>NC_136072.1:793320330-798120330 GCF_964261635.1 Lissotriton helveticus
AGCAACCCGGTGTATAATACTCCTCCATGATCCTTAATAGAGAAGCATAACAATTCGCAACCAAGAATGGCCTTGATTTGAAGCTGAGAGGAGAGATCTAACGTCTCCCTGAATATAATACCAGTTCCACCTCCTCTAGCTCCTGCCCGTGGATTATGTGTACATTTAAAACCGGGAGGACAGGCTATTCCAAGTTCCACCGCACTAGTTGAAGTAGTCCACGTCTCGGTCATAAAAAGTATGTCAAGATCGTGGCATTCTATCAACAGCGCGATTTCCTCGCAATGCTTGACAAGGACCTTACATTCAGCAGGCCACAAATCACAGCAGTAGATGGTGTAATTGGGGGGATGTACCCTCAAGCGAGGATGAACCGGGATTCACACGCAGCAAGTCATCACGGGAATAGAGGGGTGCAACTAGAGGACAAG
The DNA here is from genome assembly GCF_964261635.1 of Lissotriton helveticus. Taxonomy (NCBI): domain Eukaryota; kingdom Metazoa; phylum Chordata; class Amphibia; order Caudata; family Salamandridae; genus Lissotriton; species Lissotriton helveticus. Next base: position 793,320,762 of record NC_136072.1, read on the forward strand.
GGACACAGAGTCCGGCGCCCGGCGCATCCTGTGCGCGAACGGGTGCAAACGGGCTTACCTCTGGCGCACCGCCGGCACGCCCGCTGCGCGCTGTCGCTGCGCGCTCTGGAGGTGGTCATTTTTTATAGCCGTAGGCGCGGGAACCCTGCAGAACAACAGCTAGCCCCCCAACCAAGATGGCGCCTGCTGTTCGGCGCTTCCTGGTACCTCACCCAAGATGGCGGTGTTCCTCACCTTAGCGCGATGTCCCGAGGATAGGAGCCCTAAAGCGCACTAATCCCACAAAGAGTGGGTGAGGGCACAGTTATATGCAGGTAAGACCTATCTATCAAAAATAGTCCCCCGAATATGGCCAAAAGAATATATCGCCTAGCCCCATTGTAAAAACAGGTCAGGGACAATCAATATTTGCCCGGCGGTATCGCCTCTTTAACCACAAAATATAAATCAATGAAGAGGCAGGCGCTGGAGACTGGAAGGCAGGAAACGAGGTTTATTTTCTCCGGAGGAGAACACATCAGTTCGGACAGCAGGTATCGTCACGAGGTGCTCTAACCGCATCTCTGAGGCCTTGCCTCTTATACACAGGTTTATTGCTTTATTACATACAACACATTCTTGGCAATGCTTTGATGTACGGAAAGACATTCTCGGAATCCCCGCTCCAAGCCCGTTCCCACACACATATACAGTAGAAGTCCCACCCCCGGTCACAACAGGTGATGATTATCGCGCAGCTGGGACATTCCGCCGATTCACGGAATGTGGGAGGTTTGATCGGATCTCATAGGGTGGGGGCTTTGATCAACTACAGGGTCTTTAATGAGGGAAGCTTCCTACTGTACGGGGGGGCAATAAACAGTATCCGCAGAGCTAGGTGGCGGCCTGGGAACGAGGAAGACAAACAGGCACACAGGAAAGGGGGTTTGTATCAAAGGGCCTGGGACCATGAAAGGAATGAAGGGAGGTGTCGCGCTGGGAACAGGATGGGGTTCTGAGGCAGAGCTGCGCTGAAGAGGGGTTTATGACCCAAGGCATGTGCGAGGGGGGGGTTGTCAGCGTGCGGGCTTTTGGGAGGGCGAAGGGCTATGCTGGGGGCCAGTGGTGTGCAGAGGGTGGTTCTGATCGAGGCACCTAAAATGGCGGGTGCGCACGACAAAAAGTGTGGCATCAGGGGAAAAGGCAAGATGGCGCAGATAATGTTTACAAACCGTACTAATTTTCCACAGTCCTCCCTTTAACATATCCAAGACATCTTGCTGGCCTATTTCCTACCCATGTCTACTGTGGCGGTCATAAGTAAAGAAGTAGGAACCCAGGTGAAGGAGCTATAAACGTTACATTTAAAATCTTTCGTCTTAGGAGGCGGGTCTATCGATAAACTCGTTTGCAGGAAAGTCATAGTAATGCAATATCGGACAAAAACGATTCTGTAGTGAGAGCATTGAGTACATTTCATAGATACTTATAGTCATTCGGAATGTGAACTGATAGGTTATTACATATGTAAGTTCTGTTCATATTTGGTTGGAGCATAATCAATACGATGGTGGCTGGGAGAGAAATGAGACGTAGTAAAAACAATAATCAGGGGTGTCATTGTTCGAAGGGGAGGACCTATTGTCAAGGACCATTATTAGTGAGTTCTCAGTATTCTTTGTCGTCTTCTGTTGGCACGGTGGAGCACCGGCGGTGGAGCTATGAGTCCAGCTCTATTCTAGGTCCCGCGTTGCAGGGCATGACCTTTTCCTCGCTTTCCTGGTCAAAAAGGTCCTTTTCGCCCTGTGTCCTTTCGAGTCGATTGTCAAAGAGTTCAGGTGGAAGAAGAGAGCGTGTGAATAGTCCTTAGGGTAGGTCGGAGGAAAAAGGGAATGGAGCAGGGCCAAATCGGGAACAGACCAGGGGGACGGAAAATTTTAGGTAGGCGGGCTCATGACCGAATTCAGAGAGCGGGGACTTTTCGGCACACGTTGAACATCGAGCAGGGGCATCAGGTCAGCCCTTTCCTCTCATTTTGTCGGAAACAGTGCCTCGTCCTGCAACTCCTTTCTGTCGCGTTCTCGCCTTGGCCAATGTCGCAGATGTTCCACGATCTGTAGTCAGGCCGCGTGCTCCCACATCCGGTCTCTCTCTCCTCCGACAGTGGTACCCTTAAATGAGTTTGAAAAGACAGTCTTTAGAGAATTGGCAGAGGAAGGTAATCACATAAGTCTATTTCTCTCCCAGCTCCAAGCAAATGAGAAGCATCCGTTACATTTCCTATAACTTTCCTTCGTAACTATTTCGTTGGTCATTGCATTTTGTTTATTACAGTTACGTCAGTTCTTCTGGCAGAGACCCACTTTCCTAGTACGAGCCTTACGAAGCTATACCGTTCTCCAGGGTTTTATATTTTACGAAAAAGTGCAACGTGCTATCACCATGGTCTGATGGGTGTCTTTCTGAGGGACGAACATAGGCTAAACATTTTTTATTCTATCAATGCATCCTACCTTTCAACTAAACATTTTCTTTTAACAGGGTTCATTGCAACAATTTCTTCATTTCGGTCTAATCTTATTTCTGCAAATATCATTCTAATTCCTACATGGTCTCTTACAACCTGACTACTTCATTAAAAACCGGGGTCTTATGGAAAACAACTAGGGATATAGAAAACTGTGGTGAGGGACTATCGTCTTGCTTTGCGTCATGAGGGCGTTATCTGGCAGAAGGTCACAGTTCGGTTGGTAAGCGTTCAGTGACATTTCTCGAATTCTAAACTCTGTAGCTTGCTCATCAACAAATCATTTCTAGGAACAACGGCTGGCCTGTGTTAGTCGTAAGTCGACCCATCTCTTACAACCAGGGGTGAGGGACAGTTTTAAAACTCTCGTCCGGGGCAGCTGATACAAAACTGAGGGTGTTCTGGGAAGATGGGGAGGTTTCGATCCCTTTTACTGTTTGGGTATTGAGACAATTCGGGACAGGGAAGGTCGTGTTATCTGAGGCATTTTTTTTATCATAGAAGCCACTGACCTGTAGTTCCCTTATTACGGGTCAGATTAGGGAACCTCAGTCGTCTTACCTGTCCTTTCCCCTTTGGCCAATTCTAGGTTTCATCAATTTTTAGCAGAAAGGAGAGGTAGTGACGCGGCATTAGGGTGACTTTATTTAAGACAAGTTTTGAGCAAATACTTGCGGTATTTGGAGCCAATTGGGTGATGCACCAGGGGTGGCGGTTTGCCAATTAGGTGCTAGTCGTTCGGAAGAGCGGGAGTGTGGGAGAGAGAGAGAGAGAGAGAGAAAGAGAGAGAGAGAGAGAGAGAGAGAGAGAGAGAGATGTGCAACAATAGGCTAAATAGTACACGTGCGACATTGGGGGTGGCAGTGTATTAAGATAGGCTATTCAGCGCTTTACACAACATAAGATATTACGGGTCTGTGTTAGAATTTCGAAAGCATGCAGTTTGGGACGGACGAGCATTAGGCCGGGTACAGGGGACATGCATTGAGTAAAAGACACCATTGTATCGCACTTCTCGCACTCACGGTCCTTCGACCAGTCCAGTCAGCGCCTCAGTCGCACAAAAACATTTTCTCATAGTTTCAGACATACGTGACACGTGCCCATTCACGCAACACGGATTAGGGGTGACCGTGTTTCAGACATCATACAACTTATTGGCTCTTTCGTTACAAGAGCAGTATGTGGGTGTGCTTAGGTGCCACCTTGCAGCGTTAGTCCGATTCATGTATCAGACATGGCGAGGCTTCAGATCTTCACCATACCTTGGTCGTGATTTCCGGTGTAACCTGTAGAGGGAGGAAAAGAGGGGAAGGGAGGGGGACAACATTCGGGCATATCAAATGCATGGGTACGAAAGTCCTTTACTTACCACATACTCGTCTTATCTCCTCGGGATAGAATCCCTGGGGTTTTGGTTTCTGAAGCCAGGGGGGGGGGCAGTGTGTCCTTATAGGCCGTATGTAGGGAAACGTTGAAAAATCAGAAGTACTTAGTGCGAGGTATCTAGTTGGTAGGTGTATCTAGCTATCGGGGTCCTTAAATCTCTTTCAACGCTGTGATGTTCTAAGGCATATCAGTTCTTCGGCCAACTTTGTTCCCTAGTACCTTTGAGTGCCGTACCTTTATCACATTCTATCATGTACACCGCTGCACTTTACCCGTCCTCAGAAGCCGAGGTCCTTCTCCATGCGTTAGTTCTTGAGCCAGTCGCATACTTGGAGGCAGAGTATCGTGTCTTAGATTCGATCCTCCATCTGGGGCTGAGCAACCATCTTCTAATAACCTTAAAAAGAGAACAAAGCAGGGTGCACAGAAAAACTCTCCCGCTGATCCCACATTTAAAAAAGCATGCAATACCTGTTTCATAGTTTGGAAAACCTTTATTTGCACAATCGTTCAGCATGTAGATATGACAGTGCAATCGTATTTGGTTGGACACGGCAATGGCTAAAGTGCGTACAGTAGGGGGGGTGTATTTTGTAGCATTAAAAACATGTAAAAAGGTTTATTCATTCATTTGCAGGGGACTAAAAACGTCTATCAATAGTTGAGGGATCAAGGGGCATTCATTTCATAATTGGAAGCACAGTCGGACTAGTTGCAATCAAATTTCCTATATGTATACTGTGGGCGTGTGTCATAAGCGAGGTTACGTATCAGTTACGGTAATATCATAATAGATCGTACATTGAAATCAACATTTTAACGGGATCCTTTTACATGTTCTCCAAGTGAAGTATACAAAAGAGCATATACATATCTCAGAACATCAAGTTTTATTAGCTAAAAACACCACGAGGTGTTCGTAAGTTCCTATTGATACCGGCGCCATTTTGGGCGAGGCCGGGTTAGTCCGGAAGTAGCATCAGGAAAAAAATGTTTTCCACAACCGGCAGTTGGACCAGAGTCCCTTTCGGCAGTTCCAAAAAGACTTGTGCTAACAGAAGGAGTGGCTATGTCATGCTTATTTCGTTAGCGATCAAGGCGGTTGTTCCTCGCCGGAAGCCTGTAGGGGCCGAGGGCTCCTGGGACTTTTTTAGAATCTTCAAGGCTGTGGAGATGCTGTCGGAGGTGGGGGCTCGTGCCCCGGTGGGCAAGCGTCCGAGTTACATTGCTGGTCAGAGTTACTCTAGCGGCCTAGACCCGCCTTCCAGGGGGCCCAGACGCCATTTTGAGGCCCTGCAGCAGCCGCCCTTCGTCGAGTCTGCAAGAGTGAAAGAGACCTTTTGGGGTGAAAAAAATGGAACATCGTGCCGTAGGAGCAGGACATTCGGCTAGGGTGCGGCTGTGGCGCTCCCACCTGGGGGGGCGAGGGAGACTCGTTCGCGCCGTCTCCCTCTCCCGGTGCACTCCACGCTGCTCTCTTTCATGGGCATGCATGATGGCCACTCTACATCCCGTGCTCCACAAGTCCCGTGTCCAGTGCTGCGGAAGTATGGGCACCTGCGGCGCATGTTCGGTGCTGCGCAAGTATGGGCGCAGCCGTTGCATGTTCGGTGCTGCGCAAGTATGGGCGCAGCCGTTGCATGTTCGGTGCTGCGCAAATATGGGCGCCGCTGTTGTATGTTCGGTGCTGCGCAAGTATGGGCGCCGCCTGGCTGGAGGATTTCGGTGCCGGGCCGGGCGCTGGGAAACCTCCTATCCAGGGAGGTGGGAGAGGCCCGTCCGCGTCGCCTCTCCCTCCCAGCCCAACCTGGACCAATTTCAGCGGAGATATTTGTGATGGCCGGACTGGGGCTGGGAAACCTCCTATCCGAGGAGGTGGTAGAGGCCCGTCCGCGTCGCCTCTCCCTCCCAGCCCACCCCATGAAGAAGAGGATGGGACAGCCATTTCATGCCGGGCCCGTGGTGCCTCCCGGACATCCCACTGGCGATTCGATCGATGGTTGTCAGCAGGCCCCGCCCCACACGTGCCGTGTGTTTCACCTTCCGGATGGGCGTGACCGGTGACCTGCGGCATTTCGGGAACTTCCGGAGTGGGGGTAGGTATTTTGTTTGGACAGGCATGTCTGGGTAATGGGGGGTTGTCTATGCAGGCCTGTAATTGCTCTTTTCTTTTCACAGAGTGGGGGGGGGGCAGCAGAGAGTAATCAGTCCCATTGCACTTGAAGTTTGAGTTCATTAATGGAATGTATACTAATCTGTCCGAGACTACTCTGTGTATTGTTTCTGTAAGTTATCTGAAAGGGGTGGCTTTTCTTTTTTGTTAGGGAACAGTAGCAGTAGTACGGGGTTCGTCACCGGGTAACTTAGAGCTAGACTGGGTTTCTCGTCTTAGCGTTGTTCGATCTATGAAGATTCAAACATGTCGCTGAAATTGGTCTGGCGAAATCTGTGCCATCGGGCATAATCAAACGTGGTGGTTCTATCTGGCCTGTCCATGTCAGTCTGATTCATCTTTGTCTCGCGCCTTTTCCCTTTCTGCCGGCCTGTTATTCCTGTCGGCCCTCTGCTCCTACCCTCGTTCAGTAGAGTCGGGCATTGGGCTTTCCAGTGCCCGGAACATTTACAAAAAGCACATTGGTTTTGCCCTAAGTCTGGTCGTCCTGTGCGTAGTGTCGGGGGATTACTTTCGGGTCGTTGTGTCTTGGGGTTGTCCTGTCGATATATTCCTTTACCTACTCTGACTTCGTCTCTTTTCTTCCGTTGCGTTGCTTCTTTGCGCCACATACCGAGACTGTCGAGCAGAATAGGCGTTGTCTTATTACTACAAAGGGCTATTTCTAACGTTTCTATTTTATCAAGATCGAAGGATCCTATCAGTGGCCACTGTTTCTCTTGATTTTCTTTGGTATACCTGTGCCACAGCTTACTATAGGCTATGGTAACTAATCCATAGTTTGTGAACATGTCTTTATTAGGGGTGCCTTCCAGCGGAGCTAGATGGTCCACCTCTAATAAACGGTCCGAGCTGAACCAACTACCAACCAGTGGGGAGAAGACAGACATGACGGCTCGCAACGAGGACAAAAAGTCAGCACTGCCTATCTTATCACTGCGTGCAAAGACTAGACACAATATTTCTATTCTACGTTGTTTGCAGGCAGTGAATACCTCATGAACCAATATCAAATAATCAATAAACAACCAGTGGGGAGAATAAGTAGGCCCGCAAAAGGTCTGCGTCCTCTACCCTTTCACTATCTGCAAAGGGGAACCTGTTCTTTCCTGTTTGCAGACAGAGAATCTCCAGAAAACAATCCGCGAACAGTAGTTCGGGGTTAAAAACAGTTAATCAGTGTGGGAGAGGGAAATCTCCCGAAAAACAATCCGTGAAATACCAATAAATCAGTGGGGGAGAAAGATAGGCACGCTGGCTGCTTTACCTACCCTTCACTGTTTGCAAAGAGAAAGAGCCTACTGTTTCTCCGTTTGCAGACAGTGAATCTCCAAATAGGTCAACAAAGAGTAATACTAGTATTTTCTGAACAATTAAACAACCATTTCGCAATTCGTCGTGTCTACACGACCTTACCCGGACCGTATGGACAGTTTCTTATCTTCCGAATCCAGCGCCCGATCGTCCTCTTTTCCTCGTATTCCTCGCGGCACTCCTGATGGTTCCCAGTCAGGACCGTAGATCACTCGAGAGATGTCTGTTTGGAACCAGTGAAGTTCGGATGATTGGCTGCCAGACGAGGGTCTATTGGGCAAGAGCTCTCCCGATCGTTGCAGTCGTTCACTTTGTCGTCAGGACCTCTCCCACTGGATCCACGAGTCACTGATGGGCCCCACGTTGGGCGCCAATTGTAAAAACAGGTCAGGGACAATCAATATTTGCCCGGCGGTATCGCCTCTTTAACCCACAAAATATTAATCAATGAAGAGGCAGGCGCTGGAGACTGGAAGGCAGGAAACAAGGTTTATTCTCTCCGGAGGAGAACACATCAGTTCGGACAGCAGGTATCGTCACGAGGTGCTCGAACCGCATCTCTGAGGCCTTGCCTCTTATACACAGGTTTATTGCTTTATTACATACAACACATTCTTGGCAATGCTTTGACGTACGGAAAGACATTCTCGGAATCCCCGCTCCAAGCCCGTTCCCACACACATATACAGTAGAAGTCCCCACCCCGGTCACAACAGGTGATGATTATCGCGCAGCTGGACATTCCGCCGATTCACGGAATGTGGGAGGTTTGATCGGATCTCATAGGGTGGGGGCTTTGATCAACTCGAGGGTCCTTTAATGAGGGAAGCTTCCTACTGTACGGGGGGGCAATAAACAGTATCCGCAGAGCTAGGTGGCGGCCTGGGAACGAGGAAGACAAACGGGCACACAGGAAAGGGGGTTTGTATCAAAGGGCCTGGGACCATGAAAGGAATGAAGGGAGGTGTCGCGCTGGGAACAGGATGGGGTTCTGAGGCAGAGCTGCGCTGAAGAGGGGTTTATGACCCAAGGCATGTGCGAGGGGGGGTTGTCAGCGTGCGGGCTTTGGGAGGGCGAAGGGCTATGCTGGGGGCCAGTGGTGTGCAGAGGGTGGTTCTGATCGAGGCACCTAAAATGGCGGGTGCGCACGACAAAAAGTGTGGCATCAGGGGAAAAGGCAAGATGGCGCAGATAATGTTTACCAAACCGTACTAATTTTCCACACCGCAATATACAGCGCGAGCGCGCAATGGAGCTGGTAAATTTAAAATGATGATTAGTTTTAAAAGCAAACGCAAGAGCAATGCAGTAGCGGTTCCTTCAGCGCACGACGGTCATGTAATCTCAATCAAATATCAAAACAAGAATGTCAAGTCATCATGTAATCTGACCTGTCAGTGCGAGGTTCCGCTTTTTAATCCTTCCAGATGCGGGAAACCCTGCAGAACAACAGCTAGCCCCCCAACCAAGATGGCGCCTGCTGTTCGGCGCTTCCTGGTACCTCACCCAAGATGGCGGTGTTCCTCACCTTAGCGCGATGTCCCGAGGATAGGAGCCCTAAAGCGCACTAATCCCACAAAGAGTGGGTGAGGGCACAGTTTATATGCAGGTAAGACCTATCTATCAAAAATAGTCCCCCCGAATATGGCCAAAAGAATATATCGCCAAGCCCCGCAATATACAGCGCGAGCGCGCAATGGAGCTGGTAAATTTAAAATGATGATTAGTTTTAAAAGCAAACGCAAGAGCAATGCTGTAGCGGTTCCTTCAGCGCACGACGGTCATGTAATCTCAATCAAATATCAAAACAAGAATGTCAAGTCAACAGAGCTTTTCTTTCAAATCCTTTATTGGTGACTTCTTGTTCGAGGCAGATTGTACACTTTGCATAGATCGCCATCTGGTGTTGTGCTCAGATGTTTGCATGTTGTTTTTGTCTTCGAAGTAGTCTTGTAGTCACAAGGTTGGTGACTCCTCCTTCGGTCGACAGTGCGCATGGGCTTTGGCTCAATCGTTAGATTGTTTTTTTCCGCCATCGGGTTCGGATGTGACTTGCTGCTTTCCGTATCGGTATCTTTCTCGAACTCGCTTCGACGCGCAATCACAGTTTACCGACTGTATTGTTTCCATCGCGTGCCTTCGACGCTCACCCTCGACAACTTTGTCAGCAGTGTGATGCTAAGTTTCGACACTCCATCCTGTTTGCAATCTGTCTCTTTCCGGAACATCGAGAGGACAATTGTGAAGCTTGCCTCTCATTTAAATCAAAAAAGTGCATCTGGGATCGTCTAGCTCAACGGCGCGACATGCAGCGAGGCACAGGTTCCATTCTGGACATCTTCCATCCAGGTCCCGACAACCTTCCGGAGCCAGAAGAGATTCCAGACTCCAAAGCAGACCTCTCAGACGCCGAAGATGACATCACCCTGGCTCAAAGGGACATGAGTACTGAAACCCCAGCCCCGACCAAGCCCACGCCAATGGCTCCGGTAACACCTTCGCCTTCGGTTCACACCATACTAAAACTTCAAACAACCCGCCCCTAGGCCCGGCACCGAAGGACAAAGAAAAGCCATCCGCTCGAGCCAACCATCCGGTACCGAAAAAACACCCTCGGCACCCAAAGCTCTGTCGTCCGAGTTGCCACGCCCTCTTCGACCGGCACCGGGAAAACATTCTGCACTGAAATCTACAAAAGATTCCTCTGCACCGAAGCACTCCGATAAAGCATCGGCACCAAAGTGATCGGATAAAGCGTAGACACCGAATCAGCGGGATAAGCCACTGGCACTGAAACAGCCGGATAAAACCTCGCCCTGAAGCAAACAGACAAATCTTCGTCACCGAAACACACAGAAAAGACTTTGATACCATCAAAAGACAAAGCACCGAAGCTTCGGAATCCGGAAAGGATGCTGTACTGGACAATGTCCCAAAACAGCCAAAAACAGCTCCCAAAGACACATCTTCGACGCCAAGCAAGCCTATCGATTCCGAAGAGCTTTTCTTTCCGGACCCAAAACAGACTACTATCTTTATTCACCCAAAGACCGGTCACATAGTGGGGGCGTGGTTTGGACGCAGAAGGAGATGGCGGCGTAGTGCTTTCCTCCTCCCGTGACACAGGGCTAATTACGGGTTTGGAACCGTTTTTACCGATCTAAAATCGGCACAATCGAGTGTTTTGTGGTTCGGAATGTGAGGGGCAAACGGCGAACAGGCTTCCAGAAGCGAGGTCGGCGAGGATGCCCTGCAATCGGTGATTTCCCTGAACGCACCGTGCAAAACGCCGGAAGGACAGGCGAACTTACTGCGGGCAGTACGAGCGAGCTCCTCTCACGCATCGCTTTGTGCGGAGATAGATGCGGCGGCGGTGATGATCTTCCGGGCTTCTGTGGCCCGCGTGTGAGTACTTTTCACGCTACACAGCCGTTAGACCGCACCGCACTGCAAGGACCTTAATGTGCGCACGGAGCATTTTCAAAATGGCAGGCGCAACTGCAGATATTAACGCTTTCAGCGTCTAGCCAGGCACAGTCTCTCTTGAAACGCGATGTGGTAAGCGACCACATACAAAGCAATTGGGAATACATTCCAGCTAACGACTGACACAGAGGGCCCTTCAAATCCTGAATGGTGATAGTAGCACCAGGCGTCTGTATTGTATGGACACAGAGCAGTGCTTAGTGAAGGACTGGGTCTACATGCACTTGCTCATCTGGGTTCGCCTACATAGGTTTAAACAAGTCTATAATCAAGTCGGGTCACAGTTTGTATGCAGGCAGCCCTTCTTCTGGACAGAGTACCATCACTGAGCTGTGATTACGGAGCTAAGGGTAGAATGCATGTAGATTGCATGTAAAATGGCGGCCACATCTCCAGTGAGGGGTAGTGTAATCGAGGAGCAACGATGAGATGCCTGTTAAATGCCTGGGAGGTCTGATAACCGACATATGTGGTCACTTAACACAGGACTGGCAGTAATAATGGGAGTTTGTGCATACAGTGTTTTTCACACACGTGTCTGTTTTAAAGGTGCAACATAGGCTCTCAGTTTCGATCAGAAGCCTGCATTTACACGCGGAAGGCACACTTTGAAGGCACCCTGCACGACCCATCTATCCTGTGTGCAGCTAGTCTGCTTTCGTGAATATGCCCTTGTGCTGGTGCTGGCAATCTATCGCTCCTATCTCTTCAAGGACAGTTAAGAAGCAGCAATGGCAGATAACAAAGATCTGGCGAAGAGTTTGAAAAGACTCAAATCTAATCAATCAACTCCGAACTCACCTAGCAAAGGGAGCAAGGATGGCCCTGACCCAATCGAGATGATATTAAACAGGTAAGAGATCTAGCCAAATCAACTAAAGAGGAGGTAGTGGCAATCAGACAGGATATTCGTGACACCAATGCGAGATTGTTGGAGGCAGAATCTAGGGTCAGCAGACTTGAGGACATAGAGGTCAAGACCTGTGGCGCCCTTAAGCACCTCTCCGTAGTCGCGGACCAGATGACGCGGAAACTTGCTGAGTTGGAGTATAGAAACCAAAGGGGGAACCTTCGCACCTTTGTAATTCCGGAAGGTTCTGAGGACCAACTGGGCTCCTGTGTGACCTTCCTAGAATCCTGGTTTACGCAAGCTACCAACATGACTTTCCATCATCCACTGGAACTCGATAGGGCGCACAGAGTGCCGGGCAGAATCAACAAAAATCAAAAAGGCCCTAGACCCATTGTTTGCAAGCCACTCCGCTACCAGCATGTAGAACAGATTCTCGATTTTGTGCGGAAAAACAACCATATCCTCTGGAAGTCTGCAAAAATTTACATTTCGCAGGACTATAGCAAGGAAACGGTGGAGGTCAGGGAGGCGTTTCTGGCGCTCCGCCCACAACTGAAGAAAAGGGGTTTCCAGTATGGATTTGTGGGTCCAGCGAAATATCGAGTGATCGTCCAAGGTTCCCCACACATCTTCTCAGATCCCATGAAACTTAAACGCATGCTGGACGGTCCTGAGGATTTAGACATGGATACTAATAATCCTGATGGCTTGTCAGAATCGGCTTCAGCCTCAGGCTACAAATGAACATCCTCTGTTCTAGTATTACATAAGTGCTACTCTCTCTTATCGATGACGTCTACATGACCCTGTCGGATTCTGTTTAAGTTTTATTACTGTTTTGCTGCATTTACTGTTGGATACGATTTTTTGTGGCGTTCTTTAGCCATGGAAATGCATCTGTAATTGCCCACTTACCTTCTGATGGGTTCATTATCTTATCATTATCCTATCATATTGTTATTTTGTACCTTCAAGTGGTCTCACATATCCTATATTCCGTTGTTGCCATATAATCAGGATCTTGCGCTTTATTATAAATGCCATCTGGAAGTTTGGTTGTATGTTGTTAATGCCCTCACCATGTCTTTCCACAGGGTGGAAAAGTTAGTTGCTTCTGTTGTCGAACACATACTAGATCCTTGTGTCAAGACAGGACTATAGTACTCACATCTCTTCTGTTCTTGGGTTCTTTGCCTCGGAGCACAAGTAAATGGTTCCCAGGAAATAATACGTACATATGGTTTATTCCGCAATAGCCTATAGGTTTGCTGTCATAGTTTCTTTGTTCCAAATTGACATCTTGGTGTATAATCACGGGGGGGGAACGTTGCCGTCTCTCTCTATTCACCATGTCTACTATCTACAGTTGGGGTGGGGAGGGTGGGGGGATGAGGGGATTGTGGGGTGGGGTGTGTGTTTTGTGTACTATGCTTTTGTTTTTTCTTGCTTGCATGGCCCTCTTTGTACCAGTCCATGATACTTGGAAAAATTGTGGAGTCTGTCGCCACATGAGTTGGCTTCACAGGACACATGTTGATGTTACCCATATAGGCTACTTCTTGTACTCTTTGAGTCATATGGTTGAGGATACGATTGTGATGTCTGCTGATGACAAATAATGCATTTAATACTCCGTTGGGGGTAGCTAATATCGATAAACTGAAGATATTATCTTTGAATGTTAAAGGTTTGAACCAACCTGTCAAGAGGCAGAAGATTCTAGATTATGCACGGAGATTGAGAGGTGACATCGTCTTGTTGCAGGAGACTAAACTTGAGATCAAGCAGTTTTACCACCTGAGGAACAAATTTTATAGTGAAGTAGTGGGTGCGGATGCCCTGGGTAAAAAGAATGGCGTTTTGATACTTATAGCGAAGAAATCTAAGGTAGAGGTTCTATCTTCCAGTACTGGGGGCGATGGGAGGTGGGTCACGGCCAGACTAAGTAAGGACAATATGGAGTTCTACGTCACGAACATATATGAACCTAACACTAGCGACCTCAAATTTTGGGATGACCTGAATAAACAAATTGAGAACATCCCTGACTCTGAGGTTCACATATTAGCTGGGGATTTCAACCTCCCTATGGATGCAACATTAGATAGGGATTCCCGCTGTCCCTTCAAACCACATAAATCACATAAAGCGCTTCTCAACCTATGCCAACGCTTTCACTTAGTGGATGCGTGGAGGCTACAAAATCCAACGGGTAGGGACTTTACTTTTTATTCCTCACCCCATGAATCGTACTCTAGAATCGACTACATTCTCATATCACAAAACGGGGCCCCCCGAATAGATTCCACATCCATAGAGCCACGAGTCGTGTCCGATCATTATGGCATTTCCTTATCCATTGCTAATGTTATACCCTCCTCTCGGCAAACGTCGTGGCGATTGAATGATGAAATCCTAAGCATAGAACATCATCGTACTGCAGTACAATCTGCTATCTCTTCTTACTTGCAGGATAACAAAGAAGGGGACACTTCAGATCTCATAAGGTGGGAGGCCCTGAAGAGCACCATAAGGGGTGTTTGCATCAAAATTAGATCATTGATGAACAAAGACTGCAACGCGAAATTAGAAACCCTGGAGAATGAAATTGTAATCTTAGAGAGGAAGCACTTGAGGAACAGAGATGACTTATCACTACATGACCTGGCTAATAAGAAATATGAATACAACAAAATAATCAGCGAAAGAGCAGGGGTTTGGCTAGATAAGAGAAGGAGATTCAAACTATGCGAATCAAATAAAGCTGGGAAGAGTCTGGCGTCGTATTTGAAGTTTAAGGTTCAGAAGAATACTAATAATGTCATTAAAGATGCATCAGGGGTTGCACAGTCGGAACCGGACAAAATAACAGAGGTATTTAGGCAATTTTATGAAAATCTCTATGCAAAAAATGAATCCGTAGAGGAGGGGAGGATACAGAGTTACTTGGACGCATGCGATCTCCCAAAACTCTCCACTAGTGACCAAATTAATCTTAATGCACCGATTAGTGCTCTAGAAATAGAACAAGCAATCAAAAATATGAAGTCAGGGAAAGCTCCAGGTCCGGATGGGTTCACGGCTAGATTTTACAAAACCTTTCCCTCTCTGTTAGTTGAACCCCTACTACACCTATTCCATGAAATAAACGAACAGGGTGCAGTCAGAGTTACTTTGTCAGAAGCCATCATTGCAGTACTCCCCAAAGATGGGAAAGCTCAAACGCAACCAAAAAACTACAGACCTATCTCCCTAATCAATATTGATTGTAAGATCCTATCTATGATACTCGCCGCTCGCCTCCAGAAGGTCCTTCCCCAGTTAATTCACCCATCTCAGGCAGGCTTGCTTAAAAATAGATTGTCCAGCGACAATACAAGGGTTCTGGCACATGTGTTAGAGAAAGCAAAGCTCCTAGGCACACCAACTGCAGCGATAACATTGGATGCTGAAAAGGCCTTCGATAAGGTCGACTGGTCTTTCCTGAGAGCAGTCTTACACAAATGTAACTTGGGGGACACATTCACAACATTGGTAATGTCTTTATACTGCTGTCCCTCGGCAAGAGTTAGGGCTGGCGGTTCTTTCTCCTCTGCCTTCTGCTTGAAACAGGGTACGAGACAGGGATGCCCCTTGTCTCCCTCTCTGTTCTTACTGGCAATTGAGCCATTCTTATACCACATACGACACGACTCGAACATCGCGGGCATCCCATTTGGGGACTGCACCGTGAAACTGACAGCCTATGCGGATGATGTCCTGGTGATGTCGGAAAGAGCAGAGGAAGCCATTCCCGCACTTATGTCCGATATTGAGGATTTTTCCAGGGTCTCAGGCTACAAACTAAACAAAGATAAAACGGAGGTCAAACTCCTGAACAACATAGGTGACAAGGGCATCATTGGAGACTCCGGTCTAATGTGGCAACCAAAGTGTTTTAAGTATCTGGGATTGGACTTCGGTAAAGATCTGATATCCACCCTGAAAACAAAAGAGGAACTAACCCTAAAAAAGATATCGACGCTGTTGGATGGTTGGTCCCCCAAATTCCTCTCCTGGTGGGGCAGAGCGGAGACGCTCAAAATGATGTCCACTCCGTTAGTAAACTATCTGGCTAGCATGCTCCCCATGACGTTCTCGGATGACTTTGTTACTAGGGTGGATAAGCTGTTTGGTGGTTTCCTGTGGCGGGACAAGAAAGCCAGGGTATCACTGACGAAGCTGCAATTGGCAAAAGATAAAGGCGGCCTGGGTCTTCCTTCGTTCAGGAACTATCAGACCGCTTTCCTGTGTAAACAGGGAACGCAGTGGTTGATAAAATCCCCGTCTTACACTCCAGTATGGGTTGATATTGAGAAATCAATTACGGATCACGTCCCTCTTGAAACCTTGCTCACCATGGACCTGTCACACCTGCCTCATTCTAAATATATAATGTTAAATACTAGGCGAGCCTTGCTTCGACTCGATCAAACGCACAAAACGAACATGACATTTAAAACATCATCCTACATGTCCTCATGGAGAAACCCATATCTCAAGCAAAATGGTAAAAGTCTCTACTGGGATACCTGGTCCAAGAAAGGCATTAACATGGCAATGGACCTATATGACGGTAAAGACCCGCTCCCGTTCTCGATTTTACAAAGAAAATATGACCTCACTCCTATGGATTTCTACGAATTTCTAAAAATCAAGGCGATATTGACAGCTCGTAATTTCTCGCCCCGTACACCGTGGTTAATAGCTCATCTTCCACGACTTGTATCTGCGGGTCACTTTGTCTCAAAGGTGTACAAAATGTTACTGCCCTTACCTAAGAAAGCCCATAGAAAGGTGGAATTGAAATGGGAAGCTGAACCCAATCTCACCGGGATAGGGTTTGACTGGGAAGTGATACATAAGACGACTCTAGCCCACAAAGTGTCTCCCATCCTATTTCAGACAAAATATATGCTTATAAATAGGGCATTTTGGACCCCGGAAAAGCTTTTTAAATGTAGCCTAAGGGATACACCTACTTGTTGGAACTGTCATTCAGGCTCTGGTGATCTCGCACATATGCTATTCAATTGCCCTTCTCTAGAAATATATTGGGGAAAAATATTTGACTGTATTCACCACATTTTCAAGATAAGGCCTGCAAAGGAATTTGTTTGTCATTCTGGGTGCGCTTGATCCACAATTGCCGTAAGATCAGGATCGCCAGCTTTTAGACTTAATGCTAACGCTTGCATGTAAAGTGATTTTATAGAAATGTAAGAATGCAGCAGAGGTGAATTTCAAAATCTGGCAGGAATGGCTTTCATTCCTGAGAGGGGCTAGTAACCCGGCACTCCAGGAGTCTACATGGAGGCCTGCTCATACGAAATTATGGAAATCATTGGACATATCTTCCTTTCACTATGATCCACCTTGAGATAATAGGGACTATCGTGTACTCAGAACAGCTTTGGTTAAAGTGTGATCAAGGGTCAAGCCCCTCTGGTGGTTTAGATACAACATTTAAGTGCATCTATAATGATATCCCTACTGACTTCAACCTATGCTCCCATGCATTATGTTTGTGTGTACTTATATGTCGGCTATGCAAGCAACATGTGATTTGATTTGATTTTCTTTAGATGTGTGTAATTGTTCTTTAACAATATCATCGAGCCATCTATGTAACGGAAGACTTACTGTATTGTTCTTTACTTTTGTTTCCTATTACAATCTCAATAAAAATGACTTGAAATAAAAAATAAAAAAAGACTGGTCACATAGTCACCAAGCCACCTACAAAGCGGAAACCAGAACATTTACCACAAATTCCAGTTCCGCCAAAGAAGATTCATATAGCTACACACTTCACCACCACCTTCACCTCCACCACCAGTTAACCCTAATTTAATTAGTTTGCAACCACACTCTCCAGAATCAGAGGATAGTGACGATTCACAATGGCATGGGCAATTAGATGAAAACATAATGCCATTAGATCCTGATCCACAGGAACCAAACCCATGGCATGATTATAATACTGATCCTGATCTAACAAATGACCCGGACTTCTACCCCTCAAAACCATCCCCACCGGATGACAATGTGTGGTTTGCCCAGCTGATCAACAGAGCAGCTACATACCACAAGGTCAAACTTCATTCGGACCCTGTAGAAGAAGATTTTTTTATCTGAGACTTTTTTTTTTCAAACTTTGTTTATTGAATGAAATCACAGTAGCACAGTACATGAGTGACCGACACATTGCATAATATCAAACAATTTCAAGTTCTCATCAGTCAAGAGCCCTCAAGACACATCTCCCATCAATCTCTCCTGTCTGCGCATTTCCATTTCGACCGAGGGCGACATACATATATCTCAACCGTGTTTGTTCCAGTGGGACCATTTCCTATCCCATTTCTTAGGGCACCCCCTTGCCTTATAGACCTCCGTCTCTGCCAGCATACACCGGTCCATTTTTTTGCCCCACATGGTGACACGAGGCGGGTTTTTGTCCCCCCAACCCCTAGCCACCTCTCTCTTCACCAGTGTGTAACCCAATGTAGAGAACTGTTCGATTTCCGTTAACCACTTCGGCGCTGATGACGAGCTCAGCTCGTCATCAGTTACGCCGCTCGCACGCTGATGAGCTGAGCTCGTCATGTAACGCAGCTTTTTTCAAAAAGCCGCGCAGCGCGAAAATAGCCGCAGCGCGCATGCGGTTAAGTCAGCAGCCTCCCAAATGTTCAGTAGTCGGAGCTGTGGGGTCAGAATTATTTCTTTTCCTACTGCAGTGGACATGTTATGGCTCCCTCCCAGAGGGGGCGTACATTGGGGCAAGTCCACAAGGTGTGGTAAAATGTGGCTTGCTGGCCACACCCCCTTCCACATCTATCGTCAGGTCTAGCCTCTATTTTTGCCCAAACTGTCCCCGTTATGTATGAGCGGTGAAGTATTCTAAGTTGGATCAGACGGAATCTCTGAATGATGGCCGCCTCACATGGGGACATCAGTGCGGACTGCCATTCTTCATTCTCCATAGGGCCCATATCATGTTGCCAGCGCTCCCTGATTTTCGGGAAGGTATCTGGAAGGTTGTTACTCAATTTTTTATATGTTAAGGAAATCGCCTTTGACCTGAGAGGTCCAGCAAGCAGGCGATCTTCCAGAGGGGAAGATTCTGGTATGTTCGTAAAGATAGAAAGGCTGCCTGTAACACGTGTCTGATTTGTAGGTAGCGGTACTTTTCCCCCTGAGCCAATTGATATTTGCCTTGGAGCTCACTAAAGGTCAACATCGCCCCTTTTTTGACCAGCTCTTCCACTGTGGACAGCCCAACAAGGTCCTATTTATCAAACCTAGGCTGATACCCCAGCCTCCCCAATTTCTGAGCAAACCAAAGTGGCGTGGCCAACTATAGTGTGTCTGTCCAGCCCAGTCGAGACGTGACTATGCGCCAAATACCAAGCGTGTGTTTGGTCGGTCCAAAAAATGTCTCTTTATTTTTCTTATCAGTGGTATATAGAGCACCCAAATAACCCAAGCAGTCAGTCTGGTATCTATCTAGGGCATACGCTGGGTGACCTGCAGGGTAATATATCCAATGGTTAACAGACACCAGGTGTGCCGCCCAGTAATATCGTTGCAGGTCTGGGAGGGCTATGCCTCCATCATACCAACTTTTAGTCAGTTTCTGCCTAGCAATCCTAGGGGCCTTCCCAACCCATAGCAGCGTGGTGATCTTTTATGATACCTTGTATCGAAATAAAGATTTTGAATTGAATTGATCTCACCCTCAACCGCTCTGAAATATGAATCTGGGACTTTGTAGGGGCAGTTGTGGAGAACATAGAGGTAGCGAGGAAGGGCCAGCATTTTAAAAAGCGCCGCCCACCCCACTAGTGTCAGGGGTAGAGTCCTCCAATGCTTAACATCTGGCGCAATCTAACCAGAGGCGGATCCAAATTTGCGTCGCAAAAACAGGCTGAGTCAGAGGTAACAAAGATCCCCAAGTATCGAAAACCTTCAGTGGCTACCGTTATCACACACTGCGCTGGGAGACGCGGCACCTCTCCTTTCGGCATAAAAAGGACTGATTTGCGCCAGTTTATTGCAAACCCTGAGTATTTACCACAGTTCGTGAATATGTCTAAGACAACACTGATCGATCTATATGGGGATGCCAAGTAAAGAAGGATATCATCCGCATAAAGCGATAGGCAGTCTTCTACATTATCTGCCCAGCGCATGCCACGTACCATCACGTCTCTACGTATCCAGGCCGCGAGTGGCTCCAGTACGAGGAAAAAGATCAGCAGTGATAACGGTCATCCCTGCCTCGTACCCCTACGGAGTTCGAACATCCAGGAGGTAAAACCGTTCACTCTCACCTGTCCTAATACCTCTGTATATAAGAGGCGCACCCAAGCCACAAGTTTGGGGCCTAGCCCTGCTCTTTGCAACACCTGAACTAGATATGGCCTTTCTGTGGAGTCGAACGCCATAGAGGCGTCAAGAGACAGTATCGCCGCGTCTTCTTCTATGTATTGTCGTCTAGTCATGACGTTGTGTACCCGTCACAAGTTGAGAGCCATGTTATACCCTGGTATAAAGCCAGACTGGTCCGGGTGGACTAAGGAGATAACTGTTGCCAATCTATTCGCCAAGACTTTCGCTAATGTCTACGTCTCCACATTTATCAATGAGATCGGCCTATAGGAGCTGCATTAGTCACTCGGTTTTCCATGTTTATAAATAACTACAATAGTGGCCAGGCGTTGGTCTAGGGGCAGTTGGCCCTTCTCCAAGCTCTCCTCATACATGGCTTTCAGATGTGGTATAGTTAAAAAGGCTGTATCCTTCAGAAACTCCACCGGGACTCCGTTAGGCCCCATAGCCTTCCCTGATTTAAGTTGCCCCAGAGCCTTGCCTATTTCTTCCGTAGATAGGTCAGCCTCCAGAACGTCTTTATCTTCCTCCGAGAGACACGGAACATTGCTGTCTTCAAGAAGCTGACGTGAATCGTCCGCTGTATAACTAGTAGAGGGGAGTACACCCCTTCAAAATAGTTGGCAAACCGTTCCACTATGTCTTTCAGGTGTGCTATCGTGTCTGCATCTGGCATAGTCAGCCTATGAACCCATCTGCAGCCTTGCTCCCGCCTCTCCAGCCATGCCAGCGTTTTATCTGAGACTTTTGCCCAACCACAACAATCTACTCATGTCTTACCCATGCTACAAGACCTTCTTAGACTTGCTCCTGAGGTGTTCAAAGACCCAGTTGGAGCTAGGGTTCTTAACCCCATAGTAGATAAAAAATACAAGCCCGCTCCCAGTAACCCTATGTACATTAGGGCTAACTTCCCTTGGATTCACTAGTAGTTGCTAATGCACTCAAAAGGGAAAACTCCCATGGGTCAGGTGACACACCACCTCCTGACAAAGAATCTAAGTTATTAGACGTGTCAGGTAAACGTATGGCGTCTCAAGCTGTTAATTCATGAAAGATAGCAAACACATAAGCCTTTCTAGCAAGATACGATTGGGCTCACAATGATGAGCTGGAAAAGCTCATTCAACATCTACCCCAAGGATATAAGGACAAAGCCAATGACCTTATACAAGAAGGCTCTGTTATCTGCAAAGATCTTGTTCGCGCTATATAAAACTTTGAAAATAAAATAAATAAAAAAAGGCAAACTTATAACCAATACTTCAATCAAATGTGCGCTTGACACAGGCACCGCGTCACATGCAATAAATACTAGTGTTCTGCTACGTTAAAACGCCTGACTCCGGGTATCTGGGTTTAAGCAAGAGGTGCAAAATACGATTCTAAATCAACCATTTGATCAAAAGCACCTCTTTCGACCTGCAGTTGACGCATCTTTAGAAAAAATTAAAAAAGACACACAAACAGCAAAGTCTATGGTAACCTTATAGTCACCATCTGCCAGAGGCTCCTTTCGTCACTCCTTTTATAGAGCAGGTTCCAAATCAAATACATCAGAACACCCCACATCATTCTATTAAAGTCCCAACCAGGGCTTCTTTTCTAGGGGATAAAATAGAGGAGGTTACAGAGGTAACAACAATAAGGGTAGAGGCAGAGGTAATAACACCAGCAACTCCCCTAACAATAAACAGTGACTTCCCTGCGCTTCCCCCCGATCATCCCACTCCTGTCGGGGGATGCCTCTCACAGTTCCTACCTGTCTGGAATTCCATCACAACAGACAAGTGGGTAAGACAAATTATCCAGTATGGTTATTGCCTGGAACTCACTTCTGAACCCCCCAGCATTCCTCCAAGACAGCGTCCAATGTCATTACAACACCGAACGCTTCTCAAACAGGAAGTCTTAGCAATGTTACAAAAAGATGCAATAGAGCCAGTTCCTCTACTTCATCAGGGGACAGGAGACTACTCCCTTTATTTCCTAATCCCAAAAAAGGACGGCTCTCTGAGACCAATACTGGACCTCAGACTGCTCAACTTTTACATTCAATCAGACCACTTCCACATGGTCACTTTACAGCAAGTGCTTACACTACTACAGCAAGGCGACTTTCTCTCCACTATAGATTTAAAGACTCCTACTGCCACATTCCAATACATCACGCTCACAGGAAGTATCTCAGATTTGTGGTAGATGGTCAACACTACCCGTTCAAGGTGCTCCCATTCTGAGTCACCACAGCACCCAGCGTTTTCACCAAATGCCTCACGGTAGTTGCAGCCCATCTCAGAAGACAACAAATTCATGTCTTCCCCTACCTAGACAATTGGCTCATAAAAGCAAACTCCCACAACATCTGTGTTCAACACACACTCCGGACAACACAGTTGCTTCACAGTCTGGGATTCACAATAAATCTAGGCAAATCCCATCTCCAACCGTCTACAATGCAACAATATCTAGGGGCAACAGTGAATACTTCCACAACCCTAGCATATCCCAATCCCATCAGGATAAATGCTATACAAACCCTAGTTCAAAGATTTCAACCACAACACTCACTACCAGCAAGAGTATTCATGCAGCTAATAGGAATGATGGCATCTTGCATTTTTCTCGTCCCTCATGCAAGATTGCAAATGCGCCCGTTACAAGAATGTTAAGCACGTCAGTGGAACCAGGCTCAAGGTCCACTAACAGATCTGGTATTGGTGGACGACCGTACCCATTGCTCTCTACAGTGGTGGACCACTTAAAAACCTTTCCAAAGGGCGGTCGTTCCTCAAGCCAGTTCCACAGATAGCGCTAACAGATGCATCGCTCACCGGCTGCGGAGCTCATCTCCAAAACCATACTGTGAAAAAGTGGGTTTCTGTTACATTACCCCTCCCAGCCCCGTCCCCCCCTTTTGCTAGATTTCTTATGCACTTTGACTTGATGTGCCCTGGGTCCCTGACAATCAGGCTCCCAAGGCCTGTGTTTTTTCCTCAAAACCAAATTGGCATCTCTGGCCACAGGTCAGCCCCTGGTAAATAGTACCCAGGGCACTATGACCAGGAAAGACCTCTAAGGGTTGCAGCACTTATTGTGCCACCCTTGAAGGCCCTGTGCCCTGACACACACACACTGCCTTTGCAGGCTGAGTGTCTTGGTGCAGAGCAAAACAGTGAGTCGACATGGCACACATCCCTGTGTGCCATGCCCACAACCACACTGCCCTGGCATGCCTCAGTCACCCCTCTAGCTGGGTGCACTATGCCAGTAGTGTTGGTA
Source organism: Lissotriton helveticus (assembly GCF_964261635.1). Lineage (NCBI taxonomy): Eukaryota > Metazoa > Chordata > Amphibia > Caudata > Salamandridae > Lissotriton > Lissotriton helveticus. The sequence continues at coordinate 793,344,198 of NC_136072.1, forward strand.
CAGGTGCATGAGCCCTGTGCCCCTACAGTACCCAGGTCCATTCCTGGGCACTGTAAGTGAAGTGATGCCATTACGAGTATATGGTGCTGGGAGGTTGTCATTACCAACTCCACAGCACCATAATGGCTACACTGAAGACTGAGAAGTTTGGTATCAAACTTCTCAGCACATTAAACCCACACTGATGCCACTGTGGGATTTATAGTAAAATGCACGACAGAGGGCAACTTAGAGTTGCCCCCTGAAACTAACTAGCAACCCGTGTCCTGACTGAGAGGTTGTCTAGGCTGCCACCCAGCAGACATGCTGCTGGGCCCCTTGGTAGAGAGCCATCGCTCTCCTGGGCCTGCAACAATGCACATCCTGGAACGAGGTGCTAGGTCTCCTCCCCAGGATGGGCAGGGGAATTTTCAATGGAATGCCGCCTATGTGAGCTTCTCCAGGCCACTTGCTGTACTCAGCAACTGGTCCCCACCGGTTCTGACCCCCACTCTGGCGGGAAGATCAGCAGGAATACCTAAGTGAGGAAAGGGGGTGTGCCAGCATCTGCCAACCCCACCCCTCGGGTGGGGGAGGCGAGGCACAACTCCGGGCTACTGCCATCTTGAGGATGGGGAGCCCTATCCAATCAGGACTAGGCTACTGCTCCCCTCCCACTGGAGAGTGGCGGAATAGAGGGTGTACTCACCCCAGGAAAGGGACCCATTGGTCCCTGACCTTTCCCTACCTGTACCACCCCTAAATTTAGTATTTTGGGGAACCCTGAACCTTTCTTCCTCAGATCCCAATTTTGAAACAAGAAGAACAAGAAGAAAGAAGACCTGCAGTGCAGCTGCTAACAAGGATAACACCAACTGACTTGGCCCCAGCCCTACAGGCCTGTTGATCCTTGAACCTGCTCCTGCTAAACACCAGCTTCTCCAGTGGTCAGCAACCTCGAAAACCCCAGAGGACCTGACTGCCTTGCTCATCTAAAGACTGGGACTCCCACAAGCAGTGTTTCTGCTCAAACAGCAATAACCCCTGGTGCCAGCCAGGAACCGCGAATCCAGCACACTCTGCACCCGCCGAGCCCGGCCTGTGCCTGAGTGAACAAGGACCACGAGGACGGCCCCCCAGCGATTGTGGCTACAAATCCAGTGCCCAAGAACCCTCCTCGCCGCTCCTGACTACGCCTGCAGCCTCACAACAAGGAACGCCTTTAACGCGACCAGCTGAGGGTAAGATTTCCCGACACCCAAAGACACCCCTGCACCCGTTGCCCCACGGCCCCCTGTGCCCAACTCCTGGGTGGCTACCTAACCTCCAGCTATCCAACTTACCTCTCAAAGTGGTGGTTGCACCTGAAGAGTCTCCGTCCCCGAGTCTGCAGCCTTTGTTTAACTTCCAGCTTTCCCATTGAAATACATTGGACGCCCGACGGCCCAAAAGCACCCTGCACGCAGCCGCCCGAGTGCCACTGGGAGTGGAGCATCTATCCTATCCTACTTCCCCACCTGCCCTGTGTAAGTGACCAAGAGCTCAGCTCCCACAGCCGCGTGGCCTGCCTGCTAGCAGCCACCAACGAAGGCCCCCTATCCTCCATAGATAACATTGGGCCTACCTACCTCTGCTCCCGGCCGGCCCTGCGCTGCTGGGGCGGAACCGACTGTACTTACCTGACCCTGGGAGACCCCTGAGTCCACCCCCAGAATCTTAACTCTGACAGCTGAGTACTTACCCAAAGACTGATAACTTGATTTTCTCCTTAGGGTAACATTGGCTGGGTTTCACTCAGAATTTCTTCTGTCAAGGTTTGCAACTTTGAAATATTCCTTAAAAATCGTCCGAACAACAAAAACGAAATTACTCGCCTGATATCGGGAGAGACCCTAGTGCTGGATCTTTTTGCCCAGCACTGGCCCTCAAAAATAATTATAACCGTGATTTACTGTTAACCCAGTTTTCCTCCAAAGGAATACATTGCCTGGTTTCTACCAGAATTTCTTCTAAGTGTTGATTTTCAAAACTTCCAAATATTCCTTAAAAATAGCCTGTGTAACAAAAAACGATTTCTTTCATCTGTTTACAGGAAATGCACCAGGGCTTAATCCGAGATCCAGCCCTGAGTAAGAAATTCGTAAAGTGATTTTATTGAATTTACTTAAAACTTTCCATTGAGCTCAATGATACATTGTGTTTGACTTGTGTTGCATATTGCAACAACTGTAACTATTGCATTCTAAAGTCTATTGCTATTTGAAAGTATTCAGTTGCAACATCTCATTCTGAGAAAGTATTAATGATACCTACTTGTGGTTCTAAAATAAAGAACAATACATTTTTATTTACAAAACAATTGGCCTAGAGTTCAGTTCTTGAGTGTGTGAGACCATTTGCTGACTGAGTGTATACAATAAATGCTTTACACTGTCCTCTGATACTGCCTTGCTGCTCGACCAAGCTACCACTTTAGAGAGTAAGGTTAAATCTATCTTTAACCTCTGACATACCTCTGAGGACTGTGGACTCTGTGCACACTGAACCTTACATTGTTGCAGTATATACAGAGCCAATTTTACACATACCATTCAAGGTTTATGGACGTCTCAAAAAAAGCAATTCCACATCAACTACAGGGAACTGCTGGCAATTTCTCTACCGTCGGAGTCTTTTCAACCGCAACTCCTAGGCAAAGCTGTCCTAATGCGTACAGACAACATGACAGCAATGTATTACATACAAAAACTGGGGGGGCGTGCGTGGGGGGCGGACACACTCTCTCCAGTTAGCCCGTCTAGCACAGAGCATCTTGAGGTGGGCATTCCATGGAAGATATACCTCCTAGCAGAACACCTACCAAGAGTACACAATCAAATAGCGGATCTGCTCAGTTGTCAAATACAACAGATCCACAAATGGGAACTTCATCCTCAAAACCTTCTTCCATTCTTTCACATATGGGGACATCCAGGCATAGATCGGTTTGCCACACACCAAAACGCAAAATGCCCAAGCCTCACATCCAGGTATCTGCACCCATTGTCCAAAGGCAATGCGCTATGGATGAATTGGTCAAGCAAATTTGCTTACGCTTTTCCACCTCTCCCACTCACTCCATTGCTAGTGAGGAAACTCCAACAGCATTCCCTCACAATGATCCTCGTTGCTCCAACATGGGCAAGGCAACCATGGTTCACAACTCTGTTGCAGCAATCATTAGTACCACATCAAAAGCTGCACCCCTCACCCAAGCTTCTCACTCAGAACCATGGAGATATAAGACACCCAGATCCCAATCGGCTCAACCTTGCGATATGGCTCCTGAAATCCTAGAGTTTGGCTACGTCAATCTTCCGTCCGACTGTATGAACGTTATCAAAGAAGGTAGACGCCCTACAATAAGGGCATGCTAGGCAGAAAAATCTAAGAGGTTCGTCATTCATTGCTCTCAACAAATTTGACCCACTGGATGCTTCCATTCAAAACATCAGCTACCTTTTGCATCTTCAACAATGTAACCTAGCGTATACATCCATAAGACTACATTTAGCTGCCATAGCGGCTTACTTGCAAAACCGACATATTTGTCTTTGTTTAGAGTTCCCTCAATCAAAGCTTTTATGGAAGGACGTAAAAGAATATTTCCACCAAGAGCTCCACCCTCTCCAGTGTGGAATCTCAATATACTCCCTACCAGACTAATGGGTCCTCCATTTGAACCTTTACACAAATGTGAACTATAGTACCTTACTTGGGAAGTACCATTTTTAGTCGCCATCACATCTCTCAGAAGAGTAAACGAACTCAAGGCATTAACCATACAAGAACCATTTTTACAAATCCATCATAACAAAGTGGTTCTTAGAACAAACCCAAAATTTGTATCCAAAGTAGTATCTGCCTTCCATTTAAACCAGTCTGTTGAACTACCAGTATTCTTCCCTCAACCAGACTCGGTGGCAGAGAGAGCTCTACACACCCTTGATGTTAAAAGAGCATTACTTTACTACATTGAAAGAACGAAATCCTTTAGAAAAACAAAACAACTTTTCATAGCTTTCTCCCCACCTCATAAAGGCAATCCTATATCCAAGACCGGGATTGCAAGGTGGATTGTAAAATGCACACAAATATGCTACCTTAAAGCCAAACACACATTAACTATTCCCCCTAGAGCTCATTCTACACGTAAACATGGGGCATCTATGGCATTCTTAGGGAACATTCCCCTAGATGACATATGCAAAGCAGCAACTTGGGCCACACCATACACCTTTACAAAACACTATTGTGTAGATGAGCAAGCAAAACAAGCTAGTGTGGGCCAGGCTGTATGAAAAACACTTTTTCAAACTACTGCAACAGATACAGGCAACTACCACTAAAAAGGATACTGCTATATAGTCTATGCATAGTGTACAATCTGCAGCTCATATGCCTTGAACAGAAAATGTTACTTACTTGTATGCATCTGTTCTTGGCATGTGGACCTGCAGAGTTGTACACACCCACCCTCCTCCCCGGATACCTCTGTCTGATCCAGTATTATCTTAATTAGATACATCACGCATGGCCATCTTTCTATTTCTCACTACTCCATCTAACCCTACTGGCAAAACAATCTAACAATGGAGCCTAAGCCCCTGCGCACTGTCGACCGAAGGAGTCACCAACCTCGTGACTACAAGACTTCTTCGAAGACCAAAACAACATGCAATCACCCAATCCCAAGACCAGATGGCGATCTATGCATAGTGTACAACTCTGCACCTCTACACGCCAAGTACAGATGCATATTAGTAAGTAGCATTTTCCTTTTAAGTGACATTTTTGCCTAACTATAGTGTGCATTGGGTGGTGGGGGGAAGAGATGTTAGTTATATCCCTTCCATGAACTGGATAAAAGGAGCTGCTAAACAATCAGACAGTATCCTACACACATGATTCTGAAAATATTAACATGACTACATAAGAGATGAGAAAAGATCTTGTAATACATAGAGCCCATCTCAGTCACAATCTGTCTGAGGTGAGGAAGAAAAACCTGGCGGTTCAGGATTCCTCAACAGTGGATAATAGGTTTGCATTCGTTTAAATAACGTTTCTCTTAGGATTTTGTTCTGGCCTAATGTAAACCTGTTCAACCACTTTTTTTTTTTTTTTTTACCCATTCACAATACTTGTGTCTGTGATTTAAACCTTGTTGTCTTTTTTTAAGTCACCCACAGACATCCAGAAGCTTGTCATTCATATCAATGGTGTCATCCATTTACCAATAACAAAGTAAAAGTCATTACACACAGTACACTTTTTGCCATACTAAAGGTACCTGTTTAAATTCAATACCATATTCTAAAATCCCACTGTTGACACTCGTACTATGAAAGTTTTCAAAATAGAACATTTGAATTTTCTCATACCTCAGTGTGGAGGTAGTCTTGTGTTATTACAGAATTCACTTGCTCTGTATCTATGATAAAATCCACCCATCCGAGTTTGAATCCTAGCGAGATTGTGCAGTCAGGTTTAGAACAAATTGTCGAAGACCTGTGAGGAAATGGGTTTTCCAATAGGGATTTTCTAAGTGCCGGTGAAAATATATGGTTGTCTCCATTCCTGCAGTCCTGTACCACTCCTCAGCAAATGCCTTTCTGAATGCGACAGGCCCTTAGACCATGCCCACCAAACCGTAAAGCACTTGTACAGAAACTATTTGAAAAGAGGGAATGACCATATTGTATGTTTATACAGAAACTGCATATTTATAAATACTTAATGTGACCATGGAGCCAACATGTTTGCATGACTGGGTAGCTGTTTTATAACCTGTGCTGTGAGTGTGTGGCGCTGAATTAATTTAGGAATCTTTGATGATTGGGAACCACTGGTTTTAATTTGGAACTTTGTAGATGTTTACCATCACAGCACCTTTGTCTTTGTATTACGTATTTATTTCATATAACTGTATTTGAAAGTTATTCCCACAATAATAATGTAATGTTCAGCTTAACTTGTTATTGCAACTGTAATTCTATATGGCCCTATCATTCGTGTACTGTAGCTTGTAATAGAGTATGTGTGAATAGAGAAGCTTGAGATCTTTACCAAAACTTTACTTTTGCTGCTTCTGTAAGGAGGAAATTGCTAAATACGATAAAATCTGTGAGGAAGCCCATAACAGATCAAAGGACGAGAAAATTCTTCACATCAAGCATTGGCTGGATTCACCTTGGCCTGGTGAGTAATGCAAAACCACTCTAATTGTAGCTACTCTGGAAGTCTCCCAGCAACTTACTTCACACATTTGTGCAAATAATTTCCAAAGATACTTGCAGAAATTTGATTCCTATCATGTACTATATCTGTTATACAGCATAACATTTTCCACATTCACAAGTTTACTTAAAACATGCAAGGATTTTCAAATAATTTATCGCTTTCTTAACTTACCCACTAATCGATTTCTGTTGTCTTATTCCCATGCTTTGTTTTAGCATAACCTGTAGTGTTTTTCCACATCATTTGCGTTTTGCATTTTTCTCAATTCTATCTGCAATTGTTTATTTGTTCTTAGTGGTTTAGTGTATTTACTAGCATGTAATGTTTTTAGTTTTGTTGTACGCGCCATTCTTTTGGTGGCTTGGGGCTGTCAGATGGTCAAGTGAATTACCCTGTTTAACTAGTATTGTTTACCACTAGTGTATTTACCACAATGCTGTTGGTATGCGAGTTGCATAGCCAAGATGCTCCCTTTTGCTACTTAACACTCATAGTAGTTTGGGTGAGCATCAAGGCGTACTGCAGGTGGTGGTGGGGCCTAGGGACTCCAACTCAGTGTGATTCGATGGGTAACTTGCGGTAATAAAAGGTTTTTCATATGGTTCTTCATCAGCTGATCCTTCTCTGTCCCAGTGAATATTGAATATCTTCCTCTATGCTGGATGCAAGAGCTCTTTTACAAAAGAAAATCTTACATTTTGGAAAAACGATTAAAACTAAACATGCTTATATAACTTAAAGGGATTTATTGAATTTAAACTATTGTTGTTTTAAATGGCTACTTAAGTATGCTCAACCTTGTGAAGGAAACTCTTCCAACGATAGGAGAAATTAACAAGCATTTGCATAGCCAGTAGGTCTCGCCTTTTGGGACCTTATAACTGTTTGGCTATTCACCTCCCCTCCAACCATCGAAGACCCTGAACATCACTACGTCTAGAAATAACAGTTCATTCCTCCCACCTCTACTCGCTACATCTGAATTATATTGACCATCTATCTATTCCACCCTCTTCTATATTACTATATATGCCTACTATTTTTATTGTGTATTCCTTGTAAATGATATCTGTGCAAGTTTTGTAAAGCGCTCTGGTACCCTCGGGTCAAGTTTGCAGTATATCAAATTTGAAAAATAAATACAAATGGATAACTCCTTATAACAAACATTCTGGATGTTACTGGGTGCAAGAGGAGGAAGGATGGGTTTAAGGTTTTAAGCATGGACAAAACAGAAGTACCTTTTATTTTGAGAAAACGGCTCCATAGGTCATGGAAAGAAGCCTATGAAGCTCTCTTGCCTCAGGTGACCACCAGGGTGAATATAGCTTTTTTTTTGTTTAATTGGATGCTAATGACAAGGGTAACTCGTCATGGAGTGCCCATTCATTTCAATGGAAATTACAGTAAAGTGCTGCAGGAGGCTTAGCATCCAAGTGGTTAAGTAATGGCAGTGGTCACAATGTTTGGTAAGGTTTAAAGTTTTTGCAGGCCACTAGCTAACATGCCCAAACTGGTTTGATCCAGCGGGGTTACCAATATGCTTCCTTCCATATTGCACTAAGACTTGTTTTGGGGTGTTATTTGTGTCAAGGGTGAAAAAGTTGAGTAGAAGGGCAACCTAGAATAATAAACACACGACACAGACAAATTGCAAAACTACACAAGTGATGTGGGGGTAAAGTGTATATTTCCCAGGGGAAAATGGAAATTAATGAGTGGATGCATTAATACCTCTTGAATGCAGTGAGTCACAGGTACTGAATAAAAGAAAGCACGGGAGTGTGCTGAATGAGATGAGTGCGAGCGAACACGGACTAGATTTTAGGTTATTTAAGACAAAAAATCATATTTACCAATTGATGGGGGGTGACCTAAGGAATTAAAATGAATCTAGCATTTTTAATTATGCTAAAAAGATGACCGTTTTTGCACAGAGAAGGAATGCTCCTTGGACCTGTACGGTTTCCCAATTAAGTGGGAGCGTAGGGCATGGCCATTTAACCAGAAAACAGACGATATACATATACCCCCTCCCCCTTTTATTGGTCATTTGGTCAAACAAGCATGTTTACGACGTGCTTACGGGATCTGGCGTTGCCTGCCACACAGAAAGCTGCACGGGTTCATCTCACGCACAGCAGCGAAAGGAGGGGGGAAGGGGGAGGGGGGTGCAAAAGTGGAGCATTTACGTACAATATCCTACACCACACAAACTTGCACTCTTCACTAAATGGAGATTAACGCACTTGCCTAAAATGATTACAGCGCTAGTGAGGTACCTTACATGAAGGCTCTTAGAAGCAGTCAACATGTGCCGCTGTAGCCTGGTTCTAGTCGCCCTGAAACAGCCAACTGAAAAGCGCCGAACACCGCCACCAAAGCAAGATTGTTTTTTTTATTTATTTAATGCGATTTTATATAGTGTAAACTTTACCCGAAGGTATTTTCTTTAATTAAGTGTGCAGGGATGGCATTTTTTCTTACCGGTTCTTGAATGGTTTTAAAAGTAAGGTAAGTAATGAGGGAAGGAAAAGATATTAACAAGGCGGCTGCCATAAGGTAAATTTAAACACACATCCACTTTAGCTAGAAAAGGCCTTATAGTGCAAAAATTGTAAGATAATCATTAGGATTGGGGAGGAAAGGACGAGAGGCTGCAGGAGGAGGGAGGCAAGGTCCGAGAGGAGAGGTGGGGAGTGAAAAAAACAAGCGCGGCCGAAAGGAGTTCATAAAATGCCTGATGGTGGTTCTGAATTTTAAATGGGCAGGATGCCGTCTCATTCGACCCTCCAGTACAATAGGTAAGTCTTCGATCCCCAGCCCATGTTCCCTTTCCTCCACTTCTGCAGAGAATACAGGCAGATCAGTATCGGTGGCACACAAGCAGGGCACAGACATATCAGTGATGCCGAACACTGACTGAGCATGGCTGATAGGTCTCGCCGTTGGGACCATATAAGTATTTAGCCATGCAACACTTGTCTTTCCTTTCATCATGAATATTTACAAATTTTCCAAAGGATTACCTACTTATCATCCTCATTTAATATTTACATTCATCCGGTAACTTCTGATTTTAATGTTGGTTTGGGCATTGACAAAACAGTCTAACCTTGACCATGGCAAATTATGGTTTCCTTTGATGGGTCACATGGCATAGCCAATAGGTCTCACGTTTGGGACCTTATAAGTGTTTAGCCATGCAACAGTTGATATTGTTGCACCAAGGCTATTGTGCTGCATAACGAAATACTTATAAGGTCCCAAAAGCGAGACCTATTGGCTATGCCAATGCTTGTTGGTCTTGTCCTAAGTATATAATGATATTGGATATTTTTATTGGTGTTGTGTCCTTTTTTAGTGGTTACACTGTATTACTGTTGGTTATGTGCAAATGCTTTACACACTGCCTCTAAGATAAGCCTGACTGCTCGTGCCAAGCTACCAAGGGGATGAGCAGGGGTTATTTTAGAAGTGTAACTCCCTTATCCTGACTAGAGTGGTGGTTTCTGCCTTGCTTTGGCACATGCCCTAGCCTGCCAAAAATCCCATTTCTAACATCCTCCATTATATTTTTGTTATTCTTTAATGATATTACTTATCTATATCAAATCCACAGAGATTACTACACTGTATAAAATAAGAACACTTTATTTTTGTACTCTGGATTACGATTCATTCACATAGTTTGGTTCTATGCACAGCATTCAACAGGCGCTTAAATACTGACCACTAAGCCTCAATGGTATTGTAAATTACCCCCAATAGGTCATCCACTTAAGGAGGTTTACTGTTACATTCGTCCTTCTTGTCAATTTATTGTGGCACAGTTTAAAAAAAAAATGTATAAGTTGACTATCAAACTCCGATTTTCATGACTTCGCTCCCTTTTCACTGTCACACACTGACCCTCAATTTTATGTGTAAAAACATATAGCCACTGTTAGTCTCAATATGTGGTCGAAATGTTTCAGCCCAGTCACCCTCACATAGAAGTAGAGCGGCTTCCTTCATTACCTACTTGTTAGTGCTGCTGCTCAGTGTATGTGAATCAAAATAAGAGTGAAAAAGATATCTAACATACAAACCATCCATTTGCTCTGCTACCCTCAGGTAATTCGTCCTTTTAAATGGATATCCCTTTGTGGCTAGGTCTTTGATTTGACAGTAGTTAATTATCTTTTAGAGCCAAAGGTTTCTTAGGTGTGGTATAAGATGTGTCCTGGCCACATGGTAGGCCTGGTCAACGTGAAGGTGAGTGAAGCACGCCCGCAGGAGGTTTAAGTCCACCCAGCGTGCTCGATTGACTGAGGCACAGCTCCCAGAAGGGGATGGTCACCTGGTATGCCTGATTAACTGAAGGTGAATGAAACATGATTCAGAAAAGGGGGTGGTGATGAACAGAGTGCCTGAATTAAGCAGACCACTCTTACTCAGTCCAAAGATCAGGGCTTGATCCATCACCGTTTTTTAGCTCACTGCACCATCCCAGCTCAGAACTTGGCTATATGCAAATTAGTCTGTTCCTGTCCCAGTGCATGATGGGAACCGGGCAAATCAAACTACCAAGCCAATTCTTGTACTGGGAAGGAAACAAGCTTCCGGGGACCGGTTTCTGCCATTTCAGGCGTCGTCGGCCCGGCTTGCTTGAATCCTGATGGTGCAATGAGCAACTCACTGCTCCATCAGGATTCAAGCAAGCCGGGCCGACGAGGCTGAAATGCCAGAAACCGGTCCGCGGTAGCTTGTATCCTTTCTGGTGAAGAATTGGCTTGGTAGTTTGGTCTGCCCTGTTCCCATGATGCACTGGGCCAGGGACAGACTAATTTGCATATAGCCAGGTTCTGAGCTGGGATGGGGCAGTGAGCTAAATAACGGTGATGGATCAAGCCCTGATCTTTGGACTGGGTAAGAGTGGTCTGCTTAATTCAGACACTCTGTTCATCACCACCCCCTTTTCTGAATCGTTTTTGGCCACTATAGGTGTGGCAGGGTATACTCAGACATGAGTCCCTTGCTCACTGCTCCATCAGGATTCAAGCAAGCCGGGCCGACGAGGCTGAAATGCCAGAAACCGGTCCCCGGTAGCTTGTATCCTTTCTGGTGAAGAATTGGCTTGGTAGTTTGGTCTGCCCTGTTCCCATGATGCACTGGGCCAGGGACAGACTAATTTGCCTATAGCCAGGTTCTGAGCTGGGATGGGGCAGTGAGCTAAATAACGGTGATGGATCAAGCCCTGATCTTTGGACTGGGTAAGAGTGGTCTGCTTAATTCAGACACTCTGTTCATCACCACCCCCTTTTCTGAATCGTTTTTGGCCACTATAGGTGTGGCAGGGTATACTCAGACATGAGTCCCTTGCTCACTGCTCCATCAGGATTCAAGCAAGCCGGGCCGACGAGGCTGAAATGCCAGAAACCGGTCCCCGGTAGCTTGTATCCTTTCTGGTGAAGAATTGGCTTGGTAGTTTGGTCTGCCCTGTTCCCATGATGCACTGGGCCAGGGACAGACTAATTTGCCTATAGCCAGGTTCTGAGCTGGGATGGGGCAGTGAGCTAAATAACGGTGATGGATCAAGCCCTGATCTTTGGACTGGGTAAGAGTGGTCTGCTTAATTCAGACACTCTGTTCATCACCACCCCCTTTTCTGAATCGGTGAATGAAACATGGCAGCTGTAAGATGGTGAATTTTGAAGCACATCCACGGGAGGTGAAGGTTCACCATGTCTGCCTGACTGATTGAGGTTTGGCTACCGGAATTCAAGTCGATGACCAGCAGGCATGTCTGATTGAATCAAAGTGAATTAAACGTGGCTGCTGTAACATTGTGACTGTTGAAGCACTGCCACTGAAAGTGAATAACCTACGGTGTGCCCGACTAAAATGAGGCTCAACTACCTAAGGTGGACGCCTCATGACCTGCCGAATTCAGTGATTGTAATGATGCATGGTTTCTTTGACATGGTGACTGTAAACTGTGTTTGATGTTTGGCCCTGATTTCGATTGACCTGGTAAACGAATTATGGAAACTTGTTTTGAAAAAACTGTTTAGGGAAGTGGGCTTGGGTTGCTTGTGAGAGAGGTGTGACTGAGAATATTACGTAATGGGTGTGGTATAAGTGGATTGAATGGGTGTTGAAGAGGATGTGAATGTCAAACTTGCAGGAATGTTAGAATGGTGTATGTGTGAGATGAGGATGAGTGATCTTTACATAAGGTTTTAAAGAATGTGACAGTGTATTTTTTTGTCCAATGATATAGAAAAACACATTTTTATTAATTCAGATGAAATTTATTTTCAGTGGCTACATTGTTTTGTTCGATGTTCCATTTCTAAAAGGGAACATAACGGATCATTGTTGGCAGTTTTGTTTTTTTAGATATTGGGGCTCAGCCTCACTGATTAGGGTCCATACCCTTCTATAGCGATTTGCTTTGAATGTAGGGCTCAAAACAAAATATTATGGATTGCTTGTGAGCGAAAGCAGATAATAAGCTGTGGCCTTTCCTCTCCCAAACTGAGTGTAGTCTCATTGTTGCTACCTGGAGGTGACGGACCACCACTATCAACTCTGTGCAGTCAGTCTCTGGCCTCCCGAACTAAAGTTTCTGAGCTTCGCCCTAAAGTGCAAAGCTGGCAACTGGCAGGGGCTATGAGCTCTGTGCAATTGGGAGTTGGCACTGTTTTACAATCAGGGCAGTATTTGCAACCAACCCCCACTAGGCAGCATAATAGCGCTCTACGCAAGAGGAAGGGGGTGAGGAATATTCAGAATTGTGTGCTTGTGCGGGAAGGTTTCGAGGTGATGGGCATAGTGATTAGGATATGGGAAATTGATCTACCTCATGGACTATATGATCTGCAGCTGGGGGGATGAGCTTACATTCAAGGGCAGCAGAGGTGGAGCGCTCGGCAGGCTTTCTGCACTCGGGTTGGAATCTCTCCATTCAGCTGCTGGGATCTCAGCACTCACGGGCTCGGATAAATGCACGCAGGGACCGGGCTCTCCAGAAAGATGACGCTATTACCTGACCAGTTGCAGGCAGTATGCTTCATCCTGCCCTGCTGACCCAGTTGGGGCTGAGATGTCTGATGCCCTGCTGGCAGTGCCCCGTGGTAGTGCCAGTACCCGGCGATGTAGGCACAGTGGTGCCAGCCTCACAGAAACACCCATTCTAACTCCAAAGCTGTAGAGTGGCAAGAGCACAGGGTCATCGCCATGGAGGGCAACAACAGTGAAAAGAGACATGAAGAAAACGCCTGCAGCCACAGAAATAAAGAGGACGGTCTAGGACAAGTGTTTGTTCGTAAAAGGATTTGTTCGTAAAAGGATCCCCAAAGTAAAAATAAAGAATTCACAGTGCATCGGGGGTCGTTGGCATGGCTGTATTGTCGTTGGTTTTTTTTGTCAGTACAAAAGTGTCCCCACATCACAGGCTCAGCCTAATCTGTTTCAAATTAGACACAATCACATATTTGTAAATTAAGTAAAGACTTTTTCGTCATCGTCCTAGTGTTGCCTGTTTGGCTGCGGTCTCCTAAGATGTCTTGGTGATGCCCTCACGCTGACTATTGTACAACAAGCATTGGCAGCACGACCGGATTACAAACGCCACGGGAGAGGGGAGCAATAGGAGAGCGGTGGAAGCAACAGAGGGCAGGGAATGCGTGGAGGGAAGGGGAGCAACACGGTGGGTGGAGTGAAGGGAAGGGAAGCAAACAGGGAGAGAGCAAGCTGGAGGCTGCGCGCATGCATGCGCATGTGACCGCAAGCGCTAGGTCACCAGAAACCTGGGGTAGCACTTTTAAAAGCACACAACAAAATGTCTCGCAGAGCAGCGCATGCCTCATGAGGCCTCTGAACGAAGACCTGCTCGCTGGAGACGCAGCGTGAGATAGGCAGCATGCAAGTCGTAGAGTCGTACCAATCGGAGCCGCGCTGAGATGGTGATTAACTTAGGGGCCATTAGGGCGTTGCGCCAGTCAGTCGTCTAAGGATTCAGCCCAGCCCCCCCACCAGACTCTGAGCTGAGCAAGTGTGTTGGGGGTATGGTTGGTGAAAGACGGTAGATACGGGAGACCCCCCCCCCTTTCCCCAAGTTGCCAGTCAGAGCCTGGGCCTCCGGCAGCTGTAATCAGGCAGAGCCGTGCCCTCTGGGACGTGTGATTGAATGGCATGTCTCAGCTGTTGATAGCGATAGAACTGCGAGGATGTTACAAGAAGGTATGTTGTAGGTCCTGAAAGGTGTGAATGTAATCCCCCCCCTTCCAAACATCCCCCAACTGTGAGATCCCAATTAAGTCCCATGCTCCGAAGCCAGATAATCCCGCCTCTTCTAGGAGCAATTCAAAAAGGGGGGTGGTGATGGACAGAGTATCTGAATTAAGCAGAACACTCCTACCCAGTCAAAAGATCAGGGCTTGATCCATCACCGTTTTTTAGCTCACTGCACCTTCCCAGTTCAGAACCTGGCTACATGCAAATTAGTCTGACCCTGGCCCAGTGCATCATGGGAACAGGGCAGACCAAACTACCAAGCCAATTCTTTACTGGAAAGGAAACAAGCTTCCGGGGACCTGTTTCTGGCATTACAGCCGTCTTCGGCCCGGCTTGCTTGAATCCTGATGGTGCAGTGAGCAAGGGACTCACATCTGAGCATACCCTTCCACACATGTGGTGGCCAAAACGATTCAAAAAGGGGGGTGGTGATGGACAGGGTATCTGAATTAAGCAGAACACTCCTACCCAGTCAAAAGATCAGGGCTTGATCCATCACCGTTTTTTAGCTCACTGCACCATCCCAGTTCAGAACCTGGCTACATGCAAATTAGTCTGACCCTGGCCCAGTGCATCATGGGAACAGGGCAGACCAAACTACCAAGCCAATTCTTTACTGGAAAGGAAACAAGCTTCCGGGGACCGGTTTCTGGCATTACAGCCGTCTTCGGCCCGGCTTGCTTGAATCCTGATGGTGCAGTGAGCAAGGGACTCGCATCTGAGCATACCCTTCCACACTTGTGGTGGCCAAAACGAATTGGCTTGGTAGTTTGGTATGCCCTGTTCCCATGATGCACTGGGCCAGGGACAGACTAATTTGCATATAGCCAGGTTCTGAACTGGGATGGTGCAGTGAGCTAAATAACGGTGATGGATCAAGCCCTGATCTGTTGACTGGGTAGGAGTGTTCTGATTAACTCAGATACTCTGTCCATCAGCACCCCCTTTTTGTAATTCTTCTAGGAGCAGGGTGCCCTGCCAGAGCGGAGTGCATTGGGTCAATTTTCCGAACCAATAAGTGTGGCATAGGGAGGTCCGCGAGGCCAAGAGGACCCGCACGTGACCTCTGGCAGTGCACCGGGGATGGCATTACAGTATAGCATCCCCTGAATAGTGGGCAGGCCCAGTGTATGAAGCTCCAGCCGGTAGGCCGGATCCGACCATCCCCCATTGAACCAGTCGTGCACTATAAGAAGGCGATTGGCCAGATTATAAAGATATAGGTTCGTCATTCCCAGACCGCCATCATAGGGTGGGATTCGACACTGTGCGAGGGCCCGACGACGTCATCAAACCCCCCAGAGAAATTTGAAAGCTAGGCTGTCCATTTCCCTGAATCATGCACGGGAGAAGAAAAGAGGCGTATTCTGGAGCATATAGAGGAACCTGGGCAATATCATCATCTTAAATAAAGCTATTTTACCCATAGTATTCAGGGGCATCGATTGCCACCGGAGATCGGCCCGGGCCTTCACCACCGAGGTGACATTCAGTGCCCAGGTTAGGTCAGGAAGGAGGGCCACCCAGATCCCGAGGTATTTTAAGGACTGCCGCAAGAGGGGTATTTTGGACTGCCAGTCAAAGCACTCACGGGATAGATTAAGGGGGACCAGGACAGATTTGCCAGTGTTCACCCGGAGGCTGGAGATTTTCTCAAAGGGTCAGAGCTCGAAGGCATCTGGGTCCCGACTGCGTGGGTTCGGCCAGGTACAGGAGGACGTCGTCCGCATAAAGGGCAATTGTTTGTCCCCGCCGAGTCCAGGCCATCTCCACCCCTGGAGGAGATCATCAGAGCACACCAGGCACGCCACGGGTTCCATTGCGAGAGCGAAGAGGAGGGGCGACATAGGACACCCCTGCCTGGTGCCCCTGCGGATAGGGAAGGGTGGGGCCATGGCCCCCATTGACCAGCACTCGGGCCCCTGGCCGGCACTATAGCGGTTTCACGAGCTGGCGGAAGCTCTCTCCGAAGCCCATTTCTGCCAAGACCGCCTCCAAATATCGCCAGTCAACCGAATCAAATGCTTTTTCGAAGTCTATAAGGAGGAGGGAGAGGTACGGGGTCAGGCGATTCGCGAGGGCGAGGTGAAAGCGCCGGAGGCAGTGACGGGTACTCGGCGCGGGCATAAAGCTGCACTGGTCAGGGTGAACCAACTTTGCCAAATATGGCCGCACGTGGTTGGCCAGGGCAGTAGCGAAGATCTTGAGCTCAGTATTAACAAGAGAAATGGGCCGGTAAGCGGCACAGTGCCTCGAGAGTGGCTGAAACTTGGGGATTACCATGATGGTAGCCATGTCAGTCTCAAAGTGAAATGAACCCTTATCAACCGCCTCATCATACAGTTCCAGCAGATAGGGCACCAGCGTGTCACAGTAGCTCGCATAGAACTCCAGGGGAAAACCGTCCGGACCCGGCGTCTTAACAGACGCCATGTGGGAGATCTCTTCGTTGATCTCCTCGAGAGCAATCAGGGGGTCCAGCACCTCTTCCTCAGTCTCACTAAGGCGTGAAAGGTTAATTCGCTCGTGGTAGAGCAAGTCGGGAAGCGACCACCGCGGAGGTTGGGCGGCGTAGAAGGCTGTATAGTAGGTGGTGAAGCACTGAGCTAACGCCGCCCTAGATCGCTGGGGCCCGCTGCTTGAGTCCTGCACCTCAGGAATAATAAGATTGGCCAACGGATAGGTGGCCAGTTGATGGAGAAGCTTGCTGTTTTTGTCTCTCCACCCGTATATGCGCGCCACCGAGGACCTCCAAAGCAGTTTCGCAACCTCAATGGAAGCCAGTCTGATCTCATCTTGCAAGAATGTCACTCATCTCCAGGGCCTCTGCTCTCTCCTCTGGTGGGTGCCCCTCGATGAGAGTAGCATGAGCCTCCAAGAGGGTAATCCGGGATTCCTGTTCAGTGCGCTGGAGTTTGAGCTGACTCTTGGCGAACCCACGAATGGTGGCTTTGCCCGCCTCCCACAAGGTAGCGGGTGAGGAAACGGATCCCTGGTTAGCGGCGAAGAATTGCCGGAGCTCCCTGCCCACCAATTAGCGGAAGCCTTTGTCCTGGAGAAACCAGGCATTCAGCCGCCATATCGGTCTCAACGTGCTTGGTAGATCCGTAACCCGCAGCCCCACTGGGGAATGATCAGAAATACCCCGAGGAAATATGGTTATCTCCTTGATCGTGCAACAGTCGAGAGCTGAAAGAAAGACTTAATCGATCCGGGCATGAGTGTGGTGGAATGCCGATGTGTGAGTGTATTGATGGGTTGTGGGGTTCCAGAGTCTCCAGGCGTCGCAGAGCCCCAGCGCAGCCGCCCAGCCAGACAAATGCTTGGCCTAGGAGGCCCTAGAGGTCGAGGGGATTCCTGCAATGTCGTGGGCGAGATATTGAGTTTTAATGAATATCAGCAAAGATCCCATGACTGAGATATTACATGTCCTTAGTGCTGTATTTTATTTAAAAGAAATGAACTCCTGAGCAGGTAAGTGAATACTGCATTAGAAATTTAGATAAGTATAGAAACATATGTCCTAGCACCTTCTGTGACGTAGTTACTGCCATACATTTCTTTATAGCTCCATTGTAATAAGCTCTATATTCTTTGATTACATTTTGTGACATGTGCTGCTCTGGATTTCTTGTGTTGCATACTCCTACCATCCAGTGTTGAACTAAGACATTTGCAAGTTCCTTTCAGCTCTAGTTGTAAAGGATCCTAGACCGTCATTTGAAGAAATCCGCTGTGGTTTCACCACCTCAGTTTTTAAATGCCTGAGCGGTTTCTGGACTAAGGTCCTATGAGAATGACACTTAGTGGGTAGATACTACACTTTTCTAATTCCTCCCCAAGTGGAACTCCAAGTTCCTGTGGTTGGACTCCCATTGAGTATGAAACTTGTGCCTCCCTTCGTACAGTCCACCTGCTAAATTTGCCAGGCATTAAAAAATGAGAAAACCATCCAGTATCAGAAAGGGCATCACTAACGAGGTGCACTAGATGATGCAACATCGCCCTGACACGCCTTCCATTCTTGACTCAGAGGACGCAGAGCGAGCCTGCAAAGAGGTAGTGGGCCCCTCCAGTAGGACATTGGTTGAAGAATATCATAACCACAAGATTCTTTTCTAATGGCTCTGAAGTCGAGGAATAACTGCACGGCCCAGAACAAAGACCTCATACAGACTCACCATTTCTTTACCTACACCTACAGATAGAGTCTCCAGGGATCAACGTTGAAAAGATTCAGTTGGAAGCAGACCACCCTTCTCAGTGGTGTGGTGCATTAAGCCCCCGGGACTGGCCATAAGAGGTACTGATCTATGGGTTCGACCTCTCTCACTGAGCCTTCTCAGCACCAGACATGCCTTTGAGGTACAAGCTCAGAGCCTCTGCACCAGCCAATGTGAGTCAATATTGGTACCTAAATTGGCTCCAAAGCAGAGTACTAGAAAGACGTGAACCCCAAGTTTGACGCCAAGTGAATGCTCACTGGCCATTGACCTCCCAGATATGGATGATGTCAGTCACCACCAGACAGAGAGGCAGGCAGACAGGCAGGCAGGCATCCCCAGGAAAGATAGCCTGCCCAGTTCCACATAAGCCCCAAGCACCACAAGCCTTACCTAGGAAAATAATAATAATAATAATCCACATTTGTAAAGCGCACAATCACCCGTAAGGGTCTCTAGGCGCTGGGGGCCGTCGGGAAGATTAAGCGAGCTATTGCCCAGAGTCACATGGTGCTGGGCTAAACTGCCGCCGGAGCCGGGGATCGAACCCTGATCCCCAGATTCCAGCGTCAGTCGCCCTGGCCGCGGCGCCACACCTCTCTCCCAGGAAGATGACTTTTGAGGAGAGAAAATCAGATGTGGGAGTGTTATTCCATCTCAGAATCACAAAATAGGCCACCATTCCTGTGCCATAGCCGCCTCCACACCTTACATAATCCCCACAACCACACCTATACACCACCATACAGACTTTTGTTTTGAGTCATTATGGGCATTACAATCCTCACTTTGGCATGCTTCACTTGGGGATGGAGATTATCTGTGGGCAGAATATAAAAATAGACCCACAGTAGTATGGAGCAGTTTCCAGTAACAGCCTCACCTCTCGATGAAATAGCATATCCTGCCATAATAGAAAGGACAACTGACCCTTAAAAAACCTGTGATTGCATGGGGAGGAGGTTGATGCCTTTCTCGCAGAAGCACACAAGGATGGAGGGATCAGAGCAGTGCTGAAAAGCATGCTAACATTACATCACAGTGTACCACTGAAGGTGCAGAAGATGACCCAGAGGGTTGATCAAGAAATATGAGCCAGACCCAGATGATGATCAAAGGACATGTCCCACTAGACTCACTCGTACTTCATAAGGCCTGGAAGAAAGCCTGTGCACAAGCTACTGGGGATGGCCTTCCCCCTCACAAGGAGAGCAAGAAAAACAATGCTTCTGGTAAGCTAGACATTGGGTGGCAACAGAATGGCAAATGTCCTAACTGTAGGACCCCTCTCCGGTTATCATTGGGAGGAAATGGAGACACTGATAAAACACCTGTCAAAGGTGTACCACAAGAGATGGAGACATCTAGCAGAGGAGGTTAAATAGTATCTAATGGAAATATTTGGTGCGCCATGGGTGGAGGTGGCAGTTTCCATTGAGGTCAACCAAAAGCGTTATTCTCCTATGTCACACATAACTGAGTGTGTCTGGGTTATACCCTGAAATTCCAAAACGCCTCATTAAAATACCATTCAATGGAGAACATAATTTCAGACCTCATGTAGACTGTATGCTTGAGAAGAATAAAAAGGGCTCCGATCCTGCCAAAGCCTTGGCTGTCCTGCAGACTGGATCTCCAAAGACTAGTTTATGTAAACAGCAGGCAAGGTGAGATGTCAAGACTGCTACCACAGCCCTGCACACAGAATCCCATCAGCACCATTACTTTCATACAGTTAAGGTGTTACCAAGGCAGTGTAAAAAGGAAGGATCGAGGAGGTGGCTCAAGCAGGGACACCTCAACCTCCAAACAGTAACTTGCCTTCTATCCCTCTCCCTTATCACACAACACCTGTTTTGGGAGAAAATATTGCCTTACGCGAGAGAGGATGTTACCCTGCAGCCTTTTCTCAATATTTGGCCACTAAATAATCATAACCTTTTGTACGATTTCAGATTACTACTTAACTAAATGCCATCCTTCTACTCTGCATTAGAAACCACAACTCAACCACCACCTCAGGAATATACCTACTTCCACATCCTTATACATCTGTGTGTCTGCACCTTTGACCATTAAAGTCTCAAATGTGTTAACCAAATGTCTTGTAATGGTGGCAGCATATTTACACTTCACATTTCTGGAAGAGATCTCTGTCTGCAGATTCCCTACCTTCGAATACCCCCTAGGCGTCTGACTGGATATAAAAAAAACTTGCAGTCCCTCTGTGTGCTGGTGCCGACTGCTGTATAAATGTCGCCCGCACAGGATGTGATATGCGCATAACCGGTATGGGCGCCACAGCAGTGCTGTGATATTCATTCCGGTCTTTCCTAACCAATAGTCGTGGCTACCTGACTTTTTAACTAACTTTCTGGACTTTTTTGACCCATTTTCATCAAAAGTGTTTTTTTTGTTTTTTTGAAAACTTTTTATTGATTTTATAACACAAACACAAACAACTTGCAAGGAGTGAAGAAAAAGAGACATCAGTATACACAACGTTGCAGTACATGGTGTTGGAGCGGGAAGGGCAATCCAATGAGCGTTTGTTCTATCGAGAAAGAGTCTCACAGGGGGGGGGGGGGGCAGAAGAAACAAATTGCAACCAGTATACAATAGTATGTGGAGGAACCCTCGGGTTACGGGGACGTAGGTGCAACATCTGGGTCAGGAAGAGGAGGGGCACATATATCGCCACGGTAAGTGTTCCACTGAGTCCATATCTTCCCCCATTTTCGGGGGGTACCTCGAGAAATATATACAGTTTTTTCTCTGAACATGCACCAGTCCATGTTTTGTTTCCATTTCCGAATCCCGGGCGGGCCCTGAGCGCCCCACAGTTGCGCAATGTCTCTTTTGGCAATCATATTGCCCAAGGTCACCCACCGAAGCTGCGACACGGAGTAATCATTCGGTTCCCTTACGTTCAGCAGGCATCTCCTAGCTTCCGGCATCGATTGCACCCCCGTACCCTCACTCATCACCTCGTGCACACGGGTCCAGAATTGCACTATCTCAGGGCACTCCCAGATGATATGTAAAAAGGTGCCCAGGAGACCGCATCCACGCCGACACAAACCATCCACAGAAAAGCCCATGTGTACCAAACGGGGACCAGTGACATACACTCTATGCAGGATTTTAAGTTGCACAAATCTAAGGCGCGCCTGGATGGCCTGCCAGTCCTCATCGTCCAGCTCCAGCCCATCACCAGTCCAGACCTCTCTAAGGCGAAACAGGAGATCAGACCTGGAGTTGATTAATTTTTTATAAATAAGCGAAATCGTACTATCAGGAACATGTCCGTCCAGTACCCTGTCCTCAAGCGGGGACGACTCCGGAATCTCCACACCCGAAGGGAAGACCGAGAGCACCGCGTGGCGGACCTGCGCATAGCGCAAAAATTTGCGATCGCTCAAAGCGTACTCTGTTTTCAATTCCTCAAACGTCTTCATTCTCCCCTTAGTCCAAACATCATCAATCCTGCTGATACCAATCAAGTCCCACCTATCAAACCCCCGGGACTGCCAAAGTGAGCCAAGTCTATCAGACGCGTACAGGGGGGTGGCACGAGTCAATTTATCAGTCCACCCAAGCGCCATGGAAGCATGTCGCCACACCTGGACGGCCGTCCTAGTGGGGCCCGTCACGTTGCGAGGGGTGAGTTTCGAGTAGAGGGCTCTATTGTAGTCCCCCCCCCCCCGGTAACAACCATTTGTCCATCTCGAAGGTCGGATTCGGCAAAGGGCCATACATGCAATGATTTATTGCCCCCAGTTGAGACGCCCAATAATAGCGACGGATATCAGGCAAAGCAATTCCACCGTCGTACCACGGGAGCGACAATTTAGCAATGGCGATCCGGGGCCTACCCCCCCACACCAGTTGTCTCTGTAAACTCTCAACCTCACGGAAGTATGTAGCCGGGACAACGTCAAGTGTATTTTGCAATGCGTAGAGGAAGCGGGGCAGTGACATCATCTTAAACAATGCCGCTCTACCCAGGGGAGAGAGAGGAAGTTTCCCCCAGGCGACCACATCTGCCCGAAGGCGCTGAAGAGGGGGCAGTAAATTACGGTCAAACCGCAGTGCAGGGCTCAGCGTGATAAAAATGCCTAGGTATCTAAATCCATCTTTCACAATCGCGATAGGACAACCACTTGGCAGAAGGGGGGCGGCACCCGACAGGACGTATACACAGGACTTCGACCAGTTGATGACAAGACCCGAGTTTTTGCGGAAGGACGTTAAGACATCAAACAGCACAATGAGGGATTTACGGGGTGATGTAAGATAAAGCAGAATATCATCAGCGTAGAGAGATACACGGTCCTCAAACTCCGAATTCCATCTAATGCCCTTCAGGGACGGTTCCCACCTCAACCAGGCCGCCAGCGGTTCCAAGGCGAGAGCAAACAACAAGGGGGACAGGGGACAGCCCTGTCGCGTCCCTCTGCTCAGTGCAAAGGGCGCAGAGACCTGACCATTGACCACCACCTGAGCCATGGGACCGGCGTAAAGCAATTTGACCCACCGAACGAACTCCGAACCGAAACCAAACTTAGCAAGAACCGCCCACAAATACGGTCATTCTATTGTATCAAACGCCATCGTAGCGTCTAAGGACGCCAAGATGGCGGGCTCACGCAGCGTCTCGGCCCGTGCCAGGACGCCATGCAACCTTCGGAGGTTAAGCGCCGTGTTACGATGCGGTATAAAGCCGGATTGATCAGGGTGAACCAGGTCGCCAATAACGGTCGCCAAACGTGTCGCCAGCAGCCTGGCCAAGATTTTAGGTTCCGCATTAATCCACGAAATGGGTCGAAAAGAGGCACAGCGATCCAGAGGTTTACCATCCTTGTGGATGACAACAATAGTGGCCAGTCTCTGGCCTGGCGGGAGAAACCCCACCTCCAAAGACTCAAGAAACATAGAGCGCAGATGAGGAGCTAGCGAATCCGGGCGCAGTTTATATAGCTCAATGGGGAGCCCATTAGGGCCCGAGGCCTTGCCGGATCGGACCGAACGGACAGCAGCGGCAATCTCGTCCACAGTAGGCGGAGCATCCAGAGCATCTCTATCAATGTCAGACAATCGGGGAAGTGCAATATCACGCAATAGCAGGCGGGAGTCCTGCTCTGATCGATCAGACACCTGGGAGTACACCTCGCGGAAATAATCGGCAAAACATGCAACAATATCAACAGGGTCTGTACAACACTTTCCATTCTCCGCAACAATCACAGGGACGACACGACTTGCATTCTCCCTCTTATCCAACCAAGCAAGCAGTTTCCCAGCCTTATCACCCACATCATACAGGCGTCCCTGCTGTTCCCTCCCCATTTCCTTAGCAGCTTCAGTGACCAGAGCTCTGTATTCATGTTGTTTCAACTCCAGTAGATGTAACCCCTCAGCGGTAACCCCAGATTCCAAGCACTCCTCCAGGGCCGTGACCTCCCCCTCAAGTCGAACCATCTCAGCACGGTTGGCCAACTTCACGCTACCAATCAATGAGAGGGCCTGGCCACGAATGACCGTCTTGTAAGCTTCCCAAAGTAAACTAGGGGAGGAAACAGAGCCCACATTTTCCTCAAAATAACAATCGTGTGCTTTAACCAGCTCATCCCTGACCCTGGGGTCCTTCAAATACCAGGGGTTGATCGGAGCCACTCGGCCCGCCGAACCCTGCCGTGCATCAACCACCAGCCAAAGCGGAGAATGGTCCGAGATACCCCGTGCCAGATGTTTAACTTCCCGTATGAGGGATGCATGGGCCGAGGACAGTAATATGTGGTCTAACCTCGAGAGACTACCATGAGCACCAGAATGATAGGTATATTGCAACTGTCCCGGGTGAAGCAACCGCCAGCAATCAGTGAGCCCCAGCGTCTCCAGGAAGTCACTCAACCAAGTCTGGGCCTTCGGCAGTTCCCTGGGAGTGTGACGATCACGCATCCCCGAGACCACCGCATTAAAGTCACCCCCAACCAAAAGCAGACCCTCGGGGAGACCCAGGATAAGTCCACTCAGATCAGCAAATGTGGTGGCCTGGAGGCCCGGGGGCACGTACACAGAAATCAGAATAAGAACCTTCCCCTCCCAGCGCCCCACAATGGCGGCCTATCGTCCCTTATCATCCAGTATGACATCATCAATGGCCAGGGGGAGGGAGGTCCGAACCAGAATGCCCGCCCCCCTAGAGCCCGAAGTGAAACCCGAGTGCGCCACAAGGCGATAACCACGCCTATTCAAAGCGTAGCACTTGTTGCAGAGCAAATGAGTCTCCTGCAGTAAGAAGACATCTGGAGTCAAACGTTTCAGCAATTGCAACACCACCCTCCTCTTAATCCCATCCCCCAACCCGTTCACGTTCCAACACAATAACCGAAGTCCCCTACCCCCCATCCCCGTGTTCAGCCCCTCCCCGCCCCACACCCAGAGCAACTGCAAAAAACAGGAGTGCGCCTTTCCTTCGCCTTGCAAGTAACAATAAAATTCAAACAAACAACCCAGTTCCCCCAACAATGTCAAAACAACTATACCCCCACCCCGCACCCCTGCTGAAGACCAAAGAGCCCCATAAACTTGCAGTGTGCCTGTCGCCCAACCACCCAACTAGTCTACGAAAAGAAAACCCAGGAGGAGAAAGGACCCGTTCACCCCCCACCCACCCCCAAAAAGACTATTACTTGCAAACATTAAGAACACAGCATAGCACAGTTCAAAGCCAACGGGAAGGGTACGGGGTCAAAGTCAACAGCTACTCCTGCTCCGTCGGGCCACCTTCCGCCCGATCCGACTTGCCAGAGTCCTCAAAAGGTTCATGATCCGTAGGCAGCTTGTCAAGCCAGTCACTCACGACCCCAGGATGGTCGAAGAAAAAAGTACGATCCCTATGTACCACCCGCAAACGGGCCGGAAAGAGCATGGCATACTTCATAGACCTTTCCCGGAGTCTCTTCTTGACCCCTTGAAACCCCAGCCTCTGTTTCTGGACCTGTTGTGTAAAGTCCGGATAGAAGCTGACAGTAGAGTTCTCAAAGGCAATGGGACCAGACTGCCGCGAAGCCTGCAGGATAGCGTCTCTGTCCCGGAAATGAAAGATCCTCGCAATGATGGGTCGAGGGTTAGCACCCGATTTAGGTGTGCCGCCGGGGATCCTATGTGCACGTTCGACAGCGAAAAACTTGCTGAGACCCTTGGGCGCCAAGTGATTCAGCACCAGGTCTTCCACCAATAGGTCCGTTGAGGCAGCAGTCGATGATTCCGGGACCCCAATCAGGCGGATGTTATTGCGCCTGGCACGGCTTTCATAGTCCTCTAGGCGCCCAGAGTAATAATCATTGGCTTTCCTCAGATTCCCGACTTCAGCCTGTAAGTCAGAGACGTCGGTGACCAGGCTAGAGGTCTTAAGATCCAGGGATTTGACCTTTTCGTTTGTCTTCGCCAAGTCCGCCCTGATCAGATTGACATCAATCGACACCGTATCCAGTTTGAGAGTCAAGGCCTCATATTGTTGCCCCAATGAGGCCTTCATACCGGTGATGGCGCCCATGAGATCTCGCAGCGAGGGCTCGTCCTCAATCGATGAGTCCTCCGGCATTGTCGTCGAGGGTTTAGCTGCTGCTACCGGCGATCCCCTAGCTAGAGTGTACCGGTCCATAATGTTCGTTTGCAGAGCACTCCCTCGAACGCCCGGTTTAGGCCCGCGCTTCCCACCCTCAGGCTTGGTGGCCATCTTGGATCCTGGACCCGTACGGGTCGCCTGTTGACGGGTAAAAATGGTGACTGCGGTGGCAAATGTAGGACCAAAAGGGCGAAGGTGGTGCCAGTCTCAGATCTGAAAGCCGCTACAGATCGGCAGTAGGAGCGGAGAGACCAAGGGTGTAGGAGCGTCCGGCCGTCCACGGAGCCGACAAAGTCAGGTTGAGCTCCGGACAGGAATCGAAACCGAAAGCGGTCGCCAGCCCACGCAAGTCGGGCAGTCCGTTGTTGTTCAGTTACTGGACGGCAAGCGAGACAAGATAGCGCGGGGCGTCACCATGGAGCAGGCCAGAAAACTGCGACAGTCTGTAGCTCTGGACCCCGAAGTCCAAAAAAGTTCGCTGAAACAAATAAATGAGCAGTAGAACTGTGCCAATAAACACCCGTCGTCCGAACCAGGATAAAGTACAGGATAGTCGATGGAGGTGGCGAGGGTCCGGGAGCCCTGTGCTCACGCGACCATCTTGGGTGCGCGCGACGCTCCTCCATCAAAAGTGTTTTTAGTGTGCTTGGGATATTTTCCCTTGAGAAACCTTTGGGTTTTAAACCATGGGGGGAATGTCTCAGTAGATGTCTTTGACGTATCCCCCACTGGGTTTGTCTTGTGCTTGAGCCACAACTCCGGTCCTGTTCGGACTGCCTTTCGATCCATCGGAAGGTGATTCGGAAAGATCGGTGAAGCTTCTCACGGTGCAGTAACGCAAGACCCCGCATCATTCCCACTCTCGGACAGTCTCTGTCCTACTGACGATAACGGGCTCACTCCTGGAGACGCTTCAATGAATGTTCGTCTTCCAAGTCATTGGTTTATTCCAAAAAGAAGTCAAAGCATTGCTAGACTTCACCACACCATTCCAAGTCCCCTGAAAGAGCAGAGGGCTGTCCCTGTGTCTCAAGGCTATGCTCCTGCAAAACTTTCACAGAGCTGGCACCCACTCCTTCTATTTACCTTCTAGAGTTTCCCAGTGCCACTCTGGCCCAGTTTCAGTAATTCTTTGAGGTTGTGGCCCATATCTTTTCGGCAACCGACTCCCTCTGGAGCCGAGAGGTGTCACTCTTGGATAACTGTCAGCAAGCCCTCCTCCAATGCCGGTTGGACCACCTGGATCCACCCTCGAATCAGGATCAACCACGGTACAGTGCCACATTTCGGCTCCACAACCCTCACCATGTCTTGGACCCTCAACGACTTTGCAGTCGTCCCAGAAGCCACACAATGTGGGTGAACCTATTGTACTTTCCAACTCCACTGCATTGATCGTGTCTGGCATCCATGCTGGTGCCGCGGAGGAGAAGACTGACTTCTGTCTCAGACATGGTGCCACTGTCCTTTGGAAAGTTTGAGGACACTGAGTACAGGGCCTTTAAGCTCACTGACTCAGCCGCATTTTCCCAGAGGAGAACTAGTATGAGGAGTTGGATGATGCCAGCAGGCTGGACACCTCCCCATGCTCTGGGGTGGTCTCCCCATCTGGGCCAGCGACTGAAGTCAGCATTATTCATTGTGATGATTAGTAGGGCTGCTTAGGTCCTTAAACCCCAGCTCCCATCAGTGGAGGTTACTACTGTTAACAGAGGTACTTGAGCTGGGCCACTCCATTTAATGAAGCCTTGCTGACGTTTCTTAGCAGCTTGGTCCAAAATATGTTCCAGGTCCCAGTCCACTATCGGGTTGCACGTCTGCACTGTCCTGTGCCAGTGGACTATGCATTTCTTGCACAGCACGTCACCCCTCAGAGTTTGATGGTGCAAGCTTTGCCAGCCAGAATAAACCCTACTACCTTTTCTACTACCCCTCTGGATAAGGAATCCAAACGGTTGGAGACCATTGGGAACATCCTCTCTGTCGCCAGCCTGGACTTGTAGTTGGTCAATACTGCTTGTATTTTGGGCAGATATTCTCACGCTCTGCGGGACTTAGTGACACAGGGGATGCCCATGGTCACTGAGGAGGTCCGAGCTATCCTGACACAAGCCATGCGTGATGGCTGAAATGCAGCTAAATTTCACATGAAATGTTTGTTAAACACCATGGACTCCCTCACCAGGGTAAGGGGGGTTCCACAGTGGTTCTTAGATGCCGCACTTTGTTACAGTCATCTGTCTTTTTGGGGCATGTCCAGGCAAACCTAAGGACTTACCCTTTGATGCCTCTCACCGGTTTGGCTAAAAATCGGATGTAGTGCAGGAGCGCTTTATAAAGAGCAGGGTCACTGTGTGCTCCTTGGTTTTGGTCATTGCCCTTCACCATCCGTATTCCTCCTTTCGTCCTTCCCGTGGCAATGGTAGGAGACTCCAGACACACCAGTACAAACAATACCTGTAAAATTAGAAGGCTTTTCATCCCATGTCTTGGCTATGGCAGGTGCTCAAATAGATCTCACAAGTAGCAGGGGCACTGAACTGCGCAGTTCTCCACCCCCTCCTGCTGCCGCCCATCTCAAACCTCTTTAGTGCACCCTCCTTGAGGCACAGCAATACTTTGACTGGCAGAATACAGCATATTCTACCAGAATGGTAGTCTGTTACCTCTGACAAATCGGTGCTATAAATCGTTGGGCAGGATTACACCCTTTTTTTCTCAACACCCCACCAGCCATGCTTCTCTCTAATGGCTGTCGGCAGGACCATCTGTCTTTATAGCACCAGAAGTGCAGTCTCTTTTGTCCAAGGGAGCCATCAAGGGTTCTGAAACCAGAACTAGGTCTTGGCTGCTACTTCCTCCACTTTCTGGTACCAAAAAAGGATGGAGAACTCTGCTCTATTCTAGATCTGCGCCCTATCCTCTCCTTCCTGAGAAAACAAAGGTTCAAGATGCTCACCATTGCCCAGATCCTGTCTGCCCTGGAGACTGGATTGTAGCGTTGGACCTGCAGGATGCTTATTTTCATATCCCCGTCTTGCAGTCCCACAAACCTTAACTGCATTTCACAGTGTATCAGGATAATTTCCAGTGTGCTGTGCTCTCCTTTGGCCTCACCAATCCCCCTCAGGTATTCACAAAAGACCGGCTCCACATCAACCTGTTGGAGTTGCCGGCCATAAATTTGGGGTTGAAGGTCTTTCTCCCATCCATCAAAGGGAATCTGTTACTGGTGCAGGTGACCTCAGACAACACCACTGCCTTGTAGTACAGCCATATGAGTGTGGGGCAGGGTTGTGGCCCCTATGCCAAGAGGCCTTGCTCCTCTGGACACAGTTGGAAGGTCAAGACTTCCTCCTGGTTGTACAATATCTGCTGGGATCTCGAAACACCAGGGCACACAAACTCGGCCAACGATGCCTTGTGGACCACAAATGGCATCTGCACTCTTGAGGTGGTGCAAGGTTTTTTCTGTGAATGAGGAAAAGCTTGGCTCAATCTATCTGCCACTGCTGAGAACACGCAATTCCCAGCCCATGTACTCCAAATGGCTTTACTGCACTTGGTGTCCAAGAATGGACTCGGACACTGTAGGGGCATTTTGGCACCCATGCCCTCACCTGTGTTATTGTGTACCCTGCATTAGGGCTGTAAGGCCTGCCAGAGGGGTGACTTACCTATGCTAGAAGGTGCACCATGGCCACTCTTTGTTTAGTTTAGCTACATCTCAACACGTAGCCTGCAATGGAAGGGTGTATGTGTTTGTCGTGGGGTCTTTTAGGGTGGCTCTAAACACGCTGCAGCCATAAGGGACCCTCTTTGGTCACAAGGCTCTTGGTACCACTGGCACCTATTACAAGGGACTTGCATGTGAGCCAGAGGAGTGCCAATTGTGTGAGCAAAGGTACAGTTTTGAGAAAGAACGCAGGTGCTGAGGCCTGGTTAGCAGGGTCCCACACACGCTCAGTCAAGTTAGCATCAGAAATCTGGCAAAAAGTGGGAGGAGGAGGTTACTGCAACAGAAACTCTCTTGCCTACAGAAAGGGAGAAGGTGGGGGGTGTAGATGAGAGGATGTTTTTTATTATGGCCAGAACTGTGGACTGGGAAACTAGGCTAGAGTTCCAGCGTCTGCTGCCTTTGCCTAAAAACACACAAATGTGACCATGTGTAACTGGAGATCAAATATAGTGCAAACGCAACCAGTATTGCAGCGCTTTACGTTCTACACAAAAAAGGGGTGCAGGGTGCCATTAAACAAAGGGCAGAGAGAAGGAGAGTGGATGGAGCCTGGTGAGAAAGGCAGGTAATCGGAGAGCCAGAGGCAAGAGAAGGGGTCTGTGCTTTTCCAACTAATTAACATAGGCAGGCGACAGAGAAATTTAACACCTTTTGTCCCTTTTTATTCACCTCCTTTTACTGGCTCAGCTCAGTGCAGAGTCAGTAAAAGAAGGATCAGCCTGATTGTTTTTAAATGGCAATATTTTGCGGGACCTTTTTAAAAATGGCGGGATTTTTACATAAGTGCCAATTTTGCAATTTTTTTTGCAACTCTCAAAATGGCGATGTGAGAAAGTGCACTCTTTCTGCATGGTTGCCCCCACTGTTTGCTGAATTGGTGATGTGCTTTGACTGAGTGTACCCTGGGCTCCTGCTAACCAGGTACCCAGGACCTATGTTCTTGCCCTAAAACTGCATTGAAGCCTAAACCCAATTGGCATCTCTGGCCACAGGTCAGCCCCTGGTGCACCATATCAGTGATGAGGGTACAGGTGCATAAGCCAGGGTACAGGTGCATGAGTCCTCTACCCCTACAGTGTCTAAGTCTATTCTTAGACATTGTAAGTGCAATGCTGCCATTAAGAGTATATGGATCTCCACAGCACCATAATGGCTACACTGAAAACGGAAGTTTGGTATCCAACTTCTGAGCACATTAAACACACACTTGTTATTGTTATTGTTATTGTTAATGAGATTTTATATCGCGCCTAATCACCTGCAGGTCTCTAAGCGCCTGGAAAGATGGTAGTAAACAATAACTTAGCAAGATGGAAGCTAGATTATACTGTGCTCATGCTTTTGCTGAACAGAAATGTTTTTAGGCTCTTCCTGAATCGTAGTAGATTCCCTTCCCGGCGCAGCATCTCTGGCAACCTGTTCCATAGCTGGGGAACTAGCACTGAAAAGGCTCTCCCTCCCTTGGTCACTAGCCTGTAGCGAGGACAGACCAGTAATTGGGAGTCTGAGGATCGAAGTGTTCTCATAGGGCAATAGAGTTGCAAGCGATCTTTGATGTAGGTTGGGGCTTTGCCATAGATTGCCCTATGGGCCGTGCATAGGTTCTTAAATTCCACTCTATCTTTAATGGGGAGCCAGTGCAGACTTTGTAGTAGGGGAGTGGCTTTAGATCTCCTCGGTAGCCTGAAGATCAACCGGGCAGCGTCATTCATTATGACCTGAAGTCTACTGGTCAGGGTTTTAGGTAAGCCAAGGTAAAGGGCATTACCGTAATCAATCCTGGAGATGATGGTGGCCGCTACTATTGATCGCATCATGGATTGTGAGAGGACAGGAGTTAACTTCCGCAGTTGTCTAATGATGTTTGTGCAACTTCCCACAACCGCAGAGATCTGAGGGGCCATTGACAGATCATCATCCAGCTTGATCCCCAGGCTCTTTACAGACGGGCTTGGTTTTGGAGCAGGGCCCAACTCTGTGGGCCAATAGAGATCACACCAAGGTGAGGCAGTGGATGGAATCACTAGTACCTCAGTCTTATCAGGGTTAATTTTTAGCAGGTTATCCGTCATCCATTGCACTATGAACCGCAGGATGTTCTGAGCTTGGAGTTGTGCGGCCGCAGTGTCATCGACACTTAGCAGTAATTGCGTGTCGTCCGCGTAGTTAAAGACTTTACAGCCCATAGTGGCCAAAGAAGCAATCAATGGTTGCAGGTAGAGATTAAATAGAAGCGGGGACAGGGCGGACCCCTGTGGCACCCCGCACTCTAAAATCCCCATCTCAGATGTTTCGTCCCCCAGTTGTATCTTTTGGGTCCTTCCTGTAAGGAATGATTGCAACCATTGAAAGGCCAGGCCCTTAATCCCAAAGTCCTTCAGTCTATCCAAAAGCAAGGCATGGCTGACAGTATCGAACGCCGCTGATAGGTCCAGCAAAATCAGGGCGCTCGGTTTCTTACAGTCAGCCATGCCTCTTAGTTCATCCAACACCGAGAGCATCACCAACTCGGTGCTGTGATGAGCTCGGAAACCTGCCTGTCGCTCATGGAGTAGATGGTGAGTTTCCAAATAGAGGGACAGGGACTTTAATACATGCTGCTCAAGAACTTTTGAGAGAAAAGGCAACTGGGAAATGGGTCTGTAGTTCTTTAACACCGCAGGATCTGATCCAGGCTTTTTCAATAGAGGTCTTACACGCGCCTCCTTAAGCTCAGCCGGTAGGTACCCCGTATCTAAAGATCTGTTGAGGAGGGAGATGATACATTCCTCCAACAAGGGGCGCGCAACACGGAAGATCTCAGGTGGGCATGGATCAGCTGGGGAGCCAGATTTAATTTTACTCATCAGCTGTTCTAGAGTCAATACATCCATCTCTGGAAATATTTCAAGGGAACAGTCGGTCACGATCTCAGGTGCTGATGTTATAGCAGTCTGATGCCACTGTGGGATTTAATGTAAAATGCACACAGAGGGCATCTTAGAGCTGGCCCCTGTAAAACAACCTACCACTAGTGTCCAGGCTGAGTGGCTGCTTTCAGCTACCACCTCCTGACATGTTTCTGGACCCCTGGGTCAAGAGCCTGCTGCTCTCGGGCCTGAAACAATGCACATCCTGGGACGAGGTGCCAAGCCTTCTCCCCCAGGGTCCAAGAAGGGGAAGATTCAGAGGCTTGCCGCCTTTGTGAGCTTCCTCAGGCCACTTGCTGCTTTTAGCAACTGGTCCCCACTGGTTCTAACACCCACTTTGGGCGGGAGAACCAATGGGAAAATCAAGTGAGGAAGGGAGGTGTGCCCACCTCTGCCAACTCTACCGCTCAGGTGGAGGAGGCATGGTGAAGCACAACTCTGTCCTCACCATCTTGCAGATGGGGGAACCCAGCCAACCATGGAAAGGCTTATGCCCCCCTCCCACTGGAGGGTGTCATAATGGGGGTGTTCCCACCCCAGGGAAGGAACCCATTGGTCCCAACCTTTTTCTACCTGTAACACCCCTAAATCTAGTATTTAGGGGCAACCCTGAACCTTGCTTCCTCAGACCAGAACCAACTACAAGAAAAGGAGGGCCGAACAGCCGTGCCAAAGCTAACGAGGAAGACGCCCACTGACTTGGCCCCAGCCCTACCGGCCTGTCTCCACCTCGAACCTGCTCCTGCAAAATCCTGTTGTGCTCTGCAGCCAGGAACCTCGAAACCCATGAGGACCTGCCTGCCTTCAACCACAAAGATTATATCTCCCGTGAACACTGGATTTGTTCATCTCCAACCTCTGGCTCCGGCTGGAAACCGCAAATCCGCCCCTCTCTGGATCTGCTGTTCATGGCCCTAGCTCGAGATGGCAAACACCACGAGGAGGTCTCCCCAGCGATCTGGACCCGAGATCCAGCGATACCTGACCTGCCTCGAGCCGACGCCTGCATCCTAAATCTGGAAGGTCCCCCCAAACGCAACCAGGAGCTGGTAAAAAGATCCGACCCTAAAAGTCACCCCTGCACCAGTCTCCCCACTGCCTTGGGTATCCCAACCGACGGTGCCTAGCCAACCCCTAGCTTCACAACTTACCTCTCGAAGTGGTGGTCGCACCCAGAGGAACTTCGTCCCCGAGCCTGCAGTGCTTTTGCAAACCGGAGACTCCCCATTAAAAGCTACACGGCTTCCGACGCTAAAACAGCACTCTGCACCCAGCCGTTCCAGTGCCGCTGAGGGTGTAACAAGAGTGCATACTTGACCTTGGGGGACCCCTGAGTCTATGCCCAGAATACCAACTCCCACAACAAAGTACTTACCTTTGAGCCGTTAACACTATTTTCCTCCATAGGATAACATTGACTGGTTTTCTATGAAAAGTTTCTAAGTGTGGAGTTGGAAAACCTAAAGAAATTCTTTAAAATTGTACTAACTGACAAAAACTATTTAACTTACCTTTTTACAGGAAATGTCCCAGTGTAGTATCCAGATATACTACACTGTGTAAGAAAAGTAATCTCAAAAGTAACGTGTAGGAAAGTGGGTTTCTGTAGCAGTAACCCCTCCACTTTTTGCCAGACTACTGATGCACTTTTACTTGGTGTGCCCTGGGTCACTGCGAATAAGGTTCCCAGGGCCTGTGTTCTTTCCCCAAAACTAAACCCAATTGGCATCTCTGGCCACAGGTCAGCCCCTGGTACATGGTATCACAGGTGCCCAGGGAAGACATCTAAGGGCTGCAACACTTCTTTTGCCACCATTAGAGGCCCTGTAGAGCGGGGGGGGTGTATATTTATATTCTCGCTCTCTCGCTTTCTTTGCAGGCTGTGTGTTTTGGTGCAAAACGAAGTGAAGAGTTGACATGGCACACACATGTGTACCATGCCTACAACCCACTGACCCTCTAGATGGGTCCACTGTACCAGTGGTGAGGGTACAGGTGCTTTAGCCCTGTGCCCCTACAGTGTCTAAGCCCATTCTTAAACGTTGTAAGTGCAGTGCTGCCATTAGAAGTATATGGTGCTGGGAGTTTGTCATTACGAACTCCACAGCACCATAATGGCTACACTGAAAATTGAGATGTTTGGTATAAAACTTCAACAGACATGTTTCTGGACCCCTGGGCCGATAGAGTGCTGCTCTCAAGGACCTGACACAATGCACATCCTGGGACGAGGTGCCAAGCCTCCTCCTCCCCCCCCCCCCCCCCCCCCCCCAGGATGGGCATGGTTCACAAAGAGGAAGCTTCAAAGGCATGCTGCCTTTGTGAGCTTCCCCAGACCACTTGCTGCTTTCAACAACTGGTCCCCCACTGGTTCTACCCCCACTTTGGGTGAGACAACCGGCGGGAAAAACAAGTGAGGAGAGAGAAGTGCCCACCTCTGCCAACTCCACCCCCCCAGGTGGGGGAGGCCAGGTGAAGCACAACTCAGAGTCCCTGCCAGGCTTTTGCCCCCCTCCCACTGGAGGGTGGCACAATAGGGGGTATACCCACCCCAGGGAAGCATGGGTCTCTGCCCTCTACCTACCTGTAACACCCCATAATCTAGTATTTAGGAAGGCACCCTGAACCTTGCTTCCTCAGATCCAGAAGCGACAGGAAGAAAAAAAGGACCGAACAGCCGTACAGAGCTAACAAGAGGACAACACCCACTGACTTGGCCCCAGGCCTACAGGCCTGTCTCCCCTCGAACCTGCTCCTGCGACATCCCGGTGTGTCCTGCAGCCAGCAACCTGAAAAACCCTGGAGGGACCTGCCTGCGTTCACTTATAAAGACTGCTTCTCCCATGAACATCGGATTTATTCAACTGCAACCTCTGGCTCCGGCCGGAGACCGCGAATCCGCCCCACTCTGCACCCGCCGTCCACAGCCCGAGCTCGAGTGGCCAAACACCACAAGGTCACCCCAGCGATCCTGAACCGTGATCCGGCGACCCCTGACCTGCCTCCAGCCAACACCTGCAGTCTAAATCCAGAAGGCCCCCCTTACCGCACACCCCGAGCTGGTAAGAAGATCCAACCCCAAAAGGCAGCCCTGCACCAGACGCCCCACAGCCCTGTGTGCCCAAACCAACGATGCCTAACCAACCCCTAACTTCTCAACTTAGGCTCGAAGTGGTGGTCGCACCCAGAAGTCCTTTGTCTCCCTGCCTGCAGGGCTTTTGCAAACTGAAGGTTCTGCATTGGAAACCACAGGTCGTTTGACGGTGAAACGGCACTCTGCACCCGGCTGCCTCAGTGCCGCTGAGGTTCAGGGAGTCCCTAAATACTGAATTTAGGGGTGTTACAGCTAGGGCAAGGGCAGGGACCAATAGGTCCCTATCCTGGAGTGGGTGCCCCCCTCTCCTGTGGGAGGGGGGCAGGAGCCTAGCTGGGATTGGGCAGGGCTCCCCACCTTCAAGATGGCCGGAGCCTGGGGTCATGCTTCACCTAGTCTCCCCCACCTGAGGGGTGGGGATGGCAAAGGCTGGCACACCTCCCTTCCTGACGTAGTTTTTCCCACCAGTCTTCCCGCCAGAATGGGGGTCAAAACTGGTGGGGGACAGTTGCTGGGTACAGCAAATGGTCTGGAGAAGCTCACAGAGGCGGCATGCCTTTGAAGCTTCCCCCTGCCCATCCTGGGGGAGGAGATCTAGCACCTCGCTCAGGAAGTGCATTGTTGCAGGCCCAGGAGAGCGGGGGGCTCTCCACCCAGGGGGCCAGCAACATTTCTGCTGTGTTGCACCCTAGGCAGCCTCTCAGTCCAGACTTGGATTGTAGGTTAGGTTTTCAGGGGGCATCTCTAAGATGCCCTCTGGTGCATTTTACTTTAAATCCCACACTGGCATCAGTGCAGGTTTAATGTGCTGAGACACTAGTCAGTCGTCAGTGTAGCCATTATGGTGCTGTGGAGTTCGTAATGACGACCTTCCAGTACCATATACTCTTAATGGCATCCCTGCACTTACAGGGTCCAGGAATGGCCCTGGGTACTGTTGGGACACAGGGCACATGCACCTGGGCACACACACTGGCATAGGGCACCCAGCTAGAGGGGGGACTGAGGTATGCCAGGGCAGTGGGTTTTGTGTGCATGGCATACAGGGATGTGTGCCATGTCGACTCTCGGTTTAGTTCTGCACTTAGACACTCAGCCTGCAAAGGCAGCGTGTGGGTGTCGGGGTACATGGCCCATAAGGGTGGCACAATACGTGCTGCAACCCTTAGGGTTCTTCTCTGGTCACCATGCCCTGGGTACCTAGGGTACCATTTACTAGGGACTGACAGGTGGCCAGAGATGCCAATTGAGTTTTGGTTTCAACACAGTTTTAGTGAAGGGACACAGGCCCTGGGCACCTGGTTGGCAGGAGCCCAGGCACACTCAGTCAAAGCACATCAACAGTTCAGCAAAAAGTGGGGGCATACCAATGCAAGAAAGATGGCACGTTCTCACAGAAGCCCATCCCGCACTTCCCACAAAAGAAAATGTATGTTCGAGGCATGTGTGCTGTAGATACACATGCTTTGCATACTCCCGTCATCTAGTGTTGGGTCTGGATGTTTTACAAATAGTTTTTCTTCGAAGAAGTCTTTCCTAGTCACAAGGTAAGGTGACTCTTACTTTCGGTGACAGTGCGCATGGTCAAAAAATTCCATTTTAATATTGCTTTTTTCCACCTTTAGGTTCGGAGGTGAATTGCTGTTCTCAGATTGGAAACCGTTCTTCGGGTTCCCCTCGATGTGCAATCCTCTCTACCCTCTGATATTGTTTTGTATGCGTGTCCTACTTCTCTGCGTATCGTTTCGGCAACAGAATCTACTTTTTGATTGGAAATCTATGTGGACGGCCTTCGACCTAACTGCGCCGGGTCAGCCCTCCGTCGGTGGATTGGACACCGTTTAAATTATGTCCTCAGTGCCAAGCGAAGTATCCACGCACCAACTCACCTGAAGTGTGCAACTTGTGCTTGTCTCCTGAGCACAAAGAAGAACACAGCGACGGTTACAGGTCTTTTCAATCAAAGAAAACTTTTTGCGAACGTCTGGCTCAACGTCAAGAGATGCCGCGTCAAAGCATCGAAGACACACCGGACATCTTCGGTGAAGATTCCAGCCAAGAAGACATTGAGGCATCAGCGGCCGAAAAGGAGGAAGGATTCTCCTCTTCTCTCTGACTATGAGCTCGAGATAGACCTTGATGCCGAAGAACTGCCGCAGGGACAAAGTGACGTGAGCACCAAAGACTCTTTGCCACTATAAACCACTCCAAAAAAGTATAAAGCTTTGGCACCACCTCTGCCTCCTGGCCAAGATCGGCACCGAGATAACGTTTCTGATGCCCCGCCTCCAGGCTCAGCTCTGCAGCAGACAGTAAAGCCTTTCAGCTCAGTACCAAGTCGTCAAAAGTCCTCCTCGGAACTGAAGCCATCTGTTTCCAACACACAAGTCCGGCTCAGAGCCAAAATTCTCCGTGCCGAAAGACAAGTAGCCTTCGGAGGCGAAACCTTCCGCAAAGAAAGGCCAGCCTACGCCGGCATCGAAGACGCTGCCACCGAAAACTTTGTCGCCGAAACAGAAAGATACCCCTTTGGATTCGAAACTAGACGTTGTTTCATTGAAAACGGATCCCAGGCAAAAGAAGATATATATTAACCCTGAGACGGGGCATATTCACACCAAGCCACCTCATAAACACAAACTTCCTGATGTGGACTCTTCATTCAAGATCCCTTTAAAAAGGAAATCTGTTGCTACAAGTCCTTTTTATCCACCATCCCCACCTGTTCCACTACCTCCTTCTCCACCAGCGAATCCTTTGCAATTCACAACTCCGGATTCTCTAAAATCTCACCATGATGATGATGATGATGATGATGGAGGGACACATCTCCCAATGGATCTATGGACCGATTATACAATTGACCCCCCCCCCAGCAGATAATGATCCAGACCTTTGCCCAGCCAAGCCATCTCCTCCAGGCGACAATGCATCCCACGAATACCTCATTGCCAGGGCTGTACAATATTATGGGGTGGCACTTCCCAAGTTCACTAGAGGAAGACTTTTTGTTTGAAACTTTAGGTTCCACACACAGGTCATCACAAACACTTCCCACGCTTAAAGGCATAATGAGACATGCAAATGAGATTTTTAATGACACAATAAGAGCATGCATCCCGACTCCTAGGATTGACACAAAATATAAAGCCTCCCCAACAGATCCAGTATTTATCAGGGGCCATTTGCCATTAGATTCCCTGGTAGTGTCTAATGCTCGTAAGTGGGCGAATTCCCAAACATCCGGAGATGCTTCTCCACCAGCTAAGGAGTCTAAGTTAATAGAGGCTTCTGGCAAGCGCATAGCTGTTCATGATGCAAATCAGTGGTGCATTGCAAATACACAGGATCTCTTAGCCAGGTACGACCGGGCACACTGGGATGAAATGGAGCAATTGCTTCAATATCTTCCAGACAAGCATAAAGCTAAGGCGGAGGACTTAGTAAATGAAGGTCAACTCATTTCTAATTCTTCTATAAGATGTGCTTTAGATGCTTCAGACACTGCGGCTAGAAAGGTTAGCATCTTTCTCAGGAGACATGCCTGGTTAAGAATTTCTGGGTTTAAACCAGAGGCCCAACAATCCATCCTTAATACACCTTTTGATAAAGAAATCTTTTTGGTCCTAACGTAGATCAAGCATTAGAAAAGATGAAAAAGGACACTGAAGTGGACAAGTCCATGGGAGCGCTCCAGTCTCTGTCCAACAGAGACTCCTGTTGTCGCTCCTTTTTCCTTTCGTTGCTCCTTTTACAGAGGAAGGTCCAAAGCCCCATCCCCAGCCAAGACTACCTAAACCTAAAAAGGTAACAACCAGTCCTCTCCCTCCAGAGGATTTCTTTGAGGAGGTTATAGAGGGAACAACTTAAATGGTAGTGGTAAGGGCAACACACCCTGTAACTCCCCTTCCACTAATAAACAGTGACTTGCCTACGCTTCCCCCGACTACACCATATCTGTTGGGGGGGGGGGGGGAGAAACTTCAACAATTTCTCCCCATTTTCAGACTATAACAACAGACAAATGGGTGATTGGAATTATCCAACATGGTTATTGCCTGGAGCTTACCAGCAACCCCCCAAACACTCCACCTCAATCTCATAAATGGTCTCCAGAACACCTACAATTGCTCGAACAGGTCCAATCTCTCTTACTAAAAGGAGCAATAGAGCCGGTCCCAATACAGTACCAGGGCTCAGGGGTTTACTCTCTGTATTTTCTCATTCCCAAAAGGGATGGTTCCCTAAGGCCTATTCTGGATCTCTGAGAGTTAAACCTTTATAGACTGCCAGAACACTTTCACATAGTGACGCATAAACATGTACTTCCACAAAGAGCAGATTTTATGTCCACTCTAGATTTAAAAGATGCATATTTTCATATTCTAATTCATCCGGCTCATCGCAAATACCTGAGATTTGTGATAGCAGGCAAACATTACCAGTTCAAGGTACTTCCATTCGAAGTGACTACAGCGCCCAGAGTTTTTACCAAATGTCTTGCAGTAGTCGCAGCTCATCTCAGAAGATATCATATTCATGTCTTCCCCTATCTAGACACTGCCTTATCAAAGCCAGCACTTACCACAACTGTCTACAGCACACACAGATCACAATAGATCTACTTCATCAATTGGGCTTCATGGTCAATGCACAGAAATCTCACCGGCATCCTACACAGATGCAGTCTTACCTTGGAGCCAGTCTAGACAGTCAAAGCTCTAGCCTCTCCCAATGTAGCCAGAATTTGCAATATTCAGACTATAATTCTATTGTTTCAACCCAATCAAGCTTTACCAGCAAGAGTATTTATGCAACTGGGAATGATGGTGTGTTCCATCGCAATTGATGACCCGAAATGCATTGGGTATGAAGAATTTAAACAACGTGATGTATTGCATATTTGACATTTGGAATTACATGATTATGAATTGAAATAATCAAAGTTGATGCAGAAAAAAGGAACATGATATAAAGGAACATTGACCAATAAAATATATTCTACAGATGTGAAGAATCCCATTGTGTTTCATGTATAAGTCACGCGCACCTATTTACAAGTAATTGGTCTACTTGTTAGAGTTCATTGTTATTGAAGGCGCGGAAGGACGCCGCGCGACATAGGTGGCGCCAACCCCAAAAGGAGAAACTATATATATTGAATGTATTAAGTGAGTGCATAGGGATAGCACTTCTTCCATCGCAATTGTACCCCATGCAAGACTTCCCATGCGCCTCTTACAAGAGTGCCTAGCGCGTCCGTAAAATCATTTGCAGGGTCAATTAACCGATCTAGTGTTGGAAGACTGCCGTACCCATCACTGCAGTGGTGGAACCCACAAAACTTCTCAAAAGGACGGCCTTTCATCGACCCTATTCCACAGATCATGCTCCCAGCAGAGGCATCTCCAACAGGTTGGAGGCATCATCTCCAAGATTACACAATACAAGGTCTGTGGAGCAATAAGCACGATAGTCTCCCCATCAACTATCTGGAACTTTTAGCAGTTTTTCTAGCACTGCAAGCTTTTCAAACTCACCGCATAGGCAAAACTGTCCTAGTCCGAACAGACAACATGACAGCAATGTATTACATGCAGAAGCAGGGCGAGATACACTCCCTCCAACTGTCAACACTCACTCAAGCCACTTAGAATTGGGCAATCCATCCCCATATTTTTCTTCTTGCAGAACACCTCCCAGGAGTAAAGAATCAGATTGCCAACCTTTTCAGCAGAAGGAGACAGCAAATTCATGAGTGGAAATTTAATCTCCAAGTACTCCTTCCATACTTACAACCATGGGGATTTCCACAGAAAGACTTGTTTGCCACAGCCGAAAACTCAAAATGCCCAAACTTTGGCTCTAGGTTCCCACACTCGCTCTCAAAGGGCAATGCCCTATGGATGAACTGGTCAGGGATATTTGCATATGCTTTTCCGCCTCTCCCATTCATTCCGTGTGTAGTTCGGAAACTCAGGCAAACATCTCACACTAATTCTAGTAGCTCCCACAAGGGCCCGCCAACCATGGTACACCACCCTGTTTGAGCTGTCACTACTTCCACATCAAAAGCTGCACCACACCTCCTGTCTCCTCACACGGAACAATAGAGAAATAAGACATCCAAATCCCAAAGAACTGAATTTATTAATCTGACTCCTGAAGTCCTAGAGTTTGGTTATTTAATGTTACCACCAGAATGTCTGAAAATTCAAAAGAAAGCAATAAGGCCTACAACCAGAGCGTGCTATGCAGTAAAATTGAAAAGATTTGTTGTATACTGCAATAACAAAATCAATCCTTTAGATGCTTATATACGAAACATAATCGGTTACCTGTTTCATTTACAGCAAACTGGACTAGCTTATACATCTATTCACTTGCATCGGTAGCTGCATACTTACAGAATAGGCAACATCTGTCACTATTCAGAGTTCCAGTAATCAAAGCTTTCAAGGAAGGAATACAAAGAGTAATATCACCAAGGATTCCTCCTGCTCCAGTATGGAAACTCAACATTGTTCTCACAAGGCTTATAAGTCCACCTTTTGAACCATTGCACAAGTGCCCTTTGCAATTTCTCTCACAGAAGGTTGCTTTCCTCATTGCCATCACATCACTGACGAGAGTTGGTGAGCTACAGTCATTAACCTTAGAAGAACCCTTCTTTCAGCTACACAAAGACAGGATAGTTCTACGCACCAACCCTAAATTCCTTCCCAAAGTAATTTCTGCTTTTCATATAAACTAATCTGTTGAGTTACCAGTCATTTTTCCTCAACCCGATTCTGTAGGAGAACTTGCTCTCCACACCCTTGACGTTAAAAGAATTTTACTGTACTACATAGATAGGACAAAAGATTTTCGCAAA
This sequence comes from Lissotriton helveticus, assembly GCF_964261635.1. NCBI lineage: Eukaryota > Metazoa > Chordata > Amphibia > Caudata > Salamandridae > Lissotriton > Lissotriton helveticus. Next base: position 793,387,214 of record NC_136072.1, read on the forward strand.
ACGTTTGTTGCATTTGCTCCACCTCACACAGGCAATCCTATCTCTAAATCTGGTATTGCAAGATAGATTGTTCAATGCATTCAAACATGCTATGCTAAAGCTAAAAGAACTTTAACCATACCCCCTTGAACGCATTCTACTCTCAAAATAGGGGCTTTTGTGGCCTTTTTCAGTAACATTCCTCTAGCTGACATATGTAAGTCAGCTACATGGTCTACACCACACACATTAACCGAACACTATTGTGTAGATGTGTTAGCACATCAACAGGCTAATGTAGGCCAAGCAGTACTTAAAACACTGTTCCAAACAACTGTGACATCTACAAGTTAACCACCGCTTTTGAAGTATACTGCTTTTTAGTTTATGCAAACCATGTGTATCTACAGCACACATGCCTTGAACAAATGTTACTTAACCAGTAAGCGTCTGTTCTTGGCATGTAGAGTTGTAGATTCACATGCACCCACCCACTTCCCTGGGTACCTGTACTCGTTGCAGTTCTTCATTATACATTTATTCCCACTGACATCTCTAAACTACCCTGAGGCAGATATCTAGTATGGGCAGTTTGGAAGTGGACTGTTCCAGCTACTTGAACTCTTCTTTAATTTCAGTGAGCTATTAATATACCAAGTGGGTAAGAACACAAACTACTGGATTGTATTTAATAAAGCTTTGTTAGCATCTGGCTTGCATTGTTTGACACCAGAAATTTGGAAAATTAAGAGTAAGTTATTTGCAGGTAACTATAGGAAAATGTTTTTTTTTCTGGAAAGATTAAGATGAGCCACCTTCTCAGCAAATAAGATATCAGCTTGATAACGGATCAAATAAAGTCTTATTTTAATCGCATGCTCTACAACCCCTTTCGTGTTAATGACTGGAAATACTCAAAATATAATTAAAAAACAAAAGTGTATAGTGTTAAATTGGAATGCGTTCAGTACTTTACTCATAACATAAATACAAAAAACGTTAAATCCTTTTTTGTTTATTATTCTACCCAAGCTAATCATTTGCCAAAGTTGGCAGCCAAATTACAGAATATTACCTGACACATACATTGTATGCTGTTTTTGATTGAAATCTAACATATGAGCAAACTGTAATGGTGTTGTCGAGCAGCAGAGAAATATACTCTAAAGAATGTTGTTGCATACATAATTCTGCATAAATCCCAAGCAAGCACAGTGACTTGTTTTGGATTTTCAGAGTAGGTCAAAATATGGAATTGCCAGACTGAAAAAGTTGATCTGCCACCTTATGAACTTTGAAATGGAAACTACTCTCTACCTTTGAGGAGCCGTATCATTTTCATTAATAGAACAAGTTCTTACTCTTAGATTTCCAGGCTCTGCTGCATATTTTCATTGCATGTGGTTGTTGTTTCACATGTTTTGTTCCTCTCCATTAGGTTTCTTCACACTAGATGGACAGCCAAGGAGCATGACTTGCCCATCAACTGGCCTACCTGAAGAGGATCTTACCCATATAGGAAACGTTGGCAGCTCTGTGCCTGTGGAAGACTTCACCATCCACGGAGGTATACAGATAGTGGACATTTGTTTGACTTGGATACAAATAGTTCTAGACAATCTTATCTCCTATGCTCAACTTCTACAGTTTTAAGTGTTTTCTAGCCGCTGTATCAGTAGAATATCTACATTAAACTATGACCCATCCATAATATGTTACCTTTGTATTGTTCAATATTTTGAGCCCTTTTCTGTTTTTTGCAGGTCTAAGCCGGATTTTGAAAACCAGAGGAGAAATGGTTAAGAACAGGACTGTAGATTGGGCGCTGGCAGAGTACATGGCATTTGGCTCCCTCCTAAAGGAGGGCATCCATATCCGTTTGAGTGGGCAAGATGTTGAGAGGGGTACCTTCAGGTAGGTCTTAGTGACACTGATCCACATTATTTTACTTATAGATCTGCTGCAGCTGTGTGCTATGTTTTGGTTGTATCATGATATATTTCTCCTTCACCCAGTCACCGTCACCATGTGCTTCATGACCAGAACGTGGACAAGCGAACCTGCATCCCAATGAACCATCTTTGGCCAAACCAGGCTCCTTACACAGTGTGCAACAGTTCTCTCTCTGAATATGGCGTCCTTGGTAAGAGGAAGCAGAGGCCTTCAAGGTGTCTTTGAATTGTGACTGTCCCTAGTGGTTTTATTCTCAAGTAGGTCTACTGTAACGGGCATCCATGTCCTTTAAGACTTATTTCTTGCTTGTGGATTAGCGGTGCCCTTACTAGTTATGGATCCCGACATATTAGAGCCCATCAGCAGATTTATTCATTGTATCTTGGAACATTCCTGATAATTCTTTTTAGACATTCACTCACATTGATGACTGTTGCTAAAGCATTTTACAAATATGTTATTCGTTATAATTAAAAGCTTAATTCATGATTAGCAACTGTTTCCTTGCATGTAACCTTTGCCATGAGGTGTAGATCATGCCTGGACATAGTTCGTGGAGTTTCGCTATGCGGAACTCCCCGAAGTGACAAAAGAAACTCTGCAGAGTTCCGCAAGTGGCGAAGTGCAGTGCGCTGGTCTTCCTGCGCTCGGGTAGAAATTCTACCGGAGTGGCAGCTTGCGCTTGCGAACTTACCATTTGCGAGCGGGGGGGAACTCTGCTACACTACAAGGAGCGGAGTTTTCTGCTGAGCACGGAGTGCAGAAAACTCAGTGAGCGGAGTTCACCTCTGTAGGAAAGTGGCTCTGTATATACTGTTCCCAAATAGGTACAGTGTCCACAGACCCCATAGGTTTGGCAGAGGCTAAAGTTAGATCTAACCTTACTCTCTAAAGTGGTAGCTTGGTCGAGCAGTAAGACAGTATCAGAGGACAGTGTAAAGCATTTGTTTTACACACTCAGTCAGCAAATGGTCTCACACACGCAGCAACTGAACTCCAAGCCAATGGTTTTATATCAAAGGATATATATTTATTATAGAACCAACATTTATCAAAATATACTTTTCTCAATACGAGTGACTTTAGGTAATTACTTTGTAAAAAGACAATAGACTTTGTAAACACAATAGCTACAGTGATTGCAATAGTGTGAGAAAGTGCCATCTTTCTTGCATTGGTATGCCCCCACTTTTTTCTGAACTGCTGATGTACTTTGACTGAGTGTGCCCTGGGCTCCTGCCAACCAGGTGCTCAGGGCCTGTGTTCCTTCCCTAAAACTGTATTGAACCTAAAACCCAATTGGCATCTCTGGCCACCTATCGGCCCCTAGTAAATGGTACCCTAGGTACCCAGGGCCTGTTGACCAGAGAAGACTCCTAAGGGCTGCAGCATTTATTGTGCCACCCATTAGGGACCCTGTACCCTGACACCCACACACTGACTTTGCAGACTGAGTGTCTAAGTACAGAAATAAACAAATAGTCTACATGGCACACATCCCTGTGTGCCATGCCCCCAGAACCCACTGCCCTGGCACACTTAGTCACCCCTCTAGCTGGGTGCCCTATGCCAGTGGTGTGGGCACAGGTGCATGATCCCTTTGCCCCTACAGTACCCCGAGCCATTCCTGGGCATTATAAGTGCAGTGATGCCTTTAAGAGTATATGGTGCTGGGAGGTTGTCATTACGAACTCCACAACACCATAATGGCTACACTGAAGACTGACAAGTTTGGTTCCAAACTTCTCAACACATTAAACTCGATGACACTCATCCTGGTTGCTCCAACGTGGGCACGCCAGCCATGGTACACCACGTATCTGAAAGAAACAGGTTAGTATTAGATTCCTTACCTTAGAATATCCCCAGGCGTCAGTCTGGATCCGGAAACTTTTGCGTAGCAGTACCCCTGCGCGTCGGTAGGCGTCGTCTGCAGGCGTCCCCTGCGGCTCCGCGTCGTCGGCGTCGTGCGCCGTGATGACGTCGCTGGAGTATATAGACGCCGCCTCCGCGCGCTGACGTCAGTTCTTCTTTTTTCCGCGCCAGTTAGCGCAGATCCGAAGAGCAGTACTCCGGTCTTTTGACCAAGTTTTTTGTTAACTAATTAATCTTCTACGGTGCCGGTAGGATGCCCGGTTTCAAGAGTTGCGACGAGTGCGACCGCCTGATGTCGGTCACCGACCACCATCGACTCTGCCTCCGGTGTCTGGGCGCGGACCACGACGTGGAGTCCTGCGTCGACTGTCGGGCCTTGACTGGTAAAGCTAGGCGGGAGCGGTCCCGCAAGCTTCTCGAGCTCCGAGTGTCGGCCCCGCGTCGAGAGCGGTCCCGGTCCGGTCGGAGGTCGAGGGAGCGGTCGAAGGAACGATCGCGGAGCCGCCATGAGCGCTCCGGGAGTCGCCACCATTCCTCCGGTTCGTCAGGTAAGCGTAAGAAGTCGGGGCGTCGTCATCGCACCCCCGACTCCCCCCGACGCCCGCGTGATGCGGCCGGGGGCTCGGGTGGCCCCACCCCCGCGGCCCCGCGTGGGTCGCCGACGCCGTCTGCCCCATACCCGTCGGTCCCTGGGGAAGGCGCGTCGCGTGAGGAGATCGAGGCCTTCCTCATAGCTATGAGGGCGAGGTCTCCTCCGGCGGGGCCTACGGCGCCTGCGGGCCCGTCGGTCCCGTCTGGGGGCCCGAGCGGTTCGGGTGCTCCTGCCCCGACGCCGCCGGTGGCTCCGGCCCCGGCGCCGCTGGGCCCCTCAGGTTCGTCGCCGGCTGGTCCACCGGCCTCTCCGGCGTCGGTTCCTTTGGGCCAACCCGTGGTACCGCCTCCGCGCGGTGCAGCGACTCTGCCGTCGGTTCCGGCCGGCGTCGGGTCCCCGGCGCCGACGCCACGCGGCGCCACCCCCATTCCTCCTCTGACTCCTGACGCGGAGTCAGACCGGCGTCGTCCGACGCCGGATCCGGCGCCGATGGGGCCCGTTGACCCCGAAGTCTATATCGTCGATCCAGAATACGACGATGAGGACGAGTATGGAGAGGGTTGGGAGGGGTCTGAGGACCCTTTATCCCGTGCCTGCCAGTATGATGTGGACTGGGTAGGTGATCTGGGTGATGCCAGTGGTCTGGACGAGTCGCCCAACCCTGGGTTTGTCTCCCCGACCCCTGTGGCGTCTGAGGCAGGGGCTGCCTATTCGGTGGTCCTGATGAGGGCTGCCAAGGCCTTGAGCCTTGAGCTCCCCGTCGCGAAGGTCAAGCCGAACATTCTGACCGAAGTGTTTAAACCGCAGTCATGCCCCCAGGAGCCTCTGCTGCCGTTTAATGAGGCCCTGACGGATGTCCTTTTGGGCACCTGGTCCAGGCCCGCTTCCGGTGCACCGGTTGACCGGAATGTTGCCAGGCGTCACCGTCCGTGCTCGGACGACCCTGCCTTCCTATCCACCCATCCCTCCCCGGAGAGTCTGGTGATCCAGGCCTCCACTTCACAGTCCGCATTCCCGTCGGCTCCGCCCGATCGGGAATCAAAGCGGTATGACCAATTTGGTAAAAAGGTCTTTTCCTCTTTGAGCGCTGGACTGCGGTCTTGTAATACCGCGTGCCTCTTGGGCCGCTACACCCACTCCCTGTGGGATACGGTCGAGGAGTGTTTGCCGCAATGCCCCCAGGAAGTGCGGGACAAGCTCACCCGGGCCTTGGTTGAAGGCCGGGATGCGGCGCGGTACTCGATCCGTTGTGGTCTTGACACGACCGACTCGCTGGGACGGGCTATGTCCACGACGGTGGCGATTCGTCGCCATGCTTGGCTGAGATCTGCCAACTTCTCGCCAGACGTCCAAAATACACTCATGGACATGCCATTTGATGGCAGTCGCCTGTTTGGTGACAAAGCGGACCACGCGCTGGAGCGCTTCAACGACTCCAGGGTCACGGCCAAGTCCTTGGGTCTTTCGACCCAGCGCCAGCAGACGGGTTCGTTTCGCCCCTTTCGTGGCCAAGGGAGGGGCGGTCCCACACGTGCTGCCAGCCACGCGCCGCAGAACGCTCCCCAGCGCGGTGGCGGCCGTGGTTTCCGCCGTGGTGGCGGTAGAGGCCAGCGGCGAGGTCAGTCCACACCTCCCCCCGCTGCTGCATCCAAGCCTTCCTAGTCCGAGCTTTCGGGCTCACGTGACGCCAGTGGGTGGCAGGGTTCGCCATCACCACTCCCGCTGGCGCGCGATAACATCGGACAGGTGGGTGCTGCAGCTCGTCCGAAGGGGCTACGCCCTCCCCTTCGAGTCCACTCCTCCAGCCATGCCACCGCAGAACCACCGTGTGTCGGGGGACCACTTGACACTTCTGCAGGAGGAAGTTACGACCCTCTTGGCCAAGGGGGCCATCGAGCGCGTTCCTGGGCCAGAAGTAGGGTGTGGTTGCTACTCCCACTACTTTCTGGTGCCCAAGAAGGACAAAGGAGGCCTGCGTCCTATCTTGGATCTACGGAACGTCAACGGCTTCCTCTGGAAGGAGAAGTTCAAGATGTTGACTTTGGCTCAGGTCTTGGCTGCTCTAGACCCACAAGACTGGATGGTAGCGTTGGACTTGCAAGATGCGTATTTTCACATCCCCGTCCTGCCGGCCCACCGGCGTTACCTGCGGTTCACGGTAGGCCAGGAGCACTTTCAGTTTATCGTGCTCCCATTCAGCCTTACCAGCGCCCCACGGGTGTTCACGAAAGTGATGGCGGTGGTCGCAGCTCATCTGCGCCGGTTAGGGGTTTCAGTCTTCCCCTACCTCGACGACTGGTTGTTGAAGGCGGGCTCGCCCCAGACAGTCGTCCACCACCTTCAGATGACGGCAGACCTCCTGCACGAGCTGGGGTTTTCCATCAATGTGCCGAAATCACACCTGTGTCCCTCTCAAAAGCTCCTTTTCATCGGAGCGGTTCTCGACTCGGCGCAGTTTCGGGTTTATCCCCCGGAACGGCGGGTCCGGGATATTCAGGCTCTGATTCCCATCTTTCAGCCGTTATCCCGGGTTTCGGTCAGGTTGACGCTGCGGCTTCTGGGGCTGATGGCCTCCTGCATCCTACTGGTGCATCACGCCAGGTGGCGGATGCGGGCTCTGCAGTGGGACCTGAAGTTTCAGTGGGCCCAGCATCAGGGCAACCTATCCGACCATGTCCTGATCTCGGAGGGCACTGCGAGACAGTTGCAGTGGTGGCTTACGGACCGCGATTGGGTCAGAGGCAGATCCCTCTCCCTTCCCCAACCGGAGCACGTGGTTGTGACGGACGCGTCCCTCCAGGGCTGGGGTGGCCACTTGGGAGAGGCGGAGATCAGAGGCATCTGGTGTCCGGCGGAGTCCCGGCTCCATATCAACCTGTTGGAGCTGCGGGCGATTCGCCTAGCACTGAAGGCATTCCTCCCCTTTGTCAACGGGAGTGTAGTGCAGGTGTTCACGGACAACACCACCGCCATGTGGTACTGCAACAAACAGGGCGGTGTGGGGTCGTGGACCCTTTGCCAGGAGGCTCTGCGTCTCTGGCAATGGCTGGAACGTCAGGGCGTGACTCTGACGGTTCAACACCTGGCAGGTTCTCTGAACGCCAGGGCGGACGAACTCAGCCGTCGGTGCTCGGTGGATCACGAATGGCGTCTGAACTCGGACGTGGCGAGAGGCCTCTTTCAGCAATGGGGAGAGCCTTGGTTAGATCTATTCGCCACAGAAGAGAACGCGCAATGTCATCAGTTCTGCGCGTTGGAGTTTCCAAGACGGCACTCGCTCGGCGACGCCTTTCGGCGCGAGTGGAGTTGCGGTCTGTTGTACGCCTTTCCGCCTATACCACTTCTGCCCAGAGTGCTGAAGAAGATCAGGCGCGACCGGGCCCAAGTTATCCTTGTGGCTCCGGACTGGGCTCGAAGATACTGGTATCCCGAGCTACTCAGCATGACAGTCGGTCCCTCGATCCGCCTGCCCCTTCAGGAGGACCTTCTGTCGCAGCAGCAGGGGACGGTCCTCCACCCGAACCTGTCCAGTCTCCACCTCCATGCTTGGAGATTGAGCGGCGACAGTTGAGGCCATTTGACTTGCCTCCTGAAGTCTGTGATGTAATTCTGGCAGCCAGGCGTCCCTCCACAAAGTCGGTATACGCCTGCCGGTGGAACAGATTTGTGGCATGGTGCACAGCAAAGGCTGTGGATCCCCTTTCTGCCCCTCTGTCTGAGGTTCTCCTCTTCCTCCTTTCCCTTGCCCAGCAGGGCTCTGCTCTGGGCACTATCAAGGGCTATCTTTCTGCCCTTTCCGCCTTCTTGAGGCTACCTGATCAGCCATCTTTATTCAAGTCCCCTATTGTGTTAAGATTCTTGAAGGGCATCACGCACATGTATCCTCCAACTCCGTTCGTGATGCCTCAGTGGGACTTGAACCTGGTTTTGACTTTCCTGATGTGCGCTCCCTTTGAGCCCCTTCATTCCTGTCCTCTCCGTCTTCTCACTTTAAAGACGGCCTTCCTGGTGGCCATCACCTCTGCCAGGAGAGTGAGTGAGCTCCAGGCTCTTTCTGTTAAACCTCCTTTCTTGTCCGTTCATCCTGACAAGGTGGTTCTTAGAACTAGACCTTCTTTCCTGCCCAAAGTGGTTTCTGCTTTTCACATTGGGCAGTCCATCACCTTACCCTCCTTCTTCCCGCCTCCGCATCCTTCAAAAGATGAAGAGCGGCTCCATCGTCTGGACCCAAAACGTGCGCTTTCATTTTATATGGATCGCACACGCCAGTTCCGGGTGGATGACCAACTGTTTGTTGGCTACGTGGGTGAGAAGAAGGGAAGGGCGGTACAGAAACGAACCATCTCTCGGTGGGTCGTCCTGTGCATCAAAGCATGCTACTCTTTGGCTCGGAAGGAGCCTCCTGTTGGGCTGAGGGCCCATTCCACTCGGGCCACGGCGGCTACTACTGCCCTGGGCCGGGGAGTCCCTTTGCAGGACATTTGCCAGGCGGCTACGTGGGCCTCGCTGCACACCTTTGCGAGGCATTACTGCCTGGACAGTCAAGTCCGGAGGGACGGCTTCTTTGGCCGTTCGGTCCTCCAGGATTTTCTGGTGTAGGATTGTATTGGTTCGCAGACCCACCACCGGGGTTGGTATTGCTGGGGTATCTATTCTAAGGTAAGGAATCTAATACTAACCTGTTTCTTTCAGATGAACAAGTTACTTACCTTCGGTAACGATATATCTGTAAGAAACAGTAGTTAGTATTAGATTCCTTACCGCCCCACCCATCCTCCCCGTTCTGCGAACTGATACCTAGGGTTAAGGACATCCCTTTCAGGGCCCTAGTTTCACATGGCACCAGTGTTAGTTCTCACATGGCTCTGCGTGTTCTGGCGCGGAAAAGCTGTGTGCAAAGAACTGACGTCAGCGCGCGGAGGCGGCGTCTATATACTCCAGCGACGTCATCACGGCGCACGACGCCGACGACGCGGAGCCGCAGGGGACGCCTGCAGACGACGCCTACCGACGCGCAGGGGTACTGCTACGCAAAAGTTTCCGGATCCAGACTGACGCCTGGGGATATTCTAAGGTAAGGAATCTAATACTAACTACTGTTTCTTACAGATATATCGTTACCGAAGGTAAGTAACTTGTTCTTCTAGAACTCTCCGTGGTACCGCATCAAAGGCTACACCTCGCGCCCAGGCTTTTGACGCAGAGCCATGGCGACATTCAGCATCCAGATCCGCAACAGCTCAACCTGGCGATCTGGCTCCTGAAGTCTTAGAGTTTGGCTACCTTAACTTGCCTCCTGAATGCATGGATATCATACGGAAGGCAAGGAAGCCCACTACCAGAGCTTGCTATGCAGCAAAATGGAAGCGGTTTGTCATTTACTGTGCTAAACACAACATCAACCCGCTAGATGCATCCACTCCCAACATCATCTGCTATTTGTTACATCTTTACAGATGCAATCTAGCATACGCTTCCATCAGGATACACTTATCCGCCATAGCGGCTTATCTCCAGAACAGGCAGCATCTCTCCGTTTTCAAAGTGCCTGCCATTAAAGCTTTCCTAGAAGGCCTGAAGCGGGTCATCCCTCCCAGGACCCCGCCAGCTCCTGTATGGAACCTCAATGTGGTCCTCACCAGGTTGATGGGCCCACCTTTTGAGCCTCTACATTCATGTGAGATTCAGTTCTTAACATGGAAAGTGGCTTTTCTCATTGCCATTACGTCTCTGCGACGTGTTAGTGAGCTACAGGCGCTCACTGTACAAGAGCCATTCATTCAAATTCACTCCAACAGGGTGGTGCTGCGCACTAACCCCAAATTTCTTCCTAAAGTGGTTTCGCAGTTCCATGTCAATCAGACCATTGAACTGCCCGCCTTCTTTCAAAACCCAGAAACGGTTGCCGAAAGAATGCTCCACACTCTTGATGTCAAACGAGCCTTGATGTACTACATCGGTAGGACCAAAGACTTTAGGAAAACACAACAACTCTTTGTTGCCTTCTCAGCCCAGCACAAAGGCAACCCCATTTCCAAAGCAGGTATAGCCAGGTGGATCGTTATGTGCATTCAAATTTGCTATCACAAGGCTAAGCGCACTTTGACGGTCCCTCCAAGAGCCCACTCCACCCGCAAGTTGGGGGCCTCTATGGCTTTCCTTGGTAATATCCCTTTGGAAGATATTTGTAGAGCAGCCACATGGTCTACACCACACACATTTACTAAACATTACTGTGTAGATGTGCACTCCAAGCAGCAGGCAGCTGTAGGGCAGGCTGTTCTTAAAACACTTTTTCAGACTTCTGCAGCTGGCACAGGCGGCCGCCGTTAATGGAGGGACTGCTATGTATTCTATGCTATAGATATGAATTCAGCAGCCCACATGCCTCGAATTGAATATGCTACTTACCAGTATGCATCTGTTCTTGGCATGTAGGGCTGCTGACATTCATATCGCCCGCCCTCCTCCCCGGCGCCTGTAGCGGCTGCAGACTTTTTAACACTTACTCTTAGCATGGCCATTGCTTACACTATTACACTCCATCTTTGCCACAATGGCTAAAAACAATCTGGGGATGGAGTCGATGCCCATGCGCACTGTAGTCCAGGGGAGGAGCCACCTATCTCGTGATACTTCGAAGACTCTTCCAGGACAACAATGTGCAATCATCCGGACCCAACACTAGGCGGCGATCTATGCTATAGATATGAATGTCACCAGCCCTACATGCCAAGAACAGATGCATACTGGTAAGTAGCATATTCATTGCTCCCACCCGCCAGTTTGAAGACCCCTGTATTAGAGTAAACCAGTTAAAAGCCAGTCCATTTTTCCTAATGTGTGATTGGATGAGGAACCTGGTACCCTTCAGACTAAATTGTCATGAAGTGGCCCTCTAGTGACGCAGAAAGCAACATGATCCTAAGAAGCAGGACATGTGTAACTGTATGATTTGTTCTGGTACAGCTCTTTGCTGACTCTTCATCTATAGAATCTCCTCCAGGCAATAGACTGAATCCAGAATAGTTGCAATAGTTGTCCTGTGCCAACAGGCGACTCTACAGCTCTTACCTGACTCGAGTGCCTCTGCATGTGTGATGTCACTGATTTGTATATGGCAGCATACCAGTGCTCTGACATTGCTTCTGTTTTATTCCACGCCCTTCGATACAGATCCCGGGTATCACTCTGTCCCAAAAACTTTTTTGCTGCATGAAATCTCTTCTTGATTCACATACTTTATACAATTTCACACTCTAGTGATTTGATACAGAAGTGTCTTATCTCGTAAAAGTTTCCTTAGTGTGAGTCGGCATAGACGGAGCCCTTGCATAATGTAGACGGTAATTCCGCAATGCCACATGAGTGTCCACCATCTTTGATTCTTTTTCTGCAGTTGGGTATGCAAGTGCATCACGAAAGCTCCCGACTTTTTTGTCAAATAGTCAAGAATACCTTGAAGGAAAATGGAAAACGCTCAAGAGAAGTGATCAAGATTGAAACTGGAGTGGGGTTATTCAGGGTTTTGGCGGCGGGATTTGACATGGTCTGAGAATGTTATCTGGTCAACCTAGGAATTCTTTAGGTTTATCAAGACCAAGCTCTTTAAATTTGCTCCAAACTGACAGAGTTCACCCTAAACAACAAACTGCCAATATGTGTGTTTTACATTCCAAAAGACCATAAGGTGGAGTACTGCTTTCCGTGCGCACTCTCCAAATTCTGAGATCAGATTCTTGGAGCATACTGGGCTCCCAGAGGCATGGCTAGGTTGTCAGAGCTATAAAAATGAGAGAGGTGTTGCCTCATGGAGATGGGTTTCTCCAACATCAACATATAGGAAGTGGATGCACATGGGAAACATCCAGCCATCGGCCTTGAAAAGTAGTTCACAGGAGGTTAAATAACATGGACAAGAATCTAAGCCTTCCGTGCTGCATGCCTGAAAGTCCCCTGAGGGACCCAAAAGACAAGACACTCAAGTTATCCCCCAACACGCTGAAGCACAAGTCTTTGAGTGAAGTTAAATTACAAAATGTCAAGCCCTCTATCCCGGAAAAAAAGGAGGAGCTCAAGAGACTCCACTTCTTAATGGTGGGAACTGCTAAGGGAAGTTGATGACTAACCTGTAAACTCCTGCCCCGGTCCGCCGCGTCCTTGTGGGTGTTTGCTGCGGAGGGTGAGGAGGAGCCCAGCACTTCCGGGCAGACAGCAAGCAGGTCAGCGCTCTAGTTCCCCCTCCCTCCCCCACTTAATGCAGCTAGCACAACTGCCGCGCAGCGGACGTGCCGGCGGCGTGCCAAAGGCAAGCCCGTCTGCGCCCGTCCGTGGCCGTACGGGGACTGGGGCAAGGACCCCTGCCCAAACCAACTGCCAACCTATTCGGTATGGGAAAGAGAAATTATTACAGCTACGCCCTCCTCTGGTATTGGCTTGTAGACATTCCATGGCGGCATGGCGTTTGAGGAAGTGCCGACACTGCTCCTTCATAGGGAAAAGGGAACAGGGCAGTCAGGCAGATTGCAAATTGCTTACGGTGGATTACTAAATTGTAGATCCCTCGGGAAACATTGCGGCGAGATTTCGGAGCTCCTCCTCGATGAAAATCTCGACGTATTATTTCTTACGGAAACTTGGCTAGGACCTAACTCTGACCCTGACATAGTGGAGGCCCTCCCCCCAGGATACACGTTAGCGAGAATCGATCGAGCAGAGGGTAGGGGAGACGGTATCGCAGTTATCACGAAGACACCCTACGAGTGCTCCCTCCTTCCCTTACCGATGAGCAACAGTGAAGCAGGACACTTTGTATTAAAGCTTAGCCCTAAGTCTTCTATTACTGGTATCCTCCTTTATAGACCCCCCGGAACACTTGGGAATTTTAAATCTAGTCTCTTAGACAGCATAGCCCATCTGGCGATTAGGCGGAACAAAATCATTGTGCTCGGTGATTTAAACCTGCATTTTGAAGACACCCTGCACAAGGAGGCGATGGAACTATGTCAGGATTTACAATCAATGCAGCTGGATCTTAAGTCGACTATTCCCACCCACCTACGGGGTCATCTGTTAGACCCAGTGTTTGCCAATTGGGATGGGGTGGAGGTAGGGACTCCACTCCCGGTCCCCTGGTCAGACCATTCACTGGTGCCTTTTAACTTGGCCTTATTCACAGAAGATCGGATGAAGGGAGAGACTAATAATTTCCCTAGTAGGAAATGGAAAAACTTCTCGCAGGACACTTTTAACCAGCTGCTCAGGGAAGGGGGCCCCCCGGGAGGGTCCGACAGTGAACACGCTAGCAATAACCTAAATGAGCGCATTTTACAGGCTCTCAACAAAGTGGCACCCCCCTTATTGAAGACATCGGGTAAGAGAGCTAGTAGATCTGCTCCCTGGTTTACTCCTGACCTGCAGAGGGCCAAGGCTGACTGTAAGAGAATGGAAAGGAGCTGGCGAAGACAGTATAGATCACAGGAGCGGAAACTCTACAGGGAAGGACAGAGGAAATATCATAGCCTACTCAGAAGAGCTAAAGCCGCCCATTATAAAATCAGAATTGGGGAGGCGGAGAACTCCTCCAAGGAACTCTTTAGAATCTATAAAGAGATCTCCACAGTAGCTGGCTCAAATACCCCAGATAATGACTCCGTAGAAGAATGTAATAGAGTGGCAGACTATTTCTCTTCGAAGGCCAGGAACATCTATGCCACTTTCACTAGTAATCCTGGGAGTGGCTTGACTTTTGAGGAAGTTCTGGGAGACAGTACAGTGACACAGAATTTGAGCTGCTTTACAGTCCCCCCACCAGAAATTTTAACGAGTATTTGTCGTAGTATCAAGTCCGGGTCCCCTAATGACCCAGCACCCCCCAGGGTACTGGGTGAGAGCTTAGAGACTCTTGAACCATACATTAGACACGTCCTGGAGATCTCTTTTACATCTCATACGCTGCCAGTATCTTGGAAAAAGGCGGTGATACTACCTATTAGGAAAAAGACCACTCTCAGCCATGACATCCTCGAAAATCTGAGGCCCATCTCTTTGCTGCCTTACGTTGCGAAGGTAGCAGAGAAAGTGGTCAATATCCACCTGTCTGCACACATGGAGAGAGCTAAGCTTCTGCACACCTCTCAATCAGGGTTTCGGGCAGGCTATTCCACCGAAACTGCGCTGCTGAGAGCCACAGAAACCATCAGGCAAGGAGCAGATGCCGGATATACCATGGCATTGATAATGCTAGAACTCAGCGCTGCGTTCGACACTGTAGCACATTTCACCTTGCTACAGTGTCTGAACAGAGGTGGCGTTTTGGGCCCAGCGCTGGGTTGGCTGAAATCCTTTTTGACAGAGCGTAGTTTCCAGATCCAAAGAGTATCATTTCAGTCCAAAAAGGTGGCATTGGAACAGGGGGTCCCTCAAGGATCGGCCCTAAGCCCCACCTTATTCAACCTATACCTGTCCCCCCTGGCTGAGGTGGTGCAGGCGTTTGGAGTGGAATTAGTGTCATACGCAGATGACACTCAGCTGTTCATCACTCTATCTCAAGCGCCGTCGGCTGAGGCTTCCAATTTTAAGCAATGCATGCAGGAGCTTGCCTCCTGGATGAATAACAACTGCTTGAAATTGAACGGTACAAAAACTGAGGTGCTAGTGGTTGGCAGAGACAAATCTCATTGGACACCAGATTGGTGGCCGCAATGTCTGGGCCCCACCCCTATACCATGTTCAGAGGTTAAGAATCTGGGAGTCTGGGTGGACTCGGCCCTCTCTTTTGAGTCCACATCCGCCGGCTAGTAGGGAAATGTTTCGGTATATTAAAAACCCTCAAAAAAACACTTGATTTACTCCCACTAGAGACCAGACAGACGGTAACTCACGCCTTAGTTACTTCCCGACTAGATTACGGGAATGTCCTCTTTCTGGGTGTCCCGGAAAAGAATATCAGACGTCTTCAAGTCCTGCAGAATGCGGCTGCACGCCTGATCTTGAGACTTCCCAGAAGGGCCGCGTCTAAATCTGCCCTTGAAGGCCTGCATTGGCTTCCAGTCAAAAAAAGGGTATTATTCAAATCCCTTATGATCTGCCATCGTATCCTTTGGCAAAAAGCTCCAATGTACCTGGAAAATTTCATCACAAGATACAGACCAGGTAGAACATTGCGATCAGGCGGGACAGGACTGCTGGTTATCCCCAGGACTAAGAAAGCTAGAATGGGTGGACGCTCATTTCGCCTATTAGCGGCGCAAAATTGGAACAAACTACCGCTAGGGCTAAGGATGGAACAATCAGAGATCAGGTTTAGGAGACTTCTTAAAACTCATCTGTTCTCTCAATAGCCCCTCCATGAGTGTGGACCTATGGATCCTGGCTACTGTCACGCTTCAGACTCTTTTCCACAGCGCGGGGACACGCCGGATGGCGTAACCAAGCGCTCTATAAGCCCCTTTATTATTATTATTATTAATGTTAGAACTGGGGTCTCTAGTTGGCAGAGGTAGGTCCAGTCCAAATAGGGACCCTTGCTTCTAGTCAGGGTAACGAGGAAACACTCTTAGATAACCCCTGCTCACCCCCTTGGTAGCTTGGCACGAGCAGTCAAGGCTTATCAAAGGCAATGTGTAAAGTATTTGTACCAACACTCACAGTAACATAGTGAAAACACCACAAACTGACTCCACAACAGTTAAGAAAAATAAAGGTATTTAATCTAAACTACACAAGACCAAAACGAAAAAAATCCAACATACACAGTTCAAGAATATGGTTGCGAAAGAGTTCTTAAAGTTGCGATCAAATAATCCACAGTTGCATGAAAAGTTCACGGTTGCGTCACGTTTAGCCAACAGTACCTTTAAGTGTGACAAAGTTTCCAAAGCAGAAGCTGGTGCGGTGGAAAACAAGCGATGCGTTGCTCCTGAGACCATGGGGCACACTCAGTGCACTTCACTAGGGACTTCTTGGTGACACAAATATGCCGATCATGGATAACCAATCACAATATCAATTTACACAGGGAGCACTTGCACTTTGACACTGAACAGCAGTGGCAAAGTGCCCAAAGCATCGAAACCAGCAAAAACGAAATCCAGCACAGAATCAAAAATACAGGCGGTAGAGGCAAAAAGATAGGGGGAAACCACGCCAAAGATGCCAGGTCTAACACCCCCCATCACGCTGAAGCACAAGTCTTTGAGTGAAGTTAAATCACAAAATGTCAAGCCATCTATCCCGGGGAAAAAAAGGAGGAGCTCAAGAGACTCCACTTCTTGGGTGAGAGAACAACACCAGTAAGAATTTGCTGAAGGGTCTCGCCTCAGCTGAAGAAGACAATCAAGGATGAAGGGGGAAGGAGGCATAGGGGCCCTGAAAAGGAAAGTCCCAATAGGGGGAACACTAAAACCTCCAATGTCGTCGAAGTTGAGAGGAAGAAGAGTGCTTTGGAGACCAAGACAGAATGCTTAATGGAAAAAAGAAAGTTCTAGAGGAAACTGGCCACACACTGTGGGGTGGCGGGGAGAGCTCCTAAGGTTTTAGGTAAAAAACTGAGACCAGACACAAATTACAGAGCCGGAGATAGCACAGGACACATAAATGGAAGAAGTGTACATTTTCATTCAGGGCGACTTACATACCTGAGGAAGAAATCTTGTGGGAAGATGTCAAGACAGACTCCCCACAGGAAGAAAAAGAAATGTATCCCTCCGAGACCTTCCCCTCGGGATGGCATCTCAAGATACCAATGGGTTGGTTAAGAAAGCGACTAACCCCTTCAGAGTGGAAATAGGGGTGGAGGTAGAGTAGGAAGACGCATGCTTTCTTCTCAAAATCCTCAAACCTTGTATAGAAGGAATCATGCCTGCCCAGTCTACCAAACATCGTACAGCAGGGTAAGGATATTTTTACTAAGCCAGGAACTGCTAAAACAGTACGTCCTCCTGTGGAGAAAAAGTATAGACCATCTGTAGGAAGCTGACTTTTTACAGTATACCAAAAAGAAGTATATTTTGTAAAGTCCAGGCAGTCCTTACTAGTGGACAGGGCTTGCGTTAACCATCCCAAGGTGCTCTTTTTGTGGTAGTGTGGTTGAGCAGCCTTAGGCTTATCGAGGAGAAGTGTTAGACATTTAATACACACACACACACACACACAGTCAATAAATAATGCACGCACTCAAAAGGAGATCCATGCCAATTTAGAAAAAGACTTATGTTCGAGGCATATGAGCTGCAGATTGCACACTGTGCATAGATCGCCACCTAGTCGTGGGCCCGGATGATTGCTGTTTGTTGTTGTCCTGAAAAGTTCTTTGGAAGTCACGAGATAGGTGACTCCTCCTTTGGACCACATTGCGCATGGGCATCGGCTCCATCCCCAGATTGTTTTTTTCCGCCACCGGGCTCGGATGTGTGTCCTGCGCTCCAGTTTGGAACCGAATTTCCTTCCTTGCGCAATCCTCACCCAGTTCGATGGTATTGTTTCGATCGCGCTCCACATCGACTCAATTCTTTACCACTTCGAAGTCTTCGATTCCGGTCATCGACGAAGGCCTTCGGGCCTACCTAGGCCTTACTTTCTGGGTCATGGAAGGAACTCCATTCAAAAAATGTCCTCTATGTGGGTCGACGTTTCCCCACACCGACCTACATAAAGTGTGCAACCTTTGCCTCTCACCGGAGCATGAGGCCAAAGACTGTTCCGCTTGTGCCTCCTTCCACTCCAAGAAGACGATCCGGGATCGACGAGCTCGAAGAACAATGGCTGGCTCGTCCGCTGCAATCCCCAACGACATCTTCGAAGAGGGCTTCGATGTGCCAGAACACCAGCAAGCCGAAGAGAGTACCAGCTCCTCAGATGCCGAAGACTCCGACCTGGAGGAAGTCACTCCAGCTCAACGGGTCGTAAGATCGTCGACCCCAACCCTTCCTTAACGCCCTCTAAAAAGGCTTCGGGCACACCCTCACATTCGGGCCCAGGTGCACACCGAGAGACTGCTTCCCACGCCCAGCCTTCGGGCCCAGCAAAGAAACCCATTTAGCCTTCAGGCGGCTCGGGCTCGAGCCAGCCTATCCCCGGTGCCGATCCTATACCGACACCAAAGAAAAAGCCATCTTCCTCAACCACGCTGACCGTTGCTCCAACACCTAAGCACACGGCGCCGAAGACTGGCATCAGCTCATCGATGCTGAAACCGCATTCAGAGCCGACTAAAAAAACTGCCTAAAGCTCAAGAACACGCTTCGGAACCGAAAAAACACCCAGAACCGAAGAAACCGGTTCCGGTAAAGGACATTTCAAAAGGGCACACTTCTCTTCCAGGGGATCCTCATCAATAGTCATAAGCAATGAATTTCCCGCCCATGTGCGGGACCCCGGAAACAATATAAAAATATATATGTAAAAAACACATATCTAACTCCACATATATGTATGTACATATAATATTTTTCTCATACCAATGCAGCCCCATAAAAGAGGCTAACACAATGTAAAACCTTGTACATGTACTGCAATTATAAAGGAAACAAAGAACACATTAAATCAAATATCCTTTGAATTTTGTGTTTTAATGAGTAAAACTACTCATAATTCCTGAAAGTTGCTCATAAAAAGACATTGTTAGCCTCAGGCTGCATTGAAAAGCAATAACATAGAAAATGAAAGCATTTTCAACCAAAAAACTGGCACTGTGCCTTTAAGGCAGCCATGAAGCCAGGCTTCCCATCATGCCTCAGGGGTGACGGTTAGGTCAGTTGTTCTTTCCGGCTCCTTCTGTCAGAACCCTGGTTAACAGCTCCCACCTTTTTTTTGACTTTCTGTCAGAATTACTTGGTGTTTTCTTCAAATTTGTTATCTCACTCGACGGTTTTTTACCTTAGAGAGATAGTTATACCTTTTTTGGGCTCAAAAAAGGTAAATTTTTTGTCAGAAATGCCTAAGGCTCTTTTTGACACCTGCCCTGCCTGTGGGCATAAGAAGGCTTGGTCTGATACACATCCTGTGTGTATTCGCGGTCTACTTGACTTTCATGAGGTAGCATCTTGTGTCCACTGCCAGTCCTTGTCATCCAGAACTATCAAGGACAGAGAAAGAAGCAGGATTTATGGACTTTCTGAGAGAGGTAGGTCTCCAAAGAGACTTATGAAGCTGTCGACGTCTAAGAAAGTTCCGACCTGCTCTCCTTCAGCGTCGGGATCGGCGTCGAGGTCTCCAACGACGAAGAAGGTGAAGTCTTCAGTTTCGAAAGTCAAGACTCCGCTGCCGTCAACCGGGCGATGTGCAGCGTCGAGTGCAACATCTAGGTCTCCGTTGAAGCCGGGCGGCACAACGTCGAGACTTCCGTCGTCGAAGGCTCAGGTAGAGTTTTCGACGTCAAAGCCTCCGCCGTCACCTAGTCATGGGCGTTCGGCGTCGAGGCAGCCTCCATCGTCGTCTGGCTATAGACGCTCGACGTCGAGGCATTCTCCGTCGTCGCCAGGTCATCGGCGATCGACGTAGAGTCATCCCCCGTCGTCGGCAGGTCATCGGCCATCGACGTCGAGGAAGAGATCGACCTCGAAGCATCCTTCGTCGTCGCCAGGTCATCGGTGTTCGACGTTGAGAGATTCTCCGTCGACGACCCATCGACATTCGACGGCGAGGCATTCATCGCCGTCGAAGGACCATGGTAGTTCGACGCCAAAGCTTCCTCCGTCGGCGTCCCACCATCGACGCTCGACGTCGAGGCATTCACAAACGTCGGCAGGGCACTCGCCGTCGAAAGTTGAGCAAAGTTCAACGTTGGAGAAGCCTGTATGGTCTTCACCTCCTCGGAGATCGACGTCGAGACATGGAACTCCAGTGGTCCAACCTCAGACAGTGGCACAGCAGTCTATAAGGTCGTCTGGGTCTGCCTCAGCTGCAGAGGATGACCAGGGCTCGCAAGTGAGCGACAGTCACGCTGCCAAGCGGAAGAAGTCTCCGGAACAGAGGGACTCTCGCGGTCGCTCTAGGTCTGCGGCTGGCTCAGGTTCGGACTCTGGCCCGGATGTGATTATTTATCAGTCAGGCAGCGAGGAATCCAGGCATTCGCAAAGGGATGCAACGCCTCCATCACACTCTCCAGTGAAGGATTTAACACATAAATCGCCTACTGTCAGACTTTCACCGAGATGGTGCAAGCCACTGCATCACTGGGCTCCGGACAAGGAGACAGCGTATCGATTGCAGCAACCGCTCTCTATGCCTAGAGAACGGTCACGCTCTCCGGTGAGGCAAAGAGAAAGATCACGCTCTCCAGTTCGCCGGAAGGAAAGATCACGTTCCCCAGTTCGCCAGAGAGAAAGATCACGCTCTCCAGTTCGCCAGAGGGAAAGATCACGTTCCCCAGTTCGCCAGAGAGAAAGAGCACATCAGAAGGAAAGATCACGCTCTCCAGTTCGCCAGAGGGAAAGATCGTGCTCCCCAGTACGTCAAAGGGAACGATCGCGCTCCAGGGTGCGAACCGGCAGGCGTAGATCACGCTCAAGGAGAGATCGAAGAGCTCCTTCTACTTCTTCCTCGACCCGCTCTCACAGAGACTACTCTCCTACCCTGACAGATTCTCCTTCAACGAGGGTATCTCCAATAGATGATATCTTCACTTTTCAGGACGTTCTGGGTAGGGGAGCTCTTAAGCTGGGAATTGCCTTAAAAGCTCCGCAGGTCAAGACCTCGATAATATTTGAAACATTACAACATAGGTCTGCACCCAAACCTCTTCTGCCTTTGGTGCCGGGGATTATAGAGCCAGTCATGGACGTCTTTTTAACCCCAGCGACGGTCAAAGCGGCTCCGGCAAGGATTCTTAAAAAGTACAAATCTCCAGAGGACGATCCGCTATTCCTCAGAGCTGATCCTCCCCCGGACTCAGTGATTATTGCGGCGGCGAGGAAGTCCAATGCAGTTGCCTCATCCTCCACTGTTCCTCCGGATAAGGACAGTAAGATGCAAGACTCGTGGGGAAGGTGGGTCTGCAATACATCAGCGTCTTTCCTCAAGGTTGCCAATGCGGAAGCCCTCTTGGGGCGTTATGACCGCTCCCTGCGGGATTCTCTGCAACGTTTTGTGGAGAAACTTCCAGTAGAGGATCGTAAAGATTTTGAGGAAATCCTCCTGGAAGGCAGTAAAGTCTCCAACCAGGTGATAAGCGCCGCAGCGGATGGAGCTACCCTAGCAGCTCATGGGTATGCTCATGGGGTAACAGCACGAAGGTCATCATGGTTGCGACTAACTGCTTTAAAACCAGAAGCCCAAGCACGTATATTGAACTTACCTTTTTCAGGTGCTTCATTGTTTGGCACAAGCGCAGACGAGGAAATGCAGCGCATGAAGGCAGGGCTGGAAACTCTCAAGGCGGTGTGTCTTGAGAAGAAGAAGGAATTAAAGAAGAAATTTCGCTCCTTCAACAAGGGCTCTACAAAGCAGCGGGTTCAAACCCCGAACTGGCAGAAGAGCCAAGATCAGCAGGGGCAGCAAAAGTCCCAGTATAAAGGCAAGCGTAATTACAAGGGAAATAATCAGCGCCAAGGCAACAACACCGGCAAGGCTCAAGCCAAGCAATGAGTCGTCTCTTCCCCCAGCGCCGTCGACCACTCCAGTGGGGGGAAGCCTGTCAAAGCATTTGAAAGAGTGGCAAAGCATCACAAAAGACAGATGGGTGTTATCTACGCTTCAGAATGGGTACTGTCTTCGTTTCAGTCGTCTTTCTTCACCACTTCCCCCAATGTCTACATCAAATCATCTGCTTCACCTACTGCAAAAAGAAGTCACCACTCTGCTCGAAAAGTCAGCTATCGAGAGAGTTCCGGTCTCTCAGAGGGGAAAAGGAGTGTACTCCCGTTATTTTCTGGTCAAGAAAAAAGAACAGAAGGCAGAATACAGACCCATCCTGGACTTGCGAACGCTAAATCTGCATGTCAAAAAGGAAAGATTCCGCATGTTGGCGCTTCACCAAATATATCCACATCTCAGGAAGGGAGATTGGATGTGTTCGCTGGACCTTCAAGATGCTTATTTCCATGTCCCAATACATCCCAGCCACAGAAGATTTCTTCGGTTCAGGGTGGGGACCTCTCACTATCAGTTCAAAGTCCTGCCGTTTGGGTTAAAGTCGGCCCCTCGGGTGTTCACGAAGTGTGTTGCGGTGGTAGCAGCTGCACTACGTCGCAGAGGGGTCTTCGTGTATCCATACTTGGACGATTGGCTGGTGAAAGGTCCTTCCCCAGTCAGCGTAAGAAATCAGTTCCAAACTTGTATACAGCTCTGCCAGAGACTAGGGCTACATGTCAACTTCGGAAAATCAGTCATTCAGCCCACCCAGATGATTCACTTCCTTGGAGCTCTGCTAGACTCCGAAGCAGGAAAAGTGTTTCCTTCGGAGGAGAGACAATCATCAATCGCCCAGAAATGTCAGCTGATTCTTCGCGGCAATACTCGGAAAGTGCGCAGGATTGCCTCCCTGCTAGGGTCGATGGCGTCTTGCATCTTCCTGGTTCCGAATGCCAGACTGCATGCGTCCTCTTCAGCAGGATCTAGAGGACAAGTGGGATCAGCAATCGGCTCGCTGGGACGATCACATCACTATCTCAGAAGCAGCTCGAGCGTCTATTCCGTGGTGGACAAAAGCTCAGAATATGCAGGTGGGAGTCCTGTTCCATCAACCCCCTCCTGCACAAACACTGATCACGGACGCCTCCCTTCTGGGCTGGGGGTGCACATGGGTCCCCTGCAGGTTCAAGGTCAGTGGTCACACAAGGAAAGCACTTACCATATCAACATGCTGGAGCGGAGAGCAGTACACCTAGCTCTCAAAGCGTTCCTCCCTTCAATCCAAGAGTCATCGGTGCTAGTACAGACGGACAACACCACCACGATGTACTACATGAACAAGCAGGGGGGGACGTGCTTTCGGACTTTGTCATTGGAAGCGCAGAGGATCTGGCATTGGCTTCTGGCTCGAGGGCTATCTGTCACGGCGGTTCACCTTCCAGGAGAACAAAACGTGAGGGCAGACGCTCTAAGCCGTCATTTCGACGAAAAAGAAGACTGGGTTCTTCACGACGAAGTGGTGGAGGAACTTTTTCAATCCTGGGGTCGTCCCTCCATAGACTTGTTCGCGGACGACAAAAACGCCAAATGCCGAAGCTTCGTCTCCAGGTTCTACCGGCCAGGCTCGAGAGGGAATGCTCTTTTGATCGACTAGTCAAACGAATTTGTGTACGCCTTTCCACCTCTCCCGTTGATTCCAAAGGTGGTGAGCAAGCTAACACACTCGTGCACAACAATGATTCTGATTGCTCCCGATTGGCCGAGGCAATGGTGGTACACGGACCTGCTTCATCTGTCAGTGACACCTCACAAGAGGCTGCCATGCAGGCCGGACCTGTTGTCCAAGATGGACGGGAGGATCTTCCATCCCAACCTTCCGTCACTGAGCTTGGCAGCATGGCTCCTGAGGTCATCCAATACGGCCATCTAGGATTGCCAGAGGACTGCATGTTCATTCTGAAAGAGGCAAGACGTCCTTCCACTAGACATTCGTATGCATGCAAGTGGAAGAGATTTTATATGTGGTGTATACAGAATAGTCATGATCCGATCAAATGTCAAGAAGAAGCAGTTCTTCCTGATTTGTTGTATTTGGCTAAAGCAGGTTTGAAGTTTAATTCCATCAAGGTGCACCTAGCGGCCATAACGGCTTATAGGCGGTCACCTTCTCAAACCTCTTCTTTCCAGCTAGCATCTGTCAAGGACTTCCTGCAAGGGTTAAAAAAGGTATACCCTCCAGTGCGTCCTCCTTCTCCACCCTGGGAGTTGGAACTTGGTGCTATCAAAGTTAATGGGTCCTCCCTTTGAACCCATTCACAAAGCTACTTTACAACATCTTTCATGGAAAGCGGCTTTTTTGGTGGCTATCACGTCAGCTCGCAGAGTGAGCGAGATCCAAGCCCTCTGTGCATCAGAACCCTATACGGTGTTCCATTTGAATAGGGTGGTGCTACGGACGCATCCATCTTTTCTGCCTAAAGTGGTGTCAGATTTTCATGTAAATCAGATCATTTCTCTGCCCACTTTTTTTTCCCAACCCCTCTACTCCAGCTGAGGGCTCTGCATTCTTTAGACCTGAAAAGGGTTTTAAAATTCTATCTTGACAGGTCTAAAGTAATTCGTCATTCTGATCATCTTTTCGTTAACTATGGATCGATCAGGACAGGCCATGCTGCCTCGAAGCGTTCCATTTCCAGATGGATCGTTTCATGTATTAAACTTGCTTACCAGCTAGCGCAAAAAACCATGGGGTTTTCTCCCAAGGCGCATTCCACCAGGGGAAGAGCTGCGACTGCGGCTTTTCTCAATAATGTGCCCATGTCTGAGATCTGGAAGGCAGCGACCTGGAGGTCAGTCCATACATTTACCAGACATTATTGTCTTGATTCTGACACGAGAGCAGATACCCAAGTAGGCCAAGCCTCCTTGCGGAATCTGTTTAGCAGCCAGTCTGGGCTGTGATGTTGGGTCTTTTAAGGTAGAAGATGTACTTCTCATTTACCTGCAGGTGGTTGTTGGGCTTGCTATTCTAGTCAGTGCTTAGGACTATTGATGAGGATCCCCTGGAAGAGAAGGATAAGTTACTTACCTGTAATCCTAGTTCTCTTCCAGGGGTATCCTCTTCAAAGTCATAAGCAACCCACCCGCCTCCCCAGGTAAATGAGAGCTGTACGTTTTCATATGTGTATTTAGCCCTGACATCAGGGTTATGCAAAGAACAACTGACTTAACTGTCACCCCTGAGGCATGATGGGAAGCCTGGGTTCATGGCTGCCTTAATGGCACAGTGCCAGTTTTTTGGTTGAAAATGCTTTCATTTTCTATGTTATTGCTTTTCAATGCAGCCTGAGGCTAACAATGTCTTTTTATGAGCAATTTTCAGGAATTATAAGTGGTTTTACTCATTAAAACACAAAATTCAAAGGATATTTGATTTAATGTGTTCTTTGTTTCCTTTATAATTGCAGTATATGTACAAGGTTTTACATTGTGTTAGCCTCTTTTTGGGGCTGCATTGGTATGAGAAAAATAATATATGTACATACATATATGTGGAGTTAGATATATGCGTTTTTTACATATATATTTTTATATTGTTTCCGGGGTCCCGCACAAGGGCGGGAATATTCAGTGCTTATGACTTTGATGAGGATACCCCTGGAAGAGAACTAGGGTTACAGGTAAGTAACTTATCCTTCTAAACCAAAACCAGCTACCGGCTCGGTGTCGAAAAAACCTACGGAGCGGAAAAGCTAGACGCCGAAGGATCTGCCCTATTCAGAGGAACTTTTCACACCTGATCCTAACCAAAAAACTCTTGTAAAGGATCCTAACACTGGTCAATTGACTCTCAGTTCCAATAAGAGACCACTTGATACGCCAGCACCTCCTCCTCCTCCAAAGAAGAGAGACATTGCAACCTCTCCATTTAGGGTCCCTTCTCCACCACCTCCCCATACTGTTCCTCCTCCTACACCTCTTCCACCTCGCCATTCACCTACACTATCCCCGACGATGATGTAGACACAGACTCTGATGACACGTGGAGGTGCACACGACCCAGCAGGGACCAATAGTCCCCCCTCAGTCACCTAATCCATGGGATGATTACAACACCCCTGATGTGCCTTATGTCCCACAAGACGATATATACCCTCTAGGCCTTCCCCACCAGAGGACACTATAGGTTTTAACCTACTAGTCCAAAGAGCTGCCCAATATCATGGGGTGAACTTAAACACTGATGCGGTGGAGGAAGATTTCCTACTAGACACTTTTGACAACACACAAAGGTCTACTGCCATTTTGCCAATGCTTAAGGGTGTCATCAAACACGCAACAGAGGTTTTTAAAGACCCTGTCAGGGCTAGGGTCCTCAAACCTCGCATTGAGAAAAAATATAAAGCTGCCCCTACAGATCCAGTCTATATTAAAGGTCCAGCACCATTAGACTCTTTAGTAGTGTCTAATGCACGTAAACGTGCTAATTCTCAGACATCAGGTGAGGCCTCACCACCAGACAAAGAATCCAAGCTACTTGACGCCTCCGGTAAAAGAACGGTACAAAAGGGGGTGGTGATGGACGGAGCATCTGAACCAATCAAACACTCACACCCAGTCAAGAGATCTGGGTTTAATCCATCACCGTTCTTTTTAGCCCACTCTGCCACCCCAGTTCGGACATGGCCATATGCAAATCAGTCTGACCCTGTGCCTCATGGGAACATTCCAGCCCGAACTGCCAAGCCATGCCTTCCCTGGACCGGAAACAAGCTTCCTAGGACCGGTTTCTGGCATTACAGCCGTCTTCAGCCAGGGTTGCTTGAATTCAGTGGCAAAGTGAGCAAGGGACTCACGTCTGAGCATACCCTGCCAACTTATGGCGAACAAAGTGGTACAAAAGGGGGTGGTCATGGACGGAGCATCTGAACCAATCAAACACTCACACCCAGTCAACAGATCTGAGTTAAATCCATCACTGTTCTTTAGCCCACTCTGCCACCCCAGTTCAGACATGGCTGGACTGTTCCCATGAGGCACAGGGTCAGACTGATTTGCATATGGCCATGTCTGAACTGGGGTGGCAGAGTGGGCTAAAGAACGGGGATGGATTAAACCCAGATCTGTTGACTGGGTGTGAGTGTTTGATTGGTTCAGATGCTCCGTCCATCACCACCCCCTTTTGTACCGCTCTGGTAAAAGAACAGCGTCCCAAGCAGCTAATATCTGGCGCATTGCCAACACCCAAGCGTTGCTGGCCAGATACGACCGGGCACATTATGATGAACTAGAGTCCATAATGCAGCATCTACCAGACAAATACAAAAATAGGGCCAATTAACTTATACAGGAAGGTAATAATATTACTAATACTTCCATTCGTTGTGCCCTAGATGCTGCAGATACCGCCTCAAGGGCAATCAATACCAGCACCCTTCTACGTAGACATGCTTGGCTACGTATCCCTGGCTTTAAACCTGAGGTACAAAACTCCATCCTTAATCAGCCATTTGATGAGACACATTTATTTGGCCCAAATGTTGACCTGTCTTTAGAAAAGATGAAAAAAGACACCGATACAGCAAAATCTATGGGAGCCTTGCAGCTGCAAGCTCCCAGGCGTTCTTTTCGGCGCTCATCATACAGAGGCAACACTAGAGGCTACTCCTCGGAAAGTCCCTCTACTTCTTACAAAACCCCTAGCCAATCCACATTCACGAAGTGCTACCAGAGAGGGGGTTACAGGGGTAACAACGGCAGAGGCAAAACCAACAACTCCCGCTCTACCCCTACCCCTACCCAATGACTTTCCTCCCTTTCCTCCCCAACATTCCACTCCTGTGGGGGGAAGACTGCAACAATTCCTTCCTGCCTGGACCAACATCACATCAGACAGGTGGCTGCGACAAATTATTCAGTCAGGTTACTGTCGAGAACTAACATCTACCCCCCAAACATACCGCCCAAACAGCGTCCAATGTCACAAGAACATCTATCACTGTTAAAGCAAGAACTAGTATCTCTGCTACAAAAAAGTGCAATAGAACCAGTTCCTCTGCACCAACAAAACAAGGGGGTTTACTCTCTCTATTTTCTAATTCCAAAAAAGGACTGTTCTCTAAGGCCTATTCTAGACCTCAGACCGCTAAACATATACATACAGTCAGACAATTTTCACATGGTCACACTCCAATAAGTCCTTCCGCTTCTGTCACAAAACAACTTCCTTGCTACTTTAGATCTCAAGGATGCATACTTCCACATTCCCATTCACAAGGCTCACAGGAAGTATCTCAGATTTGTAATAGACTGGCAACACTATCAATTCAAAGTACTCCCATTCGGAGTCACTGCAGCACCAAGAGTATTCACCAAGTGCTTAGCAGTAGTGGCAGCTCATTTCCGAAGACAACACATCCATGTCTTCCCGTACCTCGGCGAGTGGCTCATAAAAGCCAGCTCATACAACCAATGCATGGAACACACTCATGCCACAATACAACTGCTTCATGACTTGGGATTCACAATAAACCACGCCAAGTCCCATCTACAACCATCCAAAGTACAACAGTACCTCGGTGCCACAATAAACACGTCAAAAGCGCTAGCTTATCCCACTCCAGCAAGAATAGCCAGCATGCAAACTCTTCTAACAAAGTTTCATCTACAACACTCTTCCAGCACGAGTGTTCATGCAACTCATAGGGATGATGGCCTCTTGCATTTTCATAGTGCCCCATGCAAGACTTCAAATGCGTCCGCTTCAAGAATGCTTTGTAGTGTGTTTTATCTAGGTACCTGAATCAATATTCCTATTCTTTGCCCTTGTCCGGTTATAAATCAATAATATCCCTGCAACGGCATAGAAACCCTTTTTCATAATCGGTCATAGCGCATGCGTTCACATTAAGCAAGCCTATTCCTCCAGCCCCCTAGAAAGCACACCGAGTTCCTAAACAAATCCAAGCCTCCAGCAACCTGGGAAATCCCCGCTGCTATTGTTTTGATTTCGTCCGAGAACTCCTGTAAAGCACTGTAAGAACGCCCAGTTCTTAGTGACATCTTTATTGACGTCTTATGTCCATCCTTACGTCAACCCCGGCACCTTTCAGGTATAAATATACCGACGCTGCCTTAAGCAAACACACGGTGGTAATCCTGGAGCAGAGCAGCTACTACTTCCGAAGAGCCCAGCTGATGCGAGAGCCCACGGACGCTGCCCCTCCCTTTTGACGCGCCGAGAAAGACGCTGTCTTTTCACTTGCCGAGAAATCCAGCCTCAGGCGTTTCCAGCTTACCCTTGCGGGTGACTGGGATACCGAGTCCTGAGAGAGAGATACCAGCCCTCCTGCCTTCTAATACCCAGGTACTGAACTGACTAAACCCTTACAGAGAATTCTTGAGTCAGATTCTTGGCAAAACAAACTTAACTTAAACTGCTACTTACTCCCTCCCATGTATTAGGCTTAGGTCAGGTACACCGGGGTAGGCGTAGTTAGAAGCACCAGTTGAGTACGATTAGTCAATGTATATATGTATGTATCTATTTTATCCATTTTAAAGTATAATATGGCTAAGAAGCCATATCCATGCTTTTACAGTATTATTTCATAATCCTGCTTTTACTGTATGCACTTTACTTAACTATAAGTATTGCAATTGTAGCAATTCATTTCTCTTGTATGAGGAAAGAGACTGCTCAATAAATAACACCTTTTATTGAAAATGCCTGTCTCTCTTTTTCTCTACAATCTGGTGAAACTAAGTACGCACCTTTGACTGAGTGAAATAGCTGTCTTTTGTTTTCACACGAGGAGAGCAAAGTTGTCATGTTTTATGGTTGTCAGAAACTAAATCCCTTCTTGTCTATCCAGGGAGGTTAAACTCCTCCTCGCTTATTCGAGAAAGTTTCTAGTGAACTCTGAGCTAGCTGGCACAAAAACTTAAGTCTAATATAGTCAGTAGAGACCTAGATAACCTCAGTCCTACGTCTACACTACTGAAGATATTATTCCAATGCGCAGAGCCTATTGGGACTATAGGAACTACACTACAGCTTATAACTTCTATGGAACCAGGCTCAAGGTCAATTGACAGACCTACTGTTGGTAGACGGTCGGACTCATCGCTCTCTGCAGTGGTGGAACACCAAATACCTTTCCAAAGGACGACCGTTCCTAGAGCCAGTTCCTCAGATAATCTTGCCTGCGGACGCTTCGCTCTCCGGCTGGGGAGACCACCTACTGCAACACACCATGCAAGGCAGGTGGACACCGCAACAAAAGTTACTCCACATCAATCAACTGGAGTTACTTGCAATATTCCTAGCACTAAAAGCTTTCCAAAAGCAAGTATCAAACAAAGCTGTGTTAGTCCGCACAGACGACATGACAGCCATGTATTACATACAGAAGCAGGGTGGCACACACTCCCTGCAGCTCTCTCAACTAGTACAGGACATATGGCGGTGGGGCTATACCTCAAAACATATTCCTTCTAGCCCAGGAGTAGAAAATACCATAGCGCATCTGTTAAATTGTCAAACGCAACAGACCCACGAGTGGGAACTTCAAATGCAAGTTCTTCAGCCATTCTTTCAGATGTGGGGACAACCTCAGATAGATCTATTTGCCACCCACGAAAACGCCAAATGCCCAATCTTCGCCGCCAGATATCCACACCCACTGTCCAAAGGCAATGTGATATGGATGAACTGGTCAAACAGATTTGCGTACGCTTTTCCACCTCAACCACTCATGCCACTAGTAGTACGCAAACTACAGCAGCATTCTCTCACCCTCATCCTAGTTGCTCCAACGTGGGCCAGACAGCCGTGGTGCACTACAATGCTACAACTGTCTGTAGTACCGCACCAAAAATTGCACCTCGCTCCACAACTCTTAACACAGAACCGTGGAGAAATCAGACCCCCGGACCCAGCTCAGCTCAACCTTGCGATCTGGCTCCTGAAATCCTATAATTTGGATATCTGAACCTTCCTCCAGACTGCATGAATGTCATAAAAGAAGCTAGACGTCCAACCACTAGGGCATGTTATGCAGCCAGGTGGAAACGCTTTGTAATATATTGTCACAACAACAATATTAATCCTCTAAATGTGTCTATTCAACACATCATAGGATACTTGCTGCATCTGCAAAGATGTAACTTAGCCTATACATCTATTAGACTACATCTTGCTGCAGTTGCAATATATCTGCAAAACAGACAACATCGATCTAATTGGACCTCCCTTCGAACTGTTACACAAATGTGAACTACAATTTTTAACTTGGAAGATTGCATTCCTAGTAGCTATAACTTCTCTGCGGAGAGTTAGTGAACTACAAGCACTAACCGTTCAAGAACCCTTCTTGCAAATGCATCACAATAAGGTAGTTCTGCGTACTAATCCAAAATTCTTACCCAAAGTCATTTCTCCCTTCCATCTCAATCAATCTGTTGAGCTGCCCGTTTTCTTCTCGCAACCACAGACCATAGCAGAAAGAGCTCTTCACACATTAGATGTCAAAAGAGCATTGCTATACTACATAGAAAGGACACAACCCTTTTGTAAGACAATACAACTTTTGTGTCTTTCTCACCACCACACAAAGGTAATCCCATTTCAAAATCTGGGATAGCTAGATGG
Organism: Lissotriton helveticus; assembly: GCF_964261635.1. Lineage (NCBI taxonomy): Eukaryota > Metazoa > Chordata > Amphibia > Caudata > Salamandridae > Lissotriton > Lissotriton helveticus. The sequence continues at coordinate 793,418,836 of NC_136072.1, forward strand.
ATTGTCAAATGCTTACAGATTTGTTACCACAAAGCTAAACGTACGTTATCTGTTCCTCCTAAAGCCCACTCTACAAGGAAGATAGGGACTTCAATGGCATTATTAGGGAACATTCCTTTAGATGACATCTGCAGAGCAGCTACATGGTCTACACCGCACACATTCACAAAACACTATTGTGTAGATGTGCAAACCAAGCAACAAACTTTTGTGGGCCAGGCTGTTCTCAAAACATTATTCCAAACTACTGCAACAGATAGCGGTGGTCCCGCTAAGAGTGGGTACTGCTATACAATCTATGCACAGTGTGCAATATGCAGCTCATATGCTTCGAACGGAAAATGATACTTACCAGTATGCATCTGTTCTTGGCATGTAGAGCTGCACAGTTGCACACGCCCACCCGCCTTCCCGGCTACCCTTGTCTATTCCAGTATTATCTTAATTAGATACAATTTACATGGGCATCCTTCCTTCTTCTTCCAAAGCTCCATCATTTCCCTAATGGCGAAAAACAATCTGGGGATGGAGCCGATGCCCATGCGCAATGTGGTCCAAAGGAGGAGTCGCCTATCTCGTTACTTCCAAAGATCTTTCCAGGACAACAACAAACTGCAAACATCCGGGCCCAACACTAGGTGGCGATCTATGCACAGTGTGCAACTCTGCAGCTCTACATGCCAAGAACAGATGCATACTGGTAAGTAGCATTTTCCTTTATATATATTTTTTGACAGCAAGAACTACATAAGTGGGTAAGTACTTTGTTTTGAAATATCACTGTTTTGATAATATACAGAAATACACTTGTATTTGAGTTATCACATTTTTCAGTATACACTAGTACGCTGGCACTTGTATCTTTTAAAGCGGTAATGTTATCCTATGGGAAAGAAACATACTCCATTCGGGATCTTTCATCGACTTACGGAACTGTTCTTCAGGACTTAAGGTAAGTATGGGACAGGGTCCAAGACAGCACCAGCAGGTCACCTCTGGCCGCTCTGGGGCGTCTGGGTGCAGAGGTGCAATACACTGTCAAGTCAGTGGGGGATGGTCCGGTAGCAAAGAGGCTGCAAGTAGGGGCTGGGGGCCTGTCCTGGTGAACCCACAGGGTGGGCTTAGTCCTTTAGATACTCGGGCTATTAGGGACACAGCTGGTCCACTGGAATTCAGGCTGGTGCACTCAACTGCAGTGGTGGCTATGCAGGAGACTTGTAGCATTGCCTGGCTGTGCACACCTTTAGGATTCCACCACCTTCTGTGTGGTGGAAATAGGAATTCTGGGACGAGGTTATGCCAATCACCAAAGAAAATGGTCATCTAGTGACCCTAGGGGTAAGTAGTCCCTTGGCTACTACCCCTTACTCCCCCTAAATTGAGTATCTGATAGACATCTAGCCGCAAATTTGAATTTCCTAGGTGTCAGACTGGATCTGGAAGATTTTTCTTCAAGCAGTACCGCTGCGCGCTGGTAGATGGCATCGGTCATCTCCCTGTGACTTTGTCTGCAGCGTCCACGCCAGAAGTGACTGCCGTGTTACCTATATTGTCGCCACCTCTGCCCCCTGATGTCAGTTATTTTATTTCTGCACCGGTCAAGCGCTGAGTCAGAGGGAGCTCCAACAGGTTCCGCACCGGCAGGTCTGGCCCAGGCACAATGGACCCCCACCCACCCATAGATATGAACCAGCATCAGCCATGCTACTACGACCTACGCCAATACTCCCAGCGCCGACCGAATCTTCAGTTCCTAGGCCGTTTTCTGGGCCTTATGCTGAAGGGCTAAGAGTGGGAGACGTTTTAGAGTGGTTACTAGACCCTTTGGAAGACCATCCTGATGAGGAAATGGTCTAGCATGGGGAATTGGGTAAGGCCAGTGTACTGGCTACTTCTCCAGATACTGCCATGCTTGCTCCTCGTACCATGGCAACGGTGGAGGGAGCGCCTTATGCTATGATGGTGCGAAGGGTGGCTGTGGCCCTTGGCCTTCAGCTTCCTTCAGTTGTCAGTCAAGACTAACTTCGTGATGGAGATGCTACTGCCGGCTGCCCCCCCCCCCCCCCTCCTCCCCCTCGGAACCCTTACTCGCATTCAATGAAATCTTCACAGACATTCTGCTGGGAACTTTGTCCAAGTCCAGCACAGGTGCAACTGTGAATAGGATGATTGCCTGTTGCCAAGGCCCTTCTCTGGGCGACCATCATTTCCCCACTACTCCCCCATCCACACCACCACAGAGAGATTGGTACTCCAGGCATCTACCTCCCAAGGTGCGTTTGTAGGAAGGTGGGTTTCTGTTGCAGTAACCCCCCAACTTTTTGCCAAACTACTGATGCACTTTGACTTGATGTGCCCTGGGTCCCTGCCAAATAGGTTCCCAGGGCATGTGTTCTTTCCCCAAAACTAACCCAATCAGCATCTCTAGCCACAGTTCAGCCCCTGGTAAATGGTACCACAGGTACCCAGGGCACTGTGACAAGGGAATACCTCTAAGACCTGCAGCACTTAATGTGCCACCCTTGGAGGCCCTGTACCTTTACACACGCACACACTCTTTTACACACGCACACGCACACACTCACACTCACTGCCTGTTTTGGTGCAGAACAAAGTCAAGAGTCGACATGGCACACATCTCTGTGTGGTATGCCTACAATCCACTGCCCTGGCATGAAGCTATGAATAGAAGCGGTCCTATCCCAGACCAATGATGAAGGCCAAGACCGACCTGTTGCTTTTATAACCTGAAGGCTTCTCCCCAGGGAGCAGTGTTGGAGTGCCATTGAGAGGAAGGCCTTTGCTGTCATTTGGTCCCTGAAGAAGTTGAGACCATACTTGTTTGGTACTCACTTCCTAGTACAAACTGTTCACTGACTTCTAAGAAGGCTAATGCAAATGAAAGGAGAAAATCCAAAACTGTTGAGGTGGTCCATCTTCCTACAGGGAATGAACTTTGAAGTGGAACACAGACCTGAGACTGCCCATGCCTATTCAGATGGACTTTCCAGGTTCTTCCACTTAGACAATGAAGACTCTCTAGGCCAAGGTTAGTCTCATCTTTCATTGGGGGATGGGGGGTGGATTGGTTGGTTGTGTAAGAAAGTGTCCTCTTTCTTGCATGGTATGCCCCCACTTTTTGCTGAATTGCTGATGTTCTTTGACTGAGTGTGCCCTGGGCTCCTCCTAACCAGGTACCCAGGGCCTCTGTTCCTTCCCTAAAACTGCATTGAAGCCTAAACCCAATTGGCATCTCGGGCCACATGCCAGCCCCTGGTAAATGGTACCCAGGGCACTGTGACCAGGAAAGGTCTCTAAGGGCTGCAGGACTTATTGTGCCACTCTTAGAGGCCCTGTACCCTGACACACACACACACTGCCTTTGCAGGCTGCATGTCTTGGTGCAGAACAAAGTGAAGAGACGACGTGCCATGCCCACAAAGCACTGCCCTGGCATACATCAGTCACCCCTCTAGCTGGGTGCTTTATGCCAGTGGTGAGGGTATAGGTGCATTAGCCCTGTACCCCTACAATGCCCAAGTCCATTCCTGGGCACTGTAAGTGCGGTGCTGCCATTAAGAGTATATGGTGCTGCCATTAAGAGTATATGGTGCTGGGAGTTTGTCATAACGAACTTCACAACACCATAATGGCTGCTCTGAAGACTGGGAAGTTTGGTGTCAAACTTCTCAGCACAATAAACCCACACTGATGCCAGTGTGGGATTTAACGTAAAATGCACAACAGAGGGCATCCTAGAGATGCCTCCTGAAACCTAACCCACAATCCACGTCTTGTCTGAGAGGCTGCCTAGGACTTTGTACCATGCCTACGACCCACGGCCCTGGCCTACAACCCACTGCCCTGGCATAGAACCAGGGAGAGGCTCATGCCCCTCTCCTACCGGAGGGTGGCATAATAGGGGGTTTACCCATGCCAGGGAAGGGACCCATTGTTCCCAACCTTTTTACTTACCTGTAACACCCCTAAATCTAGTATTGAGGGGCACCCCTGACCCTTGCTTCCTCGGGCAAGAACCTGCTAGAGGAAAACGGGGACCGAACAGCCGTGTCGAAGCTAACAAAAGGAGGACGCCCACTGACTTGGGCCCCAGCCCTACCGACCTGCCCCACCTCGATCCTGCTCCAGCGAAATCCCTGTGTCCTGCCATCAGCAACCTCTAGAAACCTAGAGGACCTGCGTGCCTTCAATCCCAAAGATGCTGTCTCCCGTGAACACCAGATTTGTTAAAACACCAGACTCTAGCTCTGCAAGGATCCGCGAGTTTGCACGCAAGAGGACACCAACTACCTTTGTTCCAGCCCTAACGGCCTGTCCCTACCTCTGCCTGCTCCAGCAGAATTCCTATGTGTCCTGCACTCAGCAGCCCCCCAGAACATGGAGGGCCTGCCCTGACTTCCCTAAAAAGACTTTGTCTCCTGTGAGCCCTGGAATTGCTCAAAAAACAGACTGGCCAAAATCCGCAAGTCTGCACCCGATGCCCACTGCCAGAGTTAGTGGCCCAACACCACATGGAGGTCTCCCCAGTGTTCCTGACCTGGGGTCGGGTGATCCCTGACCTACCTTGAGTCTCCCGATTACGCCTGCAGGTTCTATCTGAAGGAGATCCCTGACCGGAGCCAGTTAGGAAAACCAGACTGTAAGGAAGTGGGTTTCTGTGGCAGTAATACCCCCCCCCCCCGCCACACACAAACACACTTTTTGCCTGATACCTGATGCACTTTTCCTTGGTGTGCCCTGGGTCCCTGCCAATCAGGTACCCAGGGCCTGTGTTCCTTCCCTAAAAAACTGTACTAAAGCCTAAACCCAATTGGCATATTTGGCCACATGTCAGCCCCTGGTAAATGGTACCCTGGGCATTGTGACCAGAGAAGACCCCTAAGGGCTGCAGCACCTATTGTGCCACCCTTAGGGACCCTGTACCCTGACACACACACACACTGCCTTTGCAGGCTGAGTGTCCTGTTGCACAACTAAACAAAGAGTCCACATGGCACACATCTCTGTGTGCCATGCCCACAAACCCACTGCCCTGGCATACATTAGCCACCCCTCTAGCCGGGTGCCCTATGCCAGAAGTGTGGGCACAGGTGCATGATGAGCCCTGTGCCCCTACAGTACCCAGGGCCATTCCTGGGCACTGTAAGTGCAGTGATCCCATTAAGAGTATATTGTGCTGGGAGGTTGTCATTACGAACCCCACCGCACCATAATGGCTACACTGAAGACTGACAAGTTTGATATCCGCCTTCTCAGCACATTAAACCCACACTGATGCCAGTGTGGGATTTAATGTAAAATGCACTACAGAGGGCATCTTAGGGATGCCCCCTGAAACCTAACCTACATTCCACGTCTTGTCTGAGAGGCTGCCTAGGCTGCCACACAGCAGACATGTTGCTGGACCCCTGGGTAGAGAGCCCCCACTCTCCTGGGCCTGCAACAATGCACATCCTGGAACGAGTTGCCAAGCCTCCTCACCCAGGATGGGCAGGGAAAGATTCAAAGGCGTTCCGCCTTTGTGAGCTTCTCCAGACCACTTGCTTTACTCCGCAACTGGCCTCCACCAGCTCTGACCCTCACTCTGGCAGGAAACCCTACGTCAGGAAATGCGGTGTGCCAGCCTGTGCCAACTCCACCCCTCAGGTGGGAGAGGCGAAGTGAAGCACGACTCGGGCTACCTCAATCTTGAGAATAGGGAGCTCTACCCACTCATAGGCTCCTGCCCCCCCCTCCCACAGGAGAGGAGCAGGTTAGGGGGTTTACCCACCCTAGGACAGGGACCTATTGGTCCCTGCCCTCACCCTACCTGTAAAGCCCCTAAATTTAGTATTTAGTGGCACCCTGAACCTTCCTTCCTTAAATCCAGATTCCGAATCAAGAAAGAAGAACAAGGAACAAGACCTGCAGTGCAGCTGCTAAAAAGAGGAAGACACCAACTGATTTGGCCCCAGCCCCACCGGCCTGTCGACCCTCGAACCTGTTCCTGCTAAACCCCGCGACTCCAGTGGTCAGCAACCTCAAAAACCCCGGAGGACCTGACTGCCTTGTGACTCTGACTACCTGGGTCTCCCACGAGCAGTGGTACTGCTCGCAGCAAGTAGCAAGCTCTGGCATCAGCCTGGAAACCGCGAACTCCGCACACTCTGCACCCGCCAAGCCTGGCCTGTGACGGAGTGAATCGTGACCACAAGGTCACCCCCCCGGCGACTGGGACCCGAAGTCCAGTGCCCAAAGACCCCCCTCGACGAACCAGACAACGCCTGCAGACTCAGAACCAGAGACCCCCCCCCCTACTGCGACAAGCTGAGGGTAAGATTTCCCGACGCCAAAAGACACCCCGCGCCCTCCTGTGCCCAACTCCTGGGTGTCCAACCGTTCTCCAGCTTCCCAACTTACCTCTCGAAGTGGTGGTCTCGCCTGAAGAATCTCCGTCCCCGAACCTGCAGCCTTTTTTCACTTTCCAAAATCTACATTGAATAACTTTGGGCGCGCGACGCCCCAAAAGCACCCTGCACCCAGCCGCCCGAGTGCCCCTGGGAGTGCAACCTCTATCCTATCTCACTTGCCCTGAGTAAGTGACCAGGAGCCCAGCTCCCACAGCTGTGTGGCCTGCTAGCCAGCAGTCACCAACCAAGGGCCCCCTGCCTTCCATAGGATAACATTGGGCCTAACTACCTCTGCACCCGGCTGTCCCTGTGCCGCTGAGGGTGTAACAACTGTACTTACCCGACCCTGGGAGACCCCTGAGTCTATGCCCAGAACCATAACTCTGCCAGTCGAGTACTTACCAAAAAGCTGATAACTCACTTTTCTTCCATAGGGTAACATGGACCGGTTTCACTTGAAAATTCTTTTAAGTGTGGAGTTTTGAAACTTTTAAATATTCGTCTAAAATCAGCTGAACAACGAATTCAGATTTACTCACCTGCTATCAGGAGAGACCCCAGTGCTGGATCTTGGTACCCAGCACTGACCCTGAAAAGTAATTACAACCGTACTTCTCGCTAACTCAGTTTTCTTCCATAGGACATCATTGACTGTTTTTCTGTGAAATTTCTGCGGTGTCAATTTTTGCAAATTACAAATATTCCTTAAAAATCGTGCAATCTACAAAAACGTAATTACTTATCTGTTTAAGATAGATGTCCCAGTTCTGGACCTAGGAGCCCAGGACTGGATTACAAAAGTAACGCAAACATACTTTACCTGTAATATGAATTTCCTTCCGTAGAATAACATTGCCTGGTTTTTGTTGAAAAAGTGTCCATTTTTCAAACTTACAAATATTCGTTAAAACTCGCCTGTATAACAAAAACACAATCCTTCAACTGTTTACAGGTGGTGTACCAGTGCTGGATCTAGGATCCATCCCTGAGTTAGAAAGAGTAACCATAACCCCACTTACCTGCTAAGTGCATTTCTTCCATAGGAAATCATTGACTGTTTTTCTGTGAAATTTCTTCTGTCAACTTTTAAAATACCAACGTATTACTTGAAAATCACTACTGTGACTTAACCGATTTTTCTCAGCTGTTTACAGTACCGGTCTCAGGACTGAATCTAGGATCCAGTCCTTCCGTTAGAAAAGTAATCCTGGAAGTAATCTGTTGCCTCCTTTTAGAAATTCCCATTGAGCTCAATGTATTATTGGGTTTGAAATGGTGTTGCCTATTGCAACAAACTGTAACTATTGCATTCCAAAAGTCTATTTCTTATTTGCAAGTATTTAATTAAAGTAACTCATTCTAAGAAAGTATACTTTGATACCTTGTTGGTTATGAAATAACTAAATCTTTTGATTTAAAAAAACAGTGGCCTAGAGTTCAGTTCTTGTGTGTGAGTCCATTTGCTGACTCAGGGTGTACAACAAATGCTTCCCACTGTCTTCTGATACTGCCTTACTGCTCGACCAAGCTACCACTTTAGAAAGTAAGGTTATATCTAACTTTAGCCTCTGCCAAACCTCTGGGGTCTGTGGACTCTGTGCACACTGTACCTATTTGGGAACAGAATATACAAAGCCACTTTCTCACACCGACTCCAAAAGACACCCCTGCACCTGAGCCCCATGGCCTTGGATGGACTAATCAATGGTGTCCCGCCATTCCTCGACATCCCAACTTACCTTTCCAACCAGTGTTCACCTCCAGAAGATCTTCGTGCCCAAGCCTGCAGAGTCCGAGCCTTCAGTGTTTGTTCTGACCAGAGCTTCCCCTTTGAAACCAAAAGGGCTCCCGACGTCGACCCTGCAGCTGGCAGCCCATGTGCTGCTGTGATTGCATCTTGTGTTTTAACTTGGTTCCCCCTTTTCCCTGAGCTCACTTCTAGGAGTTTTGCTCCCCCGACCTAATGGCCTGCTCGTAAGCAGCCACCAACCAACGCCGCACCTAGGCCTCTAGTCTAACATTGGACCTCTGCACTCTACATCCTCCTGCCCTAGTGCCGCTGAGGGTGCTTTTTGAGTGTAATGTAATGTAAAAATTACTTATAAAGCGCGGCATACACCGGACGGTTTCTTGGCGCTATTCACTTTATTCGGAGAGAGGCAGAGGGCGAGGAGAGGGTAGCTTATGTGTAGATGCTACGGAAGAGGTGAGTTTTAAGGAGAGACCTAAAGTGAGGGCATCCTTGTCCCTGGGGAAACCTTGTTCTAACCCCAGAAACTCAAACTCCAAGACAGTTTACTTACCTGCAAATTGATAGCTCAATTTGTAAGAAACTGGCTCTATATATACAGCACCAAAGTGAAGTACAGTGTGCATAGAGTCCAAGGGTCTCCAGAGGTTTGGCAGAGGCTAAAGTTAGATAGACCCTTACTGGCTAAAGTGGTAGCTTGGTCACGCAGTAAGGCAGTATCAGAGGACATTGTAAAGCATTTGATGTACACACTCAGTCAGCAAATGAATTCACACACTCGAGAACTGAACTCTAGGCCAATTGTTTTGTATAAAAAATGTTCGAGGCATGTGGGCTGCTAAATTCATATCTTAGCATTAGATCGCCGCCTAGTGTTGGGTCCGGATGATCGCACATTGTTGTCCTGGAAGAGTCTTCGAAGTATCCTGAGATAGGTGGCTCCTCCCCTGGACTACAGTGCGCATGGGCATCGGCTCCATCCCCAGATAGTTTTTTTCCGCCATTGGGTTCGGATGCGGTCTCGACGTCTCTCTGTCGGAACCGAGAAAAACTAACTTTTTTAAGGCCAAAAGGCCTTGTTTTCATAGCGTCGGTATTGTTTGCGCACGGTCTCGAGTTCTTCCGTCTCTTGGAGTCGGAATCAGCGGAGTGCTTACGCTCTTCGGATATCGAGGCCTTCTCATCGCGACACGACTGCAACTCTACAGCATGGAGCGGAGTCCGTTTCAGCTCTGTCCGCTCTGTGGGTCCAAATACCCACATATAGATCTGCACCCGGTCTGTAACAAATGCCTTTCGCCAGACCATGACGACGGCAACTGCAGGGCCTGCGCGAAGTTCAGGTCCAAGAAAACACTCAAGATTCGGCGCGCGGTGCGCCTTGAAGCCAGACAAGCGGCCCCAGATCCAGAGAACATCTTCGGCGAGCAAGAAGACGAGGACCAGAGCCATCATCTTCAAATCTCCCCGCCCGAGACGGAGGTCGAGGCAGATCCGGAACACGACGACGGAGTCGGGGGTCAAGGCCTTGAATACGTCAACGAGGTAGGGGACGTCGAAGAGGTTTATGGGGCCGCGGCAGATAGCTCAGGGGACGAGCTATGCCCCGAAGGTTACGAAGATCAAGATCGGGTCACGGGATCGCCTGTCGGCCTTACCCTAGACCCCGTACCGCAAGCCACGGCCCCGCCTTCCGGCCCGGCCACGGACAAACTTGCTGGGCAGGCCGTATCGAAACCGAAACCTACGGTATCGACTACACCTAAAATGGCCGACCCGAAATCGAAACCGAAACTTATGGATTCGAGCACACCTAAGATGGCGGCCGTACCACAGAAAACGACCAAGCCCGCTGTTTTATCGACTCCGTCGACCTCCGGTCCACAGAAGTCGAAGAAATCTGTCGATTCCACAGTGTCAAAATCGACGCCGGAGGAGGGATCCTCTAAGAAGGGTGGTCGGCACGGGTCAACCGCTACGGCGCCGTCAAAGCCCGCAAAAGCCAGCGAAACGGCTCCGGTTCCGACTGGGACTCCGTTGGTCGGACGCGTGGTGGAGACGGAGCCGACAAAGTCACACGGATCGAAGGCTGGTACAACTGCGCATCGGTCCAAGGACTCTGGGTCGGCGGCTGCGGCATCATCGTCAAAGACTCAGAAGGGACACCAAGACGTCGGATCCGAGGGCAAGGCCAAGACCTCCTCGTCGGCGCCAAAGGCCACTGCAAGTGACACGTCCCCCATCGCCTCTTCACTGCAGAGGATCAGGGAGAAGGCCTTGGCTACGTCGGCTCCGATGCCATCGCCACAGAAGCCGATGGACATTCCGGTTAAGCCTGCGGGTAAGCTTCTCTTCCTTCTGCCGCCAAAAGAGGTGCCGAAGGCCTTTTCAACGAAATCGACGCCAAAGAAGTCGGATTCTTCAACGGCAGGGGCACTTTCAAGTCGGGTTCTCGACTCAGAAGAGGATTCGGAGCGTTTTATCAACGCAGACACGGGCAAATTGACCCTTTACAAGAGGAGGATCACTTCACAGCCAGTGGACTCCTATGTCATCCCCCTCAAGAAGAAAAGGCTTCCTCAGGACGCTTCAGGCCTCATGGAACCCATCCAGCCTCCTCCAAGAAGGAGCCCAACTCCTTCCCCAGAACAATCTGAAGGTGAGGGATATGATGAGGATGACCAGTACACTTTCCCCATCAATGAACCTGATGCACAGCCGGATTCATATGATGACATTGGTGACCAAGGCACCCAGGATGTGGGGCAAGACCCACAGCCTGACCCACAGCCTTTCAGTGCACGTGCATCCCCAACTGAAGATTCAGCAGGTTTTCATGCACTCCTTGAAAGGGCAGCTGCTAATCATGATGTGGACATGCATGCTGACCCAGTAGAAGAAGACTTTCTATTTGACACTTTTTCAGTCTCTGAAAGGACAGTAAAGACACTGCCTATGCTCAAGGGGGTCCTCAAACATGCTGCGGACATCTTTAAAGAACCTACCAGGGCGAGAGTGGTCAATCCACGTATTGAAAAAAAGTACAGACCAGCACCTGCAGACCCTGCATACATTCGGGGACAGTTGCCGCTGGACTCCCTGGTGGTCGCAAATGCCCGCAAAAGGGCCAACTCCCAAACAACGGGTGAAGCTCCTCCCCCGGATAAGGAGTCAAAAGTGCTAGAGGCTGGAGGCAAAAGAGTAGCTGCACAGGCTGCCAACTTTTGGCGTATTGCAAATACACAAGCACTCTTGGCACGTTATGATAGGGCGCATTACGACACCCTAGAGCAAGTTTTACAACACCTGCCTCCGCAGTTCCAAGAGGGTACCAAACTGCTTATAGAGGAGGGCAAACTAATCTCAAATGCAGCCATAAAGTGTGCACTTGATGCAGCAGACACAGCAGCTAGGGCCATTAACACTAGCGTCATGCTGAGACGGCAGGCGTGGCTCCGCATATCGGGGTTTAAACCGGACATACAAACAACCATACTTAATCAGCCAGTCAATCCTGATAGACTGTTTGGTCCAGATGTTGACACCACCCTTGAAAAGATTAAAAAAGACACCGAAACTGCTAAGTCTATGGGGGCCCTACAATCACAACAGTTTCGTGGCACTAATTTTCGTCGCTCAGGTGCACGTGGAGTCACCAGAGGACAGATGGGTCAACAATCACAATTCTCGGGGGGAGGAGCTTAGCCTGCAACCATGATGGCCGCCTGATCCCTCGGCTCCGCCGACCCTCTCGCTTTCCCTCCGGAGGGCTGCTGATCCTGCCTGTTATCCTGTACCCGCGCAGATGTTTCGGACTTGGGAGACTGTCCTGATGCCAACGGTGCGCTCCCCGGCGTGTTTACTGCAGCGGAGGCAGAGAAACGTCCTTGTCCCGTTCTGGGCGTGATGGCGGCGTCCCCGTCTTTGTTTGGTGAGGGCGGCTGATCCTGAGTGCCACACTCGTGCTCACTTCTGACGGTCGACTGGCGGGGAGCGGCTGCTGTACTGCTCCTCACGCCGCAACGTTTCATCCCGCCTGGCTCCCTCCTCGCTTGCAACACTGTTTCTGCGACCAGTGCTACAATGTGTCCTTCCCCCAGCCGGTAACCGACGTTTGATGCCTCTTTGTTTGCCAGCAACGCTGTGGGTGCCATCTTGGACCGCGCACTCGACACTTGCATCTACCGACGCGGGGCTGCTTTGCTGGTGTATATGACAACTGGCGCTGCACCGTAAATGAGTGCGGTGTTCTGCCGGATTGCGTGACCCCTGGGCCCCCGATATTGTTGGCTCTGCGGAGTGCTGGCTGCCTATGCACGATGGATGTCTCTGACCGGTGTTGTGATCAGACCAGTTCGGCTGTGCCCCGAGTGCGGGACGCTGCTGCATCTACCTCACCTGTGGCGTCTCTAACGTTTGCTGATGTTATGAGCGCTTTGAGTACTTTGCGCACTGCCCTATCTACCACTGCTCGGGACCTGGGAGACCGCCTTGACGCCATTCTGTCCGTGGAGACCCCGACTTGCCGAATGGGTTTCACTGTGCAGTGCGCTTCGCCACACCCTGTGCTCCAATGCCGGACTGCGCTTCCCCAGATCTGCGTGGAGACCTTGGAGCACCCAGCTGTGATATTGCCTGTCATGGTTCGGCTACAATGGAGTGCGCTATTGGTGCCGGGGCGCTGGCTGGGGGATGATTTTTGGACGCTATGCCGAACAAATCCTGTGTGTACTACTGACATGTTTCTCTGTTTTATCCTGGCTTTATTGCTCTTGTCTTGGCTGGTCGCTCTTCGGGGGTTCCTGTTTTGTTCAGCCGACGACCGTGGGACATTGAAGTGGACAGACCTTGGTGGACAGTGCTCTTTATTGTGGCCGTCGTTTTGTCTGTTTTTTCCATCCACGAGGGTGACGCTGCGATGGTACCTCGTCGTCGTGCTCGACCGAAGGGGACAAGGTTGATGCTGTTTTTTTTTCTCCTTTTTTGCCTTCTGCTGCCTGTTTTTCGATTGGATAATGTTACCTGGACTGGGGAGTTAGCCGTTGGTTCTGTTTTGGGTTCCGGGGCCGGGGGGGTGGGGCTGCTGGGTTAAATGTGTTGATGGTTTTGTTTCCAACTGTTTAGCCCTCCTCCGATCTTCACCGATTCCCTTTTTCTTTTCTCTTTCTTATTTCTATATTTCGGGTCTTTTCGGGGCGACAGGCACGCTGCTGGGGGGGGGTGGCCGTAGCCTCTGCATGCGTGTAGGGTGGGGGGTATGCGTTTTCCATATTCCTTTTTGGTTTCTATGGGCCTTTTCTTCTTTTCTTTATTCTTCTTTTCTGCCTCCCTTTGGGTGATGGGTGGGATCGCTGCGGGGTGGGTGGTGACTAGCGAGTGACATGCTGTGGGAATGTACATCCTTTTGTATTCTCGATAAGCCGCCATTTTGTATTAATCTTACGGCTTGCTGGATCTCTGTCGGTATCGCTCGCCCGTTTCTGTTTTGGACACTTTGTATGGACTTCGATCCTCCTCAACTCCTAATTTTTGCGCTATACTATAAATTTAAAATGTAAACCTTTATTTATCCTGCTTCTCGGGCTTACCTATGTCCCTGGTGTACTATGGAATGATTATGCTTTGTTCTCATTTGTTTCCGAGTCGCCGTTTCCATTGCTGCTTTGACCTGCAAGATGTTGTGGCCGGCCGGATGGTTGTGGGCCCGTATATGTTTGCCAATAATACGAAATAAAGGTTTTAAAAAAAAAAAAAAACCAATCCCAATTCTCTAGAGGTGGAGCACAATCCTCGTACCCCAAACAGAACAAGGGGGGTTACCGAGGAAACAGCACCAGAGGACGCGGCAGAGGGAACAACAACTCCCGCTCCTCTGCCCCAAGCAAACAGTGACTCTCTGTCACTGCCCCCCGACCACTTAACACCTGTCGGGGGGAGACTGCAGCAATTCCTGCCCGTCTGGAGAAACATCACCACAGACAGGTGGGTGCTACAACTTGTACAGTACGGTTATTGTCTAGAGTTAAGATCCACTCCACCCAACATTCCACCAAGGCAACGGCCTATGTCCGCAGAGCACTTGCACTTATTGCAGCAGGAGGTAGTGGTGATGCTGCAAAAAGGCGCAATCGAGCTCGTGCCAGTGGAGGAGGAAGGCACAGGGGTGTATTCCCTATACTTCCTTATTCCAAAGAAGGACGGATCTCTCAGACCCATTCTGGATCTACGTCCCCTCAACCTGTATATACTGTCAGAACATTTCCATATGCTCACACTGCAACAGATTCTTCCCTTGTTAAACCAGGGGGACTTCTTAGCAACCTTAGACCTCAAGGATGCTTATTTCCACATACCACTACACCCGTCCCACAGAAAATACCTCAGGTTCACTATCCAAGGCAAACATTATCAGTTCAAAGTCCTACCCTTCGGAGTCACCACAGCCCCGAGGGTGTTTACCAAGTGTCTGGCGACAGTAGCGGCGCACCTCAGGAGGCAGGGCATCCATGTCTACCCCTACCTGGACGACTGGCTCGTTCAAGCCAAGTCGGAACGACAGTGCGCCGCGGACATGTCGACTACCATTCACCTCCTTCACAATCTAGGTTTCTCGTTGAACTACCCAAAGTCGCACCTTCAGCCGGCACATGTCCGGCAGTTTCTAGGCGCGACGATCAATACCCTGACGGCCGTGGCTCAACCAAACCAAGTCAGGATAGACAGCATGCCGTCTCTAATCCAGAAATTCAGACCACAACACTCACTTCCAGCAAGAGTGTTCATGCAGTTGATGGGCATGATGGCCTCCTGCATCTTCATAGTCCCGCACGCAAGGTTACATATGCGCCCGCTCCAGGAGTGCCTAGCAAATCAGTGGACACAGGCTCAAGGACAATTGACAGACCTAGTGTTGGTTACCAGTCGGGCATACGACTCTCTGCATTGGTGGACTCCACACAACCTTTGCAAGGGCCGACTGTTCCAGGAGCCAGTGCCACAGATTACCCTGACAACGGACGCATCTCTCCAGGGATGGGGAGCTCATCTGCTCACTTACACTGTGCAGGGACTATGGACGACGCAGCAACAGAAGATGCACATCAATTACCTGGAACTGATGGCAATCTTCATGGCACTCAAGTCCTTCATTGTACATCTGTGCAACAAGGTAGTGTTAGTCCGGACGGACAACATGACCGCGATGTACTACATTCAAAAGCAAGGGGGCACCCACTCGCCACAGCTGTCTCATCTGGCTCAGGGCATGTGGCGGTGGGCCATTCAGAGGAACATCTTCCTCATGGCAGAACACCTCCCGGGCAAGGACAATCTGATGGCGGATCTGCTCAGCAGACACAGCCATCAAATGCACGAGTGGGAGTTACACCCATCTGTACTCCACCCGTACTTCCAGCAGTGGGGTCATCCGGAGATAGACCTGTTTGCAACAAAGGAAAACGCAAAATGCCAACACTTTGCCGCCAGGTTCCCTCACCCACAGTCGCAGGGGAATGCGATATGGATGAACTGGTCAGGCAAATTTGCGTACGCTTTTCCGCCAGCCCCTCTGATTCCGCTGGTGGCAAGAAAGCTAAGGCAGCACGCGATGACTCTCATCCTGGTTGCTCCAACGTGGGCGCGCCAAGCATGGTACACCACGTTCCTCGAACTCTCAGTGGTGCCGCATCAAAGACTGCGCCTCACGCCCAGACTTTTGACGCAGAACCATGGAGAAATTCAGCATCCAGATCCGCAACAGCTCAACCTGGCGATCTGGCTCCTGAAGTCCTAGAGTTCAGATACCTTAACCTACCTCCAGAATGCATGAACATCATCAAGGAGGCAAGGAAGCCAACTACCAGAGCATGCTATGCTGCAAAATGGAAGCGTTTTGTCATTTACTGTACAGCCAATGACACCAACCCGCTAGATGCATCTATCCCTAACATCATTTGTTATCTGCTACATCTGTACAAGTGCAATCTAGCGTTCACTTCTATTCGGATACCTCTATCCGCCATCGCAGCATATCTTCAGAATAGGCAGCATCTCTCTGTCTTTAGGGTGCCTGCCATTAAAGCATTCCTTGAAGGTCTGAAACGAGTCATTCCCCCAAGAACACCGCCAGCTCCGGTGTGGAACCTCAATGTGGTCCTCACCAGGCTGATGGGACCACCATTTGAACCACTGCACTCGTGTGAACTCCAGTTCCTAACGTGGAAAGTGGCTTTCCTAATTGCTATTACGTCACTGAGGCGTGTTAGTGAGCTGCAAGCGCTCACAATCCAAGAGCCATTCATTCAGATTCATCCAAATAGGGTAGTGCTACGTACTAACCCCAAATTCCTTCCGAAGGTGGTGTCACAGTTTCATCTCAACCAAACTATTGACTTACCGGCATTCTTCCAAAACCCACAAACGGTGGCGGAGAGAATGCTCCATACGCTAGACGTACGGAGGGCGTTGATGTACTACATAGACAGAACACAACACTTTAGGAAAACAAAACAACTTTTTGTTGCCTTCTCACCACAACACAAAGGCAACCCTATTTCCAAAGCAGGAATAGCCAGGTGGATTGTTAAGTGCATCCAAATATGTTATCAAAAGGCCAAGCGCACTTTAACGATACCCCCAAGGGCGCACTCCACACGCAAATTGGGGGCATCCATGGCTTTCCTAGGGAACATTCCTTTAGAGGATATTTGCAGAGCAGCCACGTGGGTTACACCACATACCTTTACAAAACACTACTGTGTTGATGTGCATTCCAAGCAGCAAGCTGCTGTAGGACAGGCTGTTCTCAAGACACTTTTTCAGGTTTCTGCAGCTGGCACGGGCAACCGCCGCTGATGGAGGGACTGCTATGTATTCTATGCTAAGATATGAATTTAGCAGCCCACATGCCTCGAACTGAATATGCTACTTACCAGTATGCATCTGTTCTTGGCATGTAGGGCTGCTAACATTCATATCGCCCACCCTCCTCCCCGGTGCCTGTCGCAGCTGCAGATATACTATTGTATTCAATCATTAGCATGGACATCCTTTACACTTTTCACTCCATCTTCTGCCACAATGGCGAAAAACAATCTGGGGATGGAGCCGATGCCCATGCGCACTGTAGTCCAGGGGAGGAGCCACCTATCTCAGGATACTTCGAAGACTCTTCCAGGACAACAATGTGCGATCATCCGGACCCAACACTAGGCGGCGATCTAATGCTAAGATATGAATGTTAGCAGCCCTACATGCCAAGAACAGATGCATACTGGTAAGTAGCATATTCAATACTGTTTTATTTCTAAAACCAAGCAAGCCTGGTTCAGGTACGCATAAAAATACTTTTCAGTAGTAAATTACTTGTATGAACACAGTTCAAAATAGCAGTGTAACTTGTATTGGTTTTGGTTACAGTTTTAAGAAAGCATTTTGCAACAAATTGCAGGTATAGTACATTCAATTGAATAGGCTTTTTAAGTAATTTCAGCTAATTACTTTTCAGATTACTTTTGCTAACACAGGACTGGATCCTAGATTCAGCCCTGGGACATTTCCTGAAAAGAGGGGAGTAAATGCGTTTTGGTTAAAGGTACGATTTTTAAAGAATATTATTGTAATTCAAAAGTTGACACTTCTAAACTTTTTCACGTAGGATCACCAATGTTATCCTATGGGAGGAAATTCACTTAGCAGTTAAGTTAGTTTATCGTTACTTTTTCTTACCCCGTGCTGGATCCTGGATTCAGCTCTGGGACATTTCCTGAAAACAGTTGAGAAAATGCGTTTTGGTTATTCGACTGATTTTTAAGGAATATTTGTAGTTTTCAAAAGTTGACACTTCAAAACTTTTTGGGAAAAAATGTGTCAATGTTATCCTATGAGGAAAAATTAGTTATTGGTTCCAAGGTAAGTAATCGGTCTTTTGAGTTAGGGTTCTGTGGTTAGACTCGGGGGTTTCCCAGGGTCAGTGATTCACTGTTGTTGCACCCTCAGCGGCACTCAGGCGGCCAGGTGCAGAGTGTTGAGACCCAATGTTATCCTATGGAGGATAGGGGGCTCCGGTTGGTGGCGGCTGGCTAGCAGGCCACAGAGTTGTGGGAGCAAAGTTCCTAGGGTTAAGCTCAGGTCACGTTGGGGACCAAGTTAGCACCAAAGGGGCACCCTCAGCAGCGCTAGGGCAGCCAGGTGCAGGGTGCTGTTTTGAGGTTGTGTGCCCTGTTGATTTCAATAGGAATTCTCCGAGACAAAGAAGCACTCAGGCTCTGGGACAAGGATCTTCCAGGAGTGACCACCACTTCGAAGGGTAAGTTGGGATGTAGAGGGATGGTTAGGCACTGCTGGGTTGGGCCCACAAGGCCGTGGGGCGTCTGGTGCAGGGGTGAATTTGGACGTCGGATTTTCTTACCCGCTCCGGTCGCAGTGGGGGAGGGGTCCTCTGGATTGAGGCTGCAGGCATCTTCTGGAGGTTTGAGGGAGGTCAGGGGTCGCCGGATTTTGGGTCAGGATCGCCGGGTGGACCTCCTCGTGTTGTTTGTTCACTCAAACACGGCCGGGCTCGGTGGGTGCAGAGTGTGCTGGATTCGCGGTTTCTGACTGGCACCAGAAGCTGCAGTTTAAACATGTCCGGTGTTCACTGGGGGGAAGTGAATGCAGGCGGGTCCTCCGGGGTTTTTGAGGTTGCTGGCCGCAGGACATGCCGGGGTTTCGCAGGAGCAGGTTTGAGGGGAGACAGGCCTGTAGGGCTGGGACCAAGTCCGTGGGCGTCGTCCTTTTGTTAGCTCTGCACGACTTCTCGTCCTTCTTTTCTTGTGGTTGCTGGATCTGAGGAAGGAAGGTTCAGCGGCGGTAGGTAAAGGGCAGGGACCAATGGGTCCCTTCCTTGGGTGGGTACACCCCCTATTCTGCCACTCTCCAGCCTGTCCCTGGTTGGCTGGTTCCCCTCATCCTCAAGATGGCGGGGACTCAAGGTTGTGCTTCACCTCGCCTCCCCCACCTTAGGGGTGGAGTTGGCAGAGGTGGGCACACCTCTCTTCCTCACTTTGCTTTTCCCGCCGGGGCTTCTGCCCAAAGTGGGGGGTACAACCAGTGGGGGCCAGTTGCTGAGTACAGCAAGTGGCCTGGAGAGGCTCACAAAGGCGGTATGCCCTTGAAGCGTCTCCTTCATGACCCCTGCCCATCATGGGGGAGGAGACTTGGCACCTCGTCCCAGGATGTGCTTTGTTTTAGGGCCCCGAGAGCAGCAAGCTCTAGACCCAGGGGTCCAGAAATATGTCTGGTGGTGGCAGCCTAGGCAGCCACTCAGTCAGGTCACTAGGAGTTGGCTGAGTTTCAGGGGGCATCTCTTTGTTTTGCACCAAGACACGCAGCCTGCCAAGGCAGTGTGTGGGTGTGAAGGTACAGGGCCTCTAAGGGTGGCACAGTAAGTGCTGCAGCCCTTAGAGGTCTTTCCTGGTCACATTGCCCTGGGTACCTGTAGTACCATTTATGAGGGCCTGACCTGTGGCCAGAGATGTCGATTGGGTGAGTTTTGGGGGGAAGAAGACAGGCCCTGGGAACCTGATTGGCAGGGACCCAGGGCACACCAAGGAAAAGTGCATCAGTAGTCTGGCAAAAAGTGTGTGCGGGGGGGTTACTGCAACTGAAACCCACTTTGGTACACCATTTTTCTCCATAGGATTGCATTGACTGTTTTCCTATGGAAAACTTCTAACAGTGGCCGGTGTTTTGTATGGAAACGAAAACTGTTTTGATAAAAACTGTATCTGATAGAGACATGTAGCCGCAGATTCCATAACTTAGAATATCCCCAGGCATCAGACTGGATTTGGATTTTTTTTTGCAGCAGCACCTCTGCGCGCCGGGGGACGGCGCCACATGACTCCTCCCTGACATCCACATACGTAATGGCTGCGAGGGCATATAAGTCCCACCCAGCGCACTGACGTCAGTTGCCCTTCTTTTCCGCGTGCAACGCGGATCCGGAGTGAGCAGTTCCTCTGGCCTCTTTTCAGGCCTCCTTTTTAACTCTTCACGTCGAGAACTGTGTTCCATACCTTCAGGCTTTAAAACGTGCAATTCCCGTTCGCGGCAGATGACCGCGACGGATCCGCGTCTTATTTGTGTGTGGTGTCTGGGCGAGCACCATGACTCCACGGAATGCGAAAGCTGCCAACGTCTGAAACCGATGTCTCTGCGGGAGCACCGTATGAAGCTTATATATCGGCATGGCTGTCCAGGTCTAAGTCGTCTCGCCCTGCGCGTCCACGGCAGGTCTCTCTACTGTCCAGTTCTGCCGTAGATCGCCATGTGGGGTCCGGGGCCTTTGTTCAGCTCTTGGTAAGTTGAGGCGCTTGTCGCCGTGATCTTTGACCTTCCCTTCTTCTGTTGTCAGGGGCATTGGCTCCCGTAATGTACGGACATTCGCTCCCCTTACCTGCCCTTTCCTGGTGCGGTGGCAACCCGGACCTAGATGGAGGCATGTGCTATGGCTTTACAGGCCTCCCTGGGGTCCTCTCCCGTTCCTAGGCCGTCCTCTGGGCCTTCGCTTCTTGTGGGGTCCCCGACGGACACACTGGTGGGTTCGCACCCGGCGCCTATTGACACTTTGCTCCACTCTTTTCTCCTGAATCAGAGCCTGTCTTGGATGAGGTGGAGTCAGCGCCGGTACGGCGCCATAAGATTTCCCTGCTGGCACTAGTGCCTTCTCCTGAAGGGGAGCTTGTCATAGTTTCGGCGCAGACTCGACCCTGGATGCTGCGAGTCCGCGTCTAATGAGGCACAATCGGCACCGACATGCGTGATTTTGGCGCCGTGTAGACGCAGAGTTCTAGACTCTTCTCTGGAGGATTCTGGAGAGAGTTCGGCGCCGCCCTCTCGCCCGGTGTTGCCGGAGGTACTGTTACCGGTGCCCCCCTTGGAATTTGTGGAGCCTCCACAAGAACTCCGAGCCGACAGGCTCTTCCCCTCCCCAGGAACCTCGGCAGGATCCTCATTCTTCAATGGAGCTCCCTTACGCGGTGCATTGGTCGCACCCTCAGTGTTTGGGAAGGGTCAGCTTACAACCCTCTCCCACAGATGAGCTGTTGTCCCCTCCGACGAGGGCTACAGAGGCTGGTGCAGCCTCTTTTCGAGTGGTCTCATTGGCCTTGGGCATTTTAAACATGCAACCCCCTTCTGCCCCTTTGTGTGTGGACCCCTTGCTTGAGGTCCTTCACCGTGGGTCTGGCAATGTGGAGTCGTTTCTGCCCTTTGATGCTTCCCTTTATGATGCCCTCCTGGGTGCTTGGGTCCAGACTGCTTCAGGTGACCTGGTGGCTTGTTCACTTTTGCTCCGCTACCGTCTAGCTCCACGTGACCCAGTGTGCCTCTTTGTCCATCCTGATGTGCAGGGGTTTGTGTTGCAGACTGCTTTCCCCTCCCTGCCACCTCTAATGCTTCCTCCCTCTCTGGAGTCATGGTGGTTTGATGCATGGGTTAGGAACAAATTTGCATCCACTAGTGCGGCCCTGTGGTCTTTAAATACAGTGTGTGTTTTGGCTCGGGCTACCTCTGCCCTGTGGGACTCCACGGAGTCTTTGCTTCCTACCACCTCTGAAGGTGCTCGCGTTGATCTCCTTTACCTCCTCCTGGATGGCCGTGATCTCACCGAATTTACAATACGTTCAGCCCTAGACACAGCGGATTCTTTAGGCCGAGCTATGGCGGGTTCTGTTGCCTTAAGGCGCCACGCTTGGTTGAGAGATAACGTCTTCCCAGAAAATATCCAGGAACGGCTGGGTGACTTACCCTTTAATGGGGTTTCGTTGTATGCTGATCATGCAGAGTCGGCGGTTCGACGGCTCCTTGCTGGCTTTCATCCTCCCACTTAGGTCCTCCTAGGCCTGTTTTCCTTGGTGGTACTTTTTTATTTCGCATTCCTTAGATTCTCTGTTTAGCATGGGCTGTGAGCCTTGCATCTTCTTTTCTACAAGGGGAATTACCCTTTTATTGGCATCCTTTGGATGCCTTTTGCTTCTGCTAACTGTTGACCTGCTGTGGCAGTGTTCCACGGGTTGCTGTGTCTGGTCCTCTGACTGTGGTATTGAGCCGGGGGCTCAGCTCGGTAATAGCATAGGGCTCTGAACTTACGTTCAGGGGTTCAGCTCGTTCTGGTGCTCTTTGGCTTGGCTTTATTGCCCTAAGAGGTGTTCCCCGATGTTTGGGGCGTGCATACTCCATGTGGGGTACTTGTATGCTATTATATAGCTTTGCTGCCTCAAAAGGGCCTGGGGAACCTGCTTGCTCCATGCACCCTTGGTAGTCTCTTATACGGTGTTCTCTGTGTTCTTTCAAGTTCCCCTCTTCTAATTGGTTTATGCCTGCCCTTACCGTGCTGGGTATGATCCAATATGGACATGTTCCATGCTCCTGGCTAGTTCTGTCTCTACAGATTTCGATGTTCTGCATGTATGTATACATACCGGTTGCCATGTCTTTCCCTTTCTTGTGTCGCCACCTCCTTTCAAGGTTGCAAGGCCTGGATCTGTGTCCCCAAGTGTGGGGGAGCCTTTCGGAGTTGTTGCAACTTACCTATAAAGTGCCTCCTTGCTTCTACCTACTGGGCTGGTTTCCCAGTTTTGCGACTGCTCTTTTTTTCTTAGTGTTAGGACACTGTACGTATCTTACCTTCCCCTACTTGGTGGGTTTGCTCTTTGATTCAGGGACTCTGCCCACATTTGTACGTGGTGCTTTGTGCCTCTATTACCCTGTCCTTTGGATGTCTCTCTTTACTGGGTGTCATCCTACTTTTATATCAGCTGTCCCTGTGGAGCAGCCCTTCTGATGGCAGTTGTCCTTGGCCTACTCCTTACATGTCTGTGTTCTTGGGTTCATTCTTGTTTTGACCTTCGTGCTGCACGGTCGGGCAGTCTTATGATTTCTTTTGCCATGCCACCTTAAGGTCTGTGCAACCGTTGCCTGCTGCTGTGTTTGTAGTGGCCTGCTTCAGCAGGGTTTAAATTGCTGCTGTTCACCCCTGTTTCCTCCTTTGGGACTGGGTGTGCACTTTACGTGTTTCTTATACCCGCCTGCTGCACTCAAAGCATTACTCAGTTTCTACCTCTTGCCCTTTGGTTCTTGGCAGAAGCTCCTCCAGCATTCCTTCCATAGGCTGGTCTGGTAGGTTCTGGTTGCATCTCTTAATTGGTCCTTGTCCTTTGGTCAGGGTCCATATAGTGCACCGTTAAGATGAGGGAGGTTCCCCTTTCCTCTCTCTCTTTTCCCTTGTTCTAGTATATGGCTGGCGCTGTTTCTACCTGTCATTTTTATTTGGGTATGGTCCGGTGCCATTCTGCCATTTTTGGGATGTCTTGCATCCTGTTATCTCTGCTCTTCCGAGCTGCTTGGGGTGCTGTCTGGCTGTTCCGCCACAGCTTACCCATTGTCCGTCACCAGGTTGCCGGCTCTGATGATTGACCCTTTCCGTTGTCCTGTCGCAAACCCACCTCCCTCCTGTGGTATGGCTGTGGTATCTATTCTAGGTTAAGGAATCTGCGGATAGATGTCTCTATCAGATGTACGAGTTACTTACCTTCGATAGCGATGTATCTGGTCGAGACGTTGTCTAGCTTCAGATTCCTTAACGCCTACCCAGCCTCCCCATTCTGCGAGGACATTGCTGAGTGGCGTTCTCCACTGGTCTCTTTTAGGTCTCTTAAGGGAGTTCACATTGTTGCGTCCCTTTCTGACTTTACAAGTACAGCTAATTGCCTCTAGGAACTTCTTCATGTAATATGGTGCCTTCTTGATTCACCTTCGCTAGGAGACTCATTTTCCTCTCCTATTGCCTTTCCCTCCTTCCGCCTTCTCTGTTAACTCAGGGTCCTGGGTTCCTCTTAGTCGTCTTCTTTGGGGATGGGTTGTAACCTGTTTCACACCTCCATTACTGTAGGGGAAGTGCCAGTCTTTCCTGCCTTTATACAGTAGACTGTTCTTTATGTGCTCTATTCATGCTGGATGGCACAGTTCTGAGTGATAATTAGTCTATTTCTGTCTGTTGAGATATTCTCCCTTGTTACACTTTGGGAGGGGCCTTTGCTTCACTTGCGGGGCTCTTTGTCACGGCTTTCACTTTTATGAAGACAGTGTCTACGTCTGTCTTATATAATGGTGTCTTGCACCATTCTCTTTCTTTATTCGTGGATTTTTCATCCATTGCACACTGTTCTCATACTTTCACAGTTTTGGTTGGTCACAGTCCTTGTTGTCGCGGAAAAGCTTCTCTGAAGAAAACTGACGTCAGCGCGCCGGGAGTGACTTATATGACCTCGCTGACGTCCCGTACGTGGACGACGTCAGGGCGGGGTCGTCTGGCGCCATCCCCCGGCGCACAGAGGTGGTGCTGCAAAACAAATTCTAGATCCAGTCTGACGCCTGGCGATATTCTAAATTAAGGAATCTGCGCTAGACAACGTCTCTACCAGATACATCGCTACCAAAGGTAGGTAACTCGTACTTTACTCATCTTTTATCCAGGAAATATCCCAGTGTGATATCTAGGCATATCACACGGAGTAGAATAAGTAGAGTAGAAAAAGTAATCTAAAAAGTAATTACAACTGTATTTGCACATTTCTACAAACCTGTAAGAAAAGTCATTCTTCATCCAGCTTTCTTTTTAACAACCTGTCTTGAAATGTACAATCATATTTACCTGTACCAAGTCCTGCTTGTTTCTATAAATAAAATACAACAAATAAATATTTTTGATACAAAATATCAAAGACTGAGTCCAGTCCAGACATCCAACCACAACCAGCCCTGGCAAAGTGCTGCCACCATCTCCTATGCACCCTTCTTCTCCTATACTTCCTTCTCCTTCATCCCCTGTTCCTCTTAACATTTCACCACAGATTTCTCCTCCACATTCTCCTACTCTGTCTTCACACTCACCTCAAAATGATGATGAGTATAGTTTAGGGAGAGGGATGGACTCAGATGAGCCTTTCCATACCCTTTAGATGATCCAGACTGGGAATACCCATACCCACAGGATGTACCAAATATTCCTGACCCACAGTCATACCCATCGAAACCTTCTCCCCCAGAAGATAACATTGGTTTTGGGCACCTATTAAACAGAGCTGCCATTTACCATGGGGTCACTATGCATTCTGATGAGGCAGAGGAAGATTTTCTATTAGATACATTTGAACAATCGCAAAGGTCTGTTCAAATTCTTCGTATGATCAAAGGGGTCATCAAACATGCTTCAGAGGTATTTAAAGATCCTGTACGTGCTAGGATCTTAAACCCTAGAATTGAGAAAAAATACAGGCCTGCTCCTGGTGATCCAGCCTACATTAAAAGACAGCTACCCTTAGATTCCCTAGTTATCTCAAATGCTAGAAAAAGAGCAAACTCAGACATCAGATGAAGCACCACCCCTGATAAAGAATCTAAGGTGATAGAGGCTTCAGGCAAAATAATAGCTGCACAAGCTACTAATACATAGCGTATAGCTAACACGCAAGCCCTCCTTGCAAGATATGGCAGGGCTCATTATGATCAGTTAGAAAAATTAATGCAACATGTACCTGACCAATATAAGGCGCAAGCAAACAACCTTATACAAGAAGGCAAGTTAATTTCAAATGCCTCAATCAAGTGTGCACTTGATGTAGCAGACACTGCATCTAGAGCTGTAAACACTAGTGTCCTACTTGGACGTCATGCGTGGCTACGCATTTCAGGATTTAAGCAGGAAGTGCAAACTACCATCTTAAATCTGCCATTCAACCAACATCAATTGTTTGGGCCAGAGGTAGACACAGCACTTGAGAAAATGAAAAAAGATGCAGCCAAATCTATGGGAGCTTTGCAATCCACACAGGCTAGAGGCTCCTTTCGTTGTTTCTTCTATAGGGGAGGCTCCAAACAAAATGGAGCAGACCATACAGCTTCCTTCAAATCCAATACTCAGGCATCCTCCAGTAAAGGATATTTTAGAGGAAGCTATAGAGGCAACCACCAATAAAGGAAGAGGTCGAGGTAACAACAATAATCGAACCTCTTCCACCACAAAACAGCGCTCTCCCTCTGCTCCTCCAACACCAATCCACTCCTGTGGGGGGCAGACTAACACAGTTCCTACCTGTCTGAAATTCCATCACAACAGACAGGAGGGTAAGACAAATTATCCAGTATGGCTACTGCCTCGAACTTACAGCTGCAGGGGTAGCTGTAAGTTCGAGGCAGTAGCCATACTGTCTGCAGAACATCTTACGCTGCCTAAACAAGAAGTCCTATCACTTCTACAAAAGAACGCAATAGAAATAGTTCCTTTACAACTTCAAGGGACATGGGTTTACTCGCTGTATTTTATAATTAACCAAAAAGGACCTCAGGCCCCTCAATCACTATATACACTCAGATAATTTTCATATGATCACTTTACAACAAGTGCTCCCATTGCTGCAACAAGGCGACTTCCTTACAACACTAGATCTAAAAGACGCCTACTTCCACATTCCTATACATCCTTCTCACAGGAAGTATCTAAGGTTTGTACTGGAAGGACAGCATTATCAATTCAAAGTCCTTCCATTCGGGGTAACAACTATACCAACAGTGTTCACAAAGTGCCTCTCAAAAGACAACAGATACATGTCTTCCATTATCTAGACGATTGACTCATAAAAGCCAAGTGATTCAATCAGTGTGTCCAACACACACATCAGACAATTCAAACATTGCACGACTTAATGTTCACAATCAACTACATCAAGTCGCGCCTACAGCCCTCTCATGTACATCAATATTTAGGGGCTACACTAAACGTCTACAGCTCTAGCGTATCCCAGTCCAGCAAGGATACAGAGCATTCAAGCCTTAGTCACAAAGTTCCAACATCAACACTCTCTCCCTGCCAGAGTGTTCATGAGTCTAATAGGCATGATGGCATCTTGCATCTTCATTGTACCATATGCAAGACTGAAATTTGTGTCCGTTACAGAAATGTCTAGCACAACAGTGGAATCAGGCTCAAGGACAACTAACAGACCTGGTGTTGGTAGACAGCCGCCCACATCGCTCTCTGCAGCGGTGGAACACCAAAAACTTGACAAAAGGGCGGCTGTTCCTCAAACCTGTTCCACAAATAATAGTTACAGCAGACGCATCTCTCACAGGATGGGGAGCCCATCTCCTACATCGTACAACTCAAGGGCAATGGACCAATGAACAAAAATCGTTCCATATCAATCACCTAGAGCTGCTAGCAATATTCTCAGCACTCAAAACATTCCAAGTACAAAACAAAGCAAAGCTGTCTTAATCCGGATGGACAACATGACAGCTATGTACTATATACAAAAACAGGGGGGGGGGGGGGGGGGTACACACTCTCTACAGCTGTCCCAGCTTGCACGGAACATTTGGAGATGGGCCATTCCACAAAACATATATCTGTTAGCAGAACACCTTCCAGGAGTTCACAATCAGATAGCAGATCTGTTAAGTCGACAGACACAACAAACTCACGAATGGGAACTACATCCGCAAGTTCTTCCACCATTCTTTCACAAGTGGGGTCATCCAGTCATGGATCTGTTCGCCACACATGAAAACGCAAAATGCTCAACCTTCGCTGCCAGGTTTCCACACCCGCTGTCCAAGGGCAATGCGATATGGATGAACTGGTCAGGCAGTTTTGCGTACGCTTTTCTGCCACTACCACTAATACCACTAATAGAGCGCAAGCTACGACAACAGTCGCTCAAACTGATTTTAGTAGCTCCTACATGGTTCACGCCAACCGTGGTATACAACTCTGCTAGAACTATCCCTAGTTCCACACCAAAAGCTACGTCTGGCACCATGCCTGCTAACGCAGAACCATGGAGACATCAGACATCCAGACCCAAGCCAACTGAATCTGGCGTTCTGGCTCCTGAAGTCTTAGAGTTTGGTTATCTTAACATACCACCAGACTGTATGAATATCATTAAGGAAGCCAGAAGAACTACTACTAGAGCTTGCTATACTGCTAAATGAAAAAGATTTGCCATTTACTGCAACAATAACCAAATTGCTCCCCTAGATGCTTCCATCCAAAATATCATTTGTTACTTTCTACATTTACAAAGATGTAATTTGGCATATTCATCTGTACGCCTACATCTGTCTGCAATTGCAGCCTATTTACAAAATAGACAACATCTGTCTCTATTTAGAGTGCATGCTATTAAAGCATTTATGGAAGGATTAAAAAGAATCATTCCTCCCAGGTTACCACCCTCTCCAGTGTGGAACCTAAACATTGTTCTTACAAGGCTCATGGGACCACATTTTGAACCTCTACACAATTGTGAACTGCAATTCCTCACATGGAAAACAGCTTTTCTAGTAGCTATTACCTCTCTTAGGAGAGTAAGTGAGATTCAAGCTTTCACTATACAAGAACCATTTTTACAATTACACCGTAATAACGTGGTTCTCAGAACAAATCCCAAATTCCTTCCAAAAGTCATTACTCCGTTTCATTTAAACCAATCTGTAGAGTTACCAGTATTTTTCCAAAACCCAGACTCTGTAGCAGAAAGAGCTCTACACACACTAGACGTTAAAAGAGCTCTCCTCTATTATATAGATAGGACCAAATCCTTTCGCAAAACAAAGCAATTGTTTGTAGCTTTCTCTCCACATAAAGGCAACCCCATCTCTAAAGCTGGAATTGCAAGGTGGATTGTAAAATGTTTACAAATATGCTATCAAAAAGCAAAACGTACATTAACAGTTCCTCCTAGGGCGCACTCCACACGCAAACTAGGAGCCTCCATGGCTTTCTTAGGGAACATTCCCCTGAAGACATTTGCAAGGCAGCAACATGGCCTACAACACACACCTTCACTAAACACTATTGTGTTGATGTGCAAGCTAAGCAGCAAGCTGCAGTAGGCCAAGCTGTCCTCAAAATCCTCTTTCAAACTACTGCAACAGATATAGGTGACCACCGCTAAGGGGAGACACTGCTGTACAATCTATGCACAGTGTAAGATCTGCAGCTCATATACCTCGAACGGAAAATGCTACTTACCAAGTATACATCTGTTCTTGGCATGTAGAGCTGCAGATTCTTACACACCCTCCCGCCTCCCCGGGGCCTGTATCTGTTCCAGTTCTATCTTAATTAGATATTCACGCATGGACATCCTTTCTTCTTTTTACAAACTCCATCATGGCGAAAAACAATCTAAGGATGGAGCCGATGCCCATGCGCGCTATCGTCCAAGGGAGTAGTCACCTATCTCGGGACTACAAAGACTTCTTCCAAGACGACAACAACATGCAATCATCCGAGCCCAACACCAGGTGGCGATCTAATGCACAGTGTAAGAATCTGCAGCTCCACATGCCAAGAACAGATGCATACTGGTAAGTAGCATTTTCCTCCTCCAGTATTGGTATCGTTCCTAGATTTACATGTGACCCACCCTTCTCCCCTGAGAGTCTCACATCATTGCTTAGGATTATTTATTCCCACTTGTGCTTGAAAATCTGAGGGACTTGGCCTCTGTTGCGAGTGTTCTAGAGGGTGCTATTGCCTGCTTGCTTATAGTTAAAATGTGGTCCTTTTTTATAAAGGGCGTACGTAAGCTATTAGACTGACTTTTCATTGCCATTATAGCCTGTGATAGTGAAACCTACTGCTTTACTATGGTACAGTGGGACTCCCACTTCAACAGGGAATAATTCAAGCATGTGAATCTATGAAAGATATAAGTATTGGAGAACTGCAGATACAGGTTAGTACCCTATTTTCATTTCCATTTACCCAGGCATTTCCCAGCATCTTTCTTGCAGAGTTAGATGATATATTGTTATTAATTGGCTTATTTTTCTATTTCTATTGATTGGTTTTTATTAAGTGGTTTAGCAATTGGCAATATATTTAAAATGGAAAATTAGAGATTTAGAGAACAAACCTGTGTGCACCATCTACTCTACTTTCCTAATCCTAGCCTCCCTTTATTGTGCAGGTTTTGAGCTGGGTTTCGCCATGGCGAGTCCAAATGCCTTGGTTCTCTGGGAGGCCCAGTTTGGTGACTTTCACAACACTGCTCAGTGCATCATCGATCAGTTTATCTGTCCTGGGCAGGCCAAGTGGGTGCGACAGAATGGCATCGTACTCCTGCTGCCTCATGGCATGGAGGGAA
The DNA here is from genome assembly GCF_964261635.1 of Lissotriton helveticus. Classification (NCBI taxonomy): domain Eukaryota; kingdom Metazoa; phylum Chordata; class Amphibia; order Caudata; family Salamandridae; genus Lissotriton; species Lissotriton helveticus. The sequence goes on from NC_136072.1 coordinate 793,449,192, forward strand.
TGGTAAGGTTGGAGTGTGCGTACCACATTGCTCAGAGCCTGAACATGTTACTAGTCTGATTGTTAAAACAAAAGCATGTTTAAGTGATTTAGTGAGTATTTTGTGTGTGTTTGTGTGCGCGCGCACACACAAAAGGAGGACCAAGGGATGGGAAATGTAATGTCTTATTAGTAAAAGGTGAGACATTCCTAAAATCTAGTGGTGGGAGTGAACAGGAATCCATTAACAAGATTGTATGGAGGTTCACAGTAGGCACTGACCTCCTCTTTATAAATTGTCTGGGTTCTTAACTTTCCGTTGCACGTGTGAGCTAACTGGTGTGTTCTTTTTATTAGGGGCCTGAACACTCCTCTGCAAGACCTGAAAGGTTCCTGCAGATGTGCAACGATGATCCAGATGTATTTCCTGTAAGTGTTGCCTCAACTCCCACCATATCAATGTTTGTAATCCTTTGTACTCATTTTAAGGGGTTTTAGTGTGTATTTATTTAGTGCTCCCTCCTCCAACAACCCTACTCATTGTCTAACTGTATGTAGATTGTTGAGCAACATTTGATGCAGTGGACTTTTACTACCGGTCGCAGAAGGTTAAGGTAATAGGGCTATCCAAAACTGTTTCTGATAAGATGCATTCGTTATTCTAAATGGGCATGGTTCTGTAGCAATGATCAAGTAACTAGTAATATTTCCTTTGGTGTTTGTTGTGTCCTGACAGTGAAAACACGAAATTGCCCGTTTCACTGTAGCAAGGCAAGTTGTCCCATCTCATAACATGACGTTCCTCTAGCAACTTCGCTATGTGCTAACTTCCATTTGGGACCCCCCAAAGAGATTACTCCAGGGTGTCAAATTAATCATTAGGTGAAACCCAACTCATTGCGGAGATTGGATTTAAGGTAACTTTTAATAGGAAGGTGAATTTATCAAGTATCTACTTTGTTGCCCAAACCTTTGGTGTCCTTGCATGTCTATCTGCTGTCACCCGAAACAGCAAGCTGCTCCCCTGCTAGTAAGCGTGAAGCGCTCCTAGGACCAGGGAACAAAGAGAACTGCTGGTGGGAGGAGGTAGGATCTGCTCCTGCAGAATAACTATCTGGTGGTGGCCACATTTGGCCTAGCTTCAAAGTGGCTACCGCCTCACTGAAGCAATTGCCAATCACAGGTTTGCCAAAAAGTTCCTTTGCGTAGCAGACAGGCCGGCATCTCCTTCAGAAGGGAAAAACTCATTGCTGGTCCCTCAAAGAAAAGAACATTTATCTTCAAGGAACTACTGAGGTCGCTGTAACTGGGAGACTAGCTGACCACCAATGACCAGACCTGCACTGGTCTCCTCTGCTGAATTGTGTGAGAGAGCGAGTTCTGAGGCTGGAGACAACCTCAAATGCTCATGGATACCATGGTGGCTCCAGAAATACTCACTGCATCTCTTCAGTTTGCTCAGCATCTAAAGATTACTGATCCCCAGCATCAGGACCTCTTCTTGGTTGGACTATGGCACAGGATAAAACGTTTAGAAAAGATCCTAAGACTGCTGGATCCAACTGATAACTGTCTTGCTGGACCCCAGTGGACCTATGACTGACCCACAAGCCGTTGTGGCCCGGCCAAGTAAAGGAAAGTAGCCATACTCACCAGTTGGATAAAATCTCTTAAAAGGCCTGTGGAAAAATACAACTGGGGGGGCACTACCAACCAGAATATAAGATCCTTAATTATTGCCCGGCGATGTCGCCTCTTGAACCCACAAAGAAGTTAAACTATTGAAGAGGCAGGCGCTGGAGACTGGAAGGCAGGAAACAAGGTTTTTATTCGCTCCGGAGGAGAACACAACGAAAACGGACAGAAGGTATCGTTCTGAGGTGCTCTAACTGCATCCCTGAGGCCTGGCCTCTTATACACAAGTTTATCTCTTTATTACATGTAACACATTCTCGTTGATACTTTGATGTACGGAAAGACATCCTCAGGATCCCCCCTTCCCAGCCCGTTCCCATGCAAGGCTACAGTGGAAGTCCCCGCCCCGTTCACAACAGGTGATGATCATCGCGCAGCTGGGTATTCCGCCGATTCACGGAGTGTGCGGGTTTCGATCGGATCTCGTGGGATGGGGGGGGGGCTTTGATCATCTCGGGGGTCCTTTGAGGAGGGAAGCTTCCTATTGTATGGGGAGGGGCAAGAGATTGGTATCGGCAGAGCTAGGTGTCGGCCTGGGAACGGGGAAGACAAACGGGCAAACGGGGAAAAGGGGTTTGCATCAAAAGGGCCGGAGGTCATGACGGGGAAGCAGGGAGGTGTCGCGCTGGGAACAGGATGAGGGCCTGGGGCAGAGCAGCGCCGAAGAGGGGTTTATGACTCAAGGCAGGTGCAAGCAGGGGGGGTTGCCAGCGAAGTTAGGAGAGAGAGAGAGAGACGCGCTGGCTCTCGGCGAGAGCAGGGAAGCCATGGTGTCCAAAATGGCGGCTGTTTTACGCGCACAAAAGGTTTAAGGAGAGCAAGAGGGCGCCGATAATGTTGACGGTTTTCAGCCTAACTTTTAACAGTCCTCCCTTTTCAACATATCTAGCCAACTTGCTTACTCAATGTCAATTTTCATCAAATTCCTAACTTCGGTATCATATAATGCCCTCATATGTTCGCTTCCAATGTCCACAGTTTTGGGAAAAATACAACTCGCACATAAAGAACACATAGGTGGCAAACATTGAATTCCTAAGCATAGGCCACATATTACAACTACGGGAATCAGGATAATGGTGAGCAGTCTCCAGCCCCAGCTTTTGACGGTGTCCCAGAACCAACCACCAAGCGACCATTCTTCTTGCTCTTGGTGAACTTCCGAAGAGAGTCTGTGAAGATGTTCGATGGCTTTGTACACTGAGGGTGAGTTGTCCGGTATGTATGTACAACAGCTGGCCCCAATAATGCGGCATGCTCCTCCACGGTCCGCCAGAACCACATCTAGAACGAGGCGGTTCTGAAGAGCCACCAAACGGACCGCTTGGAGCTCGGCAGTGTTGTTGGCAAAGATGCCCGCTGTGATGTTCATGGTTGTCTCGACTGCCTGAGTCAAATGTCGGATGGCACGGCTGTTTGCCATCGGGCCCCAGAGGGGGACGAGTCCTTTCATAGCATCGAGGAACTGTGCCCCTGTTGAGTCGGCTTGCTCAACGTCTTTGGCTCGTTTTTGTCTGTGGTGATTCGCTGGGGCCACATAAGTTGGAGGAAGGACGAAGGAGATGTAGCAAGTGCCCCCCCAGCCTTTGGGGAGCCAGGTGTAGGCCTTCGTGCCACAGATGAAATACATGTTTGGGGATGACACAAAGGAAGGTGGATCCGTGGAGTCCAAAGTTCTGGTAAAGCGGCAAGCGCTGTGACCCACCAGCTGTGTCCCAAGTCCTTCTACACACATGTGGCCTGTGACGTTGATGACCGTCAGGGCCACAGTCAGAGTGGCAGCCGTTCGTTTCCGCAGATAGGAGAAGGTGGGTCTGGTTGGATTGTTGAACACCTGCATTTCGATTCGTTCTTTGGCCGGAATGTCCATTTGGATTGAGTCGCTGGGGGTCAGCGGGCAGAAGTGTGTCTTTGTCTTGTTTCGCCCGGCCCCATGAGAAGAATGTGCTGCAGCTCTGCTGGAGGTGGCATTTCCCGTATAGCTCTCTTGCAGGAGGATCAGCCAGGCAAGGCAGGAGCCGTGGACGGAGAAGGGTGAAGGGATGAATGGTATTGAATGTCCAGTGGCATGGGGTAGCAACCCACAGATCCAGCAGTTGGTGGCGTTGGTGGCAAGATTGTGCTGGTGAAGTAGCTGCACGAAAGAGTTGTTCCAAAACTCCTTTCGCCTCTCTCTTAGTTGAGGAGAGAGCGAAATTAGATAATGTTCCTTCATGGTGGTAGGCTGAGCAGTGGTTAGGAATGTTTCGTGAGCAGGTGCGTGTTCTTCCATAATCCAGAGCGTAGTCATGAGGAGAAAACAGAGGAGGATTACGATGAAGAGTGCAATTGTCTTTGAGCTATGGAGTCTGTCTGTTCTCGGATTTCTGTAGTGGGTATTTCCTGTTGTCTCAGTCGGCTTCTTGTTTGGCGCTTCCATCATCTTCTTATCTGGCGCTTCCATCATCTTCGTCTTCAAGGTGCTCGGTAGTGGGCAGGACCACAGACTTAGTTTCAGCCTCTCTCCAGGTAACCCTTGGTAGTTTGGGTCACCGTTCTGAGATCCTTTAACCTAGTCCGTGGCCTACTTAGCCGAAGCTCCCTCCTTTCGACGCAGGAAATACCCTTCTCGAGATGGCACAGTGGGGTCAGGATGTTTTGAAAGTTCAAGTGTCTCTGTATCAGGGTAGCAGTTCAACGATGGTCGGTCCTGGTTCAGGAGCTCTTCTTGGGTGTTGACGGTGTCTGTCGTGGCCAGGGCTGGAGAGACCTTTTTGCAGTGATGAGCGTGCAGCCAGTGTTTCTTCCCCTCCACTCGAAGTGCGGTCCGAGTGGTGATCAGCACTTGCCAGGGGCCCGTCCACCGGGGTTCCAAACTCTTTGATCGCTGAAAGTTTCGGATCAGCACGAAGTCCCCCGGCTGGATGGCGTGACCCGGACCCCTGGAAGCATCGGGGATGGCCTGCTGCACCTGCTGATGAAGGACAGACAAAGTTTCAGTCAATTTGTACAGATAATCAGACATTAGGACATCCGGAACGTCATGAATGGACGTTGGTTTCGGGGCAGACCAGACGCTCATGGGTCGACCGAAGACAACTTCATAAGGGGTTAAGTGATGTCGGGTGGGGGTAGAGCGCATCGATAGCAATGCCAATGGGAGGGCGTCTGGCCATTTCAGGCCCGTCGTAGCCACTATTTTGGCCAGTTTAAGCTTTAGTGTGGCGTTGTGTCGTTCGACAAGCCCAGCAGATTGAGGGTGGAAGACTGCGTGGAATTTCTGTTTGATACCCAGCCCATTTAGGATGAGCTGGATAACGTTGGCTACAAAGTGGGGGCCATTATCACTCCATAAAACACGACAGAGGCCATAACGGGGGAAAAACTCCTTTAACAGGACCTTTGCAGTGGCCATAGCGGTGTTGTCACGGGTTGGATATGCTTCCACCCATTTGCTAAATGCGCACACCACGACAAGTACATATTTCAGGCCTTGGCATCTGTCTAGCTGGATGTAGTCCATCTGCAGGACTTCAAATGGGTGGTTTGGGACCCCAAATCCCCCCCGGGGTACTACAGTTCCCTTCCCGGGGTTGTGTTGCAGGCATATTAGGCATTGTTGGACCAGGCGTTTGGCGGAATCTGGGATCTTGTCATTGTGCCAAACCCTGGAGACAAGTTCGATCATGGGGGCTGATCCTATGTGGGCAGGGGAGTGTGCCATGGTTAATATGGGAATCAAGTATGAATCAGGTAGCAACCATCTGTTCGTGTCTTTTGTCCGCCAGCAGCCTTCATCGTCTTTCAATCCCACCCGTGCCCATTCAGTCAATTCGTGTTGTGTGCTAGCCGTTTGTATGTCTCTAATTGTGTCCTTGGCGTCAGTCCAGTTTTCTGCTTGTGACCTGGTCACGTACATACGTGTTGTCGTTCTATTTTCAGCTGTCGTTCGGGCGGTGATGTCGGCTAGTGCATTTCCCTGTCCAATAATGTCTGTCACCTTCTTGTGTGCCTGGCATTTGATAACGGCAAGTTTGTTGGGGAGGAGGACAGCTTCGATTAAGGCGGAGACTAAATCCCCGTGCAAAATGGGTGTGCCGTGTGAGGTCAAGTATCCTCTCTCCCTCCAGAGGAGCCCAAAATGGTGAACCACCCCGAAGGCATACTGGCTGTCGGTGTAAATGTTCGTCGTGGTTCCTGTTGCCAGGATGCAGGCTCTCGTCAAAGCAATCAGTTCCGCTGCCTGGGCAGATCGCTGGGTGATGCGGGCTGTTTCTACTACAGTTCGAGCCGTGGTGACTGCATAGGCAGCGGAAGTGGTACCATCGGAGAGTTTGATGCAAGAACCGTCCACCCACAACTCCCCGTCGGGGTCAGGGAAAGCTGTGTCTCTGAGATCGACCCTACTCCTGGTCTGTTCGTCCGTAAGAGTCACGCAGTCATGTACGGGGTGCACATTGGGATCGTTCTCTGGCAAGGGTAACAGAGTTGCTGGGTTCAGTGTGGTGCATCTTTTCAGGGTGATATGGGGGGCAAGCAAGGTTAGTTCGTATCCAGTCAGTCGTGCACTCGTCAGATGTTGCGTCTTGGTTTGGTTCAGGAGGGTGTCGACTGCATGGGGTACCAGTACCGTGAGGGAATTCGAGAGTACAATCCCCTCACTCTGTCGGATAGAGACTGCAGCAGCAGCTACAGCTCGAAGGCAGGCAGGCAAGGCTCTGGCGACAGGGTCAAGAGTGGCAGAGAAGTAAGCGCACGGTCGTTGCTTAGGACCGATGGCCTGGGTTAGGACAGATAAAGCGCACCCCTCCCTTTCGTGAGTGTAAAGGGAGAAGGGCTTTCTGTAATCAGGGGTACCCAGGACAGGGGCTGAGCAAAGGGCATCTCGTAGTTCTGTGAAGGAGGTTTGACACTCAGGAGTCCAAGGGAGTGGGAAAGGGACGTCTTTGTTTAGGAGAGAGAGCAGTGGTTTTACAACGAGGCTGAAGTTTGGCAACCATTGTCGGCAGAAGGAGGTGAGGCCTAATAGGGAGCGAACCTGCTTCTGGGTTTTAGGGACAGGGGTGTCTAGAATGGTCTGGATTCGATCAGGGGTGAGTTTCCTTCCATCTTTGGACAGAAGGTGGCCCAGGTAAGTGACCTGGGGTAGGCAGAATTGCAACTTCTTCTTGGAGACCTTGTGGCCATTTTCCGCAAGGAAGTGCAAGAGTTGAATGGTGGCGGTAACCGCTAGAGGGGTGGTGTCGGCTGCCAAAAGGATGTCATCGACATATTGTACCAACACCACCCCGTCGGGTAACCGGACTTGGTCTAGTTGCCTTTTGAGGGCCTGGCTGTAGATGCTAGGGCTCTCCGTGTAGCCTTGAGGGGCTCGGCAAAACCTATATGAGCGGGATTTTAGGGTAAAGCCGAAGAGATATTGGCTGTCTGGGTGGATGGGGATGGAGAAGAATGCGTTTTTGAGGTCGATGACGGAAAAGGTGGTGGCAGTGGATGGAATCAAGGTCAGGATGGTGGTGATGTCTGAGACCACAGGGTACTGGGGTACCACCACTTTGTTGATCTCTCGGAGGTCGATGATGAAACGGTATGCTTTCTCATCTCCCTCTCCCTGCTTCTTGATAATGGGCAAGATAGGGCTGTTGCAAACGTTGCTAACCACTTCCTCTACCACTCCTGCGTCTATCAGTGACTGGATAATCATTACCAATGCCTTCTCGCCCTCTGGCGATATCCGATATTGTGGGAGTTTTGGGAGTGTTGCGTCTGGTCGGACAGTAATGTGCACTGGGTCAATTAACATACGCCCTACGTCCGAATCCGCTTTGGCCCACAGATACGGAGGTAGAGTGTCAAGCAGGGACGCGTCGACGTCGGTGATGGAAAACATGTGTCGGGGGGAACAATGTTTAAGCAGAACGGGGTTGTCGTAAAGAAACACTCGAACTCCATCTTGAGAACACCTAATCGTCGCTCGGAAGTGTTTCAGTAAGTCAAGTCCCATAATGGCGTCAGGGCTATTGGAGGAAAGCAAGAACGTGGTGTCGGTGGTGTTGTTTTCTACGTCAAAGAGAATCGGGGCAGACAAAGGGTTGGTGGAGGGCGTTCCATCGAAACCTGTCGATGTTATGAGTGAGCCAGACAAGGGTGCCCTTGGAATCAGTCGTTTAGATAACGCACTACGTGTTGCGCCAGTGTCTACCAGAAATGGAGACTTGGTACCCAGGACCTTAGCAGTGACATAAGGGCCCTGCTGGTCAACATAGAGCTCGACTGGATCCCTCCCTCGCCCTTGGCTGTCCTATGCAAAGGTGTGAGTGTCGTCATAGTCAGATTGTTGATATTGGTTCTGTCTGGGTCGATCGAACGTATTCGGTCTGCTTGATCTGTCATTAGTCGCGTCATTTGGGGGCCCTCGTTGTGGTCCCTTAGGTCTCGGTCCGTTTGCTACATCCCTGGGGTCTCTGTTCCTGATCATTTCCAGGAGAACTGGGCACTGGGATTTCCAATGGCCAGTCCCTTTGCAGAAAGCGCACTGGTCATCTCTAAGGTCTGTGCGTCCACTGTAGGGAGTCAGAGTGCGGTCCTGGGGAAATGCAGTCTTAGGGACGTTTGTCTGGTAGTTTCCCCGGTATTGGTCTCGTCCTATAGTCACCCCTTGCAGTTTGGCAATCATCACCCTCTCTTTTAAGTCTTTCTTCTTTTTCTCTGTCGCCCTATCGTTTTCATTTTTCTGATGCTCATAATATTGGGCCATTTGGAGAATCGCTGTAGGTTTGGAGGCTGCCCAACTACTCTCGCTGGCCTGTAGTTTCTGGGAGATGTCCAATGATAGGCCCTTAACATAATTCTGGACAAACAGATGGTGTCCGGTTGCAGTGGTCATGTCCTGGCCGCTGTAATCGGAGAACACCGTTTCAAACCGGGAGAAGTATTCCGATACATCCTCCTGGGGTTTTTGGCGACAGGCTGTTACTATCGACCAGTCCACTTTCTTTTCTGGGATTAGGGTTTTTAATTTCTCTACAATTTTATCTGGGAGGTCTAGAATGGATTTCAACGGCTTTTGTCCTGGTCCCCGTTGTTTGTCCAAGTCATCGAGTTGTGACCAGGTATGTCCGAACAGCTCAAGGTGGTCGACTTTCCGGATTTGCTTCCACACATCAGCTGGTAGACATAACCCGAAGAACAAGTCGATGTCAGCCAGGGTCATGATAGTTGAACCCAGGGCTGTACCCAATTCAGTATAGAAGGCAGTGGGGTTTTTACGTAGGTCGGGTAGAGATTTCCGGAATGTCAGTATCTCTTGCCGGTCCCATGGCTGGTAGACCCAGTTGTATACTACCCTTCCCTTTGCATCTTGGTTGTTTGCATCATCGTGAGTCCCTGTACCTCGAGGGGGAACCCAGTAAGGGGCAGCCTCACGTATCGGCATCATGGTGTTAGATTGCTCGGTTGGTGGTTCGGTCACTACGGGGGCCGCGGATTTAGCTCCCGGCTTTCGTTCAGTGAGGTGGCGGAAAACCTCAAGCGTACGCGTAAGGAGGTCCGACACATCACACTCGCCCTCATCCCCGATATCGACCTTCCGGTACAGAGTCCTTAGGCTCTCGGGACCTTTGTCTCGATATCGGTCCTCGTATGCATTCAAGGCATGATAACACAGTCGTACGGTAAAATGTCGTCTGTGACTCCCTGTATACGAGCTGAACATATCTGTGATGTACTCTTCATCATCCTTCCTTTCTACCAGTGTCCTTGCTATTTTGTCGATCCCCGCTCGCTCATCTTTGTCTAGCCTGTTTGTTCTTGCAAGGCCAGCCCCTCGAGTCTCATGCTCGTCTAACGTTGTCGTTGATGCGGGTTTTAATACAAGGGGTTCGGCTGGCACAGAGGCCATTGGGGCCGACGCTGCGGCGGTACCTTCGTTTGTACCTGGGGGTGGCGCGTGCTGCGCCAAGGGTCGAGAAGGGGCGTATGGAGGGGGCATGTAGATGATAGGAGGACCTAACAGCAGGTCCTCATTGGCTTGTCGTTTCGAGGGTAAATCAGGGTAGAGCATGGAGGGGGTTCTAACCGGACACTGGCTTGGCGTTTCCCTTTCTAGTTTCTGTTTAGCTTTCTCTCTTTCCTCTATCTCCTTTTTTAGTTTCTGAGCAGCTAGGTGGGCTGCTTTTTGCAGCTCTTTTTCCAACCTACTCTCAGTTTTCTTTTTACGCTGTTCAGTTTCTTTTCGCCACATGCCGAAGCTATCAAGCATAGTAGGTGTTGTCTTGTTTTTACCTAGGGCAGTTTCTAGCGTTTTTATTTTATCATCCTCGAAGGATCCTATCAGGGGCCATTGACTTTCTTGACCCTGTTTTGTATATTTATGCCATAGTTTACTATAGGCAATAGCGGTCAATCCATGCTTCATGAACATGTCCTTATTAGGGGTGCCTTCCAGTGGGGCTGGATGGTCCATCTCTAATAAGCGGTCCGGGCTAAACAGGCTACTAATCAGTGGGGAGAAGACAGACATGACGGCTCGTAACGAGGGACTAAAAAGTCAGCACTGCCTATCTTATCACTAGGTGCAAAGACTAGACAGAATATTTCTATTCTACGTTGTTTGCAGGCAGTGAATACCTCATGGATCACAATAACCAAAGACCAATAAATAACAATGGGGAGAATGAGTAGGTCCGCAAAGATCTGCGTTACCTACCTTTTTCACTATCTGCAAAAAGGGTGGTCTCTTCCCTGTTTGCAGACAGGGAATCTCCAGGAAACAATAATTTTGCGAACAACAGTTCAGTTTCAAGCAATTATAGGGTGGGGGAGAAAAAAATAAGCACGGCTGCTACCCTACCTATCCTCCACTGCTTGCAAAGAGAGAGACCTTTGTTTCTCCGTTTGCAGACAGTGAATCCCTCATAGATCAAGATAACAAAAGACCGATAAATAACAATGGGGAGAATGAGTAGGTCCGCAAAGATCTGCGTTACCTACCCTTTTCACTATCTGCAAAAAGGGTGGTCTCTTCCCTGTTTGCAGACAGGGAATCTCCAGGAAACAATAGTTTGTGAACAACAGCTCAGTTTCAGGTGATTATTGAGTGGGGGAGAAAAATAAGCACGGTTGTCTGCCCTACCTATCCTCCACTGCTTGCAAAGAGAGAGCCTGTTGTTTCTCCGTTTGCAGACAGTGAATCTCCAAATAAACAAAAAGAGCAATACTAGTATTTAACAAACAAGCAATCAAGCAATTTTTTCGCAATTTGTCGTGGTAACACGACCTTACCCGGACCGCATGGACAGTTTCCTGACTTCCGAATCCAGCGCCCGATCGTCCTCTCTTCTTCGTTATCCTCGCGGCACTCCTGATGGTTCCCAGTCAGGACCGTAGATCACTCGAGAGAGGTCTGTTCGGAACCAGTGAAGTTCGGATGATCGGCTGTCAGACGAGGGTCTATCGGACAGACGCGTTCCCGATCGTTGCAGTCGTTCACTTTGTCGTCAGGACCTCTCCCACTGGATCCATGGGTCGCTGATGGGCCCCACGCTTGGGACGCCAATTGTGGAAAAATACAACTGGGGGGGCACTACCAACCAGAATATAAGATCCTTAATTATTGCCCGGCGATGTCGCCTCTTGAACCCACAAAGAAGTTAAACTATTGAAGAGGCAGGCGCTGGAGACTGGAAGGCAGGAAACAAGGTTTTTATTCGCTCCGGAGGAGAACACAACGAAAACGGACAGAAGGTATCGTTCTGAGGTGCTCTAACTGCATCCCTGAGGCCTGGCCTCTTATACACAAGTTTATCTCTTTATTACATGTAACACATTCTCGTTGATACTTTGATGTACGGAAAGACATCCTCAGGATCCCCCCTTCCCAGCCCGTTCCCATGCAAGGCTACAGTGGAAGTCCCCGCCCCGTTCACAACAGGTGATGATCATCGCGCAGCTGGGTATTCCGCCGATTCACGGAGTGTGCGGGTTTCGATCGGATCTCGTGGGATGGGGGGGGGGCTTTGATCATCTCGGGGGTCCTTTGAGGAGGGAAGCTTCCTATTGTATGGGGAGGGGCAAGAGATTGGTATCGGCAGAGCTAGGTGTCGGCCTGGGAACGGGGAAGACAAACGGGCACACGGGGAAAAGGGGTTTGCATCAAAAGGGCCGGAGGTCATGACGGGGAAGCAGGGAGGTGTCGCGCTGGGAACAGGATGAGGGCCTGGGGCAGAGCAGCGCCGAAGAGGGGTTTATGACTCAAGGCAGGTGCAAGCAGGGGGGGTTGCCAGCGAAGTTAGGAGAGAGAGAGAGAGACGCGCTGGCTCTCGGCGAGAGCAGGGAAGCCATGGTGTCCAAAATGGCGGCTGTTTTACGCGCACAAAAGGTTTAAGGAGAGCAAGAGGGCGCCGATAATGTTGACGGTTTTCAGCCTAACTTTTAACAGGCCTACAGAGATTTATTGCATTTTTTGAAGAGTGAACTACAGTGATGTACTGACTTTAAAAAATAAATCATGTATCCGATTTCACTCTAGATTTTTGTCATTTTGATGTGTTCTATTTTTATAAATTGCTGACTGATTTTTTTTTTTTGGTCAGTGTTTATTACTGACTGCCTTGCTACTTGTAGATGCTTTACACTTATTCTTTTGATTGTGCTTGAATGCTCTGTGCCACAGTTTAGGAAAGTGCCCCTTTTTGCATGGTTGCCCTCCACTTTTTGCCTAATGTTGATGCTCTTTGACTGAGTGTGCCCTTGTTACCTGCCAACCAGGTGCCCAGGGCATATGTTCTTTCCCTAATCTATATTGTTTGAAAACCCAATTGGCAACTCTCTAGCCACATTTAAGACCCTTGTAAAAGGTACCGTAGGTACCAAGAGGTACCAAGAGCACTGTGAACAGGGGAGGCCTCTAAGGCCTGCAGCACTTATTGTGCCACCCTTAGAGGCCCTGTACCTTTACACACACACTGCCATTGCAGGCTTTGTGTTTTGATGAAGATTCGACATGGCACACATCTCCTTGTACCATGCTTACAATCCTCTGCCCGGGCATAGGTAAGCCACCCCTCTAGCTGGGTGTTCTATACCAGTGGTGAGGGTACAGGTGCATGATACAAAATACACAAAATACACAAATCTACCTTGGTGACTACAATCTCCACTGGAATGATAGCAGTGACGCAGTAGTTAATAGCCTCAAAAACTTCCTTACCACCTCTGACCTCACTAAAATTTGCAACACCCCAACACAAGACAAAGGCTCTATCCTCAACCTGGTCATCTCCAAAGAAGGCACCACTCAACTTGACTCAATACAACCCTGTGACTGGTCAGACCACCATATTATCACATTCCTCATCAAGGAAAAAGTAAAACTCATCCCGGTACAATACGCCATGCCCAAAGTTTGGAAAAGAGACATGAGGAAACTCAATCCAATCTCTCTACCCCCTAACAGCTGCAATCTCCTACTCCCCCCGACCGACGTCACTGACGTCCAGGACCTAACAGACCACTATCTCAACTCCATGGCCTCAGTAATCAATGAGGCCGCTCCAATGCAACTGAAAAGAGTATCCACTAATATATCCAACCCCTGGTACAACGGGAGTCTCAATGAAGAGAGACGGGCTATGCGAATGGCAGAGCGCACCTGGAGATCAGTCCCCTCAGCACTGCATCTTAAAACTCTGAGGAAAAAGAGAAATGCATATTTCAGGAAAATAAAACGATCAAAATCAGAGTTCTTCAGACTCCAGCTAGACCAAGCAAAAAACCGTCCAAGTAAACTGTTCGAGCTAATCCGATTTCAATCTAAGGAGCTACCCCCAGCTGTCAACAGTGTGAACACTACTCCTTCTCGTGAAGATTTCTCAGCTTTCTTTAACAAAAAAACTGACAATATAAGGAGCGACCTCCTCAATGACGCAATCCTTTACTCAATACCCAACTGCATAACTCCCAATAAACTAAAAAACAATGCGACCTGGTCATACTTTGACACCTACTCTGAAGAAGAAATTGACAGAATACTCAGCACCCTAAAACCATCCAATCACCTCAATGACCCCTTTCCTGCTAACGCCGTAAAAGACTTCATCCCTCTGCTACTCCCACTCTGGACTAAAATTATCAATAGCTCACTACAACAAGGAACCATCCCTGACGCCCTCAAAGTTGGACAAGTTACACCTTTACTAAAGAAACCAACAGCCGACCCCACTGATTTAAACAACTACCGTCCGATTACCAACATTCCCACTCTCGCCAAACTCTTAGAAAAATGCGTCCAACTACAATTGACAAAGCACATAGAACAGTTTGATCTCCTCAACCCACACCAATCAGGCTTCCGAGCAGGGCACAGCACTGAAACTGCTATGACTCACATAATTGACGACGCCATCCAAATCTTAGAGGAAAATAATACCTGCCTCCTCATCCTTCTTGATCTCTCTTCAGCATTCGACACAGTGAAACACGAGAACTTACTCGATCTAAAGACAAGAATGGGCTTCTCTGGGACTGTGCTTCGCTGGTTCACTTCCTTCCTACACAACAGGTCTCAAAAATTCAAGAGCAAAAACTTGATGTCCTCCCCAGTACCGGTATCTTTAGGTGTCCCTCAAGGATCCTGCCTATCCCCTACTTTGTTCAACCTAGTGATGGAGCCTCTCACCACCCTGCTACAAGCATCCAATGTACACTTTCACATGTACGCTGATGACACTCAAATATATCTCAAGTTACATTCCCCCAAAGACATCCTGAGTCTGAATTCAACGATCAGAAGTACCCAATCCTGGCTGGCCGATAACCACCTCAAACTCAATGCTATGAAGACTGAGTTCCTCCTAATCTCACCTCCCTCGAAAATATCCTCCGCACAAACATGGCTTAAGCACCTAACAGCACTCAATGTCCAACCGACAATCGTGGACTCAGCAAAATCCTTAGGCATAACACTTGACACCAACCTCAACATGCAGCAGCATATCAGCAAGGCTACTAAGGGGCGAACTTCCAAATAAATACCTTGAGGAAACTGCAACCCTTCCTTCCAGCAAAAGACTTCCAAACAGCAGTACAAGCTCTAGTCATCCCGCGCATGGACTACGGCAGCGTGGCCCTCTGCGGCCTCCCCCTAACGTCAACTGCACCCCTCAGAGCGTCACTAAATGCGGCAGCGAGACTCATCACTGGATCAAAAAAACATTCGCATATCTCCCCTGACATCAAATCCTTGAACTGGCTGCCTCTTGAAGCCAGAATACACCTGAAAATTGCCTGCATGACGCACAAGGCTATTCACCTGAAATCACCTAGCTACCTCACTCATAAGTTGACAATTTCAGGAGGGTCCATAACTACCAGGAGCACAAACAATCTTCTGCTGAAACCGCGAAGATTCCGGAAGGAAAAAACTTACAAACGCTCCTTCTCTGGAATGGCGCCCAGGATCTGGAACGCACTTCCTCCTGAAACTAGGCTCATCTCCTCCTCCCTTCTCTTTAAGAGAGAAGTCAAAAGTATCCTTATGGCTAAATATACTTGAACAATGCATCTGACCAATACACTGCGAACAGTATTCCAGTATTTTATTATGATTTAGCCTATATATTCCCTTGCACATGTGTTGTGACTTATATTAGTCTATATATTTTAGCATATTAGCCTTGATTCCTCATACATGTACTATATATTTTAGTATAATAGCTTTGATTCCTCGTAACTGTACTATATTTCTGTTATTTTTGTTAGGTACATGAACTTGATGATTTACCTACCTACTATGTCCCCTGTTTCCCCTACCCTTCCACCAGCCTGTGTAAAGCGCTCTGTTATCTGCAAAGATCTTGTTCGCGCTATATAAAACTTTGAAAATAAAATAAAATGAGCACTGTACCCCTACAGTCAATTTAGATGTTGTAAGTGCAGTAATCCCTCAAAGAGTATATGGTATGGGAGTCTGTCATTTCAAACTCCACAGAACCATAATGGTTTTCCTGAAAACTGGAAAGTTTGATATCAAAGTTCTCAGCACATTAAACCCACACTGATGCCACATTTGCAGGAGTGGCTCTCAATACAATGGCCACAAGCTGATTGTCATCTACAAGGTGTAGAGTTGGTAACTGTCAGTAATCATTGCTCCCTGCAGTGTTGGAACAACAACAATTTGCTGTAAGGCAGGTTCTTTGCAGACCCTATTATGCAAGTGGCCATCATCATGGACTCCTCCTTTTTTGGCGGTGGCTACATTTGCACACCATGACAGTTCAGGGACTCTGGTCACCCCAACAGAAGGCATTTCACATCAACTACCTTGAGCTGTTTGCCAAATATCTAGCCCTCAAATCCTTCTTCCAGGATATACAGGGCAAGGTCGTACTCTTCAGACCCAACAACATGACTACCATGTATTATCTGCAGAAACCCAGACGCTTACTTGCCAAAGCTATCAGTTCAAGCTCAAAATATTTAGTATTGTATAATTCTGCATCAGGTATGCCTAGCCAAGTGACCTGCTTTGCAGGGTGCATCAAAAAGCCCAGGAGTTGAAGCTCCACCTACAAGTCCTACTCCCCTACTTTAAATGATGGAGGTTTCTGCAAACAGACCTTTTTTCCACAAACGAAAACGCAGTGTCAAATCTTCCCCTCCAGTTTTCCACAGCTGCTCTCCATGGGCAACTAATGGAAGAACTGGTCAAGGATATTTCCCCAACTCTTTTCCTCCTTTGCCGTTCCTTCCATACTCATCCTGAGAGCTCCCATGTAATCCAGACAACCATGGTTCTCAACCCTGTTTGAGATGTCTGTAAGCCCTCACAAGAGGCCGTTCATCAGCCTGGACCTTCTCACTCGGAAACATGAATGTGTCCTTGTGTAACGCAACTGGCGCTCTGATACCCAATATCTTCAGGTCTAGTACGCGCGATATACAACTCTACTGAAAGCAGGGCAAAATTGGGTATCCCACATCCAAGCAACTCAATCTAGCAATCTGGCACCAGAGGTCTTAAAGTTTGATTATCCAAGTCTTCGACAGGAATAAGTGAATATTCTAAAGTAAGCTCGCCAACCTACTACTGTAGCTTGTTATACAGCAAAGATTTGTCCACTATTGTAACTCCAAGAACCTAGACTCTTTTAATCCTGTTGTACAGTACATTTTGTGTTATTTTCCTCATCTACAGAAATCAGGCTTAACATATACTTCCTAACGTGTAATTCTTGCAGCCATTGTAGCATTCTTGCAAAATAGGTCATCCTTCTGGATTCCCATAGTTAAATCCTTTATGGAAGAGTGATTCCACCTAGCGTTCTGCCTGCCCGTCTATGGAACTTCAGTATAGTGCTCCCAAAGCTCAGTGTTAAAGACTTGGCTATGGGAAACATCAACTTTTTTTTGTGTGGCAAGGTAGCAGTGCTAAGACGCTTCTGGGCATTCGAGCGCTATATAAAATAAAAAATAAAATCAAATTGGTCCCCCATTCGAGCCATTGTTTTTATGCCCTTTACAATTTCTTTCCTGGAAGTAGTTTTCCCTCTAGCTATTGCATCAGTAAGGTGTATAAGTGAGCTGCAAACACTCACTTTAAAAGAACCTTTTATCCAGATTCATGCAGATACTGTTGTCCTCCGGACTAACCCTATATTCCATTCGCAGCATGGTCTCTCCTTTCCAACTTAATCAAACACTTGAACTACCATTTGTTTCGCTCAGTGAGACAGAGTAGCTTAAAGACCTCTTCACAGCCTAGACCTCAAAAGAGCCTTAATGTACTACATTGACAGAACCAGCCATTGTATGAAACCTTACAGCTTTTTGTTGATGTTGCTAAACCTTGTAAAGGCTGCCCTTTTATGAAAGTTGGATTAGGTAGGTGGATCATTAAATGCATCCGAACATTTTATTGTCTTAAAGCCAAAATGGTTCTCCCCACTCATCTGGGAAGAAGGGGGTAGCTGTGACATCACTTGGTAATTCAACACAGAAAAGGTGATGGGAGGAATGCTTGCAATTTGTCCAACCTCAGTAATCTCTCAGGGAAGCATCACAACCAATTTTTAGGTCTCGCGACCTATCGATGCGCGCATGCGCATCGAGCGGAGCGAGAATTCAAGCGGCGAAAACATCATGAAACCACCAGCTTTTTGCTGGCGTTTTCATGGCGTTTTCTTGCAGTTCATGTGAACCACGTGAGCAACATGCACACGCATTCACGGCCAGGGCTTCTCCTCCCCTAATTATTCATGGCCGGCCACAGGCCGGCCGTACTTTCACTTTCCCGCTTCTCCTCCCCTAATCATTCATTCCCGGCCGCTCACAGCACATCAAAGGGCTTCGCCCAGCGTGCGCTCTGCATTCTCTCCCCAGCCAGCTTCCCCCATCCCTCGCACCCCCTCCTCCTTCAGGCCCCCCCATTTGCTTCCTGCCTCAGCAGTCGGTAAGCCAGCTGGCGCTTCATGCTTTTACTGTAATTTGCATGCAGGTAAATACATTTTTCACTTAAGGTGTGGGTTATTTTAGCAACAATTGCCTGAATATTTTTTTTTTCTTTTAGCCACACCTTTGATTCCCATCGCCGAGCTTACTGACCCCCGCCGCATGACGCTCTCAATCTGTTTCCATACCTTAATGCACTTCGAGCCCTGGTTACAATGAAGACTGGCACAATGAGCACAGAATGCAGAGACCGATGTAGCTTTCCATCGCTACTGTGCAGTGCAAGATGCAAACCAGAAATCGAAGGCAAATGTATCTCAAATACTTTCACACACTTTAAACGACACCCACTGCACACATCTTTCTATCGGCAGATTTACAGTCTTAACTGCAAAACAGCTTGACTCCATTTTCGGCGCACGTGGGTGGGATACGCGCCTTTCATAGAGTTCCCGCAGAAACATCGCTATTAGCATCACTGCCATTAGCACTCCTTCCCCTGCTCCGGAGTACGCGGTGGCACTTAACATGGCACTGACAAAAGTCCCCTGTGGCTTTTCTGCCTCCGCCGCCCCCCAAGGTGGTTGCATGGATGTCTCTGAAGTGCAATCAGTGTGTTGGGACCCTGTTACAAACGCTCGATCCATTACCTGAATGCAAATCGTCATTAGTTCTTACTATATATCCAAGAGGATCCGTACATATCGTAGGAACACGATGAAAGACGGCAGCATCAACTCTTACTGCACTGCCTTGCTTCTCTGGCGCCTAACAATAGAACGGAGGGCCACTTCCCCGTCCCACACCTTCATGCGAAAACCGATCCAAATTCCATCTGCACAAACATTTGTCGATGTGGGCACCAACAAACCTGATACAGCACTGTTAAAAATCAGACAGCAAGACACCACAGCTGTGACCTTTAAAGAGAAGGATCCCAACAGGTGGCAGCGGCAAACAAGCATTGGCATAGCCAATAGGTCTCGCTTAGGGACCTTATAAGTATTTAGTTACAAGGATATTGTGCTGCAAAACAAAATACTTATAAGGTCCCCAAGCGAGACCTATTGGCTATGCCAATGCTTGTTCTTTTGCTCACCATACAACCTCAGTTTGGACCCAACCATATTCAAATTAGCCTTGACCCTGCTTCTTATGGGAACATCCAGCCCAAGACAGGTTCTCCCTGAACAGAAAAACAAGCAACCCAGGACCGGTTTTGCCTAGGTATGGGCTCATCATCCATGTATACTTTGGTGGCCCATGCCACCAAGGGCGGCAAATAAAACACAAAAGGTGACGGGAGGAATGGTTTTAATTTACCTAACCACTGGCAATCTCTCGTGGTAGCATCCTAGACCATCGTTATTTTGCTCACATTACCACCTCAATTTGGACCCAGCTATACGTAAATAAGCATTGACCCTGTTCCTTATGGAAACAGTCCAACCCAAACTGCCAAGTCAGCTCCTCTCTGAACCAGAACACAAGCAACCCAGGACCGGTTTCACACTAGTTATGGGCTCATCAGCTTCCCACCTGGTGATCACATCCTGTGGAGTGTGAAACCTGGATATCTAGCAACATTCTGCCCACTCCCACTCACTCAGCGTTCAGACCTCCCTAGCGCACCGCACCCCGGTGACGTGCTTACCTCAAGACTACATGCCCCTAGAGAAACCAGTTTAGCAACTGGTTTCCCCTCTCTGCCTCCCATGCCAGCCTGTCTGCCTCAGCAATCGGGCTGCCCTCCTCCCTGGTGCTACACATCTGCCCTTCAAATGCTGAATCACCTTTAAACCCTTACTTTTGGGGCTAGCAACCAAGTAGCTTCCTGCAGGAGGGAGGTGACAACTTCCTGGCCTGCAATCCCGAAGTGTTCCTGAGAATCAGTAGCACGCTCGCCAGAAGGGCAGAAAGCTGTCTTGTGGAGCAGGCTCCATGTGTGCTCCTGGGAAGGCTCAGGAGTTTTGAAGGCAACAAAGTAGCAGCTTTGCTAAAGTTGCACACTGCAAGAAGTTACATTAATTTCGAATTGTGATACCAGTCTGGCTTAATGTAACGAGTTGTTTGATACCCTTGAAGTGCTATTTTTGGCTGCACCATTCAGAAGTTAGCACAGCTGAAGGGTCATTGTGTAAACCTGTACTGGCGAATTGAGCAACCAAGTCTTCCCAGAGTGAAAACAGTAGTTTTGCATATTTTTCTGTCAGGACATGTAAAGTACATGTCCTGCCTGTGTCAAATGTTGCACCCTGCCTCTAGGGCTTCTGTAGGACTGCCAGAGGGGTGACTTACACACATGTCCAGAAGTGTTGGCTTTGCCATAGTTTTCAATAGCAAGGTCAGGATAACAGTGCATGACTGCTGTACCAGTCTGCAGCGGTGGACTGTGGGGGGGCTTTTTTTTTTTTTTTTTTTTTTTTTAACTTGGAGGACCTCGAGGGTGGCACAATCAGTGCTGCAAGCCCTTGCCAGCAAACCCGGATGCAACTTTGTGCATCGGGTCCTGATCCCTGGTGCTGCATTCAAAAGAAACAATTGATGGACAGAATGCTGAACAATGCAAACATTCACCCCCAGTCACAAGGATCTGTGCTTAATCCTTCATTCTTTTGCTCACCACACCACCCCAGTTTGGACCCAGCCATATGTAAATCAGTCTTGACCCTGTTACTTATGGGAACAGTCCAGCCCAAACTGCCAAGCCAAGTCCTCCCTGGAACGGAAAAAAGCATCCTGGGCCCTGTTTCGGGGCTACATCCCTCAGCAGCCAGGCTAGCTGAAATCCAGTGGCGCAGTGAGCACAGGACCCACTTCTGGGCATACCCTTCCCACTGCATGGCATAACAGAGGTTTGAAGACTTTTGGCTATCAACTTGCCCTAGCAGGTTTCTCATCGGTTGTGTTTCTGTGCTGTGAAAAGGAGGCCAACTCACTGACCCTTGGAGACCCTTCGGCTTTGGCTGATCTCTGGAGACTGCTTCTGCTTCAGCAGGGTACACCAAGCACAGTCCCTCTCCTTTGTTAGTCTCCAGGTTCATCATGTGCAGACCACTCCGGTGCTGCCTCACGTTGCTGGTTCCATAGTGCAGATGAACCGTCCTCCTTCCTGTCCAGTCAAGATATGAGTTTGGAGTGCCAGGGGTGCCGTACTTATGCTCAGAAAATGCCCTTAGGGCAGGATGCAGTTGATAACGAATGGGCTACCAGATTCTCCCACCTGATGACCACTTCCTGCAAAGTGTGGCATGGTGGCATCCCACGAAGCATCATTCTGCCCACTTCCAATATGGCAGGACCCCTTTCTTGCTGTGTAGAGCTCTCTAGCTCAACCCAGATGTATGGCTACCAAGGGAGCTACAGAAACTGGTTTGACAACCCTCTAACCTGCATGCCCTGGGTACCATTTACTAGGGACTTACAGGTAAGTTAGCTCAGTCAATTCAACATACCAGTTTAACGGGTAAGTGCACCAGCACTATTGTCTGGTTGAAAAAACCAGCACCATCAGTTCAGACCTTAGGGGGTGACCACACAAAAAAGGCATTTCCATTACAGTAACAAAGTGGGTTTCTGTTGCAGTAACCCCCCCCCCCCCACACACACACACACTTTTTGCCTGATACCTGATGCACTTTTCCTTGGTGTGCCCTGGGTACCTGCCAATCAAGTACCCATGGCCTGTGTTCCTTCCCTAAACACTGTACTAAAGCCTAAACCCAATTGGCATTTCTGGCCACATGTCAGCCCCCTGGTAGATGGTACCCTAGGTACCCAGGGCATTGTGACCAGAGAAGAACCCTAAGGGCTGCAGCACTTATTGTGCCACCCTTAGGGACCCTGACACACACACACACACACACACACACACACACACACACACTGCCTTTGCAGGCTGAGTGCCCTGGTGCAAAGCTAAACAGAGTCGACATGGCACACATCCCTGTGTGCCATGCCAACAAACCCACTTCCCTGGCATATATCAGCCACCCCTCTAGCTGGGTGCCCTATGCCAGTGGTGTGGGCACGGGTGCATGATCCCTGTGCCCCTACTGTACCCAGGGCCGTTCCTGGGCACTGCAAGTGCAGTGATGCCATTAAGAGTATATGGTGCTGGGAGGTTGTTATTGCGAACTCCACAGCACCATAATGGCTACACTGAAGACTGACAAGTATGATATCAAACTTCTCAGCACATTAGACCCACACTGATGCCAGTGTGGGATTTAATGTAAAATGCACTACTGAGGGCATCTTAGAGATGCCCCCTGAAACCTAACCTACATTCCACGTCTTGTCAGAGAGGCTGCTTAGACTGCCACACAGCAGACATGTTGCTGGACCCCTGGGTGGAGAGCCCTGCTCTCCTGGGCCTGCAACAATGCACATTCTGGGACGAGGTGCCAAGCCTCCTCCCCCAGGATGGACAGGGGAAGCTTCAAAGGCATCCCGCCTTTGTGAGCTTCTCCAGACCACTTGCTGTATTCAGCACTGGCCCCCACCAGCTCTGACCCCCACTCTGGCGGGAAACCCTACGTCAGGAAAGGCGGTGTGCCAGCCTGTGCCAACTCCACCCCTCAGGTGGGAGAGGCGAGGTGAATCACTACTCCGGGCTACCGCCATCTTGGGGATGGGGTGCCCTAACCACTCACAGCTAGGCTCCTGCTCTCCTCCTACAGGAGAGGAGCCGGTTAGGGGGTGTACCCACCCCAGGACAGGGACCTATTGGTCCCTGCCCTCACCCTGCCTGTAAAGCCCCTAAATTTAGTATTTAGGGGCACCCTGAACTTTCCTTGCTCAGATCCAGATTCCGAAACAAGACAGAAGAACAAGGAACAAGACCTGCTGTGCAGCAGCTAAAAATTATTAGACACCCACTGATTTGGCCCCAGCCCTACCGGCATGTTGACCCTCGAACCTGCTCCTGCTTAACTCCGGCGACTCCAGTGGTCAGCAGCCTCAAAAACTCCGGAGGACCTTACTGCCTTGTGACTCTGACTACCTGGGTCTCCCAAAAGCAGTAGTACTGCTCGCAGCAAGTAACGAGCCCTGGCATCAGCCTGGAACTGCAAACCCTGCACACTCTACACCCGCCAAGCCTGGCCTATGCTGGAGTAAATCAAGACCACGAGGACGGCCCCCGGCGAATGGGACCCGAAGTCCAGTGCCCAAAGAACCCCCTCGATGAACCAGACGACGCCTGCCGCCTCAGTACCAGGGACCCCCCTACCGCAACCAACTGAGGGTAAGATTTCCTGATGCCAAAAGACACCCCTCCAACCGGCGCCCCACGGCCTCCAGTGCCCAACTCCTGGGTGTCCACCCCTCCTCCGGCTTCCCAACTTATCTCTCGAAGTGGTGGTAACACCTGAAGAATCTCCGTACCCGAGCCTGCAGCCTTTGTTCACTTTCCAAGATCTCCATTGAATAACATTGAGCGCCCGATGGCTCAAAAGCACCCTGCACCCAGCCACACGAGCGCATCTGGGAGTGCAACCTCTATCCTATCTCACTTCCCCACTTGCCCTGAATAGGTGACATGGAGCCCAGCTCCCACAGCTGCTTGGCCTGCTAGCCAGCAGTCACCAACCAAGGGCCCCCTGCCTTCCATAGGATAACATTGGGCCTAACTACCTCTGCACCCGGCTGCCCCTGTGCCGCTGAGGGTGTAACAACTGTACTTACCTGACCCTGGCAGACCCATGAGTCTATGCCCAGAACCTTAACTCTGCTAGTCGAGTGTTTACCCAAAAGCCGATAACTCACTTTTCTTCCATAGGTTAACATGGACTGGTTTCACTTGAAAATTCTTTTAAGTGTGGAGTTTTGAAACTTTAAAATATTCGTCTAAAATCAGCCAAACAACGAATTCCGACTTACTCACCTGTTATCAGGAGAGATCCCAGTGCTGGATCTTGGTGCCCAGCTCTGACCCTGAAAGATAATTACAACCGTATTTACCGCTAACTCAATTTTCTTCCTTAGGAAACCATTGACTGTTTTTCTGTGAAATTTCTTCTAAGTGTCGATTTTTGCTAAGTCCAGATATTCCTTGAAAATCGCCCAAACTACAAAAATGTAACTACTTACCTGTTTAAGATAGATGTCCCAGTGCTGGACCTAGGACAAAAGTAACGCAAACATACTTTAACTGCAATCTGAATTTCCTTCCATAGGATAACATTGCCTGTTTTTTGTTGAAAGAGTTTCTAAGTGTAGATTTTGCAAACTTACAAATATTCGTTAAAAATCGCCTTTATAACAAAAACACAATCCTTCAACTGTTTACAGGTGGTGTACCAGTGCTGGATCTAGGATCCATCCCTGAGTTAGAAAGAGTAACCATAACCCCACTTACCTGCTAAGTGCATTTCTTCCATAGGAAATCATTGACTGTTTTTCTGTGAAATTTCTTCTAAGTGTCAACTTTTAAAATATTACTTGAAAATCACTACTGTGACTTAACCGATTTTGCTCACCTATTTATAGTACCTGTCTCAGGACTGAATCTAGGATCCAGTCCTGCAGTTAGAAAAGTAATCCTAGAAGTAATCTATTGCCTCCTTTTAGAAATTCCCATTGAGCTCAATGTGTTATTGGGTTTGAAATTGTGTTGCCTATTGCAACAAACTGTAACTATTGCTTTCCAAAAGTCTATTGCTTATTTGCAAAGTATTTAACTAAAGTAACTCATTCTAAGAAAGTATATTTTGATACCTTGTTGGTTCTAAAATAAAAACGATATCTTTTGAGATAAAACCATTGGCCTAGAGTTCAGTTCTTGAGTGTTGAGACCATTTGCTGACTGAGGTTGTACAACAAATGCTTTACACTGTCCTCTGATACTACCTTTCTGCTCGACCAAGCTACCACTTTAGAGAGTAAGGTTATATCTAACTTTATATGAAACAACAAGAGAGTAAGGGTATAATTAAGACCACTCTTTTACCCCTTCCAGAATGTATAACAATCAACAGAAGAGTGTCAAAGTAAGTTAAATAACAAAGAACAAGACTTAAAACCAATTGGTGTTAATAGACAGGAAGGAAATTACCTCCGTCTAGAGAAACAGAAATTTAGTAAAGAAATAAGGTGCATGTGCTCAGTGAAGAAAAAGAACCCTCAGGTACCGCCTGTGAAGGTCGGTAACCAGTTGTCTTCATTGGGTCCAAAAAGGTTGAAAAAGCAAAGTTGTGATAAAGAAGTGCTTTAAAAAGAGCGTGGGCTACTCATCACACAATAATTTTATTAAGAGGGTAGCTCTAACTCTAGTAAAAACAGTGCAAATTAAAGGACTAGTGATTGGTTGCGTTAGTTTGAACCAACAAGTCCTTACTGGAGTGACAAAAAAACAAAGATGGTCAACATGTTTCTGCTTAAGAGCCAAGGATCGGCTCAGCATTCGTCAGGACCAAAGAACTCTATCATATACCTTAATGGGCACTCGCTAAGGTGTCCAAAACTAAGGTGTAGAGAAGGAAAAGCAAATATAAAAAAAAAAAAAAACTAATACAACCTGATTAGTGTAGACTTCCTATATTGGGTAAGTCTTCCAACAGTCTCACCCCGAAGGGGAGACAAAAAAGTCTGAAAAGTAAGAAGAAAACAAAA
The DNA here is from genome assembly GCF_964261635.1 of Lissotriton helveticus. Classification (NCBI taxonomy): domain Eukaryota; kingdom Metazoa; phylum Chordata; class Amphibia; order Caudata; family Salamandridae; genus Lissotriton; species Lissotriton helveticus. The sequence goes on from NC_136072.1 coordinate 793,474,907, forward strand.
ACAAGTCTGTTTTAAAATGTGACTATTATAACATTTTTCAGAAGCCATGTACTTTCATCAAACATGCACTTACATCAAACATGCACCAATATTCTAACTAGGAGTAATTATTCCTAAAGAATACAATCTCCGTGACTTGGGACGCTAAGCCCAGAGAAAAACCATTTTAATACATGAATGCTCAAAAAAAGCTCCTAATCTTAGAAGTCTGATTTAAATAACACGCAGGTATTTTAGTCTGCGGTCACAGGGTAAATATATAATTTAAAAAGTGCTCGTCATAATTGTAAAGCCAACCAGAAGGTTGGAGTTGAAAAAATCACAAAGACGACCTTTGAAAGGGGCATATGAAGCTGGCCAGTCGAGTTACATATAGAAAAAAACTCACATTTATAAGTCCTCAATGGGGCCTCATGGGCTGGCGGTGGGGGGAAAACCTTCACGCTCGGTCCATCTATAAATATAACGTGGTGCATCAGAGATGTTAAGAGGCACCCGTATCTGTGTGGAATTATTTAAACAAATGATGGCAGTAAAACGGTACCACTGCATGCACCTACTTTATCCGATGCGACTCCCCGCCTTCGGACCTATTCAAACCGCGACCGCCGCCCGTAACACCAAGCGGCACTGAAGGCGCGGGTTTGTTTTGTATGAAAGGAACGCGGAAGCGCCAGAAGGGCGCGGCTCGCGTTCGCCAGTGGTCACGTGCTCATGCCAGGTCTCATTTCATTTAAAGGGGCCTCATTATACGCTTCATTTGTCAGTACAAGGAAAGTGAAAAAAGACCTGTTGTCTTGGAAAAAGGCCAGAAGAACATTGGCAAAAGAAGGGGCACAGAATAGAATGGTATTTAAATAGCGCCCCATTTAAATTCACTGAGTAGTGCTGCAATATAACGCTAAATCAGCCCAACCCCAGCAGTATTCGTAATTGTGAAATGCTGCGCCACAGCACTACCTGACAAAACGCAGGGCACCAAATGAGAACTATTTTAAGAGGAGGAAGGGGGGGGGGATACTTCTAGGGAAAAAAACTTTTATGGGTAACCCACGAGTCATTTGCATTACTAAATAGGTCACTGATGATCAGAAAAATGCTATCATGGGTAAACCATTTATTACGGTTATCGCCGCATTACCGTGCCCCACGGTATTTCATCGTTAAGGCCATGTTGGTGAGTGGCCAGGCGATATACCCACCTCTGTTCCTTTTCAAAAAGGGTGCCCTCATTATTGGAGTGGATTTGCTCTATCACAACCCATTTCACATCGTTGGGGCTGTGACCATTTTCCAGAAAGTGGGTAGTGAGTTTGGTAGTATTCCTACCACATCTAATGTTACTGCGATGTTCCCCAATGCGTGTCTTTATCCGCCTGGTGGTCATGCCCACATACCTCAGATGGCAGGGGCAAGTAATCAAGTAGATGACATTACTTGAATTACAGTTGGTGTGACTTCTCAAATGCCATTCTTTCCCTTCTTCCAATTGTAAGACCTTGGTAGTGGTGGTTAGGTGACACACACTACATCCCCCGCAGGGGAAATGGCCTATGACGGGTGGTAGACCCCAGACATTAAGCACAGTTTGATGGTGAGGAGTCTGATTGGTTCTAGGGCGGGTATGTACAAGTTCATCATGTAAACTCCTTTCTCTTTTATAGGAGAACAAAGGTTTTTGCCAGTTGCGACCATTACTTGTGAGTATTCTCCAGTGCTTATTAATACAACGACTGACAGAATTTGAGATATTACTAAAGGTGGTCACACATGTTAGAGGGACAACAGGTTCCGCCTCCTTTTCATGGTCCTCCAACAGGGCCTCTCTATTATTATTCCTAGCCCTCTTGCGGCTCTTTTGTAGTACTTTCTTTGGGTATCCTCTACTTGACAATTTTACAGTGAGGTCATCGGCCTGGATGTTAAAATCTTTGAGATTACTGCAATTTCTACGGATGCGTAGATATTGACCGAAAGGGAGGTTTTCCCTTAGGGGACGCGGATGGAAACTAGTGAAATGGAGCAGGTTGTTAGTGCTGGTAGGTTTGTAGTAGGTTTTACTCACAAGGCGGTTGCCAACTCTGGAGAGGGTCACATCTAAGAAGACGATTGATTCAGAATTATATTGGTGGGTGAATCTCAAGTGGGGGTCGCAGGTGTTCACCCAGTCAAAGAACGCTAGAAGGCTCTCTTCTGACCCTTTCCAAATTAAAAGCACATCATCAATGTACCTCTGCCACAGGATAACATTGAGAGTGTAAGGGTTGCTGGCGTTCAAGATGTGTGTCTTCTCAAAATTGTGTACATACAGCCCCGCAATACTGGGGGCAAAAGTACTACCCATTGAGGTACCGGTCTTCTGTAAGTAGATGGTATCTTGGTACTGAAAAAAATTGCGTTTCAGTGCTAAAGTAGCACAATCGATGATAAAAGTCTTAGAAGTGTTATATGTCCAGGTGGTCTGTTCCAAAACATCCGCGAGGACCTTTAAGGTTGCATCCTGCGGGATGCAGGTATACAGACTTTCGATGTCTAAGGAAACCAGGTAACAAGGTTCTTCTGGCAGTTCTACAGTGAGAAGCATCGAAAGGAGACTTTTGGTATCCTTAATGTAGGTACTGGTGGATTGTACCAAAGGTTTAAAAAAGAAATCGCAATATTTTGAGAGGGGCTCTAATTGAGAGCCGATCCCTGACACAATAGGTCTACCCGGAGGTGGGACCCGATTTTTGTGGGTTTTAGGGAGAGTGTAGAAGTATGGTATTTTCCCTTCCGAACCAGTAAGAAAGTCAGCCTCTTGTTTGCTGATGTAACCATCCCTTTCCGCGGTGCCAACCAAGTCTGTAATTTCATCCTTAAGGTAAGGGGAGGGATCCTGTTGAAGGATGATGTAGCTGTTGGTGTCACCCAGGAGGCGTTTACACTCATTGTCATAGGCAATGGCATCCTGGATGACAATGCCACCCCCCTTGTCCGCACTTTTGATCACTATATCAGTGTTCTTCTGTAAACTTTCTATAGCTTTATACTCCCCAGCTGTTAAGTTCTTATATGGGGTCGGTTCTGTCAGTGCTTCTACCTCAAGAGACACAGCATTTTCAAATGCAATAATATCTGCTGGTATTAGATGAGTAGGAGGAATGAAATTGGATTTGTTTTTGAAATTAGTGTCACTGGGAGGTGTCTGGGTGGTATGTTCATGTTGTTCAAAGAAAGTCTTAAGCCTAAGTTTTCTAAAGAACTCCCCCAGTTCACATCTCAATTTAAAACGGTCCAAACGGGGGGTAGGTATAAAACCCAAGCCCTTTTCCAAGACAGAGGTCTCATCAGGAGTCATGGAGATACAGGTCACAGAGAGTCAGATGAAGACCACAATTACAGGTTTTAAAAAGAAACTAGAGGAGTTTAATAAGGAACTCAACGAGTATAAGGATAACCTTGCACAATCCAAAATTACTAAGTTTCAAAAAGACCTTAAAAGGTGGTCTTACGATAAAACCTACCCATATGCCAGTGATGATTATACTCCACCAGATCGAACTAACCAAGATCTTAATACCACTGATGATTCAGACTCTAGTAACTCGAGCAGTGGCAGTCGAGGGAATAAATCACGCGGCAGGGGCAGAGGCAATCAACAACGAAACCAATATAATCCCCATTGGTTCCCCTACCCAAATCAGGGACTGGGTGCATATCAGCATAACCCCTACAACCAGCCACCTTTTCCACCGAACTTTGGTTGGAACCCACACTTTGTTCCCCCCCCTCCACAACATTTCCAACAAAACATGTACCCACAACCTTTTTTAGGGTTTGGCCGGAGAGGCAGGGGGAAGAGGAGAGCAGGGAACCAGGTCCATTGGGGACCGACAGAATCCGTAGGGGACAACACACGGAGCAAAACTCAGGACCAGAGAGCGGGCCCGAGCAACCAAAGAGTCTAATAACTAATCTATCAAGTGTAGTCTTGACTCCTGATGAGACCTCTGTCTTGGAAAAGGGCTTGGGTTTTATACCTACCCCCCGTTTGGACCGTTTTAAATTGAGATGTGAACTGGGGGAGTTCTTTAGAAAACTTAGGCTTAAGACTTTCTTTGAACAACATGAACATACCACCCAGACACCTCCCAGTGACACTAATTTCAAAAACAAATCCAATTTCATTCCTCCTACTCATCTAATACCAGCAGATATTATTGCATTTGAAAATGCTGTGTCTCTTGAGGTAGAAGCACTGACAGAACCGACCCCATATAAGAACTTAACAGCTGGGGAGTATAAAGCTATAGAAAGTTTACAGAAGAACACTGATATAGTGATCAAAAGTGCGGACAAGGGGGGTGGCATTGTCATCCAGGATGCCATTGCCTACGACAATGAGTGTAAACGCCTCCTGGGTGACACCAACAGCTACATCATCCTTCAACAGGATCCCTCCCCTTACCTTAAGGATGAAATTACAGACTTGGTTGGCACCGCGGAAAGGGATGGTTACATCAGCAAACAAGAGGCTGACTTTCTTACTGGTTCGGAAGGGAAAATACCATACTTCTACACTCTCCCTAAAACCCACAAAAATCGGGTCCCACCTCCGGGTAGACCTATTGTGTCAGGGATCGGCTCTCAATTAGAGCCCCTCTCAAAATATTGCGATTTCTTTTTTAAACCTTTGGTACAATCCACCAGTACCTACATTAAGGATACCAAAAGTCTCCTTTCGATGCTTCTCACTGTAGAACTGCCAGAAGAACCTTGTTACCTGGTTTCCTTAGACATCGAAAGTCTGTATACCTGCATCCCGCAGGATGCAACCTTAAAGGTCCTCGCGGATGTTTTGGAACAGACCACCTGGACATATAACACTTCTAAGACTTTTATCATCGATTGTGCTACTTTAGCACTGAAACGCAATTTTTTTCAGTACCAAGATACCATCTACTTACAGAAGACCGGTACCTCAATGGGTAGTACTTTTGCCCCCAGTATTGCGGGGCTGTATGTACACAATTTTGAGAAGACACACATCTTGAACGCCAGCAACCCTTACACTCTCAATGTTATCCTGTGGCAGAGGTACATTGATGATGTGCTTTTAATTTGGAAAGGGTCAGAAGAGAGCCTTCTAGCGTTCTTTGACTGGGTGAACACCTGCGACCCCCACTTGAGATTCACCCACCAATATAATTCTGAATCAATCGTCTTCTTAGATGTGACCCTCTCCAGAGTTGGCAACCGCCTTGTGAGTAAAACCTACTACAAACCTACCAGCACTAACAACCTGCTCCATTTCACTAGTTTCCATCCGCGTCCCCTAAGGGAAAACCTCCCTTTCGGTCAATATCTACGCATCCGTAGAAATTGCAGTAATCTCAAAGATTTTAACATCCAGGCCGATGACCTCACTGTAAAATTGTCAAGTAGAGGATACCCAAAGAAAGTACTACAAAAGAGCCGCAAGAGGGCTAGGAATAATAATAGAGAGGCCCTGTTGGAGGACCATGAAAAGGAAGCGGAACCTGTTGTCCCTCTAACATGTGTGACCACCTTTAGTAATATCTCAAATTCTGTCAGTCGTTGTATTAATAAGCACTGGAGAATACTCACAAGTAATGGTCGCAACTGGCAAAAACCTTTGTTCTCCTATAAAAGAGAAAGGAGTTTACATGATGCACTTGTACATACCCGCCCTAGAACCAATCAGACTCCTCACCATCAAACTGTGCTTAATGTCTGGGGTCTACCACCCGTTATAGGCCATTTCCCCTGCGGGGGATGTAGTGTGTGTCACCTAACCACCACTACCAAGGTCTTACAATTGGAAGAAGGGAAAGAATGGCATTTGAGAAGTCACACCAACTGTAATTCAAGTAATGTCATCTACTTGATTACTTGCCCCTGCCATCTGAGGTATGTGGGCATGACCACCAGGCGGATAAAGACACGCATTGGGGAACATCGCGGTAACATTAGATGTGGTAGGAATACTACCAAACTCACTACCCACTTTCTGGAAAATGGTCACAGCCCCAACGATGTGAAATGGGTTGTGATAGAGCAAATCCACTCCAATAATGAGGGCACCCTTTTTGAAAAGGAACAGAGGTGGGTATATCGCCTGGCCACTCACCAACATGGTCTTAACGATGAAATACCGTGGGGCACGGTAATGCGGCGATAACCGTAATAAATGGTTTACCCATGATAGCATTTTTCTGATCATCAGTGACCTATTTAGTAATGCAAATGACTCGTGGGTTACCCATAAAAGTTTTTTTCCCTAGAAGTATCCCCCCCCCCTTCCTCCTCTTAAAATAGTTCTCATTTGGTGCCCTGCGTTTTGTCAGGTAGTGCTGTGGCGCAGCATTTCACAATTACGAATACTGCTGGGGTTGGGCTGATTTAGCGTTATATTGCAGCACTACTCAGTGAATTTAAATGGGGCGCTATTTAAATACCATTCTATTCTGTGCCCCTTCTTTTGCCAATGTTCTTCTGGCCTTTTTCCAAGACAACAGGTCTTTTTTCACTTTCCTTGTACTGACAAATGAAGCGTATAATGAGGCCCCTTTAAATGAAATGAGACCTGGCATGAGCACGTGACCACTGGCGAACGCGAGCCGCGCCCTTCTGGCGCTTCCGCGTTCCTTTCATACAAAACAAACCCGCGCCTTCAGTGCCGCTTGGTGTTACGGGCGGCGGTCGCGGTTTGAATAGGTCCGAAGGCGGGGAGTCGCATCGGATAAAGTAGGTGCATGCAGTGGTACCGTTTTACTGCCATCATTTGTTTAAATAATTCCACACAGATACGGGTGCCTCTTAACATCTCTGATGCACCACGTTATATTTATAGATGGACCGAGCGTGAAGGTTTTCCCCCCACCGCCAGCCCATGAGGCCCCATTGAGGACTTATAAATGTGAGTTTTTTTCTATATGTAACTCGACTGGCCAGCTTCATATGCCCCTTTCAAAGGTCGTCTTTGTGATTTTTTCAACTCCAACCTTCTGGTTGGCTTTACAATTATGACGAGCACTTTTTAAATTATATATTTACCCTGTGACCGCAGACTAAAATACCTGCGTGTTATTTAAATCAGACTTCTAAGATTAGGAGCTTTTTTTGAGCATTCATGTATTAAAATGGTTTTTCTCTGGGCTTAGCGTCCCAAGTCACGGAGATTGTATTCTTTAGGAATAATTACTCCTAGTTAGAATATTGGTGCATGTTTGATGTAAGTGCATGTTTGATGAAAGTACATGGCTTCTGAAAAATGTTATAATAGTCACATTTTAAAACAGACTTGTTTTTGTTTTCTTCTTACTTTTCAGACTTTTTTGTCTCCCCTTCGGGGTGAGACTGTTGGAAGACTTACCCAATATAGGAAGTCTACACTAATCAGGTTGTATTAGGTTTTTTTTTATATTTGCTTTTCCTTCTCTACACCTTAGTTTTGGACACCTTAGCGAGTGCCCATTAAGGTATATGATAGAGTTCTTTGGTCCTGACGAATGCTGAGCCGATCCTTGGCTCTTAAGCAGAAACATGTTGACCATCTTTGTTTTTTTGTCACTCCAGTAAGGACTTGTTGGTTCAAACTAACGCAACCAATCACTAGTCCTTTAATTTGCACTGTTTTTACTAGAGTTAGAGCTACCCTCTTCATAAAATTATTGTGTGATGAGTAGCCCACGCTCTTTTTAAAGCACTTCTTTATCACAACTTTGCTTTTTCAACCTTTTTGGACCCAATGAAGACAACTGGTTACCGACCTTCACAGGCGGTACCTGAGGGTTCTTTTTCTTCACTGAGCACATGCACCTTATTTCTTTACTAAATTTCTGTTTCTCTAGACGGAGGTAATTTCCTTCCTGTCTATTAACACCAATTGGTTTTAAGTCTTGTTCTTTGTTATTTAACTTACTTTGACACTCTTCTGTTGATTGTTATATATCTAACTTTAGCCTCTGCCAAACCTCTGGGGTCTGTGGACTGTGTGCACACTGTACCTATTTGGGAACAGTATATACAGACCCCCTTTCTCACACTTACAGACCCCCTTTACATCAGGGGTCATGTCAGCACCCAACCTAGGAGAGCTTGGTGGTCCAACCTTTCCCTGCCAGAGTAAATTCTGGCGCATTCCTTACTAGTCCCCTGGAAAGGGAATCCAACAGGCTGGATACCTTGGTAAAGAGATGTTCGAGGCATATGAGCTGCAGATTGCACACTGTGCATAGATCGCCACCTAGTGTTGGGCCCGGATGTTTGCAGTTTGTTTTATTCTGAAAAGTTGTTTGGAAGTCAAGAGATAGGTGACTCCTCCTTTGGACCATATTGCGCATGGGCATTGGCTCCATCTCCATTCTCCGCCACCGGGCTCGGAAGTATTTCCAGCGCTCCAGTATGGAATCGGTTTCCTTTGGCGTGCAATCCTCACCATTTCGACGGTATTGTTTCGATCGCGTCACCTATCGGCGTGATCCTTCTCCACTTCGGAGTCTTCGATTCCGGTCATCGACGAAGGTCTTAGGGCCTAACTAGGCCTCACTCTCTGGCTCATGGAAAGGACGCCATTCAAGGGGTGTCCTCAATGTGGGTCGAAGTTTCCCCACACCGATCTACATGAGGTGTGCAACCTTTGCCTCTCACCGGAGCGAAGAAGGAGTCGACATGCCAGAACACCAGCACGCCGAAGAAGACTCCAACTCTTCTGATGCCGAAGACTCAGACGTTGAAGCCATCACTCCAGCGCAACGGGTCGTAAGTAAGACCGTCGACCCCGACCCTTCTCCGAAACCCTTAAAGGCTTCGGTCACACCCTCACCATTGGGCCCGGGTGCACACTGAGGGACTGCTTCCCATACCCTGCCTTTGGGCACTGCAAAGAAGCCTATTAAGCCTCCAGGCGGCTCGGGCTCGAGCCAGCCTACTCCCGGCGTTGATCCTATACCGACACCGAAAAAGAAGCCATCTTCCTCATTCACGCCGGTTGCTCCCACACCCAAGCAACCGGCACTGAAGACTGGCACTGGCTCATCGACGTCGAAACCGCACTCTGAGCCAAGCAAAAAACTACCTAAAGGTCCCGACCCACATTCTTTGGAACCGAAAAAGCAACCAGAACCGAAAAAACATGTTCCAGTTAGACATTCCAAAATCTCACGGCTCCAAGCCGAAAGACCCTAAACCTGCTGCCGACTCGGTGCCGAAAAAACCTTCAGAACCGAAACCTTTGACACCGAGAGATCTATCTCCCTCAGAAGAACTTTTTACACCAGATCTCACTCAAAAGACTCTTGTAAAGGATCCTAAGACTGGCCAACAAACTCTTAGCTCTAAGAAGAGACCACGAGAAAATCCTGCGACTCCTCCTCCTCCTCCCAAGAAGAAGAGAGACATTGCAACTTCTCCATTAGGAGTCCCTTCTCCACCTCCTCCCCAGAATATACCTCCACCTAAACCCCTACACCACATCATTCACCTGCACCATCCACTGAGCCAGATGATTTAGCAGATACAGACTCTGATCACACGGGTGCACATATCCCAGTAGGGACAGATAGCCCCCCCCCAACCAATCACCTAACCCATGGGACGATTAAAACACCCCTGATGTTCCTTACGCCCGTAAGACGATGTGTATCCCTCCAAGCCCTCCTCGCCAGAAGACACTATAGGTTTTAACCTATTAGTCCAAAGAGCGGCACAATACCATGGGGTTGATATGCACACAGATGCTGTGGAAGAAGATTTTTTATTAGACACTTTTGACAATACACAAAGGTCCACCCCCATTTTACCAATGCTTAAAGGAGTCATTAAGCACGCAACCGAGCTGTTTAAATATTCTGTTGGGGCTCGAGTCCTCAACCCTTAAATTGAGAAAAAATACAAAGCTGCCCCAGTTTACATTAGAGGTCCAGCACCACTAGATTCCTTAGTAGTATCCAATGCACGTAAACGTGCTAACTCACAAACATCAGGTGACGCACCACCACCAGATAAGGAATCTAAACTCCTTGACGCCTCTGGTTATAGCACAGCCTCACAAGCAGCTAACATATGGCGCATTGCCTATACTCAAGCGTTATTGGCGAGATATGACAGAGCACACTATGATGAACTAGAATCCATCATGCAACATGTGCCAGACAAATACAAAAATAGGGCTAATGAACTCATACAGGAAGGTAAAAACATCGCCAACACTTCCATTAGTTGTGCCCTCGATGCCGCAGATACTGCCTCAAGGGCAATTAACACCAGCGTCCTTCTCCGTAGACATGCCTGGCTACGCATTTCAGGTTTCAAACCTGAAGTACAAAATTCCATCTAAAATCAGCCATTTGATGAGCAACACCTATTTCGCCCTAATGTAGATGTGTCTTTAAAGAAAATGTAAAAAGATACTGACAGCCAAATCTATGGGAGCCCTGCAATCACAGGCTCCCAGATTTTCTTTTCGTCGCTCATCATATAGAGGTAACACAAGAGGCTACTCCTCCGATAGCCCTTCCACGTCCTATAAAGCCCCTAACCAATCTACATTCACTAAGGACTACCAAAGAGGGGGTTATAGGAGCAGCAATAACAAAGGCAGAGGCAAAACCAACAACTCCCGCTCTGCCTCCACCCCTACCCAATGACTTCCCTCCACTCCCCTCCCCCACTATTCCACTCATGTGGGGGTAGGACTACAACAACTCCTTCCTGCCTGGATCAACATCACATTAGACAGGTGGGTGCGACAAATTATGCAATCAGGTTACTGTCTAGACCTAACGTCTACCCCCCAAACATCCCACCCAAACAGCGTCCAATGTCACAAGAGCATCTATCACTGCTAAAGCAAGAAGTGATATCCTTGCTAGAAAAAAGTGCAATAGAACCATTCCTCTGCACCAACAAAACAAAGGAGTTTACTCCCTATACTTTTTCAAAAAAGGACGGCTCTAGCCCGCAGACCTCTAAACATATACATACAGTCAGACCATTTTCACATGGTCGCACTCCAGCAAGTCCTTCCTCTCTTGTTACAAGATGACTTCCTGGCTACTCTAGACCTCAAGGACGCATAGTTCTACATTCCCATTCACAATGCTCACCGGAAGAATCTAAGATTTGTGATAGACGGACAGCACTATCAATTCAAAGTACTCCCATTCGGAGTCACAACAGCACCAAGAGTATTCACCAAGTGCCTAGCAGTAGTGGCAGCACACTTACGAAGACAGCACATCCTCGTCTTCCCATACCTCGACGACTGGCTCATAAAAGCCAGCTCATACAATCAGTGTGTACAGCACACGCATGCCACTATTCAACTACTGCACAACTTGGGGTTCACAATAAACCACACCAAGTACCATCTACAGCCATCCAAGATACAACAGTACCTCGGTGCCACAATAAATACCTCCGAAGCGCTAGCTTATCCCACTCCAGTAAGGATAGCCAGCATGCAAGCTCTTCACACAAAGTTTCAACCACAATACTCCCTGCCAGCACGAGTGTTCATGCAGCTCATAGGGATGATGGCCTCTTGCATTTTTATAGTGCCCCATGCAAGACTACAAATGCGTCCTCTCCAAGAGTGCTTAGCACGTCAATGGAACCAGGCTCAAGGCCAATTAACAGACCTAGTGTTGGTAGACGGTCGGACTCATCGCTCTCTGCAGTGGTGGAACACCAAAAACCTTTCAAAATGACGACCGTTCCTTGAGCCAGTTCCTCAGATAGTCTTGACTGCGGACGCATCGCTCTCCGGCTGGAGAAACCACCTACTGCAACACACCATGCAAGGAAGGTGGACACCACAACAGAAACTACTCCATATAAATCACCTGGAGTTACTTGCCATATTCTTAGCACTGAAAGCTTTTCAAAAACATGTATCAAACAAAGCTGTGTTAGTTCGCACAGGCAACATGACAGCCATGTATTACATACAAAAGCAGGGCGGAACACACTCCCTGCAACTCTCAACTAGCACAGAACATTTGGCGGTGGGCTATACCGCAAAACTTATTCCTACTAGCCCAGCATGTTCCAAGAGTACAAAATACCATGGCAGATCTGTTAAGTCGTCAAACACAACAGATCCACGAGTGGGAACTTCAAACAACAGATCCACGAGTGGGAACTTCATCCGCAAGTTCTTCAACCATTCTTTCAGATGTGGTGACAACCTCAGATAGACCTCTTTGCCACCCACAAAAACGCCAAATGCCCAAGCTTCGCCGCCAGGTATCCACACCCACTGTCCAAGGGCAATGCAATATGGATGAACTGGTCCGGCAGATTTGCGTACGCTTTTCCACCTCTACCACTCATGCCACTAGTAGTACGCAAACATCAGCAGCATTCTCTAACCCTCATCCTAGTTGCTCCAACGTGGGCCAGACAGCCGTGGTACACCACACTACTACAACTGTCTGTAGGACCACACCAAAAACTATACCTATCTCCACACCTTTTAGCACAGATCCGTGGAGAGATCAGGCACCCGGACCCAGCTCAGCTCAACCTTGCGATCTGGCTCCTGAAGTCCTAGAGTTCGGATATCTTAACCTTCCTCCAGACTTCATGAATGTCATTAAAGAAGCTAGATGTCCAACCAATAGAGCATGTTATGCAGCCAAGTGGAAACGCTTTGTAATATATTGTCACAACAACTATATTAATCCTCTAGACGTGTCTATTCAACACATTATAGGATACTTACTATACCTCCAAAGATGTAACCTAGCCTACACTTCTATTAGACTACATCTCGCTGCTATAGCAGCATATCTTCAAAACAGGCAGCATCTATCTCTGTTCGGAGTGCCTGCCATTAAAGCTTTCATGGAAGGCTTAAAAAGAATAATTCCTCCCAGAGTACCACCCTCACCTGTGTGGAACTTAAACATTGTTCTCAGTTGACTAATGGGACCTCCCTTCGAACCATTACATGAATGTGAACTACAGTTCTTAACATGGAAGGTTGCGTTCCTAGTAGCTATTACTTTGTTACGGAGAGTTAGTGAATTACAAGCTCTAACCATTCAAGAACCCATTTTGCAAATGCATCACAATAAAGTTTTTCTCCGTACCAATACAAAATTCCTTCCCAAAGTCATATCCCCCTTCCACCTCAATCAATCTGTGGAACTGCCAGTTTTCTTCTCTCTCGCAGCAAAAGCAGTAGCATAAAGAGCTCTTCAAACCCTAGATGTCAAAAGAGCATTGCTATACTACATTGAAAGAACACAGCCCTTTTGTAAGACCAAACCACTCTGTGTCTTTCTCACCACCACACAAAGGCAACCCTATTTCAAAACCTGGGTTAGCAAGATGGATTGTCAAATGCATACACATTTGCTACCACAAAGCTAAACGTACGCTATCCGTTCCTCCTAAAGCCCACTCTACAAGGAAGATAGGGGCTTGCCCCAGTATGGGAACTTTCATAGATTCCCATGCTTTTGTATCATTCCCCGTCGTCGGAATGGGAGTCTCGGTAATAAAAAATACCATAGTAGTAGGTACAAAAGAGAAAGGAAAGGCCTAGGCCTCATTCCCTTTTGTAACATATCAGCCTCTTTTTGTAAAAGAGACCAAATTTTAGACATCAGCCAATCAGAAGAGCCTCACCCCTGGAACCTTCCTGAAGGAACCTCAGAGCCTCAGATTTTCTACCGCACGTTGTGCTAGGGAGTCTCCATTGAGCTCTGCTCTATTTTCAACACTTTCAAGTAGATTTCTACAGTTTTTTCTTCAGGATTTCTTCAGTTTTACTTCAGAAATCTCTCCTTTTCATCAGGATGTCTGAAGCTGAGAAAAAGAAAGCCCTTTTCAAGCCCTGTTCCACCTGTGGAAAGAAAAGGCTGTTTGTGGAGGACAAACACAAAGATTGCATTTACTGCCTTTATCCGGATCACAAGGCAGAGGACTGCAAAATTTGCCGCACTCTCTCCACCAAGACCTTGAGAGATCGTGCTGGAAGACTGCTTACATGGCTACAGAGGCAGAAGGAGAGGAAACATGGAGTTTCCAGTGATGAGGAGGAATCGTCTTCATTTGCTTCCTCAAAAAGGTCAGTGAAAAGGGGTAGAGGTTCCCCATCTTCCTCTGTTGGGCGCCCCTCAAAGGCTTCAAAAAAGACCCCCAGAGAGTCTGATAGCCGGGGTTCAGGGAGTTCCACCCACCGCAGTGGGAAGGATAAGGCAGAACTGGTTTCGCCTCCTAAGGGTGAGAAGACAGACCCAGCCTTCAAAAAACCCTCCTCACATTCTTCAGAGAGGAGTTCTAAGTCCTCTACGACGAAGACATCGTCGACTGTTGGTCCGTCGACGAAGAAAATGAAGCCCAAAATCCAGTTGGTCCCGTCGACGGGCTCGTCGGCGGGAGAATCGTCGACGAAAGCTTCGTCGTCGTCGTCGAAGAAGGTATCGTCGACGGGAGATGTGCCGACGACATCGACGAAGACGTTGTCGACGGCTTCATTAACATCGTCGACGAGGAAACCATCATCGTCGACGGCAGTGACGACAAAGGCGTCGACGACGGTATCGACGACGGTGGTGTCGTCGACGGGTGCATCGAAGACTACAACAATATCTACAACGTCGGCGGGCTCGTCGACGGTGGTGTCGACGACGACATCTGTAATTCCAATATTGTCGGTGAGGATATCTCCGGTGTCGACGGAACCATCGACGATACTAGCTACGGAGAGACGAGTGACGGTTTCTTTAACGAGAATCACTCCTGAGATGACATCCCCGAGAAGGGTGACCCTTTTACCGCCAACTTTGTTGTTGGACCAGGGAGTATCTGAGTAAGACGGACAGGATGCTTATGACTATGCCAATAGCCCGTCTCAGCTACTAATCAAGAGTCAAGAGACCGATTCAGAAGGGGCATATGACCAAGGGGAAGGAGAATATCATCAAATGGCCCACTCTAAGGGCTATGTGCCACAAGACATGACTTCGGTTCCTACAACATTCTTGCATGACCTCCACAAGATGTTGCAGGACTATAAGTCAAAAGCAGAAAGACCAACACCACGTAGGTCTGCTCCTTCGACACCAGTGAGGAACCCCTCCTCTGTAGTCACTCCGGTACTTCCGATACAGACGCCACCTCAACCTCAGCGGCCGGTGCCTCAGGCTCCGTCAGAGCCAGCCGATGACCCGGATGGGGATGGTGATGATGATGAATCATCCAATGATAACCAAGAGTCGGATCATGATGGGGATGAATATGATGACTACATCATCCCAGACCAAGCTTCGCCTCTTCAAGACTTGGTAGATTCACCTCCTGCTGACATCGGCAGTTTTCACCAGCTGATGGAACGTGCAGCTGGGAGATTTAAACTGGTAATGCCCGCTCAAATCACGGACTGTTTCTTATATGATTTCAAAGAAACACACTGCAAGACAACAAGGTTGATTCCAATTGTGGATCCTTTGTGGGAGGAAGGTTTGAAAGCTATGAAAAACCCAGCGACGGTGGTCCCTGTGCTACCGCGTCTGGATAAAAAGTATAAAGCACCAGATGATGGACCTGCAGCGCTAACGGGCCATCCAAAACCTGACTCTGTCATCTCACAGGCAGCACAGAGGAAGTCGCGGAACCCCTCTGCCCCCTTAACGGCCCCTCCTGACAAGGATGGACGACTGGATAACACGGGCAAGCGGTTTTCATCGATGGCTAGCCTGCTAATACGTGCCGCCAATGCTTTGGCGATATTAGGACGATATGATCGCCAATTGTGGTGTGATGTAGCTCCATATCTGGAACAGCTTCCACCGGGGTCAGTGGCGGAAGCAAAGAAGACTTTACAAGAGGGTGAGGCGGTCTCTATGGAAATTATAGACTGTGCCATGGTGTAGGAGAGTAGGGTCTGCAATCCTATGATCACCCAGATTTTTGCTTTTTGCTGCACTGGTTTACGACTTTCCCTGGCTGTGGGCCTGCTAATCAGACCCACAGCCTAGCTGTTCTCTCTATCCAAATTGTACTCAGGTACTGAATTTGCCCTGGGCCCTCTCCAAGTCCCTGTACCCAGGGCTGAGGTGCACCCAGAAGTCTCCCAGGGGCTGAAGCATGTATTGTGCCACCCCTGGATTGACTAACTAAAACTGACACAACTGGCTGCACGACAGCTGGGGCAAGGTGGTGTACTCACCCTTTGCTTTAGATATAGTATACCTATATCTAACCCTAAAATGGACACACAGATCTCCTATCAGTCACTCCTATGGCAGGCCTTAACAATCCTGAAGGCAGAGTGCTTGGAATCGTGTGAGGTGGTGCTCTGGCATGAGCTAAGCCTGTCTGCGGCTTTCGGGATCCATCCCTTAGCCGTTTCCATGATATCGCATACCATATACTCTTAAGTGCATTATAATCCTCGCGGTTATGTGCCAACTCTGGTATCGCTTTATCAAAACATGTCGAGTAAGGTGTCATACGAATTGGAATACTAACCCCTCGCCAATTCTGGCGACGGGGTTAGCATTCCACCCTTCTAGAGGGACACGACATGCATGTAACCTATAACCCCGGTTAAAGTCAGACAGAGCCTTAGCATCCACAAAATGGATGCTGCCACCGAGACACAAGTCTGCCCTCCTGCTGCTGGGAGTCCTCCCAGAGCAGGAGATAAGGACAAAGGGTTTCCTGCCAGGGGCGGTGCCAGCACCGTCCCAGACAGGGTTTTGTGTATTGTAGGTAGGCAGGGCTTTAGAGGAAGGTGACTGCACGTGGCACCCCGGTGCTCACTGTGCATAGGCTGGCTGGAACCAGTTCCAGGGTCACTCCAGACCCTGTGCTGGGGAAAAGCCCGCCAAGGAAGTGGGTGTAACCACCCCCCTCCCAGTCCCACCCATAGGGCAGGACTTAGTCGCGTGCCAGCCCCTTTTTACAGGATAAAGGTAGAGACTGGCCCCCTTCCAAATCAGATCATCTTTGAATCCTGAAACTACTTTCTGCGAAAGGAACTCAAGACTTCTTCCTAAGATTTCTCCCTTGTGACTAAGGAGTAGTCACCCTGCATCCGCAGGCACCATCTAAGAACACTGCGGTCTGCTGCAAGTCCTTCCTCCGGAATCCGACTGCCCAGCTCGACGAGAACCGGCTTCCCTGGCACCTCTGACCTCTACCTGCATCATCAGTCACGCTGAGATTCGTGGGTGTGACGAGACCTCGAGGGACCGGCCATCTTCAAGACTGCACGACTTCTTTCCAGCAAGCCCGCCGAGTGAATTCCTGGTGAGTGCTTTGGGGTCCGAGAAGCCCCCACCCTGAGCGGCTCCAGCACCGAAGAGCAGCCCCCCAGCATCTCCACGATCTGCGTGGGGCCCTTCTGCTTTTTACTGCTCACCGCGTTGTTTGGCTTCTAGCCCGCTGGCTTGTGGCCTTCCTGACGACGCCCGACGACATTTCTGCTGCTGGTCTGGTTGCTCCAGACTGGCCCTTGCTTCCCTCCATCGGAGAAGTACCCTGGACCCTCCTGGTCCGCCCAAGACGCCATTTTAGGTCCACCGCGTGGGCCTTGCATTTGCCAAGACTTGTTGCCCAATCCTGGGTCCAGCGACGTCGGCAGCAAGAACCTTCGTGGGACAGCTCGCACCTCCATCCTGGTCGCCGACAACGCCTCCTGGTCCGAGAGACTGCAGAGCCCAGCAGCGCCCACTCACCTGACTGCGGTGACTTCGCCCGGTGCCATCCTGGTGCCCACTTAATCACTGGCTAGTGATTCAAGAACTTGGTCCCCTCTGCTTTCAGGTTTTCTTCTTCCTTGATCCAGGCTTGGATCCATCGAACTTTCCTTCACTGGTCGCCTGCCAGCAACTTCTTCCTTCCAGGCTCCTGGTCCGGCAACGAGATCCCCGACGTCTTTTCAGACCTATGCAGCTGCAGCCCCTGGGCTAGGTAACTTCGGCACTCCGGTGTCCCAGCATAGCCTCACTATCCAAGGGTCAGGATCCACTGTCGTTTTCTCCCCACCAGGTCGGGTTCACCCGTGAACACTAACTTTTCGAATTCTAGCTTCCATAGACTTTGTCCCGCATCCCGCGTGAGAGTGCACACTCTGCACCCGAGTCCCCTGGGCCTCCTAGTAGTAATCTAACGATTCCCTAGTCCAGTCCTAGCGATTCCAAAGCCTATTAGAACTGTTACTTACCTGCTAGTAATTCGCATTCCACTTTTAAAGTATATGGTTTTTCGTGCCCCTCGGGCATTTGTGTATAACGTGCTAACTTAAGTATTTTCGTAAGAGTTTTGTTGTGTGCTTAGCTCCCTGTCTCATAAAGAGCCAGGGTAGTCTTGTTATAAATAAATACACTGTTTATTTTCATAACAACTTGTGTGGTGTCCTTTCACTGGGTGTTCAAGGGGTAATGTGATGGTAAAACAGCTGGCTTAACACGCCCTCTAGAGTCTTAGCCTTAGACTGCTCGTATCCATGCTACTAGGATAGCTGGTCTATAAGGTTGACTTACAACCAATCATCAATAAGGGTTGTTTGGACTGATATATAGTGATCACTAGAATAGTGAGCACTGCAAATCAGGCCAACTTCTCACATTGGTGAGCAGCGGTTGGGATTTGAGCTTGCTGTTGTTTTACCACACATGCCCTAAGAATATCTTGTGAAAGATCACATAAGTACTAAAGGTACATATAACTTAGCTTAGAATACTCTGAGTTCTACTGAACCAGCTGTTGTAGCTCCTAGGGCCTAGCACACCCTAAACTACAACTCTAGCAAGGGATCAGTAGGCAAACATATAGTGTAGGTAAGTGCACCACTTACACCTCACTAGAAAAGCATGTCTACCCAGGGAGATTCTACTGAGACTCCCCTGGTCAGTGTTGACCCTCCACAGGTCACTTCAAGATATGCAGCTCTCAGTTTCCAGGAGATGAGACAGATCTGTGTCTCCAGAAAACTGAAGCAGGGGTCTAACCCCACCACTCCCTTTCTGATAGGTCTCTTAGAGACATATGATGCCAGAAAGCTTTCTCAGTTACATGAGAACATGCCAGCCTTAGAGGGAACCTCTGGGGATCCAGATCTCCCCAACACTGATTCAGCAGTTGAGGAGGAGGATCAGGAGGTACTCTCTGGGGATGAGGTAGACAAAGGTCTTGAGGTAGTCAGAAGGCTAACTAGGACCAACTTAGACTTACTTGGGCTAGGATCTGGGGGCCCCCCAGTACTAACCCGAAGTGGGCCTAACCTTGGAGTTAGGAGAGATAGATCTCTTTCTAGGGACTCCAATAGATCTCTGCACTCTAATGCCTCTTCTCAGGGGAGAAGGAATCCTCCACAGAGGAGATTTACTTCCCCTCAGAGAAGGGAGCATGAAGCTAGGATGAGACAAGCTGAACTGAGGATTGAAAGGGAAGAAATTGCCCTGGCCAAAGAGAAGCTTGCCCTGGCAAGAGAGCAGCAGATGAGTGGGCTAGCTCCCACTGGTGGCAGCAATCTCCCAAGAGATAGAGAGAAGGGTTTAGATACTAAACACCTGACTAAAATAGTGCCTCCCTTTAAGCAAGGGGATGATATCCAGAAATGGATGGCTGCTCTGGAGAGGGCCTGCACTGTGCAGGGCATTCCCCAGAGTCAGTGGGCAGCTATACTGTGGCTCTCCTTTCATGGTAAAGGTAGAGATAAGCTCCTCACTACAAGAGTGGAGGATGCTAACAATTACCAGGTCCTGAAGAATACACTGGTTGATGAGTTTGGTTTAACCACTGAGCAGTACAGGTTGCTGTTCAGAGACACCCAGAAAACTCAGTCTCAGGACTGGTCTGATTTTGTGGATTGTGCCACTAAGGCTTTGGAGGGCTGGTTGCTGGGTAGCAAGGTTACAGATTACACAGGATTGTATAATCTAATGATGAGAGAACACATTTTGAACAATTGTCAGAACCAGTTGCTGCACCAGCACCTTGTTGATTCAGATCTGACCTCTCCCCAAGAATTGGGAAAGAAGGCAGACAAATGGGTCAGGACAAGGATCAAGCAGAACCAGAACCAGAACCAGGGTGGTCAGAAGAAAGCAGACCAGAAGGGTAATGTTAAGAATGAGCAAAATGACCAGAAGTCTTCACCAGGTCCCCAACAAACCAAAGAGGGTGGGGGTCAGGCTTCCCAGAAGAAGAAGACTCAAGAAGGCCAGTCGAAAAGGTGGTGCCAGTACTGCAAAAGTAAATCTCACTGGTTTAGTGAGTGCACCAAAAGAGGAGGACAAACTCCTGCCACTACAGCTCCTAAAGCAACTGCACCCCCTAGTACAGTCAGTAGTGGTAGTGTCACTCCCAAGGCATTAGTTGGGTTAACCTTGGGTACTGAGGGGTCTGACAACTTAGTTGGCACGCTCACTCAGGCTGTCCTTGTCTGTACAGGGGATAGGGATATGTCCCCTGAAATAAGTCCCAATACTTTGGGCAAATACAGGCAGACACCTTTGATTAATGGCAAAATGGCTCAGGCCTATAGGGACACTTGTGCCAGTGTCACCATGGTGACACCTAACTTTGTGGACCCTGGACAGATCATGCCAGGTACTGATTTCCTGGTGACCAATGCCAGCAATGTCACTACTAGTCATAGTGTGGCAATTGTAGCTTTCTCCTGGGGTGGAGTGAAGGGACAAAAGAAAGTTGTAGTCAGTTCAGACCTCCCAGTTGATTGTTTGTTGGGCAATGATTTGGAGTCATCACAATGGTCAGAAGTGGAGCAGAGGACTCACATGGAGATGTTAGGCTTGCCAGCACATGTGCTTGCTGTGACTAGGTCACAGGCCAGAAGATGCCCAACTGAACAGGTGCTGGATCCTGAAAGTATGGACCAGACACCTTCCAAGAAGAAGAGCAGTAAGGGTAAGGCTTTGCCTTCCCCCTTGCCCCAGGTTGAGGATCAAGTCTCTGAGGAGGCTGATCTAGAAGAGCTGAAGGAAACTGAGCCTAAAGAGCTTGAACTTGATCAAGTTGAGTTTCTGGGCTCAGGGGGACCCTCCAGAGCAGACCTGGGGAAGGAACAGTTGAGCTGCCCTTCCCTTGAACCCCTCAGACAGCAGGCTGCTGCTGAGGCTGCAGGGAATGCCACAGGTGCCCACAGGGTATACTGGGAAGATGGACTCCTGTACTCTGAGTCAAGAGACCCCAAGCCTGGTGCAACCAGGAGGCTGGTCATCCCATTGTCTCTGAGAGGTTTCCTTCTCACCTTGGCCCATGAGATTCCCCTTGCAGGTCATTTAGGTCAGACAAAGACTTGGGACAGGCTTGTCTCACACTTTCACTGGCCCCATATGAATGAGAATACCAAGGAGTTTTGTCGCTCATGTGTCACTTGCCAAGCCAGTGGTAAGTCAGGTGGCACAACAAAGGCCCCCCTCATACCACTACCTGTGGTGGGGGTTCCCTTTGAAAGAGTGGGGATTGACATTGTTGGTCCAATGGAACCCCAGACAGCATCAGGACACAAGTTTATACTGGTGGTGGTGGACCATGCCACCAGGTATCCTGAGGCTATTCCCCTTAGGACCACTACAGCCCCTGTAGTGGCAAGAGCCCTAGTTGGAGTGTTCTCCAGAGTGGGTTTCCCTAAGGAGGTCGTTTCTGACAGAGGTACAAACTTCATGTCAGGATATCTGACTGCCATGTGGAAAGAGTGTGGTGTGAACTACAAGTTCACCACACCCTATCATCCACAGTGCAATGGGCTTGTTGAGAGATTCAACAGGACCCTGAAAGGGATGATTCATGGACTACCTGAACCTCTTAGGAGAAGATGGGATGTCCTGATCCCCTGCCTCTTGTTTGCTTACAGAGAGGTCCCACAGAAGGGGGTTGGCTACAGCCCTTTTGAGCTTCTGTATGGGCATCCTGTAAGAGGACCCCTGTGTTTGGTGAAGGAAGGATGGGAGAGACCTCTCAAAAAGCCTGCAACCAACATAGTGGACTATGTACTTGGTCTCCGCTCCAGGATGGCTGAGTATATGGAAAAGGCATCTAAAAACCTTGAGGCCAGCCAGGAACTTCAAAAAGCTTGGCATGACCAAAAGGCTGTACTGACTGTATACCAGCCAGGACAGAAGGTGTGGGTGCTGGAGCCAGTGGCCCCAGCAGCTCTGAAAGACAAATGGTCTGGGCCCCACACCATCATTGAGCAAAAGGGAGAGGTTACCTACTTGGTGGACCTTGGAACTCCCAGGAGCCCTCTCAGAGTGCTCCATGTTAACAGGCTCAAGGCATATGTTGACAGGAAGGACATGAGCTTGCTCATGGCCACAGATGAGGGACAGGAGGAAGAGAGTGACCCTCTCCCAGACCTGCTCACTCAGAATCCTGATGATGGGTCAGTTGATGGTGTTGTCTTTTGTGGCAGCCTCACTGAACATCAGCAACAGGATTGCAGGCAAGTTCTGCAATCCTTTCGACATATGTTCTCTCTGACACCCAGCCAAACTGATTGGTGTACCCATGATGTTGACACTGGAGACAGTCTGCCTGTCAAGAGTAAAATCTACAGACAGCCTGATCATGTTAGAGACTGCATCAAAACTGAAGTGCAGAAAATGTTGGAACTGGGAGTCATTGAGCCCTCAGATAGCCCTTGGGCTAGCCCAGTAGTTCTAGTGCCAAAGCCTCACACCCAGGGTGGTAAGAGAGAGATGAGGTTTTGCGTAGACTACAGAGGCCTCAATGCAGTCACTAAGACTGATGCCCACCCAATACCAAGAGCAGATGAGCTTATAGATAGATTGGCTTCTGCCAACTTCTTAAGCACATTCGATTTGACAGCTGGGTATTGGCAAATCAGGTTAGCTGAGGAAGCCAAACCTAAAACAGCATTTTCTACCCCTGGAGGGCATTATCAATTTGTGGTAATGCCCTTTGGACTGAAAAATGCACCTGCCACCTTCCAAAGGTTGGTGAATCAAGTCCTCACTGGGCTGGATGACTTCTGTGCAGCTTATCTTGACGATATTGCTGTCTTTAGCTCCACCTGGGAGGATCACCTGGTCCACCTGAGGAAAGTGTTAGAGGCCCTGCAAAAGGCAGGCCTCACTATCAAGGCCACAAAGTGCCAGATAGGGCAGTCACAGGTTGTATACCTGGGCCACCTTGTAGGTGGAGGCCAGGTTCAGCCACTGGAGAGTAAGATACAGGCCATCAAGGACTGGACTCCTCCAATCACCCAGACTCAGGTTCGAGCTTTCTTGGGCCTGACTGGGTACTATAGGAAGTTTGTCAGAAATTATGGGTCCATAGTGACCCCCCTTAATGACCTGACAAGCAAGAAGATGCCAAAGAAAGTTCAGTGGACAGCAAGCTGTCAGAAAGCATTCAATGACCTAAAGCAGGCCATGTGCACAGCACCTATCCTCAAGAGTCCAGATTACTCCAAGCCATTCATTGTCCAAACAGATGCTTCTGAGTTGGGTGTGGGAGCTGTTCTGTCTCAATTGAATTTTGATGGTAATGATCAGCCTATTGCTTTCATTAGTAGAAGGTTGACACCCAGAGAGAAAAATTGGTCAGCTATTGAGAGGGAGGCCTTTGCTGTGGTCTGGGCCCTGAAGAAGCTGAGGGCCTACTTGTTTGGCACTCACTTCACCATTCAGACAGACCATAAGCCCCTCTTGTGGCTAAATCAGATGAAGGGTGAAAACCCCAAACTGCTTAGGTGGTCCATTTCCCTACAGGGGATGGATTTTACAGTGGAGCATAGACCTGGGACTGATCACAGCAATGCTGATGGGCTCTCCAGGTATTTCCACTTAGAGCAAGAAGACTCACCTGGTCAAGGTTAGTTTATTGTCCCAAAGTTTGGGGGGGGGTCATGTAGGAGAGTAGGGTCTGCAATCCTATGATCACCCAGATTTTTGCTTTTTGCTGCACTGGTTTACGACTTTCCCTGGCTGTGGGCCTGCTAATCAGACCCACAGCCTAGCTGTTCTCTCTATCCAAATTGTACTCAGGTACTGAATTGGCCCTGGGCCCTCTCCAAGTCCCTGTACCCAGGGCTGAGGTGCACCCAGAAGTCTCCCAGGGGCTGAAGCATGTATTGTGCCACCCCTGGATTGACTAACTAAAACTGACACAACTGGCTGCACGACAGCTGGGGCAAGGTGGTGTACTCACCCTTTGCTTTAGATATAGTATACCTATATCTAACCCTAAAATGGACATACAGATCTCCTATCAGTCACTCCTATGGCAGGCCTTAACAATCCTGAAGGCAGAGTGCTTGGAATCGTGTGAGGTGGTGCTCTGGCATGAGCTGAGCCTGTCTGCGGCTTTCGGGATCCATCCCTTAGCCGTTTCCATGATATCGCATACCATATACTCTTAAGTGCATTATAATCCTCGCGGTTATGTGCCAACTCTGGTATCGCTTTATCAAAACATGTCGAGTAAGGTGTCATACGAATTGGAATACTAACCCCTCGCCAATTCTGGCGACGGGGTTAGCATTCCACCCTTCTAGAGGGACACGACATGCATGTAACCTATAACCCCGGTTAAAGTCAGACAGAGCCTTAGCATCCACAAAATGGATGCTGCCACCGAGACACAAGTCTGCCCTCCTGCTGCTGGGAGTCCTCCCAGAGCAGGAGATAAGGACAAAGGGTTTCCTGCCAGGGGCGGTGCCAGCACCGTCCCAGACAGGGTTTTGTGTATTGTAGGTAGGCAGGGCTTTAGAGGAAGGTGACTGCACGTGGCACCCCGGTGCTCACTGTGCATAGGCTGGCTGGAACCAGTTCCAGGGTCACTCCAGACCCTGTGCTGGGGAAAAGCCCGCCAAGGAAGTGGGTGTAACCACCCCCCTCCCAGTCCCACCCATAGGGCAGGACTTAGTCGCGTGCCAGCCCCTTTTTACAGGATAAAGGTAGAGACTGGCCCCCTTCCAAATCAGATCATCTTTGAATCCTGAAACTACTTTCTGCGAAAGGAACTCAAGACTTCTTCCTAAGATTTCTCCCTTGTGACTAAGGAGTAGTCACCCTGCATCCGCAGGCACCATCTAAGAACACTGCGGTCTGCTGCAAGTCCTTCCTCCGGAATCCGACTGCCCAGCTCGACGAGAACCGGCTTCCCTGGCACCTCTGACCTCTACCTGCATCATCAGTCACGCTGAGATTCGTGGGTGTGACGAGACCTCGAGGGACCGGCCATCTTCAAGACTGCACGACTTCTTTCCAGCAAGCCCGCCGAGTGAATTCCTGGTGAGTGCTTTGGGGTCCGAGAAGCCCCCACCCTGAGCGGCTCCAGCACCGAAGAGCAGCCCCCCAGCATCTCCACGATCTGCGTGGGGCCCTTCTGCTTTTTACTGCTCACCGCGTTGTTTGGCTACTAGCCCGCTGGCTTGTGGCCTTCCTGACGACGCCCGACGACATTTCTGCTGCTGGTCTGGTTGCTCCAGACTGGCCCTTGCTTCCCTCCATCGGAGAAGTACCCTGGACCCTCCTGGTCCGCCCAAGACGCCATTTTAGGTCCACCGCGTGGGCCTTGCATTTGCCAAGACTTGTTGCCCAATCCTGGGTCCAGCGACGTCGGCAGCAAGAACCTTCGTGGGACAGCTCGCACCTCCATCCTGGTCGCCGACAACGCCTCCTGGTCCGAGAGACTGCAGAGCCCAGCAGCGCCCACTCACCTGACTGCGGTGACTTCGCCCGGTGCCATCCTGGTGCCCACTTAATCACTGGCTAGTGATTCAAGAACTTGGTCCCCTCTGCTTTCAGGTTTTCTTCTTCCTTGATCCAGGCTTGGATCCATCGAACTTTCCTTCACTGGTCGCCTGCCAGCAACTTCTTCCTTCCAGGCTCCTGGTCCGGCAACGAGATCCCCGACGTCTTTTCAGACCTATGCAGCTGCAGCCCCTGGGCTAGGTAACTTCGGCACTCCGGTGTCCCAGCATAGCCTCACTATCCAAGGGTCAGGATCCACTGTCGTTTTCTCCCCACCAGGTCGGGTTCGCCCGTGAACACTAACTTTTCGAATTCTAGCTTCCATAGACTTTGTCCCGCATCCCGCGTGAGAGTGCACACTCTGCACCCGAGTCCCCTGGGCCTCCTAGTAGTAATCTAACGATTCCCTAGTCCAGTCCTAGCGATTCCAAAGCCTATTAGAACTGTTACTTACCTGCTAGTAATTCGCATTCCACTTTTAAAGTATATGGTTTTTCGTGCCCCTCGGGCATTTGTGTATAACGTGCTAACTTAAGTATTTTCGTAAGAGTTTTGTTGTGTGCTTAGCTCCCTGTCTCATAAAGAGCCAGGGTAGTCTTGTTATAAATAAATACACTGTTTATTTTCATAACAACTTGTGTGGTGTCCTTTCACTGGGTGTTCAAGGGGTAATGTGATGGTAAAACAGCTGGCTTAACACGCCCTCTAGAGTCTTAGCCTTAGACTGCTCGTATCCATGCTACTAGGATAGCTGGTCTATAAGGTTGACTTACAACCAATCATCAATAAGGGTTGTTTGGACTGATATATAGTGATCACTAGAATAGTGAGCACTGCAAATCAGGCCAACTTCTCACACATGGACATTGCCACGACGTCCTTTCGGGCGTTGGCAGGAGCGGCAGTCTTAAGACGCCAAGGGTGGCTGAAGGCGACTTGGTTTAGACCGGAAATTCAGAACAAGGTCCTTGATCTGCCCTTCGATGGCGAGGCCCTATTCGGGAAATTAATAGATGATACTCTTCAAGAGATCAAAAAGGACACATAAACAGCCAGGTCGCTAGGTACCCTCCAGTATCGCAAATCTCCCTTCAGAGGTTCGAGAGGCAGAGGAGGTGGTTATAGAGGTTCATACCAACAACAGCAGCAACGCTATTCTTCAAACAGCTCAGGATACCAGCAAAACCGCCAGTCATACCAGCAAAGGCAGGGCCAATCTTCGGGTTACTCGAGGCCTTACAACAAGGGCAAGCAGGCTGCCCGTGGACGAGACACGTCCAAGCGCCAATAGCGGCCTCCTGGCTCTGCCTACTGTTCCCTCCTCCAAGAAATCATCAGTTGGAGGCAGGGTGTCAAAATTCCTTCAAAATTGGTCCAAAATAACATCGGACTGTTGGGTGATGAACATCATAAGGCGAGGACATACTTTGGAATTTATGGAAGTCCCTCCACCCAGGCCCCCGGCAGCCATTCCGTCGAAACATCTGCGTTTCCTAAGGCTCGAAGTACAACAAATGCTCCGCAAAGGGGCGATACAGCCGGTCCCCTCCAAACAACAGGGCCAAGGTTTCTATTCCAGGTTCTTCCTGGTGAGAAAGACGCTGGAAAAATGGCGCCCCATCTTAGACCTCAGGGAGCTAAATACCTATCTCGTCTCCCTATTCTTCCGGATGGTATCCCTACAGGACATATTGAAGATGATCAGCCCGGGGGATTTCATGGCCACGCTCGATCTGGAGGCCGCGTACTTCCATGTCCCGATTCACCCAGCACACAGAAGGTTCCTACGCTTCACAGTAGCCAAGAGCCATTTTCAGTTCAGGGTTCTGCCGTTCGGTCTTCGCTCTGCCCCAAGGATTTTCAAAAAGGTGCTGGCACCGGTGGCAGCATTTCTGCGAAAGAACCACTTCCAGGTCTTCCCTTATCTGGACGATTGGTTACTGAAGGCCCCGTCCAGAAGGTTAGCGCAGGACGCTGTGCAGGCTTGCACCAATCTGTTCCAGAATCTGGGGCTCACTTTGAACAGAGAAAAATCCAGGCTGATGCCCTCAAGAAGAGCACAGTTCCTAGGAACAGTGTTAGATTCAAGGCTCTCGAGGGCGTTTCCTACTCAAGAGAGGATAGAGAAACTGCAACGGTTGGCAGGAAACCTTCGGGGAAAAAGGTGTCTTTCTGTACGCAGCTACAAGTCGCTGCTAGGGGTGATGTCATCATGTATTCCCTTAATTCCACACTGCAGACTGCGGATGCGTCCCCTGCAGGAACAACTGGACCTCCAATGGAAACAAGTGCACGGATCGTTCGAGGACAAGGTGGTTGTCACTCGGGAGATGAAAGAGGCAGTGATTTGGTGGTCGCATCAAGACAATTTGTGCCAAGGTCTATCCTTCCCAAGCGTACCATCGCCTCAAATACTAACAACGGAGGCGTCATTGGAGGGATGGGGAGCAGTGATGCAGGACCTGCAGGTCAGCGGCCATTGCTCTCCTCGCGAGCAAAAACTGCATATCAATCTGTTGGAGCTGAGAGCGATCAGGCTAGCTCTTCAAGCCTTTCTTCCGCGACTCCAGGGTTCACAAGTGCTCATCAGGACGGACAACACCACAGCTATGCATTATGTGAACAAAGGAGGAACGAGATCACTCCTTTTGGCGCGAGAAGCTCAACAGATATGGGAATGGTCAATTCTTCAGAGAATTTCACTAAAGGCGGAGCACTTACCAGGAGTGCTGAACGAAGGCGCCGACAGACTGAGCAGGTTATCCTCAGTCAGTTACGAGTGGGAACTAAAACAGCAGGTTCTGGATCTACTATTTCAGACATGGGGCACACCAGCGGTGGACCTATTTGCAACGCCAACCAACAAGAAATGCCGGTCATACGCCAGCAGGTTCCACCATCAAGGCTCATTGGGCAATGCCCTGTCGATGGCCTGGACGGGGAGGTTTCTTTATGCGTTTCCACCAATTCCCCTGATTCCACGCCTCATCAGGAAGATGAAGACGGAACCATGCAAAATACTCCTAATAGCCCCAGCATGGCCGAGACAATTTTGGTACACAGAACTACATCTGCTGTCGCTAGTTCCTCCATTCCTGCTGGAGGAGGTTCCGGATCTTCTGACAATGTCCGGAGGACAGGTTTGGCATCCAGACCCAAAATCATTACACCTGA
Source organism: Lissotriton helveticus (assembly GCF_964261635.1). Lineage (NCBI taxonomy): Eukaryota > Metazoa > Chordata > Amphibia > Caudata > Salamandridae > Lissotriton > Lissotriton helveticus. Next base: position 793,503,787 of record NC_136072.1, read on the forward strand.
CTGCATGGCTCCTGACCTGCGAGAATTCATGAATGTCCCTCTTTCCAAGGAGATCAAGGACATCCTTTCTCAGGCAAGAGCACCTTCAACAAACAAGACATACAGATTAAAATGGAAAAGGTTTTGTATTTGGTGTAAAAAGGAAAGGGTTGATCCTTTTACTTCAAAACCTCATCAACTCCTGCCTTATCTACTCTCGCTAGCAAAGTCTAATCTGACCCATTCTACCATCAAGGTCCATTTGGCGGCAATTTCAAGATTCAGGAGATCTGACTCTGGTCCTTCATTATGGTCTTCAAGAATTGTCAAGCAATTCCTCAAAGGCCTGTTCAGGGTCTATCCACCAGTGAGACCTCCTCCTCCAACTTGGCATTTAAACTTGGTCTTAGCTCAACTGATGAAGGAACCATTTGAGCCGATTCACCGCTCAGACTTGAAATACTTGTCATGGAAATTGGCTCTACTCTTAGCCATGACATCGGCTAGGCGACTGGGGGAGTTGCAGGCCCTTACTATCCAAGAGCCGTTTTTACAGTTCAAAAGGAACACGGTCATCTTGCGGACGAACCCAAGATTCATTCCTAAAGTTCCTACAGACTTTCACTTAAATGAACCAGTAATTCTAAAGACATTTTTTCCAAACCCAGTCACTCCAGCGGAGAAGACATTGTACACTCTGGATTTACAACGATGTCTAAAATTCTACTTAGACCGTACCAAGGAATTTAGAAAGACTTCGCAATTGTTCATTGCCTTTGGTGGTCCAAGCAAAGGTCCAAACAGGGGATCTCAAGATGGATTTCGAGTGCTATTCTGCATTGCCACAACATAGCAGGAAAACCTTTGGGGGGCAGGATCCGTGCTCACTCAACGAGATCAGTGGCATCCTCAACAGCCCTCTTTGCGGGAGTACATATAAAGGACATTTGCAGGGCTGCTACCTGGAGCAGCGTGCACACTTTCACTAAGCATTACTGCTTAGAGTCATTGCAGCAGGATGATGCGGCGGTGGGCCAGGCTGTCCTGAGGAACCTCTTCAAGTGATTGTTGAGCTTTCCTTTCTATCCCACCTTCCATTGGGAACACATTTTGTGATTTCATTTTTAATGTTATAAGGTACTTATTTACAAAATGTGTTTATGATGGTTTACTGCTTGCTATTCTGATACAAAAGCATGGGAATCTATGAAAGTTCCAATACTGGGGCAAGAAAACAAGTTACTTACCTGTAACTTTGGTTCCCCAGTATTGGTAACTTTCATAGATTCCCATGCGCCCACCCACCTCCCCGGGGAAAGCTCAGCCTTCAGCAAGTAGGGTGTCTAGCACACAACGGCTACGAAAATCTGAGGCTCTGAGGTTCCTTCAGGAAGGTTCCAGGGGTGAGGCTCTTCTGATTGGCTGATGCCTAAAATTTGGTCTCTTTTACAAAAAGAGGCTGATATGTTACAAAAGGGAATGAGGCCTAGGCCTTTCCTTTCTCTTTTGTACCTACTACTATGGTATTTTTTATTACCGAGACTCCCATTCCGACGACTGGGAATGATACAAAAGCATGGGAATCTATGAAAGTTACCAATACTGGGGAACCAAAGTTACAGGTAAGTAACTTGTTTCCTTCAATGGCATTATTAGGGAACATTCCCCTAGATGACATATGCAGAGCAGCTACATGGTCTACACCTCACACATTCACAAAACACTATTGTGTAGATGTGCAAACAAAACAACAAGCTAATGTGGGCCAGGCTGTTCTCAAAACACTATTTCAAACTACTGCAACAGATAGGGGTGGTTGCCGCTAAGAGTGGGTACTGCTATATAATCTATGCGCAGTGTGCAATCTGCAGCTCATATGCCTCGACCAGAAAATGATACTTAGCAGTATGCATATGGGCCACGGCACAGATACCGCCCTTCTCGCTGTCATCGAGGAGGCAAGATGCATCCTGGATTCAGGAGGGTCAGTGGCAGTGATCCTCCTGGACCTCAGCGCAGCCTTCGACACGGTTAACCACCGTGTCCTACTCCATCGGCTGGCCGTGGCAGGGCTCGCAGGTTCGACGCTCACATGGATAGAATCCTTCCTTTCAGGGCGCTCGTTCCAGGTATGGGATGGCAACTCCCACTCTGCCTCCCTCCCCCTTGCGAGCGGAGTCCCCCAGGGGTCATCCCTAAGCCCCACTTTATTTAACGCCTACATGGCCCTCCTCGAGGATGTCGTCGCCCCCTTCGGGATTAAGATAATGAGCTATGCGGACGACACGCAATTGGTCGTCTCACTCTCACATCTGGACAATCACCCAGACAATCTGCCGAACTGCCTCCAGCAAATTCACCACTGGATGTGCGAGTCATCGCTCAAGCTAAACGGATCAAAGACAGAAGTCATGCTTTTGGGCAAGCAATGGACCACCATCCCCTCTTCGGTCTGGCCAGACGTCTTCGGGGAAGTACCCACCCCGAAACAAGTAATTAAGACCTTAGGAGTCTGGCTGGAACCCGAGCTGTCTCTGAAAACCCAAGCAGCCAAAACAGCAGGCACCTGTTTTGGTCTCATGCGCTCCATCCGCAGGATCCTCCCACTACTTCCGCCCCTATCTAGGAAACTCTTGGTCCAAGGCCTGATCCTTGCGCGGCTAGACTACAGTAACACGGTCTATCTAGGAGCTCCTGAAGCCACTATGGCTAAACTTCAGCGTACGCAAAACGCAGCTGCCCGGCTCCTTCTGAATCTCCCTTCCAGAGTCTCAGCCAGACCAGCGATCAAGGCCCTGCACTGGCTTCCAATACGACAAAGGGTAGAATTCAAGGCCCTGTGCACCGCACACAAACTTCTCAACGGTCTCGGCCCTGCTATCCTGAGAGACCTGGTTACCCCCTACAAGGCCCCCAGATCCCTACGCTCGAACAATGAGCGTCTGGCCAACGTCCCCAGATACAGGAAGGCACGCACCGGCGGTAGACGCTTTTCTGTAAAAGCATCCTCAGGATGGAACTCACTTCCTCGCCCCCTGAGGCAGGAACCCAGCCATCTCCTTTTCCGAAAAAATTGAAAACGCTGCTGTTCCCAAAATAAAGTCCCCTCTCCCCTCTGGTCTCCACAAATGCTACAGCGCGGGGATGCCTCCGGGTCACCAGGCACTCTATAAATCGCTAAATAAATAAATAAATCTGTTCTTGGCATGTAGAGCTGCAGAGTTGCACACGCCCAACCCTTGTCTATTCCAGTATTATCTTAATTAGATTCAACCTACATGGACATCCTACTTTTTCTTGCAAAGCTCCATCATTTCTCTAATGGCAAAAAACAATCTGGAGATGGCGCCGATGCCCATGCGCATTATGGTCCAAAGGAGGAGTCGCCTATCTCGTGACTTCCAAACAACTTTTCAGGACAAAAACAAACTGCAAACATCCGGCCCCAACACTAGGTGGCGATCTATGCACAGTGTGCAACTCTGCAGCTCTACATGCCAAGAACAGATGCATACTGGTAAGTAGCATTTTCCTTTCTTCTGTTTGCCTGGCACTGTGGTCGGTGAATACCACCTTTCTTTTGGGCCGATACTCCCACTGGGACCAGGCAGCACAGATGCTGCCTATTGTCTCTGAGGCCTGGCTTTCAGTTGATCCGTGCCTCGTTGACAACCACTGGTTTTTCGGAGGATGTCCAAGCCTCGATCATGGACATGCCCTTCGATGGCACCCATCTCTACCGAGACAAGTCAGACTTGGCGCTAGATCACTTAAAGGACATCAGGGCTACAGCCAAGTCCTTACCAAGGCCCCTCGTCAACCCCAGTCTGCCTTTCGTTTCGTGGCCACGGAAGGAGCCTCCAGCCCTGTCTGTAGCCACCAAGCTACCACGGCCTGCAGGCTTCCCAGCCCTTGTGTAGCTGGGGACACGGTACCCACAAACCTGGGTCAGGTTGCCAGAGTTCGGGCGAGTCCACTCCAAGCCAGCAGCTTCCAAACTTCTTTAGTTTGCCCTCCAACCTTCATGGGCATTCAGTGGGAGGCAGGCTAACCCATCACCTGCACCAATGGATTTTGAATAATATCTGACCGCTGGTTCTTCAAAATTGTACAAAGGGGTTAGCCACTTTGTGATTACCACGCCCCTCACTTGCAATAGACTGATGGAGGACCATGTCTCTTTACTACAACAGGAAGTGAGAGCTCTCTTAGTCAAGGGAGCAATAGAGCTGGTTCAGCATCAGAAGTGGGTCATGGTTGTTATCCTCGCTACTTTCTCGTGTCCAAAACAGACAGAAGTCTGTATCATATCCTAACCCTCAACCATGCTCAAATCCTGTCTGCCCTAGACCTTGGAGACTGGATAGTAGCGTTGTACTTGCAGGACGCATGCCTCCACATCCCCTTCCTGCCTGCCCATAGATGTTACCTGAATTTCATAGCAGGCCACAAGAACTTTGTTTTCCGTGCTCCCTTTTTGCATGAACAGCGTCCCCTAAGGGTGTTCACCAAGGTGATGATGATGGTTACAGCTCATATGTGGAGGTCAGGGGTGCCAGTCTTACCGTCTCGATGACTGATTGTTGAAGGCTTGCTTACCCCAGACAGTCTTCTCCAGACTATGGCAGACCTCTTGCACTCGCTTGGGTTCACTGTCAATGGGCTGAAGTCACACCTGATCCTTTCTCTGATGCTTTGTTTCACTGTAGCTGTTCTGGACACAGTGCGGTTTCAGGCTTATCCTCCGGGACAGCGAGTCCAGGATATTCAGACTATGATACTGATGTTTCAGCATATATCAACAAGGGACTATTGGGCTTTTGTTATGGAGGTCCAGCATACATTCCCTGTCAAGCAATAAGAGAAAAGAGTATGCAGTCACTCGGGTGGAGAGAGAGAGAGAGGGAGGAGACGAGAGGAAAGGGGTTCCTCTTGTCGGAACTAGGGTCCTCATACACCCAGCAAGCTAGATGTCATGCTTCATTATATGGACCTGCTCCTCATCGGGTCGGCGCTGCAATACCAGACGGGCACCCATTAAGGGGGCTCTTTAGCGGAGATCTTTTGTTCCTGGCCGAAAGGTGCTGTGCTTGTGAGGGGGCCTACTGGTGTAGATGTGAGTGAATGGAAGTAATTTAAAACAAGTTGGATAGTTCAAAGTATGATTTTATTCAGGCTAGCTATCCACCTGACTAAAAACAAACTAAGAGTTGCAGCCAGCTGACATCATGGTTTAGCTCAGCTCATCTCTGTAGGTCATCATGTTTCATGCCTCGCAGTCCTAGTGATCCTTGGCAATTCTTCAGGACCTAGTGTGAAGGAAAAACAATCTACACTGAAGTGGAGGGTGCAGATGCTACCTACCACGTCAAGTACTATGGGAACAGTGTCTCCATGTAAGTCGGGTAACCTAACTCAGTTGTTACCACCTGCTCCAATCAGTGTTTGTAGCGGGACCGGGACACCTAGATCGGATGTCGGTTAGTATGTCGCCAAAGTGGGCTGGAACACCTGCCACTCGCCGCTCGAACCGGGGAGACTCTTTTATGGGTGCCCCTCTGGTATTGCAGCGCCGACCCGACGAGGAACAGGTCCATATGATGAAGCATGACATCTAGCTTGCTGGTTGTGTGAGGACCCTAGTTCTGACAAGAGGAACCGTCTCTCTCTTTCTCTTTCTCTTTCTCTTTCTCTTTCTCTCCCTCTCTTTCTCTTTCTCTCCCTCTCTTTCTCTTTCTCTCCCTCTCTTTCTCTTTCTCTCTCTCTCTCTCTCTCTCTCTCGCTCTCTCTCTTTCTCTCTCTTTCTCTCTCTCTCTAGCTCTCTCTATCTCTCTCTCTCTCTCCCTCTGTCTCTCTCTTTTTCTCTCTCTCTTTTTCTCTCCCTTTTTTCTCTCTCTCTTTTTTCTTTTTTTTCTCCCTCTCTCTCTCTCTCTCTCTTTTCTCCCTACCCCGAGGAACTGCATTCTCTTATTGATGTTTCAGCCTCTATCCTGGATTGTGGTAAGACTGACTTGGAGGCTGCTGGGCTTTGTGTCCTACTGCATCCTGCTTGTGGCGCATGGCCATTGGCACATACAGAATCTGCAGTGGAACCTGAAGTTCTAATGAGCTCAGCATCAGGGGACTCTCTCCATCCAGATTTTGTAAGGCCCTGCAAAAGATAGTCAGGTGAGACTGATGGACTGTGATTGGGTCCAGGGCAAACTCCTCTCCCTTCCCCAGCCAGAACTAATGGTACTCATAGATGCATCACTCCTGGGCTGGAGCGGCCATCAGGGAGAGGTGGAGATCAGAGCACTCTTCTCTCTGGCGGAATCAGGGCTGCACATCAACCTGTTGGAGCTCCATGCGATCTGGTTGACATTGAAAACTGTTCTACCCTCCCATCAAGGGAAGGTTCAGGTGTTTGTGGGCTACACCACAGCCATGTGATACTACAACTAACAGGTCAGGGTGGGGTTGTGGACCCTCTATCAAAAGGCCCTGCCCCTCCTGATGTGGCTGGAACATCAGTGCATTTCCCTGGTGGTTCAACACCTGGCAGGCTCTCTTTGCACCAGAGCGGACAAACTCATCTGAAGATATCTACTGGATCACAAGTGGCGTCTCTAGCCGGAGGTGGCGCAGGTTCTCTTTCAGCAGTGGGGATAGCCTTGGTTACGTCTGTACTCCACCGCAGAGAACACGCAATGTAATTTCTGCGTGCTGGAATTTCTACGGTGGCTCTCGCTCAGACTATTCATCTTGAGTGCAGCCTTCTGTACGCCTTTCTAACAATACCAAGCTTGCGCAGAGTTCTCAAGAAGATCAGGAACGACTGTACCCAAGTAATCCTTGTGGCTCAGGACTGGACTCTGAGAGTTTGGTATCCTGAGCTGTTGAGCACGTCCATCAGTCCTCGGCCTAGGCTGCCCCTCCAAGAGGATCTCCTGTCACAGTAGCAGGGGAGGCTTCGCCATCTGAACCCATCAACACTCCGCCTTCATGCGTGTAGATTGAGCAGCAACGGTTGGCAGTTTTTGACCTTCCAACCAAAATCTGTAGTGTCATTTTGGCAGCTCAGTGTCACTTCACCAAAACAGTATATGCCAGTCGTTGGGAGAAAGATTGTGGCATAGTGTACAGACAAACAAGTGGATCCTTTAATCGCTCTTCTTTCCCAAATTCTTTTGTTTATACTTGCCCTGGCCTAGCAGATGTGAGAAAGTGCCATCTTTCTTGCCTTGGTATGCCCCCACTTTTTTCTGAACTGCTGATGTGATTTGACTGAGTGTGCCCTGGGTTCCTGCCAACCAGGTACCCAGGGCCTGTGTTCCTTCCCTAAAACTGTGCTGAAACTAAAAACCCCATGGGCATCTCTGGCCACCTGTCAGCCCCTAGTAAATGGTACCCTTGGAACCCAGGGCATGGTGACCAGAGAAGACCCCTGAGGGCTGCAGCACTTATTGTGCCACCCTCAGGGGCCCTGTACCCTGGCACCCACACACTGCCTTTGCAGGCTGAGTGCCTAAGTACAGAACTAAACCAAGAGTCGTCATGGAACACATCCCTGTGTGCCATGCCCACAGAACCCACTGACCTAGCATACTTCAGTCACCCCTCTAGCTGGGTGTCCTATGCCAGAGGTGTGGTCACAGGTGCATGAGCCCTGTGCCCCTACAGTACCCAGGGCCATTCCTGGGCCCTGTAAGTGCAGTGATACCATGATGCCATTTAGAGTATATGGTGCTGGGAGGTTGTCATTACGAACTCTACAACACCATAATGGCGACACTGAAGACTGACAAGTTTGATACCAATTTTCTCAGCACATTAAACCCGTACTGATGCCAGTGTGGGATTTAATGTAAAATGCACCAGAGGGCATCTTAGAGATGCCCTTTGAAATCCTAACCTAAAATCCCCGTCTGGGCCGAGTGGCTGCAGAGGCTGCCACACAGCAGACATGTTGCTGGACCCCTGGGTGGAGAGCCCCCGCTCTCCTGGGCCTGCAACAATGCACATCCTGGGCGAAGTTCTACGTCTCCTACCCCAGGATGGGCAGGGGGAAGCTTCAAAGGCATGCAGCCTCTGTGAGCTTCTCCGGACCATTTGCTGTAGCCAGCAACTGGGCCCCACCAGTTCTAACCCCCACTCTGGCGGGAAGACTGACGGAAAAATCTATGTCTGGAAGGGGGGGGTGCCAACCCCACCCCTCAGGTGGGGGAGACGAGGTGAAGCACGACCCCGGGCTCCGGCCATCTTGTAGATGGGGAGCCCTGCCCAATCCCAGCTAGGCTCCTGCCCCCTTCCCACAGGAGAGGACTAGGGGGTGTACTCACCCCAGGACAGAGACCCATTGTTCGCTGTACTTGCCCTACCTGTAACACCCCTAAATTCAGTATTTAGGGGCTCCCTGAACCTTCCTTCCTTAGATCCCGATACGAAAAGAAGAAAGATCACGAAGAAGACCCGCCGTGCAGCTGCTAACAGGACAACAACAAATGACTTGGCCCCAGCCCTACCGGCCTGTCGATCCTGGAACCTGCTCCTGCCTAATCCTGGCGACTCCTGCGGACAGCAACCTTGGGACACATGGAGGACCTGCCTGCTTTGACCCTCTTAAAGACTGGGACTACCATCAGCAGAGGCTCTGCTACAGCAACCCACCTGGTGCCAACCAGGAAGCTCCGGACCAGCCCACTCTGCACCCGCCGGGCCCAACTGAACCCAAGACCACGAGGACGTCCCCCCAGGTACTGGGAGCCGAAGTCCAGTGCCCAAAGACCCTCCTCGACGAACCAGCCGACGCCTGCAGACTCAGAGCCAAGGCCACCCCGGCGCCCTACAGCCCCCTGTGCCTCCCTTGGGGTACCTACCTGTGCTCCAAGATCCCAACTTACCTCTCGAAGTGCTGGTCGCCCCTGGAGAGTCTCCGTCCCCGAGCTTTTGTTCCTTTTTGACCTTTCCCATTGGATAACATTGAGTGCCCGACGGCTCAAGAGCACCCTGCACCCAGCCACCCGAGTGCCGCTGGCTGTGCCACCTTTGTCCTATCCTACTTCCTCCCTTGCCCTGAACAAGTGACCAGGAGCTCAGCTCCCACAGCCGCGTGGCCTGCTAGCCAGCAGCCACCAACCGAAGGCCCCCTTTCCCTCATTGGATATCATTGGGCCTACCTACCTCTGCACCCGGCCGGCCCTGCGCTGCTGGGGTGGAACCGACTATACTTACCTGACCGTGGGGGACCCCTGAGTCTACACCCGGAACCTTAACTTCACCAGCCAAGTACTCATCTGGAAACCGGAAACTCACTTTCTGCCATACATTGACCCATTTTGACTCCAAAATGTGAAGTTTTGAAAACTGCATATATTCATATAAAATCAGCTGAAGCCCGAATTCCGAAGTACTCACCTGCAAGCAGGCGAGAAGACAGTACTGTACGTTGCAGCCGAGTACTGAACCGCAAAAGTAATCCTTACCGGGTTTTCTTGTAATCTGTATTTGTCCATAGGAACCCATTGTCTGTTTTTCTATGAAATTTCTTCTAAGTGCCTACTTTTGAAAACTTGAAATATTCTTTAAAAATCATACGAAATACTGAAACGTAATTACTTCCCTGTTTTAAGTTCAGACCCCAGTGCTGGCCCTAGAAGCCTAGTACTGGATTACAAAAGTAACGCGATCATACTTTGCCTGCAACCTGAATTTTCTCCCATTGAATAACATTGCCAGATTGTCATTGAAAAGTTTCTAAGTGTGAACTTTTAAAACCGCTTTATATTCATGAAAATTCACCACAGTAACTAAAACGTTTTTGCTAACTTGGTTTCAGCTTAGACCCCAGGACTGAATCTAAGATCTAGTCCTGGAACTACTCAAGTAATCTGTACTGTAATCAACTGTACTTTTATGGTAACAATTCATTGAGCTCAATGCTAAAGTGTGTCTAGACTTGACTTGAGTTGCCTTCAGCAACTCCTGTACCTATTGTTTTCACCAACTTCATTGCTTCCTTGCAAAGTAATTACATGAGTTCTCATATCTAGCAAAGTATATTTTTATGCCTGTTGGTTCTAAAAATAAAACAACTATATCTTTGGATATAACGACCATTGGCCTGGAGTTCAGTCTTTGAGTGTTTGAAATTCTTTGCTGACTGAGTGTTTACAAGAAATGCTTTGCACTGGCCTCTGGTACTGCCTTACTGCTCGACCAAGCTACCACTTTTGAGAGTAATGTCAGTCCTGACTTTAACCTCTGTTATACCTTTGGGGTTTGTGGACTCTATACACACTGTACTTCATTATTGTCCAGTGTATATATAGAGCCACTCTCTCACAGCAGAGCTCTGCTTTTGCCACGTTGAAGGGTTATTTGCTGTCTCTGCCTTTTGGCTGCTGCCAGATCTACACTCCAAGGTTTCAAACACATTTCCTCCAGCTCCCTTTGTTATGCCTCAATGAGATCTCCGTTATGTCCTTACTTTCCTCATGTGCACTCCCTTTGTGCTGCTTCATAACTAGTCTCTTAGGCTCCTCATCATCAAGACGGCCTGTCTGTTGGCAATTAAATCTGCCTGGTGGGTCAGTGAACAGCAGGCGCTGTCGTCTCAGCCTCCATACATCTTTTTTTACCAAGATAAACTGGTCCTTCGGACTCGAGTATCCTTCATGCCGAAGGTAGTCACCCCTTTTCACATAGGCCAGTCCATCACTGTGGCTACCTTTTACGCTCTACCTCATCCCTCTGAGGCTGAAGAGTGACTCCACTGGCTGGAACCAAAAAGAGTGTGGTCAGTCTGCCTTTACGGCACACAACCACTCATGGTGAACGATCAAGTCTAAGAAAGGAAAGGCAGTGAAGAAACGAACCATCTTTTGGTGCATTGTGCTCTGCATTAGGAGCTTCTATGCACTGACCAAGAAGCATCCCCTGAGGGCTTGGGTGCTCATTCAACCAGAGAAAGACTGCAACCACTGCGTTAGCCACAGAGTTCCGGTCCTGGACAACTGTCAGGCTGCAACGTGTGTTTTGCTGCAATCGTTCACCAAGCACTACTGCCTGGACAGTCTGGTTCGTCGAGATGGGGTCTTTGTCCTTTCTGTCCTGCAGAACTTTCTAATCTAAATTAGGGTTGCATACCTTCCTTCTTGGAGGGTATTGCTTGAGTATTTATTCTAAGGTAAAGAATATTCAGCTAATAGTCTACATCAGATAAACAAGTTACTTCCCTTCGTTAACGCCTTATCTGTTAGGGACTCTCTCTAGCTGCAGATTTCTTGCCGACCCACTCATCCTCCCTTTCTGCAAATAGAGTTTTAGGTACAGGGCTGTTTCCGTTTAGGAACCCTAGTTTCACACAACAGTGGTCCGTGTTCTTCGTTGATCTGCGCTCCTGGCTTGGAAAGTTGCAAAAAGAAACTGAGGTTAGTGCCCTGGGGTGGTACCTATATAGGCACACCGCACATCACTTCCAGTGCGCACTACGCCTCCTACCGGCGCACAGGGCTGCTGCTCACGGCATATACTTGAATCCAGTCTGACACCTGGGGATAATTCTAAAGTAAGGCATCTTCAGCTAGATAGTCTCTACCAGGTAAGACTTTACCAAAGGTAAGTAACTTGTTTTTCTAGTTCTTCACACCCCTTGCCATTTCTTTTCAATGCCTTTGAAAGCAATTGATATTTTATTAACTACCTGTTTGTTTCTATAATCTTTTTTTTTTAAATAGTTTTTTTATGTAGGTGCTTGATAGACCTGCCTTGTCTTAATGCAGTTAATTGAAAGTATTTAATTCATATTTCTTGCATTTGAAAAGCGACACTGATGCACTAGCAGTGTGCTATGATTTTCTTTTTTTTACCGCCCATGTTAAGTGCTTTCTCTTTCTTGTAGAAAATCACAGAAGACTTTGCAGTGCGCCAGCTGTATGACTGTAACTGGATTGTGGTGAACTGCTCCAGCCCTGCCAACTTCTGCCATGTCTTGCGTAGGCAGATACTGCTCCCCTTCCGCAAGCCAGTATGTTATTATTCTCTACTCATGGTCCATACAGAGTTCCACTTTTTACATGGAAAGGTGGTGTGTAGAGTAAGATTAACACATTGTAATATGTATTGATGTCTTTAGCACTGTACCCAGAAATGCTAAGCAGATCAGTTGCTGTCATCCGTAGTATAACAAATTACTGCTTCTACCTTTAGAATTTAGTGGACAGACCGTTGCCATCCACTACATTACCACAGTAGTGCTGTGGATAGTAACAGATCATCCACCACATTGCTTGAGGAAATACTCATGTTTGCACTAGAAAGATTTGCTCTTTTGAGAATCGGTGTCTGAGCTTGTGGGGAAAAGCTTCCCCAAGGGAAAGCAGCAAAATCACTAGGCACCACACATGGGATCTCTTGGTCACAAGAAAAGGGGTCTGGGGTGTGGCTTTACCAGGCTTCGAGCCATGCCCACACCTCAAAATGAGAGCAGGAAGTAGTTGGGGCAGTAGCCCACACATTGGGCTGTACCCCATGCCAGAAAGGCATATCAGTCTTTCTGAAACCCCTGATGGGCAGTTTGCGGAGTGAACCCAAAGCCCGTTGGATTCCAGGGATATAAAAAAAAGAATGGGTAGAGACTGGCTGATTCTGACAGCAGGCTGCACCCCAACCCTAAAGCCCCAACAATGTCCTGATGAAGACCCGCAATGACCAATTAATAGTACTTATATTGGGTTGAAATGTCGACGCTACCACCTGGTCCAGTTCAAGGCTCTGCGCGAGAAATTGAACTTGGATTAACAGCAGAGTTATTGTCTTCATTCTGGCCTCCCCTTCCCTTGTACATGTCCTAATCACATTGTACACATTACCTTGTTGGCAGCTCTTTAAGTATGGGTAACAGATAAATGATGCAATTTATGTAAAACAACGGTTTACCCACTAAATTGTCATTCTCGTGTGTTCCTTATGATTAAATTGGTTTTGATCTTACATGTGAGGATTCTATATCGGAAATAAGATATTTGAGTTACATGTACAAGAAATGAGCAATGCATCCCCGACAGAACCATTGTTTTTTCCTTAATATATACCCAGGTTCTGAGGGACACCCCATTGTTTTCTTGATTTAGGCAAGTCATAAGTGGCATTCCACATACAGTTTGAAAAATCCTCTTCCTTAGAGGAGCTGGCTTTGTATATTTCCAGAAAGGCTGTAGCTGAGAAAGTTTCTTGCAGTTTATTACTCAGACCCTCCAGCATTTCGCGATTATTTAACACAGAAATGTGAGCTACCTGCATATCAGGGCCTCTGTGTGCTTTGGCTCTTGCGTCCATGTTAATGTCGCCACCACATGGTGCTCTATTTGTTAAAAGTTGCAAAACAATAACTTTTCAGGAAGGGGACAGGGGTTATAGGAGTTTTAAGAAAGGAAACTATATTTGAACTCTGCAAAATATCTAGTGCACATTTAAGTCTCGGAGTTGTGCAATCAAATTTAATGACCAGTGCACACACAGTAATGAACCCCTCAGATACTGATTGTTTGCGTGTGAGGGGTTCCTCTGCCTGGAGAAGAGGGTTGCTCACAGAGGAGTTGTGGTGAGAATAGTCTCCTATTCGGGGTGTAGACTGCACACACCTCACCTGTAAGTCACATTGAGGTGGGGGCTGTATTGTGAAAGGGCTTACACTCACCCAATGCCACTGATCTGCCTAGAGCAATATTTAGCACGCTTACAATAGCCGTGGCAATGGACCTCCACCCTCTACGGTCCTGCACCCTACAGCGCCTGAGGAAGAGGTGTCATGCCTCACTAGTCCAGGAGACAGCGGTGCCCCAGCAGCCATGCATTCATGGGCACAAGAACTTCCCAGGGAGAAATCGGGCCCCCTCTCACGAGGTTGGGATGGGAGCTGTGCTTCCATATAGAGCTGAAGAAACTTTAAACATGCCTATTTCAAAGTGGAATACTTTTTAAAAACAGTTTCCATTGATTTAAGGTTAAAAATGAATGATTAAGAGTAAAATAAAGTGCTGCAATAATGCCCGAAAATTTCCATTTTTGTGCTGCAAAATTTGCAAATCTATGCTGCAATATCCTAGGAGGTCTGATTAAGTTCCCTGCAAAGGGTCAACTTGTTACAAAGTACGGTTTGAAGGCATCCCATTCAATGTTGGTTTCTGAAGCTGACTGAGCCTTCATTTTCCTGAAAGTAGGAAGTGATATCTGCGAGAGCAGAATGAAATGCAATATCAGAGTTCCTCCAGTGGAAGACGCCATGTGGATGTTTTCGGTCGACCTCTGCCCCAACGCAACTGTAGCTAAAGGGGACAGTGATCAGACTGTGTGCAAGACATTCGGGGTGTGTTACTTTGGAAAGGGCATCTGGACCACAGTAAAAGAGATCTATCCTAGTGTGTAGGTCGTAAAGACCCAAATATTGAGTACTCCCTGGACACTCGATTCAGGGCACACTAGGCGTCCCATGCCTGAGTGTTGGTGGCCCACGTTTGTAGTTGTTGTGTGAGGGAGATCGATTTGGCCCTGAGTATTGGAGGACAGAAATGGTCATAGTCCAAGTCCAGGGTGCAGTTGTAGTCCCTACCTCATTATTGGGTTCCAGAGTGTTGTGCAATAGTGCCGGAGTCGAGTAATGTAAAAAGGGAGCCTGGTTTGTATTGGGGGCATATAGTGATATGTGGTATAGAGGAAGACCGTCCAACAGTCCCTTCAGCACAACATGCCTGCCTTCTGTGTCAATTTTGGTGTGCAACACCTCGCAGGGCACTTCTGGTGCCACCCAAAGAAGAACTCCCCTAGTGTATCTAGAATATGTGGTCCCTGTCAGTGTGCCCCTCCAACACTTGTGCATTGCTTTTAGATCAGGTATGGTCAGGTGTGTCTCCAGAAGGAGTGCAATTTGAACCCGGTACCTACGTTAGTATTGATAAACACGGTATTGTTTTGTGTAGCCTACCAACCCATGTACATTCCAGGTCATCAATAGAAATGGCCTTGTAGTAGTTACTCTGTTGGTGGCCATAGCAATCGGGTACTTACAAGCGGAGTTCGGGAATGCACTTAAGGTGCTCGCGGGCCAGGGTCCGGAGTACCACCACCATCTTCACTTTACCTGCCCAGGTGTGTCTGGGTGCAGAGGGGCTGGTTTGGTTGGTAGCCTCGAACGCTACACTGTGATAGTCAATGGGACCTGAAGCAAAGGCAGCAAAAGTGGACCCAGGTGCAAGTCCGGGTGAACCCAAAGGGGGACTCAGGTTGTGGGGTCCCCTAGGCGAAAGGGGCGCAGTTGAAAGTTGTGGGTCTGGGTTGTGGAGCTCTGGTGCAGAGCTGCTTGGCTGGCTGGCCAGCGACTTGAGTTTGAGGCTCCAGTATACCTGCAGAGGGGAGAAAAACAAGGCAGCAGAGCTACTCTGGGTGTGGATCTTATCTGTCCTACTGTTCCTTGACATACTGGAAGGCATACAAAGAGGTGTGCCGGCTGGACGTAAAACAAGCCCTGGCTGGTGCAGGTGCCCTAGTACCCAGGCATTGGTACCAGGAGGCTCCTGAACCCTCTAGTGTCTCGAAACTTTGCTGAGAGACGGAGCTGACCTCCTAGGGCCATGGAGACCTCCTCCTGAAGTGGTGCTCCTTCGGTGGACCCAATGGCTAACAGCATGGTAAACAGGACGGATGCGGTCAGTACCTAAGGATGCACAGGATGGCTCCTCCATCCCAAGGAAGATAAGTGGTTGTCGAAGTACTGGACAGTCCTCCAAGGGTTGTGGAGGATGCACAGCCACAGGACGAGTCAGGTCAAGGAGCACAGCTGGGTTTGGTGCCAGGTTCTAGATCTGTCCCAGGTTCTTGTGGTGTCTTCTCTTCCCTTCAGTTGAATATGCTGGCCTGGTGTCAGGTGGGGTAGGGCCTAGATACTCCATTTAGGGGGTACGAGGTAGTAGCCATTGGGCCAACTACCCCTGGGGTGACAACACCCCCTGTTTGACCACTTCCTGTGAGGAGCGGGCATAATCCTGACCCAGAAGTTTTTATTTCCCCAAAAACAAGATGACAAACCCTTCTCTGCTGTTCACTTCAGGGTAGCCCACCTTGGGGGGTGACTGTCCTGTGGGGGAACACACCTCCTGAATAACTACTTTTCCACCTGATGTGGGGCCAAATAGGCCCCGGCTGGGGGTGGTGTTCCCCAGGTCTGCGGGGGGAAAACAAGGGTTGCTTGTCAAAGGCTGCAGAAGCTTTGAAGACTTGATGTGCTAAATTGCTAACCATCTGCTGGAGGAGGCGAGGACCCCTTCTTCCGAGCAGGCATAGTTTCTGGCCTCAGAGTGGGCGGGGCCTCTCCCTTGAAGGGGGCCAGAAACTTGTCTGTGGGGGCAGGCTGAAAGATACAAGTCAGCCACGACTGGTAGGGCTGCAGGGGGCACTTCTAAGGTCCCGTACTTACTGCGCCACTGGATTCAAGCTAGCCTGGCTGATATGGGCTGATGCCCTGAAACCGGTCCCAGGATGCTTGTTTCCGGTCCAGAGAAGGCTGGTCTTGGCAGTTCAAGCTGGACTGTTCCCATAAGGAACAGGGTCAAGACTGATTTGCATGTGGCTGGATCCAAACTGGGGTGGTGCGGTGAGCAAAAGAATAATGGGTTAAACCCAGATCTTTGTGACAGGGTGTGAATGTTCGCATTGTGCAGCATTACATCCCTCAATTGTTCCTTTTGCATTTAGCAATGAAAATAGGGTTCACAGGTGCATATCTGCTCATGCAGATGTGCCATCACTTTTAATAATGCACCCTACCTTAGCGCTGAAAAGGCCTGCTGTACGGTTGACTTGCATATAGGGCATTCAGTGTACATGGGCATTGCACACAGGAAGTGGGTAATGTGTTTTTTTAAATGACTTGCACCATTTCACGCTTTTGGGTAGCATAATACATACAGCAGCCCTTGGGGATTCTCCTTAGTACCCATGCCCTGGGTAAGAGAAGTACCATTTACAAGGGTCCTACAAGGGTGCTAAAGTTCTTGATAATTGGGTTATAATAAATATTTGAGTAGTTTTCTAGGTAATGAGCACTGGCCCTTGGTTAACAGGAACCCAGTGCAATTCCAATCAAAAGCATCAGTACCGGTGGGCAAAAAGTGGGGCGACCATGTCTAAAAGAGGCACTATCCTACACTTAGTTATTAATTTCTGCTTTCGCTTTTCTTTTACAGCTGATTGTCTTCACTCCAAAATCCTTACTGCGTCACCCTGAAGCTCGGTCTAGCTTTGATGAAATGCTTCCAGGTATGTTGCGGCGCGTGTGTGTATATAGATATAATCATTATTTATCCTGTCAATTCCAGACAAAAAAATAACATTAATAAATATCTTACATATATTCAATAAAATGCAAGCGATTGTGCAAAATCCACAATTCAGATACAGCTGTTACAAAAATGTTTGCATTCTAATAAATATAATGTAAAGGGTTTGCATGTAATGAACAAAAATAACTCTCTTCCAGTAATCTATGCAACTCAATTCTATTATCAATAAACTCGGGTAGTATCAAAATATAGTCTCATAATTATTCACTAGTGGCATAGATAAAAAGCTCCAAGACCATTGCTTGTATGTCAAAGTGACATGAAATCAAGTAAAAAGAGCAAAATTTGTGACCCAGATATTAAAATTCTAGACAACATTTCTAATAATAATCGAGTGGACAAAGCTGCCTTTTATCCAGTAGAGTAATGAACACATACATGTGAACAAAAACCTCTAAAAATTAGTATGTTAATGTTCGCAGGGAAACCTAAATCTACTTCTAAACCTCCTAAAATAAGTTTGATATTTTATTATTGTATGATAAAACACCAGAACATCACAAAGCAGTTATTCATAGTTCCTTGGGAGTCTTGCTCTCCAAGCCTTATGCACATATTTGGCCACAGCGCACACACATAGTTCATTATTATGTTTCTAAAATCTTAAGGACTAATTCAAAGTTCCTCGTACCCAAATTCCTGAACCCAGGAGCCAGCCACAATCTCCTAATACTAGCAAATGCTGGTCAGAAGAACATGAAGTGAGCTAATGTTTTGCACAGGAAAGCACAAGCTGGGCAAATTGAAGATACTCATGACAGGGAGCACCACCTACTGCGAAACCTCTTCACAGGAAGAACACCATCTCGATATAGGGCTCTTGCTTCAGGGGTCTCAATACTGTCGAGAAACTGTTAAAAAAGGGGTGATTGTTTTATATTGAGGATTCTTTTTTCCCAAACTGCCTAGACAGAACTTCATGTAACACTTTTCGCTAATATATGCCCAGTATTTGATCTTCAGTTGTTCAATTATCCCCTTGCTACTTTAGAAAGGATTATCCCACAACTCACTCATGTCAAAACAGTAAAACCATGCTTTGATTTGTTTAAACCAGGGTATCTTGAAGCCTACATCCAAGTCTTTTAGTTGAATAAAAACCATCCTGTACTGGTTTAATTCTTTGCTCGACCACAACTTTTTCCAATACTTTAGAGGTTTATGATTCGCAATGAGCATGATGTTATGTTGTGGAATCAAGGGGTCATTTTGTGTAAAACCAGTAAGAGATTGAATACATCGTTTTTTTAGTTATTGGCAGTTGGGATACATTGCCAAAGTCCCAAACTTCGGAACCGTAAAGCATCTCACTAACTTCTTCGGCTTGATAAATCTCCAAAGCTGGCGATAGAAGTAAAGTTTTAAAGGTCCTCAATACAGCCCCATCTCTGTGTTGTTAAAGTACCTTACTTTTCTTGATATTTTCTGACTATGGCAATGTGTTTGTCAGCCAAACCCCCAGATAATCAAACGAACTCTCCTTCGAGAGGGATGCCTTGACAGCCATCTTCCCTCTGAAGGACCTGTGGAGGTTAAAGGCCCTAAATTTCGTATCTGATGGAGACTACTAGCCGCAGATTCCTTCACGTAGAATGATCCCCAGGCGTGAGACTGGATCCGGAAAATCTTTTGCGCAGCATACCTGCGCGCTGGGGGGACGGCATCACGTGACTCCGCCCAGGCGTTGTCCGCGTACGTGACGTCAGCGAGGTCACATAAGTCCCACCCCGGCGCGCATACGTCAGTTTTTTCCTTTTCCACATGCAGCGCGGATCCTGGTTTGTGCTACTGGGCCTGTTTAGGCCTTTTGCTATTGCGTGTGTGTGGGAACAGTGTGAGAATGCCTTCGGGCTTTAAGACATGCTAGCCTTGTGGCCCCGAAGAGTGGGGGACTTGTGGTTCCTCCGGCGAAAACCGCAGCCGATGCGATGGCATGGATCTGTCTTTCAACGACGCCGGGGGAAAAAGCCACGATGCGGCGACCCGTCTGGAGAGCAACACGTAGTCCCCCACCATCCTCGACCCATGGGAGGACTTGAGGGGTCCGCTGACCCCCACGGCACCGCCAAGGCCGACTCGACATCCGATGAGGCAGCCACCTGCACGGAGGGACCCGGGGACCGACAAGGAGCCCCCGCCAGCCTCACCCCATAAGGGGACAAGAGGGGCTCACCGACCCCTGCGGTTCCGCCGAGGCCGACTCGACCTCCGAGGCACCCTCCAGCCTCGGCCCATGACGGGACGAGAGGGGTCCGCCGACCCCTGTGGCACCGTCCAGGCCAGCAGCTGCCGGCGCCAAAGCGGTATCACCTTGGCCTCAGACAGAACCTGTCAAAAGGGCCGAGTGGGGCTCGGGGATGCGACCCGAGCCCCGGCGACCTCCCGCGACACCACAGGGAATCCCGCAGGAGTTTGCGGTGAGGCAGAGGCGCCGTGGTCCGAAGGAGAGAACCCCGAAGGGCCGCACCCCAACGGCACCACATCCTCCAAACCTGGAGCCGAACGTGTCGGCGCCAGGGCCGAAGCCGCGGAGGGCCCCGCATGGCGGAAGGGATCCGCCGACGTCCCAGGAGGCGAAGGAGGAGAAGCCAGCGAGGTCTGCAAAGCTGCCGCATATGTCTCCATTCGGGCTCTCGACGCCCCATAGGGGGACGATACGCGGGGCCGTATCACCCGCAGAGAGCCCACGCCGCCAGCAGGCGGGAAACCAGCCCTCTGGGACAAACTGCGACACTTACCCACTGGGAAGCAACGCTCTTGCGGCACAGGCGTTGGATGAGGACGACGGCGATGATGACGGCCGCTCTGAAAACCCCTCCGCAGAAGCTGAGCGACGAAACTAAGCTGATCTGGACATGCGAACCAAGAGGAGTTCATGCGGCGTTCCCGCCGCGACTTCGGCTTCAATCGCTGACACGCCTCGCAGTCCGTGGTGCCGTGATCCTCCCCCAAGCACCACATGCAAATGCGGTGAGGGTCCGTCGCCGACATCAAGCGCCCACAAGACTAACACGTTTTGAAGCCCGAAGACATCCGCGCACTGTTCCGACAATACAGAAAAGAACGAAGGAAAAAGGTGGCCTAAACGCGCCCAGAGCAAGAGCCGGATCCACGTTGCACTCGGAAAAGGAACAGCACTGACGTAGGCGCACTGGGGTGAGACTTATGTGACCTCGCTGACGTCTCGTACGCGGGCGATGCCTTGGCGGAGCCGCGTGATGCCGTGCCCCCAGAGCACGGGGATGCTGGGCAAAAAAGTTTCCGCATCCAGTCCCACGCATGGGGATAATTCTACGTTAAGGAACCTGCGGCTATTAGTCTATCAGATTACTACATTTAGGGGCATTACAGGTAGGTAAAGGAGAGGCACCAATGGGTCCCTTCCCTGGGGTGGGTACACCCCCTATTCTGCCACTCTCCAGTGGAAGGAGGGCAGTAGCCTGTCCCTGGTTGGCTGGATCCCCCATCCTCAAGATGGTGGGGTCTCAAGGTTGTGCTTCACCTCTCCTCCCCACCTTAGGGGTGGAGTTGGCAGAGGTGGGCACACCTCTTCCTCACATGTTTTTCCTGCCGGTTTTCCCGCCTAAAGTGGGGGTGGGTAGAACCAGTGGGGACCACTTGCTGAAAGCAGCAAATGGTCTGGAGAGGCTCACAAAGGCGGCATGCCTTTAAAGCTTCCCCTTCGTGAACCCTGCCCATCCTGGGGGAGGAGGCTTGGAACCTCGTCCCAGGATGTGCATTGTGTCCGACCCCAAGAACTGCAAGCTCTCGACCCATGGGTCCAGAAACATGTCTGGTGGTGGCAGCCTAAGCAGCCACTCAGAAGTGTGGACTCATCTGCAGGGGCTCAGAAACCTGTCTGTGGTGGCAGGCTGGACAATACCAGTCAGCCAGCACACTAGAAGGTTTCAGGGGGCACCTCTCAGGTGCCTTCTGAGTGCAGGTTATAATAAAACCAATGCTGAATCAGTATGGATTTATTAAGACAAGATGTTCGATACCAAACACCATAGGTTTCAGTGAAGCAATCATGTAGCTGGGGAACTCTTAATGACCAGTACATATACTTAAGATGGCTTCCATGTTCACTTGTACGGTCTAGTTATTGAACTAGACAACATAGGAGCATATCTGCTCATGTGGCTATGCCCACACATGTAATATAATGCACCCTGCATTAGGGCTACAAGACCTGCTGTAGGGGTGACTTAGATATATCACATGAAGTGACTTTGGCATGGCACACAGTGAGTGTGCCACGTAGTGTTTTACTCATGGTTTTTACCATGACATTCAGTCTGCAATGGCAGGCTGCATGCAATTTGTATGGGGGGTCTCTTAGGGTCGCATAATACATGCTACAGACCTTAGAGACCCGCTTTAGTACCCATGCCCAAGGTAGTAGGGGTACCACTTTCTAGGGCCTTAGAGGTTCCCAAATGTGTGCCAACTGTGTGACAATTAGACCATTTTACCTTATTTTAGGAAAAGAGCACTGACACTGGGGCCTGGTTATCAAGGACCCAGGGCACATCAGTCAAAAAACATCTGTATCAGCGTAAAAAAGTGGGTGTGACCATGACAAAAAGTGGCACTTTCCTACACTGCCCTTGTGCCATTGCGACTAGGAAGGCTACTTCCAGGTCAAGAACCACAATCCTGCCTTGTGTAGAGGTTCAAAGGGTGCCTTCTTTAATTTTGTTAATGCTAAACAGGGCATTCTCCTGGAAGTGGTGATGTGGGTGCAGAGTTTTCTGGTGGTTTAATCAGGGTAATCTCTGGGGTGTCCAACTGTCCAAGGATCTCTTGGAGGACTTGTTTGTCTAGTTCACAAACAACTGCCTGCCTACTTAGTCTGTTTGCTTCTCCGTTTTCTATTCCCGGCACATGTCTTGTTATTAAGGTTACTGCTCTAAATGGCCAATATCCATTTTTCCTGGGCTAGTTCTGACAGCACATGCAACTGTTTCCCTTGTCTTTCCTCTCACGTTTGACTAAAAGGGCTTCAGGGCCAAGAAGACCATTTTATATCCAGGACATTTATGTTCTGGATCCCTTCTGTTTCCCATTGCCCTGTGATCTTTAGTACAGTCCCCTCATGTGCTCTCCCCAGCCCATATGAGACACGTTCATGTTGATTGTCACAGTTGGAGTTGGCTGTTTGAAAGCTCTGCCCACTGTTATGTTGTCCATGTTTCGCCATGTTATCTCTTCCTGCTTCTGCATTACAACCACTAGATCTTCCCAACCAAACTCCCTGTTGCCTTTGACCACTAGTTTTGGATCCACTCCTGAAGTGGTCTCATAAGTCTTGCGTGTGATATGAAGAAAAGGCACAAATGCACAAGCCCATAATTTTCCCCATAGTCCTCGCTGTCAGAGACTGACCCTTGTGGTAGCGGCGAGCCTGTTCAGTGACTGCCCTAATCCTCTCAAGGAGAGGGAAGGCTCTCGCCTACACTGTGTTGATTCTTGCTCGAGAAAGATCTTTTCTCTCCAGCTTCGTAGTCATTTCTAGGTTGATTGTGAATCCAAGTCTGGGAAGAGTGTCCATGCCTGTCCTCATGTGCCTCTTACATTGCAAGGAGCATGCTTTGACTAGCCAGTTCTATAGATATGAATACCCCTTCCTTCTTGGGTAGGTCGCCATAGCGGCTAGGCCCTTTGTGAAAATCCTGGGTGCCAACTTCATTCAGAAAGGAAGCATTCTGAATTGGTATTGCTTTGGTGACGACAAACTGAACAATCTTTTTGTGTTTGCGGTGTAGGATGAACACCTTTTTCATGGTTATTTTAAATTATTTTGTTATGAACTTGTTTAGGGAGGGGAGGTCCAGAATTGGTCTTAGAGACTTATCGGGTTTTTGGATGAAGTAGTATGCTAAATAGTTTCACTGGTTGATTTCTGCTGCGGGACACTATTTCAGTACTCATGTTAGATGATGTTGAGGATCAATTTGATGTGATTCTTCTCCATTCTTCTCCCCACTGGTTTTATGTGGTGGAGCGGTTGGTAAGCGGAGTAAGTTGGTGGAAGAGCTCTGTCCCAAAAGGGCTGGCACTGGGTAGCTTGGGGCTCTCAGCATGGTTTTGATGCCTGCTATTTCCCTGCATGGCAGTAGGGTGCCTGTGGCGGTGTGCTCTGGAAGTTTTCTCTTTCTGTTGGCCTCATCATGGGGGTCCCTTTCCGTTGGTGGTCTCTAAACTGCTGCGCTCCCATGGCTTTGGCCAGATCATTGTCTTGTTGTTGCAGCATGCCATCCACTGCAGAGACGAACTGGTGTTCTTCAGTAAAGGGGGTACCGATGCTGGTCTGCACCTCGCTCTTGAACCCGGAGACTTGTAGGGAGGCGTGCCAACTCAGGGTTGTGCCTGTGACCATCTCTCTGCTGGCTGTGTCTGCGGCATCACGGGCAGAATTCAGGCATATGTTGGTGATG
The DNA here is from genome assembly GCF_964261635.1 of Lissotriton helveticus. Classification (NCBI taxonomy): domain Eukaryota; kingdom Metazoa; phylum Chordata; class Amphibia; order Caudata; family Salamandridae; genus Lissotriton; species Lissotriton helveticus. Next base: position 793,527,581 of record NC_136072.1, read on the forward strand.
GTCTTCCCCTCTTCCACTAGTGCGGCTGCCCACCTTTAGAATTGTTCTGGGAAAAGTTTAATTAGCTCTCCCATTTCTTCCCAATGTAATTGGGCTTATTGATTTAGGAGGCAGTTGGAGTTTGCGATCCTCCACTGTAATGCTGCACCTCTCTCCATTTTACGCTCCGCCATTTCCACTCACTTGCTCCCTTTCTTCTTGTGTGGGCCCATGGTGGTAGTAATGTTGGCTCTCTACCTTGCTATGGCCATGATTATACACCCGAGAAATGCCGTGGCATATCCCCTTATAGAGCCCGTTTAAGAACGCTTATATTTCTTTTTGACCCTAGTGATTTCAGCTTTGCTGGCTGCTGGCTCTCTGAAAGCCTCTCTACCTTGATCAACAATGCTGCGGAGTACCGTAAGGTAATGGCTTCTTTGCAAGGACACATGAGTTAAAAGAAGAAAGCATGTCTTTGCCTCCTCTTCCTCAAGTTGGACTCCATACCTGTCTACAGCCATTTTAATCACAGGGTTATATATGGTCATGACATCTAGAAGGGATGGGGTAGAAGTCGATGTCAAGGTATCTGAAAGAGACACGTTAGTGATAGATTCCTTACCTTAGAATATCCCCAGGCGTCAGACTGGATCCGGATTTTTTTTGCATAGCAGTACCCATGCGTGTTGGTAGGCGTCGTCCGCGGCTCCGTGCCCGTCCGCGTCGTGGCGCCGTGATGACGTCGTCAGAGTACTCCGCAAGCTGACGTCCGTTCTTCTTTTTTCCGCACCAGCTAGCGCAGATCTGGAAAAAGTTGTACCCTTGTCACTTTTTGACTAACCTTTTGAGATCTTTTTTCATCCCTTTTCAAAGTCTATTCGACTCCGACGGTGCCGGTAGGGATGCCCGGGTTCAAGCCCTGCGCCGACTGCAACCGAATGATGTCGGTTACCAACCCCCATCGCCGGTGCCTGCACTGTTTAGGCCTGGACCACGACGACAAGTCCTGCTCCGACTTCCGGGCCCTGACGTCTTAAGGCTAGACGGGAGCGGTCCCGTAAGCGACTCGAGCTTCGGCAGTCCGCCCCGCGCCGCTCGAGGTCCCGGTCCTAAAGGAGGTTGCTGGGCCGGAGCCACCACAGTTCCGGGAGTCGTCATCTGTCTTCGGGCTCGAAGTCCTCGGGTAAGAGGCACAAGAAGTCGAAGAGGCATCATCGCTCTTCTGACTCCCCCCGTCGCTTGCGCGACTCGGCCGGGGATTCGGGCGACACCGCCCACGCGGCTCTGCTGGAGCCGCACGTGTCGCGACCTGCTCCACACCCACCGGTCCCTGGGCAGGACGCGACGCCGGGGGAGATTGCTGACTTCCTCATGGCCATGAGGTCGCTCGCTCCGCCATCGGGTTCCGCGGCACCTTCGGGCCAAGCGGCTCCAACTGAGTCCCCACGCGGGCCGGGTGCTCCGGCCCCGTCGGTGACTTCGGTCCCGACGCCGCAGGGCCCCTCTGGGTCCGGTTCCAGATCCGGGTCGCGGCCGGTCGACCTCACGACCTCGCCGGCGTCAGCCCCACAGGTGTCACCCCGGGCGCCGTCCCAGGACGAAGTCGTCCCTGGTCCTGCCCTCGATTCGGGTGGTACAAAAGGGGGTGGTGATGGACGGAGCATCTGAACCTATCAAACACTCACACCCAGTCAACAGATCTGGGTTTAATCCATCACCGTTCTTTAGATCACTCTGCCACCCCAGTTCAGACATGGCCATATGCAAATCAGTCTGACCCTGTGCCTCATGGGAACCGTCCAGCCCGAACTGCCAAGCCATGCCTTCCCTGGACCGGAAACAAGCTTCCGAGGACCGGTTTCTGGCATTTCAGCCGTCTTCAGCCCGACTTGCTTGAATCCAGTGGCAAAGTGAACAAGGGACTCACGTCTGAGCATACCCTGCCAACTTATGGCGAACAAAGTGATCCTAAAGGGGTGGTGATGGACGGAGCTGAATCGGGTTCGGCACCGCTCTCGACGCCGATGGGAGAGTTTTATTTCTATGACCCGACCCCATCTTTTGAGCCTGAGTACCAGGCTGTGGGTGATGAGGAGGATTGGGAGGGGTCCGAAGACCCTCTTGCACGTGAGTGTCCGTCTTCTGCGGATTGGACAGGAGAGCTTGGGGAGGCCAGTGGTCTGGACACTTCGCCCGACACTGGTTTTGTCTCCCCTCCTAGCGTGGCTATGGAGGAGGGGGCTGCTTATAGCATGGAGCTGATGAGGGCGGCCAAGGCCCTGGGCCTTGAGCTCCCCGTCGCGGCCGTGAGGACTAACCACCTCATTGAGGTCCTTAAACCGCAGTCAAGCTCGGCTGAGCCTCTGCTGCCGTTTAATGAGGCCTTGTCAGACGTTCTTTTGGGCACTTGGTCCAGGCCGGCCACAGGGCAGCCTGTGGATAGGAACGTGGCCAGACGCCACCGCCCGGCTCCGGGTGACCCTTGCTTTCTGTCTACCCACCCCACCCCTGAGAGCCTGGTTATCCAGACCTCCAATTCCCAGACCGCATTCCCGTCGGCTCCCCCGACTGGGAAAAAGGTATTCTCCTCCCTGAGTTTGTGATTGCGGTCAGTCAATACCGCATGCCTCTTGGGCCGCTACACCCACTCTCTGTGGGACACGGTCGCGGCCGTGCTGCCAGAATGTCCGATGGAGGTTCGGGCTAAACTCGGCCAAGCCCATGTGGAATGCCGAGATGCGGCACAGTATTCCATCCGGTGTGGGCTGGACACTACCGACTCTCTAGGCAGAGCGATGGCAACGACTGTGGCGATTCGTCGTCAGGCCTGGTTGAGGTCCGCCAATTTCTCGGCCGATGTCCAAAACACACTTATGGACATGCCGTTCGATGGCCGTCGCCTCTTTGGCGACAAGGCAGACCATGCGCTTGAGCACTTTAAGGACTCCAGGGCTACGGCCAAGTCCTTGGGCCTCTCGGCCCCACGCCAGCAAACTGCTGCTTTACGCCCCTTTATTGGCCAAGGAAGGGGCGCCCCCACACGTTCTGCCAGCCACGTGCCACAGACTACCATCCAGCGCAGTGGCGGACGTGGAAACCGCCGTGGCGGTGGTTGGGGACCACGGCGAGGCCAGTCCACACCTGCCCCTGCAGCATCCGCCTCATAACCCTCCTAGTCCGTGCTTTCAGGCCCATGTGACGCCATTGGGGGGCAGGGTTCATCATCACCACCTCCACTGGCGCACTGTCGCATCGGACAGGTGGGTGCTGCAAATCGTCCGAAGGGGCTGCTCCCTCCTCTTCGAGGCGACCCCTCCAGTCATGCCACCGCAATACCACCGCGTGTCGGGGGATCACTTGCAACTTCTGCAAGAGGAAGTTACGGCCCTCTTTTCCAAGGGGGCCATTGAGCACGTTCCTGGGCCAGAAGTAGGGTGTGGTTGTTACTCCCACTACTTTCTGGTACCCAAGAAGGGCAAAGGGGGCCTACGCCCTATCTTGGACCTACAGAACGTCAACGGCTTCCTTCGGAAGGAGAAGTTCAAGATGCGGACATTGGCTCAGGTTTTGGCTGCTCTAGACCCTGGAGACTGGATGGTAGCGTTGGACTTGCAGGATGCTTATTTTAACATCCCCATCCTGCCGGCCCACCGGCGTTACCTGCGGTTCATGGTAGGCCACGAGCATTTTCAGTTTACCGTGCTCCCCTTCGGCCTTACCAGCGCCCCACGGGTGTTCACGAAAGTGATGGCGGTGGTCGCAGCTCATCTGCGCAGGTTAGGGTTTTCAGTCTTCCTCTACCTCGCCCCAGACAGTCGTCAGCCACCTCCAGACTACGGCCGACCTCCTGCACCTGCTGGGGTTCTCCATCAATGTGCCAAAGTCACACCTGTGTCCTTCTCAGAAGCTCCTCTTCATCTGAGCGGTTCTAGACTCGGCACAGTTTCGTGTTTATCCTCCCGAGCTGCGGGTTCGGGATATTCAGGCTCTGATTCCGATCTTTCAACCTTCATCTTGAGTCTCGGTCAGGTTGACGCTGCGGCTTCTGGGGCTGATGGCCTCCTGCATCCTTCTGGTGCATCACTCCTGGTGGCGGATGCGGGCTCTGTAGTGGGACCTTAAGTTTCAGTGGGCCTGCATCAGGGCAACTTGTCCGACCATGTCTTGATCTCGGAGGGCACTGCAAGACAGTTGCAGTGGTGGCTCACGGACCGCGATTGGGTCAGCGGCAGATCCCTCTCCCTACCCCAACCGGAGCACGTAGTTGTGACGGACGCGTCTCTCCAGGGCTGGGGGGGGCCACATGGGAGAGGCGGAGATCAGAGGCCTCTAGTCTCCGGCGGAGTCCCAGCTCCGCATCAACCTTTTGGAGCTGCGGGCGATACGACTTGCACTGAAGGCATTCCTCCCCTCTGTCCGAGGAGTGTAGTGCAGGTGTTCACGGACAACACCACCGCCATGTGGTACTGCAACAAACAGGGCGGGGTGGGGTCGTGGACCCTTTGCCAGGAGGCTCTGCGCCTCTGGCAGTGGCTGGAACATCAGGGTGTGACTCTGGTGGTTCAACACCTGGCAGGTTCTCTGAACGCCAGGGCGGACAAACTCAGCCGTCAGTGCATGATGGTTCACGAATGGCGTCTGAACTCGGACGTGGCGCAAGGCCTCTTTCAGCAGTGGGGACAGCCTTGGTTAGATCTATTCGCCACAGAAGAGAACGCGTAATGTCATCAGTTCTGTGTGTTGAAATTTCCAAGGCGCCACTCGCTCGGCGACGCTTTTCGTCGCGAGTGGAGTTGCGGTCTATTGTACGCCTTTTCGTCTATACCACTTCTGCCCAGAGTGCTGAAGATCAGGCGCGACCGGGTCCAGGTTATCCTTGTGGCTCCGGACTGGGCACGAAGATACTGGTATCCAGAGCTACTCAGCATGTCTGTTGATCCCCCGATTCGTCTGCCTCTTCAGGAGGACCGTCTGTCGCAGCAGGAGGGGACGGTCCTCCACCTGAACCTGTCCAGTCTCCACCTACAAGCTTGGAGATTGAGCTGCGACAGTTGAGGCCATTTGACTTGCCTCCTGAAGTCTGTAATGTCATTCTGGCAGCCAGGCGTCCCTCCACAAAGTCTGTATACCCCTACAGGTGGAACGGATTTGTGGCATGGTGCACAGAAAAGGCTGTGGACCAACTCTCTGCCCCTCTTTCTGAGGTTCTCCTCTTCCTTCTTTCTCTTGCCCAGCAGGGCTCTGCTCTGGGCACTCTCAAGGGCTACCTTTCTTCCCTTTCCGCCTTCTTAAGGCTACCTGATCAGCCATCTTTGTTCAAGTACCCAATTGTAAATAGGTTTTTGAAGGGTATCACACACTTGTTCCCTCCTGTTCCATTGGTGATGCCTCAGTGGGACTTGAACCTTGTTCTTACCTATCTCATGTGTGCTCCCTTTGAGCCGCTCCATAACTGTCCTCTCTGTCTTCTTATTTTGAAGACTGCTTTCCTGGTTGCCATCACCTCTGCCAGGAGAGTGAGTGAGCTCCAGGCTCTTTCTTCCACACCTCCTTTCCTCTCTGTCCATCCGGATAAGGTTGTGTTGCGGACAAGACCCTCTTTCCTGCCCAAGGTTGTCACGGCCTTCCACATCGGGCAGTCCATCACCTTGACCTCCTTCTTTCCGCCTCCGCACCCCTCTAAAGAGGAAGAGCGGCTCCAATGTCTGGACCCAAAACGTGCACTCTCTTACTATCCGGATCGCACACGCCAGTTCCGGGTGGATGACCAACTCTTTGTTGGTTACGTGGGCGCTAAGAAGGGATGGGCGGTGCACAAGCGGACCATCTCTCGGTGTATCATCTTGTGCATCCAGGCTTGTTACTCCTTGGCTAAGAAGGAACCCCCTGTTAGGCTGAGGGCTCATTCCACTCGGGCCACGCCGACTACAACTGCCCTGGGCCGAGGTGTGCCCTTGCAGGACATTTGTCAGGCAGCTACGTGGGCCTCGCTGCACACGTTCGCAAGACACTACTGCCTGGACAGCCAAGTCCGGAGGTATGGCTTCTTTGGCCGTTCCGTCCTCCAGGACTTTCTGGTATCTAAGTACTCCGACGACGTCATCACGGCGCCACGACGACGGACGCGGAGCCGCGGACGACGCCTCCTACCGGCACGCATCGGTACTGCTACGCAAAAAATTTCCAGATCCAGTCTGACGCCTGGGGATATTGTAAGGTAAGGAATCTATCACTAACTAGTGTCTCTTACAGATATATCGTTACACAAGTAGTAACTTGTGCTTCGCCACTGGTAGATTACGCTTTTGCAGTCTGGAAATAATCTTTGGTCCTTATATACCCCTTTGCATCGAAGAAAGGTGCCAGGGATAACCCAGCTAATTACAGACAGATTAGTCTTATTGGCAACGCCCAAGATATCATTAGTAGACAGATTCCTGCCTGAGTATGGGATTGAATACAAGAAGCAAAAGTTTCATCCCACTTGTAGGAAAGGTCTAGGGAGAATATCTCTACAATCAATCAAGTCTTCCGTTTTTCCTTATTGGTTTGGAAAACTTTCCGGCTAAGGTGTGAGTACCTGTATGTGGTTTTTGTATATCTGACAGCAGATTGTGACCTAGTTCCTAGGGCGAAGCTAAAGATCTGTTCTTTATAAAATGGGAGTGCCAGAACCATTGCTGTCCCATTCATACGCTTATATAGCAATAATTATGCGCAGGTCAGATGGCAGGCTAGGGACAAACTGACAAAAAATTCCTACTGAAAGAGGTGTTCGCCAAAGTTGTGTTCTGGCCCCTACTTTGTTTATTCTTCATATTATTAGGGTAATCAAGCAATAGTGTAATTGCAATAAAGGCTCCCCCCAAATTAGGGGGCCAGGAAATTCCTGATTTCCTATCTGCGGATGACACCCTATTTTCAAGAACCCCAGAAGGCAGGAAAATTTCTTGGATAAGTGGGTGTGGCTAGGGTATCTATACTACGTTAAGGAATCTGCGGCTAGTAGTCTCTATCATATGTACGAATTACTTACCTTTGGTAACGATGTATCTGGTAGAGAATATTCTAGCCGCAGATTCCTTCACGGCCCGCCCTTCCTCCCCGTTCTGCGAGGGCCTTTGGCTTGGTCTTCTGCACTCGCCTCCCGGTAGGTGGCGGGGTCTTCTGTGAGCTCATTCTTTCGCTCTTTTGACGGGAGGTTTTGTTTTGTTTTGCTCTTGTTACTTCCTCCTCGTGCATCTTTGTAGGGTGGAGTTCTATGTTCTCCTGTGCCCTGTGCTCTGGTCCAGATTAGGGGCTTGTCTTCACTTTCTCCCTCCCCTCCCTCTTCCTTTGGTTACTGAGGGTTCTGGTCCCTCTGCTGCCTTCTGGGTTGGGGTCATCTCCCCGTGCCCTTCTTCCTTGGGGGGAGTTGTCGCACTCTGTGCTGGGGTTCCCCTGGAGATTAGTCGTTCCTGTTTATTTTGAGACCAGTTTCCCCTTCGTTTTTCCTGTTTGGGGTTGTGGTCCTGCTGTATATAATATTGTTGTGACAATTTTGCATATGTTCCTTGTCTCCAGAAGGGGCTGTCTACATCCTTGCAGAATGGCTGATCAGGGCTATACTCTGTTCTTTTTCTTTCCCTGCCTTTGGCTGCTGCAGTGTTGACACTGCTTCCTATGGTGTAGCTCGTCACCATTCTGTTTCCACTTTTTCTGCTATTTTGCACACTGTTCCCATAATCCCACAGTTTTTGTCTGATGGCTCCGCGTTGTGGTGCGGAAAAGTTCTCCGATCTCCGAAGAAAACTGTCGTAGGCGGGCTGGGGTGGAACTTATGTGACCTCGCTGACGTCACGTATGCGGGCGACACCTGGGTAGAGCCGCGTGATGCCATCCCCCGGAGCACGGGGATGCTGGGCAAAAATGTTTCCGGATCCAGTCTCACGCCTGGTGATAATTCTACGTTAAGGAATCTGTGGCTAGAATCGTCTCTACCAGATACATCGTTACCGAAGGTAAGTAACTCGTACTTTGGGGCACCCTGAACCTTCCTTCTTCAGATCCAGAAACCACGAGAAAAGAAGATAAGGACCGAAGAGCCGTGCAGAGCTAACAAGAGGACGAAACCCACTGACTTGGCCCCAGCCCTACAGGCCTGTCTTCCCTCGAACCTGCCTCCTGCGAAATCCCGGTGTATCCTGCAGCTAGCAACCTCACAAACCCCGGAGGACCTGCCTGCCTTCACTTCAAGTACTCAATCTCCCGAAAACACTGGATGTGTTTAAACTGCAGCTTCTGGTGCCAGCCAGAGACCGCAAATCCAGCCCACTCTACATCCGCTGAACCCGGCCCGAGCTCGAGTGGAAAAAAACCACGAGGAAGGCGCCCCCCGGGCGATCCTGACCCGAGATCGGGCGACCACTGACCAGCCTTAAGCCTCCAGACGACGCCTGCAGCCTCAATCCAGAGGACCCCCCCCTACTGCGACCAGAGCGGGTAAGAAAATCAGACGTCCAAAAGCCTTGTGTGCCCAACCAACGGTGCCTAACCAACCATCAACATTCCAACTTGCCGCTCCAAGTGGTGGTCACACCTGGAAGATCTTCGTCCCCGAGCCTGCAGTGTTTTTGTCCCGGAGGTTCTCCATTGGAAACAGGGTACCAGACCTCAAAACAGCACCCTGCACCCGGCCACCCTAGTGCCGCTGAGGGTGCATCTTTGGTGCTACTTTGGTCCCCAACTTGCCCTGAGCTAAACCCTAGCTTTGCTCCCACACCCCAGTGGCCTGCTCTCCAGCAGCCACCAACTGGAGCCTCCTGTCCTCCGTAGGATAACATTGGGTCTCAACACTCGGCACCCGGCCGCCCTAGTGCCGCTAAGGGTGCAGCAACAGTGCATCACTGACCCTGGGGGACCCCTGAGTCTAACCCCAGAACCTTAACTCCCACAGTTGTTTACTCACCTGTCAACCGTTAACCTGTTTTCCTCCCATAGGATAACATTGACAGTGTGGAGTTTTTTGAAAACTCGAAATATTCTTTAAAAATCGTAACAATAACCTAAACACATTTCTAACCTGTTGTCAGTAAATGTCCCTGTGCTGAATCTAGGCATCCATCACTGAGTTAGAAAAAGTAACGTGAAAGTAACTTACCTGCAATTTATTGAAAAAGCCTATTTATTCCAATGTACTGTATTTGCGAAGTGTTGCATACTACTGCTCCCCTGTAAATCAAACCAAGTACATTTCCTATTGCATTTTCAAACTGTTGTATATCCAGTAACTTATTATTGAAAAGTATTTCATGCTTACCTGTGCTAGGCTCACTTGATTGTAAAAATAAACAGTATATTACCTCACTTTGGAGCATTATATATGGAGCCAGTTTCTTACAGTTCACTCCACACATTTTTACCAAACAGTGTGAACATCCTGTCAAGAGAGCAAGCCAAAATTTGTCCTCAGGACTTTATTGAAGTCATCTGCTCCCTCCACTGGTTACGCACCTCTTAGTGGAGTACTGCTTTTCAGTCTATGCAGTTCGGGCTGGACTGTTCCCCTGAGGCACAGGTTCAGACTGATTTGCATATAGCCATGTCTGAACTGGGGTGGCAGAGTGGGCTAAAGAACGGTGATGGATTAAACCCAGATCTTTTGACTGGGTGTGAGTGTTTGATTGATTCAGATGCTCCGTCCATCACCACCCCCTTTTGTACTGCTTTCAGTCTATGCACAAAAGCTAAAAAACGGTGATGGATCAAGCCCTGATCTTTTGACTGGGTATGAGTGTTCTGCTTAATTCAGATGCTCTGTCCATCACCACCCCCTTTTCTGAATCGTTTTGGCCACTATAGGAGTGGAAGGGTATGCTCAGACATGAGTCCCTTGCTCACTGCACCATCAGGATTCAAGCAAGCCGGGCCGAAGACGGCTGTAATGCCAGAAACCCGTCCCCGGAAGCTTGTTTCCTTTCCAGTAAAGAATTGGCTTGGTAGTTTGGTCTGCCCTGTTCCCATGATGCACTGGGCCAGGGTCAGACTAATTTGCATGTAGCCAGGTTCTGAACTGGGATGGTGCAGTGAGCTAAAAATCGGTGATGGATCAAGCCCTGATCTTTTGACTGGGTAGGAGTGTTCTGCTTAATTCAGATACTCTGTCCATCACCACCCCCCTTTTTGAATCGTGCAGGGAAAAGGAAGACAACTGCTTTGGCCCCAGCCCTGTCGGCCTGTCTCCTGCAACAGAACCCATGCATGCTGAACCAAACGAGTCCTGCAGCCAGCAGCCTCCAAGAACCTTGGGGACCGGCCCTTTATTCCCAAAAGACTCTGATCCCCTGTGTACACCAGAATTGTCCAACAGCAACCCAAGTCAGGACTCCAGAATGCAGCTAGAACCGTGAATCCTCACCACTCTGCACCTGATGCCTACAGCCTGGATCAGAGTAGCCCAACACCTAGCGAGGTCCCCTTTGCGATCCTGACCTGGGATCCAGCGTTTGATGACCTCCTCCGACCTTCTCCTTGACGCCTGCAGCCTCATCCAGAAGGTTTCCCCCCCCCCCCCCCCCGCCAGTGATCAAAACCAATGAGAAGAATCCAACACAAAAAGATTCCCCTGCAGCCACAGACCCCGAGCCATGAGGTGCTCGATCAAAAGTGTTTTTGTTTCCAACAACTCTTCAACCCCATCCTCCAGTTGTTGGTTCCCTTCTTCCAGTCTTCTGGCTCCAGCCTGTGGTCTTTTTCCACGACCGGCAACCTCCATAGGGAGGCATTGGGCTCCCGACACTTTCTAAGCACGCTGCACCAAGCTGCCTTGCGCTGCTGGTGGTGTGGACTTGGTGCTGACCTGAGACCCCCCTTACCCTAAAACCAGTGCATTCTATGTCTTTAACAATCATCAACCAAGCATCACTTACCTGCTTCTAAGTAGATTGGTATGCAGAGGGCCTTTATTGAGACAAATGTATGTTCAAGATTTAATAAAAGAAAAGTAGCCTCAATTTTTTATGAATCAGTGCAGGAAAGGCGTCACAGAAATGCAGAAGGGAAACCTCTGATCACTGCATATTTGTCCTTGAGTGCCCTGAAATATCCCTCTGTGTATTTATGACAGCCTTGCAGGAGATGGTAATGCCCGCTGTTATTCAGGTTTCGATCTGATACCGTCCAATATCTACTGTGCTTCCCGCTTGGGTATCCGTCAAATCTTGCTGCTATTCTCTGCCCATGCAACAACAAAACTGGCCGAATTATGTTACATTTTTTATTATCCATTTAATGCATTATACTAGGTTGTTCCTGACCCCTCTATTTGAAAAGAAATACAGTAGAGCCATGTTTCTATTGGTTATTCAATTGTCTGATATGGAAACCGGTCTAGATGTAGGCTAATCTTTTAAGACATGGTGTGAGGGCACGTGGCACTTTACCATTCTAAAAATCTACTGCTATTGGTAATATTTGTCCTATGAATACTCATGAATGTTTTTAATTGAATGAAATGATTTTTTTTTATAAGTATGCTACTTTTATGAATGATAATTACCTGGAATAGTGTCTAAACTGAAACTACTGAGTCTTGGTTCTAGTAATGAAAATAACAAAGTAACAACTTTTTATGTAAACAATTGGTCTGGATTCAGTCTTTGAATGTGTGACATCCTTTCTTGCCTGAGTGTGTACAACAAATGCTTAATACTGCCGTCTGATAAGCCTGACTGCTCAACCGCACTACCACAAAAGAGAATAAGGTATTATCTACTTTTGCCTCTGCTATACCTTTGGGGATCCACTAGACTCTGTGCGCAGTATACCTTACTTTGGTATAGTATATAAAGAGCCAGCTTCTTACACCTGTGTCCTTCCTTTCAGTTGACAAAGACTTTAATGTCGCCCTCACATCTTTTTTACAATCTATTTAGAGTGCAGCCACTTGTGTTGTGCTGGTGAACTTATCTGTGAAACTAGTGTCCACTGTACAGGCATTACCTTATTTTGATGTATTTTACGAACTTATAATTGAGGAAATACACAAGGTTTAGATCAGTAGAAAAAATATGTTGCAGGTACTCTTTATCTTCATTAAGCGTGTACAATATCAAGACTGTCTGTCGCTGCATTAACAAAATAGGTATTCAGCTCACCAGAGCTTTCGCTGTGCTGGTTTGATGAGTCTTTGAATTTGTATCCTGTTTCAGGAACACACTTTAAGCGTATCATCTCTGACTGCGGGCCAGCATCTCACAACCCCGAAAGCGTCAAGAGGCTGCTGTTCTGCACTGGCAAGGTGTACTATGAACTGAACAAAGAGCGCAGCACCCGTGAGATGGATGCAGATGTGGCCATTACTAGATTGGAACAGGTAGGATTCAAGTTTTAAAACTTCTACTCCTGAAATATATTAACAAAAATCTGATTTCCATGAAGCAAAACATATTTTTTGAAATTATGCCCTCGTGGCATTTCCACCCATTTCTAGGAGCTTAGAGTTTGCATACCTCGTAACTTGCCCTGTATGCATCATTTTAATGCTCAGAGGACACCGTTTCCGAATACCCAGGCTAATAGCTTTCTTTCCCTTCCCGTAGCTATCACCTTTCCCATTTGACCTTCTTGAAAAAGAAGTGCAGAAGTATCCCAATGCGGAGTTGGTCTGGTGTCAGGAGGAGCACAAGAATCAAGGATACTATGACTATGTGAAGCCCAGACTTCGCACCACTATTGACCGATCAAAACCAGTGTGGTAAGTATCCTCCACTCACTCTCAGATCACATTAACCTCTACCTTTACTACAGCTCCGATTGTGATTATTTTTGTAAAGTGAAAGTTGAACCCAAAAAGTTTCTGACACTGAATGTCCCAGAATGCTAATTCCTAGAACCAGTCAGTCATTAGGTTTTGCCTACATAACTCTTGCACCGTGCTTGTGAAATTGCTTGTAATATGAAAATAAAATCTTAAAACGGGCTTGCAGCCCACCCATTACTTACCTAACTTACCATTGGTTGGCTCCTACGTCAATCTCGATTACTTCTTCCTGTTGGTCAGTGCGTCTTCCAGCCTCCTGCTCGGCTCCACATGTTTGTCCTTGCTGGGACCAAGTACCGCTCCCGGCGACCAGTGTCCTTCCACTGGCTGCACACTTTACTTTTCATGGTCTACATTCTGTTTCGTTACTTGCCCATCCCTACCATCATCTCACTTCTATCGCTGCATGCCCCATCCCGCATGCCCATTCGTTGTCGGCCTGACCCTCCCGCCACCTCGCTCCCATCACTGCATACTTCTTCCCCATCCTGTTGCTAGTCATAGCTTGTTTTATATAGCGCAAAGTCGACTGGAAGGACTTTGAGCGATTAACATGAGCGCCAGTTACATTACACAGGGACACATTAATTTTTTACAGGCATAACAATTTTAACTTGTTTTTACATCCTTTTTTTCTTTTATACTTTCCAGCATCCTCATTCTGTTAGTTGCTGGCCCATCCATACCACCACCTCATTGCCGTCTTTGCATACCCTTTCCCCCACCCCACATAGCTTCTTCTATATAGTACAAAGTCAATCGGAAATACTTGGAGCTAATTTGCCCAGAATCAGAGCATGTTTAGCCAGCTCCAAGAATCAAACCTGCTTCCCCAGCTTCAAAGTCAGGAGCTCTGGCCATAACACCACAGTCTCCATGCTCAGTGTTCCATTTAGCTACACTTTGACACGCTGGTAATTGCAGTGGGCATTTATTTAAGAATATAAACAGCATGTTAAGTATACGTAAAATAACGATTTTAACTTTTTTGTGCGTGCATAGCTTTAAGAAAAAAAGAGCACAATGACTCAGTCTGATCATATCACATTTTCCTTTTTTACTGTAAGCTATCTAGCACAGCAGCTCTTACTGCTGTGCAACATTATCAACAAAAAAAAAACAGTAACAAAGCCAATAGATCTTGTATAGGCGAAACCTATTGGCTTTGCCAATGCTTGCTTTACTTTTTCAGTGTAACACAATTCAGAGTTTTCCAAGAGAGACTTGGTGTATGTTATTGCATTTTGTGAATGTACTGGCATGTGTTCTCCACATAAAGTAACTTGTGTCTCTCTTCCACTTGAAATGTATTAGAAAATAACGGAGAGGGAAGGATGTCCTTAAAGATGGGAAAAGTGACTGAAGTTAGAATGGAAAAAAATGTATTTTGTTCAAGGCATGTATGTGAGCTGTAGATCACATGCTTTGCATACTCCTGCCATCTAGCGTTTTGTCTGGATGTTTGCAAGTTGTTTTTCTTCGAAGAAGTCTTTCCAGTCACAAGAAAGGTGATCCCTCCTTTCGGTGATAGTGCGAATGGACATCAACTCCATTGTTAGATTTTGTTTCTGCCATTCGTTTCTTCGGTTCCCTTGTTGCGCAAGACACTCGCCCTCAACGGTATTGTTTTCGATCACATAATCCCCTTCTCCGCGTATCGTATTTACTTAACCCTCTTTCGATCGTGTAGCTCGTGGGAGGCAGTTGGGCCTACCCGTGTCGGTCCGCTTCGCAGCTGATGGAACAGACTCCATTTAAATTCTGCCCTCGGTGCTCCGTGAAGTATCCGCGCACTGACCTGCTCCAAGTGTGCAACCTGTACTTGTCTACGGAGCACAGAGAACAGGACTGCGATGTGTGTAAGGCTTTCCAATCGAAAAAGACACTTAGCGACCGTCAGACTCGACGTCGCAACATGCAGAGCCAACACACAAGTTCCATTCCGGACCTATTCACAGAGGATTCAGAACAAGAGGCCGGAGACGCCATGGGAGCCAAAGAGGAACAAGACCCGATCTCCATCTCGGACTATGGCTCCGGAGACGAAGACATCTAGCAAAGGCAGCGTACCGTGAGTCTAGATCCTCCCTTGCCCCAGAGGCCACCTCAGCCCAACAAGAAGGCTCTGGTCCCACCCCTGCCTCCGGGCCATGGTCGGTACCGAGAATATGTTTGACGGCCCCGCCCTCCGGCTCGGCAACAAAACACATCGAAAAACCTTCCGGCTCTGCGCACAACCGTTCGAAAACTAGCTCCGAGCCAAAACCTTCGTGATTGAAGTCTAAGACGGGCTCCACCCCATCCCCTTCTACACCGAAAACGCCTCCATATCCGAAATTCTCGGCATCCAAAACTCCGGCACCTAAAATTTCGGCACCGAAACAACCTGATGTGCAGATTCCATCTAAGGAACAGCATTTCGATGTTCCGCCTTCCAAACCAGATCCCAAACAGAGCTATATATCCACCCAACTACTGGACATATGTCCACAAAACTGACAATAAAACGGAAACCTGGGTCAGAAGAGGTTTACCACATTCCCTTAAAAAGGAAAAATGTTGGTACCAATACTTCTCCTCTGCTTCCATCTCCTCCTTCTCCTCAGTTTCAACCTTTAATGATTTCACCTGAACACTCACAACCACATACACTTGAAGATGAGGATGATGGGGATGGGGACAATGAACCAATATCCCCAAACCCCTGCACAGATTATAACACCAATTCCACCACAGGGAATGATCCTAACCTTAACCTACCAAACCCTCTCCACCGGACGACAGTGTAGGTTATATAGAACTACTGGGTAGAGCTGCTAACTACCATGGGGTTCAGCTCCATAAGGAATCCATAGAAGAGGATTTCCTTTCAGAGACCCTTAGTAGCCCACAAAAGTCCTCACACACTTTTCCCATGCTCAAGGGTATGATCAGGCAAATTGACGATATTTTTAATGACCCAGTCAGGGCCCATATCCTTACCCCTAGGGTAGGTAAGAAATATAAGCCAGCACCATCTGATCCAGCATACATAGAGGGCCAATTACCATTAACTTCTTTAGTGGTACCCAACTGTTAGACGGGGACCTGGAGGGTCGGCCGAGCACAAGGGGAGAGGCCTCCGGTGAGGGCCGTCTCCAGCGATCGTACAGACAAGTAACTTCCCCCCCACAGATGGACACCACACGAAGATCAGGTTAACACCTTTTATAGGCAGTTCTTGAAGTAAGGTAGTACGATACAAGGAGATCAGGACACGATGATCCTCTCAATTCTAGTCTCTAGTAGGGAAAGGGGGTAGCGGGACAGTCTTGGTACCTACGGGTACTGAGGTGAAACGGCAGTAGCTCACAATCCTCGAGCTCGGCGGTCGGACAGGTCGGACCGCGGCAGCGCAAGCAGGTCCCGAAGAGATCGTAGGTGGCAACGGGCCGCGGCAGCGCCAGCAGGTCCCAACGAGGATGACGGTTACACCGGGCCGCGGCAGCGCCAGCAGGTCCCACGAGGATGGAAGTTACAACGGGCCGCGGCAACGCCAGCAGGTCCCCCGAGGATGAAGGTTGCAGAAGGCCGCGGCAGCGCCAGCAGGCAGGACGATAGTTCACAAGGCAGGGCTGCGGCAGCGCCAGCAGTCCGTCAAGGATGAGTTCTTCTCCGTGTCTCTCGACTCCAGGATACAACTCCCTTCCTGCTCTGGGGCTGCCTCGGTTATAGGTCTGGCGCCCTTTGATGTCCGGACCCTCGCACTGGGAGGTCGGGAGGTCCGGGATGAGGGAGTCCAGACACCCAGCAGGGGTGTAGAGCCAGCGCCCGGGGAGGCTGGGGGCGATCGGCACCTGGCGGGGGAGAGCCATCGACACTTCTTTCTCCCATTAGCCTGCTGTAGGAGAGTAGGGTCTGCAATCCTATGATCACCCAGATTTTTGCTTTTTGCTGCACTGGTTTACGACTTTCCCTGGCTGTGGGCCTGCTAATCAGACCCACAGCCTAGCTGTTCTCTCTATCCAAATTGTACTCAGGTACTGAATTGGCACTGGGCCCTCTCCAAGTCCCTGTACCCAGGGCTGAGGTGCACCCAGAAGTCTCCCAGGGGCTGAAGCATGTATTGTGCCACCCCTGGATTGACTAACTAAAACTGACACAACTGGCTGCACGACAGCTGGGGCAAGGTGGTGTACTCACCCTTTGCTTTAGATATAGTATACTTATATCTAACCCTAAAATGGACACACAGATCTCCTATCAGTCACTCCTATGGCAGGCCTTAACAATCCTGAAGGCAGAGTGCTTGGAATCGTGTGAGATGGTGCTCTGGCATGAGCTGAGCCTGTCTGCGGCTTTCGGGACCCATCCCTTAGCCGTTTCCATGATATCGCATACCATATACTCTTAAGTGCATTATAATCCTCGCGGTTAAATGCCAACTCTGGTATCGCTTTATCAAAACATGTCGAGTAAGGTGTCATACGAATTGGAATACTAACCCCTCGCCAATTCTGGCGACGGGGTTAGCATTCCACCCTTCTAGAGGGACACGACATGCATGTAACCTATAACCCGGTTAAAAGTCAGACAGAGCCTTAGCGTCCACAAAATGGATGCTGCCACCGAGACACAAGTCTGCCCTCCTGCTGCTGGGAGTCCTCCCAGAGCAGGAGATAAGGACAAAGGGTTTCCTGCCAGGGGCGGTGCCAGCACCGTCCCAGACAGGGTTTTGTGTATTGTAGGTAGGCAGGGCTTTAGAGGAAGGTGACTGCACGTGGCACCCCGGTGCTCACTGTGCATAGGCTGGCTGGAACCAGTTCCAGGGACACTCCAGACCCTGTGCTGGGGAAAAGCCCGCCAAGGAAGTGGGTGTAACCACCCCCCTCCTGGTCCCACCCCTAGGGCAGGACTTAGTCGCGTGCCAGCCCCCTTTTCCCAGATAAAGGTAGGGACTGGCCCCCTTCCAAATCAGATCATCTTTGGAATCAAGATACCACTTTCCACGAAAGGACTTCACGATTTCTTCCTCAAGATTCTCCCTTGTGGCTAAGGAGTAGTCACCCTGCATCCGCAGGCACCATCTAAGAACACTGCGGTCTGCTGCACGTCCTTCCTCCGGAATCCGACTGCCCAGCTCGACGAGACCCGGCTTCCCTGGCACCTCTGACCTCTACCCACCTCTACAGCACAGCTGAGAACCGTGGGTGCGACGAGACCTCGAGGGACCGGCCATCGCCAAGACTGCACGACTTCTGCACAGCAAGCCCACCGAGTAATTTCCGGGTGAGTGCTTTGGGGTCCGAGAAGCCCCCACCCTGAGCAGCTCCAGCACCGAAGAGCAGCCCCCCAGCATCTCCACGATCGGCGTGGGGCCCTTCTGCTTTTGCTTTGCTCACCGCGTTGTTTGGCTACTAGCCCGCTGGCTTGTGGCCTTCTGAACGACGCCCGACGACAACACTGCTGCTGGTCTGGTTGCTCCAGACTGGCCCTTGCTTCCCTCCATCGGAGAAGTACCCTGGACCCTCCTGGTCCGCCCAAGACGCCATTTTAGGTCCACCGCGTGGGCCTTGCATTTGCCAAGACTTGTTGCCCAATCCTGGGTCCAGCGACGTCGACAGCAAGAACCTTCGTGGGACAGCTCGCACCTCCATCCTGGTCGCCGACAACGCCTCCTGGTCCGAGAGACTGCAGAGCCCAGCAGCGCCCACTCACCTGACTGCGGTGACTTCGCCCGGTGCCATCCTGGTGCCCACTTAATCACTGGCTAGTGATTCAAGAACTTGGTCCCCTCTGCTTTCAGGTTTCCTTCTTCCTTGATCCAGGCTTGGATCCATCGAACTTTCCTTCACTGGTCGCCTGCCAGCAACTCCCTTCTTCCAGGCTCCTGGTCCGGCAACGAGATTCCCGACGTCTTTTCAGACCTATGCAGCTGCAGCCCCTGGGCTAGGTAACTTCGGCACTTCGGTGTCCCAGCATAGCCTCACTATCCTAGGGTCAGGATCCACTGTCGTTTTCTTCCTACCAGGTCGGGTTCGCCCGTGAACACTAACTTTGTGAATTCTAGCTTCCATAGACTTTGTCCCGCATCCCGCGTGAGAGTGCACACTCTGCACCCGAGTCCCCTAGGTCTCCTAGAAGTAATCTAACGATTCTATAGTCAAGTCCTAGCGATTCCAAAGCCTATTAGTACAGTTACTTACCTGCTAGTAATTTGCATTCCACTTTTAGAATATATGGTTTTTCGTGCCCCTCGGGCATTTGTGTATAACGTGCTAACTTAAGTATTTTCATAAGAGTTTTGTTGTGTGCTTAGCACCCTGTCCTCATAAAGAGTACAGGGTTGTTGTGATTCTAATAAATACATTGTTTATTTTCATAACACTTGTGTGGTGTCCTTTCACTGGGTGTTCAAGGGGTAATGTGATGGTAAAACAGCTGGCTTAACACGCCCTCTAGAGTCTTAGCCTTAGACTGCTCGTATCCATGCTACTAGGATAGCTGGTCTATAAGGTTGACTTACAACCAATCATCAATAAGGGTTGTTTGGACTGATATATAGTGATCACTAGAATAGTGAACACTGCACATCAGGCCAACTTCTCACATTGGTGAGCAGCGGTTGGGATTTGAGCTTGCTGTTGTTTTACCACACATGCCCTAAGAATATCTTGTGAAAGATCACATAAGTACTAAAGGTACATATAACTTAGCTTAGAATACTCTGAGTTCTACTGAACCAGCTGTTGTAGCTCCTAGGGCCTAGCACACCCTAAACTACAACTCTAGCAAGGGATCAGTAGGCAAACATATAGTGTAGGTAAGTGCACCACTTACACCTCACTAGAAAAGCATGTCGACTCAGGGAGACTCTACTGAGACTCCCCTGGTCAGTGATGACCCTCCACAGGTCACTTCAAGATATGCAGCTCTCAGGAGATGAGACAGATCTGTGTCTCCAGGAAACTGAAGCAGGGGTCTAACCCCACAATTCCCTTTCTGATAGGTCTCTTAGAGACATATGATGCCAGAAAGATTTCTCAGTTACATGAGAATATGCCAGCCTTAGAAGGAACCTCTGGGGATCCAGACCTCCCCAACACTGATACTGCAGTTGAGGAGGAGGAGGGTCAGGAGGAACTCTCTGGGGATGAGGTAGACAAAGGTCTTGAGGTAGTCAGAAGGCTAACCAGGGCCAACTTAGACTTACTTGGGCTAGGATCTGGGGGACCCCCAGTACTAACCCGAAGTGGGCCTAACCTTGGAGTTAGGAGAGATAGATCTCTTTCTAGGGACTCCAATAGATCTCTGCACTCTAATGCCTCTTCTCAGGGGAGAAGGAATCCTCCACAGAGGAGATTTACTTCCCCTCAGAGAAGGGAGCATGAAGCTAGGATGAGACAAGCTGAACTGAGGATTGAAAGGGAAGAACTTGCCCTGGCCAAAGAGAAGCTTGCCTTTGCTAGAGAGCAGCAGATGAGTGGGTTAGCACCCACTGGTGGCAGCAATCTCCCAAGAGATAGAGAGAAGGGTTTAGATACTAAACACCTGACTAAAATAGTGCCCCCCTTTAAGCAAGGGGATGATATCCAGAAATGGATGGCTGCTCTGGAGAGGGCCTGCACTGTGCAGTGCATTCCCCAGAGTCAGTGGGCAGCTATACTGTGGCTCTCCTTTGATGGTAAAGGTAGAGATAAGCTCCTCACTACAAGAGTGGAGGATGCTAACAATTACCAGGTCCTGAAGAATACACTGGTTGATGGGTTTGGTTTAACCACTGAGCAGTACAGGTTGCTGTTCAGAGACACCCAGAAAACTCAGTCTCAGGACTGGTCTGACTTTGTGGATTGTGCCACTAAGGCTTTGGAGGGCTGGTTGCTGGGTAGCAAGGTTACAGATTACACAGGATTGTATAATCTAATGATGAGAGAACAAATTTTAAACAATTGTCAGAACCAGTTGCTGCACCAGCACCTTGTTGATTCAGATCTGACCTCTCCCCAAGAATTGGGAAAGAAGGCAGACAAATGGGTCAGGACAAGGATCAAGCAGAACCAGAACCAGAACCAGGGTGGTCAGAAGAAAGCAGACCAGAAGGGTAATGTTAAGAATGAGCAAAATGACCAGAAGTCTTCACCAGGTCCCCAACAAACCAATTATATTGAGTATAGCCTGAATCTTGATATATAGGATATTCTGCGTAAATTCGCAATTGCTATTTTATATAGCTGTTTTTTTTGCTAAATGACTAATTGTTTATTATTATGCAAAACTGATTCTATTTTTTCATATTCCAATTGTCTCACTGTTTATTGTAGTTTCAACATTATTGTGATTACATGTTTGATTAACTTTGTGAAAATGATTTGTGACTTTTTGTAATATTAGTTGTATGTATTTGTGTAATTGATTTGTGGTAATTGTTTTTTCTGTATGTATTGTTAGTGTAACTTCACTAAAATGGATTCTCTGTTGAGTAGACTACATGACCCTCTTGTTTTAAATACGTTGAATAATTAAAACTAATTAGCCTAAATCGACGGCTAGGATAAACGTATTGATTTCCGTTTATTCTGTTCAAATAATTTTTCAAAAAATTGGTGGTGGAGGTACATTCTCTCCGTTTTTTCTTGTTAATCGGCCCTACCTTCCCTCCTTAACTTTGCTGGGCCAAACCCCTTCTTTGTACAAAGTGTCACCATGGTGACACCTAACTTTGTGGACCCTGGACAGATCATGCCAGGTACTGATTTCCTGGTGACCAATGCCAGCAATGTCACTACTAGTCATAGTGTGGCAATTGTGGCTTTCTCCTGGGGTGGAGTGAAGGGACAAAAGAAAGTTGTAGTCAGTTCAGACCTCCCAGTTGATTGTTTGTTGGGCAATGATTTGGAGTCATCACAATGGTCAGAAGTGGAGCAGAGGACTCACATGGAGATGTTAGGCTTGCCAGCACATGTGCTTGCTGTGACTAGGTCACAGGCCAGAAGATGCCCCACTGAACAGGTGCTGGATCCTGAAATTATGGACCAGACACCTTCCAAGAAGAAGAGCAGTAAGGGTAAGGCTTTGCCTTCCCCCTTGCCCCAGGTTGAGGATCAAGTCTCTGAGGAGGCTGATCTAGAAAAGCTGAGGGAAACTGAGCCTAAAGAGCTTGAACTTGATCAAGTTGAGTTTCTGGGCTCAGGGGGACCCTCCAGAGCAGACCTGGGGAAGGAACAGTTGAGCTGCCCTTCCCATGAACCCCTCAGACAGCAGGCTGCTGCTGAGGCTGCAGGGAATGCCACAGGTGCCCACAGGGTATACTGGGAAGGTAGACTCCTGTACTCTGAGTCAAGAGACCCCAAGCCTGGTGCAACCAGGAGGCTGGTCATCCCCTTGTCTCTGAGAGGTTTCCTTCTCACCTTGGCCCATGAAATTCCCCTTGCAGGTCATTTAGGTCAGACAAAGACTTGGGACAGGCTTGTCTCACACTTTCACTGGCCCCATATGAATGAGAATACCAAGGAGTTTTGTCGCTCCTGTGTCACTTGCCAAGCCAGTGGTAAGTCAGGTGGCACAACAAAGGCCCCCCTCATACCACTACCTGTGGTGGGGGTTCCCTTTGAAAGAGTGGGGATTGACATTGTTGGTCCAATGGAACCCCAGACAGCATCGGGGCACAAGTTTATACTGGTGGTGGTGGACCATGCCACCAGGTATCCTGAAGCTATTCCCCTGAGGACCACCACAGCCCCTGTGGTGGCAAGAGCCCTAGTTGGAGTGTTCTCCAGAGTGGGTTTTCCAAAGGAGGTCGTTTCTGACAGAGGTACAAACTTCATGTCAGGATATCTGACTGCCATGTGGAAAGAGTGTGGTGTGAACTACAAGTTCACCACACCCTATCATCCACAATGCAATGGGCTTGTTGAGAGATTCAACAGGACCCTGAAAGGGATGATTCATGGACTACCTGAACCTCTTAGGAGAAGATGGGATGTCCTGATCCCCTGCCTCTTGTTTGCTTACAGAGAGGTCCCACAGAAGGGGGTTGGCTACAGCCCTTTTGAGCTTCTGTATGGGCATCCTGTAAGAGGACCCCTGTGTTTGGTGAAGGAAGGATGGGAGAGACCTCTCAAAAAGCCTGCAACCAACATAGTGGACTATGTACTTGGTCTCCGCTCCAGGATGGCTGAGTATATTGAAAAGGCATCCAAAAACCTTGAGGCCAGCCAAGAACTTCAGAAAGCTTGGCATGACCAAAAGGCTGTTCTGACTGTGTACCAGCCAGGACAGAAGGTGTGGGTGCTGGAGCCAGTGGCCCCAGCAGCTCTGAAAGACAAATGGTCTGGGCCCCACACCATCATTGAGCAAAAGGGAGAGGTTACCTACTTGGTGGACCTTGGAACTCCCAGGAGCCCTCTCAGAGTGCTCCATGTTAACAGGCTCAAGGCATATGTTGACAGGAAGGACATGAGCTTGCTCATGGCCACAGATGAGGGACAGGAGGAAGAGAGTGACCCTCTCCCAGACCTGCTCACTCAGAATCCTGATGATGGATCAGTTGATGGTGTTGTCTTTTGTGGCAGCCTCACTGAACATCAGTAACAGGATTGCAGGCAAGTTCTGCAATCCTTCAGACATATGTTCTCTCTGACACCCAGCCAAACTGATTGGTGTACCCATGATGTTGACACTGGAGACAGTCTGCCTGTCAAGAGTAAAATCTACAGACAGCCTGATCATGTTAGAGACTGCATCAAAACTGAAGTGCAGAAAATGTTGGAACTGGGAGTCATTGAGCCCTCAGATAGCCCTTGGGCTAGCCCAGTAGTTCTAGTGCCAAAGCCTCACACCCAGGGTGGTAAGAGAGAGATGAGGTTTTGCGTAGACTACAGAGGCCTCAATGCAGTCACTAAGACTGATGCCCACCCAATACCAAGAGCAGATGAACTTATAGATAGATTGGCTTCTGCCAACTTCTTAAGTACATTTGATTTGACAGCTGGGTATTGGCAAATCAGGTTAGCTGAGGAAGCCAAACCCAAGACAGCATTTTCTACCCCTGAAGGGCATTATCAATTTGTGGTAATGCCCTTTGGATTGAAAAATGCACCTGCCACCTTCCAAAGGTTGGTGAATCAAGTCCTCACTGGGCTGGATGACTTCTGTGCAGCATATCTGGACGATATTGCTGTCTTTAGCTCCACCTGGGAGGATCACCTGGTCCACCTGAGGAAAGTGTTAGAGGCTCTGCAAAAGGCAGGCCTCACTATCAAGGCCACAAAGTGCCAGATAGGGCAGACACAGGTTGTATACCTGGGCCACCTTGTAGGTGGAGGCCAGGTTCAGCCACTGGAGAGTAAGATACAGGCCATCAAGGACTGGACTCCTCCAATCACCCAGACTCAAGTTCGAGCTTTCTTGGGCCTGACTGGGTATTATAGGAAGTTTGTCAGAAATTATGGGTCCATAGTGACCCCTCTTAATGACCTGACAAGCAAGAAGATGCCAAAGAAAGTTCAGTGGACAGCAAGCTGTCAGAAAGCATTCAATGACCTAAAGCAGGCCATGTGCACAGCACCTATCCTCAAGAGTCCAGATTACTCCAAGCCATTCATTGTCCAAACAGATGCTTCTGAGTTGGGTGTGGGAGCTGTTCTGTCTCAACTGAATTTTGATGGTAATGATCAGCCTATTGCTTTCATTAGTAGAAGGTTGACACCCAGAGAGAAAAATTGGTCAGCTATTGAGAGGGAGGCCTTTGCTGTGGTCTGGGCCCTGAAGAAGCTGAGGGCCTACTTGTTTGGCACTCACTTCACCATTCAGACAGACCATAAGCCCCTCTTGTGGCTAAATCAGATGAAGGGTGAAAACCCCAAACTGCTTAGGTGGTCCATTTCCCTACAGGGGATGGATTTTACAGTGGAGCATAGACCTGGTACTGATCACAGCAATGCTGATGGGCTCTCCAGGTATTTCCACTTAGAGCAAGAAGACTCACCTGGTCAAGGTTAGTTTATTGTCCCAAAGTTTGGGGGGGGGTCATGTAGGAGAGTAGGGTCTGCAATCCTATGATCACCCAGATTTTTGCTTTTTGCTGCACTGGTTTACGACTTTCCCTGGCTGTGGGCCTGCTAATCAGACCCACAGCCTAGCTGTTCTCTCTATCCAAATTGTACTCAGGTACTGAATTGGCACTGGGCCCTCTCCAAGTCCCTGTACCCAGGGCTGAGGTGCACCCAGAAGTCTCCCAGGGGCTGAAGCATGTATTGTGCCACCCCTGGATTGACTAACTAAAACTGACACAACTGGCTGCACGACAGCTGGGGCAAGGTGGTGTACTCACCCTTTGCTTTAGATATAGTATACCTATATCTAACCCTAAAATGGACACACAGATCTCCTATCAGTCACTCCTATGGCAGGCCTTAACAATCCTGAAGGCAGAGTGCTTGGAATCGTGTGAGATGGTGCTCTGGCATGAGCTGAGCCTGTCTGCGGCTTTCGGGACCCATCCCTTAGCCGTTTCCATGATATCGCATACCATATACTCTTAAGTGCATTATAATCCTCGCGGTTAAATGCCAACTCTGGTATCGCTTTATCAAAACATGTCGAGTAAGGTGTCATACGAATTGGAATACTAACCCCTCGCCAATTCTGGCGACGGGGTTAGCATTCCACCCTTCTAGAGGGACACGACATGCATGTAACCTATAACCCGGTTAAAAGTCAGACAGAGCCTTAGCGTCCACAAAATGGATGCTGCCACCGAGACACAAGTCTGCCCTCCTGCTGCTGGGAGTCCTCCCAGAGCAGGAGATAAGGACAAAGGGTTTCCTGCCAGGGGCGGTGCCAGCACCGTCCCAGACAGGGTTTTGTGTATTGTAGGTAGGCAGGGCTTTAGAGGAAGGTGACTGCACGTGGCACCCCGGTGCTCACTGTGCATAGGCTGGCTGGAACCAGTTCCAGGGACACTCCAGACCCTGTGCTGGGGAAAAGCCCGCCAAGGAAGTGGGTGTAACCACCCCCCTCCTGGTCCCACCCCTAGGGCAGGACTTAGTCGCGTGCCAGCCCCCTTTTCCCAGATAAAGGTAGGGACTGGCCCCCTTCCAAATCAGATCATCTTTGGAATCAAGATACCACTTTCCACGAAAGGACTTCACGATTTCTTCTTCAAGATTCTCCCTTGTGGCTAAGGAGTAGTCACCCTGCATCAGCAGGCACCATCTAAGAACACTGCGGTCTGCTGCACGTCCTTCCTCCGGAATCCGACTGCCCAGCTCGACGAGACCCGGCTTCCCTGGCACCTCTGACCTCTACCCACCTCTACAGCACAGCTGAGAACCGTGGGTGCGACGAGACCTCGAGGGACCGGCCATCGCCAAGACTGCACGACTTCTGCACAGCAAGCCCACCGAGTAATTTCCGGGTGAGTGCTTTGGGGTCCGAGAAGCCCCCACCCTGAGCAGCTCCAGCACCGAAGAGCAGCCCCCCAGCATCTCCACGATCGGCGTGGGGCCCTTCTGCTTTTGCTTTGCTCACCGCGTTGTTTGGCTACTAGCCCGCTGGCTTGTGGCCTTCTGAACGACGCCCGACGACAACACTGCTGCTGGTCTGGTTGCTCCAGACTGGCCCTTGCTTCCCTCCATCGGAGAAGTACCCTGGACCCTCCTGGTCCGCCCAAGACGCCATTTTAGGTCCACCGCGTGGGCCTTGCATTTGCCAAGACTTGTTGCCCAATCCTGGGTCCAGCGACGTCGACAGCAAGAACCTTCGTGGGACAGCTCGCACCTCCATCCTGGTCGCCGACAACGCCTCCTGGTCCGAGAGACTGCAGAGCCCAGCAGCGCCCACTCACCTGACTGCGGTGACTTCGCCCGGTGCCATCCTGGTGCCCACTTAATCACTGGCTAGTGATTCAAGAACTTGGTCCCCTCTGCTTTCAGGTTTCCTTCTTCCTTGATCCAGGCTTGGATCCATCGAACTTTCCTTCACTGGTCGCCTGCCAGCAACTCCCTTCTTCCAGGCTCCTGGTCCGGCAACGAGATTCCCGACGTCTTTTCAGACCTATGCAGCTGCAGCCCCTGGGCTAGGTAACTTCGGCACTTCGGTGTCCCAGCATAGCCTCACTATCCTAGGGTCAGGATCCACTGTCGTTTTCTTCCTACCAGGTCGGGTTCGCCCGTGAACACTAACTTTGTGAATTCTAGCTTCCATAGACTTTGTCCCGCATCCCGCGTGAGAGTGCACACTCTGCACCCGAGTCCCCTAGGTCTCCTAGAAGTAATCTAACGATTCTATAGTCAAGTCCTAGCGATTCCAAAGCCTATTAGTACAGTTACTTACCTGCTAGTAATTTGCATTCCACTTTTAGAATATATGGTTTTTCGTGCCCCTCGGGCATTTGTGTATAACGTGCTAACTTAAGTATTTTCATAAGAGTTTTGTTGTGTGCTTAGCACCCTGTCCTCATAAAGAGTACAGGGTTGTTGTGATTCTAATAAATACATTGTTTATTTTCATAACACTTGTGTGGTGTCCTTTCACTGGGTGTTCAAGGGGTAATGTGATGGTAAAACAGCTGGCTTAACACGCCCTCTAGAGTCTTAGCCTTAGACTGCTCGTATCCATGCTACTAGGATAGCTGGTCTATAAGGTTGACTTACAACCAATCATCAATAAGGGTTGTTTGGACTGATATATAGTGATCACTAGAATAGTGAACACTGCACATCAGGCCAACTTCTCACACCTGCCAAGTGGTCCGTTCACCTCCTGGGTGGATGGTGGTGCCGGGATGGCGGGGCCTGGCCGGGCCCAGGGTTGGGGTCGAGCTGAGGCCACGCGGCCGCGTGCTGCAGTGTCCAAGATGGCGGCTGGGCCGGGCAATGGGGCTGACGGGGGCCCGGGCCCGTGACACAGAGATATCCGGGAGCAGGCGTCCCGGAGGGGACGGGTTGCGGGTTGCTTCTGCGGGTAGCCCCCGGAGAGCCGGTGTCTGGGCCCTGCCATGCGGGGAGGGAGCGAGCCCTTCGTGGGGCCTGTCCAACATGCGTCCCCCCCCAGCTGAAGGCGGGGAGAGTCACCCATCCTCTTGGGGACTCTCCTCGTCGAGGCGGAAAAAGCGGGACAGGCCATCCCCGTTGGCGTGGTCTTGGCCAGGGCGATGCTCCACAGTGAAGTCCATCCCCTGCAGGGAGATGGACCATCGCAATAGTTTGGGGTTCTCCCCCCGCATTTGCATTAGCCATTGCAGGGGCCGATGATCTGTTTGTACCTGGAAGTGGGTTCCGAAGAGGTATGGTCGGAGCTTCTTGAGGGCCCATACTACTGCAAAGGCCTCTCGCTCAATGGTGCTCCAGCGCCGTTCTCGGGGCAGGAGGCGTCTGCTGATGAAGGCCACTGGGTTGGTCGACTCCCTCGGGGTTCAGTTGGGAGAGGACGGCCCCGATGCCATGGTCTGAGGCATCAGTCTGGACGATGAACTCCCGGCTGTAGTCGGGGGCCTGGAGCACAGGAGCGGTGCACATGGCGGCCTTCAGCCTCTCGAAGGCCGCTTGACAGTCGGGAGTCCAGTTGACTGTTTTCGGGTTGGTCTTGGATGTGAGCTCCGTGAGGGGCCCCACAATGCTGCCATAGTCCTTTACGAACCGCCGATAGTATCCAGTGAGCCCCAAGAAGGCTCGGACCTCGGTTTGGGTTACGGGGGGGCGCCAGGACTGGATGGCAGCGATCTTGAGCTGGATGGGGCCACCAGACCGCTCCCCACTTGGTGTCCGAGGTAGGTCACGGACCCCTGGCCGATTTGGCACTTGCTGGCCTTGATGGTGAGGCCGGCCCGTTGGAGGGCCTGCAGGACCCCTCGGAGGTGGCGGAGGTGGTCTGACCAGGGGCGGCTATACACCGCGATGTCGTCCAGGTATGCGGCGCTGAACTCTTCGAGGCCCGCCAATACCTGGTTCACAAGTCGTTGAAACGTGGCTGGAGCGTTTTTCATGCCGAATGGCATCACTCTAAAATGGTAGTGTCCCTCCGGGGTGGAGAAAGCGGATCGTTCTTGTGCCCTGGGGGTGAGGCCGATCTGCCAGTAGCCCGCCGTCAGGTCGAAGATGCTTAGGTAGCGGGCCGCCCCCATGCGGTCAACTAGTTCGTCGGCTCGGGGGATGGGGTGAGTGTCGGTTCGGGTGACAGCGTTCAGACCCCGGTAGTCGACGCAGAACCGGAGCTCGGGTGTGGTGCCCGGGGCCGCAGCTTTGGGGACCAGTACAACCGGGCTGGCCCAGGGGCTGTCCGAGGGTTCGATGACTCCGAGTGCGAGCATCTTGGAGACTTCTTCTTGGATGCAGGTGCGTACCCGATCTGGTACTCGGTACGGCCGGTGTCGGATAGGAGGACTGTCGCCAGTTTCCACGTCGTGCAGACACCAGGGGGTGACCCCGGGTGCGAGGGAGAATAGGTTTGCAAATTGCAGCAGGAGGGCCCGACAGTCTTGGCGCTGCTCCGGGGTCAGAGCCTCGGAGAGTTGGACCCCGTCCACCGAACCATCTTTTTCCCCGGCCCCCAGTAGGTCAGGGAGGGGCTCGGAGTCCACTTCCGCCCCACTGTCTGTAGCCATCAGCAGGCTGAGCTCCGAGCGCACGAAGTGGGGTTTGAGTCTGTTGGCGTGGAGGACCCGGAGGGGGTTCCGGGGGGATTCCATGTCGATGAGGTAGGTGACGGGGCTCTTACGCTCGATCACCTTGAAGGGCCCCGTCCATTTGTCCTGTAAGGCACAAGGTTCGATGGGGGACATCACCCATACATGCTGGCCAGGCTCGAATTCGATGGAGGAGGCATGTTGATCGTACCACTTCTTCATGTCCTCCTGACTGGCTTCAAGATTGGCTTTGGCGAGCTCTCTGAATCGCCGGGTCTGATTACGGAGGGTCAGGAGGTACTTGTAGACGTCTGGAGGGGTCTTCAGGGGGGCCATTTCCCACTCTTCTTTAACTGGGCTGAGAGGCCCGCGAACAGGGTGTCCGTACAGGAGTTCGAAAGGGCTGAAGCCGAGGGACTTCTGGGGGACTTCTCGGTAGGCGAAGAGGAGGCACGGGAGTAGCACGTCCCACTGGCGGCGTAGGGGCTCTTCCAGCCCCATGATCATCCCCTTGAGAGTGCGGTTGAATCGCTCGACCAGTCCGTTTCCTTGCGGGTGATAGGGGGTTGTGAATTGGTAGGTGACCCCGCACTGTTGCCATAGGGATTTCATATATTTTGAAATAAAGTTCGTGCCCCTGTCGCTGACGACTTCCCTGGGGAAGCCCACTCGAGAGAAGATCCCCATTAAGGCTCGACCTACCACTGGTGCTGTTACAGTTCGAAGGGGAACCGCCTCAGGATAGCGGGTGGCGTGGTCCACCAGGACCAGGATGAATCGATGCCCTTGTGCTGTTCGGGGGTCCAGGGGCCCCACAATGTCTATTCCCACCCTTTCGAACGGGGTGGTCACCACGGGGAATGGTTGCAGAGGTGCCTTGAGTGTGCGGCCGCTCTTCCCGCTGGCCTGGCAGGTCGGGCAGGACCGGCAGTGGGTGGAGACGTCATTTCTCATTTTCGGCCAGTAAAAGTGAGTCACCAGGCGGTTGTAGGTTTTGTCTTGCCCCAAGTGTCCAGCCAGGGGGACATCATGGGCCAAGTTCAGAAGGAAGTCTCTGAAACGCAGGGGCACCACCAGCACTCGACTGGCCCCCAGCTCTGCGATTCTTTGTTCGCTGTACAGTAGGTCATTGTCCCAATAGATCCAGTGGGCCCCTGCAGTGTCTCCTGCGCCCTGGGCGAGCGCTTGCTGTCGCAGTCCCTCGAGGGAGGGACATGTCTGTTGCTCTTGCCGGAATTGTTCTTGGGTGGGCCCCCCTTCCTGACGCCACTGAGCCAGGTCCGGAAGGTCTTGGGGCTGAGCGGGCTCTTCGTGGGTTTTTTCCGGGGTGTCGGTAGCGATGGAGTCTCCCTCTGGAGCGATCGGGGGAGGAGGTGCTGGCCATTCGAGTTCTTCAGATCTAGGGATGGTGTCGGCGGCCATGGACCGGGTTGTTACGCACGCCCAGCCCGGGAGGCCTAACATCCCCAGGTGCTCTCTTCTTTCAACGGCTGCCCACGGGGAACTCTCGAGATCGTTCCCCAGGAGGCAGTCCACGGGGGCATCGTCGCGGACAGTCACTTTTAACATACCGGAGACTCCTCCCGATTCGAAGGGGACGCAGGCCATCTGACACAGGCTCTCCGAATTGTCGGCTGATCGGACGGGGCAAAGAACGTTTGGCAGAATTTGTTCTGGGGTCACCAGGTGACAACGGACGGCCGTCACACTGGCCCCTGTGTCACGCAGGGCTTCGGCCTTACGCCCATTTATGTTCACCCACTGGCTGTATTTCCTGGTGTTGGCTGGCAGGGGAGCCCGCGGGATCAGGTCCCTTCCCCCTAGGCAGGCCAGGGTCATGGCGGCAGGTTCCCACTTGGGCTGCTCCTGCTCATACTCTTCAGGCTCTTCGGAGACTTGCTCTTCTCCTAGGGCGGCGGCAGCCACCTGGCGGGGCCCGGGGGTCTGGTTCTTTGGGCAGGTCGGGTCACTGGCATAGTGGCCGACTCGCTGGCATCGATGACACGTAACGTTGGCTCGGAACCCCGGGCGCATCGAGGGGTTGCCCCGGCCGGCCGGGGGCGGGGTGTTGTTGGCGGGAGCGGCCGGGACGGCGTCTCTGCCCCGGCCCTGTCCTCCTCCTCCTCGGGGACGATGATGACCTTGGTTTGTTCTGTTCTGCTCGTTTGGCCCACTCCGGGTCACTCGGGTGCTCTCCCATCGGTCAGCCTCGGCGGCGAGCTGCCGTGGGTCAGTCAATTTACTGTCGAGGAGGTGCTGCCTGAGCTCGACGAAGCAGTTGCTGGAGAGGTGGTCCCCCACAATGAGGTTGAAGAGCTGTTCGTAGGTTGTTACGTTGCTACCCTTGATCCATCCCTCGAAGGCTCGGCTGAAATAGTTCACATATTCTATCCAGGTTGTACCCGGGATCCGGGTGCAGTTGCGGAACCTCTGGCGGTACATCTCGGGCGTCAGCCCATATCGACTTAGGAGGGCGGCCTTCATGTGGTCATAGGACGTCATTTGGTGGTCCGGAAGCTGCAGCAGGGCATCCCGGCCTTCATTGACGAATCTCCCCCATAGACCGGCTCCCCAGTCACTTCGAGCGATCCGGTGGGCAGTCATGGCGATCTCGTAGGCCTTGAACCACTGCTGTATGTCGTCGTTCCGATAGTATTCACGGACCACATCCTTGGGGATGTGGACCTTCTGTTCGGTAGTACCTGGGGGGCGCAGTTGCTCGGGCACCCCTAGGTCTTTGTTCTGTTTGCGCATTTCTATCTCCGCTAGCTTGCACTCTTGTCCGTATGCCAGTCTTTTTTCTTCGAGTTCTCTCTGTCTCTGCTTTTCCTCTCGCTCTTCTTGGAGCCGTAAGTGTTCTAAGTTCATCTTTTGTTCTGCCAGTTTCAATTCTCCGTCTAATTTGAGCCGTGTCAAC
The DNA here is from genome assembly GCF_964261635.1 of Lissotriton helveticus. NCBI lineage: Eukaryota > Metazoa > Chordata > Amphibia > Caudata > Salamandridae > Lissotriton > Lissotriton helveticus. Next base: position 793,559,882 of record NC_136072.1, read on the forward strand.
TCTAACTCGTGTAGTCTATTTTTCTCTCGTTCTCGGATCTCTTCCCGGGAGAGATCCGTTCTCCTTTCTTCCGTCAGAGTGGTGTTTGTCTCCGGGGCTTCGGCGATATTTGTCTCTGCCCAGGATTCTAGGGCGTGTTTGAAGTCCTCTTTCGTGCTCAGACCGGTAGTGGCAATGCCTAGTTCTATGCAAAATTGTTTTAGCTCTCGGTGGTTGTACTCTTCCAGTTTTTCCATCTGGAATTTCTCTGCAGATCCGCTCTCTCTGGTCGTCATTGTGGATTAGTCGTAGGGTGAGTTACTCTCTGTACGGTTACGCGTTGGTTCGGATCGCGCCGCTGGCCACCAATGTTAGACGGGGACCTGGAGGGTCGGCCGAGCACAAGGGGAGAGGCCTCCGGTGAGGGCCGTCTCCAGCGATCGTACAGACAAGTAACTTCCCCCCCACAGATGGACACCACACGAAGATCAGGTTAACACCTTTTATAGGCAGTTCTTGAAGTAAGGTAGTACGATACAAGGAGATCAGGACACGATGATCCTCTCAATTCTAGTCTCTAGTAAGGAAAGGGGGTAGCGGGACAGTCTTGGTACCTACGGGTACTGAGGTGAAACGGCAGTAGCTCACAATCCTCGAGCTCGGCGGTCGGACCGCGGCAGCGCCAGCAGGTCCCGAAGAGATCGTAGGTGGCAACGGGCCGCGGCAGCGCCAGCAGGTCCCAACGAGGATGACGGTTACACCGGGCCGCGGCAGCGCCAGCAGGTCCCACGAGGATGGAAGTTACAACGGGCCGCGGCAGCGCCAGCAGGTCCCCCGAGGATGAAGGTTGCAGAAGGCCGCGGCAGCGCCAGCAGGCAGGACGATAGTTCACAAGGCAGGGCTGCGGCAGCGCCAGCAGTCCGTCAAGGATGAGTTCTTCTCCGTGTCTCTCGACTCCAGGATACAACTCCCTTCCTGCTCTGGGGCTGCCTCGGTTATAGGTCTGGCGCCCTTTGATGTCTGGACCCTCGCACTGGGAGGTCGGGAGGTCCGGGATGAGGGAGTCCAGACACCCAGCAGGGGGGTGGAGCCAGCGCCCGGGGAGGCTGGGGGCGATCGGCACCTGGCGGGGGAGAGCCATCGACACTTCTTTCTCCCATTAGCCTGCCAAGTGGTCCGTTCACCTCCTGGGTGGATGGTGGTGCCGGGATGGCGGGGCCTGGCCGGGCCCAGGGTTGGGGTCGAGCTGAGGCCACGCGGCCGCGTGGTGCAGTGTCCAAGATGGCGGCTGGGCCGGGCAATGGGGCTGACGGGGGCCCGGGCCCGTGACACAGAGATATCCGGGAGCAGGCGTCCCGGAGGGGACGGGTTGCGGGTTGCTTCTGCGGGTAGCCCCCGGAGAGCCGGTGTCTGGGCCCTGCCATGCGGGGAGGGAGCGAGCCCTTCGTGGGGCCTGTCCAACAGCCCCAGAGGCCACCTCAGCCCAACAAGAAGGCTCTGGTCCCACCCCTGCCTCCGGGCCATGGTCGGTACCGAGAATATGTTTCAGACGGCCCCGCCCTCCGGCTCGGCAACAAAACACATCGAAAAACCTTCCGGCTCTGCGCACAACCGTTCGAAAACTAGCTCCGAGCCAGAACCTTCGTGATTGAAGTCTAAGACGGGCTCCACCCCATCCCCTTCTACACCGAAAACGCCTCCATATCCGAAATTCTCGGCATCCAAAACTCCGGCACCTAAAATTTCGGCACCGAAACAACCTGATGTGCAGATTCCATCTAAGGAACAGCATTTCGATGTTCCGCCTTCCAAACGAGATCCCAAACAGAGCTATATATCCACCCAACTACTGGACATATGTCCACAAAACTGACAATAAAACGGAAACCTGGGTCAGAAGAGGTTTACCACATTCCCTTAAAAAGGAAAAATGTTGGTACCAATACTTCTCCTCTGCTTCCATCTCCTCCTTCTCCTCAGTTTCAACCTTTAATGATGTCACCTGAACACTCACAACCACATACACTTGAAGATGAGGATGATGGGGATGGGGACAATGAACCAATATCCCCAAACCCCTGCACAGATTATAACACCAATTCCACCACAGGGAATGATCCTAACCTTAACCTACCAAACCCTCTCCACCGGACGACAGTGTAGGGTATATAGAACTACTGGGTAGAGCTGCTAACTACCATGGGGTTCAGCTCCATAAGGAATCCATAGAAGAGGATTTCCTTTCAGAGACCCTTAGTAGCCCACAAAAGTCCTCACACACTTTTCCCATGCTCCAGGGTATGATCAGGCACATTGACGATATTTTTAATGACCCAGTCAGGGCCCATATCCTTACCCCTAGGGTAGGTAAGAAATATAAGCCAGCACCATCTGATCCAGCATACATAGAGGGCCAATTACCATTAACTTCTTTAGTGGTACCCAACGCACGCAAGAACGCCAATTCTCAAACAGGAGGTGCTCCACCCCCAGATAAAGAATCTAAGCTGATTGACGCTTCGGGGGAAAAGGGTTGCCTCTCAGGCTGCAAATGTCTGGCGCATCTCCAATACACAAGCACTGCTAGCTAGATACGACAGGTCGCAATGGGATGAAATAGAGCAGTTGCTCCAATTTCCACCTGATGAGCACAAGTCCAAAGCGCAAGGCCTAGTGCCGGAGGGACTGGCCTTGCCAGAGGGACAGCTCATTTAAAATAATTCAATCAGGTGCACGCTATATGCTGCAGAAACTGCTGCTAGAGCTGTGAACACCAGCGTCCTTTTAAGAAGGCATGCCTGGCTACTTATTTCTGGATTCAAACCAGAGGTTCAGACTTCTATACTGAACACACCATTCGATAAGGAACACCTGTTTGGCCCTGTGGTAGATTCATCATTGTAAAAATGAAAAAGGACAGTGGCCAAATCCAAGGGAGCCCTTCAATTAACACTAGGACGTGGTTCTTTTCGGCGCTCCTTCTACCACGGAGGATCTAAAAGTACCTCCTCAGACACTACTACCACCACGTATAAAGGCAACAATCCACTCTCTGCCTCTAAGGGTTACTTCAGAGGGGGACACAGAGGCAACAATGGCAAGGGTAGAAGTTGAGGCTCAAATACACCCGCCTCCCCCTTCAACACCTAACAGTGACTACACTACACAAAGGACCATCTAACACCTGTCGGAGCGTCTTTTAAATTTCTTATCCATCTGGGAGTCCATAACTACAAAAAAGATGGGTACTGGGGATTATCCGTTCTGGTTACTGCCTGAAGTTCACCAACAATCCACCAAACATTCCCCCACGGTCACACAAACTCACAGGATCACCTACACCTCCTCAAACAAGAGGTTCAGTCTCTCCTTCAAAAAGGGGCTATAGAGCCTGTACCACTACAATACCACAGGTCGGGTGTATATTCTTTTTACTTTCTGATACCCAAAAAGGACAGTTCTCTTTGACCAATCTTGGACCCCAGAGAACTAAATCTTTACATACAGTCAGACTACCACTTCTACAACCAGGTGACTTTCTGTCTACTCTAGACTTAAAGGATGCCTATTTTCATATTCCAGTACATCCTGCTCGTTGCAAATTTCTCGATTTGTGATAGCGGGCCAACATTACCAGTTCAGGGTACTCCCCTGCGGAGTCGCCACTGCTCCCAGAGTCTTCACAAATTGTCTGGCAGTAGTGGCTGCTCACCTGAGAAGACAACACATTCATGTCTTCTCCTACTTGGACGACTGGCTCATCAAAGCCAGTACGTATCCAAAATGTCTGCAACATACTTACAGAAAGCTACAGTTACTAACATCAGCTGGGGTTCACAGTCAATGTGCTAAAATCACATCGCCAACTTTCCAATACTCACAACTACTGAGGAGCCACTTTAGATACTCAGAAGGCTTTGAACTTTCACAACGCAGCCAGAATTTGAATCATTCAGGCTCTAGTTCTCCAGTTTCAATCCAATCACTCGCTTCCGGCTCGAGTGTATATGCAACTACTGGGAATGATGGCATCTTGCATTATGATCGTTCCCAATGCCAGGCTTCACATGCGTCCCCTACGACAATTCTTAGCGAGTCAGTGGAAGCAATCACAGGGTCTTTTAACTGATCTAGTGTTGGTATCGGCAGTGGTGGAACGCACAGAATTTATCAAAAGGACTGCCCTTTATAGACCCAGTTCCACAAACCATGCTAACAGTGGACGCTTCCCTCACTGGCTGTGGGGTCTATCTTTAGCACCACACAGTGCAAGGCCTGTGGAGCCAACAGGAAAAATCTCTCCACATCAACCATCTAGAGGTGCTAGCAGTCTTTCTAGTGCTCGAAGCATTTCAAACTCACCTGGTTGGAAAAGATGTCCTAGTTTGTACCGATAACATGACAGCTATGGATTACATACAAAAACGGGGGGGGGGGGGGGGGGAACTCTCTCCAACTGTGACACTTGGCCCAAGACATTTGGAGGTGGGCCATTCACTACAAAATCCATCTCCTAGCGGAACACTTCCCAGGAGTGAACAATCAGATTGCCGATCTCCTCAGCAGACAGAGGCAGCAAATACACAAATGGGAACTTTACCTTCAGGTTCTCCTTCTGTACTTTCAAAGTTGGGGAGTCCCTCACATAGATCTGTTTGCCATCAACCAAAACGCGAAATGCCCAAACTTCGCCTCAAGGTACCCACACCCGCTCTCCAAAGCAATGCACTATGGATGAACTGGTCAGGGATATGCTTTTTCGCCTCTCCCACTCATTCCTTTAGTAGTTCGGAAGCTCAGACAAACATCCCTCACAATACTGTTAGTAGCTCCCACATGGGCCCGTCACCATGGTTCACCACCCTGTTGGAGCTGTCTCTGGTACCACATCAAAAGCTGTACCTAACATCCAGTCTCCTCACACAGAGCCATGGAGAAATCAGACGCCCAGATCCCAAACAGCTGAACCTCGTGATGTGGCTCCTTAAGTCCTAGTTTGGTTATCTAAATCTTCCACCAGACTATATGAACATCATCAGGGAGGCCAGAAGACCTACTACAAGAGCCTGCTACGCAACTAAATGGAAACATGTTATCTATTGAAATAACAATAACCTTGCGTGACTCGGCACCACCTGTGCGTGACTTCACACCACCACCCCACCGTGACTCGCCACCACCCCACCTCGACTCGCCACCACCACCCCACCTCAGCAACAATTCAGAACCACCTACGCATCAGTGCATCACCAGCGCATCAGTGCATCACCAGCGCAGCCCCACCTCAGCAGCAATTCAGCACCAACTCCGCACCAGCTCAGCACCACCAGTGCTGCACCACCATCTCAACATGACTGCATCATTCGGCACCACCGCAGCATCACTCAGCACTATCTGTCACTCCGCCTCACCTCCGCACCAGCATACCACCACCTCAGCATCACTCAACACCACCTAAGTGTCACTCCGCACCAGCACACCACCACCTCCGCAGCGCTCAGCACTACCTAAGTGTCACTCCGCATCACCTCCGCATCAGCACACCACCACCTCCGCATCGCTCAGCACTACCTGTCACTCCGCATCACCTCCACACCAGCACACCACCACCTCCGCATCACTCAGCACCACCTCAGTCTGCCCTCAGAATCGGTCCTCTGTTGATTCTCCTCTAGTGTCCGTCCACTGCTTGTGTTGTAATTAAGGTATCTGAAAGAGACATGTTAGTGATAGATTCCTTATTTGAGAAAAAAGTCTATAGCTAAGTCAGTCAAACAATTGAACGCAAACACATACAAGACTAGGTGAAAAACTGTATTATTGAAATAATTATAACCCACATTGATAAGACTTGTCACACATAAATAATAGAAAAAATATATTCACTTTATTAATTGATCTTTTTGCTATAAAAATGTATATTATAATTTTGGATCATTATTTCCTATATCAATCTTATATTATGTAAATGTGCAGATTTAATCTCAAACAATGATCTTGGTGTAGATATTCATATATACATTACCAGTTTCAGGTTCATAACCCTCATCATCCATGCTATCTTGGGTAGATAGCCTTGCTGATGAGGGTTATGAACCCGAAACTGGTTTACATTTATGTGTGACAAGTCTTATCAATGTGGGTTATAATTATTTCAATTATTCCAGCCACTGGGGTTCCGGTGGATAAAAACGTGGCCAGGCGTCATCGCCCGGCACCGGGTGACCCTGCCTTTTTAGCAAATTATGCGATCCCGGAGAGCCTGGTCATTCAGGCCTCCACTTCCCAAAGCGCATTCCCTACCTCTCCGCCGGATAAGGGATCGAAGAAACAGGAGCAGTTTGGCAAGAAGTTGTTTCCCTCTGCCAGCCTGGGGCTGAGGTCAGTCAACACCGCATGCCTCTTGGGCTCCTACTCACATGCTATGTGGGACACGGTGGCGCAAACTCTGCCCCAGTGCCCGGAGGCGGTCCGGGCTGTACTTTCCCAAGCTATGGTGTAGGGAAAGGGTGCCGCGAAGTTCGCAATTCGGTGTGGCTACACACCGCGGACTCTTTGGGGAGAGTCATCTCCACGATGGTGACCTTGCGTCGCCATGCCTGGCTGCGGTCTACGGGATTTTCAGGGGATGTCCAGAGTTCCCTCATGGACATGCCTTTTGATGGTACTCGCCTGTTTGGCGATAAGGCAGATAGTGCACTTGAGCGTTTCAAGGACTCTCTGGCAACGGCCAAGTTCTTGGGTCTCTCCACCACACCATGTCTACCTTTCTTTCCTTTCATGGCCACGGAAGGGGCACCCCTACACGTTCGTTCATCCAGAAACCTGCGCAGAACCAACCTCCGAGTGGGCGTAGAGGCCACCGTAGCGGCACAAGGGGTCCGCGTGCGGGTCAGTCCACCTCCGCTCCCGCAGTATCCCACTCAAAGCCTTCCTAGTCAGAGCTTTGGGGTGCACCCCACGCTGGTGGGTAGCAGGATTCGACATCACCTCCTCCACTGGCGTTCTGTCACTTCAGACAGGTGGGGGCTGCTAAAGGGGTTACTCCCTCCCCATCGAGTCTCCCCCCCCCCCCCCCCCCAAGCCATGCCACCTTAGTTCCACCGCATGTCGGGGGGTCACTTCGCGCTTTTCGAACAGGAAGTTCTGGCCCTCTTGGCCAAGGAGGCCATTGAGCGCGCTTCTGGGCTAGAAATGGGACGTGGTTGTTATTTCCACTACTTTCTGGTCCTCAAGAAGGACAAGAAGGGCCTGCGCCCCATCTTGGACCTCAGGAACGTAAATTGCTTCCTCCGGAAGGGGAAGTTCAAGATGTTGATGCTAGCTCAGATCTTGGCTGCCCTGGAACCTGGAGACTAGATGGTAGCATTGGACTTGCAGGATGCATATTTTCACATCCCTGTCCTGCCAGCCCACCGGCGTTACCTGTGGTTCACGGTAGGCCAGTAGCATTTTCAATTTGCCGTGCTCCCCTTCGGGATTACCAGCGCCCCTTGGGTGTTCACGAAAGTGATGGCGGTGGTCGCAGCTCATCTGCGCAGGTCAGGGGTGTCATTCTTCCCCTACCTCGACAACAGGTTGTTGAAGGCGGTCTCACCACAGGCAGTTGTCACCCACCTTCAAACTACGGCCGACATCCTGCAACGGCTGGCGTTCTCCATCAACGTGCCGAAGTCGCACCTGAGTCCCGCTCTGAAGCTCCCCTTCATCGGAGCGCTTCTGGATTCAACGCAGGTTCAGGTTTATCCTCCTGAGCAGCGAGTCCGGGATATTCAGGCTATGATTACGATCTTTCAGCCTCTATCCTGGGTTTCAGTCAGGATGACCCTCCGACTCCTGGCCTGATGGCCTCCTGCATCCTGCTAGTGCAACATGCCAGATGGCATATGCGGGCTCTGCAGTGGGACCTGAAGTTTCAATGGGCACAGCATCAGGGCAACCTGTCCGATCACGTCCAGATCTCGGAGGGCACTTCACGTCAATTGCAGTAGTGGCTCACAAATCGCGATTGGGTCAATAACAGATCCCTCTCCCTGCCCCAACCGGAGAACACAGTGGTGACGGATGTGTCTCTCCTGGGATGGGAAGGTCACTTGGGAGAGGAGGAGATCAAAGACCTCTGGTCTCTGGCGGAATCCTGACTCCATATCAATCTTTTGGAGCTTTGGGTGATCCAACTTGCACTGAAGGCATTCCTTCCCTATGTCCGGGTAAGTGTAGGGCAGGTGTTCATGGACACCATCCCCATGTGGTATTGCAACAGACAGGCCGGGGTGGGGGTGTGGACCCTATGTCAGGAGGCTCTGTGCCTCTGGACATGGCTGGAACATCAAGACCTTACCTTGGTGGTTCAACACCTGGCCGGTTCTCTGAATGCCGAATGGCGTCTGAACTAGGACGTGGCGCAAGGTCTCTTTCTTAAGTGGGGAGAGCCTTGGTTAGATCTATTCGCCACCGAAGAGAACGTGCAATGTCATCAGTTCTGCGCGTTAGAATTTCCAAGGCGGCACTCACTCGGCGATGCTTTTCGCCGCGAGTGGAGTTGCGGTCTGTTGTGCACCTTTCCGCCTATACCACTTCTGCCCAGAGTACTGAAGAAGATTCGGCACGACCGGGGCCAAGTCATCCTTGTGGCTCCGGATCGGGAACGAAGATACTGGTATCCCGAGCTACTCAACATGGTGTTCGATCCCCCGATCCGATTGCCTCTTCGGGAGGATCTTCTGTCGCAGCAGCAGGGGACGGTCCTCCACCCAAACCTGTCCAGCCTCCACCTCCATCCATGGAGATTGAGCGGCGACAGTTGACAGCTTTCGATCTTCCTCGGTAGGTCTGTGATGTCATTCTGGCAGCCAGGTGTCCCTCTACTAAAACGGTATACGCCTGCAGGTGGAACAAGTTTGTGGCATAGTGCACAGCTAAGGCTGTGGATCCCCTTTCTTCCCCTCTTTCTGAGGTCCTTCTGTTCCTTCTTTCTTTGGCTCAGCAGAGCTCTGTTCTGGGCACTATAAAAGGTTGTCTTTCGGCCATCTCTGCCTTTCTACGGCTTCCAGATCAGCCTTCTCTTTTTAAGTCCCTGGTTGTTAACCGTTTCCTGAAAGGCATTACTCACACGTTTCCTCCCCTGCCGTTCATAATGCCTCAATGGGACTTAAACCTTGTCTTGACATATCTGACGAGCGCTCCCTTTGAGCCCCTTCATAACTGTCCTATGCGTCTTTCAACTCTCAAGTCGGCTTTCCTGGTAGCTGTCACCTCTGCCAGAAGAGTGATTGAGCTCCAGGCTCTTGCTTCCAAACCTCCTTTCCTTTCTGTTCATCCGGACAAGGTGGTTTTAAGGACCCGTCCTTCTTTCGTGCCAAAGGTTGTCACACCCTTCCACATCGGGCAGACCATCACTTTGCCCACCTTCTTTCCGCCTCCGCATACTTCAAAAGTGGAAGAGAGGCTCCACCGTCTGGACCCAAAACGAACGCTCTCGTTCTATCTGAAGCGCACACAACAGTTCCGGGTGGAGGACAAGCTCTTTGTTGGCTATGTGGGCACCAAAAAAGGTTGGGCTGTGCACAAACAAACTATCTCTCGGTGGGACGGTCTGTGCATCAAAGCATATTACTCATTGGCTAAGAAGGAGCCTCCTGTGGGGCTGCGTGCCCATTCTACCAGGGTAATAGTAGCCTCTACTGCCTTGGGACGCGGAGTTCCCCTGCAGGACATTTGTCAAGCAGCTATGTGGGCCTCGCTACACACGTTTACCAAGCATTACTGCCTTGACAGTCGGGTCCGGAGAGACTGCTTCTTTGGCAGTTATGTTCTCCGTGACTTTCTGGTGTAATCTTGTTTGCAGGCCCACCACCGGGGTTGGTATTGCTGGGGTATCTATTCTAAGGTGAGGAATCTATCATTAAAGTGTCTCTTTCAGATGCACAAGTTACTACTTGTGTAACGATATATCTGTAAGAGACATTAGTTAGTGATGGACTCCTTACCGCCCCACCCATCCTCCCGGTTCTTCAAACTGATTTCTAGGGTTAAGGTCATCCCTTTCAGGGCTGTAGTTTCATGGCACCAGTGGTCAGTTTCTTGCATGGCTCGGCGTTCCTGGCGCGGAAAGTCGTGAACAGAACTGACGTCAGCGAGCATGGGTGGCGCCTAAGTAGTCTCTGTGACGTAATCTCGGCGCTCACGATGCCAGCAACATACGCAGAGCCGCACATCGCCACCTACCAATGCGCAGGGGTACTGGTGGCGAAAAACTTTCCGGATCCAGTATGACGCCTGGGGATATTCTGAGGCAAGGAATCTATCACTAACTAATGTCTCTTACAGATGTGTCGTTACACCAGTAGTAACTTGTGCATCATTTCCCAATCTCTACCCTCCTGTGTGTCCCCCTCCCCCATAGCAAAGAAAGCTATAACTAACAAGCATTAGAAGAGTCAGAAAGAAGTTACCAGCATTGCAAGAACAAAAAACATAGGAGACCTTTTTATGTGCATTCTTTTTTTAATAGGGTCGTTCAGTTATATATAATGTCTTGGTTATATAAAAGGTCTCAATAATGCTAATAGCACTTTTTAATAACTTTTTCAACATGTTGCCCAGCAGCCACAATGCTCTGCAACATAGCTTTAAGGCAATGGCAAAGAGATTAGTTCTGGCTAAACTATAAGGTCCAAAAGGCAAGACCTATTGGCTATGCCACTGCTTGATTTTTGGGCATTAACTTATTTCACCATTTGATGCTTAGTCCTGCCTCTCCTGATGTTAGACGCCATCCCCGGATTTCCCCTAATGTGGTCACCATCTGCGGATTCTTTTTTTCCGGCCTTTGGGTCTGGAAGCATCGCTGAAGCTCTCCGATCATCGAAAGGAAGAGGAAAGGAAAAAACTGGGAATCGTAGAGAAATATCGAAATTCCCAAATCATCGCTATAGGGAATCCTTTCCAGAGATTTTCACCTACTTTCACTGAAAAACACTGAACTGGAATGTGTGTAGAGCGAAAGATGGAGAAGAATGAGGAATGCATGAACATGGGGGGAGGGGACCCCTGATCTGCATGCGGTGGAGAGCACAACTTGCCAGAATGCCACCACAAGTTTGCACAGAGAGACAATCAACAGGTGTGCAATATCCGCCTGCCAAGAGACCACAACTCTAATAACTGCGAGTCTTCTGCAGAATTCAAACCGAAATTGCTGAGGGCACGGGGAAAGCAATGGCACACACACTATGACATGCAGGGGCTAAAGGAAACATCACAGAGATACCTCTGAATATAAGGTGAGTAGGATGATAATGCCACAGAAGAAGCGGATGGAGAGGGCTCTGATGCCGAGAGAGATCGATGTTGCACCGGAACGCAAGAAGTTTAAGGAGAAGCACACTCGCATAACGTGGAAAAAGATGGGAACGGTAGAGCCAAAAGCTTTGGACTCTAACCCACAAAACACTGCCTCAACTCCAAAGGTTTCACTGAACGAAGGCAAGTTGAGGCAAATGGTAGCCCTTCTAGTCCCATTCAAGGATACCACAGGTGGCGGGGCCTCCGAGAAGACACTGACGTCGAAAGAACTATTGAAGTTGGGATAAATCCAATAAGTTGGCAGCCCAGCCAACAGCAGCTGGAACTTCGATGCTGAAGAAAAGATTGGTAACTTCATTCAACACCGAAGAATGCACTCTCTAAACTGTGAGCAAGAAAAGACGGCTTGTGGCCAAAATGGCCACGATCCGTCCAAAAGACGGACTTCGATGCCTCCTTCCAGGCATTTCAAATACTGCTAAAACTTTCAAAGAGAGCGTACAGGAGGAGAAAGACTTGGGGGGAACTGGAACCCCCAATGACGCCAGAGCCACAAGAAGAGGATCCGGAGTCCCAGGGCCTGTTCCAGGAAGTCAAAAGGTCTGATAGCATCAAAGAGCAATGGCAAGATCTGATAGTATCAAAGAGCAATGGTAAGATTCACCCAAGGAAGTGGTGGACACTTATCTGTATTGGCCTCTTCACTCAGATGACTTCGCCATGCATAACCAACTGATCAAAAGGGCGGCAGAATGGGATGAAGTCCATTGGGATAAGAAGTCCGTCATAACTATTCTGTTCGAGGCATGTGGGCTGCTGAATTCATATCTTAGCATAGATCGCCGCCTAGTGTTGGGTCCGGATGTTTGCACCTTGTTGTCTTGGAAGAGTCTTCGAAGTATCACGAGATAGGTGATTCCTCCCCTGGACTACAGTGCGCATGGGCATCTTCTCCATTTTCATATTGTTTTTTTCCGCCATTGGGTTCAGATGCACTTCGACAACTCCAACTTCGGGACCGAAGTTTTCCAACTTTCGACCGCTAAAACTTTATACTTTCGACGGTATTGTTTCCGCTCGGTATCCCTAGACTCGACAAAACTTCCCTTTCTCCCCGGTCGTCGACGCGGGCAGTTGGGCCTTTTAAACGCCACGTGGACCTTCTGCTGATGGAAAGGACCCCGTTTAAAAAATGCCCAGAGTGTGGAGCCAAATTTCCACACAGCGACAAGCATAGAGTATGCAACAGGTGCCTATCTCCGGAGCACAACGAAGAAAACTGTCCAGCTTGTGCTCTGTTCCGGTCCAAAAAGACTATCCGGAACCGAAGAGCCGCTCGACTAGAAATGCAGCGGCAGGCACCAGAACCGGTAACCATTTTCGAAGACTTAACATGAACTCCCAGAGGTAAAGGGCTCGGAAGATCTCGAAATAGTCACCGTCGAGGACCAGTCTGACTCCGATGACCAGATCACACCGGGGCAAACCGTGAGTACCAAAGCCCCTACCCCGCCTCCACCTCCACACAAGGCTTCGGTCAAAGCATCGCACAAAAGCCTTAGCCGCGACCGAAACACCGCTTCAGAAGTCCCGCCTTCCGGCTCGGCTCCGAAGACCACACCCAAGCCTTCCGGTACCCCGGGACCGAGTAAAGCCACTCCACGCCAAAAGGTCGCCGACACCAGTAAAGTAGTCGATCCGAAAAAGCCAGTCGAGCCAAAAAAGGCCTACGAGCCAAAGAAAGCCTAAAAGCCGGAAAGGCCCCTCGAACAGAGTAAGGTTGTCGAACCGAAAAAAGCTGTTGACCCGAAAAAGGCAGTCGAACCGAAGAAGGTCGTCGAGCGAAAAAGGCAGTCGAACCGAAAAAGGTCGCTGAGCCGATAAAGGCTGTCGAACTGAAAAAGGTTGCCGAGCCGAAGAAGGCCGTCGAGCCTAAAAAGACTTCACACCATAAAAACGTCCAGCCTAAAGAGACACTCGACCCGAAAAAGCCGTACAGCCGAAAAAAGCAAAATCTTCGGCGCCACCGACAGAGGAGGAAGAACTCTTTCACCCAGATCCACAACAAAGACTGTATATAGACCCTGAAACAGGACATATAGTCTACAATAAAAACAAAAGAAGACTGGACACTGAAGCCCCTTCTCCTGTTCCTCCCAAGAAAAGGGACTTTGGCACATCGCCATCAAGACCTTATACACCTCCTCCTTTCACTCCCAACATGCCTTATCTCCCATATTCTCCTTCACTTGTAGATTATGATCAGGAAGAAGACATGGGGGAAGATCCTCAGGATGATTTTATACCACCTGACGATCCAGGGAACCCAGATGACACATGGAGTGACCATAATAACCCCGATGACACAGATTACACAGAACCCATACCCGATCCCACTACATACCCCACAAAGCCGTCTCCTACTGACGACACTGTCACTTTTAACCAACTAGTGGACAGAGTAGCTCAGTATCATGGTGTACACATACACACTGACCCTATAGAGGAGGATTTCCTATTTAACACCTTCCCAACATCAGAAAAAAGAGGAAGTGTACTCCCTATGCTAAAAGGGGTACTAAAGCATGCACCAGACATCTTTAAAGACCCAGCCAGGGTGCGTGTACTGAATCCAAGGATTGAAAAGAAATATAAACTGGCCCCTACAGACCCCTCTTATCTCAAGTCTCAACTACCACTAGACTCCCTAGTTGTGTCTAACGCTAGGAAAAGAGCTAACTCGCAAACAACGGGTGATGCTCCCCCTCCTGACAAGAAGTCAAAAATACTAGAAGCATCAGGGAAAAGAGTGGCCTCTCAGGCTGCAAATACCTGTAGGATTACCAATACACAAGCTCTCATAGCACGCTATGACAGAGCACACTATGACGAACTGGAGGGATTACTACAACACCTACCAGAACCCTATAAGGCAAAAGCTAATGACCTAATACAAGAAGGGAAATTCATTACTAACGCATCCAGAAAATGCACCCTTGATGTAGCTGATACAGCCGCTAGGTCTATCAACACTAGTGTATTGCTACGCTGACATGCCTGGCTTCGCATTTCAGGGTTTAAAAATGAAGTGCAATCTACCATACTCAATCAACCTATTAACCAGGATTTCTTATTTGGACCTGCCGTGGATACCATCTTAGAAAAGATGGAAAAAAAAATGACACTGCTAAGTCCATGGGTGCACTTCAGTTTCAACAGTCTAGGAGCTCTTTTCGTCGCTCCTCCTTTCGAGGCTCAGGCAGAGGCAACACATCACAAACATCTTCATCATATAAAAGTACTACACAAGGCACCTTTAATAAAGGCTCCAATAGAGGAGGTTATAGAGGAAACAATAACCAGGGCAGAGGACGTGGTAATAATAACACCCGAGCCTTCACCGCCACCAAACAGTGACTTTCTCACACTCCCTCCAGACCTCTTAACACCAGTCGGAGGAAGATTAACCCAATTCCTACCAGTCTGGAATGCCATTACTACAGACAGGTGGGTGAGACAAATTATCCAGTATGGTTACTGCCTGGAACTCAAATCTACTCCACCCAACATGCCACCCAAACACCGTCCAATGTCCAAAGAACACATCACGCTGTTACAAAAGGAGGTGAAATCCATGCTAGAAAAAGGTGCCATAGAGCCAGTCCCATTTCAACATCAAGAAACAGGGGTATACTCTCTATACTTCCTCATTCCCCAAAAAGACGGCTCCCTCAGACCAATATTGGACCTCAGACCTTTGAACCAATACATTCACTCGGATCATTTCCATATGATCACTCTACAACAGGTACTCCCACTACTCCAGCAAGGCGACTTCCTCGCAACATTAGACCTCAAGGATGCATACTTTCACATACCTATACATCCAGCTCACAGGAAATACCTCCGGTTCACAATAGAAGCTCAGCACTATCAATTCAAAGTCCTCCCCTTCGGGGTTACCACAGCACCAAGGGTGTTTACAAAATGCCTAGCAGTAGTGGCAGCACACCTCAGAAGGCAACAAATCCATATGTTCCCCTACCGCGACGATTTACTCATAAAATCCAATTCGTACGTACAGTGTGCCAGCCATACCTCACAGACTATCCAGCTACTGCACAATCTAGGATTCTCAATAAATTACCCAAAATCACATCTGCAACCCTCCCACATACAGCAATATCTGGGAGCAACAATAGACACCTCCGTAGGCATATCCAAATCCAGCCAGGATAGCCAACATACAATCTCTCATCCAAATATTTCAGCCACAACACTCCCTACCAGCTCGAGTGTTCATGCAACTTCTAGGCATTATGGCCTCCTGCATATTCATCGTCCCTCATACTCTGCTTCAGATGCGCCCCTTACAGGAATGCCTAGTGAGCCAGTGGAACCAAGCTCAAAGACAACTAAAAGACCTAGTGTTGGTCGACAGTCGCACTCACCGCTCTCTGCAGTGGTGGAACCCACAAAATCTTTCCAAGGGACGACTGTTCCTAGAGCCGGTTTCACAGATAGTATTAACAGCGGGCGCATCACTGACAGGTTGGGGAGCCCATCTCCTTCATTATACAGTCCAAGGTCTCTGGACAGTCAAACAAAAGACTCTACATATAAACCATTTAGAGTTACTGGCAATAATCCTAGCGATGAGAACTTTTCAGAAATACTTGTCCAACAAGACTGTGTTGATCCGGACGGACAACATGACAGCCATGTACTACATCCAGAAACAGGGGGGCACCCACTCTCTGCAACTATCTCACCTAGCACAGAGCATATGGAAGTGGGCAATTCCACAACACATTTATCTCCTGGCAGAACACCTCCCAGGGATAGACAACCAGATAGCAGACCTACTAAGCCGACACATTCAGCAAGTACACGAATGGGAGATTCATCCTCGGGTTCTCCAACCATTCTTTCAAGAGTGGGGACATCCAGGCATAAATCAGTTTGCCACCAACGAAAACTAAAAATGCCCGTCCTTCGCCGCCAGGTTCCCACACCCGTTGTCACATGGCAATGCGATATGGATGAACTGGTCAGGCAGAAATGCGTACGCTTTTCCACCAACCCCAATGGTTCCATTAGTGGCACGCAAGCTAAGGCAACAGTCACTCAACAATGATCCTGATTGCTCCCACATGGGCAATACAGCCATGGTACACAACGCTCCTAGAACTCTCAGTAGTTCCTCACCAAAGACTGTGCCTCTCGCCACAACTGCTAGCGCAGAACCATGGAGAAATCAGGCACCCAGATCCCAATCAGATGAACCTGGCGATCTGGCTCCTGAAGTCTTAGATTTCGGATATCTTAACTTGCCTCCAGATTGTATGAACATTATCAAAGAAGCAAGGCGTCCCACTACCAGAACATGTTACGCAGCTAAATGGAAAAGATTTGTTATTTACTGTAATAATAATCAAAGCAATCCATTGGATGCCTCCATCCAAAATGTAATCTGTTACTTGCTATACCGTCAGAGATATAACCTAGCATACTCATCCATAAAGCTACACCTCGCTGCTATAGCAGCATATCTTCAAAACAGACAACACGTGTCCCTATTCAGAATCCCACCTATCAAAGCTTTTATGGAAGGACTTAAAAGAATTATCCCTCCAAAGCATCCACCTTCTCCAGTCTGGAACTCAAACATAGTACTTACCAGACTTATGGGACCTCCCTTCGAACCACTTCATTCATGTGAACTACAATTCTTAACATGGAAAGTGGCATTTTTAATTGCGATCACCTCCCTCAGGCGAGTGAGTGAGCTACAGGCACTAACCATTCATGAACCTTTCATGCAAATTCACCACAATAAAGTAGTGCTGCGTACAAACCCTACATTTATGCCAAAAGTTATATCCACTTTCCACATCAATCAGTCCATAGAATTGCCAGTTTTGCAGCGTGAATCTTTCTGGATTCACTATGCTGTGCATTATTCCGCGGTCTGGTGGTTGGGTCCGGAATCGTAGTCTTTTCTTTGTGTTTTTTTTTCTTTTTGGTGTTTTTCGTAGCCCAGGTGGGCGTTGACGTCCCACCTCTTGGTGTACTTCCTGTGACGTCTCTTGGGCGCCATCTTCAGATTCTTTTTTACGCGGTTGGGTCTGGATCGTTCCCGAAGGGGCTCCAGACATTTTTGGAGAAAGAAGAAGCCAAAAGCAATTTTTGGGACAAGAAAGGATTGGAAAGATGACAAGAGACCACACCATCGAAGGGGACAACGAAGGAATAGAAGAACTTCAAGAACTTCGACGTCCATCAGAGAATGCGCGCTCAGGGGGCCCTCTGAACGCAAGAGATGGACAAATCACCATTCAAATTCTGCAGTAACTGCCACCACAAGTACGCGCAGAAGGACGAGCACCTGGTTTGCAACCTCTGCCTACCGGTCGACCACGAGAGCAGGGACTGCAACGCCTGCTCCGTCTTCACGCCGAAAACTCTTCGAGTGAGAGTGAGGCAGAGGATAGCCAACGCCAACATGCAGGGCATGGGCCAGACACCATCCCTTCGAGACCTGGGAGCCTCATCAGACGAAGAGGACAACGTCGCCGGAGAAGACAACGGCTACACGGTCGTAGAGACCGATTATAAGAGGACTCCTATAAAGGTAGGAGACTCTACAGCTCCTAAAGCCCCGAAAGACACTTGACAATCTGACCCAGACTCTCGAAAAAACAAGGGCAAGTTCTCGAAAGCGATGACGCCGAAAGCTTCGGCGTCCGCGGCTACACCCAGGCCCAGCAGATCCTCAGAGAAGGACTCCCAGGCGCCGAAAGCTGGAGAACAGCAAAAGACGTCGAAAAGCGTTCCCGAAAAAAACGTTTGACGCCGAAAGAAAAGGACCCGAAGAGTGCTTCGGCGAAGATAAAGGACACGAAAGCCAGCTCGGCGCTGAAGCCCGCCTCAGCGCCGACCTATCCGCCGAAGAGAGCGGCCGACCCATTCGATGCCGAACACGCCGCCAAAATGTAGAAGAAAAAGAGACGCCTCGAGGCCGAAATGGAGAACATCCTGCAGCGGAAAAAAGAATTTGACGCCGGGATGAAGGTCTTCTTGATCCCGACGAAACCAAAGCCACAGGTTGTCGAGATAACCGAGGAGAAGGACTACGACGTCGAAGGACAATCGGGAGGCCCGGAGGGGCTGGAAGATCCAGAAGAAGAAGCCTCCTACTACGAATATGAGGGGGATGACGACCAGAGGACATTCCTCGGCTCTGCATCCTCGGAGACACAAGAAATAGAGTGGCAAGACATCGACACTGAGAGCCCGGAAGAGAGCGTGGACACGTATCCTTCGAGGCACTAACCATTCAAGAACCTTTCATGCAAATTCACCACAATAAAGTAGTGCTGCGTACAAACTCTAAATTTATGCCAAAAGTTATATTCACTTTCCACATCAATCAGTCCATAGAATTGCCAGTTTTCTTTCAAAACCTGCAATCTGTAGCTGAAAGAGCCCTACACACACTAGATGTTAGAAGAGCTCTCTTATATTACGTTGACAGAACAAAATCATTCAGGAAGACAAAGCAACTATTTGTCGCTTTTTCACCACAGCATAAGGGCAATCCCATTTCCAAAGCAGGAATAGCCAGATGGATAGTTAAATGCATTCAAATATGCTATCAAAAAGCAAAACGCACTTTCACAGTTCCCCCTAAGGCACACAACGCGTAAAATGGGGGGCATCCATGGCTTTCCTAGGAAATATCCCCTTAGAAGACCTATGTATGGCAGCTACATGGTCTACCATACACACTTTCACAAAACACTACTGTGTTGACGTGCAAGCCAAACAACAAGCTGCTGTAGGCCAGGCTGTCCTTAAAACTCTATTTCAAACCACTGCAGCTGATACAGGCGGCCACCGCTAGAGGAGAAACTGCTATACAGTCTATGCTAAGATATGAATTCAGCAGCCTGCATGCCTCGAACAGCAAATGCTACTTACCAGTATGCCTCTGTTTCTTGGCATGTAGGGCTGCTGACATTCATATCGCCCACCCTCCTCCCCGGTGCCTGTCACAGCTGCATGGTTATCTTCTTTACATACATTTACATGGTCATCTCTTACTTTGAATATACTCCATCTTTGCCACAATGGCGAAAAACAATCTGAAGATGGAGAAGATGCCCATGCGCACTCTAGTCCAGGGGAGGAGTCACTTATCTTGTGATACTTTGTAGACTCTTCCAAGACAACAAGGTGCAAACATCCGGACCCAACACTAGGCAGCGATCTATGCTAAGATTTGAATGTCAGCAGCCCTACATGCCAAGAACAGATGCATACTGGTAAGTAGCATTTGCCTTTTGCTGGAAACATTGTTACTCTCAGAGTAAGAGTCCATTCTGCCAATGCTCCTAAGCATCTTGGACCAGTGAAGAGAGGCTTTCAAGGAACCATCAACCACCAGGTCGAGAAATACAAACATTCTTCAAAAGATCTCGCATATATTCTGGGCTATGCGGTGGTAGGCCCCCATCATTGTAGCCACCGCCAGGAAAAGAGCCAATGTAAGGGCCACCTGCGGGCTATCACCAGAAAAGGAAAGTAAGAACAGGGATGATGACACTCCACAGACTGGGGTTCACGATAAACATGAAGAAGTCTTCACCCACTTCAGAACAGTACAAGATCTTCTTGGAAACAAAAATAAACACTGTACAAGTGAAGGCAATTCCATGCGAGTATAGAGTCCTGGCTATAACTCAAGAAGCTCTCCATTACCAGAAGGGACAATCTGAGGTGAGGACTGTGGGAAAATTTCTAGGAATGATTGCTTCCTGCATAGCATTCATACCACAAGTGTGGCTACACAAGAGACCGATCCAGGATTGAGTCAAAAGCCAATTGTCACAGGCGACAGTTAGTCTTGTCACTAGCCCAGCAAGGAGGTGCATTGGGCAGTTTTAAAGGGTATCTTTTGTCTGTCTTTTTGTAGTTGGCGGACCAGCACCCTTTGTTTAAATCACATTTAATTTAGTGTTTTCTTTAGGGTTTACAGTACATGTTTTAACCCTTTACTGTTTATTATGCCCCTACGGCATTTGAACGTTATTACATTCCTCATGTGTGCTCCTTTCGAACCACTCCACAGCTGTCTTCTTCGGCTGCTCACCCTCAAACTAGCATTTCTTATAGCCAAAACATTGCCAAGGCTGGTGAGTGAGCTACAAGCTGTCTCAGTCAACTCACCTTACACCACCTTCTAGCCAAAAAACTGGTTCAGCGGACTCAAGCCTCCTTCCTTCCAAAGGTAGTAGCTCCATTTCGGGCAGAACATCACCCTTCTGGCATTCTTTGCTCCGACTCACCCCTCTGAGGAGGAGAGAACCCATCCATTAGATCCAAAAAGGTTCCATAGTGTCTTTATTATTTGTATTGGAGAACACTGCGTTCGGTCAACTCTTTATCGGATTCAGTGGAGCAAAGAAAGGCAAGACTATGCAGAAGAATACCATCTCTTGTTGGATCGCACTCTGCATAAAGATCTGCTGGGCATTAGCCAAAAAGCAGCCCCCAGGGGTCGTATGGGCATACTCCACCAGAGCCAAGGCTGCTACCACTGCTTTGGCATGTGTGGTTTCTGTCCTGGATATTTACCAGTCAGCGACGTGGGTTTCCCTCCATGCTTTCTTGAAGAACTACTGTCTGGACAATCCGATATATTGAGAAGCACACTTTGTGCCTTCGTTTCTTAAGCATTTTTTGGATTCTGTCAGTTTACACCCCACCTACTTAGGAGGTACTGCTTTAGTATCTAGTCAAAAAGTGAGGAATCTGCGGTTAGGAGTCTGTCAGAATAACAAGTTACTTATTTTTGGTAACACTCTTTCTGGTAGAAACTGTCTAACCACAGATTTCTCACTCGTCCTCCCCATTGTGTGAACTGGACTGTTATTTAAAAATTTCCCAATTTGAGATCTGCACACTTTGAAGTTTAGATTCTGTATATGTGGACTGTTCTGAAAGCAACTGATGTCAGCGTGCATAGGTGATGTCTATATAGGGCCCGTGCGTCACTTCCGGAGCGTAATGATGTCGGCACGGAGCCACAAGTGATACTTCTTAAAAGTTTCCGGATCAATTCTGATGAGCATTCAAAAAGTGAGAAATCTGTTAGATGTTTTCTACCAGAAAGATTGTTGCTGAAGGTTACTTGTTCTTCAAGTGCCTGCCACTTTCTCCATGATTGGATGGTTCTGGGATTTTGTATTTGTGGGCCCTTCACACAATACTCGGTTACACTTCTCCATTTAAGGATCTTTTTACCAAAATACTTGTTGTTTCCATCTCTATGAACACCGTCAACACAATTAAGTTGTTGTGATAGCTTTTCACTGATCACTTATTTTTGCCTTTTTCCAGGTATGCCGGCCGCGACCCAGCAGCAGCACCAGCCACTGGGAACAAGAAGAACCACCTGACTGAACTGAAGCGCTTGCTGGATACTACCTTTAACCTGAACGCCTTCAAGGGCTTATCTTAAACCACTCCAGCCCTACTTTGACTACTCTTAGTCCGTCCTTCACTGTAGACTTTTCTAACCTAAATAAACCTGCTTGAGGAAATGTTGGGGGTTGCAGGAGGGTTTAGAATGGATCCTTGCTCGTGGCCAAACCCTTTCCCTGACGTTTTCCTGTGGAAAACAGGTGTCCTTTCGCCTTGGAAATACTTTTACCTTTTAAATTCCTTATTGCAACCTATTGGAATCCCCACACACTTATTTTCTGCAAATTTATTTCACTTCAAACTTGCATCAAAAAGGTGCTGAGCTCTGTTCCTCTTTGTCCCAAAGAGAACGAACCTCTAATTCTGTGATTCAAAATTGTTTCTGCTGCTACTTTATTAGGCTTTTTGTTTTGCACAGAGAAATGGCCAGTCCAAGCTATGCTGAGACGTTTGTGTTCCTTGGAGACTGATGCCTGTGCGATGCTTCCCGTTTGCATTAAGGGCTGACCTTCACTCTGAGATCTTAACATTTATATTAGGTGTAGAAAAGAGTTGCTGGGCATGCCAAGTTATCATTCCAAAATTAGCAGGAAGCAAAGCAATAAAACCTTATTTGCTTAGTAACAAAACCAATAATTATCCTTAACCTCCCACTCCTTCTCCTTTTACTTAATGTTGCCCTGGAGCTGGTATGTACAGCTTCAGACATTTAGGTTCAGACTGCACCTGTCCTACAAAAATGCATACTTCTCAGTACTCACATTTTTAACCACTTCTTAGCACTTGAATAAGTCACGCGTGTGTCATGGTGGTGGGGGGGGGGTGTCCTTAACCCCCTTGTTACTTCATAGATGACAGCAGGGACATATGGTTCATGGTGTTGTCTGTGCTGGTGCCAGAAATTCGTATGGGCCGTTTCTTAGACAACAAGGACAGATTTCCCAGGATGACTGTCTCTTCTGTGACAAAGAAATGGTTCCCAGACCATGTACCACTTGTAATACAGGGATAGTTCTCGAGGGCCACCTTGTAATCTGTGGGTTGTGAGCAAACTTGCCATTGATACCCTCGACTGAGAGGTCAGGGAAATATTTTTTACTGACATACGTGTCTGGGTTTGCAAACACTTAATGCACTCTTTTTTAAATACTTATAGCAGGAGATTGTTTTTAGTTTAAACGCACCCCACGCGGAATGGCGAAGAGCTGCTGTTAAGGATGCACTCCTGCCCTCACTATGTAGCAGTAAGTACATAATAGCGGATAGCTCCTTTCCAACTTTTTTTAATGCTTCAAAGTCCTTATTTTAAACATTTTTACAAATGTATCATGAACCTTTGTTGTAGTGGGTTCCTGAGAGACAAAGTAAAGGAAGTCTTGAGCTGGCATTGAACAGTCCAGAAGGGTTGCATCTCAAGGGCACCGCACCACACTATCTAATGAGCAGACTCATTTGCCTTTCTGACAGCAGGTAGCAGTCGGAAACATCAATTTTCTTAGATATACCGAGAAAATACAATGTTTTTACTGTTTTCTGGTTGGCCTTTCTGATTTGCAAGCCAACTTTTAATACTAATCCTTATATTTGCATACTTCTCCACTTTCTGCCATTCTCACGCCCTCACCATTCGACTTAAACATCTTGTCCCTCCATCTAGTGCTTTTCAAGATCTGATTCGAGTGCATGGTCTCAGTAGTTGTGCATGCCTCTGTTTGCATTTTCAGAAATAATTGTTCTCTCCCTAGTGCCTCTCACCTTGATCTCAGCAGCTGCCCAACCAACAAAGAGAAAATGTAAAAATGTACATATGTGAATAAAAAGCCCCCTTCACCCGACCATCAAGTGGTCACGCTCTGTGACAGATTGCTGCTGTTCAATGTACACAAATAAGGTGCACAAGTTATCTGTATTGACAGCATTTAATATCTCATTATTTGCAGCATCATGTTTAAGGGTTGGTGCTAAGTGTACTATGCTCTGAAACTGAGGGTGCCCTGAGCTAGAACAAGCAGTGACTCCTTAGCGGTGAAGGCAATTTAAAGCACTTTCCAGGGGAGAACAAGCATGACTTTTTTTCATCCACTTCCTGATCATGAGCTATTTTATTTTTTATACACTTGGCGGATGTGCCCCATTTAAAAGTAAATAATAGATATTATAAGCCTATTTTCACGCACTGAAATGAGTTATTGAGTTATGAATTTCCCCCGGTGCCAAATGCAGTCAAACTTTTCACGGGCTCAGTGGGAATTGGAACGGCCGGTGACTTCGAGTCAGGGGCTCCTTTTGCTGCACCTTTTTATGAGATAAAGAAACCACCTGGAGGCATTTTATCAATTGAGTGCCACAGACACAGTAACGTAAATAATTTTATTTATTTTGGTTAAAAAAAAGAAAATAAATTTCAGTTATTCTTGTGCTTCACCAATAAAGAAATTATCCTTCTGGATGTCTTTTATTCTTAGCTAGCTGCTTCTTTCTCAACTGCATCTTCTCCAATACGGTGGACTCTTTATAACTCCTGCTGATTCAGGCATGTGACAAAGCTTTCTTTGGTTCTAGATATTTAAAACACTTGTAGGTATTAAAGCACCTTCCAGAAAAGTATGATGCAACATTTAAACGGATTTTGCATCCTGCAGATGGGACTACCTTCCTAGCCATCAGGGAGTGTTGGTAACTTTTTTTGTAATAATGTCACTCCCCTGACACTAGTTGGTACGGTACAATTTCAGCCTCAGATGCATGAAACTGACATGTTATTTTGTTTTCCATATTGTATTGTAATTGCATTTATATAGCGCTTACTACCCCTGACGAGGCGTCAAAGCGCTTTTTCGGCGGGTAGCACGCTACTCCGGGACCCATAGAGGATTAGTGTTGAATAAGTATAGTGAAACATGCAAGTACATTTTAAGCGGTGGATAGGTTAGTCAGTTATTTGGAATGATAGCAGAAGGGTAGAGCAGGACAAAGGTTTATATTTATTTATCGCTTGTTGACTCACGCTATTCAGGAAGCCTATAATGGTTTAGTGGTGAATTAATATGGTGAAATATGAGGTAATTTTTAGTGGTGGATATTAGTCTGTTACTTGGAGTGAGAAGGATTGCGGAGGGATAAAAGGGGAAGAAAGATTTGCATTCATATAGCACTTGTTACCCCTCATGGGTGTTGAAGCGCTTTTCTGGCGAGTAGGACACCACTCCGGAACGCATAAAGGATTACTGTTGAAAATTAGTATAGTAAAAAAATATAAAGTAATTTGAGTAGTGGATATGTTATTCAGTTATTTGGGTAGTATATTAGTATAGTTTATTATGGAATTTGAGAAGTGAACATGTTAGTCTGTTAATTTCCATTGAAAAGGATAGTGGAGGGATAAAAGAGTGAAAGATTTTTTTTAAATTCTGTTTTTAGGTCTTAGCAATAGGAGGAGGCTTTTGGATGAGTAAAAAGTAGTTTTGGAGGGGAGGACTCAGAGGAAAGTGTTTAGAAAGGTTTGTTTTAGGGGATCGGTATAGTGAAAGAGGCGTCAGATGATGCAAGGAGGGGTAGAGTAGGAGATAAAAGGTGGTCTGTTAGGTGTAATTACAGCAGGGAGAGTGTGTCTGAATGGGATATAGTTATGTATGGTGTTGATTGGCGTTGTGTTAGTGATGAGTGTATTGGTTAGTGGTATAGGATAGAGTTGTGTGTTTGTGGGTGATGGTGGATATGTCTCGTAGTTGGGATAGTAGGGTGTGTAGATGTGGTTTGGTTGGGTTGGTGATGCATGCTGGTACATTAATCTGTGCATAGTGTTGTGCGTGGTGTACATTTGGTGTGAGTGTGTTGCTCTGTTTGTGGATTTGGATGGTGTGGGCTGGGTATTGCTAAATGAGAAAAAGGGCAGCATTTTTGGCCCTGGTCCTGGTCAGGCTCAAACAGGCAACTACCCTTGTCCTCTCCGCACTTAACAGGCTCAAACAGGCAACTACCCTTGTCCTCTCCGCCCTTAGCCTCGACGCCCGGGCTAAGACGCCCTAAGACTGGCCTTTTATAACCCTAATAATCAGGTGACCCTTTGAGCCAATGGGAACCCTAGCCCTAACATTATCCAATCACAACACTAGCCCTAAAGTCTAGAACCAATAGACCAGTACCTTAAAGCCAATCTTAGCCCTAGTCCAAGCACCCAATCAGTTCAAAAACCCCGACCTCTACGTCCAATAAAGGCCTTAGCCCTGCCAGTAGTCCTAACCCAAGTCCAAGCAGCCAATGGTACAGGTAGCCCTAGTCCCTACTTCCAATAGAAAGCCTAACCCTGCTCTTAGTCCGACAACTAGTCCAGCAACCAATCACACCAGAAGCCCTAAATAGCTACTTCCAATTAAAGGTCTAACCCTAGCCCTAGTCCCACCCTACTCCCAACAACATAGGAAGCCCTACTTCCAATAGAAATCCTAACCCTACCCTACATGTTGGTCCTCTCGCAGCTATTTGTTTAAACTGCGTTTATGTTGTTGCACGGTTCTTGTTTTTAACAAGGAAGGGGCTTATGCCCAATAAAGTAATTTTTGTTAAAGCTCCCTATCCTGTTTTAACCATCACATTCATCTTCATATTTTTTTGCACTGCACTTTCCCATCAGATCATCATCATTTGGTCTAATCTAGTATTTGTAGGTCATTACCCCATGCCAAAGATGGGGGTATGCCGTATGTCTCAATGATCAAGAGACAGAATACCCTGGCAGGATTGCCAAATGAAAACATTGATCCATACAAGTTATTGATGGGAATCCATAATGGGTTTTGATTAGCAATTACAGGTGGCCCTTTTCTTGGCGATCTGGTCTGTTGTTCATAACTGTTAGCCACTTCTGTATCTTGAAGTACTTTTTAGACATGAAGGTATTTTGAAAGATATTCAGATCAGGTTTCTGATTTAGACCTCTTAGTTTGTTTGTTGTTCAAACTCGTTTTCTAAACAACTTTTATATCTGAAAGAAACAGGTTAGTATTAGATTCCTTACCTTAGAATATCCCCAGGCGTCAGTCTGGATCCGGAAACTTTTGCGTAGCAGTACCCCTGCGCGTCGGTAGGCGTCGTCTGCAGGCGTCCCCTGCGGCTCCGCGTCGTCGGCGTCGTGCGCCGTGATGACGTCGCTGGAGTATATAGACGCCGCCTCCGCGCGCTGACGTCAGTTCTTCTTTTTTCCGCGCCAGTTAGCGCAGATCCGAAGAGCAGTACTCCGGTCTTTTGACCAAGTTTTTGTTACATCTAACTCTATCTTCAGGTGCCGGTAGGATGCCCGGTTTTAAAAGTTGCGACGGGTGCGACCGCCTGATGTCGGTCACCGACCACCATCGACTCTGCCTCCGGTGTCTGGGCCCGGACCACGACGTGGAGTCCTGCGTCGACTGCCGGGCCTTGACGAGCAAGGCTAGGCGGGAGCGGTCCCGCAAGCTGCTCGAGCTCCGGGTGTCGGCCCCGCGTCGAGAGCGGTCCCGGTCCGGTCGGAGGTCGAGGGAGCGGTCGAGAGAACGATCGCGGAGCCGCCATGAGCGCTCCGGGAGTCGCCACCATTCCTCCGGTTCCTCAGGTAAGCGACACAAGAAGTCGGGGCGTCGTCATCGTACCCCCGACTCCCCCCGACGCCCGCGTGATGCGGCCGGGGGTTCGGGTGGCCGCGGCCCCGCGTGGGTCGCCGACGCCGTCTGCCCCATACCCGTCGGTCCCTGGGGAAGGCGCGTCGAGCGAGGAGATTGAGGAGTTCCTCATGGCTATGAGGGCGATGTCTCCTCCGCCGGGGCCTACGACGCCTGCAGGCCCGTCGGTCCCGTCTGGGGGCCCGAGCGGTTCGGGTGCACCTGCCCCGACGCCGCCGGGTGCTCCGGCCCCGACGCCGCCTCCGGCCCCGGCGCCGCTGGGCCCTTCAGGGTCGTCGCCGGCTGGTCATCCGGCCTCTCCGGCGCCGATTCCATCGGGGCAACCCGTGGTGCCGCCTCCGCGCGGCGCCGTGACTCCGCCGTCGGTTCCGGCCAGCGTCGGGGCTCCGGCGCCGCGCGGCGCCACCCCCATTCCCTCTCCGACTCCTGACGCGGAGTCGGACCGGCATCGTCCGACGCCGAGTCCGGCGCCGTTGGGGCCCCTTGGCTCCGAGGAGCCGGTCTATATCGTTGACTCGAACTATGGCGATGAGGACGATTATGGAGAGGGTTGGGAGGGGTCTGAGGACCCTTTGTCACGAGCATGCCAGTACGACGTGGACTGGGTAGGTGACTTAGGTGATGCCAGTGGTCTGGACGAGTCGCCTAACCCTGGGTTTGTCTCGCCTTCCCCTGTGGCGTCGGAGGCTGGGGCTGCCT
This sequence comes from Lissotriton helveticus, assembly GCF_964261635.1. Lineage (NCBI taxonomy): Eukaryota > Metazoa > Chordata > Amphibia > Caudata > Salamandridae > Lissotriton > Lissotriton helveticus. The sequence goes on from NC_136072.1 coordinate 793,588,009, forward strand.
ATTCGGTGGTACTGATGAGGGCTGCCAAGGCCTTGAGCCTTGAGCTCCCCGTCGCTAAGGTTAAGCCTAACATCCTCACCGAGGTATTTAAACCACAGTCATGCCCACAGGAGCCTCTGCTGCCGTTTAATGAAGCCCTGACGGATGTCTGGTTCCCCTGTTGACCGCAACGTTGCCAGGCGTCACCGTCCGTGTTCGGACGACCCTGCCTTCCTCTCCACCCATCCTTCCCCGGAGAGTCTGGTGATCCAAGCCTCCACTTCCCAGTCCGCATTCCCGGCGGCCCCGCCCGATCGGGAATCTAAGCGATATGACCAATTTGGCAAGAAGGTCTTTTCATCTTTGAGTGCAGGACTGCGGTCTTGCAATACCGCGTGCCTCTTAGGCCGCTACACCCACTCTCTGTGGGATACGGTCGCGGAGTGTCTGCCGCAATGCCCGCAGGAGGTGCGGGACAAGCTCAACCAGGCCTTGATTGAAGGCCGGGACGCGGCGAGGTACTCCATACGGTGTGGTCTTGACACGACCGACTCGCTGGGACGGGCTATGTCCACGACGGTGGCGATTCGTCGCCATGCTTGGCTGAGATCCGCCAACTTCTCGCCGGATGTCCAGAATGCCCTCATGGACATGCCTTTCGATGGCAGTCGCCTGTTCGGTGACAAAGCGGACAACGCGCTTGAGCGCTTCAAGGACTCCAGGGTCACGGCCAAGTCCTTGGGTCTTTCGACCCAGCGCCAGCAGACGGGTTCGTTTCGCTCCTTTCGTGGCCACGGAAGGGGCGGTCCCACACGTGCTGCCAGCCACGCACCGCAGAACGCTCCTCAGCGCGGTGGCGGCCGTGGATTCCGCCGGGGTGGCGGTAGGGGACAGCGGCGAGGTCAGTCCACACCTCCCCCCGCAGCAGCCTCCAAATCTTCCTAGTCCGAGCTTTCGGGCCCATGTGACGCCAGTGGGTGGCAGGGTTCGCCATCACCACTCCCGCTGGCGCACGATCACGTCGGACAGGTGGGTGCTGCAGCTCGTCCGAAGGGGCTACTCCCTCCCCTTCGAGTCCACTCCTCCAGCCATGCCACCGCAGAACCACCGTGTGTCGGGGGACCACTTGACACTTCTGCAGGAGGAAGTTACGGCCCTCTTGGCCAAGGGGGCCATCGAGCGCGTTCCTGGGCCAGAAGTAGGGTGTGGTTGCTACTCCCACTACTTTCTGGTACCCAAGAAGGACAAAGGGGGCCTACGTCCTATCTTGGACCTACGGAACGTCAACGGCTTCCTCCGGAAGGAGAAGTTCAAGATGTTGACTTTGGCTCAGGTCTTGGCTGCTCTAGACCCACAAGACTGGATGGTAGCGTTGGACTTGCAGGATGCGTATTTTCACATCCCCGTCCTGCCGGCGTTACCTGCGGTTAACGGTAGGCCACGAGCACTTTCAGTTTATCGTGCTCCCATTCGGCCTTACCAGCGCCCCACGGGTGTTCACGAAAGTGATGGCGGTGGTCGCAGCTCATCTGCGCCGGTTAGGGGTTTCAGTCTTCCCCTACCTCGACGACTGGTTGTTGAAGGCGGGCTCACCCCAGACAGTCGTCCACCACCTTCAGATGACGGCAGACCTCCTGCACGAGCTGGGGTTTTCCATCAATGTGCCGAAATCACACCTGTGTCCCTCTCAAAAGCTCCTTTTAATCGGAGCGGTTCTCGACTCGGCGCAGTTTCGGGTTTATCCTCCGGAACGGCGGGTCCGGGATATTCAGGCTCCGATTCCCATCTTTCAGCCGTTGTCCCGGGTTTCGGTCAGGTTGACGCTGCGGCTTCTGGGGCTGATGGCCCCCTGCATCCTTCTGGTGCATCACGCCAGATGGCGGATGCGGGCTCTGCAGTGGGACCTGAAGTTTCAGTGGGCCCAGCATCAGGGCAACCTGTCCGACCACGTCCTGATCTCGGAGGGCACTGCGAGACAGTTGCAGTGGTGGCTTACGGACCGCGATTGGGTCAGGGGCAGATCCCTCTCCCTTCCCCAACCGGAGCACGTAGTTGTGACGGACGCGTCCCTCCAGGGCTGGGGAGGCCACTTGGGAGAGGCGGAGATCAGAGGCATCTGGTCTCCGGCGGAGTCCCGGCTCCATATCAACATGTTGGAGCTGCGGGCGATTCGCCTAGCACTGAAGGCATTCCTCCCCTTTGTCAACGGGAGTGTAGTGCAGGTGTTCACGGACAACACCACCGCCATGTGGTACTGCAACAAACAGGGCGGTGTGGGGTCGTGGACCCTTTGCCAGGAGGCTCTGCGCCTCTGGCAATGGCTGGAACGTCAGGGCGTGACTCTGACGGTTCAACACCTGGCAGGTTCTCTGAACGCCAGGGCGGACGAACTCAGCCGTCGGTGCTCGGTGGATCACGAATGGCGTCTGAACTCGGACGTGGCGATCGGCCTCTTTCAGCAATGGGGAGAGCCTTGGTTAGATCTATTCGCCACAGAAGAGAACGCGCAATGTCATCAGTTCTGCGCGTTGGAGTTTCCAAGACGGCACTCGCTCGGCGACGCCTTTCGGCACGAGTGGAGTTGCGGTCTGTTGTACGCCTTTCCGCCTATACCACTTCTGCCCAGAGTGCTGAAGAAGATCAGGCGCGACCGGGCCCAAGTTATCCTTGTGGCTCCGGACTGGGCTCGAAGATACTGGTATCCCGAGCTACTCAGCATGTCAGTCGGTCCCTCGATCCGCCTGCCCCTTCAGGAGGACCTTCTGTCGCAGCAGCAGGGGACGGTCCTCCACCCGAACCTGTCCAGCCTCCACCTCCATGCGTGGAGATTGAGCGGCGACAGTTGAGGCCATTCGACTTGCCTCCTGAAGTCTGTGATGTGATTCTGGCAGCCAGGCGTCCCTCCACAAAGTCGGTATACGCCTGCCGGTGGAACAGATTTGTGGCATGGTGCACAGCAAAGGCTGTGGATCCCCTTTCTGCCCCTCTTTCCGAGGTTCTCCTCTTCCTTCTTTCTCTTGCCCAGCAGGGCTCTGCTCTGGGCACTATCAAGGGCTACCTTTCTGCCCTTTCCGCCTTCTTAAGGCTACCTGATCAGCCATCTTTATTCAAGTCCCCTATTGTACTGAGATTCTTGAAAGGCATCACGCACATGTATCCACCTGTTCCGTTCGTGATGCCTCAGTGGGACTTGAACCTGGTTCTGACATTCTTGATGTGTGCTCCCTTTGAGCCGCTTCATTCCTGTCCTCTCCGTCTTCTCACTTTAAAGACGGCCTTCCTGGTTGCCATCACCTCTGCCAGGAGAGTGAGTGAGCGAGCTCCAGGCTCTTTCTGTTAAACCTCCTTTCTTGTCCGTCCATCCTGACAAGGTGGTTCTTAAGACTAGGCCTTCTTTCCTGCCCAAAGTAGTTTCTGCTTTTCACATCGGGCAGTCCATCACCTTACCTTCCTTCTTCCCGCCTCCGCATCCTTCAAAAGATGAAGAGCGGCTCCATCGTCTGGACCCAAAACGTGCGCTTTCATTTTATTTGGATCGCACACGCCAGTTCCGGGTGGATGACCAACTGTTTTTTGGCTACGTGGGTGAGAAGAAGGGAAGGGCGGTACAGAAACGAACCATCTCTCGGTGGGTCGTCCTGTGCATCAAAGCATGCTACTCTTTGACTCGGAAGGAGCCTCCTGTTGGGCTGAGGGCCCATTCCACTCGGGCCACGGCGGCTACTACTGCCCTGGGCCGGGGAGTCCCTTTGCAGGACATTTGCCAGGCGGCTACGTAGGCCTCGCTGCACACCTTTGCGAGGCATTACTGCCTGGACAGTCAAGTCCGGAGGGACGGCTTCTATGGCCGTTCGGTCCTCCAGGACTTTCTGGTGTAGGATTGTATTGGTTCGCAGACCCACCACCGGGGTTGGTATTGCTGGGATATCTATTCTAAGGTAAGGAATCTAATACTAACCTGTTTCTTTCAGATGAACAAGTTACTTACCTTCGGTAACGATATATCTGTAAGAAACAGTAGTTAGTATTAGATTCCTTACCGCCCCACCCGTCCTCCCCGTTCTGCGAACTGATACCTAGGGTTAAGGACATCCCTTTCAGGGCCCTAGTTTCAAATGGCACCAGTGTTAGTTCTCACATGGCTCTGCGTGTTCTGGCGCGGAAAAGCTGTGTGCAAAGAACTGACGTCAGCGCGCGGAGGCGGCGTCTATATACTCCAGCGACGTCATCACGACGCCGACGACGCGGAGCCGCAGGGGACGCCTGCAGACGACGCCTACCGACGCGCAGGGGTACTGCTACGCAAAAGTTTCCGGATCCAGACTGACGCCTGGGGATATTCTAAGGTAAGGAATCTAATACTAACTACTGTTTCTTACAGATATATCGTTACCGAAGGTAAGTAACTTGTTCTTTGGGAAGAGACAGCACTAGTTGTAGTGCTCTAACTGGAGCAATTCCAGGCGTGCTCAAGTCTGGTTTAGGGTGTGTGTGGTTCAGTATGTCCTGTGTGACAAGAATTGGATGTGATTCATAAGGTTGGACACACTGTCTGGTTGTCTTGAAGGGAACCTATCACTGCCAATAGCATAGTGGTGTACAATATATTTGTTGTACGCGCCACTCACTGTTTACTGGTATACACATGTCCGAGGCATGTGGGCTGCTGAATTCATATCTGTGCATAGATCGCCGCCTAGTGTTGGGGTCCGGATGATTGCACTTTGTTGTCGTGGAAGAGTCTTTGAAGTATCACGAGATAGGTGACTCCTCCCCTGGACTACAGTGCGCATGGGCATCTTCTCCATCCTCAGATTGTTTTTTTCCGCCATTGGGTTTGGATGCTAACTCCTATACTCCAACTCGGAATCGAATACCAAACTTTTCTAAAGGCCAAAAGGCCTTCGACTTCGACGGTATTGTTCTCGTTCGGTACCTCTCTACTCGATCCAAACTTCCATCTCGAATCGGTCATCGACACGGGCCGTTGGGCCTTTCCGACGCCACGTGAGCCGACAGTCGATGGAAAGAAGCCCGTTTAAAAGGTGCCCACAATGCCACTCAAAGTTCCCACATACTGATAAACACTCAGTATGCAACAAGTGCCTTTCCCCAGACCATAGGGAAGAAACCTGCCCAGCCTGCGCCCAGTTTCGATCCAAGAAAACTATACGAAACCGACGGGCTGCTAGGCAAGAAATGCAGCGTCAGGCACCGGAACCGGACAACATCTTTGATGATGACCAGGATCTACAGGACGCCCCAGACTCTGACCTAGAAATCGTCACCGTCGAGGACTACTCTGACGACGAAATCCCGTCGGGGCAAATCGTGAGTACCCTACCCCCGACATCAATTGACCCGTTACCAAAGGCTCCGGTCGAGGCATCGCCAAAAGGCCTTAGCCAAGATCATAAAAAACTTTCGCCAGCCCCGGCTCGGCTCCGAAACCGAAACCTTCTGAAACCCCAGGGCCCAGTACCATCGCCCCCAAGAAGGTTCCAGAGCCAAAGAGGGTCACCGACCCCAAGGGCGTCGATCCAAAAAAGGCTGCACAGCCAAAGAGCGTTGAGCCAAATAAGACTATCGACCCCGCAAAGGCCGTTCAGCCAAAAACCGTCGACCCCAAAAAATTGGTGGAACCGAACAAAGGCACACAGCCAAAGGGCGCCGAACCGAAGAAGGTCCCCGACCCGAACAAGCCTGCTGTTCCGAAAACCGTCGACCCGGCAACCGGTGCCGTACCGAAAATGGTATCGAAGCCGGAAAAACCTGTCGAACCCAAGATAACGGCTCCAAAGTCACTCATCCAAAGAAGCCTACAGAGCACAAAAAAACGTGTCGACCCGAAAACAGGGCCCGACCCGAAAAAGTCCAACAAAACTCCGAAAGTCGTCGAAAAACCAAGTGTTACCGACCCGGAAAAGTCTAACACTAAACCCAGGCCTGTAGAGGAAGAACTATTCCACCCAGATCCATCAGACAAACAAGCTAAAATATACATTAATCCAGAGACTGGTAAAGTTACCATCCTGCATAGAAAGAAAAGGCCTTTGGACTTTGAACCTAATTCACCTATTCCACTGAAGAAAAAGGACTTTGGGACTTCTCCCTCAAGACCCTTCAGCCCTTTTCAACCTATCATGCCTGCCACACCTCTTGCTCCTTCCTCACCTTCTCACCATGGGGACGATGAGGGGGACACAGGGTATGAGCCACAGCCTCAATATGATTTCCCACAAGATCCTAACCAAGAGGAACCTTGGGAATAGCCAACAGACCCTTATGCCACCCATCCCATCCCTGATGTACCCACTTATCCTACTAAGCCGTCACCTACTGATGACACAGTAGTCTTCAATCAACTCATAGACAGGGCAGCACAATTCTACAATGTGGACATGCATAGTGACCTTGTGGAAGAAGACTTCCTGTTTGACACATTCACTACTGCAGAAAAAAGTGTCAAAACGCTTCCCATGTTGAAGGGAGTTCTAAAACACGCACCTGACATATTTAAGGATACAGCCAGGGCACGGGTAATCAATCCCAGAATAGAAAAAAAGTATAGGCCAGCTCCTACAGACCCTACTTACATCAAGGGCCAGTTGCCGCTAGACTCACTTGTGGTTGCTAACGCACCAAAAAGAGCCAACGCTCAGACAACAGGGGAAGCACCTCCCCCTGACAAAGAGTCAAAAATTCTAGAGGCATCAGGTAAAAGGGTAGCTGCACAAGCCTCCAACTCTTGGAGGATTGCTAATACACAAGCCCTACTGGCTCGTTACGACAGGGCGCACTATGATCAGCTCGAAAGCCTTATGCAACACCTACCCGAGCCTTTTAAAGCACAAGCCAATGATCCAAGAGGGGAAATTCATATCAAACGCCTCCATCAAATGTGCGCTTGACGCTGCAGACACCGCAGCTAGCTCAATTAATACTAGTGTCTTGCTACGCAGACATGCATGGCTGCGTATTTCCGGTTTTAAGAATGAGGTGCAGTCCACCATTCTTAACCAACCTGTCAATCAGGATTTTCTATTTGGCCCTGCTGTTGACACCATTTTGGAAAAAATGAAGAAAGACACAGAAACCGCAAAATCTATGGGTGCATTGCAATTTCTGCAACATAGGGGCTCCTTTCGACGCTCCTCATACAGAGCAAATACACGAGGGAATGCTTCGCAAACATCTGCCTCGTACAAAAGTAACACACAAGGTTCCTTCAACAAGAACACAACCAGGAGAGGTTACAGAGGTAACAGTAATAAGGGAAGAGGGCGTGGAGGCAATAACACCAGGGCCTCTACTGCCACAAAACAGTGACTTCATTACGCTGCCTCCAGGCCACTTAACACCGGTTGGAGGCAGACTATAGCAGTTCCTACCTGTCTGGCACGCAATTACCACGGACAGGTGGGTGAGAGAAATTATCCAGTCTGGTTATTGCCTAGAACTGATTTTTACGCCACCAAACATACCACCCAGACATCGTCCTATGTCCACGGAACACATCACCCTGCTACAACAAGAGGTGAAATGCATGCTGGGGGGGGCATAGAGCAAGTCCCTTTCCACCAACAAGGGACAGGAGTATACTCCCTATACTTCCTTATTCTCAGACCAATATTGGACCTCAGACCCCTAAATCAATATATACTATCGGAGCACTTCCATATGATCACACTTCAAGTGCTCCCGTTGCTACAGCAAGGAGATTTCCTAGCAACACTGGACCTCAAAGATGCGTACTTCCAGCCCACAGAAAATACCTCCGGTTCACAATAGAAGGTCAACACTACCAATTCAAAGTTTTGCCCTTCGGGGTTACCACGGCTCCAAGAGTGTTTACAAAATGCTTAGCGACAGTGGCGGCACATCTCAGGAGGCAACACGTCCATGTGTACCCTTACCTGGACGATTGGCTAATACAATCAAAATCGTACCAAGAGTGTGCAGCACACACGTCCCCAAACAATCTAGTTGCTACACAGCCTAGGCTTTTCAATCAACTACACAAAATCGCATCTGCAACCTTCCCAAGTACAGCAATACCTGGGAGCCACCATAAACACCTCAGTGGAGAAGGCATATCCAAACTCAGAAAGGATAGCCAGTATGCAAATGCTCATTCGCAAATTTCTGCCGCAGCACTCTCTCCCAGCTCGAGTCTTTATACAGCTCATAGGCATGATGGCCTCCTGCATATTCATTGTCCCCATGCCAGATTTCAAATGCGCCCATTACAGGAATGCCTAGCACGGTAATGGAACCAGGCTCATGGACAACTAAAATACCTAGTGTTGGTGGACAGTCGCGCTCACAACTCTCTGCAGTGGTGGAACCCACAAAACATTTCCAAAGGGCGACTGTTCCAAGAGCTGGTTCCACAACTAGTACTAAAAGCGGACGCATCACTGACAGGCTGGGAAGCCCATCTCCGTCAATACACAGTACAAGGGCTCTGGACAACCAAACAGAAAAAGCTGCATATCAATCAACTAGAATTGCTAGCGATATTCCTTGCCCTTAAAGCATTTCAAAAATACTTGTACAACAAGATGGTGTTGATCCGGACGGACAACATGACCGCAATGTACTATATCCGGAAACAGGGTGGAACGCACTCTCCACAGCTGTCCCATCTGGCACAAAGCATATGGAAATGGGCGATTCCCAAAAACATTTTTCTCCTGGCAGAACACCTTCCAGGGAAAGACAATCAGATAGCCGACCTGCTCAGCAGGCACAGCCAACAACTACACGAATGGGAGATTCACCCCCAAGTTCTCAAACAATTCTTCCAAGAGTGGGGTCACCCAGACATAGACTTGTTTGCCACAAAAGAAAACTCCAAATGCCAGTACTTTGCCGCCAGGTTCCCACATCCTTCGTCTCAGGGCAATGCGATATGGATTAACTGGTCAGGCAGATTTGCGTACGCTTTTCCCCCAGCACCACTGATCCCGCTGATGGCACGCAAACTGCAGCAACACTCACTAACTCTAATCCTAATTGCTGCCACATGGGCGAGGCAACCGTGGTACACAACGTTCCTAGAACTTTCAGTAGTCCCTCATCAAAAACTGTGCCTTGCTCCCCATCTTCTAACTCAGAACCATGGAGAAATAAGACACCCAGATCCCAATCAAATGCACCTACCGATCTGGCTCCTGAGGTCCTAGAGTTTGGATACCTTAACTTGCCCCCAGACTGCATGAACATCATTAAGCAGGCAAGGCGACCAACCACAAGAGCGGGCTATGCGGCTAAATGGAAGAGATTTGTTATTTACTGCAACAATAACAAAACCAACCCTTTAGATACTTCCATACAGAACATTATATGCTACCTGTTGCATGGAATGGAATGGAATGGAATGAGGATTTGTAAAGCGCGATGGCTACCCAGGGGCGTCCCAGCGCTGTTGAAAAGATTGAGTTGAGCCGGAGAGGCTGGAATAAGAGAAGCTGAGTGAAGAATTAAATTGAAATTTTGCTGAAAAGCCAAGTTTTTAACAGTTTACGGAAAATGAGAAGGTTAGGTTCTGATCTGATATGGAGGGGAAGGGAGTTCCAAATCCTAGCTAGGTTGTAAGAGAGCAAGCGGCCTCCACACCTGGCCTTCCTAATGCGTGGTACTGAGGCGAGGTGGGAGGTCGCGGATCTGAGTGAGCGAGAGGGTAGGTAGGCTTTCACCAGGGGGGAGTTGATCGAGGGGCCTGTTCCCCAGTAGGAGCGGTGTGCGATGCACATGCTCTTAAATTCGATTCTGGATCTCACCGGGAGCCAGTGAAGGTCCCTCAGTCTGGCTCTGACTGAAGTTCGGCGAGGAATATCCAGGAGAATTCTTGCCGCACAGTTTTGAATAACCTGGAGTCTGTTAAGTGTAGATTGTGGGGACCCAAGATATAGGCCGTTTCCACAATCGAGACGGGAAAGGATCAATCCTTGAACCATAATCCGTCTTGAATGGAACGGAAGGAGAGGGAGAATTTTACGGAGTAGTCTCATCAGCCCGAAGCAGGTGGCAGCAAGCGTGGTGGCTTGATAATTGAAGGTTAGAGTGTGGTCGAGCCAGATGCCTAGGCTCTTGATTTGCTCCTTGGGTTGCGGGGGACTTCCTAAACAGAGGGGCCAGATAGAATCAATGGATTTCGCGATGTTATTTCCAAGGAGCATTATCTCAGTTTTGTCCCCGTTGAGTTTAAGACAAGAGCCAGACATCCAAGCAGCGACGGCTTCCAGGCATGTGTGTAAACTGCGATGAGAGTTCAGGGGGGGGTCCAGTGCTACCACTAGCTGCGTGTCGTCCGCGTAAGTGACGATCTTCACCCCGAATGGGCGGACGACATCAGCTAGGGGGCGTAGGTAGACATTAAAAAGGGTAGGGCTCAGGGAGGAGCCCTGAGGCACTCCACAATTGAGGGGTCTACTGACAGAGGTGAAATCCCTCTCAAAGACTTGGAAGGATCCGTCTGTGAGAAAAGACCTCAACCAATTGAGTGCTGTGCCTGACACTCCTATTTTGTCAAGACGGTGGAGTAGGATATTATGATTGACAGTGTCGAAGGCGGCACTTAGGTCGAGTAGGACGATGGCCGTGGACCCGCCATCGTCCAAGATCCTTCTTGCCTCCTCCGTCACCGCAATCAGTGCAGTCTCCGTACCGTGACGGGGCCTGAAGCCGGTCTGAGAGAGGTCTAGTATGTTATTGACTTCCAGGAAGTCAGTGAGAACGATGTTAACATGCTTCTCAAGAAGTTTACTAAGCCATGGCAGAAGGGAGATGGGTCGATAGTTAGCGGGGTTAGATTGATCGAGACTTGGCTTTTTTAATAAAGCTTTGACCATTGCTCTTTTCCATGGAGGTGAGACAATACCAGTATGGAGGGAGGAGTTGAGCAGGTCTTGGATGGTGGGCGAGATCAGATGGATTATCTGAGTGAGAGTACTGGGAGGAGCTGGGTCGATAGGTGATCCAGATTTAACCTGGCTCATGAGTTTTTCCAGGTTAATAAGTTATAATGGAGGAAAGCTATTGAGAACACAAGGGGGAGCTGTCGTGCAGCCTATGTTGACGGAGTCTGTGGACAAAGTAACAGTGGGGGGAAAAGAAGAGTTGATGGTTTCTATCTTCTGGTAGAAAAACTCAGCTATTTCCTCACAGTGGGTCTGAGTATTATTGTGATGCTTTGGGGCCTCAGGAAGTTGCAAAAGGGATTTGGCTATCTGATAGATCTCCCTAGGTTTGGACGCTGCCTTCTCGATCTTAAGTTCAAAATATTTAGCCTGGGCTAGATGAATATTTACTTTGTAGTTTTTAATTGCCGTTCGATAGCTCGCTTTGTCTGCTGGGAGGTAACTGAGGCGCCATTTCCTCTCAAGTCGTTTACAGACACGTTTGGCCTCTCGTAGATCACTCGTATACCACGGGGCTGTAGGATTGCCCCTCTTAGGATGGGAATTTTTTAGTGGTAATACTATATCTAGGGAACTGGTGATCCAATTGTTATAGTTCTCGTTATCCTGAGTGGGAGTGGATGTGTTAATGGGTTTGGTGCCTTGTAGGAGATCCTGCCACTCAGATAAAGGGAGTTTAGACCAGTTGCGGGAACGTTGAGTTGTCGGGGGTTTGGGGGGGAGGTGAAGGGGCAGGGTGCAGGTGAGCGGGATGAGGAAGTGGTCAGACCATGGAAGGGGGGGAGGGATTTCCAACGTGAAGGTTTTTGCAGTTGCTGAAGACAGGGTCTAAAAGATGTCCTTTTTGGTGGGTGGGCCCAGTAACACGTTGTTGTAATTCGAGGGCAATTAAGCTTGAGGAAAGTTCTCTTGCTATAGAGTCGTTTGGGTCATCTAGGTGGATGTTAAGGTCACCTAAGATTGTAAAATTGGCAGAGCTAACTGCAAGACTTGCCGCTATCGAGGCAAGATCCGAAGAAACTGTCATTGTGGTCCTGGCGGACGATATATGAGCATACCCGAAAAGGTATGTGTGGCGCTGAATTTTATAAAAAAAGGAAGGCATTCACAATCTGGGAAATTTACGGGGGTGCTAGTGACAACGTAATCTGATTTATGGTTTACTGCTAGGCCACCGCCAATGCCTTTTTTGCGGTCTAGGCGGAGTATTTGATAACCAGGTGGAAGCGCTTGTACCAGGTCCGGTTCAGAGTGTTCCTGTAGCCATGTTTCTGTGGTGAAAAGAACGTCTGGGCTCATTTCCTCCAACAATAGGGAGATTTCCGTGGAGTGTTTGGGGAGTGAGCGGCAGTTGAGCAGCAACATCAAAATTGGTGTGGGTTTCTTTATACAAAGATGTAACCTAGCATACTCTTCTATACGACTACACCTCGCTGCTATAGCAGCATACCTTCAAAACAGGCAACACCTTTCACTGTTTAGGGTACCAGCAATCAAAGCCTTCATGGAGGGTTTGAAAAGGGTGATCCCTCCAAGACACCCCCCCCCCCCCTCCCCAGTCTGGAATCTAAACATAGTGCTAACCAGACTTATGGGCCCGCCTTTCGAACCTCTACATTTATGCGAAATAAAATTCTTAACGTGGAAGGTTGCCTTCTTGGTTGCCATCACCTCACTCAGAAGAGTGAGCGAATTACAGGCACTAACTATTCAAGAACCTTTCATGCAAGTACATGCCAACAGGGTGGTTCTTAGAACCAATCCTAAGTTCATGCCTAAGGTTGTATCCGATTTCCATATCAATCACTCAATAGAACTGCCGGTTTTCTTTCAAAACCCAGTGTCAGTAGCCGAAAGAGCACTACACACATTAGATGTGAAAAGAGCCCTACTTTATTATGTGGACAGGACTAAATCATTTGGAAAAACAAAACAACTATTCATTGCTTTTGCACCACAACACAAAGGAAATCCTATTTCAAAGTCAGGAATAGCCAGATGGATAGTTAAATGCATTCAGATATGTTACCTAAAGGCTAAACGCACTTTAACTGTCCCCCCCTAGAGCACACTCAACACGGAAAATGGGGGCATCCATGGCTTTCCTAGGGAACATTCCTCTTGAAGACATCTGTAAGGCAGCCACATGGTCCACCATACACACTTTCACTAAACACTACTGGGTAGACGTGCAAGCAAAACAGCAAACTGCTGTAGACCAGGCTGTCCTCAAAACTCTTTTCCAAACTGCTGCAGCTGACGCAGGTGGCCGCCGCTAGAGGAGATACTGCTATTCAGTCTATGCACAGATATGAATTCAGCAGCCCACATGCCTCGAACGGAATATGCTACTTACCAGTATGCATCTGTTCTTGGCATGTAGGGCTGCTGACATTCATATCGCCCGCCCTCCTCCCCGGTGCCTGTCGCAACTGCAGCATTATCTCTGGCATGGCCATCTCTAACTTTCCTATCTCCATCTCTGCCACAATGGCGAAAAACAATCTGAGGATGGAGTAGATGCCAACCTCCAATTTAGTGTGGCACTGTAATAAAATATCAGTTAGTGCTTTATTTGATGAAAGAAAACAATAAATATGTTTGTAGCATGTGTGGCTGTAGATATAAAAATGCTTAACATACTCCTGCCATCTAATGTTGGGCTTGTACATTTAAAAGTTGTATTTTTAGTAAAGAAGGTTACTCCAGTATTGGAGCTTTCATAGATTCACATACCTGAATCATTTCCCCGTCGTCGAGACGGGAGTCTCCGGTACATAAAAAAGCAATGGTTAGCAGTACTGCTAACTGTAAAAAAGGCCTAGGCCCATTTTTCTTTTGCAACCCATTACTTTTGTTATGTAAAAAAGGACCAAACTTTTCTCTTAGCCAATCAGAGGCACTCACACTCTAGAACCCTCCTGAGAGAACCTCTTGCCCCCCAGATTTTCTACCGGCACGTTGTGCTAGGGAGTCTCCTTTAAGCTCTGCTCAAAATCTGGATTTCCAACTTTGTAGAAGCTTCATATTCAGGCGATTTCTTCTGGATTAGAGTAGGTTATAGTCTATTTCTCATCTACATTCCTGAAAATGGCTGGAAAGGAGAAAAGGGTCTGTTTAGAGCCTGTGCCACATGCTCTAAAAATAGACTCAACACAGATGACCCACATGAAGACTGTAAATATTGTCTTTACCCGGACCACCAAGCAAAGGATTGCAAGGTATGTCGCACTTTCCCTAGTAAGACCCTTAAATATCGTGAAGGACGCCTTCTAATTTGGCTTCAGAAGATCAAGGCCAGAAAGGAGGTGGTTTCTAGAGATAGTGACCAGGAATCCTCCACTTCTTTCAGGAGATCTAAAAAAATATCAAGATCTCCTCCGGCTCATTCCTCAGAGGACCGTCCTGAGAAGGCCCTAAAAAAGACCAACCAAGGGTCTTCCGGGCGTAGTCCTTCAAAATCTCCTCCGAAAAAATCAAAGGAGAGTAAAGGACTCACTTTAAAAGAGAGAATCCAAAAGAGCCTCTTCTGAGCCTTCAAATACACCATCATTGGCTCCGGCATCATTCAAGAAGCCATCCTCTAGTATTCCTGAGGAGAAGGTAAAAAAATTCACATCGTCGACGGGAGCGTCGACGAGACCGTCAACGAAGAAATTGACTCCGGCGACGACTAAGGTACAAGAGTTACCATTAGTGGTATTGGAGCCAGCGTCGACGGGAGTGTCGACGCCGGTGACATCGTCGACGACAGGGAGGACGACGACGGCAGTGTCGACGACGGGGTCGACGGTGATGACAATGAGGTCGTGGACGGGAACGTTGACGACTATTACTATGTCGTCGGCGAGGAGTGGATCTATGGCGCTGACAACAGCTTCATCGATTGTGGTATCGACGACGATCTCGTCGACGAGACAAACCCCGGAAAAGAGCAGGAAGAAGATCACGCCAGCAGTAACTTCTCCAAGTAAAATTACTCCATCGGTCCCGTCGCACCTTTTGGAGGAAGAAGAGTCAGAAGATGAGGATGATGGGCCCTTTGGGTATGCCACAAGCCCATCGGAGCTCCATGTAAAATGTCAAGATGAGGATGATGAGGAAGGGTATGAAGAATACCACAGTGTCACATACCACCGCTACCAACAAGAAACTCAGGAACAGATGGTAGCAATGCCATCATAGTGTTGACGGATTTGCAATCTATGTTGGCGGATTATAAACGGAGGTTTCCTACGTCGGGAGTTTCTCAGGATATTCCACCTTCACATCCTCGTTCAATTCCAGCCACTCCAGTCTGCAGTTCTGACAACCTGCTGGACACTGCTCCGCTGACACCTCAGGTCCGACAGCAGCAGGATCCTGTGACAACAGATGATGATGATGACCGCGAAGAGGGGGAGCTACCAGAACCCCACAGAGAATGGGATGATTATGTGATTCCTTCTCCGCCTTCACCCACCCAAGTATCGGCAGATTCTCCACAGGTGGATATTGGTGGATTCCACAACTTAATGGAGAGGGCGGCGAAAAGATTCCAACTGCCAATGAAAACAACCCAAGCAGAATGTTTTCTTTAGGACTTTAAAGAGCCATATCAAAGATCAATCAGGTCCATACCAATTATTGACCACATATGGAAGGAAGGATTGCAGGTCATGAACACTCCAGCAACGGTTACACTGGTACTAGCGAGGCTGGATAAAAAATATAAGGCACCTGCGGACGCTCCAGCGTGTTCACTGGGCCATCCTAAACCGGACTCGATCATCTCGCATCTGCGCAGCAGAAATAAAAAAAATCCAGCAGCACCTATTTCGGCACCTCCGGACAGGGAGGGACGGCGTTTAGATAACGCAGGAAAACGATTCTCCTCCATGTCAGCGCTCCTGGTCAGAGCTGCTAATGCCCTTGCCATCCTGGGCAGATATGACAGACCGCTGTGGTGCGATGTAGCACCCTATATCGACCTCCTCCTGGAAGACTCGAAGCAGGAGGTAAAGAAGGTTTTACAGGAAGGAGAGTGAACTTCGGCTGAAGTTATTGATTGCGCTATGGACATAGCTACCACAGCGTTTCGTTCCCTCGGAGGAGCAGCAGTTTTGAGGCGCCAAGGTTGGCTGAGGGCCACTTCCTTTAGACCAGAGGTCCAAAATAAGATTCTGGACCTACCCTTTGATGGGGAGGATCTCTTTGGGCGCATGGTGGATGACACCCTTCAAAATATTAAAAAAGACACGGATACAGCAAAATCCTTAAGTGCATTACAGTACCGGAAGGGGCCTTTTCGAGGCGCCCGTGGAAGAGGACAACCCTCGTATAGAGGTGGATACCAGCAAGGAAGATATACATCCTATCCTTCCTCTTCGCAGCCCTATCGGCAGCAATATGGGCAGAAACAATCGGGAGGCTACTCTAAGTCCACTCCCAGAGGACGAGGAGGTCGTTCTGGAAGAGATAATAATAAAAGACTATGACAACCTACAGATTACGGATCCTTCTCCTCCTATCCTGTCAAATGTTCCCCTGGGTGGAAGAGTGACTCATTATTTACCACAGTGGCGGAAGATAACCTCGGACAAATGGGTTCTCCACGTAATACAATTCGGACATACATTAGAATTCCTCCACTTCCCTCCTCCCACGCCACCGACATATCAAGAAGCAAAACACCTATCCCAGATGCGTCG
Organism: Lissotriton helveticus; assembly: GCF_964261635.1. NCBI lineage: Eukaryota > Metazoa > Chordata > Amphibia > Caudata > Salamandridae > Lissotriton > Lissotriton helveticus. Next base: position 793,604,603 of record NC_136072.1, read on the forward strand.
GGAGTTTCGGGCAATGCTCCGAAAGGGAGCAATAGAACCGGTGCCGAACTCCCAAAGAGGAAGAGGATTTTATTCCCGTTTCTTCTTGATCAGAAAAGATGCTCTCAGGTGGCGTCCGATCTTGGACTTAAGGTCCCTAAATGCCTACCTCAAGAAACAGTCATTCAGAATGGTAACCCTGCAGGATATTCTGCTGCTCTTAAACCCAGGGGATCAGATGACCTCCCTCGATTTACAAGATGCATATTTCCATATCCCCATCCATGAGTCCCACAGAAAGTTCCTTCGTTTTGCAGTGGCGAAAGACCATTACCAATTCAAGGTGCTACCATTCGGCCTAAAGTCTGCACCGAGAATATTTACAAAATGTCTGGCGCCGGCCTATCTAAGAAGACAAAAACACCAGATATTTCCATACCTGGACGACTGGTTGATAAAGGCACCTTCGCAGGAAGCAGCTCACACTTCCACCGTAGAATGCATGGAGCTGTTTGCGGATCTAGGCCTGACCTTGAATGTAGAAAAATCATCTCTACAGCCATCCAGGATGATCAAGTTTCTAGGTGCAATCCTGGATACAACACAAAACAAAGCATTCCCGTCAGTGGAGAGACAGTTGGGACTCCTAAATCTAGCCAAGGAATTCGGCAAAATAAAGTCTTTCAGTCAGAAGATACAAGTCGCTTCTGGGAACAATGTCCTCATGCATACCACTCATTCCCCTATGTCGCTTACGAATGCGACCGTTACAAGAAGAACTGGATCTTCAGTGGTGCCAAGCAAAGGGATCCTTCGAGGACAAGATAAAAATCACGCGTCCAATGTTGCAGGCAGAAAAGTGGTGGACTCGCAGGAACAATATCTCGGTGGGTCTCTCCTACCTGACCACACCAGCTCCGTTGGTGGTCACCACGGATGCCTCTCTCGAGGGATAGGGAGCCGTCCTACAGGAGTTACAGGTCGGCGGCCGATGGCGCAGACAAGAACAACACCTTAACATAAACCTATTGGAGTTAAGGACAATAGGATTAGCGTTGTTTGCCTTCCTGCCAAGAATAGAAGGAAGATCAGTGTTATTGCGGACAGACAACACAACTGCAATGCACTACATAAACAGGGAGGAACAAGATCTCCTTCTCTGTCAAAAGAGGCACAGAAAATATGGAAATGGGCGAGAGATCACGAAGTGACTCTGAAGGGCATACATCTTCCAGGAGATCAAAACACAACAGCGGATACCCCCAGCAGGCAGAAAACGACCTGTCACGAGTGGGAGCTAGATCAGGGCACACTGATGACCATCTTTGCCAAGTGGGGAATACCAACGGTGGATCTATTTGCCACAGCCCAGAACAAGAAATGCAGATTCTTTGCAAGTTGGCGTCACCAAAGGGGATCATGGGGGAATGTGTTTTCGATGGCATGGTCAGGCGTCTTTGCCTACGCATTTCCGCTGATTCCCCTCCTGCCACGAGTACTCACGAAGATGAAGAAAGAACCGTGCAGGAAAATACTGATAGCTCCTTGGTGGCCCAGGCAGCATTGGTTCACAGAGCTGCTCCTTTTATCGGAGACCGAGCCAATACGTCTTCGTCCAATTCCAACACTACTGACTATGAAGAAGGGACAAGTGCGGCATCCAGACCCAACATCATTGCAATTAGTGGCCTGGCTCCTGACTACGGAGAATTTCAGCACTTGAACATTCCAGCAGAATGCAGAGAAATTCTGGTAAAAGCAAGAGCGGAAAGCACTGATAGAACATACAGGATGAAATGGAAGAGATTCTGCTTATTGTGTGAGGAGAATGCCTTACATCCTCTGCGGGCAGAGGCACATCAGATTATCCCATATTTGCTGAACCTAGCGAAATCGGGATAAGCCCATGCATCTAGTAAGGTGCATTTGGCGGCAATTTCACGATACAGGAGAAACTCAGCACGTCCTTCTCTGTGGTCGGAGAGAATTGTGAAGCAATTCATGAAGGGGTTATTTCGAGTTTACCCACCCTTCAGGCCTCCACCACCTGTATGGCAACTGAACGTTGTCTTGTCACAGCTTATGAAACCGCCATTTGAGCCAATACACAAAGCTGATCTAAAATTCCTCTCCTGGAAGGTGGCTCTTTTAATAGCACTAACATCAGCCAGAAGGGTAGGAGAAATACAAGCCCTTACAACGCAAGAGCCATTTCTCCAATTCAGGGAAGACAGAATAGTCCTCAGAACGAATCCAAGATTCATTCCGAAAGTACCAACAGCTTTCCATTTAAATGGGCCCTTAATCTTGAAAAGATTTTTTCCTCCACCATCGACGGCGGCGGAAAGGACTCTCCACACTCTGGATGTCCAGCGTTGCCTGAAGTTCTATTTGCAAAGGACAAAGCCGTTTAGAAAGTCTACACAATTGTTTGTGGTGTTTAGTGCCCCCAGAAAAGGTTTCCCGTTGTCAAAACGAGGAATCTCAAGATGGATCTCAAGTGCTATCCAGTTCTGTCACCAAGCAGCGGGAAAGCCATTGACTGCACGTGTTCGTGCGCATTCCACAAGAGCAGTATCAACCTCAACTGCTCTATTTTCAGGCGTCTCCATACAGGACATCTGCAGCCACCTGGAGGAGTACGCATACCTTCACCAGGCATTACTGCCTAGATGCTCATGCAAGAAGCGATGTAGCAGTGGGACAAACAGTGCTGCGGAACCTTTTCCAATAACGGTGAGCCTCTTTCTCATCCCTCCTTCCTTTCTTTGGTAAGGAAAGCACATTTTTTTGTTGTTTGATATTGGATATGTCATTGAGAGGCAATATGTCTGTGTATATATTGATATGGTCACTACTATGTGCAAGTATCATGTGTTGCCTGTTAATGAAAACAAGGTGACAAAGACAAAATGTGCTATAATTTGCTGCTCGCTATTCTGATTCAGGTATGTGAATCTATGAAAGCTCCAATACTGGAGTAAGAAAACAAGTTACTTACCTGTAACTGTAGTTCTCCAGTATTGGAAGCTTTCATAGATTCACATATGCCCACCCTCCTCCCCTGAGAGGCTCACCTCGGATTGGGTACGGAACGTATTATAGCACAAGTGCCCAAAAATCTGAGGGGCAAGAGGTTCTCTCAGGAGGGTTCTAGAGGGTGAGTGCCTCTGATTGGCTAAGAGAAAAGTTTGGACCTTTTTTACATAACGAAAGTTATGGGTTGCAAAAGAAAAATGGGCCTAGACCTTTTTTACAGTTAGCTATACTGCTAACCATTGCTTTTTTATGTTCCGGAGACTCCCGTCTCGACGACGGGGAAATGATTCAGGTATGTGAATCTATGAAAGCTTCCAATACTGGAGAACTACAGTTACAGGTAAGTGACTTGTTTTCTTTTCGAGTTGCAAGATGCAGTGTGGCTCCTCCTCTCAAAGTGCATTGTGCAAGGGCACCAACTCTGTGTTAGATTGTTTGTCACCATCGCATTCGGATGTGCACACCAAGGGGTGTTTCTCATGTGTTTGTTGGATTCTGTTGGCTTATTACTAACTTGTCACATCTTATGAGTGGAAGAGCATTGGATGCAGGATACTCTGCGATGGGGCTAGCACCTTTGGGGGCCGAACACACTGGTTCGGACGCTGAAGCCCTCATCTGTTCTGAAACCACCTGGGTCTGCCCCCGCCCTTTCGACTCAGAGGTCACGTGCTCTAAAGACATCTGCACTTGTCACCACCCCTTCTACTTCAAAGGTCACTTCAGCCCTTGAACCGCATTTGATGCCCAAACAACCATTGACATTTAAGCCTCATTCAGCACCAAAGAAGCATTCCCGGGGGCCGAAGGGAACATGACCGCCTCCCACAAATCCTTCAGAAGTGGATGTTATGGTACTCGTACTGAAGCAGCTTCAGCAAGAAATAGATGTAGGCAGCAGCACCTCTTTATTGATCTGCTTGCACAGAGAATTTCCATTGGGGTTCCTCCACCAACAGACCCTATCCCTCACAAGAGGAATCTAGCTTTTGACTACTCCCTGCTTCCACACTTGCTCCCACCGCTGCCTCCCACACCTTCTCCAACCATGCCTCTTTCAGACTGCAGGCGAAATTCACCATACTCAAGTTTTCCACAGGCCAGCGCCTACATGACCTCTAGACTGTCAGCTTAATGATACTTCCGCCTACTGTAGGAAGCTGGCTCTGTATATACTATAACCAAGTTAGCTGTAGTGTGCACAGAGTTCAGTGAATCCCCAGAGGCTGAAGTAGATAATACTAATGCTCTCTTTTGTGGTAGTGTGGGCGAGGAGTTAGGCTTATCAGAGGGCCGTGCTAAGCATTTGTTGTACACACACAGGCAAGAAATGATTACACACACTGAATGACTAAATCCGAGACCAATGGTCTGTAAAAATATTACTTTTAGTATATTTACTTTATAGAACCAAAGATACTTTGTTGCAGTAAAATCGCTTTACAAGATCACTGTTTTGCAAAGTAAAAAGTGGATACACAAGTAATTTTTCAATCAATAAATTGTATTCTATGGGAGGAAACACAATCTGCAATATGCAGCTAAGTGAACGATGTACGACATTGAGCTTTTGGATGTGTAATCCGTACCAGCTAAGGTTTATGTTAGTGAGAAAACACCACCACCAGTGGCATGGGAGCGGCTGGGTACAGCGATCAAACTCGGGACCTGGTGCCAATGCTTTCCAATGGAGAAAGGGGGCAATTAAAGTGGCTCTTCTTGCAGTTGAGTAGCATGGTTTTGGAACCCAGTTTCCAGAGGTTAAGATAAACAAAGGGGGTGGGGGGGCTACAAGGCAGCACCAAACTTACACCTTCAGCAGCACATGGGCAGCCAGTTGTAGAGTGTCAACACAGCATGGGGCTCCCATCGCAAACAAATGGAGAATATTGAAATAGGAAAAAGGCTGCAGGCTCATGCCGGAAGGTCGTTGTACAGAGGCTTCATGCATCAACGTGGAGTCTGGCAAGGGTCAACTCAAGGTGGGCTCTTGCTCTAAATTGCTGGGGAACCTTTGCTGGACCGGTGGGCCACTGGAACTCTGGCAGGGGTGTTTGGTGCAGAGGTAGTCATCTTCACGGTTCCCCAGGCAGAGCACTTTGTCTTTAAGGTTGGTTTTCTTCTGGACAGGTCCGCTGTCCACAGGAGATGAGGAGTCTTTTTAGAAGGCAGACTGTCCTCCCAGGGTTCTGGAGGTCGCTTCTGAGATTCTGTTGGACAAGTCCCTCTTCTTCAGCAGTGTCTTTGTGTGCTGCAGACAGGTCAGAAGGGCTGGGCCAAGTCAGTTGGTGTCTTCAGTCTTTGATGTTGCACCGCTCTTCTTTGTCCTCTTCTTCATAGGTAGTCGATAATCTGAGGATTAAGGTTCAGGAGTGCCCCTAAATACCAATTTCAGTGGTGCTACGAGGGTCAGAAGGTAGTAGTCAATAGGCTGCTTACCAGTAGGGTGCCTACATGCCAAAAGGGGTATGTTCTTACACCTACCACAAGGTTATTCAGTGGCAGCCAGCCACCACATGATAGTGCAGGAGGAGGAAGACGTCCTCGATGATAGACTCTTCAAATCGGAGAGTCCAGTCCATTTCTGCCCCATGTGGAAAGGGATGTTACCATCTGCCCGAGAAAACTTCAGGGAGTCGACTATTAGCCACAGAGTCCTTACCTTACACTCCCCAACAGTTAGACTGGATCCTGAAATTTGCTCGTGAGCAGTACCCCTGTGAGCCGGTAGGTGGCGTTGTTCGTCCACGCCAGATGTGACGTGCGCTGTGCCTATATAGATGCCATCCCAGTGCTAATGTCAGTTCTTTTCTTTCTGTGCTTGTCAGCTCAGATACAGACGAGCGCTACCCCAGTCTCTATTTGCCTGACCTTTTTCGACCTTTTATTGAAGATTTTTGAGTTCTCACGACGTCCTGGGTCAATTGTTGTGCCATGCACCCCTAGACCTTGAGGGAGCGGTCCCTCAAGCTCCTTGCCACGCAGTGTGCAGCGACGTGACAGTTTTGATCTTGCTCGAGAGGAAGGTCCCGGGATCGATTGCAGACCCATCGATTATAGCCCAAGTCGTCAGGGTGTTTGGGTAAGTCCCATAAATAGAAGAAAACCAAGAAGTTGAAGAGGGCTTTGGCTTTGCCCTGTCTGTCGAAGTTATCAGGCAAGACAAGGGAACATCTGCATTAAATGCCATGCTCCCTGTTCTCACTGCCTCCCAAAGTTTCCTTGAGCTGGTGCAACCCCGCCCAACTTTGAGTTTTACGAGGCCAAGCACCTCATTTTTGAGCCGCCCGTCCTCGCTGGTGGAGTTGAGGGGCCCCTACTGGTTTTCTACCTGCAGATGCAGACTGTCTCCATTTGAGCCATCTGGACCTTCACTGGCCTCACTGCTGATGTCGCCGATGCCCTCCCCTAGCAATGGCTAACAGGAAGGACTCAGCTAAGTTTGCGATAGGCTGTGGACCGGATATGGATGACTCACTGGGCAGAGCGGTTTCTTCATCGGTGGGTCTTAGGTGCCATGCCTGGTTGAGAACCACTTGCTTTTAAGAGGATGTCCAGGCCTCACTCATGGACATACCCTTTGGCTCCCGTCTCTTCAGAGAAAAGGCAATCTTTGAACTAGAATGCGGACACTGGATGGCAGCATTGGACTTTCAGGATGTATACTTCGAACATGCTTGCCCACAGATGTTACCTGCTGTTCACGGTAGGCCACAAGCTCTTTCAGTTAATCGTGCTCCCCTTTACCCTTACCAACGCCCCCTTGGGTGTTGACCAAGGTGATAATGTTTGCAGCTCATCTGCAGAGATCAGGGCTGCCAGTCTTCCCCTATGTGATAGAGACTTATCTGCAGATTGCTTACCTTTGAATTTTTCAGACTGGATCTGGAAACCTTTGTGTGAGCAGTACCCCTGCGCGTCTTCAGGTAGCTTCGTTCGCTACATTGCGTCTATGTTGTTGGCACTGGAAGTGACATCGTAGTCACCTATACATGCATGCGGAAGTCCGTTCTTTTCCTGTCGTGACCATTACCCCTGATCTAGAGAAGAGCTACGCCTTAGTCTTTTTTTTTTCCAAACTTTTTTCTGCAATTTTGCGAATATTTTTTCTTCTGTGTCAAATTCATCTAGAAAGGTAGGGTTTAAGCCATGTGGTGCCTGTCACTGTGCCATGTCGGTTACCGACCCTCACTGTGTGCGCTTATGGTGTCTTGAGCGCGACCACAACTCGAAGTCTTGCTCGGACAGCCGGGTCATGATGCCAAAAGCTTTGAGGGAGCGGTCCCTAAAGCGGTTAACCCCACCTAGCGCAACTCCTAGGTGGTCTCGATCCCGATCGAGAAGGTCGCAGGACTGCTCCAGGAGCCCCAAGTCCACTTCGTCGTACTCGAGGTCCTCGGGTCACTCTGGGAGGTGGCCGAAGTAGAAGAAGTCTAAACAGACTTCGACTTTTCCTCGTCCATCGTGATTTGACTAGACAAGTGGGTAACATAGACCTTCTAAACACTGTTCTGCGGAGCCGTTACCAGGTCCAACTCCGTCTCCCCCTGTTTCCAGGAGCCAGAATGACACCCACCCAAATAAAGGTTTTCCGAGGCCATGCGCAGAGTATTTGAGCGGGCCAACCCCTCTGTAGAATCTTCAGGACTGGCGGGGTCATGGGAAGCCTCATCAGGTTCTGCTCCAATAGCTCCAGCCTCGGCTCTGGTGCGGTCTCATGGATCCGATTCCAGATCAGCACCTGTCATGCCAACGCGGTCTTCTCCAGCACCGGTCCCGACGTCCAAGCTCCTGGCACCCACCAGCCCCATTCTCATCCTCCCAATGACTGCGTCTTGCGAAGCCGAATCAGGTGCTGACAGAGCCCAGTGGTTCTAGGTTGTTGCCTGAACATTTTGTGGCAGATACAGGCATGGGGGAAAAGTGGGAGAGGTTACTTGACCCTTTAGAACACCAGTTGTACACCCCTGGTGAGACTTTGGACTGATATAAGAAACTAGGAGAGGCCAGTGGGCTGGACACTTCTCCAGATACTGGTATGTTCTTTCCACCTACTGTGGCTAAAGAGGAGGGAGCTTCTTATGCAATGATGTTGAAGAGGGCAGCAGAGGTCCTTGACTAACCTCTTGACCGAAGTGCTTCAGCCTGGGTGTAGGAAAGTAGGATCTGCTTTCATGGTTACCCCCACTTTTTGCTTGATGTCAGTATGTTTTTGACCTAGCCTGACTGGGATCCTGCTAACCAGGACCCCAGACACTGTGCTTTCTCCCTAAGTTGACTATGGTAAGTACTTTTGTACATCCACAATTGGCTACTGGTGTACCCTTGTAAGTCCCTAGTATATGGTACTAAGGTACTCCGGGCATAGTTACACCAGGGATCTCCCATTGGCTGCAGCATGTATTGTGCCACCCTTGGGAGTCCACTTAAACTGCGATTCCAGGCCTGTCATTGCAACCAGTGTGAATTGGTGCTTGCACCTCTCGCATCAGATATGTTTCGTTATGTATGCGGTCACTGTACTTTACACCTATAAGTCACCCCTATGGCATGCTTTTCAGTCCTGAGAGCAGGGTGCTTGGTTATAGGTATAAGGGTGCCCCTGTATGAGCAGGACACTCCTAAAAACCCCAGAGTTGAGTCTCCAGGCTTTGTAAGTGCGGTCAGCCATTTTAATACATATAGTGGACATCAGTCATTACGAGATGTCTAACTATATAGTGGCTGTACCGAACGCGGTCATGTTTGGTATCAAACATGTTGGAATCATACCCCGACACTGATTCCAGTGTTGGAAGTATGATCCCATGTACCTGGGGACTCCCCTAGGTTATCCCCCTGTACTATCAGTACCAGTCTTTCAGGGTCTGACAGCAGGCTATTGCTGTGGCCAACCACATACATGATTCTGCCCTCCTGCTGCTGAGCCAAGCTTGAGCAGGGGAATGTAAAACAATAGGTTTCCAATCACAGGGAGGTGTGACCACCTCCCAGAGAGGACTTTGTGTATTGGGCTGGGGTGGGGGCACCTGCCAGCACCACCAGACTCCTTTGAAGGGCACATTTGGAGCCCTCTTTGCATACTCCAGTTTGAGCCAGTTCAGGGATCCCTTGGGTCCCACTCTGGCTCGAAACTGGACAAAGGAAATAGAAGTATCCTCCCATCTGCCCAGCCCCTCCTCTGGGAGGGACCTCTGAGGTTTTCCAACCCTTTCAGTAGGGTACTTAAGGGCTTACCTGTGGGTGGTTCCTTAGATTCGTCATGGGACAAGACTCAAGACAAACTACAACACTCTTCGACCGTCTACTCTAGACACTTGGAACGGAGACCTCACCAAAGAAGCTTCCTGCTACTCTAGGTCTGGCTGTTCTGCAAGTCTTCCTAGTCCGTCTGTGCTTATTCCATTTTCTTCAACAGACCTGTGGGCAGCAATGTAACCCAAAGTAATCTCCCTTGGAGTGAAGGAGTCACTCCTCAGAATCTACAGGCACCGCTATGAAGCGGACCAGTCTGCGGCACTGCAACGAAGCTGACCAGTCAGCTGTTGCTGTCGTCATACAGACTTCCCAAAGCTCAGCAACACAAGTGGTGGTTCTGCAACTCCCTTGAGGTCTGACCGTTTTGCAATTTTGAGGCCAATATCCTTCGTCTGAACCTTTGGGACCGAACACCTGTGTACCAAGTTGACTTGCCGTTGCCAAGGCTTGCCGGCTTTGCACTTCAGAGATCTTCAAGCTACAAGATTCTCCAGTATCTCTTCCCTCCAAGCTCAGCGTCCTCACTGCATCCTCTGCACCACAGGCCTTCGTTCTTGCGAGCTGCTTGAGGTCCTCTTGCAGTTCCTGTGCCTTTGGTCTGTGGGTCCTCCTGAGAGTCCTCTACTGCTTCAGTTGGTTCACCTGCATTCTCGGGGCCTGCTCTGACTCTCCTGCTGTTGGTGAGTCCCTTGAACCTTGCGCGTCCCAATGTTGCTCCTTCTTTGTTCTCCGCGCCCTTTGCGGCTACCAAGGCTTGTTGGAGCTCCTGCCAGACATCGACCACCTAGTCACTGACGTCCTAAATGGGACAGCTCGTGCATGACTCCTGGTCTTCCTCAGCATCACCTGGTCTTCACTGCTGCAGAGACAGTCACTGTTGACTCTTCTGAGCCTCCCGACATTGGTGGGCATTGTGTCTTCGTGCCTCCTGGTCACGTCCGAGTAGCATAGACTGTGTCCCCTCTGCTTGCAGGCTCTTCACTTCCTGAATCCATCCTTGGATTCCGTCCTGAACTTCTCCAGAGGCATTTTCTTCTCAGTCTTCCATTCTCATCTACGGAGGTTTCCGACCTCTCTTTACCCCTATGCAACTAGCTTCCCTGGTGTAGGTAACCTGGTTCCTAGGGCATCCATGAGTGGAGTGGCTATCCAACTTTCTGTCCTCCAAGGGAATACTTCAAAGTCCTCTGGGAAGGGTCCTTCTCCAAAACTGCAACACGACTACTTCATGACATCGATTGGTCACACAACTGTGTTTCTAATCTGCACACAGCCTTCTTGGGGTTCCTTGTGTCCCGCTCCTCTGGGTCTTCTGGTACAAGTCAAGTCCTCCTTTGCCGTGCGCATTCTACTTAGTATATGGTTTGGTCTACCGTGGAGACCACTGTATTTTGTGCTACTTACCTTATTACATTTGAAGTATTTTGGTGTATTGTGTAGCTATTTCTGGGTAGCAGATACCCCAATGTGTTAGATAGTGTTGTGTAATAAATAGAAGTATTTTTATTTAAACACTGTGTGGTTCTTTTTCATTTAACTTATACTATTGATTAAACTGGCAAAACAAGCTGCTTAACAATCCTTCAAGATAAGCCTGAAGGCTACTCTCCACAGCTACCACTTTGAGAGTATTCTATGGTTATCAAAGACCTCTAAAATCACCATAAGGGTTGCTGAATTAGTGCACGGTGTATCATTTCAATAAGTGTGCACCATATACTAAGCCAATCTCCTACACCGGGGCTTCCTCACCTGAAACCCTATGCCAGTTAATGAAGCACTGACTGATGTCCTTCTAGGAACTTTGTCCAAGCCCAGCATAGGGGCTCCTGTGAACAGAACAATTGTCCGCCGCCATTGCCTGGCCCAGGTGACCCCAACCTTGAGAGCTTGGTAGTCCAAGCCTCGACTTCACATGGCGCGTTCCCTGCCACTACTCGAGACAGGGAATCCAAGAGGCTGGACCCATTTGGGAAGATGTTTTCTTCCGCCAGCCTGGCATTGTGGTCGGTTAACACTGCATACCTTTTGGGCCGTCCCTCCCATACCCTATGGGAAACAGTTGCGCAAGTGTTCCGCAGGGCCCTCCTCTCCCAAGCAGTGAAGGGCACGAGAGATGCAGCAAGGTTCACCATTCGGTGTGATCTGCATACAACAGACTCGCTGGGCAGGGCGGGTTCGTCGATGGTGGCCTTACGGCGCCATGCCTGGCTGAGAACATCTTGCTTTTTGGGCATTGTTCAGGCCAACCTCATGGACATGCCCTTGAATGGGACTCGTCTCCTCGGAGAGAAGGCAGACTCGGCACTAGAGCGTTTGAAAGACTCCCAGGCTACAGCCAAGTCCTTGGGTTTCTCAGTGGCACCTTGGCCCCAGTCTGCCTTTCACCCCTTTTGTGGCTATGGAAGGGCTTTGCCACTGCGCCATCCATATCCTGGCCACAATCCTGCGCAAGCTTCCCAAGTTGTGCGAGGACGTGGATGCGGTGCATTCCTACCCTATGGGAATGGTATCCTGAAGTCATCCGCCATCCACCCCTCCGCAGACCATTCTACAAGACCATGGGTGACCAGTTGGAGGGAGAGTCCAACATCATCTTCTTTACTGCCAGTCTATAACACAGACAAATGGGTCTTGCAGATCAATCGGAATGGTTACTCTCTTCCTTTCCAATGTTTCCCTCCTCCTTTACCGCCATCTCAAGAACAGCTGGTGGAGGATCATCTGATCTTGCTACTAGAGGTAGTTAATAGCTCTCCTGACTAGGAAGGGGGGGGCGATCGAAAGAGTTCCGATATCAGAAGTAGGCGCTACTCTCAGATGCCCAAAAAGAGCAAGGGTCTTAATCCTATTCTAGACTTCCAAACAGTCCATCTCTTCCTCTAGAAGGAGAAATTAAAGATGCTCACTCTGGCTCAAGTTTTGTCTGCCCTAGACAAAGGAGACTGGCTCGTAGTGTTTGATTTGCAGGATGCGTATTTTCACATTCCAATCCTGCCTGCCCACAGGCGTTACCTGTGGGTCAAGGCAATCCCCAAACTCTTTCAGTTCATCATACTACCCTTTGGCCTTACCAGTGCCCCTCGGGTGTTCACGAAGATGGAGGTGGTCGCTGCTCATCTGCGCAAGTTAGGGGTTTCCGTTTTCCCCTACTTTGATGTCTGGCTCTCGAAGGCGGCTGCGCACCAGAATGACATCTCCCATCTCCAGATTCCGGCACACCTTCTGCATTCTCTGGGGTTCACTATAAATGTGCCAAAGTCACACCTGACTCCTCCTCAGACTCTCCCTTTCATCGGGGAAATGCCCTTAGTGGAAGTTTGTCGGGTTAAGTCAATATCCCCTCCAATAAGGATTAAGGCCTCTGGCATTTCCACTATCCACTTCTCTAGCTTATCCAGACCCTTGGTCGGCATCCCTGGGTGAAATACAAGGACTTGAGTATCCAGTTTTCCACATTACACTATTCACTCACCGCTGCTTGGCATCCAAGTGTGTTGGCCCAGGTTTGAGTGACTTTCAGTAGGTGGGATTTGCAGACCAGTACCAGTAATCTATACCTACGATGCTTTTACCCCGTGCAGTTGTTGCCCCCAAGGTGAATTCCTTGTAGTAGGATTATGTGCGGGTCTTTCCTAGACCAGTATTTCCACATAACCCCCCTCATCAATTTGCTACCCATGCCATTTACGTTCTTAGAGAGTACTTGAAGGGTCAGTCCAGAGGGAGTATGGTGATGTATGTGCTCTGACATGTTTATCCCTTTGTAGTTCATCTGTGTTTTCTCTATGATCAAGTATGCCTCAAACTCTCCCCCAACTCCCCACCTTACATCTATGTGTTGCAGATCTAGAACTACCCGCCACCTCAGTGCATTTGGTCTCTATGGCCCCAACATATTTAACTGGAACATTATCAGCACCCAATAGTTAACACGTTTTGGAGAAGGGGACGTGGCCCCTCCGAACAATCATAAATCTCTGGCAGTGGCACACCCCACTGAGTTCTTCCCTGAGTGGTCCCACAATTCACTGTGTTTAAGGCTCTCGGGTCTGATTCCAAATACATTAAACTATATTGTCTGGTGTCATCGAAGGGCGACAGGGTTGGTCTCTTTCTCTAGGTCCTCGTGGGAGTCCTCTCATTCACTGGTCGTTCCTTCCAAGTCTTTCGCCTGTGTTGATCACTTGTTGCCAGTATTCAGGGAGTGGTGATATTGTATTTTAGCAGTGACTGGCTCTCTTAGCCTTCATCTGAAGTTCGGTCGAGGCTTCCCTCTACCGTCTACGCCAGCTTGGGTTTTGAGTACTGTCGCCCAGGGTGGGATTGGGATTCAAAATCGGCCCGGGCACCTTAAAGAAAAAAAGTGGCCCACATTTGCATATTGCCTTTCCTCAAAACACTGCTTCGGCGAAATTTTATTTAAAAAAGGGGGGATACAAAAATTGCATGGATTCGTTTACACTGGTGACTGAAAACAAGTGAGGCCACATCTGCTCAGGCCCCCTGCCTCGCTAGATATGCAACATTAATGGGCCGGCACTGTGAGAGAAAGAAAGTGAGAGCTCTGCCCGTTGCTAAATGTGAGGTAATGGACGGCCGTCTGCCTCCAAAAGGCCACTCAGGCACCCACTGGGCCGCTGGCTGCATCCGAACAACAGTATCACAGCCCAAATCTGCCCCCCAGGCTGCTCCAAAAAGCAGCCCACAGTTGGAACTCTGCACCGGCCTCTCGGGCATTGCCCGAGTGCCCGTGTTACCAATCCAACGCTGACTGTCGCTGCCACTTCCGGGACCAGCATCTTGGGGAGTAGATGACCCCAAACCAGTACCATGCCTCTAGAGCAGATACAAAAAAAGTGTGACCCTTTCTCGTTGATAATCTTAGGTTTCGCAGGAATAAACAGGGCATATTTTAGGTTCAGCTTCCATAGATGGTGATTCATGGCTTTGAAAGTTTATCTCTGACATTGTACAATTGGTGTAGTCCGGGAGTATGCTCTCTGTTCCTCCACCTAGCTGCCATTGGCTGTAGGTAGGCCTGCCACCTGCAGGAAGTCATCCTCATCTTGAAATTTCAGGAGCCTAGTCACGGTTGGCTTTGGTGGTGCCCACGGCACTGGCGGTCTGCCTAGCTCCCTAAATGCCCTCTCAACTCTAAATATAGTGGAGACCTTGCCCCCTGGCACTGCTGAGAGGAGCCAGCCCTCCAAAAACAGCTCCATGCTTATACCCTATGATTTTTTCAGAGCTCCCACCAGCCGTTGTTAAACTGGGACCAGCCTCACAGAGGATGAAATGACGGTGTTAGATCCGAAGGGCAACAAAGTCCGCAGTCCGTTATCGGACTTGTGACACCCTCTCTGGCTGAAAGTGAGCACGATTGCGCTGCAGGGGACGTAAAAGTCTGAACTATAGAAAAAATCTCCTTTGAGTTAACATGTGCCTGCTCAATGCCGGCTGCATAATACTGCTTCTTAGCCTGTCTTATCGCAGTATAATAGATTGTTTGCCTGCCCCTGAGAGTACCCTTAGCCAGGGGACAGAACTCTCTGAGATGCCAAGCACGTTCAAGTTTTTTTACACTCCTGCTTAAGTACAGACAAGTCCGGGGTAAACCAGGGTTTGGAAGGTGATTCCTTGGAGAACATGGACAAGACTGGTGTGGCAAGCATTTATATGGAGTTGGATAACCAGTTTGAGAATCCCGCAAAGCTCCCATCACGATCCGGGGTAAGTGCGGGTCTAGAAGCCACCAGGGCCGTGGCGAGTTTAGAGGTTTTTTTTTTTTTTTTAAAGCTGGTTTCCGCTAGGAGGGGCGCCAAGGGTAGGCCGAGGCTAGCTCCCAGGAGAAGTCGGTGATACAGTGGTCTGACCAAGCGACTGGAAGAGGATCTTCAGCCGTGATAGAGAAATTGGAGCAGAACATGGCCTCCTTGATGTGTGGGGCGATTGACCCATTGAGACAGTTGGGCAAGCTGGAGGATGTCGCAAAAAGCAAGTGAGTCATTCGAATTAGACTGGTCAAGGTGAATATTCAAATCCCCTAGGACCATATACTGGGAGAATCGAAGAGCTCTGGATGTCACTGCATAGCCCCATGAATGCAAAAAGGACCTAGCAGGGCCCGGGGGTCGATAGAATAGAGAACCTCTCAACATAAAATGGGGGGAAAACCGGATACTGAAATCCAGAGCTTCGCAGTCACCCCAAGCGTTAGTGTTGCCCCTAATGAGGTCCCATTTGTCCCTATACATGATAGCCACTCAACCCCCACAAGGCAATCTGCTCTGGTGATCTTAAAGCCATCAGGGGTGGCCAGAGCAACAAATGGGTCAGATGTGTTATCCAACCACGTTTCTGCAATAAACAGTAAGTCCACTGCTCTATCAGAGAGGAGCTCAAAAACATCAGAATGGTGCTTCTTTAAGCAGTGTGCATTAATCAAAGCTGCCAAAATTGGCGACCTGGAGGGCCTAAACGAGGAAACAGGAGATTGCACAGATAAAAGAGGGTCTAAGCACAACCTGAAGCCACACGCAGCACAGAAATTGTCCCAAGCAGACAGCAAGTGAAGCTGGTAATGAAAGTGGCATGCTGGTAAACGGAGATCCCATAGTGCCTTACTTGTATAACAAACCCTCTCCAGTATGGCGGGAGACCGACGGGCAGAGTAACTGGCCCTGGCCTCTTCCGGGATGCTGACAAGGCGCGCCCGCTGCAGGTCTGCGCAGTGTCGATATTTATGGGCCCGGCAGCCGGAAAAACTAGAGCACAATGCCTCAAAATGGCTTCTCTCACTGGCTGCCCGGGGAAGCAGGAAGTGAGGAAAGCCCCCCTCGCCGTAGATTAAATTCCCCACAGTTATAAACACAACAATAATTTTAAAAGTAAGTTTTTAAAAGCGACATAACAAGTGATCCGCCACTGACAGGTCCTTGGGCCTCTCTGTGACACCCTGCCAACCACATTTTGCCTTTTGCCACTTCTATAGCTATGGTATGAGCTTTGAACAGCATCCTTTCTTACCCAACCTCCTAGGCCAATAGGTTTCCCAGCCTTTTCATGGCCATGGTTCCCCTAAACAACACAAGACCACCAGCCAGAGGCCAACCCAGTCTGCCAATCCCTGTGAGAAAGTGCCATCTTTCATGCATGGTATGCCCCCACTTTTTGCTGAATTGCTGGTGTACTTTGACTGAGTGTGCCCTGGGTTCATGCCAATCAGGTACCTAGGGCCTGTGTTCCTTCCTTAAACTGCATTGAAGCCTAAACCCAATTGGCATCTCTGGCCACAGATCAGCCTCTGGTAAATGGTACCCAGGGCACTGACCACAGAAGACCCCTAAGGGCTGCAGCACTTATTGTGCCACCCTTGGGGGCCCTGTACCCTGACGCACACACACACACTGCCATTGCAGGCTGAGTTTCTTGGTGCACAACTAAACAGAGAGTCGACATGGCACACATCCTGTGTGCCATACCCACAAACACACTGCCCTGGCATACTTCAGTCACCCCTCTAGCTGGGTGCACTTTGCCAGTGGTGTGGGCACAGGTGCATACGCCCTGTGCCCCTACAGTACCCAGAGCCATTCCTGGGAACTGTAAGTGCAGTGATGCCATTAAGAGTATATGGTGCTGGGAGGTTGTCATTATGAACTCCACAGCACCATAATGGCTACACTGAAGACTGAGAAGTTTGGTATCAAACTTCTCAGCACATTAAACCCGCACTGATGCCAGTGTGGGATTTAATGTAAAATGCACGACAGAGGGCATCTTAGAGATGCCCCCTGACACCTAACCACCTCCCAGTGTCCTGACTGCGTGGCTACCGAGGCTGCCACCACCAGACATGTTTCTGGACCCCTGGGTCGAGAGCCTGCCGCTCTCGGGGGCCTGAAACAATGCACATCCTGGGACAAGGTGCCAATCCTCCTCCCCCAGGATGGGCAGAGGAAGCTTCAAAGGCATGCCGCCTTTGTGAGCTTCTCCAGGCCACTTGCTGTACTCAGCAACTGGTCCCCACCGGCTCTGACCCCCACTTTGGCGGGAAGAATGGCGGGAAACCCTAAGTGAGGGAAGGGGGTGTGCCAGCCTCTGCCAACCCCACCCCTCAGGTGGGAGAGGCGAGGTGAAGCACAAATCCGGGCACGCCCCATCTTGAGGATGGGGAGCCCTACCCAATCAGAGCAAGGCTCCTTCCCCCCTCCCATGGAGAGTGGCAGGATAGGGGGTGTACTTACCACAGGACAGGGACCCATTGGTCCCTGCCCTACCTGTAAAGCCCCTAAATGTAGTATTTAGGGGCACCCTGAACCTTCCTTCCTCAGATCCCGATTTTGAAGCAAGAAGAAAGAAGACCTGCCGTGCAGCTGCTAACAAGAGGATGACACCAACTGACTTGGCCCCAGCCCTACAGGCCTTCCGATCCTTGAACCTGCTCCTGCTGAAACTCCAGCGTCTCCTGCTGTCAGCAACCTCAAAAACCCCAGAGGACCTGACTGCCTTGCTCATCTAAAAGCTAGGACTCCCATGAGCAGTGGTTCTGCTCAAACAGCAACAACCCCTGGTGCCAAACAGGAACCGCAAATCCAGCACACTGCACCCCCTGAGCGCGGCCCGTGCCTGAGTGGACAAAGACCCTGAGGACGCCCCCCACCCCGGCAACTGTGACCAAGAATCCAGCACCCAAGGACCCTCCTTGACGATCCTGACGACGCCTGCAGCCTCACAACAAGGGACCCCTCCAACCACAACCAGCTGAGGGTAAGATTTCCTGACACCAAAAGACACCCGGCGCACCACACCCCCTGTACCCAACTCCTGGGTGTCTGCCTATCCTCCAAGATCCTAACTTATCTCTCGAAGTGGTGGTCGCACCTGTAGAATCTCCGTCCCCGAGCCTGCAGCCTTTGTTCAAACTCCAGTTCTCCCATTGAATAACATTGAGCGCCCGATAGCCCAAAAGCACCCTGCACCCGGCCGGTCGAGTCCCGCTGGAAGTGCAACAACTATCCTACTCTACTTCCCCACTTGCCCTGTGTAAGTGACCAGGAGCTCAACTCCCACAGCCGCGTGGTCTGCCTGCTACCAGCCACCAACCGAAGGCCCCCTATCCCCCATAGGATAACATTGGGCCTACTCACTCTGCACCCGGCTGCCCCTGTGCCGCTGAGGATGTACGAACTGTACTTACCTGACCCTGAAAGACCCCTGAGTCTACCCCCCAGAACCTTAACTCTGCCAACAGAGTACTTACCCAAAAAACGATAACTTGATTTTCTCCATAGGGTAACATTGGCTGTGTTTCACTAAGAATTTCTTTGTGTTGAGTTTTGCAACTTTAAAATATTCACTAATAATCAGCCGAACAACAAAATCCGAATTACTCACCTGTTATCAGGAGAGATCCTAGTGCTTTATCTTTCAGCCCAGCACTGAACCTGAAAAGTAATTATAACCGTGATTTACTGTTAACCCAATTTCCCTCCGTAGGAATACATGGCCTGGTTTTTACCAGAAATTCTTATGTCGATTTTCCACACTTACAAATATTCCTTAAAAATTGCCTTTGTAACAAAAACGATTTCTTTCAACTGTTGACAGGAAATGCACCAGGGCTGAATCCAGGATCCAGCCCTTATTAAGAAAAACCATCGTAAAGTGATTTTATTGCATTTACTTAAAAACTCCCATTGAGCTCAATGTTATTTGGTGTTTAACTTGTGTTGCATATTACAACAACTGTATCAATTGCATTCAAAAGTCAACTGCTATTTGAAAGTATTTGATTGCAACATCTCATTCTGAGAAAGTATTTATGATACCTACTGTGGTTCTAAAATAAAGTAACTATATATTTTTATATACAGAACAACTGGCCTAGAGTTCAGTTCTTACGTGTGTGAGACTATTTGCTGACCGAGTGTGTACAACAAATGCTTTACACTGTCTTCTGATACTGCCTTACTGCTCGACCAAGCTACCACTTTAGAGAGTAAGGTTATATCTAACTTTAGCCTCTGCCATGCCTCTGGGGACTGTGGACTCTGTCCACACTGAACCTCACTTTGGTGCAGTATATACAGAGCCACTTTCTTACACTCCCCCACCAGCTACAGCCTCTAAACCCCTTTAGCTTGTAGTCATACCACCACGGGCCCCACTGGGTGGCAGGATCTGCCATCACTTGCCCACTGGCAGTCCAGAACATCAGACAAGTGGGTTTTCCCAAATCATTCAGAGGGGTTACTCCAGTCCTTTTTTGGAAACCTGCCATCCATGTCACCTTAGTACGACTATAGGAGAACCACCTCTCCCTGCTCCGTCAGGAAGCACTGGAGCTTTTGGCCAAAGGAGCCATCCAGAGAGTGTTGGAATCAGTAGTAGGTTGTGGTTTCTATTCCTGTTACTTACTTCTGCCCAAAAAGGTTGGAGGCTTCCACACTATTCTAGGTCTGCTCCTTCTCAACTTCTTTCTAAAGAAGAAGTTAAAGTTTCTCACCTTAGCTCAGGTCCTGTCTGCCCTCAATCAGGGAACCATCTTGATGGTAGCGCTGAACTTGCAGGATGCCTATTTCTGTTCTGCCTGCCTACAGGTGTTACCTGCAATTTACGGTGGTCCAAGAGCATTTTCAGGTCACTGTGCTCCCCTTTGGCCTTATCAGCACCCCTCAGGTGGTCACCACGGTGATGGCGGTGGTTGCTGCACATCTGCGGAAGTCAGGGGTTCCAGTCTTCCCCTACCTCAATGACTGGCTGTTGAAGGTGGACTCACCCCAGGCAGTTGTCTCCCACCTCCAGACTACAGCAGACCTGCACTCACTGGGGTTCACTATCAACGTGCCCAAGTCACACCTGACTCCCTGATGTAAGAGTTTCTTACCTTCAGTAATGATGTACCTGGGAGAGATTATTCTAGCCACAGATTCCTTCATGTAGATTTATCCCCAGGCATGAGACTGTATACGGAAACT
Organism: Lissotriton helveticus; assembly: GCF_964261635.1. Classification (NCBI taxonomy): domain Eukaryota; kingdom Metazoa; phylum Chordata; class Amphibia; order Caudata; family Salamandridae; genus Lissotriton; species Lissotriton helveticus. Next base: position 793,624,861 of record NC_136072.1, read on the forward strand.
TTTTGCTACAGCATCCCTGCGCGTCGGGGCAGGCCGAAATCACGCGACTCCGCCCAGGCGTCGCCGCGCACGTGACGTCAGCGAGGTCACATAAGCCCCACCCAGGCGCGCCTACGTAGGTTTTCTTCGGAGAACTTTTCCGCACCACAATGCGGAGACGCCCAACAAATAACTGTGGGAGCATGGGAACAGTGTGCGAAAGAGTATACAAAAAAGAACCCTATAAAGGACAGTGCAACACCGCAGTGTCCAAGGGCAGAGAGAGAGAGGAAGAACAGAGCAGAGCCCTGAGCAGCCACCCTGTCAATACATAGACAGCAACCCCCGGAGACAGGGAACCTGCGTACAGTCATGACATATGTAGCAGGCCTACGATCACACCCCGAAACAAGGGGACACAGCCCCAACAGGCAGGAACAACCCACCTCCAGCCACACCAGCCTAGAGGGCATCCACCCCCCAAGAAACAAGGGTAAGGGACGACCAGGGGGACCCAACTCAGAGGACATAGAGAGGCCAGGCCCCTAGCAGCAAGAGGAAGGGAGGGAAGGGAGATATTGGGAGGCAAACCTCCCCGACCTGGGGCATCCAGAGCAGCGGGGCATAGGAGCACCAGAACCCTACCTTCCCAGAACCAAAGAGGAGGGAAGAACAGCAACCAGACGTAGCCACCGTCAAGAGCAAAAGAAGGTACTCACAGAAGACATGGCCCCCTCACCGCAAGTACCAAGGACCAGCACAGGGGTCCTCACAGAACGGGGAGGAAGGGCGGGCTGTGAAGGAATCTACGGCTAGAATTGTCTCTACCAGATACATCGTTACCGAAGGTAAGTAACTCGTACATCTGATAGACTACTAGCCGCAGATTCCTTCACGTAGAATAGATACCCTAGCAATACCCACAGGAAGGAGGGTCTGCGAAAGGACCCCACCAGTCTGGACAGAACAGAAGGTCCACAGGGGACCAGACCTGTAAACCAGGGAGGTAACCTGGTCCCTACCAGGCAAGAGGACCCACACAAGTCAAACGCCAGCAACCCCAGAAGGGATATAGGAGGAAGAAGGAAGAGTGGAGGCCCACACACTCACAACACAGGAACCTAGGGCAAGGCCGGAGAGGCCGAAGCACCCCACTCCACCACCAGGGCAACAGAGCTTAAACCCAACGCCAGGACAGGCAGAGAAAGAAGAAGCCCAGAGGGTCCAAGGAAACCAAGGAAAGAGGCGAGCCCACCCAGAGGGAAGGCAACAGGCCAGCCAGAATGGTAGCTATAACCATAAGCCGCCAGAAGCATGAAGGACACTGAAGCATCCCAGCTCTCAGCACAAGAGCAGGAAGGAGAGGAAATGGCCGGACCTACTACTATAAGGGCCGCACACACAACCTCAAGAAGCAATAGCAACATACAGAAACGCCATGGAGAACAGTCACCCGAAGGCAACCAGCACTCCCCAGCAGAGCATAGCTATATAACAGCTACCACTACCCCACATAGGGTACGGTAAGTCCCAAAACACAAGAACCCTCTTTGGAAGAACTTCCGCAGCAGAGGAGAAAGCAAAGCGTCACGGAGAAAAAAGGGTCCTGCGGAAGGCTTGACATCAGCCCAAAGAAAAACAGAAGGCCTAATCTCAGGGCCAAGTCTGTGTAACTATTCCAGCAAAATCACACCGGCAACAAGGGCTGTCCAGCAGCCAACAATGCCAAAGTCCCAGCAAGGAGGACTCAATGGCCAGCAAATACCATCTACAGCATGGGCATCCAAAAGGCCCAAACCCAGCTCAACTCAGCATTCACTGAGGAGGGGAAGGAGGAGAATAAGGTGAATGAGGAAGAGTAGGTGGTGGTGGTGGAGGACGGAGCCTCGCCAGGAACCTCTGGATGGCAGAATCAGCCGGGGCATGGAACAACAAGCTGCCATCAAACGGAAGATCAATGACCCGCTCCCGAATATTCTCAAGGAACATGCCGTCCTGAAGCCAAGCATGGCGAAGGAGGGCAACTGAGGAAGCCATGGCCTGGCACAACACCTCCGAGATGTCCAGAGCGGAGTGGAGAATAAACGCCGCCAGCTCCCGGCCATCCAAAGCATGATGCTGTAAGTCCACATGAACAGTCTCCTGGGAAGCTGCGGATCCCAGAGGCTCAGCCGAGTCCCACAAACAAGAGGAGGCCCTCGTCAATACATACACGAACATGTTGCGCCCCCAAGAGTCCAGCCAGCGGGCCTCCTGGGTCGGCGGAGTCAACAGTGGCGGCAGGGAGGAGAAAGCGGTCCTCAAAAGTGGACTGGCAGCAGAGGGGTGGAGGGAGAGGCACGTCAGGTCATGTGGCGCCGGAAGGTGTCGGTGCAAAAAGTGTTGAGGCACCGGATCCCGAGGCAGGACGCCGTGGAGTCCGCACCCTGAGGTAGGATACCAGCGCCATCCGGCGCCAAAGGAGAGACCGGATAGGGCTCCTCCAAGTGACACCGCACCAGGGAACGGATTGGGGCCAGAGCCGAAGTGGCCAAGGGGAGGTGCCGGAATGGCGCCAACTCTAACTCCGCCGAGGCAGCCGCCTGCGCAGAGTGACGAGAGGGACAGGGGGAGTGACCTGAAGTCCTCCGCCAGCCTCGGCCCAGAATGTTGTGGAGGCGGTCCGGCGACTCATGCGGTGGTGCCGGGGACGAATCAACCTCCTACTCACACTCCGACGAGGCAGCCGCCTGCGGGGAGGAACAAGCAGGGCGGGGATGAACAAGAAGGGCCCGTCCCCCCCGCCACCTCAACCCAGAGCGGGACGAGGAGAGGTCACTGACCCTTGTGGCGCTGCCCGAAGCAGACACCGGCGCAGTGGCAGTGTCAGCTCAGCCTTGGATGAGGCTTTCGCCTGCCGAGACGGCCAAGCGGGGCTCGGGGCTGCGACCCGAGCCCCGGCGACCTCATGCGACACCACAGGAACTCCCATGGGAGTTTGCGGCGAGGCAGAGGCGCCGTGGCCTGAAGGAGGGACCCCAGGGGGGTCGCACCCCAAAAGCACCACATCTGGCAAGCCTGGATCCGATCCAGTCGGCGCCGGCAGTGCCGCGGAGGGCCCCGCGTGAGGCAAGGGATCTGTTGATGCCCCAGGAGGGGAAGGAGGGGGAAGGAGGGGGAAAGAGGAAGAGGAGATGATGCCAGCGAGGCCCGCAAAGCCGCCGTGTATGTCTCCATCTGGACTCTCGACGCCCCCTCACCGAGAAAAGGTGGATAGGAGGCCGATACGCGGGCAGCATCACCCGCGGAGAGCCCACGCCCCCGGAAGGCCAAACACCAGCCCCTGGGGACAAACTGCGACACTTACCCACCGGGGAGCGATGCTCTCGCGACATCGGGGAAGGACGAAGACGACGACCACGGCCGTATCTGAAGCAGTCTGCCGAAGCTGATTGAGGGGAGGAGATAGACCTGGTGAGACCCGCCGATAGAAGTTTCATGCGGCGCTCCCGCCGCGACTTTGGCTTCAACTGTTGACACGCCTCACAATCAGTGGTGCCGTGATCCTCCCTCAAACACCACATACAAATAAGATGAGGGTCCATCGCCGACATAAGACGCCCACACAACGTGCACGTTTTGAAGCCCGAAGGCATTCGCACACTGTTCCACCAGACAAAAGATAATTGGTGAAGAAAAAAGGCCTCACACAGGCCCGCAGCAAGACCGCATCCGCGGTGCACGCGGAAAAGGAAAAAACTGACGTAGGTGCATCTGGGTGTTGTTTATGTGACCTCGCTGACGTCACGTGCGCGGATGACGCCTGGGCAGAGTCGCGTGATTTCGCCCTGGCGCGCAAGGAAGCTGTGGCTAAAAGTTCCCAGATCCAGTCTCACACCTGGGGATAATTCTACGTGAAGGAATCTGCGGCTAGTAGTCTCTATCAGATAGACGCCACCTTTCATAGGAGCTGTTCTGGACACAGTTCAGTTTTATGCCTATCATCCCAAATAGTCCATGATATTCAGGCCAGGATTCCAATGTTTCAGTCTCTTTCGCTGGCCACCAGGGCTCTTCTTTGGGCACTGTAAAAGGTTACCTGTCAGCCATTTTGGCTTTCTTGCAGTTGTTGGACCAACCTTCTTCGTTCAAGTCACCCGTTGTGACTCATTTTCTAACTCTAAAACCTGCTCCCTCTCCACCACCATTCATTATGCTCCAATGAGACCTCAATCCTCTAAACAACTGTCCACTTAGTTTACTCACCATCAAAGCAGCTTTTCTGCCGGTAATTACATCAGCCTGCTGAATTAGTGAGCTGCAAGGACTTTCTGTGCACCCTTCATAAACAATGTTCTACCCAGAGACCCTGTGCCTCCTTTCTCCCAAAGGTGGTGACACATTTTCTTGTGAGCTAACCGTTCATCTTGCCTGCCTTCTTTGCCCTACCTCACCCTTCCAAAGAAGAGGAGAGACTCTACAGACTGGACCCAAAAAGAGAGTTGTCATTCTACATTGATAAAACCAGACAGTTCTGGGTGGACAATCCACTTTTCGTTGGATACGTCGGGGCCAAGAAAGCAACACACTGACCAAGAAGCAATCCCCTGAGGGCTTACACGCTCATTCCAATAGAACCAAGACTGTGACCAGTGCGTTAGCTTGTGGAGTTTCTGTCCTGGACATATGTCAGGCGGTAACGTGGGCATCTCTGCACACATTCACCAAACACTACTACCTAGACAGTTGGGTCCATCATGATGGGCACTTTGACCGTTTAGTATAAAGCTATTGCTTGGGTATCTATTTTAAGGCAAGGAATCTGCGGCTAGAAGTCTCTATCAGATGAACAAGTTACTAACCTTCAGTAATGCTTTCACAGATAGAGACTCCATCTAGCCACATGTTCCATACTGACTGTGCCATCTTCTCCTCTCTGGGAACCGATTTCTCCACCTAGGGTACCCTTATGAGGTCCTTAGTAATGAACTCCAGTACATCAATAACCTTTGTGGCTCTGCACTTCTGTGTTGGACAGGTCGCGCAAAGTATCAGATGTCAGTGTGCAAGTTTGGCTCATAGCCAACACTCTTATAATTTCTGGCGCAAATTACGCCACCTACCGGCGAGCAGAGATACTGCTCAAAAGGTTTTTGAATCCAGTCTGACACCTGAGGATACTTCTAAAATAAGTAATCTGCGACTGGATAGAATCTACTGAAGGTAAGTAACTTGATGTAGTGGCAACTAATCAGATCTTCTCTCTAGATCTGTCGGCTCTGCGGATCATCCGCAGAGTGAAATATCAATATTTTTACCCTAGGTCCTCTAAAAAAATACTGAATGAAACTACACCAAATGCCTACAACTTGTTTTCTCGAGTCAGATCTAGCCTTCGGACAAATATGGTTTTATTCTGTTCAGCAGTTTGAGATGTTGTTGTTCAATTTTCCTATAGGAAAATTAGTGGGGAAAACACATTAAGAGACCCCCCTCCCTTTTTTTTGGCCAGCTTGATAGATCAACCCAAAACTTTCTAGGAAGGAGCTCAGTTGGATGAGATTTTTTAAAATAAAGTTTTGTGACGAATTGTCAAACAGTGCCAAAGTTATTAGCAAAGAAGAAAAAATCAATTTTCAAAGGAAACGTGGTCCTAACTATACCCAGTGATGATCACCACTGGGTGATCTAGTTATATATATATCAAGATGGCTTGAATGCTATTAAATTCTTCCTGTCTCACAGGAATATCTGCTACAATGAACATAACAAAATGTTACTCCAGATGACGGAAATGTGCTTGACCAATAGTTTCTTTATTTTCAATAAGGAATTGTTTCATCAACTTAGAGGTGTAGCTATGGGGGCGTGTTTCTCTCCCAGCTATGCGTGCTTGCACGTTGGCTGGTGGGAGAAGCACGTCCTCATGCAGACCCACATAGATGATTATTCTGAACACGTCATCAGATGGTGGCGTTATATCGAGTGATTTGTTCGTCATATGGAAAGGCACAAAGGAATCAGCCCTGGAGTTTGTCAGGAAGATTAATACCAATTCCCTAAATTTGGAATTTACAGCACAAGTCAGTGATTCTAGGGTAGAATTTTTAGATGTAGAGGTTTTTGTTGACCACATGAATATTTGCACAAGATTACAACGCAAAATAACAGCTGGTAATTCCATCCTGCACGCCAGCAGTGCTCACCCTAGGCACCGCATAAAAAGTATTCCTTACAGTGAGTTTTTACGCATTAAGAGGATCTGTAGTAGAAAAGAGGATTTAGATTTTTGTCTAAACGAATCTAAGGAAAGATTCTTAAATAGAGGATACAATGCCAAAGATCTACAATGGGCGCTGGATAAACTGAATGCATGTGTTCCAACAGAAGTCAGTGAGGTTATGGATGAGAATCCTATTGAAATAACCGTTCCACCGCCAGTAAGGTTAAACACTACTTTCAGCAGTCAGGAGCGGGACATTAGGAAAATTGTGAGTAGACATTGGCCCATCTTACACACTGACATTACTCTGTCTCCAGAACTCCAAAATCAGCCCACTGTCACCTTCAGAAGAGCACCATCCATGCGAGATGCTCTAGTTAGAACTAATCCTGAAGTGACTGATAAAAGTAATTGGCTGACTAACAAAAGGGGTTTTGTAAAATGCTTCTCTTGTCGGGACTGTAAGTTTGGAACTAACAAACAGTCCTTTTTGGATCCTTTCTCTGGCAGGCTCAATAAGATCAATGGTTATTTTACGTGCAAAACTGATTGTGCGGTATATGTTTTGGAATGTACGTGTCAGCTATCATATATCGGCAGTACCAAACTCCCTGTGTTTAATAGGATCCTCCAGCACTTGCGGGCAATCGTGAATTCTGATCCATGTTATCCGGTTGCCCGACATTTTAAACTTGTGCATCAAAATAAATTGGAGGACTTAAAATACTATGTAATTGACTCTGTTCCTAAATCAATACATGGTGGAGATAGAGAGAAGAAACTTCGCCATTTAGAGAGTCAGTACATAGTTAGACTTAACACTAAGATACCTAATGGTCTCAATACAGGGGAAGATTTGGCCCACTTTTTATGATTATACAATTCATGTTGGTTTTGTATTGATATAGAGTTATGTGTACACTTGATGTTGGGCTCAATATCGGGTTCCATTCCTCTTTTTCAAACTATACTCTTGATATGTCTACCTCTTGATTCATTATGGTCTTCAAATATAGTTGTATATATGTGTATATATATGAATTTAGGTTTTATATTTGGGTATTATATTTATTGAATATAACAGATTTGTACTATAACCTTTTATTCTGCGTTATTTTATTTGTCTTAATTAATGGACTTTTTGGCAGAGGGTTATTAATTAATTTTTTGTAAATCTTTTGTAAGTATTTGTAAATATTTGATGTAATTTTGTACTCATCTATGATCTCACTTTAGTAGCCTGATTTTATTCACATATATATATATATATATATATATATATATATATATATATATATACACATGTATTTATTAGTACCATGTTAAGAACTGATCTTTTTCTCGCTCATAGTTGAAACCAAAGTATTAAGTTTAAGCTTTTCAATCTATTTTATCTTTTTCTGTAAGTCTTGCTTGATGATTGCATCCGCATACTCATTTCATTTTATTTTAATCATTATTAATGAATGGCTGTTCACAGCTACATTTCACATTTTGCACATTGGGTTTTTACTATGATCAATTTTTTTGTGTCAAATTGTGCAATATTGGTAGTCCTTTCTATGGCTTAGGATTTGGGCACTTGCCCCGGATTTTTCTTGAGTCTAACAAATACATTTGTAAAATCCAGTTTTTGTAATAATATTTAAATCATGTTTAACAATTTATAATATTAATTGTTGAACCACTGGTTTTTCTGATCAAACTACAGGACTTGTTTTTGCACTATTGCATTATGCACTTTACAAATGACTATTAGTCTTTTTACCCTTTCTATGTGAAAAATGGGAGGGTTCTAAATGGTTTCATAGTATTTATGGGTGATGTTTTTCCTGGCACGTCATGTGATCAAGGCCGGGGCAACCCGGCTGAAACGCATCATGTTGTGAGAAGGCTTCAATAAACTGCACTAAATTCTAATCCTTTTGTGGTGGTCCGTTCCTGTGAAGGTGAAGGAGTTCGCTTTTTCAACTCAGGATTTGGTTCTCATATATATATTTAGTAAAAATAAAGTTCTTGGTTAACACCGGACCTAAAAACAATAGAACAGGGAGCAAGGACCTCTATAGTTTGATGTCACGAGGATGTCTGCATTCAAGATACTTCCATGTTCCACTCCCAAGGGCTTTAGAATTAGACAAACCAAGTGGTAAAATGCAATCAAAAACAAATCCCATGTTGCAATAGGGTCTATACCAAAGAGCAGAATTAGCAATTTACTAGCTGTGTACATTCCCAAAAATATATATATTTCCTGCTAACCATCAGGCTTATAAACTGTATGTAGCGAAAACCATGCCTTGTAAATGACTGCATCGTGTTTTTGGAACATTATGAAATCCCTCTGTGTGCATTATCTAAGAACATAATGTGAATCTTGTAAAGAATAGTGTTGGTCTGAAAACTGTAGTCCGAGATGTAGTAAGTAGTGCTCCTATTTGTCAGTTAATTTAGGGGTTCATACTTGTTCACAGTGCTGTAATTATTTTAACGCATTCTATGTTTTATATTGTGATAAATAACCTTATTATAATGTGAGATATGATGAAAAATCTAGTGATTCTTAGATTGTCTGCTTACTGCACCAAAATCACCACACCAGGAACACTGTTGCACACTTGAGGTTAGAAAACATACCTGAAAAGGAGCAATTTGGTAAACTAAATCCGTGTTGTAAGGAGTAGTTTCTGTCCTGTAACTCCAGTTCTGTAGTAGGGGTATCTCTGTTATAGTCATAATCTAGGGAATAGTCCCGCCCATGTGCGTGGACCCCGGAGCAATCAAAAATAATCTCTTACAGTGTCAAAATGCAGACCTGCACAGACACTTAAGAGAGAATTAAAGACAGATAATGCAGCCTATAACACAGGCTACACTGTCCAGTACTTCAACTAGAAATTTCTCCCAAAAAATCCACAAAACAGCAAAGCCTGTACAGATTTCCCTTGCTTCAGCAGCAAAAACCCTCTGGAATGATAGAGAGGAGGATCTGGACAGACAAGCCCCATAGGCTGCCATTATGTGGCTCAGAACAGGATACTGTGCCTTTAAGAGAACTTCCCAGAACCTCACAGTATCCCAGAATGCACTGCAGGTCCCATTTACTTTCAGTTCTTTTTGAAGGAGTAACACGCCAGACCTGTAGCATTCCGTACATGAATATCTCTCTCTCCACCGGGGAGGAGGGCGGGCGCTTATGACTATATCAGAGATACCCCTACTACAGAACTGGAGTTACAGGACAGAAACTACTCCTTCTGTAGTAGGGGATCTCTGTGTTTAGTCATAATCTAGTGAATAGAATGGCAAGCCCATCCCCACACCAAAGCGGCGGTGGAGAAACGAGAAATAACACCACTATTGTGCGAACAGATTTCGCAGCGAAGCCTGCCCAACCTGAGCGTCTGCTCTGTCATCAGTGTCTAGGCAGTAATGCTTAGCAAAGGTATGAACCGACTTCCTAGTGGCCGCCTTGCAGATTTCTGCAATTGGAACATTACAGAGCAAAGCAGTCGTGGCAGCTTTGCCCCTGGTGGAATGAGCCTTGGGTTTGCCCCCTAAGGTCTTATTAGCTTTTTGGTAACACAATTGTATGCAGGACACAATCCACCTTGAGATGGACTGCTTAGAGGTAGCAAGACCTGTCCTGACTGATCCATAATTGATAAACAATTGGTCCGACCTACGAATATCTTTGGTTTTATCCAGATAAAATTTCAACACCCTCCGCACATCCAGGGAATGTAAAGACTGTTCCGCTGGAGATGAAGGATTCTGAAAAAACGTAGGCAAAGTTATAGTCTGGTTGACATGAAAATCCGAAATAACCTTGGGAAGAAACTTAGGGTGAGTACGCATAACAACCTTAGCAGCATGAAATACAGTATACGGTTCTTGGCAACACAACGCCTGAATTTCACTCACCCTGCGGGCCGATGTAATGGCCACGAGGAACGCCGCCTTCCAGGACAGGTGCTGCAACGAAGCCTTATGAATAGGTTCAAAAGGCTCCTTCATCAACCTGGACAGCACCACATTCAGTTCCCATGAAGGCGAAGGAAGCCTGACAGGAGGAAACACTTTCTTCAAGCCTTCCAAAAAGTCTTTGATCACAGGGATCTGGAAGAAGGAAGTCTGTGAAGGGCATTTCCTGTAGGCAGTCAATGCAGCCAGATGGACCTTAATGGAATGAACATTAAGGCCAGACTGCGCCAGATGTAGAAGGTATGGAAGGATGACATCTTCCTTACACGTCGTTGGGTCATAGTTCTTGGACTTGCACCAGACACAAAACCTCTTCCACTTGTAAGCATAAGAAGTCCTAGTGGAAGGTCGCTTAGCCTCCTTCAGTATGTCCATGCAATCTTCTGGGAGATTAAGATGGCCATATTGCACTATCTCAGGAGCCATGCCGCCAGACGAGAGGTTGGGGTGCAACATCAGCCCCCCGAACTTCGTGAGAAGGTCCGGCCTGCACGGCAACTTCATGTGAGGAAGGAGAGACCGGTGAAGCAGGTCCGTGAACCACCACTGCCTGGGCCATTCCGGGGCAATCAGTATCATCCGCGCCCTGGACTGGGACAGCTTGATGAGAACTGTCGGAATCAGGGGAATGGGTGGAAAAGCGTACAGAAAGCTGTTCGACCAGTTGATCCATAACGCATTCCCCAGCGTCTCCGGCTGGTAGTACCTGGAGGCGAAGTCTCGGTATTTGCTGTTTTCTGCGGTGGCGAACAGATCTACGTCTGGAGTTCCCCACCTTGCGAAGACTTCTCCTAGTACTTCGTCGTTTATGACCCATTCGTGGTTTTCCTGAATCAGTCTGCTCAGTGTGTCTGCCTGAACATTCTGCACACCTGGCAGATGGGTGGCAGTTATCGTCAGTCCTCGGGCCAGAAGCCAATGCCAGATCGCCTGCGCCTCCTGCGACAGGGTGTGTGATCGCGAGCCCCCCTGCTTGTAGAGGTAATACATCGTGGTCGTATTGTCCGTCTGTACAAGCAGAGAGTTGGTCTGGAAGGACGGATGAAAGGCCTTCAGTGCCAAGTGAACAGCTCTGAGTTCCAGGAAATTGATGTGGTACGTGGACTCCGTCGTGGACCACGTCCCTTGAATCTGTAAGTCTCCGGAGTGCGCTCCCCAGCCCTGGAGAGACGCATCCGTCACGATAGTCTGAGTGGGAATGTCCTTGTGGAAGGGAACCCCTCTGAGGAGATTCTCCGCTGAACACCACCACTTCAGAGACTGAAGAGCATGCAGAGACAGTCGTATCTTGTCGTCCCAAGATCCTCTCCTCTGGTCCCATTTATCCTCCAAGCACTCCTGCAGCGGTCTCATGTGCAGCCGCGCATGTGGCGTCGGGAAGATACAAGAGGCCATCGATCCCAGTAGAGAAGACACCGTCCTCACTGTTGTAGAAGGAGTGGTCAGAAGAGCCTGAGCCTTCCGACGAAGCGATAATCGTCGCTCCTCCGAAGGAGACACGCTTGCTGACCTCGTATCGATGGTGGCCCCCAAGTACTGAATGCACTGGACCGGAGTCGGGACAGACTTGGACATGTTGATGTGCAAACTCAGCTTGTTCAAGAGAACGCACGTCTTCTGGAAGTGCGCTTGAGCTTCCGAGAAGGAGGAGGCCTTGATCAACCAATCGTCCAGGTACGGGTAGACAAACACCTTGTTCTTCCTCAGGTGTGCCGCTACCACTGCCATGCACTTCGAGAATGTCCTGGGCGCAGACTTCAGCCCGAACGGAAGTACTGTGTACTGATAGTGATTGGTGCCGACTTGAAACCGCAGGAACTTCCTGTGTTTGTGTGCAATGGGCACATGGAAGTATGCATCCTGTAGGTCTATTGCACATAGCCAGTCTCCCTGTTGCAACTGAGGATAAATCTGATGCAACGACAGCATGCAAAACTTCTCTCTGCGAATCCATTGGTTCGCCTGTCGCAAGTCCAGAATGGGCCTGAACTCGTTCTTGTCCTTCTTGCGGACCAGAAAGAACCGGGAGTACAGACCTCTTCCTCTCCGAGACAGAGGTACGTCTTCTATCGCCTTTTTCCTTAACAGGATATCGGCCTCCGCCTGAAGCTCGCGCAGTTGATACTGCGAGCTGACCGGAGGAATCGATGGAGGAGGGCTGATGAACCAAAGACTGTATCCATTGCAAACAATATTCAGCACCCACTTGTCCTGAGTAATTTTTCTCCACTCTGCCAGAAAAAGTTGAACGCTTCCCCCCACCGGAGCGGGTAACGGATGAAGGGGAAGTAACCGCTCAGGGTCGAGACCCGGCCGGGCGTTTGTTAGCTGTAGAGGACTGTTGTCCACCTCTACCCTTCTGGCGCTTTTGGAAGGGTCTCCGGAACTGTTGCTGTTGTTGCTGCTGCTGTCCCGAAGACTGGCCTCGTCCTTTCCCCTGTGCACCGAGCCGTCTCTGGAACGGGCGGTAGGACTTCTTTTCTTTGGGCTTTTCCAAGCCCACAGCCGTCAGGGTCTCCGCCTCCGCCTTCATGCGGGCCATATCATCATCGGCATGTTTTCCGAACAGTGTTTCTCCGGAAAAGGGCAGATTGGCCACCCGCTGCTGGGCCTCCGGCTTGAGTGACGTGAGCCTGAGCCTGAGCCAAGCATGGCGGCGCTGGTTGATCCCATTGACAGTAACCATGGGCTGCCAACAGCGAAATATCCGCAGCCGCCCTGATGACCTGGTTTGAAACCAGCATCCCTTCCTTAAGTATTTCTAGGAAGTCCTCCTTCTTGTCACGTGGCAGAAGGTCCGTGAACTGTTCCAGGGAGTCCCACAGGGCACGGCTGTACCACCCCAGCAAAGCCGAGTCGTTGGAGGCTTTCATGGTCGTGGAAGAAGTTCCACAAGCCTTCCGCCCAGCCGAATCAGTCCATCGGCTTTCCTTATCAGGCGGCACGGTGGAGGATGGGGAGGTAGAGTGTAACTTCCTGGCCGCCGTCACTATAACTGAGTCGGGCACTGGGTCCATCCTCAGGAAGGCTGGGTCCGAATTCGGTGCTCTATACTTCTTCAGAAGTCGGGAGGGAGCGGCCTTCACCACCGCAGGCATAAGAAACAGCTCCTCCGCAGGTTCGACCAGTCCTGGCACCAATGGCAGCAGAGGGTAAGACAGATGCTTCTTGTGAAGTGTCTCGAATATCACGGACAACGTAGGTGTAGGAGCCGTCACCGTGATGCCCAATTTCGTAGCCCCCCTCAGGAGAACCTCCTGGAACGTGCTGATGTCGTCCACCGGAGACACCCTTGTCCCCGGGGAATCCGACAAGGTCGGTGAATAGGATCGAGTCCTGGAGGAGTCCATGCGTGACCTGGACCCTCGCCTCCTATGGCGGCGCCTAGATCTAGTGGAGGATCTGCGCCGACTCCTAGATCTACCTCTCCGTCCGGAGCGCGGTCTTGACTTCCTAGGCCTCGGGCGATCCGCCGGTTCCACCGGCGTGGGCGTCTGAGGTTTTGCTGGGGCCTGCGGCTTAGGAGTCCCCTTGGGAGGTGTCGGAAACCTGGGCAACGAAAATGACCTCGGAGGAACCGGAGGAGGCTTCAGTGGCACCTGAGGTTGAGGTACGGTTTGCGGAAGAGGAAGCAAAGGCGGGGGGGTAGGAGCCCTCGGAGGGGGACCCCTCGGCAATGGCGGCGGAGGCGTAACCTGCGAAGGCGTATACACTTCGGAATACACCGAGCCCGGTGATCCACCACCAGCCTGTGGCGTCGGAGAGCCTCCCATGGCATCAGGCCTCCTCTCCCGCTTCTTCGACGTCGAGAACGGTGACCAGACGGCGAGCGTCGGCCCCTCGACGTCGAGCGTCTCTTCCTCGACGTCGACAGTCGTCCATGCCTCGACGTCTACTTCGTACGCCTCGACGTCGATCTCTCGTGTCTCGACGACGACCTCTTGTGCCTCGACGGCGACCTCTTCCGCCTCGACGTCGACCTCGACCGCCTCGACGGCAACCTCGACGGCGACCTCTTCCGCCTCGACGGCGATCTCTTCCGTCTCGACCTCGGACCACTCCTCGACGACGAGGATCCCCTCGACGACGATGTTCTCCTCCTCTTCGCCGACGGCGAACGGCAGTGTCGCTTCGACGGCGAGCGCCGATGCGGGTCCTTCGACGTCGATCACTCGACGTCGAGACCGACGAGGATGACGACGAAATAGTCACTGGAGACGTCGACGGCGGTCTGTGCACATCTCTCGACGTCGAGCGCCGACGGCGCTTCGCCCCAGAGCCCTGGGGGGACGGGGAACAGACCGCAGTCATTCCACTCGACGTTGTGTTCTCTGCAATCGACCCATACGGAGAGTGGGCACGTTTGCTGGTCTTCCTGCCCCTGGGGAGCCCCCCAGAGGCCTCAGCATGGGTAGAAGGAGCCCCTCCAGACCCACCTTGTGCCTTCAGCCTTTTTTCCTCGAGTCCCTGAAGCCTGTTCTTCTTTCTTTCCTTCAGGGTCCTTCCAGAGAAGCCCTGACAAATCTCACAATCCTCAGGAACATGGGAAGAGGGAAGGCAGAGGATACACACCTCATGTGAATCCGATTTGGCCTTCTTCCTGGAGCACTCCGGGCATTTGTCAAATATGCAGGCATATTTGACATAAAAAAGGAGCAAAACCCAAGAAGAACAGCACTAAAGTACTTTAGAAGCTCTCAAAACTAAATAATTAGTGAAAAATCACCAATAAACCCTTGAAAAGGGAGAGCTCAATGCTCCAGGGTCCTGCTTGCAGGAGCCGGAAAAAAGAACTGGAAGTAAATGGGACCTGCAGTGCATTCTGGGATACTGTGAGGTTCTGGAAAGTTCTCTTAAAGGCACAGTATCCTGTTCTGAGCCACATAATGGCAGCCTATGGGGCTTGTCTGTCCAGATCCTCCTCTCTATCATTCCAGAGGGTTTTTGCTGCTGAAGCAAGGGAAATCTGTACAGGCTTTGCTGTTTTGTGGATGTTTTGGGTGGAATTTCTAGTTGAAGTACTGGACAGTGTAGCCTGTGTTATAGGCTGCATTATTGTCTTTAATTCTCTCTTAAGTGTCTGTGCAGGTCTGCATTTTTCGACACTGTAAGATTATTTTTGATTGCTCCGGGGTCCACGCACATGGGTGGGACTATTACCTAGATTATGACTATACACAGAGATCCCCTACTACAGAACCTTATTTTAATCTTAACATGGTCAAAAAACAAACAGAAGCTAAAGGGTACTGGGGCTTACAAAAGTCAAAACCAACGTTCAGGAATGAAAAATATGTCGTAGATGTGTTTTCTGTAGTGAAAAGCCAGCATAAAGACCGAAAGAGTCCTTCAAGTGCACTGAAGTGTCGAGAATGCACAACTCGACCAATTTAGCATTCAGTGCTGAAAAAGCAAAAAACACAATATTAAGATTCTAAGGGTAATGATGCAAAAAAGGCATGTTGAGGTAGTAGGTAGCCTCAAAATGTGTATACGTACAGTGGACTACCAAAATGTAAAGGAATTGATGCCGTACTTAAGAATCTAAAGTTAATAATCTTTAAAATTGTGTATCTTCCAGAGTTTACAATTTCCGTAAAGGGTTCTCCAGTTTGAGGGATGAGCCCTGCAAATCTTACTTTTTTTTTACCTCGAAAGTTTGACAAAGTATCCTTATCGTGTTAACATTTTTTTAATTTGTTTTTAACATTTTAGATACAGTGTAGGATAACATTTTCCACAATTGAATTACATGCACAGGTAGACTGAGACGGTTTTGGCGATTGACTGTACAGTGGTAGGTATTGTCATTAATCTTATGTGTCCTGTAATATGCCTGTAGGCCTATAGCTTGGCTGTGGAGCTACGTCTACCCATGGTACTTGTGGAAGTCATAGTACTCTGTCTAAGTGATTGGACGACATTCCCTGTCCCCTAATGACGTTATCGAAGTTTCTGACTTGTATCTCTAACTTGGAATCTGGCTGTTGAACTGGGGTACAGGATTGGGGCAGCAGGGGGGATGCATGCAGACTGGAGGTGGGGAGTAGGTCCTATATATAGGTGTGGGTGGCTACTTAGCGGCTGACTGTTTTTGATGCGGGGGCCCATTATTTCCCCGGTTTTATCCTGGGGTTGTGCTCAGTGGCGAGCACTGCTACGGGGCTTCTTTGGTATATGTGTGCTCCAACTTGTTGCACCTGTCATCTGGTCCTATTGGTGTCGCGGATGTTGTCTGGGTATGGGGTGCCTCGGCCGGCACTGCTCGTGTGGTTTGCTTACCAAACTGGTATAGTAATTGTGCCCATTCCATGGATATGTGGTGTTTACGTGTTCCCGTCACTTCTTCATCTCAGATCGCGTCCTCCTCTGCTGCGCCCCACTTCTTAACTACTCCCACCCAGGCCTCCACTGGGTGTCCCCCCGGGTGATTGGCAGTGAATGTCTATTCCTCCCTTATTGCAGGACTAATGAAATGGACGTAAATCGAGCTTGCACTTTATCAATTTTTGTCTCCTGAACATTCCTAGTGCGCATGCCTCCCATGCATTGACCCCAGGAGTGTTTGTGGTTGCGCAAAGCGCCTCATGGATGTAGTTCCATTACTGTTGCAGTGTAGGGCGCCCCCACAACATATGTTTGAAGTATGCTGCAGGAGCCTCGCAGCGGGGAACGAGAAACAGCATATCTGGATAGAAGTCTTATGTTCTTTTAACAGACTTCAACAGTTTACCTGTGAAAAGCAGCAACTTCACTAACCTCTCGATTGTTTTTTTTTTTATCAAACAATGTTTTCTTTATTTTGTTATGTTAACGTTTCAGTCTCTGTGGGAGAGGTGTGGCGCCGCGGCCAGGGCGACTGACGCTGGAATCTGGGGACCACGGTTCGATCCCCGGCTCCGGCGGCAGGTTAGCCCAGCACCATGTGACTCTGGGCAATAGCTCGCTTAATCTTCCCGACGGCCCCCAGCACCTAGAGACCCTTACGGGTGATTGTGCGCTTTACAAATGTGGACTTTACTTTACTTACTCAACCACAATGTATTCCTCTTTACAATTGGAATCAACAATATTTTCTACATAATACTAATACCGAAAGATATCAGACAAACCCACTGTATTTACAATGATTGAATATTTTATTAATTTGTGTACCGCTGTTCTTCTAGTGTTTTCAGAGCCCAGGTTATTTTTATGTATTTTTTTTATTCTTTTAATTGATTTTTCGAAAAACTCAAACATGGTACACATGTAGTCATACACATTTGGACATCGCAATATTCAACAGTAATACAATCGTTTGTCGGTTTCAAAGTGAACACTCCTCAATACAATAGTCAGCAAGAGTTCAGTAGGCCAAGTGTCTCTAGCATAGCACAGAAACAACAAAAAAACGCAGTGGGGCATGCAGTACCCGATCATCACCGGGGATCAGAAACTAAAAATATAACATCAACATGTATGCCCCATCCCAGCAAGACACGGTGCGAGTGCAGGATTTATTGCTCATGAGTAGACTCATCACTCTGGGCGGGGGGTTGGGGGTCAACCCGGGAATGCGACAGTAGATAAGACTGCAGCAGTGCCCATATTTCACTGGGCCTAGATGCCGCACCCAAAAGTTCGACATAAACCGCCAGCTGTGCCTGACAATAAATTAAATCATCAATCCATACCTTAAATTTGGGTGCCCTGCCCTTCCCCATCGGCATGCTACTCTCCTCTTAGCCAGGAGCAACGCCAAGACCACAAATCTGCGATGCTCCACCCGTAACTGCTCAACATACCCCAACAGAGCCATCAGCAGTGACATGTCAATCTGAACAGTTATCGTGGACAGTGCTTTAAAAACCCGTGTCCAATACTCATACACCCCCGTATATTCCCAAGCCAGGTGCAGGAAGTCAGCTCCAGGGGCATGACATCTATCACATGAGTCATTGTCCCTCAAGTTGTATCTGTGCATATGGGCTGGGGTATAATACAATCTATGCAGACATTTATAGTGAATAATCCTAAGCCTACTACTGGCTGAGACTCGTTCAGTCTGCTGCGAACAGAATTCCCACTGCTTGTCCGTCAGAGCTGTGCCTAGTTCGTGGTCCCATTTTGCCCTTGCAGCCGGTTCCACCTTCTGTGTGTGTGTACTGTTCTGTATATTGTCGATACCAGACATTTGGCTGTCTCGCCTTGGAGTACCAACTGTAGTGGTGCAAGAGCCAGTGGCTCCGAAGGGAAATCCGGAGTAATAGAACGAATCCCTTGTCAGAGGCGAATGTACAGGAAGGTATTTAGGGGGGTTTGCTATATACCCTGAAATATATGCGTTAGTGTGCGAAATTTCCCCTCATGATATATGTCCCCCCAGGTCTTTATATGTGTGCGATCCTTCAACTTATGGAAGATTACCTCCTGGAGAAGAGGCATGGCGGGATGATACACAAGCGGCAGAAGTGGCGAGTAGAGCATAGGCGCACCCAACACTTTACTCAAATGTCCCCAGGCAGCTACCGTGCAACTCACTGTAGTTGGCGCCTTGTCTCGACTGGGAAGCGGAGTATATACTGCACCACCATGTGTAAATGTAGACGGGGCCGGCCGCGCAGCAGTAAGCAGCTCGTGAGCTGAGTTCTTTTAATAAAACGTTTTCTGCCTACTTTTAAAATCATTCTGTGATTGTTGCCAGATCTACGCATATTGCCGACTTTGTTGCACTGAGTACTGTTTTAAAAATGTGTTACCTGTTAGCTGCTTCTTTGCACATTGCTCATTTTGCACATTGATTGTTAGCACTCTTACGCGATCCCCGGTCCGTCACGGCTCACAAGTGCCGCTTGTACGGAGGGACACGACTCCTCCCCATTTTACCTCATTTCCGCTACGAGGGTGTAAAAGCAGATGTGGGCCCGGGCGCGCCGAAGACGCGCCAAAGGCGAGCCCGTCTGCGCCACGAACGCGGCCAGCGCCAGCTATGCTGCCGGTGGGGATAGGGAGGAGAGGAGGATTAGCTGGTCCTGTGCGGAGCTAATTGCTCTTAATGAGGCCAATCATTGTGCGCTGCACCTCATCGATCCGGCTATACTGAAGTCACCGGCCAACTGTCATGCATGTGGGATGGCTTTTGGCACTGTAGATGACACGCCAATTTCCATATTGCGAACCTGTATGGAGGTAGGCCACCCTAAGGTCCCCCTACAGAACAGGGTGAGTTGCTCCGGGCAGGTCTAATAAATTGTAGATCCCTCCCGAGACATGCCGAGGATATCTGTCTGACCCTTTTGGACCCATTCTGGGATGTGTTATTCCTTACGGAAACGTGGATGAATGAGGATACAGTGGCATCTATTGCTTTAGCTATTCCTCCGGGTTTTAAGATGGGTTTTTCCAACAGAGAGGGTAAGAAAAGAGGAGGAGGGGTGGCTATTATTTTTAAGGATTCTTTTGAATTGACCTCCTCCGGGCCCCTCAATATACAAGGTATGGAGTGACTCAACTTCTGCCTTAGAATTAACCCAGGGATATCTCTTGCAGGCCTGCTCGTTTATAGGCCACCAGATTGTGCAGTGGACACTACTTTCAATTTGTGCAATTATATTGCACAAAAATCACTGGCCCATTTAAATTTTCATATTGACGACCTCAAGTGTGCTCAAGCCTCTCAATTAATATCCTCACTGGAAGCTGTCAATTTAACCCAAATGATCTCGGGACCCACTCATAGGGCAGGCCACACTTTGGATCTAATTTTCTCTAATATTCAGGACATTATTATAGATGTGCCTCAACCTGTGGTATGGTCAGATCACTATCTGATCCCTTTTTTGGTTAAATTGGCCACTTTAAGCCAGGCCAGAGGCAACCGGTCTTTTTTGAAGAGGAAGTGGGATAATCTATCAGCTGATATCTTAGGCCCTATTCTAGAGAGGGCGCCACCTGCTCTCACCTCAGATCCAAATGTGGATGCCCTGGCATATAACCAGTGGATCGCTTCGGCGATGGATGTGGTCGCGCCAGCAAAAATGGTGCTGTCTCGCAGACAATCTCCCTCAGCACCCTGGTTTTCAGAAGCACTGAAAGAAGAAAAAGGGAGATGCAAGAAAGGGAGATGCAAGAAATTGGAACGACAATGGAGACACAAATACTGCGACATAGCAAAATCCTGCTATAAAAGTGCCCTAAAACATCTACATAAATCGATAAAAAAGGCTAAAAGAAAATGTTTGCGCTTCGCGCATTCAGATAGCTGACCAGTCTAATAAAGAAGTTTTTAAAGTAGTTCAATCTTTTTTTAAACCAAGAGCAATCGAGTCGGAAGTGATTCCGACTCCAGCTCTGTGTGAAGATATCTCTAATTTTTTTAACAACAAAATTAATAAGGTGTATGAGACATTATCGGTCTCTGTCATGACAGAGAAGTCAGATTCTGCCTTAAGTAATGTACGTGCTCAGTCACTTCCCTGCTTTCGACCAATCATGCAGCACGAAGCATTGGCCGAGATTGTTAAATGCAAATCTGGGGCACCAGATGACCCATGCCCCCCCAAGCTGTGGAAAATGATTTTCCCTTTTTTAGTAGACACTCTCACTCATATTTGGAACACCTCTTTGGAGACTGGGATTTTCCCTGATGGCTGGAAACATGCTACATTGCTTCCACTGAAAAAGAAACCAAATGGAGCCAAAGAGGATCTCAGTAATCTTAGGCCAGGGAAAGGTCATAAGCCGCCTCCAGGTGCTGCAAAATGCAGCTGCTCGCTTCGTTTTGAGGCTCCCTAAGAGATCTCCCTCTAAAGCAGCGCTCCAGGCACTGCACTGGCTCCCTGTAGGGAGAAGGGTGGAGTTTAAAGCCCTCTCCACATGTCACCGCATTCTGAGCGGTAAAGCTCCTGCCCCGCTACGGAGTCTGGTGACCTGGTATGAGCCCACGCGCAATCTTCGCTCCTCCCGTACCGGGCTACTGAAGGTTCCGAGAGTAAGGAAGGCTCGTATGGGAGGGAGGTCCTTCAGATACTTGGCTCCCAAGTGTTGGAATGCCTTGCCTCTGGAATTGCGTCTGGAACCGTCTGAGACCATTTTCAGAAAAAAACTTACAACTTATCTATACAGCAGGTAGGCGTTTCTGAGGGTGGCTTGGACTGCAGCTTCCACTTATCATAGCGCGGGGACACGCCGGTGCGCGTAACCAGGCGCTCTACAAATGTCCAAATAATAATAATAATAATAATAATAATTTTGCTTTTACCTGCACCGGGGAACATGCTAGAGAAACTAGTACAACGCCAGCTGAATTGTTTTATTGAAAGCAATGCGATCCTGCATGAAACACAATCTGGCTTTCGGCCGGGTTTCAGCACCGAGACCGTCCTTATAGAGGTGGCGGATTCAATTAGATGGGCTTTAGATTCAGGGGCATCAGCAATGCTGGTGCTCCTGGATTTATCTGTGGCTTTGGACATGGTCGATCATGCTAGACTGCTTCAGAGACTGGAAAATATCGGGCTGGGCGAGAAGGTGTGTGCTTGGGTGCAGTCTTATCTAAGCGCCCACTCACAGAAGGTCGCCTTACGCCCGTTTTCATCCACACCTAAACCTTTGTGGTGTGGGGTTCCCCAGGCCTCTGCTCTAAGCCCCCTGCTCTTTAATGTGTACCTTGCCCCCCTTTTCACTTTAATAGCCAACTGGGGTGTCAAAGCGATATCATACGCGGATGACACACAGTTGGTTTTTTCTTATCAAGAGCTGACAGCTGAGGCCTTTAGTAATTTCAAGGGCTGTCTTCGAGACATTGCCATCTGGATGAACTCGAATAAATTGAAATTGAACGCAGGGAAAACAGAAGTAATCTTCTTTGGAAAGGGGCCGGTGCCCTCGCCTGATCTCTGGTGGCCTACTGAAATGGGGCCCCCGCCCTCCCACAGTACTAGTGCCAAAAAATTGGGCATGAGATGGGACGCTGACCTCTCCTTTTCTGCCCATATTCATCAAATTGCGGTGAGCTGCTTCACTAAACTTAGAAACCTTCGAACGTTCTTGGATCTTCTGCCAGAAGATTGTCGCAAATTAGTAGTCCATGCCACTGTAACATTGAGGCTGGACTACGCCAATGGACTCTATCTCGGTTTGCCTAAGTATGTGATTCAGCGACTACAGATAGTGCAGAATGCGGCGGCAAGGTTGATTAAACACATTCCTTTTAGACATCATATCTACCCGCATCTGCGCTGTCTTCACTGGCTGCCTGTGGCATCCAGGATTGATTTTAAAGCCTTGACATTGACCTATCGGGCTCTGCAGGGTAAGTGCCCAAATTATCTTAAAGCTAGATTCCTTAGCTACAGGCGGGTACGGCCTTTTCGGTCGAATGCTCTGAACTTGATCTCTGTCCCCCGTTTCGCCCAGGCTCGCCTTGGTGGAAGAGCTTTCTCGGCACGATCTGCTAAATTATGGAACACTCTGCCGCTTTCTATTCGTAATGCTATCTCTGTGCCCGTCTTTAGGAAACAGCTAAAGACTTGGCTTTTTAATCCGTAAAATTGACTTTTTATTTGTTTTGTTACTACTCAGCTTATTGTGTTGTTTACTGAGCGCCGGGACACCACCTTATGAGGTAGCTGTTCGCGCTATACAAACGTCTGTATTATTATTATTATTATCATTGATGGGGACTGGAAGAGCAAGCCAATGCTCTGTCGCCACCTGAGGCATATATCGTGGCTGATGTACCCAGAAGTAAGCGTAATGCGCCTATGCGCTGTAATAGTACAGTTCAAAGTTAGGAACGCCAAATCCCGCCTGGGAATATGGCCTAGTTAGTACATCTACTAATCGTATCAGTTCTGATCGTAGTTGTTTAAAAAAAAAAAAAAAAACGCTCCAGGGTGAAATGGTATATTAAGGAACAGGTAAAGTAACTGGGGCAATATCACCATCTTAATCAGAGATGCGCGCTCCGCCATGGAGAGAGGGAGGGTGATCAATGGTGAGATGTTATCCGCAATGCGAACCATAGTGGTCCCATAATTAAGATGCATCAGTTTGTCCCTATCTCTCGTTATACGGATGCCCAAATATTTCAGTTCATCCTCGCACCATGCCATTGGGTAGTCCAGGGGAAAGCGAGTCGTCGCTTCAGTAATGGGAAAAATACAAGACTTACCCCAGTTTACCTGAGCCCCCGACAGCTTCCCGAATACTATCAATTCTCAAAGAATAGGGTTCAAGTTCTGTTGGGGGTCTCGTATGTAAAGCGTGATATCATCCGCGTAGAGGGAAATCAATATCTGCCTCATATTACACTGCAGTGCTCTGTCTCGATGATGTTGTCTTAATTTAGCCGCCAACGGCTCCACAGCTATTGCGAAAAGCAGGGGTGACAGAGGGCAGCCCTGTCTAGTTCCCCTCGTTATCGAGAACCCCTCGGAGACTCTACCATTCATCACCACTCTGGCTACTGGCGAGCAGTACAATAATTGTATCCAAGAGAGGGAAAGGGTGGGGGGGTTTCCCATGCATGACATTACCCCAAACACATAATCCCATTCAATGGAATCAAAAGCCCTTGTGGCATCCAAAAAAAACACCGCCAAAGGTAACTCCGCGGAGACATTATTCACGAAGCCCGACTGGTCGGGTAGTATTACGTTTTCCATGAGTAGACTGAGACGAGTTGCGATGAGCTTAGCAAGGATCTTTACATCACAATTAAGCAGTGACAGGGGTCTGTATGAATCACAATGTTGCAGCGTCTTCCCTGGTTTTAAAACGGAGATGATGATTGCCTCCCTCATGGAGGGAGGAAGATGCCCCACCTCCAGTGCATCCTCATACACCTCGCGCAGTATGGGGGCCATCAGGTCTATGTAAGTTTTATAAAACTCTACAGGCATGCCATCCGACCCTGTTGCCTTCCCAGACTGCATATGCATGATTGCCTCCCTGACCTCATCAAGTTCGAACGGGGCACACAGAAATTGCAGCTGCGCATTGCTCAGCCACCCTAGTGACACGTCACCCAAGTAAGCATCCAAATCAAGCTTCTCTTTCCGCATAGTCGTATACAGTGCGGTGTAGTGTGCAGTGAAGGCGTTTAGTATGTTCGTGGTGTCCCTGTATACCAGGCCGTCTAACTCCTCCAACTCCAGGACCACACTAGAGCCCCTTGACCGTCTAATCGTCTCAGCCAGTGCTTTCCCCGGTCTCTCCCCCTCACCATAGCGACGGGCCCTCCAGTACCTCCCTCGGAATCTCGCCTACCTCCGAAACTCCGAAACTGTGATTGTGTTGCGCCATCTGGTCTTGTAGACCGCTTCCCCTCCAATGATTGGTACACCAGCGCCCTTCGCTATGCAAAAGCCTCTCGGCGTTACTTTGAACGCCTCCCAGATTGTCTCCACACTGTCAACCGAATGTTTATTTGGTAGAAAAAAATCCTGTATTTCTCCCCTGAGCTCTTCCTGGAACACAGTGTCGAGCAAAATAGTAGGCTTCCATCTCCAGCTACCCCGTGGGGGACCGTAATCTGCCGAGAACAGCGTAAACCTTACCGGTGCATGATCCGAGTAGGTTCTGGCTAGAAGTTGCACTTGTAAGATCGCTGGGCAAAGCCCCATGGTAAGGAATATATAATCTAGCTGTGCCCACGATGCTGCATGTGCAGTAAAGTGGGTGCCTTCCAGGTCGTTGGGATGTAAATGTCTCCACTCATCTATCAAATTGTATTCCTGGAGTGTGGAATGAAGCGTCGCACGGGCCTTTGTGTAATGATGAGGGGCAGGGTTGAGATCTGTCCACGTTCGGATCATGTGCAATGTTAAAGTCACCATCCCCATATTATGTGGTTGGATCCAATGTCTATGATTTTTGCCCATACTTCCACAAAAAACTGCGGGTCATCCACATTCGACCATAGCAGCAGGCCAGAGTAACCGAGTCAGGCCCCAATCTCCCCCAAGCCAGGCAGTACCTCCCCTGGGTATCCCATGCGGCTCCCGTTATTGTGAATGGCGTGTGCATTTTGACTAGTATAGCTACGCCTCTCACATAAGAGGAGTAGGAAGAAAAGATCCTGTGTTCCGCCCATTTACGGACAAAGGTAGTAATATGTTTCGGGTTAAAATGTGTCTCTTGTAGCATTGCCACGTGTATCTGGTGTCTATTAAGGTAGGATAGTATCTGGCGTCTCTTACGTGGATCTCCCAGCCCCCTTACATTCCATGTAACAAAGTTCAGTTTATCTATTTCAGTAGAGGTCATTGGCTAGGTAAGTCAACATCCCTGCAATTCTCTGCCCAAGAGCACCGCCCCGCCTCTAAATCCGTTACACATAAATTATCGAGTTCTGTGCCACCTGCAAAACAATAAAACCGCAAAGACCAATTGACCACCTCTTGCGAAAAAAAACCACATCCATGCATATTGACAACCATGTGCACCAACTAACCCACCCGAACAATCCCTCCCCAGACTTGCGTCCAACCAGAACTTTGTGACCTACCGCCCCCACCCACTGAAGCAACCCAATCTTGCCAGAATCCAGTACCCACCCTCCCCGCCTCCCATCTGTAACAGACACCACGTTACACCCCCCTCACATATTGGGAAATGTACATCCAGTTTCCTCTAGCCACGTTCCCAACCGCTGATCCGGCCTCACCGCTACAGTGGTATTTACCGCGGCTGCTTCAGGACACCCAGCCCCCAGCCCGGGGGGGGGGGGCGGAAAGAACCGAACCCTCCGCCCCAGCATTATCTCGTTCCTCGGCAGGGTCTCCCTTGCAGCGGTCTCAGGGAAGCCTACACTGCCGCCCCGAGGCTCGCTTCTTCCCCCTATATCTCCTACCGGATCCGCGTTATGTTTCCAGGCTGCCACTCGCCGTGCTCCGCTCTACGGCTTGGCGCACTCACTCTCTGCCGGGTGCTGGACTTGCGGCCTAGCCGCCTCGTGGGAGTCCCCGGTCTGTCCCAGCCTCAGCAGCCAATCCAATGCTTCTCCCAGTTCTGGAGGGCGGTGCGGTCTCAATTTCAGACACTCGTCGCGGCGGCCGCTAGCCAGCGATCTCGTCCTGCTTCACACCGATTGTTCCTGTAGGGCAGCTCTGTGTTTTGCACAAATTTTAGCGCAGTTAATGCTCAACTACTTAGGATAAATGCAGGATAACGGTCCCAGGGAGCAGGAGCCTCACATTAGTGCGGCCATACTGCTTGCGCGCCCTCTAGCGCCCCCCAACCCCTCGATTGTTTCATTGCCAAGAAAAGCCAAATAAATGGAACACATTGGAATTTCATTTAGTTCAAATGCATATGGCTTGTTGAGAGAGACTTCAATTCAATAATTTAAAGCTAAGATACAATACCATAGCGTAAACGGGAAAAACTCTATAGACCACTACCAAAGGCGGCCAAATCTTCCAATTACACAAACAAAATATTCAATAGCTCTATCCTGGCTAATACATTTAATACGCAAAAGTGAATGTGGGCAAAAGAGAAATTTTAGCCATTTTTAGAGATACCTTCTATTGTGGTTCTGCAATTCATGGCCATGTTGCCACGAGAAACATCCCTTACCCCGCATTTTTTACTCCGCAAAAACTTTTAAAATGCAGGGATTTACACCGCAAACTGTTACAACACATTCCCCAAAGTAATGCCACTCTGGAGTTATATTAGTTATAGCGTTGTAATGGGGAATGATTTGTAACGAAGTGTGTTGTAAAGCCCTGCGTTGTAAAATATTTTGCAGAGTAAAAACTGGGGGATAAAAGCATACAGGGTAAATGCATGCTGGGTAACGTCATACAACCTGTTGCCACAGAGCTCTTCCTCACTGTCTTCAAGATCACAATTGATTTCGAACAATCACTGTTGGAATCCCTTTCAGAGGGCCACAGGGCACGCAGAGGCTGCTGGGCCCAATTACTCCTGATGTCCAGGGGCCCGACCTACTATGAATCCTGAGCAAGTGGGCCAAGTACACCTTCTGCACTTGACTCTCCGTGGTAGCTGTGGTCAAGTAGTCATGGGTGCCTTGGGGGGAGGGAGCGGGGGATGTAGATACAAGTAATTGAGCACAACCCATACCTCTAATTCAAATAGTACATGCCATAAGTCAATGTAGAGTCCAATACTCGCTTTTATAGAAAAAAAAATTCTTTTATGTCTAACTTTACCCATGCAAGGTTACACGGCATTCAGAAGCAATAACACAATCCCCCTTGAGGACGGAGCTCTAGTACTTATACAGCAAATCCCTGTCACCCTCCTTCGTGTCACATGTTTAGGGCTATTCCCCATTCACTGGTGGCCACATTGAGGGAATTCAAACTATTAGGCCAAACTCAAAAGTTGCCCCTTTTACTCTTTAGGAATTAGTCAAAAGTGTCTATGGTGCTGCAGCACTGTTAGCATTAAGCCCCCGGGGCCCCAAAGGCCCCGTTCCAGTCTTACCCGCTCCAGAGCTATGGTGGTATTCAGCAAGTACCCTCTCCTCAGGCGCTTACTAGCTCAGATTCTGTACAACAAAGTCAGGCTGGTTGCAAGGGACGTGGTAGCACCCGGCTACGCTGTCTGTCTGTTCCAGTGATTGGAGTTGCTCTCACTAGACAGACACATAAGGTGTCTCTTCCCCCTTGCGGGGAGGTGGTGTGATCCTTTGGCTCCTGACCTGAACTCTGAGGGTATGCCCCCCTTGGCGGCGAACTGGTTTGAACTGCTGGTAACAGCAGCCTTCCTCGTGTACGGGCGATGACACGAACCTTAAGCCAAAGTGATACTGGCAGCTCCTCCTGGCATGCGAGGTTGCTGCTGTAATCTCGATCCTGGTGAAAACTCTCCTGATGCTATCAGTCTTACTACAGTGGCCCCTCCTGGCGTATATGCGGTCACCAATTTCAGCAGTCACAAGTCCAGCACTCATTTCAATATACTACTGGTACATACATACAGGACTACTCTGGCAGGGGTTAGGTGGGATTGGATTGCATGGCTGAGTTGTGGGAGGTGACTGGGAATCCACGCGTTTTCTCTATAAAGTGTGTGCGTTCTCGCATTTCCTAGATTTGGGAAATGTTACTGATGTGTAGGGCATTCGGTCCTTGCTATTGTTCAGGTGAAGCTTGGTGGAAAGGGAGGCTCTTTTGGGGTGTATTGTTCTGGCCTTTATTGTCTTTATGGTGATAAAACTATACATCTATGTTCATGATTGTGATAAAATCTTATAAAAAAAAATGTATACATTAAGTTTCACACTCCTTGCACAAAATCAGTTTACCAGTGACCCACCTCTAGCATATGGGGTCACCGTGGGGCATCCCTGGTATTTCCTGCCCAAGGCCTCCAATACAGCTCACAACACGGCAGCCTTCTCCTGGCATACAACGGCTGTAGAGACGATAATGCTCATGGACAACGGCCCGATCGGTGCACAGCCTCATACCTCGAGAGGGAATCCTTGTGCAGGACCCCCCACTGCACCTCACTCGATCCAGTGCTCTCCTGTCTCTCACAGGGCAAACTGGTCTTGGCAAGCAGGGAAGCGATGGTGGTCCAAGCCTCAGGGCAGGTAATCTTGGTATACTATGTGATGTCTCCTCACCCAGCAGAGAGACTTGGAGGCCTTTGCCCCCAGTTCTGGTCACAGTCAGAGGTCTTGCAGAGCTTCCACGCCTCACCCAGTCTGTCTGGCTGCTTGGCAGATGGCCAGGTTTTGACTACTTAACCTCCCTTTCTTATAGCCCTTTTCCAGACACCAAATGTATTTTATGTTCTGAGTCTTTTATGTTGGGGTTCTGCTTCTTTTGAAGCTGACACTTCTCTCTTTCTTCTTTCCTCATGAGAGATGTCTGTCACAGCAGGCATGACTCTGAAGCTGATTTTACGGAAATGCCTCTTTTTGTATGGTCACCCCCAAGTTTTCCAACTGATGCTGCTGGCTTTTTTGACACTGAGAGTGCACTGAGGTCTGCTAATCAGACCTCAGTGCCAGTGCCCTGACACTGAAGTGTATGTTGAATTGGCTGTAACCAATTGGAAATGGCTAACTTACCTGTAAATCCCTAGTATATGCTAACCAGGGGTACCCTGGGGCTTCCAGCACTGGTTGGGCCACTCTGGAGGTCCCTTAAGTAAAACAAGTCCCTCAGTCCTCCACTGCAGACTGGTAGAGCAGTTCAGCCCTACTAGTCCGATTTTGCCATTGAAAGTAATAGCAAAGCCACCACTCTCCCAGTACATCTGTGTAAGTCACCTCTGTGGCAGGCCTACCGAGTTCTAAAGGCAGGGTGCACCACATGATACAGGCAAAGCATATACTTTGCATGTCCTGATAGTAAAACATGCAAAACTACCATTTCTACTGTGAAAAGAATTAGTGGCCCAATCGGAGAGTACAGGGTGACATGCCGACCCATCAGCTGTGCTAACTCGTGACCAAAGTAGGCACTCCAAGATATCAAACAACTCATCACATTAAGCCCTACTTGTATCTCAAGTTGAAATTCATGTAACGTGCTGCATGTGCAGCTTTAGCAAAGCTGCCACTTTATTGCCTTTAAAAATCCCTCGTGCCTTCCCGATCACACATGAAGCCTTTTACACGGGAAATATTGTTCTGCCCTTTTGGAGACACGTACCAACAACTCTCATGAAGGACAACAATGAGTGATTGCAGGCTAGAGAGGTGTTACTTCCCTTCTGCAGGAAGCCACTTAGATGTAAATCCCAAAAGGCAGGCTTCAAAGGAAGACGACTTTGAAGTACAGATGTATCACACTAGGGAGGAGGGTTGCCCCATTGTTTAGCCAGACAGGTTGGCACGGGGATCAGATAGGCGAAACAAGTTGCCAAATCCCCAGGGATCGCTACACTTCAGTGGTGGGATAGTGAGGTCCAACCACCAAGAGAGGGGTCTTGGCCTCTTAGGAGTGGGCATAATGGGGCAACCTAGGAAAGGCAGATGCCACACTCCACAGGAAGTGGTCGCCCGGTGGTAGGGAACCTGGTAGCCCACTGGCTACCAACCGCATCCTGCCTGAGGGCACTTTCTAAGCATAAAGGGGCACCCAGATCTCGACCCAATTGGAAGAAGTACCGAAGGAGGACTGCCCTGCTGCACCATGGATGACTGCACCTGGTGGCTAGCGAAGAGAGGGACTGTGCCTGCTGTGTCCTGCTCGATGAGGTTATTCCTCGCTCCCCATGTCTTCACCAGGCAGGCTTAGGTTTCCCAAAATGGAACTCTGGGCCCTCCATACAATATATCATTGCAGCCATACTTTAACTTTATTGACTGTATAATTAATTAAAATCATTACAGTACAAATAATCAATATATAAAAGCTAAAAACAGTGATTTCAAACTTCTGTTCTGGGTAAAATTTAACACCCCTCCCCGAGTCCAGCGTAGTCAGCCTGTCCCCAGCATTTGTGGACATGATCTTGAAGCCCCCGTTTTGTGCCCTGAAGTTGATCTACATTGCAGAGCTCTTGCACTACCCTCTGTGGCGCTCTAAGTATCTCTCTGGTTGAAATGCTCTCTTGGGGGCATCCAAGAGGGGCACAGTTCTTAGTGCATCGTTGAGGGGTCCCTTCAGCATTCGACCGCAGGGTTTGCCATGCATTTCCCCTAGGTTGTGCTGCTTTCGTAGGCAGCTTTTAAAGCTATCCTGATTTGATGGATACATTTCGCCAGTCTCGCTAGGGCCATTGTGTTAGTGGTTGAAAAACACAAGGCTGATGCTTCGCTGCATACATTTATACCCTTGGTGATACAGATCGGGCGCAGAAGTCGCCGGTGTTCGTTGTTGAGGTTGGGACAGCAGCATAAGAGGTGCAGCAAGGATTCCCTCCTGTAGGGGCACAGTCTACAAGTTGTGGATTTCCCTCTTCGGGCCCATGCAGAATTGAAGTCCTATACCTCATTGCAGCCATACTTACTCCGTATACATTCATTTTTTTTTTTGTCAACTCTTTTTTTTTATTGGCATTTTTATCATTATCATTTTCAATAACACAGTGTACGCATCATGCACATCAAATACAGTTACCCCAGTGTTTTGCTATCAGTACACTGACAACACCATTCGCTATTTAGACGTTACTATATTATGACATATACGTCAGGCGACTGAGTCCCGGGCCTTCGTGCATGGCCATAGTTCGTGCAAGTCTTTGCGTCTCCTCTCCACCTGGAGTGCCATTTCATGTAAACATAACTCAGTTGCAACCACAAAATTTGCAATAAACAGTAATAACAAGATGCGGCTGTGTCATCCGTGTACAATACAAATCAGTCCCCCTTTCCCCCCCCCCCCCGTCCCGAGGTCTCCCTCCCCCCCTTCAGTCAGTAAATGTGTGTTGATTCCCTCATCTTGTCTAGCCGGCCTCCCGCACCCCCCGCTCCACTGCCCTCCGCGTCTATATGTTCCCCCTGTCTATTGCACCCTCACCGCGTTCCGGCTGTGGGCTCCCGCCTGCGCGCTGATGCCAGCACTGCTGCTGTCATTGCTGCTGTTATTAATGGTCGCTGTGCGCCCCTCCCCATGGTTATCCAGTCCGCCTTCTATGCCCTCAGCCCCTTCCACAGCCGTGTCAGTCCCTGTTGCCCGCAGTGTGTTGAGCATATCCTCCGAACGTTCCGCCATGGGTTCTTTGCGGAGTCCCACCGTTTTCTCTCTCCGAATAGCGGTCCACTCCGCGCGGCCCCACGAGAGGAGAGAGAGGGTCCACGCCTGCACACTGGGTGGTTCCCTCGCTTTTCATCGCTTTGTCAGGAGTCTCACCGCCGTGACCATCCCTAGGTCCAGATAACGGGACAACACTTTGGGAGCTGGGGACCGTTTAAAATGGTGTAAGAGAAATTCTGGCCAATCGCAAGGGATTTCACGGCCAGTGCATTCCACGAGCCGGGCATGTATCTCCCTCCAATAGCCGCTGAGCCGTGGGCAGCGCCACAGTAGGTGAAGGAGGTCCGCAGCGAGCTCGCCGCATCAGGGGCAAGATTCGTCCGCCCTGTTAAAATATTTATTGATTAAAGCCGGAGTGAGGTAGGCCCTGTGGACTATACATACCTGGATCTGGCGGAAGCGCATGTTTCTGGGTATGCACACCGGACGTTTGAGTATCCGTTCCCATTCTTTGTCCGCCAGCGGCCTCCCCATATCCCGCTCCCACTTCCCGCAAAGGGGGGCCAGGTCCAGCTCTGTGTGCAAACGTAGGAAAGCAGCAAACCATTTAATAAGGTGTCTGCCCCTACCCATGACATGGAGGTACTGTATCACCAAATGCTGCGCCGGCTCCTCCGCTATGTCACCCCACCCCAATGCCATCCGGGCTGTGAGCGATCTATGCATTAGGAATCCCCCAGGGGGGAGCCCAGCCTCTGCAACCAGCGACTCGAAGGGGATCAGGACTCCATCTTGATAGAGGTCGCCCAACGTCTGTACCTCCGCCTCTCGCCACTGCTCGAGCATGCGACGTGTGAGGACGCCCTCACCTCCCGGAGAGCGCTCCAGCGGCACTGCGGGCGCATACGGAAGCACTTTTCTCTTGAGGTATAGTGCCCTACGGAAGCACTTGTATGCCACCCCTAGCAGGAGTGGGGCAGGTTTGCCCCTGTCCGCCAGCGGATGAAACAGTGCAGTGATCATCTCCAAGGTGTAAGGCCGCTCCCTTGTGGCAGTGTCCTCTCTCCCCCTGTCCGCCATCCAGCGTGCAATCCATTGGAGCTGAGCTGCCAGAGAATAATGCTCAAAGCAAGGGGCAGCCAGGCCACTCTTGTCTGTGGGGAGAAATAGCTTCCCCAGGGCCAGTCGGTGTCTGGACGGGCCCCACACAAAATCGTGCAGGATCCCATTGAGCCTGGAGGAGAAAGCCGCAGGCACGAACAGCGGCAGATTTGTAAAATAGTATAGAAGGCGAGGAAGCATCACCATCTTGGTCAAAGCGATCCTGCCCGTGGTTGTCAGGGGAAGCGTGGACCAGAACCCTATCTGTGCCCTGAGCGCTGTAACTGCTCTGCCTATGTTCCCGTCCATCAGGTCCGCTGGCCGCCGGTATATCTGGATCCCCAGGTATTTGAACGTATCCGCGCGCCACTGCACTCTCGTGCCTTGCAGGCTGTACTCCGGATCTTGCGCCTCACTGTTGAAGGTGTAGAGGCAGGACTCACCCGCGTTAACTCGGAGCCCCGAGAGGTCGGCAAATTGGCTTAGCAGTGTGGTAAGCTGGTCCGGCATATTATTCACGTCCCTGACAAAGACCAATAGGTCGTCCGCATACAGGGACACCTGATGCAAACCATCGCCCAGTGGAATCCCATCAGCCAGCAGTTGCCTCATGGCTGCCGCTAGAGGCTCAATTGCTAGCGCAAAGAGCAGCGGCGACAGAGGGCATCCCTCTCGGGTGCCTCTGCCGACCGCCACCTCCTCCGAGACGTAGGGCCCCAGTCGAACGCGGACCACGGGGTTCCTATACAGAAGCCCCACCATCTCCAGGAATTCCCTGTCCAGCTCATACGCCTCCAACACTGCCTGGAGATATCCCCACTCGAGGCTTTCGAAGGCTCTTTCTAGGTCTAGTATCAGGCACCCTGCTCTAGGCCACGCCATTGCCGCCTCCGCCGCCACTCGAAAATACCTCCTAAGGTTCAGGGATGTGGACCTCGCCGGCACTTACTCTGTATACATTCATAGCACTTTCTGTCCAGCACTTATACCTCTATAGGCCAAGGTTGAGTTAAGCACAAAGCAGCTGAACCTTTTGAAAAGATGAGTGAGCCTGTAGGCCTCTCACTCCAGTGACACAGGGTAAAAAGATCCTGTTCACTGCTACTGATCCACTACACTGTCTGCTGCCACCACAGCTCTTGTGCTGCTTTACTCCTGTTAAGGTGATATCCTTCCACGATTATGAGGATAGCGCTTTGGGCACCCCTCCCGGTCCAACAAGACCTTAATCCATGACCGAGGCTTTTGTCATGGCGCACATGCATGATCTGCGTTCAAAATTAGGGATCCAGACAACAGTACAGTTGGCCCCTCAGGCTACGGGTGAACATCTTTACCAAGCAGAGGACTTTTCTATCCCAACAATCACTAAGTCCTCATATCAGACGATATTTTCTGTAAACCCTACTCTGAAAAGAATTCTGACTTTCTGCCCCTGTCCACCAGTTTTATTTTTAGAAAGCAAACTAAACCGCCTTCCCACAAAACAAAAAGCTTGTCTTTTTCCAAAATGTTGGTCAGGAGTTGAGGAATTTCCAAAGGACGTGTTCTACCAATGATAGGGGCAAAGCAGTGCCGTAAGAGGTCATTTACCACTGGTCGGAGCCACACAATGACACGAGCGATTCTGCCACCAGCAGGAACCAGGCAGAAATGACATTGGCCAGGCAGTGTCATGTTAAGGCATCTGCTACTGACTGGGTCTAGGCGATGCCAAACGGAAATATTTTACCAGAGAGAGTTCCACAACTATATTGTCTGAAATGCGTGATAGTACAGACCTGGCTTTATCCCCAGCAGCCAAAACCATGTTTAATTGTCCAAGATCTCCCCAGCGAACACTAATCTTGAAGCACAAAATGTGACCGCAGTAGTGGCACACAGTTCTGCCTCTGAGGTACAAGCTGCACAAAGTTGCTCTCAATGCAGCATGAAAGAAGGCTGGGCACTAGGTCCAACATTTTATTTATATCCTCATCAATATCAAGCGCACTCCCCTTGAATCAGGAACATAGAGTGGCAGACATTCATCAGCCTCAATACAGTTTCTTATGCCTCGGACTCCACAGAAGACTCTCACAGGTCCCCTTCGGTCTCACAACAATGCGTCAATCAATATCCCCTATGAAGACAAAACACCATCCATGCTTTGATTAGCAACCCATTTGTTGCCAGCAGAATATACATGTAAACTCTCCCAATATCCTGCCACAAAGTGATTTTCCCAAGATTGCTATGAAAAGGTTAAGGACAAAGGTCACCAACACTGGGTATATGGGAAACAACCGAACAATCTTGGTGATGGTATTTAAACCAAATAACAGTGAAATGCCACCTAAGTCTATAATATTTTCTGATACACTGGGGGTCCTCTCCTTCAAAAGATTCATGGATCCCAAATATGCTAGTGATCAGAAAGACTTAGCAAGAATAACACTGATATTTGTAAGATTTCTTCTTTACGATACTTTATTTAAAAAATCTAAATAAAATAAAAGAGCAACCCAGAAGTCAGTGACTGCTCTCAGATGGAAAAAACAGAATTCATCGAAAGGCAGGCGCAACAATAGGAGTTGTGTATGCTTGTGGTGAGGGGTATAGTATGAAACGCACACAGGGCTGATATCAAACATTTGACTTTAGAAGCAATAACAAGCATTTCCCAACTGCTCCAAAGAGATTGGTTGAGTGCAGCATTAGAATAAGAGATATACTGCAAAAATATATCTCTACAAATTTTTTCTGAAACAATTGAGAGATTGTCACTTTATGCAAGTATGGGACAAAGGTTCACTAAATTATTAGTGGAACCCATGCCTGGTCATCAGAGCAGCTCTGTTGAGGGTGGGTGCCCCACTGGGCTATGAGCCCCTTCAACAGACCACTGAACTACGCATAAGCCACTCATTTACATATTCTGTATCACACTGACCAACCCACACCAAAAACCCAAATTGGGCTCCCTCAAACCCTGAAAGCAAGGAAAAAGCCCTAAAAAATAGTTGATTAGTTAGATTTGGAACTCATCAATTTGACATCAGTGATGATGTGTCTTGTTAAATGCATGTATTTGTGATACACTAAAGGAAGCGTACCAAGTGGCAAGAGGGGAGTTTTCCACACAGAGTTCTGAGAAGTTTGGGATCATGGTCTGCATTTTAGTGCTCCAAATTGATTGCTTTATTCATGAAGTGCTAAAGCAAACCAACAAATAAACCAGACATTATCACACATTGAAATCTGTACAAACATTTAAAAGTAAGTTTACCTAAGGTGAATATTAGTTTCTTTTAAGTGAGAGTGACAAGATGTTAAGGCAACACGCATTGGCTTGATAATGTACAAAAGTTGGCACTTTTAAGCAATGCTTTGAGCACAATTTGTGTAACCCTGTGCTAAGTGTCACGGATAGCTTTCTGTTGCAGCCATATATCTCCCCTGCAGCATTTAGACATGATAGAAACCCACCTATTTTATATCTTTAACAAATCTTTTAGATGGCACCTGGCAATAGTACAGAGCCAGGAGGGCTCTGCCTTCTGAACTGTCCCATTCCAGTTCTTTCCAGCTCTCAACAGGGGTGGAGGAGGGTGGGGGAATACTGTCCCAGTCCCATTCGGCCTGAAGCAGGTGAAGCCAGATTTAGAGACCCATGTACATTAACTCTTGCTTGGGCCTGGGCTGAAAGGGACACTTTTTAAAAGTTAGTGTGTAGGAAAGAGACATGGTATACTAGCAACGTTGTTGGCTGAGAAGCTGGGACACCTCCGCATTAAATCTAGTTCTGTTCTTGTTTCCCCAGTTCGTCAAACTGTTTAGTGCTGGACACTTTTTTTTTTTTTACTGCTCTTTACTCTGCTCATCTGCTAAACCTATGCTTCACTCCATCTTCTGCTAATTTTAGGAATGCTTAGGAACTAGCTGGCAGCTGTTCAATAGATCTGGCAGCGCTAGGTAAAGTAACATTTAACCACAGTATGACTTTGCTAGTTTTAGTGTTAGTTTGAAGAAGATGAAAGCTTTAGGAGCATTTAGAAGTTAACTGGTCTAGGAGCCATATGTACAAAATGTAGAGATTGCAGTTTCCTAATTGCGATTCTTACCTATTTGCAATTGCATGAAATCGCAATTCCTAATGCACAAAAATGTGTACCTCATAAATAACAATTATAAATCAACCTACCTCATGAATATTAATGAGATAGGTCACAGCTTGTGATCCATTAGGAATTGCAGCCATCAAAGGGATGGTAGCCTTCTGAGGCCAGTAGACCACCATGACTGTGATTGGTTTTTTTTTAAAAAAAAGCAATTTTTTAACATGTCTTTTTTAAATGCTGCCTTTCTTCCTTGAAATGGAAAACGGGAGGCGTTTTAAAAAATAAAATGAAATGTATCATTTTCATTTTATATGAGTAGACGGTGGTCCGTGGGATCACTCCCTGCTGTTAACAAATATTTGTTTCAACATTCACAAAGGGGACCCCTTACCATTTGCAAATGGTTACCAAATATGCTTGCGACCATAAATCGGTCGCAAAACATTTACCATTGCAATTCTGTATTTGGAAGGGATGCCCCAAACATACACCTTCCAAATAATGACTCGCTAAGCCAAACTGCGATTTGGTAACAAGTTACCAAATCGCAATTTGGTATATGTACATTATAAATTGCTTTCCTGCAGTCGAAAACTGGCCGATTTTATGGCTGTAAAAAAACGTTGTACATTTGCCCCTGGTTGATGTAGAAAATCAGTTAAATGCAAGCTTTCTTTTCTCGTCAAGGACTTGAGCTTCATTGTTTTTCATCACTCTATATTTTTAAGGTAGAAAAGCGTACTCATGCGGGCATGAGAAGAATTTATACAATAATGGTTAAAAAACATAATGATTAAAAAACAATCATGAAGGAACAGCAAAATACAAGAAATACAGTTAGTTTAGAACAAATCAGCACATGAGGTAACGGAGAGCAAATGTTACACCCATGAAAGGTGCATCTTCAGTTTTAGCACTGGAGTCTATCAGTCTGGTCAGATGTTCAGCCTCTGAGAATATAAGGCTCTGAGTACCAAGTCTCAGCCACACCAACATACACTGAACCCAAAACTCAAAATCTTGCAAAGCTTAGAGGGCGATCCTGGCCAACTCCATTTCGGATCAAAACATCACAAGAAGCCAATGCAGTTGTGCAAGATAGGCATTATGCTTTAAGGCACAGACCATGGGAAAGCATTCTTACATGTAAAAGGAATGTACCCTTTTGTGCACAAAATATACAGGATACGGGGCATTTACATTTTAACCAGTGCAAGCCTTTTCCTTAGCATACGGATTTCATCATTACAGAAGGACAAAAAGCAAGCAGGAATAAGGAGGGGAGCAGGAGTAAATTAAAAATAAAATGGGTGGGAAAAGGGACACATTGGTTTCTGAATACATCAAGGCATTTTTCAATTTAGTTGTAGTTACGTGTATCACTCCATTCCCCAAGATCATGTGTTTGTCACAAACCATCCTGTTCTCTCTGTATCTTTTTTCCCAGCGCAAAATATTTTGGTGGAATTTTTGTGTCTTGAGCAATTGTTTAAGAAAGGAGCCTGTACAAGCATTTATCATTGTGGGAAATTTGCCACATAAAAAAAACGGGGTCATTTTTTCACAGTGTTTTGGGCTCAAGCCTTCAATGTTCTCCACCGGAACTCTGCACAAGTTGCCTCGTGTTCTGCTGGTTTGCTGTTGACTTGCTGTTAACACTGACACAGGAGTAGAAGTTTACTTACTTTTACAGCAGCGACAGACGTGCAAGTGAAAACCTGCAGCAAATGACCTCGATTATAGCTGGGCCATCATCAATTTTGTGAATTAACTTGGATTTCAATTACAGTTATGATACAATAATACCTATATAGTATAAAGCCTGAGTTTTTTTTTATTACAGAGATATCAATTCAAGGTAAAAATATTTTTTTTTAAGCATGTTTCTGGCACATTTGGTTGTTCTTTACTGATAACCTTAATTTCTCTCCTATACACAAAATATTGGAATACACTCACTTTCCTGGACAGAATTGGAGTTGTCTGTATACATTAGGAGCGCTAAGTCAGTCTTTCCCAGCTTTGGGATGTCTTTGCGGATGGGTAGGGAGCATGGAAGCTAACAGGCGGTATTGAGCCACTCTAGAGTTTGTTGAAAACATTTGTGAACTGGTCACTCGAGCTAAAGCAGACTTGAGCCATGGATGTGGCACACACTTTTCATTATAATAGTGACCTGGCTGGGTGTTCACGCTTGTCTTCGTTAACTTTTCCTAAAATCTTGCCCTGCTGATGGGGCTGAAAGAACAGGAGAAGTGGAGAAATACCAAAAAAACTCCTTTCCATGGTGCAAGGGT
The DNA here is from genome assembly GCF_964261635.1 of Lissotriton helveticus. NCBI lineage: Eukaryota > Metazoa > Chordata > Amphibia > Caudata > Salamandridae > Lissotriton > Lissotriton helveticus. Next base: position 793,664,144 of record NC_136072.1, read on the forward strand.
CTTGTACTAGGCTCTGTAAAATGTAAACCTGATCAATAGTCTGAAGTGTCGTTCAAGGACAGGTATGTTTTTTGTTATCTTCTAGCAATCCTTGTAGCTTTTTAAATAACATTAGTATGCATACTATTGTCTCGAAAAGACTTAGCCCTTGGAATTGCACACAGCTCACATAATCCTTTCTTGAAGATGTCCACTTGCTATTCCTCAAAGATTCTGGGAAGCCAGTGTAGATGTTACTTAGCAGACATTTTTTTTCCATGCTAGGACTCCACCATTAAACGTCTCTTGCACGCAGCTATGTTGTAAAGCAGCTTCCTCCTGCTGTTCTTCAACCTCTAAGGATGCACTAGTGTTCACAGTATCGCCTATGGTCCCATTAAGTACTGACTGTTGCTGAAATTACTTTGGTTTTTAATTACCCTCTTGCTACTAGAGTTCCTCTTTTCCCAGTTGATGATGCAGCAGGCCTTTCAATTGACAAGGCACCTTTCTGTATGATCAACAGAGTCAATTTAAGAATGGCCTTACTTATGACGTGCTCTGGCCACAACAACACAGTCATTGGGGGGGCTATAGTCAAGAAAAGCCAGGATCTGCCTTGGGATGTCTCTAATGTTTGGGCAGCCATTGCTATAATGACTGATAGCAGGGCAGAGGGTCAGGTAGGAGAGGGTTGTGCTTTACGTTTCTTTCAAAGGAAACATCTGTGGAAATATCTTATTATTTGAGAATCCCAGCAAACACGTAAATTGCTTGTTTCCTTAAAAGGGAGCTTGATCAGTTTTTTCTCAATCAAATTTGTTAGGCAGAGGACTGTTTTTTAACTTCCGAACTGAAACGACTTTTTAAGCTAACAACTTTTATTATTAGTTTTCAGCTAGGGGCAGATATTATAGCACCCGAAGGTGTACATCTGAAACATGGATTTTATTTTTTTCTGTAGTCAATGATAAGCGAATGAATATGCTACTTACCAGTATGCATCTGTTCTTGGCATGTAGGGCTGCTAACATTCATATCTTAGCATTAGATCGCCGCCTAGTGTTGGGCTCGGATGATTGCACATTGTTGTCCTGGAAGAGTCTTCGAAGTATCCTGAGATAGGTGGCTCCTCCCCTGGACTACAGTGCGCATGGGCATCGGCTCCATCCCCAGATTGTTTTTCGCCATTGTGGCAGAAGATGGAGTGAAAGTGTAAAGGATGTCCATGCTAATGAATAAATACAATAGTATATCTGCAGCTGCGACAGGCACCGGGGAGGAGGGCGGGCGATATGAATGTTAGCAGCCCTACATGCCAAGAACAGATGCATACTGGTAAGTAGCATATTCAGTTCGAGGCATGTGGGCTGCTAAATTCATATCTTAGCATAGAATACATAGCAGTCCCTCCATCAGCGGCGGTTGCCCGTGCCAGCTGCAGAAACCTGAAAAAGTGTTTTGAGAACAGCCTGTCCTACAGCAGCTTGCTGTTTGGAATGCACATCAACACAGTAGTGTTTTGTGAAGGTGTGTGGTGTGACCCACGTGGCTGCTCTGCAAATGTCCTCCAAAGGAATGTTTCCCAGGAAAGCCATGGATGCCCCCAGTTTGCGCGTGGAGTGCGCCCTGGGGGGTATTGTTAACGTGCGCTTCGCTTTCTGATAACATATCTGGATGCACTTAACAATCCACCTGGCTATCCCTGCCTTGGAGATTGGGTTGCCTTTGTGTTGTGGTGCGAAGGCAACAAAGAGTTGCTTTGTCTTTCGAAAGTGTTGTGTCCTGTCTATGTAGTACATCAACGCCCTTCGTACATCTAAGGTATGGAGCATCCTTTCCGCCACCGTTTGCGGGTTTTGAAAGAATGCTGGTAAGTCAATGGTCTGATTTAGATGAAACTGTGACACCACCTTAGGAAGGAATTTAGGGTTAGTGCGTAGCACTACCCTATTCGGGTGAATTTGAATGAATGGCTCTTGTATTGTGAGCGCTTGCAGCTCACTGACACGCCTCAGAGACGTAATAGCTATAAGAAAAGCCACCTTCCACGTAAGGAATTGGAGCTCACACGAGTGTAGTGGCTCAAATGTTGGTCCCATCAGTCTGGTGAGAACGACGTTGAGGTTCCACACCGGAGCTGGTGGCGTCCTTGGGGGAATGACTCTCTTCAGACCTTCAAGGAAGGCTTTAATGGCGGGCACTCTGAAGACAGAGAGGTGCTGCCTGTTTTGAAGATAAGCCGCTATGGCTGATAGATGTATCCTAATGGAAGTGTACGCCAGATTGCACTTGTAGAGATGTAGCAGATAGCAGATGATGTTGGGGATAGATGCATCTAGTGGATTGATGTCATTGGACGTACAGTAGATGACAAAACGCTTCCATTTAGCAGCATAGCATGCTCTAGTAGTTGGTTTCCTCGCCTCCTTGATGATACTCATGCATTCCGGAGGCAGGTTAAGGTATCCAAACTCTAGGACTTCAGGAGCCAGATCGCCAGGTTGAGCTGTCGTGGATCTGGATGCTGAATGTCTCCATGGTTCTGCGTCAAAAGACTGGGCGTGAGGCGCAGTCTTTGATGCGGCACCACTGAGAGTTCGAGGAACGTGGTGTACCAAGCCTGGCGCGCCCACGTTGGAGCAACCAGGATGAGAGTCATGGAGTGCTGCCTTAGCTTTCTTGCGACCAGCGGTATTAGAGGGGCTGGCGGAAAAGCGTACGCAAATTTGCCTGACCAGTTCATCCATATCGCATTCCCCTGCGACTGTGGGTGAGGGAACCTGGCGGCAAAGAGTCGGCATTTTGCGTTCTCCTTTGTGGCAAACAGGTCTATCTCCGGATGACCCCACTGCTGGAAGTACGGGTGGAGAACAGAAGGGTGTATCTCCCACTCGTGCATTTGATGGCTGTATCTGCTGAGCAGATCCGCCATCTGATTGTCCTTTCCTGGGAGGTGTTCTGCCATGAGGAAAATGTTCCTCTGAATGGCCCACTTCCACATGCTCTGAGCCAGATGAGACAGCTGTGGCGAGTGGGTGCCTCCCTGCTTTTGAATGTAGTACATCGCGGTCATGTTGTCCGTCCGGACTAGCACGACCTTGTTGCTCAGATGTACAATGAAGGACTTGAGCGCCATGAAGATTGCCATCAGTTCCAGATAGTTGATGTGCATCTTTTGTTGCTGCATCGTCCATAGTCCCTGCACTGTGTAAGTGAGCACATGAGCTCCCCATCCCTGGAGAGACGCGTCCGTTGTCAGGATAATCTGCGGCACAGGCTCTTGGAACAGTCGGCCCTTGCAAAGGTTGTGTGGAGTCCACCAATGCAGAGAGTCGTATGCCCGACTGGTAACCAACACTAGGTCTGTCAATTGGCCACGAGCCTGTGTCCACTGATTCGCTAAGCACTCCTGGAGCGGGCGCATATGCAACCGTGCGTGAGGGACTATGAAGATGCAGGAGGCCATCATGCCTATCAACTGCATGAACACTCTCGCTGGCAGGGAGTGTCGTGGTCTGAATCGTTGGATCAGCGACTGAATGCTGTCGATTCTGACTTGGTTTGGCTGAGCCATGGCTGTCAGGGTGTTGATCGTAGCACCCAGGAACTGCCGGACACGTGCCGGCTGAAGATGCGATTTTGGGTAGTTCAGGGAGAAACCCAGATCGTGAAGCTGGCGAATTATAGTCGACATGTCTGCGGCGCACTGTTGCTCCGACTTGGCTTGTACGAGCCAGTCGTCTAGGTAGGGGTAGACATGGATATTCTGCCTCCTGAGGTGCGCCGCCACTGTCGCTAGACACTTGGTGAACACCCTCGGGGCTGTTGTGACTCCGAAGGGTAGGACTTTGAACTGGTAGTGCCTGCCTTGAATAGTGAACCTGAGGTATTTCCTGTGTGACGGGTGTAGTGGAATATGGAAATAAGCATCCTTGAGATCTAAGGTTGCTAAGAAGTCTCCCTGGTTTAGCAAGGGAAGAATCTGCTGCAGTGTAAGCATGTGGAAATGTTCCGATAGTATGTACAGGTTGAGGGGACGTAGATCGAGAATGGGCCTGAGAGAACCGTCCTTCTTTGGAATAAGGAAGTACAGGGAATATACCCCTGTGCCTTCCTCCCCCACCGGCACGAGCTCGATTGCGCCTTTTTGCAGCATCGCCACTACTTCCTGCTGCAATAAGTGCAAGTGCTCTGCGGACATAGGCCTTTGCCTTGGTGGGATGTTGGGTGGAGTGGATTTCAACTCTAGGCAATAACCATACTGAACTAGTTGTCGCACCCACCTGTCTGTGGTGATGTTTCTCCAGACGGGCAGGAACTGCTGCAGTCTCCCCCCGACAGGTGTCAGGTGGTCGGGGGGCAGTGACAGAGAGTCACTGTTTGCTTGGAGTAGAGGTGCGGGAGCTGTTGTTTCCTCTGCCGCGACCTCTGTTGCTGTTATTCCTGTAACCTCCCTTGTTCTGTTTAGTGAACGAGGATTGTGCACTTTTGGAGAACTGGGATTGTTGGCCCATCTGTCCTCTGGTGACGCCACGTGCACCTGAGCGACGAAAATTGCTGCCACGAAACTGTTGGGACTGTAGGGCCCCCATAGACTTAGCAGTTTCCGTGTCTTTCTTTATTTTCTCTAGGGTGGTGTCAACATCCGGACCAAACAGACTATCAGGATTGACTGGCTGATTAAGAATTGTAGTCTGAATATCCTGCTTAAACCCTGAGATGCGGAGCCACGCTTGTCTTCTCAGCATAACGCTAGTGTTGATAGCCCTAGCAGCTGTGTCCGCAGCGTCAAGTGCACACTTGATGGCTGCGTTTGATATTAGCTTTCCTTCCTCAATAAGCATTTTTGTGCCTTCTTGGAACTGTGGGGGCAGATGTTGTATAACCTGTTCTAGGGTGTCGTAGTGCGCCCTATCGTAACGCGCCAGGAGCGCCTGTGTATTGGCGATGCGCCAAAAGTTTGCTGCCTGCGCAGCCACTCTTTTGCCCCCTGCCTCTAGCACTTTGGACTCCTTATCCGGGGGAGGAGCTTCACCCGTCGTCTGTGAGTTGGCACGTTTCCTGGCATTGGCAACCACAAGAGAGTCCAGTGGCAGTTGTCCCCGGATGTAGGCGGGGTCCGCAGGAGCAGGCCTGTACTTCTTTTCAATGCGAGGGTTGACCACTCTCGCCCTCGTAGGCTCCTTAAAAATGTCCCCAGCATGTTTGAGGACACCTTTCAGCATAGGAAGTGTTTTTACTGTCCTTTCAGATATTGCAAAGGTGTCGAAAAGGAAGTCTTCCTCAACCGGGTCGGCATGCATGTCCACATCATGATTGGCCGCCGCCCTTTCAATTAGTGCATGAAAGCCTGCTGAGTCCTCAGTCGGGGATGCACGTGCATTAAAGGTCTGCGGGTCTTGGCCCACACCTTGGGTGTTCTGGTCACCAGTGTCATCGTATGAATCCGGTTGTACATCAGGTTCATCGATAGGGAAATTGTACTGCTCATCCTCATCATACCCCTCACCCACAGAGTGTTCTGGGGAGGGAGTGGGGCTCCGTCTTGGAGGAGGCTGGATCGGTTCCGTGAGGCCTGAGGCGTCAAGGGGCACCCTTTTTTTCTTCAGTGGGATGATGTAGGAGTCCACCGGCTCAGAAGTGATCTTTCTTTTATAGAGTGTCAGCTTGCCGGTGGCAGCATCGATGACACGCTCTGAATCGTCTTCCGAATCGAGTACACGACGTGGAAGAGGGTCAGCCAGCGAGGAACCCTGTTTCGGAGCCGATTTCGTCGAAAACGCTCTCGGCGCCTCCTTAGGTGGCAAGAGAAAGAGGAGTTTTCCAGAAGGCTTTGCCGGAGTGTCCTTTTGCGGCTGCGGTGAAGGTTTTGGAGCCGAAGGAGCAAAGGCTTTCTCCCTGATCCACTGCAGTGACTCCGCAATGGGGGACGGTACACTGTCAGTAGGTTTCGACGCCGACAAGGATGCATGGAGCGGTCCCTCGGATCCGACTTCTTCGTGGGCCTTGTGCGGTTTGGGCGCGGAAACCGTCTTCGGCACCTCCGATACTTGAGGCCGGGGCGCAGACTTCTTGTGCGTAGCCTCTTTGGAGCCGACCTTGGCGGGCTTGGACGGCGCCGTAGCCGCTGATCCGTGCCGACCGTCTTTCTTGGAGGCCCCTTCCTCGGGCGTCGGTTTCGATTTTGGAGCATCGGAATCGACAGACTTCCTCGGCTTCTGCGGACCGGAGGTCGACGGAGCCGATGGGGCGACGGGCACCGATTTCTTCACCGGCACGGCAGCCATCTTAGGGACACTCGAGTCCTTAGGTTTCAGTTTCGATTTCGGGTCGGCCATTTTAGGTGTCGACGACCCCGATGGTTTCAGTTTCGGTTTCGAAACAGCGTGCCCAGCAAGTGAGTCCGTAGCCGGGCCTGAAGGCGGGGCTGTGGCTTGCGGCAACGGGTCCTGGGTAAGGCCGACAGGCGATCCCGTGTCCCGGTCGGTATCTTCGTAACCTTCAGGGCAGAGCTCGTCCCCCGAGCTGTCTGCCGCGGCCCCATAAATCTCATCGTCGTCTCCTACCTCTTCGACGAATTCGAGGACTTGACCCGCGACTCCGTCGTCGTCTCCCGGATCCGCCTCGACCTCCGTCTGTGATGGGGAGATTTGTAGATGGTGACCCTGGACCTCTTCTTCCTGGTCGCCGAAGATGTTCTCCGGATCCGGGGCCGCTTGCCTAGCTTCCAAGCGCACCGCGCGCCGAAGCTTGAGAGTTTTCTTGGAGCGGAACTGTGCACAGGCCTTGCACTTGCCGTCGTCGTGGTCCGGCGAAAGGCACTTGTTACACACGGGGTGTAGATCGATGTGTGGGTACTTGGACCCACAGAGCGGGCAGTACTTAAACGGGCTCCGCTCCATGTCCGTAAAGGCTTGCAGTCGTGTCGCGATGAGAAGGCCTCAAAGTTCAGAGAGCGAAGAAAACTCCGCTTTTTCCGGCTCCAAGAGACGGAAGACTCGAGACCGTGCGCAGACAATACCGACGCAAGAAAATCGAGGCCTTTTGGCCGCTAAAAGGTAGTTTTACTTGGTTCCGACAGTAAGACGTCGAGACCACATCCGAACCCAATGGCGGAAAAAAACAATCTGGGGATGGAGCCGATGCCCATGCGCACTGTAGTCCAGGGGAGGAGCCACCTATCTCAGGATACTTCGAAGACTCTTCCAGGACAACAATGTGCAATCATCCGAGCCCAACACTAGGCGGCGATCTAATGCTAAGATATGAATTTAGCAGCCCACATGCCTCGAACACGTGATTTTCGTGAAGCAAAGAAAGCTATTTGCCACCATTTCAAAATCAGGTGAAAAGTTTCAAACATGCCTTTCAGGTGGTTCCAACAGTACTACAGCAATAAGTCGATGAAGGAGAGAGGAATTAGGGCTTTATTCCCATGATTATGTATTTTATAAGGCAACTTATACCTTCTAGGAATTCTTTCCCTTCAACCTGAGAAGTCTATGAGGGAGGACATTATCTCTGAGGAGTTCAGGTTTGTAGAAGGGAACTCTCCTGTGGGTAAGTTATTCAGTCATCCTGTGATCAATTTAGAGCTCGAAAAGTACCTTGTTCTCTGCCAGGATCAAGTGTTGGAAGAGGAGCTGGGCATTAGGGAATCTGGCTTTTGAAAGTCATTATTTGGACTAACAGTGTGAAAAAGCCTCAGAAGCAAAATTGCCCATAACAACTATATTTACTGCCTGACTATGTCATGCAGCCACAACACTGGATGGCTTGTCTTTTTGGCAAAGCACAGGTTTTAGTGCTGGAAGGAGGGGGTTAGGCATCGCTATTTAGAAACCCTGATGAAACAGCCACATTCTAACTATAACATTCTAACTATAAGCATTAGGAAGCAGGAACATCTCTTAGCCAAGAGGCAGCACTCCCAATATCCATTTACCATTTGTGCTTCAGGACTGCTAGAACTGCTCGCTGTAGGAACGGGTCGTTGCACTCTTTCAGTCTTGCACTATGTTATTTTTCACAACCTACAAAATTGGTATAGGAAAGTTCTGTAAAAGTCAATATGTTGACCACCAAGACTGCATTTTACAAATTGTATGTTTTCCGCACACAAATACATTTAAAAAAATTGTAAAATGGCCAACGGAGTAATTATTGTTGAATGAAAGAAAATTCAACATTATGGGTAACTTCGCAAGGGTAAAAATAGGGTAAGATCCAAACTTGTATAGTAAAGCGCAACCTCATCCGATACAAATCCGTGGTGATCAAATTCATGCTACAATAAGAACTAAAATAGGGCTGCAAGGAAAGGGGTGTTGTAGGGTTTCTTTTGTGAATTTGTTTTATATGAACAATCTAAACCAAATAACTGTTTTTCTGAGATTTTCCTGCTGACCGCAGACAGAATTCTGTCTGCGTAACTCTGTCGAATATCTAGTCATGGAGGCAGAAATTAATCTTCAGTTGATATATCCTTTTTAGTAGCTGAATGTGTGCAAAGTACTACAAAATGTAAATATTTCAAGGTGGTAAAATACAAAATGAGCAGGGGTGGTATGTTTTGTGCATGTATCTCATCAGGACACTGCTTAAAAATAATCAGGTGCTTTTGTGAACAGCATTACTTTTTGTTAATTACATTTCGATTCTACAAGCACCTTCGATCTCTCTTTGCTCCGACAAACGTCAGGGTAATACCCTTGACTTCAAGGCTTTAGACCAATCAATGGAGTAATTCACAGTTCTTCATTGTTGTTACACCTTTTGCCTTCAATGAATGTCACCAAGCTTCTGCAAAAACCGTTGCAATTGGTTTTTGGACTGGCAATGGATTTCCTCCCCAGCGGCTTGGCTGTTCTCGAAGAGTTAAAGCCCAGTTACTGGATGTTCTACATTTTCGATATCTCTAACTTGGACTTCAACTCATCGTAAAACGAGGACATCATTTTCCACTCCTTTGACTTGCAGCATTTCTTCAAACAGGTATACAGCTGCCCTGCAGGGTATAAAAAGACATCTGTTAAATCATGGTTCTGCATTAGGACTTCTCTCTCTCTCCTCCGAGCGAAAAACAGTTTAACACTGTACGAAAGACAGCTTGAGCAGTAAGAAAAGTGAAGTTCAAAACCAAGACAAAGGTAGACACTTTCCGGGTAGTGAGTTTGTGTACTGTAATTTGCTTATTGTGGTGACTTTAGCCAACCCACTCTCTGATCTTGCTCCATGTTTGGGCATGAAATGTAAACTCCTAATTCGTTCTTTGCTGACTTAGAACAATTACAAGGTTGGTAAAGCTTTTTTTATTTGCACAGTGTTATAAAGTGCAAAGTCGACCATAAGGTATTGGAGTGCTTTACATTAGCACCAGTTACATTACACATGGTCGCATATATTTTGTTTAGGTGCTGGTCATTTGTCCAGAATCACTGGATGTTGATCGTGGCTGAGACTCAAATTTGGTTCCCCAGTTCCAAAGTCAGCAGGTTTGGCAGTATCGCCACACCCTATCTCCCCTTGATAGTGCTAAGACTTCCACCAGAGGTAAGATCCACCAGAGGACAGCTGAACATTAAAATACATCAAGAAAATGAAAACACTATTCTGCTGCCCACTTTTTAGAGTGTTTCAGATTCACTTGAACCCTGGAAATACAAAAACATATTTCATGCTAAACTAAGAAAAAAAGAAGTGTATTTGTATTGATATAAAAATGAAGAGTAATTATCGAAACACAGTCTAAAGCAACAAGAAAAGCAACCAAAACCCTCTGGGATGAAAGAAACAAGAACAATCTAGTTAGCTAGGCAGGTTATATTTATTACAGCTTGATGGGTGCATCAATGTATAGTCATTGTAGTGGTTCCAAGGAAAACACTGATTGCAAATTTGATGTTTGTCGATTTATGTGAACTGAAAATTACATCCCAAACAAAATAGAAGGAAAATATTACTCACACTGTAAGCAACTGTTCATAACGTTTAGTACTGTAGATTAACATGCGCTGCCTACTGCTGCCATCCAGTGTTTGAGCTCGGAAGTTTACAAGTTGTTTTTCTTTGAAAATGTCTGTAAAGTTACAGTATGTGCTGCCTCCTCCTCTGGTTGACAATGAGCACCAACTTCATCTTGGTTTTAAGCACAGCAGTTCAAAATGAGTGTGGAGTGAGTGAGTTGTGCAATGTCAATTGAGAAATAAAAGATCTGCTTTCATTGAAAACTTTTGAGGAGGAGGGTGGGCGGAAGTGAATCTACAGCACTACATGGTACAAACAGATGGTACAGGCTAAGTATAATTTTCAGTTTTAGTGTGGCTGCCGATTGACGTGCACTGGCTGTAAAGCAGTGCCCTCCATAACCGGTGTCTAGAGAATAGATGATGCAAATGTCTGCAATAAAGTTCTTTAAACTGGCCTGCTGTCAGGCTAAGATGTCCACACAGTATGGCTTGGTGTTCACCAGGTGGCCGCTTTGCAGATGGCAGCTATCAGGATATTCCCTAAGAAAGCATGGTTGCCCCTTTCTTATGTGTGAAGTGTGCCCTGAAGGGTATGTAGAAAGTTGGCTCTGTATATACTATACCAAAGTGAGGTATAGTGTGCACAGAGTCCAGTGGAACCCCAAAGGTAGGTAGAGGTAAAGTTAGATAGTACCTCACTCTCTATTTGTGATAGTGTGGTTGAGCAGTAAAGCACTATCAGAGGACGATGTTAAGCATTTATTGTACACAGTCAGCAAATGAATTCACACACTCAAAGACTGAACTTCAGACCAATTGTTTTTGTATAAAACTATTCTTAGTTATTTTATTTTCTAGATCCAAGCAAGCCTGGCACAGGTAAGTGATAAGTACTTTACAGTAAATATACAGTTGTAATACAGTTTAGCTTCGTAATAGTATATGCACTTTGTTTTGACTTACAGTATGGTTTCAAAGAAATGCAATACTTTGTAAATACAGTACATCGACTTGAATAGGCTTTTCAGTAAAATTACAGGTAAGTTACTTTTGACATTACTATTCTTACTCAGAGTAGTATACCTGGATACTACTCTTGGAAATTTCCTGCAAACAGGTAAGTAAAATCGTTTTTGTTAGTTAGTGCAATTTTAAAGAATTTCTTTAGGTTTTCAAACTCCACACTTAAGGATGCACTCTTGTTACACCCTCAGCTGCACTATGGCGGCCGGGTGCTGAGGCCCAATGTTATTCAATGGGAGATAGGGGGCATCCGGTTGGTGGCTGCTGACTAGCAGGCCACTTGGTTGTGGGAGCAAAGCTCCTGGACTTTAACTCTGGGCAAATGGGGAAACAAAGTAGCACCAAAGGTGCACCCTTAGCGGCACTAGGGCGGCCAGGTGCAGGGTGCTGTTTCGACGTTGGGCGCCCTGTTGTTTTCAATGGGGAACCTCCGGTTTGGAAAGGCACTGCAGGCTTGTGGACGAAGGTCTTCTGGGTGTGACCACCACTTCGAGGGGTAAGTTGGGAAGTTAGGGGTTGGTTAGGCACCATCGGTTTGGGCACACAAGGCCGTGGGGCGTCGGGTGCATGGTGCCTTTTGGGGTCTGATTTTCTTACCAGCTCCTGGTCGCGGTTGGAGATACCTTCTGGATTTAGGCTGTGTAGTAAAGTGGGTTTCTGTTGCAGTAACCCCCCCACTTTTTGCCAGACTACTGATGTACTTTTACTTGGTGTGCCCTGGGTCCCTGCCAATCAGGTTCCCAGGGCCTGTCTTCTCCCCCAAAAACGAACCCAATTGGCATCTCTGGCCACAGGTCAGTGATGTATCCGTGAAGGATTGAAGTAATCAGCTCTGGTTATCGTGGAAAGTTATGGTTTATTGATAATGCGAGATCGAGATAACAGGAGCCCACGCCAACCGCTGCACTGGAATCACCGGAATACCTAGGCATAGAATTCCACATTCCAGAGCTTGCGATGTGGCGAGCGCAGCATGGAGCACGAGGATACAACACATCCTCCTTACTAGAAAATAAAAGAATTAACTTGGACATATAATATATATAAACAACTTAATGAGTGCAGAATTCATAACATTGAGAACATTTTAAAAGATGAGGGTTATACATCAACTACGTAATCTTTATGCCATATAGGAGTTTTCCTCTGACGGGAAAAACTTGAATGAGGAATGTGCATGGGAAAGGGCTGAAGAGAACGTGATAAAACAGGAGGTTGATGAGAATTGGAACAAGAAGGAGTGGTCCATGAATGGCTGGAAGAACTGGATCTGTTAAGGAGAGATGGAACTTTGACTACTTTAGAGAGGCTCCACACATTCCCGTCTGATAACTCTACAACTTGCCTACCTACTCTAACAACTAATAACGGGTCAGAAAAATGTGATACACCAGATCTCATAAAACCAGACTTTCTCACACGCACCCAATCACCAACTTTGCAGGGATTGCTGGAATTGGAAGACACCACAGGAGCACGACAACTAGCACGTTTACCATCCACAAGGTCTCGCATCCAAGGTTGGCTTAAATTACATACACCCTTCCTCCCTCGCATCATTTCAAAAGGAGACAGATCACTATTACCCTTAGGGGTATTTCGATAACTCCATAAGAGTTTTCTAACAGCCTCGTAACAATTCTCACCGTTGCACACAGCAAGTTGCAGACCTTCCTTGAGTACCCTAATCCACCTTTCAACCATGCCGTTGCCTTGAGGATAGTAAACAGAAGAGCGCTTGTGTGAGATGCCATGATTGTGACAAAAGGATTTCATCTCAGCAGAGGTGAACTGTGTGCCATTATCGGAAAGAATAGAAGAAGGAAAACCTTCCTTTTCAAAAATTGAATTGAGGAAATCGATAACCACCCTAGAAGATACATGGGGAACAAATTTCACTTCTGGCCAACTAGAGAACTGGTCTATCAGGACAATGGCGTACACTGGACTCTGACCAAAGGACATTGGACCGGCTATGTCTACAGAAATGCATTCCCATGGTTTTGACGGTCTTGAGATAGAATCGTGGTGATATTTAACGGGCTTTTGTGATTTGTCGCTCACACAACATTCGACACATAACCTTACTTTTCTCTCGATTAATTTGTCGACACTAGGCCACCAAAACTCACTCCTTATTCTTTTTTTTTCATACTGGACATGCCTGGGTGACCCTCATGAGCCATGTCCAAAACGGTGTTTCTTAAGTTATCCGGAACCACTAACAGTAAACCTCTCAAGAGAGTTTCTCCCTGAACGGAAAGTTCTCGAGCCACTTGAAAATAAGGCAAAACATTAGGGGAAAGATTATTTTTGGGAGGCCAACCATTTTTGACATAGGATACGACATCCAAGTAATCACGATCACTATTACAAGCCAAATTCCAATCATCTTCACGAATGCATCCATTGGACACTTCACAAATTGACACTACTTTGTCAGGGTCATCGTCAGGTGCAACATGATTGTCGTCTTCGATGGGAAGTCTGGAAAGAAAGTCAGCAAGGACATTCTTTGCACCGGGAATGTACTCAACAGAAAAATGAAAATCTTGTAGTTTATACTGCCACCTTGCAATTCTAGAAGTGGCTTTTCCACAACCTTTGGTCGTGAAAAGATCTACTAGGGGGCGATGGTCCGAGCGTACAATAAAGTCTGTGCCATATACATACCTACGAAAGTATTCTATACCCCACCAGCAAGCTAATGTTTCATTTTCAAGAGTGGAATATTTTGTTTCAGCACCCCGTAAAGGCCTTGATGCAAAAGCAATGGTGACAAAACCGTTGTGTTGCTTTTGCATCAGAACTGCACCAATGCCAACGTTGCTAGCATCTGTGACAATAAAGGATTTACAATTGGTGTCAAATGGTGACAAAGCAGGAGCAGAAATAATACATTTTTTGATAAAATTAAATTGACATTTGCAGTTATCATCCCAAGTAAATTCTTGATGGTTCTTCATTAAATTGCGTAAGTGAGAAGTTTTATCAGAGAAAGATGGAATGAATTTGGCATAATACTCGGCTAAACCGAGAAAGGATCTAAGTTGATCTTTGTTGACAGGTTCAGGTGCATTTTCGATTGCCTTAACTAAACTTAATTTGGGAGAAATGCCTTGTTTACTAATGGAATGACCCAAATAGTCCACTGAATTTTTTTCCAAATTTGCACTTTTCTTTGGTGAGGGTGAGACCGTTGTCTTGTAGGATGGAAAGGACTTTAAACAAGACTTCAGAATGTTCACATTCGTCCTTACCGAAAACTAAAATGTCGTCCTGAAAGTATAACACATTAGATACATTCTTAAACATGTTGTGCATTACACGCTGAAACACTGAGGATGCGGACACTAACCCAAAAGGCATTCTTTTATATCTGTACGCACCCTCAGTGGTTATAAACGAAGTCAGATGCTTACTATCATCATGAAGTGCTATCTGATGATATGCGTTAGATAAATCCAATGTGGTGAAGATAGATGCATCCTTGAGCTTAGCAAACATTTCTCCAATATTGGGTAAAGGATGTCTATCCACCCACACATTTGAATTTAAATCGCGCAGATCCACACACAAACGAATTTTCCCATTAGGTTTGTGGGCTACGACTACTGGCGAAAGCCACTCGGAGGATTCAATTTCCTCGATTACGTCTAGGTCGCATAACCTCTGAAGTTCTTTTTTTACAGATTCACGTAAGGCTAAGGGTATGTTGCGTACCTTATGTACTTTGGGAACAGCATTATGTTTGAGAATAATTTTGTGTTTAAAATTTTTGAGTAAACCCAAAGTAGGGGAGAAAACTTGTGGAAAAACAGTTTCCCATTTGTTGTCGGGGGACACATCAACAGAATTGATGAAGTCAGAATAACCTAAAACCTGATCGGGGTGATTGGGATCAAGTTTCATCATCAATTCTCTCTGTTGTGGCCAACCCAGTAAGCATGATCCATCCTTAGCAACATAAACCTTAGCATGTATTGATTTGCCCTTAAACGATAAAGTGGAGGGAAAGTATCCAAATACATCAATGGGTTTTTTCCCATACCCCCTTAATTTTATGTCAGAGGGAAATAATGATATGACATCTGGAAATTCTTTTAACAATACATCATCACCTATTAAAGTGTACTTTGCACCAGAGTCTGCCATGACCTTTATAGATTTGGACCCAATTTGAAGCATACAGAAGGGTGAGTCTCTTTTTTCCTCTCCGACTTCGTAGACGGTGCAGATGTCGTCGTACTCATCGTCATCGATGTCCACAGGTTGAACTTCAGAGAATCTGGGGCATCTAGGGTCAGAATTAGAATACTTCGATCTGTTGCGACTCTTACACATCCTGGAGAAATGACCCCTAGACTTACAATAGTTGCAAAATTGTCCTATAGCGGGACATCTCTTATCCGTTGCTACATGGCCAGGAAAACCACATTTGAAACAAATGACATCCTTTCTGAAATTTTGACGTGAAGTAGAGGTCAACATAGGTTTGTTGGAAGTAAAAGTAGATGGATTCTTCTTGACATTCTGGACTACTGATATACTGGGATTTTCGGAAGAAGATTCTTTAGGTTTTTTATCAGATAGTTCTTTTATGCCAAGCTTCATATCTTCAAATCGGTGAGCGATGTCAAGTGCTTTTGAAAGAGATAAGTCTTTTGCATCAAGTAATTTTTCTTGAAGTTTCACATCAGAGACGTTGTGCACAAGTTGGTCTCTTAGCATTTGATCTTGGAACTGTTGATAGTTGCATTTGGCAGCAAGGATTCTTAAATCTTTGATAAAGGAATCAATTGGTTCCACGGGAAGTTGTTTTCTGCTAAGAAACTTGTGACGTGCCACGACTTCATTAACTTTTTTTATGAACTATTTGTCGAGCTGCATAATTGCATTTTCGTAGACATCAACTTCTTCTTCGGATGAATTGTCTAAAGTCATTGGAGGCAGATGAGAAAGTATTTGTCTTCCTTCTGCGCCAAGAGAATGCTTGAGTATGGCGAGTTTGCGTTTGTCCGTGTAATTCTCACCACCAATGGCTTCAAGATAGGCTTCAAATCCTTCACGCCATTGTTTCCATTCCAATGGTGGTTCACCAGGACTCGCTAAAAATGGCGGAGGGGCATTGAAGCTTTCCATTATGATGTAGTAAAATAGATGAAAAAATGAAGAAAAATGTGACTTTAACAATGTGTAGTAAATGTCTTAGAGAAGTATTGTGATGTCATAAATAACAGTGGTCAAAAGTTCTTGAAAGAAATTATGCCTTGAACAACAATGGAAGGACTTCCTTGAAGAAGAGGGTTGTGACGTCACAATTGCCAAGAGAACGATCATACGTTAGAGTGTAGATGTTGTTTGCATGTGCTGACGCTGCCAGAATAGAATGCAGAGAATGATGAGCGCATGCGTTTGCTCGCGCTGAGATTTCTGGACGCGTGACAGTGCGCACGCATTAACTCGCGCATATAAACTAATACGTTGAAAAGGCAAAAGCGGAAATAAATGAAGATATTCTCACCGCTTAACGGGGGAAAAACGGGATTTTCAGCATAACGACATCAGATCGATCAGAAAGGCTCCGAAAACATAGAAGAGGAAGTCCAGTACTTCAAGTCAGCAACGGTAATCTTGGTCCGGGAAAACCGGGGCTGCAGGCTCCGAAATCGCGTAGGTTCGTTCACACCAAGTCGCCAGTGATGTATCCGTGAAGGATTGAAGTAATCAGCTCTGGTTATTGTGGAAAGTTATGGTTTATTGATAATGCGAGATCGAGATAACAGGAGCCCACGCCAACCGCTGCACTGGAATCACCGGAATACCTAGGCATAGGATTCCACATTCCAGAGCTTGCGATGTGGCGAGCGCAGCATGGAGCACGAGGATACAAGTCAGCCGCTGGTAAATGGTACCACAGGTACCCAGGGCACTGTGACCAGGGACCCCTCTAAGGGCTGCAGCATTTATTGTGCCACCCTTAAAGGCCCTCTACCCTGACACTCACACACTGCTTTGGCAAGCTGCGTGTCTTGGTGCAAAACAAAGAGAAGAGTCGACGTGGCACAGATCCCTGTGTGCCATGCACACAAAACACTGTCCTGGCATACATCAGTCACCCCTCTAGCTGGGTGCCCTATGCCAGTGGTGAGGGCAGGTGCATGAGCCCTGTACCCCTACAGTACCCAGGTACCATTTGTTGACTGAGTGTGTACATCAAATGCTTTGCACTGTCCTCTGATACTGCCTTACTGCTCGACCAAGCTACCACTTTAGAGAGTAAAGTTTTATCTAATTTTAGCCTCTGCCAAACCTCTGGAGATCCCTGGACTCTATACACACACACACTGTACCTCACTTTGGTGCAGTATATACAGAGTCAGTTTCTTACACAGCCTATATCAATATCAGTTAGTATGTCCAAACCGCAAGAATTTTGAAGGGCTAGGTAGTCTCTGATTTAGTGCTGAAATAGAGAAGACGACGACCAGCTTTGCTACGGTCATCAATAACATCATCATGCTAAATCATAGAAGGCATCTGGGTTGGATCAGAGTCTGATCAGAAATGCTTTCCTAATCTATTATAGAATTTGTCAGGAGGATGGGGCCTGTATGCTGCTTCCAACAATTGTGCTCTTCATCTCGATCAGATAAAGACAGGCTTAGTGTTCAGAAAGTCTGTTAAATCATGAGATGGATACAAAACCAGTGACGGTGATTTCAAAGATGGGGGCCAATGAAAGCACTGAAGGCGGAAAAAGCCAATAAGGCCCCATTAAAGAATGAATAGCACTGAAGCAGAGTTTAACGGGGCTGGAACAGCACCAACAGCCCAAAGATGCACCAGAGGGAGCTGGGGAGAATATTTGCCTAAGAACACCCGCATTGCCTGGGTGAAGGCCACAATATGCCCAGGGTTCATACCAGAGGCCAGAAAGGCCAGAAGCCCATCTGGCTCCAGCTGTGGATTCAGAGCAGGTATAATACCTACTAATTCCAGCTCCAAAGTAGAAACTGAAGCTGAAGCCAGGGAGCAGAACTATCAGCAGGATGACCTACCCTTGGACTTATAATGATGTAGAGAGACTGAGCAATCTCTCTGGCTCAGTCTACTTGGTGTCCTTAAAGTAAGCCCTTTTGGAGAATTTACGAGCTCCCAGCTGAAAGCAAATAGGAGTGGGACATGCTACGGTACCAGGAGACAGAGTGGTATGGCTTCCCAAATGTCAGTCCTGGCCATAAAGAGTTTAGCATCCCTTTCCCATAAAAGTCATTGGCATGCATAAACCCTCACTTCTCAAAGCACTTGAAATGAAAAGACACATGAGCGCAGAAAAAAAAGGAACTGAGATTGGTGTGTTGAGGTGGTGCCTTGTGCAGTTCCTTCAAACACACAAAAGGTGATGGGAGGGATGCTTACAATTTGTCCAAGCACTGGCAATTGCTCCGGGTAGCATACCAACGGTTTTTTATCCCACTATGCCACCTCAGTTTGGACCCAGCAATATGCAAATCAGCCTTGACCCTGCTCCAGTGGGAACAGTCCAGCCCAAACATCCAGGCCAGGTCCTCACCAAACCAGAACACAGGCAACCAAGGATCGGTTTCACCCTGATAAAGGCTCATCAGCCAGGAATAGCTGGGTTCCAGTGGCAAAATGAGCACAGGACCCACATCTGTGCATTCTCTTGGCACTTAAGGTGGTACATCAAACACACAAAAGGTGATTGGAGCAATGTTTACAATTTGTCTAGCCACTGGCAACTATTCGTCGTAGCTTCCCAACCCATTGTTCTTTTGCTTACCATGCCACCTCAGTTTGGACCTAGCAATATGCAAATCAGCTTTGATCCTTCTCCTCATGTGAACAATCCAGCCCAAACTGCCAGGCCAGGTCCTCACCAAACTGGAACACAAGCAACCTAGGATCATTTTTGCCCTGATAAGGGCTCATCAGCCAGGTATAGCTTGGTTCCAGTGGTACAGTGAGCACTGGAACCAAGCTATACCCAGCTAATGAACACTAACAAGGGCGAAACCGGTCCTTGGTTGCTTGGTCTCCAGTTTAGGAAGGACTTGGCCTGGCAGTTCAGACTGGATTATTTCCATTGGAGCAGGGTCAAGACTTAATTGCAAATGGATTGGTCCAAACTGAGGTGGCACAGTGTGCCAAACAACAATGTATTGGGATGTGGCCTGAGTAATTACCAGTGGCTGAGATTAATTCAGGCATTCCGTCCATCACTTTTTTGTACAGTTTAGTGTGTTGCACTAAGTGGGATGGGTATGCCCACATGTAGGTCCGGGGCACTCTGTATCACTGAAACCAAGCTACACCTGGCTGATGAGCCTTAACTAGGGCAAAACCGGTCCTGGGTTGCTAATGCTCCAGTTCAGGTATGATCTGCCCTGGTAGTTCAGGCTGGACTGTTCCCATTAAAGCAGGTCCAAGACTGATTTGCATATGACTGGGTCCAAATTAAGATGGCAGGGTGTGCAAAATAACAATGGATTGGGATGCAGCCCGAGTAATTACCAGTGGCTGAGATTAATTCAAGTACTCCATCCATCACCTTTTTGAATACTTTATGATGCAGTTCCATGATACATAACCAGGATACAGCTCACAGCCGATGCAGAGCTGTGGCACCACTTGGTAGCACAGAAGAGCTGAGAGTTTGCAGATCCAGTATAGGGTTTGGCCAAATTCAAGACGTGAGGAATTTGCAGGTAGAAGTATCCATCAGAAACGAGCATTAGCATAGGTCTCGCCTTTGGGGCCTTATAAGTGTTTAGCCATGCAACATTTGACGTGGTTGCACCATGGATATTGTGCTGCATAACTAAATAATTATAAGGTCCCACAGGCAAGACCTATTGGTTATGCTAATGCTTGTTTTGAAATCCATCAACAGATACTACTTTGACAACCTTTACAAATATATGATAACACGTTACCTCGATTTTCATGCACGTATCATAAGATAAATATATTGCAAATGAAGGAGAAACACTTTACACGTAACCAACACTTTTATGCCCAGTGTTCAGACACTTACACTGAATGCAGAAGTATTTAGAGGCGATCTCCGTGCCCCGCAGTTACTTCTAACTAAGCATAGCTTTGCTTTCCAAAAAGGCAGTTTGAGACATGAAACAATCTGCTCACTACAATTAACATCAGCCCGTTCAGTTGATTTACAATTATAAATAATTCACCAGGAATAATGTTGCTCGGACAGATCATCTACAACTGAGGGGAAAAAACATAAACCGACAGTCCCTGCCATTTTTAAACGCCCGGCCGGACTCACCATCGTATCACAGAATGCCGATGTTGTAGTTCATCTTGGCCAGGTACTGGTAGTTCCACAGGTCCATCTTCATAAACAGCATTGATCGGGCAAACAGAGAAGACCAGCTCCTGTGCTTTCACCCGGAGGCGGAGAGGGGAAGGCGGCAAGCGACGAGGTCCAGGCTCGGTTCGACACCCGAACAGCGAGAGGCCCGGCCTCCGACTGCAGGCACAAAAGTAACGCACAAATAAACTTCAGCCAGCAACGGCGCTGAAACACCCTTCAAGAGTTTCAGGTTAAGGGGGCTGTGAAACAAATTCTGTTTATGTAGTCAATACAAGTTATGAGGTTGCTAGAAGCCTTAAATCGGGTTTTTCATATATTTTTTTTAAAGCGAGCAAAGATTTGAGAGGACAATGGCAGATGGTTGTCCTCGCAGCCCAGGTCTCGGCAGTCTGAGAGCTATAGGCACTGGCAATATTACTGTATTAATGTATATTAATAAAAACAGCCCCAGGCTGTACACAAATGCATTAACATTGCCAACGCTTATAGCTCTCATAAGGCCGAGACCTTTTGGTTTTGCCAATGCTCGTTTCCCTGAGTGCCCATTGAAGCAGGAGCATTGCATGCCAACTCCACGCATGCCATCTGCTGCCTCAGCTGCTGTTCACTGACAACAGGCACTGCTAGAGGAAGAGTTGTAATGCACTACATGATACAACAGAGCTTTCCAAACGGTGTGTCCCGACACAGTACTACAAATGGTGGGTGTGCCGCCGGATGACATCGGTAGTTTGCTTATTTCAGCCTCACTTCCTTCCTGTAAATGAGCAGTACGTACCAGACGTACATGGCAATAGGAGGAGACCGTTAGGCGAGCGTGTGAGCGGCGCGCGAGGTACATGCATAGTTCGGTCTCCTACTTTTCGGCTGCAGTGGTGAGGCGATGGGACTACGTTGCGGCCTGGTCCACCTCTGCCCCGTCCGAGCGGCATTGCACTTTTGCAGCTGGGGGCTGCAAGGCCGAGCTGCAGCCCCGCTGGAGCCAGAGAAGCCGTGAGGACGAGCCTGTCTGTGGGGACCATTCCCGGTAGCCATCTGCAAAGACTGGAGGAGGCTGCGAAAACACATTATTTGGCAGGGTTCAGGTATGTGTCATAATGCAGCCGGCAAACGTGTGCCCTCGTTAGTGCCAATTTCACACGTGCAGACAGCAATTTGCAAACAGAATGCGACCAATTAACTTTTGAAAAGGGTGTCTTACTGTGTGGCCAAACGTGTGGCCTCTTTTTGTAACTTTTCACATGTTTCAGCTAGAAACATTTTTTTGTTGAAGTATGTAAATTATGTAGCAGATGGCATTTTATGTGGTAAACATGGTAAATCTATAATTATGTGAAAAACGCCAAAGTTGTGTAGAACTACATAATTCCAGATGGCCGGCTTGTAATTATGGCAAATACACCGAACACTTAATACATATCCTGCATGCATGGTAGATCCCTGGCCGCCCGAATAAGGAAAAGATTAATTCACTCCCTACTACACTGCTAAAATATCCTTTTAAATTAGCAAAATATAGAAACTTTGCTGTTCGCCCGGACACTACGCCTCGACATTGGCACCGGAGCTGATGCCCAAGCATTATTTATTTATTTTTATTATTATTTTTTTTAATTTTTTTTTTGGACCTTTATTATTCAACAAGGAAATACAAACATGGGCCTACAACCATTCAGGCCGGCCGCTAAACAAGTCAAAAATAAAGCAATACATTACAGAAAAGAACAGTGGCACGAAAATCAAGGTCTGAAAAGCGTCCAGGATAGAACACAAGTGTAAATTTAGATTACGAGAACAAGGATCCAAGAAGGTCCATTTTACAACGAAGAAAAATAAAATAAAATCAATGCCGTACAGTCAGACAGGCTCCTACGATAGCAAACAAAAAGCGGAAAACCCGCCCGCAGTGTAAATATATTCGAAGTAATGGGGGACAGGGCCATTGGGTCAGGATAGTTATAAAAACACTTACAGTGCAGTGCGAGCTACGCCCCATCCCCAAAGCGCAACACATTGTAGGAAACATAAAAGACGACGACATCGAAAAGGGAAAGACAAAGGGCCATAAAGACAAAGAAAGGACAAATCAACAATCCCATCCCCCTCCCCCCACCCTGCACCCCTGCAAAAGGTTACGGCCTACCACCTCCCCCCCCCCCCCCCCCCCCCCCAGCAGCGTGCCTGTCGCCCTAATTAAGAAACCCGAAATATAGAGAAGAGAGAAAAAAGAAGAAAAAATGGTGGAGGAGGTCCATCGACCCGGCCACCCGGCCCCCTCCCACATCCCATGCAATAATCGTCAGACCGCAATAGTAGAAGGACTACGAAAAAACAAAAAAAGTAATCATGTATAGCACAATCAATGATATCCCCGCCGAGTGTCCCTTAAGTCACTGTCAAACAATAATGAGTCCCACCATGTCCCAAATGATCTCACCCTTGGCCTCTTCTATCCATAGTACCAATGTACCTTTCGCTATCAAGCGGCTTACAAAAGAGCATGAGGGGTTCAAATGTTCCAGGAGAATCGGGAAGTGTCGTCGCTCCATCGGGCGTCAGCCACCAGTACCCAGCCAAAGACGCATGGCGGGAATCTGCCTGTATCAACACCAACACCGATAACAACCTCCAGTCCGAACACAGTTTCGCCAGCCATGGAAAAGGAATCACTCGACGCGGCAAGCGCTGAAACACTGCCGGGGTCGCCCAAAGCACAGATTGACGCTGTTCTGTCACTCGCCGAGCAGACAAGGGCCCCAATGAGTCGATCACCTGTGCAACTGGTGTATCCACAGCAGTCTCATGAACCAAGGCTAGCCGTGACCCCACAGATTTAAGCGTAGCGGAGGCATCCGTCAGTGACATAGAGGCAGGCAGATCGGCGCCTACACAGGAAGGAACCAAGCCTACGCAGAACGGCGGACCAACAATGGCGTCCATCCGTCTTCCCAGTTCCCGGGCCTCCCGGAGCAGGGTCATTTGCAGGGTTGTTAATGCAGCCAGGACATCTCTGGACGTGGGCCCTTTCTCATGATGCCAGCCCCCGGGACTCTCTTGCACAGCGGTTTCTCCGTCCGGGTGGAGGGGGCGGATAAGGGTGCCATCCGCCATCTTAGCCGTTACGGCCTCCTCTTTCTCTATCTCACCTCAGGACCTGGCCCCACACCAGGATGCAGCAGGATTCACTGGCGGACCCCAAAAATTAAGGCAGGCATCTCAACGGAGGGTCACCAAAGGGCTAAACAATTTCTCTGCCGTTCCCCGGGAGGCACCCGTCAGTCCCGGGAGAAGCTGTTAATGCCCTGGCATCACACTGAGGGGGAGTCTAATATCGTGGTTTCCCTCCGGTCCTGAGGTATCGCACTTCCAGCAGAGCGATCTGCTATTCGGAGGAGGTCGGCACTGTCGTCGTTGGCCGGCAGTTCTCAGATTCCCGCCGACCGACTCCCCTCAGCAGCCAGAGGCCGCTGTTGTTGCCGTCGCGGCCGGATACTCCTCCCACTCGAGATCCCGGTCTCGGCACAGTAGAGGCCGCCAAACAATCGGGGCATTTCTCCGGGGCTACCGCACGGAGAAACACCAGGAGCAGACGGTAAGTGAACGGTGTCCTTCGCCTACTGAGATATGCAAGAATTGCATTGGATAAGTGCCAGGATATATGTGCGGGGTGAGAGGGCTCACGGAGCCGAGCGTTTATGCAGCCATCTCGATCGCCATCTTGGCTCCTCCTTGCCCAAGCATTATTGATTGATTGATAGATGAATTCTCCACAATCAGTTTGTTCTTGTTCATAGCCAGAAGGAATATGCTACTTACCAGTATGCATCTGTTCTTGGCATGTAGAGCTGCAGAGTCGTATACTGTGCATTAGATCGCCACCTGGTGTTGGGCTCGGATGATTGCAGGTTGTTGTCTTCTTGGAAGAAGTCTTTGTAGTCACGAGATATGTGACTCCTCTCTTGGACAATACTGCGCATGGTCATCGACTCCCTCCTCAGATTGTTTTTCGCCATGATGGGAAATTATGGAGTTAGTAGAAGTAAAGATAAAGAAAGGATGTCCATGCGTGTGCATCTAAATAAGCTGATAACTGGAACGGATACAAGCCCCGGGGAGGCGGGAGGGCTTATACGACTCTGCAGCTCTACATGCCAAGAAAAGATGCATACTGGTAAGTAGCATATTCCGTTCGAGGCATATGAGCTGCAGATCGTATACTGTGTATCGATTGTGCAGCAGTGTCTAGCCTAGCGGTTGTCGACTGTATCCGTTGCAGTATTCTGAAACAGTGTTCTAAGTACAGCTTGGCCTACTGCAGCTTGCTGCTTGGCTTGCACATCAACACAATAGTGTTTTGTGAAGGTGTGTATTGTAGACCATGTGGATGCCTTGCATATGTCCTCTAGTGGTATATTTCCTAAGAAAGCCATTGAGGCTCCTAGTTTGCGAGTAGAGTGTGCTCTAGGAGGAACTGCTAGTGTACGTTTAGCCTTTTGATAGCATATTTGTATACACTTTACAATCCACCTGGCAATTCCCCCTTAGAGATGGGGTTGCCTTTGTGTGGAGGAGAGAAAGATACAAATAATTGTTTTGTTTTTCTGAAGGTTTTAGTCCTATCTGTGTAGTATAACAGGGCTCTTCTAACATCTAAGGTGTGTGAAGCCCTTTCTGCAACAGAGTCCGGGTTTTGAAAAAACACCGGTAGCTCTACTGATTGGTTTAGGTGAAAAGGAGTAATAACCGTTGGCAGGAATTTTGGATTAGGCTTAAGAACCACTTTGGTAGTGTGTATCTGAAAAAATGGTTCTTGTATTGTGAATGCTTGTATTCCGCTAACTCTTCTGAGAGAGGTGATGGCCACAAGGAAAGCAGTTTTCCATGTTAGGAACTGTAATTCACACTTATGTAAAGCCTCCCATAAGTCTTGTAAGGACCACGTTTAGGTTCCATACTGGAGCAGGTGGTAACCTGTATTCCTATAGGTCCTGAATCGATCCCCCTATTCCTGACCCTATTCTAGTTAAACAAACCAACAAGTTAACTAGCAGTCAGCCCATGAGGCAGAAAACCCCCATGATGCAGATACCGTTATCTGACGCAGTCACACTACGGCACAGGAACGTGTTATCTGATTAGGTCATAACACTTGCGATCTAATTAGACAAGCGATATTCCTCCAGCCCCTGATAAGGCATACGGAGTTCTCATAACAAATCAAACCTATGACAACCTGGCAAAACCCTGCGGCCATTGTTTTGATTTCACCGAGAACTTTAGTAAAAGAATGTGCTAACGAGCAAGTCGTATGACATCTTTATTGACGTATCTATGTCCATCCTTACGTCAATCTCGGCACCTTAAAGGTATAAATATTACCGATCTTGCCATATGCAAAACACACGCGTGGTGACGAGACGGAGCAGCCATACTTGCCGAAGCGAAGAGCAGACCAGACCCCGCTGGCAGCAGCCCCGCCTTCCTGACGCGCTGAGAGAAGCTGCTTTCTCCTGCCGAGAATCCAGCACCGGCGTTTCCGGGTAGCCCTCGCAGGCAGCCTGGAATATCGAGACCAGAGAAAGAGATACCATTCCTCATTCATCCTAAATTCCAGGTACAGAACTGAATAACCCCTCACAGAGAATTCTTTAGTTATTCACTTGGCAAAAACAAACTTAACTTAAACTGTAACTATCTATTCCCGCCCACGTATTAGACTTAGGTCAGGTACACGGGGTAGGCGTATCTAGAAACACCAGTTGAGTACGTTTAGTCAAATGTATATGTGTATATAATATATTTTATTCATTTTAAAACATCTTATGGCTTAGAAACCATATCAATGTTTTTACAGTATTATTTTATACTATTGCTTTTAATGTATGCACTTTACTTAGCTATAAGTATTGCAATAATATCGATCCATTTCTCTTGTATGAGAAAAGAGACTGATCAATAAATAACACCTTTTTATTGAACACGCCCGTCTCTTCCTTTTCTCTACATTCTGATGAGACTAAGAATGCACGTACTGACTGAGTAAAATAATTTGCCTTTTGTTCACACGACTCTCGAGATTGACTCTTGATTAGGGGAGAGCAAAGTTGTCATGTTCTATGGTTGTCAGAAACTAAATCCCTTCTTGTCTAATCAGGGAAGTTAATTCCTCCTTGAACATTCGAGAACGTTTCTAGTGAACTCTGAGCTAAGCTGGCAAACCCAAAACTTTAAGTCTAGTATCGACAGTAGTAGACCTAGTTAACGTCTGGCCTAGGCCTTTACTGCTGTAGGTATTATTCCAATGCGCAGAGCCTATTGGGAAGATAGGAACTACACTACATGGCGCCCAACGCGTTTGGAAAGGGCGATAAAACTAACGTAAGACATTTAGAGTAACTCAGTCGTGCTTTCTCACTCAGACCCCTTTTCCCAAATACTCCAAAGACGTCTGGAGTGGGTGAAAGGTTATATCCGCCAGACCTCGCAGGAGGGAACTCCTATGTATGGTTCTTGGTATAGTCAACGTTGAAGGATAAACAGTTCCAACATATTGTGCATCTAATCTTTATTTCCATAAGAAACCTGATCTGCAAAGAAACAAAATAACCTTCAGGACAGTAAAATGTCAGAAAATGAAGAAGAAAGAGAGGCAGTTAGATTAGCAGCTGACATAGCAGAAGCTGATACTGCACTACAAAATGCAGACCCGGATATAATACTCATCCCGGTCATTAAAAGAAAATCTATAACCTTGAAACTTATAGAAAATGGACTGACACCTAGAGGTGGCACAGTCATATTCGTAATTGAGGCACACGAATATCGGCAGACAGAGGTATATTATTCATGGATACATTTTCCAGCAGCAAATGCTGTAACAAAGTACTTCCACTATTACAAAATAGAGGAACCTCCTAATGAGTACACTCCTTTCGAGGAGGTGGAAGTACCACTCAAATTCCAAGAGCATTTGCTCTTATTTGATGGCGCCCTAAAACATAATAATCACATCACCAGACTCGGTCCTTTAGGTAGACCAGGAGCAACGTGGCCGGTCCTAGCCGGATACACACCACATCCAGACATCAATGGGATGTCTGCAGCAGAACTGTTAACACAGCTAAAACAATTAATAAAAATTCATAGACAATTAGTTCAGTATGTGATGCGGACATCAACAATTCAGCCAGCGATTAAACTTCCACAGCTGACCCCTCAACAAGGGAACACAAATAAAATTACACCACAGAACATCCAATCCTGCCTAGGTAAAGTACCGACTAAACGGGAACAAATACCATTCTGGTTGGCACAGAAAATTACCCAAATAGAGGCGGTGTTTCCTGACACCACCCCGCTAGAAAAACACAGGATTCTGACTATCTGTCTCCCAATGGGAATCACACCACACATAGAGGACTGTGACACTTGGGGTACAGTCTTTGCTTCCATCTACACAAAAACGCACGGTGTTCCATCCATTTCGGTGATACCAGATGTGCTAAAACAAATTCAAGACGAATACGGTCCAGAACCCGCTTTAACTCTTGGTATGAAATTACTGAAAGACTTCAAGCAGGTCTCGGCTATATTATTAGCCAACATAAAAGGTGAAGCAGCCAACGTGGCGATCCGCCAGAGGTTAAAAGAGACAGATATAGCAGACCAACCAGCTGAAATTGCCAGAATCATAGAAAAATCCTATGAGGAACTAGGTAGGGACAGTTTAGGTGGAATACCAGTAAAACCGCAACTGACTGAAAGTCCTGAAAAAATATTTTTTAATAATAATTCACCAAAAAAGAACTGGGATGGAAACAAACAATCCAATCCTAAAGAAAAGAAATTCCAGTCCAGAGGAAGGTCTCCTAGGCGAAGGGAGAAATCTCCGAACCAAAGACACAGGTCACCCCAGAGTGACCCCTCTGGGAAAAGATATAACCTTAGAAATAGGGATAATATAAAAAAACCTGATAGATATCAAGACATTGATACACGTCCCTCTCAATCTTTTCAGACTTCCTCGCAGAAATCGGAAAGAAGAGGACGATCAGAACAAAGAGAAGAGCACGCCAAGTCCAAAGACAAGGAACCTGCTCAGCTAAAAAAGAAATTACAAGTTCCAAAAAAGAAGGTAGCCAGTATCAAGGTAGTTAACAATGCCGAGAATACTGAGGACACAACTGAAAAACGGAGAATGGGCTCAGACAATGCTAGACAGCGCAGCAGAAGTGAGCATAGCTCGCAAAGTCCTTATGAATCATCTGGAGACAGTGGACACGAATGAATATCTTCAAGTGGAAACTGCAGACACCAGGGTTAAGTAAACCTCACAAAATATACGAGATAACATTACGTATAGAGGGAGATAAGACTAGGAAAATAAGGGGACTATTTTGGGATAATCTCTCCAAGGGCTATGACTTCCTTCTAGCTGAAAAAGACTGGCCACCAGAGTTTGTCAGGGAGTGCCCTCATGGCGAAGAAGTAATTATGCCTGCCTTCTCAAATCAAATTCCAATTCATAAAAAATACACACTTGCTAGAAAGTGGGCAGTGGCTCTAGCACCTGCTTTATATAAAAATCACGTGGGATGGGATGAGGATTCTCCTCCTCACAAAATCCAGTTAAAAACACAACCTACTGCACAAAGGCAGTACCCAATTAAGCAAGAACCTAAAAAACAGGTAAATGAAATACTAGATCAGCTAGAATACCAGGGGGTGATTGAGACTTGCACCTCACAAATGAACAATCCTTTGTTTCCGGTCTCCAAACCAGACAAATCATATCGTCTAGTTTTGGATTACCGACACCTTAACACATGTTGCAAAACTTTTGCAGTGCAAAACTCACACAGTGCTGCACTAATGAATAACATAGTGCGCAAAAAATACAAAACAACCTTAGACATCTCTAATGGATTCTTTTGTCAAAACATAGCACCAGAGAGCAGATATTTAACTGCATTCTCAGTAAATGGCACTCAAAAACAATTCTGTCGGTTAGCCCAGGGGTACAAGAACAGCCCGGGGGTATTCTCAGCGAGAGTAACAGAATTACTTCAACTATATGATGATGAAGCATTATCTTATATCGATGACATTTACTTAACAGATGATGACTTGGAGACTCACTTGAAAAGAGTGAACACCATAATACTTGGGTTCGCTGCAGAGGGTTACAAATTCAACTTTAAAAAATCCAGAATTGCCCATCTGACAGTCCTGTTCTTAGGATATGAATTATCAAGCGAAGGCAAAAGCCTGGCTGATAATTTCCTAGAGAAATGTGCCGTACTCCAAGCACCTAGAACACTAAAAAACTTACAGTCGATTCTAGGCTTCCTAAATTTCGGAAGAACATACATTGCAAATTACGCAGAAAGGGTCAAACCCCTTTATGATCTAATTAAACCAGATTTTAAAAAGATCCAATTGGACTCAAATACACACAGAAATTTTGAGATCCTTACAAACAGACATGCTAATTAAAACAAAATTAGAAACACGTGATAACACACGCAATCTTGTGATTCGAGTCATCCCAGGGAGATGCGGATTCACATACCTGACCTCTAATGAGGGAGAAAAGGTACCGATTGCATTCAAATCACACTTGTACACAGAAGCTGAACAGAAATTCAGCAACAAAGAAAAAATTGTTCATGCAGTTCAAACCGCAATAGCTAGAGAGAAAGATCAAGCTGACGGTAGACATATCACAGTCAGAACAGCAAAATCAGCCTTTGAGGCACTAACAACACCGTGGAATTTACCAACAACAGCATTGAATCCGGAATGGATACAATGGGTGAATTCTATCACAACGGACAAAGTATACTACTACTTTGATCCAGAACTAGAAGAATTAAAAAATCTAGAATATGAAGAAACATACCCTCTGCCAATCGACATTCTGCCTTTACGACATTATGCCTGTGTAATCTATACAGACGGACATGCTCAACCCTCCGTTTGGGGAGAACAAGCATACAACCCCACATGTGAGATTACAAAAGAAGTGTGGCGCGGAGGTAAACTAAAACCTCTATTAACAAAGACACACTCAGTAGAAAGTAATTCAGAACAACAAACTGAAATATTAGCTTTAAAAATGGCGCTAGATAATGCGGATCGCGAATTCCCGACACTTATAGTGTCAGATTCATATTACTGCGTCAAATCATATAACAGCGATTTGCAGACATGGATTCAAAACGGTTACAAAGATGACACAGATGCACCAATAAAGCAGAAACTGCTCTGGGAACAAATAGCTCTTTTACAAAAAGAACTACCAAAGACTCACGTGGCTCACTCACAGAGTCATCAGCGTGATGGCGTTCACGTTGTAGGGAATTCATTGGCTGAGACAGCCACAGCGGCAGCCACTAAATCGGCTCCCGTAGATCGAAAAAAGCGTACATTAAAATACATTGACGGTGAAACAGTGCTGGCAGTGAAAACGTCATCAAAAGGCGACTGCTCAGCGTTACCGATCAACTATCCACTCAATTATACATACATAATCGATGCAAACTCTGTCCCTTTTGCTCGAATCCCTGGAGTGGGGGATAGAGTGATTCCAAACATGGACAGGAGAAACTTGTTAATCGCAGACGCACACATGGGCGAGGGTCTCAGACACCTTAAAATAAAAGATTCTCTGGAAGAATTACAATCACGGTACTGGTGGCCAGGCATGAGCCTGCGTCATACCATGTTTGTAAAAAACTGCCCAAACTGCAACAGAGATCGCAGTGGGGAGAGAAACAGTTTAATACCTCGTCGTTCTACTCCAGGAAAAATCAGGAGTAAAAAGGAAGGGTTGCGATTAACATATACAGGCTAGTTCCACTTATAATGTAGATCACCAGCACTCGGCTGACGTCCGGACTGTTATACAAAGATTTGCGGGTCTAAATGGCATATACGCTAAGCGCATGCTACGTTTGACTATTGTTTTCACTCAAGCCCTCCTGCCTGGGGGGAAACATGGCCAAATGAGCATAGTCCAGCGGGAATCTTCTCACTTCCTTCCTGAGGGTACGGGAAGGTGTAAAGAAAAAACCAAGGCATAAAGCAATCTATAGCGGAAAGGATATTAGGTTCGGGAGCTGGGTGGGTCAAACATCTAATAAGTGTCCAACGTAGTCTCAATAACTTGCCAAGAAATTCTCTGAAGGGATTCAGTGCGTACAAATTATTATTTGGAACTAGGATGATGATCTCTGACATTGATAGTCAGACTTCAGTGGTGAAAGAAAAAAGCTTTGATATCAAAGACCGTTTGGCTATTTTGCAGGACTTAAACAAGAAAAGAAAAGACCTGAGCAACATAAAGTTGAAACAACAGCCAACAACCACTGAAGAACCACCACCTGTCCCAGCAAGACCTGTCTGGATTCCAAAAGTCGGGGATCTAGTCAGGGAAAAGATCGCGGTAAAGAAGGAATTTGGGCCTTCTTACAGAAAAGCAGTTCCTGTCTTGTCTGTCAACGGGACAAGATCAGTTGTACTACCGCCACTTGCTGGTAAAAAGGAGAACCGAGTTGTATCAATCGACCTGGTAAAACCACAACATGTGGCCGATAACAAACAGTAGGCCAAGTGGACTCCCAATAAGTAGCAGAACACCAAGGTTTGCTACCAGTACAGAGGTCCTAACGAAGAGGCTCATCACATTCGAAACGCCTACAGAAGAACAACAAGGACTATGCAACAATGCAATAGAACTAAGACCTCTGAAAACCCAAATAAAAACATTTAGCAGAGACACACCAATCTATAATGAAGTACCAAGTGAAAATGCAAGAAACAGAAATCCTGAACCAATTGGAACAATTGACAGAACTGCATCCGGCTACTTCATTAACTTCGATGATTCCTCTGAGGGCTTCAGCGAATCAAAGACACAGCCATCATCAAAAACCTTTAAAGACAAAGCTAAGGAACTTTTGAGACAACTGAAAGAAACATATCTGATTTCTCCATGGATTGAATTTTGGGTGGGTTTTGGTGCATTTATCCTCATACTTTGGCTCATCATGGTACTTACTTTGGGACGCTTCATTGAGGGAAAATATGCTAAAATGGACACAGCAAGTCAGAAAATCAACTTGATCCTCAAACCACACACATCTTCACACGTCGAGAAAAGAGAACTTTCTTCAGCCAACTTCACAGCCAATCCGATACCTGGTGGGGTAGCTTGGGACAACACTGACTATGAAATTTATGGTCCGGTCGAGATCCTGAAATATCCACACCAAATTAAGATCTCATTGAGTGACTTTGCAAAACCAAACTCATTTGCTGATGATTGGGACTTCGAAAGCATTAATAACATGATGTCTGACTTAGTAATGTCTGCTAAATTTACCAAACATGATTATTTGCAGGGTTCTACAAATTATGACAGTATGTATTGCTATAACCACTATGGTAACCACTTTCTACATAGATCTGCACAACCTAGAAATGTTTTAAATTATAATCAATGGGAACATTGTGCAACACCTCCAAAAGGGAGCTCAAGAACCGTTTACGACAAATATTCATATTTTTCAGGTTTTAACACAAGTAATGCTGAAGCATTTTATTTTAAATTGTCAAACAAGACAGGAACCAAAACCATGAAAACCAACACAAAATTGTTATATTCAGACTCATTTTTTGAACAAATGAATACTTTTGGATTTGATTATTGGGACAAAAATGTTGAATTGAAAAGTGTTTGGGGTACAAAAGAATGGCAAGTACAGGGTATAGAAGCTTTGTTTAGAGCCTGCATGATCCCAGAACAAATGATATTTTTAAATGACACTGTTCAACAGACCACCTGTCTTGGCTTAGCCAAAATCAAAGATTTAAATAAACCGTCTATTCCAAAGCCAATAATGTTTAGCAATAACTCTGATACAGATGAAGAGATAGACGTAAACCATATATTAAACCAAAACAGAACACATCCTGATTGGAAACAGTGGTTGATCTGGCCCACAGATACTAATAACTGTCAAGACAGATTCCTGAACAAAACACAGGGGTTCAAAATGACCAGGCCAGACCCTAGATATCCTCAAAGACATCACCCAGGGATAATACCACCTACAGTGTGGGCAAATTATGCCTTCAATGGCTACAAACTTCCACACTGGCAGAAATTAAACAACACCTAACTTTACTTACTGATGGTGCTGACTTGCGTGATTTCACTTTGGGACCACGCAAACAGCGTCAAAAGCGTTTCATAGCAGCCTCTGTATATGCAGCATACAATGAGGCCTGGAAGGTTACTCAAATTGAAACAGCAGAGAGAATACGGGAAATTGACCGTATTAATTTGGAAAAATCACTTTCTGTAGTGGACAATGGGTTAATGACTCTGTCCTCCAGAATTTTTTCTTTGGACAGCATTGTGTCGTCAGCAATCGATATATTATCGCAAGACTTACTGCTATTACAACACGGTCAGTCACAATTGCGTTCTATTGTACAGCTTGGCTGGACGTTACAAAATCTGCGTTCAGGCTATGTGCCTTGGCGTTTAATCAACACAACGTCACTATTCCAAATCTTTAACCTTACTGACAAATCAGTATGGCGCAAAAGGGTGCTGATTATACAATCTTGAGCATTGAAAAACTAGAAAGATTACCAATGACAATGTCAGAACGACCTGTCAATGAATGGATAATACATGGGATAATAAATATTCCAATCTCAACCTTCAGGTTTCAATACTGCCAAAAATATATACAGGCTGGCATGTATGAGAAATTGGGAAAGGGGTACCTTAAAACAACATGGAACCTGCCCTATTCACATGCATGTGTCAGTAATAAAGGACAGAAAGTGTTTCTTGGTGGCAACAATTGTGCGATGTCACTAAGTGGCACACTTCTGTGTAACGGAATTAGTTTGCATGGAGCCTGTGAAGGGAATTCATACAACCTTTCATGTCACCAGCAAGGCACCAGCAAGGCGCACCTGCAACAGAAATAGAACCATTCTTTCAAAGACTCTATAATGGGAGTTACATTCTTATTGTAGACCGCAGATGTTGTAGTCTTATGCCCGGGACTCCTTATCTAGTAACTACTACTGCGAAGGTCAAGTGCTGTGGACGCACATTGTTCCCCAGCTCCTTCCCAGACAGGGAGGCAAGGGCATGGCCCGATTTGAAAATTACTTCTATTCGAATAGATACTTTAAGCAGAATGAAAACAGTCCTTCTTCAGACGCCTACCAGGCTCTCGTCATCAAAAGAAACGTATGATCTACAAGTCGCAAGGACGACTGCAGAGATACATACATTATTATCAACTAATTCCCCCGTACATTTCGCGGAAATCCTGAATGAAATCTTAAATATTTCTGATACCAATGGGGTCTCAAAGGTATTTAAGACAGTATTTTCGATGGCATGAACACCATTCAAAGCCATACTGGGTATTTTTCCAGATTTCGTCCATTCGATTTTTGGCGGACTTCCCCTGATCCTGGGACTAATTGCAGGAATCCTATTCTTAGTCCTTATTTTTCGTTATGGCAACCCATGTCACAGACAAAACTCTTGCGACAAGGGAAGAAACAATCCTAGCCATTGGATACCGGGACCGGATATCAAAAATCCTGGGACTCTCCCGGCTTAGAGACCTGAACATGACTTGGTTTCTATCATTTCGACCAATGTGGCAAAGATGTGTTTTACCTGTATTGAGGTGTCTGCTATGCGGAGAAGAATGCGTGTTAGACACCTGTCTGACGCTACAATCGGATGCGCCGATGGATGCAGAAACATTGTTGAGCCCGATCAAGGTTCATGCTTTGTGCTGCCCTCAAAGGCTACCAATCCTGATGACGGCATTCGTGGAAGCTTCACCACTACGATTGATGGGTAGTGAAGTTCAAGATGAAAGCAGCATCGAACAGGTACGACCTTCTGTCAGTAATGCAAATCAGAATGTCAATGGAGACAATCATGCGCAAGAATGCATGATTACACCTATTTCCGAGTTAGTGGAACTTTCCCAGGAAGCTGTTGACAGTTGTTTCGAAAGCCTAAATGATATGATGTTCTCACCCGAACAGAAATAGAGACTTTTGAGCAGGCTCGCACACGGCGTTCCCTGAATTCGGCCTTCAACTTTAAAAATAAAGTCACATGAACATTTTCGCTCCAGTTCACGGACAGCAGTTTTTCCAGCAGCCCCAAATATTTTTGCATATTTTTCGGGACACTATCTTCTGCTTAAAGTAAGAACTATTCTTAGAGAACTAAGGTTTCTAAATTTTAGATAGCTTATAGACATTAGCTGCCCGCTGGCTTGTTCATAAAGATATTTTATTCTGTGATGGAATGGTCTCGAAACTTTTTTCTGTAAGAAACCATTTCATGTGTAATTCTCATATACCAAATAAGCAATAATGTATACAAATGCGATTACTTTGGCATTTTTCTACAGCTTGAGTGCATACCATATATATATGTCTGCAATTTTTTTTCAGTATATTTGAAAATTTCAAAATGCATTTATGTATTTTGCGGTGGTAAGGTATACACACTACTCTATAGTATGTTGTACTATGTTATACTATGCCTAGATTAGTAAATATGTCCATAGTTAGCGTGGAGTGGGTGTCATGTATTCCTATAGGTCCTGAATCGATCCCCCTATTCCTGACCCTATTCTAGTTAAACAAACCAACAAGTTAACTAGCAGTCAGCCCATGAGGCAGAAAACCCCCATGATGCAGATACCGTTATCTGACGCAGTCACACTACGGCACAGGAACGTGTTATCTGATTAGGTCATAACACTTGCGATCTAATTAGACAAGCGATATTCCTCCAGCCCCTGATAAGGCATACGGAGTTCTCATAACAAATCAAACCTATGACAACCTGGCAAAACCCTGCGGCCATTGTTTTGATTTCACCGAGAACTTTAGTAAAAGAATGTGCTAACGAGCAAGTCGTATGACATCTTTATTGACGTATCTATGTCCATCCTTACGTCAATCTCGGCACCTTAAAGGTATAAATATTACCGATCTTGCCATATGCAAAACACACGCGTGGTGACGAGACGGAGCAGCCATACTTGCCGAAGCGAAGAGCAGAGCAGACCCCGCTGGCAGCAGCCCCACCTTCCTGACGCGCTGAGAGAAGCTGCTTTCTCCTGCCGAGAATCCAGCACCGGCGTTTCCGGGTAGCCCTCGCAGGCAGCCTGGAATATCGAGACCAGAGAAAGAGATACCATTCCTCATTCATCCTAAATTCCAGGTACAGAACTGAATAACCCCTCACAGAGAATTCTTTAGTTATTCACTTGGCAAAAACAAACTTAACTTAAACTGTAA
This sequence comes from Lissotriton helveticus, assembly GCF_964261635.1. Classification (NCBI taxonomy): domain Eukaryota; kingdom Metazoa; phylum Chordata; class Amphibia; order Caudata; family Salamandridae; genus Lissotriton; species Lissotriton helveticus. The sequence goes on from NC_136072.1 coordinate 793,700,852, forward strand.
CTATCTATTCCCGCCCACGTATTAGACTTAGGTCAGGTACACGGGGTAGGCGTATCTAGAAACACCAGTTGAGTACGTTTAGTCAAATGTATATGTGTATATAATATATTTTATTCATTTTAAAACATCTTATGGCTTAGAAACCATATCAATGTTTTTACAGTATTATTTTATACTATTGCTTTTAATGTATGCACTTTACTTAGCTATAAGTATTGCAATAATATCGATCCATTTCTCTTGTATGAGAAAAGAGACTGATCAATAAATAACACCTTTTTATTGAACACGCCCGTCTCTTCCTTTTCTCTACATTCTGATGAGACTAAGAATGCACATACTGACTGAGTAAAATAATTTGCCTTTTGTTCACACGACTCTCGAGATTGACTCTTGATTAGGGGAGAGCAAAGTTGTCATGTTCTATGGTTGTCAGAAACTAAATCCCTTCTTGTCTAATCAGGGAAGTTAATTCCTCCTTGAACATTCGAGAAAGTTTCTAGTGAACTCTGAGCTAAGCTGGCAAACCCAAAACTTTAAGTCTAGTATCGACAGTAGTAGACCTAGTTAACGTCTGGCCTAGGCCTTTACTGCTGTAGGTATTATTCCAATGCGCAGAGCCTATTGGGAAGATAGGAACTACACTACAGTAAGGACCACGTTTAGGTTCCATACTGGAGCAGGTGGTAACCTAGGTGGGATTATACGTTTTAATCTTTCCATAAAAGCTTTGATAGCAGGTACTCTGAATAGAGATAGATGTTATCTATTCTGTAAATAGGCTGCTATAGCTGCCAGATGCAGGCGTGTGGAAGAATAAGCTAAATTGGACCTTTGTAGGTGTAGAAGGTAGTAAATGATATTTTGGATGGAAACATCCAGCGGATCAATATGATTATTGTTGCAATATATTGCAAATCTTTTCCACTTAGCGGCATAACACGCTCTGCTAGTGGGTTTTATAGCCTCTTTAATTATATTCATACAGTCTGGTGGTAGGTTTAAGTAACCAAACTCTAAGACTTCAGGAGCCAGATTGCCAAATTCAGTTGGCTTGGTTCTGGGTGTCTTATTTCTCCATGGTTCTGTGTTAACAGGGAGGGCGTGAGCTTTAATTTTTGATGTGGAACTAGTGAGAGATCCAGCAGTGTGGTGAACCACGGCTGGCATGCCCATGTGGGCGCTACTAGTATCAGTTTGAGAGACTGTTGTCTGAGTTTGCGCACTACTAGTGGAATGAGTGGGAGAGGCGGAAAAGCGTACGCAAATCTGCCTGACCAGTTCATCCATATTGCATTCCCCTCCGACCTTGGGTGTGGAAACCTGGCGGCGAAGGTTGGGCATTTTGTGTTCTCGTTGGTGGCAAACAGATCTATCTGTGGATGCCCCCACATTTGGAAGAATGGCTGAAGAACGTGTGGATGTATCTCCCATTCGTGAATCTGTTGTGACTGTCGACTCAATAGATCTGCTATCTGATTGTGAATTCCTGGAAGGTGCTCTACTGTCAGGTGTATGTTTTGAGGAATGGCCCATCTCCAAATGTTCTGCGCGAGCTGGGACAGTTGTAGAGAGTGTCCCCCCCCTGTTTTTGTATATAGTACATGGCGGTCATATTGTCCGTCCGGATTAAGACAGCTTTGTTTTGTACTTGCAATTGAAACCTCTTGAGTGCTAGAAAAATTGCTAGCAGCTCTAGATGGTTGATATGGAACATTTGTTGTTGGTTGTTCCATTGGTCTTGTGTCGTATAGTGTAAGAGATGGGCTCCCAATCCCATGAGGGATGCGTCTGTCGGGAGCACCACCTGTGGAACAGGCTCTAGGAACGGCCGCACCTGTGGAACAGGCTCTAGGAACGGCCGTCCTCTTGTCAAGTTTTTGGTGTTCCACCATTGCAGAGAGCGATATGTACGGCTGTCTACCAACACCAGGTCTGTGAGCTGACCTTGAGCCTGATTCCACTGTTGTGCTAGACATTCTTGTAGTGGGCGCATTTACAGTCTTGCATGTGGAACTATGAAGATACAAGATGCCATCATGCCTATTAGTCTCATGAACACTCTGGCTTGGAGAGACTGCTGGTGTTGAAAAACGGAGACTAAGGTCTGAATGCTCTGTATCCTGGCTGGACTGGGATACGCCAGAGCTGTAGATGTGTCTATGGTAGCTCCTAGATACTGATGAACGTGCGAAGGCTCTAGGTGCGACTTGGTGTAGTTTATGGTAAACCCTAAGTCGTGGAGTGTTTGAATTGTTTGCTTTGTCTGTTGGACACATTGACTGAATGATTTTGCTTTTATGAGCCAGTCGTCGAGATAAGGGAAGACATGTATCTGTTGTCTTCTGAGAGGTGCTGCTACTACTGCTAAGCACTTTGTGAAAACTCGTGTTGCTGTTGTGACCCCCGAATGGAAGGACTTTGAACTGATAGTGCTGTCCTTGTATGACAAACCTTAAATACTTCCTGTGAGCAGGATGTATAGGAATGTGAAAGTAGGCGTCCTTTAGGTCTAGTGTTGAAGAAAATCGCCTTGTTGTAGTAGTGGGAGTACTTGTTGCAGAGTGATCATGTGAAAATGATCTGATTGTATGTAATGGTTGAGGGGCCCGAGGTCGAGAATTGGTCGCAGTGTCCCGTCCTTCTTGGGGATTAGAACGTACAGGGAGTAAACTCCTGTTCCTCTAAATGAACTACTTGAATAGCATCCTTTTGTAGAAGTGCTAGAACTTCCTGTTGAAGCAGAGTCATATGGTCTGTAGACATTGGACGCTGCCTGGGTGGTATGTTTGAGGGGGTTGCTGTGAGTTCTAGGCAGTAACCATGTTGGATAATCTGTCTCACCCACCTGTCTGTTGTGATGGAATTCCAGACAGGTAGGAACTGTGATAATCTGCCCCCCACAGGAGTGGAATGCTGTAGGGGAGACAGAGGGAAGTCACTGTTTGGGAGTGGAAGAGGAGCGGTTGTTGTTGTTACCTCTACCTCTTCCCTTATTATTATTGCCTCTGTATCCTCCTCTAAAGTAGCCTTTGTTAGAGGAGGTCTGTGTGTGCGTCTTGAAAGATGATGTTGTATCTGCACCGGTTTGCTTAGAGCCTCCTCTATAAAAGGAGCGGCAAAAAGAACTTCTAGTCTGAGTGGATTGTAATGCACCCATAGACTTAGCTGTGTCTGTTTTCATTTTTTCCAGTGTATTATCTACTTCCGGCCCAAACAATTGGTTCTGATTGAAGAGCTGGTTCAAGATGGTAGTCTGTACCTCTGTTTTAAACCCTGAAATGCGTAACCACGCATGTCGTCTGAGTATAATACTAGTATTGACTGCTCTGGATGCTGTGTCAGCTACGTGTCAGCTACGTCTAGTGCACATTTAATTGAGGCATTAGCTTGTATGAGCTCTGTTGCCTGATCTTTGTATTGATCTGGGAGGTGCTCCATGAGTTTTTCTAATTGGTCGTAGTGAGCCCTGTCATATCGTGAGAGCAGGGCTTGTGTATTTGCTATGCGCCATATATTTGTAGCCTGCGCAGCAATCCGTTTCCCCGACACATCAATGACTTTGGATTCTTTGTCAGGTGGGGGCGTATCACCAGCAGTCTGGGAATTAGCTCTTTTCCGTGCATTAGACACTACTAAAGAGTCTAGTGGCAGATGTCCCTTAATATAGACTGGATCAGATGGTGCTGGCCTATATTTCTTTTCTATTCTTGGATTTAACACCCTACAGCGTACGGGGTCTTTAAATATTTCTGGAGCATGTTTAATGACTCCTTTAATCATGGGTAGTATTTGTGTAGACCTTTGTGACTGCTCAAATGTATCGAGTAAAAAATCCTCATCAATGGCATCAGAGTGCATTGAAACCCCGTGGTAAAGGGCAGCTCTATTTAAGTGATGATTAAACCCAATAATGTCTTCTGGAGGGGAAGGTTTTGTTGGGTAAGACTGAGGATCAGGAATGTCGGGCACATTGTGTGGTGGGAAACCATATATATTGTCATCTCTAGGGTATTCTGGATTGACATCTTCATCTACAGGGTATGCATGTGGCTCTGGTATGTCGTTTCCCCCACCTAGATCATACTGCTCATCAGTGTGGTGTGATGATGCCGGAGATTGAACAGGTGAAACTGTAGGTTCAATGTACGGAGGGGAAGGAGAGGAAGGGTGCATTGGAGAAGTTGCACAATCCTTCTTTTTGGCAGGGACCCCAGGTAGAAGTGGTGTGTCTGCTAGTCTCTTCTTGTAAGGAATAGCTTCCACATGTCCAGTTTTTGGATTGATATGGACTTTCCTTTGCTTAGGATCTGGTCTAAACAGTTCTTCTTCTTCTACAACCTTCTTCGGCGTCGATTTTTTCGGTGCCGATAGGGGTTGTTTTGTGTTTTTTGCTGTAGGACGCGTTACAGAGTCCCGTGGCAAATTTTTCGGGGCCGAAGATGGTTTCGGCTTGGTAGGCTTGTTAGAGGACTTGGGTGTCTCTGAATCAGGCCTTGGAGTCTTCGGTGCCGAGGTTGGAGATTTTTGAGTGGAGACAGGTCTCGTTGGCCTTGAGGCGTTGGACTCTGGCTTTCCATCTTTATTTTTGGAACCGGGAGGTTTTGGAGCCGGAGCTTTCTGCGGATCCGGTACAGTTTTCGGCTTCGGCACCGATGCATTTTTTGGTTTGGGTGCCGAAGGGTCTTTGTCTTTGGGCACCGAAGGGCGTTTTGGCTTCGGTGTCAAAGAATCCTTCGGTGTCGAAGGATGAGTGTGCTTCGGTGCCAATGGAAGAGGTGGAATTGGCACATGTGGTTTTGTCGGTGCCAAGGCACCGGAAGGCGTAGTTGTTTTCCTCGGAGCCGAGCCCGAAGGCGGGGCGTCTGAGGGTATATTTCAGTCTCGACTGGGCCCCGTGGGCGGAGTGCTGACAGTTGCCGTTGGCTTGGGTAGTGTCTGTTGTGCAGGGGCAAGAGTACTCACTGGTTGACGAGATGGAATCGAGTCATCTGAGTCCTCTGCCTCCGATATGATCTGGAAATCAGGCGAGTCTTCCTCGGCGACGAGTGGGTCCTCGTCGTCGGAGATGTCTTCGAGGGGATCTTCGCCTTCGGAGATGTCTTCTTCGACGATCTCCTCCTCGAAGATGGCCTCTGGTGCTGGTGCTGATCTCCTCATCTCGTGTCGACGTGCCCTCCGATCCCGAATGGTCTTTTTCGATCAGAAGGATGCACAAGCTGTGCAGGTCGACTCGTCGTGTTCCGGTGACAGACAGAGGTTGCAGACCTCGTGATGGTCGCTATGAGGGAATTTTGCTCGACATACCGGGCATCTCTTGAATGGAGTTCTGTCCATGAGTCGTAGGCCACACAGCGCCGATAGGCCCAACAGCCCGCGTCGACGCACCGGAATGTGGCTGATGGTGTCGAAAGTATTCTATTCGATGTCGATAAAGTTTTACAAAGTTTTTTCGCTGCGAAGTTGCTGGAAAAGTCTTTTCTAGCCGGAGCGGAAAACTTTCATCCGAACCCAGTGGCGGAATAAAACAATCTGAGGATGGAGTCGATGACCATGCGCAGTATTGTCCAAGGGAGAAGTCGCCTATCTCGTGACTACAAAGACTTCTTCCAAGAAGACAACAACCTGCAATCATCCGAGCCCAACACCAGGTGGCGATCTATTGCAAAAGTGTACGATCTGCAGCTCATATGCCTTGAACATATGTTTTCTTGAGTATTCTTAAGTGACGGCTTCGGTTGACAGCCAGGTCACTAGGGTGAGTTTGTTTTTGTTTGTGAGCATCGCCAGGGGATGGAATTCAATTTTTATGATTTCAGATGTTATAGTTCATTGATTAAAACCTTGGTCATGTTAATTTATATTACACACAGGGCTCCTACTACAGAGGTGCCCGAACGGCGTGCCCGTCCTTGCTGAGGCACCTAGCTCCCAATAGAGAGGCGAGTCAGGCAAGATAATACAACACATACAATTGCAGCTTGAGTCACCCGCAACCAATGGGTATACTGAGCTACTGTCACTGGTGTCCACATAGTCCCTACTGTTTGACGTCCACTTCTCTCTGTATTTCTTGTCTCCCTAGGTCCTCATACAACCACTACACGTTGCTTGATATGCAGTCTTTCCTGAGTGGGAGCACATTAATAGAAGCACCATTCAGTGTAGATATTATACACTTTTTCACGGTTTTTCACACTAATCGGTCCTGAAGAATTGCCACGGTATCCTAATGAACCAACAGGGCAAGAAACATGTTGACCCAGAGAGTAGAGCACAGTAAAAATTGAATAGCCCTTGCCAGGGTAGTGCCTCTCCATTTGATTGACTTTTTAATGAGGTGGATTACCAGCCTAAATTAAGATTATTGATCTGGACTATCCAACCTCTATTAATTCTAGCACACACTCACTGCACGACACTATATCTACACAACCCATGGGCCACATACCCCCACTTCATCATACGGCTAAGGAACAAAAGATCTCCGACAAAGAGCCCCTTCGCGGGTGCCCGTTGAGCATTGCAGCGCCGGCTCAACGAGGAGCAGGTCCATATGATGAAGCATGACACCTAGCTTGCGGGGTGTGTGAGGACCCTAGTTCCCGCAAAAGCAGGATTCCCCCATCCCACTTCCTCATTTTTAAACCCTCAGACCAATCCCTCCACCGCTAAACAGTTGGTGAGGGACACTCACCCCAGAGGAACAGCTTGCACTTCTTGTATTCACCATAGTTCATTGTGAGCCATTAGTTTAACATTGTTCCTCTTATTTTAAAATAAGAAAACTGGTAAAGACCTTTATTAAGGAGATATAGTACATTGTTCGTACATTTCTCTTTTTCTCATGCAATGAACCATTCAACGTATCTTCTATTGTAGGCCCTTGCTAGTATTGTGTGGGGGCCCTGCATGCTGGAAGGAACTTTTATAATTTGTTTTCCGCTTCAGACATTTACTGTTAGGATTTGGGAAGTTTATGCACAAACCTTTGTGATCTTTTTGACCCAGACTCATCACTTGCTCCATATTTTTTTTTGGGTGGAGTTTTACATAGCGCAAACTAGACCCAAAGGTATCATAGCGCTTTACATGAGCACCAGTTACGTTCCAGACGGACACATTCATTTTTTTGTTAGGCACAGGGAGAGTAAGTGATTTGCCCAGAATTACAGAAAGTTGAGCGCCCATGCCGCGTATTGAACCCTGTTCCCCAGCTCCGATTATAATGAGGGCCCAGCTGTCACTTAGGAGACCACCGGGACTCATCGCTACAAAGTATAAGCTTACGGGAGGAGAACATCTTGTTACCCATACGGATTATGGACTACAATAAACAAATGTCTCTTGAAGGGGAAAGTAGGTCAGCCTAACTATGCAAAGCTCTTCAATGATAATATAGAAGTGACTCAGCAGTGGGCCAATTTTCCCTCCTGCCTGCTTTTTTAATAGTTTCAGTTTCAGCATCTTTTAATCGTTGTTTTTTTATATCCTACCACAGTATTAATACAATTTTCAATGCTGCTATAGACACACAAACCCGTTTTTTATTGATGTTGGTTTGTAATGGTTTTTATTAACTGTACAATAAAGTATTACCTTACCCAGCTCCGAGGTCGACCGCCCTAGTTGTTAGGCCACATTCTCTTCCCGTATAACTATAAAAAATGGGGACATAGTGATCCTAATGTACATTGACAGTGGCTATGTCTGACTAAACCATCACTGGGAAACTAAGCTCAAGAGACCCTGAAGTGGTTGGAGGGTAAAGTGTGAAAAGAGTGGCTGCTTCAACTCCTTGCTTGTGATTGGTGCTCTTACTGGAAGATCAGTGATGGTGGGAACATATAGCCAAGGCCCGCCTGTGAGAAAGAGCGAGAGCTGAAAAACATTTTCTGCAGTTCGTGTGTTGTGTTTTCTGTAGATCAGTACCTGCAGTGGAACAGTCAGCTATGCGTAATACAAGGTTCCAGACGTTTCTTTGAATTGACGCTGCAAGACCTCTTTGCTTCCCTATATTTAGGAACAAGAGGGATGTAATGTGCCTATATTACATTACAATGCCTAAAAGAGAAAATTACATCACAGAATAAGACTTTTTATTGCAAAGATTCGTCATGACTTTTGAAGAATGTGGTATTTAACTCTACATAATGCTGCTTAGTCGTGTTACTCTGCCACTCACTGGACTTTGTTACAGGTTTCCCACAAGAGAATGGTCCATGGTTAATCAGGATAATTCATAGCACTTTATCCTGATTCTCTGAGAAATCTCACTAGGAACTTGGGGTTAAGTCAGGTTTTCAGGATATTCTTGGTGCAGTGTCTTTCTGTGACTGAAAACATCAGTCAGATTTACAGCAAGATTGACTCACCCTTCCATACTTCCAAAACATTGGTAACTATTTTGCCTGTAAATTACAGGACTTAGAAACTGCCACATGCAAAATGTAGCGCTATATTTAAGGCGTAAATTCTCTTTTTCTTTCCAGTCTGCCCGATTTTAAATTTGTGAATTCTAGGTCAGAAGGTCATGAACATATTCCACACAACCTACATTTGCTGTTGGTGGGTTCTTCAGTAGCTTGCAATGCATAAAGGCAGAAAGATGGAATTACATTTTTTGCATTTACTATTGTTGTTGGCTTTTGACGCGCTTCGGAGAGCGGTCCCATCTGAGTTCAATGCGCAGAGACCAGCTGATAAGTTGCATGATTGTTTTACCACTCACAATTTCCTCTTCCTAAACGGATTTTTGTATAACTCATATTCAGTAAGGCAGCAGGCGGACTTTGTGCATGGTTGGAAGGGTTGGCAGTGCGTGCACCCGCCCCTTTTGTTCCTTAAATCACTGGGGCGTGTGTCAATGTGTGCATGACTATATTCTTGCTTCAGGCATAAACCTAACTTTACACCCAGTTTTGCTAGTCACTGTTCTTGTTAGAACAGATTCACAATTACTTTATAAACCTTGCTGCTTTCTCAAATTTGCTTGAAAATGCACCATTTGCCCACTTTTTTTTCAAAATTTTCTCTGGGGGGAGAACCCCCCCTTCGGCAGTTCGGGTTCACTTGCTACGCTCGTTCAGCAGCAGGCGGACTATGTACATGGTTGAAAGGGTTGGCAGTGCGTACACCCGCCCCTTTTGTTCCCTAAATCTCTGGGGCATGTGTCAATGCGTGCATGATTATATTCTTGCTTCGGGCACTACCCTAACCTTAGACCCAGTTTTGCCAGTCACTGTCTTTGTTAGAACAGATTCGCAATTGCTATAGTAACCTTCCTGCTTTCTCAAATTTGCTTGAAAATGCACCAATGGGGGGGCATGGGCAGGCGCCAACGAAGATGGCCGCCTAGTTGCTTAGCTCCGCCGAGACCAACTTTGTCCCTGGCGCCATCCGCACAGTATACGATCCGAGACACTTCTGCCTGAGTGCCCCAGAACCCTGGGGAGGAGCGCTGCCGATTGCGGTGTCACACAAGCTCCTACGTGGCGCAGAACGGTTCACCGGCCGCCCAACACCTGCGGCTGCGACAGACTGCGAGAAACAGAGCCCTGCGGCCGCAAGACTCATCACGAGAGGCCCCGGCTCGAGGTCTGGCCGGGACAGTAGGGGCGGAAAAAGCAAACGGAAACAGGACCCTCTGGCGCAGCACCGTCCCCGGTGAGTGAAAAAGAAAGTCTCGCCGCGCACACCATCTACTATCAGAAGAGTACGATCGGCCTCCCTGAGGAGCGCCCGGTCCCCCCGGGGCACAGAGCCGCGAGACAACCGCTGGCACCACCATTTTGAGACGGGCCTGGTGCCGCCGATACTAATTACTGCCTTCACCGGAGACCTGGGCGGGATTGGATAATCGGCGGGGCCGCCTGTTGGGGGCCCCGGGGCCGGCTAGCGGGCGGAAAACGTGTTCAACTTTGGAGGCGGACAGTCCCTCTGGCGGCGACCCGAGGGAGCGTGGCTGTGATCGATGCACCAATTAAAGGGGACCCTAGACCATACACCACTTTTTGCGGCACGGTGAGGCAGTGCTGATAGATCCCAGAAGTGCGCCTGGGCGGGAACAGGAGCCCATAATACCCTCATTTGCCCTGATGCACTGCTGGCCGGCGTGCTTGGTGCCGGTGGCGGAACAGTACATAGTCCCCCCATTGTCAACACTTCCGCAATATCCTAGGCCCTGCACCGGGGACTCACTTCAACGAGGGACGACACCGCAGGATATCACCCGGAACTTTTTAGCTCGTGTGGGGTCAGACGACATATTTGGGGCCTGCGGTCAGCCCAGACGGGGCAAGCGGCGCCACTGAGACACAGGACTACTTTGCCAGCGTGCGAGGGAACCCGCACACAGACTGCAACCCTGCAATATGAGGCCAAAAGGAGGTACTACTCCTCAAACTAACAAACTTGACAAGTATGCGGTGTCTCTGGGACAGGTACAGGCGGGTACCACTGTCGATGACCAAACAGCCCAAAAGGAGCCATCGCTAAAATCGATAATGACGGCGATCCAGGTCATGGGAGCCAGCCTTGAAACAAAAATGGACAAAATCTCGATTGAAATGAACTTGCTCCGTACAGACCTGGACAAAACCACTGAAAGGTCTAAAGTCAATGAATCGGAAATCACTACGCTCAAAGCTGCCTCAAAAACACTAGAAGGCCGCATAAACGATTTGGTGCATCAACACCGCCAGATGGCCCTCAAGCTCGAAGATCAGGAAGGGAGGGCCAGACGAAGCAATATACGAGTGGTGGGAGTACCGGAAGGAACGGAAGGGCCTAGCGTTGAGTTGTTCCTTGAAGACATCATTCTAACCCACCTCCAGCCGAAGCGCCTGTCCAAGATTTTTACGATCGAACGAGCACATCGCGCTCCGATCCCGAGGCCAAAACCTGGAGCCCCACCAAGGACCATCATTGCGAAAATCCTGAACTATAGAGACCGGGACGCCATCCTTCAGGCGGCAAGGCAGAAGGGCGATCTACAATACGAGGGAGCGTCGATCCGGTTTTTCCCTGACTTCACGCTCCACGTCCAACAGGAGCGGCGGTCATTTGCTGGGGTAAAGGCAGCCCTCCACGAGAGAGGCATCAAGTACATGATGTTCTTCCCAGCAAAATTGAAAGTTATTGCGGGTGGCAAATCCCTGTTCTTCACGACACCTGCGGAAGTCCAAAACTGGCTTGACAGAGAGGGCCCACCAGAGCAACAGCGACGAGACCGTGGCTCCTGGAGGGAGAATGGCAACACATCACCAGGCTCCGCTGCAGAGAGACTGGAGGTGGACGAACAGAGCCAGCACTCATGGCGCTCCAGATCAGCCAGCCCTCGAGACAATACAGCACGGTGACGGCGGCTGGCACGAGTCAGGAACCCTGCTGAACTGTAATGTATACTTAATGCTGGGGGTTGACAAATGCAGCTCCCGATGGGAGCCACTGTTGTATCTATTGTCTGTTTAGCTGACAGCCCAAAGGTGCCTTGACTGCTCCGCTTCAGGGACATGCCGATCCATGGGGGCAAAGTTGGCGTGGCGGCTGGAGTTGGAGCCGGCTCCCGCTTCCCCGACAAGAGTTCTTTTTGCGGGAGGGGGACGGTTCTTACCCACTCCCGGGGGGCTTGGGCGAAAGGCGCTCTGCTAATTGGGGTGGTGGGTAGTTTTAAACCCAAGGAGCAGGGGGCAGGGAGGGTGGGGAACGGTTGGGAGAAGGGAGAGAGTCACGTTGGACTAGGGTTAGCTATAGGGGATCAGACTGAGTTTCCATTGAAATGTGTAACAATCTCTCTTTGCACTGTTTGGGAATGCCGGGGAGGGGGGCGGGACGGGAGGTTTTTACGGTCACACATTGATACGTTGAACAGAGTCGAGGGATGCACCAGAATGCACGGAGATGTCTTCTCACACAGTAACGGATATGGCTAGGAGATGGGATAAGAGTCTTAAGGTCCTTAGCTGGAATGTTAACGGGCTGGGTGACAGGCTCAAACGGACTATTGTCTTACAATTTGTTAAACGCCACCTCCCCGATGCAGTATTGTTGCAAGAAACTCATTTGATGGGTAACACGTGCCAGGCCCTCAATAGATGGGGATACACTCTGGCGGTTCACTCCGGCTTCACATCTGGCTCCAGAGGCGTGGGAATCCTGCTACGCCGTTCCCTGCCCCTCCTCATTGACCACACAGAGTCAGACCCACAGGGCCGCTTTGCAGCATTGTCGGGGAGGGTCGCAGGTTAAATCTGCTTTCCACTTATATCCCACCTGGTCTTCAAACCCAATCCTACACGGACCTGGGCAAACTCCTACTCTCCCTCCCTGACGGTCAGCTGATCATCGGGGGAGACTTCAACGCAGTGGTCTTGGGAACCTTAGACAGACACCCACCCAGAGACACACCGCAAGGGTAAAAATGGCTGGCTGACTTCTTAGAGGCCTTTGGGTTGACAGACGTGTGGCAATTGACGCACCCCACTGACAAGCACTTCACGTTCTTCTCCGGCCCGCACCACTCCTTCTCCCGCTTGGACTATATCCTAACTCCACTACAGCAAGATACAGTCATACGAGACGTCACACACCTAGCTCGGGGTATCTCCGACCACTCACCAGCCTGGGCACACATTACGGTCGGGACTAGACGAGAGGGCTGCATAACGCCAATAAATGCCTGGTATCTCAAAAATGAGGAGCTCAGGAAAACGCTGACCCTCTCTATAACTCGATACTTCGAACAAAATGTCGGGTCGGTGAGCTCCTCTGTAACACTGTGGGAGGCTTTTAAAACTGTGCTTAGGGGAGAGGCCCTGTCGGCAATCGCTGGCCGCCGCAAAGACAGGGAGGCGCAGATTAATTCCGTTGAAACAGACCTAAGGGCGCTGGAAGAGGCTGCACGCTCTGACCGGGAACCAGGGACGCAACATCAGTTGCACCTTAAAACAGCGGAATATAGGGAGCTGGTGACGGAGGCGGCTAAAACCGTGGCTAGAGATAAGACAGGCAGGATCTATGATCAAGGCGACAAAGCTGGCAAACTTATCGCATGGCTTGATAAAAAAACAACAGGTGAATAAAGTTGTACCCGAAATACAGAGTGCTTCGGGGGCTGTGGTGACGGAACCCCGTGAGAATGCCGCGGAATTTGCGCGGCATTTCCAGCAGGTTTATAGTAAGGGGTCAGACCGCCCGGAAGAAGACTCTGTAGCCTTATTGGCAGACATTCGGATGTCATGCCTATCAGACGTTGATCGGGACGCCCTGGAGGTTCCACTCTACATAGCTGAATTGGAGCGTGCAATCAAAGACCTTCGCCCAGGTAAAGCTCTTGGACCGAACGGTCTCCCAATTGAGCTTTACAAGCTAAAACCGGAAGCCCTTAGTCTACACCTTAAGCACATGTTTGAAGATAGCAAAGCGGCAGGATCCCTGCCGTGAGACCAACGCCTAGCCACTATTGTGGCTATACCAAAAGAAGGGAAACCGAGAGAGTCCAGCTCATCGTACAGACCTATTTCACTGCTTAACGCAGAGCCAAAAATATTAGCCAAAACTCTCGCCAGTAGGCTTCAATCGGTCTTACCCACTTTGGTCCACCCAGACCAATCGGGCTTCATGCCCCATCGAAACACGGCGCTCAACCTTCGTCGCCTCAATGGTGTGCTAGGGAGCTGCCACACTTTACAAGAAGATGCGGTGGTGGTTTCACTTGATGCCACCATGGCATTTGACACCCTAGAGTTGCCATACATGATGGCGGTGCTCCGTAAACAGGGCTTCGGCCCGAACTTCATAGCATGGGTCCGTCTCCTCTACACGGAGCCACTAGCCCAAGTGGTAGTTAACAACAAGGTCTCTGAGGTTTTTGCTCTGGAGAGGGGGACCAGGCAGGGCTGTCCGCTCTCCCCCCTCCTGTTTGCACTCTCCCTTGAACCACTTGCTGCATGGATCAGGATGGACGTATATCTTAAAGGGATACGGTGGGCGGATAGCTGGGAGGACAAGACCTCCCTATATGCTGATGACATCCTCCTCTGCCTATCAAGACCCCGGAGGTCCATCACGGCGACCCTTGATATATTTACGAGTTTCGGGAAGAATTCCGGGTTCCGGATCAATTGGAGCAAATCTCTCCTCTATGTCCTCAATGGTAGCCCCCCCCGGGCTTCCCAGTACTTGCCTAATCACTGTGGCGGGGGACGGTTTCAAATACCTGGGAGTCTTTGTCTCCACAGACAAGGCTAAGATGTACGAAAGAAATCTACTACCACCCCTTAGGCGGGTCCAACGTGACTCCAACACTTGGCAAAAACTATCCCTGCTGGGCCGCGCGGCCCTTTTTAAAATGATGGCCCTGCCGAGGTTCATCTACGCCCCTCAGAACTATCCGGACCGGGTACCGAACTCTTACTTTGTAGCCGTAGAAGCGGCACAGCGTGACCTCCTCTGGTCAGGCACGCCTAGAATAGCACTACAAAAACTTACATTGGGATGGTACGATGGAGGGATAGCTCTCCCGGATATCCGCAAGTACTATTGGGCCGCGCACCTCTCTGCGATTAACCAAGGAACATACAGCGACTGAAACGACCCAGGTTATGGGATGGACAGATGGCTACTCCCCGGGGGTAACTATGAAGCAGCACTCTATTCTAGACCCGGTAAATACCTGCTCACAGGACCAACAAAACACTTGGTGCAAATATGGCACATGGCACAGCGGAAACGCGGTTGGTCCAATACTCTCACCATGGCCACTCCATTATGGGCATCCGAAAAATTGGGCAACTTGGGACGAACAAAGGGTTTCCGGAACTGGGACCTTATCGGTATCTCCCAAATTAAAGATTTATGGGGTCCCAAAAGGGTCAGATCCTTCACCTACCTGCAGGAAACGTACGAACTAGCACAAACTGAGTACTTCAGGTATATGCAAGTCAGACACTCCCTCCAGACTAACATACCGCCAGGGACCACACCCTCACAAGCCTCTCCACTCGAGGACAGACTGCTGGATGGGCACATGCCAGAACACGCCATCTCCCTCACATATAAAAAAACTGATAAACAATCCCCCTGACTTACTCCTGTCACTTAAGGGGAGGTGGGAAGCAGATGGGCTTGAGATTGACGAAGAGGAATGGATAAGCGCGCTGGCCTCCCCTAAGGAGGTGGCAATTTCGTCTAGACTTAGGCTCATTCAACTCAAAATACTACACAGGGTTTATCTCGCCTGCACTAGGCTACAGTTAATGGGAAGAAGGGGGGAAGGGCTTTGCAGGAGGGGCTGCGGTGAGACGGGCTATTTCTTTCATATAATATGGGACTGCCCAATGGTGTGAAGGTACTGGAGACGTGTGGTACACTGCATGCAAGAAGTATGGGGGGTAGAACTACGACCAGAGGCTAAGAGATGCCGCTTGAACATCTGGGAGCCAACAGACCTGCCAGCGAAAGGGAAGCTCTGGGTTATGCTGGGGCAAGTGGTGGCAAAAAGGAACATCGCGCGATTATGGGGTGCTCCCATTCCGCCAAAGCTAACTGAATGGAAAAAAGACATGGACTGGTGCATGCTGCAAGAAAAGACTGTATATATGGCGCGAGGGTGCCCTAAAAAATGGGGGGAGGTGTGGTCATGCTGGAACGAATTCAGAGGTAACATCTGTGAGCCTCCTCAGACTCGCCGTTCCGGCGTGGAGACTGTAGATTGAAACTGTTATTCTCCAAAAGCCGATTTGCCTGATGCTGTGTAACGTATTATGAATATATTTTTCTGGTGCACGTTACTGACTCGAACCTACAAATGTAATGACCGTCCTTGTTCTATGTAATCTGCAAATAAAGAGGGTTTTTAAAAAGAAAATGCACCAATAGCCCACTTTTTTTTCCAAACTTTTCTTGCGGGCATAGAACCCCCCCGAACCCCACTTAGGTGGTTCGGGCTCACTCGCTACACTGCCTTACTGTGTCCCAAAAATGATGCATCGCCAAAAAGTGTGATTTATAAAAAGGGGGTAACCCTGTGTCCCTCAGAACCTGGGTATAGGCGATTAACAAACAAAGCGGTTCTGTTGGGTAGCAAGAAAATTTCTTTGGAAAAGGCTTAGAACAGCTCAAAAGACAAGCAACAAGCACACAATCTCTGATGTACAAAGTTTTTATATATATTAAAAACCGAACAAAGGACAATATCCAGAAATTAATTCATTTCCTTACATTCCTAGTAATTGCATAGACTTTGTGAAAAGGTGACAATGGTGATTAAAGTGACAAGTGTGATGTATACAGTGACACTTATATACACAACAATTATTTACAAGGGGCGGTGTGGGGTTGGATTGGAGAGGAAGGGGGAAAAAACGAGGTATTTTTTGTCGTTTAAGAGGCTACTTGAAAAAACTGGCCTCTTAAACGACAAAAAATACCTCGTTTTTTCCCCCTTCCTCTCCAATCCAACCCCACACCGCCCCTTGTAAATAATTGTTGTGTATATAAGTGTCACTGTATACATCACACTTGTCACTTTAATCACCATTGTCACCTTTTCACAAAGTCTATGCAATTACTAGGAATGTAAGGAAATGAATTAATTTCTGGATATTGTCCTTTGTTCGGTTTTTAATATATATAAAAACTTTGTATATCAGAGATTGTGTGCTTGTTGCTTGTCTTTTGAGCTGTTCTAAGCCTTTTCCAAAGAAATTTTCTTGCTACCCAACAGAACCGCTTTGTTTGTTAATCGCCAAAAAGTGTGTCACCAACATGAAAAGTTTGGAAAGCTGTGTGCTCCAAGATCTAACACGTCCACTGTACTTCTCGGCAAAGGCTGAGGCTGTCTCACTCCTCCCTTACGCAGCAGCTGCCCTCCGTCAGTTGGAGCTGCAGCACGAGCCAACATATACAGCTCTTCATTTAACTATTTCTGTGGGAGCGACTGCCCTGCAGCACTTGAGAACCGGCCATAAGAGTGCTGTGTAATTAATGTACGTTAACCAACACCTCGTCACTATTCTCACTTTAGCACATCCATGTGAAGCGGAGTCCGAATCCCCAGGCACTATCAGTCCCCAAACTGTTTTAAACTCCCAAAAGAATCAATGTTAAAGGTGAGCCAGACTGAGGCCAGCTTACTTGCCTGGTGCTTAGAAGCTACAGACCCTGTGAGAGGAACTAAACCATGGTAGAACCTTTATTTTTATCGCCTACTTTTCTTGGCTGTTTGGGCGATTCATTGCTATAAAGAAATAAACAAGAAAAATAAACCTATTTCTCTACCGGCTCCACTGGTCTCCTGTAGCTAAGCTGAGATAACTGGTCTTCACCTAATAGGAAGGACCCGTTATATTCTGCATTGGTTTTGGGCCCTTGGTTTCATCCGTGTTGAACGATGGCTGAGCCTTGCACCCTTCTTAAAAGATAACATAGATCATGTGACTGAATAAAATGTAACCGTATCCGGTGTAAATGTTATTGCTTATCGCCAGAAGTTCTACATATTTTTATCGACCAATTGTCACACTTTAAAATGCTGCCACAAAAGTTTAAGCTGTATATAAATATATTGTATATATATATTTTTTTTTTTTTGCATGACCTACAGTACTATTTCTGTACTCTTTCCAGGACATGTGGAGAATTCTTTATGGTTTTCTAGAATGCCTGCCGACTTGAAAACAGTGTTTTTACAGTTAAAACTGTACAACAACTCTATCATTGAGGAAAGCGATAATCTTATTTAATCAATTACATTGTTAGTAGAGGCGTCTATTCATGGCAGTAACTACTAGATGGCAGTGAGTCAAAGGGAAATCCACCACATAAAAAAAACAAAAAACAAGGGAGGGTGAGACAGGCAGGGGAGCGAGAGTAGAGCAATGTCAACAAGCGCGCGCGGCCACACTAATTGGAAACAGATGGCGCCTGCGCGCCGCTGCTTTGTCCCGCAAGGTGGATACTACCACAAGCACGAGTGCTTGAAAAGTGCAGGCCAATTTCTAAAGGTCATCTCCTAGGTTTGACCTAAAAATGTTTGCCATAGCTACACCTAGGTTCCCTGTCTATACACTGTTGGGATAACTGAATGAGCAAACGTTCCCACTACACTCTTGTAGGGCTAAACAAATTTCCTTAGCATCAAGTGCAGGCTCACAAGCAATCACAGCTCTCTGAGGGACGACTAGACCTCTAGAATAAAGGGAGAGACTATATAGAGTATGACACGTGTTACTAATTCAGAAAATAACAACAGTTTTAGAAGATAGGACAGACGAATTGGACTCTTTTTTTGGAGTGCTAGTCCTCTGAATTTAGGGAGCTTAAAAATTCATAGATAACTTAGAGTACTCCCATTTATAAACCCAGATCGCTTGCAACTGATATTAAAAGAGCAAACTACCAGGACAGTAAAGTTGAAACTCATTCCCAAGGAGCTAACACAGCAAGCTAGAATATGATCGGTTGTGACACCACAACCGATCCCAATCCGATGGTTAGGGAAGTATGGCAGGGGTTTGGTTTTACTAGGTTGGCATTCAACTAAGTAATAGTTAATTTGTTTTTGCCTTTTAACATCAAGGCATTAGCTTGCTGGCCTTTTGGATGTATGTGGACTTAACGTATTCTAAAACCAATAAAACACATACATGTTAACTCATACAGATACTGCTATCTGAACTCAAAAGACTTCATTAGGTTTACAACAGTATTTCCAAACAAAGTTTCAGTTCATGGGGCACAGATGCCACAAAAACAAAATACATTATTACAACTTTACTATGGTTAGCTCTATTTAGAAATGGTCTATGGGTCTTGGTGTCCTGCTTCAGATACCAGGGGTCCAGTATTCCACAATCTGTTAAGGACCAGCTAACGACCCAACTAACTTCAAAATCGTGCACATGGCTAGATGCAGTAGGGTCCCTGGCAGTGGCAAACCTTTGGGGACCTTATCTCGAAAATGGCCAGCAAGAGTCAACTTTTTCCACTGCCTAGGGCATGGAAAGGACTGGGACATCCAATGAACTCAACAGGCTTACCACTTTCAGCTGCAAGCAGGACTTAATGGCTATGGACCAGCTACAAACCGAAAGTCTGAGGAACAGTAAAGGTTATTAAGATGTCTCCAATATTTATTCAAGTTTGGGGATATAGACAGAACGTTTTGGTCAGCCAAAGTCTGGTTTGTTTAAGGTTCAATGCCATGCAGTTAGGAGTGTATCAGTTTCTGCAGGCTTCTGGTGCAAGTAGTCACAGCCTAGGTGTTCAGATTGAGGTTTTCTGCACGTTTTAGGTTCTTCAGGATAACCCTGTTATTCATCCTGGAACCCTGAGTGTGGTAATTTAGGAGTACCCCTTGCCTTGAGAGACTAGATCTAATAATAAAATGTTGAGCACAGCCAAATGACCTCCAAATGGTCAAATTCAATGTGGGGAAAACACTGGGATAACTAGGAAAAAATTAAAAGGGAAGGGTGGCACAGCTTTCCTAGGCAAAACAAAGAGATATTCTGCATATGCAATGAGGTATTGTGGCACACAATAAGAAAAAAAACGTAACCTTTAGTCTATAGGTTTAATACAATTAACCATATTTTCTCCACTTGGCAGTGAATAATGGGCCAGATATTGGCTGAACAACATAATGGAATAGAAGTGGATTTGAGGTTATGAATGGGAAAGTGAATAAGTGAGCTGCCACACAAGGTGCATACACATAGCTGGCTCTATCAGTTTTCTATTGCACAAGATTTAAGAAAGAATTTTCGTTCCATAAAGGTGACCTTAAAGCCTGATGCTACCTTAGCATTAGCAATACCTTATCTACTAATAATAGACTCACAATGTTCAGTGACAGAGCATTAGGGCAAGCGTATGCAGTCTAACCTCAGTGCTATTGATAATTCTGCACCATACCTGCATGAAGACAAAGGATACAGCTGGTGAACTTTTCTCTCCTGGACATAAACATGTCCCAAAAAGGAGATGTGGAGAAACAATGCTTCAGTGTTGAGATCAAATGTACGACCTAGTCTGTCCAGCTACTTAAATAATGAAATAGGAGTTCCATGCAGTTGAGGACTGTATGATCACTTGAACTTACCAACTGTGAAATGGTCCTCCAGGAACAGATGCATCTCATGCAGCTCCCTCATCATGGCATGGTCACCAAAAGTGAAGTATGCCACATCCCTTCTTGCCTCTGCAGCCGCCATAAGTTGCAGAAGTCCTGTGGATGCCGGAGACCAACAAAACATGGCATGTTAATCTTTCTGCAGTGAAGTGCAAACATTGTCAGCGACTGTGACAACAGTTCAGTGTTTGTTGGTGAGAAAGAAGAGAAAATTACTTACTTTTGGTTACTGTATTGCTGGTACATATTGTATATTTTTCCAGGCTCATCTGTCTGTGTCTATCCTCCAAGTGCCAGAGTTTTTCTTCAGCAACAGCTCACCAGCAACTCCAGAGAGCACTATGTGACTCTGCCCATCCAGATTGTGAAGACATTGGGATATATAAGACTCCAACTGTTTTTCTGGTGTCAGTTCACGGCCTTGACAACCACAATTTCAGCAGACATTAGACTTGCACATGTTTGGGAGGAGGGCAGTGGTGAGGAATCTGTGAAAGATGTATTATCCACGAAAATTGTTGTTACCAAAAGTAAGCAACTTTTTCTTCAGATGGATACTTTTTCCTGCAGATTCAGTACATTGTGAATGAATCTCAAAGCATTAACCCTCTGAGAGGTGGGACAGTAAAGTACAGACTAACCAAACATGTGATGCATCACAACCCAGGCAATGTATTCGTTACGACATACAGGGATATGAGACGACAATATTTTGCAAACAAATGCAAGGATGACCAATGGCTGCCAAGCAAGTGGCAGCTATTGGAGCACCTCTGGGGAAAGCAATCAAATGGGTACGAGGGCAAGCTGGGGGGGGGGGGTCCTTCAAGGCCAGGGCATAGCAGATCTTTATGCAGAGCATAACCCAACACTGAATCATCCACTTGCTTATCAAATTACTCTTCACTCTAGCCAAGACCACAAAGAGCCAGTCACCCACTCTCCACTAAAATGCGCATTCAATGTTATAACGTATAGTTTCTTACCTGTGGGTGTAGTTTTGCAGCTTGAAGACTTTCTGGATTCACTATGCTGTGCATTATTCCGCCATCTAGTAGTTGGGTCCGAAATTGTAGTCTTTTCTCTCTTTTTTTCCGTGGCCCAGGTAGGCATCGACATCCCACCATTTGGTGTCCTTCGTCATGTTGGCGGGCTTCCTGCGGAAGCTCCCACCTTTCGTAGCCATCTTCAGATTATTTTTTCTTTTCTTGTGTTATTATTGTCTTTCCTCTAATTTCTTAATTCCAGTCCATTTTTTATTCCCCTTCCTCCTTTCTCATCTTTCTGGCGGAGGAGGGTGGGTTCGCTAGTGAGTCCAGAAAGTCTTCAAGCTGCAAAACCACATCGACAGGTAAGAAACTATACGTTTTGCAGCGTGAATCTTTCTGGATTCACTATGCTGTGCATAGACTTTGTAGCGGTTTGTCCTTATTGTGGTGGCTGGGTGGAAGATGAGCACTGGTTACTGAAAATGTGCTGTAAGACCTTCTGTCCCACTTGCACTTCCTTGTTCATTTGAATATCCACACAGAAGTGCTTCGTGAACGTGTGCACTGAAGACCATGTTGCAGCTTGGCAAATGTCTTGAATTAGTGTGTTAGCTAGAAACGCAATTGTTGCTCCTTTCTTCCTCGTGGAGTGAGCATAAGCTGCTCCTTCTAACTGTTGCCCAGCTTGTTTGTGGCATAGTTGTATGGTTTGTGCAATCCATCGAGCGGTCATTGACGCACATGTCTAGTTGCACGCTTTTCTGCTTCATAATATTTACGATGTTCTTTTAATAGCTTTTAACGCTGAATTTGACTATTTTACTATTTGTACTTTGTATGTGTTCTTGCCTGCTGTGTTCTTGGCTGCTGTGTTCTCGCCTGCTCACCTTTGCTGGTCTCTTGTAGCTTCCTTCGCCAGCGCCCCGGTCCACCACGGGTTTTCCCGCTTGTTGTGGAGGGCGCGGCACAGATCTAAAGTCACTTCCTGATTGGGGGTGAAGGTCACGAGTCGGGTTAGCGGTCCAGCGCTTTCCCTATTTAATGCGCATGACAGGCTCCGCGCGCAGAAGGCAAGCCCGTCTGCCCCACAATCGCGCCAGGGATGCTGCCTCGTCTGTCGCCTTCGCTCAAGAAAGGACTTGTTACTCTAGAAATACCCTGTTAGGACTTAGACCTATAGCCAAGATGTGTCATCATACCTGCGCCCCTGAGGCCCTCCTAGATAGAAAGTATGGCGGGTGACCAATCTGTAATACTAAAAAGGAGTCCGATTTGAAGATCCTGACCGATTTCACTGTCATTAAGTCTGCCTCTAACCTGAATGTTGAAAAGGGTTTCTTATTAATGCCAGATCGTTAGTAAAAAATAATATTGCTTTTAGAGACTTTGTCTCAGCTAGAAACCGGACCTGGATGTTTGTCACAGAAACCTGGGCTACGGATGCCTCAGGACCTGACCTGGTCGATGCAATACCTACCGGATATGCTCTGTCCAGGATGGACAGAGTAGGCCGCCGAGGAGGAGGACTGGGAATTCTGTAGAAGGATTCTCTTATCTGTCGTACCCAGACCCTCTCTACTCCCCCTGATCCTTATCAGGCCTACTAATTTTCTATCAACTTTCGTCCATCAGTGTTTTTCTGGTCTTTTGTTTTATAGGCAACCAGGGCCTAGATCCTCTTTCAGTCAGGATATTACTAAACTGATGGAGCCATTCCTTGACAGGCCTAACATCACTCTTCTTGGGGACTTCAACTTTCATCTGGAAAATATGGCATGCAGGGATACTCAATGTATCTGGAAACTCTGGGTTGCTGCGTTCTGGCCCAGTTGGTGGAAGGCCCTACTCATCTGGCAGGGCATACCGTTGATGTTTTTTTTCCTAATGATCCTAGGTTGAAGGTGGGACATCCTGCCCCACTAGTGTGGTCAGACCATTTTGCTGTGCCGCTGGACCTGTATGTTCAGTTGGCAGCACTCCCTTCTTCTGGTCCTAGAAAGCAGGAGATGAGAAGGAATTTTAACTCTGTTAATAATGAAGTACTCTCCCCCTTCCTGAATAAGCCGGAGCCTGCTGATCCGCCGGCCGCCAATTCGGCTGCTCTGGGAGCTATCGCGCATTCTTCTAGGAGCAATAGATACTCTGGCCCCTCCTAAGAGGCATTATTCAGCGAGGAAAGGTCCTTCGGCTCCCTGGTTCTCAGACAAACTTAGACTGCTGAGACAAGGATGTCGAAAACAGGAGAGGCTATGGCGGGTTCATCTAGATCCTTCTGAGAAAGAACGACATAAGCAATGCTTAAAGAAATATAAATTAGTCATCATGGAGGAAAAAAGAGCTTATTTTTCCAAAGTCACAGCTTCTCTTAATTCTTCTAGAGACCTTTTTAAGATCATTGATTCCCTAACTTCTCCCCAGGTAGTAGATCCGATTGAGGGATCTCACGATCTGTGTGACAAAATATCTGCCTTTTTTCATGCCAAAATCCTTGATATCTATGCTGCGCGGGAATCTGCAAATTCTTGCATTAGGCCTCCCACCCTTCCTTCCACTCTGGTGGTTACGAGTTTGCCTGGTGTGCAAACTCCGAGTCGTCTGTCCTTTCCCCCCTTGTCATTTGAGATCGTGGACCGGCTTTTAGATAGTACTAAGTCGGGCTCTCCTTTAGATCCGTGCCCGCTCAAAGTGCTGAAAACCTGCCGGGAAGCGGTCATTCCACCTCTCATGAAGGTTATGAATCGTGCCATTTTGGAGGGAGTTTATCCCTCCCTATGGAAGACGGCAGTTATAAAACCGCTTCTGAAGAAACCAGCCCTAGATCCAGGCATCTTGAAAAAAAATTGCCCCATCTCCCTGCTTCCCGCTCCCTCAAAGATGTTGGAGGCCTATCTTAACCTCCACCTCAGCACCTATCTTAAGGACTTTGTCCTTTTGGCTAGATCTCAACATGGTTTCAGGAGATACCATAGTACGGAGACTGCCCTTACTGCAGTCGTCATTAATGTCCGTTCCCAGGTTGACAAGGGCCATACTACTCTCTTGGTCCTATTGGATCTTACTGCGGCCTTCGACACTCTGTCTCCCCTTATACTGGTATTACGTCTTAGAGAGATAGGTGTCGGGGGCCCTGCCCGGAGTCTTCTTGCCTCCTTTCTTAATAAAAGAGAACAGAGAGTGAAATTGGGTAATTTCCTTTCTGCCTCTAAACCCTTGAACTGTGGGGTTCCTCAGGGCTCTTCATTGAGCCCCACACTCTTTAACATCTATGTGGCCCCCCCTTGCAAGGGTGGTGAGATCATTTGGTTTGGAGGTGCTGTCTTACGCAGACGACACCCCAATAATGGTCTCTCTCACTCCTTCAGTGAAGGATTGTACCCAGAATTTCAGGAGCTGTATGGAGGCTGCCTCTCAATGGATGGTGCAGAACTTCCTGAAATTGAATGGTGAGAAAACCGAGGTACTGATTTTCGGGAGTAATCAGGAAATTTGGTCCAGTGACTGGTGGCCACCCTCGCTTGGGGAATGCCCCTGTCCAGTCCATCACGGTAAGAACCTGGGGGTGTTAATGGACACTGCCCTTTCCTTCAATCATCAGGTAAACAGGACCGTCTCCACCTGCTGTAGGATTATCAGGATCCTCAGAAAGATTTCCCACTATCTTTCTCCAGATGCTCGTAAACAGGCTACGCTGGCATTAGTTTCTTCCAGACTGGACTATTGTAATGCCCTTTATTTGGGCATCAACAAGAGTCTAATCCATCGTCTTCAAATGGTTCAGAATGCTGTGGCGAGGCTGGTGTTGAATCTTTCTAGATACGCCTCTGCCTCAGCTGCGCGTAAGAACTTACACTGGCTTCCGATGGACCGCAAGATCACTTTTAAAGTTCTTTGTTTGACTCATGAAGCCTTTTATGGCTCTGGTCCGGAGGGCATCAAGTCACTTGTTCACCACTACACCCCTAACAGATCTCTTCGATCTTCCAACAAAAATCTTCTAGTTGTGCCTAGGTTTGCCACGGCCACATGGGGTGGTAGGGCGTTCTCCACAGCGGCGCCCAGATTGTGGAATTCTCTCCCTCTAGAGCTTTCAGGGCATCCCTCTCTCCTTCTGTTTCCTAAGGACTTAAAAACCTGGCTTTTTTCTGAGGCATATCTGTAAGGCTGTCCCCTCTGTTCTTGTGTTGGATGTTCCGCTCTAGCGCCTTGATGCCCTTGGGCTAAGTTGAGCTCTATAAGACCACATTCATTGATTCATTCATTCATTGTGCAATGGTATTCTTGGTAACCAGCCGTCCCAAGAAACTGCTTGCGAAGGAAACAAAGATCTGCTTTGTCTTTCTGCACTCCTTTGTTCTTTCTATGTAGTGCATCACTGTCCTTCTGGCGGCGAGTGTATGCAGCGCTCTCTGTGCTTGTGGTTGGTTTTGGAAAAAACTAGGTATTTGGATTGTTTGGCTGATGTGGAACCGGGACACCACCTTTGGCATGAAGTGTGGGTCTGTTCTCATTACAATCCTATCATTGTGTATTTGCAGGTATGGTTCTTAGTGTAAGAGCCTGAAACTCACTTACTCTCCATAGTGATGTGATAGCTACTAAGAAGGGCATCTTTAGTCTGAGCATGCGCAGTGTAACCTTGTGCCTGGGCTCGAATGATGCCTTCATAAATTGTGAGTACTACGTTGAGGTTCCATGCTGGTGCTGGCATTCTGTTTAGAGGTGCGATCCTCTGCGCCCCTTCCAGAAATCTCTTTACGACTTGGGAGGTGAGAAAGCTCTTCCCCGTTTCTCCTCTAATATAAGCCACAATCGCTGCTAAGTGTACCCTTAGAGATGCGTATCTTAGTTTGCTTTGCAGCAGATGCGTTAAGTATTTTAGCACTGTTGATTCCCTTGTGATTTTTCTTTGCAAATTCTCCCTAATGCACCATTCTGAGACTCTCTTCCATTTTGCTACATAGCATTTCCTTGTGGTAGGCCTGCTTGCCTCCCTAAGCACTGCCATTGTGCTCGCTGGTAGCTTGTGGTGTGCAAACTCTAGGACTTCAAGAGCCAAGCCGCCAGGCTGAGGCTCTCTGGTTCTGGGTGTAGCACCCTTACGTTCAACATTATTAGCAGGTCCCTTCTGTTTGGGAATTTGTGCGCTGGTGCCTGCCCCATCTCCACAACTTGCGAGAACCATGACTGTCTGGCCCACTGACGTGCTATCAGTATTAGTGTCATGTTGCTGATCCTGCATTTGCTGAGTACCCTGTGTATCAGTGGGATCGGGGGAAAAGCGTATGCAAATGTCTTTGACCAACTTATCCATAGCGCCTTCCCTTGTGACCGTTGGTCTGGTTGTCTGGATGCGACGTGTTGGAATTTTACATTCTGGTGTGTTGCAAATAGGTCTATTTGCAGAATACCCCACTTTTGGAATACCTTCTGTAATTCCTGTTTGTTGATCTCCCATTCGTGTGATGCTGACGTCTGCCTGCTGAGTCTGTCTGCCACCACGATGCCCTTCCCTGGGAGATGTACTGCTAGTAGGTCTATCCTTAGTGGGATGGCCTGTGACCAGATCTCCTGTGCTAGGCTTGATAGCGCTACTGATTGTGTCCCACCCTGCTTGTTGATGTAGAACATGATCGTGGTGTTGTCTGTTTGGATCAACACCCTGTTTCCCTACAGCTGCTTTTGAAAAGCTTTCAGGGTTAGTAACACTGTCTTCAGTTCCAGGTAGTTGATGTGCTTGACCGCATCCTGTTGCGACCATAGCCCCCTCACCTTCAGTCTGTTCATGTGCGCGCCCCACCTCAGCTGGGAGGCGTTCATTGTGATGGTTACTGTTGGAGTTGGTTGTGTGACTGGCTTCCCATGTGATATGTTTTGTTCGTTCCACCACGTTATTTCCTGATGCACTGCGTGTGTGACAACTACTAGATCTTCCCAACTCCTGGTTGCCTGTGACCATTGCTGCTGTATCCATTCCTGGAATGGCCTCATGTGTAGTCGAACATTTTGGACTAGGTGAATGCAAGACGCCATCATTCCCATCAGCTTGCTCTCCGTCCTCACTGTCAGAACTTGCCCCTTGCGGTAAAGACGTGTTTCCTTCACTATCGCCAAAGTTCTCTTCCTGCTGGGGAACACTTTGGCCTGTATGGTGTCGATCTCTGTCCCTAAGAATATCTTGACTTGCTCTGGCTCTGTTGACGATTTCTCCCAATGAATCGAGAAACCCAGTTCTGTCAGTGTTAGTATGATCTGCTGGATGTGCAGTCTGCATTGATCGTACAAACTTGCCTTTACGCGCCTGTCGTCAAGATATGGGTATACATGTATCCCCTGCCTTCGAAGGCGTGCTGCGACAGCTGCTAGGCATTTTGTTAACACCCTTGGGGCGGATTTTAGTCCGAATGCCAGTACTGTGAACTGGTAGTGGCTTTGGTTGATCACAAACCTTAGTAGGCGCTTGTGTTTGTGGTTGATGGGAATGTGTAGGTATGCATCCTTCAAGTCTATAGTAGCCATGAAGTCTCCTTGCTGTATTTGTGGTATTACCTCTTGAAGGGAGGTCATCTTGAATTTTTGAGTTCTTATGAATTTGTTGAGGAACCTCAGATCTAGGATAGGTCTTAGTGTTTCGTCCACATTTGGTACCAGGAAGTTAGTCGAGTAAACTCCCTTGTTCCTTTGTTTTAGTTGTACCACTTCTATTGCCTCCTTGTTGAGCAATTCCTGTGCCTCTAGTTGTGAGAGCTCCTTTGCTGAGTGTGCTTTTCTTCTTGGTTTTCTGTTTGGAGGTTGCCTTTCTAACTGTACAGTATCCGTATTGTATGATGTTTAGGATCCATTTGTCTGATGTGACCTTCCTCCATTCCTGGATGAAGTCTCTTATTCTTCCCCCTACCGGTGTTGAGTGTTTGAGGTACTGCTTGTCGTTGAACGTTTTGTTGCATCTTCTCCTTTAGTTTTTCCGCCCATCCTGAGGTGTTGTTAGGGTGGTGGCCTAATGCATGGCGGAGTAATTTGGTTGAGGGCTGTTGTCCTCCCCTCCTTGTCTGTCCTTGTCCGTTTCCGCACCCTCGAAAGGACTGTACTGCCAGTTCTGCTGCTACTGACCCTGCTGCTGCTGGCCATGGTTGTTCCCTTGGTAGCCT
The DNA here is from genome assembly GCF_964261635.1 of Lissotriton helveticus. Taxonomy (NCBI): domain Eukaryota; kingdom Metazoa; phylum Chordata; class Amphibia; order Caudata; family Salamandridae; genus Lissotriton; species Lissotriton helveticus. Next base: position 793,729,120 of record NC_136072.1, read on the forward strand.
TGCTGGAACATTTGGTGCGATGTGGTCGGCACGTTGCCTCCACTTCTACCGCCCGGTCTCCTTGTGGGTGTGCCTCTTCTCATCCCCCTGAACTGCAGCGCACCCATGGATCTTGCTGTTTCGTTGTCCTTCTTGAGCTGTGTCAACTTGTCGTCCACTAGTGTGCTCTCCATTGAAGGGTGTATTTAAGATGTTGCTTTGTACCTCCGGTTTGAATCCTGAAATTCTCAGCCATGCCTGTCTTCTCTTGGTCACCCCTATTATCACTAGCCTGCTAGATGTTTCTGCATCATCCAGCGCTGATTTTAGGCATGCGTTCGGCAAGTTCTTTCCTTCCCCTACCAGGTGAGCAGCTCTCTGTTGGTACTGATCTGGTAGGTGCTTTAGGAGCTGCCCCACTTCATCCCAGTGTTGGTATGTGTGCCTGTTGAGCAGGGCGTTGGAATTCGCAATGTGCCACTGTATTGCTGCATTTCTCTCCACCTTTCTCCCTGCGAGGTCCATCCTCCTACTGCCCTTGTCTGGAGGTGATCCGGTATTTGTGGGAATGTTGGCCCTCTTCCTAGCCGTAGCTGCAATAATGGAGTTGGCTGGCACTGAGCCCTGGATGTATGCAGGGTCCTTTGAAGAATGTTTGTATTTTTCTCTGTTCTAGGTGTCACAGCCTCTCTTCCGCGGTCCAGCACACTGGGGAGCATGGGCAGGAATTGGCTTCTGGTCTGTTGAGGCAGTAGAGTTTCCAGGTGGAAACATGCCTTGGGATTTTCCTCCTCCATAAGTCTGTGCAGCCTTCTGCACGACCATGTTGTAGATCCCTATGTCATCTGGCGGTGAAGGTCTCGAAGGGTAAGTGTCTATGCCCTCCTCTGGTGATTCGGCGTCGAGATCTTGCCAAGCCACGTCTTGTGCCTGCGAGGACGTCGAGTCCCTGTAGGAATGCAGACCTTCGTCGCCGTCTTCCTCAAAATAGTGGTCCTCTTCTCCCAGTTCCTCGACTGGTTTGGGTGTTATCTGTGGTTCCGCGTCTTCGTCGTACCTTTCGACCTCGACCGCGGGCTTCAGCGGGATGGTGTATTGGCTCATCTTCTCGTCAAAGTCCTTCTTCCTCTGTAGGATGGTTGCCATTTCGACCTCGAAACTCCTCTTTTTCCTCTCCATCTCGGCAGCATGTTTGGCATCGAGGGTTGGAGCGCTTCTCTTCGAGGACGTCTAAGTCGGTCCCTCTTTCCTCAGCGCCGAGGTGTCCTTCTCAAGGGCAAACTTCGACGTCTTTTCGAGGTTTTTCGCCGATTGGGAGTCCATTTAGAAGGATCCGCTCGGCTGACTGTCTCTGGAGGCTGTTGCTTTTGTCGAATGTTTCGACGGCAGAGCTCCTGTCGAGGACTTTGCTTCACCCCTACGAGTGTCACTCGGAGCGTTTGCTTCACTCTTTTAAGCGTTGCTTGGGTGTTATGGGGTCGAGGACTCCCTTACCTCCTTCGACGTTTTCTTATGGACCTTGACGACCGTGCAGTCCTCAGGTCCTTCGGCGATGTTGTCCTTTTCTCCACTGAAGAGGCCCAGGTCTCGTAGTGATGGAGGTGGCCCTTGCCCCTGTATGTTGTGATTCGCCCTTCTCTGCCTCTTCCTTACTCTGAGAGCCTTGGCTGTAAACGCTGAGCAGGGTTTGCAGTATTCGCTTCTGTGGTCGAGCGGCAAACAGAGGTTGCAGACTGGATGCTGGTCCTTCTGTGTGTACTTGTGGTGGCAATTGGTGCAAAACTTGAACGGTGTTTTGTCCATACCCACACTGAGAGAGCCTCCTGCGAGTGCATTCTCCGTCGAAAGTCAAGGTTTTGTTCGTAAAACTTCTCCCTCGTCGCTTCGGGTACCTGACCTGTAGTCAGGTGTAGTTGAAAACTTGATTCTTTGTCGAATATCTTCGATTTTGCTTGAATTCCTCTTTCAAAACTCTGGAACTCCTCAGCAAGGATCCAGACCCAACAGCGGAAAAAAGAATCTGAAGATGGCTACCAAAGGTGGGAGCTTCCGTAGGAAGCGCGCCGACGTCACGAAGGACACCAAATGGTGGGATGTCGACGCCCACCTGGGCCACGAAAAAAAAATAAAAAGACTACAGTTCCGGACCCAACCACTAGATGGTGGAATAATACACAGCATAGTGAATCCATAAAGATTCACGCTGCAAAACTAGGCTTTCCTTTTTACAGTTTCTGTTGTGAATTTCACTTTTTTTCCCCAGTGTTTTTTCCAATGTTTAAAATAATGTGTGTTTTTCCGGTGATTATAAGATATTTAGCTTTTATTTCCTTCCCTTCCTTGTTCATTCCTGTTGTTAATTCTTCTTCTCTTCTCTCCTGCTCTGAATTCTCTTTTCAGCACGTTTGTTAGACCTGACACCTTTTGGCGTGGTTCTTCCCCCATCTTTTTGCCTCTGACTCATGTGTTTTGATGCTGTGCTGGATTTCGTGTTTGCTGATTTAGATGCTTTGGACACTCTGCCCCTGCTGATCAGTGTCAGAGTGTAAGTGCTCCCTCTGTAAATTGCCATATTAATTGAATATACCTGATTGGCATATTTGTATCACCATGGAGTCCCTAGTAAAGTGCACTGTGTGTGCCAGGGCTGGTGATGACAGATGCTACTAATGGGCCTGCAGCGCAGATTGCGCCACCCACATGAGTAGCTTTAAAATAGTGACTCAGGCCTGCCAGCGCAGGGCCTGTGTGCAGTCCGTGGACTGCCCTGTCCCCCTGGCCAGTGTCTCCACTGGCTGGGCCTAACCCTTCCCTGTCTGTGCACATCAGCCACCCCTATGGAAGGCTCAAGGTACCCCCCTGGGCAGGGTGCAGTGTATGGATAAGGTAGAGCATGTACTAGTGCAGGTCACATGCTCTGGTAGTGGGCTGCAGCCATTTTATGTGCTCACTGCTGTAAGGCTATCTTGCTCCATAGAGTAACATGGAGGAGGCTGGGCCCATGTGATACCAGCCTATCTTCCCATAGGAACAAGATGGGACATAAGTGAAAGATATCCCTGAACTCAGAATTTAATGACACATCTTTTAGTGAAGGGTGTTTTTAAATCCTGTAATGGAGAATAGCACTTTTAGAAAGTGGCTGTTCTCTTGTCTAAACCTTTCTGTGTGCCTGGGTTTGTGGAATGCCTGGGTGTGACAGGGGGGCTGCAGAGCCCCCAGAGGAGAGGGTCGGAGCCAGCCCGGGGATGAAAGGGCACATCTGCTGCCCGGGAGGTGGGAGGAAGAAACGCCTGATAAGTGCTGGGCTGTGCCTGCCTGCCTCCCCCATGCTAGCTCCCTCCTGCCGGCCAACTGACACCTCTGGCCCTGAAGCTGACGGGAAGAAGAAAACCAGAGACACCTCAGCGCTCCGCAACCCCCAGAACTGGTTTAAACTTGACTCAGGGCTCCTTGCACAAAGACTTCAAAGGACTTCAAAGACATTGAGGGGTATAAGGAAAGGACCCCTGACTACAGAAGAGTAGATTCTGAAATTCTACAAGCAAGAAGGAACCTCGGCTGGAAGGAGGACGGCTGGAGAACTAAAGGAAGATTGCCTTGCTGTGTGCTCTAAGGGCTGACCTGTTCTGCTGTCTAACTGGAAGCTGAGGAGGAGAAAGGGACTTTGCTGTGTGCTGTGACCCTGCCTGCTTGAAACTACGAGAGACTTTGCTGTGTGCTGTGTCTCCTGAACTGAATCTCCAAGGACCTGAGAAGAGCTGGCCTCCTGCTGGGAACCCAGGGCTAAAGGTTCCTGAAGCTTTGCCAAAAACTGCGGCAAGATCGTGTGGTGATCGGCCCCAACACATGTGTCCTAATTGCCAGCTGTGTGGAGCGATCGCTGTGCTCATCGGCACAGATTCAGGGGGCGAGGAGAGACCGTGGTGTGTTTCTGTGACTAGGATCCCCCCTGTTGATTGGTTGGCAAAAGAGACGTTCTGCCGCGATCCAAGGCCCCAAAGGAATCTTGCCGCCAAATCACCGACGCGGCCCGAGGCCAGAAACACCCTCCGTGAATTGCCTCGCGTGTAGGAGCTGCAGTGGCGAAGAACGAAGCCGCCGCGCCCCCATTGGCTGAGGGAGCCGAGCCCCCTCAGTAACGCCGCGACGGGATTGGCCCGTGCGGCGTAGCGTCATCCGCGAGGCCGTACTGTCCTTGGTTGACGGCCCGCATCTTCAGAACCGAGTCCCGGGAGCCGCTCTGCCATTGGCTGACTCCCGGGTACTGAAGGGGCTCGACCTGAGGGCCGTGACCTGATTGGCCCACAGCGTGGAGCAGCCTACAAGCCGCCGAAGAAGCCGTGATCTTGTTACCCCAGCGAGGAGCCGACAGCCGGAGCAGCTGCCTGACCCGTCCTCGTCGAGGGAGTGAGTCCGCGTGTGTTCCTCACCCCGGGCCTGTCGTCCCCCGAGGTGTGCTGCATCCCCCGCCGCTCGTTGGATTGTCGAGAGCGGGCGGGAGAGCACGAGGGGACCGGCCGGGGCAAGGAGCGAGTGTGCTCTACTAGGCGCGAGGCGCCTGAGGCCATCCGGCGCACGAGGCAGCCCCGAACAGCAGAAAAGGAGTCCCAAGGATACCGGGTGAGGCGCGCTTGCCGCCCTGGGGGGGCTCAGTGACTGCGAAGGCTGGTGCTGGGTAACTGAGCATTGGCACTGCTTTGACTGCTCGTTTTTAGAGCTAATTGAATAGAAATCAGTGGCAGTATTTTTTAACTACTGATTTGAGAGACTTGAGACTGTTTTCTTTTTTGTTCTGAGAACTGCCTATGTACAAGTACCACCATTAAGATGAAGCGCAACATATTCTTAACAAAGTGATTATCGTGCAAATGCCTGATTTACTTGCTGAAACTAGATAAAGTTATATATTTTTATAAAAATACTTACCTGTGTGGTCTCAGTTTGTGGTGGATTGGGGATTATTGTTGTGTTAAGTGCAAATGTTATCCACATTGCCTCTGTTTAGCCTAGACTGCTCGCGCCATGCTACCTAGAGGGTGAGCAGGGGTTATCTCAGAGGGTCATTCCTACACCCTGACTAGAAGCAAGGGTCCCTACTTGGTCTAAGGTACTTACCTCTGCCAACTAGAGACCCCCGGTTCTAACAATGTTTTTCTTAAATTTGCTGCTGCAAGCAATGTTTCATCTCCCTACTGGTCTCGTTCCCTAGCAGTCCAGTACCATCCTAAGTCCAGAATGCACATAAATCAAGCAGGAGAGTCATGCTGCCTTGAAGATCTTTCAAGACCAGCGGAAGGGAATCAGCCTTCACCAACCAATCATCCAACTTCACGCATACATGGATATCTGACTTTCATAGTAAAACTATCACCACAGCCAGCACCTTGGTGTAAACCCATGGTGCAGTCATCAGAATTAAATAGCTGAATTTCAAAATGATAATGCTGAGATTGCACAGTGACACACAGGTAACATCTGAAAGTAGGAAGGAGTTGGAGATGAAAGAGCCACCTGGAAATCCAGATACACTAGCCAATCCCCCACATTGATGGCCAACAAGATATGGCTCAAGGATAGCATTTTGAACTTCTATGTCCGAGTAAACAAATTCAAGAGGTGAGGGTCTGGGAAGGGTGTCTGACATCTGTCCTTCTTGAAATCAAGTGTGTCTGTGTGACTTTGATTGTTTTGATGAAAAAACTGTTAAGACCTACCAATCATTTGGATCTTCACTTCAGTCTCATCTGGTGACTAACCCTCATATATCCTGGAGTGTCAATCCTATTTCAACAATTTCAAGCCTTTCTCCTTCAACCCCTTTACATCTTCTGTTTTTTAACCCCTTCGCTGCTCATGACGAGCTGAGCTCGTCATGAGGCGCACTGGAGCTGTGCTTATGACGAGCTGAGCTTGTCATGAACAATGCAAATCTGAAGCCTTCAGCACAGGAGGGGAAAAGTCATAGCAGCCAAGGTATTAAGTCTGGTTCTCAGCTCAAACCTAGTCTAGTCTTCATGGTGAGTGAAGCTAGTTCTGTCACTGGCCCTATTCTTAATAGGTTTGTTTTCAGATAAGCTTCTCAAAAGAAAAAGAAAAACAACATTATTAGTTAGAGCTAATTCTCATCTGGCCCCACCCAAAAGCGCTTTCCATTGGGTGAAGGGTCAAGTCTGATTTGCATATGGCTGGGTCCAAACTGGAATCTCATAGTGAGCAAAAAAACAATGGGTTCAGGCCCAGATCTCTGTACTGGGGTGAATGTATGACATTGTTCTGCATTCTGTCCATCAATTGTTCTTTTTGCATTTGTCACCCCAAGTGGGACGGGTATGCCCAGACGTGGGTCCTGTGCTCTCCATGCCACTGGAGTCAAGCTATCCTGGCTGATGAGGGCTGAAAGTCTGAAACCGGTCCTAGGATGCTGGTTTCCAGTCCAGGGAGGACCTGGCATGGCAGTTCGGGCTGGACTGTTCCCATTGGGCGCAGGGTCAAGACTGATTTGCATATGACAGGGTCTAAACTGTAATGGCATGGTGAGTAAAAAAACAATGGATTTAGGCCCAGATTTCTGTACTGGGGTGAATGTATGACATTGTTCTGCATTCTGTCCATCAATTGTTCTTTTTGCATTTGTCACTAGCTCCATAGCACTAAAATTGCCCCTTTTAGCATCATTGATAAATTTGTCTGATCTTCAACCAAGGAGGCTGAGCAGCCCTGATTCTGCTAGACCTCAGAGGCACATGGTATCGCATAAAACATTAGTTAACAGGCTGTCCTACCCTGTCTTTCAGTGAGTTTTGCATTCAATTGAATTGTGTCTTTTATCTCTAACAGGCCTCAAGTTGTCTTTCTCCCGCTCTGTCTCTCGGAACCCAAAAAGCTTATTTGTGGTTTTCCACAAGGGTCTGCTCTTACCCGATCTCTTCATTTTTTATGTGTCCCCTCTGTACTCCTTGAGTCACAAATATGGCCTCTTTCTAATGACCGGGGTAGATGACACCCAAATCACGGTCTCTTTTATGGTTCAAATCTGTTTATATTGCGTGTAACATTCAACCAATTGGCCAACTGTACAAGTTTTATAAGGGAAGTTGGGGCCCGGTCATTGTTACACAGCATCTCCATTGCATAAAACAGAGAAGATTGACCTGAAACGGCGAAGTACCCCAACCTCCACTTCCACCCTGTACTCCCATAGGTATCTTAAAGGGTGGCTATAACGCTGAGACCCTGCGTGGTAGAGCTAGCTAGAGTTGGTTTGTTCTCTTTTAGTAGTCCTCCTGTCTCTGAGTGTGTTTGTCCCGGGGTAGGGGTTTGAACCCCAAAAGTCAGTCGTAGGATCTGTAGATATTTAGGGCAGGCTGGTTTATTTATTTATTTTTGACATTTTTTGAGCGCACTGTTACCCGGAGGTGTCCTGGCGCTAACTGAAAGCTAGTGGGGGTGAGCAAAAGACCTTAAAGAGAGAAAAGCCAAGTTTTGAGAGCCCTCCTGAACTTGAGTAGGTCGGGGGTCTGTCTTAAACTGGCCGGTAGTGCGTTCCATGCCTTGGCAGCGCCTAGTGATAGGCTTCTGCCTCCCCAGCGAGATTTCCTAATTCTGGGGACAACCACTAGCCCCTGCTCGGCTGATCTTAGCGCTCGGGCTGGTTTATACCACTGAAAGAGGGGAGTCAAGCAGTGGGGGCCAATGCCGTGCAGTGCTTTGAAAATCACACAAAGTGATTTAAACAGGATTCTTTTCCGCACTGGCAACCAGTGTAGCTTAACCAGGTCTTGGGACACTGAAGCGAACTTGGAAGTGCCTGTGATCAGACGTGCCGCAGCATTCTGAAGGATCTGAAGTTTGTCTAGGAGACCCTGCTGGGCATTAAGAAGGAGTGTGTTGCAGTAATCTAACCGAGACATGACCAGTCCCGTGACTACTGTCTTTTTGTGTTCCACCGGGAGGAATGGCAAGACCTTCCTGATAGTCTTGAGCACAAAGTGCGTCGCAGAGGATAGAGCATTAACTTGGGGCCTGAAGGATAGGGAATCGTCCATCAGGACACCCAAGTTTTTGACCTTTGTTACTGGGACCGGTGGCGATCCCATTTCTTCTGGCCACCAGCGGGGGGACCAAAAGTTATCTTTAGTCCCAAACAGTAACACCTCTGTTTTTGCGGAGTTGAGCTTAAGGCAGTTTCCTGCCATCCAGTTGCTCACTTCGCGCATACAGCATCTGAACCGATCTGCCGTGGTGTCTGGATCTCCCTGGCGCAGTGACACCACAATCTGGGTGTCGTCAGCATAGGATGTAAGATTAAATCCGAAGGATCTAATCACTGGCGCCAGGGTAGAAACGTAGACATTAAACAGAGTCGGACTCAGGGAGGACCCCTGGGGGACTCCGCAAGGGAGCACAAATGGCTTGGATTCGAAGTCCCCCAAGGCCACCGACTGAGTCCTCCCATCCGAAAAGGCTTTCAAAATATCGAGCGCCTTTCCCTGTATCCCACTGGCCCTCAACCGGCCCACCAATAGCTTATGGTGGACCGTGTCGAAGGCCGCAGATAGATCAAGCAGGATCAGGGCGGCTCTGCCCCCAGCATCCAGCACCATTCGAATGTCTTCGGCCGATTTTATCAGCGCCGATTCTGTGCTGTGACCAGCCCTAAAACCATGTTGGGATGAATCCAGCCTCTCTCCAGCGCCTAGGAAGTTGCTGAGCTGTTTGTTCAGTATGCCCTCCATGATTTTGGCAGGGAGGGGGAGCCTAGCGATGGGACGAAAATTATTTAGATCCGTGACGTCTAACTTAGGTTTTTTTAACAGGGGCAGGATCGAGGCTTGTTTCTATCGCGAGGGAAATTCCCCTTTATCTAGCATGATGTTGAACAGGGGAGTGAGTCCAGATGCGATAGCTGCAGGGGCCATTTTAGCGATAGTAGCTGGGCAAGGGTCGTGGGGGGAACCTGATTTTATTCTCTTGAGCCGACCTGATACCTCCTCCTCAGTGGTGGGGGAGAAGTTGTTCAGTAATTCACGGTTCGTATTACTCTCCAGGAGCGTCATCGGGGTGAGATCGGGGACAGTGGACATAATTTGATTGTTTAAAGGATGGAAAAATGTTCTACCTTGCTCAAGAAGAAATTGGCTAGGTTCTCGCAGAGTTGGCGACTGGGTGGTATGTCTATCGGTTTGGGGGACGCCAGTGACGACAGTGTACTAAAAAGTTCTTTGGGGGAGTTTGTCGCTTCTTTAATGCGTTTGGAGAAAAACTCGCATTTGGCCTGGTGGATCCTATCCTTATAGGCTCTCAGTTCTGCATTAAGCCGTTTTTTGTCATTCTCCCTGTAGTTTTTCCGCCATATTCTTTCTAATTTTTTGCAACGAGTTTTGTGGTCCCTAATTTGTTCCGTGAACCATGGGGCCGAGGGGTTGGAACGAGTGGGGCTATATGTTGCAGGAGGTGCTAGCTGTAGACATGCGGCATCTAGCCATCTCGTGTAATCTGCCGTTGCTTCCTCTACATTGCTTGAAGGGGGCTTGGAGGAGGACATCAAGAGGTCTGTCAACATGGTGCCTTCTATTTTTTTCCATTTCCTGATCTTTTTAAGTGGAATTATAGCCTGAGAGGATCTGGCAATGGGGGGTGAGGTGATTTTAAAGAAGACTGCCGCATGGTCCGCCCAGGAGACGGGCTGGCCTGCCGTCACCTCTAGGTTTGGAAGATTGGAAAAAATACCGTCCAAAGTATGTCCTGCCTTGTGGGTCGGGCCATGGACCAATTGTGTTAGTTCGACCCCCTGTAATAGATCTAAGAGCTCCTGAGTGTCCGGATCTGAGTCATTCTCAAGGTGAAAATTGAAGTCCCCTAGAAGGGTAAATGAGTTGGTACGAATAACTTCCTCTAATAGGCTGCTTAGGGCTGTGCGAAAAAGCGCTTTGGCGCCTGGAGGCCTATAAAGTAGGCAGCCTCTAAGAGTTAGATGATCAGAGAGGGTGAAATTGAAGATCATTGCTGCGTCTAAATTGGTCGCACAGGGATTTACCGTCCCTCTAATGGATTTATGATAAATAATGGCCAGCCCCCCTCCTTTTTTTTCTTTCTCTGTTCAAGGTGAGACAGATATAATCCGGGGGAGTAGCCTTAACGATGTCAGGACCTGACGCTGCATCTGTCCATGATTCTGTAATAAAGGCGATCTTAACTTTAGAATCCAGTATGAGCTCCGCCAATTCGGTACTATGTTTCACTAGAGATCTGGCGTTAAGGAGCATGCAGTTGGTTGTGTTGAATTTTGTTGTTTCTGTGTCCGTGGGGGGTCCTTGGGGATAGGTAGAGCATGCCAGAGTACTTTGGGAAGAGTTTGTTTGCAGTTAGCACAGTAATGGGGGAGGGGCTGTCGGTCGTCCTCCAAAACAATGGTGGTGCACCCATATGTACCCGGGTAACTGCCCAGTGACAGAAGCGTATTGCGGATATATACTAACCGAGGAGCGGGATTTGAGACCGTCTGAGCAGGGTAACCGGCCCTGGGCGCGGGTCCGGCGCGGACGGGCGCAGACGGGCTTGCCTTTGGCGCGCCGGCGGCGCGCCCGCTGCGCTTCCTGAGCCATGGTGTCATTTTATGCAGGCTGTGGTGGGCGGGGCGGAGCCCTCGGCTGCTCGCCCAGCTCGTCTGCCTGATTGGAAATGGCGGGACCGGAGGCTCGATTTCTTGGAGTTCGAGCCCCGGTGTGTGCAAATAGGTTCTTGAAATCAACACAAATCACAGCCAATATTTTAAAAACAATTAATATTTTCTAAAAAAGAATTGAACAGAGTCCCGGCTTTCCGCCTCAGGACTAGAGCAAAACCTCACACTCGCAATCAGCGGGGTTTGTCAGGAGCTGGTGTTTTTATGCAGGCTGTGGTGGGCGGGGCGGAGCCCTCGGCTGCTCGCCCAGCTCGTCTGCCTGATTGGAAATGGCGGGACCGGAGGCTCGATTTCTTGGAGTTCGAGCCCCGGTGTGTGCAAATAGGTTCTTAAAATCAACACAAATCACAGCCAATATTTTAAAAACAATTAATATTTTCTAAAAAAGAATTGAACAGAGTCCCGGCTTTCCGCCTCAGGACTAGAGCAAAACCTCACACTCGCAATCTGGTTCACTGAACTCTTTAGAAAGCAGTGAAACAAAGGGGTTCCATAATACCTGGAATTTCTGTGGGTGGTGTCTTGCAGCTAAAGTGAGTTTCTTCATGCTTAAATTCCACCGCAGCCTATGTAACCATACAGTATGAATGGGGGTAGTCGAAGTGAGCCAGTGCGTGAGAATGACCTGCAGTGCAGCTCTAAGTGCTAGCCCTATTTGGTATCCCCTTCTAGATCTTAGCTGTTATGTCAGAGGATTAGATAGGCCCAGTATTGGGCATGTATGAAGCCAGGGCAACTGTGTATCCATATGTACAGCTATATCTGCTAATATATCTTCCCAGTACTGGGTGAATTTGGGGCCGGACCACAGGAGATGTAAAAGCGTGCCCGGGGTGCAGTAGCCCCTCCAACAGATCTTATTACATATACGATTCATTTTGTGCAGACTAGTGGGAATGAGGTACCAATATGTGGTTATCTTGTTATTCATTTTAATTCTCGCAATGTTATGCGCTGTGTTGTGCACCCAGCAGTAAATCTCCTACCATTCTTTGTGTGTGAGGGGACGCCTGATTTCGCGTTCCCAGCATAGCTGAACTAAGGACTTCTTCATGGGGGTCCGCAGGTGCATGTATAATTCTGTTATTAGGCGTTTTTTGTCCTTTTTCAATATCAGCCATTTCTCAAAAGGATTATGTGTTCTCTGTGTGCCACTCCTCACTGTGTCAGACCTGGAGGTAACGGAGGCTCAATGCATTGAGCCTCCGAGTAACCATTAGCTGCCTTTATGCCATTGAATGGGGATTATTCCGTTTTCTTCAAAGAGATGTCAGGGAACTGTTGACCAGGAGTGAAGTCTGGTTTGTACAGTATTTTGGTCATTGGGGACTGGAATGTAGTCCGCTTTCCTTGTGTTGCTATCGAGTTCCATGTTGCGTGTGTGGCTCTCATAATGAGAGGTGTAGAGTCCCATGCCCTGCGTTTGCGAAGCAACCGCTGGGTCTTCCACATTTGTATCCCAGCTATTGCACAGTCCATGATGCACCAGTATTTCTCTGATTCACTACAGTACCATTCTACAATATAACCGAGCAGAGCGGCTTGGTGATATATGATCAGAGACCCCCCTCCGCTGTGAAGCGATAAGCTTAGGACCTGTGTGTAAGAAGGATGGAAATCGGACTATATGGTTACCCCCACTTTTGGCCTGGTGTTTTACTGGTTTTCGCCATAGTTGGACTGGGACCCTGCTATTCAGGGCCCCAGTCTATCTGCTTACTCTATAAAATGGACTCCATGTATTTTAGGTACATACCAGATTGGTTACTGGGTCACCATCGTGAGCCCCTGTATATGGTACCTTTGGTACCCAGGGCATAGGTGCACCCTAGGCCTACCAGGGGCTGCAGCATGTATAATGCCACCCCAGGTTAGCCTTCCAAACTGACACCACAGGTCTGTACTTACAGCCTGGGTAAGGTGGTGTAATCACCCCTTACTTAGATATAGTATATCTATATCTACCTTATATATAGACACATATACACCTATAAGTCACTCCTATGGCAGGCCTTGATAATCCTGGAGGCAGAGTGCTTGGTTTTGTGTGAGAGGGTGCCCTAGCATGAGCTGAGCCCCTCTGCAGCTTTCGGAACCATCTCCTTATAGCTGTTCTATGATATAGCCATACCATATACTCTTAAGTGCATTATAATCCTCGCGGTTAATGCTGACTTTGGTTTGGCTTTATCAAAACATGTTGTGTACGGTGTCAACACTTTGGAATACTACCCCCCCCCCCCGTCAATTCTGGCAGCAGGGGTAGCATTCCACCCTTCTAGAGGGAGAAGACATGTAGTTACTGTTAAACCCGGTTAAAGTTAAACAGAGCCCCAGCATCACAAAATGGATGCTGCTGCCATAGACACGAGTCTGTCCTCCTGCTGCTTTAGTGTATTGGGGCAGGGAGGGTTGCATTCAGTGAATGCTTTTCAGACACTGCCTGGGGCACACAAGGTGATCCATGCATTGCCGAGTTCAAACCGGTTGCTGGGGCACTCAGCCCCAGCTCTGGCGCAAAACTGGACAAAGGGGAAGGGGTGTAACCACCCCCTCCCCAGGTCCACCCATAGGAGGGACCTTAGAGTTAGTCCAAACCCTAAACTTACTATAAGTATAGAACGGCAGTCCCTAGGACTTTAGAGTACTGTGAGAAAGTGGCTCTATATATACTGGTCTAGAAGGAAGTACAGTGTGTATAGAGTCTTCCAAAGTGGTAGCTTGGTCGAGTAGTAAGGCAGTACCAGAGGACAGTTTAAAGCATTTGTTGTACACACTCAGTCAGCAAAAGGTTTCACACACTGAAAGACTGAACTCCTGGCCAATTGTTTTTATAAGAACTAGCTCTGGTTTAAATTGTTTGTATGTCTGCGGGTGGAGGAAAACCATTAGGTTTTATGAAGGCCCTCACCCACCAACCTAGTTGGTGGCATGCTTCATCATCGGGCCCCACCCGAGGTACTGAGTGTACCTCAGGTGTGCTTCGACGCCAGATTACTGAGGAGCGAGTTTTTTGGTTCGTGAGGGTGCTGTGAGTGTGCTCTGAGTGAGGTTTAAAATACTGTCCTGGGTGTCCCAAAATCTTTTTTAATGGTGGGCCCCAGGCAGTCAATAAAAACAAAGGCTTTCGGACGTGCACGGTAGGCTTATGGCCTCCGACGTCCTGTGCGGTCAACTAGTTTCAGCCAGGTCTTTTCTTCTACTGGCTTTCGTCAGGACCTTATATGTGTAGGGTGTTACAGGGGTTTGTATGAGTTGGTCAGTGCCCTGTGTGTAAAGCACACGCTAAGTAGACACTTAGAAGAAATGTCATAGAAAAGCAGACAATGGGTTCCTATGGAGAAAATACAGGTTACTAGTAAACCCGCTAGTGATTACTTTTGCGGTTCAGTACTGGGCTGAAAGATACAGTACTGGCTTCTCTCCTGATCACAGGTGAGTATTTTCGAATTCGGACTTTGGCTGATTTTATAGGAATATTTTCAGTTTTCAAAACCTCAATTTTCGAGTCAAAATGGGTCAATGTTATCCAATGGCAGGTAAGTGAATTACCGGTTTCCGGGTGAGTACTTGGTTGGTGAAGTTAGGGTTCTGGGTGTAGACTCAGGGGTCCCCCAGGGTCAGGTGAGCACAGTTAGTTCAGTCCCAGCGGCACAGGGGCGGCCGGGTGCAGAGGTAGGTAGGCCCAATGTTATCCAATGAGGGAAAGGGGGCCTTAGGTTGGTGGCTGCTGGCTAGCAGGCCACGTGGCTCTGGGACCTGGGCTCCTGGTCACTTGCTCTGTGCAAGGGGGGGGGAAGTAGGATAGGGCAAAGAGGTCACGGCCAGCGGCACTCAGGCGGCTGGGTGCAGGGTGCTTTTCAGCCGTCGGGCGCTCAATGTTATCCAATGAGGATCTTGACAGAGGAACAAAGGCTGCAGGCTCGGGGACGGTGACTCTCCAGGGGCGACCAGCACTTCGAGAGGTAAGTTGGGATGATGGAGCACAGGTAGGTACCCCAAAGGGAGGCACAGGGGACCGCGGTGCGCCGGGTGCAGGGGTGTCTTTGGGGGTCGGAAAAGGTTACCCTCGGCTGGTCGCGGTTGGGGTGGCAAAGTCAGTTGTTGTTGTCCTGTTGTTAGCAGCTGCGCGGCGGGTCTACTTTTTCTTGATCTTCTTTCTTCTTTTGATATCGGAACCTGAGGAAGGAAGGTTCAGGGAGCCCCAAAATACTACATTTAGGGACGTTACAGGTAGGGCAAGGGCAGGGACCAATGGGTCCCTGTCCTGGGTTAAGGACACCCCCTAGCCTGCTCCTCTCCTGTGGGAGGGGGGCAGGAGCCTAGCTGGGATTAGGTAGGGCTCCCCATCTACAAGATGGCCGGAGCCCGGGGGCGTGCTTCACCTCGCCTCCTCCACCTGAGGGGTGGAGTTGACAAAGGTTGGCACACCCTCCTTCCTGATGTAGTTTTTCCCGCCAGTCTTTCTGCCAGAGTGGGGGTAGAACAGGTGGGGGGCCAGTTGCTGGGTACAGCAAATGGTCTGGAGAAGCTCTCAGAGGTAGTATGCCTTTGAAGCTTCCCCCTGTCCATCCTGGGGGAGGAGACACATCACCTCGCCCAGGATGTGCATTGTTGCAGGCCCAGGAGAGCGGGGGCTCTCCACCCAGGGGTCCAGCAACATGTCTGCTGTGTGGCAGCCTTTGCAGCCACTCAGCCCAGACATGGATTGTAGGTTTGGGTTTTGGAGGGCATCTCTAAGATGCCCTCTCGTGCATTTTACATTAAATCCCACACTGGCATCAGTGCGGGTTTAATGTGTTGAGAAGTTTGGTACCAAACTTGTCAGTCTTCAGTGTAGCCATTATGGTGCTGTGGAGTTCGTAATGACAACCTCCCAGCACAACATACTCTTAAATGGCATCACTGCACTTACAGTGCCCAGGAATGGCCCTGGGTACTGAAGGGGCACAGGGATCATGCCCTTGTGCCCTCACCTCTGGCATAGGGCACCCAGCTAGAGGGGTGACTGAAGTATGCCAGGGCAGTGGGTTCTGTGGACATGGCACACAGGGATGTGTGCCATGATGACTCTTGTTTTAGTTCTGTACTCAGGCACTCAGCCTGCAAAGGCATGGTGTGGGTGCCAGGGTACAGGGCCCCTGAGGGTGGCACAATAAGTGCTGCAGCCCTCAGGGGTCTCCTCTGGCCACCATACCCTGGGTACCTAGGGTACCATTTACTGGGGGCTGACAGGTGGCCAGAGGTGCCAATTGGGTATTTTGTTTCAGCATAGCTTTTCTTTTTAAGGAAGGAACAGAGGCCCTGGGTACCTGATTGGCAGGGACCGAGGGCACACTCAGTCAAGCACATCAGCAGTTCAGAAAAAAGTGGGGGCATACCAAGGCAAGAAAGATGGCACTTTCTCACCGCCACTGTCCCCCACGACCCCCCCCCCCCTTGAAAGGTGAGGAGACTAACCTTGCCCTGGGGAGTCTTCATTGTCTAAGTGAAAGTCCATTGGCATGGACAGGGTCGGTGTTCCACTTCAAAGTCCATGCCCTGTAGGGAGATGGACCATCTCAGTAGTTTTGGATTTTCCCCTTTCATCTGCATTAGCCATCTGAGAGGTCTGTGGTCAGTTTGAACCAGGAAGTGAGTCCCAAACAGGTAGGGCCTCAGCTTCTTCAGGGACCAAACCACAGCAAAGGCCTCCCTCTCAATGGCACTCCAACGCTGCTCTCTGGGGAGTAGCCTCCTGCTTATAAAATCAACAGGTTGGTCTTGGCCTTCCTCATTGATCTGGGAGAGGACTGCTCCTATCCCCAGCTCTGAGGTATCAGTCTGCACTATGAACTGCTTGGAGTAGACTGGGCTTTTTAGAATGGGTGCAGAGCACGTTGCTTCTTTCAGGGTGCCAAAAGCCTATTGGCAGCTAACAGTCCAGTTCACTTTCTTGGGCATTTTATTGGAGGTGACTTCTGTGAGGGGAGTCACAATAGACCCATATCCTTTCACAAACGTCCTGTAATATCCAGTCAATCCAAGGAATGCCCTGACTTGAGTCTGGGTGGTTGGAGCTGCCCAGTCCAGGATGCTCTGGATCTTGGGCTGTAAGGGCTGGGCCTGGCCTCCACCAGCAAGGTGGCCCAGGTACACCACAGTGCCCTGCCCTATCTGGCATTTGGATGCCTTGATAGTCAGTCCTGCAGATTGCAGGGGTTGTAGAACCTTCCGAAGGTGGATCAGGTGATCCTGCCAGGTGGAGCTAAAGACAACAATATCATCAATATAGGCTGCACTGAAGGATTCCAACCCTGTCAGGACTTGGTTCACCAACCTCTGGAAGGTGGCAGGGGCATTCTTTAACCCAAAGGCATCACAGTAAACTGATAGTGCCTATCAGGGGTGGAGAATGCTGTTTTCTTTTTGGCTCCTGGGGCCATGCCAATTTGCCAGTACCCTGCAGTCAAGTCAAAGGTGCTTAGGAATTTGGCTGCCCCTAGTTTGTCTATCAACTCATCTGCTCTTGGAATGGGGTGAGTATCTGTCTTGGTGACAGAGTTGAGCCCTCTATAGTCCACACAAAACCTAATTTCTCTCTTTCCACCCTGTTTATGAGGTTTGAGGACTGGAACCACTGTGCTAGCCCAGGGGCTCTCAGAGGGTTCAATCACCCTAGCTCCAGCATCTTGCTGACTTCAGCTGTGATGCTTTTCTTGACTTGGTCTGATTGTCGATAGATTTTGTTTTTGACAGGGTTACTGTCACCAGTGTCCACAACATGGGTACACCAACTGGTCAGACCAGGGGTCAAGGAAAAGATGCTAGCAAACTGCTGCAAGACTTGCTTGCAGTCAGTCAGCCTGCTGTTGGGGAGTGAGGGTGTCTGAAAAGACTACTCCATCCACTGACCCATCTTTTGGGCTGGCAGAGAGGAGATCAGGGAGAGGTTCACTCTCTGCTTCCTGTTCCTCATCAGTCACCATCAGCATGGTGAGGTCAGCCCTGTCATTGTAGAGTTTGAGGCGGTGCACATGAATAGCACTTTTGGGTGTCCTGCTGGTGCCCAGGTCCACTAAGTAAGTGACCTCAATCTTTTTCTCCAGGATAGGGTAAGGGCTACTCCATCTGTCTTGGAGAGCCCTTGGTGCCACTGGCTCCAAAACCCACACCTGTTGCCCAGGTTGAAACTCAACCATGGCAGCTTTTTGGTCATACCAGTGCTTCTGCAGCTCCTGGCTGGCCTCAAGATTTTTGGATGCTTTATCCATGTACTCAGCCATTCTGGACTTTAGGCCAAGCACATAGTCCACAATGTCCTGTTTGGGTTCTTGGAGAGGCCTCTCCCAACCCTCCTTTACAAGACAAAGTGGTCCCCTTACAGGATGACCAAACAGAAGTTCAAAGGGTGAAAACCCCACTCCCTTCTGTGGCACTTCCCTATAAGCGACTAGCAGGCATGGCAACAGGACATCCCATCTCCTTTTGAGTTTTTCAGGGAGCCCCATGATCATACCTTTCAGTGTCTTGTTGAATCTTTCTACAAGACCATTGGTGTGTGGGTGGTATGGGGTAGTAAACTTGTACTGCACCCCACACTCCTTCCACATGTGTTTCAGGTAAGCAGACATGAAGTTGGTACCTCTGTCTGAAACCACCTCCTTAGGAAACCCTACCCTGGTGAAGACACCTAGGAGGGCATTGGCTGCTGCAGGAGCTGTAGTGACCCTAAGGGGAGTTGCTTCAGGGTACCTAGTAGCATGATCCACTACTACTAGGATGAATTTGTTCCCTGAGGCTGTGGGAGGCTGAAGTGGACCCACAATGTCCACACCTATACTTTCAAAGGGTACCCCCACCACTGGCAGTGGTATCAAGGGGGCCTTTGGCTTGCCACCTGTCTTGCCACTGGCCTGACAGGTAACACAGGAGCTCACTAACTCCTTCACTTTTTGGTTCATCTGGGGCCAGTAAAAGTGGCTAACCAACCTTTCCCAAGTTTTGGTTTGCCCCAGGTGTCCAGCTAGGGGGATGTCATGAGCTAAAGTTAGGAGGAACTGCCTGTACTTCTGTGGCACTACCACTCTCCTGGTAGCTCCAGGATTGGGGTTTCTTGCCTCAGCATAGAGTAATCCCTCTTCCCAATAAGCTCTGGGGGTACCACTGACATATCCCTTGGCTTCTGCAGCTGCTTGCTGCCTCAGGCTTTCAAGAGTGGGGCAGTCTCGCTGACCCTGGCACAGCTCTTCCCTAGTGGGTCCCCCTGGGCCCAGGAGTCCAGCCTGGTAAGGCTCAAGCTCCATAGGCAGTTAATCAGCAAGGAGGGATGAGGATTTTGTGTGTCCGTTTCTTTCCCCAATGGTAATCGATTTTTAATCAACAAAATTGGACACTTGTAACACTGCTCAACCTTTGGTTCAGTGCAGATAAGGAAACCCTCAGAGACGTCAATGTTTGATTGAAAATTGCGGTATATTTGTTTCATCCGCCCCACATTGACATTCACGCAGTTATCATAGGGTTATTCCTATTAGTGTGTACTGCTTGCCTCATCCAGAGGCACCTCCAGTCTCGAGTGCAGTGTCCAGAGACAAAAAGGACTTTCCCACAAAAATGGTTAAAAATGAAAATGTGCGCCAAAAAATGGTTTATTGCAGGGCAAATTTTCATTCGTTAAAAAAGTAGTAGATACTCAGTTTGGGCCGAGTTACTAGGCCATGTAGTACTGCAGGGATAAAGTTGTCGACATGTTTCAGCTCTATTGGGCCGGAAGGTCTGTAGAGCTTTCGTCAGGACTTACAAAACAAAATAAACAAACAAAATTGTATACACATATAAAGCTACTCACACAACTTGTGCGGTAATCCCATACTCATAGCAGTTATATGAGAGTTGTGTTCTTCACGATCTATGGAAGAATGTACATTTTAGGCATTTTTAGCTAATAACAGTGATTTTACGAAATTTTAAAGTGGGTAAGTGTGGATACTCAGGTAATAATTTTATTAACACTTGCATTACTCATGGAGGAATTTTCAAATGGGTAAGTGCAGTAACTCAGGTAATAATTTTATTAACACTGAGATTGCTCATGCAGGGAGGAAATATTAGGGGGCTATGAATACATATTTGCACATTTTTATAGAATACGGGCGCTATGCAAACTTAACATCTCATATTTCAAAGTGTTTGGTACTGGCCGAGGGGTCTCAAGTTTCACACTTCCAGCAATAACCATCTTGACTTTCTGGACCTGACAATATTCAATGAAAGGAGTATCCTGCAGACTAAAACATACACAAAACCGACGGCGAAAAACAGCCTGTTGTCACACAAGAGCCATCACCCCAAGCCTCTCAGAGACAATTTGCCTTTTAGTCAATTTCTGCGCCTCAAAAGAAATTGTAGCAAAAACAGTGATTACCAAGAACAAGCAATGGACCTGTGCAAAAAATTAAAAAAGAGGGACTACACCGAAAGAGTCATCAAGAAATGTAAAAAGAGAGCTGACAACCAACCACGTGAATGCCTCCTACAAACATACCAAAAAGAACCAGTAAAAGATCTAACCACGTGTGTGACCACCTTTAATCCGGCTACCTATGCTATCCAGAAGCTGATAAAAAAGAACTGGCATATAGTGAACACTGGACGGTTCGATTGGCCAAGACCAAGGTTTGCGAATAGAAGGACCAAAAACCTTAAGGACACTCTGGTGCATACCCGCCCCAGGTCCAGTACCGTACTGCCTGTAACCAACAGTGTCAATATGACCACCTTGTCAGGACACTTCCCTTGCGGAACCTGTGTTGCTTGCAAAACAACAAAAGCCACTAAAACCCTACAACTAAAGATTGATTTTGTATGGACTCAGAAGCAGTTCACAAACTGCAATTCATCTCATGTCATTTACATGATTTAATGCCCGTGCCAGAAGCAATACATCGGGATGACCTGTCGCAAAGTCAAGCTCAGGATAGGAGAGCACAAGAGTAACATTAGATTAAAAAATAATACTACCAAGTTGTGCTCCCACTATTTGGAAATGAACCACACCCATGAGGAAATGCAATGGACAGTCATCGAAATGCTGACCAACAAATCTGGTAATGTCGAAAAGGTCCTGTACGAAAAGGAGCAAAGATGGGTGGACCGCTTGCGTACTTTCGAATTCGGTTTAAATGATAATATTGCATGGCATCACTTTGCTAAGTAAACATTACAACCTACAAGATGCGAATTTCTGACCTTTACATCCCCTGTGTACCTCCAAATGGTTCTAATCAGTAGATGTAATTAATAACCACCAACCCTAAATAAGCATCCTCCTAGCTATTACAATTTTGTAATTTCAAACTGTGACCACCTACGGAGAATCCTCGAACTTTTTGTCTGCATCACGCTACGAGTAAAATTGACTTGCCTCTGTATCTTTAAATTCGAGGCGCCCAACTGCCTTTAAAAAAGAAACTACAACGCGACTTCAGCACTCCGGGGGCAGAGTCAGCACAAGGCTAGAGTGTAGCCTCCATGCGGGTAATGGCGGAAGATATCCCCGACTATTATCTTGGGTAAGATGCATGATCCCCTTTTCCCCTCCCATACTTATCGAAGTCTCTGCTCTACTCCAGCTCTGCATCACAGGAAGGTGTCCCCCGTTGGAAGCAGAGTTTTCCTACACGACAGGTAAGAGCCAACTGCGTGTTTTAAAAGCGGACACTGCTTTTCTAACGTTTAACATGAAAGGGCACGTACTGGAACTAGCATTCGACTAGAACCTTTTGGTCACACTAGCTTGTTCAACGTTTAAGTCGAATGTTTTTAAGCAAGATTTGACCGTCCGTAATTTCCACAGCACCAACAAAGTTTAGAGAGTTTTTCTAATAGTGATAAGAGCTCCCGGCCACATAATTCACAAAATAATGGTCACACAGGTTACGTAAAAGACACACTTTCTTGTGCGCAATGAACATGATATAGAAAAGCACCCGACCCTTTGCCGACAGTATGTAACTTGAGACCCCTCGGCCAGTACCAAACACTTTGAAATATGAGAAGTTAAGTTTCCATAGCGCCCGTATTCTATAAAAATGTGCAAATATGTATTCATAGCCCCCTAATATTTCCTCCCTGCATGAGCAATCTCAGTGTTAATAAAATTATTACCTGAGTTACTGCACTTACCCATTTGAAAATTCCTCCATGAGTAATGCAAGTGTTAATAAAATTATTACCTGAGTATCCACACTTACCCACTTGAAAATTTCGTAAAATCACTGTTATTAGCTAAAAATGCCTAAAATGTACATTCTTCCATAGATCGTGAAGAACACAACTCTCATATAACTGCTATGAGTATGGGATTACCGCACAAGTTGTGTGAGTAGCTTTATATGTGTATACAATTTTGTTTGTTTATTTTGTTTTGTAAGTCCTGACGAAAGCTCTACAGACCTTCCGGCCCAATAGAGCTGAAACATGTCGACAACTTTATCCCTGCAGTACTACATGGCCTAGTAACTCGGCCCAAACTGAGTATCTACTACTTTTTTAACGAATGAAAATTTGCCCTGCAATAAACCATTTTTTGGCGCACATTTTCATTTTTAACCATTTTTGTGGGAAAGTCCTTTTTGTCTCTGGACACTGCACTCGAGACTGGAGGTGCCTCTGGATGAGGCAAGCAGTACACACTAATAGGAATAACCCTATGATAACTGCGTGAATGTCAATGTGGGGCGGATGAAACAAATATACCGCAATTTTCAATCAAACATTGACGTCTCTGAGGGTTTCCTTATCTGCACTGAACCAAAGGTTGAGCAGTGTTACAAGTGTCCAATTTTGTTGATTAAAAATCAAGCTCCATAGGCTCAGTTCCCTTCAGGGTTTCCAAGTCCTCTCCTTGGGGAGAGGGGTCCTGAGAGGCTGGCTGTGTAGAAGCTGGTTCCCCGATCTCCTTGCTTTTTCTCTTGGTTGGTTGGGCCATACTTTCAGGCTCCAACCTCACTTGTTCACCGTTCTTTTGGCTCTGTACTCTGGTTTGGACACACACCAGTCTAGGGATACCCAGCATGGCTGCATGGGTTACTTACTCAACTTCAGCCCATGCTGAGGTCTCCAGGTCATTTCCAAGCAGACAGTCAGCTCGCAATTGTGGTGAGACCACTACCAGTTTCAGGCCAGTAACCTCCCCCCATCCTAATGTTACCATAGCTAGGGGGCGTTGGGTGGTAATGCTGTCAGCATTGGTGACTGGGTAAGTTTTCCCAATCAGGTATTGCTCTGGGGAAACCAGCTTTTCCCTTACCATAGTGATGCTGGCACCTATATCTACTCTAGTTCCATTGATGGAGGGGTATTGCATATATTTGTTACAGTTGGTTGGCCAGCCAGCCACACTGGCAACCTCCATATTCCCCAAGCAGACTAGACTAGCTTGAATGTATTCCCAGGTTTGCTCTGGGCACTCCTCTGATCCCATCTGTAGATGTACTGTCCCTGGAGTAGCTGGAATGGGTGCCTTAGGGGCTTTGTTGTAGGGGCAGTTTTTGTCTACAGTTAAATGTCCCAACTTCTTACAGTTGTTACAATAGGCCTTGTTAGGATCAAAGTTTCTTCCCCTATAGGGCTGAGGCACATAGGGAGTAGATTGGGACCCACCCACCTACACAGGTTTTTGGGGCCCTTTGGAAGACTCAGACTTTTTATCTTGGGGATTCTCGCCACCTCTCCCCTGGGGGGGGGGGTGGAGGGGGGGTGAGGGGGGGGGGGTTGTGACCACCTTCTTTTGGTCACCCCCAGTGGCTCTCCTTGTCACCCTAGTCTTGGCCCAGTGGTCTGCCTTCTTTCCCAATTCTTGGGGAGAAATTAGACCTAGGTCTAAAAAATGCTGATGTAACTTTTCATTTGTGCAATTACTCAAAATGTGGCAACCCAAATCATACATTGAACGAGCAAAATAACTACTTAACAATCATCTCTTGGAATGTGGCTGGCCTTCAGAAACTGACTAGAAATGATTCAGCCCTACACTACCTTCAAAGTAGTGATATAATTTGCCTCCAGGAGACATGGGCAACATCAACTACAGCTCTTTCCAGTTACTTCGAAATCCATGTCCCGGCTTTAAGACGTAATATTTTTGGGCGGCCAATGGGTGGCCTTTCTGTTTTCATCAAGCACTCCCGAAGGTTGGAAATAATCACACTTGCACCTGCCTCACCTGGGATCCAAGTATTACTTCTTAATGGAATAAAAAATCATTATTATCCGCTCAGATTGTTACTATTCAATTGCTATGTTAATCCAGCCCTGCACCAGAGAACTCAAGCACTCAATGATCAGGCAGCTATCATTGAAGATTTTCTCATTAAATATCCTCATCATAACCCACTTATAGTCGGGGACTTCAATATTAGATTTCTCGACAAAACAGGAAACGAGAATAAACACCATAAAGAGGCAGCGGTTTTACAAGCCTTATTTGATGCCTGCTCCATATCCTCTGCTTATAGACTTAAGAAAGCAAAGGATCAAACATGGACCCCGCCCGCAACACACGGGAATATCTCTACAATTGACTATCTTTTCATTGGTAGCACACTAGCTTTGCATCTGAATGACTTTGACATCAATAATCGAGTAGTGAGTGACCATAGGCCCCTTAGAGCATCTTTTAGCCTTTCTACTGCGGCATCTTGTAAATCTACATCAATAGGCGAATCTAGGGGTGAAGAACGACACAAAGTTCCACGCAGGATAAAATGGACTACCAATCTTAGTACAAAACTGTCTGCATGGACAATTAAAAATGATCATTTAAAAACTGCTTTTGGTTCGCAAGCCCTCTTAGACTATTGGCCCACCCTCCTGCTAGATCTGCATTGGGCGCTGGGGGGAATACAGGACGCCCAACAAAAACAGGTGCCAAACAATCTAAACCAGCTTCCAAATAAGGAAATGCCGGAAAGCAAATGGAGGCGTCAAATTCCCCCAAATGCAAGACAAAAAGGGGAAAAAGCACTGCAGGGTGCCACAAATGGATTGCTTCGAGCTGCCCATAAGAAACGGGCATGGGAGCAACGCACTAAACGAATAGAGGAAGCCTGGCTTAAAATCTTCTCTCTTCTTAAGGAAAAATATCCAGCTCCATTCTGGAGATATATCAACCAAGCCAGTAACAGCGGGCAGTCCAAGGAGAACGGGGTACCCGAGAACGTTTGGGTGAATTACAACGATCAGCTCTACAGGAGCGGGACAGGGGAGTTGCAAGCCCTCTTCTCACCTCAAGCACCAAATCATGATAACACCCAGGGTTTAGGCATCTCTGAAGCTGTAGTAAACAAGATTATTAGCCGCATGAGGAATAATGGTGCGCCAGGACCAAATGGAATACCTGCTACCGTTTTTAAATCAAATCGATCGTTTTGGGCAGAGCTCGTTACAGCTCTCTTTAAACAAGTCTTTCTTACAGCTACAATTCCATCCATTTGGCAGGGCTCAATATTACATCCACTTTATAAAAAGGGCAATCACTCAAATCTGGCTAATTATAGGCTAATAGCTTTATTGGATATTGAAGCTAAGGCCTATGCTCGCGTCCTGCTGGCAGAACTTGAAAACTGGGTTACAGAAAATAGCATGCTTCCCCGCACTCAATCAGGCTTTAGATCAGGCAGTTCCACAACGGATAATATAATAGCACTGTCCTATCTGTCTTGGAGAGCTACTCTGGCCAATCAACTACCGTTATTCTGCTGTTTTGTGGACTTCAGTGAAGCGTTCGATAGAGTCAACCGAGGGACACTATGGAACAAACTAAATTCATGGGGGATACCACCTGCACTTCTCTCTGCACTGATATCTCTGCATCAGAAAACCTGGGTGAGGATCAAAACAATTGCCACAACAGTATTTGCAAAAATTGCAACAAAATATAGTCTAAAGCAAGGCTGTGTATTAGCTCCGCTTTTATTCAATCTTTATACTGCCAATTTGCCTAAAGAATTGGCAGGTGCATCTTTGGTCGCCCCAAAACTGGGTGGCGTATATCTACCGGTCATGCGATACGCTGATGACATTATCATGGACCATACAAAAACAGGCCTACAAAGAGCGCTCACTGCCCTCGATATATATAATACAAAAAGCAACCTTTTGGTGAATGAATCAAAAACCAAAGTCATGATTTTTGGGAAACATAAAAAAAAGAAAAATTTGTCCTGGCGAGCAGGCGATCTGCACATAGTGTCCTGCACTAGCTATAACTATTTAGGAGTGTGGTTTAATGAAAAGGCAAATCAAGTTTCCCATCTTAAACATCTTCGTCCCAAGGGAGCAGGGGTTATTCACAGTCTGAGGCGCTTGAATCGACAATTGCACAGCCCGACAGCTGAGCCAATTTTAAGGGTCCTACGCGCCAAACTGCTCCCGGCAGTGTCCTATGGTCACATGGCCTTCCCTGGCAAAATTGATTCATTTTTAATTAAATATCAAATAATGGCCTATAAGAAAATATTTTCGGCTCCCCAGCATGCAAGGAGGGCGAGGCTGAGACTTGAGCTGGGCCTGGCAAGCGCAGACCTTCATTGTCTGGGAGACTTAATAAAACTCTACATCTGCATTCTACGTGCTCCAGCTCAATCCATGAAAGAGCAATTGCAATCATTGTTTACGGATGAACTCTCTCCTTGGCACAGACCGTTGCATTTGGCCATCTCCACATTGAAGATTGAAATCACCAACTTTTCTAATTCAATCGTTTCCCTGTCAATGTGGAAAAAAACAATAAAAATCAAATCACATTAGTGTCATTCGAGAGAGATGTTGCTCGGCTCCCCAAGAAACCACTCCTTGCAGCCTTCAACGACTCATATATCAAAGGAAAACCGCAACCATATTTTAACTATTCTCTTCAAACACAGACTCCTAATAAAATCATTTATATGAGGTTGTTAGCCCTTCCAATTTATGACTTTAACCCGCTTGGGCTCGGAGGAATGGCCAACTAACATGTATGCTCTGCAGTTATCCATATGAGTCCTGGTTACATTTGTTATGTTGTTGCCCTCATGTTGCCAACGACAGCCGTCGTCTACTGCTTCCAGTTTTTCGGGAAAAGTTAATGAGACATTGCAGGGAATCATCTGATTTGTGCTTCTGTAACAATTCAGCCCAAGTTCTAGCAAGAGCTGGGAAGTTTGTTAACATAATTTTAACTGCACTACATAATTCCCAGTATTAAGAAACCAACAAGCCCCACTCTTATTGCATAAATCAATGTCGATGGAAGCTAAACCTTTAGTAACAAGTATTGTGACACCCTTTTTTGGGTCAAACGGCCAATTGTGATGTATTCAACTAATTTGAAATGTTGCTCTTTGGACTTTAAAATGTATCTGTATTTCCAGATTTACAAATGTGTATATAATTTTTATGAATTCTTATATACATTTTAATATTTTATCGAGTATCAATATGTCGTTAGCATGTTACGGTTTTAATTAACTGTTTAATAAAATCTACTCAAAATGTGCTCCTTCATGAATAAATTATACAGTCCAGTAAAGTCATGGGGAGAAGTGTGGCTCACTGGTTAGAAGCGGCATACCCTGAAGCAGAGGTCGGCCCGGGACCAGGGTTCAATTCCCGACGCGGCAGGGTCTTGGGTCAATGTCCGCGGACTCGATAATTCTCGCCTAGGTGCCTGCGCTAACCATGGGTCCCACTCTGCAACTCTGGGCAATAGCTTGCTTAATCTCCACAACGGCCCTAGCAGCGCCAGGGATGCCTGGCTTCACCTTGTGGGTGCCCTCTCACAGGGAAAGCCAGGACGGGTTCCCCAGCAGTATACAGCGCCAGGACGCCCCGAGTGATAGGGTAACAGTGCGCTTTACAAGTATACATACATACATACATTGTGTCCAGTTAACCAACCATCCAGTGTCTTTACTGAGTAGTCTACAAAATCTATCCAGGATTGGGTCTGGGTTTTGTGAGCCCCCCTGAACCTAATTCTGTACTCAGTGGTGAGTTCAAATCCCTCAATCAGAGTCTTCTTCATGAGATCATAGGACCCTGCATCTGGCCCAGAGAGGGTCAGAAGGCTGTCTCTGCAGTTACCAGAGAACAGTTCCCACAGGAGTGCCCCCCAGAGAGGTTTCTTTAGCTGTCTGATATCACAAGCCCTCTCAAAGGCTGTGAACCACTTGGTGATGTCATCACCTTCCTCAAATTTAGGGAGAATCCCTTTGGGGATTTTAGGATCATAAGATTGCTCTCTATCCTTGTTATTGGTATTGCTGCCACCAGAGATGGGGGCTAGGCCCATCTCTTTTCTTTCTTTTTCTAGAGCCAGGAGCCTGGTCTCTAGGTCTAATCTCTTGGCCAACTTTGGTAGGAAGTTGTCCTCTTCACTGGGGCTTTCCCCAATATGTTCCCTGGGGACTAGTCCACCTGTGTGGTTCCTAGGCTCCCAGAGGCTGATTCTTGGAGTCAGGGGCACAGGGACCCCCTCCTCCCTAGGAATGATGGGGGGATTATCAGTGTCATCGTCCTCATCCACTCCTTCTTCCTCTGGCTGGGTGTCACCCTGCTCAGAGGGGTGGTCTTTTGCATACTCAGCCAGGAGCTCTTGGAGCTTTTGTTTGGTTGTGTGCAGACCTACAGTTATTTTCTTTACTTTGCATAGGGCCTTCAATTCCTTGAAGTCCAGGTGCAAGTAAGGTGTGCGGTCGAGTTCCTCCACCATGTTTTTATTATCTTCACTAACAGCTGGGTTCTGTTGAGACATTCTAACCTGATAGTTCTAACTCTCTACCCTACCTTGTAGTGACTTTTATTTTCACAAAATTCTAATGGGACTTAAGCAAGGCGCTATCAGATTTTTAGTATTTTTGGAAAAGACCAATTTCAGAATTCTAAAGGCAATTTATGAGTTCTGTTGTGTGATCAGATGGTAACCAAGTAGTCCAACAAATGCAAGTTTGTATCCCACCGCTGATTCACCAATGTGAGAAAGTGACTCTATATACACTGGTCTAGAAGGAAGTACAGTGTGTATAGAGTCCACCAACCCCAGAGGTATAACTGAGGTTAAAGTCAGAACTGACCTTACTCTACAAAGTGGTAGCTTGGCCGAGCAGTAAGGCAGTACCAGAGGACAGTGTAAAGCATTTGTTGTACACAGTCAGTCAGCAAAAGGTTTCACACACTCAAAGACTGAACTCCAGGCCAATTGTTGTTATATCCACAGATATAGTTGTTTCGTTTTTAGAACCAACAGTTATCAAAATATACTTTTCAGGGTACGAGTACTCTCATGTAAATACTTTGCAGAGGAGCAATAAGTTTGTACACACAATAATTACAGGATAGCTAATCAGCAATACAGTTCTGAAACACACTCTAGCATTGAGCTCAACGGGTTTTTCATAGGAAAGTACAGTCAATCAATCAATCATAGCATTTATAAAGCGTGCTACATACCCGTGAGGGTCTCAAGGCGCTGGGGGGGAGGGGGGCCGTTACTGATCGAAGAGCCAGGTCTTGAGGAGTTTTCTGAAGGCTAGCAGGTCCTGAGTCTGTCGTAGGCTGGTGGGGATAGCGTTCCAGGTCTTGGCGGCGAGGTAGGAGAAGGATCTGCCGCCGGCGGTGGTTTTCCGGATACGAGGAACGGTGGCGAGGGCGAGGTTGGCTGAGCGGAGGCTTCGGGTGGGGGTGTGGAAGCTGAGTCGGTTGTTGAGGTATGTAGGTCCGGTGTTGTGTAGGGCTTTGTGTGTGTAGTTGAGGAGTTTGAAGGTGATCCTCTTGTTGACGGGGAGCCAGTGCAGGCCTCTCAGGTGGGGTGTGATGTGGCTGCGTCGAGGGACGTTGAGGATCAGTCGTGCCGAGGCATTCTGGATTGGTTGTAGTCGTCTCAGGAGCTTGGTTCTTGTTCCTGAGTAGAGGGCGTTCCCGTAGTCAAGTCTGCTGGTGATGAGGGCCTGGGTGACGGTTTTTCTCGTGTCGGGAGGGATTTATTTGAAGGTCATGCGGAGGGTGTTGAAGCAGGACGCGGAGACAGCGTTGACTTGCCTGGTCATGGAGAGGGTGGAGTCAAGGATGAGCCCCAGGTTGCGTGCGTGGTCTGTGGGTTGTGCCTAACGATGTGGGCCACCAAGAGTCGTCCCAGGCTCATGGGGTGGGTCCGAGAATGAGGACCTCCGTCTTGTCTGAGTTCAGCTTCAGTCTGCTGTCCTTCATCCAGTCGGCTACGGCCTTCATTCCTCTGTGGAGGTTGGCTTTGGCGGTGTGGGGGTCTTCGGTGAGGGATATGATCAGCTGGGTGTCGTCGGCGTAGGAGATGATGTTGAGGTTATGTTGTCGTGCGACGTGGGCGAGCAGTGCCATGTAGATATTGAACAGAGTCGGGCTGAGGGAGGATCCCTGTGGGACGCCGCAGATGATCTCGGTGGATTTCGAGCGGAAGGGTGGGAGGCGGACGCTCTGGGTTCTGCCGGAGAGGAAGGATGTGGTCCAGGCCAGGGCCTTCTCTTGAATTCCGACGTCATGGAGGCGGGCTGATAGGGTGCGGTGGCAGACTGTGTCAAAGGCTGCTGATAGGTCCAGGAGGATGAGGGCGACAGTTTCTCCTTTGTCCATCAGGATCCTGATGTCGTCAGTGGCGGCGATGAGGGCGGTCTCGGTGCAGTGGTTGCTGCCGGATTGGGAAAACCGTATTGGGAAGGGTCTAGGATGTTGTTGTCTTCGAGGTAGCGGGTTAGCTGTTTGTTGACAATCTTCTCTGTCACTTTTGCCGAGAACGGGAGCAGGGAGATGGGCCGGAAGTTCTTGAGGTCCTTGGGGTCCGCCTTGGGCTTCTTCAGAAGGGCGTTGATCTCGGCGTGCTTCCAGCTTTCCGGGAAGGTTGCTGTCTCGAAGGAACTGTTGATTGTTTTCCGGAGGTGGGGTGCGATGGTTGTGTTGGCTTTGTTGAAGACGTGGTGAGGGCAGGAGTCAGATGGGGATCCGGAGTGGATGGAGTTCATGGTTTTGATGGGCTCTTCGTCGCTGACGTTGGACCAGTCGGTCAGGCGGCTGGTGCGGGTGGTGGTCGCAGGGGTGGTGGGCTCGGTGGTGGGTGCGGGGGTGTCAGAGTTGAAGCTGTCGTGGATGTCGGTGATTTTGCGGTGAAAGAAGGTGGCCAGGGAGTCGCACAGGTCTTATGATGGTGGGATGTCGTTGGTGTTGGAGCTGGGGTTGGAGAGTTCTTTCACGATGCTGAAGAGCTCTTTGGTGTTGTGTGCGTTGTTGTCTAAGCGGTTCTTGAAGGCGGTCCTCTTGGAGGCCCTGATGAGTTGGTTGTGTCTGCGGGTGGCGCTCTTGTGGGCTGTGTGGCTGTCAGGTGTTCGGTCGTGGAGCCATTTCTTCTCCAGCTTCCGACAGGTGCGCTTGGAGATCCGGAGGTCTTCGGTGAACCAGGCAGCTTTCTTGTTGGTGTGGAGGGTGTTGGCGCAGTCGTTGATCCACTGTTTGAGGTTAGTCGCAGCGGTGTCTGGGTCGGTGGGGTCGGCGGGTGGTCTCAGGGCGAGGGTGGTAGTCAGTTGGTCCTTGGTGACCTTGCCCCAGCAGCGGTGTGGCAGCTGTTGGGTGCGGTGGTGTGTGGTGGGTTTCCTGAAGGTGAAGTGGACGCAGCTGTGGTCGGTCCAGTGGGGTTCGGTGGTGTGGTTGAAGGATACGTGGGGGCTTGTGAAGAAGAATGGGTCCAGTGTGTGTCCAGCGGCATGGGTGGGTGTCGTCACGAGCTGTTTGAGTCCGAGGTTGGCGATCAGGGCGGTGGAGTTGGCGTCGTTGATGTTCACGAGGTGGAAGTTCAGGTCCCCAAGGAGGATGTAGTCCGTGGAGGTGAGGGCGTGGGTGCTGACGAGATCGGCGATGGTGTCGCTGAACTGTGGTCGTGGTCCGGGAGGTCTGTAGATGATTGTTCCTCTGAGGGTGGTGTTGGGGTCGGTGTGGATCTGGAAGTGCATGTGCTCGGCGTTGGTGAGGGTGTCGTCGGTGTTGGTCGAGACCCTGAAGGTGTCCTTGTGGATGATGGCGATTCCCCCTCCCACTCCGTTGGTGCGGTCTCTGCGGGAGATCTTGTAGCCCTGTGGGATGGCTATGGCGATGTCTGGTGCTGAGGTGGCGTTCAGCCAGGTCTCCGTCAGGAAGGCGACGTCGGGGGCGGTGGAATCTAGGAGGTCCCAGAGTTCGATGCCGTGTTTGCAAGCGGAGCGAGTGTTGAGGAGGATGCAGCGGAGGTGGTTGGGTTCTCTGGTTAGTGGTTTGGTGGGCTGGATGCTGGTGAATCTGCAGTTCCGGCATGCGAAGGGCCCTTGGGGGCGCTTCGGGGTGGCCCGGTAGCAGGGGTGGTCTCATCCGGTTTTGAGTGCGTGGAGGGTGCTGGAGTCGTAGTGCAGGGGGCGCGGGGTCCAGGGGTTCGGGCGCGGTCGGGTGCAGACGGCTTGCCTTTGGCGCGCCCGCTGTGCTGCCTCCATAAGAGGCGAAGTGGGAGGGAGGAGCAGCTGGCAGGCGGGAGCGGGGCATCCAATGGGCGAGGGCACGGGGTACACAAGGAAAAAGGGGGCGGGCCGCGGGGGAGCAGCGGCAAGAAGCGGCAAGAAGCGGGGAGCGGGGGTAACAGATGGCAGGGGTGCAAAAAGGAGCACCTAACAACATACTGTACACAGTAAACAAACTACAAGTTACAAGAACAAATGCACAGTTGAGGAGAGAAAAGGTTAGCAGTGCAGAGGGGAAAAAACAGTTACCAGAGGCACACCAGCGGCGAACCCTCGGCAGCGGCGGCAGAGTTGGGCACAGACTCGGTCCCCCTGGAGGAGCCGTGGGGAGTGACCTGGGGTTGATTACTTTATGGATTACTTTGGTAGTTTCAGGACTAGATCTTAGATTCAGTCCTGGGGTCTAAGCTGAAACCAGATTAGCAAAAACGTTTTAGTTACTGTGATGAATTTTCATGAATATAAAGCCGTTTTAAAAGTTCACAATTTTCAAGGTGATTCTGACAATGTTATCCAATGGGAGGAAATTCAGGTTACAGGTAAAGTACGATTGCGTTACTTTTGTAACCCAGCACTAGTCTCCTAGGGCCAGCACTGGGGGCTTAACTCAAAACAGGTAGGTAATTGCGTTTCAGTATTTCGTACGATTTTTAAAGAATATTTGCAGTTTTCAAAAGTAGACACTTCGAAGAAATTTCATAGAAAAGCAGAAAATACAGGTTACTAGTAAACCCGCTAGGGATTACTTTTGCGTTTCAGTACTGGGCTGAAAGATACAGTACTGGCTTCTCTCCTGATCACAGGTGAGTATTTTCGAATTTGGACTTTGGCTGATTTTATAGGAATATTTTCAGTTTTCAAAACCTCACACTTGGAAAATTTTCGAGTCAAAATGGGTCAATGTTATCCAATGGCAGGTAAGTGAATTACCGGTTTCCAGGTGAGTACTTGGTTGGTGAAGTTAGGGTTCTGGGCGTAGACTAAGGGGTCCCCCAGGGTCAGTTGAGTACAGTTAGTTCAGTCCCAGCGGCACAGGGGCGACCGGGTGCAGAGGTAGGTAGGCCCAATGTTATCCAATGAGGGAAAGGGGGCCTTCGGTTGGTGGCTGCTGCCTAGTAGGCCACGCGGCTCTGGGAGCTGGGCTCCTGGTCACTTGCTCTGTGCAAGGGGGAAGTAGGATAGGGCAAAAAGGTCACAGCCAGCGGCCCTTGGGCAGCTGGGTGCAGGGTGCTTTTGAGCCGTCGGACGCTCAATGTTATCCAATGAGGATCTTGCAAGAGGAACAAAGGCTGCAGGCTCGGGGACGGGGACTCCCCAGGGGCGAACAGCACTTCGAGAGGTAAGTTAGGATGATGGAGCACAGGTAGGTACCCCAAAGGGAGTCACAGGGGGCCGCGGGCGCCGGGTGCAGGGGTGTCTTTGGGGGTCGGAAAGCTGGTGGTAGGTGATCTGGAGGGAGCGTGAACAAGTCACTGTTTGGTGGCGGTGGAGGCTCTGGTGTTATTATCACCACGTCCTCTGCCCTTGTTATTGTTTCCTCTATAGCCTCCTCTATTGGAGTGGTGTGGCTCACTGGTTAGAGGCGGCAGACCCGGGAGCAGAAGTCGGCCCGGGACCAGGGTTCAATTCCTGACGCGGCAGGGTCGTGGACCAGGGTCAGCGAACTCGACAATTCTCGTCTCGGTGCCTACTCTAACCTGGGGTCCCACTCGGCAACTCTGGGCATTAGATTGCCTAATCTCCACAACGGCCCCATCAACGCCGGGGATGCCTGGCTCCACCTTGGGGATTCCCAGTAGGGACCATCCCACAGGGAAAGCCAGGACGGGTTCCCCAGCGGTATACAGCGCCGGGACGCCCCTTTGCTGGGGCAGCTGTGCGCTTTACAAGTATACAACATTTAACATTTAACATTTGGAACCTTTATTAAAGGTGCCTTGTGTATTAGTTTTAAATGATTAAGAGGTTTGGGATGTGTTGCCTCTGCCTGAGCCTCGAAAAGAGGAGCAACGAAAGGAGCTCCTAGACTGTTGAAATTGAAGTGCACCCATGGACTTAGCGGTGTCAGTATCTTTTTTCATCTTTTCTAAGACGGTATCAACTGCAGGGCCAAATAAGAAATCTTGGTTAATGGGTTGATTGAGTATTGTAGATTGCTCTTCATTCTTAAAACCCGAGATGCGGAGCCAGGCATGCCGGCGTAGCAACATGCTAGTGTTGACAGACCTAGCGGCTGTATCAGCTGCATCAAGGGCGCATTTTATGGATGCGTCAGTGATTAATTTTCCTTCCTGTATTAGGTCATTTGCTTTTGCCTTATAGGGTTCTGGTAGGTGTTGTAATAATCCCTCCGGTTCATCATAGTGTGCTCTGTCATAGCGCGCTAGGAGAGCTTGTGTATTGGCAATTCTCCAGGTATTTGCTGCCTGACAGGCCACTCTTTTCCCTGAGGCTTCTAAATTTTTTGACTCCTTGTCAGGAGGGGGGGGGCATCACCTGTTGTTTGCAACTTTGCCCTTTTCCTAGCATTAGACACAACTAGGGAGTCTAGTGGTAGCTGAGACTTGATATAAGAGGGGTCTGTAGGGGCTGGTTTGTATTTCTTTTCAATTCTTGGATTGAGGACACGCGCCCTGGCTGGGTCTTTAAAGATGTCTGGTGCGTGCTTCTATACTCCCTTCAGCATAGGGAGTATATGTACACTCTTCTCTGATGTTGGGAAGGTGTTAAATAGGAAATCCTCCTCTATAGGGTCAGTGTGCATGTTTACGCCATGATACTGAGCTGCTCTGTCTACTAGCTGGTTAAAAGCGACAGTGTCGTCAGTAGGAGACCGCTTTGTGAGGTATGGTGAGGTATCGGTTATGGGTTGTGTATCATATGGGTCATCAGGGTCATTCTGATCGTCCCATGTGTTATCCTGGTTTCCTTGATCATCAGGGTCTATAAAGTCCTGTTGAGGATCTTCACCCATGTCTTCTACGTCATCATAGTGTGGAGGTGTAGGAGAATATGGAACATAAGGCATGTTAGGAGTGAAAGAAGGAGGAGGTGTGAAAGGTCTAGAAGGGTATGTCCCAAAGTCCTTTTTCTTAGGAGGAACAGAAGAAGGTGCTTCAGTGTCCAGTCTTCTCTTGTTCCTGTTGTAAACTGATATGTGTCCTGTATCAGGTTCTATACACAGTCTGTTTTGGTCTGGGCTCACTGGATCAGGATGAAAAAGTTCTTCTTCCACTGTCCGTGGCTATGGCGCCGAGGTTTTTGGATCGGTCGCTTGTTTGTTTTTATTTTTCTGCGGAGCTTTTTTCGGCTCGACGTCTTTCTTTGGGTCGATTCCCTTTTTCGGATCAAGCAGAAACAATACCGTCGCAAGTATACGTTTTTTGGACTGCAGAAGTTGGAAAACTTCGGTCCCGAAGTTGGAGTTGTCGAAGTGCATCCGAACCCAATGGCGTAGAAAAACAATCTGAAGATGGAGAAGATGCCCATGCGCAC
Organism: Lissotriton helveticus; assembly: GCF_964261635.1. Taxonomy (NCBI): domain Eukaryota; kingdom Metazoa; phylum Chordata; class Amphibia; order Caudata; family Salamandridae; genus Lissotriton; species Lissotriton helveticus. The sequence goes on from NC_136072.1 coordinate 793,764,808, forward strand.
TGTAGTCCAGGGGAGGAGTTGCCTATCTCATGATACTTCGAAGACTCTTCCAAGACAACAAGGTGCAAACATCCAGACCCAACACTATGCGGCGATCTATGCTAAGATATGAATTCAGCAGCCCACATGCCTCAAACACTAAATTTAGGGGCATTACAGGTAAGGCAAGGGCAGGGACCAATGGGTCCCTGTCCTGGGGTGAGGACACCCCCTAGCCTGCTCCTCTCCTGTGGGAGGGAGGCAGGAGCCTAGCTGGAATTGGGTAGTGCTCCCCATCTACAGGACGGCCGGAGCCCGGGGTCGTGCTTCACCTCGCCTCCTCCACCTCAGGGGTGGAGTTGGCAAAGGTTGGCACACCCTCCTTCCTGACGTCGTTTTTCCTGCCAGTCTTCCCGCCAGAGTGGGGGTAGAACGGTTGGGGGCCAGTTGCTGGGGACAGCAAATGGTCTGGAGAAGCTCTCAGAGGTGGTATGCCTTTGAAGCTTCCCCCTGTCCATCCTGGGGGAGGAGACACATCACCTCGCCCAGGATGTGCATTGTTGCAGGCCCAGGAGAGCGGGGGGCTCTCCACCCAGGGGTCCAGCAACATGTCAGTGGGGGCATACCAAGGCAAGAAAGATGGCACTTTCTCACAATTACCCTGGACGAAACTCTGCAACATACATCTTGGAACTTCAACATTCCATATCGACTGGAAGACGGAAGATATCTCCCTTGTGGTCAAGGAGTAACCACCCTGTTCAAACAGGCACCAACTGCATCTTTGCCGGTCTGCATTTTCGAGGCTCCCTCCAGATCCCGAAGAATCTGCGACACAGGACACGGATTTCTAGATATCTCTGATGCCGACCTGCGCTCCCAGCAAAGCTGAGACCTGTACCGGACACGAGAGACGTGGGACCGGAACTCCTGGACATCCTGCATTTTGCAACCTGCACCTACTTCCCGAGGTATCCCGAAGTTGTGCATTGGGGTGCTTGAAGCCCCAGCCCGAGCACCTTTTTAACCGAAGCTGAGAGGCCCACACTCCACGAGTGTCTCGTGGGCCCGTTTTGTGCATTTCAGCTCGACGCGTCTTCGCGGTTCCTAGTCCGTTGGCTAGTGAGCCCCCACGAAGACCAATCTTCACTTTCTTCAGCTTTCCTGGTTGCTCCAGGCATGCTTCCAAAGGGGGAGTTCCTCAGACCTTGCTGGTCTGCACTGAAGCCCATCTCGACATCCTGCGTGAATTGCGTTTGCCAAGGCTTGTTGGGTCCAATCCGGATACCGACACCGCAGTCAACTAGATCCTTCGTGGGACAGCTCGAATCCAGATCCTGGTCGTCGTCGTCAACGCCTCCTGGTCCTCGTGGCTGAAGAGACAAGCTTCACCTTCTCAACTGAAATCACCCGATATTGGCTGGCATCTTCCTATCGCCATCCTGGTCCCTGGCTAGTGGGCCAGACTCTGTCTCCTCTGCTTTCAGGTTCCTCACATCTCCGATCCACCCTTGGATCCACCCGGACACTTTTCCTCTGGTCGCCTGCAGCACTTCTTCGCAGCCCTCCATTGGAATCGACGACGAAACCCGACACCAAAAGGCACCTATGTACCCGGCTTCCCTGGGTGAGGTAACATGAGTACTCCGGTGCTCCCGTGGGTCTTGACTCTCTAAGTGTCCTAGTCTAAAAGGGTTCCATCGTAGTTCACCTAGAAGTACCCTTAAACTGTAACTTTGTAACTTGTTCGTTCTCCATAGAAAGTCAATGGTAACCCGCGTCTGTGTTTAGACACTGCAAGCGTTTCCCGTGGGCCTCCTACATCCTAACCTTTGGTGGTTCTAGGCAGCCCCAGCGATCCCACAGGCCCTAGGCCTGCTTTCTAACTCTCACGTGGTTCTCAAATCACTATTTTAGTATATGGTTTGTGAGGCCCCTAGGGCATAACGTATACTGTGCAACTTATCGTATGCTAATTAAGTTCCTTGTATTGTACTTTTACCTCTGACCTCATAAAGAGTGCAGAAGGGTTGTGTTTAGAATAAATACATATATATTTGATATATACCTTGTATGGTGTGCTTTCATTTGATCATTCAAGAGATTATAATTGGTAAAACAACTTGCTTAACTCGTCTCCAAGTCTTAGCCTGAAGGCTGCTCTCAACAGCTACCACTAGGATAGCTTTCTATAAGGTTGACTTTATAACCTACCATCAATAAGGGTCGTTTGGACTGGTGCAAGGTGCCCACGAGAATAGTGGACATCATATACCAGGCCAACTTCTCACACTGTGCATGCGCGGGCACTTGTTGTTCCATACGAAGAGCAGAAGGTCAGCCTATAGTGTTTTGAGTATGCCTTGTGGGGCCATGAGTGGGAGTGATTGAAAGCAGTATAGGGCCCTAGGAAGCACAGTCCTCTTCAAGGCTGCAAGATGGTATAATGTTTCCATTGTGTGAGATCCACTTTGACCTGATGGAGTAGTGTGTGATAGTTAAGCACAACAGTGCCAGCAAGTCCGGTGGCTAGTTGCATGTCTCCAAAATAGTACTTTTTGGTTAACTAAAGTAGGCATCAGTATCAATACTCTCTGGCTGTGGCCAGTCCGGCCATGGGTTAACATGGCCTAATAATTCCAATAGATATTTTTTAAATATCGATATAGACTCTGGGCTGGATAAATATACCCTGGGGAACATTCCTTTTATCCTTGAGGCCCTCACATTGAAATCTACAGGTATGGATATTGGAAAGGAATATACAGAATATTAATTGGGGAGGTTGGTTCACACCCTGAAGAGTATGTATGGATCGGCACAATCGTACTAAAGTAGTAGTGGAGAAGGTGATGGTAGCTAATGCATGTTGGCACCTAAGGAGTATTGAATGTTCTCACTTGGTGGATATGGTTTGTGTTACGTACACAAATGAAACAATATTGTAAGATTGTTTATTCGATATTATCTGCCTGCATACATTTTTTGGATTAGAGCCCCTCTTTTTGCTTTATATATTGTGAGAAAGTGGCTCTATATATACTGGACAATATTGAAGTACAGTGTGTATAGAGTCTAAAACCCCAAAGGTATATCAGAGGTTAAAGTCAGGACTGACCTTACTCTCAAAAGTGGTAGCTTGGTAGAGCAGTAAGGCAGTGCCAGAGGGCAGTGCAAAGCATTTGTTGTACACACTCAGTCAGCAAAGGATTTCACACACTCAAAGACTGAACTCCAGGCCAATGGTTTTTATATCCAAAGATATAGTTATTTTATTGTTAGAACCAACAGGCATAAAAATATACTTTGCTAGATATGAGAACTCTCATGTACTTACTTTGCAAGGAAGCAATAAAGCTGGTGAACACAATAGGTACAGGAGTTGCGGAAGGCAACTCAAGTCTAGACACACTTTAGCATTGAGCTCAATGGATTTGGACAGTTGATTATCAATCAATCAATCAATCAATCAAAGACATTTATAGAGCGCACTACCTACCCATAGGGTCTCAAGGCGCTTAGGGGGGGGGGGGGGTGCCGTTACTGCTCGAACAGCCAGGTCTTGAGCTTCTTCCTGAAGGAGAGGTGGTCTTGGGTCAGGCGCAGGTCGGCCGGGAGGGAGTTCCAGGTCTTGGCGGCCAGGTAGGAGAAGGACCTTCCTCCTGTTGTGGCTCTGCGGATGCGTGGGACGGCGGCGAGGGCGTGGCTGGCAGATCGGAGGTGGCGTTTGGGAGCGTAGAAGTTGATTCGGTTGTTAAGGTAGCTCGGGCCTTGATCGTGAAGGGCTTTGTGTGCGTGGGTGAGGAGCCGGAAGGTGATTCTTTTGTTGACGGGGAGCCAGTGCAGGTCTCTCAGGTGTCCGGAGATGTGGCTGTTCCGTGGGATGTCGAGGATGAGTCTGGCTGAGGCGTTCTGGATCCGCTGGAGTCTCTTCTGGAGCTTGGCGGTGGTTCCGGCGTAGAGGGCGTTGCCGTAGTCCAGTCGGCTGGTGACGAGGGCCTGGGTGACGGTCTTTCTGGTCTCCGTGGGGATCCACCAGAAGATCTTCCGAAGCATGCGCAGGATGTTGAAGCACGACGAGGAGACGGCGTTGACTTGCCTGGTCATGGAGAGGGAGGAGTCCAGGATGAAGCCCAGGTTGCGTGCGTGGTTCGTCGGTTTGGGTGCGGTGCCCAGGGCGGGGGGCCACCAGGAGTCGTCCCAGGCGGAGGGCGAGGAGCCCAGGATGAGGACCTCCGTCTTGTCTGAGTTCAGTTTCAGGCGGCTCGTCGTCATCCACTCGGCTACCTCTTTCATCCCTTCGTGCAGGTTGGCTCTGGCGGCGGCGGGGTCGTTGGTCAGGGAGAGGATCAGCTGGGTGTCGTCGGCATAGGAGATTATGTTGAGGTTGTGTTGGCGTGCGATGGCCGCAAGGGGGCTCATGTAGACGTTGAAGAGTGTAGGGCTCAGCGAGGATCCTTGAGGGACGCCGCAGATGACTTCGGTGGCCTCTGACTTGTACGGTGGTAGGCGGACTCTCTGTGTTCTTCCGTCGAGGAAGGAGATGATCCACTCCAGTGCCTTCTCCTGGATTCCGACGTTGCAGAGGCGCTGCACTAGGGTGCGGTGGCAGACCGTGTCGAAAGCCGCGGAGAGGTCTAGGAGGATGAGGGCCGCTGTTTCTCCGTTGTCCATCAGGGCTCGGATGTCGTCGGTGGCGGCGATGAGGGCGGTCTCGGTGCTGTGGTTGGCACGGAATCCGGACTGCTAGGGGTCGAGGGATCCGTTCGTCTCGAGGAAGGCGGCCAGCTGTTTGTTGACGGTCTTCTCGATGACTTTGGCTGGAAACGGGAGTAGAGAGATGGGGCGGTAATTCTTGAGTTCGGTGGGGTCTGCCGTAGGTTTCTTGAGTAGGGCGCTGAGTTCGGCGTGCTTCCAGCTCTCGGGGAAGGTGGCGGTGTCGAATGAGGTGTTGATAATGTCCCGCAGGTGGGGTGCGATGACAGCGTCGGCTTTGTTGAAGACGTGGTGAGGGCAGGGGTCGGTCGGAGATCCGGAGTGGACGGAGTTCATCATGCGGATGGTGTCTTCGGTGCTGATCGGGGTCCAGTCTCGGAGGGTGGTGGTGGGCGGCGTTGCTGTGGTCGTGGCGTGGGTCGGATGGGTGCTGAAGCTGTTGTGTATGTCCGCGATCTTGTTGTGGAAGTAGGAGGCGAGGGAGTTGCAGAGGTCTTGCGAAGGGGTGATGTCGTTGTTTCCGGCGTTGGGGTTGGAGAGCTCTTTCACGATGTTGAAGAGTTCCTTGCAGTTGTGTGCGTTGTTATCCAGTCGGTTCTTGAAAGCCGTTTTCTTGGCGGTGCGGATCAGTTGGTGGTGTTTCCGGGTGGCGAGCTTGAGGGTGGACCTGTTGTCCGGTGTGGGTTCCTTTCTCCAGACTTTCTCGAGGGCTCGGCAGTTCTTCTTGGAGCTCTTGAGTTCGTCGGTGAACCATGGGGCTTTCTTACTGCCGGGTCTGCTGGGCGGGGTCCTCAGGGGGGCGAGTTCGTCCGCGCAGTTGCTGAGCCACTTCGTGAGGTTGTCGGCGGCCTGGCTGGGGTTCGCTGAGCTGGCCGGAGGGTGCTGGCTCAGGGAGGCGGCGAGCTGGTCGGCTGTGATCTTGTTCCAGCTTCTTCGTGCAACCTGTTGCTGGTGGTGGTGGATCGTCGTTCTCCTGAAGATGAAGTGGATGCATCTGTGGTCCGTCCAGTGGAGTTCTGTGGCGTGGCTGAAATCGATGTCTTTGCTGGATGAGAAGATGGCGTCGAGTGTGTGTCCGGCGAGGTGGGTGGGGGTGCTCACCAGTTGCTTGAGTCCAAGGTTGGCGAGGTTGTCGAGCAGGGTGCTGGTGTTGCCGTCGTTGTTGTTCTCCAGGTGGAAGTTGAAGTCCCCCAGGAGGATGTAGTCAGCGGAGGGGAGGGCATGCGGGCTGACGAAGTCGGCGATGTCCTCGCTGAATTGAGTGCGTGGTCCCGGAGGTCGGTAGATCAGGGTGCCTCTGAGGGTGGTCTTCGGGTCGGTGTGGATCTGGAAATGCAGGTTTTCGGCGGAGGGTGGGGTGTTGTCGGTGCTGGTCGTGATGCGGATGGTGTTCCTGTGGATGATGGCGATGCCTCCTCCCACCTGGTAGCGTTGCGGTCCCTCCGGGTGATCTTGTAGCCCTCTGGGATGGCGATGGCGATGTCGGGCGCTGAGGAGGCGTTCATCCAGGTCTCCGTGATGAAGGCAACGTCAGGGGCTGTGGCGTCTAGGAGGTTCCAGAGTTCGATGGCGTGTCTGTGGACGGAGCGGGTGTTGAGCAGGATGCACTTGAGGTGGTTGCTGCTGGTGTTCGGCTTGGCAGGTGCTGGTGCCGGGCAGGTCCGGATGCAGGTAAACTTGCAGGCGTGGCAGCTGAAGGGTCCGTGGGTGTGCTTCGGAGTAGCTCGGTAGCATCCCTGGGTCCTGCCGGTGTTGAGTGCGATGAGTGTTGTGGCGTCGTAGGACTGTCGGGTAGTATTCCGTCGGTGGGGTCCAGGGGTCCTGGCCCTGGGCGCGGTCCAGGCGCGGACGGGCGCAGACGGGCTTACCTTTGGCGCGCCTTCGGCGCACAATCGGCGTGACCGCTGCGCGTTCGCACGGTCGCCATATATGGCCAAGTGCGCGGGTGGGCGGAGCAGCTGGGAGGCGGGAGCGGGGAGGGTACAGAAAGAAAAGGGGCGGGGTTACCGGTGGTGGCGGGAAGCGGGGAGGGATGAGACGGGGGTGGCCGAGGGGGGCAACCCAGGGAAACAACGGAGGAGAGAAAAACAATTAGTGCAACAACAGCAATACAATTACAATAAAAACGGACCGAAAACGAGGCAAAACAAATACAGGGACACCAGAATCAAGGCACAAACAAATAAAGGGTCACAGGGCAGGAATCGAGTGCAGACCACGCCGCTCGGTGGCAGGGGGCGTGGTCTCGCGGCTGAGACGGGGCAGGCGAGGCACAGGGCAGGAAGGCACACGCAGCAGCTGGTGGCCGTGCGGCGCGGGAGTGTCCCAGAACAGTACAGATTACTTTAGTAGTTCCAGGGCCAGATCCTAGATTCAGTCCTGGGGTCTAAGCTGAAACCATCTCTAAGATGCCATCTGGTACATTTTACATTAAATCCCACACTGGCATCAGTGCGGGTTTAATGTGCTGAGAAGTTTGGTACCAAACTTGTCAGTCTTCAGTGTAGCCATTATGAGGCTGTGGAGTTCGTAATGACAACCTCCCAGCACCATATACTCTTAATGGCATCACTGCACTTACAGTGCCCAGGACCGGCCCTGGGTACTGTAGGGGCACAGGGCTCATGCACCTGTGCCCACACCTCTGGCATAGGGCACCCAGCTAGAGGGGTGACTGAAGTATGCCAGGGCAGTGGGTTATGTGGGCATGACACACAGGGATGTGTGCCATGCGACTCTTGGTTTAGTTCTGAACTTAGGCACTCAGCCTGCAAAGGCAGTGTGTGGGTGCCAGGGTAAAGGGCCCCTGAGGGTGGCACAATAAGTGCTCCAGCCCTCAGGGGTCTTCTCTGGTCACCATGCCTGGGTACCTAGGGTACCATTTACTAGGGGCTGACAGGTGGCCTAAGATGCCAATTGGGTTTTTAGTTTCAGAACACTTTTAGGGAAGGAACACAGGCCCTGGGTACCTGGTTGGCAGGAACCTAGGGCACACTCAGTCAAAGCACATCAGCAGTTCAGAAAAAAGTGGGGGCATACCAAGGCAAGAAAGATGGCACTTTCTTACATATATAGTTTCAACTTTTTTGTTCATCTTCTAGGCCGTTTCCTTCCCTCTTTGAGGTCCGTTCTTGTGGAATGTTAGTTGTTGGGCATTGCTTGGTGCCCTGGTGAAGGTGTATGACTTTAGAGTCGTTTTACACCGTAAAGGCGTGTCTGTGCAACATGGGAAATCTGGTATAGCATATGAAATCTGACAACTGTATTATATTATGACACTGTAGGAAACCTGGAAAACTAACAATACATATGTTAGAGGAGAGGGAAATACCTGAATGATACCTGAGGACAGTATAAGACAAGAATATGCCATATAAAATACACTGGTAACAAATTATATGTAATGAATTGTCAAAAGAAATTTTATAAAGTTATTTTTCTGGTTTGCTATGTCTCTAGGCTATGAGAGATCTTTATTTTAAAAACGAGTGAGTAGGGTGTGAGTGTTTGGTATTAATGAGAATGAGGAATGGATGAATTTTTATCTTACCGTATGGGCCTCTTGGTGAGGGTTTAGGGGAGTTACATATATATATAATATTCAGATTTGGAGATGATCATGAAGTAATTATGAAATGTACATAAATAAATAGATGCATTATTAAATGCATATATAAATAAGTAAATGTAAATTTTTACTTGAAATAGACTAATGAGCTTTCTGCAAATTGTATTGCAAGCTTTTTTTTTTCTTGATTCATTATTGAGTTTTTTCCCTGTTCTGCACCCTATACTTCCATTCAGGGCCCCCCTGTTTGTGGTCTGGACGCTAGAAGAAGCTTGCCGCTTCCCAGAAATCCTCGATGCCATTCCCAGGGCATCACCAAGTGGTCGTGTTCATAGATGGTGAAGGGCGCCCAGATCCCACATCTACAGCTCAGGAACTGCAAGCCGTCATTGACAGACTAACGGAAGACATCAGTCATACTGAAGCAGAATGACTGGGTGGGCCAGTTGATAAGAATGGGTGGCTCCTAGTCTCTGTGCTACCTCCCACACCGCCAAATCTACAGGCACAGCAGCGGGTGGCGGGGTAGCGATGAACTACCCCGGGGGTGAATGCTGAAGCCTTCACCCCCCACCACCGGTCTCATCCTTTGGTCTCTTCAACTACCTACTAACGTTGTTTGGACTTCTTCTTGTTTGTGTTAATGTTCATCAGCAGTGGATTGGGTGGGGAAGGATCACACTCACCCCAAGCAATGATCCATTGAGGACTACGCCTTGCTCGCATCTTCATATGGGCAGGGCAGTCTGAGCTACCGGGGAGTGCTCTAGGATCATGTTTCTTTAACCGTAAGGACCCATGAGCTTAATTTATCAGCCTCAATAAACGAGGCCTCAATAATCCTACAAAGAGAAGGGCAGTACTCAATGTGCTGGAAGGGGCGGGGGCGGGGAGATTTGCCTCATCCAGGAAACCCACTTTATAATCTGTTTTATTACATTGTTCTGTTATCGTTTTATTATAGTTTCATTATTATTTGTTATGTTGCAGTTTTGTTAATGTGTTTTATCATTAACAAGATATGGCTCTAGATGCTGTATACATATGTTTCATATGTACTCAGTAACTTGATTAATATTTCCTTACAGACAAGAGTGGTCCTGAATGCTTTGGAAAAGCAGTAGTTGCTCCCCTGTTAAAAAAGGTGCATGATGATCCGGTACGGTTGAAGGATTATAGGTCAGTAAATGAGATTCCCTTTGGGCATATTAATACTAAGGCATTCACTCACAAATATACACATAACATAGTAATATCAAAATAAAAAACAAAGATGTACCAAATTAAACAACAAAGAGGCAATGCAAAAACCATATATACAAAAGATATACTTCACAGTTTATTCAAAACAAGGGCAATAAAAACCAATGTGGTTTATACTCATCAGATCATTCCACAGTAATAAAAACTTTAAAATATTTGCATAACAAATAAGGGGACAGACACAGAAAAAAGGAAAAGCTAATTCCTATTTGTAAACAAGGAGATACAGAGATGAGATCAATTTAGCTTTGCATCAAAATTGTTGTCTCTCAATGCTTAGAGTATTTCTTCTTATATTTGAGCATCAACGCGTTTCGGTGTGCACTTATGGAAAAGCCAACACCTTCTTCAGGAAACAATACAACCATCCCATAAAATCTTTAAAAGTGCTGCAGTCCACAGATACTTTCATTAGATAGTGGTAATGCTTAAAAACTTCATAACTTCTTCATAGACAGCGTGCTGCCTAAGCTGCTGAAAAGCAAACCTGGTGTTTCTTGCGTACGGGTTCAGGCACTTCAACGGTGGGGCAAACGCCTCCAGCCAAAAGTACTAGCGAGCTCGTCCAGGGAAACCCAGTTCTTTGTAGAACCATAGAAAATCACCACAGCCGGTCAAATTACAAGTTAAGTTTATATTGTAATATATTGAAAAGGCGTAGGAAACAGCGGGGCAGACGCCTCCGAGTCGGTACAAAATAGTGTAGGCGCCGTAATGGCCACCACTCGCTGATTCTTCGGATATGCAGCGAGCAACGTATAGTGTGCCTCGGCAAAGCGTTTTCAATTTTTATTAGGTGGGAGCAGTGCCAATGCACATCAGATTATCCTGACTGAAACGAAACTCTGGACCCTTCGACATCCTACTCAACGTAGAAGACTGAAGAATCTCCCTTGTGGTCAAGGAGTGACCACCCTGTGCAAACAGGCACCATCCAGCACCTCACCGTTTGCTTTGTTGCAGTTCCCGCCGGAACTCGAGCGACAGAGATCGACAAGACCCAGCTTTCCTGCCTTCCAACAGCCCGATCCACAGTCCCAGCGAATCTGAGACCCGTGGAGGCAACCTGAAGCGTGGGGTCGGCCATCTTGGAAAAACTACGAAGCGATGACCATGCAGCTCCCGAGGCTCCCTCGACGCTGTGCATTGGGGTTTGAGAAGCCCCAGCCCCAAGCAGCTTTTGCACCGAAGCTCACCCCTCCACACTCGCCGAGTGCTGCGTGGGGCCCTTTTGCATTTTCCTGCTCGACGCGTTGGTCCGGTCGCTTGTCCGTTGGCTAGTGGCCCCAGTACTGACGAACCTTTGAATTTGCTCTGCTAGTCTGGTTTCTCCAGACTGGCCCTCGCTCCCCTGAAAAGGAGCACCCGCTCTGACCTTGCTGGTCCGAGTAAGAAGCGATCTTCGAATCCTGCGTGGGTTGCCCTTGCCAAGGCTTGTTAACTCCGATCCGGAAGCGAACACCGCCGACAGCGAGAGCCTTCGTGGGACAGCTCGTGATCCACTCCTGGACATCCTCGGTGCCCCAGAGTCCACGTGGCAGCGGAGACAATCTTCACGACAAGCACCTGATTGCGCCCGACATCGCCTGGTTCCTTCCTGGTTCCTTCCTGGTCACTGGCTAGTGACCCAGACTCTGTCCCCTCTGCTTTCAGGTACTCTACATCTTCGATCCACCCTTGGATCACACCGGACTCTTCTCTTCTGGCCGCCTGCAGCATCTTCATCTCCAGGCTCCATAGATCTACACGACGAAACCCAACACGCTTTTGCACCTGTGCACCCGCTTCCTGTGGGTGAGGTAACTCTTGAACGCCGGTGCTCCTGTAGTGGTTTACACCTCTAGTGTCTAAGTCTAAAGTTTTGTCCTTCTAGTCCAGTCGGAAGACTCTTAAAACTGTAACTCGATAACTTTTACGCACCATTGACTTTGTATTGGTGCATGCGTGTGCTTTTAGCACTGCGCCCGAATCCCGCGGGCTACTCCCGTCCTAACTGCTGCTAGTCCAGTGTAGTCCCAGCGATTCCCAAGGCCCTAGGCCTTACCACTGATCGAATAGTGATACTTATACCACTTTTTTGATACATGGTGTGAGTGGCCACCGTCCTTATCCATAAACGTGCAACTTTCATATGTTATATTGTGCTTTTGTTTAAACGCTTGTGCTTCTATACTCATAAAGAGTACAGGGGATTATTCTGAGGATAAATACATATATTTTTATAATATATAACTTGTGTGGTGTCCTTTCATTTGATATTACAGGATTGCATATGGTAAAACAGCTGGCTTTACATGCCCTCTTGAGTTAAGCCTTTAGGCTGCTTAGTACATGCTACCCCTAGGATAGCTTGTCTTTTTAAGGCTGACTTACAACCACCACCACCATAAGGGATTGTTTGGACTGATACAAGGTGCCCACAGAATTGTGGGCATCATACATCAGCAGAGAAACTCCCTAGCACACGTCAAATATACAGTTCTTTTCAGTTTTTCAAAATTAAGCATTCATCATTCTTGCATTCAGAAATGACTCTTTCGTATAATCCGGTTGTTTCTTGTGAAGTTTTATTCTTGAACTCTCACAGCCAACACGCGTTTCGTCGCATTGGGAATGTAACCCACGACTTTCTCAAGGCTCTTTCTGTGGTATAGCGGTCGTATTTATTTTGCGGTGATACTTCCAACCCGCAGTGGGTTTCTGTTGGGGACGTTCTCAGCGTCTCAATTGGATTTAGTAAAGAAGTCACGGTGTGTTGCTTCTAAGCTCTGTTCATTCATATGGAGGGCTTTCGCCATTCGACTGGTATCCTCATACGTCCCCGGTCCTTCAGTAAGACTCCGGTGTCTTAGCATTGAGAGACAACAATTTTGATGCAAAGCTAAATTGATCTCATCTCTGTATCTCCTTGTTTACAAATAGGAATTAACTTTTCCTTTTTACTGTGTCTGTCCCCTTATTTGCTATGCAAATATTTTAAAGTTTTTATTACTGTGGAATGATCTGATGAGTATAAACCACATTGGTTGTTATTGCACTTGTTTTGAATAAACTGTGAAGTATATCTTTTGTATATATGGTTTTTGCATTGCCTCTTTGTTGTTTAATTTGGTACATCTTTGTTTTTTATTTTGATATAACTATGTTATGTGTATATTTGTGAGTGAATGCCTTAGTATTAATATGCCCAAAGGGAATGTCATTTACATGCCTTGTCTGACTGGTACCCTATCCATTTGGTAATTGGGTCCCTCTCTTTTATTAGTGAAGGATTATAGGCCCATCTCATTGCTGCTTTATTGTGCTAACATTTTGGAAACCCTCGTATCCCAGGAGATATATAATCATTTCCAGTTTGGAAAATTCCTGGTCGCTCAACATGCAGGGTCTCAACCAAAGCACAATATTGAAACTGTTTGATTGTTGGTAGTTTATGACCTGAGGAAGGATCGCGATACAGGTCAAACTATGGCTCTGGTCTTGCGAGATCTTTCAGCAGCGTTCAATAACGGTTTATCATGGGATCCTTCCCCAGCATGTGAAAGCTGAGGGTATACCAGGAACGGCACACAAATAGTTAAGTTCCCATCTCTGAAATAGAATTCACGCAGTATATTTATCACCCCTTAAAGCTGTTGAAGAAAAATATGATTGTGGTGTTCAAGGGCCCGCCCTTTCATCTCACTTGTTTCACATCTATTTGCATCCTTTGATTAAGGAGTTGGTGAGAAAAGGCTGTCGCAAACTACGCTGAAGACTCTCATATTTACTCTACTCTGCTTGGAAGTCCAGAGTGTGCCTCAGTTACTGTTTCAAGATGTTTTGCACTTTATCTATGGACGGCTGAAGGCCAATTCTTTAAAGCTAAATTACAAAAAGACAAATTGTTGTCTTTAATGGTAATTCCTGAGGCCTGGACTAATCATTAATGGCTCTGTGAACTGGGTCCGCTTCCTGCACCTAAGTTGCAATAAAAAGTCTGGCAATTAAGTGCGGACCAGCAGTTATCCCTGAGACCATAAATTAATAGTGTGGTCTCCCTTCAGGGTTTTTAGGTCTTGCCTGCATTGCAGCGCATGCGTTGCTTCACCTTGGCGAGATCTATAGTCGTTGGTTTTGTGTCCCGCTTCTTTGGAAGCAGGGTTTGTGGCAGCTCTGTCTCCCTTAGGCCCCGCCCACCCGGACTGGAGATTTAGTTCGCGCACTGCGTCACTTCCAGACACACGTGTTTATTTTTGCATCGCGCTTTCACTTAAGGTGAAAGAGCGATGCATATATAAACAAGCGGCAGATACGCGCGATGATGTGCATGCGCACGGAGTCTGTTGTTCACGGTATTCTCTCAGAATTTTCCTTTCGGCTTTCCAGCTTCTTCTAATGACGTTTTGGCGACCATATCTTTGTCTTTCGTTATATACTGCAAATGGAACTTTCCTCTGATGCCAACAAAAACAGTAACTCGACCCCGGGCAGCTGACTCTGCGAACAGCCTGTACCTGTGACATGACCATGCCTTTTCATCTGATGTTTACCGTTTTACTTTACAAATTTCAGTCTCACATCTGTAAGTGGTGAAAATGCCGAACACGGAAAGTAACTGGAGACCAATAAGGAAACACACTTTTTGTGTGCACGACAGTGGCTGGGCACAACCCTTTACACTCTCTCCCCAGGCACAGTATTTTAACTGCTTGTTTCTTGGGACTGCATTCACTGTATCTGTTTGTTGTGGTTTATGGCTGGCTCTGGGCATGGGCAAGAGAAGGTGCTTCAAAGCTCTAGAGGTCGGATTCATTCCCCAATAGCAGGTCGCTCTCTCTGAAAGGACCCCTACCACTTCGATCAGCACAAATATTAACAGCTCCCCAGGTTTATCTACCAGTGCACCCGCTGAACCTCTCTTTCATCTGCTTTCCACTATAATGCATGGAGCCCTCAGAGGATCAGTAACTGGGTTCTGAAGACTATTGACATGAGGTTGGGGAGTGCTGGAAGATATGGCGGGCCTCGATGCAGTCTCACATATGGCTTTCATTTTTGCTGGAAAAAGTGGCTGGGCTTGGCCACGGGTCCCCTTCATTATACTGATGGGTCTTCTATGCATGTAATGTGTCACATGTCTCTGCAACACATTGATTTCAATGGGAATGTGAACCACTTGTATACATTGTCAGATCAATATCTGACTGCTTTCTCTTTTAGCTTATGGTAAAGATGCTCAAAGAACGACTGTCCTGCTCTGCATGTCACACTAGATTAATGACGGACATATCTTTTGTTTTTACTAAGGGTAGGAGGGTTGTTGTCGCAGGTACTCCCAACCCTATTTTACATTCACTCTAAAAACACAAATACACATTCATCTACACACACCAGGCCCCTCACCTCCACTTCACCAAACGGCTGTAGGAAGGAGTAGTTTCTGTCCTGTAACTCCAGTTCTGTAGTAGGGGTATCTCTGTTATAGTCATAATCTAGTGAAAATAGTCCCGCCCATGTGCGTGGACCCCGGAGCAATCAAAAATAATCTCTTAAGTTGTCAAACAATGCAGAACTGCACAGACACTTAAGAGAGAATTTAAAGACAGATAATGCAGCCTATATCCACAGGCTACACTGTCCAGTCCTTCAACTAGAAATTCCACCAAATATCCACAAACAGCACAGCCTGTCCAGGTTTCTTTACATAGAAACACTTGCTTTTTCCAGAAAAACCCTCAGGAATGATAGAGAGGAAGGAATGGACAGACAAGCCCCATAGGCTGCCATTATGTGGCTCAGAACAGGATACTGAGAGAACCTTCCAGAACTCTCTCAGTATCCCAGAATGCACAGCAGGTCCCTTTTACTTTCAGTTCTTTTTGACGGCGTAACACGCCAGACCTGTAGCATTCTTACATGAAAATCTTTCTCCACCAGGAAGGAGGGCGGGCGCTTATGACTATAACAGAGATACCCCTACTACAGAACTGGAGTTACAGGACAGAAACTACTCTTTCTGTAGTAGGGGATCTCTGTGTATATATCCAAAAGGAGGGGAGGTATCGGATCAAAATCTGATCCAAAGGCTCAGATTACCATTCACGGAAAAGTGAGAATGGAAGGTCCAGCCACAGTCAGAGCCCCAAGGCAATAACTAACAAAAGCGACTAGGCTGTCCCTAAGGAACAAGAAGAAGGGGGGGAGGGGGGGGGGGAGAAAGCGGTCACGAGGGGGGTAGGAATAGTGCTCAGTGGAGGACTAACCTGGGTATCCAATTTGTTGGATTTAAAGGCCTCACACACCCTTGCGAGTGTCATGCTTCATCATCGGCAGTGCTTCTCGTTGGACAGGCGGTGCAATGTCCAACGGGCTCACCTCAAAGAGGGGCTCTTTGGCGGAGATCTTTTATCCAACGGTCAAGGTGCGTAGGTGTCAACAGTACCCGGTAGATCTGACATCAAGGGGGAACCATAGGGGTTTAAGGTTCAGTCTGCCTAAGTCAGCGCCCGTTCTGCCTACCCATATCCACCGGGTCCGGATAGTCTCCCCCCCTCCCTCTCCCCCACTTCTTCTTGTTTCCTTAGGAACAGCCTAGTCGCTTTTGTTAGTTATTGATCTCTGTGTATAGTCATAATCTAGTGAATAGAATGGCAAGCCCATCCCCACACCAAAGCGGCGGTGGAGAGAATAGAATAACACCACTACTGTGCAAACAGATTTCGCAGCGAAGCCTGCCCAACCTGAGCGTCAGTCCTGGCATCAGTATCCAGACAGTAATGCTTAGCAAAGGTATGGACCGACTTCCAAGTGGCCGCCTTGCAGATTTCTGCAATAGGAACATTACGTAGCAAAGCAGTCGTGGCAGCTTTGCCCCTGGTGGAATGAGCCTTAGGTTTACCCCCTAAGGTCTTATTAGCCTTCTGGTAACCCAATTGTATACAGGACGCAATCCACCTAGAGATGGACTGTTTTGAGGTAGCAAGACCGGTACTGACTGATCCATAATTGATAAACAATTGGTCTGACCTACGAATATCTTTGGTTTTATCCAGATAAAATTTCGACACCCTCCGAACATCCAGGGAACGCAGAGACCTTTCCGCTGGAGATGAAGGATTCTGAAAAAATGTAGGTTACGTTATGGTCTGGTTAACATGGAAATCCGAGATAACCTTTGGAAGAAATTTAGGGTGAGTACGCATAACAACCTTAGCAGCATGAAATACAGTATAAGGTTCTTGGCAACACAACGCCTGAATTTCACTCACCCTGCGGGCCGATGTAATGGCCACGAGGAACGCCACCTTCCAGGACAGGTGCTGCAACGAAGCCTTATGAATAGGTTCAAAAGGCTCCTTCATCAATCTGGACAGCACCACATTCAATTCCCATGAAGGCGAAGGAAGCCGGACAGGAGGGAACATTTTCTTCAAGCCTTCCAAAAAATCCTTGATCACAGGGATCTGGAAAAAGGAAGTCTGTGAAGGGCACTTCCTGTAGGCAGTCAGCGCAGCAAGATGAACCTTAATGGAATGGACATTAAGGCCAGACTGCGCCAAATGTAGAAGATACGGAAGGATGACATCTTCCTTACACGTCGTCGAATCATAGTTCTTGGACTTGCACCAGATGCAGAATCTCTTCCAATTGTAAGCATAGGACGTCTTAGTGGAAGGTCGCTTAGCCTCCTTCAGTATGTCCATACAATCTTCTGGTAGATTCAAATGGCCACATTGCACTATCTCAGGAGCCATGCCGCCAAACTCAAAGACGAGAGGTTGCGGTGCACCATCTGCATCCCGAACTTCGTGAGAAGGTCCGGCCGGCACGGCAGCCGTATGTGAGGAAGGAGAGACCGGTGAAGCAGGTCCGTGAACCACCACTGTCTGGGCCATTCCGGGGCAATCAGGATCATCCGCGCCCTGGACTGGGACAGCTCGAAGAGCACCGCCGGAATCAGAGGAATGGGTGGTAAAGCGTACAGAAATCTGTTTGACCAGTTGATCCATAGCGCATTCCCCAGCGTCCCCTGCTGGTAGTACCTGGAGGCGAAGTCTCGGCATTTGCTGTTTTCGGCGGTGGCGAACAGATCTACGTCTGGAGTCCCGCACCTTGCGAAGACTTCTCCTAGTACTTCGTCGTTTATGACCCATTTGTGGTTTTCCTAAATCAGTCTGCTCAGTGCGTCCGCCTGAACATTCTGCACACCTGGTAGATGGGTAGCCGTTATCGTCAGTCCTCTGGCTAGAAGCCAGTGCCAGATCGCCTGGGCCTCCTGTGACAGAGTGCGTGATCTCGAGCCCCCCTGCTTGTTGAGGTAATACATCGTAGTCTTATTGTCCGTCTGAACAAGCAGAGAGTTGGTCTGGAAGGATGGATGAAAGGCCTTCAGTGCCAAGTGAACAGCTCTGAGTTCCAGGAAATTGATGTGATACGTGGACTCCGTCGGGGACCACGTTCCTTGTATCTGTAAGTCTCCGGAGTGCGCCCCCCAGCCGTGGAGAGACGCATCCGTCACGATAGTCTGTGTGGGAATGTCCTTGTGGAAGGGAACCCCTCTGAGGAGATTATCCGCTGAACACCACCACTTCAGAGACTGATGAGCATGCAGAGACAGTCGTATCTTGTCGTCCCGAGATCCTTTCCTCTGATCCCACTGATCCTCCAAGCACTCCTGCAATGGTCTCATGTGCAGCCGTGCGTGTGGCGTGAGGAAGATACAGGAGGCCATCGACCCCAGTAGAGAAGACACTGTCCTCACTGTTGTAGATGGAGCAGTCATAAGAGCCTGAGCCTTCCGTAGGAGTGATAATCGTCTCTCCTCCGAAGGAGACACGCTTGCTGACAGCGTATTGATGGAGGCTCCCAAGTACTGTATGCACTGAACCGGAGTCGGGACAGACTTGGACATGTTGATGTGCAACCCCAGTTTGTTCAAGGGAACGCATGTCTTCTAGAAGTGCGCTTGAGCTTCCGAGAAGGAGGAGGCCTTGATCAACCAATCGTCCAGGTACGGGTAGACAAACACCTTGTTCTTCCTCAGGTGTGCAGCTACCACTGCCATGCACTTCGAGAATGTTCTGGGCGCAGACTTCAGCCCGAATGGCAGTACTGTGTACTGATAATGATTGGCGCCGACTTGGAATCGCAGGAACTTCCTGTGTTTGTGTGCAATGGGCACATGGAAGTACGCATCCTGTAGGTCTATAGCGCAGAGCCAGTCTCCCTGTTGCAACTGAGGATAAATCTGATGCAACGACAGCATGCAAAACTTCTCTCTGCGAATTCACTTGTTTGCTTGTCGCAAATCCAGAATGGGCCTGAACTCGTTCTTGTCCTTCTTGCGAACCAGAAAGAACCGGGAGTACAGACCTCTTCCCCTGTGAGACAGAGGTACGTCTTCTATCGCCCTTTTCCTTAACAGGATATCGGCCTCCGCCTGGAGCTCGCGCAGCTGAAACAGCGAGCTGAACCAGCGAGATGAACGGAGGAATTGCTGGAGGCGGGCTGGTGAACCGAAGACTGTATCCATTGCAAACAATATTCAGGACCCACTTGTCCTGAGTAATTTTTCTCCACTCTGCCAGAAAAAATTGAAAGCTTCCCCCCACCGGAGCGGGTAACGGATGTAGGGGAAGTAACCGCTCAGGGTCGAGACCCAGCTGGGCCTTTGTTCGCTGCTGCGGACTGCTGGCCGCCCCTGCCCTTCTGGCGCTTCTGGAAGGGCCTTCGGAACTGCTGCTGCTGTTGTTGCTGCTGTCCTGAGGCCTGCCCACGCCCTCTGCACTGCGCCCCAAACCGTCTCTGGAACGGGCGGTAGGTCTTCTTTTCCTTGGGCTTCTCCAACCCGACAGCCGTCAGGGTCTCGGCCTCCGCCTTCATGCGGGCCATCTCGTCATCCGCATGCTTGCCAAACAGGGTTTCCCCCGAGAAAGGCAGATTGGCCACCCGCTGCTGAGCCTCTGGCTTGAGCGATGTAAGGCGAAGCCAGGCGTGGCGTCGTTGGTTGACACCATGACAGTACCCATGTGCCGCCAGAAGAGACACATCAGCCGCCGCGCTGATGAGTTGGTTCGACACCAGCATCCCCTCCTTCAGGATGTCCTGAAAATCCTCTTTCTTCTCTCGAGGAAGGAGCTCAGTGAATTGCTGGAGGGACTCCCAGAGGGCACGATCGTATCGCCCTAACAAAGCAGCGGCACTAGCCGCCTTCATAGCAGTAGATGCCGTCCCACAGACCTTTCTACCTGCCGAATCCATCCAGCGGCTCTCCTTATCAGGAGGTACCGTAGAGGACGGGGTGGTGGCATGCTGCTTCCTAGCCGCCGTCACTATGACAGAGTCTGGTGTAGGATCCATCCGAAGAAAAGCTGGGTCAGAATCCGGGACCCAGTACTTCTTAAGGAGTCTGGAGGGAGCCGCCTTCGTCACCGCGGGAGTGAGAAACAACTCCTCTGCGGGCTCTACCAAGCCTGGCACTAGAGGCAGCAATGGTCGAGACAGGTGCTTTTTATGGAGCGTCTCGAAGATCACAGACGTCGTGGGTGTAGGTACCGTCACCGTGATACCCAACTTAGCTGCACCTCGTAGCAGAACATCCTGGCATGTGACGATGTCGTCAACAGGCAACACCCTCGTCCCAGGGGATTCCGACAAAGTCGGTGAGTAGTCTCTGGTCCCAGAGGATTCCGTGCGGGACCGTGATCTGCGCCTCCTGTGGCGTCGTCTTGACCTTGTTGATGACCTGTGACGACTCCGCGATCTCCCCCTCCGACCGGAGCGAGAGCGCGACCTCTATGGCTTCGGGCGCTCCACGGGCCTCACAGGAGTAGGCGAACGTGGGGGCCTCGGCTGAGGGGTCCCCTTAGGCGGAGTCGGGTACCGTGGCATTGAGACTGACCTCGGAGGGACAGGAGGTCCGCCAGTTTGGAGCCGCGGGAGAGGCTGAGGCTGAGGATGAGGATGATGAGGAAGTGGAAGCGGAGGCGGGGTGGGAGTCCGCGGAGGCGGATACTTGGGTAAGGGAGGAGGAGGTGCCCCGTCTTAGGGGGTGTATACACCTCAAAGTACACCAAGCCCGGTGACTCCCCCTTCTTCTCAGGCGACGGAGAGTCCCCTATCGGTACATGACGCCGACTAGAATGACTCCTGGCGCCAGAACTCCTTCTGCGCCTCTTTGGCGTCGATGAACGCCGCCCTGACAGTGACCGTCGGTCCCTCGACGTCGACCGCCTCCTCTTCGTCGGCGAGCGCCTCCTTCTCGACAGCGAGCGCCTCCTTCTCGACGGCGAACGCCTTCGCCTCGACGGCGACCTTCACCTCGACGGCGACCTTTGCCTCGACGGCGACCGTCTTCGCCTCGACGATGAAAGTCTCCTCGACGCCGAACGTCTGCGAGACTTCGACGTCATCCTCGACGTCAAGGATCCCCTCGACGCCGACCTCCTCTTCTTCTTCACCGACGGTGAACAGCGGTGTCGCCTCGATGGCGAGCGCCGACGCTGGGCCACCTCTCGACGATGACGACGACGATGAGACTGTCACCGGTGATCTCGATGGCGGTCTATTCAGTTCCCTCGACGCGGAGCGTCGACGCCGCTTCGACCCAGAGCCCTGGGGAGACGGGGAACAGACTGTAGTCATCCCTCTCGATGCCGTCGTCGGTGCTATCGACGCTGATGGAGACAGGGACGCTTGCTGGTCTTCCTGCCCCCCAGAGGCCTCAGCATGGGCAGAGGAAGTCTGCCCAGACCCACCTTGTGCCTTCAGTCTTCTGTCTTCTAGGCCTTGGAGCCTGATCTTCATCCTATCTCTTAGGGTCCTACTGGAGAAGCCCTTGCAAATGTCACACTCCTCTGGGACATGAGATGAGGGAAGACAGATGATCCACACCTCGTGTCGGTCCGACTTGGCCTTCTTCCTAGGACACTCTGGGCATTTGTCAAACAAAGCAGGCGTTTTGACAAATAAAAGAGTATTCAGAACACACACAAGGAAGAAAACACCAAAGTACTTCAAATTAAAGCACTAAATACTAGAAAAGGTGAAAAAATCACCAAATAAACCCTTAAAAGGGAGAGCTCAATGCTCCAGGGTTCTGCTAGCAGGAGCCGGAAAAAAGAACTGAAAGTAAAAAGGACCTGCTGTGCATTCTGGGATACTGAGAGAGTTCTGGAAGGTTCTCTTAAAGGCACAGTATCCTGTTCTGAGCCACATAATGGAAGCCTATGGGGCTTGTCTGTCCATTCCTTCCTCTCTATCATTCCTGAGGGTTTTGCTGGAAAAAGGCAAGTGTTTCTATGTAAAGAAACCTGGACAGGCTGTGCTGTTTGTGGATATTTGGTGGAATTTCTAGTTGAAGTACTGGACAGTGTAGCCTGTGGATATAGGTTGCATTATCTGTCTTTAAATTCTCTCTTAAGTGTCTGTGCAGTTCTGCATTTTTTGACAATTTAAGAGATTATTTTTGATTGCTCCGGGGTCCACGCACATGGGCGGGACTATTTTCACTAGATTATGACTATACACAGAGATCCCCTACTACAGAAAAAGATCTCTGCTAAAGTGCCCCTACTATAGGGTGCCCGTCGGGTATTGCACCGCCGAACCGACGAGGAGCAGCCAGATGATGAAGCATGACACCCGACAGGGTGTGTGAGGGCATTATAATCCAATAAAATGGATTCCCAAGCTTGAACTGCTCTGGTCAGGTTGGTTTATATTCCCTGTATCGGACTCATTTCAGAGGAACAGCATAACTCTTTTGTTGAAGACAATCTTAATGAGTACAGGGAGAATGAAAGGAAAGTCTGTAGGATGTAATTTGTTTGTAACACAAAAAAAAATGTAAATACATGTAAATGAACTGTGGAAATTCAGCATTTAGGAAAGCAACATGAAACACTTTTTTGTAATTCTGAAGTGTAATAGAAACAAAGCTTTTAAAAAGACCATAACAAATCGTGACACTTTACTTGGTGATGCACACATCATAAATGTTTACTGAAATTTAATTTCCACACATAATTTGTGTGCAATATAGTTTTATCAGTAAAACTGTATGTCTGTGCAAATTGAGTGGCCATGTCAATGGAAAATGTGCTGTCTGTAAATGACACTGAGCTACCGCACAATGAGATAGCTACATTAAAAATCACCCACCTCATGTCGATTAAAGCTATGTGGGTTGCGAAAGTTTGTACTTCTAAAAACTGGGTTGTGGTTCTAAAAAGTTTAATAAGCAGTAGGGAACTGCATCCGTTTCGGAACTGTATTTTATAAAGAGATGCAAATTTCTTAACATGCAAATCCTATAATTTAGAGCTGGTGCTTTAGGTTGCAAAGTTGGCCTCTGGTCTTTGCCATAGAGGCAATGCCATCCCAGGTCTGAGCTTCATGCAAATCCTCCATACCTCAGCATTTGTTCTGGTCTGTACTTTAGGGAGTAGCATCAGCTAGGGGACTGTGCCATAGGGAACAGTGACATTGCAGAGTCTTTGCTTTAGGGTTAGCAAGAGTCAGACCTATGAAAGCTCAGCAGTGACAGCCTGATGTCTGCAATTTAGGTAGCAAAGTCAAACAGCATACTCCGCTTTATGAAGCAGCATCCACCTAGCAGGCCTACGTTTTAGACAACAGACTAGGTCTGAGCTCTAGGTTTAGCCCAGGATCTATGTGTTTAGTTGTAGCACCAGCCCAGGCTGTATCCTTAAAAGTGATACGTGTGGCTCGGACCTGCGCTTTAGTTTGTTAGGTGCTATAAGGAGTAGCATCAGCTTGCATTGGCTTTGGAGTATCTGCAGTAGATTAGGAGTGCTTTAGGGACCATCTTCAGCCATAGTCTATTTAAGGGAGCAAGAGTCAGCTTGAGGACTGACCATTAAGAATCAGTATCCCTCTCGGGTCTGTCAATTAAAGTAAGGATCATCTTGAGACTGTGCTTTATTTGGAGAGTAGTTTTAGCTCCTTGTGTGTGCTTTAGGCCATTGTGCCAGCTTGGTGGGGCTGCTCTAAAATGTAGCATTAGTACTTGTAGTAGTGTTAGCAAGTGTAGATTTTAAGGAGCCTCTTCGGCTTGGTGAGCCTTTAAGGAGTGCCCTTTGCACTTTCAGGGGCAGCATGTGTTTGCATTAGGAAGCAGGGTTGGTCTCAGGTCTAGCCTTGAGGGAGAGGATAATCCTAAGCCCTGTGCTTTATTTAGGTCTCATTCTCAGCTCATTGTGTGTGTTTTAGGGAGTATTATTAGCATGTGGGAGCTTGGTGGGGCAAGCTTCAGCTTGGGTGTGCTATATGATTTATCAAAAAGAGTGGCAAGAAGGATCTATTTTCAATGCTGTTTGCAAACCATGGGATGGAAATAAAAACAGAGAAATTCAGAATAAATAAATTCCAGGACATACCTTTCATTTTCGGGTGTCCATTAAAGGCTCCACATCCCCAGTTGCCAGTAGCAACAGCTGCATTCTGTTGTGAAAAAGATGGATTGACCTGGAACCCGCAGTAAGCCTAGAAGAAGAACAAGCATTGGTAAATGCAATCGGTTTTGTGTATGTGATTAATAATAAGCTGTTTGTTGTTGTAAGTTTGAGCTTGCTGAGCTGTTGCACAATGCAAGTTACCAGAAAGTCTATTAACCTCTGCGATGCACCGTCCAACGCCCCTGTGTGAGTGTGCGGAGGATGCATTGTTTTTTCAGCACCGTGGCAGACATTCCGAAGAGGTTAAGGTGTTATGACTTGTTTAGTACAAAAAGGCAATACATTGTCCTGTTAATAGTGGTATAGTGTGGGTAAGTAATAGCAACATTTTGAAAATATATGTGTTTAGAGAAGTTCTGACAACTGCACATGCAGTACCATTCAAACCATGCCCCTGGTGCTTGCAAGATAACTGCACTTGTGACTGCTTACTTACCAGTTACATATAGCAATATTTGGTGTTTAGCAGTGTTCTGACACATGTTTGCCCCGGTGCCACTGCACCTGCTGCACCATTCAAATCATGATCCTATTGTCTGCCAGATAACTGCACTTGTGACTACCTGTTTAGTAGTAAAAATAAGCAATATTCTGCATTTAGTGGGGTCCCTAGATATTTTGGCACTGGTTACACTGCACCTGCTGCGCCATTTAAATCAAGCCCCTTTTAATTGCAAGATAACTGTAATTGTGACTGCCTGTGTAGTAGTAAAATATAGCAACATTAGGTGTTCAGAGGAGTTCTGACAACTTTTGGGTCAAGTGCCACTACACCTGCAGCACCATTCAAATCATGACTCTGTTGTCTGCAAGGTAACTGCACTTGTGATTGCCTGTTTAGTAGTAAAATAAAACAAAATTAGGTGTTTAGTGGGATGCCTGGAGCTTTCGGTCCTGGTGCTACTGCACCTGCTGCACCATTCAAATCATGATCATATTGCCTGCTAGATCAATTTACTTGTGACTGTCTTGGTTAATAGTAAAATGTAGCAAAAATCTGGGTTTAGTGGGGTCCCTAGAGCTTTTGTCCTCAGAGCCACTGCACCTTCTGCACCATTCAAATTAAGTCCCTTTTAACTGCAAGGTAACTGCAATTGTGACTGCCTGCTTGGTAGTCAAATATAGCAATATTAGGTGTTTAGAGGAGTTCACACAAGTTTTAGGCCCGGTGCCACTGCACCTTTCAAATAATGACCCTGCTGCCTGCAAGACAACTGCACTTGTGACTGCCTGTTTAGTAGTAAAACATAGCAATATTTGGTGTTTATTGGAGTTGTGAAAACTTTATGGCCCGATACCACTGCACATGCTGCACCAGTCAAATCATAATCCCTACAGCCTGAAAGATAACTGCACTTCTGACTGCCTGTTTAGTTGTAAAATATAGTAATACTTGGTGTTTAGTGGGGAGCCTGGAGCTTTTGGTCCTGGTGCCACTGCACCTGCTGCACTATTGCAATCAAGACCCTAGCACTCGCTAAAAAACTGCAATTGTTACTGCCTGTATAGTAGTAAAATATAGCAATATTATTGTTTAGAGGAGTTCTGACGACTTTTGGACCCGGTGCCACTGCACCTGCTGCATCATTCAACTCATGACCATGTTGTCTGCAAGGTAACTGCACGTGTGGCTGCCGGTTTAGTTTTAAATTTTAGTAATAATCTGGGTTTAGTGGGGTCCCTAGAGCTTTTGGCCCCGGTGCAACTGCACCATTCAACACAAGTTCTTTTTAACTGCAAGTTGACTGCAATTGTGACTGCCTGTTTAGTAGTCAAACAACCATTCAAATCACGACCATATTGTCTGCAAGGTAACTGCACTTGTGGCTGCCAGTTTAGTAGTAGAATATAGCATAGCTCTTGTATGTTAACATTTTGTATGTTTATTATGACATTTAGAATTTTATCATAATGACCAAATATTTAAAGTTGAAAAAATTAATCCAATAATGTGGGAAAGTGCCATTTTCTAGCCTTGGTATGCTCCCACTTTTTTCTGAACTGCTGATGTGTGTTGACTGAGTGTGCCCTGGGTTCCTGCCAACCAGGTACCCAGGGCCTGTGTTCCTTCACTAACACTGTGCTGAAACTAAAAACCCAATTGGCATCTCTGGCCACCTGTTAGCCCCTAGTAAATGGTACCCAGGGCATGGTGACCAGAGAAGACCCCTGAGGGCTGCAGCACTTATTGTGCCACCCTCAGGTGCCCTGTACCCTGGCACCCACACACTGCCTTTGCAGGCTGAGCGCCTAAGTACAGAACTAAACCAAGAGTCGACATGGCACACATCCCTGTGTGCCATGCCCACAGAACCCACTGCCCTGGCATACTTCAGTCACCCCTCTAGCTGGTTGCCCTATGCCAGAGGTGTGGGCACAGGTGCATGAGCCCTGTGCCCCTACAGTACCCAGGGCCAATCCTGGGCACTGTAAGTGCAGTGATGCCATTAAGAGTATATGGTGCTGGGAGGTTGTCATTACGAACTCCACAGCACACTGAAGACTGACAAGTTTGGTACCAAACTTCTCAGCACATTAAACCCGCACTGATGCCAGTGTGGGATTTAATGTAAAATGCACCAGAGGGCATCTTAGAGATGCCCTCTGAAATCCTAACCTACAATCCACGTCTGGGCTGAGTGGCTGCAGAGGCTGCCACACAGCAGACATGTTGCTGGACCCCTGGGTGGAGAGCCCCCGCTCTCCTGGGCCTGCAACAATGCACATCCTGGGCGAGGTGCTAGGTCTCCTCCCCCAGGATGGGCAGGGGGAAGCTTCAAAGGCATGCCACCTCTGTGAGCTTCTCCAGACCATTTGCTGTACCCAGCAACTGACCCCCACCAGTTCTAACCCCCACTCTGGCGGGAAGACTGGCGGGAAAAACTACGTCAGGAAGGGGGGTGTGCCAGCCTGTGCCAACCCCACCCCTCAGGTGGGGGAGACGAGGTGAAGCACGACCCCGGGCTCCGGCCATCTTGTAGATGGGGAGCCCTGCCCAATCCCAGCTAGGCTCCTGCCCCCCTCCGACAGGAGAGGAGCAGGCTAGGGGGTGTACTCACCCCAGGACAGGGACCCATTGGTCCCTGCCCTTGCCCTACCTGTAACGCCCCTAATTTCAGTATTTAGGGGCTCCCTGAACCTTCCTTCCTCAGATCCCCATACGAAAAGAAGAAAGAAGATCAAGAAGAAGACCTGCCGTGCAGCTGCTAACAACAGGACGACAACAACTGATTTGGGCCCAACCCTACTGGCCTGTCGATCCTGGAACCTGCTCCTGCCTAATCCCGGCGACTCCTGCGGACAGCAACCTTGGGATACCCAGAGGACCTGCGTGCCTTGACCCTCTTAAAGACTGGGACTCCCATCAGCAGAGGCTCTGCTGCAACAACCCACCCGGTGCCAACCAGGAAGCTCCGGACCAGCCCACTCTGCACCCGCCGAGCCCTGCCGGGCCCAACCGAACCAAGACCAGGAGGACGTCCCCCCGGCGACTGGGACCCGAAGTCCAGTGCCCAAAGACCCTCCTCGACGAACCAGCTGACGCCTGCAGACTCAGAACCAGGGGCCACCCCAACCGCGACCAGCCGAGGGTAAGCTTTTCCGACACCCAAAGACCCCCTGCAACTGGCGCCCTACAGCCCCCTGTGCCTCCGTTTGGGCTACCTACCTGTGCTCCAAGATCCCAACTTAACTCTCGAAGTGCTGGTCGCCCCTGGAGAGTCTCCGTCCCCGATCCTGCAGCCTTTGTTCCTTTTTTACCTTTCCCATTGGATAACATTGAGCGCCCAACGGCTCAAGAGCACCCTGCACCCAGCCGCCCGAGTGTCGCTGGCTGAGCCACCTTTGTCCTACCCTACTTCCCCCCTTGCCCTGAGCAAGTGACCAGGAGCCCAGCTCCCACAGCCGCGTGGCCTTCTAGCAGCAGCCACCAACCGAAGGCCCCCTTTCCCTCATTGGATATCATTGGGCCTACCTACCTCTGCACCCGGCCGGCCCTGCGCTGCTGGGGCGGAACCGACTGTACTTACCTGACCCTGGTGGACCCCTGAGTCTATACCCAGAACCTTAACTTCACCAGCCAAGTACTCACCTGGAAACCGGTAACTCACTTACCTGCCATTGGATAACATTGACCCATTTTGACTCGAAAATTTTCAAAGTGTGAAGTCTTGAAAACTGCAAATATTCATATAAAATTAGCCGAAGTCCGAATTCCGAAGTACTCACCTGCAAGCAGGCGAGAAGCCAGTACTGTACCTTGCAGCCCAGTACTGAATCACAAAAGTAATCTTTACCGGGTTTACTAGTAATCTGTATTTTCTCCATTTTGCATTTGTCACCCCGAGTGGGATGGGTATGCTCAGACGTGAGTCCCATGCTCTCCACACCACTGGAGTCAAGCTATCCTGGCTGAAGACGGCTGATAGCCAGAAACCGGTCCTAGGATGCTTGATTCCGGTCCAGGAAAGACATGGTTTGGCAGTTCGGGCTAGACTGTTCCCATGAGGCACAGGGTCAAGGCTGATTTGCATATGACCATGTCTGAACTGGGGGTGGTGTGGAGTGCAAAAAAACGATGGATTTAGGCCCAGATCTCTGTACTGGGGTGAATGTATGACATTGTTCTGCATTCTGTCCATTGTTTTTGCTTTTCTCCATAGGAACCCATGGTCTGCTTTTCTATTAAATTTCTTCTAAGTGCCTACTTTTGAAAACTTGAAATATTCTTTAAAAATCATACGAACTACTGGAACGCAATTACCTACCTGTTTTAAATTCAGACCCCAGTGCTGGCCCTAGAAGCCTAGTACTGGATTACAAAAGTAACGCGATCATACTTTACCTGCAACCTGAATTTTCTCCCATTGAATAACATTGCCAGATTGTCATTGAAAAGTTTCTAAGTGTGAACTTTTAAAACAGCTTTATATTCAGGAAAATTCACCACAGTTACTAAAACGTTTTTGCTAATCTGGTGTCAGCTTAGACCCCAGGACTGAATCTGGGATCTAGTCCTGGAATTACTAAAGTAATCTGTACTGTAATCAACTGTACTTTTAAGGTAACAATCCATTGAGCTCAATGCTAAAGTGTGTCTAGACTTGAGTTGCCTTCAGCAACTCCTGTACCTATTGTGTTCACCAACCTTATTGCTTCCTTGCAAAGTAATTACATGAGAGTTCTCATATCTAGCAAAGTATATTTTTATGCCTGTTGGTTCTAAAAATAAAACAACTATATCTTTGGCTATAAAAACCATTGGCCTGGAGTTGAGTCTTTGAGTGTGTGAAATCCTTTGCTGACTGAGTGTGTACAACAAATGTTTTGCACTGCCCTCTGGTACTGCCTTACTGCTCGACCAATATACCACTTTTGAGAGTAAGGTCAGTCCTGACTTTAACCTCTATTATACCTTTGGGGTTTGTGGACTTTATACACACTGTACTTCATTATTGTCCAGTATATATAGAGCCACTTTCTCACAAATAATGCCTACAAAGTGCGAAGAAAAGTACTGAGGCATGAATAGGAAATGTCACAAACATTCTAAGGCTAAAGCTTCTGCTTTACACAACTAAGTAATAAAAAGCAAACATTCCAGCATACTGTTAGAAGCTGTCTGCCTTTTTTCCGTGGGAAGAGATCTTATATTGACAGTGAATGGGGCTTAAATCATGTGAACAGCTTTAGAGGTATCGTAAATGCGTGCAGACAAGGAAAGGTAAAAAAACCGATATATTACATTCAAGAGATTTCACAATCACAACACAAGCGCTGTGCAGGTGAAACCTATAAATAACAATGTCAAAGCTTATAGCGCCATGAAACCTTTTTGGTATACGTGCGCTCTATAAATTCCCCCAACGTCAACTTCATAGGCAGTATGATATTCCCTCCTGAAATCCCTGAGGCAACAGAGCGAGCTGCTCAACAGCTCAGCAAGCTGTGCTGCTCACATGTAGACTAAGTTAGCACGCTACTTTGTCCTACATAATAAGCAGGTTTCTAAGCACTGTTTACAGTTAAAACATGAATAGCTGTGACACAAAGTAGGTGAATGAGTTTTAAACGCTTGGCTCTGGCTCTCAGCCTTTTGCCCTATAACAACCAACGACTACACAAGAACCCCAGTATATCGTTCAAATCAGTTTCTAAGTTTCTGTGGAACCTCTTTCCTACCATTAGCGCTTGGGAACTGAGGATTGAGCCATACAAAACGTTTAAGTAATATTTGCTTTTTCGCCATGCCACAGTTGTTAACACATCCCCCCCTCTGTTTAACCGTTCATGTATGACACAAAAAGGCTGCGACATACACATAATACAATAAGCAAGCAACATACAATCTGTACATTAAATACAGGAAGACGCATAAACTGTAAGCAAATGTCAAAGCACACTCAACCCATATCCAGCAGATAAAAGTCTCACCACTAAGTACAGGCGATGGACAGATTTTGTAAGACAGAAGTCCTCTGAATGGCCCGCAAAAAAACACTAGTCCTGCTTTATATTTTCCTGCATTAGACTTAACAAACAGCCAGCCAGTTGTTGGGTTAAAAGTCCTCTGCATGGCGTGAGAATGTTGCTTGCTAATTCCAGGATTTCCAGCCTACGCTGCCTGGGACAGGCATTTGCCACATAACACCATGTCTAGCATCCTCACCCACTCTACAAAGGTGCATGATCCCCGCACCACAATGACGGTCCAGAATCCTGTCCACACTCTCCTAGGACTAGAATTGTTAATACACCCGATCTGTCTAGAACATTTGCCCTACCTGGACAGGTCTAAGGTTCTAACCACTCCCTGTGTTTTTTTTGTTTACCATGTGGCCTGTGTTTCTTAATTTTTTTTAACCAAGTGATTCTTTATTGTTTTCTGCCATTACCATACTGAGATACATGTGTTAGACTTGGCATCTTTTGGCATGTTTTCCCTGAGTTTTTGCTTTCTGCCCACCCAGTTTTGACTCTGTTTTTGATGGCGTAGTGTTTCTGCGCACTTTTAACACTGCTGATCAGTGGTTAAGTGCAAGTGCTCCTGTGATAAAGTATGTTATGGATTGGTGTTTCCATGATTGGCTGCTTGGTTTTCTTGTCAGCCCCTAGTAAAGTGCACTGAGTGGGCCTGGGAATCAAATGCTATGCGTGGGCCTGCAGCACGGCTTGTGCCACCCACGTGAGTAGCCCAGAAAAGGTACCTCAGACCTGCCATTGCAGAGTCTGCGTGCAGTTTGTAACTGTCATGTCGACTTGCACACACTGGCCAGTCCCTAATCTTCCCTTTTCTTACATGTCCGGCACCCCTAAGGTAGGCCCAAAGTACCCCAGTGGGCAGGGTGCAGTGTATGTGAAAGGTAGGACATGCCCTCGTGTATGTGGCATGTCCTGATAGTGAATTACAGCCCATTTAGTTTTTCACTATTGCAAGGCTACCTGTTCCCCATAGAACAGGATGGGAAGTTTGTTTATAACATCTTATAAACATAACTGGCCCTGGGAACAAGTGGGAAAATAAAATTAAGTATGCCTGAACTCAGAATCAACGATGCATCTTTTAGTAAAGGTGATTTTTACATTCTGTGTTTGAAAATATCGCTTTTAGGAAGTAGATACTTTCTTGCTCAGTCATCCCATGTGTCTCTGCTGGAATGTGAATTGCCTGTCTGGGTTTTGGACGACAGATGGCTAGGAAGCGAGGGTTGCTACGAAGGAAAGAGGGAGGAGATTTCTTTGCACCTCAAAGGGCCTGGTCTGCCTCTGACAATGCCGTCCCCACCCCCTGCCGGGAAATCACACCAGAGAAGGCAGAACTGGTTCTGGCTGGGCAAAGACACCCTCTGCCTAGAGGATCAAAGGATTCTTGGATACAAATACTGGGGAGCAGACCCTTAATCTTTAGAACTCTTTTGGATCAAGAAGACTGCCAAGAAGAAGAGCTGGAGAAGCTGTGAGGAGGGACTAGCATTTTGCGGTGTGCTTTGCTGTGTTGGCCTACAGTGGCTGCTTCTGTCTTGGGCAGTGAAAGGACTGGACTGAACTTTCTGCAATCTACTTTTGTGAGTTTCTCCAAAGGCTTGAGGTAGAGCTTGCCCCCTGTTCAAGAAGGCTCAGGAACAGCAAAGACTTCAAGCTCTTCTGCCCTCAGCACTGGGGACTGTGTGTTTTGAACTGCGACAGAAGAAAAGCAACTAGACGACGTCTACAATGCTGCTGTCGACTCCTTGTCCTGAAGACCCCGCAGAGGCCGCAATGCCGCACCGCGACGCTGGTCTCACCGCTGACGCCGCCACCAAGCCGCTGCTCGCACCGTGACATGTGGGCACCGCACTCCGTACCGCCTCGCTTCACGCCAAAGCCTGGGCACCCCAGAGAGCACTGCGGCAATGCTCTCACCGCGATGCATGCTGACGCCGCCACCAAGCCGCTGCTCGCAACGCGACCTGTGGGCACCGCACTCCGCACCTCCTCGCTTCACAACGATGCCTTGGCTTCCCTGACACCGCTGCTCCACGCCAAAATAGACACTGCTGCTTGCACCGTGGTTCGAGGGCACCGCTCGTAAAGTTACAAGATGCACAGCCCTCATCCAGCACCGCAGCCTTGGCCTACCGACGCCCGCACCATCGACTCCCGTTCCTCAGCCGACGACAGCACTTCAGCAACGAAGCCGCCGATTGCGCCGTGACCTGCCAGCACCGTGACGAGCACCGCCTTCACCTCGCACCGCGACCCTGGTCTAACCGACGACACCATCTGACGCCGCCACCGAGCAGCTGATCGCACCGCACCACGGCACTTCGCACGGCAACACCAGATGCCTGCTAACGCCAGCGCTCCTGATGCCAAAAGAAAGGGGCTCGACCTGCAACGTGAGTGACTTCAAGGGCCTCGGCGCCCTGCATCTCTATGCTCACGATGCCGTGATAGCCCAGGACGGAGCTATCGACATCAAGGAACTGTTTTTAACGCGTATTTTGATAACTGTAGAATTGTAAGTACTGTATTGTGGATTCTTATCGTTTTTGGTCTGGTATATAAAAATATTGGCTATTTTTCTAAACTGGTGTGGTGTCCTTTTGTAGTGATTACACTGTATTACTGTCGGTTATGTGCAAATGCTTTTCACACTGCCTCTAAGATAAGCCTGACTGCTCGTGACAAGCTACCAAGGGGGTGAGCAGGGGTTATTTTAGGAGTGTAACTCCCTTAAATTTACTAGGAAGAAGGGTCCCTACTTGGACAAAGGTGCAAGTCCTTGCCAACTAGAGACCCCCATTTCTAACAACATGGACATCTGATTCATGCCTAGCAGCTGAGCTTGTTAGGAGCACGCATCTACCACAACCTACTAGGTCTGAGATTCTGCCCCTTTAGCTTAGATCCAGGGTCCTCACCACAATTTCCCAGAAGTTCACACGGACGCACCCACCTTGTTTAGGTCCCTGTCGATGCTTGCTCCAGTAAACTGCTCTCGTGTGTCACGAAATCGGATGGCATCAATGGCAACAATTTCAATGCAGCGTCTTTGCCAGGCGTCCCTGCACATTAAGAGAATAAGCAGAGACAATGTTACATGTTCTGAGAAAATAGAACTGGACCATCTCTTTACTCATTACCACCATTGGTTCTACCAGTTCACCTCAACCCAGACCTACAGCATCTCATGTTTTCAGTACATGGAACATACATCTCTACCAAGGAGGGGCAGGCCTGATAAGAAGCATTTCCTGCTTTTCTAGTATTGGTACTGATGCTACTCAGTTTCGACATGCCTACCGCTACCTCTTCCAGCACTGTATCCATGGCACAGCTCTCTCTACCCATGCCCTACACCTCCTCACACCACCAGTCATTATTGTGCAGTCATGCAAGGGACATTAATTTTCAAAGATTTCAGTCTTACCGTGGAGTTGAGTCCTTCATGGATTCTGTCCATTTAAAATTCCTGCAGTATCCAGCATACCTGCTGTACTGTTCTGCTCCTGTAAAAGATTAGATGTGTGATTCGCCTTCATATATCTCGCTTCTAATTCCAGGGCGTAGGAACACTACTGGAACTGCATATCCCCCACCTCTGTGTGGTGAGTACATCCTCATATTCTAAGACGATTCCACCACCCCAAATTGAAACCCAAGTGTAGGCCTTGGTACCCCTCTAGCTCCTTAGGATCACACGTCCTATCATTGGTGGCTAGGATATAGATATCCATTTTCTAAGGAAGAGCAGGAGGTACACAGCATAAGATGTGAAGAGCAGAGGTCATGTCAGTGCCTGAAGTGGTGATCTACATAGTGGTGTGTTGAGGATTCATGCTGCCCTGCTTCCAGCACATAAAAATAGGCAGGAAAACATTTTGTCCATTTTGTTTCAGGAACAATTAAACCATTACATCACACAATAACACTTCTCAACTTCTGTTCAAGTACTAATGACTGTATTCCATGGACATTCACTGGATATAATCAATCCTTGAAACACAGAATTCTTAGAAAAACTCATTTCATGCCAACAAATAATCTCACATGTACCCTTCACTCGTTTCAAGCCTTAGTGTCCCCAAGATAAACTATTACGGATAAGCTGGAGATCGGGTTTGCAGGTTACCCCTGTCTCTCCTCACTGTGGGACTGCTCACCACAAGGAGTTTGAGGTAATTTGTAGGTGCTAGCCTTGCAAGCTGTCAGTATCTGGCAGTCACCATTTACTGAAAACCAAGGTAGGGAGTGTCCAAGTATGCTAGCACGCTTAGATGGTCAGTAACCCAAAGTGTGACCCAAGCATTTTGCTCACATGCTGGAACTTTTCCAAATTTCCAGCACTGTGTCACCTATAAAAGCAGAGGTCACTGCACACGAATGGAGTGGTAGGGAATCGTGCTTTTCCAGTGGATCAAATAGATCTAGTTTTTAGTTGTTGTTGCTCTGAAATGGCTGTATATTCTGACGGCATTCTTGGTGCAATGCGTAATTCTTTATCTGCCCTGGACCAGTGGCAGCTATCTTACCTTCCCAGCCCTTTGAAGTTTCATTCCCTGGTCCCTACATTTGACTAAGCTTGTCATCCAAAAGCCCTGCTTTAATGGGAAAATTCTGTGGTGGGTACTGTTGTCTGGCACTAGTGTTCACCAATATCGGTGTACTTCAATTGAATAATCAAGTTAATGACTTTGAGCATGTGACACCCCAGAGGCTGCAAGTTTAAGCATGCAATGCTAACTCTAGGCAGGGTAAGAGACAGAGATATGACATGACACAATCCTCAAGACCCATAAATCTGATAAAGGCTATAACTTGAATGTAGGTTGGACTTTATTTCTAAGTTGTTGGAATATGACAGTTAGGGACATGTTACCTACCCTGTAAGCATCTGTTTGTGGAATGTAGTGCTGTAAAGCCACATGCTCTGCATACTTCTGCCATCTAGCTTTGGTCAAGGACATGTGCAACTTGTTTTTCTCCGAAGAAGTCTTTCGAGTCACAAGGTATAGTGACTCCTCTTATTACTCGTAATTGCCATGGGCATCAGCTCTATTCTTGGATTTTCTTTCCCCACACAAAGGGTAATGATGAATTGGAGCAACAAAAATTAGAAAAAGATGTCGACGAAAAGAGTTCGAAGTTCCAGGGAGGAAGAATAGACACATGTGAATTTACAGCACTACATGCCACGATGAGATGCTTACAGGGTAAGTAACATTTTATATTTGTGGCATGTGTAGCTGTAGGTGCAAAAACAACAATTGATGGACAGAATGTAGAACACGGGCATACATTCACCCCACTACAGAGATCTAGGGCAAAATCCATAGTTATTTTGCTCCCCATGCCATTCCAGTTTGAACCCAACCATATGGAAATCAGTCTTGACCATGCGCCCTATGGGAACAGTCCAGTCCGGACTGCCAGGCCAGGTCCTCCCTGGACTGGAAACAAGCATCCTAGGACCGGTTTCGTGGTTTCACCCCTCATCAGCCAGGATAGCTTGACTCCAGTGGCATGGAGAGCACGGGACCCACGGTATGGCAGGGTATGCCCAGACATGGGTCCCTTGCTCACTTTGCCACTGGATTCAAGTTAGCCTGGCTGATGAGGGGTGTTACCCCGAAACCGGTCACAGGAATCTTGTTTCCATACCAGGGAAGACATGGCTTGGCAGTTCGGCCGGACTGTTCTAATGTGGCACAGGGCCAAGACTGATTTGCATATAGCTGTGCCTGAACTGGTGTGGCGAAGTGAGCTAAAGAATGATGAATTCAACCCAGATGTGTGACTGGGGGTGAGTGTCTGAAAAGTTTCAGCACTCCGTCCATCTCTCCTTGTATTTGCCATGTGTAGCTGTAGGCACACATGCTGTGCATAGACTTAAAGCTGTTCTCACTGAGCAGGGGACAGCAGGAGGATGTTGCAGGGGCCTGGAAAAGTGTAGGTAGGACAATTTGGCCAATGTTAGCTTGTTGGTGCGCGAACATATCTACACAGTAATGCTTGGTGAACATGTAAATGTATTGCGACTTATATAGCGCACGTATCACCCGAAGGCATCAAGGCGCTTGCCTTGGGAACCCGTCCTGGCTTTTTCCTGTGAGATAACCCCTACTGGGTATCCCCAGGGTGAAAGCCAGGCATCCCGCAGCGGGTGGGCCGCCGTAGTGGAGATTAAGCAACTATTGCCCAGAGTTGCAGCGTGGGACCCCATGATTAGAATAGGCACCGAGGCGAGAATTATCGAGTCCGTGGACATTTTTGGGCTCAGGACCCTGCACGTCGGGAATTGAACCCTGGTCCCGGGCCAGACCTCTGCATCAGGGTCTGCCGCTCTAATCAGTGAGCCACACTCCTCCATGTGTGGGGTGGAACAGGTAACTGCTGTACATATGGCAGCAATAGGGATGTTACTCAGGAAATCCATGGATGCCCTCTATTTGCAGATGGAGCAGGAACTAGGTGTGGCAGGCAACTGCCTCTGGGCTTTAGGGTAAAAGATTTAAATCCATTTGACAAACCACTGGGCTATGCCCACTTTGGAGAGAGCATGCCCTTGCATGGTTTTGTGAACGAGACAAAAAGCTGCAGAGTTTAGCGAAAGGGCTTTGTTCTGTTAATGTAATACA
This sequence comes from Lissotriton helveticus, assembly GCF_964261635.1. Taxonomy (NCBI): domain Eukaryota; kingdom Metazoa; phylum Chordata; class Amphibia; order Caudata; family Salamandridae; genus Lissotriton; species Lissotriton helveticus. The sequence continues at coordinate 793,801,911 of NC_136072.1, forward strand.
TGACCTCATGATGTCTAGTGTGTGAATGGCCCTTTCTGCCACAGATTACGGGTGTGGTAAGAAAACCAAGAGTTCAATGATTTGGTTTAGGTGGAATGTAGATACCACCTTAGGAAGAAATGTTGGATTTGTCCTAAAGATGCCCCTATCATTGTCGACCTGAAAGAAAGGTTCCTGGATGTTAAGAGCTTGAAGTTCACACGCCTGAGTGAGGTCATGGCTACTAATAAGGCCACTTTCATTGAGAGAAAGTGTATGAATGGATGGTTTCTATGAGTCTTGTGGAAACAATGTTGAGATTCCACACAGGGGCTGGGGGGTAACCTGGGTGGGGTGACCCTTTAAAGTCCTTCCATGAAGGTCTTAACCCCTTGCATGCTTATGCTCGTCATGAGGCACAGTGGAGCTGTGCTCATGACGAGCTGAGCTCGTCATGATTGCTTCGGCCGGCCCACACGCGGCTGATTCCCCGCCTGTGCGGGAGTTCCACGGGAGTGGGCGGAGTCATGACGAGTCCAGCTCACCATGAGCACAGCTCCACTGTGCAGCATGACGAGCTGGATTCGTCATGAGTACCGCGGCACCAAGTGGGGAAGGGGTTAATGACAGGGACCCTGAAGAGTGAATGCATTTCCTGTTCAGAAGGAAGGCAGAAACTGCAGTTGGATAGATGTGTAGGTGAGACCTTATGTTTGTCTGGGAAGCAGGTAGCACACTATGTCTTGGACAGTTGGCTTGAGAGGGTCATTCTGTTTGGGGAGACAGTAATGGACAAATCTTTTCCATTTGGCAGCATAGCAGGCCTGTGTGGTGGGGTGGCAGGCCTCTTAGAGGATGGTCCTTCACTCAGAAAGGAGTTTGAGGTAGTCGAATTCTAGGACACAGGAGTCAAATCATGCGATAGACCTGTCTGCGATTTTAATGCCAGACTGTGCCCTGTTTCTTGGTAAGATCTGGCCGGCCGGGCAGCTTCTCGTGGGGCGCTAGGGATAGGTCGAGCAGAGTGGAGAACCTGAGTTGTCTGGCCCATAAGGGAACCGTCAAGATGAGAGTGAGGACTGTTTGCTGAAACCCGCAAACCACGAATAGAGGGAGTGGCAGAGGTATACAATGGAAGGCAAATATCCAATAGTATTGCACATACACTGTGGATGTGGGAACCTGGAGGCGAAGCTTGGCGTTGTTGACAGTAGCCAAAAGGCCTACTTTGGGAAACCAAAAGATGGAAGTACAGGATCTGGACTTGAGGGTGGAGTTCCCACTCATTGACTTGCTGCCGCATTTTGCTGAGCATGTCTGCAACATCGTTGTCTATTCCCAGCAAGTATTTGTAAGTAGATGACCTTTGTGATGAAATGCCCTGCGCTAATGCGGACAACTGTGGTGGGTGTGTGCCACCTTGTTTCTTGAGGTAGCACATAGCAGTCATGTTATCTGCGAGAATGAGGACCCCACTATGTGCTGAATGTGGCTGAAGAAGACTTTTAGTGGCTCCAGGAACATGATGTAGAAAACAAGTTTGTGGGCTGTCCGCATGCCCTGAAAGGTTAAGTGTTGTAAATGTGCCCCCACCCGGTGAGGGGAGCTTACGTTGTGATAATCACTTGCAGTACTGGGCCAAGGAAGGAATGAAGGGATGTTTGGCAGGGTGGCAATGAGTTCTAAGCAATAGCACTGCACTATGATTGTGTGGATCTTGCCAGCATGCCAGAAATTCCTAGTAGATGAAGTGTGACTGGAGGGAAGGGAAAGTGAGTCGTTACTTGGCAGAGGCAGTTCCCTTAGAAGTTCTACTTTTCCTCTACCTCGAGAGATCTTCCCCTATTACCTCCCCTTGAATAGCCCGTGAAAGGGTCTTCTCTTGCTACAACTTCCGATAGGAGGTTGTGGCTTTGGGCGAGGTGGTCTTGGGTCCCCTTTATACTGGGACCTCGGAATGGAACCCCAGGAAGTAGGCATTTGAAGAGATTCAACAGCCTTTGCAGTATCTGTGTCTTTGAAGAATTTTTTACGAGCATCTGGTTAACCTGCGATCTGAAGAGGTGCTCCCCATCGAAGGGCAGGTTGAGCACATTCTGTTGTAGCTCTGGCTTGAAGTTAGAACCCGCAGCTATGCATGGCAGCAAACTGGTACGCCAGAAGCTAGAATTTATAACCCCAGTGGAGGGAGCCTGTGGAAGTGGGCTCATACTTGGAGGATGTGGCCTTGGGCTGACTAAGTAACACCCAGATCACCTTTCTGGAGCAGGAGTTCACCAACAATGAAATCCAGGAGCTGATACAACTGCAGGCCGGCACAGCCCCTTTGCCTGATGGGCTCCCTTCCGAATTCTAAAAGACATATGTTGCCTTTCTGGCCCCAATCCTACTCACTGTTTTCGGGGAGGCAAGACAAGTGAGACATATCCCTGTGACCATGCACAAGCCCTTATTCATTACATTGATGAGGCCTGGAAAGCCCTGGACCAGAGTGAGTCATACAGGCTGCTCTTATTGATTAATTTGCACGTCAAAATATGTGCACAATTACTAGTAACGGGTCTAACTTCTTTGAAGTCTCATCTGGTCCACCCCGATTGTAGGAAGCTGGCTATGTATATACTATACCAAAGTGAGGTATTGTGTGCAAAGAGTCCAGTGGAACCGAAAATGTAGGCAGAGGTAAAAGTAGATAGCACCTTGCTCTCTATTTGTGGAAGTGTGGTCGAGCAGTAAGGCTGTATCTTAGGACATTGTTAAGCATTTGTTGTACACACTCAGTCAGCAAATGATTTCACACACTCAAAGACTGAACTTCAGACCAATTGTTTTTGTATAAAAATATTATTTTAGTTATTTTATTTTCTAGAACCAAGCAAGCCTGGCACAGGTAGGCAATAAATACTTTACAGTAGTAATGCAGTTGTAACACAGTTTGGATTGCAACTGTATATGCACTTTGTTTTGATTACAGTGTTGTTACTGAAAATGCAATGCTTTGGAAATACAGTACATATACTTTGTATAGGCTTTTTAGTAAAATGACCAGTAGATTACTTTACCGAATAGTTTTCTTACAGAGTGCAGTAAACTTGGGATACTGCACTGGGATATTTCCTGTAAGCAGGTGAGTAAAAGTGTTTTTGTTATTTAGTACAATTTTTTAAAAAGATTTCTTAGATTTTCCAACTCCACACAGAAAAACAGTCAATGTTATCCTATGGAGGAAAATATGGTTATCGGTTCGAAGGTAAGTATTCGGTTGTGGGAGTTGGGTTTCTGGGGTTAGACTCAGGGGTCCCCCAGTGTCAAGGATGCACTATTGTTTGGGGCGCTAGTTGGGGCACGAGGAAGATGCCAGCACAGTTGTGAGGCTCTTGCAGCTCGGCGCAATCATCCCTTCAAATGATTCTTCCCTGGAGGTCCCAAGCACAAAATAATTAATGCCTCGAGGTGACTGAATACCCGTGCACCTATGCTGTGAGTTTGGTGCATATCGCAAGCTCCGCTCTTCAGTTATTTCCACAACTTGCTGCCACAGCTGAAAGAGCCTGATCCGCCCGGAGCTGCTGCTGGATGCGAGGTGTCACTGGAGCACCGAGGCGGCCACGAGGTGACTGGGCCCTGTCGGAACTGCCCGCGATCTCCAGTGACTGGAATAAGGGGGTGAGTGTGCAAGGGCCTGCTTCTGGCATTGACTGATAAATACACCGCCTTTCCCTACGGACCGAACTGGGGCAGTGCCTCCTCCTTGCTTCGCCCCCACAACCCTTCTTCTGCTCCACAGAGCGAGACGCACCGCAACTGCCGCTTTTCCCTGAATGACGGGCCTACTACTAGCGACGCCATACAACTCCCCCACATATACCTGTCAAGCCGCGGCCGGGCTCCCACCGCAGAACCATTTGCAGACTGTGTAGCGGCTGTTAGTCCAGCTTGCACCGACGGCCGCGTGCCTGGGGGGACCCTCATACCTGCCTCAGGGGATTCGCAGTACTAAAGGGGGTGGTGATGGACGGAGCATCTGAATCAATCAAACACTCACACCCAGTCAAAAGATCTGGGTTTGATCCATCACTGTTCTTTAGCCCACTCTGCCATCCCAGTTCAGACATGGCTATATGCAATTCAGTCTGACCCTGTGCCTCATGGGAACAGTCCAGCCCGAACTGCCAAGCCATGTCTTCCCTGGACCGGAAACAAGCCTCCGAGGACCGGTTTCTGGCATTCCAGCCGTCTCAGCCCGGCTTGCTTGAATCCAGCGGCAAAGTGAGCAAGGGACTCACGTCTGAGCATACCCTGCCACACTTGTGGTGGCTAAAAGCGGTACAAAAGGGGGTGGTGATGGACGGAGCATCTGAATCAATCAAACACTCTTACCCAGTCAAAAGATCTGGGTTTAATCCATCACAGTTCTTTAGCCCACTCTGCCACCCCAGTTCAGACATGGCTATATGCAATTCAGTCTGACCCTGTGCCTCATGGGAACAGTCCAGCCCGAACTGCCAAGCCATGTCTTCCCTGGACCGTAAACAAGCCTCCGAGGACGGGTTTTTGGCATTCCAGCCGTCTTCAGCCCGGCTTGCTTGAATCCAGCGGCAAAGTGAGCAAGGGACGCACGTCTGAGCATACCCTGCCACACTTATGGCTGCCAAATGCGGTACAAAAGGGGGTGGTGATGGACGGAGCATCTGAATCAATCAAACACTCTTACCCAGTCAAAAGATCTGGGTTTAATCCATCACCGTTCTTTAGTCCACTCTGCCACCCCAGTTTAAACATGGCTATATGCAATTCAGTCTGACCCTGTGCCTCATGGGAACAGTCCAGCCCGAACTGCCAAGCGATGTCTTCCCTGGACCGGAAACAAGCCTCCGAGGACCGGTTTCTGGCATTCCAGCCGTCTTCAGCCCGGCTTGCTTGAATCCAGCAGCAAAGTGAGCAAGGGACTCACGTCTGAGCATACCCTGCCACACTTATGGCGGCCAAAAGCGGTACAAAAGGGGGTGGTGATGGACGGAGCATCTGAATCAATCAAACACTCTTACCCAGTCAAAAGATCTGGGTTTAATCCATCACCGTTCTTTAGCCCACTCTGCCACCCCAGTTCAGACATGGCTATATGCAATTCAGTCTGACATTGTGCCTCATGGGAACAGTCAAGCCCGAACTGCCAAGCCATGTCTTCCCTGGACCGGAAACAAGCCTCCGAGGACCGGTTTCTGGCATTCCAGCCGTCTTCAGCCCAGCTTGCTTGAATCCAGCGGCAAAGTGAGCAAGGGACTCACGTGTGAGCATACCCTGCTACACTTGTGGCGGCCAAAAGCGGTACAAAAGGGGGTGGTGATGGACGGAGCATCTGAATCAATCAAACACTCTTACCCAGCCAAAAGATCTGGGTTTAATCCATCACCGTTCTTTAGCCCACTCTGCCACCCCAGTTCAGAGATGGCTATATGCAATTCAGTCTGACCCTGTGCCTCATGGGAACAGTCCAGCCCGAGCTGCCAAGCCATGTCTTCCCTGGACCGGAAACAAGCCTCCGAGGACCGGTTTCTGGCATTCCAGCCGTCTTCAGCCCAGCTTGCTTGAATCCAGCGGCAAAGTGAGCAAGGGACTCACGTCTGAGCATACCCTGCCACACTTGTGGGGGCCAAAAGCGGTACAAAAGGGGGTGGTGATGGACGGACCATCTGAATCAATCAAACACTCTTACCCAGTCAAAAGATCTGGGTTTGATCCATCACCGTTCTTTAGCCCACTCTGCCACCCCAGTTCAGACATGGCTATATGCAATTCAGTCTGACCCTGTGCCTCATGGGAACAGTCCAGCCCGAACTGCCAAGCCATGTCTTCCCTGGACCGGAAACAAGCCTCCGAGGACCGGTTTCTGGCATTCCAGCAGTCTTCAGCCCGGCTTGCTTGAATCCAGAGGCAAAGTGAGCAAGGGACTCACGTCTGAGCATACCCTGCCACACTTGTGGCGGCCAAAAGCGGTACAAAAGGGGGTGGTGATGGACGGAGCATCTGAATCAATCAAACACTCTTACCCAGTCAAAAGATCTGGGTTTAATCCATCACCGTTCTTTAGCCCACTCTGCCACCCCAGTTCAGACATGGCTATATGCAATTCAGTCTGACCCTGTGCCTCATGGGAACAGTCCAGCCCGAACTGCCAAGCCATGTCTTCCCTGTCTTCCCTTGCTCACTATGCCACTGGATTCAAGCAAGCCGGGCTGAAGGCGGCTGGAATGCCAGAAACCGGTCCTCGGAAGCTTGTTTCCGGTCCAGGGAAGGCATGGCTTGGCAGTTCGGGCTGGACTGTTCCCATGAGGCACAGGGTCAGACTGATTTGCATATAGCCACGTCTGAACTGGGGTGGCAGAGTGGGCGAAAGAACGGTGATGGATCAAACCCAGATCTTTTGACTGGGTAAGAGTGTTTGATTTGTTCAGCTGCTCCGCCATCACCACCCCCTTTTGTACCGCTTTTGGCCACCATAAGTGTGGCAGGGTATGCTCAGACGTGAGTCCCTTGCTCACTTTGCCACTGGATTCAAGCAAGCCAGGCTGAAGACGGCTGGAATGCCAGAAACCGGTCCTCGGAAGCTTGTTTCCGGTCCAGGGAAGGCATGGCTTGGCAGTTCGGGCTGGACTGTTCCCATGAGGCACAGGGTCAGACTGATTTGCATATAGCCACGTCTGAACTGGGGTGGCAGAGTGGGCGAAAGAACGGTGATGGATCAAACCCAGATCTTTTGACTGGGTGTGAGTGTTTGATTGGTTCAGATGCTCCGTCCATCACCACCCCCTTTTGTACCGCTTTTGGCCACCATAAGTGTGGCAGGGTATGCTCAGACGTGAGTCCCTTGCTCACTTTGCCACTGGATTCAAGCAAGCCGGGCTGAAGACGGCTGGAATGCCAGATACCGGTCCTCGGAAGCTTGTTTCCGGTCCAGGGAAGGCATGGCTTGGCAGTTCAGGCTGGACTGTTCCCATGAGGCACAGGGTCAGACTGATTTGCATATAGCCATGTCTGAACTGGGGTGGCAGAGTGGGCTAAAGAACGGTGATGGATCAAACCCAGATCTTCTGACTGGGTGTGAGTGTTTGATTGGTTCAGATGCTCAGTCCATCACCACCCCCTTTTGTACCGCGTCACGGGATTCGCGGCAGCCATTGCTCTGCTCCTCCTTCACCTGAGTGTCACTGCTGTCTGGAGATCTGGCTGTTAACTCCCCTCCAGTTTAAGAGACGCTGACACGGGGCAACAGAGCAGTCATCCTGGGCTCTGCATAAGTGCTTGCTGCCTTACCCTGTAGGACATTGGAACATTGCCCCTGCCGTTAAAGTGCTCCTTGGCCGTCCAAGCCTTGGGCTAAAAAATGCCATGTGGTCAGAACAGGGTTGACTGTGAACCCTCAGACCCATATGCCAGTATTTTCCCTCTGCTGCTCCTTACCACGCCGCCTTCCAGGACCTACTCACAACTGTGTGACCTCACGTGGCTTACTGCCCCTACTATTTGCGCGGACCGAGCGTGAACTGGGCTCCTTTGTCCGCGTGCGCGGCGTCTGCTCATCACAGATTCATCCATTACCGCTGCTCCCTTCAACACATTAAACCTGGGAAAGCCATATGCAAGGCAGCTGCAGTTGACTTTTGAGGCAAAGAAAAGCGCCCGTCTCCACCAAGGAAAACCTGACGGAATAATGCGCAGGGGTCAGCTCTCCCATCAGACGAAGATGTGAAAACCAATTTCCTTGAGGTCAGTCAGGGCCTCTCTACCATCACGGACAAAATGGATGCCATGACCATGCGCATGGATGCCATTGTGCACAAACTTGACAGCCATGAAGAGCGCATTAAAGAAACAAAGCGCAGTATCTCTGATGCTGAAGACACCACGTCTCATATTCAGGCAAATGTGGCACAAATGGACAAACTTCTGAAGATTATAGCAGCGAAGAACGAAGACATCAAAGCTAGAAGCCGGCGCAACAACATACGCGTACTTGGCATCCCGGAAAGCACCAACACTGGAAAGATGGAGGAGTACGTAGAAAGACTGTTGCTAGCAACGATTGGCGCCGAAGGCCTCTCTTTCCAATTTATTGTCGAACATGCACATCAGTCGCTGGGTCCTCGACCGCCACCGGGAAGCACGCCAAGGCCTATCATCAACCGGCTTCTCAATTATCGGGACCGTGATGTTTTTCCCCAGATGGCGCAAGAGAAATGAAAGCTTCGCTTTGAGGGCAATGCGTTCACCATTTACCCAGACTTCACAGCAGCTGTACAGGAAGAGAGAAGCAAGTTCCTCCCCGCTAAACAGAAACTCCGTCAGGCTAAAATAGACTATGCCCTGTTATATCCTGCCCGGCTGAGAATCACGCATCAAGGCAAACAACTCTTCTTCACTAAACCTAAACAAGTGGATGACTTCTTGAAGCGCCTTAAATGTCAAAATAACACCTCTGCCTCACCGGACCCTTCACCCAAACCAGCATCGCCATCCACAGAGTAACTTTCATTTGCGGCATACAGAGTATACACCCTATGATGCCTGGGGCATCACGAAGACACGATATTGCGGTAATGCCGAACTATACATCATCCAGAGCAATGTTGTTCGTCACTGTAGAACAGATAAGTAATAAATTGAGTCATTCTAAATCACCGACACTGCCAAGAGTCACTTTCTTACCTGATTCCACGTTGAGGTACTGCTGGGGCAGGAGCCGCCACCGCCGACAGTCACTGGCGGCATTTTCTTCGGGAATGACGCCAGAGGGGAGGGAAACTACACCTCCCAGCGTCCCCTGCGGCGCGCACGCCAGCAGACCGCGCCAGGAGGCACCTAAAAGGACGCTCAGGCTCCCGTAGCGCAGGACGCACGCGGGCCAAGGGCGGGCCCGTCAGCGGCAGACAGAGGCTGGGCTGGGACACCCCCCTAACTTTGCCAACCAGATTTGAAGTAAGCGGAACTATCATTTATGACTCTGGATATAAGGTGACATTGTTAATACTTCTTTTTTAAGCACGAGCGGGAGGTTAACTGTTGGATAACGGCTGTAGACAAAAGTCGTGCCACCTAGTGGTTTGTCGCTGGCAAATTAGTTTTGTATATTGAAGTGAGCGTGATAACCTAGGCAATGAGTAAGATCTCTCGCAAGGGGGGTAATGGGGCAGGAGTTGTGGGCACCTTAGATGCCTTTCTCACTAGGGCTGAGTCCTTGTTAATGCACGAGATCCAGCTTACGGAGCGGAGACTCTCCTTAGAACCAACAAATCCATTTTCATTACAAGCTCATTTGTCAGAGCCCATTGCAGTTGTAGCTATGAGCCCTAGAGCATCACAAAGTATCACATCTAACCCACAGCAGGGTACTCCAGAACCACTAACATCGGTCAATTCTCCCTGCTCAACCCCACCCCCCTCTCCGCCACATACCGCACCAGGCAACTGAAGTTCATGCAAGCCTCCAAAGGGAAAGGTCAGTCAAAGAAGAGAAAAGCGCGTAGCGCCCCCAAATCGAGTCATCAGATCTCCAAGCAGGCTAAGAATAGGAATGTTGCACTTGAGCAGGGAGGGCCTGCGGTGATGTCTATGGCCTCAAATAGCTCTAAGGGGGGCGAGAATAGTTCCAGTCCACCTGTGGTAGAGCAGGGCCATAATTGTTCCCAGATGACACCGGATTTATTGAAACAGCTTGAAGAAAGGTTATTAGCACTGATCAATCCTGTTATGGTAAAACTTGACACAATTGCTCAAAGGTTAAGTACACTAGAGCAGCACCTATTTAAAGATCCACCCGCCATCCTGGGCACCAGACAAGTAACTGAGCCAAATGATAGAGAAACTAGATTTCCATCTAGCTCCCAGGGCAGTGGGTCGGCAAGTCTTCCCCCGATTCCCACGGTAATGCCACGGAATCACCTAATACCACCTGAACAAAATAGTAGTGTAGGACCACAGGGCCCTACAGGTAGAATTCAGGGCCGAAGAAATGTGCCGCCTCTGGGAGCCTCTTTACACCTTCCACCTGAGGCGACCCCGTATACCATCATCCTAGCCAATGTACCGAAACTTCCACATCACGAAGAGGAGCATTGGTCCTCCCTTAAGAATAAGGCACTTCACTTCCTGAATAGTAAAACAGGGCTAGGAAACCACCTTTTTCTGGAATTTCTGATGTTTAGAATGGTATCCTGGATTGGTCACTCTCAAAAAGACTCAGATGGCCACTGTGTTGTGCTTAGCTTTAGGTCACCAACTATGGTCTGGTTTATACTGGATCAGGCAGTTTATTTTGGGCCAAGTAATGATGGTATCAATGTCCTCCCGCTGGGTTTCTTCTACCGACCCAATATACACCAACGATTAACAAGTGATAGGCCAACAAGCAATTGGCCAAGAGACACTAACAGTGCAATCCTGGTGTCTAATCAATTTGATGTGTTTAGCACATTAGACGCCAATGATTGACTGCCCCTCTTAACAGACCTTAAGACTTCTGGAGCAGGCATGTCACAAGGGCATGGTGATGCCGAAACCATAAGTTCCAACCATAGAGAGGAAGTCATTGTTCTACCGCTTACTGGCTCATATGAGTGCAACAGTGACACTAATACCATTGATAACTGGATAGACTACATAGGGATAAGCTGTTCTTACCCTACTCCAAGGTCAGTTGCTGGCCCAGCATCAGGTCCAATGACCTTTAATGTCATTACCAGAGATAGTGGGTCCCAGCTAAGTGGTCACCCTAGTTCTGGTCTTACAGTACAATCCTTGGTTTCTTGGAACATCACAGGGCTGAAGAACAAACTAAAGTCCCAAGATTGGCCAACACTTATAGATAATCATGATGTTTTATTATTCCAGGAAACCTGGCAAATGGAACGCCAGTATAGACTAGGATACCTACATTTTTACAACTTAGCCACACTGAGTCCGAGGGGTAGACCAATAAGGGGCTTGACCATTTGGGTTAGACAGGATGACAGCTACCAAGTCAGCCAGCTGGAATCTAAAAGCAGCAGTATCCTAATAATCAAAATCCAAAGCCCCAAATTTAAGGATCTCTATATTTTTAATATCTATGCAAGGGGTAAGCCTGGGGGTAAAGCCTCCAAGACTATTTCCTTGCTAGATTCGTATCTTGATCTGTAAAATGGTAAGGGGATCACACTTGTAGCAGGAGACCTTAATTGTTGTTTCGAACCACTAGATAATAACGATATTGAACTTACATTGGAGGAAGATCTTGTTTGGGATATTCCGCAATTGACCATACCTCCAATCAAGAAGTGGTCAGAAGCTGCATTACAGCTTAAAGTTTTATGCTTGGAAACAGGTGTTCAGGGCGGCAAATGGAAGAACAAAGTCAGATAAGCAGGGCGATCCCACTTTTAATAATGGGATATGTAGCAGTCGCATAGACTATATCCTTAGTAATAAAGAGAATTGGTCCTCTATTAAGGATATGGTTGTATCAAAAAGTGTGGAAAGTGACCATAATCCGCTTATATTATCCGCTGAGTTGTTTGGAAGCAAACTGTCAGAATCTAGTACTGACATAATTGACACTTATCTGACAAACGACACCAGGAGGGTAAAATGGACAGACTGTCTTCTTGAAGAGGACCATAAAGCAGCAATGAGTGAGATGACAGCAGAGGCCACAATAGAGCTTCAGAATTGTGTCACTGAGCAGGATATGATGTCAAAAGTTATCCCAATACACACTAATCTTTTTAATAAGCTTAGGGCTTTTTTTATTACGGAGGTACAAAAATCGAAGCGCAGGCCTAAACCAGGGTGGAAATATAGTATGGCAAAACATGTAGGGATGCCTATAAAACTTTGGCTTCAGCAATAAGATCTAAAGCCAGGGACCGGATTCAAAATGCAAGGGTGATGTATAAGAAAGTGCAACGCGAAGCAAAGCGATCTTGGGACAAACAGTACTGGTTGGAGTTGTATAATGCTAGTAGAGACAGGAACAAGGGTGTATTTTGGGATTTGGTGAAATGGGGGAAGGGGCGCCCCAGGGACCAACCACAAAACTATGTTCCTCCCGATTTGTGGGTCTCGCATTTTACGACTCAGTTTGCCTGCCCGTCTCTTGATAATGTGTTGTGCTCTGACATTCCGAACATTCCCCTAGACATTATTCCATTACATTTCAGCTTAAATGAAGTTGATAGAACACTTAATTCTGTTCCAAAGGGTAGAGGACCGGGTTGGACAGTGTTCCTGCTGACCGGTTTATACATGGGAGGGGAGTGTGGGCACCCTATATCCAGTCCCTTGCAAATGCTATTGCAAAAGGCTCCCCCATACCAGATACTTGGAAGGGTGCCGAGATAATCCCGATTTATAAGAAGGGGGATCGCTCGGATCCAGCCAACTATAGGCCTATAAGCCTGATAGATTGCATCCAGAAGGTGATAGCTAGGCTCGTGCTGTCTAGGATCCAAGCCTGGATTGAGGAGGAAGATATTCTGTCCCCTCTCCAGGCCGGGTTCCGTACCCACACAAGCACTATAGATAAGGTTTTTTAGATTTGTCTTAATTTACTGGCGGGTGGTAATCCTTAGAGGTGGCACTCTTTTTGCGGCATTTGTCGACCTTAAGTCGGCATTCGACTTGGTACCGCGTTCTAAGATGTGGAGTGTTTTTGTAGACCAAGGTATGCCACTGGATGTACTCGCTTTTTAAATTAAACTCCATGTCCGGTGGGGACAGCAAGGCAAAGATACAGACAGGTTTCCGATTTGTAGAGGGGTACGGCAAGGGTGCGTCCTTGCCACAACACTGTTTTTACTGTGTATTAACAGGGTTATCGAGTACTTTAAGAACCACCCTACCGATGCTCCCAAATAGGATGGAAAACCGATCCCCCTGCTAATGTTTGCAGATGACACTTTGTTAATATCCAAAACGCAGCAAGGCCTACAGAAGTCTATTGTGCGCATTGAAGTGTTCTGCAAAGATTACGGCCTTACCATCAATGTGACCAACACAAAGTTTATGGTCATGCACAAGCAAAAGCTCGTGAGAGGGAGGGTTGCTATGAATGGTGAATTGCTAGAACAGACCCAACTCTTTTCTTATCTTGGTATTACACTGGGTTCCAAGTTAGAATGGAAACCCCACATTAACCAGTTGGCCACCAAACACGCTCAGTTAGCAGGTGCTCTAATAAAGAAACTGCGTCTCTCGGCCTCCAAACCTATCGCCCCAGCGCTGAGAATTTATAGGACCAAAATAAGTGCATCTATACAGTATGGGGCAGAACTATGGTGGTTTAGCAATCTAGCGAAACTCACGAGCTCTCAAAACAAGTTTGTGAGGGGATTAGTTGGTCTTCCTCCATCTACGCAACTTTTGCCCCTCTTCTATGATCTGGGCTGCCAACGACTAGAGGATGTGGCACGTTATAGACCTGTGGCCTATTAAGGAGGCTCTGGGTTACACCGGAACTCTCCCAGTACGTCCAGGCCCTCCTCGAAGTCCGAGACGCAGATACGGCCAATAGAATTCCATGGTTGAGAGAGGTTAAGGCTGCTTACACCGCCATGGGTCTGAGCTCATTGTGGGAGAACCCTACTGTTAATTCTTTCCCGCCTCGAAAGGCTTTTAGGGAGTTATATTGGTCAATGGTGTCAATGCGAAATTTTAGAAATTGTATTGGCCCATCACTCACAAGAAACTTCCTTAAGCTTAAACAAGAATCTGTCTATGAGGGCTATTGGGATTTTATCACACTTCCCGAAGATTGGAAACAGTACCACCAATATAGGGTGGGTACCCTTCCTGTCAATTCTTTCACCGGCAAATGGCAAGCTAAGAATAATATATCCTGCCCATTTTGTCTTTCTCAGCCGGAAAGTATAGCCCACATCTTGTTTATCTGCCCAGAGTATAAACATCCCGGCACAAGTGGCTGAAGCCCATCTGTTTGCTGAAGGGTATTACTACTGGGGCAAAGGCATTAAGGATTCTCCAAACTGACTGCTCAGAATGTATTGTAATTGCTGTCGCAAATTTTTTACACTGGATGTGGGCAATTCGGAGGAGAATGCTACGCCAGAAATGAAATGATTTTACCTAATTTTTGTGTATAATCAATTTTGTGATGCCAATCGATTTCTGACCTCGGACCTTTTTTATACTTAATTTATTGTATAGGCTTTTATATCTTGTTTTAAGAATAACTTATTACTTACTGTATCGATTAACTTGAAGACTTAATTCTCTGGTAGCGATGCCCTGTCACTGATAATGTATTGTTTATGACCCTTTTAACATCTATAGATTTTTTTAATATCTATAGTCTTTCATGATATGTTTATCGAAATAAAGACTTCTTTGAATTGAATTGAATTGAAATTGAGTCCACGAGACAATTAACGACGAGCACCCTCAGCTCTCTCAGAGGTCGTCAATCCCATCAATCTGATTCTTTGAGGGCGAGGTGTGAACGTGCATGACCCTAGATGATGCCCCCAGACGGCGTTCCCCCATTGAACTCTGCTGCAAATATGCACGCAGCCTGTTTATGACATATTTGGGTGATTGGGTGGGAGTGGGGAAGGTAATTCTAGCATGTTTGGGATACTTCAGTTGGTGGAGGGGTGGGTGTTCATCATTGAGTTCCTTGATATATACAAGACACAGCATGACAGACAGAAGGAAAATGCTACTTGCTAGTATGCATCTGTTCTTGGCATGTTGAGCTGCAGATTCTCACACTTAGCATTAGATCGCCATCTGGTGTTGGGCTCGGATGATTGCATGTTGTTGTCGCCTTGGAAGAAGTCTTTGTAGTCACGAGATAGGTGACTCCTCCCTTGGACGATAGTGCGCACGGGCATCGACTCCATCCTTAGATTGTTTTTCGCCATGATGGGAAATGATGGAGTTAGTAGAAAGAAAAAAGATGTCCATGTGTGTATATCTAATTAAGATAGAACTGGAACAGATACAAGTCCCGGCGAGGCCGGTGGGCGTGTCAGAATCTGCAGCTCTACATGCCGAGAACAGATGCATACTGGTAAGTAGAATTTTCCGTTTGAGGTATATGAGCTGCAGACCTCACAATTAGCATAGACTATACAGCAGTGTCTCCCCTAGCGGTGGTCCCCTGTATCTGTTGCTGTAGTTTGAAAGAGAGTTTTGAGGACAGCTTGGCCTACAGCAGCTTGCCGCTTGGCTTGCACATCAACACAACAGTGTTTAGTGAATGTGTGTGGTGTAGACCACGTTGCTGCCTTACAGATGTCTTCTAGGGGAATGTTCCCTAAGAAAACCATAGATGCTCCTAATTTGCGTGTGAAATGCACTCTAGGAGGAATTGTTAATGTCCGTTTTGCTTTTTGATAGCATATTTGGATACATTTTACAATCCACCTTGCAATCCCAACTTTAGAGATGGGATTGCCTTTATGTGGTGGAGAGAAAGCTACAAACAATTGTTTTGTTTTGCGAAAGGATTTAGTTCTGTCAATGTAATAAAGAAGGGCTCTTTTCACGTCTAGGGTGTGTAGAGCTTTTTCTGCTACAGAGTCTGCGTTTTGAAAAAACACTGGCAACTCCACTGATTGATAAAGATGAAATGGAGTGATGACTTTAGGAAGGAAATTTGGATTTGTTCCGAGGACCACTTTGTTACGATGTAATTGTAAAAATGGTTCCTGTATAGTGAAAGCTTGAATCTCACTTACTCTTCTAAGAGAGGTAATGGCAACTAGGAAAGCTGTTTTCCATGTGAGGAACTGTAGTTCACATTTGTGTAAAGGTTCAAATGGGGGTCCCATGAGCCTGGTAAGAACAATATTTAGGTTCCACACTGGAGAGGGTGGTAACCTAGGAGGAATGATTCTTTTTAATCCTTCCATAAATGCTTTAAGTGCAGAGACTCTAAATAGTGACACATGTTGTCTGTTTTGCAAGTACGCAGCAAGTGCTGCAAGATGTAAACGTATAGATGAGTATGCTAGATTACATCTTTGTAAGTGCAGCAGATAGCAAATGATATTCTGGATGGTAGCATCCATTGGGTCAATATGATTATTTGTGCAGTAAATAGCAAACCTTTTCCATTTTGCAGCATAGCAAGCTCTAGTAGTGGGTTGTCAATCAATCAATCAATCAATCACAGCATTTATATAGCGCACTACTCACCCGGAGGGTCTCAAGGCGCTAAGGGAGGGGGGGGGGGTCCGCTACTGCTCGAACAGCCAGGTCTTGAGCTGCTTCCTGAAGGCGAGGTGGTCCTGGGTCAGGCGGAGGTGGGTCGGGAGGGAGTTCCAAGTCTTGGCGGCCAGGTAGGAGAAGGACCTTCCCCCTCTGGTGGTTCTTCGGACGCGGGGGAAGGCGGCGATGGCGTGGCCGGTCGATCGAAGCTGGCGTGTGGGAGCGTAGAAGTTGAGGCGGCTGTTGAGGTATCCGGGGCATTGGTTGTGTAGGGCTTTGTGTGCGTGGGTGAGGAGACGGAAGGTGATTCTCTTGTTGACCGGGAGCCAGTGCAGGTCTCTCAGGTGTCCGGAGATGTGGCTGCGAAGGGGGATGTCCAGGATGAGTCGTGCTGAGGCGTTCTGGATCCGCTGGAGTCTCTTCTGGAGTTTGGCGGTGGTACCGGCGTAGAGGGAGTTGCCGTAGTCCAGACGGCTGGTGACGAGGGCCTGGGTGACCGTCTTCCTTGTCTCGGTGGGGATCCACCGGAAGATCTTACGTAGCATGCGCAGGATTTTTAAGCATGACGAGGAGACGGCGTTGATTTGTCTGGTCATGGAGAGGGAGGAGTCCAGGATGAAGCCCAGGTTGCGTGCGTGGTCTGTTGGTTTGGGTGCGCTGCCCAGGGCGGGGGGCCACCAGGAGTCGTCCCAGGCGGAGGGTGAAGATCCCAGGATGAGGACTTCCGTCTTGTCCGAGTTCAGTTTCAGGCGACTGTTCATCATCCACTTGGCTACGTCTGTCATCCCTTCGTGTAGGTTGGCTCTGGCGGCGTCGTTGGTGAGGGAGAGGATCAGCTGGGTGTCGTCGGCGTAGGAGATGATGTTGAGGTTGTGTTGGCGTGCGATGGCTGCGAGGGGGCTCATGTAGACGTTGAAGAGGGTTGGGCTGAGTGAGGAGCCTTGAGGAACGCCGCAGTTGACTTCGGTGGCTTCTGACCTGAACGGGGGGAGGTGGACTCTCTTTGTCCTTCCGGCGAGGAAGGAGATGATCCATTCCAGTGCCTTCTCCTGGATTCCGACGTTGCTGAGGCGCTGCACTAGGGTGCGGTGGCAGACAGTGTCGAAAGCCGTGGAGAGGTCTAGGAGGATGAGGGCCGCTGTTTCTCCGTTGTCGAGCAGGGCTCGGATGTCATCGGTGGCTGCGATCAGGGCAGTCTCGGTGCTGTGGTTGGCCCGGAATCCAGACTGCGAGAGGTCGAGGGATCCGTTCGTCTCGAGGAAGGCGGCCAGCTGCTTGTTGACGGTGTTCTCGATGACTTTTGCAGGAAATGGGAGCAGCGAGATGGGGCGGTAGTTCTTGAGGTCGGTGGGGTCGGCGGATGGTTTCTTCAGTAGAGCGCTGAGTTCGGCGTGCTTCCAGCTCTCCGGGAAGGTAGCGGTGTCGAAGGAGGTGTTGATGATGTCCCGCAGGTGGGGTGCGATGACAGCGTCGGCCTTGTTGAAGACGTGGTGAGGGCAGGGGTCGGTCGGAGATCCGGAGTGGATGGAGTTCATCGTGCGGATGGTGTCTTCGGTGCTGATCGGGTTCCAGGCGCGGAGGGTGGTGGTGGGGGGCGGTGGTTCGGTCGTGGCGTGCGTCGGTTGAGTGCTGAAGCTGTTGTGTATGTCCGCGATCTTGTTGTGGAAGTAGGAGGCCAGGGAGTTGCAGAGGTCTTGTGAAGGGGTTTTGTCGTTGTTTCCGGCGTTGGGGTTGGAGAGCTCTTTAACTATGTTGAAGAGTTCCTTGCTGTTGTGTGCGTTGTTGTCCAGTCGTTCCTTGAATGCAGTTTTCTTGGTGGCGTGGATCAGTTGGTGGTGTTTTCGGGTGGCGAGCTTGAGGGCAGTCATGTTGTCCGGAGTTGGGTCTCTGCGCCAGGCTTTCTCGAGGGCTCGGCAGTTCCTCTTGGAGCTCTTCAGTTCGTCGGTCAACCATGGGGCTTTCTTGCTGCCGGGTCTGCTAGGCGGGGTCTTCAGAGGGGCGAGGTCGTCTGCGCAGTTGCTGATCCACTTTGTGAGGTTGGTGGCCGCCTGGCTGGGGTTCGTTGCGCCGGTGGGAGGGTTCTTGCTCAGGGAAGTTGCGAGCTGGTCGACTGTGATCTTGTTCCAGCTTCTGCGTGCAACCTGTTGCTGGTGGTGGTGGATCGTGGTCCTTCTGAAGCTGAAGTGGACGCAGCTGTGGTCCGTCCAGTGGAGTCCGGTGGCGTGGCTGAAGGTGATGTCCTTGCTGGATGAGAACACGGGGTCGAGAGTGTGTCCGGCGTAGTGGGTGGGGGTGGTCACCAGCTGCTTGAGTCCGAGGTTTGCGAGGTGGTCCAGCAGGGTGGTGGTGTTGCGGTCGTTGTTGTTATCCAGGTGGAAGTTGAGGTCCCCGAGGAGGATGTAGTCAGCGGAGGGGAGGGCGTACGGGCTGATGAAGTCGGCGATGTCTTCGCTGAATTGTGTGCGTGGTCCCGGGGGTCTGTAGATGAGGGTGCCTCTGAGGGTGGTCTTGGGGTTGATGTGGATCTGGAAGTGCAGGTGTTCGGTGGGTGCGAGGGTGTCGTCGGTGTTGGTCGTGATGCGGATGGTGTTCCTGTGGATGATGGCGATGCCTCCTCCTGTCTGGTTGACGCGGTCCCTCCGGATGATCTTGTAGCCGTCCGGGATGGCGATGGCGATGTCGGGCGCTGAGGAGGCGTTCATCCAGGTTTCCGTGAGGAAGGCGACGTCCGGGGCTGTGGTATCGAGCAGGTTCCAGAGCTCGACGGCGTGTCTGTGGACGGAGCGGGTGTTGAGCAGGATGCACTTCAGGTGGCTGCTGCTGGTGCTCGTCTTGGTCGGTGCTGGTGTAGTGCAGGTCCGGATGCAGGTGAACTTGCAGGAGTGGCAGCAGAAAGGTCCGAGGGTGCGCCTCGGGGTGGCTCGGTAGCAACCAGGGATCCGGCCGGCGTTGAGTGCGTTGAGCTCGGAGGTGTCGTAGGTCCGGCGGGTGGGCTGGTGTCTGCGGGGGCCAAGGGTCCTGGCACTGGGCGCGGTCCAGCCGCGGACGGGCGCAGACGGGCTTACCTTTGGCGCGCCTTCGGCGCACAATCGGCGCGCCCGCTGCGCGTCAACGCTGCACGTTTGCCACTCTGCCATAAGTGGAGAGTGGGGGGTCGGAGGGAGGGGCAGCTGGGAGGCGGGAGGGAGCGGCGAATGAGGGTCGAGGAAAGTAAGGGGGCGGGCCGCAGGGGGGCAGCGGCGGGGAGGGAGGGAAGAGAACGGCGGGAGGAGGAGGGGTGGCGGGAAAGGAGAGGCGGGAAAAAACGGCGGAGCGGCGAGGGGGGAGGCCTGAGGGCAGTCCCTAGCAGGCAGCGGGCAAGAGGCAGGGGCAGGGATCAGACAGGCAGCAGGGTGACCTGGCCCCCGGAGACCGTGCGATGGCGGGGTCGGGGGTCAGGCAGCCGGCAGCAGGGAGACCTTGCACGCGGGAACGTGCGAGGCAGGGGCAGGAGGTAGGCAGCAGGGAGACCTGGCAGGCAGGCGTCAGGCGTCAGGCGTCAGGCAGCAGGGGGCCCTGGTACACGGGGACCATGCAACAGGTGAAGCGGCCAGGAGGTTCACCGGAGGGTCAGGAGGGTCGTCAGGCTTCTTTAATGATGTTCATACAGTCTGGTGGCAGGTTAAGGTGACCAAACTCTACGACTTCAGGAGCCAGATCGCCAGATTCAGTTGACTTGGATCTGGATGTCTGATCTCTCCATGGTTCTGCGTTAACAGGGATGGGGACAGGCACAGTCTTTGGTGTGGAACTAGTGAGAGTTCTTGCAGCGTTGTGAACCGCAGTTGGCGTGCCCATGTGGGAGCTACTAAGATTAGTTTGAGAGACTGTTGTCGGAGCTTGCGTACCACTAGTGGGATTAGTGGGAGTGGCGGAAAAGCGTACGCAAATCTACCTGACCAGTTCATCCATATCGCATTGCCCTTGGACAACGAGTGTGGAAACCTGGCGGCGAAGGTTGGGCATTTTGCGTTTTTGTGTGTGGTGAACAGATCTATGTCTGGTTGGCCCCACTTGTGGAAAAATGGTAGAAAAACTTGTGGATGTAGTTCCCATTTGTGAATCTGTTGTGTCTGTCGACTTAACAGATCTGCCATCTGATTGTGAACTCCTGGAAGGTGTTCCGCTAGTAGATATATTTTTTGTGGAATGGCCCATCTCCAAATGTTTTGTGCAAGCTGGGACAGTTGCGGAGAATGTGCACCTCCTTGTTTTTGTATGTAGTACATGGCTGTCATGTTGTCCGTCCGGATCAAGACAGCTTTGTTCTGCACATGTACTTGGAAGGATTTTAATGCTAGGAATATTGTTAGCAGTTCCAGGTGATTGATGTGAAGCACCCACTTTTTGTTGAGTGGTCCATCTTCCCTGGGTTGTATGGTCTAGGAGATGTGCTCCCCATCCTGTGAGAGATGCGTCTGTTGTAAGTACTGTCTGTGGAACAGGTTCGAGGAACGGCAGCCCTTTGGACACGTTTTTGTTGTTCCACCACTGCAGAGAGCGATGTGTGCGGCTGTCCACCAACACCAGATCCGTAAGTTGTCCTTGAGCAGGATTCCACTGATCTGCTAGACATTCTTGTAATGGACGCATTTGAAGTCTTGCATATGGTACAATAAAAATGCAAGATGCCATCATGCCTATTAGTTGCATGAACACTCTGGCTGGGAGAGAGTGTAGGTCTTGAAATTTGTTGACTAAGGCTTGAATGCTCGCTATCCTGGCTGGACTGGGATAAGCTAGAGCTGTTTATTGTAGCCCCTAGATATTGGTGTATATGAGAGGGCTGGAGATGCGACTTGGTGAGTTGATCATGAACCCCAAGTTGTGTAATGTTTGAATTGTTTGATGAGTGTGTTGAACACACTGATTGAATGACATGGCTTTTATCAGCCAGTCGTCTAGATATGGGAAGACATGGATTTGTCGTCTTCTGAGATGTGCTGCTACTACGGCAAGGCACTTTGTGAACAGTCTCGGTGCAGTTGTTACCCCGAATGGAAGGACTTTGAACTGATAGTGTTGTCTGTCTAGTACAAACCTTAGATACTTCCTGCGAGAAGAATGTATGGGAATGTGGAAGTAGGCGTCCTTGAGATCTAGTGTGGCAAGGAAATCGCCTTGTTGTAACAGTGGGAGCATTTGTTGTAAAGTGATCATGTGAAAATGATCTGAGTGTATATACAGGTTGAGGGGCCTGAGATCGAGAATTGGTCTTAGTGTCCCGTCCTTCTTGGGTATTAGGAAGTACAGCGAGTAAACCCCTGTTCCCTGATGTTGTAAGGGAACTAGCTCTATTGCATGTTTTTGAAGCAATGAGAGAACATCTTGTTTTAGTAGCTTAAGATGTTCTGTGGACAAGGGACGCTGTCTGGGTGGTATATGTGGAGGGGTAGCTGTAAGTTCTAGGCAAGTACCAAACTGGATAATTTGTCTTACCCACTTGTCTGTTGTGATGGAATTCCAGACAGGTAGGAACTGTGCTAATCTCCCCCCGACAGGAGTGGAATGTTGTTGGGGGAGCGGAAGGAAGTCACTGTTTTGTGGTGGGAGAGGTACGATTGGTGGTGTTACCTCAACGTCTTCCTTTATTGCTGTTTCCTCTGTATCCGCCTCTAAAATATCCTCTGCTGGGGGATGTTTGTGTATTGCCTTTAAAGGAAGATGAGTTGTCTGCTCCCATTTGTTTAGGGGTTCCTCTGTAAAAGGAACGGCGAAAGGAGCCTCGTGTTTGTGGGGACTGTAAAGCTACCATAGATGTGGCAGTCTCTGTGTCTTTCTTCATCTTTTCTAGTGCAGTGTCCACAGCCGGGCCAAAACGCTGTTGTTGGTTAAATGGCTGATTAAGGATAGTAGTCTGGACCTCTTGTTTAAAACCGGAGATGCGCAGCCATGCTTGGCATTTAAGGAGGACTCTGGTATTTATTGCTCGAGAGGCAGTGTCTGTTGCATCAAGTGCACATTTGATTGATGCATTTGAGATTAGCTTACCCTCTTGGATTAGATCATTTGCTTGTGTCTTATAATGGTCAGGCAAATGCTGTAATAGTGTTTCTAACTGGTCGTAATGGGCTCTGTCATATTTTACGAGCAGTGGTTGTGTGTTAGCTATGCACCAGGTATTGCCTGCTTGGGCAGCTATTCTTTTACCAGAAGTGTCTAGCAGTTTTGACTCTTTATCAGGAGGTGGCGCTTCTCCTGATGTTAGGAGTTAGCGCGCTTCCTAGCATTGGAAACGACCAGAGAATCTAAGGGCAGCTGTCCCTTAATGTAGGCAGGATCAGCAGGGGGAGGCCTATACTTCTTTTTTATTCTGGGGTTTAGAATACTAGCACGCACAGGATCTTTAAACACTTCGGGGGCATGCTTAATGACCCCTTTAATCATGGGTAATATTTGTACTGACTTGTGGGACTGTTCAAAAGTATCTAATAAAAACTCCTCTTCTGCCTCATCTGAGTGCATTGTGACACCATGATAGATGGCAGCTCTATTAATTAAGTGTCCAAAACCAATATTATCTTCTGGAGGAGATGGTTTTGAGGGGTATGTGTGTGGATGTGGGATGTCCGGAATGTCTTGTGGGACAGGGTACTCCCAATCAGGTGGGTCATTTGGGTCCGTAAAAGGGTCATCTGGGTCCCCCCCTACTCCTATGTCATCATCATCATCGTTATGAGGCGGTGTATGAGGTGGAGTGATAGGTTTAGGGAGAGGAGGTGGGTTAGAAGAAGTATAGGAGAAGAAGGGTGCATAGGCGATGTGGCAGAGTCCTTCTTCTTCATAGGTACTGGAGGAACAGGTGCTGTGTCTAACTTCCTCTTTCTATATGGTGCAGTGGTAACATGTCCTGTCTCTGGATCAATATAGATCTTTTTCTGCTTACGATCAGGATGAAAAAGCTCCTCTTCTGGAGGAACCGCTTTTGGCGCTGTTTTTTTCGGTTCCGACTGGGGTTGTTGTTTGTTTTTGTCCTTAGCCTTAGGAGGCGTGATAGAGTCCTTTGGCATAGGTTTTGGCTCCGAGGATCTTGGTTTCGGAGCCGAAGCTAGTTTCTTTGGTATGGAAGAGTCTGAAGCCGGCTTGTCTACGGGCTTGGGAGTTTTCGGGCCCGATTTATCTTTTGAAGTCGACGGTGTGTGAAGTTGTTTCAGAGCTGGGACTTCTTTTGGTTTTGGTGCCGACGGCACTGGTGGGATCGGCACGTGCGGTTTGCTCGGTCCCGAGGTACTGGAAGGCTTTTGGATTTTCTTCAGAGCCGGGCTCGAGGGTGTGGCTCCTGAAGTATGTTTTCGGTCGCGACTGGGCCCATCAGGCGGAGGGTTGACCATTGCCTTTGATTTTGGTGGGGGGGTTGGGGTTGGGGTAGAGGCAGTAGTACTCACTCGTTGACCCAGAGTGATGGAGTCATCGGAGTCATCTGCTTCGGATACGATTTCGAGATCTTCGGAATCTTCTTCTGAGACATCTGGGCCTTCGTCGATGATGTCCACTGGTTCCGGAGCTGATCTCTGCATGATGTGTCGACGGGCCCTTCGATCTCGAATGGTCTTCTTCGATGGAAAGGATGCGCGGGCTGGACAGCTGGACTCATCGTGTTCAGGTGATAAGCACAGGTTACAGACCTTGTGATGGTCACTGTGCGGGAATTTTGCTCCACACTGGGGGCATTTCTTGGATGGCGTCCTTTCCATGAGCTGTAGGCCTCATAGCGTGGATAGGCCCAACGGCCCATGTCAACGACCGGAATCAAGCTGATGAAGTCGAGTTGAGGGTTGAGATGTTTAAAAGATAATCTGAAGAATTTAAGTACTTTTTTCGCGTCAAACTACTTAGAAAGTAGATTTCGAACCGGAGCGGAAAAGTTACATCCGAACCCAGTGGCGGAAAAAAACAATCTAAGGATGGAGTCGATGCCCATGCGCACTTTCGTCCAAGGGAGGAGTCACCTATCTTGTGACTACAAAGACTTCTTCCAAGACGACAACAACATGCAATCATCCAAGCCCAACACCAGATGGCGATCTAATGCTAAGTGTGAGATCTGCAGCTCATATGCCTCCAACATGTAATTATACTCCTATTCTCTCCGCAATCGTCACATGGCCATTAAGCCACCTAAAGAGGGAACCAAGTGCACATGGCTAGTTTGACATATCACCAGAAATTGCAGATCATCACATGGAATGTTAGAGGATTGGGGGATCACCGCAAGCGCCGCCAGATACTGGCATATCTGGATTGGCACCAGATACATGTTGCGTTGCTCCAAGAAACCCACATCAATTCCGATACACAACCACCTTTGCACATAAATGAGCTGACCACAGGATATTTTCCTTGTATTCCTCATATGCTAGGGGAATGGCCATCCTTATCAAAAAACGGACTCCCTTTGATCTGGCTGGGACATTACTAGATAACCACGGGAGATACAGTTTTGCATAGGGGTGACTGGGTACAGAATCGGTTACATTACCATGTTGCTATGGCCCCAACGTTGACACCCCTGACTTCTTCATCACACTTTGGGGGAAGATTATGGAAATACGCTCTACTCATATAATATGGGGGGAGATTTCAATGTTGCCCTTAATCCAGCCGTTGATCGGTCCAACCCAGTGCCACATCATTATAATAGATCACGTGAGGCACTACAGGGCATAGTGACAGACAATAGTTTACTTGATGCCTGGCGCTACATTCAACCTCATAAAATGGAAGGTACACATTTCACTGCTCAGGAACTTTCCTAGGCCCGCTTGGACTATTGTCGGATCTCCCGCGGACTAGGCCCATCGGTAACCAATATTGAACATTTGGCTAGCACATACTCTGACCACTGCCCAGTTAAACTCATGCTTGTATCCCTGGGCTATGGCACCCCGTGCAGTAATTGGCGATTGCAACCTTTAGAACTACTCGACACAGCATTCCATAGTGAGTTGGGAGAAGGAATTCAGGATTTTTCCAGCGAAACAAAGGCTCTGTGAATAGCGTTGAAACGGTTTGGGAGGCCTTTAAAGTCACAATTCATGGATTTTGCATCTCAAAGTTCAGGGATCTTGCGGGATATACAGGGCACACTATGTAGACTGGAGACTGAGCTTAAAGCGCTAGAGAGCCGCCTCCACACAGGGAGTGATAGCCGAGCCCAACATGAATTCTGTGATAAATTTTCGGAGTACACTGATACAGCTGATCATGAAACGCGCTTTACGGGTAAATACCAGGATTGCCTGTAGGTATAGGCAAGGTGAGCGACCTGGAAAGGCCCTGGCTGAAACAATAGGGAAACTTCTGGGGGATGTGGCACTGGGCTGGCTGGGAGATTCACAGTGGGAGTTTCTAAGTGCTCATTTCGAGCTCGATGAGATATGGGAAGCCATAATGCATGTGAAATCTGGCAAGGACTCTGCTCTGGACGGGTTACCCATTGAATTTTATAAAACATATATAGACCAGCTAAGCCTCTATTCTTAAGGAAATTTATGAAGACTCCTTTGAGACTGGCATACTTCCTCCCTCCATGAGAGCATTACTTCCCTACTCAAACCAGGAAAATCGCCGCTTTATTGCGACTCTTACAGACCAATGTCCCTAATTAATTGCGATACCAAAATCCTGGCCAAAGTTATAGCTAATAGATTAAACTTGCTAATGGACAAATTGGTCCTCCCTGATCAGGCAGGCTTTGCTCCGGGGCGAGCAACCACACATAATCTCCGCACCTTCTTCTCCATTCTGCATAATGTGGATCCCGAACTGCCGCTGGCGGCAGTGTTTTTAGACACCACCAAGGCGTTTGACTCTGTAGAGTGGGATTATCTACTCGGGGTATTACAGCAGATGGGCTTCCCTCCTTTGTTCCATTCAAAGATGGCGCTTACGTCGTAGTAAGGGTATTCACAAAATCTCGCGGGAAGGCAAGACTTAGTACACACGGAAGCAGAGAAAAACGCTTTCAAACAAGTCGGCATTGCGATCGAGGAATAATCGGAGAACGGACCGGGAAACTGACACTGCTGCCAAATATATAAGTGCAGTAAGGAGCGTTCCGTATATTGAGTCTTTTTGAAGAACGAACACCATCGGAGTACATATTCACCGATTGTGAGTTTTATTTATTGTAGCCATAGCAGAGATTGGTGTTCATTAATTGAAGCTAGACAAGACACAGAACTCGTTGGTGATAGAAAATCGGGAAACTGATTCTTCCGCCAAAGACATAAGCGCGGTAAGAAGCGTTATTAATATCGAGTCTTCTTAAAAAACAAACCGCACTGGTGTATATATTCACTTTCGCAAATTTGATTAGTTGTAGTTACAGCAGAGACTGAAGTTTTTTAAAGGAAGTTTGACGAGACGAAGTACTTGTCTTGTATCGGTAAGCGTACTTTGAAAGTCACATTAAATGAGAGCATATAAACACGAAGACAGTTTAAATAATCGCACTTCGTTCTTTATACAGTGCACAACTTGAAGCGGTTGTCGATCTTTTATATTCACGAAGGCGCGCAACAGCAAACAATAAGGAGGTACGGGTAGTTATCTATATTATTTCCACAACGCCGCACATAGAATTATTCAAGTGTAGGTCGGAGGTAATTTTGAACACGAAGACAGTCTAGTTCTTCTTTTGTTGTAATAATAGCAAGGTTAGGAGCTAGGTGATAACAGTTTACATTAAGAACGCATTCTTATGTAACAACTACGTGTAGTTTGTTAGATGACGTTATAAGATTCAACATAGAGTCCACTGCTTTTATTAAATGGTGTATTTGAAGTTCATTGCAAGAGCAAGTCAAATGACCAATTAAAGTGTTTTGTACAAGTAAGATACTTGATTGTTGAAGATGTTTGAACATGGTATCACAAAATGCGGAAAAATTGCTATTATACATATTTTTTTTAAGTCTCGCCTATTATATCCCGCAGGGATAAATAGGCGAAATAGTAGTAAGCGGAAAAGAAAAGTCTACCTAGCCTGAGGATCGCGTACAGTTCATGTGAGATATGCGCGTGCACAGAGCCAGCCACATCACACCACCATTTGTCTGTGCCTCGGCATCAGACTTCAAAGGCTGCCGCTCCCCCTGCCCCCCGCGTGTACATCGCACACCACCACTTGTCTGAACCTCGGCATCAGACTTCAAAGGAATGCACTCCCGCGCCCCCCCGCCACAGCAATGCCGGGAGCTTGTTTTTTTTTTCCATCCATTTCACGGGGAAGCCGTGTTTTGTTCGGAGTTCTCTGCACCTTTCTCGGGTTTTTTTCGGGACGAAAGTGAAAGCCTACCGTGCTTGTTTACAGTAGACTTGCTCCTCAAATGCTGTTGCTCTCTAGGGACACTCAGCTTGAAAACACTCGACTTACTAGCTGCAATGCTACATCCGTTATGCTTTGCTTCTAGACTCGTTGATCTCTCGCTGACTGTGCTGACTCTGCCCCTCCTGATTCTGAAACTGACCAACGCAGTCACCAAGCAGTCTCTACTCTCTGTCTTATGATGTCTGCCCTGACACCATTTACTTCTGACCCTCACCCTCACACCTCCTCACCCTCACACACCCTCACACACCCTCTCACCCTCACACACCATCCCTCACCCTCACACCCTCACCCACCCTCACACAGCCTCACAACCCTCTCACCCCCACACACCCTCACACACCCTCTCACCCTCACGTCCCCTCACCCTCCCTCACACCCTCACCCTCACACCCACCCTCACCCACCCTTTCACCCTCACACACCCTCCCACACCCTCTCACCCTCACTCTCACCCATCCTCATCCTCACACCCCCACACCCTCGCACCCCTCACCCTTACACACCCCCTCACCCTTACACACCCTCACACCCAGACCCCTTCACCCTCACTCACCCTCTAACCCACCCTCTCACCCTCACCCACCTTCTCACCCTCACCCACCCTCTCACCCTCACACACCCTCTCACTCTAACCCTCACACAACCTCTCACTCTAACCCTCACACAACCTCTCACCCACCCTCACCCTCACACCCCCTCACCCTCACCCCCTAACCCTCACCCCTCTCACGCTCACACACTCACCATCACACCCCCTCACCCTCACACACCCTCAGCTCACACCGCCTCTCCCTCACACCCCCTCACCCTCTCACCTTCACACACCCTCACCTTCACACCCACTCATCCTCACTCACCTTCACACCCCCTCATCCTCACTCACCTTCACACACACTCACACACCCTCACCAGCATAGCATAGCATAACAAAACAAAGCATAGGATAACAAAACATAACAAAGCATAGCAAAACAAAACATAGCATAACATAACAAAGCATAGCAAAACAAAACATAGCATAGTAGAACAAAACATAGCATAACATAACACAACAAAACATAGCATAACAAAACATTGCATAACATAAAGCATAACATAACATAAAACAAAGCATAGCATAACAAAACATAGCATAACAAAACATAGCAAAACACAACATAGCATAGCATAACAAAACACAACAAAACATAGCATACATAACAAAACATAGCATTGCAAAGCATAGCAAAACATAGCATAACAAAACACAACAAAACATAGCATAGCATAACAAAACCCAACATAGCATAGCATAACAAAATAAAGCTTAGCAGAGCATACAAACATAGCATAACAAAGCATAGCAAAACGAAGCATAGCATAATAAAACAAAACATAGCATAACAAAACATAGCATAGCATAACAAAACATAGCATAGCATAACAAAGCATAGCAAAACATAGCATAGCATAACAAAACACAGCATAGCATAACAAATCAAAGCATAGGATAGCAAAACATAGCATAGCATAACAAAACAAAACATAGCATAGCATACAGCATCACTCCGCACCACCACAGCATCACTTAGGGGCACCACGACATCACTATGCGCTACCACAGCATCACTGAACGCCACAGCCTCACTCGTTCGCCATCACAACATCACTCAGCGCCACCACAGCATCAATCTGTGCAACCATTCAACAGCACCTGGTTCAAATATGTTCTCTCAATGTTTCAAGCTTTATTACTAATGTAACAAAAAGATGTTAATATTTCACTTCTGTTCTTGGATTTTCGTCACAATAAAATACACTGAACATAATCTTCACAAAATTTATTTACAAAACTTTAAGCTATTGCCATTATAAATTACAATAACTTTTATTTAAGTATTAATTATTGAAAAAAAAATAAAAGCCATTGTTATTTGTAATATCAATACATGTAAGTCACGTAAATACAACACATATTGCATTACAAATGCTATAGGTGTCACATTTGCGAAAGTTATAACTATTGGCATTGTAAATAACAAAGCTATTAATTTCGCTATTTTCAAAAACAAAACACAAATAAAAAAATTGTCATTTACAAGACCAATAGCTCAAACTTTCCTAATGCGAGACCTATTGCATTGCAAATGCTTGTTTACAGAGCATCGTCCCCTGAAGAAGGGACAGGTAGTCCCGAAATGCATTGGGCTGCGACACAACCGGGGTTTGTTCTCCATTTTGCAACAAATGTAGAATTGAAATTTATTGACTTTACATGATTGTAAATTAATGAAAATATATTTCTTTGAAAAAATGAGATTTTTCAAAAAATATGATGATTTAAAAAAAATAAGATGATTAAATGAAACATAAGGTTTGCAAAAATAAATGATGAATTGAAAATATTGAAAGTATACTAGATTAGTGAGTAGTATTTAACCCTGTCAGCTGTGCACTAGTGAGTCCATGTAGCTCAAGTGGTACCAGGCCCCTTTTAGATGTTTACGCACATATGTGCAGACAGACATAGGTCACTAAAGCACGCAACATAAATTAAAACAAAACAAACATCACATTAAAAATCTCTTTAAACAGGTGTGCACAATCTACACTTTCATCAACACAGGGATGTGTGCCATGTCAACATGGAAATCTTTGTTCTGTACCAAAACACGCAGCCTGCAATGGCAATGTGTGTGTGAAGGTACAGGGCCTCTAGAGACCTCCCCTGGGAACAGTACCCCTAGCACCTGTGGTACCATCTACAAGGGACTGACCTATTGGCCAAAGAGTGTCAATTGGGTTTTGTTTTTAATGTAGTTTAGGGAAAGAACATAGGCCCTGGTTACCTGTTTGGCAGGAACCCAGGGCACACTCAGTCAAAGTACTTCAGCAGTTTAGCAAAAAGGTCAGGGCAACCATACAAAAAGAGGGCACTTTCTTCTACCGGGAAGGCTCCACCTCATATACAGATGACTACTTCATTTGGGTGATTTGTACAGTGATAGCCTATTTCTTACCCAAATCGATTATATAGGCAATGTGCAGGACTCCGCTTTGGAGGTGTTTACATACATCAGTTTGAAATGTAACTCCATAGCAGCTGTCATAGATTTTCCGACTGAACCTCCTATCTTCGCCACACTGCACAACATGCTCCAGGCCACGAGTACCAAACACCTGGTTTCCTCTTTTCATCGCTCCGCTCAGGCTGAATCTTCTGGCCCCAGGGGGAAGGCTTATCAGAACTGGCAAATAGACCTAGGGTGTGCCCTCTCGGATGAACAAAGGCTTTACTGTTGTGGACAGACAGGTCAGATATCTTCAACTAGCAGACTTAGAATTAGCCATTATAAGTTCCATACTCCTAACAGGCTCACAGGTTTGGCATGGGCTTGTGGATCGATGCACCTTCATTGGCTCAAGCGCAAGCTGCACTTTTCATCATGGTATGAGAGGCCCTACTACAGACTCCATTATTTGCTCTCCTAGGCTATGTCAAAGACCTATCCATCTCATATAGGTGATACATGGCATTGGCACTACTACTTGCTAAAAGAAGGATCGCCGCTCATTTGGGATAAGGACGGGCACATACGGTCAGGGACTGGATCACAGATTTAAAATACTGTAATACAAAATTAACATTGTACGCAAATCTTCTGCCCGTCCCTTCCGGACCTCGAGATATCTGGAGCCCTCTCCACACCTACAGGGCCCCCTGTGCCTCTGAGCCCTGTGGATGCACACAGAAGGGCACAGCATGTGCCCCCCTGTGGGCATGCACACCAGTTCCTGCACGGCATGTACTTTTCAGTCCATGCCGTGCAGGAACTGTTTTTTGAGTTTTCATTGCACTGTGTTTTTTTAAGGCACCGCCGTGGGAACGCCCAAAAAGTCCCCCAAGGCATGAGTTACACTTGGCCTCACAACGGGTTTGGTTGTGCGGTGGCGGGGTGGACCCGGCGCAGCACGGCAAACTCGTAATGGGGCCCTCAATGTCTGCTATTATTAATTGTATGGTGTTGTTTGGGAATGGGTTTGCGGCAATGTGATTGGTATGTTCTGGATTAGAAAGCGGAACCTCGGCAGGACCATCATTTTCATGACTGCAACTCTACCTATCAGAGATAATGGGAGCCTAATCCACCTATCTACATCCTCTGTCAATTTCTGTATGGCCGAGCCGTAGCTATCCCTAATAACAACTGCTGGGTTAGTATGGACCTTGTTGCCCAAATAGCAGCATGAATCTGTGGTCCATTGCAAGGGGAACTCAGTCACGGGAGCTGTGGTGGCCGGGGTTAGAGGGAATATGATAGACATGCCCCAGTTAATGCGCAACCCAGAATGCCCACCAAACTGGACCACCTCTCACAATAGAGGGGAAAGATTCACTACAGGATCTCAAATGTACAGTAGGGTATCATCTGCATATGCGGCTATATTAAGAGTGTAGCCTGGGAATACCAACCCTCTGTGTGCACGGTAATCACAAATTGCGCACACTAGTGGTTGAGCAACTGTCGTGTATAATAGGGGAGACAGCGGGCACCCCTGTCTGGTACCCCGCGTGATGTTAAATGTATCAGACAATATCTCCAATGCTCACCCTAGCCATTGGTGAGGTATATAGGATTGAGACCAGGCGTAGAAACACATTGCCAACCCCGATCCTCGGCAGGACCGCGAACATAAACCCCCCACTCCACTGAATCAAAGGCTTTCTTAGCATCGAGAAAAACCACGGCAGCCTTGACCTCCGGGTTCAGTCTCTACACCACACCAAACAGTGTCCTCAGATTGTGCATCAGGTTACAGCCCGGAACAAACCCCGCTTGTTCTGGACGTATAATGCCTAGTAACAGTGGGGCCAACCTGTTGGCCAAGATCTTGGCATAGATCTTGGTGTCCACATTCAGCAGGGACAGTGGCCTGTACGACGAGCAGTGATTGGGCTCCTTGCCCGTCTTCAATAGTGTAACAATCACAGCCTCCAGCAATGAGGGGGGCATCATACCAACTTCTGCCATTTCCTCCTAGAGTATCTTAAGGTGGGGGATCAGCAACTCCTGGAAATGCCACTAATAAACCATCCACTCCTGAAGCCTTGCCCATCGGCATACCCCGCAGTGCCTCCCTAAGTTCGTCCGATGTCTAGAGGGGCCATCAAATGGTCCCTGTGTTCTGTCACCAGCCATGGCATTTTAATATATGACAAAAAGTCATTGAGAGCGTCATAATTAGCTGGTATTTGTGACGTGTACTAAGTCTGATAATAGGAGCGGAAATGATCTACAACATCCTCAGGCGTACGTAAAGGGAGCCCATCGTCATTCTTCATGTCTGTCATTTTGTATATAACTCTCTTAGGCCTTAGGAGCCCCGCCAACGTGGCACCTGGTCTCTCCCTCTCCCCATAGCATCGCGCGGTAGCATACTTTCCCATGTGTTTAAGCTCGTCATTTGCCGTGTCCTGGAATTCTGCCAATTTTTGTTTAGTGTCTGAAGTTACATGAGTCCCCCGCCTCCCGCAAGTGTCTTCTCCAATCTTCCTATTTCCTTCTCAAGAGTCGTCAACCGAGTGCGTTTGGACTGGAGTACTCACACATGTGTGGAGATCACTACCCCCCTGATATACGCCTTAAAGGTCTCCCAGATCGTGGCAAATAATTAGACAGAGTCTAAATTGGTCGTGAAGAATTCTTCGATTGCTTTTGTCAAATCTGCCTTAAAGACGGTGTCTAGCAGTGAGTATGGGGGGAACCACTAGGTGAATGCGAGGACTCCTGGTAATCTAAATTCGAGTGTAAGCTGGACAGGAGAAGAGTCTGAATATGTCCTAGGGAGATGAGTGCAAGCCACCACCCTTGCGCTCAGTCCTGATAGTAGCCAATAATCAATGTGAGTGTGTGTGTCATAGACAGAGGAGTAATATGTGTAGCCCCTTCCTGTGGGTGATCTATGTCTCCATATGTCCATAAGACTCCCCTGCACATGATATCCATTATGGCCAATGCCGCCGCAGCTGGGCTGACCAGCTGATCTATCCATATCTGTGTTAAGGATGCAGTTGAAGTCCCCTCCCCCCAGATCTCTGGGACCCCAGCCCATTGTGCCAATTTGGCTTCCAGGGAATGATAAAACTGGGGATCATCTTGATTCGGGCCATAGACCACAACCACCAAGAATTTAAGATCCTCCTTAGTAAAGAGGGCGGCTATGAATCTACCATGTGCGTCCCTAAAGAGACCCGTCATATCGACCCCTGACTTCCTATCTACCCATAATAATACTCCTCTGGCATGCAAAGTGTAATCAGATGTGTAACATTGGCCCTGTAACTCATGCTGCACGCTTTCACTACTCTGGACCGTGAGGTGTGTCTCCTGTAGAATGGCAACTCCTATTGAGTGCCTCTTTAAGTATGCCAACACCCTACAAATTTTCCGATTGTCATTGAGGCCCCGGACATTCCAGGTCAGGAGTTGCAGGGATTGCCTTTTACAACTCTCGGAGGTCATTGGAACCACGTGTCAGTGAATGATATCTAATCGCTACCTGTCCAAAATGCCGAGAGGAATTGTGATGCCTGTTGTTCATAAATCTAAACCAAACAAAACTTGCAATTATAAGCAGCCCACCCACGTCCTGAATACCCACAACGATCATGGCCACATAAGTTCCCTCACACCCTCCCTTCCGCCCATTGATACATAATATTTCCAAACAAAACATGCTGAAAAGTGCGATACACTTGGGGGCAGATGTTGCCATTCCTCCCGAGTCTCGCCGCTACCCTACCGTCAGTGAGCAAAACTATGGTACGTAAATGGTCCTATGGCAATTGAAAAGTATACTTCAGTGTCCCTCCCCATATGTAATGTGCAACCCAGACTGGCAACACTAAGACTCAACACAGAGAACTTACTACTAGTATGGTGACCCCCACTTCACCAGCTTGTATGAGTCACTTACAGTACTCTGCAGCTAACAGGCACAAGTGAAATGCAGTTCTCATCCATGTCCATACACTATTCGACATGCCCTGTGACATTGGGGTGCTTTTCCTCTCCTTGAATATAACAACAATCCGGCCTTGGCAATGACAAATGTAGGGCCCACTCTTGATCTTCCTCCCTCATCGTGCGCGTCATCAGAGTCTGGTGCGGCATCTGTGCTTGGACGAGAACTGCTGGGAGACCCTCGCCTCTTCAAAGCCTGTTCCTTTTCCTTCACAAAGCGCAGGACTGCCTTAGGGTCAGTGAAAAAATGAACCTTCCCATCCAATCGGAATCTCAACTTGGCTGGGTATTGCATGCTGTACTCTAGGTTCAGCTCTCTGAGTCTTTTTTTAGCAGGAATGAAGAGACGTCGAGCTTCCTGAACCTGCAATGTAAAGCCAGGAAATAGGAATATGTCCGCTCTCTCATGTCGCAATGACCCCAGCTCTCGGGCCCTCCTCAGGGCGGCATTGCAGTCCCCGTAGTTTAACATTCTCGCTATTATGGGCCGCGGAGCCGCTCCCGGGACCGGATGGGGAGCCAGGGTGCGATGTGCCAGCTCCACTATGAACACCTCCAAAAAGGTGTCTCTACCCAGGAGAGTGACGAGCAATGTCTCCACGTACTGTTCCATGTTCCCTATGTTTGACGATTCCGCCACCCCTAAGATGCGGATATTATTTTGTTGTGACCTCGCCTCTGCCTTGGCTTGGAGCCTTTGGCGAAGTGTATCTCTTGTTTTGTCAGTCTCAGACTCCGCTCGCACAATGTCCTCAACATCTGAAATTCTTTGCTCCGCAGCGTTGAGCCTGTCGCTGTGTTTGTCAAGTCGCTCCATGTCCCGGTCCATACGGAACAATAATGCGTCGATTTTAATGTAAATTTTGGAGAGGCTTTGCTGCCTTGTACGCAGTATTTGCTTCAGGTCTGCAGCTGGTGCCCCGTCCTGGTCGTAAGATGTGCCTTCAGGATCCGTAGGGGTGTGCTCCCATGATCGCAGGGCACTACGCAGCTCAAACTGCAGCTTTGACTGCTTTTTGTCCGTTTTGTCAATTTTTAGGGGGGGGGAGGGGAGTCGGGGACGTGTGCCGCAGGAAACCTCCGGGAACTGCCCGAGGTCATGATTCAAGCGTGGTATTTGTGAAAAGCAGCGAGTCTCCTAAGATCCCCAATGCTGCCATGCGCAGGATCACCTTTAATTCACCTTGGATTCGCTATCAAAATAATGAGGCAGGCGCTGGGAACTGGAAGACAAGAAAAAGGTTTATTTCTCATGAGGAGACCACGTCAACTACAGACACCGGGATGTCTGAGGGAGGTGTTCTAACTGCAGCTCTTTTGGCTCTTCCTTTTATACAGGTTTGGCACAATGCATTTGTTTTATCAACATGGTTACACAACCTTGGAGTCCCTGCCCCAGGCAGGTTCCCACATAAGCCCAACAGTAATTCTCCCCCCACCCAGGTCAAACAGACAATCTTATCTTGCAGCTGGACCTTTCTTCAGGGTCTAAAACATGTGAGACCGGCCAGATCTAGGAGTCCGTTTCTGTTGATTAAAACAGTTCCCATTGTTGGTAAAATAAGTCTCGCTGTTTGTAGTGCAATAAATCATGTCTGCAAGGGTCATTTTAGTGTCTGGGACCGGTTTGAATAACTAGGTGCGGTGAGGGAAAGATTGTTCAAAGGCTTGCCTGTAAACAGAGATGAAAGGAAAAACGAGTTTGGGGCAGCAAGTGACACTGAGGTTTGTTGTGACAATAGGGTTTATAGCCCCCACCACACATATCAGGTTTGGTCAGAGAGTCAGAAGGATGCTGGCACGGACAGGGTTTGACAAAGGTGACCAGCAGAGTACAAAATGGCTGTGATGGCTAAAATGGCTGTAGTTTACGCGCACATAGAAATTCTCACTAAACGAGATGGCGCAGGCAATGTTCACGATCGTCATTTTACTTTTAACATGTCCTCCGGTTCCACAGAGGCGTTGTGCTACCCAGCCGCGGTGTCGCAGAAAAAGTGCCCACCAGCGGCCCCAACCACTCCAGCAGACCACCAGCGGGAAAGGATAGGGCGGGTCAGGGCACCACTCAGTTGACTTGCCCCAAGGTGCCGACTCCCAGCAAGGCCTCAAAGTGCACGATCAGCGCAAGTGCTGCAGACAGATCTTATGCGGGGGCCATAGTATTGTGGACAACCAGCGACCCGCTCAGGGCCGTCTGCGCTGCCTCTCCCGCTCATGGCCAATCCGCAGTGTCTGCCGCCACCAATATTAGGTAAATCCACGCTCCCGCCATGCCCTCCTCACGCACACGGACTGAGTTCACGCAGCCGCCAGTTTGGACGTCAGTGGACGTCTGTCAAGGCCCCGGAGTCAGTGGCAATCCGCTCTACTTATGGGCCCGATGACTCACTGCCCACACACCTCCATCCTATTGCTCCGGGTCCAAACGTTCCATGTCGGTCATCATCCCCAACAAGGCCGCAGGGATAGGCCACTCCACTCCCTTCAGGTTTCTCCTGCTGCTGGGGCACGCTGCAAATCGCAAGTGCACTGGGCGCCACATGTCCACAACAGCAGCACCGGAGTACTGGATGACCGCCAGCCCTGGCCCGGTACACGACTCCTCCAAAAGATAGAGGCCGGGCCCCCACACGCAACTGCGCACCACAGCACCCAGGCCTCACACCACGCTCCAGAAGCTGCTGGCGATTATGGCAGTAAGTGATCTCCGATCGTGGCAGTGACGAGCTCCCCGGGACACCACCGTCCACGGCACCGCGGAGACACTTTAGGGGAGAGAGTTAAACACCATTTTCACCAGGATTTTGACGGATATCTGTGGCTATCGGCGGAGCTCCATTAGCTCGCTGCCATCTTGGAGCCAGGCAAGCTCCGCCCCCCCCACCAAGTCCATTGTTAGATTGTTTTTCCGCAAGGCGGGTGAGGATGGAATGTGAAGTATAGCGTAGTGTAATGAGATGCCCATGCAAAAGAAATTTGCATAAAAGTAACTACAACAAACTTAGATGTCCGCGGAGGAGGGTGGATCTACAGCACTACTTGCTACGAACAGATGCTTACTAGGTAAGAAACATTTTCTGTTCGCGGCATTTGTGTGGCTGTCAGTGTCGACCAGCATGGTTCGCCAGGCGGGCGGCTCGTGGGTAGGGAGCGGAGTCGCGCATATTTAGGGTGCCGCGTCTTCACTCCTGCTCTTCTCCGTCTCGGAGAGAAGCACAGCCAGGCCCCACTGACCAATCACAATGCTGCAACGCAGCGTTGTGCTTGGTTGGCACCCAGGCTCCCCTGACCAATCACAACACTGCATGGAGCACGGGCCTGTTCTCACTGCAGGCTGTAATGCAGCCTGCATGCAGAACGGAGTAAGTGCGTATGACTGGTTTGGGCTGCCCGAGAGTGCCGACCAAACAGTCAATGCGCATACAGGAGTGGGCAAACCACTCCTCCCCTACCCTGCTCCAAGGGCAGAGCAGCCCCGCCCACTCGCAAAGAAGCAGGAAACATAAAATAATCCTAACGGAAAGTTATTATTTTATGCACGGCTTGAAAGCAGTGAGGCGATGCTCCTCCGCTACACTCCGTACACAATTTAGCATAGACTATAACGCAATCCTCCTCTATGAGAGATGGCTAACCTGTGGGGGATGCAGCTGTTCGAAATAGTGTACATAGAACTCCCTAGCCCACATTAGCTTGTTGACTGGCCAGCATGTCTACACAGCAATGCTTTCTAAATGTATGTGGTGTAGAGCAAGTAGCTGCTTTACATATATCAGCCATAGGTAAATTTCATTTTAACGACAGGAGTGAGCTCTGGGATGATAGTTAAAGTTCTTTTAGCTTAAGCATAACATGTTTGGATGCTTTGGTTCCATCAATATAAATCATGAGGGCTCATTTTACATCTATGGTGCGCAGAGCCCGTCCACATCCGTGTCAGTTTGGGGGAAAACACTGGCAATCTGATAGATTGATTGAGGTGTAATTAAGACACCACCTTTGGAAGAAAATTAGGATAAGTATGAAGTACTTCCCTATCTTTATGTAGTTGGAAGAAGGGTTCTTCTAAAGTTAATGCCTGAAGCTCACTGACACGCCTGAGTGAAGTGAAAGCAATTAAGAATGTTACCTTCCACGATAAAGACTGGAGGGGCAGGAGTAAAGGGGGTCACATGGATTGCCCATTAACCTTGTTAATACAATATTGAGATTCCAAGTGGGAGCATGTGGCACCATGTAGGAAAGAGGGTTTCTGTTGCAGTAACCCCCCCACTTTTTGCTAGACTACTGATGCACGTTTCCTTGGTGTGCCCTGGGTCCCTGCCAATCAGTTTCCCAGGGCCTGTTTTCTTTCCCCAAAACGAACCCAATTGACATATTTGGCCACATGTCAACCCATGGTAAATGGTACCACAGGTACCCAGGGCACTGTGACCACAGAAGGCCTCTTAGGTCTGCAGCACTTATTGTGCCCCCCTTAGAGGCCCTGTACCCTCACACACACACACTGCCTTTGCAGGTTGCGTGTCTTGGTGCAGAACAAAGTGAAGAGTCGACATGGCACACATCCCTGTGTGCCATGCCCACAAACCACTGCCCTGGCATATATCAGTCACCCCTCTAGCTGGGTGCCCTATGCCAGTGGTAAGGGTACAGGTGCATGAGTCCTGTACCCCTACAGTGCCCAAGTTCATTCCTGGGCCCTTAAAGTGCAGTGCTGCCATTAAGAGTATATGGTGCTGGGAGTTTGTCATTACGAACTCCACAGCACCATAATGGCTACACTGAAGACTGGGAAGATTGGTATCAA
Organism: Lissotriton helveticus; assembly: GCF_964261635.1. Taxonomy (NCBI): domain Eukaryota; kingdom Metazoa; phylum Chordata; class Amphibia; order Caudata; family Salamandridae; genus Lissotriton; species Lissotriton helveticus. The sequence continues at coordinate 793,841,287 of NC_136072.1, forward strand.
ACTTCTCAGCGCATTAAACCCACACTGATGCCAGTGTGGGATTTAATGTAAAATGCACATAGAGGGCATTTAAGAGATGCCCCCTGAAATTCGGCCAACTCCTAGTGACCTGACCGAGTGGCTGCCACCACCAGACATGTTACTGGACCCCTGGGCCGAGAGCTTGCTGCTCTCGGGGGCCTGAAACAATGCACATCCTGGGACGAGGTGCCGAGCCTCCTTTTTCAGATGGGCAGGGTTCACGAAGAGGAAGCTTCAAAACCATGCTGCCTTTGTGAGCCTCTCCAGACCATTTGCCGCTTTCAGCAATTGGCCCCCACTGGTTCTACCCCCCACTTTGGGTGGGAGAACCGGCGGGAAAAACAAGTGAGGAAGAGAGGTGTGCCCACCCCTGCCAACTCCACCCCTAAGGTGGGGAAGGCGAGGTGAAGCACAACCTCGAGTCCCCGCCATCTTGAGGAGGGGGGGGGGAACCAGTCAACCAGGGACAGGCTCCTGCCCCCCTCCCACTGGAGAGTGGCAGAATAGGGGGTGTACCAACCCCAGGAAAGGGACCCATTGGTCCCTGCCCTTTACCTACCTAGAACGCCCCTAAATATAGTATTTAGGGGCACCCTGAACCTTCCTTCCTCAGATCCAGCAACCACAAGAAAAAAAAGAGAAGAAGAAGAGGGACGAGAAGCTTTGCGGAGCTAACAAGAGGACGACGTCCACTAACTAGGCCCCAGCCCTACAGGCCTGTCTCCCCTCGAAACTGCTCCTGCAAAACCCCGGCGTGTCCAGCGGCAAGCAACCTCAAAAACCCCGGAGGACCTTCCTGCCTTCACTTTCCAAGCTGCTTCTCCCATGAACACCGGACGGGTTTAAACTGCAGCTTCTGGTGACAGCCAGGAACCGCGAATCCAGCCCACTCTGCACTCGCCGAACCCGTCCCGAGCTCGAGTGGAAAAATACCACAAGAAGGTCCCCCGGCGATCCTGACCAGAGATCCAGCGACGCCTGATCTGCCTCAAGCCTCCAGATGAGGCCTGCAGCCTCAATCCAGAGCCCCCCCCCCCCGCGACCAGAGCGGGTAAGAAAATCCATCGTCCCAAGGCACCCCTGCACCCGACGCCCCACGGCCTTGTATGCCCAACCCAGCCGTGCCTAACCAACCCTCAACATCCCTACTTACTCCTCGAAGTGCTGGTCGCTCCTGGAAGATCCTCGTCCCAGAGCCTGCAGTGTTTCTTTGTCCCGGAGAATCTCCATTGAAATCAACAGGGCACCCGATCTCAAAACAGCACCCGGCCGACCTTGTGCTGCTGAGGGTGCCCCTTTTGTGCTACCTTGGTCCCCAACTTGCCCTGAGCTTAACGCTAGGAGCTTTGCTCCCACACGCCCGTGGCCTGCTTGCCAGCAGCCACCAACCGGAGTCCCCCTATCCGCCATAGAATAAGTGCCGCTGAGGGTGCAACAACAGTGCATCACTGAACCTGGGAGACGCCGGAGTCTAACCCCCAGAACCCTAACTCAAAAGATAAGATCGATTACTTACCTCGAAACCGATAACCTGTTTTTCCTCATAGAATAACATTGACACTTTTTCTCCCAAAAAGTTTCTAAGTGTCGACTTTTGAAAACTAAGAATATTACTTAAAAAACCACACAAATAACCAAAACGCATTTTCTCAACTGTTTTCAGGAAATGTCCCAGTGCTGAATCTAGGTATCCAGCACTGAGTAAGAAAAGTAACGATAAAGTGACTTACCTGCAAATTGAATTTCCTTTCATAGGATAACGTGAAAAAGTTTCAAAGTGTCACCTTTTGAAATACAAGAATATTCTTTAAAAATCGTACAACTAACTAAAACGCATTTACTCAACTGTTTTCAGGAAATGCCCCGATGCTGAATCTAGGATCCATCACTGTGTTAGTAAAAGTAATCCGAAAAGTAATTTAATTGCATTTTACCGAAAAAGCCTATTGATTCCTATGCACTGAGTCTACTAAGTTTGTGCATTGCATTGCAACACCTCTAAACTCGATTTGGTACAAAGTCTTACTGTATTTTGAAAGTATTCAAAAACAGCATTTTATATCTGAAAAGTAATTTAATTCGTTCCTGTGCCAGGCTTGCTTGGTTCTAAAATTAAACAACAGTATCTTTTTTTATACAAAAACAATTGGCCTAGAGTTCAGTTCTTGAGTGCGTGAATTAATTTGCTGACTGAGTGGGTACATCAAATGCTTAACACTGTCCTCTGATACTGCCTTACTGCTCGACCAAGCTACCACTTTAGAAAGTAAAGTTCTATCTAACTTTAACCTCTGCCAAACCTCTGGATACCCTTGGACTCTATACACACTGTACCTCACTTTGGTGCAGTATGTATAGAGCCAGTTTCTTACACACCCTAGAAGAAATTACTATTTTTAGACCTTCCAGGAAGGCTTAATGACTGGAATCCTGAATAGGGAAGTGTGTTGTCTGTTTTGTAGCTATCTGGCTATTGTGACTAGGTGTAACCTTATAGAAGTAAAAGCTAGAGCAAAGGTATGTAAATGGAATAAATAACAGACGTCTTGAACATTGGCTCCTAAAGGATCAATGTGTTTGCAATGACAATAGTGAATTAAAAAAATTAACTTTGCAGCATAACAGGCACAAGTAGTGTGCCTGCATGCTTCTTTGAGAATGCCCATACAAGGTTGTGGTAGATTTTAATAACCAAACTCCATGACTCCAGGAGCTAGATTGCAAAGTTGAGGGACCTGGGTCTGGGTGTCTGATGATTTTTCCATGGTTCTGTGAGAAGGTCCTGCCTGTTCACCAGTACCTCGTGGGGAACTCCTGAGGGTTCCAGGAGTGTTGGAACCATGATTGCCACGCCCATGTGGGAACCCTAGGATGAAGGTGAGAGATGTCTGTCGAAGTTTGCGAACCACAAACAGAAACAGTGGGAGAGGTGGAAAAGCATAAACAAATATCCCAAACCAACTCATCCATAGTGTGCTGCCCTTGGACTGTGGGTGTGGGAAACCGGAGGTGAAGTTTGGTTATTTAAAGTTTTCTTCTGAGGAGAAAAGGTCTATCTCTGGGTGACCCCAATGCCAGAAGAATGGGAGGAGGACTTGCGGGTGGAGCTCCCACTAGTGGACTTGTTAGCTCCCCTGCTGATATCTGCAAAGTCCTTGTCCACTGCGGGGAGGTACTCTGCCAATAGATGAATGTTGTATCAGAGAGTCCACCTCTAGATTTTCTGGGCTGAGAGAGCGGAGTGGATCTGGTGCCCCCTGCTTTTGCAGATAATATATGGCAGTCATGTTGTCGGTTTTGATCAGGACTGTCTTGTACCACAGGTGAGGAAGGAAGGCTTTGAGCGCTAGATAAACAGCTAGCAGCTCCAAATGATTGATTTTGCTGTATTCTTTGACGAAAAAGTGAAATCACTTGTGGTTCAGGTCGCTCATCCTACCCCTCCAGAGGAGCGCAAATCACTAGTCATCTGGCAGAACTTCGACCCCATCTCTGAAGATGTCCTCCTCAAGTGCATCCTCGAAACAAAGCCCTCCAACCACTCGCTCGACCCCATCCCTAGTGCCATTGCCATTGACTTCTATACCCTTTCTCTTCCCTATTGGACCACTCTGGTCAACCTCTCCCTCTGTCAAGGTTCCCTCCCTGTTCCCTTCAAATCTGGGCAGGTCACCCCTCTGCTTAAAAAACCCACTGCGGATGCGAATGACCTCAACAACTTCCGCCCCATCACTAACCTACCCTTTCTTGCGAAGATCACAGAAAGATGTGTTGCGAAACAACTCTCACGTCATATCACGGAAAATGATCTTCTTGACAATTTTCAGTCCGGCTTCATCCAAAACTGCAGCACTGAAACTGCCCTGCTGCAAGTGATCGATGACGCGCTGAGAATACTAGACCCGGGGGGGTCTTGTCTTCTAATTCTCCTTGACCTTTCGGCAGCCTTTGACACTGTCAACCACAACACCCTCCTCAACACCCTTCAACAGAGAATGGGCATGGAAGGCACCGTGCTTAAATGGTTTGCTTCTTTCCTTTCCAAATGATCAAAATAGAGGACCGTCTCTCACCTCCTTTGGCGGTGGGTCAAGGTGTTCCCCAAGGCTCTATTCTTGCTCCCACATTGTTCAATCTCTATTTGGAACCTCTGGGAAATCTCCTAAGTAAATCTGGGGTCAAATATCACCTCTACGCTGACGACACTCAAATCTACCTCAAGGTTGCCTCCACGCACGATCTCTCTGTCCTAAGCTCTACCCTCGACTCCATTCATAACTGGATGTCAACACATCAACTGATCCTGAACCCCTCCAAAACTGAGTTGCTCCTCCTCTCCTCCTCACTCTCTCCTCCCCCGGTGCAATCATGGATGGACCAGATGAATCTGCTGAACACTAATCCCATCATTGTCGACAGCACAAAATCCCTTGGTGTCATACTCGACACAAAACTCAATCTTCTCTCTCACATTAATTCAATTACAAAGTGTGCCCGATACCAACTGCGCCTTCTTTGGGGGATTCGTCGCTTCTTCCCGGTGCATGACCTCAAAACCCTGGTCCAATCGCTGGTCCTCTCCAGACTGGACTACTGCAATTCTCTTCTGACTGGCCTTCCCAAATCCCACCTATCCCCCCTTAAGTCTGTTCTACATTCAGCAGCTCGTTTCATTTATGGGGCCAAAAGAAGCGACCACATCACTCCCATGTTATCCTCCCTCCGCTGGCTCCCCATCGAGGCGAGAGCTATCTACAAGACTGCCTGCATCACCCATAAAGCCTTGCACTCCTCCTCTCCGCGCTACCTGGCGAATAAACTGAAACTCTCTGGAGGCTCTAGACCATCACGAAATGCGGAAATTCTACTGCTTGAACCTCCCACTTTCAAGAAGGAGAGATCGATGGCCCAATCCTTTTCAGGCAGCGCAGTGAGAATCTGGAACTCACTTCCGCCTCAGCTCCGGACCACCTCCTCCTCCCAAGCCTTCAAATCTGACCTCAAAGTTCTCCTTCTTCAAAGACATTTCCAAATGTAATTCATGCCCTCTCTGCTATCTGAAGGAAGCCCTTCAACTACTGAAAAACCTACTTTATTTGACTATGGAAGTGTCTTCCAAGTGTGTTGTTGTGGTTTGAAAGTCTGCCTCTTATTGCAGTATTGTCCTTCCTCCTGTGTCGGGGACTCGTGGGTGACTTGCACCCGTCACTCTCTCCGGTAACACACTGTTTTCTACCTCCTACATTTGTTTGTTTCGACACCTGCACAAGTGACACCAGTGCCTACGTAACATTTGTTCTTGTGCTGGAGTGTCCTCCATATATTGCAGTATTATACCTCTATATTTATTTTGTACGCTTTTTGTAACCTGCACACGTCACTTTTTCCTCCTGCAATGCACCGTTTGCTACCTCTTGTATTTTATTGACTCACGATTGTCACTTTTGTAATGCACCGTTTACTACCTCTTATACTTTGTTGGCGCACAATTGTAATTTTGCTTCATTTAATGTAACGTTTGCCTTTATATTTTGCTCACTTGTAATGTTCTCATGTATCAGTTCTGTTCCTATTGTGAAGCGCTCTGACACCTTCGGGTAAAGTCCGCGCTATATAAAAATGCATAAATAAATAAATAAATTGATATGGAGATGTCTTTGGCTGAGTGTCCAGGGTCCCTGGACAGTCAGATCTTGTGAGTGCACTCCCCAACTATTGAGGGAGGCGTCATTGTTATGGTTCACTGCGTAACTGGGTCTAGGAAACGCCATCCTTTTAGGAGATTGTGGGTATTCCACCACTGCAGAGAGGGGCAAGCTCGATGACCAACCAACACTAGATCTTCACAATGACACTCCGCTTAAGTTTAATGGTGTGCTAAGCACTCTTGCAGCAGACGCATGTTGAGTCTGGCATGAGGTATTATGGCTATGCATGAAGCCATAGTTCAGAGGAGATGCATAACTGTCCTCACTGTCAGCTGCAGAAGAGGCTGGAACTGGGTAATGAAATGAAATTTAGATTTGTAACGCATGCTTATACCCGAGGCTGTCTAGGTGCACCAGCTCTGCAGAATTGGCTAACTGAGAGGAAATGTTATATCAGGGAGATTGGGCTATTTGTTGAAAAGCCTGCTTTTTAAGAGCTTGCGGAAACCCAGGAGATTGCTTTCCATCTTGAGTTCCAGAGGAAGTGAGTTCCACAGTCTAGCTGTACCTGCGACAAAATCCCCCCCAGGTCTTGTAGCCTTGTCTGGCTTCTTCCTGTGCTTGGTGGTATTGACACTTTCAAAGTGTCCTCAAATGACAATTGTCTTTAGGCTGGTTATGCTCCAGAGTGAGGAGGTCTCGCAATGATACGATCAGTGTCCAGATACATCATGATATGCTTCTGTCTTGAGTCTAACTCTGCTTGTAGCTTTTGAAGCACTGGTTACAAAGGTTGAGAAGTATGTGCATATTTGCCAAATGATTTCGGCTTCGACGTCTAAGTCTTAGATGTCGGTATCTTTGGTGCCGAGGGTTTCAGGTCTGAAGCAGGCATTTTCGACCCCAGGCTAGAGCAGTGTTTGGACACTGACGGTTTAGTCTCTGAAGGGCAGCTTGACTCAGATAGGGGAGGCGTTGGTTCAGAAACATGCAGCTGGTGTTGTTTTTTCGGCACCGAGGAGGGGCATGTCCGAAGCAGCCGGTCGGTGCCAACTTGGTTCGAAGGCAGAGGAGAACTAAAAAGAGTTTTTGACCAATCAGAGTGAGGAAGACAACCCTTTGTCGAGGTCTGCTGTGGTTGGGGTGGAGGCAGATGGGGCAAAATGCTCAGGGCTGCCCTGGAGGAAGGTCCTGCATCTCCTTCTCTGAACCGGAGCTAGCTAATCTTGTGAGAGAAGACACCCTCGTCAGTGGTGGATGGGTGGGTTTGTGCCTCCTGTTAAAGGTCTTCGGAACCTAACAGATCTTGTGTGTCCTCAGCGCTGCATCGGGTCATCTTGAAGCATCGAGCTTTATGGTCATGCAGACTCTTCTTCAACCAAAAAGATCAGCAGGACTCACAGGTTACTCGTGTTCAAGGGTGAGGCATAAGTTACACACCTGATGGAGAATGGTGTGTAGGAACTTGGTGTAGCAGCGAGGACAGAAGCGGAAGGGCATTATGTTCTATCACTGGGTGGACATGGTGTGGAGAAAGCAACGAAGGTGAAGACTGCTGATGGGCGAAGGCCCACAGGGGTGGCAGCCAACTTGAGCTACCCCGATGAGGTCAATGCACTGAAGAGGGAGACAGAGAACAGCCATGAAGGAAAACACTATTGACAGTAAAGTTAGGAAAGAATAGACAATGGTGATGAATCAGAGCAGAGGAGCACATGTCCGAACCCGACAACGGAAGAAAACAACCTAACAGTGGACTCCGTGACCATGCGCATTACCAACCTGAGCTGTCACTATACCTTGTGACTCGAGAGACTTTCTTCGAGGAAAAACACCTGCACACATCCAAGCCCAACACTAGATGGTGGGATTATAGTAAGCATGTGTATCTACAGCCACACATGCCTCAAACAAAATAATTTCTATCGCGATGCAGTGTCCGCGGTGTCTAGGGCACACTAGATGGGAGTGATGGAAATACATTTCCCTTCAGAAACAAGCTTGTGGACTCGTTTTTGTAGTGGTCTAGGAGGTGTTGCAAAAGATCCTCCATCTCGTCCCATTGTCCCGGATCATACCTGGAGAGCAAGTCAACAGAGTTGGCAATGCACTAACGCTGTAGGCTGAGCAGCAACTTGTTTACCTGCCGCATCTATCTTCCTGCTCGCCTTGTCTGGTTGGGGTGTGTTGCTGGTGCATCGAACACTAGCAAGCTTATAGGCCATATGACCCATGAGAGAGAAAGGAGGGAGTTGTCCCTTGTTGGATGCAGGGTCTGAGGGTGAGAGTTTATATTTCTCATCCACCCTAGGGGTGATCACACAGGCTTTCACTGGCTTCTTGAAAACCTCAGGACTGCTCCTCAGCATTTCCTTCTGCATAGGGAGGAAATGTAAGGGTGGAGGACAGAATCTCCATGTGCAAGTCCTCCTCCTGGAGTTTATGCATTTCTACCTTGGGAAAGCGGGGACCTCAAGGCAGAACTTCATGGTATGAGGTGGTGTCATCTGGCGAGGAAGGTTTAGCAGGGTAAAAGTCTGGATCAGTATCCCCGGGTCAGTCAACATCATAGTTGTCCCACGGGTCATCATGTGGCCAGATGTCAAATACCCCCTGCCGGAAGAATGTGGGGAACCCTCTGGTGATTCAGGCAGAGGAGCTTCTTGTGGCTGTGATGATGAAGGGAGGGGTAGAGGAGGAGAGGATGGAAAAATAGGAGGTGGAGGAGGAGGACAGGGTGGAGGCTGGCTGAGGATACCCCAGATTGTGGGTAGATTGGGGTCTGTTTCTGCAGGGTGTCAAGCTGGTCTTGAAGGCACTGCAGAATGGACTGCTCTTGGTATTCAGATGCAGTGGAGGACGAGGCTTTCATCACAGGGTGCTTCGGCTCTGAAGCAGATTCCCGCCTCATCGGCGCAGAGGAAGGTCTGGGCTCTGGAGTCTTCAAAGTCAAAGATGGCCACAAGGGTGTCTTCGATGCAAGCGCCACAGGTGTCGTTGGCGCCGGGAGCCATGTCTTTTGTTGCCATTTTGGCACAGGGGGGTGGCTCGGTGTCAGATTCAAGGTGTGTTTTTGGAGCAGACCATGGCAAACAGGCAGTGGGAGCCTAGAAGCCTGGTGGTGGACTTCAGGGCTCGATTACCGACCACCTCGAAAGTGGTGCTCGGCCTCAGATCAGTGATAGGCAGGTGGAGGAGGGATGCATGACTTACTCACAGTCAATGTCTTTGACTGGTTCTTGAGTGCTTCAGGTTCCTCGGTCTCGGATTAAGAGTGGCGAGCTGGGCTTAGGGTTGCAAAGCAGAGTCTGCTCAGAAGAGGTCCCCAGCTGTGTATCTTCCTTGATGTTCTCAATCCCTGATAAGATCCGGGATGTCATCTCCCTGATGCTGCGCCATTGGTTGTCGAGCGATGCGTTGATCATGCCAATAACCGTTTTTTCTTCGATTGGAAGGTAGCACAGGCAGAGGAGAGGCCTTCTTGTACTCCGGCGACAAGATTGCAACCTGGTGGAGGCCTGTCCAGGGATACTTCGCTCAACAGCATGGGCAGTTATGGAATGGAGTACTTTCCATCACAGATCGGAGATTCTCAGGGAACAAGATGGAGTAGGCCCTGAAAGGGAGAGAGGCCCAGGGTGGGACGTCGAATTGATCCCGGTTGCCGAACCCAACGAGGATTGCAACAATGGAGTCGATGTCCATGCGCATTACCAGTAATAGGAGGAGTCACTATATAACGTCACTCAAAAGAGGTGCTTGAAGAAAAACAACTTGCACACGTCGGAGCTCAAAAATGGATGTCAGGAGTAAGCAGAGCATGTGTATCTCCAGCTACACACGAAACAAACAAATGAAGATAAGAGAGAAAATTTAATATTTATGGTATTTGTGAAGCAGGTATGAGATCATCTATAATACTTAATGTTTAGCCAATGTTAACACATAAGGAATCATTTGTGCATTCTCTGCGCCCTTTGGGTGTCATGGTTAACTTGCTTCAGTTTGATTATTCTCAAGAAATCAATGTGACAGAGGTGCTAGATATTAAAAAATATTTTATTGAGTTTGATAGGACTATAAGTATGGCCCTGTACTAAAATGTGTAAAGCTGGGTGACTCGGTTGGAGATCATGCATATACGTCACACAAAAAAACAGCCCAATTAAATTAAAAATATATTTATATCAAAACCTGGATCAGTCGTCAAAAGCATCTCAAACAGTGGCAATTTTTTAGTTTAAAGAAATAGCTGAAGTCTGGTTAAAGGGCCTACCAGTGGCAGAGAAGGAATATGCTACTTACCAGAATGCATCTGTTCTTGGCATGTAGGGCTGCTGATATTCACATCTTGTGCATAGATCGCCGCCTAGTGTTGGGTCCGGATGTTTGCACATTGTTGTCCTGGAAGAGTCTTCGAAGTATCACGAGATAGGTGGCTCCTCCCCTGGACTACAGTGCGCATGGGCATCCTATCCATCCTCAGATTGTTTTTAGCCATTGTGGCAGGGATGGAGAATGATACAGTAAGTGATGTCCATGCTAGAGATTAATTCTGAGTGCTACAGCTGCAACAGGCACCGGGGAGGAGGGAGGGCGATGTGAATATCAGCAGCCCTACATGCCAAGAACAGATGCATACGGGTAAGTAGCATATTCCGTTCGAGGCATGTATGCTGCTGAATTCACATCTTGTGCATAGAATGTATAGCAGTCTCCCCCTAGCGGCGGTTGCCTGTGCCAGCTGCAGCAGTCTGAAAAAGAGTTTTGAGTACAGCTTGCCCTACAGCTGCTTGCTGTTTGGAGTGTACGCAGTAGTGTTTTGTGAATGTATGTATGGTAGTCCATGTGGCTGCCCTACATATGTCTTCTAAAGGAATGTTTCCTAGGAAAGCCATGGATGCCCCTAACTCGCGTGTGGAATGCGCTCTTGGGGGAACTGTTAATGTGCGCTTAGCCTTTTGATAACACATTTGTATGCACTTAACAATCCATCTGGCTATCCCTAATTTGGAAATGGGGTTGCCTTTGTGCTGTGGTGAAAAGGCGACAAACAGTTGTTTAGTTTTTCTGAAAGGTTTTGTCCTGTCTATATAGTACAGAAGAGCTCTTTTAACGTCTAGGGTATGCAGAGCTCGTTCTGCCACTGAATCTGGATTTGGGAGGGAACACTGGCAGTTCTATAGCTTCATTGATATGAAACAGGGATACCACCTTTGGCAGAAATTTAGGGTTTGTCCGCAGCACTACCCTATTTGCATGAACTTGTATGAATGGTTCCTGAATAGTTAGGGCCTGCAGCTCACTAACTCTTCTAAGCGATGTAATTGCTACTAGAAAAGCCACCTTCCACGTTAGGAATTGTATCTCACACGAGTGTAGAGGTTCAAAAGGTGGCCCCAGTAGTCTGGTGAGAACCACGTTGAGGTTCCAGACAGGCGAAGGTGGGTGTCTTGGAGGAATGACTCGTTTGAGTCCCTCTAGGAAAGCTTTAATAGCAGGAACTCTGAAAAGTGACAGGTGCTGTCAGTTTTGAAGCTAAGCAGCCACCGCAGCTAAATGAATACGGATGGAACTGTAAACCAGATTGCATCTGTGTAAATGTAACAAGTAACATATGATGTTTTGAGTAGAAGCATCCAGTGGATTTATGTCATTATTTTTGCAATAGATGACAAATCGTTTCCATTTTGCCGCATAGCACGCTCTGGTTGTAGGTCTTCTTGCCTCTTTGATTATATTCATACAGTCAGGAGGCAGGTTCAGGTAACCAAACTCTATGACTTCAGGAGCCAGATCGCAAGGTTCAACTGTTGCGGATCTGGGTGCTGAATGTCGCCATGGCTCTGCGTTAAAAGCCTGGGTGTTAACCGCAGCCTTTGATGAGGCACCACGGAAAGTTCTAGGAACGTGGTGTACCATGGTTGCCTCGCCAACGTTGGAGCAACTAGGATGAGTGTCATGGAGTGTTGTCGCAGTTTGCGTGCCACTAGTGGTATGAGCGGGGCTGGGGGGGAAAGCGTACGCGAACCTGCCTGACCAGTTCATCCATATCGCATTGCCCTGAGACTGCGGATGTGGGAACCTGGCGGCGAAGCTTTGGCATTTTGCGTTTTCCCTTGTGGCGAACAGGTCTAACTCTGGGTGACCGCATTGCTGGAAGTATGGGTGCAGCACCGAGGGATGAATTTCCCACTGGTGCATCTGGTGGCTGTGTCTGCTGAGCAGATCCGCCATCTGGTTGTCTCTGCCTGGGAGGTGTTCCGCCATGAGGAAGATGTTCCTCTGAATGGCCCACTTCCACATGCTTTGCGCTAGATGTGACAATTGTGGAGAGTGTGTCCCCCCCTGCTTCTGAATGTAGTACATGGCAGTCATGTTGTCCGTCCGGATCAACACGACTTTGTTGCACAGGTGTACTTTGAAGGCTTTCATTGCCATGAAGATTGCCATCAGTTCCAGCAGATTGATATGCATCTTCCTTTCCTGTGTTGTCCATAGTCCCTGCACAGTGTAATGGAGGACATGAGCTCCCCAGCCCAGGAGAGAGTCAGAGAGAGTACAGGCTCTTGGAACGGTTGTCCCCTGCAAAGGTTTTGTGTGTTCCACCAATGCAGAGAGTTGTATGCGCGACCGGTCACCAACACTAGGTCTTTCAACTGTCCCTGAGCCTGGTTCCACTGCCGTGCTAAGCATTCCTGAAGCGGACACATGTGTAGCCTTGCGTGAGGGACTATGAAGATGCAGGAGGCCATCATGACTATCAACTGCATAAACAGTCGTGCTGGGAGCGAGTGTTGGGGCCTGAACTTCTGAATCAACAACTGAATACTGTTGATTCTGGCTAAGTTTGGCTGTGCTTTTGCTACCAGAGTGTTTATAGTCGCCCCCAGGTACTGTTGTACATGAGCGGGTTGGAGATGAGACTTAGCGTAGATTAGTGACAAACCGAGGCTGTGTAGGAGGTGAATAGTGCGCGACATGTGGCTGGCACACTGCTGGGCTGACTTTGCCTGAACGAGCCAGTCGTCCAGATAGGGATAGACGTGGATATGGTTTCGTCTGAGGTGCGCCGCCACTGTCGCCAAGCACTTGGTAAATACCCTGGGTGCAGTTGTCACCCCAAAGGGTAGGACCTTGAACTGATAGTGCTTGTTTTGTATGGTGAACCTGAGATACTTCCTGTGTGCAGGATGTATGGGTATATGGAAGTATGCGTCCTTTAGGTCTAGCGTTGCGAGGAGATCTCCCTGACTGAGCAATGGTAGAACCTGCTGTAAAGTAAGCATGTGAAAGTGTTCTAACAAGATGTATTGGTTTAGGGGCCCGAGGTCCAGAATTGGCCTGAGAGACCCGTCCTTTTTGGGGATTAAGAAGTACAGCGAGTACACCCCCGTACCTTGTTCCTGTATAGGGACGAGTTCGATGGCCCCTTTTTGCAGCATGCTGATGACCTCTTGCTGCAATAAGTCTATGAGCACTGCTGACATAGGACGGTGTTTTGGGGGTATGTTGGGTGGAGTGGAGGTTAGCTCTAGACAATAGCCGTACTGAATATGTTGTCTCACCCACCTGTCTGTGGTAATGCTCTCCCAGACTGGCAGGAACTGTCGTAATCGCCCAACGACCGGTGTTATATGGTCTGGGGGCAGTGACAAGGCGTCACTGTTTATTATTTGCGGAGGATCTGGTGTTGTCAGTCCCCCGTCGTCTGCCTTTGCTGCTGTTTCCACGGTAGCCACCTCTATTATTCTTATTGTAGGTGGTTTGCGTGCTGCTTTTATTGTACGTGGACTGTTGTGATGCCTGGCCTCGTGTAGCTCCTCTGTTACTGGAGCGACTAAAGGAACCACCTCTAAATTGTTGGGACTGGAGGGCACCCATGGATTTGGCCGTGTCTGTGTCTTTTTTAATTTTTCTAAGATTGTGTCCACATCAGGACCGAAAAGAAAACCTGGGTTCACAGGCTGGTTCAGTAATGTGGTCTGGATCTCAGGTTTGAACCCCGAGATGCGCAACCAAGCATGCCTCCTGAGCATGACGCTTGTGTTGATGGCCCTTGCTGCAGTGTCTGCTACGTCTAGTGCACACTTAATGGAAGCGTTGGTAATGAGTTTTCCCTCCTGTATTAGTGTCTCTGCTCCCTCCTTGTAAGGCTCTGGCAAATGTTGTAGCAGTTGCTCCAGAGTGTCATAATGTGCCCTATCATATCTGGCTAATAGGGCCTGTGTATTTGAGATCCACTAGATATTAGCTGCTTGAGCAGCCACCCTTTTTCCAGAGGCTTCTAGCACGTTAGATTCCTTGTCTGGAGGAGGAACATCACCCGTAGTCTGTGAATTGGCGCGCTTACGGGCATTGGAGACCACCAAGTTGTCTAACGGCAGCTGTCCCTTAATATATGTAGGGTCCACAGGCGCCGGTCTGTATTTCCGTTCAATCCTGGGGTTAATAACCCTTGCTCTAGTGGTTTCTTTGAAGATGTCCGCAGCATGTTTAAGGACACCCTTCAACATTGGCAAAGTTTTAACAGATTTCTCTGAAGAGGAGAAAGTGTCAAACAGGAAATCCTCCTCAACAGGGTCAGCATGCATGTCCACATCATGATTCAGGGCTGCCCTTTCAATTAAAGCGTTGAACGCAGCTGTATCCTCCGTTGGTGAAGTTTTGATTGGATAAGAGGGAGTATCAGGAATAGTTTGTGATTCTCCCTGGTCAGCAGGGTCTGCCCATGTTTGAGTTTGGTCATCCTGATCAGTGTCTATAGGATAATGATATTGTTCCTCCTCATCATAAACAATATCCTCTGTAGCGGGTGTGGGTGAATATGCCGAAGTGTCTTGGCTATAGTACCGCACAGTCTCAAAAAGAACAGGTGAGGTTGTTGAATCCCTTTTCTTTTTTAGTGGAATTTTGTAAGATTCCAAAGTATTGTCAGATCTGATTTTCCTCTGATAAATAGTGAGTTTACCAGATTCTGAGTCTCTATGTAACTTGGACTGGTCATCATAAGATGGCTCCTGGTACACAACGTCCTCTTCAGAAGGTTGGCTCCGTTTCCTGAACGACACTGGTTTAGGGGTTTCGACCCTAGGTATCGGGTCGAGCGCCTTGGGACGTGCAGTAGGTGGTAGTCCGAATTTTATCGGTGTCTCCTTAGAGAGGGCGACCATTTTTGGCGCCGGCGTCGATGTAGGGCCGACCGACTTTGCCTTGTCGCTAGCAGTCTTTTGGGTGTGTGCCGTTTCGGTGCTTGCCGCGTCGGAGGCGCACTTTTCTGCCTTGACTCGGCGTGGTCCTTTGAGGCGCTTTTTTCTTTCGACTCGAGGCCTTTGACAAGCTGGGGTCTATCGACCTGACGCTTCGGATCGAGATTTTTTTGAGATTCGAGTCCTTTGTTGATGTCGCTGTCCATTGACGTCGACGTCTTCGGTTCGACGTTTTTAGATTTAATGGCGGACTTCCGCGCCCCGATCTTCGGTTCGACACTCTTCACTTTTGTCCCCGTAGGGGCGTCGACACCTGATTTTTTTGTTGACTCCGATGGGGTCGAGGCTTTCGACCCGAGGACTGTTTTTAGGACTTTCGGTTTCGCTATGTGCTCGATAGCTTTCTGTTTCGGTTTGAGTAATGGAACCGATGGCTCATGTAGTGTTTTCTTAGCCGGGCCTTGTCGCGGGGCTATAGAATGGTCTTCACGATCTTGGCTATGGCCTTGTGGCGATGCCTCGACCTGAGCCTTGGAAAGTCCTTGAGTGTCTGTTTCTTGCCCAGCACCCACTGTTGGGCCTGGTTCATCACTGGAGTTGTCAACAACGGCTCCGATGGGGGATACGTCGTCACTTACCTCAACGACGTTTTCCAATTCGACGTTGTCTTGTTCTTCATCATAATAGTCGGAGCCATGCTCCGAACCGGGATCCGACTGCTGTTCTGGATCCTCCGCGTAGACGATCTCATCGTCGTCTTCATCGAATATGTTCACTGGGTCGGGCGCTGGCTTCGACATCGTTTGCCTCGCTGCACGTCGGAGTCTAAGCGTCTGCTTCGACCTGAATCGAGCACAGGCTAGACAGTTGTTCTCGTTGTGCTCCGGTGATAAGCACTTGTTGCACACCGGGTGTACATCGATGTGCAAGTACTTGGAGTTACAAAGGGGGCATCGTTTGAACGGGCTCCGTTCCATCGACGATCAGGCCTCCGGTGTCGAAAAGGCCAAGCGGCACTTCTCGACGTCCTGTTCAAGAAAACTGGAACAAGAACTCGGCACCGATCGAAACAATACCGACGACCCCGAAGGCCTTTTGGCCTATAGAAAATTTCCGAACTGGAGTAAAGAAAAGTACATCCGAACCCAATGGCGGAAAAAAACAATCTGAGGATGGATAGGATGCCCATGCGCACTGTAGTCCAGGGGAGGAGCCACCTATCTCGTGATACTTCGAAGACTCTTCCAGGACAACAATGTGCAATCATCCGGACCCAACACTAGGTGGCGATCTATGCACAAGATGTGAATTCAGCAGCCCACATGCCTCGAACATCAGTATTAACTGGGCCACCGTTCTGGCCTTCGAGGGGCCATACCAGTACCTAAGAGGTATCTCTCCGTTTTCTTTTTTAAACCAAAACTATTGAAATTTTAGCAAGAACACAAGCCAAGCCTGGCACAGAACATGTGGTGAGAAACAGTTAGGCCGTTGCAGTCATAATACAGTTTTGCATAATGAATCATTCAGATACACTATAGAACAAACTTTAAGCGTTAAACTTTGGACCCCCCCCCCCCCCCCCGCACCCCCTCCTTGGAGCTCTGTGTCGTATGGTCTCAAAGGAGAGTATCTCACTGTCCACGGACCATGGCCTAGAGGGACAGGGTTCAATATGTATCCCTCGGTGGTCAGACCAATCCTTACAAATTGTATAATGTTTATGTGGACACCCCCCGGCCTGATACACCGTGCGCATCGGCCCATACAATAGTCCAAGCCCATTGACCACCCGTCTCTCTGCCTGTCAATGTTTTTGCAATGTCTTCTTTGGCTATTAGCAGACCTAGCCAGAGCAGTGCCCTTTTGCATCTGTCACCCCTCCCCAAGCCATCAACACCACTCAAGTGGAAGAAGGTATAGATTGTGGTAAATAGCTGCCGTATAGCAAGTGTGGGAGACAGTCATGACACAGTACCCACCCCTCCACTCCATAGATTGGAGGCCCAAACCCCTCAAACCACCAGTCATTGAGCACCTGAAGGTGTGCGGCCCTGTAATAAGACATCAGGTCTGAGCTGGCTATGTCTCCCTCAAAGGTGGTCCTACAGCACTTCTCGAGAGCAATTTGGTGCACTCCTCGATTCCAAACAAGCTCACGTATGAGTGTGCTGGCCCTGGCAATGATGCATCTCCAACATTTTGAAGTTGGCATAAAAGTCTCGGTAGTGAAACCATTTTAAAGATGGCTGAGCGACCAAGCAGGGATAACGGGGGAAGGTCCAAAATGTAATGTTCTTGGCTAATCCCAGCAGCTGAGATTGAAGGTTGGCCTCTCATGCCAAGGCTCTGTTCTCAGTGGTATACATCCCGAGATACTTGAACCCAGTGGAAAGCACTTGCAGTTCCAGGGCCCAGGACTTGGCAACCGGACACTTGGGTATATGGGAGACTTAACCGTATTCATGCAAAGGCCAGAGTAGAACCAAAATGTGTGTTTAGTATTTGCAGAGCTCGCGGGCCCGATTTATTTGGGTTATCAAGGAATAACAAGACGTCGTCTGCGTATAGGGCGATTCTGTTGATGATTGTCGGGACCATTGGAAGCTTCACAACAGTGTGTCAATCCTCACCCAAGCTGCCAAGGGCTCTATTGCCAAGGCAAAAAGTAATGGAGAGAGTGGGCACCCCTGCTGGGCACCCCTGCCTAAGATGAACCAAAGGGACACGGCGTTGCCGACCGGTACCCTAGTTGAAAGTGGGTGTGCAGCAGACTGATGTAACTGATGAAATTGGGCCCAAATTGATTGTAGGCAAGTAAGTAATATGAAGATATGGTACCAGTCCACCGAGTCAAACGCCTTTTGAAATTAAACCATAAGCAAAGCTTGGTAGCCCAGCAGACTAGCACTAATTTTGATCGCATTATTGACTCTTCTGATATTATGCTGCGTGGCCGTCGGATCATAAACCCAGATCGATCAGGCTTGACTAGGCACTAGTATTTATGGTTGAATTCCCACCACAAGCTTAAACAAGGATATGCTTGGAATTGTAGGGGCTAGTGAGTATGTTTAAATGATTCTGAAACCAAAAGGGCAGAGCCCCAAGACATGTGGTTAAGAGGAAAGATCTCTCTATCACCCTAGTACTGAATAGTAGCAAATATGGACTTTTTAGTGTATAAAGAAAGTTGGGGACGGTTCAAGTTCATCTATTTTTATGTGCTAGAAAATGGTCTTTACATTCTATCCCTCCTAGGGACGAAGCAATACAATTAATGCACTACCCTTCTCTCTTCCTACAGTGGAAAACCTTTCTTGTATCCATGCACAGCTAAGAGGTAATTTCCTCCAAGTAACACGTTAAATGATCAAGTCTAGTATTCACTTTGTGTGGTGAATGCTAACATGGTTGATCGTCAAATTTGATGTGATATCCGTCTCTGATTTATTCAACAGACTGTGCGTGGATGCCAGGGACTCCATTATGGAAAGTTTGTTTTTGAAAAACAAAAACATCGGAAATGTTTGACGGCTGGCTGTCATATCTGATGGTACCATTTGTCAAACTTTTCTTACAATGACAGGAACCAACATCATGGCAGTTACTATCAAAGTAGAGAGCTGTATGTGGGCCTGAAGGACATCTCTAAATTTGGCGAGCAGAATGCCTGTCAAGACGGGTTAAAGTATTCTGTCTCCCCGATCGACATTAAACCGACAACCAAACTCTAAATAAGGCCCTATGTTTCTTTGGCAGTGGATAAGAAAGTTTTTTTGGGCCTGAATTCTTTATGGAGCCATTTGAATCTTCAACAATACATCACGTCCCTATAGTATGCATAACACACAGACAAGGAACTATGCCTGCTCCAGTGCAAGGTATCTCCAACCAGATCCACTCATAGCAGGTGTACACAAGGGTGGAGGGGCAGGATTTTAGTTCACCAGTGTTTAAACAAAGGCTTACACATATAGCCTGCATGTAGATATGCCGGTGAATTGAAATCGAAGGGGAGATTTTTCAATTGAGAAGTTGTCTGCGTAAAGCACTGGATAGCAGGAAAGTGAATCTATAGCCAATTCATGCTTCAAAACAACTGTTACAGGTCATTGACGTTTTTACACCTCCGTTGAAACTTGATCGATAGGAAGACAATACATGGGCTAGGAGTAGATGAGCTAAGCTAACCGATAATTGAGCAGACACATAAGAGCCTGTGGCTATTCACTGAGCTGAAAGCACAAACACTGGCATTGGGTTCCAGAGAGGCTGCATTAGAAGAATTTGCAAGCAAGTACGGATAGCTCAAAAAATGACACTGTCTTAGTACCTGTGATTAGGAGACATTCGTCGTTGTCTAATTTTTCAGTGAAAAGACGGCTCACGATCAGCTCAGTGTTGATAAGAAAACGGATTTCCTCCTGGACCAGACCAGAGCCCAGCACACCCCCTCCAACTATTGGGCTGGCAAAATCCACCTACACACAGGAATGCAAAGATGCATGAAATTACGCTTGTGTAAGACATGAAGTAATGACAAGTGTGTTTATTTCTTTTTGTTTGTTTTCCTAAAGAGTGCACAAGGAAACAAATCCACTGATATGCCTGGCCATTATGGAACACACAAAAGAAACATAAGGAACTATAGAGGGTGTGAAACAGAGGGAAGAAGTCATTCATAGCTAGAGATCAACATAGATTTTTCAAAAGTCAGGTTTCGGTGTCGAAGGATGCTTTGAAGCAATCGTACTTTAATGAAAAACTGTTAACAAAGAAGCAAGCTGCAAAACCCCATCCACCAAGGTTTTCGGATGTCTCGAAGAGCTTCTGTGGCAGAGCATGCAAGAAGCATTGGTAATTTTATTTCCTAAAAAGGATAAGCAAACTCTTGTGAGGGAGACAAAATTCCTCAGATTGGGGAGGCTGAATTTAAATATTATTTGGTGATCTATCAGCCCTAGTGTGATGGATTCCCTGCTAGCACAAGATGGGTTTTTCGGGAGGTTGGGCTGCAGCCACTTGCAGAAAATTAACTTTGTGTTTTACAGTAGTTTCTACTATGAGTTTCTTGATGAAGTGAGGTTTTATTAGGACATTTGATACAAAACAGTAGGTTTTTATTCGCACTCGTGCCCAGTCCATATACTTTTCAAAATTCTAGGTTTAAGGAACAAGTTACTTATCTTCAGAAACACTTTCTAACCACAGAGTCCTCATCTTTGCCGGTGCAACACTGTATCCAAAAACCCTCGCAATAGCAGCTGTGTGCTGACTGGTGGTGCCATCCTGATGGCTTTACCGCTCCAGATATGATGACTGAGTGCATGACACATGATGACACAGCCACCAACAATTTGCGCTGATCTCAGTAATTTCATTTTTTATATTCTTACCTCAGTCACGGAGCATAGCTGACAGATTTAGTTTCAATTAGCGGTCGGGGACTAATGGGATTTCCTTAATTCCCAAAACCTTACCTCACAGAACGGAGATGAGGGCAGACAGTGAGCAATTTACAGGTATCCACCAGAATGAATATGCTACTTACCAGTATGCATCTGTTCTTGGCATGTAGGGCTGCTAACATTCATATCTTTAGCATAGATCGCCGCCTAGTGTTGGGTCCGGATGATTGCACATTGTTGTCCTGGAAGAGTCTTCGAAGTATCACGAGATAGGTGGCTCCTCCCCTGGACTACAGTGCGCATGGGCATCGACTCCATCCCCAGATTGTTTTTAGCCATTGTGGCAGAGATGGAGTGAAATAGTGTAAAGGATGTCCATGCAAATGATTGAATGCAAGAGAGTATCTGCAGCCGCTACGGGCACCGGGGAGGAGGGTGGGCGATATGAATGTTAGCAGCCCTACATGCCAAGAACAGATGCATACTGGTAAGTAGCATATTCAGTTCGAGGCATGTGGGCTGCTAAATTCATATCTTTAGCATAGATTACATAGCAGTCCCTCCATTAACGGCGGTTGCCCGTGCCAGCTGCAGAAGTCTGAAAGAGTGTCTTGAGAACAGCCTGTCCTACAGCTGCTTGCTGCTTGGACTGTACATCGACACAGTAGTGTTTGGTAAATGTGTGCGGTGTAGTCCACGTGGCTGCTCTACAAATGTCTTCCAAAGGAATGTTTCCCAGGAAAGCCATGGAGGCCCCCATCTTGCGTGTGGAGTGCGCCCTTGGGGGTATTGTTAAAGTACGTTTAGCTTTTTGATAACAGATTTGAATGCACTTAACAATCCATCTGGCTATTCCTGCTTTGGAGATAGGGTTGCCTTTGTGCTGGGCTGAGAAGGCAACAAAAAGTTGTTGTGTTTTCCTAAAGGGTTGTGTTCTATCAATGTAGTACATCAACGCCCTTCGAACGTCTAATGTATGGAGCATTCTTTCCGCTACTGTTTGTGGGTTTTGAAAGAATGCGGGCAGGTCAATAGTTTGGTTGATATGAAACTGTGACACCACTTTCGGAAGGAATTTGGGGTTAGTACGCAGTACTACCCTGTTTGAATGAATTTGTATGAATGGGTCCTGAATCGTGAGCGCTTGCAGCTCACTAACACGTCTGAGCGAGGTAATAGCAATGAGAAAAGCCACTTTCCATGTTAGAAACTGAATTTCGCAGGAGTGCAGTGGCTCAAAAGGTGGGCCCATCAGCCAAGTGAGGACCCCATTGAGGTTCCACACTGGAGCTGGCGGTGTTCTTGGAGGAATGACTCGTTTCAGTCCCTCTAGGAAGGCTTTAATGGCAGGCACCCTGAAAACAGAGAGATGCTGCCTGTTTTGAAGATAAGCCGCTATGGCGGATAAGTGTATCCGAATGGAAGCGTACGCTAGATTGCATTTGTAAAGATGTAACAAATAGCAGATAATGTTAGGGATTGAAGCATCTAGCGGGTCAATGTGATGTTCTGTACAGTAAATGACAAAACGCTTACATTTTGCTGCATAGCAAGCTCTGGTAGTGGGCTTCCTTGCATCTCTGATGATGTCCAAGCATTCAGGAGGCAGGTTGAGGTAGCCAAACTCTAGGACCTCAGGAGCCAGATCGCCAGATTGAGCTGTTGCGGATTTGGATGCTGAATGTCGCCATGGTTCTGCGTCAAGAGCCTTGGAGTGAGATGCAACCTTTGATGCGGTACCACGGAAAGTTCTAGAAACGTGGTGTACCATGGTTGGCGAGCCCACGTTGGAGCAACCAGGATGAGCGTCATCGAGTGTTGCCTTAGCTTTCTTGCCACCAGCGGTATGAGAGGTGCTGGGGGAAAAGCGTACGCAAATTTGCCTGACCAGTTCATCCATATCGCATTGCTCTGCGATTGTGGGTGAGGGAACCTGGCGGCAAAGTGTTGGCATTTTGCGTTTTCCCTTGTGGCAAAGAGGTCTATCTCTGGATGACCCCACTGCTGGAAGTACGGGCGGAGTACTGATGGATGTATCTCCCACTCGTGCATCTGATGGCTGTATCTGCTGAGCAGATCCGCCATCTGATTGTCCTTGCCCGGGAGGTGTTCCGCCATGAGGAAAATGTTCCTCTGAATGGCCCACTTCCACATGCTTTGAGCCAGATGAGACAGCTGTGGCGAGTGAGTACCTCCCTGCTTCTGGATGTAGTACATGGCTGTCATGTTGTCCGTCCGGATCAACACGACCTTGTTGCACAGATGTACTTTGAAGGACTTGAGCGCCATGAAGATTGCCATCAATTCCAGGTAGTTGATGTGCAATGTCCGTTGTTGAGTCGTCCACAGTCCCTGCACCGTGTAGTGGAGCACATGGGCTCCCCACCCTTGGAGAGATGCGTCTGTAGTCAGGATAATCTGTGGCACAGGCTCTTGGAACGGTCGTCCCTTGCAAAGGTTGTGTGGATTCCACCAATGCAAAGAGTTGTATGCCCGACCGGTCACCAACACAAGGTCTGTCAGTTGTCCCTGAGCTTGTGTCCACTGATTTGCTAAGCATTCCTGGAGCGGACGCATATGCAACCGTGCGTGTGGGACTATGAAGATGCAGGAGGCCATCATGCCTATCAACTGCATGAACACTCTCGCTGGTAGTGAGAGTTGCGGTCTGAACTTTTGGATCAGCGACTGAATGTTGTCGATCCTGACCGGGTTTGGCTGAGCCATAGCAGTCAGGGTATTTATTGTAGCGCCCAGATACTGCCGCACGTGTGCTGGCTGAAGGTGCGACTTTGGGTAGTTTAGCGAGAACCCCAGACTGTGAAGAAGGTGAATGGTGTGGGACATGTCCGCGGCGCACTTCCGTTCTGACTTTGCCTGAACGAGCCAGTCGTCTAGGTAAGGGTAGACATGTATGTTCTGTCTCCTGAGGTGCGCCGCAACTGTCGCCAGACACTTTATAAACACTCTGGGGGCAGTGGTTACTCCGAAGGGCAGGACTTTGAACTGATAATGCCTGTTGTGGATTGTGAACCTGAGGTATTTTCTGTGGGATGGGTGGAGTGGTATGTGGAAATAAGCATCCTTGAGGTCCAAGGTTGCTAGGAAGTCCCCTTGGTTTAGGAGGGGAAGAATTTGTTGCAGTGTAAGCATGTGAAAATGTTCTGACAGTATATACAGGTTGAGGGGGCGTAGATCCAGAATGGGCCTGAGGGATCCGTCCTTCTTTGGGATAAGGAAGTACAGGGAATAGACCCCTGTGCCTTCCTCCTCCACTGGTACGAGCTCGATTGCGCCTTTTTGCAGCATCACCACTACTTCTTGCTGCAATAAGTGCAAGTGCTCTGCCGACATAGGACGTTGCCTTGGGGGAATGTTGGGTGGAGTGGAGGTTAACTCCAGACAATAACCGTATTGGATAAGCTGTCTTACCCACCTGTCTGTGGTGATGGACGTCCAGACTGGCAGGAACTGCTGGAGTCTCCCCCCGACAGGTGTTGGATGGTCGGGGGGTAGTGACAGAGAGTCACTGTTTGTTGGCGGCAGAGGAACGGGAGTTGTTGTTCCCTCTGCCTCTGCCCTTGGAACTATTACCTCTGTAACCCCCTCTATTCTGTTTGGGGTACGAGGATTGTGCGCCACCTTTCGTGAACTGTGTTTGTTAACCCAAGTGTCCTCTGGTAACACCGCGTGCACCTGAGCGACGAAAAGTGCTCCCCCTGAACTGTTGAGACTGAAGCGCCCCCATGGACTTAGCTGTCTCATTGTCCTTTTTAATTTTCCCGAGGGTGGTGTCCACATCTGGGCCAAACAGTCTGTCTGCATTAACGGGCTGGTTGAGTATTGTTGTTTGAATGTCAGGCTTAAAGCCTGATATGCGGAGCCATGCCTGGCGCCTTAACATGACGCTAGTGTTAATCGCCCTAGCCGCTGTATCAGCCACATCAAGTGCACACTTTATTGCTGCGTTTGAAATGAGCTTTCCCTCTTGTATGAGCATTTCTGCTCCCTCCTTAAACTGGTCAGGTAGGTGTTGAAGGAGCTGTTCTAGGGTGTCGTAATGCGCCCTATCATAACGCGCCAATAGTGCCTGAGTGTTTGATATACGCCAGATATTGGCAGCCTGCGCAGCCACCCTGTTGCCCCCTGCCTCAAGCACTTTCGACTCCTTGTCTGGGGGAGGAGCTTCACCCGTTGTTTGGGAGTTCGCCCTTTTGCGGGCATTGGCGACGACCAGAGAGTCCAAAGGCAACTGTCCCCGAATATATGCAAGGTCCCCAGGTGCCGGCCTATATTTCTTTTCGATACGTGGGTTCACCACTCTCGCCCTGGTAGGTTCTTTAAAGATCTCTGGGGCACGCTTAAGGACACCCTTTAGCATAGGAAGGGTTTTAACTGTTCTTTCTGAGACAGAAAAAGTGTCAAACAAGAAATCTTCTTCCACTGGGTCAGCATGCATGTCCACATTATGATTTGCAGCTGCCCGCTCTATTAAGGCATTGAATGCCGCTGAATCCTCAGTTGGGGATGTACGTGCACCAAAACCCTGTGGGTCCTGTACCACCTGATGGCCTCCCTGGTCACCAGTGTCGTCATATGAGTCTTGATGGACATCAGGGTCATCATTGTCCGGGAAATTGTACTGGTTATTTTGGTCATCCTCCTCTCCCCCTGACTGGTTTGGAGAAGGTGATGGACTCCTCCTTGGTGGAGGCTGAATAGGTTCCACAAGGGCAGGAATGTCCTGTGCTGGCCTTTTCTTCTTTAGAGGAATGACATATGATTGTAGTGGTTGGGAAGTGATCTTTCTTTTATAGAGAGTCATTGTCCCCGTTTCGGCCTCGATGTTACGCTCAGATTCTTCTTCTGAGGCTTGATGTCGATCCGACCGGCCACTTTGCGACGAAGGTTCCGACGTTTCCGGGATCTTCGGCACCGATTTGGGTGCAAACACCTTCGGTGCCACCTTCGGCGGCAGAGTGTAGAGAAGCTTGCTCGAAGGCTTCGCAGGCACATCCACTTGTATCGGAGCCGACGACGTGTGGGTCGTTGACGTCGAAGACTTCTCCTGAATACGTTTGAGGGAGTCAGCGACTTGCTTTGTGAAGGAAGGCGAGGGTTTGGTAACCGACGCCGTATGTCCGGTACCATCGGAGGCTTTCGGCGTTGAAGCGGTGGCCGCCGATGCATCTTCAGTTGCGACGGTCCTAGCCTCCGTTATAGGCTTAGGTGCCGGTGCCGTTGTTGTAGATTTGGTGTCTTTGTGCCGATGCGTAGTGCCTCCGGACTTCGGGTCGAGGGCTTGAGCAGACTTTGTTTCGACGGCTTTAGTGGATTTAACCGGCGTAGCCGTGACCGGCACCTGATGGACGACCTTCTTCGAGGACGGGTCCTTGGGCACCTTCTGCGGCGCTGTCGACTCGACAGCCTTCTTTGACTTCGGAGGGCCGGAGGGCGACGGAGTCGATGAGGTAGCAGGCTTCGTCAGTTTTGACGGGACGTCGGCCAATTTTGGTGTTGTCGAAGCCGTAGGTTTCGGTTTCGTTTT
Source organism: Lissotriton helveticus (assembly GCF_964261635.1). Classification (NCBI taxonomy): domain Eukaryota; kingdom Metazoa; phylum Chordata; class Amphibia; order Caudata; family Salamandridae; genus Lissotriton; species Lissotriton helveticus. Next base: position 793,867,124 of record NC_136072.1, read on the forward strand.
TGATGGGACGTCGGCCATCTTAGGTGCTGTCGAATCCGAAGGTTTCGGTTTTGATACGCGCAATGGCGTCTCCGCTGTTGTGTCCGTGGCCGGGCCAGAAGGCGGGGCCGGGGATAGCGGTGCAGGGTCTTGGGTAAGGCCGAGTGGCGATCCCGTGACCTGAGCCTGAATCATGTAACTTTCGGGGCATAGCTCTTCCTCCGAGCTATCTTCCGCCGCCCCATAGACTTCTTCGTCGTCCCCTACCTCCTCGACGTATTCAAGGTCTTGGCTTTGTTCCTCGACTTGATCCTCGGGATCGGCCTCGACCTCCGTCGACGGTGGTGAAATCTGAAGATGATGGCTTCGGCCTTCTTCTGCGGGGTCGTCGAATATGTCGTCGTCCGAAGAGTTACTTGACTCCGCAGAAATCCGACTCGAAGAGTGGGATGAAGCTCGAGACCGCACGCTAACAATACCGACGCAGGGAACGAAGGCCTTTTGGCCTTAAGTAGTGAGGTTTTTTCGATTCCGACAAGGAGACGTCGAAATCACATCCGAACCCAATGGCGGAAAAAAACAATCTGGGGATGGAGTCGATGCCCATGCGCACTGTAGTCCAGGGGAGGAGCCACCTATCTCGTGATACTTCGAAGACTCTTCCAGGACAACAATGTGCAATCATCCGGACCCAACACTAGGCGGCGATCTATGCTAAAGATATGAATTTAGCAGCCCACATGCCTCGAACAGACAGTTTCCAAATGTACGTTAAGTTACTGTTCTGATGTATACTTCTAACCACAGATTCCTCATTTTGTTGAATCAGTACCTAAGTAATACCCCACATGGAGAAGGTGGGCTGAGGGGTGGACTTTTACACCAGGAAGTCCTGAAGTATAGAACGGGCAAAATAGCCCTCTCTGCAGACTTGTACATCAATGCAGTATTGGAGGGTGAACGTATAGACAGGTGACTGTGTGGCTGCCTGGCAAACTGGTTATAATTACAAAAAGGGGGTGGTGATGGACAGAGTATCTGAGTTAATCAGAACACTCCTACCCAGTCAACAGATCAGGGCTTGATCCATCACCGTTTTTTAGCTCACTGCACCATCCCAGTTCAGAACCTGGCTATATGCAAATTAGTCTGTCCCTGGCCCAGTGCATCATGGGAACAGGGCAGACCAAACTACCAAGCCAATTCTTCACTGGAAAGGAAACAAGCTTCCGGGGACCGGTTTCTGGCATTACAGCCGTCTTCAGCCCGGCTTGCTTGAATCCTGGTGGTGCAATGAGCAAGGGACTCATGTCTGAGCATACCCTTCCACACTCATGGTGGCCAAAATAATTACAAAAAGGGGGTGGTGATGGACAGAGTATCTGAGTTAATCAGAACACTCCTACCCAGTCAACAGATCAGGGCTTGATCCATCACCGTTTTTTAGCTCACTGCACCATCCCAGTTCAGAACCTGGCTATATGCAAATTAGTCTGTCCCTGGCCCAGTGCATCATGGGAACAGGGCAGACCAAACTACCAAGCCAATTCTTCACTGGAAAGGAAACAAGCTTCCGGGGACCGGTTTCTGGCATTACAGCCGTCTTCAGCCCGGCTTGCTTGAATCCTGGTGGTGCAATGAGCAAGGGACTCATGTCTGAGCATACCCTTCCACACTCATGGTGGCCAAAATAATTACAAAAAGGGGGTGGTGATGGACAGAGTATCTGAGTTAATCAGAACACTCCTACCCAGTCAACAGATCAGGGCTTGATCCATCACCGTTTTTTAGCTCACTGCACCATCCCAGTTCAGAACCTGGCTATATGCAAATTAGTCTGTCCCTGGCCCAGTGCATCATGGGAACAGGGCAGACCAAACTACCAAGCCAATTCTTCACTGGAAAGGAAACAAGCTTCCGGGGACCGGTTTCTGGCATTACAGCCGTCTTCAGCCCGGCTTGCTTGAATCCTGGTGGTGCAATGAGCAAGAGACTCATGTCTGAGCATACCCTTCCACACTCACGGTGGCCAAAATAATTACAAAAAGGGGGTGGTGATGGACAGAGTATCTGAGTTAATCAGAACACTCCTACCCAGTCAACAGATCAGGGCTTGATCCATCACCGTTTTTTAGCTCACTGCACCATCCCAGTTCAGAACCTGGCTATATGCAAATTAGTCTGTCCCTGGCCCAGTGCATCATGGGAACAGGGCAGACCAAACTACCAAGCCAATTCTTCACTGGAAAGGAAACAAGCTTCCGGGGACCGGTTTCTGGCATTACAGCCGTCTTCAGCCCGGCTTGCTTGAATCCTGGTGGTGCAATGAGCAAGGGACTCATGTCTGAGCATACCCTTCCACACTCATGGTGGCCAAAATAATTACAAAAAGGGGGTGGTGATGGACAGAGTATCTGAGTTAATCAGAACACTCCTACCCAGTCAACAGATCAGGGCTTGATCCATCACCGTTTTTTAGCTCACTGCACCATCCCAGTTCAGAACCTGGCTATATGCAAATTAGTCTGTCCCTGGCCCAGTGCATCATGGGAACAGGGCAGACCAAACTACCAAGCCAATTCTTCACTGGAAAGGAAACAAGCTTCCGGGGACCGGTTTCTGGCATTACAGCCGTCTTCAGCCCGGCTTGCTTGAATCCTGGTGGTGCAATGAGCAAGGGACTCATGTCTGAGCATACCCTTCCACACTCATGGTGGCCAAAATAATTACAAAAAGGGGGTGGTGATGGACAGAGTATCTGAGTTAATCAGAACACTCCTACCCAGTCAACAGATCAGGGCTTGATCCATCACCGTTTTTTAGCTCACTGCACCATCCCAGTTCAGAACCTGGCTATATGCAAATTAGTCTGTCCCTGGCCCAGTGCATCATGGGAACAGGGCAAACTGGTTATGGCATTCATCCTGCTAGAAGATGTTCTATGGCCCACAAGAGGGTCCTTTTATCTCAAGGCATGACACAGCTAAGTGCAAAGGACAATCCATTGAGATAAGGTCAATTTCTGGACATCCTTTTCTTTCTTCACACTAGTGGACTCAGCAAACCGCTGACCACATTGTACCCCTTAGTCCTATCAAAGAGATAACCAGATCCGTTCGATCCGCTCCGGGAAGGCCTCGGGCCCTAATGGACTCCCTATAGAACTCTACAAGCTCCGTCCGGATGTGCTGGCACCATATATGCGATCTATGTTTTTGGAATCACTGGCGGAAGGGTTTCTTCCTCCTGACCAGAGATTGGCTTCCATAGTGGTTATTCATAAAGAGGGTAAGCCACGTGACCGCTGCGAATCATACAGCACTCGGTAGAGGTACGCGCCAGGGCTGTCCTCTGTCCCCACTCTTGTTTGCCCTTGCTTTAGAGCCACTGGCGGCTTGGCTGCGATGGGAACCATCCATGAAGGGCATTCGATGGTCTCCGGAATTTGAAGACCGTGTATCTCTGTATGCAGATGATATCCTTTTGTACCTCACATCGCCCCGAAAGTCGTTAATCGTCCTTTTCGACGTTTTGACTTCTTTCCGTAAGAATTCCGGCTTAGTTATAAATTGGTCTAAATCTTGCGTTTATGTTCTCTCCGGTGATACTCCTCTCCTGCCCCGTGATTGTCCTATTCCGGTGGTACTAGATGGTTTCAAATATCTGGGAATCTTTGTCACCTTGGACCCCACACTTCGGTATGAGCGCAATCTGCTGCCCCCTCTCAGACGCCTTCGGGCGGATGTCGGGACTTGGAGCAGACTCCCCCTTTCTCCCTTGGGACGAGCTGCGTTGTTTAAGATGATGTCGCTCCCCCGATTCCTTAATGCGCTTCAAAACACGCTTGATGTTGTGTCAGCGGAATATTTTCGTGAGATTGAGAGCCTACAGCAGCAATTGTTATGGGGGGGCCGTCCTCGCATCGCCCTCTCGAAGCTTACACTCCCTTGGTACGATGGCGGCATCGCTCTCCCGGACATTCGTCGCTATTACTGGGCCTCTCAATTGGGGGCCATCAACCATGGCACCTATACTCCCCCACTAAACCCGGCTTTTGCGATGGACAGATGGTTGCTACCCGGTGGGGACTACAATAGGGCTCTATATGCGAAATCAGCTGGCGAAACTCTTACGGGCCCCACCAAAACAGCAGTGCAGGTGTGGCGTAGAGCTACGGCGGCCACGGGATGGGCCGACGGGCTACCCCACTATATGCCTCGGATAAACTGGGCTCCCTTTGGCAATCGAAGGGATTTGATCGGTGGGACATGATCGGGATCAGTAGGGTAGACGACGTATGGATCAAGGGCAGGGTCAAGACGTTTGAGGAATTGAAAGTTGAGTATGGGCTGAATGATAAGGAATTCTTCAGATATGCGCAAGTCCGGCATGCGGTCTTGTCTGTTTTTCCACTAGGCTCGGACGTGCCGGAGGCATCCCCGCTCGAGGATCGGATTCTGGATGGTCACGTTCCTGATAGCACGATCTCGCTAATTTATAAAAAATTGATCAATACCAGGACTGATCTACTAGATAGTCTTCGAGGGTTGTGGACCAGAGATGGTCTAGAACTCGATGATGAGGACTGGCAGTCCGCGATTTCTTCCCCGAAGGAAGTGGCTATCCCGGCACGTCTTCGGTTCGTCCAACTAAAAATTTTGCATAGGGTGTATGTGACTGGCCCACGTCTGGTGCGAATGGGATTTTCGGTGGATGGATTGTGCAGGCGCGGGTGCGGTATGGTGGCTACGTTCCTTCATATTATCTGGGAATGCCCTGCTGTGATACGTTATTGGAACCGCATGCATGAAGTAATGAGTGAGGTCACGGGAGTGCGATTAATGCCTGAAGCGCGAAGATGCTTGTTGAATGTCTGGGAGCCGAATGACTACAATCAAGCGCAGCTCCGCTGGGCGACCTTGGGCAACATGGTTGCCAAGCGTGATATTGCCCAATTGTGGGGCGCTCAGAAGCCTCCGACACTTCTGGGGTGGACACAAAACATGGATTGGTGCATGTTTCGAGAAAAAACTGTGTATGTTTCCCGTGGCAGACCGGGCAAGTGGGGGAAAGTGTGGACCCAATGGAACACATACCGTGGAGATATATGTACTCCCCCAATGTCGGAATTTGATGCTGATTTGTCTTCCTCCCAACCTGACGTTTCCTCCGCAGGAATATAGTTGTTTTGTATATATTTTGGTCTCCTTCCCCCCCCCCCCCCCCTAATTATTGATTGCACTACTGCTTGATTCCTCTATGTACCCCCCCCCACGGGCCACGTGATGACACGATTTAATGTACTGCCTTGTTTTGTATTGTTCTTTTGTTTTCTTGTTTTAAAATCAATAAAAAGTTTTCAAAAAAAGAGATAACCAGAAGCACATCATGGTAAAATTGGTATAGCTAATCCTCCTGGGATGTGGTGGTTAAAAGGCAGGGAGTATAATGGTCTGCCTCACATGGAAAGTTTGCACCCCTATTCAGAAGAAAGGATGCACAAGTCATAATGACCATCTTGTCTGGGATGAAGGTAATATGCAGCAGCTTAAGTTGCGCAGCTTGCAGCTCACCGACACGAAGTGCAGACGTGACTGCACTGAGAAACTCAGTTTGTAAGGGCAAAAGTCTCAGAGTTTCAACTATGAAGACGCTTAAACAAAAGAATAAATCAAAAAGGTTAAGGTCAAATTGGGGTACCACTGTGGCATAATGTAGGGAGTGGGTTGAAACATATGAAAACATTTACAATGGGTGGTTTTAATAATGGGTATTTATCAGTATAAAAGAGAAATTGGCTAGTAAATAACCCTTAACAGTGCCCCCAGCAATGCCATGCATGGTCAAAGATAAGACGAACAAAAGGGCAGCAGACATGCTTGCCTGTTACAGCTCTACCGGTTTGCTTCCTCACCAGAGGACAAATTTGGACCAACAGTCTCAACAAACTGACTTCGTAGTAGGAGGGCAGATAACTGGGGGGCGTGGCTAGCAGCCGATGCCAGCAGACGCAGCCTAACGAGGCTCCCGTCCCAAGCCCCGGTAAATCCTTCTAAAATCCGCTAATCAGCGCGGACTCCCCGTGAAAACCGGGTCGAGTCCTCACCATCCATCGGTGCCTGCCCAGAGAGCGCGCCGAGAGTGTACATCGCCCGCGGTCCGCGCTGCGGCCCCTCCGATCCCGGAGCGGACAACATCTAAAATGGCGGCGTAGGACTCCAGGGGACGCCGGACTGCACCCAGGGGAGCCAGGTGCTCGGCAATTGAGGACTACCAACCATACGGGGTGAGAGCTGACCTTGTGTGGCAACCTGGGCGCAGCGATCTTGGTGGACGCATTGGCGGCGCTGCGGAGGAGAGTGAGGCCCGGGCCTCCGGGGAGCTCGAAAATTGACGTCCCGGCTTCTGGGCCTGAGCGTCTATTGAGTCGGCACTGCAGCGCATGATACTGCGCCAACGGGAGGAGACCCCTGGCGGGCAGCGGGGACACCAACACGCCTGGGGCGCAAGCGGAGCAACGCCACGGGCGTACAGAGTCTCAGGAGCAGAGTCGGAACGGGGAAGCGGAAGGCCGCGGGGGCGGCGGCTCAGCGCCGGGGGGACGGAGCACAGACCCGGACTGAGGACCCGGCAGCCCCATTTGCAGACCCTGGCCCGGCTGGCTCCACCACTGCGCTGAGGTACTGGGCGGTGCGCTCGCTCCCAGGTGTCTGGACCCCCTCCTCGCCCAGCTGACCCGCCTCATTGCCCATCAACCGGGGGGAACCTGCTGGAGTGATCGACACCCTGGGACTGCCAGAAGGGGCATTCAGTGCGGCGCTGACCAGCGGGACCTTCCTGCCACAGCGGGGTGTGATCGTGAATGTGGGCCTCGGAGCAGTAGGTGGATTGGGAACCGGCAGGGGGCTGTAACACTGGCCGACAGCGGAGAAGAGGCGCCTGCCTGGCGACCTTGGAATCTACAAGGGGGTGGCCTGCCTGGTGAATATCGACAGAGGCTGGCGACTCCACTTTTGGGACGGTGACCCGGTCCTCCGCTGGGAGAACTGCTCTGACAGGAGTGCGGATCCCTCGAACTCGGACTCCCTGCACACCAGCTGAGAACTCGACGGCCCGCGGTGACGGGAGGGGTGCGGGAAGACGGCGCCGGAGTGCGGAGCAGGGACCTGAACTGGCCGGCAGCAGTGACCGGCTCGCTGTGGGACTACATCGGAGACGGGGACGACCGTTGGCGCCCCCCCCCCCCTCCCAGCTGCACCACTGGGACACAGCCACCGCTACAAGAGAGCACCCCTGGCCTCCCGGACCGAGGGCTGCATTTGTCTGGCCGGTGACAACTCTGCATCGTCGAAGGGACTGGTCGACCTGCTGAGCGACCTGTCCGTCTCGAACACCTCAACATTAGCCCGGAGGTTCGCCTGACAGAGGCATGGGGAAAACGAAAGGACCAAAAGGTGAAGCAGGGACGGCCACAGAGGCTCCGGACACCATGCCACACTCCCAGTCGGACTTGCTAACGATGCGGGACCGAATCCTGGATGTGATAGCGGCCACGAGGACCGCCTTGCAACAAGACATTGCTCAAGTGTCGACGGGCCTGGGGCTCCTGCGGGCAGACCATGGGAAACTAGTCGACAGGGTCAAAGACACAGAAATAATCCTGAAAGACGTGGTGCCGGGACAGAAAGCCTTGGAAGGGAAACTTACGGACGCCCTGGACCGTATCCAGACGCTGGAGAGGAGAGCGGAAGATGCGGAAAACCGAAGCCGGCGGAACAATGTACGACTGGTGGGCCTTCCGGAGAAATGTGAGGGGACGGACATGCTGGGCTATGTGGACAAGTGGCTGCGGACAGTGGTGGCGCCAGAGGGCCTATCGCCATTCTTCACGCTGGAGAGGGCGCATCGTGTGCCTGCCCGGCCCCCGAAACCGGGGCTCCCTCCGCGACCAGTGGTGATCAAAGTGCTCCACTACAGGGATAGAGACTGGCTACTGCAACGAGCAAGGGAAGCGGGGCCGTTCCAGGTTGACAATAGCACGGTCACGTTGTTTCCAGACTACACCTTCGAGACTCAAAAGCAACGGGCTTCATTCCTCTCCATTATAAAGAACTACGAACAGAGGGGCTGCAGTATTCGCTGTTGTTCCCGGCGAGACTCCGAATTGCGTTAGATGGGAAGGCACTGTTCTTCACTTCATCGGCGGATGCCTGGGCCTGGTGGGACTCCTACAAGGCTGGAACAGATGGGGCCCACCACAGGGCCGCTGCGGAGGAATTCCAATGGGGCACGGTAAGAAGATCCAGACGGCTTCGGAAAAGGGGCCAACATCAGAAGCGGCTGACGGAATCGCAGACAACAGTGGAGCGAAAAGCGGCGCTGCAAGCGGTGAAGGAGGTCTCGGGAGCGGAGGAACCACAGCAGGAGGGAGACTTGAAATCAGTCTCGGAGGACAAACAAACGGGGTCGGAAACTGAACAGTCGGAGGTGGACAGCACGAAGGGCCCGACAGTAACGCCACAAACGGCGGAGGAGGTCTTCGGCTGCTGAGTATCGAACTGGGGGATGGGGGGGCTGGCAGCGACAACCTGAAGGGAGTGGCGAACCTGTCCGCTGGAGCAGGCAGACGTGAGATTGGTCAACCGTGAGTGTGGATGTACATTGAGGGGTGGAGGGGAAGGGGGACGCAATTATCGCTGAGGTAACTAGTGCACGCACCCAGAGGCCCCTAAGGCCATCGCAGTACAGACTGCGAGCTAGAAAGTTTTGAGAGCACTTTGCTCAATTGTTTGGACGGGGGTAACTCTTCTGTAGTTAGGTCCTGTTCTAGGGAGGGTGGATGTCTGGAGATGTTGGGATTACTCAGGACAGGGAGGGGGGTGGTGGGAGAGGGTCGGGCAGGGGAGGACTGTAGGGCGCAGGGGGAGGGGAACGGTCCAGTTGGGGAAGGGAGACGGGGGGCCATTACTGGTGTCTGGCCACTGAGGGACGGGGCTCTTAGCCATCAATGTCGGGAACATGGATACTGTGGGATCGTTAAAATGTGTGTCCTGGAACGTGCGGGGACTGAATTCAATGACTAAAAGGCACAAAGTTCACTCTTACCTGGTCCGCAGGGGGGTTCACATTGCCTTCCTACAAGAAACACATCTAACCAAAAAAGAGGGGGCGGCGCTCCAAAGGAGGTGGCGGGGTCACCTGTTCTACACCACATATTCAGCATTTGCCAGGGGGGTGCTGGTCTGGATTCGGGCTGGGGTCCCCTTCCAAGTCACTAAACATACTGTGGACCCGGAGGGTCGATTCGTAGCTGTTGAGGGTTTACTTAGGGGCCGTACTATAGCGCTCTGCAGCGTTTATGCACCGAACACTGAACAAGCGCCTTACTTCACTAAACTCTCCAAGCACTTAGCAACCTACTTCCCTGGTCCAATATTGATGGGGGGGAGACTTTAACTCTATTGAGGACACTGCATTGGATAGGTCACACCCACCACTACACGCTTCCCCTGTACATAGGCTAGCGAAACATAGAATGCAATGGCAGGGGCAGTGGGATCTCACTGATGTATGGCGCGCACAACACCCTGCTGAGCGGGACTATTCCTTCTATTCCAGCATGCACGACCTCCATGTCCGCATTGACGCATTCTTGTGCTCTAGTCAAGTTCTCCCAGCAATCACCCGCACAGAATACCTAACACGCACGATCTCAGATCACAATCCCCTGCTGCTCACCCTGGCTTGGATGAACGGGTCTACGCCGATTCCGACATGGCGGCTCCGGCCGGACACGTTGGATGACCCACCGTTTAGGACGGATTTGGAACTCAGAATCACACAATATTTTACAGAGAACGAGGAGACTACCTCCTCCAGGGCCGCTGAGTGGAACGCATTCAAGGTGGTGGTGAGGGGACACTGTATAGGAAAATTTGCAGGGACACGACGCACGCTGGTAGAGGACTTGGACAAGGCGGAGCGAACGCTGCGGGAAGCTGAACAATCGCGACCCGGCCACCCCGAATTGCAGGGTAAGGTTAGTACAGCGAGAGAGGCAGTAGCGGTTGAAATGGAGCGCCTACGCAGCTTTGATTATAAAGCTTATGTGACCAAGACTCTCGCTGAGGGGGATAAGACGGGGACACTCCTAGCCTGGCTGGCCAACCCTCACAGGGGATCCACCCCGATACTATCACTGGCGGGGGTGAGCGGGGAAGTCTATCACACGCAACCAGACATAGTGCGGTGCTTCAAAGACTATTACGGCAATTTATACAAGAGGGGGTTGGAGGCCCGACCCGAGGCGACGGAAGCCCTGTTGGCGGAGGCCCAGCTGCCTCAGTTAGACCCGGAATACGCTGACGCACTCGGAGGCCCGATTGGCCTTGAGGAAGTTAGAGGGGCCATCAAGAAAATGGCGCGAAACAAAACACCGGGGATGGATGGTCTGCCTGTTGAGTTTTATGTAAAGTATATAGAGCTACTGGCCCGAGACTTAGAACGGTATATAATAAAGCCAAGGAGAAAGGTGAATTGCCCCAGTCGATGCGCGAGGCGATCATGATCCCGCTGCTCAAACCACGCAGGGATAGCGCGGACCCGGCGTCATACCGACCGTTGTCGATGCTGACGACGGACTACAAAATTTTGAGCACGATTCTAGCCGGGAGATTGATTGCACATATGACGGGTTTGATTCATAGGGACCAGTCAGGCTTTATCCCTACCAGGAACACAGCCCAAAACATTCGGCGGCTGCTCAGGCTACTGGCGGACCCTCCACAAACGGCGAAGGCCCCTATGGTGTTGTCGGTTGACATTGAAAAAGCATTCGATAGCCTGGAATGGAACTATCTATATGCGGTGATGAGGGGATTCGGGCTCGGGGAAGGTTATATAAAATGGACCGAAGTGCTATATGCACGGGCAGGCGCGAGGGTGAGAGTAGGAGCTTTAATATCGGATCGCTACGACGTACACAGGGGGACGAGGCAGCGTTGTGCGCTCTCTCCACTGTTGTTCGCCCTGGCCATGGAGCCGTTTGCAATGCTGGCTAGAGGTGGTGATGCGTACCTCGGACTGGAGGCGCGAGGGACCCACCACCATATATCGCTGTATGCGGACGATCTTTTGCTGTTCTTAGATAACGCTGATGAGGCGGTTAGGGGTGCGGAGGGTCTACTACTGAGATTCGGGGCGCTCTCAGGCTTGAAGGTGAATTGGGAGAAGACATGTCTCTTCCCGCTCCGGAAGGAGGAGAAGTGCCCGACATCCAACATTAGCATGCGCTTGGAACCTGATTGTCTGCACTATCTTGGGACCTACATTTACCACGAGCCCGCCAACTTGTTGGACGGGAACATCGGACGGTGTATTTGAGGATTGAAGGGCAACATGTCCTTCTGGGCTACCCTCCCCCTGTCCATGTCGAGACGAGTGTCCCTCCTCAAAATGGTCGCTCTACCAAGGCTGTTATACTTTTTCAGGACCCTGCCGGTATGGATACCGGGAGATGTGTTCAGGCGCTTGAAGTCCAGCATAATATCATTTCTATGGGGAGAAGGCAGGCGGCGAATAGCACTGACGACTCTCATGCGCCCTAAGGACCAGGGAGGGCTAGCGGTCCCAGACTTCGAGCTCTATTACCTGGCAGCGCAACTACAATTCTTTACGCAGGAAGTAGCGAGAGTGTACCGGGGGCCTGTCCATGAACGGGACGCGGGCACCCCCCGCCATGTGCTGGCCTATATAGCCCTCCAGCAGAAATTATTACTGAGTGGGTTGACCCTGGAGGAAAGGACACTGCGGTTGTGTTGGAATCGCATGCAAAAACGAGCAGGCCCCGGTCACCCATATGCGCCGGAGATACCATTAGGGATGTTGACGGCACTCCCGCACGGGGGGGACTGGTCGAACCTCCAACTGTGGGAAGAAGCGGGACTTCAGATGGTGGGGGACTTATACTCAGACGGGGTGCTAACGGAGTTCCATACTCTGCAGGAACGCTATGATCTCCCACGGGGTGACTACTTAGTGCGCGCGGCGGTGGTGCGGGCGATTCAAACACATTGGGGAGAGGGACTGATAGAACCTAAAACGTCATTAGCTTGTCAATATACGATAGTGACTGCAGGAACGATAAAAGCGGTTACATGTCTTTACTCCAGAATGCACACAGAAAACATACCACCACTAACACGCCTCAAAACACAATGGGAGAACGACCTGCAGAAGGAAATCCCTGACACAACTTGGTCCCAGCTGCTTCAGCGAGCAAGAAAGAGCACCAGAAACGCCCGTTTCCAATTAATACACCTCTATATTCTGCACAGGGCCTACCTCACTCCGAACAAGATAGCAAGATACTTTGGCGCGGTTGATGCAGCATGTCCCAGATGCGCGCTAGTCGGAGCTGACTTGCAACACATGCTTAGGGACTGCCCTCGTATTCAGGAGTACTGGATGGGAGTTGGGGACGCCTTGAATGAGGTCACGGATAGGGAACTGAACTATGATAGCGCGGTCGTCCTACTACATTCGTTCCCACACACACGCAAAAGGAAACTGTCGAGTAAATTTATAGACATGGGCCTTATGATTGCAAAGAGGGAGCTCACCCGGGGTTGGAAATCAAAGACAGCACCAACACACCAAAAGTGGTTGAACGAATTTCTGAAATGGGCAGCGGCAGAAAGCACACTTAGACACCAACTGGCCCGGCGAACGGCAAATGAGAAGGCTCAGGAAGCGGCGCTAGCATGGGAAACCCTAGTCCAGGCGCTTAGGGACAGTGCAGAGAAGAGTGACGAAGAGGAGGGAGTAGTATTCCAGGAGGCCCCAAGGGAGGAGATATTAGACCCCGCACTGACACCTGACACACGCACCTAAGTATTGCTTCCACAATCCTAACCACACCGTCTTGCCCGAGTTCACAAACATGACAAGTAGGATCAGGCACCAGGGGGACGGGGAGGATGGGGAGGGCAAAAAGTTGAATTGTTTTTTTTTTTGTTTTTTTTTTCTACTACAGAGAGCTGATACACAACTACAGAGCTAGGGGGTTCAGTAGGCATAGACCACCTAAAAGCGGAGAACATTGAAACGATGAGCTAATTATACCTGAACCTGCTGCACCCTGAAACGTGGTCGACCGCCACCCAGCCTCCGGGATGTGGGTTCTGAGGCTGTGTATATAGGCAATAATTGGACAGTAATTGAATTGGTTCCAGGGTCTATACTGGTGTGCATATTGTATGGCTGGCATTATCTCTGCAATAAAAATTGTTTTACAAAAAAAAAAAAAAGGAGGGCAGATAACTGAAATGACATCAACCACTTTTAAAGGGAGACTGAAATCTCTCAGTTGGTTCCGCTCAATCTCCACATATGAAGGTGTAGACTGTGGAGGTTTTGGGTTGAACACACTGCCCTGCTGCTGCAACAGCATATCCTCCCAAAGGGGAACTTAAAGTGGAGAGCAGTCACTCAAAGAGCAAAGTTAGGAGTGTTAAAATCTTTAAGTCCTACCTGAGGCCACTAGGATCAGCTGTACTCTGCCGGACGTTGCTTAGGACTCGAGGGATCAGAGACAAAGGCAGAAACCTGCACAAGAGGCCAGAGTCCCATTACATATGGAATGCATCTCCCAGGAACTCTTGAGCACAGAAGACTTAACACCGAGTGCGTATGGACATGGTGATCAGGACTAAGTGTGCTTCCTGGTCCGCAAGAGGACACCGGCTGAGTTACTCTGCCCGATGCATAGTGATCCCAGCAGATGACTGACTACGAGAGAAATCCTGAAAAATGGCAGTTATAATCTCAGATCCTCAAGACAGAAGACTTGAGTCCCTGCTCTGTCCTGCTTGTTGCAGTACCCCATGGCAGTTGTGTTATCAGCAGTAGATGTGTTTGCCACCACTGAGTTCAGGAAGGGATAAGGCGAATTGCCTGCCACATGTCACACTGGTGTCTTTAATCCACCACTGAAGATTATACTACATGATAACAAAAGACCAAGAACCTTCTGAACTACCAGGACCAGAACAGTCCTGAACCATAGCATAAATGTCCCAGGCTTGTCGCGGGCCGAAGTCCTTCATGATAATAGTGTTGTTTCCATATGGGTCCCTATAAAGGGAACCTCTGAACAGACTGAATATGGTATTTGGACATCTTAACGAAAACCCCCAGGATGGACAGTAATGACACTGTTGTCATTTGGGAATCCATGTATCCCCAACCTTGAAGAGGTCCTGCAACCATGTACATGACCTTTGTATAGGCCCAAGAGACCAATGTAAAGCTAACACTTAGGAAGGTGACTTGGAAGTTGCCCCCCTCAAAGCAGAGTTACTTCCTGTAGGGCTGTAGGACTAGGACATGGAAGTAGGAATCCTGCAGGTCCAGAAACCTCATTCAGTTCTCAGGAACTGAAGTATGTGTCATAATTTAAATCTTCTCCTTTTTGAGAAAGACACTGATGTCTGAGTGAAGACGTGAGGGATGTCCAGAAAGGAAAGAGCATAACTAACTGGGACAATCTAGAGGACCCACTGGTCTGAAATAAATGGAGCGCAAGTATGGCAGGCAACAATCAATCAATCAATCAATCAAGGAATTTGTAGCGCGGACTACTCACCCGTGAGGGTCTGAAGGCGCGGGGGAGGGGGGCTATTGCTCGAACAGTCAGGTCTTGAGAAGCCTCCTGAAGGTTAGAAGGTCTTGGGTCTGCCGTAGGAGGATGGGGAGGATGTTCCAGGTCTTGGTGGCGAGGTAGGAGAATGATCTGCCGCCGGAGGTTGCTCTTTGGATGTGGGGGACGGTGCCAGGTCTTCAGAAGCCTCCTGAAGGTTAGTAGGTCTTGGATCTGACTTAGGAGGATGGGGAGGGTGTTCCAGGTCTTGGCGGCGAGGTAGGAGAATGATCTGCTGCCGGAGGTTGCTCTTTGGATGCGGGGGACGGTGGCGAGGGCGTGGTCAGCAGAGCAGAGCTGGCAGTTTGAGGTGTAGAAGGTGAGTCGTCTGTTGAGGTATGTTGGTCCGGTGTTGTGGAGTGCCTTTTGTGCGTGGGTGATCCTCTTGTTGACGGGCAGCCAGTGCAGGTCTCTCAGGTTGGGTGTGATGTGGCTGTGTCGCGGGATGTCGAGAATCAGGCAGGCCGAGGCGTTCTGTATGCGTTGCAGACGTTTCAGTAGTCCAGCCTGCTGCTGACGAGGGCCTGGGTAACCGTTTTTCTTACATCGGTGGGGATCCATCTGTAGATCTTGCGGAGCATGCGGAGGGTGTTGAAGCAGGAGGATCAGACGGCGTTGATTTGCTTGGTCATGGAGAGTGTTGAGTCGAGGACGAACCCCAGGTTGCGTGCGTGGTCGGTGGGTGTTGGTGCTGTTCCCAGGGCGGTTGGACACCAGGAGTCGTCCCAGGCTGAGGGGGTGGAGCCGAGGATGAGGACCTCCGTCTTGTCCGAGTTCAGCTTCGGACGGCTGTTCTTCAGTCGGCGATGGCCCTTAATTCCTTCGTGGAGGTTGGTCTTGGCGGTGAGGGGGTCCTTGGTGAGGGAGAGGATCAGCTGTGTGTCGTCGGCATAAGAGATGATGTTGAGGTTGTGCAGTCTGGCGATGTGGGCGAGTGGGGCCATGCAGATGTTGGATGCTGCCACCCACCTGTTGATCTCAACTGATCGCTTCAGTAAAACTCAAAAGGTTGCAAAGTGGTGCCCGGAGAAAAGAGGATGAGGAATGCTGTTGTTGTTGAGCACGGAGCACTCCTGTTCTGATCACCCTGGAAAGTCTGTGGACTGCTGCACATGCTGGAAAGGCTGCTGTGGCATACTTTGAATATACTCAGAATTTTCTGTATTACTGCTGGAAAACTGATGAGCAGGGGGAAGTAACCCCAATGAAGGGACCCATAACTCTACTGCTCTTGAAGTGCTCGAAGGCTGCATCAGTTTTGTTTAACCAAAAACTCTGGCCCAATCATAGGGAATATCCTTTAGAAAAGGTTGGACTGACCCAGAGAAGCCAGTTGAGTGTATCCAAGGAAGTAGTCCTATAATGAAGATAGTGGCCATTGCAGGAGCAACAGAAACAGTGGTATCCAGCCCAGAACACAGGACGTATTTTGCAGGATCATATCAATCTTGTAATGTCTGGGAAATGTGTTGGGTACATCTTCAGACAATGCAGGTAAAACCTACCCTGCCATATTCTATAGGGCATGCATATAAACACCAAGGAGGTCAAATGCATTCGAGCAAAACACAAATCTAAACTGACAGAAATCTTTTTTTTTTGGCCCTTAGCATCAAGTCTCATGGATTCTGTGTTGGGCAGATTAACCAGGGAAGAATTTAGAGTGACCTTACTTGGCAATTCCGGTACTACACGGCTCTCTGAAGTTGGATGCTGTGTCAAAAATTCATAATCACTTAGTGCTGATCTGTGACTTCTGGCTATGGAGAAACTCACTGCTGAGGCCAAGTAAGGCTTAGTCAAAGCTGCCAGGATCAGGTCACTCAGGGCTTCATTGAATGGTAACAAGGGCTCTGTGGCAGCAGGCACAGGCTGCAAGATTTCCGTCAGCAGGTTGGACTTAATCTCATCCATTAGGAGTGGTAATACTAGGACTTTCACAGCCCTCTCAACCACTGCAGCAAAAGAGGCACGTTCTTCTGCAGGGAGTGCCAATGGCAAATCCATGGTGTATTCCGCAGAGTTATCTAAGTAATTGGCATTTTGCAAGTCGAGTTAAAGGTAATTATCCGAATAATGAGGAAGGAGCACATTATTTACTTCTTTATCGTTATTTACGTTGTGTGGAACATGGCAAATGCCTTGTGTAGCATCTCAATCTGATCCAGAAACAGCCTCACCCCTACTTAATATACTGCAGTTGAGGCACATGAACTAATGGAGAGTCCTCATCAGTTATAATATTTGCTTAAGCAATGGTATATCCCGACACTGGACCAGCTCTTGTAGAAGAAGTTTCCAGGTTCAAGGCTGGAGTCAGGGATAGATATGGAACTGGCAGCACTAAAGCCAGAAGCAATGCCAATAAAGGAACAACGGGCAGGGCCTGTGGCATGAGACTTGAGGTGTAGCCCAGCAACAAATCAAGCTGACTTTGTCCATGGCGAATTGATGACAGGAAGGGCCCACCATTGGAACGGAACTGAGGGTTCTGGTTGTCCATGGGGCCCGGACCCATTTTGAAGATCTGCAATTTGACCTAATTGAGGGTCTCAATTTGCTGTGGAGTCCAAGATGGTCCAGGGAACTCGGATTATGATTAACATCCAAGATGTATTCAGGTTTTCTAAACCAACAACAGTGCCATCTCTTATGAAGTGGAAGCATCTGGACGTCAAAGAACTTCACATTCATTTTGACTTGTCCTTCACCTTACCTGATGTGGTTAACTAGGACCAGCATCGCCTCTTGTGTTACACACACATTATTTTAACACTTACAGCTTTGGGGGTGACATGCCTTCCTACTGGAAACCCTGATAATTTGGAGTAAAAAAACAAAATCAGTAGGAGCGGAGCACTGGATCCGCCTCTACAGGCGTGAGGCTGCAGGGGTGGCACCTTGATGTAGCTTCATGTTGCCTTATCTGGAGGTGGGATGGGGTTGTGAAGGAGGAAGATGGTGCCTCCTGCTGCCAAGCAGAGGCTATTCCAAGAGTCTCTGAATCAAGTCTGCCGTCTGAGGAGATTCACAAGTTGAGGAATCAAGAGATGAGGAATCTGTAGTTAGAAGTGTCCATCAAAAGGCAGATGTTTGAGTTGAGAACTTTTTATATTTTCAGATGCCTAGTTGAGTATTTAACATTTGATATTTTTCATTGCATTTTTTCTGTACATTCAATTGCCCAACAGGTATTTGGGAGAAAAGCCCCACAATATAAGGTTCTAACCTGAACATCATCACGTAGATTGCAAGTCTGTGACATCTCTAATCACATACAAATGAACATCCACATGAAAGGGACAGCCAGACACGAGAAGCATGAGTATGCTCAGGTACTTCTTACCTCTGACATGGAGGGGCCACGGAATAGACAGTAACAGAAATCCATCCAACATTAAACTAAACTGGTATTCTGATTATACTTTTAGCAGTGCACAACTGCAATGGTAATTTGCTGTGTACTAAGCCACCCACTAGTAACTGAACTGGGATGACAGCACCCGCTAGTGGTGGGTGCGGTTGTCTTGAGGTGCACCAATGGTTGTGGATTGGGAAGAAGGATGGCCTTTGGTTGAGATTGCAGATTGTCCGGGAGTTTGGGGAACAAGCAGGCCTGTGGGTAAGGCTTATAAAGAGCTTCTGTGTGAGTTATGGCATATGAATTGGGACTGTGATTCTGGGTAAAATATACATTGTGCCAAGAAAACTGAATGAGTAGTAGATGGGGTCTGAATGTTGGGTTTGCAGAACATTTTTTGATTGCTAACTTAGGTTGAAGTCTATGGTCGGGATTGCATACCGGGCCCAAAAAACAGTGTGAACCAAGGTATGATGCAGAATGGGAAAACATCCTTTATTTTAGTCCAGTAATTAAATACTACCATTGCTCATGTGATGGTGCGGGCAGCTGAATAAGAAATTGTTGTACCTGCAGCATCCTTTTACCATTTTCCTCTATTGTTCCTTCGCTGGATACATGAAATTTGGTGAACTTGGCCTGAGACCTGGAAAACAATGAGTCATTTAGACACAGTAAACTTCAGTATAGCATGAAGACAGCACTGCTATATAAAATGGAGCAGACACAGCCTCACAACTACCCTTCACAATTGCTCACTACCAACCTAGACCCAAACAAGCGTGCCCTTACAGAGAGCCTCACTACTCCCTCATGGGTTAACTCCTAACATCATCTATCTACTACAGTCTCTCTATTTCGGCACATGCCTTCTGAGACACAGACACACAGACACCGACAGACACAGAAACCGACAGACACACACACACACACAGACACCCCCCCGTGTCTCTCTGTTCAAACCACCACACAAATGAGACCATTGTGACCCCAGGTGCCCCTTGATGATGTTTCCAACCACAGTTTGGAGTAATGTCATATACCTCTAGGTGTGGCCCAAACTACAAACAGTGGTGGCTTTTCCATGCATGAAGTGTGGAGACCGTAAGTGTGCTGGAATTATGTTAATCTCTTAAAAATGCGTGCGCTTTTAAAACTTGTTTAAAATACACATTAAAATAGCCAGTCCTACATGCAATAAAACAATACAAAGGCTCTAAGTTTTTTTTATAACATTCATCCTATGCACAATATAATCCTATTGGCTGTGCTCAGGGAAACTAGGAGAACATAGGCATTTTTGGGTTTACTATCTTGTTGGGTAACACAGTCTCAGACAACGAAATAGAGGTTTCAGAAGGAAAATGCTACTTACCAGTATGCATCTGTTCTTGGCATGTAGAGCTGCAGAGTTACACACTGTGCATAGATGGCCACCTAGTGTTGGGCCCGGATGTTTGCAGTTTGTTTTGTTGTAGAAAAGTCTTTGGAAGTCAGGGGCTAGGGGACTCCTCCTTTGGATGATACTGCGCATGGGCATCGGCTCGATCCCCAGATTGTTTTTCGCCATTAGGGAAGTGATGGAGCTGTACAAGAAGTAGTGATGTCCATGTGATTTGTATCTAATTAAGATAATACTGGAACAGATAAAGGTAGCCGGGGAGGCGGGTGGGCATGTATAACTCTGCAGCTCTACATGCCAAGAACAGATGCATACTGGTAAGTAGCATTTTCCGTTCGAGGCATATGAGCTGCAGATTACACATTGTGCATAGATTGTATAGCAGTACCCACACCTAGCGGCAAACACCAGTATCTGTTGCAGTTGTTTGGAACAGAGTTTTTAGTACAGCCTGGCCCACAGTGGCTTGTTGTTTAGTTTGCACTTCTACACAATAATGTTTTGTGAATGTGGCCGGTGTAGACCATGTAGCTGCTTTGCATATATCATCTAGGGGAATGTTCTCTAAGAATGTCATTGAAGCCCCTATTTTCCTTGTAGAATGGGCTTTTGGAGGAATTGTTAA
This sequence comes from Lissotriton helveticus, assembly GCF_964261635.1. Classification (NCBI taxonomy): domain Eukaryota; kingdom Metazoa; phylum Chordata; class Amphibia; order Caudata; family Salamandridae; genus Lissotriton; species Lissotriton helveticus. Next base: position 793,887,189 of record NC_136072.1, read on the forward strand.
CGTACGTTTGGCTTTGTGGTAACATATTTGTATGCTTTTAACAATCCACCTAGCGATCCCTGATTTTGAAATGGGGTTGCTTTATGTGGTGGTGAAAAAGACACAAAAAGTTGTTTTGTTTTACGAAAAGTTTGTGTCCTTTCTATGTAGTACAGTAATGCTCTTTTGACATCTAAGGTGTGTAGAGCTCTTTCTGCGACTGTTTGAGGCTGCGAGAAAAATACGGGCAGCTCAACTGATTGATTTAGATGGAATGGTGAAATGACTTTAGGAAGGAATTTAGGATTAGTACGAAGAACCACTTTGTTATGATGCATTTGCAGAAAGGGTTCTTGAATGGTAAATGCTTGTAGCTCACTAAACCTTCTTAGAGAAGTAATAGCTACTAGGAAAGCTACTTTCCAGGTTAGGAATTGCAGTTCACATTTATGTAACGGTTCAAATGGAGGTCCCATTAATCTTGTGAGAACAATGTTTAAGTTCCATACTAGTGAAGGTGGCGTTCTGGGAGGAATTATTCTTTTGAGTCCTTCCATGAAAGCCTTTATAACTGGTACTCTAAAAAGAGATAGATGTTGTCTATTTTGTAAGTATGCTGCAATGGCAGCGAGGTGTAGTCTGATTGACGTATAGGCTAAGTAACACTTTTGAAGGTGTAATAGATATCCTATAATGTGTTGAATAGACACGTCTAGGGGATTTATCTGGTTGTTTTGGCAGTATATGACAAACCGTTTCCACTTAGCAGCATAACATGCTCTAGTAGTGGGACGTCTAGCTTCTTTGATAACGTTCATACATTCTGAAGGAAGGTTGAGGTAACCAAACTCTATGACTTCAGGAGCCAGATCGCTAGGTTGAGCTGAGCTGGGTCCGGGTGTCTGATCTCTCCATGGTTCTGTGTTAATAGGCGTGGAGATAGGCTTAGTTTTTGGTGTGGTACTACAGACATTTGCAACAGCGTGGTGTACCACGGTTGTCTGGCCCAAGTTGAAGCAACTAGAATGAGCGTCAGGGAATGTTGCTGTAGTTTGCGTACCACTAACGGAAGTAGTGGGAGAGGAGAAAAAGCGTACGCAAATTGTCCTGACCAATTCATCCATATTGCATTGCCTTTGGACAATGGTTGTGGGTATCTGGCGGCGAAGTTTGGGCATTTTGCATTTTTGTGGGAGGCAAAGAGGTCTATCTGAGGTTGTCACCACATTTGAAAGAACGGTTGAAGAACTTGCGGATGAAGTTCCCACTCGTGGATTTGCTGTGTCTGACGACTTAGCAGATCTGCTATAGTGTTTTGTACTCCTGGAACGTGTTGGGCTAAGAGGAAGGTCTTTAGTGGTATAGCCCATCTCCATATCTGCTGTGCTAACAGAGAGAGCTGCAGAGAGTGTGTTCCCCCTGGTTTGTTTATGTAGTATATAGCTGTCATATTGTCTGTGCGGACTTAGACAGCTTTGCCTGACACTTGATTTTGAAATGCTTTTAGGGCTAGAAACACAGCTAGCAACTCCAAGTGGTTGATGTGGAGTAACTTTTGCTGCGGTGTCCACCTGCCTTGCGTGGTGTGATGCAGTAGGTGAGCTCCCCAGCCGGAGAGCGATGCGTCCGCTGTCATGACTATTTGAGGAACTGGCTCTAGAAACGGTCGCCCTTTGGAAAGGTTTTTGGTGTTCCACCATTGCAGAGAACGATGAGTCCGACCGTCTACCAACACTAGGTCTGTTAATTGACCTTGAGCCTGGTTCCATTGGCGTGCTAGGCACTCTTGAAGTGGACGCATTTGCAGTCTTGCGTGAGGTACTACAAATATCCAAGATGCCATCATTCCTATGAGCTGCATGAACACTCAAGCTGGTAGTGAGTGTTGCAGTTTGAATTTTGTTAGAAGAGTTTGTACACTTGTTATCCTGGCTGGAAAGGGATAGGCTAGTGTTAGTTGGGTGTTTATTGTAGCGCAGAGATATTGTTGAATGTGTGAGGGTTGCAGACGTGACTTGGTGTGATTTACTGTGAATCCCAAGTCGTGAAGCAGTTGAATAGTAGCGTGAGTGTGTTGTACACACTGGCTGTATGAGCTGGCTTTTATGAGCCAGTCGTCTAGATACGGGAAGACATGAATATGTTGTCTTCTTAAGTGTGCTGCTACCACTGCTAGGCATTTGGTAAACACCCTTGGCGCTGTTGTGACTCCAAATGGGAGCACTTTAAACTGGTAGTGCTGCCCGTCTAGCACAAATCTGAGATATTTTCTGTGTGCTGTGTGAAAGGGAATATGAAAGTAGGCGTCCTTGAGATCTAGAGTGACAATGAAGTCGTTTTGTACCAGGAGTGGACCATATGAAAATGATCCGACTGTATGTAAATGTTGAGAGGTCTGAGGTCTAGGATGGGTCTTAGAGATCCGTCCTTTTTTGGTATTAGAAAATATAGGGAGTATATTCCCTTGTTTTACTGATGCTCCGGCACTATTTCTATTGCATTTTTCTGCAGGAGAGATATTACTTCCTGTCTGAGCAGTGTTAAATGTTCTTGTGACATTGGACGCTGCTTGGGTGGTATGTTTGGGGGGGTGGATGTTAGTTCTAGACAGTAAACTGATTGAATTATCTGTAGCACCCACCTGTCTGATGTGATGTTTTCCCAGGCTGGCAGGTATTGTTGAAGTCTTCCCCCGACAGGAGTGGAATGGGACGGGGGAAGGGGAGGGGAGTCATTGGGCAGGGGTAGAAGCAGAGCGGGAGTTGTTATTTTTACCTCTGCCTTTGTTATTGTTACCCCTGTAACCACCCCTTTGGTAGCCCTTACTGTAGGTGGACTGTGTAGGGGCATTGTATGAGGTAGAAGGTGTGTCCGTAGAGTATCCCCTGGTGGCACCTCGATAGGATGAGCGTCGAAAGGAACGTCTGGGAGCCTGAGACTGCAGGGCTCCCTTAGATTTTGCGGTATCTGTATCCTTTTTCATTTTTCAAGTGATACATCTACGTTAGGTCCGAATAAGTCTTGCTTATCAAAAGGTTGATTAAGAATGGCACTTTGTACTTCAGGTTTGAACCCTGATATGCGTAGGCAGGCATGTCTACGTAATAAGACACTGGTGTTAACTGCCCTAGAGGCAGTGTCTGCTGCATCAAGTGCACACCGAATAGAGGTGTTTGTAATATTCTTCCCTTCCTGGATAAGCTCATTTGCTCTATCCTTGTACTTGTCAGGGAGGTGTCTCATTAGGGATTCTAATTCGTCATAATGTGCCCTGTCGTATCTGGCCAATAATGCTTGTGTATTGGCAATACGCCACATGTTTTCTGCTCGAGACGCAGTTCTTTTCCCTGATGCTTCAAGTAGCTTAGACTCCTTATCTGGTGGGGGAGCTTCACCTGATGTCTGTGAGTTTGCTCTCTTGCGTGCATTGGAAACTACAAGTGAGTCTAGTGGTACTGGACTGGATATATGTTGGGTCTGAAGGGGCAGCTTTATATTTTTTGTCTATGCGAGGGTTAATGACCCGAGTTCTGACTGGGTCCTTCAGGAGCATGCTTAATCACTCCCTTAAGCATTGGTAAGATGGATGAGGACCTTTGTGCATTATCAAAGGTGTCCATTAAAAAGGCTTCATCAACAGGGTCTGTATGCATGTCTACCCCATGATATTGCGCAGCTCTGTGAATTAATTGATTAAACCCCATGGTGTCTTCTGGTGGGGAGGACCTTGAGGGGTATATCCTGAGGGACATTTTGGGACGTCTGGGGTGTTATAATCATCCCACGGGTCAGGTGAGCCTGTAGGAGTAGCTGGATTAGGTATGTTAACCCCATATCATCAGAACTATCATCCCTGTTGTCACCGTCTGGTATGATAGAGGATGCCGGGGAATGTTGTGGTAGGGGAGGAGGTGGTGATGGGGTAGGTGGAGGAGAAGGGGAAGGAAGTCTTAAAGGAGAGGTAGCCATGTCCTTCTTTTTTGAATGAGGAGCTGGAGCTGGTCTATCCAGTGGTCTCTTTTTTGAGGCCAAAGTTTGCTGGTCAGTAATTGGATCTCTAGCCAGAGTCTTTTGAGCAGGGTCTGGATAAAATAAGTCCTCTGCAGGAGGCCGATCTTTTGGTGCGGAGGAAGGTTTCGGCACCGAAGCGGTTTCCTTTGGCTTTTTGGCAATGTCTTTAACCGGAGAAGCAGGAGTCTTTCGGCTCCGAAGATTTTTTCGGTTCCGAAGATTTTTTCGGCTCCGGTATATTTTTTGGATCCGATGTTTTTTTCGGTTACGGTGGTCTTTTCGAATCTGGAGCAGGTTTGCTTGGTTCCGACCTGGGTTTCGGTGCCGAAGGAGTAGTGGTATGTTTAGGCGCCTGTGGTTTGGATGTTGGCGTGGCCGGTGACGTTGCCTTTTTCGGTGCCCGAGTCGCCTGAAGGCTTAGTTAGCTTCTTATCCGGGCCCGAAGGTGAGGCAGTAGAAGCAGTGTGTCGGTGTGCACCCGAGCCCGAGGGCGTGACCGGGGCCTTCTTTGGGTGTGTCGAGGAAGGGTCGGGGTTGAGGGTCTTACGACCCAATGTCCTGGAGTGATGTCCTTGACCTCGGAATCGCCTGCCTCGGAGTTGCTGTCGACATCGTGTTGTTCTGGAACGTTGACGCCTTCTTCAAAGATGCTGTCCGGAATTGGAGCTGAAGATCGAGCCATTGTTCTCCTCGCTCTTCGGTCCCGGATAGTCTTTTTGGAGCGGAAAGAGGCACAAGCAGAACAGTCTTTGGCCTCGTGCTCCGGGGAGAGGCAAAGGTTACACACTTCATGAAGGTCGGTGTGGGGAAACTTCAACCCACATTGAGGACACTTTTTAAATGGCGTCCTTTCCATGAGCTGGAGTCAAGGCCTAGTTAGGCCCGAAGGCCATCGACGATGACCGGAATCGAAATCTTCGGTGTTGAAGAGTAGCGTCGACTGGAAAAGTGTTCAAAACTAAGTTTTGTAAGTTGGTGAGGATTGCGTGCCGAAGGAAATCGGGTCCAACACGGATCGATGGAAACACATCCGAGCCCGGTGGCGGAAAAAAACAATCTGGGGATGGAGCCGATGCCCATGCGCAGTACCATCCAAAGGAGGAGTCACCTATCCCGTGACTTCCAAAGACTTTTCTACAACAAAACAAACTGCAAACATCTGGGCCCAACAATAGGTTGCACAATGTGTAATCTGCAGCTCATATGCCTCGAACATAAAATTCCCATATAAAAAGATTGCTATGATAGATCTGGCCTTCTGTCTGAATGATCGCTGTGAGAACCACCCGACAACCCAGTGGCTGAGGCCCCATCTGCTGAGTTTCCAGTGGCAAAAGTAGTAAACTCTCTTCAGCCAAAATGTTAGTACCCAAAGTACAAGGGTCCCACCAAAGTTAAATGAATAGAGGAAGTTTAAGGTGACTAATCAAGTTACAGAGGCTAACAGGAATCTGCAACAACCTTCAATAAAGAGGCAAGTTATTGACCCAACTAGTCTCAATATATTTAATGTGGGGTGGAAGATGCAGATATAGGTCAACGTCTGCTAATTCAAGATTTGCCAGGGGTGGGAGCTTCACCAGAACGAGTTCACCTTGGGTCCTTAACACTTCTCCAGTTCCAACTTGCAACTGCACTGTAGGATTAAGGACTAGCCATGACCTCAAACTACAATAATGACGGGTGAGCAAACCTGACCACAACCATGGGTGAGAAGTTGCAAAACATCCAGATTTGCCAGAGTCTGGATGGTAGCAGATACGCACACCCTACAGGTACGATTTTGTCAGGAATGGTACAGGCTCTCCAGCTGCAGCAATGATGTAGAAAAGTGTCCATGCAGCACCACGCACCAGTCTGTATCTGTGGTCTTTCACAGCCAGCTTGACTACAGAGATATTGTGCATTCTGGACAATCCTGGTTCCCAGAGGCATGTTCTATTGAGAGAGTGTGTCAGCTATGTCATGTGCAGCAGTTCAGCTGCTCAAGGTCAACTTCTCATCACACAGGGCAGTCAAGCTACTGCTCTACCACAGGTCATAAGAACAAGGACTGGCCTCAGCCTGAGAGAAGATAGCCACTAATAGATATTCTTTCTGTCCCTCGTAATGTGTCTGCCAACCCAGATGTTAAGAGGCTTTTCAATGCCAATTTTAGGTGCAAATTTATGGCTCAGGGCCAGTATTTCTCCAACTTTGGTGGTGATAATGGTAAGCTTGAGGTACCCAACGTTCTGCTCTATTCAAATTTCAATTGACAAGTGATGTAGTAAAGTGCCCCTTTTTGCGTGGTTACCCCCTATCTTTTTGCCACATACCTGATGCCAGCTTGACTGAGTGTGTGCTGGGATCTTGCTACCCAGGCCCCAGCACCTGTGGTCTTTTCCCAAAATGTACCTTGAACCCACAATTGGCACACCTCTGGGCCACCTGTAAATCTCTTGTGAAAGGGACCCTCTTGTACCAAACGCCTTGTGACCAGAGAGGGCCACTGAGGGCTGCAGCAGGTACTGTGCCACCCTCTGAGAACTCTCACCCAAACACCCCCACCCTGCCATTGCAGGCTGCGTGTTTTGCTGCTGACCAAACTGAAAAGTCGACAGTGCACACATCCCTGCTTGCCATGCCCACTAATACTGCCTGTGGCATGGGTAAGTCAGCCCTCTAGCAGGCCTTTAAGCCCTAAAGGCAGGGTGCACCATACACAGGTGATGGCATAGCTGCTATGCCCTTACAGTGTCTGTGCCAATCAGACATTGTAAGTGCAGTGGAGCCATTTTGAGTGCCTGGGCTGGGTCTTTGTCAACACAAACTCCACAGCAACATGATGGCTTTACTGAAATCTGGGAAGTTTGAAGCCCACAATGATGAGTATGGGATTTAATTAAAATGCACCTAGGGAGCATCTTAGAGATCCCCCCTGAAAAATGACCAACCATGTTGTGGTTCCTAACTGGCTGCCAGACATCTGCCACCACCAGACAGGTTTCTGGTCCCCTGGGTAGAGAGCATCCACTCTTTGGGCCCAGAAACAAAACACATGCTGGGCAGGGGTGTCATGCCACTGTCCCCAAGATGGGCAGGATCCTCGAGGAGGGAGATTCAAAGGCCTGATGCCTTTCTTAGCTGCCCCAGCCTTTTGCTGCTATCAGCCACTGTCTCCCACCAGTTCTGACCCCCATTTTGAGAGCGAGAAAAGGCAGGAAAACCTAGCCAGGAAAGGAGGTGTGCCCACCTTTGCCAATCCCACCCCTCAGGTGGAGGAGGCAGAGGGAAGGCCCCCTCTCAGTGCCCGTCATCTTGGAGATGAGGGGACCCCTCTAATCAGGTAGAGGCCTATGCCCCCCTCTCAATGGGGGGTGGTATACTAGGGAATGTAGAAACCCCAGGGAAGGGACCCATTGGTCCCAACCTGCACACCCCTGTAATAACCCTAAATCTAGTATTTAGGGGCACCCCTAAACCTTGCCTCTTCAGATTCGACGTGACAAGCAGAAGAAGGACTGAAGAACCGTGCTGCAGAAGAGGAGGACGGTGACAACAACTGCTTTGGCCCCAGCCCTACCAGCCTGTCTCCTGCTCTGATACCGGTGCAAGCTGAACCCGACATGTCCTGCAGCCAGCAGCCTTCAAGAATCCCGGGGACCTGCCCTGCCTTCCTATCTCCTGTGAACACCAAATCTGTCCAACACCCACCCAAGTCAGGAGTCCAGATCTAATCGGATCTGCGAGTCTGCACCATCTGCACCCGATGCCTACGGCCCAAGTCCGAGTGGCCCAACACCCCAGGGCGAGATCCCCTCAGCGATACTGACGTACAAGTTACTTACCTTTGGTAACGTGTATCTGGTAGAGACGATTCTAACCGCAGATCCCTTAACGTAGAATTATCCCCAGGCGTGAGACTGGATCCGGAATTTTTTTTGCCACAGCATCCCTGCGCGCCGGGGGCGGCACCACGTGATTCCGTCCAGACATCGTCCACGGACGTGAAGTCAGCGAGGTCAGATAAGTCCCACCCCGGCGCGCTGACGTCCGTTTTCTTCAGAGAACTTTTCCGCGCTACAACGCGAAGCCATCACAAACAAAACTGTGAGAATATGGGAACAGTGTGCAAAAAAGCAGGCAAACAGAAAGGGAAGAAGCGAATGGGGAGGAACAGCACCATTTTGGGCAAGTGCCAGGCAATGTGTTACTGAAAGTCATGGAAAGGAAAAGAGCAGAGCACCGCTCTGAGAAGCAATCTTGCAAAGCAAAGGGGATATCCTCCATAAAGGCAGAAAAACATGTGAAAAATGTCATAGCAGACAACAGAAAGTCTGCAACCACAATCCATAACGGTGAAGGGCAACAAGTCCGGAACAGATGAGCAATGACAAATTACCCCAAGACAACACCATTAAGGAGGGTCATATCCCCTGTAAAGAGCCAAGGGCTGAGGCACAGCCCAGAAACCCCAACACAGAGGACTGCAGAGGAGTCAGGAACCCCAAGCAATGAAAAAGGGAGAAGAGTATGAGTAGGCCCCACACTGGAATAACCAGGGTGTAGGGATGTAGCAGTACACATGAACCTACCGTCCAATTACCAGAAAGGAAGGAGTGGAACAATTAAACAGAACAAGGATCCTGCCAGGGAGGAAGTGAAAGATGGCACTCGCAGAAGACAAAGCCACCCGGAGGGAGGCGAGTGCACAAGGCCAAGCTGAAGGTCCTCGCAGAATGGGGAGGAAAAGCGGGCCGTGAAGGAATCTGCGGCTAGAATCGTCTCTACCAGATACACCGTTAACGAAGGTAAGTAACTTGTACATCTGATAGAGACTACTAGCCGCAGATTCCTTAACATAGAATAGATACCCTAGCAAAAACCCAGAGGGGAGGAGGGTCTGCGAGAAAACCTCACCAGCTTGGAAGAACACAGGGCCCCAACAGGGAATGTGTCATTGGGACCGGAAGGACGGCCCAGCCCCCACCAAGCAGAAGTAAGCAAGAACAAGGAGAATGGAGTGACAGGATACCACAAGCCTACCCGAGGGGCAAAGGGCATCGGCCAGAAAACCCAGAGGGACAGATGGCACCAAGAGAATACCAAAGGAAGAAAAGAACCACCCGCAAAATCCAAAGAGAAGAGGTGGAAACGGAAGCAGCGCCCGCCTCAGGAGAACATGCCCAACGAAAGGGACAGCTGAATGGGCAAAGCTCCAGCAGAGTAAGGGACAGGAGAACACGGGTACACGCCGAGGCCCATGGAGGTGGACCATAACGACCAGGTATGCGCAGCAGGCAGCTACGAATTACTACTAAGTAGTGTGCCCAGAACAGCAACCCCCGGGAAGAGAAGGCATGTAGTACAGACCTAAAGTCTTCAACCAGAACGCAGGAGAGCACCAGAAAGATCCTAGTCCCCCTGGAACACAAGGCAGAGGACCAGGCCGAAACATCAGATAAGAAGGAGGAAACACCACGAAACGACGCCATTGACGGCATGACAAAAGTGGGTCTGGCGATCCAAAGGCTGAAGAGGGAAGGCAAAACTCATAGAAAATAGAGGACCGCACCATGCGGTATACAGTGACGCCAGGAAACGTGAGGAACCCGAGAAGGTATCCACACCGCCCAGCTTAGGGCAGAGCTATACAATAGCCAGCTAGTAGCCCTCCTAGGGTATGACACGCCCCAAAACAAAAACAGGGGAACACCTCTTAGGGAAACCCGCAGCAGATGTCAAGAACATAAGAGACCTGTGGGATCACCGCAGGTGGCTTACCAATCAGCCCAAAAATACACAGATGGTCCAACCTGAGGACCTATAAGGCTTCACGAACAGCCATAAACACACACCACATAAGCTGAAGGGCTGTACCAGCAGCCAAAAGAACAAAGGGGCAAACTGAAGGATCCTAAAGGCATTCTGAGCCACACACACAGCACACAAACGGGCCAACCGAAACACTAGGCCCAGAGAGAAAGGTGGTAGAAAGTCTCCCATAAGGCACCTGAGGACCGATAAGCCAAAGCTTATGGAGGGGGAGGAGGACAGAGCCCCGCAAAGAGTCACTGTATAGCGGAGGCTGCGTGAGTGTTAAATAAAAGAACTCCATCAAAAGGCAGGTCAACAAGACGCTCCCGAATATTCTCCGGAAAGACGCTATCCCGCAACCAAGCATGGCGGCGGAGAGCCACAGCACTCGCCATGGCGCGGGCGAGAGAATCAGAGACATCCAAGGCTAAAAGAGAATAAATGCAGCTAACTGTCGACCATCCAGCACATGGTGCCGCAGATCAGCATTGACACCTTTGTGGGCGGTGCGAGACAGAAGGGACTCCGCGGAATCCCATATGCTGGAGGTAGCCCTGACCAACACACAAAGCGTGTTGAGCACGCACAGAGCAGCAGTAGTGGACGCGAAAATGTTATGTCCCCAGGAGTCCAACCACCGGGCCTCCCGTGACGGAGGGAGCAACACTGAAGGCAAGGAAGGAAAAGCAGTCTGCAGGACAGGGCCCTGGGCAGATGGGTGGGAAAAAAGACAGACTGGATCGTGCGGGGCAGGGCGGTGGAGGAGCGGCTGAGGCACCGGATCCCCCGTAGCAGGACGCCCCCAGGAGAGAGTTGTGGAGCGAAGCTTCAAATGGAAGAAGCGGCTCCCCTCCACCAGAGCCCTGGTGGAGAACCTCCAACAAGTGGTCCGTTGGGAGTGGAGTGACCAAGTTGCCCATGCCGGTGGCCGTGGAAATGGCCCGGACAAAGACTGCCCTCGCCCCTGTGCCCTGAAGGAAGAAACAGCCAGCCCCTGTAGGATGGAAGACCCATGGACAAGTGGGGGACCTGAGGGGTCTCCGGAGAGGCCTGCGGGGCAACCAACTGCGAGGTGTGGAAGAGTGGGTCCGGGGGCTGTGGAGACGGCGCAGAACCCACCCTGGAAGCCACAGGGGAAAAGGCAACGACGCAGCATCCAGTCTCCGGTGAAGAGGAGACAAAGAGACGACAATCTTCCGGAGAGGACGGAACATCCGGAGAAGAGTCGACTATGTCGGGATGGCGCCGGGGAGTCCACCACAGACACCTGTGAATCCTCGATTGGCGCAGAGTCAGCCTCCACCACCACGTGCCCCATAGGAGAAAGGGGCGGTGCCGAAGCGGACAATGAACGGCGCTGAAAATGCGCCGGCACGATCACCGACGAGGCAGCCGCCTGCGCAGAGGACCGAGAGGGACCCGTGGAGGCGCCCCGGGTCCCGGCCTCCAGCCTCGGTGCCGCCAGGGCTTGGGAGGAAAGCTGTCGGCACCGGAAAGGCGTCGGCTCGGCCTCCGGTAAGACAGCCGCCTGCCCAAAGGACCAAGGGGGACTCTGGGACGAGCCGTGAGTCCCGGCGATCTCCTGCGACACCACAGGGAACCCCGCGGGGTTTTGAAGCGAGGCAGGGGCGCCATGGGTGGAAGAGGGGAACCCCATAGGGCCACACCTCGACAACACCACCCCTCCAAGACCTGAAGCTGAACTCGTCGGCGCCGGGGACGAATTCCGCTGGCGAGTCCAAGGAAGGCCCAAAGAAGCCTGCAGAGCTGTTGCGTAGACTCAATTGACCCTTGTCGCCCCGATGCCAGGAAACGGCAGATAGGGTGGCGACGGTCGAGGGCGCACGTCCCGAGAGGAACTCGCGCCCTACGCAGAACGACAAGGCCTCGGTAACAAGCTGCAGGGCTTACCGGCGGGCGAGCGACGCCCATGGGGCCTCGGTGAAGGACAATGCTGCAGCCGTAATCAGCGGCTTCTGGACCCTTCCGAGGTAGGGGACGGACACTGTGACAAGACCGACCTGGACAAGTGGGTCGAAAGCAGTTTCGTCCGGTGCTCCCGCCAGAACTTCGGCTTGAGATGCTGACAAGCGTCGCAGTCCGTAGAATCATGGTGCTCGCCCAGACACCACATACAAATAGGGTGAGGGTCCGTCGCTGACATCTGACGTGTACAAGAAGTACACGCCTTGAAACCTGAAGGCATTGCACACTGTTCCCAACGCAAAGGCGTTAAAGAGGCCTGAAAACAAGTCAAGAGAAAACACTCCGGATCTGCATTGCACACGGAAAAGAAGGAAACTGATGTCAGTGCGTCGGGTGGAAATTGTGACCTCGCTGACGCAACTCACATCCGCGGACGACGTCTGGGCGGAGTCGCGTGGTGCCGCCCCCCAGCGAACAGAGCTGCTGTGCCAAAAAAATTTCCGGATCCAGTCTCACGCCTGGGGATAATTCAACGTTAAGGAATCTGCGGCTAGTAGTCTCTATCAGATCTGTGTTGCAGCATTATACGAACTCCACCGACCTTCTCCTCAACGCTTGCAACCTCATCCTGAAGGGTCCCCCCCCCACCCCCGACCGTGACCGGAACTGGTGAGAAGAACCCGACAAGAAAGGACACCCCTGCACCTGCAGCTTCTGAGACCGGTGGTGCCCACCGACAGTGTCCTGGTGTCCAGCAACTCTTCAACTTCATCCTCCAGTCATTGGTTCCCTTCATCCAGTCTTCTGGCTCCAGCCTGTAGTATTTTTCTGCGACCGACATCCTCCATAGGAAAGAACTAGGCTCCCGTCACCTCCTGAGCACCCTGCACTTGGCCGTCCCTGGTGGTGTGGACTTGGTGCCAACGTGGGACCCCCTTTGCCCTTACCTTAATCCCAGGAGTTTTACTCCCGAGACTGATTGGCCTGCCCGAGAGCAGCCCCCAAGGAGGTGCCCCCTAGCCTCATTGGCTAACAATGGCACCCTGCACACCGCAGCTCTAGTGCCGCTGATGGTGCCCCTTGAGTGCCAACCTGAACCTTGGGAAACCTTGGGTCTACCCTCTAAACCTCCAACCCTGAAACCGTTTACTTACCTTTAAACTTAACACTTTGCTTTTCTCCATAGGACTGAATGGTGAGTTTTCTCTGATAATTCTTCTTAGTGTTGAAGTGCTACACAAAGTAACCTACCCCTAGATGCATCAAGCATCCATTCTGCGAATCCCAAATAGCGAAAAATAACGAATCACTATTTAGAAATCGCAGAATGGGATGCATCATCCAAATCGCTAAATATCTGCGATTCGCAACCGCCCGCAATCGACAAATGCGATTCCGCTAAAATCCCTACAAAATCGCAGTTGGCTGTTTCCAACTCCCTAATTGCGATTCCGCAATTACCGAAATCGCAATTAACGATCTCGTAAATTGCGAGATCGCAAAAACGTGAAGTCGCATCTTGAGCACAATGATGACATCACTACCAGGAAGTAGCCTGCTCCATGCATTATTTGGATCACAGAGCTTGATACAGGAGGATACAGAGCACTGAGCTCCAAGAGACACACCCTGCAGTGCCAATACAGGATAGAAAATAACCCACAATGTCCCAGGAAGCTGCAGGACAAAGTGAAAAACCCAGGCAGCACAAAATAAAATTTAGCGAAAAAGAACTGGAGTACCTGATAGAAGGAGTCAGCAGGGACCACGACCAACTGTTTGGGAAGCTGTCCTGGCAGGTGCTTGAGGCTACCAAGAGGCGCATCTGGGTGCGCCTCAAGGCTAAGGTGGACGCGGTGGGAGTCACGCACCGGTCCCAAAGGGGTGGTACGACCTCAGAGGCCGTGCCAAGGAGCGCATTGCTGAGAGACTGGGGGAGAGACTGGCTACGGGAGGAGGACACTCCACAGTCCTTGAAAACACCCCCATGGAGGACCTAGAGGAGGACAGCATCCACCCTGCAGCCTGCGTGGGCGTCACTCAACTGGACACCTCCCGCACCACACACCAATCTCAAGGTAAGAGCCATGCTACTGCGACCCCATACCCTAACAATGCCCATGCCCCCAGTGCAAACCATATTTGTAACCCCAGTAATCCAGTCCCTGCTCCTCCCAAACGCCCAAATGCATTGTGGAACCTGCAGTGCGACAATGTGCCCTGATAGTCAGAATAGTCAAGTAACACAGACCCCTAAAGCCAGTCAGGGAATGCAGACATCAAGCAATAGCGAGCCTGCATGCATGTTGCTACATCCCAGGTGCCTGAATCATATCATTAATCATGCACTCATTCACATCATAGGTGCTGCGGATGTTGACACATCTGACAGTGAGATTCTCCACATTGCGGATACACCTGAAGAGACGGAGGGGGAGAGCCAGCCAGCACCTGCACCAGCACCTGCACCGAGACACAGGGCCACCCCTGCAGCTACAGGTGGTGCACAACCTCACCACTCGGCATGCATGGCAGTGGAGCAGATCCCACCCCCACCCAGGAGGCAGACACGACGCCCAGCAAGTGTGCGGGCCCACACCAGCAGCAGGTTAAGGCAGCAGCACTCCGTGCCCACCACAGCAGACATGGAGCGACACACACACAACTTGGGCCTGAGCATTGAGGCTCAGATGCTTGCTGTGCACCGTAAACAGGCGCAGCACATGGCAGCAATGCAGCTGCAGCTATATAAAACTGCCCTCAACATTAGTCTCCTCACTGAGAGTGTGCAGGAAATCTCCTCACTGAGAGTGTGCAGGAACTGACCACAGCGGTGAGGGAAAGCAACCAGCTGATGGTAGCGCAGCAGGACATCACCCGCAGACGCCACAGGCAGCTGTTCACACAGCTATTAGCCTACACACGTTCAAGTCACCTGAATGGGAATGCCACTTCCCAGCTCTTGCGCAGATCATTGGCCATGCAAATCCAGATGGTCCAATGCTGTGCTGACGTTGCAAGGGCCCTGGAGCAGGTCACCAACGCTGTGGAGCACCAACAGGCGGCAGACAATGGCAATGCAAGGGGAGGGGATGATGCCAGCGAAGGGACATTGAGCCTCAGCAGCCTGTCTGTGCCGGTGCAAACAGAAAGGCGGGGCAATTCCCGGCCCAACACTGCATCCCAACAAACCCAGCCTAACGTGGAGGGTGAGAGGCGACAGGGTGCGTCCGGCAGGAGGCGCTAGTTACTTGACATTTCCGGCAGTACAGTGGTGCACGCCAGCTCAGGTTACATGAGCTTGGATGTCTGAATACAGAACCCCTATTGTTTGCTGATGAAAGCACATCGAGAGCTTGTGAATTAAACGAAAGCTTTATTTTGAAAACAAATCTTCCTCATGTAAATCATTGATGTGGCTTGCATGAGTGCAGTGTTGTGGCAGGGGTATGGATGCACTAGAAATAATTCTATGTGATGTTGGCGCGGCGCCTGTGACCTTCGGCAGGATTCTCCCCGTGTGCATGATGCACATGTGCAGGTGGCAGGTCGTCCCCCTCCGACTCACTACCAGACACCTCAACGGGTATCCCCTGCTTGGTGGCAATATTGTGCAGCATGGCGCACACGGCAACGATGCGGCAGCAGATCTCGGGCCGGTATTTGAGGGCCCCGCCAGTATTGTGGAGGATGCGGAATCGACTCTTTAACATGCCAAATGTTTGCTCTATCACATTTCGGGTGTGTATATGCGCAGCATTGTACCTCCGTTCCTGTGCTGTTGCAGGGTTGAGGTATGGGGTGAGGAGGTATTCACGGAGGGCGTATGCGCTGTCACCTGAAGGGGAGCAGAGGGTCAGTGCCTGTTATGTGCGGCAACATTGTCTTAACATACTGTATGTGGGCATGTGTACTTACCTAGGAGCTGTCCCTCCGCAAATTCACCCCTGACCAAGCGGGTGTGTATGCCTCTGTGCCTGAAGATAAACGAATCATGCGTGCTCCCTGGGTATTGTGCCACAATGTCTGTAATGATGGTCTTTGCATTGCAGACCATCTGAATGTTGAGGGAGTGGTATGTCTTGCGATTCCGGTACATGTATTTGGTCTCTGCGGGTGGACAGATGTGTATGTGGGTGCAGTCGATGCAGCCAATTACATGGGGGAAATGGGCGGTGTGTTTGAAGTCCAGTTTAGTTTGCATTAAGTCCTGTTGGGTTGTTGGGAAGGTGATGTGGTGATGTATCCGGCTCAGCATGGCGTCCAGGAAACTCTGTAGGCAGCGTGACAGTGTATTCTGGGATATACCCCCTGCATATGCGACTATCCCCTGGAAGCTGCCGGAGGCCATGAGGTGCAGGCAGCAGAGGACCTGGACATGGGTGGGCACACGGCATTGGTCCTCCGTGTTGGGTGCTGCTTCAGGGAGTCACGGTCTCTGATGAGCTTCAGGATCATTGCCCCATTAAGCCTGTATTTGGAGTAGATCTCCTCTTCAGTCTGTCCCAGTAGTGTAATCCGCAGCCGGAAGATGCGCTCCGGGATCCTGCGTCGGTTCTGGGCTGCAGCCTGGAGCCTCAGCCGCCGTGCCACGATGTAGAGATCTGCCATTGTGACTTTCCTCATGCTCCTACTGAGTCTCCTTAAGTGTGTTTGATTTACCCAACACCTGTTTGTTGTTTTTTTTTTTTACATTTGACTTCATGGTTACCACCTCGTTTTGCTTCGCCTTATATTGCGAGTCGTATTTAGCGATTTATGGTGTTTTCGCTATGTGCGATTGATGATGAATGGGAATAGCGATTTATGTGCGAATTCGCTATTTGTCTGCGAATTCGCTATTGATTTAGCTAAATATGTGGGAAATCGCTTTTAAGGAATCGCAATGGGGGTTTCAAATGGTATAGCAATTCCTTGTTTTGCGAATTCGCAATTTGCTGCTTTTGTACTTGATGCATTGCGGAAGTGGGAATTGCAATCGCTGTTTCGCAGCGTTTGCGATCGCAATTTCGCTTGATGCATCTATGCCTTAGTGCCTTCACAAGAGTTAACCTGTTTCTGAATATCCAGGGTGGCTTAAACTGTGTTTGAAGTGTATTTCATGCCAAATTAAAAAAGTAATCTAAAAGTAATTTCAAGTATTTTTTTACAGTTCACCAATCGCTTTCTCAATTGCTAAAGTAATCTAAATGTTTCTACCAAACCAGTATTCACTGTCTTTTGAAAAGTAACATTGTATGTAGAGTTTAACTTACCTGCTACTAAGTAAATCTTGGTTCTAGAAATAAAACAAAATAACAGTTTTTTATACAAACAATTGGTGTGGATCCAGTCTTTGAGTGTGTGACATTATTTCTTGCCTGAGTGTGTACAACAAATGCTTAACACTATTCCCTGATAAGCCCGACTGCTTAACCACACTAGCACAAAAGAGAGTAAGGTATTATTTTCTTTAGCCTCTGCTATACCTCTGGGGACTTTGAGCACACCATCCCTTACTTTGGTACGGTATATACAGAATCAGCTTCCTACAAATGAGGAAAATGCACCTTCTACATTTTTATTTGCAGTTTTTGATGGCTTCTGTTGCAAGGAGTACCAGATGAAAGACTGGTCACAATGAAAATGTGCACTGGAGCCAAAAAGACCCCAACAGAAGACTACCATGCTAGGTGAATGCACCAGAGGAAAAATAAAATACTCTGAATAAAATGAAGGGATAGCTAGGCCCGCCACCAAACAGTCGAGACAGCCCATCATCTTGTGCACCCATGCTAATGGTGCTGGAAATGGAGACCTTTTATTCACCCGTATACACCATCAAAATGCTACTCAATATCGGTCTCCCTCATAGGGATAGGTAAGGTGGTACATTTACAGAAGACTGGAGAGACTTTCCCCAGGGAGAACAGGTAGGCAGGTTTCCCAGCACTAGGAGTGCAGTAAAAATGGCTTAACTATAAGCACTGCTATCACCACCACTGGTTCCATCTTGCAGATTAATCACAGACGTTATTAATATTGAAATCTGTGAGACAGTGCCATCTTTCTTGCATGGTATGCCCCCACTTTTTACTGAATGGCTGATGTACTTTGACTGAGTGTGCCCTGGGTTCCTGCCAACCAGGTACTCAGGGCCTGTGTTCCTTCCCTAAAACTGTGTTGAAACCTAAACCCAATTGGCATCTCTGGCCACAGGTCAGCCGCTGGTAAATGGTACCCTAGGTACCCAGGGCACTGTGACCAGAGAAGACCCCTAAGGGCTGCAGCACTTATTGTGCCACCATTAGGGGCCCTGTACCCTGACAAACACACACTACCGTTGCAGGCTGAGTGACTTGGTGCAGAACTAAACAGAGAATCGACATGGCACACATCCCTGTGTGCCATGCCCACAACCCCACTGCCCTGGCATACCTCAGTAACCCCTCTAGCTGGGTGCACTATGCCAGTTGTGTGGGGACAGGTGCATGAGCCCTGTGCCCCTACAGTACCCAGGCCATTCCTGGGCCCTGTAAGTGCAGTGCTGCCATTAAGAGTATAGGGTGCTGGGAGATTGTCATTACGAACTCCACAGAACCATAATGGCTACACTGAAGACTGACACGTTTGATATCAAAAAGGACGTCACCAACTGACTTGGCCCCTGCCTTACAGGTCTGTTGATCCTTGAACCTGCTCCTGCTAAATCCCAGCGTCTCCTGCAGACAGCAACCTTGAAAACCCCGGAGGACCTGCCTGCCTTGAACATCTTAAAGACTGGGACTCGCATGAGCAGTGGTTCTGTTCAAACAGCAATACCCCTGGTGCCAGCCAGGAACCGCAAATCCAGCCCACTCTGCACCCGCCGAGCCCGGCCTGTGACCGAGTGGACAAAGACCCTGAGGACGTCCCCACGGTCGATTTTGACCTGACATCCAGTGCCCAAGGACCCTCCTCGATGACCCAGACGACGCCTGCAGCCTCACAACCTGGGACCCCACCAACCACGACCAGCAGAGGGTAAGATTTCACGACGTCAAAAGACACCCCTGGACCCGGCTCCCCACGGCCCTCTGTGCCTGACTCTGGGGTGCCTACCTATCCTCCAAGATCCCAATTTACCTCTTGAAGTGTTGGTCGCTCCTGAAGAATCTCCGTCCCCGAGCCTGCAGCCTTTGTTCATCCTCCAAGTTCTCCATTGAATAACATTGAGCGCCCGGCGGCTCAAAAGCACGCTGCACCCAGCCGCCCGAGTGCCCCTGGCAGTGCAACCTTTGTCCTAATCTACTCCCCCATTTGCCCTGAGCAAGTGACCAGGAGCCCAGCTCCCACAGCCGCGTGGCCTACTTGCCAGCAGCCACCAACCGAAGGCCCCCTGCCTCTCATTGGATAACATTGGGCCTAACTACCTCTGCACCCGACTACCCATGTGCCGCTGAGGGTGTACCACTTGTACCTACCTGACCCTGGGAGACCCCTGAGTCTATGCCCAGAACCTTAACTCTGCCAGTCGAGTACTTAGCCAAAAGCCGATAACACACTTTTCTTCCATAGGGTAACATTGACTGGGTTCACTTTGAAATCCTTTTAAGTGTGGAGTTTTGAAACTTTAAAATATTCATCTAAAATCATCCGAACCATGAATTCCGATTTACTCACCTGTTATCAGGAGAGAACCCAGTGCTAGATCTTTTAGCCCAGCACTGACCCTGAAAAGTAATTTTAACTGTACTTACGAGTAACTTGTATTTCCTTCAATAGAAATCCATTTTCTGGTTTTCATCAGAAAAGTTTCTAAGTGTCGATTTTCACAAACTACAAAAATTCCTTAAAAATCGCCTGTATGACTTAAACGCATTCTGTCAATTGTTTACAGGAGATGCACCAGTGCTGGATCCAGGATCCACCACTGAGTAAGAAAAAGTAACGATAACACTACTTACCTGTTAAGTGAATTTCCTCCCCTAGCATAACATTGGTGATTCTATGTGAATAAGTTTCTACGTGTCAACTTTTAAAATACAATAATATTCCTTAAAAATCACTAATGTAACCAAAACGCTTTTACTTAACTGTTTACAGGAGATGTCCCAGGATTTAATCTAGGATTCAATCCTGTGGCTAGAAACGTAATCTATAAAGTAACTAATTGCATTTATCTAGAAATTCCCATTGAGCTCAATGTTGCATTGTGTTTGAAATTGTGTTGCGTATTGCAACAACTGTAACTACTGTAAATCAAAACGTCTATTGCCTATTTGAAAAGTATTTAAGTAATATTCTGATACCTTGTAGGTTCTAAAATAAAACAACTATATCTTTTGATACAAAACAATTGGCCTAGAGTTCAGTTCTCGAGTGTGTGAGACCAATTGCTGACTGAGTGTGTACAACAAATGCTTTACATTGTCCTCTGATGCTGCCTTACTGCTCGACCAAGCTACCACTTTAGAGAGTGAGATTATATCTAACTTTAGCCTCTGCCAAACCTCTGGGGACTGTGGACTCTTTACACACTGTACCTTACTTTGGTCCAGTATATACAGAGCCACTTTCTTACAAAATCCTATTATAATTGTTATTTTTCATTAAAATTGGATTCATGATATTGTTAAAACCTAAGGTTAGAACCGTTTTTGTCCTCAGGATGGCAGTGATGCATCATTATTTCCTGTATTCCTTTTTGCAAAAAAAATATTTTTTACTTTGCTTTTTTAGGTCGGGCCTAGGGAGTGTGCCTCTTGGAATCACTCCAGACTTCCCAGAGACTTCTCTGTGTGGGTCGGACTCCTCCCACACATTCCATTGCCCTTTGCGTGTGGCTTTCAAAAATGAAAGCACGCAAATGGCCAAAGGCAGGGTTATGTCCCGCCTTTTCTGTAAACATTCACTCCCATGGCTGATGGGTCTCGCGAGCGGAGTGAGTAGCGGCACGCAGTGTGCCAGCTGCATTCCAGGATCAGGTTACTAATTAACCTAGTGCAGTCGCTTTCACTTTCGACCTGGGTTTAATTAGTAACCTAAGATTAACTACAGGTGGTTAAATCACATGCCTATAGAGAAAAGAGGGGGTGACCCCTCTAACCAAGAGACAGGATACCACAGGTAATAATCAAGACAAACTCTCTTGGACCAGAAGAAGAGATATTTTTCTCCAATTTCACTCAACAATCTGTATTGCCAACCATAATGACACTTCAGCACCTCACATTGATCACAAACATGAACCCAGATAACAATTATAAAAACATACAGACAGAATCTCTAATTATTACTGCAAAGAGTAATTATTTGATTATATTAATAGATCATCATAGGATAACATCATCTTTGAGCAAAGTAAGATCACATAGATAAAATTTTGTACAACACAATAAAAACAATAACAATGTTAAAATGTATGAGAGACAATTGACATGTGAAACATTAAAAACATCATAACATGGTTATCCCAACAAGAATAATCGAATTTATAGAGGTCCAGTATTCAATCATTAAGTAGGACCACAAACGTTCTTGGATATAACCCTAAACAAACAAAGCGTTGACGCGTTTCAGTGGTAACAAAACAGTTTATATGACCACCTTCATCAGGACACGATTAATAAGTAGTCTCTCCTATTGTTGACACAATTTTATTGCACCTATTTAGAATCAAAATTTAAAAATTCATAACCAAATATTTTTTACATCCATATAATTGCATCTAATAAAAAAAATGTAAAACAACTTTAAACTTCTGTCTTTTCTAGACAAAAAAACAAGCATTTATCAGAGTCTTTTTACAATTGTTTATAAGGGTCCAAAATGTATGTCACATGTCAATTGTCTCTCATACATTTTAACATTGTTAATGTTTTTATTGTGTTGTACCAAATTGTATCTATGTGATCTTACTTTGCTCAAAGATGATTTTATCCTATGATGATCTATTAATATAATCAAATAATAAATATTCTTTGCAATAATAATTAGAGATTCAATCTGTGTGTTTTTATAATTGTTATCTGGGTTCATGTTTGTGATCAATGTGAGATACTGGAATATCTTTATGGTTGGCAATGTAAAGAATGTTGAGTGAAAATGGAGAAAAATAGCTCTTCTTCTGGTCCAAGAGTTTGTCTTGATTATTATAAATCACATGCCTGCCTTTACATGAGCACGAATTGCGGTTACATAAAGCCACAGGTACCCGAGTACTTCACAGTTCTTTAAACTACCATTTACCTTTTTAACGCGGCTTTTTAATTGTTTTTTATTTCTTCTTAGAGTCCCCTCCATCTCCTCTACATATTGTTGGAAGAGTAATCCCTCCTCCCGACCTATACATTGCAAAGCCTTGCCTGAAAGTAAAGCAGCACGCGAGAGGGAGCGGTCTGCAAAACAAACGGTAAACACGGGAATTACTCACATTCACGCACATGCTCCGCCTGCACGCTGGGCCCGCTGCCCAAAATTGATTAAAGGGCTGCAGACACCCCTTTTCCAGCCGAAGAGCACCCAACGGGGTGATGCGCCCGCTCCCCACCTTGCGCAGACCAGATTTAAGTGACCGCCAACGCATCATGGCCAGCCCCACCTTGTCCTCCATATCGGGAAAAAAATCACTCTTTTGGACGGCCTCGTCCCCTGCTCCCCCTCCCTTGACACTGTAACTAGACCCGTCGCTGCCTCTTCCTTAGCAGCCTAAATTAGTGCCCCCTACACTCCCACCCACCGCTTGCCCTGGCGCGCTTTCCTCCTAACCCGAATCACGGCACCTTCAGTTCACAGGTGCCTCGGAGTCGTCCCAGCAAAAAAAATAAAAAATCAACACCACTCCGTTCCTCGCGTAGGAAATGCAAAGCACACATACCCCATTCAATCCATAGCACAATCTCAGCAACGGGTTACCCCTCCACAAACGCTCCTCAGCATTTCGCCAACCGCTACACTAATGCAATTGCAACACACTCAGAATAACCCGCCACATGGCGTCCCGATGATCAGCCCCTCACTACCCCCCACCGGTACTGCGATCCGCCTGCCCCCCTCCCTGTGTGCCGCTCCCTCAAATCACTGCAACACAACACTGTCAAGGAGCCCATCAAGACCACCACGACACTACACAGTCATGGAGCACATCAAAACAACCAAGGCAGCGAAGCAGCGATCACCAGCATCCGGTGAAGGGGGCTGTCCGAGCCTGCAGCTCCACGGCAGGTGAGGGACCACACTGACAGTCTGAGATGGGTACAGTAGAAGCCACCCTCGTCCGGACGAAAGGAGGAGCAAGAATCGCGTCTAAAGCTTCTTGGTCCCGGGCTGTAGGCAAGTCAAGTGCTACCGTAGGCCCCACTGTTATTTACAGGAATTATAGCAAGTCCTGTAACTGGTCTCGGAACGATGAAAGGCGGAATGCTATGTAAACTGTCCCTGGTGCATTGACAGACAAGGCTATGTAGACTCCGCCGGCCGTGTGTGCCTACAAGCGCGCCATCCACTGTCCCTACCCTACTGCAGTACTAGTGCATCTATTCTATTCACAGCCCTGCATTGCTAGGAATCAAGGCATGATCATTATGCGGACAAACCAACTCTTCATTCGTTACCTTTGGGTTCTTTTTTTTCTTTTATTCCATCCTCTTTTCATTCTTCTCTTTCTACTTTTTTATTTCATCGTTCCCTTCAGTAATGAAACGCCCGCTAACCCAGCAAGTCGCCACGCTACTTCCCCTACATAAACCCTCCTACATATCATTTGACTCCCTCTGCGCTTTCTTCATACACATACGCTTGAGCACACATACAAAATTCCTCCCACACCGCCTATATTATCACTCTTTCCTTAAATCGGCTTTCTTGGTGTCTATCCTTGGCATACAGAACCTGCTGCTCTTCCTCCACTTTCACACTCTCTCTCGCACCAGCACTCATACCCTCACACAGCTGGAGTCTGTCTCCTAAATACCCACTCTGCCAGGGTCAGTGCAGCCCCGCACATTGTCCCGCCAGTTACGGAAGCCAACCTATGGCCCCTCCTCCCCGGAGCCCAGATGGTGCTACACATTTATATCTAGGAAAAAATTAAACATTCAAGGGGCTTCCAGTCTCTGAAGCATTTTGCCCTTTGAGTCTCACTTTTATCACCTTGACATGCGTCAGTGGGAGTAAAAACACTTTCTGGACGGACCCGCGGAGGGTTAGCCCTAAGCGAAGTGACATATCAACATATTTATAATCCTTTTGTTTTCACACATTTTACTGCCCATATTCTCCCCGATTGCCCAGACCTCAGTGGAATGAAGGCATCCAGTTCTTTCACCTCCCATATAATTTTTGACTGCATGTCTGTGCGGCTA
The DNA here is from genome assembly GCF_964261635.1 of Lissotriton helveticus. Taxonomy (NCBI): domain Eukaryota; kingdom Metazoa; phylum Chordata; class Amphibia; order Caudata; family Salamandridae; genus Lissotriton; species Lissotriton helveticus. The sequence continues at coordinate 793,911,227 of NC_136072.1, forward strand.
TAAGGCTTATAAGGTCCCAAAGGCGAGACCTATTGGCTATGCCAATGCTTGTTTATGTCTGGCTACAGACAGCCTCAGCTTATTTGCTGGTAAGCTAATGAGATCCACGCTAATGACTCACGGGATATCACAGTGAGTAACTGATCCCAATATGTTGTAGTTAAAGTGGCTACAGTTTCTGCTCACAATTCCAGATACCTGGAAAAATGGTACCACCATGTGCCTGCTGTAAATATTACATGCAATCCAAATGTGCTGGTATTGCCAACACCTGTTGTTTTTTATCCTGCCTTCAACTGAGCCCTTACCCTGATCCCTTATACTTTCCTGTCCTTCCTCAAGTATTTTTGTTCACACATTATTCATACATTTTTCTGCTTATATTGTTTGTTTTCGGATTATTATTTTCGAAAATAAACATGTCACATCGCAACAATCTGATAGCCTGGGATGAGGGGGCAGAAACCACCCTCCCTCACATCTGTGCAATACTCCTAAGTGGTGCTTTGCTCCGATGAGGAACCACACAATATGCAAAGCCCCCCTAGTACCCTTCTATATCATTGAGCTCACAGGAGGAAAAAACATGCCTGTTCAGAAACACTAACATAGCAAGAAGGCACAACTTTTCCATCCAAAGCAATAAACATCTGCCCAAAACAAAGGTAAGATTCAAAGGTGGGGCCGCATCAGAAAACTCATGTGTTAAAGACACTGTGTCTTATTTGATGGGTCGTGCAAGTGAAGGAAGTTATCTTTGGTCTTGTGTGTTTGTCGATGACAGAATGTGCTGGGTCATGTGTGTTTATGCAACTGAATAGGAGAGTGTGTGTGTATATTTGTGCCTGTTTGTCTAGGGAGATGTGACAGGGTATCGGTGTTGTGGTGTGATGTGATGTAGCATGGCGTGACTTGGGGTATTCCAGTAAAGACAAATGGAAGCATGGCTGGAGAGGGCTGAGGAGGACATACTTGGTTGCTCCTTGTTGCAAAGTCATCCTGTGCCCTGGGAACCCCCAACTTTTTGCTGACTGAAACTGGTGGTAACTGACTTTGACTGGCCCTGGGCTCTGTTTAACCAGGCCCAGTGCCAGTGCCACGCTATAAGGGAACACATTAGAATACAGTTAAGACACCCAACATACACTAGGGTACACTATGGTATGGTGGGGTACCCCTGTAATTGGCATGACCTACCCCATAAGCCCCAAGTATGTAATAGGGCAGGGGATTGAAACTACCTAGAAGTCTCCAGTATCCTGGGGCAGGGCAGTTTGGAAACCAGTAGATTTTCTGCACTAGCATGTGTGCAGTGCTGAAGCCTGAGGTCAGTTTAAAAGCAACCCTGGTGGCCAGGACAGCTTTTAAACCTGAAATTGTACCCAAACTCGACTTTGGGGGTATGGGCCCTTAAAAATAAAAGACCTATCATGTTTTTGCATAATAGGGACCCCCAGGGTCACCCCTAGGTATCCCAGGGGTGGGGGGTCAGTTATCTGTAAGGAGCGCCCTTATAAAATGAGTTTTTATATGCCTGGGTAAAGTTAAATTTTACATTTCACTCCCCATATTGTGTTAAAGAGCTGCTCAAATTCGACTTTGATGCTAGAAGAATTGGGTAAGGATAATCTGCATGATTTCTGCAGATTCAGAACCCCTGAAGTCTCCCCTAGTTGCACAGGGGGCGGGGGTCCTGTAGAAATTAGGGAAATACTTATTAAATATGGTTTTATAAGCCCTGGTTCTTGAAAAGTGGCCCTGGTCATTTTCCCCATTGCAAACCCCATGGCCCAGAGGTTAACATGGTAGGATGATTAATAAATATTGATAGGAGGGGACTAGCCGGACCATTCAAAGACTTCCCAGAATAGTAGTAGTAAATCCGACAATATTATATTGTTGAAGTTCTCCTAAAGTGTACATACAATAAGTTATGAGACTTTCTTGTTTGTAAGTCCAAATTCAGCCTTTCAGTGGTCAGCCCTGATTGGTCAGAGTTAAGCGGATTAGCCAGGTTGCTGGGAGGGCAGTGTGCTGTTCTATAGGAATGCCAGGCCAGGAGGTGGCGTCGTAAACTATGCTCTTCAAAGGCAAAGGGGAGGCCTGGGTTTCAGTCCACTATGACAGTCTTGACCCAGAGGCAGGGCTAGGCTTAAGGAAGGTATGTGCAGATGGAAGGGGGAGAGTCCATGGAAATAAGACATCCCAGGGGGTGTGTTTAGCGTGTGTTTAGCCAGCTCTTACCTCCTTGCTGGAAAATCAGCCGTTATGGATTTGGAAGAATGATGCACTCTGGGACAAACTAATGCCACACTTCCACAGGATGTGGTCATAACTATGAGGAGTTGCCCTGCTCTCATTGGTCAGCAGTGACCTGGTGCTTGACCCAGAGAATTTTGAATAAGTATCTGAGAGGGGCAGAGCCCTCCAGATCTGCTGCTTGAAACTGAATGAAGCAAGAAGTGCCCTTCTGGAAAGTTATTTTACTCTGCAAGGAACTCTAAGGTCTGACCTATGAAGACTGCACCATCTGAAACTACAGCCCTGTGGAATACATTTCTGCTAAAGGACTAAGAGTAGACTCCCTGCAAGCTACAGGTTAACAGAGCTCACCTGGACAGCCCCACAAATAATTCAAAGCCTGGAGTGGCAGTGGATTTGTAAGGGTTTTGTTCAAGTGGATTGCGGAATTGAAGTTTCACACTTTCAAGGACCCTCTTGGAGATTCCAGAACCTTGGATTGTGTGTTGGATACTTTGAGACCCGCAAGCAGAACGCCAGGAAGGTGTTCTAACTGGACCCCGCTTGCTGAAGAAGGCGGCCCACTACAGTGGTGAGAATTCTTCAGAACAATTTATAAAGGTGTGACCCTGACAGAGAAAATGAAATGACTTAAAGGGGCGCTGTTGGTTTCTAAGCACTAGAAAGTGACTAATCTTTAAAAATTCATATCTCTGGTTCCCAACAGTGGATTATTTTCGTTTTGGTGTCATTTAAAAGATAAGAATATTACCTATTTTCATAAATTGGTGATGGATTTTTATTTTGTGTTGTGTCTTAATTATTTACTGAAATGGTGATTTTAAATGCTTTACATACCTGTCTTTGAAGTTAAGCCTGTCTGCACGCAGCCACGTTACCAAGGGTTGAGCAAAGGAATAATTTTCTAAGACCTATGCTGAGTCCTATCATGTGTTAGTGGCCTTATTGCCAGTGGCAGACCTACATTTGCCCCTACCAATAACCGACTTTCCAACATTTGGTGTTCAGCGGTGTGGATGAGGACTTGTGTTTAAAAAGTACACCTTTCAGTGAATAATTTCAGATTATAAAAATCCTCTAAATTGCCTTAGAAAAAAACTTTTGAGTTTATTTTTCGAATTTGGACTAAACTGTTTTTAATCCATTGTTTTGATTTTTCTAAATTGTTCTAAGTCTATTGTGCCTAGTTTTTGTGACCCAAAACTAGGGAATCATGGAGCTGGACCTGGCTAAACTGTCCCAGTTTAAGATGGCGGATCTTAGGGAACAGTGTAGGCTTAGGGGGCTGCGTCCTGCAAAGAAGATGAGGAAGGCAGGGTTGCTTGAGTCCCTAAAGACCTCTGCCCGGGCAGCAGAGGAGAACCCAAGGGGGTGAGAAGATGTTCCCCCCAACCTCACCCGAGAGAGGGGTGAGGATGAGACCTTTCCCATTGTGACTAGTGTTAGCCAGGTGAATCAAGGTGGTGGTGGGAGTGGGGGAGGGGTCCCTTACTCGGGTACCACTACTGTCCCTTGCAGAGAGACAGCTTCAGGCTCTATTAGAGTTGATTGCCTTGGAGAAGGAGAAATTAAATTGGCTAAGAGAAAATGGGATAGGGAGGAGGAGAAAAGGAAAGGTGGCAGCGAACGTGAAGAAGATGCTGAGATGTCCAGGGGTGGTAGATTTGAACCTAAACTTCCCAAAGGCATAGTACCCAAGTACACTGAGGGGGATGACATTGACAAGTGGCTAGCAGCTTTTGAGAGGGCCCTTAAAATGAGTAGGCTTCACTCTAGATATTGGGGTGCACTCCTGTGGGAGTTGATTCCAGTAGCTGGGAGGGAGAGGATGCAGAATCATACCAGCAGATGAAGGCATGCTTAGTCAAGAGATTTGGTCTGACTCCAGAACAGTACAGGGTGAAGTTTAGAGGCACGCAGAAATTGAGCTCAAAGTCTTGGGTGGACGTTTCAGTAAAGGCACTGGAAGGCTGGATTGTCGGTAACAAAGTTGACACATATGAGGGATTGTATAATTTGTTTTTGAAAGAACACATTTTGACTCATTGTGCAGAAGAACAGTTACGCCAGTATCTAGTGGACTCTAAGCTGACAGACCCCAGAGAGCTGGGGGAATCAGCTGATGAGTGGGTGAGAACCCGGGTTTCCATTCAGCACCAGGGGGGTGAACAGAAGAAAGGAGGACAGGTCCCTCCCCAGGGAAAAGCCCAGGGAAATGAAGGTAAAAAACCTAAGGAGTCCTCCAAAGACCCACAAAAACCTGCACAAGGAGGGGGGCCCGAGCCAACCTAAATTCAAAGGGAGGGGGTTCCAGGGAAAGCCTGGTAGGTTCTTTGATCCCTCAAAGGTGGATAAGTGCTTTGACTGTAACCAGCCAGGGCATAAGCAGGGAGATGCTGTCTGCACCAAGAAGCTCCCCCCTAAGGGGCCATCCACAGGGATTGCCAGTGTCAGTATAGGGGTGGAGGGTGGTGTACAGAACAGGCAGGTGGTGCAAGCAACCTTTGTGTCCCTGGGTGGGGTGAGTATTGCCACCCTTGCTGCCTTACCTCCAAACATGGACAAGTACAGGCAGAGGCGTAAAGTGAATGGGACTGAGGTTGAGGCTATCAGAGACACTGGGGCTAGTGTAACTATGGTCCTGGATGGACTGGTGCCACCAGAGAGGTTGTTACCTGGTGAGTTTCACCAGGTGACATATGCAGAGAGCACTACCAAACTCCATCCCATGGCTGTGGTGGATTTTGAATGGGGAGGCGTGACAGGCCCTATGAAGGTAGCTGTGTCAAGGGTGCTCCCAGTCCAGTGTTTACTGGGCAATCATCTTGAAGCCTCTGAGTCGTCAGAGGTGGAGAGAGGACTCCATATGAAAATATTGGAGCTCCTTGAGTGGGTATGTGCTGCGACTAGGTCACAGACTAGCCAGAAGGGAGGGGCTGGACACTTGGACCCTGGAACAAAGGGCCAAGCATCCAAGGACAAGGGCACTGGGCCTGGTGAGCCAGCCCAGGGAACTCCAGAGGTGCAGGTAGAATCTAACCCTGATGGGGAGGATCTGGCCTGTGAGGGAGGGACTCCATCCCTGCCACAGCTGACATATTTGGCAGAACTGACATGAGCAGGTTGACCCTCCAGAGAGGAGTTCAGTCAGGGACAGCGTGACAGTCTCACCCGTGAGAGCTTGAGGCGGATTGCTTCTAAGCAAGAGGAGGGGGATGACAGTGGGTTTCACAAACTCTACTGGGACGATGGACTGCTTTATACTGAGGCCAGAAACATTAAGGAGGGGGCCACCAGGAGATTGGTGGTGCCCCAGAAGTACAGAGAGTTCATCCTGACTTTGGATCATGATATCCCCTTGGCAGGACATTTGGGACGGACAAAGACATGGAACCGGTTGGTGAACCATTTCTACTGGCCCAATATGTCTGAAAAGGTAAAGGAGTTTTGCCGCTCCTGTGTCACCTGTCAGGCCATTGGCAAGGCAGGGGGAAAGACAAAGGCTCCCCTAATACCACTGCCAGTGGTTGCGGTTCCTTTTGAAAGGGTGGGGATGGACATTGTTGGTCCCTTGGACCCACCTACTGCATCAGTGAATAGGTATATCTTAGTGGTAGTTGACCATGCTACTAGATACCCTGAAGCCATACCTCGTAGAACCATTGATGCACCTGCAGTGGCTAGCGCACTGCTAGGTGTGTTCACCAGAGTGGGTTTTCCAAAAGAGCTGGTGCCAGATAGGGGTACAAACTTCCTGTCCAGCTATCTGACTGCTATGTGGGATGAGTGTGGTGTCAACTACAAGTTCACCACCCCCTATCACCCACAAGGAAATGGTCTTGTTGAGAGATTCAACAAAACCCTGTTCTCCTCCCATGCTTACTGTTTGCTTACAGGGAGGTGCCACAGAAAGGGGTTGGTTTCAGTCCTTTTGAGTTGGTGTTTGGACACCCTGTGAGGGGGCCATTGAGCCTGCTAAGAGAGTCTTTAGAGAAGCCTCTTAAAGAAGCTAAGGACAATGTGCTGGATTATGTGCTAGGCATGAGATCAAGAATGGCGGAGTACGTGTACAAGGCAAACAGGAAACTGGAGGCCAGCCAGGAGCTAATGAAGCACTGGTATGATCAAAAGGCTACTATGCCTGAGCTCCAGGACAGTTGGTGTGGGTGTTGGAGCCTGTGGCTCCCAGGGCGCTCCATGACAAGTGGAGTGGGCCCTATCCAATCTTAGAAAAGAAGGGTGAGGTTACCTATTTGGTTGACCGTGGCACCCCAAGGAACCCTCACAGGGTCCTGCCTGTGAATAGATTGAAACCACACCATGACAGGGCAGACATGACCATGTTACTGGTCACTGATGAGGGTGTGGAGGAGGAAACTGAGCCTGTGCCCGACCTCCTCTCCACTAATGTGCAAGATGGGTCAGTGGAGGGAGTTGTACTCTCTCCCAAATTGACATACCAGCAGCACAGGTGCTGGAGCAGTTTGCTGGCCTGTTCTCTTTGACCCCAGGCATCACTGAGTGGTGTGTGCACCACATTGACACTGGTGACAGCCTACCGGTCAAAAATAAACTGTACAGGTCGTCTGACCATGTCAGAGCCAGCATTAAAGCTGAGGTTGCTAAGATGCTGGAGCTGGGGGTAATTGAACCGTCTGAGAGTCCATGGGCCAGTCCAGTGGTACTGGTACCTAAACCTAATCCTCAGGGGGGACCCAAGGAGTTAAGGTTCTGTGTGGACTACAGAGGTTTGAATGCAGTCACAAAGACGGACGCTCACCCTATACCTAGAGCTGATGAGCTCATTGATAGGTTAGGGGCTGCTAAGTACCGGAGTCCTTTTGACTTGACTTCAGGTTACTGGCAGATTGCCCTCACTGATGGAGCAAAGGAGAGGTCAGCATTCTCCACACCAGAGGGACATTATCAGTTCAAGGTAATGCCCTTTGGATTAAAGAATGCACCTGCCACCTTCAAAAGGTTGGTGAACAGGCTCTTGTCTGGGTTGGAACTGTTCAGTGTAGCTTACCTGGATGATATAGCTGCATACAGTTCTACCTGGGGTGATCACTTAAACCACCTAAGGGAAGTGCTTCAGGCCATGCAGCAGGCAGGCCTGACTATTAAGGCAAGCAAGTGCCAAATAGGGCAGAGTTCCGTGGTGTACCAGGGCCACCTGGTAGGTGGGGACCATGTACAGCCTCTCCAAGCTAAAATCCAAACTATTTTGGATTGGACAGCTCCTGTTACCCAGACTCGGGTCAGGGCATTCCTTGGACTGACAGTGTACTATAGAAGGTTTGTTCAAAATTATGGGACCATTGTGGGGCCCCTAACAGAACTGACTTCTAAAAAGAGGCCCAAAAAGGTGATTTGGACCCCAGAGTGTCAGAAGGCTTTTGACACTCTGAAAGCTGCTATGTGTTCAGCGCCAGTGTTACTGGCCCCTGACTACACAAAATAATTTGTAGTTCACACGGAAGAGTCAGAGCAAGGGATTGGAGGAGTCTTATCACAGCTATATGAAGGGGGCCTTGACCAGCCAGTTGCCTTTATTAGCAGGAGGCTTCTTCCCAAAGAGCAGAGGTGGAGTGCCATTGAGAGAGAGGCTTTTGCTGTGGTGTGGTCACTGAAAAAGTTGAGACCATATTTGTTTGGGACTCACTTTCATGTTCAAACTGACCACAGGCCTCTCAGGTGGCTCATGCAGATGAGATGGGAGAATCCCAAGCTGTTAAGGTGGTCCATTTCCATACAGGGAATGGACTTTACAGGTGAACACAGAGCTGGGGCTGGCCATGCAAATGCAGATGGACTTTCCAGGTTTTTCCACTTAGCCGATGAGGACTACCAGGGTGTAGGTTAGTAACCCATCACCTTTCGTTTGGGTGGGGCTATGTTGCAAAGTCACCCTGTGCCCTGGGCACCCCCAACCTTTTGCTGACTGGAACTGGTGGTAACTGACTCTAACTGGCCCTGGGCTCTATTTAACCAGGCCCAGTGCCAATGCCAAGCTAAAAAGGAACACATTAGAATACAATTAAGACACCCAACATACACTAGGGTACATTATGGTATGGTGGGGTACCCCTGTAAATGGCATGACCTACCCCATAAGCCCCTAGTATGTAATAGGGCAGGGGATTGAACCTACCTAGAAGTCTCCAGTATCCTGGGGCAGGGCAGTTTAGAGGCCAGCAGATTTTCTGCACTAGCATGTGTGCAGTGCTGAAGCCTGAGGTCAGTTTAAAAGCATCCCTGGTGGCCAGGACAGCTTTTAAACCTGAAATTGTGCCCAAACTCTACTTTGGAGGTAGGGGCCCTTAAAAACTAAAAGACCTATCATGTTTTTGCATATTAGGGACCCCCAGGGTCACCCCTAGGTATCCCAGGGGTGGGGGGTCAGTTATCTGTAAGGAGCGCCCTTATAAAATGAGTTTTTATATGCCTGGGTAAAGTTAAATTTTACATTTCACTCCCCATATTGTGTTAAAGAGCTGCTCAAATTCGACTTTGATGCTAGAAGAATTGGGTAAGGATAATCTGCATGATTTCTGCAGATTCAGAACCCCTGAAGTCTCCCCTAGTTGCACAGCGGGCGGGGGTCCTGTAGAAATTAGGGAAATACTTATTAAATATGGTTTTATAAGCCCTGGTTCTTGAAAAGTGGCCCTGGTCATTTTCCCCATTGCAAACCCCATGGCCCAGAGGTTAACATGGTAGGATGATTAATAAATATTGATAGGAGGGGACTAGCCGGACCATTCAAAGACTTCCCAGAATAGTAGTAGTAAATCCGACAATATTATATTGTTGAATTTCTCCTAAAGTGTACATACAATAAGTTATGAGACTTTCTTGTTTGTAAGTCCAAATTCAGCCTTTCAGTGGTCAGCCCTGATTGGTCAGAGTTAAGCGGATTAGCCAGGTTGCTGGGAGGGCAGTGTGCTGTTCTATAGGAATGCCAGGCCAGGAGGTGGCGTCGTAAACTATGCTCTTCAAAGGCAAAGGGGAGGCCTGGGTTTCAGTCCACTATGACAGTCTTGACCCAGAGGCAGGGCTAGGCTTAAGGAAGGTATGTGCAGATGGTAGGGGGAGAGTCCATGGAAATAAGACATCCCAGGGGGTGTGTTTAGCCAGCTCTTACCGCCTTGCTGGAAAATCAGCCGTTATGGATTTGGAAGAATGATGCCCTCTGGGACAAACTAATGCCACACTTCCACAGGATGTGGTCATAACTGCGAGGAGTTGCCCTGCTCTCATTGGTCAGCAGTGACCTGGTGCTTGACCCAGAGAATTTTTAATAAGTATCTGAGAGGGGCAGAGCCCTCCAGATCTGCTGCTTGAAACTGAATGAAGCAAGAAGTGCCCAAATGGAAAGTTTTTTTGCTCTGCAAGGAACTCTAAGGCCGGACCTATGAAGACTGCACCATCTGAAACTACAGTCCTGTAGAATACCTTGCTGCCAAAGGACTAAGAGTAGACTTCCTGCAAGCTACAGGTTAACAGAGCTCACCTGGGCAGCCCCACAAAGAATTCAAAGCCTGGAGTGCCAGTGGATTTGTAAGGGTTTTGTTCAAGTGGATTGCGGAATTGAAGTTTCACACTTTCAAGGACCCTCTTGGAGATTCCAGAACCTTGGATTGTGTGTTGGATGCTTTGGGACCCGCAAGTAGAATGCCAGGAAGGTGTTCTAACTGGACCCCGCTTGCTGAAGAAGGCGGCCCACTACAGTGGTGAGAATTCTTCAGAACAATTTATAAAGGTGTGACCCTGACAGAGAAAATGAAATGACTTAAAGGGGCGCTGTTGGTTTCTAAGCACTAGAAAGTGACTAATCTTTAAAAATTCATATCTCTGGTTCCCTACAGTGGATTATTTTCGTTTTGGTGTCATTTAAAAGATTAGAATATTACCTATTTTTATAAATTGGTGTTGGATTTTTATTTTGTGTTGTGTCTTAATTATTTACTGAAATGGTGTTTTTAAATGCTTTACATACCTGTCTTTGAAGTTAAGCCTGTCTGCTCGCAGCCACGTTACCAAGGGTTGAGCAAAGGAATAATTTTCTAAGACCTATGCTGAGTCCTATCATGTGTTAGTGGCCTTATTGCCAGTGGCAGACCTACATTTGCCCCTATCAATAACCCACTTTCCAACACTCCTGAATGGGACATGTAAATGGAGAAAAAAGGGATGCTAATAGTACCCAAACTGGAGGTGGAGAGAGTGCTAGAACTGACAGGGCAGCAGACATTCATAGCTAAAGGAAAATGGGTTGGAGACAGGGTAGGGGGTAATAACAGGGGGCCGAGTTTGGAAAGTAGATAGTGGAACAAGTTGTAGGATTAGGACTGAGCCACTGGACACAGCAGGAACACTGAGAGACAGACAGCATGAAATGAAATGGAGATACTAATACTGGAAGACAGACACAGGAGGAATCACAGGAGCGGTGATAGAAGCAAGAAGTACAAGAGGAATACCAATATAAATGATGCATAGTAGAAGTAAACGGGAAAAACGTAAGCAAAGTGAAAGAGGTGGTGAACATGTAATGCTGTGAAAGAGTACTGTAGACTACCTCTTACTTACTTGCTCCATTTTTTGGGTTCATACGCCAGCTTCCGTCTCTCGTATGTCACCAGCCCTGTGCGCACTAAAAACAAAATATATTACACAAATCAGGAGACAAGGAAGACATTTTTCTTTTTAGTCATAAATGAATACTTTTAATGTTTACAATTAGTTTTTAATGTGTAAATTATTTTTGTATGTGTTTACAAAGGGAAATGAAATGTACAAACTCCAAACATGGTCCTGCAAGGGTCACAATATTACCAAATCACTTACTTGTACCACTGATTTTGAAATACATTGTATTTTATTGTTTTGTCAAATGCAATATTTGTGTTATATTGTGGATGTATCTGTTTAAAACCTTTTCGGGTTAAAAGTATAAACTGGTGTTTACAAAAGTATGTCTGTGACTCAACCAGGAACCCTAGAGCAGGTCCTGGTGTCTGCTCCCCTTGCTGCCTCGAGTGTTTTGCCAGTAAACGTTTCCCTTTTCTGTTTTTTTGTCTTATGCATGTGCCTTATTTCATTTTGTTGAGATATTATGTCTGTACTGTGTCTTTGTTTGAAACTTTTTTTTTTTATTATCTTTTTATTAGAATAACCAGCTCCATAACAATGCACATCGGTCAGCATCAGAAGTTCATTGACAATTCTGAACAGAATCAATCATAGAATCACTGTAAATAATTGGACCTACATACAAAGATCAAGCCCTTGAACAGACATTGATGTAACGGCAAAGGCGCCCCAATTGCCACAGAAATAAGTCAGACCATCTGCAATCATCATCCACAGTTCGCCCACCCCCCTTATCCCTCCGAATCCATAATGTGTCCATCATGATCCACAGTAGCAGCCCGAGGGGCTCAAAGTAGGCAGGGTGACACAGAACATCATCATAAACAGAGCAGTCAAGAAATAAAGATCCGTACACATACATTGCATTAATCAAGTGCAGACACAGACTGGGAATCCATCAACTCTCCCCTGTACCGCCCCCTGCCGCCCATATTTTCTCCCATTTCTTGGGGCAACCTCGGCTTTTATAGATAACTTTTTCAGCCCGCTGGCACCAGTCCAGACCTCGCTCCCATTCTTCCACCGTTGGCAAAAGATCACTTCCCCATAACCTTGTTATATTTCTCTTGGCTACCATACTCGCCAGAGCTAGCCATATCTTGTCCCATTTCGGCCAAGTGATGTCGCTCGTAACCCCCAAGACATGCCATCTGCTTCCAGCGGGACCTCCGCTCCCACCACTTCCGACACAATGCCTGCCATTCTTGACCAATATGCCCGGACTCTGGAGCAATCCCACAAAATGTGGAAGAAGGTGCCCTCCTCTCCACACCCCCTTAAGCAAAACCATGAATCTACATACCCTATCCTGTACTGTACCGTTCGTGCGGTGTATGACCTGTTCAAGATGCGTAACTGGACTAGTCAGAACGGGGCGCGAATCGCCACTTCCCGGGGACACTGTAAGGCCTCCCCCTAGTCGTCGTCCTCCAGCAACCCCAAATCTGATTCCCACTTTTCTCGCAGAGGTCCCAGTGGGTCCGTGAGGTTATTGATAAGCTTCCTATACGTGAGGGAGATAGCTTTGTCGATCGTGGGGTCTAGCAGTAGTCTGTCTTCCAGGGGGCATACTCAGGTAGTTGTTCCCCCTGGCTCAGGTGTTGGTGCAGGGTATGTCTAAGTTGTTGGTAGTGTAAAAACTCCCCATTTGGAATTCCACCTGCAAGTCCGTAAATCCCACCATCCCCCCCGTTTCCAGATATCCCCAGGCACATCAATACCAATTAGGCTCCATTGATGATGACCCTGTAATTTCGCAAACTCCAGGAGGAAGTTCCCAACCCACAAAGAAGTTTGTGCCGTGAGTTTCGCCTCCCATCCAAGTAGTTTCGTCGCCCGCTTCCACACTCCTACCACCACCGCCGTTTGGGGTGGCAAAGGCCGGCCGCGCCTGCCCCTAGTGTAGAGAGCTGCTAAATAGGTACCACTGCCAAAGGCCATACGGTCCGCCACGTAGGCTGGCTCCTCCAGCGGGGCAAACACCCACCCGTTGAAATCATAATCAGGTAGTAGTAAAGGCGGACATCCGGTACAGCGAGTCCTCCCTCATATGGCCCCCATTGTAGCTTCCTAAGAGCTATTCTCGGGCAACCCTCACTCCATAGCAGGGAACGCTGCTCCGATTCGATCGTTCTAAAAATCTATTCCTGGACCGGAAAGGGTGGACTCTGCAGAACATATATCAGTCGGGGGAGGTACATCATTTTAAATAAAACAGCGTGCCCCATAAAGGAGAGTGGGAGGGTCTTCCAATGTTCTACGTCCCCGTGTAGCCGCTCCAGTTGTGTCGACACGTTCAGGCGTAGGAACTCCGTGTTAGACTTTGTGACCCAAATATCGGAATACCCTTTCCAAACCAGGCCTCTACAGTCTTCAGTTAACTGTGGCTGCGGCCCCGCTAATATATGTCCTAGGGACTTGTCCCAGTTGATGCGATATCCGGAGTACTCACCGAACTCGCGCAGAATTCCCATCAACCTCTGAATGGAGGCGGCCGGTCTCTGTACATATAATAAAATGTCATCAGCATATAGCGATATACGCTCGTCCCAACCCCCTCCCAGGTCTATGCCCCACACCTTGGGGTCCGCCCGTATCCAGTGTTTCAATGGTTCCAGCGCTAAGGCGAACAGGCTCGGAGAAAGTGGGCAGCCCTGCCGCGTGCCCCGGCTCAGTTGAAACTCCCTCGATAGCACGCAATTGACACAGACCCTTGCGAGCCGTTCAGTATATAACAGCCTCACCCATGATCGAAAGTTGTCGCCAAAACCGCATATATGTATTGCCACTCCATGCTATCAAAAGCCATGTGGGCATCGAGGGATAGTAGGGCCGCCAGCATGTCGTGCAGACACCGCCTGCAATACACCAAACAGGCGCCGTAGGATTAGCCGCGTGCTTCTATGAGGCATAAAGCCCGACTGATCCGGGTGGATCAGCGATTGGACAACCGCCCCCAGTCTTGTGGCCAGGATCTTTCCAAGAACCTTCGTTTCATAATTAAGAAGGGATATGGGCCTGTATAAACTGCACAGATTTTGCGGTTTACCGGCTTTATGGATTACTACAATCGTTGCAGACCTAAGATCCTTCGGAAGCTTCCCGACCTGTTTGGCCTCGGTGAACATGCGCAACATGTGAGACGCGATTCGACTCGATACACACCCAAACGCCTCTGCCGGGAACCCATTAGGACCCGGCGCCTTCCCCGCCTGCAAGTCCCCCATGGCATCTTCCACCTCCTTGACTGTAATATCGGACTCCAAGATGTCTTTATCCGCCTGATCTAGGGTAGGCAACTGTAGGGGGGGCAATGAAATCCCCGCATTCTTGCTCTCGCCTGGTAGTTTGCGACCTATAAACTGCCTCATAATAGAGTGCGAACTCCCCCGCTATATCCTTGCCCGTGTCCTGCACAGTCCCGTCCGTCAGTCTAATCCCAGCACCCAGTTACGTTACCGATCCCATTTCTCGAAACAGGCTATCATCTTATTGGCCTTGTCCCTTAAATCATACACTCGCCTCTGGGTGGCTAGGGCGCGCGATCTCGCCTGATCAGCAAGTACATCCCTCAGCTCTTTTTGTAGGAGCTTTAGCCTGTGTCGCCTATCCTGTTCCAGCTCTGGAGTCTCCCCCCTAGCGTCCTCTAAGGCATGAAGCTCCAATTCTAGTCTATCAATTTGTGCATATTTGTCCTTGCAAAGTTTTCCCACCTCCGCCTGCACAAAGCCCTACACTATGCCATGAGATCTGACTGAGCCCACATTGTCTACGAAATATTGGTCCACCCGCTCCCGGAATGTCTCCTGAAACTCTTGATCTTTAAACAGAAATGTGTCAAGCCGGGGGGGCTCTGGACCCCGCAGGTGTACTCCCACCGGGAAGTGGTCAGATATCCCTCTTGCCTTATGATAACCACTCTGGAAGAGACCCATAGGTCCCATCTGTGTGAATATGTAATCAGTCCTGGACCCCGTGCCGAGAGCTGTAGATATATGTGTGTATTGCCGAACGTGGGGGTTATGTGCCCTCCATAGGTCCACCAGGCCCATAGCATGCACGACGTCCCGGAGAGGACATATCCCCCCCTGGCTGTTAGAGTCTGTGATCTATCAATGTCCCTAGCCATGACCTCGTTCATCTCCCCCCCTAAGAGCAGGATCCCAGTTGGCATATCCAGGAGTAATTTCCCAATGTCGGGGAGAGTGGTGCTGTGCAACTTTGGGGGAATGTAAAGCGAACAAAGATTAAGCATCCGACCCTCCCACTGTGCCAAAAGTGCCGCATAGCGCCCCAAGGGGTCTAACCATTGCCGCCCAATTGGAGCCAGTGGTAAAGCCGGCAGGAGCCCGCAGCGTATAGCCAAATCAGTTAAGGGCCTTGCAATGGTTCCCAATCAGGTGAGTTTCCTGGAGTAGGGCAATGTCTGGGCATGTCTGTGAAGGTATTGAAGTGCGCTTAATTCAGGACAAGATATTGACTTGTTGTGTCCTTGGTGTATGCATTGTAAGTATCTAGCAGACAAATCATGAGAGATGGCTGCCCATACTCCCCACCTCCTACCTCCCGCCTGCCCACCAATAGTGCCATGGGAGCCAAAACAGTTACATAATATAAGGACAGAAAAACAAAAAGCAAACATTCAACCTTCCCCTCCAACCCCCAAAACTCCCCCCTCTCCCTGCTACGCCGGCCATTATGGTCCGACGTCCCCCAACAAGCAGAGCGCCTGTAGCCCTTACAACAAAAACCTTGGGGGTGAATGCTTCAACCAATTCGGCAACCTGAGGGTTCCACCCGGCTCCCCACTACAACACGCTAGCTGTATCATCCTATCCCATTACAGGGGACAATGAAAAAAGTATAGGCCTCTGACCCAAATACGTGGACCATCCTCCCCTCCCCCCGAGTATCCCAAACAGGCCAATCAATAGGTCCGGTAAACTTTAGAACTCCCCCCCTGTGGGCCATCCTTAAGGACAGTGCCCTCCACCACATCTGTGTCTCAGTCGTTGCATACATAGGAGAGTCATAATACATCACGTGTAATCCATCTGCGTCCATCTCTCCAAGTCAGCCCAGACAGCTTCACCCCATGTCCGGCGAAGCCGATAGACTCAGAGTCCTGTTCCTGCTGGATGGCCAAGGACCGCTCTGCTGTCGACGCTCCCTCCCCATGGAGCCCACAGGAGAAGTAGGAGATTGGGGTGCCGCCCCCCGGTCTGGGGCACCCGATGCTTGTACGTGTTCCTCCAACCAGGCATGAACTTCCTCCGGGGATGTGAAGAAGAAGGATTTCCCGTCCACTAGAAGCTTGAGACGTGCCGGAAAAAACATCATGTATTTAATGCCCCGATCACAAAGCACTTTCTTTACTCCATCAAACGATCGGCGCTCTTGCTGCACCTTAAGCGTAAAATCAGGAAAGAGTCTAATAGTGGCGTTTTCCATCCGCAGATCTCCATGTTGGCTGGCTGCTTGCAGGATGGTGTCCCGATCCCTATAATTAAGGATCCGCGCAATGATCGTCCTCGGGGGAGCTCCAGGACGCGGCGGAGGGATCGGCGCCCTGTGAGCACGTTCAATGGGAAAAAAATTTGAAAGGCGTTTGGGCTTAAGGTGATTTAGGATTATATCCTCCAAGAACAAGTCAGCACTTGGCCCTTCCATCTTCTCCGGCACACCCACCACTAGTACATTATTCCTGCAGGCCCTTCCTTCCTGATCGTCCTGCCGAGCCGTCACCAACTTCTGCTGATGGGTCAGTTGCTGAACCTGTTGCTGCAACTGCTTGGTGGTGCGCTGAAGTTCTACAATATCCGCGGCGTTCTGGATGGCTTTCTCCAAGGTTTTGTTTAAGTCCGCCCTCTGCAGCGCCATTTCGATGGACACTTTATCTATCTTTGATTCCAGCGTGGTGCCCAGCGTTTGTATGGCCTGCATAATGGAGGTCAGGGACGGCTCCTGCGCCTCAGCCAGGGCCCCGGCTTGGGCTTCACCCCCGCCACCCGTAGCAGCCGTGTAGTTGTCCATGGTGTTGGTCTGAGTCATTGTGGACTTTTTGGGCTTCATGGCCATCTCCGAAACCGTCTGCAGGTCCACAGAGGAGGGAGGGGAGCACACCACTTTTCCACACTCTAGAGCACTCCGCCACCACGCCGCCCGCACCTCCAGCGCCGACTCCTCGCAGTCCGGGAGGCGCTCGTGGGCAGAGGGACTGGGCCCTTGACCGGGCCGCTTGTTGATACTTTGCCCTCCTGTGGCCACTACCTCTCAGGCCTTATGTCCACCCACGCACTCCTCGCTTGGTCTCACCTTCGGGGAGCACCAGAGCCGCCCCATAGTGGGCACAATCCGCCGTCTCTGGATCTCACCACCCTTAGTGCTTGTCGATAATAGGGCGCCTCCCCACAGGCCATATGCCGCCCTTCCAATCCGGGGCACCTCACTTCCACAGCCAATATCACTCCTGCCCAAGTTCACTCGCCTGGCTCCACAGTCTCTCCTCCTCCCGCTCGCCGACCACAGCCACGTGGAGTGATCCTCTGTCTGTCTGGGCCCGCCGCCCCTCTGATGTGTTGCCTCTAATGACTCCCCAACAAGGGGCACTGATAAGCTTCGCAGGCCCGATGCCTCAAGTCGCCCAGGATCTGCCACTTCCCAGCCAGGGTCTCTACTTGCCTCCGTGAGCCGCTCTCTAGGGCCTCAGGCTGCCAATCCTCATCCCTCCGCGGGCCCGGTAGGCGTCCACGGGGGCCCGCTGCTCCTGTCGCTCACACGGGGGGTATCTGCTCGGTGTTCAAGCCCGTGGGCCTGCCGCTCTCCTTTTGGTCGCCGGCCCACCAACCACGCAAGGCCGGTGCTTTGAACGCTCTCTCCAGCGGCCCTGGACCCCGGACCCCAGATGCTGCAACAACAGCTGCAATGCATCTCCTCGATCAATGGTAGGACCTTTTTAGCTGTTGCCACTGCCTCTTTGCCTGCAACTCAGGACCACATGCGCTCACTGAAACACTCGCCATACTCACCTCACTGACATAAACCTCCCCAGAACTATTCCACTGCCTCCATCACATCCCTGACCCCCAAAGTTATCTTCATCACAGAAACATGGCTCAACCCCTCTTCGACTCCTGACATCGCCACAGCGACAACCGACGGCTACAAGATGATATAACAAGACCACACCAACAAACACAGAGGAGGCATTGCCATAATCCACAAACAAACCATCTGTTGCACCACCGAAGACGACACCACAACAATCATGGAACACCACGACTTCCAACTGCAAACCAATAGTAAAACCACATCAGGGGTACACTCACCTACGGACCACACCTTGGCTTCTGCAGCAACATCCCCAAATGTATTGCCCCACTCGCCATTGACCCCAAGCACTACATCTTTCTCTGTGACCTCAACTTACACCTCAACGACTCCAAAGACACAAACTCCACCAACCTTCTGGAAAGCATGAGCAACATTGGCCTCACTCAACTGGTCACCAACCCCACACAGAGCAGGACACAGGCTTGAACCAATCGTCTCTCCCAGCGACAGAGCCAAGTATAGTCACTAGGAGCGACCATGCCATCGTCCATGTCACCATCGCAGGATCCCCATGCACCACCACCAGACATTCCACCTCTTGCCACCGCAGCTGGAACAAAGTGACAAAGACCCAATCAACATGCGCCCTCCACTCCACACAGCCAGACTCTGCAACGAACCGTGAAAAGGCTGCCCAGACTTTTTTCCACCTAGATCACTAACTGCCCCAACAGAATCACCCCCATCAAGCCAGCCAAGACCAGCAGATCCACTAAACAAGCATGCTGGTATACACCAGAACTCGGAACATCAAAAAGCAACTGCAAATGGCTAGAAAGAAGAAGGTGCACAAGCTGAGAGCCCACAGATCGAGTCCCCTTTAAGTCAGCCCTCAGAAAATACCACTAATCTCTAAAATACATTGAAAGAGGCATCCTGGCAGACCACATCAAAGCAAGCTCTAACCGCAGCAAGGAACTCTTCACCATCATCAGAGACGTCTTCTGCCCATAAGCCACAGAGAACACAATCCCCCCTTCCCAGAAACTCTGCGACACCCCGGCAGACTACTTCTACAACAAGGTATCCACCATCTACAGTAACTTCGAACCCCAACCCACCGACCTCTACAACAACCTCACACCAACTGATGCCACTCACAACCACCCGCTCACCGCATGGGAACAGCTCACCACTCAGAGCACTACAGCCATCATGAAATCCATTCACTCTGGAGCACCCACGGACCCATGCCATCACCTCGGGAGCAGAGAAATCAGCAGTGAACTACCCTCCATTCTCAACACATCCATCACTGCGGCAACCTTCCCAGAGGAATGGAAACATGCAGAGGCGAGACCCTCTCCTCAAGAAATCCTCCACCGACTCCAGTGAACACAAGAACTACCACCCATCTCTCAGCTCCCCTTCCCCAAGAGAGTCCTTGAGAAGGCCATCAACCACCAATTCACCGAACACCAGGAGTGGGACAACCTGCTGAAGACCTCCCAATCTGGTTTCCACTTCAACCACAGCATGGAGACCACCCTGAGAGCTGCCACCAAGAACAACAAAACCCTCCTGGACCGGGGAAACAGTGGTCCTGATTCTCCTTGACCCCTCAGCAGCTTTCAATACCATATCCCACCACACACTCATCACGAGACTCCACCATTTCAAAATCCAGGGAGACACCATCAAATGGATCACACTCTTCATTACAGGACGAACCCAGAGAATGCGCCTTCACTGAACCCAACAGCACAATCTGCAGCATCCCTCAAGGTTCATCCCTAAGTCCCACCCTTTTTAACACCTACACGACACCACTGGCCAGCATTGTCTGAACTCATGGCCTCAACATCATATCTTATGCAGATGACACCCAGCTCATCTTCTCGCTCTCTGAAGACTCCTTCATCACTAAAACCAACTTACACAACTGATTGATGAGTGTCGCCAACTGGATGAAGACCAACTGCCTGAACCTCGACACTGACAAGACAGAAGTGCTGATTTTTGGGAACACCACCTCTCCGTGTAATGACACCCAGTGGCCCTCTGAACTCGGACCTACACCCTTACCGACAGACCACACCTGAAACCTTGACATCATCCTGGACAGCAAACTCTCCATGAAATGCCAGATCAGCAGTCTCCTCCGCCTGCTTCCACAACTGCTGCATGCTCCAAAAGATCTTCAGATGGCTACCCGTCAGCACCAGGAAAACTGTCACTCAAGCCCTAGTCACCAGTCAGCTGGACTATGGGAAAGCACTCTACGCAGCAATCACCTTTCAACTCCTAAAGAGACTCCAGACGATATAGAACTCAGCTGCCAGACTTATCCCTTACCTTCTGTAACAGATCACATCACTTCCCACATCAGGAATCTCCACTGGCTCCCTATCCAGAAAAGATGGCAATTCAAGAAGCTGCTACATGCCTACATGACCAAGGACCAGCATACTTCAACCATAGCCCGAACTTTTACCAGCCCTCCAGACATCTGCGCTCGCCTACCTCGCCCTAGCACAAACTCCCCACATTCTCCGAAGCTACAGCTACTGGAACGACCTTCCCCTCTGAACATCATCCTAGCTCTCGGAATTCAGAAAGGGATAAGCTGCGCTCTACAAATCCGAGTTGATTGATTGAGGTTCTCCTGATTCTGCATCCTCTTTTTTTGCCTTCTTTTGTCTACCTTCCGGATAAGCTCAGATACCCTCAAACAGCTAGCTTTACCTCTTTTGTGAAAGTGCAGTGCATGGCATTTGCATCTGTTTAATGGATAAAACCCTTTAAATTCAGTGATGCAAGAAAGGAAAAGGAAAATGCTACTTACCAGTATGCATCTGTTCTTGGCATGTAGAGCTGCAGAGTTACACACTGTGCATAGATGGCCACCTAGTGTTGGGCCCGGATGTTTGCAGTTTGTTTTTGTCCTGGAAACTCTTTGGAACTCACGGGATAAGTGATTCCTCCTTTGGATCATACTGCGCATGGGCTCCATCCCCAGATTGTTTTTCGCCATTAGGGAAGTGATGGAGTTTGCAAGAAAGTAAGGATGTCCATGTAAGCTGTATCTAATTAAGATAATAGTGGAACAGATAAAGGTAGCCGGGGAGGCGGGTGGGCGTATGTAACTCTGCAGCTCTACATGCCAAGACCAGATGCATACTGGTAAGTAGTATTTTCCGTTCGAGGCATATGAGCTGCAGATTACACACTGTGCATAGATTATATAGCAGTACCCACATTTGGCGGAGACCACCAGTATCTGTTGCAGTGGTTTGAAACAGTGTTTTGATTACAGCCTGGCCCACAGTAGCTCACAGTAGCTTGCTGTTTGGTTTGCACATCTACACAATAATGTTTTGTTAATGTGTGCGGTGTAGACCATGTAGCTGCTTTACAAATGTAATCTAAGGAAATGTTCCCTAAAAATGCCATTGAAGCCTCAATTTTCCTTGTAGAATGGGCTTTAGGAGGAATAGATAACATACGTTTAGCTTTCTGGTAGCACATTTGTATGCATTTGACAATCCAACTAGCTATCCCAGATTTTGATATGGGGGTACCCTTATGTGGTGGTGATAAAGACACAAAAAGTTGTTTTGTTTTGCGAAAATTTTGTGTCTTTTCGATGTAGTAAAGCAATGCTCTTTTGACATCTAAGGTATGAAGAGCTCTTTCTGCAACTGTTTGTGACTGCGAGAAGAATACAGGCAGCTCTACAGATTGATTGAGGTGGAAGGGCGAAATGACTTTTGGGAGGAATTTAGGATTAGTACGAAGAACCACTTTATTATGGTGCATTTGTAGAAAAGGTTCTTGAATGGTGAATGCTTGTAGTTCACTAACTCTTTTTAGAGAAGTAATAGCTATTAGGAAAGCTACTTTCCAAGTTAAGAATTGCAGTTCACATTTATGTAATGGTTCAAAGGGAGGTCCCAATAATCGTGTGAGAACAATGTTTAAATTCCACACTGGTGAAGGTGGTGTTCTGGGTAGAATTATTCTTTTGAGGCCCTCCATAAAAGCTTTTATGGCAGGTACTCTAAAGAGTGATAGATGTTGTCTATTTTGTAAGTATGCTGCAATGGCAGCAAGGTGCAGACTAATAGATTTGTATGCCAAGTATTTTTTTTCATTTTTATTTTTTATTTCAAAGACCTTTATTGCATCAATATAAATGTACACAGCACACCGCCTACAACCCAAGCGGGCCGGCTGCAAATGTTAGAATGTGTCATACAGCCTCTCATGTATACACAGCCAATGTGCCGACAACCCGGACGCCCGGCGGCAGAGTGCATTAGTCAATCCAGCATATCACTGTATTGTGATACATGATCGTGCAAGGTCCATGAAACGTTGTTGGCTGTGTGACTCTTTTCGCTGTGAACTGAAATAACAAGACAAATAAGTTCTGGGCGTGGCTGTCCTCATTCTCATTTTTCCCTGTCAGTGTGGTCTCTGTAAGAAACATAATGTAAGGCTGCCATGATCCTCATCCAGCTATGGCAAGTATACAGCAATATGGATGCCAAATCCCAAGCGGAGATCATCCGGGCCAGCATCATTGTTGCACATTTGGGATCGTACTAGTAAATCATATCCACTCTGAGACCTGTTGACAGATCTGCATCATACAGCCAATTCCACGCAAACACAGAGTGCTGTAGCACTTGTATAGCCCGCTGTATCCATCACAATGATCCCTCTCATCATCAGTACCCGAAAACCCCATCCTTTCAACCTCTAATGTAAGTGAGCTTCGATCGGTGCTCCGCAGAACAGTACCTCAGAGTCCCTCTACACCCACATCCAATGTAGCATCCTCAGCACCCTGTAGTACATCAGCAGAGGAATCCGCGGTAGCCAGTAAGTATACCCTGAGTGGATCCCAGATGTCCCTGGCTCTGCTTTGCAGAGGTTGCGTGTCTGCATATATCATGTTCTGCTCCTGACAGTGTAATAGATCAGTTAGCCATTCCTTAAATTTCGGGGCTCTGCCACGTTCCCATCTACATGCCACACTCCGCTTTGCCAGCAAAAGTGCAATGTCCACAAATTTCCTGTGTACTTTAGGTAGCTGCATAGTATACCCCAGGAGCATTATGAGGGGGTCTCTATCAATCCCAACACCGACCATCGTTTGTAGTGCTACATGAACTTGAGCCCAATAGTCAAACACCCTTGGACACGTCCATGCCAGGTGCAGAAAACCAGCGCCTTCTGATTTACACCTCTCACATCTATCATTATCCAATAGGTGAAACCTCATCTTTTTTTCGGGCGTGTAATACATTCTTTGCAAAAACTTATAGTGAATTATCCGTAGCCTGCAACTGGCCGATACTTTAGAAGTGAGCTCACAGCAATATGACCATTGTGCCTCAGTTATGTTCCTACCAATATCAGCACTCCAGTGCTGAAGAGCCCTACATTCTCTCCTCTCACACTGCCCTCGGATGCTACGGTACAGGTAAGATACCAAATGTTTACCATCCGCAGATGCAAGCACGAGCTGCAATGGAAGAACCGTTTCCGGCTCCGCAGGGAACCGCGGTAAAACTGTCCGCAGGCCCTGCTGCAGCCGAACATAATAAAATATGTCGAACGGCGTAGGTTGCCATCCATGAAACAACTGTTCACGCGACTTGAACTGCCCGTTCACAAACATATCCCCCCAAGTGAGGATGTTCAGTTTAGCACACATCAGTTGGAATCCTCTCTCCTGCAATAGGGAAAGGTCCGGATGATACACCAGTGGCATAGCTGGGGCATACAGGAGAGGGATTGTCAAATGGTGCAATATACGCCTCCATGCGTCAATTGTACATGTCACCGTGGTAGCCGGTGTCTCAATTATAGCGACAGGGCCATGAATAACACCTTTCAATGGAAGAGGACGGGCAATCCATTCCTCCACAGCCAGCTGTGGCATGAATGGTGTGGGCTTAAACCAGTTGTAAGCAAATTGTGCTTGAGCGCTCAGGTAATAAAGCGGAAAATCCGGGACATCAAACCCTCCACTGCTATAGGGCTGTGTGATGACCGAACATGCCAATCTCGGTTGCTTGCCTGCCCAAAACAGACGCAACAATTCCGATCGCAGTGTTTTAAAAAAAAAGCACCTGGATAATATGGGATGTTCTGAAAAAAGTACAAAAAACGGGGTAATATTACCATCTTGATCAGCGACGCCCTGCCAGCCATGGTAAACAGTAGAGATATCCACCGTGTAACATCCTCCGTCAGTTTAGTGATGGCGGTGCCATAATTGAGTCGCAACGTCTCATCCTTATCAGTCGATATCTGAATCCCCAAATATCGGAGATCAGAGTCACACCACTCCAGTGGATAGTCCACTGCAAATCTGGTCACCGCAGGAGTCAGGGGGAAAAACTGTGACTTCTTCCAGTTGATTTGTATACCGGACAGCCGGCCAAAGATCAAAAATTCCCTGAGTAGGGAGTTGAGGTTAGTCTGTGGGTCTACCACATATAGTGTTAAATCATCAGCATAAAGCGATATATCTATTTGACGTTGGAAACATTTAAAGGCACTTTGTTTGTGCAGCTGCCGGATGCGACATGCCAAGGGCTCAATCGCAATTGCGAATAGTAGTGGGGATAGTGGGCACCCCTGTCTGGTACCCCTGGTGAGGGAGATCGGATCCGAAAGTTCCCCATTTATGAGCACTCTTGCAGTCGGATCCGTATGGAGCAGTTTGATCCATGCCACAAATATTGGAGGGAACCCCATCCTGTTCAAAACGGCAAACAGGTATCCGTATGTTCACCAAATTTCACAAATGGCACAGTCTTCCTAATCAATATGGCAGTGCCCCTGGCATATGCGGAGTATGAAGAGAAACTCCTAATCGATGCCCATTTGCTAGCGAAGGAATAGGTTGTGCGTGGGCTTAAATGCGTCTCTTGCAACAATGCAATTTGTATATGATGCTGCTCCAGATAAGCCACCACCCTCCTGCCTTTCCGAGCATCATTCAGTCCCCTCACGTTCCAAGAGAGGATTGACAGCCTAGCTAAACGATCGTTACCTGCCATGTCCAAACAACCCCATAGTTCCTAAACATCCAGCCATAGCAGAGCATGTCAATTGTCACATGTTCCCTCAGTCTCATCACAGCACGCCACAGCACCCATAGCAACACATTTCCAATAGTTCGTAGAACAGTACTCCAGCGAACTCCCCACTTCACCCTCCTCTGTGGAAAAAAAAACAACAATTGTTCCAAACCGCTCACCTCCCATAACAAAGTTCTGTCCCTACCTCCTTCCGGTAGCATTTTAGCCCCACCCCCTCCCACTGAAGCAAACCCCAACCTGCCAGCCATGTGCCCTCACCGTCCCACCCACAATTGCCCCAAAAACTAGGGCCAGTGTATGCCCAAATCCCAAATAAACTTCTTGGGTATTTCCCGTTGGGGTTCATGTCTAGGTGGCTACACGTCTCCCCCTCAGTTTCGTCAAGACCACAATGTGACTTGGGGCTTGACCCGATGACCCTGAGGGGGTGTCCAGCGGTATAACCTCAGGCACCTCTGGCGCCATACCAGCAAACATCACTAGCAGTAAACAACAGAAAACAGTGTATAAAAAGAACACATATTGGTAGGACCACGACTACACTCGTGTCACCCAATGCTCATTATATTGGGGGATATGTTCAAAGCCTCATCGTAGTATTGTACCTTCTCCGGACATCGGTCCCCTTCCCATTTTATCTGTTCCCCAAACATTTGTTAATGGCCGCTATTATGACAATTGTTCATTGTCCGCGCACTCACTGTTCACCAGACTCCATCTCGTCGTGCAGTGGATCCGGCTCTTCTTCCATTCTGTCAGCATTTCTGTCAGCTCGCTTATATTGCTTGATGAAATCCTCAACTTGTTGGGGGTTTGAGAAGAATTTTTGTTGACCCTGGTATGTGCCTCTCAGCCTAGCCGGGTAGAGCAATGCATAGTCCATTTGCATATCACGTAATTTGGCTTTCACAGATAGAAATTTTCTCCGCTCCTCCTGCACCAAAGGCGTGAAGTGTGGGTATATAGTAAAGGAATTGCCATCATACTAGAGCGTCTTGGAACTGCGGGCCGCACGCAATCCCGCCTCTCTGTCCCTATAGTTCAACAACCGAGCGATATTAGGTCTGGGAGGCGCACCCGGCTTCGGTTTAGGGGCCAAGGACCGGTGCGCTCTCTCCACGATGAATTGCGAAGAGAATACTACCGCGCCGATTGCCGCCAAGAACATCTTCTCCACGTAGTCCTCCATCCTGCCCATGTTGGTCGGCTCCGGAATACCCACTATGCGTACGTTATTGCGTCTACTTCTCGCCTCCAAATCCTCATTCTTAGACGCAATAACTCGCAATAAGTTATCCATCCTGGACAATTGCGTAGTGTGTCTCGTAGTAATATCCTCCGAGTCCGATATACGTTGTTCCGCTTCCTTTAGTCGGACTTCATGGGCATCCAACTTATGAACTACTGCATCCATGTGCGACGATATTCCATCTACTTTGTCAGCTATTGTCGCGAATCCTTGTCTCATTTCGCGCAAAACTGCTTGTAGGTTCGCCGTCGCATCTAAGGAATCTCCATTTGCGTCTTCCGTTCCATCTTGACCATTACGTGGTCCTCCAGCTCGATTTGGTTTCTTGGTGGAATCAAAGGTGAGCTTCGGCTGTCTCGTGTCCGGTTTCCCCATCCTTGCGTCACGCTGGGTGCCCGAGCGTGCAGCAGAGCGCCAGCAAGCAGTTCGATATCGATGCTAGAGACAGAGAAAGTCGAGTGAGGAGAAACTCTCTTAGTAATATGGTGTACAGGGGGCACGGCACGTCCCTTAGCCTGTGTAACCACGCTTCACAATCAGTGTGCTTGTGCTCTATCCTGAGGCGGAAGCCGGGATTTGCGTGTCTGAACTGCCGTGACCCAATATTTTAATAATTATTGATACCTGCACTTGTGTTTTTACCATTTGTATTTTTAAGTAGTGTGTAAACAGAATCTAGGGAATTTGAATGCTAAATTCGCTACATTGCACTTACTTGCCCAGCGGGGACCCGATTATCGGTCTCTGCTTTCAGAGCCCCTTCGCAGCCGATTTAGCGCTGCCCGGGCTCGATCTCCTTGCGGTCACCATCTTGCTCTAGGAGCTGGCGAGTGGAGCAGCGCTCGGCCCCTCCCCTTCCCAAAGGTATAAAATGGCTCCTCTTCCAAGGAAGCGCAGCGGACAGGCGCAGCGGGCGCGCCAGCGGCGCGCCAAAGGCAAGCCCGTCTGCGCCCGTCCGCGCCCAAACGGGCCCTGGGACCAGCCATGCTACTCAAATACTTTCCTATTCCAGCATTGACCTGCTCAAATATAACAACGGTCAGGGCCACATGTCTAGAGATGCGGTCCATAGGGTCAGGAAGCACGGGATCCTAGCCAACGGTACTCCCCCCATATCTCTATCTAACAAATTGAGTGCGGGCAGACATACGGACCCCTGTTCCCCCACATATTCCCTATCAATAATTTACCTCAATACCCGCTCTCTGGTAAAACACCAGATGGACATTTACATATTATTAGAGTCTGAAAAACCAGACATTCTTCTGCTCACCGAGACCTGGCTGACCCTGAATTCCGCCCCTGATATAATAGCGGCACTCCCTTATGACTACTACATTATCTATGCCGACCGTAACTCAGGTAAATCCGGCGGAGGGGTAGCGGCTATCATTCGTCGAAAACTGACAGTCACAAGTTTGACTTGTTTACAGCTTTCAGACACAGAAAACCTGGTGTTAAAATTTGACACTTCTCACACTATGGTGACCTGTGTTCTCTTGTACAGACCCCCAGCCCCCATGCCATCTTTTCCTCTTGCACTGAGCGAGCAAATTGCTAATCTAGCCATGGACCATGCTAGGATTGTTCTGGTAGGGGATTTTAATTATTGGTTCAATGACCCTCTGGAAGGCCCCCACTCGAGTGAACTCACAGAGCTCCTCACAAACCTGAATTTTACACAACGAGTGCTAGCACCCACCCATTGTAAAGGTCATATCTTAGACCAGATCTGGACTAATACCTCAATAACTACAACCCCAACTATCACCCCCTGCCTATGGTCTGATCACTTCCTGCTTAAATTCAACCTTGTCTATTCTCCAACTAGACCTACCATCACAAAAGCAGGTGGACAAGCAAGGAGATGGAATTCCTTGGATAGATCAGCTTTCTGTGAGACACTGGCCTCTACTACCCCCTCATTTCACTCTGATATTAATATTCACGAAGCTAAACTCTCGGGCTGGCTACAAGCTGCCAGCGATATCCACGCTCCATATAAGCCAATCAAACTGGCCCGGCGAGCAGATGCTTAAAAATGGTTTACTCCTGAGCTAAAAGCAATGAAATTGGCCATGCGCCAATTGGAGCGACAATGGCGACGCAACTATGCCCCAGACACAAAGAGCAAATTTATTGTGGCTAGGAAGGACTATATGAAGTCCATCCTGTCCTCCAAAACCGCTCATTTTCTGCCCGTATTCTCAACTCGACTAATAGATCGAAAGACATCTTTTCCATTTTTAATGAGTTGACAAATTTGGATAGTGTACGTCCAAGGGTAGATTCGACACAAACCTTCTGTGACTCACTCAATACCTATTTTATTGAGAAGATAGCAGACATAAAAGCCAGCATTGCTCAACCACTGAGTGCGGTGGCGCCACTAACATCAGTCGCCCCCAACAACTCTGACAACTTTAGCACCCTTAGCAGGTTCCCTCCGATCGTCCCGGAACAGTTCCAGCAACTTCTAGGAAGAATTAAATCCGGAGCTCCGTCAGACAAATGTCCCCCTTACATCTTAAAAGAATGCCTTTCTGTCTTTCCCACCCCTGCCCTTACTCTCCTTAACCACTCATTATCATCTGGCTCGGTGCCCCTTGCCTTTAAGGAAGCCACGGTGATTCCACTGCTCAAAAAACCTGGGGCCGACCCCACTTGTAAGGCAAACTACCGCCCGATCTCCCTACTTCCTTTTCTGGCAAAGGTAATGGAGGCACATGCGGCTAAGTGCCTGTCTAATTTCTTGGAGGAATCCAACCGCCTCGACTCCCATCAGGCGGGGTTTCGCCCCGCCCACTCAACGGAGGCGGTTGTGACGGCAGTATTGGATACCCTCCGAGATGGCGTAGACAAGCGTCTTCCCCAGGCCCTGGTACTCCTGGATTTGTTAACCGCTTTTGACACGGTCGACCATTCCATCTTGATCGACCGTGTCACACAGGCCGGCATCCAAGGTTCTGCAGCCAGCTGGCTGAAATCCTTCCTGGAAAACCGCTCACAGGCAGTCCGACTTGGAGAATTAGTTGGCACCAAACAAACTATCACATGTGGGGTCCCACATGGATCTTCCCTATCACCACACTTGTTTAACATTTACATATTCCCCCTGATCCAGGCACTGAGAAACAAACAAATAACGGTGTTCAAATATGCAGATGATTTGCAGTTGATTTTCTCTATCGACAATTTTGAAGCATCAATCTCCACCTTCCAATCTACGATGAGA
Organism: Lissotriton helveticus; assembly: GCF_964261635.1. Classification (NCBI taxonomy): domain Eukaryota; kingdom Metazoa; phylum Chordata; class Amphibia; order Caudata; family Salamandridae; genus Lissotriton; species Lissotriton helveticus. Next base: position 793,940,805 of record NC_136072.1, read on the forward strand.
TTCATCCAAACATGGATGGACCAGAATCATCTAAAACTGAATCCAGGAAAAACCGAGCTGGTGCTCACCGGAGACAGTACTAGGCATTGGGGCCCGCACTACTGGCCGCCTGACCTAGGTCAAGCCCCTATCCCCTCCTCCTCGGCAAGGACACTGAGACGTGTCTGAGCCGAGGTGTCCGTGGAGAGAGGCGAGAGGAGAGGAGAGGAGTGTACGCCGCCACCGAGGCACTACGAAGCCACAAACTGCGGGGGCCGCGGTGGACACTGTTGGCGTTTCTATCCCCTTCTCCTCCCTCCCTCCCTCGTGAAGGCGCAGTCAAGCGGCAGCGGCGACACCGGAATGAGCCGCGACCTGCGAGGAGCTAGCGGAGTGAGCTGCCGCCTGTGAGGAGTCGCGAGGAGAGAGCAGCCTCGCCGCGGGGAGCGGTGAGGTCGTGAGTGATTTGCCCGGACCGCGAGTGCTGGCATCAGCGGCTGGGATACCCACCCCCACCTCTACTGCACACCTCCAAACAATATTACTCCCACTGTTTAGAACGCCTGAAGCCGGTGCCCCTGCTGTTGGAGGCGGAGTGCTGTCCTCTGAGCTCCATGCGCCCCGCGCCGGGCCGGGCTTTACAATCCCTTTCAAAGGAGCCGCAAAATACTTTTCAATGCGACAAAACCCCTGGGCACGTTTGAGCGTGGCAGAGAGCTGTGGTGAGCTGCAAGTCGCCCCACAGCGCGGCGGAGAGCCGCAATCTGCCACACAGTCACACAGTGATACACAGTGACACAGTGAGACTCACGGGAGGCAGAGGCTTGGCCTGAATCGACCAGCTGGGACAGCCGCCTGCAAGAGCACCTGGGACACGAAGAACATACCAGCTGACCCAGGTACGTGGCTACACGACAAAGCTATCCCTGTAGGATAGTATTTCCTGCCCTCCACGAAACTGATAAAGAACACTGCCAATCAACAGCTAATTAACTGCATGGAGCCTACAAACATCTAACTGATTATTTTATCTTTAATGAAATTTCAATTTGAAGCGGCCCACACCTACTGTCATTCACCTATCAAGCACTCTAAATAAATAACTTCTATTGGGAAATAGCACTTATTCTCTTGATTCACATGCAGTGGTGAAAAAGAGTTCAAGCCAAGACCTTTCTGGAGCTATGGGATCCGGAAAAGAAAGAAAGTACACTGCACCCAAGCGAAGGAAGTCCAAGCAACTAGACGCAGCAGGGGTTCAGGGCCACGTCAAGCACACCCCAAAACCTCAGAAACTCAAGAGCCTAACTCTACGGGATTATTTTAGAAAGACCCCATCTAAAACTACAGAACTAATACAACAATTAGAGCAACTAGAGCAATACCCGCAAGCCTTGGAGGCAACCACCTTTACAACCTCTGACCACCAAGGGTTTGACCTTAAAGCATCACCGAAAAATTGGGTATTTAACACAATGCCAGCAAAAGAGCCACCAGAGGTCTATCTCTTTGGGTCTACCTGCACCAACCAATACAGGGAAAACACCCAAACAGATTCTCTCAAACCGGAGAAGCCTTCCACCCCTCGGGCAGACGATAACGGGACTGCCCCTCCACTGCAAACACAGCTGGAAGACATCATGTGTTCAATAGAAGCCTCTCCCTTGCTGCTACAACTTCCACATTTCCCGATTAAGCCACTCATGGGCTCCCTACAACAAACAACGACGGCCCAAATTCACGGGCAAGTTGGGCCACCGCTACTTAATGGTAGTTGCCAACCTCCAAATTCGCTAACTTCACCAATAACAAAAACATTAACAGAACCAACAGACTTAAGTCCATTACATAAGTTATCTCCACCTTTTGGCCAAATAAGAAGTCCATGTCAAAGTCAACCAGCGCAGATGGCAGCAAATAAAAATAGTTTGTCCCCATTTGTGGCATTCTTTGAGGTTACAACCCAGGTCATAAGCAAGCTTGATTTTCTTCTCATGATGGGTACTCTGACTGCAGCAATACCATTCGCTAAAGTGTCCATCAGTATATTCCTGGTGTACTCCAGACAGCTTTCAGGAGTGCATAATTCCTCTTTATAATGGAGTACATCCCTGGGGTGGGGTTGGTCTGGATAAACACAATCATTTTCGTAACTGCAATATGAGAACCCAGAGAGACACTTCCTACTACATGGCGCGCTCACGGCAGCAATGCGGTGAAGATGGAGCACTAATTCATCTGAACCCACGATCCACACGGGGTTGCAGTGCATATGTGTGATTTTTGGATGGCGACATGCCCTTCACTGTTATATAGGGCATTCCTGGGTCAGGCACAGACCACCCTTCGGTTGCTCCAAAGAAGTTGGGCATTGGACCTAGGGACACCTATTAGTGATACAGACCGGACCAAAATATTAACACATACCCACACGTGTCACGTTACCCACTATTTAAACTCATACAGTATTACCTCCTTCACAGGGCATACCTCACACCCAAAAGAATCAACCTCATGTCTCAAAGTGCAAATAGGGGTGGCAGATCGATGTGGATTTCCTTAATATTGTCTGGGTGGGTCTGATCCGCACCCTTTATTGGGTCACGGTGACTGAGGTGATAACGGTAATTACTGATCGACAAGTACCTACGACACACTAAGTTTGCCTGTTGGGATGGTTTTCCCACCCCAAAGCACAAGCCGTAACAAATAGATTTACAGATATGCGCAAATCTTTGCTAGACAACAGCTAACAATGAGCTGGAACGACCCAGGTGGTCCTTAAATTGGACACTGGCTAGATGAACTTCGGAAATGGGCAACTTGTGGGAGTACACATTGAAATATATGGCTACCCGGGGGTTGCAACCTGGGAGTTGACAGAGGCTTGGATGCAAATACTTGATGATTTAACTCACCTAGGGGAGAATGATCTAATAGTGCGCGAGACAGATGAGGAAATGGGAACGTCCTAAAGAATACTGCAAAGGCACATTTTATAATGGCAGCTGGCATGGCTGAGATTGATATGGACACAACTCCGCAGACTCAAGATAGAAAATGCGTATGGACCCTACCACAATGGCTAACCTAATGTTACACTTAATATTGTCTTGATTGTCTCACCCTTTCTCTCTTAGAGATGGTTTATCGCTACTCTGTTTTTGTATGTTTTCTTTCGCAGAGTCCTGTGGTGCAATGATTTCTCCTACCCGTGCGAGACCACAAGGCCCTACTTGACAACAGCTACTCAAGTGCTATAATGGCATGGCTCCCCGGCACTATTAGAATTCGATGAGATTGCACAATATTAGATGAGATGCAGAACAAAGTTAATGTATTAGTGAATGACGTACCTGTACTGTGAAAAAGTCAATAAAGTATGTTAAAGAAAAAATCCCATTCAAAACTGGTTTTGAACTGTTTCACTTCTACATGTTTCAAGTGCCCTTTTCCGTCTACTTTATTCCATCCCTCCAAGTCACAGGTTATCCAGTTGTGCTCTCCATCCAGGAAGCAGCTGTCACAATGGTGAGTACCCAGCATTGAGGCTTGTATTGCATTGTAGTTTTAAGTTAAAAAATACTTTTGTATGGTGAATTAAAACCGCTACAAATACGAATACCAAGTTTACCACAAACACATTGGTGCAAGTTCTGGCCCTCTAGAAATAATTTTATAAATCACAAGTCGGAGGAGGATAAGCACCACTTTTCATATTAAAGAGAGCAACAGCCAGAATTCTATTATCCAGATTTTATAGAACCAGTCCACTTCTATGCCCCATAAGTTACTTCTAAGCCAGATCCCTTGGGGGAGCTCATGGTGTGGCAATATGCGGACTCCAACAATACAAGGCATAAGTATTTAATAATATATCCATGACCTTCACAATGGTCGGCATTTACCCCATCAAACAGTACAAGACAGTACCATATCTTAGCACATACCTATGATTTTAAAAACATTTTTTAGCCATATCCCACGTTCCAAATCTAACAGTAGGCAAATTTATAGCACAGGAGTTAAAGACTCTCATAAAAACGGCATTCCCTCGTGATCAATGCAGTTTTCCAGCCTGTTCTGACCTCTCACAAAGGGATTATACAGAATCCATATACATTTACATTTTATGGAGCTGGGGATAGGTCTGTGCACATGAAACTATGGCTGCCCAACTAAGTAGGGATAGAGAACTACCCAGGCTTTTCTTTACTTGCAAAATCCAAAAAGTCTATTCATTTGATTTAGACTTCCCCTTTGACAGAGGCCATTTAGCTATGACAACCTGTTCATTCATTCCTGGCATAGATTCAGAGACTGGAGTGTTTCAATGAGATATACTGACCAAGGATTTTACAGGGGAATCGCACTCAATACCCTGACCAATCCTCAAGAGTGTTCTCAAAGATCGAGATTCAGCATTCTTGAGCTTAACGCAAACTTGTGTCTATCAAGGGCCACAGGTTGTTTTAATTAACTAAACTCTAGTATAATTTGTGCCTGAACAAAAGCCTTTGGTAACACACAAAATAATCTAAAAATGTATCAACACTCAATGTAACCATCTGAACTGAAGTTGCATTTATTAAGTGATTCTTAACCCGAATTAGGGCCAAAGTGTTTTGTTGGAAACATGGTTTTGTTGATTGGCTTATGAGACACGCCTTTGGTACTGTGTGAGACAAACAGTGTTGTGCTCTTATGTATTATGTCACTGCGCTTTGGGGTGTAAGTGAGTGAAGAGGAGTGAGGGATAGGATGCTTCAGATAAGAATGCACTGTTGCTGCTGGTTGGAAGGGGTATCAATTGTAACTTATGCAGGAAGTCTTAGGAGAACTGCAATTTGAATAATTTAGTCCATTCTTTCCAGTTGCATGTTTACGGATGTGTATCTTTTTAATTTGGGAGCAATGATACTTCACATACCTGGTATTACACTACAAATGAAAAACAGGTTCAACACTGCCAGGTAAGCAGCTCTCACTAATAAGAAGTTTAGACATCAGATGTTTTGATTCCCATTCCTCATTAGTAGAAATGAAGGGGGAGGTCCTAGTGGTGGTAGTCTTAGGGCTTATTTTTGTCTTTTTTGCAAGGTGACCTAATGGCTAGGGCTGCTGACCTTGGACCTGTGGAACCAGATTCAAATCCTGGACTTAGCTCAACAATCTGTGATTCTGTCCAAATCACTTAATATCCCTATGCCTAAAAGAAGCAAAATAGTAATAATAAAATAAATTTAAAAAGTATAAAGGGTTCCAATGATCACAGGACAAGTTCGAGCTACAAAACTGACATAAATATGCAGAAGCAGTAAGGTCTAGCTAGCACCGGGGAGCCGGTACCTGAGACCCAAACGTAAGTAAAGATGCAGGATTGATACGAAGGAGTAGTCAGGTGGGAAAGAGGTGGGAAGGGACATGGTGTGAAGTGAGAGTGCTAAAGACTCTTCAAGATTTCCTGATGGTATGAATAAGTCTTCCAGTGGAATCAATGATAATGGATTCACAGATTATGACTTATTTTCTTTTTTAAATTAACTACACTACAAAAATGGAAATACAAAAAAATCTTGAAATGTAATTGGCTACAAAATGCATGAAAGCTCCATTTAGTTCCTCCTTTGTGACCTGGGCTAGGTCTCATATTTTATGTCTGCAGGGTAACCTCCTATAATGATCACAATGAACTGCACAATTTTGAGCAAACCAGTACTAGGTAAAGAGACAAATATCTCATGCAAAAGAGGTGGATATTTCGATTTACAGCCACTCAAAGACCATTTGCCCCCTTACTGATCAAACTGGACATTTGGTTACTCTACAAGACTCATTCTCTTTAAAATGAATTTACCAGAGATCCTTTCTGAGAAAACTATGCAGACAACAAGCACATTTTCAGCTTACGTGGGCCTATTCATTTTGAGAGGTAGCATTAGGGTGCCATGCTATCCCTCTACTGGCCTTTCTAGACACGGTTTATTGAGTGCAACTTGTTCTGTTGATTGACTGATGTGTGAAGAATCGAGTATGCAGTGTTTGCCATACTTCCACCTATATGGTATATCTGTGCAATGTTGGATTTGTACAATATGTTTGGTCTAATACGCATGTGGGACTGGTTCACATGTGTTAGTCTGTGGTGAAAAATAATGATGGCAGCATGTTTATTGTCTATTACAGGCATGTATGCACTGTGTTAGATGATTGAGCAGTGTTCTGTCCACTGTATCCTGGACTGAGTCTTGTTGGAGTTCAGAACATGAGTCATTTACAAAGTGGTTTTGTGCTATATTGGATGTGTGTTATGTATTCTATCTTAAGTGTTCTGTAGGTTGTTGGTTACTCCACAATGTATTGCAAGAACTGTAAGTTATGCAGTTAAAGGTGAACAGAATACAGTTTTTTTTTGTATTTGTCGCAAATCATTGAATACATCATACAATAATTTACCAAGTCAGGACAGCAAAGATGAGGGTTGGTGCACCATGACAGATGGACCTGGACAGGCTCCCTCATGTCATGAATAACACCAGCAGGTCCAGATTAGCAGATATCAATTGGCCCTGACTATTGAGTCTCTGCAATCAACGCTTCATGATTGGAGCCACTAGTGTTTAGAGCGGAATGTGTGGTCAAAATTAAGGAATAGTATGTGACTGCTTTGAGGTTACTCACTTGGGGTGGAAGGATGACTTTTGGACTTCTTGGTTATAGGTAGATCAGTAGGGGAAAGCCCACAGAGCTCTAGCAAATTGCATTGGGAATAAAAGGATTGAAGGCCAAATTAATGATGAAGCGTAATACTGTCCAGTAAACCGACTCATTCATGAGCAGCCTAGTGCTCTCAGAATCGAAATCGAGACCCAGAAAGGCCACTCATCCAAAACGGAGAAACCAACCAGCATCATGCTGGTATAAGGATATTGTACACCCCTAGTGTGGAAAATACCACGATCTTTCCTGGACTGGAGTACAGAGGTCAAGGAAAGCTATAAGATCTTGCTTTCTTTGGTTGAGAATCCCGTCCTATGGAAGGAAAATGCTACTTACCAGTATGCATCTGTTCTTAGCATGTAGAGCTGCAGATTCACACACTGTGCATAGATCGCCATCTGGTGTTGGGCCCGGATGTTTGCACTTTGTGTTGTCCTGGAAAAGTCTTTGGAAGTCACAAGATAGGTGACTCCTCCTTTGGACAACATTGCGCATGTGCATCGGCTCCATCCTCAGATTTTTTTTCCTCCATCGGGCTCGGATGTGTTTGCTGCACTCCGGTTTGGAACAGAGTTTTCGTTCGGCGCGCAATCCCGCGTTGTGAGAAACAGAAAAGATGCCCATGTATGCTGTATCTATGCTGTATCTAAATAAGATAATACTGAAACAGATAAAGGTAGTCGGGAAGGCGGGTGGGCGTGTATGAATCTGCAGCTCTACATGCCAAGAACAGATGCACACTGGTAAGTATCATTTTCTGTTCAAGGCACATGAGCTGCAGATCACACACTGTGCATAGATTATATAGCAGTACTCCACCCTAACCGCGACCACCAATATCTGTTGCAGTTGTTTGAAATAGTGTTTTGAGTACAGTCTGGCCCACATTAGCTTGTTGCTTGGTTTGCACATCTACACAATAGTGTTTTGTGAATGTGTGCTGTGCAGACCATGTAGCTGCTTTGCAGATGTCATCTAAGGGAATGTTCCCTAAGAAAGCCATTGAAGCCCCTATTTTCCTGGTAGAGTGGGCTTTAGGGGGAATAGATAACGTACGTTTTGCTTTTTGATAGCAAATTTGTATGCATTTGACAATCCACCTTGCAATTCCAGCTTTTGATATAGGACTGCCTTTATGTGGGGGTGAAAAGGATACAAAAAGTTGAGTTTTACGAAAAGGTTTTGTTCTGTCAATATAATAAAGGAGTGCTCTTTTTACGTCTAGCGTATGAAGAGCTCTTTCTGCGACTGTTTGTGGTTGCGAGAAGAATATTGGCAACTCTACAGACTGATTAAGATGAAAGGGAGAAATAACTTCAGGAAGAAGTTTTGGGTTTGTTCTGAGAACCACTTTATTATGATGGAGTTGTAAAAATGGTTCTTGAATAGTAAGTGCTTGCAGTTCACTGACTCTTCTAAGGGAAGTGATGGCTACTAGGAAAGCGACTTTCCATGTGAGAAACTGCAATTCACATTTGTGCAGGGGTTCAAATGGAGGACCCATTAGTCTTGTGAGCATAATATTTAAGTTCCATACAGGTGAGGGTGGTACCCTGGGTGGAATTATTCTTTTGAGTCCTTCCATAAAGGCTTTGATGGCAGATACTCTGAATAGTGGCAACGTTGTCAGTTTTGTAAATAGGCTGCTATAGCAGCAAGGTGTAACCTAATAGATGTGTATGCTAGGTTAGACCTTTGGAGATGTAGTTGGTAACTTATGATGTGTTGGATTGACACATCTAAAGGGTTGATGTTGTTATTGTTGCAGTATATAACAAATTGTTTCCACTTGGTGGCATAGCAAGCTCTAGTGGTGGGGCGTCTAGCTTCTTTGATAACATTCATGCAATCAGGGGGAAGGTTAAGGTAACCAAACTCTAGGACTTCAGGAGCCAGATCGCTAGGTTGAGCTGTGCTGGATCTGGGTGTCTGATCTCTCAATGGCTCTGGGTTAGGAGATGTGGAGAGAGGGGTCGTTTTTGGTGCGGGACTACAGATAGTTCCAGTGACATGGTGTACCACGGTTGTCTGGCCCATGTTGGAGCAACTAGGATGAGGGTCAGTGAGTGTTGCTGCAGTTTGCGCACCACCAGTTTAATGAGTGGGAGAGGCGGAAAAGCGTACGCAAATATGCCTGACCAAGTCATTCATATTGCATTGCCTTTGGACAATGGGTGTGGATACCTGGTGGCGAAGCTTGGGCATTTGGCGTTTTTGTGTTAGGCGAGGAGATCTATCTCTAGGTGCCCCCACAACTGGATAAATGGTTGAGGAACTTGCGGATGAAGTTCCTACTCCTGAGTCTGTTGCGTATGAGGACTTAAGAGCTCTGCTACAGTGTTCTGGACTCCTGGAACATGTTGGGCTAGGAGAATTTTTTTTGAGGAATAGCCCATCTCCATATTCTTTGTGCTAGTTTGGAGAGTTGCACGGAGTGTGTTCCGCCCTGTTTCTGTCTGTAATAGATTGCTGTTATATTGTCCGTGAGGACTAGGACAGCTTTGACCAGAATGAGTTTCTGGAACGACTTCAGTGCTAGTAATATGGCTCGTAACTCTAGGTGATTGATGTGGTGCAACCTTTGTTTGCGTGTCCACGTGCCCTGCATGGTATGATGCAAAATTTGAGCTCCCCATCCGTAGAGCGATGCGTCCGCTGTTAGTACAATCTGTAGAACTGGCTCGATGAACGTTTGCCCCTTGGAAAGGTTTTTGGTGTTCCACCACTGCAGAGAGCGATGCGTGCGACCGTCCACCAACACCAGATCTGCCAGTTGACCTTGAGCTTGGTTCCACTAATGTGCTAGACATTCCTGTAGGGGGCACATCTGAAGTCTTGCATGAGGTACTATGAATATGCAAGATGCCATCATCCCTATGAGTTGCATGAACACTCGAGCTGGAAGAGAGTGTTGCGGCTGAAACCTTGTGACTAGTCTTTGTATGCTTGCTATCCTGGCTGGACTGGGATATGCAAGTGCCTTTGAGGTACTTATTGTAGCCCCGAGGTATTGTTGATGTGGGACAGTTGTAGGTGATACTTTGGGTGGTTTATGGTAAACCCTAAGTCGTGCACCAGTTGGATTGTGGCGTAAGTGTGGTGTACACACTGGTTGTATGAATTGGCTTTTATGAGCCAGTCGTCTAGGTAGGGGTAGACATGAATATGCTGCCTCCTTAGGTGAGCCGCCACTACTGCTAGACACTTGGTTAAGACTCTGGGTGCTGTGGTGACTCCGAATGGGAGAACCTTGAATTGATAATGCTGACCGTCCACTACAAACCTGAGATATTTCCTGTGAGATGTGTGAATGGGAATATGAAAGTAGGCGTCCTTGAGATCTAGAGTGGCAAGGAAACCGCCTTGTGTGAGTAAAGGAAGGACCTGTTGAAGCGTGACCATGTGAAAGTGGTCTGATTGTATATACAGGGTTAGGGGTCTGAGGTCCAGAATGGGTCTCAGAGAGCCGTCCTTCTTTGGAATGAGGAAGTACAGGGAGTAAACCCCTGTGTTATGCTAATGCAGGGGTACCGGTTCTATTGCATGTTTTTGCAGGAGGGAGATTACCTCCCGTTTTAACAGTGATAAGTGTTCTAGTGACATTGGGTGCTGCCTGGGTGGTATGTTTGAGGTGGTAGAAATGATTTCTAGACAGTAACCTGTTTGAATGATTTGTCTCACCCACCTTTCTGTGGTGATGTTGCTCCAGACAGGAAGGAACTGTTGTATTCTCCCCCAATATGAGTGGAATGGTCCGGGGGGAGAGGAGGGAAGTCATTGAGTAGGGGTGGAGGCAGATTGGGTGTTGTTGGTCTTGCCTCTAACTTTGTTGTTGTTGCCTCTGTAGCCTCCTCTTTGGTAACCACTGGTGAATGTAGACTGGGTGGGAGTCTTGTAAGAGGTGGAAGGGTTGTCAGAGGAGTAGGCTCTGGAGGTGCATTTGTAGAAAGAGCGACGAAAAGAACGTCTGGGAGCTCACGATTGCAAGGCTCCCACAGATATGGCTGTATCTGTGTCTTTCTTCATCTTTTCAAGTGATGAATCTACATTAGGTCCAAATAAGTTTTTGAACAATTTTTATTTGAGTTTCAAATTTAATACAATACACATCCCCCCACCCCCCCACCCCAGGAGAACAGGAACCCAGCATTCTTTTACTTCGTTACAACAAAAACTGTATTAAATATAAATGATTCATACAAAAGGAAAAAAAAAACACATCGCAAGAATACCATGATTACAGATTTACGAAAAGTTTCCCCGATATATAACTTCCATAATCATACACCCTCAATCCATGATAGTAATGAAGCCCAAATCTGCATACCCCTATTCCGCTTAACCCTCCCTTTGTTTCTATAAATTGCGACCTCCAAACTACAGGTCGCAAGCAGCCGAGTTCTCCATTCACAAAATGAGGGAGGTTGCGGATCTATCCATGCAGATGCGACACACAGCCTAAATACAGCCATGGCTATAAAAATCAGCCCCTGTAATTCGGGTGGTCGGGTGGTATTGGTTAAACCCAACAACACCTCTTTGTTGGTAATATCAACCCTATACTGGGTAATGTGTGACAAAAAATCAGAGACTTCCGCTAGTACTTTAACCAAAACAGGGCACGAGGCGAACATATGAGTTATATCCGCAGCGGGTAGTGCACATCGTGGACAGGTCGTCCCTTTCCCAGTCCCCCATTTAGCAATTTTTCCAGGTGTGTAGTAAACTGAAAAGAAAGTTTTAAAAAATTGTGCCTGGAGTTTCATAGACATTAAACATGTCAATGACATATCATAAGCATCGCGGGACAGCTGAGGTGAGATCCCCAACCTAGACTGCCATACCATCCCATGTTTATCCATATCGTCGGGTAGTAATATATTCAATCCTTCATATATCTCCCGGATTCTTGGAGTTTTAGCTAATCTGAGTTTATCGATAAATTGACTAGGTTGGAATTTTATACGACCGCCTACTTTTTTTAATAGAAAGTCCCGCACCTGAAGAAATTGAAAAAAGTCCCTATTCAACAAATCAAACTCTGCTTTCAATTCGTCAAATGTTTTAAGTCCATTAATAGAAAAAAACACCCAAGCTGTGTGACTCCTAAATCCACCCACCTCTTCATACATACATCATGGAATATATCCGGAAGGTCCGTATTCTGTGAAACGGGGGTATGACAGGAATAGCGACCTAAGCCGACTAATTTTTTAACATTGCCCCAAACTTTAAGAACGCTAGAAATTGTCTTGAATTTCACTTTTTTAAAGTAGTCATCATTACTGTGGCGCCACAGACAACCAGCACTTCCATCACCCAAGATAAGTTCTTGTGGAGTAGGTACCCTACACCCCACTAAATTGACCATTAGCAGATTAGAGCTGTATTTTAAGACTGTAGCCCAATAATATAGTTTAAAATTGGGAAGTGACCATCCACCTCTATCTCTGGGTAGGGTAGTCCATCTAAGTGCCCGGCGAGGTCTATTATATGCCCAAACAAAGCGCGAAAACATAGTATCTATGTTTTTAAAGATCAGTGGGGGAAATTCTAAGCAGATAGCTCGGAAAAAATAAAGAAACTTTGGAAAGAATAACATTTTCACTACATTAGTTCTACCCCCAATGGATAAATGCAAATTGTGTAGCCGAAGTAGTTCTTGTTTGGTGCGGTGCATAAGGGGAATTATGTTGTCTTCTACGATATTTTCTATCTTTGCACTAATGCTGACCCCTAAATATATCGCCCTAGCACATATCCTAGGATCGTTCATCACTATTTTATCGTTCAAAAGTATCTGGGTTTTACTATAATTCAATTTATATCCAGATACGCACCCAAAATCAAAAGCTTCTTTTTCAATCTGTGTTATAGCGTTATTAGGGTCCCCTGTAACAATGGCTATATCATCTGCATAAGCCATACATTTAGTTTCCAAATCTCGTATTTTGATTGGGGGGATTAACACATTTGTTTCCAGTCTTTGTAAAAATGCATCAATATAGATGGCGAACAGGAGGGGGGAGCAGGGACACCCCTGTCTAGTGCTCCTGGTAATAGCAAAGCTTTCCGAAAGAGCCCCATTGATCAAAACACGGGCATTCGGTTTAACATATAGCCGTTTAATTGCGGTTATAAATATTTCGCCAATTCCACATTTGGTCATGGCTGCCCACAGGTATTTCCAGGAGACCCTATCAAACGCTTTCTCTGCGTCCAGCAGTATAAGCGCCATAGGGTCTCCTGTCACACCCGTGTAGTCAAAGAGGGATATAGCTCTTTGAATGTGGTCAATTGTAGATCGGCCTGGGACGTACCCGTGCTGTCGTACCGAAATTATTTTGTGAATAATAGGGACCAACCGTGCTGCCAATATTTTAGAATACATTTTCGACTCTCCATTAATCAAAGTAATTGGGCGATAGGAGCCCATTTCTTTAGGATCTTTATGTTTTTTAGGAAAAATTATTTTTTGGGCCGATGACCAGGACCTAGGCGGATTCCCCCCCTGAAAGATATGTTAAAAGAGTGATGTTAAAATAAGTTTAAGTTGTGGGGCGAATTTTATGTAAAATTTGGTGGGAATCCCATCCATGCCTGCTGCTTTTCCCTTTGCCAGGCCCTTAATTGCTAGTAATATTTCCTCCCAAGTAATTGGCCCATCCGAGAATTCCTGGTCTTCTGTTCCCAATTGTTCGGGGGTAACTAAATCTAGGTACACTTTAGGATCGCCGGTTTCCTCATCATCTGCGTGATATAGATCCCTGTAGAAGGATGATCTTATTTCCGCCGATTCGGATCTTAGCCCCAACTCTGGATCCCCGATTTCTTTAATAACTGCAAATGACGTTTCTTCGCGAGTTCTCACGGCTAGTTGATGTCCCACTTTTTCATTAAGCTCATAAGATTTTTCCCTATTGATGCTTGCTTTAGCAACTGCCCTCTTGACTAAAATCTCAGAGATGTAGTTTTTAGCAATTGCCACCTTGTTCATCTCATTATTAGTCGGCCTTCCTTCATGTACTGCCTTAATTAGTTCTTCTTCTACTCTACGCAGATCAAGTTCCAACAGTGCCATTTTTTGTTTTTCTATTTTATTGAATTTAAAAGAAAATTGCATAGTTTCACCCCTAATAAAAGCCTTCAGGGCATCCCATACCGCATCAATTGCAGTCGATCCTATATTATCTTCAAGAAAAACCGGGATCCAAGTACTCATTTGTTGGCAATATGCATCGTTAAGTAATAATGCCCTTTCAAATGGCCAAGTTTTTACATTAGTTCTCTCGAGGATACTCGTGAGGCTAAGCATTAGCGGATTATGATCAGAAAGAATTCTGGGTAATCTGTCAATTTGAAATGTTGATTTCAGAGAGTTAGACAAGAGCATGTAGTCTAATCTAACATGTCTGGAGTGTGGATGTGAATAATAAGTATAGCCAGGGTCCGCTGGATACTTTGTTGACCAACCATCTATCAACCCATGGAGTATGGACAATTCTTTTAAGGCTTGAAAAACACTTCGCTTCTGGCCCTGGAATTTAAAACTTTGATCTGTGGACCACTCATTAGGCAAATGAATATTTAAGTCACCACAAATAATCATCGGAAGTGGCCAGTGCGCTAATTCATTAGAGACCTTGATCAATACCTCTGGGTAGACGCTGGTATTGCCATATACTGTACATATTGTTAGCCTACCTTCCCCGTTGTTAAGGTGACATTCTACTATTGCAAAACGTCCCAGCGTGTCTGCCAAGGTCCGTGGAAACTGTAGCCCCCCTCCTTTCGCTAAGATAGCAACCCCCCTGGTCCGTGTCCCCTGTGTAGTAGATACTATAAGTTGATACCCTAAAGTTTTGAGTAAATATTGCTGCGCACCATCGATGTGTGTCTCCTGAAGGCAGACAACAATTGCTCCTGAAATTTTCAGACTTTCCGACACTTTCTGTCTCTTCTTTAGATCGTTTAGGCCACATATGTTCATAGACAGTATATTGATCTTAGCCATATCTAATTATCGAGACCTTCCCCAGGAGCAATCTAATTTTCTTGATCTTTCTATCCTTGCGGTCTCCATACCTTTTAAGTTGCTCTAATATAAATGCTGAGCCCAGTTCTCTCCCCCCCTGTCTAGTCCGCACCATCCCCCCCTCCTTCTCCCACCCCTTCAGAGCTCCCCCGCCCCCCCCTCCCTTCCCATCGGTTGAGGCACCCTAGGTCCCAGGGTACCCAGGTGCGGACGTCCATGCAATCCGTCCACCACTTCCCCCCATGCGTCCCGGCCCAGTGCATCTAATATACAGGATTCAGGTTATTTACATGATTTTACTTTTCCTGCCATTCGCCCCCCTCTTTATTTATTTATTTATTTATTATTTGTGGATTGCAGTGCGTATTAACCTTCTCCCGCCTTTTCCCCACCCTTAGTTGTCCCAATATGATCAGTAATTCGGAGTTACAGGTTCATATTCCATTATAATTCATTTTCATTCGGTCTTTTTTGCCAGTTTCCCAGAATTTCTGGTCTCAGATACAGTTAATTCTTTCAAATAGTCTTGAGCTTGTATTTCGCTGTTGAAGCTTTTCGTTGTGCCCTTATATATTATTTTCAATCTCGCAGGATTTTGGAGGAAGACTGTTGCGCCGATTTTCTCAAAGGGTGTAAATAGTTGTCGCATCCGCCATCTTCTCTCTACTGTGGAATGCGCAAAATCTGGTCTAACGAAAAATTTGAACCCATTATATTCCCTCGGTTTTGTTGGTCTGGCTAGATCGTAGATTAATTCTCGCAGAAGGAAGTTCCCAAAGTTAATTAACATGGTCCTGGGATACTGCTGGGGTTTCTGTGGATACTTGGGTAACATCATAGGGAATCGGTGTGCCCGCTGTATTTCCCTCTCTATGTCCCAGGCCACGAGTTCCGGAAAGGCAGATTTAAGCAGTTTGATCATAGATCCTTTTGAATCGCTCCCCTCAAAGCCTTCAGGGATACCAAGGAACCTCAGGTTATTCCTTCTTGATCTGTTTCCTGTTCCTCCACTTTAAGCATGAGGTCTCTTATGATCCCATCATGCTCCTTCTCAATTTTTCGCAATTCTGTAACATCCGTTTCCAGACTTTCTGTGCGCGATTCGACTGAAGCCATTCTATCAGCGATCTCTGTACAAGTGTTTCCCACTTTCTTGATTGCACCCTGTAATTTTTTTATAGCAGCATGGTTTCTCTGGCTATCTTTACCAAATAAGTGTTCCTGATCAAATAGCTGGTTTAATATGGAAGTTTGTACTTCCGGTTTAAAACCTAAAATGTGTCGCCAAGCACCAAGCATGTCTACGCAGAAGTACACTTGTGTTGACGGCTCTGGAGGCTGTAGCTGCTGCGTCCAGAGCGCAACAAATGGAGGTGTTAGTGATAATCTTTCCCTCTTGTATGAGGTAATTGGCCATGTTCTTATATTTATCTGGTAGGTGCTGCAATAGGGTCTTAAGTTCATCGTAATGTGCCCTATCATACCTGGCTAACAAAGTTAAGTGTTGGGGATACGCCATATCTCAGCTGCTTGTGACGTTGTGACGCCAGAGGCGTCTAATAGTTTGGACTCTTTATCGGAGGTGGAGCGTCCCCGGATGTCTAAGAGTTGGCCCTCTTCCTAGCATTGGAAACTACTAGTAAATCTAAAGGTACTGGTCCTTTAATAAAAGCTAGGTCCCCAAAGGCAGCTTTATACTTTTTCTTGATCCTGGGGTTAATAACTCTTGCCCTTATATGATCTTTAAACACTTCAGGTGCATGCTTGATGACCCCTTTTAGTATGGGTAAAATAGAAGTGGACCTTTGTGAGGTATCAAAAAGTGCTCATTAGGCAATCCTCTTCCACTGGGTCTGTTTGTAAACTAACCCCATGGTATTGGGCAGCTATGTGATGTAGCTGATTAAAACCGGTTGTGTGCTCTTGAGGGGAAGGCCTAGAGGGGTAGATATCCTCATGTGGAACATTAGGGACATCTAGCGTGTTGTAGTCTTCCTAAGGATTAGGAGAAGAAGGTGGACTATGGTCCCCTAATGGCTCCTCATCCGCACCCTCCCCTTCATCAGAAGTGTCATCATCGTTCCCTGGTGTAGGAGATGGTGTAGGAGAATGGTGTGGTGGGGGAGGTGTGGGAAAAAGTGGAGGAGGTGGTGGAGGAGGTGGTGGAGAAGGGACCCTGAGGGGAGATGTGGCAATGTCCCTCTTTTTAGGTGGTGGAGCGGGCGCAGGCATATCCAATGGTCTCTTCTTCAGACTCAGGGTGAGTTGACCAGTTTTAGGGTCTTTTAGAAGAGTTTTTTGTCGAGGGTCTGGTGTAAAAAGCTTTTCTGATGGAGGTTGATCTTTTGGCACCGACTTTTTTGGTTCGGTAGACTTTGGTAACGACTCCAGAACGGTTTTGTGGTCTTTTGGCTTGGAACAGTGATGTTTTACAGTCTCTGTGGCTGTTTGTGGAACCAGTTGTTTTCTTGGTTCCGAAGTCTTTTTCGGCTCCGAAGGGAGTGGATCCGAACTTTTAGGGAGCGGCTTTTTGCTTGGCTCTCAGTGTTTTTTCGGAGTGGATGGGTCCGTGATTGTAGATTTAGGTGCAGAATGATTGGATGTGGAGACAGCGATCAGCACGGAGGAGGAGGGCGGCTTCTTTTTCCGTGCCGGTGACCGGGTTTCGGTACCGGTGGCAGACTGACTCGAGCCCGAGTCGCCTGAAGGCTTAATAGGCTTCTTTGCCGAGCCCGGAGGCGGGGCATGGGAAGCAGTCTCTCTGTGTGCACCTGGGCCCGAAGGTGAAGGTGTGACCGAAGCCTTTTTGGATGGTGTATGGAGGGAGTGAGGGTTGACGTCTTTACTTAAGACCCGCTGCGCAGGAGTGATTTCTTCGACCTCAGAGTCCTCTACTTCGGAGCCGCTGCTGAGGGGTTCTTGGATTCGCTCCTGTTCAGGTACATCGACTCCCTCCTGGAAAATGTCGTCGGGAATGGATGTCGACGGGCGAGCCATTTTCCTTCGAGCCCGACGATCCCGAATGGTCTTCTTGGAGCAGAAAGAGGCGCAAGCTGCACAGTCTCTGGCCTTGTGCTCCGGTGAGAGGCAGAGGTTACACACCTCACGCAGATCAGTGTGGGGAAACTTCGACCCACATTGAGGACACTTTTTGAATGGAGTCCTTCCCAACAGCCAGATGCCAAGGCCCAAGTAGGCCAGAAGGCCCTCGTCGACGATCGGAATCGAGGACGTCGAAGTTGGAGAGATGTGCAACTACTTGGATTCGCGATTGAAAACAATACCGTAGATAGGGTGAAGGATAGCACGTCGAAAATAGAATCGTGACGGTTCCGAACTGGAGCGCGAGTAACACCCCTCTTACTTAAACTACAACAAAAGTTATGTGCAGAGTTGCGCAATTTGAGGTCTTGCTTGATAGTACAGAAACTATTAACAATGAATAGGGGGGGCGGAGCCAGACCGGCGACCAAGATGGTCGCCCGGGCTCCCGGCTCTGTCGACCTTCCTCCCCCGCCGCCTGATCCTGTCGGCTATCCTGCGCTGCGACGGTGCTCCCGGACGTCGGAAGGGGTGCTGAGTTGCTGTGTCCGACTCCGAGGGTTTTTCGAGCCCTGAAGACGGAGATATGACCCTTCGTATTTTGCGGCCTGCACGAGACCTGAAGCCGGGACCCCGCGTGATGCTGCTGCCGCCCGCGAGTGCAACAACAACGGCCTTACAGACCCGGAAGGTCCCGGACTACCGCTATGGAGGTCAGCCCATCCCCGAGAGTGTGCATCCAGCGCTAGATCCATGGAGCCTGGTGAACGCGAACCACGCTACCCCTATATGCCGATCATGCTCCCCCCCCGGCTGCTGATTGATGCAATGGCGGCCTAGACGCCGTTCTTTGTTCCCAAACGGAACCCTGGTTTGCCCGCGTGCAGCTGTTTCCATCCCGCACTCCAGGTGATCGTGGCCACTTGAGGCACAAAGCTGCTGCGGTACTTTTTGGTTTTGGGGAGGGGCTCATATGTGACCATCAGTGGGGAAGTGGAAATGGCGACCATATTGTGTGCAGCGTGGAGGACGCGGTGGTACTATGCTCCTCTCTATGTCAAGGGCTGGTGGCACTGGTGTTCGTTTGGGCGGCGTTCATGCTGGGAGTCCCTTTTGGAGGTAGCGCCTCGATAGGACATACCTGACCATGGCGGTGGCAGTCTGCACTGAGGATCGAGGGGTTGGGACTGGATACCCCCTGTGTGTTGGAAGGACGAAATCTGGAATAGATCGATACCGGGACACCCCGGTATATGTGGAGTGGAAAGAAAGCCCGATGCTGGTACTATCCTTATGAGACTTTGTGTGTGTGGCCCCTTCTACAGTTTTCCGTGTAGACTTTGCTGTGGGGTGCGGAGATGACTATCGATGGCTGAGAGGGAGGGCTTGTACTTGGAGGGCTCCCGGTTCGTTCCAAGTGGATCGACACAGAAACACCTGGTTCCATGGGTGCATGGTTTCTTTGGAGACACCATCGGATGTGTGTTTATCGTTTTCCCTTCCACGCTCTTTTTCCGATGGCTGGCTTCATCATGAGACCCAGAAACCACGTCATGACTATTCTTTTTGCACTTACCTTTGTTCTCAGAATCGTGAACGACCAAGTGGCGGTAGATGGCTTTCGAGTGTGTCGTATACTGGTGAATTGCAAGATCTCCAGCTTCTTTTGGACTGGCCTGTTTGTTTACTCCGGTACTTTGATTGCCCGAACCTGCACTACATGGACTGGGATTGGTTTATGATTAGGGCTGTGTGGATTTACGTGAATAATGGTACTCTGATTTCTGCTGGTGATACACAGGGGGACTTTCATCATAGCTGCGTGAATTGAGAAGCTGAGCGGCGACTGTTATCCTGTTTATGTTGGTATCTTGAGGCTCTGTTAATAATTCTGGCGTAATTGAACTGCTACGTGGCGGTGGGGGGGGGCCGGGGGCCCGTACTGGGGACCCTCCAATGTTTTCTTCCTTTCCCTATCGTGGGGGGTTTTCGTTAACTTTTCTTCTTTCCCTTTTTCTTCTGTTTTTGTGTAGATTATTGTCTTTCCTCTCCATTTTTCTTCCTTCTATATTTCGGGTTTTTGACACTGGGCGATAGGCACGCTGCTAGGGGGGTGGGCCGTAGCCGTATGCAGGGGTGCAGGGTGGGGGGTTGGGGGAGGGGTATTATTGTTTATGTCCCCTTTTTGTTACTATGGCCTTTTTATTTGTGTCGTATTTGCTTTTCTGTAACTTTCTTCTTTTCCTCTCTTTCCTGGGATCCGAGTTGAGGTAACTCTCCGTGTGATTTGCTAATTTAGATAATAAGGGTCGATGTTTCTCCAGTGCTTTCTGTTACAGCGGGCATACAGTGATTCGGTGGGCTAAATGTACTGTTTATTGTTTATCCTGATTATATACACCAGTGCTAATATCTTACCTACAATAGTCCTGACTGTGCATGTCCTGTTCTATGAACATCCCTTGACTTGTTTTGGCTTAATTGTACGGCATCGGATCCTGCTCTTTCTTTAATTTTAAAAGAAACCTTCTTTAAACCTGTTATCAATGTGATACGAGTACTCTCCTGAGTTACAACAGACCATTTGGGAGGCGGATTTCTGCATTTTTATGGCTTAATTGATTTGATTTGACCGCCTCTGTCTTGATGGCCGACCGTGATGGTTTGTAGGCCCGTGACTGTAACTGTCTTACGTAACAATAAAGGTTTTGCACAAAAAAACCAAAAAAAAAACAATGAATAGCTCCGGAGCCATTCAGAAACCATATGATTTGACTGCACAAATAAGAGTTGAAGGTCAAATAGTTGTGTCTTAATACCCATCTATGAAATGGCATCTGCATAGCATTGGAGATGCTCCAGTGATAAATGTTGTGGACCTGTCAATGTCTTCCCACTGTTGTCTGTCATAAAGGTTTTAGTTACCAATCCTCCATGAACTGAATGCTGCAGTTTTAATCCCTTTTCTCACTAGATCAAACCTCTTCTTTCGTGTGTGGTGGTGGTCCCGAAGTGGACACTAGTTTCAATGCTCGTATCTTGGCCGAAGCAACAAAGACTAAATACAGTGTTGTAGCATTATACTTCTGTTCTATAAATGGGAGCACTTTTGTTGGTGTTAGTACTGTGGGAATCATGGTAAGGCTCTGACTGGCCCCATTTTTATGTCATTGATTCAGCATTGTATCACATGACCTTCTGTTCCTCCTCCTTGCAAATGAATAGAAAGCCTGATGTATTTTGTATGTGCATGTCTGATGTGGAAGCCTAATCTGAAGAGGCAAGTTCAATTGTCTATGAAGTTTTATTTCCTTTTGCAAATTATACACCTTTCGCATTTTTTAAGGCCCTTTCGGACATATCCTAATCCAAGTTATCTTCCTCATCTATGATATTTTACGTTACTATGTTTTGTTACTCCAATCCCGAAGAAGTCCAGTTAAACCTCATTCTAGTTTCGGGAAGACTGTGGTTGATGCTACTTTACTCTAATTGTATAAACAAGACAAGGGAACCCAGGGCGCAATATGCTAAGGATCTTGGGTAGGTATTTATTCTGGAGGAACAATGGTCCTTAGGCGAAAGGGAGAATATTTACAAAAATAAATATAGACTAGATAGAACTATATTATTTGGAAACGTGTCCAGCCGGACAGTTTTAATATCTCAATAAAAAGTAATCACAAAGAAATTTACACGAGGTGTGGTGGAAGTGGGACACCAGCCGATGTCCGACTAACCCAATAGACACACATACACAACATACACAAATAATAGGCAAGAGAAGGTCATCCGAATGTTACAAATTATAAACAGATGGTCCACAATATACACATATGCATGAGCAATTGTTGTCAACTATGCAATTAGTGCATTTCTGGTCGACGACGTTTCGAACCGTTCAACATTTTGGTTCATCCTCAGGACAGACAATAATTGCCTAAAGACGTGACAATTTGAATTTTGTCCCACTATGAAAAATTGCATGTGCCAACAAAAGTTATTTGTGTCATACAATAACAGAAATGGTAACAAGAATGGAAAGGGGAGGGAGACAAAAAGGGATAAAACATGTCAGTTGCTTAAGCACTTATTGAAACTTTTTATAACTTTTGGTGTTGTGCCAGACTCATGCCATGACATGCCATAGTGACAACGGTGGCTTTGTGGTGTGCACGCAATTTGCATTCCATGTGCTCAGAATTGTCTATTTTTCGGCGCAGTAAACCGACAAGTGAGGGACTTAAAGTGAATTGGTCTGCACGCAACCCTGAAAATAATCATAGGGGATGTCACAATACGAGGAATCATGCAAAGTAGGTGAGCCAATGATCCGGGGATCGTGCTGGGTTGAACAGTCTCTTCTCGGCGTGATAATAGACTAAATGAACACAAGCAGGCCACCGGGAACAGGCTTACCAATGGAGCGGAGCTAATAATGTGCGGAGCTAATAATGGATCGGAGCTAATAATGTGTTTAGCACATTATTAGCTCCGCTCCATTGGTAAGCCTGTTCCCGGTGGCCTGCTTGTGTTCATTTACTCTATTATCACGCCGAGTAGAGACTGTTCAACCCTGCACGATCCCCGGCTCATTGGCTCACCTACTTTGCATGATTCCTCGTATTGTGACATCCCCTATGATTATTTTCAGGGTTGCGTGCAGACCAATTCACTTTAAGTCCCTCACTTGTCGGTTTACTGCGCCGAAAAATAGACAATTCTGAGCACATGGAATGCAAATTGCGTGCACACCACAAAGCCACCGTTGTCACTATGGCTTGTCATGGCATGAGTCTGGCACAACACCAAAAGTTATTAAAAGTTTCAATAAGTGGTTAATCAACTGACATGTTTTATCCCTTTTTGTCTCCCTCCCCTTTCCATTCTTGTTACCATTTCTGTTATTGTATGACACAAATAACTTTTGTTGGCACATGCAATTTTTCATAGTGGGACAAAATTCAAATTGTCACGTCTTTAGGCAATTATTGTCTGTCCTGAGTATGAACCAAAATGTTGTACGGTTCGAAGCGTCGTCGACCAGAAATGCACTCATTGCATAGTTGACAACAATTGCTCATGCATATGTGTATATTGTGGATCATCTGTTTATAATTTATGACATTCGGATGACCTTCTCTTGCCTATTATTTGTGTATGTTGTGTATGTGTGTCTATTGGGTTAGTCGGACATCGGCTGGTGTCCCACTTCCACCACACCTCGTGTAAATTTCTTTGTGATTACTTTTTATTGAGATATTAAAACTGTCCGGCTGGACACGTTTCCAAATAATATAGTTCTATCTAGTCTATATTTATTTTTGTAAATATTCTCCCTTTCGCCTAAGGACCATTGTTCCTCCAGAATAGCTACTTTACTCTAATTTACACAAAGCAGGCCGACGTTCAGCACAAAGCTTTTCAAATAACATCTGGTGAACTAGCCTTTATGATTATCTTGTGGTTACTTTTGGAAGAGCAAAGCAAAGAAGGTTGGTATAGGGGAGGAAAGAGTAATGCCCCCTCTCAGGATATCAACAAATCAAATTTAAAGAGTACAACCTTATCAGTGGTTCACCAGACCAGCTTGTTCAGCTGAAGACTGTGCTTCTTATTAGTACATTGCTGGGTGGATGGGTGGAGCAACATATTCCATCCAGGTGTTTAAATCACCTAGGATTGTCATTTCAGCACTTATATGGATATTAGTTTTGGAAAACCACCATGGAATACATTACCTTACTTTGGGGGTTGATAGGTCTATTGAAAGTGTTCTGGCCAGTTGGATTTTACTTTTATGTGGGTTACCAGAATTTGTGCTTTTGTTTGAGACTATACAGTTATTTATATTAGTCGTACTAACAGCTCTCCCGCACCAGTCTTGAGGTACATGGGCCTTTCCAGTATGAACGTAGGAGCCAGTGTATAATAGTCCCATGGCAAAAAACACAGATTTGCATTCAAAACATTCAATTATGGATAAAATCCATATCTTATTCAACAGCTATCTCATCTTTGGTCTACATTCTTAGAGGACTCTTAGAATACACATGCATACTTGGGAAGAGGGTGGATGTGGTCCAGTATAGAGTGCACAGAATTAAATAACTTAATTCCAAATCGAGATATGGAACTTACAGTAAATGACAACCTCCTCCTTGAGAGGCAAGAAGTGGTCTCTGTGGCTTCTTGATCACCTATATAGTGTGTGAGAGGGAAGAAGTTCTGCAAGACTTACTTTCATCAACAACTTGAGCAAAATAGCAGAAAATGGCCCTCAGCTTCTCTCGCTTGCTGGAATTTTCTTCATCAAACAACCTGCAGATGAGACAGATGTCCAAAGAATTAATGACAAATAGGGCCAAAACGAATTCCACCAAATTATGTGATCACAGCTCTCCAGTGTAAGCAACAAACTAATCTATCCCTTGGCCCAGAAACATTCATCCACCTCAAATTTAGAGCGATGGGGCCGGTGTTGGCTGCAGACACCCACATCACTTTTTCTTATGGCCAGCCAAGCATGAAGACTAAGATCTATTGTAAAGTCACCTGACTTTGGTATATTACAGGAATATCAAGCTTAAATATAGGCAAGCAAATACGACCAGAATATCGACTACAATAGTATTGTGAAGGCAAGTATAAATAGGTAAGCACAAGCATACTATACTTTATTCCACATAGCTATATAGCTATATAGCACATAGTTATATACCTGACACAAAGCATACGTATATAAATGTATATATGTAATATGTTACTTACCTTGTAAATATCTGTTCATGCACGTGGTGCTGAAGATTTATATGCTCTGCACACTCCTGCTATCTAGTATTCGGCTTGGACGTTTGCAAGTTGTAAAGTGCACCTGCTCTATTGTTAGATTCTTTTCCACACAATGGGCGAGCAAAGACGAAGCATAAGATAGAAAAATATAGTGACCATGCAAAAGGTAAGAAATTTAGAAGTGAGATAACAGAGAGTGCAACAACCAAGGGCTTCTGGGAAGGTGGGTGGGCCCATGTGAATTTACAGTACCTCATGCCACAAACAGAGGCTAACAAGGTAGGTAACATACTCCGTTTGTAGCATGTGTGGCTGTAGATACATATGCTCTGCCTAGAGTGTGAAGCAGTTCTCCCATAAGCAGTGGTTAGCTGGAGAAAGTTGCAGAAGACTGCAAAAGAGCTCTTAAGACAGCCTGTCCTGCTTGAGCACGTTGGCGTGCTTACACATCCACACAGTAGTATTTAGTGAAAGTGTGTGTAGGCACCAGGTTGCAGCTGTATAGATGTCATCTATGGGTATGGTACCAAAGAACGCCAAAGAGGCTCCTTTCTTGTGAGTGGAATGAGGCCTGGGTATGACAGGAAATTTCTTTTAGGTTAATTATAGAAAGTCTGAATGCATTTGACAAGCCACCGAGCTATGCCCGCCTTTAAGAGGGCAAAACCTTTTTGAGGTTTGTCAAATGCAACACTTAGCTGCTGAGTTTTGCGAAAGGGCTTTATTCTATTGATGCAGTACAGAGGACACGGTTAATGAAATACCAGCATTTGTAAAGCGCACAGCTACCTCCGGAGAGGTGTCCCGGCGCTGGGTGCCGTCGAGAAGATTAAGTGAGGTATTGCCCAGAGTCACATGGTGCTGGGCTAACCTGCCGCCGGCACCAGGTATTGAACTGTGAACCACGTGGTCCGGAGTCAGGCACCCTGGCTGCTGCGCCACACCTCTTCCACCGCTTAACATCAAGAATGTGAAGGCCCCTCTAGGCTACAGAGTCTGGTTGTGGGAAGAACACGGGAGGTCCATGGTTTGATTGCAATGTATTGGAAATAAAACATTCAGAAGGAATTTGGGATTGGTTCTAAAGACAATCCTGTCTTTGAGAACCTGAAAAAACAGGCTTCTCCAGAGTGAGGGTCAGCAACTTACTAACACATCGTAAGGATGTGACGGCAACAACAAACGCCCCCTTCCAGGAGAGCAACCTTATGAGGCATGAATGTAAAAGTTCAAAAGGAGGACCCATGAGTATGGTAAGGGTGACAAAGTTCTAAAGTGGGGCGGGGGGTACTCTCCCAGGTATAGTACATTGTAGATACTCAATGAAGGCCTTGACTACAGGGATTCAAAATAAGCAAAGGTTTTCCCTGTGCTGCACATAGGTAGCTATAGCGGCTACATGAATGTGAATGGTTGTGTAGGCTTTGCTCGATTTTTTTAAGTTAAGAAGGTAACAGATAATGTCCTAGACAGGAGGCTTAAGCGAGTCTATCTGCACTGAAATGCAGAAATGGAAAAAACGTTCTTCGCACTTCTTTGGGGATGGACATGCACTCGAGAGAGGATGAGCTAACCAAATTCTAGGACCTCAGGAGCCATATTGCTAGATTGAACAGCCTGGGAATTTGTCATGTTTCTGTGTGAGAAGGTCTGGCCTGATTGAGAACATCTTGTGGGGAATAATTGACATTTCTAGCTGCCTGGCCCAAGAGGGAGCCACCAGGATGAGAGGGAGGGAGGGAGGTCAGCCAAAGCTCCCGGGCCACGTACGGACAAGGGAGAGGCGGAAAAGTGTCGTCCCCTCGGTGGAAGTACAAGAGTAGGACTTGCAATCGGGGTTTCCTACTCATGGACTTGTTGCCAAATCCTGCTGAGCAGGTCTTCAAAATCGTTGTTCACGCCCAAAAGGTACTACGCCTAGAGGTGTATTTGATGGTGAATAGCCCAATGCCAAATGCTAGCGCTGACAGCTGTGGTGAGTGAGTGGCACCTTGTTTTTGGAGATAATACATGGTGGTCATGTTGTCTGTTTTTACAAGCGCTAGTTGGGTGGCTACTAACTTGAAGTAGTTGATGTGGAGGACACGCTACTGTGGCGACCACATGCCCTGGACTTTCAGATGGTGAAGAAGTCCTCCCTGCCCAGAGAGCAATGCGCCTGTGGTGATGGTCCACTGCGGAATAGGGTCCATGAAAGGTCGGCCCTGAAACAGGTTGCTGCTGTTTCACCACTGCTGAGAGCGATGGGTGCTGACCCAAATCAACACTTGATCCTTCCAGTGAATCTGCGCTTGTAACTATTATGTTGAGAGGCAGTGCTGGAGCAGGTGCATGTGAAGGTGGGTGTGGGGAACAATGGTTATACAGGGGGCCATCATACCTAGAAGGCACCTAACTGCTCTGACTGTCACATGTCGATTTGGCTGAAAAAGAGACAGAGCAGCTGGAAGGAAGGCACCTTTACTTGACTAGGGTAAGCCTTGCCTGTAACTGTGTTTAGTACAGCTCCTAGAAAGGGCAGAATCTGCAGGTGAAACTTGACAGTGTTTATTGTGAAGCTCAGGTTGTAAAGGAGGGAAAACGTTGTCTAGGAATGTACAAGTCAGTGCTGCTTGGTTGCACACGATCTGCATATCGTCTAAGTTTGGAAATACATGCATGACGCCCTGTCTGAGGTGGGTAGCCATAAGAACAAGGCATTTTGTGAACGCATGGGGGGCAGTGGAGACCCAGAACGGTGGAACTTTGGATTGCTAATGCTAACCACTAACTACATATCGTAGGTAGCGGAGATGAGCAGGGTGGATGGGTATATGAAAATAGGCATCCTTTAGATTGAGCGCTAATATAAAGTCGCCTTGCTGTAGAAGAGAGATTACATTCTGCAAAGGGACCATATGGAAGTGTTCTGAGAGGATGTACTTGTTGAGGGGCTAGACTGATATCTAGATGTCTCTGATTGGATGTCCAGTGTCTCTGGACAGTTAGATCTTGTGAATGTGCTCCCCATCCCTTGAAGGAGGAGTTGGGTTTTATGGTCCTCTGTGGAATTGGATCCAGAAAAGGTCATCCTGATAAGAGATTGTTAGTATTCCCCCACTGCAGATAGTGGCAAGTTTAACGGCCAGCCAACAATAGATCTTTTAATTGACTCTCCGCTTGAGTCTATTGATGCGATAAGCACTCTTGCAACAGATGCATGTTCAGTCTGGCATGAGGTACTATGGCTATACATGAAGCCATCATACCCAGGAGACGCATCACAGTCCTGACTGTGACCTGCTGAGAAGGCTGGAAAAGGGTTATGAGTGCCTGAAATGATTGAATCCTGACGCAATTGGGGTAAGCTAATCCCTACTGTGAGTTGAGCATGGCTCCCAGCTACGGTAGTATTTTAAGGTTTGGAGGTGGGATTTGGCTGTATTGATGGTAAAATCTAGTTGATGAAGGAGTAGTTTCTGTCCTGTAAATCCAGTTCTGTAGTAGGGATATCTCTGTTATAGTCATAATCTAGTAAATAGTCCCGCCCATGTGCGTGGACCCTGGAGCAATCAAAAATAATCTTTTAAGTTGTCAAAACATGCAGAACTGCACAGACACTTAAGAGAGAATTTAAAGACAGATAATGCAGCCTATATCCACAGGCTACACTAACCAGTACTTCAACTAGAAATTCTATCAAAAACCACAAACAGCACAGCCTGTCCAGGTTTCTCCACAGAGAAAAACCTTGCCTTTAACAGCAAAACCCTCTGGAATGATGGAGAGGAAGAAATGGACAGACAAGCCCCATAGGCTGCCATTATGTGGCTCAGAACAGGATACTGTGCCTTTAAGAGAACTTTCCAGAAGCCTCACAGTATCCCAGAATGCACTGCAGGTCCCTTTTACTTTCAGTTCTTTTTGAAGGCGTAACACGCCAGACCTGTAGCATTCCTTACATGAATATATATCTCTTCACCGGGGAGGAGGGCGGGCGCTTATGACTATAACAGAGATACCCCTACTACAGAACTGGAGTTACAGAACAGAAACTACTCCTTCTGTAGTAGGGGATCTCTGTGTATAGTCATAATCTAGTGAACAGAATGGCAAGCCCATCCCCACACCAAAGTGGCGGTGGAGAAAAAATTAAATAACACCAATACTGTGCGAACAGATTTCGCAGCGAAGCCTGCCCAACCTGAGCGTCTGTCCTGGCATCAGTGTCCAGACAGTAATGCTTAGCAAAGGTATGGACCGACTTCCAAGTGGCTGCCTTGCAGATTTCTGCAATTGGAACATTAAGTAGCAAAGCAGTCGTGGCAGCTTTGCCCCTGGTGGAATGAGCCTTAGGTTTACCCCCGAAGGTCTTATTAGCCTTTTGGTAACACAATTGTATACAGGACACAATCCACCTAGAGATGGACTGTTTAGAGGTAGCAAGACCAGTCCTGACGGATCCATAATTGATAAACAATTGGTCCGACCTCCGAATATCCTTGGTTTTATCCAGATAAAATTTCAACACCCTCCTAACATCCAGGGAATGCAGGGACCTTTCCGCTGGAGATGAAGGATTCTGAAAAAACTTAGGTAAAGTTATAGTCTGGTTAACATGGAAATCAGATATAACCTTTGGAAGAAATTTAGGGTGAGTACGCATAACAACCTTAGCAGCATGAAATACAGTATAAGGTTCTTGGCAACACAACGCCTGAATTTCGCTCACCCTGCTGGCCGATGTAATGGCCACGAGGAACGCCGCCTTCCAGGACAGGTGCTGCAACGAAGCCTTATGAATAGGTTCAAAAGGCTCCTTCATCAATCTGGACAGCACCACATTCTATTCCCGCGAAGGAAGCTGGACAGGAGGGAACACTTTCTTCAAGCCTTCCAAAAAATCTTTGATCACAGGATCTGAAAGAGGGAAGTCTGTGAAGGGCATTTCCTGAAGGGCATTTCCTGTAGGCAGTCAGCGCAGAAAGATGTACCTTAATGGAATGGACATTAAGGCCAGACTGCGCCAGATGTAGAAGATACGTCGTTGGGTCATAGTTCTTGGACTTGCACCAGATGCAAATCCTCTTCCACTTGTAAGCATAAGAAGTCCTAGTGGAAGGATGCTTAGCCTCCTTCAGTATGTCCATACAATCTTCTGGTAGATTCAAATGGCCATATTGCACTATCTCAGGAGCCATGCCGCCAAACTCAAAGACGAGAGGTTGGGGTGCAACATCTGCCCCCCGAACTTCGTGAGAAGGTCCGGCCTGCACGGCAGCCGTATGTGAGGAAGGAGAGATCGGTGAAGCCGGTCCGTGAACCACCACTGCCCGGGCCATTCCGAGGCAATCAGGATCATCCGCGCCCTGGACTGGGACAGCTTGATGAGTACCGCCGGAATCAGGGGAATGGGTGGAAAAGCGTACAGAAAGCTGTTCGACCAGTTGATCCATAACGCATTCCCCAGCGTCCCCTGCTGGTAGTACCTGGAGGCGAAGTCTCGGCATTTGCTATTTTCGGCGCTGGCGAACAGATCTACGTCTGGAGTCCCCCACCTTGCGAAGACTTCTCCTAGTACTTCGTCGTTTATGACCCATTCGTGGTTTTCCTGAATCAGTCAGCTCAGTGCGTCTGCCTGAACATTCTGCACACCTGGCAGATGGGTAGCCGTTATCGTCAGTCCTCTGGCTAGCAGCCAGTGCCAGATCGCCTGCGCCTCCTGCGATAGAGTGCGCGATCTCGAACCGCCCTGCTTATTGAGGTAATACATCGTGGTCGTATTGTCCGTCTGTACAAGCAGAGAGTTGGTCTGGAAGGACGGATGAAAGGCCTTCAGTGCCAATTGAACAGCTCTGAGCTCCAGAAAATTGATGTGATACGTGGACTCCGTCGGGGACCACGTTTCTTGTATCTGTAAGTCTCCGGAATGCGCCCCCCAGCCGTGGAGAGACGCATCCGTCACGATAGTCTGTGTGGGAATGTCCTTGTGGAAGGGAACCCATCTGAGGAGATTCTCCGCTGAAAACCACCACTTCAGAGACTGAAGAGCATGCAGAGACAGTCGTATCTTGTCGTCCCAAGATCCTTTCCTCTGATCCCACTGATCCTCCAAGCACTCCTGCAATGGTCTCATGTGCGGCCGTGCGTGTGGCGTGAGGAAGATACAAGAGACCATCGACCCCAGTAGAGAAGACACCGTCCTCACTGTTGTAGATGGAGCGGTCATAAGAGCCTGAGCCTTCCGAAGGAGTGATAATCGTCTCTCCTCCGAAGGAGACACGCTTGCTGACAGCGTATTGATGGAGGCTCCCAAGTACTGTATGCACTGGACCGGAGTCGGGACAGACTTGGACAAGTTGATGTGCAACCCCAGCTTGTTCAAGAGAACGCACGTCTTCTGGAAGTGCGCTTGAGCTTCCAAAAAGGAGGAGGCCTTGATCAACCAATCGTCCAGGTACGGGTAGACAAACACCTTGTTCTTCCTCAGGTGTGCAGCTACCACCGCCATGCACTTCGAGAATGTTCTGGGCGCAGACTTCAGCCCGAATGGCAGTACTGTGTACTGATAATGATTGGCGCCGACTTGGAATCGCAGGAACTTCCTGTGTTTGTGTGCAATGGGCACAAGGAAGTACGCATCCTTTAGGTCTATAGCACAGAGCCAGTCTCCCTGTTGCGGCTGAGGATAAATCTGATGCAACGACAGCATGCAAAATTTCTCTCTGCGAATCCACTTGTTTTCTTGTCGCAAATCCAGAATGGGCCTGAACTCGTTCTTGTCCTTCTTGCGAACCAGAAAGAACCGGGAGTACAGACCTCTTCCCCTTTGAGACAGAGGTACGTCTTCTATCGCCCTTTTCCTTAACAGGATATCGGCCTCTGCCTGGAGCTCGCGCAGCTGAACCTGCGAGCTGACCGGAGGAATTGCTGGAGGCGGGCTGGTGAACCGAAGACTGTATCCATTGCAAACAATATTCAGCACCCACTTGTCCGGAGTAATTTTTCTCCACTCTGCCAGAAAAAATTGAACGCTTCCCCCCACCGGAGCGGGTAACGGATGTAGGGGAAGTAACCGCTCAGGGCCGAAACCCAGCCGGGCCTTTGTTCGCCGCTGCGGACTGCTGGCCGCCTCTACCCTTCTGGAAGGGCCTTCGGAACTGCTGCTGCTGTTGCTGCTGCTGTCCTGAAGCCTGCCCACGCCCTCTGCCCTGCGCTCCAAACCGTCTCCGGAATGGGCGGTAGGTCTTCTTCTCCTTGTACTACTCCAACCCGACAGCCGTCAGGGTCTCGGCCTCCGCCTTCATGCGGGCCATCTCGTCACCCGCATGCTTGCCAAACAGGGTTTCCCCCGAGAAAGGCAGATTGGCCACCCGCTGCTGAGCCTCTGGCTTGAGCGACGTAAGGCGAAGCCAAGCGTGGCGTCGCTGGTTGACACCATGACAGTATCCATGTGCCGCCAGAAGAGACACATCAGCCGCCGCGCTGATGAGTTAGTTAGACACCAGCATCCCCTCCTTCAGAATCTCCTGAAAGTCCTCTTTCTTCTCTCGAGGAAGGAGCTCTGCGAATTGCTGGAGGGACTCCCATAGGGCACAATCGTACCGCCCTAGTAAAACTGTGGCACTAGCCGCCTTCATTGCAGTAGATGCCGTCCCACAGACCTTCCTGCCTGCCGAGTCTATCCAGCGGCTCTCCTTATCAGGAGGGACCGTGGAAGACGGGGTGGTGGCATGCTGCTTCCTAGCTGCCGTCACTATGACAGAGTCCGGTGTCGGATCCATCCGAAGGAAAGCCGGGTCAGAGTCCGGGGCCCGGTACTTTTTAAGGAGCCTTGAGGGAGCAGCCTTCGTCACCGCGGGAGTGAGAAACATTTCCTCTGCGGGCTCTACCAATCCTGGTACTAGAGGCAGCAATGGTCGAGACAGGTGCTTTTTATGGAGCGTCTCGAAGATCACGGACGTCATGGGCGTATGTACCGTCACCGTGATGCCCAACTTCGCTGCCCCCCTCAGCCGAACATCTTGGAACGTGACGATGTCGTCTACGGGCGACACCCTCGTCCAAGGGGATTCCGACAGAGTAGGTCAGTAGTCCCTGGTCCCAGAAGAATCAGTGCGGGACCGTGACCTGCGGCTCCTGTGGCGTTGTCTTGATCTCGTCGCAGACCTGTGACGACTCCGCGATCTACCACTCCGACCGGAGCGAGAGCACGATCTCCTCGGCTTCGGACGCTCCACAGGCCTCACAGGCGTATTTGAATTCGGCGCGACAGGGGGCCTCGACCGAGGCGTCCCCTTAGGTGGCGTCGGATATCGTGGCAGTGAAGCTGTCCTCGGAGGAACCGGAGGCGGTCCGCCAGCTGGGAGCCGAGGAGGAGGATGAGGCTGAGGCTGAGGCTGAGGATGAGGTTGAGGATTTTGAAAGAACACCGGCAGTTCTATTGTCTGATTTATATGAAAATCGGATACCACTTTTGGCATGAATTTAGGGTTTGTTTGGAGAACTACTCTATTTGCTTGTACTTGAATGTATGGCTCTTGAATAGTTATGGCTTGCAGCTCACTAACTCTTCAAAGTGAAGTAATGGCAATAAGGAAAGCCAGAAACTGTATTTCCCATGAGTGTAGTGGCTCAAAAGGTGGTCCCATGAGTCTGGTTAAAACGATGTTTAGATTCCAGACTGGTGAAGGTGGGTGTGTTGGAGGAATTACTCGTTTAAGTCCTTCCATAAATGCTTTAATTGCTGGCACTCTAAACAGTGAAAGGTGTTGCCTGTTTTGGAGATAAGCTGCGAGCGCAGCTAAATGTATCCTGATGGATGAGTAGGCTAAATTGCAACGTTTTAGGTGCAAGAGATAGCAAATGATGTTTTGTGTAGAAGCATCTAATGGGTTTATGTCGTTGTTACTGCAGTAAATTACGAAGCGTTTCCACTTCGCTGCATAACATGCCCTGGTAGTGGGTTTTCTTGCCTCTTTGATAATATTCATGCAGTCTGGAGGCAAGTTTAGGTATCCAAACTCTAGCATTTCAGGAGCCAGATCGCCAGTTTCATCTGTTGCGGATCTGGGTGTTGGATTTCTCCATGGCTCTGAGTTAGAAGACTGGGTGTGAGTCGCAGTCTTTGATGAAGCACCACTGACAGTTCTAGGAACGTTGTGTACCATGGTTGCCTCGCCCATGTGGGAGCAACCAGGATTAGCGTTAGTGGATTTTGGCGCATTTTGCGTGCCACTAGCGGTATTAATGGAGCTGGGGGAAAAGCGTACGCAAATCTGCCTGACCAGTTCATCCATATCGCATTGCCCTGCGACTGGGGATGTGGGAACCTGGCGGCAAAGTACTGGCATTTTGCGTTTTCGCTTGTGGCAAACAGATCTATTTCCGGCTGTCCCCACTTCCGGAAGAATGGTTGGAGCACATTGGGGTGAATCTCCCATTCGTGCATCTGTTGACTGTGCCTGCTGAGCAGGTCGGCTGTTTGATTGTCCTTGCCTGGGAGGTGTTCCGCCATGAGGAACATGTTCCTTTGAATGGCCCATTTCTACACACTTTGAGGTAGATGCGATAGCTGTGGGGAATGTGTTCCTCCCTGTTTCTGAATAGAATACATAGCTGTCATGTTGTCCGTCCGGATCAACACAGTCTTGTTGCATAAGTGTTTTTTGAACGCTTTTAGTGCTAGAAAGACCGCCATCAACTCTAGTAGATTGATGTGCATCTTTTTTTGTTGTATTGTCCATAGACCCTGGACTGTGTAATGCAGGACATGGGCTCCCCATCCTAGCAGGGATGTGTCCGCCGTCATTACGATTTGTGGGATAGGCTCCTGGAACAGTCGTCCTTTGCAAAGGTTTTGTGGATTCCACCAATGCAGAGAGCTGTATGCCCGACTGGTCACCAACACTAGGTCTTTTAATTGGCCCTGAGCCTGGTTCCACTGCCGTGCTAGGCACTCCTGTAGCGGACGCATGTGTAGTCTGGCATGAGGGACTATGAATATGCACGAGGCCATCATGCCTATTAGTTGCATAAACACTCGAGCTGGCAATGAGTGCTGTGTTTTGAACCTTTGGATCAACGTTTGCATGCCGTTGATCCGTGCTGCGTTTGGATATGCCTTCGCTGCTAGTGTATCTACTGTTGCTCCCAGGTATTGTTGGACGTGGGAGGGTTGCAGGTGTGACTTTGGGTAATTCAGCGAGACGCCTAGACTGTGCAGGAGATGAATGGTCTTTGACATGTGGCTGGCACATTGCTGGGCCGATCGCGCTTGTATTAGCCAATCGTCCAGATATGGGTACACATGAATGTGTTGTCTCCTGAGATGCGCCACCACTGTTGCTAGGCATTTGGTGAACACCCGTGGAGCTGTTGTTACACCGAATGGTAGGACTTTGAACTGGTAGTGTTGTCCTTGGATAGTAAACCTCAGATACTTTCTGTGAGCAGGGTGTATTGGTATATGAAAGTATGCGTCTTTGAGGTCTAGAGTTGCTAGGAAGTCTCCCTGCCGCAGCAGTGGTAAGACTTGTTGCAGAGTGAGCATGTGAAAATGCTCTGATAAAATGTACAGGTTGAGGGGCCTGATGTCCAATATTGGATACTCCTGTTCCTTGATGTTCGAGTGGGACTGGTTCTATGGCCCCCTTTTGCAGCATACTGATGACCACCCGTACCCCGTCCAATGTTATATGTTCTTTTGACATTGGACGGGGTACGGGTGGTATGTTGGATGGTGTTGATGTGAGTTCTAGGCAATAGCCATGTTGGATAATTTGCCTGACCCACTTGTCTGTAGTGATGTTTAACCAGACTGGCAGGAACTGTTGTAGTCTTCCCCCGACCGGTGTTATCTGGTCTGGGGGTAGTGCCAAGAAGTCACTGTTTGGTGTTAGTCGAGGATCTATTGGCATTGCCTCCACGACCTCTGCCCTTGTTATTATTTCCTCTGTATCCACCCCTGTTTGTGTTTTTATTGTATGTGGATTGCGTATTAATTTTGTATGTGGAGGATTGCTGCGACGTGTTACATCGCGCTCCTCCTCTATAGGTGGAGCGACGAAAGGAGCCTCTGTATTGTTGGGACTGAAGAGCTCCCATGGACTTTGCAGTCTCAGTGTCCTTTTTAGGTTTCGACCTGGCCGTAGCTCTGCGAAGCAGGGCTACGCCCAGGCGAAAGCTATTGTTTTTTACATTATCGGGACTTGAATCCGCCCCTTCTTCCATTGGCTAGCTCCATAAATGGAGGCTAGCCATTGGAAGAGATCGGCTGTCAGTCACGTTTTCCCGTGAAAACGCGATTCGGGGGCGTTTCTGGGTCTTTTTTTAAGCCCCGCCCCTTGTTGCCGTGTGTCCCGGGCCGCGCTGTGATTGGCTGCAGGCCCGGGACACCCCCGTGACGTCATTTCCCGGGCCGCGCTGTGATTGGCTGCCGGCCCGGGACACCCCCGTGACGTCATTCCCCGGCCGCGCCGTGATTGGCTGCCGGCCCGGGACCTGACTTGTTATTATTTTGGGATAGACCTTCTACCGCTTATTGCAGGTTGGCGCTGGTACCGTCCTTTCCCATTAAGAGCTCCTGTAAGCACGAGCGCCCTCTGCATGACGAGGCGCTCAGGGCCTGCGCTCAGCTTGCTATTGACTTTGGCTCCGTGTCACGACAGTGCGAAGGGGCTGTCATTGATGGAACGGGCTAATACGGCGCACTGGCTGCAAACAGTGAAAGCTGGCGCATGCCCTGGGCCTCGCGCATCTCGAGCAGGGTCGGGCTGCCCTGCAAACAGCGCCTTGACTCTTCTCATTAAGGATTCGACCTGTTTATTGAATCTGGTAATGTCTGCAAACAAGCTTTCCAGGGATTAAAAGAGGGAGGGAGGGAGGGTGGGGGAGGGAGCGGGCGCGGGCCTCCAGCGAGCGAGGGGCCCTCGCTTTCCTACCCGTAGGGCACTGTCACTCACTACCTCTTTTACACTCATTAGCAATTGTGCCGGGAGGCGCTTGCTGCCCAGGGGTCGGACTGGGGGCCCAAAATCAGTCCTGGTCCTGGAGAGACTGTTCAAAGCAGCCCCGCTTCGTATCTCTCTCGCTTTCTCTTTTAATTCTCTCTCTCTCTCTGTCTCTCTTCCTGTCTCAGACACTCTCTCTCTCTCTTTTTCTCTCTGCCCCTCTCTCTCCCTCCTGTGTGCCGCCCGCCCGGTGCCTCACATCTTAGAACGCAGCCACCCCGATTCGTTCAACAACTGAGCAGCAAGAGTTGCAGCCCCCCGGAAATGCCCATTGGGACGAATAGTCAGTCCTACTCTGCGTGTGGGGATTCCTGCTGCCTTTGAATGAGTATGTTTTGCCATGTATTAGTACAAAAAAGCATGCGGTGCACATAGGACACGTCTGGCCCTCCCTGTGGGTAACATCCTTGGCAGCTACTTGCCATTACATTGCTTGATAATATCCGGTCCATCCACACTGCCCTCTGCTGGCCAGTGTGCGTCGTGCAGGGAAAAGTGCCTCTGCTATAGCAGTAGCGCTGGAATTAGAGCATCTGGGCTTCTCTGAGCTTTGTAGCATCATATGTAAGCCATTCATTTCCCGCGCAAGACACTTATTAACGTTCAGGGCGAGGCACTCTGTAAATGTAAAGAAAACACAAGCAAGTTACTCGGACAGTGTTTTTAAAAGTACTGTTTAACACCTGTCCTCGGCGCCCTTCCC
Organism: Lissotriton helveticus; assembly: GCF_964261635.1. Taxonomy (NCBI): domain Eukaryota; kingdom Metazoa; phylum Chordata; class Amphibia; order Caudata; family Salamandridae; genus Lissotriton; species Lissotriton helveticus. Next base: position 793,978,066 of record NC_136072.1, read on the forward strand.
TGTCTGCTCCTGCGCATCGCTTTCCTTTCTGCATCAGATCTGGAAGCGGCGAGGTGACGGTCTCTGCAGGATGCCAACATCCCACCTTTAATCCTCAAAAATGATTGTATGCAAATATGCCCCAATCTCAGTGTGGGGGAAGAAATCCTTTTTTGAGCGCTGTGTGCCCTCCAGTTAGATGGCGAAGCATTCCCACCGGCGCAGCAAAACATAAAATTCGTTCTCCTCAAACAGTAATCAGCAATTTTTCCCAGAGCAAATATTATGTTTTCCTTGCATCTGTTTATTAATTGCTTTTCACAGCTTGAAATCATATTAGAACTTCATAAACCCCCCTTGTCTGCCTGAAATAACCACACACGCTGCTGCCCTGTGACAGCGTCACTCGAGAGATTGTAACAGCTGGGCACCGTGGCTCAGCTGCGCAAACACGCGCCGTGGCTCGGGAAGGCAGCTCACAAATGCCAATATATTCATTCCCAGCAAAAGCAAAAAAAATCAGATTTTACAACTGCCCCATGCTGCGAAAACGTACCCCCTTTGCTAAAAGCTTGATTGCTCATAGAAGGTCCCATCGGGGAGGAGGCGCTGTGTCACGATAGTATGGGTCATACGCTCCTTACCCAGCATTCTTCTGGCACTAGCAGGGCAGGCTGCTGCCCCAAGCAGCCCTCATAGCAGGCCATGGAGAGCATTAGCGGGCACAGTTACCACTGGTCTGATAACACGGCAGGTAGCAGTGCATGCAATATTACAAATAGAAGGCGGTGTTTCTGCGCCTCTGCCTGGACGCTGTGAATTTTCATGTCTACAATGGGGAATAACATGGAAAAGTTGTATTCATTTACCATTTTGAATTCTAGCCAATTTTATGGACATCATGCAACCCACTTTTTTTCAAATGGATATATCGCCAGATATATTGTTGAAGGCAAAAATGGGAGATTTTGTCTAAAATTAGGATTAACGCCCATTTTGGAACTAATTTTAAACCACAGACACTTGAGTGGACAGAATAAGGAGCTTGTGAGTGATGGCTCAGTGGGTTTGTTTTGGTGGGGATTCCAATGCCGAAGGACAGAACGAGGCAGATCTGCCCCTAGGTTCTTTATTCATGGGTGGCATGCAGGAAAGCACCATAGGTTAGTGGAAGATGGAGAGAGGGTGCCAGGAAAGTTGTGTCCTTTGAGTGAGAGACACTCTTGAGGGCAATGTGGGCGATGACAGCGAGACAGGGATTTATTTTATATATATAAATATTGAGGAAGGTGTGATTCTTTCCGACACAGCTACCCCATTTTTAGAGTTGACTTGTGACATCACAGTTACACGTGCTGAATGCAGCAGTGATAAAAACAAGCATTTGCAGAGCAAATAGGTCGCATCTTGATGACCTATTGGCCTGTACAATGGTTTTTAACCACGATGCACAGTATCCCGATGCTGTACCACATGGATAAATTAAAACAACAACAACTTTTATGAGGCTGAAGTCATTTTGTGGGCACACACACTATGCATGCGTACACCAACAAAATGATGCAGCTACTTTTTAAATATTTTTAATTTCGAGTCGTATCAGTAACTAAAAACAAAACAAAATCTGTAAAAGTGTTTTTTTTAAATTTATTAAAGCAGGTGATGGGAGAGTAGGACGCAGAAGCAACACAGAAAGGTTGAGGGATACGGAAGTAACACATGGAAGGCTGGAGGACACGGAAGCCACAAAGTGATTGGAGGAGATGCAGCAACAACACAGGGGAGCGCTGGGATACATGAAAGCAACATGAGGGATTGCGTGAAGGATGCAGCACAGAGAAGCACATGGGGAAGCGCAACAAGGAGGGTGTGGAGCCCAAGGAACAGGCAGCAGCACAGGGGGATAAATGTACTAAGGAGATGGCCCAAAAACACATGTACTCTCTGTGAGTACTTAAACAAAAAGAAAAAAGTAGTTTCCTTGCATCAAGCACAGACACCAGGCAAGTTCACATGGTAAAGAGGCAAAGCTCCATGGGAGGGATAAACATAGGGTTATGAAGTTGGGACATGAATAAGAAGCAAGCAAATCAGAGTGACGAGGGAAAGCCAGTCAATAGTGAGAAATGGGCGGGCTCTAAGCCCTTCTATGTTCATGGTAATGCACAATATGCTCGCAACAGACCGCGCATGCATTGTTTAGTAAGCTTGACCCAATCATCTTCCCAAGCAAAACTCCAAACGGAATTAAAGGAATAAATAACTTCTCAAATTCTCCGGAACTTTCGTCGCATGAAATGTGTCAGTCATTAACGGATAAGGGAAGGAAATATTTGTTGTTAACTAGTGAGTTGCTGAGATCAGTACATAGATCTTTCTACATGTAACTACACATTTTAAAGAACAAAACTGGCTTTGGACCTGACGCATTAAAAAGCTGAAAATATGTTTGAAAGAAATTACAAGCAGCCCATTGGGAGATTCATGTCTATTGTACTTTCCACATTTTTTTGCAGCAGGAACAGGACAGAATGGGGCCCAAATACTGAAAAGAGGGCAGTTGTGATATTGTGACCATGTAGTATGCTCTACCTCCACCCTCTGACTTGTCCCAAACCTCATTTTACTTCTATGATCTCCCAAATAACCATTTCTAGACTCTTCCCTCTTCTATCCTTCGTTTTTCATAGCTCTAACTTTTGCAAAGGCGAAACCGTTGCATTGTAAATGCTTGTTCATTTTGTCTAGAATTGAGTCAACTGCTGGACCAAACAAAAAATCTGGATTTATTGGCTGGTTAAGAATTGTGGCCTGTTCTTCACTTTTAAATCCAGATATGCGAAGCCATGCGTGTCTCCTAAGCAGTACGCTTTTGTTGATGGATCTGGCAGCTGTATCTGCCACGTCTAGAGCACACTTAATGGAGGCATTGGTGATGAGCTTTCCCTCCTGTATAAGTTCATCCGCCTGCTCCCTGAAAGGCTCAGGTAAGTGTTGGAGAAGTCCTTCTAAACTGTCATAGTGCGCTCTGTCATATCTAGCCAGCAGGGCCTGAGTATTGGCTATTCTCCATGAGTTTGCTGCTTGAGCTGCCACTCTCTTGCCTGATGTTTCTAAAATCTTGGACTCCTTGTCAGGAGGAGGAGCCTCTCCAGTAGTCTGTGAATTAGCACGCTTTCGTGTGTTGGAGACCACTAATGAGTCTAAAGGCAGCTGTCCCCTGATGTAAGTAGGGTCTACTGGTGCAGCCCTATACTTCTTCTCAATTCTAGGGTTGATGACAGGTGCCCTAGCAGTGTCTTTCAATATGTCATTTGCGTGCTTTAAGACGCCTTTTATCATGGGGAGCGTTTTGACACTTTTTTCCGATGTTGCCAGCGTATCAAACAGAAAATCTTCTTCTATGGCATCTGAATGCATGTCTACATTATGGTAGAGCGCTGCTCTATCTATTAATGAATTGAAAGCCACTGTGTCTTCTGTAGGTGATGGCTTAGCTGGGTATACATTTGGGTCTGTAATGGGTAGAGCCCCATCATTGTCTGTGTCACCTCCCACCTCCCCCCCCCCATGGCTGTGAGTTGGGGTCTACATATGGGTTTTGTGGATATCCAAAACCCACATCTGCATCATGATCTTCATCTGGGTTGTAGTCAGAGCGTGCAGGTGAGTATGGTGCATATGGAGTAGTAGGCATAGCTGGAGAGATAGGTTGGAAAGAATAGGAGAGGTTGCACAGTCTCTTTTCTTTTTGAGTGGAATTTTAGAAACCTCTTCAGCAGGCACTGGTCTTTTCTTCCTTGTATAAACAGTCACTTTCCCAGTATTTGGGTCAATATATAGTTTGGACTGATCTTCTGTGGAGAGGTCACGATGGATGATCTCCTCTTCCACAGTCTTTTGCCTTGGCGCCGTAGCTTTAGGTTTGATCTTCTTCGGTTCGATGCCTTTGATCGGGTCGACCGCTTTTGGTGCCTGGATCTGTTTTTGAGGCTTTAGTGTCTGTCCGACTGGTTTTGTCGGTCCAACGTCTTTCACAGGTTGCAGCACTTGTTTCGTACCGATCGGTTTTGTCGGTTCCATAACCTTTCTAGGCTTGGGTGATGGTATAGGTGTCCTTGGAGCCTGCGGCTTCGGCCCGATGCCCTTCTTCGGATCGATGGTCTTCGGCTCGACTGCTTTCGGCTGGTCTCCTTTAGGTTTCACTTTCGGGTCGACGACCGCTTGGGCGTAGCCCTTTTGCCTTCGTTGACAGCCTTCTTTCCTTTTTCGGCAGTAGAACTCGATTTGGTCGAGTCGACGGCCTTTGGCTTCGAAGGTTTATATGGAACGCTGGGGTTCGGCTCAGTGCCCTTTGTGTTTATCACCTTCGGTTCGACGACGTTCGGTCCAAAGACTGTCGTGTCGATGACTTTCGGTTTCGATAGAACCGGCCTTGGATTACGTGTCTCAGAAGGCTCTTTTTGTATGTTCTTAGCCGGGCGGTATTGCGGGGCTATAGAACCAGTATTTAGATCTTGGCTAAGGCCTTTTGGAGATGCCTCGACCTGAGTCTCTGATATTGGGGTAGAGTCTGTGTGGGGCGGTGTACTCACGGTTCGCCCCCCATTGTCATCGGAGTCGTCTTCGACAGCAACGATATCTTGGTCGTATTCTTCGACATCGACGATTTGTTCTTCCTCGTCAATATAATATTCAGAGTCGTGCTCGGAGTATTGATCTTCCTCTTGATCCGAGTCTTCGGTGTCAACTAGTTCTTCCTCATCGTCGAAGATATTCTCGGGCTCCGGTGCCGACCTCTGCATTTTTTGCCTTGCCGCCCGCCAATTCCGGATCGTCTTTTTGGACCGGAACTGGGCACAAGCTAGGCAATTATCTTCATTATGATCTGGTGATAAGCATTTGTTGCACACGAGATGCTTATCTGTGTGCGGGAACTTGGAGTTGCACTGCGGGCAGTATTTGAATGGACTGCGTTCCATCGACCGTCGGTCCACGTGGCGTCGAGAAGCCTAACGGCCCGATTCGACGACCGGAGTGTAGGCAAATTGTGAAGAAACCTTTTCGGTACCGATCGAAAACAATACCGACGAATCCGAAGGCCTTTTGGCCTTTTTGAAATGAATATGCTACTTACCAGTATGCATCTGTTCTTGGCATGTAGGGCTGCTAACATTCATATCTTTTGCATTAGATCGCCGCCTAGTGTTGGGTCCGGATGATCGCACATTGTTGTCCTGGAAGAGTCTTCGAAGTATCCTGAGATAGGTGGCTCCTCCCCTGGACTACAGTGCGCATGGGCATCGGCTCCATCCCCAGATTGTTTTTAGCCATTGTGGCAGAGATGGAGTGTAAAGTGTAAAGGATGTCCATGCTAATGATTGAATGCAAGAGTATGTCTGCAGCTGCGACAGGCACCGGGGAGGAGGGTGGGCGATATGAATGTTAGCAGCCCTACATGCCAAGAACAGATGCATACTGGTAAGTAGCATATTCAGTTCGAGGCATGTGGGCTGCTAAATTCATATCTTTTGCATAGAATATATAGCAGTCCCTCCATTAGCGGCGGTTGCCCGTGCCAGCTGCAGAAACTTGAAAGAGTGTCTTGAGAACAGCCTGCCCAACAGCTGCCTGCTGTTTGGAATGCACATCAACACAGTAGTGTTTTGTAAAGGTATGTGGTGTAACCCATGTGGCTGCTCTACAAAAGTCCTCTAAAGGAATGTTCCCCAGGAAAGCCATGGATGCCCCCAATTTGCGTGTGGAGTGCGCCCTTGGGGGTATTGTTAAGGTGCGTTTAGCCTTTTGATAGCAGATCTGGATGCACTTAACAATCCATCTGGCTATTCCTGCTTTGGAAATAGGGTTGCCCTTGTGCTGTGGCGAGAAGGCAACAAAAAGTTGTTTTGTTTTCCTAAAGTGTTGTGTCCTGTCAATATAGTACATCAACGCCCTCCTAACATCCAAAGTATGGAGCATTCTTTCCGCCACCGTTTGTGGGTTTTGGAAGAATGCAGGCAAGTCAATAGTTTGGTTGAGATGAAACTGTGACACCACCTTCGGAAGGAATTTGGGGTTAGTACGTAGTACCACCCTATTTGGATGAATTTGGATGAATGGCTCTTGGATTGTGAGCGCTTGCAGCTCACTGACACGTCTCAGTGACGTAATAGCAATAAGGAAAGCTACTTTCCACGTTAGGAACTGGAGTTCACACGAGTGTAGTGGCTCAAAAGGTGGTCCCATCAGCCTGGTGAGGACCACATTGAGGTTCCACACCGGAGCTGGCGGTGTTCTTGGGGGAATGACTCGTTTCAGACCTTCAAGGAAGGCCTTAATGGCAGGCACTCTGAAGACAGAGAGATGTTGCCTGTTCTGAAGATAAGCTGCTATGGCGGATAGATGTATCCGAATGGAAGTGTAGGCTAGATTGCACTTGTAAAGATGTAACAGATAGCAAATGATGTTAGGGATAGATGCATCTAGCGGGTTTATGTTATTGGCTGTACAGTGAAGGACGAAACGCTTCCATTTTGCAGCATAGCATGCTCTGGTAGTCGGCTTCCTTGCCTCCTTGATGATGTCCATGCATTCAGGAGGTAGGTGAAGGTAGCCAAACTCTAGGACTTCAGGAGCCAGATCGCCAGGTTGAGCTGTTGCGGATCTGGATGCTGAATGTCTCCATGGTTCTGCGTCAAAAGCCTGGGCGTTAGGCGCAGCCTTTGATGCTGCACCACCGAGAGTTCCAGAAACGTGGTGTACCATGCTTGGCGTGCCCACGTTGGAGCAACTAGGATGAGTGTCATCGAGTGCTGCCTTAGTTTTCTTGCCACCAGCGGTATCAGAGGGGCTGGTGGAAAAGCGTACGCAAATTTGCCTGACCAGTTCATCCATATCGCATTCCCCTGCGACTGTGGGTGAGGGAACCTGGCGGCAAAGTGTTGGCATTTTGCGTTTTCGTTTGTGGCAAACAGGTCTATCTCCGGATGACCCCACTGCTGGAAGTACGGGCGGAGTACTAATGGGTGTAACTCCCACTCGTGCATTTGATGGCTGTATCTGCTGAGCAGATCCGCCATCTGATTGTCCTTGCCCGGGAGGTGTTCTGCCATGAGGAAAATGTTCCTCTGAATGGCCCACTTCCACATGCTCTGAGCCAGATGAGACAGCTGTGGCAAGTGGGTGCCTCCCTGCTTTTGAATGTAGTACATCGCTGTCATGTTGTCCGTCCGGACTAACACTACCTTGTTGTACAGATGTACATTGAAGGACCTGAGCGCCATGAAGATTGCCATCAGTTCCAGATAGTTGATGTGCATCTTCTGTTGCTGCGTCGTCCATAGTCCCTGCACTGTGTAAGTGAGCAGATGAGCTCCCCATCCCTGGAGAGATGCGTCCGTTGTCAGGATAATCTGTGGTACTGGCTCTTGGAACAGTCGGCCCTTGCAAAGGTTGTGTGGATTCCACCAATGCAGAGAGTTGTACGCCCGACTGGTAACCAACACTAGGTCCGTCAATTGTCCCTGAGCCTGTGTCCACTGATTTGCTAAGCACTCCTGGAGCGGACGCATATGTAACCGTGCGTGAGGGACTATGAAGATGCAGGAGGCCATCATGCCAATCAACTGCATGAACACTCTCGCTGGAAGCGAGTGTTGTGGTCTGAACTTTTGGATTAGAGACTGCATGCTGTCTATCCTGACCTGGTTTGGCTGAGCCATGGCCGTCAGGGTATTGATCGTCGCGCCGAGAAACTGCCGGACATGTGCCGGCTGAAGGTGCGACTTTGGGTAGTTCAGCGAGAAGCCCAGATTGTGAAGGAGGTGAATGGTAGTCGACATGTCCGCGGCGCACTGTTGTTCCGACTTGGCTTGAACGAGCCAGTCGTCCAGGTAGGGGTAGACATGGATGTTCTGCCTCCTGAGGTGCGCCGCTACCGTCGCCAGACACTTGGTAAACACTCTTGGGGCGGTGGTCACTCCAAAGGGTAGGACTTTGAACTGATAATGCTTGCCTTGGATGTTATGTTATGTTATGTTATAACAATTTATTATGCGCACAGCGACCCCAGCGAAGGAGCATCCCGGCGCAGAGACAACGGAGCAACATAACATAACAGGATAGTGAACCTGAGGTATTTTCTGTGGGACGGGTGTAGTGGTATGTGGAAATAAGCATCCTTGAGGTCTAAGGTTGCTAAGAAGTCCCCTTGGTTTAACAAGGGAAGAATCTGTTGCAGTGTAAGCATATGGAAATGTTCTGACAGTATATACAGGTTGAGGGGACGCAGATCCAGAATGGGTCTGAGAGATCCGTCCTTCTTTGGAATAAGGAAGTACAGGGAATATACCCCTGTGCCTTCCTCCTCCACTGGCACGAGCTCGATTGCGCCTTTTTGCAGCATCACCACTACTTCTTGCTGCAATAAGTGCAAGTGCTCTGCGGACATAGGCCGTTGCCTTGGTGGAATGTTGGGTGGAGTGGACTTTAACTCTAGACAATAACCGTACTGGACAAGTTGTCGTACCCACCTGTCTGTGGTGATGTTTGTCCAGACTGGCAGGAACTGCTGGAGTCTCCCCCCGACAGGTGTTAAATGGTCGGGGGGCAGTGACAGAGAGTCACTGTTTGTTTGGGGCAGAGGAACGGGAGTTGTTGTTTCCTCTGCCACGTCCTCTGGTGCTGTTTCCTCGATAACCCCCTTTATTCTGCTTGGGGTACGAGGACTGCGCTCCACCTCTAGTGAACTGGGATTGTTGACCCATCTGTCCTCTGGTGACTCCACGTGCACCTGAGCGACGAAAAGTGTTGCCCCGGAATTGTTGTGATTGAAGGGCCCCCATAGACTTAGCTGTTTCGTTGTCTTTCTTAATCTTTTCGAGGGTGGTGTCAACATCAGGACCAAACAGTCTATCAGGATTGACGGGCTGATTGAGTATGGTCGTTTGAATGTCTGGTTTAAACCCTGATATGCGTAGCCACGCTTGTCGTCTCAGCATGACGCTAGTGTTAATAGCCCTAGCTGCTGTGTCCGCGGCATCAAGTGCACACTTTATGGCTGCATTGGAGATGAGTTTTCCCTCCTCTATAAGCAGTTTGGTACCCTCTTGAAACTGCGAAGGCAGGTGTTGTAAGACTTGCTCTAGGGTGTCGTAATGCGCCCTATCATAACGTGCCAATAGCGCCTGTGTGTTCGCAATACGCCAGAAATTGGCAGCCTGCGCAGCTACTCTTTTGCCCCCTGCCTCAAGCACTTTAGACTCCTTGTCTGGGGGAGGAGCTTCACCCGTCGTCTGGGAGTTTGCCCTTTTGCGGGCATTCGCGACCACAAGAGAGTCTAGTGGCAACTGTCCCCGAATGTATGCAGGGTCTGCAGGTGCTGGTCTGTATTTCTTCTCGATGCGTGGATTGACCACCCTCGCCCTGGTAGGCTCTTTAAAGATGTCCGCAGCATGCTTAAGGACACCTTTGAGCATAGGCAGTGTCTTTACTGTCCTTTCGGAGACTGAAAAAGTGTCAAACAGAAAATCTTCCTCCACTGGGTCAGCATGCATGTCCACATCATGATTAGCAGCTGCCCGTTCAATGAGTGCATGAAATCCTGCAGAGTCTTCTGTTGGGGATGCACGTGCACTGAAAGGCTGTGGGTCCTGCCCCACATTCTGTATTCCTTGGTCACCTATGTCGTCATAGGAATCCTGCTGTGCATCGGGTTCATTGATGGGGAAAGTGTACTGGTCATCTTGTCCATATTCCTCTCCCTCAGAGTGGTCGGGGGAAGGTGTTGGACTCCTTCTAGGAGGAGGCTGGATAGGTTCAATCAGGACTGGAGCGTCCTGTGCAAGCCTTTTCTTCTTTAGTGGGATGACATAGGAGTCCACTGGTTGGGAAGTGATCTTCCTCTTGTAAAGGGTCAACTTGCCCGTGTCTGTGTCAATAAAACGCTCAGAATCGTCTCCTGAGTCGAGTTGTCGACTCGATACTCCAGCAGACGTGGATGAGTCCGATGTCTTTGGCGCCGTCTTTGGCGCAAAGGCCTTTGGTGCCTCCTTTGGCGGCAGAAGGAAGAGAAGTTTGCTAGCAGGCTTTGCCGGCATGTCCATCGGCTTCTGGTGCGACGGCGCCGGAGCCGACGTCGTAGAGGCCTTATCCCGAATTCTCTGGAGTGAAGTGGCGATGAGGGATGCGTCACTCACAGCGGCACTTGGCACCGACGATGAGGCCTTCACCTTGCCTTCGGATCCGACGTCCTGTGGGCCCTTCGGAGTCTTAGACGTCGATGCTGCAGCCGTAGACACCGAGTCCTTGGACCGATGTGTTGAGCTTCCGCTCTTCGATCCGTGGGATTTTGCAGGCTCCGTGTCAACCACGCGTCCGACTAACGACGTCCCAGTCGGTACCGGAGTCTTGTCGCTGGCTTTGGCGGACTTTGACGGCGTCGTCCCGGTCGACCCGTGCCGGACGACCTTCTTAGAGGATACCTCCTCCGCTGACGACTTCGGCACTGTCGAATCGACAGTTTTCTTCGACTTCTGTGGACCGGAGGCCGACGGAGTCGATGAGGTAGCAGGCTTTGGTGTTTTTGGTGGAACGACCGCCATCTTAGGTGCACTCGAATCCGTTAGTTTCGGTTTCGTTTTCGGGTCGGCCATTTTAGGTGTAGTCGATACCGTTGGTTTCGGTTTCGATACGGGCTGCGTAGCAAGTATGTCCGTGGCCGGGCCTGAAGGCGGGGCCGTGGCTTGCGGTACGGGGTCTTGGGTAAGGCCGAGTGGCGATCCCGTGACCCGAGCCTGATCCGCGTAACCTTCGGGGCATAGCTCATCCCCTGAGCTATCTTCCGCGGCCCCATAAACTTCTTCGACGTCCCCTACCTCGTCGACGTATTCAAGGCCTTGATCCACGACTCCGTCTTCGTCTTCCGGATCCGCCTCGACCTCCGTCGCGGGCGGCGAGATTTCAAGATGATGGCTTCGGCCCTCTTCTTCCTGTTCGCCGAAGATGTTCTCTGGAGCCGGGGCCGCTTGTCTGGCCTCAAGGCGCACCGCGCGCCGAAGCTTGAGCGTCTTCTTTGACCTGAATCTGGAGCAGGCCATGCAGCTGTCCTCGTTATGGTCTGGCGAGAGGCATTTGTTACAGACCGGGTGCACGTCGATATGTGGGTATTTGGACCCACAGACGGGACAGTATTTAAACGGGCTCCGCTCCATGCTGAAAAGTTTTAGTCGTGTTGCGATGAGAAGGCCTCGATGTCCGAAGAGCGATGCCCATGCGCACTGTAGTCCAGGGGAGGAGCTACCTATCTCAGGATACTTCGAAGACTCTTCCAGGACAACAATGTGCGAACATCCGGACCCAACACTAGGCGGCGATCTAATGCAAAAGATATGAATTTAGCAGCCCACATGCCTCGAACAGTTTATTTCGGTTCCGAACTTGGAGTGCTGGAAAGTGCATCCGAACCCAATGGCGGAAAAAAACAATCTGAGGATGGAGAGGATGCCCATGCGCACTGTAGTCCAAAGGAGGAGCCACCTATATTGTGATACTTCGAAGACTCTTCCAGGACAACAAGTTGCAATCATCCGGACCCAACACTAGGCGGCGATCTATGCACAGATATGAATTCAGCAGCCCACATGCCTCGAACCGTTTGTTTAGTTTTGTGGTAGCAAATTTGTATGCATTTGACAATCCATCTAGCTATCCCAGATTTTGATATGGGATTACCCTTGTGTTGTGGTGAGAAAGACACAAAAAGTTGTTTGGTCTTACGAAAAGGTTGTGTTCTCTCAATGTAGTATAGCAATGCTCTTTTGACATCTAGGGTATGAAGAGCTCTTTCTGCTACTGTTTGTGGCTGCGAGAAGAAAAGTGGCAGTTTCACAGATTGATTGAGGTGGAAGGGAGAAACCTTATTATGATGCATTTGCAAAAGAAAGGTTCTTGAATGGTTAGTGCTTGTAGTTCACTAACTCTCCCTAGAGAAGTAATAGCTACTAGGAACGCAACCTTCCATGTTAAAAATTGTAGGTCACATTTATGTAAAGGTTCGAAGGGAGGTCCCATTAGCCGTGTGAGAACAATGTTCAAATTCCACACTGGTGAAGGTGGTACTCTGGGAGGAATTCATCTCTTAAGGCCTTCCATAAAGACTTTAATAGCAGGCACTCTGAAGAGAGATAGATGCTGTCTGTTTTGAAGATATGCTGCTATAGCTGCAAGATGTAGTCTAATAGACGTGTAGGTTAAGTTACATCTTTGGAGGTGCAGTAAGTATCCTATGATGTGTTGAATAGACACGTCTAAAGGGTTAATATTGTTGTTGTGATAATATATCACAAAACGTTTCCACTTAGCTGCATAGCATGCTCTAGTGGTTGGACGTCTAGCTTCTTTTATAACAATCATGCAGTCTGGAGGAAGGTTAAGATATCCAAATTCTAGGGTTTCAGGAGCCAAATCGCAAGGTCAAGCTGAGCTGAGCACGGGTGCCTGATCTCTCCACGGTTCTATGTTAAAAGGCGTGGAGACAGGTATCGTTTTTGGTGCAGCACTACAGACAGTTGTAGCAGTGTGGTGTACTACGGCTGTCTGGCCCACGTTGGAGCAACTAGGATGAGGGTCAGAGAATTCTGCTGTAGTTTGCGTACTACTAGTGGCATGAGTGGTAGAGGTGGAAAAGCGTACGCAAATTTGTTTGACCAGTTGATCCATATCGCATTGCCTTTGGACAGTGGGTGTGGATACCTGGCGGCGAAGCTTGGGCATTTGGCGTTTTCGTGGGTGACAAAGAGGTCTATATGAGGTTGTCCCCACTTCTGAAAGAATGGTTGAAGAACTTTCGGATGAAGTTCCCACTCGTGGAGCTGTTGTGTCTGACGACTTAACAGGTCTGCTATGGTATTTTAAACTCCTGGGATATGCTGGGCAAAGAGGAATATGTTTTGAGGTATAGCCCACCGCCATATGTTCTGTGCTAGCTGAGAGAGTTGCAGGAAGTGTGTTCCGCCCTGTTTCTGTATGTAATACATGGCTGTCATGTTGCCCGTGCGGACTAACACAGCTTTGTTTGATACTTGCTGTTGGAAAGCTTTCAGTGCTAGGAATATAGCTAGTAACTCCAGATGATTGATGTGGAGTAACTTTTGTTGCTGAGTCCACCTGCTTTGCGTGGTGTGTTGCAGTAGGTGGGCCCCCCCAACCGGAGCGCGATGCGTCCGCTGGCAAGATTATTTGAGGAACTGGCTCTAGGAACGGTCGTCCCTTGGAAAGATTTTTGGTGTTCCACCACTGCAGAGAGCGATGAGTCCGACCGTCTACCAACACTAGGTCTGATAATTGACCTTGAGCCTGGTTCCATTGACGTGATAAGCACTCTTGGAGAGGACGCATTTGAAGTCTTGCACGGGGCACTATGAAAATGCAAGAGGCCATCATCCCTATAAGCTGCATAAACACTCGTGCTGGAAGGCAGTGTTGTGGCTGAAACTTTGTGAGAAGAGTTTGCATGCTGGCTATCCTTACTGGAGTGGGATAAGCTAGCACTGTTGAGGTGTTTATTGTGGCACCAAGGTGCTGTTGTACTTTGGATGGTTGCAGATGAGACTTGGTGTGGTTTATTGTGAACCCCAAGTTGTGGAGCAGTTGGATTGTGGCATGAGTGTGTTCTACACACTGGTTGTATGAGCTGGCTTTTATGAGCCAGTCATTGAGGTACGGGAAGACGTGGATGTGCTGTCTTCGTAAATGTGCTGCCACTACTGCTAGGCACTTGGTGAATACTCTTGGTGCTGTAGTGACTCCGAATGGGAGTACTTTGAATTAATAGTGCTGCCCGTCTATTACAAATCTGAGATACTTCCTGTGAGCTTTCTGAATGGGAATGTGATGTATGCGTCCTTGAGATCTAGAGTAGCAAGGAAGTCATTTTGTAATAGGAGAGGAAGGACTTGTTGGAGTGTGACCATGTGAAAATGGTCTGACTAGATGTATATGTTTAGCGGCCTGAGGTCCAGAATAGGCCTTAGAGAGCCGTCCTTCTTTGGGATAAGAAAGTATAGGGAGTAAACCCCCTTGTTTTTTTGGTGCAGAGGAACTGATTCTATAGCACCCTTTTTCTAGCAAAGATATTACTTCTTGCTTTAACTGTGATCGATGTTCTTGTGACATTGGGCGCTGTTTGGGTGGTATGTTTTGGGGGGGGGGGGTAGATATTAGTTCCAGACAGTAACCTGACTGAATAATTTGTCGCACCCACCTGTCTGATGTGATGTTGATCCAGGCAGGAAGAAATTGTTGCAGTCTTCCCCCACAGGAGTGGAATGTTGGGGGGGAAGGGGAGGAAAGTCATTGGGTAGGGGTGGAGGCAGAGCGGGAGTTGTTGGTTTTGCCATTGCCTTTGTTGTTGTTACCCCAGTAACCCCCTCTCTGGTAGCCCTTAGTGAATGTGGATTGGCTAGGGGTCTTGTAGGAAGTGGGGGGGCTTTCGGAGGAGTAGCCTCTTGTGTTCCCTCTGTATGATGAGCGACGAAAAGAACGTCTGGGAGCTTGCAGCTGCAAGGCTCCCATAGTTTTTGCCGTGTCGGTGTCTTTTTTCATTTTCTCTAAAGACACATCGACATTAGGGCCAAATAAATGTGACTCATCAAATATCTGATTGAGGATGGAATTTTGTACCTCAGGTTTAAAACCTGAAATACGTAGCCAGGCATGTCTATGCAAAAGTGTGCTGGTATTGATTGCCTTTGAGGCAGTATCTGCAGCATCTAGGGCACAACGAATAGAAGTATTAGTAATATTTTACCTTCTTGTATGAGTTCATTGGCCCTATTTTTATATTTGTCTGGTAGATGCTGCATTATGGACTCCAGTTCATCATAATTTGCCCTGTCATATCTTGCCAACAACGCTTGGGTATTGGCAATGCGCCAGATGTTAGCTGCCTGAGACGCTGTTCGTTTACCGGAGGTGTCAAGGAGCTTAGATTCCTTGTCTGGTGGGGAGGCTTTACCTGAGAATTGGCACGTTCACGTGAGTTAGAAACTACCAAGGAATCTAAAGGTGCTGGGCCTCTAATGTAAGCTGGATCAGTAGGGGCAGCTTTGTACTTTTTCTCAATGCAGGGGTTGAGTACTCGCGCTCTGACGGGATCTTTAAAGACCTCTGTTGCATGCTTAATGACACCCTTAAGCATTGGCAGAATGGCAGTGGTCTTTTGTGTATTATCAAATGTGTCCAATAAGAAATCTTCCTCCACAGTGTCAGTGTGTAAATCTACCCCATGGTACTGGGCAGCCCTCTGGACTAGTAGGTTAAAACCTATAGCGTCCTCTGGGGGGGAGGCCTGGAGGGATATAGATCGTCTTGTGGGACGTAAGGCATATCAGGGGTGTTATACTCATCCCATGGATTAGGTGACTTAGGGGGACTATTGTTCCATACAGGCTCATAAGCACTCCCACCTGTGTCATCAGAGTCTGTGTCTACATCATCATCTGGATGAGGGGATGGTGTAGGAGAATGATGTGGTGGAGGAGGTGGAAGAGTGTGGGGAAGTGGAGAAGGGACCCTTAATGGACAGGTTGCAATGTCGCTCTTCTTTGGAGGAGGTGGAAGAGGTGCAGGCACCTCTAATGGTCTCTTCTTAGAGCTAAGAGACAGTTGTCTAGTCTTCGGATCCTTTACGAGAGTCTTTTGAGTAGGATCTGGTAGGGAAGGCTCTTCTGTGGATGGTATGTCCTTCGGTGTGGAAGGGCTCGGTACCGGAGGTTTTTTCGTCACCGATTCAGTAGCTGGTCTAGAGTCTTTTGGCTTAGAACTGTGACCTTTGTCTTTAACTGGAACGTGTTTTCTCGGTTCCGTGGGTTTTTTCGGTTCCGAAGCGTGGGAGTCGGGACCTTTAGGTAGATGTTTACTCGGCTCCGAGTGCGGTTTTGACGTTGATGAGCCAGTGCCACTCTTCGGCGCCGAGTGTTTGTGTGTTGAAGCAGCGATCGGCGTGGATAAGGAAGATGGATTCTTTTTCAGTGTCAGTGTAGGATCGACACCGGGAAGAGGCTGACTCGAGCCCGAGCCGCCTGAAGGCTTAGTAGTCTTCTTTGCCGAGCCCGAGGGCGGGGCGTGGGAAACAGTCTCTCAGTGTGCACCTGGGCCCGAAGGTGAGGGTGTGTCCGAAGCCTTTCTGGATGGTGGCGAGGAAGGGTCGGGGTCGACGTTCTAACTTACGACCCGTTGAGCTGGAGTGATGTCCTCGACGTCTGAGTCTTCGGCCTCGGAGGAGCTGTCGCTTATTTTGGTTTGCTCCTGTTCTGGCACGTTGACGCCCTCTTGAAAGATGTCATCCGGGATCGATGCTGACTAGCGAGCCATTGTTCTTAGAGATCGTCGGTCCCAAATTGTCTTCTTAGAGCGGAAGGAGGCACAAGCGGAACAGTCTTTGGCATCGTGCTCCGGTGAGAGGCAAAGGTTGCACACCTCATGTAGATCGGTGTGGGGAAACTTCTATCTACATCGAGGACACCTCTTGAATGGCGTCCTTTCCATGAGCCAGAAAGTAAGGCCTAGGTAGGCCCGAAGGACTTGGCCGACGACCGGAATCAAAGACTTCGAAGTTGCGAAGAGTCGCGTCGATTGGATTGATGGGTTTTTATATAGCGCAATATCACCGCCAGGTCTCAAAGCGCTTTGCATTGGGAACCCGTCCTGGTTTTTCCCTGTGAGATAACCCCTACTGGGTATCCCCAAGGTGAAAGCCAGGCATCCCGCCGCGGGGGGCCGTAGTGGAGATTAAGCAAGCTATTGCCCAGAGTTGCAGAGTGTGAACCTGTGATTCGAGTAGGCACCGAAGCGAGAATTACCGAGCACGTGGACATTTTGGGCTCAAGACCCTGCCGCGTCGGGAATTGAACCCTGGTCCCGGGTCTGATCTCAGCGTCCGGGTCTGCCTCCTCTAACCAGTGAGCCACACTTCTCCGTCGATGGGGACCGCGATCGGCACAATACCGTTGAACTGGGTGAGGATTGCGCGCCGAAGGAAAATCGGTTCCAAACTGGAGCGCTGGAGACACATCCGAGCCCGATGGCGGAAAAAAACAATCTGAGGATGGAGCTGATGTCCATGCGCAGTATGGTCCAGAGGAGGAGTCACCTGTCTCGTGACTTCCAAAGAACTTTCCAGGACAAAAACAAACTGCAAACATCCGTGCCCAACACTAGGTAGCGATCTATGCACAGTGTGTAATCTGCACCACCTATGCCTCGAACACTTATTAATCCTTCATCTCTTGTGATAAGGCCTTTACCTATGGTCACCACTAAGTCCTTACACACCTCAACATTATGTTTGCTAAGAGGCCAGACACTATATTATATTTAGGATAATGAACCTCCTGCATTACATTATAAGTAGGCTTTCCTGTTTTCAGTTCAAATCAAATCAAATCAAAAGAAACTTTATTCTGTGTATTTCAACCATAAAAGTGCATTAAAACATACAGTACATAGTCAAATATCATTATATAATATATAATTACAGATGATGAGAGAACTGAAAACATTACATCCATTAGTTCATTCATTGGTCCAGACAAAATCGCAGTTTAAGAGCCAATTTTAAAAATTCAAGAACTTGAAGAACACTATTACTGTGTAGCAATTGTAGATATAAAAAGGCTGGTCGTATCTGGTTAAAATTCATTTTTTGTAAAAGAGCAGTTAAAAAGCGTTTACGAGGGAATTCATAAAATCTGCATAAAAACATAAAGTGCATCATGTCCTGTGGAGACTTTCCGTCGCAGCCACAGGATGATAGATTTTTACAGAAGCTCTCCTTTTTAGGTCTGATAAGCAGATGTTGAAACAGGTTAAATCTAAATCTTGTTAGCATGAACTTGTCGTGAGTACTGAAAGTGCCGAGTAGATAAGGCTCTGTTGTCAAACATGTTTTAACCATGATGAATTTCCTTTCACTAACTTTTTGTAGCTCAGCACCCTCCCTCTCAGCCTTCTTACGCTGAAGAAACACCTGCTTGACTAGATCAATGTCCGCCTTTCCAATTCCTGACGGGTGTTCAAACAGATCAAGACGACCCATTTCAGTAAAACAGGTTTTTAAGTACTTCAGCCAGGGAGTGCCTGACGCATTCTCGAGAGCCATGAAATCATTAGCAATTAAATGTGTTAGGGGAATTTCTTCGCATAACCACATTTTCAGCCAGCATATCAGAGGTCGTAGGGACAGGATATCGCTCAAATACCCCACTCCTAGTTCCTCGTGAACCACAAAGTTGGAAGTGGAGACTGGAACACACAGGAGCCGTTTGTAAAACGAATTTTCTGTGGTCTGAAGTTGTTCCCCAGCCATGTAGCCCCAAAGCTCACTCCCGTATGGTGCGGTTGCTACAGATTTTGCGTCATATAGTTTAATCATAGCAGCCGTAGGCTTTTTACCAAGCTTTGAAGCGAAGTTGAAAATGGAGGCATTAACCTTAGTCACATCACATTTTTTCTTAGCAAGTTGCGGGGCCCAAGATAATTTGGAGTCAAAGAGTACTCCTAGATAGGAGAATGTATTAGAAAGTGGTATTACTGCCTTATCTAGTTTGAAGGTGTATTGTCTCTTTGGCTGTTTCCCCACCTGCATAATGAACGATTTAGAGTTGTTCACTAACAAATCTCTGTCTTCCATGAATTTTTTTAATGCATTAAGTAGCAATTGGAGGCCTTTTTCAGTTCTTGCTAATAGCACCGCATCATCTGCGTATAACAGAACGGGGATGCTTCTTTTCCCCACTCTTGGACTGTCTGATTTCACCTCCTGTAAAACGCCATCCAGCTCATTTATATAAAAATTAAAAAGATAAGGGGCTAATATGCAGCCTTGCCGCACCCCCTTCCCGGTTCTAAAATCATCAGTTACTGACAGGTCTTGGCAATACCTTATATTTGCACTTGTGTTGCTATGGAGGTCAACCAGAAAGTTTATAATGCCGCTGTCTACTCCCTTATCCCTCATGGACCCCCACAGCTTCCCCCTGTTGACACAGTCGAAAGCTGAGGATAGGTCCATGAAGGCCAGATGGACTGTGCCCTTTTGGGCAATGGTATATTTACTAAGTATTAGAAAGAGATTTAGACATTGAGTTGTGGTCGAGCGGCCGTTACAAAAACCATATTGGGCGATAGACATAATATTGTTGTCCCGTGTCCACTCCGAGAGTCGCCGCAATACAATTCTCCCCACTAATTTCGCCATGGAGTTAATCAAGGAGATAGGCCTATAACAAAGGGGGCTATCCCTGTCCCCCTTTTTAAATATAGGCACAATGGTGGAGAGCCCCCATGATAACGGGCATCCAACTCTCGCGGCTGCGTTGATAACCGCCACAATAATCGGGGCCCAGAAATTAGGATCAGATTTGAAGAGATCCGGGGGTATCCCATCAGGGCCTGGTGATTTACCCACTGTGAGCCCCTCTATTCCCACCAAAACCTCTCCTATACTAACATTCAGGCAAGGACCCCCTTTGGTGCATTCAAAGGATACCGCATTATTTTCACATCCCCCGTACAATTGTTTAAAATGTGCAACCCATTCATCTTTTGTTATAACACAATCTAACCCCTCCCCCGAGTCTTTCATCAGGAAGGGTTTCTTAAGCGCCGCCCAAAATCTAGCACTGTTTTTCAGTGTTTGTGGTTCCAGGATCTCAGCCCAAGCCTCATTCTTCAGTACCTCCTTCCGTGAGGCAATGACTGATTTATACTCTTTTCGAGATCTCTGTACTAATTCCTTGTTTCTTGGTTTTAACGACAAGGCCGCTCTGAGGTCACGAGCTGCTTTAGAGCATTCCTTATTGAACCACCTCGGGCCCTCCCTCCCTCTAATCTTTAAAGGTTCTGTCATTGAAATAGCTATTTTATCTGTTAAGCTCTGAAATTCAGACAGAACCTGAGTTGGATCAGAATCAACCTGAGTACATCTAGCGATTATATCCCTACAGTTATTTTGGATGTTCTGGTATATGAGGTCCGTAGTGCACATGGGCCATTTTAGGCGGCGTCTGCCATCAGTTGCTGTTACCCTACCCTTAACCAGGTTACGACTTTCACTAGCCACCCAGGGCCCCCTTAAATGTATAGTCAAAGGGTTGTGATCGCTAAGTGAGTTATTGTCTATAGAAAATGAACGCACAAAGACCTGCATGGGCAAGGTTAACAGCATATAATCAATAAACGTCCCCTTCCCATGCCCTTTAAAAGTTGGGGTAAGAAAACGCTTTGAGGGGTCACATAATGCCATTGCTATAGTGAGACCATGATCATTGAGAAAGTTATTAAAACAGGCCCCCTCCACGGTGTGTTCCAGATGTAAACCATTTATTCTGGAACAGTGTAATTCCTGGAGGTTTTTCCATAGGGGGTCACCACAGGGATGAATATTAAAATCGCCCATGATCAACAAGTTATGTGAACAATCCCTCATTGAGGTGCCTATATAATCATTTAAAATTTCTAAGTTGCCGTAACTTGTAGCATTGTTAATAGAATTATAAAAATTGATCAAACCAACCTTACAATTGCCCGCAGATAAAACTAGACCTTGTATACCAAGATTGCTTGATGGCCTGCTAACAATTGTACATTTCAGAGCTACTGATATAAACATTACCATACCACCCTTTGGTCTTCCCCGGTTTGCTGATACAGCAGGTACAAAGTATGCCTTATAACCTTCAATGTACATTTCACATTTTACTGACCAAGTCTCTTGTAGGCAGATAATCTGAAAGCCCCTAATGTATGATAGCCAGCTTCCGTCTTGCATTTTGTTTTCTAAGCCCGCCACATTCCAACATATGACATTATTTTTTGGTATTGTTGTTTGAGAACCTGAGGGTGAATCTCCCATTCGTGTAGCTGTTGGCTGTGCCTGCTTAACAGGTCTGCTACTTGATTGTCTTTCCCCGGCAGGTGTTCTGCTAGGAGAAAGATGTTCTTTGGAATTGCCCACCTCCATATGCTCTGTGCTAGGTGAGATAACTGTGGAGAGTGTGTCCCTCCCTGCTTCTGTATGTAATACATGGCAGTCATGTTGTCCGTACGGATCAACACTGTCTTGTTGTACAAGTACTTCTGAAAAGCTTTCAGTGCTTGAAAAACTGCGAGCAACTCTAAGTGGTTGATGTGCAGTGTTTTTTGTTTGATTGTCCAGTGCACCTGAACTGTGAATTGAAGTAGGTGGGCTCCCCAACCTGTCAGTGATGCATCCGCTGTTAGTACTACTTGTGGAACCGGCTCTTGGATCAGTCGCCTCTTGGAAAGGTTTTGTGGGTTCCACCACTGCAGAGAGTTGTAAGCGCGACTGTCCACCAACACTAGATCTTTTAATTGTCCTTGAGCTTGGTTCCACTGCCTTGCCAGGCATTCTTGCAGTGGACGCATTTGAAGCCGGGTATGAGGGACAATGAATATACAGGAGGCCATCATGCCTATGAGCTGCATGAACACTCGAGCTGGTAAGGAGTGTTGCGAGTCTGCATATTGGCTATCCTGGCAGGATTTGGATATGCTTTTGCTACTGAGGTATCTATTGTGGCTCCCAGATATTGATGTATGTGGGAGGGCTCTAGATGTGATTTTGGGTAATTTATGGAAAACCCCAGACTGTGCAGCAGCTGGAGTGTTTGAGACGTATGGCTTGAACACTGCGCATACGAGTTGGCCTTTATTAGCCAATCGTCGAGGTATGGAAACACGTGGATGTGTTGCCTTCTGAGGTGTGCTGCTACAACTGCTAGGCATTTTGTGAAAACTCTTGGGGCTGTAGTTACCCCGAAGGGGAGAACTTTGAATTGATAATGTTGCCCTTCTATTGTGAACCTGAGGTATTTTCTGTGAGCTGGATGTATAGATATGTGAAAGTATGCGTCCTTGAGATCTAATGTAGCAAGGAAGTCGTTTTGCTGGAGTAACGGGAGTACTTGTTGTAGAGTAATCATATGGAAATGCTCTGAGAGTATGTATTGATTTAGCGGTCTGAGGTCTAGAATGGGTCTGAGGGACCCATCCTTCTTGGGAATTAGGAAGTATAGAGAGTATACTCCTGTCCCTTGATGTTGAAAAGGGACTGGCTCTATGGCTCCCTTTTCTAGCATGGACGTGACCTCTTGTTGTAACAGTGTGATGTGTTCTTTGGACATAGGACGATGTTTTGGTGGTATGTTGGGTGGAGTAGAAGTGAGTTCCAGGCAGTAACCATACTGGATAATTCGTCTCACCCACCTGTCTGTGGTAATGGCATTCCAGACTGGTAGGAATTGTTTTATTCTGCCTCCGACCGGTGTTGGGTGGTCCGGAGGGAGTGTGATAAAGTCACTGTTTGGTGGCAGTGGAGGCTCTGGTGCTATTGCCGCCACGTCCCCAGCCCTTGTTATTGTCTCCCCTATAACCCCCTCTGTTGGAGTTTTTATTAAAGGTACTCTGGGTGTTACTTTTGAATGTAGAGGAAGCCTGTGAAGTGTTGCCTCTTGCGGAGCCTCTGTAGGAGGAGCGACGAAAGGAACCTCTGTGTTGTTGAAACTGAAGTGCGCCCATAGACTCTGCAGTTTCAGTATCTTTTTTCATTTTGTCTAAGATTGAGTCTACTACTGGACCAAACAGGAAATCTGGGTTAACTGGTTGGTTGAGGATTGTGGATTGCACCTTGTTCTTAAAACCAGAGATGCGTAACCATGCATGCCTGCGTAGTAATACACTAGTATTAATGGATCTTGCTGCTGTATCAGCTGCATCAAGCGCACATTTAATGGAAGCATTAGTTATACATTTGCCTTCCTGAATGAGGTCGTTAGCTTTAGCTTAAAAAGGTTCTGGTAAATGTTGCATCAAACCTTCAAGTTCATCTTAATGCGCTCTATCATAGCGTGCTAATGAAGCCTGTGTGTTTGCAATCCTCCATGAATTTGCAGCTTGTGAGGCCACCCTTTTGCCTGAGGCTTCTAAGATCTTAGACTCCTTGTCAGGAGGGGGCATCTCCTGTTGTTAGAGAGTTGGCTCTTTTTTGGGCGTTTGCCACTACTAGTGAGTCTAAAGGCAATTGGGATTTGATATAGGCGGGGTAGGAAGGGGCCTTATATTTCTTCTCTATTCTGGGATTGAGTACATGCGCTCTGGCTGGATCTTTGAATATGTCTGGCGCATGTTTAAGTACCCCTTTTAACATAGGAAGTGTCCTGACATTTTTCTCAGAAGTAGGAAAGGTGTCTAATAAAAAGTCCTCTTCTATGGGGTCAGTATGCATGTCCACATTGTGATATTTTGCTGCCCTATCTAGCAATTTATTGAAAAGAATGGTGTTGTCAGTAGGCGACGGTTTTGTAGGGTATGTGGAGGTGTCTGGGATGGGCTGTGGATCATATGGATCGGTTTGGTCATCCCATAGGTTATCTTGTGCATCAGGATCTTGTGCATCTGGATCCTGTGGCTCATCAAAATTGGTATAAGGATCTACCCCCATGTTCTCTTCCTCATCATACTGTGAATGTGTAGGAGAGTAAGGCACAAAAGGCATATTAGGATAGAGAGGAGGAGGAGAGAAAGGTCTTGAGGGAGATGTCCCGAAGTCTTTTCTGTTTGGAGGAACAGGTGAAGGAGTGTCCGTGTCCAATGGTCTTTTTTTCCGATGGTAAACTGTAACCTTTCATGTTTCAGGGTCTATGTACAATTTAGATTGTTCCTCACTCACTGGATGAGGATGGAAGAGTTCTTCCTCAACTGTCCGTGGATGGTGCCGATGTTTTTGGCTTGGTGACTAGTCGGTGACTTTTTGGCTCGAGAGCCTTAGGTCGTGGAGCTCTGTCTGGTTCGACTGTCGCTTTAGTCTCGGAGACCTTTTTCGGTTTGATGACTTTGTCCTTGTTGACGTTCTTTAGTACTTTAACAGTCTTTTTTGGTTCGGCGACCTTCTTTGGATCGATGCCCTGTTTCGGATCGACCGGAGTCTTTGGTTTGATACGTTTGTCTTGTTTTTTGTGCTCGACGACCTTTTTCGGCTCGATGTCTTTGCTCGAGTCGACGGCTTTTTTCATATCGCCGGGCTTTCTGTCCGGGTCGAGTATCTTCTTTGGATCAACGATCTTCTGTGGCTTAGAGCTCTTTTTCGGCTCGAGAGCTTTCTGCTCGAAGACTTTCTTGGGTTGGCTGACCTTCTTTTGTTCAAGAACCTTCTTCGTTCGACGACTTTGGGTCGACAACCTTCTTTGGTTCGATGACCTTCGGTTCGACAACCTTTTTCTGGTCGACAACCTTTTTGGGGAGAGTGTTACTCGGGCCAGGTGTTTCAAAAGGCTTAGTCTTGGGCTTCGGAGCCGCGCCGGAAGGCGGGGCTTCTGAAGTAACTTGTCGATCTCAGCTAAGGCCTTTAGGCGATGTGTCGACCGGAGCCTTTTGTTTTGGAGTAAGTGGGGTCGGGGGCTGAGTACTCACTTTTTGCCCCGGCGTGATCTGGTCGTCGGAGTCCGACTGGTCCTCCACGGTGACTATTTCTAGATCCGAGTCTGCCGCTTCCGGGAGGTCATGTTCGTCATCGAAGATGTTCTCCGGTTCCAGTGCTTGTCGCTGCATCTCTTGCCTAGCGGCCCATCGATTCCGGATGGTTTTCTTCTAACGGAATTGGGCACACGCTGAGCAAGTTTGTTCGTTGTGGTCTGGTGATAAACACCTGTTGCATACTGTATGTTTGTCAGTATGCTGGAATTTGGCGTGGCATTGTGGGCACCTTTTGAACGGACTCCTTTCCATCGACAGCAGTCCCACGTGGTGTCGAAAAGGCCCAACGGCCCGCGTCGATGACCGGATTGAGATGGAAAGTTAAATCGAGTCAAGGCGTACCGAACGAGAACAATACCGTCGCGGTAGAAGGCCTTTTGGCCTTAGAAAGTAGGTTAGTTTCGATTCCGAAGTTAGGGTAGAGGAATAACATCCGAACCCAATGGCGGAAAAAAAACAATCTGAGGATGGAGAAGATGCCCATGCGCACTGTAGTCAAGGGGAGGAGTCACCTATCTCGTGATACTTTAAAGACTCTTCCAGGACAACAAGGTGCAATCATGCGGACCCAACACTAGGCGGCAATCTATGCAAAGATATGAATACAGCAGCCCACATGCCTCGAACACAAGGTTTCATTTTTGTTGCTTTTAACAGCTGCTCCGTGGTCTGACCTGCCTTTCAACTGGCAGCTGGCTCTGGCAGCACGACGTCAGAACTCAACTGTAAGATTTGAATATAATTGTCAACTGAGTGTGTCAGAATATATAATGGAAAAGTATTTCCTGACGTACATTATAAGGATATTGCAATTCAACAAGGAGTATCATAACCATATAGAGGAACGAGACCGAGTTCTTTTATAGGGTTATGAAATTCCAAGGTGACTTGCAATATCTTTATCATGTACGCCAGGGAAACTTTATCCCATATAATACATGGTCAGACCAGCAACTTTCTCAAAAACCACTTAAAACCTTGGTGTGTAGCTCTTTCATATGAAAGAGCGAGCATGTTGATAAAAATAAAACCTCTAGGGCAAAATTAAACACATAAGAAGCACTAACTCTGTGTGCACACATGCAGAAAGATTCTAGCTTTTCTCTAACTATCTTAAGGGTGCAAAAAATAAACATGGTCTCTCAGCTTGTCACTGTAAGCTAAAAAATAGAGCAGAAGAAAGAAAAGCAACGTTCCTTTTGGTTGCTCCGCAACCTCATCTGTCTTTTAACGCGGCTGCTGGCAGAAGGCATTGCAACATCAGAACTCGCCTGTAATAACTTATAATAGTTGAGTTCTGATGTCTTGTCTTTATAATTGATGACTGGGTGCGTCACAAGTCGCAGATTACACAGACATGAGAGACTGGCGTTTAAACAGGGATCGCAGAATCCTATGCATTATAACATTCTTTCATTAGGGTGTAAAATGTCAAAAAAGAATATGTTACTTATAAGTATATGCAATGACTATATGGCCCGCTGTCAGCACTGTCCTGGGAATTGAGCTGCATGCAGTGTGCGTTTCCTGCATTTCAGGTTAGTATAGAATGAGGCAACAGTACAATCCTGCTGCTCCCAATAGGATTAATTCAGCTACTTCTTGCTCTATTTCTTTAGGGCATAATACAGCCTTTTTATATTTCTTACTTGTGATCCATTAGGAAATTTCATCACATTTCTTTTCTCCCATTCTGCTGCTGTCAATATTCCCAGCCCTAGCTGGGAATATTGTTCTCCTTCAGTAAAAGTGTTTCTTGCTAATGCTGAGTGAAAGTGAAATCTAAGAATAGATCAGTACTTCAACAACATCGGTTTATAGTGTCTACCATTTATTTCAACTTTGTTAAAACCAACATATAATCTCCTAGCAGATTTGCGATAGACTTTAGCATCAAAAACTCTCAAGCATATTTTTGTGGTGATCAAAACATATTTTATATTTCAGCTTATTTCCACAGACAACAGCTACTCTGGAGGCAAGAATCAACTGTAAACTCATGTTGAAGTGACCCCTGGTTTCAACCAAAGTACAAACTACTACAGAAAACAAAGAAAATACAACATGTTGCTGTTGGAATTTAAAACAAAATCTTGTGCATTTATGATTCCCTGCTAGTTCAGTACCGCACACTGAATAAAAAAGCCCTTCATAAAATGTCTATTGATGCCAGAGGAGAAAAATATTTACAAAGGAACATTTTGCGGCTGAACTCTTCTAACTCTTACCCCTCTCCTTTCTAAAACTTTAAAGTGCAGGTTATAGAACTGCTGAAACCTTGGAGTCCAGTGGCTGGTACCAGTCCCATCGGTGCTGCGCTAGTGAAAAATATGTACTGCACTGACCCTAGAGATACAGGACACTAAAATATGGCACACCGTAGGGCTTCTTAATGAATGCTGGTCAACTACAAAACCTGCCCTCAGTTAAAAGAATGAGATTAGGTGGGTCCTTGATTTGTCTCTCAACTATGTCAACACTGGTGAATGGATCCCTAGTATTCCAGGGGAATAGACAAGACTCCAAACACATTAAAACCCCATCATAGTCATTGGTGGACATCGCTTAAAACACAAATGGTTTTTAATCCAAAGAAGTTTGTGCTGAACATGAATCCTGGTCAAGCATATAGATTCAGCATAGACTAGTTAAATAAGATAAATAAGAACTGGTGATGTTGTGCTGGTACTACAATTACTTCAGAGCAGCAACCGCCTCATCACCAGGCAGCCATTGCTGTAGCAGGCTGCCTCCCCTCCCCCCTGGAGACAAAAGTCAGAGGTAGCAAGGGTTCCAGGGTAAGGCAATACTTTGAGCTTGCTTATCTAGCCACCTGTGTGGTTGTGAGGTCAGATTGCCACATAAGGCAGCAAATACAGCCCTTAGTGCCAAGAAAGTGTGTCTGTTTTTAGGGAAATACCCTTCCTAGGGCCTTAAAAATCTTTGAGCTGGCCCCAACCACATCTATTTTCTGGCATCAAGAGGAGGCCTTCACTCACCTGTTAAAGTTGATGCTGGGATATGTGGCATACTCAGAGTTGCCCTGCGTGGCATTGCGGCGAGGGAAGGTGCAGAAAAAGGCATTGCACAAGAGGCAGGCGACTTGCTGTTGAGACATGGTGATGGCCCGCTGCTGCCCCTTCTTCAGCATGGGGATGGGCTGCAAGACACAGCACATGTTAGGAACGGATACAATCACAGTTCAGAGGATAGTGGATGAATCTCACTGAATGCAGCATGAATATCCATAATGTGCATAAAATCAAACAACACATGTTACAGCAATGGACTTTTGTACTATGAAGCATTTGTGTGCAGTAAAAGTAGTGTGGCCGTAGGACAAAGTTTAAAGAACTCAATGCTCATGATTTACAGTGAAACATGTGTAAGGCCCCGTACTCTGCTGGTACAAGAACATACGTTCTAACATGGTGCAATAAGGTTGTGCTGCACTTTTCAAGCATTTTCCAGTCTGCCAATGTTTTCCCCAAGCAAATTAGGCAATTTGGAAATCCACTAAATACACAATAATTTTTGAATGAGCGACATTTGATGGTGGATCAGAGTTGCTCATAGATATTTATTTTTTAATCTATTTATTTTTCTATAGTGTTGAAGCACCTAAAAGGAATTAGTGTGCTTTACATTAAAGGATAGGTTACAATGCAACATATTTCCGACATAGCCAGATGAAATTGTTTACAATAACCAGGGACACTGGAATATGCAAATTTGCGGTGATGAGTTTTCCACATAACTCTCCACTCAGGGCATTTCAGTTCCCCTTCTTTTGTTGGTGATAATCACAAGGATTCTTCCAAAGTCCATTGCTTAGCCCCTGACTTCAAGTAGGTAAGAGACCAGTAAACCAGTAAACATTTTTCTAAGCACAGGTTTGCACGTGTCTTCAATGTAGGAGTTATTGGTTTCTAAAAGTCCAAGAAGACTGGGCAAACCAAATTGTAGTTTTATTAAAAAATCTTTCTTAAATCATGAGGAAATGCATCACAGCCTTTGTATTTAGCGTGGCAGGCTTTCCCAAGAGAGTAGTAACATGTGAGAGCAAGGAGGAATGGTCATTTCCATTTTACTTACATAAGTATTCAGCTTGGATTCTTGGGTGACATCCAGCGAAACATGAGGTCGAAGAGTTGTTTCACTGTGCACTGGTAAAATATTTCAATACAATGGAATGGATGGGGACTAACCTCCAACACATAGGCAATTACAATATCCGGGGTATACCTCCTTTTAGCAGAGCTAACTCTGCTATTGTGCCTTTCGGATAAAAGAGAGAGTACATACACAAGGCATCTGTCCCAGTACTGTACATATTATGCAGAAGAAGCAGGGCATTAGGCTTGAGGACACTGCATTGAAGTCAGACATGCTGTCCAGAGATTTACTACATCGGACCTGAGGACAAAGAAAGATTACGGAGCGATGCTGCCGATTTGACATACTGTACAGAAGTATTTCTATGATATTGTTTTGGATGGGACTCACTACACTGCAGTCCACTTATGGTGATGTTGTGGATTTGGTACACTACAGTGCTGCTCTAATGAATATTGCTTTGGATGTAGGACACCACAATAAGATATTTTCAATGGTGAAGCTCTGTACTTCCCACACTATAAGACAGTGTCCCCTATGGTGAAACCTGTGCTTCTGGCACACACTGATTTATGTTTTTACCTTTGGGCATATAATTGGTAGCTGCAGAGCCAGCTCTGCCATTTTTGGGATCACAGATGTCAGATAATACTGCCGTTCTCCATCCTTCAGCTGTGAAAAGAGATAAAAGAAGAGGTTTTAAGAGAACAGGAAGATGGCATCAAACCACAGAGAATACAATTGAAATGGGGGTTGAGCGGTGCACTCCTTTGTTAGTAATTGGTCTTCGAATTTTAAATTATACTTTACTCAGTTTTGATTGGGTGTGCTAAGAGGGAAGGAGGAGCCACCCTCCACAGAAATTGTGATGAATAATCAACTAGTGACAGTGGTCATTAGACCCTTCTTGCACTACCGGTGGCAGAAATCCATCTGCATGTGTAAACACAAATTTACTGATACTTAGTTCTATTTGCAAAATTCTTTTAATTTGAAATAAATCATTTCATTTTTTTCATGATTATCAGAACATCCACTGTATGCATTTTCTGCAAACAATCAATCTTCCTTGATGTTTTTTTAGAAAACCAATACAAATGCTTTTTAAACAAAATGGATGAATTTAAACGAAAGCAAAATCGAATCCGTAAACAAACAGGTATGAGTAGGTGTCTTGCCGGGCGGTTGATCCCGAAAATCGCCTTTCACTCGCGTCTAAACGCGGGTAGATCTACAGTCGTTTTGGATTGCGATCTTTGAAACTGGATGCCAGGTTCTTTTCCTAACACTCCTGAGAGAGCATTTCCTGTCAACCTGAAGTCGCACGAAAATATTTCGACTCAGCGTCATTTCAGTAAAGCGTCTTGGTTTCACGCTGCTTCATTATCGGCAACAGATACCATCGGTATATTAGACAATTTTTCTGAACGTGAAGTTTACTGAGTCTGCTACATATTTTTCGGTTTCAAATTACCCTCTCATACGTCCCACGTTGGCGAGACGGTTTTCGGGATCAACCTCCCGGCAAGACACCTACTCATACCGGTTTGTTTACGGATTCGATTTAGGATCACACAGATCATGAATACCACAGCGATGAAACAGGTCGATCGCCATTAGCACCGTTTGATCATTTATCCAACACCGCACATATTTTGAAACAAAGAAACCGAACTTCGTTCCTATCGGTAAAACTTCACACCGAAATATTTTCAGTACACTCACGCTCCCCTGATGAAGGGAAATATTCCCGAAATGCATTGGGATTCGATTTTGCTTTCGTTTAAATTCATCCATTTTGTTTAAAAAGCATTTGTATTGGTTTTCTAAAAAAACATCAAGGACGATTGATTGTTTGCAGAAAATGCATACAGTGGATGTTCTGATAATCATGAAAAAATGAAATGATTTATTTCAAATTAAAAGAATTTTGCAAATAGAACTAAGTATCAGTAAATTTGTGTTTACACATGCAGATGGATTTCTGCCACCGGTAGTGCAAGAAGGGTCTAATGACCACTGTCACTAGTTGATTATTCATCAAACCACAGAGAGCACACATCAGCCAGCTAAAAAGGCTCAGCTACTTGCCCCTCCATAGATAAGGAAGGATCAACCAACACACGGAATGTACAAAACAGATTTCAGAAATAGGTTTACAGGACCATAGAGTAAAACAGAGGGAACTTCTAGAAGTGCTTTCTCTGAAAAGAAAAACATATAGGTGTCCTGTCCTC
Organism: Lissotriton helveticus; assembly: GCF_964261635.1. Taxonomy (NCBI): domain Eukaryota; kingdom Metazoa; phylum Chordata; class Amphibia; order Caudata; family Salamandridae; genus Lissotriton; species Lissotriton helveticus. The sequence continues at coordinate 794,008,947 of NC_136072.1, forward strand.
TGAATGGGACTTAACCTTATTGTATCCTGGTTTTGATTAAATATCTTTTTTAAACAACAAAAAAAACAAGAAAATGTGCCACGGCTTTGACAATATATTCAGATGTGCAGAGTATAAATGCTACCGCTGTCAAGTCACTATACTCTAGCAATATTGAAGGATATAGTACTTTCGTGATAAATGAGCAAAACTGTGTGTATTACTCCACTATCTCCAAATAACAGGTTATATGGCCACTTTTATTTTCACTGACATGACATACACATCTATCCATATATCATAGTTGTTTATTCTCATAGATTAACATAATAGATGGTTAAAAACATCGGTACTGAATGGTAAATACTTCTACCGTTTATCTTTTTCCACAAATGGTGGCTATTGGAATAGAGGTGATACAACCGTCTTCAAAGGATATTTTTTTAACTGCCATACTAACATAACATCTGTAGTTTTTCTCACCGAAGTAAAGAAACTATCCAAGGCATCGAACTTCCATTGCCTTTCATATTTCTTGTTGTACGACTTGATAGCTTTCTGCAATGAAAAGAGTCCTATCAGGATGCATGCATATTTAAGCATAAAAAGTTACACAGCCCTGGCACAAAATTACACATTTTCACGTATTTGTTAGCCCTCCTAATATTAAGTCTAACATATTAATTTTCGGACTTAGATCTTCGCTCTCGTTTTACATTTCAGGTGGTCTTTCTGAAACTTGGCTCGCTCTGGTTCTCTGGTTATACATACCATAATTATATACAACTAGTCTATCAAATAATACATGGGCTATACTGGCCTTCAAATACAAAGTAGGCGATCAGTCCTTAAGTTGTAGCAAGATTTAACAGGATCCGTGCACAAAAGCTTCCCTTTTACATGTTCACTATTAAACTTCATATCCTATCTTTCTAGAAAAGTCACTTGTTGCATGCTTTGCACGTACATCATGATGCACTTAGAAAGTGTCCTGCTTGCAAGGACATTTCTTCGTAAGCATTTTATCACAACACTGTACATTATGTTCAAGGATAAAGTACACTGAGCATGCTGCCCTATCGTATTGTTGTTGTCTGTTCGGAGACCGCTCTGAATCGGAAATACAAACAATGAGTGGCTAAGGAACTCAGACACAGTGCGAACGAGGCCAGTTTTTATTGTATAAACTGCTTCTGAACTTTACCTCGTGAGAGGAGCACTTCCATGGATTATCCAGGATGTTTGCCTGTGGGTGAATGTATGACATTGTTCTGCATTCTGTCCATCAACTGTTGTTTTGCATTTGTCACCCCGAGTGGGATAGGTATGCTCAGACGTGAGTCCCATGCTCTCCACACCACTGGAGTCAAGCTATCCTGGCTGAAGACGGCTGATAGCCAGAAACCGGTCCTAGGATGCTTGATTCCGGTCCAGGAAAGACATGGCTTGGCAGTTTGGGCTGGACTGTTCCCATGAGGCACAGGGTCAAGGCTGATTTGCATATGGCCATGTCTGAACTGGGGTGGTGTGGAGTGCAAAAAAACGATGGATTTAGGCCCAGATCTCTGTACTGGGATGAATGTATGACATTGTTCTGCATTCTGTCCATCAACTATTGTTTTGCATTTGTCACCCCGAGTGGGATGGGCATGCTCAGACGTGAGTCCCATGCTCTCCACACCACTGGAGTCCAGCTATCCTGGCTGAAGACGGCTGATAGCCAGAAACCGGTCCTAGGATGCTTGATTCCGGTCCAGGAAAGACATGGCTTGGCAATTCGGGCTGGACTGTTCCCATGAGGCACAGGGTCAAGGGTGATTTGCATATGGCCATGTCGGAACTGGGGTGGTGTGGAGTGCAAAAAAACGATGGATTTAGCCCAGATCTCTGTACTGGGGTGAATGTATGACATTGTTCTGCATTCTGTCCATTAAGTGTTGTTTTGCATTTGTCACCCTGAGTGGGATGGGTATGCTCAGACGTGAGTCCCATGCTCTCCACACCACTGGAGTCAAGCTATCCTGGCTGAAGATGGCTGATAGCCAGAAACCGGTCCTAGGATGCTTGATTCCGGTCCAGGAAAGACATGGCTTGGCAGTCCGGGCTGGACTGTTCCCATGAGACACAGGGTCAAGGCTGATTTGCATATGGCCGTGTCTGAACTGGGGTGGTGTGGAGTGCAAAAAAACGATGGATTTAGGCCCAGATCTCTGTACTGGGGTGAATGTGTGACATTGTTCTGCATTCTGTCCATCAACTGTTGTTTTGCATTTGTCACCCCGAGTGGGATGGGTATGCTCAGACGTGAGTCCCATGCTCTCCACACCACTGGAGTCAAGCTATCCTGGCTGAAGACGGCTGATAGCCAGAAACTGGTCCTAGGATGCTTGATTCCGGTCCAGGAAAGACATGGCTTGGCAGTTCGGGCTGGACTGTTCCCATGGGGCACAGGGTCAAGGCTGATTTGCATATGGCCATGTCTGAACTGGGGTGGTGTGGAGTGCAAAAAAACGATGGATTTAGGCCCAGATCTCTGTACTGGGGTGAATGTATGACATTGTTCTGCATTCTGTCCATCAACTGTTGTTTTGCATTTGTCACCCCGAGTGGGATGGGTATGCTCAGACGTGAGTCCCATGCTCTCCACACCACTGGAGTCAAGCTATCCTGGCTGAAGACGGCTGATAGCCAGAAACCGGTCCTAGGGTGCTTGATTCCGGTCCAGGAAAGACATGGCTTGGCAGTTCGGGCTGGACTGTTCCCATGAGGCACAGGGTCAAGGCTGATTTGCATATGGCCATGTCTGAACTGGGGTGGTGTGGAGTGCAAAAAAACAATAGATTTAGGCCCAGATCTCTGTACTGGGGTGAATGTGTGACATTGTTCTGCATTCTGCCCATCAACTGTTGTTTTGCATTTGTCACCCCGAGTGGGATGGGTATGCTCAGACGTGAGTCCCATGCTCTCCACACCACTGGAGTCAAGCTATCCTGGCTGAAGACGGCTGACAGCCAGAAACCGGTCCTAGGATGCTTGATTCCGGTCCAGGAAAGACATGGCTTGGCAGTTCGGGCTGGACTGTTCCCATGAGGCACAGGGTCAAGGCTGATTTGCATATGGCCATGTCTGAACTGGGGTGGTGTGGAGTGCAAAAAAACGATGGATTTAGGCCCAGATCTCTGTACTGGGGTGAATGTATGACATTGTTCTGCATTCTGTCCATCAACTGTTGTTTTGCATTTGTCACCCCGAGTGGGATGGGTATGCTCAGACGTGAGTCCCATGCTCTCCACACCACTGGAGTCAAGCTATCCTGGCTGAAGACGGCTGATAGCCAGAAACTGGTCCTAGGATGCTTGATTCCGGTCCAGGAAAGACATGGCTTGGCAGTTCGGGCTGGACTGTTCCCATGAGGCACAGGGTCAAGGCTGATTTGCATATGGCCATGTCTGAACTGGGGTGGTGTGGAGTGCAAAAAAACGATGGATTTAGGCCCAGATCTCTGTACTGGGGTGAATGTATGACATTGTTCTGCATTCTGTCCATCAACTGTTGTTTTGCATTTGTCACCACGAGTGGGATGGGTATGCTCAGACGTGAGTCCCATGCTCTCCACACCACTGGAGTCAAGCTATCCTGGCTGAAGACGGCTGATAGCCAGAAACCGGTCCTAGGGTGCTTGATTCCGGTCCAGGAAAGACATGGCTTGGCAGTTCGGGCTGGACTGTTCCCATGAGGCACAGGGTCAAGGCTGATTTGCATATAGCCATGTCTGAACTGGGGTGGTGTGGAGTGCAAAAAAACAATAGATTTAGGCCCCGATCTCTGTACTGGGGTGAATGTATGACATTGTTCTGCATTCTGTCCATCAACTGTTGTTTTGCATTTGTCACCCCGAGTGGGATGGGTATGCTCAGACGTGAGTCCCATGCTCTCCACACCACTGGAGTCAAGCTATCCTGGCTGAAGACGGCTGATAGCCAGAAACCGGTCCTAGGATGCTTGATTCCGGTCCAGGAAAGACATTGCTTGGCAGTTCGGGCTGGACTGTTCCCATGAGGCACAGGGTCAAGGCTGATTTGCATATGGCCATGTCTGAACTGGGGTGGTGTGGAGTGCAAAAAAACGATGGATTTAGGTCCAGATCTCTGTACTGGGGTGAATGTGTGACATTGTTCTGCATTCGGTCCATCAACTGTTGTTTTGCATTTGTCACCCCGAGTGGGATGGGTATGCTCAGACGTGAGTCCCATGCTCTCCACACCACTGGAGTCAAGCTATCCTGGCTGAAGACGGCTGATAGCCAGAAACCGGTCCTAGGGTGCTTGATTCCGGTCCAGGAAAGACATGGCTTGGCAGTTCGGGCTGGACTGTTCCCATGAGGCACAGGGTCAAGGATGATTTGCATATGGCCATGTCTGAACTGGGGTGGTGTGGAGTGCAAAGAAACGATGGATTTAGGTCCAGATCTCTGTACTGGGGTGAATGTATGACATTGTTCTGCATTCTGTCCATCAACTGTTGTTTTGCATTTGTCACCCCGAGTGGGATGGGTATGCTCAGATGTGAGTCCCATGCTCTCCACACCACTGGAGTCAAGCTATCCTGGCTGAAGACGGCTGATAGCCAGAAACCGGTCCTAGGATGCTTGATTCCGGTCCAGGAAAGACATGGCTTGGCAGTTCGGGCTGGACTGTTCCCATGAGGCACAGGGTCAAGGCTGATTTGCATATGGCCATGTCTGAACTGGGGTGGTGTGGAGTGCAAAAAAACGATGGATTTAGGCCCAGATCTCTGTACTGGGGTGAATGTATGACATTGTTCTGCATTCTGTCCATCAACTGTTGGTTCGAGTCCCAGAACTGTGAACTTCTGTCACCATCCTGTAAAGGAGGCCTGGTCCATACCAGGTTGACTTCATCCTACATCACACATACAGGTAAATAGAGAGTTAAGCTACTCCAAGAGATTCGGCAGGATGCACTTCTTATTACGCTCTGTAGAGTAGAGTCAGGGCAGGTAGGGTTCTCATTATGAAAATAACAAAAAGAAGATCTGTTTGATCAATTTCCCTGGGAGGGGAATCAGTGCGATTATGTTCTAAGATTCCAGACACCTTACCCTGTAAGGTTTAGAGGTCAAGGTGGTGCACTGTGAGCTAGCCAAGAATTTGGCCAACATATTCTGATGATATGCGTTGCGTAGGTCCCCATATTGTGGTGCATATGTTGTCCAACAGCACAGTCTTACTTGATTAGTAGGAACTATACGACAAAGTGTAATCTTGCAAATTTATCAACATAAAGCAGTGGCTGCCATATTGTATGAGGTGAGTTTTGGGGGTATGGTCCTTAAAAAAGCTCCAAACACAAGAGAATAATTTTCTCAGGTTCATGATGACTTTCGTCTGTGAGATCCCACTGGTGTTGCAGTATTTTGAAACTAGGTATTTCCACAATAGCAGATCAGGCTAAACTTAAACCCTCAGTGTACTGGGTCTGCTTGCATAAGAATCCTTGTGCTGCAGTATACCTAAAATCTGTTCAAGAAGTATTTATATATGCAAGCAGAGGTGGCAGAAATTGGTTGAATTACGTTAAAAACCTTCTAACATCGTTGCAGCTACAGTGCTGCTGGAAGCACCCTGCTCAAGTTAGTCCGGATTTAATTTGATCTTGTTAAGAAACAGCACTGGTCCCATAAAATCGAGGACTATATTTCTAAAGCTGTGAAAGGGAGGTTTTGTTGATATACAGTTTTATTGGCTTTATGCAAATATGTAGAACAGACATCACAAAAAATCCATGTATCACCTCTCTGCAGCCCAATATTAGTCATTCATCAGTGTATTGGGTCACTTAAGTCACAAACCGTAGTGTTTTTATTTTTTTTAAATATGTTTTTATTGCAGATTCATAAACAAACAATGAATTATTGCGACCTTCACATCTCTGATCATCGTAAGTCACCGATCAATAATGAAACTGCACACAGCCATTTAGCCCACATCCCGGGGGCTGGGTGGCGTTAGCTACACATCTGTCAGAGATATCAAAGAAAAGATCGCGCCGAGGCATCTGGTCAACAATACAATTTGGTATCTGCTTTTCTATAACTCCCCCCCCCCCCCCCCCCTACAGGCAACTGAATGCAGAGTCCCATAGATATCGAATAATAGCAACACAAACGCAACTCAATCGCACTCAGTCATCCTTCGGAATGCCCCCGTTGGATTCTCCTGACATTCTACATTCAATTAATCTAACCAGGTTGTTGGGAACATGTTCCATGGGTACTCCTCACACTGGCCCAAACATGAGTCTAGCGTCATCTAAGTTCTCTCCGCTATCTGTACCGGTCCCCAACTGACCCTCCCCTTATTCCACCCCCCTCAACTGCTGCTGGTGTGGGCCATATCCATGTACACACAATCAAACCTGTAGCGACCTGAGGGATCCATACATATTTATCTTCGCGTCCCATGGAACCTCCTATATTGGCCGTCCCCTAGTCCTCGTCTTCAATAAATAGTCCTTTAGGGCCTGCACTATTGCCTCCCAGGCCCTCGTCATTTCCAAGCCCTTCTCATTCGCTGTACGAGTAGCTTGTCGGAGTCTAACCGCACTTTCACTCCGGGCCCATTTCTGCAATTCGTTCGTCCATCGCCTAGTAGATGGACCCTCTTTCAATTTCCAATGCCAAGTAATTTCTCTCTGGGCCAAAATAAGGCCCAAGTCAATAAATTTGCTTGTGATTTTTGTCTTGGCCGTGTGAGGGAACCAGAGCAACAGACACGTCGCCATGTTGTACTCCATCTGTCGATCAGTGACCGTGTTAGTCACAAATCGTAGTGTTGCCACCATTTCACCAACATCCCCACACCATTTAGATGGGCTCAGTCACCTAGGTGCACCAATCCATCCCCCTGCCCGCCATTCAGCAAGCGTAGACGGATCAGCTATCTTCTATATTGGATTGCAAGGGAGAATTCCCTATGTACTTCTTTTTGAAGTGGGTCCCTTCCTGTATTCTTATCCCTTGTTCTCTTAATAGTATGTTGCGCAATCGCTGGATTGCAAGGGAGAATTCCCTATCTACTTCTTTTTGAAGTGGGTCCCTTCCTGTATTCTTAGCCCTTGTTCTCTTAATAGTATGTTGCGTAATCGCTGGATTGCAAGGGAGAATTCCCTATCTACTTCTTTTTGAAGTGGGTCCCTTCCTGTATTCTTACCCTTGTTCTCTTAATAGTATGTTGCGCAATCGCTGGATTGCAATGGAGAATTCCCTATCTACTTCTTTTTGAAGTGGGTCCCTTCCTGTATTCTTCCCTGTATTTCTGTTTGTTATTCCTAATTCCTTTTCATCCCCCAGTGACACACAGCATGTCCGACCTTGCTCCTGTGTATTCGGATGAATACATTAAAAAAATCTGTGAAGGCCCTTCCTTGTTCTCTGACATTACTGAGAATGTTCCATCCAATGTTTCTTCTTCTCTGCCTGACCAATTAGAAAAATTAAAGAAAAAACAAGTACGTCTAGAGCTAATGACCCTTATGCTAAGACAGTACCTGAAAGCGGATATAATACCAGTGGGTCTTATAGTACGTAATATCCCCGGTATCTTTACCGACAATCCAAAATATATACATAACTTCAGCCACATTGGGACCACGTGCTCAAGGCACTGGCTTGTCTTGGGCATTGAAATAGCCACTGAAACGCTTTCCTCCCTAGCCATTGAAATTGAGGATATTATAAAAAAGATCAACGACACCAGCTTAGTCCCTGATGCTAAAAAGTTATTGGATCAGGTACAGAAAACTGTAGACGATTTCTACAGGATCGAACAAAATAAGAAAGCTAATAAGGTCAAAAAAGACATTAAGGCCTATCATATTGAAACAACATACCCGTACCTCCATAACGATTTTTACACAAATCGTGCCTATTCAAACCCTCGCAACACCAGGCCTTGGGGACGGTTTAACCAACGCCAAACCCTCGTTGGTTTCTCTGATTCTTCGGTCGACCTATCGGAGAACTCCGATTCAGGGGATAACGCAGGCCCATCGAATAGGAACCCTGGTCCTAGTAGAAGTAATTTTTTAGAAAGAGGCCAATCCAACCCGCCAACACGAGGGAAAGCCAAACAAGTACCTCGGTGGTACAATCCCCCAGGGGAGCGCCAAACGCGACAGAAATGTTATCAGTGGTAGACACTGATACAATGAATACACGCACCATCCCCATTTTTAATTTATCCACCCATGATTTGTCCATTCCTGAAACCGCACTCCTTAGTAAGGGACTCTCCTTTGTGCCTACCGTACGCACTGACTTTCTGGAATTACAGAGCGAAATCCTTAGATTTTTTTGTAGGATTCGCCTGGAAGCTTTCTTCCAAATTAATCCAACACCTTTGGCTTTTGTGAATACTCCCTTTAGACCTCCTTCCACCTTCTCTCCGACAGCAGGGATGGTCACCCCAGAAGTAATTACTTTTGAGAAAATGGTGACTAAAGAGCTTAATGCCCTTAAGGAAACCAAAAGATTCATTCCATACAATCTGCCAATGGAAGAAAAGAAAGCTATTCAATCATTGAAAAGTATCGACACTTTGATCATCAAAAGTGCGGATAAGGGGAAGGCATTGTTTTACAAAATAGAGACTTATATGTAAAGGAAATCCTTAGACAACTTGCCAATACTGATCATTATATGAGACTTCCCACTAACCCGACTAAGGACCTGCAGAGCCTCATTTTTAAAATCACCACAGAGGCTTTAGACGTGGGCATCATTAACACGAAAGAATTTCAATATTTGATTATCAAATCACCTAGAATGGCCGTAATTTACACCCTCCCGAAGGTCCACAAAAATGTATCAAATCCACCGGGGAGACTTATAGTGTCTGGTTGTGGCTCCGTCCTAGAGCCTCTCGGGCATTATGTGAATTTCTTTATTAAAGAATTTGTACCACTCACCCAATGCTACGTTAGGGACAGCATGGCCATGGTGAACCTGATCGAGGAAACACCTTTTTCTACGGGAGATCAGGTATTGTGTACACTGGACGTTGAGTCCTTGTACACAAATATCCCCCAAACTGCGGCCCTGCTGGTTATACGTGACATCCTCGAAAATAGACCCCGACCACATCGGGTACCTTCCATCTTTATTCAAGCGCCAGGATGCCCTTCGGGCGACAGGACCGCGCTATACAAGTATACCTACAATACAATACAATTGTATTCTTACCAACAAGTGAAGGGGACATCTATGGGGGCTATTTTTGCCCCCAATCTGGCCATACTTTTCATGGATAAAATTGAGACAGAGACCATACTGACCCCCTCCAATCCATTTTCGTCTGCTATCTCCATTTGGAAATGCTACATTGACAATATTTTTCTAATTTGGAACAATGACCTTGATAGCTTGAATCAGTTTATCCATTGGCTTAATAAAAACTGTTGCGGACTTACTTTTACTAGTACAGTTGATTCAGAGTCAATTCAATTCCTGGATCTCAACATCTATCATTCTGAAGGCGTACTGCACACTAAACTATACCGCAAACCCACTGAAAGGAACATACTCTTGAGCTACAATAGCAATCACCCCAGAGCATTGAGGGATTCCTTACCCTATTCACAATTTCTCCGTATCAGACGGAATTGCTTCGCAAAAGAGGACTACTTCAGAGAAGCCGCAGTTCTATCTGACAAACTGAAAGATAGGGGTTATCCAAGACAGCTTATTAGGAGAGCAGCAAAACGTGCCTGGTATTGCCCTAGGGAGGTTCTTCTCTGCCCTAAAGACAAAGAAAATGAATCGAACAAAAGAATAGCTTGTGTGACTACATTTTCACCTGTTTCCAACAGTTTGAGAAAAAGTATAATCAAACATTGGACCATTCTTAATGTCGGCACTTTGCATATTGAACGACCTCTATTTGCATTCAAAAAGAGTTCTAATTTAAAGGACCATCTGGTGAGGGCCGCATTGCCAAGTCCCCCCATACGTGATACATTAAATTCCCTTTGGGATCTAACACCGCTTGTGGGTCATGCCAAACGTGGATCATGCAATGTATGCGACCTTACCATAGAAGGTAAAACTTTAAATTTTAACAGTGTTATCATTAATTGTAAAACCTTTACCTATCGTAACAGCAGTGATTTGATTTATTTAATTCAATGTCCGTGCAAGCTTGTGTATGTTGGCCAAACCACACAAAAGATAAAAACAAGGATAGGCCAACATCGGAGCAGAATTCGCTGCAAAACGCCGAACGCTCCTTTGGTTGACCACTATACCGAGAAAGGACATAATGACAATGATTTGAAATGGACTGTCCTCAAATCAATTAAATTGCCATCCCGTGGAGGAGACATTGCACACTTATTGAATAGAGAGGAACTCAAAATGATTCTACTGATGGACAGTATCAGAAATGGACTGAATCGCAATGAAGATTGGACCACACTACTCTGAAGATGAAGCCTTCTGCGACAACCTGATCACTCGCTGGTTGGGTGTAAACTTATGCTGTCATGATATTACATTGTCTTGCTAATAGATGGGTTGAAATTATGTGATTTATGTATCTATATGATGCATGATATTCACCCTTACTCACTGCGCCGATATTTTAATTAGGGATTTACTATACTCACTGCGCCGATATTTCAATTAGGGATTTACTATATTCACTCTATCCGCCTTGTGGAACTTACTCCACTTTAAGAAGTTCGCATCTTTCCCTGTCCCTATTGGGCTGTCATAACCTTCCTGCGTGAGCCCTCCAGCCCCTCGAATCGGATGATGCATGATATTCACCCTCATTCACGGCGCCGTTAATTTAATAAGGAATGAATCACAGTCATTGTATCCGCCACGCGATATTCGCTCCACTTCAATATGTCTCCCCTTTTGGATACTTTTCCCATCCCAAAATGGCTGCCGCAACCTTCCTGCGCGAGCCTTCCAGCCTCTTCAATCATGGCCGACACACTTCTCCTATGGCTCATGCGCTGTGACCCGGTGCCAGATCGGTGTGACCCTGCCCGACTGCGATACACTGCTGTTCCATTGTGAACAATAAGGTAAGCTTGATCAACAATCCTCGACAATTAATCCTCACTTAGCCTCAATATGCTGTTTGCTAATATATTCCTCAATCTATAGGTCCCGTCGAGGTCTTAATAATTTTTGTTGCCCGACCGACCAGTTCCGTAGTTTTACTGGAACACGGAGGTAAGCATAGTTCCTTTCCTCCCCTCTCATAATCGCTGCTTGTGTGTACCCAGAACCATCTCCCACACCAATTATTTCCCGTAGGTGCCGCCTGACTTCTGGTGCTCACCATCAATTGCGCTGACATTGCGCGTCCGGATTTTATATGCTGGTAAGCAAATTACCGATCCCCCTTTCACCCTCACAAATCGGCTCTCAGACTGTTCTGTAATTTGGTTGTTACCTCTCTCTCTTGCCCTAAAATCTTTTATAGATTTTATCAACCCTCGCCTGTCTGCAGTGGCGCCACTAGATGGGACATAATGTATGTCCATCGATACAGGTGAGCCCTCTTTTATCAGACCAGGTTATTTTATCGTCCAGTCCCTTCCCCTACCGTGTTTGACACCCTTTCTTTTACTCTTAGCCTTACCATAACTACGGCGTTCTACACTCCATGACCTGTTTCCTTATAACGGAAATACACGGAGGTAAGCGCCATGCCATATTTTCATTTTGTACTTATACAGCCTTGATATGGCTTGTGTTTAATTAAGTGCCATCCATAGATCTTCATGCCAGACCCTTCCAGCCTTAATATAATAGCAGTGAACCCAGACATCTAGCCCTGCTTATCAATTGGGTGAGCCCGCTTATCAGCATTTGCTTGTTTTAACATCCTCATTATCTGGTTGGCACCTTTAATATGGGCTCTAGAGGTTATTTTCTTTGTTGAATTATTACTAGCTTTCTTTAGACACGGTACATATCTGATTACGGTTTTCTGATTATCTTTCACTATCTCTGACCTTTTACTATCTCTGATCTTAATTCAGACACAGAATAACTCAGACCATCTGCTATAGTCACCTTATCACCTTATCCATTGACTGATTCACTGGTTGTTAGATCACAAGTAAGATAATGTGTTTGAATTGCACTGGTTACGCATTCACATATACGGATGACAGGTTTCCACCTTTGAGCATGGCGTGTGATCAGTTTATGCTGTGTGTTATAGGATGAATTAAGAATCTAAACAATTGTTTTTCTGTCTTTATGTTTTCCCAATTTATTTACAGGCTTACTTTGTAGGCAATTCATTGGTTGTCCTGATGATGATCCTTTATGATTGTAGGATCCAAACGCCGTCGACAGTTGTTGTAGTCTAAACATAAGTTCTCCATTGTGTGACATAATTGCGTTTTTACTACAAGAGTAAAGCTACATTATTATTTGTAAACTGGTGTTAGCTTCTCACAGATTGCAAAATTGCCTGTTAACCTTCTATTTATGTAAAGTGTCTGTTCTGTATAGTTTTGCTGCGGATACAGGATTGTGTCCCACTATATATATGTCGTTCTTAATGTTTTCTATTCACTACATTGATTAAATTCAAGGTCCGGATGGACACCTAACTCATTAGAGTGCATATTGTGGCCTATAATTATTCTTATCCTATGCAATTTGTCTTTTGCCAAGGACCTTTGTTGATTGATATCTTCTATCTCCTGGCTATGTTTCTCCGGACAACCAAAATGCCCATGCCTATCGAGCATCGTTCCCCTCTATGTTTCCCAGATCAACAAGTATGCCAAAGAGGTGTTGTTGAGATCTGTGACTGTGGGTGAGTGTCTGAAAAGTTTCAGCACTCCGTCCATCATCTTCTTGTGTTTCCTTTCTTCGCCCTCAGTTGGCAGGGTATGCCCGGACGTGGTTCCCTTGCTCACTATGCCACTGGATTCAAGCTAGCCTGGCTGATAAGGGTTTTTTCCTACAAAACCGGTCCCAGGATGTTTTTTTCCAGTCCTGGGAAGACCTGGCTTGGCAGTTAGGGCTCAACTGTTCCCATGAGGCATGGGGGTCAAGACTGATTTACAAAAGGCTGTGTCTGAACTGGGGTGGCGAGTGAGCGAAAGAACGATGATGGATTTAATTCAGATCTAATAGTGGCTGGGGGTGAGTGTCTAAAAAGTTTCAGCGCTTCGACCATCATCTCCTTGTGTTTGCATTTTTCTACACTGCCTTGAAAAAGCGAAAGAGCGATGCAAAAAAGGTGTTGACTGTATTAGTATATTACTGCAACACAGCACAATGCATGGTTGTTAATACAGTTCTCAAAAAACTTCATTACTATACCTGGACATATTTTATGGCTTCTAATGGATTCATGAATTAACAAATCATGCTGCTAAATTGTAATGATTGTGTAATTAATTGCACTTTTTTATAATAAATTTGATACCTCAAAGAGAACTGGTAATCTTGTCTCAGAATTTATTGGTTGGTGCCTTAACAAATTAGTTTCACTTTAAAAATAATACTTTGCAAGATATTTTATGTACTTATTATTTCTCCCCTAAACACTAAAACTGAATGCTCAAATTAATCTCAGCTACTTGTAATTACTTTGGGTCGCAACCCAATCCATCGGTATTTTGCAAATCTTGCCACCTCAGTTTGGACCCAGCCATATGTGAATCAGTCTAATATGCAGGTGGCTGGGTCCAAACTGAGGTGGCATGATGTTCACAATTTCAGTGGACAGGATGTGGACTTGAGTGATTATCAGCAGGTCAGATTAATGCAAGAATTTCATCAATCACTTTTTTGTATACTTTATCGTGCACCCCTAAGTGGGACGAGTATGCCCAGACATGGGCCCCATGCACACGGTCACTGGAACCATGTTATACCTGGCTGATAAGTCCTAATACATGAGAAACCAGCCCTTAGTTGCTTATGTTCCAGTTCAGGGAGGACCTGGCCTGGCAGACCAGGGTGGACTGTTCCCAGTGGAGCAGGGTCAAGACCTATTTGCATATGGCTGGGTCCAAACCGAGTGGCATGGTGTGCACACAAGGCCTGGGATGCGGCCCAGCGTGATTACCAGTGGCTGAGATTAATTCTAGCATTCTATCCATCACTTTGCTGTATATTTGAGTGTGTCCTCCTTTGTGGGACTGCTATTCCAGACATTGGTTCCAGTTACAGAATGTGCAGAGGACCTATCTACACCAAGCTGATGAGCATTAACAAGTGCAAAACCGATCCTGGGTTAATTGTGCTATGGTTTAGTGAGGACCTGGCCTGGCAGCTCAGGCTAGACTGTTCCAACTGGAGAAGGGTCAAGACGGATTTACATATGGCTGGGTCCAAACTGAGATGGCATGGTGTGCAAAATAATGATGGGCTGCGATGAAATCAGATTGATTTTACATGTGGTCGAGATTAATTCAAGCTTTTCATCCATCAAATTTTTGTATACTTAAGATTCCAAATGTGACACTGTGCAACATCTAATTTGTAAGCTTATTAGAAACATGGAAGTATACTTCACATAACTGGGAAAGAAGCAAGTACAGTAAGGAATCTGTGGGTAGATAAGAGTATCCACCAAAATGAGCTTTACCAAGTCCAAGTTAATTGTGCTTCTGATAGATGCCGCTAACTGGGGATTCCTCGCCTTCTGACTAGATACCAAAGCAGTACCTCCCAAAAGCTGAAGGCTCTGCCGAGTAGATTGCTACCAGAAATTACTGAAGGGCCAAGCGGGTGAAATGGTCTTCCATGCTGACTTTTTTGTGGAGCCTGGTGAAGGTGTGTAATGTTGCCTATGTAGCAGCTTGGCAGATGTCCAACGTCAGAGCACCTCTCGCCAATGTCATAGTAGCAGCCCTGACTCTGCACGAATGAGCCAAAGGGCCTTCAGGACACTCTTTTTTCGCTAGAACAATGCATGTTTTTATGAACAGGATGAGCCACCTGGGTAAGATTTGCTTGTGAACCACCTTTCACTTTTTACAGCAAGCAAAGCCAAAAACAAGCTGATCATTCACACAGTGTTGGTCTGTGCCCTCAATGTAGCAGTTAAGAGCCCTTTTGTGCCCAACCATAAATCCTCTCTTCCTCCTTAGAGCATGCCTAAGTAATTACAATGAAGAAACCAATTTATTGATCGGCCATTCAGACAGCAACTGTGCATAGAATTGAAGGGCGAGCACATCAAGTCATGAAGAGCAAATAAATATCCCACTGAGGCATGATGCACAAGTTACTACTTTTGTAACGATACATCTGTAAGAGACATTAGTTAGTGATAGATTCCTTACCTTAGAATATCCCCAGGCGTCAGACTGGATCCGGAAAGTTTTTGCTTAGCAGTACCCCTGCGCGTCAGTAGGTGGCGTCATGCGGCTCTGCGTCCATCACTGGCGTTGTCCGCGCCGAGATGACGTCACGGAGGGTACTTAGGCGACTTTACGCGCCAGAAACGCAGAGCCATACAAGATACTGACCATTGGTGCAGAAAACTAGGGCCCTAAAAAGGATGACCTTAACCCTAGTAATCAGTTCGCAGAACGGGGAGGATGGGAGGGGCGGTAAGGAATCTATCACTAACTTATGTCTCTTACAGATATATTGTTACACAAGTAGTAACTTGTGCATCTAAAAGAGACACATTAGTGATAGATTCCTTACCTTAGAATAGATACCCTAGCAATACCAACCCCGGTGGAGGGTCTGTGAACAAAATTACACCAGGAAGTCACGGAGAACAGAACGGCCAAAGAAGCCGTCTCTCCGGACTTCACTGTCAAGGCAGTAAGGCTTTGTAAACGTGTGCAGCGAGGCCCACGTAGCTGCCTGACAAATGTCCTACAAGGGAACGCCATGTCCAAAGGCTGTAGTGGCTGCAGTTGCCCTGGTCGAATGGGGAAACAGTCCCACAGGAGTCTCCTTCTTGGCCAAGGAGTAACATGCTTCAATGCACAAAACGACCCACCAAGAGATGGTCCGTTTGTGCACAGCCCAACCTTTTTGGTACCCACGTAGCCAACAAAGAGCTGATCATCCACCCGAAACTGCTGTGTACGCTGCAGATAGAATGCGAGCGCGTGTTTTGGGTCCAAACGGTGGAGCCTCTCCTCCTCCCTGGAAGGATGCAGAGGCGAAAAGAAGTTGGGCAAGGTGATGTCTGCCCGATGTGGAAGGGCATGACAACCTTAGGCAAGAAAGAAGGACGGGTCCTTAGAACCACCTTGTCCGGATGAATTGAAAGGAAAGGAGGTTTGGAAGAAAGAGCCTATAGCTCACACACTCTTCTGGCAGAGGTCAAAGCCACCAGGAAAGCCGTCTTTAAAGTGAGAAGACCTAGGGGACAGTTATGAAGGGGCTCTAAGGGAGTGCACATCAAATAAGTCAAAACAAGATTCAAGTCCCACTGAGGCATTATGAAGGGCACAGGAGGAAAGGTGTGTGTAATGCCTTTGAGGAAACGGTTAACAACCGGGGACTTAAAAAGAGAAGGCTGATCAGGAAGCTGTAGAAAGGCAGAAATACCAGAAAGATAAACTTTGAGAGTGCCCAGAGCAGAGCCCTGCTGGGCCAAGGAAAGTAGGAACAGAAGTACCTCAGAAAGAGGGGCAGAAAGGGGATCCACAGTCTTTGCTGTGCACCACGCCACAAATTTGTTCCAACTGCAGGCGTATACCGTCTTAGTGGAGGGACGCCTGGTTGCCAGAATTACATCACCGACTTCAGGAGGAAGATCGAAAGCTGTCAACTGTCGCAGCTCAATCGCCACGCCTGGATGTGGAGGCTGGACAGGTTCGGGTGGAGGACCGTCCTCTGCTGCTGCGACAGAAGATCCTCCCGAAGAGGAAGACAGATCGGGGATCGATGCTCATACTGAGTAGCTCGGGATACAATACTCTTCGAGCCCAGTCGGGGCCACAAGAATGACTTGGGCCCGATCGCGCCTGATCTTCTTCAGCACTCTGAGCAGAAGTGGTACAGGCGGAAAGGCGTACAACAGACCGCAGCTCCACTTGAGATGAAAAGCGGCTGCGAGTGCCGCCTTGGAAATTCCAACGCGGAGAACCAATGACATTGCGCGTTCTCTTCGGTGGCAAATAGATCTAACCAGGGCTCTCCCCACTGCAGAAAGAGACCTTGCACCACGTCGGAGTTCAGACGCCATTCATGATCCATCATGCACCGACGGCTGAGTTTGTCCGCCCTGGCGTTCAGAGAACCTGCCAGGTGTTGAACCACCAAGGTAATGTCTTGATGTTCCAGCCATGTCTAGAGGCGCAGAGCCTCCTGACATAGGGTCCAGGACCCCACTCCGCCCTGCTTGTTGCAATACCACATGGCGGTGGTGTTGTCCTTGAACACCTGCGCTACACTTCCCCAAAAAAGAGGGAAGGAATGCCTTCAGCGCAAGTCGGATCGCCCGCAGCTCCAGAAGGTTGATATGGAGCCGGGACTCCGCCGGAGACCAGAGGCCTCTGATCTCCGCCTCTCCCAAGTGGCCTCCCCATCTTGGGAGGGACGCATCCATCACCACTGTGTGCTCCGGTTGGAGAAGGGAGAGGGATCTGCCATTGACCCAATCGCGATTCGTGAGCCACCACTGTAATTGTCGTGCAGTGCCCTACGAGATCTGAACGCGGTCAAACAGGTTGCCCTGATGCTGCGCCCACTAGAACTTCAGGTCCCACCTCAGAGCCCACATATGCCATCTGGCATGTGTCACTAGCAGGATGCAGGAGGCCATCAGGCCCAGGAGCCGGAGGGTCATCCTGACCGAAACCCAGGATAGAGGCTGAAAGATCGGAATAGCCTGAATATCCCAGACTCGTGCTCGGGAGGATAAACCCGAAACAACGCCGAATCCAGAACCGCTCCGATGAAGGGGAGCTTCTGAGAGGGACTCGGGTGCGACTTCGGCACATTGATGGAGAACACCAGCAAGTGCAGGAGGTTGGCCGTAGTCTGGAGGTGGTTGACGACTGCCTGGGGTGAGCCCGCCTTCAGCAGCCAGTCGTCGAGGTAGGGGAAGACTGACACCCCAGACCTGCGCAGATGAGCTGCCACCACCGCCTTCACTTACGTGACACCTGAGGGGCACTGGTAAGGCCAAAAGGGAGCACGGCAAACTGAAAATGCTCTCGGCCTACTGTGTACCGCAGGTAGCGCCGGTGGGCCGGCAGGACGGGGATGTGGAAATAAGTGTCCTGCAAGTCCAACGCCACCATCCAGTCTCCAGGGTCGATAGCAGTCAGGACCTGAGCCAGAGTTAGCATTTTGAACTTCTGCTTCCGGAGGAAGCGATTGACGTCCCAGAGGTCCAAGATGGGGCGCAGGCCCCCTTTGTCCTTCTTGGGGACCAGAAAGTAGTGAGAATAACAACCACTCCCTACTTCCTGCCCGGGAACGCGCTCGATGGCCCCCTTGGCCAGGAGGGCCGTGACTTCCTGTCAGAGAAGACCCAAATGATCCCCCGAGATGCGGTGGTATCGAAGTGGCATGGCTGGAGGAGAGGACTGAAAGGGAAGTGAGTAACCCTGGCAGACTATCTGCAGCACCCACTGGTCCAATGTAAATTCGCGCCAGTGGGAGAGGTAGTGGCGGATCCTGCCACCCACTGACGTGGGGTGCTCCCCAAAGCTCAGATTAGGAAGGTTTGGAGGCGGAAGCAGCGGGGTGGAGGTAGACGGACCCGCACGCTGGTTCCCCGCCCCGCCCCAGGGGAACCTGCGACCATGGCCGTGCTGAGGCTGGTTCTGTACAGGCTTGGTGGATGGGCGTGCCTGGGCGCCTGTACCTTGGCCACGAAAGGAATGAAACCCAGGAGTGGCCGGGTTCTTAGCAGAGAGACCCAAGGACTTGGCCGTAGCCCGCGAGTCCTTAAAGCGCTCCAGGGCACTGTCAGCCTTGTCGCCAAACAGGCGGGTGTCATCAAAGAGCATCTCCGCGAGTAAGCTCTGGACATCTGGCGAGAGCCCATTCGAACACAACCAGGTGTGGCGCCGCAACACCACGAATGTAGAAATCACCCTCCCCAATGAGTCAGCGGTGTCCAACTCACACCGAATGGCGAACTTAGCCGCATCCTTACCTTCAGCAATAGCTTGAGAAAGGACAGCCTGCACCTCCTCAGGACACTGAGGCAACACCTGAGCAACAGCATCCCACACCGCATGGGGGTAGCAGCCCAACAAGCAGGCAGTGTTCACTGACCGCAGCCCCAAGCTGGCCGAAGAGAACAACCGATTCCCAAACTGGTCTAGTCTTTTAGAGTCCTTATCCGGCGGGCCGTGGGAAAGGCACTCTGCGACGTCGAGGCCTGAATGACCAGTCTCTCAGGCGTAGGGTGAGTGGTCAAGAAGGCAGGGTCACCAGGTGCCGGTCGATGGCGTCTAGCGATGGTTTTATCCACCGGGGCCCACGTGGCCGGCCTCGACCAAGTGCCCAAGAGGACCTCCGTAAGGGCGTCATTGAAAGGAAGCAACGGCTCCGAAGAAGTAGAAGTCGTCTGTAGCACCTCGGTTACGAGGTAGGTCTTGAGGACCACTGTGGGGAGGTCAAGATTGAGGGCCTCCGCAGCCCTACGGAGTACCATCGTGTAGGAGGCACCTTCCTCCATCGTAGGCAGGGTAGAGGCGAACGCCGGATCAGAGGAGACATCGAGGTCGCCTGCATCCTCTAAGTCATCCACCCAATCTTGCTCGGAGTCACATTGCCGAGCAAGAGGGTCCTCGGACCCTTCCCAGTCCTCGTCCGCCTCCGGTGTAGAGGGGGCCGGAGCCAGAGATGGAACGAACGGCCCCCTCCCAATGCGGATCCCAGGCTGGAACAAAATGGTCCTGGAACCGGGGCAAGGCACCCAGTGCGGCGCCAAGGGTGGAGCTGAGGGATGCGCTGGAGCCGGAGCCGGCAATGCCGCACCACGTGGCGCCGGGGCCGGAGCCAACAGCGCAGGATCCTGTGGCACCGGTGGCGGAGCTGCCGGGCCAACAGGATCTGGACCAAGGCCCGAAGGCATGCCAGCGGGAGCCCTAGGCCTAAAAAGGCGGTCCATTGCAGCAAGAATCTCTTGCACCTGTTTAGGAGTCGCCGACGGACCCGGGTATGGTGGGTAGGCCGCGGGACTCCCAGGCTCCGGACGAGCTGCAGGGGCGGTGCCCCTGCCCCCCTCGTCCACCTCTGAGGAGCGACGGGGGGACGTCGGAGAGCGAACACGCTTCTTTGACTTCTTTTTGTGGCGACGCTTACCGGAATCCGAAGGCGAAGACTTGGAGCCCGAGGAGCAATGGCTCCGGTCCTGTGAGTGGTCCCGGGAACAGCTCCTAGACCCGGAGCGGCGGCGTGACGAATGCTGGACCTCCAGCAACTTCCTACGCCGCTCCCGCAAGACCTTGGGGGCCATGGCTCGACAATCCCGGCAGACCCGGGAGTCGTGATCGGTCTCCAGGCAGTCGAGGCGAACATTGTTGGGGTCCGCCACCGACATATTATGGCGGCAGGCCCCACAAGACTTAAAGCCGGGCATCCCTACGTGCAAAGGGAGAAAAACGGGGGGAGACAAAAGTCTCAAAATAGCAGTCGAAAAGTGACTGAGGTACGTGCTCAATCCAGATCTGCGTTTACTGGCGCGGAAAAAGAAAGAACTGACGTCGAAGCGCATGGGTGGCACCTAAGTACCCTCCGTGACGTCATCTCGGCGCTGACGACGTCAGTGACGGACCCGGAAGCGCAGGACGCCACCTACTGACGAGCAGGGGTACTGCTAAGTAAAAACTTTCAGTATCCAGTCTGACGCCTGGGGATATTCCAAGGTAAGGAATCCATCACTAACGTGTCTCTTTCAGATACAGAGTGTAAGGAGAAAAATACTAGTGTCTCGTTAAAAAATGCATCTCAACTGGTGACCTGAAAAACAAGGGTTGGTCAAGAAAACATAGAAATGCGAAAAGGACAGATAAACATTTTTGTTGTTGTGGCAGTGTTTACATTTTTATATGGCACAAACTTGACCCAAAGGTATTGGACCGCTTTAGATGAGCACCAGTTTCAATACACAAGGACACATTAGTTTCTATTTTGTAGGCAAGGGGAGATTAAGTGATTTGCACAGAATTATATGATGCTGAGCTGACATTGAGACTCAAACCTGGTTTCCTTGACCCAAAGATGGCAGCTCTGGCTGTTAAGCCACATTCTCTCCCCACTACTGCTCACTGCAAGGCCCTCCTGGGCCAAAGGTAAAGCAACCATCAAAACAACAATCTGGCCTGAAGAAGGTCAACTTAATGGTCCAAACACCATATCACAAACTTTAGTAAATGACCGGGATAAATATTTGGTAGATGAGAGTCCAGCTGCAAGAATAATATGCATGACTTCTACAAGCAATTGGTACTGCTCAGTCTCCACACATGGAAGAACAGGTTGTTGAGGTATGGGTGCAGGACTCTGTCGCTGAGACAAAGGTAGTTAGCGAAGTGGTTTACAGGCCAGAGTACAAACGCTCAGGCTCAGTAGTCCCAAAGTCTCAAGTCCTAAGCCAGGGCTATGAGGATAATTCCTGCTCTTATTCAGAACTCAGGGCAGGAGTAGAAGGGGAGGGGAGGAAAGGCTTACAGTAAACTGAGGTCCAACTGCAGGCGGAATGAGTCTCCCTGCGTGCCTCCTGATGCAAACTCCCTTGTGCGTTAATTATAACACTGCCTGTACTTGGTGTTGGTGAAAAGATTAAAAGAATGCTTTAGTGGGCAAAGACAACTTTAGCTACCTTTTGATGAAGAGGTCATTCATTGTCAGGTAGAGGATGTCTGCCGAGCTCGTCCTCCTGCAAGGCCGACAAATGGTTGACCATCAGAATAATCTCTTGGAGGTCCAACCACTTTCAGAGTCGCAGTACCTCCTGGCACCCGTCACACATCCCAACTCTGGCCTGTTGGTTGAGGACCACATGGTAGTTGTGTTATCCATCAAGACAATACCCGCTTCAATTAGATGGACGGGAGGAAGGCCATTAGAGTCAACCGAATGGCATTAAGCTTCAAAAGGTTGAGTTTTGCCTGTGGTCTGTCAGGGAACAAAGGCCCCTGATTTCTATCTCTCCCAGATAACTGCCGGAGCCCAAAGATGATACGTCCGCCCCTACTGTGAGCTCTGGGTTGGGTCTGCCGCTGGTCAGACTGGTGTCCAACAGACCCCACTTAAGGTCCTGGGCTACCTCTTCCAATATACAGAGGTTTTTCAAAGGCAGCACTAGGACTGTGCCTACTACAGGCGTAAGTTCCAGTGCAGTACCCTCATGTGCCAATAGACCTGGGGAACAGAAGGATGCTCAAGGCCAAGAAGCCTCAGAGCCATCCGTTTCGGAACCCAGGAGTGATCACAAGTAGCTCAGTAGATAGCTGAAGGACTAACACATAGACTGCTCTGACCTATACTGCTGCAACAGAGGAACTCTCCTCAGTGGGAAGCGCCCGATTGGGGAGCCCGACTATGTCTCAATGGAAGTTTCCTGGCCACAAGCACTCTCTAGATCTAAATATAGGCTAGGATTAGTGTAATAAGAGGGGAGTAAATCATCCACCTCTTCCTTGTCATGTTCGTCCTGTGGAACATGTAGAAATCGTTGAGCAGAGTCAGACTCTAATCCGAACTAGTCTTCAATCCCATGGTGTAAATGGAGATGCTGGAGTTCATCCAAAGTGGGCGGCTGTGAGTCAGCAATCTTATAATGAGACATGGGGCTGCCATGGGCTGATAACGCCTCCAGATCATAAGCAGGCATCAGAGTCAGCTCCACAGTAGGTGCCACTGGAGTGGAGGCTGGCACCGGAGCAGTTGTAACCGACCAGCAGGAGTGGAAGTGTGGACCAATGTCTGAGGAGCCTGAGCAGAGGTCCGACATGACCAGATGGTGACCAAGCCCCTGCAGCTCCATGAGGCCTGAGGGTGTTCCAGAAAGAGGCAGCATCTCCTTAAAAACTCCCTTAAGGCATCTATCTGCTTCAGGGTCGTACCAGGCTGGGGAACTCGGTGTGTCGGGACCAGCCTCAGAATGGGCTCCGAGTTGCATGAAGGGAGCAAAGTCAGGTCCTTTGAGTGCCGACTGCACAATTCCTTCTAGGGTTTGGAGTCCTGAGACAAGGACATGTACCACTTAGCGTCTTGTGCTTCTGGTGAGTCTTGTCTCTCAACTTCATCTTCAACTTCAACTTACCTGAGGATGGTGATATGGAACGGGACCGGGACCTAGAGCATGGGTGGGCCTGTGACTTGGACCCAGTTTGTTGTGGACAGTTACATACAGCCTCACCTCCTGCTGCCTAAAGGCCTTTGGTTGCATCAGGGAGCTTTTGTTTCAGGACTTCATGCTTAGACCCTAGACACCATAGCCAGACATAGTATGGCTCTGTGACCAGCACCTGTTTCCTACAGTCCTGGCACTGTTTGAAATCCTATGGTCTTAAGGGGAGACAGTTTCTAGCACACTGAAAGAAGAAGACTTCAGTGTGCAGGGTTGCCGCCTTTATACTTCTTCATGCTGTCACTTATGGATATGATGTGAAGTTGCTACCAAATCTAACAGCACCATCTATGAATGTAAAGAAGGCAACTGCACGATAAGTCCTGGATCCAGCCAGGAGGAGTTCAAAGTTGAGGAATCTGCCGTTAGAAGTATCTATGATAAATACGAATAGTCATAAACAGTTATGACAAATAGAAACAACTGTGCCCTCTTTGCACTTTTACTAATAGGGAGATGGACAGTTCGGGGGTGATTCACAAAGGCATTTATGAATCAGACTTCAGAAGGTATAGCCAGCAGCAGTACTCCCTCTGACACAGTAACACCATGGGCAGTGCATTCTTCCATCACACACAAAAAAGGCGCCAAACATGCACCAGCTCTCACAGCTACTCTCACAATAGAACAGATACAGCACAGGCAGAAACAGGTATGGCTTTCAATACCTTCCATAGTGACTAAGTACAGCAATGGCTGCAGAACAAGTGCCCCTCGCATGCCAAGCAAATGCATATGGGTTGCATCAGTGCAAGCTTCAATCACACAAAGAGCAAGTGCTGGATATGAATGGCATTGCAACATTCACCTCGCAAACAGAACAGGCAAAGCCCAGACAATAATAGTGCAAGCGTCTCACAAAATCACCAGATGGAGAGCACATGTAGAGGCAGTGGAAGCTTAGCTAATGCACAAACCAGCTAAAGCTCATGCAAGAGCAGTGCACACCTCTATCACACAAAGAACGCTGCAGGGTCTCTTCATACATAGAACAAGTACAGCACTTCAAGCAGCACTTCAACTTTCAGTGCAGTGTGACAGATATAGCCATGGATTCAGCAGGCACAGGTGCACAGATGATAGTTGACTCACAGAGTGTTAGCACATGTGGGACTCACTCTTGTGCTAAAACCTTTTAATTGAACTTACCTCAATGTCATGCGCACAAGACATTTTCTTTCTAAGGGCTTTAGTAATCACGTTCCAGCGCCATTTCGTGCCTGAAAATGACTGAAAAAAATGAATATAGTTAAATTTGTTTCATTAACATCAGCTTTCATGATAGTCACAAGCACCCGGAATATGCATTTAACCATACACATCTGATACCCACCTAAAACCCAGTAAGAGCATTGTCCCTTCAACCCCACACTAAGCACATTTCTATAGCACTTTCAACCCACCCATCCAGCTATAACCCACCACACGTTGCAAAACCACATTTGGCTGATCCGATCTGCAAGAATTGCAGCAGTTCATATTTGCACTTTCCCAGTCACACAATTTTCTTTGCCTTGCTTGTTCACCAATAACTGTCTGCAGTGGATGAATGAATTATATAAATTTGTAAAGCGCAACCATGCCCAAAGGAGTCAAGGCGCTGGAAACCAATCCTGATAGTACCCCTACCCATTGCCCTGGCCAGGTTACAAAGAGAAAAGCCAGGTTTTTAAGGCCTTCCTAAAAGGAGCATGCCCTGTCATACCAGTTAAATGAAGGGGGAGGGAATTCCAGATTTTGGAAGCTGCAACCGAGATGGCTCTGCCTTCCCATCTTTTCCTCTGAATTTTAGGGTTGGCAACTAGATTGTGAGCTTCCAATTGGAAAAACCTGCAAGGGGACATGGTTTTAATTCCCCCTTGACCGGCACTATACAGTTCTTTATGAATAATACACATGGCTTTGAAGGCGACGCGCTTCTATATAGTAGGCGAGTGAAGTTCACGCAATCTTTTTGAGACTGACATATATTTTGGAATATCTAATGTCAGGGGACACGATGATCTGTGTGTCGTCGGCACACAACGCAGCCAGCAGCCCATAGAATCGGATAATTCTGGCGAGAAGAAACCCCGATAAATTGAACAGTGTAGGGCTCAGGGAGGATCCCTGAGGGACCTACAGGGCAGGGAGTAGGGGTCAGATTTGAATTAGTTTACGATCACCTTCTGGGATCTACCAGTATGGAATGAAGTGAGCAATTGCATGGCCATATCCCCTATACCCAAGGTCTGCAAAGGTTCAGTAAGTAAGGTACGAAAGATGTTATCAAAGGCTGCAGAAAGATCCAAAAGGTTCAAAGCCGCTGCCTGCCCTGCATCACCAAGATATCTGATGCTGTCTGTTGCAGATATAAGGGCCATTTCCGTACTGAGATGGCTTCTAAAACCGAACTGTGAGATGTCCAGCAGACTCTGTTGCGCCACATGCGCCATCAAATGATGGTTAAGATGCTTCTCCAAGATCTTAGCCAGGATGGGTAGCA
Organism: Lissotriton helveticus; assembly: GCF_964261635.1. Taxonomy (NCBI): domain Eukaryota; kingdom Metazoa; phylum Chordata; class Amphibia; order Caudata; family Salamandridae; genus Lissotriton; species Lissotriton helveticus. The sequence goes on from NC_136072.1 coordinate 794,034,767, forward strand.
GGGAGATGGGGTGAGAGTTCTTCAGGTCACTGGGGTCAAGACTGAGTTGCCTGAGAAGAGGCCGGACAGCTGCCTCTTTCCACAGCCGGGCATAGCACCCAGAATTAATTGCTCTATTCATAACAGCAGTTAGAGGTGGAACTATTGTGCTCACTGCTAGTTGGAGAATCTTAGAGGGAGACAGTTCTAATGTGATCACGATTTCAGGTAGCAGTAAGGCAAGAGTTTGGAACCTCTTGATTAGCCGGTTCAAATTCTTTATAAATAGTAGTAATCTTAGAATGGAAGAATCCTGCTCACTTGTTACAGAGCTCAGTTGAGCCCTCAATTTCCGAGGAAACTGGAGGAGACCCAAACTGGTGGATAACTTTAAAAGGCTCCTTAGAGGAGCTTACGGATTCAATTTTCTTCATACAGAAGAGAGATTTTTCTTCTCGAATGGCCTTCTAATACTCTCTAATGGCGTTCTTATATAAAAATGTTGCCTTGGATCTCATACTGTTTTCTCCATCCATGTTCATGCCGATGGCAGGCCTGCCTCAGTAGTCTTAACCTTTCGGTGAACCATGGTGCTGTGAGTCCCTTCCTGCAAGTTTTGACTCTCTCAAGGGGCACGGCCACCTCTGATGCAGAGCTCAACCAGGCTGCTAGTTTGGCGGCTCCCGAATCCGCAACTTCAGCCTCAAAACAAGGGTTGCTTCTGAGGGCACTTCTAGGTGAAAGTTAAAGTCACCCATAAGAGTGACCTTATTTTTGGCTAGATGTTGTTCAATCAGGTTTGCGAATTCGGTCGGGAACAAAGACCTATGACCCAGAGGTCTGTATACTAGGATGCTAGAAAATTACTCAGTGGTTGAAATTTTGATGGAGAAATTAAAAGCCTCACACAGGCCAGTAAATTTGAGCAATTCCATATGACACTGATATTTAAATTGGTGTACAATGGCTAGAACACCTCCAGGTCTGTCCACCCTGAGGATAGCATAAATTGAGGAATTGCACCAGTCAAGTCAGGACCCAACAAGGCATTCACCCGTTTCTCCATGATGAAAACCAAGTCCAGGTCATGTGTTAACACAAATTCTGCAATCTCCGTGTTATGCTTACTTAAGGTCCTGGCATTGATTAGGAATCCTTAAGGTTGTCCTTACACGTATTACTCCCCTTACTGACTGCTCTTTCAACTGAGGAAGTGTCATCATTAGTTAATGTCCCCTCCCAACAAAAAGGGTAAGAGACCCTAAAGCCACAAATAGGACAAGTACAAATTACATTGTGATAGAGGTAATTAAAATCCAATGTGCGCATGGAGGTAGGTTACCCTTATGGTTCAGACTCAACAGAAAGTCTTTTGAGTAAACCAAGGGGGAAGGTCTTTCTGATAAGCAAACGGCCAGGGGTCTGGCACGGGGTGCTGTACAGACGTGGATGGGTGAAGACGCGCTTGCCTTTGGTGTGACATGTCCATGCACACGTGCAAAATAAGTTCTCTCAATTTCAAGAGAACGACTAGCCCACTAACCTCGCTGCCAAACAACCAGTAAGTGGGCAGCCCAAGTGACACACTATCCCTTGGCAGCAAGCGACTGCTGATCAGTCATGGCGGACTGAGGAGGCAGAGGGCATTCAGTGCAATAGTAAGTGAGCCGCAAAGCAATTAAAATTAGCAATTTAAAATAACACAATAACTGACATAAAAATGATTTAAAAAATGGGAAGGCTGGACAGCGATACCTCATGAGTCGGCCTCTAAGAGTAACCTGATATGATATGATATGATATGATATGGTTTTTATAGAGCGCGACTTACACTCCAAAGGAGCATCTTGGCGCTAGTGGTAAAAGTGTGACAGAGGAGGGGAGAAAGGAAATGTACGGGCGACTAGTAAGGGGAGGGAGGAGAGGGGGCTGAACTAAATAATGTTAAGTTAAATAAGTGTTAGGACGAAGGTGTCAGATGCATTAAAAATCCAGGTTTTGAGAGCCTTACGAAACAGGTTTTCTGAAGGGATCAGGCGCATCTGGGTGGGGAGCTTGTTCCAGGCTCTGGCTCCCAAAAAACCTAAAGATTTTCCACCTTTGGTTGAGAGTCTGAATCTGGGGACCACCAGTAGGTTCAGGTTGGAGGACCTGAGCGATCGAGAGGGGGTGTATCTTCCAAACCTTTGGGACAGATAGGTGGGACCTGACTGGTGGTAGGCTCTAAAAGTGATAAGTAAGATTTTAAATAGTACTCTCTTATGAATAGGCAGCCAGTGTAGGGTTCTGAGTGCTGCCGAGGCAGAAGACTTCCTGGGCAGCCTCAGTACTAGGCGGGCTGCGGTATTCTGCACCATCTGCAGTTTGTGCAGGACACTTTTGTTGGAACCTGCGTAGATGCTATTGCAGTAATCCAAACGGGATGTGATGAGGGCCACTGCTATTGTCTTCCTGGCCGTCAGGGGGAGGAGGTCAAAAAACCTTCTCAGGCCCTTGATGATGTTAAAGCAGGACCCTGCCACGGTACCTGCTTGTTGCTTGAAGGAGAGAGCTTCGTCAAACCTAATCCCGAGGTTGCGGGCTGATTAATTGTGTTTGGCGGGACCTCAGCGTCTTGGGGCCACCACTGTTTCGGGCAAAAGAGGTTATCCTGACCAAAGGGGAGGATTTCCGTTTTCCCCGAGTTACACTTGAGGTGGTGGGTTCTCATCCATTCAAAAGTTGCGGTAAGACAGTCTCTCAGATTTTCTTCAGCTGTAGTAGTGTTGTCTTGAACAAGGATGAGCTGAGTGTCATCAGCGTACGATATAGTGCTGATGTTGAAGGAGGTGATGAGCTCTATCAAGGGGGTCATATACAGGTTGAAAAGAATTGGGCTTAGGCTAGAGCCCTGTGGCACCCCTGTATTGAGTGCTTTCTCGTCTGACCGATAGTTCCCCAGTATGGTGACTTGCTTCCTATGGCTGAGGAAGTTTGTCAGCCAGTTTAGGGCAGTCCCTGTTAGCCCCGAGTCTGCCAGGCGGCCAATTAATACGGGATGTGAGACCGTATCAAAGGCCGCCGACAGGTCGAGCAGGATCAGGACGGCTTTTTTACCTTGGTCCATTGCTGTCTTGAGGGTCTCCACCGTATGTAGGAGGGCTGACTCCGTGGAATGTTTTGCTCTGAAACCTGCCTGGCTCGGGTGTAGTAGGTTGTTTTCCTCCAGAAATGTGGTCAGCTGCTTGTTTACCGCTGCCTCAGTGAGTTTGAACAGTAGTGGAAGCAGTGATATAGGGCGGAGGTTGGAAAGTATGGTAGGGTCAGCTAGGGTTTTTTTTTGAAGGGGTTTCAGGGCAGCGAGTTTCCATTCAGATGGAATGGCAGCAGTGGCAAGGGAAGAGTTAATGATGTTATTTATAGTAGGGTTAACTGTGTCCACTATGGTTTGGAGAAGCAGAGGGGGACACGGATCAAAAGGGGAGCCTGACTTGATGGAGAGGATAGCTTGGCGAGTTTCGTCAAGACTGACCGGGACAAATTTACTTAGCTGCGGGTTTTTTTTGGTAGGTGGTAGATTTTCCTGGAAAAGGGATTCAGGGGGGTCTGGAAAGTCTTTAATGAGATTTTGGATTTTTTGTTCGAAGTAGTCTGCTATCGAATTGCACAGGGTAGGTGAAGGTGGGATATCTTGTCTGAGGATTCTGGGGTTCATGAAGTCATCAACTATTTTGAAGATTTGCTTATGATTGTTATTGGACATAGTGATGGCATCAAGGAAATGATCTTTTTTGGCGGTTTTTATCATTGCGTGATAGTGTTTCCTAGCAGTTTTGTAGTCTAGGAGTTCAGTATCACTATAGGTACGGCGCCATTTCTTTTCAAGGGTTCTAACCTCTGAGCGCTTGTCTTTAAGGTGGGGGGAGAACCATGGGGCACGTTTTTTGTTTTGCTTTTTTCTCGCTTTTTGCGGGTTGGGGGGTCCGCCGAGATCAGTGATCCATTTACAGAAATTGCTGTAGTCTGTTTCAGTACAGCCAGTGGGGAGGGGTTTCGAGTTCTCAGCGACGAGGTGCAGATTGGGGGAGTTTATTAGTTTCTTCCAATCTGTCTGTGCCTGGGTGTCGACTTTTGGATTGGGAGTGTTTGCCCTTTTTTTTAGAGCGAGGTTGAAAGGGATCAGCCAGTGGTCTGTCCACGTTTGAGGCAGGGGAGTTGCTACAGTTAGGGTAGAGAGATTGGTGCTAATGCAGTCCAGAATGTGACCTGCTTTGTGTGTGGGCTTTTTGGTCAGTATTTCCAGCCCCAGGATATCGGTTAGTTCATTGAGCCATATTGTGTTAGGGTCGTTAAGTTTGTCCAGATGGAAATTTAAGTCGCCTAATACGGTGAAGTTGGCGTATTTTATGGTGAGAGTGCTGAGTGCTTCTTCGAAGCTGTGTGGGAAACCGTTCTGTGGTCCTGGTGGGCGGTAGATGAGGGCGCCAGCAAAGGTGTTCTCGTCATTTATCTGAATGCGGAAACCCATGCTTTCTGCTCCCTTAATGTCCGAAAGTTCGAACGTGGAGCACTTCATGGAGTCACGGTGGATAATGGCTAGGCCACCACCTCTTTGTTCCTGTCTATCGATTCGTTGGATGAGGTATCCCTGGGGGACAGCCTGGGCTATAACAGGGTTGCACCATGCTTTTAGCCAGGTTTCTGTTACGAATAGTAGGTCAAAGTCGTTTTCTGTAATTAGGTCATAGATATGAGCTCCATTTTTGCAAATTGACCTGGCATTGATTAGGGCTCCTCTGACAAGAGTCGAGTCTTCCGTAACAGGTAACAGTTTCTCCGGGGTGAGAGAGATTTTACATGAATGGCAGCATAAAGGCCCTAACCATTTGTCAACATTGATCACATTGTGACAGTTATTGCTGTTGTGGTTTAGGGAGAGGATTTTTTCTCTAGTGAGAGTAGGCATTGGGTTGGTGCATACCTTGGGTTGGACGGCGTGACATGCTCTGGGCCCGGTCGTGGCACGGACGGGCACAGACGGGCTTGCCTTAGGCGCGCAAACGGCGCGCAAACGGCGCGCCCGCTGCGCTTGCCCGCTGCGCGTTCTGTGATGGCACATATTTATAGGAAGGGGAAGTGTCTAGAGAGGGCGTGGCCTAAGCGAAGGGGCGTGTCCGTGCTCCTCGCTACGATGGCGTCAAAGAGCCTGGGTGTTTGGGTCCCGTTTCAGCGCTAGAGTCCGCTGTACGGTGGTGAGGGATGCCTGGGATAACAGGTGAGGAGATGTTCTTTTGTAAAATCAAAGAAAACAGTGCAATATTCAAATTTTTAAAATTTTTAAAATCGCGCTTTCACAGCTCCCGGCTTCCGCCTCAGGAGACACAATTACATACAAGCGTCGCTTTACTCGTGGCGCTTATATAGTTGGTTTGCAGTGGGCGTGGCCTAAGCGAAGGGGCGTGTCCGTGCTCCTCGCTACGATGGCGTCAAAGAGCCTGGGTGTTTGGGTCCCGTTTCAGCGCTAGAGTCCGCTGTACGGTGGTGAGGGATGCCTGGGATAACAGGTGAGGAGATGTTCTTTTGTAAAATCAAAGAAAACAGTGCAATATTCAAATTTTAAAAATTTTTAAAATCGCGCTTTCACAGCTCCCGGCTTCCGCCTCAGGAGACACAATTACCTGGAGCTTGTAATGGGTCTGCGAGGGATTACTGCACACCTCTTAAACCCCCACGCCCACATTCTTTCATACCCTTCATGACAACATTTACAGTTATCGGTTTCTGTCACCTGGTACCCCTTACGTTCCAATGCAACCCCTCTGCTATCCCAAACAAGTACCATGGGCTACATAATGTGGCTTGTGTTACTATTACTAGATTTTCTGTATCACAGGGCCGCCATCGTACTCTCCTGACCTGCCCCTAATTGTGCTCAACGCATTGCCTCATGGTGGAAAGTGGGGAGGCCTATTGGGGTGGGCTACAGCTGGGGTAAAAAAGGTAGGAGCTCTGTACCTCGACAGGGAGCTTCTTCCCTTTGAGGAATTTAGGACGGAATTCTCTCTACTGCAAGGCCACTTCCTGCTTCATAGAGTGGTGGCAACGGCACTCCGTAAACATCGGAACACGGGGCTCACAGAAACACAACTCCACAGGCCCTGTCAGTACATTGTGATATCCACAGGCCCTTACAGAGCAGTGACGGCCCTTTATAGGGTAATACGGGAAGGCTCACTTTTACACTTAAAGACGCTGTGCAACAAATGGGAGGATGACCTTGGAATCCTCATCCCAGAGAAAGGCTGGACTAAATTACTAGATAGAGTACCGAAAATCACCCAAAACGCTAGATTTAAATTGATTAACTTCTATGTCCCCCCAGACCGCATTAATAGATACTTTAGAGTAGAAGACGCGGCCAGCCCAAGATGTGGAGTGATAGTAGCAGATTACATACACATGCTGTGGCAATGCCCGACCCTGCAGTAGTGCTGGGAGGAAGCAACGACTGCCATGGCGGAAGTGGTGGAGAAGAAGGTGCCTTGCTCCCCGGGTCACTTTCGCTATATGTATGAATATATTATGGGACGTTATCGACTATTTATGAGTGTAAATGTTTAACCGCTGGGCTTGATTAAACCTCAATAAAATGGGTTTAAAAAATAAATCATGGGGACGCCATGTTTCCAATTCTGGGAAAACCTTTTGCAAACCATTGCAGTCTGGTACTTAATTGGATTCACTCATCACTCAAAGGGATCAAGACTAGACCACCCGACATGTTTTCGATGTTAAAAGAAAGCTCACATCGTAAAAATGTGTAGTCTTCTGGTAACCACATGTTTTCACAGCATGGCACCTGCAAGTGAGACTTTGCTGTCACTTATGCCAACCTCGTAACAGTGACTTGGCACCTGTTTTGTCTCAGACTTCCCAGTTATAAATGCTCATGCATTAGCCAGTGCAAATGTTATGATACAAAGAGACCTCTGAATAAAATTAGGAGATCAGATCTGCATTTGGAGTTATTGATGTTACTGAAGCTGCAGGCCAATGTATTCCCCAATTAAATGTACAACTTACACAGGATCCAAAATATTTTACTGACTCAATAAAAGCACAATATTTTGATAAAGAATAACTTTGCAACTCCCCTCTCCATTCTCCTAAAGTGCCACAGCAAATAAAATACCAGAATGTTGCAATGCACAAGACAGAGAACCAGGGGGCAGATGAATGTACAAACTGGTCACAAATTGTGGTCACAAATTGTGCACCAACTTTTTGCACCCAGTATTTTACTTTGCCAACAGACCTATGTATTATTCGGCAAGCTCAATTTGCATCATTCTGCCTTCACTACAATGACACGTATGGCTCGAGGGGACTGCCAACTACCACCCCTTTTGACTTCATTCCAAAATGGAAAGAACGTTCTTCTTTAAGCAGCCCTAGGTCCTTAAATGAACTGGGGCTGCTGTAAAAAAATATGTGCTTCGGAAAACGTTGAAATGACAGCAAGTAGGACTCCCTGAACAACTTGATACTCTGCCTTAAGCTGCCACCCCACTGGGAATCAGTACCAACCCCATCCAGGGATTCAGCAACAGATTAAATGGTCTGCGACCAAAAATATGGTCACACACCGTTCATACATACCATACCTTCCGATTTGCAATTTGGAAGGATCGTATTTTATGAGTCAGAAAAGGTTTTCCAGATCACAAAATATTTTTGGATACGTGACTTACTGGTCCAAAGACTGTACTTAACTGAATAGAGTGGTTCATAATTAATAAATGACCTTCTACATCTGGTCACACATCTGGATCTGTCTGGCAAAGCACCAATAAACATTGACTTACTAAGTTACTTTCGTAGAGGTTGTGCTGTGAATGAGGCATCTTGACAAAGTCCTGGTTCCAGGGGTCAGCCGGTCTGCCTTTGTAAGGTGTGGGTACAAACCCTGCTCCAACAGTGCTGACCTGCGGAGACAGAAATGGTCATTAGAGAGCGGGGCCGTCCTCATTGCACCAAACTAATATCAAGCTTTAATTTTAAGATGCAGGTCCTTCATTTTACCACGTTGATCTGGATAGAGAAATTAAAGAGACCATCAAAATTTACAACTCATATGTGTACACGCATGCAGCCTGAAAGACAGAGTAGAGATTTAAGCTTGAGATCAGTGACAATATCAAACTTGTTCAGTATTCGTTTGATCAGGAATAAATGATAACTTTTTTCCAGCAAAAGAAACTCAAATCAATGCAAAAAGGACTGCAAAAGCTTTAGCCGCCACAGCAAAATCTTTTTTGGTCAGTTGAAGAGCAGACGTTTGATCCTGGGGAGATCTTTACATGTGTAAATTCACTGCTAAATTGTGTCCCATCATATCCCTCTTGTGTCCCATCATATCCCTCTTTTCCTTTCGTCCTCAATGGTTTGCATTATTGTGCCTCTCTTCTCGGGGCTTGCTGTTTGAGCGAGCATACGTTTGGTTGCCCTTCTCTGGACGGGCATCCAGGATCATTTATACTGATGGAGATGTACCCTACCCAGATGGACAAGGTATTCTAGCTGTGTCAGCCAGAGGTACAAAAAAATGCTCTAGATGTAGCCTCTAGAAGGAAAGACGGTCTTCCAGATGATACCTCATGAGCTGGATGCAATATTCCGAATGTGAACTGCAGAACATGGCACCACCATACCGCAGATGAAATCAGCTGAACTGGATGCAAAACCTCAATAGTAGACAAGCCTAACTGACGTGTCTTTTTATTGAGAGATTTAAGTAACAGAGAACAAGAAACCACCCTCTTTATTAAGAAGTGCTGCCAACAAAACTAAGCAAAACTGGAGCCAAACAACTAATTCAACTTATTAATAAAAAGGCCTGGGACTATGCTGGAACATGAAAAGCAAGATTGACCCGGGTAGAATGTGTGGGTGTAGAATGGCATAATAAGGACATCACATGAAAATGCCATCTTGCATCGTCCTGGCCTGTTTTAGTGTTATGTGCATTACATTTGAGGTGTCTTAGATTAATGTCAGGTTACGCAAGTCGCATGTAGCTGAAGACTTACGCATGCCCTGTCGTACTCACAGCCACATGTAGTTGGGCACCTTAGCCCTCACTGGACAGAGGCTGATGTGTGAGAAAAGGCTGGGTTCTCTGCAGGGGTCAACGGAATTAGGAATGGGTCTCACATATTTAGGTTACGTAATGTATTATTTCCACTTAAAAGCATGAAATACTGTAATAATAAAATAATGGCCTGTGGCACACTACAAAAATAAGGAGACATTTGTTGGGTAAAATGTTCTTTGTAAGGCCTTGCACTGTGCTGCCCTATCTGTTGTCTCAGGTTGGCACTGTGTTTTTACCCCACTTACCTCGATATTCATCCAAGCCCAACAGAGGTGCCTCATCTTTACTTTTCTGTTTCACATCAGAGCTGGCCTCTGGTGAGTGGGGAACTACCAGCGTGGACTTCCTTGGAGTGAGGGCGCCTACCTAGGCTATGCAATAAAAGGCAGGTGGCAGTGGATTAATAGACGAGGGGCACAGGCCTTTTTACCAGGACACCTTTAGTGAGTGGTGAGTGACATGCCTGACCTATGTCGCGGAGATGAGCTGTACTTGTATGTGCAACTGTCTGGGAGTTCTCTTCCGACGGAGTTTTCCTCCATGTACTCTGTACACTTTGAAATGTCCAGGTCCCTCCCTAGGTATATGTGGAATACATACAGTGGGATTGATTATCATCTCGGAGTGTGGAAGACAAGCGGAGTGTAAATGAAATTTTAGACATTGAGAAACGTCAACATGAAATTCATAATTCACATACAGGCTCATGAATAGGTGCTTGTCGATGCGTGTTAGCAGTTTTCCGATAAATGTTTTTGCCTCCAATGTCTTCTGGGGCTGCCCTCTTTTCTTGACCGGGTGATCATCATGGCCAATTACACACACCCTGTCCACTGACAGACAATCAGTACTTACTAGATCCTAATTGTGTCAATGGGGGGTCTCTCCCCTTTGCTGTCCTGGAACCTCTGTAGCCTGGTCCTTCAACTGGATACAAAGTGCCCCTTTTAACACTTGTTTCCAAGGGTAACTGGGAAGAGCAGTCAAAGGCTGATTCAGGGAGGTACTGCGGGCTAGAAACTTACAAAATGGCAAGTGGAACATAAAGGTTCAATAAATAACTGAAAAAGTACTGTAATGATTACACATCTACTATGAACAAAATGACAAATATTTACAATATTTCAAGTCTATTTGAAAATGGAAATCCCTCCTAAAAGGGCCTTGAAGAATTGCAGGGTGTAGATCAAGCTACAAATAAATATTACAAGGGCAATTAACCTGGTGCAACTAGTCCAGGCTTCTCCAACGAATAGTTAGCGAGCTACTGGTGGCTCCCAGGCATAAGTAGCTCTCCTGTTTGCAGCCTGGCCAACTAAATTAGTAGCTTGTTTGGTTGGTGTCTTTAACATATGTATAACAAAATCTTAAAGAGTATATTTGATATGCAAGTGTGTGTAATTTTAAAACTCATATACTGATGTTGGAAGAACAATTGTCTTATTATTACCTTGGTGCCAGGGGCATTGCAGCTATGCCTGTTATGGATTACCCACATAGAGGCAGTTAACACTGACAACATTGGAAAACTTGTTTTACATTAGTGCTGGCATCTGTGCGTGAAATCACTGCTGGTAATGTATATGGTGGTCACTAATATAATCTTGTCTTTTATGGTTATTATACAAACACTTGTAATAATAGTAGCTTGTGATATTTTGACGGAAGTTAAGTAGCTCTTATTGCAGAAAAGATTGGGGACCCGTGATCTAGTCTGTTCCCATTACCTGTGGTAGTATGCAAATGTTCATCTGGTACCAACAGGCTCTAAGCCTAAAACCCAGCAATGCCTCTATGGGACTACAATACAAATCTTTTTAGACCAGCAAGGTCGAGCTCACAGGCTTTGTCAAGTCGTTTATTTTATTTGGCAATTTATAAAGTGCAAACACATGACCGAGGGCGTCAAGGCTCTAGTTCAGTTGGTCTCCTCGGAAGAAGAAGAATTACATAGTCCTAACCCTGAAGGAAACATTATTAAGAAAAGAGCCAGGTCTTCAAAGCCTTATGAAAAGGAAAGTGGGCCTGCAGACAAGAAATGGAATAAGGATAAGCATTTCAGAGCTTGGATGCAGCCACAGAAATGGATCTTCCTCCCTATCTTGCCTTTCAATATGGGGAAAACCAACAGATTTTTCCCCGCGGATTGCAGCTGTCCATATGGAATGTACCATTGGAGTCTAGATACCATTGGGGCCAGTATTTGTAGTGCCTTGTGAATAATGCAGAAGGCTTTGAACATAATTAGTTTGCTAACCGGAAGCCAGCGCAATTTACGAGTCGCCGCAGAAGCTGAATGGGATTTGGGAAGATCACGAATCAGTCTTGCCGCCACATTCTGAACATGTTGCAGTTTGGCTATACTAGTCTTACTGATGTCCAGGTAAAGAGCATTACAATGGTCCAACTCGGACATAATCATGCCAAGTCTGCTTGTTTGCCTGCAGGTTGAGCGAGAAAAGGAAACACTTTCCTGAGAGTCATAATCACCCAGAAACAAGTTGAGACTGTCCTGTTAACCCGAAGAATGAAGGACATGTTGTTGTCCACCAGAACTCCAAGATGTTTTGAAGACTAAACAGGGTTGGGTAATTGACCCAGCATTTCCAGCCACCAAGATTGGGTCCATATGGATTGTTGGCTACCGAAGATCATGACCTCATTTCTATCACCTTTGAGTCAGAGTTGTTTTTTATAATCCAGATGACCACTGGCTGGATGCAGTTATTGAAGTTGGTGGATGAAGCCGCTATGTCCTTCATAATAGACACAATTATTTGTGTGTCGTCAGCGAAGGACAAAACCTGTAGCCCAAATTATCTTAGCAGTTTCGCCAATGGGGAAACATAGAAGTTGAACAATGTGGGGCTCAGGGAGAAGACCTGAGGAGCCCAACATGGGGTAGCCATGGGCTCTGAATAGAACTGATCTACAACCACTGTCTGTGACCTATCCTTCAGAAAGAATAACAGTGAAAGAGGTCAACAAGCCAGTCAGGAGGGATGGTATCGAAGACTGCAGATTGATCCAGAAGTATCAGCACCGCAGCCTGTCCTGCATCCACCATGGAGAGGATGTTATTGACCGCTGATAACAATGCAGTCTTGGTCCCATGGTTACTTTTGAATACAAACTGAGACACATCCAACAAATGTTGTTGTTCCAGACAGTGTTAAGTAAATAAGTAAAAGGGAGGTCTCCTCTCAGATCCAATCAGGGACGAGGAGAAAGCAACAAGGAAAACAAAGGAATAGTCCCTGGAAAGCCTAGATTTTTAGGCAGAGAAAAGGAAGATTTCCTTTTAGGTGATATGGACAAGGAATGAAGGGGAGTAAGCCGGCAATAAGCCTATAGGTGCCATAACCACATGAAAAATAAATCACAATAACTGAGGGAAAAGGTACAAAAACAATTCATAACACAAGTTTTGAGAAATTGTACAATATTTAATTCACGAAATACAAAAAATAGTAAATATATAGTGCCAGTAAAATACAGTCAACTGTCAAACTTGTGTTATGAATTGTTTTTGTACCTTTTCCCTCAGTTATTGTGATTCATTTTTCATGTGGTTATGGCACCTATAGGCTTATTGCCGGCTTACTCCCCTTCATTCCTTGTCCATATCACCTAAAAGGAAATCTTCCTTTTCTCTGCCTAAAAATCTAGGCTTTCCAGGGACTATTCCTTTGTTTTCCTTGTTGTTCCAGACAGGTCATTAGCTGGTTGTTCATGTTTTTATCTAAGATATTAGTGGGAACCGGCAGCAGAGAAAAGGGGCAATCGTTTTTTTAAAACCGGAAGGGTCTAGTTTGGGGTTTTTGAGGAGAGGCTTAATGACCACATTGTTTCAATTTTGGGAGTAACAGCCAGAAGTAATAGCGTTACAGAAGGCCTGAGAGCTCTCGGTACTGGGGTAAGCTATGGGTGCAGATAGGAGGTTAACCAATTAAAAAAAATCTCTAGAGGAGTTGGCTGATGAAAGCTTATTATTACTGTAGAGAGATTTCTCTTGCCTAATTGTCGCTTTGTATTCTGCCAGGATGACCTTATAATTGGCTCTAACGTGAGGTTTTTAGCCTTTACGCCAGGCATGTTCTTGACGGCGGCAGCCGTGTCTATGTATTCTGTCTCTCAGAAAACCAAGGAGAGGGAGGCTTTTTCCTGTGTGTGGGATTCCTTATGCGGGGCCAGAGAATCAATGGCTGAAGTGAGCCATGAAGAAAACACTATTGCTGCCAATTCCGTATCACCGTGGTCAGTCCAATTACAGTCGTTCAGAGGTCGGGAAAAGGATGCCTTACTAAGGCCTCGCACATTTCCCTTTGTAGAACCTTATTACTTTCCTCAGGTGCAATTTTGTATGTGGTGGGCAAAGAAAGGGAAAGGGGAACAGCATAGTGATCAGACCAAACTAGGTGAAGGGGTTATTGAACCCTGAGATGGTAGTCATTGGAAAAAAATGCAGTCAAGGATATGGCCTGCTTCGTGGGTAGATGCCCTTACTAATTGCGAGAGTCCACAGCATAACATTGTGTCTTTAAAGGCCTGAGAGTGTTTACACAACTCACTGTTTTTCACAATGTAAATTGAGGATTACTGCCTCAGCCACCACGTTTAAAAAAATCAATAAAATAAGCCTATTAGCTTTATCATAGACATAAACATGTTCTTGATGTAGAGATGGAAATGTTCCTTGCATGGTCGACAGACATGTACCCCTCCATTGAGTGCCTGACTGTATATGAAACAGGTATCATGATTTGTTACCTGGTCATAGCATCATGCTAACCTAGTGTATGCACGGAGTTGCAGGCCCAGAATCTGTAATGTGACCTGGAGGAGTATACCAAGCGTGACCTCATGGGGGCATCGACTACTACCCCTGTCCTTTGTGAATCACATTAAGCTGCGTTGGCAGTGTACCATGATTTGTGAATCCTTAGTGCGAGCAGACCTTTTTTCTCTGCGTCAGAGAGTGTGGTCCTCTGACCCTCACGTGTAAAGTTCTGCTTTATGTGAACACCAGAACCTTGTGCTGACATCCTGTGTGCATGTTAATGCATGTTTGCAGTGAATAAGTAGAAAATGGATGACAGTAGGACTGTGGGTATGGGATGACCCTGAATACTGGGGCCAGTGCGATCCATTATGGATGCCCCTTGTTAGAGGTCGCCTGCACAGAGCTTGCACTGTGCTTGCAAAATCTCTTGCAGCTAAAAGCCTAAAAGGGGCTTAGAGCCTTCAGTAATTACTTTAATTTACTATTGGTGGGCTCCCACGTTATTCTCATCTCCTTGCTTTCCTTTTGATCAGCGCCTCCTCCTCGCCTCCGGCTTCCACTTGCACTTGAATCTTCGCCCTACCGTGGAGCTTGCACTAAGTACTCCTTCCTGTGGCCAGTGTCTTCCACTGGCCACAAGATTTTGCAGGTGCTCCCTTGTTTTTTCCAACATGCATTAGCTGTTTTTAAACGCCACATCTCCCTGCATGCCCACTGTTGGTTTTAAGCACCCCTTCCCTCCCCCGTTGCTTTTTTAACCCACAACCTCCTCCCGCTCTCCGTCGCTTCACCCACCCCATTTCAGCCACCTCCCCCGCAATCACTTGTTTTACCACCTTGTGTCCTTTTTAGGATGAAGTGTGGCTAGAGAAATCTTGGGGACATTCAGTAAGCTTCCCTGCAAATACATTCTGCCCGTTGCTGACCATTGGCTTTATAGTTTGGAACTCACATTTGCTGGCTTTCTATTTCCTGGCCTTATTTGTTTTAGGCTGTCCTCCCAAGGAGCAAATACTTTTCACACTACCTCTCCTTGTATTCTTCCATGAGTGTTTCTTTCTGTAAACAGGCCTGTAAATATTGGCCTTATCTTGTCAGATTTGCTGTGCATTCAAAGACAGTGGTCAAATGTCAGGCCTTGTCTACCAAGGGAGCTTGGTGTTTACCTTTCGTTCTCGGATTTCAAATTGAGAGGATTCGTGTGACAATTGAGCTGGATACTGGAAGTATAGGAAAGGCTTTTTTATAGCACACAACATTTAAATGGGCTGTGCAATTATTTCAGAATATATAAAAATTGGCAAAGCACAAATTAGGCAAATTTGTTGTTAATTCTGAAGTGTGTTGAAAACAAATACTTTAATATGATCAAACTAATCACTACACTCGGTGATGCTATTTCCACACATTATCATTTGTGCGCTAGATCGTTTTATTAGTAAAACGGTGTGTCTGTGCAAATGTAATGGTCATTTCAATTGAAATTTTTTGTCTGTAATGGCAGTGAGCTACCATATCATGAAAACTCCACTTTACACCACTTCCCTCTACTCTACCACTGCACGCCACTGCATTCTACTTTGCACCACTCCACTCTACACCATTTCACGCCCCTGAATTCTGCGCCACTACACTCTACTCTGTACCACTCCATTCTACGTCACTCCTCTACGCTAATCCATTCTACAAGATCACTGTATTCTTCGTCACTGAACTCCACACCACTCCAGTATAGGCACCTCCACTCTACATTGCACAACTCCATTGTACACCAATCAACACTGCACCCTATGCCAATACGCTGTACGCCACTGCAATCTACTCTGCAACACTGCATTCTACACCACTGAACTCTACTCTACTCTACTCTACTCTACTCTACGCCACTGTGGTCTGCAGCACTCCACTCTACTACACCACTGTACTTTATACCACTACACTCTAAGGCACTATATTCTGCACCACTCTACTCCACACAATACGCCACTGTACTCTACGCCACTCCACTCTACACCACTAAACGTCACTGCACTCTGTGTCACTGCACTTTACTATGCAACACTGTAATCTATGCCACTGCATTCTATGATGCCACATTATACGCCACTGAATTCTATGCCGCTGCACTCTACGCCACTTTACTCTGTAACATTTTACGAGACCACACTCTATTCCACTCCAACACATGACACAATAAACCACTCCACTCTACAACACTCTACCCCATTCCACTCTACAACACGCCACGCCATTCTTCTCAATGGCACTAATTTTTAGCTATGCTGAATAACATGCTGGTGTACAACATGACTAAAAACACATTGGCAAAGCCAAAAGCTTTTGCACAGGCGAGACCTATTGGTTGTGCCAATCCTTTTAATAGGCACAGGCACAGGGAGATTAAATGATTTTTGCCAGAGTCACAGGATGTTGAGTCGACGCGGACACTCTGACCTGGATCGTCAGGTCCAAGGTCGACAGCTTTGGCCGTACCACTATTACCTTGCCACTCTAGGAATATCTTTATGGGGTGGGACTTTGACCCTTTCATATTCTGTCCTTCTCATCTCCCCAGGAATATTCTTTTCCAGTTCTTGGCCTCCCTTTGCAGACTCGTTAGTACTTTACTACAGCAGGCGGGATCTGGTGCTAAGGGTTGAAAAGGCCCTTCAGCTGGCTCCTTGACTGTCTTTGCCTGAACACTTTATTTTTTTTTATTTAAATGCAATAGAGACCGAAGCCAGGTAAGGGGTAGAAGCTTCCTCTGGGGCAATGGTGGCAGAAGCCTTTCTCCTCATGATGAGAGAGGCATGGCTGATCTAGGTGTTCACTAAATAGACTGAATGCATAGAAGAGATCCTTCCTCTGGGAGACTAGAGAGATCTCATCTTATGGGTGCCTCCATCCTCTCTGCTGGCAGGAAAGCACTTAAGAGAACCTTGGCTGCAGCAGACAATGGTATTGGAGTGTTACTTTCATGTTGGGCTGCGCCCCTTTGAGACTTTGCACTATCAACCTCTGGTCTCCTATGTACAACATGCCAATTAAACCTCCTTGCAAGTGCTAAAATTAGTTTAAAAAATGCCCCTTCCTCATTTACAGGGCATTAGCGAGGAAGATTAAATCCTTACTGGCAGTGCCACAACCATGTTTTGCACAAATAAATAGGAAAAAGTGGAATCCTAACTTCTTTACGAAGAGGCAGCTGAGATATAGGACTTTGCTAAAACAGCAGGACTCCTTAGCAGGTTGTCTTCCTCAAATCACGAGAGAGAGCTCCTGCTGGAAGTGGCATAACAGATTTGTTAGAATTGCTGTGATAAAGGTTCTCATACTTATGAGTCAACAGAAAATATAATCTTCAAATACCTAAATATAGTCCCTTTTTTACAGTGAAAAAGCGGATTCAAACTGCGCTTTATTTATCTATTTTTTTTTTATAAATAACTCCTGTTTAGTTTGCTTGCACGTGGGTGAATTATTTTGATAAACGATGTGTACCCTTGGATTCACATGTTTAAGCTGTCTGCCCCGGATTTGGAGCACTATGTATAGTATTATTTCTATCTATATTGTTCTGTACATTCTCCGATTGCTAGCTATCTTAGAAAGGCATTTTCGATTTTACTCCCAAACCCCTGCACGAAAAATTTACCTTGACATACTTTCTTTCTTCAGAGTGACCCTCTTCTTACCTTCCATCCTCTGCAAGCCTTCTATTTCCTTCCTCTCAATCTCACGCCAGCCTCATTTCTGCTTATTGTAATTCTGCAATTGGCTGATACCTCATTTCATACATCGCAATCTAATTCCATAGATCACAACCTCCCCTCTTTAAAGCCCTATCCCTGTAACCTAACATTACCTAATGTCCCCAAGCCTATCTCTCTCACCAACCATTTACCTGACTTTACATAGCCCCACTAATACACACCTCACTGATATTATATAACCTATCACAAAGTAACTGTTGTAAATGCATGCAATCGTTTCTAGAGAACACAAGACTAATCGCGATAACCAACAATAACCACCAACTTAACCATTAGACAAAGACCAGACAAAGTGGATTACATCACAAAGTGAAGCCAGATTCTACTAGTACAATGCAGGGTTCCTCCGATCTGCATGGATCTCACTGAGAACTGCATCAAGACTTTGGGAAAACAAGCACATACCGGGCATCTCTTAAATGGAGTTCTGTCCATGAGGCGTAGGCCAACGGCCCGCGTCGACGCACCGGAATGTAGCTGGTGATGTCGAAAAGTCTATTCGATGTCGAAAATGTTTTATAAAGTATTTACGCTTCGAAGTTGCTAAAAAAAATCTTTTCTAGCCGGAGCGGAAAACTTTCATCCGAACCCAGTGGCGGAAAAAAACAATCTGAGGATGGAGTCGATGACCATGCGCAGTATTGTTTAAGGGAGGAGTCACCTATCTCGTGACTACAAAGACTTCTTCCAAGAAGACAACAACCTGCAATCATCCGAGCCCAACACCAGGTGGCGATCTATTGCAAAAGTGTACGATCTGCAGCTCATATGCCTCGAACAAGAAGCATCCCTGTGCCATCCGGCAATTTGCCTTGAAACCTTGAGACTAGTGCTGTGGTCTGGAACAAGAGCCACATTGAAGCAGAAGCCCTGGGCAGCCTCAACTGCCGAAGAGATACCATAATGGATGACTCTGCCCAAGGTCTGCATTTGCCCTACCCAAGCACCTTATGCACCAGGACATGGAGGTCGCAACTGCCGAAGGGGAGTGCCGTTACACAGGCCTGCTGTGTTAACTCCATCTAGCAGTCTTTCCTCCCATGTGAGGTTGCTGCTGCGGCCCTAACAGAAGTGAAACCACAGTTGCAAGTATGGGTACATGAACCACACCCGCTGCACCACTAGAACTGCAACGCCGTGCAGAGGCTTAGTCTCTGACTATAATAAGAGACTGGAACACGTCGAAGAATCTGCTACGTCGACTGAAGAATGTTTGCCAAAGTGAACACAGGGTGTAAAAGACGTTGAACTGAGTTTTGCAGATAATCAGTAGGGTAACAGGACATAATCTGCACCTGTGCCTAACAAGTGCCTACCCCCACAGGGTACTAGGAGCTAGAGCCATTACAAATCAGCTAGATCGAAGAGAGTACCAGAAGGGGCGTGTACCGCCTTACTGAAGATGGTCTCAGGATTACAACCTTGACATGCAATTCCTATTGAACTTATATTTCATTTTGCTATAAGATTAAAGTTCTTTATCTTAACTAAACGATAAACACTAGGCTTGACCCAACTTTATAGTGACTGTTGGTTGACGATAGAGTTCTGAGCACTTATTCCCCACACTATTTCTCAAAGAAGCCTTTGACTGCTTGATCTTGCCACCAAGAGAGTCAAGTGTGGAAAGGGTAGTGCTTGGCCCAGTTTGCAGATCCATAGTAGGATGGACACAGTGGCAAACAACTTTAATCACCACATTTGCGCCCCTGTGGGGCACTCCAGAATGGGGTTTCACACCGATCTCTGCCTAGAGTTACCTGATGTAATCCAAGTAGACGGATCTTGTATCATGAGTAATTTATTCGTAGGGAAAAACAGCTTATACATCCACCAACATTGGAAAGCCAGAGAGGTCTGGACAACTGCTACATACAAAATGTAGAACACACAATGAAGTATATC
This sequence comes from Lissotriton helveticus, assembly GCF_964261635.1. Classification (NCBI taxonomy): domain Eukaryota; kingdom Metazoa; phylum Chordata; class Amphibia; order Caudata; family Salamandridae; genus Lissotriton; species Lissotriton helveticus. The sequence goes on from NC_136072.1 coordinate 794,054,340, forward strand.
AATTCCAATGAGGTAGTCTTAAAGGGATATAACACACCTTCCCCCTTAAAAAAACAAAAAAAAAACACACAAAAAAAAACCAAATAACAATCAATGAATGAAATCACGCAATTTAACAGGGGTATGTTTAACACGAGAACTTTTCCTGAAGGTAACATCACTAGATTGTGCGTTCAATTTATCCACTTTACTGTTTGCATCAAAACTACTAGGAATACGTTCTTGAGCAATCTTATCACGCACAATATCAGAACTTAATGATTCGTGCCCTAAAGTGTCAAACAAATTTGAAAAAGCTTCATTGTTATTCCTAGTAGCATTTTGTAAATCGCCACCAAATGTGTTCAACAAAGCCGGAAAAGAATCATTGTTAGAGTTTGGTGAAGACAATTGTGAATTAGCTTTAGAATCAAATGTCCTACATAAAGAAACCCTTCTAAAATTCCACACTTTCCCACCTTGCACCCTGACAGCTTTGCTAAATACTTCTATAACTTTGCAAGGATCAGACCATTTATTCCACCTTAAACCAGAAGTTCTTCCAAACTTGACTCTCACAAAATCACCAATTTTAATCCTTGACTGATGATCACCCAAACGTACAGAAGAACCTTTCATCTTTTCCTGATATTTCAAAACCTTATCTCTAACCTTAGAGGGATCAAAAGAAGACTCACAAGGAATTTTCATCTTCATCCACCAAGGTAAAAGCTTCGAACCAGGTTTCCTACCTTTCAATAATTCAAATGGCGAAAAACCCGTAACTGAATTAGGAGAAGTACGGTAAGATAAAAGAGAGGCACGGAGAGTTTTCTTCCAATCTAAATTACCGTTTACAGCCAGTTGAATGGATTCCTTAATGACTCTATTGAAGCGTTCCGTTTGACCGTTGGCTTGAGGATTGTAATTAGATACTTTTTTGTGTACTATACCACACCTATCAAGAAAAGAAGAAAATTCACTGCTAATAAACTGTGGACCATTATCAGACACTAACTCAGCCGGAATGCCTTCTCTACAAAAGATTTCATCAAGGAACTCCACTACTTGAGCAGAACCGATCTTGTCCACCACTTTCAACTCAGGCCATTTAGAAAAATAGTCAATCAACACTAAGATAAAAACTGCCTTATTATCTGATAAATCAAGAGGACTAATAATATCAATTCCCAATTTCTTCCTAGGGCACGTAGTAAACTCAATAGGAGAAATGTCCATCTTTCCAGCTAATGGCTTATCCGACTTGTCGCTGTTGGCACAAGGAGAACATGAACTGACCCATTTGTCCACCATTCTATCAACACCAGGCCACCAATAGAATTCGCTGATTCTTCTTTTTGTACTTGACATTCCCATGTGGCCTTCATGGGCCATGAGAATAATTTTTTCTCTCAAATTACAAGGAGGAACTATCTTATCTCCCCTAGTTACAAAACCGTGATCAAACATGAGTTCTTCTTTCACTTTATAAAAGGCTAACATGTCACCCGATAACTTTCTTTCTTCAGGCCACCCTTGCTGCAAAAAATTCACAACATTAGATAAACTAACATCTCTGCACATAGCGTCTCTCCAATCCGTTTCTGAGATAACATTTGACGACATGTTACATTTTACACTATTAACATCGTCAATTGTGAATGCAACATCAAAATCAGGACAGATATTGGCAATCTCACATGAATCATCACAAGGCAATCTAGACATGCAGTCCGCATGTACATTTAAGCGACCAGGCACGTATTCAACTATACACTGAAATTCTTGTAATTTGGCAGCTAAACGTGCCAAACGTGCCGTTAACGTTCGAGCACCACCAGCAGCTAACATGTTTATCAAAGGCTTATGGTCAGTTCGCAAACGAAATTTCGTGCCCCAAAGAAATTGCCTAAAATGTTCGACCGCCCACGTGCAAGCTAAAAGTTCCTTCTCGATGGTGGAATAGTTACATTCCGCACCACGAAGAGTCCGAGACGCATAGGAAACTACATACTCCTCACCCATATTCTTTTGCATAAGCACAGCACCAATACCAACATTACTTGCGTCAACACACACTATGCATTCTTTACCCAAATCAAAAGGTCTTAAAAAGGGAGCATTAGCAATTTCTTTTTTTAGTAACTCAAAAGCAATCTGTTGTTCATTGTTCCAAACAAATTTGACATCTTTTTTTTAACAGTAACCTTAATGAATGAACTTTAGAGGAATAGTCTTGCACAAATTTACTATAAAATTCAGTAAGGCCCAAAAATGAAACAAGTTGTTCTTTGCTATTAGGTGCCGGTGCCTTAACTATGCTCTGGATATGATTAAATTTGGGTTTAATACCTTGAGCAGAAATCTCATGTCCGAGATATTCTACCTTGCTCTGTCTGAATTTACATTTGGAAAATTTTAAAGTCAAACCTTTTTCTTGTACAGATTTTAATACTTTATCTAATTTTTCGTCATGATCCTCAAAATTACTCCCATAAATCAAAATGTCATCCTGGAAGGCAATGGCATTTTCGCAACTATCTAGGACCCCTTTCATAATTCTTTGAAAGACTGACGCCGCACTGGCTAAGCCAAATGGCATGCGTTGAAATTGGAACAATCCCTGGGGTGCCGCTCGCAGAGGAGTGCTTGTTCGTATCCTTGCTCTGGGAGACTTTGCCTGCAACAGAGGGAAGCGCCGGTGTGGAGAGACGCTGCACAGAGCAGAAGTGCGGCTGAAAGGGAGTCGGGACTGCGAGGTCCAACAGGCTGTGCGCTCATCATCCAGCACACCTGCAGCCTCTTCCCGGGACTCCTCCTCCCATTACCGCCCTTCATTACTCCTCGCGGCCCCCGCTTCGCGGGAGCCGCTCGCAGAGGAGTGCTTGTTCGTATCCTTGCTCTGGGAGACTTTGCCTGCAACAGAGGGAAGCGCCGGTGTGGAGAGACGCTGCACAGAGCAGAAGTGCGGCTGAAAGGGAGTCGGGACTGCGAGGTCCAACAGGCTGTGCGCTCATCATCCAGCACACCTGCAGCCTCTTCCCGGGACTCCTCCTCCTAATCACCTCTTGCCAATAAAACTGTTTCGAGCACGCGTGAGCGGAACGCGTGTGCGGGACGAATCCCGGGACAAAGCCCGGACTAAGGGCGGACCCTCTGAGACCCTCCGAGACACGAGGAGACCGGACCGGGCATATCTCCTAGTTTCAGGTACTGACTGTTGTTTTTATTAAATCATTTCCCCCACCATCGCTATTTGTTTCACCAATCGACCTCTTTCAACAAAACATGGCAACCGTTAATGTTGAGCTGCACGCGCAGGACAAACAGGGTGTGCTACTTAATGGGACTTTGGATAGTTACTTCACCAAATCCTCGCCTGATATTACTAGGGAGTATGTGTTAGCAGAGCGGCGGGCAGACCGCCGCCGTTCAGTGGAAAGCATGAAGAATGGACCAGCTTTGCCATTATCATCTCCCGCGATTGGACCCTCTGTTAATGCTGCTGGGGTACTAACAATCGATTCGACTCCTCTTTTAGACAGTTTACTCCCAGAGGTAGACACGGTTGTTCTTTCACCCGAAACCGTGCCTGGAGTTGACATGATTGATTTGTCCGCATCATTTACTGGAAGTGGCCTGTCGACTCTAAAGGGAGATGCCTTGTCACAACAGCTTGCAGCCCGTGCTAAGGCAAAAAAATACCAACGACGGGGAAAATTTATGGTCCCCCGCCGAACAAAAAACGACGGAAAAGGAGGGATCCATTGCAACCTAAACTGAGCTGCTGTGACTTTGGCAAAAATTTGTCTATAGTTGTTAAGAATCCTTGTGTTATTCAATCTGATTCTGAGGGGTTGGATATTATTTCTGCATCCCCAGTCCCATCTAATCCCCCTATAGACAAAGAGGTCAATAGGGAGTCAAGCGAGTCAGTCAATGTTCATACTGAGAATAGGGGCCCCGTGTCCCTCCCGGATATTGAGAACTTGATTAGATCATATTCTGTATCTATCTTGGAGAGGTTAACGGAGGTGGAGTGTAGGCTGTCTAAAATTGAGATTGCACTGCCTAAAATAGATCCCGTAGGCCATATAGATGTTAATCAAGCAGATATTCATGCATTTAAGGGTGTATCTCAAGTTTTGTCATCTGTTGTGCAACCTCCTCCCCCTATTGCTGCTTATGTTGTTCCTACCCCTCCCTTAATTTTACCTGTACCAAAATCTCCGGGGAACCCAGTGCCAGCTATTGCTCACCATCAAGCTAATTCTAGATCTTCTCATGAGAAAACTGGTGATCAAATGCTGGGGTCTGTTGTTAGCAAGACCAGTGCTAATACATCTAAAAATTCTGGTAACACAACCAACCTAGCTTTAACAGACCTAACACGGGAAGCGAGGGAAACCAGACGCACCTGGGGGAAACCTAAAAGGGTACCATTGCCTGAACTTCCACCAGAGGCAGTACCCTATGTGGTAGTCCTAACAGGTGTGCCGGCCCTTGAACAAAATAAGAGGGAGGGTTTCTTTCAACTAAAAAATAAGATAACACACTGGTTGAGAACACATAGGCCTATTGCAAACTATGTCAATGGGGACATAGTTCATGTCCGACGCCTCGAATGGTTGGGGGGTAGAACCAAAGATATTGAAGGAGATGTAGTGGTTGTTAATTTTAGGGATCCAAATGCCGTCCACTACATATTAAACTGGCAGACGGGGAGTTCTAATAGTATTATAATCCCTAGACCTCTAACATATTTTTACCCAAGGTCAGTGGTTTTTCCATCTCATCTTCCCCTTTTGCAGGGGTCAATTCAAACCCAGCCACTCAACCGCTCAACTGTACAGAATGTTGGGAACAGTCATTGTTATCAGTATCCCCTGATCTATCAGGGTATGGGAAACATGCCTTGCGCCCCTTGCCCTGCAACGGTCCCAGACCCCTTGGGGTGGTACTCTGTCCCAGCTAGTCATCATAATTCCCAAAGCCTTCAAGACAGAAGGATGGACCATCTGAAACCCTTCACGCCACTTGAGACGTCCAATCGCTTCGATGTCTTCAGTGGCCTGGATGGCTGTGATTGAAGTTTGTTGGGTGGGGGGGTCGAGGGAGGGGACTCAAGGAACCATACTGAAACGAAGGTTGGAACAGAGTGTAATATATTGCCAACTGTTGTATCTAGAGCCTTGGGTAGCAATGTTACACGTTGGGACAATATTCCTGAAGAACGGGCAGGACTAATTCCCACTATAAGTTACCTGCCCTCTGAGGGAATATCTCTGGGAACTCAACAAGTAACATGTACTGGTGATGAAATGTCAAGGGTTAACACTGCTATGTCTTCTGCATTGGGGATTTCGGTTAAGCTTGTTAGCTGGAATGTAGCTGGGGTAGCCAGCAATTTGAGGGACCATGATTGGGCTGCTTTTGTGGAATCCTTTGATTTTTGTCTACTTCAGGAGACCTGGGCAATCGATATTCCACATAGGGTGGGCTTCAAGACTTTTGGTATTGGAGCAATCCCATCCAAAAGTGGTAGGCCGTCTGGGGGCCTCCTGATTTGGACAAGGATCAACTTAAGGGTTGATATAGAGGTGATAGACACAAATTCGGTAGATATCCTAGCATTAAAAATAACCATCCCCAATGGGAAAAAATTAATCCTAATAAACATCTACAATAGGCCAACACCGTCAACAAAGGAATCCTTTATTGTTTCTAAATTGGATTGCTTTTTGAGGGGGTTGAATCCCGGGGAGGATCTTATCATCTTGGCTGGGGATCTAAATTGTGACTATGAACCAGTGTTGGGCATAAGTGAGATTTTTGAGGAGGAAGATCAGGCGAATAAAATCCCCCTCCTCGAGAGTAGTAAATCTGTGAAATGTTCCATTCTGGCTCTGCAACTGATCAAATTATGTACAGAGCATCACCTTAGGGCCTGTAACGGCCGGTTACCGTCCGACACAATAAAAAAACCAACCTTTAGGAGGAACACATATAGGAGTATCTTGGATTTTGTAATAGTTTCTATCCCTCTTTGGTCGTATCTCATTGATCTTGAAATAATGGAGAGGGCCGAAAGTGACCATTTCCCACTTAATTTGTCACTAAATGCTGCAATATTTAGCGACTCCTCCCCTCCTACCTCCTTTGAGGGGGATGCTGGGGACGGTATTGATATTCATATCAGTAACAACAGGAGATCGCTCAAATGGCCATTCATTTTGGATCATGGTGATATTCTAGGTGAAATATATTCACTTTTTGCTGGCACCTTTGTTGCGTACCTAAGCTTAACTCCTGAGGAGGAAGCAAGAACTTCCTTCCAGACCATACATTTGGAGTTTTTCAGAAAACTAAAATTATTGGTAACCAAAATGCCCAAAAAATCCCAGCAGAAGACGCAGAACTTGTCACACAGCAAGCCCTGGTACGATAAACTGTGCAGAGAGTCCAAGAGGGAAATGTTACTCGCTATAAAATCCAAATCGCAACTGGATGTTAAGATAGCTAGAAGTAACTACAAAACTACCCAAAGGACTGCGAAAATTGAGTGGGAGGAAGCAAAGTGGGCGGAATTACTGTCAGCTGCAAGATCACGAGATACTGTATTATTTTGGAAGCTGATAGCTAATGGGAACAAGGTGGGAAGGGTGATTAGAGACACATTCTTAGACGAGCAAACGTGGGTAACCCATTTTACTAATTTGTATATGAAATATGATGATCCTCACACAGCATCTACTGTAGCATGCTATGAATCTCCAGTGGATCCGCTGGTTTTTACCTTGGGGGAAACAGAGCTGGCTATCAGCCAAGTTAAAAATGGGAAAGCCCCAGGTTTGGATAAAATTCCTGGGGATCTTTACAAGCACGACCTGAAAATATGGGCACCATATATCAATTATCTATGCAACGAACTATCTCAAAGTTTGGAATTTCCTGAAAGCTGGAAAGGAGCTGAAATTGTTTTAATATTTAAAAAAGGAGACAGAAAGGACCCCTGCAATTATCGTCCAATAAGCTTAATGGACATCCTTCAGAAAATTTACTCACGCCATATTTTATTTAGAGTGAGTAATTGGTTGGACGAAAATTCATTTTTAACTAAATTCCAAGCCGGGTTCAGAACTAAAGTCAGCACTATAGATCAGTGCTTCAGATTCTGCTGCCTCTACTGGAAGTACGTAATGATAAAGAAGGCCCATTTGTATGTTGCCTTTGTTGATTTAAGGGCAGCATTCGATTTGGTGCCACGTGATCTTCTGTGGAAGACGCTGAGTGCAGCGGGCTTGCCAAACAATATAGTAGCTCAAATCATAAAATTACATGAGGGGAACTTTGCGAGAATTAGATGGGGACAAAACGGCGAACTTTCACGGAAAATCCCAATCGAACGTGGAGTTCGCCAGGGATGCGTTCTGGCCCCCACGTTATTTTCAATTTTCGTGAATGATATACCCTCTTACTTAGATAAATGTAAAAATGATGCACCTAAATTGAATGGCGAAAGGGTAGCATCTCTATTGTTTGCTGACGATACTATTCTGATATCCCAAACTAAAAATGGCTTGCAGATTTTATTGAATACTTTTAATAATTACTGTTGTGAAAAGGGGCTTGAGATTAATGTAAAAAAAACGAAATACATGGCCCTTAACCCAACCAAACCAGACAAGGGTTGTCTATCTTTGAAAGGGATAAAGTTGGAATCAGTGCCTCACTTTTCATATTTAGGGGTGACGCTTGACTGTAACTTTACCTGGAAAGCTCAAATGGAAAAAAGCAAATTGCTATTTGCCCAGAACGTTAAACCAATTCTCAGAGAGCAAAGCTCAAGTACCAGCAAAGCGGTACGTCCCGTTATGGAACTTTTTAAATTTAAGGTTCAGTCCTCAGTGCTATATGGTGCTGAACTGTGGGGGCCAGGCTCCAAGGAGACTTTTAGCACTTACGATAACAACTTTATGCGTAGCTTGGTCAGGGCTCCGAGAGGAACCCCATTAGTACCCCTGCAACTGGACCTTAATTTTAAAAGAACTGACCATCATGTTCTTATTAGGCCGCTCATGCTCTGGGTAAGATTGTGGCACGTTCCTGAGCTTCAGGTATACAGAGAAGGGCTGATAGAGATTATGGGGTTGGATAGTAACAAAAAAATCCCTTGGCTAACACATGTTAGGACTTGGCTCAATTTTATAGGCCTGAAACACTTTTGGGAGCATCCCGATCAGCTTCCATCTAATCCCAAGTTAGTCCTGAAAAAAGCCTTTTGGTCCTATGTAGCAAATATGGCTGCAAACTCTAGTACTAGTGGTTCATTAGTATCAAAATTTTTAAGTTTTAAGGGTGAACCCCTGTATGAGTCCTTTATGGACGAGATAGAGCCTCCACTTGCCAAGACACTTTTTTTAAAGTTCAGATATGGAAATCTTCGACTGAAATCAACTCTGTCATGTTGGGCAAGGAACCGTGACCCATTGGCTGAGGAATTGGACAAAGTTTGTTCACTTTGCGAACGCAACCAAATTGAGAATGTGCAGCACATTCTCTTTTTTTGTCCCATCTATGCCCATGAGAGGAAAAGATGGATTAAGCCGATATGCCTTTTATTAGGCTTGAGGTCCTGTGAACAGGCTCTGAGAATTTTGACCACTAATACTTCTCAACAGATTATATTCAGTGTCAGCAGATTTTTACTTGCCATTTGCTATCGTAGGAAAAAAATAGGTCTTCAGCTGTAAATTTAACCTCTAATCTCTATCTATATTGTCCTATCTATGGAACTGATTTGTTAAAATAGCATTAACTGCATTAGTCAATTGAATTTGCTTATAGAATTACTGAGGTGTCCTTCCGTCTCATTTGTTTTTTTACTATTGTTATGCTCCATGAATATTCAACTTTTGTTGCATAGTCAAATAGATTGTATTTTACACTTTATCTTTAAATGATTGTTCTAATTTTATTGAACTGTAATTTTTAATGGAATGTAATGTTCAAATTGTTCTTTTATGGCGTAACGCCGAAATAAAGATTTGGAACGGAACGGAACGGAACAATCCCTCCGGTGTTATAAAAGTGGTAAGGAATTTAGATTCCTCATGTAGAAGCACCTGGTGATAGGCACTAGCTAAGTCTAAGGTTGAAAAGACACACGCACCTGAGAGTGTAGAAATCAGCTCGTGAATATGGGGTAGAGGATGCCTATCAACCCAGATTTCACTATTTAAACTGCGTAGATCTACACATAGACAAAGCTCACCATTGCTCTTAAGAGATAAAACTACTGGAGAAACCCAGGGAGAGGACTCAGTTGGTTCTATGATACCTCTAGTCACTAAATCCGATAGGATTACTTTTAATTTTTCCCGGTATGCTAAAGGTACATTCCTGACTTTATGTCAAACTGGTGTTGCACCTTCTTTTAAGATAATTTTATGTCTAAAATTTACAAATTCCCCCAGAGTATCAGTAAAAATGTTTGGAAATTTGCTTTTGATTTGGACTGTAAACTCATCATCCACAGGAGGTACTAAGTACACTGGAGGAGAAGCATTGGGATCTAGCTTGATGCCCAATTCGTGTTGATGTGGCCAACCCAGAATAGAAGCACCTTTAGCTGCAATGTAAACTTTGCCTTTTATGTTCCTATCTTTAAATTTAATGCCTGCCCACATAAAACCATCAAGATCAATTTTCTGACCAGTATATCCACCTGGATTTACATCTGGTGGTAACAAATTAGAAGAATTCCAGTACTTGTTAAAAATGTTTCTGCCAATTATACTGTACCAGGCACAAGAATCTATGAACATGGTAATTTCAATTCCATTTATTTTATCAAAATTTTATCTTTGGGAAAACCTTTGCATTTAGTGTCACCTACACATAATAAGCTGTTGATTTCCTGAATTTCTTCACGATTTTCATACTCTTGATAAGTCAACAAGTTTACTTTTTGTGGAGATCTACACATTTTACTAAAATGACCCGGCTTCTTACATTTTATACAAATTTTATTCCATGCTGGACAACCTCGGTAGTTACCCACATGATCATTTCCCCCACATCTGTAACAAATTACTTGAGTTTTCTTACCCATGAATTTGTTATCCCATCCAGTATACTCTTTTTTAGTTTGGATAAAGGGAAACTTTTTTTGAGTTTGAACATCCTTTACTATAGCAACTTCAGGAATTATTACTTTGTTCTTAACATCTTGGCCTCTAATTTCACTAACAAAAAGTTCGGCTTGTTCGATGCCTTTAGCAATATTTAATACAGCATTTAGAGTAGATTCTGTCCCCATCCATAAACGTTCATGTATCTTTTTGCTTTTGGTCTTCATCATAATTTGATCTCTTAATACTTGTTCAAAATGTATTGTTTCAAAAGCACACGTTCCAGCTAAGGTACGTAATGCAGCCACATAGTTTTCAATAGACTCATCCTCTTTTTGTGCTCTGGAATAAAACTTAAACCTCTGCATTACTGTACTAATTTTTCTAGCAAACCTAGTACTTAATTGTTTTACCACAACTTCGAAAATATTAAAATCGCCTGCGCCCTCAATAGGAGGTACATTTTCTAATTCTTTGAGACCTGCACCTCCTAAACAATTTTTTAAAAGAGCTAATTTTCTTTTGGGAGAACATCCATCTTCTTCTACTACATCTACATAGGCTAGAAACGTGGGATACCATAGATCCCATTCCATTTTTGGATCCCCAGCAACTGGTAAAAAATGTGCAGGAGAAGTAATATTATTTGACATATTTAGGTTTTTGTTTTACACTACAACTATGTAATACATTTTAAAATGTCAATAGAACATTAAGAAACCACAATATAGAACAAAATAAAATAAGAAGCTAACAAAATAAAAGTAGTCACCGTGGTCTAGTTTGTTTCTTCTATAAAGTTTGATGAGAAATAAGAAACACACTCGTTTGTTGAATGTACCAGTTCGTTGTATGTAACGGCGCTTTGAAGACAGAAATGAAGTATTGACGCGTAGTGTTGCGTTCGGAAGTAGAAAAAAATAAACAAAATGGCTGCTATGTTTACCTCCTAGCGTATGATGCTTTGACCTCTGAGTCTGCGTGATGATTCACATTACGTCAAGCAGAACATTAGCCAAGGAACGAAGAATCCGAAGCTCGCTCCTCGGTCAACAATGGAACTCAGGCGGAGGTTCAAAATGTACCGATTCTTCAGTTGAACACGAAACAGGTATGAAAATAAAATAAAGGCTCAACACCGGTTTACAAAGTAAATATTTGCCTCAATTCTTTGAAATAACTGTGCACGAATAGTAGTTTTTTCAGTTTGGTGAAATGTTGAAGTACGATTTTTTACTTCGATATTCTTATGAAAAATTGACTTCAAGAGTTATAATTTACTGCCGCTGGTGCAATCCTAGCACACAATTAACCACTGCCGCTGGTGCAATCAATGTACACGAAACGAAGTGAAAAACGTGAAGTAAAAATTTTACCTTTAAAATACGTGAATGCTGTTTCCCCATATGAAAAATTAATACTTCAGAAGATGGGTCCTTCTTCATGACATCCCGATCGTCGCCAAATTTATGATGTAATCCAAGTAGACAGATCTTGTATCATGAGTAATTTATTCGTAGGGAATAACAGCTTATACATCCACCAACATTGGAAAGCCAGAGAAGTCTGGACAACTGCTACATACAGAATGTAGAACACACAATGAAGTATATCAATTCCAATGAGGTAGTCATAAAGGGATATAACATTACCCATCATTCCCATTTTAAGCAGACTCAAAGTATACATTGACAAGAACATTGAGGGCCTGATTTCAAGTGCAGTTACTCTTTCAGGGCAACAGAGTATTTTACTCCATTGTCCTATCGCAGAAACCACACTCCGAATTTAGAGATGCACACTGCCCAAACGGACATCTATTACATTAGCAGGAACCGCCTTAGGGAGGTTCCTGTCAAAGCATTGAAAGTGTGCCAATAGGCTCCATCAAAATGCCTGAGCTGTACAACTCACTTTCACTTTGTTTTTTATTTTGAAAAAGAAAATCCCAAAGCGAGATTTTCTTTTTGATATTTAAAAAAAAAAGCAATGACCCCCATTTCTACGGGAGTTTTTTTCCATGGTTCGAGGGTCACTGAAAGGTTTTAACTTTCACTTACCGCCACGTTATGGTTCGTGGTAAGGGAAAAGGAAATATTTGCCATTTGGTCGTCCACTCTATATTGGGCGGGTAGACAAATTGCAAAATCTTTGACAGCTTTTACTCCGTCAGAGGTGTAGGTCAGTGGCAGAGACGAAGTAGTCTCCGCTGCTGACATACTAAAGGTCAGAGTGACACTAAATGAGGTGGGCAGCCCTTCAGTATAGCAGAAGGGGTACTAGTCACCATTGCAATGGATTCACCTTTTTGCCGCATTCTAAATGAGGCCTTAAGTCTTCTTCTCAAATTAATAATACTAAGCATGTACTGTGGCTAAACCTAAAACGTAACCTCTGTATTAAACTGCTTCTTATTTCATTTGTCAGGGAGTTCCCAGTATAAAACCCGTTCCAGGTCCAGACCTTCATTAACACCTATTTGAAGAAATCCGCTGGCCAAACACCATCAGCAACAATGACTTATGGCAGCCGACTTCCCAACTCATTGCTCATGAAGAAATCATGAAAAGTCTCTGGGTCTGGGTAGGTCAACCCTTCACAATCCTGCATCAAACACCACCAGGAAAGCCCAGACCTGGAACCCTCAAGAGAAAAGGAAAAGAGTAAGGCCAAGAAACAACTGGAGCCTAACCCTAGAGGCTGACTGCAAGGAGATAGGTTGCACCTGGAGTCATATTGAAAGAAAAGCCCTAGATAGAGATGGCTGGATAGTCATGGTTGACTGCCTATACCCAGGAGGGGTAGCAAGCATAAGTAAGTAAGTTAACAAAGTGTAATAACAATACACCAATACAGACCTGCTGGGTTTAAAATATGATTTTCATAATAACAAAATACTGCCTTCATCATAAATCTTCATAATGAACAGTTCAGCCTGAAATCTGACATAGCTTCCTCAATGAACAAATCAGGCATTGGCTTGATGCCAAGACCAACTCAGGTCTACTTTACTGAGCATAATTTGTGCAATGCAAGGCCTCTTGCTCAATTGAAGCACACAACTTCTGCCCAATCAAATCCTATAGGGAGGAAGATCAAGATTTAAACAGAACCACAGCCCCTCTCTGAATATTGCTTCTTAAAGCTCTTCATCTATCGATCAAATAATGTCAAAAGAGATGCGCTGTCACGCCAGATTTAAAAACTTGGAGGACAACACTTAAAAACCTGTGGAACAAGGCACTCCAAACCTCCCTTCATACCCCAATGGAGAACTCACTTTCCAGGTCTAACAACAGCAAATTAGTCAATGTCACACAATGCTGCCAACCAAGATGTGGGCAACAGGCCTTGGTGAAATTCTAATTACACCCGCAAAATTCACATCATTTCAGAATTCTGACGTACATGAAATTCACAAAAATTAGCATTAGGTCATTTCATGTACTTTTTTGCGTGCTGAAGGCTTGTTTGGGAATAGAGACATCAGCTTGAACCAGTCTCCTGCATGCTTCTCACAATAATTTTAAGTGCCTATTTGCATAAAAAATGTAGGCAAAATACCTACAAAACACATTTCACTCTAAAAGCATAGTTTGGTGAAATGTCATGTTTTGGACACCTCTAGTGGTCAACAACTTAGGTACATAATGGCTAAAACAACAAACATCAACAGAAATATTTTGTTCACACATGAATATTCACTACAGGAAGACTCATCAGAATCTAGGTGCCAGAAACCCAAGAAAATAAAACAAATTTCACCCATGCACTGCTACACAAAAAAAATAAAAAAAAGAACAGTAACCCTACTGATGCAACCCACCTCCACATTTATATTACGTGAGGTAAATCTGAACCAGAACCCTGTTCAACTAGTTGCAGTATCAGTCTTTACACCCACACACAATCCAATGGACACCAAAGAAAATACACACAGCTGATAAGCTCTTCACAGGTAAAATCAACACCATTAGGCACACATAATGAAACATGTTTTTACCATACTTACCCCTTTAACTTCACAAAACAAATAAATCCAATATTCAAGCTTTCTTCCAAAATGTAAAGACCTCATTCAAACTACTAGTCATAGGAACCCTACAAACTACTTCAATGATGTTCTTCCCTCATTTATTATAAATGCTGACTTAGTCTGACATGAAATGATCAGTGCAATCCTGAGGTCAGACTGCTCTCCTGACACCTTCAGAATAAAACAAAACCTCTACTAAATCAAAATATGTACAAAAGGTGGAGCCTCTCAACTCAAACACAAAGTTCATAATCCCTGCTGACTCACAAGCAATTTGAATTCCTCCCATTTAAATCTCATATTTTGAGAACATGTGGAACAAAGGTTATGAATGCAACATCCCACCCTATACTGTAAAACAGATTCTAAGAAAGCCACCTGAACAACAACATTTCTGTATAACACACATGACTCCATTTTAGGCTACAACACCCACCCTCATGGTGTGAACAAGACTGTATCTGTGGCTACAGTACATCATCCTCAGATTTTACATGGGACTCAACATGAAGTTTTAACTTTATCATCAAGATGTATAGGACTTTCTGAGGACATGAACGGCATGCTAGGTATCTGAAAGGGAGATCCCCTTGATGACTGGGTCTACAAGAGTCCCATCGGGTGTTCCCTTCATGGGGCAATAATTCCCATTACTACTTCAGCTACTCATATCAAGAACCCAACACCTTACATTTTTTGTGAATCCAAGGTCCTTCATATACATATATACCAGCGACCAAGTCTCCCACTAATATGATAGCATTCTTTCTGAGACTCCTAAAATGTTGTTGTTGTTTTTGGCTCATTGTTATAAGATTATGATTAGGAGAGTCCTTCTAAGTCTACCTCACCTCACAATAATAGTCTTCTCCCAACAAAATCTCTAAATGAGACACTGTATTTGCTTAAGGACATTCTGTTTTATGTGTACCATTTCATGCTGCACAACACAGAAATGCCACAAGTTGCCTATAGCTCTATTAAAACCCTCTATTCAGTGAGAACCAGGAGCACAAATACTTCTTTCATACTAAATAATCACTGGCAATGCCAATAATTCTGGCTTGTAACTGAAAGTGCCTTTTCAGTCACTGGTGAGTCTAGACTATCACTTATCCTCACACGCATGTATTCATTCATCCACCCAGTGACTTGTTCTTGCATTCACCTGTAGGAAAGTGCCCTTTTGTTTAACATGGTCATCCCCACCTTTTGCCCTAGTACTGATGCTTTTTGACTGAAAGTGCACTGAGTACCTGCCAACTAGGTCCCCACTTTCAGTGCTCTTTCCATTCAAACAGATTAAAAAATGCAATTGTAACCCAATTGGCAAGGACTTTAGCAACCCTGGAAGTCCCTAGTAAATGGCACCCCTGGTACCTAGGGCATGGGTACTAAAGAGGGTCCCTAAGGGCTGTAGCTTGTATTATGCCACCGTAAGGGACCCACACACAATTTATATGCAGACTGCCATTGCAGGCTGTGTGAAATGGTGCAAGCCATATTCGGAAACGCGAACTGGTACACTGTGCCATGCCCAAAGACACTGCATTTACTATATGCAACTCACCCCTATAGCAGGCCTTACGGCCCTAAGGCAGGGTGCATTATACTACATGTAAGGATATATCTCCATGAGGAGATATGTCCCTGTAATGTCTAATTCTATTACTAGAGATTGCAAGTGATCAAGGAAGCCATCTTAACACATGGACAGGGCTCTGTTCATTACGAGTTACCCAGCTATATGATGGCTTCACTGAAGCCTATGGTGTTTGGTATCAAACAACTTGCCTTAAGAAAATCTGTACTGATCCCAGTACTGGATTTATTATGACATGAATCCAGAGGGCCCCTCAGAGGTCCCCCCTGAAACCTACCAGTTCTGTAGTGTGCTGGCTGACTGGTATCTTTCAGCCTGCCATCACAGACGAGCTCCTGACCCCCTGGAGGCTTCGCAGCCTCTGCTGTCTTTGATATGCAACTACGCCCCCCCCTCACCCCCCCCCCGACCTAGGAATGCCATTCCCCGCCCTGAGGCCCATTTGGCACCAGGACAGGTGGGAAAATTAGCAAGTTAAAAGACGTGTTCACCCTCAGGCTTGTCGCACCCCTAGAGTAGGCTACCTGAAGTGAACAGCGAAAGAAGGATTTGACAATCTTGTTTTGGTGAAAGTAGGAAATTGCGATTCTCATATTAACATGACTAGAGACTCTGGATTTCATTAAGGACATGGAGGCTGACATTATGCATTATTCCTTTAATGCAGTCCAAGCAGCCGCTTACATCACAATATTAAAAGGTTCCAGAATAGGACAATAGCAACACATGAAAGGCATGAGCCATCAAAAATCTGCCTCTTTTAAATGCGACTCCAAGCAGATAAGTTAATTTTCTTTCATTACCAGTATTCATTTTTATCTCTATTTTGAAGTTCCCTTGTGTGTGGCTTAACCCCACTCCCCCATTCCTACTGCCTCTATACCGATCTCCAATTTACGGAGATCTCTCTACACCCCCTTCCCTAGTCCCATCCTATCGTGACTGACCAGATTAGCCTGCCTTTTTTTTCAGCTTATGTACTATTTCTAATGTTTGAATATATTTAAAGATTTTTAGATGTTTAATCAAAGCTTAATATTTTGTTTTTTTGTGTAAACGGTTATTCTTCAATTTCATCTTTGTTCTACTTCCTCATGCCATAATGAGCTTACCTAATGTATTCGTTTAACTCCCGTTTTTCACCTATTTTCACCGATGCAGGCCGCGCACTCCAACGCGGCTCTGCATTGCTACCTTTTTTTATTTCGGATTTCATCTTAGCAACAGCAGATGATCGTAAGAGCGTCAGCTACTGGGCGCTAACGCGATCAGCTGCTGCTCTTCGTATCTCCGCAAGTAGTTATTGTTTTACAACCTTATTCATAGAAAAAAAGGGGTTTTAGGAGGAAATCCTCATTTAACTGGCCTTTTCAACATTCTATAACAAAATTAATTATAATAAGAGAGGAATTATTCTCTTGACATTCCTTCATCTATAAACCTTGTCTCCATTATTAAGGGAAATCCTCCCTAATTATCTGTCATTAAAGGGCTTTACTACTTTTTACAAGTTAACATTTCCTATATTCCATGTCTGACTCAGACAAGGCTTCTGCCCCAACTCCTAACATAGACAACGAAGCCCTGCAAAAAATCCTACATAAGGAATTGAGGTCCTGCATGTTTGAGACCTTAAGTCAGAACATGCGCTCTAAAAGGTCACTCCCTGATGAAGACGAAATCTCAGAAATTCCAAACCCCTACTCTGACAAGATTACTGAATTAAGGGGTAAAAGACTTAAGAAAAGTAAAAACATCGATAAGAGCAATATAAGAGGTCCAAGCACCTCATCAATTCAGGGAGGTCTTAGCACCTCAACTTCTAATGGAGGTCCTCGCACCTCGAACTCCCAAGGTGTCCCTAGCGGCCGACTTATCTGGGTGTCCTTAGTGGAGATTTATGCCCACTTAATGGTCATATGGGGGGGTGTAGTCACCACAGGGTAGGTAGCCCATTGGCTACTACCTTAAAAGCCCTAAATTCACTATTTAGGGGTTCCCCTGACATCAGGAACAGAAGAAGGACCAGGAACAGCCAACAACTCTGAGGACCAGCACAGAAATTGGTGCCAAACCCTGCCTGCGTGCTACTCTCCCAACAATTGCAAAACCTGACTCATCCTGCCACTAAACAGCCTCCCCAAACCCTTGGAGGTCTGTCCAGTACTTCACCAACCACGCAACATCTTTCTGCATCTGCAGGCACTGACTGAATCTGCCCAGTTCACCGTTTTGCTACATAGGGTCCACCGAGGGAGCAACTCACCAGGGGGAAGTCGTCGAGAGTCCAAGCGGTCCACCCGTCGCTTCACTAAGTCTTGAGACGCTGAGCATTCCCGGAGCCCCTCTGCATCAATATCTGGAGTACCCGAGCCCTTGCCACTACCAAGGCTAGTTGTGTGTTTGGTGTTGCTGTAAATGCTTCCAACGTCTAGGGGCGAAATGTGCTGGGATGGGAGGCAGTGTGCTCCCAACCCTGCTTCTGTTTGAAAGGCTCCCTTGAGCCAGAAAGCTGACGAGCTTTGGAGATGCACCTGGGTGCCTATGAGTGGTACTCAGACCTGTGAAAACTTAGGCAATATTTTCAGCAACCCCAGATTAAATTGTTGTTTGTTCTCTACTGATGAAGGATGAAATCCAGAAACACATGTCTAGAGATGTACAGCACTATCTGCACCAACGTTGGTGAAAAACTACAGTTAATATTGGAGTATGCACTAATTGTGTACAAGATTTACCATAATGCAAAGGGGCAAACAATGCTGGTATGTGAGGCAGTGTGCTCCCAAACCCCCTTCAGCTTCCAAGAGTTGCCTGGGAATTTTAGAATATTGATTTCCTAAATGTTTCTGGTACCTCACCTAGTAGTTGACTCGACCATCCAGCGATCCCTCACTCATTCTTTTAATTGATTAGACTTTATGGACAACCCCTTATGCTAACACAGAAGACCAACAAACTGGAAAACTTGTTGGACACTGACCTCTCATTCAAACCCCCAAAGTAATGAGTCATTAGGTATGCATTCTACCACTTACAGTAGCTTTGTGGAAAGCTCCCTCTGCCTTAAATTCCTCACAAAACATACTTGGTTCAAACAATGATAAACCCCTGATGGACTGCTACAAGACCTTCTACACAACACTTTCTACAAAGAATCCTTTTAAACTTCATAGGGTTTATATGTGCTTCCTGATAAATAAAGGTCACAGTTCAAAACATTCTGTCTAGTTCATGAGTTGTTTCGTGGCCGCACGGTGTAATATCTTTCCAAGTTCTTCCATTCTTACCAGTCCTGACAAAATCCAAGAACAGCTTTCTCTACTCCTGGTCACATACATACAAACAACTGGGAAATAGAGTGCTCCATGTGCAAAGATCTTCAGTGTGGAACAACCTGCCCGCCTGCCTACCTACACACTAAAAAAAAAGAAACTAGTTGTAGTTTTGTCTGCTAATGCCTTTTAGAATTATAAGAATGCACAATAAAAACAACTTCTTTTTTGTTTCTTTATTTTAAGAGCTTGCATTCGTATATGCATTTAATCAAACACTTTGAATATGTTTTGTATGGCTCTGTATCCAAGCACTCAACGCATTGGTCAGACATACTTTTATAAACAGCCGAGACCAACAGGTTTCTTAGTGAGAACTAGACTTTTTTTCCGCTTTTTCGGGGATCATAGGAGGGCATGCTACATAATCTTACTTGAATTCTTGGTGGCTTTTAACAGCATAAAATATATCTGAAAGGTATAATCAAAACTAAGGGCACCGACAAAGACTGGTTTACTCAACAACTGGTATCACCAAGTGAAACTATCTATTATCTGCTTCCGGACCACCAACATGACTTTTCATATACTAAGGGTGTTTGTATCCCAGATCCTCTTAAACACCAATCTGGTTCTGCT
Organism: Lissotriton helveticus; assembly: GCF_964261635.1. Lineage (NCBI taxonomy): Eukaryota > Metazoa > Chordata > Amphibia > Caudata > Salamandridae > Lissotriton > Lissotriton helveticus. Next base: position 794,074,005 of record NC_136072.1, read on the forward strand.
TGATCCTAACCGGTCTTGTTCAACACGCTTAACTGTTACACCTTATCAGGAGTTGGGAGGAATCTTGGAACCCTGGAACATTTTGTCCAGTGCCCGCCCCACATCCAGCAATGGTTGCACGAGAAGTGTCTCTTCTCTTCCTCAAAGCATACAAAATCGAGGTTCTGCTTCAAGGGCACGACAAATCCAAAATCCTTGGGTTCTGCTTCCAGCATTAATGAGTGAACCCTCTACGCCATCAAGAAAGGTACACAACCTTTCCTATGTAGTGGGAAGGATGCTAACATGTCTTTCCCACCTAAAGTTCATGGCCTCACCAAAAGCTCTTTGAACCACATAATCTTCTCACTACATTAAGAGTCAGTCAATCCTCAAACTCACTGTTTCAAACACTCCTTACTTCCCTCTTCGCCTTGCACCTCACAACTGCTGCCAGAACAAACTTGTATGGTGGAGCTGGCAGATGACGCAAGGGATTTTCAAAAATTGCAACTAAAATAATACAATTAAATGAACTAAAAGGACATTGCATGGCACAAGGTCATAGTTAAAGTCTGAAGCTAGGATTCATCTAAACCGCGAACCTTTTCCACAACTTTTTGGTACAGCCACAAAGTTGTGGGAATCGAAAGTCTTAAAATGAAGCAATGTTGGCTTCGGAGCTGTGATTAGGCATACAAACTAACAGGAAGCCTAGAGTGTTATAACAACTGGAGGCAATGATGCTCCCACTGACTCCAGGTGGGTCTTTTGGAAGCGCGTGTCAGGATTCGGAGTGTGCCTACCTGAATGCCAATATTGACTACATGTTGCCGTTTTATTCACGTGAGAAGCTAGGTGCAGTGCACGTGATTTTGTCTTCTTGCCGAGTGATTCCGCGGACGCCCTGTTCCCGCGGTGTCAGCTGTTGGAGTTTTCTTGGTGTTTTGGGTCCCTGTAGTAACTCGCGGCTGCGGAGTTACGTTTTGGATAATTGACCTCTGGTTGGGTTCTAGTAAGCGGACCGCTCTGCTCGCTCTCATCTGTAGCTTCTATCACGGCCGTCTTTACTTTTGGACATCTTGGCGTTGGAAGTTCTGACCAGGAGACGCTGGATTTGCCCCCTTCCGAGTCAGAGCTCCGGTGTTCCCAACATTCCGGTCCGGGAGACGCTGGATTTCCCCCTCCCGTGACAGGACGTATATTGTTAGTACTCGGCTGAGTATTTTTCCTGGAGTGTGTGAGTTTGACGGTGTTGTGAAGCCAGAACAGTAGCGGCCCTGTAGCAACAGTAGAGCTCTGTGGCTACAAAGACTAATTCTGGGGACCAAGCGCCATCTACTGGTAAGGAGTGCTTCGTTCCTTTTGATTGTCCTGTAAGCCTACGAATATCCAGCCCACCGCTTTCTGGAACCTGCGGTTTGGCCATCGAGAACTGTTTTGGGACTGCAGACACTGGTTATATTTATTTCTTTTTGTTACTTTGTCGTTTCCACATGGGTTTTCTGAGCACCTCATTGGATGAAGTTAATCCTGAGTGTTAGAAGATCTTCCATGCTCAAAGGGTGGAGACTGGTGGTATGTATGTTTAGCGGTCAAGGGGTTTTTGGGCTAAGGCTAGAAGAAGGGAAACTAGACTAACGATGGTATCTTGTCTTATAGGAAATACTCACCAGAGAGGGAGAGAAAACGTCTCATCCACCTTATAGGAAGGAAGGGGTTCTATGCCTGAGCATATATCAGGTAGGGGTGGTGCGCATAGATAAGATAGTACCCTAGAGTAAAGGGAAGCCTATTATTAATGTGTGGTTCTGGTCTCCACAGGTGTCCCTTCCACTGCAGTCCCCACCTTAACCTATCCCTCGCCTGCTTACTACCGTGCTCTGTAAGTACATTCAGTCAGAGTGCGGAGAAAGCTGGAGGTGGAACCCCATTAGCATCATACTGATCCTGAGGAGCCGTTGGATCGTGACAGCACGCACACACACAGAAACATTTCTGTGGCAAGAAGAGTGGTGATGGAGTGGCCCTTGATGGAGCACTGGAAGGCTGGTTTTGGCAAACAATTTGTCTGTGAAACTATCCGGTGAGGCGTTTTGCCCAAGGTAGGAGTACCTAGCCACAGAGGCGTGCTGCTGTGCTAATAATGGAAAGAAAGCATAACCCAAGTAACCACACATGGTGTTGTCATGATTGTAATGGCGGGCTTCGCTCGCATTGACTCTCACATGGGTTTGGCTCGTGGGATTTGGCTCGTGAGTTCGACTCACATCTATATCACGAGCCAAAGCCCGAGACTAACATTGTTTCCATTTGAAAGTTATATACACGAGCCACGGCCCGTGCATACTGTATTAAACATGTTATGATTTAAATACTTTCCTCGTGCACGGTCGACTGTGTCTTCCCGTTTGCCATTGTAACCACCGGCTTAACGGAGACCAGACGTCCATGACGGGTGGAGTCATCTACTTATGGAATAAACTTCACTTACCGGAATCCTCCGCCTCTTTCTTATTTATAACATATTTTGGCGACAAGACGGAGACTCCACCTCACCCACACTGATTTTTCCCTGATTCAACACCTCGTCAATCACAAGCATTTCCATTGGACGGTCGAATCTCTTGGTTTCCCAATCAACGGAGCTGCCTCTACAAATTTCCTCAACCGGCAACTCTTATTGGACAGTGGCAATCTTCTTCAACACGATCAGCCTCATTGGATATCCTTCCATACAACTTTATTGAGGTATCGTGCGAAGTCTGTTTACAAGACGCAACCACAAGGTACTGTGTTGATTTAAAATGTTTCTTTGTTGTACACACCTTCAACGATACGCACGTTGTAATTGAAGACATTGCGTGTCACTTCAGCGACACGCACGCTTTCGACTTACAACGCACTTGTCATTTAAATAATTCCTTTCAAAAATACAAACATTGCGTGTCATTTTCAACGATACGCACGTTGTTGTTGGACCAACATGTAAACATTGCGTATCATTTCAGCGATACGCACGCTTTCAACAGATAATCACAGGATATTCACACGGTTGTGCTTTACAGCGATACGCACGCTTTTCATTAATTGAATGCGCATATTTACAACGTTATAGACGTTATTGGAAACATTTATCTCGTTATTTAAACAACTTTTCCACATCTTAAATCACAAATACTCATTTTAAAAATGACATCTTGTTAATGTTAAGGTTATTGTGATTTTAGATTTATAAAACCTCACTCATATTTCTGCATTTATATTTAACATGGCTAATAACCAGTGGCATCAGATAACTCAACCTCCACCTTTCTTGAGCAAACCAGGCACTCCAGACATAATTTGGTCTGAGTGGTTCGGGTTGTTTGAGAATCATTTAATTGCTATTGATGCCGCTGAATATTCTGACAAAAGAAAATTCGCTATTCTTTTTGGTTGTTTAGGACAAGCTGGTCAACGAATCTTTAAGAGTATTGTTCCCATAACACCACCTATTTCACTAGATGAAAGTGGAGACAACCTTTGGAACGTTTACATCGAAGCCATTGCAAGATTAAAAAAAACAATTTTGTGATGAACCTAACATTATGTTAGAAAGGCACAACTTCTATGCCAGGAAACAACATGAGGACGAGAAGGTAGAAGAGTACATCGCTGCACTCAGAGTTTTAGCAATCACTTGCAATTTCGAACCTTCTCCTGATAAATTTATAAGAGACCAGTTCGTATTTAATTGCGCATCAAGGAAGATTAAACAGAGAATTCTGGGATGCAAGAACCCATCTTTAAATGAAGTCATAGACCTTGCTCTTAGCATTGAACGTTCTACATTAACCAGCAAAGTTGTTATGGACCAACCTAAACAGGGTGTTAATGCTATAGACTGCTATGACTCTGATGAAGGAGAAACTCTCTGTGCCATTACTAATAAAGGCAAAGTTCAACCCAATAAATTTAACCAAAGAAAAAAAACTTACTTTTGTTATAGGTGCGGTTCAAAGGATCACATTGGGAACGCACCAAATTGCCCTGCCCTCAAGAAGCGATGTTCTATTTGTAAAAAAATTGGACATTTTCAGGGGGTTTGCAGATTTGCGAAGAAACCTCCAAATGTTAATATGGTGGACTTTGACGCATGTACTGAATCTTTTAAAAATATCATCGTGACTCTTGATGCTAACGGTGACATTGATTCTATTAAAGGTCCACTATGCGCAGCTATTATTGATAATGTACATCTCCAAGTCATGGCGGATTCAGGCTCCCCATACACTATCCTTAGAGATTCAACCTTTTACGAAAAATGGGACAAAAGAGTCGAACTGATTGAATCTGATGTTAATCCACTAGCATTTGGGGAGAAGAATATTAACATGCTAGGGTATTTTGAAGGATTAGTCCAATGCTTGGGGAGGGAGACCGTCACTAAAATTTATGTAGCAGAAAAAGGCAAAGACATCGTGGGCTGGAAAGACTTAGCCTTGATGGGTCTTTATTTAGTTCCAGGTGATGAGAACCCCATTAAAGTTGGGAAGTTACCTACCTTTAAAACTGATTTACCTGTTGCTGTAATTGATGATCATAACGCAAAGGTTCAAGAAATTTTGACAGAATTTAAACCAGTATTCATGGAAATGGTAGGGAGTGTCAAAGGATTTGAGCACAAGATTAGACTGATACCCGGGGCACAACCAGTTAGTCATAAAGTTAGAGCTGTCCCACTGAGTGTCAGATCTGAATTAAAAATAATGTTGGATGATCTGTGTAAACAAGGTATCATTTCCCCCATCAATTCTTCACAATGGGTCGCACCAATTGTAGTCGCACGCAAAAAGACTGGGGAAATTAGATTATGTGCGGATTTACGCTCATTAAATAAGAACATTATTGTTGACTGTCACCCGCTACCAAGAATCCACGAGCTTCTGGCTAACATAGGCGACGCTAAATGGTTCTCTTTAATCGACCTGAGGTCAACGTACCATCAGGTGTCTTTAGCGAAGGAATCCCAAGAACTTACCTCTTTTATTACTCCTTTCGGAGCTTTCAAATTCCTTCGCCTCCCTTTTGGGTTAGCGTCTGCCGGAAGCGTTTTCCAGAAGCTGATGGATGTGATGTTTCAAGGCTTAGCGGGTGTGCAGGCATACCTTGATGACATCCTGATTTTTGCAAAATCATTAAACGAACACAACGTTATTCTTAGAAATGTGCTTTCAATTTTAATGTCTAGGAACATGACTGTTCACACAGACAAATGCAAGTTTGCGGTTAACAGGATTGATTATCTGGGGCATACAAAATCAGACCAAGGTATCACTCCCAAGTTTTCAGTCATTAGAGCCATTCAAGATGCAAAACCTCCTCCCGATAAGGATGCCTTATGATCCTTCCTAGGACTTGCAGAATATTATGCAAGGTTTGTCCAGTCGTATTCCCAATTAGTGGAACCTTTAAGGAAGCTTTTGAGGAAAGGGTCTAGTTTCGTTTGGACGCAGGAATTAGACAAGGTTTTTTGTGAGATCAAGAAGATGATTGTTTCCGCTAAAGCCATACATGCCTTCAGAGAAGATGCCACCTCAGTTATCACTGTAGATGCGAGTATTTCTGGTCTAGGGGCAGTTCTTACACAGAAGGTGAATGGTCAGGAACAAACTGTGGCATTTGCATCTAGAGCACTCAAAGAGTTTGAACAGAGGTACAGCACTATCGAAAGGGAAGCTCTAGCTTGTGCTTGGGCGGTCCACAAGTTTAAAATGTACATTTGGGGTAGGAGATTTGAGTTGGTCACTGATCACAAGCCACTAATTTACATCTTCGATAAATCCAGTTCAGCGTCCATGTCAGCACGACTGATGAGATTAGTATCAAAATTACAAGAGTTCAATTTTTCTGTTAAGCATATTGTTGGTGGCAAGAATTTTCGGGCTGATTGCCTATCTAGAATGGCTATGGAGAAGGACGATGAGGAGGATTTTCTTGTAGAGGACGTCGAATGTGTTACCTTTGTGGATGCAGTGGATGAAGTTAGTGATGTGATTTCTGAGGGCGATTGGAAGGAAGCCACTGCTTTAGACAATGTGTTGTTAAAAGTGATAGAGTTTACCACACGATGTTGGCCTGAACCAAGAAGTCTGAATGGCGATCTACGTAGTTTTGCTCAAATTTCTGAGGAACTGTCTGTTGAGAACGGTATAGTACGAAGAGGTGAGAAATTTGTCCCTCCTTTTAAACTGAGGGAGTCTATTATTAATAAGGCACATCAAGGGCATCTGGGGACAACTAAAACCTCTATGCGCATTAAGCAGCGCTATTGGTGGCCCTCAATTGATGTCCAAGTTAAAAATCTGATTGACTCGTGCCCAGAGTGTTTATTATCCGATAAACATTGGCGCACACTGAAAGTTCCCCTACATCCCACGGATTTTCCTAACTCTCCCTGGGAAAAAGTTGGGGTAGACTTTTCGGGACCATATTCCATTCTTCAACAAGAGAATAAGTACATTATTCTTTTAGTGGACTATTTTTCAAAGTGGATGTACTTTGATTTTGTTAAGACTCCTGATTCAGATTCCACAATAACCTTTCTCAAGAGAGTGTTTGATTTAGAGGGATCTCCCAAGTTTATCGTCACAGATAACGGAACTCACTTTGTTTCGGATAAAATGTCCAAATTTTTGAAACAATTAGACATCAAACAACTCAAAGTCTCTCTTTATTCCCCAGCTTCGAATGGTCTTGTCGAGAGGGGGAATAAGGTGGTTAAAGAAGGTGTTCAGACGGCGATTTCTTGTGGTTACAATGTGGTTGAATTTGTAAAACAAAAAGTGTGGCACTACAATACCTCCCCTCACTGCGTAACTGGGGTCTCCCCGTTTTCCTTGCTGAGAGGTAGAGAGAATCGTTCTGTTCTATTTCCTTCATGGTTACATCAGGACTCTGCTAATAAAATTATCGATTTGAATTCTATTAAGAAATCTGTTCTAGAAAAACAGAACCAAATGAAGTTACAGTTTGATGGTACCTCAGATGGTAAATTGGTAGACCTGCAGGTTGGTGACTGGGTTTTAATCAAAAGTCCAGGTAGAGTAGTGAAAGGACGCTCAAAATTTTTTGCACCCATTCAGGTAGTTAAAGTAAGTAAGGGTGCAGCCTTTCTAGGAAAAAAGGGTTGGTGGAACAAACGCCAACTAGTGAAAGTCTCTGATCACCAAGCAGAGATTATCAAAGGAAGGAAGCATAATGATAACTCCAGTAACTTGAATTGGAGTTTTTGGATGGATGCTCCTTCTGTTTCCAGTGTTCCTAAACATTCCCTTCCACAAACTCCTCAATCTTCGGTGCAACTCTCAGGGGAGATTACTCTGGATCCTCCAAACGTTGTTGTTAGCCAGGAAGTCCCCTCCCACACAAAAATTTCTTCTTTCGGCAGACACATCAGGGCTCCTGAGAGATATAACGAGTTCATTAAATTTTAGGCATTTGTATTACTTCTGGTTAGATCCATTTTAATTCGACAATGTTTCTTTTTCCAAATTTTTGACTGTTGTAAGGGGGAAGGTGATGTAATGGCGGGCTTCGCTCGCATTGACTCTCACATGGGTTTGGCTCGTGGGATTTGGCTCGTGAGTTCGACTCACATCTATATCACGAGCCAAAGCCCGAGACTAACATTGTTTCCATTTGAAAGTTATATACACGAGCCACGGCCCGTGCATACTGTATTAAACATGTTATGATTTAAATACTTTCCTCGTGCACGGTCGACTGTGTCTTCCCGTTTGCCATTGTAACCACCGGCTTAACGGAGACCAGACGTCCATGACGGGTGGAGTCATCTACTTATGGAATAAACTTCACTTACCGGAATCCTCCGCCTCTTTCTTATTTATAACAATGATTCACAGACTTAGAGCCCAGTATTCTGTTTTTTAAGTAATCACGGACCCTACTTGGGAAATTTCTGTGCTGTGAGCACACAGAGGATCGACCCCCTTCCTAATTCTGCCAGGTTGCCACACCAAGTTTTTACATCCTTCGGTGTGTGTCTTCAAAAGGGAGGGGTTCGGAGGTAAGAAGGAGCTTTAGGTTCTGAGTTGAAACAGCGGAACAGAAAATATCAGGTGACTTTTCAGCTGAAAGTATTGGTTATAAATCTACAAACCGGGGGCGACAACTGCAATGGCCGCTCAGCATTGAAGCTCCGGCGCCCGATGCCCACGATGACGCCGAAACAGCAGTAACCCTTGCCACAACTCGCCTCAATGTTTTCATAAGGGCCATCGGAGGGTTCTGTGCCCCTATCCCCGGCCGGAGCTGTGACGGAGAACCTTCCTGTGGCTCAAGCCCCAAGCGACAACGTGGGCGGTGCGTGGTGATGGCCCCAGCCTGCCTCGGAGGCCCCGAGGAGACAGGGTCTTCGGGTCAGCCTGAGGCCGGAGTGTCGGAACTCTGCTGGGCCCCACTGCCCCTCCGTGAAAGCCTGAGCCTGGTTGCAGAGGAACGGGCGCTACAACTGCGGGAGTGTGGATACCGCCGACATCGCCTCTGATACTGCCGGACGAGCGAAGTGAGGCCGGGGGAGGGGAGCTAGGCCTGGCTGCCATTTTTCCAATGCTGTTGTCGCCCGCCGCAGCAGGTCTACACCGGCTCCTTGGGTCTCCTTGCACTCATTATTTTTGTTTTTCTGCCCCTCCCTACCCAGACTCATTACCAGCCGTGTGTGGAGCTACGGGGGACCGCATTCGGTGGCGGCCCTGTCTCTCACTCCTTCTCAATCTCGGGACTTGCCCATTGGAGATCTGCGACCTGCGCCACTTTGAGGCCCGCACCCAGACCATTTTGGGTGACACTCTGTGTGTGGCAAAACCCCAGAGGGGGTGCTCACACTCTCTCTGTCCCGGCCCCAACAAAACACACAACCGAGGGGGGCCCGTGGCATAGGAGACTGGTGGACTGTACTACCACAGCATAGGTTTATCAACACGTCCCCACAGCCTGGTGGGGCTCAAAAGCTGGGTGACGGCCTGCAGTACCCCCTCCATCCCAAAGCTGCCATTGGTACCTTGCCACGCCAAGAAGAGGCCTGCTACACATTGCTTTACGGAGCATCGCCCATCTCTGGGCCCTAATTTGCTTGGGGCGATTTCGCTGGGAACCTGCTACTTGTTCCACCTCCCATCCCATTACAGACACCCTGGCGCCTCAAGCTGCAGGGCACGACGGTCTGCTATGAGTGAGTGAGCGGGTGAGACCGCCTCGCTGCCAAACCGATCCTAGTTCAGCCCCGGTGCCGAGCCCGCCGTCCCGTACTGCGACCATGGGACGTGGAGACCCAAAACAGCTAAAAATTTCATTTGAAAAGGTGGATTCCTCGGAGAGGCCAGACTGCGACGCTGAGAGAGAGGAGAGGGAAGGCCCAGCACATACACACTCTCCACAGTCCATGGACGGGGCCACTGCTATCTTGGCGGAGCTGCGTGCGGGTTTCCATGGCATAGACGCACGGCTCGATACTCTGTCCTCTCGGCTTGACAGGATGGGTGAGAGGCTTGATGGTCACACAACCAGACTCAACTATGCCGAACAGAGAATCTCTGCCCAAGAAGACAGGGCCACCGATAAGTCCCACAGACATGAACGGGTGGAGAGGCTATTAAAAACTGTGGCAATGAAGAATGAGGATCTTGAAGCTAGATCACGCAAGAAGAATGTCCGTATTATGGGCCTGGCGGAGTCGACAAACATGGGACCCCACGAACATTTTCTTGAAAACATGCTAACGGAGCTTTTTGGCGCCGAACACTTCTCTAGGAATTTCATTGTGGAACGGGTGCATCGATCTCTGGGCCCCATTATTGCGCGCTTGCTCAATTATAGGGACCGTGATACAGTGCTCTGTCTGGCCCGGAAGAACTCACCTGTGCAATACCAAGGGACTGTGCTTTCTTTTTACCCGGACTATACTGTCGCAGTGCAGAAGGCCAGGCGGAAATTCCAAGAAGCCAAGCAACAATTGAGAGCCATGGGTCTCAAATACGCTATGCTCTACCCGGCGAAACTAAGAGTGCTTGTGGACGGAAAACCCAGTTTCTTTGAGAACTCTGTTGATACCCTGGCCTTCTGCAAGCAACGTCAGGGGGCGGCACGCCGTAGTCCGACGCATTCTTCAGGGCACTCCTCTCCAGACAGACAAATGGCGGAGAGTGCTGATCTCTTCACTACGGACTAAGGTCACGGAACTGTATCACTCATACCTTTCTGTTTTAAAATAATAGTCCTAAATACTGTTATATTGATAATTCTTGTTTGAGGTTGTTTTTTTTGTATTCCCTAAAAGTACAAACATTATGCTGTTTTGAACTTCGACTAAATGGAAAAGTTAAGTGGTTTTTAGGTCTCGGCTAGCCGCGCGAAGCGCGTCTCCGCCGAGCCCCTTTTGTCGGCATGTGCGCTTCCCAGGAGACAGTCCTGGCCGCGCGCATCGCCTTGGAGGCGATTTGAAAGTGTCACGCGCACACGAACGAGCGCTGCGGCCAGGCGCTGTCTCCTGGGAAGCGCAAAACACCATACACGCATGCGCATACACACACCGACACACACACACAGACACAAGCGCCCACGCACGAACATACATACATACATAGGACCCCCCACACATACACACAGGCGCGCGCACACACGAGTGCACCCCGCCACCGCACGCATACACACAGGCGCGCGCACACACGAGTGCGCACCCCCCCGCCCCCCCGTCGCCCAACTCCACGGCTCTCACTACATTAACGGACCAACCTTTCTCTAAATCCCTCCTGTTTGCTCACTCAGTCCATGCAGCTGCCGACGTACGAATACTTTTAGAACCAACCCTGGAGCGCGATTGCAATTGGCGGGTGGTGTACAGATACGCCCATTTAGTGTTGCTATGCCCCCAATTGGCTAATTTTACTGTCGCTCACACGTTGATCCTGTTGGGCTAGGGGGCGGGCACTTCCGCTCTGGCGTTGCGGAGCACCCGCGCCTTGAGCGACGATATCTCAGGGGGAGTCTGGGAGTGGAGCTATTGGGGCGGAGAATGCTCGGTACGGGGCGACCGGGGCGGGGAGAAACGGGCCTCGGCTCTTCAAGATGAAGGAGTAGATTATTACACACAGGCCGAGAAAGGCAACTGTGGAGAGTGAACACACCACTTAACAGGAAAGGCAGTCAAGATTCATACGAGGGGAACGCAGGATTCAGTGGCGAGGAGACCGCGGCGAATATGTTGCATTATATGCTGCTGAATATGTTGGCATTGTTTGAAGCACTGCTTTTGGGTGGCATGCATGCTGCATTCAAGTTCGCCTCTCACTTTGTCCTGTGCTCTAAATCTGTGTTTCTTTGACTTTGTGTTTCTTTGCAAGTCATTGCATGCTTTGAAGTGAAAACTCTTCTGAGATGACCTATATCACTTGGAGTTTACACATGCCACGTAAACCTTTGAAGTGTGATTATTAAATGTAACATCTTGCCCCTGAATTACTGGCCTGATGCTAAAGATTCTTAAAGTTTGTGGAGCCTGTGCAGCTGACGCAAAGTCTCAATTTGCAATGCACCCAAGTGACTTGAGATTTGCAATTGCCATTACAAATTGCACTGCACACATTGCAGTCCCTTACAAGCCTCTAGGGAAAAAGGACGGTCAAGGGACGTTCTTTGCAATTTGCGACTTTCATAGTGAGGAGGGGGCCCATTTGTCCTGTTAGCGCTGCTTAACACAGCGCCAAGAAATCCTACAAGTGGGGAAGAAGATGTGGCCTAATGGCCAGGGCTGCCCACTTCAGAGCTGGGGAAACAGGTTCGAGTTTTGGCGACGGCTCAACATCCTGTGATTCATCTAAAGCGCAGCATGCCACCACTGCTACAAAAATAAATACACATTTTTTTGGCCTACAATTTATAGACTTTTGTTGCAATTGGTGTTGCAATATTAAGCAATGCCAATAGCTCAAACTTAATTAACCCGAGACCTATTGCATTGTAAATGCTTGTTTGAAGTGGGCATCAGGCGTCCGAGGCGTTGCCCTCCTCCTTAGTATGACTCCTGATTCCATTCAGATGGGATTTTCTTTCTTCTTTTTTCTATTCCGGGATTGCAAGGGTGGTAATGTGTTCTCGGGGCCCTTTGGCCCAGTGTGGGAGGTGGGTGGTTCTTATGTTGTTTACGTATCATGCTGCTTTTTGACTTGATGCGCAGGTAAAATGTTATTTTTTCATCATATGTGTCCCTCCGTAGATCCCCCGCTTTCATTATTCCAGGGTGGTGTTCCAGACGCAGGATGGGAAGGCTCTTATTCCGTCTAAGGGTATGGCTGTGACCCCAATGGTAGATATTAAGCTAAAAACCTGGAATAACCCTTGAAAGAGTAAACTGGTATTGGCGTATCTCAGACGGCATGAAGTAAAAATAGTTTTTGCAGGAAACCCATCTCGCAGTTCAGGGAGCTCCTCCCTTTGCATCCTTGTGGGGCGCCAACAGGTTTTTTGCAAGTTACAGTACCTACTCCCGGGGGGTCTGTCTTCTCATACATCACTCTTTTCCATACACACACAAGGAGACCATTTCAGACGCTCTGGGGCGATACCTGCATGTCCGGGGCACTCTGCTTGGCAAGCTGGTGCTTTTTCTTAATGTATATGCCCCCAATGTGGACGACACTAGCTTTTTTGAGGAACTACATGTTTTGCTCAGTCGTTATAACTATGATGCAATATTTTTGGGGGAGACTTGAACCTTTGGCTTGATCAGACGCTTGACTCATCTAACCCACTCCCCACCCCCAAAGCACGGTCCCCGGAAGTGATGAAAGACTTTGCCCAGTCTTTGAACCTACGCGACCTCTGGCGCACACATCGCCCTGGGTACACTTTTTACTCTGCTCCTCATTCGACGCATACCCACATAGATTACATTTTAACGGACTCGCTCGGTTGCCGCTGGACCAAGGACATAGCCATCCGACTGCGTACTCTGTCGGATCATGCGCCGGTGCTTGCTCATTTATGTATCCCATACTCGGCTGGATGGGAACGCAAGTTGTCTTTCCCGGCTTCAGCCCTCTTGGATGAGGTCTTTAGGTCGGAGGTACAGGAAGCCATCACTGAATATTTTAATCTGAATATGGGCACAGTGGCCCACTTTTCAACCTTATGGGATGCCTTTAAGGCATACATTCGAGCGGCTGTTATTTTCAAACAGGCGGGGGTGCAATGCACGATTTGTGGGAGTCTTGCAAAAGTCGAAGCCGAATTTACGCTATTGGATGCTACGTCCCCGGCGCCACAATCCCAAAATAAACGCAGTGCTCTTATTATGGAGTTTAATGAGCATGCGGATTGAGAAACCTCACTCCTGGGACGACACTCCATTGCCCGTAGATACGGGGAAGGAGAACACCCCAGGGAGACACAAGTGCAGCAGGGACGCCCTCCTAGGGGAGCTGGACACATACATAGCAGTGATAAACCGTGGGGATAATAGGGTGGCTACGGCCGATGCCGATATTCTGGTGGAATTAGTTGCATAATACCGATCCCTCTATTCTACCACTCTCCCCAAAGACATTTCTCAGCACCTGGCCTACTTACAAGAGGTGGCCATGGTGTGGTTCTTAAAAGGACAGGCGGATTTTCTAGTGGATTCCTTTACTGTGGAGGGAATTACACTTGCCATTGACGCCCTTACATGCTCTAAGGCCCCAGGACTTGACGGGCTCTCAGGTGCTTTCTACAAAGCGTTCAAGGACAGCCTAGCGCCGCAACTTCGGGAAGTATACACAGAGGCCCTGGAAGGGGTTCCCTCCCATCCTCTATGAGAGAGGCAGCCATCTCTTTAATTCTTAAACGGGATGAAGAACCCACGCAGTGCTCATCCTCTTGCCCTATTTCCCTAATAAACTTTGAGAACAAAATTCACGGTAAAATGCTATCCAGCTGCCTGTCACTGCTCATGGAGCAAATCATCTCCCCAGTCCAGTCGGGCTTTGTCCCACACCGCTCTACAGCCCAAAATCTAAGAACTGTCTTTTCTGTCATAAACTGCATCGAGCCCGCCACCCCTGTGGCCGTGGCATTATTGGACGCAGAGAAGGCCTTTAATTTTCTCGAGTGGCCTTTCCTCCCGGCCACGTTGCGTAAACTAGGTATCCCATCCAATTTTATAGCCCTGATTGCACTGCTCTACTCCTCCCCGAGTGCTCGGCTACGAGCAAATGGCTCATTATCATCCCCCCGGTAACTCACGCGTGGGACACGGCAGGGATGCCCATTGTCCCCCCCTATCATTTATAATAGCTTTGGACCCATTGGTCAACCACATGCAGGAAAATCACCTATTTCGTGGCCTACAGTTTCCTGATGGCCCCTTACTAATGTCTATGTACGCAGATGATATTCTATTTTTTGTGAGACACCCTGAAACAAATCTACAACCCATTATAGACAAAGTCTGCCGTTTCGGAATCATGTCAGGGCTGAAGATAAACTGGGGTAAATCAGTTTTATTCCCCATTACAGATGCGGCCCTGGCGGATGACGCCGAATATCCATTGCAGAAAGCTGGGGACACCACTAAATATCTGGGGGTGCATCTCCACAGAGATAAGTAACAGGTTATACTTTTAAATTATGTGCCCGCGGTCGAGCAACTTTCCATACAGGTTGATAGATGGATACAGCTGCCTTTATCGATGGCCGGCCGCACATCTTTGATTCAAATGAAAGAACTGCCCAGATCCTTTATTTGTTTAGTACTATACCTACATGGGCAGGTCGTAGACCGAGAGTCTCCTGGGAAACTTGAACGCTCCCGTATAATCGCGGTGGTTTTGCCTTTCATTTCTGGTGGCACAAGAGCAATATGCCCATCACTGGTACCATCCGGACAGCCATATCCTGTGTACGAAACCCTATCGGGAATTGGCAGCTCCCACACCGTTGGGCACTATCTTCCCCAAGGGCATTCCTCTAGACCCTAGAGACATCCAACCCCTGTCTACCACCTGCTGGGCATGGCGTAAACTTAACACTATGCTAGGCGGCGGCACTCTCTATTCTTCGGCGGCTATCCCCCTACCCAAAAATCTATTCCTCCCACTCACGTTCGAGGGACTGGTGCAGCTCACTCTCACCAAACTGGGTCTGGATACTCTTGACTCCTTGTTCTCCGAGGGACGGCGTACACACTGACGGAACTGTCTTCTTGACCTGGGATGACATATATGGACAATTTTATAACCGCCAGGCTCTTGGGAACGTTGCGCTCTGCCGTCGCCTCCTTCCCGTCCCCTCATGCAGACTTTACCCCACTCACTCTACTTAGTCACTAAACTTTATAAAGCTAGTTTGGTGCTCAAGCAGGTAAGGGACAGGGAGGTTCGACAGCGATGGGAGGAGGATCTGGGTCACTCACTTACAGATAAGGAATGGGCCTATTGCCTTGACCAGATCCAGAAAATGTCACCCAACCATAAGCATAAGCTCCTCCATTTTAAATTTATTCATAGGACCTATGTTACCCTGTGTCAACTGACCACATTTGATCCTTCCAAGTCATCCAACTGTCCAAAATGCAGAACACAAGAAGCAGACTGTGCTCATATGACCACAGATCCAGCCATACTGGGTGGAGGTCTTTCGTAGGGTAACGAACATACTTGGTGCCCCTCTCATCCCCTCTTCGCGACTTGGCCTGCTCGGCCTGGTCACCCACATTAAACTTTGCTACCGAAGATTCTTTGCTATTGCCCAGCTGCTAGCAAAATGAGAAATAGCAGTTCATTGGGGAGCTGCGAATAAACCCACCCTAGCAGCATGGACTTGCAGCTTAGCCTATTGTAACTTACAATCAGATATATATGCCACACTTCAACCCCCACGTCTAGACCTAAAGACATCTGGTGTGTCTATCGCACATACCTGTAACAGACCCCAGACGCAGACACAGCTTCTTCCTCGCCTCCTCATACAGCTCCCCGAGATATGACAGACTGATCCCCCCCCCCCCCCGCCCCCGGCATGGTTTGGTGTCCGACAGTGACAACACAACCCACACTCATTCACCGTTGTTGAAGATCAACACTGACAGCGACAATGCACTGGAATTCCCCGCCCTATTCCTTTTGTCTAGGAATGTATAATGTTTTTGATTTATGTACGCACTGTCATTAATAAAATATTTTTTCCCTCATATATCACATTATTCTCATATTGTGTACTTTTTTGTAAGTTCGTTAATAATTTCACTAAAATTAAAAAATAAATATGCAAAGGAGTATATTGAGTACTTTGGATATTTCAATTTTTCAGACTGAATATATTATTTTATTTATCGCATGTAAGGGCACTAATCCTTAAAATATGTACATTCTGTGATTGAGAGTTTACACCTTCTGTTCTGTTTATAGCTGTGCTTCACCAAGAAGAAAGCTGCAAAACTCAACGACTCTCTTTTTGTTTGCCAAGTAATTGAATATCAAAACCAGGGAAAGTCTAGTAGTTCCAAATCTGAATTTCTTCCAGACCTAAACTCTGAGCTACAAATCCCTTTTCAAATAGGATTGCCTCACTCAGAGTGCTTCTGTTACTACGGCTACTATTACCTCTCTCAAAGAACTGAAACTTTTATACAGAAAAATAATACTCACTGAGTTATTTCCCCTAGTCCAGTACCTTGCTCAGGGGTAATAAAGTCTCTAGAGATTAAGAATCTCCAAAAACTGAAAACCACAAAAGGCGGAAAAAAATCAACAAACACCAAGTTCAATCATGGTCACCTTGATAAGTCTTTTGCAAGAAATGGCCCGTAAGTTCAAATAAAACACTGGTAGTGTTCCATAGGTTAGATTTTGTATTTAGAGAAAGCCAGGAGAGCCCTGGACTAGAAGGCAACACTGCCCTCAAAGCAACACAACATGTGAATCTTCCAAGAACAAGAAGTGAAGACTATTCTACATCCGTCACCAACACACTGAACTACTTCAACAATGTTTTGGAAAGCTATGTTTATGCCCACGCCTAATTACAAAAAGCAAGCGCAAGCCAAAGCCTTCAGCACCCTGATATTCAAAAGACCTTGATGACAATAAACGATGGAAGAAATACAGTACTAAAAGAAAATTTGAGAAATAAAGTCCTCAGAGGAACTTTTAATTCTAGTGTCCATCTGCTCAACAAATAGACACCTCAGCTAAAACAAAGTACTATACCAACACCAACATCCACCAACAGAAGCAGAATACTGTTCAAGACAATCGAGCACTGCATGAACCCAGTCTGACCCAGCTATTCCTCATTCATCAGAAAAGTGCAATGCCACGAAAGGGACACACTAGATAGCGACTTCACAAATGATGAAATTGCGCAGGTAATCAGAAGTCTCCAATCCTGCAAGGTTTGGGCCCTAATGGTCTACCTATCGAACTGTACTAGTTACAACCAGATAAAATAGCTCCACACCTACGGGCCATGTTTGATGAGAGCCAGGAGGTGGGAATACTTCCCCTGGACCAGAGAGTAGCAACACTGGTTACTATACATAAAGAGGGTAAACCAAAAGACAGGTGTTCATCCTACAGGCCCATTTCCATGCAAAACGCAGAACCCAAAATTCTAGCCAAATTATTGGCGAGCCACCTGGCCAAAATCATAAATAATTTGATCAATCGGGCTTTATGCCTCATCGAAACACCGCATGAAACCTGAGAAGACTACATGGTGTGTTGGGAAGACTGGACACGATCCGAGAGTCTGCAATGGTGAGATCATTAGACGGCACGATGGCTTTCGATACTATCGAGTGGCCATACTGATTTGCTGTTCTGTAAAGTTGGGTTTCAGGCCTAGTTTTATTGACTGGGTTCGGCTCCTCTACACAGAACCCCTGGCTCAAGTAGTGGTCAACAATAAGAAATCGGAAGTATTTGCACTGGGTCGTGGCACCCGACAGGGCTGTCCGCTCTCACCATTGCTCTTCGCCATCTCCCTAGAGCCATTGGCGGCTTAGATCCGCAAAGACCCAATAATTTAGGGGCTCAAATGGACAGAGTGGTGGGAGGACCGCATCTCTTTATATGCGGACGACATCCTCCTGTACCTGGCCTCCCCGAAGGCGTCACTCTACAGAGTGCTTAATATTTTTACAAATTGTGGTACATACTCTGGGTACACAATTAATTGGGGCAAGTCCTTACAATATGTCCTCTGTGGAGATCCTCCTCTCCCGCCTAGGGGATGCTCCATTAAAGTAGCAAAGGTGGGATTCCAGTATCTGGGTGTCTTTATCACCACGGACCCCAAAATCCGATACGAAGTAATCTGCTTCCCCCTGCAGAGACTGAGGCGAGATGTAGCACATTGGAAAACACTCTCACTCTCTCTGCTGGTAGTGCACAGCTGTTTAAAATGATGGCATTGCCGCGTTTTCTATATGTATTGCAGAATTCACCGGATTTGGTCCCAGCAAGATATTTTAAGGACATAGAGGGCCTACAGAGGGAGTTGCTCTGGGACGGCAGACCCGGCATAGCTTTGCAAAAACTAGTTTTGAGTTGGTATGATGGTGGGATTGGACTCCCGGATGTTAGGAAGTACTATTGGGCTGCCCACCTAGCTGCGATCAACCATTGCACGTACCGCCGAGGGGATGACCCGGGATACAGAATGGACAAATGGATACTACCGGGTGGTAACTATAACATGGCTCTATTAGCTAGGCTCCAGAGGTTTTCCTTAACAGGACAGACTAAACACTCTGTACAGGTCTGGCACACAGCCAACAGAAGCTTAGGGTGGGACCAGAAACTCACGCTTGCCACACCTCTGTGGGACACAGAACAGTTGGGCACCCTGAGGATATCAAAGGGGTTTGACAAGTGGGATCTAATTGAGGTCACCTGTGGGACCTATAGGTAAAGGGTGAAGTGGTGCCATTCGCTTCTCTGCAAAAGGAGTATGAGCTGGCAAAAACAGAATACTTTAGGTATTTGCAAGTGTGACACGCACTCATGCCAAATCTATCATAAGGTGCCCCTCCCCCGGAATCCTCTCCTTTGGAGGATAGGTTGCTTGATGGTTACTTGCCAACAAAAGTAATATCCCTGACTTACAAAAAACTGATTAATAACACGTCAGACGCCCTTGGACCGCTCAGGGCGCGCTGGTAAGGAGATCGGTTAGAGATCGATGGTGAGGAATGGCAAGAGGCGGTGGCTTTCCCACGAGAGGTTGCGATCTCTTCTTGATTGCGCCTGGTTCAGCTCAAGATCCTCTATAGAGTTTACATCTCAGGACCTGATCTCGTTAGCATGGGAAGAGTAGATATGGGGAAGTGTAGGAGACAATGTTGCCATGTAGGCACATTTCTGCATATAATATGGGAATGCAAATGCGTCCAGAACTACTGGAAGGGTATGCATGACTGTATTAGAGAGGTACTTGAGGCCAACATTAGACCTGAAGCTAAAAGATGCATTTTAAACATCTGGGAACCCACTGATTTGACAAGCAAAGATAAAACATGGGTCACGCTGGGCCTAATGGTGGCTAAACAAAACATCTCCCAGTTGGGGGGAGCGGGGTTAGTACCTGGAATTGAAACCTGGAAGTTAGACATGGACTGGTGTATGGCCAGGGAAAAACGGTATATGTTGCACGTGGGTGCCCCAAAAAATGGTCCTCTATATGGAGCAAATGGAATGCCTATCGGGGTAATATATGTGTCCCACCAATCATCCCCACATTTGAAGGACCATCCACGTTGTAACTGTTGTAACTCATTATATATCATTTGTATGCTTTATCATTAATGCCTGTATTTGTGTATCCAACTCTACAAAGCCCTTTTTCTGTAACTTGGAATGTAGATTCACAACGGTTTAATAAAAAGATTTTTTTTAAAAAAAAGAAGTGCAATGCCTCTTATGCCATGAAAATACAGAATATCTGACAGCACATCAACAGCACCAATCCTACTTTCATTTTAACATCTACTCCTTCCCATAGAATCCTGCAATTTTCAACCCTTCAAAGTCCTATCCCTTCCAGATCTCGCTGAATTATGCAACTTTATCAAAACAACTTTTGTTTTTTAAATAAAATATGTCATTGTTATTATAATGAACCACAATCAAAGCAGCACATATAGGCCAAACACATTGTTTATGGTCCATAACGGAGTAATAGAGCATTTATCATGTGCTACAGATACACCTCCGACCCCCTCAACCGAGCACGCCAAGTACCAGTCCTACTGTATACACAATCAGTGTAATATTTAAAAACAAAATCGTATGAAGCCTTTTGCTTTGTAAACTGTGTGTTCTGCTACTGCACAGATGTCCATCTCTGATGCCCACTGCCATCTGCCATCTAAAACTACTTCTGTTGAAGATGATGTCTTACCTTTGTCCTTCATAAAAGCTGTCTCTGGAGATGCTTTCGTACCCATACCTACCATTATATATGTCTCCTTTCCTCAAGGCATCTTCCCAGGAACTCTCAAGACCAGCCAGATCTTTCCACTCCCAAAGAAACCCCCAGTAGACACTCTTATCCTCATCAACTACTGTGAATGGGTTTCCCCTGCAATGTCCTTCACTGGTTTTCCTCTTGTCTCTTCATCCCACACAGGTTTGTTCACATGCGCACCACCAGATCACAAAAAATCCCGATCACATGTAGAGACCCTAAGCACTGTGGTCTCCTGACATCTTCAACCTTTACATAGAGCGGCTTATTGCTCTACTCATATTTTTTATTTATTTATTTATTTAGGAGGTTTTATATAGCGCTAGCCAGACCCGAAGGTATCGAGCGCTTTACAGCATAATAGGAGAAAAATCACATAAAAGAGACAACTGTAAACATAAGTGGTCAAAAGTTCCAGTGTGCTATGCGTCCGAGGAGCGCCATTGAGGTAGAGAGGTCCAGAGGTAGTCTCGATGCGTGCACAAAGTCTTGGGCTAAATCCTCCTCCAAGAGACGGTGCACGAGGAGAGGTTTAGGGAGCGGGGAGAAGGTAGGGAGTGGTGGACCATTGCCTGGTGGCTGTAGAGTGCAGGCTTCTGTGTTTCGGATTTCAGTTCGGGAAGGTACGGTAGAGGTCTTTTAGGAGTCTTTTGAATTTTATAAAGGAGGGGATAGTCCTAATATCGGAAGGGATGGAGTTCCAGATTTTGGGTGCATTTCCTGCGAAGGAACGTGCCGCAGTTTTTGGTTTGTGTGTTTTTCAAAGGGATGAGTAAGAGGGTGTTGGACCTTCTGAGGTTTCTTGACTGGACGGCTTTCTTGAGATTGGAGGCCAGGTATTCCGGTTTCCCTGTGTGGAGGGCTTTGTGCGTGAGGCAGGCAGTTCTAAAGCTGGCATGCATTTCCACTGGGAGCCATTTTAGTTCTCTGAGTGCGGGAGATAGGTGGTCATATTTTTTTACTCCGGTGACCATTCTGGCAGCAGCATTGAGAGTTGTTTTGAGTGGCACTAAGTGGGAGAGAGCTGTACCGGAGAGGACTGCGTTTCCATAGTCCTGTCTAGATAACACCAGTGATTGGGTGCCTTGTTTGAGGTCTATAGGCGGTATGAAGGGTTTAATTTTGTTGAGAAGCTTCAGATTGAGGATCGAAGCAAGCCTGGCTGAAGACGGCTGAAATGCCAGAAACCGGTCCTAGGAAGCTTGTTTCCGGTCCAGGAAAGGCATGGCTTGGCAGTTCGGGCTGGACTGTTCCCATGAGGCACAGGGTCAGACTGATTTGCATATGGCCATGTCTGAACTGGGGTGGCAAAATGGGCTAAAGAACGGTGATGGATTAAACCCAGATCTGTTGACTGGGTGTGAGTGTTTGATTGGTTCAGATGCTCCGTCCATCACCACCTCCTTTTGTACCGCTCAGATTGAGAAAGGCACTCTTCGCGGAGATCTTAATGGGTCTGGTCATGCTTAGTTTTTTGGTCAAGGGTGATTCCTAGTGATTTTACCGAGTTAGCCAGGGTGAGATTACCGTTGAGAGCATTGATTGCTTTCAGCCACTCTACGAGTTGCGGGTTTTATTCTTTGTTGGAGATGAGGAGGATTTCGTTTTTTTCTTTATTGAGTTTGAGGTGGTTTGTTGATAGCCATTGTTGAACTTCTCTGAGAGTGTTGTTGAGTCTTAGAATGTTGTTAATGGAGGAGGTTTCCAAGTAGATCTGGGTGTCGTCTGCATATAGGTGGAAGGGGATGTTGGCTTTTTTCAGAATGGTGGTGAGGGGCACCATGTATATTTTGAACAGTTGGGGGGGAGAGTACTGATCCTTGGGGGACACCTCTGTTGACGGGAAGTAGGTCGGACGTAAAGGATTTGATTTTTATCCTTTGGGAGCGATTGTGAAAGAAGGAGAACTATTGAAGGACCACTTCGTCCGCACCAACTCGGTCTTTGAGAGCCTTGATGAGAAGATTGTGATTAACCGTGTCAAAGGCTGCCGAAAGGTCTAGAAGGATGAGTAGGCAGCATTTGTCAGTATCAAGGGATTTGAGGATGTCATCCACGATGTTAAGGATCGCGGTTTCGGGGGCGTGGCTGAGCCGGCGGCGAAGATGGCTGCCAGCGAGTGAAGCTCCAGTAATCAGCCGACCTCATGAACGATTTCCCCCAAACAACGCCCGCATTCAGCCCAGAAAAACAGCGCACCAGACGGCGGAAGGGATGCGGCATGCGGCTGTCTGAGTGCCGGGCACCTACATCCATATGGGGCGGAGAGTCGACGAGCTGAAGGCGGTGTGGGACTGGCCGGCGCAGCCGCGCCTGACGTCCCCTGGCACAGAGTGAAGCGTCCAACCGTCGCCGCTGGGAGATCTATGCTGGACTGCGACTCGTCAGGCCGGGTGAGTCGGGCCCGCAATTGTGGTGCTTCTCCCCCCTCCCCTGCTGTCCCGGTCTGCTGCGGCGGCTGGGCTGGCCGCTCCGCCCCGTCGCCTTGTTCTCCTGAGCCTGTGAGGGGTTAGGGCCCTCCAGCCTCTTCCACTGGGGGTTGGGCGCTGGCCTGGCGCTGCGGCGGCCGCAGCGGAGGTGGGTGTGCGTTCGGCGGCCGCCCGATCCAGTATCGGGAGGCCCCATTTGCCTGGGACGACTCCCGGGGGCGCCTTGAAGAACAGTGTGGCGGTGCCTGGCACGAAAAATAGCTGATCCACCTGCGTTGCTAGTTTACTACAACTCTGCCTGAGGTGCTTGAATGAGGGCTATTGCACAGTGAAGCCCCACCATTGCAATCTGGGATTTGACCATTCGCACCCCGCCTGCACTGGGGCACCCTCTTTCTGCAGCTACAACTTTCCTATCCCCAAGGAGCGGTGCCTCCATTTTACTCTGCCCTAGCCAGCAGGGCTAAGCTCTCATCCAGTTTTGGCACTGGCTGCATCCTGTTCCCCTGCTCTCTGTAGGGCCTTTTGCCTGCACAATTAGACATCTCTGCCACTGGCTGTGAACATCTCATTACTGCCTGGATCCCCCTCCCTTTTTGTCTCGCCACAGCGCCTCCTGAAACCTCAGATGCCTCCGTCGCCTCATTGCTGCTGGAAATGAAGGCGGGATTTAAGGCGCTAGACTCCCGCTTTGACTCCCTAGACCAGACAATCGCATCATTGGGTGCCAAAGTGCAGGGTCACGACAGACGACTAGACGTGGCGGATGCTCGAGTCTCCGACCAGGAAGACGGGACAGCACAATCACTGAAACGGTTGGGGAGGGCAGAATGTCTACTCAAAGAAGTGGCCATAAAAAATGAGGACTTGGAGGCGCGTGGACGCCTTAACAACGTCCGCATAATGGGGGTTCCGGAGACGACGTCAACAGGCCGAATGGACCTATTTGTCGAGAAGCTACTTGCGGATCTGTTTGGGAGTGAGGCATTTACACCTGGCTTTGTTTTTGAGCAGGCCCAAAGGTCATTGGGACCTAGGCCAAATCCAGGCCTCCCCCCTAGACCCATCATAGCGCGCATGCTGAATTGTAGGGACCGAGACGCAGCGCTCCGACTGGCACAAGAACGCGGCACGATTGAATGGCAGGGGTCCAAACTGGTTTCTACCCAGACTTCACTCCAATGGTTCAAGAGGCACGGCACAAATTTCTGGGGGTCAAGGCTACGTTGCGAAATCTTGGACTCAAATATGGCATGCTGTACCCCGCGAGACTGAAGGTGGATGTGGGCGGCAGATAGAGAATATTTGACACCCCTACAGAGGCCCACGAACTTTGCCGCATGCACAAGACACAGAACTCACAGAATTCGTGCGCTTGCTTCCCCACACCATAGTGGCTCTGACGCGAGTGCAGACCTATTTTCGAACACTGGTGCTGAATGAGGGTGCCTTGCATTACCATATGTGATTTACATTGTCTAATTTGGAAATTGCGTTGTTTGATTTGTTGTTTTATACTGATACAGCATTAGGCCGGCTTGATTCTGGGCTGCCACCCCCCTCTGGTGTATCCGCAAAGTTGGTTAATTACCTTTTGAGACCCACTTATTGGACCACATCCAGTTGCCCGGCGATCGCTTTGATTCCCGAGCGAGTTATCTTGCGAGGGGTTGCCCACTTTAGGGTTGGTAGGTGGGTGGGGGCGGGGGGTTCTGGGTAAGTTCGCAAACCACGAATGTTCTAACTTACACTTTAATATCACATTGCTTTCTGAGTTAACGTCACATTATAGACATGACAGGAATATGTTTTCACAGAATCTCGATGTCTCGATAAGGTAATGTGCAGGGGCCTTCAGCCCTTACCCTTATGACCTCCCCCCCAGTGATTCGGCTCAATTTGGCGCCAGCTGGGGTTTACATAGATACTTTGCCAATTATAGTAATTATGCTAGAGGCACGGCTGTACTGATAAACAAGAGAATCACCTTTACTCTTATTGATGTGACCCGTGATCTGGTGGGTAGATTTGTGATAGTCATGGGAACCCTGTACAGCCATAAAGTCACTTTGGCTAATATATACGCTCCTAACGTTGACGCCCCCGATTTCTTTCACGACCTGTATGCCCAGATTGCGAAACATGATCCTCAGGCGCTACTTCTAGGGGGGCCTAAATGTATTCATGGACCCCACTCTGGATAGTTCGTCCTAGGCACCAAACGCTAAACCACGGCCGAGGCGAGCCCTCAAGGCTCTCTGCGCTCATTACTCACTGATTGACATTTGGCGGCAGCACAATCCCACGCTCACCAACTACAATAATTTCTCTGGCCCACACGGTACCTGGTCAAGGATAGATTACTGACTCCTCTCTCCCTGCATTTTGGGTTAGTTCAGTTCCCTTTCAAAACTCCCCAGCACGTATTCGGACCACTCCCCGGTGACCCTGCACTTACTGTTCCCGTGCCCAGAGGAGTATGAAAGACAATGGCAGTTCCCCAGTAGGGCCCTCCTGGATGAAGTGTTTAAGGAGGAGGTGCACGAGGCAATAGAGGACTATTTCGAAATAAACACTGGCTCTGTGAACACAGCGGCGGTACTGTGGTAGGGCTTCAAGGCAGTTATAAGGGGGGTATGCATCTCCAAACAAGCCAGAGTGCTCCGGGATCCCCGCAACAAGTTGGCCCGCATTGAACAAGATATTATCAGACTGGACGCACGACTCTCTTCCCTTCCGAATCCAAACGATCAGGTGGAAAGATTCGGCCTACAGAGACACGGCAGAAAGGGCGATACTATATATGGGGAAATATCAGGCAGAGACAGACTGGGTTGTTCCTATAGACTAGAGAGTAGGAGGAGGTAAAGATACGGTCACAAGAAGGGAAAAGGTGGTGCTCAGTGGAGGGCTACCCTGGGCATCCAATATGTTGGTATTAATGGCCTCACACACCCTTGCGAGTGTCATGCTTCATCATTGGCGGTTGCTCCTCGTTGGGCAGGCGGTGCAATGCCCAACGGGCTCACCTCAAAGAGGGGCTCTTTGGCGGAGATCTTTTTACCAACTGCCTAGGGTGAAGTGCGGGTGAGGGGCCAGAAAGGAACGGATAGTGTAAATACGTGAGTTAAAATGTGACACAAGGTACCGGAGATCAATTTATTCTGGTGGTCCCCTGTCACAGATAAAAACAGTGGGTAGCCTACGATCACTGGAAATTAGGATTCCAGGTAACGATCCAGGACTACAATACATATCGTAAGGTCAACATGTTTCTCGCCTTAGCACTCTGGCTGCAATTCTTTAGGACCTAGTGGGTTACATCTATCCTCAATCAAACATGACCTAGTTAAGTGTCAGTTTAAAATAGTTGTACGACCCACTAGGTCCTGAAGAATCGCAGCCAGACTGCTAAGGCGAGAAACATGTTGACCTTACGATATGTATTGTAGTCCTGGATCGTTACGTGGAATCCTAATTTCCAGCGATCATAGGCTACCCACTGTTTTTATCTGTGACAGGGGACCACCAGAATAAATTGATCTCCGGTACCTTGGCCATAGACACCCTGCGAAGTTCCTCTGCCCCGGGGCTTAACGACTTCACTGGGGACTTTTATAAAGAATTTAAGGACATATTGGTCCCTCAATTAATTGAGGTTTACATGGAGGCACTGGAGAGGCAAGTTCTACCCCCCACGCTACAGGAAGCCGCAATCATACTCCTTCCGAAACCCGGCAAAGATAACAAACTATGCGGTTCATATTGACCACTGTCCCTACTGAACCTAGACTACAAAATCCTAGCCAAAGTGCTAGCCAATAAACTTTCGCAACTAATGGAATATATCATTTCCCCGTTGCAGTCTGGTTTCGTTCCCCGGCGTTCCACATTCCCGAATCGCCGCATGTTGTTCGCTGTTCTGCACAGAATACAGCCTGAGGTCCCTGCGGCTGCGATGTTATTGGATGCCGAAAAGGCGTTCGATTCTTTAGAGTAGCCTTTCCTCGTGGAGGTGATGCAACGCAGAGTCTGTCTTATGGCTTCATCTCCACGGTCTCCTTGTTATATAGTCAGCCATCGGCGCGTCTCCGTCTGAACGGCACCCTGTCCAGGCCATTTCGGCTATACCGCGGGACTAGACAGGGCTGCCCCCTGTCCCTGCTCTTGTTCATCCTAGCCATGGACCCATTGGTCAGACATCTCCAGGATTGCCATTTACATAGGGGACTTCAGTTTAACACTGGTCCCTTACTCGCCTCCCGCTATGCCGACGATACCATACTTTACCTCCAGGAGCCACACATCAACCTGTCCCCTCTTATCCGGGAAATCATCCGTTTTGGGCGGTTTTCAGGGCTTGGTATAAATTGGCACAAATCAATCATATTCCCGCTTACATCAGGCACTGCCCAATGGGACTTCAAATTTCCCCTAGAATGGTGTCAGGATTCGGTAAAGTATCTTGGTATACACATTCATCTAGACACCACTCAAATCATTCGCTTGAATTACGGGCAGACTTTTCAAAAGCTGGAGGAACAGGTCGAACGATGGCTACGCTTGTCACTGTCACTGGCTGGCCGGGTGGCCATACTGAAAATGGTGGTGCTTCCCAAATTTTAATACCACTTTAATAACATCCCGTTCCCCCTCTTTGATGGATTCTTCCGCACCTTGCAGACACTTATGACCAGACTGGTATGGGGTGGGAGGAGACCGTGAGTTCGCTGGACTACAATGACACTACCATACGACAGGGGCGGGTTCAATGTGCCAGACTTCCATCTCTATTATTTGGTCGCGCAATGCCACTATGCGTTCGCTTGGTTCCACCCTGATGCACGCATACCCTTCCTACGACCAGAGACAGACCTGGTACTCCCTGACAAATTATGCAAAGTGCTTTCCTGGGGCTTTCCACGTGACAAACACGACGTACAGACGGTGTCCACAACTGCCTGGGCGTGGGGTAAGCTGGAAAAGCGTACTGGCGCCACACACTTATACTCCTCTGCCCTGCCCTTACCCAATGCCAGATGGTTCCCAATCACGGGGGAGAGGCTAGTGCAGAACACGTTGACTACGCTGAATATTACAAAAGTGAGTGATTTGTTCCCAGGGGGCCATGTGTTCTCGATAGAGGAGGACGCCTGGTTCACCGATTGCAACTTCATGACGAGATTCCTGATGAGCCGCATGAAGTCGTCGCCGCGCGCTACCTTCCCCACATACCCGACTGAGCCTGCCTCTTTCCCTCCACTCACACTGGTGTTGAAGACCCCCGGCGGGACACACCTTATCTCTAAAATTTATAAGGCCTGCGCCAGAAGGCTGCCGGCGGACGACTCCAGCCTTAGACAGGCCTGGGAAGCGGAAACAGGGTGCACCATCACAGATGAGCAGTGGGCCAAATGCTGCGAGGCCACCAAGGACATTTCACTTAATAGTCGCCATAAGCTGTTACATTTTAGATTTCTCTGCCGAGCTTACTTTACCCCAGCCTTGGCACACAGGATAGACGCCAGATGCCCACAAAACTGCATGAAATGTAACGCACCACACGCTGATTTTGTACATTTGGCATGGTCATGCCCCCGTTTGAAATCCTATTGGTCGGAGGTGCACGTGACCCTGGGGAAGATAATCGGACTTCCAGTGGTCCCCATTCCCGAGATAGCCCTGTTAGGGTACACTATACAGATTCCTACGAAAGTCAGGAAGCTAGCATCATTGGGGCTGCTATTAGCTAAGCGAGAGGTGGCCATACCCTGGGACAGGAAGTCTTCTCCTATACTGCAGGATTGGCTGGGAAGCCTGGCACACTGCAACACCAACACTGACATATACGCAGGTCTTATGCCGGCTACGTCGCGGCCGCGTGACATTTGGGGGCCGCTGAGGTCGTACTTTGAGAATGCCAGGCGGACCTCTGCCACACAGGTGGATGCTGGGTTGGTGCCTGAGGGGGTGGGCTGAAGGGATGTTTTTCTTTATATTTGAGCCATGACTTCCCTTTCAGACTCTGAAGGTTTGCTTATGCTGTGTTCCATGCCTACATATGGGAGATGCAGCTGGTTGGGATCCTTATCTCGGAGACGGGTGACGGAGGGTGGGGGGTTGAGGGTGGGGCTGGATTACCCCGGTACGGATCTGGGCCATGATGTAGAACACTATAACGTTCATCCCTGTGTGTGTACCTGTCAGGCACGATTTGACTGATAAGTAAGATGACTGTTTGCAATGCAATGTGACTATTATTCTATAACTGAAAAATAATCTTTTTTTTTTTTTAAAAGGATCACGGTTTCGATGCTACAGCCTTTTCTGAAACCCGATTGGTGACGGTCTAGAAGGTTGATATTGTCAATGTGCTGATTCAGTTGACGGAGAACGCATTTTTCGAGGATTTTGGCTAGGAAGGGGAGATTGGAAAACTGGTCTGAAGTTTTTCAGGTCGCTTGTGTCTAGGCCTGGTTTTTTCAGTAGTGGTGTGACTTGGCCGACTTTGAGGCAGTCTGGTATGATGCCGGTTTTTAAGGAGCTGTTTATGATTTCACACCATAGTGGTGCAAGGGAGAGTTTCAGCTTTTTGGTCATTTGGGTGGGTACAGAGTCGAGGATGTGGGAAGAGGGCTTGGAGGAGGAGATTAATTTGAGGATCTCAGCTTCAGGTACGAGGTCGAAGGATCTCCAGGCTTTCGTGGGGAGCAAGCTAGAGGTGGTTTTGATTGCTGGGGCTAAGTTTTTGCAGGCGGGATTGAGGATGATATCAAGTGATAGCTCAATCTTGATGATTTTGTCATTGAAGAAGTTGGCAAAGTTGTCACATAGGTTTTTGGAGGCCTGGACTGGGGTTGCAGAGGACTTGGAAGTTTGTTGCTTGATGACATTAAAGAGTTCTTCTGCCCTGCTTTTTTGTAAAGAGCGGTGCAGAAAAAGTAGTTTTTTTCATTATTGATATGTTGTTTGTACTTTCTTCTTGCTGATTTGAGTTTCTCGCAGAGGCTAGAGGAGGGATTCTTTCTCCATAGACGGTCTATGGCTCTAAGTTGCCTCCTTTCGTCGTTAATGTCCTTGCTGAACCGGGATCTGGAGGGGATGTTCCTGGATTTTTTTCCGTTCCAGGGGGGATAGTTGGTCTAAGATGGAGGACATAGTTGTGTTGTAGTGGGTTGTGAGTTCTGTTGTTGAGAGACAGTCAGGGGAGATGGGCAGGAAGGTGCTTATTTTTTCTTCTAAGTCGACTATGTTGATCTGTGTTAGGTTTCTTGTCCGTGTGGCGGGTCCTGGATGGGAGGTTGGCACATGATCGTTTGTGAGATGCGGAATAGGATTAAGTTTTGGTCTGATCAGTCTACCGGTAGGATGTGGTCTATTGTGATTGCGTCATGTTGGGCGATGATGGCATCCAGGGTTGCCCCTTTGTTATGAGTTTCTTTTAAGCAGTGCTGGGTAAGGTTGTTGGAATGTAATAACTCGTTCAAGTTTTGTATGGGTGCGCTGTTTTTATCATTCCAGTGCAGGATGAGGTCGTCCAGAATTTGGTTGTTGCTATCTCGGAGAGAACAGTGACCAACCAGGTCTAAAAGGTGTTCCGTGAAGGTGTTGCCTGGAGGATGGTATAGGAGGTGGCAGTGTAGTAGCTTATTGTTGCTAGTGTTAATGTTGGCGGTTAGGCATTCGAAGGAGTTATGGTTGAAAGTATCGATTTCGGTCACAGACAGATTGTTGTTGTGAATGATTGCTAAACCCCCACCTGGGTGGGGTCTTCTCCGAGGGGGGGATTCTGGGTGTGGTCTTCTCAGAGGGGAGAAGATCTGACAATGTTGTGTTGTCTTCTGGTAGTTGTTGTGTTGTTAGTTAGGGTTATGGGATCAGGCGCGGGGTGAGGAGGATCATGTTGTGGTAATTGTTTTCTTTTGCAGGTGGGTATAGGAGGGTGATTGGAAGGCTTAGAGTGAGTATTGAGGTCGACCGGTAATGCTTGAGGGAGGTTATGCACAGGGGGCTGTTCGAGGGGAAGGACAAGTACGGGAAGGGGCATTCTTGTTCATGGTGGTAGAGGTGTTGGAGGTGGTTCAAGGTGGAGCGTAGGGGTTTGTGGTAACGGGTGCAAGAATGGTGTGGGTGTTCTGCTGGGGGGACTGGTTGTCTGGGTAGAAGGGGAGCGATGGGAGGGAGGGTTGTGTTTGAATGGCGTTAGTCCGCAGAGAAGGAAAGAGGAGATCAAATGTCTCAAGGTTGACATTGTTAGCTTGCATCAGGACTGTGCCGTTGGAGTAGATGGTCACAGAGGTTTTCCCACAACGCGATGTGCGGTTGGGGATGGAGAGTGATAGTTTGCAGCTATGAGGAGTATTGGTGGTTTTAGTAATGTGGAGTTGTGCTCTAAGGATGGAATTCCACTTGTTGGGCCTTTCCGTGTGAAAGAGGAGGTCTATTTTTACTTGACCTTTGGCAGAGCAGTGATATATGTCAGCAAATAGTGATTCAGGGTATTGCCTGATCAGTTTGTGTTTGAGTTTTTTTTCGCTTTGGGTGAGAGGTTGAGGGGGAGACTGATCGAGAAGGAGTTCGGGCCGTGCGGTTTTACGTTGGGTGAGGTGAGGGGTTTGGGGTAGGTTGACATGGTAGAAGGCATTTTATCTACGTTGGCGGTGGGGCTGGTTCCTTTCGGGCTAGGTGTGTTATGTGAACATAGGGGTCGGGGAGAGTTGCAGAGCGCTTCTATATGGGATTGGGTTGGTTGGCTGCCAACACGCGGTCTCTGGGGACAGGGAGAGAGTAAGAGCGGTGGGCCTTGAGTCAATTTTGTTTCTGGAGGGGTGGGAGCTTGTTTCTGTTGACCAGCTGTTGAACTACAAGTTATGTAACCCACCAGAGTTTAATGGGATAGCCCCCAGGTGGTCAGGGCAAATAAATAGATGGGTGCTGGAAGATAGAGATGCAGCAGGCTAACGTTGCAGCACTGCTAACGCTGATTTGGAGATTAATGAGCCTGGCCGCAGAGTTGGGTACATCAGACTGTTCTTAGGGGTTGTTCAGTGACTCATTAGTGGGGTTTATAAGAGAGAGTAGAGCTAAGGAATCTGAGTGGCGAGAGGTATCGCATAGGCGGGGGGCAGATTTGCATTAAAGTGAGCTAAATCCACAGGAACAGGGTGTATAGGAGGCATACAGGTGTAGGGGACTCACTGGCGCAGTCTGGACGTTTTGGAGCTCTAAGTAGTTCTTAGTGCACTTTTCAGGTTTCCATGGTATCGGCCTGGTGGTCCTTGGTGGCCTTGGCTGCCTGGGCTTTCTTGGAACCTCTGCGGGGTGCCCTTAAGCTGTGAGCCCTCTGTTCAGTGGTTCAGGTTATGGTTGTGTCAGCAGGGCAGCCATTTTATGGCCAGGCGCTGTAGAACTCTGCAGTAGCTCAAAGACAGCTACCTGAGGTCCCCTTAGTGTTAGATTGAGGATCAATGTAGGTCGAGGTTCTCGTGGCCCTGTGCAGGGTGTCAACAAATTGCTAGCGGTCCATTTACCGGGAGTTTTTCCATTAGTTACCTCACTGTACGGCCATTTTAAGGTCAGGCGTTGTGGAGCTCGGGAGCAGCCCGTGCTCCCTTTTCATATAGTACTCCTCTTGTTGTCCAAGGTGAGGGGAGCTGCCTGTGTCCGGGTCTGTCGGGACTCTCGCAGGTCTGAAGATGGTGCCCTTAAGCAATGAGCCGTTTGTTTTGTAGTTCAGGTAACCGCGGGAAGAGAGCACTGAAATCGAGCTCCTGGGCACTGGATCACCGCTGATGGGTGAACCCATGTTGCCACCCCACCATCCCTTCCAACAAAGAACGAGTATTCACCGGATGAATCCCCGATTTGGATAAGCCTGAATCGACCTCATACAACCAACGAATGAAGATGTTACAAGGATCGGCGCCGCAACACCTTCAGGATTGAAACGGACGCCTCAATGGTGATGGTCAGCTTGCAGACCTCAATCGATTCCTGGACACCCCATCTCGGACCCGCGAGAGTCTAGACAGCCCTGGACATAGAACGCTCCCCGCACCTGGGCATCACAAAGACTTTTATGTGAAAACGGAGTGCGAGCTGTTTCTATGCTCCATAACGCCTGACCCTAAAATGGCCGCACAGTCAGGACAGCTCTGAAGAAAACTCGGGGTTAACAGGCTACAGGCAATTCGGTGACACCATGTAGCGGGCCCACGAGAGCCTCGACCCGCCTTGATCTCCAATCTGGCACAATGGCAACCTCATACAGCTGTATTTGAACTACTGCAGAGCTCTGCAGCGCGACACCCTGTAGCGGGCCCACGAGAGCCTCGACCCGCCTCGATCTCCAATCTGGCACAATGGCGACCTCAGGTAGCTGTATTTGAACTACTGCAGAGCTCTGCAGAGCCTGTCCACAAAATTGCCGCCCCATGGACAGAGAAGCGATTACCTGAACCACGAAACAAACTGCTCATTACTTAAGGGCACCATCTTCAGACCCATATATAACAGCATCAAGATTCATCACTATGCCGAAGATACTCCACTCTACTTCAAAGTCTCCTCTGCTTCATACATAAAACACCTCAAACAATGCTTGCACATCATCCAAAACTGGTTGTCCAGCGCCTACCTGAAGCTCAACCCAACCAAGATAGAATTCCTATTATTTGCCAAGAACAACAAACAGCAAACAACATACAGTACAAACCGGGCTCAATGACATGAAACTTTGCGGCTTCAAACCCCAACTCTCACCGAATGCCAAATCCCTTTGATTAACCTAGGACACTAATCTTTCCCTCAAGCAACACACTTGAGGACTGCCTGGCACCAACTCTCTTTCCTAAAGAAGGTCAAACTGCCTCTTCCACAGATTTCAGAACTGCTGTTTAAGCCCTTGTACTTTAGCACGTGGACAGTGGTAATTTCCTACTCCATGGCCTAATAGAGTCCACACTGGTAAACCATATGAGCATCCTACACGCCGTGACATGTCTCATCCAGTGCCTAAAGAAATATGATCACACCACCACCATCCGGATTAACCTCTATTGGCTCTCCTTGGCAACCTGCACTGTCTTAAAAACAAGTTGCATCATTTAAAAAGCCATCAGAACCAGCATTCCAACTTATCTTGGAGACAAGCTCGCCATCTCAGTGGTTCTTGGCACATCCACAGACAGAACACCACATGACTCTAGTCTAAGAATTCCAAAAAAGAACAAACAGGACAACAGGTCTTTTCCAGCTACACACTGAGAATCTGGTACAACATTCCTGTATCCATCAGGACCACCTCAATGGTGTTTCAATTTAGAAAAAAGTTGAAGATTCACCTCTTTAAAGAACACTACATGACAATGCATTACAGTCAACAACTCCGCTTTCTCTCCTATTGCTCATTGACTTTCATCACGCCTTTGACCATGTACAGTGCTCTGCTGCCGTTTTGCTAGGTATGCTCTATGGAAATGCCAGTAATATACATATATACATACAATACATACAAGCATCTCACTCTCACACACATGGGGGCACATGCATCATTGATAGCTTTTGCGATTCTTAATTTGCGAAAATTACCGAATCGCAAATTAAGAATTGCAAAATGCTATGCATCATTATTTTCACTATTTATTTGGGAATCGGTAAAAATCGCAATTTTTACCGATTCTCAAATAAATAGCGAATTCCAAAGTGCATTTTCGCAATTCCCATAGATTCCTATGGGCCGAAAGGCCCATAGGAGTCAATGGGAAGGCAGTTAAGAATTCGCAATTTGTTGATGCATTCCACGGGTGCCGGGGGGGGTCCAAAGGACCCACCCCTGCACCCCTGAAATGTTTTTGAAAGTGCATGTTTCACACACACATGTCCTAAGGACATGTGTGTCTGTAACATGACACTTTAAAAAATGCATTTTTTAGTTTTTGTAAACATTTTCGCAAATTAACACGAGGTTCAACCTCGTGTTAATTTGCACTTCCAAAATACACATTCGCAATTTTAGAAAAAATGATACATTGCATTTAAGGAATCGCACAAATGCGATTCCTTAAATGCATTCGCTTTTTTTGGAATTGCAAAAAAAAGCGAATTGTGCAACAAAGTTTGATGCATTCCAAAAATGGTTTTTGCATTCGCAAACGGCCGATTTTTCCGATTCGCACCGTTTGCGAATGCAAAAACAAATGATGCATGTGCCCCATGGTTCTAAGCATTCTCACTCTCGACTAATCGCAATTTTACTGCAAACCCAACCTCGTTCAAACAGGAAGCATGTAGTAGGAAGTGAAACAAACAGGAAATAGCTAGAATCACCACCACCAATTACTAGATATGCACACATACTGGTACATTGGGAAGGCAAGTGTAATTTTAATATAAGCCGAACACGATTGCTGAATGGTGGACCAGAAAAGCGTCGTATGAACTCTGCCCAGTGTTTAAGCCTAAGCATTTTTTAAAGCTTTTTGAAAACAGACCACCTGTGAATACACTTTTCAATTGACAAGGATAGTAATGAGTTGCACAGATGAGATATCCAGTACCAAATGTATTGACAGATACCCAACAAAAGATCCCCTTGGTCTACACCTAGAACCGAGACATCCATGGTGACCATGGCAGCCATACAAAACAAAGCTTCCTTGACGAAAGCAGATCTCAAAGCTTGCCTACAAGATCTACAAAAGGAAGGAAAGTATAGCCGAAAGACCAAGATGGAGGACGTTATGAAGGACTTTGCCGGGCTCCTCTATAATCTAAGGTAAGATGTGAAGCAGATGTGTGCCACATATGTGGAGAATGAGGAGAAACTGCAGGAATTTATAGCAGTGGGACAATCAATCAAATCTTGTCATGCTAATATACTGTTAAGGCATTGCAACTGAAAAGTGAAAAGTTGGAGAATAGGAACAAAGGTACACTATTGCATGAGAAACAAAGAAACAGGTGGAAGCTTTCAATGTGGTGGAAAATGTAGAAAGCCTGTTCACCTGGATTTTGCTATGAAAGGAGGGGAATGATGTCGGTACTAAGAGAGCACAAGTAGGGGGTCCCAGAAAGCCCTCTAACAACAAAAGACCCAGAGGCATCTTGCCTAGATGACCTCCTTCGAGCAAAAGGATGATACATACAAGCAAGGAAAGAATTGCTCGTCAATTTCAGTATAATACAGAGCTACTGCTGCAGGACTTAGCACAAAGTACTCTTAGAAAAAGTAAATCATGGAAACAGAGGGATCAGTGCAGAATCAAGTGGTATTGGTAAAGAGGGCACAAAGACCTTGCCTATCTCCTTTGGGGACACGGAAAGAAACAGGTTCATTAGAAATGGGCACAGACTGGAGATGGCACAGCGCCCCTTCAAGAGGCCTTCAATTTCTTGCAAAAACTGCCGAAACTCCTCTAGTTCCTCTCCCTACCACGGTGCCTTCGGAGGCTCTTGGGCCAGCTTCCCTGTCTCAGGACGGTGGATCGTCCGTGGACTCCGATGATGATGAGGGGTCAAGGTCTTGGCACCCCACCGCTTCTTCCTCCTCGTTCCACAGGATGTTTCCGGCATGTTGAATCCAGATGATATAATCAATCCACGATCAGCGGCTTGGGCACCTGGGGACCAGGTGGCGAAGTTTGTGGCGGGTCGCCTCCAGAAACCCCTGGAGAAGGAAGCTATGGGATGTTTGAAGGCAGAGTGCCCTCGGCCCACTTTGGACGGGAAGGTGGCTCTTACTCCGGAGCTGGACTCCAAGATGGCCACCTTTCTGGCCAAATATATGAAAGATCCTCATAAGGCATCGACCGCTCTTGGCGTTCCTGTCAAGACAAACTTTTGGATGTGGTGGGGCCCATGACAAATATTTTGGATATGGCTTAGGAGGCAAAGGTTTCGGGCAACACTATAATCCCCCGACGTTCTTTCGAACTGGGCTCAGCGGGCGATTATCTTTTTGGGTAACGCCAATTGCGCCCTGTCGACAGAGCGTCGGCGCTCGCTTCTGAAAAAGCCTGACCCCAAACTAGGCGACTTTGCCTCATCGGAGGCGGGTGCAGTGACGCAGGGGGGTCTCTTTGGAGACCCGTTTGTGAATGCGATGGGCAAGTTTGAGGCCACATTCACTTCATTGGACAAAGCACAGTCCAACATCAAGCGGGTTTTCCAGACCCGTTTCTCTCAAGGGGCTGGTCGCGGCAGGGGCCGCACTGCCGGCCGTGGCGGTCAGCAGAATCCCGGTAGGGAACAAGGCTCCGGGCGGGGACAGTATAACTCCACCGCCAATTATAGCAACTTTTACCCCACCAGGGGTCAACGATTCCGTGGGAAAGGCGGATTCAAGAACGCCAACGGCGGTGGTGCCCACAGTAAGTGTCATTCCGGCCGCCCAAGTTCGCATAGGGGGCCGGTTAGCGGAGTTTCAATGTGCTTGGGCGAATATTACAAAAGATTCATGGGTTTTGCAAACCATAAAGGGTTTTCACATCGAGTTTTACGATCTTTCCCGACAGGGGGCTTTCCCACGTCCCATCACTTTTTCCATTGCAGATGCGCAGCTGGTCGACGAGGAGGTGGCCGCTCTACTTCACAAAGGGGCGATTTGTCCCTCAGCTTTGCACCCTAACGGTTTCCTCAGCAATCTCTTTCTGGTAGACAAGCCCGACGGGGGTCGACGTCCGGTGATCAACCTCAAAGAATTCAATGGTTGGTTGATCTACCGTCATTTCAAAATGGAGGGGATCCACCTACTCCGAGACGTCCTTCTCCCGGGCGATTGGATGGTTCGGCTCGACATCAAGGATGCCTACTTGGTGAGCCCATCGATCCCCCACACCGGCGTTTTTGCAGTTTCAATGGCGGAACCAGATTTACGAATTCACCGCCCTTCCGTTCGGTCTTTCCTCTGCACCTTGGTGTTTCACAAAGGTGCTTCATCCAGCGGTAGAATTTCTCAGGGGTCAGGGCATTCGGATGATTGTTTACCTGGACGACGTGTTGCTCATGGAGCAATGCCCTAGGACGTTGGCCCTTCAGCTGCAGCAGATGATTTCCCTTCTGCAGGGGCTGGGTTTCATCATCAAAGAAGACAAGTCGGTCCTCGGACCAACCCAGAGCATGGTGTTCTTGGGGTTCGTAGTGGACTCCATCCGCTCTTCTTTGAGTCTACCGTCCAAAAAGATGGCCAAGATTCGACACGAGCTGAAACGGACCATCTCCAAGACTCATACTTCTCTCCACCAGATTGCCCAGGTGGAGGGCCTCCTTTCCTCATCCATCCAGGCAATCTTTCCGGGGCCCCTGCACTATCGCGCCTTGCAGCGCCTGAAGACACATCACCTCAGAAGAGGTCTGTAATACGACCAGACAGTGCCTCTCAATCAGGAAGTCAAAGAGGAAATGTCTTGGTGGCTTACCCACATGGAAGCCTGGAATGGACAAGCGATCTTCAGGTCGGTCCCAGACTTGAAGAGCGATCTTCTGGTCGGTCCCTGACTGGTCATAGAGTCCGATGCCAGCAGGTTGGGTGGGGTGCCCGTTGCGGGGAGTTCTCCGCCGGCGGTGCCTGGTCATTAGACGAACAAGCTTTGCACATCAATTGCCTCGAACTATTAGCGGGGTCGTTTGTGGTGCAATGCTGGACCAGGGATCGGATTAAGTCCTGCGTTCTGATAAAAATGGACAACGTCTCAGCGATTCGCTACGTTACCATCTATGGGGCCCCCGTTCCCAAGCCTTGGCGAATCTGGCGAATGATTTTTGGGATGATTGTCTAGCGCATCACATATCCGTGACCACAGAGTACCTACCGGGCCAGGCCAACCAGGTAGCAGATTGGCATTCGAGGCATCTGAAGGACTCCAGCCAGTGGAAGCTGGATGTTCAAGTCTTCCAGTGGTTGACCAATTTGTGGGGGCCGTTCTCGGTGGAACTTTTTGCATCTCGCCTGGACCATCAGGCCGGACCTGCTTGCGGAAGCTATGGGTGCCTTTCTCCAGGACCGAGCTCCGGAGCGGAGTTATGCCTTCCCTCCTTTTTCCATGATCGTGCGGACGGTAGCGCTGATCCACCATCAGAAGGCGCAGGTGGTGGTGGTGACCCCATGTTGAAGGTACCAAGTGTGGTTTCCAGTTCTTTTGGAATTTTGTTGGGATACTCCAACCCTACTCCCCCGTTTCCTCATGTCCTTCTGAATGCGGACGAGGAGCAGCATCACCTCATCACCCAGGGGTCTCTCCTCCTCAAGGCATGGCGGCTTTCAGATGACGCTGGTCACTCCCAGGCCTTTCGGGACTGGCTGAGGCCCTCTTGTCTAAGGCCTAGGCTAGTAGTACCTCGAAGCGATATCGTTCAGCCTGGTCTAAGTGGATGGGTTGGTGTCTTCGACGGGGTCTGGATCCCATGGTCCCAGGCGTCATTCCCATTCTGAATTTTCTTGCAGAATTGGCTACAGCCGGTCTTGCGTATCGCTCCATTAATGCGATTCGTTGTGCGATCTGCGCCGCACATTGCCTGGTTGAAGGGCTCCTGTGGGGGAACACCCTTTTGTCTGTAGACTCCTCAGGGGTATCCGGCTCTCTTTACCCCCGGAGCCTCTGTTCTCTGGGATGTCGATTTGGTCCCGAATCTCTTTCAGTCTTGGCAGCCCAATCAATATCTTTCTTTAAAGGAACTATCAGCCAAGTTGGCCATGCTGCTATGTCTTGTTTCCTGCCGCAGAGTCTCGGACGTGCGAGCTTTGGATATCTCGGCAAGAGTTTTTTCTCCTGAGGGAGTTACGTTTACAGTGGGGCGCCGTACTAAGTCATCTTCAAGAGTACTCTCGTACCCAGCTTTTCCAGATGTCCCAAAGATGTGTGTGGTGCAGTGCTTGAAAGCATATGAGGATGCGACACTGGAATTTCGCCCTCCGGGCGAGCAACAACTTCTTATTGCCTTAGGGAAACCGCATAAAGCAGTCACCTCCCCCACCACAGCCAGGTGGGTGCGTTGGGTCATGCTGTAAGCGGGTATTGATACTAAGCAGTTTGGGGCTCATTTGGCCAGAGGCGCTATGGCTTCAAAAGCTTTTTCTCTGGGAGCCCGTTTAGAGCATTTGATGTGCGCCGCAGATTGGTCCTCGGATTCCACTCTTAAGCGGTTTTATTTCAAACCGGTGGTGGACGTGGCACAGTTAGTGGTAAGTAAGCTTTGAACTAGCATAATCTGAGCCTCCGGTCCTGACATAGAATTGGAATTTGTGGCGGTAAGTTTCAATTCTATTAAGGACACGGAGGAGAGGATTATCCCTCCTGGTGCACCTCCCGGTGCGAACCCACCCGTATGGGAGTAAGTAATTCATTTCCGTTTATTGATGTTTTGACTTGTTAGTCGATGCTTGATCTTTTTCTGTTATAATGCTGCCATAGTGACCTGGCTAAGGTCAGCTTCGCTGATTTTTCTCACTCAGTTTATCTCCTTTCTAGGCAATGACGGTTCCAAACAGGATCAGTGATTTGGCGTTACTCGTGTGAAAAAAGAGGAAAGACACCTGAGATGGGAGACCTTTCTACTTGCCACAGAAACTGTGAAAGGACTATAATTGGACTGGAGTCTGTTGGCCTCATGGGAATTGTGGTCCAGTGGCAGGATTGTTGATTCTTTTTTGTGGAGAAAAAGAGTTTTTTCCCCTTTTTGTGGGAATAAATCGTTTATATTGCCTTTCTGGCTGCTGAAAAAATTGTGTTAGAATAAAGCGAAAAAGGAATAGCATAATCCTCGCCTCCGTGCCCTTAGTAGAACTGAAACTTACTGTCACTCATGCTAGGCAAATTTCAATTCTTGTTACATAAAACTGCAAAAACAAAAAAAGAGAGTTTCAGAAACCATAATGAATATGCTACTTACCAGTATGCATCTGTTCTTGGCATGTAGGGCTGCTGACATTCATATCTATAGCATAGATCGCCCCCTAGTGTTGGGTCCGGATGATTGCACATTGTTGTCCTGGAAGAGTCTTCGAAGTATCACGAGATAGGTGGCTCCTCCCCTGGACTACAGTGCGCATGGGCATCGACTCCATCCCCAGATTGTTTTTAGCCATTGTGGCGAAGATGGAGTGTAACAGTGTGAGCGATGACCATGCTAAGAGTAAGTGTAAAGTCTGCAGCCGCTACAGGCGCCGGGAGGAGGGTGGGCGATATGAATGTCAGCAGCCCTACATGCCAAGAACAGATGCATACTGGTAAGTAGCATATTCAGTTCGAGGCATGTGGGCTGCTGAATTCATATCTATAGCATAGAATATATAGCAGTCCCTCCATTAGCGGCGGCCGCCCGTGCCAGCTGCAGACGTTTGAAAAAGTGTTTTTAGAACAGCCTGCCCTACAGCTGCCTGCTGCTTGGAGTGCACATCTACACAGTAGTGTTTCGTAAATGTATGTGGGGTAGACCATGTGGCTGCTCTACAAATGTCTTCTAAAGGAATATTCCCAAGGAAAGCCATGGAGGCCCCCAACTTACGGGTGGAGTGGGCTCTGGGAGGGATCGTTAAAGTGCGCTTAGCTTTTTGATAGCAAATTTGTATACACTTAACGATCCACCTGGCTATACCTGCTTTGGAAATGGGGTTGCCCTTGTGTTGTGCAGAAAAGGCAACAAAGAGTTGTTTCGCCTTCCTAAAATCTTTGGTTCTATCCATGTAGTACATCAAAGCTCGTTTGACGTCCAGAGTGTGGAGCATTCTTTCAGCCACCATCTCTGGATTTTGGAAGAACACAGGCAGTTCAATAGACTGATTGACATGGAACTGTGAAACCACCTTTGGAAGAAATTTAGGGTTAGTGCTCAGCACCACCCGGTTGGAGTGAATTTGTATGAATGGCTCCTGTACAGTGAGTGCCTGGAGCTCACTAACACGTCGCAGTGACGTAATGGCTATGAGGAAAGCCACTTTCCATGTTAAGAACTGAATCTCGCATGAATGCAGAGGCTCAAAAGGTGGACCCATCAGCCGGGTGAGTACCACATTAAGATTCCATTCAGGAGCAGGGGTGGTCCTGGGAGGAATGACTCGTTTGAGCCCCTCTAGAAAAGCTTTAATGGCAGGCACCCGGAAAAGAGAGAGGTGTTGCCTGTTTTGGAGATAAGCCGCTATGGCGGATAAATATATCCGAATGGAAGCATATGCCAGATTGCATTTGTAAAGATGCAACAGATAACAAATGATGTTGTGCGTGGAAGCGTCAAGCGGGTCAATGTTGTTGTCCACGCAATAAATGACAAACCACTTCCATTTTGCCGCGTAGCATGCTCTGGTGGTGGGCTTCCTCGCCTCCCGTATGATATCCATGCAGTCAGGAGGCAAGTTGAGGTAGCCAAACTCCAAGACCTCAGGAGCCAGATCGCCAGGTTGGGCTGTTGCGGATCTGGGCGCTGAATGTCGCCATGGCTCTGCGTCAAAAGTCTGGGCGTGAGGTGCAGCCTTTGATGAGGTACCACGGAAAGTTCTAGAAACGTGGTGTACCATGGTTGGCGGGCCCACGTTGGAGCAACCAGGATGAGCGTCATCGAGTGTTGCTTTAGCTTTTGTGCCACCAGCGGTATTAGAGGCGCTGGGGGAAAAGCGTACGCAAATTTGCCTGACCAGTTCATCCATATCGCATTGCCCTGCGACTGTGGGTGCGGGAACCTGGCGGCAAAGCTTTGGCATTTGGCGTTTTCCCTTGTGGTGAACAGGTCTATCTCTGGATGACCCCACTGCTGGAAGTACAGGTGGAGTACTGATGGATGTAGCTCCCACTCGTGCATTTGGTGGCTGTACCTGCTGAGCAGATCCGCCATCTGATTGTCCTTGCCTGGGAGGTGTTCCGCCATGAGGAAGATGTTCCTCTGAATGGCCCACTTCCACATGCTCTGAGCCAGATGAGACAACTGTGGAGAGTGTGTACCTCCCTGCTTCTGAATGTAGTACATGGCCGTCATGTTGTCCGTCCGGATCAACACGAATTTGTTGCACAGATGTACTTTGAATGCCTTCATTGCCATGAAGATCGCCATCAACTCTAGGTGGTTGATGTGCATCTTCTTTTGCTGTGTCGTCCATAGTCCCTGCACTGTGTATTGGAGTACATGAGCTCCCCA
The DNA here is from genome assembly GCF_964261635.1 of Lissotriton helveticus. Lineage (NCBI taxonomy): Eukaryota > Metazoa > Chordata > Amphibia > Caudata > Salamandridae > Lissotriton > Lissotriton helveticus. The sequence continues at coordinate 794,117,036 of NC_136072.1, forward strand.
ACCCTGGAGAGAAGCGTCCGTGGTTAGGACGATCTGTGGAACAGGCTCCTGGAATGGTCGGCCCTTGCAAAGGTTGTGTGGATTCCACCAATGCAGAGTTGTATGCCCGACCGGTCACCAACACTAGGTCTTTCAACTGTCCGTGAGCTTGATTCCACTGCCGCGCCAAGCACTCTTGAAGCGGACGCATATGCAGTCTCGCATGCGGGACTATGAAGATGCAGGAGGCCATCATGCCTATCAACTGCATGAACACTCGTGCTGGAAGCGAGTGTTGCGGTCTGAATTTTTGTATCAGCAATTGAATGCTGTTGATCCTCACAGAATTCGGCTGCGCCGTGGCTGCCAGCGTGTTTATCGTCGCGCCTAGATACTGCCGCACATGGGCGGGCTGAAGGTGCGACTTCGGATAACTCAGTGAGAACCCCAGATTGTGAAGGAGGTGAATGGTGTAGGACATGTTGGCAGCGCACTGGTGGGCCGACTTTGCTTGGACAGTCTCCTGAGGTGCGCAGCCACTGTCGCCAGGCGTTTTGTGAACACCCTGGGCGCTGTGGTCACTCCAAAAGGGAGGACCTTGAATTGATAATGCTGATTTTGAATGGTGAATCTGAGGTATTTTCTGTGTTACGGATGTAGTGGAATGTGAAAATATGCGTCTTTTAGATCCAATGTTGCGAGGAAATCCCCTTGACTGAGCAACGGAAGAACCTGCTGCAGAGTTAGCATGTGAAAGTGTTCTGATAGAATGTACTGGTTTAGGGGCCTGAGGTCCAGTATTGGTCGCAAGGACCCGTCTTTTTTTGGGATCAAGAAGTACAGGGAGTACACTCCCGAGCCTCTTTGTCCCACTGGCACGAGCTCGATTGCCCCTTTTTGCAGCATGACGAGCACCTCTTGCTGCAATAAGTGCAAATGCTCTGTTGACATAGGAGGGTGCCTTGGGGGGATGTTGGGTGGAGTGGATGTTATCTCCAGACAATAACCGTACTGGATACGTTTTCTGACCCACCTGTCTGTGGTGATGGATTTCCAGACTGGCAGGAACTGTTGGAGTCTCCCCCCGACAGGTTTTGTATGGTCGGGGGGCAGTGACAAGGTGTCACTGTTTGTTGGCGGCGGAGGATCGGGAGTTGTTGTTTCCACGACCTCTGCCCTTGGTGCTGTTGCCGCGATATCCGCTTCTACTCTGCTTGTTGTAAGAGGTTTGTGCACCACCTTTAGTGTATTGTGTTTGCTGGGACATCTGGCCTCTGGAAACACCTCTATTGCTTGAGCGACGAAAAGTACTACTCCTGAACTGCTGGGACTGAAGAGCCCCCATAGACTTTGCAGTCTCGGTGTCTTTTTTGATTTTTTCCAGGGTGGTGTCCACCTCAGGACCAAATAAGTGGTCAGGGTTTACAGGTTGATTGAGGATGGTGGTTTGTATCTCCGGCTTGAACCCGGAGATCCTGAGCCAGGCCTGACGCCGCAACATTACACTGGTGTTAATGGCCCTGGCCGCGGTGTCCGCTGCGTCTAGTGCACACTTAACTGAAGGATTTGAGATGAGCTTCCCTTCTTGAATGAGCATCTCTGCTGCCTCCTTATACTCATCTGGCAAGTGTTGTAAGAGGGTTTCCAGTGTATCATAGTGTGCCCTATCATATCTGGCCAAGAGCGCCTGTGTGTTAGAAATACGCCAGATATTGGCCGCTTGAGCTGCCACCCTCTTCCCTGATGCTTCGAGCACTTTAGACTCCTTGTCAGGGGGAGGAGCATCACCAGTAGTCTGTGAATTTGCCCTCTTCGGGCATTAGAAACAACCAGGGAGTCCAACGGCAACTGGCCCTTGATGTAGGTAGGGTCGCCAGGCGCCGGCTTGTACTTTTTGTCAATTCTGGGGTTTATAACCGTGGCACGTGTGGGTTCTTTAAAAATGTCTGCAGCATGTTTCAAGACACCCTTTAGCATTGGCAGAGTTTTGACAGTCTTTTCAGAGGTGGAAAAGGTATCAAACAGAAAGTCCACTTCAATAGGGTCAGCATGCAGCTGGACGTCGTGATTTTTAGCTGCCCTTTCAATGAGTGCATTAAATGCTGCAGAATCCTCAGTGGGGGAGGTTTTGACAGCATATACTTGAGTGTTTTGGGGCAGTTTGTGGATCCCCTGGGTCCGCAGCATCTGTCCATGTGTCATGCTGATCGTCAGGATCAGTGTCGGCAGGGTAGTTGTACTCGTCGTAGTCACCTTCCCCAGCCTCCACATCTGAGTAAGTGGGCGAGATTGGAGCAGTGTCCTGAGCATGTGGATTAATCAGTTCAACCAGAACTGGGGAATCCGTGGAATCCTTTTTCTTCTTCAAAGGAATGGTGTAGGACTCCATAGGCTGTGCTGGTGTGATCTTGCGCTTGTAAATGGACAGTTTACCGGTGTTGGCGTCGATAAACTGTTCCGACTGGTCCTCGAGAAGGGGTTGTCGATGCTTTGTGCTTACAACAGCAGGGGTAGGCTTTGGCCCGGCAGAGACCGCTATGGACGGCTCGACGATCTGCTTGGGTGCGAACGCCTTCGGCGCCACTTTCTACGGCAGCATGAACTGAATCGGCGCCGTCGACTTGTGTGGTTTGGTGGCTGGCATCGGTGTGGAAGTAACCTTCGGAGCGACCGCGGAAGCCTGGTCTTTAATGCGCTGCAACGAGTCCAACACCTGCTTCGTGAAGGATGCGGACGGTTTTGTCGACTCAACAGGTGCTTTTGAGCCACCACCCCGTGGTGACTCGAGGGTAGTAGTACTCTTTGCCTTCTCGGACCGACGGGTAGGATCGACACCTTTTGGAGCTCTGAGTCCCTTGACTGCGTCGATGGCCTTTGGTGCCGACGGCTTTGGGTCGGCGGCTTTGGCAAGCGTCTTCGGTGCCCCAGTCTTCGGCTCGACGCCCTTGAGCAACTTCACCGATTCGACAACCTTCTTCGGCTTCGTTTGCACCGACATGGCCGAAGACGTGGAGCCGACCAAGGTGACAGGCGTTTTCTGTTTTGCTGGCGCCTGTACCACTTTTGGTTTCGTCGAGACCGAAGCCTTGTCTTTTGGTTTCGATTTGAGTAATGGCGGCTCCGTAGAGGTGTCCGTCGAGACCGAGGCTTTCTCTTTCGGTTTCGATTTGACTAATGGCGGCTCCGCAGAAGTGTCCGTAGTCGGGCCCGGAGGCGAGACCGTGGATGTAGTGGTAAGATCTTGGGTAAGGCCATGTGGCGATCCCTCGACCTGAGCCTTAGTCAATGTCTGAACGGGGCATAGCTCCTCGCCTGAGCTATCTTCCATGGCCCCATAGGCCTCATCGTCGTCTCCTACCTCGTCGACGACGTCTTCTGTATCGAGCATCTCTACGTCTGCGTCGTAGTTGGAGTCGATCTCTGCCGCTGGAATGGAAATCGGCTCTTGAACTTCCTGCTCGTCTGCTTCTTCTCCCTCGGTATCGAAAATGTTCACCGGGTCAGGGGCCGTCTGCTGGGCCTCCTGGCGCGCCACGCGCCGAAGTCGAATCGTCTTCTTGGAGCGAAAACGAGAACAAGCCATACAGTTGGCTTCATCGTGATCCGGCGACAGGCACTTGTTGCACACCGGGTGGACGTCGATATGGGGATACTTGGAGTTGCACACGGGGCACCTCTTGAACGGGCTCCGTTCCATGATGCCTCGTCGAAAAAGTCTTGTTGCGTTGACTGGGCCTCGAGCACCGAAGAGCCACGAGACTCCTCTGGATGTCCGACTTGGGAACTGAGCCGGAACAGAGCTGGGCACCGAACGCAAGACAATACCGACGATATAGGAAAAGCCTGTGGGCCGATAAGAAAGTTTTTATCGAATTCGAACTGGAGTGATCAAATATGCATCCGAACCCAATGGCGGAAAAAAACAATCTGGGGATGGAGTCGATGCCCATGCGCACTGTAGTCCAGGGGAGGAGCCACCTATCTCGTGATACTTCGAAGACTCTTCCAGGACAACAATGTGCAATCATCCGGACCCAACACTAGGCGGCGATCTATGCTATAGATATGAATTCAGCAGCCCACATGCCTCGAACATAATAACACTGGGCCCAAAATAAGTTTAATAAGAATGACAGTAACCAAGAAGAAGGCGTCCTTTGAGATATGGATTGCCACATTTAGCAGGACGAAGACTTTGGTACAGGCTTTATATACAATTTAAACATACTTCTGAAAAACTCAACTTGTTGATATAAAAAAGTGAAAGAGATCTCCGGAGAGGTCACCCCCAATAGGGGGCTGCATGCATGAGCTTGTGGGAAGGCATTACTTAAAACTGTTATACAGTTCAACCCACATAGACAACATACACAGTAATGGCAGGGTGGTATGGGACTTCTGACAGACTGAACCTGAAGCAATCACATAAGTCAAGGTAGGATGGAAACGTTATGTGTCCATGCCATCAGGGTTTCCGAAAGATGTTCAGGGCTCTATTAAATATATTATGAATGTCCCTATACCAGAGAATTGAAATGGTTACTTACCGGTAGGCGTAGTTTTGGGGCTCGAAGACTTTCTGGAGTCACATGCTGTGCATTATTATGCCATCTAGTGGTTGGGTTCGGAATGTCTCTATTTTTTTTGTAGGTGTCGTCGACGACCATTTGGTGTCGACCTTTTGGTGAAGTCTCCCTACCCTATAATATCAGATGTACGCCCCTGGCAGCCCCCTTGCATGGTCGCCATCTTCAGATGTTTTTTCTGCTATTTGATCTGGTTGCAGTGGATCCAGCTCAGGGATGGACTGGAGAAAAATAAGTTTTTGGATGGGCAAACTGCAAAACAGAGAAAAGAAAAAACTCTATAACACCAAAAATAAACCTGTGAACAGCGAGGAACATCAACGAGGACTACCGAAGACTCAGGGTTGGATAACCCCACAGGACCACAAGCGCCTCTGCTGCGAGGCACAGAGAATGCATCCTGGTATGGGGCATACGCCATTCAGATTCTGCCATAGATGTCACCACAAGCTGGCATAGAAGGATTGCCACCAAGTCTACAAATTGTGCTTGAAAAAAAGACCACACATTGGAAGGGTGCCATATATGCGCTGAGTTTTAGCCAAAGATCCTTAAGGTAAGGCATTCGTAGAGATGTGCACACTAAGACATGACGCATATGCAGAAACATACCCCCAGGGCGGAGGTGACCAACAACAACGCAGAAATGGCACAACAATAGGACTCAGTAGTCAAGACAGTAAACGCGAAGAAGTGGAAAGCGCCAAAGAAACCATTGTCAAATGAGACAGAAAGCAGAAAACACAAGGTACGGGGGAGATCGGGGACAGAGCCAAAAGGGTCGGTCTCCAGATCAAAGAAGTTTTTCTTGACGTCGAAGGTCCCAGAAGCCAAACAATGGCCTAAAGAGACCAAAGAGACCCTCGGATCATTTACAAATATTGCAGGAAGCAAATTCTCAGAACCAGCCTCATTACCGAAAGGCGATCGGGAGCATGGGAGGGAGAAGCCGATCAGCGAAGGGGAAAGCTAGGCCTCAAAGAAAAGGCCCAAAACGGTTCTTGTCAAAAATAAAGAGATAAAGGTCCAGAAGAAGCTAAAACGTCTTGAGGCAGAGATGGAGGCCCACCTCAGAAACAAGGAGTTAGACGACTCCAAAAGGGCTACAGGATCCCTCTCCAACCCTCAAAGGAAACACCGCTCGAGGTCGAGATTAAGGCCAAAGAACAGGAAAAAGCAGAGTTGCTATCAGAGGCAATGAGGAGGATTTGACAAGGAATTTGATGATGGACAGTATTAGAACGGCATTTTTGAAAATGAACCACTGGAGGACTGGTAGGACATTCCTGCTACGTCACCGGATTAGTGGGTAGACCCATAACCATCACAGCCAAAAAAAGCACAGCAAACACCTACGAAGTCAAACTGGAAGAGGAACAAGAGGAATGGTGCTTCTTGCTCGAGACCCTGCTACCTTCTCAATGAAGAATGCAATTCCTCCTGATGTTACCAAGCATGTTGGACCAGGGGAGGGAAGTCTTTAGAGAGCCAGGCAGGTCGAAGGTTGTTACTTCACACATGGAGAAAAAATACAGACACTCCACAGCAGCCCCTGTCCTCATCAGGGGGCCAGTGGCTGCAGACTCCATCATTGTTTCCATTCCCTGCAAGATGGCTAACTCGCCACCAGGTCCCCTCACAGACAGAGACAGCAAAAGGGGGACATAGTGGGCAAGAAAATAGAGCACTCAGCAGCTGTCCAATGGAGGACTGCCAATTCCAACACCCTGCAGAACAGGTAAACGCACAAAAAGTGGGAAGAGATGAAGACTCTTCTAGAAAACCTCCCTGAGCAATAGCAAAAGAAGGGAAGGGCTTTGGAGCAAGAGAGGAAGACAGTAAGTAATACCTGCCAAAAGTTGACCTTGGGTGCTGCGGGTACTGCAAGCAGACAGCTGTGTAAGGGGACCATGCTCATGAGGCACGCCTGGTTGAAAGTGACAGGTTTCACTTTCAGGTAGAAACGCAAATAATTTAGAAATGCTGTTAATGCAATCAAAGAACGCCCTCTGAAAACGAAAATATACAAATACAGGCCCTCACAATGAATGAAAAGAAGACCTGAGATCAATTAGTTGTACTATGTATTTATCTGATTTAAATTCATTCAAATTGATGTTTCATACATTCCGTACATTGACTGTCAAGGTGAATTAAAAGTGCAAATACGTGACAATGGTCAATAGTGATCACGTGGTGAAGAAGTATATACAATGAAGAGTCAATCCAATACAATCAATATATACAAATATTTACACGTATTGGAGGCCATGTACTGGTTTATGTCTAGAGATTCTTATTATTTCTTTCAGTTGTGTAGAATCCTAGAGGTACTAGGCCTAGTACCGCTAGAATTTTTAAATTATTTGCGTTTCTACCAGACAGAACCACTCTTTAATTAACCATTAATTACCCAGGTTCTGAGGGACACAGGGTCACTCCTTTTTTCTTAATAAAGGTTTCACTTTCAAGCAGGAGGTACAGGCAGCCCTGGTAAACATGGCCTTCACAGAAGAGTCACTTCTCGGACTAGCAGTGGGTGACTCCCTGCACAGAATGAAAAAGGACAGCTCCGCAGCAAGACCCATGGACACCCTGCAGTCCAGAGGGCAATTCAGGGGAACAGCCACCACTCGCAGAAGAATTTCTTCCTGAGGCGGTTCACAACCAATAGTGTCCCACACCTGCCTTGTTGCACAGCAACCAAGCCACTGCACTACAATTACATGGTAATACACAGGGCAACAAGAGACAGTTATTTCATGGACTTACTCGAAGAAGGGGAGCAGCACCGATGAAGCTGCGCACATCACCGAGTGACTGCGCACCACAACACCCCTGCCACTTGACACCGGTACAGGGCAGAATCGGGGACAGAATAAATATTAAATTGAAAAAATAGAGACATTCCAGGCCCAACCATTAGATGGCAGAATAATGCACAGCATATAAATCCAGAAAGACCCACACTGCAAAACACCCTTGGCTCTCCAAGGTCGGTGCTCTTCCCGGTATGAGATGAAAGATGTTCTGATGATTACTCCTTACAGTGATGCTGGTCACCGCCAGGAACTGGAAAAGACAGTAAGCATCCACAATGGACAAGTGATATTTGAAACTGAGGGACACAAGGGCCACAGAAGTGTGTACAACTCATGTGACCGAAACGAAGTACGTTATTGGATCTATGGAAATTGCTGGTCACATATATGGAGTAAGGGAAAAACTGGAGTTGACATGTCCTCCGAGGTTTAGGGCTCTGAGGCTGCTTGATCAGGAGTGTACAGATGGAATAAGAATAATGTTGAACATTACAGGATGTAGTAATTATAATCTTTCTTCGATACTCCGCAAGACAGGGTAGGTGGGAAGGAGGTGGGTACACCTTGTTTAGGGGACAGTGGATTTAAGACGAGCGAACATACCAGGATCACAAGTGTTGGTTGCCATTACATTTGTGGCTCACCGCTGACCATTTAACAAGCAATAAGTGTGTTCTGATCCTTCCAATAATCTACGAAAACGCGTTCATAAAAATATAAATATTTGACGTAATGATAAACTGAGAGTTGTACATGTCTATGTTCCTTAACGGGTATACTCACTGTAAACTTTGTGTTGCTTTCACAAATCCCTGGTCCATCATTAGCACTCACCTCTACGAGCACAACATGGTCAAATGATGGCCTCAACTGTGGCATTGGACGGGCGGGGTCAATTTTCTTTAGAAGGTCGATGTTCACTCCTAGGCATCTCTCCCCATTATCTAAGGGGCCCACAGGGCTCCTGGTGGGCAACACTTCTTCTTTAGTCCGTGAGTGATGTGCGCCCATGTCCATTGGGATCTTCTCACGGTGAGAACCATCTGGGAACTGCCCATCCTTCTCCTTCCTGAGATAGTCCGGATCTGGACCTTTGACTTTGCTCCTGTTGTCTTCATAAAGGTAGCCATCAGCACCCTGCAGCTTCTTGTCCAGGACCCTATTATCGCTGCTCATAAAATCAGGTACCTCTCTGTTCGGCTTTTCAGTCTTACTACCCAAGGGTTCCTTTGAATCTTCACCCTGATCTCCAGACTTGCTCAGGGATCGCTGCAGCTTTTGGTGCGAGTCTCCATCACTTTCAGAAGTCTTCCGACCTTGATTCTGTCTCATATTGCTGCTGTTAACCTTGGTTTTTTCTTCATTTGAATCTGATAAGTCTATTAGGTCATTCGAATCGGAACTCTTTGAAAACGTGTTTTTAGAATGCTCAGTTTCGTCTGAATGATCGCTTATGTCTTCTTGATTCAAACAGCCCGCCACTCCTGAACTGTTGTTCCTCTTGGCCATTGCCCTGGGAGCAAAATAAAAACAAGAACAGTGTTAGGCCAGGCTGAAAAATTGATCAGGTAGAACAAATCTGCTTTTGGTAAGAAATAACCTACAAATATATACTGCACTCAAGTCTCAGAAGGGGTGCAAAAGCCTTATAAAAATATTAAAATAATAATATTAAAGCAAGTAAGGAGAGTGCTTAAACTCTTGCATCATCCCAGCACTATCTGCCCATAGCTGGAAGTCTCATCAGTGGTAAACTCGACTACTCCAATGCCTTTTTGTGGGGCCTCAACGAAATCCAACTTAACTGGTTTCAAAATTGGTAAAGTACGGAAGGCTGTGGAGCCCATTCCCAGGCAGTCGCGGTGACAGAGCCTTCCCAAAACAACAACCTGATTTAGACTGGTGCTGCAAAAGTCCCAATATCCTATCTTGCTTAGCGGGCTGTCGCCTCCTGCTGCCAGGTTGGAGAGGGTGGAAATATACAGGGCAGGTAGGAGAGGAGTTACAGAAGGGTCAAAAAGGCACTAAACATGGCCCTCCTGAATACAGACAGCCTGTAGTGCTTTAAATGGAAATATAGAATTGTTGATACTCACTCTTTAAGAGCACCTGATTGTTACTGAGAAGTGCCGGAACGCTCATTCAAATTAAAGAAGTGCAGGTACTCAGTACCCATTTAAAGCACCGCAGACAAGTGACAAGAGGGAAAATGAATAAGGGGGCGGGGCAGGATGTTTACTTGGCTATACACCTGAAAAGAGTCAAATCTCGATTACAGGAGAAAGAGGTAGGAAAACCAACACATATTTTGTAAAAATGTAATCTCGTATCTCCCCTGCTCCTTCCTCCACAAAACACCGAAAGGACATTCATCCAGTGAACAGACCAACTAGCAGGCTCTGCTTCACTTTGTTTCATGGATTTAAATAGATTGGAGCACATGAGCCTCTCATGAGCTGAATCACTTCCCCGTTGAAAGGAAAACGTCATGTGCGTAACTTTTGAAGGTGTGGGGGGGGGAAGGAGGGGAAGGGGGAGCTCCTCAGATTGGGACATATATGACTGTCTTGTCTCAATTGCTAAACGTGATACCTGTTAATTACCAAAGTGCCTCTCAGTCCATCTCTGAAGCCCAAAACTTTTTTTTTTACCTTGAAATAGCACAATACTGGCATAATGCGTGGGATGCACATACCTCTAACAAAACATAGCCGACACATCAGTGTCGATGACCCACCATGACTCGTCAGTCCACAGAGGCATTCCGGGTGACACACAAATGACCGTTCTACTGAGAGGCGATTCCTATTTCCCTTCTTCTTACACATGTAAACACACATAAGTAACATTAAAAAAGGAGCAGCCATTCCAACAGTGGTGCCTGGAGAGACCTTTGATACCAGACACTTGGGTGGTAATGGACCTTGTCAAGATCAGGCAAATGCCCCCATTGGCCATCTCAATTCTGATCCCACACTGAAAATCCAGAAGGCTGAAAAAAGGTTCTGGCTTCCTGCAATGTTTTTCTTCTGTGTGGTTTAGGGGACTCTTGAAATAAAACACCAAACCAAAGGAGAATTTCCTAAAATCACAGGAGGATTATGTGAGCATAATTGTCCGCCAAAATATGTGTCAGGAATGTGCGTCTTCCACAGTAATATTGCCAAAGGCCACAGAAGCACTGGGATACAGGTCAAAGAAATGCTGTTCAGGGAGCTGTTCTATAGGATCGGGTGCTGAGAGATATTGTTCTACTGCCTGGGGTGCTTAGAGACAGGTCAAAGAGATGATGCTGTTCTACAGGATAGGACGTGACAGTGATCACAAGCGCATTGACCCTACATCTGGCAATAAATTAAGCTTCTGGGTGATTATCAATACGATATTCTCAAGTGAGTCTATTTTTGAGAGGTTTATTTGGGTGCTGATATTTTAGTCTTATGGTCAATGATCTTTATACATACCCATAATTTAAATTATTTCTGGTCACAATGAAGAGAAACCTTAAATCTGGGTGCTGCGATCTTAGTCCTATGGTTCATGGTCAATATATTTAACCAGAAATTAAAATTGTTTCCGGTTACAATGATGAGGAATTCTGGATCTCAAATTGATAACTAATTTGTGGGAATACTTTGGTATAATATTCTTAATCCAATCATTGAAAGAGTGATTACTGAACTTTAATAGTAAACAATTGTTCCGTTCCTTTCCAGTATGAATCAAAGGCATTAATTTTTTCAAAGTATTTATCTAACAGACGCTATATAATATTATAATAGAGAAACATCTTGGTGATCTTTAAAAAAGACAATTCCAAGTGAGTCTATCTTGAGAATTTGATTATGGTGCTGCCTTTTTGTTCAGACTGTTATTGGTCGAGACATTCAACCAAGAAGTGATTTCTTTTTCTGCCCATATTGAAGAGGACCCATAGATCTAGATAGGAGAATTGCTCCTTTATTTTTAGCTTTCGATAAACAGATGTCTTGTCCCAATAATGGCTGATTGAACATGTGTAATTTGAAAACTTTAAGACTAACAATGGAATCTATGTTGTATTAGTCATGTCTGACTTTTAGCAATTGGATTCACTTTTTTATAATGCTGCTGTGTTTAATTAACCAATCAATTGTTATTTGTAATATTATATAGACATTGTATATAGGCAGGGAGTCTTTGATGAGAGGTAACAATTCTCTTGGATTATTGATGTTTGTTCATTCAAAGGTTGATTTGCACCTAGGTTTTACTAACCTATTGGTGTATGAAAGATATTTTAAGTGGCGTTCGTTTTATTATTGTTTATTCAGCCCTGATGAAGTCCATGTTGGAAGAAACGCGCTGGCTGGGCTGATGCATGGGACTACAAATAAAGAATACTTGAAAATAAGAAATCTCAAGACTCCTTGCACTCCATTGTTGCATGTATTTTGTGGATCCCATACCATTGTGTATAATTAGGGGGGGAAAGATGTTTAATGACATGCTTGTGCATAATTAATGAAGGGATTATGTTCAATTGTATACTCCTTTTCAGAACCTAATTACTTTGAGAGAAAGTCTTTTCTCTTATATTTGTGACTTCTTAGAGTTGGGGTCATGGGAAGATAAGCATCTCTACTATACATATATGAGAATTAAATACACTGGTGCAGCCCCTATTGCCCACACTGCTGTTTACCTAACTTCAGGTACTGAGATACAGGTCAAAGAGATGCTGTTCTACAGGATAGGGTGCTGAGAGGCAGACCAAAGAGATGCTGTCCAGGAAGCTGTTATACAGGGTGGGGTGCTGAGAGACAGATCAAAGAGATATTTTTCCACTGCCTAGGGTGCTTAGATACAAGTTAAAGAGATGCTGTTCTACAGGATAGGGTGCTTAGAGACAGGTCAAAGAGATGCTGCTGTTCTACAGGATAGGGTGCTGAGAGACAGGTCAAAGAGATACTGTTCTACTGCCTAGGGTGCTGAAATACAGGATCAAAATGATGCTGTTCTACTGCCTAGGGTGCTGAGAAACAGGTCAAATAGATGCTGATCTACAGGATAGGGTGCTGAGATGCATGTCAAAGAGATGCTGTTCTACCTCCAAGGGTGCTTAGATACAGGCCAAAGAGATGCTGTTCTACTGCCTAGGGTGCTGAGAGGTAGGTCAAGGAGATGCTGTCAGGGTGCTGTTATACAGGGTAGGGTGCTGAGAGACAGGTCAAAGAGATGCTGCTGTTATACAGGATAGGGTGCTGAGAGACAGGTCAAGGAGATACTGTTCTACTGCCTAGGGTGCTGAAATACAGGATCAAAATGATGCTGTTCTACTGCCTAGGGTGCTGAGAAACAGGTCAAATAGATGCTGATCTACAGGATAGGGTGCTGAGATGCATGTCAAAGAGATGCTGTTCTACCTCCAAGGGTGCTTAGATACAGGCCAAAGAGATGCTGTTCTATTGCCTAGGGTGCTGAGAGGCAGGTCAAGGAGATGCTGTCATGGTGCTGTTATACAGGGTAGGGTGCTGAGAGACAGGTCAAAGAGATATTGTCCTGCTGCCTGGGGTGCTTAGATACAGGCCAAAGAGATGTCGTTCTACATGATAGGGTGCTGAGAGTCAGGTCAAAGAGAATATGCTGTTCTACAGGATAGGGTGCGTGCTAAGATACAGGTCAAAGAGATGCTGTTCCACTGCCTAGGGTGCCAAGAGACAGGTCATAGAAATGCTGTTCTAAAGGATAGTGTGCTGAGAGACAGGTCAAAGAGATGTCGTTCTAATGCCAAGAGTGCTGCAATACAGGTCAAAGATGTACAGGATAGGGTGCTAAGATTCTGCCTGGGTTGCAGAGAGACTGGTCAAATAGATGCTGTTCTACAGGATAGGGTGCTGAGATTCCGCTTAGGGAGCTGGGAGTCCAGTAAGAGATGGTGTTCCACATGATATGGTGCTGAGACACTTCCTAGGGTGCTGAGAGACAGGTCAAATAGATGCTGTTCTACAGGATAGGGCGCTGGGATACAGCATACGGTGCAGAGAGACAGGTCAAAGAGATGCTGTTCAGGAAGTTGTTTGACAGGGTAGGGTGCTGAAGAACAGGTCAAATTGATGCTGGTCTATACAGACCCTCCAGCTTATCGCGATTTGCAAAAAAATCGCGAAATCGCGCGATCTCTGCAAATGCCGCGATATTTGGCATAAAGCCCGCGAAATTTGCCGTTTCCGCACCCATTTTCCATTTGATTTGAGGCTTGCGGCGAGAAGAGAAGGAGCCAGGGGGTCGAGGACGCGCGAGGGAGAAGACCACGGCGGCCGAGAGAGGGAGAAGACCACGGCGGCAGACCAGCACCACACCAGCAAGAGGGGGAGAGAGCACGAAGCGGCAGCGACACAAACGAAGACTCTTCCTCTGAGACTCGGACTCGTCGGAGCAGGAGGAAAGCCGGCCGGCGGCGAACAGAACACTGACAGGTACCGTCCGTCCTTCACGCTGGTGGGGGCCCGCCGCACACATAGCGAGGCTAGGTAGGCAAGTTTAAAACCAGCTTCGTTAAGAAGCGCTGCTCGGGTGGGAGGGGGGCAGTGGAGATGTGGAAGAGGAGAGAGGGAAAAGCTTTTATTGCAGGCCTCGCCCGGCCTTGGGTAAAGTTTTTATTATTTATGCATTTTTATATAGCGCGGACTTTACCTGAAGGCGTCAGAGCGCTTCACATTAGGAACAGAGATGAAACATAATGAGAAACATTACAAAAGAACAGATTGCAAAAACATACGTTACTTACATAAGGTACTAGTGACATTTGTGAGCAAACAAAATACATGAGGTAGTAAAAACTGTGAGCAACCAAAAATACATGAGGTAGTAAAGGTAATAGTGACAATCGTGAGCAAACAAAATACTTGAGTAAAAACTGTGAGCAACCAAAAATACATGAGGTAGTAAAGGTAATAGTGACAATCGTGAGCAAACAAAATACTTGAGTAAAAATTGTGAGCAACCAAAAATGCATGAGGTAGTCAAAAGTGCACAAGAGGAGATGAAAGTGACAAGTGTGCAGTTATAAGAGAAAACAGAGTATAATTTGAGGTATAGTACTGCAATAAGTGCTAGACACTCAGGCACAGGAACAAGCGTTACGTGGGCAAGGTCAAACAGTAAGATATCTGTGTTTGGTGTTGCAAAACCCCCAAAATAAAATGCCGCTAAATGCCGCTAAATTTCCATTTTTGTGCCGCTAAATTTTCATTTTTGTGCCGCTAAATTTGCCAATCCATGCCGCTATATCCTGGGGGGTCTGTCTATAGGGTCGAGTGCTGAGAGACAGGTCGACGAGATGCTGTTCTACAGGATAGGGTGCTGAAATTCTGCATAGGGAGCTGAGAGTCAAGTAAGAGATGCTGTTCCACATGATAGGGTGCTGAGACTACTAGCTGCTGAGACGCAGGGCATCGATAGACTGAGGCAGAGAGCTAGCTGTCAAGAGATACAAGGCCAGAGCTTCTGCTGGGAAAGATGTAAAACAGCACGTATGAGACACAGGACAGAGAGCTGCTGAGACACAGAATAGAGTTGCTCGATCACAGGACATAAAACCGCTGGGACGGATGATCTAGAGCTGCTGAAAGATGTCGCACTAAAACACGAGACAGAGAGCTGCTGAGATTCGGACAGAGATGAGCTTGATATTGAGGAAAGAAATGCAGTGCATGTGAGTGCTGGATGCAGTGGAGCATCAGACACAGGCAAAGATGCTGCCACGCATAGGGTAGAAATATACAGGAGTAACGTGACCTAATTTGGCTTCCTTTGGTAACATACCTCTCTTCTTCTGCTCCTGTTCATCCCTTTCCTACTCCTGAAATAGTTGAAGTTCGCAAACCTCCGTGATTTTCTTATTACCTGTTATCTCCCTATAATTGATTACTATAATTATTGCATTTCCTTATACTGTGCTTTTCTTATTGTATTTATATTCTCATGATGTGTTCATAATTTTTCATGCTTGTAATGCTTGCTTTTTATGAAATCATTATTATATTGTTTATTTCTTCTATCCACTTATTGTAATTCTTCTCCTTCATCCTCTTCCCTCTTTCCCATTGCTTTCTCTTCCTCAATAAATCAAACTTAAAAAAAAGAAATATACAGGAGAATCTCAGAACATTGCATAGAAAGAGCAGGGTGCTGTGCACTCTGGAGGAAGCCGGGACGTGCAGAGGTTCCGGGTACCAGTAGATGCTGGGCATGGGGAATGGCGTAGAGCAAATGATGTTTTAGGTACTGACGAGGGGGTGAAGGTAAAATGACCATACAAAGGTAAGTGCTGCATATTTTGGCGAGGCACACGGAGGTGCTGGAGTTTTAAGGGTACATGGAGGGACTGGTAGGTGAGGTACAGGGAGATGCAAGTTAAGTAAGTCTGGCTGTAAAGGAGGTGCTATACCTGGCGGGTGAAACAGGCAGTGGGATGGTATATTGCGACGGTGCTCATCTGCCTTTCAGTTAAATTCCACATCCATGCAGGCATATGAGCAGTCAGAGGAGTGAACAGGGAATGGGGGACATGTATTACTGATGACTGAAAGACTGGGAGAGCCATGCAGAAAGCTAAATGGCTTATTGGCGCTTTCACAGTGAGCCTCTTCCAATCCCATCAAGGGACTCTTCTTGTATCCCGTGTAGCGCCACTGACTAAAGAGTGAGTGAAGAATGCACAGCACCTCCATGGCCGCCTGATTGCTGGAAGCAGCTTTGAGCCTCCATCTGAACAGCGCCTAGATAAAGGTTTGTCAATTAAAAGCACTTTACTAATGCGCTCCCTCCCTCCTCAATCATTTACTCACTCCAGGCTGTGTACACAATTGGCATGGTGAAGGCCAAAGATCTGGAAACTCCCAGATCCTTCAATGCTACAGACGCGATAAGGCGTTGTTAATGCCCCACCCAATCGCCCCTATAGATCACTGGTGCTCGGAGTATAAAAACTCTACTAAAATAAAATTCATAAAAACAGACTTTTATTCGCACTGCCAGCTAACATAACTCTCTACCACTTGACATGTGCACAGCCAAGAATCTCCTTTAATCCAGAAAAAACACCCACCTTTTAATAGATCACTGCACCCTTCAGAGGTCACCCACAGACGCCCAGCAGAGGGTTCACTCTCCATGGCAACCACACCCCTATAAACTTTCCCCATGAGCTTGAAGGTCACACACCACATCTGTCCCTGAACCGGCGGTAGCAAGGGCGGCTTCTGTCAACGCCCAGAAGAACCCGCAACCAATCTTTCATATAATTATACGAAACTGTACTCTGCTAACTGGGACGTGCTTCCTCTGTACTGTACCAAAAAGAGTGGGAAGAAATGAAGGAAATAAATCGCTGCCAAGTAAAATTCAGAAGGGTCCAGCTTAATCTCCAGATGAGGGAGGGACAAGTCCGGCCCACTTGTACCTTCCTCCTGAAGCCTCCTATTTCAAAAGTATGCAGAAGCGTAGGGAGGAATGCTGCTTTCTGTGAAGCATGCGTGGGGGAGTCAGAACAGAAAGTTCCATTACTCAGCACAATGCGCTCCCTCCCTGATCTGTGTTGTGCAGAAACCGAGAAGTCATCCACTCGCAGGCAGTAACATCTGCCCACTTTGGAACTCCTTCAAAATGACTGCAGTTCCACTGAACCAGCTTAGAAGACAAATAACATTCTTCAACAAGGCTGTGCCTCTAAAAGGCCAGACATGTGGACTGAGGGGCGCACGCATACCAGGGTCTTCTTGACCCATCGTCACCAATGGCAGTTGGTGGTCTCAGAAAGCGATGGGTAATACATGTATCGATTTGCAAGCCAAGTAAGCAAGCCCATCCATTTCGGAGGAGTTCAAGGGGAAAGAGAGGTGTTCCACTGAGAGAATTTTGAGGAAAAAAATGGCATCCCAGAGTGATCTTAAATTCAATTTTCAATTAAATTTACCAACAACAACAAAAAAACAAAAGGTCTCAAAGTATACTCAGGAAATGGAACATTTTACAGACCCTGTAACTATCTACTTGTAGCTTGTAGTACTGCAGATTCGCATGTTTTGCATACTCCTGCCGTCTACTGCTGGGCGCGGATATTTCCAATTTGCTTTTTTTCCCCGTGGAAGAAGACCTCTCTCGAGATATCTTGTGAATCCTACCTGAACACACAATACATCAGGGCAAAGACTTCACTGCAGAACGATTTTCCCCAATGGGCGAGTGGTGTAAAGTATAGCATAGTAAAGTCAAGGAGGAGAGTTCAAGTATCCGGTACATTGCAAATGAATATATTATTATGGATAAGAAACCTCTGCAACTTCCACTCATACAAGGGGAGCTGGGAGGGCACATGGAATCTTCAGCAACACAAGCGATGGAAGACAAGTTGCTACAGGTTAGGTGATATTGTCTGTTTATAGCATGTGCTGCTCTTGATCACAAGCTTTGCACGGACTGAAAAGCAGTGCCCCCCACAGAAGCAGTGGCTTGCAAGTACTAAGGCAGATATTTGGAATAAAGCCTTCAGAACAGCTTGACCAACTAAAGACTCTTGCTAGTGGCGGACATCCAAACAATAATACTCAGCAAAGGAATGTGCTGTACACCACGTAGCAGTCTTACAGGATACCAGTTATTGGTGTGTTTCCTAAAGAGGCCATTGTAGACCCCTTTTTTCTAGTGAAATGTGCTTTAGGCACAGAACACATCGTGTATTTAGCTTTAGCATAACGTTTGGGTGTTTGTTACCATTGCCAGCCCAGGCTTTGGAATAGGATTTCTCAAGTGGGTTTTGCGAAAGCAACACACAGTTTCTTCATCCTGTGGATGGCTTTCGCTCTGTCAATGTAATACCTCAAAGCTCTTTTAATATATTTTGTGTGAAATGCCCTGTTTGCTAACTCAGTGTGTGGGAAGAATATAGGCAACTCAATAGTTGGTTTCAAGTGAAAAAGGGAAACACATTTTTAAGGAATAGAAGATTTGTCTCAGGACAATTCCAGCTCGATGAACCTGAATTAAAGATTCCTTTTTCTATTGACGCTTGCAGCTTGACGACTCTTCAAGTGAATAGATTGCAATAAGAAAGGCTGCTTTCCTAGAGAGACTGTGTATATCACAAGAGTAATTGCGTCAAACAGTGGTCCCTTGAGCCTGGTAAGAATGACATTTAGTCTTAGCAGGTCCGCAAAGTTGCTGTGCACCCCTCACTGATAGTCTGGTAAGAGGTGAATGTGATTGCCAGACTGTATGTGCTAGAGCTGACAGTTGAGGCAAGCGTGTCCCCAATGCTTCCTAATGCAATGCACGGCGGTCATGTTGTACTTCTTCACCAGAACTGATTTCCACTAAATGAGCATAAAAACACTCTTCATGCCAGTAATATTACTATCACTTGCAGAAATCTGATATGACTTTTCCTTCGTTCCAGTGTCCAGCTACCCTGAAGTCATGTGACTGATGTGTTCCCCATATGATGTGTAAGGCATCTGTGGTAAAGCTCACCTGAGGTTGATGGTCCAGAAATGGCCAGTCCAGTGCCAATTGTTTGCCATTCCACCGTCAGAGACTATGCTCAATCCTGGGCTCAAGCAATACTAAATCTTCCCACGAACCAGTTACTTGTAACCATTGCCTTGGTAAACACTCTTATTGCGGATGCATGGACAGTCTTACATGCAGTACTACAGCTATGCATGAAGCCATCATACTCAATAACTTTATTATATTCACATGGTTAGAGGACATGGTGTCAGAAAAAGAGGAAGCAGCCTTTCAAATGCCAATCACCTTTTTTGATTTGGGTAAGCGTCGCCTGTGACAGGGATTAGTGCAGCTCCTAAAAGGGTAGTATTTGATGTGGCCTAAGATGCAATTGTTTCAGATTTACTGTGAACTCTGACGAGTGTAGGAGTGACACAGCTGCCTGGGTGTGTGGATGGATGGATTAAACCCAGATCTGTTGACTGGGTGTGAGTGTTTGATTGGTTCAGATGCTCCGTCTATCACCACCCCCTTTTGTACCACTTTGTTCGCCATAAGTTGGCAAGGTATGCTCAGACGTGAGTCCCTTGCTCACTTTGCCACTGGATTCAAGCAAGCCGGGCTGAAGACGGCTGAAATGCCAGAAACCGGTCCTCTGAAGCTTGTTTCCGGTCCAGGGAAGGCATGGCTTGGCAGTTCGGGCTGGACTGTTCCCATGAGGCAAAGGGTCAGACTGATTTGCATATGGCCATGTCTGAACTGGGGTGGCAGAGTGGGCTAAAGAACGGTGATGGATTAAACCCAGATCTGTTGACTGGGTGTGAGTGTTTGATTGGTTCAGATGTTCCGTCCATCACCACCCCCTTTTGTACCACATGGGTGTGTGCAGGGCATTGTTTTCAGATGCTGCTCTTTCTCAACCAATCAGCTGTATATATGGTTCGGAACTAGCAATCTAGCACAGCCATACAATGGTTACTTCTATGTTTTACAGCAGTCTGCCACAATTCTGGTACAGGAGACTCTTCACAGTCATCTTGGGCCAGGGTCTGTAGGAATCTTACAAGCCCCTGAAGGAAGATAGGCAAAGCTTATCAGGCATGCGTCAAGGTAGAATGGTTCGACTGCTCAGGTCAGAGAAGGCAGGACAACAAAAACATCAAGTTAGGTTTCAAAGGACAAGATGTAAGCCTACACAACAGAAGGGCAGTATGGCACAGTCGGAAATTCTGATGCACCAATAAGATGGGTTACATCTTTAATTCATACTTGTACATGCCCTCAGATTTTGTGGGAAAACTACACAAATGGATAACCGATGGACTCAAGGCATCGTTCTGGTTTGCTGAGGACCAAATCCAAGAAATAATTCTACCTGGGGTTAAAATAACAGTGGGTGCTTGCTGCATTGCCCAGGTTTCGTGGGTGGAACAATATAGGAATCTCTATGCTAGGAAATGTGATGCGTGGCTCAGTTCTGAAATCATTCCAGGATTTTTAACAAGAGTATCGGATGCTGAAAACTCACATTTTATAAATACCTCCAATCTCGACTCTAGCGTCTCGGGATTAGCGGCACTCCCAGATTTCAGTCCTATTGAAGCCAAAGTGTTTATGGGTGATCTGCAGGACCCTAAAATCTCGAAGATCTATCAGACACTGACGACCAACAGTCCTAACACGCTAGATGAACTTAGGGAAGCTTGGCCAAACAGACAGAGATGATTGGGTGGATGCACTGGCATCCCCTTGGGGAGCAGCGATAGCGACGTGGTTGCATCTCATCCAATTTAAATACCTTCACCGGGTTTACTATACTAGGCTCAGGTTGTGGAGGGCGGGTTTGATGTCATTCCCGATATGCCTGCGGTGTGATCGGGAGGAGGGTTCCCTAATGCACACAATCTGGCATTGCACAGAACTCACAAGGTTCTGGCCTGTCTTGCAGAAATATTGGGGTGGGAGCTCCCCTCCTCCCCAAGGTTAGCAATTCTATATATCCTGGAGAGCATAGGAGGTAATATAAACAAGAGGCACCTGTTATTGCTGGGGCTGACTTTGGCAAAGAGGGATATAATATAGCAAGGTTGTGGAAGGCATCTGTCCCAACTTCTCTCTCAGCATGGAAAAATGGGCTGGACTTCTGTATGGGTTTGGCGATCCCAATATTCATGGGGTGCGGCAACAACCACAAAGTTATCATTGTAAAGGAACTTACCTGGGAGGTGCAACTACTATGTCTGATCACCAGTTGGCAGCCAGCGAAGAGTGTCACTGTTCCTTAAGATTGGGGTGACCACACAGACCTGCCCAGCGAATCCACTCCACAAACCATTCCGCAAGAAAAACTGCTGTTGAGGGCCCCAGTAGAATAAAAAGGCTAGCTAGCTCCGTAAGGGTGTGGGATTGCATCCCATATGCAATATACTGTTTGAACTGTAAGGTGAACGCAGGGCTTAGTTTGCATTTGGGGACAAAGCCTGACACACGAGGGCAACACTCGCGTGTGTCTTTTTAACCAAGGGTTGAAAAAGACATTGAATTGAATTGCTCCAGTAACGAGTGAGACTGCTTTGAGTTATTTGCAACTGTGCCTAATCCTTGCCTACGCCGCACAGAAATGGGAACAACAGAGACAGAAACCTGGCCTTAGTGGAAAGGAGAGGAGCACTATGAACAAGGGCGTTGTAGCACTTCAGTTAGAAACAACTGATTACAACCCTGTATCACGTTCTCATCATGTTGTGTCCTATTTAGTTTTACTGTGTGATTATAGTGCTTTCTTTTTCCAAAGAAGATAAGCAATTTGATGGGCATTAAGTTATTGTGTCTGTTGCCTAGCTGTTGATGCGGAGGTCTTTGACCCAACACTACAACCCTGAGAAGCCTGCAGCTTCACACCCTTGCTACCCAGAGAGTTAATGGAGCAAAGGGTTGCACTTGGTCATATTTGCAGAGTCAAAGTAGGATGAACTCCAGTGGTAAACACCTTCAACTCACAATGTAGCGTCCCCTGATAGGTTCCGTCCCCCCTAGCACTGCGAGGGATCCTGTGGCTGTTCTGTGTTCAAGTTATCAACAAAAATAAGACAGAAAATGTTTGTGTGATTAGGCGATATGTATTCGTTATCAGTCATCATCAAACTTAGTTCTTAATATCGCTTGATTTCGGCAGTGATATGCAAATCTGATCATACTATTAGATACGATCATCAATCCCTTCCTCCATCCCGATGCATTTCGGGCTGACGAACCTTCAACTACCACAGTTATGGGCAAGTAGCCCCTTTATTTTGATTTTTTGATTTTTGAAAGTTTTATATAGCGCGAACCAGACTCTTGCGAGTATCAGAGCGCTTTACAGGGCAAGTGGAGTAAATATACGATATATTATGATATAGGATAACACAAAATAGGTAAGTTATACATACGTCTAGATCAAGAGAGGAAGGTGCTTAGCTAGAGCAAAACAACAAAGATAAAGAGAAGGACGAATATGAACGAAGAGAAGCAGGTAATACAGTGCAGTGAGTAGACATAGAGTTCACGTCAATTGAGCCATGAGGATAGCTTTCACTTCTCTTTTGAAGGCGGTAGAGGAAGGGTTCATTCTGGTTTCAGTGGGCAAAGCATTCCATATCCTCGGAGCCAAACCAGAGAAGGATCGGTTATATGTTTTTTTCTTGGCAAATCGTTGAGGTTGTAGTAGCAGAGTCTTGGCACTCCTGGAAGCTCTGCTGCCCGCCGAGAGCACCAATTTCTGGGCTAGGTAGTGTGGGGCGTTGTGGTAGAGGGCCTTGTGAGTCATACAAGCTATTTTTAAATGAATTCTGGCTTCAAACGATGGCCAGTTGAGGGCACTCAGGTCTGGGGATATGTGGGTGTTTCTCTCAGAACCTGTGATGAGTCTCGCCGCTGAGTTTATCAAGGCTCTTAGCGGGGCTGTTAATGACCTAGGGAGTCCGCATAAGGTTACTGCTCCATATTCCAGGCGTGGGATAACTAGGGCTTGAACTGCTTGTTTGAGATCGAAGGCGGGCAGATAGGGTTTCAGTTTTCGCAGGGTCTTAAGATGGAAGTTAGCTCCCTTTGTTGAGGTGCTGATGTGTTTCTGCATCTTAAGATTACTGTCCAGCGTTACCCCTAGAGATTTTGCTGAGCGGTTTTCCATTGCCCTGTGGCTCCACCCGCAAGTCGTTGACATAGGGCCTCCATATATGACATACCCTATTACACCGCCAGATCTGATTATAACCTACGTCACACATGAGTGGCTCACCCATTCCTGTTTTGGGTCTGTTTTTAGGCAGCTTTCTAAAGCGTGCAACCAGTGTTCGTCTTTGGAAAAGCACACTACATGTAAAAGAAACTAGGACTGTGTAAACTACTTGCTTAAGACATGGAGAAACAAATAAAAAGCTCTTAACACTGACACTCACAAATGATGGCTGCCAAGTAGACATGCATCGAGTTTAATACGTTCAGCCAGTGGCCCAAAAGGTCTCAGGTCGAAACTTGAGTAGCTTAATTTTTCCTGCGCATTCTGTAACTTGCAGTTTCAACCACCACACTATACAATAAGGACTACAAGTCCCACGATGTAAACAACTATCCGAACTAAGTGTGGACATCGGAAACTTAAGAGTTGTATTTTCAGCCAATCCTGGCTTTTTTAGCCAACAGCACTAGCAATACTGTTTTTTTAAACATACACCTTTAAAAGTGAAAGTGAAACTACAAGCGCAAAATGCAAATATGAGTCAGCTAAAAGGCAGGAATGTTCTAATATGTTACAGAGAACATTATGCAAAAATCCTGCGACCACAGCTCTCAAATTTCCCAGTCCCCGAGTCAGTGGGAGAAGAAGTCCAGGTTTTTATTTTGCTACTGCAGCTCGTAATCTGGAATTTGTAAACGGGACTGCTAGTACCAGAGTCATGTGAAGAACAAAACCTGACATCATCAGCTATTTACGCAGGAACTAGGAAACAAGACTGTCGCAACTCACAGTGGACCCTTACGCATACCCTACAGAATGTATACAGGTCACTGGCTCCGAGACCCTTACACATTACCTTCAACACGCACGAGCCCTCGCATATATCCTACGACACACGAGTCCTCACATACCCTATCAAGGGACAGCCCGACACCCTACCACACATATGGATCCACGTACAAACCCCAATACAGACTGGCCCCACCCACATAACCTGCATCAAACACGACCCCACCCCCCGCAAAGCTTGTTATTTCAGAGGGGCGTTCACATACCGTATTAGAAAGACGACGGCCCCCACCGGCCGCGCTGCTCGAAGTCCTACTCTCTCCGGTGACGAGCCTGTCTCTGTTGATCTTCGGACTCCTTTTCCGGACGCCTTCAACTGTCTCGGTCAAAACTCTTTCAGTTTCACTTCTGATGAAATCCCTCCCCCTTGTCACATTGGCGCTTCCGTGCCTGCTTCTCACCCGTGCCTGCTTCATTCTGCCTCATTTTCCCGTTCCTCCTCAAGCTTCTGTCCTTCGTTGCCAATGATCCTTCTGTTTTTCAGACCCTGTTGTTCTTTACCTCGCCCGTTTTGCCTCCCTCTCTTACTCCGTTACCAGATTCGTGTATCTCTTTCCACTGCATAAACCAACAAAGGGGATTCCAGTCAGGCGGTTTGTTCTGAAGGGAAGCCTCTCCCTTTAGTAATTCAGGTTTTAATACTTTCAAGCACCAGATCCGACTTTCCTTCACAAAGAACGTGGTAAAACGATTTATTTATATTACCTGTTTGTTAAAGTGTTTTAGAGCGCGTATGTTTTAGGAACCGTGTTTGGAAGACTTAGGCTTTTGACAAGGATTTCGAGAATGACAAAGCAAGCTGTGAGGGAGGCAGTCACCGAGGACTCTTTTCTGAATGCTAAGCAAGACCGGGCATGGAAGGCTTCCTCAATAACATTGCCACATTAGTGACAGAGTAGAAGTGGAGAGAGTTATGTGTATTTGTAAAGCGTGCTATCACTCGCGAGGGTATCTTGGCGCTGAGCAGGATTGTGTGTGCCTAGGCCTGCCTATGGTAGGTTGGTTAATTGAAAAGCCGGGTCTTCAGCTTCTTGCGGACTTCAGAGAGTGGAGGAAGCTCTGATGGGGAGTAGGAGACAGTTCCAAGCGTTAGGGGTGATTTAAGAGAATGCCCATCTTCCTGATCTGGTTATGTGTATGTTGTTGTTCACAGAGGACGCCTCCAACGACAAAACCAACTTCTTTCAGAACGCGGCAGGCTGAACCTCCCCAAACAAACTTGCATCACCCCCCCACCTGAGAGACCGCCACTGGATCCCCATCCAGTAAAGATGCCAGTTCAAATCCTCACATACGCCTACAAAGCCCTCCGCAACCTAAGACCTGCCTACCTCAACCATCGACTGAACTTCCACCAACCTGCTAGATACCTGGGATGAAAGACGTCGCCGAATGGATGAAGGACAGCCGCCTGAAACTGAATTCGGACAAGACGGAAGTCCTCATCCTGGGATCCTCGCCCTCCGCCTAGGACGACTCCTGGTGGCCCCCAGCCCTGGGCACCGCACCCAAGCCAACGGACCACGCACGCAACCTGGGCTTCATCCTGGACTCCTCTCTCTTGATGACCAGACAAGTCAACGCCGTCTCCTCAACATGCTTCAACACCCTGCGTATGCTTCGCAAGATCTTCCGCTGGATCCCGACCGAGACCAGGAAGACTGTCACCCAGGCACTCGTCACCAGCCGACTGGACTACGGAAACGCCCTCTATGCCGGAACCACAGCGAAGCTACAGAAAAGACTCCAGCGCATCCAGAAGGCCTCCGCCCGACTCATCCTGGATGTCCCCCGACGCAGCCACATCTCCAGCCACCTGAGGAACCTGCACTGGCTCCCCGTCGACAAGAGGATCACGTTCCGGCTCCTCACCCACGCACCCAAGTCTCTCCACGACCTGGGCCCCAAGTACCTCAACGACCGCCTGACCTTCTACACGCCCACCCGCCAGCTACGGTCCACCTGCCTCGCCCTCGCAGCCGTACCACGCATCCGAAGAACCACCATCGGAGGAAGATCCTTCTCTTACCTGGCTGCCAACACATGGAACTCCCTGTCCATCCACCTTCGGCTGACCCAGGACCATCTCGCCTTCAGGAAACAACTCAAGACCTGGCTGTTCGAGCAGTAGCATGCCCCTTCCCCCAAGCGCCTTGAGACCCTCCCGGGTGAGTAGTGCGCTATACAAATGGTATGATTGATTGATTGATTGATACCTGTGCTCCTCTTCACTCACCCTTGCACACACCCTCTGCGTCCGTCGTGACTGCTCCATCCCCTACATCGCTGCCAAGACCTGGAATGACCCTCCCACCCAGCTCCGTACAGACCACTCAATGGCAGACTTCAGAAAGAGACTCAAGACCTGGCTCTTTGACGGAGACACACCGCCCAGAAACCCCTAAGGGGGACAGTGATGCGCGATGCAAATGCTGTTTCATTAATTGATTGTATGCTAGCAGGAGTCACGCAGAGCAGAGGTGTCTGGGTGGTTGGTGGAAGGAGATACATCTGTTCAGGTAGGTGGGGCCTGACTCATGCAGTGCCTTGAACGTGTATGTGAAGCGTTGGAATTGAGCACGTTTGTGTATCTCAAGCAAGTGGAGTTCCCTGAGATGTGTGTGATAAGAGTTCTGTGTGGGAGGTTGAGGATGAGTCTGGCTACCAAGTTCTGGATGGTTTTCTAGTCTTCTAGTGAGTTGCATGGTGATCCCGGTATAAAAGTTGTTCCCATAGACTAACTTCCTGGGCACTAGGGCGTGAGTGACAGTTTTTCTAGTGTTTCTTGGAAGCCTTTTAAAAATCTTCCTCAGGATGTTCGGGGTGTGGAAGCAGGATGCAGTGATGGCTTTGACTTGTACTGTCATGTCCAGTTTGCTGTCGGTGATTATTCCGAGGTTCCTGGTATGGGGTGTGGGTCTGAGCTCGAACAGCCACCATTTGGAGTCCTATGGTGAAGTGTGCTTGCCACAGATCACTATTTCTGTCTTGTCGTCAGTGTTGATCTTGAGACAGATTGCGATTTCGGTCATGCAGGCAGTGAACTTGTTTCTTGCGTTGGGGGTTTTGTCCGAGAAAGAAATATGAGTTGCGTGGCATTGGCGTAGGAGAGGCTGCTCCTGCGTGTGTGGCTCACGTAGGCCAGAGATATCATTTATACATTGAAGAGGGTGGGGATGAGTTATGAACCTTGAGGCTCTCTGCAATTGAATTTGCCGGCTTCCGAAGAGTAAGGTGCCAGACTGACAGCTTGTGTTCTACCCGTTAAGAAGTGGAGAAATATAAATGCACATCTGACCTTGCCTGGACAAGATTCAACAGTTATTTAGCAACAACCTAGGGGTCGCTTTGTTTTTCATGACTACCATGTTAGTTTGCTCATCAAAAGGTTCATTTCTGCTTACACTCAATGTCTGTATTATAAATTGCTACTGTGTATAACCTAGACTTATGATATGCCACTGCAAACAACTGGAGGGCAAATGGAGAATGAGCCAGGACAATACAGACAGAGGCACGTTCAAATCCGCCCTCAGATAATAACACTAAATAAACCGGACCACCAACCGCACTGCTCAGACGGACCACATCAATGCCAGCACTAACAGAAGCAAACTCATCTTCGCCATTGTGAAAGAATTCACCTGACCACTGGCTGCCTCCAACAGAATCACCTCCTCGCAGGTCCTCTGCAACAAAAGCTCTCAATTCGCCACTATTTTGTGCCACTTCAGCCCACAACTGCACCAGGCAGCCCACGCAAATTTTTCCCAATCTTATCAAAGAACCAATGCTAACCACATGGCCCATCATCACCTCAGAAGAATCCCCTGCCACCAATAAGTATTTATTGAACCAGCGTCATTCTAGTTTAAAATACGTGTGCTGCAACAACCATTAGACATAAACCGATATATACGGTTATGAACACCAATAGAGTAAAGAAAATGTAGAATTCTGCCATAGTGCTAAAACAATGAATATATGAAGGCATTTATTTATACATAACAGTAATAATGCGTACTCCTATGGTGCAAACCCTAACTAGATGTACCTAGCATGTATTTAGCTGTAAAGCCAAGAATCCCCTTAGGATAGAGCCAATCCCAATGCCTGATGTGGGAGAGTGAAGGACCCCGTCTTGGTCTCAAGGTGGACACCCCGCAAGGGATGTCAGACCACTGTGTGCTGGAGTATCTATGTGCAGGGACCTCAGCGTCTCGCGTCAGCATGGAAGTGTTTCTCCTCTGGTTTGCCCAGCTAAGATGTAGCTGTGTGGCTCACTGGTTAGAGGAGGCAGACCTGGAAGCAGAGGTCAGCCCGGGACCAGGGTTCAATTCCCGACTCGGCGGGGTCTTGAGTCCTAAAATGTCCATGGACTCGACAATACTCGCTCCGGTGCCTACTCGATTCACGGGTTCACACTCTGCGACTCTGGGCAATAGCTTGCTTAATCTCTGGTCTCTTGAGTCTGGAGATATAAAAGTGGGATATTTGTTAAGGGATTTATGGTGCGTACAAGATTGGAGATGCGCAGGGAACGACTTTATTAGGACACTGAGAGAACGGACATCCTGTTTATAGATCATTGGACTTTCAAAGTGGTTACACCACTTTACTGCTCCCCTTGCTCTACGCTCAGAATGCAGATACTTTGCTTCTAGTTTTCTGTTGCCCTAATACTTAAATGGCACCTCTCTATTCTCAAATTATGGAAGGGTCAAGTAGGTGAACCTCAATATATAGAGATGGTGTTATGGAAATGTACAAAATGCACCAAATACATTGCTTATATATGTTTAGCAACAGATTCTATCACACCCTACCATATATATTGGCCTGAGACTCCACTCAAGTCAATGGGGCAATTTAAGGTAAGACCCTAACGCCTTCAATTGGGTTAAATTTTGAGACACAATAATATGGTTTCAGACTTACAGAGGCCAATCTAATTATATTTCAGCCAAACACTATGAATTGGTATTGCTGGTTTAGTCAACTCAATTCTCATTACAAATCAGCCGTATATACATAGAATGAGTTGAGCTATACCTTCTTGACATTCGGCATGACGTTAATAGATAATATTAGACCTAGAGACACTCTAAAGTGCATGAAAATAGATGACTTTACTAACACATAGACAGGAATTAGAGACTGCCCCATTCCCACTATGATAACTAACGTTGCACCTCAAGGCTTTTTCTCACACAGCTCCATTATATTTTCATCACTAGTAAGAAACATCAATTTTACAAGAACATGGCAACGTCAGACAAAACTTAACTGTAAATACATTTGGTGCCTTTTTGGTCTTTGACCCTGGTGGCGGGATTTTAACTATCCTAAGTGCTCCTCCTTTGAACATGAATATGTTTTTAGCCCTGATGAAGTCAGCTGTTACAGTGTGAGCAAGAGATGAAACATGTGTTGCCAAGTTTAAAGCCAAGGGCTAAATTGGAATAATTGAAATCGAATAAAGAACTGTTGATACCATGACCTCAACACTAAATAATTTTGAGTGCTCGGAGAAGCTCTTCAATGTTATTTGGAATCCTTTCCAGTAGAGGAAGACTATGTGGCTCTTCCTCCCCCTGAGTACCTTACAACTTGTGGGCATTATCTGAACAAGACTGACTAACCTTGCTTACTTGTGCTTTACTGGGGTTGTGTGGGCCTATATTCCCAGCCACCACATGTTCATGTTTTGTTTACCCCAAAAACCAGACCCAACCCAAAACATAGAGGGTGCTGAAATTCACATATGTGTATCTATGCTGGGGTTAATACTCCATACAAACCCCAGGTATGTGTGCAAGGATACTCTACTAAGAATGGAGGCCCAACACAATGCATCTAAGGTATCTTTGGCGCTTCTGAACTGAAGTGTTTGCCTGCCAGCCTTCTGACCAAATGAGGGCCATTCTTGAGGATCCAGAACTCTTCTACAAGTGTTGCTTAAATCTGTCCTTTAGTGATGACGCCAACTACAATGAATGGTGTGCCAGGAGGTATCCCAGATGGGTGAAAAGCTGTGCAGAAGACCGAAGAGATAGCAGCCCATGGGTCATCTGTGTGTAGAAGCTGTGCAGCGGCAATCTCTACATCAAGACTGTGAAGCCCAGTGGGTGGATCAGGTCTACCAAGAATTGTGGCGAGCCCCGGGTCCTCCATGAAACTATCATTATGTGCCTCTAGTTGCCCTCAGACTGGACTTTGAACCTGTTTGGTACTGCTCTCTGGTTTCGAAGTGTTCAGTAGGGTTGCCAGCGGGGTCGAATGCAAATCATATACAAAACAATCCAGCAGTCACAGACTTATTTCCATTTAAAGTCTTACTTTATGATGTTATTTTTACAGGCTTGCTGTGCTCCCCGATGGCTCAGTGGGTAGCCTGAGCAAGAGAAATGTGAATGTGTTCAGCAGGTTTTGAGATAACGGCTCTGAAAGAGTGGGGCAGGACTGGGATCAGGCATGCTCCTAAGTTATACAGGTTTTATTGTATGGCTTTAAATTCTATGTCAGAACATGAGGCAAGGATTAGGCTATAACTCCCTTCACTTTATTCACAGCAGCCATTAAAAGTCTGTATTTAACAATGAACTACATTTCCCATGATTCCTTGGGAAATCGAACAAAACAACCAGTTCATCCAATCAACGTATGGCCCGTAGTTATTGTAGTGTGACACAATAGGACCCAACTGGACCCTGCACTCCCAAGAGGAGGCAAATGCACTACTGCACCTTTAAACAACACACATTAAACAGCACTCCCAAAAGATGAGGCGATAAAACAAGGCTCAGCACTCTCAGATGAGGCAAGAAAACAAATTCAGGTGCATTTAAAGTGACACACACACATGTTTATTAATTCAATATTTTAGAAAGGAAGGCAACATATATCAGTTAATGCAGACACCCAAATATCAAGTAACTCAAGTGCAAAACCAGAATAGAACGTAGCATATATATATATGTAGCAAAGAGCAAAGAAACTTAGAAATGATGTACACAAAGTAAAGAACACCTCACCGATCGATCATATAACATCCTTGCCAACTCAAGCTGGGGGAGCCCTTCGACAGCCCAGGAAGGAGTTAGATCGGGACCCAAGTTCCGTTTGTTTCACAGCAGTACGTCTACTCTGTGAACGAGTTCCTACCCGTCCCCTGAAGACTTCCAGCTTTTAATACCTTTACTCAACGTGAGGCGAAGGTTCTAAAAACCTCGCCCCCTTTCTTCTGTTGCGAAAACCGAGCTGGCTGTACTGTTCTGTGTGAAGGTCAAGACAGAAGCTGGCCAGGCTCCTGTATTATGACTCTGAGACAGAGCTGTACATTCCGCACATTCCCTGAAAGGTACTAAGCACGCATACCACACAACATGTTCCAGTTCACTCTGATTGGTGAAGAGCAAAAAACAAGTAAAGAGCGAAAACATGCCCTCCCCACTTAGCAGCTACGTGCAAGCACAGAAAATGGAGTCAGTTACACAAGATGGAGTCAGCACAGAAAATGAAGTCAATTATGCCAAATGGAGCCAATGGTCAATATATCATTCTTAATATCGGTACATTCCACCCTTTGACCATTGGCTTTCATAACATATCGGTCTGAGATCAACTGCTTTAGGGCGAAGCATAGATAAGAGATTAGGCACACACTGGATACAACAACATAAGGATATTAAGATACATATTGCTAATGCTATCCCACCTAGAACAGGGCGAAGTTTACCAAAATCCGGCAACCACCCAAGCAACCAATCCCACCATCCTTTTTCTATATCTTGCTTGACATCTTTAGCTAACTTGTGTAAAAGCATCAATGTGGGGCTGAATTGACTTAGAATGATCTGAAAGATTGAAGCAACCCATTCCCTCAAAGTTTGAACATCCATGATCATGTTTTAAGAGTAAATAATCAATTGCAGCTCTGTTCTGTAATACAGCTTTTCTTGCCCCCGCACATCTAATAATAATTCTGCTAAAGCAACTGATGTATGATTAATATTTTTCACCATCAACCATGCTAATTCACTAACAGCCCTAGAATTATAAATGGTTAGACCTGGAATTCCTACTATTGAAGCAGCTAAACTAATATATTCAGACTTAGATAATAAATGAATTTCAGAATCACAATGTTCACTGAGCTGAACAGCTTCTCTCGTATTCCGGACATGTGATGATGGATCTAATGGGAACATCATGAGGCCTAATCTAGTAAAGGCACACGGTCCACCTGTGATATTTGCTGAAATATACGTATATGTAACATCACCACATGGGAATAACCACCCTACAGGCAATTTAACATGCCTGAAATGACTGGCAGCAGATATTACATTTTTGCATATCATGTTATTCTGCATATATTTGCATGTACTTTCATTTCGATTTTTGCATAGAGTTTGTTGTTCCCACGTCATCTGTGACCCAGTTCCTTCAAGTCGTATTTGAGCACATTTACCCAATGGTAATGGGGTCACAACTTAAATTGTAACAAATGTTGCCTTCAGAGATATTGAACGTTATCACTTGTGTTTGATTTTTCCAAGATTCATCAATGGTTTCTGGACAAAATCTGCAAAACTCGTAAGGTGCAAGTGAGTTCTCACATCATGTTCCTCCACTGCCCCATCTGCATTTGTGACATTGAATGTCTGCAACAGCACATCGACAGGGGTAGGTATAGCTACGAGGCACATGGAAATAATATCCATGGTGCTTTTCATGTTTGTCATGCAAAAGTACATCCTGCTGAGGACTGTCTGTGCAAGATAGGACCACACATTGTCAGGTCGAGTCAGCAATGCTGTAGATTTGTGCAGTCGGCTGGCCACTTCGGAGTAAGGGGCCCCCGGTCCCTCCCGGCCCCACTCTAACACACCAAACACACTCCAGCGAGCACAAGCAGAGCACTGACATACCATGCTGTGATCTAAAAGAACCGAGAACAAACAGGTATTATTCATTCTCGCAAGTAACATTTATCAGCAGGCACATGTTCCCAATGTTCCTGCCCAGGCTTCATGATTAACAGAACGTTGTCTTTTCCTGTGCAATAACCTCTGCCTGTTCGGGGGGGGGGGTACTATTTGGAGATTCTACCCACACCTTGGCTCCTGGATTCTTGTCAGTGGAGCCAAACCCTCCTTCCCCACTGTAGGACTTGGCCTTTTTGGCTAAAGTTCCCTCAACGTTTTGCTTTCTCCCTAGACCGTTTTCCTGACTTAGAGTTGCCAATTTAGACACTTTGGGTACTTTGCCACTGCTGATCAGTGTCAAAGTACAAGTGTTCCCTGTGTAAAGTGTAACGGTAATTGGTTGGCCATGATTGGTATGTTTGCCTTACTAGTAAAGTCCTTAGTGATGTGCTCTGTGTGCGCCAGGGCTAGTAATGCAAAGGTGCGCTACGAAGGGAACTCAAGCCTGCAGTGTAGGGCCTGCGCGCAGTTTGCTAAGTTAGCATGTTGCCCTGACAAGTGCAACCACTTGTCAGGCCTTACTTTCCCTTTTGAGTACACAGTGGGCACCTCTGTGGTAGGTCCCAGGTAACCCCTGGGCAGGGTGCAGTGTAAGTAAAAGGGCAGGACATATACTGAGGTGTGTACTATGTCCTGGTAGTGAAAAACACTCAAATTGGGTTTTCACTGGTGAAAGGCCATTTTGCCCTATAGGACAGAATGGGGTAGGCTGGGTATTGTGTTTGTTAGCCTACTTTCCCTTAAGTTTAAAATGGAGAGGTGAAGTTTAGTATGTATGAACTCACGGTGTCATACACATCTTTCTATGAAAGTGGTTTTGTCACTGTGTGTTCAGAAGCCACTCTTTTAGAAAGTAGCTGAGTTTTGTGCTTTAAGCATTTCTGTGTGTCTCTGCTGAATGTGGATTGACATTCTGGATCTGAGAGGTGAGGGGAGCTGGGGGAGGTCTTGACCCAAGGGAGGGGTTGAGATGGCACCAGGCTGAACTGCATCTGGCAAGTAGGTGGAGGAGAAGCCCGGGAGGTGAAGAGGCCTGGGTTGCGGCTATAAAACAATTGACCCATCTCCTGCTGAGTGATTAAAAGTTCAAGTTCAAGTTTAAAATTTATATAGCGCACTACTCACCCAGAGGGTCTCAAGGCGCTTGAGGGAGGGGGGTGCTTTACTTATCGAATATCCACGTTTTTAATTGCTTTCTGAAGGAAAGGTGGTTCTGAGTAAGGCGGAGGTGGGTGGGGAGGGAATTCCAGGTTTTGGCCGCTAAGTAGGAGAAGGATCTTGCCCCCATGGTGGATCTATGGATGCGAGGAATTGCGGCGAGGGCTTGATTGGACGATCGTAGTTGGCGGGTGGGGGTGTAGAAGGACATTCGCGTGTTGAGGCATTCTGGTCCTAGGTTGTAGAGGGCTTTGTGTGCGTGGGTGAGGAGACGGAACGTTATTCTCTTGTTGACGGGAAGCCAATGGAGGTCTTTCAGGTGGCTAGAAATGTGAGCTTGCCGAGGGATGTCCAATATGAGTATGGCTGAGTAGTTTTGGATGCGTTGGAGTTTTTTCTGTAGTTTGGCTGTGGTTCCGGCGTAAAGGGTGTTTCCGTAATCCAGTCAGCTGGTGACCAGTGCGTGAGTGACCGTCTTTCTTGTTTCGGTGGGGATCCAGCGAAAGATTTTTTGAGCATGCGTAGGATGTTGAAGCAAGAGGATGAGACGGCATTGGCTTGTCTGGTCATCGAGAGGAAGGAGTCCAGGATGAAGCCTAGGTTACGTGCGTGGTCCGTGGGTGCGGTTCCTAGGGCCGGAGGCCACCATGAGTCGTCCCAGGCAGAGGGGGATGATCCTAAGATGAGGACTTCCGTTTGGTCCGAGTTTAGTTTTAAACGGCTGTTCTTCATCCACTCGGCTACTTCTTTCATTCCTTCATGTAGGTTGGTTTTGGCGGTGTTTGGGTCTTTGGTGAGGGAGAGGATCAGCTGTGTGTCGTCTGAGTAGGAGATGATGTTGAGATTGTGTTGGCGCGCAATGGATGCGAGGGGGCTCATGTATACGTTGAAGAGGGTTGGGCTGAGTGATGATCCTTGTGGTACGCCGCAGATGACTTCGGTGGCTACTGATCTAAAAGGGGGGGAGGCGGACTCTTTGGGTTCTTCCGGCGAGGAACGAGATGATCCAGTCCAATGCTTTACCTTGTATTCCGACGTTGCTGAGGCGTTGTATGAGGGTGCTATGACAGACTGTGTCGAAGGCTGCGGAAAGGTCAAGTAGGATGAGGGCAACCGTTTCTCCGTTGTCCAGTAGTGTTCGAATGTCGTCTGTTGCTGCGATGAGGGCGGTTTCGGTGCTGTGTTTGGCTCGGAAACCGGACTGTGAAGGGTCGAGGGATTTGTTGGATTCGAGGAAGGCGGCGAGCTGACTGTTGACGGCTTTCTCAATGACTTTGGCAGGGAATGGGAGGAGCGAGATGGGGCGGTAGTTCTTAAGTTCGGTGGGGTCTGCTGTGGGTTATTTCAGAAGGGCGTTGAGTTCGGCATGTTTCCAGCTTTCCGGGAAGGTAGCGGAGTTGAAGGAACAGTTGATGACATCGCGGAGATGGGGTGCGATGATGCAGTCTGCTTTGTTGAAAATGTGGTGGGGACATGGGTCGGTTGGAGATCCTGAGTGGATGGAGTTCATCAGGCGGATGGTGTCTTCGGTGGTGATTGGGTTCCAGGCGCAAAGGTTGTTAGAGTGCGGTTTTGGTTCGGAGGTGGGTGGAGTGGACTGGTCTTTGGACTGGTTTTCAAAGCTGTTGTGTATTTCGGCGATTTTGTTGTGGAAGAATGAGGATAGAGAGTCGCAGAGGTCTTGGGAGGGAGTGATGTCGTTGGTGCCGGCGGTGGGGTTGGTAAATTCTTTGACGATGTTGAATAGTTCCTTGCTGTTGTGGGCGTTGTTGTCGAGTCGATTCTTGAATGCTGATTTCTTGGAGGATCGGATCAGTTGGTGGTGTTTGCGGGTGGCGTTCTTGAAGGTGGCCAGGTTGTCAGTGGTTGGGTTTTTTCTCCAGGCTTTCTCGAGAGTACGACAGAGCTTCTTGGATTTCTTAAGGTCATCGTTGAACCAGGGGGCTTTTTTGCTACCTTGCTTGATATGATGTTTTTTCAGGGGTGCTAGTTCGTCGGCGCTGTGGGTGATCCATTGTGCGAGGTTGGAGGCTGCTTGGTTTGGGTCCGATGATTTGGCCGGGGGGTTTTGGTGAAGCGAAGTGAAGAGCTGGTCGGTTGTGATTTTGTTCCAATTTCTTCGATGGATAGGTTGTGGGGGGTTGTGGGTCGTGGTCTTTTTGTAGTTGAAGTGAACGCAGCTGTGGTCCGTCCAGTGGAGAGCTGTGGTGTGAACGAAGGAGATGTGCTTGCTGGAGGTGTAGATAGGGTCGAGCGTGTGTCCGGCTAGGTGAGTGGGGGTGTCAACAAGTTGATTGAGTCCAAGATTGGCCAGGTTGTCCAGAAGGGTGGTGGTGTTGCTGTCGTTTTTCTTTTCCAGGTGGTTGTTGAGGTCTCCCAGTAGAATGTAGTTCTCGGAGGGGAGGGCATGTGGGCTGATGAAGTCAGTGATGTCTTCGCTGAATTGTGTGCGGGGTCCTGGAGGTCTGTAAATGAGGGTGCCTCTGAGTGTGGTTTTGGGGTCGGTGTGGATCTGTAAGTGAAGGTGTTCGGCGGTAGCTAGGTAATCGTCGGAGCTGGTTGTGATGCGGATGGTGTTCTTATGGACTATGGCGATGCCTCCTCCTGTTTGGTTGGTGCGGTCTTTTCGGATGATCTTGTAGGCGTCCGGGATGGCTATGGCGATGTCGGGCGCTGATGAGGCGTTCATCCATGTTTCTGTAAGGAAGGCGACATACGGCGATGTAGTGCCGAGTAGGTTCCAGAGTTCAATGGAGTGTCTGTGGACCGAGCGGGTGTTGAGCAGGATGCACTTTAGGTGGTTAGTGTCGGAGCTCTGTTTGGAGTTTGAGGATTTGGTGTGGGTCCTGATGCAGTCGAACTTGCAGGAGTGGCAGGTGAAGGGTCTATGGGTGTGTCCTGGGACCGCTTGGTAGCATTGTGGTGTGCGGCCGGGATTAAGGGCTGAGAGGGTGGCGGCGTCGTATGATATGCGGGTGGGAAGGGATTTGCGGGGACCAGGGGGTCTGGCGCTGGGCGCGATTCAGGCGATTAAGGATCCAGACCCCCAGTATCAAAGGGAGAAAGGTGACACTGGGAGGGAGACACCCAGAACTGATTTAGGCAGGGGTCAGGGACCACTGAGCACAACAAACCTCAAAGACATTTAGGGGTGTAACTATGAGAGCTGAGACCCCTGAACGTTGGAATAGAAATGGATTGAGACTGAAACGGCTTAGACCCATTTCATGGTCAAGAGGAACCTCTGCTAAGGAATGGACAACTGAAGAGTCTGCTGGGAAAGACCAACTCTTGCTTCGTGATCTGGGGC
Organism: Lissotriton helveticus; assembly: GCF_964261635.1. NCBI lineage: Eukaryota > Metazoa > Chordata > Amphibia > Caudata > Salamandridae > Lissotriton > Lissotriton helveticus. The sequence continues at coordinate 794,154,439 of NC_136072.1, forward strand.
TGGTCTGCAGATTGCTGTTTTAACCAAGGAAGAGGCTGTTGGGACTGTGCTTTGTGCGCTGGGTCCCCCTGCTTGAAGAAGACTTTGCTTTGTGCTGTGTCTTGTTACCCCAAGAGCCCGAGGTGAGCTGGCTCCCTGTTTGGAAACACAGGAACATAAAAATGTTTCCGGAGAAGTTTCAAACGACTCAATGGGCGCGTGTTGTGGCAGCTTGAGACCCTCGGAAGGTGTGCCCTGTGATCTTGGACACACAGAGGAGAAGTGAGACTCAGACGCGCTGGGTGCGTGTCGTGGTGCACAGGAGGCGTTGGTGAAGAGCGTCTGGTCAACATGTGCATTGAAGGTGAAGTGAGTCTCGGACTGTGGTTCTGAAGATTCTGGATTCATGTAATCGTTCTGGACTCGAGAATTAAAACTTCGTCGAAACATGACGAATCTGGTATCAAAAGACCGAGAATGACGAGCACACCATGTACATATATTTTCAGCATATTCGAGTGACGATTTCACCTCGAAATCGTCATTTGCGTTCCGAACCCTTGGCTTCCATTTATGTGTTGCCCTTTACATAGGCCTTAATCCAGCTGAATTCAATTCCACAAGAACACATACTCCTTAATCGACTTTTCTATGACCTGTGCAAGTTGGAACCATTGCCCCAGGCCGAACTCGTTAGGTCAGTTCCCCTCCCAGTGGCTGAACAAGATAGCATCAAGGCTCAACAAGCCATAAAACCATTTCAGCGCGCACACCTGCCGTATCTTGCTCACATCTGTCTCTACTCTTTGTTTCTTCACTTACTTTATGGTGGGGAGGTGCCTGTTTTATTGGGGGTCCACCGATATCTGATGAAATGTTGGGCCCTGCCGGGTGATTTGTTGTGGGCAGCACGACGTGAAATATGTACATGTCATCATGACTCTGCTTTTCCTTTGTAACCAAAACCTGTAAATGATATATTGCAAATTCGAAGAATGTTTGCCTGAAGCCGAATATTCTGTATAAAGAGTGAAGCCTGACTTTGTAAATTCGTGCAGGCTCCTGAGAATATACTTCCCCGTGTGTTGTACTTCTAGGACACTTGTTACCTTGGTTGCAGCCAATAAATCGATCTTTGACTTCACCTAGAAGACTCTGAGTTTCTGTGGTCTGGATCAGGAAGAACCCGAGGTCTCTGGGTGTACCCTGACACCGCTGGGTTACCGGTTCTGTGCCGGTTCTTAAAAACCCAGTACCTCAGCTGGCGCCTAACGTTTGGGGCGATTCCAGTGGTACCAGTCAGCCAGAGGTTCGTGAGGGGCTTCGTGTGGAAATTCTGGAGGACGGCCAACCACCTCATCGACCCCTGCATGTCGACGTGGTCCGAAGGTCTTTGCTGCGAGGTTCCCCTCTTCCCGACGGCTACAAGGACTGCTGCCCTGGCTATCGCCCTGATTTGGACCCTTGAAGTTTGGTAGAGCGAAACACTAAGACGAGTCTTCTGGTGACGTCATCGATATCTCAGTTAAGTATAAGTGGAGCGTCTCCCAGTCCTTAGTTGGTCTTAATCTTGGGTATCCTTTGGGATAATTGTTGGTACTTGCAAGCACCAAAACCGAAGGACTTGTGTATTCACGAGAAAAATCGTAATCGATAATCCTTTGAAGTTTGGAACTAGACTAGAGAGCAAGATGCCTAGTCTTAAACTTGGAAATTTGTTTGGTCTTGGTTGTAATAATAAGGACTCCCGATTGGAGGACTCATGTCCGGTTCCTCCGGTTGGAACTCCAACTTACGAGTTATATGTCAAACACGGAGTAGGTCCCATCGAATGTCTGACATAATATCGACAGACAGAATATCTACATACAAAAATATCGAAATCAAAAATATCGGAGTCATATCTTCATAAAGGTAAGTACAAAAATATCAAAAAATTAATATCGTAGTACAAAAATATCGAAATTAAAAATATCGTTTTTTTAAATGTATAAATAATAATGTAAAAATAATTTTAAAATACATATAATTTTACAAATATTAAATAAAAACATTAAAACATAATTAAAAAAATAAAACTAATACATATACATTAAAAATAAATTAAAAACGTAATAATTTAATGTAATTTTATTTTTTTTAATTTCATTTAATTGATTTAATTTAAATATAAATGTATTTTATTTTTACCCTGTACGCCTGTACCCCAAAAACCCAAAACTGACCCTGAACCCTAAAAATACCCCTTTACCCAAAAACCCAAAACTGACCCTGAACCCTAAAAATACCCTTTTACCCAAAAACCCCAAACTGACCCTGAACCCTAAAAATACCCCTTTACCCAAAAACCCAAAACTGACCCTGAACCCTAAAAATACCCCTTTACCCAAAAACTGAAAACTGACCCTGAACCCAAAAAATACCCCTTTACCCAAGAACTAAAAACTGACCCTGAACCCTAAAAATACCCCTTTACCCAAAAACTGAAAACTGACCCTGAACCCTAAAAATATCCCTTTACCCAAAAACTGAAAACTGACCCTGAACCCTAAAAATACCCCTTTACCCAAAAACTGAAAACTGACCCTGACCCAAAAAATACCCCTTTACCCAAAAACTGAAAACTGACCCTGAACCCTAAAAATACCCCTTTACCCAAAAACTGAAAACTGACCCTGAACCCAAAAAATACCCCTTTACCCAATAACTGAAAACTGACCCTGAACCCTAAAAATACCCCTTAAAAAAACTAAAACATATAAAATTTAAAATAATATTATATACTTACCTATACTTACGTTGTAATGGTATGCGTTGTAAAGGTACCTGCGTTGTAAAAACATGCGTTGTAAACACATAAGTTGTAATGGTTTTTGCGTTGTAAAAATTTCGTTGTAATGGCAGTGCGTTGTAAAAGTTGCGTTGTAAAGGTTGTTTCCCCGGTGGATAGCGTGGGGGTAAAAATTACTATTCACACTCCAGAGGGTGCAACAGTAGGGAAAGCGTTGGGTAGCATGGGGGTAAAAATTAATTCCCACACTACTCCCACTTTAACACACAACACACTACACATATAAAAAAGACAATTAATATAAATTTCAATTAATAACAATTAATATCACTAAATTGATGTAATTATAAATGAACTAAATAACACATATTAATTACTAATTAATTAACAATAAATACCAAAGAAAATTACAATCTCTTTAATTAATTACATTTAATTATATCACACCCTATCCCCCTATAAACACACAACCCACTACACAGAAATAAATCATATAATTTATTCACTTAATAATTATTAATTACCAATTAATTATTATTTAACAATAACAAAAAAATAAATATATTAGCACATTAACTCTAAATAATTTAATTACATAATTAATATTATTTAATTACCAATTCATTATTAATTAACAATAACAACACATTAAATATATTAGCACATTAACTCTAAATAATGTAATTACATAATTAATATTATTTAATTATCAATTAATTATTAATTAAAAATAACAATAAAGTAAATATATTAGCACATTAGCTGTAAATAATTTAATTTACTAATTAATATTATTGTTTCCCAATTAATTAATTAACAATAACAAAAAATTATATATATAAAAAAATTACTCTAATTAATGTAATTAACTAATTAATATTAATTAATTACCAATTAATTATTAATTAAAAATATGTACAAAATTATATTAATTAAATAACTAATTAATATTAATTAATTACCAATTAAGTATTAATTAAAAATATTTACAAACATATATTAATTAATTAATTATTATTAAATTACTTCCCACCCTATTCCCCTATAAACCCACAACCCGCTCTGATACTAAGTCGCAAAATGTAAACAAATTTACAAATTTTCAAACATACATTACAAAACATGTTTAACAAACATATAAACAACACATTAAAATACATAACACTAAACAAAATTTCGATATTAGTAAAATTCGATATTAGTAACATACATACCTTAAAAAAACGATATTCTGTCTGTCGATATTTTGGACATCGATATTCTATACTATCGAAATTAAAATATCGATGTTAATGTATATCGATATTTTAATTTTCGATATTTTGTCTGTGTACCGGTCCCATCACATACAATGAAGTGTGGATCAAATACACCAGAAAAGATGGTGTTTTAAAATGGCCCCAATATGGTAGCTTTGATACCGAAATCTTAGATAACCTCGAAGTTAAACTGTTCAAAAAGAAAGCACGGCCGGCAATGTTTGACTCTTTTCTTCTATGGCGTAAGGAGGCCAAACAAAAAGAAATCAAATTAGCTAAGAAAAATAAGAGAGAAGGAGGACTTTCAGTAATGCAAGCTGCTATGCAGTTTTAAGACAATGAAGAAGAGCATATGAGTGAGCACTTGCACAGGCAGCGTAAAATGGCAATAGATAAATGTTATCCAGTTTTGCCGTCTCTTCAGCAAGAGGCAGCAAAAGAGCGTGAAAAAGATCCATTAATGTCGCATTTATTAAGTTCACCACCCCCCTATGCGCAAAATGCCACGGCACCCCCGCAACCTTTAGTTGTGCAACCTGTGCCTCCTATTCCTCCGCAGCACTCACCAGCTGTTCTCCAGCTGGCTCCTGTCCCTATGGTGCAGCCTCCTCAAGGCCCACCGATCACACCTGTTTCTACGATTTTGCCTACTGTACTTTCTACTTCTCCTAATGCTCCCTCTACGATTTTGCCTAGTGCTCCTTCTATTTCCCCTGATGCCTCCTCTGCTATTGTCTCTGCCCCTGCCTTATCTCACCCCGTTTTTCCACCTGTTCTCCCTTCAGTTTCACCTTCCATTCGGCAGAAAATGGCCAGCACTGTCACTAACCTTTTCTCGCCTCTTTTCGGGTCGCCTACTACGACCCCTAAAATGGAACGAAGACAGTTGCGAAGTCGACTGCCTGACTATCAAGAGAGAGACTCACTGAATCGTTTGGCACGGAAATGGGTGATGGACACTGTGAAGTATGATATAGAGTCTGTCATGGAAGTCTTCCATCAATGGGAAGCACCGACGCAGAGATATGTTTTTGAACAGATGTGTGTTTTCCTTTGCGAGGATTTGGAAGACAATGATCTGGAATGCAACCCGCAAGAATTGTGTCGTGTATGGTTTAGGTTTGGAGAGGGCATGATTGTAGGTCCCGATGTAGAGAAAGCGGTTGAAATATTGTTATCATATCGGAGCAAGGGGAGCAGTTCTGGGTCACAATCTGAACCTAGCGCATCTAGTAGGAAAAAGGCGCGACAATACCCGATGAGAGAAGTTCCCCCACAATGGAGAGAGGGCGACACAACTGTTAACCCACCTATTCTGCCACACTTTCAGCCTGTATGGGTACATGTCCCATGGAAGCGAGCTGAAGTTTTAGCACTTAAACAGACATTACCTGATCCGCGTAATAATCCTGCAGGGTATTACAAAGAGTTGTCACAGACTGCTGGATCATGTATAATGAATTTAGCCGATATCGATATGTTATATGGGAATGTTGTTCCACAGCCTTTATGGGGTAAAATTCGTCATACAGATCATGATCAGGAGTTAGGTGACTCATGGGCTAATATTGCTGCTGCAGATGCTCGACAAGTTGGTGGTGCTAAGCCTGAGCCTTTGATAGCAGAACTCCCTGGTAGAATAGTTGATTACATGAAAACGATAATGCCTGCAATACGTGTAAATTGGGATAAGTTATCTGCATGCAAGCAAAAGAAAGAAGAAACTGTCTCAGATTTCTTCACCAGGTTTGAAGAAACATTTGTCGACCACAGCGGTCAAGATATGACCACAGAAGGTGGTCAGAGATTGTTTGTCGATAAATTCGTGCACAATCTGCTTCCAGAATTGTGTAGAAAGTTAAAGGATTCGGAAAGTTCTTGGGCTGTGTCATCTTCAGCCCAGATATTGGCTACTGCACAATATTACGAAAATAGAGACAAGGACGAGAAAGATAGAGTAGAAAAGAAAACTAAGGAATTAAAAACGAAGGTTTTGCTACAGCAAGCATATCCGCCACGTGGTGGTGGTAATCAAAATAACAATGGTCAGAATAACTATCAGAATAATTTTCAGCACCCTCAACAGTATCAGAGGAACTCGCAAAGAGTCGAGTACACTCAGCCACGTGTCCCTGTAGGCCCCAACCAGTGTTCGTATTGCAAGAAAGAAGGTCATTTCAAGTATAGTTGTCCTATTTTGTTACAACGTGCAAATGGTGTTTCTGGTGTAAGAGGTCGTGGTGTTCAGCAAGCGCCTAGAGGTAGAGGACGTGGAAACGTCCCTCAGAACGCACGTCCCCTTCCACCACAAAATTCTATGAATAGGTTCGATCAGCAGAACAACGCATCTGACAGGACAGCTCAATACTATGTTGATGATTACTATACAGAAGATGAGTATTTGGAGGGTAATGATTGCTAGGACAGCCATAGACAAAGAGAGGGAGTTGTTTCAGTTCCAGTAGATCAGAGTGGACCTTACGTTGAGGTGATTACATCAGGTGTGTCTGAGCCTTTTCTTTTGGATACTGGTGCTATAAAGAGTTCTATTATGCACTCCAAACTCTCTGACGCACCTTTGTCTGGCGAAATGAACGTTTCTGTAGGTTTTTCTGGCGCCCCAGTTAGAAATCCGATTTCTGACCCTTTGTCTCTTTCTGTTGGTCCTTGCGAATTCGAAGCACCCCTCATTCTGACAACAGGTTGTGGTGAAAACTTGCTAGGATTGGATTTGTTAAAAAGATTGTATGCGACTTTGTACTGTTCTCCTTCAGGAGTACAGCTTACTTTAGGTAAGAAAGTGGTTTCTCCCATGTATTTGTCGAGGGATAAACTTCCAGCAGAATTGTCGTTTCTTCCAGATATTCTTTGGGCGGCTGGTCCAAATGATGTAGGCCTTTTAGAAATTCCACCATATGTTGTAACATTGAAAGCCAACGTTAAACTGCCACGAATTCCCCAATACAAAATCTCGAGTGAAGGTGAAAAAGCTTTGCTAGCGATCGTTTACGAATTGATTGAAAAGGATGTGATTGAAGAAACACGAGGCAACGTTTGCAATAGTCCTGTTCTGCCTGTTTTAAAACGAACTGACCCTTCTCAGCCACCTGTGTACAGATTCGTGATTGATCTTAGAGAGGTGAATAAAGTAGTTGTGCCACAATTCCCAGTTGTCCCCGACATTACCACATTATTGACTATGATTCCAGCTTCTGCCTCTTGGTTTTCGGTGATTGATCTGAAGAATGCTTTCTTCAGCATCCCGATTGCTGAAGAGAGCAGGGATCTTTTTTCCTTCAGTTTAGGAGGTCGCAGCTTCCGCTTTAAACGCGCTCCTCAGGGCTACTGTGAAAGTCCATCAATATACAGTCAAGCTCTAAAAACACAGCTTGATACGATTGTTTTACCTAAAGGTGCTGCTCTTGTACAGTACGTGGATGATTTGCTCATTGCTGCAGACACTGAGGAAATTTGTAAAAAGGCCACGCTGTCATTATTGCGTCATCTGTGTGATCTTCATCACAAGGTGTCACTTTCCAAACTGCAATATTGCCGACAAGAAGTGACCTACTTAGGTCACCTCTTATCGAAGGAGGGAAGGAAACTGACCCCAGAAAGAATTCAGGCAATAGCGAAATTGAATGTACCAAGAACACAGAGAGAAGTGCGTGCTTTCTTGGGCATTACATCGTACTGTAGACAGTGGATTCTAAATTTTTTGTTATTGGCCAAACCTTTGGTGGCATTAACGTGCAAAAATACACCCAATCCCATTCCTTGGTCTGAAGAGTGTCAGAAAAGTTTTCTCGAATTGCGCACAGCATTGTGTTCGGCTCCTGTGTTAGGTACCCCCGATTACAGTAAGCCTTTCACATTATATGTCCACGAGAAAGAGGGCTGTGCATTGTCTGTGTTGACTCAGTTGTTTGGAGGTAGGCAGCGTCCATGTGCCTATTTTTCGTCGACTTTGGATCTGGTAGCTAAAGCATTGCCAAGTTGTTTAAAAGCCACAGCAGCAGCAGCTGTTTCTATTCGACAGTCTGCTGGTCTAGTAGTGAATAATACACCAATTGTGATGGTCCCACATGCAGTAGACACGTTGTTAAATAGAACCAAGACACAGCACTTAACTAGTGCTCGATTGTCCAGTTACGAACTGACACTGTTAGCGAGTCATGTGCACATAAAAAAGTGCAGTACCTTAAACCTAGCTACGTTGTTGCCAATTGCAGAGGAATCAGATGTTTCAGAACAGCACGATTGTTTCCTCAGAACAGAGGAAGAGACGAAAGGGAGAGTAGATCTATCCGATACTCCTCTTGCTGAATGTGATGGTACGTTATGGGTGGATGGTTCATGTTTCAAGCTCCCGAGTGGTGACACAACTGCAGCATATGCTGTCACAACTTTGCATACAGTTGTTGAAGCTGCGCGTGTGCCACATAATTCAGCTCAAGCAGCAGAATTGATTGCACTCACGAGAGCATGTGTATTGTCCAAAGGAATTAAAGTGACTATCTACACTGATAGCCAGTATGCATTTGGAGTGGCTCACAGTTTTGGGCGATTGTGGAGAGAACGTGGGTTCCTGACGTCGCATGGAGCTAAGATTCAGGATGGTCAGTTGGTGAATGAGCTTCTTGAATCACTGACCTTGCCCCTGCAAATGGCGATTGTGAAATGTAGTGCTCACAAGAAGGTGACTGATGATGTTGGTCGTGGAAATGCATTTGCTGATGAGATCGCGAAAGAAACTAGAAAGAATGTAATGAGCCGAATGTATGTTGCAGGCCCTGCAAGATGGACTGGTGATGTTGGAATGTGTGAAGACACAATAGAGAGTGTGAAGTCCATTCAAGCTGAGGCCACAGAGAAAGAGTTGAGCACGTGGAGAGAAAGTACGGGTAGAATGGATGCAAATGGTTGTTGGATTGAATTATCAGAGCATCAGAGATGGTTGTTACCCGATGCATATGTGCTTGCAGTGGTTACAATGGCTCATGGAATGGCTCATATCAGCGTAAAAGGGATTTGCGAGTTGTTGGCCCCAGTATGGAAGAATTCAGGGATTCCCAAGTGTGCAGAGAATGTTGTCAAGAATTGCATGGTATGTCTGAAACACAATCCTGGTAGGGGAACCCCAACTCCAGCTGGTCATTTTGCACCTCCTACGTATCCGTTCGAGGTTTTGCAGCTAGATTTCATCCACTTGGAGAGGTGCAACAACCTAAAATACGTACTCGTTGTTGTATGTGCCTTCTCAAGATGGGTGGAAGCCTATCCCCTAAAAGATAATACTGCCTTGTCCACAGCAAAAGCCCTTGTGAAAGAGTACTTCCCCAGGTTTGGAATGCCTAGAATGGTCTGGTCTGATAATGGAAGTGAATTTGTGGGTCGTGTGATGAAGAGAGTGTGTGAAGGGCTAGGTATTCGGCAGAAGTTCCACGCTGCAAATCACCCCCAATCAGCTGGATTAGTAGAATGTTACAATGGCACTTTAAAACTTAAACTGGCCAAAATCCAAGCGAGCACAGGTCTTAAATGGCCTGACGCTCTACCCTTAGCACTCCTGTCCACTAGAATGACTGTGCATTCACGAGTGAAACTTAGTCCATATGAGATAGTTTTTGGCCGGCCAGCCAACATATGGGGAGTGCCTAGACCCACAAAATTTAGGGAACTGGAACACCCTGTTTTGCTCGATTATCTGTATGAATTGACGGCTAAATTGCGTGTTTTGCGTCAACAGGTTCACAGCACCCTGCCTCCGGTCTCTGAGACTCCGGGTCACGCCATTGACCCCAGTTCCTGGATTCTTGTCCGCAACTTTCAAAGAACGAAGAACGACCAGCCCAGGTGGACCGGGCCTCACCTCGTCCTTCTTTCTACAAGAACAGCCGTTCGGGTGTAGGGGAAGTCCAACTGGGTCCACGGGATCCATTGTAAGAAGATCCCTTTCTCTCTTCCTCCTGACCAGTGGGTCCAGAAGGGTGCCGCTGACCCAGAACCTAAAACAGTGCCACACGCCGTCCCCTTTAATGATTTGCATGTAAGAAGAACTGACTCTGAGCGAGAAAGTGAAAACATTTTGCACAAGGCTGTGCCGCCACCCAATCGATTGAACACTACAGAGCCTGACCTTTTGTTCCAGGATCAGACAATACCAGGAAGACAACGATATAATTTGAGACCGAGAAAAACGAACTAATAAAAGGAAAACAGTTTCTTTTTCAGTTTGAGACCAAGATCCATGGACTGATAAACAGATATTTCTTTTTCCTATCAAGTACTATTTTTGAAAGTGCAGCTCTCCCATCTAAGAAACTTGCTTATTTTTGTTTTTCGAACCGCCATCCGGGTTCCGCTGCTAGGGCCGCGGTTGATTAAAGTCTTTGGGGTGCAGCTGACGACGTTAGGTCGGTAGTTCTGGTTGGTCCAAGGGAGTTGCCCTAGACTGACAGAAGCACCCCTTAGCAGAGGCAACCTCCCACCGCGGGCAGCACTTTAGAGAGGATGGAGTTTCCCGATGTGGAGAGACCTGCCAAACGAACGAGTTTTAAGCACAAATTGTGCAACGTGCAAGTTTTATAATATTGTGTATTTCTATGCTATTCAGTATAATGATATTTTTGATAAGTTATGTTTTATTTTATTTTCGTGTAACATTTGCACCCACTGCATCACCCATACCTCCTCCCACTGTTTCCTCTCATTCTTTCCACCCTCTGCCTGACCACGAATCAAATAGGAGATTGGAGTTCATTAATAACTCCTTTGTTCAGTTGTTACACCAACACCAACTTGTAATGAACACAACTAACTGTTGGGTGTGCGGTCTTATGCCTCACACCACGGATAAAGGTATCCCTTATCTGGTCCTGCCATTCAGTCACAATGGTTCTGTATGGGCATATAGGACAATGTTCATATATGCACACGAAATCTACCCCCTACGTTCTGTAACAGAATATCCTAGAAAAAGTGCTCTAGTCAAGGGTATCGTAGACATGATTAAGGAAGGTATTTCTTATGAGACTACCCCGAGAGATGAGACACTAGTCTACATAGGATGGAACATGACTGGATATGGAGCTATTCTGAGTGAGAAACAGCAAGCTAAGAGATCGTCCCCGATTTGGATTGTACCCCATCAGGGTCATCTGTGTCTGCAAGGTAATGGCACGAATCCCAGGGCTCAGTTAGGGAAGAGTATCTGCACTAAAACATATGTTTTTGGATCTCAGACTTCCCCTGCGTTTTTAGCAGCTAAGGGTACTTATTTCATCTGCCATGATAGAGCCTATACATGGTTGCCCCCTGACTTTTCGGGCTCATGTTTTGTTTCCTTTCTGTTGCCTCCCACCTACACAGCAGCGGCAGACTACCACAGGACAAGGATAGTTAGAGGTGTTTTGAGTGAAGAAGACACTGCAGGTCAAGAATTTGGGGACTTTGCAAAGGGTTTTCTGCCGTTCTGGGGATCCATGGCTAACAGCAGGAACATTAGGCAATTGACAAGGGTAGTTGAGTCCACCGTGATTGAAACTGCTGGTGCCCTTAGTAACTTGACTGCTGAGCTCCAGTCGGATCGACTTATGACCCTTCAGAACAGGGTCGCTTTAGATGTCATACTTGCAGACCGAGGTGGGGTATGCAGATTGATCCCATCGAGTTGCTGCGTTTTCATCCCAGATAACGCTCCAACAGTGTACCAGGCCATCTCCAAACTACATAAGATTTCCGAATCTATTCATGTGGATAAAGGAGATTGGTCGTTAATGGGATGGTTCTGGGAACTGATATCTGCCTGGGGATGGAAAATCCTGATGGTCATTGGGATGGTCTTAGCCATTCTTTTCCTGTTCTGTCTATGCATACAGTGTGCTCCTGCAATATGTGGCCTTTGCGTCACATCATGTATAAGGAAGCCTGTATCAAGAGATGAACTGAGTACTAGAATGATGTTACAGCAACATCTCAATGACTTTAGGAATATGGATCTGGACTCAGATTAACACGAGGATAGATTAATTGCCTATGTAAGGGCAAAAGGAGGGTTTGTGGTTCTGAAGATTCTGGATTCATGTAATCGTTCTGGACTCGAGAATTAAAACTTCGTCGAAACATGACGAATCTGGTATCAAAAGACCGAGAATGACGAGCACACCATGTACATATATTTTCAGCATATTCGAGTGACGATTTCACCTCGAAATCGTCATTTGCGTTCCGAACCCTTGGCTTCCATTTATGTGTTGCCCTTTACATAGGCCTTAATCCAGCTGAATTCAATTCCACAAGGACACATACTCCTTAATCGACTTTTCTATGACCTGTGCAAGTTGGAACCATTGCCCCAGGCCGAACTCGTTAGGTCAGTTCCCCTCCCAGTGGCCAAACAAGATAGCATCAAGGCTCAACAAGCCATAAAACCATTTCAGCGCGCACACCTGCCGTATCTTGCTCACATCTGTCTCTACTCTTTGTTTCTTCACTTACTTTATGGTGGGGAGGTGCCTGTTTTATTGGGGGTCCACCGATATCTGATGAAATGTTGGGCCCTGCCGGGTGATTTGTTGTGGGCAGCACGACGTGAAATATGTACATGTCATCATGACTCTGCTTTTCCTTTGTAACCAAAACCTGTAAATGATATATTGCAAATTCGAAGAATGTTTGCCTGAAGCCGAATATTCTGTATAAAGAGAGAAGCCTGACTTTGTAAATTCGAGCAGTCTCCTGAGAATATACTTCCCCGTGTGTTGTACTTCTAGGACACTTGTTACCTTGGTTGCAGCCAATAAATCGATCTTTGACTTCACCTAGAAGACTCTGAGTTTCTGTGGTCTGGATCAGGAAGAACCCGAGGTCTCTGGGTGTACCCTGACACCGCTGGGTTACCGGTTCTGTGCCGGTTCTTAAAAACCCAGTACCTCAGGACTCACTGGATGCGTGTCGTGGTGAACCGCTGGCATTGGTGAAGAGCACCTGGTCGACGTATACATCAAAGGTGAAGTGAGACTCGGATGTTCAGGGTGCATGTCGTGGTGCACCACAGGTAAAGGGGAAGAGCTCCTGGACGGCGTGTGCATCGGAGGTGAAGGGAGTCCCGGACGCGCATGGTGCATGTCGTGGTGCACAGGAGCCGTTGGTGAGGAGCGCCTGGTCAACGTGTGCATCGGAAGTGGAGTGAGTCTCGGACGAGCTGGGTGCATGTCGTGGGGTACCGAAGGCACTGGTGAAGAGAGCCTGGTCACCAAGTGCACCGAAGGAGAAGTGAGGCTCGGACACGGTGAGTGTGTCGGGGCAACGGCCGAAGGTGTTGGTGAAGAGCGGCTGGAGAGCGGGGCTCCGGAATTGGAGTAAGTCTCAGTGAAGCAATGTGCATGCTTTGTTGCAACCTGGGACTGTGGAGGTGATCGGCTGATCATCTTGTGCATCGGAAGAAACTGAGTCTCTGCAGCGCAGTGTGCGTGTCTTGGTGCCAACTGAGACCGCAGGAAGGAGTGCCTGGTGAACGTGCACTCGGAATCGACGTGAAGTCCCATCAGTGTTGTGTGTGTGGCTTCGTGCCAGAGGAGACCCGGAGGTTGCTGTGGTGAACGTGCACCCGGAGTAACGTAATCTCAGAGGCGTGGAGTATGTGTGCCCTGCGGCCGCCTGAGACCTTCCTAACAGTCGGGGCCCAGACCGGCAGCCCCGGAGCAGCTGAGCTGCCAGGCCGAGCCACTGAGGCCCATTGAGAAAGTTCTGCATGGAAGGCCCAGTTCGCTGAAGGAGGAGAGGAGAGTGGGGTCGCGCCCCCTAGGTAACGTGGATCACTGCCTGGGCAGGGTGAGGGCTCGGAGGGACACTCTCTCTGCCTCTCAGTCCTTCTGGTGACGTGAGCCTTTGCTTCGGCTCAGATTTGGGCCCCAAGTGAGCAAAGGAGTGGCATTACTGGGGCCAGAGTGAGAAGCTGTACTTTATGTCAATGTTGATACGTGTGGATGGCAACTGTTATCGAAGAGACTGACTGTCATAATACACATTGCCAATATTGCTGCTAAAGAACTGCTGTACTGTCTTATGATGCCTGACATTATTTCTACATAACGAAGTACACGATTGTAGCGCTAAGCATTGCATTATTTCTCCATCGCAAAGTACAGGATTGTAGGGGCCCGCATTGCATCATTTCTTCATTGCAAAGTACATGATTGTAGCTACGCATTGCATTATTCCTTAATTGCAAAGTACATGATTGTAGCGGTGCGCATTGCATTATTTCTTCATTGCAAAGTATGTGATTGGGGTGTAACGCATTGCATTATTCCTTCATTGCACAGTACATGATTGTAGCGGTACGCATTGTATTATTTCTCCCATTGCAAGGTACTGGGGTGTATCGTTACGCATCGTATTATTGCTCGTTTGCCCAGTACAGGATTGTATCGTTACGCAGCGCACTATTGTTTGTCCATTGCAACGTGTGTGATTCTAGCATTGCAACCAGCATAGCATTTTGAAGGCGGTGGTTGGGATTTGAACCTACCAGCCAGCCGGAACAAATATTGCCCTTTATTATATGTTGGCTTTTGTATCGTGTGGTCTGATCGTATATCTTTTTATATAAAGTTTATACTCGCTTTATCAAACTTGTGTGGAGTCCATTTGTGGTGTCACCAGTGGGAGGCTGTGAGTGTGATTGCACATACTGTACACTCATGCCTTGGAGATAGGCCTGGCTGCTCGTGCCAAGCTACTAAGGGGGTCAGCCGGGCTATCTCAAACGGTGTCCTTACTTGGCCTAACGTTAATTGAGGAGTCCCGGTTCTCGCATTTGACTATCCCTATGTGTTAGACCTGTCTGGCTTTTTGCGTAGTCCCTCCAATTTATTATTTATTTTGTCCCCTTTTTGCCCCTCATTCCCTTATTAATTTTTGTGTCCACTAGCTTTTTCTAGGTGTTGGTCAAGGGGATAGGTGTTCTTTCCCCCTTCATAGTTTTTCACCTCAGGCCTAGAGGCCTTTTCTGACAGGGAAATAGCTGGAGTCACAAAATGGTGGCTACCAACTGTCCTAACTGCCAACCCTGGAACCTGTCCCATAGAGTAGAATAGGGCGTTCCAGAACCTTCTGGACCCCTGAGGGTCAGCCTATAAAAGGCGGAATGCTGGACAGCCATTTTGTCTGTCAGTGAGGAGCAGCTAGAGTGAAGGCTGAGGACTGGTAGGGGTAGGATCCTGAAGGGTGGATTGCTCTACAAGGGTAGCCCTCTGTCAAGGCTTTTCCACCTCCCATTCCTGTTGTCCTAGCCAAGTTAGTTCATCCTGCTGACCCTGGACAGTTAGGTGAGGGGGTCAATTCCAGTAGTCTGTGGAGCTGAGAAGGACCCTGCACTGGGAACTGAATTAAGAGGTCCCCTGTGCCCCTATGTCTGTCCAGTAAGGAGGGTTGGTGGTCTAGTGCTAGAAAAGTGCTCTGTGGCTTATCGTGTAGGAGCCCACTTTGGACCCCCCTCCCTTTCTAGGGTAAGAAGTAAGCTCCTGGCCTGGGTAGCGCTGGGCTTTTCTTACCGGTGTCTGGACTCATAGTGGACAGTCAATCTCCTGACTGACGAGGTGGTGGAGTGTGGAGACAGGATCCATTGAGCCTGAGAAGTCTTGAGAGGTTACCCCCGTGAGCGGGACCCCGGGGGCGCCTACCGCGCTCTGTGACAGCGCTCCGATAGGACCGAGAGAGATAGGGCGAAGTGTCCATGTCCGGCGCCACCGCGCTTATTCCCCACTGAACCGGGTTCTGCCTTACAGGAGCGGCCTAGGACCGAGCAGGCCCGTTGCGGAGACACTGATCAGCGTCAGGGCGTCTGAGCAGCTGCTGGGGCCGAGACGCTGAACCCCCGCGCATGCGCGGAAGTATCCTTGTGTAGAGATCATCGTCTCCCACTGCTGAGGAGAACCGAGAGGAAGAGGCGGCTCCGCCGTGTGGGTGGTGGTCGATTGAAGCGCCGAGGGACAGATCCTGGGGGGAGAAAGCAGCTCCGTCGAGCGGCTGGTTCCCCGTAACAGTGCCTCAGTTCCCACCTGATAGGGCCTCCGCTCCTCTGTGAGGGGGCGGGGAGGCCGATCCTCGAGGAAGAGCGTCTCACAAGTAAAGAGGGTGAGCGGAAGAACCGCCTGCTGGCCCACCCTTCCAAGTAAGCAGGGAAGAGTAAGGGGTGGCGAGGGAGAGCTGGTTAGGCCTCCTGATCGTCTGTCTTTTTCCCACGCTGGTGCAGCACTGATTGAGAGAAAGGGGTGGAGGGGCTGAAAACGAGTGGCACAACCTCAAACCTGACAGATTCAAGAAGCCTATGATATCCCCGAGGGGTGAAAGGAGACTGAGGATCTAATTAATCCTCTGGTACCTGACAATTCATGACAGCTTGACCTCTGGAGGAGTAGAGTTGCTGAGGAGGCCAATAACCTGGGCTGGGGAGTACAGATCTGCAACTAATAATTTAGCCACAGGGGAAAGTGGTGGAAATCTGAGAACTCCTTGAGTTCAGGGAGGAGTTAAGCAGAGTACAGTGTATGCTCATCTGAACTGTAAAAGTATAAGTGCTAAATGCCAGATATGGTTAAAATTCCTGACTAAATGCAATGTACTGTTAATGCTGGACGATAATATGCTTTAGCAGCTTAAAAGTATAATTATTATTTTCAAGACAAACTGAAATGTCCTAAATTGTGATTTCTGAAAACAAAAGAGCAGAGATATTATTTTTATAAACCAGCTCATATTTTTCCAACATTTGTGTAGTGTCCTTTTTGTGTGTTATTGCGTGGATTTACTGCTGGGTGGTTTGCAACCTTCACACATGTGCCTTTGTTGATGTTGCCTTACCCTAGGCCAGGCTACCTTAGGTGACCTGACATCTCAGGTTCCAACAAGTTGGTGTCTAGCGGTGGGATCTTGACTGTGGTTGCAGCTACTCAGTAGTAATTAAACGTAATACACTAGCCTACACCAGGAGTTTTCTCCTAGCGGCCCTCCTAATTTATCTTTTTGTTTTTCCAAATTTGTTCCTGGTGGTGGGGTGGAGGTAGCTTCAGGTTGTCCTTGCAACTCAAATTTCCTTGTGTGTATAACTTGGTATTGCCTATTGTAAAATGGAGTTTGCATTAGAAAACCTAGACACCTATTCTGTGGCTCAGCTGAAAATTTTCTGCCAGAAAATGGGGGTATTTTTTAAGCATGGTGCCAAGAAGGGGGAACTCCAGACCAGTCTAAGGGCTTGGGTGGAGGCACACAAAGAAGGGAAGGAGGAGGATGAAGGGACAGACCGGGACACGGTTGTGGAGATAGAGGGATTATTCCACTCTGAGGGGGAAAACCTACTCCCAGGACCAGTGTCCTACTCTGTAGCTTGTCTCCTTTCTGGTGAAGAATTGGCTTGGTAGTTTGGTCTGCCCTGTTCCCATGATGCACTGGGCCAGGGACAGACTAATTTGCATATAGCCAGGTTCTGAGCTGGGATGGGGCAGTGAGATAAATAACGGTGATGGATCAAGCCCTGATCTTTGGACTGGGTAAGAGTGGTCTGCTTAATTCAGACACTCTGTTCATCACCACCCCCTTTTCTGAATCGTTTTGGCCACTATAGGTGTGGCAGGGTATACTCAGACATGAGTCCCTTTCTCACTGCTCCATCAGGATTCAAGTAAGCCGGGCCGAAGAGGCTGAAATGCCAGAAACCGGTCCCCGGTAGCTTGTCTCCTTTCTGGTGAAGAATTGGCTTGGTAGTTTGGTCTGCCCTGTTCCCATGATGCACTGGGCCAGGGACAGACTAATTTGCATATAGCCAGGTTCTGAGCTGGGATGGGGCAGTGAGATAAATAACGGTGATGGATCAAGCCCTGATCTTTGGACTGGGTAAGAGTGGTCTGCTTAATTCAGACACTCTGTTCATCACCACCCCCTTTTCTGAATCGTTTTTGGCCACTATAGGTGTGGCAGGGTATACTCAGACATGAGTCCCTTTCTCACTGCTCTATCAGGATTCAAGCAAGCCGGGCCGAAGAGGCTGAAATGCCAGAAACCGGTCCCCGGTAGCTTGTCTCCTTTCTGGTGAAGAATTGGCTTGGTAGTTTGGTCTGCCCTGTTCCCATGATGCACTGGGCCAGGGACAGACTAATTTGCATATAGCCAGGTTCTGAGCTGGGATGGGGCAGTGAGATAAATAACGGTGATGGATCAAGCCCTGATCTTTGGACTGGGTAAGAGTGGTCTGCTTAATTCAGACACTCTGTTCATCACCATCCCCTTTTCTGAATCGTCTACTCCAGGAAGGGCAGTAGCGCCTCTGGGGGAAGCTTAACTGAAGCAGAGCTCGCTGACAGGAGGGAAAAGAGGCAATTAAAATGGGAGTTGGCTAAGCTGGAGCAGGAGAAGGAAGAGAAGAGGATGGTTCATGAGTTCAGGTTGAAAGAGTTGGAACTCCAGGCCCTGCAACGGGGGCCCTCTCCTGTAATAAATGGTGGCAGCGAATCCAAAGAGACAGCCAGGGAATCCAGACCCTATTTGCCAAAAGACCTTATTGCTAGCTTTAGTCAGGGAGATGACATAGCCAAATGGTTGGCTGCCTATGAGGTCTCCTTAAGAGCCCATGGGGTGCAGGAGAAGCACTGGGGGGGTGGTTTGTATAAGTACATGCCTCCTACTGGTCGGGACACCTTGCTGGCCCTGGAACCAGAGGAGCAAACCAACTACCCCACCATGAAACTAGCATTGGTAAGGAAGTTTGGGCTTACCCCTGAGAGGTACCGTCAGAAGTTCAGGGGGAGCCACAAGTTAAGCACCCAGAACTGGGTGGACTTCCTTGATTATGCAAGAAAGGCATTAGAGGGCTGGGTCAAGGGCAGTGAGGTGAAGGATTATGAGGGGTTGTATGATCTATTTTTGAAAGAGCACCTCCTCGAGAAATGCTTTCCCGAGCTGCGCCAACACCTGGTGGACAGCAAGCTGACCAATCCCCGGAAGCTTGCAGAGGAGGCGGACATCTGGGCAAGTACCCGGGTGTCCTCAAAGGGGACTGGAGGGGATTCCCAAAAGGCCGGACAGGGCGCCCCCCAGAAGAAGGAGGGGGGAGATAAAAAGAGGGAGTTCTCTAAAGGTCCCCAAAATAATTTCCAAGGGAAGGGAACAGGTTTCACCCCTAAGGCAAACCCGCCCAGAAACCCTAATCCTGGCCAAAGCCAGCAGCCAAGGGTTCTCCACTGCTTTGAGTGTGGTGGTGTTGGACATTATAAGGGAGATGTCAGATGCCCAAAGAGACCACCCCCTCCCACCGGAGGAAAACCACCGGGAGTAGCTAGTGTAGCGCTCGGGCAGGAGGTGCCCTTAGATAAGGGGGGTGAGTGGGCGGGTGTCACCTTAGTGTCCCTGGGAGAACGGGAAATGGTCCCAAAGATCCAGGTGCCCCCAAATACTGTTAAGTATGGGCAATGGGTCACCATCAATGGCCAGAGAGGGGAAGCTCTGAGAGATACAGGAGCCAGTATGACTATGGTGAGAAGTCAACTGGTGTCTCCAGAGCAGGTGATTCCTAATGTACTCCACCCCGCCGCAATGGCTGACGGCAAAATGGGCCACTATCCCGTGGCTGAGGTTCCCTTTGAGTGGGAAGGGGTTGCAGGTTCACTTCGAGTTGCCGTAAGCCCTGCCGTGCCAGTTGATTGTCTGCTGGGAAATGATATGGAGCACAACACTTGGAGAGAGGTGGAATACCGGACGCACACTGCGATGCTGGGTACACCTGACTGGGCCTGTGTGAGCACAAGGTCTGCGACTACCCGGAGAGGGAGTTTGCCTGGGTTGGAGCCTGGAACAATGGCCCAACCCGCTGCCAAAAAGGGACAGACCCGAAGACAGGAAGAGCCTGCTTCGGCTCCCGCACCCCATGTGACGGATCGGCCACCTGCAGTGGTGAACCAGGAGTCCGTGGAGGGGGAAGTAGACTCTCTGGAGGATTTACCCATCCCTGCTGAGTGGCATGTGGAGGGAGGACCTACCAGAGAGGAATTCTGTAAGGGGCAGAGGGAGTGCCCCACCCTTGAGGGACTGAGGCGACAGGCTGAAGCCCAGGCAGCAGGTGATGTTACGGGACACTACCATATTTACTGGGAGGATGGACTCCTCTACAGTGAACCTAAGGTACCCGTACCTGGTTCGTCAAGGGCCTTGGCAGTCCCGCAACAATACCGAGCCTTTCTACTGTAATTGGCTCATGCTATACCCTTGGCAGGACACTTAGGTCAGGACAAGACCTTTGCTCGGCTTGTCCTCCACTTTTACTGGCCTCAAATGAAAGTGGCGTCCAACACTTACTGTCGGACATGTGTATCCTGCCAGGCCAGTGGGAAAACAGGGGTGAAGCTGAAGGCTCCCCTGGAACCACTTCCAGTCGTTAGCACCCCCTTTGAAAGGGTGGGCATCGCCATTGAAGGGCCATTGGATCCACCAACAACAGCTGGTCACAGGTTTATCCTGGTTCTGGTGGATCATGCCACACGGTATCCAGAGGCCATTCCTCTGAGGACTGTCACTGCACCTGTGGTGGCTAGGGCCCTGATGGGGATCTTTACCCGAGTGGGATTCCCCAAGGAAGTTGTGTCCGACAGGGGGACCAACTTTATGTCAGCGTACATGCGGGCAATGTGGAAGGAGTGTGGAGTGACCTACCGGTTCACCACTCCATACCACCCCCAGTCCAATGGACTGGTAGAGAGGTTCAATAAGACCCTGAAGGGCATGATAAGAAGTCTGCCTGAGAGCCTACGGAGGAAATGGGACGTCCTCCTGCCCTGTTTGCTGTTCTCCTACCGAGAAGTGCCGCAGAAGGGAGTGGGCTTCAGCCCTTTTGAACTGTTGTATGGGCACCCTGTGCGTGGACCTCTCAGCCTGGTGAAGGATGGATGGGAAAAGTCTCCCAGAAAGCCTCCTCAGGATGTGGTGAGCTACATGCTGGCCTTCCGGAGCCAAATGGCAAAGTTGTGGAAGCAAGCTTCTGACAACTTGGAGGCCAGCCAGACAGTAGTGAAGGAATGGTACGACCACAATGCTCACCCGGTGGAGTTGGAGCCTGGCCAGAAAGTGTGGGTGATGGAACCTGGAGAGCTAAGTGCCCTTCAAGATCGTTAGACAGGCCCATTTGAAGTGTTGGAAAAGAAGGGTAAGGCCACTTACTTGGTGGATCTTAAGACCCCTCGACAGCCCCTACGGGTGCTGCATGCCAATCGCCTCAAACCCCACCATGAGAGGCCAGAGGTCATCCTGATGATGGTGACTGATGGTGCCGAGGAAGCAGAAAGCGAGCCTCTCCCTGATCTCTTCTCGTCTCGAGAGAAGGATGGGTCGGTGGAGGGAGTGATTCTCTCCCCATCCCTAACTCCTGAGCAGCGAGAGGATTGCCGCCAGGTATTGGAGCAGTACTCTTCGCTGTTCTCCCTTGTCCCGGGAAGAACCCACCTGTGTACCCATGATGTGGACACAGGAGACAGCCCACCAGTGAAGTCAAAGACCTACTGGCTGTCAGACAAGGTGAAGGCTAGCATCCATGGAGAGGTTGCCAAGATGCTAGAGCTAGGAGTGATAGAACCTTCCAACAGCCCTTGTTCCAGTCCGGTGGTGCTAGTGCCAAAAGCCGCTCCACCGGGCACCACGCCAGAACTGAGGTTCTGTGTGGATTACCGGGGACTGAACTCAGTTACAAAGACTGATGCTCATCCGATCCCTAGGGCGGATGAATTAATTGACCGGCTAGGAGCTGCCCAATATCTAAGTACCTTTGACCTCACTTCAGGGTACTGGCAGATCTCCTTGACAGATGGAGCAAAGGAAAGGTCAGCCTTCTCCACGCCTGAGGGACACTTCCAACTTTGTGTGATGCCCTTTGGGCTCAAAAATGCCCCCGCCACATTTCAGCGGCTGGTGAATCGGGTCCTCTCTGGAATGGAGAGTTTCTCTGCTGCTTACCTGGATGACATTGCTGTCTTCAGTAGCAGTTGGGAGGACCATTTGCAACATTTGCAAGCAGTTCTCCAGGCCCTGAAACAAGCTGGATTGACAATCAAGGCCAGCAAATGCCAGATTGGGCAGGGGTCGGTTGTGTACCTTGGACACTTGGTGGGTAGGGGGACAGTGCAGCCCCTGCAGGCAAAGATTGAGGCAATCATGGCCTGGGAACCCCCCAAGACACAGACTGAGGTCCGCGCTTTCCTGGGCCTCACAGGCTACTACCGTCGCTTTGTGAAGGGGTATGGCACTATTGTAGCGCCCCTCACAGAACTCACCTCTAAGAAACAACCTCGACGGGTAGTTTGGACGAACGCTTGTCAGCAAGCTTTTGAGAAACTGAAGCAGGCAATGTGTGCAGCACCGGTCCTGAGAGCCCCAGACTTCTCCAAGGAGTTCATTGTCCAGACAGATGCATCAGAACATGGCATTGGGGCAGTGTTATCGCAACTAAATGAAGAGGGCCTGGATCAGCCTGTAGTCTTCTTATCCAGGAGACTGCTTCCCCGGGAACAGAAGTGGAGTGCAATTGAGAGGGAAGCTTTTGCGGTGGTGTGGGCTCTGAAGAAGCTGCGGCCATACCTCTTTGGCTCGCACTTCCTGGTTCAGACTGACCACCGACCTCTTCGTTGGCTGATGCAAATGAAGGGGGAGAATCCCAAGCTGTTGAGGTGGTCCATCTCCCTACAGGGAATGGACTTCCGGGTGGAACATCGGCCTGGAATGGACCACGCCAATGCAGACGGTCTCTCCAGGTATTTCCGCCTTAGTGATGAGGACTCCCAAGGGGTTGGGTAGTTCTCCCCACTTTCAGCTGGGGGGGACGCGTGTTAGACCTGTCTGGCTTTTTGCGTAGTCCCTCCAATTTATTATTTATTTTGTCCCCTTTTTGCCCCTCATTCCCTTATTAATTTTTGTGTCCACTAGCTTTTTCTAGGTGTTGGTCAAGGGGATAGGTGTTCTTTCCCCCTTCATAGTTTTTCACCTCAGGCCTAGAGGCCTTTTCTGACAGGGAAATAGCTGGAGTCACAAAATGGTGGCTACCAACTGTCCTAACTGCCAACCCTGGAACCTGTCCCATAGAGTAGAGTAGGGCGTTCCAGAACCTTCTGGTCCCTTCTGGACCCCTGAGGGTCAGCCTATAAAAGGCGGAATGCTGGACAGCCATTTTGTCTGTCAGTGAGGAGCAGCTAGAGGGAAGGCTGAGGACTGGTAGGGGTAGGATCCTGAAGGATGGATTGCTCTACAAGGGTAGCCCTCTGTCAAGGCTTTTCCACCTCCCATTCCTGTTGTCCTAGCCAAGTTAGTTCATCCTGCTGACCCTGGACAGGGGGTTAATTCCAGTAGTCTGTGGAGCTGAGAAGGACCCTGCACTGGGAACTGAATTAAGAGGTCCCCTGTGCCCCTATGTCTGTCCAGTAAGGAGGGTTGGCGGTCTAGTGCTAGAAAAGTGCTCTGTGGCTTATCGTGTAGGAGCCCACTTTGGACCCCCCTCCCTTTCTAGGGTAAGAAGTAAGCTCCTGGCCTGGGTAGCGCTGGGCTTCTCTTACCGGTGTCTGGACTCATAGTGGACAGTCAATCTCCTGACTGACGAGGTGGTGGAGTGTGGAGACAGGATCCATTGAGCCTGAGAAGTCTTGAGAGGTTACCACTGTGAGCGGGACCCCGGGGGCGCCTACCGCGCTCTGTGACAGCGCTCCAATAGGACCGAGAGAGATAGGGCGAAGTGTCCAAGTCCGGCGCCACCGCGCTTATTCCCCACTGAACCGGGTTCTGCCTTACAGGAGGGGCCTAGGACCGAGCAGGCCCGTTGCGGAGACACTGATCAGCGTCAGGGCGTCTGAGCAGCTGCTGGGGCCGAGACGCTGAACCCCCGCGCATGCGCGGAAGTATCCTTGTGTAGAGATCATCGTCTCCCACTGCTGAGGAGAACCGAGAGGAAGAGGCGGCTCCGCCGTGTGGCTGGTGGTCGATTGAAGCGCAGAGGGACAGATCCTGGGGGGAGAAAGCAGCTCCGTCGAGCGGCTGGTTCCCCGTAACAGCCCCTCAGTTCCCACCTGATAGGGCCTCCGCTCCTCTGTGAGGGGGCGGGGAGGCCGATCCTCGAGGAAGAGCGTCTCACAAGTAAAGAGGGTGAGCGGAAGAACCGCCTGCTGGCCCACCCTTCCAAGTAAGCAGGGAAGAGTAAGGGGTGGCGAGGGAGAGCTGGTTAGGCCTCCTGATCGTCTGTCTTTTTCCCACGCTGGTGCAGCACAGATTGAGAGAAAGGGGTGGAGGGGCTGAAAACGAGTGGCACAACCTCAAACCTGACAGATTCAAGAAGCCTATGATATCCCCGAGGGGTGAAAGGAGACTGAGGATCTAATTAATCCTCTGGTACTTGACAATTCATGACAGCTTGACCTCTGGAGGAGTAGAGTTGCTGAGGAGGCCAATAACCTGGGCTGGGGAGTACAGATCTGCAACTAATAATTTAGCCACAGGGGAAAGTGGTGGAAATCTGAGAACTCCTTGAGTTCAGGGAGGAGTTAAGCAGAGTACAGTGTATGCTCATCTGAACTGTAAAAGTATAAGTGCTAAATGCCAGATATGGTTAAAATTCCTGACTAAATGCAATGTACTGTTAATGCTGGACGATAATATGCTTTAGCAGCTTAAAAGTATAATTATTATTTTCAAGACAAACTGAAATGTCCTAAATTGTGATTTCTGAAAACAAAAGAGCAGAGATATTATTTTTATAAACCAGCTCATATTTTTCCAACATTGGTGTAGTGTCCTTTTTGTGTGTTATTGCGTGGATTTACTGCTGGGTGGTTTGCAACCTTCACACATGTGCCTTTGTTGATGTTGCCTTACCCTAGGCCAGGCTACCTTAGGTAA
This sequence comes from Lissotriton helveticus, assembly GCF_964261635.1. Lineage (NCBI taxonomy): Eukaryota > Metazoa > Chordata > Amphibia > Caudata > Salamandridae > Lissotriton > Lissotriton helveticus. The sequence continues at coordinate 794,179,387 of NC_136072.1, forward strand.
CCTGACATCTCAGGTTCCAACACTATGTATACTGGCATGATCACTCTTTGAGCGACTCTGTCTCCAGGTTGTATTATCAAATCAGCGTCTCCACTATTCAGTAGGATGGCCTTGATTTCACCTTGATAGTCTGCATCAATCACTCTTCCCAGCACTTGAATGCCCTTTAGAGCCAACACAGAACGAGGGGCAATCAAGCCAAAGTGCTCTGGGTGATTCTGGATTCCCATTCCTGTCTCAATGTGTCCCATATCTCTTGGTTTTAGTCTGTACAGGTTCAACGCATGTAGATCAAGACCTGCAGCCTCCGGTGTCGCCTGGTATTGAGCCAAAGCTCCAGGAGAATGGTATTGGTGGCAACATGAGGCTGAAACTGCAATGCTGGGGTTAGCATTCACATCAAAGGGGTTTCTGCATTTCCTATGGGTCTATTGTTCAGTATTTGCAATGCCTCACTTAAATGATCTCTCCAAATTTTCAATGACCCATCAGACAACTTTCTCAATTGATATTTCAACAATCCATTCATGCGCTCATCAGACCAGCAGCCTGCGGTTAATACGGAATATGTAAGACCCACTCAATGTTGTGTTGTACAAAATAATCCTGCACCAATTTGCCTTTGAAATTAGACCCATTGTCACTTTGAATCTGTAATGGAATTCCATAATACAAAATCAGCAAGTCTAATGTTTTTAATGTGTTCAACTGAGTAGCGCGTTTACATGGAAATGCTATCAAATATCCAGAGGATGTGTGCACAGCCGTGCACATATATTGACATCCTCAACTAGTTGGCAGGGGCCCAATGTAATCAATCTGCCAGATCTGTGCTGGTAATTTTCCTCTGCCTAGCTGGCCTCTCACTATCTGTGGGACTGGTCTATGTTGGGTATGCTGATAAATAGGACATTGTGAGATCACAGTTTTAATCAGATCTAGGGGAATGTGTATCCCTCTATTCTCTGCCCACCTGCTAGTAATCTTTTCTCCAAAGTGTCCGCACTTCTGATGTGCTCATTTTGCAATCCCAACCAGGTCAGAATCTTGCATTGCCACCTCGGCCTCCGAAATCTTAGCTTTTTCATCTGTGAGGGAATTATACCAGCAGTCGAGTTAGTCGGTGGAACAGTGAGCATCTACATGATACAGGGTAACTGTGCTTTGTGGCAACATGGTCCAGATCTCTTTTCACAGTTCCTTACCCCACACTTCCTTTGAATATATCATCCAGTTATGGGCAGCCACGTGGCTAACCCATTGGCAGTGAACCACGAGTCAATGTATATATGACATTTTCCTGGCAATTCTTGTTTCAAAGCTTGAAACACAGAATATAGTTCTGCGAACTGGCTACTCTTTCTCTCTCCAGTAGTGGTCAATAATTTCTTGGTAACAGGATTGTATGACACCGCCTTCCAGTGCCTTTTAACCTCTACATACCTGGCTGAACCATCAGTAAACCACACATGCTTCCTGTCCTCTAAGGACAATTCTTCAAATGGCTTACCCCACTTCACAGGAGACTCCTGTATCTCAGGTACATCATGCAACACATCTGTATCTCCCATTGGGGCTTGTGCCACCTGCTCATGCAACACTGCAGTGCCTTTGGGACCTACTCAGACCCTATCCTGTATGTACCACTTCCATTTGATTATGCTGGCCTCTTGAACATGTCCTATTCTGTGAGTCTTGGGGGAACTCATCACCCATTGCATTATAGAAATCTCAGGTCTCAAAATCACATTATGCACTAGGGTCAATTGATCAGTATCCACCAGGGCCCAATAACATGCAAGCAACTGTTTTTCAAAGGGAGTGTACCGCTCTCCAGCATCTGGCAATTTCTTTGCCCACAATCCTAAAGGCCCCCTCGTTTTTCCTTGCTTCTGCCACATACTGCAATTAGCATACAGTCCTTGCACTGTCACATTCAGCTCAACATCCCCCTCCCGCACTAGCCACAAATCCAAAGCACGCTATATAGCCTCATTCCTGATTCAAACGCAATTTGCTGTTGCTCTCCCCATTCAAAAGCATTTTCTTTCGCGTAACTTTGTACAAAGGGGCCAAAATGTGCTGTCTCCAAAAAACAAACAATCCAATGAACCTATGGGCTTCCTTCCTATTTCGGGCACAGCAAATTCTTTGATCTTTTGTTTCACCTGGGGCACCACCTCTCTGTGTCCCTGATGCAATTGAATACCCAAAAACTTCATATTTTGAGAGGGTCCTTGTACCTTTGTGGGATTTATCTCCCACCCTTTACTCTGCAAATGCTCCACAATCCTGTCCAACTGCAGCAGCACTTGCTCTTGTGTCTCACCCTGTATCATTACATCATCAATGTAATGGCAAAGCTGTACTCCAGGAATAACTGGTACCTCATCTAAATGCTCTGCCACCAGCCGGTGACAGATAGTAGGACTGTGTAAGTACCCCATAGGAAGACTTCTGAATGTTACTTGTCTACCATTCCATGAGAAAGAAAATTGCTCTTGGCATTCAGGGGCTATTGATGTAAAAAAAAAAAAGCATTGGCAATATCAATACCAAGTCTCAGGATGCTTCTGTATTTTCTCAATTAAGGTAACAGTATCTGGGACAGCGGCAGTCAAAGGAGGTGTGTGCTTGTCCAATTCGCAATAATCAACTGTCATGCGCCAAGTATTGTCAATTTTGCGCACAGGCCACAAAGGGTTATTCCAGACGGTACTGGTTGGAGTCACCACCCCTGCCTCTATCTAGTCCTGTTTGGTTGCACTGATCTCCTCATGCCCTCCTGGAATTCTGTACTGTTTCATAATAATTACCTTAGTAGCCTGGGGCACCTTCACTGGAGGAATGTTCAAGTGACCCACTCATATGGCGCTAACTTAAATTTACCTTTTTGATCCAAATTGATAGTACCCATCCTCTAAATACAGAGTCATTCCCTTCAAGATATCAATTGAAATGAAATGAAATGAAATGAAAATGTGATTTGTAGAGCGCTACAGTTGCCCTGAGGCGTCCAGGCGCTAAAAACAGATGGAGCCCTCTTTGAGGTTACTTTATTAGGCATTAAACAGCAGGGTTTTTAGCTGTTTGCGAAAAGTGGTCAGATTGGGGTTGTTCCTCAGCTGCAGAGGGAGGGAGTTCCAGAGTTTGGAAACATTGTACGAGAAGGAGCGTCCTCCCGCTCTGGCTCTGCGAATTCTGGGGGTCTCGGCCAGGAATGCTGTAGAAGAGCGGAGGGGTTTATTGGGCCTGTAGGGAGAGATCAGGGGCCGGTTGATGTCTGGGCCCGTTTCCCAGAAAGTCTGGTGGGCAATGCAGAGCGATTTAAATTTTACTCTGTCCCTGACAGGTAACCAGTGCAGAGTCTTTAAATATTCATATATTTATATATTCAAAGAGGGTCACAATCAATACAGTGTACTCTCTTTATGGTATTTTCCCTATTTTAATTTGGACCTTTGTCTTAACTGCTGGTGTCTCTTTTCCGCCATAACCTGTGATTGTGAAATACTGTCCTTTAAACTTTTTGGGATTTCCATATATCAAAGTGGCCTCTGCTCCGGTATCTACTAGAGCTCGGGTCTTCTGAACATTACGATGTTTCCAATGAACTACTATGTCAACATAAGGTCTATTATCTTTGCGAGCCCATCTCTGTACCGGAGCTTGACCTATTTCCTAATCTGCTTTAAATCTGTTAACCTTTGCCCAGGTCAAATCCGGGCACAACCTGTCATACTCTCGGGTGAACTCCTCCACCCTCTGGTTATCACTGAGATATTCACTCACTGAATCTCTCCCTTTCTTCGTACTCAAGTGGGTAGCTCTCTCACCCTTCTTTTCCTCCTCATCCAACTCTGGCTTCTTCTCATTTTATTTTGTTTATTCACTCTCCTGCTTCCTTCCTGTTTGTCCAACCCTCTTTTCCGATACATCTCCCACAGACTTTTAGTCGCTATTCCATTTATCTCTTCTTTCTTCACTCCATTATTTACCAGAGCCAAAAACATGTCTCTTCTAGACATCCTGGTATTGTCTGTATGAGTCTCAGACCTGGAAGCTCTTTCAGTCTTTATCCAGTCCCCTAGCTCTCCCAACTCATAGACTGCCTCAATCACTTGCGCCAGAGTATTACCAGTCTTATTAATTGGCAAAGTCATCATCACCTATTTGTAAGCTGGGGGAGCCAAACGGAATATTTTATTTCGCACTGAGACAGTTAAACGTCCATCCATCAACTTATGTTTATTATCCAGAAAAATAGCAGTTTTTATAACTTCCTCCTTAAGCCTCTGTATAACATCTCTCAATGTATACCAGGGTTTATCATTCACTGACCAGTCTGACTCTGTCGGGTATTTCTGACTGCATCCAACCACTGCCAATTGTAACAGGTTAGTTTGATTATTGCCCCCGTAATTCCTAAACTGCTCCTGCACTGTGGGATCAGTACTCAGTGTGCAGAATTTCATTGAATCTCTGTGATCCAACATTACCCCAGAGGCACCCATATCAAACAACCGCACCATCCATGTAAGCAGAGATTCTCCATGTCTTTGTCGGAATCTGTCTAAAATGTCATTAATCTCCTGTTGAGTAAATTCCTCCATAGAATCCATTGCAACTCCCTGTGAAAAATTTGGACTACTTTGTATTTTTCTACGATGTATGGGCTGCGCCTGAACCACTTTGCATTCTTCCAACTCACCCTGACTACTGGCTTGATCACACTCTCCTCCAGAGTCTGAAAACTCGGGAGAAATCCCAACTATTTCCATCCCACGTTTCAGGGTCCTAGTCGATTCCTACCTTTGCAATAGCTCAACATACTTGTTAATCCTTCCCCTCCTTTTCTTGTACTTGTATTGCGTGATACGAACTGCAGCCTTTTCTGCCACAGTCTGGTAAGTTTACAACTTATCTTGTAAGAACTTATTCTGACAAGTTAACATAGTAGAGTTTTTTTTGGCTTCAACAAACTGTTTTTATATTTTTTCATGTTCGTGCTGCAGCTGAACACATTTTTCATGCATTTTACGATAAACCCTAACGTGCTAACCTCTTTTCCTTTCTCAACAGGCACTTTTTGCAAACACGCAACCACTTGTGCTAGCTCTGCGTCAGCTAAACACACATTCCAATTCTCACTCAGCCCAGCGCAATGAGCCCACTCGTGGGCAAGCATACCATATGGGACTACCTCCCATCCAGGTATTTCAATTGGTATCTGGGAATCTGCATACATTTTTCTGGAAAACATTTTTCTTTCCCCTTATAATTTTTTTTTTGTATTCTGTTTGTGACGCCAAAAATGTAGTGCTTATAATATGACACAATAGGACACACCTGGACCCTGCACTCCCAAGAGGAGGCAAATGCACTACTGCACCTTTAAACAACACACGTTAAACAGCACTCCCGAAAGACGAGGCAATAAAACAAGATCCAGCACTCTCTTAAGGCGAGGCAAGAAAACAAATTCAGGTGCATTTAAAGTGACACACACATGTTTATTAATGCAATATTTTAGAAAGGAAGGCAAAATATATCAGTTAATGCAGACTCTCAAATATCAAGTAACTCAAGTGCAAAACCAGAATAGAATGTAGCATATATATATGTAGCAAAGAGCAAAGAAACTTAGAAACTATGTACACAAAGTAAGGAACACCTCACTGATCGATCATGCAACATCCTTGCCAACTCAAGCTGGAGGAGCCCTTCGACAGCCCACAAAGAAGTTTGGTCCGGACCCAAGTATGTCTACTCTGTAAACGAGCTCCTACCCGTCCCCTGAAGACTTCCAGCTTTTAATACCTTCACTCAACGTGAGGCGAAGGTTCTAGAAACCTTGCCCCCCTTCTTCTGTTGCAAAAACCAAGCTTACCGTACTGGTCTGTGTCAAGGTCAAGACAGAAGCTGGCCAGGCTCCTGTATTTTGACTCTGAGACAGAGCTGTACATTCCGCACATTCCCTGAAAGGTACCAAGCACGCATCACACACAACATGTTCCAGTTCACTCTGATCGGTGAAGAGCAAAAAACATTTAAAGAGCGAAAACATTCCCTCCCCATTTTGCAGCTACATGCAAGCACAGAAAATGGAGTCAGTTACACAAGATGGAGTCAGCACAGAAAATTTAGTCAATTATGCCAAATGGAACCAATGGTCAATAAATCATTATTAATATCAGTCCAGGCCCGTCCGCTTCATGTTCTCGGGCCCGATCTATTCTCCTCTGTCTTCGCTGCTCACAGCAGTCTTAGATAAGTGCAATGTCTTCTCTGTAATTTTGAATGAGTTTTTACTAAATGTTTGCTTTGCTGGTTCTTAAGTACTCGTGTCATAATCGTATTGTTTACTGCATTGTGTTCTTGATATCTGATTTAAAAAAATTCTTTGAGGCTGGCCGCAGGAACGTCTCTTCGTGGCCACTTACATCCTCTAAGGCTCTTTGCGTGGTGTAGTCATCCATCCGCTAGGGGGACTGCTTTAGATAAATTACTTGCTCTGCGTGTCTATCCCCCCATATGGTGGGCGCGTCAATTACACCCGACCTCAGGCTTGGTGAAGTGCGTACGGCCGTGATCGCTATTGGGGGCTGACCAGTTTGTATTTAAGTAGCATGTGCTGATTCTGTCTATTAAAAGGGAGCCTCAGCCTGGAACTGAACATCTGCCTGACGGGTAAGACTGGTTTAGTGCTGAATATTGGGACTTGCCCAGGCAGTAGTCAGTTCCCTATATAATTCAAAGGGGGTACTGGTCCCAGGCCCTGTGCAGCCCTCTGAATCACTCCTCCTTGGCAATTGATATACATTGAGGACTTTTCCACTTCAGTTATCCCCCAGTTCTTGCTTGTCCGCACAATTCCTTCTGGTTGAAACCATGGAAGAGTTTGAAGATTATTTTGAAGATGAGGAGATTACCTTCCTCCCGTTAGATTACCAATTTGCCAAGTCATGGACTTTTCCATTTTCAAAGCTGTGTCCCAAGTGGCGGCCCTCTTAGAGAAGTGAATTCAGCAACTTTAGGCTCAGTGTCACAGACCCCTAGAAGCGAGGGAAGACCTTCACGGGCCACAGTCCCCCATAACTCCAGGACAGCCTTCCACGTCTGTCCCAGATACCAGGTGCCAGCGCAAAGATGAGAAAGGGGTTGATGTAGATGCTTTTGCATGCCTAAAAAGGCATTTATGGATTCCCAGCCAACTCCCACATGGTTCCAAGACCCAGGTACCTCGGGAGAAACCTTTGCGTCAAATTCTCCGAACCAAGGTGACCTTAATGACTCAACCCAGATTTCGGACTCGGATGGGGATTCTGGTAGACCCTGGGGTCCGTCTGGGGATCCCCTACCTGTAGGGAATGATAACAAAGGAAACAAACCCCAAGAGTCCAACTCGGACATGCTAAGCCCAAATGAGTGTTACAGCCGCGCTCGGAGGAATGGGTCCTGGCTCTCAAAGTATACACCAATGTAACCACAGAAGACCTTTTCAAAATAATAAAAACAAATAATAAAACAACCCAAACTCTAACAGTGTTGTGCTGTGCGGTCGGCGGAAAAAACTCACACTCAGGCACCATTCCTGATTCTAGACGTCACCAGGCCTTGCACAAGATGGCATCCTTTTCAGTCTTTCTTGTTTCTCCTTTTTCCCAAAATAATAAGTGACTTATTTTGGTCTGCCCAAACCAACATGGCTTCCAGCATCCGTGTTACATCTGCTATTATAAATACACACAAAAGGCCACTGGTCCAGAAAGAGCGATGTGAAGTGCTACAAGATCTACTCAACCATGTACTAGAGGGGGAATCCCTTTAAGGATGGTTCCCCTCACACACCAAAGGTGTCATGCTTCATCATGGGGTGCCTCCTTGCGAAAAAGACCTATTCTCTACACAGGCTACAACCCCCTCACTGCGAGGGAGGAGCACAGGGATGTTTTAGTATGGATGAGGTGGGTTGGGCTAAAACCCTATGTGAGCTTGGTGTGCTTGGTGAGAAGTGCAGTGCTAAGGTGAACGTGGTTTAAAACTGGCTACAAGGTTACTTTAATCGGCTACCTTGTGATAGGATTAAAAACAAATAGCTGAAAACACAGCTGCCCTCATTAGAGGCTTCTGTGTTAGTGTATGACAAACATGTTACCGTCTAGGGACCTGTTAGAGTGTCATGGCCTTCATCAGGGTCGAGCATACAGCTACTGCAACTAAGTGAAATACAAGCACATGTCAAAATTAATGTGCAGTATTAACGGTGTATTATACTGAACCAGTGGTCCTGCTGTTTAGTATGTTCACTGTGGAACCATCATTGATTAGAGAATTCACCACATCTGTCCTGGCATACTAGCCAAAGGGTACATGGGCCAGACCAACTGCTCTTGAAGTAGTGTTGAAGCACAAGGCACACATCCACAGGAATTGATGGTTGAGTAGATCCTGTTGCACTTCATACCGCTCTTTCTGGACCCATGGTCTTTTGTGTGTATTGATATTACGAGTGGTGAGGTGGCCATCGCAGGTCCTTAAATCTCCTCCAACCCCTATACTGTGTATTCACATTTGCTATATTCCCAGTCCATCTTGGCAACTTAAATTCTCATATAGCACTTACTGCTTCTTTCTCTTACTCACTTATTGTTTTCCCTGTATAAAGAGCTGGAGCCATCAGTACCATGTGTAACAAATGCTCTAGTAACTTTCTGTCGGGGAGTTCTTTGCCCCTTCGTACTCATTTTTGTCCCTAACTTACTTGTCAGACATTTTTCCTAGATTAGGGATCTCTTCTTCTGCTCCATCTCCTGAAATTATGTTCCTGTTGGATCCAGTGCTCACCTACTCCTGTTCTCAGTTTGAGTGCTATGCTACTCTACATCTCTCTGCCTTGAAGTTCATTATGCCGCTTGCTTTTTCCTCCAGTTATGAAACTTAAAGAGACACCAGTTGCATCCAGGTGGCATTCACCTGTCGAATTGTAGTACGACTGTTTGCGGATTCAGGCATCAGCGACTTCTACAAACTGCACCTGTGGCTGACGGTGCAGTAGTTCTTAGATATAAAGGACTCATTATTTATCTCTTTTGATGACGCTATTTAAATAATCTGAAGTTACACTTACACTTGATTTATTGTGTACAACTTTATTGCACCTTGGTTATTACTCGGCGAATTCTTCTAAGTTGTATAACAATTACGATCAGAAGCCTTGAGGAAGTCTTTTCTAGACAAAACATGTGTTAACTGCATTACCCATCGGATGTCATATAAGAAATACTATTGCCTACTATGGGCTAGATGTAGGTATTCACATTTTACCGTTTCCTAAATACCGAATTTTACCGATTCGGGTATTTAGGAATTGGTAAATGTGATGTAGGTAATAAATCGGTAAAATTTACCGATTTGGTAATGTTTCTTATTACTAAATCGGTAATACCGATTCAGTAATCAGAAATAGCTTCCCATTCATTCCTATGGGCCTGGAGGCCCATAGGAATGAATGGGAAGCCATTCACTATTACAGATTCGGTATTTACCAATTCGTTAATAGCGGGAGCATATTCAAGGATGGCAGGGTGTCACATTGACACCCTGTTGCACCCCTGAATCGTGCATGTGTGCACATGTGGCGCACATACATGCCCTAAGGGCATGTATGTGTGCCACATGGCACTTTGAAAAAAGCAAATTATTGCTTATTTAAAGGTATTCGGTATTTACCACCAACTTGTAGTTGGTGGTAAATAACGAATCCTGGAGGCAAATATGCACTCACTTGAGTGCCACCTACATAGCTTTTAAGAATTCGGTATTTTAGCGGTTCCTTAAAATAAGGAATCGGTAAATTACCGATTCCTTAAAAGCTGCCTCCTACATTAGAAAGGGCTAAATATCGGTCGGTAACAGGAAAATTACCGATTTTCGACCGTTACCGACTGGTATTTAGATACCTACATCTATCCCTATGTATTTTCTTGTTTGAATTGTCCTCATGTTGCCCAGCACTTTGTGATTTAGCACTTCGTGGCAAATGAGAATGTATTCTTACCTGTTCGTAGGACTCTCTTGTTTTGTTGTATGTTATTGAATGGTATAATTGTTTTTCAAACTTTTTAATAAGGATAAAATTCTCTATGCATCAAATTTATGGAATAAATCTATATATTTTCTAAAAGTTATCCAACTTTTGGCTAATCTTATGTAATTACTTGTTGCCGATTGGTTTATGGTGGTGTGCTCCAGTATAATATAGCATGGTATTCAGAAGTGTTAAGCAATACAGTGGCTATAGAAAGGAGTCGCCCTTCTGGCAACTTCCGTGAGAGAAGAATGTGCGACCCTTGCATTTAGAAATTCGCCACTAGCCAACATCACCAAGAAACATTTTAACCTCTTTGTAAGTGCCTGGTGTCTGATAATAAGTCCTTTACACTCCCAGTGTGTCTTTCCCAGCTGATTAAAAATAACCCAGTTTGAAAAAGCCAAACCGTAACTCCAAAGTGCTAGTTAATTTCACATAGTATCCAGTTTATCCTGGTAATAAAAAAGGCATTGAGCGCTGTGTCTCCAAACAATTAACCAAATACATCAGAGATGACTACCTACTTTTGAGAATAACTCATATTTACTAGTATTGATTAAACTCACAGCAGTATCAACAGTGTTAATCTTGGCAGACTAAACAGCATCCATGGACAAAGAATTGGCATTGAAATCAAGTAAAACCCATTCTCATATTTTCTCTTGCATCATAGCCACTTGGTGAAGATCATACACAATATCTGGAACTCCTAACCAATGATATAAGGTCTCCACCAAGGATCAATTCTGATTCCTGTGGCTTTCAGTCTAGTGCTCAAACCTTTCAGCTAAGTACTAATGGATTAGAGTGCCACCATACACCAATACGCAAACAAGAAGCAATTACTTAAAGATTTTAACCATCAAAGACTTTGTCGCCTGTGGAGCTTCTCTTCTAAAATGTCATTGTAGATGTCAAAATAACCATTGTGCTTCATTATGATATGTTGTAGTTGATATATTTCCAACATCGCTGCACTGATAATCATACTAATTATGTCAATTTCTCTGGTCTTCACTATATTGTTTGAGTCTGTCCCTCTTTGGACAGGGTGGCCCACTCCCAATCCCTCTATAGCAAAGGTAAACCATTGTACCCCGAGCGGGACTTGCCCATCTAAGAGCCTTTGCCCAAAGACCAAACCGAGACCTATCAGGGCCTTGACTAGGAATTGCAAACGATACTCTGTTATTTACCCTGACAGAAAGGCAACAGGCTATCCTTGAATTAAAAGCCTGAAAGGCTCCTGGGCCAGATACAATTCCCGGGGATCTTTTCAAATCTGTACCTGAAATCTGGGCACCATACTTAAACCGCATTTGTAACTCCATCGCGACAGGTGCATCCATCCCAGATTCCTGGAAGGGAGCAATAATAGTCCCCATATACAAGAAAGGCATGAGATCGGCCCCTGCTAATTATCGGCCAATAATCCTGATAGACATAGCCAGAAGATCTTTTGTGAACAAGTCCTGAGCCACCTCAACACATGGCTGGAGGACAATAATATTCTGTCCCCATTCCAGGCAGGCTTCCGTCCACAAATAAATACCAGAGATCAAGTTTTTAGGTTCTTGAGGCTGAGGTGGTGTAGTGTAGTTCCTATATTCCCAACAGGGTCTGCGCATTGGAATAATATATCCTGTAGTTTAGACGTAGGACTGAGGTTGACTAGGTGTCTACCGAATATATTAAAATTATTTGTGAGTGTCAGCTAGCTCAGAGGTCACTAGAAACTTTCTCGAATTCACAAGAAGGGATTAGTTTCTGACAACCGCATAAACATGACAACTTTGTTTCCCAAGAATAAGAAATCAATCTCTAGAGTCGCAGAAACAATAGATAGCTATTTTACTCAGTCAATCGTGCATGCTTCGTTTCACCAGAGGTGCTGAGAAATAGAGAGACGGGCGTTTTCAATAAAAAGTATTTATTGAACAGTCTTCTTTCTCAAGCATAAGAAATGTACTGCTACAATCATAATACTGGTTATAAAGTACAATGCATATAATACGAAAAGTATTATAAAGTAGTACTGTAAAAGCATGGTATGATTTCTAAGCCATATAAAATAACATATAATACATAAAATGCCTACAGTGATAAATAGTGACTAAAAGTACTCAACTGGTGCTTCTAAAATACGCCTACCCCAGTGTACCTAACCTAAGTCTAGTACAAGGGAAGAAGTAAGTGAGGTGTAGCTTATGTTTTAGTATTCTTTGCCAAGAATCTATTCCAAGGGTCTAACCAGCTCCGTGCCTTGGTTTTAGAATGAAGAAGGTCTTGTATCTCTCTCTCAGGACTCGATTTCCCAGCTACCCGCAATGGTAGGCTGGAAACACTGGAGCTGGATTTCTCGGCAAGAGAAAAGACAGAGTCTCTCAGTGCGTCAGCTGGAGGGTCGGCTTCCTTCGGCACTTGCTGCTGCAGGGCGCGTCGGGCAAGTAGATAGTCGAACTACTCCAAACCACCGTGTGTTTGTCTGGGCAAATGTAGGCATATTTATACCTTGAAGGTGCCGAGTTTGACGTATGATTGGACATAATAACGTCATCAAAGACTCAGTTCTTTGAAACTCCATGATTTCCTAGATAAATTAGTATTCAGGCAAGGGGAAGTCCCTAGCTGCTGAAGGCGGGTTTTTCTAAGAAATCGTTGTTGATTCTCGGAACTTAGTGGAAGTAGCCATTCCATATTTGGGCTGCATAGGCTCAGTCTAAATATGGTACTGATTTCTATGCCTATATTAGGATTGGGTAATTTATACCTATATATGGGCATGAATCGGGAAAATTGCACTTGGGTCCTAGATTCCTACACAACACCCTCTCTACGATATTAAGTTCAATAAAACTAAATGTATAAGCACTGAACATATCTAAGGCAAGTGTTTACAATCCCACCCAAAATACAAATTGCATTTGAAAGGTTTGTTCACATGAAATCAGTATAAACTGTATGAAAAACGAGGTCTCAACGGATATGAAGCATAGTATGAGAGCATACATTCAGGTACAAAAAAAAACAAATCGAGACTATCCCATAGCATAATATTTAGTTACTAAAAGATTTCAAACAGGTCTCGGCTATATTATTAGCCAACATTAAAGGTGAAGCAGCATCAGTGGCAATCCGCCAGAAGCTAAAAGAAACAGATATTATTGAGCAACCGTATGAGCTTGACAGAATTATTGAAAAATCATATGAAGAACTAGGTAGAGATAGTTTGGATGGGAAACCATTAAAACCAAAACTAACAGAAAATTAAACTGTTTCGTTTTTTAGGACAAGACCAAATATTGTCATTAGGAAGTTTTTAAAAGAAATCTTGTTCTCTAAGAATAGTTCAACTTTAAGCAGATTACTCGTGCCAACAAGTTCTATTTTGGAAAAAGTTCAAATTTGTTAGACGGTTTGTTTTGAAAAAACGAAGGCCAAATTTCAGAGTTCAGGGAACACTGTGTGAATTAGTCAAAAGTTATTCTCGGTGTCAGGAGAAAAGATCAGATCGTTTAGGCTGGCAAAGAAACTGTCTACCATAGTAGGCGAAAATGGACCCACTTCAGTTAGCAGGTCAAATGTGCAAAGATGAGGATCATCGCCGTCAGCGTTTGATGCATTAGCAATGTCTGCAGTAGGTGGTACATGTGTGCCTGTAGTGTCATGTATCTCACCCTCAGTTAGACTTGCCGGTGAGACCTCAATGAATGCCGTCATCAGAATGGGCAGCCGTTGGGGGCAACACGATGCATGAGTCGTTACCGGACCTAGCAAAGCGTCAACATCCGATGGCAGGACTGATGGGAGTGTAAGACAAACGTCCAACACTCATTCTTCTCCGCAAAGCAGGCATCGCAGAACAGGTAAGATGCAATCTTGCCAGATTGGTCTGAACAAAAAGAACCAAGTTGTGTTCAGATCCCTTAAACGAGCCAAGCCAAGAATCTGTGTAATTCTCTCACAATACATCATGGCAAGGAGGGCTTCTTCCATGGTAGTCTGGGTATCGCTGGTCACTGGACTTGCCATATCGGAGCAGAAGGAATAAAAACAGAATTCCTGCTACGAGTCCCAAGATGAGAGGCAGGCCACCGAACACAGAGTGCACGAAATTTGGAAAAATGCAGAGGACTGCTTCAAATGGTGCTAACAGTCTCGAAAAAAGCGTCGTAAATACATGTGCGATGCCACTGGTATCAGACCTATTTAAGATTCGACTTAACATTTCTGCGAAATGTACTGGGCAGTTTTTTGATAATAATGCATGTATCTCTGCAGAAGTCCTTGCAACTTGCAGATCATACATTTCTCTAGACGAGGTCAGTGGCACATTTTTTTGTAAAAGAATGACTTTCATTCTGCTTAAAGTATCAATTCGTATAGAAGAGATATTCAGTGAAGGCCTTAACGCTGTCTCCCTTTCTGTCTTACTTTTTGGATACAATACTTGCATACAACAAGTGATCCTGGATGACACAGTAACTAGATACGCTTTTCCTGGCAACATGCCACAACAGCTGTGGTCATTGAGCATTACGTAGCTGCCAATGGATAGCTGCCTGAAAATTGGTTCTATCACTGTGGAGGGTGAACCGTGCAGGTGGCAAGAGAGGTTATTTGCAGAACCTTCGCAGGCTCTGTGTAAATTAATACCTTGGCACAAAAGTGTACCACTTAGTGAGTTCTTACAATTTTTACCGCTAAGGAATACCTCCTTTCCCCCATTCCAACATTTGTGTGTGTAGGGTAAATTCCAGGTCGACTTAATGTATTCTTTACCCAACCTTTCATACAGGCCCGCTGGTATATGCTGTAGACAAAACTGAAATTGGAAAATCGTCACTGGTATCGTGATGGTGCTATGTATTATCCATTCAATGACAGGCTTCTCAGAAACTGTCAATGGTAATCTTTCCAGTTTCTCAATGCTCAGCACCGTATGATCTGCTCCTCTTTGTGCCAAAGAGATTTGTTTATCTGTAAGGTTAAACACAGTAAATAATGATGTGGTATTGATTAGACGCCATGGCACGTAGCCTGAACGGAGATTTTGTAACATCCAGCCTAGCAGCATTATAGAAAGTAATTGAGACTGGCTGTGTTGTAACATTAGCAACTCTTGCTCTATTATGTCAATTGCAGATGATACGATGCTGTCCAAAGAATAAATTCTGGAGGACAGAGTCGTTAACCCATTGTCCACTACAGAGAGACTTTTCTCTAAATTAATTCGATCAATATCTCGTATTCTTTCTGCAGTTTCCATTTGCGTTATTTTCCATGCTTCATTGTAAGCAGCGTATATACCGGCGTATATGAAACATTTTTGATGTGGTTTTTATATAATGCTGGAGCCTGAGCTACTGCCCATTTCCTGGCATATGTGTATTTTTTATAAATTGGAATGTGATTTGAGAAGGCTGCCATAATTATCTCTTCGCCATGTGGGCACTAACTGACAAATTCAGGTGGCCAGTCTTGTTCAGCTAGAAGAATGTCATAACCCTTGGAAAGCTTATCCCAAAAGAGAGCTTTTATTTTCCTAGTTATGTCCGCCTCCATCCGGAGTGTTACTTCATATAACTTGTGGGGTACACTAACCCTGGTGTCGGCAGTTTCAACTTGAATGCATTCATTCAAGTCCACTGTCTCCAGATGATCCTTCAGGATCTTGCGAACTATGGTTACTTCTGCTGCTCAGTCTAACATTGTCTGGGCCCACTCCCCGTTCTTGAGTTGTGTCCTCAAGATCCTCTGCATGTCTGATCTTTTGACTTGCTACCTTCTTCTTGGTGAATTGAGTTTTCTTATTTTTTGGAACGTGCTGTTCGTCTTTGGACTTCACGCGTTCTTCTTTTTGTTATGATCGTCCTCTTTCTGATTTCTGCGAGGAAGTCTGAAAGGTACGAGAGGAACGTGTATCATTATTATTATTATTATTATTATTATTATTATTATTATTAATAGAGATTTGTAAAAGCGCAACTAAACCCGTAGGCGTCAAGGGGCTGGAGGATGTTACACGGAAAGCTCAGGAGTCACCAAGGGAAGAGTTACAGGTATGCTTCTTGAAATAACCACGTCTTGAGAGCTTTACGGAACAGGGTATGAGAAGAAATCCCCTTAAGCTCATTGGGGAGCGTGTTCCAGAGTCTGGGCGCAAGGAAGCGAAAGGCTCTTCCCCCCTATCTGGCTTTATATATTCAGTATCTTGATATCTATCAGGTTTTCTTGAGTAATCCCTATTTCTTAGGTTGTACCTCTTTTCAGATGGCTCCTGTTGGGGAGACCTACCTCCCCGTTGGGGAGATCTTCCTCTGGGCTGGGAATGCTTCTCTTTAGGAAGTGTTTGTTTAGTGTTTTCCCACTTCTTTTTAGGATTAGTGAGATTATTTTAATAAAAACTTTTTCAGGATTTTCTGTTAGTTTTGGTTTTAATGGTTTCCCACCCAAACTATCTCTACCTAGTTCTTTATAGGATTTTTCAATAATTCTGTCAAGCTCATACGGTTGCTCAATAATATCTGTTTCTTTTAGCTTCTGGCGGATTGCCACTGATGCTGCTTCACCTTTAATGTTGGCTAATAATATAGCCGAGACCTGTTTGAAATCTTTTAGTAACTTCATACCAAGATTTAAGCCAGGTTCTGGTCCGTATTCATTTTAAATCTGTCTTAGGACGTCTGGTATTACCGCCATGGACGGAACACCATGTGTTTTTGTGTAGATTGAAGCAAAGACTGTGCCCAAGTATCACAGTCCTCCACACGTGGTGCTATCCCCATTGGTAAACAGATTGTCAGAATTCTGTGTTTCTCATGAGGTGTACTATCAGGGAATACTGCCTCAATTTGAGTAATTTCTTGAGCTAATCAGAATGGATTTTTTTCCCTTTTTGCTGGTAATTTACCAATGACTGATTGTATAGTCTGTGGTGTGATTTTGTTTGTGTTCCCCTGGTGAGGGTTGTGCTGTGGAATCCTTACAGTAGGTTGGACTGTTTCGGTCCGCATGACATATTGAACCAATTGTCTATGTATTTTAATTAATTGTTTTAGCTGTACTAACAGTTCTGGACCTGTCATGTTTTCAATGTCAGGATGTGGTGTATAGCTGGCTAGTACCGGCCACGTTGCTCCTGGTCTTCCTAGTGGACCGAGCCTGGTTATGTGATTTTGATGTTGTAGGGCGCCTTTAAACCAGAGCTGATGCTCTTGGTAAGTTAATGGAATTGTCAGTCAGTCAGTCAGTCAAAATACTTTATTGCGATAACTTAATATCATACAAAGACAATGGCAAACTAAAAACATACATTTTCAAAAAAATTAAAAACATACATTTTCAAAAAATACATTCTTCTAAAAACAGTTAAAATACAGTACGATAAAAATCATACATCAATTTACAACTCATGACAATGTAATAACGATGTAATGATGCAAAGTGCAAAGTGCTAAAGTGCTTCAGAAAAATACTATAGATAAAATAGTCCCCAGCAAAATAAGCAATACTAACACCAAAAGTCCATGAAGAAAACCTTGTATGGTTACAATTCCTAATATAAATACATACAAGATGCCTATTTAGGGGAAATAACCGCGTTTTTTAATCGAATATTCCTACTCCTAATAGCTCTAACCAAGAAACTAGCTACATAAAACATGATCTTCGGGGTCTGTAGAAGCTGTAAATAAATAAGAGCGGGTTTGACTTGGATAAATCCAGCTTCCCTAAGAATAGGCATCAAAAACTTTCTCCTAGCATCAATGTAATGACTGCAAAACATCACAAAGTGCATAGTATTCTGTTCGGAGAAATGGTCACAAGAACATGGTGACGCCTTGTCTGGAGTACTCCATACGGGATAAAAACCAAGATTAAAATGTATCAAATTAAAACGGAAACGAGTTAAGATAAACCTGTGGTATGGATAGGTCACCGTGTTCAAATAATTCTCTGGGCCGTCAGGTATGGACAATATTAAGCTAACCCTGACACTGGGTTTTTTCAACTCACATTCTTCCCTCTCCAAAGATAAGAGCTCTTTCATTGCAAGTTTTGTGGACTCTATATCTTTAGATGTTATAGAATCTATTTCAAAATAAAGCTCAGGCCTCCCCAGCCTTGAGAAAGTTTCCTTGATGTATGTCAACCACCTAATGTTGTTAACTTTGTCCAAACACAAACAATCTCTCATAATGATATGGTTTAAGGGGATTTCCTTGTTAAGCCACAACCTCAGCCAAGCAACTAACGGTGCTCTTTTTATCAGGTCTGTGATGTAGCCTTCCCCTAGTTCCATATGAACAGTGTAAGACGGGGTTGACTGTGGGGCACCGAGGACGGATCTGAAACATTTATTTTCCATCGTCTGTAAGGGATCCAGTCCCCTATATCCCCATATTGAACCACCATAGGATGCCACTGAAATGCATTTGGCCCTATAGATTTTCAATAAGGCTGCAATTGGCCTGGCCCCAAGTTTCTTAGAAAACCCCTGAAGGGCTGTAGATGTTCTAGCTAACGAAGTTACTCTATTCTTTAGATGGGGTCCCCAGTTGCCCTTCTCGTCAAAGGTAATCCCTAAGTAGGGAAAGGAGGTTACACGAGCAAGCTTTTCTTGTCCACAGAGAAAAGTTTTATGATAGTTTTTCCTAGCTACCCTGCCCATAAGCATAATTTGAGATTTTTTCGCATTTATTTTCAAGTCAAGTGAGCCCATGTGTGGAAAAGTAAATTTTGCCATGTTCTGTGTCCCTACGTGTTCCCCATCTTATGTTATGTGTGCATGATTAATATGCATATGTATTCCCCATGTTTGATTAAAGACGCAATTACAGTTGTGTCCATCCCTAGTATGCCAGTTTCCAGTTCTCGTGAAAGCTACGAGTATTAGGCCTATGTAAAGTTACGTTGCCACGTTTCTCAGTGTGCACGTTATTTCATTGAAAAGTCCCCGTTCCTAGGCCTCAAAAGGGCCCGGACACCAGATTCAGCTCCTGTCTCCTGAACCCTCGCTGAGGAGCGATACAGCCCCCACCTGTATCCTCGACCCTTCACTTACTTCCTGCCTCACAGTGCCCGGCTCGGCCTGGCTCTGCCTACGAGTCTGCCAAGAGTATGTTATGATTCTAGTTATCAGTCCAGCCCTCCTTCTCTGCATTCCTAAGCTACTGAATCGCATCAATAGTTTCCGTCATTGTCTAGCCTTTACGTCTCCATGTAAGAGAAATACTGTATTAATGGTCATTTAATATTCCTCAACACGCACTACATGTAGAATAATGCATGCTCCAGTCTTAGAGTCTGTTAGCCTCTCCCCTCCTGACTCTTAGTTTATATCAACATGTCCTCTAAACATTAGATACTAGATAGTGTTTAGGTACATGTCGCCCTGACTCTCCAGACTTCAGTCTCTACTCCTAGCGCAGAGTTCATAGCCCCCAGTTTCTCCTAGTAACACGTCATTGTCAGTTTGCGCGCACCATTAGGTCAGAGGTCCCGGCTCCTTAGGTAGCCCCCTCCATGTTTCCGCCCCATTTATGACATATTCTGTTACGTTTACATCACATGTCCATGTATACGCCTCCTGTTACACCCATTTTCACCCTTATCTTTCGCGACTGCTATTGACCACACCCACTGCTCCGCCTACTGTATTCACTGTAATGCAACTGTTTTAGTATATATGCTTGTACATTGTTATTAAAGTTAGCGCGCTCATTCCCTGTCCCCCCTGCAGGGCCCTGCCATCCTGTTCCCGTGCAGGTTGTCCTGTTCCTGTCCTTTATGCTGTATTAAACCTGCAAACTCCTACTACCTCGAATCTTGACTCTTATTTATTGAGCTATCTGTTATTGCTATGTTCAGTCAAACCTAGATCCGGTATTATTTATTTATATACCACATAATGGCGCACGAATAGGGACTTGCCCTTTCCCCACGCGCCGGTGAAGCCACGCCAGCCCCCTGACCCTCTGCAGCCGTGACGGAACCATACCGTGCACGTGCAGATATTTCTGCTTTAAGTATCCCTCAGGCCCACGGAGGAGACGGAGGTGGCGGTCCAGCATCCAGACGAGGCGGTGGAGGAACGCGGCGAGTCCCGACCAGAGCCCAAGCCGAGAGTCCAAGGTCCGAGGTATCCGGAGGCCCACCCGTAACTGAAGTCCGAAGTTCGTCCGTCCGGCGTCGAAGCAGTCCAGTCCAGTCCGAGGCCTTCCGTTCTTGCTGCCCGGTGAGTACCGTTGCTGGGGTAGTATCTAGACAGGGTCAATCTAATTGACTCTGGTCCGTGGGTTTTGGTGGTACACAGACCCAAAACGAAGTGTCCACTTCGGTGGATGCGGGTCCTGACGTGTCTCTTTATGAGACCGGTAAGTTTCGTACTGTTTTAGCAGTGCATCTAGTTTCTGTTCTAGTCAGTTCTGTTCTCGAGAAATTCATGTATTCTGTTTTCAGTATTCCAGGTAGTATTCTGTTCGAACTGTTATTTTAAATGTTCTTCATGTATTTTTAATGTCGTGGTACGAAAGTGGTGTAATTATCGTGTTCATTGTGTATTGTATTGTGTCTAGATTACAGTTCAGTCATGCGCCTATTTACGAAACTACGTCAGTTAAAAACCAGAAAAGGTCTGTTAGAAGCAGCAGTTCCTGTCCCGCCTAGGGACAGTCCAGGTCATTTTATGTATCAGAAGCATGGCATAAGTGCCATATTATATCTAGATTTATGGGTGGAGTACACCAAAGAGTTAGAAGAAAAGTATAGATGGCCTGTATCAGGCACATGGGATGCCGAGTGCATCATGCGAGTAGAAGAAGCATTATGGAAAAAGAAAGCCAGACAGTCACAGAAAGATGCCATCGAGTTATGGCGCAAAGAATCTCATAAAAGAACCGAAAAAGAAATCAGAAAGTCAGAATTAAGTAGAGAATCCTTAGAACGAGCCCAAGAAAGGGAACTAATCGAGATAGGTGAACGAGTTAAAACCGAACAGTCAGACAGACAGAGGAATGCCCTTATTAAGGGTATGTACCCTCTTCTTGCCGAGGGCTTGCCAAAAGCAACCCCGGAGGCATCTAGTAATTTTCCGCCACCATTAGTTCCGACCAAGCTACGTCACAAACCGACCGCAGCTGATATATTCATTTCGTCCTACTTGGACGACACAGTCCCAGAATATGCAAATCCTGTTCCGCCAGCTCCTGTAAATAATGCAATTCCCGCTCCTCCAGACACCGGAGTACCTGCTACGGTACCCCCGGTCCAGCCTACATTGCAATTTCCCGCCGCGCCAGTACGAAGAGTATCAGTCGACGATTCCAGTTTAGGGGCCGCAGGAGGAGGTCCTCCTGGTACCCCGCCACCACACCAACGTGTAACGTTAGTCGAGTTACATGAACGTGCGTTACAGCGTACGCCCAAATATAAGTCCGTTGCAGATATCCGACGAGCCCTTACTGAATGCCGCTATGATCCAGTTGCAGGTGATGATAGTACAGTTATATATTCCATCCGTGTAAGACGGGTGACCGGGTATTTGGATACCCTACCGAATATGAAAGAAGATCTAGACAGAATATATCGTTTCATCCGTACAGGGGATGATCCAGAAAGTATTGGCGAAGCCATGTCTCAAAGGAAAGCTGAGATCCAGCTCATGTTATTAAAGTTTCTGATTAATTGTTTAATAAGAGAACAAGATTACCCGACCAAAGATCCGGCCGAAATGAGAATCCTGACAAGGTGGAGTGATAATATAGCCGAGGGTAAGCACAGAACCATCAGTAGTATAGAGAGTATGTACAAGAGAATTCGTAAGGAAATAATAAAGTTACACGAACAACGCAAAGCAGCACAAGTAAACGAGAAAGAAAATGACTCTTCCACAGAAGAGGTAGAGGACGAGAATCCCGCCAGAATAGCGTATGTAGGAAAATCTAGATTTCCAGACCGCCATTTACGCCTAGAACACAAGAAAATCTTTCATCATCCAGCACCAGAACAAGGTTCTCTAGAACAAGTATTTCAAGCTACCGATCATATTCTGAGATCACGAATCGGTTATAGTGAATTAAGTACTATGCATGAACAAGAACTAGCCCGATCAGCAGTCCGATGGATTACTGATTCTACCACTTTTCCAGACGAAATAGTGGCACAAATGTTTCTGAAACTACCCCCAGCCGAGCAACGACTGGTGGGTATGTATATGATCCAGCACCTCATTACTCTGTATGAGGGTCAACATTCTGATCCAGGTCCGTTACACGATGTCCTCAACGAGTTACTCCAGTATAGATGGAAAGGTTTAGGTACCGATTTAATTAGTGTCATTCTAGAACAGCGTCACAAATATAGAACGTTTTTGAACCCGCATTTTGTTCATGTCTCACCTCCAGAAAGTAAACCGTTTTACATAGATAGACAGAATCCGTTACGAGAAGTACACCCAGTCAGGACAGCAGATGGTGAAATGCAACGAGTGTTTGTTTACACTCCGATTACAAAGATGGAACTCTTAGAGATGAAGAAATGAATTCCCTGTCATGACAAAGATCCAGCAGGGTTCCACCGAGAATTAAAAGACATGCTCCGTATGGGAGAATACACGTATCCAGATATATTTAAAATGTTAAAAGTCCTGTTGCCCGCAGGGGTATATGAAAAACTCAAGGAAAAAGAATGGGAGGTGGGAGAGAAAAAGATCGATTGGGCAGTTCTAGAAGCTGAAGATAAGATACGAGTACCCGGTACCGGTCTTGGAGAGAAATGTAAAGAACTACCAGAACTGTTAATACAAGTTTTGCCAAGATTATTAGCCACTAAAAAGGAAGACTGGGATGCAATCTCAGCCTGTAAACAGAAACAAGACGAAGACACTAGTGATTTTTATTCTAGATTTGAGAAATGCTTTAGTATTAACAGTGGCCTCAAGACAAGTAGCGAGTCATACCCTCATCTCTTTGTTACTAAATTAGTCGAGAATTCAAGTCCACAAGTTAAGAACCGAGTTTTGAAAGTCGAAAGTACCTGGCAAGCTAATACCCCGTCCCAGATGTTACAGATGCTTCAGTATCACCAGAATAGAATCAGAGAAGAGCAAGATCATGAAAGAAAACGTATGAAAGACACGAAAATGAAAGTACTAGTTGCACAATCTGTTCCTCAAGACAGTCAGAAGAGGGGTCCGAATCAAGCCAGTCATCCTGCAGCTCCCGTTAAAGGGACCTGCAATTATTGTAAACAGCCAGGTCACTATATAAACGAGTGTGCAGTTCTGAAACACAATATAGCTACTGGTAAGACTAAAGAAAGACCACGTCCGTCTAGACAAGAACAAGTTTCACAGACTTCTCAGCCACAGAATGCACAACAGACAGTTCCAGTACCGCAGCCTATTGCTGCAACACAGCATGTTACACAGCAGATGTACCAGTATGCACAGTCCGAGTATCCAGAGTATCAGCCATATTCATGAAACAGCCTAGAGAGGGAGGTAGGCTTGCCTCTCATCGAGATACCTGTAGATCAAGAGGGTCCCTATGTTCATAGTCAAGTATTAGGGAAAGACAGAAAGTTTCTGATTGATACAGGGGCAAGTAGGACGACCATTAGTCACGCCGAAGTTCCAGGGGCTCCGCTCTCAGGCTCTAGAAATGTTTCCCTTGGATTTTCAGGAA
This sequence comes from Lissotriton helveticus, assembly GCF_964261635.1. Lineage (NCBI taxonomy): Eukaryota > Metazoa > Chordata > Amphibia > Caudata > Salamandridae > Lissotriton > Lissotriton helveticus. The sequence goes on from NC_136072.1 coordinate 794,203,168, forward strand.
AGCCTATTGTAAACGAGATATCTAAACCAGTTACTCTAGAAGTAGGTCCATTGTCCCGCACTACTGATCTGTTACTTACGAAGTCGTGTCCAGAAAATCTGTTAGGTATTAAAACACTGAAAGAATTAGGTGCAGTTATTTGCTGCTCCCCAGAAGGAATACGACTGTTTCTACGTGACTTCAAGGGTCACTATGTATTACGAGATTTTGATCCAAGATTGTCTAATGTTCCGCAGCATCTATGGGCGCAAGGTCCAACTGATGTAGGTTATATGCAAATCACACCCCATCGTGTGACTCTCAAGTCAGGTGTAGTGTTACCACGAATCAGACAGTACAGACTGCCACCTGAGGCTGTAACAGCCTTATCCAAAATTATTGACGAGCTCATCGCTCAAGGAGTAGTTGTAGAAACTGACTCCAATGTATGTAATTCTCCGATCATTCCAGTCATGAAACGTACTGATCCAAATGCACCCCCAGTATATCGATTAGTGATTGACCTTCGAGAACTCAATAAATGTATTATTCCCCAGTACCCAGTTGTCCCAGATATCTCTTCCCTATTGACAGCCATTGATTCCGAAGCCTCATTTTTTTCAGTCATAGACCTCAAGAACGCGTTTTTCAGTGTCCCCATTCATCCAGACAGCCAGTTTCTTTTCGGATTTTGTTTAAATGGAAGGAGCTATATGTTTACACGAGCTCCTCAAGGTTTCACAGAAAGTCCTAGCATTTATAGTCAAGCACTTAAGAGACAACTAGACAATATTCACATGCCAACTGACACTGCCCTGCTCCAGTATGTCGATGATCTACTGATCACAGCCCGTTCTGAACGTGCTTGCGAGCGAGCATCACTTACAGTCTTGTATTTCCTTGCCGAGATGGGGCACAAGGTGTCCCCTTCGAAGCTCCAATTCTGTGTCCAGCAAGTGATCTATTTAGGCCACTTACTGTCCAAGAGGGGTAGGCAGTTGACACCAGACCGTATCCAGTTAATAGCGAGTCTTCCTCAGCCCAAGACCCAGAAGGAGGTACGTGCTTTTATCGGCCTTACTTCTTATTGCAGACAATGGATTCCTCAGTATGCATTTCTAGCCAAGCCACTGATACAGTTAACGACACAGGAGGCAGCCGTATCGACTGTCCTCCCTTGGACATCTGAACATACACTTAGTTTCAATGAGTTAAAGAAAGCTTTATGTCAAGCTCCTGTTCTAGCTACACCGAACTACAGTAAGCCTTTTACACTTTTCGTCACAGAACGTGAAGGTACAGCATTATCTGTTCTCACACAAGATCAAGCAGGACAATACAAGCCCTGTGCTTATTTTTCGAGCACATTAGATCCTGTAGCCCAGGCTCTGCCTGCGTGCCTCAAGTCAGTTGCAGCCACAGCACTAGCCATCAGACAAAGTGATTCCATAGTATTAGGACATTCCTTGACAGTACAAGTTCCACACTCCGTGGAAGTTCTTTTAAACCGAACACAGACTCAGCACTTGACAATTGCACGTTTAACAGGTTATGAACTGACACTGTTCCAGCCACACATAGAAATCAGACGCTGCAACGTTCTAAATCCTGCTACACTGTTACCGTCAGTTAATTCGAATCCTGCCACACACGACTGTGTGGAAGTAGTTAATATTATGACTAAGCCAAGACAAGATCTGACAGATATTCCATTACCAGATCCCGACCTGACACTTTATGTGGATGGTTCATGTATGAGAACAAGTACAGGAGAACTAGTAGCCGCGTATGCAGTGACTACAGACACTGAAGTTATAGAGACACACCGTATTGACACTCTGTCCGCTCAAGCAGCAGAGCTAGTTGCTCTGACTCAAGCCTGCATACACGCCAAGAACCTGAAAGTTAATGTTTACACAGATTCACGTTACGCATTTGGAGTCGTACACGACTTTGGAGTGCTCTGGCAGGAGAGAGGTTTCATGACTTCTCATGGAACCAAGATTCAGCATGGTCTCCTTATTCAAGCTCTGTTGGATGCCATACATTTACCGACATCTATTGCTATCATGAAATGCAAAGCACATACGAAAGTTACTGACACTATTTCTCAAGGTAATGATCTAGCAGATCGCACAGCCAAGCTTACAGCACAGACTCCAGACATTTCAGTTAATCCGACACAGACACATACTCCAGATCCGACTACCTGTATGACAGTTAAGGACCCCACTCAAGATGTCATAGATATCCAGTTACATGCTACTCCCGATGAAATCAAGAAATGGTCCGAACAAGGAGGGGTCCAGACAGATCAGGGATGGGTAACGAAGGGAAAAGCCACATGGTTTCTCCCCGACTCTATGGTTCAAGTCATTATCAATACCGCACATAGTCCAGCACATTTAGGAGAAAAAGCTATGTTAGACAGTATCCAGAACATTTGGTTTAACAAGCATTTACGAGCTGCAGCCAAGCAGAAAGTCCGTACCTGTATGATATGTTGCCAGTTTAATCCAGGTAAAAGTGTCCCGGTGGAACAAGGTGGATTCCAGCCCCCTGACCACCCTTTTGAAGTCCTCCAAATGGATTATATTCAGATGGAGCGATGTCGAGGTTTCAAGTATGTCCTTGTAGTTGTATGCGCTTTGTCCAGGTGGACAGAAGCATATCCAGTCCCAGATTACACAGCCACGACCACTGCCAAGCAGTTGGTTCGTGAATTCTTCCCCCGTTACGGACTCCCAAGGGTCGTATATTCTGATAACGGCCAACCATTCTCATCTGAATTGATGAAACACGTTTCCCTTTTGTTAGGGTACCAGTGGAAGTTCCATTGTGTACGCCATCCTGAAGCAGCCGGTCTAGTAGAGAGACATAATCAGACCCTGAAAATCCGTATTGCTAAAATATGTAAAGAGAAAGGTGTGGACTGGCTAGTAGCTCTGCCAGTCGCTTTGTTTTATATGCGCATGGTCGCACATTCCAGATCAGGTCTGTCCCCGTATGAGGTCGTATTCGGCCGCCCCCCTAATATGTGGGGTACACCTAGACCTCGAAGTATTACAAATGTTTCAAGTAATATGCTGACAGATTACCTAGCTTCCTTGATGTCTGCCCTACACTCTTGTCGTTCACAGGTTGCCGCCGCATTTCCAGACAATACCGAGGTGGCACCGCATGAAATCGTTCCCGGATGCATGGTTCTTGTAAGGAATTTTGATCGTTCAAGTCCGCTGGAGCCCCGCTGGAAGGAGCCCAAGCAAGTCCTCCTGGCCACCCGTACTGCCGTCAAGCTGGAAGGCAGGAAGGGCTGGGTCCACCTGTCTCATGTGAAAATTTTTTACGGACTAAAGACTGTTTCAAAGAACATTTCCGAGGATTTTAAGGATTGCCAAAGTACTATTCTCAAGGACTGTCCCGCAAAAGACAATGATACAGATTCCTCCCTGTTAGAGAAAACTCCGCAGCAGGAGTATAAGAAAAAATTAAGGTCTAGTAAAATAAGTCAGCCAGTTTGATTGTCTAAGTCCTCCCCTAGGTGAAACGGTTAGACCGGTTTCTGACATGTATATAATAGACCCCCACAGAGAGAGAGTTAGTGAGAACTCTAAAAGTTGCACTATTATTTTATGTTTTCTGCTATATCTCAGCCTTATGATTACCTGCACAAGTTATGCATTTTATTTGTATTTTCCAGTTTCTCATGTAAATGAGTCTTCTATTGCTACAGTAGAGCACACGTTTAGTGATCTACCTCCTCATGAACTCTCATATCGTCTTGCTATGCGTAATAATTCCTTTATCCGCATGTTACATTATTCACACCAGACCAGTAATGCCACTAATTGTTGGGTGTGTGGTCGACTCCCCCCTTTCCAGACACCGAAGGGAGTTCTGCCACTCTTTCCTTATCCATTTTCACATAATGGTTCGTGTGGAGCATGGTCCACGTTAACGTCATCCTCAACAGATATGTCTTTTCTTAACAGTACATGTTTTCCAGACAAGCAAGGTCTTCCCCACAGAACAGGGTTAGATCTAGAAAATGAAGTTTACAATTTGGGTAATTATTCTTCGAATTTTATGGTCCTGAATGTTCAGTCTGATACTACTCCAGACTTACCCTCTATGTCAGTATTACCAGTCAAAGGTGAATTATGCGTCCGAAAGAATGGTTCCGTACATGTAGGCCATAGTGATTGTACTACTATTGTCAAGTATAGTGACAGTAGGAGATCTATTTTCAAAGCTACACGTCATTCTTATTTTGTTTGTGGTCAGACCGCATATGTTCGTCTGCCCCTCGATTGGGAGGGAACCTGTTACATTGCCTTCCTACTGCCACCAGTTTTTCTAGCCCCACCTGACTATCATAGGAATTCCCACCTAGTACATACTAGACACAAGAGAGACCTCCCGATTGTCGATTATACTGAAACTGCTCTAGAACAATACATAGATATCAATAAAGGTGTCTTCCCCTATTTAGGTACTGTCGTGAATAGTAAACTGATACGTAGATTAACCAGAACCCTTGAAGCAGTAGTGATTGAGACTACTTCTGCTCTAGGTAACTTAACCGAAGAGCAATCCTTTATGAGAATTGTCGTGCTCCAGAATCGTCTTGTCCTTGACGTCATACTGGCCGATAGGGGCGGGGCATGTAGAGTCATCGGATCTAGTTGCTGCATTTTCATTCCTGATAATGCACCGTCTGTTTATTCAGCTATTACCAGACTCCATAATATTGCCCATATGTTACACCAAAATCCAGGCACCTGGACATGGTCCGGTTGGTTCTGGAATATAATTTCCGCCTGGGGATGGAAAGTGTTGTCCTTTCTAGGTATTGCAGTAGCGATCATATTCAGTTGCTGCCTCTGTTTACAATGTGGCCCTGCGATTTGTGGCATTTGTGCTACCTCTTGTATTCCTAGTCCTAAGTCCCGTTCTAAATCCCGTTCCAAGAAAATTCGAGACGAGCAAATGATACTGTATGAAATGATAGATGGTATCATGAATATTGATGTTTCCTGATGGAAACGTAGTGACAAGGAGGGAATGTGGAAAAGTAAATTTTGCCATGTTCTGTGTCCCTACGTGTTCCCCATCTTATGTTATGTGTGCATGATTAATATGCATATGTATTCCCCATGTTTGATTAAAGACGCAATTACAGTTGTGTCCATCCCTAGTATGCCAGTTTCCAGTTCTCGTGAAAGCTACGAGTATTAGGCCTATGTAAAGTTACGTTGCCACGTTTCTCAGTGTGCACGTTATTTCATTGAAAAGTCCCCGTTCCTAGGCCTCAAAAGGGCCCGGACACCAGATTCAGCTCCTGTCTCCTGAACCCTCGCTGAGGAGCGATACAGCCCCCACCTGTATCCTCGACCCTTCACTTACTTCCTGCCTCACAGTGCCCGGCTCGGCCTGGCTCTGCCTACGAGTCTGCCAAGAGTATGTTATGATTCTAGTTATCAGTCCAGCCCTCCTTCTCTGCATTCCTAAGCTACTGAATCGCATCAATAGTTTCCGTCATTGTCTAGCCTTTACGTCTCCATGTAAGAGAAATACTGTATTAATGGTCATTTAATATTCCTCAACACGCACTACATGTAGAATAATGCATGCTCCAGTCTTAGAGTCTGTTAGCCTCTCCCCTCCTGACTCTTAGTGTATATCAACATGTCCTCTAAACATTAGATACTAGATAGTGTTTAGGTACATGTCGCCCTGACTCTCCAGACTTCAGTCTCTACTCCTAGCGCAGAGTTCATAGCCCCCAGTTTCTCCTAGTAACACGTCATTGTCAGTTTGCGCGCACCATTAGGTCAGAGGTCCCGGCTCCTTAGGTAGCCCCCTCCATGTTTCCGCCCCATTTATGACATATTCTGTTACGTTTACATCACATGTCCATGTATACGCCTCCTGTTACACCCATTTTCACCCTTATCTTTCGCGACTGCTATTGACCACACCCACTGCTCCGCCTACTGTATTCACTGTAATGCAACTGTTTTAGTATATATGCTTGTACATTGTTATTAAAGTTAGCGCGCTCATTCCCTGTCCCCCCTGCAGGGCCCTGCCATCCTGTTCCCGTGCAGGTTGTCCTGTTCCTGTCCTTTATGCTGTATTAAACCTGCAAACTCCTACTACCTCGAATCTTGACTCTTATTTATTGAGCTATCTGTTATTGCTATGTTCAGTCAAACCTAGATCCGGTATTATTTATTTATATACCACACATGAAAGATTCAAAGACATCCAGGAGGCGTTGGAGTCCCACCCCGGTACGCGCAAGAAGAACCGCGTCATCCGCGTAAAGGAGAACGGGAATCTCCTGGTCCCCTGCACGCGGAATATCGAGGGTCACGTCCCTAAGAGCGGGCTCCAAGGCATTCACATATAATGTGAACAGCAGAGGTGCCAAAATGCACCCCTGTCTAACTCCTTTTTCGGAAGCGAAAACGTCAGTACATCTTCCAGTTGAGGAAACTCTAATTTTTGCAGTAAGGCCAGAGTGCAGGTCAGCCAATAAATTGACTATTGTCCTATCCAAGCCCATTTCAAGTAGTTTTGACCAAAGCTTTGATCTATTGACCAGATCAAAGGCAGAGGAGAGGTCCATGAAACCGAGGTACATGGACCCCTCCTTAGCCCTGGTATATTTCTCAATCAACAAGTGGAGATTAAGGCATTGGTCCTGGGTATTTCTTTTAGGTCTAAAACCATATTGCACATTTGTCAAAATGCCATTCTCATTGACCCACTCATTTAGTTTTACTAGTATAACTCTTCCTAAGATCTTAACTGATGAATCAATCAGTGAGATTGGTCTATAACATGCAGGATCCTGCCTGTTTCCCTTTTTAAACACAGGGATAATTATAGATGTTTTCCATGACTCGGGAATGTTATCATGATTTAATGCATTAAAGACCCTGCAAAGTAGTCTTGACCAAAAATTAGGAAAGCATTTAAAGGCGTCTGCAGGAACACCATCGGGTCCTGGCGCCTTTTTCTTCAGGGTACAATCAATGGCATGTAAGACTTCCGTTACTTCAAAGTGCAATTGATTCCCAATGACATTAGTGTCACCCTCCTTAGCCCCAAGATCTACACTAGTATGATCAGGATAAATGTCACTAAAGTGTTTAATCCATCCTTCATCAGGGATGTTAGTTTCAAGGGGCGAGTTTTCCTCTCCTGTAAATAGAGGTTGATTGACAATCCTCCAAAATTCTCCACTATTTTTCAATATTACTGGATCTGAGAGCTGTGTCCAGGCTTCATCTTTAATCTGTTTTTTCCTGTCCGCTATGGCCTTTTTATACTGGGCTCTACAGATGGTGATAAGTTCACGATCTTTTGGGACAGCTTTTATAGCATTTAGCAGTGCAGAATGTGCTTTTGAGCATCTGTGATCACACCATCTTTTGATGGGCATTTTCTTAGGTTTAGCACCAACAGATAGCCTACAATTAATCTTACTACATATACTAGTGAATGCAGATATCACTTCCCTATCTTCAGATTCACTAGATAGGCACACTCCAACCTCACCCTCTGCCTCAAAGAGTACCTCTTGTACAAATGATTCCGGAATTATACTATCCCATTTCAGTGTGCGTCCTTGGTCTTTAACCTTAAGTACCTGTTTAGTAATACAAGGGCCATGTTTTCGCCCTATAAGATCTGAGGCCAATAGATCCAAGGAGACAGGGTTATGATAGCTGAAAACGGAAACCACAGTTTTATACATTAAAACCTTAGCTAAAAAGCATACTGAAATAAATATGTAATCAATAATAGAGCCATTGTCTGTTCCCTTAAATGTAGGGGCCTTATCCCCCACCTCCCCGCAACCAGACTCATATAAGTTCCATCTTGCTAAAAAGTTCTCTAAACAATCACCCTGTTTATTATGTTCAAGATGGATGGGCAAGCAGTTTGGGGGGGATTCTACATCATCGCAAACACACATTAGTGAACACGGGTGTATATTGAAATCACCCAAAAACATTATTTCAAAAGAATTAACTTTTTCACTATAGACTGACGAGAAAAGATCCAATCTATCTAGACTATATAAAGTACAGTCTGATGCATTGGAGTTATAAAAATGTATAAATAAAATATTGGGAGATTCTACTGAGGAAAGTTCAACAATTAAACATTGCTCGGATCCCGAGTCACATTTCTTTAGGCTTCCTTTAATATCTAATTTAAAGAGGCTTAACAAACCTCCCGTAGCTCTTCCTGCAGTGCTAGATACTGCGGGTATACAGAAGTGGCTATAGCCATCTAAAGAAAAGCTGTTGTTTGTGTCCCATGTTTCCTGCAGTGCAATAATGTCGAACTTATCCATAAAATCTGTCCATGCCACATTGCCTACTTTAGTCTTAATTCCCGCAATGTTCCAAGTAAGTATACTAAATACTGATGCATAGTTCTCATCGCGGCTTATGTGTTCAGGCGAAAGTCAATCATTTTGATCCATAAAGGATAGAGGAGCATATCGATTGGACAACAAAAGAGGTTGTACAGAAGGATTTTGGTAAACGGGAGGAACTGAGTGGTTTAAAATGTTTCGATGTTGTTCTCGACCCCATCTGTTGTTTATATCCCAGTTATTGTCCCACCCATTCTGTTGTTCTCCATAAAAAAACTTTAGTGTTAAAGGGACAACAGTACCCTGCCTGCGTTGGGGCGGGAGTAGATTAGTGAGGATGTTTGGCAAAACGCCTATATGTGAAAAACTTACTGCCACACAATCCCCTTTAAATTTTTTGGGGCGGTTTCCTAGCCAGGAGACCCTTTTTACATTCTTAATCTCCTGGGCCAATTGCTGAGCCCCCCCGGGGCTAGCCTCATATTATTTGTAAGCCATTGCAGAGCCTTATTAGATAGAGTGGTGGGTGTTTCTACTATACCAGCTTCTAGAGGGGGAACATTAGCTAGTACTAGGACAACAGGTGAAGCTTCCACTATAAATTGTAAAGGGTCCGTTAACAGAGGCTGTACTGGGAGAATTTCAACTGTTAGGGGAGCATTCCCTTTACCAACTGTTTCATTAGCTTTTAAAACCGGCAACTGTGTTGGGGGGTTATTAGGCGACAAATCATCTATAGCTTCGCCCTCAAGATCAACGTGCTCTCCAAGATTATTGCCCATGTTAACAACCAGAGTCGTAACATTTTCAACACCCTCCACTAGCTTGTTCTGCTGGCCACCTAGTTTTTTAACCTCAGTTTGTAATTTGTCTATTTTGGCAATTAGAGGTTTAATAATGGCTTTAATTTTACTTTCAATTAATTCAGCAATTTTGACAAACAAATCATCATCAACATTAAACTTTGCCCTTCCCTCTCCATGATCCTTTAAGTTGGCCTTTGGAGTATTTACCCTCTTCTTCCTTGTCCCCGATCTTAACCCTCCCCGTTTAGGCTGGATTTTTGCCCTAGAGTGTTCTGGCCGGGGGGCCTGATCAGATATGGAATGGTCTTCATCTGAAAGACAAGCCTGTGTCTCCACTTCAAAGTCACTGTCTATATGATTTACAGGGTCCATGCTAAGTGACTCAGGGCTTGGCCATATGTTTTCAGAAAAGATGCCGATATCCTGATTAGTGGGAAAGATAGGATGAGCTTCAAGATCAGTTTCCATAGATGTAATATCATCTGTGGGGGGAGGTATGGTAGGGCTCAAAAGTCTTAAGTCTGGTGATTGACTCAGCCCCAAGGATTCTCTCCTCTGTATATTTATTTTTTTCACAGTTTGGACCATGTAATTTTCCATCGTATTTGCTGTAGAAACAGCACCTTTTTTCGGCATCCTGCCACTAGAGCCAAAAGACAATGTCCACGAACAATAATAGATGACAAAATAAGTGCAACAGTGTCTTACTTGAAAAGTGGTATATGCCACAAGCGGCCAACAGAGTTTCTGGCCCTGTCCCTGTCGCCTCCTGCCGATGAGGGCCGTAGAGGGCCCGCCCTAGCCCCGGGCGTCCCGCTCGCATCCCGCGTCGCGGGGACGTCCGCACTTTTAATGCGCCTTCTGGCGCGCTCTCCCCGCGTCTGCAGCGTCTGATGCGTGCCGCCGCTAGGCCTACCGGGAAATGCAGTCCCCGGGGCGGCGGCAGGAACGTATTCCGTTGGAGGTTCCTCTACTTGGTAGTAGTAAAACTTGTGTGTTCCTGCATCGGCTGGAGGAAACTGAATCCATGAATAGAATACTTCTGTCTGCCAATATTCATGTGCCTCTAAAACACTGATTACTTTACCACCTCTCGATGATACTCCATTGTTTATGAGTTTGTAAGTTATAGTTTTTCTTACATTTACCGGGATGATTTTAACATCCGGGTCATTCTGTAGGAGATTTCTGTCATCTAAAACTGCTTGAGCTGCAGCTGCAGCTAATTCTTCGTCACTATTCATTATTTTGTTGACTGAAGAGTTTGCAGAACAAGTTTCAAGGAAACAAAGATTAGGTGCACGGTATTTTGTAACACTATATCCTTCAACGTTGAACAAATCAAAAACTAATACATAGGATTTTTCCTCCTACTCAGTTTTGGGGGATATTATCCTTTTAATAAAAAGTATTTATTGAACAGTCTTCTTTCTCAAGCATAAGAAATGTACTGCTACAATCACAATGCTGGTTATAAAGTACAATGCATATAATACGAAAAGTATTATAAAGTAGTACTGTAAAAGCATGGTATGGTTTCTAAGCCATATAAAATAACATATAATACATAAAATACCTACAGTGATAAATAGTGACTAAAAGTACTCAACTGGTGCTTCTAAAATACGCCTACCCCGGTGTACCTAACCTAAGTCTAGTACAAGGGAAGAAGTAAGTGAGGTGTAGCTTAAGTTTTAGTATTCTTTGCCAAGAATCTATTCCAAGAATTCTCTAAGGGTCTAATCAGCTCCGTACCTTGGTTTTAGAAGGAAGGAGGTCTTGTATCTCTCTCTCAGGACTCGATTTCCCAGCAACCCGCAAGGGGAAGCTGGAAACACTGGAGCTGGATTTCTCAGCAAGAGAAAAGACAGCGTCTCTCAGTGCGTCAGCTGGAGAGTCGGCTTCCTTCGGCACTTGCTGCTGTAGGGCGCGTCGGGCAAGTAGATAGTCGAACTGCTCCAAACCACCGTCTGTTTGTCTGGGCAAATGTAGGCATATTTATACCTTGACGGTGCCGAGTTTGACTTAAGATTGGACATAATAACGTCATCAAAGACTCAGTTCTTTGAAAACTCCATGATTTGCTAGATAAATTAGTATTCAGGCAAGGGGAAGTCCGTAGCTGCTGAAGGTTGGTTTTTCTAAGAAATCGTTGTTGATTGTCGGAGCTTAGTGGAAGTAGCCACGCCGTATTTGGGCTGCATAGGCTCAGTCTAAATAAGGTAATGATTTCTATGCCTATATAAGGATTGGGTAATTTATACCTATATATGGGCATGAATCGGGAAAACTACACTAGGGTCCTAGATTCCTACACAACAGTGGAAAATTGTAGTTCTTAATGGAGGGAGCCTTTACGTAGCATTTGTGGATCTCAAGGCTGCCTTTGACATGGTTCCCAGAGACAAACTTTGGGCCGCCTTGAAGGACATGGAAATCCCCCGCGCTACTGAAAATTATTGTGAGACTACACACTGGAAATTATGCCCAAGTGAGATGGGGCCAAGAGGGTGAATTAACTGATTGTATTTCAGTCGAGAAGGGTGTACGGCAAAGATGTGTTTTTTCTCCAACACTCTTTCTACTTTTTATCAATAGGTGCACCAAAATCCTTATGGGTTGTGTAAATGACTCCCCGGACTTGGGCGGTGTTAGGATCCCGGCATTATTTGCCATTGACACCCTTCTGGTGTCAAAAAACCCTAAAGGTTTGGAACTATTGATAGAAAGATTCATCCATCCACATAAACAATTCCGAGGAACAATTAGAGTAGGGGAAGTTAAACTAGAGAGATTTTGATTATCTGGGCATACATCTTTCCAACACCAGCTCACGGAACAGCCAGGTTGTCAAGAGTGGATTACTTCTTAACCATAGGGTAACCATAGGGTAGCTCCCGTTCTGAATTTGTGATAAGAACATATCTTTCCATCCAATGTATCCACTACTAGAAATTTAGAGAGGTCAAGCCATTGCTGTGGCTACCTATGGCTCAGAACTTTGGGGCTATAGCAATGTTAATCTGTTGAGTATTGCCAAAAACAAGTTTTTGAGAACTGCACTTAGACTCCAACAGAGCATGCCCCGGTATTTTTCTAGAGTGGACCTAAATGTTCGCTAAATTGATGCCATAGGAGACTAAAACCAGTCTTATGCTGGCTGAGATTTGGTTGGTTCCTGAGCTGGAATGTTTTATAAAGGATTGGAGGATATCCTTCTAATCCCAAAATGTGTCAATACTTTGCCGTGGCTAAGCTATATCAAGCAATTATACACTGCACTGGGGGCCCCTGATCTTTGGTAATGTCCGGGGAGCATCTCTGCTTCCCCTGTAAAGGGGATCAAAGAAGCCTTCTTGACAAATGAATGGAGGAAGGTATTGGAAAATACCAGCAGTGGCAGTTGTGCTGATGTATTACTGTATCAAATAGAGCCATGGTTCAAAACTTTATTGGAAGAAATTAACCCACCATTTACTAGATCTCTATATTAAATTTAAGTTAAGTACCTTGCCACTTGCATCCTTCACCAGCAAATGGAGATCCCACTCAAAGGGTAGTGTAGCCTGCTCAGCTTTTGGAGCAGCACAGGAGACAGATGTCCACCTACTCTTTTTTGTCCAGCATACACCAGACAGCCAAGACGCTGGATTGTTCCCTTGTGCAGATACCTTGGAATAAGGCTCCATAAAAAAGCTTTGCGTATTTTTAGGTCAGAAACGGGGTCTTGTGTGGTTTTCTCAATAGCCAAATTCTTAGAATAAGTCAGGCGTATCCATATTAAGGATACACATGCAAATGCCAGAACTTAAACATTTAGCATATAAGTCGACTGTAGTTATGACACCTCAGCTACAGCTGCACACTATTGCTTGGCGAACTACCAAACATAGCCTGCCAGAAAGCACCCACTTTTAGTGAAGTACTGTTTTTATAAAGCTTTGCCTCCAAAATTGCGTCTTAAAGTTGAAAGTGACTTTTTTGTACAGACTTTATTTAAACTTTAAAAAATTCAATACTGTGGCACTATCTCTTGGGAATTCCAGCATTAAGTGTATTTATTTGTTTGCTAATACAATGTGATTCTTATTTTATGCTGCTTTTATGGTCATCGACCAAAATAAAGTATTTAAAGAAAGAAAAGGAGTCTGTCTCTCTTTGTCTCCCATAATAATTACCCATCTAAACATCGGCATGAAACCAACTGGCCTCTTCAAATCATATATGCAACAGAAATATCCTACGATAGCATCCTGTCACTAGGAGCGTTTCACCAATATCTAACAGACACCATTCGCTGACAACTACTCCTACGAACCACGATTGAATTTTCATCCAAATCGTTTTTCATGCTGACATCACTCTTAGGCTCTATGCTGTTCTTAATCTTAATTACCTTCCCAGCATTCCAGCAATTTTTCTTATTTACCCTGACAGCATTTCCACATACCTTGTCAACAACCATTGGTTCTGTATATTTCATGCTCCCTTTTTTCCTATGCACAGGAACTTTTTTCTATATCCTGTCACCAACTTTAAAACGTTGAGAAACAACTTTTTTCTGGAATCAAAATACTCCTTTTGACTTTCCTGTGCTACATGTACATTTTGTCAGGCCACATTATCTATGTTTTCCAATTAATCCGGTTTTACCCACTTTGACATCCACCCTGTACAAATTTTGCTAGACGGTTTCCTATTCCTCAATAACTCAAATAGGGATATATTTATAGAAGTATGATGAGTGGTGTGGTTAAACCATAACTTGTACATGTGCCTGCAAAAGCCCACTGAACACAGTCTCCCAGGACTTTGTTCATGCATTTAACAAGCCCATTTGTTTGGGGGTGATATAAAGAGCTTTCAAGATGCTTTATTTCCCCTTGTAGGAGACAAGTTTGAAATTCTTGACTGACAAATTGCACCCTGTTGTCAGACACAATGAAGGACGGAAAACCTTCTCTTATGAAAACATCCTTCAAAAAGTCGATGACATTTTTGGACGTAGGATCACCTATGAACCAGACTTCAGGCCATTTTGAGTAATAATCTATAAGAACAACAGCGAACCTAGATGCAGATGGTAAATAGTTAAATGGACCCATAAGGTCAATACCAACTTTTTCCAAAGACCTAGATGGAAATTCAGTTGGTTGCATTGGGGGGCTAATTACTTAAAACGCTTTCTCAGCATTGCTGCACACTACACAATCACCCCCATACTTATCAATTACCTTATCCATAGTGAGCACCAGAAACTCTCATGTACCCTGCGCTTCATTAATGTTTTGCCCAAATGGCCTTCATGCACACCACACATTATTCTTTTCCTTACATTTTCAAGAGGCATAAACCTCTCTCCACGCATGAGTATACCATCCACCGTAGAAAGCTCAGAGGAAGTTTTCACAAAAGTTTGAAACTGATCATCCGTCCTTCAAAAACTTCATCACTTGCAACAACGATTTATCTATACCCAACTCTTTTCTCCATTTTATCTCACTAATGGCACACTGTTTTCACCAGCAATAGATGCAATGAAACAATTATGTTCTTCTTCCTTAACTATATCCATGTAACACTCATTGATTGGGAACCTTGACAAATAGTCCCCCTCTACCATTCCTATTGCCATGCCAATATGAGTCCTCAAAATCATATTGCAGCAGTTTCATGGCCAGCCTAGCAATTCATGGAATATGATCCTTAATCTTATCCCCTGACAATATGGAGACAGGAGGACTGTGATCAGATCTCAATACAAAATGATTTCCCCAAATATATGGATGAAATTTTGAGACCGCCCATTAACAGGCCAGAATCTCTTTCTCTATTACAGAGAAATTCATTTCTGCTCCCCTCAATACCCTTAAAGCATATCCTGGTGTGTTCTCCACACCCTCCTTAGCTTGAGTGAAAACAGCCCCAAGTCCAAAACTACTGGCATCAACTGTTATGGTACACTTTTCGAAATACATAAACCTCCTCTAAAGAGTTGGTGTGTATGGTTACTGCCAATTATGTCAGTATGTACCAAGAAATTAAGAAAGAAAAATTTCTTTCTATAGTCCCCTCACTCACCGGGGTTTCCCCACGGTGACATGCTTCATCATTGGGGCTTCCCAATTTCTCTACGAAAAAGGGGCGTGCTGCGACAAAACGGACTACGCAGGAGCACTTTTTACGTGAAAGGCTATGTGTGGTGCAAGGTGTAGTGATGGTGGAGTGGGTGTGGGTTTAAAAATACCGTGCTAGTGGGCCTCAACAATTTATTTTGCTCCTAGTCTGGTATATTAAAAAAAGGGGGTGACACTGCTATCTGGCCTTAAACTAGGGCTAGATCAGTGTTCTATGGTCAACATGTTTCAAGCTCCCCAAGCTTTTCATCAGGACCATACAGGGTCCAGCCCTGTATTTTCCACTCCTATGTCCCAATATTAGGGTTTTTTAAAAAAAATATAGTGATCATACTAAACGCTGTAATTATTTAAACATGCGTTTTGCATACATACGATTTGTATCCTACTCGTATTTCTGAAAAAGAGAATGACACTGATTAGTGGCAAACATCCCCCTCAAAGGAGTAGGGGTTCACACATGCAGCTCACTTCGTCTAGGGCAATGGTGTGCCTTGGGCACCATAATGGTGCGTGCAGGCTTTCCAAACTTGTGAAGATTAAAAAGGTTCTGTGAAAAGGTGGTAACGTGATTGGCACACAAATAACACAGAACTTAATGTGACTATTGACAAGACACACAACATATATACACAAAATGTTCTCATGGCAAAAAGGTATATTTACATATGAAAGTGCTCAGTTACACTTCATGGTCTCTGGCGAGGGCAGGATCGCCTCGTGGAAACGTTGCTGTAAAATTTTGGTGATAGTTACTTTCCGTTTTCACCCAAAGATTTGCGTTACCATTTTAAGGAAATCAAACCCTTTACGAGGTTAGGAACAACTGTGTTGCTTCGCGTTATTGTACTTACTTCCTATCGGCAAACCCGCTCGGTACTACCTGATCAATCCTCACCCGACCGCATACTAATGCTGGAGAGGAACGCCGGTGTATTTGGAGTCACCGTACTTCCGGGTCTAGTGCGTCTAGAACGTTCATAACGCGGCGGCCGTCTTAGGTGTATGTAGATGGAGCCGTCACGAGTGTGCTATGAAATTGTGAATATAATTACTAATCAGCTGATTTTTAAAAAAAGGAGGTATTTACAGTAATGCCTCGATGTTGGGTGTTCATTTAATACAATTTAGGCAAAAGGATGACAAAAAGTATTTAGTCAGTTTTCATTCTGAGTAGTTGGTCTGAAAAATCGGTGATACCGTCTACTTATGTTAGATAAAGTTCTGAGTTTTGTAACACTGGAGAGATACTTCCCAATGTCACTAGATGGTTTGTTTTCTCTGTTTGGGTTGCAGTTCAAAGGTCAGAAAAAATCAGAAAAAATCTCTCAAGGCTTGTGGATCAATAGGGTGTATTGTAGTGTTCTTATTGGTTAGGTTAGGTTCTGAAAGCACCCCAAGGGATTTCGTCGTTAAGCCCAAGGGTGTCAGTGTGAAGTCGATACACCCATCTTTGTTCACGTTCATGGAGGATTCTCTCCAGGTTATCCTTGTTTTTCACTGTCTCTAACACCACCCAGGTCAAGTCATTTGGTGTATGGTTCTGTTCGATGAAGTGGGTAGTCATCCTGGTGGTAGCTCGTTTGCACCTGATATTGCTTCTGTGTTCCACTATGCGGGTACTGACCTTCCTCGTGGTCATCCCTACATAGGTACACTTTTCTTCAGGGTCAAAAGATTTCCGAATTTTCGATCCTGCCAGCTGGGATTTAATCCCCTCAAAAACTTCTTGACACTGTTTGTCCCACACAAATGGAACATTTTTATTCAACATATTAGACAATGACTTGACCATAGATGCATAATTAGATATAAACCTGGCGTAGAGTTCACATAAACTGATGAAGGACTTGAGACCGGTCTTATCAACTGATGGAGACACATCAATAATAGCCTTAACAAGGCCAAGTCTCGGAGAACCCACTTTTCAGATATTACATGTCCTAAGTACTCAACTACGTCCTTCAAGAACTGACTTTTTTCAATTTTCAAAGCTACACCTTTTTCCTGCATAATACTCAAAACCTGTGTCAAAGTGTTGTCATGTTCATCCCTTGTTGCCCCATAGCTCAACACATTATCCTGGAAGGTGGCTACACCTTCAACACCTTTGAGCATCTGACCCATAAACCTTTGAAAGACAGCAGCAGCTGATGTCAATCCAAATGGCATTCTGCAAAACTGATACGTCCCTATGGGAGAAACAAACACTGTAAGGTGTCTAGAAGAGGGATCTAAAACAACCAGGTGGTAGGCTGTGGCTAAATCCAGCTTTGAAAACCACTTGGATCCATTGATCATGGTTAATAGCTCAGAAATTGTAGGCAGTGGATGTGAATCAAGCCAAATATGTTTATTTAGGCTGCACAAATTCACACAAATGCGCAAATCTCCATTTTCTTCTCGCTTCGGCCAAAGGTGCCAACCATAACGAGGATTCAATAGGTTTGATTATAACTTTTTCACACAACTCATTCAATTCTTGTTCCAGTCTCTCTATGACACTAAAAGGTACACTCCTCAATTTGTGTTTGACTAGTATAGCTCTATCTTTAAACTTGATTTGGTGAGTGAACCCCTTAATCATGCCCAACTGGGCATTAAAAACAGATGCAAAATGCCTTACGATTCCTTCTGTGAAATCATTGTTTTCAGCAACTGAAACCCTGATCCTTGGTGCCTGGTCTCAAAACCATTTGGAATACCCCTTGGTGGAACCACCCTAGAATTAATAATCCTCTGATTGCAACATAAACTTTACTTAGAACTTTCCTTCCTTTAATTTATAAAATATCTTCAAAATACCCTACAAGCTCAATCTTGCTTCCTTCATACGACACAGCGGGCCTGTCAGGCGGTTCCAAAAGTCTATTCACCCATATTTCTTAAACAGTTCTTGCGTAATCATGGTTATCCTGGCACCAGAATCTACCTGAAGATTAGTTTTGTTATCTCCTACTCCAAGTTCAACATAGGGATCAACACATGTAGAAGCATCACGCTTTACCACCGGGTCATCAGCAACAACCATCACCATATCTCCAAGGTCATCTTGCATCTTTTGCAACTCATCATAATCTACGTCAGAGACTTTGGCTACCCCAGGATTGTTAATCTTACTTCTATTGGTCTGGAAACTTCCTCCAGTATATTTGCCACTTTGACACACTTTGGCAAAGTGACCTACCTTACCATATATCCTGCATGTGACATTCTTTGCAGGATACATTTTGTTCCCCCTAGCATGAATAGCATTGACCACCTAAAACATGTGTTGATCTGCTTGAAAAATTGTCTATTGTCCCCCCGGGTCATAGTGCTAGCTTTCATCTCCTTGACCTTATCTACACCTACAGCTTCTGTAGATGTATCTGCAAGTTGTTTAACAGATGTCTCAGACAATTCTATACTCTTCGCTGCGCAGATAGTTTCCTAGAGTGATGGATTTCACATAGAAATAAGCTTCTGTTGAATGGTCTTATCAGAGCATTTTCAGATGTACTTATCCTAGACAATCTATCTGATCAGTAAATCTCTCAAATTGACTATCTGCGCTTAATTTCCTGAGGTCTTAAATAAAAGCATCAACATCTTCGCCTTTATCTACAATTTTTAAAACTATGATGAATCATAGGGCCGAAAGTAAAGCTGAAAACATGCGTACGCAGGGAACATGTAGCAAAGTGAAGAATGCAGTTCGCCGCGTGATAAAAATCTGTTCTGCAACAGCCGTTAGAGTTACGGAAGCAGAGGACAGAATTTCGGCACTAGAGGACGACAAAGCAGCTCGTAAATTGTAGTTGGACGCTGTTAAAGCACATCGGGATGATCTCAGTCACAAATTATCCGAGTTGGAGAATCAGGCACGCAGGAACAACTTGCGTATTTTAGGTATTCCGGAGAAGAAAGAGGGGTCCGATGTCCGGAAATTCATTTGTGAACTGGGACTGGACTGGAGGAAATTCAGTCACGATGTCTTCAGTCAAGCCCTAGGACAGGAACCCCCAAAGCTCAGCGACAATTTGGTTGAGGCATGCAGGATGTATGATGATTGGGTTGGGGGTGCACTGGATAAAGTTGCCCCCTGGACTCAAAAAGCCATGGCACGGAGCACGAAATCCGCTCCGTGGTTTACCGCCGAGCTGCGCGCCGCCAAAACTAAATGTAAAACTTTGGAGCGTAGATGGAGACCGGAATATGCCCCCTCACTACGTGAAGTCTATAAGAGTGGATTAAGGTCCTATCACAGTCAGATTAGGAAATCTAAAAGAGATTACTATAATAAGAGGATTGACTGTTCAGATAATACATCTAAAGAGCTCTTTATGATTTTGAAGGAACTCTCCGCCCCTCTAGCGAGTTCAGGGGAAGTCCCCCCCTCGACAGAATCATGCAATGAGATTGCAGACTTTTTTGTAGGGAAGGTAGAAAAGATCTACGCATCTTTTCAGATTAACTCAGAACCCACAAATTTGCCAGATCCCAGCTGTGAGAAACAGGCTATGAAAAAACTTAGGGAGCTTGTGGTCCCCCGAGCAGAGGAGCTAATTAACATCTTATTAGACATTCACTCTGGCTCCCCCATGGATGCGGTCCCAGCGAGGATTCTTCGCAGTCATCTTCCCCAGGTAGCAGAGCACATAGGCAATATGGCCACTCTTTCCTTCCATGAATGTCTAGTTCCGGACATCTGGAAATTGGCCCAAGTTGTCCCGATAAAAAAGAAAGCCCACATTAGCATAACACAACTGGACAACCTTAGACCAATCTCCCTCCTTCCCTATTGTGCGAAGGTAGTAGAGAAATTGGTTAACCGACAGCTGGTGAGCTTTGTGGAGGAAAATAAGCTCCTCCACTCGTCTCAGTCGGGATTCAGGGCCAAACATTCGACTGAGACCGCCCTTCTTCTATCCACGGTACTGTTGCGGAGTAGGGCTGATGAGGGTCACACGGCCGCACTGGTCCTATTGGACTTAAGTGCGGCGTTTGACACCGTATCGCACTCCGTATTACTGGACCGTCTGAGTGAGAAGGGAATAATCGGTCCTGCTCATGAGTGGTTGGTTTCCTTCCTCAAGAACAGGAGATTTCAAGTGCACTGCCCACCATGCAAATCCAGTATAAGATGTCTTAGACAAGGGGTTCCACAGGGCTCGATTCTGAGCCCCACCTTATTCAATCTGTACATGGAACCCCTTGCCAAACTGGTGGAGTCATATGGTGTTGCCATAGTCTCTTATGCAGACGATACACAACTGGTGATCAACCTGTCCCGTGATCCAGTTGTGGTTGCTGAGAAATTCTCGGCCTGCTTGGTGGCACTTGATGGGTGGATGAAGCAGAACTATCTCCGCCTCAATGGTAATAAGACTGAAGTTCTTATTGTTGGTCCCTGTCCCTCCATCTGGACATCCGCCTGGTGGCCCGCAGAACTGGGCTCTGTCCCTGTCCCGGTGGATACAGTCAAAAACCTTGGCATACTTCTTGATTCTAATCTAGCCTACACCAATCATGTTGGTAATGTTGCCGGTAAATGCTATGGCATTTTGAAGGTCCTGAGGAAAATCCTTGACCTACTGCCTCCCAGCACCAGAAAAACAATGGTACATGCCTTGGTCACCTCCCATTTAGATTATGGGAACTCCCTCCTATGTGGACTCAATAAAAAAGGCCTAATGCAGTTGCAACGCGTCCAGAACGCAGCTGCCAGGCTTGTCCTGAACCTCCCTAGGAGGGCCTCTGGGAAACTTGCTTTGCGTTCCCTGCATTGGCTTCCAATTAAGGAACGAATTAAATTTAAAACTATGTGCATTACCCATCGCATAGCTCACAAAAAAGCACCTTCATATCTCCAGGATTTGCTTCCAATCTATCGTCCTTCGCGCCTTCTTAGGTCAATGGGCAGCATGCTATTAGTGGTTCCACGGATCCACAGAGCAAGGATGGGAGGATGGTCCTTTAGACGCCTAGCCAGTAAAGACTGGAATGACCTGCCCATCGAATGGAGGATGGAACCGTCTGAAGCAAGGTTCAGACAGAGGTTGAAAACCCATCTTTTCCCCAAGGCATAACCAGTTTAGTTTCCCCCCGGCCCGAATGCTCTTCCTCCTTGAGCTAAGCTGATGCGATGATTAGTGGGATTTTCAGCGCGGGGACGCACTGTTCCTTGTGCAACCATGCGCTTAACAAATGCCATTAATAATAATAATAATTAATAACTTCTTACCGAAGCTTTCCCAGATCTGACCCTTTGGGACTGGTCAATCAAAATTCAAAGAGCTCCTAGGTTTCCATTTACAATCAGAAAGCCCCGCCAAGGAGAGGAAGATCGTCCAAGAGCAATTTTAGTGTGTTCAATAACTTCCTAGCGAGAGAAGCTATATATTCACGTGCTAGGCCAGATAAAAGGGGGCTGGCTAAAGATTGCAATTTTTTTGTCAGGCCAGACTTTTGCCAGGCAACAGTCTCCAAACGCTGGCATCTCCGTCAGCTCATACCGGGCTTTCAGAATAAAGGGGCCACTGTATTTTTGCAGAATCCTGCAAAGCTTAAAGTCATCGTAAGGGGTCAGACAACATTTTTTTTTTCAGAGATGGATGCCAAAGAGTTCTTGGGATCTTTATAAAAAGAGATGGCTTTAGCTGTTATCAGCGGTAATCGGCTGCTCTCTCTGTATATGGTAGTCCTTGTTCAAATTTTGTTTTCTCCACGCCCGGGGGGGTCTGTATTCCATATATATACCCATAAGGATGATATTTTCTTTCCTGCCCGGGGGGGGGGGGGGGGGGGGGGACACGGCACTCCATATTTAACAGGGACTGATAGCCCCTGGGCCTCATATGGTGGGATGGGTGGGCTGGGTGGGTTGGTCGGGAAGGGCCATGGGTGAGCGGGTAGTGAGGAGGGGTCACGGTGGCGGGTGTAGGGGGTGAAAAATCAGCAGCAGCTAAGACACAGTTAGAAATGGTTCTTCTGGTTCAGAAGATATTCAATAACGATTGGACTTATATAGAGATTGAGAGACTATGTTTTTCATTATCTTTCTGTATTGATTTTCCGGCATGTATTTTTTTCTCCTGGAAATGGATAGGAAGTTAAATATTTGCACCTTGAATGTATGCGGACTTAACACTCCTAAAAAAAGGCATGTATTAGCCAGAATTGTTCAGTTGCTACATATTGATCTTATATGTTTGCAGGAAACCCACATTTCATTGGCCAATAGGGGATGTCTGAAAAGTCTAGGGCTAGAGATGGTTGTTTGTTCTAAACAAACCGGTGTCAAAAGAGGGGTGGCTATTTTTATGAAACGGGGGTTGGGCGTCTGTAGAAAAAGCTCAGCAGATAAATTATTTTATTTATTTGTTTCTTTCATCATCATTATTAGGCATAATTGACATTGAGGTGCAGCCAAAAATTGTCTCTGACCATAATCCTTTGATAATTGATCTTACTTTAGGCCCCCATCAAAAAACTAGTAATCAAGCCTGGTCATTCGAAAGAAATCTACTGTTGGATGAAGAGTACTATAATTTTATGATTAAGATAATTCAGGAGTTTTTTGCATTTAATAGAGGAACAACTTCGATTCAAGTTGTCTGGGATACTTTTAAATCCGTAGTTAGGGGAGAAACCCTTTGTTTTTCAAATACTAAACGGAGAAAGACATGGGCTAAACACAAAAACGACTTTGACTTGGTTACATTAGCTGAGCGGAAATTAGCTGAAATGATCAGACAGGGTCTGGATCCAGCTAATGCCCAGAGAGATCTTATTATTTTTTTTTTTATTTTTTTTTTAAACCTTTATTAGCATTAAGCAGTTACATTCAGAGTCTACCAACCGTCACGGTTGAACATAGGTATAGAGGTAGAGTATGCAAACAATGTAAAACAGGAGCAATGCAAAGGTACACCTCACAAATCTATGCTGTAACTCAGGAGAACTCAGTACCAATATGGCCACAGGATTAGGGAAGGTTTGTTTTTTAAATTAAAGTTAAAGAAGAGCAGGATCTGATACCGCACAATTAGACCTTTCCAAAGCCAGGGTTACACATGAAATAGGATATTCACAGCAGTACCATCGTAGGCAGGATATTCATGTCAGGACGTAGAAACAGGATATTCAATAAACATTACATGTCCCCACCTAGACCGTGTCCGCCCGCCGTGTAATAAAGCATTAAAAAAAAACATACACCATTTATCTGAACCAGGAAAACGCACGGAGAGTCACCTCTAATCAGACCCGCAAGAAAGAGAAAAGAAGAAAGAAAGGAAAGCAAAAATTAAAAGGAAAAATAAAGGCCATAGAACAGAAGGGAAAAATGAAAAACAAAAATACCCCACCCCCAGCCCCCCACCCTGCACCCCTGCATACGGCTACGGCCTACCCCCTTAGCAGCGTGCCTGTCGCCCCGTGTCTAAACCCGAAATATAGAGAAGAGAGACAACGAGGAGAGAAAGAGACAATATTCCACACAAAGATAAAAGAAGGAAAGAAAACCCCACGATAGGGAAAGATGAAGACATGGAGGGTCCCCAGTACAGGCCCCCGCCGCCCCCCCCCCCTCCCCCGCCGCCTCACATCATTACAATGATACCAGAGTGAATAATAAAGCGTCAAGGAGCAACAGGTTCAGAATCACAATTGCAGCCCAGCCCCTCAAGCTACCCGAGCAAGATGGAAATCTCCCCATGCTGATACAAAGGAACAGAGTGTCATTGATGCACACGACTCATGTAGCCCCAAACATAAGTATGCCGCAAATATTAGGAAGCGGAAAAAGGCAAGTAGAATATCGCACTGAACGGGCAGGCCAGATCAGAAAAGAATAGGAAGCCTTGCAATGTTCCAGGTAACTGCGCCGTCAAAGTTCATCCGCCGCCATTTTAGCCGTCCACGATCCGGAGAACAATATGTAGCACAACAAGGACAGCCATTTTGTAGTGTCCTGCACCCACAGCAAGACTCGTCACCAGGAGATGCGCGCGAGAGGGAGAAGAATAAAACATAGCCGGTGGTCGCTCCAATGAGACGATGTACCCCTGGAATCGGATGTCCATGAAGCAATCAATTAAAAACAAACAGGGAGTCTTCAAGGAGCGAACCTCCCCTCTCGCCGCCGATAGAGTCAAAGCAAGGTCTCACCACAGTGCCTGCACAACAAGGCCGAGCAGGGGCCACATAAACAATGTCTCACAATAAGGATACCGGCGGCAGGTTGTTTTCCCCATTCCAGTGATACCGGGCTCACCCCTGTAGCGATCCGGATCCAATTCCGCCCTTCCAGCGTACGGGAGGTATATGATCCCTCTCCCCTCGATCTATTGTGCGCGCTGCCAACGCCATTTGCGGACACACCACATTACAACACTACTCACAGGAGGGACCCCCAACAGAACGCCGCATCGACCAGTGTCAGGGCCGCCCGCCCTAGGTTTCAGGAAAGGGGGATGGTGTCAACAGTTCCCCAACGTTGGTACACTATAGAGGCATCGCCCCCACTTCGTGGCGTGTGAGCACATACGAGCCCCCGCAGTCAGGATGGTGCAACAGCGGTAAAGCTCCGCAACCAGCTCCAAGTAACTGTGATGCGGAGTGTAGGCAGCGCATTTCGGGCCAAGCAAAGTTCCAGCAGAGTAGCAAAATCAGTTGGTAAACGACCAACTTCATCGGGGGGGGGACACCAAACCAGCGCTGAAGGACAGCATGTGTCTTGCCCTCACGTTCCACGGGGCAGCGCTAAAGCCAAGTTCTCGGGGGCGGGCTGACCTGCATAGCGGTTCACCGGTACCTTCTGGGTCCGTGCGGCAGCTGTTGGTGCACTCTCAGGCGGCTGCGAGATCACGCGGGGTCCCGGCTTCAAGGCTCGTGCAGGCCAAAATCACGGAGGTCCGTAGCTTCGCTTTCAGGGCACGGAAATCCCTCGGAGTCGGACGCATCTGCTTAGCGCTCCATCCGACACACGGGAGCACCGGAGCTGTGCGGGGTGGGCGATGGAATCAGGCGGCGGGAGAGGAGAGCCGGCGGAGCCGGGAGCCCGGGCGACCATCTTGGCCGCCGGTCTGGCTCCGCCCCCGAGATCTTATTATTAAGAGGGCGGTAGCTCATGCTAATATCGCTGATCAAATAGCGCGGAAATATGTCCAGTATAAGGAAGATTCATACAAACTCAGTGAAAATACTGGTAGAATTCTGGCTACAAGATTAAGACAGAAAGCAGTTTTTAATGATATTGCGAAAATTATTGATTTAAACGGAGTGATGCAAGAAACAAAAGACAGTGTTCTAGAAGCCTTTCGAAGATTCTACCAATCTTTGTACAGTGCGACTGTGGCAGAGTCGACTGTACAGGATGAAGGAGAATGAAGGATCTAGATTCTTATGAACTTCTGAATACACAAAAAGCGTTATTAGCTGCTTCCATAGTATGGGAAGAAGTTGAGTCAGCCCTATTAGGTCTGGCCCTTGGAAAAGCTATGGGTCCTGACAATATTCCACTTGAATTTTACCGAACCTTTAGGAATATACTTAAAAGCGAATTACTAGAGGTGTGTCAACAAGCATTTTTAGGTAATTCTCCCGACTCCTGGTCAGATGCAACCATTGTGATTTAAAAAAAAAAAAGGAAAAAATACATCGAAATGGGGTCTTATAGACCAATTTCATTACTCAACACAGATAGCAAGATCTACTCGAAGATACTTGCCAATAGGCTTAATGATCTAATGCCGAGCCTGGTGTCAAAAAGACAACATGGGTTTATTAAACACAGAGATATGACAGATCACGTTAAAGGGATCCTCTCCATGCTAGACTGGTCACAGGCTACCAATTCCCCTGTTGCTGTGGCCCTGTTAGATGCAGAAAAAGCATTTGACAGGGTATCATGGAGATTCCTGTGGGCAGCTCTGGCATGGAAAGGATTTCCCCAAGAATTTATCACCTCTGTACAGACATTATATTTCCAGCCAAGGGCTGCTATGCGTATCTCGGGTAGGCTCTCTGGGAGTATAGCAATAGAGAGGGGGACGAGACAAGGTTGTCCCTGTTCCCCCCTGCTATTTGCTCTTTATATAGAACCCTTTATAAATTGTTTAGAAAATAACTTTGAAATAAAACCAGTAAAGATACACGATAGGGCGTACAAGGTATTGGCGTACGCAGACGACATTGCGATCGTCACATCCGACATCCATACTGCCTTACCTAAGATTATCGAAGCAGCTGAGATATTTGGGAGACTCGGGGTACAAACTAAACATTACTAAGACCCAATTGATACATTCAGAAGCTGGTCGCCCCAGCGACATGATCTTTGAATCCGAGGTAATTTATCTAGGTATCAAAATTTCATCCAAGGTGGAGGATGTGGTGCGTTTAAATTTGGACCCAATTATAGTATTGGCAAATCGTACATTAGAAAGGCTCAATAATCTACATTTATCACTTTATGGGCGCTCTAATGTTCTAAAAATGCTTATTTTTCCAAACTTTTTATACATTTTTCGGACCATTCTTTTATTTATCCCAACGCAATTTTTTTCTCGAATTGAAAGGATGTGTTCTAGGTTTTTATGGAGCTACCGACGATCAAGGAGAGCTCTCAAATGGTGTATGTTATCTAGATCAAGAGGCGGTTGGGGTGATCCCAATTTCCGTTTATATCACTGGATAGCCCTCCTGCAACATATGGGTGTTTTATTTCTACAGGATGATCCTACGGAATATTTTGCCGCACCATCCATATATGAGATGTTGCTGGGCACTGAGGCGCGGCAATGTCTAGTTTGTATAATTGAACCCAGCTGTTACAAGAAAACTAAGTTTAAAGTTCTTTTGACAGCCTTCGAAATATGGAGGAAGATTAAGAGGAGAATTGGCATATGTTCTAATTTAAGCTTTTATACCCCGTTTAATAAATGTATCTTATTTCCAGAAGTATTTAAGGATCAGGTTATGGCTAGATGGTCTCGAGCCGGAATTTGTAAGGTGGGAGATTTCTTTCAGGGGAATCAGTTAGTTTCTTTTGATTTTTGCAGTCAAAATATAAACTAGCTTGTTCAGATTTCTTTAAATACCTTCAGGTTCGTAGTTTCTTTGAGCAGAAAATAACTCAAAATTTGATCACATCTAATAAGAGTGAATTTCTGGAGGCTAATAAACGAAGATCCAAAATGGGGCCGTTATATCAGCTGCTCTTAGAGAAGACCGAGGACGATCTCTCGGTTTGGGAGACTAAGGGCCCGATGTAGGTAGCCCTTTACCGATCGGAATCGGCCGAAAATACCGATTTTCGGCCGTTTCCGATCGGTAAAGGGCTATCGAGATGTAGGGGCACATTTTCAGGAATTTTACCGAATCGTTATCATTACCGAATCGGTAAATTTACCGATTCGGTAATGATAACGATTCGGTAAAATTACCGAAAATGCAATGTAGGTAGCCTATGTTCCATCAGCACATGGCTTACAGAATCGGTATTTTACCATGGAATACAAATCCATGGTAAAAAACCGATTCCTGTGTACATGCACATCTGTGCATGTACACATGTGCCATGTGACAGACAGACGTGCCCTTAGGGCATGTCTGTGTGCCACATTGCACACATGCCCGTTTTGGGGGTGCTAGAGGGTGTCAAAGTGACACCCCCTGCACTCTTGTGAATTCTTTAATTACCGATTCGGTAAATACCGAATCGGTAATGCCTAATCATTCCTATGGGCTTCAAAGCCCATAGGAATGAATGGGCATTACCGATTCGGTATTTACTGAATCGGTAATTAAAGAATTGTTAAGGATTCAGTAACGAATCCAGATGTTGGGACCTACATCCCATTTACCGATTTTGAAATACCGAATCGGTAAAATTCGGTATTTCAAAATCGGTAAATGGGATTTACCTACATCGGGCCCCAAGTGGCAAAACAAGTTTGGGTTACCATTAATCAACTTAGAGAAAATAATTGAGCTTTCTGTTAGGGTCTTATTCAACGGTCCCTTAAAGAGTCAACATTTTATGTCTATTTTTAATTCATACTATACTCCCAAAAAACTGGCAAAATGGAATTCTACGCGGGGTAATAAATGCAATCGCTGTGGGCTACATGCTGCGGATGCACCTCATATGTTTTTTTCCTGCCCTAAACTTTGTCAATTTATAAGGGTCGTTTAATATTTCCTGAACCATAGTTTAAATATACAATTGCAATTAACTGCCGATCTTGTGATCTTAGGCTCTCAAGAAAGTTTGGCTAGACATGGGAAGGATGCCGAGGCTGGTTTTATCTTCATTTGTATGTCTATCTTCCGACTTTGTATAACAACTCAATGGTTGAATGCAGAACCACCAACGTTTCTTAACTGGCAATCTAGATTATTGTCCATAAATCATCTTGAGACTGCGGTGTATAAATCTAAAGGCAAGAAAAAAAAATGCTGGGCTTGAAATTGTGGGCACCCATTGTCAATTGGATATGAATTTCTTCTTGCTGTATTACCCGGTAGTGATTATTTATTTCTTTGTTTTCCTTTTGACTAAATTTATAAGATTTGTGTAAACAGATATCAAAATGGACAATGTATTATGATTGCTTGTTTATTCTTTTGTGTTCTTTCTGCTTGCTGTTAAAAAAAGTCAATAAAAAAAATAAAACATAAAAAAACATCTTCGCCCGACGTTTGTTCTTTACAGCTTCCATATATTCATCATGCTCTTTTTCTACATTATTAGCAACAAAAGGTGGCTGATACTTAAACACAGACCTCCTTTCAAATCCCAACGAATGGAGCAATAATTTTTAGGTCTCGCCTAGACGAAAGCAAAAGCGAAAGCTTTTGCTGTCTAGGGAGACAACTTATGTTGCCGCTTTCTGGGGAATGAAGGGGAATGTGGACAGCAGAGTGTTACGAATTTCTTCTGCAGGCGATTCTACCTCGTGAGCGCGCACGTCGTCACTGACGCATGCGCACAAACAAAGGCATCCACACACTGCATATACACACACGCACCCCCCCTTAAACATACACACGCGCACACAGACAGACAGACGCACGCACAAACACACTGAAACAGACACACACACACGCGTACACCCCACCCCCACTCACCCCTCACCCCTCCTCTCACTCAACTTACCTGTTCTGGTGGTGCACGGCGGCGGCTCCTTCTCCCGGGTGGCGGTAGCGCTTTGCGGGGCTCTCTCACCACATGAGAGCCCCGCCTTCCCCATGCGCCCGGCCGCTCTTCACCCGGTCCCCCATCTCGGGACCGGGATTCAATGCGGAGCCTTCGTGGCTCCTCGGGCAGCTCTCTCTGTCTCTCGGCGCGATGGGGCGGGACTTCCGGTTGGGGCCGCGCTGGCATTGGCCGGCTTCCCAACCGCTTCCGGGTCGTCGCGGGCAGCGCGGCGGCCCGGCACAGCCATGATGCGTATGTTTTTACACTGAGGTTCATTCCCTTGTTCATTCAGTCTCTCAAAGAAACATCCGCTTTTCTGATCACATTTTCCAACAACTGGTCAGATATTCAGAGTTTTGTAATTTAATGTTGACTTAACTGAAATGTATTTTTTAGCGCCTTCGCTTCATTTCTTTACAGTGTTAAGAAAGCAAAGCACTACAGAGGTAAGAGTGACGTGTCATTAGTGAAAGGGTTTGATGTGGATGCTTTCCCTCTAATGTATAAACTAAATCTAAGTTACACTCAGTACAGACACAGGTTCACCAGTCTGGATCGAGCCCTTTTCCCCTCCAATCACAGCAGATCAGATCTTATTAACTTTTGCAACCTCCCATGAGGACTGCCCCGGTTACATGTTGTGTTACTGGTCAAGTTATTTATAACTGTCGGAGCACTTGTTTTGCTGGTTTAGATTCAGGAACTCGATGAAACCCACGCTTGCTTGGTCTCCTCCGTAATCTGAACAGCTGGTCTTCATATATGCAAACGCTCGCTCCCCACCTTGGCTGCAGCTGCCTCCATCCTGCTGGTTTTAGATTAACAGAAAGAACTTCAAGCAGGGCACACTGCGACGTTGCGCCTTATCCTTAAGTAAGTTGGCAGTACCCTTTTAAAAAAGATTTACTACGGACACTTCTGTGGGTGCATGAGGGGCCACGTGCATTTTATCAGCACAGCACCCACTACGCTTCATGAACCTCAGGGCCGTGAACCTGGCACTATGTTAAAACAATGCACGTCGCTGCTGCAGCACAGCGCCGGTTATGCTTCATGAAGCTCAGAGGCTGTGAACCGGGCACTGTGTTGGTAAAACAATGCATCTCTGGCAGTGCTTCTCAATCCTCGCCCGCACACAAAATGAGCAAACTCAGGTCTCCTACTGCTCTGCTTCGGACCTGCAGGTCTTCTGTGCACACTGGTTATTGTGCTTGTACCTCAACACATCCCTCTACCCCAGTACACCTAGTTCTTCACATACACTTACAAAATGGACGGTGCGCCACCAATGCTGCTCAACCGGATCTCTTTTCATGCATACACATAGCGCTATTTTTGTCACCCAATGATATGCCTTATGTTCTAGCAGCATTTGAGAACAAGCATTTGCAATGCAATAGGTCTTGCATTTGCAAGAGTTTAAGCTTTTGGTATTGTAAATGACAATGCATTTTATTTATCTGTATAAAAACACATAAATAAACTGTATTGGCTTTTACAATGCCAATAGCTAAAACTCTCGTAAATGCGAGACCTATTGCATTGCAAATGCTTGTTTTCATTCTTTCTGGTCTATAACGTGACGCTCCAATTGCCCCCAGATATGTGATAAAGGCATCATACTAGATTTTCCAAGCAATAGGGAGATTTCCAGGTATCAAAAGAAATGGCAGTGGAGGTGCCACAGATTTCATACTACAATTTAACCTAATGGTACTTGACCTAACACTTAAATGTTTTTTTCCTGTGCCAGTATCTGTCATAAACTGAACTCAGCACCTTGAAATGCAAAGTGCCATACCCCTCCTCAACACTGCATCACATAACATTAAAATTGATTCACCATAATGCATGTGTCTTCAAAGTATGCATATCACTGTGATGCGCATGTACTTAAATTAAATTCCAAAACACTGCCCTTGAAATGTAATGCATGCCCTGTGAGCAACCCGTTGCATCATAAATTCAAGTGCACTCTGACCTTTAATTAGTTATGAAGAGGTATGCACATCACCGTGGTTTGCTTCTTACAACACTTAAATGCACAAGCACCTTAAACATTGTGTCGTAGTGTGCGCATCACCATGTCATACCTCAAGCATGGTGCACGCATCACCGTGATATCAGCTGTTCAATGCTGCACACTTACATCTGACCTTGTTCCGATAAGAAAATAATGCTCCCACAATGATGGCACGTTGACAAATACGACAGATTCTAGACCAATAACTATTGTATTCAAGGGAATCTAAGATGTTGGTACGTACATAGGTTTCTAACATCAGATTCTATTCCGATAATCATTAATCCAACGAGATCTAAGATGGCCGCCGCACTTATGATGGCGGCACGTACAAATCCAGCCGTGCAGCGTGTACTCGATTGCAAACTTTGCATGAACTCACTTATACAGCCTACTTGTAACAGTACGTCAGACCTCTCATCCAACATGGTGTTTTATTACCTCAGGAAAAAGTCTTCCCACAAGCGCCAAGAAACCGCATGGTGTATGTGCGCTCTATGCGCTCTATAAATATTTTTTAACATAATGTAACATAACACAAACAAAACGTTGAGCATGCGCACTGACCTTACTCGTTCCTGCTCACAAGTTGTAGCCAAATACAGGTGTATGCTAGTTCTCGTGCAGGCGAGTTCCCCACTCTTGGTAAACAAATTGTGGATGAAAACCGATTTTCTGATCGGAAATCATTAAAAGAAGTCTTTACAATGAAACAGGGCCGTTTCTAGGTTTTTTGCCGCCCTAGGTGAGAATTGAAAAATGCCGCCCCCTCCCTTCTACTACCATCACTCTCTCCGCCTGTCATTCAGGCTAGAAGCCTCATTCATTTCCTGCTTTAATAGAGTTTCTATTATGCTCTTTTGGGTCTTTTTTGAAGCAATGCGGTAAATCACTCTAGCTTGCTCTCACATTCCCTCAAA
The DNA here is from genome assembly GCF_964261635.1 of Lissotriton helveticus. Taxonomy (NCBI): domain Eukaryota; kingdom Metazoa; phylum Chordata; class Amphibia; order Caudata; family Salamandridae; genus Lissotriton; species Lissotriton helveticus. The sequence continues at coordinate 794,235,619 of NC_136072.1, forward strand.
GGTGAAAAGGCAAAATGTATTCCTTGGCTGGATATCACATTCTTTGGAAATCCAACCATGAAGATGATTGCAAGAGGACACTCGCCTCGGAGTACACTTTTGGCATGGTCCTCCACACCTTAGACACACGTATGGCTTGTGTCCATCATCTCACATGGGACATCAATCAATGGTAGAGGCAATGAAGGAGCCTTGGAATGGCCTGTAGTCTTGCCACTCACTTTAGATGTTGGGTGTGGTGGTAATACCTGGCTAGTAGAACAACAGATCTACCTGTCCTTTGTCTGTTTGGCTGAAAGTAACTTACGAGCTTGAAAGAAGATAAGGTTTCTGTGTGCCTCTAGAGCCATCAGAACAGGTACTTGCACCTGTTCTGGTTCTATAGGTTTGCTGTGCTGTAGACCTTCCTCCCAGACCAAGCATTGACTGCTAACCACCCCAGTGGCAAGTTGTTTTTGACCACCATGCATAGGCCCAGTAGAGTAGGACACTCTTCCTGTGTTTGTTTGAACTTCCACCTGTCGCTCTGACAATGACCCTGAGTCCAATACAAGATTGACCCCAGGGAACTTAATGTCTGGAACAGAGGAAGCAGGCACCATAACAATATATTCTCAGAACGTGCCCTGGTTTGCACTACAATACACTCTCTAGATCCTTCACCTCCAGTTGTGGAGGCAACCTCAGCCTAAAGCTGTAATGCTGCCTGTGATCAATGTTGTCCAGGGAATGCAGGCCTCTGGCCATGGCACTAGCTGAGGCACAATTAGGTTATTGCAAAGCAGGCACCCAGACCATGTAGCTGTTGACCTCTACCAAGCGTCTGTTCGTTTGCAGCGGCTGCCAGGAGAAGACTGTGAAAAGCTGCCTGAATTCACGGGCACCGGCGGCAAACCGAAAATGTTTGCCGTGGGGGGTGGCATGAGGCAGCCCTTAGCCTGCTGCAGAGTCAATGGCCGAGGCCAGACACACATCGCTACGGCTGCCTGGACGAAGATCGGATCACCAAGAACAGTTAAGTAAAGTTAGTTTTCCCACCCGCACCCGAATATCGGTAAGAGTACTAGATTAGTGCCCTTCAATTTCTGGTACTGTGCAATACATTTAAAATCTTCTTAGTGTTTCTCGTTGGTGAAATCAGTGCATTTTCTGATATTTATGTGCTTCCCTCATCTTTATGTTGCTTGCCTGAAAGTGTCACTCATAGTCCCTGAAATCAAATGTCACTCATAATTACACTGACTGAAATTATGCAAATGTCACACATAGCATTCTGAAAGCTTGGCAGCTATGGTTTTAGTTCCTGGAATGAGCCGGCCCTGCACGCACTTCAAACCCCCCTTGGCCCAAGACACGACCGCTCAACTTACTGCTTGCTTACTTTACCTAATACGTAACTTGGGCCAGGTTATAACTAACTGACCAGGCCATTAGCCCCCCCTATAATTTTTTTTTCACATCTCTGCCTGCCTGCCGCAGCCGACCCAGATCCCACCCTGGCCTCCCCCGGTACCTGAATGATAGGCCGCATCAGGAACTCTCTCTCTCTCTCTCTGCCGCTTGCGACAGCGAGGGCATAGCCTTTGCCCGTGGCGCCCAACATGACATGTCACGTCAACGGTGGAATTGAAGGCACTATGCTACCTGGCCTTACAGGAACTACACAGGGATTGCGTGCGAGAAAGTCATAGATGCAAGGATCTCCATCAAGGATCGCAGCTAATTTTTGATGGTAGATATGGGGAGAAAGCACACCTGCCCAGACTCAACCGAGCTCACAAATTTTTGGGGCTGATTAATGAGTTAGTGAATTTGACCTTCAACTCGGACACCTGCTTTATTTATATCTGGAAGTGCTTCCTGTTGAGGTTTAATTTTTTTGCAGCCGGCCGCCCTCCACCTTTTGCCGCCCTGGCAAATGTGTTCAATTAACGTCTAGAGAAATGTAAATGTTTCTGAATATTTGAGGCATAGTTTTTGATCAAGGGGGGAGGGGGAAGCTTAGATCCATTCGGCTTCCAGATGATAATCGATAATCAAATGAGATTGGATCACTTGTACCTGTGTAACCAGGGTCCGGTATGTTCGCCGTCTTAAAAAATCCTCATTCACATACATAGGTGGTCAGGCGGGATATTTTGATTGTCCGCCCGGTTGTTTGATGTGACAGCATCATCATTGGGTTTTCGGTATGCTAACCTCCACCCGGAGGTCGACCAACTGGTAATACACTAGTAAGCAGTGATAAGTAGTGCTCAAGTGAGGTAATTTAAAATAGCCTACGTCTCTAAACTCAAAAAACTTTATTCGGTTCGAAACATGGGAAAGTGAAAACAGAGTGGTGCATATGTAGATGAAGTTACCAGTCTAACGCACTCATGTGTCCATGTGAGATGTCGACATGTTTCAGCCTTTGTACGTCGTGTCGGGTCGGGGGGCTTTCTTCAGGACCTATGTGAATGTAAGGTTGCGAATTTGACAGCCTTGAGGGGTAGATATCTGACTTACCACTCTTCTATAGTTGTTATCAGTCAATTTAGAACCTATAACTGGAGAGAGAGAGAGAGAGAGAGAGGAAAGACAAGTCACAGTAACACATAGTTAACGTAATACATTTGAATGACACTCATATACACAATGCTCTCGCTGTGAAGCTTGCTGTATGGTTAACGAAAATCACTGACTGTGTGGTGAAGGTAAGTTAAAAACAATTTGGAAAACAGAAGGAAAAGATTGAGTACTCGGTTAGTAAAGGTGTACCAGGTACTATTAGGTGCTGTAGAGGTAGAAAAACCCGCTCTGTTTAAACATAAGTGTGTGTTTAATGGTGGAAGCTTACTGCGCATGTTGTGATAGTTGTTAACCCGCATTGGGTTCAGAAGCGCTGTGCGTAGTCACATAAGGGGTCCCCTTTCAGTTTGCATATTTGTCATAATGCTAGAGGTGCCCCGGGTTGGTTTATTTAAGGGACGGCGTTGAAGGAGTGGAAGGCGCGGCTCACTACGTTTGTGCATGTAAACATTATGATGCGTGCAGGTAAAGAAATTTAGAAAGCGCGAAGCTTGCGGTTGTTTAACCTGTCTGCCTGAATGGAAATCCGCTGCAATTACATTTACAAGCATCTAGTTCAAAAACACGTGTGTGGCTGCAGCCAGTATCATTAGATACCACCAGGTACCATTACATCGCGAAAGCAAAAAACGTACTGCTTTCATTACACCCTTCGGATGCTTCCAGTTCACACGAGTGCCATTTGGGATGGCATCCGCTGCAGCGATGTTTCAGAGACTCATGAACAATATTTTTAAGGAAGTTACAGAAATACTGATGTTCCAAGATGACATCCTCATAATGGGAAGGTCTAAAGAGGAACACGATGGAAAGGTACAACAGGTGCTGGAAATCTTAGAGACAAAAGGTCTAACGGCAGAGTACAGCAAATGCAGATTTGCTCGTGAATCTGTGAATTATCTGGGATGCGAAATTAACGGGAATGGTATCAGCCCAAAGAAGAACTTACTCGAAGCAATAAAGAATTCACCAATACCGAAAAACAAGACGGAATTAAGGTTGTTCCTGGGCCTTGTAGAATTTTACGCAAGGTTCATAAGGAACTTCTCTAATAAAACCTATGAGCTACGACAACTACATAAAAGGAAGAGAGAATTTGAGTGGGGCATCGTGTGTCAAGAAGCATTCACCTCACTTAAAGAATATCTGTACAACGCAAAACCCCTGCAAGGATTCGACCCGTCACTTAGTAACACTATCACTGCGGATGCAAGCTCAAAAGGACTAGGTGCAGTCCTTACACAGAAGGACATCAAAGGAACAGAGTACACAATTGCTTTTGCATCACAATCCTTAACCTCAACGGAGGAAAAATTCTCAGTCATCATACGTGAGGCATTGGCATGTGTGTGGGCTTTGGAACACTTTCGGCACTTCGTATGGGGAAACAAAGTGACTCTGCACAGATCATAAGCCGCTCACAAAGGTGTTCACAACAAAAGGCTTGTACACAGCATCCCCTAGGATAGCTCGCTTATCCATTTGCTTTTTTGATTTTAATTACTCCATTCAATACGTACCAGGCGTGAAGAATATAGTTGCAGATTACCTGAGCAGATCGCCCGTGGAAACCAGTGACCAAGACAACCCTACACAAGTGGGAGAGTATTGCGTTGCCAGTCTGGAAGACTGTCTACAGGGAATTTCAAAAGAAGAATGGCGTATGGAACAAGAAAAGGACAAATACATCTGTCAAGCAATCAAAATGTTAGCAGGAGAGTGGACACCCAAAAACGAACTCACCGAACAACTAAGACATTTTTACGAAGTCAGGGACGAACTATCACACGAAAATGATTTACTGTTAAGGGGTGGTAGAGTAGTTCCCCCTGCCACTTTGAGAAAACGCATTCTGCAGTTATGCCACGAAGGACATTTAGGTATCGTAAAATGTAAAAACAGGGTGAAGGAAAGCTAATGGTGGCCCGGTGTCGGTATTGACGTGGAAAGAATGGTTAGGCACTGCAGCATGTGCCTACACTCTGACAAAACCTAGGTGACCCTTATACCACCACTTCACCCCATCACATGCCCTGCCATGCCATGGGAAAGGGTGGGGGGACATTATGGGCCCGGTGCTGGAACCTTATGAACAGTGGTACATAATTGTCATCATAGACCATTTTACCAAGTGGCCCGAACTTAGATTTACTACCAGGCCAGATTCTAAGACTGTAATTGAGTTCTTAGATGTAGTATTTATAAGAGAAGGGTTACCCAAACAGATTATTAGCGACAATGGTCCACATTTCATTTCAGATATGTTCAAGGAATACTTGTCAAGAAACCAAATCGTACACAAAACCACGTCGGTGTCAGGTCTTGAATCAGGATTGTGCCTACTGTATCCAGGAACGGACCACATCTCCCAGAGCAACATCCTACAGGGGGGCGGAACTTCTATTTAATCACGTGACGCGACGGAAACGGCGTACGCGATTCCTGTTGTGTTTGGAGGTACCGAAGCGGAGCGGCTGCTCTACTTCTTGTGTGCTTGCCCGAACAAACTACCGTGAAGGATTTTGTTGTGTCTCGGTCGGAGACACGGATCCTCGACAATCCTCCGGGTCGGAGGAGATTTCTGTACTTTGTGGAGGAAGACTCGCCGGCTGGCGGGAAACTCTTGGTGGCATTTTACATTTACCGAAGGGAAGGTGAGCGCGGGCTTTGCGCAATCTGTTCCTTCCTGAGAGCAGTGATGGCGGCGGCAGATGCTGATGGCTGGTATTGTCCCTGCCGTTCTGGGGGAAGAGTCTTGAGTTGCTGGGTTCCCTAGCAGGTTTTTCCTTGCCTGCGGATCGTCACAGGGAACCTAGCTATTGGTGGATGCACGAGATCTACGTTCAGATAAAATCATCATTTGGGAGGTACTGTGATCTTATTCTTTTGATTCCTTGCAAAGGAGGGAAGACCTACTCTTGGATTATTCTATTTTTGTTCCTTGATTCCTTTTTTCATTTTGGCTGGTCATTTGTGCAAGAGCCTTGGAACAATTAACATTCATGGGGATTCTTTCTTTATTTTTTCTCATGGACTATTTTTCTTGAACTTGTTTCTATTTGATTCGTGGGGACAATGGTACGTATGCAATAATGACTGTTGTTTTGTTTCATATGGTTTGTAAGGAATGAAGAGGTCTAATTTGTGTTTGGTTTTATAGATACCAGTCAAGGGTGTTCCACGGGGAAAAAGGCAGTCTGGTATAGAAGAAACTCTCCATAAAGTCTGTGGAAGCATTCATCCTGTCAGGGCAGCCTTTGATAAGGTATGGGGATCAGGGAGGGGTAGCACAATCTTTTGAGTGTAGTTAGATTGTTTGAACACACATTAATCCTATGCTTCTTGTATTGCAGGTATCCCCAGTCCCACGCTGTACCTTCCCTAACCCTATCCCTCGCTTGATCGCCTCAATACTCTGTATATGCTCTAGTCAGAGTTTGGGGATGTCAAGAGGTGGACCCCTTTGAGCATCACCCAGATCCTGAGGAGTTCTGTGATTTCGACAGTCGGTGTACCACCCAGCCGGAAATGGCGCAGTGGAACATTTCAACCGAGTACTTAAGGGTATCATCCAGCTGGCCAACAGCAACGGATTATGCTGAAAAAAAATAGATCCTTAAAACCTTGTGGGCTTACAGAATTACGCTGTGTGACACCACAGGCCACAGCCCATTTGTACTCATGCGAGGTAGGACACCCCTCACTAAAGACAACGTGGGCTGGATCCCAGCCGCAAAAAGAGTGCACTGGTCTACTGACCAGGTTAGAAAGAGAGTCACATAAATACAGCACAAATGCAAAAATCGATACGACCTCAAACACAGTTGTAAACCGGTGCAGCTCTCTTAGGAGACATTGTAAAGGTTAAGAGAAGTGGACATGTAGGAAAGGGACAGGATAAGTTCTCCCGTCCACTGACCTTTAACAAGGTGTACTGTAACTCTGCCCTTTTGAGTGATGGTAGGGTGTGGCACTTCTCAGCACTCTCTGTGTGCAAACCTGCCTCAGAGGACCTCCCAATACACCTAGTGAATTACCTGGCAGGGGACAAACCCATGTCCACAAACGACACAATGCCCTATCTGATTCGTCCTACTGCGAGTCTGTGAACGATCCACTCACATCACACACTGAGTCATCCAACCCAGCTGCACCCACACCAGCGGACGTGTCGTGCGCTACCCCCATGGGCACCAACGCTGGTAGGGTGGTCATACTTTTGCCCCTCACGCCTGAGTACAACGGATCACCTCATGACAGCACCAGCAGATATGGTAGAAGGGTTTTACCCCCGGTCCAACTCAGTGATTACGTTTGTGATTAAGCTTCCATTTATGCAATAAAATGTACTGTGCATTTTCTCTCATGTTCTCTAGCTCCCCTCTCCCGTTCCCTCCCTTCTCCTCCTTCTTTCCTTGTTCCTTCGGGGGAAGATGTGTTAGGTTTATACATGTGGCCCCCTGCGGGCACCATAGAGGTTCTCGCACCCATGTGTCCCTGCGAGGACACCGTACCTGTTGATCTCCTCACCAGCTGTCACTTGGTATGTGACAGTTGACAGCTGGTGATCCGATGCAGCTGCAGTTACTTGCGCTCCGCGTACGGAGCAGTGTTGGCATTACAATTAAGAACTTACTTGCTAGCTACATCTTGTGTACGGAGTTCTTTACATTATTATCTATGTGGTGGAAATACAGATAATAATCTCGATAAACAAAACTCATTATTTTGTGAGTAGTTTAAAAATTAGGCGTTCTATCTTGTGGAAATTGTAGAGAGACTTGGCTCCTGATGGCATCTCGGTTGATGTCATACCTTACGGGTATTTGAAACAAGGTTCTCTGTGTTAAGAATAACAAACAAGAAGTAAGTTTTCAACTTCTTTATTCAAGGGCCAACACGTACGCTCCTCAAGCGTGGAGCGCAGCTGCAGTCAGCTCGGCGATCAGCTGGTAACTGTCACTTCTGACAGTTATCAGCTGGTGACCTCACTGCTGGTACGGTGTCCTCGCAGGGACACTGGCGAGCACACATGGTAAGGTGTCCTAGGGGGGACACACGTATTAAGAACACAACACATCCCCCTTCTTTGGGGAGAACTGAAACCAACAAGAACAGGAAGGGAGCATATGGCTCCGCTAACCACATATATAGTCCTTAAGTTTAGCTGGCGGTCCAAACAGTCTACCAGCCCTGCTTCTGTCCAAAGGTTGCGCCAGGTCACAGACCGGGATGGCAGGTAGCCTGCGCCTTGCGCCTGCAGGTCTGGATGTAGAGGCCAAACAGTCCTCTGGTCGGGTGCCTTTATGCTCACCATCATCACTTCTCCACCCTAGGGTTGCAGGACGTTCAATATCGGATTCAGTGTCAGAAAAGTATTGTCTTGCCGTACTACCCTTCCGCGTTCCGGATTGCACTGCAGTAGTTTTAAACCGTGTGTTGCCCACTGTATCCTTTCCGGGATGTTCGCGAGCTGACAATGCTGAGAAACGCCAGGCTTTCGTATCACTCAGGCGTGCAGAATTGCAGTGCCCTCCACGAACGGCAAGAGGTTTGGTGTATCTCTCTTGACCCTTGCCAACGTGTCTGCTTCTTCTTGCCTTCGCCACATCTCCAGTCATGATGTCCACCTTCCTGCATCCAGGTTTCTTGTCGTCGTAACTCTTGTTCCTAGATTGTGTTTGAGCTAGTCTTTCTTTCACCACCGCTGAAGACCAGTGTACCCTGCGGGCAGCCTTAACCCAGCCCACATTGTCCTTTGTAAGTGGAGTTCGTCCACGCATGAGTTCAAATGGGCTGTAGCCAGTAGACTCGCATGGCGTTATCCTGTAAGCCCACACTGTTTTCATTATTTCTCTCTTCCAGTCCAATTGGTCTGAAGTGGCTATCAGAATGTTACCTTCAAGTACTCTGTTAAATTTCTCTACGGCTCCGTTGCCCGCAGGGTGGTATATTGACGTTGTTATGTGTTCAATGTGGTGCTTCTTCATGTATCCTTTGAATATGTCTGAGGTGAATTGTACCCCGTTACCACGTACTAACTTCTTTGGTAATCCCTCACGCGTAAAGGTGTCTTCCAAGAATTGGACCACGTGCAGAGAATCAGCTTTTTTATTGACCCTTACTTCTGGCCATTTCGTGTAGTGGTCAATTATAACCATTATATATTGTAATTCATTCCCATCAGACACCGGTCCAATTACGTCGATGCCAATCATTTCCCAGGGCGTGGATGGTATACCTATGCCTTTGTTCTTCATGTTTTCATCCAACCATTCATCCCTTGTTTTTTTGCTGGAACATTCCCTTACATTTTCTATGTGTGACTCATCCATTTCATTTCTTTTAATGTCATTGTCGGTCTTGATAGGCATTCTACTTTTAGATTCTGAGTAGACGTCTGCGTCGGTGTAGCACGGTTACAACGAATTTTTTACAACGCACTACCATTACATCGCAACTTTTACCACGCAAACCATTACAACGCAATGCGCTGGGGGGCGCTCTAGGATAGGGAATGTATTTAATATACTATCCAACACCTTCCCTGCTATCCACGGGGACTGGAGTTGGAATAGTAAATTAAATAATTCACTATCCAGCGCCTAAAAGCATTATGCGTTGTAATGGACTGCGTGGTAAAAACCGCGTTGTAAAGGCATGCGTGGTAAAAGCATGCGTTGTAGTGACACCAATCCGTCTGCGTCTGTCATACTAAACACTGGCTCACGGCTGTTAGGATCCAGCTTGATTCCTAGACTTCCTTGGTCCATCCATCCAAGTACAGATGGTCCTACCTTCGATACATATAGTTTACATTGAGCCTCTCTACTCTTGAATATGAACCTGAGAGTCCTGTACCCTAATATGGTTTTTCCTCGAATGATTTGATAATTATGTCCGGTTTATTGAGTCTTTCATGATCACCTCCTTGAATTTTGCTTTCCATACCCTTTCATTAACGATGGTGTATAGTGAGCCTGAATCTACAGCTAAGTAATGTAATGTATTGTAATGTATGTGACTTGTAAAGCGCACTGCTGCCCTGAGGCGTCGTGGCGCTGTAGACCGCTGGGGAACCCGTCCTGGCTATCCCTGTGAGATGGTCCCTACTGGGTATCTCCAAGGTGAAACCAGGCATCCCCGGCGAATGTGGGGGGCCGTTGTAGAGATGAGGCAAGCTAATGCCCAGAGTTGCCGAGTGTGATCCCTGGTTAGAGTAGGCACCAAGGCGAGAATTATCGAGTCCGCTGACCCTGGTCCACGACCCTGCCGCGTCGGGAATTGAATCCTGGTCCCGGGCCGTTCCCTGCTTCCGGGTCTGCCGCCTCTAACCAGTGAGCCACACCACTCCACTCAAGTTCCAGTCTATTTCCACCCCACCAATTGTCATGGTACACATCGGTTTTCTTGTCTGAGCTCCTTTTCCTGTTTCCTTTACTGCTTCTTGTTCATCGTCTATGTTGAGGATGTACATGTTGATGTCTTCATCTGTGTCATCATCCAACTCATCTTCTTCGTCCACCACTGCTTTTGCATGTTGTGGTTTCTTCCTATTACATGCCTTGTTGAAATGACCAATTAGGCCACAGAATGTGCACCTTGCTTCACGGGCGGGACATCTAAAATCATATGCCATGTGTGCAGTGCTCAGGCATTGGTAACAATATCCTTTCCCCCGTTTCTCTTGTCTTCTTTCTGGTTGGATATTGTCTTCCTTTCTTACAGGTTGCTTGCTGACTTTCCAATTCTTTTGATCGGACACTTTGCTGACCTGGTCACAATCTTTCTTAATCTTATCGTCTTTTAACTCAGCTTTGGCACATCCTCCAGTAAGTTCCGCTTTCCTCGCTATATCTATTATATTCTGCAGTGGGTACTCCCCCTTTGCCCAAAGATTGTCTTGGATGTTCTCGTTTGAGCCTTGCATTACTATTTGATCCCTAATTAGTTCATCGTGTAGTCCTCCAAAACGACAGTTAATCGCTAGATCCTTAAGAGCAGATACATAGTCATCTATTGTCTCCTCCTTCCCCTGTCTCCGATGGAAAAATTTGTATCTGTCTACCCCACAGAAACTGTAGGTTTATAATATGCGTTTAGGTCATCAATTGCGTTGGAGAACACATCACCATCATTACCACCTCTTGTTTTTTTGTTTATAGAATTATAAACTTTTATTCCCCCTGCACCTAAGTTGTGCATTAACATCTTGTACTTTTTCTCAGGCTTCAATTCCGCATCTTCTTTAATTGTGGAAATGTAGTTGAGGAAATAGTCCCTCCGCTCTTCCCACTTTAAAGTTGGTACACTACCAGCACGCAGAAATGCCTCAGGGGGTGAGAGATTCCATATACATCCTGTAGCTAAGTCACTCATTTTCTTTTATGTGTTGATAGTTTTATTTTATAAAGTAATTACTCAGTCTCTATTGCGTGACTGTGGTAATGTGCATCAATGTCTTTTGGAACTACTGCGCTATGTAGCCTTGTTATCCTGATGCTGGAACTGTGCACACTGAGTCTCTAAAGCCTGCTCTTATTCATAATACTTCTGATGGAGTCGCTTGCACAGCTGAAGTGAAGAATGCTTATTTTATTTTTATCATTATTTTTTTTTTATTTACCGTTTTTCCTTCGTTTTCATTCACTGCTACCAGCGCGCTGCTTCTTCTCCCGTTTCTGTCGACAAGCGCACTGGGAGCGACACGTTTATTTTCCTTGCCGTCACTTCCCAGTTGCAATAAATTGGCTAGACCGCTGTGCACTTTTGTCAGATATCCTTCCTTCAAAATGGCCGCCAACGTCGATTACGTGTTGACGCAACGACATGTAAACAGCTCTGGCACTCCTCAGCTGCTTCCTGACAGTTCCTTCAGTCAACCGTCTTTTCCATCCGTTGATATGACGGTTACAAGTTTCCTGAAGTACTAGGCTACTGTGCTCTACACTTGTGCACACATCCCCTCATATTCTCTTTTTTTGCGTCCATTCATGTTACTTTCTGCTGCATTCAAAGTCTAATACCTATTATAACGGCCTCACTGCAGCGGCTGACACGCCAGTCGACACGCTTAAATTGCGGTTGATGTCTGTTTTCCTTAATTATTTCCGTTTTTCATCCCAGCTTCACGCTCAGCATACTCCACGTTTTTAAATGTTAAATAATATTTTCAATATCCTTTATGCCAGCGAAGTTTCAGATATCCAGGTGACAGCTTATTTTTTTGTTTCTTTGTCTGTGGGTTCTCTAGTGTTGGCCCCTCGTCGCCAGTTTTGTTAAGAATAACAAACAAGAAGTTTTCAACGTCTTTATTCAAGGGCCAACACGTACGCTCCTCAAGCGTGGAGCGCAGCTGCAGTCAGCTCGGCGATCAGCTGGTAACTGTCACTTCTGACAGTTATCAGCTGGTGACCTCACTGCTGGTACGGTGTCCTCGCAGGGACACTGGCGAGCACACATGGTAAGGTGTCCTAGGGGGGACACACGTATTAAGAACACAACACTCTGATCCTCAAAAAGGCCATATAGATATAGTCACAGTGATTTCATTTTTTTGTCTCAGATGAAGGTGTGTTCCGATTCTGTAATTGTCATGGTGAAGATGTGGTGCAAGCTCAATGGGTGAAAAGTATGTTGCATCATAGAATGTGAACGGAGATATGTTGTTTTTGCTCAATATCACCTCTTTTGTGCAATTGGCATTAATTTAGAGCTTTGGTCCTTAGATAGGAAGAAGGTATCTAAAACGTGAACACAGGTTCTCACCTCAAGGTTGTAACAGCTAAGTATGGTGCGCGTATTCTATTACAGTTGTCTCGTATATTGTTGTTTGAAGGGGGACACTAATTTGTCATTTATGACAATCAAGTTGATTAGGTTCTTGACTATGTGCTTGAGAACTGTTAGATTTGCAAATTGTACAGATTAATGTTACTGACTCCAGTTATAGGACCCTCTGGTGTTATGATAGGCTATGCCATGGAATATTGTCATTTAATCCTGTCACGTTTGTCTTAAGTCGATGTACCCTTTGTTGTTCTTTCGCGAATAGGGTCCGTTCAAGCATTCTAGTTCTTTGTGGTGAGTGTTTCTAGGACTACCCAATTCAAGTCTTCAACTGTTTGGTTGAGTTCTATGTAGTGATTGCTCATCTTCGTGGTTGCTCTTTTGCATTTGACATTGCTCCTATGCTCGCAGATTCTTTGTTTTATCTTGCAGCAGGACATATACTTCAAGCTGCAGGGGCAGGTGATCATGTAGATCACATGTGTTGAGTTGCAGTTAGTATGATGTATTCTCCATATAAGATCTGGTGTGGTGTCAGGTGTAGGACTTTGGTGACTGAGGTGAGTTTACATACTAAGCAGGAGCCGCAGGGATAGTGTCCGATTATGGGTGGCATGTTCCAATAAGTGGTGATTGTCTCACTTTTTACTTTTGGTGCTGGTCTCGTATGTACAAGGATGTCTTTAAAATTTCTAGTTCTCCTATGCGCAAATCTGGGTTTCGGCCATTTCAGTGAGCCTGATGTCAGGATTCTCCAGTTTTTGTTTACGATTTTCTCAATTGGGTTAGTAACTATACTGTATGTCATCACGCAGGTGAGTACATCTTCAGGTGTTTCCTTTAGTGTGATCTCTAGTAAACTTTCTCTTGGTTGGTTCCTGGCTCTTTTCTAGCATTTTCGTATCGTTTTCGTGGGGTAATTTCTCTTCTGTAGTCTCTGACAGAATTATTTTGCCTGTATTTTGTAGTCTCCCTACTTGCTACAGGTCAGTCTGAGTCATAGGAACTGGCTGTATGGTAGGTTGTCTCTTAGTGGCCGAGGGTGGAACCTGTTGTAGGAGAGCAAGCTGTTTTTTGAGATGGGTTTGTAAAAGGTCTTGGTATGAATGGTATTGCCCTCTATAGAGATTGTTATATCTCGGAAGTCCAGTTTATGGTTTTCTGCCATGTACGTGAATTTGAGACATACATTCTTGGTGTTGATCAAGTGTTGGAACCCTTGTAGACTGTCTGAGCAGTCATTCCAGATCATGATCACGTCATCTATATATCGCTATCAGAATAGGATTTTGGAGATGAACGGGTTGTGATCATTCACTATGAACAGGTTCTCAAAATTGCTTATATACAACCCTGCTACGCTTGGGGTGAATGTACTGCCCATTGAAGTCCTGTGATGCTGTAAATACAGCATACCATCATATTCAAAAAAGTTCTCAGTGAGGGCCAATCTGCAGCACTCCAGCACAAAATGTCTTGGCGTCTTATATTCCCATTGTTCGCCGAATAGTATGTCTTCCAAGGTCTCGAGAGTCTTCTGTTGCAGGAGGATAGTATAAGGACTCTCTACATTGAGTCCTACTAGGCACATGTTCTCCTCTTGGAAGGACTGATCCTTCAGTAGGTTCAGCAAGTCTCAGGTATCTTTTAGGTACGTTGGGGTCTTCTGTACCAAAGGTCTTAGAAATTCGTCTGCGAATTGGGAGAGAGGCTCAAGTACTGATCCGATCCCTGAGACTATCGGGCGTCCTGGTGGTGGTGTCCTGTTTTTGTGTGTTTTGGGGAGTGAGTAAAAATACGGTACTCTTGGAGTGTTGGTTTTCAGGAAGTCTGCTTCGTTTTTGGAGATCCAGAGGTTCAACTCTGCTTCATCAACCATTAGTTCTATGGATCATTGTAACCTCTTGGTTGGATCTGTGGTGATTATTTAGTAGAACTTCTCATCGGAAAGGAGGTCTAGGCATTGTTTGTCATAGCCATCTTTGTTAAGGAGGACAATGCCTCCTCCTTTGTCCGCTGGCTTGATTATCAGGTCTTCATGTCGTCGAAGCTCGTCCAGTTCTTGTTGTTCTCACTTTGTAATATTCATGAATAGTTTTTGGTAAGTTTTTTTTACATCCTCTGCTTCCTTCATGACTGCTTGTTCGAAAGCTTGAATCTCAACTGGTATCAGATGGTTTGGGGGGCAGAAGGTAGATATCCGTCGTAGGTTGGTATCACTTTCTGATGTATCATTCTCTTTGTTAGTGAAGTAGGCTTTCAATTTTATTTTTCTGCAGAATTCTGCCAGTTCGCATTGTAACTTAAATGCATCCAATGTGGACATTATGCGGGTCAAGACTTGACCTTCTTGTTCTGAGGCATAGGGCATCAACAATGTCGGTTATATTGCCATGAGACCAATGTGATGGTTGAGAGATTGAACAATACCATGAAAGAAGTGACACAACTAGTGAAGGGATTGGGTGGGAAATCTGGACAGGAGTTATTGACAAAGATAACAATGTAGAGAATCAGCTCCACATACAGTAACAGGAAGGACAATATACAAAAGCATGTTAGAATACTTAAGAGTACTGCTGTATTGCCCTTTCCCGTACTCATAAATGCTTTTTCAATTCAGCCCACTCTGTTCAATTCTGAAAGTCACATTTGGAGTAATGTGCCCAGCTCTCAAAAACACATTCTGGGAAGAATATCCTGCTGCGGAAGGGCACGTGGACATCTGACATGGTGTCTCTGGTCCATCAAGGATGAGAATCGCCTACAAAAAAGACACCAGTCACTATTCTGACACACTATATGATTTGAAGAACTTTCTTTCCAGTCCAGAAAAAAAGGGCATGGACACTTGATGAACCTGACAAACAATGTTGAAGGCTGCATATGTCTCTATTGGTGTACTTCATTGCTTGTACAGACAATCTGAAGGTAGCATTGGGCGATCAAAGTTAATATATATAGGCATTAACGCATTGTGAGTGTTCAGGATGTTTTTAGTAGCCTAAAGCCAGCTTAAGCTGGGTCACACCGTTATTCAAATTAAGTTTTGTTACACCTTTACTTAATGATAATACTAAAGGATACTAACATTCATCACAGACTTAAATTTCCATAGGTTTGATGTTCTGCTTGATGACTGAAAATGTTAGCATTGTAGCCCTGAGGAACTCGCGGATAAAAAAAGTTTGACGGCTACTGCTGGAACAGAAGCGGTGCAGACGAAAACTCTGGACCTGCCAATAAACGTACTGAGACTGAAAAAACAGGAATCTATGATTTGTAGGCGAAAAGCTCTGGAATTCAGACACTGTCGGTAATGATCTAAAGGGAGGCTACGTTATAGAATCTCTGTCAGGTTATTCATGTCATACAGGAGTAGTAAATGGGCTACAAGGGCAAAGGACACCATTCAAGTCCTTAATGAAGCGAGGCCAGACAGGAAAATAATTGGCCTTGTAAATCTGGTGGAATGCTTTGTTATTTCCAGCTGCAGTATCTCATTTTTGGCTGCAGGTGGAGCCGCAACATAATGAATGTTAAGAACCCACTACGCCCTGTTCTTCAGTCTTCCTCTACTCTCGGTGTCCTCGCGCGGAGGGCCGAGGGCGTGCCACGCTGACTACAGCTGCAGTTGATTACTGCATGGAAGAAACCAGAAGTGGCAGGGGCGCACGGGGCATCCCCATGGCAGCGGGTGTGGCAGGTGCGCACTGCAGGTGACTGACTGCCTGGATATATTTTACATATACGGCTGAAGGGAGGCGCTCTCTGATTGGTTAACTCTTTGTGACGCAAGAGCAGTGTTTTTCAGCATAATTCGCGGGAGATCTTATTTATCACCCCGCATGACACCATCTGGGTGGAAACCCTGCGTGTATTCTAGCACGTCAGGTAACAAGACTCACGCCAGTTTCTAACAGAGGTATTGTGGAGCAGCTACACATACATACTTGTAGCAAGAGTAGGGTGACCAGGCGTCCTGGATTTCCCCAGGCAGTCCCGCTTTTTTTTGTGGACTGTCCCGGCGTCCCGACAGTTTTAATTAAAAGAGTCAAATGTCTGGGTTTTGGGGAGAGGGGCGGGTAAGGAATGCATGCTCATTAGATGTAAACTGTTTTACATTCGCTTTAAAGACTCTCCTGCTGCGCTGCAGTCTCATTGAAGCAGCACAGCAGGATGAGGCACATCAGAATCAAGAAGACCTTCGTTGACAAGCTCCTGAGCTGCCATGTTAGGTTCCTCACAACAAATGAGAAAGAAGAAGGAGAGAGTTTTTTTTTAATGAAAACAGTTAGCACTATTTTCGTTTGGATTCTGAGATACGGAAACAACTTTAAAACGATCTCACGTTTCAAAAAAAGAGGCCATGTATTTTCAAGTTTTGGTTCCATATTGTAGCAAAGGCAAACATATATTTTTATGGATCCTTGTGTATCCATGATATATGTCGTAGTTACATCTGCACTTTTATCAAGTCTTGGTTTTATAATTTGATTTTGGCACTTTCAGCTTTGTTTTTGCCTTTTTATAGGTGCAAGATTACAATTCCCAGAGTGCAAACAGGCTCAAAGATCTACTCATCAGGCATCTTGAGACCTCTGTAATGTCTTCCTTTGGCTAGGTAACGTTTAATAAATTGGCATAAGCTATTCTAAAACAATTTTTTTGTCTGCCTTGCTAACATATAATCTGTCTCATAGTTTTTTGGGACGTGCAGGTGTAGTACTTCTATGGCAGCAAGTGAAGACATTATAGTTAGAGTGACTTGGCGTCCTGAATTTGCTGAGCAGTCATGTTTTCTCATCAAATGTCTCTGTAAATTTCAGGACATGTCCTATTTTTTGGCACTGGGCACACCACCCTAAAGCTGCCACTGCCTAGAATAGTTTCTTGGCGCTAACCAATAAAGCAGTAACTATGGGGTCTGTTTAGGTTCAGGGTGAATACAAGGCAGAGAATAGCCATATTCTAAGAAACTTATTGAATTTGTCATGGCTGCAAAAGGGAGACAACACAAAAGGAACTTCACCCAGAGTTGTTACCTGAATTATAGACAGGTAGAGAGTTAGTTCACAAGCAAACCTAACTGTGCAGTACGGGGAATGAACTTGGATGTTGTAGTGTAGTTCCTATTATCCCAATAGGCTCTGCGCATTGGAATAATACCTTCAATAGTATAGGCCTAGACTAGACGTTAACTAGGTCTTCTATTGTCGATATTAGACTTAAAGTTTTGGGTTTGCCAGCTAGCTCAGAGTTCACTAGAAACTTTCTCGAATAGGCAAGGAGGAGTTGAACCTCCCTGGATAGACAAGAAGGGATTTAGTTTCTGACAACCATAGAACATGACAACTTTGCTCTCCACTAATCAAGAGTGTATCTCTAGAGTCGTGTGAAAACAAAAGACGGCTTATTTTACTCAGTCAGTACGTGCATTCTTAGTCTCACCAGATTGTAGAGAAAAGGAAGAGACGGGCGTGTTCAATAAAAGATGTTATTTATTGATCAGTCTCTTTTCTCATACAAGAGAAATGGATCGATATTATCGCAATACTTATGGTTAAGTAAAGTGCATACAATAAAAGCAGAAGTATAAAATAATACTGTAAAAACATTGATATGGTTTCTAAGCCATATGATGGGTTAAAATGGATAAAATAGATACATACACATATACATTTGACTAATCGTACTCAACTGGTGTTTCTAACTACGCCTACCCCAGATGTACCTGACCTAAGCCTAATACGTGGGCGGGAATAGAAAGTAGCAGTTTAAGTTAAGTTTGTTTTGCCAAGTGACTGACTCAAGAATTCTCTGCAAGGGGTTATTCAGTTCTGTACCTGGAGTCTAGGATGAATGAGGGATGGTATCTCTCGTCTCTGGTCTCGATATTCCAGGCTGCCTGCGAGGGCTACCCGGAAGCGCCGGAGCTGGATTTCTCGCCAGGAGAAAGCAGCGTCTCGTTCTCAGCGCGTCAGGAAGGCGGGGCTGCGCCAGCGGGGTCTGCTCTGGGCTTCGGCAAGTCTGGCTGCTCCGATCTCGTCACCACCGCGTGTGTTTGCATAGGGCAATATCGGTAATATTTATACCTTTAAGGTGCCGAGATTGACGTAAGGATGGACATAGATACGTCAATAAGGATGTCATACGACCTGGTCGTTAGCACATTCTTTTGCTGAAGTTCTCGGTGAAATCAAAACAATGGCCGCAGGGTTTTTCCCAGGTTGTCATAGGTTTGATTTGTTTTGAGAACTCCGTATGCCTTATCAGGGGCTGGAGGAATATTGCTTGTCTAATTAGATGGCAAGCGTTATGACCTAATCAGATAACACGTTCCTGTGCCGTAGTGTGGCTTAATCAGATAACGGTTCCTGCATCATGGGGGTTTTCTGCCTCATGGGATGGCTGCTAGTTAACTTGTTAACCAGAACAGGGTCAGGAATAGGGGGATCGATACAGAACCTATAGGAATACATCACACCCACTCCACGCTAACTATGGACATATTTACTAATCTATGCATAGGAAAACATACTGTAGAGTATCGTGTATACCTTACCACCCCAAAATACATAAATGCATTTTGAAATTATCAAATATACGGAAAAAACAGTCACATGTAATATATGCACTCAAGCTGTAGAACAATGCTAAAGTAATCACGCATATCTATACATTATCACTAATTTGTATATGAGAATTTACACATGAAATGGCTCTTAATACAGAAAAAAAAGTTTCGAGACCATTCCATCACAGAATAAAATAATTATGAACATACCAGCGGGCAGCTAATGTCTATAAACTATCTAAAGTTAGAAGTTTTAGTTCTCTAAGAATAGTTCTTACTTTAAGCAGAAGATAAGTGTCCCGAAAAATATGTAAAAATATTTTGGGGCTGCTGAAAAAATCGCTGTCCGTGAACTGGAAGGAAAATTGTTCATGGTATTTTGCTATTCTAGTTGAAGGCCAAATTCAGGGAACGCCGTGTGCGAGCTTGCTCAAAAGTCTCTATTTCTGCTCTGGTGAGAACATCATATCATTTAGACTGTCGAAAAAGCTGTCAACAGCTTCCTGGGAGAGTTCCACTAACTCGGAAAAGGATGTAACCATGCATTCGTGCGCATGATTGTCTCCATTGACGTTTTGATTAGTATTGCTGACAGAAGGTCGTACCTGATCAATGCTGCTTTCATCTTGAACTTCACTACCCCTCAATCGTAGTGGTGAAGCTTCCACGAATGCCGTCATCAGGATTGATAGCCGTTGAGGGCAGCACAAAGCATGAGCCTTTATTGGACTCAACAATGTTTCTGCATCCATTGGCGCATCTGATTGTAGCGTCAGACAGGTGTCTAACACGCATTCTTCTCCGCGTAGCAAGCACCTTAATACAGGTAAAACACATTGTTGCCACATTGGTCGAAATGAAAGAAACCAAGTCATGTTCAGATCTCTAAGCCGGGATAGTCCCAGGATTTTTGATATCCGGTATCCAATGGCTAGGATTGTTTCTTCCCTTGTCGCAGGTGTTTTGTCTGTGACATGGTTTGCCATAACGAAATATAAGGACTAAGAATAGTATTCCTGCAATTAGTCCCAAAATGAGGGGAAGTCCGCCAAAAATCGAATGGACGAAATCTGGAAAAATACCCAGTATGGCTTTGAATGGTGTTAATGCCATCGAAAATACTGTCTTAAATACTTTTGAGACTCCACTGGTATCAGAAATATTTAAGATTTCATTCAGGATTTCTGCGAAATGTATGGGGGAATTAGTTGATAACAATGAGTGAATCTCTGCAGTCGTCCTTGCGACTAGGAGATCATATGTTTCTTTTGATGACGTGAGCCTGGTCGGCGTCTGAAGAAGCACTGTTTTCATTCTGCTTAAAGTATCTATTCGAATAGAAGTAATTTTCAAGTTGGGCCATGCCCTTGCCTCCCTGTCTGGAAGGGAGCTGGGGAACAATAAGCGTCCACAGCACTTGACCTTCGCAGTCGTAGTTACGAGATAAGGAGTCCCGGGCATAAGACTACAACATCTGCGGTCCACAATTAGAACGTAACTCCCATTATAGAGTCTTTGAAAGAATGGTTCTATCTCTGTTGCAGGTGCGCCTAGCTGGTGACATGAAAGGTTATTTGAGTTCCCTTCACAGGCTCCATGCAAACTAATTCCATTACGCAGAAGTGTACCGCTCAGTGACATCGCACAATTATTGCCACTAAGAAACACTTTCTGTCCTTTATTACTGACACATGCATGTGAATAGGGCAAGTTCCATGTTGTTTTAATGTACCCTTTTCCCAATATTTCGTACGTGCCAGCCTGTATATATTTTTGGCAGTATTGAAACCTGAAGGTTGATATTGGAATATTAATTATCCCATGTATTATCCATTCACTGACAGGTCGTTCTGACATTGTCACTGGTAATCTCTCGAGTTTCTCAATGCTCAGGATTGTATAATCAGCACCCTTTTGTGCCATACTGATTTGTTTATCAGTGAGGTTAAAGATATTGAATAGTGACGTTGTGTTGATTAAACGCCAAGGCACATAGCCTGAACGCAGATTTTGTAACGTCCAGCCAAGCTGTACAATAGAACGCAATTGGGACTGACCGTGTTGTAACAACAGTAAGTCTTGCGATAATATGTCGATTGCTGAAGACACAATGCTGTCCAGAGAAAAAATTCTGGAGAACAGAGTCATTAACCCATTGTCCACTACAGA
This sequence comes from Lissotriton helveticus, assembly GCF_964261635.1. Taxonomy (NCBI): domain Eukaryota; kingdom Metazoa; phylum Chordata; class Amphibia; order Caudata; family Salamandridae; genus Lissotriton; species Lissotriton helveticus. The sequence goes on from NC_136072.1 coordinate 794,256,725, forward strand.
AAGTGATTTTTCCAAATTAATACGGTCAATTTCCCGTATACTTTCTGCTGTCTCAATTTGAGTCACCTTCCAGGCCTCGTTGTATGCTGCATATACAGAGGCTGCTATGAAACGTTTCTGACGCTGTTTGCGCGGTCCCATAATGAAATCACGCAAGTCAGCACCATCCGTAAGTAAAGTTAGGTGTTGCTTAATTTCTGCCAGTGTGGAAGTTTGTAGCCACTGAAGGCATAATTTGCCCACACTGTAGGTGATTATTATCCCTGGGTGTTGTCTTTGGGAATATCTAGGGTCTGGCCTGGTCATTTTGAACCCCTGTGTTTTGTTCAGGAATCTGTCTTGACAGTTATTAGTATCTGTGGGCCAGATCAACCACTTTTTCCAATCAGGATGTGTTCTGTTTTGGTTTAATACGTAATTTACGTCTATCTCTTCATCTGTAGAGCTATTGCTGTTCATTGTTGGTTTTGGAATAGACGGTTTATTTAAGTCTTTGATTTTGGCTAGGCCAAGACAGGTAGTTTGTTGAACCGTGTCATTTAAAAATATAATTTGTTCTGGGATCATGCAGGCTCTAAACAAAGATTCTATACCCTGTACTTGCCATTCTTTTGTACCCCAAACACTCTTTACTTCAACATTTTTGTCCCAATAATCAAAACCAAAAGTATTCATTTGTTCAAAGAATGAGTCTGAATATATCAATTTTGTGTTTGTTATCATGGTCTTTGTCCCTGTCTTATTTGACAATTTGAAATAAAATGTTTCAGCATTACTTGTGTTAAAACCTGAAAAGTATGAATATTTGTCATAAACGGTTCTTGAGCTTCCTTTTGGAGGGGTTGCACAATGTTCCCATTGAGTATAATTTAAAACATTTCTAGGTTGTGCAGATCTATGTAGAAAATGGTTGCCATAGTGGTTATAACAGTACATACTATCATAATTTGTCGAACCCTGCAAATAATCATGTTTGGTAAATTTAGCAGACATCACTAAGTCAGACATCATATTACTTATACTTTCAAAGTCCCAATCATCAGCAAATGAGCTTGGTTTTACAAAGTCACTCAACGAGATCTTAATTTGGTGTGGATATTTCAGGATTTCAACCGGACCATAAATTTCGTAGTCAGTGTTGTCCCATGCTACCCCACCCGGTATAGGATTGGCTGTGAAGTTGACTGAAGAAAGTTCTCTTTTCTCGACGTGTGAAGATGTGTGTGGTTTGAGGATCAAGTTGATTTTCTGACTTGCTGTGTCCATTTTAGCATATTTTCCCTCAATGAAGCGTCCCAAAGTTAGTACCATGATGAGCCAAAGTATGAGGATAAATGCACCAAAACCCACCCAAAATTCAATCCATGGAGAAATCAGATATGCTTCTTTCAGTTGTTTCAAAAGTACTTTAACTTTATCTTTAAAGGTTTTTGTTGATGGCTGTGTTTTTGATTCAGTGAAGCCTTCAGAGGAATCATCGAAGTTTATGAAGTAGCCGGATGCAGTTCTGTCAATTGTTCCAATTGCTTCAGGATTACTGTTTCTTGCATAGTCGTTTGTTACTTCATTATAGATTGGTGTGTCTCTGCTAAATGTTTTTATTTGGGTTTTCAGAGGTCTAAGTTCCATTGCATTGTTGCATAGTCCTTGTTGTAGTTCTGTAGGCGTTTCGAATGTGATTAGCCTCTTAGATTGAACCTCTGTGTTTGTAGCAAATCTTGGTGTTCTACTACTTATCGGGAGTCCACTTGGCCTACTATTTGTTATCGGCCACATGATTGTGGTTTTACCAGGTCGATGGATACAACTCGGTTCTCCTTTTTACCAGCAAGCGGCGGTAGTACAACTGATCTTGTCCCGTTGATGGACAAGACAGGAACTGCTTTTCTGTAAGAAGGCCCAAATTCCTTCTTTACCGCGATCTTTTCTCTGACTAGATCCCCGACTTTTGGAATCCAGACAGGTCTTGCTGGGACAGGTGGTGGTTCTTCAGTGGTTGTTGGCTGCTGTTTCAACTTTATGTTGCTCAGGTCTTTTCTTGTTTCGTTTAAGTCCTGCAAAATAGCCAAACGATCTTTGATATCAAAGCTTTTTTCCTTCACCACTGAAGTCTGACTGTCGAGGTCTAAGATTAACATCCTAGTTCCAAACAATAATTCGTACGGACTGAATTCCTTCAGAGAATTTCTTGGCAGGTTATTTAGACTACGTTGGACACTTATTAGATGTTTGACCCACCCAGCTCCCGAACCTAATATCCTTTCTGTTATAGATAGCTTTATGCCTTGGTTTTTTCTTTACACCATCCCGTATCCCTCAGGAAGGAAGTGAGAAGAGTCCCGCTGTGCTATGCTCATTTGGCCATGTTTCCCCTCAGGCTGGAGTGCTAGAGTGAAAACAATGGTCAAACGTAGCATGCTTCTAGCGTATATGCCATTTAGACTCGCAAATCTTTGTATAACAGTCCAGACGTCAGCCGAGTGCTGGTGATCTACATTATAAGTGGAAACTAGCCTGCATATGTTAATCGGACGCTTTGCTTTTTACTGTTGATCTTTTCTGGAGTGAAACGACACGGTATTACACCGTTTCTCTCACCACTGCGATTTCTGTTACAGTTTGGGCAGTTCTTTACAAACATGGTATGATGCAGGCTCATGCCTGGCCACCAGTACCTTGATTGTAATTCTTCCAGAGAATCTTTTAGTTTGAGGTGTCTGAGACCCTCGCCTATATGTGCGTCTGCTATTAACAAGGTTCTCCTGTCCATGTTTGGAATCACTCTATCCCCCACTCCAGGGATTCGAGCAAAAGGGACGGAGTTTGCATCGATTATGTATGTATAATTGAGTGGATAGTTGATCGGTAGCGCTGAGCAGTCGCCTTTTGATGACGTGTTCACCGCCAGCACTGTTTCACCGTCAATATACTTCACTGTACGCTTTTTTCGAGCTACGGAAGCCGATTTAGTTGCTACCGCTGTGGCTGTTTCAGCCAATGAATTCCCTGCAACGTGAACCCCATCACGCTGATGACTCAGTGAGTGTGTCACGTGAGTCTTTGGTAGTTCTTTTTTTAAAAGAACTATTTGTTCCCAAAGCAGTTTTTGCTTTATTGTTGCACCTGTGTCATCTTTGTAACCGTTTTGAATCCATGTCTGCAAATCGTTGTTATATGATTTGACGCAGTAATATGAATCGGACACTATAAGTGTCGGGAATTCGCGATCCGCATTATCTAGCGCCATTTTCAATGCTATTATTTCAGTCTGTTGTTCTGAATTAGTTTCTACTGAGTGTGTTTTTGTTAATAGAGGTCTTAGATTACCTCCGCGCCACACTTCTTTTGTAATCTCACATGTGGGGTTGTATGCTTGTTCTCCCCAAACGGAGGGTTGAGCATGTCCGTCTGTATAGATTACACAAGCGTATTGTCGTAAGGGCAGAATGTCGATAGGCAGAGGGAATGTTCTTTTAAATTCTAGATTTTTCAATTCCTTTAGTTCTGGATCAAAGTAGTAGTATACTTTGTCCGTTGTAATTGAATTCACCCATTGTATCCATTCCGGATTCAATGTTGTTGTTGGTAAATTACACGGTGTTGTTAATGCCTCAAAGGCTGATTCTGCTGTTCTGACTGTGATATGTCTACCGTCCGCTTGATCTTTTTCTCTAGCTATTGCGGTTTGAACTGCATGAACAATGTTTTCTTTAATGCTGAATTTCTTTTCAGCTTCTGTGTACAAGTGTGATTTGAATGCAATTGGTACCTTTTCTCCCTCATTAGAGGTCAGGTATGTGAATCCGCATCTTCCTGGGATGACTCGAATCACTAGATTGCGTGTGTTATCACGTGTTTCTAATTTTGTTTTAATTAACATGTCTGTTTGTAAGGATCTCAAAATTTCTGTGTGTATTTGAGTCCAATTGGTTCTTTTAAAATCTGGTTTTATTAGATCATAAAGGGGTTTGACCCTTTCTGCGTAATTTGCAATGTATGTTCTTCCGAAATTTAGGAAGCCTAGAATTGACTGTAGGTTTTTTAGTGTTCTAGGTGCTTAGAGTACGGCACATTTCTCTAGGAAATTGTCAGCCAGGCTTTTGCCTTCCCTTGATAATTCGTATCCTAAGAACAGGACTGTTAGATGGGCAATTCTAGATTTTTTAAAGTTGAATTTGTAACCCTCTGCTGCGAACCCAAGTATTATGGTGTTCACTCTCTTCAAGTGAGTATCCAAGTCATCTTCTGTTAGGTATATGTCGTCGACATAAGATAATGCCTCGTCATCATATGTTTGTAGTTATTCTGTTACTCTCGCTGAGAATACCCCAGGGCTATTCTTGTACCCCTGGGCTAACCGACAGAATTGTTTTTGAGTGCCATTTATTGAGAACGCAGACAAATATCTGCTCTCTGGTGCTATGTTTTGACAAAAGAATCCATTAGAGATGTCTAATGTTGTTTTGTATTTTTTGCGCACTATGTTATTCATTAGTGCAGCACTATGCGAATTTTGTACTGCAAAAGTTTTGCAACATGAGTTAAGGTGTCGGTAATCCAAAACTAGACGATATGAATTGTCTGGTTTGGAGACCGGAAACAAAGGGTTGTTCATTTGTGAGGTGCAAGTTTCAATCACCCCCTGGTATTTTAGTTGATCTAGGATTTCTTTTACCTGTTTTTTAGCTTCTTGCTTAATTGAGTACTGTCTTTGTGCAGTAGGTTGTGATTTTAACTGGATTTTGTGAGGAGGAGAGTACATGATTTTTATATAAAGCAGGAGCTTGAGCTACTGCCCACTTTCTGGCAAGTGTGTATTTTTTATGAATTGGGATATGATTTGTGAAGGCAGGCATAATTATTTCTTCGCCATGAGGGCACTCCCTGACAAACTCTGGTGGCCAGTCTTTTTCAGCTAGAAGGATGTCATAGCCCTTGGAGAGATTATCCCAAAATAGTCCCCTTATTTTTCTAGTCTTATCCCCTTCTATACGTAAAGTTATTTCATATATTTTGTGAGGTTTGCTAACTCTGGTGTCTGCAGTTTCCACTTGAAGATATTCATTCGTGTCCACTGTCTCCAGAAGATTCATAAGGACTTTGCGAGCTATGCTCACTTCTGCTGCGCTGTCTAGCATTGTCTGAGCCCATTCTCCGTTTTTCAGTTGTGTCCTCAGTATTCTCGGCATTGTTAACTACCTTGATACTGGCTACCTTCTTTTTTGGAAATTGTAGTTTCTTTTTTAGATGAGCAGATTCCTTGTCTTTGGACTTGGCGTGCTCTTCTCTTTGTTCTGATCGTCCTCTTCTTTCCGATTTCTGCGAGGAAGTCTGAAAAGATTGAGAGGGACGTGTATCAATGTCTTGATATCTATCAGGCTTCTTTATATTATCCCTATTTCTAAGGTTATATCTTTTCCCAGAGGGGTCACTTTGGGGTGACCTGTGTCTTTGGTTCGGAGATTTTTCTCTCCGCCGAGGAGACCTTCCTCTGGACTGGAATTTCTTTTCTTTAGGATTGGATTGTTTGTTTCCATCCCAGCTCTTTTTTTGTGATGTTGAATTATTATTAAAAAATATTTTTCCAGGACTTTCAATCAGTTGTGGTTTTACTGGTATTCCACCTAAACTATCTCTACCTAGTTCCTCATAGGATTTTTCTATAATTCTGGCAATTTCAGCTGGTTGGTCTGCTATATCTGTCTCCTTTAACCTCTGGCGGATCGCCACGTTTGCTGCTTCTCCCTTTATGTTGGCTAATAATATAGCCGAGACCTGCTTGAAGTCTTTTAGTAATTTCATACCAAGAGTTAAAGCGGGTTCTGGACCGTATTCGTCTTGAATTTGTTTTAGCACATCTGGTATTACCGAAATGGATGGAACACCGTGCGTTTTTGTGTAGATGGAAGCAAAGACTGTACCCCAAGTGTCACAGTCCTCCACGTGTGGTGCGATTCCCATTGGAAGACAGATAGTCAGAATCCTGTGTTTTTCTAACGGGGTGGTGTCTGGAAACACCGCCTCTATTTGGGTGATTTTTTGTGCTAACCAGAATGGTATTTGTTCCCGTTTAGCTGGTACTTTACCTAGGCAGGATTGTATGTTCTGTGGTGTAATTTTATTTGTGTTCCCCTGATGAGGGGTCAGCTGTGGAATTTTAATTGCTGGTTGAATTGTTGAAGTCCGCATCACATATTGGACTAATTGTCTATGTAATTTTATTAATTGTTTTAGCTGTGTTAAAAGCTCTGCTGCAGACATCCCATCGATGTCTGGATGTGGTGTGTATCCGGCTAGGACCGGCCACGTTGCTCCTGGTCTACCTAATGGACCGAGCCTGGTGATGTGATTATTATGTTTTAGGGCGCCATTAAATAAGAGCAGATGCTCTTGAAATTTAAGTGGTACTTCCACCTCCTCGAAAGGAGGTTCCTCTGTTTTGTAATAGTGGAAGACCTTTGTTACAGCATTTGCTGCTGGAAAGTGTATCCATGAATAGAATACCTCTGTCTGCCGATATTCGTGTGCCTCAATTACGAATATGACTGTGCCACCTCTAGGTGTCAGTCCATTTTCTATAAGTTTTAAAGTTATAGATTTTCTTATGTTGACCGCGATGAGTATTATATCCGGGTCAGCGTCTTGCAGTGCATTATCAGCTGCTGCGAGTTCAGTTATTATTCTAACTGCCTCTCTTTCTCCTTCAGTGTCTGACATTGTACTGTCCAGAAGGTTATTTAGTTTGTTTTGCAGATCAGGTTCTTATGGAAACAAAGATTAGATGCACAATATTTTGGAACAGTGTATCCTTCAACGTTGACTAAACCAAGGACCATACATAGGAGTTTCCTCCTGCGAGGTCTGGCGGATATTACCTTTCACCCACTCCAGACGTCTTTGGAGTATTATGGGAAAAAAGGGGTCTGAGTGAAAAAGCACGACTGAGTTACTCTAAATGTCTTACGTTAGTTTTATCGCCTATCCAAACGCGTTGGGCGCCATGTAGTGTAGCTCCTATTATCCCAATAGGCTCTGCGCATTGGAATAATACCTTCAATAGTATAGGCCTAGACCAGACGTTAACTAGGTCTTCTATTGTCGATATTAGACTTAAAGTTTTGGGTTTGCCAGCTAGCTCAGAGTTCACTAGAAACTTTCTCGAATAGGCAAGGAGGAGTTGAACCTCCCTGGATAGACAAGAAGGGATTTAGTTTCTGACAACCATGGAACATGACAACTTTGCTCTCCCCTAATCAAGAGTGTATCTCTAGAGTCGTGTGAAAACAAAAGACGACTTATTTTACTCAGTCAGTACGTGCATTCTTAGTCTCACCAGATTGTAGAGAAAAGGAAGAGACGGGCGTGTTCAATAAAAGATGTTATTTATTGATCAGTCTCTTTTCTCATACAAGAGAAATGGATCGATATTATCGCAATACTTATGGTTAAGTAAAGTGCATACAATAAAAGCAGAAGTATAAAATAATACTGTAAAAACATTGATATGGTTTCTAAGCCATATGATGGGTTAAAATGGATAAAATAGATACATACACATATACATTTGACTAATCGTACTCAACTGGTGTTTCTAACTACGCCTACCCCAGATGTACCTGACCTAAGCCTAATACGTGGGCGGGAATAGAAAGTAGCAGTTTAAGTTAAGTTTGTTTTGCCAAGTGACTGACTCAAGAATTCTCTGCAAGGGGTTACTCAGTTCTGTACCTGGAGTCTAGGATGAATGAGGGATGGTATCTCTCGTCTCTGGTCTCGATATTCCAGGCTGCCTGCGAGGGCTACCCGGAAGCGCCGGAGCTGGATTTCTCGCCAGGAGAAAGCAGCGTCTCGTTCTCAGCGCGTCAGGAAGGCGGGGCTGCGCCAGCGGGGTCTGCTCTGCTCTGGGCTTCGGCAAGTCTGGCTGCTCCGATCTCGTCACCACCGCGTGTGTTTGCATAGGGCAATATCGGTAATATTTATACCTTTAAGGTGCCGAGATTGACGTAAGGATGGACATAGATACGTCAATAAGGATGTCATACGACCTGGTCGTTAGCACATTCTTTTGCTGAAGTTCTCGGTGAAATCAAAACAATGGCCGCAGGGTTTTTCCCAGGTTGTCATAGGTTTGATTTGTTTTGAGAACTCCGTATGCCTTATCAGGGGCTGGAGGAATATCGCTTGTCTAATTAGATGGCAAGCGTTATGACCTAATCAGATAACACGTTCCTGTGCCGTAGTGTGGCTTAATCAGATAACGGTTCCTGCATCATGGGGGTTTTCTGCCTCATGGGATGGCTGCTAGTTAACTTGTTAACCAGAACAGGGTCAGGAATAGGGGGATCGATACAGAACCTATAGGAATACATCACAATGTTATCCTGGAGGAATGAGTGAGCGGCGCCAAAAGGGTGTCACATTCACAACAACGAGACCTGAATCTGGCATGAGATGCAACCAGTAGCCAATGAGAAGAGTGTAACTGGTAGGGAGTTCAGAGAGACAAACCTTCTGATCCCAGAATCTTATGTGGATTCCTATTCTGGATCAGTGCAGATAGTGAAGCTACTGGGTGAAAACTAAGCTTAGACGATTCACTGGAATCTAACATGGAGTCCCTAAGAGCAGCGATCATAGAAAGCCAACCAGGGGAAGTAAGACGCAGAAGAATCCTACGTAGCAGCTTCAGCGAAAAAAAAGTGGGAATTCCTTGCAGAGATCTAGGGGCCTCTGGAGAGGTCAGAATCGAGCTTGACTCTATTTTAGGAAGGAGAAAAATCCCAGCTCCTTTGGCCTGTATAAAGGGCCCACTGTGTCTGCATTGTTACTAAGTCGGGTAATTCATCCAGCTGAGAAACAGTCCTTCACCGTACAGAGAGCACATGTTCACAAACCTATTCAGAATCTATCTCTGACGGTAACCTCAAAACTTCTGGGTAATTCATCCCCAGATTACAAAAAGTGCTGAAAAGGCACGCTAATCAATAATTGTGAGTTATACAAACGCCCCAAACAAAAATATTAATATATTGGTTTTATGTGAATATAGTCTGAGACTATGCTGCTCATCCAGTTACAGTTTTTCACCAGAAAATTGTGGAATTTTGTTGGCCTGGTTCTCAGGTCGTCATCCAGCAGAAGGAGGACTTAATTGCCCTTATCTGAGAAGATATGGAAGTTGAAGCTAAGGGGGTTAGATGAGAATAGGAGGAGGTTCAAGATATTGAAAAGAGTGTCTGCCAGTGCAGGGGAACCCAAAAATCAAGGCAACCGGGATTAAGAGGAGAAAGAAGAAATAGCTTGAGAGCGTTAAGACAAGGATCTGGACCAGTTCAAAGCTCATCAGGGAAACCAACAGCCTACAGCCAGGTACGCAAATTAAGTAATCAACTGTGTTAAGTGCAGCTGCAGATCAAGAAGAAACAATGCACAGACATCACCGCAGCCTGTGGCCACCCACTAGTCTTTGAAGAATACCACCAGAACTGATTCAGTCACTCAATTGAACTAAAAGCCCACTAGATATCCATCAAGAAGGTAATTAGCACCCATAACTCATTGGAGCTGGAGGAATATGTTAGAGTTCCAGAATGTTACAAGTAATAAAATACCAATAAATAGCAGCAGGGTATGCAAATATGCCAGCTCCTAATAGGGAAACATAGAGGGTACTTAAAAAAATATTTTTGTATTGATTTTAGTAATGGAAACTGTTAAAAATGTGCACATAAATGACAAAATTTTTGACAGGAAGAAGTCGAAAGCATGCTAGTAACCATTTTAATAAAAGACAGGTTGAAATTTTGCTGGTTGCCAGTTATCAAAGTACCTAGTCAATAAACGTGCATACTATATTTAAAGAAACATGTTAGTTCCCAATATTTATTCCAATGGCATTAAACAAGAAAATGTTAATTAGAATTAAAAAAAAAACATAAAGTACCCCGCCGGGGTAGTACCAAACCTAGTGTTAAACAGACACAACAAATACAGGCAGGAAAACAAAAATGTGACCAGTACAAAAAAAAACTAGTTTCACTTATTTCAACAGATAAACCCTTCTGCACCCGAACAAAAAGTTTATACAGTCAAAAAGGGTCAGAGTGTGGGTCGACGGCATTTTGATCCCTTAATAGTGCGGGATCATCAGGACAACATATCATTTACCTAAGAAATGACTCAATGGTATCATGAGATTAACACCGCCTTATGATGTCTCCCTCAGGAAAAGGGGAGGCTAGCATGGCTCTGAGGATTGAGTAAGAACTCACAGCAATTCTGCCACCTGTCAGCGCGGGCGAGTCTATCCGGCATACGCCTACTCTGCCATCCACTAGCTCCATTGGCTGAATTACCCTACATCCAGCGATTCTGTCATCAACCAGTAAGAGGGTGGGGACTGGTAAATCTTCAGGGGAACTATATTGGACACACAGGTGTCCTTGATTGGATGAATTGAGTCCCCTTATCGAGGGTTTGAACAGGTTTCACCTTAATGGACCTTGACTCGACCCGGTATAAGTTTCTCTTTATTTAAAGAAAGATCAACCAACCGCGGTTAGTGCAGGTAACTCAATCCATACAGTCATGCTGGCCTCCCCTTTTCCAGAGGGAGACATCACAAGGTGTTAATAATTTCATGATACCATTGAGCAGGGCCGGCGCTAGGCATGGGCAGTGTGGGCAGCCGCCCAGGGCCTCGCGCTCAGGGGGCCTCGCGCCCCCGTGAAAGGTCACACGTTCACAGCTACAGGGCCCCCTGCCTCACCTGATCGCGCCCCCGTGAAAGACACACATTCACAGCTCACTACAGGGCCCCCTGCCTCGCCTGATCGCGCCCCCGTGAAAGGCACACATTCACAGCTCACTACAGGGCCCCCTGCCTCGCCTGATCGCGCCCCCGTGAAAGGCACACATTCACAGCTCACTACAGGGCCCCCTGCCTCGCCTGATCGCGCCCCCGTGAAAGGCACACATTCACAGCTCACTACAGGGCCCCCTGCCTCACCTGATCACATCACATTGCAGGTGGGGGAAGGTGCAAACGGATTGGGGGCGGCATAACAGCTGGGCCAGCAATTATGTTGGCTCACAATGTCAGGGGTGGGGCAGCGCCTCGGATAAGTACCGGCCATTCTAGGCTCTGTTTCTGCATTTTGTTTCCAGGCAACGGAGGCCCCTTTGTTTCTTGGCAGCACCAGCCGGACACAGGTAAGAGGAGGTGGGTGAAGGGAGGAGGGAGCAGCCAGATCAACTGGCGTTAAGTCATTTGTTATCCTTGACAGCAGGCATGGCTGTAATTTCCTTTTGTACAACAGGAAGAAAGGTCTCATCTTGCAGTTTGTTTCCGCGCATGTGGAATAAATGCCTGACATATTTAACAAGTCAAGAAGGTGGCACCCTGTTTACCCAGTAGCCCCACCATAAAAACGTTTATGTTGTAGATATCAACGTTTGCATTCTGAAACGTGTGTTTTGTTTTTGTATGTGTGCCAACAAATTCTGGCAAGCAAAAAGCTTTAATTTATAGAGAAATGTCTGGTTTAAGGAGTCCATACGGGTCGGGCAAAGCGCTTACGTTTCATAGGGCGAGACTTAAACCTCTTTCTACCCCATGAATTTGAAAAAAAATGTTACTTTATTTGTGAGGGCTTCACTTCAGAATGTGGAGATGGTCTCTGAATAGTTGCCACTCCCCCCTCCCAAAGTTCATACACACTCCTGCTCGCATCTGCTCGCTGTCCCACGGTTTTCCGCAAAGCCCTCAAGTTTCCCTAGTCAATGCGTTAAGTATCCCATCCACTCCAGATTTGTGCTCGGTATTACCGATTTAATGGCAAAGCCAACAGGTCTTGCATTTTGTGACTTATTTGTTATTGCCAATGGCTTTTAACCCGGCTCTACAGTGCAGCATAGCTAAAGAATATTAATAATAAAATTCCTATGACGGCTCCGTCATTTTGAATGTAGGTGCACCATGCTTTTGCACACCTACAAAATGACTCAGGAACATTTTTTTAATACTTTTATTTTGCAATCCGAGTTGGAACAGGGAGGGCATGGGTAATGGAAGGAGGAAAGCAAACATGCGAGAGAGAGAGAGAGAGGAACAGCGAGATGGGGAGAGAAGCACACGGCTGAAAAGCAACAAGGGAGGAGAAGAGCACAATTGTGAGTGCATCACAAAAGGATGAGGGAGAGAAGCAATTGGGATTGAAAGAGCAACATCGAGCATGACAGGGGAAGAGAAGCACACTAGGGAGACAGCTTGAAAACACATGCATTCTTTTGGAGGGCTTGAGAAAAAAGAAGAAAGAAATTCCTTAAAAGTAGAAGTGGAAGGGTAAAAGTAAATTGCATATGTTCCAGGGGAGTGATAGACATAAGATGGGCAAGGCAAGCCATTCAAACGGAAGCAGGTAAACAAGAGTGACAGTAAAGCTGGCCAATGGAAATAAATGGGTGGGCTGCAAGTCCTTCTATGCTCCTTGTAATCTCACAATAAGTCTTTCACAACCAGAGAGGAATCGCCCTAAAATGTGGATCAGGAATAGCTGCTTATTGCAAATCAGGCAGTTCTTACAATACATCACAAGATTGAGCAAAAAAAAGCCCCAATAGTGACAAGTGCCATAACTATTGATGTTGACCTCTTAAAGGTAAAGCTAGCATGGCTATGCTATATAACTAAAAAAGGAGTGGTAAGGACTGGTTTTGTGGAAGTAGGAGACTGTAAGATACTTTGTGTAGATTGGAGAAAGGTACCGAGCATGCCTCTGGAACACATTCACCTCTGCCAAGTGTTTGTCATAGCAAGCTCTGTTTTTTTACCCTCGCCCTGCCTTTCCTGGCCCATTGTTCATTGGAAGGGCTGAAACTCACAGGATAACTAGGGAGTACAGAGTGACTAGGGAGTGCTAGGGAGTGCAGAGTGACTGCAGAGTGCTAGGGGGAGCTAGGGAGTGCTAGGGAGTGCAGAGTGTCTAGGGAGTGCAGAGTGACTAGGGAGTACTAGGGAGTGCAGAGTGACTAGGGAGTGCTAGGGAGTGCAGAGTGACTAGGGAGTGCTAGGGAGGGCAGAGTGACTGCAGAGTGACTAGGGAGTGCAGAGTGGCTAGGGAGTGCTAGGGAGTGCAGAGGGACTAGGGAGTGCTAGGGAGTGCAGAGTGCAAGGGAGTGCAGAGTGCAAGGGAGGGCTAGGGAGTGCAGAGTGACTAGGGAGTGCAGAGTGACTAGGGAGTGCTATGGAGTGCTAGGGACTGCAGAGTGACTACAGATATTAAGCTAATGGCAATGTAAATGACGATGCCACTTTTTGTCAATGTTACTGATATCCACATTAGTTAGCTTCCGTGATGCCAAATAAGATCAATAGTACTACGATGTCGCTTTCTGTGATGTCACTTCTTGTGACGCAATATGCAATTAGGGGGGCCTCGCATCTTCCCTTTCGCCCGGGGCCTCAGAAGGCCTAGGACCGGCCCTGCCATTGAGTCATTTCGTAGGCAAACAATATGTTGTCCTGATGATGATCCCACACTAAGGGATCGAAACGCCCTCGACCCATATTCTGACCCTTTTTGACTCTGTTAAATTTTTGTTCAGGTGCTGAAGTGTTTTTCTGTTGAAATAAGTGACCCTGATTTTTTGTATTTGTACTTCTCATATTTGTTTTTCTTGCCTGTATGTTTATTGTTGTGTCTGTTTAACACTTATTTTGGCACTAACCCAGCGGGGTTACACTCCCTACTTTTTTTTTTTTATTCGAATTAAAATGTTATTTTATTGTCAATGGAATAAATATTGGGAACTAACATGTTTCTTTAAACATCCTATGCACATTTATTGACTAGGGGCCATTGTACGCCGCATCGCAAAGTACCCTTGGTTCCCAGTAAGTCTTGCGTTACCCTTGTGGTTTTTAAAACAGTTATCAAAGTATTATATGTTGACAGAGGGTACATGAAGTAGCTATAATCACCCATGAGCCGGTATCAAAGTGTGAATTACCTGAATGTATACATGTTAATATATGTGATTACATTACTTTCCACGAGGTCCTTTCACAGTTAGGGTACATATAGATAGCACTAAAGGGGAAACAACAAGAAGACATCTAGGTAGCAACACTAACAAGAAAAAAAGAGCGAACATATAGAAAGCCCCATTAATGGGCACAGTGACGGTACCTATACGTAGTTACACAAATTACATAGATAATATGTAATCATATATATAGATGCACTAAACGCATGGGAAACAATCGTACATAAGAAATAACATAAACACTATGAATGGCCAGGTCACTATATATTGTAACAAGCATTTGCAATGCAATAGGTCTCGCAGTCACGCAAGTTTGAGCTATTGGCATTGTAAATGAAATTGCCTTTTATTTATGTTTTGGGTTTTAAAACAAATAAAAGGCATTGTCATTTTCAATGCTAATAGCTTAAACTCTCGCAAATGTGAGACCTATAGAATTGCAATAAAGGGCCTTCTCGACCGCTTGTTAGATTGTAAATATCAGAGGAAGAGACCAGCCTGCGCCGTCTTCACAGTAGTGATAAATAGTGCAGTGAAGAAGATGTGTAAGTGTTGTAAATTACACAGACACAAAGTGTGAAGTGAGTGTTACATATGATCGGTGCTATAAACACTAACAACGCACTCCAACACCTTTCGCTCTGTGATTACACTGTCCCAGCTCAGGAGGAAGAGCTGGAAGGGGGGGGCTAGTTCCTGCCCTCTCCATGATTTGAGTGTGCAGTGTGGCATTGAGTAATGTCCTTGCTATCATTGGCCTAATAAAAAACACTCCAGCTGTAGTAGGGCCCTGGCTTTCACTCCTGGTGCAGGTTTGGCTGTGCTTTATGGCAGGCATGGAGGGTGGGAGGGATGGTCTCGGCTGCAGCTACCGGCTCGTACAGTGCACCTGCTATTACTAGTGAGCGAGAGGCACTGAGGTGGTTGTATTGGTGGTGCTGGTAATGGTGGTGCTGGTATTCGTGGTGCTGGTATTGATGGTATTGATGGTGGTACTGGTATCGGTGGTGGTGGTACTGGTGGTGGAACTGGTATTGGTGTTTGTGGTACTGTTATTGGAGGTAATGGTGGTGGTATTGGTATTTGTGGTGGTGGTGGTATTGGTGGTGGTGGTGGCGGCATTGGTGGTGGTGGTATTGTTGATGGTATTGGTGGTGGTATTTGTGGTGGCGTATTGGTGGTGGTGGTATTGGTGGTGGTGGTATTGGTATTAGTGGTGGTGGTACTGGTACTGGTATGGGTGGTGGTGCTACTGGTATTGGTGGTGGTATTGGTATTAGTGGTGGTGGTACTGGTATTGGTGGTGGTTCTGGTATTGGTGGGGGTACTGGTGGTATTGTTGGTGGTATTGGTGATGGTATTAATGGTGGTGGTGGTATTGGTGCCCATGGTATTGGTGGTGGTATTGGTGGTAGTGTTGGTATTTGTGGTGCATTGGTATTGTATTGGTGGTGTTGGTATTGATGGCAATGGTATTTGGTGGTGGTGATATTGGTGGTGGTATTGGTGATGGTGGTGGTGGTAATGGTGGTGAAGGTATTGGTGGTGGTGATATTGGTGGTGGTTGGGTTTTAGTTGTGGTATTGGTGGTGGTAGTGGTATTGGTGGTGGTGGTATTAGTATTGGTGGTGGTGGTATTGGTGATGGTATTGGTGGTGGTGGTATTGGTGGTGGTATTGGTGGTGGCGGTGGTATTGGTGGGGCCTTGGTGGTATAGGTGGTGGTGGTATTGGTGGTGGTGGTATTGGTGGTGCCAGTATTGGTGGTGGCGTTGGGGTGGTGGTATTGGGGGGGTTGGAGGTGGTGGTATTGATGGTGGTGGTGGTATTGGTGGTGGTGGTGGTATTGGTAGTGGTGGTATTGGTGGTGGCAATATTGGAGTTGGTATTAGTTGTGGTATTGGTGGTGGTGATATTGGAGGGTGTATTGGTGGTGGTGGTGGTTGTATGGGCGGTGGTATTGGTGGTGGTGGTGGTGGTGGTATTGGTGTTGGCAGTGGTATTGGTGCTAGAATTGTTGGTATTGGTGGTGTTGGTATTGGTGGTGGTGGTGTTGGTGGTGGTATTGATGGTGGTGGTGGTATTAGTGATGATGGTGGTGGTGTTGGTGGTTATATTGGTGGCGGTATTGGTGGTGGTGGTATTTGCGGTGGTGGTGGTATTGGCAGTGGTGGTATTGGTGGTGTGGTGGTATTGGTGGTGTGGTGGTATTGGTGGTGGTTGTATTGGTGGTGGTATTGGTGGCGGTAGTAGTATTGGTGGTGTTGATGGTGGTGGTATTGGCGGTGTTGATATTGGTGGTGGTGGTATTGGTGGTATGGGTGGTGATATTGGTATTGATGGTGGTGGTGTTGGTGGTGGTATTGGCGGTGATATTGGCAGTGGTGGTGTTGGTAGAGGTGGTGGTATTGATGGTGGTGGAATTGGTGCTGGTATTGTTGTTAATAATACAGGCTTTTAAAACCAACCTGTCAGGTGGCTTTAGTACAGATGACATGTAACCCAGATGTGCTGGTGTCAGCTTCAGTCCGTTAGCACAGGATTATGTGCTACCTGGAATTCACATGAGTTAATTCGATAATCATTTCTAAATCCATTTTACTTGGGGGTTTAAACAGACACGAGATAATGCCGGGTTAAGTGATTGAACGCAGGCGCCCGTGTTACAGGGGCTGCCTTGCTGCTTTAAAAAAACACAAGTGGTTTCAGCTGAAGCAGCGCATGTCTGGAATGCCAGAAAGAGAAACTCAATAAAGTAAATAGTGCTTACAAACTAAATAACAAGTAAAAGGGCCAGTCGCCATGGGAGGGTACACATGAAGATAAGGCTGTACTAAGAAGGGACGAACAAGCCTATTTACGAATCCAAAGTCAGCATTTACGAAAGACAATGACACAAGCCAATGAAAAATATGGGAGGAGAGTGTGCACGGCTTCTCTCCCATACAAAGAGATTTTGGCGAAATCGCCTCACTCACAACCTCATGTGGCATGCTTCATGATAGGCGATTTTCCACACCATGGTAGGTAAATACCACCATGGTCGACTCAACCATTGCTGGGAGGCCTTAACTATGTGATTATTGGATATGTGCAGGGATCCAATTTGAGTCCAAAATATCTTGAGACACACACCGGCGGATCTAGCATTTATTGTGGATACCACAGATATGATTAAAACCACTTCATTGTCGAGTATTTATTTATTTATTTATTTATTTATTTTGAGTTTTATAGAGCGCGAACTTGACCCGTTAGGGTATCAGAGCGGTTAACATAGTCAAGTAGTTTGTACAATCGGAAGGGAAACATCGGTGTACAAGGGGATGCAAGGAACACAAGGTACAGTTAGCATTGCTACAGCATAGGAACAAAGGAGTGAGGAAGGATGCAAGTATGGTTGACATTAAAGTTGCTGAAGGTAGGCCCCAGGTTTCATGGTGGGGCGAAAGGTCGACGGAAGAAGGCAATAGTCACTGTGGGGCTAAAGGACAGGGATTAGATGAGGAAGTTATTTATGAAGAACGATTTGGCCTCCGTATGGGATGAGATATAATGTCTCATCTACCCTTTAGGTTACACTAACATGTTTTGGCCATGTTACAATCCCATTCTGGTCTCAGGCCTTTGTCAGGGCTACTCTGATGCCATCCTAACTACACAGTCATTCCATGCAGTGAAATGAGGCCTAATACACTCACCTTTCTGGATCTTTTTTTGAAACTGTGAAAGAGATAATTGCAACACACAGAGACAAAAAATCATAAGATACTTTTTTTGTAGGGCTAGAACACTCACCCCAAGTGTGTAGCTACTGCAATGCATTCTTCTTGTTTCATCAAAAATTGCCAGCTTTCAACCCCATTCCAATCTCTGTTGCACCAATCTTGATGAGAAAGTGCATCAAGTGCAAGGTCACTGCAAATACACTCTTGAAAAACACATCACTCGTGAGCATGTTTAGGTGAATATACTCAAACGTACTTGTGTAATATTCACTTACACTATACTTAGGGTTTTTCAAGCTATTCCTGGTCAGATCAGAGAGACCATCCCCTGTAGTCACACACTGATAAAAATACGATAGTATGGGAGCGGGACAGGATAATAAATGAAAAAATCTCTTCTGAGTTAGCAGGTATTATGGCATAAATAGTGCCAGTAAAAGTCCTAATAGGTTCTATAACAAAATGTCTCGTCAATTATTGTGAATAGGTTTTAAAAGCTCATTTTTGTATTAATATATGCCGACCCTCGCTACTCTTTTCTTTTTCATCTACATGACCAGACTCTCAATCATCTAGGACAAATATACACCAGCGGTATACACAACACACGTGAGAACAGCATTTATGCAGGTGTAGGGAACCCAGAAATCATGTTTTTTATCCCAGTCCTTTAATGGTTAAAAAAAATCTATTGCCAAGCAAGCAGAGTTCAAGCCTCCACCCAGAGCCTGGTTAGCTCGTCAAGGGGATGTACCTTCATTTCCACCTATATATAGTTCTTCGTGTCTGCTGGCCTTTCAAATGAAAATAGCATTTGAGTGACAGGACTTAAGTCCCATTGTGATCCTACATCGCGTAAGCGGCCGTATGTGATCAAGTTTTTGGGAAATGTAGTTCCCAGTACATATCTACGTCATCACGTGACGTTACACAACCACATAAAAACGGCCATATGCGATGGAGTTCATTGGGAAATGTAGTTCCCAGTTCTTTTATCCATCGTGATTGGGGCTACTTGAACTCAGGTGTCAGCGTCACGGTCTGCTCTGACATTTTTTTTTTTTTTAAAGAATAATGATAGTGTGATTATACTCAAAATGACATATCTTGGCAGTTTAATTGTGTTGTCATCAGCTTTTTTTTTTACAACAACCATGTTGAACTCATGGAGCATATCATTACAAGGTATGCCAAGTGTGTACGTCAGTCTATTTCTATGTAAGACAAGACAAACAGTGCTGTCAATTGCCACATTAGAAGAGGGAAAGCCTTCTTTTTAATACCAGATGAGTATACTTGCATCTGGGTGGAGATTATGTTTATCTTCAAGGATTCCTGTTTCTTGTTTTATGGTCTTTTTTTTGGTTGTAGATATGGTGCAGTGGAAGGTACAAGCTCCAGGCGTGTTTACTATGAATAATACCCAGGTAGATTCGGACCAAGAACCTTCTCTTTTTTTTTTTTTTTTTAGAAACACTTCACTCAAGTCAGTAAACCTCCTTTATACATGACAACATAGTTGTCACCAAAAGTGGAACTTTTCCCTAGCGTCATCCAGATCAATTTTCAGAGGACATATATGTCGTAAGGCAACAGGTGCTAACTTCGTCTTTGTCCCTATGACACTGCACTTTAAAAGCAATTTTACTAAATTGAGGAATCTTCAGGTGACGAGTACACGGGAGGGTGAGTTGATAACTTGCTAGCTGACAGAGACTTTCTTACAGGTTGGGACGTTCTAGAGGTGCAATTTTTGGTGTGTGCGTTGGTCGTCCAGTCCACATGCCACTAAATATACCCGCGGCGTGGACTCAATGAGGCTATGCACGTCTTGACACTCAATGCATTTCAGGTTTTTCAAAATATTGAAGCAATTGTTCACGGGGATTGTTCTGGGCTCTTTTCTTGACTTTGTTTATTATTTAACTAGGGTATTCTTTTTCTTTAAGCAAGTCTGCATACAGCTTATAATACTTATTATCAGTGCAATTTCCTCTTAGCCTGAGGAATTGTCCTATAGGTAGATTATCGGGCAGTGCTTCTGGGTGAAAGCTGTCATACCGTAGTGAATTAATACAGTTCATTGATTTGTAATACACTTCTCATTTCAGGCTATTATTCCATGGTTTTATGCGTAGATCTAGTAAGGAAATGTCCGTCTTGCTAATGGTTGTGGTGAACCTCAGGAATTCATCATCGGTGTTAAGCCAGTTACTGAAATCTAATACCTCAGACTCACTCCCTTTACAAATGATGACGATGTTGTTTGCTGTAACGTTTCCAAATCCTAATGTAAGCAGAATATGGGTTTGTGTTGTTCAGAAAATGCATTATTTCGAAATTGTTTACATACAAACACGCTATACTTGGTGCGAATGTGCTGCTCATTGAAATCCCATGTATTTGCAGATAGAACTAGTCTCCAAACTTAAAGTATTTCCATGTCAGGGCCATGTGTGCACAATCCAAAACAAACTCCACTGGGGTAATTGAATCCCAATCAGTGTCTTTCAATAAGGCTTCTAGTACCTTGAGAGATACTTCTCGAGTAATACTTGTTTAAAGAGCTGCAACATCCATTGTCACAAGAATTTCTGAAGTTGGGGCAAATGCAAAGTTTTCTAAGAGGTTCAGTATGTCTTTGGTATGATTGACATATGCAGGCATATCTGACACTAGGGGCCTCAAGAAATGAACAGTAAACTGTGATAGAGGTTCTAGCATTGATCCAATAGCTGATAATATAGGTCTTCCAGGTGGGGGATGTTTTCCATTGTTTACTGTAAGTAGAATGTAAAAGTACAGAATCCTTGTATTCTTTTCTTGAAAATAATTCTGCTTCTTGCTCGGTTATCCAGTTGTTTTCTTGTTGTGCAAAAACTGTCTTTCTTTCATAATGTCACTCATAGGGTCTTTTGTTAATATCTTATAGTTCCTTGTCTCATTTAAAATATTTAGACATTTTGCTCTATACAACTCTTTTGGTAATACCACAGTGGTCTTTTTTGGGTTGTAGATACGCTGCAACAGAATGTGCAAGCTCCAGGTGGGTTTACTGTGAATAATAGAGGTAGATCCAGTCCCAGACCCCTCCCTTTTATTATTTTCAGAAACACTTCACTCGAGTCAGTAAACATCCATTATACATAACAACATAGTCGGCACTAAAGGTGCTGCTTTCCCTTAGCTTCCTTTAGATCAGATTTCAGAGAACATGTATGTCATAAGGCAACATGTGCTAGCTTCGTCTTCGTCCATATGACATTAGCGACCATTGGATTTCATCATTCAGTCCAAATGTTGAACATTTGAATCAATATATTCAACGTTGCTGTAACTGAAATAGTTTAAAGTCGCCTGAATTCTGGCACCCTTTGTCTATTACATACCATTCTAGATCATTCTCTGAATGTTCTTTTCAACAAAATATCTCATTAGTTTAGTGCCCATTTTTTACACCTAATTGTTCTTCTGTGCTCATTTATCCTTGTACGGACAACATTTAGGATGTAGATGACATTCAAGAAATCACAGTTAATGTGTTGTTTCAACCTCTATGGTATTTTCAAGCCTATGCCAAGCTCCTTAGCTTTTTCTGTGAAGGGGCAAATAATACAGTGACTACTGGGGAAGATTCCAGGTTGTTCTCAATATATTGAACTGTCCTTCAATGAACTAGCCCATCTAAAAGAGTACACTGGTCTTGGAAAAGAAAATGAGCCTGATGTAAAGATCTTCCAATGCTTGTTCACTATCTTTTTTCATTTGATTGGAGTGTGTACTGTATGTAGTTACACAAACAAGACAATACTTTTCAGGTTTTTCAAAAGAATGAAGCAATTGTTTATGGGCAAATGCCCATCAAAGTCACATGTATTTACAGATAGAACTGGTATCCAAACTTCCAAACTTAAAATAATTCCATGTCAGGGTCATGTGCGCACAATCCAACACAAACTCCGCTGGGGTAATTGAGTCCCAATCAGTTTCTTTCTGTAGGGCTTCTAGTACCTTGAGGGATGCTTCTTGAGTAATGGTTGTATAAAGAACTACAATGACCACTGTCACAAGAATTTCTGATGTTCGGTCAAATGCAATGCTTTCTAAGAGATTCATTATATCTTTGCTGTCTTTGATGTATGAAGGCATCTTTGGCACTAGGGGCTCAAGAAATGATCAGTAAACTGTAACAGATGCTAGCATTGATCCAATACCAGATACTTAGGCTGTTCGAGGCATGTGGGCTGCTGAATTCACATCTTGTGCATAGATCGCCGCCTAGTGTTGGGTCCGGATGATTGCACATTGTTGTCCTGGAAGAGTCTTCGAAGTATCACGAGATAGGTGGCTCCTCCCCCGGACTACAGTGCGCATGGGCATCCTCTCCATCCTCAGATTGTTTTTTTCCGCCATTGGGTTCGGATGTACTTTTCTTAACTCAAGTTCGGAAACTTTTCTACAAGGCCAAAAGGCCTTCGGGGTCGTCGGTATTGTTATTTCGATCGGTGCTGAGTTCTTCTTCCAGTCCGTTAGAAGCAGGACGTCGAAGAGTGCCACGCGGCCTTTTCGACGCCAGAGGCCCGATCGCCGATGGAACGGAGCCCGTTCAAACGATGCCCCCTTTGTAACTCCAAATACCCACACATCGATGTACACCCGGTGTGCAACAAGTGCTTATCACCAGACCACAACGAGGACAACTGTCTAGTTTGTGCTCGGTTCCGGTCAAAGAAGACGCTTAGGCTCCGCCGTGCAGCAAGACAAACTATGACGAAGCCAGCGCCCGACCCGGTGAATATCTTCGATGAAGACAACGATGAGGTCGTCGAGACTGTGGATCCAGAACAGCCGTCGGATCCAGGTTCGGAGCACGACTCCAACTACTATGAAGACGACGATGAACACGTCGATGTAGATGAAAACGTCGATGAGGTAAGGGACGACGTGTCCCCCATCGGAGCCGTCGATGACGACTCGAGTGATGAACCAGGCCCAGCAGTGGGTACTGGGCCCAAAAAAGACACTCAAAAACTTTCAAAGGCTCAGGTCGAGGCATCGCCAAAAGGCCTTAGCCAAGATCATGACAAAATTTCGATAGCCCCGCGTCTCGGCCCGGCTACGAATATACCACACGAGCCATCGGTCGCACTACCTAAGGGGAAACCAAAACCTATCGAGACGAAAACGAAACCGAAACTGCTGAAGACGGTCTTCGGATCGAAGAGTTCGAACACATTGGATTCGACGTTGAGAAAAAGTGTCGACGCCCCTGCGGGGTCAACCACAAAAGGTCTCGAGCCGAAAATTGGTGCGCTAAAGTCTATCGCTAAAGCCAAGCACGTCGAACCGACGAGGTAGGTGTCGACGGACAGCGACACAAACAAGGAACTCGAGTCTCGGAAGGCTCTCGAACCGAGGCACCGAGTCGAAAAATCACAGCGCGTCAAAGCCCTCGAGCCGAAACCCAAAGACGCCTCGACGGAGCAAGTCGGATCGAGGAAAAAGACCGCGCCTCCGACGCAACAAGCACCGAAGTCAACGCAAGGCCAAAAGCACGACGACAGGGCAAAGTTCGTCGGTCCGATATCGACGCCGGCACCTCAGCCGCCGATAAAATTCGGACTGCCCCCAACAGCTCGGCCTAAGACAATCGATCCGAGAACAGGAGTCGAACCACCCAAAACTGTGTCGCTTGGAAAAAGGAGTCATCCTCTAGGAGAGAACGTTTTGTACCAGGAGCCCTCCTATGACAATCAGTCGAAGCTACTTATCGACTCCGAAACCGGCAGACTTACTGTTCATCAAAGAAAGGTCAGGTCGGAAAATCCTCTGGAATCATATAAAATTCCACTAAAAAGGAAAAAAGATTCTTCAACATCGCCTGTCCATTTTGAAACTGTAAGGTACCATGGCCAGGACACTGCTGCTTACTCACCCACACGCTCTAATGAGGATATGGGGTATGACTATGATGAACAATATAATTACCCTGCGGACAATGATCCAGATGACCAGACTCAAGCCTGGACAGACCCTACTGACCAGGGGGAGTCACAAACTATTCCTGATACTCCTTCTTACCCTGTGAAACCTTCGCCCACTGAGGATACAGCAGCGTTTAATGCATTAATAGAGAGGGCAGCACCTAATCATGATGTGGACATGCATGCTGACCCAATTGAGGAGGATTTCTTGTTTGACACTTTCTCCACTTCGGAGAAATCAGTTAAAACATTGCCAATGTTAAAGGGTGTCCTGAAACACGCAGGAGACATCTTCAAGGAAACCACAATGGCAAGGGTTGTTAACCCCAGAATTGAAAGAAAATACAGACCGGCGCCTGTGGACCCTACATACATTAAGGGACAGCTGCCGTTGGACTCTTTGGTGGTATCCAATGCTCGTAAACGTGCCAACTCGCAAACTACTGGTGATGCTCCTCCTCCAGACAAGGAGTCTAAAGTATTAGAAGCCTCTGGGAAAAGGGTGGCTGCTCAAGCTGCTAACATCTGGAGAATTTCCAACACACAGGCCCTATTAGCCAGATACGATAGGGCGCATTATGACACATTAGAGCAACTGCTACAACATTTGCCTGATGCCTACAAAGAGGGAGCAGAAACACTAATACAAGAAGGGAAACTGATATCCAACGCATCCATTAAATGTGCGCTGGACGTAGCAGACACTGCAGCCAGAGTCATCAACACAAGTGTCATGCTCAGAAGGCATGCTTGGTTGCGCATCTCAGGGTTCAAACCAGAAATTCAAACAACATTATTAACCGCTTCAGCGCGGTGATAGAGCGCGCGAGGTCACCCGGCCAATGATTTCGCCGTTTCCGGCTTCAGGGCCCATATACTTTCAATTCACACTATTCATTGACAGGGCGACTTCACGGGCTGCTACCAATTTGTGTGTGTTCCCTACCGTTATTACTCAGTGTACCCGACTTACCATCCACCGACACGGGTACCTATGACCTCAACGGATCAGGGGCCTAGCTGTAAAAGGAAAGGCAACAAATGCAAATTCAAATGACATTCAATACTGTTTGTAAAAGGACCACGGACAACTGGAAGTTTTAAAATGTTTATCTAAAGTTCGTTTTCGTCAAGCATTAAACTTACAAGAATAAGGCAGTCAATAACCAAGATAATGAAAAGTACATAACTATAGAGAAATAAAGTCAGGGTAACCATTTAAATGCAATTATGAGATAAAGAGAAATTACTATGCATTCAAGGCAAGGAGTTTTGAGACAGTTTAAGTAAGGCCGTTCTAGACCATATCAGAAAATGACAAACTGCAATGCAAAATATGATTTCCAAAAGGTAGGATAGCATAGGAACAATTTAAGAATATATGCACTTGACTTTATGATTCAATAGTTTGCGGCAAAAGCATGGAAAAATCAACATGTGCAAAGGTGTGTCTTTATTAAAGCAAAGACAGAAAAATAGAAAGGTGCAAGTTTAAAGAACTTAGAGCAGTATTTACCTAGACTGGTGTGGAAACCAAACCCTGGCCACGGGTCAGTTAAGGACAGGAAACCCTCAAGGAAGGATACCCCTCAAAGGACAGCAGGTGCAGAATGGACACCCAGGACAGGACAGGATACCCTCAGATTAGGAATCAGGACAGGACCTCAGGACAGAAAATCAAACCCTCAGGACAGGACCGCTTCAGGACAGGACCGCACCCGCAGTTTGGAAGCAACGCCTGCGCTCCACCCTCTCTGCAGCTATCGATCAAGACCCCGATTGGGTCAGCGAACTCCCAGTAAAGTGCTTCGCCAGCACTTTAAGGTTCAGTAGAACCTTAGTCTATGGTCAATTTCGGACAGAGTGCTCCGCAGCGCTCTGTATCTTCAGTCACCTATTGAGTACGATGGGTCAGTGACAGGTCAGCTAAACCAGACAAGTCGGACAATTTCCCTAGGTGAACCCAGGGTAGATATACTGTTTTGGGACAGGGTACCACCCCCCAAATGTTGCAAAGTGTCAGAATCCCCAATTTCAATTGGTCCTAAGGTAGGATTTGGGTAATACACCAATCATAACACACTATTTGGATGCTTCATTTACATATCTGGGTACCGCCTAGCGAGATTGGGGTTCCCATGAGAAACTGCAAGGAAATACAATGACAATTTAACAATGTAGCATAGCAGGGACATGTGACTCCGTTCAGCCGAGTTTGCAGGTCAGTTCTCAGGAGCATCTTGCCCATCACTGCCAGCTGGCTAAGTTCCATCAGCCAAGGTTGTCAGGTCCCCGGAAAGTCGCATATGCGCAGAAGGGACCTCCAAGATGGCTTTCGGTATAGACAGACCCCCATTCCCCGCGGTACATGAAAAGCAAGCGAAAACAAATTAATACATAAAAATAACAATATGAAAACACATCACAGGGTTTATACTTTCAACTTATCACTAAGAAATATACTTATGCAGTCTAAATGTTAGCTACATATAACAGTCACAAGAGCAGTGGCACGAGCAATACCATGTTACTGGAAACGCTATGTATTACGCATGCGCATAAATTTCCCTCCACTTCTGCAGACCCGTCAGGACACGTGAGAGTGGCTGACGCATGCGCAGTAACTAAATACAAGCGGCGGCCATATTTTACGGACAGGGATTAAATGCATTAGGAATACACATAGGACAAGCTTCATAAACTTTGCTTAAACTAAATATAAACGTTAGTAAGACATACAAATATTACCTTGTTACACATAAACGAGGTTCATAAATACAGCAAGTCGCAAAATATGCGAAGCTTTGCTTCATCAATCCCCTCTTTGATGATATTTACTATCATCTCAAAATTTAATGGAACCAGATGCCAACTTTCTTTCACACTTTGTACAATTCTATCTCTTCCAGCAATTTCTCCAGTTTTTCCCTTTCAGTTTTGGTAGGGTGAGAATTCTTCACCTTTTTAGCTCTCGTCCTGCGATGCAGGCCAAAGGCCTGCTGTCGCAGAGCGAGACTATTGCAATCATTCTGCCTTTCAAGGACTGAAAGGGAGAGGACAAGAGACTGGCACGCGCACGCATGAAGCAGCCTGCCGGGATCAGGTCGCGCGCGTCAACACGCGCTCCGATTCCGGCAGGCTCTTCAGTCACCATGGATCACTCTCACGCACGCGCACACATGTAGACACACTCCCGACCCCCCCTCACCAACTCACCGTGCTCTACACACAGACACATGTACACAGACACATGTACACAGACACACGCACACACATCTCCCCACTCACCGGTCTCTTTCTCCGGGTTCCGTGTCTCTCTCTCCCGCACTGGTATCTGCTGGTCTTCACCCGGGCCCCCTCGTCTCTTTCTCCGGGTTCCGTGTCTCTCTCTCCCGCACTGGTATCTGCTGGTCTTCACCCGGGCCCCCTCCTGGGACCCGGGACTTCAGCTGCCACTTCGTTTTCGCTCCGGGGCTCGCTCCTAAAAACGAAACTTTGGAATGACGCGCATGCGCAGGCAGCCCCCGCCCTCAGTTACAACCCAGTACTGAGCTGCTTTTACTTTCGTAGTCTTCCGTGTTCGCTGCGGTGGCTGCTGTTGTTTGTACTTGTTGGGACAGCGTTGGACTTTTAAATTTGCATTATATCTGAGTATCCTGCGAAGGGCTGTTAAGTTGAGTTCTGCGGCTTTTGAAACGTTTGGCAGCGTGGTTGGTAAGTTTATTTTTGGTAACTTTGGGCTTTTTAAAATGAAATGGTATGTTGTGGGGTTGATATGAAATTTTAGCGCTAAGGATTTACACATAGATTAGTTGGTATGTTTAGCGCATGATTAATTATTTTTAGTTATTGAAAATGTAATCCAACGTATATTTTTGAGCGGTTGCGAAAGTTTAAATGCGTGTAAAACCATTTTTCGAAGACTTAGGAACACGCTTTCAGCCGCTGCCGATTGTGTGCCTGCTGACGCTTCCCTCTTAAGATGGCAAAGATAGTGCCCCTGGGCCATGGGCTCGATGAGAGAGGCAGGCTCGTTCCGTTGTGCTCAGAGACAAGCTCGCCCCGTTGACCCCACAGACAGTCTTGCTGCACAGCACTCTGCTCAAGGGCAGACAATGAAAGAATCGAGGCTCATCAAATGTTCAACAGACAGTGATCCTGGTCACGTACCAAAGATGAAGGGTCCAGGGCCCCGAGAGGGCCGGGGTCTGTCTACAGGCAGCAGGCGCCTACAGGCCACTCAAAACCAAACCCGTGGACACTAGCAGGGTAACCCCAGAATGCACAAAGTGTCACATCTGCAAAAAGACACACAGCTCAGATGCTATGTGTGCGTCCTCTGCGCCATGCATCAGAGTCAAGGAAATAAACATCTCAAACCTGGCGGGCGGCTTCAAGGCACTGTGGCACTTTCTAGGTCGTGCACCAGCCTGTGATCTTGGGGCTATGTATGGAAAAGCAGGGCTATGGAGAGGAGTACTTGCGTGTTCCTGGCATTTAAACAGGGCCCCCTCCGCCCCCCACTTCACCTGGTAAAGCAGCGTGCAGGAGGGTGTAGCTCGCCGACAACGAACATTATATGTCTACAGAAGCTGCCAGAGTCGGAAGCTGAGATTCACAGCCTGCGCCCCGCGTCCTCAGAAGGACGTGCAAATACCCGTCCCCCTTCGCCTCTAGCGCCTCGAGGCTGGTCACTCGGTCATGCAATACACTAACTCTCTCATCTGATGCCAGCCTGCGCCCCTTAACCCAGGAAATAATGGAACCTTTCACCCCAATGTAGGTGTTTGACGTTCACTTCTCTGCACGTCCACCGTGTTGCCTCCTAGACTTGGATGATGCTTTGTAAAGCGCCTGGAAGTTCCTCCTGTCGATCTAGCTCGCGCTACGTCAAACAAGAGGACTAGCAGCGCTGTCACAGGTGAAAGCCTCTCACCAGGACCCCAAAGGAAATAGGACCAGTAATCAGCACAACGCCCAACCCCGGTCAAAGGCCAAGAAACCAGTAGCGATACTCATGGAACCAGGCAGCGCTGTGAGGCTTTATTCTGGCTTGATCTGTGGAGAGTTACTACTTCCAAAGCGTTGTTTGCCAAACCTAGCTAGGATTACTAGGCACTATCCATAGCGCCTACGCTCCTTTACCACTGGTGCCCAGGACAGGTATGGCCCGCCGTCAAGGCACCAGTGGAAATCCCAAAGTGGACCCGGTAAATGTTTAGGGTACCGCCTGGTACCTCAAAGTTATCACACTACAGAATCAGGCAAACATTACAGCCAGTACCTTTAGGAGGGTGAATCAGCACACCAGGAATACTGGGGTGGGGGGGAGGGGGGGTGCCCGCCTAGCGTCTAAAGCTCTGTTGTAGTGCTTGCTCACACTCTACTACTCACTCTACTACTCACTCTCTACTACTCACTCTCTACTACACACTCTCTACTACTCACTCTACTATTCTCTACTACTCACTACTACACACTCTACTACACACTCTGTACTACACAATCACTACTACACACTCCCTACTCTACTACACACTCACTACTATTCTACTACTTACTCTCTACTACTCACTACTACACTCTCTACTACACTCTACTACACTCTCTACTACACTCTACTACACACTCTACTACACACTCACAACTACACACTCACTACTCTACTATTCTCTACTACACACTCTACAACTCACTCTACTACACACTCTACTAAACTCTACTACTCACTACAACACACTCACTACAACACACTCACTACTCTCTACTACACACTCTAGTACACACTCTCTACTACTCACTAGTATTCTCTACTACTCACTCTATACTACACACTACCACACACTCACCACACTATACTAAACACTCTCTACTACACACTCTACTATTCTCACCTCTCTACTACACACTCTACTACACACTCTCTACTACACACTCTCTACTACACACTCTCTACTACACACTCTCTACTGCGCACTCTCTACTGCACACTCTCTACTGCACACTCTCTACTGCACACTCTCTACTGCACACTCTCTACTGCACACTCTCTACTGCACACTCTCTACTGCACACTCTCTACTGCACACTCTCTACTGCACACTCTCTACTGCACACTCTCTACTGCACACTCTCTACTGCACACTCTCTACTGCACACTCTCTACTGCACTCTACTGCACACTCTCTACTGCACACTCTCTACTGCACACTCTCTACTGCACACTCTCTACTGCACACTCTCTACTGCACACTCTCTACTGCACACTCTCTACTACACACTCTCTACTACACACCCTCTACTACTCTATTTTCTACTACACACTACTAAACATGCACTACTCTACTACACAATCTCTACTACACTCTACTACTCCACTACTCTCTACTACTCTCTTCTACACACTCTGTCTACTACACACTCTGCTACACACTCTACTGCACACTCACTACTAGACACACTGCTCTCTAATACACACTCTCTACTACTCTACTACACACTCTCTACTACTCTACTACACACTCTCTACTACTCTACTACACACTCTCTACTACTCTACTACACACTCTACTGCACACTCTACTGCACACTCACTACTAGACACACTGCTCTCTACTACACACTCTCTACTACACACTCTCTACTACACACTCTCTACTACACACTCTCTACTACTCTACTACACACTCTCTACTACTCTACTACACACTCTACTACACACTCAATACTCTACTACACACCCTCTACTACTCTATTTTCTACTACACACTACTAAACATGCACTACTCTACTACACACTCTACTACTCAATCTCTACTACACTCTACTACTCCACTACTCTCTACTACTACTCTCTTCTACACACTCTACTACACACTCTGCTACACACTCTACTGCACACTCACTACTAGACACACTGCTCTCTAATACACACTCTCTACTACTCTAATACACACTCTCTACTACTCTACTACACACTCTCTACTACTCTACTACACACTCTACTACACACTCTACTACACACTCAATACTCTACTACACACCCTCTACTACTCTATTTTCTACTATACACTACTAAACATGCACTACTCTACTACACACTCTACTACTCAATCTCTACTACACTCTACTACTCTACTACTCTCTACTACTACTCTCTTCTACACACTCTACTACACACTCTGCTACACACTCTACTGCACACTCACTACTAGACACACTGCTCTCTAATACACACTCTCTACTACTCTAATACACACTCTCTACTACTCTACTACACACTCTACTACACACTCTACTACACACTCTACTACACACTCTCTACTACACACTCTCTACTACACACTCTCTACTACACACTCACTACTACACACCCACTACTCTCTGCTACACACTCTGCTACACACTCTGCTGCACACTCTGCTGCACACTCTGCTGCACACTCTGCTGCACACTCTGCTGCACACTCTGCTGCACACTCTGCTGCACACTCTGCTGCACACTGCTACACACTCTGCTACACACTCTGCTGCACACTCACTACTAGACACACTGCTCTCTAATACACACTCTCTACTACTCTGCTACACACTCTGCTACACACTCTGCTACACACTCTGCTACACACTCTGCTACACACTCTGCTACACACTCTGCTACACTCTCTGCTACACTCTCTGCTACACTCTCTGCTACACTCTCTGCTACACTCTCTGCTACACACTCTGCTACACACTCTGCTGCACACTCACTACTAGACACACTGCTCTCTAATACACACTCTCTACTACTCTACTACACACTCTACTACACACTCACTACTAGACACACTGCTCTCTAATACACACTCTCTACTACTCTACTACACACTCTACTACACACTCTACTACACACTCTACTACACACTCTACTACACACTCTACTACACACTCTCTACTACACACTCTCTACTACACACTCTCTACTACACACTCTCTACTACACACTCTCTACTACACACCCACCACTACACACTCACTACTCTCTGCTACACACTCTGCTACACACTCTGCTACACACTCTGCTACACACTCTGCTACACACTCTACTACACACTCTACTACACACTCTACTACACACTCTACTACACACTCTACTACACACTCTACTACACACTCTACTACACACTCTACTACACACACTCTACTACACACTCTACTACACACTCTACTACACACTCTACTACACACACTCTCTACTACACACTCTCTACTACACACTCTCTACTACACACTCACTACTACACACTCTTCTACTACACACTCTCTACTACACACTCACTACTACACACTCACTACTACACACTCACTACTACACACTCTCTACTACACACTCTCTACTACACACTCACTACTACACACTCACTACTACACACTCACTACTACACACCCACCACTACACACTCACTACTCTCTGCTACACACTCTGCTACACACTCTGCTACACACTCTGCTACACACTCTGCTACACACTCTGCTACACACTCTGCTACACACTCTGCTACACACTCTACTACACACTCTACTACACACTCTACTACACACTCTACTACACACTCTCTACTACACACTCTCTACTACACACCCACCACTCTCTGCTACACACTCTCTACTACACTCTCTACTACACACACTCTACTACACTCTCTACTACACACTCTACTACACTCTCACTACTACACACCCACCACTACACACTCACTACTCTCTGCTACACACTCTACTACACACACTCTACTACACACTCTCTACTACACACTCTCTACTACACACTCTACTACACACTCTACTACACACTCTACTACACACTACTACACACTCTACTACACACTCTACTACACACTCTACTACACACTCTACTACACACTCTACTACACACTCTACTACACACTCTCTACTACACACTCTACTACACACTCTACTACACACTCTCTACTACACACTCTACTACACACTCTCTACTACACACCCACCACTACACACTCACTACTCTCTGCTACACACTCTACTACACACTCTACTACACACTCTACTACACACACTCTACTACACACACTCTACTACACACTCTACTACACACTCTACTACACTCTCTACTACACACTCTCTACTACACACTCTCTACTACACACTCTCTACTACACACTCTCTACTACACACCCACCACTACACACTCACTACTCTCTGCTACACACTCTGCTACACACTCTACTACACACTCTACTACACACTCTACTACACACTCTACTACACACTCTACTACACACTCTACTACACACTCTACTACACACACTACTACACACTCTACTACACACACTCTACTACACACACTCTACTACACACACTCTACTACACACACTCTACTACACACACTCTACTACACACACTCTACTACACACACTCTACTACACACACTCTACTACACACACTCTACTACACACACTCTACTACACACACTCTACTACACACACTCTACTACACACTCTACTACACACTCTACTACACACTCTACTACACACTCTACTACACACTCTACACTCTCTGCTACACACCCACCACTACACACTCTACTACACACTCTACTACACACACTCTACTACACACACTCTACTACACACACTCTACTACACACACTCTACTACACACACTCTACTACACACACTCTACTACACACACTCTACTACACACACTCTACTACACACACTCTACTACACACACTCTACCACACACTCTACTACACACACTCTACTACACACTCTACTACACACTCTACTACACACTCTACTACACACTCTACTACACACTCTACTACACACTCTACTACACACTCTACTACACACTCTACTACACACTCTACTACACACTCTACTACACACTCTCTACTACACACTCTCTACTACACACACTCTACTACACACTCTACTACACACTCTACTACACACTCTACTACACACTCTACTACACACTCTACTACACACTCTCTACTACACACTCTCTACTACACACTCTCTACTACACACTCTCTACTACACACTCTCTACTACACACTCTCTACTACACACTCTCTACTACACACTCTACTACTCTCTACTGCACACTCTACTACACACTCTACTACACACTCTACTACACACTCTACTACACACTCTACTACACACTCTACTACACACTCTACTACACACTTTCTACTACACACTTTCTACTACACACTCTCTACTACTCTACTACACTCTCTACTATTCTCTACTACTCACTCTATACTACACACTACCACACTCACCACTCTCTACTACACACTATACTACACACTCTCTACTACACACTCTACTACACACTCACTACTACACACTCACTACTACACACTCACTACTACACACTCACTACTACACACTCACTACCACACTCACTACCACACTCACTACCACACTCACTACCACACTCACTACCACACTCACTACCACACTCACTACCACACTCACTACCACACTCACTACCACACTCACTACCACACTCACTACCACACTCACTACCACACTCACTACCACACTCACTACCACACTCACTACCACACTCTCTACTACACACTACTACTCACTCTCTACTACACTCTCTACTACTCACTCTACTACTCTCTACTGCACACCCACCACTACACTCACTACTCTCTGCTACACACTCTACTACACACTCTCTACTACACACTTTCTACTACAAACTCTCTACTACTCTACTACACTCTCTACTACTCACTCTACTATTCTCTACTACTCACTCTATACTACACACTACCACACACTCACCACTCTACTACACACTATACTAAACACTCTCTACTACACACTCTACTACTCTCTACTACACTCACCACTCTCTACTACACACTCTACTACACACTCTCTACTACACACGCACTACTTAGTACTACACACTCTACTATTCACTCTACTACTCACTCTATACTGCATACTCTCTACTACACACTCTCTCTTAGTCTGTACTACACACGCTCTACTTCAGGCAGCAATAAAAACGTCATGATAACTTGTGATTAATGTTCCTGGTAGAGAGAGATCAGAGGTTTGTCTAGTAGCAGGTTTGACTCACCATAAAGTAGTGCAGAGGGTTAATCTGCTGCAAAGAACAGATCGGTGTTTGGGTGGATATCTGAGCGGATTCGTAAAGCCAGCCTTTACCAGCACTATAAAGCAAATGAAATGTATGTGAGAGAGGTTTTAAGGGAAGATGAGGTCCACTTTTTACACGGTGGTAATGATGGAATCAGAGGAGGAGGTGGGGGAAGAGGGATGCGGGGGTGTCCAAAAAGTATGTCACACCGGGCAGCACCACTGCTAAAGCTGGCCCTGTTTCTAGCTCAAGCGGCACCGACACCCATAGTCTAAAGATAATACCTCTGCCTTAAGTGAAGTACTCTGGTACCCAAGGATGACTAGCAAACAATATTATTCACAACGTTGCTTACTATTCAGCAACATTTCACAGTTTGCAAATCATCTTTATACACCAATTCAGAGTTTGCTAACAAATTAATGCAACACATTGTCATATACAATACCATAGCTCAAACTTTAATGCTGCGAGACCTATTGCATTGTAAATGCTTGTTATAGATCTGATTATTCACTTCCTCCAATTCGAGCTCATCCACACTTCGTTTCACCCCTCTTGCATTCACTTCATGCTTTCTGGTGTGCTTACGGCATTTGCAACAGACAAATATGAAAAATAGGATGAGACCTATAATTCCAATTGGCATCAGTACTTTAAACAATAAGCCTTTACCTATACTAGCGAACCAATGACCTACATTTGAGAGACCATCTACCAGTCTCTTCCAGGCACTATCAACCTCGAGTGGTCTAAGTTCCTTTGCCAAATTAGTAATGTTTCTCACATATCTTTTGAGCTGCACACTTTTGTCCGGAATATAAGTGCAACAATGTTGCGCCTTCAACATCCGGCAGACTCCGCCCTCTTTCGCCAATAAGGTATCAAGAGCAAGTCGATTCTGTAAAACCATTGATCTGATCGCAACCATTTCGGTATTGACCAGCAGAAATCCATGAGCTGTCTCAGTCGACAACACATCCACTATAGTGGACAATTTGCAAATTCTGTGAGTGTTCAGAACCACTCCCACTCCAGGTATCAGTGCACTGAAAATACTACCCATTATTTCACCTATACTTTCTCTTTTACTACGCACTAAGCCATTAGTATTTTCACTGCTTCCAGCAACTCCATTCACATGGTATATTTTCGGGAAGACAATGCCAAAATAGCAACTTCCATACCAGTGATCCGGCAATTTGAAATAAGCCTTGTCCCCACAAATATAATAAATTCCAGGAAACACAGGCTCTGACCCATTTTTGAAACCCCAACCTCCAATTACCTTGTAATTATGTTCGCATTCACTGGAACCAATGAAAATGTTATTATAATAGCTAGTCTTCTCGCGGTGAAGACATAGCTTGCCTTTCTTTTCAAAATCCAGCAACAGAGCAGGACCCGCCCCACCAGTTGAGGTGCCTTCCATGTTCTCTGCCCACCTTGGCTTTTTCTGACTTTCGTCATTAGCCTTCTTTTGTATTTCAATTCTCCTTTTCTCTGCCATGTTTAGGAACATCTTTTCCTGCTCATGCAAAGAACAAGTCAAGTTATCTCTGTGTGCTTCACCTATGTCAATATCACCAATAGTCAGGAAATAGTCTCCCATATATCGTATCACGTCACTTTTGGTATGTACAGGATTCAAGTTCCCACGTATAGGAAGCTCAGAAAAGATCACGTCATTATTAGAGTAATAGTACTGTAACGGTCCTCTTTTGTAAAATAAACTAGCTAAAATGCTACAGGAGATTCCGTATGTCAGCGGCAAGTGATGGTATGTCACGCCTTCAGCTACAGAGGTAGGTAGCTTCATGCAGACATAGCAATCTTCAATTTCCATAGTCTCTACATAGTGTATTAATAAGTTTGCGAAAACATTTAAGCGTGTCCTGTTTTTAATTCTATGATAATGTAGTTCTCCCTCATCTGATGCTTCTAAGTCTTGTTTTGTTTGTCTCAGTGCTCTCTCATGTCTAGCTACACTCTGTGTTGTCAGCTCTTCACTGTCAGTATTTACAATTTCAGTAGGGACAATATTAGTATCTTTGCTTACAGCAAAGGGAATGAAAATTGTTAGTCCTATCCAGAGTAATATCAGGACAACTATACTACAGACACATACCTTGCAGCAAGTTTTGCAACCGCTGCGACTAGGTCTACCATTCACGTTTGAATCAGACATTTTGGCTTCAGAAGAAGTTTCTCAACCCCTCTTTGTGTCTCTACACAAGTATCTTATTTTGTGCAAATTCACGGTGGCTCTTCTTCCTCTTCGTCAGAGTACTCAGGGACGGGCTCTCCGTCGCTTACGTCAGTGATATCGAGATCTTCAAGTTCTTCTAACACAAGTGTCCATTCAGGTGACTTGTACTTTTTGTTTTGTCTCTTTATCCGATCACTCCTTCTTTTGGAAGTGTCTTCTGGTTGTTCTGCTATGCGAGCACTTCTCCTTTCTTCTGCACGTTTTTCTTCTACTGTTTTTATTCTCAGTCTCAATTTCTTTATGTATCTAGGCTCAAGATGTTTTCTTTTCTAAGTCTTTTTGTTGGTACTTGAACTTCGTTCCCTTCTCTTGCCCTTTTGTTCTCATTAACTGTTGGCAATTCTGTCTCAGTTTCTTCTTCTTCTATCTGACTAATTCCAGGGCTAGCATCTGTTTCTTCTGCCTGGGTACTAATCTGGCCTTGTTCAGGTAAATTGTGTGTTTGCTCTTCAAGTGTCTCTGACTCTGTTTCCTGAACACGTTCTTCTAATTCTATCTGATCCTGTTCAAGCACTTCGATCACTGGACTTTCTTCTGCTCGAACTATTACACTATGTCTAGTCTGTCCCTTCCCGATATCAGGTGTCAGTGGAGGAGTATCAATCACTTGTTCTGTATTCCTCTCTTGTTCAGGATCCTTCACTTGTTCAGTATCGGGCACCGGCTCTGCAGCATTCACTTGTTCTGTATCAACCACGTGCTCTGTCCCTGTCTGACCTTCTCCTTCCTCAGTTTTGATGTGAATCTCAAGATTCTGAGGTTCTTCGCCTGTGCCTTGCTTTTCCTCTCTAGTCCACTCTCTACCTTCCCAAAGTCGTTCACTTGTTCGAATGGGGTCTTCGGTGAGATCAATCAAGGGAATCCACTCCTCTGGCCATATGCTCGGCAGCTCGTCTTCAGCTACTTCTGGCTCAGCTTCTTTGACCCCTTCAGCAGGCTGGGCTCCTGGTAGTTCGTTATCAACTATTCTTGGGCCAACATCTGCTGATTCTGCAGCTCGACTGGTACTGGGCTGTACGTCGTCAGCTACTTCTGGTCTAGCTCCTGCAGAGTCCTCTGCTGGACGCCCTTCTGCTTCAGGCACTTCGTCTGGTGGTACCTTCTGGGTGTGGCTGGCGTGTATCCAACGCGGAACCCCTGCACACTTGACTGCTGTGGTAGTAACCAGAATCACCTGACGTTTTTCTCCCCACCTTGGCTCCAGGCAGCTCTTCCGAGTATGCTTCTTTATCTTCACCCAGTCCCCCGGGACCAGTTTGTGGAGAGGAGTCGTTGGATTGAGGATGGCGTCTTCTCCAATCTGGCGAGAGATAGAACGCACTTGGTCACCCAATCTCTTGCAGTATTCAAGCACCAAATCATCAGTAATACTCAACAGTTTGCTTCCTGGCACCCATGCTTGTCTCATCACTCTTCCCATAATGATTTCATGGGGCTTAGGCCTGTCTTGCGATCAGGAATACTTCTGAGTCCCATCAGGACCAGGGGCAGGGCCTTCACCCAAGTCATGCCAGTTGCATCACCCAGTTTTGCTAGTCTGTTTTTGATAGTTCCATTTACTTGTTCCACTATTCCAGAAGCCTCTGGACGGTAGGCACAGTGAAGCTTTTGTGAAATTCCAAAGGCCTTACAGAGTTCGTCGATCACTGCATTCTGAAAATGTGAGCCTTGATCTGATTCAATAGTGACTGGAACCCCGAACCTAGGTATCAGTTCTTTTAATAAACACTTAGCTACTGTTTTTGCGTCATTTTGGGGAGTAGGGAAAGCTTCCACCCACTTTGAAAATAAACAGACCATGACAAGGACATATCGCTTCCCTTCACACCGGGGCATGGTGATGAAGTCAACCTGTATTCTCACAAAGGGACCCCCTGACCTCCCAATTTTCCCCAATTCAACCATTGTTTTCTTTGCTGGGTTCATCCTTTGACATGACAGGCACCTCTGGCAGAGGGACTCTGCTACTTTCCTGAACTTTTTACTGTACCAAGTCTGTTGGAACACTAGAATCATGGCGTCCCTACCAATGTGTGATCCTTCATGTATCAATCTCGCCATTGTGCTAAGTAGGTGTCTAGGCAACACAGGCATACCAGTTGGACCTAAAATGACACCATCCACACGTCTTGGTCTACACCCATCATCCTTCCACTTCTCTCTTTCTTGCCAAGGTGCCGCCTGCTGCCACTCTTTCACTTCATCCCATGTAGGCACTTCCTCAAACACTTGAAGTTGGCAGCTGGTTCCTGGCCCCCCTCGTTTTGGATTTACGATATACTGATCTCTTGCGCACCATTGGGCCACTCGATCAGCATAATCGTTTCCCAGTGATACCTTGTCCATGCTCTTCTTATGAGCAGCACATTTTACCACTGCCAGTTCCTTTGGTAAC
Source organism: Lissotriton helveticus (assembly GCF_964261635.1). Lineage (NCBI taxonomy): Eukaryota > Metazoa > Chordata > Amphibia > Caudata > Salamandridae > Lissotriton > Lissotriton helveticus. The sequence goes on from NC_136072.1 coordinate 794,296,308, forward strand.
TGGATTGCCTCTAAAAGGTCTTGAACAACCTTTCCATTTCGAATAGGGGTACCTGATGAAGTCAGGAACTCCCTCTGTAGCCACAACTGGCCGAAGTCATGCACAACCCCATAACAGTACTGACTGTCAGTATACACTGTTATGCGCAGGTTCTTCCCAATTTGGCAAGCTTTTATCATAGCAATCAATTCGGCTACTTGTGCAGACTTGACATGATATAGGTAACCTGCTTCCTCAATTTTCTCTAAGGAGACTACCGCATAGGCAGCACTCAGGCCTCCTTGTTCATGCCTTAGACATGAACCATCTACAAATAATTCTTTGTCATGCTCAGGCAATGGCGTTTCTTTTATGTCTGGGCGTGGCTTAGTGTTGAATTCTGTTAAGTCTATGCAATCATGTTCATCATCCACCCCCCCCCTCCATATCCTTTGGGTCGGGAAGTAAGGTGGCTGGGTTCAGAATACTGCACCTAACAATGTTTACATTTGCAGCACCCACAAGAATCCTCTCATATTTAGTCAGCCGACTAGGGGTGAGATACTGAGTTTTTGTTCTGGTCAACAAAATTACCTCTCGATGTGGGACATACACAGTTACCGGATGTCCCATGACAATGGACTCACTCTGCTCTAAACTTGCGCAGGTAGCAGCTACTGCTTTCAGACAACCTGGCAATCCAGCAGCCACTGGATCCAGGGTGGCAGAGAAATATGCCACAGGCCTTCTCGTTGTGCCATGATCTTGTGTCAGGACCGACAATGCACAATTATCACGAGTGTCACAGAACAGGGCAAATTCTTTGGAATAGTCTGGCATTCCCAATGCAGGGGCTGTACACAGACAATCTCGCAGTTTCGTGAAGGCTGTTAAGCTTTCATCATCCCATTCTACAACATCGGGTGTTCCTCTCTTGGTCATTTTTATCAAGGGCCTAGCTAGGACTGCAAATCCCAGAATCCACTGCCTGCAGTATCCTATCACACCCAGGAACATTCTGATCTCTTTCTGAGTACGGGGTAACTGCATCTTTTGTATTATTCTCACTCTTTCTGATGTCACTTTCCTGACACCTTTCTCTATCTGGTGCCCCAGATATTTCACTGATTTTGCACAAAACTGTAATTTGTCAGGGGCCACTTTATGTCCCTTCTCACTCAGGTGGTTCAGTAGGGCAATGGTGTCAATCACACAATCCCTATGACTTTTAGACGCCACCAAGAGGTCGTCTATGTATTGTACTAAGACAGATTTCCCAGGTAAGACCAAAGTTTCCAAACATTTTTTCAAGATCTGATTAAAGATAGAGGGGCTCTCTGTGTACCCTTGAGGGACCCTGTTCCAGCAATACACGTGACCATTGAAGGCAAATGAGAAAAGAAATTTGCTATCTGGATGCAAAGGAATGGAAAAGAATGCATGACACAGGTCTATCACAGTGAACCACTCAGCATCCCAGGGAATCTGGTACAGAATCACTGCTGGATTCGGGACAATAGGGCAGCAGGGGACTACTATCTTGTTGATTTTTCGTAGATCCTGCACTACTCTGTACTTGCCACTAGGCTTTTTAATGCCCATAATCGGGGAGTTACATGGGCTACTCATTACTTCCTGTATGATGTTTCCTTCTAGCAATTTCTGTATTTCCAGAGTAACACCAGCTTTCACTTCTGCATTCATTCTGTAGGGTTTAGTATTGGGATATACTGCATTGTCCTTGATGGCTATCTGTATGGGGTCCACATTTTTCATTAACCCTACATCTTTCCCAGTAAAGTCCCACACCTCTGGCTTCACTGCTTCTTGGAGTTCTTTGGGTAAATCCTGCATGGTCATTCGTTTAATTTCCGAGTCAGGGCGGACTAACATTATTTTATAAATGCCGTCTTCATCTGGGGTCTGAATTTCAACACCCTTTGGTGTGCAAAAGATGGTACAGTTCATTTTGCACAGCAAATCACGTCCCAGCAAGTTCACTGGACTGGTGTCGCAAACGATAAATCTATGCATTTCCTTAAAGTTTCCAATTGAGATCTCCATGGGCTTGGTAACAGGAGTACTAATCAATTGATTAGATACACCCACTACTTGGATGGCTTCTCCCGAGAGGGGTAGGTTTGGAACGTCCACTGTTCTCACAGTAGAACGGGTAGCACCAGTGTCCAACAGAAAGGTGACCTCATTTCCGTCAACCTTTCCTTCAATGTATGGTCCGGACTGGTCTACCGGCAAGGAGGCGCCAAGTACGCACTCCTCGTCCTCCCCTCTCAGGCCCCGTCAGTACTGGTCATCACTAAGGAAGGTATCATTTAAAAGATACTGCGAAGTTGCTGCATTTCTGTTCTCATTGCTTTCCCAGACTTCTATCTCATCTCCCTCTGTTTGTTTTCCCTTGTATACCTGCTTTGGTGCGCGGGGCACCTGCACTGTCTTTACCTGTGGTTGAGTCTTTCTTGGTCTTTCTTTCTGCGTCTGTGGAGTTAAATCAGGTGTTTTGGGGTTATCATCCGGCAAGTAAGGACACTCGTTACGCCAGTGTCCAATTTCGCCGCACTGATGGCAGGGAAATTTCTTCATAGCCTCCTCCCTGCTCATTCTGGGCCGGGGCTTACTTCCTCCCCCACCCCCAGGACCTTCGTTCTTAGCATTTTTGACCATTGTACTCAACTGCTTTTCCTGCTGTTCTGCGAGCTTCACCTGAGCCCACATCACTTTCTCCTTGAGAGCCTTTTTCTTTTCTGCCATTTCGTCCTCGCAGTACTTTGCGTACCGTAGGACCTCGTCTACCTTTTTGGTATGCCAACAGATTTTATTATCTTTTATCCACTGACAAATTTCAGGCCTTAAACCGTTTACAAACCTGTTAATGAAATGCGTCATATCCTTCATTTCGATGTTATCTATACCACTGTATGTTTTAAACACCTGCAACAACCTTTCATAATAGGAGTGCACTGTCTCCTCTCTTTCCTGCGTTGTTCTATCTATCCTGGTCCAATCAGTTTCCTTTGCTGGCACCTTTTCTTTCAAGTGCTGAATTACCTGCTCATATTTTCTCATGACTTCCTTTGAAGGTTCCCCTGTTTCTTTATCTCTTGTGTACTCCTCACTAGGCCAGGCTATGGCTATTTTACACTCGGTCCATAGATCGACCGGGACCACAATGTCGAAAAACCCATCCAGGTCTTTCCACAGACATTTTTGCACCTTTACGAACCTTTCCACTTGCCGGTACCATTCAACCGGCTTTTCGCGCAGTTTCGGAAAATCGTTAGTAAAGGACACAATATCCTGTCTGGACCATGGAACGTGCACATACCTCCCACCTGGCACTTCACGCATGGGGCATAATGTTTCAGGCTTGTCTACTTCTCTTAAAGGGAACTCAGGGGTAGCTTGTCTGGATCGAGCCTCATCTTTCTTTCTTGCCCACCTGCTTCTCCACCTTTCCACATCTCCCCATTTTTGCAAAACTGCAAGCAACTCTTTAATCTGCACCTTCTTCCCTGACACATTCAGGTTCTCTAAATCCTTGTCTGAGAATTCAGCTCTGTAAGGCTTTTGTAAGGGCTTGGATCTTGAAATATCTACCCCCATACTAGCTGCGGTGTCTGTCAGCTTTTCGTGGAGCACCCTGGTACTTCTGGTAAGGCTTTTACACATAAACAGCAACTCTTCTTCAGAATATGTGTTTAATCTGTCTAACCCCACATTTCCTGCCATCAATTCCTCTATTTCTACCCTCAGCTTGTAGAGGTCTAAAGGTTTCGTTTGCGGAGCCTGTTTTTCTAAATCACGACTCCAACTTTCAATCTCTTCCGGAGTTACCAAGGAAACACTCCTAGTCCCTGTTGCTGATTCTAATTTAATTTCTTTCGCATCAAAAGGATTATGCCTCTTCTGCACTCCCTTTCCGGTCTGTTTGTTTGGTAGATCCAAGAACACCACTTCGGACTCGCACTCACTGGACTGATCGTCTATCAGTAGGGGCTCTTGCCTCGGCGGGGCCATTATCGGGTTCATAACTGGAGGGTTCGAACTTCCTTGACTATTCCCATACAACGGGACTACTGGTCCGATCGTTACCGGAATAGTCAAAGCTTCAGGACTGGTATTTAACTGGGAGATCTTCTGAATTATTTCTGTCCTCTGTCTAGCTAGGACTTCTTGCTCCCTTTCATCTAGTACTCTTCCTAATGTCCGGTCAGGTATCATCTGTGGGGTCAGGTGAGGGGTAAGACTCGGGGCAGTAGGATGCGTTTCACTTGGTCCTCCGCCATAATTTGGTTTTGGGAACAAAGTTCCTGTGCCAAATGACCTACGCTCTTCCCCATATGGATTACAAAAAAGGGGGTGGTGATGGACAGAGTATCTGAGTTAATCAGAACACTCCTACCCAGTCAACAGATCAGGGCTTGATCCATCACCGTTTTTTAGCTCACTGCACCATCCCAGTTCAGAACCTGGCTATATGCAAATTAGTCTGTCCCTGGCCCAGTGCATCATGGGAACAGGGCAGACCAAACTACCAAGCCAATTCTTCACTGGAAAGGAAACAAGCTTCCGGGGACCGGTTTCTGGCATTACAGCCGTCTTCGGCCCGGCTTGCTTGAATCCTGATGGTGCAATGAGCAAGGGACTCATGTCTGAGCATACCCTTCCACACTCATGGTGGCCAAAATAATTACAAAAAAGGGGGTGGTGATGGACAGAGTATCTGAGTTAATCAGAACACTCCTACCCAGTCAACAGATCAGGGCTTGATCCATCACCGTTTTTTAGCTCACTGCACCATCCCAGTTCAGAACCTGGCTATATGCAAATTAGTCTGTCCCTGGCCCAGTGCATCATGGGAACAGGGCAGACCAAACTACCAAGCCAATTCTTCACTGGAAAGGAAACAAGCTTCCGGGGACCGGTTTCTGGCATTACAGCCGTCTTCGGCCCGGCTTGCTTGAATCCTGATGGTGCAATGAGCAAGGGACTCATGTCTGAGCATACCCTTCCACACTCATGGTGGCCAAAATAATTACAAAAAAGGGGGTGGTGATGGACAGAGTATCTGAGTTAATCAGAACACTCCTACCCAGTCAACAGATCAGGGCTTGATCCATCACCGTTTTTTAGCTCACTGCACCATCCCAGTTCAGAACCTGGCTATATGCAAATTAGTCTGTCCCTGGCCCAGTGCATCATGGGAACAGGGCAGACCAAACTACCAAGCCAATTCTTCACTGGAAAGGAAACAAGCTTCCGGGGACCGGTTTCTGGCATTACAGCCGTCTTCGGCCCGGCTTGCTTGAATCCTGATGGTGCAATGAGCAAGGGACTCATGTCTGAGCATACCCTTCCACACTCATGGTGGCCAAAATAATTACAAAAAAGGGGGTGGTGATGGACAGAGTATCTGAGTTAATCAGAACACTCCTACCCAGTCAACAGATCAGGGCTTGATCCATCACCGTTTTTTAGCTCACTGCACCATCCCAGTTCAGAACCTGGCTATATGCAAATTAGTCTGTCCCTGGCCCAGTGCATCATGGGAACAGGGCAGACCAAACTACCAAGCCAATTCTTCACTGGAAAGGAAGCAAGCTTCCGGGGACCGGTTTCTGGCATTACAGCCGTCTTCGGCCCGGCTTGCTTGAATCCTGATGGTGCAATGAGCAAGGGACTCATGTCTGAGCATACCCTTCCACACTCATGGTGGCCAAAATAATTACAAAAAAGGGGGTGGTGATGGACAGAGTATCTGAGTTAATCAGAACACTCCTACCCAGTCAACAGATCAGGGCTTGATCCATCACCGTTTTTTAGCTCACTGCACCATCCCAGTTCAGAACCTGGCTATATGCAAATTAGTCTGTCCCTGGCCCAGTGCATCATGGGAACAGGGCAGACCAAACTACCAAGCCAATTCTTCACTGGAAAGGAAACAAGCTTCCGGGGACCGGTTTCTGGCATTACAGCCGTCTTCGGCCCGGCTTGCTTGAATCCTGATGGTGCAATGAGCAAGGGACTCATGTCTGAGCATACCCTTCCACACTCATGGTGGCCAAAATAATTACAAAAAAGGGGGTGGTGATGGACAGAGTATCTGAGTTAATCAGAACACTCCTACCCAGTCAACAGATCAGGGCTTGATCCATCACCGTTTTTTAGCTCACTGCACCATCCCAGTTCAGAACCTGGCTATATGCAAATTAGTCTGTCCCTGGCCCAGTGCATCATGGGAACAGGGCAGACCAAACTACCAAGCCAATTCTTCACTGGAAAGGAAACAAGCTTCCGGGGACCGGTTTCTGGCATTACAGCCGTCTTCGGCCCGGCTTGCTTGAATCCTGATGGTGCAATGAGCAAGGGACTCATGTCTGAGCATACCCTTCCACACTCATGGTGGCCAAAATAATTACAAAAAAGGGGGTGGTGATGGACAGAGTATCTGAGTTAATCAGAACACTCCTACCCAGTCAACAGATCAGGGCTTGATCCATCACCGTTTTTTAGCTCACTGCACCATCCCAGTTCAGAACCTGGCTATATGCAAATTAGTCTGTCCCTGGCCCAGTGCATCATGGGAACAGGGCAGACCAAACTACCAAGCCAATTCTTCACTGGAAAGGAAACAAGCTTCCGGGGACCGGTTTCTGGCATTACAGCCGTCTTCGGCCCGGCTTGCTTGAATCCTGATGGTGCAATGAGCAAGGGACTCATGTCTGAGCATACCCTTCCACACTCATGGTGGCCAAAATAATTACAAAAAAGGGGGTGGTGATGGACAGAGTATCTGAGTTAATCAGAACACTCCTACCCAGTCAACAGATCAGGGCTTGATCCATCACCGTTTTTTAGCTCACTGCACCATCCCAGTTCAGAACCTGGCTATATGCAAATTAGTCTGTCCCTGGCCCAGTGCATCATGGGAACAGGGCAGACCAAACTACCAAGCCAATTCTTCACTGGAAAGGAAGCAAGCTTCCGGGGACCGGTTTCTGGCATTACAGCCGTCTTCGGCCCGGCTTGCTTGAATCCTGATGGTGCAATGAGCAAGGGACTCATGTCTGAGCATACCCTTCCACACTCATGGTGGCCAAAATAATTACAAAAAAGGGGGTGGTGATGGACAGAGTATCTGAGTTAATCAGAACACTCCTACCCAGTCAACAGATCAGGGCTTGATCCATCACCGTTTTTTAGCTCACTGCACCATCCCAGTTCAGAACCTGGCTATATGCAAATTAGTCTGTCCCTGGCCCAGTGCATCATGGGAACAGGGCAGACCAAACTACCAAGCCAATTCTTCACTGGAAAGGAAACAAGCTTCCGGGGACCGGTTTCTGGCATTACAGCCGTCTTCGGCCCGGCTTGCTTGAATCCTGATGGTGCAATGAGCAAGGGACTCATGTCTGAGCATACCCTTCCACACTCATGGTGGCCAAAATAATTACAAAAAAGGGGGTGGTGATGGACAGAGTATCTGAGTTAATCAGAACACTCCTACCCAGTCAACAGATCAGGGCTTGATCCATCACCGTTTTTTAGCTCACTGCACCATCCCAGTTCAGAACCTGGCTATATGCAAATTAGTCTGTCCCTGGCCCAGTGCATCATGGGAACAGGGCAGACCAAACTACCAAGCCAATTCTTCACTGGAAAGGAAACAAGCTTCCGGGGACCGGTTTCTGGCATTACAGCCGTCTTCGGCCCGGCTTGCTTGAATCCTGATGGTGCAATGAGCAAGGGACTCATGTCTGAGCATACCCTTCCACACTCATGGTGGCCAAAATAATTACAAAAAAGGGGGTGGTGATGGACAGAGTATCTGAGTTAATCAGAACACTCCTACCCAGTCAACAGATCAGGGCTTGATCCATCACCGTTTTTTAGCTCACTGCACCATCCCAGTTCAGAACCTGGCTATATGCAAATTAGTCTGTCCCTGGCCCAGTGCATCATGGGAACAGGGCAGACCAAACTACCAAGCCAATTCTTCACTGGAAAGGAAACAAGCTTCCGGGGACCGGTTTCTGGCATTACAGCCGTCTTCGGCCCGGCTTGCTTGAATCCTGATGGTGCAATGAGCAAGGGACTCATGTCTGAGCATACCCTTCCACACTCATGGTGGCCAAAATAATTACAAAAAAGGGGGTGGTGATGGACAGAGTATCTGAGTTAATCAGAACACTCCTACCCAGTCAACAGATCAGGGCTTGATCCATCACCGTTTTTTAGCTCACTGCACCATCCCAGTTCAGAACCTGGCTATATGCAAATTAGTCTGTCCCTGGCCCAGTGCATCATGGGAACAGGGCAGACCAAACTACCAAGCCAATTCTTCACTGGAAAGGAAACAAGCTTCCGGGGACCGGTTTCTGGCATTACAGCCGTCTTCGGCCCGGCTTGCTTGAATCCTGATGGTGCAATGAGCAAGGGACTCATGTCTGAGCATACCCTTCCACACTCATGGTGGCCAAAATAATTACAAAAAAGGGGTGGTGATGGACAGAGTATCTGAGTTAATCAGAACACTCCTACCCAGTCAACAGATCAGGGCTTGATCCATCACCGTTTTTTAGCTCACTGCACCATCCCAGTTCAGAACCTGGCTATATGCAAATTAGTCTGTCCCTGGCCCAGTGCATCATGGGAACAGGGCAGACCAAACTACCAAGCCAATTCTTCACTGGAAAGGAAACAAGCTTCCGGGGACCGGTTTCTGGCATTACAGCCGTCTTCGGCCATGATGCACTGGGCCAGGGACGGACTAATTTGCATACAGCCAGGTTCTGAAACTGGGATGGTGCAATGAGCTAAAAAACGGTGTTGTGTCTAGCCCTGATCTCTTGACTGGGTGAGAGTACTCTGCTTAATTCAGAGACTCTGTCCATCACCACCCCTTGTTGTAAATTATTTTGTCCACCCTAAGCGTGGAAGGGTATACTCAGATGTGAGTCCCTTGCTCATTGCACCATCAGGATTCAAGCAAGCCGGGCCGAAGACGCCTGAAATGGCAGAAACCGGTCCCCGGAAGCTTGTTTCCTTCCCAGTGTAAGAATTGGCTTTTGTAGTCTGGTCTGCCCTGTTCCCATGATGCACTGGGCCAGGGACGGACTAATTTGCATACAGCCAGGTTCTGAAACTGGGATGGTGCAATGAGCTAAAAAACGGTGTTGGATCTAGCCCTGATCTCTTGACTGGGTGAGAGTACTCTGCTTAATTCAGAGACTCTGTCCATCACCACCCCTTGTTGTAAATTATTTTGTCTTCCCCATATGGAGGCTGCAAAAAGGGTACTCCTGAACTTACTGGCTTTTCTTCGTTTTCATACAGAGGTCTGGGAAAAAATGTTCTTTCACGGGAATATTTTTCCTCTGAGCTCTCGGGCATTCTAGGATATATATATTGCGTACCTCTGCGGGTCCGGGGTTCTCAAAATAGGGCAACACCTGGCCACCTCCCCCCCTACATAGGGATCTGTCCTCCTCCTTAATAGATGGACGCTGGGGATTCTCTCCTGCACTGGAAGGTCGGGCTCCCTCATTATAAGGGGGCGGACTTCTCGTAAAGATGTCATCTAACAATTCATCGTCTGACTCTCCAAGGGCTCCCCAATGCTTACATTTTTCTGTCTTTTTCTCTTCCCCCGAAGGGGTACATGCTGGCATCATGGGAAACAGACCCTCAACAATCATGCTCTGTCTCCACTGTTTCATCCTCTTGTCCCTAGTCTCCTGCTTCAGCCTTGGGTGCCACTTGGTCAGACCTTTGTCCATCCGGGGTTTCTCTCTTTCAAAAGCCTCAATCTCCCATTCCTCCAATGCCTCATACTGCGTTAGTCTCGGTCTGGGATGCAATTCATTCATTCGGGTTCTCAAATTAAATAAAATTCTGCCATTGAAAGTACCGTCTAACGGAAAAGCCAATACTCCGTCATCTTCTGTGTACCTTACCCAATTCTCCAACCACACACAGGTGTTGTACCCTCGGTCAAACATCATGAATGAGGCGGGAGTATTCGGTGGCGGGATAGTAACGCCCTCTCTAGATTTAATCGGTTTGTCCGTTTTGAAATAATTCTTTACCCTATTTACAAGGGACATCTTTCTCTTAGCTCCGTACATAATATCGTATCTATTAGCTTTCCACTGATCCCTTTCAAACCCTTGGTTTCTTGGATCGGGTCTAGTCTCTGGACAATACGAGTGCCACATATGATTTTTACGCTTTCCTCTGTTTACAAAGTCACCTCCAATCAGAACGCGTCTTGCAATTCCGTGCGACCAATGAGGTGCACGCGTTCAAATATTTTCGGCCAATGGGTGCGCGGCCCCTTCGTGAGACTGTTCTCACGCTCCGGCGCTTCACCCCTCCTTTACAATTCCAGCCCCGCTACCCGCCCGCTGCTTCTACCAATCCCAGCGCGGCACGGAGTGACGTCAGAGGCGCTTCGCGACTGACTCCCTCCCTTCACAAGGTAACGGAAACTTTCTTTCCTTTTAAAGTGCTCAGTGCTTGGTTATTTTACAACAAATACACATTCGCCACAGTGCTCAAGTGTCTAGACAGGATAGCTTTGTTTTACTGCAAGTAAACTACTTCCATTTACTTTTCACGCACTGCGGGTAGATCTCTTCCGCCTACCCTTCACTCTAGCATCGGTGCACCTGTTATTCCCCTAAACTCATCCACTTCTCCGGGATATATCCGAGTCTAAGGTTTCCCAGCGGACCCCTCTGCTTTCACCCTAGCTCCGAGGAACCTGCTACTCTTCCGATGTGACCCTTACTAGGTTACGCCACTATGGGAAGTTTGCCAATGAACCTCGTTACTGACATTTATTCACACATGTATTCAGAAAACCCTAGTTAGTGCTTCCCGGTTATCCTAACCTGCACCTAACTTTCCTTAAGCCTGTGACCTCAGGACAATGGATTCTATTCACCACTTGCCCTTTCAATTCCCCGGGGAGTTCGGACAACACAATACGAGACGGTTTACAAATGCATGGATTAATACATATAACAATATAAGAACAAGAATAATAATGAAAAAACAATTCATTGATTTCAGCAGCGTATTCACAAGAGAGTGATCGGTCCCCTCGGAACAGCCGCTCTTATAGCAGCATTAATGTACTAGCAGCTACCGACTTAACTAGTCTAACTAGTCCTTACCTAACCTTTTGCTAGTCCCTAACCATCCTCTGATCTACCAGAAAAACTGATAGAGCGCGCGAGGTCACCCGGCCAATGATTTCGCCGTTTCCGGCTTCAGGGCCCATATACTTTCAATTCACACTATTCATTGACAGGGCGACTTCACGGGCTGCTACCAATTTGTGTGTGTTCCCTACCGTTATTACTCAGTGTACCCGACTTACCATCCACCGACACGGGTACCTATGACCTCAACGGATCAGGGGCCTAGCTGTAAAAGGAAAGGCAACAAATGCAAATTCAAATGACATTCAATACTGTTTGTAAAAGGACCACGGACAACTGGAAGTTTTAAAATGTTTATCTAAAGTTCGTTTTCGTCAAGCATTAAACTTACAAGAATAAGGCAGTCAATAACCAAGATAATGAAAAGTACATATCTATAGAGAAATAAAGTCAGGGTAACCATTTAAATGCAATTATGAGATAAAGAGAAATTACTATGCATTCAAGGCAAGGAGTTTTCAGACAGTTTAAGTAAGGCCGTTCTAGACCATATCAGAAAATGACAAACTGCAATGCAAAATATGATTTCCAAAAGGTAGGATAGCATAGGAACAATTTAAGAATATATGCACTTGACTTTATGATTCAATAGTTTGCGGCAAAAGCATGGAAAAATCAACATGTGCAAAGGTGTGTCTTTATTAAAGCAAAGACAGAAAAATAGAAAGGTGCAAGTTTAAAGAACTTAGAGCAGTATTTACCTAGACTGGTGTGGAAACCAAACCCTGGCCACGGGTCAGTTAAGGACAGGAAACCCTCAAGGAAGGATACCCCTCAAAGGACAGCAGGTGCAGAATGGACACCCAGGACAGGACAGGATACCCTCAGATTAGGAATCAGGACAGGACCTCAGGACAGAACAGCAAACCCTCAGGACAGGACCGCTTCAGGACAGGACCGCACCCGCAGTTTGGAAGCAACGCCTGCGCTCCACCCTCTCTGCAGCTATCGATCAAGACCCCGATTGGGTCAGCGAACTCCCAGTAAAGTGCTTCGCCAGCACTTTAAGGTTCAGTAGAACCTTAGTCTATGGTCAATTTCGGACAGAGTGCTCCGCAGCGCTCTGTATCTTCAGTCACCTATTGAGTACGATGGGTCAGTGACAGGTCAGCTAAACCAGACAAGTCGGACAATTTCCCTAGGTGAACCCAGGGTAGATATACTGTTTTGGGACAGGGTACCACCCCCCAAATGTTGCAAAGTGTCAGAATCCCCAATTTCAATTGGTCCTAAGGTAGGATTTGGGTAATACACCAATCATAACACACTATTTGGATGCTTCATTTACATATCTGGGTACCGCCTAGCGAGATTGGGGTTCCCATGAGAAACTGCAAGGAAATACAATGACAATTTAACAATGTAGCATAGCAGGGACATGTGACTCCGTTCAGCCGAGTTTGCAGGTCAGTTCTCAGGAGCATCTTGCCCATCACTGCCAGCTGGCTAAGTTCCATCAGCCAAGGTTGTCAGGTCCCCGGAAAGTCGCATATGCGCAGAAGGGACCTCCAAGATGGCTTTCGGTATAGACAGACCCCTATTCCCCGCGGTACATGAAAAGCAAGCGAAAACAAATTAATACATAAAAATAACAATATGAAAACACATCACAGGGTTTATACTTTCAACTTATCACTAAGAAATATACTTATGCAGTCTAAATGTTAGCTACATATAACAGTCACAAGAGCAGTGGCACGAGCAATACCATGTTACTGGCAACGCTATGTATTACGCATGCGCATAAATTTCCCTCCACTTCTGCAGACCCATCAGGACACGTGAGAGTGGCTGACGCATGCGCAGTAACTAAATACAAGCGGCGGCCATATTTTACGGACAGGGATTAAATGCATTAGGAATACACATAGGACAAGCTTCATAAACTTTGCTTAAACTAAATATAAACGTTAGTAAGACATACAAATATTACCTTGTTACACATAAACGAGGTTCATGAATACAGCAAGTCGCAAAATATGCGAAGCTTTGCTTCATCAGCGGCGCGAATTTTCGCGCTGTGCTGAGCGTTCTAAGAAACGGGTGTGGTCGTGACGGAACGGTTCCGTCATGAGCACAGCTCAACCGTCGCTCATGACGGAACCGTTCCGTCATGAGCATCGAAGGGGTTAAATCAGCCCGTAAACCCAGATTTTTTATTTGGTCCTGATGTGGACACCATCTTAGAAAAGATTAAAAAAGACACAGAGACAGCCAAATCTATGGGGGCCTTGCAGGCCCAACAATTCAGGGGAGGTTTCTTTCGTCGCTCCAAGACCAGAGGAGCTACAAGAGGCCAGGCGTCCCAACAGACTCAATACAATAAAGGGAACACGCAAGCCACCTATAACAAAACAAGCATGGGTGGATACCGTGGCAACAGCAGTAAAGGCAGAGGACAGGGGAATAACAACAGCAGATCCTCCGCCAATACTAAACAGTGACGCCTTGTCGCTGCCCCCGGACCATATAACACCGGTCGGGGGCAGGTTACAACAGTTCCTGCCAGTCTGGGAAAGCATTACCACAGACAGGTGGGTGAGACAACTTATTCAGTATGGCTATTGTCTAGAGCTAACCTCCACTCCTCCCAACATACCCCCACGGCACCGTCCTATGTCCACAGAGCACATAGACTTATTGCAGCAAGAGGTTATCAGCATGCTGCAAAAAGGGGCCATAGAACTCGTCCCTATACAGGACCAGGGTACAGGGGTATACTCTCTGTACTTCTTAATCCCCAAAAAGGACGGGTCTCTCAGGCCAATACTAGACCTCAGGCCCCTAAACCAATACATCTTGTCAGAACACTTTCACATGCTCACCTTACAGCAAGTTCTACCGTTACTCAGTCAGGGAGACTTCCTCGCTACACTAGACCTAAAGGATGCGTATTTCCACATACCAATACATCCAGCACACAGGAAGTATCTCAGGTTTACCATCCAAAATCAGCACTACCAGTTCAAAGTACTGCCTTTCGGGGTGACTACAGCCCCCAGGGTGTTTACCAAGTGCCTAGCGACAGTGGCTGCACACCTACGGAGAAACCATATTCCCGTCTACCCCTATCTGGACGACTGGCTCATCCAAGCAAAGTCAGCCCAGCAATGTGCCAGTCACGTGTACTGCACTATTCACCTCCTACACAGCCTCGGATTCTCATTAAACTACCCAAAGTCTCATCTTCAGCCCGCCCACGTACAACAGTACCTGGGAGCAACAATAAACACTCTGGCGGCAAAGGCGCAGCCAAACTCTGCAAGAGTCAACAGCATTCTGTTACTCATTCAGAAATTCAGACCCCAACACTCGCTCACGGCAAGGGTGTTTATGCAGTTCATAGGCATAATGGCCTCCTGCATCTTCATAGTCCCTCACGCAAGACTACACATGCGTCCGCTTCAGGAATGCTTAGCACGTCAGTGGAACCAGGCTCAAGGACAATTGAAAGACCTAGTGTTGGTGACCGGTCGTGCATACAGCTCTCTGCATTGGTGGAACCCACAAAACCTTTGCAAGGGACGACCGTTCCAAGAACCTGTACCACAAATAGTGCTAACAACGGACGCATCTCTCCTAGGATGGGGAGCTCATGTCCTCCATTACACAGTGCAGGGACTATGGACAACACAGCAAAAAAGGATGCACATCAACCTGCTGGAACTGATGGCAATCTTTCTGGCACTGAAGGCTTTCAAGGTACACTTGTGCAACAAGGTCGTGTTAATCCGGATGGACAACATGACTGCCATGTACTACATACAGAAGCAGGGGGGGGACACACTCTCCACAGTTGTCCCATCTAGCGCAAAGCATGTGGAAGTGGGCCATTCAGAGAAACATCTTCCTCATGGCGAAACACCTCCCAGGCAGGGACAACCAAATGGCGGACCTGCTCAGCAGACACAGCCACCAGATGCACGAGTGGGAGATACATCCCTCAGTGCTGCAACCGTACTTCCAAAAGTGGGGTCACCCAGAAATAGACCTGTTCGCCACAAGGGAAAACGCAAAATGCCGAAGCTTCGCCGCCAGGTTTCCACATCCGCAGTCTCAGGGCAATGCAATATGGATGAATTGGTCAGGCAAGTTTGCGTACGCTTTTCCCCCAGCCCCGCTCATACCACTACTGGCACGCAAACTGCGACAACACTCAATGACACTGATCCTAGTTGCTCCAACATTGGCGCGGCAACCATGGTACACCACGTTCCTAGAACTTTCTGTGGTTCCTCATCAAAGGCTGCGGTTAACACCCAGTCTTTTAACGCAGAGCCATGGCAACATTCAGCACCCAGATCCGCAACAGTTGAACCTTTCGATCTGGCTCCTGAGGTCATAGAGTTTGGTTCCCTAAACTTGTCTCCCGACTGTATGAATATTATCAAGGAGGCAAGGAGACCTACTACTAGAGCATGCTATGCGGCAAAGTGGAAACGATTTGTCATCTATTGTAACAATAATTACATAAATCCGCTAGATGCATCTACTCAAAACATCATATGTTACCTCTTACATTTACACAGATGCAATCTGGCTTACAGTTCCATCCGTATACATTTAGCTGCGGTGGCAGCTTATCTTCAGAACAGGCAGCACCTTTCCCTCTTCAGAGTACCTGCTATTAAAGCTTTCCTAGAGGGACTCAAACTAATCATTCCTCCAAGACACCCACCTTCACCCGTCTGGAACCTCAACGTGGTTCTAACCAGACTAATGGGACCACCTTTTGAACCTCTACACTCCTGTGAGATACAATTCCTAACGTGGAAAGTGGCTTTTCTAGTGGCAATTTCATCACTCAGAAGAGTTAGTGAGCTGCAAGCCCTAACTATTCAGGAGCCGTTGATACAAATTCACGCAAATAGGGTAGTGCTGCGAACTAACCCTAATTTTATGCCAAAGTTGGTGTCCCAGTTTCACATCAATCAAGCTATAGAACTGCCAGTATTCTTCCCTAATCCAGATTCCGTTGCAGAAAGAGCTCTACATACCCTAGACGTTAAAAGAGCTCTTCTGTACTATATAGACGGAACTAAACTTTTCAGGAAGACTAAGCAACTATTTGTTGCCTTTTCACCACAGCACAAAGGCAACCCCATTTCCAAATCAGGTATAGCCAGATGGATTGTTAAGTGCATACAAATCTGTTATCAAAAAGCTAAACGCACATTAACAGTTCCCCCAAGAGCGCATTCAACACGCAAGTGAGGGGCATCCATGGCTTTCCTGGGAAACATTCCTCTAGAAGACATATGTAGGGCAGCCACATGGACTACCATACATACATTTACCAAACACTACTGCGTAGATGTACACTCCAAACAGCAAGCAGCTGTAGGGCAAGCTGTACTCAAAACTCTTTTCAGACTGCTGCAGCTGGCACGGGCAACTGCCGCTAGGAGGACACTGCTATACATTCTATGCGCAAGATGTGAATTCAGCAGCCCACATGCTTCGAACGGAATATGCTACTTACCAGTATGCATCTGTTCTTAGCATGTAGGGCTGCTGACATTCACATCGCCCTCCCTCCTCCCGGTGCCTGTCGCAGCTGTAGCACTCAGACTTAATCTCTAGCATGGACATCATTTACTGTATCATACTCCATCCCTGCCACAATGGCGAAAAACAATCTGAGGATGGAGAGGATGCCCATGCGCACTGTAGTCCAGGGGAGGAGCCACCTATCTCGTGATACTTCGAAGACTCTTCCAGGACAACAATGTGCAATCATCCGGACCCAACACTAGGCGGCGATCTATGCACAAGCTGTGAATGTCAGCAGCCCTACATGCCAAGAACAGATGCATACTGGTAAGTAGCATATTCCTTCCTGGTTTCAGTTTCTATTTTTGATAAATTCTGGTGGGTTTCTTTCAGTGTTTTCAGTACCTTAAAAAAAACGTGGTTAGCAGTGGTTACACATTTTCGCGCCATTAAAAACAGCATATATAGTGTTTTCCGGTGTTTATGGAACATTTTGCTTTTATTATTGCTTGCTTTCTGCACTGATAGTGCATGGTATATCGACGGTGTACGTACAGTTTATATGAGATCCAAATAAATTTTTACAAATCAAACTTATTGTAGGACACCATTAATACCTCTTAAGTGAGTCTTTGGTCATGCACGCTTGCTCTTTCCTTCCCATGTAAACTTTTATTTGTGAAAGGCCCTCTCAACATTGGCACTTTAGGTGGGCAATGCTAAAACAGCCAGTACACAATTTGCTAACTCTGGCCACTGACATAGTTTTCCATGCTAATACTGGGGAACTTGTAGATTGTGATTATCAGGGATAGGTTCTCTATCAAATGCATTGAACTGGGCGCATAAACCCTCAGAATTATTGAAGTGGTCCAGAGAAAATTCCCCTTTACAGAAGGGATCTAGAACTTGTGCAGATTACCACAGTGAGGCTTCGTTGACTTCAAATGGCATGTTTAGTGAAGGGAAATTTCTATGTATTATTCAAAGCCATTTCTCATACATTGTAAAATAGAATTTCCTGAATTGCTCCTCAACATTTCTGTGCTTACCAAGTGGCAAGCACTCTGTCATGGAATATTTTGCAGTGCTAATGATAATAAAAGTGTCGCTCAGCCTACTTTCAAGGAGATGTGTCACATCTACATGAACTATGCTGAACACTTAGTAGACAAGGCTTTTTTCAGACTCTAATTTTTTATTATGTCCACTACAGCAGTCATGTTTTCCTGTAAAAATCTAAGAATGCAGTAGAGTGTATTTTTTTTCAAATCACTATCAATATACGACTGAAGATAGTCACATTTGTTGCCTTTGGCATCATCATTCATCAAAAATTCTGTAAACGGTTGCCACATGGTTGATATAGCATTCACGCCTCTAGGACTGAGAACCATCAGCGAAGTGACACAATTTGATTCCACACAAAGCACAAAATGAGAAATATTTGCGTTTTAGTTCCTCCGCATAACAAAACAGTGCACCAGAATGGACTAAAAAGTCAATAGGATTCTTCATTAACTCTGAAGATTATAAAGATGCTGATTATTTGTCATGCAGGAGATTAACGAAGATTAACGAATTATAGTGGCTAATTGATTGCCCACGTCCAGCTTTGAAATTTACTGAACCTTCTCTATTCCCTGCACGGATCAGGACTGTGCCCGGGATTCCACTTGTGTTATTTAGAACTGGTTTAGGAAGGCCTAGCGGCAGACTGGTGATTCCGGCTTCTTACATTGGTTCGCATGACGAATTTTGGTCCAATTAATATCCTGGCGTTTGGATTTAACGTTCATGCCTTGAAAAAGTCTTAGAAAAAGACGAAACACATGTCGGCAAATCGTGTGCTGGGAGTTTTTTTACATTTTCTATATATGAATAAAAGACTGCTGAACAGCAAGAAGACTGATCTATCTGGATTTCTAGTTTGATTAATATTGTTGAGTTGTCTCTATTTTCGAGTAGAGGGTTACGTATACCCTGAGGAGTGATGAATATAGTGAAGACTAAATAAGGATGAGTGGTGTGCTCCAAAAGCCCTAATTTTTGTGTATAAATTCAATACATTAAGAGTCCATGGGTACGCACATTATCCTTAGTATTATTGCTGTTTTTTGTGTTGCAGGTCTCCTTCCCCATTGTCCCCTTCCTTACCTTCCCCGCTTGATCACTCCATTAAGTCTGTATTACATGAACCAGACTTTGGAGCTATCAGGAGGTGGATCATACATAGCAACATCCGATCCTGAGGATTCAAGGCCTTGACATTATTCTTTTGTTTTTAAGAAAAAATATGTCACAGAAAGTCGTGACGCTGACACTTGGGTGCAAGTAGCCCCACTTACGACTGATAAAAGAACTGGGAATTACATTTCCAAATACCTCCATTGCATATGCCCACTCATGTGGTCATGGAATGGCATGAGATGGCATAGATATGAACTGAGAACTACACTTCCCAACAATTTCAATTGTATACAGCCTCTTACATGGTTGCGTAATGTCACATGATGATGTAGATGTCCCACGATATGGGATCACGATGGGACTTTAAAACGAGCTGCTAGAATACTATTATCGTTTGGCGGCCTGCAGACATGAAGAACTATAGGTGGGCACATCCCCTTCACAAAGTAAGCGGGCCCCGGGTGGGAGGCTTGAACTCTCCTCACATGACAAACATTTTTTTTAACCAATAGAGGACTGGGATAACAGACATAATTCCTGGGTACCCTCCACGGGCATAATGCTATTTTTACGTGTGTTACGGTACGCTGGTGTCGTTTTGCCCTAATTGATTGTGAGTACGGTTATGTAGATGAAAAATAATTTGTTTTTGATGGACCGGCATAAATAAATAGAAAAATCTATTTTAAAACCCGTTCACAGTGAGTGATGAGAAATGTAATTATAAAAGCTATTAGGACTGTCACCAGCACTATTTATGCTATGATACCTACTATCTCACAAGAGATTATTTCATTTCTTCCCCTGCCTGCTCCTATATTTGCATGCTTCTATCAGTGTCTGACTACAGGGTAGTATCTCCCTAATCTGACCAGGAATAGCTTCAACACCTTACGGCCAGGATAAATGAATGTTACACACATACGTTTGAGTTTATAACCTAACAATGCTCATGAGTGTTGTGCTTTTCAGGAGTTTTTTTGCAGTTACCTTGCACTTGATGCACTTTCTCATCAAGATTAGTGCAATGGAGGTTGGAATGGTGTTTTCAACTGCTAATTTTCGATAAAACAAGTAGAATGTATTGGCTTATCTACACACCTTGGGTGAGTGTTCTAGCCCTACAGAAAAAGTCTCTTATACTTTTTTGCCTCCCTGTGTTGCAGTTATCTTATTTACAGGTTTATCTCTCACTGAAGAGATACAGAAAGGTGAGCGCATTAGGCCTTATTTGACTGCATGGAATGACCGAGTAGTTAGGCGGGGATCAGAGTAGCTGTGACGAAAACCTGAGACCTGAACGGGCTTGTTACATAGTCGACACATTTTGGCATAATTTTAAGGGTAGATGAGACATTATATCTCATACTATACCTGAAACAAGAAGTGCTTTTAATTATATATGTGATACCCACAATAAAAGATGGATACTCCCGGTATACTGCAAAATTTGTATAAGTGGAATTGGATATATATGTCTCTCCAAAATCACGTATTTAAGAACTCAAGCAATGGTAGAATCCACCATGGTGGAATTTACCTACCATGGTGTGAAAAACTGCCTATGATGAAGCATTGCTCAAAGTTGTGGGCTAGGTGATTTCTCAAAATTCTTTTTTTGATTTAAGTAGTGTAATCCCCACACCCTTTTTAGGTTTCGCCTGGCGATCCGCTGCGCAGCAGCGTTCGCGCAGGCGAAATCTTTTGAGAACAGTCTGGGGCTTTGTCCCGCCTCTCTGTTCCATTGGCTAGCTCCATAAATGGAGGCTAGCCATTGGAACAGAGATGCGTCAGTCATTGTGGGAGCAGATTCGTGGGCGTTCCGGCGATTTTTACTCATCCTGCCCCTTTTAGAATGTCATGCAGAGGTGGGCCATAGTGGGTGTTTCTTTTTTTTTTTTTTTTGAGGATGTTTGCGGCTGCCATTTTTCATGTGAAAGCATAGCGTTCGGGTCCTTGAATTTTGCTGCTGATCACCTACTTTGCTCTTCTCTGCTCCAGGGCGGGGGCTTGTTCAATTAGTGCTTTATTGAACAGCGACAAATCGCATCTCTCCTTCTGTTTACTGAAAATATGCGGCGGATCAGGCCATTTAAAGTATAAACGGGGTTGGAAGAACCGTTGCATTTCATGGAGCCCTGAATGGGTATAGACTCCGGGAGGCAGAGCCCCACGTGTCTGTAAGGTGTGTTTACACGCAGTCCGATACGATGGAGAGAAGCGTGGGCGGTAAAGGAAACTCAGCGTGCTGGTAAACAATGGCGCTTTTGTAACGCTGTGCTCGTGACACAGCAAGTTGAGGAGTTGAGTCACTCGAGGTAGCGCTGGAGAGTGCTCTGAAAAACGAGGGAAAGCCTACACAAACAGGCTGCGCTGCTCAATTACTGGTGTCACGGAGGCCGGCGAGGTCACCTCAGAGCCCTGTGAGGCGTGAGCGCCAAGGCATTTGGTGACTCCGCCGTGACACGTGTTAAATGAGGTTACATCAGTACAGATCCCAGTAAATACGTGTCATAGTTTCTAAATCTATATATCTTCTTCCTGTGGCTGTTCTCGGTGCGAGGGACGCATCCAGTACTTATCGGTACCATGTCTGAAGCTCGTGCCGCCGCCGGTCGTGACGTGCGATCACTAGAGGCACGGGCTTTACTCCGCGCAATTTTACGAGTACAGAAACCCATCAAACTATGAACAATACATCCTTACCTCAAATAACCTCTTCAGTGACTCGAGAGCTCTTGCTCCCGATCCTGTGTAAACACAAGCGACACCCGCTGTGCTGCAGCCTACTTAAAAACCTAAAGTGACACCCAGTTGGGAGTAGGTGACGTGACGGGTCACTGAAATTCGTGGGTGTTTGCATTTGTTAGGCATTCTCACCTCCCAATGCGGCTCCTAAGCTTATTGGGATACGGAGCTAATTACTTGACTGCCTCTTCCAACTTAGGCACCTAAGTGATTTTCGCCAAATTTGTCGATTAACACAACGATTACTATCGATTTGCTCATAAACTATCAGTTTATGTGCCGTTGCGCACCGTTGGGTGGGTTTTGACCATAATGAGTGGGAAGGGGTCTCTACCTGGTGGCAGCCTCTCTCTGCAGACGAGTGTTCGCCTCGCACGACATTCTCCGCAGGAGAGCAGGCTGCTGTCTAGGACCTTTGCTGTAGTTCATCTCGGTCATTCATTACGGTGCGCAGGGCTTTAAGTGGGATGGAAAAAAGTGAGAGGCATGAAAGGAACGGGGCTATTTAATTAAGGATATGACTTAAACATGCACACTAACGTTTGCGTAGATCGCCACCCTAACCACACGTTTGCATTGAACAACTGCAGCCGGTATACGTGACCTTTGCTCAGTGCCTTCGTGACCTTTGCTCAGTGCCTTTGCAGAGAGGCCAAGGATTGGATGAACACCTAATCTTTGCGAGAGATTAAGCTATTGGCAATGTAAATGACAATGCCATTTATTTATGTGTTTTCAAAACCAGCACATAAATACAAATTTTGTCGTTTACAATGCCAATAGCTCTAACTTTTCCAAAGGCGAAACCGTTGCATTGTAAATGCTTGTTATTTTCTAGTAATCTGGCTATTCGTAGTGTGTTTATGCTTAGATGTGGAGGACATGACCAGGTCCGGTGCCTCTGTCTTTCCAGTTGTGTAGATACATATAAGATAACACCATAAATGGACATAGTGGCAGTGCATATAGTAGCACTAACCACAGAGGGCAATAGGTATTCATATTCATAGCTGCACTAAACACAGGGACTGAACCTGCACTAAATAATTGTACCAACGAGGGTACATACAAGTAGCCACAGTAATAACAGGAATAACGTAAGGAATCAAATCTCGGAGGTATCAGTCCTAACATTAGGGGTAAGGGCACATATAGATAGCAGCACAAATGGACACATTGAGGGTACAAGTAAAGAGATGCATTAACTGGCACAATGAATGTATACATAAAATGTAGCACTAACAAAACAAAAACATTAAGGTAAATATCAATATCATCAATAACTAGCACAGTGAGAGGGCCTATAAACTGCACCCACCCCTAACAGTAGAGACACAATGAGGACATGTGTTAATACTACTAGCAATAAGAACACAGACAGGACACAATACAAGTGGCTCAACAGCATGCTGTTTAGAGCACCTGTACTAGTAAACACACATTCCCACATTTATTACTAAAAATGAAAATATCACATTCATTGTTATAACTACACTACTGTGAAATTAACCACAAAATACTGATTACTGCCTCACAAATTGCACGGTGCAATGACTTTGCACAGAAAACAATAGCTACTAATAGCCACATGCCTCTTCAACGTTATTTTACTGCACTGCAGCAAATTAAACCTTTGTATTTTGGTTTTGTTTAAATACCTTTGTTTACAATAAGTATGTACAAAAAAAAACAGAGCATAAACTATAAATGCAGAAGCGCAGAGTGTAATATGCTATTTATTACTGCTGTTGGGAAATGAAGGGGCATCATGACTCATATGAGCCTTTGTCTCTTGTGAGTCATGGCCCGCATCAACTCTGATCAATTTAGTTATTTACTTTATTTAGTAAACAGTAGAACACATCAGGAGGTTTACAAATATGATATAGTGTAAAGCTCTCTAGGGTCTCAGAACTTTTGCCTGTCTTTCTGAAGACAACAATCGACACCATCAATTCTGGAAAGTGTTATTGAAAATGGAGATCTTTAATTTCCTTCTTAAAGTTTTCATAATAGGGTTTTGCCCTTATGGTTGTATGGAACAAATTCCAAACCTTGAGAGTATACCCCGAGAAACCTTGCTTCATTGCTCGTTTTTTTCTTTTTTTGAATGAGGATGTTTCCAACTGAAGAGAGTCATCACTGAGGAGATTCTGTGAGCTCTTCTGAATTGGTTAGTTTCTGAGGCAGATAATTTCCAAAGGTTCTGTGCAAAATTCTACACTATGCATGCCAGTTTGAATAAGCTCCTGGTCTCAATCGGTAGTTATTTTAGATTGACTGGGTTTGGATGATGTGGTGTGATCTTTCTGCACCTGTAACAAGTCTAACCACAAAGTTGAAGACTGCTTTTAACTTTTTGGGGTTATCCCAGGCAGTAAGTATGGGAAAGTGGAGTATTATGCAGTGATACTGAGTAGGTTTCACTATATAATGCTCTCTTAATCCCCCAAAGATGGTCCTTGGTTTCTCAGTAATAAATCCTTAGCTCAGTCCTGGTAGAGAGGCAAAGAGCAGTCAGGCTTTACTAGAGGAGCATGTGTTAAGCATATTAATTTATACACCAAAACTAACACAATCGGATACATATAACCGGAGTTAAGGAATGTATAAGGATAAATAAATCACAGCAATTCACTACTGCAGAACTTTAGCATAATGGTCAATGGGAAAAAGCACTAGCGACAATCGGACACTTGCAGGTCGAGTTGCGTTTTGCCCAAGGAAGGTTAAGGTGATGCGGGTCCCAGGATCAAGCCAGAACAGTCTTTAATTTTACCTGGCTCCAGAAGCCCATGTGCAGAGTTGTCCTGGCTGTGGGAGGTGCTGATGCAGGAGTCGCGGCGACGCTGGTTTTACTGCTTACACATTGCTGGTGAGGAAACAGGTTAAAAAAGTCGACAATGAAGTCACTGCTGGCGTCGGATGAAGGTGTTGCGGAGTTTCCTCATGGTGCAGCGTCGAGTAAAGGTGGTTGTTTCCAGACTTGCCACCAGCAAGCATTGGCAGGAGTAAAGTCGGCAAGAAGTTGTTTCTACGCCCGGAGGTGCAGGGAAGAATGGTAGCCACCTGAAACTTTCTATAGAGGTCAGGACTACATCTCCCACAATGCTCTGGATCATCTACTGTTGGGCTATCTCCCAGCAGGCCCGATGGCCAGAGATTCTTTGGTTCTAGTATGTTTTTACCTGCAGACTGCAGGGGACTAGTGCCACAAGTCCAAGGGAGTGTGAAGTTGCCTTTGTCTCTCAAAGGTGTCCCTCTGTGTGGGGGAACTGGTCTGTGGTCCGGGACTAGTCACAGTCGTGCAGTTCCAGGAAGGTTGCCAGAGGTGCAGAGTTTTGTGCCTTTGCTTTCTGCATATCCTGTTGTCGCAGTCACTGGCTCTTCTTTTGTCCTTGTGGCAAGTCAGATTAGAACTGAGGTTCTGGTGTCAGGAGTGCCCCTTTAATCCTAAATGTAGGGGTGTTAGGGGTGTGGGTGCAACTGGCCAATGGAATAATAGCTCCAGCGGCTAATCTGTCCCTGAGGCGACTACATCGGGGTGTGTGTCACCTTTTCTACCCAGAACCCTTTATTCTACCACTTTTAAAAACGGCAGAAGTCTTCCTCAGCAATACAGGCCAGGTAGCCCACCCTAGAGGTGTGGCTTGCCTTTTCAGGGTGTACACCTTTTGATTACATCATTTTCCCACCTCCACCTACCTGGGGGCAGGAGGACGGCTATTTACTCCTTTGGGAGGCAGCCTGGATGCATATCAGTGGCAGTGAATGCTTTGAAACTCACTGCTTTGATCTGCCACTTCACTAGCCATACTGTGAAGGAGGTAGATGTCATCTCCTTCCCGTCCAGGCCTTTGTTTCTGACTCGCGGGAATGTTCTCACTTCCTAACAGGGAGTCAGATCCATGTCTTTGCGGTAGCAGCTGCAGCCTGCAAGCCATAGCCCAGGAAAGGCTGGGGCAACCAGGTGAGCAACCCCTAAGGTAGCCTCCTAGGTGCATGCCACATCAACCATGGTATGAGAATCATGTCAGGGGTGATGAGACACGTTGTTAGATACCAAGTACGAAATATTTTGGCAACCTAGGGGGGGGGGGGGTGGGTGCCAGCCCATGTTATCCTATTAACCGCTTATCACTTATAGTAGTCTTTAATGGAGGCTACTATAGGGACATATAAGCTTGAACTCACATGTCCTCACCTTTAATGTAATATACCTTGTCTCCTGGGCACAGAAGGTCTACCCTAGTGGTGACTGGTATATATTCAAATTAGTGCTTTGACCTTGCCACACATGGTGGGGGCAAAGTCTAGTTCAAGCAGTTTGCACTGTTCCTGCAGTCTGCAATGGCAGGGACTTATAAGTCCCTGCCAAATGGGATTACCAATTCACATATAACAGTTTTAGGAGAGAGAGCACTGGCACCGGGCAGCTGGCTCTAGTGCACTTTCAGAGTCATAGCCATCAGCACTGAGGCAAAAAGTTTACTGGGGGTGGGTGACAATACAAAAAAGGCACTTTCCTACAGTAAGGGTTGCCCCAACTGGGCCTCAAGAGGATCTGAGTCTGTACATTATTTTGGGTTAAGGGACACTCTGAAGGAGTTGAATTTGAAAATGAACACCTCATGGTAGGACATTATTACAAGTATGCGGGTTTAGGTATTTGTTCAGGGCGAAGCTCACAAATATTTCACTCTTGATATTAGATGGCTTGTAGGCCAGTAGATTACTTTCATTCATTCACACTTGAAAATGAATGTTGTATTGTGATGGAGAGAGCAGCGGGATTTCAGTTTTTTTGGTGGCTCGGTTTCAGGTGATTAGTCAATTGCGTCTAAGCATGAAGATCTTTGAACGGCTTAGAAAAATGCTATGTCTTCTGTTGAGGTTATTTTAAATTATAGCAGAGTGTCATATGCATAATGATGAAACACATAGTGGCTGTTTTGGATGTATGACGTTACAACTCATACTTTTACAACGCATGCCATTACAACGAATTTTTTACAACGCAAAAACTTTTACAACGCATGTGTTTACAACGCATGTTTTTACAACGCAGGTACCTTTACAACGCATACCATTACAACGTAAGTATTGGTAAGTATATATTATTTTTTTTTAATTTAAAATAATTGAAAATAATATAATTTAATTTAATTTAATTTAATTTAATTGATTTAATTTAAATTTAATTTTATTTTATTTTTACCTTATACCCCTGTACCCCAAAAACCCAAAACTGACCCTGAACCCTAAAAATACCCCTGTACCCCAAAAACCCAAAACTGACCCTGAACCCTAAAAATACCCCTGTACCCCAAAAACCCAAAACTGACCCTGAACCCTAAAAATACCCCTTTACCCAAAAACCCAAAACTGACCCTGAACCCTAAAAATACCCCTGTACCCCAAAAACCCCAAACTGACCCTGAACCCTAAAAATACCCCTTTACCCAAAAACCCCAAACTGACCCTGAACCCTAAAAATACCCCTTTACCCAAAAACTGAAAACTGACCCTGAACCCTAAAAATACCCCTTTACCCAAAAACTGAAAACTGACCCTGAACCCTAAAAATACCCCTTTACCCAAAAACTGAAAACTGACCCTGAACCCTAAAAATACCCCTTTACCCAAAAACTAAAAACTGACTCTGAACCCTAAAAATACCCCTTTACCCAAAAACTGAAAACTGACCCTGAACCCTAAAAATACCCCTTTACCCAAAAACTGAAAACTGACCCTGAACCCTAAAAATACCCCTTTACCCAAAAACTAAAAACTGACCCTGAACCCTAAAAATGCCCCTTTACCCAAAAACTGAAAACTGACCCTGAACCCTAAAAATACCCCTTTACCCAAAAACTGAAAACTGACCCTGAACCCTAAAAATACCCCTTTACCCAAAAACTGAAAACTGACCCTGAACCCTAAAAATGCCCCTTTACCCAAAAACTGAAAACTGACCCTGAACCCTAAAAATACCCCTTAAAAAACCCAAACATATAAAATTTAAAATATAATTATATACTTACCAATACTTACGTTGTAATGGTATGCGTTGTAAAGGTACCTGCGTTGTAAAAACATGCGTTGTAAATACATGCGTTGTAATGGTTTTTGCGTTGTAAAAGTTTCGTTGTAATGGTAGTGCGTTGTAAAAGTTGCGTTGTAATGGTTGTTTCCCGCTGTTTTAGGAGGTAGAACAGAAGTCCCAACTATAAACTGAAGAGAGTCGGAAAGGAGATGGATCCTTGATGAACTCCTGTTTAATGTGAGTTTACCTTGTGAGAAGTGATCAAGATAGGGTTTGAACCAGCCAGGAACTGTGTCACTGATCCCCATTTTCTTCCATTATTTTCAGCAAGAAAGAATGGTTCCTGGTGACAGATGCTGCTGATAGATCAAGGAGCTCGTAGAGGAAAGATTTGCCTCTGTTAAGGCAAATTGTCTAATACTTGAAGCATCACTGTTTCGGTCCTGCATCTGGACTGGAATCTCAATTGGAATTCATTTTGAAAGCTATGTTCTTTTGACACATCTTTTGAAAAATGTTGCTAAAATGTGAGGTTTGAAATCAAAAGGAAATTGTTCATGTCTCCTGGTTCTGCTTTTGGGTTTTTGAGTAGAGGAATGACCTGACCAATTTTCAACCAATTTGGACCACACTTTGTTGAACTGAGTTAGTGGCACTGTGGGGGTAGGTATGGGGTGATAAACGTGCTCAGGTTTTTGACAACTTGTGATGGGATAGGATCTGTAAAACAAGTGGGATGCTTCTGGTTGGATATGATGTCCATCTCTTCAATTTGGATTATGATATTGATGAGGACCATAAGTTAATTTCTTGTGATTCTCATTGGAATTTGTGATATTTATTGCCAAAGTTAAGCTTGTGGATTTTCTCACAGTGTCATCATTTCCTTGGACACTTTTTGCAGAATTCATTTCAGTTCTGACGAAGACCGTCTTGGCCTCAAAGATATGCTTTCTGTAAGTTTAAGCAATAATTACAAATGGCAACAAGGTTCTGCTTTGAGGTTTGTTTACGCCAAAGGAGTTCTGATATTGTGATGGATTTTCATTTGTCTCTCAGCTCTCTGGTGTACTATTTCGACAATTTAATATTGATGACATTTTTTAGTTTCAGGAGTGCAAGTTTATCGGTCATCTCTAACATGGCTTGGTTGTAATTATCTATAGATGAGAACATTTCATGCTCCCGAGCTTAATTTGAGCTGGTGGTTGCATGTTGGGCCCACCTGCACTCCGTTTGTGGATCCAGAACTTATTTTTCCTTCTCAGACTTTGACCTAGAGCAAGAGAGAGAAAAACACACGTGGGAGAAGGAGGAAGAAAAAGGTGGAAAAACTGTGACAAAGGGAGAAAGCAGGAAGTTCCATGACTAAAGAGATAGGCAGTGTCTGGTTTTGGATTAAAGAGGCATGAGGTGGAATCAAGATTATGCAGCCCTGGCGTTCAGCAACCTGACCTTCAATGGTACTAACCATGGGCTTCTGTGCAAAACCTTGGGCCCAGCTCTTGTTTCGTTACCAATAAAGCACTGTCATGCTCAGTTCCTCAGTTGAATATGTAGTTAGTTTTGAGGAGATATTGAATTCTAGAACAGACTGGTAAATAAATAACATGAACGTTTCTCACCAAGTTGTTTTATCAGTTGGCCCAACATTGATATTTTGGTATAAAGGAAGTGAAAAGGAACAAGATGATGGTTGGACCAGGAAACTGATTGGGGTTTGATCCCTAGTATTGTCTTTTTGTAAATTGAGAGGTTTAGTTGTGACCCGTTTTATGTGGGTGTTTGGGGTTTGAACAATATTGTTTGAGGTCATTCTTGAATAGAAATATGGACAGTTGTGAAACCGCTGTTGCTTAGGAGTCATCCCCATCATAGGTTAAATTCCCTAAAGAAATATCTATGAAGTTTAACTGGAGCATTTTTTCTCAAGTTGTCTATCAGTTGTACAGGATTATATCTCCTGGTGCAAGGCACATAATGTAGAAAACTTCTACCTTGAATGGAGTGTTTGTAGATTACAGTGACATCACCACTTACTTTTCTTTCATGATCTAGGCAGAATATCTAATATTCAGGGTGTGTGATAAGGCCAAGGACAATCACCTGTAAGCCACGTTTCTGTCAGGAATATTAGTTCTAGGTTATAGTGCTGTATCAGATCCAAGTCTGTTTGGCTTCTGTTCCTCAATTTTGAAGACGACATTTAGATGAGGAGAGGTCATATTTTAACAAGTGGCCTGAGGACATGAGACTGATTAAGGACCTATTTTGCCTCTGAGGCCTATTTCTGAAACTGCTGATGATTTCAGTATTAGAATTTGGCCTTGTGTGAAACGGGCTTCCAGTAGATTGTAAGATATCATTAGTATCTTGATGTCTTCATCTGAAAGTGCTAGTGTTGTTTGCTAGGATTGGGCATCTTTTGCTGCTTCGAGTTACAGTCCAATGGAGGAGCTGCCCCTGGGTTAAGGGTAGATCTAATGCCAGGGATTAAGAGTCGTGGACAGATGGCATCGGAATATCTCGTAAAATGGGGTTCTCTGGCAAGAGTGTCTGGCACAAGTGTAGAGAGCTTGATAAAATGCTGCAAAAGTCTGAGCGATATCGAGCACCTCCTCCTGAAGGTGGTTGGAAGAGTCCCAAATGGCGGGTGCCACTTTGTCAGAGATGCCACGGGTTGCCAGCCAGTACTGCAATTTGCGGGACTTATCACTCAATTCATACTCTTTGGGTTGAAGCCCTCCAGCATTGTTTTGCCTCCTCAAGGGAGAACTACCACAGGTCAGTGTGTGCTATAACCAGGAGGTGACAAGTCTCCTCCATGTCACGGCGGCGCAGACTGCTTTCCAGTTGCAGTTTCCGGCTTTCGAGGTCAGCCCCTCAGGGAGGGCTTGCTGGATGTCCATAGCGTAAACGCTGATGACACAGATTCCACATTGATTTGGAAGAAGGTCTGTGATTTCTTTTATACAGATGTTATGCATTCAGGAGCCTTCAGATGCCAGGCACTAAATCTCCAAGCGGGGCGGAGTGCCCCATTCCATCAATAGGAATGCCGCGTGAAAGGATTCAAACAGACTGGATAGAAAGAAGGTCTGCAGCTGGCAACCACAGTAAGTCAATCCGCGACTTTCTGTTATGAGCCGCAGACTGATGTGTGTAGGGCCACTCTGCAGGATGCCAGGATCGCCATGCACAAACCCATTTAGACATCCCAGGAGGACAAACATGTGGAACTGGTGCATCGGCTGGGATATGAGGCGGTTGCGGCATTGAGGTCGGGTTAGATATTGCGTTGAAGCCCCGCCTATCACAGTAGTCCCCGAAGGGAGGGTCAGGATAAAGGATTGCAACATCTGGAGAGTGGGTTGCAGCAACAGCTGGGGAACTTAGCAGGAAATAAAGTTATAGTGCTTGGTCGCCATTCGACCGCCAACACCCACTTACCTTCCTGGGGGATCCCTGTGGACCTTGGTGACCGTCAAGAAGAGAGATGTGTGTATCAGTGTAGCTGTACCTCAGGAGCCCCTGACAAAAGGATGTATGACGATACAGCTCGATCAATTCGATTGTGGTACATTACATCGCTGTTTTTACAACTCAAGTCGTTACAACGACTTGCGCTGGAGGGCGCTGGACTTAGGAATAGTGTGATTTACTATTCCAACTCCAGTCTAGATACAGTAGGGAAGGTGTTGGAATAGTAAATCACACTATTCTGTAGTCTAGAGCGCCCTCAAGTGCAAGTCGTTGTAACTACTTGCATTGTAAAAACAGTGATGTAAATGTATTACTGTGTTTTGACCGTGTTGTAAAGGTCGTTTTCCTCACAAAACCCTATTATACCTGACTCGACCTAGGAAAGGGCATTGTGAGCTCAACAGATGAGTTTACTGCAAAAAGATGACTGCTGGCTTGTACCTCTTAATATAGCGCAGCAGTGCGAACCGCTTGATCCGTTCTAGTAGGCCATTGATGTTCTAAAGGAATACCGTCAGGTTAGGGGCAGACATGGTGGGGGAGGAAAGGTGTTTGCAGGACCTGCAGAGGACCGAAAACATCTATATAAAATGAGGTAAGCACAGTCATGAGTTCACTAAAGAGCTTAGAAGCACTTGCTGTAGAAAGCCCTGAAAAGGAATGACATGGTTATAACAACACAGCCAGCCCATAGGGGCCAAAATAAGTCCCCCCAACTCCTTCCACCCCACACTTCTTCCCATGAAACATCCGTCCCCACAACTCCCTTCACTCCACACTTCTTCCGATGAAACATCTGTCGCCCTTAAACAAAATATACCAATAACATAGAAAACGGATAACATTTGTTGTAAGTAGGTGCCCAGTAAACAGGAGATTGTTCCTAACAGCATACAGAAGAAAAAGGGCAAAGCAATGAATGTCTGGACCAAATCAGCGTGACTAGTATCAGACCCAGGTAGAAGGCAGCAAAGAACAGCTCCGAAGATCGAGTACCGGACATTTGTCCACCCCGCCGGCCAGCCATGGTCAAGATCAGGCCATACAGGAGCCCTGGGTGTGACCGCAGATGACCTAACTGTGGGTGGTCTTTATGTCAAAAGGATCCCAGTGTCTTTTAATCAAGGAGGCAAAGGAAGACGTGAGAGGGAGCTCGAAACGTCGCAGAAGGACCGAAAAATCAAGGGGGTGACTATCAAAGTTTCATCCTGTGATGGTGACACAGGGGCTCCGTCTTCAGCTGGCGCTGGGCCCGGCGAGCTGGTAACCTCCAGCTGCTTGGCCCTCGACTTTCTGGAGTGGGAACTAACCCCCTCTTCCATCGCCAAGGAAATATTCAAGAGCGTCCAGCTGGTTCTCCGATTTGGTGTACATCAGGTGCAGGTCGCTGTAATGGTTGACCTGTTCTGGAGTATAAAAAAAAAAGGGTGGTAGACTGAAAAATGTGCTTCAGACGCGATGGGATAAGGAACATTTTGTGGAGGTTAAGGGCACAAAGCTTCTGCTAGTCGGGGAAAATGAGGACTCCAGAGTTCAAATGCTGGAGCTCCAGTTGGGCTTGGGCATCACACAGGATAGTGTCTCTTGGTCTCAGTAGTTAAGCACGAGCAGTATCTTAGGCCTCTTTTAATATGTTTTTTAATCGTTTGTTGGAGCTGAAATGTTATATGCAACTTGATGGCTAAATCGGTTGCTAAGTATCTCAAACTCTGTATTAGGCATCGATTGAACTTATGATTTCTGATGATGAACCTTGTTTTAATACTCGATATAAGACGGAAGTCTAAAAATAAGTACCTATATACAGTCTGATTTAAATTGAATGTAATCTTTTTATTCTTTTATTTTGATTTTATGTACTTTTATGGTCTTCAAAAAAAACGAAAAACGAATAAAGATGATTTGATTTGATATGCAATCTCTCCGAACTTTCCCTATTATTGCTTAGACTGGTGTGGAAATGGTAAATATACCCTCTCCAAAGTCAAACACTTTCCTTAGCTTAGTGTGGAGTTGGAGTAATAAATCTAACCCCTCCAAAGTCCAACACTTTTTCTACTGTTGCTTGGATTGGAGTGGAATTAGTAAATCTAACCCCTACGCAATTTAACACTTTCCATACAGTTGGTTGAGGCTGGAGTGGGAATAGTAAATCTAATCCCTCTGGAGGTTGACAATTTTACTACTGTTGTGTAGATTGAAATGTGAATAGTAAATCTAACCCTTCAGCAGTCTAACACTTTCCGTACTGTTGCTTTGACTGGAGTGGGAATAGTGAATCTAATCCCTCCAGAGTCCTACACTTTTCCTACGGTGGCATAGACTGGAGTGTGATTAGTAAATGTAACTATTCTGCCGTTCAACTCCTTCCCTTCCGTTGATTGCACTGTAGTGGAAACGGTAAATCTAACATATTTTATTTGTAGAGCATTTATTTTGTAGTTATCTTATGATGACGTTTTCATTCCAAGATGGCACTCCCTCGATCTGCAAGCACAAGAGATTCTTGTCTATGTTTGCACCTTTTTTGTCTTAGCACCTTTCACAGTGTTATTTGGACTGTACATGTCATCTGATTTGTATGGGTCAGGCAGGGGTTATCATTACTTTTCACGATATACACTATGCTAAATGCCATTGATGTTTTGTGTTTTATATACGTATTATATTGATTTTCAAGGTATTTTGTGATGGAATGTGCATCTCAAGATGGCACCCCTTTAGTCTATATACATACGAGTCTTTATTCTTTGTTTGTGTACTATTTTAAATTGGTATTTTCTGAGGTCTGTCATGTGATCATGGTAGTTATGATCGAAAAAGTGTCTTCTTCCTTTCTTCCTGTTTTGTGTTGATTTTTTGCTTGACAAAGCGAGCCTCTTTATTCATGGAGCCTCGCTTGTAGGGACATTTATATTTACTGGATGCTCTGCCAGTGATGCTCCACCCCTAGTGGGCACAGGAGAATACTATGGTAGTCAAAGTGTCAATGGACAGTTATCATGGTTGACCTGTGTAGCCCACTGAGTGATATAGAGTTGCAGATACAACCCTGAGGCTTACCGGCACAACAGCACCCACAAAGGATTACAGGCTCTAGGCAGACTTGACATGGGAGTCAGAGGTCAGTTGTGACTGGGTACGGGTGTTGGTTAGTGGATGGATCCTACCGGGACGGAGAACACATGCAGGAATCCCCCCATGATGACCCTTGAATCCCTGTGCAATCATGTCTCTGGTCTCCATAACGTGAGTGTGATTACTTTTGTGGGTTGATGTGATTCACAGTAGTCAAGTAGAGATTGGGTGCAACAAAATTATAAGCCAAGCACATTACTTATTTACATACCAATTTAGAGATGTCAAACAACCTGATGGCACGTAGAACATGGGAAGCCAACTGCTTTTCACATGCAATATACTGCAAGGTGGAGGAGGTATAACCACCACTACGAATATGACTGTGCTGAACAACAAATACCAGAGACTGGAAAAATAATCCAGGCAGGAGATTTCTAAATTGTGGGAAGGAACATCCTTGCTAAAGTATCTAGAAGACAATATAGTACTAGGAGGGCTACATATACACATTATTCCATCCTGTGAATCACCGGACCCTAACATACTGATTGAATGGGTGGGAAATTCGGCCAAAAGCTCTCGCACTATGTTGGAGAGTCTCGTGAAAAGTGCAAGGCGTGACGGGGACAAAGCCCTAAAGAAATTGAAAAAAATAAAGATTTGTTGAAAACGAGTTCTGAAAGAAATGTAATAAAAACCTTTCTTGAGGGTATGGAAAGAAAGGCTACAGACACCTGAAGACTAAATGAAATTAAGGAAACACAGAAAGTATAATCAGGATTTCCAGGATTATGAGAAGGGCAGACTACTAACATTCAACAAGACCTATGATGCCCAGCAAAAACAGTTGGAAGCTCATAAACTCAAAGCTGATGAGGTACCAATCTCGGGGTCAGAAACTGAGGTAGATACTGACATTTCAGTTGTAGGAGAAAGCATTGATTCTGAGAGCGAAGGGCGGACAAAACCAACATTTTTAGAGGAATAACACCTCCTGAGAAGGGGGAAGAAGCTCATATAGCAGTCTGGCAGCAACAGGGGAAGAGAATTAAAAGCAAGAGGGATGGAATCATATGAGGAAGAGATCATGGCAGGGGAGGAGGAGGCAGAGGCAGCAGTGCTATGATCAACACAACAACAGTATCGATACTACAAGCCCTTGTAGCAAAAGAGATAAGGGGTCAACAAACACAACAATTGCAGGTTTGTAAATGAAAGGAAACTCTTTTATTAATCTGTCCAAGAGAATACTCAATGATGACATGATATCTGCCCTAACCTTTGGACTGTCCTTTTGTCCTACCCAAAGATTCAACTATTTACAGACTTGTATAGGTCTATTCAAACTAGTAATCAAATTGAAGCTAAAAAACATGGCATGCTCTGAAATCAACATCTAGAGTTGCTGTTAACAAACTCAAAATTCTGCAGACAATACCAGTCTTCAAGTTGGAGACGTAGACATCCTCACTACCCTCCACGAACTGGAGAATGAGGGATTTGATGATATAAATAATACTAATATAGAATCTATTCTGACAAACACTGCCATCATTTATGATGTCTCCATCATGTATGTTCAAACCTAAATCCATATCCCTTCCCCAAATTCCCTAGGACGTGATTGACACTTCATTAGGTGAATAATTGTGAGTTGAAGAAATTGAGACATAATGGTCACAATCAGCTTTATAATCTCACATGGCCACAAAAGAAAGCTATTGAGTCACTTGCTAATGACGAAAACATTGTGATCCGTCCCGCTGAGAAGGGTGGGAACGTTATGGTTCTGGACAGAAAAATATATGTTAGAGAGGGCCAAAACAAATTAAGTGATACTGATTGGTACATAGCCATCATAAGAGAGAAATATGCTAGGACTATTGTGAGATTTGGGACATGTTGGAAAACTGGAGAGACGGAGGTTACTTGAACAGGAATATTTAAGAATAGATCATCATTTACTGCCAATCTTAAAGTTACTGCCCAAAGTACATAACATTATCCGAATGATCCTCCAGGTACACAATAGTCTTTTCCAGAGGGAGCACTTTCAGACACACATAAAATATGTGGATCATTTTCTCAGAGATTTTGTGTACACCCTCCATCATATATTAAGGACACAAAAGATTTCTTGACTAAAATAGAGAACATTGAGTGGGAGGATGGCTTTATTATGATGACTCATGATCTATGTTCGCTTTACACCAATATAAGTGAAACAAAGATACTCACAAGACACAGGTGAGTTTCTGTTATTTATTTTTCATAAAGTATAATGGTAACTCTTGGAGGGAACTGCCAGCCAGCTCTGCAATGATCACTGAGTCGTTCACCAACATTCCAAATGGAATCTCTCCATAACATCACGTTGTGTGGATAGAGATTCAAAACGAGTTCATATACAACAATAGGTCATCAGGAGGGCATTGAAGCAAGTAAGCATTTTACTGAGGGTCAGACCGATACACTATTTTTCACATAATGATATGCTTGAATGCTGCCTCACTAACAATATTTTCCTATTTAATGGCACTTTGTACCGTCCACTCAAAGGGACTGCAATGAGCACCTGTTTCACCTCCAGTTGTGCACATTTCTTCATGGCATGGGTGGGTGGGAGGAACAGATGTCTATTGCTTCTGACGCTGCTGCAGAAGTGGAACAAGTTGTGTACATAAGAGTTAACCCTAGCCTTTGTTGGCAAATTGAGGAACAATATCCTCAACCTGGATTTCACGTGCACCATAGGGAGGGAGAGGATTCCATTTTTTGATGTGATTGTAGAAGCCACGGATGGCAAATTGAAAACTAGTAATTTTAAAAAACCTACGACAGGGAATAGCTTACTGCACTCCTTTAGCAGCCACCTGTAAAATCTTAAGTGGAGCATCCCCTATCAAGAGTTTTTGAGAGCCAAAAGAAATTGCAGCACTGATACAGCTTTTGCTGCAAATTGGAGACAATGCTAGCCAGATTCAAAGAGAGACGGTATCCACAGTGGCTCTTGGAGAGATCGGTAGAAGAGGTTAACAGCAAAAGCAGACAGACCATCCTCTTTCAAAACCAACAGAATGAGGGAGTTTAGCAGGATGTTAAAATCAGAATGATTACAGTATTTAACAGTGAACACAGAAAAGTAGATTGTGTGCTCCAAACATTTGGAGAATGCTAGACAGTGACCCCAATATTGGTACATTACTTATGAACAGACTAAGCATTACGTGCAGGAAAGGACAGTCACTAAGAGATATCTTGGTGCAGAGTGATATTACTCTCAAGAGAGAAGACAGGTTCAGCAATTTGAAAGGCTTTTAGCCTTACGGTAAATGCAAAGCCTCTGTCAATAGCTTGAGTTAGAACACTTTTCCTGTACCCTATGGCAAAGGCATCTAGCCCATCAAACAATTAATCACAAGTAGCTCGGATTTTGTCATATATGCATTGAAATACCCATGTTCGAAAATATACATAGGTAGCACTGTACATCTTGCTAAAAAGTAGAGCACATGAGAGCCATTAGAAACAGAGATGTGCCTTACCCCGTGGCCAGACACTTCCAGGACATGCAATACAGGAATAGGAATTTACTCATATTATATTCTAGAGCATATTCCCAAACATGTCCGTGGGGGTAACAGAACTCAGACCCTCCTGAAGAAAGAATCCAGGCATATTATTGACTTGGAAACTCAAGGCATTTTGGAGTGGACTAGAAAAGAGGAATTGAGGGTATATTTAGATGGAAACTCATTATGTCCTTTGTTTTACTGCCACACATTGTTTTGCTGCATTGTTTTGAAAAAATAAATGTAACGTACAATTGTTTCATTTTCAGCAGAAAAGAAAGGGGTCTCGCTTGACCCCGGCTTGACTTGGATGAAGAGTTGTTGGACATGGCTGATCCCCTACCTTTTTCTTCATGTCATCTGGGTGTCTGACATTGCACCATAGGTAAGATCTTTTATTTATATGTTCTTATATTAGTGGGTGTTAACACATGTGGGCGCCATTGATCTCCTCTAGGTCCTTGTCCATGTGGAGTTTGTATGTTGTGGACATATCCCGCACTGCAGTGTCACCAACGATTTCAACGTTGTGTGTGTATTATACGCCCACTTGGGCTTGATGTTTATTAGTGATTTTGCTTTCACAATCTGTTTCCTTTCTATTTTGAATCATTATGTGTTAAATTCAGCAGTATGAATTATGAACAATCTGTTCTCTTTGATCTCAGTCAAATAGCCATCTGTATCCTATTATAGATTAATACCCTGGGGAAACAGAGTATTTCCATGGAGTGTTCCAGGTTCTTGGTCCTTTAAAATTGTGTTTGTGAACCAATGGATTTCCACGTTTGGTCTCTTACACGTTTAACAGAATGGTTTTGTACTGCACAGGTCTTTGACTTACGCAGGTCAGGCAACAGGGTGTAATAATATTTAAGCTTTGTACTGTGTGAAAAACTATTATTGCAATGTTTTATTTGTACATCATTTATTTTGTAGTTATCTTGTGATGAAATTTAAATTCCAAGATGGCACTCCCTTGATCTACAAGCATAAGAGCCTCTTTTCTACTTTTACACCTTTTTTGTCTTCACACTTTTCACTGTATTATTTACACTGTACATGTCATTTGATTATTATTGGTCAGGCAGGGGTTTATATTACTTCTTATGATATGACCTATACAAAATACTATTCATGCATTTTGTTTTTACATCTGTATTATGTTGATTTTCACTTTTTTTTGTGCTGGAATTTGCCCATACATATAAGTTGTTTGTTAATGTTTGTACTCTATTTCACATTACTGTTTACTGAGGTCTATCACGTGATCAAGGTTGCAATAGGAGAAACACGTTTTCTTCGTCCACAAAAATAAATATCTTTTTGTGCAGAACTTTTGCTTGACAAAGCGAGTGTCTTTTTTCTTTGTTTTTTCGGGACATTTATATTCACCTGATGCTCCTCCAGTGGTGATGCTCCTCCCCCGGTGGGCATGGGTGTGTGTGTGTGTGTGTGTATGTGTGTGTGTGTGTGTGTGCGTGTAGTAATGGTATAGTTAGGAGAATTTCTCAGCGTTAACTTTAACGTTTTGAACTAAAAACACTACAGAACTTCACCAATGATAGTTAACAGCCTTAACTATAACTTGCGCCCCTAACATGCACTGCTCATGACCTCGCATATTTCATCACTCATGACGTTTTATGACATCATTTATGACATCACTGATTACATCTCAAATGACAGAATTGATTACATCACTAATGACATCATTAAATGAGCGCACTAGTTTGTTTTAAAGTTACATAATGGCGGGTAGCTGTCATTTTACTTTTCTACCTAATTTTGTAGGGCTTAGATTTAGCTCATGCATGTAAGTGTTTACAAAATGAATGTGCTCCTAATGCACCATAGCTATGTAGAGATATTGAACACATTATCATTTTCTTTATTCAATAGTAACTCTGTGTGCAGACGACAGTTGACTTGTGTTCTTTATGCTTCAGACACGTTCTTGGGTTCCATAGAAAAAGTTTACTACAGGAGAAAGATTCTTCAAAGTGGATACTAACTTTTGTGAGTTGCCTTGAGATATTGGAGAGAATCTTATCAGCAACGTCATTTATATTTAACATAAAAGACTGTCTGTACCAAGAACTAAGATATACATGTGTGCTAGTTTTGCTAGAAGAGATGAGCTATCTGTAAAGTTTTCACCAGTGTGAAGGGTGCACCTAGTATGTTCTTTAGCACCTTCATATGGTGGTTATTTTTTAGCAAATAGTGTTGTTTTTTTTTTTTTTTACAACTGTTGCATAGAGTGTGTACACTATTCTTAGCAGGTGTGTATTTTAATACTCTGGTGCATTTCTCAGAAAGTTTCAGTCTGCAAACAGTGTGATACAGAGCAAACTCTCTCCATAGAGAAAAAAGTGTTTACATTACCTGCTTTTCAGCTTATGTCGGGGCAGGTTTAGTGAGTGTCAGAGGTTTCTACAGTTAAAAGCTGTCCATAGTAGGTCATTTGTTTTTGAACTGGCATTCACTATTTTGGCTGTCAACAAATGTATAGATATTGAACACTGTAGTCAATGAGTGTTTCTCGTATATATTTGGTCGATTGTTAATGTGATCTTTGCTACCTGTAAAGTGTATGCTATAGGTTCAATATTGCATATAATGCTTGTTTTCAACATTTAAGTGAGTTGTTTGTGTGCTGGCAGTTGTAATGGGTGATTTTCTCCTGCACTATTTTGTACTTACTCATGTTATACTAATTTATAGTCCATCATTGTTGTGTTTGCAGTTACCGCTCTAAGTGTACTGGGGATGCTCAGACGTGAGTCCCAGGCACTCCACACCACTGGAATCAAGCTAGCCGGGCTGAAGAGAGGTGTTACCTCGAAACCGGGCCGGTCCTCGGATGCTTGTTTCTGTTCTGGGAAGGACATGGCTTTTGTAGTTCGGACTGGACTGTTCCCATGGGGCACAGGGTCAGCGCTGATTTGCATATCGCCATTGTCTAACCCAGGGTGGTGTGGAGTGGAAAAACGATGGATTTGGGCCCAGATCTTTGGACTGGGGTGAATGTGTGACATTGATCCACATTCTGTCCATCATTGTTGTGTTTGCAGTTACCGCTCTAAGTGTACTGGGGATGCTCAGACGTGAGTCCCAGGCACTCCACACCACTGGAATCAAGCTAGCCGGGCTGAAGAGAGGTGTTACCTCGAAACCGGGCCGGTCCTCGGATGCTTGTTTCTGTTCTGGGAAGGACATGGCTTTTGTAGTTCGGACTGGACTGTTCCCATGGGGCACAGGGTCAGCGCTGATTTGCATATCGCCATTGTCTAACCCAGGGTGGTGTGGAGTGGAAAAACAATGGATTTGGGCCCAGATCTTTGGACTGGGGTGAATGTGTGACATTGATCCACATTCTGTCCATCATTGTTGTGTTTGCAGTTACCGCTCTAAGTGTACTGGGGATGCTCAGACGTGAGTCCCAGGCACTCCACACCACTGGAATCAAGCTAGCCGGGCTGAAGAGAGGTGTTACCTCGAAACCGGGCCGGTCCTCGGATGCTTGTTTCTGTTCTGGGAAGGACATGGCTTTTGTAGTTCGGACTGGACTGTTCCCATGGGGCACAGGGTCAGCGCTGATTTGCATATCGCCATTGTCTAACCCAGGGTGGTGTGGAGTGGAAAAACGATGGATTTGGGCCCAGATCTTTGGACTGGGGTGAATGTGTGACATTGATCCACATTCTGTCCATCATTGTTGTGTTTGCAGTTACCGCTCTAAGTGTACTGGGGATGCTCAGACGTGAGTCCCAGGCACTCCACACCACTGGAATCAAGCTAGCCGGGCTGTAGAGAGGTGTTACCTCGAAACCGGGCCGGTCCTCGGATGCTTGTTTCTGTTCTGGGAAGGACATGGCTTTTGTAGTTCGGACTGGACTGTTCCCATGGGGCACAGGGTCAGCGCTGATTTGCATATCGCCATTGTCTAACCCAGGGTGGTGTGGAGTGGAAAAACGATGGATTTGGGCCCAGATCTTTGGACTGGGGTGAATGTGTGACATTGATCCACATTCTGTCCATCATTGTTGTGTATGCAGTTACCGCTCTAAGTGTACTGGGGATGCTCAGACGTGAGTCCCAGGCACTCCACACCACTGGAATCAAGCTAGCCGGGCTGAAGAGAGGTGTTACCTCGAAACCGGGCCGGTCCTCGGATGCTTCTTTCTGTTCTGGGAAGGACATGGCTTTTGTAGTTCGGACTGGACTGTTCCCATGGGGCACAGGGTCAGCGCTGATTTGCATATCGCCATTGTCTAACCCAGGGTGGTGTGGAGTGGAAAAACGATGGATTTGGGCCCAGATCTTTGGACTGGGGTGAATGTGTGACATTGATCCACATTCTGTCCATCATTGTTGTGTTTGCAGTTACCGCTCTAAGTGTACTGGGGATGCTCAGACGTGAGTCCCAGGCACTCCACACCACTGGAATCAAGCTAGCCGGGCTGAAGAGAGGTGTTACCTCGAAACCGGGCCGGTCCTCGGATGCTTGTTTCTGTTCTGGGAAGGACATGGCTTTTGTAGTTCGGACTGGACTGTTCCCATGGGGCACAGGGTCAGCGCTGATTTGCATATCGCCATTGTCTAACCCAGGGTGGTGTGGAGTGGAAAAACGATGGATTTGGGCCCAGATCTTTGGACTGGGGTGAATGTGTGACATTGATCCACATTATGTCCATCATTGTTGTGTTTGCAGTTACCGCTCTAAGTGTACTGGGGATGCTCAGACGTGAGTCCCAGGCACTCCACACCACTGGAATCAAGCTAGCCGGGCTGAAGAGAGGTGTTACCTCGAAACCGGGCCGGTCCTCGGATGCTTGTTTCTGTTCTGGGAAGGACATGGCTTTTGTAGTTCGGACTGGACTGTTCCCATGGGGCACAGGGTCAGCGCTGATTTGCATATCG
Organism: Lissotriton helveticus; assembly: GCF_964261635.1. NCBI lineage: Eukaryota > Metazoa > Chordata > Amphibia > Caudata > Salamandridae > Lissotriton > Lissotriton helveticus. The sequence goes on from NC_136072.1 coordinate 794,339,072, forward strand.
CCATTGTCTAACCCAGGGTGGTGTGGAGTGGAAAAACGATGGATTTGGGCCCAGATCTTTGGACTAGGGTGAATGTGTGACATTGATCCACATTCTGTCCATCATTGTTGTGTTTGCAGTTACCGCTCTAAGTGTACTGGGGATGCTCAGACGTGAGTCCCAGGCACTCCACACCACTGGAATCAAGCTAGCCGGGCTGAAGAGAGGTGTTACCTCGAAACCGGGCCGGTCCTCGGATGCTTGTTTCTGTTCTGGGAAGGACCTGGCTTTTGTAGTTCGGACTGGACTGTTCCCATGGGGCACAGGGTCAGCGCTGATTTGCATATCGCCATTGTCTAACCCAGGGTGGTGTGGAGTGGAAAAACGATGGATTTGGGCCCAGATCTTTGGACTGGGGTGAATGTGTGACATTGATCCACATTCTGTCCATCATTGTTGTGTTTGCAGTTACCATACTAATTTATAGAGCAAAACGTGTGTAACTGAAGTTTAGAAGATGTCATCAGTGATGTCAAATGAGATGTCATTAGTGATGCCATAAATTATGTCATAAAATATGTCATGATTGTAGTTATATGAGAGGACATAAGTAGTGCATGGTGGGGACGCAAGTTATAGTTAGCGCTGCTAACTATAACGGCCACATTTCTGTTTTTTCTTTAGTTCAAATGTTAATGTTCACATTGACAAATTCATCTAACTATAATGTTACTTTAACCTTTGTCTTTTTCAGCGAATTTCTGTCTTTTTCTTCTAAAACGAAAGCAGATAGTTTTACTACACCTAACTATAACTTTTTCTTTAACCTTTGGTTTTTCCAGTTAATTTATAGAGTTTTTAAAAAAATAGATTAATTATTTTTGAGTGTATGTATGGTAGATTGACTTTATAATATATGTTGTGTGCTGACATAATTTTAGTAATAGAATGTTTTTTTATTGTAACAAAACTGGATATGGTTCACGGTTTGCAAAATCTTTGTAAAATGTGTGTGAGTATTAAACAGATAAATATTCAATAGAAATTGTTTATTTGCTCAGTTATTGTAACTCTGATATCAAGACATTTCACAAGCAAGCTTTTATTTTAGATGTTGTTACTCTCACAATGACAGGTCTGCGTAATAGGGTGTGTAGAAGGACTGGCCTCTTTGCTGAGACCTTTCTCTATAATAATGGGTGTGGAGAGGTACTGGCCTCTTCTTTCAGACCTATCTCTCAGATGATGGATGTGCTAAGTAGGGAGTGGGGAGGGACTGCCCTCTCCTTTTAGACCTCTCTTTCAGATTGTGGATGTGCAAATTAGAGTTTGTGGAGGGACTGGCCTCTCTGCCGAGACCTCTCTCTGTAATGATAGCTGTGTGTATTATGGTGTGGGGAGGGACTGGGCTCTCCTTTCAGATCTCTCTTTCGGATGATGGGTGTGCATAGTAGGGTGTGGGGAGGGACTGCCCTCTCCTTTCAGACCTGTCTCTCAGATGACGGGTGTGTGTAGTACTGTTTATTGAAGGACTAGCTTCTCTGCTGAGACCTCCCTCTGTAATAATGGGTGAGCATAGTAGGATATGGGGAGGGACTGCCCTCTCCTTTCAGACCTATCTCTCAGATGACGGGTGTGTGTAGTACTGTGTATGGAAAGACTAGCTTCTCTGCTGAGACCTCTCTCTGTAATAATGGGTGTGCATAGTAAGATATGGGGAGGGACTGGCCTCTCCTTTCAGAACTCTCTACCGAGTTGACGGGTGTGCTCATTAGGGTGTTTGGATGAGCCTTAACTCTACTCACAACTCTTCTCGACCCAATGAGAATAAATAGAAGAGTCTGATGAACACCATCTCCAGTAAGACTCCCTCATACAGTAACATGTGTGCATAGCAGTTTGTATTCAAACATCACCTACTCCTTCCTACTTTTCATGATCCCTTTTTAATTGAAGATAATTTGGGAATTATATAATCAGGCACTCTGACACCCTTTACACGCTTTTAAACCTTCCTCCCTACCTCGCCCAGCCGATTTTGGAGCCGGCGTCTGGCGGCGGTGGGCGCCATCTTAGGTGTGGCTGGGGGAGCGCTCTAGTCGCGCCGGCCTCCCACCCTCCTCACATCATTATATAATGTGTGTCATGGCCAGACGGCGCAGCGGGCTGGCGCAGCGGGCGCGCCGTGCGCGCGCCGAAGCCGCGCCAAAGCCAAGCCCGTCTGTGCCCGTCCGAGCCTGTACCGAGCCCAGGGCCACTCCCCCTGCCCCTACTGATCCCTCACGTCTTATGTACACCTCTAGCGAACTATTCTCCCTAAATAAAACCTTACAGAAGGCCCACGATCCACCGATATACGTATACGCAGACCCGATTGGAGGACCCTTCACCTGCACGCTTTGCACAAAAAACACTCGGCAAATAATAATACACCAAAAACCTATACAAGCAGCGCTTGTCAACGTCCGCTCTCTTCCATGTCACAAAATAGATATACTAGAGCTAATTACCTCCTACGCTCTTGACCTCATGTTCCTCACGGAAACATGGGGAGATGAGGCATCAGGACCGGACTTTAAAGCCGCCATGCCAGAAGATTACTGCGTTTACAGGCAGGATCGTACATCAATTAAAAAAGGCGGCGGGATTGCGATAATCTACCGCAACAGCCTTCAAGTTAAAGCTATTGATCTACAGCACGGGCATTGCGAAGCACTTGCTTTTACGGTCACGCTTGCTGTTAACCAATCGCTTACTGGCACTTTACTGTATCGGACCCCAAGCTCTCGCACTGCATTCCTGTCACAGCTACATCAACTAAGTGAACTAGCCGTGGAGAATAAATACTTCACCTTACTAGGAGATTTTAATTTCCATCTTGAATCCCTAACTGACAGAGACACCTCTCAGCTCATTAACGACCTACTATCGGTCGAACTTAAACAACTGGTTGCTACTCCTACACACAAAGCAGGACACATACTTGATGGTATCTTTACCAATAACCCTCACATCATTATAAATAAAATATTACCTTTAACATGGTCTGATCATTCAGCAATTTTATTTGACATTAAAACCAAAACCCCTACACATAAAAACGTATCTCCTAATCTCTATCAAACCACCAGAGATTGGAGAAACCTTGATCAGACACATCTTATACAGATCCTTACTAATGCATTTTCCTGTGCAGATACAGAAACAGACCCAAATATCGCAGCCAACAACTATACCTCAACTCTGGAAGAAGCATTTACAATACTAGTACCACCCAGAACCTCTAAATACAATAGGAAAACCCCCTCGGCCCCTTGGTTCTCCGAACAATTAAGATTACAAAGACAACACTGCTGAAATTTAGAACGCCATTGGCGCAAACAATATCATTCGGCAGATAAAATAGCATATAAATCCGCTCTTTACAATTACAAGCAGATGATATCCATAGACAAAAACAATTACTACACCACCCAGATAGATCAGACCAAATGCACCATGAAAAAACTGTTCCAAGTGGTGAACCACCTTGCAGCACCCTCAAGCCCTCCCACTGAAACATCCCAAACTCTCTGTAATGCACTGGCGGACTTTTTCTCTGAAAAGGTCACGTCCATATTCAAGGACTTCACTCCAAAGTCTACCATCACCAAAACAATCAATACACAAATAAATTCAGACTCACCGAGCTTCATGGAATTTACTAACACACATCCCCAGTACATCCATAAATTAATATCATCAATCAAATCTGGCTCCCCACTGGACCCCTGCCACCCTTCGATACTCAACACCATCCCAGACATCATCACACTACCTTTAACACACATCTGCAATTCCATGTTCTTAACGGGCTCATACCCAACAATATGGAAAAATACAATAATTAAACCTCTGCTCAAAAAACCATCACTTGATCCTTCATCACCTTCCAGTTACCGTCCTATAGCATCCCTTCCCTTCCCAGCTAAAATCTTTGAATCCATCATGAACAAACAGTTGTCCGAATATATTCATAATAACGAACTCCTGGATGACACCCAGTTCGGTTTCAGACATGGACACGGGACAGAAACCGCTCTGATAAAGGCTGCAGACGAAATACGAATGACTATGGACAACGGCGGAGAAGCTATACTCATCCTATTGGATCTATCGGCGGCCTTCGACACGGTCGATCATTCCATCTTGATCGACCGTGTCGAAGCCATCGGTATCAAACACAAAGCCAAGGACCTCATTACATCTTTTCTGGCAGACCGCAAACAGGCAGTTAAATTGGGCACATATACCTCCCCCATCTTCACCCTCCCTTGCGGAGTCCCACAAGGTTCCTCGCTAAGTCCGACCCTTTTCAATATATATGTTTCGGACTTAGCGAGAGTAATAAAAGCCTATAACATCAACTTAACGACATATGCCGATGATACCCAGTTGGTAATATCCATACATAGAGACGGCCCTACAATAGCAGCAAATTTTAAAGGGGGTATGAGGGCCATCAGCAGCTGGATGTCCTCCAACTGTTTAAAATTAAACTCCACAAAGACCGAAGTTATGCTGTTTGGCAAGATCCAGCCAACATGATCCCCCCTTTGGTGGCCGGAGGAAATGGGCACTCCCCCTGAGCCAGTCAGTAAAGTTAGAAATTTAGGAGTCATTTTTGATGACAAACTCCTCTTCCACCATCATGTGAATTCAGTAGTTTCCTCATCATTCAATACATTAAGGAAAATCAAGAAACTACTCCCATATCTCCCCAAAACGGCAGGAAAAACACTAATTTCAACACTTGTGTTCTCACGAACGGACTATTGTAATGCCCTCCTCCTGAACGCACAAGAAAAGGTCATCTCTAAACACCAGATGATACAAAATGCCTCAGCCAGAGTCTTACTGAGCATTTCAAAATTTAGTCCCGTCTCTAAACATCTAAAACAACTGCATTGGCTCCCCATCAGAAGCCGTACAAAATTCAAATCCCTCTGTATTGTCTACAAGGCAATCAACAATGTTGGACCCAAATTCCTCAAGAACTCATTTAAACCTCATACCACTTCCAGAATGCTCCGTTCTAATACTGCCCACTTGCTCAACATACCCAGAACTAGAAGAGTCAACTGGGGAGACAGATGCTTCACTATCACCGCTGCAAAATTGTGGAATTCTCTTCCCCTTAATATAAAAACCAGTCCCACCCTTATCATCTTCAGGAAGCAATTAAAGACATGGCTGTTTTCTCACTAATCTATCATCTTCAGAAAGCACTTAAAGACAGGGTTGCCTTCTTAGTAATCTAATCTCAGTTGTATTAAACATAGCTTACAGCGCCGAGACACCCATGGGTAATTGTAGCGCTTTAAAAATCGCACAAATAAATAAATAAATAAACAAATCCTGCAAGAACCATGCGAGATCTTAAAATTACAACCAAAAAAAGATTTAACCATTTACTCACCTCAGTATTTATTTCTTACACATTTTCTCTCAAAAGCAGGCACCACAATATGTATCCCTACCAATGGAGGTATTGAGACCTCATCTACTCCTTTTTACTATTCGCGATCCTGAGAGAGCCGTGCAAGATCGTAAAAATGTGTTAAAAACAATATTCATATATTATTTTCACAGTAGTTATCCCTTAGACATCTCCTGTCTAGGGGGACAGCCTTTTTGCAGCCCCCTTATATAGCATTTTTTACATAATTTCCACAGCACCTTCAATTTTTCACAGTAAACAGTAATGGCAACCATTTCATTTCTAAAATTCCTACTGCCAGCCAATCAAAGCGATCATTCTTGTGTGACTCGTGGGAACCTCTCGCTCCTGCGAGAGTGTGAAAGCTCACAGGAAAAACAAGTCTCTCAATCAATGACAGGGCTCCATTTTTGATTTCGCGTTTTCGCAGGACTCTCGCAAGCCTTACTGACAAAATATATGATTATTTTTTACCCTAATATCTCAAAAACTATTTGCACCAAATCACAAAAAGCACAGTCTGCTGGCCATATCTAGCTTCCTGCCGAATTTGGTGTAAATCACTCAGCAGTTTTTGCTATAGCCTGTCTTAAACAAGTCTATGGAAAATGCATGGAGATTTTGCATTTTGGGACTACCCTTTTTTCACGGCCCCCGCTTGATAGATGATCGCAAATCCTTCCAGGAAGGAGCTGTGGATGAACTTTTTGGGAGGGAAAGTTTAGTGGAGATTCCTCAAACGGGGAGAAAGTTATTAGCAAACCAAAAAAAAGCTCCATCTTTGGAAAAGCAGACCTAACTTTAACTACCTACTGGCGACCACCGATAGGTTTATACATATATATATATATATATATATATATATATATATATATATATATATATATATATATATATATATATATATGAATCGCGTCACCACCAGCGCTCTCCTTCCCGATATTTAGGAAAAGAATTACACAGGAGCCGTGGCCTCGGTTAAAGTGCAGGTTTATTTCCAGACACAACGTCCTACGCGTTTCGGAGTGAACACTACTCCTTCATCACGGGCAAAAATTGTGCATCTTAACAACACTAATAAAGTAAAGTAAAGTGTCACGTGGTATAACAACATAGACAAAATATTTGATGCTTGTACTTTTGTTACCGATTATGTAGCAGATACATTGTTTATTGTGTATTATTCTAAATGAGTGACCGCTTGCTGATGTTACGACCAGAACTTATTTCAAACATTTAAAATGTCTCCAACCTCAAAAGTTACCGTCCGTAATTTTACAAGGTTTAATTCCATGTGTTCATAGAATATAACTATTATGCTGGCCCTGTGCCTGTTATAAAGTAAACTAAAGTAAAATGAAGCCACAATGAGTAATTGATATTTCTTACTCGGCAAACATGAGACTCGAACCCTCCGTCTCAAAAGACAAAAAACACAATGACAGCCTGATAACCAACCGCTTGCGCTACACAGTTAAGCTCTGCTTAATCTAGAACTGTTGTGGTACATCCGTGAAGATACTTAATAAAGAATCATTTGACAATTCAAAATATAGCCCAAGTGGGCTAACGTAACTCATATGTCTATTACAAATTCAGTTTATATTGTCGGCAAACTACAGGGCACACAATGTCCGCTATCTCATTGTGACAAGTGAAAAGGAAATAAATAGTAAAGTATTGCCCAAGTGGGCCAGTACTGTTCCCAGTAGATGTTGTGACAAATCATGCCCAAGTGGGCTAATGGTCTTGGTCAGCAAAGTAGCTTCTCATCACTCATTCTTGTACATACATCGGTAATATCTAGAAAAATAAAATAAAGTCCTGTTAAAATCTTCATACCCAAAAAATGGGGTTCCTGAAGAAAATACACAAAATTCTAAAAACAACAAAACAGAATAGCAACAGCTACAACAACAATTATTCTACAACTGTATGAAATGAAATTAATGCAAGTGTACTTCCATTTCTTCGTCCATATTCAACCCATGGGGCACCATGGTGTTGAATCTGATAATAAATTTGGACTCTAATTTCCTTAATTCAAGTAATCTATTGCCCCCTCTCATATTGGGAGAAACACAATCAATAGCTGCAAATCTAACAAGATTAGCATTGCTTTTGTGATACTCATAGAAATGTCGGGCTATCGGATAGGTTCTATCATTGTTACTGATTGCCCTTAAGTGCTCTAACACTCTCTTCTTGCCTTTATGGATGGTACTGCCAATGTAGTACTTTGAGCAAGGACATTTGAGGGTGTAGACAACATATTCAGTGTTACAATTGAGATGTTTATGGATGACCCATGGAGCCTCATTGTCATGAAATTTCAGAGATTTAACACTACTGCTATATTTGCAGGCCTTACATTGGTTGCAAGTAAAAAAGCCTTGCACTGCATTCTTTTTTATAGGGGTCGGGATCATATTACTGCACAACTGATCCCCTAGTGACTTGGGTTTACGAAAGGTTATGGATGGATAGTCACCTATATAGTCTTTCAGGTCATTGTCTGTTTTTAAGACCTCCCAAAATTTCTTGAGGCTTTTTCTAACCTCCCACGCATGAGTATTATAGGTCGTGATGAATCTTATTTTCTCTTTGGGCTTATCTGAAGACTCATCAGGTTTTGGAAAAATAAGTTCATGGCGATTGAGAGCATCCACTTTGTTAATGGCTTTTTTGACTGTTTTGGAACTATAGCCTCGGGTCAAAAATCTCTCACTCATGATTTCTTTCTCTTGTTCAAATTTCTCGGTTGTACTGCAATTCCTGCGGGCTCTTAACAATTCACCGTAAGGTATGCTCTTTATAAGATTGTGAGGATGGCAGCTGTCCGCATGCAGTAGACTATTGCCTGCCGTTGTTTTTCTAAATAAAGAGCTTACAATAGTGTTATTGCTAATCTCTAGTTTGAGATCTAGAAATTCCATGGAGTCTTTGCTTATATTATAGGTGAATTGGAGATTCATTTGGTTGTTATTTAGTATTTTCACAAATTCAATTGCTTGTAAGTCAGTGCCACTCCACACACAAAAAATGTCGTCAATGTACCGCAACCAGAGGACGGCGTGGTCTTGGAATAGCCTGATCTTATGGACGACCTGCTCCTCCCACCAGCCCAGGTAAAGACCCGCAAAGCTGGGGGCGAAGCAGGTCCCCATCGCCGTCCCCTGGATTTGTCTGTAGATGTTTTTATCGAATAAGAAAAAATTGTTTGTTAAACAAATCTCAATCATTTTTAGTAACATGTTCGTATGCTGAAAGAAACCTAAAGGTCTATTCTGAAAGAAATGTTTGCAAGCTTCCAGACCTAGAGTTTGTGGAATGCTTGTGTACAAGCTGCAAACATCTAGGCCTAGCATCAAGTACTGGGGAGACCATTCGATTTCACTGATGTGTTTCAAAAAATCGCTGGTATCAAGGACAAACGAAGGAAGAGACTGGACCAACGGCTGCAGAAAATGGTCTACATACTTTGAAGTGTTCTCTAAAGCACTTCCACAAGAGGAAACAATCGGTCTCCCTGGTGGTCGTTGGGCATTCTTATGCAATTTGGGAAGCAAGTACAAAACAGGCAATTTTGGATATTTGCATGCCAAATAGGAAAATTCATCTGTACTTAATATGCTTTCATCTTTCCACTTTGTAATTTGGTTAGCAACATTAGACATAGCTTGATCATACACCATCCTAGTGGTCTGGCAGTATCTGCTAGTATCAGACAATTGTGAATACCCTTCTTGTCTATACATGTCTAGTGGCCAGATGACAACATTCCCACCTTTATCACTTTTTTTAATGACAAAGTCGCGATTCAATTCAAGACTGTCCAAAGCTTCTCGTTGTTTTTTAGTCAAATTATTTCTCATTTGAAATTTACGTGATTTTAAACATTTCAATTCATTTACCATTCCTTTCTCAAAACAATTGATCGCTTCACAGTTTATTTGAGGTATGAATATTGATTTGCAGTGACTCCATTTAATATTCATACCTCAAATAAGCTTTGGACAGTCTTGAATTGAATCGCGACTTTGTCATTAAAAAAAGTGATAAAGGTGGGAATGTTGTCATCTGGCCACTAGACATGTATAGACAAGAAGGGTATTCACAATTGTCTGATACTAGCAGATACTGCCAGACCACTAGGATGGTGTATGATCAAGCTATGTCTAATGTTGCTAACCAAATTACAAAGTGGAAAGATGAAAGCATATTAAGTACAGATGAATTTTCCTATTTGGCATGCAAATATCCAAAATTGCCTGTTTTGTACTTGCTTCCCAAATTGCATAAGAATGCCCAATGACCACCAGGGAGACCGATTGTTTCCTCTTGTGGAAGTGCTTTAGAGAACACTTCAAAGTATGTAGACCATTTTCTGCAGCCGTTGGTCCAGTCTCTTCCTTCGTTTGTCCTTGATACCAGCGATTTTTTGAAACACATCAGTGAAATCGAATGGTCTCCCCAGTACTTGATGCTAGGCCTAGATGTTTGCAGCTTGTACACAAGCATTCCACAAACTCTAGGTCTGGAAGCTTGCAAACATTTCTTTCAGAATAGACCTTTAGGTTTCTTTCAGCATACGAACATGTTACTAAAAATGATTGAGATTTGTTTAACAAACAATTTTTTCTTATTCGATAAAAACATCTACAGACAAATCCAGGGGACGGCGATGGGGACCTGCTTCGCCCCCAGCTTTGCGGGTCTTTACCTGGGCTGGTGGGAGGAGCAGGTCGTCCATAAGATCAGGCTATTCCAAGACCACGCCGTCCTCTGGTTGCGGTACATTGACGACATTTTTTGTGTGTGGAGTGGCACTGACTTACAAGCAATTGAATTTGTGAAAATACTAAATAACAACCAAATGAATCTCCAATTCACCTATAATATAAGCAAAGACTCCATGGAATTTCTAGATCTCAAACTAGAGATTAGCAATAACACTATTGTAAGCTCTTTATTTAGAAAAACAACGGCAGGCAATAGTCTACTGCATGCGGACAGCTGCCATCCTCACAATCTTATAAAGAGCATACCTTACGGTGAATTGTTAAGAGCCCGCAGGAATTGCAGTACAACCGAGAAATTTGAACAAGAGAAAGAAATCATGAGTGAGAGATTTTTGACCCGAGGCTATAGTTCCAAAACAGTCAAAAAAGCCATTAACAAAGTGGATGCTCTCAATCGCCATGAACTTATTTTTCCAAAACCTGATGAGTCTTCAGATAAGCCCAAAGAGAAAATAAGATTCATCACGACCTATAATACTCATGCGTGGGAGGTTAGAAAAAGCCTCAAGAAATTTTGGGAGGTCTTAAAAACAGACAATGACCTGAAAGACTATATAGGTGACTATCCATCCATAACCTTTCGTAAACCCAAGTCACTAGGGGATCAGTTGTGCAGTAATATGATCCCGACCCCTATAAAAAAGAATGCAGTGCAAGGCTTTTTTACTTGCAACCAATGTAAGGCCTGCAAATATAGCAGTAGTGTTAAATCTCTGAAATTTCATGACAATGAGGCTCCATGGGTCATCCATAAACATCTCAATTGTAACACTGAATATGTTGTCTACACCCTCAAATGTCCTTGCTCAAAGTACCACATTGGCAGTACCATCCATAAAGGCAAGAAGAGAGTGTTAGAGCACTTAAGGGCAATCAGTAACAATGATAGAACCTATCCGATAGCCCGACATTTCTATGAGTATCACAAAAGCAATGCTAATCTTGTTAGATTTGCAGCTATTGATTGTGTTTCTCCCAATATGAGAGGGGGCAATAGATTACTTGAATTAAGGAAATTAGAGTCCAAATTTATTATCAGATTCAACACCATGGTGCCCCATGGGTTGAATATGGACGAAGAAATGGAAGTACACTTGCATTAATTTCATTTCATACAGTTGTAGAATAATTGTTGTTGTAGCTGTTGCTATTCTGTTTTGTTGTTTTTAGAATTTTGTGTATTTTCTTCAGGAACCCCATTTTTTGGGTATGAAGATTTTAACAGGACTTTATTTTATTTTTCTAGATATTACCGATGTATGTACAAGAATGAGTGATGAGAAGCTACTTTGCTGACCAAGACCATTAGCCCACTTGGGCATGATTTGTCACAACATCTACTGGGAACAGTACTGGCCCACTTGGGCAATACTTTACTATTTATTTCCTTTTCACTTGTCACAATGAGATAGCGGACATTGTGTGCCCTGTAGTTTGCCGACAATATAAACTGAATTTGTAATAGACATATGAGTTACGTTAGCCCACTTGGGCTATATTTTGAATTGTCAAATGATTCTTTATTAAGTATCTTCACGGATGTACCACAACAGTTCTAGATTAAGCAGAGCTTAACTGTGTAGCGCAAGCAGTTCTCAGGCTGTCATTGTGTTTTTTGTCTTTTGAGACGGAGGGTTCGAGTCTCATGTTTGCCGAGTAAGAAATATCAATTACTCATTGTGGCTTCATTTTACTTTAGTTTACTTTATAACAGGCACAGGGCCAGCATAATAGTTATATTCTATGAACACATGGAATTAAACCTTGTAAAATTACGGACGGTAACTTTTGAGGTTGGAGACATTTTAAATGTTTAAAATAAGTTCTGGTCGTAACATCAGCAAGCGGTCACTCATTTAGAATAATACACAATAAACAATGTATCTGCTACATAATCGGTAACAAAAGTACAAGCATCAAATATTTTGTCTATGTTGTTATACCACGTGACACTTTACTTTACTTTATTAGTGTTGTTAAGATGCACAATTTTTGCCCGTGATGAAGGAGTAGTGTTCACTCCGAAACGCGTAGGACGTTGTGTCTGGAAATAAACCTGCACTTTAACCGAGGCCACGGCTCCTGTGTAATTCTTTTCCTAAATATCGGGAAGGAGAGCGCTGGTGGTGACGTGATTCATTTTAGGGGGTGGCTACCCCTGCCGTGAGCCCGCCGATACTGTGGCTTGGGAATAGCTACAACTTTATGTTCATGAACTTTAAAATCCCTTGCTCACACGATAACGCCATTTGGATTTAAGCAGCGGAAGGAGAGTGGAACCGGAGCACAGGCGAAGTAACGAGCGGGAGAGGCAGGGAGCTGCAATCTCCGTACTTGGACTTAGCTGGTGAGTCGGCAAACGCGCCACGGGTGCTGCATACAAATGAGAAATTTAATCGTGTTATTCGGATAAGCGCGTGAGTGAATAAACAACTCACGGGGCTAGAAAGAACGTGCAGCCCGAGAACAACATCGGGATTTACGTGTTTGCATTTAACCGTAAATAAATAATGGCAGACACAAGAAACACCAAACGGAAAGCAGCAGCAACAGTATTGTTTGATAAAATCGCCCGCAGTGACAATGGCGCCGATAAGTCTACAACTGCCCCCAATATAGGGAAGGACAAACGGAAATTATGGGATACTCTATGGAAAGTGCTCAAAAAAGAGCAATCTAAGTGGTGGGAGGCTACGGCGCTCCAACATTATGTGGATTGCAACAGAATACCTCGGGGTTTGCGCATCTTTATAACCCCCACATTACAACAACCAGATCCAGAATTAATAACAGAATGGATGGAAAACAACCATAACTGCTCTATGAACATGTTGAAGTTACTGATTAAATCTGCTGAAAAAGGAAAGTGTAAAATTAACACTAGAAAGTGAAGAAATAATTGCCAAATTAAAAGAATTACTGGGAGATGATGAATTCAGTACCGAAATGGAAAAAATGAATAAACGACTTGAGAAATTAGAAGAAGAAATCAAAATGAAAAAATTATCCAAGTTTGAGAGAGATGAAATTGATTACAGGAATGGTCAAATTTTGACCTTTGGAAAGAAGTTTGAAAAATTGAGAAGTGAACATACCACTCAAGCAAAATCCAGTGTGGGTTTACCTAAGGGAGCAGAAGAATCTACAGCCTCCGGTAGTGGTATATCCCAACTAACTGAACAAATCCTGCAGTGTGACTCTGAAGTAACACCTCAAGATTACGACAATGAAGCTGAATTACTAAAAGCACGATTTTTAAAGGAATACGAGTTGCTGGCAAAAGAAAGGTCAAATGCGATGGCCAACAGCGACAGCCCGGTAAGAGGGCGTGGAAGAGGAGGAAGAGGAGGAAAAAAGCAAAACTACTCCATTCAGTCAGACAGCCCGGTGGGAACAAGAACAAGGGGCAAATTTGCGAAGAAAACATGAAGAACAAGACTGTGGTAAATCTTTCAAATTATATTTTAAGTGAGGATGAACTTGATGTTTTAATGTTAGGCTTATCTTTTTGTCCAACGTCTAGTTTTAATTACACAGAATCAAGAATTGACCTATTCCACTATATAAGAAAGCTCAAACTCAAAAAGTGGTTTTCAAACAAACCTAGGAAACAAGTCACTGAACGTTCTAATGAACAACCGGATCTCCGAATTGGTGACATTGAGACTTTACAAGAGGTATATGAATTGGCCGGTGATGAGGGGAGGGTGGAAAACCCTATCTCGAACGCAATGAATAATGATTTGACTTTGGATATGATGGCAGTGACTCCATTTAAACCCAAATCAATATTCATACCTCAAATAAACTGTGAAGCGATCAATTGTTTTGAGAAAGGAATGGTAAATGAATTGAAATGTTTAAAATCACGTAAATTTCAAATGAGAAATAATTTGACTAAAAAACAACGAGAAGCTTTGGACAGTCTTGAATTGAATCGCGACTTTGTCATTAAAAAAAGTGATAAAGGTGGGAATGTTGTCATCTGGCCACTAGACATGTATAGACAAGAAGGGTATTCACAATTGTCTGATACTAGCAGATACTGCCAGACCACTAGGATGGTGTATGATCAAGCTATGTCTAATGTTGCTAACCAAATTACAAAGTGGAAAGATGAAAGCATATTAAGTACAGATGAATTTTCCTATTTGGCATGCAAATATCCAAAATTGCCTGTTTTGTACTTGCTTCCCAAATTGCATAAGAATGCCCAACGACCACCAGGGAGACCGATTGTTTCCTCTTGTGGAAGTGCTTTAGAGAACACTTCAAAGTATGTAGACCATTTTCTGCAGCCGTTGGTCCAGTCTCTTCCTTCGTTTGTCCTTGATACCAGCGATTTTTTGAAACACATCAGTGAAATCGAATGGTCTCCCCAGTACTTGATGCTAGGCCTAGATGTTTGCAGCTTGTACACAAGCATTCCACAAACTCTAGGTCTGGAAGCTTGCAAACATTTCTTTCAGAATAGACCTTTAGGTTTCTTTCAGCATACGAACATGTTACTAAAAATGATTGAGATTTGTTTAACAAACAATTTTTTCTTATTCGATAAAAACATCTACAGACAAATCCAGGGGACGGCGATGGGGACCTGCTTCGCCCCCAGCTTTGCGGGTCTTTACCTGGGCTGGTGGGAGGAGCAGGTCGTCCATAAGATCAGGCTATTCCAAGACCACGCCGTCCTCTGGTTGCGGTACATTGACGACATTTTTTGTGTGTGGAGTGGCACTGACTTACAAGCAATTGAATTTGTGAAAATACTAAATAACAACCAAATGAATCTCCAATTCACCTATAATATAAGCAAAGACTCCATGGAATTTCTAGATCTCAAACTAGAGATTAGCAATAACACTATTGTAAGCTCTTTATTTAGAAAAACAACGGCAGGCAATAGTCTACTGCATGCGGACAGCTGCCATCCTCACAATCTTATAAAGAGCATACCTTACGGTGAATTGTTAAGAGCCCGCAGGAATTGCAGTACAACCGAGAAATTTGAACAAGAGAAAGAAATCATGAGTGAGAGATTTTTGACCCGAGGCTATAGTTCCAAAACAGTCAAAAAAGCCATTAACAAAGTGGATGCTCTCAATCGCCATGAACTTATTTTTCCAAAACCTGATGAGTCTTCAGATAAGCCCAAAGAGAAAATAAGATTCATCACGACCTATAATACTCATGCGTGGGAGGTTAGAAAAAGCCTCAAGAAATTTTGGGAGGTCTTAAAAACAGACAATGACCTGAAAGACTATATAGGTGACTATCCATCCATAACCTTTCGTAAACCCAAGTCACTAGGGGATCAGTTGTGCAGTAATATGATCCCGACCCCTATAAAAAAGAATGCAGTGCAAGGCTTTTTTACTTGCAACCAATGTAAGGCCTGCAAATATAGCAGTAGTGTTAAATCTCTGAAATTTCATGACAATGAGGCTCCATGGGTCATCCATAAACATCTCAATTGTAACACTGAATATGTTGTCTACACCCTCAAATGTCCTTGCTCAAAGTACTACATTGGCAGTACCATCCATAAAGGCAAGAAGAGAGTGTTAGAGCACTTAAGGGCAATCAGTAACAATGATAGAACCTATCCGATAGCCCGACATTTCTATGAGTATCACAAAAGCAATGCTAATCTTGTTAGATTTGCAGCTATTGATTGTGTTTCTCCCAATATGAGAGGGGGCAATAGATTACTTGAATTAAGGAAATTAGAGTCCAAATTTATTATCAGATTCAACACCAAGGTGCCCCATGGGTTGAATATGGACGAAGAAATGGAAGTACACTTGCATTAATTTCATTTCATACAGTTGTAGAATAATTGTTGTTGTAGCTGTTGCTATTCTGTTTTGTTGTTTTTAGAATTTTGTGTATTTTCTTCAGGAACCCCATTTTTTGGGTATGAAGATTTTAACAGGACTTTATTTTATTTTTCTAGATATTACCGATGTATGTACAAGAATGAGTGATGAGAAGCTACTTTGCTGACCAAGACCATTAGCCCACTTGGGCATGATTTGTCACAACATCTACTGGGAACAGTACTGGCCCACTTGGGCAATACTTTACTATTTATTTCCTTTTCACTTGTCACAATGAGATAGCGGACATTGTGTGCCCTGTAGTTTGCCGACAATATAAACTGAATTTGTAATAGACATATGAGTTACGTTAGCCCACTTGGGCTATATTTTGAATTGTCAAATGATTCTTTATTAAGTATCTTCACGGATGTACCACAACAGTTCTAGATTAAGCAGAGCTTAACTGTGTAGCGCAAGCGGTTGGTTATCAGGCTGTCATTGTGTTTTTTGTCTTTTGAGACGGAGGGTTCGAGTCTCATGTTTGCCGAGTAAGAAATATCAATTACTCATTGTGGCTTCATTTTACTTTAGTTTACTTTATAACAGGCACAGGGCCAGCATAATAGTTATATTCTATGAACACATGGAATTAAACCTTGTAAAATTACGGACGGTAACTTTTGAGGTTGGAGACATTTTAAATGTTTAAAATAAGTTCTGGTCGTAACATCAGCAAGCGGTCACTCATTTAGAATAATACACAATAAACAATGTATCTGCTACATAATCGGTAACAAAAGTACAAGCATCAAATATTTTGTCTATGTTGTTATACCACGTGACACTTTACTTTACTTTATTAGTGTTGTTAAGATGCACAATTTTTGCCCGTGATGAAGGAGTAGTGTTCACTCCGAAACGCGTAGGACGTTGTGTCTGGAAATAAACCTGCACTTTAACCGAGGCCACGGCTCCTGTGTAATTCTTTTCCTAAATATCGGGAAGGAGAGCGCTGGTGGTGACGTGATTCATTTTAGGGGGTGGCTACCCCTGCCGTGAGCCCGCCGATACTGTGGCTTGGGAATAGCTACAACTTTATGTTCATGAACTTTAAAATCCCTTGCTCACACGATAACGCCATTTGGATTTAAGCAGCGGAAGGAGAGTGGAACCGGAGCACAGGCGAAGTAACGAGCGGGAGAGGCAGGGAGCTGCAATCTCCGTACTTGGACTTAGCTGGTGAGTCGGCAAACGCGCCACGGGTGCTGCATACAAATGAGAAATTTAATCGTGTTATTCGGATAAGCGCGTGAGTGAATAAACAACTCACGGGGCTAGAAAGAACGTGCAGCCCGAGAACAACATCGGGATTTACGTGTTTGCATTTAACCGTAAATAAATAATGGCAGACACAAGAAACACCAAACGGAAAGCAGCAGCAACAGTATTGTTTGATAAAATCGCCCGCAGTGACAATGGCGGCGATAAGTCTACAACTGCCCCCAATATAGGGAAGGACAAACGGAAATTATGGGATACTCTATGGAAAGTGCTCAAAAAAGAGCAATCTAAGTGGTGGGAGGCACCGTTTCTGTTGCATGCCAGTGATCAAGAGCTAATCAAGGCTCGAAACGCGTTTGGCTGATTGCAAAGGGAGTTACGAGGGCATTCTGAGCTGCGGCTGCCGGAGGCTGTGTGCGTTTACTCTTCCACGTGTGATCTCTCCTATTGGGGCAACCTGGTGTTTTTTGTGTTTAGCGGCTGGTCCGGCCGCGGAGAGGTCCCGCTGCTCATCGAGCGGTTCTTAGTGCCCGCTACAGGAGGCGCTGTTGGAGTGGAGGGGGCCTGACCTCCGGATTACATTGGCGAGCAGAACAGTATTTGCCCCCAGTTCTCGCCTACCACTTGGATTTTACAAACAATTATACTCACCACTTGGATTGTATTGTGTACGGAGGGAGCAACACTCACTGGGGTGATTCGGTATTCAAGTCCTGAAGTAGGCGGACTACCAATACCATAATGCATCACTGCTGTCGCCCACTGGGGCGGGACTGTGCTTAATTGAATAAAGATGGCGATTTGGCACAACACTGCTTCCTCCGTTTCTGTTGCATGCCAGTGATCAAGAGCTAATCAAGGCTCGAAACGCGTTTGGCTGATTGCAAAGGGAGTTACGAGGGCATTCTGAGCTGCGGCTGCCGGAGGCTGTGTGCGTTTACTCTTCCACGTGTGATCTCTCCTATTGGGGCAACCTGGTGTTTTTTATATATATATATATATTCACTGAAAAAACCATAGGTTATAGACCATATATAGTTAGGAATTAGCATTTACAAAACCTTGAAAATTCACTGAAAAAACCATAGGTTATAGACCATATATAGTTAGGAATTAGCATTTAAAAAACCTTATTTTACTCACACAAAACCATTGAAATTCCATATATAGTTAGTTGCACTAACTATATATCGCGCACCCGCAATCCACTGCTGATCATGTCACATATTACATCATTCATGACATGGTCAGTGACATCACTGATGACATCACTGATGACATCTCAAATGACATCACTGATGACATCACTGATGACAACATCCAGTGACTGTATGTTTCTGTAAAGTTAAAATATGTCTTACATATTGAAGAATGAGTGGATGTATAAGTGTCTGGATGAAGGATTTAGTAGGTGCGTGACTGACTGAATGAGTGAGTGATTAAATGTGTCTCACTGAATGCATGGGTTAGTGACTAAACTGTCTTAATTTGTGCATCATTATGTCTGTTGTTCTGTAAACTGCTGCATGTGTTGATCATTAGCTATACGAGAGGCTATATGTGTTATTAATTGGTTGCCCAAGTATTTCTATGGGAGATTGAGTTTGTGTGGGGGTGGCTGGAAGGTGTGTGACTCTATGCATAGATGTGTGAGCAGTTTATTCACTAGGTGTATGAGTTCAAGAGTGCATGTGGAAACAGCTACATGGGCAGTTGACTGTGTGCATGAGTGTATTGATGAGTGAATGGATATCTCAATGCTACATGTCATAGTAAGTACATATGTAAAACACAGTACATGTGAGAGTTGGCATATATAAATAACTGTGCATGAGAGCCACTGAATGAGTGAGTGGTTGTATCGATCATTGTGAACTTGTATCAGGGATTGTATAAGAGAGTAAATATGTGTTAGTATATGTTTCAATAAGTAAGGTGTGTTTAACTGTATAGTTGAAGAAATGGAGGTGAGATTGTTTCTTTGCATGACTGACTGGGTGTGTGAGTAACTCCATGGATGAGTGGCAGTGTGTGAGTGTCTGTATACACTGAGTGTATCTAAGGTTATATTAGAGTCTGAAGAGGTTTATCGTATTAGCACAAGAATGATGTCAAATGAGATGTCATCAGTGATGTCATCAGTGATGTCATTTGAGATGTCATCAGTGATGTCATCAGTGATGTCACTGACCATGTCATGAATGATGTAATATGTGACATGATCAGCAGTGGATTGCGGGTGCGCGATATATAGTTAGTGCAACTAACTATATATGGAATTTCAATGGTTTTGTGTGAGTAAAATAAGGTTTTTTAAATGCTAATTCCTAACTATATATGGTCTATAACCTATGGTTTTTTCAGTGAATTTTCAAGGTTTTGTAAATGCTAATTCCTAACTATATATGGTCTATAACCTATGGTTTTTTCAGTGAATTTCAATGGTTTTTTAATAGCAAATATCATAAGCTGTCGAATGTCAAGTACGTGGTAAGTGAAAACATTTTCGTGTTTATGCACACTGATCTGCTTTGAATGGTGCCCCCCCCCCCTCATTTCTATTAGGAGTACTCTCTCTTTGCAGATAGTGAAAGGTAGTTAACGCAGGCCTTTGCCCCCGTTGTAATCCGTCGTGCCTGCTTCTCTCTCCATTTGATTGATTGTTATCCAAGTATTTACTGTTTTAGAATTAGTTCTCTTTGGTTCATTCTCTATTTACAAACAAACACAGAGTCGCAATACTCTGTTTAGTCTTTGCAGATAACGAAAAATCGTGTAAAAAAAAAGAAAAGGAATCGAGCAAAATCAGTAGGCCACTAATGGGATCTCTTTTTGACCTCGCTAAAATAGAAACATTAGGAACAACCCCTCATGACAAATACAAAACTAGTGAGATGAACTGAACTCCACACAATGATGGCTGCAAAACAGCTCGGCTCCGCCACCCACCCCGCCCAAAATAACGATAAAGAACGGCTGCCATGATTGGTTGCGGAATGACCACGACGGAGCTACGAAATGGTGCTGCTCTCATGCTAACCCCAGCTTCAGTCTGAAACATCCAGAAACACTGTAGACTACCAATTCGATCAGTTCCGGTAGCGCCCCAATGTAACCCGGTAGAGAAGAACTAGCCCTCCCCTCTTTGACTGATGGTTCTTGTTGCCTGTCCCTTCTGTTGTCATTTAACAGAACTATTTAGCCTGCTGAAAGGGGTTGTGTTCCGACCGCTGGTTGGTGGAGACATTTTGACTATATTCTGTACCTGTGTTGTCGCGTAATGCGTCATATGACGCGCCGCGTTAGCGCATCCGGAAGTCATCCGGGGCGCGCAGCGCGTAACGTAAGCATAACAAGTCATGTGACTTGTTAATAAAACTTTTCATTGGTTCATTTTACTTTTCTTATTGTAATGATGAAAGGCTTGGTCATATGACCTAAAAATTACGCTTTTCATTACTTCCGAACATTATTTTTTCTTAAATATATGTTATAATGTTCCAGGCTAATGTACTTTCCCGGAAATTTTACAACTGTCCTGCAAGTAAAATATATTCTTTTTTCGAGAAAAAGAGCGTTTCTTCGTCCCATGACGGAGCCGTTGAGCAAAAGAGGGTCGACCTGCTGTCTTAGTCGCCGATACGCCTGAATATGAGATTCTTATCGATCACTTTATGTTGCAGGAATAGAAAACACAACAGCCCTTGACCATTTATCTTTACTGCGTTCCTTCGTATTATACCTTTTACCCTTCATGTAATTGGTCTGCTTTATTTCACTTGCCTTTTAATGATTCTAAAACAGTCACTATTATTAAAAACTTTACCAATGTATATACTACTACCATGTTTTCTTTTAAAAACCTTTATTGTGAAAATTTCATTATACAAATACGAGCCTATAACCACGTGGGCCTGCCACAGAGCAAACTATAATCGTATATGATGAATAGACATTTACACTGTAGAGGAACGTAACGGGCGGGCCATTAGGTTGCAAGAACTAAGGTGTCTAACAGTTACGGAATCGGTGGACGTACATTTTATAATTAAAATACGACAGGGCCAGTTACAATAAAATTATCTAGATATACATTTGCGGGCAAGTACCATGGGTGACGTTAATTCGAACTTTCAACAGTACAGTAATCAATAACACATCAGAACTTAATATCAATAGGGATGTCGAAATAGTCAATCAATTCTCGTCCCCGCCCGCCATGTGCTTCAAAACTGCATACGTATCTCGTGATTTCAAGGTTCTGCAACCAGTACACAACAAGTAGTTACGAGTCCCATTTATTCCGGCGCCATTTTGGGCGAGGACGGACAGGTCCAGGATATAGTCAAAATGTCTCTACCAACCATCGACTATGATGATGTTCATATGCTGTATTTATTAGAGTAACACTCATCTGTCCACATGAAATTAATTTGCCACAATCTAAACATGTCATTTTAATCTTTCCAAAGTTCTTCTAAATATTTGGGACCGTTTCCCTTGCCTCCGAAGCTCTCAGTGCCACTTCTTTGATGAATGTACTAGCAGGTCAGGGGTTCTCCTCCAAATCTCTCTTTTATGCAGCACTATAATTAATTGGTGCCACCTCTCCATATGACGATGCATGGTATAGTTACCACAACTATATTTTTTTTCGGTTCCTCTGGAGAGTTCATCGTGGCAGATGAAGCGTGTAACGTACCGGGCATTTACCTTTTTTTGCATGTACAGGAAAGGAGAAAAAAAATCGAGCGTCCGAGTTCTAAGGTGTCCCAGGGCCATTTTAGTGGACCAGGCCCAAATCCAAAGAACAGGCCGCCATTTTGAGAGTCCTCTTGCAGCCGCCTGTCGCTGTAGCATCAAGAGCAGCCGAAACTCAGCTGAATGGCAACTGAAACGGTAAAGGGGCGCCCCACTACAGCAGACGAGCCTCCACCTAGGAAGGCCCATTCACGCCGGCCCCCCCCCCCTTCGGGCACCCCACGCCGTTATTCGGAGCAGTATTGTAGGATGGCCACACCAGTGCGGCAACTTGCTAGACATCACCTCGGTGGTAACCGAATCTCAACGCCTTGTGGTGTCTTCTATTCAAAAAACATTGTTATGCTGCCTTCGACCTATTCGCCGCAAGTGCGCACACAACTCAACTGCATAGCTTGCTAGACACCACCTCGGTGCCATCCGGATCTTGGAATGTCAGCACCTTTTGGTGTCTTCTCTTCAGAAAATATTGTTGCGCTGCCTTTGGCCCCATTCGCACATCAGTCCGCTACTGACGCCATCTCACAGGCTAATGGGGCGCCCCACGCCGACTTTCAGCATTGTAGAATGACCACACCAGTACAGCAACTTGCTAGACATCACCTCGGTGCCATCCGGATCTCGGCGCCCCACTGCAGATGAAGTGCCTCTCAACTATGAAACCACCACGGTGACATCCGGATCTTGGCGCGTTGTGCTGCCTTCGGCCTATTCGCACATCGGTCCGCTACTGACGCCATCTCACAGGCTAATGGGGCGACCCACGCCGAGTTTCAGCATTGTAGGATGACCACACCAGTACAGCAACTTGCTAGACATCACCTCGGTGCCATCCGAATCTTGGCATCTCAACGCCTAGTGGTATCTTCCATACAAAAAATATTGTTACGCTGCCTTTGGCCCCATTCGCACATCAGTCCGCAACTTAGACATCACCTCGGTGCCATCCGGATCTTGGCATCTCAGCGCCTTGTGGTGTCAGTCAGAAAATATTGTTGCGCTGCCTTTGGCCCCATTTGCACATCGGTCCGCTACTGACGCCATCTCACAGGCCAACGGGGCGCCCCACGCCGACTTTCAACATTGTAGGATGGCCACAGAAGTGCGACAACTTACTAGACACCACCTCGGTGCCATCCGGATCTTGGCGCGTTGTGCTGCCTTCGGCCTATTCGCACATCGGTCC
Organism: Lissotriton helveticus; assembly: GCF_964261635.1. Taxonomy (NCBI): domain Eukaryota; kingdom Metazoa; phylum Chordata; class Amphibia; order Caudata; family Salamandridae; genus Lissotriton; species Lissotriton helveticus. The sequence goes on from NC_136072.1 coordinate 794,362,379, forward strand.
GCTACTGACGCCATCTCACAGGCCAACGGGGCGCCCCACGCCGACTTTCAGCATTGTAGGATGGCCACACCAGTGCTGCAACTTGCTGGACACCACCTCGGTGCCATCCGGATCTTGGCGCGTTGTATTGCCTTCGGCCTATTCGCACATCGGTCCGGTACTGACGCCGCCTCACGTGGCAACGTATTTTCTCCGCATTTTATACCCTATGCCGCATAACAGGTCATGTGACTTGTTTATAAAACTTTTCATTGGTTCATTTTACTTTTGGTTTCCTAATGATGGAAGGCTTGATCATATGACCTAAAAACAACACTTTTCATTGGATGAAAACTTTTTTTTTTTCCCAAACGATGAAAGCCCCACCTTGTTTCTGGATGTTTCAGACTAAACTGGCGTCAGCATGAGAGCACCACCATCTCGTAGCTCCGTCGTGGTCATTCCGCGAGCAATCATGGCAGCCGCTCCCCACCAGAAGCCTGCAGGAGTCGGGGCCCCCAAAACTTTTGATGAATTCTCAAGGCGGAGGGGACGCTTTCGAGAATGGGGTCCAAGACCTAGCAGACAAGCGTCCGATTTCCAAGGTGTCCCAGGGCCATTTCAGTGGACCAGGCCCAAAAAGGAAAGAGCCTGCCGCCATTTTGAGAGTCCTGTGACAGCCGCCTATCGCTGCACCGCAAGAGTGGGCGCAACTCAGCTGAATTGCGGCTTTTGACACAGTGGACCAAAAACGGACGGAATGGCAACTGAAACGGTAAAGGGGCGCCCCACTACAACAGATGACACTCCACCTGGAGAGGCCCGTTCACGCCGCCTCCCCCGGGGCGCCCCACGCCGTTATTCGGAGCAGCATTGTAGGATACCAAAACCAGTGCGGCAACTTACTGGACATCACCTTGGTGCCATCGTTCTGCTGCCTTGGAACTATTCGCACAACAGTTTGCTACTGATGACCCACCCCCCGCGACGCCCCACGCCGTTATTTGCTGGGTGGCAACTTACTAGACATCACTTTCGTGTCATCTAGATTTCGGCGCGTTCTGCTGCCTTGGAACTATTCGCACAACAGTTTGCTACTGATGACCCACCCCCCGCGACGCCCCACGCCGGAAATCTGGACGTTGTGCTGCGTTGGGACTATTCGCACAGCCGACCGCTACTTCGTTGTTTTTCCCTAAAAATGTTTATATGTTATTACTATTTTTGTTTTCTTGTATATATTTATAAATTATTAAAGTTTTATAATCTTACTACTTTGTCGGAGTGCTATATATTTTTAATGTGACACATAATTGTAAAAACTTTGATGTACAAAGAGTCATCCCTGGAATCTTCCGCTTCAGGCTCGGTCCCCTCCCCAATCACAATACAGGATGGTTTTCAGATAATAGCAACGCTTCTGCTGTGACGGATCTCATCGAGTGTGGGCCTTGATCTACTATAACTCCTTTGAAGAGGGGTGATTCTTTACAGCTGTGGCCATAAACTACATCTGCAGGGCTAGCTGATAGCCTAGGACCGGCCTGGACAATCGGACACAGAGGAAAAGGAGTGTCAGAGGGTGCGGTAGTGAATAGGGCGAAAGGGAGGTGTCGGGCGGGCACAGGGTGTGATTCTCAGGGAAGAGCAGCGCAGATGGGGGGAGGTTTATTACCCATGCATAAGACAGAGAGCGGGGGTGACCACTGCCTGGGTGAGATGCTTGCGAGGGTGGGGAGCCATGCTAAGGATCGACAGCGTGCACAGAGTGGGTCTGGTCAAGGCATCTAAAATGGCTGCCGTGCACGACAAAAGTGTGGCATTTGAAAAAAGACAAGATGGCGCAGACAATGTTTTTCAACACTTCCTGATTTCCTTCGAATCGAACGTTAACAGACGTTGGGGCATATTACCAAAGTTAAGCGATATTTATCCCTAACGATGCATTGCAAAGATTTTTTTACCGTCAGAAATTATCGCAGATAAACCTTGCTATTATCAAGGTTTATCGCAAATACGATAAAAAACGACCGCAATGCATTAATATCGCTGAAAACTCAGCGATATTCATGCATTACCGAGCTAATGCTCTTAGCCATGTTATCCACCTCCCATTGGATAACATGGCTAAGAACTGCTCAGGGCAGCTGTTACTTTTTGGAGATATTCGCGCTTATCTCGAATATTTCCAAAAGTTGATAATAGGAGATAGCGATGTTAGCGACTGTTTCCAGTCGCTAACATCTTGGCATGCCCACTTTGCATGTCATTAGTGATAAATATCACTCACATGCAAAGTGGGGCCCAAGATGGTCGCTATCTCCTACTAGCCGTCGCTAACTGGTGTTAGCAACAGCTAGGTAATACAGATATAATTTTATCTCCGCGAAGCGGAGCGCTGTTACAGATATATATCTTGTTTTTGAACGTTAATTTCTCAAAATGCACTGAAGCACATATATTGAGACCTAGCAAAGGCACATCGGGCTACCAGTCCCTAATATTTTACCAAGTTTCGTGCAAATCCATTCAGCCGTTCGATTATTATTATTATTTTTTTTTTTTGCCCCGCGGGGCCCTTTTAAAACCTCCACATCAAACCTAGGGGGTCAGCGAGGATCTACTATGCCCCCTTATGGTCATTTGCCCCTTCGCTTTGGCCTCCTCTTGTCTCTCGATCCTACCGAGAGACAAGATGGCGGCCGCTACGTACTGTTTGGAATGTTTACAGACACCGGAGAGCCAATCAGCTTCGCTTCACAAAGCTCCGTTGCGCGAAAAGTACGCGTCCTGGAGCGCTGCCCGGTCCGCTGTTACAGATATATATCTTTTTTTAACGTTAATTTCTCAAAATCCACTGTAGCACATATATTGAGACCTACAAAAGGCACATCGGGCTACCAGTCCCTACAATTTTGCCAAGTTTCGTGCAAATCCATTCAGCCGTTCGGGCTAAAAGTGAGGCCAACCGCCCTATGGAAAACTCAATGTTAAAAACACGTTTTGGGACCCCCCTTTTTTCTCGACCCCCCCCCAATTTTCAGGGGCTGCTCAGAAACAAAATGTGCCATTTTCCTGAAAATTTCAGCCAATTCCGTCCACAAACGCCAAAGTTATTAGACATAGAATTTTCAAAAAACCCATAGAGAAAAAATCCTAACTATATATACCTACTGGCGACCGCCAGTAGGTAATATATATATATATATATATATATATATATATATATATACAAGGCTTTAAAAATAAAGACCTGCAATACCACGACAATTGGTGTCCGTATTTCCATCTTTCTCTGAAGCATTGCATTAACCGGCTGGAAGTGTGAGTGCGAGAGACGCTCAGGATCCTGCTTGGATATATATATATATATATATATATATATATATATATATATATATATATATATATATATATATATATATATATACACACACATGTATGTGTGTGTGTGAATATAAATACTTGATGAAAACAATTAAATTAAGTTAAAGTGTTTATTTATTACAAAAAAAAATTCTTACCTCTTTATGGCGGTAATCCCTTTCCCAATATTTTTGCCACAGTATTTTTTATATTCCTGTTATAAGCATAGGAACACAATATTATAATAAACACTATTTTTGACATGATATTTGTGTTAGGGCCTTGAATCCTCGGAGTCGTACGATGCTCAATGGGTTCCACCTCCTGATAGCCCCAAGGTCTGAGTGAAACAACAGACTCGTTGGAGAGATCAAGTAAGGGAAGGAAAGGATGGGGACAGCAGGGAGGGAGACCTGTAATGAGAGTAACTCACTATTAGTACACAAACTACTAATACCAAGATTGTACAGGAATGTTATACAGCTATTGCTACGCCTGGCGCCATTACCTGTAAAGAAAATAATGATTCATAGATTCTTGAACAGGTGTTCAGCGTGAAGCGCGGCCACTGGTAACCTATGGGTGGAACACATAAGTTAGATAACAATGTTCAATAATGCTCACTCAAGCACTGTGATTCATGTAACAAGCACAACAAACCACAAACCCTCTGATCACACATTGGACTCAAGTACACTTCTCACACCCACGTCCCAGCCATCCGCTTCCACAGCTCAGCCATCCACATCCACAACTCATCCATACACACCTGCAACACCCCCTCCTACTCTACCCATACCTGCACCAGACCACAAACCTGATCAGACCACAACGCACCCATCTTCATCAATAACACAGCCTCTAACCCTACTCATAACCACACCAGGCCCCAGACTTGATGAGATCATCATCTCATTACATCAAATCAAAGAGGAACTCCAAGCATTTAAGGAGCTGATAACAAAACAACCATGGTTCACTAGAGCTACAAGACAAACCCAAAGCTAGCGGGCTCCTGAACCACCTAACAGTCACTTCAAAACTTACTCTACCCAGCTGGAAATCAGTTCCCTCCCGTAATAAATCAACCCGCCCAATCCGAAGCACCAATCCACTTTCAGAGAGTGATCTGCTTTCTCTACTTCACTCATATGAACCCGCCCTCATGAACCCTCTCACTCCCACTTCAATGACTATCCCAACTAACCCCCCCAACCCACATAGGACCACGAAACACAACACTAGAGGCGTCATTGACAACAACTTAAGAAGAGTCCCCCTCACTCAGGAACCTACGTCATCCCTCATTACTCCCCGTCTCAAATCCATACTCTTAAATTATAGATCGGCCTCTAGGCACGCAGCGGACATAGCTGACCTCATTCTCACACAAGAACCGGACCTGATAATGTTAACTGAACCCTGGCTAAAGGAATCCTCCTCACCAATCATTGACATACTAGTACCCCCTAACTACGACATCATCAGACTGGACAGAAATGATAAGACAGGGGGAGGCATGGCCTGTATACACCATTGTAATATCTCTGTAAACAGATCCATATCACCTGTATTCCCTTCTTGCGAATACATATGCCTCGACATCACCAGTAATGACAAACCCTTATGCTCTTTACACACCATATATCATCCGCCAGGTGACAACCTCGCCTTCACCGAACACTTCATGGACATGGTATCAACGAACACCGGGCGCCAAAATACCCAAATATTCCTTGGCGACTTCAATCTCCATTGGGACGACCACAAGGATGCAGTGGTCAATAGTCTCAAAAATTTCCTAGACGACCTAGACCTCACCCAAATTTGCAACAGCCCTACACACGATAAAGGTTTAATCCTGGATATAATAATCTCTAAAAGAGATTCCATTCAGCTAGAGTCGATCCAACCGTGTGACTGGTCAGACCATCATATCATTACCTTCTTTATCAAGGAAATAGTGAAATTGAACTCGGTTCAATCCACAAGACCTAAAATATGGAGAAGAGACCTGAAAAAAACCAACCCTAACATTCTACCATCGTCCAGTTACAACCTACTTCTGCCCCCTGCAGGATCTTCCGAAGTCCCTGATCTTACCAATCACTACCTCAATTCCATGACCGCGATAATAAATGAGGTAGCCCCCCTTCAACAAAAGAAAGCCTCCATAAAAGATTCTAAGCCCTGGTACAATGGAATACTCAACGAAGATAAACGATCTCTCACAACATCTGAACGCACTTGGAGATCAATTCCATCCGCCAATCACCTCAAGATTCTAAGGAAAAAGAGAAATGCATACTACAGAAAGATCAAGCGCACTAAAGCAGACTTCTTCAGCCACCAATTAGACAAAGCAAGAATTTGTCCCAAAAAACTCTTTGAACTAATCAAAACCCAATCTAAGGATGAACCTCAACGTCCACAACACAGAGCATGCCTGCAACCCAACTGTGAAGAATTTTCTGCCTTCTTCACTCTGAAGACAGACAATATCAAGAATGACCTCCTCAATGATCTAATCTTACACTCGGGACCGCACACGAAAACCTCCCCAGCACTTCCAATTACACCATACCATATCCCATCAAAGCTTAACCTAAAAAAACGACACAGATTGGTCATCCTTTTCCACGTACTCTGAAGAAGCCATATGCAAGATACTAAGTGCCCTGAACCCTGCCAATCACTTCACCGATCCTTTTCCCGCAAACGCTGTTAAAGTCTTAACTCGACTACTTCTGCCTCCCTGGACCAAGATCATAAACAGCTCACTTCAACAAGGTTGCATCCCGGACACCCTCAAAGTTGGACAGGTTTTACCCATTTTAAAGAAACCCACGGCCGACCCTATGGACCTAAACAACTATCGTCCTACTTCCAATATCCCTACCTTGGCCAAACTATTCGAAAAATGTGTACACCTCCAGCTGACAAGGCATATTGACCACTTTGACCTTCTTAACAAACACCAATCAGGCTTCCGAGTAGTACACAGCACCTAATCAGCCATGACACTTATAATTGACGACGCGCTACAAATCCTTGATCAGAATGGATCCTGCCTATTCATCCTGCTAGACCTCTCCTCAGCCTTTGATACGGTCAAACATGAGAACCTGCTAGACCTTCTGAAGCATAGAATGGGATTATCCGGGTCAGTGCTAAACTGGTTTACCTCATTTCTCCCAAATCGGTCACAACATTCCAAGGTCAACAACTCCCTGTCCAAACCCGTCCGTGTAACGTTTGGAGTTCCGCAAGGGTCCTCACTATCTCCGACATTGTTTAACCTTTTCATGGAACCTCTCACCGAAATTCTACACGCGTCTAATGTGCAATACCATATGTACGCTGACGACACACAACTATACCTTAAGATCCACACCTTTGAAGACATCAAACTGCTTACCACAACGCTTAGGAATATCCAGATATGGCTGGCAGAAAACCATCTCAAATTGAATGACCTAAAACCGAATATCTTCTAATAGCTCCACGCGCCCAAGTTCCCATAATGCAAGACTGGATAAAACATCTTACGGCACTCAACGTTCAACCAACCATTGTGGACTCAGCAAAATCACTGGGAATAACTCTTGACAGTAACCTCAATATGCAAAAAACACATCAGCAACGCTACAAAGGAAGCAAACTTCCAGATAAACACACTGAGGAAGCTGAAACCCTTCCTGCCAATCAATGACTTCAAGCAGGCAGTACACGCGCTAGTTATCCGTAGAGTGGAGTACGGAAGAGTCTCTCTTTGTGGCCTACCAAAAGCTACAACTGCACCGCTAAGAGGCTCAATCAATGCTGGAGCGAGACTCATCAGTGGTTCTAAAAGAAATTCCCACATCTCCCCAGACCTAAAATCCTTGAATTGGCTACCTCTGGAAGCCAGAATTCATCTGAAAATAGCGTGTATGATGCATAAAGCCATGCATCACAAAGCACCCAGCTATCTAGCACAGAAACGGACGATCTCTGGTGGGATCAGATCTTCAAGAAGTGCGGAAAACCTATTACTGAAACCGCAAAGATTCAACAAGAAGAAAACATATAACCGAACCTTCTCAGGGATGGCACCCAGAATCTGGAATGCATTACCCCCAGAAGCCAGACTTAACCCTTCCACTGCTTCTTTCAAAAAGGAAGTAAAATCGATTTTCATGGCCAAATTCACCTGAGTAAGGTCCAAAGAAATTTTGGAGACCAAATGTACCCTCGCTACTACCCTTACTATGACAATGACAATCTAGGCAATCTAGACGTCCTATCTTCCCTTTACCTGACGCAACGGGATAGTTTTGTGCTGTACCTTACTACTTTGCTTTTACAAGATGTTTTGTATACATGCTTCAACTTCCCTTTAATTGATGTATAAAGAACTTTATTTTACTGTAAAGCGCTCTGATATCCGCAAGGGTCTTGCTTGCGCTCTATAAAACTTTCAAAATAAATAAATAAATAAAATTAGTGGTTTTAAACGGGGGGTAGGTGAAGAGCTGCCACCTGGAATGCTCAACAATCCCCTGTTAAGAAAACAAAAGGAAACAAGCCAAGGCAATGGCAAAGTTACTTATTGCATCAATGAGTAATACTTAATGAACCCTTTGTTATAGCAAGTAATTCCTTATAGTACGAAGTTTTGTTGTGTGAAACGAATAGGATCCCTAATAGCCCTATATAGTTCAAAAGAATAGATTCAATTGGAAGTGCAAGGTTAATGCTCCCAACCCGGCTACTTGCCGATGCACATTCTCAGCAAAACTCAGGAAGCAGGAATTTCACCTCAAGAGGAAACGGGCAGAGCTTTGCCGGCCGCCGCTTCCCAAATGGACAACCGTTTCCGTGAAGACCAGAGTGTGCAGTGTTAAACCTTTAATACTGTGCTGCAACAAACACAACTGTCCGGATGAAATGGGACAGTTGAGTCCCTCTGCGAGCCCCGCAAGAGCTGGAGGTTAGCTCAACCAACGGGGCTACACAATGACGGAGTCCGGTCCCCACTGCTCAGCGGGGGAGGCTGAACTCCCAACCAGGATTATGAAAGCAATAGAACGTGCTTGGTGCCCAAGGCACCCCTACCAGCCCTCCTGACGTCTTCACAAAGATCTGGCGGTGATACGGGAATCAACGGCACTCAACAGGTGCACTGGAAACCATCATAAGCTTGCTTCCGGAAGCGTGGTGATGTCACGCGCGTCACCTGCTCAGTGCCTCACGGGAAGTGTACTTCTTCCTGAGGCCGTCACTGATGCTCGGCTGGTTGTTCTCGACAGTGTTCTCCGGCGGCCACCATGATGCGCCGCAAAAATTTGTGTCTCTCAATATACTTGCTCACAATGTTCTGTCAGACAATGGCCAGCCATTGCTATATATTATTAATGGATTATGTCTGACAGGCGCGCAACACCCATTGGGCTCACGGGGCTTCAGCCCCCCCCGTCGTGTGTGTCAGCCCGGGCTGACACGTCTTTGCGGGCTGACGAGCATCTAATTGCAGCCGCACCCGAGTACAAAACAGGTCTTTAAAAGACCATTAATTGTAAATAAGGCTTTTGTTGTGTTCACCCATTCTTACAGCCACTCTGTCTGTGGTTGGAAGAATTAGCCCCCCCCCCCCCCCGAAATATTTCTCAGCCCCCCCCCGAAATTTGGCTCTAATTGCCCGCCTGTCTGACATACATGTGGGGCCGGCTCTGAGAAAAGTAGAGCACACCTGTTTATAATTCCAATAAGGAAATGGTCCTAGAGAAGCTAGTCACACTTATCATATAGGAAATCCTGACCCAAAGGCATGTTGTAATCACATTCAAAGCTTTGGAGCGACTTTTCACCCCAATTGAAAGGAAGTTTAAAATGCGAGGGGGCACACATTGTCTTTTATTGCCATAAATAAAGCTAATATTGGCCGAATCAATATGTTGAAAAATAACTTTGTAGGGATCATAAATGGTGGAGCTACACATATATATATATATATATATGTATATATATATATATATATATATATATATATATATATATATCCTCCACCACTCCCACTCCTTAGCCAAGAAATGGGTCCGACACATGCGTTTTGGAAAGCTCAGGGAGATTTATTTTGCCACCATCCTGACAAGTAAAGATTAAAACACCTGGCAGACGCGTTTCGGCGTGTGCCTTATTCATTGCCAACTTCGTGTTTTAAAAAACATGTTGGTGTAGGCAGGGACTTTTCATACTGCTCCCGATGTTTCCATTGGTGCCAATGCATCCAATCACAGGCAAAAGTTTTTTCCTCTGTGGGCAGTATTCGCTATGCATGCTGGTACCTGAAGTCCCAAAGTCAGTAAGGGTCCCACACGAAGTAAATTGCATGGTCACGGTCTCACATCGCGAACTCCAATGCAGTGATTGGTCCGTGCATACAGTGATGCCCCAGCTTTTGCCAGCCCGTGAGTCCGCTCATCCACCGCCACAGGGACCATGGTAGCAAAGGCATCTCCCATCGCCGTCCAAATCGGCAGCATGCTGCCGCTCTCTCACCGAACCAGGAACAGTGTCTTGGGCGAGGGGGCGCCGCTTTATGTGCTTTCACACCAAACACCACAGAGATGTCGACTTGAAGCGGAGCACCAGATCGAGAGGCGTGCCGGTATCGCAGCGTCGACAGCTGCAAAACATATCCTCCACCACTCCCACTCCTTAGCCAAGAAATGGGTCCGACACATGCGTTTTGGAAAGCTCAGGGAGATTTATTTTGCCACCATCCTGACAGGTAAAGATTAAAACACCTGGCAGACGCTTTTCGGCGTGTGCCTTATTCATTGCCAGCTTCGTGTATTAAAAAACATGTTGGTGTAGGCAGGGACTTTTCATACTGCTCCCGATGTTTCCATTGGTGCCAATGCATCCAATCACAGGCAAAGGTTTTTTCCTCTGTGGGCAGTATTCGCTATGCATGCTGGTACCTGAAGTCCCAAAGTCAGTAAGGGTCCCACACGAAGTAAATTGCATGGTCACGGTCTCACATCGCGAACTCCAATGCAGTGATTGGTCCGTGCATACAGTGATGCCCCAGCTTTTGTCAGCCCGTGAGTCCGCTCATCCACCGCCACAGGGATATTATTAATGGATTATGTCTGACATCAGGCGCGCAACACCCATTGGGCTCACGGGGCTTCAGCCCCCCCCGTCGTGTGTGTCAGCCCGGGCTGACACGTCTTTGCGGGCTGACGAGCATCTAATTGCAGCCGCACCCGAGTACAAAACAGGTCTTTAAAAGACCATTAATTGTAAATAAGGCTTTTGTTGTGTTCACCCATTCTTACAGCCACTCTGTCTGTGGTTGGAAGAATTACCCCCCCCCCCCCCGAAATATTTCTCAGCCCCCCCCCGAAATTTGGCTCTAATTGCCCGCCTGTCTGACATACATGTGGGGCGGGCTCTGAGAAAAGTAGAGCACACCTGTTTATAATTCTAATAAGGAAATGGTCCTAGAGAAGCTAGTCACACTTATCATATAGGAAATCCTGACCCAAAGGCATGTTGTAATCACATTCAAAGCTTTGGAGCGACTTTTTACCCCAATTGAAAGGAAGTTTAAAATGCGAGGGGGCACACATTGTCTTTTATTGCCACAAATAAAGCTAATATCGGCCGAATCAATATGTTGAAAAATAACTTTGTATCATAAATGGTGTAGCTACACATATATATATATATATATATATATATATATATATATATATATATATATATATATATATATATATATATATATATATATATATATATATATATATATATATATATACATATATGTTCCGCTCCACTGTCACAAAAGACAGGACCAGCACTCGGGTTAGATCAAACCTTTCTTAGGTTTTTTGCGCAAAGTAACAAGACGCGTTTCAGCCTTAGCCTTCATCAGTGTCAGCTGGCGTCGGCGAGGCGGAAGTAAATATCGGCATTTGATACATAAACATAAACAAAGGACTTAACGTCCCGTTTTGGTCGCCATCTTAGCGTGGCTAAACAAAAGTATATACAAAACATTCTTATTAGCAGAGAACTGCTTTCAAAGTTAATTTTCTACATCTTGTGATTGTGCGGAGGTGATTTTAAAAAAACATTACGTTTTTGCATAGTTGTTGAACCCTGTATGGGTATAGTTGAAAAGACGATACATAACCGCTATAAATTGCATCAACATTATATCTCCGTTATCAAATTCACAGATGTGTAGGTAAAAATTCAATTAGCCACTCATTATAGCATTCTTCAAAGTAATCGTTGCATGATCCGCATTAAACATAATTACATTGATTCGTGATTAAGCCCTGGATGGGCAAACAGTGACAAATTCTCACATGTATTGTTCCCTTCCCTGTCACTATTAAGACAACTATCAATGTATGTAAAGTATGGATCGTATGCTTCCAATTAGATAAAGGTCTCGTAGTCACCGATAGCCCCCAAGGGACCTACTCTGACACTGGTGCTGCTCTTTCTAAGGTGAATGGGCTACAGGTGAGTGATGAGTTCCTCACCCGCATTGAGCCCCTTCGGCATTTTCGTTTGGAGTTTGATGATGTACCTGGACTCCAAACGCCTCAATCTTTTCTTGTAGTCCCCTCCCCTGATGTCCAATGTGATGCAGTCAAGGCAAAAGAAGGTTAGGAGATTTCTGTCACTGTTGTGGTGTGTGGAGAAGTGCCTAGCCACCGGGTAGTTTTCATCTTGGTTGGAAATCGCCCTTTGGTGCTCTAGTATGCGCAGTTTTACAGCGTTCACTGTGCTCCCTATGTAGCGATAGCTACAGGGGCATTCTAGGCAGTATACCACATGGGTCGTGGAGCAGGTCATGAATTTTGAGATCTTAGTGCGTGAGTTTCTTTCTGGCACTTGGTAGGACAGGACTCTCTTACTAGAGCTGCATGCCTTGCATTTCCCGCAAGGATACGAGCCATGCATTGCATGCAGTCCGGTTTTGGATTTTTCCTTAGCTAGATGACTCTGAACTAGCTTATCTTTCAGAGACTTCGTCTTTCTGAAAGAGATTTGAGGATGATTAGAGAGCTCTTTCCCAATCACTGCGTCTGACTTTAAGATATTCCAATTCCTGCACATAATCGCTCTCACCTTACTCGCTGCCACCGAGTAATTAGTGATGAGCCTTACAGTGCCTGTTCCCTCTTTAGGATTACGGCCCTGTTTGTCTCTCAGTAATGTTATTCTGTTGGTCATATCAACTTTACTTTTGGCATGTTGTAGTACCCTCTGTGGATAACCACGAGATTTAAAGGGTTTAATGCTTTTGTCTGCTGCATTGAACTATTTCTTTTTATCCTTAGTAGTTTCCCATAAGGGATACTATTAACAAGGGTCTGGGGATGGCTACTTCGTCCATGGAGGACCGAATTCCCAGCTGTACTTTTCCTATATAGGGCCGTTTGAATTGCCCCTGATTCAACGAACACCCTCAGGTCCAGGAAACTGACTTCTTCCCTACTTATTTCATGAGTGAATGTTAGATTTAGATAATTCTGGTTCAGGGCTGTTATGTATTCTTCCGCTGAGGATTCTGATCCCTTCCAAATAATGAAGAGATCATCGATGTATCTCCTCCAGCAGACCACCCTGTCCACCCACTCCCCCTTGTCGTCGGCCCAGGCCACCTGCTTCTCCCACCAGCCCACGAATAAATTTGCGTAGCTGGGGGCGAAGCAGGTGCCCATCGCCGTCCCTCTGATTTGCCTGTACCGTTGCTCTTGGAAAATAAAGATGTTATTATTAAGCAGAATGAAATGAATTCCATTATCATTTGACTGTGTTCCAGGTATCTGGCTGATCGGAGACCAAGGAAAGTTCCCACTGCCTTAACTCCGTCCTGATGTCTAATACTTGTATATAAGCTGGAGATATCAAGAGTTATCATAATGAAGTCACTCTCCCAGCTCACATCCTGTATTTGCTTCAGGAAGTCTTTCGTGTCTCTTGTATAGGAACTCAGTTGTGTTACCCACGGGGCTAAAAAAGAGTCAATCAACTTGGACATATTTTCAGTCAGCCCTCCAATATATATATATATATATAAATTAAATATGTTACCTCCAGTAAACCCCACACAGTGGTATTGCTGATAGGTGGTCGCAGGCCGTGCCCCTTTTCTCCACCACTCTGCAAACGCGCCTCCTGGAACGCTCTTGATTGGTGGATGAAATCCTCTTGCCTCTTGAGGGTCCCTGGGGGGCAACTAACTCTCCTGTTACCTTCAGTAATCCCCACACAGCTTGACTGTGGAGAGGTGGTCAGAGGCCATGTTCCTTTTCTCCACCACTCTGCAAACACACCTCCTGGTGGCCATATTTGTATATCTGAAAATTGTTTACATTTCTCAGGAACTACTGAACTGATTTACACCATTTACCAAAAAGAGTGCTTTCTGAACCAAGAGCTACCTTTTTGCCAAATTTGGCGTAATTCCATTCAGCAGTTCGGGCTGTAGGCTTGTCTTAATTTTCCTATGGAAGTTAACATGGAGAAAAAGCTTTTTGGGACCCCCTTTTCCCCTTTTTCTCGGCCTACGCTTGACAAATCACCCTGAAACTGCCAACACAGCAGCTGACTTGACCGCCCCATTAGTTTTGAAGATTCGTCAAACTGCGCCAAAGTTATTGGCAAATCTGATAAGTACCTACTGGCAACCGCCAGAAGGATACACACATTACCACTGCTGTGCTTGAGACGTCAAGGCGGGTCCCTTAACTTGCGCAGTGGAAACGCAAGAATACATCAAAAGCCACTCGCCTCCAGTGAAGAAACAAAAGGGACAAAGCGGGCCAATTTCAGGTAGGTTTATTTGCATGGCATGACGCCTTTCGGAACAACTTCCTTCGTCAGATGCCAACCATATTATTCAGGTGCCTTCCACAGTCCCTCCTTTAATGGTATCTACCTCCTCCCCATTGGTGAAACAGAAAAGGACTGCAGGATCCAGCATCCATCTGGGCGGATGACAGGAAAGCTACCTGGATTGAAAAGCAGATTCTTTACACAAAACCACAGCACCTGAGCTGCCAACTCCTTCTGCAGCCTCCGTAGCGGGCAGAGTTCGGGAAAACTTGCGACAATGCTGCGAGTCTCCCAGTGTAGTCACAGTCCCATTGGGGCCGAACACATGCCCTTCCGTGTATATATACAGTACTTCACTCAGAATAAACGCTCATCCATGTTATGAAATTCTCATATATGATTTATGATTGCACCGGTCACCCTAGCGGTTTTTATCATGCACTGCATTGTTATGATGATTATTCCATTAATATAATGAACTATATGCATAATCTGGGACTATCTATTATATCTCCATGTTACTTGAAGTGGATAGATATACTGTGGCTATGAACTCGAATTATCAACTTTGTTCTGCACATGCACTTTATTTCATCACAAGGGAATTTAACGTAATATACTTTATCATTTATGAGGAACAGAAATTTTATAAAATCTATGTGAAAAAATCACGATCAACAAAAGTATAAAATGCTTATTGTGAACTGTTTCTAAAAAATATGTAAAAATCTAAATGGAGGGTGGTATTTGCCATCTTTCACTTATGAAGATGTAAAGACTAGCTGCTAATCTGCAGTTAAAAGTTAAGAAGTACTGAGCACTTGTGCACTTTAAAAAGACATTCTAGACGGTGGGACTCTATGGTCCAGTAGAAGGCTGTGAAGCCGAAAAGCATAGCCCGTCCCTGTTTCATCCTGTGATGCACTGCGGTTGTGCTAAATAAATAATTCTTTATTCTTTACCTTTGGAGTGGGGCTGTGTCCTTTCGTTGAAACCCGAGGATCAATATGGTGCTATTTTAATATATATATGCTCGCATTAATGGTGAGAAGTCAATCCCAATCATGCAGCATCTTAATAGGATCTCATGGAAGAGACTCATTATAATATAGCTTATAGATAGAATCTGCTTTGGCACAAATTAACCCAGAGATTTGCAGGATTGTGACCAAATCTATTATTGTTAGTTTCAGGAGGCTGAGCATAGATTATCAGTGTTTTATCAGAATTTAAAAAATAGCCAGATACATATCCAAAACCTTCAGCTTCTCGGTCTATATGCTGAACAAATTCCAGGGGGTGTTATGTAAAAAATGAGATGTCATTGGCATATGCTGCAGTTGTTTGTTCACTGTAATGGAAATCTAATGGAATTATTACTTTATTGTCCGGGAGCTGATATAGAAATGGCTAAAGATACAGGGTAAAAACAAGAGGTGAAAGTGGACATCACTGCCATGTGTCCTTTAAAATGGGGAATGACATAGAGTTATGCCCAAAGTGTTCTGCTTCTAGTTCTATTTGTTGAATAGATTCCAGGGACTGTTATTTAAAAATTGAGATGTCATCACCATTTACCACAAATTTTCTTGATACATACATTGAATATTTGCCTAAATACTTGGGCAAAACCCCACTTTACCCCAAATGGGTCCTCGGATTCACACTAATAAATACCTAGCTCAGTCCTGATAGTGTGGCACAGAGCAGTCATGCTTTACTAGAGGAACGTTTGTTAAGCATTTCAGAATACCAACATGGACGTGAGGTAATTGACACGAAAGAATCCTGACACCAATTTATTAAAGTAAAGCAGATTTTTATATAGTTTTAGACACCATAACAAACACAATCGGATGAGTACGGCCAGAGTTATACATTTTTAAAGGAAAAACAAATCAGTGCATTTCACGCCTGCGAAACTTTAAAGTTGCGGTCAATGGGGAAATGGACTAGTGACACTCGGTGTTCAGTTCAGTGTAACCTACTGGGAGTGAAGGTTGGGCAGGTCCCAGGAGCAGGCTCAGCAGTCAGTTGATCTTTAACTGGCTCGTAGGGCCCGGTGCAGAGTAGCCCTGGCTGTCCCTGGCCCTGAAGAATGGGAGCCGCGGTTCCTGCTTTTACTGCTTGGACAGCGCTGGTGAGGAAGGTAATGCAAACTCTCAACAACGGGGCCAAGGAGGCATTGGGTTGAAGATACTCCAGGGTTCCCACTATGCACAGCGTCGAACAAAGGTGGTGGTATCCTAATCGGCCACCAACAAGCCTTGGCAGTGGCAAGCTCAGCCTTCGGTCACTTCGATGTCCTGGAGTCTGGGGGTAAAAGGTAGCGGTCTGAAACTTACTGGAGGTCAAGTGTATGTTTTTCACAATGCACTAGACTATTTACTTTTGGGGAATTCCCCAGCAGGCCCGATGCCCAGTGATTCTTTGAATCCGGGTGCGCTTCGAGCCTGCAGAATGCAGGGGACTAGTTCAAGGGAGTTCTGGAGTTGCCTTTGGCTTGCAGATGGGTTCCTCTTGCCTATGGAACCGGCCTCCTGTCCAGAATGAGTCACAGTTGTGCAGTTGCAGGGTAGTTACCACAGGTGCAGTCTTTGGCGCCTTTTCCTTGTGCAGTTCCTGACGTTGCAGATTCGGTCTCTTTGTCCTTCTGTTTCAAGTCGATCGATTTAGGTGCGTTAGGGGTGTGGGAGCTAGTATCCAATGGGCTACTAGCTCCAGTGGCTAAGCTGCCCCTGAGGTGACCACATCCGGGGGAGTGTCACTCTTTTTGTACCCAGAAGCCTCTGTTCTGCTACTTTTAAAAATGGCAGAAACCTTCAATGGCTATATAGATCGGGTAGCTCACCTTAGGGGTGTGGCTACCTTTCTGGTGGTGTACGCCTCCAGACTACCTTATTTTCCCACGTGCCTGGGTGGCAAATGTACCTGGGGCAGGGTGTTGGCTTTTCCTCCTTTGAGAGGAAGCCCTCTTGCATATCAGAGGCCATAAGAGCATTGAAGCTCACCACTCTGATATGTCACTTCACTAGCCATCCTTATGGGGTAAGGGGGAGGTGACACCTCGGTCTCAGTCAGGCCTTTGTTTGTGGCTCCTGGGAGTGTTCACACCTCCTGGCAGAGGTCAGATTCCTGTCTTGGCAGCAGCAACCAGATGGGCAACCTCTAAGTTATGTTTACATCAGCGACAGAGTTACATTTCAATCCAATGCATTTCGGGCGTATCCATACCGCCCTTCATCAGGGAGTCAACACTATAAACAAAATATAACATTCATAAGTCAAAATGTACTGTGTGTGTGTAATGTTCAGCTAAACCATATCACCAACTGCACCTATGTGTGTATTATCTGCATCACCACCTTCACCTTACATGCCCGTGACTAACTAGTCGGATACTTTCTTATGAAGATGCCACTTACGTGTCGCTGTGTTCAGACTCGAAGTTATATCACTGCAACAAAAACCAATATAAACTATAAGCGTCCCAGCACGATTTCAAAGCACTTCTCACCAGCTAAATTTCCATGATTTCCTATTCGTAAACTAACCTGATATGTTATTTATCGGCGTCTCATCTCGTTCTTTCACCAGGTTAGCAACCTCCTCCGTTCGAATTGTTTGCCATGTTTACCAACAAAATGCTCTACTATAGGCTAGAGTCCCGATCACGTGATCGCAAAGCTAAACAAAATACTTGGCATTCAATACTTGCGTGTGACCTATAAAATGTTATCATGCAATTTTTTGTCCGGAATTACTTTCTACCACCTTTGGAAGAAAACTAATTAATAAAAACCAAAAATTAAATCAAAAAGCTCACCAATGCCAAGTTTTTAAAAAATCCACGTGGGAACCGAACCCCTTTGCTCTCCGTGCTAAAAGACCAGGATAATTCCAATGTGCTATATTGTATGTGAGGAAAAAACGTGTGTGGTGTGGTTTTACACAGTATATGCGTCATTGACTCATGTATCAACACAAATAAACAAATAAAATTACAGTTAACTTCGCAGGTTTCCCTTTTCCAGGATAAGGGGACACAAAAACCTTCAGTCTTTTATAGATAGCAGGACAGTTCCATACGTTCATTGAGCCCATTTGGGCTCTGGGTACAAAGTTTGTGAATCCAAAAATTCTCTCGCTGCAGCATGTATTTCGTATTATCTCTTCCTTCTGTTTTTTCTACAGTCTCTAATACCATATATTTTAATTGTGAGATGTTGTGCTGCGCCTCCATGAAATGGGTGGCTACTGATGATTTCATGTTTTTCATCCGTATATTTGACTTATGCTCTGTTAGTCTTGTCTTCACACTTCTTTCTGTCTTACCAATATATAATTTTCCGCATGGACACTTCAATGCGTAGATTACGTTTTTGGAATCACAAGTCGCGTTGACTCTCACCTTGATCTTATTCCCTTTCATTGGATGGTTTATTGTGTTACCTTTGATAATGCTGTTGCAATTTCCACAACTTAAACATGGTTTTGTACCTTTGTAAGTTTTGGTTACAGGTTGATGTTGTTTCAAGATTTCTCCCAAGTTTTGAGCTCTAGTATGAGCAAATATTGGAATTTGATCAAAAGATTTTTGAAAATCCGGTTCAAGCTTGAGCATCTTCCAGTGCTTGGTGATGATTCTTTTGAAGTTGTAACTTTGTGTTGAATATTTAGATACCGCTACTATTCGAGCTTCCTCATGTTTTATTGTGGGCTTTAGAAGTTCTTTTCTGTCCATAGTATCCACTTTTCTTTTAGCGTTATCTATAATTTCTTTAGGATAACCTCTATTCAAAAATCTTGTCGACAACTCTTCCAATGTTATATTCACTTTGGTACTGTCTGATGTGATTCTCTTCGCCCTTGTCATCTGTGAGTAGGGTAAATGTTTTTTCAGGCTGTGTTGGTGAAAGCTAGCAAAGTGCAACATATTATTCCTGTCCGTTTCCTTTCGGTACAAACTAGTTTCAAATCCTTCATTCGTGATGGTTATCCTAACATCCAAAAAGGTTACTGTTGACTCTGAGATATCCCATGTTAGTTGTATGCGACTATCCTCTTTATTGAACTCACATAGAGCATACTCCAATAGATCTTTTGAAGATTTCCAAATGATGAATATATCATCAATGTAGCGCACAATGAATTTTAAGTTGTCATTCCATATTGATTTCGAGAAGATATTGGTTTCTTCGTAGTCCTGCATAAAGATGTTGGCGTATACCGGCGCCGCCAAATTTCCCATAGCTGTTCCTGTGAGTTGTTGATACCATAGGTCTTTGTATCTAAAGTAGCTTTGGTACAAAGTGAATGTCATGAGTTCCATAAGGAATACTTGTAGTTCTTGATTCAAATCAGTGTTCAGTAGAGCTTTTTCTATTGCTTCCATTCCCAGATGGTGTGGTATCGAAGTATAAAGAGAGCGTACATCAGCAGTACACATGATGTTCGGTTCATCTGTGTCTATGGTTATCTTATCCAATTTCAATAGGAAATCCGTGGTGTCTTTGACGTATGTTCTCATGTTTTTCACTGTAGGTTGGAGATATTTGTCAATAAGTTGGCCAATAGGTTCATGAAAACTTCCTCGGGTCGAAACGATTGGCCGTAATGGTGGATCCATCAAATTTTTGTGTATTTTCGGTATCATGTAAAATACCGGGCTCCTAGGATTTGACTTTGTTAAAGAGTTTTTGGTCTTTATGTTGATGGTACCCATTTCATATGCTCTGTTAATGATGATTCCTAGCATTTTCGAGAATTCCATTGTGGGATTTCCACTTAATTGCAAATAGGTATTTTCGTCTGAAATGTGTTCCAAGACCTTCTTCTCATACATGGAATTGTTCATGATAACTAGGGCACCACCCTTGTCTGCTTTAGTGAACCTCAAACTTGTGTTAGAGGCCAATTTCTTCAAACAATCCAAATCCTTCTGGGTCATGTTTCTTTTGATACGCTTGTCACATTTTAGATGGGATAGGTCTTGTTTCACCATTTTCTCAAAAAGATCTAACGTTTTATGGCTCACTGGAGCTTGAAAGGTACTTGTGGTTCGTAATCCACGAAGTTGATCGTCGGGTTCCTTGTCTTGTTGAGGAAGTATATTATCAAAAAAATGACGAAGTCTTATTTTACGCATGAGTTTGAAAAAACTCACCTCCAGTTCCAATGTGTCAGTGTTAGTCATAGGTACAAATGATGTTCCTCTTTGCAATAGGCTAAGTTCATGTTTGCTGGGTTGATAATCACTGATGTTGATAACCAGTTGGTTTAGATTTATGTCTTTTTTTTGTCCTTGTCCTTCCTTGGTATCGTGGTGCTCCTCGTATTCGGATGTTCCTTCTCTTTGTCTTTTTCTTTTGTTTTGTCCTCTCCGGGGTCTCCTTTTTGGGCTTGGCCTTGTTCTAAAAAAGGATTGACTGTTACTGGGATACTTGTGGTTGGTTGTTCAATTTGCATGTTATTCTGTGTTCTTCCTTCTGATTGAGATCTTGGTCCTGTCGGGGTGTGTTCACGTTGATTGGAACTTGGCTGTGGTTTTTGGGTTCTCTGTGAAGTATCGCTTCCTGAGGATGATGTATCTGTATTAGGAGAATATGGACGATTTCTTCTCTTTTGGGCATAGATGTCGGCCCATGTGTATACTTCCCCTAACTTATAGTCAAGGGTATCCCTTTTAAATTTTCTAATTTTTCTTTCGTTGATGTCCCTAGTATGCTTTTCCATTTGGTCTTTTATGTCTCCTAATGTTTGTGTTAGTTCTTCCTCAGTTAACATGTTTGATAATTCCATTGATACCTCGGCTATTTCTTTTGTAAGGTCTTCTAATATTCCTGATAGTTCCTCTTTTATTAATAAAATGAGGTCCAGAGAACATTTATTGAGAATTGCAAACCACTTATCCTGAAATGACTTCGAATTTTTACAAAGTGAAGGTTTTAGGGAGATTCTTAGGCCTCTCGGTATGCGCTGGGCTCGATGATACTTTATGAGTGTGCTCGCGTGAAGCTTTTGATTTATTTGTCTCTTGGTTAGGTGGATTAATTGCCTAACATTTTGTTCCTTATTCCGGTTTGAGGATTCCTGCGATAGATCTTCCCTAATTAGGGCATAAATGCGATCTGCTTCTGTTTCTTTAAAGGCAAAAGTCTCTGCCCTGGCTTCTGTACTTTTCGTTATCTCCTCGTAGTTACTCATACTGTAATATGACAAGACTAACAGAGCATAAGTCAAATATACGGATGAAAAACATGAAATCATCAGTAGCCACCCATTTCAAGGAGGCGCAGCACAACATCTCACAATTAAAATATATGGTATTAGAGACTGTAGAAAAAACAGAAGGAAGAGATAATACGAAATACATGCTGCAGCGAGAGAATTTTTGGAGTCACAAACTTTGTACCCAGAGCCCAAATGGGCTCAATGAACGTATGGAACTGTCCTGCTATCTATAAAAGACTGAAGGTTTTTGTGTCCCCTTATCCTGGAAAAGGGAAACCTGCGAAGTTAACTGTAATTTTATTTGTTTATTTGTGTTGATACATGAGTCAATGACGCATATACTGTGTAAAACCACACCACACACGTTTTTTCCTCACATACAATATAGCACATTGGAATTATCCTGGTCTTTTAGCACGGAGAGCAAGGGGGTTCGGTTCCCACGTGGATTTTTTTAGAACTTGGCATTGGTGAGCTTTTTGATTTAATTTTTGGTTTTTATTAATTAGTTTTCTTCCGAAGGTGGTAGAAAGTAATTCCGGACAAAAAATTGCATGATAACATTTTATAGGTCACACGCAAGTATTGAATGCCAAGTATTTTGTTTAGCTTTGCGATCACGTGATCGGAACTCTAGCCTATAGTAGAGCACTTTGTTGGTAAACATGGCGAACGATTCGAACGGAGGAGGTTGCTAACCTGGTGAAAGAACGAGATGAGACGCCGATAAATAACATATCAGGTTAGTTTACGAATAGGAAATCATGGAAATTTAGCTGGTGAGAAGTGCTTTGAAATCGTGCTGGGACGCTTATAGTTTATATTGGTTTTTGTTGCAGTGATATAACTTCGAGTCTGAACACAGCGACACGTAAGTGGCATCTTCATAAGAAAGTATCCGACTAGTTAGTCACGGGCATGTAAGGTGAAGGTGGTGATGCAGATAATACACACATAGGTGCAGTTGGTGATATGGTTTAGCTGAACATTACACACACACAGTACATTTTGACTTATGAATGTTATATTTTGTTTATAGTGTTGACTCCCTGATGAAGGGCGGTATGGATACGCCCGAAATGCATTGGATTGAAATGTAACTCTGTCGCTGATGTAAACATGACTAAAGATTCACAACGATCATAATGTTTACCAAACCAAAACGTGAAAGAAAAGAAGAACAGTTTCAATAATAAAAACACTTACATGATCAAGGAACAATTTGTGTGGAATCCTCTTTTCACATTGAGGAGAACCAGGTGTGCCAAAAAGGGATGTCTTTAATGTCCCATTAGAGACACAACATTCGGATTCATCATCAGGCGCCCAGGGACGTTGGCCGCCACCTACGGAGCACCCATAACGGATGAAATTGTAGCAAATCATAACAGTTGGAGCTGTGCACTTATCCCCCCTTTTTGAAATATTCAACCTCTAAGTTAGCCACTTAGGCTCATGCCACATCAAATCCAACTTTGCGAAAAGGTTAGGTTTGATGAGACAAGTTGTTTGATACCAGACATGACACTTTTCACTGGGACCATTATGAAGCTGGGTGTGTGCAGGTGCCAATGCGTGTTAACCTATGGCTGACTGAGTACTTAAAGTAGCCCCTAATGGAAGGAGGCTTCTAGAGGCACATACAAACTTGCCCTTATATGTCCAAACCTTAAATATAATGCACCCTGCCTCCTGGGCTCAGGCGGCCTACCTTAGGGGTGGCTGGCATGAATTAAAAACAGTTCTGTGACCTTGCCACTCATTGTGAGGGCAAAGCATGCTTTGAGCATTTTGGTCTGCTCATATCATCTGCAATGGCTGGACTGCTGTCAGCCTTTTACTTGTTTCACTCAGGGTGGCACAATCAGTGCTTCAGGCCCTGCCAGCCCCTTTAACTCCCATGCCCCGGGTACCACTGGTACCACTTACCACGGACTTATAAGGGGTTAAAGTCGTTGCCAATACTTTGAGAAGAAAGCACTGGCACTGTGGCCTGGTTAGCAGGTTCCAGAGTGCTTTCAGAGTCAACAACCATAAGCATTGGAGAATAAAGTGTGAGGGTGGCCATACGAAAAGAGCTCTTTCCTACAAACAATATCAAAAAGAGATATGGCTTTATTAATGTGATCAACAGTGCCTTTGTCAGATATGAACCCCTGCTGAAAAGGCAGGATTAAATTGAGTATTATCAGTAAGAACCTATGTGCCAGTATTTTGACATAAATTGTAGAATTAATTAAAGATATAGGTTGAAAAGTGTTACATTGGTTAGGGCCTATATTTTTTTTAGCAAAGACAACTATATTGATGTCCACTCACGATTGTGGGGTTGTATGACATTACAACGCGGGCTTTTACCCCGCATGCCATTACGACACTGTTTTTACAACGCAAGTCGTTACAACGACTTGCGCTGTAAGCGCTGGATAGTGGAATAGTTTAAATTTCTATTCCAACTCCAGCCCACGTTACAGTAGGGAAGGTGTTGGAATAGAAAATTAAACTATTCCTTTTCCTACAGCGCCCTCCAGCGCAAGTCTTTGAAACGACTTACGTTGTAAAAGCAGCATCGTAATGGCAGCGTGTGGTAATGCCCGCGTTGTGATGGCTGCTCACCGATTGTGGTGGTGTACTACCCTTTAGGAATCCATTTATTAGTAGAAGAAATAGAGGAACAATCAGTTTTGTAACATTTTTACAAAACTTGAGTGCTATGGTCTCAGCTAGGGACCTTTTCTTTGGGTAAGCTCTTATGGGCCAGATGTACCAAAATTTACAAGTTGCAAATTGCATCAGATTGCGACTTGCAATTTGCGACTCGCAAATGTGAATATACAACAGTGTCTCAGACACTGTTTGCTATTCCCAAATGGGTCGCAGATTGCATGCCTCATTAATATTCATGAGGCAGTCGCAATTTGCGACCCCATTGGGAATATCTAGCACTCACAGGGATGGTGTCCTGCTGGGGTCAGCAGACCACCATGTCTGTGACGGCTTTTTTTTTAATAAAGCAGTTTTTCAGTTTAAAGGTAAAAGGGATGCATTTAAAAAACTTTTCCGTTTCATTCTTTTAGGGCATGCTCTTAAAAAATATTTTCTCACATACTCACAAAGGGGAAGGGGACCCCTTCCTCTTGCAATTGGTTTACCACCTACTTGAAGTAGGTTGTAACTGCGAGTGTTTTGCGGCCGCAAATGCGATCGCAAAACAATAGTACATGGTATGGTGACTCACTATTAGGAAGGGACAGCCCTGCCTAATAGTGAGAGTTGCAAATGCCATTTTGCGAGTCTTAGTACATGCCATTATCCTTTTTTGCGGTCGCAAACAGGAGGATCTCCCGTTTGCGGCCTCAAAAAAGGGTCGTACATCTGGCCCATAATACTTTGCAAGACTTCTTCAATGGTGATGCCTGTTTCACCCTCTATTAGTGTTTTGAGCAATATAAGTTCCTGTTAGACCTGGCACCATTGGCGTGGGTCTCCCTTCCATTTTTGCTGTTGCCTCATGTATGTTTGCTGGTGTTAGATGCTTTGGGCACTGTGCCACTGCTGTCCAGTGCCACAGTGCACGTGCTCCCTATTGTAAATTGATGTATTAATCAGTGGTTCCATGTTTGGCTATTTGGTTTACTTGTCAGACCCTAGTCTAGTGCACTGCGTGTGCCCAGGGCGTGTAAATCCAAATGCTGCTGGTGGGCTTGCAGCACTGGTTGTGCCACCCACAGAAGCAGCCTTGTAAAATGTGTCTAAGGTCTGCCATTGCAGAGCCTGCGTGCAGTTTGGTTCTGTCATGCTGACTGGGCACGTGCACCCTCTTGCCAGTCCCTAAACCTTCCCTTTTCTTCATATCAGTCACCCCTATTGTAGGCCCAAGGGCAGGGTACATTGTAAGTATAAGGTAGGACAAGCCCTGATGTGTGTGGCATGTCCTAATAGTGAATTACAGCCATTTTCGTTTTTCACTATTGCAAGGCTACCTGTTCTCAATAGGCCAAAATGGGCTGTTAGAATTATTACATTTTATAATCCTAACTGACTCATGAAACATGGTAGAAATTCGTGTTTGGTATGCCTGAACTCAGAATGATAAAATACATCTTTTAGTGAAGCTGGTTTTAACATTCTGTGTTTGCAAATACCACTTTTAAAAAGTAGGTATTTGCTTGTCTAACCTTTCAAGCCTGCCTTTTCCAGGTTGTGTATTCCTTTGTCTGGTTTTGTGAGTGACAGGGCTGGGGGATTCCAAGAGACGGGATAAATCAGCCCAGTGGTGAATAGAGAGATCTGCATCTAGATGGGAGGGAGGAGTTGCACATGAACCTTGAAGAGGGCTGTGCCTGCCTTCCATAATGCTGGCTCCACATCCTGTGGAACAGCTGATGTCTCTGCCCTGCACACTGAAAGAAGAGAAGGAGTCCTGTCAACAAAGTGCTCCAGGACTGTACTTGCCTTCCACAATGATGGCTTCACCTCCTGTGGGGCGTCTGAGGTTTCTGCCCTGCACTGTGAAAGGAAAGGAGAAGTCTGGTAAACCGAGTGTTTCAGAACTGGTTTGGACTGGGCAAAGGCCCCCATCCCCTCGGAGAACAAAGGATTTTGGGGTATAAATATTGGGACCCTGATCCCATGAAATTAGATCACTTTTGGACTACAAGAAGAAACCTTTACTGAGGAGAGAAACCTGAAGAAACTGAGGAGAGACTATTCCCAAGCTGAAGTGCTGCTTGGGGGATTGGCCTGTAGTGGTTGCCTTACTGCCAAAGAAAGGAGAAAGGAACTTTGTGTGCTTTGCTTTCAACTTGTGAAGGATCTCCAAGGGCTTGGTAAAGAGCTTGCCTCCTGCTGAAGTCTCAGGGACAACAGACTTCAACCCCTGGCTCCCCAGAGTTCTTTTGGAAGTGCCTGCTGCTGTTTTAGGTCTTCTGAGGAACTGCGTGTCGCAAGGAGCTGGAAGCGCGACTCATCGAAGCGTGTCACCGTCACTGCTGCTGCTGTCACATCGTGGATCTCGGCCGTGAAGCTGTTGCACTGCACCGCATCGAGAGAAGCGTGCCGCAACAAAGAGGAAGCGTGTCGCTGCTGCTGCCGTTGCAACTCCGAAGGAGGGTGTCGCCGCTGTAGCTGTTGCATTGATGGCTGGTTAAAGGTGTAATTCCTGCACTGCCTTTTTCTATGTAATTGTATTTCCTTTTTTCTATGTATTATTTTTTAATAATAATAATTAAAAAAAATTATTATAATTTTATTGTTTGTCAGTATATTGAGGCTTCTGTTCATCCATTTCCATTCTCAACCTGATTTCAGACAGGTATGCTGTTGCCTAGGAAAAATTATTATTAATATTGCTGTTTGTTGGAACCTAAGTATGTCAGGTCACCTAAGGTAGCCTGGCCTAGGGTAAGGCAAAATCAATAGAGGCATATGTGTAAAGGTTACAGACTACCCAGCAGTAATTCAATGCAATACCACTCAAAAACGACGCTACACCAATGTTTGTGTAAAAATATGAGCTATTTTATAAAAATATACTTAGCTCTTTCGTCTAGGATCAACCTTCAATTAATGCAGTGTAACACCATATGTCAAGCAAGGAAAGTATTACTCCTTCAACAGTTGCCCAATTATTACATTAATCAGTTTCCTTACATACGGCACATTACATTTATCTCCAAAGAGCAATGTTAGACTTCTCCAAACTTTACTGGACTTGACTTCTCTGAAGTGCTTATACTTTTTACCCCTCTGCACCTTTAGCCACCAAGAAGGTACACAACCAGTGAGAGATGTCAGTGATACAAGAGATTTACATATGCACTAGCAACCTCTAAGAGGATCGTATAATTTTTCTTAAACAGTAGGTACTTTCAGCACTACTTCGACATTTGATTCAATCCCCAAATCCTGGTTCAGTGGCTGCTTTTCCTTGGACCTGTAATCAATGAGGTTTGCATCACCAAGCTACTCCCCACCTTCTAGGACACAGTAAAGGGAGAATAACGAACAGTGTATCTAGACTATTTTTACATGCACTAGTACTAATTTTTCCCTACACGGAAAGACCTTTTAAGAACCCCACTCCTCTGTCTCTCGAGGTGGTTAATCCCTAGGGGTTCAGTCTTCCACCTTTTCCCACACTCTCCTTACTGTACTGTGGAGACTGCACTGCCCGCGTCTCCGAGTGTCTGGGATGTCAGGCGGCTCTACAGAAGTCCCGGCCGGCAGCTGCTGAATCTGTTTCCTCCCGCCCAGCCAGCCACCTGATCTCAGTGCTGGCGCGGGGAGGACCGGGGAATGACTCTCCTTCAATCGGGAACTGCTGTTGGGTCCTCCGCTTTCGGCCACACGATTCCGGGGCTGGCGCTGACAAGGCTGATCAACACTGACGAGCGCCGCTTCCGCTTCTCTCCTCCGGCCGGCTCCGCCTCACAGAGCCAGACGGCTCAACTGGGCATGCGAGGAGGTGAAGTGTCTCCCCGCTGGAGCCCGCGCTCTTCTGCCGGCGCTTCCCCCTTTCACTCCGCCCACTCCGGAACCAACGGAGGCATCACCAGGGCCGCTCCACACAGTGAAACAATCCTCTCACTACGCCTCTCTCCTCACCTCAGGTCTGGCGGCCACACCTCCGAACCTGCGCTGTTCACCTCACGCTGGCTCGAGAGCAGACCAGTTCGTTTCCACACCTCTCTTGCTCCCTCAGCGACCGCTGCTCTCCTCAGCCAGCAATCTGCCACGGCAGGTAAGAAGTGGGATTCCGTGGGGTTATATCGCCAGGGGAAATCAAGGGCAACTACAAGCAGAATTCCTTTAAGGAGCTAATCGAGGGGGGCCATAAAGAATCACCCTCAGTCTTAATCTTCTCTTCTTATTGGCAACACTCTGCCCGAGCCTTTCTAAGGATTTTCCAGCTAGGCAGAGGACTGCGCTCCGCAGCGCTGCAGTCTCCTTCACCCACTCACACCCCTTTCTTCAAGGCTAGGGGTTGGTCAGGCGCCCAGGGTCTCCAGTAATCCTACGCAGCGGGGACAGGTCGAGTAACCCAAGGGAGGAAGGGTGGTGGATCAATAAGGCAGCGTCCTTAGACTGGGAGGTCAACCCTTTGACTATCCTACCCCCACCTTCTGCTACAGCCTGTCCTCCAGCTGACTCTCTCTGGTAAGACAAAATGGCTGACCAGCATTCCGCCTTATATAGGCTGACCCTCAGAGGTCTAGAAGGGACCAGAAGGTTCTGGAATGCCCTACTCTACCCTATGGGACAGGTCCCAGGTATGTCAGTAATGACAGTTGGTAGCCACCATTTTGTGACTCCAAGGGAATTCCTGTCAGGGAAGGCCTCTAGGCCTGAGGTGAAAAACTATGAGGGCGAAAGAGCACCTATCCCCTAGACCAACACCTTGAAAAATCTAGTGGACACAAAAATAAATAAAGGCATGAGGGGCAAAAAGGGGACAAAATAAATAATCAATTGTAGGGACTATGCAAAAGGTCAGACAGGTCTAACACTGTTGCATTGCACCGCATCGAGAGAAGAGTCTTGCAACAAGGTCGGAGCGTGTCGC
This sequence comes from Lissotriton helveticus, assembly GCF_964261635.1. Taxonomy (NCBI): domain Eukaryota; kingdom Metazoa; phylum Chordata; class Amphibia; order Caudata; family Salamandridae; genus Lissotriton; species Lissotriton helveticus. The sequence goes on from NC_136072.1 coordinate 794,391,372, forward strand.
CGTCGCTGTGCCTGCCCTCGCAAGTCCGAAGGAGGGTGTCGCCGCTGGAACTGTCGCACTGCACCGCATCAAAGAAAAGCGCCTCGCATCCCCGGGAAGCACTCCGCCGTCGGAGCTGCTGCCGTCGCATCGTGGATGTCGCCGCTGTAGTTGTCGCATCGTGCGGAAGCTTCACGCATCGTGGGAGAAGAGTGTCGCAGATGGAGCTGCTGCCCTCGCATCGCGGAACAAGGGTGTCGGCGCTGCAGTTCACACATCAAACCGAGAACTTCTCGCATCCCCGGAGAAGCGTGCCACATCTGGAAGATCTTCACGTCTTTATTTCTTTGCACCTGAACTTTGCCGCATTTCCCTCGCTGCGACATTGCTTGTCGTGGAAGTACAACGCATCATAAGGTACATTGACGCAAAGTGTCGCTTCTTAAGAACTGAAGTAAACTAAGCTAAATCTACCATCTTAAAGTAACACTATTGTGTATTTTTGTTGTTTATGGTCTTGTGGTAAATCTATATAAAGTATACTTATTTTTGATATAAAACCTTGTGTGGTGTCCATCTGTAGTGTTGTCACTGGGTTACTGTATGTGGTCACAAATGCTTTACACACTGCCTCTAAGATAAGCCTGTCTGCTCGTGCCAAGCTACCAAGGGGGAGAGCAGGGATTATTTTAGGAGTGTAATCCCCTTATCCTGACTAGAGGCAAGGGTCCCTATTTGTCACAAGTACCTACCTGTGCCAACTAGAGACCCCCAAATCTAACATTGGTGGCAGCGGTGGGATTCGAACCCACGCCTCCGGAGAGACTGGAGCCTCAATCCAGATCTCCTGTCAGCCTCAGAGCAAGATGGGTCAGTGGATGGTATTAACCCTCTTCCACCCTGACCCGTGAGCAACAGAATGACTGCCGCCAGTTGCTGTGACAGTTTTCTGATCTGTTCTCCCTGGTTTCTGGTGTCACAGATTGGTGCGTCCATGATGTGGACACAGGAGACAGCTTACCTGTGAAGCATAAAACTTACAGTGTAACTGACAGGGTGAGGGCTTGCATCAAAGATAATGTCTCAAAGATGGTTGCGCTAGGGGTGATTGAGTCATCTAGCAGCCCTTGGGCCAGCCCAGTGATCTTGGTCCCGAAGGCTGCAGCGCTGGGTGCCACACCCAAACTGTGTGGACTACAGAGGGCTCAGTTCAGTCACGAAGACTGACGCGCACCCCATCCCCAGAGCTAATGAGCTCATTGATCGGCTAGGGGCTGCACGGTACCTCAGCACGTTTGACTTAAGGTCTGGGTACTGGCAGATCGCCTTGACTAATGGGGAAAAAGAGAGGTCAGCATTCTCCACACCAGATGGGCATTTCCAGTTCTGTGTTATGCCCTTTGGGTTGAAGAATGCTCCTGCCACCTTCCAGAGGTTGGTCAACCAGGTATTGGTTGGACTGGATGAGTTCAGTGCCGCCTACCTGGATGACATCGTAGTGTTCAGTGCCAGTTGGGAGGAACATCTGCGCCACCTCTGGGAAGTGTTGATGGCGCTGCGAAAGGCAGGCCTCACGATCAAGGCGAGTAAGTGCCAGATCGGGCAAGGTTCCGTGGTGTACTTGGAACACCAAGTTGGGAGCAGCCAGGTGACGCCCCTACAGCCCAAGTTTGAAACCATCCTGGCTTGGGAGCCACCCAAAACCCAGACAGAGGTGAGAGCCTTTCTAGGTCTCACAGGGTATTACAGGAGGTTTGTTAAGGGGTATGGCAAAATTGTTGCACCCTTGACAGTGCTGACTTCCAGGAAGCAGCCCAAGAAAGTGATTTGGACTGAAGCCTTTGAGGCCCTGAAAGCTGCCATGTGCACGGTACCCATGCTCCGGGCACCCAACTATTCAAGTGAGTTTATCGTTCAGACAGACGCTTCAGAGCTTGGTGGGGGGGCTGTTTTGTCACAGATGAATGAGGAGGGCCTAGATCAATCTGTAGCCTTCATTAGCAGGAGGTTACTTCCACGGGAACAGAGGTGGAGTGTTATTGAGCGGGAGGCATTTGCTGTGGTCTGGGCACTGAAGAAGCTGAGACCATACCTGTTTGGGACTCACTTCCGGGTACAGACAGACCACAGGCCCCTCAGATGGTTGATGCAAATGAGGGGTGAGAATCCAAAGCTGTTGAGGTGGTCCATTTCCCTACAGGGTATGGACTTTACAGTGGAACACCACGCTGGTACAGAACACGCCAATGCTGATGGTCTGTCCAGATTTTTCCGCCTTAGTGATGAGAACTACCTAACTCCTGAGTTAGGGTAGTTCTCCCCACATTTCAGCTGGAGGGGACACGTGTTAGACCTGGCACCATTGGCGTGGGTCTCCCTTCCATTTTTGCTGTTGCCTCATGTATTTTTGCTGGTGTTAGATGCTTTGGGCTCTGTGCCACTGCTGTCCAGTGCCACAGTGCAAGTCCTCCCTATTGTAAATGGATGTATTAATCAGTGGTTCCACGTTTGGCTATTTGGTTTACTTGTCAGAACCTAGTCTAGTGCACTGCGTGTGCCCAGGTTCTGTATATCCAAATGCTGCTGGTGGGCTTGCAGCACTGGTTGTACCACCCACAGAAGCAGCCTTGTAAAATGTGTCTACGGTCTGCCATTGCAGAGCCTGCATGCAGCCTGGTACTGTCATGCTGACTGGGCAGGTGCACCCGCTTGCCAGTCCCTAAACCTTCCCTTTTCTTCATATCAGTCACCCTTATGGTAGGCCCAAGGGCAGGGTGCATTGTAAGTATAAGCTAGGACAAGCCCTGATGTGTGTGGCATGTCCGAATAGTGAATTACAGCCATTTTCGTTTTTAACTATTGCAAGGCTACCTGTTCTCCATAGGCCAGAATGGGCTGTTAGAATTATTACATTTTATAATCCTAACTGACTCAGAGAACATGGTAGGAATTCAAGTTTAGTATGCCTGAACTCAGAATGATAAAATGCATATTTTAGTGAAGTTGGTTTTAACATTCTGTGTTTGCAAATACCACTTTTAGAAAGTAGGTATTTGCTTGTCTAACCTTTCAAGCCTGCCTCTGCTAGGTTGTGTATTCTTTTGTCTGGTTTTGTGAGTGACAGGGCTGGGGGATTCCAAGAGACAGGATGAGTCAGCCCAGTGGTGAATAGAGAGATCTGCATCTAGATGAGAGGGAGGAGTTGCACCTGAACCTTGAATAGGGCTGTGCCTGCCTTCCACAATGCTGGCTCCACCTCCTGGGGACCGGCTGATGTCTTTGCCCTGCACACTGAAAGAAGAGAAGGAGTCCTGTCAACAAAGTGCTCCAGGACTGTACTTGCCTTCCACAATGCTGGCTCCACCTCCTGTGGGGCGTCTGATGTTTTTGCCCTGCACTGTGAAAGGAAAGGAGAAGTCTGGTAAACCGAGTGCTTCAGAACCGGTTTGGACTGGGCAAAGGCCCCTCTCCCCTCAGAGAACAAAGGATTTTGGGGTATAAATATTGGGACCCTGATCCCATGAAATTAGATCACTTTTGGACTACAAAGAAGAAACCTTTACTGAGGAGAGGAACCTGGAGAAACTGAGGAAAGACTATTCCTAAGCTGAAGTGCTGCTTGGGAGATTGGCCTGCAGTGGTTGCCTTACTGCCAAAGGAAGGAGAAAGGAACTTTGTGTACTTTGCTTTCAACTTGTGAAGGATCTCCAAGGGCTTGGAAAAGAGCTTGCCTCCTGCTGAAGTCTCAGGGACAATATCAAAAACAGGATGCTTTGATCACCGCCTTACCCCGCACGCTAGCAGCTAGCAGCGTGCGGGGTAAGGCGGTGATCAAAGCATCCTGACTTTATAGCCATTGAAGCAGCACCCCGACGTTCCTATTTTGCTCATGAAGCCAACAAACCAAGCTTCAGAAGTCATTGTGCTTGTAGCAGACCGCTGTAGGCACACTTAGCCGATTAAATTTTCACTTTTATGTAAATACACTTTTTTATGTAGTAGAAGACGTGAGTAGGGAAGGGAGTCTGTGCCCCTGTCCTGAAGACGGAGCTTGTCTCCGAAACATGTCGACACAACAGCACATCAGAGGTCCTGTTCATTAATACAACAGGTTTGACCTCGCCCTGCACTTTCTTTTAACGGTACCAGCCAGAGTACAGAATAAAAATTTTTCTCTTTCCCACTCTAGCGCCAGGTACTTTTTAACTTTTTTTCACCACACACCCTACTCACTTAAAAACATAACACACACACTGTACACCACACATAGCCAATACCTTAAGTGCTCCCACGTAGTCGTTGGTCGCAGCACGCCGCATCCCGATAGAGGGGTGCGAAGACCCCGATGATGAAGCATGACACCAAGGGGCCTGTTGGTGTGTGAGGGGTATTTTCACAAACACTGAGTGCTTCAATATTCATTGATCACTCGCCCCCCCTATTATATGTTGGATTTCTTTTGTTTTTTTGAAGTCTCAGGGACAACAGACTTTCACCCCCTGCTCCCCAGAGTTCTTTTGGAAGTGCCTGCTGCTGTTTTAGGCCTTCTGAGAAACTGTGTGTCACAAGGAGCTGGAAGCGCGACTCATCGAGGAAGAAGCGTGTTGCCGTCACTGCTGCTGCCGTCGCATCGTGGATGTCGGCGCTGTAACTGTCACACTGCACCGCATCGAGAGAAGCATGCCGCAACGAGGAGGAAGTGTGTCGCCGTCGCTGCTGCTGCCGTCGCAACTCCGAAGGAGGGTGTCACAGCTGTAGCTGTCGCATTGCATCGCATCGAGAGAAGAGTCTCGCAATGAGGTTGGAGCGTGTCACCGTCGCTGTGCCTGCCGTCGCAACTCCGAAGGAGGGTGTCGTCGCTGGAACTGTCGCACTGCACCGCATCGAAGAAAAGTGCCTTGCATCCCCGAGAAGCGCGCCGCCATCGAAGCTGCTGCCGTCGCATCGTGGATGTTGCCGCTGTAGTTGTCGCATCCTGCGGAAGCTTCACGGATCGTGGGAGAAGAGTGTCACAGGTGGAGCTGCTGGCGTTGCATCGCGGAGCAAGGGTGTCGCCGCTGCAGTCCACACATCGAACCGAGAACTTCGCGCATCCCCGGAGAAGCGTGCCGCATCTGGAAGATCTTCACGTCTTTATTTCTTTGCACCTGAACTTTGCCGCATTTCCCTGGCTGCGACATTGCTTGTTGTGGAAGCGCAACGCATCGTAAGGTACATCGACGCAAAGTGTCGCATCTTAAGAACTGAACTAAACTAAGCTAAATCTACCATCTTAAAGTAACAGTATTGTGTATTTTTGTTGTTTATGGTCTTGTGGTAAATCTATATAAAGTATACTTTTTTTTATATAAAACCTTGCGTGGTGTCCATCTGTAGTGTTGTGACTGGGTTACTGTATGTGGTCACAAATGCTTTACACACTTCCTCTGAGATAAGCCTGTCTGCTCGTGCCAAGCTACCAAGGGGGTGAGCAGGGGTTATCCTGACTAGAGGCACGGGTCCCTATTTGTCACAAGTACCTACCTGTGCCAACTAGAGACCCCCAAATCTAAGAGTTCCCAATAGTTTTTATACTGTAAATCTGTAGAGGCAGGGTTGGCCGTGTATAGTTCAAAATAAAAGTTTCCAAGTGTGCTAGATTCTTAGGTTCTGCAGCCCCTTGCTCTTTGAGTCTAAGCAAAAAGAATCTTACCAGTAGATTTGCTCAGATCAGAACCCTTGAGCTTATGTTTGTTACTATCCCTAATGACTTCAGTCCTAATATGTGCAATAATCTTTGTGTGTAGCAACCTCATCTGCTTGAGCTTTTCCTGAGCTTCACTACATGAGCACCCATCACAAAGCTATGCTTGATCTCTAGTTGCAATAGTTTAACATGCATTGCAAAGTGAGAGGCCTGATCCCTGTGAATAGTGTAGCTAAGGGTAGCCCCTTTAATTACAGCTTTAAACATGCCCCACGCATTTGATAATGTGCTTATCCCTTTAATTTCTTGAATGTAGTTTTGAATTGTTACTTTAATTGAAAAAGGAAGTAATTGGAATATTCAAAATATCAAATGACAAGGATTAAACATTATCTTTATTCAAAGTTGTACCTACACTCTGCAACTATGCTCCATGCAAATTAATGCCTTGACACAGAAGTGTACCACTTAGTGTGTTGTTGCAATTTTTACCACTAAGAAACACCTCCTTTCCCCCTTTGTGTGTATATGGTAAATCCCAGGTTGACTTTATGTAATCTTTATCCAACCTTTCATACAGGCCTGCTGGTATGTGTTTTAAGTAATACTGAAACTTGAAAATCGTCACTGGTATTGTGATGGTGCCATGTATTATCCATTGAACGGCTGGTTTCTCAGAAACGGTTAATGGTAATCTCTCCAGTTTTTCTATGCTCAGCACCATATAGTCTGCTCCCCTCTGTGCCAAAGAGATTTGTTTATCTGTAAGGTTAAATCCAGTAAACAATGATGTGGTGTTGATTAGACGCCAAGGCACATAGCCTGAATGAAGATTTTGTAATGTCCAGCCTAGCAGCATTATAGAACGTAATTGAGACTGGCATGTTGTAACACGAGCAAGTCCTGTTCCATTTTGTCTATGGCAGAGGATACAATGCTGTCCAAAGAATAAATTCTGGACGACAGAGTTGTTAAACCAATGTCAACTACAGAGAGAGCTTTCTCTAAATTAATAAGATCAAATTCTCGTATCCGTTCTGCAGTTTCCATTTGCGTGACTTTCCATGCTTCATTATAAGCAGTGTATATACCGGCGTATACGTTTATGACGTGGTTTACGAGGCCCTATTAAGAAGTCTCTCAAACCATGAGGTTACGTAGTTTTCGGCCCCGCTTCGCTATGGCCGCCATTTAGTGTTTAGTCGCCATTTTATGTTGCCTCACTCAGGCAGCACGGCTAACGCGGTAAAATGGTCTTTCTGCCGTTTTCAGCTGCTCCATGTTTTTCTCGCTAAAGAACAATCTTTGTCCTTGTGTGCGATACTGATGTCAGGGTCTGGCTGAGTTCGCAAAGCCATGTCTAGACTGATTAATCCATGACTTACTCCACTGTTTGGGTCCCACCATTCTTCTCTACCGTATCTTTTTTAACTGGCCTTCACTATTCTCTTCGTGTGTTCTCTTGTTACATAGCCCTTCTTTTGAAGCATTCTACACATGTTTTGCCACCTGCAAATTGAATTACGGGCACTAGTGTTGATTAACCTGATGGGAGGAGAGCACACGGGGTCTGAAAGGAGGGTGTGTTTTAGACATCCGATAGCTTGTTTTCGAACTATTCCTATTTGTCAGTTTTATGTATATTGGGGGTTGTCATTGTAAACTTGTGTTGTATAATAGGCCGTGCGCCACGGATTGAAGTGGCAGTCTCTTGAGAACCTACCTGTGTGGTACTTCTTAGATAACTGTGCTTAGCTGCAGCTAATAAAACTAGTTTACTACGCCTAACAGAGTGTCTCGTGTCTCTGTCGGTCGAGGCAGGTGAACTCGGAGATCTTAGGGGTGCCCTGCGCCGCCTGGCCCAATAGGCAAGGTTCTCCAATTGGCGGCCCAACGTGTGGGCGACTTCAGTGGTAGTAGTTTTGCCCGAGAGTCGTGAGGAGCTTCGCAAGAAAATTCCGTAGGATTTCGCGAACCACGTGAGCGACCCCTGCATGTCGAAGTGGACCGAAGGTCTTTTGAAGCGTGGCTACTCCTTCCCGACGGCTGCTGACGACTGCTGCCCTGACTGTCGCCCTGCCTTGGCCCTTTGGTGATGATTGGTATCGCGAGACGATAGACGGACATCTGTTGGCGTGAGAAAAGCATTTAGTAAAGTATTTGTGGGTAGCGCCCACTCTTTTTGTTTTTGTATTTGTTATTCGATTAGCGCGCTAACCGAAGCCAAGGGGTAAGTACGTATGTGCTGTGACTCTATTGTCTGAAAATCCCTTGACGTTTGTAAGGAAGTCCAGTTCGTTACGAAATGCCTGGATTTAGTACGTTTAAGAAATGTTGTTGTTTTGGTTGTTCTAGGGATTTCCGGCTAGAGGATTCTTGTCCGATTCCTCCAGTTGGAACTCCTACTTACGAGTTGTACTCGAAACATGGTCTAGGTCCTATTGTTTTTAATGAAATATGGATCTGATACACTAAAAAGGATGGTGTTTTGCAATTGCCACAAAATGGTTCTTTTGAGCCCGAGATATTAGCTAATTTGGAAGCGATTCTATTCAAGAGAAAAGCCCGGCCGGCAATGTTTGACTCCTTTCGCCTATGGCGCAAGGAAGCCAAACAGAAAGAAATTAAGCAAATGAAGAAAGATAAAAAAGAGCAGAGTATGTCGATTCTACAGTCTGCCCAACAATTTAAAAATGACGAAGCTGATCAGGTGATTGAGGTGTCGGAAAGACAACATCGTATGGCAATAGATAGATGCTATCCTGTATTACCTACTGTATCAAAGAGTAAAACACCTGCTGATGATTCTTTTATGTCCCATTTGTTGACATTACCTCCACCTTACGTGTTAGGTGCTAATGCACCGCCATTGCAGCCTGTTGTTAATCCAGCTGCTTTATTTCCTGCACAGTTGCCTATCCCTGTGATTCCGCCTCCGCCCCCTTTGCCAGCGACATCTGTACCCCAATCTCCTGTGCCTCAGCCTTCTCCATCTGTCGTTTCCTTTGCTACAGATGCTTCGCCTATTTTACAGAATACGTTGTCCCCTGTTTTGGTGTCAGATTCCCCTGCAGCTCGACGACGTTTAGTCGACATTGTTTCAGGTCTTTTGTCGCCTTTTCTTGGACCTCTTTTCTTTTCTCCTGCGTCGTCTAGGAGACAATCCCGTAGTCAGTTTCCGGATTTGGAAGAACGGACTAAATTAGATTCCCTTGCTTATAATTGGATCATGAGTCGTGTACAGTATAGTACACGTGATATTTTAGATACTTTCCTTCAATGGAACGCGCCCACACAGAGATACGTATTTAATGTTATGTGCAATACTCTGATTAAAGAATGGGGAGACGTAGATCTGGACTCACCTCCTCAGGATTTATTCGAAATACAGGATCAATTTGATAAGGGACTTATTGTGGGTCCTGCTGTAGAGCAGGCTGTTCAGAAGCTTGTTGCTTTTCGATCCACCTTTTTCTCTCAAAGTTCTTTTGAGCCTGATCCCGTGGTTCGTCGTAAGACGGCACAATATCCTATGCGAGAAGTTCCTCCAATATGGAGAGATGAGGTCCCACAAGCAGGTAATGTCCCTGGTGTTCCTGCTCATTTTCAGCGTATATGGGTACATGACCCTTGGAAAAGGTCAGAAGTATTGGCACTTAAACAGTCTTTACCGGACCCCCGTAAGAATCCTGCTGGGTATTATAAAGAGCTGTCTCAGACTGTTGACGCTTGTATTATGAATTTGGCAGATATTGACTTACTTATGGGGAATATAGTCCCACAAGCAATATGGACCAAGATTCGTAGGCAGAATCATGCGGCAGCTTTGGGTGGTGATTGGGCTGCCATTACAGCTGCGGATGCAGGACAAGTAGGTGGTGCCAAACCGGATGTCTTGATTACGGAATTGCCTGGAAAAATAATAGATTTGATGAAAACTATGATGCCTGCGGTGCGTGTTAATTGGGATAAGTTAGCGGCGTGTAAGCAAAAGATGGATGAAAGTGTCTCCGACTTCTTTACTCGTTTCGAGGAGACTTTCATCGATCATAGTGGGCAAGACATGAGTTCTGAAGGTGGACAGCGATTATTCGTAGACAAATTTGTTTTTAATTTACTTCCAGAATTATCGCATAAATTAAAACAATCGGAGAGTTCATGGGCTGTCTCTTCCACTGCTCAGATATTGGCTACTGCTCAATATTATGAGAATAGGGATAAGGAAGATAAGGAGAAAGCGGAGAAAAAGACTAAAGACTTAAAAACTAAAGTCCTTCTGCAACAGGCTTATCCCCCTCGTTCTGCTCAGCCCCAATTCCCACAGCCCCCACAGTTTCAGAGGTTGTTACAGAAGCCAGTACCCTCAGTCCCACGATTTCCGTTGGGCCCTAATCAGTGTGCCTACTGTAAGTAAGATGGTCATTTTAAGAATACTTGTCCAATTTTATTACAGCGGTATGGTGGACCATTAGCGCCACGGGGTCGTGGTGATTCTCAATCCATATCCAGAGTTAGGGGTCGTGGTGCGTCGACTCAGGAACGACGTCCCTCTCCCCCTCAGGACTCTACAAATTATTTTGATCAGCAGAATTCTCGATCTGCACAATACTACAATAATGACTATTGTTTCGATAATGAGGACGTTGATTTTCATACTAGCTAGGACAGCCATAGGCAAAGTAAGGGAGTCGTATCAGTTCCAGTAGATCAGGAAGGACCTTATGTTAATGTTATGGCATTAGGTGTTACAGAACCATTTCTCTTGGATACTGGTGCTATGAGAAGTTCCATAATGCATTCTAAACTCCCTGGGGCACCTTTGTCTGGCTTAACAAATGTTTCTGTGGGATTCTCTGGCGCCCCAGTTTCAAATCCTATTTCTTGTCCTTTGCCCATTTCCATTGTTCCATACGATTTGGAAGCTCCACTCCTTTTAACGACAGGATGCCTGTACCGTCCACACAAAGAGAAGTGCGTGCTTTCTTAGGCATTACCTCTTACTGTAGACAGTGGATTCCAAATTTTTCCCTACTTGCTAAACCTCTGTTGGCACTTACACTTAAAGATACGCCCTAGCCTCTGCCTTGGACTGATGAATGTCAAAAGAGTTTTACAGATTTACGTACTGCCTTGTGTTCTGCTCCTGTGTTGGGTACTCCAGATTACAGTAAACCTTTCACGCTCTATGTCCATGAAAGGGAAGGTTGCGCATTATCAGTATTGACGCAACAATTCGGCGACAAACAAAGGCCGTGTGCCTATTTTTCTGCAACATTAGATCCGGTAGCTAAGGCATTACCTAGTTGCCTTAGAGCAACAGCAGCAGCGGCAATTTCTATTCGTCAATCTGCTGGACTGGTGCTAGATCATACTCTTAATGTTATGGTGCCACATGCAGTAGATACTCTTCTTAACAGGACGAAAACTCAGCACTTAACGAGTGCTCGCTTGTCTGGATATGAGTTGACACTTCTAGCTAGCCATATACACATAAAAAGATGTAATGTTCTGAATCCAGCAACATTGTTGCCTACTTTGGATGCGAACCATGTACAAGATCAGCATGATTGTTTTCTTCGCACTGAAGAAGAAACAAAGGGTCGAATAGACCTGAAGGATACACCACTTGTGGATCCGGATGGGATCCTATGGGTAGATGGGTCTTGTTTCAAGCTTCCTAATGGCGAAACCACAGCTGCTTATGCAGTAACAACTTTGTACACAGTGGTAGAAACTGCACGCATTTCGCATAATTCAGCGCAAGCTGCAGAATTGATTGCGTTGACAAGAGCATGTGTGTTGGCGAAAGGGAAAAGAGTGACTGTCTATACTGACAGCCAGTATGCATTTGGCGTTGCCCATAGTTTTGGTTGTTTGTGGAGGGAAAGAGGATTCTTTACCTTTAGAGTAATGGATAGTACAGGGAAAGGAAGTGATATTAAAATGATGAAGAGAGCTCATTATAAGAAATTATTATTTGGTTGTTGTGGCGTAGCACTATGTATTTTAGTATGTTTATGTAGTTTATTAGCATGCAAAGGATGGCTATTTCACGTCCTGCAGTTAGTACCTGTTCCCGTTTCTGTCCCTCTAACTCCCTCTACTACTGTTTCACCGCATAAATTTTACTCACTCCCAGATCACGAGCAAATGAGAAGAATGGAATATCTTAACAATTCGTTCATTCAACTGTTACACCAGCATCAATTGATAGTAAATGTTATTGATTGTTGGGTATGTGGTCTCATACCACATAATACACAAAGAGGGATGCCGTATCTAGTCCTCCCCTTCTCATACAAGGGTTCTGCTTGGGCCTATCTGGCTAGGTTTTCCAATGCATACCAGAACTTACTTCGATACCCTTCTGGTGGATCCTATAATGGTGGAGTGGATGTCAGTCACAGTTCCTTGATAAAGGGTATTGTAACTATGGCAAAGATTGCGGACATTATCAAAATTCCCAAAGACGAAAAGAGAGCATACGATGGGTGGAATATAACTCATTATACTCTCAGCCTCACCGACAAGCTCAAGCAACAGAGTTCTACACCGATTTGGGTACTACCCCAAAGAGGTCGTTTGTGCTTACAAATAAAAGGCCAGAATACCAAAACTAAGCATGAGAGGAGCAACTGTTCCCATACTTATGTCTATACTCCTTCTACACCTGCACCATTGGTGGCATCACAGGGTACATATTTTATCTGTCATGACAAAGCTTATACATGGCTTCCCACACACTTCTCGGGAACATGTTATATAGCTTTTCTCCTTCCTCCTACGTACACTGCTCCTGCTGATTATCACAGAAAGAGAGCTCGTAGAGGAGTTGTAGATTCGGAAGATACAGCAGGGCAATAAGGAGGGGATTTTCTGAAAGGGTTTCTTCCCTTTTGGGGTCCGATGGCCAATAGCAAGAATATCAGACCGTTAATCCGTGTGGTTGATGCCACAATAAATGTAACTTCTGGAGCATTAAAGAATTTGACTGCTGAGCTTCAGGCGGATCGACTTATGACTTTACAGAATAGAATGGTTTTAGACTGTTTGTAAACTGATTGGGTCTAGTGGTTGCATTTATATTACTGACAATGCCCCTACAGTATACCAAGCCATCTCTAAGCTACATGTCATCTCTGAGTCTATTCACCAAGATACTGGAGATTGGTCTGAGATGGGTTGGTTTTGGGGACTACTGTCCACTTGGGGATGGAAAGTGCTAACTTTCCTCGGAATGATTTTAGCACTCGTCTTTTCTTGTTGTCTTTGTCTACAGTGTGGTCCAGCCATTTGTGGACTCTGTGCCACGATCTGTGTCTCCAAACCAGTAGTACAGCAGACAGAACACTTTAAGATGATGGTGCAACAACATCTCAGTGACCTCATGACCATTGATATTGACTCAGACTAACATGGGTTCCTTTGTGCATTGCCTGAGTATGGCAAAAGGAGGGTCTGAGGTTACGTAGTTTTCGGCCCCGCTTCGCTATGGCCGCCATTTAGTGTTTAGTCGCCATTTTATGTTGCCTCACTCAGACAGCACGGCTAACGCGGTAAAATGGTCTTTCTGCCGTTTTCAGCTGCTCCATGTTTTTCTCGCTAAAGAACAATCTTTGTCCTTGTGTGCGATACTGATGTCAGGGTCTGGCCGAGTTCGCAAAGCCATGTCTAGACTGATTAATCCATGACTTACTCCATTGTTTGGGTCCCGCCATTCTGCTCTACCTTATCTTATTTAACTGGCCTTCACTATTCTCTTCGTGTGTTCTCTTGTTACATAGCCCTTCTTTTGAAGCATTCTACACATGTTTTGCCACCTGCAAATTGAACTACGGGCACTAGTGTGGATTAATCTGATGGGAGGAGAGCACACGGGGTCTGAAAGGAGGGTGTGTTTTAGACATCCGATAGCTTGTTTTCGTACTATTCCTATTTGTCAGTTTTATGTATATTGGGAGTTGTCATTGTAAACTTGTGTTGTATAATAGGCCGTGCGCCACTCCTTTTAACGACAGGATGCGGAGAGAATTTATTGGGTTTGGACTTATTGAAACGTTTACATGCTACCCTGTATTGTTCACCCTCTGGTGTGCACCTCACTTTGGGTGATAAACTGACTTCTCCGATGTATGTATCTAAAGAACAGCTACCACCCGAGTTGCGTTCACTTCCTGCTACACTTTGGGCTGTGGGTCCAAATGACGTTGGCTTATTGCAAATTCCACCATATGTGATTACTGTTAAAGACAATGTTAAGATGCCACGTGTTCCTCAATATAAAATATCTAGTGATGGTGAGAGAGCCTTGTTGGCCATTGTTCATGATTTGGTTCAGAAGGGTGTGGTTGAAGAGACTAGAGGGAATGTTTGCAATAGCCCTGTTTTGCCTATTCTTAAACGTACTGATTCCTCTCAGCCACCTGTGTACCGTTTTGTAATTGATCTTCGAGAGGTCAACAAAATTGTTGTCCCTCAGTTCCCTGTTGTGCCAGATATAACAGCTTTGCCTTCTATGATTCCTGCTTCAGCGGTCTGGTTCTCGGTTATTGATCTTAAGAATGCTTGCTTTAGCATTCCTATTGCTGAAGAAAGTAGGGATCTCTTTGGCTTCTCCCTCGGAGGCCGAAGCTTCCGGTTTAAGCGTGCACCTCAAGGCTATTGTGAAAGCTTTAAAGTCTCAGCTTGACACCTTTTCTTTACCCTCCGGTGCCACTCTTATCCAATATGTGGATGATTTGTTGATCGCTGCTGATTCGGAAAATGTTTGTAAAACAGCAACTGTATCGCTCTTACGACATTTGTCTGAGTTACATCATAAAGTATCGTCTTCCAAGTTACAATATTGCCGACAAGAAGTTACCTATTTAGGTCATCTCTTGTCGAAGGAGGGAAGGCGATTGACTCCAGAACGTATTCATGCAATTGCACGGATGCCTGTACCGTCCACACAAAGAGAAGTGCGTGCTTTCTTAGGCATTACCTCTTACTGTAGACAGTGGATTCCAAATTTTTCCCTACTTGCTAAACCTCTGTTGGCACTTACACTTAAAGATACGCCCTAGCCTCTGCCTTGGACTGATGAATGTCAAAAGAGTTTTACAGATTTACGTACTGCCTTGTGTTCTGCTCCTGTGTTGGGTACTCCAGATTACAGTAAACCTTTCACGCTCTATGTCCATGAAAGGGAAGGTTGCGCATTATCAGTATTGACGCAACAATTCGGCGACAAACAAAGGCCGTGTGCCTATTTTTCTGCAACATTAGATCCGGTAGCTAAGGCATTACCTAGTTGCCTTAGAGCAACAGCAGCAGCGGCAATTTCTATTCGTCAATCTGCTGGACTGGTGCTAGATCATACTCTTAATGTTATGGTGCCACATGCAGTAGATACTCTTCTTAACAGGACGAAAACTCAGCACTTAACGAGTGCTCGCTTGTCTGGATATGAGTTGACACTTCTAGCTAGCCATATACACATAAAAAGATGTAATGTTCTGAATCCAGCAACATTGTTGCCTACTTTGGATGCGAACCATGTACAAGATCAGCATGATTGTTTTCTTCGCACTGAAGAAGAAACAAAGGGTCGAATAGACCTGAAGGATACACCACTTGTGGATCCGGATGGGATCCTATGGGTAGATGGGTCTTGTTTCAAGCTTCCTAATGGCGAAACCACAGCTGCTTATGCAGTAACAACTTTGTACACAGTGGTAGAAACTGCACGCATTTCGCATAATTCAGCGCAAGCTGCAGAATTGATTGCGTTGACAAGAGCATGTGTGTTGGCGAAAGGGAAAAGAGTGACTGTCTATACTGACAGCCAGTATGCATTTGGCGTTGCCCATAGTTTTGGTTGTTTGTGGAGGGAAAGAGGATTCTTTACCTCCCACGGCACCAAGATACAGCATGGTCAGTTGGTAACTGACCTTCTTGAATCACTTGCTTTGCCTACTCAAATAGCGATTGTAAAGTGCAGTGCACATAAAAAGATTACTGATGACGTCGGTCAAGGAAATGCATTTGCAGATGAAATAGCGAAGGAGACAGCGAGGAATGTTGAAAGTCCCATGTATGTTGCGGGCCCTGCTAGATGGGTTGCAGAAGCTGGTATGTGTGAAGACACAGTGGAAAGTGTGAAAGCGATCCAGAAGGAGGCCACTGAGAAAGTATTAAGTACGTGGAGAGAAAGTACGGGAATGTTGGATAGTACCGGATGTTGGACGGAATTGTCAGAACATCAACGATGGTTGCTACCAGATGTGTATGTACTGCCTGTAGTTACTATGGCCCATGGACCAGCCCATATTAATGCACGGGGTATATGTAAGCTTTTAGCTCCAGTATGGCAGAATGATGGTATCCCTAAATGTGCAGAAAATGTGGTGAAACATTGCATTGTTTGTTTGATGTACAATCCAGGAAAGGGAACTCCAACTCCAGCAGGTCATTTTGCACCCCCTACGTACCCATTCGAGGTACTGCAAATAGACTATATCCATATGGAACGCTTCAATAATCTCAAGTATGTCCTGGTGGTGGTTTGTGCCTTTTCCAGATGGATAGAGTCCTACCCCCCTAAAGGACAACACTGCCCTGTCCACTGCAAAAATACTTTTGAAAGAATTTTTCCCGAGATTTGGTTTGCCGCGCATTGTCTGGAGTGACAATGGAAGTGAATTTGTAGGTCAAATTATGCAAAAGGTGTGTGTGGGTCTAGGCATTAAACAGAAATTCCATGCGGCAAACCATCCTCAGTCAGCAGGTCTGGTAGAGTGCTATAATGGCACTCTCAAACTTAAGTTAGCAAAGATTCAAGCCAGCACGGGCCTTTCTTGGACTGATGCCTTGCCTTTAGCACTACTTTCTAGTAGAACTACTGTTCATTCTCGTTTGGGGCTTAGCCCATACGAGATTGTGTTCGGATGCCCAACTAATGTCTGGGTAGTCCCCAGACCCAAAAGGTACTCAGATATTCCATACCCGCTGTTGGTTGACTATTTGCATGATCTCACCACTAAATTGCATGTTATTCGTCAACAGGTCCAAACCGCTTTACCAGAGGCCTCCTCAGATCCCGGACACTCGATCCAGCCTGGGGATTGGGTGTGTCTGAAGAATTTCCAGAGGAAAAAGAACTTGGAACCTCGCTGGGGGCCTCTGAGACAAGTGCTACTCACAACTCGTACAGCTGTTAAGGTCCTGGGAAAAAAGAACTGGATCCACGGCGTGCATTGCAAAAGGGTACCATTGCCTTTACCTTATGACCAGTGGGTCTGAGAGGGTATCGATGATAGTGAGTTCGAGAAGGTACCCAGTTTCGTACCTTTCAGCAGTGCACACCTGGATTGGACTAGCTCAGAGAAGGAGGATGATGACGTCTTACAAGAAGCTGTACCTGTTCATCTAAGACTTAACACCACAGATCCCGAACATTTGTTCAACGACCAAACAACGCCTGGAAAGAGACGATACAATCTGAGAAAGAAATTGCCTAAAGACAATTAATTCTGGTTTCCTTTTATTTTGTTTATAAAGAAACGTTTTTTTTCCCCTTGTCCATCAAGTTGCAGGGTCACGGTAGGAGTCTTGAGCTGTGACCTGAATAGTGACTAGGTCAACAGGACTTGCAGTGTCATAGGCCGGCTAACAATCACAGCCAAGTGATTAAGGAAGATTATCGTGAGCAACGCCTTTAGAGTAATGGATAGTACAGGGAAAGGAAGTGATATTAAAATGATGAAGAGAGCTCATTATAAGAAATTATTATTTGGTTGTTGTGGCGTAGCACTATGTATTTTAGTATGTTTATGTAGTTTATTAGCATGCATAGGATGGCTATTTCACGTCCTGCAGTTAGTACCTGTTCCCGTTTCTGTCCCTCTAACTCCCTCTACTACTGTTTCACCGCATAAATTTTACTCACTCCCAGATCACGAGCAAATGAGACGAATGGAATATCTTAACAATTCGTTCATTCAACTGTTACACCAGCATCAATTGATAGTAAATGTTATTGATTGTTGGGTATGTGGTCTCATACCACATAATACACAAAGAGGGATGCCGTATCTAGTCCTCCCCTTCTCATACAAGGGTTCTGCTTGGGCCTATCTGGCTAGGTTTTCCAATGCATACCAGAACTTACTTCGATACCCTTCTGGTGGATCCTATAATGGTGGAGTGGATGTCAGTCACAGTTCCTTGATAAAGGGTATTGTAACTATGGCAAAGATTGCGGACATTATCAAAATTCCCAAAGACGAAAAGAGAGCATACGATGGGTGGAATATAACTCATTATACTCTCAGCCTCACCGACAAGCTCAAGCAACAGAGTTCTACACCGATTTGGGTACTACCCCAAAGAGGTCGTTTGTGCTTACAAATAAAAGGCCAGAATACCAAAACTAAGCATGAGAGGAGCAACTGTTCCCATACTTATGTCTATACTCCTTCTACACCTGCACCATTGGTGGCATCACAGGGTACATATTTTATCTGTCATGACAAAGCTTATACATGGCTTCCCACACACTTCTCGGGAACATGTTATATAGCTTTTCTCCTTCCTCCTACGTACACTGCTCCTGCTGATTATCACAGAAAGAGAGCTCGTAGAGGAGTTGTAGATTCGGAAGATACAGCAGGGCAATAAGGAGGGGATTTTCTGAAAGGGTTTCTTCCCTTTTGGGGTCCGATGGCCAATAGCAAGAATATCAGACCGTTAATCCGTGTGGTTGATGCCACAATAAATGTAACTTCTGGAGCATTAAAGAATTTGACTGCTGAGCTTCAGGCGGATCGACTTATGACTTTACAGAATAGAATGGTTTTAGACTGTTTGTAAACTGATTGGGTCTAGTGGTTGCATTTATATTACTGACAATGCCCCTACAGTATACCAAGCCATCTCTAAGCTACATGTCATCTCTGAGTCTATTCACCAAGATACTGGAGATTGGTCTGAGATGGGTTGGTTTTGGGGACTACTGTCCACTTGGGGATGGAAAGTGCTAACTTTCCTCGGAATGATTTTAGCACTCGTCTTTTCTTGTTGTCTTTGTCTACAGTGTGGTCCAGCCATTTGTGGACTCTGTGCCACGATCTGTGTCTCCAAACCAGTAGTACAGCAGACAGAACACTTTAAGATGATGGTGCAACAACATCTCAGTGACCTCATGACCATTGATATTGACTCAGACTAACATGGGTTCCTTTGTGCATTGCCTGAGTATGGCAAAAGGAGGGTCTGAGGTTACGTAGTTTTCGGCCCCGCTTCGCTATGGCCGCCATTTAGTGTTTAGTCGCCATTTTATGTTGCCTCACTCAGACAGCACGGCTAACGCGGTAAAATGGTCTTTCTGCCGTTTTCAGCTGCTCCATGTTTTTCTCGCTAAAGAACAATCTTTGTCCTTGTGTGCGATACTGATGTCAGGGTCTGGCCGAGTTCGCAAAGCCATGTCTAGACTGATTAATCCATGACTTACTCCATTGTTTGGGTCCCGCCATTCTGCTCTACCTTATCTTATTTAACTGGCCTTCACTATTCTCTTCGTGTGTTCTCTTGTTACATAGCCCTTCTTTTGAAGCATTCTACACATGTTTTGCCACCTGCAAATTGAACTACGGGCACTAGTGTGGATTAATCTGATGGGAGGAGAGCACACGGGGTCTGAAAGGAGGGTGTGTTTTAGACATCCGATAGCTTGTTTTCGTACTATTCCTATTTGTCAGTTTTATGTATATTGGGAGTTGTCATTGTAAACTTGTGTTGTATAATAGGCCGTGCGCCACGGATTGAAGTGGCAGTCTCTTGAGAACCTACCTGTGTGGTACTTCTTAGATAACTGTGCTTAGCTGCAGCTAATAAAACTAGTTTTCTACGCCTAACAGAGTGTCTCGTGTCTCTGTCGGTCGAGGCAGGTGAACTCGGAGATCTTAGGCGTGCCCTGCGCCGCCTGGCCCATAAGGCCAGGTTCTCCAATCAACGCCATCTTTAAGTAAAGTTAAGTGTTGTTTTATATCCGGAAGTGTGGATTTCTGTAGCCACTCAAGGTATAGTTTTCCTACACTGTAAGTTGTTATTATCCCTGGATGTTGCCACTGGACATATCTTGGATCTGGCCTTGTTATTGTAAACCATTGTGTCTTGTTCAGGAATCTATCTTGACATTTATTCGTGTCTGTGGGCCAGATTAACCATTTTAAGTTCTGTTCTGTTATAAAATATAGTTTACGTCTACCTCCTCATCTGTAGTTCCATTACTATCAGGTGTGGGCTTAGGTATGGACGGTTTGTTAAAATCTTTTATCTTAGCAAGGCCAAGTTGAACAGTTTCATTTAAAAACATTATTTGTTCTGGGATGATGCAGGCTCTAAATAAGGCTTCTAAACCTTGCACCTGCCAGTCTTTTGTGCCCCAGACAGTTTTTGTCTCAATGTTGTCTTTCCAATAGTCAAAACCTAATGTGGACAATTGAGCATAAAAGGCCGCAGAATAAATTTGCTTAGTATTAGTCAACATACTTTTCATTCCTGTCTTATTAACATTTTTAAAATGAAATGTTTCTGAATTTGTGACATTAAAACCTGAGAAGTATGGACATTTTTCATTAAAAAAATTTGAGCTACCCTTTGGTGGCGTCGGACAATGTTCCCATTGATTATAAGTTAAAACATTTCTAGGGTATGCAGATTTGTGCAAATAATGGTGACCAAAATGATTACATTAAAACATTTGTTCATAATTTGATGAACCTTCTAAGTATTCATGTTTTTCAAATGTTGCTGACATTTCTAAGTCTGCCATCATGTTATTAACAGTCTCAAAGTCCCAATCATCAGAAAATGTGCTGGGTGAAACAAAATCACTCAAGGAAACTTTAAATTGGTGTGGAATCTTCAACAGCTCGACCGGACCATAAATGTCATAATCAGTTTTATCCCATACTATACCACCAGGTAGAGGAACGGCTGTGATGTTCACTGATGACAAGTCTCTTTGTTCACGATGAGATGATTTGTGTGGCTTCAGGAGCAAGTTGATATTCTTACTTGCTGTGTCCATTTTACTATATTTTCCATCTATCAGCTTTCCCAAACTTAAAACAAAAGTGAGCCAAAGTAGGAGAAAAAGTACACCTAACACAATCCAATGTTCAACCTATGGTGAAACCAGATATGTATTTGTAAGCTAGTGAAAATGTTCTGATACTTGTTCCTTGAAAGTTTTATTAGCTGCCGTTGTTTCAGGCTAACTGGGATCCTCAGAAAAGGTATCAAAGTTGATGAAATAGCCAGAGGCAGTTCTGTCAATTGTTGGTATTGCATCCGGATTACTTGAAATCGCTGGAGCTGCTTGGTCCCTTGTCATATTAGTATAGTCAGATGCTACATCATTGTAGACGGGAGTTTCTTGACAAACTGTTATTTGGGTTTTAAGAGGCAGAAGTTCCATGGCTTTGTTGCATAGTCCTTCTTTTCTCACTGCAGATATTTCAAAGGTGATGAGTCTTTCAGTTTGAACCTCTTGTATAGTAGCAAGATTTGGGCACTGGGCCTATTACTTATTATCGGCCACATGATGTGGTTTTACCAGGTCTATTGATACGGACCGATTCTTTTTTCTTCCAGCAAGGGGCGGCAGTAACACTGTTCTTGATCCGTGGATTGCTGGTACAGGTACTGGTTTTCTGTCAGAAGACCCAAATTCCTTCTTATCTGCTATTTTCTCTCTGACTAGATCCCCAATCTTTGGAATCCAGACAGATCTTGCTGGGACAGGTGGTTTTTTAGGGCTCGCACTGCGACGCAATCGCGTAGCGATTGTCGCTGTGGAGCCCTATTGCAATCATGTTAGCTTTCAAGGAGTTCAAGGGGAGACAAGAGACTGTCACGCGCAGTGTGAGAAGTTGGCCTGATGTGCAGTGTTCACTATTCTAGTGATCACTATATATCAGTCCAAACAACCCTTATTGATG
Organism: Lissotriton helveticus; assembly: GCF_964261635.1. NCBI lineage: Eukaryota > Metazoa > Chordata > Amphibia > Caudata > Salamandridae > Lissotriton > Lissotriton helveticus. The sequence goes on from NC_136072.1 coordinate 794,413,023, forward strand.
ATTGGTTGTAAGTCAACCTTATAGACCAGCTATCCTAGTAGCATGGATACGAGCAGTCTAAGGCTAAGACTCTAGAGGGCGTGTTAAGCCAGCTGTTTTACCATCACATTACCCCTTGAACACCCAGTGAAAGGACACCACACAAGTGTTATGAAAATAAACAATGTATTTATTAGAATCACAACAACCCTGTACTCTTTATGAGGACAGGGTGCTAAGCACACAACAAAACTCTTATGAAAATACTTAAGTTAGCACATTATACACAAATGCCCGAGGGGCACGAAAAACCATATACTCTAAAAGTGGAATGCGAAATTTCTAGCAGGTAAGTACAGTACTAATAGGCTTTGGAATCGCTAGGACTTGACTAGGGAATCGTTAGATTACTTCTAGGAGACCTAGGGGACTCGGGTGCAGAGTGTGCACTCTCACGCGGGATGCGGGACAAAGTCTATGGAGGCTAGTAAAGGCAAAGTTAGTGTTCACGGGCGAACCCGACCTGGTAGGGAGAAAACGACAGTGGATCCTGACCCTTGGATAGTGAGGCTATGCTGGGACACCGAAGTGCCGAAGTTACCTAGCCCAGGGGCTGCAGCTGCATAGGTCTGAAAAGACGTCGGGAATCTCGTTGCCGGACCAGGAGCCTGGAAGAAGGAAGTTGCTGGCAGGCGACCAGTGAAGAAAAGTTTGATGGATCCAAGCCTGGATCAAGGAAGAAGGAAACCTGAAAGCAGAGGGGACCAAGTTCTTGAATCACTAGCCAGTGATTAAGTGGGCACCAGGATGGCACCGGGCGAAGTCACCGCAGTCAGGTGAGTGGGCGCTGCTGGGCTCTGCAGTCTCTCGGACCAGGAGGCGTTGTCGGCGACCAGGATGGAGGTGCGAGCTGTCCCACGAAGGTTCTTGCTGTCGACGTCGCTGGACCCAGGATTGGGCAACAAGTCTTGGCAAATGCAAGGCCCACGCGGTGGACCTAAAATGGCGTCTTAGCCGGACCAGGAGGGTCCAGGGTACTTCTCCGATGGAGGGAAGCAAGGGCCAGTCTGGAGCAACCAGACCAGCAGCAGTGTTGTCGTCGGGCGTCGTTCGGAAGGCCACAAGCCAGCGGGCTAGTAGCCAAACAACGCGGTGAGCAGCAGAAAGCAGAAGGGCCCTACGCCGATCGTGGAGATGCTGGGGGGCTGCTCTTCGGTGCTGGAGCTGCTCAGGGTGGGGGCTTCTCGGACCCCAAAGCACTCACCCGGAAATTACTCGGTGGGCTTGCTGTGCAGAAGTCGTGCAGTCTTGGCGATGGCCGGTCCCTCGAGGTCTCGTCGCACCCACGGTTCTCAGCTGTGCTGTAGAGGTGGGTAGAGGTCAGAGGTGCCAGGGAAGCCGGGTCTCGTCGAGCTGGGCAGTCGGATTCCGGAGGAAGGACGTGCAGCAGACCGCAGTGTTCTTAGATGGTGCCTGCGGATGCAGGGTGACTACTCCTTAGCCACAAGGGAGAATCTTGAGGAAGAAATCGTGAAGTCCTTTCGTGGAAAGTGGTATCTTGATTCCAAAGATGATCTGATTTGGAAGGGGGCCAGTCTCTACCTTTATCTGGGAAAAAGGGGCTGGCACGCGACTAAGTCCTGCCCTAGGGGTGGGACCAGGAGGGGGGTGGTTACACCCACTTCCTTGGCGGGCTTTTCCCCAGCACAGGGTCTGGAGTGACCCTGGAACTGGTTCAAGCCAGCCTATGCACAGTGAGCACCGGGGTGCCACGTGCAGTCACCTTCCTCTGAAGCCCTGCCTACCTACAATACACAAAATCCTGTCTGGGACGGTGCTGGCACCGCCCCTGGCAGGAAACCCTTTGTCCTTGCCTCCTGCTCTGGGAGGGCTCCCAGCAGCAGGAGGGCAGACTTGTGTCTCGGTGGCAGCATCCATTTTGTGGAGCTGAGGCTATGTCTGACTTTAACCGGGGTTAGGGGTTACATACATGTCGTGTCCCTCTAGAAGGGTGGAATGCTAACCCCGTCGCCAGAATTGGCGAGGGGTTAGTATTCCAATTCGTATGACACCTTACTCGACATGTTTTGATAAAGCGATACCAGAGTTGGCATATAACCGCGAGGATTATAATGCACTTAAGAGTATATGGTATGCGATATCATGGAAACGGCTAAGGGATAGATCCCGAAAGCCGCAGACAGGCTCAGCTCATGCCAGAGCACCATCTCACACGATTCCAAGCACTCTGCCTTCAGGATTGTTAAGGCCTGCCATAGGAGTGACTGATAGGAGATCTGTGTGTCCATTTTAGGGTTAGATATAGGTATACTATATCTAAAGCAAAGGGTGATTACACCACCTTGCCCCAGCTGTCAAGCAGCCAGTTGTGTCAGATTTGGATGGCCAGCCAGGGGTGGCATAATACATGCTGCAGCCCCTGGTAGGCCCTGGGTACACCTATGCCCTGGGTACCTAAGGTACACTGTACAGGGACTGATAAGGTGACTCAGTATCCAATTTAGATATGTACCTAAGGTACATGGAATCCATTTTACAGAGAGAGCAGTAGGCCTGGGGCCCTGAATAGCAGGGTCCCAGGTCAACTAAGTCAGAAAACCAGCAAAACACCAGGAAAAAAAGTTGGGGGCAACCATAGTCAGGGATCTACCTTCCTACATAACCCCCCCCAAACGAAAGGAGATAAGGCTAGCCTTGCCAGGTAAGCCTATATTGCCTGAGTGGCCATATAAGGAAGTACCAGCACTGGCATGGTTACCCCCTATCTCATGGTCCACTAAGCAATCCCTCACCCTAAGGGTGTCTGAGGGTCTCCACCATAGGGAATCTCTACCCGTGGTGTGTTTTGGCAAAGTAAAAGGCTGGTGCTGAAATGGAGTACTGAAGGGAGGCTCCACTAATTTTGGGCTCAGCTTCCTCCAATCATTTTCCACCATAGAGGCCTTTCTTTCCAAGACTGAGTTGTTTTGGGCTCTCAGGGTGAACCTCTGGCTACCTACAGCTGGAGGTTGGGTCCCTCTGTTTGGCTTACTGGAGGGACAGGTCAGGTTTGGGGCCCTTAGGTCCCAGGTCTGGCTGTGCCCAACAGTGTCCATCTGTGGGAGGTCCCTAACTAAATTTAAGGGGGATCCCTCAGGAGTTGATTTTATTTTCACTTGGCTAGGACTACTAGCTTCAGTGCCCTTAATCTGCTGATTGGGGAATTCTTTTGGACAGGGGGTCCCTTGGGGTCCACCACTGGCCTCCCTGACCTCTACAGCCCTGGGCTGACTGAGGCAGGGTAGAGAGGGGCAGGTTACCTGCTCCAGACTGGGTCCCACCTTGGAAGGGTCCACTGACATCAGGGGTTCTGCCAGGCTAGGCCTGACTACCTCTGTGGCAGTTTCTTCACAAGGGGTCAGATCAGTACCCTGAGGAGGCTGATCTTTTCCTAAAGTCTGGTGGGAGGGAGATTTCTCTTCCTCCTCAATGCTCTCTGTCTGAGTGGAGTGATCCATAGTTTCAGGCTTCACAACACTATCATCTGTCTGAGTTTGAGCTGTGGCCATCACAACTCTCCCAACCTTTTCAGGAGGGGGCTCAGTTTGGGTGTGGGCTGTTACCATGACAGCCTTGACAACCTGTTCTGGGAAGGAAGTTGTCTGAGATTGGGTTGTGACTGGCACAACCCTCCTGACCTGTTCAGGGAGGACATCTTGGACTGGGGCTGTGGCTATCACTGCCCCACTAACCTTACCATGGATGTTTACCATTTTAGAATGGGTTTCTTGCTCTACTTCAGCCCAGGCTGAGAGCTCTAAATCATTCCCCAGTAGGCAATCTACAGGCAAGTTTGGTGACACTGCCACTCTCTTGTGGCCAGTGACACCTCCCCAGCTGAGATTGACCACTGCCATGGGATGATCTCTCTGTACTCCATCAATATTGGTCACCTGGTATGTGGCACCAGGTAAAAGTTGCCTTGAGGGGACTAGACTCTCAGTCACCATAGTGATGCTAGCCCCTGTATCTCTATAGGCCTCAACTTTTATACCATTGATGAGGGGCTCCTGTCTGTACTTGCCCAAAGTGTTGGGACAAGTTGTGAAGTTGGCAAACCCCATGCCAGTCTCACAGACAAGAGTATCTAAGTCAGGGGACCTGGTTAGGCCAGAGTCCCCAGAAACTCCCAAAGTAAATGCACCCAAATTCTTGGGGGCACTCCCACCACCTGGGGGATTACTACTAGTAGTAACAGGAGGTTTGGGAAGGTTACTTGGGGGTATGTTTTCCTTATTGTTATTCTTTGGGCAACTGCTGTCAGTTTTCAAATGACCCACCTGTTTACAGGGATAACAATAAGGTTTCTTCTGGTTATTAGAAGGATTCTGGGACCCACCCCCCTCAGAGGATTTTTGGGGCCCTGATGTGGTTTGATCTGTAGATTTATTCCCACCCTTCTCTTGAGGCTTGGTTGATTCCTTTTTCTGGTCACCACCTTGGTTCTTGGGCCTAATCCTGGTTCTGACCCATTTGTCTGCCCTCTTACCCAATTCTTGTGGAGAGGTCAGATCAGAGTCTACCAGGTGCTGGTGTAATAACTGGTTCTGACAATTATTTAAGACTTGCTCTCTCATAATAAGATTATACAATCCTGTGAAGTCAGTAACCTTGCTACCCAGTAGCCAGCCTTCCAAAGCCTTAGTGGCACAATCAACAAAGTCAGACCAGTCCTGAGACTGGGTTTTCTGGGTGTCTCTGAACAGCAACCTGTACTGCTCAGTGGTTAAGCCAAACCCATCAACCAGTGCATTTTTCAGGACCTGGTAATCATTAGCATCCTCCACTCTTGTAGTGAGGAGCTTATCTCTACCTTTACCATCAAAGGAGAGCCACAGTATAGCTGCCCACTGACTCTGGGGAATGCACTGCACAGTGCAGGCCCTCTCCAAAGCAGCCATCCATTTCTGGATATCATCCCCTTGTTTAAAGGGGGGCACTATCTTAGTCAGGTGTTTAGTATCTAAACCCTTCTCTTTTTCTCTTGGGAGATTGCTGCCACCAGTGGGAGCTAACCCACTCATCTTCTGCTCTCTAGCAAATGCAAGCTTTTCTTTGGCCAGGGCAAGTTCTTCCCTTTCAATCCTCAGTCTAGCTTGTCTCATCCTTGCTTCATGCTCTCTTCTCTGAGGGGAAGTCAATCTCCTCTGGGGAGAGTTCCTTCTCCCCTGAGAAGAGGCATTAGAGTGCAGAGATCTAATGGAGTCCCTAGAAGGAGATCGATCTCTCCTAACTCCAAGGTTAGGCCTCATTAGGGTCAGTACTGGGGGTCCCCCAGATCCTTCCCCAAGTAGGTCTAAGTTGGCCCTAGTTAGCCTTCTGACTACCTCAAGACCTTTGTCTACCTCGTCCCCAGAGAGTTCCTCCTGACCCTCCTCCTCAACTGCATTGGCAATGTTGGGGAGGTCTGGATCCCCAGAGGTACCCTCTAAGGCTGGCATATTCCCATCTAGCTGAGAAAGCTTTCTCGCATCATAAGTCTCTAAGAGACCTATTAAAAAGGGAATGGTGGGGTTAGACCCCTGCTTCAGTTTTCCGGAGACACAGATTTGTCTCATCTCCTGGAAACTGAGAGCTGCATATCTTGAAGTGACCTGTGGAGGGTCAACACTGACCAGGGGAGTCTCAGTAGATTCTCCCTGGGTAGACATGCTTTTCTAGTGAGGTGTAAGTGGTGCACTTACCTACACTATGTGTTTGCCTACTGATCCCTTGTTAGAGTTGTAGTTTAGGGTGTGCTAGGCCCTAGGAGCTACAACAGCTGGTTCAGTAGAACTCAGAGTATTCTAAGCTAAGTTATATGTACCTTTAGTACTTATGTGATCTTTCACAAGATATTCTTAGGGCATGTGTGGTAAAACAACAGCAAGCTCAAATCCCACCGCTGCCACCAATGTGAGAAGTTGGCCTGATGTGCAGTGTTCACTATTCTAGTGATCACTATATATCAGTCCAAACAACCCTTATTGATGATTGGTTGTAAGTCAACCTTATAGACCAGCTATCCTAGTAGCATGGATACGAGCAGTCTAAGGCTAAGACTCTAGAGGGCGTGTTAAGCCAGCTGTTTTACCATCACATTACCCCTTGAACACCCAGTGAAAGGACACCACACAAGTGTTATGAAAATAAACAATGTATTTATTAGAATCACAACAACCCTGTACTCTTTATGAGGACAGGGTGCTAAGCACACAACAAAACTCTTATGAAAATACTTAAGTTAGCACATTATACACAAATGCCCGAGGGGCACGAAAAACCATATACTCTAAAAGTGGAATGCGAAATTACTAGCAGGTAAGTACAGTACTAATAGGCTTTGGAATCGCTAGGACTTGACTAGGGAATCGTTAGATTACTTCTAGGAGACCTAGGGGACTCGGGTGCAGAGTGTGCACTCTCACGCGGGATGCGGGACAAAGTCTATGGAGGCTAGTAAAGGCAAAGTTAGTGTTCACGGGCGAACCCGACCTGGTAGGGAGAAAACGACAGTGGATCCTGACCCTTGGATAGTGAGGCTATGCTGGGACACCGAAGTGCCGAAGTTACCTAGCCCAGGGGCTGCAGCTGCATAGGTCTGAAAAGACGTCGGGAATCTCGTTGCCGGACCAGGAGCCTGGAAGAAGGAAGTTGCTGGCAGGCGACCAGTGAAGAAAAGTTCGATGGATCCAAGCCTGGATCAAGGAAGAAGGAAACCTGAAAGCAGAGGGGACCAAGTTCTTGAATCACTAGCCAGTGATTAAGTGGGCACCAGGATGGCACCGGGCGAAGTCACCGCAGTCAGGTGAGTGGGCGCTGCTGGGCTCTGCAGTCTCTCGGACCAGGAGGCGTTGTTGGCGACCAGGATGGAGGTGCGAGCTGTCCCACGAAGGTTCTTGCTGTCGACGTCGCTGGACCCAGGATTGGGCAACAAGTCTTGGCAAATGCAAGGCCCACGCGGTGGACCTAAAATGGCGTCTTAGCCGGACCAGGAGGGTCCAGGGTACTTCTCCGATGGAGGGAAGCAAGGGCCAGTCTGGAGCAACCAGACCAGCAGCAGTGTTGTCGTCGGGCGTCGTTCGGAAGGCCACAAGCCAGCGGGCTAGTAGCCAAACAACGCGGTGAGCAGCAGAAAGCAGAAGGGCCCCACGCCGATCGTGGAGATGCTGGGGGGCTGCTCTTCGGTGCTGGAGCTGCTCAGGGTGGGGGCTTCTCGGACCCCAAAGCACTCACCCGGAAATTACTCGGTGGGCTTGCTGTGCAGAAGTCGTGCAGTCTTGGCGATGGCCGGTCCCTCGAGGTCTCGTCGCACCCACGGTTCTCAGCTGTGCTGTAGAGGTGGGTAGAGGTCAGAGGTGCCCGGGAAGCCGGGTCTCGTCGAGCTGGGCAGTCGGATTCCGGAGGAAGGACGTGCAGCAGACCGCAGTGTTCTTAGATGGTGCCTGCGGATGCAGGGTGACTACTCCTTAGCCACAAGGGAGAATCTTGAGGAAGAAAGCGTGAAGTCCTTTCGTGGAAAGTGGTATCTTGATTCCAAAGATGATCTGATTTGGAAGGGGGCCAGTCTCTACCTTTATCTGGGAAAAAGGGGCTGGCACGCGACTAAGTCCTGCCCTAGGGGTGGGACCAGGAGGGGGGTGGTTACACCCACTTCCTTGGCGGGCTTTTCCCCAGCACAGGGTCTGGAGTGACCCTGGAACTGGTTCAAGCCAGCCTATGCACAGTGAGCACCGGGGTGCCACGTGCAGTCACCTTCCTCTGAAGCCCTGCCTACCTACAATACACAAAATCCTGTCTGGGACGGTGCTGGCACCGCCCCTGACAGGAAACCCTTTGTCCTTGCCTCCTGCTCTGGGAGGGCTCCCAGCAGCAGGAGGGCAGACTTGTGTCTCGGTGGCAGCATCCATTTTGTGGAGCTGAGGCTATGTCTGACTTTAACCGGGGTTAGGGGTTACATACATGTCGTGTCCCTCTAGAAGGGTGGAATGCTAACCCCGTCGCCAGAATTGGCGAGGGGTTAGTATTCCAATTCGTATGACACCTTACTCGACATGTTTTGATAAAGCGATACCAGAGTTGGCATATAACCGCGAGGATTATAATGCACTTAAGAGTATATGGTATGCGATATCATGGAAACGGCTAAGGGATAGATCCCGAAAGCCCCAGACAGGCTCAGCTCATGCTAGAGCACCATCTCACACGATTCCAAGCACTCTGCCTTCAGGATTGTTAAGGCCTGCCATAGGAGTGACTGATAGGAGATCTGTGTGTCCATTTTAGGGTTAGATATAGGTATACTATATCTAAAGCAAAGGGTGATTACACCACCTTGCCCCAGCTGTCAAGCAGCCAGTTGTGTCAGATTTGGATGGCCAGCCAGGGGTGGCATAATACATGCTGCAGCCCCTGGTAGGCCCTGGGTACACCTATGCCCTGGGTACCTAAGGTACACTGTACAGGGACTGATAAGGTGACTCAGTATCCAATTTAGATATGTACCTAAGGTACATGGAATCCATTTTACAGAGAGAGCAGTAGGCCTGGGGCCCTGAATAGCAGGGTCCCAGGTCAACTAAGTCAGAAAACCAGCAAAACACCAGGAAAAAAAGTTGGGGGCAACCATAGTCAGGGATCTACCTTCCTACACGCAGCCTGCCAGAATCGGATCAGGTCGCGCGCATGAACACGCGCTCCGATTCCGGCAGGCTGATCCCCGTCACAATGGAGCGCGCACGTAGACAGACACACACGCGGGGGGACACACACACACACAGACACACGAGCGCACACACGCCGCTGCCGCCCCCCCCGCGCGCTCACGCACGCACACACACACACACACACACAGAGCACACAGAAAGTACCGATCTTACCTTGTTTTCTTTTGAAAATTTCTCAGCTCTGGAATCTGTTTTGGGGATGTTTATCCGAGTTATTATGCAATGACTGGGGACGTTTTGTTTCAGTGCTCCGAACTGTCTCTACCTCAACAGATCCTGGAATTTCTGTCCAGAAAATGCTGGAAAAGGTGTGCCAGGGCCTGCGGTTCTCGAAAAATGCTTTAAGCGGTGCCTCGGTCGCTGCACTTCTGTCTCTCTGCTCAGAGAGGCCTCGAAGTTGCGTAGGAAAGACCCGGTTTTCCCGCCTGCGCTTTTCTCAGCTCTGCCTATGCACACACACCACCCTCGAAGCGTGTTTTTATAACAACAAATCCGCCCACATACTGGAAGTAGCCACGCGCTACCAAGCCACGCCCCGTAGCCAATCATAATCCTCAAGTCGCTTCGTTTCGAGACTTTTCCAGATGTTTCAATGCTCAGCGTCCAATCAGAAGAGCTATTTGCCGTCCAACCCGAGGAGCTTCTGGAAACCTCTTGTCTATTCCTAACTAAGCGGCCAATCTGAGCGCTAGCTTTCAGAGAAGCTTCGAGAGACGCCCCCAACCTGGTGAGCCTGGTATTAACCCAGCCAATAGAAAAGAGGAGCCGACATCTTCGGGATTTTCACTCGTTCACGATGCGATGAATTTCTGGAAAGTTCTGATTGTCACTGGAAATGTTTCTCCTGTGTACCCGCCACAGACTGGGCCACCGCCACTTCAGTCTTCGTTTTATGAACAGAAACTGGACGGACACGTGTAAGAAGCCTCCGGGTGGTCTTTTTGAAACTTGATATAATAGATTTATGTATTACATGTTTATGATTATCTCTTGATATTACTATCAAAATGTTGCGCACCTTATTTACACACTACTTTTTTAACCATGTGACTTAAAATGTATCTTAATGTACGTATTAATCGAGCTGCCACCGTTGTACATCAGAGGGAAGTTGGCATTCATTTGATAGCTTTACTGTGAGATGGCAGATAAAGTCATCTCATTGGCTAAAGACGTTGTCCGTCTGCACAAGCCCTGCCTTTTCCTGCTTTGTTTATGTTGAGGGGGTGCGTCACGTAGAGCTGGTGTCTTCTCCTCAGCGGGTGCTGGCGAGAGGACCCTAGGCATGAGGGGAAGAGCCCAGGACATTCACTTTCTGGCAGAGGAAAGCCAGCAACGCGTGGGCACAAAACACTGAGGAGGACGGGTGCTCTTCTGTACTAGCATCCGATGAAGCGCTGTATCATTACATGTTAAATAACTTCGTCGCTGAAGAGGGGGAAACATGATATACAAGCATTTGCAATGCAATAGGTCTCGCAGTTGTTAGAGTTTGAGCCATTGGCATTGTAAATGGCAATGTCTTTTATTTATGTGTTCGTTTTTAAAACGTTAAATAAAAGGCATTGCCATTTACAATGCCAATAGGTTAAACTCTCGCAATTGCGAGACCTATTGCATTGAAAATGCTTGTCTTCAGTGGTCGTTGGCTTCTGTAATGTGTTGCTTAGACTTCTTCGTGTTTCATTTAAGTCCTGCAAAACAGCCAAACCGTCTTTGATATCAATGGGTTTTTGTTCTACCACTGAAGTGTGACGATCAAGATCCTGGACTAGCATTCTAGTACCAAAAAGGATTTCATATGGAGTGATTCCACCCAGAGAATTTCTTGGCAGATTGTTAAGCCTACGTTGGACACTTATTAGATGTTTGACCCACCCGTCACCTGGGCCTAATACCCTAGCTGTTATAGATTGCTTTATGTCATGGTTTTTTCTTTCCACTACAGAATTTCCCTCAGGATGGAATGGACTCGAAAACCGCAATGCAATGCCCAGATTGGCCATGGCCTCCTTGCAAGCTCGAGAGCTAAACGCAGGACCCTGGTCAGAATGTAGCGTGCCGATTGCGTATGTGCCGATAAAGACTCGCAAATCTTTTATAACAGTTTGAGCGTCAGCCGAGCGCTGAGGCCACATCCAAATGAATCTTGTCCTAATAATTGTGGGACCGCATTCGTCCATGGTGACGTCTTCGTGTAGAAAGTCTAAGGCTGTCTAACATTGGTGTCTGTACCGGGCTGGCTACACTGTAGTCAGGTATCTGGCGGCACTCTAAGCTGTGATCTCTGTAGCAGACATCGCAATTAATTCCAAATTCGTAAATGTGAGCGCTCAAACCTTGGCCACCAGTACATCTCTTTTAATTCTAGTAGAGATTTTGAGATCCCTTGCTGTATCAGACCCTCTCCCATATGTGCTTCTTGAATCAAAGCACCTTTCCGATTCCTGTTTGGAATTACCCTATCCCCCACTCCAGGGATTCGAGCAAAAGGAACGGAGTTGGCATCAATTATGTATGTATATTCGAGTGGATAGTTTAGAGGTAACGCAGCTCCGCTGCCCTTGCTTGTGGCATTGACAGCTAGCATTGTTTCACCGTCTATTTGTGTTTTCTAACGAGTGATTGCAGCTAGGGAAGCCGTTTGCACAGATGCCTTCGCGGCTTCATCAGCCAATTAATTCCCTGCAACGTGAACACCATCACGCTGATGACTCATTGTATGGATCACATGAGTCTTTTGTAGTTCTTTCTGTAATAGAACTACTTGTTCCCAAAGCAATTTATGCTTGATTGTGCCACCTTTTGCGTCTTTGAAACCGTTTTGAATCCAGTTCTGCAAGTATTCATTGTAAGACTGGACGCAACAATACAAATCGCACACTATGAATGTGGGGAAATTACGATCAGTATTTTCCAGCGCCATCTTGAAAGCCTGTAGTTCAGCTCGCTGAGCTGTACAGTCTCCTAGAGATTGACGTTTTGTGACCATAGGTCTGAAATCGCACCAGCGACCTTTAACAATCGCGCACGCAGCACTATAAGCTTGTTTACCCCCAATTGCGGGTTGTGCTGATCCGTCTGTATATATTATACATCCGTAATGTTCTAGGGGCAGAATCTCAGTGGGCAGAGGACATTCTTATTCGTATTGGAGAAATTCTTGTGTTTTCAAATATGGGTCAAAAACGTGTTCAAAGTCTGTTGCAAGAGAATTAACCCATTGTATCCACCTTGGATGTAAAGCTTTAGCATTTGGAATGCTTGCTTTTGTCACTGCCTCTAAGGCAGGTACAGGAGTAATGACCTGTATGCGTTTTCCCTGCGCCAAGGCTCTCTCTTTTGCTACTGCCGTTTTAATCGCTGTCAGACTTTTTTCTGTTGCAGTGAATTTTATTTCAGCTTGTGTGTACAAGTGTGATTTGTACGCTATTGGTACCTTTTCACCTTCATTAAAGGTTAGGTATGTGAATCTGCATCTCCCTGGGATGATTCGGATTACAAGGTTGCGTACATTTTCGCGTGTCTGTAAATGTGTTGTTGCTAACATGTCTGTTTGCACTGAACGCAAAATTCCTGTGTGTTTTTGAGTCCAATTAGTTGATTTGAAATCAGGTTGGATTAATTCGTAGAGAGGTTTAACCCTTTCTGCGTAATTTAGAATGTAAGTTCTTCCAAAATTCAGGAAACCTAGAATTGATTGTAAGTTTTTCAGCGTTTTTGGAGTTTGGAGCAGCGCACACTTTTCTAAAAAGTTTGCTGCCAGGCTTTTGCCTTCATTCGAAAGTTCTTATCCTAAGAATAGGACGATGAGGTGGGCAATTCTTGATTTCTTAAAATTGAATTTGTACCCTTCAGAGGCGAAACCAAGTATTATGATGTTCACCCTGTTCAAGTGCCTGTCCAAATCATTGTCTGTAAGATAGATGTCATCGATATAAGATAATGCCTTATCATCATACGTTTGTAGTAACTCCGTTACTCTGGCTGAAAATAACCCTGGACTATTCTTGAATCCCAAGGGGAGACGACAGATGTGACCCTGTGTCCCCATAATTGAGAAAGCGGTCAAATACCTGCTTTCAGGTGCAATGTTTTGACAGAAGAAACCGTTAGAAATATCTAATGTGGTTTTATATTTTCTGCGCACAATGTTATTCATCAGTGCTGCACTGTGTGCATTTTGTACTGCAAAGGTTTTCCAACAAGAGTTTAAATGTCTGTAGTCCAAAACTAGATGATATGTATTGTCTGGTTTGGAGACAGGAAACAAAGGATTGTTCATTGACGAGGTGCATGTTTCAATCACCCCTTGGTATTCAAGTTGATCTAAGATCTCCCGGGCCTGTTTTTTAGCTTCTTGCTTAACTGGATACTGCCTCTGAGCAGTAGGTTGATTTTTTAACTGGATCTTATGATGAGGAGAGTCCTCATCCCATCCCACATGATTTTTATATAATGCTGGAGCCTGGGCTGCAGCCCATTTTCTGGCATAGGTGTATTTTTTATGAATAGGAATATGATTGGAGAAGGCTGGAATAATTATCTCTTCACCATGTGGGCACTCCCTAACAAATTCAGGTGGCCAGTCTTGTTCAGCTAGAAGAATGTCATAACCCTTTGATACCTTCTCCCAAAATAGTGCTTTTATTTTTCTAGTTATGTCCCCCTCTATCCGGAGTGTTACTTCATATAGCTTATGGGGTACACTAACCCTTGTATCGGCAGTTTCAACCTGAATGCATTAATTCAAGTCCACTGTCTCAGATGATCCTTCAGGATCCTGCGAGCTATGGTAACTTCTGCTGCGCTGTCCAGCATTGTCTGGGCCCACTCCCCGTTCTTGAGTTGTGTCCTCAAGATCCTCGGCATGTCTGATTTTAAGACTTGCTACCTTCTTTTTGGTGAATTGAGTTTTCTTTTTGTTTGGAACATGTTGATCATCTTTGGACTTCACGCGTTCTTCCTTGTGTTCTGATCGTCCTCTTCTTTCGGATTTCTGCGAGGAAGTCTGAAAGGTACGAGAGGAACCTGTATCAGTATCTTGATATCTATCAGGTTTTCTCAAATGATCCCTATTTCTGAGGATATATCTCTTTTCAGAGGGATCCTTTTGAGGAGACCTACCTCTGGATTGAAAACGCTTCTCTTTAGGAAGAGTCTGTTTACTATTTTCCCACTTCTTTTTAGGAGTTGTAAGTGTGTTTTTCAGGATTTTCTGTCAGTTCGGGCTCTACTGGTTTATTTATTTATTTTGAAGCTTATAGAGCGCGCGGCTACCCCCAACGAGGGTGTCCCGGCGCTACAGACAATGGACCACCAGAGAGGTCTAGCGCAACTAAAGATTGGAAAACAGCCAGGTTTTCAGTTTGCCTCGAAACAATGGTTCCGATGTGATGAGCCGAAGGCCTAATGGGAGGCTGTTCCAGAGTTTTGCGGTCACCACAACAAAGGCTCTGCACCCCATTCTAGAACGGCGAAAAAGAGGGGTACAGAGAAGGTGGAGATGATTAGATCTGAGGGCTCGGGTGGAGTGGACAAGTTTAAGCCTTTTTCTCAGATAGACCGGACCAAGGTCATTAAGGGACCTGAAGGCAAAGACCAGCGCTTTGAATTGAATGCGACAGGTAACTGGCAGCCAGTGTAACTTCACCAAGTACGGAGTAATAGAATGGTTATAAGGGATGTTAGAGATCAATCTGGCTGCAGCATTCTGCACAACCTGCAGCCGCTTGATCAGGTAAGCTGGAGCTCCAACATACATGCTGTTAGAATAATCAAGGTGAGAGGTGATTAAGGCATGTATGACGGTCCTACGGGAATCAAGGGGAAGAAATGATAGAATTTTCCTGATCATGCAGAGTTTACCAAAGCATGCTGCGGTAACTTTGTTGATTTGGCTTTTACAAGAGAGATCGTTGTTAAATTGGAAACCCAGATTACGAGCTGTTTGAACTGGAACCGGAGGGGGGTTTAACTCCGATGGCCACCACAATATAGAGGGGAGTGGAGAACTTTGATTGAAGAATAAGACCTCGGTCTTATCCGTATTAAGTTTGAGGGTGTTAGTAGTCATCCAACGGGAGATGTTAGTAAGGCAGCGTCGGAAGTTAGACAGGCTGCCGTCAGAGTGATCTCTAAAGGAGAACACGAGCTGAGTGTCATCAGCATAAGAGATCACTCTGACCCCCCAGGATTCAACCACTTCCCCTAAAGGAGTAAGGTAAATATTGAAGAAAAGAGGACTAAGTGTGGAGCCCTGCGGAACCCCGCAAAGCAGCGGTTTTTCCTCAGAAACAAAAGGCCTGGAGGAGGACCTGCTGCGATCTACCCGTCAGATAAGATCTGAACCAGGCCAGAGGAGTACCCTCAATACCAATATTGCACATTCTATCTAATAGAATGTCATGAGAAACGGTATCGAAAGCCGCGGACAGGTCGAGGAGGACCAGCATGGCCTCCTCGCCCGCATCCACGTACTCCTGAATGGACTCAGACACTTCAAGCAGTGCGGACTCTGTGCTAAAGCCTGGTCTAAAACCGGACTGGGAGTCATGAAGAAGTTGTTTAGATTCAAGGTAATCGGCTAATTGCTCCTGCACTACTTTCTCAAGGATTTTTTCTGGCTTAGGAAGGAGCGAAATAGGCCGATAGTTGCTAAACAGTAAAGGGTCAGCATCTGCCTTCTTCAGGATTGGAATTAGCATTGCCTGCTTCCATACGGTGGGGAATTGACCTAAGTGAAGGGAGGTGTTCCAAATAGAGAGGAGCGGGCTGATCACAAGTGGGGCAAGACTGCCTAATACCTGTGCTGGAGCCGGGTCAAGGGGAGAACCAGATTTGCACTGAAGTAACATTGTTAAAGCAGACTCCTTGGATAGACTTTTGAATGAGACAAACGTGGCCTCTTGAGTGGCTTTAGGGTCAGGCGAAGGGAGAACACCATCCTGATTGAATGTGGACGAGATATTAGTGATATTATCATGGAAAAAGTTTGAAAGACCGTCACATAGATTTTGACTAGGGGCAATCGAGCAAGCCAAGGCAGGGGGATTAGAGAATTCCTTAATTATGTTAAATAGCGTCTTTGAAGAGTTTTCAGCCACATTGATTTTCTCAACAAAATAGTCCCTCGTGGTGGCACTCTTAAGTTTATGAAAGTTCTTTAAGGCAGTTCTACAGGCGGAATCATAGGTCAGACTCCAATTACGTTCCAATTTTTTACATCTGCTCCTTTCCTCACGTAATGCAACTGAGAACCAAGGCGCAGACAGCTTTGATCTTCGAGAAGCTAGCGGAAGCATTGGGGCAATACGATCAATAGAGGAGGAGAGACAGGTGTTAAACTTGGATACATCTGCATTGGTTTCCCTCCCAAACTATCTCTATCTTAGTTCTTCATAGGATTTTTCTATTATTCTGGCAAGTTCATACGGTTGCTCAGTTACATCAAGTTCTTTTAGTTTTTGGCGGATTGCCACGGATGCTGCTTCACCTTTAATATTAGCTAATATTATAGCTGAGAACTGTTTGAAATCCTTCAGTAGCTTCTTACCGAGATTTAAAGCAGGCTCTGCCCCGTATTCATTTTGAATCTGTTTCAGGACATCTGGTATCACCGCCATGGACGGTACACCATGTGTTTTTGTGTAGATTGCAGCAAAGACTGTACCCCAAGTGTCACAGTCCTCCAGGTGTGGTGCTATCCCCATTGGTAAACAGATTGTTAGAATCCTGTGTTTCTCATGAGGTGTACTATCGGGAAATGCTGCCTCGATCTGAGTAATTTTTGGAGCTAACCAGAATGGAATTTGTTCCCTTTTTGTTAGTAATTTACCAATGACTGATTGTATAGTCTGTGGCGTAATCTTGTTTGTGTTCCCCTGATGAGGGGTGTGCTGTGGAATTCTTATAGAGGGTTGGACTGTTAGAGTCTGCATGACATATTGTACCAATTGTCTATGTATTTTAATTAATTGTTTTAGCTGAGCTAACAGTTCTGGACCTGTCATTTGTTCAATGGTAGGATGTGGTGAATAGCTGGCTAGTACCGGCCATGTTGCTCCTGGTCTACCTAGTGGACCGAGCCTGGTAACGTGATTTTGATGTTGTAGGGCGCCTTTAAACCAGAGCTGATGCTCTTGGTAAGTTAGTGGAATTTCAACGTCCTTGAAAGGAGCGTATTCCACTGGAGGTTCCAATATCTTGTAGAAGTGGAACACATGTGGTTTTTTTTTGTTTGTTTTTTTTGTCCTCATTTGCCTTAACCCTCAAATATAGGAAACACCGACCACCTTTTCGTGTCTGCGTAAGCACAAGCCCAGAAACTCATATATCTCGCACCAGGACACAGATGTCTTATTGGCGGAAGAAGTTACCAACAGTTAGAGGGCTAGCTGGATGACTCCATCAAGGTGTTTTACCACCTACTGGACCGCAATATTGACCAAGGAGAACCAAACCAAAAAGGTCTGTGGAGCAGACCAGGCATAATCATAGGACCCGGGGAAAAAAACCCGGATATCCTATCTCTACGGTACCAACAAATCCCAAAACGCTACCTTTTTTTTGCTACACGATCTGGCCATGTCCACCCTAGAGACTTCATATAGGGACGTCAGCCAGCCAGAGTGCGTTGGTGGGGCAGAGTCAACCCATAAACTTGCAAATTTGTCTCCTTGCCAAAAGGATTGCATAAAAAAGGAAGGATCTTGTATGGCCACGAATGTTGTCATCGATACCAAAGATAATTAGTGGGATGGTAATATTCAAAGAGATGTTGAGAATAGAGTCCAAAGAGGCCTTCACTTCCTCCCAGAAGTGAGATATGGGGGGACAGTCCTTAAACATATGGACGTCAGATGCTTCTGGCAGGTCGCATTTGTTGGCATTTTTTCCCTGGCTGGAACTTTGATAGTTTTATGGGAGACAGATATGCACGATGTGCCGTGAAGAGGTGATTTCGGCTCAGCCATGCTGGTTTCACTGTTTTGTATAGGAGATTAAAAGAATCCATCTACAGCTGCTCACACTGGATATCAATCTCACCACCCCATAACTTATCGGGAAGTTTAAAGTCCCCGTCTATCTCCTCCAGAATCATCCAATACCAGAGTGAGACCTCTTTGCCGCCCCCCGGCATTGTCACCAGCTGATATTCCAAATTGCTGATTTTACCCAGGGGGACCCCCTTCCTACACAGTGCTTGGGCCCATCTGTCCCATGACAACATAGAGCCCCCTGTCAGCAAATCTCCCCAATTCGCAATCCGGGCATCCCTTACGGGACTCGCCAGGCTGTCTTTAAGACAGGGTGTGGTACCCGGGGAGTCCCACATAGGTGCGTGGTTCGAAAAGTAGCTAAGCCCAATTCTGTTTCTGATTGTTGACCAACTTTTGGCAAAAGTTTGCAGGCTTTTTAATTTTACCTTCTTGAAGAATTTTTGGTCCCCAAACTTAAAAAGGAAACCATCAGCTGGCAGATCAGCAACTTCTAGCATAGCCCGGAACATTTCTCCTCTAGATGTATTTGAGGGTGTTTTTAAAAGCATTCTAGAAAACGAAAGTTGAAAGGCCCATTCATAATATTGCAGGTCAGGTAGTGCCAACCCTCCTTTCTCCCTTCTTCGCCTTAACTTCTTCCACGCAATCTAGTGGCTCTGTACTTCCAAATAAAGGAATTAATCTCTCGTTGACATTTGTCTAGCTGTTTAGTGTCAAACGCCAAGGGGATAGAGTTAAAAAGAAATGTATATTTAGGAAGGATAGACATCTTCACTAAATGTGTCCTCCCCAAGATGGATAAGGGGAGGTGGGCCCAGGATTTAAGCTGTTTCTGGCATTCTTTAGAGACCCGATCTAAATTGTATTCTGCAACACATGTGTGGTTGGATTTGCTTCAGGGAAGATAATCCACAAATAGAATACCTCTGTCTTTCGATATTCATGTGCCTCTATGACAAACTTAACTCTACCACCTCTTGGTGATAGGCCTTTTTCTATAAGCTTTAGAGCTATAGTTTTTCTTAAGCTTTCCGGGATGACTATAGCATCCGGGTCATTTTGTTGGAGACCTGTAACGTCTAAACCCGGTCGGGCTGCAGTTCTTGCAGGTCCACCGTTCTCTTCGTCGGTATCCGACATTTTGTTGAAAGTCTTGCAGAGCAAGTTTCAAGGAAACAAAGATAAGGTGCACAATATTTTGGAACACTGTATCCTTCAACGTTGAACAAGACCAAAGACTAATACATAGGATTTTTCGTCCTAATCAGTTATGGCGAATTATTTTTTTATCCTTTAACCCACTCCAGACGTCTATTGAAGTATTTTATGGGAAAAAAGGGGTCTCTGTGAAAAGCACGACTGAGTTACTCTAGTATCTATCGTTAAATTAGTGCCTTACCAAACGTTGGGTGCCATGTAGTGTAGTTCCTGTATTCCCAATAGGCTCTGCGTATTGGAATAATATATCTTATAGAATTGACATATGACTTATGTCTACTAGGTCTCTATCGAATATATTAGACTTAATTGTGAGTGCCAGCTAGCTCAGAGGTCACTAGAAACTTTCTCGAATAAACAAGAAGGCATTTGTTTCTGAAAACCGCATAAACATGACAACTTTGTTTCCCCAAGATAAAACTGATCTTCAGAGTTGTGGAAACAATAGAAAGATATTTTACTCAGTCAATCGTGCATGCTTCGTTTCACCAGAGGTGCAGAGAAATAGAGAGACGGGCGTTTTCAATAAAAAGTATTTATTGAACAGTCTTCTTTCTCATGCAGAAGAAATGAACAGCTACATTCATAATACTGGCTGTAGAGTATAATGCGTACAGCAGGAAGAGTATTATAAAATAATATTGTAAAAGCATGGTATGGTTTCTAAGCCATAAAATACATACATTAATAAATAAAGACTGAAAGTACTCAACTGGTGCTTCTAAAATACGCCTACCCAGATGTACCTAACCTAAGTCTAGTACAAGGGAAGAAGTAAGTGTGGTGTAGCATTAGTTTAGTTTCCTTTTGCCAAGAATCTATCCAAGATTTCTCTTAGGGTCCAATCAGCTCCGTACTTTGGTTTAGAATGAAGGAGGTCTGGTATCTCTCTGTCTCAGAACTCGATTTCCCAACAACCCGCAAGGGTAGCTTGGAAACACTGGAGCTGGATTTCTCGGCAACAGAAAAGACAGCGTCTCTCTCAGTGCGTCTGCTGGAGGGTCGGCTTCCTTCGGCACTTGCTGCAGCGAGATGCGTCGGGCAAGTAGATAGTCGAACTGCTCCAAACCATCTTGTGTTTGCTACGGCAAGTGTGGGCATATTTATACCTTGAAGGTGCAGAGTTTGACGTACAGTTGGACATAATAACGTCATCAAAGAGTCTCAGTTCTTTGAAAACTCCATGAGTTCTTGGATGAATCAATATTCAAGCAAGGGGAAGTCCCTAACTGCTGAAACCGAGTTTTCCAAGAAATCGTTGTGGATTTTCAGAACTAGTGGAAGGAGCCATGCCGTATTTGGACTGCATGAGCTATGTCTAAATATGGTTATGATTTCTATGCCTATATAAGGATATGGTGATTTATACCTATATAAGGGCATGAATCGGGAAAATTACACTATGGTCCTAAAATGCTATACAACAAGGTCAGATCCCCTTTAGAGTAATCCAAGAGCCAAAGTTGCCATAATTTGAAACAAGACTTTGCAAAGTTTCACCATTCCTGCGTGATTTGAGGTCCTTCAACAATAGCGCTTGGTGATAAAAATGAATATTAATCTCATCACACATAATTAGGGGGGCATTCAATGCTAGGAGCTATAGCAAAACTTTTGTAAAAAGGTTGGAATCAATTTTATTGGGCCCATATAATACCATACAAACCACAACATTAAACCCAGATTTGTGAAATGAGGCAAAAACACAGTGGCCACTATTATCAGATTTCATTTTTGAGCAGGACCAGGTATTGTTACTCCTCATATTAACTTGCCCTGTTTAGAGGTATTTACTATTGATAGCCCAATTGGGACACTAATCTTCAGTCCTCGTGTGCTCTATGAATCTCTTACAGACATATGGTTTCTGCCTTAATTGATTAATTTATCTTATTTCCCTGAGCTTGGAGAGTACATTTAGTACATGAACATTCTATTCCAAGTTGTGATACAAAGGAACCAATACTGCTTACCCTGCATCACTTGGCTTTGCATAAAGCATACTGTTTAATATAGGTTCTCTTATCTTGTTTGTTAAACTCCTTTTTTTGGATTCCCTTTTAAGCATCTCTCCCAAGACCTAGCTCATCCATCCAGAGAACCCCCACCCAAAACCTAGTTATTTACACAAACATAAACCCACATACGTTGGTCACTGTTCCACTGGGGAAATCACCAACCTCCTGCCTGTCAAAAAACAGCAACTGGAGTTGCTACCTGCAAACCCAATATAATCTTCTGCTGCGGCGTTATGATCCCAAACACTTTGAAGGCGTTTATGACTTAGGTACTAGATTTTTGTAACATGGGTCTTAAAGCCAGTGTAACCTTATCTGACAAGAAAAATAATTATATTATTGTCTCCTATTGAAGTCCTTGAGTTGTCTATTGTTTGTTTACAGCCAGTCAAGGAGGAAGAAGTTCCAGACATAAAAAAACAAAAGGCCTGATTTAGAGTTTTGGGGGACGGGTTACTCTGTCACAAATGTGACAGATATCCCAGCTACATGCCACAGGATATTATGCTCTTGTAATAAGGTGGACGGGATATCTTTCATGTTTTTGAAAGGAATAAACTGTCCACCTAGCTCTAATTCAGGCATGTAGTGTCAAGTAGATTACAACAGTTCTGCCAGCTTCTTGATAATCCAGAGTTCAAGGTGTGGAAACTCACTCGGTTTTGTGCCCATATGGCCAGGTTTTCCACAAACACACCCAAAACAATAAAAAGGAAAAATCTACTACCCAGACTGGAACAAGGTTCGATCTGAGTCTAAGATCTAAGTCCCCCTGGTAAGTTCTCGGTTCCAAAGTAATGATCTCAAAATGTCCTAGGGCCATTTGATAGAACAGGAGCATTTTTCATCCCTGCACGGCCACAAACCTTCAGTTGTGTACCTCAGCACAGCGAGGGTGCATCTTATCAGGGCAGAAACCTAACGTTTACACCTGTGGTGCCTTCACAGTGAAAGAGCTGCAGTTTAAAACCACCACTGTCTTCCTCACCCATTGGACTTCTTATTTTCGAAGGGATTCAGGGATCCCCAGAAGGTGGGTGAAGGTTGTTGTCAGGGTTCCACGTGAATTACCTCATGACTTCCCGGTTCTTGCACAGGAGCAGAGATGCTAGTACCCTAATCCCTCAAGACAATGCCAGCAGGTCTTTATTCAGAACCTTCCTGCATCATCTCAGGGGACGGGGGAATTGGATAAAATCACAAACAGAGAAGAGACAGGTCCTGAGAGGCTTCCTCAGACTGCTTCTTTCATCGCTGTCTGCATTCACTGGAACCTAGAAAATAATACACCATTATAATCTTACTCTTCCTAAGCCTGTCCTAATCTTGCTCTGCTGTAATGCTCACCCACCCTTATGTCTCTGGACCTTGCTTCTCTTCTGTCAGCTGTTGTATTGACTGATCTCTCTTCTAATTAGTTGTCACTATGTTTTCAAGAAATAAATATATGATTAGTCTTTTCCTTATTTATAACTCTGTTGGCCAATCTTATTATATCTATCTTGGTAAGTGCACTTACTTCACTAACTAGATGAGTTTTCTTTAGTAGGGGGGGTCTGTTTATCTCCTGTAGTTATTGTTGATTGTCCTTCTGATTTAACCTTTTCCTTTTTTGTCTTTTCAGGACTTTCACTATTGACTACGAGGAATAGCTTTTGGTAAGTATGTACACAGTTCCTGAAGTAAACGATACACTGTCAAACTTTGTCATGTGAATAACTCCTCTCCTTTTCTCTCTCTCACTTTTTACAGAAATATCTACAACTGGCTCCTCTCGAGTTTCAAAGGTGAGTGACTTCTGGATTATCTACAATTGACTGACTGTAACGAGTTGTTTTCACTTAGCTTCGTTTTGTCACAACTTCTTAAGTCTTTTGATTCCCGGGTTCTCCTTCTCTCAACGACGACGACCCTCCGACTCTGCCTTCTTCTCCTCAGACAGCCGAACTTTGACAAGAGCTTGGTTAGTGACTCGCGCTTGAATTATTGCGCTGAGTCACGTCGTGGATATTTCCTCAACACTCGCGTTACTAAAGAGTGGAGTACTACAACAACATAAGCTAGGGTCTAAAATACTAGAGCTCAGCGCGGTTCGTCTTCTCCGGCTAACAGCTCTGGTGAAGTGCGTAGTTTCTGGCGCGCTCGCGCTGCTCCTAGACTCGGGAGCAGCTACAGCGCAAAGACTAGAACTCCAACCCCTAATTCGTCATGGCCTCCGTGGCGGCCATCTTGCCTCTCCAATATCGGCTCTCTCAGTCCAGGTAGTTCCGACAGGAGCAAGATGGTTAGATTGAATCTGAACCGAGCCACATAGTTGGAAGCCTGATTTTTGGGTCCTGACAGTACCCCCCAACAAGGCAGGCTCTTCCCTTCTGGGTTTGTTGGGGAACCGTTGATGAAAAGACTGAATCAGCCGGGGAGCATGAACATCCTCCTCCAGTTCCCACGACCGTTCCTCTGGGCCATAACCTTTCCAGTCTATCAAGTAGTACAATTTTCCTCTTGATTTCTTAGAGTCCAGAATTTCCTTGACCTCAAACTCAGTTCCTGTCTCGAACTGAATCGGTTTAGGGGGTGATTGAGTTCTCAGATCTGTGGACGCCTTCTTTAGCAAAGATACATGGAAGACTGGGTGAATCTTCATTTTGGAAGGTAGCTTTAATCGGTAGGTAACCTGATTGACTTGTTCCTCAACTGGGTATGGGCCAATAAAGCGAGGCTGAAACTTCCGATTTCCCTTCAGTCTCAAATGTTTTGTGCTCAGCCAGACCTTATCTCCAAGTGTCAAGGGAGGTCCTGCTCGTCTCTTCCGATCTGTCAATCTGAATTTAATCTTCATAGATAGGATTAAATGTGGAGCTGCGTATTGCAGCGTATTGCCACTCGATGTTCGTTTGGAGTTATCTCTGAAATTGCACCCACCCGTTCAACTCCGTCCACAGGTGTTGCTGTTAGTTTTCCTTCGGCTTGAAGGTTCCCTTTGGTTTCTTTGGGCAATTTCGAACGAAATGTCCTCCGGACCCAGAGTACATGCATAGGTTGTTGGTTCTTCTCTTGTCCTTTTCCTCTTTTGTTAATGGACCCCTTATGGCTCCATTCTGCATTGGTTCAGTACCCTGTGCTGCCTCTGTGGTTCTTGTGCCTTCCGACCGGGCCCTGTCAAATCTTGGAGTGATTGCTCGAAAATCCTTCTTCTTTTCTCCTCTTCGCTCTCCCTGACGGAAATCTATCT
Organism: Lissotriton helveticus; assembly: GCF_964261635.1. Taxonomy (NCBI): domain Eukaryota; kingdom Metazoa; phylum Chordata; class Amphibia; order Caudata; family Salamandridae; genus Lissotriton; species Lissotriton helveticus. The sequence continues at coordinate 794,437,237 of NC_136072.1, forward strand.
CAAGAACCAAGTCGATGAGTGCAGAGATCTCGGTGGGCCGGTTTGGAATTTGGGCCAACGTGTCCTTTAATTCATCTCTCAAGCCACGATAGAACACTGCTGCTCGCTTGCTTTCAGGCCAATCGGTCTCCACCACCAACTTGTTGAACTGGGCCAGGTATGCTATTAGGTCTCGATTACCTTGTCGCAAGTCAAGCAATTCATTATCCACCACTTGAGAAATCCTCCGACGATCGAATATCCGAAGGAATTCTTGTTTAAAATGTTCAAAGTTCCTTAACAAGGGATCTTCTCGAGAGACTACAGGCATGGACCATGCGGCTGCATCTCCACTTAGATACAAGAGTATGAAGGCCACCTTAGACTGCCCGTCAGGGAAAATAGAAGGGCGGCACATGAAGTGCAAAGAGCATTGTGAGAGGAATATCTGTGCTTTCTGCGGGTCCCATTAAACCTTTCTGGAGCCGCCAATGGTATGACAGGGGACAGGGAATGTATGACTTGTGTGGTTGACCTGTTAGTTGCCTCTAGTACAGGATTCATGGCTTCTCTTTCCAAACTGCTAGACTGGTGTAATCTCAATGCCAACTAAGCAGTTTCCTTTCTGGCACTAACTACTTCCTGCCTTAGGTTTCGATTTTCCTCTCTGACCGCTCCCAGTTCCTTATGTATAGCATCTAAGATTGTTCCTAATGATTGAACATCAATTCCTTCATCCATCTCTGCTCGGGTGCGAAGACAACTTGGGCACTTCACTCTGTCAGGGTTCCACGTGAATTACCTTATGACTTCCCGGTTCTTGCACAGGAGCAGAGATGCTAGTACCCTAATCCCTCAAGACAATGCCAGCAGGTCTTTATTCAGAACCTTCCTACATCATCTCGGGGGACGGGGGAATTGGATAAAATAACAAACAGAGAAGAGACAGGTCCCGAGAGGCTTCCTCAGACTGCTTCTTTCATCGCTGTCTGCATTCACTGGAACCTAGAAAATAATACACAATTATAATCTTACTCTTCCTAAGCCTGCCCTAATCTTGCTCTGCTGTAATGCTCACCCACCCTTATGTCTCTGGACCTTGCTTCTCTTCTGTCAGCTGTTGTATTGACTGCTCTCTCTTCTAATTAGTTGTCACTATGTTTTCAAGAAATAAATATATGATTAGTCTTTTCCTTATTTATAACTCTGTTGACCAATCTTATTATATCTATCTTGGTAAGTGCACTTACTTCACTAACTAGATGAGTTTTCTTTAGTAGGCGGGGTCTGTTTATCTCCTGTAGTTATTGTTGATTGTCCTTCTGATTTAACCTTTTCCTTTTTTGTCTTTTCAGGACTTTCACTATTGACTACGAGGAATAGCTTTTGGTAAGTATGTACAAAGTTCCTGAAGTAAACGATACACTGTCAAACTTTGTCATGTGAATAACTCTTCTCCTTTTCTCTCTCTCGCTTTTTACAGAAATATCTACAACTGGCTCCTCTCGAGTTTCAAAGGTGAGTGACTTCTGGATTATCTACAATTGACTGACTGTAACGAGTTGTTTTCACTTAGCTTCGTTTTGTCACAACTTCTTAAGTCTTTTGATTCCCGGGTTCTCCTTCTCTCAACGACGACGACCCTCCGACTCTGCCTTCTTCTCCTCAGAACGCCGAACTTTGACAAGAGCTTGGTTAGTGACTCGCGCTTGAATTATTGCGCCGAGTCACGTCGTGGGTATTTCCTCAACACTCGCGTTACTAAAGAGTGGAGTACTACAACAACATAAGCTAGGGTCTAAAATACTAGAGCTCAGCGCGGTTCGTCTTCTCCGGCTAAGAGCTCTGGTGAAGTGTGTAGTTTCTGGCGCGCTCGCGCTGCTCCTAGACTCGGGAGCAGCTACAGCGCAAAGACTAGAACTCCAACCCCTAATTCGTCATGGCCTCCGTGGCGGCCATCATGCCTCTCCAATATCGGACTCTCTCAGTCCAGGTAGTTCCGACAGCAGCAAGATGGTTAGATTGAATCTGTACCGAGCCACATAGTTGGAACCCTGATTTTTGGGCCCTGACAGTTGTAATCAGGGATTTTAGTGGGGGGGCTGTGGGGGGCTGAGCCCCCCAGTTTTGTGGGGGGGGCCTCGAAAGGGGGCTCTAAGGGGCTCTATTTTCGAGCCTCAAAGGTCAAAGGTAGGGTGAGCAGATGTCCCGGTTTTTGTTTGGTGTTACTAGTGTGGGTAACATGTCTCGATAGTAAAATACTGCCAATTTCTTTTTTCACTATTGAAAGGCTATCTAACCCATAGGATAACATGGGGAATGCTGTGTGACATGTTTACCTGCATATCTTCCCATAACAACAAGATAGACACATGGAATCTGGTATCCCTGAACTCAGAATCTAATAACACATCCTTTAGTGAAGATGTTTTTTTAATTCTAAGTGTGGAAATAGCACTTTTAGAAAGTGGCTATTTTCCTGTACAACCTTTCTGTGTGCCTCTGCAATGAGGATTTCCCCCAGCAATGCGGAGGTTCGTCAGGCGGAGCTATGTTGGATCTGGAGAGGCGCGAGGCGTCCCCTAGCAACTGGGGTTCCCTCGCGCTCATCATCGAGGAAAGGAGCTGCCTGAACCTGAGGCCGAGGCGCGTCCCACCGGCGAAAGCGGCTTCACCGGAGATCAGTGCGGACCGCAGAGCCCCCTTCACATCCTAAGGTAACCGGTAACCAGAGTTTGTAACCGGTAACCAGAGTTTGCACAGGGGGGGAGATTAGGATCACACGCGCTACCGGCGGGCCTCCCTTCTCTTTACAGGTCGCCTTGTTGCTACTTACATGTCAGAGGCGTAACGAACTTGAGGGGGACCCCCTGCAAAGTACCTGGAGGGGGCCCCCTCTGACCACACTCAGGAGCTTGGGGAGCCCCGCATCGTGGGGGCTGCGGGGGGCCTTTGTTACACCACTAGGGGGAGATCCATATTCAAGACTTCTTCTGGACTTTAGCTCAATAGCTGCCCTCGCTTTCCAGTTTATAATTCAATTCACATCTGGTTGGCAGCCCTGGCAGTTGCTCATTGTCGCCCTCTCTATTTCTTGGGTCACCGTGCCCGTTGTAGTGCTGCTTCTTGCCTACTTTGTTTGGTGGGACTTACAAGTGTGTTTGCAGCAGTGCGCCGAGTCCTTCAGTCAGATTCCTGGCACGCCCCTGGGTCACTGTTGTACCACTCAATGCTGAAACCAGAACGAGTTGTTTCATAAGGAATCTATTCCTTGTTATATGCCCAGTATTATCTGTACAGCACATGCCCTCAGTCCTACAGCCAGTCAGCTTTCCTCCCATTGTAACACCAAGACAGGGGATGCTGTCTCTTGAAACAGTGCTGTGCAAAGGAGGTGGGCTTCAGTTCGCCATTGCTCTTCTGCTCCCATTCCCTGGTTCTCTAAAGACAGAGGGATTCTCTTTTTCACCTGATTTCTGGGCCTGTTGGCACTTTCCATCTGTGCACCTGTTGGCACTTTCCATCCTGTGCATTACTGTAGAGATTGAGGCACGGGTTTTCAGTGGATTCATGAGTCCGAAACCTGACAGCAATTCATGTTAGAATTATTCCCATCACCTTGTTGGTTGTTGCGGCTGGCTACCTAAATGAAGAGGCTAGGCCCAGTTGTGGGTACGATGTTCAATTGTCATAGCAACCAAGCTATACCTCTCTGATGAAACCCGAGTATGTTCTGCTGACCCCATCTCTAGTTACACATTAGTTGCCCCAACTAATCCATTGTAGTGTAATAAGAAGGTGTTTTACAGTTGTGATATATGGGAAAACGCTACTTTGGGTGATTTTGTGACTTCACAAGTGCAGCTGGGGCATTTTTGAAAAACATCTCATTCACATTAGTTTTGAAATAATGTTCCACGCGCTAGGAGCAGGAGTCCTCCAAGCCGAAGGGATCACTCAATTTCATTATTTACCAGGTTTAAGGGAACATTATCAAAGTGAGCCTTTTTAAGAGAACATTACCCAAGTGAACATTTTTAAGAGCACATTACCCAAGTGAACATTTTTCAAGAGAACAATTTCTAAAATCAGAGTGATGTGTATGTGCTGTTTATGATGTTTTGATCTGCCTAACCTATATAAAGTAATTTATATTTTTCCTGTACACCGTTTGTCTCCAAACTCGCGCGTTCGTGCAACACAGCAAGCAGACTCCGGACACGGACCTCGAGGTGTATAAAAAGGTTTTATTTAGCAGAAAGAGTCACCGACGTTTCGGCTCAGCGGAGCCTTGATCACATAATTTATATTTTTATGAATACTTGGTGTAGTGTCCATTTGTGGTGTTGCGCTATGTTACTGTGAGTGTTGGTACAAATACTTTACACATTGCCTTGGGGGTAAGCCTTTCTGCTCGTGCCAAGCTACCAAGGGGGTGAGCAGGTGTTATCTACAGTGTGTACCCCCTTACCCTGACTAGAAGTAAGGGTCCCTATTTGGACAAAGGTACTTCCCTCTGCCAACTAGAGACCCCCAGATCTAACAGTGACACTCTACACAGATGGGGAATATACAATCACACTGACTGGTACCAGGTATAAGGCTGATGTGCAACTTCGCTTCGACGCGTGATTTGACAAATCCATTACACTTGGGTTTCTCAGTGAGGGAAAAGTGATGGGTGGAATGCTTGAATTATATCATATTTTATGTTGTTGAAAAATGACATCAAACATCTTAAAGGAAACCATTAGTCAGCATCAAGTGCCTTTGGTAACTATGCAGTCTCAGCGAAATTGTTTAATTCCTACTGGGATACCAAATAACACTTACTTGAAATTAGACAGTTTCCCTTAAGTGTGTAATAAGAGAATAATTAAAGAAAAATGTGTTTGGTATTTTATGGCTTATACTTAATAAATATACTTTTTTGCCTATTTTATTTTACTTTGCTGGATGCGACGTAGGGCCTTATTTATGAAGGCCTTGCGCCACCGGTGCGTTACTTTCAACATAGGAAAAAGTGACGCATCTGTGGCGCAAGGCCTTCATAAATAAGGCCCTTAATGATTTTCTTAAGCACACAATGCTAGTTATCTTGATTTAGACCACGCCCCTACTCAGACAGACCACACCCCTTTGAGAAATGTGGCACGCCCCTTTTAGAGCACCCCCAATTTTATTTCCCCACTTAAAGCACTGGTTGTAATCATAAACACAGCGAATTTTCACACTTCGGATTGGGCAACTGCTTGTTTTCACTGCTCGGTCCGCCCTGCACAGAATGGCTGACCTTAGCACGAAAAAATCTGTTGCAGTCCATCTGTAGGGTAGTGGACTCTTGCTTAAGAAGCACACATTACATGGAGATAAAGATAAAGAGCAATCCCTTAACATGCTGTTCAGGCGGACATTAGTAGTGGAGAGGCGTTGTAAATTTGTGGGTGGGAAAAGAGGGCTATGCTGGTGGCGATATAGAAAAGTGGGTTCGTTTTGTACATCTGTTGGGATTGCCCTACGTTGGATAGGCATTGTGAGGTGAACCTTGAACCTATAGACCTATAGATGTTAAGAGTGGTAATTCTTTGCTGTCTCAACTATACGCTGTGCTTCTCACTATGATTATTGCATGTGGTACTGTGGCTCATGACCATTGCTTTGTTCCCCCCCTTACTTGCCACCAGGAAAGCAGTTGCCTACCTCTGGAGGCCCCACACATTTCAGATCAGCATTCTTCTTTAAACAAAACATGAGAAAACCTGGTTTGTGAGAAAACAAAATATGCCATTCACAATTCAAACAGACGTATCTTCCTTCTTTATGTGCCAGTCAGGTACAAGGAGATTGACAATGTGCAATTCCATTACATGTTCAGTCAGGTACAGGGAGAAGAGCACAATGAAATCCTAGGGAGCTTAACTAGGGGCTTGCTTCCATGCTTTGATATCCTTACTGGAGTAGATGATCTATGGGCTTGAAGTTTGCTGGTGTCTCCAGATGCGCAAATACAAAAACCACCAAAACCTGGTCAACAGAATAGTGATAATGATGCTTGGTTGATGTAGACCTTAGACCAAAATCACGGTCCAACTCTGAAGGGCTTTGTGTGTGGGGAATGGGAAATTGTTTGTTTGCAAAATTGGTTTGATGAAAAAGAATGTTGCTTGAAAACATTTACAAATAACAGTAAACAGATTTGAAAACATAGAGAAGATGTACTACAGTTTTACATCTCATACAAAAGTCAACAAATTAAAAATCAAACTACCAGGGCGATCTATGAAGTCATTAAACTTTCTGCAAATTTCATTGTATTCCACTTTCATTAATAATTCAAAAACTGCCTCTTCACATAATGGCTACCTAGACAGTCAAAGAGGCTTTAATATCCTGTTACACGTTTCCTCTAACTAGGCAGTGTAAGATAATATGATGACAAGCAGTTTCTGTCTCGTAACTGCAGAGTCAGTGAATACATTCATATGTGTAATTGCATCACATTGACTTGGAGGCCACTTAAGATTGCATTGTGGAAGTATCAACATTTTATAAATTCAATGAATGAGGTGTGCAGTCATGTCTACTTCAAATATTCTACACAACTCAGTCTGTATTAAGTGATCTCCGCAAACCTGTCTCGGTATGGTCTAGTTATATGATGTTGTCAGTGCGTTTTATGCTATATGAGCTTTTGTAAAGCTCACATTTAGCCTAGAGGGTTTCATGGCACCAGGAAGTGGACAACTGCGGGAGACCTAACTAATATTCAGCAAGTGGAAAATAAAAATATGGTCAGTAGTTTCTGTAATTGCAAAAATTAGACGTGGCACCTCTGTCATAAGGGAAAAAATACAGAAGGGTTGGCCAAGTCAGAGAAATATCGACTAACATAACTTTGCCTTGCCAGTGGACTTTATGAAGCAGTGTTCTGGAAGATCTCAGCAGCCGAACAGGATGGATGATCAAGACACTGAGAAAAGACCTATCATGGACGTCAGTGTAACAGAGTGTGGGAAACCACCATCAAATAAGAATGGATACTCTTGCTTAAACTGAATTTATTGCAGTTGCAAAGTGCTGATGGAACTACACAAACCACGAAACACACGTTGGCTAAAAATGAGCTGATTGTTGACTAAAATACAGTGGGTTGTTGGCTATAACACATTGGATTTAAATTAATCAAAGATATAATACAAATCTGTGCTAAGACATTCCATAAAATGAGACTTCTCTGAGAACGTGATTACTTGACAAACTATTTGTGTGCCTCCGGAATTATAGACTGAATTTGTAGATAACAAGACTCTCAAGGAAAGGGTGCTTTAACTGAGAAAAGTGTTACTGCATCATTTAAAAATAAAACTTCCATCTATATAAACATACTCCTATTTTAGTCACAAGAAGAAGACCTCACGTGCGGAGTTCCCTATGGCAATAATGATTTATAGGGCAGTCCTGTATTCCCTGGGAATCTAGGTAATTAGACTGTAAGCAGCTAGAATGTTTTTTCAAGAGTAATGATTTTCCAACTCTTTCTCAGTTAATCTTTAGCAGATTTTCGTAAGCTGAGTAAATAACTACAGACATTGTTTCATTATTCCTACACAATGCTTCAATCCCTCTACTGATTTTTTAACTGCTTTCTCCAAAAATATTGTTGGGAAAAAGCAAGATGCCTGGGCTTATTAAGGGAGACATATGTTTGGTAATTATAGCTGTCCACAAGAATACAACAAAATTGTGTACCAATACAATTAAGTTGTTGTGGATACAAATTAAAAATAACACAATGGTTACATTATACCGTAAAGACATAGCAACACACCCTGGTTGACAACGAAGGAGATTAATTGAGTTTAGCTTTCTGTTATGACAAATTATTTTATTTATTTTTGTTACATGCCCAGATGGGTCAACATTACCTTAATTAGGGCAACACTGTAGTTGTTATGTTAAACTCAGGCTCACTAAACACAAAAAGTAAACATTCCAAGAGAAGAAATCAGATGTACTTGTTCCAATATTACATTACCACCCTCTGGAAACACTTGTAGTACCTTCAAGCTCAAGGCAATCATTTATTGGCAAATTATGCTTAGTATTTAATCCTCACAGGAAATCAAGTGAATTTAATCTTCATGAAAAGATAATTTACTAATAGAAGATGCAATGAATCTATGACACAAAGTATCCTCATAAGTCATGAAAGTACATTTATAAAAATATATAACATTATACCTCATCAGTTATGAAACATTTAGGAGTAAATTCTGACCACAAGACTTAAATAGCCCCAGTAGATGTCACGCCACCGACCTGGTTTCTGCCTACATAGATCCATTTGAAATATATTGCTCATAATAAGTTATAGCTAAATGTTAAACCACACCATAAGAAGTATAGCCTGATTTGTTTCTATAACTTTTCTATAACCTTTTGTCTTACAAGATGTTTTACAAGATGCAAATAATTTCGCAAACCCTTAAAGACCTGATAATGGTTCATATTGATATCAAACATGAATATCAGATAGTCCTTAAAAAAGCCATGGTAGGTAGATAACAGTTTGAAATTTGTTTCTAGCAGACACAAAGAACAATACTGTCAAGAATTAAAATTTCACCTGACCAGAGTAAGGGCTACCATATCGTATATCTAATGTTTTGTACCGTCACTAGAGAAGGAAAGTGGTTCTTTGTAACATTTTTCTATCTTATCAAGGATGCACATGATTGACTGCTCCTCGCAAGTTAGCGACATTCAGTTCACTACGGCACAAGAGAAAACATAGTCAGGACTCAACTCACTAAGCCATTTTGGCGGTAAACCTACGTTTATTAAAATGGTGGGATTTTCACCCCCTAGGAATTCATAGAATGGAACATAGCGTTTGTAAAGCCCACAGCTCCCTCCATCACCTCCATAGAGCCTAAAGAAATACGTTTTAGATAAATGTTAAATGATCCAGAGTCACTCCATCCTGTCCACAAATGTTCTAGTCTTTCCAACAAAATATACATTCAGCATCCTGCTGCATTTTTATTCTATGACCCCTGTACCGAGCCCCGCCTTTCCTGCAATCTAGTGGTCAGATTGTGTCTTGTGCTTGGATACTTGTAATACTCCCGCTATATGCCTATATGAACATCTAGATGATTTTAGGCCTTCATCATTGTTACCTGCCTCTTTTTGTAAAACCCTCTTACCCCTTGATTTAGGTTGCGTGAGCGCTATGTGAAACATATCAGATGTTAGTACAACAAAAGGAGTGCAAAGTGGCTACTACAGTGTGTGGTTTACATTGTGAGTTTGAGAATGCCCACAAACATGTCCGTTTCTAAACAGTCTCAAACTACTGTCAGACCTTTCGCACCCACCAGGAATTGGTAATAGATGTGCTCCTGGAAAGACCCAGGGTAAACAGGCTTGTTCTAAACCATCAAGATGATTTTCACATTATGGGGATAAATGTCATTCCACTCCACCAACCAATGATGAAAAGGAACAGCTTGCAGTTATTTAATCCACCTTTGAAGGAAGCTATCAACTTACTTCCTCCAAGGGACCGTGGTCCACCAAATAATCCAGGAGTAAGTAACCACCAGAGGCTAAAGAAAGCAGGGGAGAGGATGTAGCCTAACGGCTAGGGCGGTTGACCTAAAATCTGGGGAATCGGGTTTCAGTCTCTGCAACGACGCTCAACATCCTGTGATTCTGGGCACATCACTTAAGGCCAGATGTAGGTAAATATCATTTACCGATTCTAAAATACCGAATTTTACAGATTCGGTATTTTAGAATCGGTAAATGGTATGTAGCTAATGATTTGGTAAATTTTACCGAATCGGTAAAATTCGGTAAATACCGATTCGATATTTACCGATTCGGTATTCCCCATTCATACCTATGGGCCTGGAGGCCCATAGGAATGAAGGAGAATTACCGATTCAGTAAATACCAAATCGGTAATAGGGGGTAGACTTACAAGGGTGGCAGGGTGTCACATTGACACCCTGTTGAACCCTGAATAGTGCATGGGTGCACATGTGGCACACATACATGCCATGCCGTAAGGGCATGTATGTCTGCCACATGGCACTGTTAAAAAAGCACAAAATTGCTTTAACGGTTTTCGTTATTTACCACCAACTTGTAGTTGGTGGTAAATAACGAATCCTTACAAGTGAAAAGCACTCACTTGAGTGCTTCCTACATTAAGGATTCGGTAATTTACCGAATCGATATTTAAGAATTCAGTAATTTACCGATTCCTTAAATTACCGATTCAGTAAATTACCGAATCCTTAAATTAGGCCTCTACATCTCAAATGCCTAATACCGGTCGGTAACAGCCGAAATTCGGTAATTTCGGCCGTTACCGACCGGTATTAGGCTTCCTACATCTGGCCCTTAATCTCCCCGTGCCTACAGCCTACAACAACAAAAAACAAATGAATGTGTCCTTGTGTTACGCAACAGGTGCACATGTAAAGCGCTCTGATACCTTCGGGTCAAATTCGCGCTACATATAACTCGAAAAAAAAAGCCAAGTTGCCTGAATTGCGTATTACAGCAAACGATCATTCACGATCAATAAAACTACTAAATACAGGAAGAGTGGCTGACGAGGATGAAAGTCAAGGCTGGTCATGACTTGCCTCAGCTCTGGCAAGAATGGGCAGGAACATCACTGATCATCAGTCAGATTGTTTAAAATGCAACTACGTTATACCTAACAGTGCGAATGACGTATTCCTGAAGACTCATGGGGTAGAACAACAATGCCGGAGGGATGATTATCTGGATATTCTATCATGGAATTTGGCAGGCTTGGCTATTTAATTGGAGGACAGAGAGTGGCTACATTTCATCAGCAGTTATGCTGTATGTTGTTTTCAGGAAACGTGCTCTCTATCTGAAAATGGTGTAAGTGGGTTCCTGGAGTGCATGGTACAAGCTAAACAACAAAATAAGGCCGGCCGGTGAGGGACTTGCAACTTGGGTATCATGTAGGATAAAGTGTGAGGTAGCGCATGTGGGTAAGAAATCCCTCACCCCTAATATATTGCATGTGAGGCTCATAATGGCCACTAAAGAAGTTATATATCCCCAGGATAGTCACCCAGAGTACAGGCAATTTGGGGGAATTTTGTTGAATAAGTTGAAGTTTTAAGGGATATAGGGGGAACTAAGGCGGGCACCCATTTAGTGCTGATTTGTGGGGATTTTAACACTCAGCCAACTGATTACGTCTTTACTGAAGAGGTACTGGCTGAGAATAATTGGCTAGGTGTCACTTAACCAGTTATTCAGTTTGGGAAAGTATATGAGAAAGGGGAGCACTTTTCAACTTTTCTTATAAATCATCGGCTGCATTTTTGTATGAACGCACTCCTTCTGATTGCCCAGCAAAGATTACCTAAAAGGACATATTTGACTAAATCCTGGTTAATTTAGAACTTTAGGGAAATGTAGTTAATATGGTTGTTAGAGGGTGGAGAGTTACCATGATCCCCTCTTAGTAAGAATCTAGACTACTGCTATTAATGTAATGAAATTTTGGTATGAGTATCACAATTTTTACTACCTCATGTATTTTGTTTGCTCACAATTGTCACTATTACCTTTACTACCTCATGTATTTTTGGTTGCTCACAATTTTTACTACCTCATGTATATTGTTTGCTCACAAATGTCACTATTACCTTATGTAACGTAATGTATGCTTTTGTAATCTGCTCTTTTGTAATGTTTCTCATTATGTTTCATTTCTGTTCCTTTAGTGAAGCGCTCTGACACCTTCGGGTAAAGTCCGCGCTATATAAAAATGCATAAATAAATAAAGAAAGAAAGAAAGAAAGAAAGAGCGTAGCCCCGAGACCTTACCCCAAGATTATAGAAAAAGTATTAGATGGAATAAAGTGAAATATTTGAACGAAATTCCCCAATTCAGTGCTATCAATGCAAGATATGAAACCCACGTTCTTAATGCCTCAAAAATAATTTCTAAGACCAAAAAAGCAAACAACACAGAATCTCTGTGGGCAGAACTGAAAGAAGCAACTTATAAAAGAACACCAATAGTTTCTGGGAGGTCGTTACTTGGGTAGAAGGGAACGACAAATAAGCTACAATGTCATTTAGGTCCAAGGGAGTGGGTAACCACTTTAGTGAACACAGTTGGGTACTTCCAGGAAAAGGCCTCCTACAGCTTGTCACAGTGTAGCCACACCGACCCTTGTAGTTCAATTCTTTGTTCTGGGTACAAGAGGGAGTAGGTCCAGTCCTTCAGGGCTCCCGTCATGTCACAGACAGCAGGTCCTATCCTCATCTGATCTTTCACAGGTCAAGAAAGAGTTCTGAGGTGGTTGCCTGCAGCTGCCACATTTGAGCCTGACCCTAGCTAGTGGGTGGGAATGACTCATGGGCACGCCCTAATTATGTGGAAGAAGTTTATGTGCATAACCCTACCCACTTTTGCTGCAGTTCCTGTTTGCCTTACTGCAAACAGTCTCAAAATGCCATTTACCAGCACAATTTCAAGATGGCGAAATTCTTCTGCCACACTAGACTTGGGTTCTGAAGGCTTTGTTTGTGTGTGTGGAGCTTACTAGAGTAATCCTAGTTTCCTCCCACATCGAACACTAAAATCCAGTTTGAGGCAGGCACTGTGCTCACAAGAAACCCAGAGACAGATGTGTGGTAAAACCAAACACGGTCCTTCTACAGATAGAACATGACTACACAAGAATTGCCCTGGCTTCCTGTTCTCTCACATTCAAGGGTGTCCCATGTGTTACAAGTGGCTCATCAGACCTGTCAAGCACAATTCAACACCACAGTGTCAAAAAACATACCCACAGCCCCCGCCCTGCATAAACTGTGGACTTCAGAGGAGTCATCTCTACCCATTCAGGTCAGCTTATTAGTTGCTCCAGGAAGGATTTTCACACCTTTTTCACCCCTATTCATGAGTGAGCACAGGCTGGGAGCTGGCAGAGACTTATGCTAATTAGCCTTCTGACAATTCAGGCAGGTCGAGATTATTTTCTAAAAGTTACTTTTCTGTAATATTTATTGAGAACCCAACTTCTCAATTGAATTGTGATTTTTATAACTATTTTAAAATAGTAATTTAATTATTTTTCTAACTGGTCCCATTCCTGAGATACAGTATTTTAATCTGTACTCTGGTTTTTTATATAGGACAGTTAAGCAACCCAAAGTGAAAATACTTTTCTAGTCTTACCACTCACTATCAGGACCTTGTAACATTAACTTTGTAGATGCACCCAACCTTGTGGACTGCAAAGCTTAAATAGCTGTAACGTATTAATATATAAAAGAGATGTTTTTCCCTGTTATTTCATTTTTTACAGTTCGCCGTGCATGTTTTGCACTGTTACAGTGGCCGGCCTGAAGCCATATTTGCACTGCCACAATAGTGGATGGCAGAATAGGTGCTGCAGACCACTAGTGGCATTTAACTTCCAGTCCCTTGTGTACATTTTGTACCATATACTAGGCACTTATAGGCAAGTTAATGTATCAGTTTGACGCTCTTTAAAGTGTTCTAAAGCCAGCAAAAGGTGAAAAATCTGGGGTGACCAAGCAGAAAAAACAAATTTCATATAGTGGGGGTCTCTAAAAAGAGGGGTTTAATTTGAAAATATTGTTTTTACTGTTCAGAAAGAAAAAATGTACAGCGAGCTGCCTTTCCTCAATGCAGAACTGTACCCTGCTCACAGTTACACATTGGGGTAAACACAATGTCTAAAAGAGTCATACATGTGTCCCAGACCAACCCTGGAACGCTGTGACTGGCATAGCTTTACAGATGTACTCCCATTGGAAGGTTTATCAACTGGGAACATTCCTAAATCTGTACCCATGTGATGGAGTGTTTTTATGGTGCACATTTATGATTCCCTTTGTGAATTGTGCTTTCAGTGTTTCTAATACTACCACATCATGATATTTAGCTGGTATGGGGGAAAGTTGATTTGCTCTTGGCTGAGCTTACAAAGTCCAGTGCAGCTTCAGCCATAGATGGAGAGCAATGCGAGAGGAATATCATTTCATTATCTCCGTAGTCTTCATCTCCAAACTGGTGCAAAGACTATACAGATGAGCATAAACAAGCTACTCAAAATGTCACACCCAAGTTAGTGTCAGTTTAGAAAGACCTAAAATAGATTGCACCATGTCATGGAAGGTAACATTTCACGGTGATTACTTAAAGCACATAGGGCCATATTTGGATGTAGGTGGATGGGATACTCCTACACAAACTCGGTGAATGTCCGATCCCTGTACTACAGAGTTTTCCAAATTATGTGTCGCAACACTCCACTGTGTCGCTTGCCATGTGTGGGTGTGTCGCGCTTGTGTCCATTCTTTTGTATTATTTAAAATTACGACGACGAGACTAATCATGCAGGATGGTACTCCGCCTTATGGCGTATGGAGGTTAGAGGCGCAACTAGAGTCAAATTTCAAACAAAAGGCAGCGTTGAGCTGCAGGGGCTCTAAGCGGGGGGGCGGGGACGACTTCAAAGCCTCATTACCAAGTAAAAGGTCTTTAAAAGACCTGTGAAGTGCTCAGGTGCGGCTGTGTGTATGCCCGGGAAGCTGTCTCATCCCGGGCTGACACACACACGGGGGCTGGAGCCCTCTGAGTCCAAGGGGCATTGCGCGCCTGATGGAGGTGTGGGCATAATCGTTCGAGAAAACGGAGTAGAGTTCCTTTCGCCTAAAACCTTAAAGACATCCTGTAATGCGCTGTGTTTATTGAAGAAATGAGCCGTGGACTGAAAAAAAGCATTGCACACTATCAATACAGTCGCCAACGAGGTTTTAGAAAGCTTCCAAGAAATCAGCAAAACCTTGGCACAGCCCCCCACTTAGAATCCATGTTAGAGGGCACGTGCCGAAACGCTGGCACTGCTGTAGAGATCCGTGGCCTGGGCTGCAGGAGTGAGCCACAGTGTGCATGGGGCGGCCCTGAACAGTGGAGATGCCGGAGCGCTGCTGCCTAGCACACTCGGCACGTGAGTGACCAACGCTCTGCCGAAGAAACTGATGAGGTAGTTTGTGAATATTGTCCATGCTGTGTGGAGTGGGAAAAAAGTTAAGAACTCAGCCAAAATGCGGGACTAACATGTAAGGGAGTAGCCAAGTGGCACATGAGTGTTTCGTTGTTTGCATGTTTCTGCCTCAGTAAATGTTTCAGTGTTTGTTGGTGGTCATGTGTGTGTCCATGTTACTAGAACACTACTGGCCTTTTAGTCCAAACTGTTGTGGTGCTGCTGACTGTAGGTTTACCAATATGGACAATTGGCGAATGTACTTCAAAGAAAAGTAGGCATTTCTTCAACACAACGAGTGGTACAAGCGGAGGCATGGCGGCTGGATTCAAGTAGGTGTAGCAGAAACATGTCTACTGTTAGCAACAGTAAACCCACCTTACGCTGTCGGACACATGGCTAGATGTTGAGCAGCCAGACTTCCCGTAATTTGTGGGATAGTGGGAAGCGTTGGCAACATGATTAGCTGAATAGACAACAAGAATCATTATCATCACCACTTAGCTACCAACTCCCTTTTCACACATGTTGGTATTACTTTGCCAACATTCAGTAGGTAACTTATGGGTAATTTACCAGGGCTGTTCCATTTTCGTGTCCTAATTACAAGATTCTACACAGCTGAAAGGTAAAAATAAAGCAATTTTTGGCTGTAAATAGTGACAGGCTCCTGTTTAAAATGGGAGTATTTGCATAGCCATAGATGCAATACCCCTCTGCAAAATTAAATTACACCTATCCTAAACTTTGCATCTATCCCAAAAGAGCTGTATGTCGATACCCAGAGTGAGATTACTATTCAGCTAATGGGAAGTAAAAATACAAAAAAAGGAACACCAGATTTTTCCAGATCGTGTTCTGATTAAAGACATGCAGGCGGCTATTATGCCTCCTTGCTTTGTTCTTGCTGTTTCTGTTTTAACTTATAACAGGAAAGCATAGCAAGAGCCTCCTGTCTTGTCATAAAATTTAAAGCAGGGCTCAACACTCCTCCCCCCATCAAGTTAGTGACTCGCCTTTCATCCCATTTATTGGCTTAGCATTGGCACAAAGAAATGGGTTTGCATACATATTCTTTATGACACAACAATGACCCAGCATAATGATGTATGCACGCATGCGAGTCACCATGCATGTGCCAATATACTGCATGATGTGGGCACCATTTTTTTTATTTATTTTTTTATTACCATGCATGCATGGCAGGTGCCAGTTGTGGAACAATAAATATATAAATACAAATAATGTAAGCATTCAAAAGCGCAATTTGAAGAAAGCTGTCTGGCAACAAATATAAGCTCTCCGGCCTGACCAAAAAATTAAAAAGAAAAATTAAAAAAAAAAAAAAAAAAACGACCACAATAGTTGTAAATCTTTTACACCTACTTTCATTGAGACTCTCATTGCATTGAATAATTGTAAGAAGACCTGCTTAGCGCGAAAGGCTACATCTGTGCAATATATTTTTAAAACTCACGTTGTTTTTGCTCGTCATTCACTTTGCTCCTTTTTAAACCTTACTTCGCCGCTTCCCCGGTCCACCGCTGACTTTATGTCAGATTGTTGTGGAGGGAGGTCGGGGTGCCGAGTACGCCGGAAGTGAGTAGACTTCCCCAGTACACCCGGTGCAGTCAGCGCTCCAGTGGTCCGGGGCTGGACAACAAAAGGGACGAACCTGCAGTCACTCTGCTTCAATAATTGTAAGAAGACCTGCTTAGCGCGAAAGGCTACATCTGTGCAATATATTTTTAAAACTGACGTTGTTTTGCTCGTCATTCACTTTGCTCCTTTTTAAACCTTACTTCGCCACTTCCCCGGTCCACCGCTGACTTTATGTCAGATTGTTGTGGAGGGAGGTCGGGGTGCCGAGTACGCCGGAAGTGAGTAGACTTCCCCAGTACATCCGGTGGAGTCAGGCGGCCCTTAGTAATTTAAGGAGATGGCTACTAGGACGCGCAGCGGACGGACGCAGCGGGGGCGCCGACGGTGCGCCGAAGGCGCGCCTAAGGCAAGCCCGTCTGCGCCCGTCTGCGCCAGGACCTCGCCTCTTGCCAGAAACTCTGGCCAGGATGAGTTGCTAGGTAGGATATATAGCAGAGAGTTTCTGCTGGATCTTAACACATCATCTAGTGCCTGTAGGGCAACCCAGCTAGAACACATGACGGACTCTGTGCAATGTATCTGTGGGTTTACTTTGCCCAAACCTATAGCCCTCTTGCCCGTCACCACCACCTGCCATCAACTACGGCTACAAATTGCGCAGTTGAACATTAGATCATTAGCAAAGCACCACGCCGAAGTGCATGATCTGATTGGGGACAATTCATTAGATATCCTGTTCCTTACGGAAACATGGCTGCAGGAGGATATGACCTCGGTCCTCAATTTGGCTGTACCTGAGGACTACTCAATTTACACGTTGAACCGACAAGCTAGAGGATGGGGTATTGCTGTTATAGTTAAATCCCATTTTCAATGCACTTTTTTGAAAGCAGATACTGCTGGATGCGAATGTGCGCGTTTCAGCATCTTTATTAACCCCCATCTAACGTTATCCGGCATTTTGATCTATAGACCTCCAGGCCAGGATAGCAGCTTCACTAAGGCCCTCCTGGATTTAGTAGGTGCTTTAGCGATAGGAGCTGCTAATTTTAATATATTTGGAGATCTGAATCTCCATTTTGATCTTACCTCAGATGTTGGACTTGGCCTTTTCCCCCCAAAATTTTTCGCTTTTGACCCCCCTAACTTGAATGTCTCCCCCATGGGATTAAACCTGTATAGGCCATGAGTGGTGTGAGACCCCTTGTTGAAAATGTAATGTTGTTAAATGGTGTACAGAAAATATCCCCCATTTTGGAAATGTACCTGACTAAAATGTACTGTGATTTTAAAATGGATGCCATGGCCCTGGGTAGTGCCACCTGACTGCGTTAGGTTGGCGGTCTAGATAATATTACCCAGCTACCCCTAGTTTTGGAGGGAAAGCCTGGCACCCAGGGTGCTCACCCCCTCCCCTAGAACCAGTTTAGGCTAGATGTGCCAACATTCTAGAAGGTCCTGGCACTGCCTGGGAGGAGGGTATAAATAGGGTGAAGTGTCACCAGAGAGTCAGTCAGCGCTGGGACAAGGAAGGGAGGGGGACCTGCTGTGAGGTGCTACCGCCACATGGACCTGTGAGCTGGGCCCTGCACCCCTATAAACCCCCCCGCTGCTGTCCCCATGGGCCCCTGACAAGGGAGGACTCTTCATAGGTCCCTGACGCCGTGGGACCTTGAACTACGCCAGCGCTGAGGGAAAAAGGTGCCCAGAAGAGGAGGAATACTGTGGGCTTGAACCCCCCAGGAGGTGAGGAGTGTGCCCCTGGGACTGGCTGTGGAGCTGTTCGCCCCCCTCCGTGAGAAGCGCTATAATTTGGAAGCGCTGGGCTGTGAGGTGCCTATGGTGAAGGGCTGTGGACAGCTGACAGGCGTAAACTGCCGTATCACCCCATAAGCGCTGGATGTCTAAAGACTGTTGCTGCCTGTGGAGCTGCCTGGGGAGGATTGTGCCCCCAAGGGACTGTGCCCTGTGAATGATGTGGCCCCCGAAGTGCTGTTGGCCCTGAGGACTGTGTGGGCAGAGGAGGGAGTAGTGCGCTGTGAATGGCGCCATTCTCCTGAGGAGAATCACGCTGGAGGAGCCTACCCTCGTTTCAGCGCGCTGTCTGCCGCATTATTAATTAATTAAGAAGGGAGCCTACCCCTTGTCGCAGCCGGAGATCACCGTCGCAGCCCGGGTGCTGAGGAGACTGTGAAGGGACTTAATATCCAGAAAGGGAGCCTACCCCTTGTCCGGTCCTCGCGCTGTGTGGCAGCGCCGAAAATCACCGCTGCCGCCCGGCGCCGCCGTGAGGAGACCCCCCTGCTGGGGTGTGCATCGTCGCGGCAGCCCCCGATGCCAGGAGGGGGCCGCCGAAGTAGAGTGAGGGCCGCGCTAGGCCTGGAAGCCGTCCAGGCCCGTGTCATGTGACGGGGGCGCCTGGTGGCGTCATTGGCCACGCCCCCGCCACGCCGCGCACGGATTGGCTGCGCGGCCGAGCCCCCGAGAAGGCCGCGCAGGGATTGGTGGCCGGCGAAGGAGGCCAGCCGGAGCGGGTGCCCACACTGCCGGTGAGTCCCCCGCCCGGCTCGGGAGTAAGGAGAGGCCTGGGCGGAGGCAACGGAAAGGCTACGGGGCCCCCAGTGAGCTGAGAGGAGCCCCGCGACTGAGGGAACCGCATGCCTGTAGGTAGGCGCCAGAAGTCCACGCAAGGGGCCTGAAGGCCCGAAGATAGCAGGTAAAGCCCCGGGGAGGGCGGAGAACCGGCACAGAAACGGGGCCTTCCTGAAGCAAGGAGGGGGACCCAGAACTGCCCCTCCCCTCAGAAGGACTAGAGACTGGCCCCCTTAAGGTACCAGAACTGGGCCGGGTGCCTATTAAGGATTAACCCCGCGCTGGGGGTGCTGGTGATTGTAAATTCCTAAGGAAAGGTGCCTACTTACCTGATGTTTCCTGCCTGTTGGTTGATCCGTGACTATTGAAATGATGTGCAGGTGCTGGTTCCAGGAAATGCTAATTGAGCTCCTTTTTATTGCCTTTCTTGCAGGGGCGGGCTTGGTGGAATGTTTATGGTGAAGCTACCAGGGTCATAGAATTGCACCCCTGTGAAATGTTTTAATAGGGGAAGGTAGGGAGAGGTTGACTACCCCCCTTTGCTCCTGCGGTGGGAGGATTAGTAGACTAAGCTGCATTGTGATGAAATGCCTAGTGTTACGCCTAAGCTAGGGGATCGATGCCCAAGTGCAGTGGGATTCAAGCCTGGTTCAAATGTTATTAATGCCAATGCACTACCTGATGTTTGTGTTGCAGGTTGGGGGCTAAGGAGTCATGTTCCCCAGGTCTTTTCCCTAAGGCTATAGCACCGGGGTTCTGTATGCCCTGTAGAACTTGCGAAAGTGGCTTAAGAGTCCTATGGTTATGCCCACCTGCTAGTGGATGCTGGTATGCCATGATGTCTTTCCTTACAGGGGTTATGCAGGATGCTGCCTGTTGTAATTACAGCCGCTACCGAGGATGAAGGCCTGAGTTGGCCCTGCCTGACGCATAGTTCCTTAGGTGGAGGGGGGGAAGAAACCTGATGTTTTATTACAGGTGTTCCTGCCTAATGTTAATACCAGGTGATTCCTATTCTTTTTGCAGGAGTCGCCAATGCCAGCTATTTTGGGTTCTTACCCCTAATGTTTGATTGCATGTTTAATGGGCAAATACGCCAAGTGCATTTTTCCCTTATATAGGTGTCACTGATGTTACATGCCAAATGCTAACCCTTTTATATTTCAGCTAGACACTATGGACTATGGACTAAACCCTTTTTGTCCCATGTAAATAATCCCCCACTGAAATACTTGGCTTGGGTGCCAGTTGGCGCCATGTTATGATTACCAGTGTATTTTTCCTTTTTACCTTGCAGGTTGGAGATAATACTAAAATTATTCTTTTCCAACTAAAGGTGGAGTTGCGTCTCTTTTGTGGTGTGCCTGGTGTGTCGTTTGTGGGTACTGCGTGAGTGCTTCACATGTCCTCCAAGTTTGGCCTGCCCGCTTGATGCCATGCTACCCCCTTTGAGACTTGGGCAACCCCCATTTCCAACATTTGGTGGCAGAGCGGTGGGATAGGACTTGTGTTTGCGCAGTACCACAGCGGCCACGGGTTACAGTGCAAATAGAGCTTTGGAGGTAATCCGAGCCTTGTTGTGGGGATTATTGTTGCTTCCTCCTGAAAGTGTTTGACAATTGTGTCCCCTTGTTCCACTGGGAGGGTGTGTCCCGGGTGTATCTCGCCACGATGGGGTTGATTTACCAGGAAGTGGAACTGATGGAGTACACCGAACAGGAGGTGATAGACTTCCTCCTGGAGAGAGGGATACCCCCAGTAGGGAACATTAGGAGGAATTTGTTTCTCTATGAGGCCCTCAAGAGGGGAGAGCCCTTAGAGATTGGTGGGGACTTGTCTGACTACCCCCCCGAAGTGTTGAAGGGTCAGTGGGTTAGAGACCAGAGTGAGGGCTCCCCATCCAGAACCCAGGGAGGTAGTTGCTCCGATGAGGAGGAGGAAGAGTCTAGCAGGGCAGAGACGCCAGTAGCTGTGGAGGACACCGGAGATAGGGAGTCTCGCACTGGGTCCAGTCCCGGGGGCACTGCCCCATCCCTTTCCCTGTCCCCAGAAGAGTGGGTAGATAGGCGAGAAGAGAGGGAGTATCAGCTGTCGCTGGCAAAGCTCAGGCATGCCGAGGGCTTAGCGCAGCTGAGGGTAGAAGAGCAGCGACTAGAGACTGAAAAAGTCCTAGCGCTGGAGAGGATGGCGGAGGCGGAGAGGGCCTTCGCCAGGGAGAGATCAGCTCAGGTGGGTAGGTTGTCCCCTGAGAGTGGTTTTAGGAGTCTGGATTCACCGAAGAGGGTGGGATCCAGTGGTGGCAGCGAGTGTAGGTCCAGTGCAAGGAGTCCCACTCCCGAAGCCCAAGAGACTGTGCCTGATTCCCCGGAAGAGGAGGACGGGTTAGTGTTTAGGGGCAGGGGAAAGCTGTCCCATCAGTCCTGGGAAGAGTTCGAGGAGGAGTGTTGGACTGTACTGGAGGATTGGGTGGTGAGGAGAGCAGTGGAGGATTGGGAAGGGCTGTGCCATGCCGTTATTCGGGAGCACATGCTAAGGAGTTGTGTCCCAAGACTGCGTCACCATCTGTTGCAGTGCGGGTTCTCAGACCCCAGGGAACTTGCACGGGAGGCAGACCTCTGGGTAAGTGCCAGAGCGTCTGGGAAGACATTGGGGAGTGATCCAGAAAGGAGAGGTGCAGGGATCTTCCGACCCAGCGTGGCGGGAGAGGTGAGAAGCCCAGCTAGGTCCCAGGATAGTGGGCGGGTTGTAGGGCCTCACATCCCATCTAAAGGAGGGAGTGAGACGGGGAGGTGTCCCGAGATGCCCCAACTGCAGTCACAGGGACTGGAGAGTTCTTTTAGGGAACCCCAGGTTGGGAGTCTAGGCTGTCCCGGTGTGCCTTCTCGTGGAAAGGATCCCCTCATGTCAGGAGAACCCGGAGCATCATTAATCAGAGCTCCAGTGGTTCGGGGGACTGACCAGTCACAGGGTTTAGATCCTGGACTGGGGTTTCAGGTTCAGGGGTTGCCTGACCTGGAAGGTGGGGTTCCTGTAAAGCAGATCTCTACCAAATTGACTCCCAGGGGTACCACTTCCAGTGGGAGGGTGCGGAACTCTGGGAGGGGGTGCAGAGGGAGGAAGGTCTCCTCTCTGTCACCGGCTCAGCCACAGGGCATAGATCCCGGGTTGGGTGGCCAGGGACAGGAGTTGCCTGCCCTGGTGGGAGGGACATCTGTAATCAGAGTCCCCCCGGAAGTGACTCCCAGGGGTACTTCTCCGGGTAGGAGGGTGCAGAATTCTGGGAGTGGGTGCAGGGAGAGGGAGGACTCGCCCCTGTCACCAGTTCAGCCTGTGGGTTTCGGCTCCAGGTTGGGGAGAGAGTTGTGTGAGGGTGTCCCCCAGCGTAGGAGATGGAGGAACCCTAGGAGGAGAAGTAGGGGGAGGAGAGCCTCGCCCCTAAGGGCTGGTCAGTCTGAGGGTGTAGACCCCAGATGGGTGGACCAGTGGCAGTTTGGAGAGAAGAGAGTGGTCCAAGGGAATTACAAGCCTGAGGCTAGAGCCTCCCACTCTAGGAAGGAGAGACATCCCACTAGGGAACACCAGTGGGGTGGTTTTGTTGGTGAAGGGAGGGATGCGAAAGAGAACCATTGGGTTCCAGAGTGGAGGAGAGACTGCAGGTGCTCCTGTAGTTGCAGGCCTGCGTCCACCTTTTTCCGCCCCAAGCAGGGAAGCCCATCAAGGCATTGATCAGGCTACCCTGACTTTAGGCTGGGGGGGAGTCGTGTTGGACTTGGCCTTTTCCCCCCAAAATTTTTCGCTTTTGACCCCCCTAACTTGAATGTCTCCCCCATGGGATTAAACCTGTATAGGCCATGAGTGGTGTGAGACCCCTTGTTGAAAATGTAATGTTGTTAAATGGTGTACAGAAAATATCCCCCATTTTGGAAATGTACCTGACTAAAATGTACTGTGATTTTAAAATGGATGCCATGGCCCTGGGTAGTGCCACCTGACTGCGTTAGGTTGGCGGTCTAGATAATATTACCCAGCTACCCCTAGTTTTGGAGGGAAAGCCTGGCACCCAGGGTGCTCACCCCCTCCCCTAGAACCAGTTTAGGCTAGATGTGCCAACATTCTAGAAGGTCCTGGCACTGCCTGGGAGGAGGGTATAAATAGGGTGAAGTGTCACCAGAGAGTCAGTCAGCGCTGGGACAAGGAAGGGAGGGGGACCTGCTGTGAGGTGCTACCGCCACATGGACCTGTGAGCTGGGCCCTGCACCCCTATAAACCCCCCCGCTGCTGTCCCCATGGGCCCCTGACAAGGGAGGACTCTTCATAGGTCCCTGACGCCGTGGGACCTTGAACTACGCCAGCGCTGAGGGAAAAAGGTGCCCAGAAGAGGAGGAATACTGTGGGCTTGAACCCCCCAGGAGGTGAGGAGTGTGCCCCTGGGACTGGCTGTGGAGCTGTTCGCCCCCCTCCGTGAGAAGCGCTATAATTTGGAAGCGCTGGGCTGTGAGGTGCCTATGGTGAAGGGCTGTGGACAGCTGACAGGCGTAAACTGCCGTATCACCCCATAAGCGCTGGATGTCTAAAGACTGTTGCTGCCTGTGGAGCTGCCTGGGGAGGATTGTGCCCCCAAGGGACTGTGCCCTGTGAATGATGTGGCCCCCGAAGTGCTGTTGGCCCTGAGGACTGTGTGGGCAGAGGAGGGAGTAGTGCGCTGTGAATGGCGCCATTCTCCTGAGGAGAATCACGCTGGAGGAGCCTACCCTCGTTTCAGCGCGCTGTCTGCCGCATTATTAATTAATTAAGAAGGGAGCCTACCCCTTGTCGCAGCCGGAGATCACCGTCGCAGCCCGGGTGCTGAGGAGACTGTGAAGGGACTTAATATCCAGAAAGGGAGCCTACCCCTTGTCCGGTCCTCGCGCTGTGTGGCAGCGCCGAAAATCACCGCTGCCGCCCGGCGCCGCCGTGAGGAGACCCCCCTGCTGGGGTGTGCATCGTCGCGGCAGCCCCCGATGCCAGGAGGGGGCCGCCGAAGTAGAGTGAGGGCCGCGCTAGGCCTGGAAGCCGTCCAGGCCCGTGTCATGTGACGGGGGCGCCTGGTGGCGTCATTGGCCACGCCCCCGCCACGCCGCGCACGGATTGGCTGCGCGGCCGAGCCCCCGAGAAGGCCGCGCAGGGATTGGTGGCCGGCGAAGGAGGCCAGCCGGAGCGGGTGCCCACACTGCCGGTGAGTCCCCCGCCCGGCTCGGGAGTAAGGAGAGGCCTGGGCGGAGGCAACGGAAAGGCTACGGGGCCCCCAGTGAGCTGAGAGGAGCCCCGCGACTGAGGGAACCGCATGCCTGTAGGTAGGCGCCAGAAGTCCACGCAAGGGGCCTGAAGGCCCGAAGATAGCAGGTAAAGCCCCGGGGAGGGCGGAGAACCGGCACAGAAACGGGGCCTTCCTGAAGCAAGGAGGGGGACCCAGAACTGCCCCTCCCCTCAGAAGGACTAGAGACTGGCCCCCTTAAGGTACCAGAACTGGGCCGGGTGCCTATTAAGGATTAACCCCGCGCTGGGGGTGCTGGTGATTGTAAATTCCTAAGGAAAGGTGCCTACTTACCTGATGTTTCCTGCCTGTTGGTTGATCCGTGACTATTGAAATGATGTGCAGGTGCTGGTTCCAGGAAATGCTAATTGAGCTCCTTTTTATTGCCTTTCTTGCAGGGGCGGGCTTGGTGGAATGTTTATGGTGAAGCTACCAGGGTCATAGAATTGCACCCCTGTGAAATGTTTTAATAGGGGAAGGTAGGGAGAGGTTGACTACCCCCCTTTGCTCCTGCGGTGGGAGGATTAGTAGACTAAGCTGCATTGTGATGAAATGCCTAGTGTTACGCCTAAGCTAGGGGATCGATGCCCAAGTGCAGTGGGATTCAAGCCTGGTTCAAATGTTATTAATGCCAATGCACTACCTGATGTTTGTGTTGCAGGTTGGGGGCTAAGGAGTCATGTTCCCCAGGTCTTTTCCCTAAGGCTATAGCACCGGGGTTCTGTATGCCCTGTAGAACTTGCGAAAGTGGCTTAAGAGTCCTATGGTTATGCCCACCTGCTAGTGGATGCTGGTATGCCATGATGTCTTTCCTTACAGGGGTTATGCAGGATGCTGCCTGTTGTAATTACAGCCGCTACCGAGGATGAAGGCCTGAGTTGGCCCTGCCTGACGCATAGTTCCTTAGGTGGAGGGGGGGAAGAAACCTGATGTTTTATTACAGGTGTTCCTGCCTAATGTTAATACCAGGTGATTCCTATTCTTTTTGCAGGAGTCGCCAATGCCAGCTATTTTGGGTTCTTACCCCTAATGTTTGATTGCATGTTTAATGGGCAAATACGCCAAGTGCATTTTTCCCTTATATAGGTGTCACTGATGTTACATGCCAAATGCTAACCCTTTTATATTTCAGCTAGACACTATGGACTATGGACTAAACCCTTTTTGTCCCATGTAAATAATCCCCCACTGAAATACTTGGCTTGGGTGCCAGTTGGCGCCATGTTATGATTACCAGTGTATTTTTCCTTTTTACCTTGCAGGTTGGAGATAATACTAAAATTATTCTTTTCCAACTAAAGGTGGAGTTGCGTCTCTTTTGTGGTGTGCCTGGTGTGTCGTTTGTGGGTACTGCGTGAGTGCTTCACATGTCCTCCAAGTTTGGCCTGCCCGCTTGATGCCATGCTACCCCCTTTGAGACTTGGGCAACCCCCATTTCCAACATCAGACAACAAAATAAGGGGTCTGTTAGCCGACCTAGCGGCATTTCAACTGTGCCAACGAGTTACTGGCCCTACTCATACAGAAGGACATATATTAGACCCTATCTTCTCTAACATGAAAGAAGTGGTGGTAGACGCCCCTATTCCGGTCCCTTGGTCAGACCACAGGCTGATCATCATGTCTGTGCCTCTAAATAACCCTTTAAGCAAAAATAATAAGCAAATGGTTTATAAGCGATCTTGGCGGAAGCTACGCCTTGAAGACTTCTATGCCCTACTGAAAACAGACCCTCCTGGTTTCTCAGAGAACACAGAAGAGGGATATGAACAGTTCTGTTCTTGGATAACCCGAGCCCTGGACCCACTAATCCCGGCCAGCTGGATTCTAGGTCGATCTCAAGAACCAAACCCATGGTACAATGAATCCTTAACTAACCTAAAGAAAAACTGTAAAATTATGGAACGAAAGTGGAGGAAATCATACGACCTAGATACAAAAAGACAAAATTCCCGATGATAATTACTATCCAGTGCTGCGGCAGTCCTATTCTCTCGCGCTCGAACCCGAGTTCTCCCCTGCACTCCTGGTTCTCCTGGCGGCCGGAAAATTGCGGCAGGTGAGAGTGGAGGGAGACGAGGGAGCAAAGAGAGGTGTTGCAACAGCTGATTCAGGGCTGGGTGGAAGCTCCAGCGACATTGGCTGCAGTGTCCCTGATCAGCCTTCTACGGCAAAGTCGGGAGCAGGGCACCCCTGTGGTTTGGGACTTTGGACTTCAGACAGCTTTACATTTTTTGGAGCCCTTTAAAAACCTGGACCTATAATTTGCCTACATAGTATCCTGCTTTAAGGACAGTGCGGTTTACCTTATTCTTGATATATTTATCTGGAAATGCGCAGACACATTTGATATCACTGAATGACGGCAGGTATTTGTGGGGGGGTTTGAATTAGCCTACCTTGGTCCCGAACTGGTTGCATTCCTGTGGCATTCCTTTATCCCCGTTAAATTCAACCTCATTCTCAGGAAGGAAAAAGGGAGTGAGAAAAATACTCTGATTGACTCGCTCCGATTGTATTGCAGAATTGTGTAACTGCTAAGAGATACTGTGCTACATTGCCACCACTGTGGGAAAGTTAAGACTCCTGGGCTGCGGAATAAGTGAGAAAAATTATTGTGAGACAAGTTGATGGGAGAGGGCAAACAACCGCGCAACAGGCCATGATTTTTATTACCTGCACGCGCGTATATTGTAGCTGCCAGTTTTTATCTTTTTAAAAAAAAAAAAACTTTTGCACTGCGCACGATCGCGCTGTCACACAGGCACCTTTGACATAAAATAATTCAGGGGATACAAACAGCCGTAGGACATACCCGCACCATAATAGTGGACGCACCCGCGCTTTGCGGGATTTAGACTGCTTGGCTGTTTGTTAGGCTTGCATCGCGGCATTCGCCGCCATCTTGGGTAGGTGTTATCTTGAACTGGCCGTTTACTAGGCGCCATCTTGGTTGGCGGTCTAGAGGCTCGCATCGGCGGACTCCCGCGCTCAGAATCACATTTAAGGAGTTACCCCCTCAAGCTCAGGTAGATCCTTATTACCTGCATGCGCGTATATATATTGTAGCTGCCAGTTTTTATCTTTTTTTTTTTTTAAACCTTTTGCACTGTGCACGATCGCGCTGTCACACGGGCACCTTTGACATAAAATAATTCAGGGGATACAAACAGCCGTAGGACATACCCGCACCATAATAGTGGTCGCACCCGCACTTTGTGGGATTTAGACTGCTTGGCTGTTTGTTAGGCTTGCATCGCGGCGTTAGCCGCCATCTTGGGTAGGTGTTATCTTGAACGGGCCGTTTACTAGGAGCCATCTTGGTTGGCGGTCTAGAGGCTCGCATCGGCGGACTCCCGCGCTTCACGGTGTTAAATAGGGATGGTGGGCCCAGCACGCAGCGTGGGCGCGGCGATGGCGCGCCGGAGGTGCGCCAGAGGTAAGCCCGTTTGCACCCGTTCGCGCACAGGGCGCGCAGGCGGCCAGATTTGCTGCTCCTATGTCCCCCTCCCGCATCAGTTACACTAGCGATGAACTCCTCAGTCTGAAACCCCGTGTTTCTTCTGACCATCAGCCTCCCACAATTAGTAAGCGCCTGGAACTCTTGTCCTGTGGCCTGCTTAATGTGAGATCATTGAGTAGGCATCATGCGGAGATAGCTCTACTCATTGAACATCATGAGCTAGATGCACTCTTCATGACAGAGACCTGAACCAGGGTAGAAAGCTCGGTGGAGTTGGGGCAAGCCTGCCCTCCAGGATACAAAATTAGACACAATCCTCGTGTTGGGGCTAGGGGAGGAGGAGTAGGACTGATATACAGGGAGTCACTGGACTTTTCCCAGTTGGAAATTAAGGAAATCCCGGGATGTGAGCTGTTGGGATTCTCCTTGAAGGGACATGGTGGGGTTTTTATACACTGGATTGTTGTGCTATAGACCCCCGGCCAGTGCTCTGTCTACCGTAACCAAGCTCACGGACTTGATTTACGATCTTTCGAACACCCACGCCAGATTTATGGTGTTAGGTGATTTCAATCTGTGGCCGGACGGACCGACAAACTCAGCCTTCAAATATCTGGCTCAAGCGTGCTGTAACATCCATCTGGAGCAGCTAGTTCTTTCTCAGACCCATCTAAAGGGCCACGCCCTGATTTTGATCTTCGCAGACACAAGCCAGGTAATTGTTGGGAATATCCTACCGCAATGCTGGACGGGCCATGCTCTCGTCCAATTTTCCATATCGCTCCCAGCAGGCTACACTAAGAGCGGTAGTTTGGGAGCCACCAAGTTTGGCAGACAATGGTCCAGGCTCCTGAAGCAGGCAAGCCTGCCAAACTTGCTCTCTGGAGCCCTCACGTTGGGAGGCAGTGTGGACGACAGCTATAATTTCCTTAGCCAGCAAATTATCATCTCCTTGGACACTCTGGCTCCGCTGCGGAAAACGCGGGACAGAACTAAACTTCTTCAGCTCAAACTTCAGTGTAAGCGGGCTGAGCGTGTCTGGAGGAAGCAATACCTTGACTCTGATCAATTTCTCTACAAACAAGAACTGGCTGCCTATAAAGCGCAGATCAAATGCGCCAAAGCTAGGTTCTTTGAGGAGACATTACTATCTGCCTCAAATAAATCTCAATAATTTACAACAAGGGGTGGTGATGGACAGAGTCTCTGAATTAAGCAGAGTACTCTCACCCAGTCAAGAGATCAGGGCTAGATCCAACACCGTTTTTTAGCTCATTGCACCATCCCAGTTTCAGAACCTGGCTGTATGCAAATTAGTCTGTCCCTGGCCCAGTGCATCATGGGAACAGGGCAGACCAGACTACAAAAGCCAATTCTTACACTGGGAAGGAAACAAGCTTCCGGGGACCGGTTTCTGCCATTTCAGGCGTCTTCGGCCCGGCTTGCTTGAATCCTGATGGTGCAATGAGCAAGGGACTCACATCTGAGTATACCCTTCCACGCTTAGGGTGGACAAAATAATTTACAACAAGGGGTGGTGATGGACAGAGTCTCTGAATTAAGCAGAGTACTCTCACCCAGTCAAGAGATCAGGGCTAGATCCAAAACCGTTTTTTAGCTCATTGCACCATCCCAGTTTCAGAACCTGGCTGTATGCAAATTAGTCTGTCCCTGGCCCAGTGCATCATGGGAACAGGGCAGACCAGACTACAAAAGCCAATTCTTACACTGGGAAGGAAACAAGCTTCCGGGGACCGGTTTCTGCCATTTCAGGCGTCTTCGGCCCGGCTTGCTTGAATCCTGATGGTGCAATGAGCAAGGGACTCACATCTGAGTATACCCTTCCACGCTTAGGGTGGACAAAATAATTTACAACAAGGGGTGGTGATGGACAGAGTCTCTGAATTAAGCATAGTACTCTCACCCAGTCAAGAGATCAGGGCTAGATCCAAAACCGTTTTTTAGCTCATTGCACCATCCCAGTTTCAGAACCTGGCTGTATGCAAATTAGTCTGTCCCTGGCCCAGTGCATCATGGGAACAGGGCAGACCAGACTACAAAAGCCAATTCTTACACTGGGAAGGAAACAAGCTTCCGGGGACCGGTTTCTGCCATTTCAGGCGTCTTCGGCCCGGCTTGCTTGAATCCTGATGGTGCAATGAGCAAGGGACTCACATCTGAGTATACCCTTCCACGCTTAGGGTGGACAAAATAATTTACAACAAGGGGTGGTGATGGTCCCTTGCTCATTGCACCATCAGGATTCAAGCAAGCCGGGCCGAAGACGGCTGTAATGCCAGAAACCGGTCCCCGGAAGCTTGTTTCCTTCCCAGTGTAAGAATTGGCTTTTGTAGTTTGGTTTGCCCTGTTCCCATCATGCACTGGGACAGGAACAGACTAATTTGCATACAGCCAGGTTCTGAAACTGGGATGGTGCAATGAGCTAAAAAACGGTGTTGGATCTAGCCCTGATCTTTTGACTGGGTGAGAGTATTCTGCTTAATTCAGAGACTCTGTCCCTCACCACCCCTTGTTGTAAATATTTTTGTCCACCCTAAGCGTGGAAGGGTATACTCAGACATGAGTCCCTTGCTCATTGCACCATCAGGATTCAAGCAAGCCGGGCCGAAGACGGCTGTAATGCCAGAAACCGGTCCCCGGAAGCTTGTTTCCTTCCCAGTGTAAGAATTGGCTTTTGTAGTTTGGTTTGCCCTGTTCCCATCATGCACTGGGACAGGAACAGACTAATTTGCATACAGCCAGGTTCTGAAACTGGGATGGTGCAATGAGCTAAAAAACGGTGTTGGATCTAGCCCTGATCTTTTGACTGGGTGAGAGTATTCTGCTTAATTCAGAGACTCTGTCCCTCACCACCCCTTGTTGTAAATATTTTTGTCCACCCTAAGCGTGGAAGGGTATACTCAGACATGAGTCCCTTGCTCATTGCACCATCAGGATTCAAGCAAGCCGGGCCGAAGACGGCTGTAATGCCAGAAACCGGTCCCCGGAAGCTTGTTTCCTTCCCAGTGTAAGAATTGGCTTTTGTAGTTTGGTTTGCCCTGTTCCCATCATGCACTGGGACAGGAACAGACTAATTTGCATACAGCCAGGTTCTGAAACTGGGATGGTGCAATGAGCTAAAAAACGGTGTTGGATCTAGCCCTGATCTTTTGACTGGGTGAGAGTATTCTGCTTAATTCAGAGACTCTGTCCCTCACCACCCCTTGTTATAAATATCAAATAAATCTCAGGCCTTGTTTAAAATCGTTAAAGATTTGTCACGCCCGTCCTGCGCCGCAACTGCTATCCCAGCTTCTCAATCGCTGTGTGACTCGTTGGCAAAGGCCTTCGAGGACAAGATTGCTACCATCTTTTTTTTTTTTTTTTTTAAACCTTTATTGAAATCAAAAGGAGAGACAAGTCGAGGCCTACAACCAAACCGGCCGGCCGCAATGTGCAAAGCAAGCAGAGGTCCCAATGCGAATAATACAGAATCAATCAGCACAAAGCAGAGGTAATATAATCATAAGGGGGAAAAAAAGACATAGGAACCAAAGGGCCAAGACACAGAAGCAAAAGGAGGTTAATTTTATAATATGGGGAAAAGGCGTATGACAGGCTGACTTACAATATATAAACAACCGATAACCCATAACCAACTTCAGCGTCAATAGGGGGGTAAGGGGCCGCATTATAGGGGAGACAACACCATGCACACAAGCAAGTCAGGATATGTGAAACATAGCCGCCCCTGAGCATCATCATCGTCACCTGCCCCCCACCCAAAACACAACCAAGCCAGAACAGAGGGATCGGGGAGGCAGCAATCAAAACCAGCCCGTCATAATAACCTCTAAGAAGAAGGAAGGGAGAGGGGAGGGGAAGAGGAAAAAAGGGGGGAAGAGGGAGGGAAGGAGGGGGAAGGGAGGACAAGGTGAAACAATGAAAAAGGGAAAAGAAATATAAAAACGAAAGGAAGAAGACACGTCGACACAGGCCTCCCGTGGCGGGAACACAGGAGACAACAGGAGTATCAGCACAAGTGAGGGTATGGCAGTCGAGAAGAAAAGCAGCCTAACCATAGAAGGAGGATGAACGACGCCACACACCCCACTCCAAACACACCACAGGAGGCTGAGACAGACGCGGCCTCACGAAAAAGAGATACAAAAGGGCCATAGAACCAGAAAACAAACAACAAATAGAACCCAACCCACCCATCCCACCCTGCACCCCTGCAGAAGGCTATGGCCTACCCTTCCGACAGCGTGCCTGTCGCCCTAAACCAGAACCCGAAATATAGCGAGAAGGAAGAAGGAAAAACGAGACAAAAAGGGGAACAGAAGCGGAAAAAGAAAACACGAGGGAGGAGCATAATAACAGTAATCAAAATGGTCGGCTGCCGCCCTCCGCCCAACCCAACAATCACAGCCAAAAGCAGACCAGAACGACACGTCATCCAGCGCCACAAAACGTACAGAGAAAGGGACCTCCCACCCCTCCACGGGTAGAAACAAAGGCGCCACTAAGTCGCATACCAGGAATCGACCAGGAGACGAGCATATCACCCCAACCCTCTCGAGCCACAGAGTCCATCCACCATATGTCAATATAAAACAAAATACTAAATACGAGTCCAGTATATAATCGATAAAATGGCGACCAGTATAGCGACATGGGGGGTAGATCGGTCCGCAGGGGGGCAGAAGTCCAAACAGAGAGCTGAGATGTATCAGCAATCGCAGCACGGAGAAAGAAAAACAGGAGTTCAGTTTCGCCGCTGGGGCGGGTAAGGGGGTCTCTGTGACAAACAAAGGCAAAGTCATCGGAGCAGGCACAGGAGGTAGCCCATCGATAGTTCCAGGCAAACCGTACTAACATACAAGTCACAAAGCACGAAGTCGACATATTGCGCAATCAGAGAAATCAGCACGCCGCACAGCCATCTCGGTCAGCAACGAAGAAACCGCCAGTCTGTGGTAGGAAACATTCATCCCTGTCCCGTTTTATCTTGTCCAACACTGCTTACCAAAGCGACCCAGGAGGGCGTGAACAGCAGTCCAAAAGCGGCAATTCGAGTGAACCACTCAACCGTAACATATACACTCAGATCTAGCGATCCCAGGCCGGGCCAAAAGCACACCATCCTCATGATATAGAGCGGAGCTGAGCCAGGAAGAGAAGACTCAGTGTCCGACCACTTCCGGAGCGGCCCCCGGGTAACGGGGAGCAGGGCGCGGGGAGAATCCACCCGTTGAGATTGCAATCCGAGATTTTCACGTCGTCTCGGGCAAACACCATCCACAGCAAAAGTCCTCTCGGGGCTCGGAGTCTCATAGCCAGCATTGTCGCACAGGGCAGCCATCTTGTCGTAGACAGACGCGGGGCAAGGAAGGTCGCTGTAGACCCGCGAATCAGCCAAACTCGAACTTCCCAGGGCACACAGAATATCATCCACCTTGCTGGTCAGGGCTCGAACAGAGTATACCATATCATGACGAAGGAAGACAACAGCCGCCAGTAGATCGCCATATCCCTGGTCGCGTCCACGCTTCCCCTCGAACATGTCCCTCTGTTCCACACGTCCACGACCACATTGCAGCCCAGACTCCTCAAAGCCGCATTCCATTGTCACCCTCAGCGGTCTGTGGCATAGACACTCCGAGCCCAGCGGGGCATCAAATCACTGTATAGTGAAGGAGCGGCAAACAAAACCCATATGGTGCCATAGGTAGTGTCCTGTAGTGAAGCCGCCCTGTACGACGTGCAAGAGGCGGAAAATTCGGGAACCTCCCGCCGATAGCGGGACAATGCGCAAGCAGTGTCGTGGCAACCAACAATCCGGGCACCTGCAATCATACGATTCCCCCAATAAACCGCCGGGTACGCTTTGCTCCGTAGCTGCAGTCCGACAGGGCGCACGTTTCAAAATTCGGCCGTTTTCCGGTAGAAATGATCCGACCGGCTCCCCACAGTTACTGGTGCCCGGTGTTGTTCACTTGGCAACCGGCCTCGACACCCACTCGAGGTCCCGGTCACAGGGCCGCTGCGGGCCGCAAACTGCGGTCGGACGTTTCACCCGCTTGCGAGGAAGCGCAAGCCTCAGGATTTCACCATGGGTCGTCGGAACCCATCGGCTTCCGCAACGTGCCGCTTTGGCGCAGGATCACCGACAGGATAAGAACAAAGGAGAAGACGGTTCCCGGAGCCGAGGGACTAAGCGTCCGACCCAGGCGCCATCTTGGCTCCTCCTCCAAGATTGCTACCATCTTGAGCAAGCTGAGTACTCCGTCAGATTCCAATCTTCAGCTGCCATCTCTTGTTGTACCGCCTTTTTCTATGGAGGTGGAGGCCGGGAAAGCCCGGCTTGATAGTTTCCCCCTTCCTTCTTTGGTGGATTTCTGTGCTTTAGCGGACGGAGCATCCTCAGGCTCTCCCCTTGATCCACTTCCGCACAAATTTTGGAAACTGTTCCGTGACGAGCACTTTCCTCCTCTCCATGCGATTTGTTGCCAGTCCCTGGCCACCGCCCGGGTCCCGGACAGCTGGAAGCTTGCGGTGGTTTCCCCGCTTCTGAAGAAGGAAACGCTGGACCTTATGTGTCCAGCAAATTATAGGCCCATCTCATTGCTCCCTTTTCCGATTAAAATCTTGGAGAAACTGGCCACAAAACATCTGTCCAACTTCCTAGAGACCAATGCTTGTCTGGACTTGGCGCAGTTTGGCTTCAGACCAGCCCATGGGACAGAGTCGGCACTGGTGACCATTTTGGATGACCTTCGTTCGCGCGCCGACGAAGGTCGAGCAGCCTTTTTAGTGCTGCTCGACATGTCGGCAGCGTTCGACACTGTCAGCCATGCCATCTTGGTCAGGAGGCTGGAGGAGGCTGGGGTGTCGGGCTTGGCCCTGGACTGGCTGATCTCCTACCTTGGTGACAGACACCAGGTGGTCGCCTTGCCACCCTTTAAATCTAACATCAAAAGGGTCGAACAGGGCGTGCCTCAGGGATCGGCCATCAGTCCCATCCTATTCAATCTTTACCTCTGCCCCTTGGTCAAGTTAATTAAATCTTTCGGCATTGCGGTCACCAACTATGCCGACGACACCCAGCTTATCTTCTCTTTTGAAGGTAAGAATGCGGTGTCACAGGAGACCTTCCACCATTGTATGACCACCACGGCGGAATGGTTGAGCAACAACTCCTTACAGTTCAACAGCTCTAAGACCGAGGTGTTGCACTGTTCGATGGACCGTATCTCCCGGCCTTTACCCCAGGATTTCTGGCCCCCCTCTTTTCAGGGTACGGTAGCGGCGGCAGACTCCGTTCGGAATCTAGGGGTGATGCTCGAACCCAATCTCCAACTGGATGGCTTTGTGAATAAAACGGTGTCCACCTGTATGTTGTTGCTCCGCACCTTGCGGAAGATTCTTCCCCTGCTCCCGGCCCATGCCAGACCAGAAGTAGTGCGTAGTATCATCTTAAGCAGACTTGACTACTGCAACGCACTACTTCTGGGGGCACCTATTACCTTGTTGGGCAAACTGCAGCGGGTGCATAATTCTGCCGCCAAGCTGGCACTCTCTCGTCGGCAGTCTGATTCTTCCTCGGCAGCACTTATGGATCTTCATTGGCTGCCAGTCTCCCAACGTGTTGACTTTAAAGCCCTTTGCTTGGTCTTTCGGGCCCTCCACGGTCAGGGGCCGATCTCCCTGCAGGAGCTGTTCTCCTGGTACACCCCTACTAGATCCCTTCGCTCTGCCTCAGCCTACCTGGTGGTAGTTCCTAAGATCCTGAGGATGCGAATGGGTGGTCGTTCTTTCAGCTATACGGCATCAAGGCTGTGGAACGCGCTGCCATTGTCTCTTAGAAGCATGGGTGACTTATCCTCTTTTAAAAAGGGACTAAAAACTCATCTTTTCCCAAGGACATTGTAATTACAGCTGCCACTATAATATCGTGCTCAGGCCATTGAGGATCACAGCGCCAGGATACCCGTGGGGTGACAGTTGCGCTCTATAAATGTGCCATACAATACAATACATACAATACAATATGTCATAGCACAAAAAAATTATCACAGAACAATATGCAAAACACGAGCGGCTTATTATGCTAAGGCGATCAGGCTTAGTCAGAACCCTTCAAAATCTATTTTTAAAATTTTAAAGGATCTTAGCACCAAAAAATCATTGATAATGACAGTCGCTTCCGATTCTCACTGTGAAAGCTTGGCCTCCTTTTTGTGGAGAAAATCCGGACGATCTATGGTTCATTTATCTCCACACCTGGCTCTATTGTTTGTAAGGCTGAGCCGATCCAGAAACTCTTGAGCATTCCAGAAATGACCCAGGAAGACTTTTCCAAACTATGCGGACAAATTAAATCAGGCTCGCCAGCAGACCCTCTAAGACCTGCCCAATTTAGAGAGGCTTCTGCTCTGGTGCTTGATCCTCTTTGTCAGATAATCAATGCTTCCTTTGCATCAGCTGTAATACCAGCAAGATGGAAACAGGCTTGGGTGTCCCCCATTATTAAAAAGGCCACGCTGGACCCCGCCAAGACTTTTCCAAACTATGCGGAAAAATTAAATCAGGCTCGCCAGCAGACCCTCTAAGACCTGCCCAATTTAGAGAGGCTTCTGCTCTGGTGCTTGATCCTCTTTGTCAGATAATCAATGCTTCCTTTGCATCAGCTGTAATACCAGCAAGATGGAAACAGGCTTCGGTGTCCCCCATTATTAAAAAGGCCACGCTGGACCCCGCCAAGCCTGAGAATTTCAGACCCATTTCTCTGCTTCCCTGGCCTGCGAAGGTGGCAGAAACTCACGTCAACAACATTCGGACGAAATTTCTCCACTCAAATAATATCCTGGACGCCTCACAACATGGTTTCCGAGCTGGCCGTAGCACCGAAACGGCTCTGTTGAGCATGACAGAACATCTCAGGACTATACTGGACGCAGGTCAAACGGCGGCACTGATCCTATTGGACCTCAGTGCCGCCTTTGATACGGTCTCGCTCGAGGTCCTGCTGCACAGGCTGAAGGGAGTCGGTGTTGATGGCACTGCACTGGAATGGTTTCGGGCTTTCTTAACTGGAAGATCCTTCCGCGTCTCCACACCACCATTTCTGTCCAAAGAACGACCTATTGAGCAAGGTGTACCCCAGGGTACTCAGCACTCAGCCCTACGCTGTTTAATGTTTATGTCCAACCATTAGCTGAGGTAGCCAAACAATGGGACCTTTCAATGATTTCATATGCTGACGACACTCAGCTAGTGGTAGACCTGGGGGAGCCTAGTGCCTCGAGCGCCTCTCAATTTAAGAACGGCCTTACGGCCGTAGCTGGCTGGATGAATGCGAATTATTTACAACTAAATGCCAGTAAGACCGAGGTCCTACTGGTGGGAAAGAATGTGTCGCAATGGGGAGAGAAATGGTCGCCAGAGACGATGGGGAATCTCCCCGAGCATAAATCAGAAGTAAAGAATCTCAGAGTCTGGATCGACTCCTCTCTTAACTTCACCACTCACACCAAAAAAGTGGCAGCTACCTGTTTTGGTACTTTACTCAACCTTAAACCCATCCTTAAATTCTTCGATTCATCCACCCGCCAGCTTATTGTGCAGGCAACCATCCTGTCGCGTCTTGATTACGCAAGCTCCCTACTTTTGGGGGCCAACCAGGCGGAGGTTAAAAGATTGCAGCGGGTCCAAAACGCAGCTGCAAGAGCCTTGATAGGTCTCCCCTGCTTTCATCCAGTAACAGATACCCTGACCAGGCTCCATTGGCTCCCGGTGGCCAAGCGGATCCAATTCAAGGTCTTGTGCCTTGCTTTTAAGGTCCTGAAGCTAGCAACCCCGCCCATGCTCTGTTTTTTGCTGAGTCCATATGTCCCCCGTCGTTCTTTGCGGTCGGAGGGCCAAGACTTGGCAGTGGTCCCCAGGGTGAAGCGCTCACACCTGGTAGGCCGTTCTTACGGCTATTTGGAGGCGAAATTGTGGAATGCTCCACCGTCGCAACTACGTGGTCTAAACGACCTTCTGCCATTCAGGAAGGCTATTAAGACCCACCTCTTTTCTTTGAATTAGATCCATAGTTATTGTTGTGCTAAGGCGTGCCGGACTATGGGGTAGCCCTCTTCTTGCTGCTTGAAAAAGCGCCGGGACACCCCTTAGCTGGGGCAGCCGTGCGCTATAGAAGAACACGTAACATAACGTAACATCCCTATCTGTATCTACCCCTTTGCTTGCCAAATTTCTGCAAACCCAATGTATGTGTGTTCTTACAAATCATATATTTTAAAAAATACCAATGAAAGGTTTTCATGAGATATGTTGCGTCCCTGTACATTTCGTTATTTGCTAGTGAAACTGAATTACTGTGTCGCGAACAGATGCGTGTCTAAAAAGTGTGTCACCAACATGAAAAGTTTGGAAAGCTGTGCTATAGACAACACGGTGTCACGACAGAGAACGGGTAACCACTAACCTTGAACGCCAGATACAGCGGGAGCAATGGAAGATGCCATATAACCCTTCCCCCTGTATGAAACCACCTGTGAGTATATATATATATATATATACCCACTCCGCAGGTCACACCACAGTATGGGAAAGGGAAAAAAGGGACAAACTAAACAATAAAGGTGCAGCAGCGAAATCACTCAATAGGGATATGTTCTGGACTTGTAGACCTCACTCCTACGGTCGCCCCGTGTTCCCTGCAGGTGAGACACAACACAACACACATGAAGTCACCACCCTAAGCCACCATAATATATCAATATTCTATATGTGATGCACTTACAGTTAATACAGCCGCACTTATCCAGATACAAAAAGGCACAAAAGGTAAAAATAAAGAAAAGAAATCAAGAATATTCTCCACCACTGTTTTCCAAGAGTAAAGTACCCTATGAAGCAAAAGACACTGCGTATACATTTCAGCAAGAAGCCACTGTGGAGGTACTTCTCTTAGACCAGACAATCCCCTTAGTAGCGGTGAGTATTTCCACTTGGGTCCAAGGGGAGTTTTTCTGATTTAACATGCGGTTCCAGCGTGTATTGGCAAGCAACCCAAAAAACAAATGAACAAAAAATAATTGAAGAAGAGCACTCCGAGCCTATCTTTACTCGTAATCGCATTCCAGTGCGTATACATGAACTTAACTTGGCCCCAGGGAATGCACAAAGTAATGCCCTTCAGCGCTAGTCCTCAGATCGGGTCCTGCTGACAGGAGGTGAAAAAGCGCTTCAGTGCATTTTCATAGGTCGGAGCCTGATGTCAGGGTGCAATGCGATCGTCCTCCAGCGCGTACGCGAGCATAAACTTGCTTGTGGCAGTCTCCCTCGATTGCAGGAAAGGCCCCCTGCGGTTTTAGAAGACGTGGGCTTTTGGAATCCAGGCAGCCGCTAAACGGTAAGCGTTGCAGAAAGCAACCTTCTGGTAAGACGATAGAATAAAAGTGACAAGCACTGTGTTGTTTGTGGGAGGAGCTTAAGTACGGAGAAAAGATATAGGACAAGTAAGGACTCCCTTGGCATTATGGGAGATGTAGTAACAAGTCATACACACTTCCAAAGTTCCTCATACACTCATGTGGGCTTTCTATAGTGTAATCCCCCCTCTACCTATGCTAAACGTGACACACAGCAACACGCAGCACATGTAAGGCCTTACTCACTATTCTTGAGAGGGCTTTCCAGCCAGCAGTTCTTTTGTAGTCCTGCATCCTCAGTCAGCATAGTTCTGCTTGGCATCTAGAATCTCTGCAGAATCTATAGGAAGACAGATGGAGACTATTACCTTGGACACTTTAAAATAAAAAAATGCGATGTGATGTAACAGTGCAACTCAGAACTGGTGCATGGTGATTTAACAGTGCAACTTAGAAGTGGTGTATTGTGGTTAAGAGTGCAAAGTTTAACTAATGCAGAAAGGCGAATAGTGTGTTAACTATTCAACCTGATAATTGGTCAACTGAAGACTTTATTTAGGTTGGATATATCATAGATTGCTAAATCCTGATTACAGAACCTTGTGGTAGATGTTACAGCACTCACCTCAGGTATTCAGCAGTAAGGAGAGGGCTGAGATAGTGGAAGTCAGATCATTCTGAATTCTTACAGATAATCCTTGTAGTTCTTTAATTCCCTAGCATTTCCTGTACCTGGTCCCCTACCACCATCCTACATCACATTAGTGGGAATGAGGGAATAAAGTGGTTAACTCAGTTTATGTAGTCATCACGGGGAACTTGTTTGATTGGAGTTTACGGTCACATGTACCAACTAAATTGTTATTTACTCCCCACAGTTTACTAGACCACTGTCCCATTCATGGCCAAGTACAACTAGTGTCAGAGAGAACACATATGTGCGATCAGACCAGACTAATTAGAAGCACCAGACAGGAAGACTCCTTCTCTCTTCTCAATCCCATGCCCCTTAGGGCTGACTCATCCCCAAGTACCAATAGGTGTTTGATGCAGCTAGTTCTCGGGTGGAGTTGGTAACCAGCATCTGAGACAACATTGTGCCTCCAAGAGATCGAACGCCTGAAGGTTACAGCTCAGAAAGTAACAGAACAACAGGCCTTCTTACATCTTGTCTGGGTATGATGGATTCACAGACTGCCTCCCTTACAGAGGTGGTGAACCTCTTGGAAACATTACAGAGCAACTCTAGTGACATGAGACAGGCTTTACGACAAACTCAGGAAGACACTCAACATATTACACATAAGTTAGACTTCCTGAAGGGCCCTTCTTGTACTCCGAGTGCAGGGTAGGAGTGTGGTCCACATTCAAAGACAAAAGCTTTATTGAAACCTCCTACATTTGTATATTTTGACCCTGCCAGCCCTTCACCACAGTCCATAACGGAGGGGGCCACCATATCTTTGATTCATGTAGTCACACTCGCGGCTGTGCAACTCACTTCCCCAGAACGATTTTACGGTGAGACTGCTAAAACAATGCCAATGTGCATTTCATAGGTAGACCAGTGTATTTCTCAGATGACCAGTCCAAGGTGGCCTTTGTTTTCTGTAATGTGTGGGTACAGCAGCTTCTTGGTCACTTCCCTTTGTTGAGAGGGATGTCCCACGTCTTTATGACTTTACTGCACTCAGAGCTGAAATGAAGAAGCTCTTAAACCTCCACACCTTCATGTATTCAGTTGACTCGGAATGCTCAATCTAAAATAAAGCAATAAGACCTGCTGTCTTATTTAACCTCATTCAACCTTTTAGTCTGTGTGGCCAGAGCAAAAAACGTGCTTCTGTGTTTTACAGAGGTCTTTGTGATGAGCTAAATGATCTACTGGCTCAAGTCGTAGATTCAAAGGTGCACTTGCCCCTGCACATTTGCACCTGCATTTTCTGCAAAGTTCCATGAGAGGCAGGCCACCTCATTCCCGCCTAGCACGCTTAAATTGCTTAAAAAACAGCATACAGTGGAGAACATTGTGTACATAATTTAACAGGAGTGCGCGACACATCACCACAATCCTCAAGTTGTAGATTCGCCAGAAACCTGCAAGGATTTGATAGATATAATGGTTAAATTGGATCACGTACTTTCTGAGCACAAAGGAGAACGAGCTGAGTCAGACGCCAAGGTGGTGGTAGTCTGCAAAAAAGACCAGAAGTTAGAACTGTTGAAGAACCTGAACCAATGCAGATAGGGAGTCTTTGTGGTTCTTTGTCTAGATAAGAACAGCAACGTGGTCATGATCAGAAACTGTGTTTATATTGTAGCAAGGGTGGTCATTTCTTAAAAGACTGTACTGCAAAACCAAAGATTAGACCAAAGGCTGTGACTGTTACAAAAGAAGAGGAGGGTAACGCAAACACTTGGTAGTTCAGGAGACCAAACCCCTGGGTACTGAAGAAACCATGGTCTCCCATTGTCTTGCTAATACGTCTCAAGATAATTCACATTCCCAATTTCATGTAGCTGCTAACCTGTTGTGGTTTTCTGGTTCTTATAACATTCCTCTGCAGGTATTATTGAACTCCAGAGCCACAGGACCCTTCAGATACTTCATTTGACAAAGAATTACAAATACTGATTATTGCTGAATCTCGGTCTGAAATCATTAGCACAATCGATAGATCTGAAATTTCTTTTTTTTTATATATATATTTGTATTGGTATTTACAAAATACAAATTACATATAATGACAGACATATAGTTACACTTTCTTGGTTAAAATTCTCGCCGCTGACTTAAGACAAAATAAAACATAAAACATAGAACATAAAACGTCTAGTGGTGGCGGTTGGTTAGACAGAAAGAAAAGAAAATCAGTTCCCTTTGGATGGGTTGAGGTTTGACCCTGGTTGTTATATGGAGATTGTGTGTTTGTTTGGTATGGATCTATCCTGACCTATATTTCTCTTCTATGGTCAGCCGGGGCTTCAGGGCTTGGACTGAGTACACCTGTTGTGTGTAGAGGTGTGCTTTGCCTATGGTGGTTTGAATGTGATTGTCCAGTTTGGACCACATCGCTCTGAAATGGTGTCTACCGGGCGTGTTTCTGACCAGTTTCCACTCAAACAATACCAGTTAATGTGGTTATTCGTATGGATCAAAACGAAACTATCAGTTTCGATCTGATTTGTGCTCCACACTTTAAGGCTATTTTGGGGAATCCATGGCTTTATAAACAAAAAAATGTACTGGACTATGAAGACCCTGATGTTTTGTCACCACAGTGCCAGGAACTGTGCAGTCAATAGCATCTGAGAAGACCACTCTTACTTTAGGTAGTCTTGAAAAAGAGCATGCTTGAATAATACCTTACTGAGATTTCATAGGCGCGTTCTACCAAGGCAAAGCCTATACGTTACCTCCCTAGCGGCACTTTAATTGCCGATTGATTTACAACCAGGGGTGTACCTTCGCTCTAGTCACATATACGCACTAACTGAACGAGAGAACCTGCTCTTGTGTGACTATCTAGATGAGATGCTAGACGTTGGCTTCATCCGACCTTCTAGGTCCCCAGACTCTTCATCTTTGTTCTTCATTCCTGAGGAGGGAGGAGAACTTAGGACATGCATAGACTACAGGGCACAAAATCATATAATGATCAAGAACCAGTATCCATTACCTTGATCTCAACTTTACTGGTTGATAACACAAAGGAGCCTAGAGGGTGAAGCAGGTCATAGGTCGCCGTCCATATGTTGTTTGACACTATATTGGTTGTTTGTGGTCTATTTTCACTGCATATCTTCACAAAACACTTTCCTTTATTGTGTTTTTGGGACACATTTTTCTTTTCGAGCTTGATGGTGCCAATGATGAGAACAGGGCAATCCTGGTGAGTACCTGCCAGGTTCCCGTTGGTGGTGCGCCCGTGAGGTGCCATCTCGCTTTCACACACTTTTTTCTTCCTTCTGTGTTGTATTTTGACACTAGGGTGTTTGTTTTTGTTGTCTCACAACTGAGATTTTACTTTCAGGGAATTGGCGAATGTTTAAGGAGGCACTAACTTTGGATATACCCACTACCCCAATAACAAGCATTTACAATGCAATGGTTTCGCCTTTGAAAAAGTTAGAGCTATTGGCATTGTAAATGACAAAATTTGTATTTATGTGTTGGTTTTCAAAACAGATAAATAAATGGCATTGTCATTTACATTGCCATTAGCTTAATCTCTCGCAAATGTGAGACCTATTGTACCCTACGGACGAGCTCAGCAGACAGTAATTACTACCACACACACACACCCAGAGCCACACACCCAGAGCCACACACACACACCCAGAGCCAGCCACACACACACACACACCCAGAGCCACACACATACCCAGAGCCACACCCACCCACCCAGAGCCACACACACCCACCCAGAGCCACACACACACACCCAGAGCCACACACACACTCAGGAGAGCAAGCACAGAGAGGGGGCAGGGAAGCAAGCACAGCGAGGGGGCAGGGAAGCAAGCACAGCAAGGGGGCAGGGAAGCAAGCACAGCGAGGGGGCAGGGAAGCAAGCACAGTGAGGGGGGCAGGGAAGCAAGCACAGCGAGGGGGCAGGGAAGCAAGCACAGCGAGGGGGCAGGGAAGCAAGCACAGCCAGGTGGCAGGGAAGCAAGCACAGCCATGTTGCAGGGAGCAAGCACAGCCAGGGGAAGGGGAACCAGGGGGCGGGGGAGCAAGCACAGCCAGGGGGCGGGAAAGCAAGCACAGCCAGGGGGCAGGGAAGCAAGCACAGCCAGGGGGCAGGGAAGCAAGCACAGCCAGGGGGCAGGGAAGCAAGCACAGCCAGGGGGCAGGGAAGCAAGCACAGCTGGTCGAGACTGGGGCCTTGAAGCTTCTGAGCAATAGACGTGAAGGCGAACAGGTGGCTGGATCCCTGAGTGTTGGTTGAATGAACGTGACGGTTGAAGGACCACCTGCTCTCAAGGATGACTCCCAAGTACTTGTAGCCTTTGCTGTGTTATAGGGCGTCGCCATTAAGATGCCACCTGTTTCTCAGGCTAGGTTTTAAGCTGAAGGCTACCGTTTTGGTTTTAGATTGGTTGATGCCAAGCATGTTTGCTTCTGTGTAGTCCTGAAGAGTTGAAACTAGTAATTGTAGACCTATCTTTGTCTGGCTTAGGAGCACTAAGTCATCTGCGTGTAACAGATGAATCATTATTTGCCTTACGAGCTTGGGGGACGGGGGGCAATTTGCTTCATTAAGGTGGTTGG
This sequence comes from Lissotriton helveticus, assembly GCF_964261635.1. Taxonomy (NCBI): domain Eukaryota; kingdom Metazoa; phylum Chordata; class Amphibia; order Caudata; family Salamandridae; genus Lissotriton; species Lissotriton helveticus. The sequence goes on from NC_136072.1 coordinate 794,481,971, forward strand.
ACCTCTCTGCTATGAAATGGTTGAAGAGCGAAGGTTCTAGCACACAGCCTTGTTTTAAGCCAGAGTCCGTTTGAATCCTCCTTGACACACAGCGGCCGTCCCCCAGCTTGGTCTGCACCCAGTTGTTCGAGTATAGGTCTAATATTGCCCTCAGCAAGATGCCCGGTTGCAACGTTGTCTCTTTTTTACAAGCCTCTCATAGCATTGTCTTACTTTTTGTAGTGGACTTATACATCCTTATTCTTGGCTCATACAGGTTGGAGCTTACTACGGTCGCCATCAGCTACTCAATACTCTCTCTGGCAACACTAGGTCACTCTATACTTCCTATTGAGCCATACACTTACCTCGAATATATATGGTTAGTAGAAGTTTTGTCACATTCAGTTTATCCCATTCATATTGTTACAAAACCCCTCTATGACTCGGACCATTGTTTTTTCTTTCAGTATTTCACACCTCAACTACCATAGTTTCTAATGCAATCATACTAACAATTTTGGACAGTATTGCTATATTTTGCTTACTTTGTTTTTAAGTTATGCTATTTTTGACTTTCTGTCCAACGCTTATGGATACATTTTCAAGGATTTTTCGGACTACACACATATTTTTTAATATATATTATGTTTCTCAACACTGCACTTTTCAGTGAAGACTCCTCTTGGTAGTGGTACCTGCATACATGCTTACACATGCCTTATATATGCACAGGTATTTTTCTTTCGATTTACCATCATGGCTGGGTATTAACACATGTTTAGGCGTTTTTTGTCACTACCTAACTTGGATGACTGGGTGTCTTTCACTTCAGAGTATCCTGTTTCTCTTCAAACCTCTTTACTAACTTCTAAGAAGATCATAATTCATTATAACAAAATTGAAATTTCGGTTTTGTGATCTTTGTACATATGCAGCCTTAAAAAAGTCGCCTTAGACGAAACATGTGCCGGCTGCCTGATGCTGTGAATGCTGATAGGATATCGGACCAGTTGGAAACTTTGAATGAAATTAATACAACTTTAAATGTTTCACATAACCCGCCATTGTGGACTTTATTTTTTGCGATTGCTATGTAAATGAGTGCTTCGGTATCAATTTTTGTATAATTGAAGTATGGTAATCCCTAAGGCTTACTATCAGGCTTATACTCGGAGTGACGTGGCTTATCGATCCCAACAGAGCTCCACCACATGCATTAACAATTTTTTACCCATACTCAACTCTATACACAGTTGTTAGGAAGTATGATTGATCAGACCACATCCACCCAAACTTTGCATTTCTCCTAGAATACCTACTTGAGAGCTCACACCATTGTGGGGCAGGTAGGTGGCGTTTACAAATAATGCAATCCCAGAGAATAAAAGGTCATTGGGATTTCATACGTGTGAAAACATTTAAGATTTTTTTTTTTTAAACTGGCGTTTCACTTTAACGCTGCAGCGACTTCCCTGCAGTGACTCTTAACTGAAATGTAATATTCTGACAGTCAGGGGTGCCCATGCTCAGATGAGCCCCAAGGTGACCTTTGACTGCACCGTGCTGTTATCACGAGTGCTTCCGATGCCTCTCAGCTGCTGCTTATTAGTGAAGTGCCCCGTGCTTGAACGCTCCCCAGATAAGGAAAAAAAACGTGCCAACAACGCCAATTAAGGAGAATTCTGGAATGCTTGTGTCACGCCGTGCCTTATAGATCCATTGGGCAGTGACCTTGAGGATTTCTTTTGTCCTTTTTATGAGTTCCCTAGGTCCAGGGGCTGTCAGGAAGGCACTGAGCAGCAGCATCAGGGTTCCTCCATTTTTCGCCATGTATTTCTTTTTATTCTTTTATTCACATGAGCCTTTTAGACACGAGAAGCCGCCATGAGCAGGGCACATCCTCATTCTGAAATGACTAAAGTGCCCACAGGGTTGTGAGGGAAGCTTTTCTCTCAAAGACGCTGCAGCGATTGCCAGCAACATTAATTTCCTAAACATATTAACGCGGCGTCGAGAAATTAAGCCAAGAATGTACGAATGGGCTATTTTCGTTTTTAAATAATTTGCTTTGTATTTTTTGTTGGCATTGAGACTTTAAATGTTTTCCAGTTCACGATCTGCGCCTAGCTTTTTAAAGAGGAGCAGAGCATTAGATATATTATCACTTTTAGTAGTCCTGAAACTATTTTCAAAAAGTGGTGCTGGTGTCATAGCTTTAAAGCTGAAAGTGTAAACAATCTTTAACATCCTTCAAGAACTGCGCGCTGTTAGTTCCACCTCTAGTGGTCAGTGTAAGTATTTTATTTAATACTAATGTATCATCACTCCATAATCATGCATATAAAAATTATTTCTGTGGGTAACAAGTTACTCAAAGGTTTGGAAGCCACTGCCTCTTGGCTGTAACTTGGTCGTTTCCCAGAGCACAAGGGATTCTTGACTGGTTTCCCCTCATCTGTGAAGCTTCCTGAATGTCGGCCATTTTATAATATTGAACCCTTCACGGAGGCGAAGGGAGCGCAAGATAGATTCGAGTCGCCAGGAAGCAATATATCAATAGCCATTAGTTTATGTGGGACTCGGTTTTTATTAGATCCTCTGTTTTAGTTTTCGGTCTTAGAAATCCCAGACACAGCAGAAACCTACAAGAGCTCATTACTCTCTTCACTGCCAGCCAGATCAACAAGTCAGGTCCCGGACCGGCAGCCAATCACAGCGCGGCCCGGGGAATGACGTCACGGGGGTGTCCCGGGCCGGCAGCCAATCACAGCGCGGCCCGGGGAATGACATCACGGGGTGTCCCGGGCCGGCAGCCAATCACAGCGCGGCCCAGGCTACAAGGGGCGGGACTTAAAAAAAGGCATGGAAACGCCCCCGAATCGCGTTCTGACGGGGAAAAAGTGATTGACAACGATGTCTTCCAATGGCTAGCCTCCATTTATGGAGCTAGCCAATGGAAGAAGGGGCGGTTTCAAGTCCCCACTACTGAGATAACATTAGATTTCGCCCTGTGCGAGCACTGCTGCGCAGTGCTACCACCAGGGCGAAACCTAAAAAAGAAAGGGGAGTAAGCTTGTAATGTTTGTGCAACATAGGGTATACCTGAAAAGGTTTAACTTGTAATTGCCTATAAGATCTAGGTCAATTGTATATTGATCTCAACTTTACTGGAACAAGTGAAAGAGGCTGCAATCTACAGTAAATTGGATCTCAGTGGAGCATATCACCCTGTATGGTTCCGAGAGGGTGACAAGTGTACACCTGCTTTTTGTGGCAAAGTCGGTCTCTACGAATACCTTGTCATGCCTTTTGGAGTGTGCAGCGTCCTGCCGCTTTCCAGTGCTTTTTTTTTTTTTTAAAACAGTTTTTATTGCAGACTTATGAAATACAGGGTCCAAGCAGTTATTCATCTACTCCCTGCCGTTAGCTCCCCGCAACCCCCGTTTTCCAATTAACACAGCCATGAAGCCCACAACCCGGAGAACCGGCGGCGTTGTGCAATGTTTCTCAAATCACAGCAACTCGGTGCTAGGTGCAGCCGTAGCGCCTGGGAGTTCCTCGTCCGCTTTTATGTTTTTCTACCCCCTCTCAATCTCCACCCCCCCACAACTATATAACTACCAACTCCCCCCTCCCCACCCACCACCCCATGGGTCGCGCCCCCTACGTCTGAGCCCGCTGTTAGCCTGTCTTCTTGAGTGTAATCAGGAAAAGATAAATGTCTAGTTGTTATTTGTATCCTGCGTGTGGTCTGGGGCAGCGGCGCCATTGCTGGGAGTACTCTCCCTTTCTGGGGTTGCACTGTCGCGTAAGGCCTGCACAAGCGCCTCCCATGCGGCAGCCGCCTCTAGCGCCTTGTCATTCGCAGTTCGGCGTGCCTGTTGGTATCTGAGCGTGCTCTCACATGCTGCCCATTTCAGGAATTCAGTCTCCCATTGCTTGTGTGTGGGTCCCGTTCTCGCTTTCCAGTTCCTCGTTATTTCCCTCTTAGCCAAGAGAAGTCCCATATCTATAAATGTACTGGTGATCTTATTTTTTGGTGTGTGGGGGAACCAGTGCAGTATACTAACGGCCTTATCATACTCCAAGCCTCTGTCAGTTAAGTCATTAAGTGTCTCTCCAATCCCTTGCCAGTATTCCCGTAGGTGTGAGCAGTCCCAGAGCATGTGGCCCAATTCCACCCTCTCCGCAGTGCATCTGGGGCACGCTGCGTCAGTCACTCCGAAATATTTCCCAATTTTTCCAGGTGTTAGATAAGCCCTATGGAGGACATAAAAGTGTATTAACAGGAACCGTGCATTCCTAGTGCTTTTTCGCGCTCGCCGCACTATCTGTGTCCATGTCGTGTCGGGAATTTCCTTATCAAGGTCCGTTTCCCATTTGGCTTTCAACGCTGACAGCGGTTGTAGTGTCTCCCGGAGCATCCTAGAGTAGAGGCATGTTACAGCTTTATAGGTGCCTGCCGCCATCTTCCAGTGCTTTATCAATGAGGTACTTCATTGATAGATTTACAGTGGTCTATATCGGCGATATTTTAATCGATTCAAACTCTTTTGGCTATATTTTATTCTAGTCAAACTCTTTTGAGGGGAATGTAACCCACGTGAGGTCAGTCTTACTAAAGTTGAGAGAAAACAACCTTTTTGTGAAACTTCAAAAATGCCTGTGTCACACTACAACTGTAGAATTCTTGGGATTTAGCGCCCCATTAAGCATTCAAATGGACGCTAAAAAAGTTGAAGCTGTAATACAGTGGAAGCCAACACAGAACATGAAGGAGATTCAAAGCTTCCTTGGGTTAACCAGTTTTTTCACAGGCGTTTCATAAACCATATTTTGGCTACAGAAGCACCCATCACTAAGCTTCTGAAGAAAGGGCCTAAATTCCTTTAGGACACTGAAGCTAAAAAGGTCTTTGTACTGCTGAAAGAAAAATACAATTCAGCCCTGATCCTTTGTCATCCAGACTCCTTACAACTGGTTTTGATCAAAGCAGATAAATAACAGATAGCTGCCGGAGAAGTGCTCGCACAAAGGGATCCTACCAGTGGCCAGCTACACTCCATAGCTTATTTGTAAACAAACTAAACTCTGCAGAGTATAACTACCAAGTTGCATAAAGAGAACTGCTACCCATCAAAATAGCATTTAAAGAGTGGTATCCTTACCTGTTAGAGGCCGACATACGATTACTGTTCTAACTGTTCAACACAATCTATAGTTCCTGAAATCCATATGGGCCCTCTCGGCCAGACAGTTATGATGGTCACAATTATTTAGTGACTACAGTTTTGAAATCACCTTCCATCCTGGAAAAAATAACCAGAAGGCAGACGCTTCTTCCAGATACGGATATTCTACCTTAGAATACAACGTCGATCCTACTTTAATGATAACTGCTGAGAAGGTGGTGGAGTTCATGTCTGTAGAAGACTTCATGACGCAGTAGCATCTTGAACAAAACACTGACTCTGCAAGAGAAGTGTTAGAGTAAAATGACGTAATTCAAAAAGAAAGTTTTTATCTCAGACAGGGGTTCTTAGTTCATTTTCCACCTCTGGAGGGCTCCCTGTGAAGCTATGGGCATTGAAATTAAATCGCCCTCCAGTTCTCACCTTCAAACAGATGGACAAGCAGAAAGGTTAAATCAGTGCTTAGAGCAACTTCTGCGTTACCAAACCTTCCAGGACAGTTCCTCTTGGGGGGAGGCCCCTCACAGATCACAGAATTCGCCTATAACAATTCCACCAACGAGTTCTTGGGGTATTCACTGTTCTACTGTGCCATCGGGAGTCATCCCAGAATGATCAATATAGAAATTAAAACCCCTGCACCTTTACCTGCAGTACATGACCTCCAAGAACATTTAGCACACATTCTGTTATGGTCACCAGGTTATCCTCAGGATCGGGCTGAAGTAAGGTAGGGTCCCCCTATCGACAGCCCCAAATCCGGATAGAGTGAATTCTCTTGGACTAGTGGGATGGTCAAGCGAGGGAAGGACAGGATAGGAACAGCAGGGAGGGAGATCTGGGAAGAGACAAAGAAAGACAATGTGTAAGTATAAACATAACCCCTAACTTGGCTATAATACTTCCACATTCGCCGGGGATGCCTGGTTTCACCTTGGAGATGCCCAGTTAGGGACCATCTCACAGGGATAGCCAGAACGGGTTCCCCAGCGGTCTACAGCGCCAGGACGCCTCAGGGCAGCAGTGCGCTTTACAAGACCACATACATACATACATACATACATACATAAGTTAAAGATAAAAGATGTCACGCTCTACTTGTAAAGGAAAATAAGGATAGCTGTATATCGGGTGAGATGTGAGGGTGACCACAGAGTATAAGCACGTTCCTTGCAGCTACATATATAGGAAACACATATAATTAGTTCATCATGGGTTAATACACAATCTACTGTCGTTTTTTTGTAAAGCAATGCAATGATTTAGAGAACATAGTGTACCTACGTGAGGACTGCACTATTCTCAGAAGACTAGGACCACTCAGACTGGACACCCTCAACAGTTCTCCCCTAAGTAATAAGAGATGACACAACAACCTGTATCAGCCAAAAATCAGGAAACACCACAATAATAGCTTAGTATTCAGCGATTCCAATTGTGAAGTAGCCCTTCTCCTCCTCTAACCTCGAGGAAGGGGAGCTTGTCATGTAGTTCGGAGAAAGCCACCACCTTGTCCCAGTAATGGGCGAACAGTCTTTCTCTATGCAAAAAGCTGCTTGGCAATCAGGAAACAAACAGCAACCGCTCCCGTGTTGTAATCACAGCGGGAGTGTCAGTAACAGGGATACTTATTAGTGCCTTAAAGTAATAGCAGAAACCTCCTCCCGCATGAGACCGCAGCGAATCATGCATCTCTCCAACGGGAAGAGAACCGGGTAAACACTTCCAAAGCCTCAGAAATGCTAACTTTACAACAGGAACAAAAGCCGGTGCGATCACGCACCCTTACTCGACCAAAGTCCAGGTACTCTACGGGAACACAGGATAATCGGCGTCTTCGTGTAGGCGCCATCTCCATATAACCATTTCCGCTGACGGCACGTCGGACAACGACGTACATGTCAGCGCGTGTGTTGGACAATGCAAGCGGATGACAGGAGTTTTAGTTCCCCTTCTGGCTCCTCGGTCGTTGTCGAAGTGCTCGCGCTCTGTGTGACCTGACAGCTCAAGCAAATTTTGGACATGCTATAGCAAATTATAAATATAACGCTGACAAACATAGAGGTCCTGGGGAACAGTATATACCTGCAGACTTAGTCAGTTTATCCACCAAATACCTCTGTCTAAAATGACAAAACAAATTCCAACCAAACTTTTTTTCCCATTTCCCATTCTGAAGGTGCTAAGTCTAGTAGCGATAAAACTACATTTACCGACATTACTAGTTCACGCAGTATTCACATTTCCCTGGGTAGACCGGTAAACGTAGACATCCATTTGCCTGCTCTCATCCCCCTATTCAAGTAGGGGACCATCCCGAGTATGGGGTGAAGGCAATTCTAGATTCCAGAGGGACGCTTTACTAGTTATACGACTGAAAGGGATGCAGGCCTTTAGAATAGATCTTTGGAGCCAGTATGACATGTACATTCAACGTTTGCAATGGCAGTTCCACCTACGATACCTACAGAAACTCAAACCTGTGGGGAGGGCCCGAGGAAGGGTGTACTGTCATGACTGCCCTGGGCCCCTTTCGCAATTTACAGTCACAGGTGAAGATCAGGGTGGTAAGGAGAAGTCTGGGAAAGGTGAGTTGGCTTTGCAGTAACATTTGATCTCTAGCACAGTCTTTTACACTCCATCAAATGCCCCCAACCTACAAGTACAAGAGAATCCCACTCTTGTGAGATTTTGTCCTCTTGTGAGGTTGGGAACTATTTAGGTGCAGCTGGCTATGGGTATTTATTCGTATTCATCTGTAGGCAAGTGAGAATTTGCGAGCGGCTGGTTCCAGTCCCTCAGCAACGCCTGTGTTCTATGACACTCAGCTCCACTGTCTCCGTTTTCAGCAACACAGCTCTTCTGCATCCTGACGACCTGAAAAACAAGATGGAAGATGGTACAACTGACTACTATTCGACAGACAGAAAAGGTAACGCGCAGTGCATGTAAGGCCTTATTTAACATCCTCAAGAGGGGTCTCCTGGCAGTGATTCTTTTGTAGTCCTGCAACCTGAGTCAACACATTTCCGCGTGGCATCCACTCTCTGCAGAATAGGCAAGAAAGACAGACTGTTGCCCTGGACACTTTGAAATAAACAACACGCTGTGATATAACAGTGCAACTTAGAACTTGTGTATTGTGACTTAACAGTGCAACGTTGAACCAATCAACAAAGGTGTATAGGGCCTGATTACAAGTACAGGTGCTATTTATTACACCTGGTAAATAACGATGCCACAAGGTTTTTATTTATTGTCAGTGATAAATAGCACCTACTACAAGTTTCTGGGGAATAACGTGGATTTTGTTTTTTAATTCACATACTTCTGCATGATCCAATAAATACCATGTGCTTTTCCCCGTTGAATTGCAGCAGGTTTCACCTGCCGAAATGGAATGAATGTTGATGTATTTAGCGCATCTGATAATTATCAGATGCATTAAATAAAATCAAACTTATAATTCTGACCCATATGTTAACCGGTTGTTTGCGCTTCGGTCGGAATTTAACGGGCAACTCGTAATCAGGGCCATAGTGTGTTAACCTGATAACTGGTCAACTGAAGACTTTGTTTAGTTTGGATATATAATAGATTGCCAATTCCGGATTACAGAATCTCGTGGGATAGGTTCCAGCACTTACTTCGGGTATTCAGCAGTAAGGAATGGTTGGAGATAGTGGGAGTCAGAGCATTCTTAATTCTCACAGATAATCCTTGTATCTCTATAATTCCTTAGCATTTCCCGTTTCTGGTCCTCTACCACCATCATACATCACATTAGTTGGAAAGAGGGAATGGAGTGGTTAGATTAGTTTCTCTAGACAACAGGGCAAACTTGTTGGGGTGAAGGTTAAGATTACATTTACCTTCTAACGTGTTATTTATTCCCACGCAGTTGACTGGAAACTGTCCTAAATGTGACCAAGTACAGCTAGCGACGGATAGGACACATTTGTAAGGTCAGACCAAACTAATCAGAAGCACTGGAGGGGAATGCTCCTTCTCTTTTCTCAATACCATTCCCCTTAACCCCAGAGGGCTGACTGATCCCCAAGTACCAATAGGTGTTCGGAGCAGCTAGTTCGCGGTGGAGTTGTGAACCAGCCTCAGTGACAACATTGCATCTTCATGAGATAGCACGCCTGAAGGCTTAATGCTCAGAACCTGACATGTTTTGTACTAGTACCATAAGTGTTGCGTTGTGATTAATATCACATCCTTAGAACCTCTTGATGGCTTGCTGTAAGGGTGCCACCTTGTTCCAGCTTCATAGTCTTCCCTGGTCGGTCTTTGCCGAGGTGGGCACGATTCCAAGTCTACATTGGTCCCATGGAGTCTGGTGTGCTAGAGACAAAATACTGCAAGAGTAGTATTCTTTTATACTTGCACAGATGGGAGGTTTAATGGAGTGTAAAAGACTGTTAATGCAAATCCACTCGCCTCTCCCTAAGTTACCACTCCGCTCTTTAACTGTGACTGTAAGTTGAGAAGGGGGCCAAGGGCGGTCATAACAGTACACCCTGTGCTAGAGCTGTCATGTTCCAGCACTATAGTGTCAATCCGCATTTTAGGCACATAACCCAACTAGTGAAGGGGTGCTTTTAGTATTTGGTTCTTAGAACCTTGAGTTCTCCAGTTGAGCGTACCCCTTTTGTATCAAATTCCAGAGCGCTCTCTGGTGACCTGGTATGTAGTCACCTCATGTTTTTAAGTCCATAACCCCACTAGTGGCCCTATGGAGGGGTTGCCTCATCTTTCTAGGCCCATAGAATGCCTCTGTGAACTGGTATAAAAAGATTAATACACATTACAACAAATGCCTTTACCACGTATGCCTTTACCATGCAATGCCTTTACCACGCATCAATCACTCAATCAGTTATTTGTTAAGCGCACTACATACCCGTGAGGGTCTCAAGGTGCTGGGGGGGAGGTGGGGACCGCTACTGATCGAACAGCCAGGTCTTTAGTGTCCTCCTGAAGGTCAGCAGGTCTTGGGTCTGTCGTAGGCTCAGTGGGAGGGTGTTCCATGTCTTGGCGGCGAGTTGGGAGAAGGATCTCCCACCGGTGGTTGTTCTTTGGATGCGCGGGACGGTGGCGAGTAAGAGGTCGGCGGAGCGTAGCTGGCGGTTGGAGGTGTAGAAGGAGAACCGTCTGTTGAGGTAGGCTGGGCCGGTCTTGTGGAGTGCCTTGTGTGCGTGGATGTGGAGCTTGAAGGATATCCTCTTGTTGACGGGGAGCCAGTGCAGGTTTCTCAGGTGGGGGTGATGTGGCCGTGTCGTGGTACATCGAGGATCAGTCGTGCCGAGGTGTTTTGGATGCGTTGTAGTCGATTGATGAGCTTGGTCGGGACTCTCGCGTAGAGGGCGTTTCCGTAGTCGAGTCTGCTGCTGACGAGGGCCTGACTGACTGTCTTTCTTGTATCTGTCGGGGTCCATCTGTAGATCTTGGTGAGCATGCGGAAGGTGTTGAAGCAGGAGGAGGAGACGGCATTGACCTGCTTGGTCATTGAAAGCGTTGAGTCAAGGATGAATCCCAGGTTGCGTGCGTGGTCGGTGGGGGTCGGGGCTGCCCCCAGTGCTGTTGGCCACTAGGAGTCGTCCCAGGCAGACAGGTTGGAGCCGAGGATGAGGACCTCCGTCTTGTCCGAGTTCAGCTTCAGACGGCTGATCTTCATCCAGTAAGCGACGGCCTTCATTCCTTCATGGAGGTTGGCTTTGGCGGTGATGGGGTCCTTGGTGAGGGAGAGGATCAGTTGAGTGTCGTCGGCGTAGGAGATTATGTTGAGGTCTTGCTGTAGGGCGACGTGTGCAAGTGGGGCCATGCAAATGTTGAACAGTGTTGGGCTGAGGGAGGATCCTTGGGGTACGCCGCAGATGATCTCGGAGGCTTCAAAACGGAACGGGGGGAGGCGGACGCTCTGGGTTCTGCCGGAGAGGAAGGAGGTGGTCCATTCCAGAGCCTTGTATCTGTCGGGATCCATCTGTAGATCTTGCGGAGCATGCGGAGGGTATTGAAGCAGGAGGAGGAGACGGCATTGACCTGCTTGGTCATTGAGAGCGTTGAGTCAAGGATGAATCCCAGGTTGGGTGTGTGGCCGATGGGGGTCGGGGCTGCCCCCAGTGCTGTTGGCCACCAGGAGTCGTCCCAGGCTGATGGGTTAGAGCCGAGGATGAGGACCTCCGTCTTGTCCGAGTTCAGCTTCAGACGGCTGATCTTCATCCAGTCGGCGATGGCCTTCATTCCTTCATGGAGGTTGGCTTTGGCGGTGATGGGGTCCTTGGTCTTGTGGAGTGCCTTGTGTGCGTGGATGTGGAGCTTGAAGGATATCCTCTTGTTGACGGGGAGCCAGTGCAGGTTTCTCAGGTGTGGGTGATGTGGCCGTGTCGTGGTACATCGAGGATCAGTCGTGCCGAGGTGTTTTGGATGCGTTGTAGTCGATTGATGAGCTTGGTCGGGACTCCCGCGTAGAGGGCGTTTCCGTAGTCGAGTCTGCTGCTGAGGATCCTTGGGGTACGCCACAGATGATCTCGGAGGCTTCAAGACGGAACGGGGGAGGCGGACGCTCTGGGTTCTGCCGGAGAGGAAGGAGGTGGTCCATTCCAGAGCCTTGTCTCGGATCCCTGCGGCGTGGAGGCGTGCGCGTAGTGTGCGGTGGCAGATGGTGTCGAAGGCGGCAGAAAGGTCTAGGAGGATGAGTGCTGCAGTCTCCCCGTTGTCTAGCAGGGTCCTGATGTCGTCGGTGGCGGCGATGAGGGCGGTCTCGGTGCTGTGGTTGCGGCAGAACACTGACTGGGAAGGGTCCAGTATTCTGTTTTCTTCGAGGGATCGGGTTAGCTGTCTGTTAACGATTTTCTCGATGACCTTGGCCGGGAAGGGGAGCAGAGAGATGGGTCGGAAGTTCTTGAGGTCTCTTGGGTCTGCCTTGGGTTTTTTGAGTAGGGCGTTGATCTCGGCGTGTTTCCAGCTCTCTGGGAAGGTCGCGGTCTCAAGGGAGAGATTGATGACGTTGCGTAGGTGGGGTGCGATGGAGCTGCTTGCTTTGTTGAAGACATGGTGCGGGAATGGGTCTGACGGAGAGCTGGAGTGGATTGTGCTCATGGTATTGATGGTGTCATCGACGCTCACGCTGGTCCAGGCTAGTAAGGGGACGTGGTCGATGGTGTGCGGAGGGTCTGTTGTATTGCTGTCTGTTGGGGCTGTCTGGGTGTTGAAGCTGTTGTGGATGTCTGCTATCTTGCGGTGGAAGAAGGTGGCGAGGGAGTCACACAGGGCTTGCGACGGCGGGATGTCGTTGGTGTTGGAGCTGGGGTTAGAGAGTACCTTCACAATGTTGAAGAGCTCCTTGCTGTTGTGTGCGTTGTTGTCGAGGCGGTCTTTGAAGGAGGTCTTCTTGGCAGCCCTGATGAGGTGGTGGTAGTTGCGGACTGCGTCCTTGTGTGCTGCGTGGCTGTCCGGAGTTTGTTCACTGTGCCATTTCTTCTCTAGTTTCCAGCAGGCTTGCTTGCAATCTAGGAGTTCTGCGGTGAACCAGCTGGCCCTCTTGCCGGTGTCTCTGTGGGGGGGTTTCTCCAGCGGGGCTAGGGTGTTGGCGCAGTCCTCGATCCAGCGTCTGAGGTGGTGGGCAGTGACGTCGGTGTTGAAGGGTTCAGTGGGTGGGCTGAGAGCGAGGTTTGTATGTAGTTGGTCTTCGGTGATTTTGCTCCAGCGGCAGCGGGGGATCGGCTGGGTGCGGTGGTGTGTGGTGGGTTTCTGGAAAGTGAAGTGGCTGCAGCGGTGGTCGGTCCAGAGGAGTTCGGTGGTGTGGCTGACGGAGACGTGCGGCTTGAAGAGAAGACGGGGTCGAGCGTGTGGCCAGCAGAGTTGGTGGGCGTTGTGACGAGTTGTCTCAGTCCGAGGTTGGCGAGGTTATTGATCGGGGTTGTGAGTTGTTGTCGTTGTTGTTCTCAAGGTGAAAGTTCAGGTCTCCGAGGAGGATGTAGTCGGTGGAGGTCAGGGTGTGCGTGCTGATGAAGTTGTCGATGGAGTCGCTGAACTGGGGGCAGGGTCCGGGGGGTTAGTAGACGAGGGTGCCTCTGAGGGTGGAGTTGGGGTCTGTGTGGATCTGGAAATGCATGTGTTTGGCGGTGCTGAGCGCGTCATCGGTGCTAGTCGAAACTCTGATGCTGTTCTTGTGGACGATGGCAAATCCTCCTCTGACTCCGTTGGTGCGGTCTCTGCTGGTGATCTTATAGCCGTCTGGGATGACTATGGCAATGTCTGGGGCGGAGTAGTTGTTCAACCAGGTCTCTGTCAGGAAGGCGACGTCCGGGGAGGTTGTGTTGAGCAGGTCCCAGAGCTCGACGGCGTGTTTGCATGCGGAGCAGGTGTTCAGTAGTATGCATCAGGTGGTTGAGGTCTTTCTTAGCGGGTGGTTCATCGGCTCTGTGGCTAGTGTAGCTGCACTTCCGGCAGGTGAAGGGACCGTGTGTGCGTTTAGGGGTGGCCTTGAAGCAATTGTGGGTCCGTCCGGGGTTGAGTGCGTGCAGAGTGCTGGCATCATAGTGGCGGCGGTCGTCATGGCGGGTGCGGGGGCCAGGGGTGCTAGCGCTGGGCGTGGTCCAGGCGCGGACGGGTGCAGAAGGGCTTGCCGCATGCCAGTGACGCGACCGCGCAGCAGCCGGCAAGTACGGGGAGGTGGGAGTGAGGAGCAGCTGGGAGGCGGGAGGCGGGGGGAAACGAGTGGCACAGAGGCAGAAAGGTCCCAAGAAAGGCCAGAAAAGGTCACAAAAAAAGTGGGGGAACGAGTGGCACAGAGGCACAAAGGTCCCAAGAAAGGGCAGAAAGGTCACAAAAAATGGGGGGAAACGAGTGGCACAGAGGCACAAAGGTCCCAAGAAAGGGCAGAAAGGTCACAAAAAACTGGGGGAAACGAGTGGCACAGAGGCACAAAGGTCCCAAGAAAGGGCAGAAAGGTCACAGGAAAGGGCAGAAAGGTCAGAATAAACGGGGGAAAATGAGTGGCACAGATGGCAGCAAGGTCCCAAGAAAGGGCAGAAAGGTCACTTTACAATGCCTTTACAATGAAATGGTAAGTATATATATCAGGTACCTGAAACCCTTATTTATATATGTGTGGATGTGTGTGATTGTGAGTGTATATATATTCTCTTAACCCCTAAACTCACCCACCACTAAATCCTAAAAATACACTTACCACCCATTACCCTTACCCACCCCAAAACCCTTAAAACACCCTTACCCCCTAACACCCTTACTTACCTCTAAAATCACCCTTACCAACAAATACCCTTACCTACCCCTAATCCCTAAAATACCCTTACCACCAATACTCTTACCCACCACTAAACCCTAAAAACATCCTTACCACCCAATACACCCCACCCCTAAACCCTAAAAACACCCTTACTACCCAATACCCTTACCCACCGCTACGCCCTAAAAATTCCCTTACCACCAAATACCCTTACCCACCCCTAAACCCTAAAAACTATCGGGCTCCGTGGTGCGCACCACCCCCGACGGCGCTCGAGCGCGGAGCCGAGAGCCCCGTCTCCCGTTCCCTGTCAGCGGCCGGCAGGGACGGACTGGCTACCGGGCAGTTTGGAATGCTGCTGAGCTGGGGGCTGATTTCGTTCATGGAGACTTGTGTGTGCTAAACGAAATTCGTTTTGCTTTAATTATTTTGCAGCACACGCAGGTCTCCATGAACGAAATCAGCCCCCACCACAGTGAAATCAGCCCCCAGCTCGGCAGGATTCCAAACGGCCCGGTAGTCACTCCGGCCCTGGCGGCCGGGGCGACGCTTGAGGGATATTTAAGTATGGGATCCGCGCTTGTAACGCGCTTCGCATTCCAGCTCAGATCCTGCCAGGCCTCCCACCGCATTCTACACTCCCGGCTTACCTGACTCCTTGCTTGGCCTCCGGTTTCGCTTTCGGTTGCTTGTGTTGTTGGCTTCCTGCTGTGCTCTTCTGTTTCATGTCTCCTCGGGTGTTCTTCCAGGGCTGGTTGTTTTGCTGCTCCTTCCCGACGGGACACATTGTTGCAAAGGAGCTTCTGTTAGGCTTAACCCTTTGCATCCTGGTTCTCCAATACAAGAATTAGGCAAGGGTTTTTTAAAGGATCACATTATCTTTCTTTTTTGGTTAATTCCAGAACTATGTTTTATATAGGAACGGTACTTATCTGATGGTCCTGTGTTCTTGTTGCACATTTCTGGAGATTCTCATGATTTCTGGTTGCTGTAAAGAAAGAAGGTATAATTAGTATTGCAAATTATTCCAGTTCTTCGCTAGTACAATTTGCATAGTTTTGACCCCTGTTTTTGTTGCCTTTTTGTCCCGTGCTTCCTACTGCTTAGGGAAATGAGTTTTTTGGTTTTTCCCAGCGTGCAGGAGTAACAGGAACATTTTTAGTTTTTCGTAAGGGGCCTACCACTCCTACGGTGATTCTAACCTAGGTCTGTAACTTATCGTCCTTTTCTTGTTTCACGTGCAAACTTCTGCAGTTCTATTACCTATTGACTCTTGTCCGTCCTTCTAGACAGTGGGGGTGTTCCATCATCCCTGGGAGTTGTTTCCTTGCACATAATTGGCAATTTTCATTCTAGGTATCCCTTAACAACAGGGGAGGTGTATTATAGTCAGCTGCTTTTACCCATACATAGTACTCACTTTGTGCTTTCTTCTTTAAGGTCCTAGAAGACTCTCTCTCAGAAGATCCAGCGGACGTCTACCCCTTCTTCCTTCCCCTGTTTTGTTTCCCTCCTTCCCCACCTTCACTCATTGGCTTTGACTTAGTTGGGCGAAGGAGGTGCGTGAGGGAAGTTGGGGATTAGCCTTGTGTCCATCCATGTCGTCCCTGTAGTAAACACAGGTGAGCCATTACAAAAACACCCTTACCACCCTTTAACCGTACCCACCCCTAAAACCACCCTTACATCTCTATACCCTTACCCACCCATAAACCGCAAAAGCACCTTTACCAACCTATCCCCTTACCCACCCCTAAGCCCTAAAAACACTCTTGCCACCATATACCCTTAACCACCCCTGAACCTTAAAAAAGCACCCTTACCAAATACCCTTACCCACCCAAACCCTAAAAATACACCTACCCTATACCCTAATACAGTAATATTCAAAGTTCGGCCCAGGGTCACATGCAACCCTTATGAACTTCATAATGGGGCCCCCGCTGAACTACGGCACTGGGCTGCTGTGAGCACTGAGCACTAACATTCATAAAGATGTTAACTCCAGTTCACTCCAAGCACTACATCTTCCTCTGTGACCTCAACTTCCACCTCAATGACAACAACAATGCCAACCTTCCGGAGAACATGAGCAACATCGGCCTCACCCAACTGGTCACCAATCTCACCCACAGCGCAGGACACACACTGGATCCCTTCTTCACTGCCAGCAGCAGAGTCGAATACAGTCAAGTCACCAAACTCACCTGGAACGACCACGCCATTGTCCACTTCACCGTAGCAGGATCCCTAGGCGCCACTGCCAAGCCTCCCAGCCCCTCCCACCGCAGCTGAAACAAGGTGACAGAGAACCAATGGACGGACGCCCTCAGCACCACCCATCCCAACCCCTCATTGAACCTCAATCAGGCCGTAATGAACCTCTCCACCTAGATCACCAACTGCACAGACAGAATCGCCCCTGTCAAGTCCGCCAAACGTAGAGGATCCACCAAACAAGCCAGCTGATATACCTTCGATCTCCGAGATATGAAATGTAACTGCAGACTCCTAGAAAGGTCATGGTGCACCAAAAAGGATCCCACGGACGGAGACACCTTCAAGATAGCTCTCAAAACATACCACCTATGCCTGAAAGACACGAAAAGGTGTGCCCTAGCGGAAAGGATCCCACGGACAGAGTCACCTTCAAGATAACCCTCAACAAATACCACCTACACCTGAAAGACATGAAAAGGTGTGCCCTAGCAGACCGCATCAAGGCCAGCTCCAATCACAGCAAATAAATCTTCAACATTGTTAGAGAGCTCTTCAGCCCATCACCTACCAAAAACAGAATCACCCCATCCCAGGAGCACTACGACACCCTGGCAGGCTACTTCCACAACAGAATTTCCACCATCTAAAGAATCTTCAAACTGATCTCCCCAGCCTCCCCGCTCCAACTGATGTCACTGAGAACCACCTGCTCACCGCATAAGAATAACTCACCATATGGAACACCTCAGACATTACATGCTCTATCCACTCCTGAGCATCCATTGATCGCTGCCCCACCACGACTTCAACCTCGGGAGCGAGTAAATCAGCAACAAACTCACCTCCATTCTCACTGCATCCATCACCACAGCCATCTTTCCTGATGAATGGAAACATGCAGAGGTAAAACCCCTCCTCAAGATGCCCTTCACTGCCCCCAGCAAACTTGAGAACTACCGCCCTATCTCTCTGCTATCTTTCCACACCAAAGTCCTTGAAAAGGCCATCATCCGCCAACTCACAGAACACCTGGAGAACAACAACTTGCTGGATGCCTCCCAATCCGGCTTCTGTGCCAGGCAAGCACCAAGTCCATCCTGATTGCTGCAAACCGACGACATCAGACCCCTCCTTGACCGGGAAGAAACAGCAGCCCTGGTCCTCCTTGCCTTCTCAGCAGCCTTCGACGCCATATCCCACCACACCCTCATCAAGAGGCTTCATCACATCGCGATCCAGGGAGATGCCTTAAATGGATAGTCTCTTTCCTCACAGTAAGAACATAGATAATCTACCTACTACCTTTCACCTCTGAACCTAAAGACATCACCTGTAGCGTCCCTCAAGGCTCAGCCCCATCCTGTTCAGCTCCTAAATGACACCCCTGGCAGACTGGATGAAGACCAACTGCTTAAAGCTCAACATGGAAAAGACTGAAGTGCTTATCTTTGGGAACTGATCTCAGTGGAATGACTCCTGGTGGAGCCTTAATAATATTCTTTTAACGACTTCCACCCATCGGTTGGAGTCTTGGTAAATCTCTTTAACCAAAGCAGCTACCGGATGGACGCGTTTTTTTCCTGATAAAGTAAATCGCTTGACTGGATATTTACCAAGACTCCAACCGATGGGTGGAAGTCGTTAAAAAAATATTATTAAGGCTCAAAACGGATGGTGGAGTACTGGGAGGCCATACAATTCAGCCCCCTGTGGAATCGAACCTGCATACACCATAAATGATCTGCATTTTGGCTGCCTACAACCCCCTCCTGTCCTGAGGAAGACCCACTCTGACGCACCTTACTTTTGCACTACCAACCGGGGTCGAAACGTCGACGCACCACATATGTCTGCGCAACGCTCATGATCACAGTTTAACTTACTAATGGATCCTGTAGCATATGTGCTAAAATCATAAGGACATACTGAAATTCTTCTCCCCCCTCCTGAATGCACGTTTATTTATCTTGCATATAGTGCACTGTCAACGTCACCAATCACCATATGTCACCTTTTCACCAAAGTCACTTATTCCCTATTGCAATTGAATTTGTATATTGCGACAGCCATGTAGATTTGATACCGATTTCTGAATATATTATTGAATACTAACTTTGGTGTGTGTTATACTGTTTTTTCTTCGTTTTTCTCAAATCATTGGTATATGTTACAAGTAAGCCATTGCTACTATTGTATTCTAAGCAATTAAAAAATACCCCGACAGAACCAATTGTTTTAATGAATACGTACACCCAGGTTCTGAGGGACACCGGGTCGCCCCATTACTTTTTTCAGCACCTCCTACCTTGTAAGCAGGGCCTGAAAAGACCTACTCTCGCAACTCCAAACATTAGTCTACTTCCAGAATTCAGAAAGGGACTCAAGACCTGGCTGTTCGACTGATTCCACTTCAAGAAACAGGGACCCAGCATGTGGATACCCTCACAGTTGATTAGCCACGCTTTACAAATCCTAGTTGATTGAATTAAACCTTCAAGCGTTTATTTATAGGATCTGAAATAAAAAGAAAGAAGCAAATAAGGTGTCCTTCACTATTTAACTTAAGGAACATATTAATTTTTAAGACATCTTTAAACAAATGTGCAAAAATAAAGTCTCTTTAAAATTAAAAAAGTATATTTCATTAACATGCGTTTCACCTTAGTACATCAGATTATATCAGCGCTTTGAGATTTTTTTAAAGTGACAGTTTTCAAAATCAACATGGAAACTAACTGTCATGCCTCCTCCCAACTTGGAAACATTGCCAATACTGAACTAAGAGGCTAGTCAGTTATTACGAGGAACCCTCTGGGTGGTCTGGGTTGTGCTTATAGATTGACAACATTGCAGTTTGATACATCAAACTCAATAGAAAGCTATAAACAGAGTATATCTTGACCATATGTATTTCAATGTGCTCTCATATGTCAAAATGAAGAAAAAGAAGGCAAAGTGAAATTAGACAATTGCCTAGCATAACACAATTTTCTTCAAGTGTGGAAGCATGATTAATCCCAGGTATTATGGTTTCACGTACACATACATCCCCTACTGGCAGTCTGTAGTTATAGTTGGGACCTAGTTTCCATATGAAGAGCATTTTTTTCATTTGCCAATAACTTTGGCTCAGTTTGACAAACCTTCACTACATTTTCAGAACTGATATGACACTCACTTCAGCTGCTGTTTTGAACGTTTCTGGGTGATCAGTCAAGCACCAGTGGGTGCTTAAAAGTGTGTTTCCCCCATGTTAATTCCCATAGGATCTTTAGACACTACCACAGCCTGAACTTCTGAAGAGAATTACACCAAATTTGGCATGAAGTTAGATGTTAGTCCAAGGAAGTGCCTTTTTTGTGATTTGTTGTAAATCCATTCAGTAGTTTTTAAAATATAAGAAAAAAAACAAATATATTTATATAGGTACGCCAATAATGGCGCTGGGAACCGCCATCCCCCAGGGCCGGCATCTGCAATGTCCGGATGCCCACCTCAGGACACTGCATGTTTAGCAGCTCCCTTTGTCCAAAAGCAGTCCCGGCTCCCACAAGGGAGCCGTCAGGGACCGCGAGGGCCTTCAGGCTCCCCCCGCAGTCCCAACGTGAGAAACTGGGTGCACTGGGTGGGACTAGGGCACCGAGTATTATGGCCATGCCCTGGGGGATGGAGTCCCCTGAGCCAAATTTAGCCCGGGAGGGGAGCCGCACAGCACCTCTCGCATGTTTTGCAACAAATTAAAAATAAAAGACAGACCCCAGGGGATGGAGTCCCTGGGGCCAAAATCGGCCCTGGGAAGAGGAGCCACATGCCTCCCCTTCATTTATTAATAAAAACTTTTAAAAAAACAGGTCCACAGGTCTCTGGGGCTGTAATCGGCCCTGGAGGGGGGCTACGTGCCCCCATGCTAAAAATACCGGCCCCAGGGTGTGGGGTCTCCGGGGCCCGGCTCATGGAAGAGGGGCACGCCTGCTGTGTGGGACTTCCTGGAGGTAACAGGAGGGGTAGTTAGCCAACTACCCCTCCTGTTACCTCCTTTTAGTCCTTCACAGCAGGATTGCTAAGAGGTGTTTGGAGGCTACACTCCCTTTCTCCACCACTTTGCCAACGCGCCTCCAGGCGCACTACTGGTTGGGGGATGAAGACCCCTTTACTCCTGAGGGATCTCCTGTAAGTCCTACACAGCGGGATTCCTGAGAACTGGTTGGAGGCACATCCCCCTTAATCAACCACTCTGAAAACGTGGCAACTACTTAAAAAAACATGGAAATTTACTGAATAAAACAAAGGATACAGGGAACTGTTAGTTCAGAATTAGCATTTAAAAAGCCCTTAGAGATTCACTGAAAAAAATAAAGGTTACAGAGACATTATAGTTAGGAATTAGCATTTAAAAAGCCTTAGAAATTCAAGGACAATATAAGGTTACAAGGACTTTATATTCAGGAATGCCTTAGAAATTCCCAGGAAAAAGACAAAGGTTACAGGGACATTATAGTTAGGCTCAAGATTTACCTGTACAAAACCAGTGAAATTCAGCCCTTATAGTTGGGGAGCTAACTATAACTCGCACCCCCGCAATGCACTTCTTATGACCTCACATATTACATCACTCATAACATGAGTGATGTAATATGTGAGGTCATGAGCAGTGCATTGCAGGGGTACGAATTATAGTTAGCTCACTAACTATCATGGCTGAATTTCACGAGTTTTGTATGAGTGAATCCTGAGCCTAACTATAGAGTCCATGTAACCGTTGGTTTTTTTTTCAATACATTTTTAAGGTTTTTTAAATGCTAATTTCTAACTATAACGTCCTTGTAACCTTTGTTTTTTTCTGTGCATATATATATATATATCCACAAAGGTTTCCTTTCTTGTGTTTGTGGATGGAACTAATAGAGTCAAATTAATTAAAACGAAAAATTAATTTACATAGTAAGCTAAATGTGCCATAAAGTATAGACCTTAATGTTAAACTGACATGCATTTGAAATGAGCCAACTCGCAGCATACAATCATTGTTATTCATGCTATCAGAACCAATGACGAGCCACATCCAAACAGTTGCATATCAGAGTAATGCAGGTTCGTAGTGGCCCATAGAGGTACCATTTCTAGGGCTGTGATGTCCATGTGCGGTCTGGTGTGGGAGAATTAAGGTTTCACTGTCATGGTCGTAGGAAGTGTGGGGTACGCGGGGCGCATATCCCCCCAGTTTTGGAGTGGGAGGGACATGGCGGAAAAATTTGGGGGAGACAAGGGGACCAAAGAATGACCCCTCTCCCTTCTGGGATTCACAGTGTCATTAGCACGAAAAAGCGCTACCTATAATGGCCCTGCACTTGACCTGCCTCCACTTACCTGTGATTGTGTGTCTCAACCTAGGCTGCTGCAGCTTGAGCTGCTGTGGGCTGGGTTGGGCGGTGTTTGGATGTTACCTCCGCAGCACCCAAGTTTTTCACAGTTCTTTAACCCCTTCGACGCTGATGACGAGCTGGGCTCGTCATGAGGTAGCCTCCTCGCACGCTCATGACGAGCCCAGCTCGTCACGTAAAGTGCGCTTTTGAAAAAGTCAGCGTACGAGCGGAATTCCGCCCGCACGCATGCGGTTAAGAGACCATTTGCATCACTTTGTCACTTTCACACCTCACCCTACACTCAGAGCGATCACACTGCACTCACGCTGTTACCCTACACTCACACCGTTCATCCTCCTTTTACCCTGCACTCACACAAGCACAGAGCTCACCTTTCCATCACAGCGGCCACACTGCACTCGCTATGAACTGCGCCGTTCTCCCTCCACTTACTCTGCAGTCACATCAGCACACTGCTCACCCTGCACTCACGATGATCACACTGCACTCACACCACTCACCATGCTCTCACACTTTTCATCCTGCACTTACACGAGCACACCACTCACCCTGAACTTATGTGACTCTTCACTCACCTGTCACTCTCACTGCTCACTTTGCAATCTCACTCAAATAACCACATTTCCTAACATGCATTCATTGCTCCCACTCTGCACTTTCACCCACACCCAAACTCATATGTTTCATCATTCACCCTGCAGTCACTCCTCTCGCCATACTCCCACATTGGTATACACTCAAAATATGGAGTTTTTAATATCGATTTGCATTAATATCGAATAAAAAAGTAGAATGGACACAATATCGAATGGACAGAATATAGACTACAAAAATATCGAATAGAATAGCAGTAATATCGAATTCAAAATATAGAATGGACAAACTATCAAATGGACATAATATAGACAACAAAAATATAGAATGGATAGAATATAAACAACAAAAATATAGAATGGACAGAATATGGACAACAAAAATATCGAAATTGAGGTAAGTAAGTTAATTTCAATTTTTTAATAATATCCAATTTGTTAAAGTAATTTTTTATGTTTGTATATGAGTGAAAAGTGTATATTTATTTTATAATTTATTTTAATTAATTAATTTTATGGTATTTAATATTTGCGTAATATAATTCTGTAGCGGGTTGTGGGTTTATAGGGGAATAGGGTGGGAAGTAATTTAATTATAATTAATTAAATTTTTTAATTTATTTATTGGCATTTATTTTGAATGAATTGTTAATTCATTGTTAATTGGTAATTAATTAAAATATAATTGGTGATTAATTTTAATTGATTGATTAATTGATAATTATGTAAATGTTATTAATTTATTTTCTGTAGCGGGTTGTGGGTTTATAGGGGAATAGGGTGGGAAGTAATTAAATTATAATTAATTAAAGTTTCTAATTTATTTATTGGTATTTATTTTGAATTAATTGTTAATTGGCAATTAATTAAAATATAATTTGTGATTATTTTTAATTAATTGATTAATTGATAATTATGTTAATTGTATTAGTTTATTTTCTGTAGCGGGTTGTGGGTTTATAGGGGAATAGGGTGGGAAGTAATGTAATTATAAATAATTTAACTTTTTTATTAATTGGTATTAATTTTGAATTAATTGTTAATTAAATTTTTAATTGGTAATTAATTAAAATATAATTGGTAATTAATTTTGATTAATTGATAATTATGTTAATTTTATTAATTTATTTTCTGTTGTGGGTTGTGTGTTTATAGGGGAATAGGGTGGGAAGTAATTTAATTGTAATTAATTAAATATTTTAATTTATTTATTGGTTTTTTGTTCTAATTTTTTATTATTTTTTAATTGTTAATTAATTGTTAATTGGTAAATAATTTGTATTACTAGGTAATAATTTTTAATAATTAATATTTATATTGTTATTTGTAATTGATTAATTATTATATTATATAAAATTGTTAATTACTTTTAATTAATTTGTAATTGGTATTAATATTTAATTTATTTTTATTTATATATGGAGTATTTATTTTCCCTACTGTTGCACTCTCTGGAGTGGGAATAGTAATTTTTACCCTCCCGCTATCCAACGCTTTCCCTACTGTTGCACTCTCTGGAGTGGGAATAGTACATTTTACCCCTACGCTATCCAACGCTTTCTCTACTGTTGCACTCTCTGGAGTGGGAATAGTCATTTTTACCCCTACGCTATCCAACACTTTCCCTACTGTTGCACTCTCTGGAGTTGGAATAGTAATTTTTACCCCTACGCTATCCAACGCTTTCCCTACTGTTGCACTCACTGGAGTGGTAATAGTAAATATCACCCTTTCCGCTATCCGACAGTAAAAATATTTTATATATATATGTATTAACAAATCAATTTGTATGTTTTTTTTACTTACATTAATTATTTATTAATTTTAAGGTTATTTAAGTATTTTTAGTATGTTTAAGTTAATTATATTTATTATTTCATTCATTTTTAATTAATTTAAAGCATTTTTAAAAATTCGATATTTTGACTAACTATATTTTTTACATCGATATTTTTGATTCGATATTTTGGTACTTACCTGTTTGGAGATAGGAGGTCGATATTTTGGTATTCTATATTTTTACCTCGATATTTTTGTAATTCGATATTCTTGACGTCGATATTGTTTCAGTGATCCTCTCACATTGTCACATCGCTCACTGTGCACTCACATAGGCACTCCTGTCACTCACACAGCTTACCCTTCACTCATATCTTCACACACATCTTCACTCACATGGGTACCAGCCCTCACCCTGCACTCAGACCACACAAACAAGCACAGCACTCACCCTGGAGTCACCCCACTCACCCTGCTCTTCATCCTCTCGCCCTGCACTCACACGGACAAACAACAGCCTGCATTCATACATGTACTCTGTTCATCCTGCCTGCAACCAGGGACAAAAGTATGCCGTAACTCATAGGCAAAGCGATACAAAAGGGGATGATGGACGGAGCGTTTGAGCAAATCAAACACTCACCCCCAGTCAACTGATCTGGGTTTAATCCATCACCATTCTTGAGCTCACTCGGCCACCCCAGTTCTGACATGGCTATATGCAAATCAGTCTGACCCTGTGCCTCATGGGAACAGTCCAGCCCGAACTGCCAAGCCATGTCTTCCCTGGACCGGAAACAAGCATCCTGGGACTGGTTTCGGATTCATAACCCTCATCAGCCAGGCTATCTTGATCCAGTGGCCAAGTGAGCAAGGGACTCACGTCTGAGCATACCCTGCCACACTTAGGGCGAACAAAGAGATACAAAAGGGGATGATGGACGGAGCGTTTGAGCAAATCAAACACTCACCCCCAGTCAACTGATCTGGGTTTAATCCATCACCATTCTTTAGCTCACTCGGCCACCCCAGTTCAGACATGGCTATATGCAAATCAGTCTGACCTTGTGCCTCATGGGAACAGTCCAGCCCGAACTGCCAAGCCATGTCTTCCCTGGACCAGAAACAAGCATCCTGGGACCGGTTTCGGATTCATAATCCTCATCAGCCAGGCTATCTTGAATCCAGTGGCCAAGTGAGCAAGGGACTCACGTCTGAGCATACCCTGCCACACTCATAAGCACACACCACTCACTCTCCACTAACTCCTCCACCATGCACTCACCAGTCACTCTCACAAATCACCCTTCACTCTTGCTGCTCATCCTGCAGCCTACACAGGCACACCACTTACCCAGCATTTACACCCATCACATTACCCTGCTCTCTCCTCTCACTTTGCACGCACTCCTCTCACCCGACACTCACTTGAGCCCTCCTCTCCCATTGCATTCGTGCAGCTCACAGGACACTCACATCTGCCCTTTTTCCACCCTACACTCACACCAGTCATGCTGCATTCACTCACACTATTCACCATCACCCAGCACTTACATGAGCGCACCTCTTTTCTGCACATATAAAAATTACACAACTTTCATGAATCAACACATATTTCTACAAAAGCATCCACAGAATACTTGGTCTTTCCTTGGTACAAGATGCCTACTTAATTCCATCTTCAACAACTGGACTGGTGCAAGAGGAGGAGAGTGGACTGAGAATGTGGGATGGCACAAGGAGGGAGACTACGGTTGAGGCTTTGGGGTATGGTGCTGGATTGAGCATTGTGTGACACCTTCAGCCATTCCTGGCTTTCCATTCACCACAATGCTTTATTACGGGACACATAGTTTTTCTTTACATTGTAAATTGAGTCTCAAAACCCAAAAATGTAAAGTGTTACTGGATTAAATCCATGGTTGCCGAAGAAGTCAAGAATTTCATAAGGACAGTTGGATGCTGTGATAATACATGTTAGAACGTGGATTTGTTCAGTTCCAATACTGTAACTGCTTGATCCACACCTGAAACCAAATATAAGCTCTGCACAGCTATTTTAAGGAAGTGCACTATTCATTCACATCATACTTGTAACAAACATTGGCAAGGCAATATATTATTATTTTTGGATAGCGTATAGAGAATATGTTTTTATTAAGTTTCACTAAAAGTCTAGGCATGTATAGCAGAAGCAGCAGGGAAAGCTTTTCTAACACAACAAAAGCAAATTGACTAATGGAAGTGTGAGTGACAGTGTCTGTGTGTGAGTGTGACAGAGTACAAAGGTATGAAAGAGTTCAAGAGATATAGTGAGAATGAGTTTGTGAGAGAATGTGCGTTTGTCATTATATGTATTATGCGTGGACGTGTGCCACGGGTCTGGCATACTGGAGGTTATTCTTGCCTTATGGACAAGGGCACTAATAGCATATGGATGGGAAGTGTTTCCTATTGTAAACTGCATGCCCTGACATGCTTCTATGAAGACACCATCATTGGCTGTGGGGACTCGAGCTGTCTAACTGAGAAAGCCGCTAACCCAGTCATACCCATTTGCAGTGACACAGAACACCTGCCACCATACCTGACAGAGGCCCTGGCATGATGCACGTAATTCTTAGCATATGGGGTTGTTCCATAGCAAAATGTTGGATCTGATATTTGAGTTAACTCTTGTCATAAAATTTCTTTTACTAATTTTATAAGGGGTGTCAATGGCAAAATGCTCACATTCGTATAGCAGAGCAAATTTTTTGAGGTATCCATTACTGTGGTTGAAGAATCCATGGTAAATTTCTGGTACTGTCATATTAAATGTACTCCTTGGCATAAGGGGCTCCCCCGTGGAAAAATGAGGACCTTGATATAGTGGAAGTTATTTCTGAGTAAAGACATTTGGAAAAAAAAGCAGATCTACTACTAGGAGCCAGGCTTCCCTGATGCACCATGAAAGCACTGGAATATTTCATGAATGCCCTATAAGGGTCTGCAGCATTCTAGAAATTTGATCCCAAAACTGTCTTAGAAGTCTACTCTCCCTTAAATAATCTACAATAAATCTGTTAAACTGTTTTGCTTGCTGGATTTGGGGGACATATTACACCCCACCACTTACATAAATCTTTTTCCTCATACAATGGCTATGAAGTTAGCTCTGACCACATTTCTATAAATGCTTGTCAAGCCCCATTGCTCCAGGACTGGCTTTAGCGTGGTGCAACTGGTGCAGCCACGCCTGCTGTTGAGTTTGATGGGGGCGCATTGTTTAAAAATCATTTTCAGTTTAAAAGCACATGAACTTCCTTGTGCATCAGGCAGCAATAAAATGTCAAGATAACCCAGGTGATTAATATTCCTACTAGTGAGCGTTCGGAATTTTGTCTAGTGGAATTTTTCACTCAACTTAAAGTAGCACAGAGGGTTAATGTGCCTCCTGCTACAAAAAATGTGTACCATGCAGGTCATAGAACTAAATGTGAGTGAACTATGAGTACCACTGTAAAAAAAATACATCATTATTCCACATTTGGTCTAATTACTTTGTTACTGTAAATACAAATAAAGCATACTTGCAAACTGTGACTACATGCCTGCCTTTCTCAATATTTCAATTAAAAACTATGCAATTTTATTCGTTCAACGGGCGTACGGTTTCACGCAACAGGCGATTTGTATAGGGGCACTGGAAAGTCCACAAGGTTGTCCCTGTAATCCCCCCAATACACCCCCCTAACCCATCCCACCCCCTCCACCCCCAGCAATTTGGTGTCTCCTACGCCCCTGTTCCACGGTCCTTGAAGTTTATAATACCCTATTTCTGACAAATGGATATCATATCTGTGTCAGCTCGACATTACACTTTCGGCACCTGGCGGGATCAGGTGATCAGGTTATAAGGGTCCCTTGGTGATCTGATGTGGGGCGTCTCTCTTTAGTGGGTTAATTTCGCCTCCCTGGTTCCTCCTGGTTTCTGGAGCCTCGTTTCAAGGTTAGCAGTGCCCCCTGGCGGCCTCTGTCTTGTGTGCTTAGCATTCCTTAGTCCAACGTGTCAGACTGGGGCGCCTAGCATTAATTTCTAGCTCCTCCTCGCGCTCTGGTGCGATGGCGCTTCGCTGTTCCAGCTCCTCAGAGGTATCGTGGGCCAAGTCACGCATCTTCCACCTGCTGTTGCCACGGCAATGTCTTCTCATGATGCAGGAAGTCTTCCGTCGCCATGGTGACCGGCGCTAGTCCAGGCCGCGCGGCAGGTGGAAGGGGATTGGGCGCAGCGGTGGGGTCCTCGGTCCCTGAGGGGGCGACAGATGCTGTCACTTTCCGCCATGACGCAGTCATCCCTCATGGGCGCACTCCTCCCTCGCACTACACGACCGCGGCCCCACCCGCGCCGAGCAACCTTTCCAGCCTCCGAGCACGAGACAAGAAAGGAGGAGGGAGGCTTTCCATGGTGCTTACCCCCACATCACTGGCTAGCCTCATAGACTTCAGTGGAGTCGCTCTCACCATCACATCCACGGCGGCGTCATACAACGTCCTACACATTAGAGCCACACTAATTCCCCCCTATAGGTCCTATGCATTTCGCAGCAGACTAGCTTACAGTCGCTCACTGCCTCGGAACTTTCCCAGGAGTCTCTTACACATGTCACATCTCTGGCCTCGTACGCGTCAGCAGAGTGTCACTTAACCCAGTTCAATGTTCTGATGCCCTTTTAATGGCGTGCCTCGTTGTTCCCATCACGGTCAGCGCACACATCAACGGAGCATGACTCGTTCCCACATCACTGGCCTGGTGTACTTACGTGGAGCTCCAACCAGAGACATAGATATCTTTAGCTTAGCACATGTCAATGTTACTATATTTTACTGGGTATGTGTGAAGTCTGGGGTCAAAAGTTCTTAAGTGTCCTTCCAAACAACATATGTGTGTTTGGATGTCAGAGTCTTTCTAGTGCCGAACGCGTAGAGCTTCAGTTTCATCAGTTTGTTAATCGGTGGTATATTGCTCCTGATCTGGGTTCTAATGCAAACATGCTTCCTGGGTTCTTGCTCTCTGTCTCCTTGTAAGTGGTGCAGGAGTGCCGCCATCTTGAATTGTTTCTGTTGTGTTTGAGTGCCGCCACCCTACGTTGGTGTGTTTGATGTTTACCGAACCGTTGTTGCTCATTTGTGCAAGTCTCTTTGTGCTCTGAATCATTTCCCTGTTGTGATTTCCCTGAGTAGTCTCTTAGGATTTGCTTCTCTACCGGTCTGGGTTCTCATTCCCCACGGTCACCTGTTCCCGTCCTCTGGTCCCCACAGACACAAATGACAGACAGCGAAGCTCAGTGGAGCAGTGCATAACTGTCTTTAAGTAATGCAGGGTAGCTTTGCTGTCTGTAACGCGTGAAAGGGAACTCTGCTGCCTGGAGCCACCGATGGATAGCTTTGCTGTTGACAGTGAGAGAAACACCGGCCAACAGAGCAATGGACTGACCTGCAAAACGTGAGTAGCAGGTCCTCTATCAACATTGGCCGGTGAGGGATCGTGGTGCCGACTGGCAAATGAGAAGTTGCGCTGTCAGTGACAGATGATAGGTAGTTGTATTTCTTTTTCTGCATGTACAAGTGCTGAATAACTCTGCTCTTCTGTTCGTGGTACTTGGACACGTGGGCTATTGCACCTGTCACTGGACAAGTGAGCTTGTTAGTGCATCTCCTGTTGTGTTTCCAGAATTCTGCTCCAGGGGCCTGCACGGACTGACTGCCCTACAGGTTCCCTTGCAGTAGTCAATACTTTTACCTACGCGCCCAGAAGGGCCTTCCAGTCCCCTCTCATCCCTAAAGCCCAGAGATGCAGAGAGTTCTGAAAGAGAAGAGCTATGGTGATGCCAGTCGCCGGGTGCCAAGCTGAGTGTGTGCTTGTGGGAGGAGAGGTACATAGGTGGACGAGCATTGACTTTCCGTCGGGATGTCAAGAGACAAGCCCTGGCACTCTCTGATCCTAGGGCAGCAGGGCTTGGGCTAAAACTCTAGCCATCATCCTAGGTAGCTCGTGGTAGCTGGCACCCTCATGCGTGCAGACATACATACACTAAACAACAAAGGAAAATGCCAATACTGATACTATATTTGAAGCAAAACAATGGTACCAAGTGTATAGACCACAGTTCAATACATCTGGGTGCTATTAAATAGCTATTTATTCAAAAATACTTGACATGCAGTATTTTTTTTTTGAAATTCAGAATGCAACTCAGACAAATTTATATGACAACAATGAATAGCAGGACACAAAAGTGAACCAAAACATCACACATACCGTCACTCATAAATCTTCAATCATATCACAATCAAACCTCTCACAACCATTCATTCAAACAGTGTACTCAAACAACTGGAGAATGAATACACCAATATGTAGAGTATTTGGTCTGCCACAAAATCAAAAACAATATATATTATTAAGAAAAATACCCCATATCTGATTCAGTTGAATAACTAAATATAGGCATCTGCAACAAGGTTTGGGTGTATTATTGCCAAAACAATTGCATAAACAAATTAGCAAAAGGACAAAACCAGCAGACCCAACGGCCTACGCGTTTCGAATCCCTATGGATCTTGGGATTCTCCTCAGGGCCAAACAACTCAGTACAAACTTTACAAATAATAAACGTTCATAATCAGGTCCGGCTCCGCAGTAAAGTACACTGTGTGTACAGCGTCTTCCGGTCCGGATTTACACTGTGACACGGTTTCCCCTTCGTTGCATCGTTGCAAACTCGCTCGGCGATTGAATCCCCGCCTGTCCGTCCTTCGAACTGGTAGTCGGAGCATTTTGAGCAGCTCTTTACCTGGACGCACTTCCTGGCGTTTCATAGTCACCCTGGCTCTTAAGGGACCAGTGCTACTGATTGAATATTGTGCACCACCAGGACACACAGTGTACTTTACTGAGGAGGACCTGATTATGAACGTTTATTATTTGTAAAGCTTGTACTGAGTTGTTTGGCTCTGAGGAGAATCCCAAGATCCATAGGGATTCGAAACGCGTAGGCCGTTGAGTCTGCTTGTTTTGTCCTTTTGCTAATTTGTTTATGAAATTGTATTGGCAATAATACACCCAAACCTTGTTGCAGATGCCTATATTTAGTTATTCAACTGAATCAGATATGGGGTATTTTTCTTAATAATATATATTGTTTTTGATTTTGTGGCAGACCAAGTACTCTACATATTGGTGTATTCATTCTCCAGTTGTTTGAGTACACTGTTTGAATGAATGGATGTGAGAGGTTTGATTGTGATATGATTGAAGATTTATGAGTGACGGTATGTGTGATGTTTTGGTTCACTTTTGTGTCCCTGCTTTTCATTGTTGTCATATAAATTTGTCTGAGTTGCATTCTGAATTTCAAAAAAAAATTCTGCATGTCAAGTATTTTTGAATAAATAGCTATTTAATAGCACCCAGATCTATTGAACTGTGGTCTATACACTTGGTACCATTGTTTTGCTTCAAATATAGTATCAGTATTGGCATTTTCCTTTGTTGTTTATTACACCAGGCTCAGCCTTACTGATTCGAGCTAGCCCTTCCTTTGTTACTAGACATACTTACACAGCTGAGCTCTTTCAGTGGGACAAAAACACTCGTTGTGAGGGTCTGAAAGGGGCGTGGCCTATATAATTAAGGGCGTGACTTAAACGTTTACACTAAAAATCTGTCTTTCCCTTACTGTGCCACCTGTCTGGTATTTTGCTGCTTCTCTGTGCTTTCTGTTATTGCATCCAGCTATATAACACTAGTGACATTACACCTAAAAGAAGCTAGCACTGTTGGCTTTGTCACTGGTTGTTAGTTGTATGACTTAAATAAGTTACAGCAAAGATTTTTTTACAAATAATATTGAAAATGTTTCAATTCTTTTATTAGGAGCCAGTGAATTGAACATTACTGAGGTATACGGCAGGGGTCTTCAATGTCCCAGTCTCTCCTGTTCCTCCCTCATAACACATTCCTTTGTAGTCTATATTAGGCATCCGTGCCCTTTTTCTCTCCACATCTTTTTTAAATTCTCCATCTCCCCTTTTTGTACTTCCAGGCATTCCCTTCACTTCACAACACTCCAAACACACACAACATGCACCCACTCATCGCCAAACACTGCATTTTCTTTTATTTAAGCCATGTCAATATTGTGACCACGGTTTATCTCCTTCACTCCCATTTGAACAGAATAACAGTTGCCCATTGCTCTGTGCGCTCTGCAGAGAGGCAAAGGCTTGAATGACCATGATGTCTGAGCATCCTTTTGACCCAGTGAACTCCAGAACTCTCAATCGTAGTCCATTATAAAAACATGGGTGCGACTCATTTCGAATTATTCACCATACAATACTAATATGCTGCCCAAAAAAGTAAAGAAACATAACATCCAAGAAATAACAAACCCTCTTAGGGAATAGTAGGTTATATAAAACATGTGATATATAAACAGAAACGAAATCACTAATGTAGAGGATCTTAACATGTTTTACATTCATTGTACAGAAATCCGGCAATGTTTTTGTCTGTAAGGTTAAGGACATGATTAGAGGGACCTGTTTCAATGTTAGCTTTTAATTGCTTATGTGTCTTAGACCTGGAGGGACCCAGTCCGTTTACAAACCCTGGATACACACATGCCTTATTTTGTGCCTGGGATTGACTCCATTGACCTGTACGCTTCAGATCTTGTGACTTCTAAGCCTGCGTCCTGGTCAGTGAGACTGCCAAAGTAATAAGAGCAATAGTGCCTGCATACAGTGGCCAGAAAGAGAATGTTTTCAAGGCACACTGGGAAGCAAGTGAAGACTGCTGTGGGTAGGGCACATTGACTTTGAATGCAAGCATGTCTAAGTGTCATTTTCATTTGGCATAAACAAAAGGCATGTATACATATACACATACAATTTCATCAGCACATTCTCACATGCGCCTTCTCACCTGTGCTTTACTACCTCTGCTTTTCCCTTCCTCTCTTGCGAAGGTGCCTTCTTTTCTGTGACTTTTATTTATGCGCTTCCGTGTGTGCTTCTTTTAACTTGTGAATTTCATATCATACCAAACTGCAAGATGCTGTGTCAAGGCACACCACCCAATATCATGCCATATCATAGCATACCACACTACAACATCTCATCACTTACCCAAGTATAACATAACCTAAAATACACCATATTACAACACACATATCATTACATCCCACCAATACCATATCGTATTAAAACTTTCCATTCATTATCACATAACTAAACCAGAACCAAAAGTACCACAGCACCCATAACAGCATAACACCGACAAAGAAAAAAAATCTCTGCAAAATGCATTTATTAACAAGCATTTACAATGCAATGGTCTCGGCATTATTAAAGGTAGAGCTATTGGCATTGCTCATGATTTTTTTTATCATAAATAAATGGCATTGTCATTTACAATGCCAATAGTTTAATCGTTAAATAAATGGCATTGTCATTTACAATGCCAATAGCTTAATCGCTCGCAAATGCATGACCTATTGCATTTACACCCACAGAGAGCCACACGCACAAAGCCACCCACACACACACATAAAGAGCCACCCACACAGAGTCATTCACATAGAGCCACCTACACAGCCACCCTCACACAGACAGAGCCACCCACACATAGAGCCACCTACAAAAAAGCTATCCACACAGAGCCACACACACACACACACACACACATCCAAACACAGAGAGCCACACACACAGAGCCACACAGACAGAGCCACACAGACAGCCACACAGACAGCGCCACACACAGACAGAGCCACACACAGACAGAGCCACACACAGGCAGAGCCACTTATGATCCAAGCTTCTGCTAACTAAAGGCATAATGCCATCACTGATAGATATATGTAATGACCATATGGCTAGGCCCTCCTCATTAAGCCTCGAGGGGGGGGGGCGAGAGCAGGAGGAAGGAGAGCTGCGGGCGGAACGGGGGGCAAGAGATCTGGATGCACAAACAGGGTGGCAGAGTCAAGAAAAACGGCAC
The DNA here is from genome assembly GCF_964261635.1 of Lissotriton helveticus. NCBI lineage: Eukaryota > Metazoa > Chordata > Amphibia > Caudata > Salamandridae > Lissotriton > Lissotriton helveticus. Next base: position 794,516,431 of record NC_136072.1, read on the forward strand.
AGACGCAGAGACTCTGGAGCGGCAGCAGGATCCACGATGCAAAAAAAAAAAATGGCGGCCGCAACTCCGAAAATTTTCGGATTCGGGGGCGTGTTTTGGCGTTCTGAGTGACGGATGACGTCACTGCCGAAAGAACAGCAAAACTTACGCCCCCGAATCCGAAAGAGACGGGGCTTTATTAGAGTGATGCCCCTCTCCTTAAATGGCTGGCCTCCGTTTAGGAAGCCAGCCAATAGAAGAGAGACGGAGGAGAGAGGCGGGTCAAACATCGTACTAAAGGACATTAAATCTCCTCCCGGAGACTGCGCGAGCGCAGCCTTCTCGGTCCTTTAACAAAAGACGCTCCGAAGGTGCCAAAATCCGACATTTGCCAGATTCTCCGGTGGCTGAAAGGGGGCAATGTTTCAATGGTCTACGCTTGAAATGCGCTGGCTGCACATGAATTAGTTTTCCATTGCTGCGCATCTAAGAGGACTACACCCAACCAACCCCACCGCGGTAACTCTGCAAAATATCTTGCCAGAGATATTTCAAATTCTCCAATATCTACCTAGATACTCATATTTATGAGGGAGCTCCATCAGCAGAGCCAGTTCATGCTTTCACGCCCACAAACGGTTTGTAGTAGGAAGGTCAGACGCCTACATCTCAGATACCCAGATATGAAAACAAAGGGACACTTGCATCTAATAAACAGTCTTGCATCATTCGATTCCCAAAACACACAGAAATGAGGCCTGTCACATATATACGATGCTAGTGAATTAAAAAGCGTCAGCGGCCAAATTTAATCTAGCATCCTAAAAAAATCACAATAGCAGTGTCCAACGTAGGGCAGGTCTATGTAACGTTTTCAGGATAAACTGCAAGCTATGTATTAGCTCCATTACATTGTATGTATGAAAATTTATCTTATCTGTATTTGCCGAAAGGCAGGAATGGAATAGGAAACTGCCGTGACCAATTTAAAACAAGTTTTAAGCCGAATGGGAAGAAATGTGTGCATGTGTTAGCATTTGCAACTTTATGCACGTTTTAGAACAAACCTGAGAAATAGAAGAAGAATAAGGTAGCAGGGAAGTGTACAAAAAGATAGAGGATAACTGGAAAAGAATTAACAAAAGCAAAAGTGAAGCCTAGTGGAGGAAAATACTTCAATACTACTGAAAGATGGGACAGTACTTATGGTAGCCACACACTGCCAAAGGAAGACAGCTGATACTACAGGCATCGCTGTCGACCTGTTTCTAGGTTTAAAGCCAGCCAACCAATATGGTTTGATAAAAACGTATATATTCAATATACTTAAAGGGGTTTTTAAACAGCCATCTTCACCCATTGGTCTACTGCACTGTCATTCACGTTTTGCTTCCACCCACCTCAGCAAACAGCGTGGACAAATGGGTCAGTCTATGAGGCACTAATAAGCTCCCCATACGAGTGACTGTGTGAACTAAGGAGTGCCTGATGCCAAAGAGAAGTCCTACCAGGAATCAAGGAGAAGTGAACCGTGGCGATTATAAAAGGACCCCCCTCCTTCTGAATGCATGTTGCTTTCCGGGTCTCTACCGTAGACTGCAGTGCACCGCAAGTGCCATTCATTTCTGAAGGAGCATGAAACCCATTCCAAAATGGCGGGCAGTGCAACATTCAAAGAGGACTGCCGGCGAATATGCAGGTGCATGTTCAGATGGCAAGCTTGTAATGTTTCTGCACACCTTCATTACGAAATCAATGACTGCAGTCTGAGTGTATATGGGCATTCATTATTGATATTTTGGCAAAAAAGGTTTACAAACCTTTTTTCCAATAAAAAAAACTGCCAACGCCAGTCAGCTGGCAGCCAAGGCCGGGCTCCGGCTTTGCAAATTGGCGAGGAAGGAGAAAACTTTCTGAATTAAGTATTTTATAACAGCCTAACGAGCCCATGTGAGGCAGAAAGTGCAGTACACTGCCTAATCGCCAAGGTCTAGTTTGATCACTCTGCTCCAATTCTCAAGCATCCAAACCTACACATTAAGACTTGGAGCATCACTGATACATACAGTAGTACAACAAAATTAGACGCGGAGATGTGCAAGTCGATAGGGGGCTAAAAGAAGGTAAAAAGTCAAACCACCGACATGTTTAAACTGTTTGACTTACCGGGCCTCGGATAGTAGTGAATAACTAACATGAGTCAAATGTGTGGTGCACATGCTTTTTAAAATCCCAGCTTTACTTCCGGTGAGCTCAAAAGATGGCAGAGTAAGAACCGTTCAGATTAACAAACCCCTAAGACAAACACGGACTCTGGCCTACCACCAGCCCACCAATATGAGACGAGATCCACTAACTGCACCAATGAGAATCTGAGGTCTAGACATTTTCCAAATCAATGCACAACATGTCTTTCCTGTGTTGATCCAAGAAGACTGACCGACTAAAGGCAATTTATCCTCTACATCATCTACTGCTCATCTTTCACTAAACACCATCCCGTCATTGCTGACAAACTTTCAAATTCAATGAATGTATCTCACTGGTTTTAGATTTCACTTGCTTACAGCATTCATATTCACTTCCTCCAAAATCTACATTGTATAACTCCGCCTGACTACGTGCTAGAATCAGGAAGTAAGGCCTACATCACTGATCCCAAATGCAGATCTTAAAATTCTGCTGCAATGATCTGTACATTCCCACTAAAGCGATCTAGCCAACGTCCTTGACACCCATTTCAAAGCAGTCATTCTCAAACCCAAAAAAAGACTATCCTCCCTGGTCCCGCCTCTCCTCAGCTGTGGAGCTCCCCTTACTTCCCCTGGGGTGCAAACAGTCGCTCCTTCTCCGCTGATCCACGGAGCACTGCGGGAACGGACTGTTACGGGGACTCCCCTTTTCCGGCGCTGCTCCTGGTGCGTGTGCTGCTCATGGGAGCCCTCCTCAGCGGGGCTTCTCTGGCGAAGACTCTGAGGCAGCGGAAGGGCACCGACAGTGAACCTTGACCGGTCCCGCCTCTCCTCAGCTGTGGAGACACCTTCTGTTCGGCAGGTATGTCGCGGAGCTCCCCTTACTTCCCCAGGGGTGCAAGCAGTCGCTCCTTCTCTGCTGATGCGGGGATAAAAATGGTGGCCTCAAGCTTCCAACATTTTTCGGATTCGGGGGCGTGTTTTGCTGTCCTGAGTGACGGACAACGTCACGAGCTAAAGAACAGCAAAACTTACGCCCTCTAATCCGAAAGAGACGGGGCTTTTTTGGAGTGACACCCTTCTCTTCCAATGGCTGGCCTCCGTTTAGGAAGCCAGCCAATGGAAGCGAACGGAGCAGAGAGGCGGGTTTAAACTGCCCTACTCCAAAACATAAGATCTCCGGACCGGAAGCTGCGCTTTGCGCAGCTTATAGGTCCCTCGACCTAAAAAGCAGTGATCGAAGACAACTCAGGCAGAAGTCTCCCTGGAATTTAATAAGGAAAGGTTGATATATTTATATCCAGTCTTGAACACTTCTTAAATAGGGTCATGTCAAATTCGGGTTTCTAATTGGCAGGTGCAAGTATTATATCATGTGATACGGAGAAAGTTCAGACAATGTGACTTTCAAACACATCTACACTTAAATGAGAACTCCACAAAACAGCAGTTTTTGTAATCCATGCTTCGGGTGCCAAGATACAAACCCTGTCTAGCTGCAAAGCAGGGGTTTGCAATCCATCTAATAGTCCAACGAAGATGGCTAGGGCTGGTTAGCATGGCAGTACATTTACAGCGCTAAATTAAAGTAACATAGCTTAACATATGCTTCTATCCAGCCTCCGAAAATAACAAAATACATAACATTGTAATCAGGTGCGGCCCGTGCAGGTAAGAGCGGTGCGGCGGTGGGGCTGGGTTAGGGGAAGGGGGATTTCGACCAGTCGACCACAAGGCAAAATGAAATAAATAATTATTTTTCCCTCGTCGTCTGTCGAAATCCCCCCCACCTGGCCCCACCGCTCTTCCCTGCACGGGCCGCTGCTGATTGTAATACAAGACACCACAGCATTCTTTCCCATATCATAGCATTTACCTACATGGCACAAAGTGCAATTTATTCTGAAATAATATAACCACATCCCTCCTCAATATCGCCTAAAATACATGGGATAACTTACTCCCAGCGCACATTATAAGGATATTGCAAGTAACCCAGCAGTTCCAGAGGGACGACACTGAAGGCAAAGGGTACTTTATTCCTTATAATACATGGTCACATCATCGCTCTTCCCACAAACTGCTTAAATCCTTGAGGTCTTGCCATTTATATGAAAGAGATAATGTGGTTGCACTCATGAAGAATACAAGCGAAAGCTGAAGTGTGAAAGTAAACACTTTAGTAGTTTGTTGCAAAAGGTATTAAAATCATTTTAACGTAAGTCATATTAACAGTGTTGTAGCTCCAAATGTGTAGAAACATGCGTGGGGATTATATTTTGGTTCTAATGACCCACAACATACAATAAACAAACAATTTGCCATAAATATCTCTTTTCTGATGGTTATTGTTAGTGGTAGAAAACCAGATCAGAAGAGTGTAAAGCCAGTTTTCATTTTCGTTTTACATTTTTAGCTGTAATTATGCCCTGTGACCTGTCTTTCACATTGGCTGCTGGCTCTGATAGGAGGCATTATAATGTCCCAATGCAATTGATTTAAGTTATTACAGTTGAGCAGCTATGTCATTTTATTATAACAGGCGATTAAAGATGTCGCAACTCAACTGTAATAGGAAATTAGAGACAGGTTTATATAGGAATCGCAGGTTCCCATGCATTATATGTGGGATAAAGTACTACCCTGCCACACAATATCATGATTTTACAAATCACAGATGAATTCTATGACTATACAGAGAAACAAGGTCGAGGGCCGAGATCCTTGATAAGGTCACACAACTTTGAGGTGACTTGCAGGATCCTTATAATTTCTGGAGGGTATTTTATTCCTTATAATACATGGTCACACCATCACCCTTCTGGCAAGCCAGTAAAATCCTAGGAATGGAATTCTTTCACATGAAAGAGATAGGAGGCTTGTAAGCATGAAGACTAAAACTAGATTTTCTAATGAAAAACTAAACACACCCAAAAGCAGATAGATATTTGTGGCGAAAATATATTAGAATCAAATTAGTATGACCAATTTTAAACTACGAAGAAGGGTGGGGCATGGATTATCCGTAATTTAATCCATGTTTTTTATCCTTCATTTTTATGTGTAATACCAACTCCCATCCACACGCGGGATTCATTCTGCCTTTTTTCTAGGTTTCTGATATTCAAACTGTGCCCTCCGGACCTCAAGTTCAAATACGACATATGCAGAAGTTCGTCCAAGACAATGTTTATTAAAAAGTCCAATGCATTTCGGGCACCACTCTGCTCTTCATCAGGGAACGCTACAAATAACAATAATAAAAAGTAATTAACAGCATGTTTACACATCAATTAATATCCAATAAATAATCCAACCAATCATTGTGTTTACACTAGACTTTATCATATTCCGTAGAAAACAATTCAGCAGAACCCCCTTCATACGCAATGTAGATAATGACCCTTTGTTTTTTCTGAAGCAGCCCATCCCTCTTCAACATAGTTTCCTTCCTTCATGCCCCGTAGTACTCTCTGTCTACAATATCTCCTTCTTCCATCAGTGTTTATAAAGCATCTTCCAACCTCTCTTACTCATTGCTTTCGCACTTCATATTCCTCCACGTCACCTCCCCAATTACTTCCTAAACATACTATCTTAGCCACAACTTTCGTGCTCATACTCGTGAACATCTTTCATTATTCACTCCTTACTTCTATGTTACATCCCTCCGCTCTTTTGCGTTTTATTCTCGTGTGACTGTCGCCCCTTCACCCTTCTATGTGGTATCACATTTCACATACCTGTCTCAGACACTGCCAACACTCCACTCTCTTCTCCGTTCTGATAAAGATTTTAACACCCCGTTACATTCCCTTTATTTAAACCTCATCATCTTTGGTACATACCTCCTGATTGGTCTATGAATCACGCACTCTCCCGCCCTCGGAGAGAAGGAAACTATGTTGAAGAGGGATGGGCTGCCCTCCCCTTCTTCGTAGTTTAAAATTGGTCATACTAACTTGATTCTAATATATTTTCGCCACAAATATCTATCTGCTTTTGGGTGTGTTTAGTTTTTCATTAGAAAATCCAGTTTTAGTCTTCATGCTTACAAGCCTCCTATCTCTTTCATGTGAAAGAATTCCATTCCTAGGATTTTACTGGCTTGCCAGAAGGGTGATGGTGTGACCATGTATTATAAGGAATAAAATACCCCTCCAGAAATTATAAGGATCCTGCAAGTCACCTCAAAGTTGTGTGACCTTATCAAGGATCTCGGCCAGAAACCTAGAAAAAAGGCAGAATGAATCCCGCTTGTGGATGGGAGTTGGTATTACACATAAAAATGAAGGATAAAAAACATGGATTAAATTACGGATAAAAATGAGAAGATAGAGTATTGTATAAATGCAGCCAAAAGTGGCAAACGTTGCTGTGCGACTGGCTTGGGGTAACACATGTTGCCCCACCCTTCTTCGTTGTCAAAGAGGTGCCATCGGGGCAGGCATTATAACCAGAACGCACGCAGTTAAAGATTAATTTGTGGACAAGAAAAGATAAACTGTAGATCAAATGGTGTGCATCCCACCACTTACATTGTTTCAATTTTAAACTACGCCATAGCTTAGAATGTGTAGAAACATGCAGAGAAAGTCTATCTTTCCTATATTTGCCTAAAGCATGGAAAACCTGCCAAAATAGCTCCTTTCTGCTTATCACTGTTCATCTAGAAAACAGAGCAGAAGGAAAGCCCGGATTAATTCTTGTTGTATTTGCAGCTTTAATTATGGTCTGTGACCTGACTTTCCCCTCGAATGCTGGCTCCAGCAGCAGGCATTTTGACGTCAGAACTGAATTGTAATAAGTAATTATAGTAAGTATTCTTTATTGCACTTAAATGGGGTCTCACTCCTTCCTACCTCTGTTCCCTGTTACACTGTTGTTGAATTTCACTTATTTTGCACAGCACATTCAAACGTCATTTTACTCATTTCGTGCAGCACAGGCCTCTCGCTCTTTAATTGAGTCTCACTTCTTTCTCATAACACGGGTCTTGTGGGGGGGGGAAACATGGCGGCAGCCGCTTGAGCTGCTGCGGTGCTCTGTTCGTGGACTCCCGTCCGGGGGTTGTTAAAACGTTACCGGGCTGAATTGAAATGCGGTTATCCAACATGTAAGGCTGTTTATAACACTATACGCTGCAGAAATTAGCCAAACGAGCTTATTCTCTGGAAAAAAAAAAATTGGCGTTTTATTTTTTCTCGCCCGCTCATCCGCTCGCCATTGACCCCATGTGTTTGGAAGAGGCGTGTCTACCTGCGAAGGCTGCCGCTGTGGTGATCTCCTCGGCTGCTGCTGACTCTGTGTGCCGGCGAGAGATCTTGGACGTACGCCGGGGGTCTCCTCAGCTGACGGCTGGTTTCTCGGTGTGGAGCCTGGCCGCCCTGGAGCTCCGACGGGGGTGTCGGACTCGGGGCCTTCTCCCTGGACGTCGTGGTGCTGCTGCGTGCCCCGTTTCGGGGGTGGAGGCGACTGGAGGTGCCGCGGAGAGTGCACTAGAGGTCAGGGAGCTGACGACGGATCAGGAACGGAGTGAAGAAGGTGGAAGCTGCGGTGACAACGCCAAGAATGGTGGTAATGGGGCACAGGGAGTTTACAACTTGAGAGGAAATAAGTACAAAAGTTGTAAAGGTGAGGTCAGAAAAGCGAAAAATAAGCGTACTCTGCCTCAAGACACTAGGTTTTCTGTGGATGTCGGTTTAAGCTTGCCCACTGTTTCATGTTTTGGTGAAGCGGAGTCTGTGACTAAACAGGTGGAATCTGTGGGGGCCAGTAATACTATTTTTGATAACGCCAGCACGAACAGCAAAAAGAAGATTTCCTCATATTTGACAGGCCAGGTTAAGGCGAAGCGCGCCTATACATGTAAATCATCTAAGGGGTCTAAGGGTAAAAACTCCTGCTCTGTGTCGTAAATAACTCCATCACTGAGGTCATTTTTTAAGGTGAACCCGCAAGTGGTACTATTATCAGATAAAAGTCCTCCCTCTGATAACTTAGAAAAGTCATCAGTAGAGGTTACAGGTCTCGAGGGGGCAATGAGCATTGAGGTGTCGCCTAATAACAATAATACCCTGATCGATATGGCTACATGTGGCGTAGAAAGCTCAGTACATTTGGGTGCTAGTGTGGAGGTTGGAATAGATCGAGTTGTGGATACAGAGAGTGGGGTTGGAGATACTATTGTTTGTACATCGGGTCGCCCCCCCCCTCTTGCTTTGGTCCTGGCGCCCCCATTGGCTCCACCTTTCTTGATGGCCCCCTTATCTTTAACAACCGGTTCAAGCTCACAAGATACTATGCAAGGAGCTACATCAGCCACATCAGCCACATCAGTTACTTCAGTCCCCCTGTCCAGTGTTATGTCGTCCAACGGCAGTAATGCAGACCTGGTTGCCACTTTGCAGGCTTCTTTTCAGGGAATGTTTGCATCTCTGTCGGCTGATATTAAAAAAAGGTTTGAGACCTCAGCAGCTAATCAGGCGGATATCAGGTGTTTTTGTGAATCCCTGGATAACAAATTAAGTGATCTTACACTGAGAACAGAGGTACTTGAGGACACGGTAACAGGTATGTCCTTATATCTTGATGAAGCTAAAACAAACATCACTATGCTTAGGAAAGACGATCAAATCTTAGCAGAAAGGATGGAGACGCTGGAGAACAATGCCCGAAGGAATACCCTTCGTATCTTGAATATCCCTGATGATAAAGAAGGCTCGGACATTAAGCAGTTTGTCATTTCACTGTTGAAAGAAGCGTTGCGATTAGATCAGTCAGAGGAAGAATTAGCCTTATACATCCAATGCATTCATAGAGAGCCTTTTAGAGAGAATCCCCAAAGATCCAAGCCCAGAAAAGTGTTGGTTAACTTTCATACATACTCCCTTAAGGAAACCATTTTAAATTTGGCCTTAAAACAGAAATCTGTCAGTGCGAAGGGATTCAATTTTCAAATTCGATCTGACTTGTCCAGGGTTACTCTGGACAAACAATGGGAGTTCAGGAAAAGGCTTGAGGCTTTCAGAAGCTACGGGGCAGTGGCTCAACTAGTTTTTCCGGCAGCATTGAGAGTTATGTATAATAACAGCATGCATAATATTAGATCAGTGCAGGCAGCGGACGAGTTACTCCTGACTATGGGCAAAGAAAAAGGAGCGGCCAGCTAGGTGAAGTTTCCCGGAGTGGTTATCTAATAATGTTTGGAAAACTAAAAAACATAAAGAAAGAGATAAAAGGGAATATATGTGTATAAGGATAGAGGGAGAGTGCAGGGGAAAAAGAAAAAAGAAAAGAAAAAGGAAAAGGAAGAAGAAAAAAAAAAGGGAAGAAAAAAGAGGGGAAAAAGGAAAGGAAAAGAAAAGGAAGAAAGAAAAAAAAAGGGTGTAATTATGTTTGAAGTAAAATCAGCGAAATATATAACACATAACACAATAAACACGTAACTCACAATATATATCACATAACACAACATGGATTTTGTAGAGAGTACAGGGCATATAGGATAGATTTGTTTCTCTTCATTCTCACCTTTGACATTTTTCTTTTCTCCTTGTTTTTTTTTTCCCGGTCACAGTTAAGGTGGGAGTCCATGATAGAGTGCTATCTTCTGGTTCTTCCAGATAGATAGAACAAGGGTTTCCCATGGGGGGTGGGGGGCTAGACAGGGACATGGGGTTGCAGGGGAAAAAATTAAAAAAGAGTCCTCATTTCCGTTTTAATTTTGCCTTATGTTCGATGCTGTCATTGTTTTTTTTTTGTTTTTTTTAAGACGTTTATTAAATATTCCAGTAATACACAGCGTCTTGCACACAACCCTGAGGCTGGCCGCTATTTAACATATGCAATTATCATGACAGTAATATAACGTTAACGATCATCCCCGCCAAGTTGCTGATTATGGATATAGCATCTGGACACATTCGGATAGGAATATTCACTGAGCTAGTCCGTCTTATTTTATATCAAACAACCATAACTTGTCTCCATCAAAAGTAGGATTAAAGCAATCAATGTCAACGTCCTACAGGGTTATACAGCACAAGCATTGGCAAATGGGTCCTGAGTACACATATCATACTATGGAACCTGTCCTATCACAAGCTATTCTACCCGCCCTGAGTGACACTCTCCGTGCCTCCTCCCATTCAGTACGACATACCTCAGAATTCCAACCACGAACCTCCCCTAGGTGAAGTAGAAGCCACATACGTTATATCGCATTACCCTTAATCACTGAGCTCCCCTCCGTGTCCCACAACACATTGAAGGCCATGACAGAGCAGAGCCATAGTAACATCCCCTCTACAGGTCATCATCAGGTTCCGGCAGTTCCTCCGGGGGGTCACATAAGTTCCCACGATATTCGTTCCAATTATTCAATATTCTCGACCATTTCTTAGGGCACCCCCTATGTAAATACACTGCCTTTTCTGCCACCATTGCAGAATCCATATCGTTACACCACCGAGTGCATGAGGGTTTCACACCAGATCCCCATCTCCTAGCAACGTTACGCTTTGCAATGGCCATACCCAGTGTCACCCAGAGTTGCAATCCCTTGTTCATATCAGTTGGTGACCAGATATTCAATAGACAACATTTAGGCTCATTCGGCAACACCACCCCCGTCGCCTCCGATATCTCAAACAAAACCTCCTCCCAATATGATTGTATTTTGGGGCAATCCCATAGGGTATGAAAGAAGGTCCCCGGGGATCCACAACCCCTGAGGCAAGTAGGTTCCAGGGTGCGCCCTAACTTGTGTAGCAGAGTACGTGAGTAATATACTCTATGTAGTATTTTTAATTGTACCAGTTTCAGCCGAGAAGGTATGGTGGTCTCTCTGGGTGATGCCAGTGCATGTAACCAGTCCTCATCCGCTATGTCCCCCAGATCCACCTCCCATCGACTGCGCAGTACCACCGTGGGGTCAGGGAGATTATTGACGAGCTTCCGATACGTAAGGGAGATCGCCTTCTTATCCAGGTGGTCAGTGAGGAGTCTATCCCCCAGGGGGGAGGATGCAGAAGTATTGTACCAGATGGGATGGCTCCCTGCAAGGCATGTTTGATTTGTGCGTAGCGAAAGCATTCATTTACTCCCATTCCATACTTCTCTTGTAGGGCTGGGAATGAAATAATCCCCCCTCTTATCCATAGGTCTCCAATTGTCGAGATGCCAATTAGATCCCATTGCCTGAAACCTTTCGAATTCGACAGCGTGCCAAGTTTGCGGGTATCCCAGAGTGGTGTGGCAAGCGTAAGAACCCCCTCCCACCCCAGAGCTCTCTGTGCAGCGTGCCAGATCTTGATTGTGTGAGCCGTAGGGCCCGTGAGTGTGTGCCGGCGTTTGTCAGAGTATAACGCCTTCATAAGTTTGTCTGGGGGCAGGACGGTTCTGTCAAGAGCGTAGGCCGGATCTTGTTGCGGGGCATGTATCCACTGATTCACCACCATAAGCTGTGCAGCCCAATAATACAATTTGATGTTCGGTAAGGCAATGCCCCCATCGTACCAACTACGTGACAATTTAGCCTGTGCTATTCGGGCCGGTTTACCGTCCCATAAGAGTGCGGTGATCTCTGCATCGACTGATTTGAGGTAAGTGAGAGGGACTGGAAATGGGGTGTTTTGCAAGACATATAGGAGTCTTGGAAGTGAGAGCATTTTAAAGAGGGCCGCCCTGCCTAGTAAAGTCAACGGAAGGGAGCGCCAGTGCTTCACATCCGACTTTAGCCTCTGCAGAGGTTTCAGCAGGTTTTCTTCCATAAAGACAGTGGCCTGTGGGGTGACGTATATGCCAAGATATTTAAACCCTCTGGTTACCGTTTGCAAGGTGCAGCCATGTGGCAGTATGGGCGTTGAACCGCGTAGGACATACATGAGCGACTTTGCCCAGTTAATTGTATATCCCGAGACCTCACCATAGGTCTCGAGTATGGCCATTAGTGTCGATAGGGACGGGGTCGGAGACATTAAATACAGCAGCACGTTATGGTAATACAGTCAGTGTCGGGGGGCGGCGAGGGGGGGGATCAGGTGTAGGCTCCTCACTCACCGTCGATTCCCGGCCTCAGGATGTTCTCCACCGGCCCCCGATGACAACCAAGTCAAGGGCGGGGGGGGTGTGGGGGAGGCGAAGACCCACCTCAGAAGAGCGCCGCCACCGGTGCACACGTCCGGTGTGCGAAGCGGATGATTCCTCCGGGCTGTGGTCGGAGCCGCAATGCGGGGGCTTCCGGTCCGGTCTCCCGGCAGCCCCTCACTTCCGGCCGGGTAGGGTTGCAGGACAGGCCGGTGCAGCCACGATGCGAGCAGGCCGCAGGCAGGCACTCCACCGCGGGGCAGTTGCCGGTGTCGGATCAACACCGGGGTTGCGGCGGAGGACGCCGCTTGGAGTCCTTTCGGTGAAACAGTCGCCTGAGCAGCCGAGATCACGGATGGATGTGAGGATATTGAGATGGGGTCTCGGTTACCACGGAGCTCCTCTGCTAGGCAGCCATTCCAGTCGGCTGCTAGCCACGCCCCCGATGCTGTCATTGTTGCTGCCAAAGGGGCATGTGACTGTCCAATTTTTTTTTCTGATTAGGGGCCTACTGCAGATCAGCTTTAATAATCCTGGGGCTATTAATAAAGTAAGGATGTGGAAATATCAGTATAATGAGTAAATTGGCTATTCTCTCCTGGAATACTAACGGTTTGCGAACTAGTCCGAGGAAAAATAACATTATGCAATATCTCTGTGATTCAATTGCACAGATTATAGTACTCCAGGAGACACATTTGGCTGAGTCTGAAATGCTTTCGCAATCGATACACACTAGAGGAGTGGCAATCTTATTTAAAAAATCCGTTAAAGCGAGATTGGTCTCTAAGCTGGATGACTCTGGTGGCCGGTGGGTAATAGCATCAGTTATAATATCGGGGTCTCCAATTACTATAGTGGGATACTATGGTCCTAATCAGGATGACCCATCGGCTTTGAAGACTCTTTTTCCACATCTGTATCCATTCCCCGAACCGGTTATCTTAGCAGGCGATTTCAACATAGTCCTGGATCCCTTAGTGGATAAATCACCCTCTAACAGAGCTAAAATCTTATCTAAAACCAGGTCTTACCTGCAAGATAGCATGAAACAGCTAGGATATAATGACATCTGGAGATCAATGCATGGGCTGCAAAGCAGAGTCACATTTCGAAACTACAGATATCATCACCAGTCTGGAATTGATTTTATTCTGATTAGCCAACCATTAGTTAACCTGGTTAAATCGGTATCCCATCTACCATTTCACTTATCAGATCACGCGGCGATTCTTTTAGATTTGGAAGGGTTTCCTAAGAGTCGATCAAGAAATTGTCCTTTGATCGTTCATTGCTCTCCTCACCTAATATCATTGATGCTCTCAATGTGGAGGTGCAGTTCTTCATGGATGAAAATTTGGGTTCTGCCTCTCCTGGTGTTATATGGGATGCACTTAAAGCATTCTTAAGGGGTTACATAACTAATAAAGCTTCACATAAGAACAAAATCTATAGGGAAGCAGTGGCCTCTTTAGAACTGGAGTTGACTAATCTTCAAACAGAAATTGCTAGGCATCCGGACTCCCTCTCGTCCACAGTACATGAGTGGCAGAATAAAGTGACCACCTTAAAAGGAGAGCTAAGCTCAGTTTTAAATGCTGGGGTCCTAGAGAGATGGGAAGCCAGTAAGTTGGCACATTTTGAGTATGGCGAGGGGGCCAGTAAGTTGCTTGGCTGGAAGACGAAGGCTGAGCAAGTTCGTAATAACATCAGCTCAATCACGGTCGGTGGTATAACATTCTCCACCGATGTCGACATTAGGAGAGCGCTTCGAGATTTCTGTAGTGAAATATATTGTGAAGATAAGAACGTTGAGTCAAAGCAGGTTGAAGATTGGCTGGCGGGGGTCTCTCTTCCGGAATTGTCATCAGAACAAAGTAATGTACTAGAAGATCCTATCTCGCAAGAGGAGGTTAGGCTGGCAGTTGCTAGTAGCAAAAAAGGTAGGGCATCAGGTCCAGATGGTCTGCCGTCTGAAATTTATAAAGCTCTGATTCCAACAATTCTCCCTTTCTTAACTGAGTTGTTTCATAAGCTCCTCCAGGAAGGGATGCCCCCTCCTATCTCATGGGATAGCGCCTCGATAACACTGATTTTAAAACCAGGAAAATCAGCAACGAATTGTGGGTCTTATAGACCAATTTCTATCTTAAACACAGATTATAAAATCTTCACATCTGTATTGGCAAATAGGTTGGGGGCAGTTGCAACAAACATCTTGCATGTAGATCAAAAGGGCTTTGTAAGGGGGCGTCAGCTGTACGAGTTGACCTATGATCTTATAGGTGCCATCGATATGGCGACGGCGGCGTCACTTCCTCTTGCAGTTCTGACTTTGGATGCCACCAAGGCCTTCGATAGGGTTAACTGGGTTTACCTATCGGAGGTCTTGGGGAAATTTAACATCGGCAAAAAATGTAGGCGCATAGTCAAACTCCTATATAGGAATCCGTCAGCCTCTATACTTGTCAACGGAGAACTATCAGACTCATTTAACATCACACGGGGTACCCGTCAAGGTTGCCACCTCTCCCCCCTTTTTTTCGATCTGTATATAGAGCCTTTTGCTCAACGGATTCGAGACAATAGTAACATCAAGTCTTTTGTGTTTGAAGGATGGGAGAGGAAGGTAGCCTTGTACGCGGACGACGTTCTCATTTTTTCATCTGAATTACGGTCGGCATTTCCGGCTGTAATTGCGTTGGCAGAGGAGTTTGGATCCGTATCTGGCTATGAAGTTAATGCTGCCAAGACGGATATAATGGTCTGGAATGACCCTGTGCCTGTGGCAGGGGTACAGTTAAGTCCAGTCCTGCGTTACCTGGGCCTAAATATATACAAGGATATAAACGAGATAGTTCCATCAAATTTCTCGCTTATTGCCAAAGAGTGTCGTAGGCTAATGAAATCATGGTCTTCACTTCCGCTATCTTTATTGGGCAGATCTAACCTAGTTAAAATGACTATTCTACCAAAGGTTACATTTTTATTTAATACCATCCCCTTTTTTTTTAACCTACAATGATAGCCAAACTCCAAAGTGATATATGCTCTTTTATTTGGAATAATCGCAACCCCAGAATTGCTTGGAAGAAGATCAGGCGCCGAAGAGAGAAAGGTGGTTTGGCGGCGCCTGACCTACAGCTATATGGGTGGGCCTTTCAGGTGTCCCATTCCAGGATGCTGTTAAAATCTCCAATAAACTCGGGATGTGGGCACATGTTTGCTGCATTACTCAGAGGGGAAAAGGTTGCTGATCACGAATTTTTGTTTAAGTTTGGGGATCCCAAGTTTAAAAAAAAAGTAAAACTGAAGGTGTTGAGAGATATATGTAAAATATGGGCTAAACTTAGGCGTTCCATCAAAATTGACTATTATTCTTGTAAGGCTCCATTATGGAATTCACCTGGATCCCCCAGCTGGCTTTTGGATAGCCTTGCAGTACCGCTGCGAGAGGCAGGATTAGTGGTATGGGGTGATCTTTTTGTTGATGGTAGCCTACTCCCGTGGGAGATATTGAGCTCAAAAATAGGGACTCGGTTTTCCAGGTTGAAATACCTACAAATACAAAGCTGGGCACACTCACAGATTTCTGTTAAAGGTAGATTTCAGTTAGGGGGGATAGTAAATTAGTGTCCCTCTTAACAAATAAGCCTCCAACTAAGAAAAAGGTCTCACTCTGGTACAATCTTTTATTGGATGAAATCGAGGGTGAGTTCCAGTTGCCTGATTCGCTGTGGACCGCACATATTACTAACACCAGCGTGGAGAACCTGTGGTTTGAGTCTTTTAAGATCATGTGGAACATTGTGAAACCATCTTAGTTACGCCAAAACCACCTGTTCACGCTGCTTAGGGCCTACTATTCGCCTCAACGTCTGTCAAAGTTTTCGGATAATTCACCTGTCTCATGCCCTAAATGCGGCTTGATAGCAGCCTCAGATTTGCACATGTTCCTAGATTGCCCACTTTTATCACCTTTTTGGAATTCAGTTTGCCTATCACTCTCCACTTCCCTGGGATCCCAAGTTACATTATGTCCTGCTCTTGTCATTTTTGGTGTTTCTCCAGAGTTTCATGGGCTGGCAAAAAATTTACTTTTCTATGGTATTTTGTTGGCCAGGAGGGAAATATGTAGGAGATGGAAGGATCCGCTACCTCCTTCCTTGCTGGACTGGCGCACTTCTGTGCTACAAACATCGAAGTTGGACCTCTTAAGATCAGGCAACTCACGCAAGAGAAATTTCTGGTTTTTATTAAACTGGTAACGGTTCTTTTATTGATCATGGGGTTTTTATTTTTTGGGGGTTTTTTTTCCCCCAAGGTCCAATGATTATGCTGCTTGGCACCTTTTTCCACGTTTGTCTATACCCATTAAAGTTGACATCGGTATAGAAATGGGTATAAGAATGCAGCATGTAACCCTGACGGTTGTTCCAAGGTGGTGTAGTTGGAGTTTGGCACTACTTACTGAGGGGCAACCTGTGGTGCTCCACTTAGAGCCCCTACCAGTCTATCTGTGACAGTAAGTTCATCTCCACGTGCTTCTATTTGGTCACCAAGGGCGAAATATGAGGACACAAATTTTTTTATTTTTTTTTTAAACACGGGTCTTGTGTACTTCAGCTAAGACCTTGTTCCTTCCACAGAGCACTGGCTATAAATGTTTCTAGGAATCTGATGCAATCCTCAAAAAAAGGGGCTTGTTAAAGTCAGTGGACTCTGACTCCTCAAACCACTGATCCTTCACAATTCAGTGCAGTTTCACTCATTCCAAATGTGTTGCACTGAATACTTTCAAGTAGAGATTCACTCATTCTCATCACTGACCTTATACATTACTGAGGAGCCTCACTCATACTTGTACTGGAATCATGCACAGTGGAGCCTCACTCTTTCTCTGTCACTCCTTTCAATGTAGTGTCATTCATGATCGTTTTTAGCTTCATACATGTTGATGGTGTATTGCCCTTTCCCACATCAATGAATGGTCTCACTCATTCCCGATTACTGTTCTCAAACACACCAGCGGAGACTCACTAATGCCATCAACCCTGATCCATATACATTTTTTGGGCCCTCACTATTAGCCCATCACTGGCTTCTTTCCTTTCAGTGAAGCTCCACTCAATCCCATTGCAGTGGCCTCATTCGCTGCAGTCTCAGTTCCGTGCAATTTGAACGAGCACTCCTCGTTCTCATATCATTAATCTCATAAACTTGAATGGGGTTTTAATCATTCCCCATATCACTGGCCTCGTACTATTCAAAACTTTTTGCCTACAGCTCTGGCGTTTTCATTTCTCACCATTTAAATTTACTGAGGTGTTGCTCATTGTCCATATCACTGACTTTATTCATTTGAATGAAGTCTCAATCATACAATCATATCAGTGGCCTTTTGGCTTTCAGTGGAGTTTCACTCAAGTGCCTCACTCATATGCAATGGACAAAAGAGAGAGAGAGAGAGAGATAGAGAAGGGAACTTGTCCGTCTTCCCTGACCTATATAAAAAAAAAAAGAACAAACTCACTACCTACCTATCCAAAACTCTCGGGTGGTCTCTAACTCAAGAACAAGGGGAACCCTAGTTTTTGTTTTTCAAGAGCCCTCACCCGCCAACCTAGTTGGTGACATGCTTCATCAGTGGGTTCCCATCATGGTTGCCGAATGCCTCCACGGTGTGCTTCAATGACTGATTACAGCGGAGATGGTTTGTTTGTGAAGTGAAAGTGGTCTAAAATTGACTCAAGGCCTCCTACCTCAGGGGGTGCTTTAATAGTGGGGCCTTGGGAAAGTTTTAAAACATATTATATGGCATCCCAACTCCAAGTGTGGTTGGGCTGGAGTGTGAAGGACTCAGAAAAGGCCTGGATCCATATGGAAAGGGAGTTGCAGGCCTGTCCCTGTGGGACTTGATCTGGAAGTCTAAGCTTGGCAGACGATCTAACCTTTATCTTAGGAATACTTACAAGTGCTAAAAGATATGGTCTCCATATCTTTTTTTTAAGCACCTGGTCAATCGTTAACCCTGTGTCTGTTTTTAATAATTCATTATCATTGCCTTGCTTAGGCAATAATCTTATATCATGTGCTGTCCCTTTGTCCTGATGATGACTGTATAAATGGTGAAAGGTTGAAACACTTTCAACAAATTTCCAGATAAAAAAGATACCCATTGTGGAATTATACATATATGAACTTTTGATCTGTTTATTCGCTTGCACAAAAATGGAGTATTATTGCAATTAATTATGGCCTATAAAAATCTTGACATTATATTACAAATAAAAAGAGACAGCAGAATTTGTAAAAACAGATATTCAAAGTCATCCTTAAGAGGTCGAATATATTTTCACCAGGATTGCTATGCAGTGACGTCCTTGAGGGCAAGCGTATCTCAATCGGTGTTTGTAGCAGGAAGAAATTGTTTCACAGATATAGCTGCAGGCGTGCTTGACTAGACTATGAAGTTAACATATGCCTCAGCCGCTTTAGATGTTGTACTGTGACACTGCAATGGAACTCGTGAAAAATAATCCGCAGGATTTTGATCTTTCCCTGGTCCATGCACAATAGTGTAATCATACTCTTGAAGTTGCAATCCCCATCTGTCGATGCTAGAGGGCATCTTGGTTTACAGATTTGTTTTCCATAACCACATTTTATTGAAGTTAAGTTCAGTACACATCATCACCCACATAAAAGCACAGTTAATGAACGTAATCTCAGCAGATTCAAGCATTGAGCACGGGCAACCTCCTAAACACGATTTCCCTTTACAGAAGCAATCCATGATGGGTGCACCATCTCCCCCATATTCTCTCATGTTTCCGGGGGCAGCCACGAGCCATGTAAATAGGTTATTCCTGGTGTGCACACCAGTCGATACCCCTCTGCCACACCTCCAGGGAGGGGGCATCTGGGGGTCTCCAGCAGTAAGCAGTGTCCCTCTTAGCCACCAAATACCCCATCCCGACGAATATTCTTTCTGCTCTTGATTCACCAATCCCGTCCAGCAGCCCCAGCAATGCCTCCCGGGAA
Organism: Lissotriton helveticus; assembly: GCF_964261635.1. Taxonomy (NCBI): domain Eukaryota; kingdom Metazoa; phylum Chordata; class Amphibia; order Caudata; family Salamandridae; genus Lissotriton; species Lissotriton helveticus. Next base: position 794,535,735 of record NC_136072.1, read on the forward strand.
CCTAATTCGATCTGATGACCCAAAATTGTAGAAACCTCATGATGTGTTCCACTCCAGAAAGGTGTCAGGCGCGGGTAGGGCCATGCCACATGAAAGAAATCAGCGTCTGAGGTGTGGCATCTCACACAGATAGTCGGCTCCCTCCCGCCCATCCGCTGCTGTCGTTGTGGGGATAGGTATGTGGCATCTAGATAGTTAACATGAATCATTCACAACCGTGAAGATATGGCCAGCTCCTCTGAGACAGGCAGGTGTCTTTCCAGTCCTCATCGTCCAACTCTCCCGCCCAGCCCTCCCACTTACAACGTAGTTGCGGAAGTGAGTCCGACATTGCTAATCAGGGACCAGTAAATCACAGAGGTCACCCCTTTCCCCAGGCAGCCCACCAAAAGATTTGCCTCGATCATGCTGTATTCAGGAATGTCAGTGTCTACAGAGATATAAGTGAGTAGGATATGCCACAATTGTAGGCAGTGAAAAAATTGTGTATGGGATAATTCGTATTGGTCTTGCAGTTCTTGAAATGACATTAAGAGCCCCCCTTTACGAACATCACCCAGATATGTAACGCTGAAGCGATTGCATTGAGAGAATCCCACAAGGCTAGCCACCTAGCTCAGTCAGGTACCCTACCACAGGGGGGTCAAATCCGTGAGGTGACGGTTTCCAGCAAGTTAGGTGCAAGGCCGCAACCCAACAAAGTATTGTTACCCGAGTGCAAGATGGAGCCATGGAGGGCATAGGGGTGCCGTATAGCAGGTCCAGTGGTCCATTTAATCTCAGAAGGTGCAATCCAAGACTATAGGCCAGGTCGTCCCAGCCCTCAGTAAACCATTCATTCACCGGGACCAGATGAGCCACGATAGAATAAATATATTGATCAGGGACACCAAGCCCTCTATCGAGCGGGATTTCCGGGCTGATATAAATGCCACTCGATGCCCACCCACCCAAATGAAAGCGGTCAGCCTCGAGGTAAGGGAGCATAATCACGTATGAGGGAATCGGATAGGGATAGTTTGCCATGACATAAGTAATGAGGTAAGCACATCATTTTTAACGAGGCAATGCGCCCCATCACATTAAGCAGGAGACAGCTCCACCTACAGTAAGTCGCAGTCCAGCATATGTTGGAGAGGATGGAAGTTTAGAGACCAGGCCAGGTCCGAAAGAGATGAGATATGGACCCCAAGATTCATAAAAGAATGGTGTTGCACTGAAATTTGGCTTTCGGATTTATGAAAATGGTGAGCAATGCTGGTGATCAGTGGAAAGGGTTAAGTGCTTTCCATATAGAAACACATGAAAGTGTTCACAAGTCTGCACTACAGCTAGGCTTTCTTTCTTAGGTTGAGAATAGGCTTGTTCGGTCTGTGACAAATTCTTGCACAAGCCACAGTGTGTCTCTGAACATTGTTGTGTCCATTGTGCTGGGCTAGGATCACACCCAACCCCTCCGGGCTTACATCTACCACAATCTGAGTATGTAGTTTTGGATCAAAAGAGGCCATTTCAGGTGCGTTCTCAATTGCATGTTTGAGTTTCATAAAGCTCTTTTCACATTCATGTGACCGCTTGAATAGCGCGCTCCTTTTTGTTAAATCTCTCAGTGGGGCACTGACTGCGAAAAAGTCACAAATGTACCTGGAACAGTAACTAGCCATGTCGAGAAAAGATTGCAGCATGATCACATGGGAACAAGTGGATGATAAGGCTTGCACTTTAGTGGAATCTGATATCGTGCCCTTTTCAGAGAAAATATGCCCGAAGAATTTTAGTTTTGTTTTATGAAACTCACACTTTTTTGCGTTCATATTGAGACCTGCATCAGCAAGTAAATGGCATACTTGTGTAAGGGCTTTGTCATGTTCCTTTCGAGTGGCCCCAAATACCAGTAAATCATCACTGTAATAAAAGCCTGTGTGACAGGCTGTATTATGCAGCTGATGACACCCCAAAACTTAGTCTTTTATATCTGAACAAACCAACCTGGGTTGAAAATGTAGTAATGTACCTACCGTTTTCTTCTAGTTGAAGTTGATGATACCCCTTGTTCAGATCAAGGCGGGAAAATACTTTGGCGGCATTCAAAAGCGTAATCATGTCTGCAATGTGAGGATCTGGATGTTGTTTTCACTTGATTGCCTTGTTAGCTTGGCACATATCAACACAAATGCGCACAGCACCTCCCCTGTCCTTTTTTGCCACTACCACTATGGGCAAAACCCATGGTATCAGACCGTTAGTGCGTTCAATTATATGCTTCAATAGCATTTCGAATTCTTTCGCAACAGCTTCCTGTAGATGGAAAGCAATTTGACGATGTTGTTAAGCAACAGGACGAATGTCCTCATTAATTTGAAGTTACACTTTCATTGTCTTAATCTTTCCTAGTCCATGAAGAAAAGACTGGAACTAACTCGCTATTTCAGCATGATGTGCATTCTGCACAAGGACTGGTGGCCTTCCGCCCTTGGAGCCTGTCCTACGCCCTCTCAGTCCGCTCGGAACCTGGGTGTTATTTTCGATACCAAGCTCTACTTCGAAAAACAGGTTAGTAGGACGACCTCCACATGCTGTGGTGTCCTTAGAACCTTGAGGAAATTAGTACACTATGTTTCCACCGATGCCAACAAATTGGTCACGGTGGCCCTAATTTCCTCAAGGTTAGACTACTGCAACGCATTGTACCTGGGAATTAATAAACTACAGGTACAACGACTACAAATAGTACAAAATGCAGCAGCCCGGTTTGTTGTCGACGCCCGAGGTTCGCATCAGGCACCTTAATCAGGAAGGATCTGCACTGGCTCCCCATCCAGGCCAGAATAGAGTTCAAGGTCCTGTGCCTTACCCACCGTGCTCTGCACGGGCTTGGATTGGAAGATATCAGACCCTTGGTGACCCTCTATGTCCCCGGCAGGGCACTTCGCTCAGCCAACAAATATCTTCTTGCTGTACCTAAAAGCAACAAAGTCAGATGGGGCGAGAGAGCCTTTTGCTCCCTTGCACCTAGGATCTGGAACACCCTTCCGGCTGAGATCAAGGGACTAACCTCCCACTCTCTCTTCCGAAAGGCTTTGAAGACCTGGCTTTTCAGGGAGGCCTACCTGTAACCGGCTCACTCCGCTCACCTATCACACAGCTTCTCCATCCCAAGCGCCTTGACACCTATGGGCAAAGTTGCACTTTTACGAATTCTATCTCAACTCAACTCAACTCACGTTATAATTGATAGAGATGAGCCCCATGTCAGTAGTAGTACTGAAACTGAGTAAACATGCACTTGACAAAGTACTTGGAAGAACATGATTTGGCACTTGTACTTTAGTCTTCTTGTACCGCATGGTTGCGACAAATGATCCTTGACTTTGCAATGGCATGGAGGCAACTCACCTGTATATCTTTGTGTGGGCATCATAGACAGTTCATTGTATTTTTCTGCCGGCATGATGTTTATCGATGCATCTCTGTTGATGATAAAACGTATGGAGCAACCATTCACCCGTAGTGTGGTCTTAGGACACTGTCCAAATGAATTTGGTTGTTTGACATGGCGATCTCACTTAGACTTGGGCTCTTCTCTACATGCAGCCAAAACTACATGTGCATGTCGTTTAGTGGGTAACATCATCATTGCACACCCATCTTCTTCTTCACGGTCGCTCGATAATGACGTTGAAGAGCCTTTGGAAGACGATTTTGATGACGATTGACTTTCCACTTGTCTCAATTGATGTTGCCATCTGGCCTTGTTGGCATGACTAGAGTGCTTCTGGAGTTTTTTGGCATCAATGTTCTCTTTTTAAGTGATGCAATTGGTTTCTCTTTCACTTTGCAAACCGTTAAGGAATGGTTTTCGTTCCCGCAGCCTTTGCATACCTGCTTAATGGCAGGACATTTACCTTTGTGTGGGAAGGAGAATTCACATCGGAACCACAACTTCTTTTGCCTCAAATACATCACTTTATGGCCCTTGACCTTGTGTCTCTGTTTACTTTTCATGTTCAATGCTGATTCGCTCCGGCTGTTCCAACTTCCACATCAGCAGCTTGTTGATCTGCACGTTTCTCTGCTCTACGGCCTTAAATACCATCTCTAGACTGAGCGTCTATCTCGGTATACGTCTTCTGAATGAGTCGGATAGGCAACCATTGATGGCTCTGCGACGTATGGCTACTTCATCATTGAATTTGTTGAATTTGACATGCTTAATGAGGGTATCAAGTCTTTCGACAAACTCATCCATTATTTCACCAACGTGCTGTCTTGCTTGGTTGAAAATGTACCTTTCCTAGTCAACATTCGGCATTGGATTGAACTTTGTTTCTATTGCCTTCTTAATTTGCCTGTAAGATATCTCACCGGTTTGTGGTATTTTCTTTATCACTTCTATCACTCCTTCAATTGCAAGGTTCTTTAAGTATTTGATGATCTTTATATCATCTGCTTCTTCTAGTGCATCTATGAAATTGTTGAATGTTTTTATCAATGCATTCCATCTTGCGCAAATATTCTGCTTTATGACAGCATTGAATGGAAGCAGAGGTTTCCTCAAAGGCGACGGCACCCTAGCCAGTTGTGGAACTTAGTGACGTTGAGAGCAGGGCCCACTCTAGCGACTTCTGCTGCCCACTTGGATCTGCCATGCACCTCCTGTAAGCACTGGCTATGTGCTCACATAGTGGGCATGTATTCCTTACTCGTCGCCAGTTGCAGCGTCGTCCCCAGTATAATGCAAATGACCATGCAACACACAGAGCTCTTTAGTGCACGTCTTTATTCTGCAGCGCGCAACTGTTAACTGCCCGCACTGCGTCATATATTTTATTAACCACACTTAGATGCACCAAACCGATTATGTCACTCTCCTATGGAGTCCATCAGGGACCGGAAGGGTCCTGCTATGCATGTTCACAAGATGCTACAGTACTGTCAAAGAAAGCTTCACTTGATATTTTGCTTAAGTCTGAAGGTGTTTATTGACAAAAAGAATCAATGGTCTGACCATCCAGGAAAACCCCTCAAGTGAGCTGTGGAACCAAGTTCTCAGAACAAAAGCAGGACCCGAAATTATACTAGTACTGATGGCATGACAGTATTCTCACATAGAATACAAACAAGTGCTCATAAGAACTAAAATATACCTCATGAGTTGAACTTTTTTAAACTGTTTTCAGTTGAGCACGTTAACTCACAACTTCACATCTTGAGTGCCAACCTGCATCGTGCTTGAATGTCAGAGACGGGTGCAACATGTGAGGAGTGTTAGCATGAGCAAGGAAACATGGCAGTGCAAGTTGCAGTTATGTTAAGACAAGTGTGTTCAAAATGTTTCTAGTACTGAGTCTATTTTTGTGTGCCATCGATGAGGTAAATTTACATCTAAATCCTTTTAGTACACAACATTTTTCTTCTGTGATCCATCCTAGGTTGAAAATGTATATTAAGAGAACAAAGAGCTTCTGCAATCTTTGACATATTTAATTGGGGAACTTCAAGATTATTTAACAGCTCTATTGTCCTTGCCCAGATTTTATACAATAAGGTAAAGCACTGGCTAGATTGTATACAATAATGCAAAACACTAGGTTAGCATATCACACATTTATTGTGTGCAAACTGGACATCCAAGGAGTGTCTATACGCTATAGCCTGTGACTTCAGTTTCTAGAAAAAGCAGTCTGATGCTTCAATTACCACTTAATGTTCGAATAGAAACTCAATGTGAGCTTTTATTACAACTCACGTCAGCTGGTGGCTGGCCTTTGGCGCTTAGGACACAGCTTGTTAAAATACTTGCGGAGGTTTAAACACAGGTGACCTAAAAGCCATGCTTAAATGTTTTAAATTATAAGCAGGGGAAATATATTGCAAAAAATTAAATTTTTGAAATAGTAAATTTGCTTCTCAACTTAAAATACAACAGAAAGTTACCATGCCACTTGCCTGATTGATTGCCAATGGTGGCGAATTCAAATTGGTTGGCTTGTTCGTAAAAAGAAACTAAAGGGTAGAGAGACGGTTTTACACAAAATGTAAGGGCTGCAAAATATCATAACATAACATTTCTAGGGTGGTTGTGTAAGTTCGTCTCCATTGTTACAATTTGTAAATTAAACATAAAATTGCCTTTTCAGAATTACCCAGTACGGTAATTTCTTTTCCAAGTCCTGGAGCAATAGGATTTTGCACCCTCAATGTTGAAATGATTATGATTACTGTGTAGACAACAAACAGGCAAAAGTGAATCTGGAAGGTGTACACTGTAAAGGAGCACCTACCAGGGATGCCCACTGCCCTCATACTACTTGACGTACTTATGGAGCCAATGGACAATGAAGTGAGCAAGGGACTCACGTCACTTTGCCACTGGATTCAAGCAAGCCGGGCTGAAGACGGCTGAAATGCCAGAAACCGGTCCTAGGAAGCTTGTTTCCAGTCCAGGGAAGGCATGGCTTGGCAGTTCGGGCTGGACTGTTCCCATGAGGCACAGGGTCAGACTGATTTGCATATAGCCATGTCTGAACTGGGGTGGCAGAGTGGGCTAAAGAACGGTGATGGATCAAACCCAGATCTTTTGACTGGGTGTGAGTGTTTGATTGGTTCGGATGCTCCGTCCATCACCACCCCCTTTTGTGCCGCTTTGGCCGCCATAAGTGTGGCAGGGTATGCTCAGACGTGAGTCCCTTGCTCACTTTGCCACTGGATTCAAGCAAGCCGGGCTGAAGACGGCTGTAATGCCAGAAACTGGTCCTCGGAAGCTTGTTTCCGGTCCAGGGAAGGCATGGCTTGGCAGTTCGGGCTGGACTGTTCCCATGAGGCACAGGGTCAGACTGATTTGCATATAGCCATGTCTGAACTGGGGTGGCAGAGTGGGCTAAAGAACGGTGATGGATCAAACCCAGATCTTCTGACTGGGTGTGAGTGTTTGATTGGTTCGGATGCTCCGTCCATCACCACCCCCTTTTGTTCACAGGATACTGAGCCAAGACCAGGATCTGAACCTGGTTTCCCATGTTACATAGTCAGCAGCTCTAGCCACTGAGCTACATTACCTGTGTGAAATCTTGACTCATTTTGGGCATAAAGTTCTAAGAGGAACTGGAACCTTTGGAACTTGTTCGGCTCTACCTAGGCCTCGGGTCTTTTTCACACAAGGGATTCGGTTTTGTGGAAGCAATACAGCATGTGGCAACTATGTCTTGGAAGAGTTCCAATTCTGGTGCAGATAATTCTCATAAGGTTATCGGATGAGGGGGTTTGCTTCAAGTACCAAAAAAGGATTCAAGAAAGTGTCTACTCCCAAAATCAGCCACCACCTAGAAGTAGAACAGTATCCCACCTAAAGTTTTCTTGATGGAGGGTGCTCATCACCATTAAAGACAATCCGAGTCTTTGAGCCAAATCCCATGTCATGCCAGGGTTGCGAACATGCTGGACCTCCTGGGCCCCTGGGGGCCAAGTAGAACAGGTACAGACCTACCCCGCTCGCTACCTGCAAACTCTCCTTGCTTCACCATCTGTACTAGCCCCACACATGATTTCAGTTTTGGGCATTTGATTGTTCTGTGGGTGTTTTGTGTATGGGGAAAGTTAATGCATCACCTCGGACCACAACTTGGCACACAGCTGAAAGTTGTCTTCTAGGCCTCTATCCACGGAAAAAGGGTCACTGAGTTCAGGCCAGATTTGCGGACCCGGTGCTCATTCTGGCCAAATGTCGCATTACCAGGAGGTGGAAAGTGGCTGCTCCACCTAGGGCTTTTGCTTGGAAAGAAGAAGTAGAACATTGGGGTCTAGCAGAAGATGGCGCTCTCCGTAAGGAAGAGCGCCGTGGCTTACGGAAAAGACCCATAGCCATGAGCTGGAACCTCTTACTGGAGTCCTTCAAAGCTTTGGACAATTTTACCACTCTGTGACATGTCGCTATTATATCTTCACAGCTCTTGGCTACGAAGAACTGTGACTTGGTCAATTTGTAGGCCTGCCCTATCTGCTCCTTCTAGTCTTTTTGCTAGTATGCATGATGTTTCTAACCTGACAGATTATAGTAACATGTTCCCGATGTACACCATCCCACGAAATGAAAAGATGGGTACCTATGCAACCCCCAATGTTGGGGGACACTGCCTAAACAGGTATCACAAGGTGTCAGAGATTACTTGTTGCTCCCGACAATGGTCATTGGGAGGGGGGGAGAGGGGTCTACGTTTTGCATTACTCACAGTTAATTGTTCTCATTAAACTAGATTGGGAATCAGATGCAACTACAAATGTACAAACACATTACCTGTAAATGTGCCCTTACTGTTGTACTAGATGCAGATTTTTACCAAGGTGCTATTTCGAGTATAATTTCACAACGAGATGTTGTCAAATATTGCCAAATATGCTCTCTTATATTGCATATGTACTTCATTACATGGTACTGTGTAACTTGTGAAACCCAATAAAATCTTTTTTTTTAATTTAAATAAAAAACAGAACACCTCGGATGGATCAAAATATATTGCGGTTAAGGTGGGATGAAAGATTAAGCCTATGGAAGACCACGCACCACTCTTGTGTCTATAGTGAGCAAGTGACTCGAAGTTAGTATTAAGAGTAGTACATGGGGCTCTTTGTGGTACCTACTGTACTGCATTCATTTTTTATTTATTTTAGTATTAATAAATCAGTGCCATATGTTGCCCCGATGCTGCACCTGAATGGAAGGAAGCCTTGCAGTATTTGGTTCCTTTACCCATGCCCTATCCCTACTCTGGTCAGAGACGCACCCTGCCGAGGCCCACGAGGAAGTGAGAAACTATGTGAAGATGGAGGTACCCAACCCCAGAGCTAGTGGCAATGCTAAAGGTGGTCATGACCTTCCAACAGATAAACCCGCTCAAGTGCCTACTTTGGCCCCACTCACTCCATGCCCTGGTGTACCTCCCACTCTCTCTCACTCTCTCTCAGTCCCAACTGGCTCATACCATAAATTAGATTTTCTTTAACTCTTGGGTTGTAAAATAACAGCATTTAGCAGTCTGGGACAGTACCTGCCACCACTATTGAAGGTTGGTGTGTCGAATACCAAGGCTGCATAGTCTTGATTCCATCTCATGCCTCGTTAATCCAACACCAGGGACTCCCTGCTCTTTATGTCACTCTTGTAGATTCTTTTTCATCTCTGCTTTCTCCCTTTGTAATTATTTCCTAGCTTGCTCTTCCTCCTTCTTTACCCCTTTTGTGTTTAGGTTGAGGGACCGTTGCACTCACTGCGAAGCAGTGAGGGCGGAGTCCCGAAGATTTAATGTTTTGGAGTTAGGGGGCTTGGAACCCGCCTCTCTCCTCCATTCTCCTCCATTGGCTGGCTTCCTAAACGGAGGCCAGCCATTGGAGGAGAAGGGAGTCACTCCAATAAAGCCCGTCTCTTTCGGATTCGGGGACGTGTTTTTGGCGTTCTTTCGCCCTGTGATGTCACCCGTCACTCAGAATGCCTAAACACGCCCCCGAAATTTTCGGATGCTTCCGGCCGCCATTGTTGCCCGAACCCGTCTGGCCCTTGCAGACAGCACCCCTGGAAGCATCAAGGAGGAGGCTGGCCCCCCGATGCCTCTGACCGGCACTTGTACAGTCCAGAGGCCACAGGGGGACCCCGGAGCAGGGCAGGGGCAGGAGGACCCCGGACCTCCGACAGACACCAAACCGCTGGAGAGAAGTAAGTTTGCAACTTGCATAAAACTTTTAGTGCATGGCTTGAGCTGGTGCGGGGGCCCCCTGCAAGTCTGTGTGGCCCCTAGACGCTCGTGCGTTACTCTATTGAAGACTGGTGTGTGGTATCGAGGTGCTGCATGCTACAACGCGTGCATGCTGTCTCTTGGAGCACCATGTTTTTGGAGGGAGGGAGGGATTTGATGGGCTGTCTCGTGCACGCACAAGAGGCGCTTCCTGTCCACATGGAGGCTGCAAACCTTCTCTGACAATGGAAGGCAAAACAAACGGCCGGGGCGAGCGTGCCCTCGAATCTGTGCCAATGTGCCCTGAAAGCGGGGGCGAAGGTGGGATCGCCCCCGCATCGGCTTTTGCATCCGCGCAACTTTGTTTCTCAAAAAACGCATGGGGAGGGAATGTTAGAAAAGCTACTCTGTCAACGGTTCTCCCCGCCCCCACTTACAAACCGATAAAGGGGGAGCCCTTCCCGGGAAGAAAGATAACCGCACTCGGGACGGTAGAGGGAGTGAAGTGACGGGTGGGGATATCAGAAAAGGAATTAGCGGGGGGGATTCAAACGGGAGGAGGGGAAGAGCCCGCTTAAGTTCCTGTTTCTTTTTTGGAAACAAAGAAAACTCTGTGCTGGTATCTGTCAAAGAGTGATGGGAACCCGGTCCAGGACCGGAGCGTGAGGGACCCCATGGGTACCCTAAGGGGGTGGGGGGCAACCTGTTTGTATGGGATTTCTGCAACCGCCCTCATGAAGCCCCCCCCCTCTGATTCAGGAAAAATATCAGTGAGTTGGAATCGGACAACATGGAGGCTGCGGGAGATTTATAGACGCCAGCCCCTCCTGCTTCTAGGCTGACAGCAAATCCTGCACCCTTAGTCGATGGGCGCGCCATTGCTCCCCATTTGTAAATAGTGGTTTGTTTCCCCACCACTCCCTTTCAAAAATGGCCTGGGTGCCTGCACACTCTTCTGACACGTGAGATTTCCATTTGCACGTATGGGACCATATGACCTGTGCTTTTATAGGGTGCTGTGAGTTCTCAGAGTAATTGTTCTTATGGTGTCAGCATCCTATATACACTGACACTTGAGATTTTTTTTTTTAAGGACAGTCCCCCTGTACACTGCATATATAAGCCCATTGACGTTAATCATTTCACTTGTATAGGTACGCATGTTTACGACTTTGTCCTGTATCTCTGGTCACTGTTAACAGCGTGTCGTGTTTGAGGGGACCGCAAATGGACAGTTGATTTTCAAAATCTGCCCCTCTTTGGTTGTCATCGGTGTTGTCTCCCTGACGTCATCGGTTGTTTACATTGCACGCTCAGGAGGAGACAACGTGCAGATAAGTTGGGAGTACTCGTCCGTTTGTCCTCGTGCGCAGTCTGCGCTATGTGGAGGGGCGTCACGCAGGCCCCTGCGGTGCAGGGAGGGGGGGGAGTCGGTCATTCAGGGCCCCCAAAACCGCGCAAAGGAGCCCCATTCAATAAAATAAAAGGCCAGTGAACATTGACTCGGGGCCCTCATCACCTTCTGAGGGGGGTGGGGGGCACAATTTTGCGAAGCCCACTCGCTGAGGCGTGTTTTTGTTGTGGGCTTTTTGTTAGGGGGCCTCTCTGCTGACTGCCAGGGAGGGCCTGCTCCCAGCTGCCATTTGCACACAGCAGGGGCTGCGTCTCTCCATCAGCTCTGAATTTATCACGTACTCCGGCCCCAAAGTCCCCTCCCCCTTTGAGCCAAGCCATTTGCTTTTTAATTAGTCAGAAGGACCTTCCATTTTCGCCCCGTTTTCCAGGTTTACATTTCAATGGGATCACACTGATCCCTTTTAAAGAGAGAACAGTAGGTGTCCTGTCCCCCCCCCCCCCCACGGGAGTCGGACACAAGCTTTTGTGATTTTCCATGTATGCTGTTTCAAGGCTTGTGGTTTTGGCATGAAGATGGTGATGGTTTATTGTTGAACACAGTGACCAGGTTGTTGGCAGCTGGCGCTTGTGTGTCAAAGTGATCATTCTGAGATAGATAGTGTGTGATTTGTGGTTTATCCACTTGTGTGCTCGGATTGATGATCTAAAGCAAGAACATGTTGGACTGCTTTTATGAATCGTGAGGTTCTGGGCGGATGAGGTAGCCTTAGTTGTAGTACTTAGCATTGGTGCAGTTGGATGTCTGGGTAGGTTCGCTGTCGGGAAGGCAGACTTGTTGAGTTCCATGAGATCAAGAAGTAGATCTTAGGCCAGATATTAGGCCTTTCACAGAGCTAGAGCGGGAGATCTCTGGCCAAGCGAACCTCTGCTGGCAGCTGCCCCCTGGCCGTGCTTTCTCCCCTGCCCCCTGGCTGTGCTTGCTCCCCTGCCCCCTGGCTGTGCTTGCTCCCCTGCCCCCTGGCTGTGCTTGCTCCCCTGGCTGTGCTTGCTCCCCTGCCCCTGGCTGTGCTTGCTTCCCTGCCCCCTCGCTGTGCTTGCTTCCCTGCCCCCTCGCTGTGCTTGCTTCCCTGCCCCTCGCTGTGCTTGCTCTTCTGTGTGTGTATGTGGCTCTGGGTGTGTGTGGCTCTGGGTGTGTGTGGCTCTGGGTGTGTGTGTGTGGCTCTGGGTGTGTGTGTGTGGCTCTGTGTGTGTGTATGTGGCTCTGGGTGTGTGTGTGTGTGTGTGGCTCTGGGTGTGTGTGGCTCTGGGTGTGTGTGTGTGCCTCTGGGTGTGTGTGTGTGTGTGTGTGGCTCTGGGTGTGTGTGTGTGTAGCTCTGGGTGTATGTGTGTAGCTCTCTCTGTGTGTGTGTAGCTCTGTGTGTGTGTGTGTAGCTATGTGTGTGTGTGGCACTGTGTGTGTGTGGCTGTGTGTGTGTGTGTGTGGCTCTGTGTGTGTGTGGCTCTGTGTGTTTGTGGCTCTGTGTGTGTGTGTGGCTCTGTGTGTGTGTGTGTGTGTGTGGCTGTGTGTGTGTGTGTGTGTGTGTGGCTCTGTGTGTGTGTCTGTGGCTCTGTGTGGGTGTCTGTGGCTCTGTGTGGGTGGCTCTGTATGTGTGGCTCTGTGTGGGTGTAAATGCAATAGGTCATGCATTTGCGAGCTATTAAGCTATTGGCATTGTAAATGACAATGCCATGTATTTAACGAGTAAGCTATTGGCAATGTAAATGACATTGCCATTTATTTATGATTTTAAAAAAAAATGTCATGAGCAATGCCAATAGCTCTACCTTTAATAATGCCGACACCATTGCATTGTAAATGCTTGTTTTCTCAGTTGCTGTGGATCAAAATCTGCTGAGGAAAACAAGTTGCGTCCCATAAAATAGGTGACAGTGGACCCCATCTGCAACGACAGGCTCAAATTATGCACTGCCTTGGATATACCCCCATGCATCATGTCGGGCGACAAGTTTGTCATTAATATTATTGGTTTTGGGTCGCTGTCACTCATATGCACAACACCCATGTGATAATAGAACAAGCTTTTTTTCTCACATTTGGTGCTTTGTAGCATTGGACTTACATTTGTCAATTAAGTTTGTCTACGTTATTTGGACGTTAGCTATTGGTTTGCATGAACCTTGTGTATTTAAATAAAACATTTCTATTGTCCTGTGGATTATAATATATCTTTCTATGGGTAGAGTTAAAATGGTGTTAAAATGTTTGATGGTGAACAGTCTGTTCTTTCATTCATATGTGTTTCTCACTAGAATTGTGACTTACTATTCCCAACTTTTCAGTTGTATCACTTTAGTAACAAGAGATCGACACTATGGCCTAAACTACCAAACGCAAACCTTTGTCCCGAGAGTGACTGTAACTTGACAAGTAAGACATTTTCGACACTAGGTAAGCGTTGCTATAATGTTGTCTGTATCTAGTTGAGTGCTAATACAGATATTGCTCATGGATTAAGAGACATTAAATCACATATCTTTCACAGTTGCTTATAAAAACCTTGGACCGAATCCATTAAATACTTATTAAGAGCACAATTGGGCCTTCTAGTGAATTTTTCTCACCTATATATTAGAGTAAGTTATGTTATCATATGACTGGGGTTGATAGACGATGCAATAGCATAGAGTCATGATTACTACACACAGATACTTGGGTGCAGATAAAATTAGGGACAGGGATGCATCTCTCTCGACACTACCCAACCATTAAAGGCCTGAAGCTTAATAAACCTCTTTCCAGCCGACTTAACGGCAGAACTGGACTGCTGCAACTCCACGGCCAAAAGCTGGGCGGAACAACCCACTCCAATCTCCTCTATGTAGATGACCTGGTGCTAATAAGTCGCACCCCGTTCGGGCTGCCGCGTTTCTATATGCCACTCACGTCTGTTCAATGGAAAATGGCTTCAAAATCAACTTTGATAAAAACAAAAGCTATGTCGATGTACAGCACAAAAAGGAAAGTATCATGTTGGCGTTTCGCCTCTCAGCGCTTAGAGTCTGTGTCTGAATACAACTATCTTGGTATCATTATTGACAACAAGCATTTACAATGCAACGGTCTCGCCTTTGCCAAAGTTAGAGCTATTGGCATCGTAAATGACAACATTTTTATTTATGTGTTGGTTTTGAAAACAGATAAATAAATGGCATTGTCATTTACAATGTCAATAGCTTAATCTCTCGCAAATGCGAGACTTATTGCATTTGCACCCACCCACACACCCACAGAGAGCCCCCCACACACACACACCCACAGAGAGCCCCCACACACACACAGAGCCCCCACACACCCACAGAGCCCCCACACACACGGAGAGCCCCCCCCACACACACAGAGCCCACACACACACAGAGCCCCCCACACACACAGAGAGCCCCCACACACACACAGAGAGCCCCCCCACACACAGAGAGCCCCACACATAGAGCCCCACCCAGAGAGCCCCACACACAGCCCCACACACACACAGCCCCACACACACAGCCCCACACACAGCCCCCACACACAGCCCCACACACACAGAGTCCCACACACACACACAGAGCCCCACACACACACACAGCCCCACACACACACACACACACAGCCCCCCACACACAGAGCCCCCACACACACACAGAGCCCCCCACACACAGAGCCCCCACACACACACAGAGCCCCCCCACACACAGAGCCACCCACACACACAGAGCCACCCACACACACAGAGCCACCCACACACACACAGAGCCCCCCACACACACAGAGCCCCCACACACACACAGAGCCCCCCACACACATCCAGAGCCCCCCCACACACAGACAGAGCCCCCACACGCAGAGCCCCACAGACTCACACAGAGCCCCCCACACACACACACAGACCCCCCAATACACACACAAACACAACGAGGATCAGGGGGGTCAGAAAAGCGAGCATGACGAGGAAACAGGGGGGTGGGGGTCAGAAAAGCGAGCGGGATGAGAGACAGGGGGTGAGGGGTCAGAAAAGCGAGCGGGACGAAGGGCAGGGGGTGGGGAGTCAGAAAAGCGAGCGGGACGGGGGACAGGGGTGGTGGTCAGAAAAGCGAGCGGGACGAGGGACAGGGGGTGGGGGGTCAGAAAAGTGAGCGGGACAAGGGACGGGGTGGGGGGTCAGAAAAGCAAGCGGGACGAGGGACAGGGGGGTGGGGGGTCAGAAAAGCGAGCAGGACGAGGGACAGGGGGTGGGGGGTCAGAAAAGCGAGCGGGACGAGGGACAGGGGGGTGGGGGTGGGGGGTCTGAAAAGCGAGCGGGGCGAGGGACAGGGGGTTAGGGGGTCAGAAAACCGAGCGGGACAAGGGACAGGGGGGTGGGGGGTCAGAAAAACGAGCGGGACGAGGGACAGGGAGGTGTGGGTCAGAAAAGCGAGCGGGACAAGGAGCAGGGGGTGGGGGGTCAGAAAAGCGAGCGGGACGAGGGACAGGGGGTGGGGGGTCAGAAAAGCGAGCAGGACAAGGGACAGGGGGTTGGGGGGTCCGAAAAGCGAGCGGGACGAGGGACAGGGGGGAGGGGGGTCAGAAAAGTGAGCGGGACGAGGGACAGGGGGCTGGGGGGTCAGAAAAGCGAGCGGGATGAGGGACAGAGGGGTGGGGGGTCAGAAAAGCGAGCGGGATGAGGGACAGGGGAGTGGGGTGGTCAGAAAAGCGAGCAGGACGAGGGACAGGGGGGTGGGGGTCAGATAAGCAAGCAGGACGAGGGACAGGAGGGGTGGGGGGTCAGAAACGGGAACGGGACGAGGGACAGGGGTGTGGGGGTCAGAAAAGCAAGCGGGACGAGGGACAGGGGGTGGGGGTTCAGAAATGCGAGCGGGATGAGGAACAGGGGGGTGGGGGGTCAGAAAAGCGAGCGGGACGAGGAACGGGGGGGGCAGAAAAGCAAGCACTCACCGGCTGGGGCGGAGGACTCGGCAGCTTCTCGACTTTTCCAGCGGCGTTCGGGCAGAAATGGCATCAGAAATGCGCCGCCATTTTCGCATTCGCGGGCGTGGTTTTTGCAGTTGAGTGACGGATGACGTCATAGAGTTAAAAACTGCAGAAAAACACGCCCCCGAATCCGAAAAAGACGGGGCTTGAATGGAGTGACGCCCCTCTCCTCCAATGGCTGGCCAGCATTTACGAGGCCAGCCAATGGAGAAGAGGGGCGTGTTCAAGCCCCCACCATATGTAACATAAGATCTCTCCCTGCGACTGCGCAAGCGCAGCCTACGCAGGTCTCGACCTAAAAAGGATCTATCAAACCGCAGAACGATTTCTTGAACAGGAAGGGCAGCGCTCTAGCCTTGGCACTGGAGAATCTAAAGAGGAAAATGGCTGGCCCTAATCTAACCCCACTGCTCCGGGGAATTTAAGCAAAATGGATCCCTACAATGACTTACGGGAGCAAGCGGGTACTTGGAAGGGATGCATCCACGCTGGATGGAATCGTGTCCAGGGCCTACAGAATGCTCTTTGGCATTCCCAAATACCCTTCCCCAGCTCAGGTAAAGCTGGAGTTTGGGCTTCAGAAACAATCCCTTGTCAGGAGAAGTGCACACATCCCAATTAAATACACTAAACTTGTACCTGTGGCGAGAACTGACAACCAGAAGCTGTTCGCCTGCCCAGGTTTACTTCAATGAATATATAGCTCAACTCAGGCTACACGATCACTTGGCAACATCTTCAAACCATGCCAGCGTCAAAAAGGCAGTAAAAAAAACTTCAAATTTGCCTAGTTAATTCAGAATAATGCAGCAGTGGCGGGCAGAGCCCACGTACCTCAACCTTATTTCCACACAGGCTTTTTGAACTGCCTAAAAGAAAAATTCCTGAGATAACGACTGGGCATTCTAATATCGCTGCTACACCTACCTCCTTGGAAACACAACCCAACCGCGACCAACTGCCAGTTATGTGGAGAAAGGGAAAGAAGACCTGGTGCACTTGGTATGCACTTGTAAGGAATTATTGGCAGAGAGAAAAATAATGTTACTCCCACTTTCCAACCAAAGAGGAATTAGAACATGCAGGCAGGTGCTATTGTCCTGCCTCTCCCCAACGGATTTACAGCTGAACAGTTGTTTCTTGAGATTTCTCCTCAAGGCAGAAAAAAAACAATCTGCAATATTTGGCAGAGATACATAAGGACTAGGAAGATACTGTTGCCCACCCATATAAATAAGACTCGAAAAAGGGAAGAGCCTGCACCCAAGGAACTGGAATTAACTAGAAAAAGGCTTGCCTAGTAACCAACTTCTCTGCACATAAGTCACCTTCAGTATCTAGCCATCACCTTGATGCACCCTTTTTTCTTTTTTTTTACTCTGAATAACTCACTACTCTATACATAAGCAATTTTAATCCATCCTGCAACTTCATTGTATTTTATATGCGTACATGTCAATGCATCGTGGATCTGTCACGATTCCGCGCACAAGAATTCTTATTAATCTATTTTGTAATTTTATTCTTAAGATTTTATCCCTTGCTCATTGAACTGCGAAACGGTTTTACATGTTGGAGTAATGTTGCGGTTTAATGATTCAAAAGTTTTAATTAACCATGCAAATAAATAATACAATAAACAAGAGTCAGTAGTTGGGGCACTAATGCTATAAGATACTCTATGCTACAGTATCAATTATTACGACTATATTAAAAAAATCAATGCATCCATTTAAACAGCACTTTTTTCCTGGATGAGTTGAAAGGACTCATATTGGGTGGCTATGATGTTTCAAATTCATAAACTGAATTGTTGTACATATATTATTGACTTTGTAATGTAACTATCAACAATGTAAAGATTTGTACAAGTTTTGTGAATATTAATTTCAGTTTTTGGTGTGGAATTAATTGTCTTCCTTGAGACCGCCTGCCACTGCTCGGCCAAACCCCCATGAGAACCACCTGCTGTGTTATGACTTTTTTAGTCATTGGCAGGCGATTAGTTTGGCATTCCCACGGCGATGCCTATAAAATAGGTACTGCAATGGGAATAGCAAAAACAGTTCCAGCACGCCATGGACTGAGAAGTGCTGGAACTCCTGTGCATGAACGCGGGGGGGCAAATGTTGTGCCCCCCATGTGCATCCACATGGCATTGAGGCACAAGGGGCCCTGTAGGGCCACCTTTTTTTCCTCTCTGCCAGGGTTTTCATCGAAGAAGAACCACCAAGAAAATCCTGGCGGAGAGGAAACTCAATATGCTTGGCGGGACTACGGCGGTCCCAAGCAAATGGATGATGGAGGAGGAGCCAGCTCCCATCATGGCCACTCGGAGCTGTTGCTCCGTTGCGAACCCTCAATCCAGCCTCCAGAACGGTGCTTTCGCCGCTTTGCCAAACCATCTTCTATCGGGATTCTACAACTGGAATGCAGGAGGTTCACGTTGAGACTTGTTTCGCTCTGTTTCGACCGATCCTCTCAGAGATTTCTGCTGTGACGTCCCTACCTTCGAATGGACTGGGATGGCTCCCGAGCTACGAGAGCTCCCTGAGCTATGAGCAGGCGCCTGGTGCTGAATAGTGGTGCACCGCAATGCCACCGACCCCCGCTCCTGCCAGCGATCAACACCCCACACCCTGGCCCTCACCTTGGATTGCCTGCTGCCGGGAAGCGCTCTGAGGGGTCTGAAAATAAGCGGTATGACAGGGTCCGACCGTGGCTGGAAGGTGAGCCAAGATGGCAGCACCCATAAAGCTGTTGTGGAACTGGGAGGAAAACTCAGATGACATCGCTGATCGGGCAGCAGCGGACTAAGACCCAGAGTATCCCCCTTCCCTCCCGCCCTGTCATGAGCCCCGAAATAGAGCCCAGGGACTCCCGAGGGCTGAACCGGAGGAGCGGTGAGGAGGCAGGTGCAGATTTGCCAGTGTCGCCCTGTGGCGGATCTGGAGAAGGCCCCTGGCCACCACCGGTGAGAGCGAGCTGGGAACGGAGGACGGACATGCAGTTCCTGGGGAATGCTGCGCTGGTCCCCCCCGGAGGTTAGGCGGACTGCAGCAGCATTGAGGTGGCTGGAAGGGACAGCGGCCGGTGACTGAGGCAGAGAGCGACCCCCTCCTCTTTAGCATGACGGAGCGAGTGCAGCCCTAGAGATACTGGCGGGCGTCTGGGGGAGACGGATCCCCGGAGGAACCAGGGTAGAGCATCATCGGTGCAGGATTGAGACTGTGCTGCAGAGAGTCCCAAATATACTGGAGTTTAGGAGACCCTGGGGGCTTTATGGGAGAGTGCCCCGATGGGGATCCTAGAAGCCTGCCCGGGGCGGCAGCGGTGAAGACCGGCGGCGAAAGGCCAGAAAGGTGGGGGGCCTTCCCCCAGGTCAGCAGCAAGCAGCAGGTCATGCATTGAGACCTGAGAAGAGGGACCAGGTGATTAGCAGCGCCAAAGAGGAGGCATGGAGTAGCGAAGTGGGCCCAGCAGCACTGATGGGGTTGGAGAGCGGGGCCCAGCCAGAGCTTGTCGATACCAGTGACCAATATACTAAACAGAGGAGAGACCCCTTCCCCCCGGTACGCAGCCCCAGGGATTACGCCAGTAAAACACAGAGCCCTGACTTGCGCGTGGTTGCCTGACCCTGAGACGGCCGTCTCTGAGGACATCTGACACACCAATTTTTTAATAATGGCCACCATGAGTGGACCCCTTTCCTCCAAAGCACTCCTTCTCCCCTTGTTGGGGAAGGATCCAGCATTTATGACCTGGAGTCTCAGAGACCCCTCTGAGAGAGTCCACAGCGACAAGGGAGTCTCACACTGCAGAGGCCTGTTTTTTTTTAAGCCCATTACCGCTGGGAGCACAGCACCATACACCCTGACTGGCGCGCTCAATGGAACTTTAAAAAAAAATTTTTTTTTGCATAATTAAATAAAATAAAATGGCACACGAACAAAGTACACATGTATTCAGGCACACCACAGTACATTTGGCGTGTTTGGTAGATTCACTAATAGAAACGTCTATCTTCAGTTATCTTTACACCGTTGTATATACCTATATATTACATCGCATGCTAATCTCATTATAGTATTTTGAAAACCTCCGTTACAATACTTCTGGGTCTTGGGGTATAAGTGGTAAGGTGCATATCTCCCCCCTGTATGTGTTCCACCCTTTCCAGAGTTGTATCCACTTTTTCGGGCACCCCCTGCGTACATACACAGTCTTTTCCGCCACCATAGCCACATCCATATCTTTACACCATTCCACGAGTGTGGGGGTGGCAACAGCTCCCCAATATCTAGCAATATTCTTTTTTGCTAACATCATTCCTAAGGTTGCCCATGTTTGCATTGTGGTATTAAGGTCTGTGGGTTCCCATATGTTCAAGAGGCAGCGTTTTGGCTCAGGCGCGACTGGACTGCCACTGAATCGTGTGATTTTTTTTTCATTACTAATTTCCAATATACTGCTATTGCAGGGCACTCCCAGATAGTGTGGAAAAAGTGTTGATTGCCACACATCCCCTTAAACAAAATGGATTGTAAGTTCTCCCTATTTTGTGAAGTGTCCGTCGTGTGTAGTACACTCTATGTAGGATCTTAAGTTGTATCAGACGAGGTCTTGACGGGATTGCCACCTCCCTAGGTGAGACTAGTGCGTCCTGCCAGTCTGAATTGTCCAATTTTCCCAATTCCACGACCCATTTATCACAGAGCTTTTGCATGGGGTCAGGTGCATTGTTAATAATTTTCCGGTACGTCATAGAAATTGCCTTTCTTTCCATATGTTCCGTAAGTAATCTGTCCTCTAGTGGCGAGGCCTCGGGTAGATCGGTGGCGGGCGAGATTGCTGCCTCTAAGGCGTGCTTTATTTGATAAGATCGGATTCGTTCCGTTGGTGCCATCCTATATTTGGATTGGAGTTGGTCTAAGAGTGTTAATGGTAGCGACTGCCAGTGTTTAGTGTCTCTTTGCAGCCGTTGTAGGGGGGAGTGTAGGTTGAGGGCCGTGAATACCTCAGGGCTGTGCGTGATATGTATCCTCAAGTACCTAAAGTGATCCATCACTATTGTACAGCCAGCCAGCAGCCGCGGCGGGGAGCCATGCAGAACATAGAGTACGGATTTTGCCCAATTTATTGTGTAGCCTGAGAATCTCCCGTAGAATTCACAAATATCTAGGAGGTACAACAAAGATCTTCTAGGAGAGACCAGGTATAGAAGAATATCGTCTGCGTACAGCGATATGCGATCCTCGTAGTCGGTAGTCCAGCGGAGCCCAAGAATGAGCGGGTCTTGTCGCACCCGTGCTGCCAGGGGTTCCAATATTAGGGCGAAGAGCAGTGGCGATAGTGGGCAGCCATGTCGTGTGCCTTGATGCAGTGGGAATTCTCTGGAGATGTGTCCATTCACCACCACGTGTGCCAGGGGATTAGTGTAGAGGTATTGTATCCAAGAGCAGAACATTGGGCCTAAGCCTAGTTTTTTGAGGACAGCAAACAGGAAGGGCCATTCGATCGTATCGAAGGCCATTCTTGCATCCAGTGAGAGCACAATGACATCTTCCTGTATCGTATGCCTGCGCCCCAGAACACCGTGGAGACGTCTTAGGTTTAGGGCCATATTTCTCCCCGGCATGAAGCCCGATTGGTATGGTTGTATTAATTTTGCTAGATACGGTGGGGATCTTTCCCGCGTGGGGTCCCCAAGAGAGGTGGTTTCCGACAGGGGGACCAATTTCATATCGAAGTATATGACATCTCTGTGGAAGGAGTGTGGTGTTACGTACAAGTTCACCACTCCTTACCACCGCCAAGGTAACGGTCTGCTGGAAAGGTTCAACCAGACCTTAAAGGGCATGATCAAGGGTCTCCCTGAACCCATGAGGCATAAGAAGGATGTCCTCTTACCATGCCTGCTCTTTGCGTACAGGGAGGTACCCCAGAAGTCCCTCGGGTTCAGCCCCTTCGATCTTTTGTACGGTCACCCCGTGCAAGGACCTCTCAGCTTTGTGAAGGAGGGCTGGGAGACCGCTCCCAAGAAGACACCCCAGGATGTGTTCAGCTACATGTTGGCCTTCTGCAACTAAAAAAAAGGCCCGCTTCAGGAAACTCGCTCAGGCGAACCACAAGGCCAGCCAGGAAGAAATGAGGAAGTGGTATGACCAGAATGCCACTCTGGTAGAGTTTCAACCTGGACAGAAAGTGTGGATTATGGCCCCTATGTTGAGGGCGCTGCAGACGGCAGGCCTCACGATTAAGGCCAGTAAGTGCCAGATTGGGCAGGGGTCGGTGGTGTACTTGGGACACCAGGTAGGGAACGGCCAGGTGGCGACCCTACAGCCCAAGATTGACTCCATTTTGGCTTGGGAGCCCCCCCAAGACCCAGACCAAGGTGAGGGCCTTCTAAGGACTCACTGGATACTACCGGAGGTTTGTTAAGGGATATGGCACCATCGTTGGCCACTTAACTGAGCTGACTTCCAAGAAGCAGCCGAAAAAGGTGATCTGGACTGAGTCCTGCCAGAGGTTGTTTGATATCCTGAAGGCCGCCATGTGCACGGCCCCGTGCTCAGTGCCCCCAACTTCTCCAAAGAGTATGTCGTGCAGACCGACGCGTCAGAGGATGGAGTGGGAGCGGTGCTCTCACAACTGAACAAAGAGGGCCTAGACCAGCCAGTAGTCTTCCTTAGCAGGAGACTACTCCCCAGGGAGCAAAGGTGGAGTGCCATATAAAGGGAAGCTTTCGCTGTGGTCTGGGCACTGATGAAGTTGAGGCCCTACCTGTTTGCGACTCACTTCCGGGTTCAGACCAACCACAGGGCCCTTCAGGTGGTTAATGCAGATGAGGGGGGAGAATCCAAAACTGCTGAGGTGGTCCATCTCCCTACGGGGAATGGACTTCACCGTGGAACTCCGTCCTGGGACAGAACACGCCAACGCAAATGGCCTGGCCCGGTTCTTCCCACTAAGTGAGGAGGACTCCCAGGAGTGTGGGTAGCTCCTCCTACTTTCAGCTGGATGGGACGTGTGTTAAACTTGGCATCTTTTGACGTGTTTCCCCAGAGTTTTTGCTTTCTGCCCTCACGGTTTTGACTGTTTTTGCTGGTATAACTTTTCTGCGTACTTTTCGCACTGCTGATCAGTGGTAAAGCGCTGGTGCTCCCATGGTAAATTGTGTTATGATTGGATGTGTGACTTACTTGTCAGTCCCCAGTAAAGGGCACTGCGGGTGCCGGGGCTTGTGAGTCAACCGCTACTCGTGGGCCTGCAGCACAGATTGTGTCACCCACGTACATAGCCCGAGCCAGGTATAAGTGACTGAAGTTTAGTATGCCTGAACTCAGCGTCTAAAGACGCAGCCTCTAGCGAGAGTGCCCTTTTCATTCTGAGTTCATAGAAGCCACTTGTAGAAAGTGGATATTATTTTGCTTGTTCATCCTGTGTGCCTCTTATGGAATGTGGATTGCCTCTCTGGTTTTTAGACGACAGATGGCTGGGAAGCAGGGTGGCTCCTGATAGTCTAGGTAGGTCAGGAAAGGGCTAAAAAGACCTGGGTTACGATGGGGGAAGAGGGCGGAGATTTCCTTGCACCTCAAAGGGCCTGATCTGCCTCTGACAAAGCTGTCTCCACCTCCTGCCAGGAATTCACGCCAGAGAAGGGCCAACTGGTTCTGGCCGGACACCAACACCCTCTGCCTGGCAGATCAAAGGATTTTTGTGTATAAATACTGGGTCTCAGATCCCTGAACATTAGAACTCATCTCGATCAAGAAGACTGCACAGAAGAAGAGCCGGAGAAACTGCTGAAAGGAACGACCGCTCTGCTGCGTGCTTTGCTGGGCTGACCTGCAGTGGCTGCTTCTGTCTTGGGCAGTGAAACGCCTGGACTGGACTTTCTGCAACGAATTGGTGAGACTCTCCAAGGGCTTGAGGTAGAGCTTGCCTCCTGTTCATGAAGTCTCAGGAACAGCAAAGACTTCAGGTTCTTCGACCTGCAGCACTGGGGACTTTGTGTTTTGTGCTGCAACCCGAAGAACGCCGCCCGACGACGCCTATGACAACCCTGCCGAACCCGTGTCCTGAAGGCACCGCAGAGGGCACTGCGACCCTGGTCTCACCGACGACGTCTGCTGACGCCATCACCGAGCCGCTGCTCGCACAGCGACCTGTGGGCACTGCACTCCGCACCGCCTTGTTTCACGCCGAAGCTTTGGCACCGCAGAGGGCCCGGTCGCCACACCGCACCGCCACCCTGGTCTCACCGATGATACCTGCTGACACCATCACCGAGCCGCTGCTTGCACCGTGACCTGTGGGCCCGCACTCAGCACCGCCTCGCTACACGACGACGCTCTGGCCTTCCTGGCACCGCCACTTCCCACGAAACCGACCCTGCTGCCTGCACCGTGGTTCGGGGGCACCGCTTGTAAGTTACCACCCTCATCCCACACCGCAGCCGTGGCCCACCGACGCCGGTGTCATCGACTCTAGTTCGTCAGCCGACTAAAGCGCTTCAGCAACAACAACACCTGCTAGCACCGTGACAAACAATGCCTCCATCTCGCACCGCAACCCTGGTCTTACCGACGATGCCATCTGACGCTGCCACCGAGCCGCTGCTCGCCACGCAAACTGGGGGCACCGCACGCCGCACGCTGCACTTCACACCTCAGCACCCGACGCCTGTTGGCGCCAGCGCTCCGGATCCCATCAGAAAGGAGCTCGACCTGCAACTTGTGTGACTTCAAGGGCCCCATCGCCCTGCATCTCTGAAAGGTACTGTTTGCGGGTCTTCCCGACACCGTAGTTGGCCTGCGACCCCGCGGTCAGCCAGAACTGTTTTTGGATTTGTTGTTCACGACGCCGTGATAGCCCCGGACGGAGCTATCGACATCAAGGAACTATTTTTTTTAAGCATATTTTGATAAGTGAAGATTTTGAAGTGTAGTATTGTGGATTTTTATCGCATTTGGTCTTGTCTTAAGTATATAAAAATTGGATATTTTTCTAAACTGGTGTGGTGTCCTTCTGTAGTACGTTCACTGTTTTACTGTTGGTTATGTGCAAATACTTTACACACTGCCTCTAAGCCCGGCTGCTCGTGCCAAACTACCAAGGGGGTGAGTACTGGCGTAACGAAAAGTAAGGGGGCCTCCCTGCACGGTACTTAGAGGGGCCCCCTCCGGGCTCAATCAGGAGCTCTCCGGCCACAGTGCAGTGCCGAGGGGGCCCCTTGGAGCTAGAGGCCCCCCTGCACCGTGGGGGCTGCGTGGGCCTGTGTTACGCCCCTGGGGGTGAGTAGGGGTTATTTTAGAAGTGTAACTCCCTTAACCTGACTAGAGTGGGGGTTTCTGCCTCGCTTTGGCACAAGTCTCAGCTATCCAGAAATCCCATTTCTAACAAGGGTCATACATTTTTTTCATTGCGGGTTTAGTTCATATTGTCTCAGGGCTAAGTGTCACCATATTAAATGTCCTGTATAAAGTGATAATGAAAAGTTGGTCACCCTGTTACTATGCTTTTATCCTTTAACGCCAATGTCCAATTCCCTCACATCTGGATTTATCCTTTTCTCCCACCAAGCCATGGTCTTTCTCCGTTATTGCCTTGTCCCTCACCCATTTATGGCCTAGTCTTTTGTCCCTGTCCGAATCTCGCTCATCCACTCACGTCCTTATCTTCACGCCACCCACACCACCTTGCTCTCATCTCTCGCCTCTCGCTTACACCTATGCTCTCTCAACTATGACCTCGTCTCAATCACGTGAGGCCTTGTTCTTCTCACATTCACTAATCCCCCACGCCCTGCCCCCTTGTAAGATCTCCGAGCTCCTGTCTCCTGTTAATGTGTAACAGGATCAGAGGAAGGGAGGAGCCAGCCTCTCCGTTTCCATGGAAACCCTTGGCCTGGATGTGCAGAGGGGCAGGACTGGGAGCAGCCCGAGGAGACTCTGTTCAATGAGCCTTCGCTGTCGTGAGATTTAAAGGGGCCGCAGCAGATTTAGACCCGACAAGGTCCCCTATGCCCGGGGCCCTCAGCCAGCCACGGCTGATCATTTGTGAACACGGAAGACAGCCAGGGCTTCCCATCCTGTGATTCGGTGCAAATCACTTAATCTCGCCGTGTCTACCCCCCAAAAGAATGAATGTGTCGTTATGTAACGTAAGTGTTGCTCATGTAAAGCGCTCCAATACCTTCGGGTAGAGGTCGCGCTATATAAGATCTGCAACAAAAAAAGAGAATTCTCCTATTTTAGGTTGCACTTCATTCGCCAAATGACCGGAAGTCAGAGAGCTCAGTTTTGAGTCATGTCAGAGGGTACACACAGATGCAGTCCAATCCACAAACTAGTTTACTTCCCGTGGCTCCACTCATTCCAGCCTGCAGACACAAAAGTTATGCACAGCATGGTGTTTTTCCAGCGATTCAAGTTTTCCAAGTCGATGCTGGATTAGCTGAAGCAGTCCATATATTTTTTTGCTTTGCATTCTGGGATTTGTAGTAGTTTATGCCATTATAAAATCAGGACTGCAAGTTCCAGAATGCAAAGAAAAACATTAGGCGTGATTGAACTACTGAACCTAGGGAATTTGAGAGCTTGTTTTCATCTTTCATCTGAGGTCCGGTAGGTGCGCCGCTACTCTAAACAAACCCGTACTACTGGCACATATATTTTAGCGCTAGTTTCTGTGGGGCCAGGCCAGCAGTCCCGAGTCCATGCCCTTCTTTTGGGAAGAGTTCATGCCAGCATGGGGTGCCAGAGGCAGCGAGGTCAAATAACTTGATAGCTTTTCTCACTACAAGTCACGTCTTGCCGCTCCTCTATAAGTACAATGTGCCCTTTTATACTTCGGAAGGTTCAGAGTACATCACTTCCCCTCGGCTGTCCCTTGGCTGGTTTCCTCCGACCACATACATATACATAAGACACAGCCACAGATGGGGTTCTGCACCCCTGACATGATGATCAGCTGACGCATCACTGACAGGACATTTGGGAGCCACACAGCCTCGTTGCCTGGGGTGGAATCAGTTAATTCAACGCAGTAAAGAAACCCTGAACAAGGGCCATGCTAAAATGACACAGCTCTTTGATAGCAGAACTATCCCTCGAATTACACATTAGCAGACTTTAGACAGCATAAATGTCTCTCAGGTTGTTAGATTTTACCGGGCTTGTAACATAAAAACAAAGGCAGCGATAGATGGCGCACTCACTATCACTAACACAATCAAAATTAGTATTTCAAGCGTTCACAGTGTAGCTTAGTGATGTTGCAGTAGTGAATTTACCTTCCGTTTCTTCACCAAAATATATATGTCTAAGTGCAGCACACTAACCATAAATATAAAACCACAAATGGAGTTGTTGGTGTTACCCTTTGTGGTCTAAAATAAACTCTCTGCTTTATCCTGCTATAGATATTTCTGTATTGAGCCTGTTGAAATGAAATGAAATGAAAAAGATGTATAAAGCGCATGGCTACCCGGGGGCGTCCCCGCGCTACGGAGTGTCCTAGAGGAAACAATGGAGTTTAAGGGAAAAGCCAGGTTTAGTAGTTTTCGGAAAGATAGAAGGTTGGATTTGCTGCGGATGGCAATGCCGGGCCCCGGGGGAAGCACAGTCGCAGACTAGTCTTCCCCCGGGGTCATTCGCGCTGATAGGCCAGGTAGGGGAAAGGGAGGAGTTAGGGGGTGGGGTATATAGGCGCAGGGGAGGAAGGGAACTTCCTCTTCCTGCGCCTGGCACCATCGGGAGGGTCACGAAAGGGAGGTTAGTGGTAGCTTAGTAGTTTTAGTTTAGGACAGTTGGGTGGTCTTTGGGGTCAGCTCAGTGAGCGCCGGGGGCTGTTTCACGGCAGCCGGGGCAGTTTTGACACGCCGGAAGCGTGCACTTTGGCGCGATGTCGGGTGTCACGTCACAGGAGGTCCGGGAGGCCTTGTTGTTGCTCGCGCGGGCCGGGCGGGACGACCTGCTCCGCCCGGGGGTTTTGGGCCAAGCGTGGGTGGGGGCCACCAGGGGTACTCGCGCTGCCTCGGCCGGGGTGTCGGCCGCGGTGGTGGCGTGTCAGGACGACGAGCCTGACACGGAGGATTTGTTTCTGGAGCGGGGGGGGGCGGAGTGCACAGGGACACGGCGAGGGGCGGGAAGCGGAAGAACCTGCCCCCGTGCTGACCCCCAAATTGAGTTCGCGCCTGGGGCGACTGGGGCCGCTGTGGGGCCCGCGCCTCCCGCGTTGACTCTTCTGGACCCCCTGCAGGTGCCGGCTGGCGCCGCACAGGGGGCGGGGCAAGAGGATGCACCTTCTGGGCCTGCACCTGAGGTGGGGGTGGCCCCGGGTGGGGCTACGGCGTCTGGGTCCGGGGAGCGGGCTGCTGCTAGCACTCCTGGGGTTGGCATGATAGGGGGCATCCCCGGGGAGGTCAAGGGTCAGGAGGAATTTGCCCCCCTCGACCTGTCCACCAGTTCCAGGGCGGGCACCCCCCCCCGGCGGGTCAGGCAGCGGTGGGGCCCTCGGTGGGCGGGGCCGGGCGGCCCTTGCTGTTTCCGATGGCGGGAGGGCCTGGGTGGGCCCCGGGGTTCTCGCAGGTGGGTTTCTTCCCCTCGGGGGCTGACTTTTATGGCTATGGCCCGCCCCCGCCCCCCCAGATTTGGGGTGCAGCTTCCTGGGAGGAGAGAGCCAGGGGGGAGAGGATCCTGGAGCAGATCCGGGAGGCCCGGCGGGCTGAACAGGCCGGGGCCAGGGTGAGTGCAGTTTGGCACCGTGATTTTGACGAGTGCCCTTCCCCGACCTCTGAGGAGGAACGGGAGGCGGTGAGGGAGGATGAGCTCAGGAGGGCCAGGGCCAAGGGGCCTGTGGAGGAACCCCCTCCGCAGAGAGTCATGGTAGGCGTAGGGACGGCCGGGACGGCTTTGAGGCCCGATGGTGCCGGGGCCCACTCAGGCTGGAGCGACCTGAGGGGTGGGAGGGGATCCAAGCCGGCGGCTGCTGGCAGAGCCCGGGGGTGCCTGGCGGAGCGCAAGACGGCTCCGAAACGCAGGACTGAAGTAGCAGGGCAGTCTGCGGCGGCTGTCCCTCCTCCGAGGGCTCGGGCCCCTGCGGCGCGTGTGGAAGTGGGCGTGCGTGTACCGAAGAGTGTCCAGAAAGGTGTGAAGAGAACGGTGAAGGAGGTGGAGAATGTGCGTGTGGATCAGGAACCGGTGTTTGAGTTGGATTATGGCACGGAGAGTGATGACCTGAAGGACGGGGAGGTGCGGGATGACTTGGTAGGCTTAGGGGGCGCTGCGGACAACGGCGACCTTGGTGTTTTGCAGGCCCCGGCGTCGACGAGGAATAAGACACGGACGACGGTGGTCCAGGTGGCGGTGCCCAGGGGACGGCCCAAGGAAAGGACGGAGACACTCACAGGTGAGGGTGCATGGTGGGCTGCCTGGGATGACGGTCCCCGGAGTGGGGAAGGGCGCAAGAGGGCTTGTAGATCTGTGGGAGTTGGGGAAGGGTCTGTGAGGGAGGGGGAGAAGCCATCGGGCAGTCCTCCTGAGGATGGTGAACAGGTGGACGGTAAGTTGGTGACGTTGGGGGTGCAGATGGACAAGGTGGGGGGGAAAGAGGAGAAGGGTGTGAAGTTACCTAAGAAGCTGCCGTACATGGGGCTAGCTATGCCGCTGGGGTCCCACCTGTCGGAGAAATTGAAGGAAAGGATTTGGAAGCATGAGTTTGTGGACGTCTTTCAGTTGCTGCACAGGGAGGTGCAGGCGAAGGAAGGGTCCAAAGAGGAGGAGTGGGAGCTGACTAGGCGCCCTAGGGTGCCGGTGACGATGGAGAATTGGACGTCGGCATTCTTAATCTTTGCCAGTGTCTACTGCCAGAGGTATTTGGATAGGGCGATTGCGCTGTTCAAATACATGGATATCATTCGTAAGGCCCAGATGCAGTTCGGGGGGTTTGCATGGCTGAGCTACGATGAGGAGTTTCGAGCCAGGGTCAGTGCGAATCCGGAGAAGAGCTGGGGGGAAGTGGACCAGGAACTCTGGGTGCAGTGGATGGCGTCGACGCACTCCACTGCGTCCACACATACTGCCAGTGGCCTGCCGGTGGTGTATCGGTCCTTTCCGCCGCGTCCCGCCCAAGGTGGGGCGGGGGGGAGGCTCGGTGCCCAGCACCATCGTCTCTGGACAGCAGTCCAAGCCGGAAGGTGTTTCCACGGGGGTTTGTTGGAGCTACAGCAGAGGGTACTGTTCTCGGTACCCCTGTAAGTTCAAACATGAGTGTTCCAAATGTGGTGGGAAGCATTCCCTTACTCAGTGCCTTACCCTCACTACGCCCTCGGAGCAGTGGAGGAACGCTAGGGGGCGGGGACACCCTGGACAGAAGGGCGCCTACTCCGGTTAGCGTGGAGGCGATGGCCCCTTGGCTCTCTTGTTACCCGGATAGGGAGGCCGCGGCGCGGCTTTTCTGGGGGTTCACGGAGGGCTTTAGGGTGGGCTATCAAGGTCCTAGGGAGCGACGTTGGGCCGACAATTTGAGATCAGCGAAGGAACTGCCAAGTGTAGTGGCTGCGAATCTGCGGAAGGAGGTGTTGGAAGGAAGGGTGGCTGGTCCGTTTGCTGACTGGCCTTTGTGTGATTTGATCGTCTCTCCATTGGGGGTGGTGCCGAAGAAGGAGGAGGGGGAGTTCAGGTTGATCCATCATCTGTCTTGGCCGGAAGGCCAGTCAGTGAATGATTTTATCGCGGAGGAGGATTCTAGGGTGCTCTATGCGTCGGTGGACGACGCGATCCGACTGGTGAGGGTTTGTGGTCCGGGGGCGGAATTGGCGAAATGTGACATCAAGTCGGCCTTCCGTCTGCTGCCTATTCACCCGGCGGATTTTTCACTACTGGGCATGCAGTTTGGGGGGGCCATCTACGTGGACAAGGTTTTGCCCATGGGGTGTGCCATTTCCTGTGCCCTGTTTGAGCTCTTTAGCACTTTTCTGCAGTGGGTCATGGTTCGGGTCAGTGGGTGCCGTGAGGTTACTCACTACTTGGACGATTTCCTCTTCCTGGGGAGGGCGGATTCCGGGGATTGCGGCAGGGCCCTGTCGCATTTCCAGGAGATGGCCTTTCGTTTCGGGGTGCCTCTGGCGCCGGAGAAGACTGCTGGTCCCAGCTGTTGCCTCACGTTCCTTGGGATTGAATTGGACTCGGTGCAGTGGATGGCGCGCCTCCCTGCGGCCAAGGTGGCGGAGATACTGGCATGCCTGGACTGGGCGGTTGGGGAGAAACGGATTCCTTTGCGGGCAGTTCAGAAACTTCTAGGCTTTCTCAACTTTGCGTGTAGGGTGGTGCGGGCAGGACGGACGTTCTGCAGGCGGCTCGGCATGGCCATGTCGGGGGCAGTGCTTCCGCATCACAGAGTCCGGATTTCCATGGGAGTGAGGGCTGATTTGAGGACGTGGATGGCTTTCTTGCAGGATTTCAATGGTGTGTCCCTGGATTTTGATGAGGAGAGGGCGGTCTGGCAATGCCAAATTTACTCAGACGCGGCTGGGTCGGCGGGGTTTGGTGTTTTCTGGGACGGGAGGTGGTGTGAGGAGGTCTGGCCGGCTCCATGGTTGACACAGGGGAGGAGCATTGCTTTCTTGGAATTCTTCCCGTTGCTGGTGGCACTGGAGGTCTGGGGGGAGGAATTTCGGAACAGATCTGTGCTTTTCCATGTGGACAACATGACTGTTGTGGAGTTGGTGAATCATCAGAGGGCACGGGACCTGAGAGTGTTGCGCTTGTTGCGGAGTTTAATGTTGACGTGTCTGCGGTTGAATGTGGTGTTTCGGGCTAAGCATGTCCCTGGAGCGAATAATGACATTGCGGATGCTTTGTCTCGTTCGCAGTGGCAGCGGTTTCGACGCCTGGCACCGGGAGCGGATACTTGCAAGACCGAGCTGCCGGCCGGCATCTGGGCCTTGGGGGAGTGAGGATGATTGGACTGGTGGAGGGTTCGCTGGCTGAAACTACGAGGAGGACATATTGTTTGGCATGGTCGGAATTTAGTGCTTTCATGGGCTGGAACGTGGATAGTGTGGTGGGCGCTGAGTCTGATGTGAGGCAAGGGCTGAGACGTTTTGTGTTGGTTTGTGTTGACAGGGGTTTGTCTGTGGCTACGATCTCTGGTAAATTGGCGGGGATATCTTTTTACTGTGTGCTGTTTTTGGGGTTTGATCCGACCAAAGATGTGATCTTGAGCAGGATGTTGCGGGGTTGGGGCAGGGAGCGCGGGAGTGGGGGGGGGTAGGCTACGTGAGGCAATCACTTTTGAGTTGCTGGTTCGGCTGGTTGGGGTGTTGCCGGATTGTTGTTACGACCTGGTTGAGGCCGGCCTTTTCCGTTTGTGTATGGTGTGGATGTTTTTCGGGGCTTTCCGGGTATCGGAGTTGTTGGGTTCGAGGAGAATGGCTGGCAGGTTGTTCGGGGAGATTCGGGTGGATGGGGGCCGCCTGGGGATTTGGTTGCGGTGCTCGAAGACTGACCAGTTAGGCAGGGGTAAGTGGGTATGGCTGAATGAGACTGAGGGCGGGGGGTGTGTGCCCAGTGTTTGAGTGGCGGTCTTTCCTGAGGTCGGTGAGTGTGGTGCGGGAGGAGATTTTTGTTCATGCATCTGGCGCGAGAGTGACGGCGGGCCAGTTGCTGGCAGTGTTGCGCAAGGCTGTGCGGAGGCTGGGACTGGATGCATCTGGGTTCGGGACTCATTCGTTCAGGATTGGGGCTGCGACAGCTGCGGCCAGGCTGGGGTGGTCCTGGGACAGGATAAGGAGGATTGGGCGGTGGAAGTCCCGCTGTTGCGAGAAGTATGTGAGGAAGTGAGGGTTGCCTGTCAGGTTGTTGTTGAGCATGTCGTGTTCCTGTTTCTAACATCTTTTTCTTCGTAGGTTGCGTGGGTGGACCGGGCAGTAAGACGGTGACATGGATTGTTGGGCACTCCTTCGTGCATTGGGCATCCAAATATGCGGAGCGACAGGTTTACGGCCGTAACCTGGGACTGAAAGGACACTTGCACGAGGTACAATGGTGGGGCAAAGGTGGCATGCGATGGGGGGCACTACTGCCCTGGCTCGCGAAGATGGTCCCACAGAGGGGATGCCCTGATTTGTTGATCCTACATCTGGGGGAGAACGACCTGGTGCAGCTGTCCGGTTTGGCACTTTTGCAACTCATGCAACGGGATCTGGATGTGTTGAAGGGCAGGCTTGCAGGGACCTGCATTGCCTGGACGGAGTTGGTCCCCAGGAGAGTGTGGAGAGGGGCTTTGAAGCATGGGGCGATCGAGAGGGCACGAAGGAAACTCAACAGGGCCATGAGACTTTACTGTGGTGACAATGACATTAAAGTAATTGCACATGAGGGGATTCGACTTGCGGAGCCGTTAGTTTTTAGAGACGACGGGGTGCATTTGTCACAGTTGGGCAATGCTTATTACATGATGGAGATGAGAGCTGTGGTGAGCAAGTTGTGGAATGAGGCTATCTGGTGTCCCAGAGTATGAATGATGGCGGTGTGGCGGACTCGGACCCCTTGGAAGGGGGGGTGGGGCAGTGAACCGCCCTACAGGGGGTTCACTGGTTGGCGGTACTTGAAGGGACAAGGGGGTCAGGAGCGGGCACACCCATCCCTTGGGGGGGGAGTTCTTAGGGGGGATAGAAGCGTGAATGGCAGGACGCAATGAGTGGGCTGGATGACAAATGATTGAGGGGCAGGAAGAAAGCATGGTATGGAGCCTCTAGGGCTTTGTGATGAGGTGGAACGAGTGAAACGAGTGAGAGGGGAGTGTGAGTGGGGGTTTGATGTTATTACCTGTTTATGTTTACTGTTTTTGTACAGAGTACGCAGTTTCTGGTCTAATAAAATGGCCTTTTACGCTGACACTGCGTGGTCTGTTTATTGCGCGATGCCGGGCTCCGGGGGAAGCACAGTCGCAGACTAGTCTTCCCCCGGGGTCATTCGCGCTGATAGGCCAGGTAGGGGAAAGGGAGGAGTTGGGGGTGGGGTATATAGGCGCAGGGGAGGAAGGGAACTTCCTCTTCCTGCGCCTGGCACCATCGGGAGGGTCACGAAAGGCCGCCCACCCACCCGGCAGTTGGAGGTGGTTTTTTGGGCTGGTCGATGGCGTTGCCAGTTTAGGCCAGAGCTGCGTTAGGCGGTACTTGAAGGGACAAGGGGGTCAAGAGCAGGCACACCCATCCCTGGGGGGGGGGGGTTCTTAGGGGGGATAGAAGCGTGAATGGCAGGACGCAATGAGTGGGCTGGATGACAAATGATTGAGGGGCAGGAAGAAAGCATGGTATGGAGCCTCTAGGGCTTTGTGATGAGGTGGAACGAGTGAAACGAGTGAGAGGGGAGTGTGAGTGGGGGTTTGATGTTATTACCTGTTTATGTTTACTGTTTTTGTACAGAGTACGCAGTTTCTGGTCTAATAAAATGGCCTTTTACGCTGACACTGCGTGGTCTGTTTATTGCGCGAGGGGCAGGGAATTCCAAAGCTTGGGGGCGTTGTACTAAAAGAGACGACCCCCTGTGCGTGCCTTCTTGATTCTGGGCGTGAAGGCTAAATGGAGGAGGTCAGACCGTAGCTTTCTATTGGCTTTGTATGGTTTAATCATGTCTTTTAGGATGGGGCGGCCCTTGCCATGAAGGATCTTGTGAGTAGTGCACAGGGTTTTAAAGTGGACTCTCTTCTGTATTGGGAGCCAGTGGAGAGATTTTAGTGCGGGCTTCACTGAGTACCGATTTATTTTGTGCCTGTGAGGAGCCTGGATGCCGAGTTCTGAATGACCTGGAGTTTAGCGATGACTGTTTTAGGAGCACCCAGGTACAAGGCATTACCATAATTCAGTCTGGAGAGGATAAGCCCCTGGATAAAAAGTTTCCTGGAGTCGGGAGGTAGGGGGGGAAGGATTTTGCGGGTTGTTCGGAGAAGACCCAAGCAGACGCCCGTGGTTTTCCTTGCTTGGGTATTAAACGTGAGGTCCTGGTCAAGCTCTATTCCCAGGCTTTTTATGTCTTCTTTTGGGATAGGTGCTTGTCCCATGCAAGATGGCCACATAGTATTGTGTGAAAAATTAGATTGGTTGCCCAATACCAGGATCTCTGATTTTTCACAGTTCAGTTTGTGGTGGGAGTTGTTCATCCAGCAGGTAATGTCTTTGAGGCAGGAACATAGATCTTCGGGGGAACACTCCAGCTGATTCAGTGATACGATAAGCTGGGTATCATCTGCGTAGGTGACCAGTTTAATACCATGAGGGGTAACTATTTTCTCCAGGGGGGACATGTACACGTTGAAAAGTGTAGGGCTCAGGGATGAGCCCTGGGGAACTCCACAGTGCAGAGGAGTCGGTTGGGATTTAATGTTGCCCTCGAGGACTTGGAAGGTTCTGTTATGTAGGAAGGATTTCAGTCAGGACAATGCCGACCCGGTGACTCCCACTCCGTTGAGCCGGTGAACCAAAGTGTGGTGGTTCACCGTGTGAAAGGCTGCGCTCAGATCCAGGAGGATCACTGCTACGGATCCTCCTGAGTCGAGGATCTTTCTTGCCTCTTACACTACTGCTACCAGAGCGGTTTCAGTGCCCTGACCGGGGCGGAAGCCCGTCTGGGAGGAGTGTAGGAGTCCACCGGAGTCGAGGAAGGTGGAGAGCTGGCGGTTGACACATTTTTCTGCCACCTTGCTGATTCCTGGCAGTAAGGAGATGGGGCGGTAGTTGCCCAACTCGGTTGGATCCAGGTGGGGCTTTTTAAAAAATATTTTTATTTTTATTAACAGAAGAAGCAGGGCAACGATACATACAATTGGAGCAATATGTAGTGTGGATATTGCGGACACAGCGCAACCTTGTCCAGGGTTTGATACACATAGAAAAACAGTCGTATAGACACAGCAACATTGCAATATTTCTGTATATCCAATCTCTATTACTCTGAATCAACCTCTTCTCCCTCAATGCTTGGCGGCTCACAAATACAACCTCGAAACTTGTTCCAGGCCCCCCAGATTTTTTCCCCACTTTCCGGGGCACCCACGGTGGACAAATACCGCTTTCTCCGCCACCATCACTTCATCCCTATCCCTGCACCATTTTCTGAGTTTTGGCAGTACTGCCGAACCCCATAACATGGCGATGTTACGTTTTGCCACCATCATGCCTAGCATCACCCAGTCTTGTTGCCGGTGGTTTAAATCATTGGGTTCCCATACGTTCAGCAAACAGCGACGGGGCTCCGGCAGCAAGGAAACATCTATGGTTTGGGAAATTGTACGCATTACCGCTGTTCAATATGTTGCCATGTGCCTACAGTCCCAGATAGTGGGGCTTTTTTAAGAGTCCTTTTACTACGGCCCTTTTCCAGTTCAAGGGGACAGTGCCATGTGAGGAGGAGGCGTTGATCAAATTAATGATAGGGGGATGATAGTGGGTGAGGCTAATTTTAGGATGTTAAGCGAAGGTGGGTCGAGCGGGGAACTGCTTTATATTGATTTTAGAATGGGGAGAAGTGTTTCTTCTGTGATGGGGGAGAAAGATTCTAAGCTAGGGTCCTTGTGCTGGGGTCAAATGGTTGGGGTTCTGGTGGGTGATCGGTATTGTTGGGAGGTAGGAGTTTAAGAATATTTAGAATTTTGTTGGCGAAGAATTCTGCCAATTCATTGCAGTAGTGACCGGAGGGGTCAAGGGGAGGGGGAGGGTCGGGAATTTTCAAGAGTTTTTTTACATTGCGGAATGTTTCCCTGGAAGAGCTAGTGGAAGATCAAATTTTTTCTTCGAATAAGGCATCCTGAGTTGTTCTGAGGGCTGTTTTGTAGACTGAGATAGATTGTCTGTATTCTGTTTTTTATTGTTAGCATTATCTTTTCTCCATGCTCTTTGTGATGTTTTACATTGTTTTCTTAGGAGGCGTAGTTCATAGGTGAAACAAGGGTATTTGGTCTTTCCGCCTTTTTTTGGAGCGACTTTTCGGGGGACAACTATGTCCAGTGAGTTCACAATCCATGAGGAGAACTTCATATCTGCTACTGAAGGATCAGGGTCGTGTGGAGGCTAGGAGAGTTCTAGTTGATGCCTCCACTCTTCAAAAGCTAGTTTCGACCAGGGCTGTTAGAGGGTGCTAGGAGCTGGTCTTGGGGGGGGGGGGGGGGGGTGCCAGCTGAGCGGGACTAAAAGATGGTCTGACCAGAGCACGGGTACAGGCTCCAACACTTTTAGTTCAGAGAGATTCGAAAAGATAGGGTCTAGGAGGTGGCCTTTCGTGTGTGTGGGTTGAAGGTTCATAAGGCGAAGCTGGTAGGCTGCAAGGTCAAGTGCTAATTCGCTAGGCACTTTGTCCCCGGGGTTATCAAAGTGGAGATTCAAGTCTCCTAGGATAGTAAAGTTGGGTAAGGTGCTGGCCAGGGAGAGGGAGGTTTCAAGTAGTGTACTGCAGAATTGCCGTAGTGCTCCCGGGGGGCGGTATATGAGGATCCTAGATAGTTACTTCAGGGGAGAAAATTGAATAGTGAAATGAATGTTTTCACAATCTGAAATGGGGCTGTCCAGAATACGACAGGTAAGGTGATTTTTAAATAAAATTGCTATTCCTCCCCCCTTGCCACGGTTCTGTCGAGGCGTTGGATCAGGTTTCCCGGAGGGAGAACCTGGACAACGTCTGGGTCGGAATCTGGGGAGAGCCAGGTTTCCGTCAGAAACAGAACCTCAGGGAGGCGGACTTCTAGGAGCATGGAGATCTCCAGAGCATGTTTGGGCGGGGACCTGCAGTTCAGCAGGGCCATGCTGATTTGATGCCCTGTAGGATGTTGAGTATCTAATGGGGATAACTTGTAAGAACAATGGGAGCAGTGACTTTGTGGTTCCTCAAAGGAGATTGAATGAGCACAGTGAGGCTTTGGAACCTGTCTGAGTTGAAGAAGTGTTTCCCTGGGGTAGTGTAAGGGGGCCATGGGGATAGGGGCAGAGGTTCCTGGCCCTGGGCCCGGTCTGGCGCAGACGCGCGCAGACGGGCTTCGCTTTGGCGCACCTTCGGCATGCCAGCGGCGCACCCTCTGCGCGTTCTTTTCCTGCCGATTAAGTAGTGCTCCGCCTGCCGCCTAGCCAAAGTGTCAGACACGCCAGGGGGAGTGTCAGGCTGTGTGTGTCCGCCCTCCACTCAAGCAGCGTCAGCTGTGGTGGACCGGGGTCGGAGCCCACGAGCCTGGAACAAAGTGCCTAGTGCGATCAGGTACATTGCAATACAAATGAATTTTAAAACAAGAAGCAGCGTTAGTTTAAAAGGTATTTTCTTAAAAACAAACGTTCGCGCTAGCAGCACTCACATAAGTCCGCTGCGCACTCGGTTCGTGCCGATTAAGTACTGCTCCGCCTGCGACCTAGCTGAAGCATCAGACATGCCAGGGGGAGTGTCAGGCCGTGTGTGTCCGCCCTCCACTCAAGCAGCATCATCTGTGGTGGACCAGGGTCGGTGCCCATGAGCTTGGAACAAAGTGCCTAGTGCGATCAGGTACAGTGCAATACAAATTAATTTTTAAAACAAGAAGCAGCGTTAGTTAAAAAGGTATTTTCTTCAAAACAAACGTTTGCGCTAGCAGCACTCACATAAGTCCGCTGCGCGGTCGGTTCGTGCCGATTAAGTACTGCTCCGCCTGCGCCCTAGCCGAAGCGTCAGACGTGCGAGGGGGAGTGTCAGGCCGCGTGTGTCCACCCTCCACTCAAGCAGCGTCAGCTGTGGTGGACCGGGGTCGGTGCACACAAGCCTGGAATAAAGTGCCTAGTGCGATCAGGTACAGTGTAATACAAATGAATTTTTAAAACAAGAAGCAGTGTTAGTTAAAAAGTTATTTTCTTAAAAACAAACGTTCACGAACGTGTTATGGCGAACTTCCTTTGCATGGCTCTGTGAAGCCGTGTTGCCCTGATCTTGCAGAGTGTTTATTGACAGCTCTGTTTTTTTCCCCATGGTGAGTCTGGCCACCATGCCAGTCCACTGAGGTTTCTCATGTTCAACTAACATCCTGCTGTGAACGGCTCTCCACTAATGTTACAACCTGAATTCTTCAGCATGAATTAAAGTCTCTCCGAAGTGTCCCTCAGTGGTAAACACTGTCTCTAAGCCCCTCCACCGGTTGGAGTAAGCCTTGACTGCAGAGGCGGCTGGTACCGTATGAAAGTGGTAGGGCGAGCACAATGCCCCACTACTTCCCAAACTAAACAAACTAAAACAACCCCTCCCTCCAAAAGGCCAAAAGTAAACTACCCCTCCCTCCAGAAGCCCAAAATTAAACACATTCACATGCATTACACATTTAATAGAAATGAAAGTAAGTTGTGCTTACCCATGGGCTACGACGCATCCTCCTCAGTGTTCTCCTGCTGTCTGTGGTAGGAAGAGCTCCCCTAACCAATCTAGACCCTGCTCTCATGCTGTTAACCAGCATAAGAGGGGTTGGCATTGGATGCAGCAGGTTCCACCAATGCTACTTCAGGCCCTGGAAGTCTATGCTTGCTCTCCACCCAGCTGTCTAAAAAAGCTGAGTGGAGAGCTGCAAAATGTGAATGTCAGGCTGGCCATCATAAGACAGCCGGCCAAAGTGACATGTGTACGTTGCAGTCTCTGGCAAGTCCTCCATGCTGCCAATCGGCAGCAGAGGACAGTCAGGACATCCCCCCCATTTCTCCTGGCTTCGGGGGTAGGCTGGTGGCTTCTGCGTGCCGTGCTGAGTGTTAAAAAAAATGGCAATGATTGCCATTTTATTTTTAATACTTAGTGTGGCACTGTCCTTTCTTCGCCGCCATGGAGTTTCTGTGGCGTGTTTGCAGGAAACGCATATGAATGAGGAGGATGCTCTTAAGCTGGCGAAGAAGTGGAGGGGTCAGATGTTCCATTCCTCCTTCTCTACCTATGCTAGGGGGGTCCTGATCTGGGTGGCACCCGGGGTTCCCATGGCGGTCCAGTATGTCGAGGCAGATGTTGAGGGCAGATATATTCTTATACGAGTGAAGCTGGATGGGAGGGACTTCCTGTTGGTGAATTCCTATGCACCCAATGTAGATGACCCGAGTTTCTTTACCGGCTTACAGGAGCTTATAGTGTCAGACTTAGATGCCCCCCTCCTCTGGTTTGGAGATTTTAATTGTGTACTGGATCCACTGCTGGACAGGCATCCTCCCCACGCGGGCACGAAACCACGGATGACGGCGCGTCTCCGGGAGGTGATTGATAACCTGGGTGCTGTCGATGTGTGGTGCCTCGGTAATCCGGGACTGAAGCTTTACACTTGTTATACCCCCACGCACAATACACATAGTAGGCTCGATAGAGTCCTTGCTGCCAATGTCGGCGCATCCCTGGTCTTATCGGTCACTCATCAGGCTCGGTTTTTATCCAATCATTCGCCTGTAACATGCGTGGTACAATGGGTGGACCAGTCCTCCCGCCCGAGGACCTGGAGGATGCCGGGGGATCTCCTGCAGGATCCGGTGGGACGGGACCATGTGGAGACGTCCCTACGTACCTACTTGGATTTGAACTGGGGAGTTGGTAACATGCCTTATGCGACCAAATGGGACGCCCTTAAGGCGGTTGTACGGGGCGCGTGTATGGGACTGACTTATGGAGTCCGGAGACAGTTGCTCAGTGAACTCAAGCGTGCTGAGGAGCGCCTCAGCCACTGCCAATCCTTACCGGACCCGGATGGGTCGAACCTAGACTCTGAGCGGACGGCCCGCGAGGGCGTTCATGATATCCTCGACCGACTGGATAGGTTCACTCTTGGCCGATATCGACAGCGACTCCACCGTGAAGGGGACAAATCGGGCCGACTGCTGGCCTGGATTCTCCGTAGGGAATCGGAACCTGCACGGATCGTGGCGTTGAGAAACCCCGCTGGGGACCTGGTGCACTCGGAACTGGACCTCCTTGTGGTGCTTCGTACTCATCTACAAAAGGTGTATACCGCAGACCCCCTAGTGACAGAGGCATCGTATCAGCCATACCTTCGCGGTTTGACTCTCCAGACCCTCTCTAAGGAGGATGCGGAGGAACTGGACGTTGCGGTAACACTTCATGAGGTCAGAGTGGCGTTGGCCGCCCTACCCACGGCTAAGACGCCGGGTGGAGACGGTTTCCCACCAGAGTTTTATCAGGCGTTTGCGGATACCCTCACTCCCCGTCTCCTGCAGGTTTACCATGAAGCGTTAGAGCGTGCCACACTCCCGCCTACCATGCAACAGGGTGAGGTCTGCATGCTCCTGAAGCCGGGTGGGGATAGCTGTGATCCCGCGGCCTACCGACCAATCACTCTAATTAAAACCGATGCAAAAATCCTCACTAAGATCTTGGCCACCCGGCTGGCGCCGCATATGACGCGCTTAGTCCATCAAGATCAGTGCGGGTTCATTCCGGGCCGCAACACCGCCATGAATCTTCGGCGCTTAAACCACGTTCTCCATGAAGTGCGTGACAGGGAGGATCCTCAGGTCCTGGTCTCGATAGACCTGGCTAAAGCTTTTGATACTGTTAGCTGGGGGTACCTGTTGGAGGTGCTTCAGTTGGCCGGGGTGGGGCCCCTCTTCCGCGCCTGGATCTGTATTCTCTACCGTGCGCCTACGGCCAGGGTCAGACTCGGAGCAGCCCGCTTGGAGGAGTGGCAGCTGGGCAGGGGCACCCGTCAGGGGTGCCCCCTGTCACCGCTCCTATTCGCTCTGGCGATTGAGCCCCTGGCGGTGTCACTCCGTGCGGAGATGGCCCCCTGGGGAATACGAGTGGGGAATGCGGTACACTTAGTCTCGCTATACGCTGATGACGCGCTGTTCTACCTGACCTCCCCCCAGGAGTCGCTGCCGCTCCTGTTACGACACTTGGATCGTTTTGGTGCAGCTTCTGGGCTGCGCCTTAATCCTGAGAAGTCCCTGATCTTTCCCCTAGCGGGTTGTGGTGCAGACCCTAGAGTGGGTTTCCCGTCCCTGGGGCTGAGGTGGGAGATGGAGGCCTTCCGCTATCTGGGAATCCAAGTGGCCGTCTCTGATGAGCAGTTGCTGGCCCGGAACGCCGACCGAGTGCTCAGTTCCCTACAACAGTCCGTATCCTTCTGGAATACGCTCCCACTCTCTCTCATGGGACGGTTGGCCGTCTCGAAGATGGTGATGTTGCCAAGAGTATTGTATACCCTACAGAATACCCTGTGTCCTCTCCCTCCTCATATTTTTAACAAACTTAATGCGCTGCTCACCTCCCTACTTTGGGCGGGTAGGCGCAGCAGAGTTGCATTGCGCACGGTGGTTAGACGCTGGGAGGAGGGGGGCCTAGAGGCCCCGCGTTTTGATCTATACTACTATGCGGCTCAACTTCTGCCGGCTGCGCGCTGGTTCGCGGGTACGGACAATTGGGAGTTGCGACTCCTGGCGGGTAGCGCGGATGAGAGGACGTTACAGGTAGCCCTGATGCGGGGTAGATGAGCGGATGACTCCCTGCCGTATATTGTCCGACACACGGCGGGACTTTGGCAGCGAGTTGTGGAAAGGGTGCTGAGACGGGCCCCTTTTCATAGGGAGCTGCCAGTGTGGATATTGGCACCGGTCAAGTTAATGGAGGAACACATGTCGTTCCGAGAATGGCGTGAGGGCGGCTGTGAAACCTTGGCAGACCTATCCTTCGTGACCCTGGAAAGGGCTACGGAGGCCTTTAGTCTCACTGGGGGTCAGTATCTTCACTACAGAGGCCTGCAGGACATGGCGAGGGCGACCTGGCCACAATACCCGGAGGCGCCCCAGGTGTCCCATATTCTGAATATCCTATTATCGTGCGGCACGGGACGGCGACTGATAACGCTGTTGTATACAGCGATGAGATGTGACTCGGCCCCCCCGATATCCCCGTCCTGGGCGGCGTGGGAGGCGGATCTAGGGGTCGCTTTAGACCCGGGACAACGAAAGCGAATAGGGACACTTACCAGGAAGGTGTCGTGTAACGCACGTTTCAAACTAATCCATTTTAATTTTATGCACCGCACTTACATGACCCCGTTTGCCTTGCACCGCATTGCCGCGGATAAATCGGATGCCTGTCCTAGATGTGGTACTGATAGAGCAAGATTTCGCATCGCGACTTGCTCGAGTCAAGAACCTCGAAAATCTATTATAATCTCGTAACTTCAAGTGTTTGTTTTACTAATTTTATGTATTTTGAATGTGCGTGGGTATCATAGAGATGCTTGCTTATGTGTTTTACTAATACGATTAATTTTTGTTCCTAACATGGCCGCTGCTTGACTTTCCTCTTCTGCGCATGCGTCAGTCACACTCACGTGACTTTGCGTAGAGATAGTTTTGGAGGGAAAGGGTGCGCATGCGTAATAGCCACAAGATGGCCTTTCCCTGTATTAACGTGGTGAAGCTTGTGCTGTTGCTCTCGTGTCGTTATATATTGCACTAATATTTAAATTGCATAGTATATTTTTATGATGATAAACGTGAAGTACGAAAATATGACATATAATGCCTTCGTTTATTTCCATGTACTAATTTGTTTTCGCTTACTTTTCATGTATCCTCGGCACTGAGGGGTGATGGGGCTAGGGAGTCCATCTTGGAGGGCACTACTGCGCCGAATCAGTCGATGGTGCGGTGGCATTGAAACCAAGCCAAAGAAGGTTGATGCCAGAGCCTGCATGGGAAGATGCACCTTCACCCAGCGAGAAAGCCTAACTTGTACCCTATTCAAATACATTGTATATCTTTCCATTGTATTCCCTGCGACTTCTCGTGGGAACCCAAAATCTTGCTAGGCGGCACCTTAGGATGCAAAGTAGGCCTTAGAATAGTCTGTTCTGATTGGTGTGTTAACCAAATC
This sequence comes from Lissotriton helveticus, assembly GCF_964261635.1. NCBI lineage: Eukaryota > Metazoa > Chordata > Amphibia > Caudata > Salamandridae > Lissotriton > Lissotriton helveticus. The sequence goes on from NC_136072.1 coordinate 794,579,696, forward strand.
CTACCTTAGGACCAATCCAAATTGGGGATTCTGACACTTTGCAACATTTGGGGGGTGGTACCCTGTCCCAAAACAGTATATCTAGCCTAGGTTTAGCTAGAGAAATTGTCCGACTTGTCTGAATAGCTGACCTGTCACTGACCCAACGCACTCAATAGGTGACTTGATACAGAGGTGCTGCAGAGCTCTCTGTCCGAAATTTGACCATAGACTCTGAAGGTTTTACTGAACCTTAAGTGCTGGCGGAGCACTTTGCTGGGGAATTCGCTGACCCAATCGGGGTCTTGACTGATAGCTGCAGTGAGGGTGGAGCGCAGGCGTTGCTTCCAAACTGCGGGTGCTGGTCGTGTCCTGGTGGTCCTGTCCTGATCCGAATCTGGGTTTCCTGTCCTGTCTTGGGGTGTCCATTCTGCACCTGCTGTCCCACTGAGGGTTATCGTTCCTTGAGGGTTTTTCCTGTCCTTAACTGACCTGTGGCCAGGGTTTGTTTTCACACCAGTCTAGGTAAATATCGCTCTGAGTTCTTAAAACTGCACCTTTCTATTTTTCTGTCTTTGCTTCAATAAAGACATACCCTTTGCATATGTTAATTTTCCATGTTTTTTCTCTGCAAATCATTGCATCTCATTAAAGTCATTTACAGTTTGCATTTCATAGCGTGTTCCTATGTTCCCCTGCCTTTTTAGTATAAATCTTTCCATACTGTTTATGAATTAAATAATGTTTTACAAATTTCTCTTAAATACTGAATCGAAGTAATAACGTTAGAATTATAGCGTGTTGCAAATTTTCTACCCTTCACTAAATGTATAGGTTTCCCTAGTGTCTTTTCTCTCAAAATATGACCTAATGATAAAATCCTAAAACGTGCATAAAATTCCTAGCATTTAGTACCCTCCCTCAAATTTCATTTCCGTTATTTTCGGGATTTTCCCTCATTATAGGGTTAGATGGTTACCTGTATACTCTTCCTATATGGTTATGTGCTCTTCGTTATTCTGATTATAGATTGCCTCATTACTATAAACTGTATGATTGCAGAAACTGAAATCTAAGATAAATCTTTTAAAACTTCTAGTTGTCCGTGGTCATTTCATGAAATAAAGTACAAAAAGTTGGGTTTGTATTTTGCTGCCTTTCCTTTTACAGCTAGCTCCCTGACCCATCGTGGTCATAGGTACCCATAACGGTGGATGGTAAGTTGGGTACACTGGAAATAAATCGAAAGGGAACTCACAATTATTGGTAGTAGATTGTGTGGTCATCTGATCAATGTATATGATAAAGTAAAGTATATGGGCCCGAAGCCAGAAGTGGCGAAATTATTGGTCGGGTGACCCGCGATCTCTAGCAGTACAGTCGGAGCCGGATTTCTCCATCTGGCTTGGGAGTGCCTGCTGGTCGGGGACTTCTGGAGGGCAGTAGTAGTCCACATCCGGAAAGTCACAAGCCTGCATCTTGACCTGACCCCACTTCACTGCTTGTTGGCCCTGGTCCCCAAACCTAGGAAGAGGAATCTGTCATATAAAATGCTGCAGTTTCTTTTGGTGCTGGCTAGGAGACGGGTGGCTATTACCTGGATGGGACAGAGGGCACCAGACATGTCATTGTGGCTTCGGGATGTCGGGGAATGGACATTGGCTGAGGAGACGCACATGCAGCATACGCGTAAAGATGAACGGCTGCAGGAGGACTTGCTCGCATGGCGCATGATGTGCGCTGTGGGGTCGGTTGACAGCGAGTCCGATGCAACTAGTGCTGAATTGTTCTCCTCTGAGGAATCGGGACCTGAGGAAGGGGAGGCGGGCGGTGGGGAGGGAGGGTTGGTGGTGGGGTAATGCCCTGATGACTGCGCACAAGGTTCCTTACTGTCAGTTTTTATACTTGCATGGTATCCCGCGTATTTGACTCTTGTATCTCCTGTTATATCTGCAACTGTTGGAGCCATTTTAGGACTGTGAACTGTGTACACCTGTGTTTATCTCTACTGATGCCAATTTTGGGGGGGACTATGTTGTTTATCTTGCTGAAAAAATAAAGTTAAAAAAAATAAATAAATACTTAGAGTGGCTCACGGCAGACGGGGGTGGGTGGGGGGTGACGCATAAAGTATATGGGCCCGAAGCCAGAAGTGGCGAAATTATTGGTCTGGTGACCCGCGATCTCTAGCAGTAATTTTCTGGTAGCATCGAGGATGGTTAGGGAATAGCTAAAGGTTAGGTAGGACTAGTTAGTCTGGCTAAGTCGGATGCTGCTATAAGAGTAGGCGCTTCAAGAGAATTGATCACTCACTTGAAAATTGTTTACTTTGAAAAATTATGAAATGTTTTAAAATTATTATTCTTGTTATTATATTGGTATATGTATTAATCCATTTGTACGTAAAACGTCTTGTATGTTGTTAAGGAATCCCCGGGGAATTGAATAGCGAGTGGTGAATAGAATCCACTTGCTTTGAGGTCATTTGCTCTAAGGAAAGTTGGTGCAGGTTAGGCAGAACTGGAAGCACTAACTAGGGTTTTTCTGAATGTATGATTGAATAAATGTTAGTAACGAGGTTCATTGGCAAAATTCCTACTGTGGCATAACCTAGTGAGGGTCACACCGGAAGAGTAGCAGGTTCATCGGAGCTTGAGTGAAAGCAAAAGGGCTCGCTGGTGAAACTTTAGACTTGGATATATCCCGGAAAGGTGGATGAGTCTAGGGAAGTAGCAGGTGCCCCAATGCTAGTGTGAAGGGTAGGCAGAAGAGATCTAATCGTAGAGTGTGAAAAGTAAATGGAAGTAGTTTACTTGCAGCGAAACTAATTTCTTTCCTGTCTAGACACTTGAGCACAGTGGCGAATGTGTATTCGTTGTTAAATAACCAAGCACTAAGCACTTTTAGAAAGAAAGAAAGTTTCCGTTACCTTGTGAAGGAGGGAGTCAGTCGCGAAGCTGCTCTGACGTCACTCTGTGCCGCGCTGGGATTGGTAGGCGTAGCGAGCTGGTAGCAGAGCTGAAATGGTGAAGGAGGGGTGAGCGCCGGAGCGTGGGAACTGTCTCGCGAAAGGGCCGCGCACCCATTGGTCGAGATTATTTGAACTCGTGCATTTCATTGGTCGCACGAAAATAATAGACGCACTCGGATTGGAAGTGATTTGTAAACAAGTCACTCGTAAAAATCGTATGTGGCATTCGTATAGACCGCATACCAGACCTGATCCACGGCATATGGGATTTGAGAACGATCAGTGGAAAGGAGTTAAAAACGACATTATGTACGGAAATAAGAGAAAGGTGTCTCTTGTAAACAAAGTAAAGAATTTTTTCAAAAAGGACAAACCGATTAAAACTAGAGAAGGTGTTGTAATTCCACCCCCAAATACTCCCGCATCTTTCATGATGTTCGATAAAGGGTACAACACATGTGTATGGTTGGAGAATTGGGTGGAATACACAAAAGATGACGGAGTATTGGCTTTTCCGTTAGATGGAACATTTAACAGTAGAATTCTATTCAATCTGAGAACCCGAATGAATGATTTACATCCCAGACCTAGATTAACGCAGTATGAAGCACTAGAGGAATGGGAAATCGAGGCTTTCGAAAGGGATAAGCCACGGATGGATAAAGGGTTAACTAAATTTTATCCAAAATTGAAGCAGGAAGCACGAGCTAAAAAGATGAAACAGTGGAGGCAGAACATGATAGTGGAGGGATTGTTTCCCATGATGCCAGCAGATGATCCTTCTGGGGGAAAGAAACGGTTGGAAAAATCTAAACATTGGGTACCCATCGGAGAGTCGGATGATGAATTATTAGATGACCTGTGTATGAGAAGTCCGCCTCCTTATAATGAAGGACACTGACCTTCAAGTGCGGGAGATATTTCCCAAAGACCTCCACCGCAAGAAGAGATCAGGTCCGCAAGTGTAGGAGGGGGATACCAAATTCCTCCCTATACTGAGAATTTAGGACCAGTGGATACCAGAAACATTTACCCCAGAATGTCAGCTAGTGGGGAGACAGGATATTCCTGTGAAGGAGATTTTTCTTCTCGACCTCCCTACGGAGGTGAGATGAGCCCCACAAGTTCAGGAATGCCGTTATTACAGCCACAGTATGAGGAAGAACGAAGATCCCTAGGTAAGGGAAGTTTGTTCCCAAGACCAAATTATGGTGAAGGACCTAGTGAGACTCATCCCACTGCCCCAAGTTATGCTCCCACACTGACCCCGCAGGTGTTACATGACAAATCCATAGAGAGATTACTGGAAGAAAAGGAGCGGGAGGTTCTAGCAAAACAGAGAGCTGAGATCATTCAGAAAATCTCCCAGTTAAATACCAGTCCTGAGGCATTGACAATCCCAGTAACAATCGGACCCGTGGTTCCGTTGTATGGGGACCGACACGAAAGTCCAAAACCTCCAGTCATTACCCCAGTCATAGCCCAGTCAAGACCAGAACCCTTAATCGTAGATGAACAGACAAGCGAGTGCGAGTCTGAGGTCTCGCTATTGGATCTGCCCATTAGAAATACAGGGAAAAGGATGCAGAAAAGACATAATCCTTTCAATGCGAGGGAGATTCAAATGGAATCGACTTTGGGTACTAGAAGTGTCACTTTGGTCACACCAAAGGAAATCAAAAGATGGAGTCAAGAATTAGAGAAACAAACTTCGCAAACGAAACCTTTAGACCTCTACAAACTGAGAGTAGAAATCGAAGAATTAATGGCAGGAAACGTAGGATTAGACAGATTAAATACCTACTCTGAAGAAGAGCTGTTGTTTATGTGCAAAAGTCTTACCCGCAATGTCCGAGTACTTCATGAAAAATTGACAGATACTGCTGCTAGTATGGGAATAGACATTTCAAAATCGAAACCCTTGCAGAAACCATACCGAGCAGAATTTTCAGACAAAGATTTGGAAAACCTGAATATATCGGGGAAAAAGGCACAGGTCAAGGAACTATTGACAGTAGTACAGAAATGGGGAGAAGTAGAAAAATGGAAAGCCAGATGGGCTAGAAAAAAGGATGAGGCCAGGTCTAAGCAAGTAACTCCCGAATTTGTCCTAAAGGAAGCAGACAAACCAGAACAGTTATGCCCTATGCGCGAAGTGCCCGGAGGAAAATATGTACACGTTCCATGGTCCCGACAGGATATTGTGTCCTTTACCAATGACTTCCCGAAATTGCGAGAAAAGCCAGTCGATTGGTACCGGCAGGTAGAAAGATTTGTAAAAGTGCAAAAGTGCTTGTGGAAGGACCTGGATGGATTCTTCGACATAGTGGTCCCTGTAGATCTGTGGACTGAGTGTAAGATAGCCATAGCCTGGCCTAGTGAGGAATACCCGAGAGATGACAAAACAGGGGAACCATCGAAGGAAGTGATGAGGAAGTATGAACAAGTAATTCAACATTTGAAAATAAAAGTACCTGCAAAGGAAACTGATTGGACCAAGATAGATAGAACCACGCAGGAAAGGGACGAGACTGTGCATTCCTTTTATGAAAGGCTGTTGCAGGTATTTAAAACATACAGTGGTATAGATAACATCGAGATGAAGGACATGACCCACTTCATTTACAGGTTTGTAAACGGTTTAAGACCCGAAATTTGTCAGTGGATAAAGGATAATAAAATCTGTTGGCATACCAAAAAGATGGATGAGGTCCTACGGTACGCAAAGTACTGTGAGGACGAAATGGCAGAAAAGAAAAAAGCCCTGAAGGAGAAGGTGATGTGGGCTCAAGTAAAGCTCGCAGAACAGCAGGAAAAGCAATTGAGTAAGTTAAACAAAACTACTCAGAACCAAGGCCCTGGGGGTGGGGGTGGAGGAAAACCTAGAGCTAAAATGAGTAGAGAGGAAGCGAAAAAGAAATTTCCCTGCCACCAGAGCGGAGAAATTGGACATTGGAGAGACGAGTGTCCCTATTTGCAGTCTGATAATGCCCAAACACCTGATTTAATTCCACAGACGCAGAATGAAAAACAAAGAAAGACCCAGCAGCAGGTAAAAACGATTCAAGTGCCCCGAGCGCCAAAACCTATTTTTAAAGGGAAGTCACCACAGGGTGATGATGTAGAAATCTGGGGAGGCAATGAGGATAGAAATACAGCAACTTCGCAGTATTTGTTGAACGACACCTTTTTCTGTGATGACCAATACTGACGGGGCCTGAGAGGGGAGGACGAGGAGGGCGTACTTGGCGCCTCTTTGCCGGTAGACCAGTCAGGGCCATACATTGAAGGAAAGGTTGATGGAAATGATGTCACCTTCCTATTGGACACTGGTGCTACCCGTTCTACTGTGAGAACAGTGGACGTTCCAAACCTACCCCTCTCGGGAGAAGCAATCCAAGTAGTAGGAGTATCTAATCAATTGATTAGTACACCTGTTACCGAACCCATGGAGATCTCGATTGGAAATTTTAAACAAATGCACAGATTTGTTGTCTGCGATACCAGTCCGGTAAATTTACTGGGACGTGATTTGCTGTGCAAAATGAACTGTACCATCTTTTGCACACCAAAGGGCGTCGAAATTCAAACCCCAGATGAGGATGGTATTTATAAGCTAATGTTAATCAGACCTGACTCAGAAATAAAACGAATGACTATACAGGACTTACCTGAAGAACTCCCGCAGACAGTGAAACAAGAAGTGTGGGACTTTACAGGAAAGGATGTGGGATTAATGAAAAACATAGACCCCATACAAATAGCCATGAGGGAAAATGCAGTATACCCCAATACCAAGCCTTACAGAATGAGTGCAGAAGTGAGAGCAGGTGTTGCCATTGAAATACAGAAATTGCTAGAAGCAAACATCATACAGGAAGTAATGAGTAGCCCGTGCAACTCACCCATTATGGGCATCAAAAAGCCTAATGGCAAGTACAGAGTAGTGCAGGACCTGAGAAAGGTAAACAAGATAGTGGTCCCTTGCTGCCCTATTGTCCCGAACCCAGCAGTGATTCTGTATCAGATCCCCTGGGATGCTGAATGGTTCACTGTGATAGACCTATGTCATGCTTTCTTTTCGATCCCATTGCATCCAGATAGCAAATTTCTTTTCTCATTTGCTTTCAACAGTATCGTGTATGTCTGGAACAGGGTCCCCCAGGGGTACACAGAAAGCCCCTCTATCTTTAATCAGATCTTGAAAAAATGCCTTGAAACTTTAGTCTTACCTGGAAAATCTGTTTTGGTACAGTACATTGACGACCTATTGGTGGCGTCCAAAAGCCATAGGGATTGCGTTGTAGAAAAGTCAGCCCATATCGCACCCAATGCCCAGGCTGCTGGTGCAGGGCGACTCTTCGTTTCCATCTTGAATAATTACCAAATAAAGAGACGGGCGCTGAAGGCAGGAAAACAAGAACAGAGTTTATTACTCCAGAGGAGAGCATGTCATTTGGGACACTCGCATAGTGTCTTCGGGAGGTGCTCCAACAAGTTTCTCTGAGGCTTCGCATTTTTATACACAGGTTCGTGGCACACAGGCATCCTTTTATTACAATCAATACATTGTGTAGTATGAAGGTATTCCAACACGTAGCTACAGTAGGGGCCCTTATCCTTCATGCAATAGGAGGGGGCTGTCACGCAGCTGAGAGTTCTGCTGATTCCATTGGAATGTGTGTGCCTGATCGAATCTCAGGGGGCGGGGTGGTCATGATCAATAGTGGCTTCTTTCAAGAGAGACGAGTGCATACAGTAGTGGGCAATAAACTGTATCCTCAGGCTAAGGGATGACCAGCGGTCTGTGCAAACAATTAGGTTCAGAGGAAGAGGTCATCACAGGAGGGGTATTCATGGAGGGACAGGAGGTGTTGGTCAGGCGCGGGGTGCGATTCTCAGAGACAGAGTCATGCGGGAGGGGAGGGCTCATGACTCGTGCATGTGAGAGCGGGGGCGGTCAGGGTGCATGGGGAAACTTGCAGGGTCAGGGAAATGTGCCGATGATCGATCGTGAACTAGGAGACCATGATACCTAAAATGGCTGTCGTGTACGTGTGTGCATGGGTCTATGCTAGCGGGATGACACAGTCAGTGTTTTAGCGATATCCGTTCTGCTTACAACAAGGGGTACAGTGAACACAAAATGAACGCCGCTTATGTACATACACATTGCCATTTTCAACAGTCGCCGCTTTTTTTACATAAGCAAGTTCAGTTTCTACATAGTTAATGCGATAGGCAGAATGCACTACATGTTAATTTACATTTGTTGGGTTCTTCATACAATCCTAGGGATCGGCATCATTTTTTAGTCGGAGTCAAGAGAAGAGGTTCCGAAACATTACAGCATCAAGTTCAGACTTTTTCTCTGATGACATTAATTAAGAGTAATCTGATACCTTCGGGTCTTATCAGTACTTTGGAGAGCTAGATACATGGGTGACCGACGAAACATTTTTGTAAGCAATAAAATTGAGGGAGGAATGCAATTCAATGTAAACAGCTAGTCAAGGGGTGGGTAGAAAGTTCAGGAAGAGGAGGTCTTAGTGAAAATGTCTTTTTCAACGACGAGCCACCACTGGTAGACTCTGGTAGTCCGTTTTCTTTTCGTTGGCGCTTTTGAGCACCGGCGGTGGAGCTATAAGTCCAGCTCGGAATCATCCTTACGCGTTGCAGGGTGCGATCAGTCCTCTGCTGTTAGATCACAGTCCTGTTTCCTAACTCATTTTCTTAGGGGTGCCTCATGCTGGGCACCTGCGTGTCTTTCTTTTTCCGTGGCAAAATCCCATTCCATAGTCAAAAGTTTATATGAAAGAGTTTGTTGAATAATCGAGGGAAGAGAGGGCGGAGTGGGGCCAGATCTTCGAACACACCAAGAGACCAAGGGAGCAAAGGACAATGAGCAGGCAGGCCCATCAGTCGGACTCAAAAGGGGACGGGGACTTCAGGCACGAGTGGGTCAGCAAGTCGAGGGCTTCAAGGTAGCCCTTCATTCTTTCATCTGCCGAGTTTGAGAGTTGTGCCTCGTCCCGCGTCTCGTTGCTCTGCGGCTCCACCTTAGGTTGTGGTCACATGTGCTTCATGATCTGTGGCCAGGCTGTGCGTCACGTCCAGCTCCTCTCCTCCGGTTATTATATCTTTAAATGAGTAGAAAACAAGTTTTTAGAAAAACTGGCAGGAGAAGACATTTATACATCTCAATTCCGTCCCCAATCCTATGTAGGTGGGGGATAAGTTCATCGGTCACAGTCAGAAGTCGTCATTTATGTAGTCTGTAGGAGTGCATTGCTATGGAATTCATAACCCTGTTCGGTGCTCATTCGTGACATACGTGGAGAAAAATTGGACCTTTATACGCAGTATATTATATCAAACTCAAAATCGAGTCCTTATGTAGAGACTCGCCCTTCCCTTTAACCCAAGTATCGACAATCTTACATCTCCCTTCGGGGTCGGCTAACTCTTGTAAGTGGGGCGTTATCGTCATGAAGAAAGGGGAGGAGGTGGACGTAAAACATGGCTTTCCTGGGAAATGACCGTTAATCAAGGTCATCAATTACGTTTCGTGGGTAGCTGACATGAGGCTAGGATTGATCAGGGGCGCGTGGGTGCTTTGGACAGGGAGCTGGGGTCGATCGGGAGAAGCGGGGTACTCTGGACATTCGTACTCAAGGGCAGAGGAGCGAAGTAATTTGTGCATTGGGAATTGCATTTTTAGCGAACTGAGAAACAGAAGGCCATTGACGTTATAGTCCCCCCATAGAAGGCCAGATTAAGGGACATCCGTCGTCTTACCTATGCTTTCCTTCATTACCAACTCGGGTTCTATCGCTTTACAGGAAAGGGGAGGTAGTAATATGGCGAGTCACAATCGTTTAGTTCCGGTCAATTTTTCCAAACACTTTTGTGTTCGAGGAGACCCAATTAGGTGTTGTGCCGGGCGGAGCACAACGTTACCATACAAGGGAGGAGGGAACAGGGGGGGGGGGGAGAGAGAGAGAGAGGGGGGGAGAGAGAGAGACCGCACTCTAAGTGGTCCATTCAGTACACGTGTGACATGGAGAGAGAAAGAGAGGGGAAGAGAGAGAGAGAGAGAGAGAGACGTGTACAATAATGGACCATTCAGTGCGCGCACAACATAGAACAACAGGGGTTAAGTAATATGGAAACACAAACGGAGGGATGACGTAGATCCATACATCACGTACACACAAACTCAGACGGGGGAGACAGTACAGGTATTACATACAAAGATCCAAGACAAAACATAAACAGCTATTGGCCAAAATTATCCTTTTCTGTATGCCGCGCACCCGTATCATCCTAAGCTCTTTCTACCCCTTGCTTCTCTTTTATTCGTTGGCTGCCTTTTACTGGTGGCTTTGATTGTACACACTTACGCCGTTGGCAATTGGTCATGAACTGACCTGGTCGGGCTAATGCTCACGGTGGTTTATTCGAGTCATTTTTTAGCAAGTGCGTTTCTAGGCTGAGACAACAGTTGGTGTCAATTGGAGAACAATGAGGCAGCTTTTAGTTACATGTCTATGAGGATGCGAAAAAGGATGCAGTAGATTTTGAATGTATTGGCAATATTCCTAGTCCTCTCGGCGGAGGATACTTGTGTAAACCTTACCTCGAAATATACCCTAAACTTTTCCCTATTCAGTGATGTGTGGAGTGCTTAATCATGTGTGCACATTATTTTTGGTGGTATTATTCGGAATGCGTGGGCACCATAATCAAACGCCTTTTTCCCGTTAGATCACCATTTTCCTTCTTTGTATTCTTAATCGATGTTCCAAGGTGACCTGCAGAAAGAAGGAAAAAAGAAGGGGGGCGGGGGCAGCATTTTAAGAACACATCAGCGCGCATAAACCCGAAAAGGCTTTTACTTACTACATACTCGGTCTATCTCCCCGGAACGCAGTTTTTGCCAACTCGGCATTTAAGCCTAGATGAACCTTTTAGTGTGTGAGAGATGATTATCGGAAGCCGGTGGATAGCATAGGTCACCCAAGTGTGGTATTACGGATCGTATGTAGGGAGGCCAGATGGCACTCCTTTGGAGCGACTTAGGGGCATTTTTAGCACAATTTTTCTGATACTGGTAGCATATAAAGTATAGACTGAATTCCAGGATCTTTTATTTAGCGGTTGCTTTGGGCTGTACAAAAATGTGCAAAGTACATACAACAAAACCTGTACCATTCATTTTTGGCAGTATCTCTGCGTACTATACTTTTTAATCCTTAAACAGTGGTCATTTATTCGAAACTTACTAATTCACACGTGACAACTACGTTTGCTTTTTCCAAAAATCTTTAATAAGAATGTCGGTGCATAAATATGGGCCTACAACCCCGTGGGCCAGCCACGGAGCAGGCTGGAACTGTAGATGCGGGGATACTTTATTAGTAAAAACTTTAGTGGAGTCAGTGGTCGTTTATTTCATAATAAAAGTGCGAAAAAGCGCAATAAAATCATGTCGAGACTTCAGTGTGAGCGAGTGTCATAAGTGTTGGGCTTCCAACTTTCAATAATCATGATGCGTCAAACTTAACAACAATTCATTGTCCGAATGTTCAATTAATACCCATCTGATGTCCATTTACCGTCTGAACACATAACCAGTACCCATCCAATATCAATTCTTTGTCCGAACATATAACCCGTACCCATCTCATATCAATTCATTGTCCGAGCTGACAGTATACATCCTATATCAATCCATTGTCCGAACTCATAATCAGTACACATCCTATATCAATCTATATGTTTAAAAAACTTCATACATATCCTATGACATCAAGGCTGAGCAATCGGGGTACAATAAGGAGTTGAGAGTTTCATTTGCATCGGCGCCATTTTGGGTGCAGTCAGGCAGAACCAGGCATAGTCTAAATGTCTACTAACTCGTGGTTGGCCCAGAGCTTCTTTCAGCAGTCCAAAAGTTCCGTTAAAGGGTAAAAGAAGGGATCGGTGGTCTGAACCATCAATCAAAAGGGGAGGGAGGCAACAATGTTCCTACCGGGTCATACTGTGCTTCCACCGGAACTGATCTGAACTGTAGTCTGCAGGATTCTAGTCATTCAAACTGAGGCTGGCGACAGCATGGAAGTGCCGACGTCCTGCGGCTATATTTCCATCGTTCCGTGGGCAATCATGGCAGTCATTCCCCATCGGGGGTATCTGCGGGGGTCGGGGACTCCCGCGGCTCCTCTAGAATCTTCAAGGTTGTGGAGAACTATGATGGTGGAGTCAACAAGTGACCGGGCCATTCCTTCATGCTGGGCCCGCTCTTGCCAGGTCGATCGCCATTTTGAAAGTTCGGCAGCTACCGGCGATCGCGGGGTCAAATGAGCGAACGGGCTCTACCCTGCCGGGCGAGGCGTTGCAGCATCGCCACAGTGGAAGAACCCTTTTCCGGGCGCCTGGAGCGCTGAGGGTGCGGCTGGGAAGCCTCCACCTGGGGAGGCGGGAGAGGCTTGTTCGCACCGTCTCTCCCTCCCAGTGCACCCCACAGCGTCTCGCTTGACATTTGTTATGGCCGGACCAGGCGATGAGGACGAGGGGGGGGGGGTCGGAGGCATGTGCAAGACATCCCCCCCCCAGTGTTGTTGCAGCCATTATGGAAGAAAAAAGAAATCTCCCGTCCGTCTTTGGGCCGGGCCTCCGGTGGATGGCGGCCGGACGCCCTTTGCTCTGGCCCCATGAACGGGTTCCTTGGCTCATCCGGTGGGGCAGGCCTTGGCGTGTGGTGCCTCTCGTGGGCCTTTCGTGCAGTGGCCTCTCCACTCCCAGGCCCTCCATGGATGCTGGCCCAGACTGGGAAAGAGAGAGAGGGTCAACCTGCAACTCTCCAGTGTTACCGCCACCGCGGCCGGATCCCGTCGGCCTCAGCCTCTGGTTGATGGTGGCCGGACTGGGAGAGGGAGGGGAGGGTCGAGGACATGGGCATTCCCCCCCCTGCAACTCTCCAGGGTGGTCGTAGCAATCCCCCTGGCTGGGTCCCGTTGGCCTCGGCCTCTCCTCCGGCTACACCCTACGTGATGATCTCCGGTCGACGGTTGGCAGCAGGACCCGCCCTATATGTGTTGCTTCCGGCTGGGCGTAGCCGCAACCCTGTTGCACTTTGGAAGTTTCCAGAATGGGGGCGGATGTCTGCTGACTTGTATCTTTCCCAAGTTGCCGTTATTTGGGCGTGGCAGGCAGTGGGACAGACATGTTTGGGGCAGTGAGGGGCAATGAAGCCTCGTTGCCTTGTGACCGTTGCAATGTCACGCTTGGTTTCTCTTACTGTTTTCAGGTTTCTTATTACGGGCTTATTTCTAACGTTTCTTGTTTCTAGGACAATAATAGGTTTTATCATTAAGTATTGTTATCGTTTCCTTGTTCGTTATTTAATAAAAAGTTCATCAGTGGCCTACTGATTTTCGTTTTCCTATTCCTTTCTTTCCAGGTTGTTTCATGCTAAAGTTTCTGTTAACAGGATATAGTGATCACTTCGTTATTATTGCATATGTCCTTTTCACTAGGGGTGCTCTCTGGTCGGGCCAGATGACCTTCCTCTAGTAAATGGTCCGGGTGAGACTGGTGCATCAATCAGTGGGGAGTAGATAGGCATGGCAGATTACAACGGGGGACAAAGGTCCGCATTACCTACCCTTCACTATTTGCAAAGACTAGACAGAGCATGGCGACTCTGTGCTTGTTTGCAAATAGAGAATACCTCCAAAAAGAACCAATTCCAAACAGTCAATGTTCGGACAATCAATCAATCAATGAGGAATGAAATAGGTACGACGTGTTAAAGGCTTGCGTTACCTACCCTTCACTACCGGCAAAGGGAGGGAGAATATTCCTATTCTTCCCCGTTTGCAGGCAGAGAAGATCCTTAAGAGAACCAACTTCGAACAATTCAATGCTCGATTCAATCAATCAATCAATGGGGAGAAAAATAGGTATGACGGATTACAATGGGGACAAAAGTCTGCATTACCTATCCTTCACTATCTGCAAAGACTAAACAGAGTATGGCGACTCTGTGCTTGTTTGCAAATAGAGAATCTCTCAGAAGCAATCAATAAGTAATACTAGTATTTTCAAACAATCAATCAATCAATTTCGCAACTCGTCGTGTGTCACGACCTTACCCGGACCGGACCATGTGGACAGTTGTTCGCCTTCCTTTTTCCAGCGCCCGATCGTTCTCTTTCTCCATGTTTTTACCGCAGCAGTCCTGTGGGATTCCAGTCAGGACAATAGGTCACTTGAGAGAGGTCCGTTCGGAATCGGTGAAGTTCATTCAATCGGCAGCCGGACGAGGGCCCTCTCAAGGCAGGTATACTCCAATCATTTAGATGTTCACCCCATCGTCTGGACCTCTCTTACCGGACCTTATGTCGCTGATGGACCCCACGTTGGGACGCCAATTGTAGAAAAGTCAGCCCATATCGCACCCAATGCCCAGGCTGCTGGTGCAGGGCGACTCTTCGTTTCCATCTTGAATAATTACCAAATAAAGAGACGGGCGCTGAAGGCAGGAAAACAAGAACAGAGTTTATTACTCCAGAGGAGAGCATGTCATTTGGGACACTCGCATAGTGTCTTCGGGAGGTGCTCTAACAAGTTTCTCTGAGGCTTCGCCTTTTATACACAGGTTCGTGGCACACAGGCATCCTTTTATTACAATCAATACATTGTGTAGTATGAAGGTATTCCAACACGTGGCTACAGTAGGGCCCTTATCCTTCATGCAATAGGAGGGGGCTGTCACGCAGCTGAGAGTTCTGCTGATTCCATTGGAATGTGTGTGCCTGATCGAATCTCAGGGGGCGGGGTGGTCATGATCAATAGTGGCTTCTTTCAAGAGAGACGAGTGCATACAGTAGTGGGCAATAAACTGTATCCTCAGGCTAAGGGATGACCAGCGGTCCGTGCAAACAATTAGGTTCAGAGGAAGAGGTCATCACAGGAGGGGTATTCATGGAGGGACAGGAGGTGTTGGTCAGGCGCGGGGTGCGATTCTCAGAGACAGAGTCATGCGGGAGGGGAGGGCTCATGACTCGTGCATGTGAGAGCGGGGGCGGTCAGGGTGCATGGGGGAAACTTGCAGGGTCAGGGAAATGTGCCGATGATCGATCGTGAACTAGGAGACCATGATACCTAAAATGGCTGTCGTGTACGTGTGTGCATGGGTCTATGCTAGCGGGATGACACAGTCAGTGTTTTAGCGATATCCGTTCTGCTTACAACAAGGGGTACAGTGAACACAAAATGAACGCCGCTTATGTACATACACATTGCCATTTTCAACAGCGTGGTTGACACCATTGCCCTACTGCTTCACCTGAGTGAAAAGGGACATAAAGTGGCCCCTGAGAAATTACAGTTCTGTTCGAAATCAGTGAAATATCTGGGACACCAGATAGAAAAAGGTATCAGAAAAGTCACCTCAGAGAGAGTCAGAATAATTCAAAATATGCAGTTACCCCGTACTCAGAAAGAAATCAGAATGTTCCTCGGAGTTGTAGGTTACTGCAGGCAATGGATTGTGGGATTCGCAGTCCTTGCAAAGCCTTTGATACAAATGACAAAGAAAGGAGCAAAGGACCCAGTTGAATGGAATGACGAGAGCTTAACAGCTTTCACACAGTTGCGAAATTGCCTGTGTACAGCCCCTGCTCTGGGAATGCCTGACTACTCCAAGGAGTTTGGCTTATTCTGTGACACTCGTGACAATTGTGCATTGTCAGTCCAGACTCAGGAGCATGGTTTGACCAGAAGGCCTGTGGCATATTTTTCTGCCACTTTGGATCCAGTGGCTGCTGGACTACCTGGATGTCTAAAAGCAGTAGCTGCAACTTGCACCAGTTTAGAACAAAGTGAGTCAATTATTATGGGACATCCTGTAACTGTGTATGTTCCACATGCAGTTGTGATCCTATTGACTCGTACAAAAACTCAGTATCTCACCCCTAGTCGACTGACTAAATATGAGAGGATTCTCATGGGTGCCGCAAATATAGTCATTACCCGATGTAACATTTTAAACCCTGCCACTCTACTTCCTGACTCAATGGTAATGGAAGATAAGGGAGATAATGAGCATGACTGCATTGACCTGACAGAGTTTAGTACTAAACCCCGCCCAGACATTAAAGAAACTCCTTTGCCTGTACATGATGAGGAATGGTTCGTGGATGGTTCATGCCTAAGGCATGAACTCGGAGGCCTAAGTGCTGCCTATGCTGTGGTCACGTTAAACAAAATGGAAGAAGCATCTTATCTATTTGGAGTAAAGTCTGCACAAGTAGCCGAATTGATCGCCCTGATAAGAGCTTTCAAATTGGGAAAAGACAAAAAAGTAACAGTGTATACTAATAGTCAGTACTGTTACGGGGTTGTGCATGACTTTGGCCAATTATGGCTACAAAGAGAATTCCTGACTTCCTCAGGTACCCCCATTCGGAATGGAAAAGTTGTCCAAGACCTTTTAGAGGCAATCCAATTACCAAAAGAATTGGCAGTGGTCAAATGTGTTGCTCATAAGAAGGGCCTTGACCCTGTATCTTTGGGAAATGATTTTGCTGATCGGGTGGCAAAACAATGTGCTATGGAACAAATGAGAATAAATCCCAGGCGGGGTGGGGTTGGAAACAGCTGCCAACTTAGAATGTTTGAAGAAGTGCCTACATGGGATGAAGTGAGAGAATGGCAGCATGTGACGCCCTGGGAAGAGAACGAGAAATGGAAAGAACAAGGTTGTAAACCGAGACGTGAGGATGGTGTCATTGTGGGCCCAAATGGTATGCCTGTGTTACCTAGACACCTGCTTGCCCCAATGGCTCGATTGATACATGAGGGATCACACATTGGGAGGGACGCCATGGTTCTGGTATTTCAACAGACTTGGTACAACAAGAAGTTCAGGAAAGTAGCAGAATTTCTCTGCCAGAGGTGCTTGACCTGTCAGCAGTTCAACGCTGGCAAAAGAACAGTAGTTGAACTGATGAAAATTGGGAGATCAGTTGGTCCCTTTGTGAGAATACAAATTGATTTCATTACCATGCCTCGTTGTGAGGGAAAAAGGTATGTCCTTGTCATTGTCTGCCTATTTTCAAAGTGGGTGGAAGCTTACCCTGCCACACAGAATGACGCCATAACAGTAGCTAAGCTCCTACTAAAAGAATTGATACCTAGATTTGGGGTTCCAGTCTTTATTGACTCAGATAGAGGCGGACATTTTCAGAATGAAATTTTGGCCCAGCTTTGCAAAGCATTCGGGATCACACAAAAGCTGCACTGTGCATATCATCCAGAGACTTCTGGAGTGGTAGAACAAATAAATGGCACTATAAAAAATAGATTGGCAAAAATGTGTGATTCTACTGGCTTGAACTGGATAAATGCCTTGCCTCTTGTTCTGATGGGACTCAGGAGCATTCCAGATCGAAGAACAGGCCTGAGCCCCCATGAGATATTGATGGGAAGAGTGATGAGACAAGCGTGGGTACCAGGATACAAACTGTTAAGCATTTCTGATGATTTGGTACTTGAATACTGCAAGCAACTGGGTGACCAAGTGCGTTCTATCTCTCGCCAGATTGGGGCAGACGCCGTCGCCAACCAGACAACCCCAGTTCACAAATTGGTTCCTGGTGACTGGGTTAAGATAAAGAAGCATACTGGTTCAAGTTGCCTTGAGCCAAGGTGGGGAAAAAAGCGCCAAGTAATCCTGGTAACAACGACCGCTGTGAAGTGTGCAGGCGTGCCCAAGTGGATCCATGCCAGCCATACCCAGAAGGTGATACCCGACGAGGAACCTGGAGCCGAAGGTTGTCCAGCTGAGGGGTCTACAGACGTTGGTCCTGAAGTAGCTGATATCAGACGGCCGAGCACCAGTCCCGTTGAGGGTCCTGTAAGCGTTGGTCCAGAGGTAGCCGATGACGTATGGCCAAGCACTAGTACTGCTGAGGATCGCACAGATGTTGGTCCGAAAGTAGCTGATGACGAGCTGCAGAGGATTTGGCCAGAAGATTGGATACCCATAATCGACCTTCCTGGAGACCCACTCAGAACAAGAGAGCGAATAAGAGAAGACAGAGAGTGGAATAGAGAGGTCGAGCAAGGCACAGGCGAAGACCCTCAGATCATTGAGATTCACATCAAATCTGAGGACGAAGAAGAAGGTCAGACAGGGACAGAACAAGTGATCGATACTCCTCCACTGACTCCTGATATCGAAAAGGGACAGACTAGACATAGTGTAATAGTTCGAGCAGAAGAAAATCAAGGGATCGAAGTGCTCGAGCAGGATCAGGCAGAACTAGGAGAACATGTTCAGGACATAGAAACAGAGACATTTGAAAGCGAAACGCAAAATATACCTGAACAAGGCCAGCTTAGTAACAAGGCAGAAGAAATAGATACAAGACCTGGGACTAGTCAGACAGAAAGGGAGAAGGCAGAAATCGAAGTGCCACAAACAAGTGAAAATAAAAGGACAATAGAAGAAAGCCAAATAACGAGTTGCCTGGCGGAGGTCCTGGGCTGGGACCTTCCTCGTACCCATCGGCTGGGTCTGCTACATATTATGGAAGGGATTGGGGGCAACGTTTATAAACGTCACTTATTGCTCTTGGGGTTGGTTGTGGCCAAGCGGGACCTGGCCCGGGCATGGAAGTCGGTGAGGGCTCCCCCCCTGTCTGCTTGGAGGGCTGGGCTGGATTATTTTATGGGTCTGGAGAGGCCGATCTTTGAAGCAAGGGGCTGCCCACGCAAGCACTACAAAATTTGGAGGCGTTGGGCTGACTATCGTGGCCTGTCCTTGGACCCCCCGGCAGAGCAGGAGGAGGGCATTTGATCACAGTGACATTTCTGGCCCGAAGCGGCAAGGCCCTGGAGGCATTACACCTACTTTCTTTTTCTGTTGCGGCTATGCACGTGTGGTAGGGGGGGTTGGGGGGGGGTATCTGGAGTGGGGGGGGGCAGAGTTGTGGGTTAGGGTGGGTTGCTGGGGAGTTTCTATACTGAGCATATTCTGAGCCTGTTTTATCATTTTGCTGCTTATGGAACTGCTATATTGATATTGTTGTGGTGATCTTCGGGTGTGGAGACGCCACATTCTTGGTGCTCATTTGCTCAATAAAATTGGTTGTGAAAAAAAAAGAAAGCCAAATAACAGTGCCAGCTAAAAGACTGAAGAAAAAGAAGCACATTGAGCCAAGGTATATTAAGAGACTAAAATTAAGAATAAAAACAGTCCAAGAAAAGCTTGCAGACATAAGAAGAAGTCCCCGAATTGCAGAAATACCTGAAGATAGCTCCAAGAGAAGGAGTGAGCGAATAAAAAGACAAAACGAAAAATACAAGGATCAGGAGTGGACCTACTTAATCTTGGAAAACTTTGAGGATCTTGATATTACTGACGAAAGCGACGGAGAACAGATTACTGATTACTATGCAGAGGAAGAGGAAGAACCGCCGTGAAATTGCTCAGCAATAAAAATACCTGGGAAAAGCTACAAAGAGGGGTTAAAATGTTCTTCTGAGCCAAAATGTCTAATACAAACGTGAGTGGTAGACCTAGCCGCAGTTGTTGCAAAACATGCTGCAAGGTGTGTATATGTAGTATAGTTATAGTAATATTAATTTGGATAGGATTAACAGTTTTCATTCCTTTTATGGTAAGCAAAAATACTAATATTGACCCTACTCAGATTACCGACACTGAAGAACTGACAACACGAAGTGTAGAAAGACGTGAAAAAGCACTCAGACAGACAAAACGAGACTTAGAAGCATCAGATGAGGAAGGACTACATTACCACGGAGTTAGAAACCAGACACACTTAAATGTTTTCGCAAACGTGTTAGTGCATTATGTAGAAACTATGGAAATAGAAGATTGCTATGTCTGCATGAAGCTACCTACTTCTGTGGCTGAAGGCGTGACATATCATCATCTACCTCTGACCTATGGAATCTCCTGTAGTATTTTAGCAAGCTTATTTTACAAAAGAGGACCGTTACAGTACTATTACTCTAACAATGACGTGATCTTTTCTGAACTTCCTATACGTGGAAATCTGAATCGTGTACATACTAGAAGTGACGTTACACGTTATATGGGAGAATACTTTCTGACTATAGGTACAATAGATTTAAATGAAGCACACAGAGACAACTTGACCTGTTCATTACATGAACAAGAAAAGATATTTTTGAACATGGCAGAGAAGAGAAGGGAGAGTTTCCAAAGAAAGGCAAATGACAAAAGGCAGAAAACACCTAAATGGGCTGAGAACATGGAAAGCACCTCAAATGGCGGGGCAGGGCCTGCTTTGTTGCTGGATTTCGAGAAGAAAGGGAAACTCTGTCTTCATCGCGAGAAGACTAGTTATTATAATAACATTTTCATTGGTTCCAGTCAATGTGAGCACAATTACAAGGTAATTGGAGGTTGGGGATTCAAAAATGGGTCAGAGCCTGTGTTTCCTGGAATTTATTATATATGTGGAGACAAGGCTTATTTCAAATTGCCGGATCACTGGTATGGAAGCTGCTACTTTGGCATTGTTTTCCCGAGAATTTACCATGTGAATGAAATTGCTGGAAGCAGTGAAAACACTAATGGCTTAGTGCGTAGCAAAAGAGAAAGCGTAGGTGAAATAATGGGTAGTATTTTTAGTGCACTGATACCTGGAGTGGGAGTGGTTCTGAACACTCACAGAATTTGCAAATTGTCCACAATAGTGGATGTGTTGTCTACTGACACGGCTCATGGATTTCTGCTGGTCAATACCGAAATGGTTGCGATCAGATCAATGGTTTTGCAGAACAGACTTGCTCTTGATACCTTATTAGCAAAAGAGGGCGGAGTCTGCCGGATGTTGAAGGCGCAACATTGTTGCACTTACATTCCGGACAAAAGCGTACAGCTTAAAAGATATGTGAAAAACATTACTAATTTGGAAAAGGAACTCAAACAACTTGAGGTTGACAGTGCCTGGAAGAGACTGGTTGATGGTCTCTCCAATGTAGGTCATTGGTTTGCTAGCTTAGGTAAGAGCTTATTACTTAAGGTACTGATGCCAATTGGAGTGATAGGTCTTATCCTATTTCTCATATTCGTCTGTTGCAAATGTCGCAAACACACAAAGAAATACCAAGTGAATGCGAGAGGAGTGAAACGGAGTGCGGATGAACTTGAATTGGAAGAAATGAATAATAAGATTTATAAAAAGGTGAAAAATTCTCACCCTACCAAAAATGAGAAAGAGAAACTGAATCGACTGTTGGAAGAGATAGAAATGTACAAAGTGTGAAAGAAAGTTGGCATCTGGTTCCATTATTTTGTGATGATAGTAAATATCATCAAAGAGGGGATTGATAGAGCAAGATTTCGCATCGCGACTTGCTCGAGTCAAGAACCTCGAAAATCTATTATAATCTCGTAACTTCAAGTGTTTGTTTTACTAATTTTATGTATTTTGAATGTGCGTGGGTATCATAGAGATGCTTGCTTATGTGTTTTACTAATACGATTAATTCTTGTTCCTAACATGGCCGCTGCTTGACTTTCCTCTTCTGCGCATGCGTCAGTCACACTCACGTGACTTTGCGTAGAGATAGTTTTGGAGGGAAAGGGTGCGCATGCGTAATAGCCACAAGATGGCCTTTCCCTGTATTAACGTGGTGAAGCTTGTGCTGTTGCTCTCGTGTCGTTATATATTGCACTAATATTTAAATTGCATAGTATATTTTTATGATGATAAACGTGAAGTACGAAAATATGACATATAATGCCTTCGTTTATTTCCATGTACTAATTTGTTTTCGCTTACTTTTCATGTATCCTCGGCACTGAGGGGTGATGGGGCTAGGGAGTCCATCTTGGAGGGCACTACTGCGCCGAATCAGTCGATGGTGCGGTGGCATTGAAACCAAGCCAAAGAAGGTTGATGCCAGAGCCTGCATGGGAAGATGCACCTTCACCCAGCGAGAAAGCCTAACTTGTACCCTATTTGAATACATTGTATATCTTTCCATTGTATTCCCTGCGACTTCTCGTGGGAACCCAAAATCTTGCTAGGCGGCACCTTAGGATGCAAAGTAGGCCTTAGAATAGTCTGTTCTGATTGGTGTGTTAACCAAATCCTACCTTAGGACCAATCCAAATTGGGGATTCTGACACTTTGCAACATTTGGGGGGTGGTACCCTGTCCCAAAACAGTATATCTAGCCTAGGTTTAGCTAGAGAAATTGTCCGACTTGTCTGAATAGCTGACCTGTCACTGACCCAACGCACTCAATAGGTGACTTGATACAGAGGTGCTGCGGAGCTCTCTGTCCGAAATTTGACCATAGACTCTGAAGGTTTTACTGAACCTTAAGTGCTGGCGGAGCACTTTGCTGGGGAATTCGCTGACCCAATCGGGGTCTTGACTGATAGCTGCAGTGAGGGTGGAGCGCAGGCGTTGCTTCCGAACTGCGGGTGCTGGTCGTGTCCTGGTGGTCCTGTCCTGATCCGAATCTGGGTTTCCTGTCCTGTCTTGGGGTGTCCATTCTGCACCTGCTGTCCCACTGAGGGTTATCGTTCCTTGAGGGTTTTTCCTGTCCTTAACTGACCCGTGGCCAGGGTTGGTTTTCACACCAGTCTAGGTAAATATCGCTCTGAGTTCTTAAAACTGCACCTTTCTATTTTTCTGTCTTTGCTTCAATAAAGACATACCCTTTGCATATGTTAATTTTCCATGTTTTTTCTCTGCAAATCATTGCATCTCATTAAAGTCATTTACAGTTTGCATTTCATAGCGTGTTCCTATGTTCCCCTGCCTTTTTAGTATAAATCTTTCCATACTGTTTATGAATTAAATAATGTTTTACAAATTTCTCTTAAATACTGAATCGAAGTAATAACGTTAGAATTATAGCGTGTTGCAAATTTTCTACCCTTCACTAAATGTATAGGTTTCCCTAGTGTCTTTTCTCTCGAAATATGACCTAATGATAAAATCCTAAAACGTGCATAAAATTCCTAGCATTTAGTACCCTCCCTCGAATTTCATTTCCGTTATTTCGGGATTTTCCCTCATTATAGGGTTAGATGGTTACCTGTATACTCTTCCTATATGGTTATGTGCTCTTCGTTATTCTGATTATAGATTGCCTCATTACTATAAACTGTATGATTGCAGAAACTGAAATCTAAGATAAATCTTTTAAAACTTCTAGTTGTCCGTGGTCATTTCATGAAATAAAGTACAAAAAGTTGGGTTTGTATTTTGCTGCCTTTCCTTTTACAGCTAGCTCCCTGACCCATCGTGGTCATAGGTACCCATAACGGTGGATGGTAAGTTGGGTACACTGGAAATAAATCGAAAGGGAACTCACAATTATTGGTAGTAGATTGTGTGGTCATCTGATCAATGTATATGATAAAGTAAAGTATATGGGCCCGAAGCCAGAAGTGGCGAAATTATTGGTCGGGTGACCCGCGATCTCTAGCAGTACAGTCGGAGCCGGATTTCTCCATCTGGCTTGGGAGTGCCTGCTGGTCGGGGACTTCTGGAGGGCAGTAGTAGTCCACATCCGGAAAGTCACGAGCCTGCATCTTGACCTGACCCCACTTCACTGCTTGTTGGCCCTGGTCCCCAAACCTAGGAAGAGGAATCTGTCATATAAAATGCTGCAGTTTCTTTTGGTGCTGGCTAGGAGACGGGTGGCTATTACCTGGATGGGACAGAGGGCACCAGACATGTCATTGTGGCTTCGGGATGTCGGGGAATGGACACTGGCTGAGGAGACGCACATGCAGCATACGCGTAAAGATGAACGGCTGCAGGAGGACTTGCTCGCATGGCGTATGATGTGCGCTGTGGGGTCGGTTGACAGCGAGTCCGATGCAACTAGTGCTGAATTGTTCTCCTCTGAGGAATCGGGACCTGAGGAAGGGGAGGCGGGCGGTGGGGAGGGAGGGTTGGTGGTGGGGTAATGCCCTGATGACTGCGCACAAGGTTCCTTACTGTCAGTTTTTATACTTGCATGGTATCCCGCGTATTTGACTCTTGTATCTCCTGTTATATCTGCAACTGTTGGAGCCATTTTAGGACTGTGAACTGTGTACACCTGTGTTTATCTCTACTGATGCCAATTTTGGGGGGGACTATGTTGTTTATCTTGCTGAAAAAATAAAGTAAAAAAAAAAAAAAAATACTTAGAGTGGCTCACGGCAGACGGGGGTGGGTGGGGGGTGACGCACCCCCCTCATAAAGAAACTGCCCCTGCTTGAATAGTCAGCCTACATATCTGAAAAGTCTTGGCCATTTCAGTTGGCGCACCTTGGAACACCAATAGTAAACAACTTCAACCTCACCCAGGGCAAACTACAAAACTCAGATATTTCTGAAAACAGGACACTTATTACAGTCCAGGATGTGTGACTTAAATGCAGAATTCCCTGAAAACATCAAATTTGCTTACATTCATGCATTTACTCACATTTCTGATGGAAAGTTCTGTAATCTGTGAGGAACCACAAAATTCCTACCGCCCACTGTTCATACACTTTGCGCAAAAAAACATTACTCCTTGGTGGCAGCCGAGCCTGGGCCCGCATACTGCTGCTGCCCACATTGACAACATGGATCAATTTTCATAGTGAAAACAAGATGTCTACAAGTTGCCTTTTGGGGCCTATTGTGTTGTGGGCATATAATGGGTTATACATTTTATTCTGCTATATGTTGTCTCTGCAGAGGGCTCTGCGAGGAAGGAACTTAGTCATGAGTGCAAATCACCTGTTTGCTGTGAGGGGTCTATTTTTACCCCTTTAGGTTCTTCTTTTTTTTTTTTTTTTTTGGGGTGTAAGTCGTTTATTGCACATTTTGCAGTCAGTTTCACAAATTCACGCCTACAACCACAACAGGGCAGCTACATTCGTTTACAATAAATGTATGGAGGTGTTAGGTGTACACAGCCCATTAGCCGACATCCATAGGACCGGCGGCGTTGCATCGAACAGCATTTACGTGTTAGTGCAGTGCATCACATTCATTATTGCATATCCTTACTCTTACATTTAACTTTTTAACTTTTCCTGAAACCTCAAGAACAAAGAAAAGCAAGAACTATTTTAACTTTAATCACTGTGTCACAGCATTCTCCCTCCTCAGTCTAAGGATGGCAAACAGTACAACCCTGAAGCATCCATATGTCAAACTATTCTATTTGTATTATTCATCTCGGGCCATTGACTGTGCCTGCAGATAATCCCTCAAATACATCCAGTAGTCTTTAGGACGTGATCCAGCCGGCAATTCCTCCTCATATGTCGCTAGTGTATCGCGGCAATACGTTAAGTCTTCTAGCCAGTCTTTCAACTTCGGCCCCATTTTCCCGTTCCAATGCATTGCAACCCTCCTTTTAGCCATTAAAAGTGCAATCACGCAAAACTTCCGCTTCTTCGCTCTGAGCTGCGGGACAAGGCCTAACAAACAAATTTTGATCGTACAATCGAGCCTCACCCCAAGCATTTCACTGACCGCCTGCACCACCCGCACCCAGTACCCCGCCACCGAATGACATTGCCAGGCTAGGTGTATGAAGTCCGCGTGTTCTCGCTGGCCTCTCACACATCTCGAATCTACGCGTAAACCATACCTATGGAGTCTCTCAGGCGTGTAGTACATCTGGTGTATGTATTTATAATGAATAATCCTAAGGTTCCAATTAGGCGTTAGCATACCAGTGAGCGAGCATGTTGTTTCCCATTCCTCCTCAGTCAGCGTGTCGTTAAATAGTGTGCACCACTTCCCTCTCAGCCTTTCAGTGTTCCCCCCAATGTCCCTCTGTAAGCTTGTGTATAATCTTGATACTAGGTGCCTGGCGGTAGGAGCCGCCAGGATCAGTTGCAGTGGGGCTAGAGTTTGAGGCTCCTCCGGGAAAGTGGTAAAATGTTCTTTTACTGCTCTCTGTAGTCTGTAGTAGTTAAAGCTTAATAACAATGTCGGATGACTAATGTAGCCCAGCTTGTCCATTGTTTGAAAAACTCCGTCTTTGTACAAATCCCCCATCGTGTCAATTCCAGCATGGCGCAGCAAGTCCATCCCCACCTGTTCCTGAGTGACCGATAGTGCTGGGTGATTTGCCAATGGGAGCGTCGGTGCATAAAGCGGTAATCTTCCAGCTGCCTTGCCCATCAGTCTCCATGCCTCTATGGTGGTGTTCACTGGATTTATGTCCCGTTCGTGTAGTCTAAGTCGCTTATGTGGCAATATGTTGACTAATGGGATTGGGTCGGCATCCCCCGCTTCCACCGCTACATGCGTTAGAAAGGGGATCTCGTGGAACCAATAATGCGCGAATTGCGCCTGGGCGCAGAGATAATAGAGATACATGTCTGGGACCCTGAACCCCCCCCTCTCATATGGCAGCGTCATCGTTTGTAATTCTATTCTAGCTTGCTTGCCCGCCCAGAGTAGACTCAGTACTAATTTGTTAATGTTGCGGAACACCTCCGCCGGAGGTTTAATGGGGATGTTAGCAAATAAATATAGGAACTTAGGCAGCAGCACCATCTTCACAATAGCAGCTCTGTCCGCTAATGACAGTGGCAAGCTATTCCACCTTTTGATTTTATCTTCTAGAGACGATATCACTCTACCATAGTTAGTTCTGATGACCAGTTCTGGGTCCCTATGAAACCATACTCCCAAGTATTTGGTCGGTTCATCCTGCCACTCTAGTGGGTAATCCAATTTGGATGGGGCAGTGCTGTCAGTCAACGCTAGGACGAGGGATTTTGTCCAGTTTATCTGCAGTCCTGAGTATTGGCCAAATTTTATGTATTCACGCAATAACGGGTTGAGGTGCTGTTCTGGGTTTTTTACATAAACTACCATGTCATCTGCGTACAGTGATATGTGTATAGGGCGTGTCGGGAGCTGTATGGCCGAATAGTGATGATGCTGCCTAATTTTGCAAGCCAGCGGCTCCAACACTAAAGCAAAAAGCATCGGGGAGAGTGGGCATCCCTGTCTCGTCCCGCGACTTATTGCAATCGGCTCCGAGACATGTTTGTTAACCCGGATACGTGCTGATAAGTTCGTGTAAAGCATGGAGATTCACTGTGTAAATATAGGAGGAAATCCCATCCGTACCATCACTGTGTGCAAAAATTTCCAGTCTATCGTGTTGAACGCTTTAGCAGCGTCTAAGAGTACCACCACAGCTTTGACCTCTGGCGCTAGATAATGAGCTAGTGCAAAAAGCGTGCGTGTGTTATGTGTAGTCGACCTGTCCGGGATGAAACCGGACTGCTCAGGTCTCACCAGTAGTGGCATGAGTGGTTTGAGTCTCGCTGCTAAGAGGCTCGCTATTATTTTCGTGTCCACATTTATTAGAGACAAGGGGCGGTAAGAGTCGCATTGTTCCTCTTTCCCTGGTTTCAGTAATGCAATCAGCATGGCTTCCCTCATAGATGCCGGGAGAGTTTGTGCCTAGTGTGCCGCACCGTAAAGCCGTACCAGGTGTGGAGCCAATAGATCCGCAAAAATCTTGTAGAATTCTATCGAGAATCCATCAGGCCCTGGCGCCTTGCCATTCGGCAGATGCTTGATGGTGTCTACAACGTCTTCCTCTGTGATAGGGCGAGCTAGGTATTCCCTGTGATTATTCGACAGCCACGCGATTTCTACATCTGCCATATATGTCAACATTTCTTCCTGTGGCATCGAGGGACGTGCCTCATATAGTTGACCATAAGAGGTCATGAATTCACCCATAATGACTTTTATGTCACGTGTGATTGCCCCCTCCCGAGTTTTGAGCGTGGTGATATGTTGAGGTGTTCTACCTTTGCATATTTTCTCGGCCAGCGCCCTGCCCGGTCTACCTCCCTCTCCATATACTCTGTCAGTTTTGCGCTTTGTTATGTAGTTGAGTTCATCTATTGCGAATCGCTGGTGTTCCTTTAGGAGCAATTGTATATCCCCCAGCAGTGAGACGTCCCTCGTTTGTGTGTACCGCTGTTCTAGTGTTTGTATAGCCTTCTCCCGCGTGTTCAATTGTTGCCGTATATCTTTCAGTATGCCCGTGGTGGTACTAATGCACACCCCCCGCAACGTAGCTTTGAAAGCTTCCCATAGGAGGCATGGGTCTTCCGTCGTGGGGTAGTTGAGATCAAAGTAGTCCACTATTGCCTTGTGGATAGTGTCAGTGTATAGTGGGTCTCGCAAGGCTCCAGCATTAAATCGCCATGTGAAGGGTGGAGGCTCATAGTGTGGTATTTGCACTGCCAGGAGCACAGGGCTGTGGTCCGATAGCGTTCTCGGCAAATGACTTACAGAGGTGGTCCACGCCACCACTTCCCGCGTGCCTATCCAGTAATCCAGCCTAGACCAACTCTTGTGTGCCGCAGTTATGTGTGTCGCTACTAACTCCCCTGGGCGATGGACTCTCCATATGTCAGTCATTTGTAAATCTGTTAGTGCATCGAGAAGTGTCGCTCTCGCACGTGTATGCGGTTCCAGTGTGTTTGGCAATCTATCCAACCCATCTTGTAGTGCGATGTTAAAATCTCCCCCCCATATTATGTGCTCAATCTGGAGGTGGGCTATGTTTTGCCATAATTTCGCAAAGAACCCTGGGTCATCCGTATTGGGGCCATATGTGTTCACCAAGGCAACTTGACGATGTCTCACCGTGCCAATGACAATAACGCTTCGCCCTTCGGTGTCCCTGTCTACGGTTGAGATCTCAAAGTGTACCACCTTCCGTATTAAAATGCTGACCCCTCGGGAATATGAGGAGTAGTGCGAGCTGGTTACAGATTCTGCCCATCTAGCGCCCAACGTGGAGGTGGTGGTGGCAGCCAAGTGCGTTTCCTGAAGAAAGGCTATGTCTACATGTAATCTATCAAAGTAGGCAAATATCTGACGTATCTTCTTCGGATTACCCAGCCCCCTAACGTTCCATGTGATGAATTTCAATGTTGTGGACTGTGACATGTCAGTACGGTGTGAAGTTATCCTGATATGTTGTTTGACAAAATGCTGCAGGTGCAATCTTTCGGCAATGCCCAGGTCTTGGCTGCAGTGTACAGTGTTTCGCAGTACTTGTGGCGATAACAGAGGTCGCAATGCTTCTCAGACACAGTGAATTAGTACGAACATCCCCCAAGTCCCCTCCCCTCCCCCACCCACTTCAACACCCAAACTTTGCCAAAGCCATCCCCTTAATGCAACCAAACTGTCAATAGAACTGTAATAGGGGCGCACCCGCTTGGGGGTGTCGCCAGGTACACACTTCTCCATCCACATAGTGGATGTGGACAGGTGCATATGCAGTTATCTGAACTTATGTGTTACTGAACCGCACTTTTCCCGCCAATCGCTCTCGGTGGCCAATGCAACTTCACGCGGCTATTTGTCAGCAAGTGCAGTGTACCTTCCGTATAGCGCATATAATCCACAAATAAAACGGGCCCCAATCCCGCTCTCCCTCCAGCGTCCTTTGTCCGTTACGGACCACGAGGCTACTCACTGCTCAAGTCGCGGGCGTGTTGTCAGAGTGTAGTCCGGGTCCGCACATAAGGCACCAATGTTCCCAGTCTATGTAGGCCAGATACCTCAATTTGCTTGCTGTGTGCCACGTGTTGCAGTAGAGTCAATTAGGCATTGTCTTAGCTGCTCCCACTATTGTGGCGCGACCAGTAGAGTGAAGTCCTGTATTCAGGTGTTACATTGAGCCCCTTGTTGACCCAGTCGTTGTCACTGCCCTGGTCCTCTCGGTCTTGTGTCTTTCACCGTCTTCCCAGTTTTTTGACGTATTCCTGCGCTGCTTGCACAGTGAGGAGAACTACGGGTCTGCCCGCATTGGTGATTTTGAGCTTCGCTGGATATAGCATTGCATATTCAACGCCTAGGTCTCGCAGTTTCTTTTTTACAGGCGTGAATTCCTTGCGTGCTAGTTGAACAGCCATGGTGTGGTCGGGATAAAATTGTAGGGTGTTTCCTTGATATGTGATGTCGCCCAGTTCCCTGGCCAGCCTGAGAACTGTGTCTCTGTCACTGTAGTTGAGCATGCGGGCAATTATCACACGCGGAGGTGCTCCCGGCTTCGGCGTAGGCGCCAAGTATCGGTGCGCGCGTTCCACAAGAAAGACTGATGACAACTGTTCAGCACCGAACAATTCTTTTAGCAGAGTCTCGATGAAGGCTTCCATTTTGCCCGTGTTGGTGGACTCCGGCAGGCCTGCTATGCGGACGTTGTTGCGCCTAGATCTAGCTTCCTGATCCTCCACCTTAGCGCGCAACATCTCCAGTGTCTTTTCCATACCTCCACACAGTCGCGTTGTGGACTTAGATTCGTCCTCCACCTTGGATATCCGTTGTTCCGCCTCCACCAGTCGCTCGCCATGCTTATCAAGTTTGGCGGCCATGTTGTCCACACGCAGTACCACATTGTCCAATGTATTATTCATTTCTTGCAGGCTTTGCTGTATAGCCCGTAGGACTGTCTCCATGCCTGTCCCGTCGCATGCCTCGTTGTCCCCCTCCGTGTCCGACGTTGTCGCGTTGTTTTTTGGTTGCTTTCTCGCCTCAAACTGCAATTCAGTGTGCTGCTTTTCAGGTTTCCCCATGTTGCAGGAGCGCGATAGGGCGTTATGCAGTGCTTTCCCTGCGGTGACAGAGCTCGAACCTTGTGAGGCGTTTGACTCGCGTTTTTTCGACGTATTCGTTGTCCACTGAGGGCCTGTTTTATGCATCAGGCATACGACTCGCTCGCAGGACCACTATGGCAGTTTGCCAGAAGAATCGAGCAGTACTCCTCCGTGGATCCGTATCCCCCACAATGGGATCGCCTGCTGCGTATGCAATGCTGGGGGTGAAGCCTTCAGCGCGGGAACTCACATGTGTGCAGGCGCAGGGGTTGGATCGTAAGCTCTTGCTCGTACATTCAGCTGGTTCTTACCCCTGTGCACGTGGCTCCTTACTTGTGGGCTCGCGCCGTCTGTTGTAGCGCGTACTTAGCAGCCTGCCATGTTAGACGCCCAGTGCCGCTACGCCCTCAGCACCTCTGCCCAGGAAAGGTCGTCTCTCACCCCCTGATGGTATCCTGCTTGCGTCGTAGTTTACCAGTCTGTCGTCAGAGCGCATCTAGGGGCATGTCTTGTGTCGTATCAGCCAGCATGCCCGAGCTCTCCCATCGGTAGTGGCCGCACTCAACTGTTTTTCGAGGAGGCTACGCCGCCGGGTCCCAGAGAAGTCCCGATGTTTCCTCTCGTAAGCCCGTCATATCCTGCGTTCCACTGCAGCCGCCATCTTGGGACACTAGGGAACGCATACCTGTAATCAGCGTTTGTGATGTTTGTGGCTCTTCGGCGCAGTCTTGATAGGGCACAGGCCGCTCGTGGCGCTTTTATGTTGTGCGCAGTTCGGGTCATTTCACTTGCCCGGTCTTCTATCGATCACAGGAGTTAGTGGGTCTAATCGCCGAGATCCGCCATCTTGGCTCGCGTCGTTCGCCTGCACAGTTTATCAGCGATATCTCCGCCGCCTCTGCTGCTTTCTGAGATTTAGCTTTGCAAGTCGTCAGGCAGCATGTTCCGATTTATGGTATTGTCATTTTCGGTGTTCCAGCTGTACTTTTCGTGGGTTTAGGCCGCTGTTCTGGCACCCGTCCGGCGGAGCTGACTCACGAGCCAACCATCCCGCTGTGCGCCCTCTAGCGCCCCCCAGGTTCTTCTTTAAGTACTGAAGGTGCACCTAAATGATTATGCTCCATAAGACGGAAATCTCCTTAGGCAGCCTGGGTACCTTTTCCTAGTGGATGTGGTGTCAACATTTGTGCAGGAGGGTCTGTTAAGGGGCAGGATCACGACTGATTTGCATACGATTGATTTCTTTCTTTGAACGGATAGTGAGAAAAAGACTTGATTGGAGGGCTATTCAGGATAATTGCTAATAGTTAAGATAAATTCAAGCATTTCCATCTATCAGTATTTATCTTTAAGATATTAAATTTAGTGTGGTTCTAGGGGTAAATGGATTCTCTGATGGAACGTGAATTCAGACAGCACTTACATCAACATACAAAGGAATTGCAGACTGTAAACTGCAGCAGAATGTCAGCACTTAGAAAACTCACACAAATACTCTCTCATAATTAGTGCTTAACATGGGAAAATAAAAGTGCAGGTACTCACTATCCCAGAGTACCTGCCTTCTACTCCGCAATCATGTATTCTTCCTTTGAAAGGTGGTACACCCCTATTGGAAGTGTTGATACTTTCTCCTTCAAATTAAAGAAATTGAGGTACCCTGTGCCTGAGAATACATGCCCATTTAGAGCGCTAATCATATAATTATCTTCCTATCACAGTGAAAGGCACAGGTTTGACCCAGGGTTCAGATGGAAGGAGAAAATCTGCACAGGGCTAATTTACACTGAGCAAAATACAGTAATGCATTGGCCGCTAGTAATACTCTCTTCACATTATCAAAACCTTTTCGTTGGAACTTGTTAGAGGTATTAATCACCAACTGTTAGAAATTGGGTTTCTGGTTGGCTAGGGTATGCACCTAAGCCAGGTAGAACCCACTACTCTAGTCAGTCTGAGAAGAGATATGAGACCTTTTACCCACCCCACTATACTGGGAACTGTCTGGGCTACTATTAACCTCCCACGCCATTGGTTGAAGGGAACCTGAGCCACTCTCTTTAGGGCCACTTTCAAATGCCTTTCTAGACCCTCTGGCACTCACACAGAGGTCTGTCTCCTTTGCAAGTTCTCTGGGGTCAGAGAACTTATTCTCCAACAGGTGTTGGTGTAGCCCAGGATAACAACAACGGAACATGTGCTGTCTGACAATCAGGTTGTATAGCCCTTCAAAAGAGTTTAATGTGCTACCCTTCACCCAACCATCCAGTGCTTTGCAAAAATCTTCCACAAATTTCTCCCAAGACTGGTGAGACAGCTTCCTGCTGCCCTTGAACCTCAACCATTTCAGGGGTGAATCCATGCTTTCCATCAGGGCTTCCTTCATGGGGTGTACCTCTACTTGTCAATCCCGCCTAGGGCTAGTAGGGCATCCCTACGATCATTAGGAATGTAACTCCCCAGGCCAGTTCCGCAGTGCTCCTCCGAGATCATCTCATATTCCTGCAACCATTAATGTATGTCCTCATCCTTTTTTTTTTTGTGAAAACTTTTTTATTGAATGTAAAGAACAAGAAAATAGAAAAACAAAAGAAAACAAGGCAGTCCAGTACAAGCATGTCATCATGTGGTTATGCGGGGGGGGGGTACAAACGTAAAGCTAACAGTATCACATTCAAAATATACTGTGGGATGGGGGGGAAGAGAAGGAGAACAGAAACAATCAATATATCTATACTTCTGCGGAGGAAACATCAGGTTGGGAGGAAGACAAGTCGGTATCAAATTCCGAAGGGGGGGGGGGTACATATATCTCCACGATACGCGTTCCATTGAGTCCAAATCTTCCCCCACTTGCCAGGTCTGCCCCGGGAGACATACACAGTCTTTTCACGAAACATGGACCAGTCCATGTTCTGTTGCCATGCCAGAACCGTAGGAGGCCTCTGAGCGCCCCAAAGCTGGGCAATGTCACGCTTGGCTATCATGTTACCCAGTGTCACCCATCGAAGCTGCGCTTGGGTACAATCATTCGGTTCCCAAACATTCAACAAGCATCTCCGCGCTTCAGGCTTCAACAGCACTCCCATAACCTCACTCATTACATCATGCACGCGATTCCAATAGTGTAGTACAGCAGGGCATTCCCAAATGATATGTAGGAACGTGGCCACCATACCGCAACCACGTCTGCACAATCCATCCGCCGAGAATCCCATGCGCACCAGACGCGGACCAGTCACATATACCCTATGAAGAATTTTGAGCTGGACAAATCGAAGGCGTGCCGGAATAGCTACCTCCTTAGGAGAAGAGAGCGCAGCCTGCCAGTCCTCATCATCCAGCTCCAGACCATCACTAGTCCACAACTCCCGAAGGCTATCCAATAGATCAATCCTAATATTGATTAACTTTTTATAAATGAGGGAGATCGTGCTATCAGGGACATGCCCATCCAGTGTCCGATCCTCAAGCGGGGACGCTTCCGGAACATCCGAGCCCAGGGGGAAAACAGACAGGACCGCGTGTCGGACCTGCGCATATCTAAAAGATTCTCTATCATTCAGCCCATATTCAACTTTCATTTCATCAAACGACTTGATCCTACCCTTGATCCATACATCATCAACCTTGCTGATCCCAATCATGTCCCATCGATCAAACCCCTTCGACCGCCAGAGGGAGGCGAGTTTATCCGAGGCATAAAGCGGCGTGGCACGGGTCAACTTATCAGCCCAGCCTGTAGCAGACGTGGCCCGATGCCACACCTGCACGACTGTTTTAGTGGGCCCCGTAAGTGACCCGACGGTCAACTTCGCATACAGAGCCCTGTTGTAGTCACCACCGGGCAACAACCATTTATCCATCGCAAAGGCCGGATTTGGCGAAGGAGTGTAGGTGCCATGATTGATGGCCCCCAGCTGAGAGGCCCAGTAGTAGCGACGGATGTCAGGGAGAGCAATGCCGCCATCGTACCACGGGAGTGTAAGCTTCGAAAGGGCAATGCGAGACCGGCCCCCCCATAGCAACTGCCTCTGGAGGCCCTCAATCTCCCGAAAATAGCTAGCCGGTACAACATCGAGCGTATTCTGAAGCGCATAGAGAAATCGGGGGAGCGACATCATCTTAAACAACGCTGCTCGTCCCAGAGGAGAGAGAGGAAGCCGACTCCACGTTCCAACATCCGCACGGAGGCGCTGGAGGGGGAGCAGCAAATTGCGTTTATATCGAAGTGCGGGGTCCAAGGTAATAAAGATCCCCAGATACCTAAAACCCTCCAGCGCCACCGAGATGGGACAGCCACGTGGCAAAAGTGGAGCGTCACCGGAAAGAACATAAATACAGGATTTTGACCAGTTGATAACTAGACCGGAATTTTTACGAAAGGAAGTCAAAACATCAAAAAGGACGATTAACGACTTACGAGGTGACGTAAGGTACAAGAGTATATCGTCTGCGTACAGAGATATCCGATCCTCAAAGTCCGGGGACCATCTAATTCCCCTCAAGGACGGTTCCCACCTCAACCAAGCCGCCAGTGGTTCCAGAGCTAGGGCAAACAAGAGCGGGGACAAAGGACAACCCTGGCGTGTCCCCCTACCAAGAGCAAAGGGGGTCGAGGCCCGCCCATTCACCACCACCCTGGCTAAGGGGTCAGCATAGAGCAATTGCACCCAGCGAATAAAGGCGGGTCCAAAACCGAATTTACTGAGGACCGCCCAAAGATAAGGCCACTCGATCGTGTCAAACGCCATGGTGGCGTCCAAGGACGCCAAGATGGCCGGCTCCCGCAGAGTCCCCGCTCTCGCGAGGACTCCATGCAGTCGCCGAAGGTTAAGTGCCGTGTTTCGGTGCGGTATAAAGCCGGACTGGTCCGGGTGAACCAGATCGCCTATAACAGACACCAGACGATTAGCAAGGACTTTGGCTAGGATCTTAGGTTCAGCATTGATCAGGGAAATAGGTCTAAAGGATTCACAACGGTCACGCGGCTTACCCTCCTTATGGATAACTACTATGGAGGCCAGTCTCTGGTCAGGAGGAAGAAACCCCTCTTCCAGTGACTCCAAGAACATCGATCGGAGATACGGCGCCAGTACATCCGGACAAAGCTTATAAAGTTCAATGGGGAGCCCATGCGGGCCCGTGGCCCGCCCCGAGCGAATCGAGCGGATAGCGGTCGCAATCTCATCCGCAGTGGGCGGAGCTTCCAACAGATCCCTCTCTTGATCAGACAGGCATGGGAGCGAGATATGACGTAGAAGCAAGTGGGAGTCCCGCTCCGGCCGATCGGACACCGAGGAGTACACCACCCGAAAATAGTCAGCAAAGCGCGTCACGATTCCAGCTGGATCAGTGACATCCACACCATTTTCATCCACCACAACGGGAACTACTCGACTCGCGCATTCTCTCCTATCCAACCAAGCCAGCAATTTCCCAGCCTTATCACCCACATCATACAGCCGCCCCTGCCGTTCACGACCCATCTCTTTCGCAGCATCAGTCACCAGCGCTCTATATTCAAGCTGTTTCAGGTTTAGAAGGTGCAGCTTCTCAGGGGAGACCCCAGAATCCAACTCCCCTTCAAGGGCGGAAATGTCAGACTCAAGACGGACAACCTCCTCCCGCCTACATCTCTTAACATGGCCAATCGATGAGAGGGCCTGGCCTCGAATTACAGTTTTGTATGCTTCCCATAGAGAAACAGAAGAAGTCACTGAACCAACGTTGTCAGTAAAGTAGTGATTGATCGCTGCAAGGAGTTCCTTCCTGATCTTAGGATCGCGGAGGTACCACGGGTTAATCGGGGCGAGACGACCCTCCGAGCCCAGATGTGCGTTCACAACCAACCACAACGGGGAATGATCCGAGATACCCCTGGCTAGATGTTTAACCTCCCCTATAAGGGAAGCCTGAGAGGAGGGCATCAGTACATAATCAAGTCTCGAAAGGCTACCGTGGGACCCAGAGTGGAAGGTATACTGGCGTTGCCCAGGATGATGTAAACGCCAGCAATCAGCCAGCCCCAGCGCCTCCAGGAAGTCCCCCAACCAGGATTGAGATTGTGCGATAACACGGGGAGGGTAACGGTCAAATGTCCCAGACACTACCGAATTAAAATCCCCCCCAACCACCAGCAAACCTTCGGGGACCCCCAGAATCACTCTTCCCAGATCGGCATAAGTCGTAGTTTGGAGGCCCGGAGGTATATAGACCGAAAACATAGTGAGCACCTTCCCCTCCCAGCGCCCAACAATGGCGGCGTACCGCCCTCTATCATCAAGTATAATATCGTCTACAGCGAGAGGGAGGGAGGTCCGAACCATAATACCCACCCCCCTGGAGCCAGAAGTGAAACCTGAGTGTGCAATGAGACGATAGCCACGTCTATTCAGTGCATGCCACGTGTTGCCGAGCAGATGCGTCTCCTGAAGCAAAACCACATACGGAGACAAGCGTCGCAGCATCTGCAAAACCACCCCCCTCTTAATTCTATCACCCAACCCATTGACGTTCCAACACAGTATACGTAGTCCCCTATCCCCCATCCCACAGGCCACCCCAAGGCCCCCCCCACCCCCAACGCAACACGTAAATACAGAAGATCATCAGTACAGTGCCTTGAAAAAAACAGAGAAACAAAAATCGAAACCCCTCAACCCCCCAAAACATCATCATACCCCCCACCCCGCACCCCTGAGTAAGACTCAAGAGCCACCCCAACTTGCAGTGTGCCTGTCGCCCTAATATACAACTAATCTACGAAAAGAACCCCAGAGGAGGAAGATTCACCCGACCCCCGCCCACACCCCGTTCTGACAACACAATAGCAAACAATAGTTGCGTAGCATCAAACCACTGCCGAAAGTCAACATGGCGGCCCGGGAGCCGAGTTCGCTCCTCATTCCTGCTCCACCGGGCCGTCCCCCGCACCACCGGAGTGATCAGGACGGTCAAATTGTTCTCGAGGGGGCAGTGAGTCCAGCCAGTCGCTGGCTGCTCCAGGATGATCAAAGAAAAATGTCCTATCATTGTAGACCACACGCAGGCGAGCCGGGAAAAGCATGGCATATTTCATGTCTCTGTCCCGCAGTCTCCTCTTCACCCCCTGAAATCCAAGGCGCTGCTTCTGGACCTGCTGGGTGAAGTCCGGGTAGAAGTTAACCGAAGCATTCTCATAAGCCGTAGGGCCCGATGTGCGGGAAGCCTGGAGGATCACGTCTCTGTCACGAAAGTTAAAGATCCGTGCAATGATGGGCCGCGGGGGAGCTCCAAGCTTAGGCGGGCCACCCGGGATACGGTGGGCCCGTTCTACTGCAAAAAACTTGCTAAGGCCTTTGGGCGCTAAGTGATTCAGGACAAGGTCCTCCACTAGTAGATCCACCGATGACGAGTCCGTCGTCTCCGGTACTCCGACCAGTCGGACGTTGTTCCGTCGAGCGCGGCCTTCAAAATCATCCAGGCGTCGAGAGAGGTAGTCACGGGCGGACCTCAGGTTACCGACTTCAGTCTGTAATTCGGAGACGTCGGTAATAAGGCTAGATGTCTTCAGATCTAGGGATTTGACCTTCTCGTTAGTCTTCGCAAGGTCCGCCCTGATCAGGGTGACATCTATGGCAACTGTGTCCAGCTTATGGGTCAGGGCCTCGTATTGCTGTCCTAGCGTGGCCTTCATCCCATTAATGGCGCCATGATGTCTTTCAACGACAGATCTCCATCCAACAGGGAGTCGTCCCCAAGGTTGGCAGGGGGTTTGCTCGGTCCACCCGGAGAGCCCTTAGTGAGGGTGTATCGATCCATGACGTTGGACTGCACAGAGCCTCCTCGAGCTGCCGGTCTGGTCTTGCGTCTTTCTCCCTCGGGCTTGGTGGCCATTTTGGGTCGTGCGCCCCGAGGGGTACTCTGAGACCTAGTGAAAATGGCTACACTCGAAGTGCCCTCAGCAAGTCGGAGAATCGGTAAAGGCCAGCCACCTGTCAAGAAGCAGGGGGAACCAGGATCGCCAAGCGCCTGCGGGCCAGGTGAGAGGATCAAATCACCTAGGCGACCGAGGCAGAGTCCATGAGGTGGAGGCACCGGAACCGAAACCGAAAGTTGGAGACCGGGCAGGGGAGAGTCACACGTGCCGTTGTTGTTCAATTACCACCCGGCTGGCAGGGAAAGCAAGCCCGGGGCAGTACCATGGAGCAGGCCAAAAATGGTCATAAGTCCATATTTCCGGCTCCCGGGAGCCTAGACGAAATGCGGAAACGAGGAATTGATCAGCAGGGTCACGACCACAAAAGCCCGTCGTCCAAATCAGGATAAGGTGCAGGATAATCGGTGGAGGTGGCGAGGGTCCGGGAGCTCTGAGCTCAAGCGACCATCTTGGGTGCGCGCTAAGCTCCTCCTCCGTATGTCCTCATCCTTGAAGCTAGGCATCATGTCTGTGGGTATGTGGCTGGTATTTAAAACACTGGACTCAATATTGCTGCCACCACTGGACTATACCTGTAGTAAGTCCAGAACTCTCAAACTACGCCCATGCACCAGTTTTATTTCCTCAAGAGCAAGTTTTTCTCTGG
This sequence comes from Lissotriton helveticus, assembly GCF_964261635.1. Taxonomy (NCBI): domain Eukaryota; kingdom Metazoa; phylum Chordata; class Amphibia; order Caudata; family Salamandridae; genus Lissotriton; species Lissotriton helveticus. Next base: position 794,618,886 of record NC_136072.1, read on the forward strand.
CGAAGGCCCTTTCAGCCTACGCCATCCTCTCCTCAGCTAAGGCTCTTTCAGCCTCTGCCCTTCTCTCTTCTACAGCCAGCTGGGCCAGCTGCAACCTCAGGTCCCTCTCAGCCTGTCTATTCTTGAGTTCCTCAGTGGACAGGGTGTGGGGGGTGACACAGCTCCTGACACTAGACCGAGTAAGGTATTACCTAGATATGGGGGTCCTCTCTCTCTACTGGTGCCCCTGCCCAGACATCTTCTCCTTCCTCCTCACTGTCTTCAGGGCCACTGAATCTTCTAGGAGGTTCCACGTCTTAGGATTTTTAAGAATACCAAAGGGTTCCTCCTCCTCAGAGTGCCCCCCAGAACTACCACCCTCCTTGTTCTCTGTTAGCGCTTTTCCCACTGTGTTAAAGAGCTAGCGGGCTTTTACAAAGGTTCAGGTGTGTGGCTTCCCCACTCATCGCTAACCCTCTCTCCCTGTAGAAACCCTTTAACTATTCCACTGTGTAATACACCAGTTCATTGAGATTAAAGGTTGACTTCATTTTGGCCAGGTATTAATAGTGCAAACAAGAAGACTCCCAGGTGTTAGAGCTGAAGCAAGAGAAAACAATATAAAGGACCAATGAGAGAACAGGAGAAAAACATTGTAATAGTCTAAGTGCAGAGATGTAGTGCAACAATGAGTTACTGTGGTGTCACACAAATGCAAGTCCTATCCTCACCGCTGATCACCAAAGTTAAAAATGGGTTTCTGGTTTGCTAGGGTATACACCTAAGGCAGGCAGAACCCACCGTTCCAATAAGTAAGTAAGTAAGTTATACCCCAAACTTATCCTGTGCTCACCCTTTGGTAGCTTGGAACGGAGCAGGCAGGCTTATCATCAGCGATAAGGTGTAAAGCGTTTCTGCAACATACTCACACAGAAACATAATGAACACACCACAAAAGAGACTCCATGCAAAATTATATAAAATATAATATATTGTATAAGCCTGGACGGAATTAGTGGAATTCTGAGTAGTGGAACTCCACAAAATGACAAAAAACCTCAGCCAAGCTACGCGGAGTTCCGCTAGCGGCAGAGTGGGTCCCTTGCGATGTTCGCACTATTTTTAGTATCGGGTGTTTGACCTGCGATGTAAATTCAGCGCAAATGGCACCTCGCACAGTACAAGAGGGCGCTGCTTCTTTCTGCCGCTCGAGTAGAAGTTCTACTTGAGCCGCAGCTTCCTCAACGCGAGCAATAGCGACCATCTGTGACCGCCCGCATAGTCAGGAGCATGGCCGCGGGGCAGCCACTGCAAATTCAGGGCCTGCCCGTGTCTGGGCTGCTAGAATGGAAATCCATGGCAAGAATCCGTTGACACTGTCCACTGGTCTCCGTTCTGGGGCCCACATAGCCGAGCACTCATGCCTCTTCAGTCGGCGGGAGGCAGACAGATGTTACAGACAGGCTCTTCTGGCTGAGGCACATACGCCGGCACCGGATAATCTGGAGCAGGGGCTCAGTGAGTACTCGTGTCTCAAAACAGAGACGGGGCTCACCACTTAAAACATAAAGATGCGGCACCAATACAGAGACCAAAATCAGAGCATACTGCGCTGTGTCTTGTGCAGCATGAGAGCCTTTCACAACCACAAAAACGATTGGGTCAGAGCTCATCGCGCAAGTGTGGAAAAAAGCGTGAGCCCTCAGAGCGCTACTCAAGTAGTGATGCAGGCTCAGAGTCCCGAGCATGGAACGGGCAGAGACAACGGTTTCAGGAAGGCAGATATTGGGTTGGTGAGGTCTTTAATATCCCTGAGACCTCTGCGAGACCAGGAGCCAAGCCAGCAACAGGCCCGGACTGGCCGTTGCGGGCACCGGGCAATTCCCCGGTCGGCCGCAAGGGTGGGGGCCGTTTTTGGGACCCTGGGGGCCGTTTTTGTGACAGAGCCGTTTTTGCAGCAAAGCTGCAAAATCGGCCTTGTAACAAATTCGGCGGAAAAGCGGCCCTGGTAAAGAGCTTGGTGGCATCCCCCCCTCCCCCAGGGGGAGGAGGGGGGGCCAGCCGAGCACTTTGCCAGGGCCGGTTTTGGTTCCCAGTCCGGCCCTGGCCAGCAAGCCCTTGGAGTCACTCTGGGGTTGTTTCCTTAGTTTTGAAGCTGGGCAGAGGTCAGCAGGCAGCAGGGCAACTCAATCAGGCAAGGCAACCGTTCCTTTTAACTGTCAAACACAGAAAGGTGGCAATCCTCCAGCACAGCAGCCTTTTACTTCAGCGTAGTTTCTTCCAGGTCCAGCAGTGGACTAAAATAATGGAGTCAGAGGCCATGTACTTATGCTCAAAGTTGTCTTTGTTCAAGGGGTGACTTCAAAGGAACCCTTAGAAGTATGCAACAATCCCTTTCAAACCAGCCCTGGCTCCAGACTGCAGTAAGGGGGTAAATCAGTCCTTTATGTGAGGGAAGGATACAACCTATACATCTGTAAAGTGTGAATGCCCTTCCCCAGCACAGGAAGAACATCAGTATGCAAATGATTGCAGATGTAACCCCTGCCACACCCAGCCCTTCCTGTTTTGGGGCTGTCTGGAAAGTGTGCACCAAGTGTAGCTGTCACCCAGCCCTTTACATGTATTGTAGTCAGGCTGCAAAGAACAAGAATCATAAACACAGAGAAATACCCACTTTCTAAAAATGGCATTTCTAAAATAGTAATGTAAAGTCCACTAACACCAATAAGCAGGATTTATCACTACCATTCTAAACATACCAAACATGGCAACGCCACTCCTTTCTGATCAGGAATTACCACTTAAGCATATATATGTGAATTCCCAATGCTAGCCTAAGAGTTGAGCAATGAGAAGCAAAAAAGACTGTTTTTCACTACCAGGCCATGCCACACATAAAGGGCACATGTACTACCTTTTACCTACACAGCACCCTGCCCATAGGGCTGCCTAGAGACTAGTTTAGGGATGACCTATTTGCAATAAAAGGAGAGTTTAAGGCTTGGCAAGTAATTTTAAATGTGAAGGTAAAGTGCAGGTAAACTGCGCACACAGGCCATGGAGTGGCAGCCCTGAGACAGGTTTGAAAAGGTACGCCTATGAGTGGCCCACTATCAGCATTTAATTTACAGGCCCTGGGGTTATGGGATATCACTTTACAAGGGACTTACAAGTAATTTAAATATGCCAAACAGGTGTAAACCAATTATACCTTGTTTAGAAGAGAGAGAGAGAGAGAGAGAGAGAGCACATGCACTTTAACACTGATTAGCAGTGGTAAAGTGCCCAGAGTCCAAGAGCCAACAAAAAGAAGGTCAGAAAAATAGGCGGAGGAAGGGAAAAAGTTTGGGGATAACCCTGAACAAAGGGCCAGGTCCAACACCAACATTTTAAGCAATTCTTTAAGCCACTCTATCAGTGTGCTAGATTGGAGATGAAACAACTGCAGACAACCACCATACGAAGACAAATATCAGAACTCGTTTATTTTAGTTGGTTTACTATTTGATGTCACTGGAAACCCACCTGCCTACTGCAGACTTGAAAAATAGATTCTATCCTTGGTTTGAAGTACTCACAATGACTTGTTAACAGTAAATCCACTGGCCTTAGGCCGCTGGAAGACACCTATGTCTGACTATAATGCACATGCAAAGTTTAGAATACTGTGCCTCTTTGGAGTAACTCCTTGCTAGTCAGCCAGCATTTGACAAACCACATTTGTAAGATTTTGAGAAGAAACCAAACCTCAGCCACCTGTGTCTACAAAGAGCGACATGGGTAAAGAAAGTTGTGATGTCCCTAGATTTAGAGTACAGTTCTGTCCGGTAATGTCCAGAATTCAGATCAAGTGTGAACAAGATACAAGCACTTGTCAACAATAATGATATCCATAGTCGGTGTGGAGTAACATTCTTGTTTACTAGTCTTGTTAGGCAGACACAGGTCCTTATAGAAACTCTATCCCTCTGGTCCGCTTGTACTACCTTGCCAGCACCATCGGCAACACCGAGGGCATCCAGCCTTTCACATATTTTATTTCTTCAGTTCAGCAGCAACCTTTCATTTCCTCTGGAACAGTTGGTGCCCATCAGTCCTTCAATGATGTTGGTTGAATGTTGGTGTCAATAAGCACCTTGATGTTCCTTTCTTTTGGGCAACTAGTCTCATGGAAGATGTAGTCAGACTCCGTTAGAATATCTTGGAGCTTATGTATGTGGTGAAAACGTGCATAGTGCATCAGTTTCACTGACCAAGCTGTGTCACAAATGAAGAGTTTGTCCGCACCCACCGCGGTAAAAAAGACCTGGGCATCTACACAAACACCACCGTGGTGAACTGACATACCAATAGTTCCTAGAAGTAGTAATGGCTGCAGAGCACGTGAATGGAGACCTTCTCATTGGTTGGCTTCAGCCTAAGATGTGGTTTGAAATGGTCAAGATAGGCTTTAACCACAACAATCATAGATAACCTGGTGCCACTAAAGGCCTCAGTGGTCAGTAGGATACCCAGTGTCGGAAGCAGGCCAGTAGGTTTTTTTCCAGATTGAGCACATACCTTGGTGGAAAGTGGACAACTTGTCTGCCTCCCGTTCATCAATGCTACATGCATCAGAATTTTTCCTTCTCTTTTAATCCTTCTACAAGTGCCCTACCAGCTTTATACCTTCAAATACATAATATAGAGGTTTAATATATTGAAATATTGCAACAGAAAGATATCGACTTTACATACTAACTATGTAAATACAATAATATAAACTCCAAGAAATTGTAGACAAAACTATTGAAAATGCATAGGTAAGTGTATGTGTGTGTGCACATAGAAGGATTTGACATTACAAAGAACAATTACCTTTTAAATATTGTGGTAAAAATATATATAATACAAAAAGTAAACATAGGTTTAATAATTTGAAAAAATACACGAAATATGTAACTTCAAATAAAATGTAAACAAAATAAATACACATTAAAATGAATAGGTAAATGTAATAACTAAATAAATTACTAATTCTAAACATAAATTGTACAAAGTTCTGTATACATTATTAGTAAAATAATCATTACAGTTACACAATAGAACTATGAAGTCATAAAAATGAATTATAAAAATGTATCGCTAACAACATTTCTCAAAAAAATACAACACAAAAACTACAATTGTAAAACTGAGATAAGTAAATAATTTTACATTAAATTACAAATGTATATAAAACATTCAAGCAAATGCAAACAACATTCAAATATAAGTCAAGTCAAGAATAACTTTATTCGGTTTAAGTAAACCATAAAAGTATAACATACAAACAAAGTGCATAAAAATGTACATGGTGAATTAGTACAATAAAATGTTACTTGACTCAAATACTCCACAGTTTATAAAAGAAATTTAAAATATAAGAGTCTAAAAGGGGGACGCCAATTTCATTTACATTTCATACCGTTTCCTTCTTAAAAGTGCGATCCTAATAAAATGTAATACTGCCATGCAGATAGCTTCAGTAGACAAAGAGCATAGGAAATTAAACCCTCCTGGTGATTACGTGGGCGATCTTCTCTTAAAAGTGGAATAAGGAACCGGGTCCATGGATCCTCATAAGGTGTACAAAATAGGGTAAAGTGGTGTGATAAGTTATTACAAGGGCAAGGGGTGAGGTTATTACACCATCCAGCCTGTTTAGGAAAGGCCATTAAAAAGTGCAGTGTGCAAAGCCGAAGTCGGATCAAAAGAAATCTGACCTGCATGTTCGTGGTAAAAGTTAAATTGTTGATGTAAAAGTGGCTGATCAATGTGGGTTTGCAGTCCTGCTAGCCGCCGACGATTATCAAGCTTACCACAGTATGCATTTTTTATGATCGATTTCATATTTATATCTTTGCTGTCAGGAGTATCGTAATAATGCCCTAGGCCAGTGGTTCCCAAACATTTTAACCCGTGGCTCCCTTGACCTAATTGGCAGTTGACCATGGCTCCCCACCATTTTTTTACCGGTGGGTGAGTGGGGGGATGTAAGCAAGACCTCGGGAATACTTCATGTTGACTTCCTTAAATTAATTGGGATGCAATGAAGGTATTATATAGTCAAATTTGTAACAAAATAAAAAGATAACAGTTGTTTAATAAAAACTCATTAAGTGAGAAATGATACTACAAGGTAAATAGCCATATTTTCCCATGCAACTGTTTTTTACCCACACAACAATAGTTACATTTATCTTCAGTTTAATAAAATATCTCTTTCAATGAACAGGAAAAACAACAGAGTCCTTCTGGGTCTTTCCTCCACTTTCTGTCACGTCCCCCACATTTCAAGCTCCCCCTTTCACTCTCCTGTGTCCTCTGCCTTTCCTCCACTCTTTCTTGCACTTTTTCTGTTGTTTCCCCCTCATTTCAAGCTCCCTCGACACTCTCCTTTGTCTTTCCTCCGTTTTTCACTCGTTTTTTACCCTCATCTCAATCTCCCCCTTTCACTCTCCTGTGCCCTCTGTGTCTTTCCTCCACTCTTTCTTGCACTTTTTCTGTTGTTTCCCCCTCATTTCAAGCTCCCACTTTACTCTCTTTCTGTGTCTTTCCTCCGTTTTTTACCCTCATCTCAATCGCCCCCTTTCACTCTCTTGTGTCCTCTGTGTCTTTCCTCCACTCTTTCTTGCACTTTTTCTGTCGTTTCCCCCTCATTTCAAGCTTCCCCTTCACTCTCCTTCTGTGTCTTTTCTCCGTTTTTTTACCTTTATCTCTGCTATACATTGTTTTCTCTAGTCTAGAATCTTTCTTGCATATATTTCTCTTTTTATTTTGTGACGTATCCCAAAAACACGCAGTACAATTTTTTCATTCGCATGCCTGACAATATGACTTTTACTGGTCTACATACAACATTGAAGGCCCTTCGAATAAAACAGAATTTTATAATCTTTCTTCTGCTCAGATGAGGAGATGTGTCGACTTAAATAATAGCAGCGAGACGATGCATAATGTTTTTTGACTCCTGATTGATTACGGTCTCCCCATGTAGGAAAAGAAAGAAAATGGGGCTTGGCTTGTTAGAAATTAAGCCTGTGCGCGGCGTTTGTGTGTTTATTCATGCATGAGTGTGCGTGTGATCATGTGTTTGTTTTTATAGCGCACTATTACTCTCGTGTTCTGGCGCTCTGCACTTGTGACATCGCCGCACAGGGGGCCTAAAGTCTAAAAGTCAAAAGCACTTGACAAGGGCTCTGAGAGAAGAGACACGTAGGTAGGAGGTCATGAGGGGTGGAGGCCGCACACGCAGCATGTTAGCAGTGTACGATGGCGGAGGTGCCCGGACGTTAAAACTTGGTCGCTTTGGTCAGACAGAGGAAGGCTAGCGTAGAAGAGGAATTAACTGTATTAACACACATATTATGACCGCACATACCTATTTGTAACTTCTGAAGAGGCTCCCACGAGGCATGGCAGAACGGGGCGGGCGAGCTGCGTATGCCAGTAATGGTACAGAGGCTACATCTGCCAGTAATGGCACAGAGGCTACGTCTGTGAAAACACGTACGTACGCACGTACGTACTCTCTTGGGCCAAACCATTGTACTAGCATTAAGCAGGTGGCATTTGTAACTCCCCTGTATTTTGAATATCTTGTGCCGGCTAAGCTGCAATATGTTCATCCTGCATTCAGAGCCTGGTAGGGCCTCAAAAAGACGCATAATATTTTCTGCCTACACACGGCCAGACGCTATCTTTCCCACATCGCGCGCGGCGCCCCTGGCTACTGATAACGGCGCACCGGGCGCCATGGCGCACAGTTTGGGAACCACTACCCTAGGCCTATTTCATTAAATGTTCCTTTTACATAGCAAAGCCATGGTATAGCCGCGGTATTATCCAACATCATGTAATCCTTAATAATTTCTTTTGTGAGTTTCAAGTCTTCTGACAGCCAAACTTTGGCCCAAAGGGGCAATATTAATCCGATCAGCAATAAAATCCACCCCTACCCCAGAGTGACAGAATGCGTTAGGGGGGGGGGGTTTGGAATCATCAACAATCTCTTTAAAAACGTATTTTCTAGCGTTTGAAGCTGTGTGCTTTTGTAATGTCCCCATACTCCCGCCCCATATGTAGCAGTAGACAAACATTTTCATTTATATAAGGTTATCAATTCCGCTACTGGCTTGTGGCCCAACTTACATGCAAAGCGGAACAGACCTTCCACAGCACGGCTAGTGTTCAGCATCCTGGTTGTAATAAGATGTTCCCAGTTCAATTTATTATTAAGAACATTCCCCAGGTAGTTAAACCTTGTCAATTGTTTTACCCTTTATTGTAAACTTTCTAGATTTAGTGTGACTAGGTCCGCAGACCATAATGTAGGATTTGGTAAAATTATCCTTTAGGTCCAGGGCTAGAATAAAATCAGTAAAAGCATTCAGGGACTTCTGTAGACTATTAGTAGTTAAAGCCATTAAAACCGTGTCATCCGCATATGACAACAACAGGATCGGCTTGCCCCAATTTTGGGAAAGTCTAATTCCTGATCTAATAGAGCTGATCCTAGTCAATTTGTATACAATAAGAAGAGGAAGGGGGCCAATATGCACCCCTGTTGAACTCCCTCCATAGAAATAATGGGCCCCTTCCTTTCTCCCCCAGAGCCTTATCATATGGCTACCGGGGTGGATGCTTGCAACCTATGCAACAGGGTGATGAGAGGCTCCTCAAAACCCATTTCCCCCATCATGGACCACAGTTTGCCTCTGTTAACCGTGTTAAAAGCACTGGACAAGTCCATGAAGGCAAGGTGTATTGACCCCTTTCTTCACTTCATGTACTTGACCATGACCAGAGCCAAGTTGAGGCACCTTTCATTTGTCCCCATACCTCTTCTAAAGCCTAATCGAGTTTGGGACATTAGCCCTTTGGAATCTGCCCAGGTCTCAAGGCGTGCTAAGATCACCCTCCCTAGCACTTTAACAGTAGTGTCAATCAAGGAAATGGGCCTATCACAGGCTGGATCTTCCTTCTTTGCCTTTTTGTACACTGGGACCACTATGGCCTCTTTCCATGATGTTGGAATAGGACCAATTATTGCTGCTCTAGAACGTTCGTCAGGAGGGGTGCCCAGAGTTGGAGATTACTTTTAAATAAATCCAGAGGTACCCTGGGGCTTTTAGTTGTATCCCTTTATTAAGGGCATCCTCAACCTCACTCACTGATAGAGAAGCGCTCAGCTGGAGTGCAGTTGTTAGATTTAGTGGGACCTCCTGACTTATTTCCTGGCTAGTAATACCATTCAGGTTGAATATCTTGGTATAGTGCGATTCCCAGACATTCCTTGGTATTAATGAGTCCATACCTCTTGAGTCCTCTGAGAATAATTGGCGGTTTATTACCTCCCAAAAGCTCCTAGAATCTATGAGAGCGCTTGCTCTCTCTAGGTCCTCCCAGGCCAACTTTCTCAGGTCTTGCTTCCTCTGTGCAACTAGGGTCTTATAGGATTGCCTTGCACTCTTAATTAAGGCTTTATCACGCAGACATGTATGTAGTGCCTTCTTTAGGTCCTTTTGGGCCCTTGTACACTCAGAGTTAAACCATTTAGTCCCCCTCCATTCTCTTAGTACTAATGGGTTTGTCAGGTTTCTTGATACGCCCCTACAAATTCCCTGAAATCCCTGTATAACCATTTCAGGGAGGGAATCATAATCAAGGCATTCCAGGATATAGCTTAAGTTTGCTTTAACAGTGCTCTCCTCAAATTGGAGGGGGCTTATCTTATTCCATTTCATTCTCACCCCTTGGTTTAAACTACACTGGAGGAGGCGGCCATCACCTTCCTTCTCCTGGGCAGCTACAAATGAGGAGGCAGTGAGGGGGTTATCATCGCTGACATTATTTGGCTCCACCTCAAAACTATCTAGCAGGAAGGCGGATTTTCTGGATATTAACATAAAGTCAATAATACTTTCCCTACCTCTGCCCATATAGGTACGGTATTGGATTTATGTGTTACTGACCAGGGTGTCAACGAAAAGCAAATCATTCACAACAATAATATAATTGAAGGCGTCTCCCTATAGAGTGTGTAGAAAATGCGTCAGTTGTTGACCCTCAGTGTCTGTAAACCCACATACCTTGTCTGAGCTATGTCTACATAAAGTGCAATTGAAATCCCTAACCCAATGGATACACAGGGGCTGCCACTTCCCGGCGATCTTGTCAATTTTCCCCTTAAGGTTTACAATAATATCACATCTATTTGGGTCAAAAACATTGTAGTACCAGTTAATTAAAAGAGTCTTGACCTGAAACAAGTTAAAAATCAAAATCAGTTGATACCATGGTGAATTAATAACTGACTTAACTTTAATAGCCCCATATTTGAAAGAGATCTAGGCCGCCAGTCCCCCATTCGCTCTCCCTGCAGGTGACGCGGTAGCATGAACATTGAGGGAACAGTAAACATCTAATTCAATATTCTCCCTAGACCATGTTTCCTGGGTACAGATAATGTCGAAGGCACGTACATATTTTAACCACATTTCATCATCAAGTTTCGAGCGAATGCCTGCTATGTTCCAGGAGACGATTCTAAAGGGTCAGGTTTTATACAGCCTTATAACTGGGTCCTCCCTGTTACTAACAATTGCAAAGTCCAAACCAGTCCCCACCCCTCCACCTGAGTCTAAAAAAGTAGCGGGGCTGGAAGGGTCGTCCCCAGTCGACAACTCCTCATTGCTAATAATAGTGTTGGGTGGTATATGTATGTTCTGATCCAAATTATAGAACTCCAACCTATTCCCCTCTATTTTATTCACCGAGCGGTGGGTTTCCCTGGATAACCCTCCAGTCATCAACTGCTTACTTGGGCTATATGGGTCCGAAGGTAGTCAGTCAATGTCTGTTAAATCAGACAATGCTTCAAAACAGTTAGGGTGGAGCCATGTGGGGGGCTGAGGAAGGGGGTTTTACTCTGAAAACGTGGGCAGGTCATAATACCCCTTTGGTGAGGAGGGTAAAAGAGGTCCAATGGGCAGACCTGTAGGTGCTCCAATGGGGAGTCTCCGAGGTGACATAGGGCAAATTCCGCCCCTTTCCTATCATTAAAGTTCAGGACCACACAATCACCTTCTCTATCTTTTTGTGTTTTCCCCATCCAGCTCACTTGTCTTGCTATTATGATGTGTTTGCGCCAGTTTACCTGGGACTGTATTTTACTAGAGCACCAATAGGCAGATTTATTAATAAGGCTTTGATAGCTTTCATGGTGACCTGGTTGAAGGCGTGAAACCCCTGTCAGGATCAACGTGTAGGGGGTACACTCTGGCGGGAGGTCTAATACAATATTATCATCCCGCCGAGTTTGCTCGAGGCCCTTATTGAACCCTCTCTTGATCCCGTGGCTCCCACTACAATTCCTTTCAGTGCTCAGGGAATTAAGTTCCCCTTGTTCTCTGTTAGCCCTCCTATCTTGACCGCTTGTTTGTGTTTACGGCACTATTTGAGAGTCCGTACGGTTAACCCTATCCCGATGGGGCACTGATATATTACCCTCTCCACTTATAGCCATTATAGCTATTGGTCTATCTGTAGCTGACCTCTCACTCTCTGGGGCGCTAAGGGTGAATTTTTTCCTCTTCTCTATCGGGCCTGTACCCAAAGAACACCTTGCCTTAGGCCCACTTTGCTTCACCAAGCACCCTGGTTTTGACAGTAATTGGCCAAGCTGCTCCTCTATACGGGAAAATCGCGACAAAATGGGCTCCAATGAATCTGTCACTATTTTCCCAAATCGAGCTGACACCAAGTCCACATCAGGCAGAGTTTTAGTCTTTGCAGGCCCGCCTCCCCCTCGGGGTTCCCCGCAGGGACAGGGGGGTTTGCTGTGTCCTCTTAACCCTGGTCAATTGACCCAAAGTCCGCTGTTCAGTCTCAGTTGGGTCAATGCGTTTCCTCCACCCCTCCCCCCGGCTGGGTTTTGGTCCCCCGTGATTGTTGATGTTACGGTGTCCATGCCTTTTGACCCTACCCATGGTGACCCAGGCTCAGGATAATGACGGTGGGTAAGAGTGCAATTGTTCCTCTTGCCGAAAGGGAGAGATCAGAGATGTTGTTCGCTTGGGGTCCTCTGTGGTTATTAGGTGGACAGGCTGGGCAGAATTTGTGTTTATGTCTACAGCTAGGGGCAATGGGGCCACAATAGCCAATTCGATCTCTTTGTTAAGTGCCCCCACGGCCTTTTGTAGGAAGCCATCTACTGTAGTGTCTGTGCATTTTGGTGCAAGCGTAGGTTTCTTTCTCCCTATCTCCGCGAGGACCCTGGCTTCTCAATGTGCAATTTACAGAGCTCTCAGCCTTGAGATGAGGATTATTTCCCAGGCCTTCCAACCCCACTCCTTACTTCGGTATCTCCGTTGGTGGATCTAAGAGATGTGGCCCAACCCAACCTCTTCCGGGCACGGACAGGCGCAGACGTGCCCGCCCGTGGCCCGGGCTTCGACAGGGTGTGGACCGGGCACGCCCGCGCGCTTCCAGCACTGCGGGTGCTGCATTGAGCTTTTAATGCGCCTCCAAGCGCGGTCACGCTGCCCGCAGTGCCTCCTGGCGTTCTGCTCTGTGGGTTATGGAGTCCCCCCTGCCTGTTGCTGCTTGTGGCTGGCGGTGGTGTTGACGGCGGCTCCCGCGCTGTGGGAGCCACGATGAGCTTTTAACATGCCTCCGGGCGCGGTCACGCTGGCGGCAGCTCCTCCTGGAGCTCTGCTTTATGGGGTATGGAGTCCTCCCCTGCATGTTGCTGCTTGTGGCTGGCGGTGGTGTTGACGGCGGCTCCCATTCAAATAAAAATACATACAAATGAATTTAAAACTACAGCATAATTAAATACTAAAAACATAAATACAAATACATACAACGTTCAGACAAAAAAACAAATAATTAAAATTTTAACTCCAGTTTAATATATAGTAAACAAAACAAACATTCCATTATAACTCCATGCAAACAAAAAATATACAAAAATATAATTAACACCAATTTCCACCCCTACACAATCATATACAAAGTATTTCACTTTGGAGGGGTCAGGTTTACTATACCCACTCAAACAGACAGTATAAAATAAAATATAAATAAAATAAAAAGTGTTCTTCAATCTTCAACCCAAGCAACAAGATAAAAAGTATTTCACTTTGAAAAGGTCGTATTTACTAGTCACACTCCAAACTGATCTTGCTTTCTCTCTCTCATATATATATATATATATATATATATATATATATATATATATATATATATATATATATATATATATATATATATATATATATATATATATATATATATATATTTTTTTATATTTATTTTTTCTCTTTCTGGTGGGAGAAGTTCATAGCATGGAATGAGGAGAATGAAAAGTACACCACAAGATCCAACTATGGTTAAGATATATAGACGATCTTTTCCTGATATGAAATGGCAGCATGGATGAGTTTTTAAGCAATATTTCGAAATCCTCAACAATAACTCAGAGTGCCTGAAATGTACATATAACATGAGCAAAAACAGATTCAATTCTTGGATGTAACCATATATATCAACAAGAACAAAATTCTCACTAACGTGTATGGTAAGCCAACATCAACCAACAGCATACTGCACGGGTCAAGCTTCCACACAGCGATCGTACTCTTCCAATTGGGAGGCCCCCGCTCCTCCCACCAGCCCATGACCAAGTTGGCATAGCTGTGGGCGAAGCAGGTGCCCATAGCTGTGCTATGTGATTGGCAATAGATGACATCATCGATGTTGGACCTGGCCCTTTTGGCAGGTTCAGCCCGAAACTTTTTGCTTTTTCCTAGCCTGTTTCTAGAACCTGGTGTTGGTGATTTTAGGCCTTTGCGCACTTTTTCACTGTGGTACAGTGTAAAGTGCGTGAGCTCTCTGTGTATGTGTGGTGAGTGACCTGCCCTCCCATAGGAATGAATGGGGAATATATATGCTCATGGTAGTTCCTGATGTGTGGGGAGTGCAGGGTCGAGTTTGGTATGTGAGAACTCGTGAGATTGAATGCTGCGTAATGGTGTATGCGGCATGGTTGTGTCTAGTCTAGAAGTGCCACTTTTAGAAGTTGGCATATTTGTGTAGTCTGTGGCTGGCGTGTGATTGGCTGGTGAGCCTGGCCCAGGAGTGCCTGGGCCTGCTTGTAGATTGACTGTCTGGTTTGAGGATGACAGGGGCTGGGGAGCCCCAGGAGGTTGTCTGAGTCAGCCCATGGATGAAAGGCGGCTTCTGCTGCCAGGGAAGTGGGAGGAGATAGCACCTGGGAGTGAATGAGGCTGTGCCTGCCTGCCACAATGCTGGCTCCACCTCCCCGCTGGGTGACTGTCACCTCTGTCCCTGATACTGAAAGGAAGTCCCTATAACCAGTGCTAGCTGGTTCTCACACTGCCTGCACCCTTAAGACTTCAAAGACTTTTCTCTGTATAAGAAGGGGCTGTGTCCCCTTCCAAAATGTTCTTGTTTTTGCACTTGAATCTTGCCAGGGGCGTGCTGCTGCTTGGGCCCAGGGGAATCCCTGGGCCCTGCCCAGCCCCTGGATATCTGATGGACTTTCCTTTTCTGGGAGCTGCTGTGCTCCACCTTATGTCCTGGACTGCTGAGGTCCTAGACCCCCGAAGGACTTTTGTGACTTTCTGTTGCCCTGACGACTGGGAGCGCTTTCCTATGGTCCCCAGCGCTTAATAGCGCTTTGCTCTGCTTCTAGCGCCTGGAAGCGCTTTGGTGACTGTCGTAGCGCTGGGGAGCGCTTCATCTGCCTTTGGCGCTTAGGAGCGCTTCATTCGTGCTAGCGAGTGCCTACCTCGCTTATTTTTTTATGATTTGGTCCCCTGGCAGGTGCTCACCCGCCAGGGGCCTGGCCGCTATTTTTAAATGTTTAATTTAACTCGAGGGAGCCCACCCCTCGGTTAATTGTCCCCCAGCCTACGAGTGCCCGAAACGGGCCGCCGCGCTGCCCGCGACGACCCGGAAGTGTTGGGCCGGCCGGCCAATCTTAGCGCGGCCCCCGGAGAAGGACCGGAAGTCCCGCCCTCGGGGCCGCGGCATGAAGGAGGAAGGCTGCTGGTGCTTGCGGGCTCCTGTGTGCTGAGGGAGTCCCGGGGAGAGAAGGAAGCGCCGGTGAAGGAAAGCCGCCGCCCAGCAGAGAAGCCGTCGCCCGGAGGAGCCCCGCACAGGAGACAGCCCGGTGAGTCCGAAGGGCTGGGGGGGGGGCTCCGTGCGGCTGCTGTTGGTGCCGGAGAGCGGCACATGGGGCGAGAGTGGAGGTAGGGCGGCCCCAGCTGGTAGTGGGCCGCCCAACGTTTCAACGGAGCCTGAGGCTCCAATGCCCACATTTGTGTGTACGAGTCCTGAGAGGGCTCCGGGGGCCTTTCTGTGTTTATGAGTCCAGGAGGGACTCCAACGATGGGCGCATTTTGTGCACGAGTCCCGAGAGACTCGAGGGGCCAGTTCTTTGTTTTAGGGCCCATAGAGGCTCCTGGACAGTTAATGATTTTGAGTCCCCAGAGGGGGGACTCCAACCATGGGGCATGTTTTGTTTGAGCCTGCGTGGCTCTACCCTGGCCATTTGTTTTAAAGTCCCACGGAGGACTTGGGGGCATGTGTATTTATAGAGCCAGATGGCTCCAACGCCCCCCAACAGTTTCAGAGCCTGTGTGGCTCCAACGTGCGCAGAGTTTAAGAGCCTGTGAGGCTCCAACAGTTGGCGCAGTTCTGTTCTAGGGTCAGTGAGGACCCTGTCGCAGTTTGTCTCCAACTGCCCAGCAATTAGTGGGCAGCTGCACCGTTTAGGCGCAAGATAGAGAGTGAGTCCATGAGAGGGACAGAGATGGCACAGAGGTGCCCGGCCAGTCACAGCTGCGCAGCACTTAGTGCCAGCTGCAGCGTTTAGGCCCTTGCGAGTGTTCCCAGATGCCCAGCAAGTAGTGGGCACCTGCAACGTTTAGGTTTTGTGCCAGTGGCGCACCCCTGACTGGCGCTGCATTGGCAGCGCGCCCTGACATTCTGGACACAGGGCTCTTTTTAGTCCCTTTTATTAGATGGGGGCTGGTATGTGACTTTATTTAGGCGCAATGTGATTATCTATGTGATGGTAATTGCCTAATGTGAGTTTTGCGCAATGTGATATGGTGCTAGGAAATGTAATGCATTTAATATGATTACGCACCTTGATCTTACACCTCTGAATGTTGTTGGGCATCATGTGTTTTTGCGCTATTGAGTTATGTTCTGGCACCTCTGAATGTTTTTAGGCATTATGTGTCTTCCTGGATTTTACACCTCTGAGTGTGTTGGTTTATGCATCATGTGTTTTTCCTTCCCTACACCTCTGAATGTTTTAGGCATCATGTGTTTTCTTTACCTACACCGCTGAATGTGTTTTTGATGCATCATGTGTAATGTGTTCTTGCTGATACCCCTAAATGTATTTTATTCTTAGGTGGTTGTTCTTTCCAGTACAGGTGGTCCTAGTGAGGTCCTGGTCCCCTGCGTGACATTCTCCTATGGTGGTTAGGGTTGCGTAGGTGGTACTTACCTGTTCCCAGTAGTTACTGGATGAGATCTATAATTGTTATTTTGTGCTATACTTATTCTAAGTTCTAGAAGTGCTATTTCAAAAAGTGTTGATTTTGACAGTGGCCCATGTGGCCCTGTCTTGTACATAATCCCTTGTGAATATTGCCCGTGCCAGTTGGCACAATGTACATATGTGAATTCTATCTGATGTGTTTTGACAAATACAAAAGTTACTTTATATAACCTTGTGTGGAGTTCCTTTTGTGGTGTGCCTAGGATGTTGTTGCTGTTGTGTGCTGGCGCAAATGCTTTACACATTGCCTCCGAGTTTAGCCTTACTGCTCGTGCCAAGCTACCAAGGGGGTGATCAGGGGTTATCTTTGCGTGTGACTCCCTTGCCCTGACTAGAATGGTGGTTTCTGCCTGGCTTTGGCGTCAGCCTTAGCCTACCAGAAATAGCCAGTTCTAACAATCGAATAGAAAAAAAATATTCTTGTAGTAACAGCATTGATTGTACGACACTTTCGATCGCAGGTAGCATAAGGGAGGTGGTGATAAAGAAAGCACTATCATGCAACACCACTTATTGTGTATATGCACTAATATGTCCATCCAACAAAGCCTACATAGGCAGCACAATACATCATGCTAAGAAACGTGTGCTAGAACATGTTAGGGCTTTTAGGCAAAATAATAGACAATATCCTGTTGCCCGACATTTCTTTGAACATCATTTTCAAAATGAAAAACAACTGCGAATGGTTGTCATTGATGATGTCCCTGAGAATGTGCGTGGTGGGAATAGACAACTCTCACTCCGCAAGTTAGAATCCAAGTATATTATTGATTTGAAAACAATGACCCGCTAGGATTAAATTCCAGTGAGGAACTTTCTGTACATCTGCACTAGTAAAATTGTAAATTGTAATATGAAATTGCTAAATTAATTGATACTGTCCGTTGTGTTTTTATGCAAATTGTTTTAATATTTTATTTTATTTTTAGGTATCGGCACATGTGTGTTTTTGCAGCACTCGTTATCATGGCAAATAACCCACTTGGGCTATATTGTGGAATTTATGACGTTATGTAAACAGTAAATGTTTTACTCAACGTGCACAATTAAGGGTACACCGTGAATAAGTTCATCCAAGGACTACTGCCCACTGGGACGTAATTGCAGGGTTTTCAAGAGCTCTAAGCAACAAAATATGTGCTCTAGAGTATGTCAAAATGTGAATGTCAGACACTCAATAAAGCATCTGAGTTTGAATCCATCATACTAACGCTGGCAACTGAATAGCAGCGATTTTCACGTAACTATTCCATCTCATGTATGAATGTACGGAGGTTGTGATTTACTTATGTAACAATCTTTATATAAAAGAGATGTGCCGATCTTTATATGCGCTGTTAGAGATTCCTTGCAATGATTTATTTATAACTTGATAAAATGGTTATTGGCAATGTAGTTATATAACATTTATTTTGGTTAATTTATTCTCTAACCATTTGGTCCAGCGAGTATGATGAATTATAAGAATCTCTGGTATCGTTGCATAAAAAAATTAGATAAAAACCGTGATAAGATGGCCGCTATGTTTCACTGGTTTTATTTTATATTTGTTCACTAGGGTGTAATTCACAGTCTGTTTTCTATGTCTAGCAGAACTGTTTATATGTGTGTGTTACACTGTTTGTTTTCATGGCGTGAACAAGACGAAAGTCGAAACGCGTTGCTGTGCTGTCATTAAACACATTTACTGCAACTACCCAAGTGACGTTTCTTAACACAGAAATTCGTGGCTGTTGGACCTGGGTTGTCCAAGTCACATAGGGTAGCTTGGCACTAAGTAGTAAGGCCTAACTCAAAGGAGCATATGTAAAGTTTGCGTCACACCCCTTAGTAACACCACGACCATCCACTCAAAAATTAAGACACTACACCAGATTTTGGAAAAATATGAGCTGTTTTATAAAAATCTCTGTTATTTAGCAGTTCGTAGTTTCTTATATAAAAATAGCTTCACTCTGGTATACATAACACTGGGGCATCAATTTTAGCAGTTCAGCCCCCACCACCCTTAAAAGAGTTCACAACCTCCCCTTCTAGCAACAGAAGTTATATCACAGTTTCAGTTGTAACCACAAGAGGATCTCACATCTCAATGCAGTAGTTTACAGTGGTACCTTACTCCTGGGGACTCCTGTTGTTTATCATAAGCGAGTTACAGTATTTCAAACCTTCTTCTTTATACAGAATTTCAATAGGAAGCATTAGACCTGCATGTAATGAAACAGGGTAAATCAACATTTGACTCGAAACAAGCTACCACCTACTCCTCCTGACCGTTGATGAATTCCTGTTATTATTAGTTAGTAAAGCGAGATTTGCCTCATAGTCAGTGTCAGAAACCTTCCCCAACTTCTTCAGTTGTAGAATAGAACGTACGGGCACTGAAATCAGACAGGACCCCCCAGCGTTAGTAAAAGGAGTTCAGTACTTTGCCAATGCAGTTAAGGCTTGTGTTGATCGGGAAACAGGAAGTCTAAAATCCACCAAGCTGACTAGGTTGAGCTTCCGTGAAACCTCCTCACTACTTCCCACAGACCCTGCAGGAACATATGACACTCGTCCAGCTCTGGACGCTTTACTAAAGCTGGAAGCTTACTTATTCAACGATCGGTCTCTGTTGAACGGGCGCCGAGATTCCGGCGCTCCTCTTCTTTCACTCGTCTCCCTCACACGTCCTGAACGGTCGACGGACCTCTCAGCGCCGCTCCACTACCCGGCTGAGAAATCCTCCGGCCCTCTTCTGAGCCTGCGCGGCACACAGGACGCTTCCGCACTTCAGAAGCCGCCCAGTCCTTCACCGAGCCTGCGCGGGCCTTGAGCCGGCGCACCTCCTCTATGGCTCCGCCCCGCTTCCCACTTGGCCTGCGCAGCGTTCAGGACACTACTCCCGGCAGGGGGATGCGGCGCCTCACTAGAAGGTAATTGGATTCTGGGGGCAAGTAAACTTCAGGAATCTGTGTTATGAAGTGCCGATATAGACGGATCACTTCTGGGAAGCCACGAGGTCGGACTGACAGGTCACCAGTGAACGGCAAGTGTAGGGATTTACTTCCTTTCCCCACCACTCAGGTCTTGCCTTAATCTAGGGATCAGCCTCGATCGCCCTCACCTGGCGGTGTCTTCCTGTCCTCATCTCATGAACTCCACATAGAATGCCCACGGGTTACTCCTGCGGCAGGGATGTCTCGAGCCCAGTCCTGTCAGGGTCAGATCAATAGATGAGGGATAGCATCAAAACAGCAAGGACAGCGGCCCAGCAGGGTTGTCAACCCCCACAGTGCACCAGTCTCCTCCTTCTACCGCCTGTACTCCTGTACACCAGTTCTCCTCTTCTCACCTCACCATCTAAAATGGCTGCCCAACATTCCGCCTTTTATAGGATGACCCCAGAGGGTCCAGGAGGTTCTGAAATATTCCTATACTAGCCTATGGGTCCAGTCCCTAAGGTGGCAGTTGTGGCAGTTGTTGTCCACCATTTTGTGGGTTGTGATTCTAGTCAGAAAGGCGCCAAGGCCTCACGAAAAAGGACTACGAGGGCAAAAGAGCATCTAACCCCTAGGTCAATACCACAAAAATCCAGTGGAGATACAAAGATAAAAAAAATTATGAGGGGCAAAAAGGGGACAAAATAAATAATTAATAGGAGGGGCTTCCCATAGGGCAGACAGGTCTAACACGCGTCCCCCCCAGCTGAAAGTGGGGAGAGCTACCCAACCCCTTGAGAGTCCTCATCACTAAGGCGGAAATACCTAGAGAGACCGTCTGCATTGGCGTGGTCCACTCCAGGCCAATGTTCCACCCGGAAGTCCATTCCCTGTAGGGAGATGGACCATCTCAACAACTTGGGATTTTCCCCCTTCATTTGCATCAGCCAACGAAGGGGTCGGTGGTCGGTCTGAACCAGGAAGTGCGAGCCAAACAGGTATGGCCGCAACTTCTTCAGAGCCCATACCACCGCAAAAGCTTCCCGCTCAATTGCACTCCACTTCTGTTCCCGGGGAAGCAGTGTCCTGGACAGGAAGACTACAGGCTGATCCAGACCCTCTTCGTTGAGTTGCGATAACACTGCCCCAATGCCATGTTCTGATGCGTCTGTCTGGACAATGAACTCCTTGGAGAAGTCTGGGGCCCTCAGGACCGGTGCTGCACACATTGCCTGTTTCAGTTTCACAAAGGCTTGCTGACAAGCCTCTGTCCCGACTACCCGTCGAGGTTGTTTCTTGGATGTAAGCTCTGTGAGGGGCGCTACAATAGTGCCATACCCCTTCACAAAGCGACGGTAGTAACCTGTGAGGCCCAGGAAGGCTCGGACCTCAGTCTGGGTCTTGGGGGGTTCCCAGGCCATGATTGCCTCAATCTTTGCCTGGAGGGGATGCACTGTTCCCCTACCCACCAAGTGGCCTAGGTACACAACCGACCCCTGCCCAATCTGACATTTGCTGGCCTTGATTGTCAAGCCAGCCTGTTTCAGGGCCTGGAGAACAGCTTGCAAGTGATGCAAATGGTCCTCCCAGCTGCTGCTGAAGACGGCAATGTCATCCAGGTAAGCAGCGGAGAAAGCCTCCATTCCAGAGAGGACCTGGTTCACCAGCCGCTGAAAAGTGGCAGGGGCGTTCTTGAGCCCAAAGGGCATCACACAGAACTGGAAGTGTCCCTCAGGCGTGGAGAAAGCTGACCTTTCTTTTGCTCCATCTGTAAGGGAGATCTGCCAGTACCCTGAAGTAAGGTCAAAGGTACTCAGGTATTGGGCAGCTCCCAGCCGGTCAATCAATTAATCCGCCCTAGGGATCGGATGAGCATCAGTTTTGGTTACTGAGTTCAGTCCCCGGTAATCCACACAGAACCTCAGTTCTGGAGTGGTGCCTGGTGGGGCAGCTTTTGGTACTAACACCACCGGGCTGGACCCTGGGCTACTGGAAGGTTCAATGACTCCTAGCTCCAGCATCTTGGTAACCTCACCATGGATGCTGGCCTTCACCTTGTCTGACAGCCGGTAGGTCTTTGACTTCACTGGTGGGCTGTCTCCTGTGTCCACATCATGGGTACACAGGTGGGTTCTTCCCGGGACAAGGGAGAACAACGAGGAGTACTGCTCCAATACCTGGTGGCAGTCCTCTCGCTGCTCAGGAGTTAGGGATGGGGAGAGAATCACTCCCTCCACCGACCCATCCTTTTCTTGAGACGAGAAGAGATCAGGGAGAGGCTCGCTTTCTGCTTCCTCGGCACCATCAGTCACCATCATCAAGATGACCTCGGGCCTCTCATGGTGGAGTTTGAGGCGATTGGCATGCAGCACCCGTAGGAACTGTCGAGGGGTCTGAAGATCCACCAGGTAGGTGGCCTTACCCTTCTTTTCCAACACCTCAAAGGGGCCTGCCCAACGATCTTGAAGGGCACTTAGCTCTCCAGGTTCCATCACCCACACTTTCTGGCCAGGCTCCAACTCCACCGGGTGAGCGTTGTGGTCGTACCATTCTTTCATTACTGCCTGACTGGCTTCCAAGTTGTCAGAAGCTTGCTTCCACAACTTTGCCATTTGGCTCCGGAAGGCCAGCATGTAGCTCACCACATCCTGAGGAGGCTTTCTGGGAGTCTTTTCCCATCCATCCTTCACCAGGCTGAGAGGTCCACGCACAGGGTACCCGTACAACAGCTCAAAGGGGCTGAAGCCCACTCCCTTCTGCCGCACTTCTCTGTAGGAGAATAGCAAACAGGGCAGGAGGACGTCCCATTTCCTCCGCAGGCTCTCAGGCAGACTTCTTATCATGCCTTTCAAGGTTTTGTTGAACCTTTCTACCAGTCCATTGGACTGGGGGTGGTACGGAGTGGAGAACCGGTAGGTCACTCCACACTCCTTCCACATTGCCCACATATATGCTGACATAAAGTTGGTCCCCCTGTCGGACACAACTTCCTTGGGGAAACCCACTCGGGTAAAGATCCCCATCAGGGCCCTAGCCACAACAGGTGCAGTGACAGTCCTCAGAGGAATTGCCTCTGGGTACCGCGTGGCGTGATCCACCAGAACCAGGATAAACCTGTGACCAGCTGTAGTTGGTGGATCCAATGGCCCCACAATGTCGATGCCCACCCTTTCAAAGGGGGTGCTAACGACTGGTAGTGGTTCCAGGGGAGCTTTCAGCTTCACCCCTGTTTTCCCACTGGCTTGACAAGATACACATGTCCGACAGTAAGTGTCAGATGCCACTTTCATCTGAGGCCAGTAAAAGTGGGGGACAAGCCGGGCAAAGGTCTTGTCCTGACCTAAGTGTCCTGCCAAGGGAATCTCATGAGCCAATTCTAGAAGAAAGGCTCGGTATCGTTGAGGGACTACCAAGGCCCGTGATGAACCGGGCAAAGGTACCTTGGGTTCACTGTAGAGGAGTTCGTCCTCCCAGTAAATGTGGTAGTGCCCTGCAACGTTCTCTGCTGCCTGGGCTTCGGCCTGTCGCCTCAGTCCCTCAAGGGTAGGGCACTCCTTCTGGCCCTTACAAAACTCCTCCCTGGTAGGCCCTCCCTCCACATGCCACTCAGCAGGGATGGGTAGGTCCTCCAGGGAGACTACTTCCCCCTCCACGGACTCCTGGCCCACCACCGCAGGTGGCCGATCTGTCTCATGGGGCCTGGAAGCCGAAGCAGGCTTCTCCTGTCTTCGGGTCTTTCCCTTTTTGGCAGCGGCCTGGGCCATTGTTCCAGGCTCCAGCCCAGGCGAACTCCCCCTCCGGGCAGTCGCAGACCTTGTGCTCGCACAGGCCCAGTCAGGTGTACCCAGCATCTCTGAATGAGTCCGGTATTCCACCTCCTTCCAGGCATTGTGCTCCATGTCATGTCCCAGCAAACAATCGACTGGCACGGCAGGGCTTACGGCAACTCGAAGTGAACCTGCAACCCCTTCCCACTCAAAGGGAACCTCGGCCACAGGGTAGTAGCCCAATCTGCCGTCAGCCATCGCGGCGGGGTGGAGTACATGTGGAATCACCTGCTCTGGAGACACCAGTTGACTCCTTACCATAGTCATACTGGCTCCTGTGTCTCTCAGAGCCTCCCCTCTTTGGCCATTGATGGTGACCCATTGCCCATACTTTACAGTATTTGAGAGCACCTGGATCTTAGGAACCATCTCCCGATCTCCCAGGGACACTAAGGTGACACCCGCCCACTCACCCCCCTTATTTAAGGGCAACTCCTCCCCGAGCACTACACTAGCTACTCCTGGGGCTTTTCCTCCAGTGGGAGGGGGTGGTCTCTTTGGGCACTTGACATCTCCCTTATAATGTCCAACACCACCACACTCAAAGCAGTGGACAACCCTTGGCTGCTGACTTTGGCCAGGATGAGGGTTTCTGGGCGGGTTAGCCTTAGGGGTGAATCCTGTTCCCTTACTCTGGAAACTATTTTGGGGACCTTTAGAGAACTCCCTCTTTTTATCTCCCCCCTCCTTCTTCTGGGGGGCGCCCTGTCCGGCCCTTTGGGAATTCCCTCCAGTCCCCTTTGAGGACACCCGGGTACTTGCCCAGATGTTCGCCTCCTCTGCAAGCTTTCTGGGGTTGGTCAGCTTGCTGTCCACCAGGTGTTGACGCAGCTCGAGAAAACATTTCTCGAGTAGGTGCTCTTTGAGAAATAGATCATACAACCCCTCATAGTCATTCACCTCGCTGCCTTGTATCCAACCCTCTAGTGCCTTCCTTGCATAGTCCAGGAAATCCACCCAATTTTGTGTGCCTAATTTGTGACTTCCCCTGAACTTCTGACGATACTTCTCTGGGGTCAGTCCAAACTTTTTGATCAGCGCCACTTTCATGGTGGGGTAGTGGGTCTGCTCATCCTGCTCTAGGGCCAAGAGTGTATCCCGTCCAGTAGGAGGCATGTATTTGTATAAACCACCCCCCTAGTGTTTTTCCTGGATCCCATGGGCTCTTAAGGAGACCTCATAGGCAGCCAGCCACTTGGCGATGTCATCCCCTGAGCTGTAACTGGCAACTATATCTTTAGGTAGGTAGGGTCTGGATTCCCTGGTCAGTTCTTTTGTTTTGCTGCCACCATTTGGAGAATTAGAGGGTCCTATCTGTAGGGCCTTGAGTTCTAGCTCCCTCAGTTTCAACTCGTGAGCCATCCTCTGTTCCTCTTTCTCCTTTTCCATCTTGGCTAACTCCCACTTTAGCTGTCTCTTTTCCCTCCTGTCCACTAGTTCAGCTTCAGTTAAGCTTCTTCCGGAGACACTGCTGCCTTCCCTTGAAAGGGTCCTAGGTCCTGGTAGTAGGTTCCCCATCTCAAGTGGAAACAATCCTTCTACCTCTATGACTGTGTCCCGGTCCTTCTCCTCTTCCTCCTCCTTTCCCTCTCCATGTGCTGCCACCCAAGCCGTCAAACTGGTCTGGAGTTCCCCCTTCTTGGCACCACGCTTGAAAAAAACTCCCATCTTCTGACAAAAGTCTCTAAGCTGAGCTGTAGTATAGGTCTCCAGTTCCTCCAGAGCAAATTCCATTTTGCTTATGAGAGATATAGGGACAACCACTCGGGAAGAATTGGTTCAAAAGGGACAATTCGAAGCTACCTCCACCCACCACCAGGAGTAAATTTGGAAAAAACAAAAGAAGTAATTAGGAAGTCCGCCAGGAGAAAACTCCAGGTGTAGGCCTGTGGAGTTCGCTTTGTTACTTCAGAGTAGACGCAAACACAGTTGTCATCCCACCGCTAGACACCAATTATGTTGGACCTGGGCTGTCCAAGTCACATAGGGTAGCTTGGCACTAAGTAGTAAGGCCTAACTCAAAGGAGCATATGTAAAGTTTGCGTCACACCCCTTAGTAACACCACGACCATCCACTCAAAAATTAAGACACTACACCAGATTTTGGAAAAATATGAGCTGTTTTATAAAAATCTCTGTTATTTAGCAGTTCGTAGTTTCTTATACAAAAATAGCTTCACTCTGGTATACATAACACTGGGGCATCAATTTTAGCAGTTCAGCCCCCACCACCCTTAAAAGAGTTCACAACCTCCCCTTCTAGCAACAGAAGTTATATCACAGTTTCAGTTGTAACCACAAGAGGATCTCACATCTCAATGCAGTAGTTTACAGTGGTACCTTACTCCTGGGGACTCCTGTTGTTTATCATAAGCGAGTTACAGTATTTCAAACCTTCTTCTTTATACAGAATTTCAATAGGAAGCATTAGACCTGCATGTAATGAAACATGGTAAATCAACATTTGACTAGAAACAAGCTACCACCTACTCCTCCTGACCGTTGATGAATTCCTGTTATTATTAGTTAGTAAAGCGAGATTTGCCTCATAGTCAGTGTCAGAAACCTTCCCCAACTTCTTCAGTTGTAGAATAGACGGGCACTGAAATCAGACAGGACCCCCCAGCGTTAGTAAAAGGAGTTCAGTACTTTGCCAATGCAGTTATGGCTTGTGTTGATCGGGAAACAGGAAGTCTAAAATCCACCAAGCTGACTAGGTTGAGCTTCCGTGAAACCTCCTCACTACTTCCCACAGACCCTGCAGGAACATATGACACTCGTCCAGCTCTGGACGCTTTACTAAAGCTGGAAGCTTATTTATTCAACGATCGGTCTCTGTTGAACGGCGCCGAGATTCCGGCGCTCCTCTTCTTTCACTCGTCTCCCTCACACGGCCTGAACGGTCGACGGACCTCTCAGCACCGCTCCACTGCCCGGCTGAGAAATCCTCCGGCCCTCTTCTGAGCCTGCGCGGCACACAGGACGCTTCCGCACTTCAGAAGCCGCCCAGTCCTTCACCGAGCCTGCGCGGGCCTTGAGCCGGCGCACCTCCTCTATGGCTCCGCCCCGCTTCCCACTTGGCCTGCGCAGCGTTCAGGACACTATTCCCGGCAGGGGGATGCGGCGCCTCACTAGAAGGTAACTGGATTCTGGGGGCAAGTAAACTTCAGGAATCTCTGTTATGAAGTGCCGATATAGACGGATCACTTCTGGGAAGCCACGAGGTCGGACTGACAGGTCACCAGTGAACGGCAAGTGTAGGGATTTACTTCCTTTCCCCACCACTCAGGTCTTGCCTTAATCTAGGGATCAGCCTCGATCGCCCTCACCTGGCGGTGTCTTCCTGTCCTCATCTCATGAACTCCACATAGAATTCCCACGGGTTACTCCTGCGGCAGGGATTTCTCGAGCCCAGTCCTGTCAGGGTCAGATCAATAGAGGAGGGATAGCATCAAAACAGCAGGGACAGCAGCCCAGCAGGTCTGTCAACCCCCACAGTGCACCAGTCTCCTCCTTCTACCGCCTGTACTCCTGTACACCAGTTCTCCTCTTTTCACCTCACCATCTAAAATGGCTGCCCAACATTCCGCCTTTTATAGGATGACCCCAGAGGGTCCAGAAGGGTCCAGGAGGTTCTGGAATATTCCTATACTAGCCTATGGGTCCAGTCCCTAAGGTGGCAGTTGTGGCAGTTGTTGTCCACCATTTTGTGGGTTGTGATTCTAGTCAGAAAGGCGCCAAGGCCTCAAGAAAAAGGACTACGAGGGCAAAAGAGCATCTAACCCCTAGGTCAATACCACAAAAATCCAGTGGACATACAAAGATAAAAAAAATTATGAGGGGCAAAAAGGGGACAAAATAAATAATTAATAGGAGGGGCTTCCCATAGGACAGACAGGTCTAACAGTGGCTTATTGTTATGGTGCAGGGCTACCGGTGCCCTGTTCATGGACCGCCCTGGAAAACGGCCTCTGTCAATACCGGATTCTGCTTTTTGATATATATCACACCAAGAAAATCCTCAGTGCAGAACTGCCTCCTCCTAATCAAAAGCCGCTTTGTTGTATCGGACGCCACGGAAGACCGTCCTTTTAAAAATATACCTTCACTTCATTCGGCATTAACGTAGAAGTAGGAAGCCTTGTGCGGTTCTTTGCAAATCTTTATTCAGCCATCCAAAACCATCATACGTGTTTTGAGTGCTCGCGCACTCTTGTTCACTGATACGTTTGTTCGGTGGCGCGTGGCCATTTTAAAAATCCAGATCACATGTGATGCAGTCAGAACTACAAACATAGTGCATTAAAAGACAGACTTGTAATTTTACAATCATTTTCACCTTGACCGTTTGTTTGGCGCGATAAAATATAAACACAGTATTCCGCATTAGATCTGCAGATGTCAGCACTGGTACAAGGCACTCCAGTGCAGGGGTGGCCCATAGTGGTGCAAGACACCGCAGAGTCCAAGAGAGGCCAGCAGATGCACCAGTTGAGGGTCCAAGTGTGTTCCGTGGTCTGGAGGGGAGCATGGTGAGAATACAGAGGATGCAGGGAAGAGCCATCCAGGCATGCCAACGACAAATGAGGTCCCTGAACAGCAACATAGGAGAAATAGGAAAGGGCATCAGTGAGCTGGTACAAGTCAACAAAGAGATGGCAGCAGGGATGCGCAGAATTGGCAACTCGGTGCAGCTGCTATGCACCAAACTAGACACTGATTTCGAGGCAAGGCGCAAAGAAAGGCAGCGTGGTCATGGGCTAAATAAAGCCATCAACCGCCTGGCCACTGCCACATCCCTGTCATGCAGGAGAAGCAGTAACATGCAGGAGGCTATGACCCAAAACACCAATGAGGTCACTAGGGGCATGGGCAGGATGACCAGTGCTCTTGAGGCGCTGTTAAATGCCCAAACTGCACATACAGCTGCTCTGGATGTGCCTGTAAGTGAGGAGAGCACTAGCAGGAGCAGCATAGGAAGCACCCTTGTCCCTGAAACAAGGAGGAGCAGGCGCCACGCTGAGGCCACAGGCCAGCAAGACAGTGAGCAGGGTGAGCAACCTACAGGTGTTACAGGGAAGCGAGGAAGGAAATGACTTTTAAAGTTCATGGTGAGAACCAGGACTGACATCATTGCAGTTAAATACTTTTTGTTGCACAGTTGTGCTTTATAACCTACCTCATTACCAAATTAAACTACATTTGGTGCATACTCCACCTGTCTGTGTCTCCTTACTTACTTAAAAGTAGTTGCGTGTTATCTCATCCCGCCTGTGTCTGCCATCAGTTGGTGTTGCAACTCCAGATGCGTGTGGTTCAGGCACTGCTTCCTCATCATCATGGTCCTCATAATCTGAGAGATCCACTGCTGTGCCCTTCTTGACAGTAAGGTTGTGCAGCATTGCACAGGCTGCAATCATCTTGCAGCAGATGATCTGTGTGTACTGGCAGGCACCTCCACTCTTGTGGAGGCAGCGAAACCTGCTCTTTCACATGCCAAAGGTGCGCTCTACAATGTTTCGGGTTGTTTTGTGTGCCCTGTTGTATCTCCTCTGACTTGGTGTTGTAGGGTTGAGGTAGGGAGTGAGGATGAAGGACCGGAGGGCATATGCACTGTCCCCTAATGGCAAGAGAAAAAACATTACTCATATGCACACACACACATCCACCTGTAATACGTATCAAGGGAGTTTCACACAGTGTGTTACCTAGCATGTATCCTTCTCCAAATTCCCCCGCTGTCAGGCGTGCGTAGATCCCACTGTTTTGGAAGATGTAGGAGTCGTGGGTACTCCCGGGGTATTTGGCTACTAGGTCAGTGATCATGTACTTGGAATCACAGATCACCTATACATTTATGGTGTGAGTGGACTTCCGGTTCCGATAAATGTACTCTGTGGCAGCAGGTGGGCATATTGGTATGTGGGTACCATCAATACAGCCAATTATGTTAGGGAAATGCGCCATCTGATAAAAGTCTGTCTTTGTCCTTAGCAGTTCTGCATGCGTTGCAGGGTAGATGATATACAAATGCATTCTCTGCAACATGGCATCAAGGAATTTTTTTAAGAAACGTGACAGACAGCTCTGGGACACCCCACCTACCGCAGCAACCACACTCTGGTAACTCCCAGATGCAAGCAGTTGTAGGCTGCACAACACCTGCACATGGGGTGGGATGGCGTGTGCCCTTGTGGTTGGATGTTCCAATAGTGGGTGAAGGCCCCTGATTAGGTCCAGGATAGTTTGGGGAGCTAGCCTGTACCTTTGTAGGATCTCTGGTTCAGTAAGCTGGAATAGAGTGATCCTCTGCCTATACAACTGCTCCTCCCTCCTCCAGACCCTCTCTCCTTCTGCCTGTAGCCGTAGCCGCCTCGCAATGACATAGAATGCCGCCATTCTGGTGAAAATGTTGCATTTTGGGGCCTTTTTTATACCATGCACCTGTTTACCACCTGATTTGAATCCATGGTAAATACCGACTCTTAAATACCGAATTTCATGCAAATTCGGTATTTAAGAGGTTTCCTACATCTCAAAAACTCATTTTTACCATTTCTTATTTTCCAAATCGGTAAATTTACCGATTCGGTAAGGTTACCGAATCGGTATATTTTCCGATTCGGTATTTTTTCCGATTCGGTAAATTTACCGAATCGAAAAATTTACAGAGTCGGTATATTTTCCGATTCGGTATTTTTTCCGAATCGGTAAGGTTTCCGAATCGGTAAATTTACCGATTCGGATGTTTTCGGGTCCCCTACATCCCAAATGCCCAATACCGGTCGGTAACGGCCGAAATTCGGTAAAATCGGCCGTTACCGACCGGTATTGGCCTACCTACATCTGGCCCTAGGTTTGTAGTTCTGACTGCATCACATGTGATCTGGATTTTAAAAATGGCCGCGCGCCACCAAACAAACGTATCAGTGAACAAGAGTGCGCAAGCACTCGAAACGCGTATGATGGTTTTGGATGGCTGAATAAAGATTTGAAAAGAACCGCACAAGGCTTCGCACTTCTACGTTACTGCAGAACGAAGTGAAGGTATATATATATATATATGTACATACACATATATACTTCAACAGTTCTCCGTAATAAGGTGCCCCGAGGGCAGCCTCAGCACCACGGGAACGGAATATACTGCTAAATTGCCAGCAGCACATATGAAGAAAGCCAAGACCCAACTAGAAGAATGAAGAGCGCTTTAATAAATACCATGCGGCAGCACTCTATCGAGACGCGTTTCGGCTTCATAACAGCCTTAATCATTGGTGGGCAGTCTGTGATGTCAGGTGACCAAATTTAAAGGCGGACTGTTAGATTATTTTGTAGTCCGGATTCCTCAAATTCGTGGAATGCACCATGGAAGATAATATTACTCATTTCTGGAATTGCAGTGCATACATTTGCAGTTCATTATTTCAATATGCTAATGTTCTTCCAACGTGCTTTGCCCATTTGCTGCCACAAAAACAAATGTCTTTACACGGTGCATCTCTTCCAAGTCAGCAACAGGTGGTGTAAATACCCCTCTTGCATCCCTTGCTCACCTCTGGATACATTTACTTCAGACAAATCCCATATATTTCCAACAGAGGAGAGCGAGTCATGCCCCCAAAGTTACAGCCTTCAACAGTTCTCCGTAACAAGGGGCCCCAACCATAACAGGGCGGCCCCAGCACCACGGGAACGGTTTTCTAGATGTTAAATTGAAAGGTCATGCAATTCTAGTTTACATGGAAATAATGAGCACCCAAAAGCTCTGAAGTGGAACATACCATATAGCAAGCTACTCGAAGCCCTCAGAATTTACGTCACAGATGCCCTGTACCAAACTAAAGCTAAAGCCATGATAAAACGATTCCTGCACAGAGGGTGTCCTGATAAAATTCTACAGGCAGCTTATCAAAGAGTGTCCCTTAAGAACAGAGATGAATTGCTTTTTAACAAAGAGTATAAGAAACGGAAAGGCTGGACACAGGATTCAGGTCCGTAGAATGAAGTCACAGACTTTAGAATACACCAATGAACATAATCAAATTTGCTATCTTTTGACTTGTAGTTGGCACGTGTTGCAAAATGGCATCTTAAGACCCATCTTGGCCCACATCCCAATATCACAAATTGCATAGGCCCGTTACTAGGTGACATCTTGCCAAGATCCATGTTCGTTGGGGGAGAGCTGCAGGTTAACCAGCTAAACTCTGGGGTTTAAAAAGTGCAGTAGCTGTAAAGCTTGTAATTTTGGAGTCAACAAAACATCATTTGACACGTTTGAGAGAAGAAAATGCACCATGCGACACAGAATGTTGTCTATATCCTTGAATGCGGTTGCAAGATGCGATAGTTGAGAGCACTGTGAACAAAGTAAAAGTACAACTTTTAGGTGATGAAAACATCATGACAAAACGTATCCAATTGCAAAACATTTTTGGAAGGTGCACCAAGGGAACCTGAGCAGCCTACAATATTATGGCATTAAACACATCAATGCCCATCTGCATAAGGGAAATGGAGAATTCGAGTTCCGGAGGTGTGAATGCAAGATAATTATCCTTTTGGGAACAGAAAAACCATGGGGACTCAATCTGGATGCTGAGTTGCACGTGCACATATGAGAGTCATAATACAGTGAAGTTTGCAAAAGCAGCGGTGTGAATTATCTGGACATGGATCAGAACATCGCTACAACAAACCCACGTGCTCACAACACAGGAAATTATATGACTATCTGATTGATTACAGAATTATAGTGACAACCAGTTGACAAACCTTTCTAGTAAGACTGTCCTGTGAGAACACACAAGGGGAGTTTTATGGAGAACAGTGCTGAGTTCTGAAATTGTAAATGTTTTTAAGGAGGTTTTTGGTGATTTTTATACATTTGCACTCTGTTTAGATGCACTTTTATGAGAATGTTCATTTTTTGCATTAGCACTTTTGATCCACATCATGCACTTTACTTGAAGGACTATACGGTTGTGTATTGTTAAGTGACCCTATCATGATGGGTTTTGGTAGTAGCCCTTATAATTGTGAGGATACAGATAATGAAATGCCTTGCTCTGGTAGTAATTTGTGACCATATAACTCATAGATTCGGAACATAAGTAACAATAAGCTGGGGTACCTTTAAATATACTATCTAGGTGACATGTGAACATTTATTATAAAATAATTAACTTGCCCCACTTCACACGTAACACACCCATATCAGTGCAAGGCCAGCGTTTAGTTTGTTTCTCATTCCTTCTTTAGGTTGAGGTTCAAACCATAGTTGGCAAGTACAACTCTTTTTGTGGTATCACTCCAGAGGCAGACATCCCAGGCTCCCTCAGTGTTTGGTACCTGATTTTCGAGGAAAGAAGACCATTACTGAATTTTCCAGATCACGTGTAGCCAAGTGGCGCAGACCAGCATGAAAAAACACAAGTCGAGAAATTCTGCTTTCGCCGAAAGATTTACATGAGGGGTTGTTCAAAGCCAATATTCACTTGAGGCAGAAAATAAGCAGTGAGTGCAACCATTGCAGACACCAGCTGTATTAGGGATTTTTTTAAAACTTTTCTGACCATATTTAGGGCGGGAGATCTCCCCGCCACACCATCGTACATTTTGGTATCAACAAAGAAGATGTCAACCCTGTACATCCAAACTATTCACATTGGCTCCAGAGAAGCAGGGCCCTAAAGCACAGTAGACATCATTACTGGGAAGAGCTACACAGCACCAAACTGAGTTATGGGCATCTCTCCTGAGGAGTTCCCATTCCTGTAGTACTTTTCTGCTGCTTCTCGCTCACTTATATCCGGATCTCACTGGTATAACCCCTCAAACCACCACCATTTGGAAGGTGTTATACGCCTTGACATCATTTACACTCTCTTAGCATGCTTGCAATAGCACACTTGCCACCATTCTGTGACAAAAACAGATAGGTTATTTCATATCTCAGAGTCCCTCACCGCATAATGATGACATTACAGGAAATGATATCACTCAACCTTTGGGGTAATACTGACATCTCAGGAAGTGATATCACATGACATAGGACCTGTTTGCAAATTGATGGTAATTTTCTTCCTGCTCTGGGAGCTGGCTTAAATTGGGTTTAATAGCCATCTCCCCAAAAACCAGTAGGATAACTCTCATGAATTTGTAGGCTTTGCATTTACCCAAAAAGCAAGAGTCTGCTATTCGGAGATTTGACATGTATGCCATAGACTACAGTTAGACCACCCCCTTCCAAACCTTCCTCACCCTCCAAAAAGTATTCACCTCCATTGTATTCAGTAGACTGCACTGCCACAAATACTAGACTTCGCCCTCTTTGGATACTACACATTAGGTTTCGAAGTGCACTTGTTTGCACTCATTGGTAAGCTAATTTTCTACAAATGCTAATGTTAATTTCTCTGTTAAAGAAATTAAGTTTGCCCCAGTAAGAAGCATGCAAAAAAGTGTTGGATGGAGTGCTTGAATTAATCTCAGATACTGGTTATAATCTCAGTCCATCGTTAGTTTGCACACCATGCCACTGTTTTCACTATAGCAGGGTCAAAACTGATTTGTATATGGCTAGGTCCAAACTTAGGTGGCATTATGTGCAAAATATTGATAGACTGCGATGAGTACTTACCAGTGGCTAAGATTAATTCAAGCATTGCATCCATCACTTTTTTTATATACTTTATTGTGTCACCCTAAGTGGGACAGTGTGCCCAACAGTGGGTCCAGTGTCTACTATGCCCAGGAACCAAGCTTCACCAGGCCGATGAGCCCTAATCAGGGCAAAACCGGTCCTGGGCTGCTTTTGTTCCAGTTCAGGGAAGACCTGACCTGGCAGTTTGGGCTGGACTATTCCCATTGGGGCAGGGTCAAGACTGATTTGTATATGCCTGTCTCCAAACTAGGTGGCATGGTGTACAAGGTAACAATGAACTGGGACATGCCCAAAGTAATTACTAGTGACTGAGATTAATTTGAGTATTCCATCTATCACTTTTTTGTATACTTCAGTATGTCGCCCTAAGTGAGACAGGCATGCCCAGATGTGGGTTTCCATGCACGTTGTACCACTGGAACCAAGCTCTACCTGGCTGACGAGCCCTAATCAGGGCAAACCAGCCCTGGGTTGCTTATGTTCCAGTTCAGGGAGGACCTGGCCCGGCAGTTCGGGCTAGACTTTTCCCATTGGAGCCGGGTCTATACTGATTTGCATACGACTGGGTCCAAACCGAGGAGGCAAAATAACAATGGACTGGGATGTGCCCCTGAGTAATTATCAGTGGCAGAGATTAATTTAAGCACTCCATCATCACGTTTTTGTATCCTCCTGCAAGAAGCACATCAGTGTTACTACGTTCGATTAACATTCTGGAGACAAACCAAACCAAAGAGGAGTCTTACTGCACAGTTTTCATTGAAGTATAGTCTATATAAAAAATTGGAGAGGGAAACCCTGTCTGTTTGGTGTTACAGACGTCTAGCTTGAAATTAATTGTTGCCACAATTACAAGGGTTATTTTGTTTGGAAGTAAGTAGGATAAAGATGATACAAAGTTTCGCAATTTGAAAAAAAAATAGTTTATGTTAACATTCATAATTTGAAGGGCCTGGGTTTGTTACTTGTTTGATATTACAGCCAAGTTTTTGACCTTGAAGGGAAAATGAATTGACCCTATCAAATGCAGGGAGGGAGAAGTCCTTCAGAAGAGGCGTTCCACTTCGAACAAATAAAATAATCTCCAATTTGCACTATTTAAGCGATGCCTTTTGTCAAATGAAGTACAAATATAGCTTACTTTACCACGTTTTACCTAGTTTGATAATATGTACGTTTTGGATGAGATCTTAAATGTATTTGTCTTCTGTTCAGCAATACGACACACGCTTTTGTTCCTCCCCTGTTCACTCTCAAGCCCCCTCTAGTTACACTTTTGAGATTTAACATTGCTTGTAGTTTGCCACATCTCACAATATTTTCGTTCTCCCTATCTAAATCTACAGGAGCACACTTTCAGTTTTCATGTTTGCTGCTCAATGTCGAAGTCAATTGTTTCAGATTTCAGTATTTTTGTGGCTTAATATACACGTCACGAAATATTTGTGCTTGAAAAAAGTGATGGTTCGTTCACCTGCTGGTCATCGTTGACCCCTGCAGATGCAACAACTTTTGCCTTTCGTCCCTTGGATCACTGCTGAAATCTCAATGGTGTTGGTGAACTAGGAGAATCGTTACTTGCTCACTGGAAAACCGGTTTCTGCCTGTATGTTTCCTCAACTCCCTTTTATTTCTGATATCTGGGTGCAATCCATGTTTGTCAATGGCCAGTTAAAAGCACTCCTATCTGAAGCAAACTGGGAAGAAGGTGGAAAGACCGGTGAGATGTACTCTGCCATGATCTGCGGAATTTTGAAAATATAAAGAAAGCTTGTGGGCCGATTGACCATGGTTTCTGCCCAGATCCCCCAAAGCAGGGTAAGTACTTACCCGGATGTGCCAGTAACTTCGATTTTGTAAGAGGAGCAGCCAATAAAAGAGAATGATGCCTAGCTACACTGTTACTATGTTATCTTTTTAAAGTTCTATGGAATGTTTTACTTGTGATGTAACACATGTTCTTTAAAGGGCTGCATGTTGGGGGAGCAATACAAGTTATTGCATAATGATAGCCTCCGGTCTGAGTGACCACTGGTTAGGACCTACAGAGGAGCATTCCAGACTGACTGCGTGGTCAGCTAGCATTGTCCCTGACCGAACTGTAAATATTAGTTTCTAGAGGACCTATGTTTCCCAGTGTACAATCCCAGAGGGTGTCAGAGACATTCCTTCTTCTTCCCCGACTTTATGGTTGTTACCATTTGTTGTATTTGTCACTCTGGTTCTGGAACTTTTTGAACAATCCAGCTAGGTCTTACCATTCCTCAGTCAACCAAGCCTAAAATTATTCTTAGTTTCTGATCCTAAATGTAAGTTTTAATGGATAGGCTTTTCAGTCCAATGAAGGTATTCAACCTGAGTGCCTTCAAAAATGGAAAACCTTGGGGGCGTGGCTAGCAGCTGAGCAATATGGCCGCAGCCTAGAGAGACTCCCATCGCCCAAAACAAAGCCCTGCCAATCCGTTAACTTATCCGTCTTTTGTTTGACCCCCAAAGCTGTGAGATTGTGACGGAAGCTGCGAGGTACCGTCCGGTGCCGATAGCTGAGCTCCGTGACCTGCCTGGCTGCAGTGGTGACCGTGGAAAGGCTGGGGCCTGCCTGCGAGTGAGGACCGGGCCCCACAGTGCTGGCGGTGCCGGGGAGTGAAGATCCTTGTGCTGGGTCTCCTGCATGCGGACGGGCGGCGGCGTTGAAGGCTCCGTTCCCCCCCCCCCTGGTTTCCCACGAGAAGTGGTGAGTGGCGGCAGTGCGGAAGGGGCTGGCGGCCCGGGGAGCGGACGGGTGTGCTTCCCTGAGGGTCGGCTCGAGGAGTGAACTGCTCGCCGGCCACTGCAGGGGGATCTATGCCAGCATTAAAAATATATTGGCCTCCTCGGCAACTGCGGGAGCCAGTGGTTGCGCTGAAGCTGTGGGACCCGGCAGGACTGATCGAGGGGACCCGATAAGGCCCCCCCACCGCCATTTTGTGTCACCGGCTGATACCCCCTTACTGACTGTCAGGAGCTCGGGGACATTGCCTCGGAGCTGCGGCGGGGTGGCGGAGGACCCCCCTCCTTCTGCTGAACTATACTGTCTGCCTCCCCCCCTGGCCCCTGGTTGATGGTGAAGGCTTTGATCCCCGAGGAGACCACTCCGACGAATAGAGTCAGACCTGGGGGGTGTTGATGGTGTCTGAGGGGGTTACTACAGCCAGACAGGCCCCCCCCTTCTTTTTGCCCCTCGCGCTGCATTGATGTTAGACACTATTATCCATAGAATTGACGCTTGACTCCTGGGGACCCTGTTGTGCTCTGTGGGAGAGCTTGATCTCACGGTTGGTCCACATCTCTTCTATTACCTCAGGTACTCTGCCAGTTTGGGACCTGAGCAGCTGCCTACCCAGCGGAAAGGCCACGTGTGTGGGATCTGGTTCCCTTTGGTGGGGTGCCTCTGACTCTCGTTGCCTGCAATAACCGCCGCTCCTTGCACTACGGTCGCATCCCACTGGGGCCCCACACGTATAACGCTTTCCTCTCCTGCAGCCACCATGAGTGGCAGAAACTCAAGAGGCTTCGCCAAATCACAGGACGCGGCACAGGACAAGGAAATTTCTCCGCCCATGGGGGGGTCTGGCAGAGCTGAGCAAGACGTCACTCTGAAGGACATAATGGCGACCTTAAATAAAGTGGACACCAGGATTGGAACACTTGCAGTCGATCTGGCTCTAATCCGGGCAAATTTCAATAAACTGTCCTCCAAGATCTCGGACGTTGAGACTACTACTGAGGCCCTTGTGACAGACACTGCCACCCTCAAAAAACAAGTGCGCCAACTGGAAGTAGACAACCACTTTCTAAAAGCCCGCCTTGAGGATCAGGAAGGGTGCTCGAGGCGGAACAATATTCGCTTAGTTGGTGTGCCAGAGAAGTTGGGGGAGCAGGCCCTTGACCTTTTTGTGGAGGACCTGGTGACGACTCATTTTCAGCCTCGGGGGTTATCAAAGTTTTTCTCCGTGGAAAGGGACCACCGGGTCCCAGGTGGCAGACCAAAACCCGGGGCGCCCCCGCGACCGATCCTGGCGAGAATTTTTAATTTTCGCGATCGCGACACCACTCTTCAAGCGGCCAGAAAGGCTCCGCCGATTGCCATCGTGAATGCCAACATAACAATCTTCCCGGACGATACCGCGGCGGTCACGAAACAACGCAGGGGGTTCCTTGAAGTGAAGAAGGCTCTCCGCGAGCGGGAGATAAAATACTCTATGCTATTTCCAGCCAAGTTGCAAGTGGAGGATGCCGGAAAGGTGTGGTTCTTCCTCTCACCTGAGGAGGCCCAGGAATGGCTGGACGGCTGGAGAAAGGTGGGGAGACAGGGCCTTGATGAGCATCGTGGACAGCGGAGCGACGAGCAACGGAGCACCGAGGACTGAGCGTGAAAGGGTCGAGCAGACTGCAGACGTTTGGAGGATGGGAGGCCCACGCATCGGCTGTAAGGCTAACCTGGGTTGTGACCCGGTGGAACTACACCAGACTTGGTAATTCGGTTTGACCACAAATGTAAGACGAAGTCCTCAGTATAAGGTGTACATCCTGAGACATTGTTTGGGAGGGGGGTGGAATTTCCATGCGGGGTGGCCAGGCCTGACTACGATTTGAAGGCACTTGCATGACTATGTTGCTGCAGTCTTTTAATCACTTCTGACATTCGACCGTGATGTTGGGTCATAGACATTGATGTACCACAAGGGCTCTGTGGAGGACTGGAGCAACTTTCTCTCGCCCTCACCATTCAGGAATGGGAATGGGTACTAAGCCCTCTGCTTTATTGGGGTGGCGGGCAGTTCTAATACCGTCAAGCAGGGAGGCAGGGAGGGTGGAAGGTTTTTTTTGAGTATTGTTCCTGTTTTTTTCGTTCCAAATTTAGGACGCAATCTGAAGGCTAATGTACATGTTGCTGCGAGGTGGTGCCACTGCTTTAGCAGCGGTTTACAAAGATGTGTTGTTTATGGCAGTAAAGACAGTGTCGTCACGTTCCGAAAATTGTACTGATGTTCCAGCTATGACCCCAGTGCCCCCTTTCAAAATACTTACCTGGAATGTGCACGGTCTGGGGGATAAAATTAAGACAGGCCTGGTGTTGCAATATCTGTCCCCGGGCATTTTGTGGGAGGCGTATAAGACAGTGGTTTGAGGCCAGGCTATCGCTTCTATAACGGGTTATAAGCGAGAGGCAAGGGGAGAGATGGACACCCTAGAGCAGGGGTCTTCAAACTGTGGGGCACGACCCCCAGGGGGGCCGTGGAGCGATGCCAAGGGGGTCACGCCTTCAGAGTGTCACTTCTGCCCTGGCCTCCAGGGCTTCAGCCCCCCTCCTCCCCCATCCTGTGTCTCAGCTCGGGCTGCTGCAGTGCAGCTCACGCTCCTGGGCCCTCGGCTGGGCAGTGTCTGGAGTCTTATCTCCGGGAGTTTTTCACAGGTCTTTAAAGACCATTAGCATATTTACATGCCTTTGTTAACTGATTACCAAAGCTTAGTTTTTTTACGGTTCCAGTACACCCTGGGCCCCCACTCTGCCTATTCCTTACATTTGTATTTTTACACTTACTGCTGTAGCGTGAGAATGCATTTAATGAAAAGAAATATAAAGTTGGGTTGCCAAAAGAAACATGCCTGCTATGTGTTGTTTAAAGATCCTGCAGAGACCTGCTCTTGATACTAAATTGAGTTATAAATAAAAAAGTATGTATTATTTTTTATGTGACTTTTCTGTCTTT
Source organism: Lissotriton helveticus (assembly GCF_964261635.1). NCBI lineage: Eukaryota > Metazoa > Chordata > Amphibia > Caudata > Salamandridae > Lissotriton > Lissotriton helveticus. The sequence goes on from NC_136072.1 coordinate 794,658,668, forward strand.
ATTCTCTTTAATTATTAGTCATGGATCATTGAGGCATCCATAGAACACAATTAAAAGTGCTTTCTATTTATATTTCCTGTTCTAAGTATTCACAGATAAGTGCAAAAAATACAGCTGTAGGTGACTGCTTATTTCTGGGCCATCAAAATAATGAGCTGGTAACCCTAATCATTAGACTGGAAGTTTGTTGCAGGATCAGCACATTATTTATTTCCTCCACCCTCGAACCCTGATTAATGCCATTATAGCAATAGTTTAACTTATATCTGAAACCCTATGCTTCAAGTTTCTGGGAATGCACCCTGCTTTCAGACAACTCACTTCTCATTCTCGCCTTCACTTTCACGTTCACCCTGCACTCCCAGCGATCACAATGCACTCACACTGATCACAATGCACTCACACTGATCACCATGCACTCATAGCGATCACCATGCACTCATAGCGATCACCATGCACTCATAGCGATCACAATGCACTCACACTGATCACCATGCGCTCACACTGATCACCATGCACTCACACTGATCACCATGCACTCACACTGATCACCATGCACTCACACTGATCCCCATGCACTCCCAGCAATCACCATGCACTCACAGCAATCACAATGCACTCACACTGATCACCATGCACTCACACTATTCACCCACTCACCCTGCACTCACACTGATCACCATGCACTCACACTGATCACCATGCACTCACACTGATCACCATGCACTCACACTGATCCCCATGCACTCCCAGCAATCACCATGCACTCACAGCAATCACAATGCACTCACAATGATCACCATGCACTCACACTATTCACCCGCTCACCCTGCACTCACACTGATCACCATGCACTCACACTGATCACCATGCACTCACACTGATCACCATGCACTCACACTGATCACCATGCACTCACACTGATCACCATGCACTCACAGCAATCACAATGCACTCACACCGATCACCATGCACTCACACTATTCACCCGCTCACCCTGCACTCACACTGATCACCACGCACTCACACTGATCACCATGCACTCACACTGATCACCATGCACTCACACTGATCACCATGCACTCACACTGATCACCATGCACTCACACTGATCACCATGCACTCACACCGATCACCATGCACTCACACCATTCACCCGCTCACCCTGCACTCAGTGATCACAATGCACTCACAACATTCACCCACTCACCCTGCACTCACACTGATCACCATGCACTCACACTGATCACCATGCACTCACATCATTCACCCGCTCACCCTGCACTCACACCAATCACCATGCACTCACACTATTCACCCGCTCACCCTGCACTCACACTGATCATAATGCACTTACAGTGATCATAATGCACTCACACTGATCACAATGCACTCACACTGATCACAATGCACTCACACTGATCACCATGCACTCACAACATTTACCCACTCACCCTGCACTCACAGTGATCATAATGTACTCACAGTGATAACAATGCACTCACACTGATCACCATGCACTCACAACATTCACCCGCTCACCCTGCTCTCACAGTGATCACTCTGCACTAAAAATTCGCTTGCATTGTTCACTCTGTACCTCACCCTACAGTCACACGAGCACACTTCTCACCCTGCACTCATGTGACCCTTCACTCACCTGTCCCCCCTTACAGCTCAATCTGTAGCTCACTCAAACAAGGCCATCACTAACCATGCACTAATTCGTCCCACTCTGCACTTACAGCCGAACCCAAATTCATATGGTCACCTCACTCACCCTGCAGTCACTCCTTTTACCCTACTCTCACACTGTTGCATTGCTCATCGTGCAGTCACATGGGCACTCTTGTCACCCACACAGTGCAGAAGGTTAAAGTGCCTGGTACATAGAAGATGTACCATGCACATCACAGAACTGAGTGTGAGTAAACTATGAGTAGCGCTATAAAAAAATGAAATGTTTGTCAGACAGGTGCTATAGGGAGACGAGGTGTATTGTTGGTGAGTGGTAGTGAGGGAATTCATGGAGAAGGTGGAAAGACTGTTGCACCGTGTGCGACCAGTGCTTGGACAAGCCCTGGCTGGGAGTGTTAACCCCCACCCCAAAGTTCGGGTCTAGTGGATCCGCTGCTTCTGCCTATTTACATTTGTAGTGCGCTACTGTTACCAAAAGGTGTCCTGGGGCTAATAACCATCTGCCTGCAATGTGAGAGAGGGATCCGGGGTCGGGAGAGGAGAGAAGAGAGGGATGGAAGGAAGGGGGTGAGACGAAAGGGGCACAGGTAAACTGCTTAACTCTGCACAAGACCGCCACGGTTTGAATGCACCCTTGCTGCTCCCGGCCATGGCCAGGTGAGCTTCTAATGTGGCAGCACGTATTCCTGCGGATTAGGAGGCCCTTCACAGAGGTTGACTAGACATCTTTCTGATGTTAATGGCTGTATTTTGGTTATAAACTGGTACTGATGGGGTGAAATCTTTCCTCAGTATTACTGTGTTTAAAAAAAGTCTAAATAATAAAGCAATGCTACCCCAAAATACGCAGCATCACAGAACATTATTTACATTTTCTACTCACACAATTTAGTCAAGCCTGTCGCATAATTTGGTCCTCACCTTCCTCATAACCTAGAGGTTTAGAAATTTTTGTCAGGAGGGGGTCCTTACGCTTGAAAATGTTGACAGGGGGGTCTCGGCATCCAAAAGTTTGAAGACCTCTGCCCTAGAGGCTGAGCTGGCAATACTTCAGGAACGACATGAGCGGGACCCCTCCCATGATACGGCGCAGGATCTGCGGCTTAAACAAAGTGCACTCAAAGAATATCAGAGTGAACAGGTTAAACTGCGACTCCTAGCTACGAGACATACCATATACGAGGTTGGGGACAAGACAGGCAAGCTCCTGGCATGGTTAGACAGGAGGGATAGAGCGCAGAGAACAATAGCCCAACTTCAAACTCTGGCGGGTACTATTGTCACCGCCCCGAAAGATATAGTAAGCACCCTGGCTGACTATTTTGAGCGAGTCTACACCTCTAATTCCCGAATGACACTAGAGGAAGCTCATACGTATATAAAAGATATTCAAATGCCGACTCTTACGGAGAAAGCAGCATTGACTCTGGAGACTGACTTCACGATTGATGAGGTTAAAATGGCCATTCATTCTCTGCAGTCCGGGAAGGCTGGGGGGCCCAATGGCATCCCCCTTGAGCTATACAAACGCACGTCTGATACCACTGCCCCATATCTCCTGAATATGTTCCTACACGGAGTATTTTGGATTCTTTGGAGCAAATAATGGAATAATGGAATAAATCATAATAAGTGCGGAATTTAATGATCACAGCAGTGCGTCTGGATTTGGGGCGCCACCACGCCCCATCTATCTTGATTAATGTTTAACTTCTACGTGGCTAACGGGTGGACCACGTATACCCAGGGTGCACGCAAAAACGTCTCAAATGAAAAAATGGAGTACAACGGTTTAAAAAGTGAAATTAGGTGTGCACGGCAACTTTGATCAGATTTGTGAATATTTGTCTGCCCGACCTGCGAGTAGCACCCACAGAAAGTAATGAACAAGTCAAATCAACATACGTCTGATGGACTGAAAACTAACATGAAAAGCACATCTTTAAAAAGTTAATGAAATTTGCTTGGACGCATTTTGCTTTCATTAAGCAAGGATATGAGCTTCATGAATTATCATTCATAGCGCGATTTTTACTGTTGTTTACGCCGTTGAAATATGTTATGTAAAAAATCTTCATGTAAAAACATCACGTGGTTAGAAAGATTGCTTTTATGCGCATTAGATACGATCAATAGGGTGGGCGGGGAACAGCAAGAAATCAGCAGGTGAATCACGTGGGTGTAGGGAGACCCGGTTGTGGGTAGAAATGCATTATGGGAGAGGTAGTATCCTACAGAGTGGAAGGCAAGGACATGCCGGGATAGGTGAGTTAAAAAGGGCGGGATTTCATCTCAGCAGTTTACTTTACGGGAGAAGATGGCGTGTAGCCCGACACCGCCACTGTGCGTGTTTGAAGCACTTAATATTACAGGTATGGAATTGCGGGAAGATAAACTAGGATTGAGAGTGGGAGGATATCAACGGGGGTGGTATACTGGAGATCGAGTGTTGGGTCAAGGAGGGTTTAACATCGGGATAGTAAAGTTAGGTAGGTGATTCACTTTAATACAATTACGGTAACATTTCTGCTCCGAGTTCTGTGGGCAGCGCGTATAACCATGGGGTGATTAATACGAACAGCAGAGCTATGTAACTTTGGTGTAAATTGTATTCATTCGCAGCAATCTAAGCATTATGTTTACAGCAATGTTTTGTTTAATTTTTCAGTGAACCCCTGAGGAAGAACTTATAAAAGTTTGAAATGCATTGGGATATATCAGCATTGAATATTAAGGATGTATAATGTTTTAGATACGTGCCCGGAAAAAGGCCTGTTGTGGCATATCCGCGGTAGGAGAAGTATCATTGAAAAACATTGGCTAATCATGTGTTGACAGTACATCGGAAATAAAGGATATAATATCATTCTAATCCACGGAGTATTTTGGATTCTTTGGAGCAAATAATGGAATAATGGAATAAATCATAATAAGTGCGGAATTTAATGATCACAGCAGTGCGTCTGGATTTGGGGCGCCACCACGCCCCATCTATCTTGATTAATGTTTAACTTCTACCTGGCTAACGGGTGGACCACGTATACCCAGGGTGCACGCAAAAACGTCTCAAATGAAAAAATGGAGTACAACGGTTTAAAAAGTGAAATTAGGTGTGCACGGCAACTTTGATCAGATTTGTGAATATTTGTCTGCCCGACCTGCGAGTAGCACCCACAGAAAGTAATGAACAAGTCAAATCAACATACGTCTGATGGACTGAAAACTAACATGAAAAGCACATCTTTAAAAAGTTAATGAAATTTGCTTGGACGCATTTTGCTTTCATTAAGCAAGGATATGAGCTCCATGAATTATCATTCATAGCGCGATTTTTACTGTTGTTTACGCCGTTGAAATATGTTATGTAAAAAATCTTCATGTAAAAACATCACGTGGTTAGAAAGATTGCTTTTATGCGCATTAGATACGATCAATAGGGTGGGCGGGGAACAGCAAGAAATCAGCAGGTGAATCACGTGGGTGTAGGGAGACCCGGTTGTGGGTAGAAATGCATTATGGGAGAGGTAGTATCCTACAGAGTGGAAGGCAAGGACATGCCGGGATAGGTGAGTTAAAAAGGGCGGGATTTCATCTCAGCAGTTTACTTTACGGGAGAAGATGGCGTGTAGCCCGACACCGCCACTGTGCGTGTTTGAAGCACTTAATATTACAGGTATGGAATTGCGGGAAGATAAACTAGGATTGAGAGTGGGAGGATATCAACGGGGGTGGTATACTGGAGATCGAGTGTTGGGTCAAGGAGGGTTTAACATCGGGATAGTAAAGTTAGGTAGGTGATTCACTTTAATACAATTACGGTAACATTTCTGCTCCGAGTTCTGTGGGCAGCGCGTATAACCATGGGGTGATTAATACGAACAGCAGAGCTATGTAACTTTGGTGTAAATTGTATTCATTCGCAGCAATCTAAGCATTATGTTTACAGCAATGTTTTGTTTAATTTTTCAGTGAACCCCTGAGGAAGAACTTATAAAAGTTTGAAATGCATTGGGATATATCAGCATTGAATATTAAGGATGTATAATGTTTTAGATACGTGCCCGGAAAAAGGCCTGTTGTGGCATATCCGCGGTAGGAGAAGTATCATTGAAAAACATTGGCTAATCATGTGTTGACAGTACATCGGAAATAAAGGATATAATATCATTCTAATCCACGGAGTATTTTGGATTCTTTGGAGCAAATAATGGAATAATGGAATAAATCATAATAAGTGCGGAATTTAATGATCACAGCAGTGCGTCTGGATTTGGGGCGCCACCACGCCCCATCTATCTTGATTAATACTTCAGGAACGACATGAGCGGGACCCCTCCCCTGATACGGCGCAGGATCTGCGGCTTAAACAAAGTGCACTCAAAGAATATCAGAGTGAACAGGTTAAACTGCGACTCCTAGCTACGAGACATACCATTGTCGTGTATTTCTATAGGTTCTGAATCGATCCCCCTATTCCTGACCCTATTCTGGTTAAACTTACTAGCTAGTTAACTAACAGTCAGCCCATGAGGCAAGAAATCCCCCATGATGCAGATACCGTTATCTGACGCAGTCACACTACGGCACAGGAACGTGTTATCTGATTAGGTCATAACGCTTGAGATCTAATTAGACAAGCGATATTCCTCCAGCCCCTGATAAGGCATACGACGTTCTCATAACAAATCAAACCTATGACAACCTGGATAATCCGTGCGGCCATTGTTTTGATTTCACAGAGAACTTTAGTAAAGAATGTGCTAACGAGCAAGTCGTATGACATCTTTATTGACGTACCTATGTCCATCCTTACGTCAATCCCGGCACCTTTAAGGTATAAATATTGCCGACCTTGCCCTATGCAAAACACACGCGTGGTGACAAGACGGAGCAGCCATACTTGCCGAAGCAGAGAGCCGAAGCAGACCCCGCAGGCAGCAGCCCCGCCTTCCTGACGCGCTGAGAGACGCGCTGCTATCTCAAGCCGAGAGACCCAGCACCGGCGCTTCTGGGCAGCCCTCGCAGGCAGCCTGGAATATCGAGAGCAGAGAAAGAGATACCATTCCTCATTCATCCTAAATTCCAGGTACAGAACTGAATAACCCCTCACAGAGAATTCTTTAGTTATTCACTTGGCAAAAACAAACTTAACTTAAACTGTAACTTTCTATTCCCGCCCACGTATTAGACTTAGGTCAGGTACACGGGGTAGGCGTATTTAGAAACACCAGTTGAGTACGTTTAGTCAAATGTATATGTGTATGTAAATATATTTTAATCATTTTAAACATCATATGGCTCAGAAACCATATCAATGTTTTTACAGTATTATTTTATACTATTGCTTCTAATGTATGCACTTTACTTAACTATAAGTATCGCAATAATATCGATCCATTTCTCTTGTACGAGAAAAGAGACTGATCAATAAATAACATCTTTTATTGAACACGCCCCGTCTCTTCCTTTTCTCTACATTCTGATGAGACTAAGAATGCACGTACTGACTGAGTAAAATAATTGCCTTGTGCTCACACGACTCTTGAGATTGACTCTTGATTAGGGGAGAGCAAAGTTGTCATGTTCTATGGTTGTCAGAAACTAAATCCCTTCTTGTCTAATCAGGGAAGTTAATCCTTCCTTGAACATTCGAGAAAGTTTCTAGCGAACTCTGAGCTTAGCTGGCAAACCCAAAAATTAAGTCTAGTATCGACAGTAGTAGACCTAGTTAACGTCTGGCCTAGGCCTTTACTGCTGTAGGTACTATTCCAATGCGCAGAGCCTATTGGGAAAATAGGAGCTACACTACATGGCGCCCAACGTGTTTGGAAAGGGCGATAAAACTAACGTAAGACATTTAGAGTAACTCAGTCGTGCTTTCTCACTCAGACCCCTTTTTCCAAATACTCCAAAGACGTCTGGAGTGGGTGAAAGGTTATTATATCCTCCAAAACCTCGCAGGAGGGAACTCCTATGTATGGTTTTTGGTCTAGTCAACGTTGAAGGATAAAACAGTTCCAGAATATTGTGCATCTAATCTCTGTATTCCATAAAGAAACCTGATCTGCAAATAAAAATAATACCATCCTGTCAGTAAAATGGGAGACAGTGATGGAGAAAGAGAGGCAATTAGATTAGCTACTGAAATAGCAGATGCTGATGCTACCATGCAAGCAGCAGACGCGGATATAATACTCATTCCGGTCATTAAAAGGAGATCTATAACCTTAAAACTTATAGAAAATGGACTGACACCTAGAGGTGGCACAGTCATATTCGTAATCGAGGCACACGAATATCGGCAGACAGAGGTATACTATACATGGATACATTTTCCAGCAGCAAATGCTGTAACAAAGTACTTCCACTATTACAAAGTAGAGGAACCTCCTAACGAGTACACTCCTTTCGAGGAGGTGGAAGTACCACTCAAATTCCAAGAGCATTTGCTCTTATTTGATGGCGCCCTAAAACATAATAATCACATTACAAGGCTCGGTCCTTTAGGAAGACCAGGAGCAACGTGGCCGGTCTTAGCCGGATACACACCATATCCAGACATCGAAAGAATGCCTGCAGCAGAGCTGTTAATACAGCTAAAACAACTACTAAAAATTCACAGACAATTAGTTCAGTATGTAATGCGGACTTCAACAATTCAGCCAGCGATTAAACTTCCACAGCTGACCCCTCACCAGGGGAACACAAATAAAATTACACCACAGAACATCCAATCCTGCCTAGGTAAAGTTCCAGCTAAACGGGAACAGATACCATTCTGGTTGGCACAGAAAATTACCCAAATAGAGGCGGTGTTTCCTGACACCACCCCGCTGGAAAAACACAGAATTCTGACTATATGTCTCCCAATGGGAATCGCACCACACATTGAGGACTGTGACACTTGGGGTACAGTCTTTGCTTCCATCTACACAAAAACGCACGGTGTTCCATCCATTTCGGTAATACCAGATGTGCTAAAACAAATTCAAGATGAATATGGTCCAGAACCTGCTTTAACTCTTGGTATGAAATTACTAAAAGACTTCAAGCAGGTCTCGGCTATATTACTAGCCAACATAAAGGGTGAAGCAGCAAACGTGGCGATCCGCCAGAGGTTAAAAGAGACAGATATAGCAGACCAACCAGCTGAAATTGCCAGAATCATAGAAAAATCCTATGAAGAACTAGGCAGAGATAGTCTAGGTGGAATACCAGTAAAACCGCAACTGACTACAAGTCCAGAAAAAATGTTTTTTAATAATAATAATAATTCACCAAAAAAGAACTGGGATGGAAACAAACAATCCAATCCAAAAGAAAAGAAATTCCAGTCCAGAGGAAGGTCTCCTAGGCGAAGAGAGAAATCTCCAAACCCGAGACAAAGGTCACCTCAGAGTGAACCCTCTGGGAATAGATATAACCTTAGAAATAGGGATAATATTAAAAAACCTGATAGATATCAAGACATTGATACACGTCCCTCTCAATCTTTTCAGAATTCCTCGCAGAAATCGGAAAGAAGAGGACGATCAGAAGAGCACGCCAAGTCCAAAGACAAGGAACCTGCTCAACTGAAAAAGAAATCACAATTTCCAAAAAAGAAGGTAGCCAGTATCAAGGTAGTTAACAATGCCGAGAATACTGAGGACACAACTGAAAAACGGAGAATGGGCTCAGACAATGCTAGACAGCGCAGCAGAGGTGAGCATAGCTCGCAAAGTCCTTATGGATCATCTGGAGACAGTGGACACGAATGAATACCTTCAAGTGGAAACTGCAGATACCAGAGTTAGCAAGCCCCACAAAATATACGAGATAACATTACGTATAGAGGGAGATAAGACTAGGAAAATAAGGGGACTATTTTGGGATAACCTATCCAAAGGCTATGACATCCTTCTAGCTGAAAAAGACTGGCCACCAGAGTTTGTCAGGGAGTGCCCTCATGGCGAAGAAGTAATTATGCCTGCCTTCTCGAATCAAATACCGATTCATAAAAAATACACACTTGCTAGAAAGTGGGCAGTGGCCTTAGCACCTGCTTTATATAAAAATCATGTAGGATGGGATGAGGATTCTCCTCCTCACAAAATCCAGTTAAAATCACAACCTACTGCACAAAGGCAGTACCCAATTAAGCAAGAAGCTAAAAAACAAGTAAATGAAATACTAGATCAGCTAGAATACCAGGGGGTGATTGAAACTTGCACCTCACAAATGAACAATCCTTTGTTTCCGGTCTCCAAACCAGACAATTCGTACCGTCTAGTTTTGGATTACCGACACCTTAACACATGTTGCAAAACTTTTGCAGTGCAAAACTCACACAGTGCTGCACTAATGAATAACATAGTGCGCAAAAAATACAAAACAACCTTGGACATCTCCAACGGATTCTTTTGTCAAAACATAGCACCAGAGAGCAGATATTTAACTGCATTCTCAGTAAATGGCACTCAAAAACAATTCTGTCGGTTAGCCCAGGGGTACAAGAACAGCCCGGGGGTATTCTCAGCGAGAGTAACAGAATTACTACAACTATATGATGATGAAGCATTATCTTATGTCGATGACATTTACTTAACAGATGATGACTTGGAGACTCACTTGAAAAGAGTGAACACCATAATACTTGGTTTCGCTGCAGAGGGTTACAAATTCAACTTCAAAAAGTCCAGAATTGCCCATCTGACGGTCCTATTCTTAGGATATGAGTTATCAAGTGAAGGCAAAAGCCTGGCAGACAATTTCCTAGAGAAATGTGCCGTAATCCAAGCTCCTAAAACACTAAAAAACCTACAGTCAATTCTAGGCTTCCTAAATTTCGGAAGAACATATATTGCAAATTACGCAGAAAGGGTCAAACCCCTTTATGATCTAATTAAACCAGACTTTAAAAGATCCAGTTGGACTCAAGCACACACAGAAATTTTGAGATCCTTACAAACAGACATGCTAATTAAAACAAAATTAGAAACCCGTGATAATACACGCAACCTTGTGATCCGAGTCATCCCAGGGAGATGCGGATTCACATACCTGACCTCTAATGAGGGAGATAAGGTACCAATTGCATTTAAATCGCACTTGTACACTAAGGCTGAAATGAAATTTAGCCCAACGGAAAAAATTCTTACAGCAACACAGACAGCTATAGCAAAAGAACGAGCCCTGGCACAAGGTAAACGAATAATAATCGTGACACCAATACCAGCCTTAGAGGCGGTAACAAAGGCAAGCATTCCAAATGCGAAAGCACTCCATCCGAGATGGATACAATGGGCGAACTCTCTTGCTGCAACAGACGTGGTGTACGAATTTGATCCTTACTTAAAAACACAAGAATTTCTACAATATGAATTCGAATGTCCTCTGCCAACCGAAATTCTGCCTCTAGACCAATACGGCTGTATAATATATACAGACGGATCAGCACAACCCGCAGTAGGGGGTAAACAAGCTTACAGTGCTGCGTGCGCGATTGTTAAAGGTCGTTGGCACGAAGGGAAATTTAAACCAACCCTAACTAAGACCCAATCTCTAGGAGATTGCACAGCTCAGCGAGCTGAATTACTAGCATTCAAGATGGCGCTTGAAAATACCGATCGAGAATTCCCCACACTCATAGTGTGCGATTCGTATTATTGCGTTCAATCTTACAATGAATACTTGCAGATCTGGCTTCAAAATGGTTTCAAGGATGCGAAAGGAGGCACAATCAAGCATAAAATGCTATGGGAACAAGTAGCTCTTTTACAAAAAGAACTACCAAAGACTCACGTGATACATACACTGAGTCATCAACGTGATGGCGTTCACGTTGCAGGGAATTCATTGGCTGATGAGGCCGCAAAGGCAGCTGTGCAAACGGCTTCCGTAGCTGCCATCACCCGGTCAAAAACAAAAATAGACAGCGAAATATTACAAGCTGTCAGCGCTTCTGAAAAGGATTCGATAGAGCCACTCCCTAAAGGCTTTCCATTAAAGTACTCATACATAACAGATGAAAACAATGTTCCTTTTGCTCAAATCCCTGGAGTGGGGGATAGGGCAATTCCAAACATGGAACACAGATTAGGACTAATAATAGCGGCACACGAAGGGCTTGCTTCTACCCATGCTGGCGTCTCAGCCACAGTATCATTATTAAAACAGAGATACTGGTGGCCGCAAATGAGAAGACAAACAAGGAACTATGTTCTAGCATGTGAAATATGTAAAAAAATGAAAGTATCAACTGTGAGACGTCCAGCACAGACGCCCCTTCTAATCTCGAATAAACCATCAGCCTGTGTTTATCTAGACCACTGTGGTCCCTTACAAAGGGACGGTAACTATAAATATATCTTGGTCGCAGTGGACTCATGCACGAGATTCATATGGATGTGGCCCCAGCGAACGGCTGACGCCAGAACTGTTATAAAAGATTTGCGGGTCTTTATCGGCACATACGCAATTGGCATTCTGCATTCGGACAATGGTCCTGCTTTTAGCTCTCGGGCTTATAAGGAGGCCATGGTCAGCATGGGCGTGCAATTGCGGTACTCTTGTCCATTTCACCCTGAGGGGAACGGAATTGTTGAAAGAAAAAACCGTGACATAAAGCAATCTATAACGGCAAAGTTATTAGGTTCGGGAGCTGGGTGGGTCAAACATCTAATAAGTGTCCAACGTAGTCTAAATAACTTGCCAAGAAATTCTCTGAAGGGATTCAGTCCGTACGAATTATTATTCGGAACTAGGATGTTGATCTCTGACCTTGATAGTCAGACTTCAGTGGTAACAGAAAAAAGCTTTGATGTCAAAGACCGTTTGGCTATTTTGCAGGACTTAAACAAAACAAGAAAAGACCTGAGCAACATACAGTTGAAAGAACAGCCAACGACCACTGAAGATTCACCACCTGTCCCAGCAAGACCTGTCTGGATTCCAAAAGTCGGGGATCTAGTCAGGGAGAAGATCGCGGTAAAGAAGGAATTTGGGCCTTCTTACAGAAAAGCAGTTCCTGTATTGTCTGTCAACGGGACAAGATCAGTTGTACTACCGCCACTTGCTGGAAAAAAGGAGAACCGAGTTGTATCCATCGACCTGGTAAAACCACAACATGTGGCCGATAACAAACAGTAGGCCAAGTGGACTCCCAATAAGTAGCAGAACACCAAGGTTTGCTACCAGTACAGAGGTCCTATCAAAGAGGCTCATCACATTCGAAACGCCTACAGAAGAACAACAAGGACTATGCAACAATGCAATAGAACTAAGACCTCTGAAAACCCAAATAAAGACATTTAGCAGAGACACACCAATCTACAATGAAGTTCCAAGTGAAAATGCAAGAAACAAAAATCCTGAACCAATTGGAACAATTGACAGAACTGCATCCGGTTACTTCATCAACTTCGATGATTCCTCCGACGGTTTCAGCGAACAAAAGACACAGCCATCATCAAAATCCTTTAAAGACAAAGCGAAGGAACTTTTGAAACAACTAAAAGAAACATATCTGATCTCTCCATGGATTGAATTTTGGGTGGGTTTTGGTGCATTTATCCTCATACTTTGGCTCATCATGGTATTTACCTTGGGACGCTTCATTGAGGGAAAATATGCTAAAATGGACACAGCAAGTCAGAACATCAACTTGGTCCTCAAACCACACACATCTTCACACGTCGAGAAACGAGAATTTTCTTCAGAACTTTCTTCAGCCAACTTCACAGCAATTCCAATACCTGGTGGGGTAGCCTGGGACAACACTGACTATGAAATTTATGGTCCGGTCGAGATCCTGAAATATCCACACCAAATTAAGATCTCTTTGAGTGACTTTGCAAAACCAAACTCATTTGCTGATGATTGGGACTTTGAAAGTATTAACAATATGATGTCTGACTTAGTAATGTCTGCTAAATTTACAAAACATGATTATTTGCAGGGTTCTACAAATTATGACAGCATGTACTGCTATAACCATTATGGTAACCATTTTGTGCATAAATCTGCACAACCTAGAAATGTTTTAAGTTATAATCAATGGGAACATTGTGCTACACCTCCAAAAGGGAGCTCTAGAACCGTTTATGACAAATATTCATATTTTTCAGGTTTTAACATAACTAATGCTGAAACATTTTATTACAAATTGTCAAACAAGACAGGGATGAAAACCATGATAACCAACACAAAATTGATATATTCAGATTCTTTCTTTGAAAAAATGAATACCTTTGGATTTGATTATTGGGACAAAAATGTTGATTTGAAAAGTGTTTGGGGTACAAAAGAATGGCAAGTACAGGGTTTAGAAGCTTTGTTTAGAGCCTGCATGATCCCAGAACAAATGATATTTTTAAATGACACCGTTCAACAAACCACCTGTCTTGGCCTAGCAAAAATCAAAGATTTAAATAACCTGTCTATTCCAAAGCCAACAATGTTTAGCAATAACTCTGATATAGACATAAACCATATACTTAACCAAAACAGAACACATCCTGATTGGAAACAATGGTTGATCTGGCCCACAGATACAAATAACTGTCAAGATAGATTCCTGAATAAAACACAGGGTTTCAAAATGAACAGGCCAGACCCTAGATATCCCCAAAGACATCACCCAGGGATAATAACAACCTACAGTGTGGGCAAATTATGCCTTCAATGGCTACAAACTTCCACACTGCCTGAAATTAAGCAACACCTAACTTTACTTACTGATGGTGCTGACTTGCGTGATTTCATACTGGGACCACGCAAACAGCGTCATAAGCGTTTCATAGCAGCCTCTGTATATGCAGCATACAATGAGGCCTGGAAGGTTACTCAAATTGAGACAGCAGAAAGAATACGGGAAATTGACCGTATTAATTTGGAAAAATCACTTTCTGTAGTGGACAATGGGTTAATGACTCTGTCCTCCAGAATTTTTTCATTGGACAGCATTGTGTCTTCAGCAATCGATATATTATCGCAAGACTTACTGTTATTACAACATGGTCAGTCACAATTGCGTTCTATCGTACAGCTTGGCTGGACGTTACAAAATCTGCGTTCAGGCTACGTGCCTTGGCGTTTAATCAACACTACGTCACTATTCCAAATCTTTAACCTTACTGATAGACAAATCGGTATGGCGCAGAAGGGTGCTGATTATACAATCTTGAGCATTGAAAAACTAGAAAGATTACCAATGACAATGTCAGAACGACCTGTCAGTGAATGGATAATCCACGGAATCATAAATATTCCAATCTCAACCTTCAGGTTTCAATACTGCCAAAAATATATACAGGCTGGCATGTACGAGAAATTGGGAAAGGGGTACCTTAAAACAACTTGGAACCTGCCCTATTCACATGCATGTGTCAGTAACAAAGGACAGAAAGTGTTTCTTAGTGGCAACAATTGTGCTATGTCACTAAGCGGCACGCTTCTGTGTAACGGTATTAGTTTGCACGGAGCCTGTGAAGGGAATTCATACAACCTTTCATGTCACCAGCAAGGCGCACCTGCAACTGAAATAGAACCATTCTTTCAAAGACTCTATAATGGGAGTTACATTCTTATTGTAGACCGCAGATGCTGTAGTCTTATGCCCGGGACTCCTTATCTCGTCACTACGACGGCGAAGGTCAAGTGCTGTGGACGTTCTTTGTTCCCCAGCTCCTTTCCAGACAGGGAGGCAAGGGCATGGCCCGGTCTGAAAATTACTTCTATTCGAATAGACACTTTAAGCAGAATGAAAACAGTGCTTCTTCAGACGCCTACAAGGCTCACGTCATCTAAAGAAACGTATGATCTACAAGTCGCAAGGACGACTGCAGAGCTACATACATTATTATCAACCAATTCCCCCGTACATTTCGCGGAAATCCTGAGCGAAATCTTAAATATTTCTGATACCACTGGGGTCTCAAAGGTATTTAAGACAGTATTTTCGATGGCATTAACACCATTCAAAGCCATACTGGGTATTTTTCCAGATTTCGTCCATTCGATTTTTGGCGGACTTCCCCTGATCCTAGGACTAATTGCAGGAATCCTATTCCTGGTCCTTATTTTTCGTTATGGCAACCCATGTCACAGAACAAAATCTCACGACAATGGAAGATACGATCCTAGCCATTGGATACCGGGACCGGATATCAAAAATCCTGGGACTCTCCCGGCTTAGAGACCTAAACATGACTTGGTTTCTATCATTTCGACCAATGTGGCAAAGGTGTGTTTTACCTGTACTAAGGTGTCTGCTATGCGGAGAAGAATGCGTGTTAGACACCTGTCTGACGCTACAATCGGATGCGCCGGTGGATGCAGATACACTGTTGGTTCCTACCAAGGTTCACGCACTGTGCTGCCCTCAAAGGCTGCCAATTCTGATGACGGCATTCCTGGAATCTTCACCACTGCGATTGAAGAGTAGTGAAGTTCAAGATGAAAGCAGCATCAAACAGGTACGACCTTCTGTCAGCAATGCAAATCAGAATGTCAATGGAGACAATCATGCGCACGAATGCATGGTTACCCCTATTTCCGACTTAGAGGAACTTTCCCATGAAGCTGTTGACAGTTTTTTCGAAAGCCTGAATGATATGATGTTCTCTCCGGAACAGAAATAGAGACTTTTGAGTAAACTCGCACACGGCGTTCCCTGAATTCGGCCTTCAACTTTAAAAATAAAGTCACATGAACAATTACAATCCAGTTCACGGACAGCAACTTTTTTCAGCAAGCCCCTAAAATATTTTTCTATATATTTTTTCCCGGGACACTGATCTTCTGCTTAAAGTAAGAAACTATTCCTAGAGAACTAAGATTTCTATTTTTTTAGATACTTTATAGACTTTATATAGACTTTAGCTGCCCACTGGTATGTTCACAATATATTTTATGTGATGAAATGGTTTCGACTTTTTTTCTGTATAGCCATATTAAGAGCCATTTCATGTGTATTTCTCATATACCAAAAAGCAATAATGCATAACAATGCATGTTTACTTTTGCATTTAATTCATAGCTTAAGTGCATACAATATATATGACTGCAATTTTCCAGTATATTTGAAAATTTCAAAATGCATTTATGTATTTTGGGGTGGTAAGGTATACACTATACTCTATAGTATGTTGTACTATGTTATACTATGCATAGATTAGTAGATATGACCATAGTTAGCGTGGAGTGGGTGTCGTGTATTTCTATAGGTTCTGAATCGATCCCCCTATTCCTGACCCTATTCTGGTTAAACTTACTAGCTAGTTAACTAACAGTCAGCCCATGAGGCAAGAAATCCCCCATGATGCAGATACCGTTATCTGACGCAGTCACACTACGGCACAGGAACGTGTTATCTGATTAGGTCATAACGCTTGAGATCTAATTAGACAAGCGATATTCCTCCAGCCCCTGATAAGGCATACGACGTTCTCATAACAAATCAAACCTATGACAACCTGGATAATCCGTGCGGCCATTGTTTTGATTTCACAGAGAACTTTAGTAAAGAATGTGCTAACGAGCAAGTCGTATGACATCTTTATTGACGTACCTATGTCCATCCTTACGTCAATCCCGGCACCTTTAAGGTATAAATATTGCCGACCTTGCCCTATGCAAAACACACGCGTGGTGACAAGACGGAGCAGCCATACTTGCCGAAGCAGAGAGCCGAAGCAGACCCCGCAGGCAGCAGCCCCGCCTTCCTGACGCGCTGAGAGACGCGCTGCTATCTCAAGCCGAGAGACCCAGCACCGGCGCTTCTGGGCAGCCCTCGCAGGCAGCCTGGAATATCGAGAGCAGAGAAAGAGATACCATTCCTCATTCATCCTAAATTCCAGGTACAGAACTGTATAACCCCTCACAGAGAATTCTTTAGTTATTCACTTGGCAAAAACAAACTTAACTTAAACTGTAACTTTCTATTCCCGCCCACGTATTAGACTTAGGTCAGGTACACGGGGTAGGCGTATTTAGAAACACCAGTTGAGTACGTTTAGTCAAATGTATATGTGTATGTAAATATATTTTAATCATTTTAAACATCATATGGCTCAGAAACCATATCAATGTTTTTACAGTATTATTTTATACTATTGCTTCTAATGTATGCACTTTACTTAACTATAAGTATCGCAATAATATCGATCCATTTCTCTTGTACGAGAAAAGAGACTGATCAATAAATAACATCTTTTATTGAACACGCCCCGTCTCTTCCTTTTCTCTACATTCTGATGAGACTAAGAATGCACGTACTGACTGAGTAAAATAATTGCCTTGTGCTCACACGACTCTTGAGATTGACTCTTGATTAGGGGAGAGCAAAGTTGTCATGTTCTATGGTTGTCAGAAACTAAATCCCTTCTTGTCTAATCAGGGAAGTTAATCCTTCCTTGAACATTCGAGAAAGTTTCTAGCGAACTCTGAGCTTAGCTGGCAAACCCAAAAATTAAGTCTAGTATCGACAGTAGTAGACCTAGTTAACGTCTGGCCTAGGCCTTTACTGCTGTAGGTACTATTCCAATGCGCAGAGCCTATTGGGAAAATAGGAGCTACACTACACCATATACGAGGTTGGGGACAAGACAGGCAAGCTCCTGGCATGGTTAGACAGGAGGGATAGAGCGCAGAGAACAATAGCCCAACTTCAAACTCTGGCGGGTACCATTGTCACCGCCCCCGAAGATATAGTAAGCACCCTGGCTGACTATTTTGAGCGAGTCTACACCTCTAATTCCCGAATGACACTAGAGGAAGCTCATACGTATATAAAAGATATTCAAATGCCGACTCTTACGGAGAAAGCAGCATTGACTCTGGAGACTGACTTCACGATTGATGAGGTTAAAATGGCCATTCATTCTCTGCAGTCCGGGAAGGCTGGGGGGCCCAATGGCATCCCCCTTGAGCTATACAAACGCACGTCTGATACCACTGCCCCATATCTCCTGAATATGTTCCTACATAGCTTGGAGGCCGGTGTCCTGCCGCGTGACCAACGAAGAGCCACTATAGTTGCAGTGCCTAAACCGGGAAAACCCCTGGATGTCTGCTCTTCTTACCATCCGATATCTCTGCTTAATGCTGAAGCAAAGATGATTTTAGCTAAGATAATTGCCGCCCGCCTTACCCCACACCTCGAAACACTCATCCACCCTGACCAATCGTGGTTTATGCCCAATAGAAGCACTGCACTTAACCTGCGGAGAGTCCATGCGGCTGTGGCACGTATGCCCTGTCTTCAAGAACCGGCAGTCATTCTTTCCCTAGATGCTCGAATGGCATTTGACATGGTGGAGTGGACTTATCTATTTGCAGTTCTCGAGCATCTGGGCTTTGGTCCCAGGTTCTGTGCCTGGGTGCGCTTATTGTATTCTTGCCCTCAGGCCCATGTGGTGGCCAATGGACATATGTCCATGGACTTTGAGCTAGGTCGTGGCACGCACCAGGGCTGCCCATTGTCTCCTTTGCTCTGGCATTGGAGCCATTGGCGGCCTGGATCCGATGGACGTGCATGATCAGGGGGCTACACTGGACTGCAATGTGGGAGGACCTCATCTCCTTGTATGCGAATGATATTCTTCTCTACTTATCTTCCCCTGGACGGTCTATCGTGGAACTCTTGGACATTTGTGAAATTTTCGGGAGGGTATCTGGTTATACCATTAATTGGTCTAAGTCTGCCCTATTTGTCCTCAAAGGCCCGCCTCCACAACTTCCTCTGGAATGCCCCGTAAGGGTTACAGAAGATTCCTTTAAGTACATGGGGGTGTGGATTACGCCCAATCCTTGTGTCTTCCTCCTTAAAAATCTGGAACCTCCCCTTGAGCGATTCCGATCTGATGTAAAGCATTGGCATACCCTGCCTCTGACTCTTCTGGGTAAAGCGGCTCTTTACAAGATGATGACACTTCCTCGGCTGTTGTATATCTTGGAAAATACCCCGTTTCCTGTCCCTGTAAAGTATTTCAAGCAAATAGACGCCCTAGTTTCAGGTCTACGCTGGGGTACTTAGACGGCACGAATGTCACGTGGTAAATTAGTCAGGAGCTGGTATGACGGAGGCGTTGCCCTCCCAGATATCCAGTTGTATTACTGGGCCGCCCACTTAAAAATAATAAACCAATGGCTTCATGCCTCACAAACAGAGCCGGCATTCCAGGCGGACCGCTATGAGATAGGGGAGGCCGGGACTCTCTCTGTATGATACGACAAGAAGGGCACGTCGTTCCTCCTTGGCCCAACAGCACACACAGTAGGTATTTGGTACGCTGCGCAGACTCGTCTCTGGTGCAGAGACACAATTACCCAGATGACTCCACTGTGGTCTTCACGCAGGCTGGGCAAACTACGCAACAGCAAAGGGTTTCGAGAATGGGACCTGATAGGCATCACCACGGTAGGCGACCTGTGGAGGAGGGGTACAATCATACCATTTGACCAGCTTCAAACTCAATACGAATTAGCACCCACCGAAAGATTTAGATATTTACAGATCAGCCATGCCCTACGGTCGGTTATCCCGCCAAACACACACCTGCCTGAATCGACCCCATCGGAAGACAGGCTACTCATTGAACATATGCATTAAAAGCGACATCTTTCACATATCGCAAGCTAGTTAATAATTTACCTGATCCCACCTTGAAATTAAGGCGCAGTTGGACCGGAGACTTGGGGGACTTTGACGAGGCGGACTGGCAGACAGCGCTCTCTTCCCCACGAGAAGTGGCCATACCCTCCAGACTCCGCTTGATACAGTTGAAAATACTTCATCGAGTATACTACACTAGGACCACTCTGCACACCATAGGGCGCGCCACACACCGCTTTTGTCTACGGGGGTGCGGGGAGCAAGGAACATTCTTCCACACCATATGGCAGGGCCCCCGCGTCGCTGCCTACTGGGCTAAAGTCATGAGGACGATGTTGCAGGTGTTCAATACATCTGTGCTGCCTGAGCCACGGTGTTGTTTATTGAACATATGGGACCCGAACGACCTTACCCACCCTGCTCAAGACTGGGTGACGTTGGGTATAATGTTTGCCAAGAGAAATATTGCCAAATATTGGGGAGCTGCGGAGATACCCAAGTTGAGAGACTGGTGCACAGATTTAGATGCTGCTATGTTGGCGGATAGAGTGGTATACCTACACCGGGGTTGTCCACGGAAATGGGATAAAATCTGTGGTGCCTGGAATGAACACAGAGGGCATCTGTGCAATCTTCCAAGGCCAGCTGAGGACAGTGATTCTGAGTGTTAGGTGGGAGGGGGTAGGGGGCTATGGGACTGTACCGATGGATTTAGAACAATGTTATTTTAATGTTTTGCAAATTATATGGACACTGCCTTGTACATTGCCTTACTTATCATGCTATGTGTGTACCACTTATCTATCAAAAGCCCTCTTATTGTTATTAATAAAAACAATTTAAAAAAAAATGGAAAACCTTGATCCCAACCAGCTAGGCCTAAGATACAAGCTTGTTGGGCCTCCACCATCCCAAATGGAGGCTCCAGGGACCGTTCGTATCCATGGTGCCCATGGAGCTCAGAGTTGCATCTGCATCACATCACGTGTCTGCAGCAGGCATTCGTGGGCCCGCTATGTCAGCTAACAGTAGTGACCCAATGCTAGGCTGCAACAGAAACAGGAGCACGAGCTCGCAAGATGAGGCTGCTGTGTTGGGTGCAGCTCCTATTTGAGCCATGCCCACTATTCAGATGCCGCTTACTCTCCTGAGCAGCTGCATCTTTGAGCAGCGACTCCTGAGTTCCTGTTCCCTCGCCGGTATCATTTTTTCGAGTCCCTGTTCCCTCGCCGCCATCATATGGGCAGCCCTACAAAAATAAAACAAACATATATGATTAAAAGTGGTAACACGCTTGTGCCATAACGCTTCTCATTAACAATCGCTACTTACCTTGGAAACGTGCTCAGAACCCTGCCAAGAAGGGTCAAGGTGTAGAGTTAATGCTTGCTATTTGCTTTGGAAGCATTTACTTGAACCTTTAAAAAATGGAGGCACTCCTGATTTAAAGACAAACCGAGACTATTTATAAATGTTTAAGCATGAACTCTGGTACAAAAGTGTTTAGACATAACACTTTTACCAAACCTGTGGCAGACAAGTAACCAAATCCAGAATTTTAATGCAGTGTTTAATGCTTTGCTATGAATGTGTAATCCTACCGCACTACGGCTATACTTGTGTGGTTTATGTAAACCTTATGAAAGTCTCCATGCAGGCTCATGTATAACAGGTATACGTATGTGTATTGACGTATGCATGTTTAGTCATAACTGGTAAAGTGCATCAACACTGAGTACCCGGTACTCTGTGAAAGGAGCTGGTGCCAAAGCGTACTGTCACCTAGGTAAAACAACCTCACTGAGCAAAGGCCTCGGTATGTATTACACTTACTTACCTGATATCTAGATCGTATGACCAAGTAGGAATACATACATTATTTATTCTTTTCATTTAAGGCACAGGACCACACCACAGAATACACAAGAGAGAGGGAGCACCAAAGGCGGGAAAAGGGACTCCATCGGGTATTGATTCTGGTCGGGTGGAAGTGGGGAGTTGTAGAACTACAGTGGGTAACTACAGAGTGGAGTATTTAGTAGTAAGGCTGTTCTCGCCCCTCTTCTTGTAGAAGGACCAAGGAAGCAGGACGGTTCCAAAGTCAAGAACGGAATCCCGGTTGCCGGAGAACAACTCATTGATCTCTCTCTCTCTCTCTCTCTCTCTCTCTCTCTCTCTCTCTCTCTCTCTCACTCTCTCTCTCTCTCTCTTGTGATCCCATTCCCATTTCCCCCATGGGGCCGGGGCCCTGGCGAGTTATCTCTCGCTCAGGTCTCCGGTACTAGGGATGAGCTGGGAACTAGAGTCTAGGTTTGTCTCGCTTCTGCAGGAAACCAGGTTAGTGAGTGACACTGAGCATCAGTGGTGGCTCGCACAGGTAATGCTGTGGGGAGGGACTGGGTGGGGGGAGTGGAGTGTGACATACGACAGGAAAGTGGAGAGTAAGGAAATAAATCAATAAAAGCACTTACTTTGGCTCGCAGCATCGCAGAGTCGGCGCCCAATGGGAACAGTCCAGCCCGAACTGCCAGGCCAGGTCCTCCTTGGACTGGAAACAAGCATCCTGGGATCGTTTTCGGGCTTCCAGCCCTCATCAGCCAGGATAGCTTGACTCCAGTGGCATGGAGAGCACGGGACCCACATCTGGGCATACCCGTCCCACTCGGGGTGACAAATGCAAAAAGAACAATTGATGGAAAGAATGCAGAACAATGTCATACATTCACCCCAGTACAGAGATCTGGGCCTAAATCCATCGTTTTTTTTGCTTGCCATGCCGGTTTGGACCTAGCCATAGGTAAATCAGTCTTGACCCTGCACCCAATGGGAACAGTCTAGCACGAACTGCCAGGTCAGGTCCTCCCTGGACTGGAAACAAGCATCCTAGGACCGGTTTCGGGCTTTCAGCCCTCATCAGCCAGGATAGCTTGTCTCCAGTGGCATGGAGAGCACGAGACCCACATGGCACAGGGGTCAAGACTGATTTGCATATAGCTGGGTCTGAACTGAGGTGGGGAAGTGAGCTAAAGAATGTTTATGGATTCAATCTAGATCTGTGACTGGGGTAAGTGTCTGAAAAGTTTCAGCACTCCGTCCATCATCCCTAAGTTGGTAGAGTATGCCCTTGCCCAGACGTAGGTCCCTTGCTCACTTTGCCACTGGGTTCAAGCTAGCCTGGTTGATGAAGGGTGTTACCCAGAAACCGGTCCCAGGATGCTTGTTTCCGGTTCAGGGAAGACCTGGCTTGGCAGTTCAGGCCGGACTGTTCCCATATGGCACAAGGTCAATACTGATTTGCATATAGCAGGGTCTGAACTGAGGTGGCGAAGTGAGCTAAAGAATGATGATGGATTCAAACCAGATCTGTGACTGGGGGTGAGTATCTGAAAACTTTCAGCACTCCGTCCATCATCTCCTTGTGTTTGCTTACTTAGTTTTGGGCTGTTTTTAGTGGCTACTGTACCACACAGGCTCGAACACACTAAGTTGTCCAGCCTTTCTCCCAGGACCACAAAGGAACACATACAGAAGAAAGAAAAATGGGTTAACTTGATTGAATGTTGCTCCTTTGACTAGCTGAAATAAACAAGGTTTGTAGTTTATCCAAAAATTCACAACTGCTGCTGAGAAAACCAAGACAGTTTCTCAATAGAATACTATTCGCCATAGGGCACCATGATATTTTATTGTAGTATCGTCCCATCTAAGCATTATAATTGCATTGGGGTAGTAACTCGACTCCAGTAGGTGGAAGCCCCTTCTGTGTTTGTGTATACACATAATCGAACTGCTCTTTTTTACCTATCTGGAAAAAGACCTATTCATTTTCTAAATACTAGGTCTGATTGGACATTAAGTTTATTGAGTGTTATCTACTGTACCAGACTGTATCTGTGACACTACCACATCCATGAGTAACCCTTGGTTCATTGCCTTCACTACCTCTTGGGACAAGATCCCAAAGGTACGCTTTGTTACATTATTTAGTACTCCAGGACAGTATTTAGTGATTTATGGCATGATATGGTGCTTCAGGGCATTATTTGGTACTACAGAACATTATTGTATGCTTCATGCCATTATTTGGTGCTTCAATACATTATTTGGGGCTTCCGAATATTATTTGATACTACAGTGCATTATATGGACTTTGTGGCATTATCTGGTGTTTCAGGGCATTCATTGGTGCTCCTGGCTATTATTTGGGGCTTCAGAACATTATGCAGTGCTACAGAACAGCATATGGTGCTTCAAAACATTTAAATGGGGCTTCAGCATATTGCCCAGCTCTAATTGAGATTTTCCGGTGCTCCTGGACATTGATCGGTGCTAGTAGATATTGCTGGTCCCTTGTGGACAATTCCTGGACCTTTTGAATGTTCCTTTTGGAATTTTTCTGATGTTTCTTGCCTTCACTCTGTGCTGATCAATTGAAGCTGAACATTATCCGGTACTTCCACTTATTATTCAGTTGTTCTGCACATAATCTGGTGACCAAATAGTTGTTCAGTGTTCTGGACATTAGTCTGTGCTCTTAAAATGATCTAGTACTCCTTCACATTATCCGCTGCTCATGGATATAATCAGGTGTTCCAGAACAGTATCCAGTGTTCCGGGATATCACCTGGATTTCCAAGGCATTACCTGATGCTCCTGGACATAACTTGGTATTCTTCGACATTATCTGATGTTCCTGGACATAACCTGATTCTCCTTTTTTTTATTGCAATTTTATATAGTGCAAACTCAACCCGAAGGTATGGTAGCACTTTACATGAGAACCAGTTACATTACACAAGGACGTATTCATTTTTGGTTGGCATGGGGGGATTAACCTACGATGTTGGTCGGGGACTGATGTATTACGACTATGGCGGTCGGACTGCCATGGGACCGCCTCAACCTCCAGGGATCTGCAATCCCTGGCAGTAGTCTGAGGCTGCAATATGCTCGGCCCTGCCACTGCGGCACCTCCAAGCATATTACAAGTTTCCACACTGCCAGCAGTCTCATGGTGGTGCTCACGCCATGAAAATGCTGGCGGTGAGGAAACTAAAGGGGCCCTAAATGGCTTCCTGTTGCCTCAGCACCTGGGGAAACATGCAGAAGGGCACATGGTGTGCCCCCTGTGTGCACACACCCAGTTCCGGTACAGCATGGACTGCACAGTTCATGCCATGCTGGAACTTGCTTTGGTGCTCCCTTGGTGCTGCAGATGTAAGGCTCACATATGAGTCTTAGAACTGCACTGCTGCAGGACTTCCAAAGCACCACCCGCCAGACCACAAGAAAACTCGTAATATGGTGAGCAGGTGCCAGTCAACTTTGGTGGTGTGGGAGCGGGACACTGGTATGGCAGCCCGCTCCCACACCGCCAAAGTTGTAAACAGGCCCTTAGTAATTTGCCTAGAATCACAGGATGTTGAGCCGCCTCTGAGACTCAAAGCTGGTTCCCCAGTTATGCCACTCTTGGACATTATCTGATGTTCCTGGACGTATCCTGGTGCTCTTGAGCATTATGTGATGCTACTGGACATAACCTGGGGCTCTTGGATATTATCTGATGCTCTTGGATGTACCCTGGTGCTCTTTGGCATTCTCTGATGTTCCTGGACATACCCTGGTGCTCTTGGGCATTATCTGATGCTCCCGGACACATCCTAGGGCTCTTTGACATTATCTGATGCTACTGGACGTACCCTGGTGCTCTTGGGCATTATCCAGTGCTTTAAATGGGCCGGTACTCACAGGTACTGAGTAGCTGCACTTTTCCAGTGCCAAGGAGAGTGCCAGTGCTCTGATTGATCAGATGGGCACTGGGCCGCTGCCTGAGGGCCTGCTGTGCCCGGTTTATTTGGCAGCATGTTTGCCATTTTGGCGCCTGCTGAAGGCCTGTCGCAGGGGTAAGTGGGCCTCTGCTCCCGATGCTCTCATTGTCCTCTGCCGCCCCCTGCCGGGCCTCCATGCTGGGCCGTCTTGCTAGTGTATTGGACATCGGCTGCCAGGGGCACAGTGAGAGCCTGCATAAGTGACCGTGCCATTAAACGCTTGGCCTCCCACTGAGGCCTGACTCATTTGCTCCTGCAATTCCACCCCTGTCCACCTGCTGGGACATTGACAGGGATGAGGTGGTGGAGATGGTCTACGCGGTCTGCCAGGAGCCCAGGTGAGGTGGGAGGAGGTGTACTGACCTGCCCATCAGAGGAAAGTATTGTTCTTCCCCTGACCTCTGCCCTACTGGACTCTGCACATGCTCACGACCCTGCAGTGCTCACTGCCTGCCACTGCAAGCTCTCAGGCTCTGTGGCCTTCTGCTGAGGGACGAGGAAGGAGAAAGGGGTGAAAGAAGATAAAGAGTGAGGGTGCAGAGATAGAAGGAGCAGAGGAGAGTTTAAAGGGTGAAAAAATAGAGACAGAAGGGGTAAGTGCAGACAGAGATCGGGAAGAGATCGAGACGGCTATGGAAAGAGTAACAGAGGCACGGAGGTGGCAGATTAGAAATAGAAAGAGTGATAGTAGAAGATTATAGGATATTTTAGTGGTAAAGAGAGTGGGGCAGCAAGAGAAATGGATACAAATGGGAGAGAAATGAGTGGGGGGGGGTCGAGAGATTAGAGATGTGAAAATTGGTAGAGAGTATTTGTCTCCTTGTTTGTGTGCGTTTGCCTGGTTGTGTGTATGCTTGTGTGTGAGAGAGAAAGTAAATCAGAGAGGAAGAGAATCAGGACACCCAGGAGGTATTTGAAAAGAACTGCGTCTAATACCTGTTATTAATGATGCTATGCCAGTCTCTCTTGTCCTGGTGCACATTGATTCTTAGCCTGAAAGTGCTAATAGTACTGTTGATGGCATGGCTGCATTCATGGTTTAGAAGCACCTTGCATTGCTCCCAGAAGTACATCACACCACCCTTTATTAGCATATGAACCTGTTAATGTGCACATATGGAAAGTTTGGGACAACTGTCAAGGGCAATGCAAGGACAAAATGAATACTCAATAGAAATGTTTCTATCATCATGTCTCACCCCGCCTCTAACCCGCCCACTTGCCATGCCCCCAACTCAATTTAATGACTACCTGCACTTATTTTTTTCCATTTAAAGCACTGACATTATCTGATGCCCCTGGACATATCCTGGTGCTCTTGGGCATTAGCTGATGCTCCTGGACATATCCTGGTGCTCCTGGACATTATCTAATGTTCCTGGACATACCCTGGTGCTCTTGGGCATGATATGATGCCCCTGGACATATCCTGGTGCTCATGGATATTATCTGATGCCCCTGGACATATTGTGGTGCTCTTGGGCATTAGCTGATGCTCCTGGACATTATCTAATGTTCCTGGACATACCCTGGTGCTCTTGGGCATGATATGATGCTACTGGATGTCATTTGCATACTTCGGGGCACAGGACATTTCACGGTGCTCCTGGACATTGTTTTAAGTTTTCAAATGTAATGTAAAATGACATATCCTGGTGCTCCTGTACATTATCTAATGTTCCTGGACATACCCTGGTACTCTTGGGCATGATATGATGCCCCTGGACATACCCTGGTGCTCTTGGGCATGATATGATGCCTCTGGACATATCCTGGTGCTCTTGGGCATGATATGATGCTACTGGATGTCATTTGCATACTTCGGGGCACAGGACATTTCACGGTGCTCCTGGACATTGTTTTAAGTTTTCAAATGTAATGTAAAATGACATATCCTGGTGCTCCTGTACATTATCTAATGTTCCTGGACATACCCTGGTACTCTTGGGCATGATATGATGCCCCTGGACATACCCTGGTGCTCTTGGGCATGATATGATGCCTCTGGACATATCCTGGTGCTCATGGATATTATCTGATGCTCCTGGACATATCCTGGTGCTCTTGGGCATGATATGATGCCCCTGGACATACCCTGGTGCTCTTGGGCATGATATGATGCCTCTGGACATATCCTGGTGCTCATGGATATTATCTGATGCTCCTGGACATATCCTGGTGCTCTTGGGCATGATATGATGCCCCTGGACATATCCTGGTGCTCTTGGGCATGATATGATGCCCCTGGACATATCCTGGTGCTCATGGATATTATCTGATGCTCCTGGACATATCCTGGTGCTCTTGGGCATGATATGATGCCCCTGTACATATCCTGGTGCTCTTGGGCATTATCTGATGCTCCTGGATGTCATTTGCATACTCCGGGGCACAGGACATTTCACCGTGCTCCTGGACATTGTTTTAAGTTTTCAAATGTAATCTGTTGCTCTTGGACATTGTTGTTCCTTCTGGATATCTCCTGGCGCTCTTGGATATTATCTGGTGCTCTTGGACATCTGCTGCTGTTCTCAGACATACCCAGTGTCCCTGGACATAATCCAGAGCCCCGAGAAGGCACCCAGAGCTGCTGGTCATAATCCGATCCTACAGGACATTGGCTGGCCCTGTGCATAGCTTCTGCTACATTTGGATGCTATCCGGAGCTCATGGGCATAACCTGGGCCGCCAAAACACCACCGGGTGATGCTGAACAGTATCCTTTGCTCCTTGGCCCTATTTAGTGCCCCAAGACATTATATGGCCCATCAGGACATTGTAGTATGGGCTGGAAGATTGTAGGCGCGATAGGGCATCACCCAGTGACGTCGGGCATTACCCTGTGCTCTCTCAGATTGCCAGGTGCTCCTGGATATTACCCGATGCCTCTGGGCATTATCTGCTATCCTTGATTCTTTCGGCGGGACGTGTGCCTCCCAGTCACTCTTTAATTGCGCCCACTGTGCGCGGCTGCAGAGCCCGAGATCTATTGATTAGGAAGAGCATCTCTGCCATTCCCATGGCAACCGAGCGCCGGGAGTGCGTAGTCAGGACACGAAGGAGACGCTGCGTGAGTCAACTGTGCGTGCGAGGACACTATCAATGTAGCTGCCCCTCCCATTCTGAGGCACGACAGAAGCCTTACACACACACACACACATTCCCTCCCTCTCCTTCACTCCAATCTGAACTCACTCTGCCTTGACTCCAACCACTGCACAGGACTCTCACATCCACTATCGCTTTAAACCAACCATAAACCCCAGCCTTGTAAAAAGCCCTATCACAGAAACGGTTACCCTGGCATCCATACCAACCCCTCGCCATTCACAGCGCTATACAGACATCTCACACAAACCGTAACCGTGTCCAGCTGCAACCTTAATACACAACATTGTAACACACAAACTCCAACATTGACCCTCACATAACCACCCCCTTAACTAACCCTACCTTAACTAACCGTACGGTAATTAACTCTTAATAACTCAACCCACCCATAGGCTTAAACCTAATTATAACTTCTATACCTGAGCCCTCTTCACCCCGCACTATTTGGGTTTCTCCTTCAAAATGTGTACCTGCTGTCAGATTGCCAAATAGGCAAAGTAGCGGCCTATGGGCCCCACTCGTTTTAGGGGCCATGTAACAATGGATCAAAATAATATTGATTTGATCTTGAAAAAAATTACAATCACGCTTTTTTAAAATATCGTTACCAAAAGATAGAAAAAAATAAACTCAGAGAACTGTAAACTTTACATTAAAGACTCATTAGAGAAAGTACTGTTTTATTGGAATGTACCCATTAACAATTTAAAGTACATAAACCAAAGACATCAGATTAACATAACAGTTTGTCTCTTAAAAGCTCGTCTTCTGGCAACTGGCAGTTTGAAAAAAGTCGGGTTAATTGGGTATTTGGAGATAATTTGTGAGGGGAGGGTGAAATTCCGAATTCCTAGGTGGCTACGCATTGTTTAATCCGGCACTACTGAAGTATAACTCCGTCCTGCTTTTATCATAATGTCCACAACTGCCCTCTCTGCATCCAGCAGCGCAGTAGCGGCCTATTATACAAATGCAACCGTAGCCCAACTGCAAACTAACCCATAGCATAAAAACTGGCACAAATTCACTCTAACGCAAACCTAACTCCACCCTAACCAACCCTTAGCAACTCACTCGACCTGACAAATGACAAACCTGCCCACTCTGCGTCCCACACACCCAGCCAACTCCCACCAATCCCAACCTTAATGCAGTTCCCCACTGTAAACATCTCTTGCAAAGCTGTCTTCTCCATAGCACAGTGCAAGACTTTCACTCAGACAGTAACTCTAAACCTCTAACCCAACTCAAACTAAAGGTTACCCAAGCCAATCCTTACTCACACACCCCACCGGCATACCTCAACAGTCGACTCACCTTCTACACCCCGAACCGCCAACTCCGCTCCCCCGACTTCGCACTCGCAACCATCTCCCGCATCTGAAGAGCGACCACTGGCGACAGATCATTCTCCTACCTCGCCGCAAAGACCTGGAACACTCTCCCCATCCACCTGCAGCAGACCCAGGACCTACTTACCTTCAGGAGGCTACTCAAGACCCGGCTGTTCGAGCAGTAGCGGCAACCTACACCCTCAGCGCCTTGAGACCCTCCCGGGTGAGTAGTGCGCTGTATAAAAGCCCTGATTGATTGATTGATGCACCCTACATGGAGAAAATGGCAGAGTGCGCATGACCGGTTTGGTCGGCCCAGTCAGGGCCCGTAACATTGGGCTAGACCCTCCTCCCCTGCCCTGATGCAGGACTACCCACCAACCCACCCGCCCGCCACCAAACACTTTTGCTTTCTCGCAGTGCGAGGAGCAGTAAATATAAAATGGTATTCATACAATTTTTTGTTACTGCTTCTTGCACTACGAGAAAGCAGTGGGGCAACGCGCCACTACCCACATAGAGGAGCCGCCCCTGCCGCCCCTGCCTACCATTAATACCAATCCTAGACACCCAAAACCCAACCCAAACAAACTCACAGTCTAAGCCACCACCCCAAGGCCTGCCCAGTCTACCTGATCAAACATCCATTGACAAAGCAAAAAGGTCTGGCGTTGGCTGCCAGCCCTTTGGTTTTGTCAATGCTTTTTTTTCTCATCACTTTTGCAGAACATTATTGTTGGCAAAACCTCTGAGCCCTCATCTGTGTAAAAAAACTTTTACCAAAAACACAAATATTTTTGGTCTAAAAAATCACACATTTCCATAGTAGTCCCTGACTCTTGAGGGACCTGCTTTGTGTGTGGATGTGCTCATTGGAAGGGAAAATGCCCTAACTCACAGTGAAGGTTGTAGTGGGCTGACCCACTGCCGCACGCTTTAGTGTGCAGAAAAAAATATGAATAGCACTGAAACAGGACAATTGATGGAGAGGGCTGGCTCAAAGCCCCTATAACACCGGACATAAAAAAATATTTTTGGGCATGTTGTGTAACCCTAGCCCTTACCCTATCATAGCACACGCGCGAGCGCGCGCACTCGGAAGCACCTACGCGCGCGCACACACACTCTGTACACGCACAGACTATATCTTACAAGACGCTGAAAGGAACAAATGCCGTGTGGGATGGCTGGGAGGAGGCGTGTCCCGCGTGCGGAGGAACGCGGGGAGGGTGCGAGACAGAAACGGAGCCTCAGTGAAAACAACCTGTCTTTGTTGTTCCAGGATCTGCAATTTCCTCCTCCCGCTTTGTTAATGCGGAGGATGTACTAGAACTTTGGGCCGAGAACAGTCTGTTCCCTCTGCCAAGCGGAGCTGTGACTGCCAGCAGGGCACCTTCGCTCTGTTCACTGGCACAGCCGCCTCCCTGGGGGGAGGATGCCGGGCACACACTGCTCCTGCTTAGCGAGAAAGCAGGGACGCGCCAGTGCCTGCCTGACGCAGGCTCTGATAGTCTGGCAGAGAGACAGACGGGCGGACAGAGTTAAAGGAAGAGATAAACAGCCGAAGAAAAGAGGAAGGGATACGAAAAGGCAGAGGAAAGAAAGTGCAGAAAAAAGAGATGGGGTGAAAGGCAGGCAGGATGGAAAATGGACAGAGAGACAGAGGATCGATAGATAACGGGACTAATGTTATAACATTATATATTGTAATTGCATTTATATAGCGCTTACTCCCGCTAACGAGGCGTCAACGTGCTTTTTTGGCGAGGAGCACACTACTACGGAACCCATAACGGATTAGTGGTGAATTAGTATAGTGAAAATATGAAAATAATTTGAGTGGTTGATATGTTAGTCAGTTATTTAGATTGAGAAGGATAGCGGAGGGATAGAGCAGGGAAAAAGGTTTGAATTTATATAGCGCTTGCTACCCCAGATGGGTGTTGAAGGGCTTTTTCGGCGAGTAGCATGCTACTCTGGAACCCATAAAGGATTAGTGGTGAATTAGTATAGTGAAAATATTAAAGTCATTTGAGTGGTCGATATGTTAGTCAGTTATTTGGATTGAGAAGGATAGTGGAGGGATAGAGAAGGGAAAAGGGTTTGCATTTATATAGGACTTGCTACCCCTGATGGGAGGTTAAAGTGATTTTTTGTGTCGAACAGAGGAGGAATAAACTGTAGGGAAAGGAAGGCACATCTTGCCAGAACAACAACCTTAAATTATCCTCACGCCTGGGAAAAGTTAAGCAAATGACATGGGAGCTTGCCTGTGACTGGCTCACCGTTGCTCGAGGCACTCTCCAGTTTAGAATTATTGACAAGACAGTTGGGTTTTAACTTCTCAGACAGATAGTCTGGAAGGACCAGATAGACAGACTCCTATACAGACTATTTGGACCACAAAGACTGACTATAGTTAGGTAGACTTCAAGCACTGGACCCACAGACATCTGGGACCGGACAAACAGACTCCTTGATAGTTGGATTGCTGGAACCAGAAAGACAGACTACTAGAAAAAAAGACTTTTAGGACCTGTCACTCAGACTACTAAATAGAGAGACTGCAAGCTCCAAACAGACAGACTACTAGATAGACCACATGCATTAGAAGACAGACTACTAAACAGACTGTAAGTGCCAGACAGACAGCTATGTAGACCAACAGCAGGGACCAGACATGCAGACCGCAAGAGCCAGACGAGCAGACTGCCAGATAGAAAGACAGCAAGGGACAGACAGACAACTACTAGTCAGATAGACTGCAAAGACTAGACAAACTTTTAGATAGACTGCAATACTAGATCTGGGGTGCTTGGGTAGCATTTTTATGCATAAAACACTGTGGCTGACATCCAGATGTGAACCTCTAGTCACTCCCATGGCCTTTGATGTTGGCCTATCAGACTTGGAGTTGCTCTTGCTGTGATGGACGGCTTTCTGGAGGAAGGGCAGGACAGAGGAGTGGGCACTTGAAAAGGAAGTAGACCCCCAAACTTAAAAAACTAAGACCCTAAAACGCATTTGGTGTCTGGAAATAGAATATAAGAAGTGGTGCCTGATGTCCCCAAAATTGTCAACTGCCAACTCAGCCAGTCAGGCTGTTTGCCGAGGAGGAGCAGCTCTGAAAGACTTCTGCCAGTGACCTGGACTGGGTGCTAAGGCATGCCAATCTCCGAGCTGGGTGAGGGGAAATCACCAAGGGAAATCGAAGGCCCCCTGCCCCTGGAACCTGGTAAACCTTTGTCTGCCTGCATGCTAAGACCTGTGTGCCTGGTGAGGAAGAAGGAGAGTGCTTGGAAGGAGCAAGGTCCAGTGGGGCGTCCTGTTGGATCTCTGTAGCAAGGTGTGCGGATACGGCTGCTGCACCAATTGGATTGATGCCCGTGTGCAGAGTGAAGTTGGCGACCTCGTATGCCATAGGAGAGAAGAGGAGTTCACTGCTGTACCGATCAGGCCATCACTTGTGTGCACGACTCCGTCTCCGGAGCCTCAGGGCCAAGGGCTTATGTGCGAAGTGAAGTTGGCAACTCTGTATGCCAAATCTTTGCTTGCTAACAGAAATCTGGATGAACCCCGCCTCATCCCCTGACATTGTTGTGCCGTCCCAGCAGGATACAAAATTGCACTCCAGGACTTCCTCCACAATCCTGGAGAGGGACTCACCATCATATACAAAGACACTCTCAATTGCACAACCCCACAGACCTCTCTATTGCCTGTCAAGAAAGCCTTCTTCCATTTGTCAGTTTCGTTTATGCGCGGTGGATGATAAGTGCCTCATAAGTCAACCTAGTAAAGACTTATGCACCTGGATCGGACTTCAAAATATCCTTTATAAGTGGTAATTGGTATCTGTCCTTGATCGTGATATCATTTAAACCATTATAAATAATGCAAGATTAAAAATCATGATCTTCCTTGGGTAAAAAAAACAAAGGTGTCCCAGCAGGGGAGTACAAAGACACAAATACACCATTTTGAAAATACAATTGTATATAACCTTCAATATCTTCTTAGCTTTTACAGTTAAGGAATACATGTGTCCAAAGGTAACAACTGTGCCAGGCTCCCTTGAGATAGCACAATTACATTTGTTGTGGGTGAGGGAAGTAAGGAAACATCAGGTTTAGCAAATACTGGAGAAAAAGCACAGTACTGCACGGGCAATGATGTTAAAAAAAGACGCTCTTAAATTAGATGACTAATCCTTTTTCTCATCATCCAGAGACCAAAAACGACCTCAGACATAGAAATGATCATGAGAAAACTGTGTTGATGTACTGTTTGAGTTAACCAATTCACGTGTGCCTCTTTAACCAAGGAGTTCCAAAAATTGCTGCGTAATTCGGAGAGGCAAACACATATGTTGGATCCCTAAAGGATACTTGCTGAGGAAAAAAAGCCTCTTAAGTAGGGACAGAAGTTAATGGTCACAACCGTTAACTGTTCAGAATACTTCAGGAGTATTCTTAATTCTCCTCCATAGATCACTGAACTCTGCTGGCTTTTCTCTGCAGCCATTTAGCACATGCTTGAATTATATGTCCAGCATCACAACACTATAGACAAAGCCCAATATTACCCCAGCACCCCCTTTCACCTACAAAGGACTCCTTCCACCACCTACTTGAATAGGCTCTTCTTCAAATAACAGGACCACATAAAACACTGGTCAAATAAATAGAGAGACCATGTGATGATTAGAATTATTTGGAATGTCTTTCTTTCCTTCTGTCTGTCTCGTAATCAATATTATTTTAACAGCACTGCGCTTATAAGTGCAGAAAAAAACTAGGAAGTTGCATAGAAACAAATTCGTCGTTGATTTCTACTTTCAGCCCACATTGAAAAAGAGTCATCTGAGTTCTTTCCGCCCAGGTAGTTTCAGCTGCCAATTGGCAAAAACTAGTCACGCACATCAAAACATCCATTCTCCTTGGTGAATATCACACAATGATTCTCTTCAGAGTATTCTAAATCATGGCGTTCAATTAAATTCTTAAATGCTAAGAAGGAGGAGTCATAAGACTGCAAAAACATTTCTGAATTTGTTATCAAAGTAGTTGACCAAGCCAGAGCAGATCCAGTAAGGCATCCAATCAAGTAACTCATCTTGACATGGTTGTGACTAAACTGTGCAGGCCAAAAAGCAAAATGTGCTGTAGGTGATTCCAAAAATGTATTCAGATAAAACTGTACAAATTGATGCAACATATCAGAAACATTTGAATCCATGAAGTGCTAACATATTGCAGGAGCACTACACAACCTAACTAGAATTACACTATTAAAATCGTATAATTTTATTCGAACGTCAGAAAAATGTTGGTACCAAAGGGTTATCAACAGACCTTGCTTTGATGCCGAATTGTCAAGGCTCAACTGTTGTAACTCTTGACCTAGGTCCTGAGAAGAATTCATAGTGTTACAAAACCTAGGGATTCGTTGGTGTCGCAATCTGTCTAGAACTGTGTGCAAAGAAGGTCTTTTGAGTCTCCCTCTTGACTGTTTGAGGAAAGGGCGACTCCTCTCAGTAGCCAAGGTGCCACCCTACATACATCAGTGAATGTGAAAGGTGACTTCCGTAGGGTATCCCAGTTAGGTGGAAAAACTACAAGGGATAAAGAACTTCTTCTGCAAATCTGGTACGTCTGGGTTGAAAAAAGTAGCAAGGCATAAAACTGCACCTGACACAAGGAAGGAGAAAAAGGAATGAAAAGTTGTTCAGAAGTAGAACCCTGCAGAATGTAAAACTTCAAGGAGAACCAAATCATGGGAAAAAGAGAAATAAGGAGTGTTGCAGAAAACAAATATATTTAGAAAACAAATTTGTTGTAATGCACCCTTCACATGGTAATGCCTCTTCATATACCATCACGGAAGCAGGTTCCACCTTATCCTCGATGGGAAAACTTTGTTAAGAACCTATGGGCAAACAACTAACTGGGAGAGGGTGGAGAATCACAGTATTTCTCATAGTAAACGAAGAAGCCAATGTTTGACATCTTTTGACCAGTGCTGCCTCCTGCCATCCCGCTACCACCATCCATGCGTGATACTCAAGACAGGTCACTGAGCTCCCCTCTGGGTGGCCACGATCATGGAGACACCAGGGTGGTTCGGGTGGGAATCATCTCAGAACAGTGAAACAATGTGAGCAGCGCGTCTACCTCTTTGGCCCTGACAGGGCATGTGGTAAGCTCTCAGCTCAGTTCTCATCACAGATATAAGACGCTGTTAAAGGCAAATATCTTCCTGCCCTTAGTGTCATTGTCGTTGAACTCACAACCGGGAGGAACATGGATGACAGTAATGGAACACATCTAAGCAGAGGAAGCTTGCATCACAAAATGCTCTGTGGTGAAATGTTAATTCAGAAACTGAAGTGTTTGTGCTTCCTACCTTTGGATGGTCAGTGGCGACGAAGGCTTATCCCAAGTCATTAAAATGTGATTGACCACGGTTTCATTAAAAAGTGTAACCAGGCTGCAAATCCTGTCATCATGACCTCAAGATTTGATTAAGAAAATTTGATCTTCTGTTTGGCAGGCGAAAGCTTGAAATGCAATACCACTCCGACTTTTCTGGCAACAGGTAAAATGGTAACCTGTTCTTCCGCAAGGAGTTGAAAAACCACCTTCATAAATGCCTTTGTGAGTCTTAAACCAGTTAGCCGTAAACTACAAAAACATTTTACAAATCCAATCTGACCCTCTGGAAATAGTTCTAGAAAAAAAATCTGAGGAAAGAGGTATCTAGCACTTACTTTGCAAAGGACACATCTCTTTAAATCTAAACAGATGAAAAACAGATGTCTTTGGCTATAACCGAGCTATTGTTATCATGCAAACAGGTAGGGTACATTTGGGCAATGCTGGTAATAGGAAATAATGTGGCCCATGATATCCGATGCAAGCACCCTTCTCTTATGAGAAAGTAGTTGGCGGTAATTCATGCAGCAGTCTTCCATTCCAAGCTAACAGACTGACATAGACTTTTGTAGTCTAAACAGAAGAGGGGCATCAGCTGCTTTTATGGGCAATGGTGGGGGCACCAGAGGTAGTTCATCTCTGAATGCCCATGAGCTTACCAGCTCTGCTGCTTTGTACTGTTATTTTCTTCTTTAAATTTCTGCTCAGGGACCTGCGAAGATACAAATAATCCCACGGGAGTGGCACTAGGAACATAATCCCTTTAAGGCAGGCATCAATCCGCAGCACAGGTGTTGTGGCCTAGAAAACATTCTGTTGCAGAGACAGAGCATTTCTACTCACAGCTTTTTACGAGGATGTGAAAGCTTAGCCTTGTTGTCTTGTGTGGCAACACCAGCGACTGACACAAATACGTTGTTGTAGAAGTATTTGTTTATGCAAATCGGTGGGTTAATTTACAGACGATGGGCTGTCAGCAGTAAGTTGTTGTAAACAGATGCCACTCATCCTGACAAATCAAGACCGTACAGTAACCAACATATACCATTGTAATTACTTTCACGCTTTTTACATTGTGAGGGAGTTTAAACCTGTCCACAATGTATGTGATGGCGCTCCCGTGCCAGATAGGGCATATCAAAACTTGTCCTACGGTTGTTCTGTAGTCCAACTGCTATTTCAAGGGTTAAGGGGGTTCTATCACGTTCAATTTATGCCCGCCATAGTGACTCTCTGCCACATGTACAAAACCATCATGATGGCCACCCTGCTAATTTGGCTGAAAAACTCACCCTCTTTGTTGTCTTTCTGCACACCCACAGCCAGGATGCCATAGAACTGGAAGGTGATAAAAGGCCCACCCAAATCCTACTCCAATTTAGGAAAGGGCTGAAGACCCACCTCTCTGAGGAACACTATCTAACAATGCAGTAACCGTCCACTTCCACCCTCAGTGCCCAGCTACCCCTCCAATCACATTATAAGTACTCTGCTGCCTTTCAACTAGGGTTTCCACCTGACCAGTCTGACTGGTTTTTTGATTGTAAGACAGGTAACAAGTTCATGAAAATCATTCAATTCTAGTATTCTTTCCCCATTAAAATATAAACTAAAAGTAACAAATACAGAATACAAAATGCATGAAAAGAACGTTAGTGCTGTCTAAACAATTTCTAATCTTTTTACAGTAATTAGAGAACAATTGCTATGTTAAGAAGCATACTGACGGTTTTAAACACAATGTTATTCCCTTACTAGCTCCTGGCCCTTTCAGAACACCGAAGGTGGCAATCCTACTTTCAGCTAAGTATGCTCAATACACATACTGCATTACATATATACATACATAATAGTCCCACCTACAAAAGGGAAACCCCTTTTTGCCTCCTAGATCCCCTATCATGTAAACAAACAAACATCTGGGATAAAAGATGGCAGCATGAATCAGTCACCCTCATTTTCAGGATAAGCTCTCTGGTCATCCTCCTCATAACATCCGGGCATCGTAATAGCATGTCATTCTATGTCCAATACATCAAATATTAGCAAACACTGTCTATCAGAATACCTGTAAGTCGTACTTAACACAACAACAACTCAACAGTTGCAACGTTGAAGCAAATTCACAAATCCTCAGAGACCACTCTAGTAATCTGATCCTTGAGGTTGCCTCTGTACCCTGAACATTCATGACTTCATGTCTTGTGTAGAAATGTACTGGACTCTCTCCAGTGACGAAAACGCTTTAATCAGAGAGGGGTCCAGGAATCTACCAATAAACTGAAGCTTTTTACTAGGTGTAAATTTGGGAGGTGTAGGGGAAACGTGAATTGGTGCAGCAGTATTATTGCAGTCCAAAGCACAAACACCTTTTCCTTAAGAGATCTTTCAGGAGCCAGGAATCCAGATTTGGAAATTCCTGGGCACCCAGCAAAAGCTGTAAAGCGGCCACCTGTGTGCACATCCCAGCAGCTGATATGAGGCCAAAAGGAAAGGCAGTGAAATGAAAATTACTGTTTTTCGTGTTCCACTTTTTGGGATTAAAAAGAAAGTACCTTGAGTGAAGAGTAAAACCCATACTCCATTCTTCCTACCGAAACTCTTCTACAGCTCGCTTTGCAACCTTTTGTGAAAACCCCTCTGTCACTTTTTCACAATTGTCCTTCGGTTCAGTGGTTGTGATCAGAGTGAAGGAATTCTCTTGACTGGAAGACTGTGCCACATTTTAGGTCTGGCGATAGCCAAGACCTTTTGATTTTACACAAATTACAGAGGTTTTCATCCAGTCCTCTTCATCCATTGGTCTGTTATTGTCATTCAGATTTTTCTTCAGCCCACTACAGAATACAGCAGTGGGTGACGGGTCAGCCCACTTCTGCCATTGGCTAACTTCACTGTGAGTGACCACATTCTGCCCTTTCACAGGAGCACATCCACACATAAAGCTACTCCCTTACCTTTCTCCAGTTCCAGGGACTACTATGGCAATGCATGCTTTTTGAAACCCCAAAAATTTTCTTGCGTTTAGCCAATGTTTTCTTATTTGTATATATCTTTTTATTACAATTACAGGTGAAAAACATTGGTCAGGCTGTCGGAGAACTAAGAACTGCAATCCAACATAAGTATCACGCAAGTAGTAGTTACAATGACCACATTATCCAAACATTACAATACATTTCAGACCGCAAGTAAACTTGGTCTCCGTTATCAGCATTTGTCCCTTCACCCCCTTTTCTGCCAAACCCCAAAGGCAGAAGTTAAAACAACCCACCCCTTGTGTCCACTTGGAGCAAAATACCTTGAGAACAAAAAGGAATTTGCTCTAGATGATTTAGTGCAGATCGCTAAGCAAGACATAAAGGGAAGTACAATGGGGTCCATCCAACCACATCAATTGAAGAGGCCCAAAGCCTTCCAGTGCGGCGGAAGGGCCGTGTTGGGAGGGTCACCACTCAGCTTGACATATGACGGTTTCATATAGTAAATGAGTGGCATTCATATTGCTAATCAAACGTGCCACAGCAAGAATGGACCACAGTCTGTGCTACCACTGAGCGAGTGGTGGACACTCCACTTTTTTCTAGTCATGATCTATGGTCAGCTTGCGGCCCCTGGATGTTGAAGTACCATGTGCCTCTCGTGCTTAGTCATCACCTTCAGGTCTGAGGGCCTGAGACCCAGGAGCATCACCTCCAAAGATGAGGGAATCAGGTATCCAAGACATCCTGCAACAGCATGGACACTTCCTCCCAAAAGGGCCAGATCACTGGGCAGTCCCACCAAGTATGCTGTGCCTCGCCCAGTGCTTTATACCCTCTGCAGCATCTGAAAGAGGCATTGTGATAAATGTGATGCAATCTGAGGGGGGTGTAATGCCACCATATCGTACTTTGCAGTGTGTTTACCGTCCCAGATTTGACATAAAAGAATGGTGTATGTCTCTACACAGCCTCTCCCAGTATTTACTTTTTCACTTTTCACATTTGCAGTAGCAATATCATAGTGGTCCTGAAGAAGGCATTGGATATAAAGTTGTCCGGATGTGCTGAAACATGTTGACCTCTTTTTCAAACACCAGACAGTTATTTGTTACAAACTGTTGTTTGCACTGTTTTTAGTTTGGACTGTGAGAGACATTAATAAAATTAGGGTTTCTCATAGTTGAATTTTAAATTCACATATCACCTCATTACTATGCACTGCATTTTTTCCCCCACATAAGTCAATTGCTCTCTTCTGGTAATTTAGACAGGAGTATAGTTTCTTCTTCTGGATTTTTATAAACAAAAAATCTTCGGGCTCCCCGATCCTTCTGATGGGGTTGTAGCCCTTAGTGTCACTAGAGTGAATTCAAGAGGAGACCCAGATGATGAAGCATGTCACCAATTGGTGAGTGATGGGAATCTGTTTATTTAAATAGGACTTTCCATTGAGTGGTCTTAGTCTAGGGATCTGGCGTACACACTAACATTTATCTTCTTTTTTTTAGAGTTCATAGTATTCAGAACATTATTATTTTTCAGACCCTTGGATATTCATGGTGTATAAGTGGTCCACCTGCCACCGGTTTTTCTCAGATGCCATAATGGACCACTCCACTACCACCCATAGTCTAGCCGTGGCATAATAGTTGGGAACACTGGGAATGGCAAGACCCCTGATCCTCTTGGTTGAGTCAGTCATTTCTGAGAAACCCTAGGAGCCTTACCCCATTAAATAAAATGCATCAGTTGCTGTTGAATTTGTTTCAGGTAAGTAGATTCCAGCCATATCGGGAGCCTTTGAAACAGGTGAAGAAGACGTGGGAGGAAATTCATTTGTATTTCATTATTCCTGTCTAGCCGGGAAAGTATCCGGTTACCCCAATAATTCAAGTCCTTTGTCATAGCTGCTACCAGTGACATGTAGTTGGTGTGAAATAGTTCCCCCATGGTTCGAGGAAGTCTAACTACCAGGTACTTAATGGAATTTGTAGCCCATCAGAATGGCAAAACTGGGTGGTCAATCCTGCCAACTCACCAGTTCCCAAAGTCAGATTCAGATTCTCTGATTTATTGTAATTAATCTTGTTGCCCGAGACCTGCTCAAAGGCTTTCAGTATGTGTACAACCGCTGAGAGTGAGGTACCCGCAGAGAACAGCGTCAGAAGTATGTCATCAGCGTACAACGAGATTTCGAATTCCCGCAGCTTGAACACAATCCCTGTCACAGATGCTGGCTTTCAGATGTGACAGGCTATGGGTTCTATTAAGAAGGCAAGCAAGAGCGGCGAAAGGTGAGATCCGTCCCTGGTGCTCTTAAAAAGAAAAAAGGGGGGCGATTTACGGCCATTCAAGGCAACCCTGGCTGTTGGATGTGGATAATTGGAGAAAATAATTCCCAAGAATTTGGGTCAAAGTCCCATACTCTCATGTGTAAGATGTAGGAAAGCCCAGGCCACCCTGTTAAAGGCCATCTCCACATCCTAAGATGGGAAGATGGCAGGTATCTTCATGCGGGAGGCCTTCTCCATTAGGTGGATAGCTTTCCTTATATTATTGTGAGTCTGACGTCCCTGAACAAATCCTCTCCGGCCATGGTGCACCAGAGATGGAAGCACTTCATTGAGGCAAGTGGCCAGGATTTTTGTAAAAAGAACTGTGCCAATTATTTCAGAGAGGTATTGTTTGGTATGATGCGCAGCACCTGGCATCCTTATTGGCCTTCGACAAGACTGCAATAATAGAGCCTGTCCTAGCACAGATGCTGGAGGTTACCGCTCAAGGAGCACTGCGGTCGAGTCCAGCACTTCAACAGGGGAAACAAGTCTGTGACTCCCCTCCCCACGGCCCCGGAGGGTCGTGGGCTCAGACAAGTGAAGCGCATGCCTTTATGTTCAATAAAGGGGTAGTGAGCAGGGTGTTAAAGTGTTAGTTGGACCAACCACCTTACCCCATTTCACTTTATTTTTCCGATTGCCTGTGGGAGGAGATGACCTCGATACCCTGGACCTCAGAAGTATGGAAGGATTAGAACCTATCCTCTGCCTATCGGGAAGACCGGACCAAGACTAAACGTTGAGTCTACAGTTCTGTTCTTGTATTGTTTTACACGAACCTCACCTTGGCCCTCCCAAGAAGCATTGGGACTATCCTACGTTGTCAATAAATATGACTAACGCTAAAACCTCCGACTAGTGTGTCTTTGAGAGAGAGACCTCTCCAGTACAACCCTTCGGACCTGACCACTTACAAGTTGTGTCAGAAGTGGGATCGTAGTGTCTAGCTAAAATGACACAGCCCATAACAATGGAGTCCATAATAACCCAACTGGCGGAGGGCAAACAACATTTGCAGCTAATCTTTGAACAACAGACAAAAATAGCCCAGAAGGAACGCAATGCCCTTCATTCAACTCTGAAAGATCAAGCGTCTCTATTGACATGTAACCAGCAGGTACAGGACACAGCTATTCTACGGTTACCTGACGCCATCTCAAACGCAAGAGTACACCCCAAAGTACCGGGGAGCGTACTACAAAAGTACTAAGGGGGTGACGATCCTGACTTCTTTGTGAATTTTGAACGAGTTGCCACCACACCTACCTGGCCACCAGAGATGGTGTCAATATATAGCCCCCTTGCTGTCGGGGGAACTTCAAGCGGCATACCAGGAAGCTAATCCAGCAGGGACAACTGCTTATCCAGACATAAAAAGTGCTATATTGGAGCACTTAGGTTGCGACCAGGAATACTATAGCAGCCGTTTCCGGAAAGAGAAATGGTCTGCAGGTGACAATCCACGAGCCCTATATTATTGTATACAAGATCTAGGAAACCGATGGTTACAACCCACATCTTCCTCCGTAGACGGGCTCACTGAGAAAGTATACCTGGAACAATATCTAGAAGCACTCCCCTCTAATATCAGGGCATGGATCAAACAACATCCCAGCCTCTCAGTCATGATAGCAGTTGACCTCGCCTGTGACTATCATCATTCCCCTGAGTTTAAGGCCCAACCCCCTCACCTTCCCATCAATCTTCCCAGATCAGGAAGTAGAGTCCCTGTTCCGCCCACCGAGCATAGAGGTCCGCCAGTAGTAAAACACCCGCCCATACCCACATTAGGACCAGGTGCCCTACAGGGACCCCAGTGCTTCCATTGTGCTGAATGGGGGCACATAGCTTGTCTCTGCCCTAGACGTACCCCTCCCCAAGAACCCATGGAAGTAAGGTATTCTCGGGGGCGGGTGTTAGTGGCTGGGGAACCACCAGAGAAGTGTAAAAACAAAATAAATCTTAATGGGAAGCTGATAATGGCCTTTCTAGATACGGGGTGTCACCACACGGTTGTTAGTAAAGAATTGCTATCAGATGCCCTACTCTTAGAGAATGAAAGTGTACGGATCACGTGGGTGCATGGAGCGGAGAAAATATACCCACTAGCAGAAGTGTTACTTGAGATTGACGGAGAACCACAATTGAGAAAGGTTGTGTCACGGTTGTGCGGGGAAACAACAAACTACAAAGATGGACACCGGCCTAGAATGCGCATGCACGTGTACGGGTCAGGCGAGTTAAAGCCCGGCCTTCCCCAATCAGCAGCGCTTCGCGTTCTAGTGTTTTTGGAAGCTCTCTGCCGTCTTGCTTGTCTGCTTTGAGTCGTCGCGCTCCTCGCGTTGGACTCGACGTGGACACGGCATTTTTCCCGTCAGGTCGACTTTTCCTGGTATTCCTTTGGACTTCGTTCTGGTTACCTTCAAATACAGAAAAAAGATAAAGAAGACAAAGACAAAGCAGCATTTTTGGTTTATGCGGTAATAGCGTTCTTGCGCTGACATATGATTTCAAGATTATTTGTTTATGTCACTTATCTGATCCAATACTCTCGGCGCTGTGGGGATCCGCTTCGTCTTTTGGGATCTAAAGGAATAGGG
The DNA here is from genome assembly GCF_964261635.1 of Lissotriton helveticus. Classification (NCBI taxonomy): domain Eukaryota; kingdom Metazoa; phylum Chordata; class Amphibia; order Caudata; family Salamandridae; genus Lissotriton; species Lissotriton helveticus. Next base: position 794,703,588 of record NC_136072.1, read on the forward strand.
AGAACAGTTATCTTACCTGAGCATAACGTTTATTTAATTTGTGATATTTAAGATGTTTAAAGACAGTTACTTGGGGATTTTCCACAAGCAATACGGGATGAATAGGTAGGCACATATACAGACCCTTGCATATTGTGTCCTCACAGTCACAAAGGGTCCTTTCACTTACCTCACTTCATTGTATTTTCTAGCACCAGACACAAGCCCTATTCACCGTTATATCACTACCCAGTTTACTGAAGAAGGGATATAATAAGGTAGGAAAAAGAAAAATAACAAGAAATACAGACAAGCTAAAAATGTTTCTGTTCTTTAACTTATGTACTGACTCTTTCCTGCCTACAGCCTCTTGCCTTATCCAGACGAATCCTGTGGTTATTTGAGTTACAACGTGAAATTTCTTCCCCTTTTTTTCCTTGTTTTGTTTCCCTTCTTCCCCAGGTTACCATATGCCACCTTGTTAGTGTCAGATGCAATAGGTGCTTTGGAGAAGTTGTGGACCTTACTTCAAATCCATGACGTTCCTCCGGAAACATAGGTGAGAGTCTAACAGAACGCGAAGCCCAAAAAGAATAGATTTTCTTTCTTCCCGGACATCATGGATGTTAGTCAGGTGACGCTAGCTGATTTAGCACACCTGTTGGGTAATCTGCAAGCGGAAACTCAATCCCTATCAACCAGGGTGGATTCCATACAGCGTGAAATGAGAACAAATCCAGGTTTAGGGTCCCATAATCCCAGTGATAATGTTCCAGTAATATAAGTAGCAACACCTCCGTCTATCCCTTTTGGCGCCTCCTGGGCGTCTTTTTTGGAGATATTACGAAGTTTGCTGCTTTTATCAGTCAGTGTCAGTTTCATTTCATGTGCAAAGCCTCCTGTTTTCCTACAGACCAAGCTAAGGTATCATTTATTATTTCCTATCTATGGGGGTCTGCGGCTAATTGGACAATACCTCTGATAGAAGGGAATGATCAATTGTTACAGGACTATAGTGCTTTCAAAAGAGAACTCAGAAAACTGTTTGATAGACATACTTCTACACACTCAGCTGAACTGTTAACGTTAAGACAGGGAACCAAGGATTTAACCTCATATATTTCCACATTCTATAGATTAGTAGCTGAAGCTGGGTGGCCTGAGGAAAAGCGTAGTGCTTTGTTTTACAAGGAGTTGAGAGATGACTTAAAGGATGCATTGGCACAAGTGGTAGACCCTCCTGAATCGTGCACTGCTCTTGTTGACTTGGTGGTCAAGTTGGATCATAGAATCAGTGAGCGTAAGAGAGAAAGAGGCAGGTCAGAGGGGAGAGTTTTTGCTTATCGAGAAAGAAAGCCTGATCCTGAGAGAATAGCAGTAGAACCCGAACCTATGCAAATAGGGAACATAAGAGGGCCCCTCAGTGAAGAAGAAAAGAAGGCGTGACAAGAAATTATGCTTGTACTGTGGAAAGCAGGGCCATTTTCTTAGGGAGTGTCCTGTGAAATCAAATCAGACAAGGCGTTCGGAAAACTAGTATGCCCGAAGTCTAAGGAGACAAGGAGTTCGGGTAATTCTGGCCTGATTGTCTCATCTATAGAGGTAGCGGCATCCCAGCCACGTCTCTTTCTTCTCTCCTCACGTCTAAAATTGGACCATCAGGTGGTAGATGTGCAAATAATGGTTGATTCTGGTGCTTCAGATAATTTTATGGATGCACAATGGGCTCAGAGTCAGAAAATCCCTTGGGTGTCTACATCTTCTTGGAAAGAAGTTACAACAATTGATGGTAGTACTCTGAAGTCTGGTCCCATTAAGCACGCTACGATTGGTTTGACGCTGGTTATCGAGAAGAAACACCAAGAAAATATTGCATTCGATCTGATACAGTCGCCTCAGTTTCCAGCTATAGCAGGGCCACCCTGGTTATGTCAACATAGCCTGTTTATTGATTGGAAGACTATGACATTAACTTTCAATCACGAACTTTGTAGAGAGCATATTCTTCTTGATTCAAGTGGTCCTGAGAAAAGTATTTCATTCACTAGTACAGATGAAGGTGTTTTACCTTCCGCTTATCAGAACCTCAGGGAAATTTTGATATAGAACAGGCCACTAGTCTCCCACCAAATAGGGTCTATGACTACAGAATTGATCTGCAGCCTGGAGCTCGCATACCTTGCAGTAGAGTGTATTCCTTAACAGAAAAAGAGAACGTGTATTTGTGTGAATACCTGGACGAAATGTTGACGATAGGGTTTATCCATCCTTCTAGATCACCTTCTTCGTTTTCTCTTTTTTTATACCGAAGAGAGAAGGGGGTCTTAGATGCTGCATAGATTATAGGGCACTGAATACCATTACCATCAAGAATAGGTATCCCTTGCCACTAATAGCCTCGCTCCTTGATCAGATAAAAAACGCCCAAGTGTTCACCAAGTTATATTTGCGAGGGGCATATCATCTTGTGAGAATCAAGGAGGGAGATGCGTGGAAAACGGCTTTTTGTACCAAGTATGGATTGTATGAATATCTAGTGATGCCCTTTGGGCTATGTAATGCCCCTTCGGCTTTTCAGCTGGATATATTTGTCATTGATTGTATCGATGACCTCTTGATTTATTCTCCCTCCATGCAGGAACATGTAATCCATGTAAGGAGAGTACTAGAACGTCTGCGAGACAACCATTTCTATTGTAAGCTAGAGAAATGCCATTTCCATACTCAGCAAGTAGGCTTCCTGGGATTCATAATCTCCCTAAAGGGACTTAGTATGGATCCACAGAAGGCAGGGGCCATTCACCGTTGGCAAGCTCCTCAAAATGTTAAAGAGAATCAGAGTTTTCTTGGCTTCGCCAATTTTCACAGACGCTTTATTAACGGTTTTTCTGATTTAGTCTCCCCGATAACTAAACTGTTGAAAAAAGGAATGAAATTTCAATGGACTTCCGAGTCAGAGGCAACCTTTTGCGTATTTAAAAGAAGACTTCACACAAGCACCCATACTAAGGCATCCAGATCCTTCACGTCCCTTTGTGGTGAGGCTGATGCTTCACAAGTGGCAGTTGGGGGAGGGGGGGTACTTTCTCAGATGGATCCTAGCACAGGGGTTCTTCATCCAGTGGCTTATTACTCACGTATATTGGCTCCAGCTGCAATAAACTACTCAATCGGAGACAAGGAGTTATTAGCCATAAAGAGAGTTTTTGAGGAATAGAGGCAGTATTTATTGGGGGCCAGTCACAAGATAACAGTCCTAACAGACCATCGTAATTTACAGTTCTTAAAATCCGCAAGGGCTCTATCCATGAGACAACTACGTTGGACTCAGTTTTTTAGTGATCATGATTTCGTTATACAGTTCCAAGCAGGAAAAAAGATCGGGAAAGCAGATGCTTTGTCACACTTAGGTTATGAACCCATAGAACCACACGGTGAGCCCCCCCTATAATAGCTAGAGAGCGAATAGTTGGTGTTATGTGTTCCGAAGAAGGATTCCTAAAGTCAGTTAAGGAGGCACAAACATCCACAGACATGGAAGAAATAACAGGTACACAAGAAGTTACTGTAGAACAAGAACTGTCCTATGTTCAGGGACGGTTGGTACTCCCCACTCAAGAGCTGAGATTACAGGCCTTAGAATAGTGTCACACTCATCCTCTTGCAGGGCATCCAGGGTATAAGAAGACACTTGACTTATTACAGAGACACTTTTGGTGGCCTACTATGGGAAAGGACACAAAGCTCTATATTCAGACATGTCACGTGTGTGCCCAGGGGAAGGCCTCTCAGCAGAGGCCTGCAGGATTGTTACAGCCTTTACCTACACCACGTAGTCCTTGGCACACAGTGTCCTTAGATTTTATAGTAGACCTACAGAGGACTGCAAACGGGAATACTACCCTCCTCTTTGTGGTAGTCTTGTTGACCTAGATGGCCCATTTCATCCCAATGACAAGTCTCCCCACATCTCGAGTATTAGCCTCTATATTTGTTCAGCAAGTGGTACGCTTACATGGTCTCCACTCCGTGTTGGTATCAGACAGGGGGGCTCAGTTCATCTATAGGTTTTGGAGAGGGATGGGAGACTTATTGCAGATTGACGTACGGCTGTCCTCAAGTCACCACTCTCAGACAGACGGTCAATCTAAAATAGTGAACCAATGCTTTGAACAATATATCAGGTCCTACACACTCTTGCCGACTGAGATGAGATGGTATGGATAGCTGAGTTTACTTATAGCAACAGTTACCACTCTTCCACTGCTTACTCACCTTTCTATTGCACTTACGGTTTACATCCCCGAACTATGCTATCTCCGCTTTCCTCTTCTTGCTCTACTCCTGCAGCCATAGACTTTGTAAAGGAATTACAAGAGGTACACAAGACAACACAGGTGAACCTGGAAAGGGCCAAGGCTAATTATAAAAGGGGGGCGGATGTTCACAGACACACAGAGCCTGGATACAAACAGGGGGGCGAGGTCTGGTTATCCTCAAAGAATTTGACATTGAGAGGATCTTGCAAATTCAAACCTAAATACATATGCCCTTACAAGATATGTAAGGTGGTGAACCCTGTCACTATAAAGCTGGACCTTCCCGCCTCAATGAAAGTTCATCCGGTGTTTCATGTCTCTCTCTTGAAACCAGTAGAACCGGGCACGCGTCTCCCTAGCGTTCCCACGCCGGTAATGGTGGATGATGAACAAGAATATGAGGTTGAGGCGATCATAGATTCACGTAGGGTGAGACGCAAACTCCAGTATCTGATACATTGGAAGGGTTACGGTGTTGAGGAACGTACTTGGGAACCGGACAGTCAAGTACATGCCCCTAGGTTATTGCGATTATTGTACAGAAGACATCCTTAAAAATCCAAACCGGTAGGGGGTCTGTCTGGGGGGGTTGTACTGTCACAGTTGTGCGGGGAAACAATGAACTACAAAGATGGCGCCGGCCTAGAATGAGCATGCGCAGGGCCAGGCGAGTTAAAGCCCTGCCTTCCCCAATCAGCAGCGTTTCGCATTCTAGTGTTTTTGGAAGCTCTCTGCCGTCTTACTTGTCCGCTTCCGGGTCGTCGTGCTCCTCGCGTTGGACTCGGCGTGGACGCAGCATTTCTCCCGTCGGGTCAACTTTACCTGGCATTCCTTTGGACTTCGTTCCAGTTACCTGCAAATATAGAACAAAGAAAAAGAAGACAAAGACAAAGCAGCATTATCAACTAAATGAGATATCCAAATACAACGCATACCCAATGCCCTGGGTTAATGAGTTAATAAAAAAGGTTGGGAAATGCCAGAGTGATGTCCACAATCGACTTGACTAAGGGGTATTGGCAAATTCCCCTATCGCCTGAAGCCAAAGAAAAAACTGCTTTTTCCACCCCCTCAGGCCTCTACCAATTCAAAGTACTCCCTTTTGGACTTCATGGCACCCCGCCACCTTCCAAAGGTTAATGGAGGTTCTTTTGCAATCACACCAGGAGTACGCGTTTTCCTATCTAGACAACATAGTTGTGTATAGCCCAGACTGGGAACCACAACTTCATTTAAGGGAAAACAGACAGGTCTAACTATCAACACTAAGACTACATTTGGAACCGACCACATAGAGTATCTAGGGTATAATATTCAAAAAGGATGTATCAGACCACAAGTAAACAAACTAGAGGCCATCACCAAAATCCCTCGTCCCACTACTAGGAAATATGTTTGTTCCTTTTTAGGATTGGTAGGTTATTATAGGAGGTTCAATCCACACTTCTCAGATATGGCCAGTCCCCTTACAGACCTCCTAACAAAACCAAAGATAGCAAATGTGTGCCATTTCGACTCTTCATTTTTACTGCACCAAAACATGCAATGGCAGTGTGAGTGAGTGTGTTAAGGTACAGCACCTCTAAGGGTGGCACAATATGTGCTGCAGCCCTTAGAGACCTTACCTGTTCACAGTGCCCTTGGTACCCATGGTACCTTTTACAAGGGACTTACATGTGGCCACAGATGTGCCAATTGGGGGTGCAAAGGTACCGTTTTGGGAAAGAACACAGACCCTGGGAACCTGATTGGCAGGAACCCAGGGCACATCAAGTCAAAGTTCATCAGACATCTGGCAAAAAGTGGAGGGGTTCCTGCAACAGAAACCCAGCTTCCTACACCCATTTATTTCTCAATTATTGGGAATCTCAACAAGGAGGGCTGAAGTCACCAAATGTGAGACTGCCTCTGCAACCCCAGGTCCAGCCAGACCAAGACTGGAGCGTGGTCAGAAACCACTATGGCCCTGACCCAACACACAGATTGTTCCCATTAGGGTTTTACTCAGCAAAATGTAATCGATATGGGAGTGTTTCCAGTGGACACGGCAATAAAATTTATATCCAGCGTTTGCAGCATACGTTTCTCGCCTCATGTCTATAGGAAAGCAGGATCTGCTTTCATGGTTACCCCGACTTTTTGCCAGGTGTTATGCTGTTTCTGACTAGTTTGACTGGGATCCTGCTAATCAGGACCCCAGTCTCTGTGCTTTCTCCCCTAAATTGGTATGGTACATACGTAGGTATATCCCAGATTGGACACTGGTGTACCCCTATCAGTCCCTAGTATATGGTAGTGAGGTACCCAGGTCATAGGTACACCAGGGGTCCCCCATGGGCTGAATCATGTATTATGCCACCCATGAGGGACCACTCAAACTGTAACTATAGGCCTGCCATTGCAGCCTGTGTACGCTGGTGCTAGCACCACTTACAGACAACATAGGTTTACCTATATCTAGGGTCACTATACTTTGAACCTATTAATCACCCCTAAAGCAGGCCTTTCAATCCTGAAGGCAGGGCGCTCTGTTCTAAGTGTGAGGGTGCCCCTGCTTGAGCACGACACCCCTACAGCCTTCGAAGTCCATTCTCCTGGTCTGTAAGTGCATCAGCCACTAAGATAAATAGAGTGGCCATGCGTCATTACGCGATAACCTATAATTTTTGGTATCAAACAGTCGACTTGCAGTTGCAAAGGCTTGTTGACTTCTTTCCACCAAGATCTTCGGGCTCCAAGTAGCCCCAACCTTAAGCATTTCCATTAACCAAGATCTTTGTCCTCACCGTAACTCTTGCATCTTTGGTGAGCTGCTCGAGGTCCTCTTGCGGCTCCAGTGCTTCCGGACTGTGGATCCTCTTTACGGTCATCTTTGAATTCTGTGGGCTCCCCTGCTTGTGGCGAGTTACCTGGACCTTGCTGGACCCGACACTGCACCTTCTTCGCTTTCCAAGTTGTTTGCTGTTGCCAAGGCTTGTTAGTGCTCTCGACGGACACTGACCCCTCAACTCTTGACATCCAACGTGGGACAGCTTGTGAACCACTACTGGACTTCCACAGCGTCGCCTGGACCTCACAGCTGCAGCTCCAAGGTCACAGTCATCTCTCCTGCAACACTCGACATCGGTGGGCATTCGTCTTCCGTGCCTCCTGGTCACTCCTCAGTGGCCTACAGTCTGTCCCCTCTGCTTGCAGGTACTTCTGCCCCTGAATCCACCTTTGGGGTCCACCGTACACTTTCACCTTCTTCAGCAGCGGCATCTTCCTGAAGTCCTCCGTTGGGTTCAAAGGCGGTTTCCGACGCCACTTCATACCTATGCAGCCGGCTACCCTGGTGTAGATATCCTGGTTCCTAATGTATCCACGGGTGGGGTGGCTCTCCAACCTTCTGTCTTCCATGGGGTATCTTCAAGGTCCACTAGGAAGGGTCTTTCTTTAAAATTGCAACTGCGACTTACCTTATGACTTGTATTGAGCAAGCGGTCGTGTTCCCACTCTGCTTACGGCCTCAGTGGGGTTTCTGGTTACTTACCTCAGGTGGCTCCTTGGGTCCCCGGCACTTCTACATCTTCTGGGTATAGTCTTGACTCAAGTTGTGGTTCGTATACCACTATTTTAATATATGGTTTGGTCTCCCCCTGGTGACTACTGTGTATTCTGTGCTACTTACCTGTTTCTGTTGAAAAATATTGTGTGCATTGTGTATATCTCCGGCTAGGAGATATCTGTATGTGTTAGTGAGTGTCTTATAATGAATACATATTTTTATAAATACACTGTGTGATTCTTTTTCACTTAACCTATACATATAAGATTATATTCTGATAAAACAAGCTGCTTTACACTCCTTCTGGACTAAGCCTGAAGGCTGCTCTCCACAGCTATCACTTAGAGAGCTTTCTAAGATTGTCTAAGACCACTAAAATGACCATAAGGGTTGTCTGAATTGGTGTAAGTTGCCCAACTACATAAGTGTACACGATATACCAAGCCAGTTTCTCACAATGTCACTCCTGCCCCACTTCGCCAGGGTTTTCTTGAGGTGGTTAGAAAAATGCTCCTGTATGCACTCCGCTCCCTCCGTGCCCTTTTGTGGATCCCATACTATATTGAAATCGGTGGTAAGTATAATATCCCCTTAGGCCATTCCGGACACCTATTCAGTGGACTGCAAGTGGTGGGAGTCCTGTGCTGAACTGGGTGAGATAACTATAGCTCAAGTGCACCCCTCTATGTACCCTACCAAAATAAGGTGTCTGCCATTTCTATCAGCTATAGTGTGGGAGATTAAGAAAGGGAAATTAGGGGGGCGTGGCCAGGCGCCGAAGGAAATGGCCGCCTGATTCCCTAGCTCCGCCGGGGCCGTCAGTGTTCCTTCCTAAATCCGCACAAAATCCTGGCTGAGAGGCTTACTGAAGGCAGCCGCCAGCTCCCTCAGGTTGGGTGACTCAGCGGTGAAATTTCCTGGCTCGAAGTACCCTCGGAGGCACCGTTAGGCGGCCGCGACTCTCAGCGGCGATCCGGCGTCTCGCACCTGGAGCCCGGGAGCCGCCGCCTCTGCCACTCGAGGTCCCAGCTTTCGGCCTGCCGCGGTCCGCGGCCTGAGAGGCGCGAAGACGGGGGGCGTGGCCTCCGCAGCGGCGCGGAAACATCGCCGCATTTGGGTCATCTGAAGAGGCAGCCAGCGAGACCCTTCGGTCCCTGGGGGCCCACACACCGTGACTCATTGCACAGTTCAGCGCCTGCCCAAGAAGTGAGGTGGGCTGCTCCATACAGCGCCACTGAGATATAGCGTGCAGGGGATACGACCGGCCGGCGCTGCCCACAGCCTTGCAAGGAGCTGCTGCCCCTAAGCGCTACATAAAGACGCCCTTTGAGGTAGGACACATACCCACGGCTGTGGAGGCGGCTGGTTCACGGGACAACGATTTACAGGTGGTCCGGTGGTATGAGACGGCAGACCTGAATTACTGGGGGTCACTACAGAGAGTCTTGGAGTGCGACCCTGGCAGCTGGCCCCGAGCTGATAGAGACCTTGGGCAGTGCCTACAATCCTGGTTGCGGTCTGTTGGTGACGGGGAGTGGAGCTGAACTGTCGGCGGCCCGAAAGAAGGTGGGTGACGGACCATCCGGCCCCAGGGGCACCAGCTCGACCATGCGGCCCAAAGGGGGTGTGGTGTCCCAAACCAACAAACTTGATCAGTATACAGTGCCTAAAACGCCGACGCAGACCGGGGGGGGCAACGAAGGAAGGCACGGGGCAGGCGGAGCCCTCCCTAACGTCCATAATGGCGGCGATCCAGACCCTAGGCACCAGCCTCGAGACGAAGATGGACAAGATTACGATCAAAGTGAATCTGCTCCGCACCGACTTGGGGAAGACCACGGACCGCTCGAAAACCAACGAAATGGACATAAAGGCCCTTCAGGAGTCGGAGAAGAGGCTTGAACGCAGGGTCAGCGAGCTTGTCCACCAGCACCGACAGATGGCACTTCGGCTTGATGACCAGGAAGGTAGGGCTCGGAGGAGCAACATACGCGTGGTGGGCGTAGAGGAAGACCTGGAGGGTGATAGTACGGAGCTGTTTCTCGAAGACTTGATTCTCCGCCATCTTAAACCCAAGAGGCTCTCCAAGATATTTACTGTTGAGCGAGCCCACCGGGCCCCTATTCCCAAACCCAAGCCTGGAGCCCCACCGCGAACAATTATCGCTAAAATCCTCAATTATCGAAACCGGGATGCGATCCTACAGGCTGCCAGACAACATGGGGACCTACAGTACGAGGGATCCACAATTCGTTTTTTCCCTGACTTTACGCTGCAGGTGCAACAGGAGAGACGCTCCTTCCAGGGGGTCAAGGCGGCACTACGGGACCATGGAGTCCGATACATGATGTTCTTTCCCGCAAAACTAAAAATTATACATGGCGGCAAGTCCTACTTCTTCACCTCGCCAGCGACGCTACAGGAATGGATTGACACAACACTTGCAGTGGCCCACCCTCTTCAAAACGGCGGACAGTGGAGAGACACAGTACACCCCTCCCCGGGATCGGCGTCAGGAGGAGTTGAGAATGTTGAGCAGAGCCAACGATCCTGGCGTTCGAGGTCGAACAGTCCCCGCTGGGACTGATCCGGAGATCACACAGCGAGATGAGGCGGCACGCGCTGGACTTGGGAGAAGCCGGACAGTAATGTATACAATGTGATTGTCTGTATGCCTGGGCACTCCGAGGGGACAACGCGGGGCCTGCCCGGGGTTTAAGGGACGGGCTCCCCTATGTACTCATGAGCCCCGGGCCTGATTGACCTGGGACACGGCGGGAGGGCGGCCGGGACGGAGCTGGCCACGTTAACCCCGAGTTAGAAGTTCCTCGGTGTTCCACCGGGATAGGGTTGGGCGACAGGCGCTCTGCTAATTGGGGTGGTGGGTAGTTTGAAACCCACGGAGCAGGGGGCAGGGAGGGGGGGGTTTGTTTTCGCAGAGGTGGGCGGGATGTGGGTGGTTGATACTAGAAGGGAAGCATGGAGTCAACTGTCTGATACGCATGTTACTGTTTGCACGGTTAGAGCTTTTGGGGGGGGAACCAGGGTGGGTGATGGAGTTGGAGAGTTTTGCTGCAGGGGAGGATCCGGGGAGGGTTGGGAAGTACTGGGTATGTTTCGGTCGTACAGAATTTATGTTCGTGAAGACTTCATTGGTTCAGGAGTGCTGAGTAGGGACTGCTTTCAGAGTAATGGTTATGGCTAGGAACTGGGAAAAGAGCCTTAAAATAATGAGCTGGAATGTGAATGGACTTGGAGACAGACTCAAGCGCACTATAGTCTTACAATTCATTAAAAGGCACCAACCTGACGTAGTAATGCTGCAAGAAACTCACTTACTGGGGAACGCAAGTCAGGCCCTCAACAGGTGGGGTTACACGCTTGCCTCACACTCCGGCTCACCTCAGGCTCCAGAGGGGTGGGAATTCTCATCCGCCGCTCCTTGCCCCTCCATATCGATTGCACTACATCGGATCCGCAGGGCCGCTTTACGGTGGTCACGGGCAGGTGGGAGGGGTACATACTGAACTTGCTCTCGGAAAAAAAAAAAGAAAAGAAAGGGAAATTACATTTCAGGAATACTGCTACTCCTGGTGCTTGGTAGGGGCTGAGGAGTAATAGGCCAATACATATGCATTGTGTTTTAGCCTCCCATGATTCTTCCATTAGTGATGATTCTCCTAAAAGCATTTGATACGAAGCGGCCAGACACATATCTCCACTGTGTTACATCCATGCATATATTCTGATTGGAGTAAGAAAATTGGAAGTAAGCTCTTCTGTGCCCCGTAGGGGGCCCACTCCCACCAGGCCATCACAAGTGCTGATGCACAGACGACCCCACCAGAACCCCCGGTGGGGGTGCCAATCCCAAAGTGACCATTATCCAAAGTTGTCTCTTGCAGCGGATTTCATAGGATCAGAAGTACAGTACAGCAACTGAAGTCACATAGTCATGCGGGCATTTCAAAAGTATGTAATGAAAACGTGTTTGAAATGGTGGTCTCTAGTTGACAGTGGTTTGAACCCTGTGCAAGTAGACACCCTTCCTTCTAGTCAAGGTAAGGGGATTGCACAGCCAAGATAACCCCTGCTCATCACCTTGGTAGCTTGGCACAAGCAGTCAGGCTTATCTCGGAGGCAGTGTGTAAGGTATTTATACATAACACACACACAGTAACACATTAAAAAAACTGCAAAATGGACACCAGACCAGTTTAGAAAAATATTGAATATTTATCTAATCAAAACAAGAGCAAAACGCCAAAAATCCAACATATACAAGTAAAGATGTGAATTTCTTAATGAAGCATACAATTCCCTGAAGGGGATAGCGTCAACTGGGGCTATCACAGCGTCGTGACCAACAAATCCAACAGTTCAGTCCAGCCTCGAGAGAGTTGAGGGCCAGCTATGGCGTCGGAGAAGACCAGCAAACAGTACCTTGGAGTTTGTAGAGACCTCGAGTACCTTGCGATGAAGTGTAGAGGTGAAAGCGTCTCTGGAGTCGTGAGGTGTCCGTGCTGCATGTCAGTGCAGAAGTTTGTGAGTCTTTGAAGTCCCACGTGTTGCAGATCGCACTCCGTGAAGTTGAAGTCAGGAGTGCAGACGTCGACAGTGCCAGGGCTACGGTGTTGTTGCAGGCGGTGCATCGTGTGCTTCGTGATGCAGTGTTCATGGCTTCTCCTTGGCAGAATCTCCCCTTGTTCCACAAGTGTTCCAAAAGTTTGAGGTTTTAGGTCCAATACCTATTCCTCTTTTGGCCTTTGAAGTAGGCATTGTCTTTGTTGTGCACGCGGTCTTGCATGTCCTGCCTGGTCTTTGCTCCAGACACACTCCAGGGTGGTGGAGACAGCATTGTGAGAGTTCAAGCACAGCCCTATTCAGGTGTAGATGACAACTTCTCCCCCCACTCTAGCTCAGGAAGGCCCATCGGCCTGGTGATGGGCCATCAGGATATGCAGGGCACACCTCAACCCCATTTGTGTGACTGTCTAGAGTGAATGCACAAAGCAAGCCGATGTCAGTCTAAACCAGAGGTTGATTCCAAAGGCAGGCAGAGGCACATGATGGAAAAGCAAGAAACTGACCACTTTCTACAAGTGGCATTTTCAAACACACAATTTAAAAAACACCTTTAGTAAGAGGTGTGTTTTTAGTTTCTGAGCTTGGGGAGCCCAAACTCCAAATCTCTAGCTTTTCCCAATTGAAAGTTATGAATGTAAAATGTTACAAAGCAGCTCCAATGATAACCTATGGGAGAGCTAGTCCTTACAATAGTGAAAAACGAAAGTGGTAGTATTTTACTATCAGGACATATAAAACACACCAGTAGATGTCCTATCTTTCACATACACTGCACCCTGCCCACAGGGTACCTTGGGCCTATCTTAGGGGTGCCTTACATATGTAAAAGGGAAAGTTTGGGCCTGGCAAGTGGGTGCACTAGCCAGGTCGATGTGGCAGTTTAAAACTGCACTGACAGACACTGCAATGGCAGGCCTGAAACAAGTTTATAGGGCTACTCATGTGAGTGGCAAAACCAGTGGTACAGGCCCACTAGTAGAATTTGATTTACAGGCCCTGGGCACACCAGGTGCACTTTACTTGGGACTTACCAGTAAATAAAATATGCCAATCATGGATAACCAAACAGAATTACAATTTACACAGAGAGCATATGCACTTTAGCACTGATCAGCAGTAGTAAAGTGCCCGGAGTCCTAAAGCGAACAAAAGCAGGTCAGAAAAATAGGAGGCAAAGGGCAAAACCTTTAGGAATAAACCTGCAAAAAGAACCAGGTCCAACAAGGCGCAACTGGAGGCATTCTTGATCCCCTGGGCAGCTTCCCATTACTCGACTGTCCAGCCTTTTTAGACAGCTCCAGTCCACCAGGTCCATCCTTAAAACACCGGGATGATCCCAAGATGGGATGGCTGACCTGTTTACAGAGTGCCGAAAGTTCAACTTTTAGGACAGAAGCTGGTCTTGATCCCCTGTGCTCTGGCGGTTGCCATTCCAGTTTCCTGGACATCTCCATCTCCAATGATCCCCCTCCTGTGGCACAAATCCAGTCCCCCCAACAGAGAACAACCAGTAGCTGTGTCATTGTGGACATCCCCAGCTGGGCTGCCGACCTCTGGATCTTCCAGATGGCATGAGGTTTGTCGCCAATTTTAAAGTAGAGACCAAAGGATTATGTTTTACTGTATCAAACGCAATCATCTTTGAGTTTCTGCGTGATTTGGAGGAAACTCTGCTCGGCGCTGAAGAGTGAGCTGAGCAACGTCCTGGTAGATTGTACAGGAGTGGTCCTGAAACCAGACATCTTCAACTGCTCTGGCCTTCTTCAGAAAGTCCTCTTTTTCAGAGTAATAGTCAAATTTAACAAGCACAACTCTAGATCTTTGATGTTTGAGTCGGAGAGCCTCAGATTTTCCCTCCTTGAGCAGTTCTCAAAGTCTTCCAATTTATCAATACCTCCTTTGAGCTGCTCTGCCATTATAGCACACCCTGCTGTTGCAGTGGGCTTGCCCACATCTATGCCATCCAGTTGGCTCTCTGCCTCCAGGATCCGCTGACCCACTGAGTTGACATCAGAACTCAGCTTTGCTATTCCAGTTCTCAAGTCCGAGTGTAAGTCTGCGATCTCTTTTTTGAAGTCTTGTTGGAGTTCATCCCCAAATTCCACTTCAAACGTGTGGGGGCTGTCCAGCAGGTCTGACTTACTTAGTGCTAGAGCGGTGCTAGGCTTAGGATAGTGGAGACTCTCAGGGTTCTCAGGAGCAGGCTTCTGCTGAGGTCTATCAAGGTAAACCTGGAGCCACTACCTCTTATTTTTCTTGGGGGGACATGAAGGGGCTACCCTGCTGTCCTCTATTCACTCCATGGGCTCACCACAAAGCAAGGGCAGAGAAAGTCACCGACCTCCAGCAACCTGCCTGTGCAATATGTTTTGCGGACTTTAAATGGTTCTCCACAGTCTATGGTATTTCCATAGCTCCGCCCAGACAATCACCACCCATGGGGGTCAGCTGCCTCAGAGCACCGTAAAAAGTTTGCCAGCTTGCACAGAGGACCACATCTCGCTGTTGGCAGAGGCCAGGGGAGGCATCACAGATTAATCCCCAGCACTCGGCTCAAACATATGTGGCTCTCCTGGCGGTAGCACCATACGGTTGAAGGGTCCCTCAGTCTGGGTGCTGTCCTGTTCGGTGCTGAAAAGTGAGCTGAGCAACTTCCTGGTAGATTGGACAGCAGAGGTCCTGAAACCAGACATATCCAACTGCTCTGGCTTTCAGAATAGTGAAATTTAACAAGCACAACTCTAGGACTTCACTGTTGGCCTGTCCCTTAGAACCAGGGATGTACCCTATCCACACGTATTTCGGGGTGTCTGTCACCCAGAGGAGATGATAGCATCACGGCATCAACAGTTTCAAGGTTTGATTTGGTGAAGCCTCAGAATGTATCTCCTCGAACAGTTCTCAAGGTCTCCCAATTGATCAATAGCTCATTGAAGGGTCCCCCGGTCTGGGTTCTGTCCTGCTCCTCCTGACTTCAGCCCCTCACCCCCCGCATGCAGAGCCAAGTCCCCAGGCCCATGCTTCCGGCCTCCGTGTTTTTGGGCTCCCCCTCTGTGGCGGCTCTGCAGGCGACGATGGTCAACAGGCTGCCCCCATGGTCGAGTAGTGCCTCTGTCCTGGGAAAGGGCCTACCTCCTCATTGGCAGGGCCAGAGTCCCGTCAATGCAGGCCCCTCTCTGTCTGCCACCGGGCGACGCGCAAGCTACCCTCCGCGACTAACTTGGGCCTGACCACTGGCTCAATGCTGCTGCGATGCTGTGGGCTGCACTCCTTCTACGGTGACCAACCGTCCATAAATTTCACGGACCGTCTGTAATTTGGCCCTCACGTCCGTTGTCCATGAAGATCCCTTTTACGGACACCTTTTGTCCGTAATTTTGGGCCTTGCTGGGAGCAGAGCTGTTCCCCTGCGAGAAGCCTCAGCTCCCTGATGGGGCCGCCTCACACTCATCCTCTAAGCACAAGAGCAGCCCCACCCCCTCTGCCCATTGTCATTTTGTCTTTCGGCTGATTGCCACATACAGAATAACAATGGGCCAGTCTGGGCTGTTACTGCATGTGGTGGGCCTCCTCCTGGCACGGTCTAGGGCAGGGCATTCTGTTAGATGGAGGTAATGTACAAAAACAAATGTACAGAAACGCCCATGCTGCTATGTGCCAGTTCATGAAAAGAAGCAGTGGAAAGACGTTAAAAAGAAGAGGTTATAGTTCTTTCACAGTCTAATCATTTCAGAGCTAAAGCATTTTTAATTTATATACAGGAAGCTATAGTTGCTTCTTTTTTATTTATTTTGTGCAACTAACACCCATTGACAAAGCCAGTAGTCATACCTTGTTGTAGGTCTAATGTTACTGGATACAATGATTGAAACAGCAAAATACCAGTTGGGCAGCACATTTTTTTAGCTTCAGTGTTTTAAGCCACGCCCTAACTACATCAGACACGCCCCTTTGAGAGATCACCAGTTTTTTCAACCCACTTAAAGCCCTAGAAACAACCCCATGTCACAGTCTCCTCACGTCCTGGCACTGTGCATCATGCATGACACGACTTCCAAGTTTTTAGAATGCCGTTGTGCAGGGGCATAGTAAGCCCACCCCTTGCTTTAGGAACTACAGCGGGGTTGAAGTTCTTGATGGGCCTCTTCTGTCTGCAACTCAGTAGACAAAGACTCAGATCATAATTAATGTGAAAAAAGGTGGGTGAGTGAGTAAGTAAAGGAATGGGTAAATAGCTGGAAGGATTAGTGAAAGGATGAATGGTTGAGTGAAAGGGTGAATGGATGGATAATTAGAGAAAGGATGAATGGGTGAGTGAGTGGAAGGATGGATGAGGGTAAATAAAGGGATGCATGGGTGGAAGGGTAGATGGATGAGTAATAGGGTGGATGGATCAGTGGATGGATGGATGAGTGAAAGGGTGGACGATGGGCGAGT
The DNA here is from genome assembly GCF_964261635.1 of Lissotriton helveticus. Lineage (NCBI taxonomy): Eukaryota > Metazoa > Chordata > Amphibia > Caudata > Salamandridae > Lissotriton > Lissotriton helveticus. The sequence goes on from NC_136072.1 coordinate 794,720,457, forward strand.
AAATGGGTGGATGGATGAGAAAAATGATGGATGGATTGATGAATTGATAAGTGAAAGGGTGAATGGGTGGATGGATGAGTGAAAGGGTGTATGTAAAGATGGACGAGTGAGTGAAAAGGAGGGTAGATGGACAAAAGGATGGATAGATGAGTGAAAGGGTGGATGGATGAGAGAAAGGGTGGATGGATGAGAGAAAGGATGGATGGATGAGTGAAAGGATGGATGAGTGATAGGGTCAATGGATGGATTCATGAATGGATGAGTAAATGGATGGGTCGGTTAAAGGGGAATGGAGAGAGAAAGGGCGGATGGATGGATAAGTGAAAGCATGGATGAATGATTGGCAGAATGGATGGGTGAATGGGTATGTGGATGAGTGAAAAGAAGAATATAAAGATGGATGAGTGAAAGAATGCATACATGAGTGAAAGGGAGGGTGGAGAGCTGGAAGAGAGGGTGGATGGATGGATGAGTGAAAGGGTAACTGGGTGGACGGATGAGTGACTGGGTGGATGGATGAGTAACTGAAAGGATGGCTGGATGGACGGAAAGGGTAAATGATTGGATGAATGCGTGAATAGATGGATGGATGGGTGGGTGGAAGAGTGAATGGATGAGTGAAAGGATGGATTGGGTGAAAGGGTAAATGGTTGGATGGATGAGTGAATGGATGGATGGGTGGGTGGAAGAGTGGATGGATGAGTGAAGGAATGGATTGGGTGAAAGGATGGATGGATGGATGAGTGAAAGGATGGATTCGGTGAAAGGGTCGATGGATGAGTGATAGGGTGGATGGAGGGATGGATGGGTGAAATGATGGATGGAAGGATAGATGATGGATAGGTTTGCAAATGGTTGAAAAGGTTTGGATCTGGATGGGCACACAGATGCAAGGACAGAATGAATGGGGAACGACTGAATGATAGATGAAAAAATTAATATATGACAGAATGTATATTTGAAATGGTGGATATCAGGGGTTTGATGGAAGGATGAATGGATAGGTCTTTGGACAAGAGAGCTCTTCTGGGGATAATTGTGATGACTTACGTTGCTTTCTTGGTACCATAAGAGCTTTAGTTCAAAGTGGGAGGTATTTTAATTTTCTGCTGGTCCCTTGCCTATGGGTTACTATTCTGTATTTGCTGTGTGCTTATGTGTGGGGTCTATACTTCATGCATATGACATTTTGAGTGACACCCAACTGCTACTTGAATGTTACACTAGTAAATGTTTGCATGTTTTGTTTTAGGTGTAAGATTTAAGGGAGAGCCTCATAGTGCCGTGATCTGTGCTTGAGATATATATTGTGTTTGTAGTAATAGGCACGGCTTCAAAAATAAACTATGTATAGTGTATCGACAGTGCCTTCTTTAAGAAAGCAGCAGGGAAAAGCACATTTGTGACTTCCGTCAGCTAGTGCCTCTATGAAGCCCCCATAAGCAAAGTCAGATTCCATATTTTAAGTTTCACTTGCTGAAACACCCATAATCGTTCCCTATAGTGGGTACATCACAGCGACCCTCCCTTTAGTTCACCTATGCGTGCCGCTTTACATCTAACAATAGTAGATAAATAAACAGTATCCCAACAGGTAATGTTTTTAAGACGAATAAGCATGTATGCAGCAAGCATTACAATGACAGAAATAAGGAGAACATTATTCAATTGATTTTCGATTGTTATTCATCTTGTATTTCAACAGACACAACTTTTTTCATGGTCAGGTATATACAGTTATTGCAGCACTGTATAAGAAAAATCGTGTGACAACCAAAATGCACTTGGTGCTCAAGTACGTGTGAGTGAAGAAAGTGGCGACGCAAGTGACAAGGTGTACAGCGTGGACGGCGCACAGTGAACAATAGTGCAAATAATGTACAGTGGGTGGCTCAAGAAAGGTGACAGAATGACATGACTGTATAGGGTAATTCGCAATTTTGTATTGAGCCACGGTAGAGAATGCGCCTAGTATTGCGCTGTAGAGTCGACGGCGATTCGATCCTCCTCAATTGGGATCGTCTTCAGGACAGGGTTGTCTGGTTTATGAAGTGCTGCGGGATGAAAAGGACAATTCCGGGGGAAGCAAGGGAGAGTAGGCAAGAGCGAGGGGGCAACGAGCTGGACACGGGGAAGGGGCAGAAGAAGGCCATGGATGCTGGTTGTGAATCATGTGATGCGTGAGGCTGCACGTGGTCAGATGACCAATAAGGGCTGCAAGAATGGTAAGCGTGTAAGTCATGGCAGGGTGAGTGAAGGAGTCCACGAGAAGTTCTGCACTGAATGGTAAGAGGGGGGGCTCGTGGAGGTAAGCGAGGAAAAGGACTGGAGGAGAAGCTGGGAAAGCGGGGGCAGGGTGGAATGGAAGGTAACGTGAGCCAGCGGTGGCAACAGGCATGGGAGACTCAGTGGGGTAGAGAGATAGGGGTTGAGAGTGACAAGGCCGGAAGACCGGTGTATTAGCGGCTGTAGTTGTGCACGAGGCCGGGTGGTGCGGATGGATGCATACGGAGGGAGGAGGTGTCAAGGCCCTCACACTAGAGGGCAGGGAAAGTGAATAGGAGGGGTCTAACAATCGGGGCCGACGTGTGGATGGCTGATTGAAAGATAACAGCATACACAGAGATAGGGGAGGCCGGCGTGGTCAGGAAAAAGAAAACGCGGGGGAGCAGTGAAAAAAGTCAGAGGAGGGGACAATAGGTGACTTAACATACCTGGAAAAGTTAGCGGATATGAAGTAGCGATCCGTCTCAAGGGAACGGCGAAGCGTCTAGCCGGAGGGCACTAAGGGTGAAAAAGTGGGGTGAGAACCGCGCTCACGTTGATGCCCTGCCCTCCTTTCATTCGCAGGATCTGCCTCCGCCGAATTCTATGGGCAACAGCAACGACCGAAACATCCCTCATTGGGCTCCTTGCACCAATTTACATACGTTAGTATCTCGAGTTATTTCCTCGATTCTTCCCGCCCTTTTCCCGCCCGGTTCTCACCCCACTTTTTTCCCCTTAGTGCCCTCCGGCTAGACGCTTCGCCGTTCCCTTGAGACGGATCGCTACTTCGTATCCGCTAACTTTTCCAGGTATGTTAAGTCACCTATTGTCCCCTCCTCTGACTTTTCACTGCTCCCCCGCGTTTTCTTTTTCCTGACCACGCCGGCCTCCCCTATCTCTGTGTATGCTGTTATCTTTCAATCAGCCATCCACACGTCGGCCCCGATTGTTAGACCCCTCCTATTCACTTTCCCTGCCCTCTAGTGTGACCCTTGACACCTCCTCCCTCCGTATGCATCCATCCGCACCACCCGGCCTCGTGCACAACTACAGCCGCTAATACACCGGTCTTCCGGCCTTGTCACTCTCAACCCCTATCTCTCTACCCCACTGAGTCTCCCATGCCTGTTGCCACCGCTGGCTCACGTTACCTTCCATTCCACCCTGCCCCCGCTTTCCCAGCTTCTCCTCCAGTCCTTTTCCTCGCTTACCTCCACGAGCCCCCCTCTTACCATTCAGTGCAGAACTTCTCGTGGACTCCTTCACTCACCCTGCCATGACTTACACGCTTACCATTCTTGCAGCCCTTATTGGTCATCTGACCACGTGCAGCCTCACGCATCACATGATTCATGACCAGCATCCATGGCCTTCTTCTGCCCCTTCCCCGTGTCCAGCTCGTTGCCCCCTCGCTCTTGCCTACTCTCCCTTGCTTCCCCCGGAATTGTCCTTTTCATCCCGCAGCACTTCATAAACCAGACAACCCTGTCCTGAAGACGATCCCAATTGAGGAGGATCAAAACGCCGTCGACTCTACAGCGCAATACTAGGCGCATTTTCTACCGTGGCTCAATACAAAATTGCGAATTACCCTATACAGTCAAGTCATTCTGTCACCTTTCTTGAGCCACCCTCTGTACATTATTTGCACTATTGTTCACTGTGCGCCGTCCACGCTGTTCACCATGTCACTTGCGTCGCCACTTTCTTCACTCACACGTACTTGAGCACCAAGTGCATTTTGGTTGTCACATGATTTTATTTATACAGTGCTGCAATAACTGTATATACCTGACCATGAAAAAAGTTGTTTCTGTTGAAATACAAGATGAATAACAATCGAAAATCAATTGAATAGGGTTCTACTTATTTCTGTCATTGTAATGCTTGCTGCATACATGCTTATTCGTCTTAAAAACATTACCTGTTGGGATACTGTTTATTTATCTACCTTTATACCCCTATCCCGATGTGGTTTATGGGTCACACTCCTGTAACTTTTTACTACATTACATCTAACAATGACACTCAGATATGAGATGTTAGTAGCAAAGTCTAACCGAGCAGATCTTCCTAACCACTTCTCTCACCAAACATGTCTGCCCAGGACCATGAGTTGTAAACAAAATATCAGACTGGCCAACCCAGTGCAGTATTCATATAAATAGATTATTATCATATCAAATACCACGAAAAGACCTGCACTGTTGCTCAAAGCTGGTCGCATACCGAAAAAATGTCAAGTGCACGATTTTCTCACCTAATGTAAACTTATTTTGACTTGTACTTAAATGGTTGTCTATTTACTTACTTACATACTTTTGTGCAACTTCCTCTGAGGCGTCTGTAAAACATACCTTGTGTCCCGAAGTTTTGTCCTGAATTTTGACCCTTTGTCCTGAATTTTTACACTTACTGTTCTGAATTTGCACCCATACCAGTTGGTCACCCTAACTCTTTTAGCTCCACCGGCCACATGAAAGCAGTCAACCAGGGGCCAGCCCGATGCCCCAGAGCAGCTTTTACCTTGCTCGACGCTTTGTGTTGTAAAAAAAGGCATGGATAAGGCCTTGTAGGTCCCGGCCTGGAGGAGTGAAAGCAAGATGCGTCTCATCACTCTGCATCTTGGCCATGCCCCTAGATAATGTTTTTAAGAATGATGAGGGTCTGGCAGCTTCCCTAACAATATTGTTTTGCAAAAACAATGACAAAACACAGACATAAAAAGCATTGACAAAGCCAAAAGGCTTTGGTTTCAACAATGCTTGTTTAATAATGTGCAAGATCTATCGTTCTAAGATTAACTTCTCCCACTGTAAAATAAAAATGAAAAAAGATGATATATTGCCCCACCCGTACCCTGCTAATGTAACATGCCATAAGAAGAGTTATCAAAGAAACTCTTTGTGTCACAGCAAGTGTGTGATTAATTACCTGTACATTGTTTATATACTGTATCGAGACACAGTATCAAGTGCTGGTTCTCCTTTCAAAGAATATTGAGTGATGCACAATCCACCAGTAACCATGATTTGTGGGAAACAACCATCACAACGCAACGTTCACAACGCACTACCACCACAACGCAACTTTTACAACGCAACATCCACTACAACGCATGCTTTTACAACGCATGCCATTTCATCCCAGATGCTATTACAACGCATACCATTACAACGTAAGTATGGGTAAGTATTTAATTAAAAAAATATTAAATAATTTTAATTTAATTTTCTAATATTAATTTAATTATTTTAATTGTTTATAAAAATAATGAAATTAAATTTTATTTATACTATAAATTAATTTAATTAATTTAATTTTAATATTTTAATTAAATTTAATTATAAATTTAAATAAATGTAATTAAAATAATTATAATATATCACCTACTCAATCCAAAACTTACCCTAATATTACACCCCCTTGGAGTTAGAATAGTAATTTTAACCCCTACACTATCCAACACTTGCCCTACTATTACACCCCCCTGGAGTTAGAATAGAAATTTAAACCCCTACATGATCCAACACTTACCCTACTATTACACCCCCTGGAGTTAGAATAGTAATTTTAACCCCTACACTATCCAACACTTACCCTACTATTAAACCCCCAGGAGTTAGAATAGAAAATTAAAATATATTAAAAAAAAAAAATGTATGTAATTATATTAAAATGTAATAAATGTTAATAAAATTAAATACGTACCTATACTTAAATTGTAATGGTATGCATTGTAATAGCATCTGGGATGTAATGGCATGCGTTGTAAAAGCATGCGTTGTAATGGATGTTGTTTGTAAAAGTTGCATTGTGATGGTATGCGTTGTGAATGTATGCGTTGTAACGTCATACATTCATGATATGATTTGTTTATGTCATGGGATGTTTTTTCATACTTTAGGTATAGTAATGCATTTGATGAATCATCCGGATATTACCGGTAGTCCAACTAAACCTATTAGACAATTATGCTTTATTTTCCAGAGGCCTTGTGGTGTTGTATATCATTTTATGAGTTCTTTTTTCTTAAAAATACGTTTTTATTGATTTTTTGATTTTCGAATGAAAATAATATTATTAAGCACACTGCAGAGCAATACATTATTTACAGAATTTCCAAAAACCAGCAGAATGCAACATGGATAGTGAGTAAGAGAAAAGAAAATTAAAAGGGAAATATACCCTAATTGACATGGCAAACACTACCCCTAACATTCGGTAGGATGCACAATTTACTCAACAGTATATGGATGTTGTGTACTTGAGAAATGTATGTATGAGGATAGATGATATCTTAAAATAATATGGAAACATTTTGGACCCGTGGTTGAAACTGCAAGGTGAATAGGATGGATTCGGGTAAGATGCAGCAGATCAGTTCAAATTATAATAATAATATGGGCCCAAGTACTGTACTTGTGACCGAATTGTAGATTTCTGTGTTGCGGCAGGCAATACTTAAGTGCGATTTGTCTACTGTACTGTTCCTTGACATGTATTTAAAAAAAATAAAGTGATTTAAAAAAGAGGACATCTCTGGAGTACTGAGAAAAACTAATCAAGTTGTGGTATACTGGTGGGAGAGCGGGGCCTTAATGCAGACCCCTCCTGTGCAAGGCACACAATACACATCAGGGACCCCGCATTCAGACTCAGGTCAATAAAGTTCTGTGTGATATAGGACACTTAGAGGTCCATCACCAATTTCTGCAGGCAGGCTCCATGATTTTTGCATTGCGCTACAGTGTGAAAGTACATTATAGACGATGGTCTTTGCACAAGAAATACTTTGTACAAGCACGAGCCTCAAGTTGTTCCCAATGTGTAGACACCTACCATAATATAGCACCACTGACTATGAGCTCCATCAAGGCGATCTGTCATCTGGTCTCAGGACAAGGTTCAGGAACAAGTCATTCCATTTTATTATGATTAGGTCCCACTCTTCCTTCTGCGTGGCACCATAAATGTTTCATTCTGGTTAGACTTGGCATCTTTTTGGCATGTTTCCCCTGAGTTTTTGCTTTCTGCCCTCCCAGTTTTGACTCTGTTTTTGCTGGCGTAGTGTTTCTGCGCACTTTTCTCACTGCAGATCAGTGGTAAAGTGCAAGTGCTCCTGTGGTACATTGTGTTATGGATTGGTGTTTCCAGGATTGGGTATTTGATTTACTTGTTAGTTCCTAGTAAAGTGCACTGAGTGTGCCAGGGCCTGTAATCAAATTCTACGAGTGGGCCTGCAGGAAACTCAAACCTGCCATTGCAGAGTCTGCGCACAGTTTGTAACTGCCATGTCGACTTGGCGAGTGCATCCACTTGCCAGGTCCTAACTTTCCCTTTTCTTACATGTCAGCCACCCCTAAGGTAGGCCCATGGTACCTCCGTGGGCAGTGTGCAGTGTATGTGAAAGGTAGGACATGCCCTGGTGTGTGTGGCATGTCCTGATAGTGAATTACTGCCAATTTCCTTTTTCACTATTGCAAGGCCACCTGTTTCCCTAGGACAGAATGGGAAGTTTGTTTATAACATCTTATAAACAGAACTGGCCCTGGGAACTAGGTGGGAAATTAAAGTTTAGTATGCCTGACAGTACACATGTTAAGAGACAGGCAGGCACTTGCGGCCAAAGCAAAATGGGAACATGAATTGGGCGCTGAGCTCACGGATAGGCAGTGGGAATTCTGCTTACAGCAAACTGAGCGCGTCTCGTCGAGCAGCAAATTTAGAATAATACACTACAAATTTATACACATGCTATATTACACCCCGGTCCTCATGCACAGGTTTCACCTGCGTGACAATGACACCTGTGACAGATGCCACGCTCCAGGGGCCGACTTCTTACATTTGGCATGGGAGTGTGAGGGTGTGCAGTCCTATTGGCGCCAGGTGTTTGGAGCGATATCCAAGATGGTAAATACAGAAGTGGAGCCCTCCCCAGTCCTTGCCCTGTTGGGGTACGTAGAAACGATACAGGCAATACACCGTAAATTTATTGCACTAGCATTCTTTGTGGCTAAAAGGAGAGTGGCGTGTAGGTGGGGAAGAGGTAGAGCCCCCAAATTTAAGACTTGGCTACAAGATCTTACATATTGTCAGGAACAGATTGCTACCTATGCTGAGCTATTACCGGTTTCCTCAAGGCCGGCTGATATCTGTGCTCCACTGCAGTGCTATCTACTAGAGAGAGATGACCTCGATAACGCAGAGACACCACACGAGTCACAATCATAACGCCTTCATGTAATAGCCCACAGCACGTCCTCGTAAGAGATATAGTACAGAGGAGTTAGGAACAGGGTACAGGATTGGGGAGTGGCTGCTCGATGATATAATACAGGCTAAGATGGATTGGCCTGAAGGACTCGGACTGTTGGGATTGTTCGCTCTTTACCTAAGGCCTCTTTAACCATGTGTGAGTACTTAACTCTATGATGGACTAAACTGAACACTTGTATTGCTGACTAGATTTGTTGCCTTGCGGAATTCACATGTCTGTACGGTCTGAAATCTAAGGGGGAGGGTCTTTTGTACTGCTTGTGAGATTATATTGATATGTATTTCTTGCCCTGTTGATGTGCCCGGCTACATGTACGCATTGATGACTATGAGCTGTGTTGTGTGAATATAAATGCACCTTACCTGTTTTCTCATTGACAAAACCTGAAAATAAAGTTTAAAAAAAAAGTTTAGTATGCCTGAACTCAGAATCTAAAGATGCATCTTTTAGTGAAGGCGGTTTTTACATTCTGTTTTTGAAAATACCACTTTTAGAAAGTAAGTATTTTCTTGCTCAGTCATCCCGTGTGCCTCTGCTGGAATGTGGATTGCCTGTCTGGGTTTTGGATGGCAGAAGTCTGGGGGGAAGGAGTGGCTCCAGATAGTCTAGGTGGGTCAGGGAAGGGCTGAATAGACCTGGGCTGCAATTGGGAAAGGGGGAGGAGATTTCCTCGCACCTCCAAGGGCCTGGTCTTCCTCTGACAATGTTGTCTCCACCTCCTGCCAGGAAGTCACACCAGAGAAGGCAGAACTGGTTCTGGATGGGCACAGACACTCTCTGCCTAAAAGATAAAAGGATTTTGGGACATAAATATTGGGGCCCAGACCCCTGAACTTTAGAACTCTTTTGGATCAAGAAGACTGCCAAGAAGAAGAGCTGGAGAAGCTGTGAGGAGGGACTACCACTTTGCTGTGTGCTTTGCTGTGTTGGCCTGCAGTGGCTGCTTCTGTCTTGGGCAGTGAAAGGACTGGACTGAACTTTATGCAATCTACTTTTGTGAGTTTCTCCAATGGCTTGAGGTAGAGCTTGCCCCCTGTTCAAGAAGTCTCAGGAACAGCAAAGACTTCTGCCCTCAGCACTGGTGACTGTGTGTTTTGTGCTGCAACAGAAGAAAAGCAACTTGACAACGTCTACAATGCCGCTGCCGACTCCGTATCCTGAAGGCACCGCAGAGGGCACCGCTGCAATGCCGCACCGCGACCCTGGTCTCACTGACGACACCTGCTGACGCTGCCACCGAGCCGTTGCTCGCACCGCGACCTGTTGGCACCACACTCCCCACTGCCTCGCTTCACGACAACGCCCTGGTATCCCAGACTACGCCGCTCTACGCCGAAATCAACGCCACTGCTTGCACCGTGGTTCAAGGGCACTGCTCGTAAAAATACATGACACATCGCCCTCATCCCGCACCGCAGCCTTGGCCTACCGACGCCGGTGCCATCTACTCCAGTTCGTCAGCCGACGACATTCTTCAGCAGCGAGGACGACGCTGCTTGCACCGTGACCTGCCAGCACCGTGACGAGCACTGCCTTCATTTTGCACCGTGACCCTGGTCTTACCGACGACGCCATCTGACGCTGCCCCCGAGCCGCTGCTCGCACCGCAACCTGAGGGTACCGCACACCGCACCGCTGCACTTCGCACCACAGCATACGATGCCCGCCGACGCCAGTGCTCCTGACTCAATCAGAGAGGAGATCGACCTGCACCGCTTGTGACTTCGAGGGCCCCGACGACTCCTGCACTGACCTCCGGAACCAACGCCGGTGGACGCCGTGCTTTCGGAAGCTCAACGAGAGGTCATCGACGCCCTGCCTTCTAAAAGGTACTGTTTGCGGGTCTTCCCGACACCGTAGCTGGCCCGTGACACCGCGGTCAGCCAGAACTGTTTGGATTTGTTGCTCACGACATCATGATAGACCCGGACGGAGCTATCGACATCAAGGAACTATTTTTAAAGCATATTTTGATAAGTGAAGATTTTGAAGTACTGTATTGTGGATTTTTATCGTTTTTGGTCTTGTCTTAAGTATATAAAAATATTGGATATTTTTCTAAACTGGTGTGGTGACCTTTTGTAGTGCTTACACTGTATTACTGTTGGTTATGTGGAAATGCTTTACACACTGCCTCTAAGATAAGCCTACTGCTCGTGCCAAGCTACCAAGGGGGTGAGCAGGGGCTATTTTAGGAGTGTAACTCCCTTATCCTGACTAGGAAGAAGGGTCCCTATTTGGACAAAGGTGCAAACCCTTGCCAACTAGAGACCCCCATTTCTAACACTTCTCTACTGTGGCCCATTTAAACAAATCTTATTTCCACATAGCTTTGTTAGGTGGCCATGAATAGCACCAATGTATTGCCATCCACTTTTCACCAACTGAAGCAGTAGATCGATGAATCTATAGTACGTTGTGTCAACATTGGGCCATGGCATCAACTTAGGAGACACATTTTTGGGTAGCATAAGTTGCTGTAATGAGTTAGGGCAGTTAACTGTTCATTTATGTCTTTCCAAATTCCCACCATTTCTCGACACTCCCATACCATATGAAAAAAAGTTGCTGTGTAAGCTCCAGGTGCGGATCAGGTTTCCAGGACCACGGAGTACATTTTCTGCAAGTGTTTATGTGTCAGGTAAGTCTGATGTGGGAATGAGTTTGAAGCTAGTGTTTCTGGAAACTTTAGTCACGTGACTTATTGTTGCTAACCATTCCTGTTCTTATAATTCATCGAACAAGTCCAAGCCCCTTTTTGGTTTGAGATCTTTGTAGTTTTGTCTGATGGATTTCCTGATAGCCTTATATAAAGATGTGATCAATTTCCTGGTAACTTCTTGAACAAACAAGGCAGGTAGCACAAAAGGCAGTCCTGATGCAGTGTTAGGAACAGATGTGCCTGGACCACTCAGTGGTGGTTTCCAAGATATCCCACAGAGTCCCACTGGTGTACAAATCAACCACTCATGACAGTTTCGCCTCAGTCCACTGTGAATTAATTTCAATTATGATTGTCACTGAACGGTTCATAAGTAAACAGTAAAGAGATTTACTATTACTACTTCTGTCAACATTCTCCAACCTGAGAGCCCAAAAGCCAGAAACTAAGAGATAATTTCATCGTTTCCCCTGACCCTAATTACCAGCGACTGCCATTGGAGGATTTGTTAGAAAGAAGAGCTCACCTGCCGTATGTTATGTCTATATTGGTTTAAAAGATACCTAACAAGGTCCTAGAAATAGTCTGGCGAAGCTGACTTTTCCATATTTAGCTATGGGACTTTTCAATGGGGGTATTTTTCAAAGCCGGTATTGTCCCATGAACCATCAACTAAGTTTTGTGTTCCTTTGTCGCGGATATCAACCTCTTGGTGGACGGTGCCTTCTACCCCACAGAAGTTCTTCTAGGGGGCGTGGTTGGTACAATACCATTTGCACGATAGAGGTGAATCGTCCAAACCAGTTTAATCCAGCAGATCCTGCATGGTTTCAGGCACATCCTCACTTTCAGTGTCTTCCTGATATGAATAAAGGTATTTGGATTCAGCAGTATGCATGCACTAATCAACAGCATGATACTCAGTGCCTTAAATGGGCCGGTACTGTCCGGTCCGGAGTACCGGCACTTCTCAAGGGAAATGTAATACTTTTAACTGGAGAGTACCAGCACTTCTCAGAAACAAGCAGGTACTCTGCTACAGAGTACCTGCACTTCTATTTTTCCATTTCAAGCACTGATGATACTCTTCCAACATCATTGGTTTTCGGAGCAGGCACAACCATTTATGGGTCTGACCTTAACTTTGGTGTCAAAGGCAGCACCAAGATTCAGAACCAAAGCCAGTATAAGTTTGGCAGGAGCTCGTCTGTAGAGCGTCAAATAACAAGAACTTTTTGAAGACCGGGGCATTGCCACCCGATTCATGTTGTGAAACATGATTGGAGTAGGAAAAGGCCAGGAGCTTTTTCAACCGCGTCATAATGGAAAGCATCAATGATGTAAGGGGCTAACACGGCACTGTAAGGTCGCCATTGGCTCCGGAGGTGGAGGCGTTCCTTCCCCAGGGCCAGAACTCATAGCGACTGCAGAACCGGCTCTGACTCGTTCTCGTGGTCCAGAGAGGGAGTCATTTTCTTCTTTTTTTTGCTCAGAAGTTATCCGAAGTCTGGAAGACTTACAGCCTTATTCATCAACGGGCCGTTGTGCGAGCCCCTAATAGCGATTCATAGCGAATCGCTATTAAGGACTCGCAAAACGATATTCATGTAGGAATTGCTAAATAAATAGCGATTCCTACACATTCCTTATTTGCGAGTAGCAAATTGCTAATCGCAAATAAGGAATAACTCCCCATTCATTCCTATGGGCCAAAAGGCCCATAGGAATGAATGGGGAGTATTCCTTATTTGCGATTAGCAATTTGCTATTCGCAAATAAGATAGCGATTTAAAGGGTGCCAGGGGTGTCCAAAGGACACCCTGTAGCACCCCTTAAATGCAAATTGAAACTGGTGTTGCGCACACACATGTCCAAAGGACATGTGTGTGTGCAACATGCAACTTAGAAAAATGCTTTTAAAAGAATTTTTCTAAGTTTTTGCTATTTACCGAGAGGTCTGACCTCTCGGTAAATAGCGGCCCGAAATTGCGAATTAGCAATTTAAAAATGGTTGATGAATTGCATTTAAGGAATCTCAAATAGAGATTCCTTAAATGTAATTCCCCGCAATTTAGCGAATTAGCAATTACCGAATTTTACATTTGGGATGGTGAATCCCAAATGCAAAAATTGCTCTCGCAATGGGCCAGATTCTCAGAATCTGCCCCTTTGCGAGCGCAATTCGGCTTGATGAATCAGGCTGTAAGTCTTCTCGTTTGTCTTTCAGTGCTTGTCCTGTTGAGGAACTCTGATGGAAATCCAGTTGCTTTGAACAAGGCAGAAACCTCGCTCCCTCTTGCCTCTGTGTGGCCAGTCACGCCCCACCTAGGATCTGTTTCTCTCTAAAGTGCTCGTTCTTCAAGATGACTCTGAGCCAAACCCTGCGTGTTCGTCTGCCCTGCTGAACACCCAGCTGCCACATGCAGCAGTCATGCCTGTCAATCGCTTTTGGTTTTACTGCAACTCTTAAGACCTACCTGAACACCTTAATATAAAATAAACAAGAAAAAAAAGTCAAATAGAATTCAAGCATGCGTTACCTTTGAAACAATCGAAAACAGATTCCAGCAGGTGAGTGCTGACGCCTGGGCACAACGGAAGGAGGTAAATCAGGCAATCTGGGCGTCACCGAGTATTTACTGGGGCGTCTTCACATGCACTCTTACAGGCAGTAGGCATCGCGCAATGCCAGTGCGGCACCCTGAGATAAACCTCCCTGGGGCCACCAGGGGTCATGACCAAGTGTTAAACATGTTCTAGCATGGCAGGAGGTGGAGGGTGGCACAGTGCTTTCGTCCAAGCAGTGCTGGGAATGGAATATAGAAGTGCAGGTACTCCTCCTGCTGAGAAGAGTCGGTACTATCCCTTCCAAAGGAAAGAAGTGGAGGCACCGAGTACCTGATAGTACCAGCCCATTTAAAGCACTGCTTCCAAGGAAAACAATTAACTCCAGTGCTTTATTGCTGGGCTATTAAGATTCAGGTGTGCTCCTCGGAAGCAGACTTCAGCGTGCTGTTAGTCACTTCAATGACTAAATAAAATAGGCAATGTTAGATGGTTTTGTGTGCCATTCCACTCTATTAACATGCAAAACCATTGCCTTAAAAAAATGAAAGAAGCACATTTTACTTACTCAGTGTCACTGGAAAGTGCAGGTCTTTCGGTGTGCTAGCCTAGGCAGCATGTCCTTTGTTTAACAAGCATTGGCAAAGACAATTGGTCTTGTCAATGCAAGAGCCAATATGTTTTAGCCGTGTTGTAAACTAGCGTGGCTGCGGTTCAGCATGGCTATAAGTTTATGGAGTAGAGGAGTGTAGCAATGAGTGGCATAGAGTGGAGTGTCAAAGAGTACAGTGGGGTAGAGCTGAGTGGAGCTGAATGGAGGGGCATAGAGGGAAAGGGCATACAGTGGAGGGGCGTGGAGTTGAGTGGTATAGAGTGGAGGAGAGTGGCCAAGAGTGAAGTGGTATAGGGTGTTACAGAGTGGAGTAGAGTGGAATGGAATGTTGTAGAGTGGAGTGGAGTGGAGCGTGAGGGAAAACCAGGGAACACTAATGCGATCCCCCTGTACTTACCTTCCTCATCTCTGCCTTCTCCCATACCGTCCGACCGACTGCATAGAACCTGGAAGACACAAAGGGAAAAGATCACAAAACTGAAAACAGACTCTCCTTGTCCCGTGCAGGCAGAAAACGGAGCTGAGAAGACCAGGAACCAATCAGTATCCCTGGAATGGGGTGAAAAGTAAATCGCTGGACCCAGGGAGACAGAGAAGGAGGTCAGAGATTGTAGGCGGACCCAGGAAGACGCTGAGAGCGGAGATTCGGCAAGGATGTGGTCGGAGAACGCAGAGAACATTGAGCAGATTGGAGAAGCCCGCCCGTGCGATTTGAGGACAGAAGATGTTGAGGCCTTGGAGGAGTGTAGCGATGAGTGGCGGACGCCCATGGAGGACATGCATAAGAGGGATATATGACGGTACAACGCGTACCGTCACAACGCATACCTTTACAACGCGGCCGTGACAACGCAAGTCGTTACCACGACTTGCGTTGGGGGGGCGCGGATTTCGAATAGTTTAATTTACTATTCTAACACCAGTCCCCGTGGACCCTAGGGAAGGTGTTAGGATAGTAAATTAACTATTTTTAGACCTTGAGCGCCCTCCAGCGCAAGTCGTGGTAACGACTTGCGTTGTCACAGCCGCGGTGTAAAGGTACCGCGTTGTGAAAACATCGTTGTAAACGATGTTTACCGCATAAGAGTTGCGGCAGTCGCAGTACATGTTTTAAAGAGGAGGGGGGACTCTAAGGGGAGATTATCGTGTTTAAGACCGTGGATACGGGGAGGCTGGGGGGAGAAGAATCAGACTGGTTTTAGGGATTTGTTTTTTTTCTTTGATTTGCTGGCCGTAGCAGAAGTCCCTGCACATATTTTGCTGGTCTTAGAGAACGGTGGACTTCAGATTAGTTCATACCTGCAGCTGTGTTTGAGTGGTAGTAAACACGGATACATAGAAAAAAAGGTGATTCGGAAATGTAACATAAGAGAACTTAAAAGGGGCATCACTAAAAACTGGCTCCGCGTGCTCTAGTAAAACTAGTGAAGCCCTTTGTAGTGGATAAAGGTAATTCCACTCAAGGCCAATAAATCTTCTTTTTCCTTTTTTCTTAGTTGGTGTTATTCTTTACCTTCTCCCCCTTCCTCCACCTGAAGAAACCACGAGGCAGAGGGTGAAAATTCTATGACTCTTCAATCAGGGAGAGACCTGTCGGATTATCTCAACTATATTTACTCACATTTCCTACAATAGTTAAGACCCTATGTCACCTGGTTGTGGTGAAGGAATCTATCTTGACCTTATCTAGACCACATATATACTTACTGCAGCCTTCTTCTTTTTCTCTTTTTGGGCCTCCGGGTGATACCCTCCTTGATGAAGAAGACGATCTGGAAGGAGAGAACAGAAGGAAGAAATTAAAAAAAAACCTTAACTTACTAAATATCAGCAGATAACCATCCTGAATTAAAAAATTACGCCAACATTAAGAAACACATTCACCCTCCTCACTTCTTATTATGCCCATTCCTCCCACATGGAGTATAGTAGAGTGGACAGTGTCATAGAGTGGAGTAGAGGTGCCTAAAGTGAAGTGGCATAGACTGGCGTAGAGTGTCAGAATGGCGTAGAGTGGAGTGGAGTATCTTAGAGTGAGGTGTCATAGAGTGGAGAGGTGTAGAGTGTACTGGCATATGGTGGAGCAGAGTATTGCGTCATAGAGTGAAGGGACGTAGAGTGTGGTGGAGTGGCATAGAGTGGAGTGGCCAAGAGTGGAGTAGAGTGTCAGAGTGCAGGGGTGCATGGAGTGGCATAGCATGGAGTGAAGTGCCTTCGAGTGGACTACCTAGAGTGGAGTGGCGTAGCATGGAGTGATGTAGAGTGTAGTAAAGTGGTGTAGCGTGGAGTGGCATAGCGTCAGAGTGTTGAAGATGGCTTGGAGTAAATAATCATAGGGGGATGAATCACTAGTGACAAAGAACCAGAGTCTCACATGTGTTGTAATGGAGACCCTCAACCACACTAACAGAGTGCAGTGAATGTTTACTCCACTCGTGTGGTCAGGTGGATGGTGTCATCCTCGGGTCGTTATCACCTTAGTGTTCAGTTCTCCTGGTGATTAACCAACCTCCACCAGGAGGGAGACTGACTGTGTGGTTCGCAGCCTTAAAGCAGAACTAATGATTACAAATATCTCCTGCCCTGTATGAAGAAGACTTTATTCGGTCAGGACAGTAACATGATTAAAAGAAAAGGCAGTGTGTGAGTTGATTGCACCCAGAGGTGGGTTGACATGTTTTGGCCTAGGAATGGCTCTTATTAGTCAGGTGGCCTTCTTCAGGACCGTGAAAAGTGAGGTGGTCTTCAATTTACAGATCACCTTTCTTGTGGATAGGGTTAGTACATTCACTTACCCTTTCTTCGTAAGTGAGCGCAATGGCTCACGGTTTATGTTGTTGTAAGAAACAGGTAGCGTGGTGCAGAGCGGGCTGGCCAAACTCCGGGGGAAATGTGTAAAGCATCCGCGCAGCACACACAGGCGACACACAGGCACACTACAAAAAGAGACTCCACACCAGGTTAGGTGAAAAACAGCATGTGTATTGTAAAATAAACACAACAGAAGGGAATCACAGGTGCAGATAAACTGTGCCAGCCGGTACCGGGGAATAATTCACAGGGGGACTATATACAGGGCAGCGCCAATCGAGCCGCTGCCAGAACCATCACAAGTCCAAGGATAAATGAAAGTCCATCAATAAATGCATAACAGCCAGTTCCCTCTGGCAAGATCATGAACTGGGCACTGTTTCACGACAGGCCTAAACCTCATTAGTAGTAGGCTTAACCATGGGAGCATTAAAGCACCTTAGATTAGGCACTTTACGCAGGACCCCCACAAGGTAGCTTTAGGGTAAAAGCATTACCAGAATTAATGCATTAGGCATACAAACAGTATGAATAACCTATTAGGCGGGAAAAGCATTATGCATCAACCTGTGGGCATAACCATAGTAGGCATGAAGCATTCTCATTAGGGTAAAAACGCTAGGCAACATCACATTAGGCATTAGCAGATGCATAAGGCACCTCCTGCGGTACATGGGGCCTAATCATATTAGAATGGGGCATACACATGAGGCATTTCATCATTGCATACATTAGGACAGAACATTAGAATAATGGTGCATCCCTAGTAACCCCAAAACATCCTGTAAGCATTAGGGGGGAGAGAAACCATTAGCGATATAACCACATGCATTAGGCATAAGCAACATTAACAGTACACTTTATGTAAATACACCTGGAATAGCTGCCCCAAAGTTGCAGATTCGCTTCTGGCGCTACTGCGCCTGGGGAGCCCCTACTCGGGGGCTCTCAAATTACCAATGGCCCAAAATCAGCACTGCAAACCGGAGGGAAAAGCATTAGGTATCATCCTAGGTACAAATGCATTATGCAAGAAATCATATGGGGCAATAGGCCTTGCCAGCATAAACACAGTTTGCCCCAATCGGGGGCACAACGCTCTGAAACAGGCCCAAGGCCAACTGGCCTCTCCCCGGGACTCAAATGCCCTATGTCCCGCAAAGTCAGGGCTGGCTGCAAAAACAGAAAAAGCAAAGTGCGCAAAGCACTGGGGCAGGGCAGGAGTGTCTCTCGCTCCTCTCTCTCTTCTCGTGAGGAGTACAATGCACCCCAATATGTTGCAGCTGCCCACAGTCAACCAAGCAGGCAGGGGGGAATCCCACATGCCGGGATCCCCTTGTAGCGCTTTAGAATCCTGGTGCTGCAGACGTCCGCTCCTCTTCTCCTGAGTTGTAGCGCCTTGGCAGCAAGCAGAGCACAGTCAATGCAAATATGGCACTCTGGCAGCACCCCAATGCAGCACACACACAGGAGAATTGAAATATAGCGCTTTGACAGCACAGCGCTGCAGGCGTCAGCTCCTCTTCCCCTGGCACCTTGAATAAAGCGCTTGCGAGGCACTAGGTCCCACTCGAAGCTTCAGGGACAGAAGATAGTGTACCTCTTCTGGTAATCAGGAAAACAATGCCCACCAGGCGCTGGAGTGCAGGCAGAGCAGCACAGTCACTTCAAATATGGCGCTCACCAGGCACTAGGTGACTCACAGTTCCCGGGGTCCCACCCGTGGGAGTAGCGCCCAGGCTTCTCACCTCCTTGGAGTGCAGGCAGTCAAAGTATAGCAGTCACGAGGCCCTGGAGCAGCAGAGCAGGCAGGCCAGGCTGGGCAAGATCAGCAGACAGTGGGCACTCATCAGTACAGGACAGCAGCTCCTAGATGTAGTCATCTCCCATAAAGTGGCACTCCTCCTGACACAGCAGTCTTCACTCCAGCAAAGGCTCTCGCTGGCCCTGTGGACAGCAGAGGGGTACAGCTGGGCTCAGGGGCCAGCACACAGGCCCTTGCGGCGGTACCTTCTGGCAGAGTGTCCCCTCTCATTCCAGTCCACCCTCAGTCTGAGCACATGGCATCTCTACTGCTCTACATATACACCCCTCCACCCACCTACCAGGAAGAGCTGGAAGCTTCTAGAAGGTCTCTGGCAGTTCCAGCCTCACTGTTACTGGGGGAAGTGTAGAGCACCTTGTCACTTCAAACACTAGACCGCCAACCCACCTCAGGCAGGCGGCACAAGCAGACAGAAATGGCGTCCATTTTTAAAGTGACATTTCTGCAATGGTGAAAATAAAGGTGCGTACACCATTATATAGCATTTATTATTTTCCTGTCACACCACACATGGCATATACATTTCCTACCATGGGTGAGTTGTCCCCTAAAAGGG
Organism: Lissotriton helveticus; assembly: GCF_964261635.1. Taxonomy (NCBI): domain Eukaryota; kingdom Metazoa; phylum Chordata; class Amphibia; order Caudata; family Salamandridae; genus Lissotriton; species Lissotriton helveticus. Next base: position 794,740,040 of record NC_136072.1, read on the forward strand.
GGGGGGGTCCTAATATACCTATGTAAGGCAGAAAGCACACACACTTTGCACGGCTAACGAGCTAGGGGAAAGGTAAAACGTTTCGGGATGACTCTGCAAGGGGGGCCAAGTCCAACAGTTGTCATAGGTGCAGTCTTTACCTATGACTTTATAAAGGAGGCTACCGTCCTCCTGGGGTACGGGAGAAGTTGGCAGTCCTTAGTGAAGGGCAACCTCGACAGACAGTGCTGCGATGTGTCCCGAGGGGCATGGAATGTCATAGAGTGCAGTGTTGTGTAGTGTCATGGAGTTGTGTAGAGTCGAGTGGCCTGGAGTGAATTGTCCTAGAGAAGAGTGGCGTAAGTTGGAGTGGCGTAGAGTTGAGTAGAGTGTAGTGCTGGGAGTGGAGTGTCATAGAGTGTCTTAGAGTGAAGTGGCATATAGATATAGTGGACTAGAGTGGCCTAAAGAGAAGTAGCATAGAGTGGGGTACAGTGTCATAGAGTGGCATGAAGTGGAGTGGTGTAGAGTGGAGTTTCATAGAGTGAAGTACTTTTGAATGCCATAGAGTAAAGTGGCATAGCGTGGTGTGGCATGGCATGCAGTAGAGTGGAGTGGAATGGCGTGTTGTAGAGTGTCGTAGAGTGCCGTGGCATTGAGTGGAGGTGTGTAGAGTGGAATAAAGTGTCAGAGAGAAGTGGCATAGAGTGGAGTAGCAGGGCATATAATGGAGTATAGGGGCATAGAGTGGAGTGGCCTAAAGTGGGGTAGAGTGGAATGGCATAGAGTAGAGTGGAGTTGCATAGAGCAGAGTGGAGTGGCGGGGAATAGTGAAGAGTGGCATGGAATGGAGAGGATTAGTGTATAGTGGAGTGTCGTAGAGAGGAGTAGCGTAGAGGAGAGCAGAATGCCATAGTTTGTTGTGGAGTGGAGTAGATTGTTGTACTTCGGACTGGCGTACAGTATTGTTGCATAGAGTGGAATATGCATGGTGTAGTAGTGCACTGCCATTAAAGACAACACATTTTCTGTTGAAATGACCATTACATTTGCACAGACATACGGTTTTACTGATAAAACTATACAGCGTACAAACGATAATGTGTGGAAATGGCATCACCAAGTTTATTGATTTGTTGTAATCATTTTAAAATATGTTTCCAGCACACTTCAGAATTACAAAACAATGTGCTTCATTTGTGCTCTCATAATTCTTATCTATTTGGAAATATTTGAACAGTTAATTTACAGACATTTACATTTCTTTGTGTGCTAGAAAAAAATAACATCATACAGTTTCTCCTCTCACATGGAAACATGGGTACCTTACAAGATTGTCACTTAAATCTTTTCACGTTGAAGTTGAGTAAAGAAAAGTAAACACCAAGCTCCCTCAGAAGGCAGAGCCTGACATTTCACATCTATCTTCAAATGCATAACAAATGTGACAAGATAACAACAAGATTTAAAGGCCGGTTTACAGAAGGAGAATACTTTTGGAAGAATAAAGTAAATAAACTATGGTCCATGGGAGAGGCAAACTCAATCTGGAAATTCTAAAACAAATAAAGCCAACAAGTAGAAAGCAAGCAAACGTGGGTTACAAAATGCAAAGTCAATGGTAAGCACTGGGTGTAATACATTCCCAGGGAACCTTTCAGAAATGTAACTAAGATGTCATTTGCAAACCAGTCAGCTGCTTCGACCTACAAATGTGTTCACTTTGAGTTCCAACTGCTGTAAGTCAGGCAAACATGCCTTTTCTAGTGGCAGGTGTGTGATTGGGAGCCTGGGCAGCAAAAATTCTACTGCTGACCATACCATTAAAAAAGCTTAATTAATTTACACCAAGGCAACTGGTTGATATTAGTGCACATAATTGAATGACCACTAGCTTCACAAGACAACAGAAGCATCAGTTTTGTTTTACTCTATTGTAAACTGTCCATATGCTCCTATTTTCCTTTCCCACACTTAGTAGTCGTCTGCTTCTGTCTCATAAGGGAGTGTATCTCCTAACCAAAAAAAGAAAGGTACTTTCTTATAACTATAAAAACTGTCACACATCTGCATTAAAAAAATAAAATTAAAGAAGTATATTTAGTGCAAAAGGCAACACGTGCATTTCTCTTCATGAGCAGTAGGACCCTATGAGGTGAAACTCCACTCTTGTTGATTGATTAACTACTGTCGCTTGTGCTGTCCTTTGGGGGGTATCACTACTCTCCTTGGAGTTTTACGTTAATTCCTTTCTTTTTTTATTTAAATGTTTTTATTTTTTCTGCAAGGAAAAACAGCATATGCAAATCAAATATTTCCAATATTTCATAATAAATAGGTGAATTCATCGAAACAGGCAAACTTAATAAAAAATAAACATACAGTCTATAGCATTGCCATTTCCTAAATCCATTCCGTAATAGGTGCCCATATCTTTGCTCCCATAGCCCTCCTCCTTGTCAGTTTAGTTTTATAAATAGCAAGTTCCAAATTGTACATCGACAATAGTCTTTCACGCCAACTGAAAAAAGAGGGCGGCTCGGGATTGATACAGCCATACAAATAAAGAGAAAACATGTCGTAGCCTTAGGTCTTGGCTGACCCACAGTTCCCAGACCACAGCCAGTTAGTACCAACTCACCAGTTATATTAATGGTACGCCCCAAAATTACAACCAAAAACTGTTCAATAAGGGAGAAAAAACCAGAAAGTTTGGGGCATAAAAATAACATATGTACCGCGTCAGCGGCGAATTGGCCACACCTGTTACATTTTGTCCCTGTGGTCAGGCTCCATTTACAGATCTTCCTGGGGGAATAGTATAAATCATGTATAGCCATGAAATGCTGTGATCGCATCATCCCCGTGATGAGAACTCGATTGGCCAGCATAACGGATTAAAGAATATTAGTTTCAGGTATTCCAAGCTTAGTTGCCCATTTTATTTGACAGTTTTCCAAAGCATCCGGGAATTCTTGAATCAAACAAGAATAGAATAGGCCAATTGATGTATTTTTCTCCATGCATTCAATAAGAGGGATTTTAATCATTTGATGTTCTGATACTGGTCCTAAATTCTGTAAAAAGCTACGAATTTGGAGGTATTTAAAAAAATTATTTTTCGATAAACCAAAAGTAATTTGTAAATCAGTAAAAGAAACTAAATATCCCTCTTTAAACAAATCCCCTAAACAGCAGATTCCTTTAATGCTCCACCTGGTGACAATTTGATCACGAAAAATATGAGGTAGTAAATCAGATGCGGTAAATGGTGTATATATATATTTAATTTAAAATTTCCCATATGACGCCTGACCAGTTTCCACACTGTATAAGCAGCTTTTAGGATCTTAAATTTGGTCTTCTTAAAATAGCTAGGTTCAACTACCTTCAACAAACATCCCTTTATCTCTTCGCCCATTGCCAGCTCATAAATAGAAGGAGCGTTGCACAGAGGGATTCGCGCTTTAGCCCCGACTACGAGTGGGCTAATGAATTGTAGAGAAGCGGCTACATAATAGGATAGAAAATAGGGCATACTCCAACCACCAAGCTCTTTAGGAAGAATCATCTTTTTATGAGCTCTGCGTTGTCGTTTATAGCCCCACAAGAATCTGGAGGATGCCCTCTCTAATTTTTTTAAACATGCAAGAGGGAATTCAATGGGGATTGTACGAAACATGTATAACAATTTGGGTAGTATCAACATTTTTAACACGTTGGCTCTACCATATAGAGATAAGTGAAGATGGTCTAATCTTTCTAATATCGCATTAGTTTTAGCCACTGCAGGGTTAATATTTAGTTCTGGGATATTAGAAACTGGGAGTGAGATCCTAATTCCCAAATATGTAACTTCAGGAACGCTTACTATAGTAGTAGGCGGGTTGCCTCAGATATACAACTTCTGAGTTTTATATAAATTCAGCTTGTATCCTGAAAAGGATCCAAACTGTGCCACTAAATTTATTAATGGCAGGCAGTGTAGCTTCTATATCTGTTGTAACTACATTTTACGTTAATTCCTAAAAAATAATACATTGACCTCAAGTCTAATCACAATTGTGACATCCTGTCAGGCAATGTCACGTCATGTTAAGTTACTGGTACTTACATAGGATTTGTTATCATTAGTGTGGCCTCTTAGTGCTCGTAGACTGTCCAGTGCTTGGCTGCCTGAAATGGAGTGAGTGCACACTAGGCAATTTGAGTGTAAAGGAGTAACTTCTGGAAACATAAGGCTCCACTGAGGAGAAACGGGTGGAATCCACAAACATTTGTGTCAACTAAGCTGTAGCAGAACGCAAGAGTCTCGGGAAGCTGAAAAACACGGAGTGGGGAAGTAGGAACTAAAAGTGACAAACAGGAGAGCAGGAACGAGAGCTCTTGAGACTCACTGAGGCTGGACTAAGGCTTTTTCCATGGTGCACAAAAGCCATATTGAAGTGGGATGCTTCAGTGGTGAATGCGATGGCTTAATCCTGGTTTGAAAAACGCACAAGTGATGTTCGTTGGAAAACCTGGAAATAAAGAAATTGCCCTGCTGGAGACCCCACTACAGGACAAGCAGCAGGACATGCGCTTCCCATAGAGGATCCAAGAAGAAGCATGCTAAGCAAGGCAATGTCCAGGGGATTTAGAGAGGTTCATTGGAGTCAAGAAATAGCAGTGAGGGATTAGAGGACCTATTACTATACACAAGGGCTAATGAGCACGCAAAACAGGATCTACGTACCCAGTGCCTCAACTCCACTGATGGGTTGTGACACCGGATTTTGCCCTGCAAGGTTTATAGGTTTAGTTAGTGTTGGGTTCTTGCCACACAAAGTGTAGGAGACAACAGGAGCTCACCTTTTGTTTTTGAGTGAGTCACCTTTGGTCAGAATCTGAGAGAGTTCAGAATTGGCCCTAGAGCCCTTCATCTGCGTATACAGGAGAATGTTTCAGAACAAAGTATACATGTCAGAAGTCAGTCTCGTGTGACTTCACTCTACGTGAATTATTTTCTTTTTTTTACATATCTCATTGAAGAAGGTAGAGAAAATTGGTATGCATCCATCATAGTATATTAACTGCATTAAATTAATTATTTCCTATTGTGGCTACAGACATAAAGCAGACACAGGGCCGCAGCCCTGAGGGGTCCTTTGCCCCCCTATCGCTAGCTAGAAGTCAAAATTATTCTATACACTGCACAATGTTTGCACAGAGTACTAGACCTGCAGTTGGCCGTGCAACGGATGATGGATTCTAGATAAAGTTGCCTACATTGTTCATGGGCAGTGTAGCTCCATCCAGGGTAGGCCCATCCAAGAAGATTATAAACCCAGGGTACTTATTTATTACAATGTAAATCAGTTTTGATCCAGAGATTTAATTTTAGTCCGCTGAAGGGATTCAAGATCAGCCTTTTATAGGGCTGGTGATCCCCCAAAATAGTACTGGCATCATTGCACTTGCCTTATGATACCACAGGAGTTGAAGCCCCAGATTGTATGTTTTATTTAGCTTCTCAGATGTAGCACTTAGAACGTTGGGAATATTCCAAGATCAGATCAGGAGGAGGAGTTAGATACTTGCTGGGCCACATCAGTTGTGGGCGTAAATCTTTTGTCAACAGAATGGAGCAGGGATTCACCTGAACAAATAGATATGATAGGAGAGATAGGTTTTGAGTACAATTGCCTCAGTGAGGTATACAATATTTATTGCACCTGATCAAATACAATACCAAGGGATTTGTAATTTACTATGTGCAATAAAAAGCATCTGGTCAAGGGCGTGGCTTGCCGAGCTGAGATGGCAGTCGCACCTTGAGTGCGCTCCCAGACCCCTCCATCATCCGCTCGCCATCCGCCCAAGGAGAGAGCCATCCAGCCTTCTTTTGCCGACTGGTTGCTTGTCGCGAGCCAGGCCGCAACCTTTGCCGCTGATTTCAGAAGCGGATTGGGCGACCGGCGGATTCGACCCCTAAAATGGTGGGCCGCCTTTACTGACTGGCAGGCTTGGCAGCTCCTTGTTCCACTGAGCTCCATTGTGGCCGGTGCGGAGAGGGGGCACTGAGAGGCGATCTCTGTGGCGGAGGAGGTCCGGTGGTGCGCTGGGAGCCTGGGGCCCTGCTGGCCCCCCTGGGGCGCCCGTCTGCAGGTACGTGGCTGAGGGCTCGCCCGGGCATGCTGATCAGGCCGGCTGTTGGGCGAGCCCCCTTGCCGGAGGACACTGCCTTCATCTCTAGGGGTCCCCGCAGTGGGACACATTCTTCGGCCGCGGTTTCACGCGGCGGGGAAGGCTGGCTGCATGGTGGTGGCCTGAGCGGTGTGGAATCCTGTGCTCATATGGGGCTGGCGCCAAACTCACCATGGGGGCCCACCTGGTCCGCACCAGTGTGTACCGTCGCTGGAGCCGGCCCCCAGGGTAGAGACCCGGGATCCGATGGGCCAATGCTACGACACACCACTTCTGGCGGTGAGTCCCGGCCATGGGAGGGGGTCTCGTGGTCGTTGGGAAGGGGCCCCCTCCGGGGGTGGGGGCGCTCAGCACGGGGGGAGCTGCACGCTCATGTTTTTCCAACCCCAGTCGTGACTCCTACGCTGCTCCATCTCTGTGGCGGGACCCCCTCCTGGCCCCTGGACCGGGGTCGATGCGGTGGTGTCTGTCACGATTCGCTCCCTGTGCTCTCGTGCCCACCACCAGGGGGCCGAATTGTGGGGCGTTCCAGTGTTCTAATATGCCTCCAGACACTCACCTGTATGCATATACTGACTTCCAGGCATTTGGACACTTATTGGGAATTGACATCCATTCCCAATCCATGCCGGATTTTGTGAAAGCCAGCCTGCTTATACATGAAGCCAGTCTATTCATGCCTGAAACTCCATTACCCAGAATTCCCTGTTCACCGCTTTGTCTCCACCCCTGCAAGTCAAGGATGGGTGGAGGAATTCAGCTCACCTGTGGCTGGCTGCTGCTAGCCTGCTCACACCTGATGCATATGATTACTGTGAGCTCTTGTAAGCCCCAGCTCCCTTCAGACCAAGGTTGGTCAATGTAGCTGTTTACCGGTAAGACCAATCCTTGTTTCCAGAGTTCCCTGAGCTTTTGCTATTCTTGTGTCCAGTGTTTCCTGGGCTTTAATTATGCCTTGTTCCTGGCCTGCTGCTGTTTTCCCTGTTCCTGACCCTGACCCCATAGCCTTAGTATTCCTTGTTCCTGAACTACAGCAGTTTCCCTTCTCCTGAATTAGCACTGCTTGCAGTGCTACCTTGTTTCCTGATTCCTGAGCTATAGTTAATCCTTGTTCCTTGATTCCTGAGCTATAGCTAATCCATGTGCCTCAATTAGCACTGCCTACAGTGCTACCTTGTTTCCTGAGTTCCTGAGCTATAGCTAATCTATGTGCCTCAATTAGCACTGCATACAGTGCTACCTTGTTTCCTGAGTTCCTGAGCTATAGCTATTCCTTGTACCTGAATTAGCACTGCCTGCAGTGCTACCTTGTTTCCTGAGTTCCAGAGCTATAGTTATTCTTTGTTCTTGTTCCTGATTTGCACTGCTTGCAGTGCTCTCTTGACTCCTTGTTTCCTGAGCTGTAGCTATGTCCTGTTTCCTTGAACCAGTACTGCCTGCAGTGCTACCTTGACTCCTGAGCTCTAGTAATTTCCCTGTTCCTGAACTAGCACTGCCTGCAGTGCTACCTTGACTCCTTGAAGCTTTAGTAATTCCCTGTTCCTGAACCAGCACTGCCTGCAGTGCTGCCTTGACTCCTGAGCCTTACCTCACTTCTTGTTCCTGCCCCAATACTGCCTTCTATGCTTCTTTGTTTTCTTGATTCCTTAACCTGCACTATTCTACTATACCCTTGTAGCCTCCCCTTCTGTATATCCGTTTCCAGTCCCTGCCTTACTTCCCATTTCCTTAATTCCAGTTCTAGTTTGCTGTCTTTCTATTCTGCTGTCTTACTTCTGTTACCTTGTATGTTTGTTACCTGCTTTCTGCCAAGTGTGCCCGGTCATTTCCTTCCTTTCCTGTTAAACACTCCTCCTTTCTAGCTCCTGGTCTATTGTGCTTGTGTTTAGTTCTACCCCTTTGCTGTTACTGCCTTGCACGTTCCTGTTTGATCACCAGGATCCGTGGGCACAGCTGACTACCTAGGTGGTGTTTCTTGTTCACTGTGAGTATTGTCTTTGAGTTACATGTATAACATCACCATAGGTATAAGCTCCACAGACCCTGCCTTTGTATCCATATCCTACATGTGGGTATTTGCAATCAGTATCTGTAACAGCAATTGTGGGTAAGAAACTTACTGAGCTTCAGTCTTCCCGTGTGGAGCTCCTGAGTGCTTTACCCCACACCCCCCTTTATTGTTAATGTTGTTTCATATATATGTCTTGCACATTCATCCTGGGTGTAGTTATTCTGAATGCTAAATTGCTTTGTGAGTGCCCTTCCTTTTTAAGTCTTACCCATCTTGTTCACTTGTACAGGCTTCCCCTTTGGATCCCTTTTACTCCTCTGACTCCTGTATGATCCTGGGCAGCGCTGTACTCCTCTTCCTGTGTAAGTTTTCTACCCAGTTCCCAGTCCTTGCCCAAGTCCCTGACTGTGTTCCCCACATAGTCCCGGACAGTCCCTGACAGTGTCGGCTGCTTCATCGAGCAGCGGCAGGGGTCCCCCAGGCCTCAGCTCCTCTTGCGTCACCAGTGCCACTGTGTCCACCCGCCCGGCCTTCCGGGTGGTGCCTTGGAGCCGGGGGTGATCGGCCGTGTGTGTCGGGCAGGGGGAGAGGTCCTGCCCCTGGGCCCTCCTCCATCCTGGGCTGTTGCGGAGCATGTGAGCAGAGTACCCACGCTTGGCATCTTCCCTAGCAGCCTGCCTGGATCCCATCCTAGGGGAAGGGGCCTGGTCTTGTGCGGTCCCCCTTTGGACTCTGTGGTTTGAACCCTGTGTGGGCCCCAGGGCTTGGGAGACCGGATAGTGTTGGGCGCTTCATCGGGGTGTCCCCGTGGGGGGTGCATCCTCCCAGGTCTCGGAGCTGGGGCCCTGGACCCACCGGGCATACAACTTTCTTGGGCATCCGGATACTGGAATCGGCGCCTTCCCCTCTGGGCGGGTGCGGCAAAGACAGGACGTGTTTGGCCGCATTTGTCGAGCGGCGTGAAGGCCTCCCTGCGAGTCCCTCCCTTGCGGTACCTGCACCCGGTGGCCCCCCCGGCAACCTGCCTTTCGGCCTCATCCTACACCACCACGCTGGGTGTCTCCACATCATCCACCTTAGCCAGGCCACAAATGGTTTCGGGAGGCGGCTACCTCCACCTTGGGTCGCCCGTCATCATCAGCCCCGGCCTCCTGGACAGTCCGGTGGCCCCCCTGTGACATCAGTGCCCTAAGTCCATTGGAAGGGTCCCCCCACCTCCCCCGGGCCCACGGGTCGCAACCATGGGCTGGAGCGGACCAGCTGGCACCCCGACAACCCAGACCAAAATGGACCGCTTCACAACCACGGACACCGGGGCTACGGGGGACACCGCCGAAAAGGATGCAACATCGGCTTCGGACCTCACCACCATCCTGTAGGCCATCCATACCTCGCAGTCCTCGGTGGAGGGGAAGATTGCAGAGGTCCGGGTGGACATGACACTCATCCGGCAGGACCTCCAGAATGCCACGGCCCGGATCACAGAAACTGAATCCCGTATATCATGGGTGTAAAATAACATTTAACAGCTCAAGGGACAGGTGGCACGCCTCCAGGCACACACCCAGGAGCTGCACCAGAGGGCCGAGGACACCGAAAACAGACCGCGCCGCAACAACCTCCGACTGGTGGGGTTTCCGGAGGGGGCAGAGCAGGGTCGCCCCGCTGAAATAATCGAGAAATGGCTGAGATCCTGGCTTGCAGAGGGCTCTCTTTCTCCTTGGTTCATAATAGAAAGAGCCCACCGATCCCTTGCTCCGAGGCCCCCGGCGGGGGCGCCCCCACGTCCGATCATAATGAAAATCCTCAATTATAGAGATCACAACTCCATCTTGGCAGAGGCCCGCAAGCATCAACGCCTCCCCTACGAAAATCACTCAATCCTGATCTTTCCAGACTACACTCGGGAAGTCCAGGGTCAGCGCGCTTGTTTGGAGAGGTCACACAGAAGCTCAGAGCTCTCAATGTCCAGTATCGCCTCCTCTTCCCAGCGAACCTGCAGGTGGTGTTCGCCAACAAAACCTTGTTCTTTGACTCTCCTGCGGATCCACGGAGGAGTGTCCCATTCGGCTCAATGCTTAGATTCCTCTCTAGAATGGTGGGGCGGCTCTGTCCGATCGCACTGGTCTGCCGGATCTAGCGCCCCAGCGCAACTGCTCACGTAGGCGCCGTGGGCATAGGAGGGCCTAATCTGATTCTCAGTTGAATCCCTCCCGGGAGACGGGCCGCTCCGGGAGGGTCTCTAGATTGTGCGGCGTTCCTGCTCACCTGGGCCGTGGGGGGTCCTCGCTGGCGTCCTCCGTGCCTGATCTCCCGGACACTGAGCTTTCACGTAGCCCAACACTTCTCAGTGGCCCAGCCTGAGTCCATCTCTGCTCGCCGGGCCTGGCTCCGCGGCCGGAGACACAGGCCGGCTTATCCTGTTCGCTCTCTTCTTGGACTGGTTTAAGGACACCCTAACATGAGGAGGGGTCCTCCACACCTTGCTCGATTCCAAGCGTTGTAGTTTGGTTCTGTGCTGTTGTTACTGTTAGGGCGACAGATGCTTCTGTTCCTGAAGTATAGGGTGGGGGTGGGGCCATGGTTTTTGTTTTGTTTTTCTGTTGTGCATTTGTTTCACCACACCAGCACTCACAGGACGCCCCGTCTCTGGCATCGAGAGGCATGATTCATTGTATCTGGGCCCCAATCACGCATCCCGGGGCCAGCGCCCTGGACAGAGCACCCCTCCAGGGCCGCCCCCCACCCCGAGAAGGTCCATTAGGATGACAGTCATGTTACGGCAGGGTGGACCCTTGCGCCTCCTGTCCTGGAACGTCAATGGTCTCCTTGACCGCCTCAAGCGAGCGATACGCGCAGCGACAGGGGGTGGAGGTCCTAATGTTGCAAGAAACACACCTACTGGGTAACCACTGCCCCTTCTCAGCGAGATATGGGTACGACAGGGTCTGGCACTCGGGCTTTGTATGCTGGTCCCGCGGGGTTGCGATTCTGGTGCAGCTCTCCCGTCCGTTTGTGGCGATAATAGTGGTCCACAACGACCAGGGCCATTCGTGGCACTGTCCGGTACCCTGAATGGAGTACCCCTGAATTTGTCATTGTACTCTCCCCATCATGGCTGACTGCAACCCTGGCCGCCTCCGCGGGACACCTGGCTTCCTTGCCCATGGGCCCCAATCTTCCTGGGGGGGCGAATTCAACGTGGTTCCCTCTCCTTCGCTCGACACGACTGGGCCCCCTTCCCATGGCAGACTGGTGCATGCGAAACACCTAACGGACTGGGCTGAATCCCTGGGTCTTTGCAATGCCTGGCGTGTGTGGCACCCGTGGATTAGACAGTTCACCCACACCTCGGCCGCGCACCACACACACGCGCGTATAGACACCTTCTACGTTCCCTCGACCGACTGCCTCTTGCTGCAAGATGTCGCTATCCTCCTAGGGGTATATTGGACCATTCCCCGGTGCTACTCACTGTGGGAGCCCCCCTGCCTCCATGCGTCAGACATGGAGAATGAACGCTTGGTTTCTCAAGGACAAGGACTTCCATGAGGTGGTGGGGCGGGAGCTAAAACACTACTTCCAGACAAACAAGGGGTCGGTGTCATCTCCAGGCATCTTGTGGGAGGCCGGTAAGGCAACGATACGTGGAGTTGCCATGGGGCAACTCAAAACCCAGCGGCGCGCGTAGCTGGACAGCTCAGTTCACGTGAAGCGCAGGCCCTACGCCTCGAGCAATCCACGGCTCTGAACCAAGACGCCTCCGAAGTGAGGCTCCTTGCCCACATTCGGGAGGAGATTCGCCAATTGTCGCTTGACACGGCCAAGCTTTTCTGGCGCTCCTCTGTCGCCAGGGTGTACAGATGGGGAGACAAGAACGGTTCTCTCCTCCACAGACTAGTCACCTACCCCAGAGCGAATCGAATAATTGCAGAAATAGCGGACCAGGACTGCTTGGTGCGTAATTCCCCAGCCGACATGGCCCGGCCTTTGCGATGTACTATCGCCAGCTCTACACGGCCAGGACTCCCTCCCTTACCCTTATAGATCTGTTGCAGGCTGGAGCCTGTCACCTCCCTCAACATGACTCCGAAGCCCAGGGCGATCTGACCGTCCTATCACCCCCGCAGAAATTGGTGACGCGATTACCCTCATCTCGTCCGGCAAGACGCCGGGACCGGACGGCCTCCCCCAGAAATTCTACGCTCTCTATAGAGAGACATTGACTCCATATCTCGCCCAGTTATTTAGGGAGGCGATAGAGAAAGGGTTCTTCCCCTTCTAAACCGACGTGGCCAACATTGTAGTCCTTCCCAAGTCTCAACCACCCTCGCCTCGATGCGTGGACTATCGTCCCATGTCCCTCATTAACACGGAACTGAAGTTGTATGCTACAATACTCGCCGAGCGTCTTAAGCCCCATTTACTTACGTTGGTCCACACGACCGATGTGGGTTCATGCCGGCGTGTAGCACCCGTCACTGTTTGCGGAGGCTCCATACAGCTTTGGCTTACCGCAACTTGCTCACCCTTCACCTGGCTCTCCTCTTGGTAGACTTTGAGAAAGCCTTTGACTCGGTGGACTGGGGGTTCTTGGACGACGTTCTGGAGAAGATGGGCTTCGGTCCCTGCTTCCGCGGTTTCTTCCGACTATTATACGCCCGACCGAGGGCGCGGGTCCTAGCGAACGGTGTTCTGTCAGACCCCTTTCCGATCTGCAAGGGAATGAGGCAGGGATGTCCACTCTCTCCTCTGCTCTTTGCCCTGGTGATGGAACCCCTGGCAGCCCTGATACATTCCAGCGGGCTGGGGTGGGAGTGGCCTAACACGGAGGTAGATAAAATCACCCTTTACGCGGACGACGTCCTGATCTATTTGGCGGATTCCGCCAAATCGGGCCCTCAATGCTTCCAGATCCTCCAGTCCTTTGAACAGGCGTCGGGCCCCCGGCTCAATCCCGAGAAATCGGTCCTGGTTCCCCTCCATATGTCCAGGGAGTGTTTTGATTGGCCATCCACTATACCACTCCGTCTCCAATCCTTGAAGTACCTAGGGATATGGGTGACTTTACTCCCTGAACTCAGCTGGGCACTCAACGTTACCCCCCTGGTGAAACGGGCCAAGGCGGATCTGTCGAAATGGCAGTCATTGCCGCTGAACCCCATGGGAAGAGTTGCTCTGTTTTAGATGATGATTCTTCTCAGATTACTCTACATGCTCCAAAACACGGGAACTTCCTAGCTTGGCTTCCAAATTTCTCTGGGGGAAGGGCAGGTCCCGACTGGTTCTGGGTGTTTGTCGGATCTCCTCCTTTGATGGGGGCTTGGGGATGACCCATCTATATTTGTATTACTTAGCCACACGCCTGCTCTCCCTGCACGACTGGCTCAACGGAGGATGGTCAGATCCGGCCTACAGACTAGAGCTTAGTGAACTGGGCTTGTCCAACCTCCAGTTGATGATGTATGGGGCACCTGTCCCGTCTCGCTTACCGGAGGTGACACGTTCGGTGTTCCTGGCCTGGCGGGCCGTGCTGTGCCACACTGGGTGGACCTGCACGGTGACTCAGTGCACACCCCTGTGGCAGGGTACCTGGATCAAAGAAGTCAATGGGCTGCAGGGCTTTCGGTCCTGGGATCTTATAGGCATTTCCCAACTAGGTGACATTAGGGTGGGTGACCACATGCACTCCTTCCAAGACCTCAGGGCTAGGCACTCCTTGCATCGCTCGCAGTTTTACAGATATTTGCAGCTTCGCCACGCCCTTCAAGTACACTTAACGACTGGTATATGACTCCTGGATCATAGCCCTCCCAAGGCACAAATTATGCTGGGGGACCTGGGGAGAGGGGGCGTCTCCCGCATTTATCGGTCGCTCATTAACAACACTCCAACATCTCTTGACCGATTACTGGCCCAATGGGAGGAATGGGTGGGTTCCTTGGAAGAGGAAGACTGGCGCGATGCCCTTATGGCCCCCAGGACAGTCACTGCTTCCGCTAGACTGCATTTGATACAACTCTACTTTCTGCATGCTGCCTACCTGACGCGGGCACGCTTACACCGCGCGGGGCTCCGGCCAACCCCTTCATGTGATAGGTGCGGTTACGAGCCAGACGACTTCTTTCAAATGGTATGGACTTGCCCATGCCTGGCGCGCTTCTGGGGCGACATTAAGGAGGAACTCATTGAGGCGTTGGGGTGGGAGGTCCCACACGCCCCAGACACGCACTGCTGGGCATCACAGACGGGTTGGACGGGACCAGAAATGAGGATTATTTTTACACCAGGGCAATGGTAGTGGCCAAAAGAGACATAGCTTCCACTTGGAAGTGCTCTGACCCTCCCTCTGTTGGGAAGTGGCGGGCCGGAGTGGACTGGTGTGCCAAGCAAGAAAAGACACTGTACATGGCACGTGGCCGCCCCAAGAAGTATCGTAGAGTCTGGGGGCAGTGGTTGGGAGGTATGGCCTGATTTGGGCGGGGATGCTCCCATATCCGCACTTTTGAATTTGTATGTATATGGCCTTTGGGTTGTCCAGAGTAATGCAAGTAATTCTTTGTTATTGTGGTATCTTGGTGATTGGCTGGTATTTCCTGTAAAATCAATTAAAAAAAAAGCATCTGGTCAGAGCTTTGCCCAAAATGGGTGATAACATCCAGATATTGGTGGGGCGTGACTTGTAGAACCAAGATGGCGGACGATCTCTAACGGAGCTCCGTGTCCAACCCTGTTATCCGATCAAACTATCCCTGTTATAGCTGCCATCGGCCCTTGTGCTCTATTGACTACTGCTCCTTGGGCAGTGGCGGCACTGGGGAGGTGTCTGCAGTACCTCAGGCAGCTGCAGTGAGATGCGTGGACTGCAGTCTTGCCCTCTCTACCTTATTGACAGTGGGGAGCATAAAGATGCTCCGCTCCCAGTCGCACTGCTGAAAAGGATGTTCCATCCTACCTCAGTTTCCAAAAATCTCGAATTCATTTTTATCCATTTTAACCATTTTTGTCCAGTCTATTTTATGCTTTTCACTTTTATGTTCCACAGGCATATTTAATCATGTGTCTTGGATGCTTCATATATTCACAGCGTGCCACAGGCCTCATCAGGAATACGACCAAAACTCAAGATTTTGTCGAGCCAGCATTTCTTTATTAATACCCAATGCATTTCGGGCTTTTCATAGCCCTTCTCAGGGGGGCAACTGCAATTAAATCATTACAAAAAAATTCATTCATTTTATCTAGTCCTGGGTCAAACATATACAGTTCTCAGTCCTTTGGTTTCGCACAACATTGTAAGCAATAAACCCCGTGTACCCCCATGTGACAAAACCCGTGTAATCACAATCAATACTTCATATACATTCTCTGTGCCCTCATATGCTTTTTTTCACCCTGTGCTTTTCCAAGTTTTATGTTCACTCCTAACATCATTCCACGAGCGTCGCAATGCAACCCCCCACTACGTTTCACAACATATCTTATTAAGTTTCCTTCATCTGCCCTTCTGCATTAATCCTATCTAAACTTCCCCGTTACCTCTGTCACACCCTTCTCTGCTATCTTCCGCTCTCCCCTTGTCCATTTCTACACAGCGCCATTCCTCGCATTAGTCATTAAATCAAACAAGCATTTGCAATGCAATAGGTCTCGCATTATGAAAGTTTGAGCTATTGGTCTTGTAAATGACAATTTTTTTATTTATGTGTTGATTTTGAAAATAGCTAAATTAATAGCGTTGTCATTTTCAATGCCAATAGTTATAACTTTCGCACATGTGACGACTATAGCATTTGTAATGCAACATGTTTTGTATTTACGTGACTTAGATGTATTGATATTACAAATAGCAACGGCTTTTAATTTTTTTAAATAATTAATACTTAAATAAAAGTGATTGTAATTTATATTGGCAATAGCTTAAACTTTTGTAAATAACGTTTGTGAAGATTATGTTCAGTGTATTTTATTGTGATGAAAATCCAAGAACAGAAGTGAAATAACATCTTTTTGTGACATTTGTAATAAAGCTTGAAACATTGAGAGAACATAATTGAACCAGTTGTTGTTGAATTGTTGCACAGATTGATGCTGTGATGTCGCGGAGTGATGCTGTGGTGGTGCTGAGTGATGCTGGGATTGCGCTGAGTGGTGCTGTGGTGGTGCTGAGTGGTGCTGTGGTGGTGCTGAGTGATGCTGTGGTGGTGCTGAGTGATGCTGTGGTGGTGCTGAGTGATGCTGTGGTGGTGCTGAGTGATGCTGTGGTGCTGCTGAGTGATGCTGTGGTGGTGCTGCTGAGTTCTCTCTGCAACTGCACTCTGCAACTGCACTCTGCACTCTGAATCTGCACTCTGCACTCTGAATCTGCACTCTGCACTCTGAATCTGCACTCTGCACTCTGAATCTGCACTCTGAATCGGCACTCTGCACTCTGAATCTGCACTCTGAATCTGCACTCTGCACTCTGAATCTGCACTCTGCACTCTGAATCTGCACTCTGCATCTGCACTCTGCACTCTGAATCTGCACTCTGCACTCTGCACTCTGCACTCTGCACTCTGAATCTGCACTCTGAATCTGCACTCTGAATCTGCACTCTGCACTCTGAATCTGCACTCTGAATGTGCACTCTGCACTCTGAATCTGCACTCACAATCTACACTCTGCACTCACAATCTGCACTCTGAATCTGCACTCTGCACTCTGAATCTGCACTCTGAATCTGCACTCTGCACTCTGAATCTGCACTCTGAATCTGCACTCTGCACTCTGAATCTGCACTCTGCACTCTGAATCTGCACTCTGCACTCTGAATCTGCACTCTGAATCTGCACTCTGCACTCTGAATCTGCACTCTGCATCTGCACTCTGAATTTGCACTCTGAATCTGCACTCTGCACTCTGAATCTGCACTCTGCACTCTGAATCTGCACTCTGCACTCTGAATCTGCACTCTGATCTGCACTCTGAATCTGCACTCTGAATCTGCACTCTGCACTCTGAATCTGCACTCTGAATCTGCACTCTGCACTCACAATCTACACTCTGCACTCACAATCTGCACTCTGAATCTGCACTCTGCACTCTGAATCTGCACTCTGCACTCACAATCTGCACTCTGCACTCACAATCTGCACTCTGCACTCACAATCTGCACTCTGCACTCACAATCTGCACTCTGCACTCACAATCTGCACTCTGAATCTGCACTCTGCACTCTGAATCTGCACTCTGCACTCTGAATCTGCACTCTGCACTCTGAATCTGCACTCTGCACTCACAATCTGCACTCTGCACTCACAATCTGCACTCTGCACTCTGAATCTGCACTCTGAATCTGCACTCTGAAACTGCACTCTGAATCTGCACTCTGAATCTGCACTCTGAATCTGCACTCTGAATCTGCACTCTGCACTCTGAATCTGCACTCTGCACTCTGAATCTGCACTCTGCACTCACAATCTGCACTCTGCACTCACAATCTGCACTCTGCACTCACAATCTACACTCTGCACTCACAATCTACACTCTGAATCTGCACTCTGCACTCTGAATCTGCACTCTGCACTCTGAATCTGCACTCTGCACTCTGAATCTGCACTCTGCACTCACAATCTGCACTCTGCACTCTGAATCTGCACTCTGAATCTGCACTCTGAATCTGCACTCTGAATCTGCACTCTGAATCTGCACTCTGCACTCTGAATCTGCACTCTGAATCTGCACTCTGCCCTCTGAATCTGCACTCTGAATCTGCACTCTGAATCTGCACTCTGCACTCTGAATCTGCACTCTGCACTCTGAATCTGCACTCTGCACTCACAATCTGCACTCTGCACTCTGAATCTGCACTCTGAATCTGCACTCTGAATCTGCACTCTGCACTCTGAATCTGCACTCTGAATCTGCACTCTGAATCTGCACTCTGCACTCTGAATCTGCACTCTGCACTCTGAATCTGCACTCTGCACTCTGAATCTGCACTCTGCACTCTGAATCTGTGGTGGTGCTGAGTGATGCTGTGGTGGTGCTGAGTGATGCTGTGGTGCTGCTGAGTGATGCTGTGGTGGTGCTGCTGAGTTCTCTCTGCAACTGCACTCTGCAACTGCACTCTGCAACTGCACTCTGAATCTGCACTCTGCACTCTGAATCTGCACTCTGAATCTGCACTCTGAATCTGCACTCTGCACTCTGCACTCTGAATCTGCACTCTGAATCTGCACTCTGCACTCTGAATCTGCATTCTGAATCTGCACTCTGCACTCTGAATCTGCACTCTGCACTCTGAATCTGCACTCTGCACTCTGAATCTGCACTCTGCATCTGCACTCTGCACTCTGAATCTGCACTCTGCACTCTGCACTCTGAATCTGCACTCTGAATCTGCACTCTGAATCTGCACTCTGAATCTGCACTCTGCACTCTGAATCTGCACTCTGCACTTTGAATCTGCACTCTGAATGTGCACTCTGCACTCTGAATCTGCACTCACAATCTACACTCTGCACTCACAATCTGCACTCTGCACTCTGAATCTGCACTCTGAATCTGCACTCTGCACTCTGAATCTGCACTCTGCACTCTGAATCTGCACTCTGCACTCTGAATCTGCACTCTGAATCTGCACTCTGAATCTGCACTCTGCACTCTGAATCTGCACTCTGCACTCTGAATCTGCACTCTGAATCTGCACTCTGAATCTGCACTCTGAATCTGCACTCTGCACTCTGAATCTGCACTCTGCACTCACAATCTACACTCTGCACTCACAATCTGCACTCTGAATCTGCACTCTGCACTCTGAATCTGCACTCTGAATCTGCACTCTGCACTCTGAATCTGCACTCTGAATCTGCACTCTGCACTCTGAATCTGCACTCTGCACTCTGAATCTGCACTCTGCACTCTGAATCTGCACTCTGAATCTGCACTCTGCACTCTGAATCTGCACTCTGCACTCTGAATCTGCACTCTGAATTTGCACTCTGAATCTGCACTCTGCACTCTGAATCTGCACTCTGCACTCTGAATCTGCACTCTGCACTCTGAATCTGCACTCTGATCTGCACTCTGAATCTGCACTCTGAATCTGCACTCTGCACTCTGAATCTGCACTCTGAATCTGCACTCTGCACTCACAATCTACACTCTGCACTCACAATCTGCACTCTGAATCTGCACTCTGCACTCTGAATCTGCACTCTGCACTCTGAATCTGCACTCTGCACTCACAATCTGCACTCTGCACTCACAATCTGCACTCTGCACTCACAATCTGCACTCTGCACTCACAATCTGCACTCTGAATCTGCACTCTGCACTCTGAATCTGCACTCTGCACTCTGAATCTGCACTCTGCACTCTGAATCTGCACTCTGCACTCACAATCTGCACTCTGCACTCACAATCTGCACTCTGCACTCTGAATCTGCACTCTGAATCTGCACTCTGAAACTGCACTCTGAATCTGCACTCTGAATCTGCACTCTGCACTCTGAATCTGCACTCTGCACTCTGAATCTGCACTCTGCACTCACAATCTGCACTCTGCACTCACAATCTGCACTCTGCACTCACAATCTACACTCTGCACTCACAATCTACACTCTGAATCTGCACTCTGCACTCTGAATCTGCACTCTGCACTCTGAATCTGCACTCTGCACTCTGAATCTGCACTCTGCACTCTGAATCTGCACTCTGCACTCACAATCTGCACTCTGAATCTGCACTCTGAATCTGCACTCTGAATCTGCACTCTGAATCTGCACTCTGCACTCTGAATCTGCACTCTGAATCTGCACTCTGCCCTCTGAATCTGCACTCTGAATCTGCACTCTGAATCTGCACTCTGCACTCTGAATCTGCACTCTGCACTCTGAATCTGCACTCTGAATCTGCACTCTGCACTCACAATCTGCACTCTGCACTCTGAATCTGCACTCTGAATCTGCACTCTGCACTCTGAATCTGCACTCTGAATCTGCACTCTGAATCTGCACTCTGAATCTGCACTCTGAATCTGCACTCTGCACTCTGAATCTGCACTCTGCACTCTGAATCTGTGGTGGTGCTGAGTGATGCTGTGGTGGTGCTGAGTGATGCTGTGGTGCTGCTGAGTGATGCTGTGGTGGTGCTGCTGAGTTCTCTCTGCAACTGCACTCTGCAACTGCACTCTGAATCTGCACTCTGCACTCTGAATCTGCACTCTGAATCTGCACTCTGAATCTGCACTCTGCACTCTGCACTCTGAATCTGCACTCTGAATCTGCACTCTGCACTCTGAATCTGCACTCTGAATCTGCACTCTGCACTCTGAATCTGCACTCTGAATCTGCACTCTGCACTCTGAATCTGCACTCTGCACTCTGAATCTGCACTCTGCACTCTGAATCTGCACTCTGCATCTGCACTCTGCACTCTGAATCTGCACTCTGCACTCTGCACTCTGAATCTGCACTCTGAATCTGCACTCTGAATCTGCACTCTGAATCTGCACTCTGCACTCTGAATCTGCACTCTGCACTTTGAATCTGCACTCTGAATGTGCACTCTGCACTCTGAATCTGCACTCACAATCTACACTCTGCACTCACAATCTGCACTCTGCACTCTGAATCTGCACTCTGAATCTGCACTCTGAATCTGCACTCTGAATCTGCACTCTGCACTCTGAATCTGCACTCTGCACTCTGAATCTGCACTCTGCACTCTGAATCTGCACTCTGCACTCTGAATCTGCACTCTGCACTCTGCACTCTGAATCTGCACTCTGAATCTGCACTCTGAATCTGGACTCTGCACTCTGAATCTGCACTCTGCACTCTGAATCTGCACTCTGAATCTGCACTCTGAATCTGCACTCTGAATCTGCACTCTGCACTCTGAATCTGCACTCTGCACTCACAATCTACACTCTGCACTCACAATCTGCACTCTGAATCTGCACTCTGCACTCTGAATCTGCACTCTGAATCTGCACTCTGCACTCTGAATCTACACTCTGCACTCACAATCTGCACTCTGCACTCACAATCTGCACTCTGCACTCACAATCTGCACTCTGCACTCACAATCTACACTCTGCACTCACAATCTGCACTCTGAATCTGCACTCTGCACTCTGAATCTGCACTCTGAATCTAAACTCTGCACTCACAATCTGCACTCTGCACTCACAATCTGCACTCTGCACTCACAATCTGCACTCTGCACTCACAATCTGCCCTCTGAATCTGCACTCTGAATCTGCACTCTGAATCTGCACTCTGCACTCTGCACTCTGATCTGCACTCTGAATCTGCACTCTGAATCTGCACTCTGCACTCTGCACTCTGAATCTGCACTCTGAATCTGCACTCTGCACTCTGAATCTGCACTCTGAATCTGCACTCTGCACTCTGAATCTGCACTCTGAATCTGCACTCTGCACTCTGCACTCTGAATCTGCACTCTGAATCTGCACTCTGAATCTGCACTCTGAATCTGGACTCTGAATCTGCACTCTGAATCTGCACTCTGCACTCACAATCTACACTCTGCACTCACAATCTGCACTCTGAATCTGCACTCTGCACTCTGAATCTGCACTCTGAATCTGCACTCTGCACTCACAATCTGCACTCTGCACTCACAATCTGCACTCTGCACTCTACACTCACAATCTACACTCTGCACTCTGAATCTGCACTCTGAATCTGCACTCACACTCTGCACTCATAATCTGCACTCACAATCTGCACTCACAATCTGCACTCTGCACACTGCACTCTGAATCTGCACTCTGCACTCTACATATGGTATGTTATGCTTACATACGTTCCATATATTATCCATGTATATGCCACATTTAGTTAAGAATATATGTTCTGTTTAGTTACATTACTTTGTTTGTATACCCTTTTATGCTGCTCTAAAGTTATTTCAATGGGTGAAATGCGGAGCCTGGGTAGCAGGAAGGAGAAGATAAGAGAGTGCATCGAGTGCGGACTTGTGAGCAAGCACCTTAAGCCATCAGGATGCTACTTCAAGGCACGTAGACAGGGTCGTAATACCCATTGATACTCTTAAAGGTAGCTACAAAAAATGGCGTTAGGTTGTGCACACACCCTGCAAAGATGCGTGTAGCGCCTGAAGTCACAAGTTGAACCTGGTGTTGTTCGCTACAATAGACGATAGTTATCGGTGAGGTTTGTTCCACCATGAAACGAAAGTTGGCTGCCGAGAGTAACAAGGCAGTGCTGGGAGGGGGGCTGCGCACCAACTGAAGTGCTCTGGTTGCACGGCCTGCGGCCGTGTGAAGTGTTATCAGTGAGGTTTGTTCCACCATGAAACGAAAGTTGGCTGCCGAGAGTAACAAGGCAGTGCTGGGAGGGGGGCTGCGCACCAACTGAAGTGCTCTGGTTGCACGGCCTGCGGCCGTGTGAAGTGATAAGCCTTTGAAGTATGTCACGGCGCCTGAGGGGAGAGCAGAGAGAAGAGAAGGCTCGTGCGGGCAGAAAGGACGGCCGTGGGAGGTGGGAGGAGAATTCGGCATGACTGGGAAGGGGGAGGAGAAATTAAAGTAAAGGCTGTGTTTGCGGGGAGAGAGAGGGGAGGTGCTGGTGTGGGAGGAGTGCTGCTACGGCCTGGGGAAAGCTGGCTGGGGAGGGGGAGGAGAAATGAATGTAAGGCTGTGGGGAACAGAGTTTATGGCCCAAAAGCGCGTGCCTGTGGCCACGTGAACTTCAAGAAAACCGCAAGGAACGAAGCCCTTGGTTTGAAGAGGATTTCGAGCACTTGAATTCTCGCTCCTCAATGCGCTTGCGCGCATTGTAGGTCACGAGACCTAAAAACGTCTCCCAGCTTCTGTGCTACTCCTTACCCTACGACAATTGCATCAGTTTCATAACACCACAACATTCTTATCCTCCTCTCTTCCCACTAGTTTTACTCGCATCCGAATCTCTCCCCATTTTTTTCACAAAGGACTAAACCACAACCTTCCCTTTTCACATACCTGACTCGACACCACGTTCTTCCTAACCCTCTTCGTTCATCTCTCTACCTTATGGCACACTGAGGCCTAGCCGTGTGGGAGACTGCCTCTTTTCCTGGATGAGTGGCCGGAGCGAGATACCCTGCTCCCCTAGTGATAGTGACACTGCAAAGACACTAGTGGCTTTTCCCCTCCCTCTGCCTTGTTGGGTCCTGAAGACCTGTGGTGCGTAGGACACATCTCTGCCCCTGTAAGACTGTGCGGGCCAGGATGCTGGTGAGTGAGGCTGCCGACGGCGGTGTGGGGCTACCTGGGAGGCCCACGGACCTGGCGATGCACTGTGGAGTAGTGGGTGCACCTGCTTTCCCAAGGTGCCCTGCAGCCTGGCCTTCCCCGCCCAGTGACACACCGCTAGAGACTGCATCCTTTTTCATACCGGGCGGGGCCTATCTTGTAAGTGAGTGAACTTGGTGTCTGGGGCAGCGGGAGCGGAAAACTCGTGGAGATTGTCTGACAAGGGGCACCAGGACCTACCATTCTGTGCCCTGCATAGCTGCCTGCCAGCTGGTCTCTGGCTGCTGACTAGATGGCTCTTACACCTGCGGCAGTGGTTGGGGCGTGGAGCAGAAACCTTTGAGGCTCCTGGTGTGATCTATGGTAGAGGTGGCCTTCCTGGGGCTTCTGGGTGATAGTCCCTGTCGGCCCTTGAGTGAGTGGGGCACTCTGATCCCTGGCGAAAACCCCACAGAGAGATTCTGTGACCTGACATGGGTCTCCTCTAGTGGGAGGACCTGGGCTGCAGTGTTTGTGCATCCCGCTAGGAGGGCCCACTTACCTTGATGCTGCTGCTGTGCAAGTGCTGACTTCCTCCCCCTGTTGGGCTTTCCCTGCACTGTTTGGCGCCACTAAGAACTCTGCCCCCTGGCCTTTACACTGTTGCAGATTTCTGTTGTGGTACCTACTTACTTGCAGGTCAACTCAGGTTCCCGGTATCGCTATAGTGTAGATAAAAGTGGGTGCTAAGTGTTCATAGAAGGCAATTTGGAGGGTCATCATATGCTGCTTGGAGCAATATATGCTCCTAACTCCGAGCAGGCAGCCTTCCTGAATACTCGGTCTGGGGTTCTGTTGTACTAGAGTGGACTCACCAGGTTATTTGGTGGGGACTTTAATAGAGTCCTGAATGTTGAAATGGACCGCTCCTTCCCCCCTCGCACAGTTGCAACTTTGAACACACATTCGTTATCTGGCTGGCTAAGTCACTGGAGTCTCCCAAATATCTGGTGTTTGTATAATGCCTCAACAAGGGTTTATTTGTTCTATTCACATCTTCATGACCTCCATGTTCGAATAGATCATCTAGTTCAAACAATCTATCAATCAAGGGTTTATAAAGCGCAGCTACTCACCCAGAGAGGGTCTCAAGAAGCTGAAGGAGGGAGCGGGGTGCGCAGCTCCCAGAAGTTTACAGAGCTTTGTCGAAAAGCCAGGTCTTGAGGTCCTTCAAGAACTTGGGGAGTGATGGCATCTGTCGGAGGTGGCAAGGGGGGGAGTTCCATGCCTTGCCAGCAAGGACGGAGAAGGAGTGTCCTCCTTTTCTGGTCTTCTTGATGCGTGACCATCGCAAGGGAGAGCTGGGCCGAGCGGAGGGATCGTTGGGGTGCGTGGAACGTGAGGCGTGGTTTATGTAAGCGGGTCCGGTGTTGTGAAGGGCCTTGTGAACATGGATAAGAAGCTAGAAGGTGAATCTCTTCTCAACGGGGTGCCAGTGTAGTGTACGTAGGTGTTGGCTGATGTGGCAGTGGTGCGGCAGGTTGAGGACTAGTCTGGCGGCAGAGTTCTGGACATTCTGGAGTTGGCAGGTGAGGTTCTTGTTGATCCTGGCGTAGAGGGTGTTGCTGTAATCCAGTCTGCCGCTAATGAGGGCGTGGGTGACGGTTTTCCAGTGTTCGGGGGGGAATCCAGTTGAAGGTCTTTCGGAGTAGGCAGAGTGTGTGGTAGCAGGAAAAGGTGACGGGATTGATCTGGTTGTCTATTTTGACTTTGGAGTCCATGATGATTCAGAGGTTGCGTGCGTGGGCCCTGGGGGAGGGGCTTCCCGAGGGCAGAGGCCACCTGGTGTCATTCCAGGCATTGGGGCACCTCAGTTTTGTCCATTTGAGTTGTAGGCAGCTGTTCTTCATCCACCTGGCGACTGCTGCCATTCCGTTTTGAAAGTTGTGTTTGGTGGTGTTGGGTTCGTTGGATAGGGAGAGGATGAGTTGGGTAACTGCTAGGTACGATATGATGTTGAGTCCGTGTGATCTGACAATGGATGCGAACAGGGCCATGTAGACGTTGAACAGGGTCAGGCTGATGAAGGATCCTTGTGGGTCTCCGCAGGTGTTGGTGTGGGTTCTGAAAGGAAAGGAGGGAGTCTGACCCATTATTTTCTGCTGGAGAGAAAGGAGCGGATCCAGTTGAGGGCCTTGTTGCGGATTCCCGCATTGTGGAGGGCTAGGGAATGTTGAGAAACTGTGTCAAAGGCCGTGGAGAGGTCCTGGAGGATGAGGGCCACAGTCTCTCCTCTGTCGAGGAGGGAGCGGTTGCCATCTGTCGACGCAAGAAGAATGGTTTTGATGCTGTGGTTCTTCCTGAAGTAAGATTGGGAGGAGTCGAGGATGTTGTTTTCTTCTAGTAAGGCGGCGAGTTGACCTTTGACGGCTTTTTCCATGACTTTGGCCGGATATGGGAGGGAGATCAGTCTGAAATTCTTGAGTTTGGTTGGGTCCACCAAGGGTTTTTCAGGAGAGTGTTGCTCTTGGTGTGATTCCAGTCATCGGGGAAGAAGGCAGTCTCGAAGGAGCAGTTGATGATTCGTTGAAGCTTGGGCGATGATGTCTGTGGCTCTGTGGTAGATGTGGTGGGGGCAGGGGTCCATGGGGGCCACGGAGTGGATGGTCTTCATAGTCTTCAGGGTGTCTTCGGTGCTGAGGGCGGTCCACCTGTCCAATGTCAGCTGTGTGGTGCTGGGAACGATGGGAAGGGGTTCCTCGTGGTGGTTGTTGTCGTCGAAGTTGTCATAGATGGTCTTGATTTTGTGGTGAAAGAAGGCGCTGAGTCTGTCGCAGAGGTCCTGTCGGTTAGCCGGAACATCTATGGGGAATTGTGCGGCCCCCAGCTACGCTAATCTCTTCTTGCACCGTCTGGAACTTGACAGCATTCTGAATAATCCTAGATGGCAGAATAAAATTCACAGATACTGGCGATACATAGATGATATTTTCCTCATATGGAAAGGACCACCGACAAAAATTGAGGATTTTATCAAGTACATCAATGAAATTGATGACCACATACAGTTTACACACACTACCAGCCCTGGAGCCATTCCATACCTGGATGTCCTAGTATCTCTTGAGAATAATCATTTTTCTACTGATGTTTACACCAAAAGTACGGACAGGAACAATACTTTGCTATTTGATAGCTGTCACCTGATGTCTCTGAAACGCCACCTACCATATTCACAATTGCTAAGATTGAAGAGAATATCATCGGATGACCATATATACAAATCCAATGAAACAAAGATGATCATGAAATTTCGAGAACGTAAATATCCTGAAAACATTCTGGATGAGGCAAAACTAAGAACACAAACCATCAGCAAATCAGAATTATTGAAAACACACATTAAGGATATTAATCAAAACAGACCAGTATTTGTATCCAAGTTCTCAACCAGGAGTGAACAGATAAAGAAAATCATTCTTAAGAATTGGCAAATGGTGGAAAATTAACCAGATTTTAAAGGAATTTTCACGAAGCCTCTATTTGCCTATCAAAGATCAAGAAACCTAAAAGACTTACTTGAATCCAAACCTCGAGAACCCAACATCACTTACACTGGTACCATTCCATGTATGAACTGTGGACACTGCAACATTATTCAAGGTAACACCCTCAACCATCCAACCACAGGCAGAACGATCAAACTTTCCATCAATGCCACCTGCGATACGAAAAACGTGGTATATCTATTAAAATGCCCGTGTGGTCTTCTATACGTAGGAAAAACCGAGAGGAAAATAAAAATTCGCATGACACAACATAAGAGCACAATAAGAAACAAAAGCATGAAAGCTCCGGTGGCCGCACATTTCGCCACCAACAATCATAACATCAGCCAGATCAGATTCATGATCTTGGAGATTGTCCCTGTGAACCTAGGCTTTGATAACAGAAAAGAAACTGAACTCATGCAACCCGACTGGATTGAATTATCGACTAGAATACAGTTGCTTTTTGTAAATGGACTTTAAATGAGCATTATGACTTTGTTGGGCATTCTTAAAATTCATTCTTAAACTTGTTTTTCAATTCAAATTGCTTAATTGAGAATTGGAGTTAAAATGTATATATAGAGAATTAGAAAATGTTTTTTAATATTGTTTTGTAAGAAACATTTTCACCCTTGACTCGTAAAAGCACGTGACAGTGAGGTTGACCCTCCATTCCTATACATACTACACCATCACAAGATGGCCGCCAGTTACAGACCTCCTTAGTGATCAACCGCCCCGTAGGATTCACCACTTAATATTTTTTAACTCATTTCTTGCACATCATCTAATGCACGTCACGCTTTTAATCCGGCAACATTAGAATAATTAACAATTTCACGAAGATTTTAACGCCACGTGACAATACTTCCGGGTTATCGTCTTAGAAACTCATAACAATCTTTCAAGCGCATGCGCCGCGTTTTTTCGTCTGAACACAGCACCGAACATTTACATCGCGAGCAGAGATTGGAACAACTTTCATGAATACCGGTAAGCAGGTTGCTCGTACAAATTAGAACCCTAGACACACGCTCAATACCGTGGAGTAACGCGTAGCATATACCATCTTTAACTTGCGCACACTGATTTTTACGACCTGAGTACCACGTAGTAGGAGCACCACCCAACCATCATCGAACTATGGTCCCGCCGTAAGGCCAATAATTTTGCAATAAACATTCTCCCATTTAGAGTCTCGCTACGCTATGATAAGAGACCACATAATAATATACACGAATAGTAAGTATATACGATGATCCACGGGCACGATATACGCAGTGAGAGCGTTTAACATACGCAGTCTCAACATAACATACACGTAGCCATGATATCACACTCCTGACAAATATTCACGATTAGGTCACTTATGCTTTTTATCACGAGCAACGCGTTCTATTACCATTAATTAATTAGATGCCAGTCCGCTTCCCTATCTTTGACATATTTTTTCACTTTCATTCCTTCCATAGATTACATGTATTTCCCCTGATGAAGTGCGGTTCGCACGAAATGCATAGGGTATTTGAAAGATACTCGTGATTATTGACTTGGATTACCAATGAACAGTTTTGGAAATGATTGATTTACCATGATAAATTGAAGATTAAGCTGTGATGTAACAGCGTGAAAATTTGAACACCTGTGAAATATGAATAAACCAAACTGATATTCAATCTTCACTGGATACACCGTTGTTTACTTTGAATTAGGAAGTAGATGAAGATTTCTTTATCTCCCAAATGAGTGCAGTTGGGATCACTGTCAAGCTTGACAGCATACAAACAGGACACAATAGGGGGGTAACCACCCCAGGGAAGGGACCCATTGGTCCCTACCTCTTACATACCTGTAACACCCCTAAATCTAGTATTTAGGGGGGACCCCTGAACCTTGCTTCCTCAGACAAGAACCTGCAAGAAGAAAAGAAGGACCGAACAACCGTGCCGAAGATAACAAGAGGAGGAAGCCCACTTACTTAGCCCCAGCCCTACCGGCCTGTACACACCTCAAACCTGCTCCAGCGAAATCCTGGTATGTCCTGCAGCCAGCAACCTCGAGAAGCCCGGAGGACCTGCCGGCCTTCAATCCCAAAGACTCTGACTCCTGTGAACACTGGATTTGTTCAAACACCAGACTCCAGCTCCGCAAGGATCCGCAAATTTGCACCATTTTGCACCCGACGCCCACAGCCCTAGTTCGAGTGGCCCAACACCTAGAGGAGGTCTCCCTGGCAATTCTGACCCGAGATCCGGCGACCCCTGACCTGCCTCAAGCCTCCAGCCGAAGCCTGCAGCCTTAAACCGGAAGGTCCCCCCAACCGCAACCAGGAGCTCGTAAGAAGATCTGACCCTAAAAGGCACCCCGACGCCCCAAGGCCTTGGGTGGCCCAACCACGGTGCCTAACCAACCCCCAAGATCCGAACTTACCTCTCCAAGTGGTGGTTACACCCAGAAGACCTTCTTCCCCGAGCCTGCAGTGCTTTTGCAAACCGGACACTCCCCATTGAAAGCTACAGGGCTTCCGAAGCCAAAACAGCACTCTGCATCCGGCGCTCCAGTGCCGCTGAGGGTGTAACTTTTGTGCTGGCCTAAACCCCCATTTACCCTGAACTTAAGTCCAGGAGGTTTGCTCCCACAACCCAGTGGCCTGCTCGTCAGCAGCCACCAACCAGAGGCCCCCTTTCCCCCATTGGATAACATTGGGCCTCAGCACTCTGCAATTGGACGCTCTAGTGCCGCTGAGGGTGTAACAAGAGTGCACCCTTGACCCTGGGGGAAACCTGAGTCTAACCCCAGACCACCAACTCCCACAACAAAGTACTTACCTTTAAACCGATAACACTTTTTCCTCCATAGGATAACATTGACTGTTTTTCTATGAAAAGTTTCTAAATGTGGAGTTGAAAAACCTAAAGAATTTCTTTAAAATTGTACTAACTAACAAAAACGATTTTACTTACCTGTTTACAGGAAATGTCCCAGTGAAGTATCCGGGTATACTACACTGTGTAACAAAAGTAATCTCAAAAGTAACTTACCGGTAACTTTACTAAAAATCCTTTACAAAGTAAATGTACTGTAGTCTGAAAAGCATTGCATTATCAGTAACACTACTGTAATCAAATCAAAGTACATTTGCAATTGCAATCCAAACTGTGTTACAACTGTATATTTACTACAAAGTATTTATCACTTACCTGAGCCAGGCTTGCTTGGTTCTAGGAAATAAAATAACTAAAAGAATATTTTTATACAAAAACAATTGGTCTGAAGTTCAGTATTTGAGTGTGTGAATTAATTTGCTGACTGAGTGTGTACCACAAATGCTTAACACTCTCCTCTGATAAAGCCTTACTGCTTGACCACACTACCACAAATAGAGAATGAGGTGCTATCTACTGTACCTCTACCTACCTTTTGGGTGCCACTGGACTCTGTGTACACCATACCTCACTTTGGTATAGTATATACAGAGCCAGCTTCCTACACCTACGCCCATATGTGATTTTTGTTTTTCCCTGATTGGCACATTAATTTCTGAGTGTGGATTCTCCCCCTCCGCCCCCAGTTTAGTTAACATACATTTCCGTGCACTAGTATTGTATCGGTTCTCCTTGGACAGCGTGCAGGTCTGAGCTAGTTCTACCGTTTGAAGTTGAGATGTGTTTTATCTTTTTATTGCAACAGCAGCCTTATGCCTTCGCTGATCTGTTGCAGTAGTCTGCATTTTTATTAAACACTGTCCTACACACCTCTGCAATCCCTGCTATGACATTACTCAATATGTATTCAGCAACGGTTTGGATAAATGTATGTTATGTCTGCAGATTGCATACTATTCTGTATATGTATAAATATAAAAATGCTTAATAAAAAGATTTGAAAAAAATAACCATGCAAATATTGGTGCTTTCCGTACCAAAATGTGTACATTTCAGTATTTACCAAGCCCTTTTCCCCCTGTTAAATGATGGTAGGTTTTACCTGTCGGAATTTATCTGGTATATGTATTTTATCGCACTCCGTAAATTCCCAAGAAACTCAGAAACACTTGCAATTGCAACCCCTGCACAGTTTGCGCACTGGAGTTTTATTTTGTACATAAAACCTGTCTACTGTTGGGCATATCATTGAACTCTACATGGTTTTTTGCTCTTCTACAGAATAATCCAAAAGCTGAAAGGGAAGTTGGAGGGGGATTGTAGTTTCACAAGGGAAGATAGTGGGTGGAAGCGTGCTTGTCTGTTTTCCAAGATGCTTTCTTATGAACTCATGTTTCAGGATAATTTAATTTTAATGTCTTTACAGTCCTACTTTGAACCACACCTGATGTAAAAAAATCAAAATAATACAGTGAGTGTTCGTCAAGGTTTAGAGATCGCCACAACATCTTCTAACTCACATGGCAGGAATGACTCAGAATTAAGTGCTTCTGGAAGGTGAAGGTAAAATTCCTGGCCGAGTCAGCGGGATAGAGTCCATTAGGTTGTA
The DNA here is from genome assembly GCF_964261635.1 of Lissotriton helveticus. Taxonomy (NCBI): domain Eukaryota; kingdom Metazoa; phylum Chordata; class Amphibia; order Caudata; family Salamandridae; genus Lissotriton; species Lissotriton helveticus. Next base: position 794,771,511 of record NC_136072.1, read on the forward strand.
CTTTTTGGTAATATTTCTTGCATAAAAAAATAAACCTTCTGCCACGGGTCTCGATTTATGTATGGTTCATGTAGCTATGCACTGGCCAGCGGTGGGCCCTCCTAAGAAAAAGTCATGTGAATTGAGGTTCTGAGAAGGTGCACAATCGTCAGAGAAACCTATAAGAGGTTGTGAAAGTGACAGAAGGTTGACGAACGAAACAGTTTTTTCAGACCCATTTCTTGAGGAACTGGATTATCACCCAGATATGATGCCCCCTTACATTAACCTAAATTTGTCTCGGTTGCTGGACCTGGTCCTGTGAGACTGCAGTGTGTTTCCCAACCATTTGTTGTGCTATGATGTTCATGACATTCGTTTAAAATGTATAATTTAATTGATTATGGTGATCTTCACTGGAGCGTGCCCATAAAATTGGATTTAATCGGAGGACTTTCGAAAATAACAATGTTTATGATATAATGATGCCACATAATATATTCAAAAACATACTGATTTAATACAATATTACAAACACTAATTTCGTCAGAGATATGTCTGCCCCCGGTACGTGGTTTATAATTAGGGCTACCGGTTTTATTGTCATTTTTTTTAACATGTCCGTCTGTATTGATTTAAATTTATTTTTTGGCCTTTTTATGTGTATTTATCCATATTTATTTAGTGTTTTGCGTAAAAATTAAGTTGTAAAACTGTACATTTCCATATTTATTTAACTGATCTATGTGCATTCATACTTTAATGTCTGTTGTGTTTTAGCTATTTAAGCTGCCAAATATTAATTACATAAAAATACATCCACTGGTAAACATTAGCATTATAGCACAAATGTATGTTGACATATGCCTTTATTTAAAGAAATTTCATCCTGTTTTTTTCATTTCCCATGCTGTCCAGCTGTTCACCTGTTGGGCTATAATTCATGAGAGACAGCACGAAGAGTCACTTAAAGAAGCACCATTTTCTGTATTTATCCACCTTAAAAAATAAATGCAGACAGAAAGCACATTGTTTTCTGTCTGTATTTATCTGTAAAAATAAGTAAAATAAAAAACAGGGAGCCTTACTTATAATTATATTACAAATAGGCATTGTAATGATATGAAGGGTAAAGAATGGATAGGATATATTTTGGGGTTTTTGGCCACTGTTGTTAGTCTTACAAAATGGCAATAGAATTTCAAAAACAAGAGACATCTTCACATCAAATTTGTGGCACATAGAACAATGACTTTTTTTGCGGAGAGTCTTGTTGGAGATCCATTCTTGGTCTCGCATTACTGTCAGGATGAGCTATTGGTGTTACAAATAATATTACAGTGCCAATAGCTCGACCTTTAGTAATGCAAGACCTATTGCATTGTAAATACTTACCTATCAACCTTTTACCGGTCTGTTGTCGAGGTCATGTTGTGGACAATACCAATACCTAATGTGCATTGGGTCAGCCCATTGCTTGCCATTGGTAGATTTTTCTTGTGACTCACATTCGCTTGCATCCTATTAGACAATTTTAATTCCTCTTATGTTTGTTACTCCCCTGGAGTGTAGGTTCTTTAATATCCCTTTGTATTACTTGTATCCTTCCAGTAATCCATACCACAGAACTCCTTTCTAGGTTTAGATTGTCAGCGCAGTTATCACCTTACCTCATATGATCAACAGAAAAGGAGCTTTCAGAAGCACTACTAAGATAGTGACCTTGGTTCGTCCCATATGTTTGTTCTCGTGAGTGCAGTATTTGATTAGGCACACATGCTTGCATTGCAGTTTTTGCTTTGTTGGAAAGCATATGCTCAGTACAGCAGGACTAAGCTGGTTATAATGGCAAACCAATGGTCAAGGCTATAGGTGTGATCTGCTTTTTGTGAAAAGTTACAATAAAGGTAGTAGGCCTGTCATATTAATTATAAGAAGCATGTGCCAAAGTAAATAGGTCTTTAAACATTGTTAGCATTGTGTATTAAAAGTTCCAGAGAGGCAGTTCGTCACCTGGAATTTCACAGATTGCTGTAGTAGGCAAGGGTTTTGGTGTTAGTTAACCCTGTCAAATCATGGGGATAAGAGACTCGCACTGGTATATGCCATAGGTTTGATCTATTTATTACGAGAAGTTGTGACAAAGGCAGTAGGTCTGGTTTATTTATTGAGAAAAACATTTGTTATAGCTAATAAGCCTTTAAAGTTGGATTGTAATCATGCTGTTTTACAGAATGAAGACTGGTATTTTCTATGAAATCTCAAAAATGACCGTAGTGGGCAATGGTGTTGGTGTAGGTCCTGACTTCTGACAAAACGAAGGAGTAAGTTGTTTTCACACTGATAATCCTTACTAGGCCCTCTTTTTTGGGGGGAGGTGGGGGTTTATATTATTTTGTCAACTGTAAATGTGGTCATATTTGTAATTTTAGAACTGGAATGCACTATGTTTGGCAGTTTATGTTCATTTTAGTAGATCTGTGTTGCCTATATGGTCAAGCTGATGGTAAAGGCTGTGGACCTTATTGATTCATTGGGGAAAGAATGATCAAATTCCATATGATTGATCTGTTTCTTATGAAAAGTTATAGAAAAGGCAGTAGGACTGACTTGCTTATTGTGAAACATGTGTTTAAAAGATAATAGTGGTGGAATGATATTACACTGGGCTAAAGCCGGGAGGCAGTATTTTGTTACATGGAATCTTACAGATTACAGTAGTTAGTGTTTGGTTTTGGTGATCCACTTAATCAAACTGTCCTTAAAGAGGGACTTTGTACTTTTTTGATAACTGTTATTTTGTACAAATTGTTAAGTTTACTACACTATACCTGGTGGTTGCCTTGTGGAAAAACATAATGTTCATAGGCTTGATTAGTTCACTGGGACAGTTATTTCAGATGCCATAGATTTGGTCTGTTTATTAAGTTATGACAAAGGTAGTAGGTCGGATTTATTTACTATGATAAGTATATGTCAAAGCCTGCAGACGGTTATGTTGTTACATGAAATCTCACAAATTACCTTTGTAGACTAGCATATTGGTGTTGACAGGCCTTATTCAACACCAACACCAATAGGCAACTAGAGCAAGCCAGGAACCGGCCAAAGAAATTGTTTGAACTCCTCAAGCTTCAACCAAACAGTCAATCCAACCCTCCCTCAATGGAATTCTGTTTGCAGCCTAATTGTGAGAAACTTGCTGCCTTCCTCCAGGACAAGACAACAAAGATCGAACTGGAACTACAGAAAGCTTTGGAGAACCTTCCTGTCTCCTATCTGACCTCTGGGTCGGGGATGCCGCCTCCCATTCTGGTCCCCCCCAAACAATGAATCTTGGAGCACATTCCAAACCTTGGACTAAAGCACCATTCGCAAAACTCTGGCCATTCTGAAACCATCCAATCATTTCATACCATCGAATCTCTTCATTGAGATTAGACAATCCATACTCCCTCTTAGGACAAAGATAATGAACGCCTCTCTACTTCAAGGTATCATTTTGGATTGCCTTAAATCGGGCCAGGTCACCCCATCCTTAAAAAGCTGACAACAGACCATACTAACCGTCACAATTTTCACTCAATTTCCAACATTCCTACTCTGTGTAAGCTCCAAGAGAAATGCGTACACATACAGCTATGTAGCCACATTGAACAATTTTACTTGCTGGACCAATTCTAGTTGGGCTTCCGTCAGTGTCATAGCACGGAATCCGCTCTTACCCACATTGTTGATGATGCTCTACGTGTGCTAGACCTAAATGTATCATGCCTTTTGATCCTCCTTGACCTAGCGACAGCTTTTGATATGGTTAAACATGATACCCTTATTGAGCTACTGAAGCACAGGTTGGGGCTATCGGGGACTGTGCTAAACTGGTTCTCCTCATTCCTTCACCTTGAGTCTTTGTGTTAAAGAACAGAAAGACTCAGGGTGAATCAGGCGTTGTGCTCCGCTCACTCTGGGGGTGCCACAGGGGTCCACGCTTGTGCCCACCCTCTTCATCTTGTTCATGGAGCCTCTAACAGAAATCCTGAAACTGTCCAACATCCATTATCACATGTATACTGATGACACTCAACTGTACTTGAAAGTCTACTCCCCTTAGGACATTAGGTCCCTCATCTCAACTCTTCAGGAAACACAAAGCTGGTTGACTCTTAATCACTTGAAACTAAACACTCTCAAAACAGAATTTCTCCTTATCGCCCCAGCCAAACACTCTCCAGACATTGAAGAATGGATGCATCAACTCACAGCTCTCAACTGCACTCGAAACACCATTGATTCCGCGAGCTCTCTGGGAATAATGCTAGCTAAGTATCTGAACATGCAAAAGTACATTTGTGCTCTCACCAAAGGTGCAAGCTTCCAACTTGGAGTCCTAAGGAAAATAAAACCAATCCTACCCCACAACGACTTCAAGACTGCGGTGCAAACACTCAGGATCTCTAAACTGAATTATGGTAGCGCACCCCTCTGTGGTTTTCCTAGATCGAAGACTTTGCCACTTAGGGCCTCTCAACTGCGCTGCAAGGCTCATTACAGGCTCCAAACGCTATCATCACATCACACCTGAGTGGAAATCACTAAAATGGCTCCCGTATGTAGCAAGGATACATCTAAAAATTGCATGCATGACCCATAAAGCTTTACACATCAACACCCCAATATATCTAGCGCAAAAACTTGAGCTCTCTGGGACTCTAGATCCTCTAGCACTTTACTGTCAAGCCACTGAAATTCCATAAAAAAGAAAACCTACAATCAAGCTTTCTGGGGTATTGCACCAAGAATTTGGAACTCCTTACCACCTGAAATAAGACGTAACAATGTTACGCCTTCCTTCAAAAGGGAAGTCAAAGAGTTACAGATGAAGACATTTCTGGGCTAGATCCCAGTTACCTTAGGACACGCTAGTTTACAATTGTTCTTTATAGATTTGTTATGTTTGTTATGATCTGTTATGTTTGTTTCTTGTTCTAGTTGTGATATGGTTTCCACTGCTAGTACCTTCTTATCTGCCAATATGTAAAGCTCTATGATACCCATATGTGGTCTTGTTCGCGCTATATAAAACGTTTTATATATTAAGGCCGCCATGATAAACTGTAGGTCTATGGTCAAGCACTCTCTCGATATTCAGCAATCCCTGATGGAAAATAATTGGGATCTTTTGTTTTTAACTGAAACTTGGCTGAATGAGGAAAGTAATCCCGCGATTACCTTGGCGATTCCGGACGGATTTAGTATAATTTGCGCTAATCGCCAAAGCGGGAGAAGGGGAGGTGGAGTGGCAATTATTTACAAAAATAAGTGGACTATCTCCTCCCCACACTTTGATCCTATCGATAATATAGAGGGGCTCCCCTTTAGTATTAACCTCTCAGCGTCTGTCTCCTTTTCAGGCCTATTGATATATCGCCCGCCCAATTCCAGCCCTATTCACCTTCGGGCATTATTGGAATACATCACTCACGCTTGTACCCGCCATGCCAACTATACTGTCCTGGGAGATTGTAATCTGCACCTAAAAGACCCTGCCTGCTCTTTGAGCTTGAATTTTCTATCTACCCTCTCGGCCTGCGACATGTATCAGCTAGTGGCCCTCCCCACTCACAAAGCTGGGCACACACTTGATCTAATCTGTTCCAACCTTACTGCTATGGAAATTGAAGACCCTATTCCGGTCACATGGTCAGACCATTTTCTAATTCCCTTTACCACTTCCCTGACCCGCCTGGACAGACCCCCATCCGTCCCCAGAGATTTTGGCAGAAATTGGAGTAAAATTACTTCAACCACGCTTGACGCCTACCTTAAAGAGAGCTGCCCCCGTCCGGCCACCGATTTAGATACTTGTATCTCCAATTTTAATGAATGGATTTTCCAGGCCATCGACTCCCTGGCACCTCTAAGGCCGATAAAAACCTTCAGATCCTCCCCTGCGGCCCCCTGGTTCTCGGAGGAATTGCGCCACTTGAAATCTGCTTGCAAGGTGCTGGAGAGGCGGTGGAGACAGGATTATTCCAGTGACAGTAAAACCAACTATCGTCTAGCACTTAAGGAGTATAGAAAGCAGATTATAAAACATAAAAGAACTTTCCTAGCCGAGAAGTTTGATAGAGCTAGTAACGCCCCCAGAGAAATCTTCTCGATTGTTAGATCATTCACGGATCCTCAAGCTCTTATTCGAAAGCAGCCAGCTTCTCAAGAACTATGTTCCCAACTTTCTGAGTTCTTTGAGGACAAGATTGCACAGATCCATGCCTCCTTTCCGATCAATGGGGAAACTGATTTGCCCACGGCTAAGGCCGTGTCCCACTTCACTAGCCCCACTCTCATAGAATTTACAGAAATTCCTATTGAGACTTCCTACCTAGAGCTACTCAGATGTAGGTCAGGCAGTCCTGAGGACCCATGGCCCGCTAAATACTATAAATCGCTGGCTGCCTTTCTCAACCCCTATCTTAACTCCATCTGGAATTCCTCTTTAAGTTCGGGGATTTACCCGGAGGCCTGGAAATATGCGTATCTGGTCCCTATCCTAAAAAAGGCTAATGCGGATCCAGAGAACCCGGCTAATTATAGACTGATATCCCTCCTCCCTACCCCGGCTAAGATTCTAGAAAGGCTAGCCCACCAGCAAATTGCTTGCTACATTGAGAACAACGGACTGTATCATGATTCCCAACATGGCTTCCGTAAGGGCTACAGTACGGAGTCGGCCCTCATTGAGATGGCAGATTCAGTGCGTTGGACCTTAGACCGGGGATCGAGGGCGGTGTTGGTGCTGCTGGATTTATCAGCAGCATTCAACACTGTCCCTCATTCTCTACTACTGAATAGATTGAGGGAGATTGGAATTCAGGGCAAGGTCCTTAAGTGGATCGACTCGTTTCTCTCCAATCGGTCCCAACAGGTCCAAACCCCCCCGTTCACCTCTACTCCTAGACCACTGAAATGGGGTGTCCCTCAGGGCTCCTCTCTTAGCCCTCTTTTGTTTAATGTGTATTTTTCCCCTTTGGCCAAACTGATTTCTTGCACAGGTATTAAAACTACGTCCTACGCGGACGATATCCAGCTTCTTTTTACCTTTAATGAACCGTCTCTTAATGCCTTTGAACCACTCAAAACTTGTCTGAGAGACATTGCTACATGGATGGACCTCAATTCTTTACAACTCAATGCTGGTAAAACTGAGGTGCTCTTTTTTAATCAGCCATCCCCTCTTGGCTCGAATTTATGGTGGCCGGAAGATTTGAGCCAAGCCCCCACGCTGAAGGATTCCGTTAGAAACCTAGGCGTGCGCTGAGATGAAAAACTATCCTTTGACAATCAGGTCCATGCAGTCTCAGCCGCCTGTTTTTCTAAGATAAGAACTCTAAACAAATTAATAAATTTCCTCCCATGTGCCAACAGAAAAACCATTGTCCATGCCCTCATCATTTCTCATCTCGATTATGCCAACGGATTGTATTTGGTTCTGACCAAAGGCCTCTGCCAGAAACTTCAATTGGTACAAAATGCCGCCGCACGGCTAATTGGAGGCCTTTCCCGTAGGCAGCATATCACCCCTTATCTGAGGGAATTGCACTGGCTACCCATGAGCAAACGAATTGAGTTCAAGGCCTTGACACTGGCCTATCGTTCCACCGAGGGCCTTGGATCTGCCCACTTACGCTCTACTCTCCGGCCCTACTGCAACTCGAGAGCCCTTCGATCTAACACCAAACTCCTGCTGGCCACTCCCAGATTCAAAAAAGCGCGAGCGGGGGGCAGAACCTTCGAGCTGGGAGCCGCTCAAAGATGGAATAAACTGCCCCTTGATCTGCGTAAGAGTACCTTCGAACGCGAATTCCGTAAATCCTTAAAGACTTTCCTTTTCTGACAGTAAATTCCTGTTCTCAGAGTCTGTTTCTCATTCCTTTCAGTGCCGGGACACCACGTTGGGGTAGCTGCGCGCTTTATAAATGACACAATAATAATAATAATAATAATAATAATAATAATAATTTAAATAAATAAAATAAAATAAATTATGCTGGTGTTTCTTGCGACTCAGTACCTCCTGGCAGGTTTATGTCGCTATTTTGTTGATCTTCTTCGACTGACTTTCTATTGGGTTTCTCTCATCCTCTAGTTCTTGCAGTACTTGACACTTGTTACTGAAGGTGACTGGGTATTTACTCAGTTTCTGTGCATCTTTGAGGCAGGAGGTGTTATATCGCTGGCATTGGTTTGTCAGTTCCATCCATACTTTCTTCAGCTTTAGCCTGGCTACAACAAGGTGATGGCCTGACGCCATGTCCGCTCCTCTCATCATTCTAACATCCTGCAGGGACATCAGAAACTTCTTGGCAATGCAGACATGGTTGATCTGATTCTCTGTTTAATAGTCTGGTGACACCCACGTTGCCTTGTGTATTCTTTTGTTTGGGAATACACTACCACCTATCAACAGACAGTTCAGGGCACAGAGATCTGTGAGCTTTTCACTATTCTCATTCATGTCGCCAAGGCCATGGTTGCACATGACTTCTTCGTATCCAGCGTTGTTGCTTCCAATCTTGGCATTGAGGTCTCCCATCAGTATGGTGATGTCTCTCTCAAGACATTTCTCCAGGATGGACTGGAGGCTGTTGTAAACTTGTTCTTTTTCCTCATCTTTCTTGTCATTTGTAGGTACGCAGCACTGGATAACATTCATGTAGATCCTCTTTTTCTTTGTGTGGAAGGTTGCTGTAATGATTCTGGGACCGTGGGCTTACCATCCAATCAGTGTTCTGTTGGCTGCTGGTGTTAGTATCAGTGCTGCTCCCTCAGTATGTCGAGCGTTCTCTTCTTCGTGTCCAGAATACAGTAGCATTCCTCCTGGAACCAGGCTTTTCTGTCCAGACAGTGTCCATCTTGTCTCGCTGATGTCAAGAAGGGTAAGGTTGTATTTTTTCATCTCCGCTGCCACTTTCGATGTCTTGCCTGTCACGTACATGGTCCTCACATTCCATGTCCTCAAGGTGATGGTCTTAGTCGAACGCAGGTGGTACAGCTTTGTGGCTTCCAGGGATCTCTGGCTTTCACCTCATAGTTCTCTGTGAAAGAGATTCCTCTCTCCCCAAGGCAGGGATGTCTTTTGGTTGATGTTTCTGTAGCTATGACTTTTTTACATGGTGGGGTAGCTAGCCCCACACATAACCCTCCTCCTTTGCAGCTGGGCTTGGGACCAGCATTGTGGAGACTCTCCGCAAAATCCAAGAGAGAAAGAAAAAGAAAGCTGCAGTCAACACCAGCCAAACAACTGCAGAAAAGCAGAAAAAGTGAAAGCTCAAGGTGAATACAGCAAAATAAACAAGGATGCAAAGAGAAGCTTAAGAGTAGAGAAGCGAAGCTTCATCGATGGTCTTGCACAGAAGCCCTGGAAACTTGAAAGAACTCTATGACATAACAAGGAAACTTTCCGTCAGATACAGCAAACCAGAACGACCTGCTAAAGACTAAGCTGGTTAGACAATCATGAGTAACAATGGCCAACAGCGAAGATGGGTGGAGCACTGTGAAGAACTGCTGAACCCGCCTGTGCTGCAGTTTCCACCAGACATTCATCGACCTGACAAGTTCTTGCCAATCAACTGCAGCAGACCAACGAAGGAAGAAATACGGCAATCCATCAAAAATCTGAGAAATGGGAAGGCAGCAGGACCTGACAACATTGCTGCAGAGGAACTACAGGTAGACATTGAAGTATCAATAGACATGCTAAATGGCGTGTTTGGAAAGATCTGGGAAGAGGAAAAGGTGCCATCAGACTAGAAGAAAGGATATCTCATCAAGATCACCAAGAAAGGTGACCTGAGTAACTGCGCAAACTACAGAAGGATACTTCTTCTATCAGCCCCAAGCAAAGTGTTCAACAGAGTCATCCTGAACAGAATGAAGGAACAAGCCGATGCTCGGTTGCGAGACCAGTAAGCTGGATTCCACAAAAATAGATCCTGCACAGACCAGACTGCAAAACTGCCCATCATCATTGAGCAGTCTTTTGAGTAGAACAACCCCCTCTATTTCGAGTTCATCAACAATGAGAAGGCATTCGACAGCATGGACAGACAGACTCTTCAGAAACTCCTCTGGCTAACTACGGTGTGCCAGATAAACTCCTAAGAATCATCAGGACCTCTTACGAGACAATGAACTGCAAGATAGTCCATGCAGGACAACTCACAGAAGCCTTCCATTAAGGATTGGAGTCCGCCAGGGTTGTTTGCTCTCTCCTTTTTTCTTCCTTCTGGCCTTAGACTGGATTATAAAGACATCCACAGCAAGGAGAAAAAAAGGGATCCAGTGGACAGCTGGGATACAGCTCGACGACCTGGAGTTTGCAGACGACCTGGCCCTACCCTCCCATACAAATCTGCAGATGCAAGAGAAGACCGATAATGTGGCAGCGATGTCAGCACAACTTGGCCCCAACATCCACAGGGGAAAAACCACGTTTCTGAAGGCTAACACGGCCAGCACAACTGCAGTCACTCTTACAGGCGATGCACTGGAAGAGGTTGAGGCTCTCACCTACCTGGGCAGTGTCTTAGACAAGCAGGGTGGCAAAGATGAGAACATTAAGAATCGGCAAAGCAAGAACTGCCTTCAGTCTGCTAAAGAAGATCTGGAGCTCCAAGGACCTAATGCTGCAAACCAAGATCAGCCTTTTTAACACCAGAGTAAATTGGCCCTTCTGTATGGAGCAGGAACTTGGAAGACAACAGTGACCACCACCAACAAAGTCCAGACCTTCATCAACAACTGTCTAAGGAGAATCCTCACAATCTGCTAGCCTAACACCATCAGCAACAACACCTTATGGCAGCAGACTTTCCAACTCCCTGCTCATGAAGAAATCATGAAAAGATACGGTCTGGATGGGTCACAACCTCCACAAGCCCGCATCAAACACCACAAGGCAAGCCCTGACCTAGAAATCTTAATGGAAAAGGAAAAGAGGAATGACAAGAAACGCCTGCCATCCAGGCCTGGAGGCTGACTGCAATGTGATGGGTTACACCTGGAGTCAAATTGAAAGAAAAGTCCAGTACAGATTTGGACGAAGAGTTCTGGTGGATGACTTATACCCCAGAAGTAAGAAGGATAATAAGGTTGGATTTGATGACTTTTCTTCTACAAGTGCATGGCAGGTACATTTGTGTGTGCATTATATCCAGTGTGGGGAACTGTGCTCACTGAGATGTGTCTGGAAGCCTTAAAGCCTTTTGCATTGGGCCATTCCAAGTGGAATTATTTTGTCATGCTCTGGTTGATGCTCTAAGCAGGCTTGATCATTTTTTCATGGGGTGAAGCCTTTATGACAATGTGGTCTCAAATCTTCCAGCATGTGCAATTATCTGCAGCTGGATCTTTGCAGCTTCTCAGAATACACAGTGTAAGACATTGAGTTATTAGTTGAGGTTGGTAAGAACCCACCTCAAGTATTAATGACAATCCTTTTTAGGGTGAACCACTAAAGTCACTAAATAAACCTGAGCTCAACCCCCTGGTAATTATGGCACAGAACAGACAGACTTAACTTAGAAGCGGACTAAAACAGCAAGAAAGTAGAAATGCAAAACAAAAGTCTCAAAACAAATTAGAAAAAATAGAGTAAGATGTAATAAAGACAATTACTCCATAATGACAAAAATCCAGTATTGGGAACCAGAGATATTCATTTTTAACATTTTAAGTAGAAATAGCACAAGAAGCACAAAGTGATAATAACAGGCAGTGTTCACAGAAGAACAGTGCTTAGGCACAATTTGATTCTGACCAGGATGGAGCGCAGGTCGGATACACTACCCAGGTTCGTCCTGGTTAAAGATATTTCCTTCTGACTTTTGTCCCTTAAGTGTCAACCCACCATAGGAGCACACTTCTAGAGCCTTCTAGAACTGCAGGGGAGGCACTTAGGGACACACAAAGCTGCAGACTGAGGCCAGAGCAGGGTTAGGTTCCACTTGCTACTCGGCAGCAGCAAGAAAAGGTCTCTTGTAGCTTGTTGTATCACTGCTGCTTTAACAGAAGGTCAGCTTTGTGACCCTTGGAGCCCACTTCTTTGTCCTGGGTGCAAGAGGGAGAGCAGGTCCAGTCTCCTAGGCTCATCTCAGGTATCAGACGTCTTCGCCCCCACACTAAACTTGGCCTCTGAGGGTTGGGTGTCTCTGTGGGGAGTGTACTCTGTTAATCCTGGTGTCCTTTCACATCATTGAAACCGATCCCAGGATGCTTGTTTCAGGTCCAGGGAAGACCTGACTTGGCAGTTCAGGCTTGACTGTTCCTATCAGTAACAGGGTCAAGACTGATTTGCATATGGCAGGGTCTGAACTGGGGTGGAAAAGTTAGCTAAAGAACGATGACGGATTCATCCCAGATCTGTGACTAGGGATGAGTACCTGAAAAGTTTTAGCGCTCCATCCATCATCTCCTTGTGTTTGCTTTGTTCACACTAAGTTGGCAGAGTATGCCCAGATGTGGGTCCCCTGCTCACTTTGCCACTGCATTCAAGCTAGCCTAGCTGATGAGGGTGTTACCCCAGCAACCAGTCCCAGGATGCTTGTTTCAGGTCCAGGGAAGACCTGACTTGGCAGTTCGGGCTAGACTGTTCCCATGAGGACAGGGACAAGACTGATTTGCATATGGCTAGGACTGAACTGGGATGACGAAGTGAGCTAAATAACGATGATAGATTAAACCCACATCTGTTACTGGGAGTTCCTAGAATGTTTCAGCGCTCTGTCCATCATTTCCTTGTGTTTGCTGTATGTCCTTCTACATCTAACACTAAAATCCAGTTTAGGAATTCCTTGTACCACTAACAAATCCTCTTCAAATTAACTTTATTTTGGTTCAGTGGACCATAAAAGTGCACAGTGCAGAAAAACATTATACATACCTAAAAAGATGCTAAAGACAGATCGCAACCAAATACCGAGACGGCGCTCTTGGAAGTCTCGGAGATCGTAAAAGAGGTGCTGGACATGGGAGGCAGGGTGATGTTAGTTATGCTAGACCTGTCGGCGGCGTTTGACACCGTCCCCCATGAGGATCTCCTCACCAGGCTCCGTGACATCGGGCTAGGGGGGACGGTGCTCAACTGGTTTTCTTCCTTTCTGCCAACCGCCGCCAGACGGTCTGGGTCCCACCCGGATCCGCCGAGATGCCGCCATTGGGAGTCGGAGTGCCTCAGGGCTCTATTTTGAGCCCCACTCTATTTAACATCCTTATGACCCCTCTGGCGACATTGGCGGAGTCCTATGGGGCCCGGATCGTCTCTTATGCTGACGACACTCAGCTCCTTTTCACCTGTCGTAAGAGCGAAGAGTTCGATGGAGAAAGGATCCGTGAGTGCCTTGGGGCTGTTTTCAGCTGGTTTTCACATAACAGCCTTAAGTGCAACTCGGACAAATCCGAAATACTATTCTTCGGATGCCCATCAGAACCAGATTGGCAAGGATGGTGGCCTGCCGACATGTTCCCTCCCACACAGTCCTCTAAGTGGGCTAAGAACCTGGGAGTTAAAATTGACAACGAGCTTTCGCTCAAATCCCAGGTTTCCACTCTTACGGGAACATGCTTTGGGATTCTCAGAATGTTGCGCAAGTTTTTTCCCCTTCTTTCGGAGCAACATCGGAGGATCACTGTTCAGGCCCTTATAGGGTCCAGATTGGACTATGCCAATGTCCTATATCTGGGCTTGCCTGAATATCTCCTCCAACGTCTGCAGGTCACCCAGAACGCTGCTGCGCGTGCCATTTTTGGCCTTCATCGCCGCACTAGCGCCTCTAATCTCCTTGTATCCCTCCACTGGCTTCCGGTGCGGAAGAGGATACTGTTTAAGGCCATGACTCTTGCCCATAAGGCCTTGCATGGCAATGGCGCCAAGTATCTCCAGAGGAGGCTGGACTTCTATCGACCTGCACGTTCCCTCAGGTCAGAAGCCTTGGCTTTGGCTCGGGTACCACGCATTAAAAAGGCTCGGCTAGGCGGCCGGTCTTTTAGCTTCCTTGCTCCTCAGCTATGGAACTCGTTACCGTTGTCCCTGCGAAACACCTCAAATCTGCTTGTCTTCAGGAAAGACTTGAAAACCTGGTTGTTTGCTGGATAATTCTTCCCCTTCTTTGGGCCCCGTTCTGTTACTGTTATGTTTCTTGCTCTTTTCCATGGTCTGGAGCTCAAAGCGCCGGGACACTCCTTTGGAGTAGCCGTTGCGCTATAAAAGTCCCATTTTAACATAACATAACATAACAATGCACAGTAAAAAATAAATAAAATCCAGTCATAGAGCAACAATTGACAAATGCTGCCCCCTATTAAGACCAAGACCAGGAGACAAAAACTTCTAAGAAAGAAACCTTATGAAAGTGCTCCTAAAGGGTCCGCTATATCACCTAAAATGTGTGTATAATTTTCTTTCCTTTATACCTTTAGTCTCTGTTTCAGGTTTTAAAAGCCATAAAATTCATCAAAGCATTAAAAGCACATAAGTCAAATATAAACACATTAGGGTCCAGATTGAATTAAGAAGTTAATTAGTTAAAAAGGAAGATCTTAAAATAGGATTGATTACTTTCTTGACGCCCTGCACATAGTATCAATATCAAGTGCCACATGAGCATAGGTCTAGTCTTTATCACCACAGAATCCCTCTATTCTGATCAATGTGAGATGTCCATCCCTTATCCTAGAAACCTTTTCCTAACACATCATATGGAAAAGAGATACCTAGATACTTTGAATACTATCACGTGGTGGAGATCGTATTTCAGTATTTTAAGGGCCTTTAGGTGGTTAGGAATTCCTAGGTTCCTGCAAATCTGTACTATCCGCTTTGTCTTACTCTTTTATATGCCGGACAAAAGAAGAACACGTGTGCTTCTGTTTCTTCTGCTGTACTACAGGAGGAAGAATTCCAATCTATGTCCCTCGACCAGGCACTAGCAAATGTGCACAGGGGGAGCGAGTCATGTCTGAGCTGCAGTTACAACTTCCTGGCTATTGCTGGCTGGATCTCGTCCAGGAAAATCTTGTATCTATAAATGTCTTTAATCTGTATAAAATTCCTAGTTAATATACCCTCTGCTGAACCCTTCATAATAGGGGAACGTCTGGAAGCCCTGTAGCAATCCACAAGTTTCTTCTTGGAAATTGCCAAGGAGGTTGTTAGATGGTCTTTACAGGACGGGGCTGGATGGGTTGGCTATGTCCTGGCTCAAGAGCTTTCTCTCGGGCCGCTCACAAAGTGTCCGGCTGGGCTCCCACCATTCCATCTCTAGGGAGCTCACCAAGGGGGTCCCACAAGGCTCATGCCTAAGCCCTACACTTTTTAATGTGTATGTGGCCCCCTTGGCTGATATTGTGAGAGAATATGGATTCACGCCAGTATCGTATGCTGACGATACTCAGCTTTTGTTCCCTTTCCAGACCCTCACACCGGCAATCAAACATGCATTTGCCGCAGGTATGAGAGCAGTGTCCGATTGGATGGCCTCCAACTGCCTACAATGCAATGTGGGCAAAACGGAGGTCATGCTCTTTGGGGAAGCCCCCCTCCTGTGGTCACCTGAATGGTGGCCATCAGCTTTAGGACCAGCTCCCTGCCCTAAACAGGTAGTGAAGAACCTAGGGGTACGACTTGACCAGACGTTGCTACTAAAGGAGCATACAAATCAAGTAACTGGGTCCTGCCTTCGGGTTATCGGACTCCTGAGGCGCGTGTTCCCATTTCTGTCCGACAGCTACAGGAAAACACTGGTCCAGACGCTTGTGGTCAGTAGGCTAGATTATTGCAACAGGCTTTTTCTATCTGCCAATGAAGAACAGCTTAGTAGATTGCAAGTAGCCCAGAATACGGCGGCCAGACTGGTCCTTAACGCTCCAGCCAGGTCTCCTTCACGCCCCCTCCTGGACAAACTTCACTGGCTGCCCATTCGTCAGCGGGTCACGTTTAAAATCTGCTGCGTAATACATAAAAGCCTGTTTGGCTCGGGTCCCAAATACTTGGCAGAAAAATTCAGCCTCTATATGCCTGGCCGTCTCCTACGCTCTAGCAACCAACTGTTGCTCCAGATCCCACATGTCAAGAGGGCAAGACAGGGTGGCCGAGCACTGTCATACAAGGGCCCCACCCTCTGGAATACACTGCCCTTCACCCTGAGGCAAAACACCAACCTCCAGGCCTTTAGGAAATCTCTAAAGACACACCTGTTTCTGACATCTTAAAATTTGCGCATCTCACGATTTTGGCTTAGACACCCTGGAAGAACATAAGCGCAGAGATACTCCTCAGGGAGTCGAGTCTTGCGCCATATAAGCACATAAATAAAATAAATAAATAGATGAGAAAACCAAGGTAGGCTCTTGGCTTCTGGTATCCCCAGATGTTCTTCTAATGCTTGTCTCAATGGGGTCACTAACAAATCAGAGACAGACTTCTGGTAAACCAGAAGTGGATACACACAAACTGTTTTCGGCATTTTATTTCTATCCTTTGAAGTGTGCCCCAAATGTAACCATGGCAGATATGTCAACCAGGCTGTGGCCCTGTAAAGTCAAAAAGAATGCTACTATGATTGGGGGCTGGCTAGCAGGATACTAAAATGGCCCTGCCCAAGTGTCGGCCAACATTTGCCTGTAACCGGGGAGGGCTCTTTCAGTTGCGCCCCAAGTGTCATATGAAAAACACCAGCAGACATTTCAAGCAGGACTTGACACTAATGTCAAAGACGATGCTCACAGACCCACCCGAGTGGTCACTCTAGGCCAGTTCTGGGGCAGCTCTCCATCCCAGTTTTGGCTGACCAGAAGGACAAACGTGGAGGCAAACTCAGGTGTGAGCTACATCTGCCTGAAACCGTGGAGGCCCTTTTGAAGTTTATTAAGGGTCTAGGCAGAGCCCAAGGTCATCCTGTCTAGGGGAGGACAACTACTACCCACACCCAAGGCCCATTATCTCAGGTCCTAAGAGCAGTTCACATCTCATCACAGGGGATCCATCATCAACCTGCCAGGTGACAGTTGAATACTTGCAGAAAAGTATCCAGAGGCTTTTGGCAGGCAAAAGACAAAAATAACACTGTTGAAATTTGGCTATTTAATCTGTAAATTTCAATCAACTGAATCTATGCAGTCTGCCGGACCACCAAGAGACCACTTAGAAGGTGATTTGAGCGCTTTACAAATATCAATAACATAACATAGCGGTTAAGCTCAACATTCTTGGTAAAAACTTTGAGTTGTGTCATGACAACGGATGCTTATATGGAAGGCTGAGGAGCACATCTCCAGAGTCTTGAGTTGAACGGAAAATGGTCAGCTGGAGAAAAGAAGTAACATAGCAACCTTCTACAGTTGAAAGCAGTAGCACTGGGGCTCAGAGCTTTTCTATCAATAGCACACAGGTCAGACGTTTTGATTTGAACAGACAATACAACCACAATGTTCTATTTAAACGAACAAGGTGGAGCAAGATCACACCCTCTATCCAGGGAAGCACTGGATATTTTGAACAGGTGCCTCCAACTCAAAATTTCTATGAAACCAGAACACGTCTGTGGTAGAAAAAACAAGTAGGCAAACTAATTAAGCAGTACCATGAAAGACTCACAAGGGGGAGTTATCCAACTCTCAACTCAATAAGATATTCAGCAAATAGAGAACACCATCTCTGGACCTGTTTGCTACTCTGGCGAACAAGAAGTGCTGACACTTCACAAGCAGATTCCTGTACAATGGATCATGGGGGAATGTGCTTCAAATATCATGGACAGGCATATTCGCATATACTTTTCTGCCAATACCATTAGTTTCAAGAGCACTGATCAAGATGAAACGAGAGCTGTGCAGGATTATTCTGAAAGCCCCAGCGTGGGCGAATAACGTCTGGATTCCGGTACTCGCGAGACATTCTCTGTTTGGGAAATAGTCCTCATCGCTTTTACCCAGAACTCCATAATTTTAGGGCATTGCCATATGGTGTGAAAGAAAGTACCTTCGTCCCCACAGTGTCGCAAGCAGTATGGGTGTGATGTGTTTCCTATCTTATGTAAGGTATATCTGGTGTAGTATGATCGGTATAGTATTTTTAGCTGCACCAGTCTGAGTCGTGACGATATACCAATCAAACGTGGGGAACTCAGCGCATCCTGCCAGTCAGTCTCGTCAAAGGCGCCCACGTCTCGGGCCCATTTTTCCCTAAGGGGTCCAGTGGAGTCCGGTAGATTATTGACCAATTTACGGTAAGTAAAGGATGTCGCTTTCTTAAACATACAGTCTGTCAACAATCTGTCCTCCAGGGGAGATGCCTCCGGGATATCTGTGCCTGGCGGTAGCGCTTTTTTCAGTGCGTGTTTTATCTGTAGACATCTAAACTTTTCAGAGGAGGCCAATTTATAGGTCCGCTGAAGGCCCTCAAACGTGATAACATCCCCTTTACTCCACATGTCCCCTACTGTAGAGATGCCTATATCATCCCACCTATCAAAGCCCCTGCTATTTCTGAGTTTACCCAGTCTCCTTATGTACCACAGAGGTGTCATTTGAGTTAGAACTCCCTGCCATCCACGTTTGGTCGGCGCTTTGTGTCATACGGAGATTGTGTGCTGCGGACCTCCCCCGTTCGTACAGGGCAGCCAGCATACCATTTGTTCCCAGTGCTGTCCTGTCCGCCCTATACGCCGGGTCTGTCTGTGGGGCGTGGATCTATTGGTTGATGACTTTCAACTGTGCCGACCAGTAGTATAACTGTATATCAGGGAGCGCAATACCACCATTGTACCATCCCCGAATTAATTTGGATTGCTCTATGCGCACCGGTTTATTTCCCCACAACAAGCTTGAGACCTGGGCTGCGATCGCCTTAAAATAGCTCACTGGGACTGTAAATGGTGTGTTTTCTAGCACATATAAAAATCTAGGGAGAGCCATCATTTTATAAAGTGCTGCCTTACCTAGTAACGTTAACGGTAGGGTTCCCCAGTGCGTTGCATCTCTTTTCAGGCGATCCAGTGGGGGTTGGAGATTGCGTCTAAAAAACTCGGCAGGGTTGGTTGATATATATATTCCCAAGTATTTAAGGAACGTGACAGAGATTTGAAGCGGGCAGTCAGAGGGGAGCTGCGGCGAAGGACCATGCAGGACCTAAAGGACTGACTTGGACCAATTTATGGTGTATCCTGACGCCCTCCCAAAGATTTCACAGATGTTAAGGAGAACTAGTATAGAGCGTTTAGGGGAGGTGAGATACAATAGGACACCATCCGCATATAGGGAGATGCGGTCTTCCCACCCTTCAGTCCATCCGGTACCTCGTAGCATAGATCCCACCTAATCCACGCCATCAGCGGCTCCAGCACCAGGGCGAAGAGTTGTGGAGACAGGGAGCATCCCTGTCTCGTACCACGCGTCAGGGGGAAATCATCTGACATGTGTCCATTAGCCACAACATGGGCCATCGGTTTGGTGTAAAGAATATGTACCCATGCACAGAATTTGGGCCCAAAACCCAGATGTTGGAGTACAGCAAACAGAAAGGGCCATTCGACCATATCGAAGGCCATCCGGGCGCCCAGAGACAAAATGACTGCAGGCCATTACCCCGTGCAGACGTCTCAAATTGAGAGCCGTATCTCTGCCAGGCATAAAGCCGGACTGGTCCGGATGGATCAGGGTCGTTAAATGTGGTGTGAACCTAGTCGCCAGTAACTTAGGAAGAATTTTTGCCTCTGCGTTAATCAGAGATATAGGGCGATACGAGTTGGCGGCGTCTGCTGGTTTGCCTGGCTTTGGTATTGCTACTATGGTAGCCATACGCTGATCTGGCGGAAGCTCTCCCACTTGCATACTTTCAGAAAACATGCGCAGCAAATGCGGGGCAGTGGTCCCCGCCGTCTTTTTGTAGAGCTCTATAGGGATCCCATTCGGCCCTACTGCTTTGCCAGATTGCCGTGATCCAATTGCTCCCTGTATTTCCTCCACTGTAAGATCCGTTTCAAGATCAAGCGCCGCCTCGGGGGTACGTTTGGGCATGGTAATGTCTTTTATGTAACTAAGAGCCTCCTCTTGTGTCATGTTTGAGGTGGATGCATATACCTTTTGGAAGTGGCGAGCTAATGTGTGTACTATCCTCTGAGGGTCCGCAGTAAGCCCATCTCCCTCCGTAGATATCTGCCCTATCCATCTGGCACCTCCCTCTCGTTTGTCGAGCCATGCCAGAAGTTTTCCCGCCTTATCGCCAGTCTCGTATACTTTGTGTTTCACTGCCGTTAACCGCTGCAGGGCTAAAACCCGATGGTGTTCTCTGTACTGTTGCTGTTTCAGGCGCAGGTCTTGGGACGTGGCGGGTGTTGGACTAGCAGCATGTTGTGTCTCCATACTGTGCAATTCTATTTCTAGGTCCTGTAGCTCGCGCTGTTTGTCCCTTTTGATGCCCCGTGATAGATGCGATGGCCTGCCCTCGTAATACCGTTTTGTATGCCTCCCATAGGGTACTAGGGGAGTCAACCGATGCAACATTCTCACTGAAGTAATGCTTAGTCGCTCTAGTAAGGGCTTTTTTGATTTTGGGGACCTGCAGGTATCAGGGATATATCGGGTATAAACGCCTTCGTGCCCTGTGGTGGTACGTGTAGTGTAAGAGTATTGGGGAATGGTCGGAGATGCCTCTAGGTTTGATCTCTACACTTTCGACATTGCTCAGGCAGTCTACGGAAGCCAAAAAAGAATCAATTCGCGTTAGGCTATTGTGTACCCCAGAGTGGAATGTGTACTGCCGCGCAGTCGGGTGGTGCCAACGCCAAACATCTGTCAGTCCGAGTGCCTCCAAAAACCCCCCCAAACGTGATGCGCCAGAGTCACCTGCCCTCACAGGAAATCGGTCAATAGTCCCGTCTACAGTGGCGTTAAGGTCTCCTCCTATCAGTAATTCACCCATCGGGAGGTCAAGTAAGAACCTACTAAGAGCCGGAAGTGTTATCAAGTGTAATGCGGGTGGAGCATATACTGAGACTATGTTAATAGACCATCCTTCCCACTGCCCAATCAGGGCTGCGAACCGACCATGGTCATCTGTTTTTGTACTATGGATTATCAGTGGAGTTTGCTTCCTCACCAGGATGCCCACCCCCCTGGACCCTGAGGAGAATTCTGATTGGACCTTCATTGCATACCCCCACCTGTCCAGTGCCCTACAGGTGGTGCCGGCGAGGTGAGTCTCCTGTAACAGTACCACCGCGGGAGAACTCCGTTTAATACACTGTAGGACCAAGCTTCTCTTAATTTTATCTCCCAGACCTCGCACATTCCAAGTGAGCAGGGAGAGAGGGACCACTTGAGTCACCGAGTCCACTCCCTGTGAGAGGCTAAGCAGAATATGTTGTGCCATCACTGATAGAATATATGTAATGCCTTTCCGAATCACTGGGGTCATAGTTATTTCCTACACTGCGCTTAGGTGATGTCCATTTGGTTACCGCACTTGAAATCAGAACAGTCAATAACCATAAACAAAAACATCTTCCCATACCTCCCACCTCCCACCCTGCCTCCCTACCAATAACTATGAAAAAACCTTCACAGCATATCTCTGCAAACATTCCAGTCCCCCCTTTCCCCCTCCCTGCCGTACGGACCCAAAACTGCCCGCCACCCCAACTCAGCAGAGTGCTTTGAACCCCATCCCCGAAACTTTACTTGCATGTGTAGGAGCGGGAAGTCCAAGGAAGTCTGCATCTTCCCCTTGTCCCAGACTCCTTACTTATGGGTTTATCTGTTGTTTTTTCTTATTGCCTAGGAGGGCCACGACCTATTTCAGACTGTGTCCTCCCTACGTGGATGCGTTTGGCCCCAGAATATCTCATTCTCCTGTTTCTTTTTGTAATTGTTCTGCGTCATCCAGCCCTTGTTCAATGTTCTCAGGATCTCCTTCTCTCCCAGTATGTATTCGTCTCCTTTGCGATCTTCCTGACCTCTCTGCCGTTCGCCATCCTTCCAGCCAGTCCCGTACTTCCTCCGGTGTTTCAAAAAACCAGGTTTTGCCATCTGCCACTACACGGAGCTTTGCCGGGAAGAGCATGAAATATGGGAGTTCTCGGGCTCTCAGTGCCTTCTTGACCTCAAAAAAACTTCTACGGAGCGCCGAAACCGCTGCCGTATAATCCGGGAAGAAAGATATAACAGAGTTCTGCACTCGGACAGGCGGTGCCACTCGTGCCGTTTGGAGGATGGCATCCCTATCTCGAAAGTTGAAGATACGGGCCAGCACTGGTCTTGGGGGGGAGCCCAGGTTTCGGTCTGCCACCCGGTACCCTATGCGCCCGTTCTACTGAAAAGAAGGCTGAGAGCCCTTTAGGTTGGAGACGTGATTTTATGAGGTCTTCGATGTATAGGTACATAGCTGGGCCCCCTTCCGACTCCGGATACGGACATCATTTCCTTCTTGCTCGTCCAGCTTTGCCGCCATACGTTTGTTATCTTCCTCAAGCTGCGTCACCTTCTTAATCAGGAGTGTAGAGTCTTTGGAGAGAGCCGTAGTCACCTGTTCTACCTCTGCGGACATTTTTTGAAAGTCTGCACGCAAAAACGTAACGTCCGTCGATATGGAGCCTACCGTGGGTGGCACATTGTGGAGGGCCGCCATGATGTCTTCTAGCGTCACCTTGGGGCCACCGTCATCTTGCTTGTCTTTGTTCACTTGCCCCTTACTTTCGGGCAATGGAGGGAAGTCCTTCGTGTAGGCAAATTTCTCCAGCTTACCCTGCTGGTTCACGCGGGACCCTTTGCCACTCATTGTCCGTACCACAGATTTGCCTTTCCACCTGCTCAAAGTATGTGGTTATTGTTCTTGGGGCCTTCAATGGCCATCAACTGGGCGGGATCGCCCCTGTCACAGGGGGTCTACACTGTGTGCACTGTTGTCTTGCGTTATATAGGCACTGCCTTAGGGGGAGGAGATAAAGGGGGGGGAGTAAATGACACCCACAGTCTCGCTCTGAAGCTGTTATTTCTTCACCATTTGCTCTTCGTGTGTGCTTAACCGGGCGTCAGTTTGCATCCATCCTAAGTTCTCCAGCCACTGTGCACACAAGTTGGGGGCTATCTACTTGGGACCTCTTGTCCACTTCAGACTGCCGCGTGCATCCCTTATATGCCCCTTACTGCTCCTGGTCAGAGTCTGCCACCTCCTCGATTAATGACTATAATTATAAATAGGGCCACCGTCCCTGTCAGTCCTGGCACGTCGATGTTCTGAATCGCCCCTCTGGATGCCTCACGTGTGAGTCCTCATTCTTATCACTGCCACTGTGGGCGCTCCTGCCTCCTCGTCCGCCCGTTTGGAAAAATGGCGGCTCCTCCCCCTCGGTGCATCCAGGCCTCCAGACCTCCCCGTGCGATAGAGGTCACAGCCCCCGGTACCTGCCGTGATCTCGTTGTATACTGCCCGCAGGCTCAGAGGCAGCAGGACGCGGTTACGCTACGTCCGCCTGCCGATCTACTGCCCGCCAGCACCTGCCTTCTCTTCACCAGGCTCCGCAGATGGGCACTCGGGCCGTTCTTCGAAATGTAGTCCCCGGCTCCCGCTCCGTGCATGGGCCGCGATCCTCCACTCGCCGTATCTCGCGCTACCAGGCTTGGATTGCCACCAGCGCCAGATCGCTTGGTTCCGCTTCACCTCCGGTCACCACTTTCAGACTCTGGGCATACTGTTTCAAACGGATAAGTATTCGGATTTCAGGGGAGAGACGATCTCACAGCCCCTTCAGGCTGCTGCCATCTTACTCAGCTGCTAGCCACGCCTCCCTAGTGGGGCATTTTCAACATTTTTCCTGATCCTTGATTTGTGCTGTGTCACTCTATGGCGAATTTCCTGGCTTGTTTTTCCCACGTACAATTTGGGGCATGGGCAAAGGATTCCATATACCACATTTTGGGATTTGCAATTGGTTAATGTTTCATGTTTCCAATGGACACCCTCATGGGAGAACACTGATCCTTCCAACGTTTGATCACAACAGGCGCAGGATCCGCATTTATGATGCCCAATCACTGGTGTCAGTCCACAATAGCCTCTCAATGTAGACTTAAATGGTTTGGATAAGTCAGCCCGAACAATGTGATTCGCAATGCTTTTCACCTTTTTAAAAAAAAATGTTTTAATTATTTATTTATCATTTTAGCAACAGAAAAACACAGTACAGCTGTGATGTATACATTCTCTTCCCACATAATACAGTAGACACTCAATTGGTTGCAGTTACATAAATCAGGCATGAATATCGTCAGCAATGGAAACATCAGTTGGGTTGAATCAATACACCCATGACATCTTTCATATATAGTGTGAACACCGTCACTCTCAGCCTGAGGTAGCAGTACCATTAACCAGGACCCAACAGTAGTATTGGGCTGCATATCCGGATGAGGTGCCTGAGAAGGAGAGGATCGCGGGGTAGAAGGATTGGGGAATCCCAGGAAAGTTCCAGAAGAACTGGAAATCACACTTGAGACCTCCAATATGGTGGGATCAACACCACCCTCGCTTGCTGTCTGCGGACATGTGTCTTGAGTCTCATTATCATTGCGAATGGGGGAAAGGCATACCCCGCATCCGCGGCCCAATTCTGGAGAAAATCATCTGTCGCGGCCGCGAGAGGGTCCGTCTTCCAGGTGAAGAATTTTGGAAGCTGGTGATCCCGTCGGGACATGAAAAGATCTACTGAGAATGGACCCCACATATCGTGCAGTCTCTGAAAAGTATGTGGGTGTAGCTGCCCCAGACTCATGTCCGACCAACTCCTGGAGCACCGATCTGCCACCACATTGGACACTCCCGGGAGATACTCCGCCTTCACCGAGATGTTGTTGGAATGGCAGAACATCCAAAGGTCTTTGGCCAAATCTGCTAACGCTTTGGACTTCATACTCCCTATGTGGTTGATGTAACGCATTGCAGAGATATTGTCCATCTTCAACAGCACGTTGCTGTACAATTTGACCTTCGTCCAGAACTGGATCGCGAAGGAGCCCGCCATCAATTCCAGGCAATTGATTTGGAGCTGGCCTTCTTCTGCAGACCACTTTCCTCCTGTAAAGGAGTCCCCGCAACAGGCTCCCCAGCCCGACTTGCTGGCGTCGGACTCTATTACCAAGTCTGGATCGCAACCGAAAATGGCTCTGCCATTCCAGGCTTCCATATGGCCTAAAAGAACTAGGACAGGTCCCAGAAATTCACTCGTGTGTGGTCAACCCCATAGTGTGTATGCCGTATATCTCAAATAGCTGCACAAACATAGAACAAATCCTTTTTCAATCTAAGGGCCAAAAACAATAACAATAATCATAAACCATGTGTATATAAAACCAAGCAATTTATTATAAATCAATAAAACAATGTTTATACAGTACTAGTACCCAAGGTTGTATACAATATATAATATAAAAACAAATATTTTTAAAAAACTGTTACACAATGTACAAATTATTCACAGAATAATAATTGTTGTAGATGTCGACGCAGCGTTTCGGTGTACCAACGATATCACCTTCTTCAGGACAAACAATTCTAAGTAAAAGAACATCACAATTAAATTCATGCCATGAAACATAAAGTTATTATCTATTTACATTTTTATTTACTAATCGCACATTTGTTACAAAACTTGGGGCCTGAGGTGATATACACTCAACATGGTTACTTTCCTGGGTTGACAAAGGATCTAGGGTTATGATGTTTTTTCTAAAGAAGCATTTGAGATATAGTCGGCTATACACAGGGGCTCAAAGGATGGTAACAAGTAGTTACCAATTGTCTATCTGAGAAAAACTCTCAGGGAACATACCTGTGGAATGTTTACTTTTTACACAAAACCTCTCTTTCAATTTATTGGGGTTTTGTGGTTCCAATTTGTTCAGGTG
Organism: Lissotriton helveticus; assembly: GCF_964261635.1. Classification (NCBI taxonomy): domain Eukaryota; kingdom Metazoa; phylum Chordata; class Amphibia; order Caudata; family Salamandridae; genus Lissotriton; species Lissotriton helveticus. Next base: position 794,797,446 of record NC_136072.1, read on the forward strand.
TTTAGATCATCTGGTGTCTTTACTTCCAGATTTGCTGACCTTAAGGAATGAAATCAATCTCATCACTCGTTCATTTTCAATTAAAAAAACACAAAAGACTGGGTATTGAGTTTCGAGTTGTTTACCCCGTTTACCTTATTCAGTCAGGAAATTTCTTTGATGGAGGTACTGGAGGGGGGGCCACCGTATTTTGTTACATTAAAATCACTGTAAATCAAAAAGGGTAGTGGTCTAGTTAATTATTCAGTGGTTGCCTACATTGGCAACTCTATAACAGTTCATGTTATTTCATTCAAGATGAGGGGCGGTTCTGTTATATTAGTACAACTCACCAAAAAAATATAGGGATTCGGGGTCCCTTCTATGCAGCGCCACTGGATGCCTTCAATTCATTCCACAGCGTCGGTGCACTTTTTTACTTTAAAAAGAGGTTGTTCGTTGCCTCAATGCTGTGTAAGACAATAAAATACACAGTGTATGTTTTTGTCCTTTTATTACGTCCCATATTTATTATTTATCAGTTCTATTCACTCAATGTATTTTGTCGCTGAATATGAGAGTTTCTCTGACAACACGCTATCTTTCCTCTATTATATTGTCATAACGGTTATATCAGGTATCTTCTGGTTCTTGAGAATGTCACCATAGTACATCTGATAATATAGCTCGTTATGCATTTTTTTTAAATTTGGTCATACGGGCTTGTTATTCTAAGAGAAAAATAGAAACCAACATGGTTTTTTACTCGATCTTTAGGGGTAGTTTCTATTTAGGTTTTATACTTGTCCTGTGCCTATGTCTAACTCAGAAGTCTCTTTGCAGACTTAGTTGAAAGAGAGAAAGGAGAAAACTTGTACTCGGGTGTGTTGTCTTAATTGTGCGCCGCTAATGCGTTACTAATGTTTGTAGACTAACAGACTACCCAAACCGCGAAGAGAATCACAAGGAGCGGCCAGCGCTTACCTTTAAAATCAGTATCGGCCTCCCTGCTCCCCTCGCAGTCCTACTCCTTTTCAGTTTCGTAATTCATCCGCCACCGATGTGATGAACGCTGTGTGCGCGGCTTCCTTTTAATGGAGTAAAATTGGCGGGAGGCAGTTAATTGGACATACGCGTCACTCCCACGCGTCAAAGCCTTTTCAAGACTACTATTGTAGTTCGATATCCGTTCAGCGTTTCCCAAATGACGGGAAGAGTTGAAGGATTTCTTCTATCTTTATTTTACGTCGGTATTCTTTCTTTATATTATTTAAAAATGCATCCAAAATAAGTAGAAAAATCATACAACCACTAATTAGCTTTTGGAGTTGTACAAAATACACACCGCCAGCTATATCAAAATAAAATAAAATAGCGCAATCTACCGCGATCTTTAAGTGGGGCGCTATCTCTGTATATTAGATGGAATCTCAGTCATGGGCAAAGAGCATTATTGCATTACATGGTTGCCTCTGTCTGTTTTATGTTTCATATTGTGACCATCTTAGTTGGATTGGTCCCTCATATCTATTTTTCGTCACCTATGTTTACAGTAGCTCTATGTTGATTAATTCTTTGTGCTGAGTTAAGATTGGGTATATTTATAAAATTCTTTCCCAATCTTCTCTAGAATTCAGCCCGTCATTTACAGAATTGAAACGTGACATGAAAAATTGCTCACGTCTTTTACGTTTTGTATTAATGTCACCCCCTCTTGAGTTTTGAGTGACTATCTCTAGTCCACACCATTTAATATCTTCTATTTTGTGTCCTGCTGTTTTCCAGTGCTCTGTCAGTGGTGCTCCTACCTTATTACATCTGATAGCTGATTTGTGTTCATTTAATCTTATTCTGATTTCACGAGATGTCTCGCCAATGTATACACAGTCACATGGGCATTTAATGAAGTAAATCAGATTTTTGGATCTGCAGTTTATAAATGATCTAATCTTGTGTTGTGTTTGTTTGCGCTCAACGCACTGGCCCTTTATTATATTACTGCAGTTTGTGCAGTTGCTGCAGGGGAAGGTACCTACTGGTAATGGATTATTGTGTATAGTTTTTTGTGCTGTATCAGGCTCTCTATAAGTGTGGACCAAACTATTTTTAATTGTTCTGTTTCTTCTAAATGCGAAGATGGGTTTCGCAATTGGTTGGCTGTTGTTTTTGCTAGATATTAAGTTCCAATTGCGATTAATTATGTTTTTGATTTTATTACTAACTCCACTGTAGTTGGTCACAAATACTAGCTTTTTCTCTGTTTGTATATTTTTTGGTCTCTCTTGAAGGAGGTTGTCTCTGTTGAAGTATTTAGCCCTTTTTAGTGATTGTTTTACCATTCTCTTTGGGTATCCTCTTCCTCTATCTGTAAGTTTTTTAGATAATATTTCCGCATGTTTCAAGAAATCCTTACTTTCCGAACAGTTACGTTTTAATCTAAGAAATTGTCCAAAAGGTATATTGTTTTTCTGACATGGTGGGTGGTGGCTTTGATAATGGAGCATGGTGTTCCTGTCGTTTTTTTTAGTGAATAACTCAACTTGTAAAATGCCAGAGGAGTGTTTAATGATAATGTCTAGGAATTCACATTTTTCTGTATCGTATTGGCATGTGAATTTAAGATTATCATCCCCAAGGTTGAGCCAAGCGATGAATTCATCTAGATTTTCTTTGGATCCTGTCCAGATAAAAAAAATATCATCTATATACCTCGACCATATGGAGATATTTTCAAAAAAAGGGGCTACTGGATTGTGGATATGTTTATCTTCGAATTGTGCCACGTAGAGACAAGCCAGGCTAGGAGCACAGGTAGCTCCCATACTGGTGCCCTTGGTTTGTTTTTAAAGGTCCTTTCCAAATAAAAAAATATTATTTTTGAGAACTATGGGCACACAATCTATGATAAATGCTTCATGAGCAGTTGGGTCACACTCTCCTTGGCATAAAGTTTGTCTAATGGTCTCTATAGTATTTTCTTGAGGAATGTTGGTATATAAGGCTTCTATGTCTAATGTGACTAAGTATTGTGTCTCTGGATTGAAAGGGAGGTTCTCGACTTTTTTAATGATAGCCGCCGTATCTTTGATATACGCTTTTTGTTTGATTACATGAGATTGTAGAAAAATGTCAGCGTATTTGCTGAGTGGTTCTGTGAGAGAACCGATACTCAACACTATGGGTCTCATTGGGGGATCAGATGAGTTTTTGTGGACTTTGGGTAGTGCATATAGTGCGGGTATAGTGGGGTTATTGTTCCTCAGGAATTTATATTCTTCCTCACAGATGATGTCATCTTCTTTTGCATAATTTAGCAAGCTATTGATGTTAGTTTCAAGGACAGACCACTCCTGTCTGCTAGATTTCTGGTAGTGGTCTCTATTATTCAGGAGTGAGATCATCTTGTTATTATACTGTGAGGTGGACATTACTACAATGCTTCCGCCTTTGTCGGCCGGTTTGATAGTAAGAGTATGGTTATTTTCAAGTTCTGTTAGTGCTATCTTTTCACACCTGGTCAGATTAAATTCTACCCAATTTTTTTGTTCCAAGACATCAGAAACACTTTTACTGACCGCAATCTCAAAAGCCTCTACTTGTTTATTTATTTGGCATAATTGAGGGGTCCAAGTTGATTTCGCTTTGAGGCCTGACTTGTTAGGATGGATAATTTTTTCTTTACCATCAAAAAATGTCATCAGTCTTATTTTTCTTAAAAAGTTACGGAGGTCTCTCTCTAAGCTAAATTTATCTACCTGGGAAGTAATTGCAAATCCCAGACCCTTCTCTAATACTTGTATTTGTGTGGGGGATAAAACAACATCTGAAAGATTAATGATTGGTGCTTTATTCACAAATCCCAATTCTTCTGACTCCGTGTGTATGGTCTTTGATGTTGTTGCGGGACATATTTGCCCCTCCCTCGCCCTCTCCCTCTCTGTTGGGTGAAGTTTTGGCGTTGTTCTAAAAAAGGTAGTGAGGGTTTGTTTGGACCTTTAGGGTTTTCCTGATCTTTGTTAGTGTGCCTACTTTCATTCTGGGCTTCTGTCTCACTATCAGAACTCGTATAGGAAGTGTCAAAAAATCTGACCTTCTTCTTCTGGAAGTTGTTAGCCTGATGTTGTGGCCATTGTTTCCGATATTGAGGCGTTTCTCTAGGTCTGTCATAATAGTCTTTTTGCAGGTAGGGGTATGTGAATTCAGGGTTGTATCTAGCTACATCATTCCTCAACTTATTACTTTTTTTGTTGAATAAGTAATCCCTATAGCCATCCACATCTTTTTGGATGTCTTCTAATTTTTTGATGGCATCTTCTAGAGCTGTGCTTTCACTCAATTTTTTCTCCATCTCTTTCAGTTCTTGCCTTTCTACTATTAAAATGTCTGAGGCCGTTTCTATAATTAAAAGCATCCAGTCGCGGCTGCATCTATTGGCCACCAGGGTCCATTTTTCTATAAATTTGGGGTTACCGATGAAAATGCCAGGTTCATTAGTCACCTGCAGTCCCTTAGGAATAATACCGTTTTTACAGTAGTCTATTAAGAAGTCAGAGTGTAATTCTGTGCATATGATTTTTTTCTTAGTGTTCCACAGTTTACGCCACTCTTCCTCATCTGTATTATTGATTTGGACAGACGATATATTTTTTGTTGTGCCATTGATTATTTTGTTAAATTGATCTTCTGTGTAACTTAAGATCTTGATGCCTTCCATACTGGCTGCTGTTTAAGACAGGGTGTATAAAAACACCTCCCCGGTTAACAAACCGTGTTTAAGTATATAAAGAAAGAGGGAGGCCTCCTTTTGGATATGGGACAAGGAGAGAGTACTGAAAGAACTAGGACAGGTCCCAGAAATTCACTCGTGTGTGGTCAACCCCATAGTGTGTATGCCGTATATCTCAAATAGCTGCACAAACATAGAACAAATCCTTTTTCAATCTAAGGGCCAAAAACAATAACAATAATCATAAACCATGTGTATATAAAACCAAGCAATTTATTATAAATCAATAAAACAATGTTTATACAGTACTAGTACCCAAGGTTGTATACAATATATAATATAAAAACAAATATTTTAAAAAAACTGTTACACAATGTACAAATTATTCACAGAATAATAATTGTTGTAGATGTCGACGCAGCGTTTCGGTGTACCAACGATATCACCTTCTTCAGGACAAACAATTCTAAGTAAAAGAACATCACAATTAAATTCATGCCATGGAACATAAAGTTATTATCTATTTACATTTTTATTTACTAATCGCACATTTGTTACAAAACTTGGGGCCTGAGGTGATATACACTCAACATGGTTACTTTCCTGGGTTGACAAAGGATCTAGGGTTATGATGTTTTTTCTAAAGAAGCATTTGAGATATAGTCGGCTATACACAGGGGCTCAAAGGATGGTAACAAGTAGTTACCAATTGTCTATCTGAGAAAAACTCTCAGGGAACATACCTGTGGAATGTTGACTTTTTACACAAAACCTCTCTTTCAATTTATTGGGGTTTTGTGGTTCCAATTTGTTCAGGTGTTTAGATCATCTGGTGTCTTTACTTCCAGATTTGCTGACCTTAAGGAATGAAATCAATCTCATCACTCGTTCATTTTCAATTAAAAAAACACAAAAGACTGGGTATTGAGTTTCGAGTTGTTTACCCCGTTTACCTTATTCAGTCAGGAAATTTCTTTGATGGAGGTACTGGAGGGGGGCCACCGTATTTTGTTACATTAAAATCACTGTAAATCAAAAAGGGTAGTGGTCTAGTTAATTATTCAGTGGTTGCCTACATTGGCAACTCTATAACAGTTCATGTTATTTCATTCAAGATGAGGGGCGGTTCTGTTATATTAGTACAACTCACCAAAAAAATATAGGGATTCGGGGTCCCTTCTATGCAGCGCCACTGGATGCCTTCAATTCATTCCACAGCGTCGGTGCACTTTTTTACTTTAAAAAGAGGTTGTTCGTTGCCTCAATGCTGTGTAAGACAATAAAATACACAGTGTATGTTTTTGTCCTTTTATTACGTCCCATATTTATTATTTATCAGTTCTATTCACTCTATTTATTTTGTCGCTGAATATGAGAGTTTCTCTGACAACACGCTATCTTTCCTCTATTATATTGTCATAACGGTTATATCAGGTATCTTCTGGTTCTTGAGAATGTCACCATAGTACATCTGATAATATAGCTCGTTATGCATTTTTTTTAAATTTGGTCATACGGGCTTGTTATTCTAAGAGAAAAATAGAAACCAACATGGTTTTTTACTCGATCTTTAGGGGTAGTTTCTATTTAGGTTTTATACTTGTCCTGTACCTATGTCTAACTCAGAAGTCTCTTTGCAGACTTAGTTGAAAGAGAGAAAGGAGAAAACTTGTACTCGGGTGTGTTGTCTTAATTGTGCGCCGCTAATGCGTTACTAATGTTTGTAGACTAACAGACTACCCAAACCGCGAAGAGAATCACAAGGAGCGGCCAGCGCTTACCTTTAAAATCAGTATCGGCCTCCCTGCTCCCCTCGCAGTCCTACTCCTTTTCAGTTTCGTAATTCATCCGCCACCGATGTGATCAACGCTGTGTGCGCGGCTTCCTTTTAATGGAGTAAAATTGGCGGAAGGCAGTTAATTGGACATACGCGTCACTCCCACGCGTCAAAGCCTTTTCAAGACTACTATTGTAGTTCGATATCCGTTCAGCGTTTCCCAAATGACGGGAAGAGTTGAAGGATTTCTTCTATCTTTATTTTACGTCGGTATTCTTTCTTTATATTATTTAAAAATGCATCCAAAATAAGTAGAAAAATCATACAACCACTAATTAGCTTTTGGAGTTGTACAAAATACACACCGCCAGCTATATCAAAATAAAATAAAATAAAATAGCGCAATCTACCGCGATCTTTAAGTGGGGCGCTATCTCTGTATATTAGATGGAATCTCAGTCATGGGCAAAGAGCATTATTGCATTACATGGTTGCCTCTGTCTGTTTTATGTTTCATATTGTGACCATCTTAGTTGGATTGGTCCCTCATATCTATTTTTCGTCACCTATGTTTACAGTAGCTCTATGTTGATTAATTCTTTGTGCTGAGTTAAGATTGGGTATATTTATACAATTCTTTCCCAATCTTCTCTAGAATTCAGCCCGTCATTTACAGAATTGAAACGTGACATGAAAAATTGCTCACGTCTTTTACGTTTTGTATTAATGTCACCCCCTCTTGAGTTTTGAGTGACTATCTCTAGTCCACACCATTTAATATCTTCTATTTTGTGTCCTGCTGTTTTTCAGTGCTCTGTCAGTGGTGCTCCTACCTTATTACATCTGATAGCTGATTTGTGTTCATTTAATCTTATTCTGATTTCACGAGATGTCTCGCCAATGTATACACAGTCACATGGGCATTTAATGAAGTAAATCAGATTTTTGGATCTGCAGTTTATAAATGATCTAATCTTGTGTTGTGTTTGTTTGTGCTCAACGCACTGGCCCTTTATTATATTACTGCAGTTTGTGCAGTTGCTGCAGGGGAAGGTACCCACTGGTAATGGATTATTGTGTATAGTTTTTTGTGCTGTATCAGGCTCTCTATAAGTGTGGACCAAACTATTTTTAATTGTTCTGTTTCTTCTAAATGCGAAGATAGGTTTCGCAATTGGTTGGCTGTTGTTTTTGCTAGATATTAAGTTCCAATTGCGATTAATTATGTTTTTGATTTTATTACTAACTCCACTGTAGTTGGTCACAAATACTAGCTTTTTCTCTGTTTGTATATTTTTTGGTCTCTCTTGAAGGAGGTTGTCTCTGTTGAAGTATTTAGCCCTTTTTAGTGATTGTTTTACCATTCACTTTGGGTATCCTCTATCTGAAGTTTTTTAGATAATATTTCCGCATGTTTCAAGAAATCCTTACTTTCCGAACAGTTACATTTTAATCTAAGAAATTGTCCAAAAGGTATATTGTTTTTCTGACATGGTGGGTGGTGGCTTTGATAATGGAGCATGGTGTTCCTGTCGGGTTTTTTAGTGAATAACTCAACTTGTAAAATGCCAGAGGAGTGTTTAATGATAATGTCTAGGAATTCACATTTTTCTGTATCGTATTGGCATGTGAATTTAAGATTATCATCCCCAAGGTTGAGCCAAGCGATGAATTCATCTAGATTTTCTTTGGATCCTGTCCAGATAAAAAAAATATATATATAATCTATATACCTCGACCATATGGAGATATTTTCAAAAAAAGGGGCTACTGGATTGTGGATATGTTTATCTTCGAATTGTGCCACGTAGAGACAAGCCAGGCTAGGAGCACAGGTAGCTCCCATACTGGTGCCCTTGGTTTGTTTATAAAGGTCCTTTCCAAATAAAAAAATATTATTTTTGAGAACTATGGTCACACAATCTATGATAAATGCTTCATGAGCAGTTGGGTCATACTCTCCTTGGCATAAAGTTTGTCTAATGGTCTCTATAGTATTGTCTTGAGGAATGTTGGTATATAAGGCTTCTATGTCTAATGTGACTAAGTATTGTGTCTCTGGATTGAAAGGGAGGTTCTCAACTTTTTTAATGATAGCCGCCGTATCTTTGATATACGCTTTTTGTTTGATTACATGAGATTGTAGAAAAATGTCAGCGTATTTGCTGAGTGGTTCTGTGAGAGAACCGATACTCGACACTATGAGTCTCATTGGGGGATCAGATGAGTTTTTGTGGACTTTGGGTAGTCCATATAGTGCGGGTATAGTGGGGTTATTGTTCCTCAGGAATTTATATTCTTCCTCACAGATTATGTCATCTTCTTTTGCATAATTTAGCAAGCTATTGATGTTAGTTTCAAGGACAGACCACTCCTGTCTGCTAGATTTCTGGTAGTGGTCTCTATTATTCAGGAGTGAGATCATCTTGTTATTATACTGTGAGGTGGACATTACTACAATGCTTCCGCCTTTGTCGGCCGGTTTGATAGTAAGAGTAGGGTTATTTTCAAGTTCTGTTAGTGCTATCTTTTCACACCTGGTCAGATTAAATTCTACCCAATTTTTTTGTTCCAAGACATCAGAAACACTTTTACTGACCGCAATCTCAATAGCCTCTACTTGTTTATTTATTTGGCATAATTGAGGGGTCCAAGTTGATTTCGCTTTGAGGCCTGACTTGTTAGGATGGATAATTTTTTCTTTACCATCAAAAAATGTCATCACTCTTATTTTTCTAAAAAAGTTACGGAGGTCTCTCTCTAAGCTAAATTTATCTACCTGGGAAGTAATTGCAAATCCCAGACCCTTCTCTAATACTTGTATTTGTGTGGGGGATAAAACAACATCTGAAAGATTAATGATTGGTGCTTTATTCACATATCCCAATTCTTCTGACTCCGTGTGTATGGTCTTTGATGTTGTTGCGGGACATATTTGCCCCTCCCTCGCCCTCTCCCTCTCTGTTGGGTGAAGTTTTGACGTTGTTCTAAAAAAGGTAGTGAGCGTTTGTTTGGACCTTTAGGGTTTTCCTGATCTTTGTTAGTGTGCCTACTCTCATTCTGGGCTTCTGTCTCACTATCAGAACTCGTATAGGAAGTGTCAAAAAATCTGACCTTCTTCTTCTGGAAGTTGTTAGCCTGATGTTGTGGCCATTGTTTCCGATATTGAGGCGTTTCGCTAGGTCTGTCATAATAGTCTTTTTGCAGGTAGGGGTATGTGAATTCAGGGTTGTATCTAGCTACATCATTCCTCAACTTATTACTTTTTTTGTTGAATAAGTAATCCCTATAGCCATCTACATCTTTTTGGATGTCTTCTAATTTTTTGATGGCATCTTCTAGAGCTGTGCTTTCACTCAATTTTTTCTCCATCTCTTTCAGTTCTTGCCTTTCTACTATTAAAATGTCTGAGGCCGTTTCTATAATTAAAAGCATCCAGTCGCGGCTGCATCTATTGGCCACCAGGGTCCATTTTTCTATAAATTTGGGGTTACCGATGAAAATGCCAGGTTCATTAGTCACCTGCAGTCCCTTAGGAATAATACCGTTTTTACAGTAGTCTATTAAGAAGTCAGAGTGTAATTCTGTGCGTATGATTTTTTTCTTAGTGTTCCATGGTTTACGCCACTCTTCCTCATCTGTATTATTGATTTGGACAGACGATATATTTTTTGTTGTGCCATTGATTATTTTGTTAAATTGATCTTCTGTGTAACTTAAGATCTTGATGCCTTCCATACTGGCTGCTGTTAAAGACAGGGTGTATAAAAACACCTCCCCGGTTAACAAACCGTGTTTAAGTATATAAAGAAAGAGGGAGGCCTCCTTTTGGATATGGGACAAGGAGAGAGTACTGAAAGAACTAGGACAGGTCCCAGAAATTCACTCGTGTGTGGTCAACCCCATAGTGTGTATGCCGTATATCTCAAATAGCTGCACAAACATAGAACAAATCCTTTTTCAATCTAAGGGCCAAAAACAATAACAATAATCATAAACCATGTGTATATAAAACCAAGCAATTTATTATAAATCAATAAAACAATGTTTAACAGTACTAGTACCCAAGGTTGTATACAATATATAATATAAAAACAAATATTTAAAAAAAACTGTTACACAATGTGCAAATTATTCACAGAATAGTGTATCTCTCACAGAACCACTCAGCAAATACGCTGACATTTTTCTACAATCTCATGTAATCAAACAAAAAGCGTATATCAAAGATACGGCGGCTATCATTAAAAAAGTCGAGAACCTCCCTTTCAATCCAGAGACACAATACTTAGTCACATTAGACATAGAAGCCTTATATACCAACATTCCTCAAGACAATACTATAGAGACCATTAGACAAACTTTATGCCAAGGAGAGTGTGACCCAACTGCTCATGAAGCATTTATCATAGATTGTGTGACCATAGTTCTCAAAAATAATATTTTTTTATTTGGAAAGGACCTTTATAAACAAACCAAGGGCACCAGTATGGGAGCTACCTGTGCTCCTAGCCTGGCTTGTCTCTACGTGGCACAATTCGAAGATAAACATATCCACAATCCAGTAGCCCCTTTTTTTGAAAATATCTCCATATGGTCGAGGTATATAGATGATATTTTTTTTATCTGGACAGGATCCAAAGAAAATCTAGATGAATTCATCGCTTGGCTCAACCTTGGGGATGATAATCTTAAATTCACATGCCAATACGATACAGAAAAATGTGAATTCCTAGACATTATCATTAAACACTCCTCTGGCATTTTACGAGTTGAGTTATTCACTAAAAAAACCGACAGGAACACCATGCTCCATTATCAAAGCCACCACCCACCATGTCAGAAAAACAATATACCTTTTGGACAATTTCTTAGATTAAAACGTAACTGTTCGGAAAGTACGGATTTCTTGAAACATGCGGAAATATTATCTAAAAAACTTACAGATAGAGGATACCCAAAGAGAATGGTAAAACAATCACTAAAAAGGGCTAAATACTTCAACAGAGACAACCTCCTTCAAGAGAGACCAAAAAATATACAAACAGAGAAAAAGCTAGTATTTGTGACCAACTACAGTGGAGTTAGTAATAAAATCAAAAACATAATTAATCGCAATTGGAACTTAATATCTAGCAAAAACAACAGCCAACCAATTGCGAAACCTATCTTCGCATTTAGAAGAAACAGAACAATTAAAAATAGTTTGGTCCACACTTATAGAGAGCCTGATACAGCACAAAAAACTATACACAATAATCCATTACCAGTAGGTACCTTCCCCTGCAGCAACTGCACAAACTGCAGTAATATAATAAAGGGCCAGTGCGTTGAGCACAAACAAACACAACACAAGATTAGATCATTTATAAACTGCAGATCCAAAAATCTGATTTACTTCATTAAATGCCCATGTGACTGTGTATACATTGGCGAGACATCTCGTGAAATCAGAATAAGATTAAATGAACACAAATCAGCTATCAGATGTAATAAGGTAGGAGCACCACTGACAGAGCACTGGAAAACAGCAGGACACAAAATAGAAGATATTAAATGGTGTGGACTAGAGATAGTCACTCAAAACTCAAGAGGGGGTGACATTAATACAAAACGTAAAAGACGTGAGCAATTTTTCATGTCACGTTTTAATTCTGTAAATGACGGGCTGAATTCTAGAGAAGATTGGGAAAGAATTTTATAAATATACCCAATCTTAACTCAGCACAAAGAATTAATCAACATAGAGCTACTGTAAACATAGGTGACGAAAAATAGATATGAGGGACCAATCCAACTAAGATGGTCACAATATGAAACATAAAACAGAGGCAACCATGTAATGCAATAATGCTCTTTGCCCATGACTGAGATTCCATCTAATATACAGAGATAGCGCCCCACTTAAAGATCGCGGTAGATTGCGCTATTTTATTTTATTTTATTTTATTTTGATATAGCTGGCGGTGTGTATTTTGTACAACTCCAAAAGCTAATTAGTGGTTGTATGATTTTTCTACTTATTTTGGATGCATTTTTAAATAATATAAAGAAAGAATACCGACGTAAAATAAAGATAGAAGAAATCCTTCAACTCTTCCCGTCATTTGGGAAACGCTGAACGGATATCGAACTACAATAGTAGTCTTGAAAAGGCTTTGACGCGTGGGAGTGACGCGTATGTCCAATTAACTGCCTCCCGCCAATTTTACTCCATTAAAAGGAAGCCGCGCACACAGCGTTGATCACATCGGTGGCGGATGAATTACGAAACTGAAAAGGAGTAGGACTGCGAGGGGAGCAGGGAGGCCGATACTGATTTTAAAGGTAAGCGCTGGCCGCTCCTTGTGATTCTCTTCGCGGTTTGGGTAGTCTGTTAGTCTACAAACATTAGTAACGCATTAGCGGCGCACAATTAAGACAACACACCCGAGTACAAGTTTTCTCCTTTCTCTCTTTCAACTAAGTCTGCAAAGAGACTTCTGAGTTAGACATAGGCACAGGACAAGTATAAAACCTAAATAGAAACTACCCCTAAAGATCGAGTAAAAAACCATGTTGGTTTCTATTTTTCTCTTAGAATAACAAGCCCGTATGACTAAATTTAAAAAAAATGCATAACGAGCTATATTATCAGATGTACTATGGTGACATTCTCAAGAACCAGAAGATACCTGATATAACCGTTATGACAATATAATAGAGGAAAGATAGCGTGTTGTCAGAGAAACTCTCATATTCAGCGACAAAATAAATAGAGTGAATAGAACTGATAAATAATAAATATGGGACGTAATAAAAGGACAAAAACATACACTGTGTATTTTATTGTCTTACACAGCATTGAGGCAACGAACAACCTCTTTTTAAAGTAAAAAAGTGCACCGACGCTGTGGAATGAATTGAAGGCATCCAGTGGCGCTGCATAGAAGGGACCCCGAATCCCTATATTTTTTTGGTGAGTTGTACTAATATAACAGAACCGCCCCTCATCTTGAATGAAATAACATGAACTGTTATAGAGTTGCCAATGTAGGCAACCACTGAATAATTAACTAGACCACTACCCTTTTTGATTTACAGTGATTTTAATGTAACAAAATACGGTGGCCCCCCTCCAGTACCTCCATCAAAGAAATTTCCTGACTGAATAAGGTAAACGGGGTAAACAACTCGAAACTCAATACCCAGTCTTTTGTGTTTTTTTAATTGAAAATGAACGAGTGATGAGATTGATTTCATTCCTTAAGGTCAGCAAATCTGGAAGACACCAGATGATCTAAACACCTGAACAAATTGGAACCACAAAACCCCAATAAATTGAAAGAGAGGTTTTGTGTAAAAAGTCAACATTCCACAGGTATGTTCCCTGAGAGTTTTTCTCAGATAGACAATTGGTAACTACTTGTTACCATCCTTTGAGCCCCTGTGTATAGCCGACTATATCTCAAATGCTTCTTTAGAAAAAACATCATAACCCTAGATCCTTTGTCAACCCAGGAAAGTAACCATGTTGAGTGTATATCACCTCAGGCCCCAAGTTTTGTAACAAATGTGCGATTAGTAAATAAAAATGTAAATAGATAATAACTTTATGTTCCATGGCATTAATTTAATTGTGATGTTCTTTTACTTAGAATTGTTTGTCCTGAAGAAGGTGATATCGTTGGTACACCGAAACGCTGCGTCGACATCTACAACAATTATTATTCTGTGAATAATTTGTACATTGTGTAACAGTTTTTTTAAAATATTTGTTTTTATATTATATATTGTATACTGTCAAGATCACACTCCGCAGGATCCGCATGCAGAAGAAATGCTCCACCTCCGGACCCCCCAAACACCCCGAAATAATATCACAGGGTATTCAGGAGATACGGTGAGGGAAAAAACCCCAAAAGGGGAAAAACCCAAAAGAAAAGATAGAAGGGGAAGGGTCAGCGGGGAACAAGAAGCTGTAAATACAAAGCACACAAGCATTAGTAGATTTCTAAGGCTACACTCATTTCATTCTCGCTAAATAAACATTTCTTAAGTTCACCTGAGTTACACTCTTTCCTAGCCTCTTCACACCGCTGTCTTCATGAACCCCTCCTACCCACACAGTAGAAAAACTAAAGCTTTAAGTATAACCCTGTATTCTGTAATGCAGAGCTGTCATAAGCAGAACTCTTTTGGAGGCATGGAAGGTGCAGCAGTACTAAGAACCCCTTCAACAGGCAAGGCACTGCAGCATAAAGATACCAAACAAGTTCGAAAGAAAAATGGTCACCAGAAGATCCTAACACGGTATGTCGTAGTTACTGTCACTACCGACATCCGCTTAGGCACTTGTAATCCGAAATAGAGAATCAGCGCTAATCAAATCCACCTAACACGGTATGTTGTAGTTCCTATCACTACCAACATCCGCTTAGGCACTTGTAATCCATACGAAATCAGTGCTAAACAAACCACCTAACACGGTATGTTGTAGTTCCTATCACTACCAACATCCGCTTAGGCATTTACAGTCTAGTGTCAAATGTGCCATCAACTTTACCCTTCGTGCCGGTATTGCGGAGAACCTCCTCCCCCTGCAATCCGTCACTAGTCGGATACTTAATGACCCCCTTCCGAAGGAGGAATTGTCTTTAGGCAGTACCGCACTAAACAACACATGCGGAGAAAAGAACCCCTTGCAGCCGCAAAGGATTGATGACTACTCCGACTGCCATGAACATTGGAAGCGGAGCAGTCTTAACAGCAGCGCATACAGCGCGAACACGTTACCGGGTTGAAAGTCTTCCCCAACGAAAATCCTAGGACATGTGTGGATACGATCCAACGCAGACACGTCCGGAACAAACACAGGCTCACTGAATCCTACAAAATCGCAAGCACTGTTTCCTGGTCCTGCCCCGCCTTATCCTAGCGTCGCAAAGGATCATGGGACCAGTAGTTCTACTCCCTAGAAACATGGGGATGGTAGTTCTAGGCAGGCGCTTCACGTTCTGGAACCTGACATATACAACCTTGGGTACTAGTACTGTATAAACATTGTTTTATTGATTTATAATAAATTGCTTGGTTTTATATACACATGGTTTATGATTATTGTTATTGTTTTTGGCCCTTAGATTGAAAAAGGATTTGTTCTATGTTTGTGCAGCTATTTGAGATATACGGCATACACACTATGGGGTTGACCACACACGAGTGAATTTCTGGGACCTGTCCTAGTTCTTTCAGTACTCTCTCCTTGTCCCATATCCAAAAGGAGGCCTCCCTCTTTCTTTATATTCCATATGGCCTAGCCACCACATCATCTCCATGCGGCCCTCGTCTGTAATGGGGAACTTGTCTGCGCATTGAAGTCACTTGTGAAGGTGAGAGACCGTCAAGCGCTGTAACGGCCTGTGATGGAGCGGCCCGGGAAGATCGCCTGAATCGGAGAGGGGAGAAGACCCACCAACCGGGCTATCTGCCTAAGTGAAGTGGAGGAGCGAGCTAACATCTTCCTCAGATCCCAGCAGATCTTGGTAATCTTCTTCAGTGGAAGACTCAGGGTTCGGGACACCGAATCTATAGTAAACACCAAGAATGTCACATGTCTGGATGGTGTCAGAAGAGACTTTTTGTCGTTTATCGCAAACCCCAGATTCTGGAGGAGGTCCACCGTTTCTTGCAGACGGTTTGCGAGGCGTAAAGGACATTGCTCTAAGAGTAAGATATCGTCCAAGTAGATGATGAGATGCAAACCCCTGTTACGTAGTGTCTCCACCACCGGTTTGAGGACTTTTGTGAAACATACGGGGCCGGCGAGAGGCCGAAGGGAAGAGTCGCGATTTTTTAAATCTGATTCCTCCATAGAAACTGCAGAAAACACCTGTGCAGAGGAAAACCGGGTACCGTTAAGTACGCATCCTTCAGGTCCAAGCGGGTCATCCAATCGTTGGGCTGCTGGAGGTCCTGCAAAATATGGATTCCTTCCATGTTGAAGTGGTGGTAGATCAGCCACTGATTGAAGTTTTTTAGGTTTATTACCGGGCGCTGTCCGGCGTCCCTCTTGTCCACAAGGAAAATATTGCTGAGAAAATTTTTTGGGCGCAAGTGGGAAGGCACAATTGCTCCTTTTCGCACTAGATCCGCTACCTCCTTGTCTATTAGCGAGGCTTGGGCCTGTGCGAAAACCAGTGGCTTGGGACAGATGTCCTGAACGGGAGTGCTGTTAAACTCTATTTGGAAACCGTTGATGGTTTGCAGGACCCATGCATCTGAGGTAATTGTCTTCGAAAAGCGCCAACCTGCCCCCCACCTTGAGATGGTGAAAAGGAGAAAGGCATAACAGTAGTGAAGAGATGCACACCTTCTGTACTCCATTGTTTACTGCTCTGGTCTCAGCGGGTCTCAGTGTAGTCTTCTTCAGTAGAGGCACAGAGAACTCTCCACCTCCTAGCTGTGTTCAGCTGTTTGATAGTCCCAATTCCAATTAAAAAATACAAAAAAAGCCTCAGGGAATAGGAGTATCCCTTCTGCCCCCTGATTTTCTGACGCACTGCGGAAGGAAAAACAAAAGTGCTGTTGATTGGAAAGGCGCTGGAGAGCGAACTATCACATAGCCGATAAAGAGGGTTATAGAACTGTCCTAACACAATATAAAAACTTACTGATATCAGAAAAAAGGGACGTCTTCACCAAACAGATTGAGAAAGCAAAAAACTCCTCCAAAGAATTAATTGGGGTAGTAAATAAGCTGGCCATACCCAAGAACACAGGGATTAAGGGCGATCAAAAGTTTTGTGATGATATCGCAGCAGCCTTTAATGCTAAAGTCCTGGACATCTATAAGGCTTTTGAGGATACGGCAGCCCACCTTCCCACCACTTGACCAATAAGCCCCAAATCCAAAAGTATCTGTCAGGTGTCAGTAGCGCCAAAAATAATAAGCCACTAACCTTAGGAACAGCCAGCAGGAACGAAGCAGTGAAGAGTATTTCCCAACTTCCCCTAAACACTAAACTCACCACAATGTATCAGTGCACTATGGGTAGTGAAGTATTCACGGGAAAAGGGGAATGGGACAAAATAACAAAAGAAGCCTGTTCCATCACAGGAATAGGTGACAGTCTTCTATACTCCCTCTGGGACCCCTGCATATAGAAGAAAACAAGAACAGAATGAGAAGTACCGCAAACACACTCCCCACCAGTACACAGAAAGACACAACCCCTATCGCACTTACAGGAATTTGTCCAGGATCTCTCTCCAGAGGAATGTTCTAGTGGTAGAGGGGGCCTTGGGAAGATAGTGCCTTGATGCGCAGTCGGAAGGGTGCTGGTAAACCTGTAGGGTCGGAGGGTTCCGAGAGAAGTACCGCTGGGAAGATCTTCGCGTGTTGTGAGAGGAGAGCGCCTACATGCGCGGTCTCCGACTCTCACGTTGTTCACGTTACTCCGGAGTGACTTCGTAACAAAAATAAAGGGGACGTGAAAGAACTCTGGTCTCCCACGCAAATCTAAAGTCAAGAAGGCAAAGTAAAACAAGACGATCAAAGTTCTTCGGTTCGGTTCCTGAACCGAGACTTACAGCACGTCCGCCGAAAGGTGCTTCGGTGTACGTCAGAGTTCAGCTTGTAGGGAGGTTTCTGACACGCTCCCAAACAGCGCGAATGTCTCAGCGTCTCCTGTTCGGCTCCTGTGAACAGAGACGCGGGCTCCAAACCGTTTCCGCGGTAATCACCGCAAAACAAAGGAACAAGTACTTAAGCTTAAGAGTTCAGGATGCAAGGTGCGCTTCAAGTAGCGCGTTCCCAATCCCGGCAAAAACGTGAAGTTCGGCAGGACACAGGGAAACTTAGAAACGGCAAAACAGGTCCAAGGCTCCGTAGGCAGTTTGTCAAGCACCGTTTCCTTAGGGGGCGGGGTTTAAGTAGGAGTGTGCTCCTTCCTGGCTATCTGAGATAGGCCCCTAAGCCTTGTGGGATATGTAGTCCCTGATGCATTCATACGTGACAGGCGAAACCGGGAAAGGTGAGGGATGGAGGCTGTATGCGTGCTCGTAATCATGACAGTAACACCCTCTTCTGCTTCTCCCCAACATCATCGGAGGCAGTTGAAAAATATATAAGAGAAGCAAAGTCGGGGTCTCCTTCTGACCCATGCCCACCTGCCTTTCTGAAAGAGAAAGCGGAAGCGGTGAGCCCTGGACTCACAGAAATTTTCAACTCTATGTTTAACTCTGGCAATTTTCCATCTAGGTGGAAAGACTCCTCCATTCTCCCATTGCTAAAAAAAAAACCAATCTGGATGGGTCTAACCCGAACAACTATCGTCCTATAGCCCGGCTGCCGCTACCAGCCCAGTAGTCGAAAAAATTATGAACACTCAACTGTCCCAATTCATTCATGAAAACAATCTACTTGATCACTCCCATTTTGGCTTCCATCACGAGCATAGTAGGGAAACTGCACTTATCAAAGACACTGAGGAGATCAGAGCGGTGATGGATAGAGGAGGTACAGCGGCCCTTGTACTCCTCGACTTATCAGCCGCTTACGATACTGTTGATCACTTGCTCCTGCAGCCGCGGCTGGAGAGCCTGGGGGTCAGGGGAGCGGCATTAGCCCTGCTGTTCTACTTTCTCAAGGACAGGAGACTAACAGTATCTGTAGATGAATATCATTCAGAGCCATACACCATACACCCTCCCGTGTGGAGTTCCACAGGGCTCTTCCATAAGGCCATCTCTTTACAATGTCTGTGTCTCAGAACTTGCTCCACTGCTATGGGATTTGGGGTTTAGTCTGACGTCCTACGCTGAAGATACCCAGATCGTGGTCGCTGCTTTCCTCACCTACAATTTCAGAATTGCATGAGTGCAATAAATAGATGGATGGGAACACATTGTCTCAAATTCAATTCCGAAAAAACCTAAGTCCTAATTTTTGGCAACATGTAACCCAGCTGGGACAACCAGAGATGGGTGAACCACCAAAACCAGCACACAATGCTAAAAATCTGGGAGTATGGTTTGACAACAAATTAGCACTCTCACATCAGACAAATGCCATTGTCTCTGCCTCCCATTTTCTTATTAAGAAAATAAGGAAGATCTTTCCTTACATCCCCTTGGACACTAGGAAGACAGTGGTAACAATGCGAATTCAGTCAAAATTGGACTATTGCAATGGGCCCTATCTGAGCATGCAGAAGCAATATCTAAAAAAGCTTCAGATTGTTCAAAACACAGCGGCTCGGCTGCTGGTTAACACCCCCAGGCACAAATCTGTCTCCAAAGAGATTCGTGACCTGCACTGGGTCCCAGTAACACAATGTATCAAATTCAAGGCCCTATGTCTAGCATACAAGGCACTGAGCCACACAGAACCTTTCTCCAAAATCTCTTTGTCTGGTATGAACCAGCCAGACAACTTCGTTCTACAGGGGCTAGACTCCTGACAGTACCTGGAATCCGATCTTCTCGCTGGGGTGGCCGCAGTATTCTCTACGGCACCGCCAAACTCTGGAATACGCTCCCAAGTGAGCTCAGAAGTGCTGGCTCCCTCACCTTCTTCAGGAAAGGGCTAAAATCCTGGCTAGTCCAGAAATAGATGCCCGGTCAGGCTTACTGTGTTCTCACCGCTTTATAAATCCCATTAACAATTATTTTGTCTACAAATCTTTTAATTGACCAACCTAGCTCTTCTTTCAGACCGATAAAGTAGATAGATCTGCTGTTTCTTGTCATCCAGTTTAGGTCTCCGTTCTCTGGTTGTTTGGCTTACCAAGTACATCAGAGGTCTATCTTGAAAAACATTTTTGTCACTAGCTCTTTAGCCGGGGTTCGTCACTCTGGTCTCCATCTCATTTACAGTGCTTCCTCTTTCTGCCAATTTGTTCTCCCCCACGCTTTCCTGAGTGCGGTGCATGTTTGTTTCCCTCTTTCTTGAGATCTAAAACGTGTGACTGCTCAAGTTTCTTTTGCATTATAGGCAGAGTAGTGGTTTAAGTCCGAATTCTGTTTTGATGCCTTTTTAGTTTCTAGAACGGCCCTGCATTTTCAGAGGCCACAAAGTGTTCTCTTCTGTACACAAGTTCATTCAATTTCTCACTATCATGATTTGTTCTTTTCTGAGGTGTCACCTAGGTGTCTTTGGTATAATTTGCCTTTGAACTCATATTAGATGTTTCTTTATAGATTAGCTTGTCTCAATTTCAACAAGGATTTGTGTTGGATTTGTTAGTTGTCTTCACCCCGGACCTGAGCGTACTGAACCAAATACAATGTCGCCCTCTTCTTTCTGGAGGGGAGAAAGTAGAGGTCTACATTTGTTCCAACCTTCTTCCTGTGGTTAGTGTAGAAAGGTGATCTTTAGAGTTTTTCACGCTTGTTCTTACAGCACCCTCCAATCTGTATACAGCCTACAATACTCTTTTCATTTTTGCCACTCTGCTGTGTCAATTACTATAAGAAAATCTCAACATCCTAACTCAGTGACCAGTACAGACTGTTCATTTGCAGCAACAGTTTTCAATTTTACAGTACTCATCTTTATCGACATTTTACCCCTTTTTTACACCTGCCCCTGGATTACTGTGTCATTTGTGAACTCCTCGTTCCTCTGGTATTGCCTGATGCTTACCACAAATTGTTGAGGAGATGATTTTTTTCTACACCATTAAATGCTGTGATTTGTATGACACCATTGTCTAGGGTGAATCCGTGATTCCGGTCCTGATGTAGACCCGCTTTTCTTGACGAATTACCACAGATGCGTCGAAACATAGTCTTTTTGTTGAATTTAACTGACTGGATGTCTTTGTACATCTTTCAGTAAAAAAAAAAAGTTAAGGATTTTTGTTGTAGATTCTCATACATAATGGATACAACAAGCAAGATTGCTTTTTATATTTCCATATATATATATATATATATATATATATGTAAAATGTTTTGTCACAATCTTTCACCTTTCTCCTGAGCACAGCGCAGTCTCACTTATGGAGTATGTAGAAACACCTTTACAGATACACTGAAACATGTCTTGGAAGTGGTGTATATTAATACATTTCATCGTTTGTGAGAAACAATATAAACTTGAATCCTGTTGCTGTTCTTCACTCATTTCAATTTGGAAGGAGATGAGTAAGGACCCTCTAAATTCGAACATGGTAGAAGTATATTTTATAAGTTAGTCCAAAAGAATTAGTTTATACTATAGAATATGTAATATAACACTGTCAGGAGTAAAGCTCTTAGAGCTTTGGACATTGGGATTCAACCCTGTGACTCCGAAGGGGCTAGAAAGTTCTAGTTTTCTGTGATAGTCTTGATGTTATGCATAGTGTTTACTTTTGTCTACAATAAAAGTACCTTCCTTTTTAACAGATTAAAACACTGACTGAAGGCATATTACTGTGTCAGAGTTTTTGCCCATACTAACTCCTTGAATACGTTCTGGACTGCTCTTCTAGACCGCTCTTCCTCATACCCACTGGGAGTCAAGTGCTAAATGGGAGTACTTGGTTATTCAAATTCAAATTCAAAATTTCCTTTATTCGGCATTTCAACAACACCATAAAAGTACATTATTCATACTATAAAAACATTTCATTAAAAAAAGGAAACAGAAATAAACTCATCAAATATACAATCTTCATCAGATTCATTTAGTGGACCTTAATCTTTCTGAGATCCTCAAAACATTTATCACACAAAATAATGTCAGGGGATCTCTAGACTCCTTTAAAAAAACAAGGGCTCTCTTACTGATCTTAAATTAGCTTTTTTTAAAAGATGTATTAAAAAACAGCATCTAGGTACATGATAAAATGGACATAATAATACAAAATGGAGGGTATCCTGTGGAGATCAATGATCGCAGCCACAGGGACTCTTTGACTCAACTGCATTGGTGAATCCCGCAGGTTCAGATAAAACGTGATGAAGAAAGTTGAGTCTAAAACGCGTTAATAAAAACCTATCGTGCGGGTTGTATACAAGGGAGAGGTAGGGTTCCATCCTACTAGAGGGTTTCACTGTCATGTAAGCCTGTACAGTGTGCTTATTCTTTTCCATCGTTTCTCGTGCCCTGGTGGTAAATTTGGAGAGCTTCTCATTTACTCTTGCATAATCTTGTTTTATAATGCTCTGGGGGTTTGAGAACAGATTTCCACATCCAATGCTCTCCAAAGCCCCTTTCACATACTTTAGCCAGGGAATAGACATGCCTTTCTCACTCCCCAGACAATCTGTGATAATCAGCCGCGACAGATTGGCATCCTGATTGACCCATAGTTTTAACCAGGCCATGATTGGTCTATTCCTCACCCTATCCTCCAGGTACTTACAGCCAAGTTCCTCATGTGCTATATATGATGGTACAGATTTGGGGACTTTAAGCAGCCTCCTTAAATAATTATTTTCCTTGGTCTGTAAACTGGTTGCATTTGTCATTCCCCATAACTCTGCCCCGTACACAACCTTCGCAACAGTGATCGAATTATACATGGTCAGCATTTGTTCAGGGGCCCAGCGGCCCAGTCTGCGCCCAAAATTCATAACCGCTCCTGAGCTCGCAGCCAGCTTGCTACCATGTTCTTCGATCAGTGGCTTAAAATTTCTCATAACTGGCACACTCGTTTCAGCCTCCTCATGGTAGGTGTTGTCTGAGGTACCTGGCCTCAACGTCCCCTGAGCTATGTGACATAGATTGATGGGTGTTGCTACTTTGACTTTATTCTTTCCCTCTGGAATGTCTTTTAAGTGACTAAGGGTCGTCTGATTGGGTTCCCTGTTGGTCTTCGTGTATGACTTAGTGGACCCCTCCCCATACCCAGTTAGAGATCCAGTAGCTGATGGCAGTCAATCTACCATCTCCAGACTGCTAAATCTGTTAGCAGTCTGGATACCTCTTCATGTGTCTCTGAAAACAGAGTCCCTGTTGAGATTTCCGCCCCAATCCCCCAAATCACCTCCCCAGTCTCGACGCTCTATTCTTCGCCAGTTCCCCTCATGGTCCAGGCCTTGGCGCCTGCTAGGGGGGTAAAAAAGGAGAGGCTTTTATTTTCAATGCCTTCTGTTAGACCCGTCTGCTTCTGAGAGTCCCCTCACCACTATGATTTCTTTTGTTCCCCTATACCTCCCAAAATTTGTCGCTTTTTATTTGTCTACCAGGACTTTTTATGTGTTGTCTCATGGGGTTAGATGTTCCTTGACGCCCAGTTGCTCACAAGGTTTGTGGCACCTATTTACAAGGCGCCTGGCCCAAACCTGTGGCATTACAAGCTTGGGTTGTCAACCTGTATAAATGAACCTAAAATGGTGGACACCCCTTTTTTTTCTCATGTGAACCCTGGCCTCTTGAGGTTTTGGCGCCCTTTGTTTGGCGCACATTTCTGACAGGAATTCCTTTATTTTCCTCAGGTACACAAAATGGCTGCTCTAGAACCCCAGTACGGTGGCTGTGAGTGTCCTAAATACCCCTCAAGAGTGCCTTGTCATTGTCACAGCCAGAGAAGGTTCTAGAACCTTCTGGCTCATGCCAGTACCCCAGGGCACTGGCTATATAAGGCCCAGTCCCTGGCGGCCATTTTAGATTGAATGAAGGATTAAGAGATTCCAGACTTGACACCAGATTGACACCTGCCCTGTTGACCCCTGAGGTGGCTGGTAGCGCAGGCAGTAGAGCAGCAAAGGGTTGCTGGCGTTGTGTCTGACTGGCGTTCCAGTCAGCTACGTGAGAAGTGATCTAGCGCCTACAGCGCCTGCCCAGCGAGTACCTCATTGCCCCCAAAGACTGTGGCCAGATTCGTGTGCCTCTCCGCCCCCCCCCGGTGGTGAACTGTGATTGACTTATCGAGTCGCGAGGCGAGAGCAAGTTCGCCGCGAGCGCGATCGTCAGCTGTGCCCCCTTCGCGTCAGGTGCCTCTAGAGGGGAGCTCGGACGTCTCCGAGCCCCACCAGCGTAGAGCGCTTCCTGCGCAGATAGAAGGTGAGGTGGTGCGCCGGGGCGGGGAAAGGCCGGCCTTCGTTGGCCGGGACTAGCGTCTCTGCCACTCCCCAGTGACCCGAGAGCTGTAGCTGTGGGCGGGAACCACCCTGAATGCGGAAGTCGGAGGGAGGTCCGTGGAGCCCCTGAGAGCCCCGTCGCTAACGAGAGGAGTGCTGCGCCCGACTGAATCGTATCTTGAATTGCAGCCGATGTGAGGTGGGCCCGTTTCCTCATAGTGAATGCAGCGTTGTGAAGGAACTGTGAACCGGCATTTATTTGACTGTGCGCGAAGGTTGTGTGACCTCTCCGGCAGCCCGTTCGTCAGTCTAATGACTTTGAACTGGTGCCGCCTGTGCTCAAGTGGTGCTAAAGCCCGTAGGCGCGCATAGACTTCACCGGCAAAGCAGAGATCCTATCCCGGTGACCGCCGAGTGCAAATGATGTATTTACTGTGTTTCCTTGCCTTCTAGATATACGCGCATACGCCTTGAGTGATTATTAAAGAGTCCCAAGCCTTATTCTGTGCTCAGTGAAGCTGTATACCTGGTCATTGAAAACAGCATAAACTGTAAGAGTTATCTTTCCCATTTGAAACGTATTACAGATGTAATGATTCTAAAGTATTTAATTGGTGGCAGCGATACCAGAAGAAAAATGTGGTTGTTTATTTAAATGAACCAATATTTATTCTGATATTTATTGTGATATTTATTGTGATATTTATTGTGATACTCATTCCTGAAGTTATTCTATTTATTAATACTATTTATTACCAGAACTGTATGACCAAAAGAAATGTATACGTGCTTTCCCAGTCAACCCTATTTACAACAAAGAACTTTTATATAAAGGAATCGTATTTTTCTACAGCAGTGGTGTGGTGTCCTTCTTTTTGGTGTGGATGTACAAGGAGTTATTATTGGGTCAGAACACTACAGCCTTCACTTGCCTTGTCACTTGAGCCAAGCTACCCCCTTTGTGCTGGGCTTGCCCATCGCAGGTCCAACATAAAATTGGTGCTCAGCGGGTGGGATTGCGAGCCGTGCTTGTTTTGAACCCCATAATAATTCAGTGTGCACCACAGGTACACACCCGGAGTTTTCTCCTAGCGACCCTCAAATTCAACGTTTTGCTTTTTCCAAATTCTTTCCTGGAGGTGGGTGGAAGTGACCCTCAAAGTTCTTATCCTGGTCACCTACTTCGGGGTGGTGGTCCACACTTTTCACTGACAAGATGGAATTCGAAATGTCAGAGCTGGAGACCTATACTGTGGCACAGCTCAAGGATTTCTGTCAGGAGAGGGGAGTGTTTGTCAGGCGAGGGGCCAAAAGAGAGGAGCTCCGTACTAGTCTGCGAGCATGGGTGGAAGCACACACGGAGGGAACGGTGGAGGAGGAGGAATCGGACAGAGGTACTGTCATTGATAGGACTGCGGAATGTCCCCCGGGGGTGGGTGAGATGTCAATCAGCCCCAAGGCAACCTCACGGGAGGGCAGCAGTGTGTCATCGAGAGGGTTGTCAGAAACCGAGTTAGCTGACAGGAGAGAGGAAAGACTGTTAAGGTGGGAAATAGCAAAAATGGAGTTGGAAGAAAGGAGGGAGGGGAGGAGGTTGGAACACGAGTTCAAGCTACGAGAACTCGAATTCCAGGCCCCTAACATCACTCCGAAGGGTGTCGAGTCAAAGGAATTTGCCAGGGAGCCCAGGCCCCATTTACCCAAGGACGTAGTCACCAGTTATACCGCCGGAGACGACATAGCAAAGTGGCTGGCAGCCTATGAGGTCTCCTTAAGAGCCCATGGGATCCATGAGAAGCATTGGGGTGGTGGATTATACCGGTACATGCCTCCGACAGGTAGGGATGCCCTATTGGCCCTAGACCGGGAGGAACAGGTTAATTACCCCGCCATGAAGGTGGCGCTCATCAGGAAGTTTGGGTTGACCCCCGAGAAATACCGGCAAAGGTTTAGGGGCAGTCACAAGCTGAGCTCACAGAATTGGGTTGACTTCCTGGATTTTGCCAAGAAAGCCCTGGATGGGTGGGTCCAAGGTAATAAGGTGGAGGACTATCGAGGGTTGTACGACCTGATACTCAAGGAACATCTACTCGAGAAATGTCTTCCCGAGCTGAGGCAGCACCTGGTAGACAGCAAACTTACTTGCCCCCGTAAGCTTGCTGAGGAGGCGGACATTTGGGCAAGTACCCGAGTGTCCACGAAGGGGACGGGAGGAGATTCTCAGAAGTCCGGAGAAGCGCTCCCCAGAAGAAAGAGGGGGGAGATAACAAGAAGCAGGAGTTCTCCAAAGGCCCCCAAAATACCTTTAAGGGGAAAAGTTTCTTCTCCACTTCTAAGGCTAACCAGCAGAAGAACCCTAATCCTGGCCAGAGTCAGAAGCCAAGGGTTATCCATTGCTATGAGTGAGGTGGTATTGGACATTATAAGGGAGACGTGAAATGCCCAAAGAGACCACCCCCTCCCACTGGAGGAAAGGCCCCGGGAGTCGCTAGTGTAGCGCTCGGGGAGGAGATGCCCTTAGTTAAGGGGGAGAGTGGGCGGACGTCACCTTAGTGTCCCTGGGTGATCGGGAGGTGGTTCCAAAGATCCAGGTGCCCTCAAATACTACCAAGTATGGGCAATGGGTCACCATCAATGGCCATAGAGGGGAAGCTCTGAGAGATACAGGAGCCAGTATGACTATGGTAAGGAGTCATCTGGTGTCCTCAGAGCAGGTGATTCCAGGCGTACTTCATCCAGCCGCGATGGCTGACGGCAGAATGGGCCACTATCCTGTGGCCGAGGTTCCCTTTGAGTGGGGAGGGGTTGCAGGTTCACTTCGAGTTGCCGTAAGCCCCGCCGTGCCAGTCGATTGTCTGCTGGGCAATGATATGGAGCACAATGCTTGGAAGGAGGTGGAATACCGGACTCATACTGAGATGCTGGGTACACCTGATTGGGCCTGTGTGAGTACCAGGTCTGCGGCTGCTCGGGAGGAGAAGTCGCGTGGGTTGGAGCCTGGAACAATGGCCCACCCAGCGGCTGATGAGGGAACATTTCGAGGACAGGAGGAGCCTGCCTCGATGTCCATGCCCCGTGAGACGGATAGGCCACCTGTGGAGGTAGACCCGGAGTCCGCGGAGGAGGACATGGTTCCGTTGGAGGACTTGCCTATCCCCGCTGAGTGGCGAGTGGAAGGAGGACCATCCAGGGAGGAACTGAGCAAGGGACAAAGGGAATGTCCCACCCTCGAGGGTCTGAGGCAACAGGCTGAAGCCCAGGCAGCAGGTAACGAGTCTGGGAACTATCGTGTTTACTGGGAGGATGGTCTCCTCTACAGTGAACCCAGGGCGCCAGTGTACGGATTGTCACGGGCCCTGGTAGTCCCACAGTGTTACCGAGCCTTCCTATTAGAGTTGGCTCATGAGATTCCCTTGGCAGGACACTTGGATCAGGACAAGACCTTTGCCCGGCTTGTCCCCCATTTTTATTGGCCTCGAATGAGGGTGGCGTCCGACACATACTGTCGGTCGTGCGTGTCATGCCAAGCCAGTGGGAAAACAGGGACGAAGCTGAAGGCTCCCCTGGAACCACTTCCTGTCGTTGGCACCCCCTTTGAAAGGGTGGGCATCGACATTGCTGGGCCCCTAGATCCACCTACATCATCCGGTCACAGGTTTATCCTGGTCCTGGTGGATCACGCCACAAGGTATCCAGAGGCAATTCCTCTGAGAACCATTACTGCACCAGTAGTGGCCAAGGCCCTGATGGGGATCTTTACCCGAGTGGGATACCCCAAGGAAGTTGTGTCTGACAAGGGGACCAACTTCCTGTCAGCATATATGCGGGCCATGTGGAAGGAGTGTGGAGTGACTTACAGGTTCACCACTCCTTATCACCCACAGACCAATGGTGTTGTGGAAAGGTTCAACCAAACCTTGAAGGGTATGATCAGAAGTCTACCCGAAAGCCTGCGGAGGAAATGGGACGTCCTCCTACCCTGTTTGCTCTTTTCCTACAGGGAAGTGCCGCAAAAGGGAGTGGGCTTCAGCCCCTTCGAGCTTTTGTACGGGCACCCTGTACGTGGACCTCTCAGCCTGGTGAGGGACTCCTGGGAAAAGTCTCCCCGGAAAGTTCCCCAGGATGTGGTGAGCTACATGCTGGCCTTCCGAAGCCAAATGGCTAAGTTGTGGAAGCAAGCTTCTCACAACTTGGAAGCCAGTCAGGCAGTCATGAAAGCGTGGTATGACCACAACGCTCACCCAGTGGAGTTGGAGCCTGGCCAGAAGGTGTGGGTGATGGAGCCTGGAGAGCTGAGTGCCCTCCAGGACCGTTGGACAGGCCCCTATGAGGTATTGGAGAAGAAGGGCAAGTCTACCTATCTGGTGGACGTAAAGACCCCTCGGCATCCGCATCGGGTGTTACATGCCAATCGCCTCAAGCCCCACTACGAGAGGCCCGAAGTCATGTTGGTTATGGTGACTGACGGATCGGAGGAAGAGGACACAGAGCCTCTCCCCGACTTTTTTGCGTCTCAAGAAAAGGATGGGTCAGTGGACGGAGTGAAACTCTCGCCAACCCTGACTCCTGAGCAGCAGGAGGAATGTCGCCAGGTCTTGGGGTCATTCGCTCCTCTGTTCTCCCTTGTCCCGGGTAAGACCCACCTGTGTACCCATGACGTGGACACAGGGGACAGCCCACCTGTGAAGTCAAAGTCTTACCGGCTGTCTGACAAGGTGAAGGCCAGTACCCAAAGCGAAGTAGCTAAGATGCTGGAGCTAGGAGTCATCGAACCTTCAAGTAGCCCTTGGTCTAGCCCGGTGGTGTTAGTTCCTAAAGCTGCCCCACCTGGCACCACACCAGAATTGAGATTCTGTGTGGACTACCGAGGACTAAATTCGGTAACCAAAACGGATGCTCATCCGATCCCTCGGGCGGATGAATTGATTGACCGGTTGGGAGCTGCCCAATATCTCAGTACCATTGACCTCACTGCAGGGTACTGGCAGATTCCCATGTCTAATGGAGCCAAGGAAAGGTCAGCCTTCTCCACACCTGATGGACACTACCAGTTTTGCGTCATGCCCTTTGGGCTCAAGAACGCTCCTGCCACTTTTCAGCGGCTGGTGAACACGATCCTCACCGGGATGGAGTCATTCTCTGCTGCTTACTTGGACGACATAGCTGTCTTCAGTAGCAGCTGGGAGGATCACTTGCAGCACTTGCAAGCCGTTCTCCAGGCCCTGGAACGGGCTGGCTTGACGATCAAGGCCAGCAAATGTCAGATTGGACAGGGGTCGGTAGTGTACTTAGGACACTTGGTGGGCCGGGGAACGGTGCAGCCCCTTCAGGCGAAGATTGAGGCAATCATGGCCTGGAAACCCCCCAAGACCCAGACTGAGGTCCGAGCCTTCCTGGGCCTCACAGGTTACTACAGACGATTCGTGAAGGGGTATGGCACTATCGTGGCACCCCTTACAGAACTCACGGCCAAAAAGCAACCCAGGAGAGTCATTTGGACGGAGGCTTGCCAGCGAGCCTTCAACACTCTGAAACAAGCATTGTGTAAAGCTCCAGTCCTGAAGGCTCCAGATTTTTCAAAAGAGTTCATTGTCCAGACAGATGCATCCGACATTGGCATTGGGGCGGTGCTATCGCAACTCAATGAAGAGGGTCTGGATCAGCCCGTGGTCTTTCTGTCACGAAGACTGCTTCCCCGGGAACAGAGGTGGAGTACCATCGAGCGGGAAGCCTTTGCGGTGGTCTGGGCACTGAAGAAGCTGCGACCATATTTGTTTGGTTCACACTTCCTTGTTCAGACAGACCACCAACCGATTCGTTGGCTCATGCAAATGAAGGGGGAAAATCCCAAACTGTTGAGGTGGTCTATCTCCCTACAGGGAATGGACTTTCGGGTGGAACACCGGCCCGGAGTTGACCACGCCAATGCAGACGGTCTCTCCAGGTATTTCCGCCTTAGTGTTGAGGACTCCCAAGGGGTCGGGTAGCTCTCCCCACTTTCAGCTGGGGGGGACGCGTGTTAGACCTGTCTGCTTCTGAGAGTCCCCTCACCACTATGATTTCTTTTGTTCCCCTGTACCTTCCAAAATTTGTCGCTTTTTATTTGTCTACCAGGACTTTTTATGTGTTGTCTCATGGGGTTAGTTGTTCCTTGACGCCCAGTTGCTCACAAGGTTTGTGGCACCTATTTACAAGGCGCCTGGCCCAAACCTGTGGCATTACAAGCTGGGGTTGTCAACCTGTATAAATGAACCTAAAATGGTGGACACCCCTTTTTTTTCTCATGTGAAGTGACTCCCATTGGAGCCTTCATGAACCCTGGCCTCTTGAGGTTTTGGCGCCCTTTGTTTAGCGCGCATTTCTGACAGGAATTCCTTTATTTTCCTCAGGTACACAAAATGGCTGCTCTAGAACCCCAGTACGGTGGCTGTGAGTGTCCTAAATACCCCTCAAGAGTGCCTTGTCATTGTCACAGCCAGAGAAGGTTCTAGAACCTTCTGGCTCGTGCCAGTACCCCAGGGCACTGGCTATATAAGGCCCAGTCCCTGGCGGCCATTTTAGATTGAATGAAGGATTAAGAGATTCCAGACTTGACACCAGATTGACACCTGCCCTGTTGACCCCTGAGGTGGCTGGTAGCGCAGGCAGTAGAGCAGCAAAGGGTTGCTGGCGTTGTGTCTGACTGGCGTTCCAGTCAGCTACGTGAGAAGTGATCTAGCGCCTACAGCGCCTGCCCAGCGAGTACCTCATTGCCCCCAAAGACTGTGGCCAGATTCGTGTGCCTCTCCGCCCCCCCGGTGGTGAACTGTGATTGACTTATCGAGTCGCGAGGCGAGAGCAAGTTCGCCGCGACCGTGATCGTCAGCTGTGCCCCCTTCGCGTCAGGTGCCTCTAGAGGGGAGCTCGGACGTCTCCGAGCCCCACCAGCGTAGAGCGCTTCCTGCGCAGATAGAAGGTGAGGTGGTGCGCCGGGGCGGGGAAAGGCCGGCCTTCGTTGGGCGGGACTAGCGTCTCTGCCACTCCCCAGTGACCCGGGAGCTATAGCTGTGGACGGGAACCACCCTGAATGCGGAAGTCGGAGGGAGGTCCGTGGAGCCCCTGAGAGCCCCGTCGCTAACGAGAGGAGTGCTGTGCCCGACTGAATCGTATCTTGAATTGCAGCCGATGTGAGGTGGGCCCGTTTCCTCATAGTGAATGCAGCGTTGTGAAGGAACTGTGAACCGGCATTTATTTGACTGTGCGCGAAGGTTGTGTGACCTCTCCGGCAGCCCGTTCGTTAGTCTAATGACTTTGAACTGGTGCCGCCTGTGCTCAAGTGGTGCTAAAGCCCGTAGGCGCGCATAGACTTCACCGGGAAAGCAGAGATCCTATCCCGGTGACCGCCGAGTGCAAATGATGTATTTACTGTGTTTCCTTGCCTTCTAGATATACGCGCATACGCCTTGAGTGATTATTAAAGAGTCCCAAGCCTTATTCTGTGCTCAGTGAAGCCGTATACCTGGTCATTGAAAACAGCATAAACTGTAAGAGTTATCTTTCCCATTTGAAACGTATTGCAGATGTAATGATTCTAAAGTATTTAATTGGTGGCAGCGATACCAGAAGAAAAATGTGGTTGTTTATTTAAATGAACCAATATTTATTCTGATATTTATTGTGATATTTATTGTGATATTTATTGTGATACTCATTCCTGAAGTTATTCTATTTATTAATACTATTTATTACCAGAACTGTATGACCAAAAGAAATGTATGCGTGCTTTCCCAGCCAACCCTATTTACAACAAAGAACTTTTATATAAAGGAATCGTATTTTTCTACAGCAGTGGTGTGGTGTCCTTCTTTTTGGTGTGGATGTACAAGGAGTTATTATTGGGTCAGAGCCGGCTTAACACTACAGCCTTCACTTGCCTTGTCACTTGAGCCAAGCTACCCCCTTTGTGTTGGGCTTGCCCATCGCATATCCAACACCTTCTTTTCTACCTTGCGTTCTCCATGAGCAAATGTGGTCAACCGTATTGGGGTCCTCAAAATTTACCACAATACAGTCACCCTGGGTAGTTTTCCTCTCCTTCCCTATCCAGTGTGCCCTGCGCTCCATTAGGATCTTGCTCAACCAATTTTGCGGGAGCGGTCTGTTGTTAGTTAACCAGTGTTGAACCTTATTCTTTAGTGCCCAGGTTGTTTCCTCTGTATAGTCGGCCAGCTCAGGGACCCCCGTCATGACCACCACATAGGGGCTCGCCTCAGGCGGCAAATTAATAGCAAGTCTGCCCTCTGCTGTTCCCCTATTCCGATCCCTAGTTGAAGGCACAGACAGAGCCCTGGATGATTTTTCTTCCTGGCTAAGGTGTATATTAGGGTTTTTTGAATTATCTGTCATTTTCGTTTCTACGGGGGTCTTCGGATTTGCATGAACCACTGAGGTAGGTATTATTTTCACTGGTGGCCCCGCAGGTTTGTCGTTTTTCGGTTTATTTGATAGGTTGGATTTATTCGCCCCCCTGTTAGGGGCCACCTGATTCGATGGGATCTTAGTCAAAGCACATAATTCACCCAGCTGTTTTTCTATATGTAACAGTCTAGACTCTAATGGGGAGAGATAGAGTTTGAGAAGGTCACCCATTCTTGTTAGAAGTAGCCTATCATCTTCTTCATTATTAGAATCTCCAACAAGAATGGCTGAAGCCTCAGCACTTGCTGAACTAACTTCCCCATTTACTAAATGTGGTTGGCCTTGCCCCCTTGATACAAGTTGATCCGGTTCCACCCTTTGATTATAGGCTACTTCAGATGTCCCCCCGGTCTTTTCTGTATTCTTGTTTTTTCCCTTTTTTTTCTTTGGTATGGCGCCCTCCCTCCTTCCCTTTGACTGCCCACTGCTATTGTCGTCTGGCGTTAGATTAATAGCTAGATCTGGTGTCTTTTCCAAAGCCAGGCTTAATTGTGAATCGGTTAAAAATTGAGATACAGACAGGTCTACCTCGTTTGGGACACTATGTACTTCAACGTGAGTCTGGAGGGGACCTAATTCTCTAGCCTGCTCTGGGGTTCTGGCTGTTGCAATAAGACCCAAGGACGACCTCTTTGCCAAGGCTAAATCTTGGGACACTCTACGCTCCATAAGAGTGATCCCTTGGTCTATAAACGAGTTTGCCCTGATAATAAAATTGTCTAATGGACCAGTAAGCTTGTCCCCTCCCGCTGCCGTTTTGCTCCGGGATCCTCTAGTAGTCATGATGAAATGCTAGACGAGTACGAAAACGCAAAAAAAGAAAAACACACTGTTGTTTGGAAAATAAGTTAAACCTAGCAATTTCCAATGAAAGTCATATAAGATTGCAAGTCAGACAAACGCAGGACTAAGAGAGGGGGCCCGGTCCGGTCTCGCCCGGTCTCTAACGGGCACAAACGGGCCCGCCGTTTGCCCGGCGCACTCCCGCGCAGCGGCTACCTTTGACCCGGAAATAGTGCGTGAGAGGTGCTGTGGGCGTGGTGGGCAGGGAGCGCAGGCCAGGTGTGCACAGTTAAGCAGGGACTCCTGGGAGATCGAGTCCCTGCGGCACTACTCTCCAACCTGCCTGATTGATCCTGTGGGCTCACGCACAGCAGCTACTCCGGTCCCCTTAAGGCGCTAGTCCCAGCAATTTTCGGCGAACAGTTTCCAAAGGGCTCCTCTTCCAAACAGGTACTTCACTTAGGCAATCCACAAGAGTATCCCACTTGCAGGTGACAAGGAAGGGGATTTGAGCACTCCAGTGGGCTGTGGGCGTGGCGGGCAGGGAGCGCAGGCCAGGTGTGCACAGTCAAGCAGGGACTCCTGGGAGATCGAGTCCCTGCGGCACTACTCTCCAACCTGCCTGATTGATCCTGTGGGCTCACGCACAGCAGCTTCTCCGGTCCCCTTAAGGCGCTAGTCCCAGCAATTTTCGGCAAGCAGTTTCCAAAGGGCTCCTCTTCCAAACAGGTACTTCACTAGGCAATCCACAAGAGTATCCCACTTGCAGGTGACAAGGAAGGGGATTTGAGCACTCCAGTGGGCTGTGGGCGTGGCGGGCAGGGAGCGCAGGCCAGGTGTGCACAGTCAAGCAGGGACTCCTGGGAGATCGAGTCCCTGCGGCACTACTCTCCAACCTGCCTGATTGATCCTGTGGGCTCACGCACAGCAGCTACTCCGGTCCCCTTAAGGCGCTTGTCCCAGCAATTTTCGGCGAGCAGTTTCCAAAGGGCTCCTCTTCCAAACAGGTACTTCACTTAGGCAATCCACAAGAGTATCCCACTTGCAGGTGACAAGGAAGGGGATTTGAGCACTCGAGTGGGCTGTGGGCGTGGCGGGCAGGGAGCGCAGGCCAGGTGTTCACAGTCAAGCAGGGACTCCTGGGAGATCGAGTCCCTGCGGCACTACTCTCCAACCTGCCTGATTGATCCTGTGGGCTTAGGCACAGCAGCTACTCCGGTCCCCTTAAGGCGCTAGTCCCAGCAATTTTCGGCGAGCAGTTCCCAAAGGGCTCCTCTTCCAAACAGGTACTTCACTTAGGCAATCCACAAGAGTATCCCACTTGCAGGTGACAAGGAAGGGGATTTGAGCACTCCAGTGGGCTGTGGGCGTGGCGGGCAGGGAGCGCAGGCCAGGTGTGCACAGTCAAGCAGGGACTCCTGGGAGATCGAGTCCCTGCGGCACTACTCTCCAACCTGCTTGATTGATCCTGTGGGCTCACGCACAGCAGCTACTCCGGTCCCCTTAAGGCGCTAGTCCCAGCAATTTTCGGCGAGCAGTTTCCAAAGGGCTCCTCTTCCAAACAGGTACTTCACTTAGGCAATCCACAAGAGTATCCCACTTGCAGGTGACAAGGAAGGGGATTTGAGCACTCCAGTGGGCTGTGGGCGTGGCGGGCAGGGAGCGCAGGCCAGGTGTGCACAGTCAAGCAGGGACTCCTGGGAGATCGAGTCCCTGCGGCACTACTCTCCAACCTGCCTGATTGATCCTGTGGGCTCACGCACAGCAGCTACTCCGGTCCCCTTAAGGCGCTTGTCCCAGCAATTTTCGGCGAGCAGTTTCCAAAGGGCTGCTCTTCCAAACAGGTACTTCACTTAGGCAATCCACAAGAGTATCCCACTTGCAGGTGACAAGGAAGGGGATTTGAGCACTCCAGTGGGCTGTGGGCGTGGCGGGCAGGGAGCGCAGGCCAGGTGTGCACAGTCAAGCAGGGACTCCTGGGAGATCGAGTCCCTGCGGCACTACTCTCCAACCTGCCTGATTGATCCTGTGGGCTCACGCACAGCAGCTACTCCGGTCCCCTTAAGGCGCTAGTCCCAGCAAACAGGTAGGCAATTAGGCAATCCACAAGAGTATCAATTTGGGGTGTATCAAGAAGGTGGCCCCATGATACCAGTTTCAATATTGGATCCCAATAACCACCGATTGCCCTTGGATCCCCTTAACTAGGTCTCATAACTGAACCAAACAAGCATTTACAATGCAATGGTCTCGGCATTGTTAAAGTTAGAGCTATTGGCATTTCTCATGACATTTTTATGTATGTTTTTGTTTTTAAAACATATAAATAAATGGCATTGTCATTTACAATGCAAATAGCTTAATCTCTCGCAAATGCGAGACCTATTGCATTTTCACCCACACACAAAGCCACCCACACACACATACAGAGCCACCCACACAGAGCCATTCACATAGAGCCACCCACACACACACAGAGCCACCTACACACACACAGAGCCAACCTCACACAGACCCACCTACACACACACACAGAGCCGCCCACAAAAAAAGCTACCCATATAGAGCCACACACACAGAGCCCAACACACACACAGAGCCCAACACACACACAGAGCCCAACACACACACACAGAGCCCAACACACACAGAGCCCAACACACACAGAGCCCAACACACACACAGAGCCACACACACACAGAGCCACACACACACACAGAACCACACACACAGACAGAGCCACACACACACAGACAGAGCCACACACACACAGACAGAGCCACACACACACACAGACAGAGCCACACACACAGACAGAGCCACACACACACACAGAGCCACACACACACACAGAGTTACCTATGACAAAACTCACACATTGTATCAGCATTATACCTACAGCTGTGCGTTGTGAGTGTGACATTTTACATCTGTGCATTGTGTGCGAGCATCTGAAAACTTAGACTGTACCGGCATTGTATCTACATGTGTGCGGTGTGTGTGTGACAAAACTCTGAATTATACCTACATCCGTGCGTTGTGTGTGTGACAAAACTCACATCTTGTATCTACGTTATACACACATCTATGCGCTGTGAGTGTGACAACTCACAGACTGTGTCAGCATTATATCCACATCTGTACGTTGTGAGTACGACAACTCACAGACAGTATCGGATTTGTACCTACATCTGTGCGTTGTGGATATGCTAAGAACATTTGTGCATTGTCGGAGGGGAGGCATACCTTGCGAGTGTGAATCTGTGCACAAACTAAGTGTTAGGCCTGAAATACTTCACTCACTTCAATGTCCTTTTTGTGCTGTTTCCTCTCCACTTGCCTACACACACGCTGAATCGCTGGTTTTTTTTCTATTAATGATGTCTCTGGCCTGCTCTTCGCTGTCAGACATTTATGTTAGTAATAGACAGCAGCTGGAGAAAGGTTTCCGGGCCTGCAGCTGAGGAGGTGGCTGTGTGCGGGTGGGAACAGGATCAGGAGCACTGAGCCCAGACATCTAACCACGCCTGAAGATTCCCCAAGAGGAACCTGAGAGGGAGCGGGCGCGTAGGAAGGCTGAGAGGAAGCAAGCGGCGGGTGTGCTGGGGACCCGACGGCTCGCACCACCTCCTACTCTGAGGTGGGAACATTTCCCAGCTCTGCACAGAAATTTCCTCGCCACCTGCCTGGCGCAACATCCTTGGGAACAATGTACTAAGATGAAAGCCAGCCATAAGGTTTGAAGGGGGTGGGGAAAGTGCTTACAGGACTTGGGGAGGGGCGAGGTTATTAAGGACTTCACTCCTGGCAGCATTTGGCCAAAATGGCGCATGCCGGAAAGAGGGAGGAGTGGATGAGAGCGGGAAAGACAAGGAGCACTTTGGCTGTTTCTTTAATCTATTTCTCTGCTGTTAGTGTGTGCAGCCTAGGGAGTTGAGGCTTGACTGATGAACTTGGCAAGGGCTGGTAGACTTCCCCAATCCAGGCGTGGAAAAAAACAGTACAGCTGACTGTGTGCGCGCGTTATCTTTCTCACTTTCCTTCGGTCTCTTTTCACATTCCTATATTACTCCCTTTCCCCCTCTTTCTTTCTTATTGTTCGCTTCTCCTCCGTGCCATTAACTCCTACTCTCCTTTCCACTTACCAATTTCAAATGTATAAACTTTATTTCGATTTTAAAATAAATCACAAAAGTCAGCAAGTTACAAAGACAGGGGTTAAGTTTTACAATGACATTACACTATCACAGCAGCGAGACTGGGAGAACACAGAATTTGGTTAAAAAATAAATAATTTAAAACAGAAAAAAAGTACACAACCAAACAATGGGCCGGAGAGCTACATCCCTATTAAACATAGCATCAATCAGTCATAAAAAAGAAGAAGAACGTATACAATAGCATCATGATTTATGTATACTAAGAGAAGTTTATCTGTCCTTCAATAAAGACCAGCGATTCACCCATGCCCAGCCCCAAAACTTAGCTGATGCAATCGCTATAGGGCCATCCACTGTAGTTTTTAGAAGTCTATAAGCCTCACGAAAGTCCCTGGTCCCCATTAATAAACACACAGGTTTCAACCAGTGCTGTCTCGGTTGACAATACACGGGGCAAGCAAATAAAATACCATACAAAATTGAGGCACTAATTTTGGCATTGTAAATGTGTAGTAAAGGAGCTACCGGTTTTGTAAAAGAGCGACTGTGTTCCCTAAGCAACACCCCAGATAATTGGGCATGTCTGGTCAAAAGACAGTCAATTTGTGGCTTCCAGCACATCCTTTTATCTAGAGTTACTCCAAGATATGAGAATATTTCAGTTTGCTCTAGAACACCCTCATTCATCCTAACTGCGCCCGTGAATTTACTGGAGTTCCGGAGAATCATGAACTTGGTTTTGTCAACGTTCACCACCAAGTCATGATCGACACAAAACTCCTCGAATCTATGCAGGGCACATTGGAGCCCTTGACGCGTTTTGGAAAGAATGAGGGTGTCGTCGGCGAACATTAGGAGTGGGATTTTTGTTCCACCTAGAGTCGGAGGATCAGTAGGACAGTTTTCAAAATATTTAAAAACCCCATTGATATAAATAGAAAATAGGGTGGGTGCAAGGACGCACCCCTGTCTTACCAATTTTTCAACCAGAAATTTATCAGTGGTGTGCCCTACCTTGTCCCACCGCACTTGTGCGAAATTATCTGTGTACAACTTGACAACAAAGGCCAGAATTTCCGGTGGCATACCCAACCTCGAGATTGTGCCACAATTTAGAGCGCGGGACTAGGTCAAATGCAGACCTGAGGTCCACAAAAGCTGCGTATATAGACCCTTTCCCAAAAGTGACAGTGCGCCAATAAATAAGGATAAACCTTAGCACCTGATCCACTGTGCTAATGCAACGTCTAAACCCTGCTTGTAAATCTGATAGGATGTGGGAATCATCCATCCAGGACTGCATTCTTCCTAAGATCACTCTTGCCACGACCTTCTGAATGCAATCGATCAGGCTTATGGGCCTATAATTTCGTGGGAGGGAAGGATCCCCCTTTTGGAAATAGGAAGGATTACTGCCCCTGCCCATGAAGAGGGGATCGCAGCTCCTTTGTCAATGGCATTCATTAAAAGTTGGATATATGTTACCCAAGTCTTGTACAAAAAGATCAGCGGGGATGCAATCAATGCCTGGTGCCCTCCCTTTTGGAACTTGTAAAAGTGCTGCTTCTACTTCCTTGTAAGTAATGTTAAGGGGAGGGGAATGGTCAAACCCAAGCACATCAAAGGAATCCTGGGCCCCCGTATCCTTTGCAAATTGGCTTCTTAAGTGGTTAATCCACTGATCAGGTTCCACATAGTTAGAGGGCACTTTACAGATGTTTCCACTCCCCCATTTAACCAGGTGCCAAAATCGCGCCATATCCCTCCCCGAGCAGGCCTCAAGGAGTTCGGCCCAGTGAGCCTCATCCCAGTCACGTTTTGCCTTGGATTTGGATATCTTGTAGACCCGCCTTTTTTCTTTTATAGAGACCTGGTCCTTGTTCCTAATTGCAACTGCCAAGGACTTGTAAGCTAATCGGCAGGTAGAATTATACCAGGGTGCCCCCTTAGTAGTGGATGGAGCTGGTCCTTTTTTATTTTTTACAATAAAAAAACTTTTCAATTGGTTAAAAAGATGCTCGTGTATCAGGGAAAACCTATCCTTACCTAGCCCGAATTCGTCCTCTATCTGCAGAGTAGAAATAGCGTTCGCTACCAAGTTATTCATAGCTAGCAATTTCTCGGAATCAAGTGCAACCTTACACCATTTGAGGCGTCTAGTGTCATTGGTTAACCACATGCGTGCGGCTCATTTTCCCGCTGTGCGCTAAAGAATTCCAAACCCCGCGGTTCATGACAAGCTCAGCTCGTCATGAGCGTGCAAGGTGTACTTCATGACGAGCTGAGCTCGTCATGAGCGTGCAAGGGGTTAAATGTCCATCTATGTAGTCTGGGCAGTTTGGCATACTTTCTCTCCAGTTGGGGCCGATAGCCCGCATGGTAACTGAGAGGGGATTGTGATCACTCTCAAGCCGGGCTACCACCTTCATATCCAACAGGTCTCGCCACATTTCCATGTTTATTATAAAATAGTCTATACGGCTGGAATAGTGACCATTGTTGAATGTTGGGACCCCTGCTTTATCAGACTTAGTACGGCCATTTACTGCTCTTAACCCATGTTCCAGGCAGAGTGCTTTTAATTGGAGAGCTGCTCTGGTCCATTTTTTTATTGGTTGCAATTCCAAAGGTGGGATAGACCACTGGTCATTCTCCTCAAAACTAAAATTCAAATCCTCGCAATCTAACGGTTCAAAAGTGCAATTGAAATCCCTGCAATTATAATATTACAATTGCCTCTGTGATGCATTAAGAAAAAATCTAACATATCAATCGTGTCAGATGATTTGCCACCTTGCTGACCCCTGGAATAAACATTGATCAATACAACATCCGGGAAACTAGGATGCGACAACCTAACAATAAGAATATCATGGGAATCTATAGGAATCTCCTTAAGTTGGTATGAATGCAGCTGTTTAACCCAAATCAGTAGGCCCCCCTTCGGTCTGCCCCTCTCGCCCTGTACCGCTGGTTTCGAAAAATTAATATAGCCCTCACAGAGTACCTGGTCCACAGCCCATGTTTCCTGTAAGAATATAATATCTTGCTCATCAATGAATGTGGTCCATTCGGTGGTGACAAGTTTGCTGGCAAGTCCTGCAATGTTCCATGAAACTATTTTACGGGCTGCACTGGACTCCATTGAAACATTAACAGAACAAGATTCTCTTGGAACATGAGTGAGTTGGCCTACCACAGGGTTAGGTGATATAGTTGGAGGGTCAGGGGTGTTAGTCATACCTATGGGAGCATCATCGATGACACGAGCCCCTGGTATTGTCAAGGAGCCTAAACCACTTACAATTAGCTCATGATTACCCCCATTGCTATTACTGAGCATTAGACTATCATTATCATCCAGGAGGTGACTGTGGTTGGCATTGCTTAACGCAATCCCAGGTCCCAGTTAGTCAATATCCTCCAGGTTTGTAAATGATTCGAATCTATTGAAGGTCGGGACAGAAAACTCATACATCCCCTGCGTCTGGGTTACAAGGCTACAGTGACCCATAGGCCTGCTAAGCGGCCGGGATTCGTGATAGAAAAACCCCAGCGGAACAATATTGATGCCTTCTGCATTCAAGCATCTTGAGCCAGCCCTATCAAGGATTGTTTTAACCAAGTGAGGGGAACCAAAATTAACCACCACACAATCACCTCTACTTGTTTTCCTCGAGTTACCAATCCAATTAATTCTACGTACCACGTACCATTTTGAAACAAGCAAAAAGAGAGTCACCCAATCCAGTTTTGGAATTGATTAGATGGAGAGCCTTGTTCCTCAAGGATGCCAAATTTTCTTCGGCACCAGAGTGTAAATGTGGTACATTGGTAAGAACAATGGTGTATGGAGTTGACTCCGGGGGTAAATTAAACCAATCATTAAATTGATGTCTGTGAATAACTCCCTGTGGAGCCCTAGTGTTGATGCTGCTCACAGGAGCTTCTCTACCACGAGGTGCGAGTGTATCGGGTACTACTGGGATGCCCATTTGCCCGGGCAGGGGTTCCACAATGGTGCTTCCAGCTGTCACTCTGAGACAGCCAATTGCACTGTCGGGAACAGGGTGAGCGGAACCCAGCACTTCGTTAGAAGCAATCGGGCAACTCGTAATGCTGCCATTTGTCAGCAATAAATGGTCCTCAATAGTACTTAGTCTTTGACCAATTGCTGTCAATTGTATTACCAATGGCTCAATCATTATTTGTAGTTTCTCCTCAAACTTAGCTGAGAGCCTAACCTCCATGTCACATGACATCTGGATAGTGTGAGGGGGAGATAGGAGCGGGGCTTGAAGACTCAGTTATAACCGCCTCCTGAGCGCAAGCTGTTTTAGTGCGGGCAGGCCATTTGGTTTTGGCCAGTTAACTAGCCTGGTGTACGGTGGATGGGAGCCCCCCCGCTTTCCTTTTCTTAGATGGAACTGGATTTCGACCCTCGACCTTCTTAGCCTGTGTTTGTCTCTGCTGGCGTGCCGGCATCATGTCTGGGGGTGGATTAGGGGTAATAGGAGCTCTATCAGGGGTGATTGGGTCAACTATCAATTGGGGAGAGAGCCCAGGCGTAGAATGTTGCAGTAGGTCAGCAGGAACACCCACCCCCTCCTGGGAACACACTATGGGGGCCCCTGCTGATACCCTGCGGGGGTCGAGGGACAGCCTTCTTTGGGTGAGCTCAATTTCCTTTATTAGGACGGATTCTGCTTGTAGGAGGAATGCATCAAGAGTTCCTACGACCCCCTTCTGAGTCGTCTTACTCATTATTAACTTAATCAACCCAAATCCTAATTGCCCACTTTAGTTAAATAGAAACAAGCAACAAGCTACCTCTCAAACAAATCAATAACAGTCACTAACCAAGTCTATGTTGTCGCCGGATGGAAATATAACAAGCATTGAAAATGCAATAGGTCTCGCAATAGAAAAGTTTGACCTTTTGGTGTTGCAAATGTAATATATATATATATATTTTTTTTTCTAAATAGAATTTTTTTTTTTTTGTAAAGTGAAGTTAGTTTTTTCCTTTTTTACATGTAAAATCTTTTGCCATTAAAAATTAAAAATAACATTAGGTCACTATTCTTTATCTATAACAATGTACACAAAAATGTTTTTTTGCACATCAATACATGTCAAAAAGGACAAAAATAAACATGTAACTTTACTAATGCTATAAATGTAACCTTTGGTGTGGTGCCAAAAATGCAATACTTCTTGCATTATGAAACTTTGAGTTTTCCGTATTCCAAATGACAAAATTTGTATTTATGTTTTAGTTTAGAAAATAGAGAAATTAATAGCTTTGTCATTTACAATGTCACTAGTTATAACTTTTGCAAATGTGACACCTATAGCATTTGTAATGCAATAAGTGTTGTATTTATGTGACTTACATGTATTGATAATACAAATAACAATGGCTTCTATTTTTTTAATCAGTAATACTTAAGTAAATGTTATTTGAATTTATAATGGAAATAGCTTAAACTTTTGTTAATAACTTTTCTGAATTATATGTTTTTATTTTTTTTATTGTGACGAAAAGCCAAGAACAGAAGTGAAATATTAACAATTTTTGGTAACATTTGTAATAAAGCTTGAAACATAGAGAGGACATATTTGAACAAGTTGTTGTAGAATTGTTGCACAGATTGATGCTGTGGTGGCGCAGAATGATGTGATGGGGAACGAGTGATGCAGTTGCGTTCAGTGATGCTGTGTTAGAGCATAGTGATAATGTGGTGCCCCTGAGTGATGCTGTGGTGCTGATGAGTGATGCTGTATTCTATGCTATTTTTTATTTATCTATCCTATGTTTTTTTTGTTATGCTATGTTGTGTTGTGTTATGCTATGCTATGTTTTGTTTTGTGTTTTATGATGCTATGCTATCTTTTGCTATGCTATCGTTTGTTATGCTATGCAATGCTTTGTAAAGCTTTCTTTTGTTATGCTATGCTAAGCTTTGTTTTGTTATGCTATGCTGTGTTGTGTTTTGTTATGCTATGCTATGTTTTGTTGTGTTTTGCTGTTTTGTTATGCTGCTTTATTCTGCTATCTTTTGTTATGTTATGCTATTTTTTGTTCTGCTATGTTTTGATGTCTTTTCTTATGCTATGCTATCTTTTGAAAGACTGTGTTATGTTTTGTTATACTATGCTATGTTTTGTTTTGCTATGCTTTGGTATGTTATGCGATGCGATTCTTTCTTTTTTTATGGTTTGTTATGCTATACTATGTTCTGTTGTGTTTTGTTATGCTATGCTTTGTTTTTTTTTGCTATTTTGTTTTTTGTTGTGCTATGTTTTGTTTTGTTATCCTATGCTTTCTTTTATTATGCTATGCTATCTTTTGCTACCATATGCTGGTGAGGGTGTGT
This sequence comes from Lissotriton helveticus, assembly GCF_964261635.1. NCBI lineage: Eukaryota > Metazoa > Chordata > Amphibia > Caudata > Salamandridae > Lissotriton > Lissotriton helveticus. The sequence continues at coordinate 794,841,702 of NC_136072.1, forward strand.
GCGAGTGTGGGAAGGTGAGTGAGGGTGTGTGAGGGTGTGCGAGGGTGGGGTGAGGTGGTGTGAGAGTGAGGGTGTGTGAGGGTGAGGGTGTGTGAGGGTGAGAGGGTTGTGAGGGTGAGTGAGAGTGAGTGTGTGAGGGTGGGGGTGAGGGTGTGTGATGGTGAGGGTGTGTGAGAGTGAGGGGGGAGGGTGTGTGAGGGTGAGGGGGGAGTGTGAGGGTGAGTGAGGGTGTGTGAGGCTGTGTGAGGGGGTGAGGATGAGGGGGTGATGGTGTGAGGGTGAGGGGGTGTGATGGTGAGTGAGTGTGTTTGAGGGTGTGAGAGTTCTGTGGGTGAGGGGGTGTAAGGGTGAGGGTGAGTCAGCGTGAGAGTGTTGTGATGGTGAGGGGCCTGAGGGTGGGTGAGTGCGAGGATGTAAGGGTGAGTGAAGGCGTATGAGTGTGTGTGAGGGTGAGGCCATGTGAGGGTGAGGGTGTGAGCGTTGTGAGGGGGAGGGGTGAGGATAAGTGAAGGGGTGAGTGTTTGTGAGGGTGAGTGGGTGAGGGTGAGTGTGTGAGGGTGACTGAGGGTGGGTGATGTTGAGGTTGTGAGGGTTAGTGAGAATCTGTGAGGGTGTGTGAGGATGTGTGAGGGTGTGTGACGGCGGGTGTGTGTGAGGGTGGGGGGGTGTGAGGGTGGGGGCGTGTGAGGGTGTTGGTGTGTGAGGGTGAGAGAGGCTGAGAGTGTTGTGGGTGTGAGGGGTTGTGAGGATGTGTGAGGGTGAGGGTGTGTGAGTGTGTGGGAGGGTGAGGGTGAGTCGGGGTGATAACGTTGTGAGGGTGAGAGTGGGGAGTGTGAGTGAGTGAGGGTGAGGGCGTTGAAGGCGGTGAGGGTATAAGTGTTAGAGTATGAGGCTGAGGGCATGAGGGTGAGTGAGGGTGTATGAGGGTGAGGGTGTGAAGGTGTGTGATGGAGTCTGGGGGTGGGTCAGGGTGTGTGAGGGTGTGTGTGTGAGGGTGAGTGAGCGTGAGAGCGTTGTAAGGGTGGGATGGGGTGAGGGTGTGTGATGTTGAGGGTGTGTGAGGGCGTTTGTGTGTTGTGTAGTTGTGTTAGTGGTGTGTGTGCTTGTGTGTGTGTGTATGTGTTTTTTTCATTGTGTGTGTAGTTGTTTGTGTATTTTTATTCTTTATTTAATTTTCGGAAATGTAAAATAGCAGATGTGTGACTGTCCCATAACAATATTTTCGAATTTAAGGCTTGCGTTCTAGTTTTTTTGGGGAATCGCGTACTATTTTGATTGACGTCCCTGTCAGCCAATGATATTTCAAAATCCTCTGACGTTGCGTAACAATTTCCTCGCGTCTAATTGGAAATCCCCATATTGGTGAAAGCGCGTCCCGTGTAAGGAGTGTTGGTTTCGTTGTTCGTCCCGTGCATCCTTCGACAGGTAATTTTTGTTTTTGTTTTGTGTAGTGTAATGAATTTGTCGATTTGTTCTTTCCTATTGTTTGATTTGCATTGTAGTGTTTTTGTCTTGCAACGAAGGATGTTTATTTTGAAATGTCGGCTCTTTATGTATGTAATGCCTTGTATCCTATTGTTCTGATCTAATGTTTATAATGTTTAATATTGCTTAGTAGTTGTGTTAATAATTAGAACCTAATTTTTTTCTTTCTGTGTTAATATGTAGTTTGTAGTATATGTGCGTGAATAATTTATATTGTTGTAACGCTACGTTCGGTTATGTAAGTTATTATTAAATGTATGTTTGTATATCTTTTTATCTTGATGAGTATGTAAATTTCGTGCTGTGTTTTGCGATTTTTCCTCTTCGTTAAACATCAATGCAATGTTTCAGCTTTGTGTTCCGATGTTAATTATTAAAGCAATATTTTCTTTTTATATATGCTTTCTCCATGTTGCTATGAGAATTCTGACTGATGTCAACATTACAGTAGAGTTGAATAATATTTATTTTTTATATTTGATGTAATTTCGTGTTAATGAATGCCATTGTTATATGCGTATGGCTTTTTGTGTAACTCTTGACCATTTAGTTTAATCCGTCCCATTCCCCGGGATGAATAATGCTTATTTATTGCCCCACTAAAAGTAGGCTGTTTCACATTTGTCTTTTTACATCCTTGTCCTCGCTTCCTGCCACATATTTTTCGTTCTTTTGTTGGTGTTATATTGTCCGAATCTTTTTTGTTTTGACCTGAAGCCTGATAAACATCCTTGCATGCTGTAGTTCACTTTTGGGAAGCAGCTTTTGTGTGTAACGTATCTGATGCACTACTCCGTAGCCCCCCTTTGTTTTTAATTTTGTCGTAAAAATTTGTTATGTCTCTGAAAAAGGCATAACATTTATCAAAATGTTACATGTACAATGTTTTGTTTTGAATAGGGTGGATTAGGAGGCTCTTTTTGGAGTCTTTAGTTATATGGTGTTTTTGTATTGTTTAAATAGATTGTTGATGTCGCTGGTGGATTAGGATGGTGTACTTATTGTTTGGATTTTCTTTTGGATGATGTATTTCTGTTGCGTATCTTGTGGGTGTCTTTGGAGTTGACACTCAGAAGGCTTTTGACTGAGTTAATTGGAATGCTTCTTTTTATTTTTTTTGAAAGTTCACATTTCCTTATTAATTCACCAAAACGCTTAAGTACTTATATTGAAATGCAGAGGCGTAAATTATCATAAATTGTCAGTGAGGGTGTGTGAGGGTGAAGGGGTGTGAGAGTAAGGGTGTGAGGGTGAGTGAGGGTGGGGGTGAGTGTGTTTTTAAGGGGAGGGTGTGTGAGAGTGAAGGGGGAGGGTGTGTGAGGGTGAGGGGGGAGTGAGGGGGGAGTGTGAGGGGGTGTGAGGCTGTGTGAGGGTGAGGGGGTGAGGATGAGGGGGGTGATGGTGTGAGGGGTGTGAGGGTGGAGTTGAGGGTGTGTGAGGGTGAGGGTATGTGAGAGTGAGGGGGGGCTGTGTGAGGGTGAGGGGGGAGTGTGAGGGGGTGTGAGGGTGTGTGAGGCTGTGTGAGGGTGAGGATGAGGGGGGTGAGGGTGAGGGGGTGAGAGGGTGAGTGAGGGTGGAGTTGAGGGTGTGTGAGGGTGAGGGTGTGTGAGAGTGAGGGGGGAGGCTGTGTGAGGGTGAGGGGGGAGTGTGAGGGGGTGTGAGGGTGTGTGAGGCTGTGTGAGGGTGAGTGGGTGATGATGAAGGGCGTTAACGTGTGAGGGTGTGAGGGTGAGTGAGGGGGTGTGAGGGTGAGAGTGTTGTGTGGGTGAGGGGGTGTAAGGGTGAGGGTGTGAGTGAGGATGAGGGTGAGTCATTGTGAGAGTGTTGTGAGGGTGATGGGGCTGAGGGTGGGTGAGGGTGAGGATGTAAGGGTGAGTGAAGGGGTCTGAGGGCGTGTGAGGGTGTGAGCGTTGTGAGGGTGAGGGGTGAGGGTAAGTGAAGGGGTGAGTGTGTGTGGGGGTGAGGGTGTGTGAGGGTGAGGGTGAGTTGGGGTGAGAGCGTTGTGAGTGTGAGGGGGGTGAGGGTGTGTGAGGGTGAGTCAGCGTGAGAGCGTTGTGAGGGTGGGGGGGTGAGGGTTGTTGTGAGGGTGGGTGTGTGAGGTTGAGGTTGTGTGAGGGTGTGTGTGTGTTGTGTAGTTGTGTTTGTGGTGTCTTTGATTGTGTGTGTGTGTATGTATTTTTTTCATTGTGTGTGTAGTTGTTTGTGTATCTTTGTTCTTTATTTAATTTTCGGAAATGTGAAATAGCGGATGTGTGACTGTCCCATAACTATATTTTCGTATTTAAGTCTTGCGTTCTAGTTTTTTTTGCAATCGCGTACTATTTTAATTGACGTCCCTGTCAGCCAATGATATTTCAAAATCCTCTGACGTTGCGTAACAATTTACTCGCGTCTAATTGGAAATCCCCATTTTGGTGAAAGTGCGTCCCGTGTAAGGAGTGTTGACTTCGTTGTCCGTCCCGTGCATCGTTCGACAGGTAAAAAAAATGTTTGTTTTTTTTGTGTTTGTGTAGTGTAATGAATCTGTTCATTTGTTGTTTCCTATTGTTTTATTTTCATAGTAGTGAATTAGTCTTGCAACGAAGGATTTTTATTGGAAATGTCGCCTCTTTATGTATGTAATGCATTAAATCCTATTGTTCTGATCTAATGTTTATAATGTTTAATTTTGCTTAGTAGTTGTGTTAATAATTAGAACCTAATTTTTTTCTTCCTGTGTTATTATGTAGTATGTTGTATATGTGCGTGAATAATTTATATTGTTGTAACGCTACGTTCGGTTATGTAAGTTATTATTAAATGTATGTTTGTATATCTTTTTATCTTGATGTGTATGTTAAATTCGTGCTGTGTTTTGCGATACTTCCTCTTCGATAAACATCAATGGAATGTTTCAGCTTTGTGTTCCGATGTTATGTTTTAAAGCAATATTTTCTTCTTATATATGCTTTCTCCATGTTGCTATGAGAATTCTGACTGATGTCAACATTACAGTAGAGTTGAGTAATATGTTTTCTATATTTGATGTAATTTCGTGTTAATGAATGCCATTGTTATATGCGTACGGCTTTTTGTGTAACTCTTGACCAATTTGTTTAATCCGTCCCATTCCCCGGGTGAATAATGCTTATTTATTGCCCCAATAAAAAGTAGGCTGTTTCACATTTGTCTTTGTACATCCTCGTCCTCGCTTCCTGCCACATATTTTTCGTTCTTTTGTTGGTGTTATATAGTCCGAATTATTTTTGTTTTTGACCTGAAGCCTGATAAACATCCTTGCATGCTGTAGTTCACTTTTGGGAAGTAGCTTTAGTGTGTAACGTATCTGATGCACTACTCCGTAGCCCCCATTTGTTTTTAATTTCGTCTTAAAAATTAGTTGTCTCTGAAAAAGGCATAACATTTATCAAAATGTTACATGTACAATGTTTTGTTTTTAATAGGGTGGATTAGGAGGCTCTTTTTTGAGTCTTTAGTTATATGGTGTTTTTGTATTGTTTAAATAGATTGTTGATGTCGCTGGTGGATTAGGATGGTGTACTTATTGTTTGTTTTTTGTTTTGGATGATGTATTTCTGTTGCGTATCTTGTGGGTGTCTTTGGAGTTGACACTCAGAAGGCTTTTGACTGAGTCAATTGGAATGCTTCTTTGTATTTTTTTGAAAGTTCACATTTCCTTATTAATTCACCAAAACTCTTAAGTACTTATATCGAAATGCAGAGGTGTAAATTATCATAAATTGTCAGTGAGGGTGTGTGAGGGTGTGAGGGTGAAGGGGTGTGAGAGTGAGAGTGTGAGGGTGAGTGAGGGTGGGTGTGAGGGTGAGTGAGGGTGGGGGTGAGGGTGTCTTAAAGGGGAGGATGTGTGAGAGTGAGGGGGGAGGGTGTGTGAGGGTGAGGGGGGAGTGTGAGGGGGTGTGAGGGTGAGGGGGTGAGGATGAGGGGGTGATGGTGTGAGGGTGAGTGAGGGTGGAGTTGAGGGTGTGTGAGAGTGAGGGGGGAGGCTGTGTGAGGGTGAGGGGGGAGTGTGAGGGTGTGTGAGGCTGTGTGAGGATGAGGGGGTGAGGATGAGGGGGGTGATGGTGTGAGTGTGAGTGAGGGTGTGTGAGGGTGAGAGTGTTGTGTGGGTGAGGGGGTGTAAGGGTGAGGGTGAGTGAGCGTGAGAGTGTTATGAGGGTGAGGGGGCTGAGGGTGGGTGAGGGTGAGGATGTAAGGATGAGTGAAGGGGTCTGAGGGCGTGTGAGGGTGAGGGTGTGAGCGTTGTGAGGGTGAGGGGTGAGGGTAAGTGAGGGGGTGAGTGTGTGTGGGGGTGAGGGTGTGTGAGGGTGAAGGTGAGAGCGTTGTGAGTGTGAGGGGGGTGAGGGTGACTGAGGGTGTGTGAGGGTGAGTCAGCGTGAGAGCGTTGTGAGGGTGAGGGGGCTGAGGGTGGATGAGGGTGAGGATGTAAGGGTGAGTGAAGGGGTCTGAGGGTGTGTGAGGGTGAGGGCGTGTGAGGGTGATGGTGTGAGCGTTGAGGGTGAGTGGTGAGGGTAAGTGAGGGGATGAGGGTATGTGAGGGTGTGGGGGTGAGGGTGTGAGGGTGAGTGAGGGTGGGTGATCGTGGCTGAGGGTGAGAGTTAGTGAGAATGTGTGAGGGTGTGTGAGGATGTGTGAGGGCGGGTGTGTGTGAGGGTGAGGGTGTGAAGGTGTGTGAGGGAGGGTGGGGGTGGTTGAGGGTGTGTGAGGGTGTGTGTGTGAGGATGAGTGAGCGTGAGAGCATTGTAAGGATGGGCGGGGTGAGGGTGGGTGTGAGTGAGGGTGTGTGAGGTTGATGGTGTGTGAGGCTGTGTGTGTGTTGTGTAGTTGTGTTTTTGGTGTGTGTGATTGTGTGTGTGTGTGTGTGTATGTCTTTTTTCATTGTGTGTGTAGTTGTTTGTGTATCTTTGTTCTTTATGTAATTTTTCGGAAATGTGAAATAGCGGATGTGTGCGGGTCCCATAACTATATTTTCGTATTTAAGTCTTGCGTTCTAGTTTTTTTTTGGAATCGCGTACTATTTTAATTGACGTCCCTGTCAGCCAATGATATTTCAAAATACTCTCACGTTGCGTAACAATTTACTCGCGTCTTATTGGAAATCCCCATATTAGTGAAAGCGCGTCCCGTGTAACGAGTGTTGGCTTCGTTGTCCGTCCCGTGCATCGTTCGACAGGTAAGTTTTATTTTTTTTGTGTTTGTGTAGTGTAATGAATTAGTCGATTTGTTCTTTCCTATTGTTTGATTTGCATAGTAGTGTCTTTGTCTTGCAACGAAGGGTGTTTCTTTTGAAATGTCAGCTCTTTATGTATGTAATGCCTTGTATCCTATTGTTCAGATCTAATGTTTATAATGTTTCGTTTTGCTTAGTAGTTGTGCTAATAATTCGAACATTTTTTTGTTATCTGTGTTATTATGTAGTATGTTGTATATGTCCTTGAATATTTTATATTGTTTCAACACTACGTTCTGATATTTCAGTTATTAGTAAATGTATGTTTGTATATCCTTTTATCTTGATGTGTATGTAAATTTCGTGCTGTGTTTTGCGATACTTCCTCTTCGTTAAACATCAATGCAATGTCTCACCTTTGTGTTCCGATGTTTTATTTTAAAGCAATGTTTTCTTCCTATATATATGCTTTCTCCGGAGGCTATTTTTTGACTCGTTAGTTATATGGTGTTTTTGTATGGTTTAATTAGATTGTTGATGTGGCTGGTGGATTAGGATGGCGTATTTATCCTTTGGAATTTTTTTGGGAGGATGTATTTCTGTTGCGTATCTTGAGGGTGTATTTGGAGGTTGAATTCGGCAGTTTTTTATTAGGGTGGATTAGGAGTCTTGATTTCTATGTTGGAGTTAGAGTGTGGATTAGTATTGTTTATTTCTCTTCTTCCTTCGGATGCTGGATTTAGATTGTTGTTTTATAGTGTGCCTTTGTATGATGTAGAGGGTGTTATGTTTCTGGTGTGTGTGTGAGATGTAATGAGTCTGAGGGCGTGTGAGGATGAGTGTGTGGGGAAAGTTTGAGCTATTGGTATTGTAAATGACATGTGTGCACTGTGACTGAGGGTTGTGTGTACAGTGAGTGAGGGCTGTGTGCACTGAGTGATGGCTGTGTGCACTGAGTGAGGGCTGTGTGCACTGAGTGAGGGCTGTGTGCACTGAGTGTGGGCTGTGTGCAGTAAGTGAGGGCTGTGTGCACTGAGTGAGGGCTGTGTGCACTGAGTGAGGGCTGTGTGCACTGAGTGAGGGCTGAGTGCACTGAGTGAGGGCTGTGTGCACGGGCTGTGTGTTCTGAGTGAGGGCTGTGTGTTCTGAGTGAGGGCTGTGTGTTCTGAGTGAGGGCTGTGTGCACTGAGTGAGGGCTGTGTGCACTGAGTGAGGGCTGTGTGCACTGAGTGAGGGCTGTGTGCACTGAGTGAGGGCTGTGTGCACTGAGTGAGGGCTGTGTGTTCTGAGTGAGGGCTGTGTGTTCTGAGTGAGGGCTGTGTGCACTGAGTGAGGGCTGTGTGCACTGAGTGTTTGCTGGGTGCACTGATTGAGGGCTGGGTGCACTGAGTGAGGGCTGGGTGCACTGAGTGAGAGCTGGGTGCACTGAGTGATGTCTGGGTGCACTGAGTGAGGGCTGAGTGCACTGAGTTAGGGTTGTGTGCACTGAGTGAGGGGCTGTATGCAATGTAAGTGTTGCTTGTGTGCATTTTGAGTGTTCCCTTGACCCTTCTTTTTTTTTATGGTCGCGCACTATTTTTTCCCCTCTGCAAGGTATTCCCGTAGTAAATATTTATCTTGACGTTTTGTTTATGTAATTTGAGCGTTACGTTTTTTGACGTAGCGTTGCGTTTGGCGTGCGTTAGCTGGGAATTTTCCAGATCTTCTAGAATCTTCGGACGCGGAAGGCGTGTTGTGCTTCCTGTGCTGTTGCAGCGTCATTTCTCATGTAAGTGACAATTTTTTATTGTGTTTCCCTATGTTTTCGTGTTCTATAATTGATTATGTTTCATTTGCTGTTAATTTTCTATAGTTAGACCCAAAAAGAAAATTGCGAGTGTTTCCTGTTTCGCATCTGTATTTGTTTTCTTTTCTTTTCAATGTTTAAAATGATGATGTCCTATGTAAATGTTTTTGTGAATTCTTTAAATGCTTATATGTCTGCCATGGACATCTGCAGTCTGACCTATTTGTCTTTAATTCTTAGAGCACTGATGACAATACTATGGTCAATTTGTGACACCGGCCACTTATTTGTTCTTGTTGTTCATTTATAGAAGTTTGTGGCATGCCCATGTAACAACGATGCAAAACACTAGTTTACATTGCTATTTTTTATTTTATTTCTGTGAACGTAGGTATTAATATCATAATTCTATTATCCTGATACGTTGCTAAGAGACAGTAAGCAAGTTAGAATAATACCCTACCTGTTGAAAAGAAATTTGCAGTTTAGACATCGATTTGCAGACAGGTATTCCCATTACGAGTGGCCACCGCTCCTTTCTCTATGTACCTGCTTGATGCTGTTGTCGTGTTCAGTGTTGCTCCGATGATGCTTACTGATGTTTTACTGGTGCTGCGTGGTGTTGTGGTGGTGCTGAATTATTATGTGGTGTTGCAGAATTTTTTTGTGATGGTGCTGAGTAATGTGGTGTTGCACAGTGTTGGTGTGGTGCTGTATAGTATGTATTGCGACTTATATAGCGCACGTATCACCCGAAGGCATCAAGGCGCTTGCTTAGGGAACCCGTCCTGGTATTCCCCTGTGAGATACCCCGGCAGGGTATCCACAAGGTGAAAGCCAGGCATCCCGCCGCGAGGGGCCGTAGTGGAGATTAAGCAAGCTATTGCCCAGAGTCGCAGAGTGTGACCCCGTGAGTCGAGAAGGCACCGGAGCGAGAATTGTCGAGTCTGTGGAATTTTTGAGCCCGAGACCCGCCGAGGCGGGGAATCGAACCCTGGTCCACAGCCGATCTCAGCTTCCGGGTCTGCCGCCTCTAACCACTGAGCCACGCTTCTCCACTAGTGTTAATGTTGTTTTGCAGAGTGATGATGTGATGTTGCTGAGCGATGTTGTAGTGGTGCTGAGCGATGTTGTAGTGTTGCTGAGTGATAATGTTAACGTGCTGAGTGGTGTTGTGTTGGTGCATTGTGTTAATGTGGTGTTGCTGAGTGATAATGTAGTGCTGATGAGTGGTGCTGTGGTTGTTGTGAGTGGTGCTGTTGTGTTGGTGAGTGGTGCTATGTTGATGCTGATTGATGCTGTGCTGGTGCACGGTGTTACTGTGGTGGTGCACTTAGCACCACCAAAACACTCTGTGCAACAGCAGCATCAGTCAGAGCAACACCAGCATCACAATGCAACACATGCAGCATCACTCACCACCACCCTAGCAACACTTAGCAACACACCAGCATCACTTATTAACACCATAGGATCACTTTGCATCACCACAGCATCACTGAACACTATAACAGGAGCACTTTGCACCACCACAGCATCACTTAACACCACTACAGCATCACTCATCACAACAACAGCATCACTGAGCACCACTGTAGCATTACTCAGCATGCTGGTGTTGTGTAGACTTTTGTTGTTGTGCTGCCTCATGTTGTTGTTGTGTTGAGTGTTGCTGTGATGATGATGAGCGATGTTGTAGTGTTGCTGAGTGATAATGTTAACGTGCTGAGTGGGGTTGTGTTGGTGCATTGTGTTAATGTGGTGTTGCTGGGTGATAATGTGGTGCTGATGAGTGGTGCTGTCGTTGTTGTGAGTGGTGCTGTTGTGTTGGTGAGTGGTGCTATGTTGATGCTGATTGATGCTGTGCTGGTGCACGGTGTTACTGTGGTGGTGCACTAAATGTGTCGGGAAAATTTCCCTGCAAAATGTCATCTGAAAGTAAATAACCAATGTTGCACGTTATTTTAGAACTGTTTTTAGATTTCACCCAAAACTCGTAACATAAAGTAAATTACCAATGTAGCACGTTATTTTAGAACTGTTTTTAGATTTCAGCCAAAACTCGTAACCGCAAGTAAATTACCAATGTTGTACGTTATTTTAGAACTGTTTTTATATTCCAGGCAAAACTCGTAACATAAAGTAAATTACTAATGTTGCACGTTATTTTAGAAGTTTTTTTCAATTTCAGCCAAAGCTCGTAATTATTTTTTTTTTAAAAGAACAGTGCTGCGGATGTGGCCCTTATTGTGTGTGTGCCTACTTTTTAAAGAATTCTGTGTGTGTACGTGTTGGAAGGATGCAGTAACGTCTGTTTGTGTGTGCCTTGTACTAACAGCTGCTGTTGTGTGTGCCTGGTGGCTACATGTGCCCAAACTGCATGTGTTATGTCTGTCTGTTGTAAAAGTGTGCACACATGTCTGTTGCTGTATGTTGGATGTTGCAAAATAATGCACTGTGGACTAATGATATTTGGTGGTGGAAGTATTCCCTTAACGCCATGATTGTGTGTATGCCGAATGGAGAAGACATCCTTGCTTTGTAAAAAAGGATAAGATAAGTAATTGTATGCACTGTCTGTTGGTGCTGTGTGTCTACGTGTTGGAAGCATGCAGTACGGGTGTCGGTGTGTGCGACTGTTGTAACAATGTACTAAACGGTACATAATAGGTGGAGCTGTGTCGTTGGAGCTGGGTGATGGGTGCATCTAGGGAGCTGTGTGGTGGGTGCATCTGTTGAGCTGTGTGGTGGGTGCCTTTGTGGAGCTCTGTGGGGGCTGCCTTGGTGGAGCTTTGTGCTGGGTGCCTTGGTTCAGCTGTGTGGTGTGTGCATCGGTGTAGCTGTGTGATGGGGGGGATCTGTGGAGCTGTGTGCATCGGTGGAGCTGTGTGGTGGGGGCATCTCTGGAGCTCAGTGGTGGTTGCATCGGTGGAGCTGTGTCGGTGTAGCAGTGTGGTGGTTGCCTTTGTGGAGCTGTGTGGAGCTGTGTGGTGGGTGCATCGGTGGAGCTGTGTGGTGAGGACATCTGTGGAGCTCTGTAGTGGGTGCATTGGTGGAGCTGTATCGGTGGAGCTGTGTGGTGGTTGCCTCAGTGTAGCTGTGTGGTGGGTGCATCGGTGGAGCTGTGTGGTGAGGACATCTGTGGAGCTTTGTGGTGGGTGCATTGGTGGAGCTGTGTGGTGGGGGCATCTGTGGAGCTCAGTGGTGGGTGCATCGGTGGAGCTGTGTCAGTGTAGCAGTGTGGTGGTTGCCTTTGTGGAGCTGTGTAGCGGGTGCATCGGTGGAGGTGTGTGGTGAGGACATCTGTGGAGCTCTGTAGTGGGTGCATTGGTGGAGCTGTATCGGTGGAGCTGTGTGGTGGTTGCCTCAGTGGAGCTGTGTGGTGGGTGCATCTGTTGAGCTGTGTGGTGGGTGCCTTTGTGGAGCTCTGTGGGGGCTGCTTTGATGGAGCTGTGTGCTGGGTGCCTTGGTGCAGCTGTGTGGTGTGTGCATCGGTGTAGCTGTGTGATGGGGGGATATGTGGAGCTGTGTGGTGTGTGCATCGGTGGAGCTGTGTGGTGGGGGCATCTGTGGAGCTCAGTGGTGGGTGCATCGGTGGAGCTGTGTCGGTGTAGCAGTGTGGTGGTTGCCTTTGTGGAGCTGTGTGGTGGGTGCATCGGTGGAGCTGTGTGATGAGGACATCTGTGGAGCTCTGTAGTGGGTGCATTGGTGGAGCTGTATCGGTGGAGCTGTGTGGTGGTTGCCTCAGTGTAGCTGTGTGGTGGGTGCATCGGTGGAGCTGTGTGGTGAGGACATCTGTGGAGCTGTGTGGTGAGGACATCTGTGGAGCTTTGTGGTGGGTGCATTGGTGGAGCTGTGTGGTGGGGGCATCTGTGGAGCTCAGTGGTGGGTGCATCGGTGGAGCTGTGTCGGTGTAGCAGTGTGGTTGTTGCCTGTGTGGAGCTGTGTAGTGGGTGCATCAGTGGAGGTGTGTGGTGAGGACATCTGTGGAGCTCTGTAGTGGGTGCATTGGTGGAGCTGTATCGGTGGAGCTGTGTGGTGGGTGCATCGGTGTAGCTGTGTGGTGGGGGCATCTGTGGAGCTCTGTGGTGGGTGCATCGGTGAATCTGTGTAGGTGGAGCTGTGTCGTGGTTGCATCTGTGGAGCTCTGTGTTAGTTGCATCGGTGGAGCTGTGTGGGTGGAGCTGGGTGGTGGGTGCCTTGGTGGAGCTGTGTGGTGGGTGCCTTGGTGGAGCTGTGTGGTGGGTGCCTTGGTGGAGCTGTGTGGTGGGTGCATCGGCGGAGCTGTGTCGGTGTAGCAGTGTGGTGGTTGGCTTGGTGGGCCTGTGTGGTGGGTGCCTTTGTGGAGCTGTGTGGTGGGTGCCTTGGTGGAGCTAGTCTGTGGCATGTGTGTGTTTATGTAAATGAAAATCTACAGTGTGGCGCACGTTACAGATGGAATGGGGTGAGATGAGTCAGCTAGATGGGAGAGAGGCAGTGTGTTTGTAATTACCGTTACAAAAAAGTTGCCTTATGAGCTACAACACTTTTTTTTACATTTTGCATGCATTTTTTGTTTTCAAAAGATAAATTAAGTTAAGAAAACGTTATTTTAATGACGCCGACAAAGTAATTAGCTTTTATGTGCAAGACTAAAGATTTAATTTAAAGTAATAGTATCCCTCGACCCATTGCTTTTTTAAATGCATTTTATGTACATTTCAACTTTTGTGCGCTTGGATAAATGTGCATTGTGCAGAAAGTGAAGACACAATAGGAGAGAGGGTATGGGATGCGTGATAGCGTGCTAGAAAGAAAGCTGCTGTAATCAACGAGAGTGACAAGAAAAAAGTGTGCAAAAACTGAAGAGCCAATTGGAAATTGGCTGGGAACTGCGTGATAGCGTGCTGGATAGAAAAAACAGCATGCAATAACTGAAGAGCCAATGGGAGAGAGGCTGGGAACTGCATGATAGCGTGCTGGAGAGAAAGCCAGTGTGAGTCAGCTGAAAAGAGCGTGCTATAACTGTAGAGCCAATGGGAGAGAGGCGAGGACATGGGTGTTAAAGTGCGCGTGAGGGAGAGTGAAAGCCGTGTGCAGTGAATAAATTAGGGGAGGAGAAATGCCTGAGGCGCTAAATGAAGAGCCAATGGGAGAGAGGCTGGAAACTGCGTGATAGCGTGCTGGAGAGAAAGCCGGTGTGAGTCCGCTGAAAAGAGCGTGCTATAACTGTAGAGCCAATGGGAGAGAGGCGAGGACCTGGGTGCAGCTGAAAAGAGCGTGCTATAACTGTAGAGCCAATGGGAGAGAGGCGAGGACATGGGTGTTAAAGTGCGCGTGAGGGAGAGTGAAAGCCGTGGGCAGTGAATACATTAGGGGAGGAGAAATGCCTGAGGAGCTGCGCACGCTAGGGATAGACGTGGGAGGGAGGCTTGTCGCTTTGATGTGCACGCGCTTTTTACGTCAATGCGCTTGCGCATTGAGCTTGCTTTTCACGGGCACTGCATGGAATCGCCGGATGGTTAAACTCTGTTTAAGACCCTATAGTCTCGCTTCGCTCAATGCGCATGCGCATTGACAGGCGAGACCTAAAAAGTGGGTGGCCCAGCCCTTCCTTCTGGCTTTGACGACGCGCAGACGGGCCCGCGCGCGTCCTGCGCTGCGTGGGGCTTGCCTCTTACTTAAGCACCTCCTGGCGCCCAGTTGATGACATGGTAAGGCAGCGCCACGGGCTTCTGGGAAGTGTAGTTTTGTCCTTGTGGTGGCGATATGGGCTCAGGCTCCAGAAACAGACGCGGGCACACAGCGGTCCCCTTCAGCCTCCTCCACAGTCGAGCAAAGACAGATTTGGCTAGTAAAGCGTCCTGCGCTGCGTGGGGCTTGCCTCGGACTTAAGCACCCCCTGGCGCCCAGTTGATGACATGGTAAGGCAGTGCCATGGGCCACTGGCTTCTGGGAAGTGTAGTTTTGTCCTTGTGGTGGCGATATGGGCTCAGGCTCCAGAAACAGACTCAGGCACACAGCAGTCCCCTTCAGCCTCCTCCACAGTCCAGCAAAGAGAGATTTGGCTAGTACAGCGTCCCTTTCATTGTCCCCTGCCTCTTCTTAGATCTTTCGCGCATTCTCTCTTGCTGGTCGCTGCCCTGGGCACCGTTAATCGTTCCTCACGGCCCCACTCCAGAGCGCCCCACGGCTCCTGTTGGCAGCAGCCCGGAGCCGCAGCGCCGGGCGAAGGATCATAAATAATCCGTGGAGAGACTGACCCGCCGGAGCCCGGGGGAGCAGGAGACAGGGGGAGAGGAGGAGGGAGGTGAGAGGGCGGAGGAGATGGAGAGGCTTAGAGAAGCGAGAGACAGGTACAGGCACAGAAGAGAGGAGGAGTGAAAAACAGTGCCTTTAATGGACACTGGCGTGTACCAAGTATCTGAGCGTCTTAAAATTTAAAAGGGAGACTACCAGTACAGCTACGCTGTGGCGCAAAACTTTTAATGGGAGAGCAGCGGCGCTTCTCAGCCACAAAGTCCAGTAGGACGATGAGTACCTGCACTTCTATATTTAAACTTAAAGCACTGGGGTAATGGGCGCAAAGAAGGAAGGAAAAATAGTAAACTAGAAACAAAAACAAGCGAGCTCTGGCTGATCACCACCATCTTTCTCCGAGGTCATGCGGAAATGCCTCGGAGAAAGGCACCGTCATTTTGGGATTCGGGCGTGTTTCTCTTTCTCTCCTCTTCCCATTGGCTGGAATGTAAAATTCCAGCCAATGGGAAGAGGAGAGAAAGAACATGAAAAAACGTGCCCCCGAATCCCAAAATGACCGGGCTTAAACAGACAGACGCCTCTCTTCTCCAATGGCTGGCCTCCGTTTAGGAAGCCAGCCAATGGAGAAGAGGGGCGGGTTCAAGCCCCACACTAAGAGACATAAGATCTTGCCGGCGAGACTGCGTAAGCGCAGCCTACGCATGCTGAGACCTAAAAAGGCCTATGAAACAGCACATCAGGGGCAAGAGTATCTACTGATAGGAAGACCTAGAACAATGTACTGCCTTTAAGGAGACACAGAAGGGCGAATGTTTCACTTTATTGAAGATACACATGGGGCAATCCATAAATCAGTTTGAAAATGCTTGATCGTACGGAGGAAAACCTAGTGCCATTAGAGTCCTATTGGAAGACATGTGGGTCAATACAACATCTACTGAGCGAGCCTGCTACAAATGGTCTGTTAAATTGAGATCCCGCCTACACAGGTGATTGCGCAGGAATGGCAAATATAAGTGTTGTAATGTTTACGCACCCTGTAACTACCAGGTGAGATGGAGATCGCACCCTCCTTAAATTTCTTTCAGGTCAAGCCTGTCTTAATTTAAAGAGGGGAAAAAGGCCAGTAAATAGCGAGGCATGCTGATTTCTGCATGGTATGCACAAATCTTGCTAAGAGTGTAGTGCAATAAAGGCGTATGTACTATGTTTACAACTTTATTGCATTGCATTTTTAGCAAGATTTGCACTGACATCTTTGCACCTTAATCGGAAGCATGGCTGTAATAATGACTGCTGAGAAATAATAATACTGTCTCTATTATAGTGTTTAATGTATTGCTTCTGCTCTTTCTAGCAACATGTGCAATGGTGTCTCACTCTCTTTCTGCTATTGTCTAAGGAAACAAGAACACACGGATGTGGAGATATTGTATTAGTTTAGAATTCTATTGAATGGAATATTTTAGCAAAATCGCATTAATCCCTTTGCATTCGATCTTGAAAAAGGGCAGATACCATGATCTTTCTAGCATGTGTTGTATAATCGTGTTTCTGCACTATCTAATGCAATTGGCACTATTATTTCCATTTTGATTGCCGCTGATTAAGGAAATAAGAACATATGGTAATGTAGATGCAATCTTTACTGGTTTACAATTTTACTGTACTGTAATCGGAATTGCACTAATACCTTGCACTCAGCTTGGAAGTATGGTTGAAATATTATGATGTTTCTTTATCTGCATATGTATAAGATTTTAACTCTGGCATTCATGTAGTAAATATTATGGTTTTTATTAACGGAAATACAGATCCTTTGATGGTACGCACAAAAATCAATAATAGTATGCCCCATTTTTAGGGTAAAACTTGTAAAAGATGCTAATTACCACACCCACAAATTCCATACATATTAGTGTCAGTTGTAACCACGTGCAATACATTTTCCACCCAACACCTGCCACTTGCAATGGGGATCTAGTGAGGAGGAAACAGAGTGGTCATGTAAGGCCTATTGGGAGACACAGCTAAAGCAATACAGTGCCTAATTAATAAAGCATTTAGGGAAGATCAATCAGCCACGCAAACACACATCCAGGGTAATTGTGATACGGTGCCGCTGTCCACCCGCCAGGAATGGGCCCTCTCAAAAACGTACCGCCTTCCTTTCCGCCAGGACTGAAACCCCTCAGACACTTCCCTGTGTCGGAAACGGGGCCCGGAACAGTAACCATAACAAACAGACCCCCGCCCTTCTCTGTCTTACAGGAACCAACCGGAGAACAGCGTCCACAGGAAGTACATCCCTCTGACCCCGGAAGTCCCTCCCCCGTGGCAGCGCCAGAACAAGGAAAAGCCGAGAGCAGGAACCAGAACGCCGTCGGAGCATCGTGGCAGGACACTCGGACCGGAGCAGAAGACGGAGAGCAGGCGAACGTCGACGAAGACGTGTGGACCGAAGATTGGTGGAGTCCCCAGGAGGTGGCTGAAGAGCGGCCGCAACTCACTGTAGAGTTGCGGCGGACCGTGTGAGTACCCTGTAAATTCATCTTCCGAGCTCGCTGTAATACCCTGTATATAACTCCCCAACTCCCTAGCGACACGTTAATTGCACTGTAAAATACTTGTACAGCACCCTCACCGTGTAGAAAGACCTCCCCAACACGACCCCATTTGGCACTCTTACTGCGTACCGCCCTTCTTGTTTCTCAACCCCGATACCTCCCTTCCGCACTGTCTCCTCTCCATCCCTCACTACCCGGGTGACGGTGACTGGTATAGCGGTTCCTCGAAACCCTAGACAGGACTAACGGTCCCCTTTTCTTTTCTCTTATTGCCCTCCGAGGATCCTCCCCGATACCGGACCTGTCATCCGAGTTCCGAAGAACCGGACCCAAGACCCGGAGAAGACCCGGACATCATCCCTTGGAGCCCTTTCTTTTTGTGACTTGCTTTCTGCCTTATGTGAATTAAAGTACCAGCATAGCCCACTATATTCGACCTCCTTGCCTGCTTTTCCGGCCTGCAGCACACCCACAATCACAGTAATACACTGCTGGCTTGGATACACACCCATAACCACCACAGCAATAAAGAGTCTACATGGATAAACAACAAGGGCAATAAATGGTCTACTCTGAGACCCATCTATTGTACTAAAGGAAATTACCAAAAACAGGATTTTAGATGTGAGGGAAATTCTGGGCGCACTACTGGGTTGACGCACAATGAGAAGCTACAGTGCAAAAGGTGCATGCAAAAGAGAGGCAAAGCCCTGTAACCCCTCACGATGTGTTTTTGAGGACACACCAAGTAAAGAAACAAAAAACTGCAGCACACTTGTAGAAGAATTAAAGTTAAATCGATGTCCCAATGGACATAAAGTACAAAAGTTCAAGGGCGAAGAAGTTGTCCACAAAATAATCGTTTCTTCTTTTATTAATCCAACATAGCCCAGCCGACACGTGTTTCGTCGCAAGAAACAACACTGTTTCTGCGACTCATCAGGGCTATAGGAGCGAGGGTATTCAACCAAAGGTCGCGGTGCCGGTGATAATTCCGACCCGGCTCCGCTCAAGACCGGGTATAGACGACAATCAGGCACGGATTCCACATGAATGGAGCGGTGTTGTTTTCAGAGTCGATATGGAGAACCTTGGTTGAAGAACTGGATAGTAACACTGCTTAGTGCGGTAGGAATGAAAGTATTGATCTCTTGCTCAGTGCCTTCTAATGTTAAGGCAAGTATAGCTGTAAAGGTCTGTAGGTCCCCGGAGTGCGGGGAAGATGCGGCCAAGACTCTTCCGAGTCGGCGATTCAGTTCCGGGTGCGGTCAACCGGAACTGAATCGCCGACTCTATACCCGGTCTTGAGCGGAGCCGGGTCGGAATTATCACCGGCACCGCGACCTTTGGTTGAATACCCTCGCTCCTATAGCCCTGATGAGTCGCAGAAACAGCGTTGTTTCTTGCGACGAAACACGTGTCGGCTGGCCTATGTTGGATTAATAAAAGAAGAAACGATTATTTTGTGGACAACTTCTTCGCCCTTGAACTTTTGTACTTTATGTCCATTGGGACATCGATTTAACTTTAATTCTTCTACAAGTGTGCTGCAGTTTTTTGTTTCTTTATTGTACTAAAGGACCCAATGGCAAATATACCACGGACAAAACCTTTCCTATAGAATAATACATCAAGGGGTAATAAATCACCAATGAAAGAAGTCAAGTCAAGTCAGAATTTATATAGCGCACTACATACCCATAGGGTCTCAAGGCGCTTGAGGAAGGGGGGGGGGGAGGTTTACTTATCGAATATCCATGTTTTAAGTTGTTTTCTGAAGGCTAGGTGGTTTTGAGTAAGGCGGAGGTGGATGGGAAGGGAATTCCAGGTCTTGGCCGCTAAGTAGGAGAAGGATCTTCCTCCCATGGTGGCCTTGTGGATGCGCGGAACAGCGGCGAGGGCTTGGTTGGACGAACGCAGCTGGCGGGTGGGGGTGTAAAAGGAAAGGCGCGTGTTGAGACAATCAGGTCCAAGTTTGTATAGGGCTTTGTGTGCGTGGGTGAGGAGACGGAACGTTATTCTCTTGTTGATGGGGAGCCAGTGAAGGTCTTTCAGGTGAGCGGAGATGTGGTCTGTGCGGGGGAGGTTTAGTATGAGTCTGGCTGAAGCATTTTGGATGCGTTGGAGTTTTTTCTGTAGTTTCGCGGTGGAACCGGCGTAAAGGGTGTTTCCGTAGTCCAGACGGCTTGTAACCAGTGCGTGGGTGACCGTTTTTCTTGTTTCGGTGGGGATCCAGTGAAAAGTTTTTTGAGCATGCGTAGGATTTTGAAGCATGAAGATGAGACGGCGTTGACTTGTCTGGTCATCGAGAGTGAGGAGTCCAGGATGATGCCCAGGTTCCGTGCATGGTCCGTCGGTATGGGGGCTTTTCCTAGGGCCGTTGGCCACCAAGAGTCGTCCCAGGTGGAAGGGGATGCGCCTAATATGAGGACTTCCGTTTTGTCCGAGTTCAGTTTCAGACGGCTGTGCTTCATCCACTCGGCTACTTCTTTCATCCCTTCGTGTAGGTTGGTTTTGGCGGTGGTTGGGTCTTTGGTGAGTGAGAGGATCAGCTGAGTGTCATCAGCGTAGGAGATGATGTTGAGGTTGTGTTGACGTGCAATGGTTGCGAGGGGGCTCATGTAGATGTTGAAGAGGGTGGGGCTGAGAGATGATCCTTGCGGGACGCCGCAGATGACTTCGGTGGCCTCTGATTTAAAAGGGGGGAGGCGGACTCTCTGAGTTCTTCCAGCGAGGAACGAAATGATCCAGTCCAATGCTTTTCCTTGAATTCCGATGTTTCTGAGGCGTTGTATCAGGGTGCTATGGCAGACTGTGTCGAAGGCTGCGGAGAGGTCAAGGAGGATAAGGGCGACTGTGTCTCCGTTGTCCAGTAGTGTTTGAATGTCGTCTGTTGCTGCGATGAGGGCGGTCTCGGTGCTGTGTTTGGCTCGGAAGCCAGACTGTGAGGAGTCGAGTGATTTGTTGGTTTCGAGGAAGGTGGCGAGCTGATTGTTAATGGCTTTCTCAATGACTTTGGCAGGAAATGGGAGGAGCGAGATGGGACGATAGTTTTTGAGTTCGGTGGGGTCAGCTGTGGGTTTCTTCAGGAGGGCGCTGAGTTCGGCGTGTTTCCAGCTTTCTGGGAATGTGGTGGAGTTAAGGGAGTAGTTGATGACATCTCGGAGATGGGGTGCGATAATGGAGTCTGCTTTATTGAAGATGTGATGGGGACATGGGTCTGTAGGAGATCCTGAGTGGATGGAGTTCATCAGGAGAATGGTCTCTTCTGTGGTGATTGAGTTCCATTCGAAAAGGATATTCGGAGGAGGTAACGGTTCGGAGGTGAGTGGGGTGGACTGGTTTACAGGTTGGTTGTCAAAGCTGTTATGGATGTCGGCGATTTTGTCATGAAAAAATGAGGCAAGGGAGTCGCAGAGGACTTGAGAGGGGGTGATGTCGTTAGAGCTGGCGGTGGGGTTGGTGAATTCTTTGATGATGTTGAAAAGTTCCTTGCTGTTGTGGGCATTGTTGTCTAGTCGGTCTTTGAGTGCTGATTTCTTGGCTGTCCGGATTAGTTGGTGGTGTTTGCGGGTGGCGTTTTTGAAGGCGGCTTGGGTGATAGTGTTTGGGTCTGTTTTCCAAGTTTTCTCAAGGGAACGACAGAGCTTCTTGGATTTCTTAAGGTCATCGTTGAACCAGGGGGCGTTCTTGCTTCCTTGCTTGATTTGATGTTTTTTCAAGGGTGCTAATTTGTCGGCGGTTTGGGTTAACCATTGTGTGAGGTTGATGGCGGCTTGGTTAGGGTTCGATGAATAGGCAGGGGGTTTTTGAAGAAGCGATGTTGAGATCTGGTCGATGGTGATTTTGTTCCAATTTCTTCGCAGAGTTGGTTGAGGGTGGTTGTGGATCGAGGTCTTATTGTAAATAAAGTGGATGCAGCTGTGGTCCGTCCAGTGGAGGTGTGTGGTATGAGTGAAGGAGATATGCTTGCTGGAAGTGAAGATCGGGTCGAGTGTGTGTCCTGCATAGTGTGTGGGGGTGTTAACAAGTTGTTTGAGTCCGAGATTGGCGAGGTTGTCCAGAAGGGTGGCGGTGTTACTGTCGTTGCTCTTTTCCAGATGGAAATTGAGGTCTCCAAGTAGAATGTATTCTTCCGAAGGGAGGGCGTGTGGGGTGATAAAGTCAGTGATGTCTTCGCTGAATTTTGTACGGGGTCCTGGTGGCCTGTAGAGGAGGGTGCCCCTAAGTGTTGTCTTGGGGTCGGTGTGGATCTGGAAGTGAAGGTGTTCGGCGATAGCGAGGTTGTCATCTGAGCTGGTTGAGACGCGGATGGTGTTCTTGTGGACGATGGCGATGCCTCCTCCTGTTTGGATGGGGCGGTCCTTACGGATGATCTTGTAGCCGTCCGGGATGGCGATCGCGATGTCTGGAGCTGAAGAGGCATTCATCCAGGTTTCTGTTAGGAAGGCGATGTCCGGAGAAATGGTGTCGAGTAGATTCCAAAGGTCGATGGCGTGTTTGTGAACCGAGCGGGTGTTGAGAAGGATGCATTTAAGGTGGTTGGTGTTGGATCTCTGTTTGGTGTTTGTGGATTTGGTTTGGGACTTGACGCAGGTGAATTTGCAGGAGTGGCAGGTGAAGGGTCCATGGATGTGTCCTGGTGCTGCTTGGGCGCAGTTAGTGAGTCGGCCGTGGTTGAGTGCAGAGAGGGAGGAGGCGTCGTATGTAATGCGGGTAGAATGGGTGGAGCGGGGACCAGGGGGACCGGCGCTGGGCGCGGTCCAGGCGCGGACGGGCGTAGACGGGCTTACCTTTGGCGCACCTTCGGCGCGAATGGGGCGCGGTCGCTGCGCGCAAATGCATCTGACATATGTGGATAGTGGAAGGGGAGGGGAGAGGGAGGGTCAGCAGGGAGGCAGGGTGGAGATCAGGGGAAGGAGTCAACAACAAACAAAATGGCAGCAGCAAGCAGGCAATCCCAAAACAACACAGGGGCACAATGGAGGCGAGCGCGATGCAAATTCAAAGCACAATTGCAGGCAATAATGTAATTTCAGGCAGCACGGTGCAGGAGCTGCTGTCGCACAAGCGCACTATGGGACTTCGGTGCTGTGAGTGGTCTCGGCGGATTTCTAAGGAAATGCTCGGCGGTCGGGGCGATCTAGCGCTAATCACTGACTAGGCGCTTCTTTTAAATTATGCAGGCTCAAGCAGGGAGTGAGACCGGGTCTCAGCGTTTACAATACCACATCCAGGAGGCAGGGAGCAGTGAGTGGAGCGGCCGCTTCTGCTGAAAGCAGGACGGTCACCAAGCGCAAAACAGTGTCCCTACCAGTACACAGAGCCAGGTAAATTCATATTTACTGATTGGTAGTGGCCATTGGGAGACAGAACGGGACAAAATAAGGCCTACTAGGGTAGAGGGGAGACAACTGAAGAGCAAAAGAAGAGCCTTGGCCATGGGAGAGGGACGATAAGGGAGAATAAGGATAGGAGAAAAAAGTTTGGGCGGAAAGATAGTAGATGCAAAGAGGCCCAGGGGAAAAAGATAAAGCTGGCTGGAGGGGGAAATACTGATATAGGACTATGGTGATGGATAGAAGCAGAGTATATAATGGCGTAGGAGTAGTGGAGAGAAGCAAAAAAAAAACTAGATACATGATGAGAAGGGCTGAAAACCAGGGTCAGAGAAGGGGTGACGGTACTGTTGATAACAGTAGGGGAGAGAAATATTGGGAGCGACAAATATTGATGCACCCGGGAGGGGGGCAAAAGACAGAGACAACAGAGAAAATAGGGGAGATAGGCAATGGGACGAGGGGACAGTAGAAGGAACACGTGAGGGATGAGAGTGGCAATAAGAAACTGTAAAGGAGATAGAGAAGGTGAGAAGAGACAAACTGGACTTATGACAAAGAGGATGAAATATCTATAGACAGCAGAAGAAGTGCAACGCTGGGGTGGGGAGACCTGAAGACAGCAATGGTGACCACAGACGTGGTCTTACAGCAGACAAAGGGGAGGGATAAGAAAAGAAAGCCCTTAAAGGCAGACACTAGTGAATGCAGACATGCACAGCAGAGGGGACAGTAAGAGGAGCATACGATTACAGGCAGGGCTGGCGGCAGGGGGTGGAGGGTAGAAGGGGGGCAGGGTGATTAGACCCATAGGGTCAGGAGAGAAGACAAAAAGGAGATGGAGTTGAAAAGAGATCGAATAGGCGCATATGACAGAGGAGAGGAGGACACGAGAGAATGGAAAGAGCATAGGGGCCCGGGGGGGGGGGGGTTGAGTGACAAGTGAAATAGAATCAGTGGAGGCGAGGGGGACACGGGGTTTGATCAAATACATGACAAGAATCAAATGACGAAGCGACACCAGGAGAATCTGACGAAGAAAATAAGAGACAGAGAAAGACATTGGGTGATTAGAGGAGGAACCTGGAGACGGAGGGGATCACTGGGAGGGAGGAGGGGGACTAGGAGGAGGCAAGAGAGGCGGAGGGCGAGATGCGTGAATGAGAACGAGTCCTGAGAGAAGACGGGGAAATAAGAAGCAGTTTTCAGAGAATGAGGTTTGAGCGAAACGGGGATGCGTAGGGCGAGCGGGACCAGAAGGCCGTGCAGAAATGACACATGCAAAGATGAGGCTGTGCTATATAATATGTAACTGCGGGCACTAGAGGGTTACATACTGCAACTGAAAGAGAAAGGAATGACGGGAGAGGAGCAAGCGAGCGAACAAAAAGGGTGACGGATCATAGGGGAAAAGTAAAAGAATAGCGACTGGAAAGGACGAGGCAATCGACAAGAAAAGGATAGAAGCACTACTCAGGAGAGCGTGAAAGCGTAGACAGTAGGAAATTGGAGGAGGAGAAACAGCAGGAAAGGGAGGAGAGAAGGACTAAAGGGCATACAAGAGGGAGAGCGAGCAGGAAAGGGAGGAGAGAATGGCTAGAGGACATACCAGAGGGGGGTGGGAGAAATGCAGTGGGAGGAGAGACAGCAGGTAAGCGAGAAGGGGGGTGAGACCGAGGGAGGAGAGACAACAGGAAAGGGAGGAGAGAGAGCAGGAAAGGGAGGGGGACTAGACGGCAGGAAAGGGAGGAGAGACGGACCAGAGGACGTACAGGAGGGGGAAGGGAGGAGGTGTAAAGCAGAGAAAGATCAGGGTGTGAGAAAAGGGAGAGGAAGCCGAGAGAGGGAGGGGTAAGAGGGGGAGGGGAGCACACAGCCCTGGTGCTCAGCAGCAGCTCAGAGGAGAGCCACAGAGGAAGAAGCGGCAGCCGTGGAGAAGAGAGTTCTACAGAGAGGAGGGGAGGAGGAGGAGAAGGACTGCTTGAAAGGAGAGAAGAGAGGGCCATTATCTGCCCTTTTCAGGTAGGAGCGGATCAGTGTATTTTCTGAGCACCGCCTGTATCACAAGCGTTTGCAGTAACCGGCCACTTTACCTTATCCTTTGCGTCGTTCTTTCTCTAATTCATCTCTGCTTCACACTCCCTCTCCGAGTGACTCCATTCCTCTCTCCTTCATTCTCCCTGTCTTGTTTTCCCCTCTCTCCCAACTCGCTACCTCCTCCTGGCTCATCCACTGACACACTCTGAGCCTTAACTTACCTGCCTTCTTTCTGCCCTCTCCTGTGTTCTCATCTGTGCTTCATTCCTGTTTCTTGCTCTCTACCACCCTGTTCCCACCTTCAATCTACTGCTACTCTCTCCCTACACCCCTCTGTCGCCTGACTATTCCCCTCCTGTTACTACTTTCCTCTTCCTACATATCTCTTGCCTACTTAGTCCATGTTCTCGACTTCGGCGCCTACCTCTGCCTATCGTTGCCTCTTCTTGCACCTCCTCTTCCTCTCTCTGCACGGCACCTCCTCTTCCCCCTCCCACTTCCTCTCTTCCTCCGATCTTGCTAGGTGTCTATCCTCTCCCCCTGCCATCTCTGTACTCAGACTGGATCGCTGTTTTTCCCGTTTTATATATATGATCATTACTACTACCTTCTGGTTGGCTTCCCCACTCGGTTTTCTTCGGTGCTGCTCATTTTAGTGATCCTCGTCCGTACAATACCACTGGGTCTCTTCCTGCCTCGTCTCCCACCAATTCACTCTTCTCATCACCCTATTTTCATTTACTTTTTCCGTGACCTACATGTATAGCCCACATTTATTTACCTTAATGTGTAGCTTTCTTATTCTACCTACTTTGCCTCCTCTAACATCCTCGCTTCTTACTTAGTTTTAACCCCCATTCTTCCCACTCCCTGCTTCTGTGCTCCCTCCTGCGCATCCCATGCGTGTCCCCGTTTCCAGCTATGCTCTGTCTTAACATCTGTTCCCCCACCCCTTGTCCACTTTCCTCTGGCTCCCTTTCCACCAGCCTCATCTCGTTTCTGTATTATTTGGTCTTTGCTTTCTTGTTCCACTTCCTATTCCACCCCTTGGTTTATTTTCCTCTGATCTGCCCCCATCTCACTATGCATACATAGACCCTATTCAACACTGTCTTCTCAGCAGCCTCTCGCCTCCTATCTATGCCTCCTCTCTCTCTTTCCGCGTCCTATTTCTGGCCATTGTTGTGCTTTGAGGAATGTTTGCAGGCTCCAGTCAGACTGTCTGGTGGTGGTATGAGAGGAGGCCTGGGTGACTATCGATTTAAGGGGGTTGGTGCCGCTAATGTTATTGCCAGTTGACTACATAGATCTCCTTCCCTCTGATTCGTGTGTGTGCATTACGGCTGTCCCGACCCCATCCTTGAATTTGCATTTGTGCAGGGTTGGGGTCGCGGCAGTCGTCGTGCTCACCGCCATAGTTTGAGATGTAGGAATGTCACTTGCCTTGTGTTCCGAAGACAAGTAAAAGTGATCCCTGTCGACCCCCTCCCCTTTGTCATGAATACAATGATGGTTGGGGGTTGAAACTTTCACCGTTGCCACTTCCTACCTGTATAAGTCGCTCCGACACAGGGCCATTTATTTATAGTACCCGACCTGGCAGCACGGCTTATGGTAAACAAAAATGATTATGGGTTATGCCTGCCAGAGTAGCCCTCCTAAGTGGCCGAGCGGATTGTCGCGAATTGATTACGTCACATGCTGACATGGCCGCCCCCAGCTCGACTCTCATTCTTATTTTCTGACGTAGTAGTTTACACACGTACGTTATGCTGGAAAATACGCATGATGTCACACGTTTGCAGTTTGGTGAGCTGTAAGAGATATCAAATGGCACCTGCGTGCTGAATGTTTACTTTGCATACCATGGAAACCGCCGAACCTTGACCCTGTCTGTCGCCATTTTAAAAGCTGTGTTGATGTTCCATTTTGTCCAGATATGATCTGTTATCAGACCGACTGTGCTGTTTTGAGTAATCAAAGGTATGTACTTTTTACTGACATATGATTTAAAAAACGTCGTTAAGAGAATTCAAGTCGGTGTTAAGTGTTGTCCATGTTTATACCCCCTGGTAGTTGGGTTCTCGTCGACTAGTTTTACAGGTGGCAAACTTTTGAATACCTTTCCGTTCACTTTCAGTATTGACTTTAGTTTAACGGCTTTCAGGAGGTTCTGAAGAGCACATCAGTTTGGCTGCTGAAACTTTATTTGACCATAGGAAATCCTCCCGATTTGTTTTTTCAGTCGCATGTACTATGCGAGTGACTTAAACGTACCACACTTTGTACGATGTTTTTTTTATTGCGGCAGAGCTCCTGACTGATTTAATAGTGCTTACAGTTTTGACGAAAATCATATGCGGCATCTCAGGAGCATCATACTAAACTGGTAGGGACTCGGTAATGTAGTTATTCACGTAAATCATGGTACCATTTTTGAATGCCTCTGTGGCAAATGTACAGATCGCTCGTTTGTATGGCATCTACAGACTGAATTAAATTGGCTGACTGGATAGGCCTTTCGGTCAGTCCGAATCCCCATTTGTGAGGAGTGTATTCTATTGTACAATAAATGCCCAAGCGCATTTCTGTAGAGTGTGGCAAGCATCGTGTCCTTGTCACTAAAGATGTGAAGGAGCAAAAGGACGGACTGGAGGGACCCGGTTTTCAGTGAATTATCAGGCTGCATACAACTGTGCTTTCTGCACTTCTGTCTATGAATTTGACTGCTGCATAGTATTGAAGATGTTTTCCAGTTCACTGTTCGTATCTTAGTTTGCTTGAAACGCCCTCTGCGTTTTTTTTATATAGCTCAAGCAGGCTGTGTATCCGGATCAAGGATCTGGCAAATACTCTTTCACTGGGTGGTTGTCAGAGCTTGGCACCCAGCCGGTCTCCTGCGAACTGGCATGACCCTGCCTTTGGGTGGGAAGGGCAGGACCAAGATCTGACAAGGAACCATACACACTGAGTTGGTGTAATGTGGGCCAAGTCCAGCCGGCTTTCTATCTTATACACCTTGTACGACACCCGAGGTGAACTTGCAGGATGTGCAGATGGTAATGTGTAGTCAAGGATGGGAACTGTGCAGTGCTTATGAGGAACAAGTACCTTGGGTGCCGTGTGAGATGGCTCACGGAGAGACTGTTTGAAGCGACGATAAGGTGTTGGAGGACCATCCTATAACATGGCATAGCACAAAATGACGCCCCATTTGTAAACTATGGGGAGGAAATTCCACAAGCAGTCATAATTATACCCAATGAATAGACAGACAGGCATGGGGACCTGGCCTACAATGCGCCCTACATTCCAGAGTACAGTAAAGTGGCCGAGATCCGTGTTCTGATGTGCTATAAGATGTTGCAAAGAGAAGTCACAGAGTGGAGTGAACGTGGGGAGTCGAGGAGCCAGTGGTTGTTCACTCTGGCACGTGGAGTGGAGAAAGGTCACCCAAACGCTAACCGCTGCTACAGAGTGGGCTGTGACTTTGGAAAATGTTATTGTTGTGTAAATACGTCTATATGGAATGATACACCCAGACGGTTTAGGAATGTTCACTGAGGAAACGCCATTATAATAGATATTGCCTCCGTGTGGAAGGATGAACTGGATATTGTAAGGGTTTTCTAGTTTTAGCCTGACATAGTACCAATTTTACTCTTGGCTTGTCCTTTGGAGATGAAATAATCAGCTGCTGTTGTATTTCGTGGAATTG
The DNA here is from genome assembly GCF_964261635.1 of Lissotriton helveticus. Taxonomy (NCBI): domain Eukaryota; kingdom Metazoa; phylum Chordata; class Amphibia; order Caudata; family Salamandridae; genus Lissotriton; species Lissotriton helveticus. The sequence goes on from NC_136072.1 coordinate 794,870,062, forward strand.
TAGGCTCTGTGACTGGAGAGGCAGTATGCGTATTTCATGCATGCAATGTGGAGTGTAGCTGTTGCATTATACCAGTATGGAATATACTCATTTGATACATGATCCTATTTTTTGTTTGAAAAAAAACAAATCCTGTGCTCGCAGAAACAATTTGGAGCCTGTGCATTTTTGGAACATTTTGTGCCACCTAATTACTGCATTGTCTGATTGAAATAAATCATCAATTTCAAAGTAGTTTAATACCTTTGCCGAACTACCCAGTGGATGTCTTAACCAGTTCTCCCTATTATCAGACCTAATTGTATTATACAGCGCTTACTACTCCTAATGAGGCGTTGAGTCGTTTTATGCCAGGGACATGCTTCTCCGGAACCCAAAGTTAGTAAAATTCAAAGGTTAATGTTGTGCTCGCAAAGAGACTATTTCATGAATTTACTCCAGTGTTTTGGTGGTGGATTACATTAGTAGTAGTTAGGTGTGATCATTAGTAAGGTGAGTATTTGTGTTCTAAGAGGTGCTTGGTAGGATTAGCATATGAGACAGGAGATTAGGTATTACGAGATTGCACAGTATGACTTTAAAGACAGGCTGTTTTATCTTTGAGATGGGGAATGGGCAGTTAGCAGCAATCCAGTAATGGAGATTAGTGCTAAAATATACAGGATAAATTAATGTAAACATTGAAAAGGAGATTCTACAAATGCTATACTATGTCTTTTGATGCTTATCCTCAAAGTTTGTCTTGTACTATTAATTACTAAACAGAAGTGGAATCTATTTGGATGCACCTGGTCAGCATGTCACAGGGTGAGGGTGACTTCTCAGACAGTGGGAATGTATTGCCTGCATTCCTGTAGCTGCAGGGAGGAGACCCAGACACTGAAGTGAGGAGGGAGAAACTGGGTAGCCACCTTTTTCCATGAAGTCATTCTTTTAAGAAGGGAATACAGATTGATCTTTAGCAATGCCATGTAATGAGTGACAGAAGCGAGAAGTGGAATTGCAATTTGTTTTTCAAGGAGACTAAGTTTCTAGGCCAGGCCTCTCCTGTCCATGTCCATGGTTGCTGTTTCAGGAAGATCCCCCTAATTCACTGTGCCCATCTTGTGGGTGTCCCACTTTTGATTCCGTCCCAGTGCTTCTTGCTGTGAGAAACTTTACTTTACACAAAGGCTATATCTCATGGGCAGCCTGGGAAAGATAATTTAAAGAGAACCTCTCCGACCCAATGCGCACTTTCCAAAATAAACATAATTGCACATATATATTTACACGTTTATAATGATGCTCCTACAGATGGCAAATAACCCCAAAGCTACATCCAGGTAATGATAAGCCTTTATCAACTTTGTCAATCTGATGAATGTTCATGGAAGAGACTGAACAAGTGAGGCATTATCACTTCAAGACCTTCAGACAACCATCACGCATGGTGGTAGGATAGTCAGTCTGTCTATATATCCGCCACATGTACTAGGCACCTTTTTTGTGTTATTTATCACAAGGGTAGATTTTTCCACTATTAGGACTTAGTTTGGTCTAGTTGAAGGTCAGGTATGTCTTAATATGATGAGCCATAGGATCTTAAAATAATGTACTCTCTTTTTTCACATAAAGAGGCCAAAGGAAACTTTTGGAAACCAAGCATAGAAACAAATGTGTAGCATGTTTTATCTAGGCTGTTTCCAAATATGAAAGAGGGAGCACATTTAATTCATGTGAAAGCCCCCCCCCCTCCCTCCCCAAACGGCTTGAAATTTTGAACATCCAATTCCTCAAATGTATGGGATGTGTAAGAATGAAAATAAATCTAAGAATCTGGTCAAGTTAATTGCTGGCTGTAGTGTCCCAGTCCTAGACAGATTGTCTAGTATTACTCCTATTTTTAAGTCCCGAACATTCGTTAGAAAACGTATTATATTCTGGGATTTGTGATCTTTTGCTCCGTTTGAACCTATTGGAGTCTTCCTTTTTGTTTCACCTGGAGTAATGCACCTAATAACTAAATCGAATTATTCTGGTAACACGATGGGCTGTATACTGTGTTAAGCGTATGTTTTGCATGTTGTCATTCGTAAGCATGTTGTCTGTGAGTACTTGAAAGGTGCCACACTTAATTCAAATGCTACATATGTGCAATTAGCAGACTTAAATGTCCAAAAACGTACGTACATTCCTTAAAGTACAAGGGCCGAAACTCTAGAAATCCTCTTGGCTCACACTTTGGGGTAGAACCTGTGCTTTAAATTGGTCGGTACTGTCCGGTACGGAGTACCGGCACTTTTTTTTACTTTACCAGGGAGAGTACCGGCACTTCTCACGAGAGATGTAATAATACTTTTAATTGGAGAGTTCCGGCACTTCTCAGAAATAAGCAGGGACTCTGGTACAGAGTACCTGCACGTCGTCTTTTTTTTTTTTTCCATTTTAAGTACTGGGTAGAACCCAATCCTGCTTCGTGAAGCTCATGAAAATAGAGCTTGTCTAAAGAAATGTGGTTAATGCGTGATCTAAGCAACGGCAATGAGCAAGATCTATCTGGTACAGACTGCTCTTCATGCTATTGCGCTAGAAGTACTCTTTCTCCCCCAGAACACATGTCTAGGACGTTTTCGTCGCTTTCAGGCATCTCTAAGGCAACTTGCAGCCCTTAAACACCTAAAAAAATATTTATACTGACAATCGAAATTTGCCTAGCTTATGTAACGGTAAGTTTCAATTCTATTAAGGACACGGAGGCGAGGATTATGCTATTCTTCCTTCGCTTTATTAACATCATAAACTCCATAGCAGCTCAGGAAAAATATTAACAAAGAACAAATGCTTTCAAATAAAGCAGTTGAAGTAACATTTTTTCCATAGTCCAAAACCACAACTCCCAAGAGTCTCTTATGCACATCCAGTCCATAGTCCTTCCACCATGTCTACTACAGCTAGATAGCCAGTCTCCTCTCTCTGCTCTTCCTCTTTCTTCGCGCAGATCACGCATTCGCCTCACTGATCCTGTTTAGCTCCCTCGTTGCCTGCCAGAAAAAACGGACAGCGTAAGCGAGGAGTCACAGGAGTGAGACAGCATGACAGAGGAGCATCATATGTTAACCAATAGAACATAACCGCATAGAGGAAAAGACTTTACTTACTGCCATACGGGCGGGTAGGAATCACTGCGCATTCTGGGTGGGATAATCCTCGCCTCCGTGTCCTTAATAGAATTGAAACTTACCGTTACATAAGCTAGGCAAATTTCGATTCTATGTCAGGACCGGAGGCTTCAGATTATGCTAGTTCAAAGCTTACTCACCACCAACTGGGCCAGATCCACCACCGGTTTAAAATAAAACCTTTTAAACGTGGAATCCGAGGACCAATCTGCAGCTCGCATTAAATCCTCCAAGCGAGCACCCACTGCAAACGCCTTAGAAGCCATGGCCCCTCTGGCAGAGTGTGCTCCAAAAAGTTTCGTATTGATGCCTGCTTCTTGCATGACCCAACGCACCCACCTTGCAATGGTGGGGGAGGAGACAGCTTTGTGTGGCTTCCGCAAGGCAATCAGCAATTGACGTTCGCCCGGAGGGCGGATGTCCAAGGTCATATCTTCGTAAGCTTTCAAGCATTGCACAACACACAACTTAGGAGTGTCCAGAAAAGCTGGATATGAAATAGAGCGCGACGCCGACTTTGTGCGACGCCCCAAAGTAAAAGTAACCCCCTCCGGGGAGAAGATTCGCGCCGATATATCCAACGCGCGCACATCCGATACACGCCTGCAAGAATCCAAGCACAACAGCATGGCTAACTTAGCTGAGAGCTCCTTTAGAGACAAGTAGGTGTTGGCTGGCCATGAAAGGAATAAATTCAAAACCAAATTGACGTCCCAAAGGACCGAATACCGGGGTTCCGGAGGCAACGAAAGACGAATACCTCGCAGAAGTCGGCAAACTAAAGGATGTTCTCCGACCGGAGACTGACCGATCGGGTTGTGACCCGTAGAAATCGCAGATCGAATCGCATTAATTGTCCTATAAGCAAGGCCATTAGAGGCCAGTTCAGCCAAGAAATTCAAAATGGGAACGAGGCCCGCGACCAAGGGATCCAAATCCCTTCGAAGACACCAACGCATCCACTTAAGCCAAGCGGATCTGTAGCGCTTCGTCGTACTATCGGCCCATGCTTTGGAGAGAAGGCCCTCAGCCGATCCCGAAAGGCCTGGGAGCGACCAACGTCTCCTGAGAGCCTCCACGCCATGAGACGGAGCGAGCTCCGCAAGATGAGAGGGTGCGGCTCCTGATCTGGATTCCGCAGGAGAAGAGGAAACAGGGGGAGTAGGATTGGAAAATCCCAAGAAAGTTCCAGAAGAACCGGAAACCACACTTGAGACCTCCAGAGCGGTGTAATCAGCACCAACTCCACTCCTTGGCGGCGTACCTGGGCCGCCGTCCGCACCACCATGGAGAACGGGGGGAACGCAAACGGTTTTTCCCGACTCCAATCCTGCAGAAAGGCGTCCGTGGCCTCCGCCAGGGGATCCGGCCTCCAACTGAAAAATCTCGGAAGTTGGTGATCCAGGCGGGACGCAAACAAGTCCACCGAAAAAGGACCCCAAAGGTCCTGGAGCCATTGGAAGACTCCGGAATCCAGTTTCCACTGACTGGCATCCCTGAGATACCTGGAGTGCCAGTCCGCTACCTGATTGGCCTGACCCGGCAGATACTCCGCCGTCACCGCAATGTGACGCTCCAGGCAGTACTCCCAGAAGTCCTTCGCCAAGTTCGCCAGAGCGCGAGAACGAGGACCCCCTAGGTGGTTCACATACCGAACCGCTGAAACATTGTCCATCCGGAGTAACACGCAGGCCTTGATCGAATCTTTGGTCCAGCAACGAACCGCAAAGGAGCCCGCCAGGAGCTCCAAACAGTTGATATGCAACCGTTGTTCGTCGGAAGACCAGGCGCCGCCGGTGGAGAAATCCCCGCACCGAGCGCCCCAACCCGATCTGCTGGCATCGGATTCTATGACGAGGTCCGGGATTGACCCGAAAATCGCCCGACCATTCCATGCTTCCATGTGAGAAAGCCACCATGACATCTCCTCCTTCACCTCCTCCGTGAGGGGTATCAACTGATCGTAGCTCATTCCTCTCCGGAGGTGTTGGGCTTTGAGGCGTTGGAGCGCCCTGTAGTGCAGGGGCCCCGGAAAGATCGCTTGGATGGAGGACGACAGGAGTCCCACCACCCTGGCAACGTGACGCAAAGACGTAGTGTCCTTCGTGATCGTCTGCCGCAACAAATGCCGGATTTTTGCAATCTTCCTGGATGGAAGGCTCAGAGCGGCCTCCACAGAATCCACCACGAATCCTAGAAAGGTAATTCGCTGAGTGGGCACCAGTACTGACTTGGAGTCGTTGACCACGAAGCCCAGCCGTTGAAGGAGGTGTACAGCTTGCCGCAACTGCCCGGCCAAAAACACCGGACACTGCCCCATGAAGAGAATGTCGTCCAAGTAGACCAACATTCGTACTCCCTGGCCTCTCAGATACTCCACCACCGGGTGCAACACTTTCGTGAAGCACCAGGGGGCCGAGGAAAGGCCGAACGGGAGGGCCATGAACTCGTGCATCCTGTCGTTCCACAAGAACTGAAGGAAACGACGATGCGGCGGGTGGATAGGAATCACCAAATAAGCATCTTTGAGGTCTAGCCTCACCATCCAATCCCGCGGGAGGAGCACGTCTCGGAGGAGGTGGATACCCTCCATTTTGAAGTGCCGGTAGACCAACCACCCGTTGAAATCCCTGAGATTGATCACCGGTCGCTTGCCCCCATCCGTCTTGTCCACTAGGAAGACATTGCTGACAAAACCATTGGGGTGGCGCGTTGATTGACGGATGGCGCCCTTGCGAAGCAACTCTGCGACCTCTCCGTCTATCAAACGCGCATCGGACACTGAGAACACCATCGGCCGTGGAAAAACCTCCTGAATAGGATAGTCGTAAAACTCTATGTGAAAACCACGGACGGTTTGCAAGACCCAAGCGTCGGCAGTGAGCAACTCCCATTACTCGTAAAAGGACGCCAACCGCCCCCCCTATAGGAACTTGATCCAAACAAAGTACACTCACCGGTGGTATTGTTGGGTCCGGAGTTTTTTCGATAACCTCTGCCGCCAAAACGCTGTCCTCTGGTGGGGTAGAAATTATTGAAGTTCGCAGAGGTCTGGTACTGTCCTCTGCCGGAGCCTTGCCCTCTATTATTGGTCTGTTGGCCACGGCCAGTCGCGCGGCCCCTGCCGCGACCGGCCCCACCGGAGAAACGCTGGTGAAAAACTCGCTTAATGTTGGATTGTGCCCTGTCCAGCGAGGTAAAGGTGGACACAAATTTGCCCAACTCCTTAATGAAAGGCTCGCCAAAGAGGCCCCCTTGGGCCACCGCGCCCGCCTCAGAGGAAGCCAAGTCTCCCAATTTCGGGTCCAACTTAATTAGCAAAGAACGCCTGCGTTCGGTGGATAGGGCGCAGTTGGCATTCCCCAGGAACACGATCACACGTTGTGCCCAGTTTGACAGCACCTCCGGGGAAATGACCGTGCCATTCGCCTTCGCCTCCTCCGCCATGTCGAGGATTTTCGTGGCAGGCCCGACTGCATCCAACAACTTATCCTGACACGATCCCCAGGACCGGTCAATGCCCTTGCGGGGGTCTTTCATGAATTTGGCCAGGAAGGTGGCCATTTTGGCGTCCAACTTGGGGGTCATGGCCACCTTGCCGTCCAAAGTGGGCCTCGGGCATTCCCCCCGCAAGCAACCCCTAGCTTCTTTCTCTAGGGGCTTGCGCAGGCGACCCGCAACGAACCTCGCCACAGTCTCCCCCGGTGCCCAGGCCGCAGACCGTGGGTGGACAATCTCGTCCGGGTCCAGCATGCCCGATTCATCCCGAGGGAGCACTGCCGCCGGGCCCGGGGGGCGCCAAGAGCGCACCGACTCCCCGTCGTCATCCGTGTCAGGGGAATCGTACACCAGGGACGAGGGGGCCGTACCCATATCTTCCGCGGGCTCAGGGCCCGACAGGGGCGCAGGGGGGGGAGCAGTCGCCTTAGCCAAAAAGGCGTCCCGGAGACGCTCAAAGGCGCCCCTGTCAACCCCCTGCATCCCTGAAGGGGAACCCTCCCTACAGGGTTTCTTAGGAGGTGGCGGGCGTTCGCCCGACGTCCCTGGGGGGTCAGTAGGCGCCCCCAGATGCGCAGACGCTAACTTAGCACATTCCTCCACAATACGTGCTGAGAGGCGGTCCTCCATGGGCCCCACCACCTCAGTCACGCAGCGGTATATGGAGCTATCCACCGCTTGATAAAATTCATCATCTTGGAGGTAAGAGTAGGGCTCCTCCTTATACTGCTCCTCGTGGGACATACCAGAAATCGCCCAAACAACCTACAATACAGGCGGGACAAAAGGGGCACAAACCCCCAAAACAGTAGCAACTAGGCACCAAAAGCACCCAAAAAGGGTGTACCGTAGCCTTAAACAATGTGGGCAGACAGGTTGACTGCAATCAATATTAGGGCCAACTAACGTGGCAGATAGGGCGGCACCTACACCCCAGCGCGCGGACCCTCCACACCGGGACCGGGTCTAACTGCCCCTCAAGCGCGCCAAGCCACACTTTCTTCACACGGTGCACACAAGCGCCTGCAGGCGTTTCCGCGGTCTAAGCCGCAATACAGACCCCAGCGGGCGTCCACAAATCAGGGAAATACAGACCCGGTAACCGGGCGTCAGAGGGGCAGACGAGGGCAGGCTCCGGCGCAGACAGGCTCCTCAGCGCGGCTCCCGAGATCGTAGAGACGCGCTGAGGAGTCGGCGAGACGCGCGGGCGCCCTCTGGCGGGTTCTCTTGTCACCGCGCCAAACGGGGAAAAGAAAAGTCGCGTAGGAACGAATCAAGCGTTCCCGCGGCCGAGGGCCCTGAAAAGGAAACAGCGTTACACAACGCGACAAGCCCCCAACAATCTAGAGTAACGGCAACACATTTTTGCAATCACCGAGGAACAACACAAAAGCACTTATCTGGCTGCGGGAGCAGCGAAGAAAGAGGAAGAGCAGAGAGAGGAGACTGGCTATCTAGCTGTAGTAGACATGGTGGAAGGACTATGGACTGGATGTGCATAAGAGACTCTTGGGAGTTGTGGTTTTGGACTATGGAAAAAATGTTACTTCAACTGCTTTATTTGAAAGCATTTGTTCTTTGTTAATATTTTTCCTGAGCTGCTATGGAGTTTATGATGTTAAAGCGAAGGAAGAATAGCATAATCTGAAGCCTCCGGTCCTGACATAGAATTAAACATACAACGCGCTATAGTGTTAGTTGTACCGCCTCTTTCACAAGAGGCAATGGCTTGGATGTATATGGAAAAAAGTATTCTGTTGCTTGGTGGAACTGATTTCTCAAAGAAGATCCGAAATATGGGATGGGCATTTACACTCCACTCACCATCTTAAGTTATATTTCATCCGCAGACTAAGACTTAATGACATACTTTTATCCTAATTAAACATTTATTCACCTGTCCCATTGTCTTTATGTTCCTGCATGATAGTTGGTTATGTACATATGGGTGCGAATATTTATTTTGGTTTAGGAGTATAAATGCCTGCAGGTGTTCGATCCAACTGTTATCCTTCCATCAGTCTGCCTGTGTGTGTATGTTGTGAGAGATTGTATACTTCTTTAAATGTGTGCTGGTTGGCCTCTGTTCTTGGGTATCTGTTTTGTGACAAAATGTAAATGCTTTTTTTTTTTTTTTTAAGGAGAGGCCAAAGATTGAATGGGCATTGACACTACAGTCCTCTTGAAATTAACTTTACTCTGCAGAGGGGCTACATATGAAATTTTCGTGACCCTACACCAGTTCTGTACCCTTCATTACGTGCCCTTTTCACTGCCCTATTGTGTCTGTTTGTATGAATATGTGCCTCTGTGGGTGGGTACTAATGCGTTCTTTATACTATTTTTAGAGGCGACTGTACGTCTTATGGTTTATGCACTCAGATGCCTGATGTTGGCATATGCGTACGTCGGTCTGTTGATGTGTGTGCTGAGATGACTGAATGCCTCCTTGGGTGCCCTCCATGCATGCGTACGTTGTATGTCCTGGTGCACGGACTGTTTATAATCCGAATCTATTGGCTTTGTTTGTCAGTGATCTCTACTGATCCACAGCACTTGTATCTTTAGCCTTTTCCGGGCGCGCGTGTGCACAGGCTCTTCTCTGCAGAGCGTTACCTCGTATAACCCCAATCCTGTATAATTTGGACACAGCGGGCTGCTGCAGCAGCCAAATCTGGATGCAGGTCGTGACGATTAGTGGGATAGGGCAGAGGGCCACTGCAGATAATCTGTATGCATCTGCGGGTCACCGGTTCGATTATTGTAGGAGATCCCGCAGTCTTTCATTTTAAATTGTCTCATGCGCTTGAAGTACAGAGCCAAGATGTAGTTCAGTTTGGATAGCCTCCAGCGTAATCCATAAAAAAGGATTATTTATAAAAACTATGGAATCTGTAGTTCCCATATGGTCATAACCCGCGCCACTGGCAATTCCTGGCTGCCATAAATGCCTAGCTTGTGTTCTCACGCTGTCATAGCATTTTAACCTTGTTCCCTCCGCTGGTCCCTGGAGCTGATGTTCCCAGGTGGCTCCAACTCCTTTTACTCGACTTGCCACTGCCCTACGCCTGACCTAACAATGGGTTCTATGTGAGGTCCTGAAGTTTGCATTCTACACTGACATTACATGTTGCTCCAGACTTCACTTTTATCTAATTCCTATATATAGGTCGCTGGCAGTCATATTACTCCATGGTCAAAGTGTTTAATTAGTTTTGTTAATAGCTTTTAATAAAATATAGGTAGCACATATATTTAACAACATCATTAGCAGTAGAATGCTTAAAATCCGAAACACGTTCCAGATTTTGAAAAATCTAAAGGTTTTAAACGTATATACTTGATAAAACACTGTCTTAATTGTGCAGGTAAGGGGGGCAAATGTCATGCTTCATATGCTACTTTACAGTATAGATTTTGATGTGGGGGGGGCGTGGCTTGGACGGCAATGTGGAAAGTTGCCTGAATCCAGTGCTCCGCTACACCCTGGGATAAAGCGAGATTCACACATGCAAGCACCACACGAAACTTAGAAAGAACTACACCAAAAGAAATCGGAAATGCCAGAGCACTAGTTGTGCTGAACTGGGGACAACCAGCCGGGGCTGAAGGACGGAAACCGAGGAAAATCGGAGAGATCTGTTACGAAGAACTTGCGTTCCTCCAAGATGGCTCCCGGGACCCGTGATCTGCGGTGGAGAACTGAGGAGCAGACTAAGGCGGGGTCATAATCCGCAAACCAAGAAAGGTCAGTGCAACCCTCCAAAGACGCTACATCCCCGCAACCCAGACCCCTAAGGAGCAAATAGAACAACCATCCCCACAGCGCGTGAACGCAAAAGTGAAACTGTACCAGCTAATGGAAGCCGCCATCGTAACTCATTGGTAATAGCCAGAACGTAAACGCGACCCCATCTGCCCTCAAACCAACACAGACAGAAACAACAAGGGTCAGGGCGAGGCGGAGGATAAGCGCAGCTCTTGTGGAGGAAATAAAGAGCGGTAAACCAAGCGCAACTCCCCCGAGATCCCAGAGCATCTCTAAAATCGAAACCACCAGGGGGGAGCCGCCATCTTGGGAGAATCGGAGAGGGAGCCCACAAGGATATCAAATGTACAGAGAGTACGATGCTGGTAAGCGGGGGAGAAGAAAGAAATAGAAAACAGGAATGCCACACGGGGAGAAGAAAGAAATAGAAAACAGGAATGCCACACGGGCGGGGCAAACTAGCAACTGCTTCTCTGGAGAGGGGAGAAACCACCGGCCACACAACAGGCCCCCGATCCGTCCTCTTGGAGACCCGGAGAGGGAGAGCACAAGGAGAGCAAATGTCTGAACCGCTAACCAAAGAGAGGTCAATGCAAGCCTACTAAGGCGGTATTCCCCCCCCCCCCCCCACCCCCCTGCAACCAAGCCTCGCAAGGAGTAATAGAACGCGAAACTGAAACAGCTAATAGAAGCTGCCATTTTAGCCGAGTGGAAATAGCACGAACTGAAGCACGGCCCCGCGGTCACCGCAGACAGAAACAAGGGTCAGGGTGAAGCAGAGGACAAGGGCAGCTCCGGTGGAGGAAATAAATAGCGGGAAAACAAGCGCAGATCCCCGAGACCACCCGAGTGGGAAGGGTCTCTAATTTCAAAACCACCAAGCGGGAGCCGCCATCTTGGGAGAACCGGAGAGGGAGTGCACATGGAGTACATCGCGGAACGTAGATGAGAGGGGATTAAGAAAGAAAAAATGATCACACAGGTGAGGCAAAGAGGCCTCTGCCTCTCTGGAGGAGGTAGAAACTGCTGAGCCAACAATCGCCACGGAAGAAAAGCTGAACTAGCCTGCACAACAGCCCAGATGTCTACCGCTCTCACCCGGTGGAGGATAATAACGCGCTTAAGAGGACATAAACACAGCAGGCGGGCGCGGCCAAACACGCCTAAAGGACAGGGGAACAGAGTACAACTTGGCGGTGACCCAAGATAAAGAGAGGGCACATGTCGCGGGGGTGACACCCAGACCTGCCCACCTGCAGGGACCAGAGCGCAACCCACTGGACCCTACCCACCGACAGCGGTAGGAGATCAACGCTACAGGTTGAACACTAAGCGCTAGCTAAATAAAAAAAGTGGCAGAAGGAAGAACTGGAAACAAGATCCCCGCAGCTGAATTGGGTACCCCACTTGGAACAAAATGGAATATTCTGAAACATCAATGGCGCTCCACGCAGCAAACACCCTAGACCAAGCCTAGGATCACACGTGCAGAGCAATCACAAACGCTTGCTCACCAATCCATAGCCCAGAACAGAAGTAGTAGATTTGAGCGCCACCAACTGAGACGTGGGCTCATAAACATGGTGGGTAATGAGGGGAAGATTGTGCAACAGCCAAAGAAAATCAAACCAGAGGCACACACTGAATCTCCCATCAAACACAAACCAGACATCAATAGCACACTGGACATGATACTTAAACTAGCAGAAGTCCACGACTTGGCCAGATCAACTAAACAAACCACGGACGCCATTCAACTTGAATTGGCCGCCGTCAGAGCTGATGTACATGCAACAAACAAAAAGCTGTCTGTAGTGGAGCAAAGGGTCAGTGATATAGAAGACTGAGACCTCCGTACAAACAAGGCGGTCATAGCGCTAACCAAGACTACAGAAAAACTCCTAAAACACACTGCGGAGCTAGACGACAGAAACAGAAAGGGAAACATAAGGATTCTAGGCGTACCAGAGGGAGAAGATAAAGTAGGCTCGTGTCTGACTCTCATCCAGGATTTAATCCTGAAGCTCACGAATCTCAAGTTCGATAACCCCTTTGAACTAGACCAGGCATATAGGGTGCCGGCATTCAGAACCACGAACGGAGCAGACCCGAGGCCAATAATCTGTAAACCGCTAAGATCACATCATACAGAAGCCATCTTCGGTGTAGTAAGAAAAAGCTAAAATCTGCAATGGAACGGCCACAAGATAATACTCACACAAGATTACTCCAAAAGTACAGTGGACACAAGGAAAGGCTTCCTAGCTCAGAGGGAAAAGCTAAGGAAGGAGAACATTCTTTTCTCCTTCGTGGGCCCTACAAGGTTCAAAATTACTGACAAAGGGAGAACAAACTTCTTCGAAAATCCCGGAGAGCTATCCAGATACCTAAATGGCCCGACTCAGCAGGAAATGGAAACGGCGAATACGCTGTCGAGCAAGAGAAGAGCTTCACCGGAGCCACAAGTGGAATAAAGTCTCCAGCCACAACAAGAAAGTGGCCAAACACAACAGACCGAATAGCCTTAATCAACAATTTCTCAACGGTCAAACCACTCTACCTCAGACCTACCAAATTTACCTCATAGTAACTCCTATCGGCTGACCACTAGGGTGCTAACCAGAGAAAATGTGCACAACCAAGAGAGTAAAAGCAAAAGATCATTATAGTCCACTATTAGGTCACTAAAGCGCCAACAGGAGTATTTAATAAAGTAACTTTAATAAACAAATCAAATACCTTATGATAACAAGACCTGCCTCAGGGAACATGACCAAGCAGCGCATATCGAAACCCAGGTGCACCAAAGAGACTAAGATAGGGTCATGGAAACCAGGACAGCGGAGTCAAAAGGAGGAGTGCCTTAACCCAGTGGACAATGGGGAGAAACATACCCACGAGGGACTAAAATACTTTTATATATCCTTTCTATATACACCAAAGGGGGCAGAGGGAAGAGGCCGCTAGTTAGTCAATTAAGTGTTTAGAGCTAGAAACACAGTCTAGAGTAAAAATTTGCACCACTACAGCGAACTAGTATATCCCGGGGCGGGGATCTCGCCGTCGCACATCTACAATATGATGGTATAACGCAGGGAGGGTGAGATGGGGAGGGGGGGGGAGAGGAGTTTGTCCTTTCAGTCCTGTACGTCTATATTGTTTTGTCCATGTGGTGTCTTTGTGTAGTCCGTCCTGTGCGATTTTGCTATCTCGATCATCTACTCCAACACTTTCCACTACGACCAAAAAGTCCACGCCTCTCTGCTACCAGCTCATTACTGTACCTAAAACAAGGGGAACACACAGAGGAAGGGGGGTGAGAAGGAAGGTGAGGCCTGCACACGGTAAGCCATGACACATAACACACCTACACCTCATAATAGCAACACTGCCGTTCTAGCAGACCTCAAGATAGTTTCCCTCAACGAAAAGGGCTTAAACCACCCCGTTAAGAGAAAAAAGGTTCTAGACTACCTAGTGAAGACCAAATGGGATGTTATACTTCTACAAGAAACCAAACTCTCAATGGAAGACTCGGCCAAACTAAAGGCAAGATGGATAGGAGAGGTAGGGAAGAAGCGAGGAGTCATCACACTGATAAACAGAAACTCAGAGATCACCATTGAAAACCAACAGCATGGCGAAGAAGGTAGACTGCTAATAACACACCTGAGGAGAGGTAACAAATCTATACTGGTAGCTAATGCATTAGCCCCAAATACAGATGACACGGTATACTGGGAAGGGATCGCAAAATGACTGAAGGCAAGCTCCCCAAATGACATGACAATACTGGCAGGAGACTTCCACCTGGCACTAGACTACACCCTGGACAGACCGTCGCGGTCTCACGCCCTGCCCCCAGACTCACACAACACTCTAAAGAACATATGCAATAGATTCAACCTGAAAGACCCATGGCGACTTCAGCACCCCGACACCAGAGACTACACTTTCTACTCCACACCTACAGTAGAATAGACTACATTCTCATCTCAGGCTCTCACACACACTTAATAGAGCACACGGACATAGCGGCTAGAACAATTTCTGACCACTCATGCATTAGCCTACAACTAGCAGGGCGCCACAACGAAAACCCCACCGCAGATGGCGGTTCAACAATGTAGTCATGGCAAGACAAGACAACAAAAATAGAATAGAGCAAACCATCAAAGACTACATTAGGGACAATGATACACCAGACATAGACGCCAAATCCCTTTGGGACATGCTCAAAGTGACAGTTAGAGGGACAATGATAGATATCAAAGCCAGACGAAACAAGGAAGCAAAAGCACAGCTAGACCAACTAGGAGACATCAAGCGCCTAGAAACAACACACATCAGCGACACTAGGAACCCCAACTACCTAAATGAACTCACAGGAAAAAAGTATGAATACAACAAAATCATGAGTGAACGAGCTGGACTGTGGATAAAAAAAAAATACAAACAAATCAGCCTATGCGAGGCAAACAAGGCGGGAAAAATTCTAGCGTCATACCCTAAGCACAAACAGAGACAACCCACCATCACAGACTCAAGCAACAACACGCACTCCCACCACAAAGACATACTACGCACATTCAGGGACTTCTCCCAATATCTTTACAAAAGAGACAAAACTCTAGACCAAGAGGGATGCAATGCAAAGCAAACATAATAGTCCTACCCAAGGAAGGCAAAGACGATTATCAACACAGATTGCAAGATTTATGCCAAAATCCTAGCACAAGATTGAACAACGTGCTCCCTCAACTGATTAACAACAGACAAGTGGGCTTTATGAAAACACACATGTCCCATGATAACACAAGACTCCTCTGCCATGTTCTTGAACAATCTTCAAAATCTACTAAACCAGCGGTAGTAATCCCACTGGACGCAGAGAAAAGCCTTTGATAGAGTGTCCTGGCACTTCTAGAACAGACCATGCAAGCATACAATCTGGGAGAAAGTTACATGAGGAAAGTAATGGCACTGTATAAAAACCCCAAGGGACAGATAGCTATAAATGGGACAATTTCAAACAAATTCAATCTTCAACGGGAACAAGACAAGGCTGCCCCCTATCCCCCGCGCTGTTCCTACTGGCATTCGAGCCCCTGATTAGAGAAATCATAACCAATAGGAATATGCGGGGAGTCACCATCAACAAGTCCCCAGCCAAACTTGCAGCCTATGCAGACGACATACTCCTTATTAACAGAAGACCCAGAAACCTCGATCACAGCCCTTATGGACACCAAAGTTTTGTACTCTGCCCAAACAAAGACAAGTCTGAATGTATGCCACTCAACATACACACAACCAGAGAGGTAATGGGCAACCCGGGTACGTCAAGTACCTAGGGATCCAATGCGGGAAGAATATGAAGTCCACTCTCGACCACAATGAGAAACTAACCACAGAAAAGATTAAGAAGCTACTAAAAGCCTGTCCGCCCAAATTCATTATGTGGCGGGGAAGAATAGACCCCATAAAAAAGATGATCACACCAGTGGTCAACTACCTGGCTGGCATGCTCCCCCTCACACTCACAGACGAGTTCTTCCGCAAGATAGACCAAATGATAAACAAGTTCCTGTGGCTAGACAAGAAACCTAGAACAAGTCTACAAAAGCTAAAACTAGAAAAGAGACTAGGAGGGTTAAACGTTGCAGACTTAAGGACATTCGAAACTGCATTCATAGCAAGACAGGGGATGTACTGGATCCTACCAAACCAGACATACACGCCAATCTGGCTCACCATTGAGAAGGCCATACTAAACAAAACCAACCCAATAACTCTCCTCACCGCGAACAAACCGGCACAACTGAAGAGCCCTATACTTGAAGCCATTGAAAACGCAATACTTAAGGTAGACTAAAAGCTCGAACACAGTATTAAAAACTCGAACTGGGAATCTCTGTGGGGGAACTCCAAGATAAAGTATAGAGGGAAACCCCTAGACAGAGTCCTGGAAAAGACGGGTTCTCATACCCTGCCCAACTGGAAGACTGGGGGGGGAAACCATGCACTTTTTATCAATATTATATGCTTTTTGTCACTAGCGCGGCACAGGCGGTGTGTTACGCTGCTTACGAAGAACTTACAATGTTGAAAAAATAGAGGTTGGCGAGCTTCGCCTTTCTTTTCATCGACATGGATCATCAAACTGTATTTTTTTTCAATACTGTACGTTTTCGTAAGGAGCGCAGCACGCTGTCTTTCCTGCGCTGGTTACTAGAAACCTATATTGAAAAAATAGTGCAACCAGTCTCGCATTACTAACAGGTTGAGCTGTTTGCGTTGCAAATAGTATTCCAGCACCAATAGCTCTACCTTTCAGAAATGCGAGACCTATTGCATTCTAAATGCTTGTTAAATCTTATCTACAAACTGCTTTTAATGGTATGTTGTCACAGACCTGTTGTGGACAATACCAATACCCAATGTGCATTGGGCCAGCCCACTGCTTGCCGTTGGTAGATTTTCTTGTGAATCTCATTTGCTTGCATCCTATTCGACTATTTTTATTCCACTCCCTATGTTTGTTACTCCCCTGGTGTGTAGATTCCTTAATATCCCTTTGTATTATTGTATCCTTCCAGTAATCCATACCAGGGAACTCATTTTAAGGTCTGGTTCGTCAGCGCAGTTATCACCTGACCTTATTTGAGCAACAGAAAAATAGCTTTCAGAAGTACTACTAAGAGAGTGGCCTAGGTTCCTCCCATAAGTTGTTCTCTTGAGTACATTATTTGATTAGGCAGACGTGCTTGCATTGCAGTTTTTGCTTTGTTGGAAAGCAATTGCTCAGTACAGCAGGACTGAGATGGTTATGATGGCAAACCAATGATCACAGCTATAGGCATGACCTGCTTTATGTAAAAAGTTACGATAAAGGTAGTAGGCCTGTCATATTAATTATAAAAACATGTGTCAAAGTAAAAAGGCATTTAAACACTGTTATCAGTGTGCATTAAAACTTCCAGAGAGGCCGTTTTGTCTTCTGGAATCTCACAGATTGCTGTAGTAGGCAAGGGTTTTGGTGTTGATCCTCTGTCAAATCATGGGGCTAAGACTTGCACCGTGAGATGCCATAGGTTTGATCTGTTTATTACGAAAAGTTGTGACAAAGGAAGTAAGGCCTGGTTTATTTATTGAGAAAACATTTGTTTAAGCTAATTGGCCTTTAAAGGTGGATTGTCATCACACTGTTTTACAGGATGAAGACTGGAATCTCAAAAATTACCATAGCGGGCAACGGTTTCGGTGTAGGTCATGCCCTCTGACAAACCGAAGGATTAGGATGTTTTCACAGTGATAAATCCTTGCTAGGACTTTTGGGGTAGAGTTTTATATTTTGTCAACTGTAAATGTGGTCCTACTTGTAATTTTATAACTGTAATGCATTATGGTTGCCAGTTAATGTTCATTTTAGTAGGACTGTGTTGCATCTGCCGTCATGCTGATGGTAAAGGCTGTGGACCTTATTGATTCATTGGGGAAAGAAATATCAAATTCCATGATTGATATGTTTGTAATGCAAAGGTATAGCAAAGCCAGTAGGCCTGACTTGCTTATTGTGAAACGTGTTTAAAAGCTAATAATGATGGAATGATATTACACTGGTCTAAAGCGGGGAGGCAGTTTTTTGTTACATGTAATTTTACAGATTACAGTAGTTAGTGTTTGGTTTTGATGATCCACTTACTCAAACTGTCCAGAAAGAGGGACTTTATACTGTTTTGACAACTGTTATTTTGTACATATTGGTAAGTTTATTACGCTTTGCCTTGTGGAAAAGCATAAAGTTCATTGGGGACATTTATTTCACATGCCATAGATTTGGTCTGTTTATTTAGTTACGACCAAGGCAGTAGGTCGAATTTATTTACTATGATAAGTGTATATTAAAGCCTGCAGACGTGTATTTTATTACATGAAATCTCACAGATCTAGCATTTTGAGTTGACAGTCCTTGGTGCGTAGAAGATTTTCTCTGCAATAATTCTTGGTATGCTCTCTTAATAAGGCCTTATAGGCTTATTTGTCTGCCAGGATCTTGTAATAACAATCTTTGGCAAAGCAAGTAGGCCTGGCCTTTGCAGGCTGTGTGATAGTTACCTTTTCTTTTTTTGCAATCAGTTACCACATAAAGAAAACGCATAGCTATTTAGACATGGCTACCGTTTTCTGCATTAATATATATAAATTTGATGTTGCTGTCATAGAGTTGCATTGTGTAGAGTGTACATTTAGAGGGAAATCCCTTTACCCCACGACCATTAAGCTAAAAAAGAACTTTATTGCTTTCATATCTTTATAGTCCTTCATCATTGTCACGTTTTAGCCACCGTTTTCCTTATCACATTTTAAACCATTTAAGATACCTCATTAGACGTGCTTTGCATATATGAATTTGGAGTATCCATGAGATGAAGATACATGTGACATTTCACAAATATTGGACCAATTTGAAATCCTAATTCATTTTATGTTATCCATGTTCAATGATAGTTAATTTAAACAATCCAATATTTATGATGCTAAATAATAGGTGATGTACCATAAGAAAGCTTGTGTGTCCACTGTATTCTTTTCAGAGTAGTACTACTCCTAATGTGCGCACCACCCACTACGACCATCGTGCATGCACACAAGATCTCGAATCGATTAATGGTGCGTGTTGATTTCCCTCCGTGCCATACAGTCCAGGACTCTACAATATGTTGGGGGTGCTTTAACTTGGTGATGTGCCTACGGCATACGATGTTAATGCGGCAATCTGAGTAATCCTATTAAATCTCGAGTTTATTTCACGGAACTCGGAAGAGATCTGCTTAAAACTTTAGCCAAGATACATACTTTAGAAAAAAATAACATAGAGGGAATAAGCATATCTCTCTTTCGCTCTTTCTCTCTTTCGCTCTTTCTCTCTTTCGCTCTTTCTCTCTTTCGCTCTTTCTCTCTTTCGCTCTTTCTCGCTTTCTCGCTTTCTCTCTTTCTCTCTTTCTCTTTCTCCATGCTCCCTTGGAGCATGGCCCAAATACTACTTCCTTTATTTGCAAATGGTTTTCTGCTGCTTTCTCGTCTGGGATACATTTGTATCCACGGTCAGCACTTACTAAGAGTACATGTTTTTGCAGGCCGTCTGCCCACCTCCCGGGTGTCCACATTGTTCCTTGCCCTGTTCTCTCCTTGTGGTGTTGCCCTGTCGTTGTTGCTTGGCATCCCTCCCCCACCACTCTGGTGTTATGTTCATAGAAAAATGGAAGGTGTACTCGTTGAAATTAGACGCAAAATGAATTAGTGCAAAAATTCTTCTTTCTTTATTCTGATAATCTTTAAAATAAAAAAACGGCACACAGCCATCGCGTTTCATTCCCAGTTGTGCCAAGAGGGAACTTCGTCCCAATCGGCCAATAGGCGTTAGGGGAGAGGGGTTGGCCTAACGGCTAAGGCGCTCGACCTCGGACCTGGGGATCTGGGTTTGAGTCTCGGTAACGACGCCAAAAACCCCCTGTGATTCTGGGCAAATCACTTAATCTCCCCGTGCCTAAAAAAAAATAAAAAATAAATAAATAAATAAAAAAATAAAAAATGAAAGTGTGTCCTCCATGTAACGTAACTGGTGCTATGTAAAGCGCTCTGATAACTGATTCGGTTCGGTTCTAGTTCGCGCTATATAAAACTCCCAAAAAAAAAAGAGTGCAAACAGCAATATCACGAGCGGCACAGTATGCAGCGTCGGAGAAATTATGATAATCTATTTAGTTGATGAGTAAATCAACCCAAGGAGGTTACATAATCCACGAGGAGTGGCGTCTCATCCCAGGAAGCGGGCCAAGGAAGGGAACGTTTTTTCTAATCCATAGACAACCTCACAATGCCAGTGGGAGGTGGCCAATATAATACCGTCTTGTAAAAACAAGAATAATAAAAATGAGATGTAATTCAATGTCTTTCAAATTCTATTGTATTTAAGTATTACTCTTCAAAGTGGTGATTCACGCCATGCCAGGAATCGCCATTCACTTTGAAGAGTAATGCTCTCGATCCACTGCCCGTCTTGTGTATCCCTTTTTAGGTCTCGCCTGTCGATGCGCATGCGCATCGAGCAAGGCGAGAGTATTGCGAGTTATCCACTCTTTATCCACACTGCAAGGAATCGTGGCGATTCCTTGCAGTGCCCGTGACTTTTAAGGTCAATGCGCATGCGCATTAAGCTTATGCGCATGCGCATTGACCTTAAAAGTCACGGGCGCGTGCATGTCCGTCTTTGTTTACCCGCTCCGCCCCCTCCCGCCGTGTCGCCTTGCCTACTCTCTTCCACAGCCTCCCCCAGCTCCGCCCCCTCACTACTTGATTGCACGGCCGCTAGGCCGTGCCTCCCCTACTCTCCTCCCCCCTCCTCCACTCCAGGGCACTTTTCGGTTCTCTCTTGGCAAACAAAGTTCACTTCTTGCAAAGTTACGGACACACAATTTCAGCGATGTTCTCACTGTGGCCGCCAGAACTCAGTAACCGAACAGTTTTAAGATGCTCTTCAGCTCTTGCAACAAAAGACTAGACGACACGACCCTGGCAAGCACCGGAGGCGCATCGGTTAAAATCAGACTGACAACAGCGTCTCGTTTGTAACAAACGGGGCTTCTAACAGCTGAAAGCGCCTTGACGAACAGGCAGACATTCAGCAAACACATCTGGTCCGGTTTTCGGACCCCAACGAATCATGCTCCCCGCGCGCAGCGCCCTGGAAAGGGACAGGTCGCACCAGGTATGTAGGAGAGTCTAAACTAAAAGCGAGTGCTAAGCAAAAATAAGACATTAAAATCGTAAATCGCACGTGCTCAGGTGATTTATTTCAGGGCTTGCATGCGCTTCTTAGAACAGGCTTCGGTCTCAGCCAGCGTCTTGGCAATCGTACTGTTTGTTGCAAAACATGGCAGCCACCCTGTGTTTTCTCTTGAGTCATGCCCCCTTCCACCTCCCCGGTTGCCATGCCAATGGATTCTCCCCCCATCCCCCCCGGGTGTTCAGGCAGCCAGCGAGTGCCAGTACATTCTGTGTTTGAGGCAAACATCACACACCTCTGTGGGTAGGGGGCATCCATGTGTGTGCGCGGGAGGGAGGGGGCGGTGCTGCACAATACAGACCGAACTTGGTCAACACCTGTCAAGGAGACCGCCCCCACGCAGCGTGCTGCATGTGGTGTCCTATGCAGGGGTGGTGGTTGGGCCAATGCAATGTCTTCCAAGGAGGGCGAAGCCTGATGCGTAATCAACACAGCCGAAGCACTCCACCAAAACAGTACGTACCCACCCAAAATAATGCAGATAAAAATGCTTTGTACTGGGGAGGGCATTTTATCTAGTCAACAGAAATACTTAATACACCGTTCTATACGGAGATGTGCTATAACGCCGATGCACCCCAGCCTCCCCACGTGCAAAACGTGTAATCCTGTGCAAAACACTGTTCTGCCTCAAGAACCAGAGGCAATGCAAGATCAGCAACTACCACTCAAGCAATACAAGCTTGACGGGACAATCACAGGATGTGCACTGCACTACACTTAACCGGTCAGAAACCCTCCAATGAAGGCAAGCCAGCAATCCCCTCGAGCGATCACTCAAGCCATCACTCAAGCCACCGACAAAAGCAGTGACCTGCAGGCCATGAGTCGAGCCTCGGCAAAGACTAGCCACCCTACCATCAGGGCCACAGTAATTAGGAGATGTGGCGTTTTCCGCATAATTATGGCATACAATCCTTCACTAGATACATATTTGGTAAAATCTGCAAATAAAATGTGTTTCCCAATCAAATAGATCAAAAGTTACTAAAAAAAGCATAGAGTGTTGCAGGTCCTTGCATTAAAAGCGGTCTGTATCTCTAGTAACAATACTATGAGTCTACCCAACTAGGCAGGCTTACTTTGTAGAATACAGGGTCAGTCTTAGTCCTCCAAATAACACCCCTAGAGGGGAGCGGCTGGGTTTTGCATCACTTTAACAGACCTACTCAACCACTTATCAATTCAGTTTTGATAGAATAAGCCACTATTAATCACATTAGAACGTTCACACCCTCACTCACCCTCACCCACCCTCACCCTCACTCACCCTCAACCCCTCACCCTCACACAGTGCAATAGGTCTCGGAGCATTTGAGTTAGAGCTTTTAGAAATGTTTATGGCTTTTTTTTTAAATTCTTTAGCATTGGCTACAGGAAACAAAAATGCTAAAGATTTACACAAAAACCCATAAACAATTCTAAAAGCACTAACTCTAATGCTGCGAGACCTATTGCATTTCCAATGCTTGTTGTGTATTATCACTGGGACCATATGAGTGTTTGTCTTATTGCCTGATTTTCTAGGTATCCCTATAAAGTAAATAGGTATTTTTCAGTTTACTTGACCAACTGTTGCCAGTTATTTAAAAGGTACATAGAGTGGACTTTGGCTCCACCGAGATGGCTGTGACTCATCATATGCTATTGGCTGTTTGGTGAGTAAGTCCTTCTGCTAAGGAGTGCTTGCAATGCCATGCATTAAATGCTGTTTTATGTCTCAAAAGTTCTCTGAATCATAACCCACTTAATGCTTTATTTAATGGATTTATTGTATGTAGAAAGCAATCTCAATTTTTTGCTTGCTTTGATCTTTAAAACACATCGTGAATACACCTCAGTGCCTTTGCACTTAGTTAAAGGGAGTTTTTAGCAAAGTATTGGGTCTTAGGGAAAGTATGTATTGTAATTGCTGTTTTGCTCCGGTGCATAGCTGAAAACCGCTCAACTGCATTTATTATGGGAAACTGAGATCGCCTCCTTCTACTGCTGCACCGAGCTGGGAACATTGGATGATTTGTTAACCGTTTCTACAATACAGGGTTCCTAAGAAGTTATGTGGTTCTGCTGTTGAATGATGAAAAGGTATTGTACTCTGAAAAGAGGCCCCTGGAACCTTCATCACCCTTAAAGCTGGTGGCACCAGGCTGTCTGTCCCTGCTCCACGTACGGTCCAAATCACTTCCATGCTTTGCACATACAATGTTATTTTGTTTGCTCAGGGCATGTCCTGTTTCTGGAGCCAAACCCTTTCTCTTACAAGTTCCGAGCAAAAAGAATTCTCTGCCTATATGAGACACAAGTTACAAACTAATACAGAAAAGGTAAAGCCAGGTTAGCGCGAGCTTCCCACTCAGTTCCTGCTCAAGCTCTTCAGTGCTGTTTGAAAACAAGGATATGCTTGTATTACAATTTTGCAAGAACAGTAAGTGAAGAGCTACTCGTTCTTTTGGAATGTAAACGAAGATAATAATTCTGAAACTCGCATATTGAAAATTCGTTTATATAACTGCACCCTTATGTTTGGGGTTCACCGAATGATGCAGTTTATGGATGGTATGAGGGCAAATGTGTTAAGTAACACACTTTTCTCCTTTTGTCTATAGCCTCTTGGTGTGTGTCTGAGAATTGATGGTGTGAACGTCCCACCCTGTGGTTGAAAAGCTTTTATATTGTTGTGTTAGTACATGGTCTGGTCCCATCACCTTCTTTGTAGGATCAATTCAATATTTATTAAAGATTTGGAACTCCAATGAGATCCACAGTAAAATACATAGAAAATGATTACATAAATAAAGTAAAACCTAAGAAACTCATTTCTCGGACCGTCATAAATTTTGAAAAGCCTACATAGCGGGTCTAGATTTTCCCTTACATAACATTAGTAGATAATGACATTTACCCTAATAGGCTACATAACGAAGGTTTTCAACAGTAATACCATTTAACTCATAGGCAAGAACAGAGGCCCGAAAGACCTCAACCATAGCAAGCGACGTATGTTTAAGACAATACTAAAAACATAACAGCTTCTGTAAGTATTAAATAATATGCATCTCATCAGTGCTAGTTAAGATTTTCAAGCATTTAGGAAGCACCACGTAACCGCTCTGGCAGAAGATAGGATTTGAGATTAACAGCAGAAGGATTAAAATAAACAAAACATAACCTAGAGGGTGCAAAAAGCAATAAACAGCAGCCAGTTCATGTGCAAAATATGATCCAAAATCGGGCATCGGCAAAGAGTTCAATTTAAAATTAGCAGCAAGAAAAAGAAGCAACAGGGCATATCCTAATCTGTGCAAAGAGAAATTCAGTAGCAGCCAGTTCATGTGCAAAGTACAGTCCAATGTCCCGCTTCAGTTGAGTTTTACGGTTTGCAACGAGAGAGAAAAATGAGACGACGAGCACAACATACCCTAACTGTGCAAAGAGCAGTAGATAGCAGCCAGTAAAGGTGCAAAATACAATCTTAAAAAGGAGAAAATATTAATACTTCATAAAAGAGTGACGGACACAGGGGTTAACAACCCATTTAAGAGAATATATAAAAGATTTAAAATATATACATAAACTCCTTAAAATATTGAATAGTTTTACACAGACTGTTTTGTTCTTCGGGCAAAAGAGAAAGTCACGGGCTGAAGCTACATTTTTAACACAATTTTTTGTAGAAACATCGGCCGAGGCCAGCAACGACGACTGCTGGACAGACAAACAAAATATGATCCAAGTTCTGAATGTTCAGCCTGCAGAAATTACACATTTTTCAAATTCTGGGACCATTTTGCTGTCAATTGTTTTAAAGGTAAAAGATTGATACGACATGAAGTGAGCAGTCGTCTAGTTCTATGTTCTAAATTCCAAAATAGATATTTCTGTGAGATTCTCGATGAGTTCGTCCTGGCTATTATCTTTAGTCTCTTTAGACGTACAAAATGTAGTATCTCTATTATAGCTATTCTTGCCACTTAAGGTTTTTCAAAAAGATTTAAGTTCTAATGGCGGGAGAGTGATCACTGATTCCTCTTGTACACAAAAAAGTTTTAGTGCCAAAGAGAAATCGCGATAGAAGTACTTCCCTGCCATTTTGCCAAAGATTTCTTGACACATGAAACATCCTAATTAATCAGGCTCGCTGTTTTTTTTACTGTAATCCCCAACATAAAGCCCTGGATATACCTTGGATATAGGAGCTTATTAAGCCAAATTCCAGTCAATTGTAGGTTAAACGTAAGACGGAGCATGCTGTGCAGCATTTTAAAAACCCGTTGACTTTGCCAATTCATGTTCTTGCTTCCCTTGATCCGCTCCTAACTACTGTCAAGCATCCCTCTGATCTTTCCTCTGCTGCTCTTGTCACTGTATACCTTTTTGGTTCTCTCTCTCTCTCTCTCTCTCTCACGCTCTCCCACGCTATTACAGCAAGTGTAATGTTTCAACATGTAATAGTGTTGAGTTTCTATATATGGTTTTACCTTGCATTGGCCTGATGCAATCATGTTTTTTTTTCTTTTGAAGGTGCATGTCATGTATGTTCAAGCTGTAGCGTTGAGCCTTAGGTGTGAATGTGCCATGTAACTGACAGCAGTTGGGAGTCTTTGTATTTTGAATGTAAGTGTGGTTTTCTGAATGGCTGCATGATGTTTGAAGGGTTAGTCTGGTTAGTTTAGAAAGTTTCTGGGATGTTTTCAGCCTGACAAAGCGAGAATAAGGACGATATTCTGAAAGGAAGCAGAATAAGGTCTGTAGGGAATGGGGATTCACTCCAGGATGCTAAGATGAAGAGTTACTTTAGGGGGCTCCCATTGCGAGATTTTCTAATAAGTTAAGGACCTCCTCACCAGCATAACGGGCATACATATTTGTAAGGCATATGTTCAGCCCTGTGTCCAATATTAGCTCTGTGAATAGCTAGTGGGTGTTTTTTAGGTCGAGCCTAGCGCAGCACGCATGCGCTGCTCTGCTCGACTTTATGTAAGGGCTTTAGAAATCTCACCACACTCTTGTGCGTGTGCTTTTGGTTTTGTCCCAGGCTATTGGCCTTTCCGTGCGTCTTTGTTAAAAAGACGAACACGCAATGGGCAAAGGTGGGCGCATGTCCTGCCTTTGCTCCGCCCACAGCCTATTGCGCGCGGTTACCTGCACAGGCACCATCTGGTTTGAATTATCGTGCCCAGACGCGTGCGCAATAATTCAAACCAGATGTCTCGCTGTGGCGTGTGCACCACTTGCGTGCTTGTTTGGCGTTCTCATTCCATAGGCTCCCATTATTTTAACTCCATTCACTAGCTTCTACCTTTGTTTTATTCCCTCTGCCCCCGCTTGCCTTCTTTCATCTTTTTTTCTCCCATCGTTTCCTTCCTCTCGTTGTTCGCCTTTCTCAGACTCTCTCCTTTACTTCCTTTTTGCGTCTCTTCACTTTTTGGTTCAACACCCTTTCTGCCTACTCCTCGCTAGCCCCGCCTTCACATCCAGGACGCATCGCCCTGATAACAGAATGCTGCCCAGCGGCTCCATGGTTACTAAAGCAGAGCACGCCTGTGCCTTGTACGGCTCGAATTCCACGCGTGGCCCTTCTGTACCCTCGGCCTGAAGCCTCAACCTGGAGCCTCAACCTGGAGCCTCAACCAGCACCATGCCACGTCTTAACATGGAAGAGTACTTCTGCACCGCCCTGAAGGACAAGCTGCTAGTGTAAGAGGAAAAAGTGGGGTGTTCTGCAGGGAGGAGGAGGGAGCGTCTCGTCAAGACATGTAGTGGTTGTGCCTTTTACCATCACTGGCAGCATGACCGGGGCAATGTGTGGTACAAGCTGCTGTAGCCTCCCGACGAGTGCCGGCCCCTGGCATTGTTTTACAAATTAAATATTAGGCCTATGGACTCCTGTGCCACTCCACCTGATGCGTAAATGGGAGCTACACCCCTGCTGGTTACCGAAGTTTGGGGCCTGTGCATTTCAGCCCAGAAACGACTACGTGAATGGCAACACAAGCGCTCTGTGTTCCATAGCTGGGGAGGGCCAGACCACAGGCTGATGACATCATTATCCATTTCCCTGCGTCCCCACCCGCTCCCCTCTGTCTGCTTCATCCACACGCTGCTGAAACCCCTCTTTCACGCTTCCAGCAGCCAATAGTGATAGCAATGCAGAAATTAATTAAATTCTCTATTTGATGTCACCACAACACAGTATCCCACCTAGGCAGGTCGCCATGTTCCCGATCCCAGTGCATTCTGTGAGCTGTGTTCTTTCTCAGCTTTGGTTGGTGTAGCACATCTGGTAGTAAGCTGCATGAAAGTCGAGGCCTGGGGTCCTCCAGACATGGGGTTTGCGGCGGCGCTGTGTATACCCGAGACGGTATGCAATACATAATCACTACATGGATTTGTGTAGTATGTGGAAGTGTGTATTAAATCAGAGTTTCTGCAGTTGTGGCTATGTATGACTTAAAGAATGGTGGAGCTGGTGTTCTGGCATAAAGCAGTGAGCTGTGAAACGTCTTGCCTCTCCTTGCATGGCTGGCGCAGTAAGACGACCCTGTCCTGCACCGAGCTCTCTGTGCACCTGCTGATCCATGGCCTCTTCACCAGATGCCTCATGGAACCGGCGCGCGGGCGCATACCATTCCTGATCAAGGCACAGCCTTTCCCTAGTCCATACACAGACAGTTTTGGGCCCATGTAAAGCTCTAATCAAACCATAGGCTGGTGAGCTCGACTACAGAGACTTGTCTGAATGTAAGCGCTTAGGTCGGCTTCGGCCAAACCCTTAGGCCGCAGTAGTGTTTTTACTTTTCAAGACATATACACACTGCTCCAGGGCAGTGCACACTGACCTTGCTGTTGGGACGTGTCTACATCCCTTGGGGTTGAAAGTGACTGAGCAGACACTGGGACCACAGCAGCTTATTCATTGTGCAAACTTCGACGGAAGCCTGGTGGGGCAGGTGGTTGGGCGAAGGTGGGTTGTAGCATGAGCCAGGGTGATCTGAGGGTTGGAAAATTGCTAGTACATAAATTGTGTTCGGTTTTAACTCACATTTAATGTTCCAGTACTTAACTGCCTTGGACGTGGGTATGTAAAGCAACCAAATATATAATATTGCACCCGTTCGCATGGCCATATGGGTGCAGTTCGAAAATACAGATGTGGAACATCCTTTGTTTTTAGGAGTAGTTAAGTATGTACAGTAAATCCACACAGCAACGAGACCTGAGCTTTCAAGTTTCTCGTGTACAGGCGTGGGTAACTAACTCATCAAGTCTAGAATTTTGGGTTGCATCGTGAGACTTGTAGTTCATTTTTGTACCATTAAAAAAAAAAAAAAAAATCAGGACTACAAACACCAGAATGAAAAGAAACCAGCATTGGCATAGCCATTAGGTCTCGCCTTTGGGACCTTTATAAGTGTTTAGCCATGCAACAGTTGATGTTGTTGCACCAAGGATATGGTGCTGGATAACCAAACACTTCTAATGTCCCAAAGGCGAGACCTGTTGGCTATGCCAATGCTTGTTTTTGTTGTTACCGGACTCAATGGTACTGTACACCTCGTGATTTTGTGGACCTAGTTGGCTCATTCCATAAATGCCCTCGATTTTAAAAAGCCTTTCACTTGCCTCTGCCAAGGTGTGGGTGAGAGGTAGACAGACACAAGCCTAGATTGAGTTCGTTTCTGGATCACTACCTAAGTACAGATATGGTAAAGGTGACTTTGAAATGCTTCCAGACAGACTACTTTGGTGAGAGAGTATGATTTTTCAGGTTAATGTGGGAGCGACTCCACTTCTTATAACTGGCTTCTCCAACCAGTAGCTCTCCAGCTACTTGTAAGTAGCTTAACTGTCTACTGCCAAGCCTATTATTACATTGAAAGCTTTTGCTTGGTTTAATACATGTATGCCAAAATTGAAAAACCTATGTTAGAGATGTAAATGTGTGTATTTTCAGAACTCTTTTTCAGAAGTTGATGTTCAAGAGAAAAATGGTTGCATTTCCAAAATATATTTAAAGTTTATAAACGAGAGATGTCATGCAACGTCTGGGAAGATTATTACGTTGATGTCAGCGGCATTGGAGCTATGACTTTAATTTATTGCCCAGGTAGAGGTATTCCAAATCGATGAAGTCTTCAAATCGAGTCTGCAACTGCTCATGCGCACTTGCTTGCAAGACGTTGTTTACACTGAAGGGCTTGGAGTCCACCCATTGTTTACTATTTGTTGGCTTCAATGTCACTCTTGTTTGCTGCCTTCACATTGGCTGATGCTTGTTTACATTTTTGCTAGCAAACCTGTGCGAGGTATCTTTAGATAAAAGCTCTTCATGATATTTTTTAATGTATGCGTTTCTTCTAGGATGTTAATTGCTAGTAGTCGTAGCCTTTTGGATTGAAATTACTGTTCCCCCGATTTTAATTTTGACATTTCAATTGCTTATTTCGCAGAGTTTATTTAAGAGCAATAGGTTGAATTTAATGTGCACCACGTGTCCGTAGGTGGTGTTTGGGAGAAAAGACATTTTCATGTGATATCTGCCATATGCAATCTTTCTGAAGTATATGGGGAAGACACATGCCCGGCTCAGAAATAACATGCTTACAGGGATAGCCTTCTTTCTAAAGATGTTATGGGCGGAAAGAGAACAGAATGCAGATTGATACGTACTCGCAATGAATGTCCACATTTAAGAAGAGGCATAGTTTTAAATATAGATTTATATACAGAAAACGTATGGAATGCTAACATCCTGTACTTGGTACCTTGGAAAGTTGTATGTAGACTGGTGTTATTGGTGAGGGTTTCGCCAATCAGGATGAATAGGAACAGGTGAAGTGGAGACCTTTTGAGAAGCGGTTTGTTGTGGAGTAAAGTAGGATAAGGCACCAGGATAGAGCTATGACTTTCATTAGCCACATTTCTTTGCTTGTTAAGGATGTATTGTGCGGTGGCGCTATCTCTTGTCTCTCGTGTGTCTCATGCGCGCGCCCAGGCTCTCCACCCCTTGACTAGAGTAAATGTGCAGTCGGATCCGGGGCAGCCGGGCTCGGGGAGGGCTGTAACCCCGGGCGGGGACTGCACTCCTCTCCCGGGCCCCTCTGGAGAGTTGAGGTGCGTGCGAACGGATGCTGATACGTGGCTCCTCGGTGTCTGGGGATGAGCCAGTAACGGCGACGACGCCTGCCTACATGCCAGCGTCGCCGTCATCCGCTGCTCTGGCGCGCATGCGTTCAGGGTTGTTTTCTGCCCTTGGAGACCTCAGATTATTGTGTTTTGAGCGACTGAAGTGTTCACTGCCGATTTAAAATGCATAAAGTCTACAGGATGGAGGCGAACTAATGTGTAGTTTTCGCTCTGGCACAGCAGACTTCAAGTTTGCATAAAAGTCTGACAATGTTAGTGTTTTTGTTTTTCCATAACCCTCTAGGTGTCACTCCTGACATTTACAGAGGGAGCTGCCCAGGGAGTGGTTCGGACCAAACCGGCGACACAGACACGCTTGGAGTCCATCTCATCCAGTGTACTTGTTCTTTGAAAAACGAGCTGTCGGTTTTAGTTACGCTCTACAATTTGTGATTGTGCATGTGAGCACATATGTTAGTTAATGCGCTGTAGTGCGTGTAACGGTGTCATATCTATTAGTGTTAACGTGCACTTACTCGATCTGTGGTCTTGTGTGCTGTGAGGTCTCCGATCTTGGTGGCCTGACACATGTTGCTGTACAGATGTTGGCAGGGTATCCTATTCACATTGCTATAAAATGCACGCTGCTTTCAAACCTTGATAAGTAGAACTATCCCTCAGGTTACAATCCTCTTACAGGCTTCGTCTGCAGTAGTATTTATTTGGTATCAGTCCTTCTATGCTTCTTACCAGACATTTCTCTTTGTTTACACTGCTTTTACGGGGTTGAGTCGTAAAACTGCACAATCTTAATTCGTAGACCGCAGAGCTGTCTCTTCGGGTCCAGGGATCATTAAACCCTCAGACAACAGTATACACGTCGTTCTTTCCTGCAGCAGTGTTGCCTGGTGGCCTACACTGATCTTGTGGGCCAGACACGGATCCCTCTGGTAATGCCAATTGCACAGTGTCAGACAGCAGTCTTTGTGCCTAGAACGAGCTCTCTCTAGCAGCAGGAAAATACATTGTGAGCAGCCCTTTCCTGTTTTTTCAATAACCAGTGGTAGGGTGTGTACACCCCTGGGTCAGTGTCATATAGTGCACTGTGCCAGACCCCCCCCCCCCCACACCTTTTCTGCAGCGAAGGCAAACGCAATCCATACCTTATTTGGTACCTGGCTACCTGCCTATAGTCCTTTGGGGCTCACTGTGGACGGTGGGCGTCCTTTCCCCACTTACTGCCCCGGGTTAGTATAACCAGTGCATCTTTTCATCTTTTGGCTAAGCTGGTTTAAGCTCTGCCCCTCTGCTTCTTGTTTGCACAGATTCCCACAGGCTGTGCCCCTCTCCTGCCTGTGTTAGACTGTCACCTTTCCTGACTCTTGGGGGGTGGGGGTGGAGGGGGCACCTCCTTGACCAGTACGCATTCCGTCTAGGAATGAGTATGCCTTGGAGCTACATATCAGTTTGTAGAATGTCATGGGATAAAGCGTGTTTTTGTCCCCACCATGGGTGCTGGTGACGGTGAAAGACCCTGGACAGGACAAAAGAGAAGAGACATCTGCCATCGGAGTGCCAGCTAGGCCTGTGATGTAGGTCAGCACATCCAGCCCACGCCCCTCTTCTGGGGGAGGGGGAGGTGGAGTGTTCATGCACTGTTCTAGGCTGTTTCCCCCATCATAAAGCGACCTCTACATTGCATGTGAAACCCACCATTAATAGCCTGTATTTAGTAAGTGGAAAGATGCATTCATTATTATGTACTACCTGAAAAAAATCTTTAATTTAGGCAAATGCAGTCTTTTAGAGAGGGATCTCACTCCAGATTTAAGGCATAAAACGGAAGCGCTTGATGTTCAGATTAGATGTGGAATACCCGTTTCTTAGCTTCGGATGCTTCAAGCTAAGGCACAGAATACTATGTTCTTCTAGGAGTGTTTGTTACCTTAAACTTGGGTTAGTTTGCAAAAGGCAGATTACTTTCTTCTTAAATGCGTTTAACACCAAACACATTTTATCCTGGAACTAGGGGGTCAGTGAAGGGCTCTCTTCTAGAACATGGAATGCAACTTCCTTAGACTGCTGCAGCCTACTAGCACGTAGAAGCATTGTCCGATTAATACGTCTAAGCATACCCAGCCTGGGGGAAAAACTGTGGACAATGGTTGATCTGACATCCACCATCACTTTTTTCCCCTCAAGGTATGCTACCTTGATTAGATGCAGCCACACAAAGTTGAGATATCAATTCTGGATTTCATCTTTATTCTCATTACTAAAGCAGTGGCGGTTAGATAGAGCAATGCATTCAAACTATACCAGTTTCATGTAGCCTGCTGAGATCTGCTTTGTTGTTATCAGTGGTTGAGTTTTGGGCATATTTTGTGCATGGTTCCTACATGATACACTGACTGTGTGTAGTTTAAAACAAAATATATATATTTTAGTGTCACGGTTTTCGGGCTTTCCCCTAATGAGTGATTTTATGGAAATATTGCTCTCTGAGGAAAGGAATATGAATCTTGTGTTTGCCGCTCGTGTGACCGCCCCACTCAGTCCAACTGCATCACCAGTTCTTTGCTTTAGTTTTGGCCATAACGTTGTAATGGCTGTCTCCATGCCACAATTCACGGTGTTGAGATGGATGGTGTTCTGTGTTTCATTGGCCTACTGAAGTACAAAAGAGGACTTGTGTTACAGAGTTAACTGTGGTGTGGTTAGCAAAGCAAGCAATTGGTCATGCGAAGCTCATGCCCTTCTAGATGGGGCGCCAAACTCCCATCATGCTGCCTGCAGTACAGCATCCCCATCTATAGAGATCCTTCTGAAACCGACCTTCAATCTCTTACTGTAATTTTATTTATATATCACTTACTATACCCCTGAAGAGGCATTGAAGCGCTTTTCGACGAGTAGCACTCTACTTCGTAACCCAAAGTGGATTAGTTTAGGGAAATTTTAAGTTGTTAACTCAAGCAGTGGACATATGAGCCTCTTAGTTGGATTGAATAGGATAACGGAGGGATAGAGGAGGGCAGAGTCTAGAAAGTTTTATTTGGGAGATCATAGTATTACTATTCACAATACCCTCCCCGCACCCTTAGCACTAACCCAGAGTGCAGTAGTGAATGTGTCAACAACGGTGGCACAAGCTAAGCTGCTCCATGAGCCCCACTAAGCTCTGAACATGATAGGCAATATGGAAACTAACATGTCGGTGCAAATACTGCAATGTCAACCGTGCTTGGCATATTGTGGCAAAAAACTACGGTTTAGCATTGGTGATTTTCTTCATCCGGGCAGTGAGGATTTGGGGATAGCAACAGTGTTTTTAGTTTGGTAGGCAATGAGGAAACTGGCATGACAGTGGTGATCTGCTTACTGGGGCAATGAGACTACTAAATGGCAATAGTGTTGTACTTGCCGGAGGGGTGGCATTGACACTGGCATGCAGTTGAGTGTGCATTCTTGGGCTGTGAGGATTTTGGAATTGTCGTGACACTTAGTGTACTAGGTGGCACTAAGGATCAAAGCATAGAAATGACGGTTTGCATACTTAAAAAAATATACTGGCATGAAAGTGTATCTTTTACATACCTGAATGAATGTGGCTATTGTCACTGGCTCGTACCTGGCTAGTATGGATAAGGAAGGGCAGTGAGGCTCCACCTACTAGAGTAGACACTATTAACACTCTGAATTCTGGTGCATAACTGCCTCTGGATTGGACCTGTAAAATTGGTATTCTGAAGTTAGTAAGTAACCTGCAGCACTCCTAGAACTCTGCACAGCCACCAGCACCTTGAGCGGCTTCAAGCCGTGGGTAGCAGGGCATGCCTATTTGAGCATTAGCAGTTGAACCGGATAAGCTGGAATTTTAATCGCTATCCTGGCATATTGGAGCAGCACTCTTTGTGGAGAGCATCATTATCTGCATCCTGGAGCACGTGAGCTGCGCCTGGAATAGTTGTGTAACCCTATCTACACCTCAATGGGCAGATCGCCCAGTGGCTTATCACCTCTGCCAGCTTTGTAGAGCGCTCCAGTGGCAGCTGAGTGCCCCTGCCTATGGGCCTTTCCTGGCTACACCTTTCTCCCAGCCACTGAGCCCCATGCAACCTGTAATGTTGTTACGAAGCAAATGATTGGATTAAAGAGGGCGAACGTACATAAATTCAAAGTTGCATAGTGCTTCCTCTTTCAACCGGCGTGTCTCGCACACGGGCACCTTTCACCATATTTAGAGGCAGCACACTGCTCCAACCCATCACATTACTTCATTAAAACCTTAACTTGACACGGTAAAGAGAACAAGTTTGAAAGACCATAGGACAAGCTTGACAAATAGCCTCGGCATACATTAAGCTATTCTCTCTGCTTTCCAAACAAGGGATAATTAATAGATTCAAATGCTTTATAAATATTTTCTGGCCTAAGATGAGGACCCTTTTCCTGATTTTCACAAGTGAGGAAATGGAAATAAAATATTACCTGGAAGGCTGGTAAGCCCTTGTTGGTGTCATTCTTAACCTATCTTAAATTTAAAGTTACGGTCCATAGATTTGAACACTTAAATGTACCCAACGTCTGGCGTGGACACATGCTCTTATGTTTTTTGTCTATCCCGGTCTAGTGAGGTCAAATAGATGTGTTCGCTTTTGTCAGTCAATGACCTAAATATAGACATGCCTAGTAGATACCCTGGAAAATATTTGGTGACCTCAGCCAAAACCCTTAAGGTCCTAGCTTTCTGAATATACCCGAACGTCAGGCAAAGACTATGGGCGAAGGTCCTCACCTGTCATTGATAACCTGGCATAAAAAGTAAGTAATTTAAGCACCTAGCTTCGTTGTTCTCATGTTTCATTATATGACCTCGAGCAAGGATCCCTTTCTGGGGTACTAATCTGATGTGTAGCAAAGTTGATAAAAACATGTCAATCTTCAAAATATAAGCTCTACTGGAAACCTAGTCACCTTTGCCTTTCTGTCATATGGTTATAGCATCTACATGTTTGCTATCAATATGACGATAAGACTAGACCTCCCATGTGTTAATTCAGTGCCATCTATGGATTTTTATTGGCAACAAAATTAGTGTTTTAGTCACGGCTTGTGGAGTGTTTTTTATTTATTTTTAAGATAGAAAAAAATGCTGGCATTCGTGTGACTGTTCGGGTTAGATTTATAGTGACAGTCCTTTTTGTGAATTTAACTGCCACATGTTTGGTGTATTTATTTATAAAAGCTTATGGGTGCAGTGGAGAGCTGTACAATGAACTAGAAGCAAATTATACAGGGACAGTGAAAGAAATTGAGTGTGAAGTAGAAAAACGAGAAGGAAAGTTTAACTACAGACAATGTAAGGCTTGTGTTTTTGAGTCTGTTTGAAGTTTTTCAATTGTACAGTACTACGATTCTGCAAGGGACGGTTAGCGTAATATACGTTGTAAGCCATAACGACATCATTTAGTCAAGATAACGTGATAAGCATGGAATGTCAATGTAGGGATACAGTAGTGAGTTAGCTCTAGCAGACCAGGATGAATACTAGTGCTAAGCTGTGAATGAGGACACATGTGCAAGAGTTACATGTCCGTACGCCTAATGAGATGTTTGTATGGCAATCCCTGCAAAAATAAATAAATAGCTGAGGCGGATCGCCAGGCGAATCATAGATGAAGATTGGGACAGATTCAAGCATTTTGATAGAAATGTAACAATAACTCTCACAAAACAACGTAAAAGACCACACTGCATAGCGACTCGCCAACATTCCTCACACCCTCCATCATTGAAGGATGCAGAGTTAAATATCCAGTTCTAATGACCTCAAAGTGTGTGCGTGAGGGGTGTCATGATGAACAAGACCAATCACGTCAGTCAACAACCTCAGCCTACATGTCCTGGGTCCTTGCCACAGTGTCGGTGATGTCGTCTGACTCGTGTGTATGATTAGACTACTAGTCAGATAAAGTAATATCCCAGGTTGTTTTCTCAGCCCAAGCATGTCTTCTCTATGCAGGACTACACTTTTGGGATGTGCCCAATTAAGCATTGATTGCTCCCAAGCTGCAAACTGTGGGAGTTAAGAGGATTTCCATCTGTTGGTAATAAGACACTTAGCCACTAAGAAACCCGAAAACTAGAAAGATGGAAGTCACCCCGTGTTTCTTGTGTCTACGAAACCACCCCAGGATGTATATTTCCCACTTGTCCGGCTCTGGCGCTCAGTGCAGCGCCAGGAAACCCTTTGTTGGGTAGCTGTCGTGCTTTAAAAAATTAATAAATAAATAAATAAATGTGATGTGATGCTAGTCCAGTCGTCCTGTATACAGGGGCAGGACCAAAGCATATGTGGTAAGTCAGTGGCTATATGGGTGCAACGCGGGTAAACTGCATCTTCCCTATGGTAAAACCGATTTACATTGGCAGGTGAGATAAGCCCTGTGCACTAGGTAAAGCTGAACAAGCTTAAACCGGGCATTGTGCAGCACATTCCTTGGCCCCGCCAGCAAAGCGTCCCATTCCTTATCAGTACATGGGTGTTGCTAAGTCCACTTCCTAGTGTTGTCTTGGAGTTAGAGCTGTGGAATAGCGTGGGAGCAGAGTGAATCAGCAAACCAACGTATTGGGCAGCTACCCCTACCCATCACATGTACATACTGGATTGCGAGATGGATGGGCTGTTCGTTGGTTATGTCTCCCCAGTGATTCCCTAGTGTGGCAACCTGTGAGTTATGAAATAAAAATTGATCTGGGGCTAGGCTGTCCTGCTCCAGCAACATCTTGTATGTTGCAAGGAACCGTCCCTGTACAGGTCCCCCAGTGTGTAGGCCCGCAGTATGCCATGCTGTCAGTTCAGTTGTCGATGTGGGATCACCAGTCCTAGGTGTACCTTGGTGCATAGGGAATTACATATTTAGTGATGCGAAGGCATCTACGATAGCAACAATACGCAACCCTTAGAATTAGCGAGTCTGGTACATGTGTGTGTAAAGGTGAAAGAGATGCAGAATGGCAGGCAAGCTCCAACTAGCTGAATATGTGTTGTCTGACCAGTGCAAACCCGCCAGCCATTTGGCAATCCCACTGGATTTGGACTGTGAGGTAGTACTGCTCGAAATGCGGAGCAGCCAGGCCCTCCTACCCCTTAACCCCCACTCCTGGCCCTGGGATAGAAGAGCGTCACTAAAGCCACCCTGCACCATGACTTGTTCCTGATAAACTCTTGCATCTGTTGATCAACCGCACAAAAGAGCTCCACGGGATGTGAATAGGAAGGATATATATATATATAGACGATTTTTTTCTTGTGTGGCGGGGCTCCACCGCACAGGCTATGGCATTTGTCGAGAATCTGAATAAAAATGACCTCAACCTGAGATTCACAGCTGACATTAGCGTTTCAGAGGTACATTATTTGGACTTACGGGTCTTTGTAAATGGTGATAAGCTAGAAACAACCCTATATAGGAAACCGACGGCAGGGAACAGCATTTTGCACGCCTCCAGCAGCCATCCTCCTAGTCTCATCCGAAGTATCCCCTATGGGGAGTTACTTAGGCTGAGGCGAAACTGCACACAGGACAGTGATTTCAGAAAAGAGGCTCAGGACTGTGTTGCAAGGTTTGCCATAAGGGGCTATGACCACACAGACCTAGATAAGATCTACAAAAAGGTAGCGAAGATTCCAAGAAAACATCTGTTTGAGAATAAGAGAGAGGCAGACTCCTTATCAAATAAGAAAAATACATTTCGGATGATCACTACCTTTTCTGATCAAGCCAATGTCCTCAGGAGGATAATAACAAAAAACTGGCATATCCTGCACACGGATCCGGTAATAGGAAAGGATGTCCCTATGAAACCATTGGTGACATTCAGGAAACTTAGATCCATTAAGGATACAATAGTGAACAGCCATCTCACACCTGTTAAACCAAAAGTGAGTGCAACTCTCAAAGACATGAAAGGCTTTTTCCCATGCGGGAAGTGCCGGGCATGCGAGAACAGCAAACGAGTCCTATCTTATAAAATACCGGGGGTATCCAAAGTGAAAAACATCAGACAATTTATTACATGTACCACCCCCTATGTTGTTTATTGTCTCACCTGTCCCTGTGGACTCCAATACATTGGGAGTACTATTAAAAATGTCAAAATGCGGATCCTCGAGCACCAACGAGCTATAGTGAATAAAGACATGGCATATCCCGTGGCTCGACATTTTGCCCTGGTCCACCAAAGCAATAGGGAGCTATTGCAGTACTTCGGTTTGGACCACATCCCCCTGCATCCTAGAGGAGGGGACAGATTACTTAGCCTCAGAAGACTGGAGTCACGATATATCGTCGACTTGCAGACTAAACAACCTTTAGGTCTCAACAGTGGGGAGGAACTTATGGTTCACCTGGGGAAATGAGATACTTTGCTGAAAAAATGAAACATTTCAGACAAACTGATAATTGTGAATTGGGTGTTGCAAATAATATGTACAGGATTGTATAATATTGAAATGACCTATACTCTGAAACAGCTTATTATGTGTGATATATGTATGCTATATCTGTATTTAATTCGAAACTTGTGAGTTTCTTTGATCATGACGTGAGGAGATGATGATAATTTTGTATGAAATGATAGCGAAAGGAAAATAATGCTATAGAATTTGCACTGGTTAATGTGGTGATATGCCGATACACGGCTTGATTTTAGACTTGTCTTAAACAATAGTTCTTACTATAGGTAAGCGAAAGACATGAATATGCATGTTTAAGAACAATAGATGTAATCATGGAGATGATTATTGTTAGTTCTTACTTTGAAATATGGAAAAATGCCGGCAAGTGAAACATGCAAAAAAAGGCCCAGTTGTTGTCTTATTGTAAACGGAAGCCTTGGATATTAATGCTAGCAATGTGGTGATCTGCCGATACACGGCAATATAGTAAAATAGGGAGAATTGAAGCTCTTTTGTCTGATATTAATGCTTATGACAATGGGTATTTAACCATCTTAAAATGGCCGCCGCGCTAGCGCTCCATGGATGATGTCCGTTTTCTATCTTGTGGGTATTCATTAAATGCTATCGCAAGAGTGTAAACTGTGTAAACACTGACGAAGGACTTGACGTCCGAAACGCGTCTGTTGCACGAGTGTTGGTGGGCTGAATAAACTTTGCTGCTTTACCCCTGGAGTGCGCTTTTCGTTTCTTGAAGGAAACGGTTCAGGAGCTGAAAATATATATATATATATATCTCCATCCATCCACAGCCTTGGCTCGATTTTGTGGTCCAATGGCGCTCTATCCACCGGTGCTATGACTTCCAAGCAGAGCCACGCTTTGATGTATTCCACAACTCTCTTTTACCAAGAGAATAAGTCAGCACTCACAAAGGTTTCTTCCCAATCTTTTTATTTTGTTGTCATTGCTCCAGTATTACGAAGTAAAAAACCAACGCGTTTCGCAACCAAATGTCGCTTGTTCACGGTTAGTACAACAAAGTTCATGCCTCTATTGGAAAGGTTCAAAACTACTAGTTCTCCCTCCATTGTGTTCTCCATTTGGACATTCATTTCTGTTTCTTCTGGCGCATGGATCTCGTTTCTGTACCCACTTTTTCTGAGCCATCTCCTTCTTTGCCCCCTTCTGGTTGTTTTTTTGATGTTGTTCCTGATCTGGGTACCCATCTACTTATTTATGTGATGCATATACTGCTATATATGTATATACTAATTTTAGTTTCTGTACATACATAAATGTGTAAGGTATAAATATATATTGCATTGTTATGTGCATAGCAGGATTCTTTTTTAACTGTCTTGTTCGTGCTAGAGATAGTTGTATTGTGATTATGTTGGGAAGAGCAAGCTCTGTACTGGTCCGCCAAAGCTGAAATGATTCTTAGTAAACCTTATTGTTTAGGGTAACAAATTCCATAGTTTAGCTGCTTCTGCAGAGTGAGCTGTTCCACCTATGCTTTTTTTTTATTGTTTGCCGGGAATTTGAGACTGGGTCAGTCTAGAGTGTAGGTTGCTCTGTTAAATGTATTTTATGATTGAAAAGTAATCTGGTACTGTTTTATTAAGTGGCGGCTCCTCCGCTAAGACGGAGGAGCGTCGCCCCACTGCTCAAAAGGAAAAATAAAATGATAACATATATAGTTCTTATAATTTTATTTTCCCTATTGCAGTCAGTGGTGAGGCGTGGCTGGCCACGTGTAGGGGAGTACTGGATGGGCACTCCCTAAGTGCACATGAAGTGTTTGGCCACCCCTCTTGGTCTGAACAAACCGTTCATGTTCACTTTGCATGTTCCTACCAGGCTACATTACACAGCCTGGTCAGGAACATGGACAGGCTCCCTTTAGCAGTCTGAGCGCTGATCCATGGCGCTCAGGCCAATCACAACACTGCATTGCAGCATTGTGATTGGCTCAGGGGAGCTGTCTGCCTGGGTGCCTCCTTCTTCCACCAGCCGGGACAGGACGATGACGGAGGAGAGGCGGCGGCCAGCAGTTCAAGGTAAGCCTTTTAAATTTATATTTAATTATTACATTCCTCCTCCTACTCCCGCCGCACCACTCCTGACCGGTAGCAGACGCTACTGCATTTATTACCTTGTTGGTGATACAAACCGCTTCAAGGAGGATCTTCTGGCAATTGGGAACCAGTGGAGGGCCTTAACTGCAGGGGAAATATGGCCTTATGGCTTTACATGTACAAGTAGTCTGGCAGCAGAGTTCTAAATTCTCTAATTTTCTCATGGTTGATAAATGGGAGCCACAATAGAGACCATTAGCATAATCTAGTTTTGATAGGAGGAGTGATTGTTGCTTGTACCTTGGCGGATAATTCTAGGTGTCGGAAGATACATTGCAGTATTTTCAGAGTAAGAAATATTGATCTTGATACCTTATCACCTTGAGCATTAATGGGCAGTTTGGAGCCAATGATGATTCCAAGGTTTCTTACCACCTTGAATAGTTATAGCTAGAGGAACCCAAAACAATTGATTCTGGTAAGGATTTCATGTAGCTGTTGAAAAAGTGGGGTGGGTTGATAAAACCTTGAGGGTCTGTAACATTAATATTGTTGGATTTTGTTGGGAAAGGAGGGATATGGATCACATTTGTTCTTTTGTGTAGGTAAGCTGAGATCCAAGTGAGGGGTATACCCTATGAAGGATTCTTTAAGTCTTAGAATTGATGTCATGATTAATTGTTGAATGTAGGTGAAAGGTCCAAGAGAGTAGTGCAGCCGTCTGATTTACTGCGTTTTGGGGGTTTGCCCCATATGGCGATTCGGGCCTATACAATGGCTTTCTGGACGGAATCCTAAGACATCTGGGCAACTGCTGCTCTTTCTATAAGCTTTTTTTTTTTTTTTTTTAACTCTTCTTAAAAAAACTGTCAGGGAGTTGTTGATCACTTTTCTGACTGGGATGCCCCCTGAAGTTGTTGGGATGTTATTTAAGATTTGTGGGGGACAAGGGCCAGAAGGGCAATTGGCTGGCCTTCTATCTTTGACAACATCCTGAAATTCAGTTGATGAGTTTGAAGGAGTGCAGAGGCTATGGTACCCCCCACCCACCCCCACCCCATTTAAAGGAATGTTTTGGGTCTGGGTTAGTGCCTAATGTATTTTGTGTTTTTAAGTCCTATATATATCGGGTTTGATTGTATGAGTTGGTAGTTTGTGACAAAATTCATGAGAAATGGGATGGAATTTAAGGTGCATTTTGGGTTGTGAAATTCTGAGAGCATTAAAAAGAAATATTAATTGGGGCATTTTGTGTTGTAGATTCTGATCAAGTGGTAGTTTAAAAAAATATTGAGGACTTGTACATTCTGTTTAGTCTACAGACAATGCAGCCCAAGGGATTAAATGATAGATATGACCTTTCATGTTATCTATAGGGTTCTACATATCGGACATTTATACACATCAGTTTTACTTAAGTTCATTATATTTCATCACATCACATGTTAATTTGAGTTATGTTAAGGTTATCTTCGCAAAATGATAAATGGCCTACCCCTGAAATACATAGCAACAAAAAGTGATATTATTATAAGTTTTAATTACATTATGATGTAAATCTTGCTTATCTAATGTATTACTTGTACTTGTATGTACACACCCAAAACAATCATCAATGATTTGCGATTTGACTACATGTTTATAATTGCATATTTAGGATGATAACTGCATATTTGGATGAATTTCTATGCACTGAGAAACAGCATTGACTAGTGAACCTGTAACGCTCTATTGTATGTATAGTTTTGGAATACGTGTTATAAATATGGCTTAGCCCATATAAAACAGTTCTTAAGCTGTGCATTGACAAAGTGGGTAAAGTAAGCATGTAAGTTCATTCATCACATGTACAGTGAACGTGAAAAGACATCTTCACTGAAGTGTATTTCTATTTATCCCCCATCCTTCATTACCTTATCGGAACAGATCACTTTAGGATTATTATTAAGATGTTACACTATGTATTGAACTTGCAACACTTTTTCATTTACCACTTATCTTGAGTGTTTACATTCTGGAGCCGCGTTTCATAACGCTCACTGCCGTCTCAAGTTTGATAATACTTGACAGATTTTTATACCACACCGTTTTTTTATTTGGGATTGAATTTGTGTAAAAACGCAATTTAGATTTTTTACGAGTTAGATGATGAGTTGGTAGCCCGTCCTCGGTGTTGTTTAGGTTGGAAAAGGCTCAAAAACGGTTGATTACGGAGTTGCCAGTCCGTTTTTAGTGTCGTTGATGGAAATATAAATATAAATATAGGTATGCCAGGGCAGAGTTCAGGAACGCAGCGGGACTATAGTGCGCATAGCGCTAGTAACGTGAGATCTTTGACAGTGTTTGACAACACTACACATTGCATAGCGCTTCTTTCATAGGGAGTTAGCGTTTAGACCATAATGTTTAATTCCTTTTTTAAAATGGCGATCTTGGTTTCCTTGGTTATCGGCATACTGGTTGTTAGAGTCCGTTTTCAGTGTTGATGACTCTTACATGCTACAAACGAGGTTGATTCAAGTAATGGCGCGAGACGTCTTGTTTCAAGGCAATTTGGATTATACCGGGATACGAGGCTGAGAACTACTGTTTAAAATATTGGCGACACTGCAAGAAGGTAAATGGGTATTTCGGTTGTATTTGGGATTGATTGTTACACTAGCCTTACTGTTGCAGGATAGTCATAGTGAAACTCCTTGGAGCTAAAAATCACTCGTTTTTGTGTTTTAGGTCAGAATTTAGCGCGTATGAGGTGGGTGCTTTGAGATTTAGCGGATTGTTCATGGACATTTGGAGTCCGTTTTGGATACTTTTCAATCATATCACATTATATATTTTCTAGATTGGAATAGTCAACGCAGATCAGGTAGGACCCCATGTTTTTTATTATTAAGACTTTATGTTATGAACATCATGTGAACAAACAGGTATAAATGTTTTGGCTGTTACTTGTATTTACAGGGCAATACATTTCAGATTTATCTAGGTAAGCGGATTTTTTGTTTGTTGGACCAGCATTACTATTTTTTGCACTATTGGTGTCATTGGTTTTTATCTGGTTTAGGCAACTTTAATACTGGCTTTTTCTTCGGTTTTGTCGCTTTATTCCTACAGTTTTACTTGAGGAATTAACGTCCATTAGAGGTATGATGACATTTTATTTGCACATATATACCCCCATGAAATACAACACACATAATACACTTACCTGTTTCATTGTTTCTACCTTTATTACAGATTAGCCCCTGATGAAGGCACACCCTTAGTGCCGAAATGCATTGGGCATGATATGAAAATGTGAAAATCAAGTACCACATGTTTTGCGTTGTGATGATTTGAAAACTAAAATGTTTCATGTATAGAATTGAGAATCACAAAATTATGTGTTCAGTTGATTTATTATTGCATTTTGTAATAACGTTCAGATGATCATAGAAGCATTAGGTTATGGATTAAAATAACTGAAGTTTTTGCTTGTTTTGTGTTTACATTGATGAGTGTTGGATAACACATAGTGAACAGTGCGCAACTAGCTGAGATTCCTTCTCACCTAAACTAGCGTTTAGTCTATGTAGGCATATTTTAAGTGAGTTTTTTTGTTTTTTAATTAAGGAAATATTTAGACTTAAATGGAATTTACTACTAATATTGGTGATTCCCACCACTGGAAAGTTTCTGGTAAAAGCAAGCAGGTTCTGTTCAATATAGGTGGCAAACTTGAAGATCATTTTGGCATTAAGAAGTAGCTGGAGAAGAGTCTCAACCTGGCCACATTTCGTGGCTCCTAGGATGAGGCAGTCCAAGATT
Organism: Lissotriton helveticus; assembly: GCF_964261635.1. Lineage (NCBI taxonomy): Eukaryota > Metazoa > Chordata > Amphibia > Caudata > Salamandridae > Lissotriton > Lissotriton helveticus. The sequence continues at coordinate 794,914,817 of NC_136072.1, forward strand.
AGATGTGGGACTATTAAAGAGTAGGACGTTGCTTCTGTAACTTTAGAAAAGAACCAGTTGGAAGTTTTTTAGGAATAGTGAATACAGGCGAAAACAGTGTTGCAGTTGTGGATGGTTTGTTCACTTCTGTTTGGATTGCACTAATATAAAATCCCATTGATCTTTGGTGACCCAAAATGCTTCCGCTGCAAAAAAGATTGCTACCTTATCTTTCCAGACCATGGAGTTCCAATAAATGTGTGCGCCAATAGCTGTACGTTGGTCACTTCAATTATGTGGGCTGAACTTCCACTAACACATGTGCCTTTTTCGGCCTGACCTTTGAGGCCGCTTGAGCAGTCCCTCCAGACTGATTTTTTTTCCCCAAAAAAATATATGTATGTGTGGGTGATAAGTCATCATACACAGAGCGGCTTTCTGTCGGCGGGCTTCATTCTTTAGTTACATTTTTACTCACACTTTGCACGTACCCACCATAGCTTAAAGCATGGGACATGGGTCGACCCAGTTTACCCATAAGCTACTTTCACTTTGAGCGATTACACAAAGCCTAAGTGCATTGTTCACATCCGCCTAAAATACTTAAGTAGTTGAAAATAAGGGTCAAAGCTAACAAATTATAATTAACTTTAAATACCCGCGATTTATTTTGCCTTGCTTTTTTAAAGTTTGCTATAACGTGTTTAAGTGACACTGCAACATTGTTGTTCCTGCGACTTGAGCGCTTTGTTAGGTGGTGAATTATTCTGGTCCCTTTTATAAACAGCCTAATTTAACATTTTTATTTAAAGCATAAGGTAGACACATTTGGTTGACTTGATGTTTTCTTTTTTCTTTTTGTGACCTAATATTTCAATTAAAGATAATTATGATGTTACCAGCTGGCCAAGGCCAGCCTGTTTGGTTTGTCAATGCTTTTGTAGAATGTCCTAGTATTGAGTTTCCGATAGGCACTTCCCCTTGTATATAACATCGGACATGGCAACTCGAGCATATTGCGCTTGCAGCCTGCACCAGAGTAATACCATTTAGTAAGCGCTTAGCAGCTCCTTAAGATTCTCACAATGTCAGTGTTCAAGAATTCAGACCAAAACACGACCCATATACCAAATTACAGCTCCCAGCATGTACTGTCAGTATCTTATTGTGCCTTGGTATAGCGCCAGCAGCCGTTGTTATAGCAGCGCATTCTTGTCTTCTTGTGGTAAAGGTACTGCTGCCAGTAGGAGCCGTGCCATAATGATGCCAAGCTAGAGGGTGCCCCGTGTCACTGTTATAGCGCCAAAAGGGTTTCTCCTGCAAACTTGCGGTGGGTTTAAAGGAGTTGGCTATACAAATGAAGGGTCCTTGTTCCCCTCTTTACTCCCCGCGTTGGAGAGGTGCAGAATAGGGTTAGTTCCGCCCGGGTTTTCATTATACGTCCGTGTGATTTGATTCCGTGCCAACCTACACTCACTGGCTGTGTGCTTAAAAACAAATCTGTTTGTCTTGTATAATTCTGGGTGTGTCTCGAGAGGACTCCTTTAAGGTCAGCAGAGGACACCGTGGACTTTCATTCCAAACATGTGCGTGATCTTGAAGACAAAGGAAGTGGAGGGCACAGCCAGTGACGCACGGTCGTTGTATGAATGTTATACAGAGCAACCCTTCCGTCACATTAAATAGTAGCTCGAGGTGCATTGATTTTTGAGAAGGGGTGACTTTTGATGTGAAATTTCTCCTGTGCCTTGCGGACAGCATCTTTTGTTTTCCAGGCAGACAAGCATTCTCTTTCTCCTGGCAGGAAAAATGTAACTCCCTCCTGATTGGTGGAGTTATGTTTTTTTTTTGTTGCAGCAGTTCGGCTCCCTTTTGACTAGTGCCTTAATGCATCCTTCTGGCTGCCAAGGGGCTTCCACGGCACAAGTGAAGGTACTGCAGGGATCATCAATATCTAACCAAACCAATGAAGGATGGCTCCTAGACTTTACCTTCAATGCTGATCCAGGACTTCTATAGACTACTTGACAATGTATTAACTTGGTATTCCAGGTGCAAAGCCACCAGTTTAGAATGCAGCATGCCTCCACAGTCCAGATTGGAAATAAAAATGAAAGGTCAGTTTATAAACTGTTTGAAGTTCCCATTAAGTGCCCAAACATGTTGTTGATGGATGGAACATGTAGCGCCATTTTATAATATCTTGATCTCCTTTTCCAGTCATGGGTCTCTGAGCTTTCTCTGGCATCGGAGACTTGTTCTCCAGAAATAAACTCAGTTCTCTGTGTTAAAGTGTTGTACCCTTTATGATGCAAAGTTACAGCAGAGTTGAAGCTCATAAATTTCGGTTGGTTGAAGTTTTTAAGCATGCAGATTTCTGTTGGCTACACTTCTTAATTGTTACCCTTTAATTAGTATTCCCTGCTCTGTGTACTAATCTAGTTGGGAATTTCAATGTTCATTAACTATCTATCAGATTAGTTCTCCTCTTTGATGCCCCATTCTCTGTAAACTCAATCAATACTTAACAGCTTTAAATTATTTCTGTTTTTTATTTAAAAAAAAAAACACAAGTCATTCTACAAATCGCGCGGATCAGCGTGCTTAGTCTGTTGTAGGTTACAAATGCACTTGATCTATCCAAGGTTTACTCCTCTAGGTTGGACATTGGTGATCTCTTATATTTGAAGAGCTCACGGTCATACTGACTTCCAAGCTGAGTTTGAGATTAAGACATTGGCTGCTGGGTTTTCCACCCAGTTGGATACTGATCTCTAGGAAGGATCTATGTTATGCTTGCATGATGTACTGTGTGAAACATGAAAAAATTCACGGAAAAGGTGTCAGTCGGTGCAATCCTCCATTAGTTCCGTGGTTGGTGTGATACTCCCAGCAGTGCAGTACTGTGCTTGTAAAATACCGAGTTCTTAAACAGATTTTAGGTTGATCTGGCATGCCTTGTGTGAAATCGGATTTATTGAACCGGTACTTATGGGATTCCTAGTACAGGGCAACATTTGAGATTTCAGGTCCTCATGCGGGGCACCAATCTCAGTGGTTCCTTCACCTGCCTCGTGGTGATTTTTTTTTTTTTTTTTTTTTTTTTTTTTTTTTTTTTTAAAGAGGCTGGATATACTCAGTGATTTTAATGAACAGGTGCTGACAAGCACTGAATGCCAGCACTGCTTTAATTTGAAAGGGAGAAAACGAGCACTTCTCAGCTGTCGTGCAATACGGGGAGTGCCTGCACTTGTCAATAGCAAACCAGTAGTCTAGGTTAGTGACTACCCACTCTTTCATATATCTGTTTCAATCAGTGGATATAATAACTGAAAGATATGTTATTGGGTTGAGCCTGTGGATTTGCCCTGTTTGCCGAAGCGTTGACAAAATCAAATTTGACTACGAAGCTTCTGTCAGTGTCTTAAAACTTCATGGTACTCCTATAACTTCTTGAACAGCACTCCGTTAGTTCTGCTTTTACTACCATTGATGGCTTCAATAACCTAACTTGTTGGTAAGCTGCCATTTCTCTTTCAGATGACAAATGAGTAAATTTGTAAGAGTGGCTGAAGCAGTTTGAGAAATTTCCCGAATCTTTCTCACTCTGACACTGCAGAAAGCCTCTTTGGTTTGCATAGTCCAATCGTGTAGGCCTAGTATACAAAATAACTTTGGGGCTCTTCTCTTTCTTGGAGTAAAAACGTAACCAGTGGGAGGTGATTCACTGCTTGATCTTATAAGGGCTCTGCTTAGCTGAAAGTAATATTTGGGTTGTCACTGTGAAAAGAATAAAAAATGTAAAATGCTGCCTATGGCATTGCTTGATACTCCTAGTTGATGCAATGGTATTGGATGCACCGGATGATTTGTCTTTGTTCTGTTTTTACATCTTTTATGTAGCTTCTTTCTCTTCAGTCTGTTATTAGAGTCAAGGCAGGCAGGTGTCCACATCCTCGCATAAAGCTTCTGCTAATAAAGCTGCAGTCATGGGGATGGTGCTGGAGTAGGTTGATGAGATGATCTGGTCAATGCAGGGTCTTCCACCACTGTTTTGATAGTGCCAATAATGTTAAAATGTGAGTCTAGGTTTTACTGTTGGGTACGAAATATCACCCATGATTGGGGTTTTGTCCAAATCAAGGTGAAATCTTCATGGGCATTTTCCCATCATAGCCAGTCTTAGGGCACAAACTGCATTTCTCTCCGTTGACAGCAATGTCTCGCCTTCTTGTGATCCTTGGGTCCCTCTGGCACCAAGGCACACATACCTTTAGCCTCCCACAGTAGGCTGTGATGGCACAGCAACAGACAGCACCATACTTGCTACTGAACAAAGTCTTGTGTGATTTCTTGCAATTTCAAGATGATGGTTATTACTTTGGCAAAGAGCTCCCCGCTCATTCATTTGGAGGGCCTTCTGTGGTGAGCTTTGAGCCTCCAAGGCTGGTCTGAACCAGGAGATGACAAAAGGTTCCTTGCTTCCCTAAATATGTGGAAGACTCCTTCCTTGAAAGGAGGTATGAAACACACTGGGCACTTCTCAAAATGGCTCTTAATCGTATGATTTTCAATATTATTGATACAGTTCATGGAAGGACAAGACAGTTTATCTGCTGTGGACAGAATGACATTTTTATACTCATGAAATAAGTATTTAAGTATCTATATCTTGCCAAATGTCATTTCGTAATTTTAAATAGCTTAGCAAGTACTGCTTATTTTCGTGGTCTACATCGTTTGCATGGATAATGAATCCTTTGCTATAGCGTTTCGCACAGTGGCTGTACAAATAATTTATTACGGGCTTTGTAGACCTTCAGTATTTCAAGTGGCCATCCTTGGCTATTCTCTCAATGTAGAACAGGCACACAATAACTTATAGAAATTTATCACAGCACCATAGCGCCTCCATTCAGGGCTTCAGCGAGTAGCCTGGAAATAAATTGGTGGAGCTCTGAAAGTTGGCAGTGAAACTTCTACACAGGCTCATCATCTTTAGCTTATGTGCGGGCATATGTTTTAACGATTGGGTCAACTATAGTAAACTTAAATCTCCGGACCGTTATCTAAAGAGCTTGCTTTTGACATCAGTATGTCTGAATAAGATCAGACTAGTCAAGTGTTTAAATTGCATCTTGAATCAAAGTCTTGGCTCCCACATTGTCTCAGTCGCAAGTTCAGAGAGAAGGGGTCAGACTTCTTAATAACTACTTGAAGACCTTCTGCTTTGATGTCCGCTGGGAAAAGCAGTTCCTCATTGCCTGGCACAGTCTAACCTTTCTCATCTGGTAGGCACTGGAGATGCTTACCTTTCCACTCTTCCTCTACAGCTGCGCTAAAGAGCAGCAGATATTCAACCAAGTTGAAGTATGGCTTCACTCTGTTAAAAAGGAAGTGATGAAGGGCTAGGTTTCAGACTCGACCACTGTGTTTTTATCCACGGATGTACTCTGCCACTGTTGCTTTCTAATTGCAGCATGCTTCCATATTCAGATGAATAGACATTATTAACTGTCTTTTATCTTTGGGCTTTGATTTAAAAAAAAAAGTGATCAGTTTCACGCCAATCCACAAAGTCACATGGGGGTACTGAGCTACTTTTTCCTTTGGACCTAGTCTATTTTTCTGGAGCAAAAATGTTACCTGTGGCATGGGGCACAAGGCTTTATCCACCAAGAGTTCACAAGTTCATATTGCCAGTTCGAGTTGTTTGCAATGAATAAAGCACAAGTCGACACAAAATGGCTCTTGGCAGCAGATATTCTATGAGGTTGATGTACCGATTTCTTCTTTTTGTTGGTGCCCCTATTGTTCTTCTCATGGATATTTCTTAAGTTGGCAGTTCCAACTGGCTATAGTGGCAAAAATCTTGATACATCTCCACCCAGAAGTTTCATTTCTTTCTGGGTATAGTCGGTCAGGACACAAACGTGTAGAGCAAAAGTTCAGGTGCTAACTAGTCTAACTCGACCCTTGAGTCCAGTAGCGAGTTTAGCACTTGGAAACAGCCTTCATCGCCTTTTTGTCAGTGGGCCTCGTATGGTGGTTTGCCTAAATATTTAGGTCTCGCCTGTCGATGCGCATGCGCATCGAGCTTGCGAGACTATTGGGGCTTAAACAGTCTTTAACCAACTTGCAAGGAATCGTGGCGATTCCTTGCAGTGCCCGTGAAATTCAAGCTTAATGCGCATGTGCATTGAGCTTAAAAGCGCGTGCACATGCCCCCAGCCGCCTGCTTGCATGTATTTTCCCTCAGCCGCACTCCTCCCACACCCCCGCTCCGCCCCCTCCCCTGCCTGCCGTGTCGCGTTTCTTCAGTTCCCTTAGCCGCACTCCAGGCCCCTGCTGCTTTCACACCCTCATGCCGCTCTCCCCGCTCCGCCCCCTCCCCTGCCCGCCGTATCGCATTTCTCCTCCCCCTCCCCACAGCAATGCCCTCCGTCTTGTTTTACCCGTTTCTTCTTTTCTCTATCTGTCCCGCGTCCCTTTCTCTCTTTGCCTCGCAGCGTCTTTTTTTTTGCTTCTGATGCCCGTATGTTTCTTTACAGTATCTCAAGCATGCCAAAAGTTCTTTTGATTTAAACATAAAAAACGACCATGTCTAGAACTTAAAGAGCAAGAGATTAGTGCCTTTCGTTTTTAAACTCTGATTTCCTCAAACAAACATGAGCCCGCGTCCCTTTCTCTCTTTGCCTCGCAGCGTCTTTTTTTTGCTTCTGATGCCCGTATTTTTGTGCAGGCAACCGAGGGGTTCATTCATGGCTGGCCGGTGGCCGGCCGTACTTTCAGTTTCCTGCTTCTCCAGCTCCTTCCTCTCTGCTGGAAACAGACAAAAGGCGCCAGTGGTGCACAACATAGACGGAGCCATCCGGCTTAATGATTGCTTTGGAATTCCATGTGTTAACAGTAAACAGACCAGAGGCGCCAGGAGAGCACAAGCCACACAGAGTTGCACCCCCACCTCCCCCTCTCGCCTTAGTCAAACGAGGTGTTTGTAACCAAGGCTGCGTCTTCTTTGGTGCGTTTATAATGTACATGGGATGTTTGGGTTCATGCTGGGTAGCGCTGCAGCCATTGACTCACCCCCAGCCCTACCCTCCTTTGGCTTCTATAACGCACTGTAGTAGTACTGTTAAGGTGGGCTAAAATACAGGCACTTTCTTCTAAACTAAACATATGTTTGTCGTAATCTCTTTGTTTTAAAGTGCAAACAATGTTTTAAAATGCTGCCGCTGTTAGTTACACAAGGTGTTTGTAACCGAGGACGCTTCTCCACATGATACAACCACTCACACATACAACCACTCACACATACAACCACTCACACATACAACCACTCACACATACAACCACTCACACATACAACCACTCACACATACAACCACTCACACATACAACCACTCACACATACAACCACTCACACATACAACCACTCACACATACAACCACTCACACATACAACCACTCACACATACAACCACTCACACATACAACCACTCACACATACAACCACTCACACATACAACCACTCACACATACAACCACTCGCACATACAACCACTCGCACATACAACCACTCGCACATACAACCACTCGCACATACAACCACCCGCACATACAACCACCCGCACATACAACCACCCGCACATACAACCACCCGCACAACCGCACACGCAACGCCACTCACCCAGGCAACGCCACTCACCCAGGCAACGCCACTCACCCAGGCAACGCCACTCACCCAGGCAACGCCACTCATCCACGCAACGCCACTCATCCACGCAACGCCACTCATCCATTTGAAAAACGGAAAATGTCAAACTCTTCTATTGCGAGACCTATTGCATTTTCAATGCTTGTTTCCTTTGTGGATGTGACAACTTATATACTTTTTGTCCTTGCCTTGGAACTGTTGGTCTTCTGGGCTGTGAGACTTCATTTACTCCTTTTGAGACACCCCATGGTACATTGGATACCTTCTTCTCACGTTTTCCTATGTTGTACTGGGCATATTCTATGAGCCACCTAAACTTGAATGAGGGTATCTGAAGCCAGTCTATAAAATACCTCAAATAGTTTGACCAGCCAGTCCTCTTGCCTGCCTTCAGAATTCTTTGCGGATTCTGTACACCACATAGGGGAGCTGTTTTCAAGGATGTGGGCCCTCCCAGCACTCTATCCAATGAATTTGACCAGTGCACTCGAACCCCTGCTTAACAGATCCCTGCTAAGATTGTTAAATTGGACACAAACCTTTAAAGGAATTGACTTTATCACCCCGAATTACTTTGAGGTGAGGGTGGTCTACTTTAGGTGTTTTTCGTTTTTTTCCCTCCCGTTTTGTACATCCAGATTAGCTGAAAGTTACAGAAGTTCCCCACCTACACAGAAGGCTACCAAGAAAGTAGTGCGAAGGCCGACTTCTCCTATCCAAGTTGATACTGCCCCATTTGCTGGTTAATATAAACAAATTCCAGTGAGCCCAAAGTGGCTGTGACGAATGCATTTAAATACAGGAGCACAACTTTAGATGGGTAAAAGGTGCAGAACTATACATGTTTGGGTTGGATTTGCTTGTAAAGCTTGCTCTATTGTTAGAAGTGATAACACAGCCTAGACATTCGTTTTGTGTGTTCTGTACACTGTCGTGCTGAGCGTTCTAGTGTGCTGCCTCCTGTGTACCCAGGTGAACTTTACAGGCTAGAAACCTTGAACACTTGACACATAGTCCTGCTCTCAGCAGTGTCTACTTGTGTAACGCTGTGTTAATTTGCTTATGTCGGTATGAGCTCGGTTGGACGAGACCTTGGACCCTCACCTGTCCTCGGGTGGTTGAGTAAAACTTCGCAGCTTGTGTAATATTTAGCTCGGAACGTCAATCCAGTTCCCAGTCTCCCATATGGGCCTTGTGGCTTAGACTGTGTCTAAGCTGTCCGTTTTTGATCGCTTCAGGCCTCCTTCTGACGGGGTCACACCAGTGCTTTGCAAAGAGACGATTGCCGAAAGATTAAACTCGGAAGTGCTCCCAGTTTCATTCATTGGGCTGCATAAAGCATACAATACCAACATCCAGCAGCGTCATTTCATTTGAACCACCCCCCCATCCTGCTTCCAAATCCATGTTGACTTTGTGGTAATATATGCATATTATTTCGCCTGTTCTGTTATTTAAGGGGATCTCTCCTCTGTGTTATTATTTTTAGTCACCAGCAAATATTTGCTTACCTGCATAACATGAGACGGTAGTGTGCATCAAATGTGCCAGCAGGGCGGTGTATGGCAGTCTCGCGTGTCTGTCTATCCCAGAAAACGCTTGGCAGAATTGTGTTTTTGTAAAGCAAAGACTCATTAAGACAATAGAGCGTGATACACAATTGAATGAGAACATGGGGTATTTCAGGGGAAACCGATTTATTGCATTGAATAAATATTTACAAACACGGGACATGCAGTACATGCAAATTCCGTAGATCCATAGAAGTTTCAGATGGCATTTAGTATGCTGGGACACCCATTCGTATGTACGCTCTAATTTGCTCGTCTTGCAATGGCATAGTCTGTTCCATTTTATATGGATATTTCGTAGTTATGAATATTTCCTCTTACTGGTAACAATTCATATATACTTACACGTCAGCTATGCACAGTTGCTCTAGTTACTTTTCTTGTCGTGCAACTAAGCTGAATTAAATATTATGTCCGAAGGCATTCGGTTTTAAAAGGGGCTGGTCTAAGGTCCTTTTCGGTATGGAATATGCTGTAGCTCTCGAAGTGTGTATGAAGCAGCAGCTTTTTTTATACTTATTTCGAAGATTTAAATGGGTGGGGATAGTCTGGTCGGATTTCCTCCCAGATTCATTCCTCCTTCTTGGAGTTGTGCTTTGATCAGTGTTCGGCAGTTCCTATATCCATCTTGGGTCACCAACCTTATTTGGTGAATGTCTGTTTTGTTTCTTTGACCGCCATGAGATCTGTACAAGTTGAAAGTTTTATCAAGTGATCTGTAGCATAAAGCTTTGTTGTGTTATGCCATATGTATATCCCGGTACACTGTGCAGTGCTTCTTTAGGACCCTATCTGGGGCACTGGGAAATCTCTCTTGCCTGTCATTTATTTCTGTGAGGATTCTGCTCGATCCTGACGTATGCAACTGTTTAGCTTTTCAGTCCCTGATAGTTTCAAATGTTGGTGTCACTTACCTGCTAAGGCATCAAGATGTAAGCATACACTTCAGTTTCTAATGCAGCAGGGGTTGTGGCGCTTCCCAGTTATTCTATGTACCCTGGACTCTGCCGTTAATGTGCGCACACACATTACCAGCTTACAGATATTGTGTTGGATGGCTTAGCATTGCTTTTACTGGTTGACACACGTATTCTGTTTGGCATAAAGGGCACGATTGCTCCACAAAGGGCTTTCATTGCCAGTTCAAAGATGCTATATGCACTTCATTTGATATTGGGTGCTGTTTTGTGCTCGACCTGTATTCTACTGTAATTTTGAACTTTCTCCTTTTTTTTTTTCTTTAAGAACTATATTTTTATCAACTTTCAGGGTTCACATTGGCTGTACACTTACAGGAAATGTACATTTTGCTAAAGACCTTCTATTATGGCAGCTACACTAACTGCATCATCTCGTTACAAGACGTACTTTATTTCGATACTTTTCAGTCTGCTGTACTGCTTTACAGCTTTGACCGCATCAACAAAGTGTTTCACGACCTCTTTTCAGTTTGCATTGTTACACCGAGCACTCCTTGTCATGTCCGTGATGGGTGACAACGTGAAGTTCCTATCGGCTGATTTCAGCATCCTCTCCAAGCCCACTTTATGCACCTTCCGCTCACCTTTCCCTATTCCCATGCATCTACTTCTCTTCCATGCCACTAACTAACCTCATTTCGCCCTCTTCTTCACCCTCCATAACACTATGTCCCTCTGTATTTCCCACGCCCTCCTTGGTAACCCCTGTTGCCTTCCACCACTTTACCAGAAACCAAAAGGGGTGCCCTTAAGTGTCAAGCCTCCCACTGTGCCCCCTTCTCGGACCTTTTTTCCCCAACATGATCCGATACCTTCTCCTGCTTTTGGGATCAGTCCCTCCTAATATGCCCTGCATCTACCTGTAACCATGTTTTCTTTCAGCAATCACTGAAATGCATTCCTTTTCATGTAAGGATCCTGCCCAAAAACGATTCCATTTACCGATCACTGAAAAGCAGTCTGTTTGATTGTCCTTCACTGAAACATGGTTGGCAGATAACCGTGCCCTGTTCCCAGAAAGCATTTCTTCCGACCCAGTAAGAGCTGGCAGTGAAGTCAAGGTGCACAGAAACACCTTTCAGTCTTTCCCCACTACTGATTAACTCCCTCCTTCCCTAGAGGAGCCCACTCCATCTATTCACATTCTGCTCTCCTGGCATGCTGCTCTCCTTTGCTGAAACTTTCGATTCCACTACAAACCTTTGCTTAGCAGTCTGCCAGAATGGCTTTGTTGGCTTCTTCTTTGACGGGCCTTATATCACTCAATTAAATCCTTAACCTATACTTTTGAACCGACTTTTGCACCGCAGCAGTTGTATTTTCGCGTCATTGGTTCAAACCATTCAGCAACATGACGTATTTCACTGATTTCAGGATAATAGATATTTTAAAGCCTTTACTAGTTCTTGGAGTGCCCACCCTGTTATCTTTGTCTCCATTGCTACCCCAGCCTTGACAAAACATACCCTATTAGAGTCCTGCTAAGACACCTCGGCACATCTTTTCCCTGCTGTACAGTATCCCCAGCTCGAATATTGCTGTTTCAGCCTCTGATCTGTGACTTAAAGATAAAGTAAGTACAACCGCTTTTCCCTCTCAAGAATGCAGGATCTGGAAAATATTTATTGAGAGATTTCAACTCTCAATGCTATAAACCAAGCATGTGTAAGTGAAGTAATGGAACAGGCAACTTAGCCCATCTACCTACCACATGGTGCACTGGGCAACAACCTTGAAAGTCCAGAAGAATTATTGTTCCTTCTGCCTTTCTTGCGACTCTTTCCCCACCAAGGAACTCTTTGGTATGCTCTCTCAATTAAGAAATGTCTGCACCAGCGAAATGTGTCCTCACCTGTTCTGTGACTTTCTGGCCAAATGTTTGCCCATTTCACTGCGACGGTGCCTTTATTGGTTCACCATCTTCCCTTTCCAGCTTCTCTGTTGCTGTTTTCTACTGCTGTCACGTTGATTGCCGTCTAGCCCTTCGAATTAATTAATCGTGTTCCTGATGCACACATCTAAATCACTTATGCATCCCTGCTTCCAAAAGTAGTTTTACAAATTTTCAGTCGCCTACATGTCAGTTGTATGTCAAACTGCTTCATGTCCACGCAAAATGCAAATAGTGTCCCATCATCGGCTTATTGATTTTGTGCTTACTGACTGCTTTGGAAATTTCCAAGTCTGCTTCGTCGTGGTTGTGGGACAGAATCCTCAAAACTGCACTTGGATTCACCTTAAACTCCAAATATACGGAAATAATACTGCCACACTCTGCGTACAGCTTGTAACACACGCTGCTGTAGGTTCTCTGTCATGGCCTAATGATCAGATCTGTGTTCCTGTTGAAGCAAGTCCAGACGGTCTCTTTACCTTTCTCTGCTTCCACTGTCCTTTCTGGGGTGCAGCAGGCTCTTCGTCAGCCCTCTGCTATTCCTCAATGAGTTGAGTGTTCATCACAACACCAGAGCGATTATTTAAATCCCTGGCATGGGCGAGTCAGCTTTCCATCTCTCTGGAGGTTGGTAAATTAAGTACCTTGCATGTAATTTACAGTGCTTAGAAACAGCAGACTTAGGATAAATAAATTCCACATTTGTAAAGCTATATAAAAACACGCTCGTATTATCACACCAGTCTCTGCCTCCTTTCCAGCGTGAACCGGTCCTTTGACCCTACGTGCTACTAATATGCTGATGACCTGCAGTTCATTTTACATTTATAGCAACCATTTAAAATGATGCCCCCTCAATTGCACCCTTTTTTTCTTGGAAGGTGACAATTAGTTGTCCACGAACCACAAGCTTAAATGCCAGCAAGATTCAAGTCCTGACAAATCTTCCTACTGCCACCACTCATTTCTTGAGTTATCCAATTCTAGACTCTGTGCTCTGTCACCTAGATTACTCCATCTTGGTGCACTCGAATTCCTTCAGCACAGATTCCTGCAGGTTTGGAACTCGGGCGCTAGAGGACTTGTAGAGGTCTTTAAATCGTGGCTAAAACCATTGGCAAGGCCAATGGTTACTGTGGCGAGACCTGCTGACTTAGCCAATGCTTGCTTTTCTCTGTCCCCGAAGCCTTGCCCCATCTGCTTTCTTATCTATCCCATCTGCCCCCCCCCCCCAGTTTTTACTCTCTTCTCGTGCTCATTTCGCTCTCCCATATCCCCGACGCACCTTCTTTGTAAGCTAAACCCCCCTCCACCGCTGTTGCCGTGTCCCTCGCACTCTCATTCACCTATTTCCCCTACCGTCTTCACTACATTGTACCACTCACTGCTTTTCTACTCCTTTTCTTTCACCCTGCTCTGAGCTCTGCCATTCATTCCTTTCTTAGCTCGTTTCACCTCCTCCCTTCTCTTCTGCTCCCCTCGCCCCGCCCCTCCTATTTTCTTGCCATCGCGGGTTGCACTCTCTCCTCTGCGCTGCTAGTAATACCGGATGCCGGCGGGCTCCGCCCCCCCGTCCCTGTCCCTTTACCTCCCACCTCGACGTCCGCGATTCAGGCTCCCAGTTCCGTCTGCCCCTGCTACGTCCCCCCCCCCCCCCCCCCCCCGCTGCAGGCTATGCACCCCTCCCCCCGTTCGCCGCCTTTTGCTCTATGTAATGGCCCAGGGCGGCCAGTTGTGCCCCCTCCTCCGTTGCTACAGGTATACCCCCCCTTCTTTGCTCTATTCGCCCCTCCCCAATGCCGTCTGTGCTCTGATGCTAATCTCCCAGCAGGAACATTGTGTTCTTCTCCTCTCCTCACATGTCCTGGAAGCAGAGCCCAGTGTTCAGGAGCAGCGTGCCCTCCCTGCATCCCCCACCCCCACCCTCCTCTCATTCCTGCTTCCCGTCTTGCTGCACAAGACAGTGTGGACATGACAAGCATTGCCACATGAAATCCACAGAATACATGGAATGTTAGTATTTAGTATTTCCATCGATGGGTACACTAGTGCCCAGAATATTTAAATCTATCCGTCAGCTCTCCCTTGTCAGGCCACTTAGAGTGCTAATGATGGGATTCGTCCTCCTTCTACTCTTCCCTTCATCCTTCACTCCAGCCTGGGCTCCTTTCTCCCATCTCGACCGTCCAGCGCTCCCACTCTGCAGCCCCCAGGCCCAACCACACCTTCCGTTCCACCCACTCAGGCTTTTCGAAACCCACTACTCCATTTCCTGTACCTCCTTTATATTGCCCAGTAACTTTCTATCTCCCACGCGGCCTTGGCCTTTCTTCCACCCATACATCCTCTACTTCCCATGCCTACATCGTTTGGTGGTCCTAGTGAATTCTCTCTTGCCCTTCCCCATCTGTCGATCCATTCCTCCTGTACTTTCATTTCCTGTATTTCCACTCTCCGCCCTCAGAGGACCAGCACTACTGGTCTATGATGCATGAACTCCAGTTTTACTGACCATGACATCTTAACTTTGATATATAATAGGGAAATAAGTTGGTAATGCTGTTCTCTGGTCCAGCATATGTGGTTTTCTACGCGATTGCACAAAAGGTGGGTGGCTTTCTCTTTAGTGGGAACAGTGACATCCTAGGGTGCAGAATACCCAGGTTTGAAACCTCAACCCTGCCACCTCCATGTTCCCTACATTGATGCCCTGTGTGATCTTGGTTCAAAGCTCCACACAGCTGATGCCTTATATGATTGTCGTTGCATGGTGCTGCCATGTCAAGGTACGCAACTTCAACTCAGGTTAAACTTCAGTCAGAATTATTTTACATTCTGCAATATGTTGCTTCACTCTTCCTAATAGCAAGGGCTTGAAGTTCCCAGCATGCAGATTACTGTTGGATTAAAAACCAGAACTGAATAAAGGTGTGAATTATGACCAGGGGCCATTTGATAGCTATGCCAAAATGTGAATTGAAGGCCCTTCTATCACCCCAATGACAATGTAATGTAGGTAGAGGTGATAATTGACAAGAGCCAATTTTGCCTGTTCTGCAATTTCCTTCAGAGGGGAATTGGGCTGTAAAAACTGCCCCCTTTTAGCTCTGTAATTCATGGGCAATCATTCTCTTACTCCCAGCTTAATAAGCATTTTAAAAAGGCCCATTCCCCCAAAGACACCCCATGAGATTCAGGTTTCAGCCCTCAACACAACTGTTGAACCCTTTTCAACCTGGATTTTGGGCTGTTATAAATTATTTTCAAAGATGCACCTCGCATCTTTCAGTCAGTATATGTTAGCTAGTCCTTATTTCATTCACCAAGCACTCTTGAGATACCTTGCATCTTGCTTTTTCCTGATATCCAGCAGCACTGGCCACTCACAAATATCACATCCCTTTTGTTGAGGTACATGCCCAAGAGGTCATCTTAAGATAGCACATGCTAGATAAAACTCTTCAATCCTCTGTTGTGCTAGATGGCACCAAAGCCAGAAGTGCTCAATGTGCTGTCTAACAAAGTTGTGGATACCACACCAGCATACACCGCGCTGTCTAACAAAGTTGTGGATACCACACCAGCATACACCCTATAAGCACCCAGAGTAAAGCAGCATAAAAGTAGCTTATGGCTGTGTGCACAACACTGCAACATAATTGCCTACGTGGATTGTGATGTCTACATAGAAGGCACTGCAACCAACAAGCGAACAACCGACCTCTTAATCAAAGAAAAAGGTGAAGTTCTTGGGCCTTAACATACAGCACTGGTAAGATCTTCCAAGACAGAACTGCTTTAACTTTTCATACTAATGTGCACAAAAAACACTAAGACTAAACAAGCCCGCTTGTAACACCTTTCAGACTACTAAACCATCAACTAGACACAGTTGAGTAATGGCAATAACCCAATCTCCTTAAAAAGGAGCAAAGTTTAAGGAAGTGTAGCAAAACCATAATAATATTAGGAAGTGCCATACAAATGCCTGTAATTTGATTTTTTCGAGTCCCTGGCTTATACGGTGTGACCAACGAACACATTTGACAAAAATTCCCCATTAATCTGTTGTCATTTGTGTAGCGCACCATGTGCTATAGATACGTTAGTTGGGAGTGGATGATTCGTGACACCGAAGTGCTGTTTCCAGTTGCTTGTGCATCTAGGCACGTTCATTGCTCTGCTGATGTATTGTAATGACCTTTATATAGCAGCTTTATAGCGAGTTGCACACTACTTTGGGACGGACCCTGTGTTATTGGTTATTCGTGTTTAGTTATTCGTGTTTAGTTATTCGTGTTTATTGGTATTAGACGTGTACCCTCAAGGAAACACTGTTTGTTGTGCAATTATTCCAGTTGGTTTAATGTGTAAGGCATCTTGATAGTAGCTCGTGCTGTTGGACGCTGCATTGCCATACAGGTAATTATACCTGGTATTTCTATCTTGATAGATTCTCTTTGGGATGCTGTGTGCCCCATCGCGGCCTTTATGCACTGTGATCTGAAATGCATCGGGCGTCGTGAGATCGCTCCTCCCAACGAAAGTGGTATGACAAAAAAAACGGTGCAAACTGGATTTCAAGTACAGTCTCAAAAGTGAGAACTGGTTCGCTTGAATGGCCACTGGTCACTAGCCACCTCCCACAGACACCTGTGCAGACCACACCCAATTGGGGACCGGTTTGGGTTGGTTGAACTGGTTATTTCGGGCTGTGGAGATCACGGATTCCGACAATGTAGTCAGTGTGGGCTTTCCCTCCCCCAAAGATAGCTCAAAGAAGACCCCTTCCCCCATCCCTTCCTCCTCTCCCTTGGTGCTCGCTGTCGATTTATGCAACTGTAAATACCTTCGGGGAAGACACCATGTCCACTAGACCTTCATACGCCACTAACTCCTCTGCACCTTCCCGCCTTTTCCCTCCCCCATCCAATCAACCCGCGTACTCCTGTTTTCAATCTCCCCCTTCTCGTCTCCAGCCCCTTATCCATACGCCGGCGGCCCTGCACCCATTCGAGCCACACATTACGTCCCTTTGGCGCAGCGTTTTACTTGTCAGGGCGGTGGCATTGATATGCATTCTACCCCTGCTTGCGCACACACTTTGTCTCCCGCTCTGGTCTTTTAAAAGAAGGACGCGCACCTTTCAACCGCCGTCTCTTCATCTTTAGTACAGGTACGTCTCGGTGGGCGTCCCTTGAACGAGGCTGATAAAGTAATTTGACCACACGCAGCTCTGTCCGCAAACGAATCATCTGACATGCACATCCCCACCTATTGTAGTACTGGGACCTGTACTACTTTCTCATACCCCCTCCGTCCTAACCCGCGTCATCTCTCGTGCCTGTACATAGGAGCGGCCCCTCTGTCCAAACTGTTGACATAAACTCTCGTGCCAGCACTGGGACCTCCGTCCTAACCTGCCTCATAACTTCTCGTGCCAGTACTGGAACCTGTACTTGAGCCTACCACTGCACCTGTGTCCTAACCCGCTGCACCGTCTCCAGTACTCGGTCCCGCACAAAGCTCCAGGAGTGCACCTCCTGCAGTGTCAGTACTGGCCCCTCACACGCTCTGTCAGCGCAGCCTCATTGTGATAGCACATCCTGCGCCATGACGTGCGTACAGCCCCCCGGGACTGGAGGTTCGTCACAAGCACGTAAATAGACGGGGGAGGGTGGCGTAACGCGGGGCTGCTCGGGACCGGAGTGAATGATCTGTTCCTTGAACGCAGCATGAGTAGCCATTGGCTAAGATTAGTCACTGCAGAGGAGGGGGCGGGGGGATCACGGAGGGAGGTGGGGCGTGAGTCAGAATTGGATTGGTACCCAGTGAATGTTAACGGAAAATGTTAGGAAGGATTCCGTCCAAAAAGAAAAGCTGCTCTAGGCCTGGTGGAGAGCGGTTTTGAGAGGAATGTGCTTGGATCCGGAATTACGAAACCGAGGAGGTGGGGGTGGGCGATGTACAGACTTGTTCCTAGAATGCGCTATTACGGGAATCATTTACGCGTGTGTGTCGGGGGAGGAGGGGAGCTGTAATCGGCAGTGTTCTAGTTTGTTTAACCGAACCCCTTCAATAGGGAGGGTCAGGCCCGTTAGCTGAATTACATCTGTCTGTACAGACAATCCGTGCCCAGTCTGACACTTTTTTATTTTTTTGGGGCGCCCCACTTTCACGTATTCCCTCGCTCCCACTCTCAGACGGGACCCCTCTCTCCATAGCACATCTCTGACATACGTTTAATTTGTTCATAGCGCTGCTCCTACCACTGTAAGGTGTCAACAGTTTACATCTCGCACGTCACAGGGGCAATTAATCTTATGCGTGTAAATCATTCTATAGGGAATGTTAAGTAAGACCGTGAGGATTACGGTATGTAGGAATCACATGTCACTGATACTAGTTGCCAGTATAATTTAAGAGTGTTTGGTCTGGAGAAGCACAAACTCCGGATATAAACAGTCCCACAGTGGCTTCTTTATCTGTTTTTATTAATATATTTACATGTTGATTATATGTTTACTTAAGGAAGAAAAAAAATAATGCAATACAAAATGTATTTCTATCCCCAAAAACCTTTTAGCAACATTAGGAAAATGAAAAACTGGGTATAAAACATAACGTTTTGACCTATACCATGCAATTTGGTGACATTTCATGGGTCGCTGTGCAATATTAGGATTGTAACTTTTGAACTGCAAGTAACACAAGAAACTGTGACAAAAGCAGTAACCGACTGAGCTAGCCACACAATACAATACAGTTCTGTGATCTGCCTGGTATAGCTTCTTTTCAGCAGGCCTACTAACTACTTTATGATGACTCAAAACTGCCACTAGACAAAACTAAATCTTGTCTCTTGCAGGAACAACAATCATCAGAGTTGCCTTGACATTTTTACTGTTGCTCGAAAACTGCTGCACACTCAAGGAACCTTGCAGCAGGCGCTTTTAAACCTCTAAGTTATTTGTCTGTACAGCGCCCCCTACCAGCATATCTCCAGGTGTGGCTGCACTGGTCGAACCGCCCTGAATCTGGCACTGATACATTGTTTAGCTATATTTGACTAGCTGGCAGTAGTTTTTTTTCTCCTTGCCACTGGGTGAAATTTGGTTGTGGCGAAGGATGATCGACAGCGGTTGGTGATGGTTAACAGCAGACTATGGTTCGTGGTATTTGAAGGTTGTGGTCAGTTGATTGTGGCAGATGACTGACTGGTTGCTAATAGTTGGTAATAATTGATGTTCTCGACAGTGGTTGGTGGTAGTGTCTGATTACTAACACCCTTCTTAAGGTTGGCAGTTTCAATTCAGCTAACCAAGGAGGTGTCATTGAAGTTCTGGGCTTTTATTTTTGCAAAAAGTTGTTTTCTGGTGTCAGTTCAACAGGGCCAAGAAAAGCGGATCTACAGCTCCCAGAAGGGGCTGCTGTCTGCATCCTTAAGGTCTTGGTTTTCTAGTAACATTACACCATCTCGGTTATGGCCTATGAAGATTGAGTGGTTGTGGAGTTCCCACAGAAGGGCTTACTTGGAGGAGTCTAGTGATCAACCCTGGCCCAGGTGTGTGCGACCCCAGCGTGCAAAAGAATGTCATTTTCCTTTTGGTTGCGCTCCGCAGAGGTAATTATCTTATTGCGTCCACTTAAAAAAGCTATGTGTGCGGTTCAGGTTGGGTCTTATGCCACATATGCTGTGCCGTCTTTGGCGTTGGTTGCCGCCGAAAGTTAGGGCTTTATAAGGACAAGGGCATGGATGAATGCCATTACCCAGTGCCCCCTCGTAGTATCCTGGTAAAATGGTGCTGGAATATGGTGTGTGCTCAGCTGCGCCGCGCTCCTCTCTTGAGGGACCCCTTGCAGCCTGTTCGTTCTTTGAATGCAGGGCTCTTCTGCCTTGCTCTGTTACTGTGACTCGCGCCTGCTGCTGGCAAACAGTGAAGCTCGCCGTCGAGTTTTAGTGGCGGTAGACGGCTCCGCGATGGTTGCCGGCTGGCCGCGCCTGTGGTTGGCGCCCGTTTGCAGTGCTCTGACGGAGGTGCGATGCTGCTGCCCTGTGGCGGATGAGGCGTAATGAGGAAGGATGAGCTTCCCACCCCCACCCCCACCCCATAGGGACATCATCTGCTGCAGTGAGACGGTGGAGCGTGCAGGATTCAGCTGGAATATGACAAGAAAGAGAACACACAAAAAAACAACTCGCCAACGACACGGCCGCCAAAATGGCAGCGCTGCAGCGTCCTTGTCTGAAAGGCTTTGACCCGCTGCGCTGCTGTCGGCTTCAGGTGACAGGCTTATCTGAAGAACCCTCAGAAACCTAAAGGGGTGATGGCTGATTGGTGAAATACCTCCATTGAAGGCCGCATTTCCTCTGCTGCTTCTCAGTGCCAGGCGTACAAGTAAGCGAGCACAAAAGCTCCTTAATGCCTGTCTGGCCTCCCACTAGTCCATTATTATGGCGTGCTGGTTGCAAAAGTGGGCAGCCACATGCCACGAACACCGACTTGGAGACCTGTGGTGCGCCGTTCAGGGCAAAACACTTTGAATATTTAATGGCAGCCCTTCAGGACTGCTTTGAAAACGTCGGTCAGCAAAATTCGGGTCGACCTTCCAGACGAGCACATGTTCACTTATTATTCCGTTACTTTCGTGGTGCGCCAAACGGGTCTGAGCCTCTCGTGCAGTGCCGAAATGAACGACCCCCCACCTCCCCAAGATGCTTGATAAACTACGGAGGACAAACTGTGTGTAGGTTACATCCACTTGAAGTAATGAGGTGCTATCTAAAATGGCCTTCTATGATAGTTTATCAAGATGTATATCGCATTTTATCTCACTTATATCGTAAATCTATCTGCTTTTGTGTTTTTTCAAGTCGGCCTCTTCCAAGGATGTTTTCAATCTTCTAACTTCTTTGTAGACAGCAGAACTTTTCCCCCAGGTTAAACTGATCTAACCGGCTAAGACGCCATAACAACCACTCGGGTTACATTGAATTACAGTAAACAAATGTCTCCAACGTGACATGAATTGTCACTCACATGTTAGTATTAAATATTTAATAGAAAGCATTAGTTTTGTGCCCACAACACTAGAAGGCCTACAATGGGACATTGCCTAAGCAGGTCACATTATGAGAGCCCAGTTGAGGTGGTGGCGGGCAGGCAGATTGCAGAGGTTGGCTGACCCTACACCGCAGGGGCCATGAAGGTGCAAGGCCTTACCCGCAACCACCACCCAGAGTTGTCATGGAGAAGGCGTATGTCCCGGTTTGATAAGCTCCCCACTCCAGTATTTGAAGTATTGCATGGCTGATGTGGTACAGGAGGAAAAAGTGGTAGGTTGCGACACCGAAAGCACATTCCGCGTGTTGAAATAAAGTATGTCTCTAAATGGCCAAAATGTGTCAACAGTGGAGCCTGAATCTGCCATAAGGCCTGCTGAGTTCACTGCTAAGTAAACAGTCTAAACTTACTTCGGTCTCCAGTGTTACCTGATTATTTCAGACTCACTAGCCTGACTAGAGTGGCGCTGGGGTCCACTGTTCATCCCATGGTATGCATTTGCAAATGCTGGGGGGGGGAGAGGGTGTCCACACATTTTGGACTAGTACTTTCATAATGCACGCAACTGTGAAGTCGCTATGCTGTTTCATTGGTCTTGTTGTGCTGGTTTTACTGTAATGTAACTTAGTTACTTTTTACCCTTCGTCTTTAACCCCTGGGTCATGTTCATGCTATATAAAACTAAATAAATACATCAGTGAATACTGGGTGATGGCCGGAGGTACCATTCAGAGCATTTACAATGGGGCAGGTGCAACTAGTTAATGTACAAGGGTGATAAAGTGCTTTAAAGAAATTTCTTCAGTTGAAAAATGCCGCATAGCAAAATGCTTTAGATTGACCAGGTTGAATGTTTCCTGGTACAGCAACAAACTAGGGCTAGCCTTTTCAGAAAAAAAATCAAGTTGGGGGCTGGTTTTAAGTCATGCGTGGTTCTTTTTTCCCTTCTGTTTATCTTTTGTTGTAAACAAAAATTTCATTTAATAATTCTGAGATTAAAGTAGAAAGACTGCCACATGTTTTGAGGTCGTTGGTAGTTTTCTTCTGCTTAATTGCATTTGATTATTTTGCATGTCAGTGTGCTTATAACATGGCCAGCACGTTTCACTCTTTGATTGGATATTTAACCTGGATTTTTATCAAGGCCACACATTAAAACCATTCTGTTGAAATGGTTTTATCTCTTTGCAAGTGTTTGGAAATGTTATGGTGGAGGGATGGGCCAGGTCAGGCACTCGTAGAGGATAAGCTCGTACTGGTTTCGACTGTGCATTCGTTCTGATGTTTGGCCTGCTTCTGGTAATTCGTGTCTCCTTCGCTCATTTTGGGGCTTATTCTCAGATCAGCCCGAGGCATTTGCACTTGGTACTGTGGCACTCTAACTTGCGATTTTGCTCTTGAAGTCCTTCCTAAATGTCTGCGGTTTGTACATAGTGATGCTTGCCACATTCTACCCCAGGGGTATTTCCTATATTTATGTTTGGAATTCCCCATGTGTTTAGGTCTGTGGATCGAAAGCAAGAAAACTCGTTCGCCACTCAAAATATCACCTGCCTGTTTATAGGAAAGGCCAAACTGAAACATTGTTTGTTCTGCTCAGGGAAGGGGAGACTGGAGCTTCTGCCTGGGGTAACCACTCCTAATGTTACTGGTCGTCCTCCTTCGGAGGTGTGGGATAATTCAGAGCTGCTGCTTAGGGTAAGCAGCTCGCCCTTTGTATTGAGGAGGAAGGGCAGAATTGCAGCAAGGGTCACCAAGCTTCCACTGAACTTGAATGGAAAAATAGGAACTACATTTCAGGGCAAAAAAGATTCTCCTGCTTACCAAGTAGCCCTCGGTGACCCTGCCCCAGTGGATTGAGTGCTGTTTCTTCGCCAAATGTATTGTTCTCCCCTCACAGTCCAAGGTCCTCTATGCATAAACCTGGCATGCCTAACGTGATGTCCACACAGCAGCAGACTGACTGTCCTCAGCATGGGTGTATGCAGTTGTGCTCTTTTCAAGAAAGTCCAATCCCCACTAGAACTAAAATAAGGTGCCCCCACCTGGTGTTTTACTAGAATGGGGACTGTTGTCAACATCGTTGTCCAACATCGCGGTCCAACATCAGAACTTTGCACCCACCCAACACTGCAATATAAGTCGTGAGATGAATATTAGGGAGGGCTCCATAGAGCCACTCTGTACATGCAGTTAATTCAAACACTTACAGCCCTGACAGGCAAATCACACACAGATAACACATTTAGCATCTAAGCACACCTAGCAAACTTATAATACATCTAATTATCAGTAGCAAAATATCAGTTATCCTCCTGCAGCTTCCTACAGTTCACGATCACTTCAATCACGTTCTTCAATAGAATCCTCAAAACTAGGACAAGAAGTACCGAGGCCGATTGGCTCTGTAAGGTAATGCTAGAATGTACGCAATATATAAATATGTGTAAGATAATGTCTCCCCTTTCTCCAGGACTACAGATACCGACTATGTGTGCCAATTTTCTTAATCATGGAAATTCAGTTTAAGCGATCAGAGCCACTGGGCAAATGCAGTACATTATAATGTACTATTTCTTGGGTGGTTGAGGTACAACTCGTCCTAACTGGACAACAGTCTAATGCAGTGCTTCTCAAACTTTTTTTAAACCATGAAGCAACTTTTTCAGTGACAAACTTTTGCGTCCCATCTAGCTTTAAAGTATGAAAGCTATGGTCATTAAAACATAAATGTAATAACAGTAATTGCTTGTAAACCTCACAACCTTTAGCATGCCCTTCAATAGCGTTCTTTGGCTAAGATTTTAATCTGCCCACCAAAGTGGCAGATGGTGAACTACATTGAAGTCTTGAGTACTGTTCAGGGTGTGGTGCTGGCCTCTGGCATCCGTTCACAAAAAATCACAAGGCTTCTGAAAAATCTTCCTCTTGAGACTAGGGATTTTAACAAATTTGAAAAACCCCTTCTGCAGAAATGTATGATTGAGATATAGAGAAATATATTCAGTTTCATATAACACAGCCCTAGGGCATTGGAGCACTTTACATGAGTACTAGATTACATTACACAAGGTCAGGTTCATTTCATTTTAAGCACAGAAAATTAAGTGATTTGTCCAGAACCAAAGGATGTTGAGCCAATGCAAGGACTTGAACCTGGGTCCCCGTATCCAAAGTTGGCAGCTCTGGCCATTAGGCCACATCAGTTTTTCCTCAGTTTATGTGGGAAAGTCACACAAGTGGTATGATTGTGTTTGCTCATGTATAATGAGCACATTCTGAGTTGTAGTTTATTTATGAAATAAAATAAGACTCCAGGTGAAACTGCCAGTATTTGTTGCTTTCTTTGAATACTTGAAAGGGGTGGTTTAAAAACTGGACGTAGGGACATTGTTAATTCCTTTTGCACTGATCGACAAACCGGGATAATCATTTTAAATGTTTCGTACGCACAGACCAGGATTTTCGTGACTAACCAAAAATCGGCTCATGCCCAGGATCAGTGGGTCCCAACCCCAAGTATGGGAAATGCTGGTCTATTGTCCCACTTTCCCTCAGTAGGGAAAATAACGACCTGTCAGATGTTATAGCTCAGTAAATTGAGTGCTCACTTAATCTGTGTGCAATCTGCAGGTTCGAAGCTTGGCAAGGGCCCCCCCTGCCTATATTTTTCAGATTTTAGTAAAATTAGGGTCCATTTCAACTAGTTGATCAAAAATTGCATTTAAATGGTTTGTGTGTAAAGATTTTGGATAAAAGTGCTAGATCAGTAACCCTTCCTTATACCTGCATTCAGCATGAGTGGCTTCAGCACACTTGAAGCGCTTCAAAATATTCTTATCGCCAAGCTTTTTAGGTTGTTTGTACACTAAGCTTTCTGGAGTGACCTCATCTTGGTACATATGGCTTATTTATCATAGCTATGTATCTCAAACTAAAGGCAAGGTTTACAGTCTTGCGGCTGAGGCAGTGTTGACCAGTAGTCAAATTAAGGGAATATTGTTGCCTTCCATCTCTATGGCTCTTAAAAATGGACTTGGGCTACTTTACTCTGGGAATGTAGGCTCTTCTCTGGCAGATTGCCTAGTAAAGAAGGGAGCAGCTGCCAGGGTGTGTGACCATCCAGCAGCTGCCAGGGTGTGTGAGCATCCATAGTTTTTGTGACCCTACTAGTTACATGCATGCCAATCTCACTGATTCTTCGCCAGCCATTCCTCCCTGCTGTGTCCGATTCAGAGATGTCCTAGGAAGTCTTTGGAGGAGTGGGTGTGATGTGGTTGAGGGCGGAGGAGGGGATTAGCACACCTAGTAGCTCAAGACTGGTCTACTGATCAACTTTTTCACTCCCTGGATCTGTTTTCCGAACCGCCGTTAACCGCTTTGAATTCTAAAAGACCGAGAGAGCATGCATCTAGCTCGCATTCCTAAGACCAACACTGACACCAGTGATCTGGTCACTGCATGTGCTGACTCACTTAGTAGGGTGGAACCTCTGCGGAAGGGTGAAACCAGAGCAACAGAGCTTCGACAGCTTAGAGCTCAGACCTGCAGCTGATGATGAGTGCACTTGCCTTGCTGAGGAATAGGATGACCTTTGGCTAGCTCTCGTTGTGGGGTGTTGGCTGCAGGAGCAGAGTTCGGTGGTTACAGCAGGAAACTCTGTGGGTGGATGTTCCTGCCCACTTGTCACATGTCTGCCTGGCTGAATGACAGTTTCACTTGTGACGTGCTGGAAGGATGTGCTCACTGCGCCCTCTGTGTTGTGCACGGTGGAAAATCCCTCCTTTAGACGACTTCAGTTCTAAATTAGACTTGCTAATGCCTGATTCAAACTACACTTTTGAGTAGGTTTACTACTTTGTGGTGTTCATAAACTGCATGTTTTTGTAACTTACACCTTTTGTATCTGTTTTTCACTATTTTAAATAATTACATTTAACACGATTTCCCGGTGGGGTTTTAAGTCCCTATTTCTATTTTCTATTGGAGGGAGTTACAGTACCAGTGGTTGGCCATGTGTAGTGCCTGACTTACCACGGTGGTTTTTTTTGTAGTAACTTTAACTCAGAGTTTTTTAATACAGAAAAGTAGTAAACTTACCGAAAAGTGTAAGTTACGTTTCAGAATCGGGCCCCTCGAGTTTAGACACAACAATAAAGATGTCTGTAA
This sequence comes from Lissotriton helveticus, assembly GCF_964261635.1. Lineage (NCBI taxonomy): Eukaryota > Metazoa > Chordata > Amphibia > Caudata > Salamandridae > Lissotriton > Lissotriton helveticus. The sequence continues at coordinate 794,941,192 of NC_136072.1, forward strand.
TGTACAGCTACAGTGACTGCATGGAGCTGGCCACATTTTAAATCTATCTGTAAAGCAACTAAAGACTAAGGGATGATTCTAATAGTTCACCTTTCTGTGGCTTCGTTTGGGCTAGCATCATTTGGGGGTAGTTAATTGGCTTAAAGAGATAGTGGTAGGGGTGAAGGGCAGCAATTTTATTTAATGCAGTTGCCTATCGAGTTTCAAATAAACACTAGCACAGCTCTTCACTGGATGTCCCAGGCAGTGTGCCCTCAAAATGCCGGTGGCTGTTTGAGGGGATGTTAATAGAGGCTTTATACAATTTGGAGTAGATTAGTTAATTTGTGCATGCATAGGATGTTTATCATGTTGCAGCTATTTCGGATTGTAAGCAATATGAAAATATAAAGATAGGTTTTTTTTTTTTATCCGTGTAGCCGTATTCCTCAAATTCATATGGCAAATACAATGTATTTATCTGCGCCTTCCAGCAAGTTTCAAAAGAAAATGCGTTACTGAATGAACTTTTCTTTAGTGTATGGCTTTATCCACTTATCGAAAAGCTGCAGAGCTCGAATAGTGAGCAGTTTCAGCCCTTGTGTCCAGGAGAATTGTTGGATGAATAGCTCTGTTTTTAGGTCTCGCCTTACACCGGTCCTATGCGTTGCCACTTGCACGAGATTTTGTTTACTAAAAAGCCCTTGGAGCCTGACTATTTGCCAGTAGTTGCATTCATTGTTGCTCTTATTTAATGCATCGTATTGACCAGCGTGTGCCAGTTTCCCTTCTTCTTCTTTCATATGAAGCATGGACTAAATATGGATTGCTTCATTTTAATTGATGTTGTTCTGCTGCTTGTGCTGTATTTGATGTACTATTTTATTTCTTCCCTGTCATTCGTTATTGTTTGTATTGCTTCATCTGTGCTGCTGCTAGCATCCTGCTACAAAAAACAAGGGAAACCCAAAGGAATTGCACTAGTGGCCTTGGGCGGTAATCTAGTTTAAGAAACAGTGGACCCTAGTTTTACAGGATATGGGAAATGATAGGCATACACAGGATTGTACGTATGTCCTTTGTCCAGCCGGACAGGATCTTATTAATTGCATCGAAATAGCTCATAGAATCAACATAAAATAACATAACAAGTGGGCACGACCCGTGACCCACGGTGAACAAGACAAAACAAGAAGGGAGGGTTTATGCAAAAGCGCACAAGGCGGTCTGTACTTTTATTCAGTTTCAGTTTGACAGACTTGATTCTATTTTCACACACCATTGTAAGAGGCATTGTATAACATTATTTAGTACATATGGTGCTCATTAGTCGACGACGTTTCGATGCCACGACTTAAATACAAGGCATCATCATCAGGACAAAAGTGTCAGTCATGTTTGTCTTAAGATTGTTTCAACATTTGCCTGTATTGGAAGGATGCGTTCTCCTGTTTGGAGGAACGTCTAGGATCGGCCTTCGTTATGGTCAGGGGCCCGATTGCGAAGTATTATCCGGCCGTTCGCGTTGTGGCTGGCACGGCGGGGTACTAGCGGGGATCGTTAATGGTTGGCTGTTCATAGATTGACATGGCGGGGCTCTGGCAGATAGCGTTTCCTAAGTGCTTTGGTAGCCGGTCGCTCGGTGATCGCTGATCACCGCCAGAACCCCGCCGTGCCAGCTTAGGAAACGCTGTCGGCCAGAGCCCTGCCATGTCAATCTATGAACGGCCAACCTTTAAGACAAACTTGACTGACCCTTTTATCCTGATGATGATGCCTTGTATTTAAGTTGTGGCATCGAAACGTCGTCGACTAATGAGCACCATATGTACTAAGTAATGTTATACAATGTTATACAATGCCTCTTACAATGGTGTGTTAAAATAGAATCAAGTCTGTCAAACTGAAACTGAATACAAGTACAGACCGCCTTGTGCGCTTTTGCATAAACCCTCCCTTCTTGTTTTGTCTTGTTCACCATGGGTCACGGGTCTTGCCCACTTGTTATGTTATTTTATGTTGATTCTATGAGCTATTTCGTAATATTGTAATTCATAAAATCCTGTCCGGCTGGACAAAGGACATACGTACAATCCTGTGTATGCCTATCATTTCCCTGATCCTGTAAAACTAGGGTCCACTGTTCCTTAAACTAGCTGCTAGCATCCTAGCACTTTTTTTTTTTTTACCACCCAGTTTTCCATGTTGCTTGTTCTCTACCTCACGATGCCCGTTTCCAAACACCTTCCATCCTGTTGTCGGTTGCCCATCAGCCTTAAGGAAAAAATTCCCATGGTAATGCCAACATGGGCTGCGTCATAGTACTTTTTGCCCCCCAAACTTTAGCCATGAAAAGAAAGAAAAGAAAGATCTGGAACAATTGGTTTGTGTGACAACATTTGGCCAACACACGAACCAATTTAAGAACATAATTCGGAATAACTGGCATCTTCTTGAGACTCTAGAGCATCCCCTCTCAAAACCCATCTTTGCTATGCGCAAGAACAGAAGCATAGGGCAACATTTAATCAGAGCAGATAGTCATATCACAGCACCCAAAAGCGACCTTGTCACACAGTGGAATCTGAAACCAATACGCGGACATCACAAATGTGGCAATTGTGTTTCATGTTCAAGCACCATAGAAGGTGACATATTTGTAAACAATGGCATTAGATGGAAGCATGATTGCTTCACGAATTGCAAGACTCGAAATGTCGTCTATGCGGTGGTTTGCCCATGCAACAGAGTTTACGTAGGCAAAACAAATCAGCCCATTAATGCCCGCATTACCCAGCATCGCTCCCGGCTTAAGAAAAAAGTGATCACTGCCCCCATGGTGGAACATTTCACCAGTAATGGCCACTCTGAGACTGACTTCAAATGGACCGTATTGGCATGGATCGACCCTAAACACTTCCTAGATGTGGACACAATGCTGTTGCGCAAGGAGGCGTACCTAATCCTAAAGTTTGACAGCGTAAACAAGGGTCTGAACAGCCTCAGTGAAATAAACAGGGCATAAACAATTTGTGCCCGCTGGCGGACACTACATGTCCCATAATGCACCTCAAAGGTTCGTGTAAACCTTGATTTGCTCTTTGACACTACAGGTCCCAGCATGCTCCATTACCTGGACTTTTGCCTGATTGGCCCGTTACAAACTAGATGGTCGGCGACGCCCAGGGACACTCACAGCCCTTGGTCACCGCTGTGGAGCAAGCACGTTGATCGGATTTGACATATTGCGGTAAGCACGGAAGCGGCCACTTTCCAGAACTGTCAACTGTATATTGGTTATGCACAGAAATGATAACGCGGTAACGTGTCCCCCTCCCATTCCCCCCGCAGATATTTACCCGAGTAAGCTTTGGGTGAAGAAACGCAGTCTTAAAATCAGAACCCCCACTGAAGTCACCGCTACTCGTTGTCCAAGTAAGTGGACTATTTGTAAGAGTCTAAAATCAAACGCGATTAGCGCGGATGTAGACACATTCTAAAATTGTACCTTGCTCAACCCAGCATCCAAATAGCAGCGCGGTAACACGGTGCCCCTCTCCTTATCCTCACAGATTATTAACTGCTTCCTGCGTGGCGAAACGTGGTCACAAAATAGAACCCCCACTGAGGTCACTGCGGACCAAGGCCCAAGTAAGTGGTTCATTCTAAGTACCATAATCTACACGCGATTAGCTAATCAGCGAGTAAACAGTGCACTAAGTCGCACTCTGTCCCCTATGTTTCAGAAAATAAAGGAACTTCACCCCAAGTGGCGAAGATGTGGCTCAGCTTCCATAAAAACTCAGGTAACCGAGTGATAATGGCTTTCAAGCATTCCCTTCCTGTGCACCCGGCTAGTACTTATTCACCCCATTACTCTGTTGCAGCGTAGGCCGCCAAGCCTAGACGACATTTCCTCTAATCCAGAACTGACTGTGGGCAGGATTCACACAAGGTACAAACTGTTCTGTAATCGTACTGTCCAGAGATTAATGGCTAGAGGACCCGCTAGATAGTAAATACTTTTGTTTTGTTTCATTTTAAATAGTGCCCATGGACTAGATCCAATCTGCCCTGATGAGAATTCTGCAAGTTGTGAATCAGGATTCGAAACGCGTCGGCATTCTTTTTTTTTTTCCTTTGTTTGGCCGGTTGGCCATTGTCATTTATTGTAGAAACGGGCTATGTTCCTGAAATTTAATTGATTAGTTCCTATTCAGGTTTTGGGAGTTTAATAACTACTTTGAACGCTGTTTTCTATTTTCTCCCCGGGTTCCTAAATGTTTGTAAGAGCCCTTGTTTCACAAATGTAAAAAGTTTTTTTGGTCCATGTATATAATGTGATGTGTGTATATGTCAACAAGTCACTGCTTTTCTAATTGTTCACCACATGTTCGGTTCACTGCACATTTGTATTAATTTCTTTTGAATTTTTATGGCTCAGACATGAGGTCGATAGTGATCTTAGTTCTGTTTATTGTGATTTCTCTTTTTGTAAACTGAGTACTAAATTGAAAAACATAAAATGTTTTGTGTAAACTAACAAGTTGTGGTTTACTCGCACATGAAGTAGTGTGTACTTCAAGTAGTTTGGAGGCATAGGCAAACATTTCTATTTTCATATTGTGAGGCCCTGCCTACCCTCTTTCCCATTGGGCCCAGCCACCCTTGTGTGTCTTGTATTTAAGTTGTGGCATCGAAACGTCGTCGACTAATGAGCACCATATGTACTAAGTAATGTTATACAATGTTATACAATGCCTCTTACAATGGTGTGTTAAAATAGAATCAAGTCTGTCAAACTGAAACTGAATACAAGTACAGACCGCCTTGTGCGCTTTTGCATAAACCCTCCCTTCTTGATTTGTCTTGTTCACCATGGGTCACGGGTCTTGCCCACTTGTTATGTTATTTTATGTTGATTCTATGAGCTATTTCGTAATATTGTAATTCATAAAATCCTGTCCGGCTGGACAAAGGACATACGTACAATCCTGTGTATGCCTATCATTTCCCTGATCCTGTAAAACTAGGGTCCACTGTTCCTTAAACTAGCTGCTAGCATCCTAGCACTTTTTTTTTTTTACCACCCAGTTTTCCATGTTGCTTGTTCTCTACCTCACGATGCCCGTTTCCAAACACCTTCCATCCTGTTGTCGGTTGCCCATCAGCCTTAAGGAAAAAATTCCCATGGTAATGCCAACATGGGCTGCGTCATAGTACTTTTTGCCCCCCAAACTTTAGCCATGCTGCACAGCTGCTGTCCTGCTTGAAAATATGGCTAAACGACATTGGCAAAGCTAATAGCTCTTGCATAGGCAAGATCTTTTGACTTTGCCAATGCTTGGTATTGCTCTCTAGCAGAGTACTAGAGTCTTCTATTCCAAGGGTGTTCCCAAGAATACTTCAATCTGTAGCAGAGGAGGGTAACCCTTCCAAACCTCTGTGGACAGACTTGATGGTCGGTGGCAGCAAGATTACATTAGGGGTATAGGCTATACCATTGGAATTGGGCTATTCTGCAGCAGGCATATTTTTTGCATCATTGTGAGTTAACTGCTTGTGCCACATAATCAGGCATCTGTTCTATAATTTGCAGATTTTACCCCCAAAAACTTTCTAGCTCTGGCAGATCAAAAAATACTAAACGGATTGCCACAAGTGGTAGTTTTGTGCAAAGGTTAACAGATAACTTTTCAGTTGCTAATATGTCTGAGCAACATTTCCTTCTTTCTATCGAAACTGCCGGCAATATATTCCACAGCTACCTGCTGTGTGTTCGAAATGGTAGGAATGCAGTAGAAGTCCTTTGCAAAACCAGAATTTCTCGTTGGGAGTAATGAGGAATGTAAGGAACGAGGAATTTTTGTGCCGCCTGGCACGGTCTTAGGCTGGCCATTGGTAATTCACTTAATGGTAAGTGCAATAGCCACTCTTGGACAGTGCTGTTCAAAGCAGCTTTCCCAGCAGGGGAGTTAGTGTGGCAACTCCCACCCCGCATACTACAAAGCAGCGAACCATCCACCAATTAAGCTCAGAGGGTGGAAAATGTGGAGGCTAAAGTAGTGATTTTCACTTTCCGGGTGAGAATTACGCCCACGTACAATTGTGGATTGCTACAATCGGGTGTTAGAATGTTACTAAGGAGGTAGAACATTGCCCAGACAGTATTAAGTTATTAAAATGAGAAAGTAAAATATTACTGCTACAGATTGTGCTGCATAATTTGGTCCTCATCTGCCATATAATCCAAGCCACTCTAGATATAGGCCTTTTTACATGGACCCTTTGACAGAAGTAGCTGTCTAACATTGTACTCACAGCTTGAGTAAAAGTTTCCTTCACTCAAGTACTTGTACCTGTGGATGCTACTCACTATAGGTTTTTTCCTGTGGGGACCTTTGTTAGCTTGAGATGCTAAATGTACATCCAGCCATCTCTGACTAGTTCTGTCTTGCTTGTACTTCAGTTCATAGTTAAAAGCCTCGAAAGAGCTGGTAGTTAAAATTTCACTCCAGCTGTCTCCACATCCTAGAGGAACTTGCAGGTCATCACTCTTACAAGAAACGTTGGTGCTACAGATGTTGGTTAGTCATGCCCATTCAGTGTCTATCACCAATTCATATGACGTACCTTCTAAACTTAGATTCTAAAAATTAGGTGGTATCCTGAACGTAAACTCTAGCTCCCCATAGTTCTGTGGGTATGTCTATTCTCATGGGTACCGCCTAGCTGCATAAAGTCTTAACCTGCATTTTCTGGAAACTATGGAACCATTGATGCATAAGTTACCAGAACAGTTGGGTACGTCCGGCATATGCAGAACCTGCAACCACATTGGTATCCAGTAGCTGGTCTCTGAGCATACCATTAGGATCTGGGAAGCCCTGTGCACAAGTAAGACAATTAACTTATTTTGTCGCACTTATCCTTCTTTGACTTGCATACTTCTTGTGGGTGGTGTTTTGCGATGATTATAGATTTGACACAATATGCACGTTTCCATGCCAGCACCCGCTCTGTTGTATAGAAATCCTGCACTGGTGGTCAATCAGCTGAAATACAAAAGAACATTAATTGCGAAGAGCACTCAACTTGAAACTATCACTCCTTTAAGGTGTATCCTGGTTTTCGAGGTCCAGGTCATAGCTAAGTTGCTCGGAGTCAATGAAGTCTCCTACCGTAAAGCATTGAGACTAATGACTAAACAGGATTTTTGCGATTGAATTTTCTTAAGTGCTATGAATACATTTGAACTTCTGTCTTAGCCAGAGAAGGTGCCATGGCCTTCTGGTTTTTTGGGAGTATTGACTAAGTATGTGCAGTCTGTCCCATTCCAGGATGCTGCCCGGCACTCGCAAGCTGGAAAGCAATATGAAGACATTATATGCGGTTATGTAATAGTGAGTGGTTACTAGACTATCTGTGGAAGCTACTATTCACCTCATGCGCCCGAAGGCCACTGTAAAAAATTGAATTCATTTGGGTTGGCGACTACCCACCCCAAGGAATAATCACAACCTTTGTCAGTGTGAACCACTAAAGCCATTAAATTAACATGCGCTCAATCCCCGGTAGCTGTGGCACAAAACAGACCGGCTTAAGTTAAATCCCCCCAAAAGTTGTGAAAATAGAGTAAAATTTAATAAATAAAGTATTACCAAAACAACTTAAATCCTATAAAGGGAACAGACAATATGATTGTTTTAAAAGATTTTGTAGAAGTAGTATCCAGAAGCATGAAGTGCCAATCATAGTTTATGATCACTGTACAAATTGACGCTGACCTCGAAGCAGACTGGGTCGGATACACCAGCCAGATTCATATTGGCCAAAGATTTTACTATCTTTTGAATTTAGTGCTTTAATTCCAAATCGACCACAGGAGTACACTGCAGATGCCCTAGGACCTTGGGGGAGGCCCTTAGTGACTCACGATGTGTCAGGCAGTGGCCAAACAGCAGTCTAGTCCCGGTCCAATTACCACTGGTCAGCTAGAAAGTTTCAGGAAAAGGCTTCTTGTAGCTTGGGGTCGCCCTCTAGCTTTAACAGGGGGTTAGCCTTATGACCCCTGGAGTCGTCTTCTTTGTCCTGGCTACTAGAGGGAGAGCATGTCCAGTCTTCCAGGTTCGTCCGGTCTCAGGCAGTAGGTCCAATCCTCGTCCGATCTTCCTGAGGTCCAGCTCTACCCACTTTGGGCATTTACAGGATGACAGAAGTCTCCTGCAACTCTAAACATGGGCTCTGAAGTCTGTGGAGTGGGTGTTGGGAGTGTACTTTGGGAATTCTAGTGTCCTCCCATATCTAACACTAAAATCCAGTTTGTGGCAATCACTGTACCCACAATAAACCCAGGGACTGCTGAAGAGCACATGCAAGAAAACATGGCTAAAAGACATTCATGCTGAACAAATGTGGAAGTGATAGTGAGAAACAGTTGGGCTTTGAAGTGAAGCAATGATGTGGCATAACGGCCAGAGCCTTTCGACAGAGGAACTGGGGAACCAAGTTCAAATCTCTGGGTTGGCTAAAAATGTGTGATTATGGGCAAATCACTTATGCTTCCCCCTGTCTACGACAATGAATGAGTCATTGTGTAACGTAACAGGTGAGCACTTAAAGCACTCCAGTACCCTTGGCTGGTGTTAGTACTATGGCAAGATCGAGGACTGAACAAGTGCTCCAAACCCTCAAATCGTGCAACAACAAAAAATGTATATGAACATGTGCTGTTCATGTTTCAACAACTTTTTTAATGCATTTGTTTATGTACACATGCGTGTGTGTGTGAGATATAGCTCTGCAAACTGGTAGAAGTGTAAGGAGACATGACATTGATCTATGCAGTATAGGCAGGCCAAACACAAGAAGAGGGCATAACGCTTGCATGCCATGACCAATGGCATTAAAGAAAATGAGAGCGACTCTGAGGTTTACCGATGGCAGGAGATGGGCAGCCTGTAAGCCCACAGATAGAACACAAGACCTCTCTTTGAAACCACACGTGCGCTTTATATCAGAGACCTAAAAAACATGCAGAAGTGTTTGTCTACCAAAAAAATGTGAGTGGGGTAAGCAACACGGGGGTGGGCGGAAACAGCTAGAGGGCTGGTGGTGGGGTGAATACAACAAGGAGGATGTGGGTGGGGGAAGGAGAAACCATGAGCGAGAGCAACATGAGTTAATGGGGAGAAGCACTTGAGGGACTATGGGTGAGTATGGGCAGAGGTGGTGGGAGTGGGGGAAGCAACATGGAAAGTGAGGCTCAGGGAAGAAACTGGCAAGAAAACAATATGGAGCGGGCAGGGGAGAAGCACATGGGCAAGAATTCAATTGAGGGTGGGGGGGGGGAGTACACGAGGGTGAGCACAACATGGAGAAGTCGGGGAAGAAGCAGATTAATGCGACATGGAATCCAGGAGGAGAGAAGTACAAGGAAGTTAGTGGAAAAAACAAACTCTTATTGAGTTCTGAACCAAAAAAAATAAAATAGTGTTGGATAAAGGAGTAGAAGCATAGAAGCCAGTCAATCAAAAGTGAAGTTAAAGAGGCAATTCTCCGAGGGAGGGAGAAACACAAGATTGATAAACTAGGACACGAATATGCAGCAGGTACAATAAGTGACATGAAAGCTAACCAATGGTAGACAATGGGCAGGCTCCATGGCCCTGCATATTCTTGGCATGCCAGAATGAAAAACTATGGATTTAGGCCCAAATCTCTGCACTGGGGTGTATGAATTTGTTCTGCATTCTGTCCATCAATTGTTCTTTTTGCGAATGTCTCGCAACAGCAGTGCGCTGTGTAGTAGAAACAGTAGGTGTCAACACTCTGGCAGAGTTGCTACTGCAAACCTAGTTGTAGCATTTGTCTTAGGCACAGCAAAAACAAATAAGAGGCTCTGTGGCCGGTGTTGCCCAATGAGCAAACCATTAAACCAGTTTGTCACATTGTAGTGTTGGGTTTTTACAATAGTCTCAGTCAGTGGAGCAGCAATGCCAGTCGGCGAGGCTAGTAGTGTGCTGCCTTTAATGTCTTGGCCTTCCCTAATATTCCTGGGTGCAAAGCTGAACAACCAAGTGTGTGTCATACCCTGCTGCTGAGTTTCCAGCAAAAGCTGTCAACAAAATCCTTCACAAACAAATGATGGACTGAATGCTGAATAAATCATACATTCACCCCCGAACAAGAGATCTGGGATAAATCCATCATTCTTTTGCTCACCATGCCACCCAAGTTTATACCCAGCCATATGCAAATCAGTCTTGACCCTGTGCCTCATGGGAACAGTCCAGATCGAACTGCCAAGCCAGGTCCTCCCTGGACCGGAAACCAGCATCCCTGTGACTGGTTTCTGGCTATTCAGTCGTCATCAGCCAGGGTAGCTTGAATCCAGTGGCACAGTGAGCAAGGGACCCACGTCTGGGCATACCCATCCCACTCCGGGTGAAAGCTACGCAAACAAAATCCTTCAACCTGAAAGCCACCAAAGTCCAAGTATTTGACTGTTGGCAAAGCCAACATTCAAAGTCTGCAGTCCAATCTTTCTCACTTTGGGGGCACTAGTAGGAAGTCGAGGCCACCGAAATGTTAGATTTCTTTCAAATGTGCAATATTCCTCTAATAACGACTCCGTTCATCTTGCTCTTTTGACCTCCTCTTTTCTGGTTTATATTACAGGTGTGCAGAAGTCAGGACGGTTTAAACCTGACAAGATGGTATGTGGTTTCCAGCCAGGCTGTTAAAGTTACAACACCTTGTTTTCCAGGTGCTGGATAGCCTGCACACCACAGGAAGGGGGTAGGATACCGCAGGGTAATCTGCTTTTTGGAAAGGAGGCTGATGTTGTCCCCGTCTCACCAGCATCCCACAATATAGAAGACCCTAGAACAAACGACAAGTAGACCAGCCCGCTGCTGTCCTCTGATTGGCCAATTAATTTAACGAATTGACCATCTCTCCCAAATGTGAAAAAAACAAACTGCTCTTACAAGAACCCCAGTTGTGGGGGGCTGTTCGAATAGTGTGCATGGGAGGGTCAGTATGCAGACCCAACCCCACCGTTAGGGGTGTATGTAAACCAGCCCGTAGCCCTGAAGCTGCAAGCCGTTGCCACCCGCCTTCGTCGTTTCGCAGCCTGATTTGATGGGGCAATATCCGCCCTCATGTAAAGTTTGTGGGGCATTTTTGGAGTGCACCCCATTGAAGCAGGGCACAAGTAACCAGTCTCACACTTGTTACAATGTGTGGCACCTCCGTGTGCTTAGATCGTCGAGTTCCCAGGAGAATAGTCGAGTCATGCCAGGGTGCATTAATCGAGCACGGCCGCACAGATTTTAGGAGCCATTTTTAAGGCTTTGTCTCAACCGGGCCCTGTGTCACTCAGCCCATTATGTCAAGCGTGTGTGTGGTTGAATCATCACCTTGGAACTTTCATTAGACTCAAAAGTCCGTTAACCCCAGTCGCTGACTGAGCAGGGATTTAAACCTGACGTGGTTTTCGTAGCACCCACTGCGTGATAAATTGATCTTGGCTCTAGAGCTACCAAAACAGACAGTGACAGACGACGCAATGAGCCTTCAATATGTTTCTAAGCTGTGACGGGGCCAATGGGGGAAACCTGCCTTTTAAAACGCCTGCAGTGAAAAATGGCGACAGTGACGAACGCATCCGGGTTTTAACTCGCCAAGAGTTTTCCGAGTCCTCTGATAGATACATTTAGGTGTTTGTCTTCCTCCCGAAAGAAAAGAGACGCATAGTAAAGAACGCGTCAGAAATGTAGATGTGCACGTGTCCGATGGAGACGCCACCAAACACTGGGCTTAGGTGTTTGACTCCCTCAGCAAACGAGCATTTGGAAAGCCAGAGGTCTGGCTTCACCTTCTCATGCGTGCATACACATATACGCAGAAGGGCACGCGTGTGCGTGCATTATCATATTAAAACCCAGACCCTGTAAAGGACACTTCTTCGTGGCTCATACAAACGCCAACACGGCTATATTGAAGGCTCTCTTTCCATCGTTATAATCCGAGTTTTTATACATGAAATATAAGGTTTAATAACAAGGAAGACCTCCTACATCAAGGGACATTACTGGTCAGTAAAAAGGCTGATCCAAAATGGCCACTCTACTCTAGGACAAAATGCTGGGTCGCATCCCTTCGGTCACGTCTGCATCTCGCCGATAAAGCTGAACCAGCCTAAAGTTACTTGTGTTCCCATTCAGAATTGATGTGGCCTTGCAGTTTGGAATGGACTGCCTCTTTGGGGTGGGGCTATGCTATAGCAGAGCTTTTCTGTCACGGGACAGTGAGCAAAATAAATGACGGAATGTAATTTTCCAGCAGCAGTGGCAGTATTTATGATAACCTCATGTATTCCACCCGCCACATTTTAGGTCTCGGCTAGACGGCGCATGTGCGGTCTCTTAGCGACCTGTTTACAGTTAGTGAGCTCCAGCCCTCCCATAGGCTTACCATGTGTTAGTTGCAACCTTCATTTCAGTTTGCCATGGCATGCATTTGTCATGCCTCGTCTTGTGTTTGGCCCTCCCCTTAGAGCATGAACCTTGCACTTATGTCAACCCGCAGCTCCTGTTTTGTTGGAGCTACTTTTTCAAATTGTTTGTGTACAGTCCACATGGGTGTTTTTCATTCGCTCCTTTTCCCATACAATGTTACTTCTTTTCTGTCTCGCTCACCCCCACTCCTCCCATCTATTTTTCTTTATCAACCCCATCCCCACCTTTCTTTAATTGTGTTTACGCCCGCAATAGGAGTGCCTGTTTCTTGGGTTCCGTTCTTTTTACTATAACAAGCGAGCAAATGCCACTAATTCGGCATTCCATGTTGCTTCTTCCAATTCCCACACCCTCCTTCTCAGTAGTCGGCAATAGTCGTCGTTGATTTCCTTTGCACGTGAAGAAGTTGCAATCTTTTACTGGCAGAACGTGAGCTACAACAAAGTTGTACTGAACAGTATATAAAGCCCTAATCCGAAAAGATTTTTAACTTCATGATTTTGAAAACAAGGGCCCACTGCCCATGCACTCTGTGCTTTCTACTGGCAACTTTCAAACATAGTGCTGAGGTGGCTAAAAGACAAATGGCTGAAACCGCTTAAATTAGCAATTGAAGCCCATGACATTCTGGACATGCAAATGAACCTTGCAACAATTCTTTCGACATTGGAGTTACAGACTGATAAGAAATGAAGCTGATATGCAGTGAAACTGAATTTGTCTATATTGCAGTGGTGGCCTGGAGAAGCACAAATGTTATGCACACAAAATACCTACATTTAAAACCGCTCCCAAGCATTTGAAATTGGATAGTTGGGTTTTTCTTCGTGTGCATGTAATGGGATAAATGTGTCCTGGGCTGGAAAAGTATTTTTTTTCTTTTTCAAAACAAACTGGCTTCACAACTATTGATAATAGAGAAGAACGTGCACTTCCTGTAACAATGCCCCCACTTCCTCATGACACCACTACCCCTCCCTCTTCATCGCACCACTGCTCCTCCATCTTCCTGGCACTGCGTTTTCCTTTTACTTCACGTGCTACTGTTCTCCTTTATCGCATAGCACTCCATACCACTCCAATTTGCCCTACTCCACCGCTTCAATCTGCCCTAGTCTAACCTACTCCACCTATTCCAATCCAACCCACTGCAGTCTATCCCCCCAATCTACCCCACTTCAGTCAACCCCATCTATCCCACTCCAGTATACCCCCCTAAATTCTGTCCCTCCCCACAATCTACCCCACTAAAATCTAAACTTCAATCCACACCACTATAGTTTACTGCAATCTACCCATCTCCAATCTACCCCATTCCAATCTACCACAATCTACCTCACTCCAGCCTACCCCTCCCTAATCTACCCCTCCCCAGTCCTCCCCACCCAACCTACTCAATCTACGCAACTCCGGTCTATACCCCACTCCAGTGTACCCCACCCCAATCTGCCCCACCCAATCTACCCCACAATCTATCTCACCCCAACCTACCTCAGTCCAATCTATCCCCCTCCAGTCTAATCTATCCCCATCCAGTCTACCCAACCTACTCCAATCTACCCCATTCTGACCTGTTCCAATTTACCCCACTTCAGTCCACTTTAATCCACCCCAATCTACCTCTACCGCACTACAATGTATTCCACGACCACCTAACCCACTCCAATTTACCTCAATCTGTCCCACTCCAATCTACCTTAACCTATCCCCACTCCAATCTAACGCACTCCAATCTACCCACCCTACCCCCACCCCAGTGTGCACCTGCCCCAATTAACCCTACCCCAATTTACTCCACCCAAATCTACATCAAACTACCCCACCCGACCTACTCTACTTCAATCTACCCCCACCCACTCCACCCTACTTACTTTTAGCCATGCTGAACAGCAGCCACTCTGGTGTATAATATGGCTAAAATTCATTCTGAAAGTCAATAGCTCTCGCGTAGGCGAGACCTATTGGCTTTGCCAGTGCTTGTTTTTGTTATTAAGTTACTCAAAGTAAAAGGAATATGTGCAGACGTGGGTTCCACTTTTCGTTGTACCGCAGGCACACAAGCTGCACCTTCCTGAGGCCCAATAAGGCTGAAACTGGTCATTCCTTGCTCATGTTCCCATTCGCAGTGGAAGTGGCGTAGCTGTACTGACTTGACTGCCTCTATTTCCCGAGTGGCTAAGACTGATTTGTGTGTGGTTGGTCTTCTCTGTAATGGTACAGAGAGTCAAAAACTGAGTATTGGAACGTAATAGCAATGCAAGTGGGTCTGATTAAATGAACCCTTACATCGTGACACTTTTTTTCCATCTCATTGGCTGGGGACCACACCACTTCCAACACTGGCCTTATTTTTGGGATAATGGACATTTGGTTCAAGTAGCTTTGGCAGCTGGCTACAAAGGCCTATTCTTTAGCAACAGAGTGCAATCTGCACAGTCCTTTTCCACACAAATCCTTTCTCTTCATTTTTGAAATGTAGAACTTTTAAAGTGTAAGTCTCACAAGTAGTAGCTCACTGCATATAGTTGTCTGTATGCCCTTCTAATATGCCCAGTTCTTCAGCTATGAAAGGTCAATTCGGACTTTGAAAATAGGCCATCACGAGCCTTCACGCCACATATGCTTCTTACCCATGACCTCCTCCTCATCATCATGTGTAACCACTCAAGGATTGCCAGATGCTGTAAACAGTAGACCTAAAGTGAGATGGCCGCGAATGGACACTTGCCATGTGTATAGCACAATTACTTATTTGTAGCATCAGAAAACAGATCAATAGGACATTAACCAGATTTGGGGGTTTACATAGACAATGTTGAAAGTGCTAAGGAACAGAAGCAACTGTTGTATGCCGTTAATAGCACGAACAGGCGAACCACATTCGGTACTTCAGAATAAATTACAAACCTCAGTTACCTATAGGGCTGTAGTTCATTTACAAATTTGCTCCGTGTGATTTAAGACACTGTGATGGTTGCTATTAGTCCTCTGCATGTAGTAAATGCACTGGGCTTTGAGACCCGATTACCACTGCCTTCCCTCCTGTGCAATGTACAGAGGATACCCATGCTAACTTGATGTTGCCAATTATAATGCTTCTAGTACAGATTGGGATTTTACTCTTTTTGGAGGTGTTAGAACCAAGTTGAGTGCTTGCAATTGACTGTGCCCACGAGGGCTGGGGCGTGGTGGGGGAGGATAGTTCTGGTGTTACTCACATATGGCAGTCCCAGCCATCGATGTTTGGAGGTTCACACACAGTGTGTGTGTGCCTGTGTGTGTGTGTGTGCCTGTGTGTGTGTGTGTGCGCCCGTGTGTGTGTGCCCTGAGATGGGGGCTTCAAAATCTAGACCTCTACATGGTACTGTGTCATTTCTGAGTACGTGGCAGAGTTTTGAGAACCCAATCGTCCGTACTGAATAAGGGATTCGCGGCTATCTTAAGGTTCAACCATACATACCACGTGTCAGTAATTTACCAAGTTAAGCGAGTAGCTCAAAAAAATACAGATTCATGTCTCGGTTTGTAATTGTATTGTGTACTGAGTTTGCTGTGCAATTAGGTCTACTGACTGGCTTTGTTTCTGGTAGGTGTGTACTGTTTACCCCCATTCAAAACGGTTTAATGTACGTCACAGTTTGTTCTGGGTGTAATGCAAGCCTTCGTTTCCTCTGCTTATGCTATAGATCTCAATTAGCGCGAGAACTATCAGGCCTTGGTTTGTACTGCAAGCCCAATTTAGGCTGGGAATGCTGTAGATTTATGCTGTTGGGGAAAATTGTTTCCGTGTTCATACTGATTGCCTTTCAACGCTCATTAGAATCCTCTGCTGACTGCTTTTGGGGCGGGGAAGGGTGTATTTGGAGTGGTGCTACCCGTATTACTCCCTGTTAAGACACATTTTCCTCCTTGTACTGCAAATCCACACATCACAAAGCATGTGAAGTTACCCAACGAGAAGGGCTGTGCCTGCAGCTTTCAATTAAGTGGCACTGAGCATCATACCTGTCAACTCCGCCCTAGTAGCCATTGAAATACCCTCACTAGAAGGTACCTGGTCTCCGCACAATGCAGGTCCCAAACCTCTTTCTCTTCCAGGGGATCCTCATCAATAGTCATAAGCATTAGAATATTCCCGCCCATGTGCGGGACCCCGGAAACACTATATTATATGTGCCCCACATATATATACTTATATATATATATATATATATAACATGCAATAGCAGCCAATAAAAACAGAGCTGAAATATGCTGTGTAGAATTTCCACCATACATGTAATAATAATAAGCATTAGAAACATGAGAAACAACACAAAGTTTGTTTTAGAAACTGTTTTAATGCTCAGAAAGCAGTAGAAATTCTTATAACTCACTGGAAGCATAGAAAGCTCCCAGGCTGCATTGCAAACACACGGTCTAAAAAGACTGAAAAGCTAACCTGTAGCTACATAGCAATAAACTGACACCGTGCCTTTAAGGCACTCATGACCCCCAGTATCCCATCATGCCTCAGGGGTGACAGTTAGGTCAGTTGTTCTTTCCGGCTCCTTCAGAGAAGGACCCTGGTTACACAGCTCCACTAATTTTCCTGTTTTTTGACAGAAAAACTCTTCACTTTTGACAATTTTTTGTTCTTACTCGACATTTAACATCTAGTCAAGTAAGATACTGTCTTTTTCAGTCAATTTGGGGAACATTTTCTCCTGAAAATGCCTTCACTCTTTGACAAATGCCCTTCTTGTGGCAACAAGAAGGCCAAGTCAGACAACCACGACGTCTGTATCCTGTGTCTGCCTGAGGAACATGATCCAGGCACCTGTCCTCATTGTGAACACCTGTCAGGAAGAACTTTAAAAGACAGGGAGAGGATTCGCATTTATGGCCTAGCTCATAGGTCATCAAGAGGAAGATCTCCGGTGAGGAAGGGCTCCAAGAAGACTCGTTCATCTTCCAGAAAGAAGTCTTCATACCCCTCACCCTCAGCGTCGGGCTCGGCGCTGAGAAAAGAACCACCGGTGGATCATTCATCGTCTAAACTACCGTCGACGGCGGGCTCGCCGTCGAAGAGAAGACCAGGTACGTCGACGACGTCGAAGGATCCAGTTCCATCGTCGAAATCCCCTCCGTCGGCGTCAACCGGGCGACGTCCGACGTCGAGGAAGGGAACTCCGCCGCCGTCAACCGGGCGACGGTCGGCGTCGAGATCCAGGACCCCTCCGCCGTCGTCAACCAGGCGACGACCGGCGTCGAGGGAGGTCACCCCTCCGCCGTCGTCATCCAGACGTCGACCGGCGTCGAAGTGTGACTCCTCCGCCGTCGTCGAAGAAGCGACGTTCGGCGTCGAGGACCAAGACCCCTCCGCCGTCGACAGGGAAGAGTCGATCGGCGTCGAGGATGCAGTCTCCGTCGGTGTCTCGTCAGCTCTCGGCGTCGAGGGTGTCCAATACCCCTCCACCGTCGTCGCACAGACAATCGACGTCGAGGCAGAAATCTCCGTCGACGGCTGATCATCACCGTTCGACGTCGAGAGAAAGACCTCCGTCGACGATTAGACATCGTCACTCGACGTCGAGGCAGGGTGCTTCGTCGACGACAGGACATCGTCGTTCGACGTCGAGACTTCCGTCGACGACTGGGCATCGTCGTTCGACGTCGAGGGAGAGGGCTCCGTCGACGGCCGGTACTCACCGTTCGACGTCGAGACGTGGAACTCCGTCGGCGGCTGCTCATCGCCGCTCGACGTCGAGAGACCATACATCCTCGCAAACCAGATTTTTGATCCGCCGACTCCCCGAAAGCACTCGACCACGAGGGAAGATGGCTCGGCGTCGAGATGTTCAGATGTGGTGATGGTAACGGAGTCAGCTTCCCGTCATTCCACCTCAAGGGCCTCTGGCTCCTCAACTACTTCTTCGAAGTCCAGAAGTCCAGTACGCAAGTCACCTGAGCGTCGGACGGACCCTTGGGCGGATAAAGTCAGACTTCCACCTAGATGGTATAGGTCTTTGGATCATTGGAGAGATTCTGGGGCTGCAAAACGTATGCAGGACTACGCCAGCTCGCAGCACAGGTCTCCTCTTCAGGATCTAGTGGAGGAGATGGACAAGCATAGCCCTCCCAGGCGCAAATCTCCGGTGAGAGCACCAACTAGATCTCCCAGAAGGACCCGATCTCCCAGAAAAGACCCAGAGGAGCGGCTCAGGTCTCGCTCTCCTAGACGAGAAGTGCGTCCGAAACGATCCGAAGAGAGGAGGCACAGTGTCCACCGTAGACGTCGACGAACTCCGTCTACTTCCTCTACCTCTTCTACCAGGTCTTCCAAGAGGGACTACTCTACATCAACGGGGTGGTTGAGCATCTTCGGAAACATCCTTCAGACGAACCATCCCTGGCTGGTGAGCGCATACCAACCCTCCTCTTCGCGGATGACACCCTTTTAATTTCTAAAACCCCCACAGGACTCCAAAGGCTCCTTGACAACTTCCAATCCTTTTGCACCAAACGTGGCCTGGTAATCAACACCAGCAAGACCAAATACCTTGTGTTGAACCCTCCAAAAAAACAAGCCCGTCCTCCTATCCTAAATGCTGAACTCTTGGAGAGGGTAGAAGTGTTCGACTACCTTGGGCCTCTCTCACAAAATGGATTGGACCCCCCCACCTGGACCCCCCCACCTGGACAAAATGTTGCTATCACACAAAAGGGTTACAGGAGCTCTCCTGAAAGAACAACGCTCCTGTGCTATAAGACCAATAGCTACTGTTCTTGAGATCTACTCGGCTAAAGGGGTCAGCTCTGCCCTTTATGGGGCTGAACTTTGGGGGTCATCTGTCACCGACGCCTTGCCTACATCAGAGAGGAAATTTTGTAGAGCGATCATGTCTCTCCCGCAAGGCACCCCCACAGTTCCTTTAATGTTGGATCTAGGTTGTCGCCAAATTGATGACCTTGCTAAATTTCGTCCACTGCTGCTTTGGGCACGCCTGTGGCGTGTGGAGGAACTCAGTAGATATGCGCAAGGCCTAGCAGAAATCATGGCACTACCAGGGTGGCACAAAATAAAATGGCTTAGAGACATGAAGCAGCTGCTAGTAAATCTGGGTTTGAACGAAGCATGGGTAAATAGAACTTCACCCCCGAAGCTAGCTCTCAAGAAACTCTATTGGGACTGGGTCCTATCTCAGAGGAATACCAGATCCACTATGGGCAGACTCACGGAGGACTTCTTGAAGTTTAAAGATCAACCTAAACGGGAAGTGTACCTTGACATCATTGAAAAACCCTTCGATAGGGCTTTGTATTTTAAATTCAGAACAGGCACTCTCCCCCTCTATTCTTTTACTTCACGCTGGAAATCTCGTGCACAAATTACAGAGCTTTGCCCTGCATGCCTAGACAAACCTGAGTCACTGGCACATCTTATGTTCGAGTGCAGCGAATACGCGAGACCCAGGAGGATCTGGCTTAAAAACCTATGCCGGCAGCTGGGCACCAGGAGTCACGCGGCCGCAATCAGGATACTAATCTCTGATAGCCGTGCATCCTATGTTTGTGCTATAGCCAAATTTTTATCATGGGCTTGGTCCATTCGAGCTAAAAGGCTAAAATTGTCTGTTTAATTCTATTTTTAACCTACTGACTGATCGATTTTTATATCCACCACCTGTAAATTGGAAAAATCAAAACACCAAAATGGTCTAAAAATTGCCATTATTGTTTGTTTAAACTTTCTAACATATTGATTACCTATTGTATTGTTTTGATAAACCACTAACGAGCTCATTGTCTTATCGAATGCTCATGCTTCCTTTTACATTTTAAATTGTTTTTAATTGTTTTAATTGTTGCATTGTGTATTTTTGCCCTGCTTTTATGATAATATTTTATCGAAATAAAGCCTTTTTGACTTGACTTGACTTGACTACTCCCCTATGTTGACGGACAGTCCTACGTCCCGATCCTCCCCAGTGGATGACATTGGCACGTATCTGGACGTCTTGCAAAGAGGAGCTCAGAAGCTGAACATTGAAATGTCTGTCCCTCAGGTTACCACGACAGTCATTTTTGAGACTTTACACAAAAAGGCGATCACCCGTCCTCTACTGCCATTAGTTCCGGGGATTATAGATCCTGTCAAGGAGGTATTCCTAACTCCGGCGGCTATCAGAGCGGTGCCAGCCCGCATCCAAAAGAAATACAAACCGGCCTCTTCTGACCCGGTTTTTGTAAGATCGGACCCGCCAGCAGACTCTGTTATTGTGGCGGCGGCGAGGAAGACACACGCAGTGGCAGGTTTTTCTTCCGTCCCCCCAGACAAGGACAGCAAGACGCAAGACTCCTGGGGTCGCAAAGTTTGCAACTCAGCTGCGTCGACTCTTAAGGTTTCTAGTGCGGCTGCACTTCTGGGTCGGTACGACAGAGCCTTATGGGACTCTATGGAAAGGTTCAAAGCCAAGCTGCCAAAAGAAGACCAGCAGGACTTTGAAGAGACCGTGACTGAAGGATGTCTGGCGGCGAATCAGATGATAAGCACGGCTGCGGATGGTGCTGTCCTGTCGGCGCATTCCTATTCTCATGGGGTTTGTGCCAGGAGATTGGCATGGTTGCGCTTGACAGGCCTGAAGCCGGATGCTCAACATCGCATCCTTAATCTCCCCTTTTCGGGTTCCGCTCTTTTCGGTGAGCATGCGGACGAAGAAATGACCCGAATGAAGACGGAACTGGACACAGTGAAAGCGGTGGGCTTGGAAAAGAAGAAAGAGTTCAAGCGTCGTTTCAAGCCCAACAGGGGGAGAGGGGCTCAACAGAGGGTTCAAACCCCTCAATGGTCCCAAAGTAAAGCCCAAGGAAAACCCCAGTTTCGAGGTAAACCTGGCAGAGGTAGAGGAGGTCATCAACAATCCTCTACCACTACAAGAGGAGGAAAAGCCTGATCAGTGGCTTCCTCTGGCGCCGTTGCCCACTCCAGTGGGAGGAAGTGCTTCACAACACCTGGCAGAGTGGGTCAGCATCACCAAGGATCAGTGGGTGCTGAATATACTGCGCAATGGATACAAACTAAGTTTCCTTGCTCCTCCAAAGAACATACCTCCAAAGAGCGCTTCCCCTCACCAACTAAGCTTGCTCCGAAGAGAGGTAACAGTCCTACTACAAAAGCGAGCGATAGAGGAGGTTCCTCTCGCTCAAAGAGGAAAGGGAGTTTACTCCAGGTACTTTCTTGTCCCCAAAAAAGATCAGGAGGACAACTTCAGACCAATACTCGATCTACGACTTCTAAACAAGATCATCATCAGAGAAAAGTTCCGCATGCTGGCTCTTCACCAAATATGCCCACATCTTCAAGTCGGAGATTGGATGTGTTCGGTGGACTTGCAAGATGCGTACTTTCACATCCCAATTGCACAACAACATCGCAAGTACTTGAGGTTTGTCGTAGGGAACAAACACTTTCAGTACACGGTGCTACCCTTCGGTCTCAAGTCCGCACCACGAGTCTTCACCAAATGCATGGCGGTGGTGGCGGCTTTTCTGCACAAGAAGGGACTCTTCCTATACCCATACTTGGACGACTGGCTCCTAAAAGGTCCGTCTCCAGTGCGGGTAAAGCACGATCTACATCTGTGTCTTCTCCAATTGCACAAGCTCGGTCTCCATGTGAATCTGGAGAAGTCAGTCCAGCGACCTACACAGTCAATTCACTACCTAGGCTCCGTTCTGGACACAAAAGTGGGAAACGTTTCCTTCAGAGGAGAGACTTTTTTCCCTGAACCAGAAATGTGGAATTCTGATAGTCTCGGCTTCCAACAGCCCGACAAGTCGCATCCCTGCTGGGTTCCATGGCATCCTGCATCTTTCTCATCCCACACGCAAGGCTGAGAATGCGGCCTCTACAGCAGGCCCTGGAGGATCAATGGGACCAGGCGACAGGACTTTGGGAGGATCGCATCAAGCTCTCCCAAGCGACGAAAGACGCCATAAAATGGTGGACACGGAGAAAGAATCTGCTGGTGGGGGTTCGGTTTCACCAGCCTCTTCCAAACCAGTCGATAGTGACGGATGCCTCTCTACAAGGTTGGGGAGCGCATATGGGTCCGCTTCAGATTCAAGGCCTGTGGTCTGCGCAGGAGCAGACATACCACATCAATATGCTGGAACTCAGAGCGGTATTCCTGGCTCTCAAAGCGTTTTTACCAGCGATAGAGTCCAACTCAGTCCTAGTTCAGACGGACAACACGACCACCATGTTCTATCTGAACAAACAAGGAGGCACAAGATCTCGCCCTCTGTCTCGAGAGGCTCAGGCAATCTGGCATTGGCTCCTCTCTCGAGGCCTCACGATAGTGGCGGTGCACCTGCCAGGCGAGTTGAACGTAAAAGCAGACGCACTCAGCAGGCACTTCGAAGATCAGCCAGACTGGGTGCTAAACGACGATGTGGTGGAAGAGCTTTTTCGTTGCTGGGGTCGTCCAGCCATAGATTTGTTTGCAGACGACAAACTCCAAATGCCACGCCTTCGCGTCCAGGTTCCACCGGCCAGGGACATGCTCTGCTGATGGATTGGTCAGGGACGTTCGCTTACGCGTTTCCTCCCCTGGCTCTGATTCCGAGAGTAGTTTCCAAGCTCTGCAGGTCGAGCATGGAAATGATCCTGATAGCTCCGGATTGGCCGCGGCAGTGGTGGTACCCGGACCTTCTACATCTGTCTGTGTGTCCACACAGACGACTCCCTTGCAGGCCGGACCTGTTGAGCAAAATGAACGGGAGGATAATGCATCCCAACCTGCCATCATTGAGCCTAACAGCATGGCTCCTGAGGTCCTGCAATATGGACATTTGAACTTGCCTCCTGAGTGCATGAACATTTTAAAGGAGGCTAAGAGACCTTCCACGAGAACGTCCTATGCGTTTAAGTGGAAGCGGTTTTTCCTATGGTGTAGGATCATCACCTTGATCCGACTACAGGACAGGAGGACGTCATCTTGCCATACCTCCTTTCCCTAGCTACTGCTGGTTTGAAATACGCTTCTATTAGGGTGCATTTGTCAGCCATAGTAGCATACAGAAAATCTCCAGATCAGGTTTCTTTCTTTCAGGTTCCAGTGGTTAAGGACCACCTTTTGAGCCCATCCACAAGGCCTCTTTGCAACATCTCTCTTGGAAGGCGGCCTTTTTGGTGGCGATTACCTCTGCTCGCAGAGTCAGCGAGATTCAAGCTCTCTGTGCGAAAGAACCATACACTATCTTTCATCACAATAGGGCAGTCCTAAGGGCTCATCCAGCTTTCCTACCTAAAGTCATCTCTGATTTTCATATAAATCAGTCCATTTCCCTCCCTTCATTTTTTCCAAATCCTACGACCCCAGCCGAGCGGTCACTTCACTCCTTAGATCTTTAAAGAGTGCTCAAGTTCTATTTGGAAATGACCAAAGGGATTAGGAAAACGGATCAACTGTTTGTGAACTATGGTTCAATGCGAACAGGTTTTCCAGCGGCCAAGAGGTCCATCGCGAGATGGATTGTCTCTTGCATTAAATTGGCTTATCAGCTTGCAGGCAAGCCTTTGTTGCAGTCACCCAAAGCGCATTCCACTAGAGGGAAGGCCGCTACAGTAGCCTTCTTGCACGACATTCCAATGTCGGAGATATGCAAGGCTGCGACTTGGAAATCAGTTCATACCTTTACGAGACATTACTGTCTCGAGTCTGATTCCAGGGCCGATACTCAAGTAGGACAAGCCTCTTTGAGGAATCTATTTGGGTAGCCTACGGCCTGTACAAGCTTAGTGAATACTAGGCTTAATATGGTTTATTACTGTATTGTTACTCCTTTGCCCGCAGGGAGATGAGGTGAGGCTCGCTATTCTATTCTAATGCTTATGACTATTGATGAGGATCCCCTGGAAGAGAAGGATTAGTTACTTACCTGTAATCCTAGTTCTCTTCCAGGGGTATCCTCATCAAAGTCATAAGCAACCCTCCCGCCTCCCCGGGCAAAGGACATCCTTTAATAAGGAGATATGGTTAACCTATTTGTTATTGGGTTTATTTTCAGTCTCCGAAAAGAACAACTGACCTAACTGTCACCCCTGAGGCATGATGGGATACTGGGGGTCATGAGTGCCTTAAAGGCACGGTGTCAGTTTATTGCTATGTAGCTACAGGTTAGCTTTTCAGTCTTTTTAGACTGTGTGTTTGCAATGCAGCCTGGGAGCTTTCTATGCTTCCAGTGAGTTATAAGAATTTCTACTGCTTTCTGAGCATTAAAACAGTTTCTAAAACAAACTTTGTGTTGTTTCTCATGTTTCTAATGCTTATTATTATTACATGTATGGTGGAAATTCTACACAACATATTTCAGCTCTGTTTTTATTGGCTGCTATTGCATGTTATATATATATATATATATATATATATATATATATATATATATATATATATATATGTGGGGCACATATAATATAGTGTTTCCGGGGTCCCGCACATGGGTGGGAATATTCTAATGCTTATGACTTTGATGAGGATACCCCTGGAAGAGAACTAGGATTACAGGTAAGTAACTAATCCTTACTGCACACGCTGTTCAACAAAAGAGAAAACTACCCACACAGCATAACATTCTGGACGGTCGTGTAATTATAGGTTTCGTTTCATGCTGTTGGAGTGTAGACCTCTGTTTGTCTTTTCATTAGGATGAGTCTCTTTTCGTTTAGTTACCAAACTTGGCTTCCAGACCCTCCTACTTATTGTATTTTTTATTATTCATTTGGAATGTTCACAAAGATGAAGGGGGGGGCGAGGGTAGTGGGGGAGGGGGGGGATGGGCCAGCATTTGTGAATTTTCAGATATTTTGGGTGATTTTTCTGAGTGTGTGATATCTGATAGAGCATATTCCATAGCCAGATGGATTGTATTCCTCCATTGCAGTTTTTGCTACAGGGGCAAATCCATAGGAGGTGATTATTTTATGTGCTCATATTCGGGTTGGGTACATAATTCCAACGTGGCCCTCAGAAATCCGAAGCCCAGTACCTAGCAGAGCTTTGTGTACAATGGGGATTGCTTTGAATTCGATGTACAGTCGAGCTTGCATTCCGTACCGCTGTGCCAAGAGTCCCTGAGATTTGTCTTGATGTCCAATTTTACTGCTGCGGTTTGCAAGCATTGCATACTATTGGTTATAGAATCCGGGTGGACTTTATTAATCCATTAGAGTAGTAAAGTTGTGATTGGATCACAGCTTCTTTCACATCTTCAATGTCTAGTCTCTGTATGAACGTGAAAATGTGATACTAAGTAGGAATTGTAGTGGGGCAGGCCTTTGGTACCACTTCGATTGTAGAAGATAATACTAAGTGTGTCTGCTTGTGACCATGCCGCTAATGTCACTACCAAGTCTCCATTCCGCCAGGAATTGCCCCAGCAGTTGAACATCCTGGTGCTATTGTCGTAATATTTAGGTAGTTCTAGACATCAGTGGCTTACTGGTAAAAAGCAGCAAAAAGTGCCGATTGGTTGATGTGGAGATTTAAAAAAAAAAAAAAAGTTTAATCGGCATAGATTTTAACAAAAACAGTCCACTTTAGAAATTGTGATACCTGGGACCTCTGATGCAAATTGAACAGCAGAGAACTCCATGCTGAGGGGTGCAAAGAAGGCAGGCACACTATGGTGCTAAACCATTCCTCTAGCCCACATTACCACCTCGCCATTCCTTTGGGGCCACCTTCGTGGCAAGATCTCTCATGAATGAGACAATCCAATTGATCCCTGGAACCTCACATATCTGCAACCAACCTAATTCTTTCCCATAGTCAGTGATACATGTACATATGATGGCACTGATACTTCATTGGTCTGTGGCATGACGCAGCTTGTCAATTGGGTCTAAACCCTGAAACTGATCAAAGTGGCATCTCTCTGCAAGAAAGTGTATGCTTGTTTTGAGACTTGTTCACTCCAGCACTTTTACCTTATTTGGCCAATTTTGATATTGACTTATCGCATTTCTAATACCTCATCTTGAAATGGGGTTCTGTAGTGAAGAACAGTGGTTAGCTGCGAGGAAGGTGCCAGGTTGTGAAGAAAACCCTTTGAGCAACAAAGATTGCTGCTATCAGAAGGAAGCGACTAAGAACAAGTGTTTGCTGATGTGTTGGACTCCATCAAGGACTATGTAGGTAGTCTTAAAGATAAAGCTACAGCGCTGGTGTGGTAGAACAGAGGTGTGTGGTTTGGTGGTTGCCTGCTCAGCAGATGAGGGACACACTAGCAAATCTACACACAGGTTAATTCTTAAGTACATGAACTACAAGTCAAGTATATATTATAAAACCGGAGCCATGATGTCAGTAGCTAAGCCCAACCCCCTACTTGTGGAATCATGGCTGGCCCAGAACTCCATGACCTCATAGAGGAGGAATAACCATGGGGACGAACAAGACTAGGTGGAGGTCAGTAATACGAGACCGTGAGATGCAACAAAAGGCTTTTGGACTCCTGTGTAGATGACATCCCCTGAAGCTGAACAGGACAGAAGGCTACACTTGGAAAGGGCTGCAGTATGGAACAGACTAAGAACCAGGATTATATGTGAGAGCAACTCTGTTCAAAGCACTGTTTGTGATGTTAGGCTGTCTCGTATAGGGAGAGGCTATGAAATTATGTAATCGGGTCTCACGATGCAAAAAGGCTGCAATTCGGCTGTAGGTATGCAGGATAGAACATTTGTCTGTTTGACTGGCTAGGCTGGGATATAAAGGAGTGATATCTAATAGGAGGGATGTGCTTGGGTACTTTTGGTAGCATATTGAATGGAGGAACAGTCATATTCGTAGTTTGTCCTCCCAAGTGTCTAACTGAAGAAAATAACCCTTAGGTCCAGCTATTGTGGAGAAGACTGTAATGAAATGGTCTAGATGCCCACCCAGGTGGAAGAGCGATGCATTATATCAATGGACGGGAAGAACACTTTCCTCCCTTCCCTGCACTACTGTTTTTTTTATTTGTGTAAGTCCTTCTCTGATAAGTGGGACTTTGATGGAGCTATTCTTCAGGGACTTGGCTAGGGTTGGGCAGCAGACTGCAGAAACAAATGAGAGTACTGCTTCAGTCTATGTAGTGTGTACTGTTGTAGGTATTTGTGGTTCTTTTCTTAGGGTAATGCTGCTGTAAATATTATAAATTGGGGGTTCTGTGGCTTGCGAACCTTCTCCATAATTACTCCCTGAAAATAAAGGATCTCTCGTCATATAGGCGGCCCAAGCATTACACACTGCCATCCTTGTGCAGACCTTCATGGTGTATTGCCAAAATATGTTTGTTTACTGTAGGTATGGTTTCCCTTGGTAGTCTGCTGGCTATGCCCGGGTACAGTGTATACTGCAAAGCTTTCTCTAATGACCAATCCTGAAGTGCAATTGTGCATCAAAGGCAACACTAACTTACCTATTTCAAATCTTGCTCAAAAGGATGCACTAGACCGACGTTTTCGAGCCCATTTAGCGGTGGATCAAGTGTAAACAAGGGGGAAACTCCCTCTCCCGCCTTTTCTACCAAAGAAAGATTTGTTAAACTCTTTTCACGTCCAGAATAGACTATTGAAACTCTCATTAATGGACCCTGCCAATCATATTTCGCTATTGAAAGCTTTACTGCGAAGCCCGACTAGACTCGCCAACGAGATATTATCCCACATTTAATCTGCCATTAAAAACGCGCAGCGTTGTCTACACGGCACTC
Organism: Lissotriton helveticus; assembly: GCF_964261635.1. Lineage (NCBI taxonomy): Eukaryota > Metazoa > Chordata > Amphibia > Caudata > Salamandridae > Lissotriton > Lissotriton helveticus. The sequence goes on from NC_136072.1 coordinate 794,969,436, forward strand.
CAACTGATCACACCAGACTGCCAAACAGAAAGAAAGCACAGTGTGGGCGATTTGAAACCAGATGAGGGCTACAAACTGTTGAATTAGAAACCAAGAGGGTGTGTTTCTCGTAACACAGCAGGTAGGCTCCTAGCTTATCCAGGAATGTTTTCACTTTATTGCTGTTTTTTACTATGCCATAGCTCCCATGTAGTTGTCATAACTCGTGCGAAACCGAGAGCAGCGCTTTTGTCTCACCCAAAGACCTAGTCTGGCACAAATCATGAAACATCTGTCCCGAAATCAACCACCACCTTGCTCTGTGTAATAGATTTCTGAGGTAGCAGGCTGTCCTGTCACTAGGATATCTGTTCGCGATAAAACTACTGCGAAGATCCCCTCCTTTAGAGGGGTTTGAGAAACGTTTGACCCTTTTCTGCTTACATTTATGAAGGGATTGCTTTACAAAATTGTTTCAACCATCTGTATGTAGACGTTTGAGGCAGGAAGACTTTCAACCATCTGTATGTAGACGTTTGAGGCAGGTAGACATCTCCTTGATTGATTTTAATGGGGGTGTTCTGTCTAGGCCACAGCACAGAGGTTTTGCAGGTCTCAGCACCTTTGAACAAAACATCTTAATGAAGATCTTGGCAGAAATGTGTGTGTTGGGAGGAGGGGGATTTGCAGGCACAGTGCTTTACCGGATATGCTTTTTCCTAGCTGGCATAGATCAGGTGGTGGCACTCCACCTTCTGTCTGCACCACCAAAAAATGAGGCCGTGATGTCCCACAAGTGTCAATTTTATTACCCCTTGTTTTCAATCTGTTAGATGTAAAAGTTTGGCTAAAGGATGCATGCTGCCATATGCTTCTGAATGTGTACAGATGATCCCTAGCTAATCTTGGGATTAGACCAGCATCTGCATTGCACCAATACCAAGATTTACTTGAAGGCCTTGGTTACAAATCTTCCCATCCCTCGATGATGGAAGTCCTCCAACCTATTGAAGATTATTATGAAAATAGTAGCACCTACTTAACTCAGCAGATGTGTCTTCTTGGCCCCTGGCTTAGAGCTCCGCAACCACAGGGTACTACTACGTGTCAAGAATCTGGTTATTCGTTTGAGAACTTAGACTGAACACATGGTGACAAAGGTTACAACCATGTGTTTTTTTCTGCTTTAAAACAAAGGAAAACATTACAGTTTATCAGATCGTATCATCACATTTCTGTTTCAGTTGCCAGGTTCAGTCATCGCTGGTTATGCAATTACCTTTAGAGCTCCAGAAAAGGCTCCACTATTGTTAATGGTAAAAATTAAGCTGCAAGACTGGCTACCTTCCTTTCGGGAACGAAACCAATATCGCTCACGCGTAGTTCTTTGCTGGTTACCTGTTCATACTAAAGCTCTGTCTGTTGTACATGTGTTCAATTTAAACTCTCACGCGTTATTGACTGATAACTTTGGAGGGTACCCACCGAATTAAGCTCTGTGTTCTTAACCATCATCTGAAGATTCAAGATGTATCTTTAAGCTCCACCAACAAACACTGGGCTTATTCTGTTGGTGCTGCAAAACTTTCAAACGTCCCCATTTTAGGTCGAATCCTACCAAGACATCTAAGGGACATTCAGAAAGCAGACCTAGGAATGCATTCCACCCGTTGCTTACCATTAACTTTGTAGTTCAAATTCTCAGACTTTTTATTCCTGGCTTTATTTGCTTTAGGTTGTCCAGCTTGAGTTTATCCCTCCTGTTGCCCAAACCTTGTTTACTGTATTCTTCCTCAAACTTGCTTCGTGTAAACATGGCTTTAAATCTTGTTCTTATCTAGTCACGTTTGCTGTGCCTTTAAAGACTGCGGTCCAATGTCAAGCTTTTTTTTTTGTTTTTTAGCGAGCTTGGTGTTTGCTTTTCTTTATCGGACTTCAAAGTGAGCGCATTTGTGACACCCCTACTGAGTATCCATGAAAGAGGAGAGCAGGTGTAGCGTGATTGTTGTTTTTTTCTTTTGGATTTTTTTTATCTAGTACACCTCTAAAAAAAAAAAAAAAAAATGAACTTTGCTGATGTTTCAGAATATATCAATTTTTTTTGTAATCCCTCAGTGTGGGGAAAACAAATATTAGAATACGATAAACACATCAATACACTAGGTATTTGAACACATTTATCATTTGTGTGCAGTAAAACTGTACAGTGTTATACTACACAATGCGTACACGCTGTCACTCCACTCAACGACTCAATGCTGCACTCGACTCTTCTCCGAAGCTTTGCGACACGCGACTCCACAGCACTCTTATCCATGCCACTTGCCCCAAGACAGAACACGCCACATCACACCACTTATCCCAACCCACTCTATTCCACTCCACTGCACCCCACCCCAATCTACCCCACTCTACTCCAATCAACGCCACTACACTCTACCCCAGTTCAATTTACCTTACCCTCCTCTCTAATCTACCCCACTCCCCCAAAATCTGCCCCTCTCCACTTTATTCCAATCTACCCCCACTCCAATATAACCCAACCACACCAGTCTACCCTCTTACAGTCTACCCAACTCTATCCCACCACACTGCAATTTACCCTACTCCAATCAGCCTCTTCTATCTACCCTACTGTAATCTGCCCAGTTTACTCCACTCCACCCTAATCTACCCCACTACACTCCTCTCAAATGTATCCCACTCCTCTCAAATGTATCCCACTCCAACCTTTTCTACCACACTCCCTTCTTCACCAACCTATCTCACTCCACTTTCAACTCAAATCTATCCAGCTCCACTCTACCCCAATCCATTCTAATCTACTCCAGTCCAACCACATGGCTCACAAATCTACCCCACTCTTGTCCAATCTACTGCACTCCAATCTACCTTGCCCCACTCCACCCCAAGCTACCCTACTCTAATCTACCCCATCCGGCCCCCCCTCCAATCTACACCAGGATATTTCCCTCCATCTACTCTACCCCATCATAATCTAACCAACACCAATCTATCCAGCTCCACTCCATACTACCGCACTCCAATCTACCCCACTTCACACCAGTCTACCCTACCATAGTCCACTCAGTCTATCCCAATCCAATCTACCCCACTGTACCCACTCCACCCATATCAATCCTCTCCAATCTACTCCTCCACTTCTATCTACCCCAATCCGCTGCACTTTACTCTTCCCCAAGCTACCTGACTTCACTCCGTTTACCTCAGTATATCCCACTCCACACTACCCCACCCAATCTGCTCCACTTCATCCTAATCTGCTCCACTTTACCCCAATTCAATCTACTCCATGCCAATCTACTCCTTCGCTCCTATAACCCCCACTCCATTTCATTATACCCTATGATCCACCCACCCTACCCGACTCCACTCCAATCTACCCCACTCTACCCCAATATATCCCACTCCACCCCAATCTACTGCATTTCTATATTTTCTACTCCTATCTACCCCCCGTAACCTACCCCAATCTACTTCACTTCAATCTGCCCCAGTCCACCAACAATCTACTCCCAATTCAATCTACCCCACTCCAATTTACCCATCCCCCATTCCAGTTTCCCCTCCTGCCCCCAGAAGCCTGGTCTGCTGAGAAGGGCAGTTTGCCTGCTCGGTTCTGCCGGACTTTCTGGTTTGAACCCATTCAAGGTCCACCTCCTATGAGGTACTGCTTTGGTATCTATTCAAAAGGGTAAGGAATCTGTGGCTAAAATTCTGTCAGGAGAACAAGTTGCTTACCTTCAGTAACTCTTTGTGGTGGGGACTCCATCTAGTTGCAGATTCCTTAACAACCCTTCCCGCCTTCTTATTAACCTGTTTGAACTGTAGAATATTAAAACAAGAACTATAGTACTCTAGAGGATCTCTTCCTAGCCACTCGGGACAGTGATTTCCGCCCTCTAGAGGTCATTTGAAATGTTTGTATGGAAATAATCTGCAGCCAATTACTCCACAATATGTGAAGTCTCCCGTTGCGAACAACAGTCCAAGGGGCCTGCCGCCTAAGATGGGAGATTATGGCCCAGTGGCCGGCTTCAACAGGCTAATGCTGTGGAGACTGGGGGCCCTGGTGTTGGTTTACAGCAAGGCCCCCAGGGACAGGGAGGTAGTGGTTGCGAGTAAGTAAAATGGCCAATGGGAAATTTCCGCGGACAAGAATATGGAAAATTCAAACCTAACCTTTGTCAGAAGGAGAGTCCATGCAGTGTCTGCGTGGTGGTGAGCTGCATATGGAAAACGCGCTTTGGAGGAATGTTTAATCGGCGGTTCACATGACGAACAATTTAATGGTACTTCCAGCTTACAACATGCAGGAATATGCCGGACAAAAAGCCTAAATAATAACAGTCGGGGTATATTTTCTGTTTAATAAAATGGCAATTTTACGCTGAGGGAATCTAAAGATTTATAGGACTACTAGAGTCCATTAAGTGGGGTCCCCCCACCCGGACTGCGCACTGAGCGGCAGTGCAAAATCAAAATTAAGCTCCTGTCTCTGCGGCCTGCTGTGGGAGAGGTGGGTTAGACGCGAGCCCTCCTGGAGCGGACTGAGGGAGCCACTGCTCCGCACCCGCCACCAAACGCGCATGCCTATAGGCTTGCTCTCTCCCTGGAGTTCCTAATAAACGGAGCGGAAAGTTACCCGGGAGAGATTTACATCGCCGGACGACGGCCCCTCTGTGAGCTCCAGGCGGCGGCACCATGGCCGTGGATCTCAGCAAGTTCAGCGGCCTGAGCCTGACGCAGCTGAACGAGTTACTGGAGGATGAAAAGAAGCTTCGCGAAATCAGCCTGGAGATGAACGAGGTGAGGAGCGGGGGCCATGCCTGACCTCTCGCCGCGACGAGCGCTCTGCAGGCGGGGGGCGACTCTTCAAACCACAGATCTCAGCACCAGCCAGAGCAGCTCCCCAGCCCGCCACCCAACAACAGCGGCTCTCCCGGCCTGTTCTGAAGCGGAGCCCGGGCGGGCTCCCCATGCCCCCGGGGGCCAGAGCAGCGCCGGAGGCTCCTCTCCACACCAGGGATTTATGGTTCTCCCGGACCTGCAGGATCACCATGCAGCCCCCGCCGAGAAAGGTGAGCCCTGGCCGCGCTCCCCGGTGCCCCACGTCTGCAGCAGCTGCTCCAATTCTGGGCCAGTAGAGAGGGCCCGTGCGGAGCGGCCCTCGGGGCACATACACCACTCCGCAAAACAAAGCAGTGGGGCCGTGAAAACAGCAGATGCAGGCAGCAGCCCTGCAGCCACATTCGAAGGATAGAAACTACGGCATGGACTCTCCTGGACTTCTTTACTTTTTCTTATGTCCTGGCCGCCATTTTGCTGCTGCTCTCGGACGCTTTTCTCTGGACCCTGACCCGCCATCATGCCCATTCCCTCATCCTTTAACCCTTTTCCCTCGTTTCCCCCTTGACGATCCTCAAATGTTTCTTCCCTTTTCTGATTTGCCTCTTCTCCATACCCGTGTATCCCTCCCACCCTCGGTGCTGTGACTGCATCCCCCCTCCAACCTCACTTAATGGAACTCTGCTTTAGACCTCTGTACTCTCTACCATTCCTATGTGACTCTTAGAGTATATCCATTAGTATCCCTTCCTTATGTATATAGAGAACTCTAATCACTAGTAGGTCTCAGACCACTGCTCGGTTTCTTTCCCCCTAAGGTGCGACAGACTATCATCCAGGCATCTATTATGTCCAGATTGGACTACGCCAACTGTCTTTACCTGGGCGCCAATAAAGCGAGCATTAAACGCCTTCAGAGGGTTCAGAATGCGGCGGCTCGGCTTTTGGTTGCCATGCCTCGACACCATTTGGTTGCCCATGTGCTTCCTAGGCTTCATTGGCTGCCAGTCGACCGGCGTATTTAGTTTAAGGCACTTTGTTACTCCCACAAGATTTTGTCACGACAGGCCCCTCCAGGGCTATTTCACTTGCTGGAGTATTATGTGCCGGGTCGCCTGCTTCGATCCGCTGACCTTGCTCTGGTCCGTGTCCCACGCGTCTGGAGAGTGAGGGCCGGTGGTCGTTCCTTCGGTTATTTGCCCGTGGAACTGTGGAATTCACTCCCTCTCACTCTGAGAGTAATGCCGAATCTTTTGGCATTTCGCAAAGCCTTAAAGACCTGGCTCTTTTCCTGTAAGTAGTCTGCTGTTGTTTACTGATCGGCCCGGGTTTCCTGGGGTTTCTGGTAGCGCTGGGACGCCTCGTCGCTGAGGCAGCTACGTGCTTTACAAATCTAATAAATAAATATTATATGCAGTAGACCTTTGTACTCTACCATTCCTATGTGACTCTTAGAGTATATCCATTCGTATCTCTTCCTTGAGTGACTTTACTATTTGTACATTTGCAATTTTTTTCTGTTTGTATCTTTTATGTAACGCATGTAATCCTTAGTCCATATGTTTTGCAACTGGTTCTTATGTAAAGCGCTCTGACTCCTTCGGGTAAAGTTCGCGCTATATAAAATTGCAATAAATAAATAAATACGCTAGAAGTATAATGTAGTAGACCTCGGGTTGTGCTGGGTGTATGTAGGCCCTGTGATGCAGGGCTCGGTTTATATAGAGTGGGCTGTATTCCCAAGCATGGGTGTTCTCTAGGCATTGGTACATTCGCAGTCTAGTCCGTAGCCGGTTTGTGTTGGGTGTTTTATAGGCATAATGCTGCGTGCACTGCCGGCCTCCGTGTGTATGCGCACTGTAGGCCTGATGCCTGGTGTACTGTAGTCCTCAGTCTGCGGCCTGTGTCGGAGGCCGTGTTTTGCCAGCTCTGGGCTGTGTGCCAAGCCTTCCGGACTGGCTGGGAATTCGCCGCGCTGGGAGTGACTGGGGGTCGGGGAATGTGAGCGCTTCCCATGAGACAGGGCGGGAGGAGGGGTGGGGGTCATTGGCAACTGGAAATAGGGGTGGGGGAAGGGCATGGACGAGGGACTGCAGGAGAGCTGGGATGGCGGGTGCTTCTGGTGACTAAAATAGTGGTCAGATAGCAGCTAGAAGAGGGTTGAGGAGCCAGTGGGTGATCGACGTGTTAAGAAAAGCGACCGAGCTCCTCCTGGGATTAGTGGCTTGGGGACAGTTGGTAGTTTTGCAAAAGCCTGAAAGGGACAGAAGGTTAATTAGTTTGTTGAAATTATATAAACTGCTCCCAAGTGCTCGTCAGCAGAGTTCACGCACTCGCTGTTCCCTTCCCATCAAGCTTAACCCTTTAATCAGTAGGCCGCTCGCCTTTCCACTGTTTTACAAGCAGCGTCAGACCCCTCACCCCCTCCATAATTATTGTTTTTCTTTTTTCAACATAAGTCCTTTTGTCCCTTCCCATCTCCTTTAATAAGTTCGTGCTTTCCCTCATTTATGCTGCCCTCGGCAGCTCATGCTTGTAATTTCATGTTTTCCTCTTTTCTTTCAAATGGCCCCTTTATCCCTCTTAGCAGTTCCCACATTTCCTCCCTACTCTTCGTACAGTCCTTGTGCATGGTGCTTCACATACTTCAAGCCAGTCATGGCTTTGTAGCAAGGGGCATTTAGGATTCTGCACCCCTGTGGTTTCATTTCCCCCCCCCCCCCATTATAAGTTTATGACCGAGTCGCAGTTGTAATGCTCTTATCTCCCTTGAACCATTCTGTTATTTCCGCAGTTCATTTAACCACTGGCCATTCCTCTTAGCAGTTTCCAGATGTACGCTGCCCGTCACTTCTGAGGTCCCTTCTTGAACTTTCAGCAACTTGTTCTTGCCAGGGGCACTGCCTTCTTTGCCTAGTCTCACATCCCCTTCTCTAAACGTTCTGCAGCCCCGTGTGGAGATGCCCACGCCTCTATCCTTCCAGAAATCCATTCAGAGGGCAGTGCCCTGGCCCCTGATACCGCGCATCAAGTCTCCAGCCCTACCACGCGCTGGCAGCCCTTCTGGAAAGCTCTGGACAGGGTGTGACCTGTGGCTCTCGGTGACTGGATTTGGCAGCCTCGCAGGAACTGTTGCAACAGCAGTTTCAGGAGGTGAACTAAGGTTGGTAGTGACCTCGGGCGATCGCGATCCCTCACCAGAGATGAGGCAGCACAATTACAACACTGTGCGGGGAGGGGGGCTCTGCCTAGGGTCAGTACTGCACAGTCACCGAGTGGCCTGCTCTCAGTAGAAAACAATTATTTTACTCTTTTTGTGCAATGGTTATAAAGTAGTAACTGGACTTGAAAACGCGTGACGGGACTGTGACTTTACACCCATCCCGGCGGCAGCTGACCAGGACTGCCTCTTCCTTTAAACACACTCGGCCTTTGCAAAGTCCCGAACCTAGCAGCATACGCTACCGATCCGTACAGGAAGACCCGATTCGCCTAAGAGCGTCACTGACTGAGATGCAGAAGGCGAAAGGTATGCATGAAATTTGCGAAGGCCTGTAGCGCTCTCTGGTGGTCCGACTGGGAAGCGCAGTTCCTTCACGCCGTATTACAAACTGTCACCTCTCGAGGGTTTTTTCCTCTATTTAAGGGGATGTGTTTCCTAATATTTTATACTTCTCAAGATATTATCATCGCTTAATATGCCCTTAACCCCACCCACATCGCTTAGCATTCTTCACTATTATTAATAAACCCTCACCAATGACACCAGTCAAAGATGTGTTGCAACTCGTTTCTAGGCAGTAGGATCAAACTTTCTGCTAACACCGGTAACGTGGTGCTTGTGACTACCTAATGTGACCCAAAACTGCCTGGAATGACCCTCACTTCTAAGGACCAAGAGTATTCACCCCACAGTACTGCATGAGCTATTCTGCTTGACCCCCGTATTGTCTAATACAAGGTCCTATAGTGGGAAAACCAAGACTGAGTGGTTCCAAATATCCCTCCTGGGAACAGTGAAACCTTTCCTACCCGAACCAGATTTCAGAACGAAATTTGAAGCCTTAGTTCTCGCTCACCTTCCTGGGAGCTATCCTCTGCTCGGCCTTCTCCCCAACTACACACTGACAACCCTCAAAGCAACCCTAAATATTGCTGCATATCAAAGGCCTGAATAAGTTCAACCACATCCTACCCAAACTTTGAACAACTACGAACTCCTCTTGCAACTCCGCATTATATGCAAGAGCACCCTATAAGGCCACCAGAAGTAGCATCCCTGAAGACCTGGCTGAGAAAGCATCCCTCAAGCTATGTGCGCTTCAGACCAAAAGCCAGGGCGCACGACCAACCTGGAAAAAAAAGAAATGCAAAAGACCAGATAGCAGGCTTTATTTGCACATCTAGGATCCGTACAACATCCCAGTTAATCTCAGAATGCGTATTCTGCAATTCAGAAGTAAATGAAGACTCACCTCTTCAAAGTACACTACTGCCCTTTTAATCAGGACTTTACCTCGCTTCAACCGCTCTAGTTGTAAATGATCACAAATTGTAGCTCGGGGCTCTGCAGGTTCTGCTCTTCATTATTTGCCATCTAGGTTTGCACTAAGCAAAAGTAATGATATTCATACATGAAGAGCATTAATGCATTAAAGTCACAGGATGCATACGTTAATACTATTTCTACTGTACGAGTTATTACAATTTTAAGGTTTTCTGTTTTTTTATGCACTCTTTCTTGAGGTTGTGTAGTTATATATTTAGCTACTTGCTGAACTGTTAGGGTCCCAGTACGAGGGGCTATTTTTCTTTTGATTTACGATCAAGGACTTGTATGTAACAATTAACCACGGCAAAGGGGCATGGGTGTAAAGGGGACGGGTGAAATTCCTTTTTGAATTTGTACTGCGGTTGGGTTCCAATGCTGCTGAGGGACTTTGGAAGACATGTAGCATGCTGCTCTATCTGTTGTTTGATTGGAACGTTGTGCAATTGTAGTGTGTTGGCTGTTTGGGAACTGTTTTGGTACTGTACATGGTGAGCAGAGTTTTTTTGTTCGTGTGTCACTGCTTCTGGGCATATCTTCAAGTGAAGAAGAGTGATATATAGGACACATTAGCTTATAAGGCATAGGGTCTGGCCGGGAGGTTCTGCTGGGAATAATTTGGTGTTGTGTGATGAGCAGCAGCTACTTCTGTTCTTTTGCTTTGCTTATCCGTTGAGTGATTTGAAAGAGTCGGAGATGGCTGTACATGTAATCATTTCTGCCATTCTTATGGGTAGAACGATTCAAAAAGGGGGGTGGTGATGGACAGAGTATCTGAATTAAGCAGAACACTCCTACCCAGTCGAAAGATCAGGGCTTGATCCATTACCGTTTTTTAGCTCACTGCACCATCCCAGTTCAGAACCTGGCTACATGCAAATTAGTCTGACCCTGGCCCAGTGCATCATGGGAACAGGGCAGACCAAACTACCAAGCCAATTCTTTACTGGAAAGGAAATTATTCTTATGGGTAGGTTTGCGTTTGGTGTTTCGATGGATATGATCCTGAGCCCTACGTCCTACATAAACTAAGTGGTAATGAGTTTGTCTCCTGGGTGGTGCAAACTTTAATTCTTTTGCAACCAGGAGTTAATTACACACCTTGAGCTGAGAAGCTTGTACTAATGCTACACCTTTCATGCACTAAACATTTCGTGCTACTTTCCATTTTGTACGGGGTGCTTTCCGAAAGTGCAAAAATGTATAATTGTTTCCCCTTTTAGTGGGACAGAAGTGAAGAATTTAAGGGAAGGTTTTCGAAACATCTTTAGTATTAACTCTCCAAGCTGCTAAATCATGCTCCGCAAATTCAAAAAATATCCGTCAGTTTGATTGAAAAATCTTCAGTCCAACATTGGCTCAGTCAGCAATTATCCAGGCTTTCAGTTAATTTGTGGAGAGTGGCAGCGTGAGTGGACCGCTCCAGAAAATGGAACAGGGACCCAGGTCTAAACTAATAAACTAGGCTGAGAGCCCAGACTTGCCGCCCCTCCTATAGACAGGGTTCTGTGATCTTTCCTGGCACCACCTTGTTTTTTGCAACGTGACCAAGAGTCGGGGTGCACAAGTATGAACTTATAAGCCCCAGTCTCTTAGCAAGACTGTAGACAAATGTCTGTTTGGTTACTACCTAGGACCATACCACCGAGCAGGTGTTAGAGAGGGATGCATTAATTTCCTGGGGGTGGGAGGGGGTGCTGGGGAGCTCACTGCATTAGGCAAGCACCCAGCTATGCATCTGTCGTAGCTCTTGAATGGAGAGAAGATTGCCTGATTACTGGTGGACCAGTGAGTGGGATTCCTTGCCGTTGGGTTCGTGCTGTAGCCCTTGGATGGAAAGCGAAGGTTTGCTTGGTTACTGGTGCACCACTGGGAATCATTTCTCGTGGGTCTCTAGGTTTCTGTCTGCCTCACTTAACTTGCACTGTAAGGTATAGCTCACTTGTAGGTGAGAAAATATACCCCTGATACTTGCAGGTATGGTGGAGAAGCCTCAGTTCCTTTGAGAAGCAGAACAAAACCTTTTTAGTCGAACCTTATTCTTGAGATTCTGAGTGTCTCTAGCAGAGCCCCCCAACCTTTTCTGTAATGAGAGCTACTTCTGTTAGATGAAACTGGAGAGGACCTATTAATATTAGTGTTGTAATAGTGACCACATCAGACAAGATTACATCAGTGACCAATATATGCAAGATTACTACCAGTGCAGTGCATCAAGCATGGTTACCAGCAGGAATGTTAAAATAAAAAGATTTGTCAATCTCAAATGTCTCTACATGTGAAGTGTATAACAGCTATAGCTGCAATGTCTTTGGCACCCAGATAACAGTTGTAAACAGTATCTCAGTTGCCACATGGTGTATCACTCCAGTATCCACTTCTGCCTCCTCAGACCTTATCAGCGCCAGGATGCCTGCAACGGTGACAGTAGCGCTTTACAAGTTTGTTAAATAAATAATATCAACTTTAAATACAGTTTTGTCTGCAATATACACTCTCAATTTGGTATAAGTCTGTTAATTCAACAAAGCAAAAACTTTTATTAGACTGGGCTGCACACAGGAGAGCTCCTTGCAGGTAGCTGGAGAGCTACCAGTGGCTCATGAGCTACTCGTTGGAGACGCCTCTAGTGCAAGACTGAATGGCATGTTGAGTTTTGAGCACAGAAGTATATGCATCTTAGCTAGAAACAGGTCGTCTGAGTGGCCACCGTCATGTTATTGTAAATAATATTCTCCCTTTAGCCAGCGACATAGCCAGTGCTGGCTCACTACTCGCTAATTAGTAATCCTGTTTAATATGAATGACCGAATCAGAGCACACAGGTAGTTAAGACTCGGACACAGATTACTATAGTTCATAAGCGGAGAGAGCCAGGTTATGGCACTATTATAAAATTCTTTAGAAGTTGTTGGTAGAGCCGGGGTACTAACTTCCACATATACGTATGCAGACTCCTGCTAGAGGTGGGTTTAGATTTTCTAACTGATGGGTTGAACATGGCTCCCCTGATCTTTTGGATAAAGACGTGGCTCAATGAAGACCTCCCACTGAATCAGATCATGTCCGACGTCTTGTCCCTAGACCATTTTAAAAAGATTCCTTGGCTGGCCTATTTGTCGAAGGCATTCTCAGACTTGGGGCCACCAGAGCTTTTTACTTCCCCCCCAAGACATCAAGGTCCAAGATATTGACCTTGTTAAAAAGCACTTTATGGGGAGAGTAAGAGCATCCCGTGAGGAAAGGGAGTTAGTGAAACCATCAGTAAGGGGTCATTATTTACTCGTTAACTCATTCTCTTTAGCACCTTATCTGGGTTTCGTTACAATCCCATTCCATAGGTTTCTTTTAACTAAGTTCAGGTTCAATTTGTTACATTTTTATTTAGGCACTTTTAAAATATGGGAAAAACCGGAACTAGCTTCACCCTGCAGCTGTGATCATTTTTCATTTCAAGACACTATGCATTTTGTTATGTTTTGTGGGTTTTTTTCAGAACCAAGGAAAAAATATCTGGTACCAGTTCTGAAGGAGGCGGGCTTCACGCAAGTGAGACCGGCCTTGCTCTTTTTACAATCATTGATTAACCCACGTATTACTTTCTGTATAGCGAATTTCTTGGTAGCTGCAGCAAGATTGAAAAAACACACCCATTAGATCCATTGTTATTCCTTTTTAACTTTGGCAGGCCTAGTTTTGTCTTAATGTAATTGATTGATTGATTTTATGGTTATATCTTAACATGTATGAAATGTTCCTAAACTTCCTGTATGAAATGTTTTTAAACTCTTTGTATGACTTTTAAATAAGTCGAATAAAGAAAATTTGACTTGACTTGACTCCTGCTAGTACACTAAAGTCCAGTATATGCCTCTCTATTTGGTGAGTGTTTGTGCTTTGGGTTATTGACTGCATGAGGTATTCTGTATGTTCAAGTTTCATCCAAGCGATCTGTAATAGCATTCTTTGTTGTGTTGTCCAAATGTGAGTGCCAGTACATTGTGCAATGCTTTAAGACCTTTTCTAAGGCGTTGGGCATTCCCTTCTGTCACTTACCTTATGGTGTTATTTAATCATGTTTACCTCTGACAGGACTTTAAACCGGATGCTCTAAACTTTTGTATTTAATCAGAATAATCTCAAAGGACACCACGTACCGTGCCCAGAAGAGTGCTGTAATGCAGTGCTGCAGTTGTGTAACAAATCACTCTGAAGTGGCCACAGGTTGACCGATCTGCGCGAAACCAAACTCCATAAATACATTTCCTCTTCTTAGCATAATTCCGACCTCTACAGTACGTTAAAGCGTCATACAGAGGACAACAATCTTTCATCGCGAAACGTGTACCTGTGGGAGCTTTTTTTCACCAGTTTAATGTTTAAACTCTCACGAGTAAATTGTGTTTTTGCAACTCCCTCTGCTGAAAAAACAACCAATCTTTTCTTCATAGTTCTATTTTCCATCCCACTGTCTGGGTCTTGGTTCCTTACTGGCTGGGCAGTGAAAACTGTGTTGTGTTTCCCAGACGATGCGATATACCATTGATTCCTTTCCCCAGCAGGGAAATGTTTTCCTATTCCTTCAATTGTGTTGCTTTATATTGGGTATCCCTACACGTTCGATTCTGTTTACGATGCGTTATATCCTTATACAAGCTGCAGGTCATGGGGAAACCTACCTGGCTGTTAAAGTGACAGCCTCCCATTCACGAGGAGTATCCGGCGACTTAACATTCTACAATGTTGTAGAGCCAGACCTGCTACCCAGGTCTTATCCGTCACTAGTTCAGTCCCCTTGGAGATCACCCCCCCCCGTTTATATCGGACTTCCCCTGCTCTGCATTTCTCAAGGGTCTAATTATTATTTTTAAGTCTCTGCCAGCCTTATACTTTACTGTCTGGTGTGATTGTTATGCATTTTCGTACTGTTTGTCTCCGCCAGATGCTTGGTCCCTCAATGTAGTAGTGTTTGCAGTTGTAGGTTTGCCTACGGAGGGTAGTCCTTGGTGCTGTGTGTGGATTGGCCATGCCCACTGATGAGTTGTGTTGGATGCTTGGGGATTCCCTGTGGTTGCCCTCTGAAATAGGTTATTGCGTACCGCTGGCTGGTCTGGTGAAGGCTGAGGTGTTTTGGGGTCAGCTTTGTCAGTCTATCTCCTCATGCTGTATGAGGTGTAGTCGTACTTTCCTTCCTATGTTTAGTGAAGTTTGTACGAGCAGGAGCGTGGTTTGTACGGGGCTGACTGCATTGCTGAGTGTTCACGTTATTTCTAAGTATGGGCGGAAAATTTGTTCTGCTCGCGGAATTTGTGAATTTTTGGCAATTTCTCGATCCGCGCGAAATAGCCCAAAAATCCGCAATTCGCTAGTTGGTGGATTTTTTTTCCTTGTCCGCGCTTCAAAAATACAATCTTGCGCTCGCGGCATTGACTTACCATGATTCTGCGTTCGCTGATGAGTTTTCCTCCCTGTTCAAGGGTGCTGAGAGATTTTGGTAGATGGCCGACCGACGCCGCATTCGCGAACACGTCATTGCGACCCGAAACAGGAAAAAGGCATCGTGAGCAGGCTGGTTAAGTAGAGAAAACATGTTCGCGACTGTTGCGACTGCATGCGCAAGTTCTCATTCCCGAACTGGTAAAAAAAACTCGCAAAAATTGTTTCCGCAAGCTCGCGGAATTCCCTGATTTTGTGGTTTAGTGTGTGATCTTAGATGGGGGTTTTCATGTCTTTAAGCAGGTGGCAAGTCTAGATCAGGGCAACATCTGCCTTGTAATTTATCTCTTCTAGGGTCCCCTATTACTTTGTCTTACTGTACCTGTAAAGTTCTCTTGCTATCCCGGTTTCCCAGTCTTCTGGGGTTGGTGAACAGTGTATGGTTAAAGTATGTCACATGTACGTCATTATTTTCCACTTTTTTCAATGGCAGGAATATGCATGAAAGGCAAAGTAAAATAACTTACCCAGCTGCCGCACCTCATGGTTTCAGTCACTGCTTTGACAGAAATTTGTGTCTACACCATGTGATGTGGCCCGTTTGGTGATATGCTGACCTTGTAGCAGAAATGGATTAACACAACAGGCACCTACCTCTGTATCAATCGAATGAGTAGTCGTATCATTTCTTTACCTTAAATAACAAATTTTGGTATTAGACTGAGAATGCTCTAGAACAGTGGTTCCCAAACTTTTGACTCCTGAGGACCCCCATTGAGTCACCACTGGAAGCCGGGGACCCCCAAGCAATTTGTATGAGTTAAATTTCAAATATTAAAACACTAATTCAAAAAAAAAAACGCACATGTGCACACAAAACAAATACTCCAATTACTAAGGATTTTAGGGCCAGATGTACGACCATTTCATTTAGCGCCTCGCAATTGGCGACACATTGCGAGTGGCTAATTGCCAGTAGCTAAATGAAATGTACAACAGTGTGTTTAACACTGTTTGGGATTCCCAATGGGGTCGCAAATTCCAAGGCTCATTAATATTAATGAGCCTCTCGCAATTTGCGAGCCGATTGGGAATGCCAGCCCTCCCAGGGATGGTGGCCTGCTAGGCTCAGCAGGTCACCATGTCTGGGACTGCTTTTGAATAAAGCAGTTTTCTTTTTTAAAATGCAGCTCGTTTTTCATGCATTTAAAAGAAAAGAAAATGAAACGTTTTTGATTCATTTTTTAAGGGCAGGCAGTGGTCCCTGGGTCCACTGCCTGCCCTTAAAAAATAATTTTGCCTGCATTTGCAAAGGGGAAGGGGGTCCCTGGGGACCCCTTCCCATTTGCGAATGCATTACCATCTACTTGAAGTAGGTGGTAATTGCGAGTGTTTTGCGTCTGCAATTGCAGTCACAAAAAATGTGTACATGGTTTTGAGATTCGCTGTTTGGAATGGAGTGCCCCTTCCAAATAGCAAGTTGCAAAACCTATTTAGCGAGTCGCAAAAAAATTGCACCTCACGAAATAGTCTATGTACATGGCTCAATTGGTTTTTGCATGCTCAAGCGGGTTTGCGAATCCGTTTGTGCTTATCAAAACATGTCGTAAATCTGGCCCTTAGTATTTTGTATTGAAGGAATAGCCCCTCTGTCACATATTTCATTTGTTTTATAGCATCTCTCATACCATTGTAGGATGTCAGAGCACTTTACATCACACATATATAGAGACAATGAATCATACATGTAAATCAGTGTATAGAAAATGTTACAAAAGGTAAAGGGGACTACAAGGTGTAGTATTCACATGTTGTTCATATTGGTAGGCATTTTTAAATAGTGCTTGGTCTGGAAAAGTACAAACTCAGGTTTCAGAACATAACACAGTGGCTAGCACTGACTTTAGCATTAACAATGTATTTCCATCCAAATAAATCTTTTAAGCAGCATCAGGATAATGAATGACTGGAAAAAAACATGTTAGTAACTGATACCATGCAGTTTGCAAGCAGCTCTTTGATGACAGTTTATAGGTCCCTCTGCTAGATTACGATTGTCACTTGTGAAGTGCACAGTAACAAAATAATCTCTGTGACAGAAGCAGTAACCACAGACCTATTCACATAAAATACTGCTTTTTAAAATGCAGGTTACACTTTCTTTGCAGTAGGCACATTAACCCTCTGTGCTACATTAGTTAAGTCAGAGCTGCCACTGAAAAAAAACTCTCATCTCTCTCCAGCAGTTACATAAATCACTTGCATTTTCTTGACACTTTTAGCTTGCTCGAAAGCTGCTAATTATACAAGAAACTTTTCGAAAGCTGCTAATTATACAAGAAACTTTTCCGTGTTTATAAAACTGCTTCCTACGGACCCCCTGGGAATGTGTCACGGACCCCTGGGGGTCCGCGGACCCCAGTTTGGGAAACACTGCTCTAGAACATACCAACAGAGATCGCACTTATATATCAAGAAATGTTAAACCTATTAGTCGACTCTTTTAAAATGTATTGTTGTGGTTTTAATTAACTGAAACAATAAGTTTTTTTCTTATTCTTTTTCTTCAATCTAGTCTTATCTTGAAAGTAGTCCTGTTCACTTTAATGACTAAATTAGACCTGATTGCATTATTCTAAATTGTACGTACTTTTTGATTGTAGCACAGTTTAATAGTGTGCAAGGCATTTGCCATGACAGAGGTTGCTATTTTATCACCAATCATTTTGCAAATAATACTGGATTGGATATGTTGGCATGGGAAATCATCCCTTTGCTACTGGTATGTTTTGTACTGGCAAGTCATGGGTTTGAAATTGGCACAACCAACAAAAGAGCACGCGTCCTTTGCAAATAGCACATGATGGTCTGCAGAGCTAGTGAGCTATTTTTAATTCTTGTTCCCATCATTTTGAAATGCTGGAATACTGGGCAAATCATTGAACTCCCAAGGGCTAACATATTTTTGGAGTCCATTAAAAAAAAGAAAAACTACCAGTCTTATTCTCGCCTTCCATAGTAATAGTGAACACCACTGAAATATAGTGCTTCCAAATGGCGCCTCATAAAGTGGCCAACAGAGGGTTCGACGAAAGTCTCCGGCAACATCCTGCGTAACCACCACGTTCATAAATACCACACTGCTCCACCGGAAGCCACAAGGGAAATGGGCCCGAGTGCCTTGGACATGAAACTGGGGAAAGGAGAAATGCCGTAGCATTGCAGCAAGAGGAAGCCCCTTGCTTGAGGAAGCATGAACATGGCTGCCGTGAATCCAGAAAACTGAACATGGTTGACACTGGAGTGGAGGAGCTCTTTCAAAAAGGCGTTGATCAGAGACCCGATCTCTAACACCAGAGCCTAGCAGGACCCGTGTAGAAACTGCTGGTAAGGAGCAAATGTTGTTTGTCGCGTGAGAGTTCGAACTGACTCCAGAGTGAAGTGCCACGAATCTATTCTCACAGCCTGGGCCCGGAGATATGCTAGTGAAAGGACAAGCAAAGGGAGTGAAGCAGTAGAACCACTTGGCGGGAGAAGAAAAAGCGCTAAACACCTATAAGACCCACCATGACGTAGTGGTCTAGGCGCGAAAATGCGCCTAGACCTCACTGAGAACAAAAAATAGACGGTGCATCTTGACTTTACCTTGAAACCTCCCCTCTTCCTCCACTGATAGTTCTATCCCTTCTTTCTTGATTAATATCCCTATCGCTTCATATCTCTAATTGTTTTGATTGTCTTTCTCTAACTACCCGTTCCAGCCCGATGTGGGTGCTTTATGTGGACGCCTGCTTTCAATGCTCCTTCCTGGCGTGCCCCTGTTTGCATTTACAGTGATATTCAAAGGTGTCGAGCGAGGATGCAGGCATCCTTATGCCACCAGCACTTTGCGCCTCGCCACACACCATACCGTCCTTTTCAGGGTGCACGTTTTGAACGATGCACGGCACAAATCACTAAACACCGCAGTTACTCGCGGCACACGTTTGTGTAGGGCAGCCACAAGGTCTCCTGTGTGCGCCTGCAGTGTTGTGCTTGATTTGTGGCGAGCGCTTTCAACCACCGGGCTGGTGATAACCAAGATGTGCACACAAACCTGCCGTAATATGTCCTTCAGTCCCCGATTGCTCGTGGAAAACACTGGCAAAGGCTAGGCTGCGAAATGTGTGTTTGACTGCGTAGAGGGTTAGTGGTGTCTGTTAATACAGAGCAGTTTGTTGGTGTAGACGGGTACTGCTGCTGAGAAATAACCAAATAGTTCACCCGGTTCGCTTCCGGTGCTGGAGAACTGTTTCTGCTGCAGGTTTGTTCAAATTCGCCTGTTTGCGGCTGTAATATGTAAGAAATTAAAGAATAAAGTCGCCGATAGCAAAGGCAAAGCCAATAGGTCTGTTTTTAATGTGCTACAGTCGGCAAACATAGGCATCTACAAATGCACACAGGCCTTTTGTTCCATGTTTGTGTAGCCTGAAGCACAACAAACTGGGGACGTTTAAAAAAAAAAAAAAAAAAAAAAAAAAGGGGACAGAGGCATAGCATAGCAAGCACAAAAAGATGCACATTGTTCAGCGAACCACACAAAGTATGCACATTTGTGCATGCCTGTGTTTGAATGCGTTAACTCATTACATCCAAACTTAATGGTTTTGCCAAACCTTTTTTTAAACTTATTTTTTTTAATGTATTTGCAAACATATTTATACCCCACTAACGGCAGAATTTGATTTGTTATTACCATACACTTTTTAAACCTTATGCCCATCTTGGAAAAAACAGATCAAAAACATCACAGCTTGCCATGTCCATCCCAGTTAGCTTTGCCAATGTTTTATTTATATTGCATTTTTCTGCTTTTATCAAGTTAGTATAATTGCAGTTGCTATCTTTAATGAAACATTTTTATACATTTTTACTCCTTTTTGTGTTCAGTACTCCTTTCATCCCTTTTGGGTTACTGTTGAGCTTCATATATTATAAAAACAAATCTTAACAGCCAATAATTTGATAACCCTGTGTGAGGCCAGAGAGAATCTGAAGGATTTTCCTTGTAGGTGGAGCGACCCAAACGTAGGAACACCCAGTTTGGGGTCTGCTAAGGAATCGCGTTTGCTTCTTGTTCAGTACCGCACACGCTAGCAAGAAAGATGGGCCCTCAGCTATGAAAGTCAAGTTGAGTTCTGTAAGGTGCAGTAAACTCTATTCCTGTGGATTGGAAATGACGGCTGGCTCTGATAGCTGGCAAACCTGTGCACAAGTTTTTGCGCATATAGATTAGGTGTGGTACTCCAATTTGAATATGCACCAGTCATACATCGTTATGATAGTTGCTTAGAAGTGCAAATTCCTTACCTTGTCAATCTTGACAAGCACCAGATTGGATCCAGAAACTTAAAGTTCCAACGTGCCAGAAGGGTGGGCTTTCAGCATCAAATGCAACCTGTTCTACCGACTGACAGTGACAAAAGCATTATATATGTGCTGTCGCTGCTTGCTCATAACTGCTGTTTTTAATCGGCTTCCTCAAATGCAGATCCGAAGCTGCACTCCCTGCTGTTTCACTGAAGTTTGTATCTAGAAACTTTCTAGACAGTGAGCACAGATGAGTGAGAAGCTAAGCTACATGTCGCCAAACACAGAAAATGGGGTTGTTCCTGCTCCAAATTGTCAGGCCGTTCATGGTCCTGTTCACTTTCTTTAGGTCATTTCAAAAAGCTAATGTAGGGTAAGTAGAGAGAGTGAAACTGGGATTCACGCTACAGTTGAAGTGACCCAATTGGATGATGGTACGTGCCTCACAAATGGCAACACCCGAAAACTTGACTCCTCTTCTCTCGGGACCTCAGAGACCATGCTCTTCGCATTGCACTATCTATTTGTAGAGAACGTATCTTGACATTATTTTGCCTTGAAAAAGCCCTCGGCAAACTGGCCGCCGGGCGAAACACGTGTCGGCTGTTCTGTTTGCAGTATTACTATGTCTAACTAATAAAAATAAAATAGTAGCAAACGCAGTTTGACGAAACAAAACCCTTGGACATTATCTCATTCATTTCATACTTAAGGGGTACAAACCTCCACCAACTACTCACATTAATTTAAAAAAAAAAAAGCTGAGAGATGAGTAAAAGCAAAAACACGAGGCTTGTGGCCTCCTCGACCTTCCAGGGAATGATCTCTAAGTTGGTGCTGCACAGGCATGCTCCTGTCTGTCCCTATCAGCTGTGATATGAATCTGGAGCCAGTGTTTTGCAGATTTCCCCAGACCCTTATCGACTCCACAGTAAATTGCAGCCTTCAGAGGGGGCATGCTGCAACTCTTTAATATAGTTCTGGATAACTCTGATGCAACTTGAGGTCTCATGGATCCCTTGCAGGCTCCAGTTGGCCCAGAAGGTTCTTCATATTCTTCTGTTATGCCCTTCAATTTCTGATCACCTACCTCACAGTACCCCCTCTTTTGTTCAGTCATCAGCGGATTACTCCACTGTTCTTTCCAAGTAAGTGATAACTTTACTGGTGGAATGGGCAATCAAAGTGGTACAAAAGGGGGTGGTGATGGACGGAGCATCTGAACCAATCAAACACTCACACCCAGTCAACAGATCTGGGTTTAATCCATCACCGTTCTTTAGCCCACTCTGCCACCCCAGTTCAGACATGGCCATATGCAAATCAGCCTGACCCTGTGCCTCATGTGAACAGTCCAGCCCGAACTGCCAAGCCATGCCTTCCCTGGACTGGAAACAAGCTTCCGAGGACCGGTTTCTGGCATTTCAGCCGTCTTCAGCCCGGCTTGCTTGAATCCAGTGGCAAAGTGAGCAAGGGACTCACGTCTGAGCATACCCTGCCAACTATTGGGCAATCAAACTCGTACCTGAGTTGGACAGGGCCTTGGTTGCCATTCCAAGTACTTCTTGATCCCCAAGAAAGTCCGGGAGGCTGAAACTGATTCAAGATCTCAGAATTAACTAATTCCTCAAGAAGGTGAAGGTGGCACTTACCCAAGTTCTGCTGGTCTTGGGCTCAGAGGGTCGGATGGTGACCCTGGAAGTGTACTTTCATGTGAAAGTTGTGCAGTTCCAATGGAGGTATTGCTACTTTCTGGTAGGGTTGGGCCACTTCAGTTCACGATTCTGCCCTTTGGCCTCACATTGATCTCTCAGTTTATTACGAAGGTCATGTAGGTTTTGGCAACAACAACTAAGTATCCGTTCTAGAACCAGAATGGTTTCTCGGGCCTCTCAAGGGTAGAGTGGTTCTCACCAAAGCGGAAGGAAGGGATCGTTCCTCCCTATAAATAATTAGCAGCAACAATTAAGTATCCCTTCTAGAACCAGAATTGTTCCAAGGGCCCCCAACCTTTGTGAAATACATGTAAGATTTGACCCATCTTTGCAAGTTGGTGACCCATGCCATTCCCATACCACAATGACTGTTGGTTGAAGGCGCGTTCACCTCCGTTTAGTTTGGACAGTCTTCAGACCACTGTGTTCTTGCCTACTCTGGGATTCCCATTAATGAGCCCAGGTCTCATCTTCTACTATCTCCGATTTCCCTACATTGGGGACAATCTGGACATAGTCCGCTGTTCCAAAACCATAGAAAGTCCAGATACTCTGGCTGTTCCAAAACCGTAGAAAGTCCAGATACTCTGGCTGTAATCCTGATGTTTCCAATGAGAGCTACTGTCTCCTGTTTGATGATTCTGAGACTGGCTGGTCTTATAGTGTCTCGCATCCTTGAGGTGCCTCACTTTAATTGACATTGCAGCCATTCACTGGCTCTTATTTTGAAGTGGTCTTGATATTGGATGATGCCTCACCGAAAGGATTCACATCTCCAAAGAGGCAGTCAATGACTTTTAGTGCTGAATGTCAGATGCCAGTCTGATGTGTGGCCTGCTATTCACTCCTCTGTGTGGCATGCTATTATCCTCTGTGAATGAAGGTCTTGGTGGTGACGGATGTGTCCAATCTAGGTTGGATTTCTCACCTGGATGGCATGGACGTTGAATTAATGCCAGCATTTGCAAAGCAGAAAGAGGGAGATTTTAAAAATAATAATCGTGGGGTATATTTTCCCTATCGTCTTTTATTGAAGAGGGAACAATATCAGATGGGAGAAATCTAAATTAATGCCATTTTTATTTTCAAAATCAGGAGTCTCCCGCATGAGTAGAGTCTGTTGGCATGAATGAGGTAGGATGCCTTTGGGCTTCCCCAGAGCAGTACTATCATATCAGTATTTTGGAGAAGACAAAGTCTCTGAAATGTAGTAATGCATCAAGCCCGGCAGTTTGGTGTCCTATGCCATCTCGCGGAAGCCTCTGAGACTGGGGGTGGCTGGAACTTCACATTATTCCTGATGGTTAATCATGTGGCAGGATCCCTCAACAGCAAGAGAGGTGAACTCGTCAGGTTTCATCTTTCTGATCACGAGCAGTGTCGGACGTGGCAGAGGATATCTTGAAATGGTGGGTGTGCTCCTAGTAGATCTGTTTGGTAACTCAGAAAACACTTGGTATTGGGCCTTTGATGCTTGACAGTTTCCTCCATGTGAGTCTCTGAGACGGTCTACCTTCGATGGGATTCTGGCGCCCTTTACGTATTTCGAGCTTGTCTCTGATCCATCTGGTCCTCAAAATTGGGCTGGATAAAGCACAGCAGATTCTCATGACCCTGAATTCGGCCAAGAGATTGTTTCCTCTTCCACTTCCTCTCTGGGAGGATCTACTGTTCCAGAAACAAGGCCTACTACTGCATCCCAACCTCCAGTGTACACCTCCATGTGTGGAGATTGAGTGGAACCAGCTGAGAGGTTTTGATCCTCTGTGAGAGGTGATGGGTGACATTTTAGCAGTGAGCCTACCTCTCACAAAGTTTTTTTTATGGTATTTTTTTTATTTGAGCAGCCATGCCATACATTTTCCACATTAAGTCAATTATCAAATATCTACCCAATATGTTCTTTTTAATTTTTTTTGCCCCGTTTTTGTCATCTTTCTTTTCCTTCTCCTTTCCCCCTTGTGTGTTATTCTCACTCTTGCTCTGGGTCGAACTCTGAGTAAAGTGCCACTCCTTAAAACACCAGCTTAGATTAAGCACTGATCTAAACTATCTTCTTCATTGACCTGCTGGTGCTTAGGACTCTTGCGTCCTTTCTTCTGAAAGTGGTATTACCGTTCCATGAGGTCAGTCTATTACACTCCCCTTGTTTATCTTTTCGCCTCATTCTTCTAAGGAGGAGGAGTTGACAGAGGACTCTTAGCTGATCTTCCATGTTATGCGTAGTTCTATCAATGTCGAATCTTTTTGTTGGCGTTGTGGGCTCAAAGAAAGGGAAGGTGGTTACAAAATGGTCCTTATTGCAATGGATAGTTATTTGCATCGAACTGTTATGCCTCGGCCACAAAGGACCATCCTGAGGCACTTGGGGCTCATTCCATCAGGCGAAAGGCTGCTGCTACAGTCCTGGGTCACGCTGTATTGAATGTCTGCCAGATAGCCATGAGAACACCCTACCATACTTTCAGCAAGCTCCGCTGTATCGATTTTGCAGGTCTGTAGAGAGGCCAATTTTTCCTATTAGATGATGTTGGGCTTCCTAGTGTAAAGTCCACTCCTCAGACCAACCTTCATGAGAATGGCAGGATTTTGGGGATTACTTTGGCACTGAATCAAAAATTGGGGAATCAGCAAATAGTCTCGCTCAGAAGCTTGTGACTTATCTTCTGTTACCCACTTTCTGGCGGATACCCTAACGATGGATTCTTCACTACTAGCCCACCTCCTCTTTGTGTAGTGGATTTTTAGAATTCTTAATCATTTTTCAAGTTGGAGTTGCACACTGTCCTTGTTCTCCATCTGTCATGATCTGTGCTTGAGAATGCAAAAAAGGCCAATGAACAAACGAACGACAGCATGCAGGAGTGGCTTCTATAAGCAGATATGTGACGTCACATTTGAGAAGCAAAGGGAGTCACGGTGGAGGCCAATGGCACTGCCTGCCAGTCTCTGCAGCTGTTTTAAGTTTTCACATTCTTTGTCAACTTGGGAGGGCCACAAGCTGAGAAATCTTTCGTTAGGGTATCCCCCCAGAGAGAGAAGCGTTATCAAGGGGAAGTAACTTATTTGACCGTGCCACAAGACCTCGACCCATTTCGCCTCCCCATTATAGCATTGTAGAAAGAGCTCCTAGGTCACAGTTGTGGGGTTTCACAAGTCGGTCAGCTTGTTAAGAAGAGCTGTTCAGTCACGTTCCTTCCGTGTTCCTGCTTTCGTAGTATAAAGGAAAGAACTATTGGGTCCCCAAGGAACATTAATCACTGTAGCTCAAGGGAGGTCAGGAAGGTTGGATCTATGCTAGATTTTCAGGATAACCGTGCCTATGTAAATAAGTTTTATGTAGCTTCATTGTATGTATGTATGTACGTTTCTTATGTGGACAATCTGTAAATCTGACATGGATCCATCCACCCTTCCTAAATTCTAGGTGGATACCCCCGATATAGCTAGTCAAGAATGAAACCGGTGACAGTGATGGCTGCTTAAGGCCCTCTGCTCCCATTATCCGTTTTAACGTTTAACATTCTGCTCTCTGTGGTTGGGATGTTCTAGTTGCATTGAACCGTTTGCCGAGGTCTTAAACGGTTTTAAATGCCCTCTATTGTAATAATAGGCCTGGGGCAGCTCTGAGCAGCGTTACTTTTCCACAGTGTCGCTCTCCCTCCACAGTTTCTCCTCAGTCTGTCATTAGCGATTGAATAGATATGTAATTTTCTTATTTGTATTGTATTGACTATGAAGATCGAGTTCTTAAAGAGGAAGCAAACCGTATATGCATCCACAGGAACCACTGTAAGAATAGGAATCCAAACGGGCGACGCGCAGGCGTGGCCCACATTGTTAGGGTCGTCTGATTGGCTGCCAGTGACTGGGCCGGTGTCGGCGGCGGTTTCAAAACTCCCTTGGAATACCCGGTTCTTGAAGCCGGCCTGCACACACGTGACTCCCGTTGTGCCTGTGGGAAGAAGTACTTAAACACCAGTCATGTTGAAAATCTTCGAGGTGGGTTGAAGGGAAAAATAATCGATAAAAGTACGCTTTACTTGACTGTGGAGGAGGGGCGGGCGTTAACCACTTGGATGCTAAGGCTATTTTAGATCTTCCATGTAATTTCCATTGAAATCAATGGAAACTCCATGACGAGTTACCCTTGTCATTAGCATTTTAATTAGAAAGTCATTTCGGGGTATAGGCGGCTGATTTAAAGTGGGAAATTCAGATACGGACCGGGCTGTTGATTGCCATCAAGTGAGTGAATGAATGAATTTCTTTGTTTGTGACTGGTGAATGAAGGAGTTTCCCCGACTGGTAATCATGTGGTTGTGCTTGTCTCCCCAGGCTTCGCATACCGCAGAATCGTGGAGGCTGTTCATTTCCTTCCGCCGTGGAACAGAGAGAGCTGCCTCCCCTTCCACCCCTGCCCCTGACTCGCAGCTCTTCAGCCAGTGGGCTCCATGAACTCAATGAAACAGGAGCTTCAGCCCACGCCGCATGGGTGAGTTTGCTATTCTGAAAATAGTGTAATGGCTGTTCCAGTGATGCAGCTAGATCTACAGAGCTCTTTTTTTTAGGTCAAAGCCTATACTAAAGACATCTTGGGGACATTCAAAAAGCTGACCTGGGAATGCACTCTGCCTGTTTACCATTGACTTTGTGGTTTGTAACTCACATTTTCTGTCTTTCAATATTTGCTAGCTTTATTTACTTAAGGCTTTTCCAGCGTGAGTGTGTACCTCCCGTTGACCAAACCTTGTTTACTACTGTATTAGCTTTCTTTAAACAGGCCTTGAAATCTTGTTATTATCTTGTCACATTTGCTGTGCATTCAAAGAGGTCAAATGTCTAGCTGTCTCCCGGGCTAGCTTGCTGTTTACTTTTCTTTCTCTGACTTAAAAGTGGAGAGACTTTGTGACAATCCTGTTGAGTACCGTTTTAAGAGGAGAGGGTGTAAGATTTTCTTTCTAGCACACCAAAAAAAATAGAACTATGCAGATTCAGATTATATCAGAATTTGTACAAATGAAGCATTTTTTTTGTAATTCAGAAGTGTGGTGGAAACTAGTATTTAAATACTCAAAACACATCATGATGAGATTTGCACACATTACAGTTATGTGCTGTTAAACCGTATTTAATTGCAAATGTAATGATCATTTCAGTTGAAAATGTGTTGTCTTTAATGGTAGTGCTCTGCCACACCATGCATACTTCGCACTACGCCTCTCCATTCCACTCTATACCCGTACACTCTTTTGAGTGTCATAAAATGGAGTGGGGTGACTCTACGCCATGCCACTCAACTCTATGCTGCTCCACTTTAAGACACTCCGAGCAACTCGACTCCATGCCGCTTGATCCACGCTAATTTCCCCCAATATATCCCACTCCACTAGAATCTACTCCCCTCGATCCAGTCTACCCCACCTCACTACAATCTACCCCTACACTCCAACCCAAATATGGATTTATTTAACTTAACCCCACTTCAGTCTAAAGCACTCCACTCAAATCTACAGCACTCTGCTCTAATTTACCCAAGTCTACTCCACTCTAATTTATACCACTCCAATCTATTCTAGTCTACCCCAGTGCAGTTTACCCCACTCCATTCCAATTTACTCCACTCCAAACTCCACTGCAGTCTATTCAACTCCTCTGCACTCCAATCTACCACACTTCTCTAATCTACTCCATTCCAATTCAACCCAATCCACCCCACTGTACTCTACCCCACCCCAATCTATCCTGCTCCAAATTACCCCTCTCCAGTCTAACCGTCCCAATTCAATCTTCCCCTATCTACTTCACCCCAAGCTACCCCACTCTATCCCAATCTACCCCACTGCAATTTACCTCACCCGTCTACCTCACTACACTCCAGTCTACCCCACTGCACTCCAATTTACTCCACTCCAATCTACCCACTCCGCATCAATCTGCCCTTCACCACCCCACTCCAAACTACCTTCTATACAACTACCTTACTAAAATCCAATCTACCCTACACTACCCCTCAACACTCCAATCTTCAATCTATCTCACTCCACTCAATCTCGAATCCACTCCAATCTCTCCAATTCCACTTCACCCCACTCCAATCTACCCCAGCTATGACACTCCACTTCACCCTAATCTGCTACATGCCACTGCGATCTACGCCACTCTAATCCACCCAATCTAATCCACCCAATCTACCCCACCACACTCCAATGTACCCCAATCCACTCCACTCTACATCAATCCTTCCCACTCTACCCCAATCCTTCCCACTCTACCCCAATTTACCCATTCCCCTCTACCACAATCTACCCCACCCCACGCCGCTAACATTCAGCCATGCTGAAGAGCAGCCACACTGGTGTACACTATGGCTAAAACACCTTGACAATAGCTCTTGCATAGGCAAGACCTATTGGCCGTGCCATTGCTTGTTTGTGTTTTTTTGGGGGTTACATTTTTTTATAGCGTAAACTATGGCTCATCCCACATGTCCGAGTGGAACTGGCTTTAATTCCCAGCCCGTGTGTGGCTGAGTCTTTCACCATACTACTGTATGGCTGAGTGGGACTGGCTGTAGCTATCCCACGCTGGGTAGTGGATAGCGATTAGTTTTAGCCAGGTTTGGGCAGGTCATTGTTTGCACTTGCACTCCACGCCCACAGGGTATGAACTGCAAACTCCAGCGTATAGCACATGGTGGCTCTGATCTGCAGACCTTACCCTCTTCCACATGTCTGTACAACGGGGATGAGTATTGGCTGAACCTCCCGGGTCCATGCCACCTGGGTGGATGTGATTGTCTGCATTTCCCAAAATCATGATGGGTTGGATCATGGGGACGGCTGTGAGATATGGCTTAACATCTGAAAGAAACACAATGTGCAAGTGTGAGTGTTAACTGGGCAAGTAGCTTTAGAGGGATTTCTCTATAGTTTTCCTCTTACCAAGAAGGATTAGGAGGTAGGAGTAGACTAGGGCATTAAGAACAAGCTTCCTTTTCGAGTTTTAACTGGTTATTTCCTTTTCTCACAGTGATGGTTCTTATTCATACGAATCAGTTCCCTGGCAACAGAACACAAACCAGCCTGCAGGATCTTTGTCCGTGGTGACCACCGTGTGGGGCGTGAGCAACACTTCCCAGAGTCAGGTAGGTGAAGCCTCTAGTGAATTGAGGGGTTGACCTGGTATCATCGGTAGGGACATTCAAGATCAGAACCTTTCTGTAGCACTACATTTACACTCAAAGTTCTCCCAACTGCTTATTAGCTCGTCGTTCCGGGACCCATTTAAAGATTTCTTGCTGTTTGAGACAATACAATCCCCACCTACTATCCAAAACTCACATTTTTAGTCCTGTTTCTTTCTCAAATCTCTTAAGTGCTTCATGTGCCTAGGGTAAAAATATAAAATAAACCACTAATCTGTGAATGCTGCTTTATTAACTGTTTTTAGATCTGGCGTTAGCCAAGATCTTTTGATTTCACTAAAATAGTACATACAAAAAGGTATAGTATAGGGCCTTCCAGCCAGCCCTCCTAATCCAGTGGTCTATATTTGTGCCATTCGTATTTTATTTCCACTCTTTACAGCCTATGGCATGGGGCAGTGGGTCATCCCATGTGAGCCTTTGGCTAATTTCACTGTGAGTGACTGCATTCTGCCTTTTCAAAAAGAGCACATCCACAAAGTAATTGCCTTCAGTGCCATAGCTACTATAGTAATTTGTGCCATTGAGACCATAATATTTGCTTTTCACCAATATTTTCGGTAGGTTTACAAGGGCCTACCCGCCTCCCAAGCAATAAAGTTTTGCAGAACCCGTAACAAAACAAAATAGGCATTGACACAGCCAAAAGGCTGGTAGCCATCGCCAGAGCTATTGGCTTTGCCAATGCTTGTTGCAATTGGAGCGATCCCATCTGCCAGCTTAAAATGCCTCTCTTGCCTCCCTAAGCTCGTTCACTGTTGAGGAGTTTATATTTTCTGAGAAAGTTCTGATGATGAATAGATGAGCAAGCAAATATTGTTGACCGATAACGATTTGTAAGCAAGATGTGTGGGCTTAATCAGATCAAACCAATTTAGAGTTGTATCAAAACGCATTGTTGGGTGCCCTAAAAATCACCTGAAGACTATAGATTTCCAACTTGTGGTTGTTCCTAAATAAGCAATTTACTAAGGTTTACTGGTAATGTAGGGCTTCTTCCTAGCTTCTTACCTTGCTTCTGTAATCTTGCCTTGTTTGTTACTCGCTAGGAGCAGCTGAGTGACCACGTTGGGCATTCTTTCACCCCAGAGCCCAATAGAGAAAAAAACACAGACACGGAACAGCAACTTGCTCTAGGGGGCCCTGGATGTTGGAATAGTATAATTTACTGTTCCAACTCCAGTCTGTGCAACAGTAGGAAAGGTGTTGGATTTTAAATCCAACACCTTCTGACCCCGAAAGCAAGTAGTTGTTCCGACTTGCGGAGTAATGGCATGCGTTCTAACAACACAGTCGTTGTAATGACTGCGGAGAAATGGCATGCGGTGTTTCGGTTTCATGGTAAACTATGTTTATCCTCTGGACTGGATCCACTCTTCCCTTACCGGCCGAACTCAGCAAGTTACACTACCCCTGTTCTTCTCAGAACCCACAGAGATCAGCTGCGAAGTGCCCCAGGGCTCCTTCCTGAGCCCCACCCTCTTCAACTTCTTCGCGGCTTCCTCCCAGCCATTGTCTAAAGCCATGGACTCATCATTGTCTCATAAGCCGACAACACCCCGCTGATTCTCTCCCTCACTAATGAATCTGCAACCGCCAGAACCAACTTCCACAGCGGAATGAAGGACGTCGCTACCTAGATAAATGACGGCTGCCTCAAGCTCAAATTGGACGAGACCGAAGTACTCCTCCTGGGACTCCTACCTTCAGCCCGGGACAACTCTTGGTGGCCAGCCGCCCTGGGATCCCCTCACACCCTGACAGACCATTCATGCTACGTCTGCTTAATACTAAACTCATCTCTCATAATAAACTCCCAAATCCACGCAGTCTCCTCAGCCTGCTTCCACACGCTCTGCCTGCTTCAAAAGACAGTCTTTATGGATTCTGTGGGGATCCATCCAAGTGTCACTCATGCACTCCTCACCAGCAGGCTTGACTACAGCTATGCACTCTATGTTGGAGTCAACCAGAAACCACTGAAAAAACTACAGAACGTCCAAAATGCCGCAGCCAGACTGGTCTTAGACATCCCCAACCGCAGCCACATCACACAATACCTCAGAACTCAACTGCCACCCAGTCACCAAGAGAATCGCCTACAAGGTCCTCACACAGGCCTGCAAAGCTCTCCACCACAGCCTTGCATTCCATGTGCCCCCATACAACAGTTTTCCGCCCAACTCACCCTTGCAGCCGTCCCCAGGATCCCCAAGACCACAACCAGAGGAAGATCCTTCTCCTGCCTTGCCACCAAGACCAGGAACATCCTGCCCCTCCGGCAATCCGCGTTACTGACCCGAATCAAGAAGTACCCTAAGACCTGGCTTTTCGAACGATCCAACCACCAGAGGGATCAGATGGCCCTTCCCTGCACCTTGAATCCTCACAGGTGAGTAGCTGCGCTTTATAAGCCACTGATTGATTCACATACAGCATCTCAACCCCCCCCCCCCACCACCACCACAAACAGAATAAGTTAAGAAACTGATAGATTGGGGTTTGTTTGTGTCTTTATCCTTGGAGTCTCACTTATTAATGAGGTCACCAAGTAGAAAATAAAGGGACATGTCATGGGTAGCTCACCCCATCAGCAGTTGGACTGTCAGTCTTGTACCAGAGGAAGCAGTTTGTCAGGGTGCACTTCAAGAGTATAGAATTGCAGTCTAGTGGAGAAAATGTGAGATAGCTTGGTACAACAGAGGCCCACAAAAAAATAAAAAAAATAAACAGGTTTGTACTGGGGGAATCTGCTAAAACAGAATAGAAATTTGGTATAGAATACGAAAAATATCTATAGAAAGAGCAAGATTGTTCTCATTGTGGTAAAGTGGCTTAATTGTGTTCATCCTCTAATTGCAGGTTTTGGGGAACCCCATGGGACCCGGGGGGAACTCCGGCAGCAGCCCCATGATGCCCGGGATGGGAGGCAGTGGCCCTGGTATGAATTCTCCCCAGTTCATGGGCCAGCAGGGGTTCTCAGACAGCGGGGCAGGAAAAGGCTATGCACACCAGCCCATGTACGGGCGAAGCAACTATCCCGCCGGCCCTGGCTTCACAAGCAGGTAAGATGCTGCCCTGGCATGTGTCAGGAGGGCAATGATTGGGTATGCCACTGGAAACAAACTTTATGGTATGGAACTATATTCTTACTTACACCAATAGGGGGTAGAAGTCTGGATTTACATAGAATATTAACTTGAAATCATTACAAATGCATGATTAATTCATTAAACTCATGTAGACAAAAGTGTATTAAAACCTAGCCCAAACACTCCACTTTTCATGCGCAGTTTGCTTTTATAGACCTTGATGAGGGGAATTCATTTTTGGAACCCAGACTTTCCCCATTAAATCTTCCATCGAGTCTATATTCCATTTGAATAGATTTCTCTTCTCCTAGCCATTTCTCTTAAACATCAACTAAGATATCATAGTTGTGGCACCCTTTAATCAGGTGCCTTCATCAGGGTATAGGAGATCAGGTCATATTGCAGGGTTACAGCTCATTTCCCGTCCCCAGTAGAGTCTGTAAATACAAATTAAACTAAATTTGGCTTTTATATCTAAACCAATTTACCAGACTTTTCTCAAATCTAGTACCTCAATTTATGTAGCCGTTCTTTGTTCTTAATAATGGCAAATCCTCTTCTTAAAAAACGTATTACAATCGCGGAGAGCTTAATCATTTGTGCAATATTTGTTATTCATACACTCTGTCATTTTCATAAGTTAGATATTTTATAACTCAAACGCAGTGTTACTTTGTTTAACAGCTCTATAATTCAAAATGGATTTTTCATTTTTCTTAATCTTTTTCATTGTCACAGTATAATGTAGCTATATAACTGACAGCTGTACCATGCTGTAAATATTTGCAGGCACCTCAATTTTCTACGTCATTTTTAATTTCTTCCTACACATCTCTCACACTCTTCAGTCAATGTTAGACTGGTTTTAACAAAGCCCTTATTATAGATCTACGTTTAGCAGTGCTGTTTAGGAGAGATATTTAGAAGTTCCCCACTCACTCATAAGTAATCCACTCCTTTTATAATCCGAAACCTCAGATGGTATTAGTTTTTCACTTTGATTTGATGTATAAGATTTAAAAATGAGTGGACGAGTTATGAGGGAATGGGGAACTCCTAAATATCTGTTTAAAATGAGATCAGGGTTTGTTAAAATCAATTTAGTATGAGACATGTGACTATATGAAAAATTGTTACCTAGAAATAGGAGATTCCTGCAAATATTGTTTAGAATGGTAGTCTTGTAAGTTTTGCAGCGTGAATCTTTTCTGGATTCACATGCTGTGCTTTATTCTGCCATCTAGTGGTTGGGCCTGGAATTGTTCCCCCCCCCCCCCTTTTTTTTTTCTTCGTTTGTTGGCGGGCGTCTACATCAGAATATTTTTTTCCGCCTTTGGGGTCTGGATCAATACGGAAAGAGCTCATGATATTTGGAGAGAAGAATCAACTAAAACTAAGGAATAAACTTCAAAAACAAACAGTATGAGGATTCAACGTACCAGACTTCAAATCAAGGTGTCGGAGTGCGCCGAAAACTGAAAAGAACAACCCTTGCCGACGAACGGACAATGCGCATTCAGGGGGCTCCCTGTGTGCAGTAATGGACAAGACACCGTTCTAGTTTTGCCAAAATTGTCACCAAGTACGCCCAAAAAGACCAACATCTTATCTGCAACCTTTGTTTACCACTGGCTCATGGAAGTGAAGAATGCAACACATGTTCGGCTTTCACCGCAAAAACTTTGAGGGTTAGAGAGAGACATAGAAGAGCCAACTACAACATGCAGGGGCAGGGCACAGCACCTTCGCTACGAGACCTGGGACTCTCCAGCGAGGAAGAGGACAATGTTGCTGGTGGTGCAAAGGTCGACGCAGACATAGACGTCCAGTTCTTAGATGTCAAAAAAGAGACGTCGAGAGAGGTAAGAGAACTGCCAACCTTGGAAAAAACTAGACGAGTTCGGAAAAACAAACTCTAGGGCCTCGAAGGGAGCCGTGGCGTCAAAGCACTCGACGTCCGCAGTTGTGTCCAGATAGAAACACTTCATTAGATCCTTAGACAAGGCCTCCGTAACAGCAAAGACCCTCGAAAGATCAAAGACTTCACCCGAACCGCTCGAGGAGCAAGAAGAAAATTTTTTTTTGGGAGAAGACTACGACGAACAGACTTGTGTGAGCTCGGAAACATCCCAGGTTCAAAAGCTACAATGGCAAAACCTCGACGCAGACTCCCCAGAAGAGGTTGTGAATACCTATCCTTCGGGGCCTTCACCTCCAGACAACATTGATTTGTACAGCCAAGTCATCAAAAAGGCTGCAGATACCCATGGAGTACTTGAGGAAGAAAAACCACAATCCTGTTTTCTACTTGAAACTTTAATGCCTACACAATCAAGGAACCAATTCCTCCCTATACTGCCACGGAAAAGAGGCATTTAAAGAGCTTGCCACATGTAAGGCAGTCACACCAAGAGGAGAGAAAAAAAATACATTCCCTTCCAAGGACCCTATTTATATCAAGGGGTCAGTGGCAGCTACCTCCATTAGAACGGCCGCGGCCAGGAAAAGGGCTAATGTACCAACCACCCCGGGTCCACCACCAGACCAAGAAAGCAAGAGGGTGGACCTCATGGGGAGACAGGTTGAGAGAAGTGCAACAAACCAAAGGCGCATAGCAAATTCAAATGCATTGCTCAACAGACATGCATACCAACACTGGGAGGAGGTATGGGAGCTACTAAAGCAGCTACCGGAACAATTCTAAAAAAAGAACAAGCCACTTAGTAGAGGAAGGAGAGCATATTGCAAATACATGCTTAAAATCTGCACTAGATGCCGCAGAAACATCAAGCAGGCAGATGATCGGAAAGAAGGCACACATGGCTGTGGATTTCAGGTTTCAAACCAGAGGTGCAGAACAATATACTGAACTCACCTATCAATGGAGAATAGATGTTTGGAAGCGTAGTGGACGACAATCGAACCAAAGAAAGGACAACGAAACAGCAAGATCTGTGGGCACTCTACAATTCAGAGGAATGCATAGGGGAGACCAGCGGGCAGAGGGAACCATCACCATACAACCTCGCATCAGTTCTATCAGCACGGTTACCAAGGGGGGGGAAACACAGGACAACAATCAGGGCAACCACAAAATTGGCAATACCAGCAAGGAAGACCATCCTTTCACGGAGTGTGCCCGCAATTGAACAACATCAAATAAACAAACTGCTCCTTCACCATACTACAAAAGTAGAAGGCAGGTTAAAGTACTTCCTCCACAAATGGAAAGAGATCACTTCAGACAAATGGATCCTAAACATAATTTAGTTCGGTTACTGCATAGAGCTAATCAAACAAACAAGGGCACAAAAAGGAAAATATTTTCAAGGAGAGAAGTTACTCCGCTACTCCAAGAAGTACAAGAATTTCAGACAAAGAAGCAATGGAACCTGTACCACACAAGAAAAGAAACATAGGAAATTACTC
Source organism: Lissotriton helveticus (assembly GCF_964261635.1). Taxonomy (NCBI): domain Eukaryota; kingdom Metazoa; phylum Chordata; class Amphibia; order Caudata; family Salamandridae; genus Lissotriton; species Lissotriton helveticus. Next base: position 795,005,061 of record NC_136072.1, read on the forward strand.
CACGTACTTCCTAATTCCAAAAATAGACCGAACACTGCATCCAATATTAGACCTCAGATTTCTCAACAAATTCATAAAGACTCAAAGGTTCATAATGACGACACTGCAAGAGGTGATTCCTCAATTGCAAAAAGGAGACTACATGGCAACCATAGACTTAAAGGATGTCTAATTACACATTCCCATGAACAAGCGACTATTGAGATTTTTAATCACCAAAACACCCTGCCAGTAAAAAGTGCTAGTATTCAGTATAAAGTCCTCACCAAGAGTTTTTATAGTGCCTAGCAGCAGTGACCACTCATCTAAGAAGACAAGGAATCCATGTATACCCGTACTTGGGCGACTGGTTGGTAAGTGCAAGCTCGTACAGACTCTGCAGACAACATATACAGGAGATAATAAAGACACTAATTCTCCACGGATTTTCCATTGTCTGGGACAACTATTCCCATAGCCAGAACAAGAAAAGGTGTTCTTGGGAGCATGAATATATACAATATTGTGGAAGGTGTTCCCAAGCGAGAGGAGAATATTAGCCCTACTGAAAGAGATGCAGCTGTACCAGAAGAGGCCAGCTCGGACAGTGGGGAAGTTGCTAGGAATGATGGCTTCATGCATTTATTTGATTCCCAACATTTGTCTACACATGAGACCATTCCGAGAAGGGCTTCAAGCACAATGGTCACAAGTAACAGGGAGTTGGGAAGATTTAGTGGTTGTCAAGCAAACAGTGTAGTTTTGCAGCTTGATGAATTTTCTGGATTCACTAGTGAACCCATCCTCCTCCACCAAGAAAGATGAGGGAAGAGAAAAAAAAAGAATTTATGATGGCGACAAATGTGGGAGCTTCAGGAGGAAGCTCGCCGACGTCCCAGAAGGACACCAGATGGTGGCATGTCGCCGCCCACCAACAAACGAGAAAAAAAAAGGACATCTATAACAATTTCGGACCCAACCACTAGATGGCGGAATAATGCACAGCATGTGAATTTCGAAAATTCTTCTAGCTGCAAAACTACACACAGGTAAACTATAAGTTATACAGAAAGGTGTATGGTAACAATGAAGAAAATGAAACCAAATTTACATTTTGGATAATAGAGTTGTAAAATAAAGTAAAATTGAGTTTCAAGTATAGAATGTCTTAACCGTTATGGCATTGGGAATATTAAAGTGCATGAATGAATGCATTTTTGAACAAAATAGTAAATAATGAATGATTGTAATTACAGCCAGTTGAATACGTTGATTTGATGGTACTATGAATACAACATGGCTATATAAATTGAAGGACTAGAATGGAGTAAAATCTGGTAAATTTATTTGGATATAAATGCTTAATTTAGCATAATTTGTATTTACAGACATGTGAAATTAACTGTAACCTTGTCAGTTAAATGATCTACCAACTTGACGAATGCATCTAATTAAAGGCTGCCAAAACTATGAGATCATAATCAATGTTTGAGAGAAGTGACTGGAAGAAGAGGAGTCCTTTAGAATAAAATATAGACCCCAACAGAAGGTTTTATGAGGAACCTCCAAGTTTTAAAAACGAATTCCCCTCACCAAGGACTATAAAAGTGAACTCTGTATGAATGTGTCTTGATCGAGGTAGGTTTTAATAATACATTTACGGTCTAGTAGTGTTTAATGAATATATTAATGGATCTTGCATATGTAATGATTTTTATAAAAAAATGTATAACTTACTTTGTAAATCCATACCTCTGTCCCTTATTGCTATAAATAAAATAGTTTAACACCATACTCTGTTATGAGGGATAGATGAGCTAAGGTATGCAAACTTTGATTAAACCCAACCAATGATTTGTGGCTAAGCCAATTGACCATGTATTGGCATCACTGCCTACTAACTGCAGAGTATGTCCCATCCGACACAAAAATTCCAGACGAGGGTGGGGGGGGGGGGGGGGGGGGTTTCAACGCTGGCACCTGTCCTGATGTCTCCAATTGTAGCAGTCAGCTGTATCTCTCCCAAGTCCTTGAACTTGGGTGTGTGCAGGAAAGGGGAGTGTATCTCTGTAATCTATAGCCTGGGACCACAGTTTGCAAGTCTGCATCACCACACTCCTTCCCTCTGTCCCGTGGGGACAGCGACAGTCCTCATCTCTACTAAATGTTTTCCAGTGAAGGTGCACACATTACAATGGCGGTCTGGCCTGTTTTTGAGGCCTCAGCTAGGCTTCTTGGACAGCGTTTAGGGGAATGTCCCTAAACCCTGATATTTTCATGACTATTGCTTGTTGGTTTTGTCAACTTTATCCCGGATAGCACCATCTGTACTTGATGGCTCTTAATGGCTGGGATGACATGGTTCTTGGTGCCCTTTGTAACTGGTGACTTGATGGCTGGAATGAGACTCTGTACTTCTGTCTCAAACTATGTGCTGTCTAGTCTGTCTATGTGCCAATAGCACCATACATATATGAATATCCTATTACATACATATAGAAATACTATGTTATTTTTTCTTTTCTTGCAGTTATGCCGGCAGCCCCAATGGGCCAGGCAGTATGGGAATGCCCTCCCATGCCGGCAGACCCCCACCAGAATTTACCCAGGCAGCGGCCGCCGCTGCTGTTGCTGCTGCTGCAGCCACTGCTACCGCTACTGCCACCGCGACAGTGGCTGCGCTGCAAGAGAAACAGAGCCATGAACTGAGTCAGTACGGAGCGGTGAGGATCTGTCAGTCACTGCAAGCTGCAGCGTCTTCTTTGACATGTTTCCCCCATTCATTCTACACTATTTTTTTTATTTCTTCTTTCTACAACTTTTTCCCCTAATTTCCCTCCATTCATCTTCTTCCTCCTTAATTTCTTAGATATGTCGGTTCATTCCCCACTCCCCATTTTACTTCCTTCCCTCCATTTCCATTATTTTCCTTTTCCCAGTTGGTTTCTCGTTATTTCCCCCTCATCTCTCCCTCCCGCCCTCATCCTTCTCCTTTCTTCCTTTCCTCCCTCATTTTATTACATTTGTCTGACCTCCATTGTTCTGATGTCTACTCTTCTCTTTTCTTCCCTCTTGCCTCTCCTATTTCCTTCTCATTTGGCTTCCCTTCTATTTATCCTTATTTTGCCCACCTCTTTGCTGACATTCTCACTCCGATCTTTGTGTTAGTTATGGTAATTTCTATACTCTCTCCCCTCCCCAGATTTACAACCCTGTTCTCATGTTGCTTCCTCCCTCTTTGCAGATGGCCTCAGGACAGTCCTACGGAAGCCAGTTCATGTCCCACTCGGCCCCCCGGGGGCACTCTGTGCAGGGCGGCATGAATTCGGGGAGCATGGGTGGCGTGATGGTACCTTCAGGCATGTCGCCCATGGGTATGAGTGCTGGTCGAGCGCAGGGCATGAGTCCTATGTATACCACCCAGAGGATGCCCCAGCACGGCTATCCAGGACCACCCCAGGGCCAGCAGATGCCAAGGCAGGGGGTTAAGAGAACATATTCTGGAGAGGTGAGTGTCTGCTTGGAAGGCTGGAGAGTACCGGAGGGGGTAGAAAAGTACATACTCTGAAAGTAGATTTGAATAATTTTGGAGAATTTCTTGCTGTGGGTTTTTGATGGGGACTAGTGAGGGGCTGCGAAATATGGAAATGGCAGAACTTCTAAGAGGTGAGTAAGGGTGTTGAGTGCGGGGTATAACTGGCTGATTTAAGTGTTGGCACTGTTTGGGGAAGGTATTGTAACTGAGGGAGATGTGTGTAATGTAGCTATTATGAGGCGATGTCCGGTATTAACTTTCTTAGTCTAAGTTTTTACAGTTTATTGTGAAATGTGCAGACTTATTTGTATTGCACTCTTTCTAAACTTTGTTGTGTACTTCCGATAGAAGAAGGAGGTGGATTTGGTTGGACAGGTCTTTTCCCGTAGTAGGACCGTGGAGTGGCTCAGTTTCCACATGCAGCACCTCGTATGGAGACCTCTTGGCAGGCGCTTGTGGGATGCATTCAGCCCCTCTGCCTCTTTGATAATTGTTTGGGTGGCCAGGTCTCTCCTAGCCTTTGCCAGATGTTCCAAAGTTATTTCCAGGCGACTTAGGAGGATGGCGTCTTCATTCTTTGCTCATTGCCAATCGCATTCTTAACCATACAAATAATATTTGGAAGTGGTGGTCAGCAGGCTATTCCGCAGTGACATAGGGACCACACTACCTTTTATAATAGGCTCCTTTTTCAGCAACTTTCTTTTCTTGCAGCATCTCCAGTCAGCTGACTGGATCCGGATGCCTTAGCCAGCAAATGATCCTTTCTTGTGTGCTTTTCCACACAAATAGTATCTGAACACTGTCCCAAACCATGCTGTTGATATCGCCAAAGTCAGCGGAACATTAGTGGGTTGTGTAATCGCGCCAGAGGTCACTGTAAGGTGCTCATTTTGCTCCAGGGGCTGAGCAAGAAGTTTACTTTTCAAGTATCTGCTCAGGTATAGGTAGGCCACTCATCTCTTTGCTTATTCAATGCAGTGCTTTAAATGGAAGTATAGAAGTGTAGGTGGGCACTATCCAGAGCCTGTTTGATCCTGAGAAGTGCGGATACTCTCCCATGAAATGTATTGCAGCAGTGCTGAGAAGTGCATGTAATCCAACTTTCAAATTAAAAAGGTGCCGATACTCCGTTCCAGACAGTACCTGCCCTTTTGAAGCACTGGTTAAATGACCTCCCCCTCATTGTGCTAGACTTGTGTTGACAGGATTTAGAGGTTTAAGTGCTTAGAGCTCTCTCAGATTCACATTCTGTGCATTATTCCATCAAGTGATTAAGTCTAAAATGTTCCACAACCCCCTCTCCCCCCCTGAGTGTCAGTCGGTGGGGGCGAGTTGTTTTGACTCATGATCACAAACGCAAGCCCACAGTCTTCCACTTTGTGACTACCATTTTCAGATTCTTTTCTCTGCAACTGGGTTCGGAAGTAGCGTCAAACGCTTTCCTGTACTTATGGTGCGACAGTTCCTCCCTGAGGGACAGAATGGTTTTTAGTATTAAATCAATTTTTATTGGCAAAACCCAAGGCAAAGCAAAACGGGACAATGGCGCCTACAACCCAGCGGGCTGGCTGATATCTGATCAGGTCATGACAACGAGACAATGAATAAAAGCATACAAACTGTTAACACAGCATGGCGCCTACAACCCAGAGAGGGCCGGCCGTGTATATAACAAGCATTGGCATAGCCAGTAGGGCTCGCTTTTGGGACCTTATAAGTATGTAGTTATGCAGCACAATATCCTTGGTGCAACAACATCAACTGTTGCATGGCTAAACACTTATAAGGCCCCAAAGGCGAGACCTATTGGCTATGCTAATGCTTGTTTTCGTAATTCCTAACTAAGTGTAGAGATTGGTGAACACTATACTTCTGACGTCCTTCTTTTAATTCATAACCAAGGCCTTCTACTAATGGGAATTGAGGACAAGAAGCAGACACAGAAGCTGAGCTCAAAAATAATAAATTGTGCAGCAGTTCAGTAAGCTAATGCACATGCTACACAGCCTGCACAATAACAGACACTTAAATAACATAGGATACACCGAAACAATATGGAGCCCCTAAGATCATGATATTAAAAGACCAGCTCTGGAGCTCACGTACAAGAGAGCACTAAATCAGAAGGTGCATCTCTTCTCTAAGAAGATTTTACGAATTATTTATATATATATATATATATATTTAAAAAATATATATTTTTAACGCTGTATACAAAATAATTTTTCATTAAAGTAGGAGATATTTTTACTAAAAAAAAAGGCTTATAGTTTGGATGCATTGTTGTATGTAAGTGTGTGAATAGCATGAGGTAGAGGCAGTAAATAATAACTTGTTGGCTCGCCCACCTTCACTAATAACCCTGTCGCCTGTGGCTACGGGCTCACTGGACACATCCCAGCTTCGTGGCACCCAGAGTCTAGTGCCTGTCCCAAGAAGTCCCGAATGCTAAGTATAGCCAGACACACCCAAGGGCGCTATTACTGTCGTGCAAAGCCTCTTCTCGGCGGTGTTTGTGTCCAGTGTTGAGAGCTGTCCCGCCACGCGTGCTCGGCTGCCGAACCTCGACGGCTCGCGACACCCTGCAGTCCACCCCGCCCACCTGACTGTGTATATCTCTTGAGATTTACCTGTAGAAGCTTTCCCAGCTGTCTCGTGCTGCTCCGGTGCCCCCCATCCCTTGTATTTTGGTCAATTGCAGCCAATAAATAGTCTGACCATGGGGCGAGAAGACGAACTGATGAAGATCGCCAAAAAGCGGGAAAGAAGGGTGCTCTTTATTGGAGACCTTCTGTCCCAATGCCGAATGTGAAGTGTGGGTGTAGGGCCCCCACTCTTCACTGTTTGACGCTCATTGGAGTCTAAGAATTAAATCCTAAGAACCTTCCCATTCAAAGAGGAAGACAGGGGAATGACCTCCATTGCTCGTGTACAAAGAATATATCGATTTTGAATTTCAGAAGTGCTTACAAACTTGGCTTTTTACAAACTAGATTTTGTAGAAAATGTCCTGTACAATATAGTCCACATATACAGATCCATGAAACTTGTAAATGTGCTGTTAAAATTTAACTTTAGTAACAAATGTATTAGCTGTTACCAATGACTTAAGCACAGTACGATACATGTGAAATTCCTCAACTACGACACCACTTTGCACCTGTGCTTGCACCAAGAAATACTCGGTCATCTCTCTGAGGTATCCCACACCTCCTGCTGGCAATTAAAATACCAAACATGTTCTGGATGTCGGAGAAAATGATAACCAGTGACTGACTTAATTTGAAATTCATCAATAACTTGCAGGATTTTGTCCAAGTACGATCTTGTTTCTATAAAATGCACAGAACTATCTAGCTAGCAGTAATGTCGTTAATCTGATATGAAAGTTATCAGATGATAAAACACTAGCTGTGTTTGAAATTAAAGTTGATAACTTTTGGTAAAACCTGGCAGTCGGATAAAGGAGCCAGTGGTCCATGTGGACTATCTTTAATTAAAAACATCTAACTTAAGTTTGCAGATGGGACAGTTTAGTCAAAGCTGGGTTACATGGTTTCTCCACGTGCAATCACAGCAAAGAGATGTCATCTATACAATAAAGGGTATCGATAAACCAATCGACCTGCAACATGGAACTAAATCGCAAAATGCTTTACAGGCCAAATTTAGAAAGCTGTCCTCGCTCGATAGCAAGCTAACAGGTTAACCACAGGGGACTTGGGGAGCATTGGATGCCTTAGTCATGAGGCGCTCTCCTTTTTGGTCTCTGCATCGACTTGGAACCCTTGACTTTACATTTCCACTTCTGAGCTTATTGCAAGTCTCACACTGGGCAATAGGAAAGGTAGAGCGAGGAAAAAAATACAACGGTGTACAAGATGGCGAAGGGTTTACAGAAAAGGAGAATCAAAGAGGGTAGAGGTGAGCAGGACAAGCCTTTTATTCCACCAGGGTTTTTTTCTGATGGGCTGGAGCACTAGGAGGTCAGCTTTGAAAGCCCAGGGACTGTAAATTTCCAGAGCTCCTTGAGGTTAATTCTAGCAGGCACAGGAAGGCTGAAGGCGAGAAAGAGGAAGGGACGGGGAAGGTAGAGAGAAGGCGATCTGAGGGAGAAGAGAGCAGAGAAAAAGATTGGATCGATGGAAACGGAGACTGCGCAAGGGGATTACGGAGGAGGGGCTGGTTTGAGGATTTTTGGCAGGGCTTCTTTGGTTCCCAAGCTGTCCCTGCTTTATTTGGGGGCGATTTACTGGGGCATAACTTGCAGGGGGGCTTGCAAACTTGTCATAACTCCAGATGTGAGGGGGTAGGTGCGTTGTAACTCTGCCGACAGCATGTTCATAGGTTCAAAAAGGCAACGGTTGTGCCACTTCAACGTTTCCATTGCAAATGTAAGGTGCCACAGATCGACTTCGAAGCTGACCGAGATATCAAACCAGTTAGCATACTTAATTTATATGAGCTAACGCTATGAACCTGCAATTTGAAAGGACATAAATCGTAATCCGAATATGAAGCGTGGCACTTTTTGATTTCCATTTCACTAAATCCGATAACAAAAGAAACTGACGGTGGCTTTTAAGCTTCCATTATTTGGGAGTACATACAAACCAACCTCACGAGACCCGACTGTCCACACTCTTAGTGGTGACAGCCACCGACTATTTTACTTAACCACTTGGGAGCTAGTAAACAAACCTCCCCAGTGCTGCGCTGTCCATTATCCGGTGCTGAACTGGACGTCCAGCGGTCGCACGCAGCACTGGGGAGGTAGTGCCCGTGACGACCGTTGGCCGACGGCAGCACTTAAGGGGTTAAACAACTGTTATCCATAGCGCCACAAGGTGGCAGAATGAGACAACAAAGGATACAAATCTATTCCACGCCATGGATCCGCACCAGGACACGTGCGAGGTGCAACACTATACTGTATTTATTTGGTGCGAACATCATGCACTGCCGTTTTATTCCCTAACATGGCATCCCCGATGGACAGATCGACAAGAATTGAAAGATAAAGATATTGTGTGCAAGAGGAGTCTAAGTGCTGGGAAGAAATGCCACCACCCCATCCTTTATTCATTTATTTATTTATTTTTTAAAAGTTGTAGGACTTTTTTAACCCAACTCTACCTGCGTTACTTTCAGCGTTCCTTTCATGCGACTGACACTTGTGTAAAAAAAAAACCAAAAAAAACATTCAAATCGGTGTCGTGTGAGGTCAGATTAAGATACAAGTAGAAGAGGCATTCACCAAGGGCACACGGTTCATGGTGAAGCAGCCGTAACTTCACCTCTGCGGCCAGCATCAGCCCCTCGGCCAGTGCTGACCAGAAGACCACCTTGATGCCTTCCTGCTCGAAGAACCAGGCCCAAGCACGCCACTGCTCCCTGGTCAGCAGGTCATCCTTGTTTATCAGGATCATGTTCTCTTTCTCAAGGCTCACTTTTGCAGCGTGAATCTTTCTGGATTCACTATGCTGTGCATTATTCCGCGGTCTTGTGGTTGGGTCCGGATTCGTAGTCTTTTCTTTGTGTTTTTTTTTTTATTTTTTTTTTTTTTTTGTAGCCCAGGTGGGCGTCGGCGTCACACCCCTTTGGGTGTATTTCCGGTGACGTCGGCATGCTTCCTGCGGAAGCTCCCACTCTTGGGCGCCATCTTCAGATTCTTTTTTTCCGCGGTCGGGTCTGGATCGTTCCCGTTTGGGCTCCAGACATATTTGGAGAAAGAAGAAAGAAAATACAGAAAAGACGAGGAGAAGTCATCTGAAGACTACAGGGGACTTCATCGACGAAAAGCCGGCGAGGAGAAGGCGTTTTTCATCGAGATCATCGACGAACACGCGACCAGAGAGGCCCTGGACGCTCGATGATGGACAACACGCCGTTCAAGTTCTGCCGTAACTGCCACCACAAGTACGCGCAGAATGACCAGCACCCGGTATGCAACCTTTGCCTACCGGTGGACCACGAAAGCGGAGACTGCAACGCCTGTTCCGCCTTCGCCCCGAAGACCCTTCGTGTGAGAGAGAGGCAGAGGGTAGCACACGCCACCCTGCAGGGGAAGGCCCCGACTCCGTCCCTCTACGAGCTGGGGATGTCCTCCGAGGAAGAAGACAACGCTGCCGCCGAAGACGACAGCTACACGGTCGTAGAGACCGATTACACGAAGACTTCTGACAAGGTAGGAGACTCTTCGGCCCCCAAGAACCCGAGAGACTCTGAGTCTAGAAAAATCGAGGGCAAGACCCCGAAAGCGCCGACGCCAAAAAAGGTGGCGTCCGCGACTACTCCCAGGCCCAGCGGATCCTCCGAGAAGGAGTCCCCGGCGCCGAGGGCTGCTGATCAGCAGGAAACGTCGAAAATCGTCCCCGAAAAGGATCGATCGACGCCGAGGGATAAAGACCCGAAACTGACGACGACGACCAGAGACCCAAGATCCGGTCCGACGTCGACGTCGAAGACTTCGACGCCGAAAGGTACGGCGACGAACCATCCGCCGAAAAGAACGGCAGACGCGGCAGAGATGGAGAAGAAGAGAAGGCGCCTCGAGGCCGAAATGGAGAACATCATGCAGCGGAAGAAAGATTTCGATGCAAAGATGAAGGCCTTCACGATCCCTCACAAGACCAAGCCACCGGTGGTGGAGGCAGTCGAGGAGGAGGAAGAGATCGCCGAAGTCGTCGCGGAACAAGACCAGGACGTCGAGGTGATCGACGACCAGGAGGAGTACGAGAATCCCTACGATAGTTACAACTATGGGGAGGAAGAAAGCAGGACAGATGCAGACTCGACACCCTCTGACCTACAGGAGGTAGATTACATAGATGTCGACACCGACAGCCCCGAGGAGGTGGTCGACACTTACCCCTCGAGGCCCTCGCCGCCGGACGACATCGGGGCCTACAACTCGGTGATACAGGCTGCCGCAGCAGCTTTCAAGCTCAAGCTCGACGATGAGAAGCAGAAAGCTGACTTCCTTCTAGAAACATTGCTCCCAACACAAACGAGGAGCCAGTTCCTTCCAATGCTCGAGAGCGTCTTGGCTCAGGGGAAGGAAGCTTTCAGGGAGCCCGCAACATGCAAGGCAGTAACTCCCAGAACTGAGAAGAAGTACAAGCATGCCACGAAGGACCCGGCCTACATTCAGGGCACGGTCTCCGCAGACTCCATTATCACGGCCACAGCAAGGAGGAGGGCTAACGTACCCACTACCTCGGGCCCACCACCGGATAAGGAGAGCAAAAGGATGGATCTGGTGGGCAGAAGGATCGAACGGAATGCCGCGACCCACTGGCGCATGGCTAATTCCAACGCCCTGATAAACAGGCACATGTACCAAATCATGGAGGGACTGGGGCACTTGGTGAAGGACTTGCCCCAGGATGCCAGACAGAAAGCCGAAAAGCTGGTTGAAGAGGGAAAAAACGCGGCAAACTCTTGCCTTAAGACGGCCCTGGATGGGGCAGACACCGCCAGCAGGCTCGTGATGATGGGCGTCACGGAAAGGAGGCACGCCTGGCTCAGGATATCCGGTTTCAAACCGGAGGTGCAACACAGCATCCTGAACACACCGTTCAACGGCAGCACGCTTTTCGGATCAACAGTTGATGAAACGCTCAGCCAACTGAAGAAAGATAACGAAACAGCAAGATCCATGGGAGCATTGCAGTTCAGAGGGAACAAGAGGGGCACCCCGTCACGGAGGCCCGGCGGGAGAGGCGGAAACCAGCCAGGTACATCACACCAGGCTTTCCAGCAAACGCACCAGGCAGACTCGCAGACTCAGCAGGGTCATCAGAAGCAGTCCTGGCAGTACCAACAAAGAGGCCAGTCCTTTCGAGGGAGAAATGGACGGGGACAAAATAGAAAAGGGGGGCAGCAGCCCACCTCCAAGTGACTTCAAAAAAATCTGTGTGCCCGCCCACAAAAAAGACCCCAGGGGGCAGCACGTACAGATGGGTCAAGACAAACTAGACACCTACGACCACATGACACCAGTGGGAGGAAGATTAAGATTCCACCTCCAAGAGTGGAGAGAAATCACATCAGACAAATGGATCCTCAACATTATCCAATTCGGATACTGCATAGAGTTGGAGGGGAGGCCAACAAGCATAAAACCAAAAAGAAAGCCACTAGCAAGCAAGCAGCTGCAGTACCTTCAGGAAGAAGCAAAAGAACTCCTGCAGAAGCAGGCCATAGAACGGGTACCCTTCAAGGAAAGAAACACAGGAGTATACTCAACGTACTTCCTGGTACCAAAAGTAGACGAAACAATGAGACCCATTCTCGATTTACGGTTCATGAACAAATTCATAAGAACGCAAAAATTCAAAATGACCTCCCTGCAAGAGGTGCTCCCACAATTGCAGATCGGGGACTTCATGGTCACAATAGACCTCAAAGACGCATACCTGCACATTCCAATGAACAGAAAGCACAAGCACATGCTCAGGTTCACCGTCGGAGAAAGCCACTACCAGTTCACGACACTGGCCTTCGGTCTAAAATCAGCACCAAGAGTTTTCACAAAGTGCCTCACAGCAGTCGCAGCGCACCTAAGAAGGCAGGGGATACACGTATACCCTTACCTGGACGACTGGCTGGTGAAAGCAAACTCATACCAGGATTGCAAGCTGCACGCACATACAGTGACCAGCACGCTCATAAGCCTGGGGTTCTCCATCCATTGGAAGAAATCATCAATGGAGCCAGAACAAGTGAAGATCTTCCTGGGAGCACAGATCAACACCTTACAGGGCAAGGTGTTCCCCAGCGAGAAGAGGGCGAGGGCGTTGGTGAAGGAAACTCGCCTCTACCGGAAGGGACAAGCTCGGACAGTGAGGACTGCGAGCAAGATCATGGGGATGATGGCATCATGCATCCACCTGGTACCGAATGTACGACTCCACATGAGACCCATTCAAGAATGGCTACAGAAGCAATGGTCACAAGCTACAGGCAGTTGGGAGGATCTAGTGGTTGTAACGCACGCAGTGCAGAAGGAGATGACATGGTGGACCATGGAGAACATAGCAAGGGGAAAGCCTCTAACGCCCCCAACGCCAACAGTGACCATCACCACAGACTCATCCCTGAAGGGATGGGGCGCTCACATGGAGGAACTCAAGGTGAGGGGTCTGTGGACACCAACAGATGCGACAAAGCACATCAATTACTTAGAATTGAAGACAATCTTCCTTGCACTGAAAGCCTTTCAAACAAGACTGTACAAACACAAGGTGTTGATACAAACAGACAATACCACTGCGATGTTCTACATCAACAAGCAGGGGGGCACACAGTCAGCCCCGCTTTCAACGCTGGCGCAGGAGATATGGAGATGGGCCATCCCTCTCCAGATAGACCTTCTAGCCATACACCTGCCAGGGAAGGACAACATACAAGCAGACTGGCTCAGCAGGCAGACATCGGCATCCCACGAGTGGGAGCTCAATGCTCAGGAGACAAGGCGCCTATTCGACAGGTGGGGAACTCCATCGGTGGACCTGTTTGCCACACGCCAGAATGCAAAATGCCAAAACTTCGCATCCAGGCAGCCCGAGGAAGGATCACTAGGGAATGCCCTATGGATAGATTGGTCAAGGACATTTGCCTACGCCTTTCCCCCGATACCACTGATGCACAGAGTACTGAGCAAATGCAGAGCGAGCAACATGACACTGATACTGGTCGCACCACAGTGGGCGAGGCAGACATGGTATTCGCAGATCATGGAGATGACAGTGTGCACCCCACAGATTCAGCAGGAGGAAAGACTTACTCTCCATGCAGAACGGAGAGGTGCTCCACCCAGAGCCAGAGAACATGAGCCTAGTAGCGTGGCTCCTGAGGACATAGAGTTCGCACATTTAAGATTGCCAGAAAGTACCCTGAGGGTACTTCGGGAGGCAAGAAGACCTAGCACTCGGAAGTGCTATGTTGCGAAATGGAAAAGGGTCACAATATGGTGCAGACAAGAAAGACTTCACAATAAAATGAAGAAGGACTCCACAGTGCTAAAGTACCTGGCGCACTTGCTAGAGAAGAACCTTAGCTCATCCTCCTTGAGAGTTCACTTGGCAGCGATAGTCGCCTACACAAGGGGAGAAACTTGCAGGAGTTTCTTCACATCACAGGTGGTGAAGAGATTCCTAGAAGGAGCGAAAAGGATCGCACCACCCAAGCGGGTGCCGCCACCTGCATGGAACTTAAACGTAGTCCTAACGGAACTCATGAAAGAGCCCTTTGAACCAATCCACAAGGCGTCCTTAAAGATGCTAACTATGAAAACCGCTTTCCTGGTTGCAATAACGTCCTTACGCAGAGTAAGCGAGCTTCAGGCTCTGACGCTACAAGAGCCCTACATACAAATACACAATGATAGAGTTGTGATGAGGACTGACCCACACTTCATGCCGAAGGTGGTATCTAAATTTCACATGAACCAGTCTATACAGATACCGAGTTTTTTCCAAAAACTGACAACTGCTGCAGAGCGAGCTCTGCACACCCTGGACGCCAGAAGGGCAGTCATGCACTACATTGAGAGGACGAAGTGACACAGGAAAACAAAACAGTTCTTTGTGTCATTCGCCAACAGTTACATGGGAAAGGCAGTAACCAAAAAGACCATTGCACGATGGATCGCACAGACAATTCAACTCTGCCACAAGCGTGCAGGACAAGAGCTAGCAGAGGGGACACGTGCCCACTCCACTAGGAAAAAGGGGGCTACAATAGCCTTCCTGGCTAACACACCCATACAAGACATATGCCTGGCGGCAACATGGGCTTCGGTGCACACGTTCACGAAGCACTACTGTGTGGACATACAGATGAACAAGGAAGCTCAAGTTGGACAGAAGGTGCTACAGCACATATTCAATACCCAACGCTCATCTTCCACCCAACCGCCACAGAGATGAGAAACCGCTACAAAATCTATGCACAGCATAGTGAATCCAGAAAGATTCACGCTGCAAAACGAATAGTTTACTTACCTGTCGGTGTAGTTTTGCAGCTTGAAGATCTTTCTGGATTCACTAGCGAACCCACCCACCTCCGCCAGAAAGATGAGGCTGGAGAGAGAAGAGGTGGAAATAGAAAAGTGGAAAAGACTTTGAAGGTACAAAGCGGTAAAATATCACCTGAATAGAAAATTGCCATTACTTCGGAAACGAAAGAAACACGGAAAAAAAGAACCCGAAGATGGCGCCCAAGAGTGGGAGCTTCCGCAGGAAGCATGCCGACGTCACCGGAAATACACCCAAAGGGGTGTGACGCCGACGCCCACCTGGGCTACAAAAAAAACCAAAAAAAAAAAAACAAAGAAAAGACTACGAATCCGGACCCAACCACAAGACCGCGGAATAATGCACAGCATAGTGAATCCAGAAAGATCTTCAAGCTGCAAAACTACACCGACAGGTAAGAAAACTATTCGTTCCGTCACGTAACATTCCTGGAATTAATTAACAAGCCGCGCCTTGCACGGCAGCAGGGCAGGGGGCGTGCGCGATTCCCTTTGTGGGAGCGGGCGACCATATGGCACTACCATATGGCGCCGCTTGTTCCAGCAAGGAAATCGCCAGACGTGCACGCGCTGCCATTGCATGCAATGTAACGCATGCACGTTTTTGCCCCCAAAGCTGTGCTTATGGCATTAGGTCTCTCTCCTATGCAGCGCATGCGCGCTGCGTAGGCGAGACCTAAAAAGGAGCGGGAAGTCTGCAACCACGTCCCCTGCGAATGGATAGGCATACAGAATGGTTTTTAGAAAAAGTCTGAGTTTTTGAGAAAGACTACAATTTAGTTCCTTTCTAGAGCTAACATAGTCTCCTTTTTTCATGGCCGTACTGTGGGAGGCAACAGTAGTCACAGGAACCTGCATCATGCTTGATATGCACCCACCACTTGCAGTAATGTTGGTGTTGGGCCTTTATTTTGCTTCCTGTATTCCCGTGAGTTGAAGGTAACGTTGTAAAAAAAAGATAATTCCCCCCCCCCAAGAAAACGTAAAAAAATAAAAAGTAAATGCAGAGGACACTGACTTAACTGGCGTAAGTGGCACCTTGTGAAGCATAATTTCTGGATTGGGTGCCAATCAATAACTTGCAGGATTTTGTCCATGTACGATCTTGTTTCTATAAAATGCACAGACCTGCATCATTGCCAGCTAGCGCTTGAAGGGTGAATTGCAGGAAAAATAATTCAGGTGGCGGTGTTCCCATGGCTACTTCAAGATGAGGAGTCCACAGGATGATGTATGCCAGTCAGAAAAAAGCTTTACCTAAGATGGTGGTACTTAAACCTAGAGGTGGGCAAGCCACTGAAAGCTAGAGTCTGAAGCCTGGTTCTGGCCCAGCTCGAGGTTCTGTTGTAACCATGAGCTCATGACGAGCAGAGCTTATGTGTGCCTACCTCCCTTTCTGTACCTGTCTGTTGGGTTACAGCCAGAGCTGCGGACTTCGGAACTTAGGAGCCAGTTTGGAGTTTTGGCGTCAGCTCAACATCCTGGGTTTCTGGACAAATCACTTAAACTTCCCATCCCTATATACAATGAATGGTGGCCATGTGTAAAGGTAAATATTGCTAATGGAAAGTGCTTCAATGACTGCAGACTGAATTCTAGCTAAATCGAAACTGTAGATAAACGACCAGAGGTAAAAACAAAGCCTTAGCACAAAGGAAGACAAATGGATAACCATTTACTGGCTGGTTGGTACAAAGTGACACCAGAGAACGTGGATAAATTGTAGATTCCCCTCTTAAATTGTGTGATATTTTTTCACCAAACGTTTTTTCTTCATTATTGTGTATGGAAGCACTTTAAAATATGTGCGTTTAGAATGCCATTTGTATCTGTTGTCTTTGATTTAATAAGCTATAATCAGCGGTGTCTCCACCGCTAAGGCGGAGGAACGTCGCCCCACTGCTCTTGGAGCAGTGTAAAAGAAAAAATACGTTATTTCTGTTATCGTTTTATTTCGAGTGTTAGCAAGGTTGGGCGGGGCTGGGCTCCTGTGACGTCTGGAGTCGGATTGGTTTCTGCTCTCCAAAGTGTGCATGACTGCTTGGCCTGCCCTCTCAGGCCGGCCAGACAGTCCTGCACACTTTGCATGTTCCTCACCGGGCTGCATTACACAGCCTGGTGGGGGAACATACTCAGCCTTCCATTCCCCATCTGAGCGTCGAACGACGGCGTCCAGTTCAATCTGCATCTGCATTGCAGCTTTGTGATTGGCTTAGGGGAGGGAGCATGTGTGCTTCCTTGTTCTGACCAGAGAGATGACGAAGGGTGGCTGAGGAGAGAAACACAACGAGGTGGTAAGTGGGTTTTGTTTGTATTTTGTACCCCCACCCCACTCTCGTTCCCTTTCAGCTCCTACTGGCTATAATGTTGCTCTATACTAATTTCGGCCATGTTCTTTATACGACAACTGTCTTGCCTCTTAGTTCACTAGTGGTTCATGTTTAAAAACTATCAATTAAATAGCTACTTCCCAGTGCAGTGTTACAAAGTGAGGTATTAATGTCTAAGTTTTTACATCTTAACGCTTTTTTGAATTTTGAAGAGACTTTACCATATTTTGCATGATGTTGTATGATTTACATCGCAAACATTTTCAGGGCTTTGCTCCAGTAGCGACTCAGCCCCTTCTGGCATAGTGAAGCATGAAATGAAGTTGCCAATTTATCAACATTGTGTGTTAAAATATGTCTTGATATAGAGGGCCCCCTTTTTGCTTCGATAGTACTGGTACTTCTGAGCCGGGCGGGTGGTCCCCTCCTTTCAATCATGGTTTACAGAGTGCTTCTTTCCTTGTATTGGGTGGCTAACTGGCGTACTGTATGTTTTATACCTCACTGATGTGGACCAACGCTGTATGCACTGTATTCTTGCCTGACTAATTCTGCCTATTGCCTGGTGGTGTTAATATTTTTTTCTCTGTTTACAAACTCCATAAAAGAGCTTTAAACAAATGTCTTGATGAAGGTGCTGTGAACCTTATCGACTTCCACTGAAACGCTACTTCGACCGCTTTTTCTAATAGTGTATTTGGTGAAATAAGAAATGATTTATATGTTTGAACACTATATGAATGAAACTAATTATTGAATATTTTTAATATATAGAAGTGGTTTACTTTTTAACTATAACATAATAAAATAGTTTTTGAACGATAGAGGAGCAGAACGAATCTTTAAATAGTTTTTTTTAACTGTGACGGCTGCAGAAAGAATCTGCTGAATTGTTTTTCAAATTGGGGGAATAACATACTAGAGCTTACTGTAGTCAGTACAATCGTATTACCTTATCGAGCACGATAATGAGGGGACGTTTTTCTACCCTTTGCCACTGCGTAGCTAGCTTTATGCTAATTCCCACGCATACACTAATCTTTTTCGGTACCCTCCGCAATATTCCCCAAAACAAAAAGTTTTTGACTACAGGACGGGGCAAAGAGTAAAATTTGTGTCCAGGAACAATTAAAAATTGTTTGCAAGATTGCAAATCTAGTCGTAAAGTAAAAAGAAAGGGGAGAAATGAGTTATGATGAGAGATGGAAAAAGCGTCAACAGTTAAAATGTCAGAGAATCAAAAAGGGTAAAATCGTTTTTAGTCTCCAGAATTCCAAAATATTGTACCAAAAAGTTTAAAGAATTTCTTATTTTCTCTGATTAGCAATTTGGCGCTTGCCCGTTACAAATGGGGTCTGCTTAGAAAGCTGGATTGCTTGGTCCACATGCTTGCAAAATCAACCCATTGTATTATTTATGCTTGATCAAAGAAAGTCAGCTTTTCCTTACTTGGTAATGGGGTGTCATACATTTCAGAAGGCCTCGCTCTGGCGGGAAAGTCCTGAACTGACTGACAGCTGTCATTGAACAGCCATCTTTACTGATGAGTAGAGCGATCTGAATATGAGCGCTAGATTGTAGTGTCCATCTATCATCCATCCTTTATTGTCCAAATGTGGGTGATATAGAGATGTTCAAATGGCCAGTGTTGAGCGGTCTTGTTTCGCAGTCATGTAATCACATTGGTCTCTGTTATCCCATGCTCCTACCAGGGTTACCCGACACAGCAATATATCCAGGGTGGACAGTACCCTTCGCAGCCTGTGCAGTACGCACCTTCAGCTCCACAGCAGTCTGCGCAGTCGCCCTCATACCCTGGGCATCGGATACCCATGCAGCAGGGCATGGCACAGTATCTCTCATCCGGATCCGGAGGACCCTATTACAAGGTAACATGGTTGCCCTGTCACCTGCATCATCCCTTGTTTACCATCGCCTCTTCGCTTCCACCTTCCTATGCATGGTCTTTCACTTGTCTTTATTTTCGCCCTCCCCAACCGTGCACTATCATTCCCTTCCATCTGGCATTCTTGATCTTGCTATTCTTGCACTATCTTCTAGCCCCCATGCTGCTTTGCCAGTTGCCTATTATTTCTGTCCTCTTCGCATACACCCTTAGTATTATGTTTCTACCTTCCACCATAGTCTTCTATCAGTCCTTTTTCTTTTTTTCCTATCAGCCCATTTTGCTCCTGAAACCACCTTACTCTGTCATTTCGCCTTCCAACTGTTTGAAATTTCTTGCAGGCTGGAGCGGGCCTTGAAAGGGCTTGACAACAGTGAGTTGTCCCTTAATGGTATCCCTCAACTCTTGCCAACGCACCAGACTCCAACCCATATATAGCTATACATTGTCTCTCAGTTCCTAATTTTTTTAATTAGTGTAGGGTTTAACTTTTTCAGTGTTTTAGATAGTGCCTTTCTTTGGCTGTCTTTCCCCCATGCGGGACGGGGCAGGGGGGGGAGGTTAAGCTTTTTTAACAGTTAAACTCTTGAAATCTATGCAGACGTGTGGGATAACATTTTGTTTTATGTGGATGCAATGCCTATCTAAAGTTATGCTTTGCTTCTCTCTCATTTTGTTAGATTTTTATTTTTATTTAGCCAGTTAGTAGATTTGGCTTGCTATGCAGTTTTTCATCATCACAAGACTGTGCTTAGGACAGAGCCTTCCTCTGTCTGCAAACTCTTCGCTGTTTTTCACCTGCAGCCTTCTCCCTGTCTACATTTAGTGCCCTCACACTTATTTGACTATCCTGCTAAAAATTGAAATGAGCACCTATTACATTATCAACTCTTCACCGGAAGAAGTGTTAAAATGCTGATGGGTGCCCTTTTTCAATTTCATCATGAGAGCGCCGTGATAATGAGACCATCTTTTTTAACCAGCAGTAGTAGCTGTGCAGGCGTGCCCACAACCAAGACCTCAGTTTTGCAGCGTGAGTCTTTTCTGGATTCACATGCTTTGCATTATTCCTCCATCTAGTGGTTGCGTCTGGAATTGTTGTATTTAAAAAAAAATATATATATTTGGTGGGTGTCGACATACCAACATTTGGTGTCCTCCTGTGACGTCGACATGCTTCCTCCGGAAGCTCCCACCTTTGGTCGCCATCTTCAGATTCTTTTTTTCCGCTGTTGGGTCTGGATCAATACGGAAGGAGCTCCCGAGATTTGGAGAGAAGAATCAACGGAAATAGGTGAAAATTATACAAAACCGCAATTAAAAAGCTTTTCGGGGTACCAGACTTCTATCCGCCGAGTGTGCCGCAGAGGGGAAAGGTACGGAACTTCGACACGGAGAATGTTTGCAGAGGGCTCCCTGTGCGTGGTAATGGACAAGACATCTTTCAAAATATGTAAGAATTGTCATCCTAAATATGCTCAAAAAGATCACCTTCCAGACTGCAACCTTTGCCTGTTGTTGGATCACCGAAGTGAAGATTGCCATGGATGCTCGACCTTCACCTCAAAGACCTTGAGGGAAGAGAGAGACAGAGCAGGGCCATCTATAACATGCAGGGCCAAGGGCCAGCACCGTCGCTTCGAGATCCAAGGTCTTTCCAGTGGAGAGGAGGACGATGTCGACGAAGACCCTGAAGTCTACGAGGACATAGACGTCCCAGTTATGGAGGTCGAGAAGAAGACTTCGAAGGAGGTAAGAGATCAGTCGACCTAAAAGACAAAAGGAGACTCGAAAAAAATGTCTCCAAGACCTCTAAAGGAGCCTCGGCATCGAAACTGTAGACTACCGCAGCCACATCCAAAGAGAAACAATCCGTCAGATCTTTCATAAAGGACTCTGTGACAGAGAAAACTCTAGAAAAATCAAAGACTTGGAAAGACGGTCCCGAAAAAGATGCCTCGACGACGAAATGAGAGCGGTCAAAACAACCTTCGACGATGGTGTCGACGTCGTCAAGCACGAAGAGAAAGGCTGAGGGTCTCGACGCCGAAACACACGCGTCGGAGATCGAAAAAACGAAAAAGGCTAGAGCTTGAAATAGCGAATATTTTGCAATGCAAAAAAGAATTTGACGACTGCTTGAAGCAGTTAGTGATGCCGCCGAAAATATCGACGGAAGTAGAGAAACTGGTCGAGGAATTGCAGCCGCCAACATCTCCCGAACTGCTCGACGAAGAAGAGAAATTCGTCTTGGAGGATGAAGGAAACGATGAGGCACTAACTTATGTGGGCTCGTCGACCTTAGAGGCTCAAGACCTACAATGGCAGGATCTTGACGCCGAATCACCATAAGAGCCGGTAGACTCTTGTCCTGCGAGCCCTTCACTATCAGATGACATTGGGATGTACAACCAAGTCATTAACAGGGCAGCAGACACATATGGAGTGCAACTGGAAGAAGAGAAGCCACAATCATGTTTGCTACTAGAGACTATACAGCCTTCACAATCAAGGAGCTAGTTTCTACCCATGCTACCAAGTGTATTGGATCAAGGGAAGGGGGCATTTAAAGAGCCCGCCACATGGAAAGCAGTTACACCAAGAGGTGAGAAAAAATACAAGCATTCCTCAAAGGACCCATTGTACATCAAGGGGTGTGTGCCAGCTGACTCCATCATTATGTCTACAGCCAGGAAAAGGGCCAATGTACCAACACATTTTGGACCACTGCCATACAAGGAGAGCAAGAGAATGGACCTTAAGTGGGGCGAAAGGTTGAAAGGAGCGCATTGCAAATTCAAATGCATTGATGTATAGGCACCCGTATCCGCATTGGGAAGAAGTAGGAGAACTACTAATGCACCTGCCTGGACAGTTCCAAAGAAGGGCAAACCACTTAGTGGAAGAGGGAAAGAACATGGCAAAAACACATTTAAAATCAGCCCTAGACGCTGCAGACACATCTAGCAGACGGATGATTTTAAATGTGTTTTTGCCATGCGTCCCCCCAATGGCCCAGGTGGGCGTCGACATACAACCATTTGGTGTCCTTCGTGACATTTGGTTGCCATCTTCAGATTCTTTTTTACGCTGTTGGGTCTAGATCGTTGTCTAGGCGTTCCAGAGTTTTGGAAGAGGAATCAATGGAAAACTGGGAAAATTGACAAAATCGAAGATTATCATCACACCCGACTACAGGCCAGGTAGCCGGGACTACTAAGGTGAAGAAAATTTCGAGAGAACTAATCTTTCACATGAGAATGCGCACACGGGCCTCCCTGAGCGCCGGAATGGACAAAACCTCCTTCAAGTTTTGCATCATTTGCCTCCACAAATACGCCCAGAAGGACCAGCATCCAGCCTGCATTCTCTGCCTGCAGCTCGACCACAATTGCGAGGACTGCAACGCGTGCTCTGTGTTCACACCCAAGACCTCAGGGTAAGAGAGAGGCAGAGAAGGGCGAACCACACCACGCAGGGGCCACCTCCATCGCTCCGTGACTTGGGCCTCTCCAGTGGAGAGGAGAACAACCTCGCCGAAGGACCAGAGGACTGCACAGTCGTCGAAGTTTATCAGATGGAGTAGACACATACCCTTTGAGGCCTTCACCACCAGACTATATAGGGATCTACAACATGGTGGTCAAGAATGCTCCACAGACATATGGGGTAAAATTGGAGGAGGGGAAACCCAAGGCTGGCTTTCTCTTGGAGACTCTTACCCATACAAACAAGAAGTCAATTCCTGCCCATGCTCCCTAATGTGCAGGACCAGGGCAGAGAGGCTTTCAGGGAGCCAGCTATATGTAAAGCTGTGACTCCCTAGGACAGAAGAAGTACAAGCACTCCTCAAAGGACCACCTCCTGACAAGGAGAGTAGGAGAATGGTCCTCACGGGGAGGAAAGTAGAAAGGAATGCGGCAATCCAATGGCGCATTGCCAACTCCAACTCCCTAATCAACAGACATGCATACCAGCACTTGGAAGAACTAGGGCAACTCCTGAATCGCCTACCGGAACAGTACCAGCAAAGGGCAACCCACCTGGTAGAGGAAGGGAAAAACATGGCGAACACCTGTTTAAAGTCAGCCTTGGACGCAGCGGAGACGTCCAGCAGGCGGCAGATGATCGGGGTGACGGAGAGAAGGCACGCATGGCTTAGGATTTCGGGCTTCAAGCCTGAGGTACAGAATAACATTCGGAACACGCCCTTCAACAAAGAACTTTTTGGGACACCAGTTGACGAAAAGTTAACTCCACTCAAAGACGACAAAATTGCAAAGTCCATGGGAGCACTGCAGTTCAGAGGAATGAGAATGGGTACACCCTCAATAAGGCCAAATGCTAGGGGAGGCAACCAACCAAGTACCTTGCACCAAACCTTCCAACAAGGTTATCCGGGAAACGGCCAGGGACAGCAGCCAGCAGAACTGGCAGTACCAGCCACGGGGCCAGTCCTTTCCAGGTCTCTCAAACGGATGAGGACAGGCACGGAGAGGAGGGCAACTACCCACCTCCAAGTGATTTTGCCAAAAGGCAGACACCCACCCAAATAACACCTCCAGGGGGGCATCCAAAGAGAAAAAGTTCAAGAACAGATTTCACAAGACCAACAGTTCCCCGAACATATAGCACCAGTAGCAGGCAGAATAAGGGACTTTCTTTCAAGAATGGAAGAAGGTCACAACAGACTAATGGATACTAAACATCATACAATATAGATACTGTACAGAACTAATAAAACAACCTCCAAACAAGAATCCAAGCAACAAGCTACTAGAGGCACAGGAACTGCTCAACAAAGAGGCAATAGAGATAGTACCATACAGGGAAAGAAACAAGGGTGTTTATTCCAACTACTTCCTCATACCAAAGGTAAACAAAACACTAAGGCCTATCTCGGACAGAAGGTTCTTAAACACGTTCATTAGGTCACAAAGATTCAAAATGACATCTCTGCAAGAAGTAATACCCCAGGTACAGGAAGGGTATAACATGGCAACTATAGATTTAAAGGACGCGTACTTGCACATCTCCATCAACAGAGGATACAAACGCCTACTAAGATTTGTGATCAGCAACACTCACTACCAGTTCACAGTGCTCTCATTCGGGCTCAAATCAGCGCCACGGGTGTTTTACAAAATGCCTAGCAGCACACCTAAGGAGGCAGGGAATACATGTATACCCATACCTCGACGACTGGCTCGCGAAAGCAAGGTCCTACAGCCAGTGCAAACACATCCAGCAGGTGATACAAACACTAATAGAACTTGGTTTTTCTCCATTGGGGGAAAGTAGTCAATAGAACCAGAACAGGTGAAGATATTCTTTGGGGCAGAGATCAACACAATACAATGCAAGGTGTTCTCCAGTACAGAGGATTTTGGCAATACTGAAGGAAACACGTATTTACCGCAAGGGACAAGTTCTGACAGTGAGGACGGTGAGCAAACTAATGGGAATTATGGCGTCATGCATACACCTGGTCCCAAATATCCGACTCCACTTGAGACCATTCCAGGAATGGATACAGCAGCAATGGTCACAGGCAACAGGGAGTTGGGAAGATCTAGTGGTTGTCACACATGCACTGCATCAGGAAATAGCGTGGTGGAACAAGGAAAACATATCACAGGGGAAACCATTCACACAACCAACTCTAACGGTGACCATCACAACAGAAGCCTTCCAGATGGGGTGGGGCGAGCACATGAACAAACTCAAGGTGAGTGGGTTATGGTCACAGCAGGATGTGAACATGGACATCAACTACCTAGAGCTAAAAACTGTGTTCCTAGCCTTAAGAGCCTTTCAGAAGGAGCTGTATGGAAACTCTCCCACTCCACTAGGGTTGGTGATTCCGCCACCCCCCACCTTCGAGCTATATTACGTTTTGCGATCATGACATAACTGTTTTTTTAACTGTGGTTTGATATGCACATATTTAGGATCATCCTACCTCCTGTGACCATTCACCGTCCTTTTACTTCTGCCTTACTCCTTCCCTGTTTCCCTACATGAGCGCCCACCTTTTTGCATGCAGGTACCCTGATGTACGTTTTCAGATTTGTCTGCTTAATAAGCACCTAGACACCAATTCTCCGTCTCTCAATCCTTTATCCTTGATATTCTTTAGCACAAGTGCCTCTCCGTCTGCACTTGTTTTTTCCAACACTTACTGCCTTTTTTCAAGCACATGCCACGCTTGCTCTTGTACCTTTTCACTTTTCCTTAAACATGTACACTTATATGTGCGACGGCTTAATCTTTCTGTATCTGTCACCGTAGATTTCTAGCCACCTTTCTCGGTCTCTCTTTATTTTACTCCGTCTTGCTGTCTCTCTAACTCTCCTCGCCGCCTTTCACTTTACTGGCTTTTGAACATCTGTCTTTTTGTTCTCCCTTTGAACCCTGCCTCGTTTGAGGTTAGCAGTCACCTAGGGACATCTTAATGTCGTAAGTACTTTTTCATTCACTTGTGTCCTTGATTTCCAGGCCACAGACCAGTACAACGGGCAGAATCCCAACTTCAACGGAGGAAACTTCAACACTTACAGCCAGCCCAGCATGAACGGGGTGAGTGCCCTAGGGTTCCACGAGTATTTCCTAGGAAGGGGCTGAGGGGCTAGAATCCAGAAGATGAGATGGATGGCGAGTGTGGTGGGAAATGGTGATTGGTCTCCACCGCTTACATCCAGTGTTTGTGTTGGGGTTGCGGAGGATGTTCTCCTGACCAGTAAGAGTGCCCATGAGTAAAGTTATCTACCCCATGAAAGACCATCTGATTAAATGTGCCACCTCCCTCAGGTTTATCAGTTTGCCAGTTATCTGACATTGGCTGATTGGAAAGTCAGTGTCCCAAGGACCTTGGGTGAGAGGTTGGACAACCCACATTCTGTTCTTGCTTAGGCCCAGTCACCTTTACTGACTTCCTCTGGTCCTCTTCTGCGGTATTGAAGTACTTCTATAAAATGCGCTTTAAGCAAATATACAGTGGAAACAGCTCGGTTTCATTTGGTGTTGCCAGCTTGTTGTACAAGACCAATTTCCTGACAACAAGAGTTTACCAGCTATGTGGTAATCTATCCATGTTGTGTTTCAGCTTGCTGGAATGAGTTTCTGAGAAGGAAACACTGCTACTGAAGTAGAAGGGATTATATATACTATGTGGTTCATAATTAACAACTTTCATTAATACATTTATCCCTCTCCTTGTGCAACATGGCAGAAAGTTCTTATACAATAAAATTAGGTTTCTACATCCACAATAAATAGTGCTATTATTTTAACATTGCCTACATGTAGACATTTCTTGTCCGGTGAATTATGTCATGATCGATGTGAGAGCCCAACCGCCAGAGACCAACCAAAACACTTATTTTTTGCATGGTTTAGGTTTGCGATTAATTAGTTCACGTGCCTACTCCTTTTTGCCGCGAGGTGGTAGAATAGCACAAGCATGCAAATGTAAAGTGAGAACCACTATTGCGTGCAAAGAAATATTTTTCTCCTCTTTAGATTTCATATTAGATCAAAGGACTGAGGTGGAACACGAGCAAGCTTTTCCCGTGTGTGCCCCAGAGGAAGCATGTGTCTAGCTGGTCGCAGAGATCGATGTGCAGGGAGTTAGACTGTTACTTCCTTCTGATTTGTTGTATTCCTGTAGGTTTCCTCGATCTATGCAGCGCCAGAGGACCCTAGAGCATCCTAACGTACTCCCCATCGCTGTGGTTTGCGCCTACCCAGAGCCCCCCTGCCTACTCTCACTAGGCTACCCATGCTGTAGAGGGGTGTGGGAACCCTAATACCCATGGATGGGAGTAGAAGGCAGGCGTGAAAAGAGATCTCTGGTCCCTTGACAATGCTCTGAGTTAAAGTGATAAAAAAAATTTCACATAACTAGACAGACCAAGTCAGCTGTTCACCTGTCCGGCTATTCGCATTCTTGGTCGATTGGTCCAAGCGTAGTGACTATTGGGCCATGGGTCTGTCTTAGTGATGGTGGTGGAAGGAGATAGAGCATACACTGCTTACCTACCTTTAAAAAGCAATCCCAGAGAACAAATTTGACTAGTCTCAAAGAAGCAAGAAGGCCTACCACAAGGGCTTGCTATTCAGCAAAATGGAAGCGCTTTGTGCATTAGTGTACAACGCAGCACATTAATCCCTCTTCCCCCAACAGAACAACAACTAATATGTTACTTGTTACACTTCCGAAGGTCACAGTTAGCATACACCTCATTACGTCTATATTTAGCGCCTATTGCAGCTACAAAACTGGATACACCAGTCACTTTTTCGTATTCCTGTAATCAAAACCTTCATAGAAGGATTAAAAAGAATCATTCCATCATGTATACCTCCAATACCAGTGTGGATTTTTAAACATTGTCTTAACACCGCTTATGGGGGCCACCATTTGAGTCGATGCATAATTGGCAACTGCAATTTAAAAAAAAAAGTGTATTTTTATTTAACATGAAACAGGCTTCAGTTCAATACCCATATTCAAATCACATTTGAGGAGAGACAGCTGAGGCGAATTTCACTGTTCTTAAAAGGTAACCCTTCAGCGCCAACTGCAATTTTTAACATGGAAAGTAGCTTTCCTCGTATCGATAACATTCTTACGAAGGGTCCGTGAGATACATGCACTCACAATTGAAGAACTTTACTTACAAGTGTTCTTAGACAAAGTATGTTTACTTACCAACCCGAAATATTTACCCACAGTCATTTCTCTTTTCTATTAAATTCAAACCTTGGAGTTACCTGTTTTCTGAACAAAGTTACAAACTGTTGCGGAAAGTTCTTTATATACACTAGACGTTAAAAGAGCACTTATGTACTATGTGGAACGTACTAAACCATTCAGCAAATCAAATCCAACAAAAGGAAATGCTATTTACAAAATGGGTATAGCAAGATTGATTGTTAAATGCATCCAAAAATGTTGCGCAAAAAGAACATTAAAACTCTGCCAAAAAATCATTCATCAAGAAAAAAAGGAGCAATCATGACCTTTTTAGGAAATATCGAAGTCTGGAGTTTTCTGCACTCTGCGTTACGTGGAGCTCATGGAGCTCTGAAAAACTCTGTGTTGCGGTGCAGAGTTTTTTTTTCCCCTCACTCGCATGCTCACCTTCACCTCCGGTGAGATATTTTCTCGTACGCGATCGTCACCATCAAGTTGCCGAGCAAAAGCGTGGAAAATCAACCTCCCGGCGAGATTTCTCAAAGCGGGCTGTCAGATTTCTCATTGTGAGAGGTCGTGTATGCTCGCGACTGCTCGCGGTGAGAAACCGTCCGTTCGCGTTGAGAAAGCTGCCGCTCGAGAAAATCTACTCGATCTGCAGAAAGGAAACAGCGCCTGCTTGCGCTGTGCATGGTGCCATTCGCGATGATTGCACAGTGCGGACAAGCACCTGGCACTGAAAATCACTGCGAACTGCATTTATCGAACGCACCCAGCTTCTTGCGGAGCTCCGCGTAGCACGGCAGATTTTATTTGCACCTAGCGGAGTTCCGCATAGCTGAACTCCGCAAACTACGCCCAGGCTTAGAAATAGCCCTCAAAATTACATTTGCAAAGCAGCAACATGGATTAACCCACACACTCCCACAAAGCATTATTGCGTGGATGTTCACTCAAGACAACAGGCTTTTTTAGTTGGATACATTTCAAACAACTGCACCATCTCAAAGCTGTCATGTGGAGGGGTACTGCTTTAAAGTCTATGCATACCATTTGTATCTACAGCCAACACATTCTGTGAGTGGATTATGTTACTTAACCTGTAAGCATCTATTCATAGAGTAGTACTACAGATTCACATGTGCACCCTCTTGCCTCGCCGGCAGGTGTTGGATGGTGACAAAAAGCCTACATAAACAGCATGTCTAATTAAATATGCTTTCTAAGGAGACTATATCCTCAATTCAATTCAAATACGTCTTTATTTCGACACATATGTCATGAAAGACTATACAGTTTATAAAAAATATGCATATTAAAAAAGGGCACAAAACCCTAACAGTATCAAGGACACAGTGTTCCTGCCAGGAAAACAAGTCAGCTGGTTATTCCGTTACAATAAATTAATATGATTAAAAAGTAAGCAAGATTTAAAACCTAGTCAATAATTTAGATTTAAAAAGATAAGGGGTCATTAACCAATTGGCATCACAGTGATAGTAATACATAAAATTTGAGAGAAATCCATT
This sequence comes from Lissotriton helveticus, assembly GCF_964261635.1. Classification (NCBI taxonomy): domain Eukaryota; kingdom Metazoa; phylum Chordata; class Amphibia; order Caudata; family Salamandridae; genus Lissotriton; species Lissotriton helveticus. Next base: position 795,034,082 of record NC_136072.1, read on the forward strand.
TTAATTCTAACGTAACTTTCTCCTCCGTATAGCCCACATCCAATGCAAGAATTTGAGACGGCAATTACAATACTTTCGGAACAATCCGTTTTGAAAATCCTTAAGGCCTCTGTCCCGCTTGTGATGCCCTTCAACAGACATATAGACTTCAGCCACTTGTGACGTGGGTGTTTGTACTCTGGGCAGATGAAGAAGATATGGGCTATGCTCTCCGGCTGAATAATACAGAATGGACATGATGTATTTTTTCCAGCAAGCCATTTGCCGGCAAAAGAGTTGACAGGAAGGGTACCCACCCTATACTGGTGAAACCGTTTCCGATCTTCAGGAATTGTAATGATATCCCAATAACCCTCATAAACCGGTTCATGCTTAATTGCTTTATTGATGGCAAGGGGAAAACAAACTTTCTAAGGGACAAAGTGATTGACATGCTCGAGGCGAAAGAGAAATGACACAGATCATTAAACTTACTAGAGAGAAAAACTACTTGCAGAGTCCGGACCCAACACTAGATGGCAGGAGTATGCATAGCATGTGAATCTGCAGCATTACGCTCTACGAATAGATGCTTACAGGGGAAGTAACATAATCCTTCTGTTAAGAGCATTCTCATTCTATAAGACGATGTCCAGGTATGGTCCTGGTATTTGCTAGGTGTTTAAAAAAATAATAATAATAAAGAAAAGGCAAAAAAAATCAAGGCTAGATATGTAGGGCAGCTCCAGTGGCTGCATTATCTGTGTGTCCCATTAGTGACACTTGTGGGAAAGGAGAAGAGCTATTGGCTCACACCCATGCGTCTTTAGATACCCAATTTTTATTTAGATTAATTGGACAACAGTGAATTTAGTGTACTTCCAATCTCGGTACCAGCTCTTGAACTTCATTAAATGCAATGTTTGAGGAGTCCCATACCGCATAAAACAGTCAAACTATTATCTTGCCAAGATCCAATCACGGAACGCTTGGACCTGTTAGCCCCACCCATTCAGAAGTGCCGCCTACGATAGTTATTGAGCTCTACAATGGCGGCCGACTAACACCCTTTTGAGGGTCCTAAATTCATAACTGCTCTACCCATACTTGGACACGTTCCACACCTGCAGCTAGTCTGATTTTAAAGAAAGTTCCTCCATCGTTTTGCTTGGCCCTTCCCATGCAAATCCTTTGTTCGGACTCCTCAGGCTAATATCGAGCCACAGTATTTAGTTCCTTAAGAGGCTCTACAACCGCTCTGACCAACTTAATTATGGCTCTTCATGCTAAATCTAAACGACAGTCCAGGAATAGCCATCCTTAAGGATACATACACACCAAAGGCTTTGAAAAAGCCCTAGGCCTGTGTGCCTGTTTAGGGCGAAACGCATGTTGGCTGCACACATTTTTCTGTGGCTGAACAAATGATTGTATATCAACAAAACGTGTTCTAATTGGAATATAATTGAGCTTTAGCACAAATTGTCTCATATATATTTAAATGTTGAAGTAAAATCTTAAATGTTTGTGTAATGATTATTACAGTCTCTGATTAAATCAGTATTTTTAATCTTACTCACACAAATACGTTAAATGACTGGCGACAGGTTGTGTTCTTATTGCGAACTCTTTGTAGAGTTTGGTCTTACTATGCCTTTATTTGACTCTGAATGTGGTACTTGGGGCTGCACTCTCTCTTCATGCATACTTTTTCCTCTACGTTTTATCGCTAATGAAATTTAGGTAATATTTGTGTTCCTTGAAGGTGATAGTGCTAAGTGTACCATAAGAATTACAATTTACAAATGTTGAATGAGTTGGTGCAATGGCTCAGCGAGCAAAGTCTTGTTGGAGAGCAGAATTCTGCTCCTTACAGATGCACATACGTGAGCATGCTTATTTTTTTGTCTTTAGAATTGTTTTATGACATTGTTTACAAAGGTTGCTCAGTTTTTCTTGTGGAAGAGTACCAAATGTTCTAACTGGTGCTGGGAAGGGAGCTCATGCAACGAATCAGAACATTTTGTTGTTTTAGAAAGGGTAGTCAATGATACAGTTGCCTACGGAAATGTTAAGTACACAAGGGACATTCATTTCTAAAGGTTTGGGTCGAGGCCAGGCAGGGTCTGAGAACAAGGGTTTTCAAGGGCTAGCTCACCTGCTGACAGTAGACCGTTCTGTTGAGTTATTACGTAGTTAACCAAGGCAAACAAACCAAATATTCACTATGGGGTTTTGAAAAGGGTTGTTCCTCCTTTGTGCTCGTTGATGTGCTTCCTTACAAATTACCCCCCTGTGTGTCTTGTGGGGAGACATATCCCATTACACATTCTCTGCAGGGTATGCCTCTCTCGATATATATATATATATATATATATATATATATATATATATATATATATATATATATATATATATATATATATATATATACACCTCTTCCTAGTGTATGCCTTGCTGTGATAGTCTATACGGTGCACCCCTAACTATTGTGGGGCTCTTCAGTTCTTTCTTCTGTGCCTCTTTTCCTCATGCCTAGGTTGTACTTCATTTTTTTTTTTTTCTCTCTCCCACCCCCCACTCCTACAGCCTGGAAGGTCGATGCCAGGCTACCCCAGTTCCCCGCTGCCTGGGAACCCCACGCCGCCCATGACACCTGGAAGCAACATCCCACCCTACTTGTCCCCTGGGCAGGATGTGAAGTCTCCATTCCTGCCGGATATCAAACCCAACATCAATACCCTGCACCCTTCGCCCCAAGGTAAGGTCTTCTAGCGCAGTGTTCCATTGTAGCAGCAGGGGCTTGCTGCGGAACAGAGTATGGTATGCAGTGATGCATAGAAGCCTCCTATGGAGTGTTCGATCTATCTGCAAAGTGGCGTCCAGTAAAGTGCAGGTGCTGGGAGGATGGTCTGTTTTTTGCTTTTGGTTTGCTGTAGCTGTACTATTACACTTAATCTGTGTGAGCCACCCTTTATGATAAGAGTGGTGGATCCTGGTGGGGAAGTCTTATGTTCACTCCTGGGTAGGTCACCGTCTCCTCTTACTAGTTCATCCTTAGTACGTGCATAACCGGTCTGGCTACACTTGGTCTGATGCAGTGTCTAGTAGATGCAGCAAATCAGAACTAGGTAGTCTGCCCACCCTTTCACTGCACCTGTGTTCCAGTAGCACTCTGAATGGTGCGTTGTTTGGTACTTCCCCTATGTGATTGTATGCATGCTGCCTGTCTTCTCTTTTCAGCTGCACTCTGGCTGATGATGTTCAGTGCCTGCTGCCTTTCGCAGGCTGGTCATCTGATAGTCCTGCCCTTTCCTGCATGTGATATTGGTGCAATGTACAGTGCCTTCTGAGTCATCAGGCCATCTGTCCATCTGGGGTGGTCCTTTTTTTCAAATGTCCTTTCCAGACTAGTCTCCAGACATTGCCTTTGTGTAGTGAAGCCCCACAGCAGGGTAGTCTCCAGCCTGTTTGGCCCACACCAGAGCCAGAGGCACATAACGTGTGATCAAGGAAGGCTAAAGGCATGGGATTTGGAACTCACTCCCTCCCGAAACCAGGCTTATCTCTTCCACTACACTCTTTAAAAAAGAAGTAAAAGCTATCCTCATGGCTAAATACACTTGATCTATTATCTCGAACTCTGTTAACACCCTGCACCGATTTGTACTACATGCTTGACCCATTTACTTATTTGTATGAGTTGTCTTATTACTCACGTGATGGGCTTTGCAGCCACCTATCTGTACTGTATGATCTATTGATTTATTGTTTGACTATGTTCCCTCATGTACCCCTCTATGTAAAGCGCTCTGATATCTGTGAAGATCTTGTTCGCGCTTTATAAAACTTTGAAAATAAAATAAATAAAATGGCTCACCTAAAGGACCCCCTTCAACCTGCTCACAGAATCTACAGTCGCACTCCTCACCCCCATCATCTACTAAAGGGTAGTGCTTCAGGAAATTAATCAGCGGACCTTTGCTAACAGTCTTCCCTGAATTTGTAAAGGAAGCTCTGTTAACCATCCTACTTACACCAGTGGCTGCATCTTCACCCACTGGAATGCAGACAATACACTTCAACTGTTCTGACAAGCTGTCCTCGCCCTCCTTTGCCAATACAAACGTGCATCTAAATGCATCCCACTCAGCTTTGTAATTAAACTTTAGCATTAACATCAGAAGACCTCTTCTCCAGCATTTGCAGTATCCCCATTTCAATGTGTACCTTACTTGGTTATTGCTTCCGTCCACTGCAGCCTAAGGCACTTAATTCTTCTCTAAATAAGTGTCTCGGCTATTGCTTTTCACTTCCAGCTCTTGAGCTGATCAGCTGAGCTTGCTGGAAAAGTAGCCCAACTATGCACATACTGTTAGCCTGTTTCTAGTGCATATCTAACATAACAAAGTTTTCACATGCAAATAATATTTCAACAATCTTGCATCCTCAGACTGCATGCAATCTCAAAAATATCCTCTTTATCCCTAAACTCCTGCATGAAAAACGGACCTTGATTTCAAACTTCTGGTTGTCCTCTCCTTTTGTTAGGTTTTGCCAGCACAGTGCTTGCGAAATCTCTTGTATTTAATATATATTAAAAGGGGGCTCTTATCCGTTCCCGTAGTAGAATTACTGTGTCCATCCGCTGTTGTGTGGAACTTTTTTTTTTTACGTTCCCTGGTTGCACGCATTGAAACAGCTGTGTTACATTCCTGATCATTTCATCTTGGCACCACCGAGTAGCATTCATTTGACCTCACTCTACATTTTAGGTGGGTTTAAGTTCTTGAACTCAATTGTATGACTTTGTTTTGGGCAGTTATATTAGTGTTCCTGCACAAATTGTGTGACGATCTCGCATCACTCTCTCACTATATTGAAAGAACTGGACAACACTGCCATCTGCTGGTTATTTTTTTTATTTAACATAACCAATGGTCTTGCAAACGTTATCTGAAAGAGACACGTTAGTGATAGATTCTAGGACTTAGACGCCGCCTCCGCGTGCTGACGTCAGCTCTTCTTTTTTCCACGCCAGCAGTGCAGATCTGGAAAAAGTGGTACCTCAGTCACTTTTTGACTAACTCTTTTTTGATCTTTTGATCATCCTTCTTCGACTCCGATCGGTGCCGGTAGGGATGCCAGGTTTCAAGCCCTGTGAGGATTGCGACCGACTGATGTCGGTCACCGACCCTCACCGTCGGTGTCTCCACTGCCTCGGCGTCGATCACGACGACAAGACCTGCTCCGACTGTTGGGCCCTGACTTCGAAAGCCAGGCGGGAGCGGTCCCGCAAGCGACTCGAACTCCGGCAGTCGGTCCCGCGCAGAGAACGGTTCCGGTCCGGACGGAGGTCGAGGGACCGGTCGCGGGAGAGGAGCCATCGGAGCTCCGGGAGTTGACATCACTCCTCCGGGTCGAAGTCGTCAGGTAAGCACAAGAAGTCGAAGAGACGTGATCGCTCTTCCGACTCCCCCGACGCTTGCAGGACGCGGCCGGGGGTTCTGGTGACACCGCCAACGCGGCTCCGTCGGAGTCGCAGGTGCCGCGTCCGGCCTCATACCCACCGGTCCCTGGGCCTAACGCGACGCCGGAGGAGATCGAGCGGTTCCTCATGGCCATGAGGTCCCTCTCTCCTCCGACTGGCTCCGCGGCGCCTCCGGGCCCAGCGGACTCGTCTGGGGGGCCTAGTGGGTCGGGGGCTTCGGTCCCGACACTGTCGGGTGCTTCGGCTCCGACGCCGCCGGCGCCTTCGGGTCTGGCGCCGCAAGGCCCCACTGGATCCGGTTCCGGGTCGCCGCCGGTGGACTTAACGACCTCCCCGGCGCCGACCCCCCAGGTGTCACCCCGGCGCTGTCCCCGATGCCTCCCTCGACCCGGTTCCTGCGCCGCTGGGCGCCGCTTCAGACGCCGTTCGGAGAGTTTACTTTCCATGAACCGGCCCCATCCTTTTCTGACCCTGAGTATCAGGAGATGGGTGATGAGGAGTATTGGGAGGGGTCTGAGGACCCTCTGACACGTGAATGTCAGTCCCAGGAGTACTGGACAGGTGAACTTGGGAATGCCAGTGGTCTGGACACTTCGCCCGACACTGACTTTGTCTCACCTCCTACCGTGGCTACGGAGGAGGGGGCAACCTACAGTGTGGTGTTGATGAGGGCAGCCAAGGCCTTGAGCTCCCCGTCGCGTCCGTGAGGACTAACCTCCTCACTGAGGTCCTTAAGCCGCAGTCATGCTCAGCTGAGCCTCTGCTGCCGTTTAATGAGGCCTTGACCGACGTTCTTTTGGGCACTTGGTCCAAGCCCGCTACAGGTTCGCCTGTAGATAGGAACGTGGCCAGACGCCACCGCCCGGCTCCGGGTGACCCATGTTTCCTGTCCACCCACCCCACCCCCGAGAGCCTGGTCATCCAGGCCTCCAACTCCCAGAACGCATTTCCGTCTGCCCCGCCGGACAGGGAATCCAAGAGGTATGAGCAGTACGGTAAAAAGATCTTCTCATCCCTTAGTCTGGGCCTGCGGTCTTCCAACACCGCCTGCCTCTTGGGCCGCTACACCCACTCTCTGTGGGATACGGTTGTGGAAGTGCTGCCAGAGTGTCCGTTGGAGGTACGGGCCAAACTCGGCCAAGCCCTTGTGGAGGGCCGGGATGCAGCCAGATATTCTATCCGGTGTGGGTTGGATACCACAGACTCACTAGGTAGAGCGATGGCAACGACAGTGGTGGTCAGACGTCACGCCTAGTTGAGGTCCGCCAACTTTTCGGCCGATGTCCAAAACACACCGATGGACATGCCGTTTGATGGCCCTCGCCTTTTTGGCGACAAGGCAGACCATGCGCTTGAGCGCTTTAAGGACTCCAGGGCTACGGCCAAGTCCTTGGGTCTCTCGGCCCCGCGCCAGCAATCGGCTGCCTTTCACTCCTTTCGTGGCCACGGAAGGGGTGTACCCACAAGTGCTGCCAGCCACGCTCCGCAGGATAATACCCAACGCGGTGGCGGCCGTGGAAACCGCCGTGGAGGCGGTCGGGGACAACGGCGAGGTCAGTCCACACCTTCCCCCGCGGCATCCGCCTCAAAACCCTCCTAGTCCGTGCTTTCAGGCCCATGTGGCGCCAGTGGGGGGCAGGGTTCGCCATCACCTCCTCCACTGGCGCACTGTCACGTCGGACAGGTGGGTGCTGCAAATCGTCCGAAGGGGCTACTCCCTCCCCTTCGAGGCGACCCCTCCAGCCATGCCACCGCAGTACCACCGAGTATCTGGGGATCATTTGCGGCTTCTGCAGGAGGAAGTTACGGCCCTCTTGGCCAAGGGGGCCATCGAGCGCGTTCCTGGGCCAGAAGTAGGGTGTGGTTGTTACTCCCACTACTTTCTGGTACCCAAGAAGGGCAAAGGGGGCCTACGCCCTATCTTGGACCTAAGGAACGTCAACGGCTTCCTCCGGACGGAGAAGTTCAAAATGCTGACACTGGCTCAGGTCTTAGCTGCCCTGGACCCAGGAGACTGGATGGTAGCGTTGGACTTGCAGGACGCTTATTTCCACATCCCCGTCCTGCCGGCCCACCGGCGCTACCTGCGGTTCACTGTTGGCCACGAGCACTTTCAGTATACCTTGCTCCCCTTCGGCCTTACCATCGCCCCACGGGTGTTCACAAAGGTGATGGCGGTGGTCGCAGCTCATCTGCGCAGGTTAGGGGTTTCAGTCTTCCCCTACCTCGACGACTGGTTGTTGAAGGCGGGCTCGCCCCAAACAGTCGTCCGCCACCTCCAGACGACGGCAGACCTCCTGCACCAGCTGGGGTTCTCCCTCAATGTGCCGAAGTCACACCTATGCCCCTCTCAGAAGCTCCTCTTCATCGGACCGGTCCTGGACTCAGCGCAGTTTCGGGTTTATCCTCCCGAACAGCGGGTCTGGGATATTCAGGCTCTGATTCCACTATTTCAGCCTTTATCCCGGGTCTCGGTCAGGTTGACGCTGCGGCTTCTGGGGCTGATGGCCTCCTGCATCCTACTGGTGCATCACGCCAGGTGGCGAATGCGGGCTCTGCAGTGGGACCTGAAGTTTCAGTGGGCCCAGCATCAGGGCAACCTGTCCGACCACGTCCTGATCTCGGAGGGCACTGCGAGACCGCTGCAGTGGGGGCTCACGGACTGCGATTGGGTCAGCGGCAGATCCCTCTACCTTCCCCAGCCGGAGCACGTAGTTGTGACGGATGTGTCTCTCCAGGGCTGGGGAGGCCACATGGGAGAGGCGGAGATCAGAGGCATCTGGTCTCCGGCGGAGGCCCGGCTCCACATCAACCTTTTGGAGTTGCGGGCGATTCGTCTGGCACTGAAAGCATTCCTCCCCTCTGTCCGGGGGAGTGTAGTGCAGGTGTTCACGGACAACACCACCGCCATGTGGTACTGAAACAAACAGGGCGGGGTGGTGTCGTGGACCCTTTGCCAGGAAGCTCTGCGCCTCTAACAGTGGCTGGAACGCCAGGGCGTGACCCTGGTGTCTCAACACCTGGCAGGTTCTCTGAACGCCAGGGCGGACGAGCTCAGCCGTCGGTGTATGATGGATCACGAATGGCGTCTGAACTCGGACGTGGCGCAAGGCCTCTTTCAGCGATGGGGAGAGCCTTGGTTAGATCTATTCGCCACCGAAGAGAACGCGCAATGTCATCAATTCTGCGCGTTGGAATTTCCAAGGCGGCACTCGCTTGGAGACGCTTTTCGTCGCGAGTGGAGTTGCGGTCTATTGTTCGCCTTTCCGCCTATACCACTTCTGACCAGAGTGCTAAAGATCAGGCGCGACTGGGCCCAAGTCATCCTTGTGGCTCCGGACTGGGCACGAAGGTACTGGTATTCAGAGCTACTCAGTATGTCAGTCGATCCCCTGGTTCGTCTGCCTCTTCAGGAGGACCTTCTGTCGCAGCAGCAGGGGACGGTCCTCCATCCGAACCTGTCCAGTCTCCACCTCCATGCTTGGAGATTGAGCGGCGACAGTTGAGGCCATTTGACTTGCCTCCTGAAGTCTGTAACGTCATTCTGGCAGCCAGGCGTCCCTCCACAAAGTCGGTATACGCCTGCATGTGGAACAGATTTGTGGCATGGTCCACAGCAAAGGCTGTGGATCCTCTTGCTGCCCCTCTCTCCGAGGTTCTTCTCTTCCTTCTTTCTCTTGCCCAGCAGGGCTCTGCTCTGGGCACTATCAAGGGCTACCTTTCTGCCCTTTCAGCCTTTCTAAGGCTGCCTGATCAACCTTCCTTGTTCAAGTCCCCTATTGTAAATCGTTTTCTGAAAGGCATCACACACACGTTCCCTCCTGTTCCGTTTGTGATGCCTCAGTGGGACTTGAACCTTGTACTTACTTTTCTGATGTGCGCTCCCTTTGAGCCACTTCACAACTGTCCTCTCCGTCTTCTTACTTTGAAGACTGCTTTCCTGGTTGCCATCACCTCTTCCAGGAGAGTGAGTGAGCTCCAGGCCCTTTCTTGTACTCCTCCTTTCCTTTCTGTCCATCCGGACAAGGTTGTGTTGCGTACTAAGCCATCTTTCCTGCCCAAGGTTGTCACAGCCTTCCACATCGGGCAGTCTATCACCTTGCCAACCTTCTTCCCGCCCCGCATCCCTCTAAAGAGGAAGAGCGGCTCCACCGTCTGGACCCAAAACGTGCGCTCTCATTCTATTTGGATCGCACACGCCAGTTCCGGGTGGATGACCAACTCTTTGTTGGTTACGTGGGTGCTAAGAAGGGGAAAGCGGTGCACAAGAGGTCCATCTCCCAGTGGATCATCTTGTGTATCCAGCCATGTTACTCCTTGGCTAAAAAGGAGCCCCCTGTTGGATTGCGGGCTCATTCCACCCGAGCCACGGCGACTACAACTGCCCTGGGCCGGCGAGTGCCCTTACAAGACATCTGTCAGCAGCTACGTGGGCCTTGCTGCACACGTTTGCAAGACACTACTGCCTGGACAGCCAAGTCCGGAGGGATGGCTTCTTTGGCTGTTCTGTCCTCCAGGACTTTCTGGTATGATTATTGGTTCGCAGACCCACCACCGGGGTTGGTATTGCTGGGGTATCTATTCTAAGGTAAGGAATCTATCACTAACGTGTCTTTTTCAGATGCACAAGTTACTACTTGTGTAACGATATATCTGTAAGAGACATTAGTTAGTGATAGATTCCTTACCGACCCACCCATCCTCCCTGTTCTGCGAACCGATATCTAGGGTTAGGGTTATCCCCTTTCAGGGCCCTAGTTTCAATGGCACCAGTGTTGGTTTTTAACATGACGCAGCGCTTCTGGCGCGGAAAAGCTGTGTCTAAGAACTGACGTCAGCATGCGGAGACGGCGTCTGAGTACTCCGACGACGTCATCACGACGCCGACGACTGACGCGGTGCCGCAGACGACGCCTACCGACGCGCAAGGGTACTGCTACGCAAATATTTCCAGATCCAGTCTGACGCCTGGGGATATTCTAAGGTAAGGAATCTATCACTAACTAATGTCTCTTACAGATATATCGTTACACAAGTAGTAACTTGTGCTTCTCTTCAGGTGACGCCACCGGATACTGAACAGAGTACTTACTGGTAGTCAACTCGGATATCTTTGTTTTTAGCGATTTGCCTGCACAAACAGATCATTATTATTGGCGAAAGCTAATGCATTTACTAATGCATGTTCTTTCAAATGGCCCTTTCCTTCACTTGGATCCTTTGGATGCCTCCCCTCCCTGAGCAGAACCTACTCGGTCACATGCATGTTTGCCTAATCTCTATTATTGTGTTACTGCAAACTGCGCAGAACTCCTTCACAAGAGCACAACCTCTCCTCTACAAAACAAAATATCAGGTTTGCTATGATAAGTATGCTTTCTGGAATAGGAATAGGAATCACTGACCGACCACTACCTTGACTCTATGAAATCAATAGTCAATGAAGTCGCTCCATTGCAACTGAAGAGAGTCTCCAACAAAATTTCTAACCCCTGGTATGATGGCAGACTCAATGACGACAGGCGTACTATGCGAATGGCAGAGCGTACCTGGAGATCTGACCCCTCATCACTGCATCTAAAAACGCTTAAAAACAAGAGAAATGCCTACTTTAGGAAAATAAAGCGCACAAAGTCGGACTTCTTTAGCCGTCAGCTGGACCAAGCAAAAAACAGGCCAAGAAAACTGTTCAAACTAATTAAGACTCAAACAAAGACACAACCCTTACAATCAAACAACGCAACAAGCGACACCCCACACTGTGAAGCCTTCTCTGCTTTCTTTAAGCTAAAGACCGACAACATAAGAAACGACCTCGTCATGGATTTAAGCCGATTCCCCAACCACACCAGAATGTCTAACATTCAACCTAAAAACAAGGCATCCTGGCTGTACTTCGACACCTACTCGGAAGAAGCAATACACAAACTACTCTGCACCTTGAAGCCCTCTAATCACCTCACAGACCCCCCTACCTGCTAATGCAGTAAAAGACTTCATCCCCTTGCTCCTCCCTCTTTGGACCAAAATCATCAATAGCTCCCTTCAACAAGGTCTCATCCCAGACTCCCTCAAGGTGGGGCAAGTCACACCTATACTCAAGAAACCCACAGCTGACCCGTCTGACCTGAACAATTACCGGCCCATCACCAATATCCCCACCTTGGCCAAACTGCTGGAGAAATGTGTCCAACTCCAACTAACAAAACACATTGACCAATTTGACCTCCTCAACCCTCACCAATCAGGCTTCCGAGCGAAACATAGCACGGAAACAGCTATGACACACATAATTGATGACGCCCTCCAAATCCTTGACCGCAATGAGTCCTGCCTCCTCATCCTTCTTGACCTCTCGTCAGCATTTGACACGGTCAAACATGAGAACTTATTGGAGCTGCTAAGCACTAGAATGGGCCTATCTGGAACTGTTCTCAAATGGTTTTCTTCCTTCCTTCATAACCGGTCGCAGAAGTTCAAGATCGACAATGTGCTATCTAAACCGGTGCCTGCAGATCTAGGTGTTCCACAAGGATCTTCCCTCTCCCCCACACTGTTCAACCTCGTCATGGAACCGCTCGCCACCTTGCTCCAAGCATCCAATGTTCAATTCCATATGTACGCTGATGACACACAACTTTACCTAAAGCTACAATCCCCGGAAGATATCAAACTTCTGAATTCCACACTTAGCAACACTCAATCTTGGTTGGCCGATAATCGCCTCAAACTAAATGCGCTGAAAACTGAGTTCCTACTCATCTCACCCCCGGCGAAAACTTCCACCGCCCAAACTTGGCTCAATAACCTAACAGCACTCAATGTCCAACCTACTATCGTGGACTCAGCGAAATCCCTAGGCATCACAGTCGACGCCAAGCTCAACATGCAACAGCACGTTAGCAAAGCCACAAAAGGGGCTAATTTTCAAATCAACACACTGAGGAAACTTAAACCCTTCCTCCCTGCCAAAGACTTCCAAACTGCTGTACAAGCTTTAGTCATCCCTCGCATAGACTACGGAATTGTGGCCCTCAGCGGACTCCCACTTTCCACAACAGCACCCCTAAGAGCCTCCCTGAACGCTGCCGCGAGACTCATTACTGGCTCAAGAAAACATTCGCATATATCCCCAGACTTAAAATCTCTAAAATGGCTGCCTTTTGAAGCCAGAATACAGCTAAAAATTGCAGTAATGACACATTCGGCCGTGCACCACAAGGCACCCAACTACCGCGCGCAAAAGTTGTCTATATCAGGAGGGTCGAGATCCAATCGTAGTACAAAAAATCTACTCCTGAAACCTCGCAGATTCCGGAAAGAAAAAACATACAAGCGCTCCTTCTCAGGAATGGCACCCAGGATCTGGAATGCGCTCCCTCCGGAAACCAGGCTTATCTCCTCCACTGCACTCTTCAAGAAAGAGGTGAAAACAATCCTTCTGGCCAAGATCTCCTGAACTTTATAGATACTGGATCTGAGACTCTGCATCACTCTGTATCACTGATCACCTTGTTCTTTGGCACTATACTCCTACTTTATGATGTCACTACTACGCTACTCTTACTACCGACCAATATATGTTAACACTTTGGTGTATTGTCTCACCCTCCCGATGCCTCCACCCAGTGCTTTTTCTATCCTAAGAAATTGGTATAAGCCTTTCACACATCCAAGGCTTTACCTAAACCCTTCTGTAGTGGGAGCAATGACTTGTGACGTCTTATATTACTTGTTTACCTGATTGTATTTTGATATGTTTCTGTACATTATTGTTATCCTACTATGTTAGTGATTACTATGCTGCTCCCATTATCTTGTTCATTCCTGTTGCCCCTACCCCTGTATCTGTGAAGCGCTCTGATATCTGTAAGGATCTTGTTCGCGCTATATAAAACTTTGAATAAATAAATAAATAGGTTTTTGTTAGCCCTGGATGCAAAGTGAGAACTTCTTGGTTTTGAGCCAGTGTGTGCGAGTGTCCCCAATTCACAGTTCTAAATCCAGTACTACCACCTGAACTTGAAAAGGGGACCTACATCCCAAGCCTAAAGATAGTTTAGTCAATGTAAGTTGAGACTGTAGTTTATGTTCAGTTTAACATGGTTACCTGGAAACTGGTTGGTGAAGTGCTGCTCCCCACCACATTAATAGGAATACCACTTTTGGGCAGATTTTGGTCCAGCTTCTTGTAGAATGACTGGATTCCTCCGGGGGAGGGGGGAGACTGTAGTGAGGGTTCTGTATCCCAGAACTGTTCTGTTGCAGATAGGGCTTTGGGATGATGGTAGCAATCATGGGACTTGGGACATCCAATGGAACTGCAGGCTCTACCAGAGATTTAGAGTAGGTGGTCAACTGTGACTTTGAAGGGGTTATCTTTTGAACAGTTAAGCTTGGCGAATTGTTGTCGGAATGAATGCTCATCACACTTCAAGTTATGGAATGTGTCTCGCAGTTACTTCTAGTCACTCCTGGGCACCTAGGCTGTCGGGTCCCGGTCGTTTCTCTGCCCCTTCCTCCCTTTCGATGCCCTGTTCGTTACATAGCCACTGATATGACGGGTGAGTTTTCTTAGCTTCTGAGACCAAGGTAAACTGCATCTCCACTAGTTTAGGCCTGGCCCTTGCCTGGAATCCCAAATCAGCAAAGTTCTGACACTAACCAACATCTGCTCTATTCCGGTGCACAGAGTCTCCTCGAAGTCCAGCAAAATGATAAATTACAAGCTCAAGAGGGGAATTTTTAAATCCTACTCTAAACCCTTTGTTTATGGCATTTGTAGCTGTAGATCCAAATTCTCTGCATGCTCCTGCCATCTAGTGTTGGTCTTGGACATATGCAACCTGTTTTTTTTTATGTCTTGCTAGTCAAGAAGTATTGTGACTCCCATTAAGTTGGGAAGAACTCACAGCTTGTGAATCTAGAATAGCCTCAATCTACAGAACAATTGTTATTTGTAAGTAACTTGTTTCCTATGCTTAAACTCGCATGCTTTCCTCCAGGGGTGCACCTTTCATTCTTTACACTATACTCTGGTCCTATACCCATTATCCGTGTAAAATCTATCGCACTGCGTAATAGGGCAAAGAAAGTATATAGTGAGGATGTGCAAAGATTTTATATAAAGAGTGTAGGGATGTTGCTACCTCTGTCAGGGTGTGGGTAAAAAATGCCTAAATCCCTGAAGAATTGGACTGCATCAATGTGCACCCTTGAAGTTTGTTTAAATTAAATCAAATGTCTCGTCCCACAAGAGTCACCAGGAGAGAAAATAATGCAAGGCATGGGAATTACAGAACATTCTTGACTTTATTAGTGTTGCGTTTATATACGTTTCCCCTTCTACCTAATCTATGGAGGAGATGGCTGGGGTGCCCCTGTGTGGTGTTAGTATTTGTGTCTGTGTAGTTTGGCCAGGTTGCCTGTGAAGAGTTAATAGGCTAGTTTTAACATTTTAGGCTGTCATTTGTGTCCACAGCAAATCCTATTGAAGAGCTGCGCCTGACATTTCCTGTCCGAGATGGGGTTGTTCTGGAACCGTTTCGCCTACAGCACAATCTTGCCGTCAGCAACCACGTCTTCCAGCTTCGGGACTCAGTCTACAAAACCCTGATGTTGCGGTAAGGCAACTTAGTCTGTAATTTTATCACCATTTCTCGTTTGGTGACTATTGTCGACCCCATGCAACTGCCACCTCCGTCAGCAGGGAGATCTTACCAATGACAGACTGCACTGTACAAATAGCAACAACCGAATGCCAAAAAAGCAGCATCCGATTGATGGAGGATATGGGTAGCAGCCCCCAACCCAATTAAAAAAGCAGGTTGGGAATAAAGGGTCAGATGGCTCCTCGAGATGGGCTGCAGGACCAATCCTGGTGCGATGCCATGCCTGGGCCCACCTTGCCCTTCTTCCATTGTGTGGCATAATTCGCCATTTCCCCCCTTCCTTAGTCTGCTACTGATGCACAAAACAACCGGTAAACCTAGAAGATAGTCCACCGAAGAGGGTAAAAGTTAGGTGGGTTAGGATGGAATGAAATTAACACGTTGACATGTTGGTTGCCACATGTGATTTAAGAAACCTCGGATGGTTAATTCAGAGCATGTAACTGCCAAGGTGGACATACATGGCAAAAAAACATGTAGCATTTCTTGGTGAACTTTCCCCTGTGAAACACGTAGTACCTGCTAACCAACCCCAGACCAGACTCTTTGATTTCATATGCTTTGATCATGGCAAATTCCTGGCCTTTTCAACATTTTCAAATGGCTAGTGTTGTTGAAAAGACTGTTTGTGCCTCTGTATCTCTCATTGCTTCATATGTTCCTGGTTGGATTAATGTTAATTCAAAAGTGGGGTTACTGTTCTTAATGAGACACAAGTAATGTCTGTCGGGAGAAAAAAGAGGAGAAGGTATCGAGGTACTAAAAAAGAGGAGAAGGTATCGAGGTACTATGCTAATCAAAAAGAGCGTTCAACGAGTTTCTCTTGTTGGCCTCACACATCCCAAGGGATGTCATGCTTCATCATTGGTGCTCCTTGATGGGCCGGCGCTGCAATGCCGTATGGGTCCCGCAAAGGGTCACTTTAGCAGAGATCTTTTTATTTTGCCGTTTGAGGAGTGTGAGAGTGTTCTTAGTGGGGTCATGAAAAGTGAGTGCGATTAAATATTAAAACTGGCTAAGGGATATCCCAAACGTTTTTAATATACTGGTTCCCCTATCTGAGTAAAAAATCCGTAGTTTGTTGTTACTAGTGGGGTGGTAATGGCCCCTAGTAACGAAAGGTCGACATGTTTCACGCCAAAAAATGGTCCGATTGATTGATACCAGGAGCTTCGTCAGGACCAGAAAAAGTCAAAAGTTTTTGTTGAGTCAACCCCAATCTTGATTTATGGTTGAGCGGTACCCCTTTCTCTTATTTAGGGCGGTACCTGCTGGTGATGGTTCTCACCGTTCGTTCGACCTAGAATGCTCAAAGGAGAAGAGAGAGACACACACGATACTAAGACAAACAAAGGAAAAATATTTAAGGATGTCCAACTATGGTCTCTAGTTGGTAAACATACATCTAGTGCAGACTCACTGGTCATACAGGAATGAGCGACGAACAAGTAATATTACAGTCTGGCACCATTGTTCATTTCAAGGTCATCTCGCCTGTCATGTATTCCATACGCATATTTCTATTTTTGTGGTGCATAGGTGACATTGTACAAATCACATGTCCCTGTTAGTAATTAGTATCACATATGTTCCATATCGTCAATCAGTTAAAGTATGACCATGAACATGCAAATTTTATCGAGCGATAGGTAATTACATAGTCTTACCCAATTATTTAAGAGAATTGGCTTCATATACTATCGCACGGTAACCCCCACCGTTACGTACTGTAAGTATCCATGGGAAAGGGGGAGAGAGAAAAAGGAAGCCATGTATTAACAAGCATTTGCAATGCAATAGGTCTCGCATTAGGAAAGTTTGAGCCATTGGTATTGTGAATTACATTTTTTTTATTTATGTGTTGGTTGTGAAAATAGCTATAGTAATAGCTAAAGTAATAGCTTTGTCATTTACAATGCCAATAGTTTTAACTTTCACAAATGTGACACCTATAGCATTTGTAACATTAAGTGGAACAGCAGCTGTCTAAGAACGACTTTATTCTGTGGCAGACAGCTGTGCCCACAAATGAACAGTGAGGCATTAACCGCCCTATTTCAAGTCAGTCGAATATAAGTGCAGGAATGCCTACCTTTACAACGCGGTTTTTACAACGCATACCATTACAACGCATAATGCTTTTAGGCGCTGGATAATGAATAGTTTAATTTACTATTCCAACTCCAGTCCCCATGGATAGTAGGGAAGGTTATTGGATAGTAAATTAACCTATTCCCTATCCTAGAGCGCCCCCCAGAGCAATGCGTTGTAATAGTTTGCGTTGTAAAAGTTGCGTTGTAATGGTAGGTCGTTGTAAAAGTTTCGTTGTAAAGGTTGTTTACCCCTTCCAGGTGGCATTTAATCCTATTGATTGGGATGGTGCACAGGGTTAAAAGCATACAGACAGCCATCTATCTCAGCACGGATCCTTGCCACCCCTGAAGCCAGACACAGAGACTCACGGGAAAGCCCAAACACACTCAAGTGTAACCAGAGGTATGTGATCGTTCAGGATATCACCCATTCACACACTCAGCTATAAAGACTTTAAAAGAACAATCATCGGCATAGCCCTACAGGTATTGCCTATACAATATCTATTGGCTTTATTATTTTTGTGCCATGTTGTAATGCAGTGTGGTTGAAAGTAAAAAATCTTACTAAAGTTAATCTCTGCAATCCAGAAATATATGTGCAAATTTGGCTCGTCTTATCATTTTAACCCAGATACATTTTTGTTATAGTTCACATGTGCACTTTATGTCCACCAGAAATAGTGGTGCAGTGTTGCAATGGTGCAATCAATGTATTGAAGAAATGACATTATGAAATTGCACCAGCACTAATACAGCCTGAGCAATCAAAATAAATCAGTGCACAATCACATGGCAGTGCTCACGGCATAGACCTTCCCTCCTGATGCAGCTCCCAGTAGGAGAGCCCTTCCCATACTGCAGTATTTTTTTTCCGGTAGGAATTACCCACATGTAATGAGCTTAAGATGTCTGCTTCATGGGGTAATCTGTAGTGGGAGAGGGTGGTGTAGCGCAGTCCCTTTCACTGCAACGCCCTTTACTACCAGCAACAAGGGTGGCCAGGGGTCAGGGATGACCCACATGCTGCTATCAGAGCCCAGTGAATAGACTTCCATGCTCCTTTGTACTGGGAGTGAATGGACACCTTTCCTCGCCCTCACCTTTCACAGGGTTAAGCAAACCCAGTCAACCTTTGGACTCAAACCGGGATGACTGGATGAAAAAACAGGACTGGACCCCGCAAGATCTCTGGGAAATCGTCGTCCGGTTCTTAATGGCGAACGTCATTACAAGTGCTTCACAGAACGAATTAAGGAGTTATGTAACAACTGGGGAAAAAAGACTAAAATCATGTCTCCAGTTCTTGCAAGTGAATTAAAAGGCGAGCAGCTCTGTTGTGCACGCACGTCTGTTTCTGAAGCCCTTCTGTTCTGGTTACACTGCTTTAAGAGCAAGCATTCCTGCCCTTGTGTATGCAACTGTGCATGAAATGACAACTGTGCTGTCAGATAAAACACACACTCACAAAAATCATGCCAACTTTTAAGTTACAGTTACAATACACAAAGTCAGATTCGTTTTTCAAAATGCATAAATACATGAATAAATAAATACCGCCTTCGGGTAAAGTCCGCGCTATATAAAAATGCATAAATATATGAATAAATAAATACCGCCTTCGGGTAAAGTCCGCGCTATATAAAAATGCATAAATAAATAAATACCGCCTTCGGGTAAATTCTGCGCTATATAAAAATGCATAATTAAATAAATAAATACCGCAAAACATCCTCGTTACTCTGCCGGCCTGCGACCAGGAAGTCAGGCAGGCCGGCGCGACAACAGGAAACCGAAAGTAGGAGGGCGGGAGCCTACCCCGCCTCCCACGGAAGAGCCGCGATTGGAGCCGTGTTTGGAGCACCGGAGCAGGCAGGAGCCTACCCTGCGCCCCGGTGCCGAAGGAGGGAAGAAGAGTCCTGCTGCCGGGCCTTGCAGCTGAGGAGAGGAAGCCGGTGAGTGCGTTGCTGAGCGGCGAGCGGGGGGGGGGGGAGGGGAGGGGGGGGGGAAGCATGTGCGAGCGTGCGGGGGGGGAGGCGGCCTGTGTGTGTGTGTGTGTGTGTGCGTGCGCGCGCGCGTGTGTGTGTGTGTGTGTGTGTGTCTTGGAGTGCGTGTGTGTGACTGTGGGGGAGGGGGTGTGTGTGTGTGAGCGAGTGTCTGTCTGCGATGTGTACGGCGCGGGACGCGACGTGCGCGTTCGCGCACACTAATCCAGGAGAGTAAAAGCTCGTGCACCCTCTGGTCCGTCATTCCCCCCAGAGTGATCGCTATTGGTCTCCAGCTGGACTAATGCATCCTTACGGATGCATTGCCAGCGAGACCCAAAAAGCTACGCTCGTGGACGACGGGAGTAGCGCGTCTATAGTTTACACCAGTGGTGGGAGAAGCATCCTACTTACGTTTTTGCCAGGTGCTCGACTGGCTGCACCTACCCTCGAACATGCGTGCCTGTATGGTAGCCGCATGGTTGAACGACATCCATAAAGTAGGATTTCTCACATTACCTGACTTCCGGCTGCCTGGATTCCTGTGGGCGTGTACCGAGCCAATGCGCATGTCCGGGCGCCATCTTGCAGTGGATCGGAGTGTTTTGATTCACAAAGGATTCTGAATAGGTGGATTCCGAATCTGGACAGGGTTTTGTTTGTGAATATTAAGTGTAATGGCAATATATTTATAATGTAATGGTAAGTATGGAACAGTAGTCACTCGAGTGAAAGTTGTTATTCGGGTCAATGTTTCATACAAGCCAAAAGTGTCTATGTGCTAACAGATCTCGGACTGGTTAGTATTATCGAAGGAAAATCACAGTCCACAGTGATACTGCCTACAATGAGTACCCCCATACTCGTCAGATGGGTACGAGTGATTGGTAAAGATGGATTCTAGCATTCATCGTGGCGTAATGTTTGTAGTGTAGGTTCTGGAGTTCTGTCTTAGGGTATAGAAGTGCAGACAAATGTATGGATAATCGAAGTCCCACCAGCAATAGTGACTGTGATGGGTGTCCTGTTTCCGTCTGGAGTGTACGACAGATTGGTGTAGGAGGAGTCTCCCACTCCTGATGACTTGTGTTTGTAAAATGTCAGTATTTTATTTCTGCCTTTCGGTAGCCACTGATAGATATGTGCCATTTCTCCCTGATGGTTATGATGGTGAGAAATGTCATATTGTGTCTCATTGTGAGAATATATGTATGTCAGCCCCATATTTCTATATTTGTATTGCCCTTTTCCCTGATGCCTAGGGTCATACGTTGTCAGGGTGAGTTAAAAGTCAAACCATGGGATATCCTCATGTTATCCCTTCTTGTTCATCAAACAGTGAAATAAAAAGGTCTCCGCTAAAGTGACCCTT
Source organism: Lissotriton helveticus (assembly GCF_964261635.1). NCBI lineage: Eukaryota > Metazoa > Chordata > Amphibia > Caudata > Salamandridae > Lissotriton > Lissotriton helveticus. The sequence continues at coordinate 795,054,673 of NC_136072.1, forward strand.
CGGGGGACCCGTAGGGCATAGCAGCACCGGCCCAACGTGGAGCACAGCCCAATGATGAAGCATTATATCCCTTGCGATGTGTGAGGGCAACTAGAGACAAACTCTTTGGCCGTCTCTTTTTGATTAGCATAGTACCTAGGTACCCTCTCCTCTTTCTCCTCTCGACAGACACTACTTGTCTTAAGGAACGGTAATCCCACTTTTGGATTGATATCGTTTTGTGGAGAATGGGTACTGGACCTTCATCAGCTCCTAGTCTCCACCCCCCACATCCCCTCCATCACCCTGTTCCTCATTTGATGGGTTAATGCTATGTCTGTAGGGGATGGTGAGAATTTAGTCTCTGGGTCTCTTACAGAGCTTACTTATTTGGTGTGGGTGGATAGATATTTTATTGTCAAATTTCTGTCATAGGTTACTCCTGTCCATAAACTGTTTAGGTGCCCTATTTGTAGACAGTTGGTCGTGGGTGTGTTGTTCTCGCTACCCTTTGCCATGAAGGTGTGGATTGTCTGTTTTGCCTCACCAAAGAGGGCCCAGTTTCTTGTGTTTACAGTGTTTTTCTCAATCATCCCTCTCTGACAGTCTCTTTTCTTTCTTTCACTTAGACCAGACCTGGAGCTTCAGTTTAAATGTTACCACCACGAGGACCGTCAAATGAATACCAATTGGCCAGCCTCTGTGCAAGTCAGCGTGAATGCCACCCCTCTAACCATAGAACGTGGTGATAACAAGACTTCACACAAGCCATTGTATCTGAAACAAGTCTGCCAGCCGGGCAGGAACACCATCCAAATAACTGTCACGGCCTGCTGCTGTGTAAGTCTGAGAGCTCTCCTTCAAGTAGTCTTTGTTGCAGGGCATGATGGAAAGGATTGGCATGCAGAGCAGTGTATAGCTTATGAGTGTGAGCAGTGAAAATCTGGTAGAGTGCTGCAGCGCAAGAAAATGGGGCGGTTTCTGGGCCGGAGTACTGGGTTATGAAAGTATGAAATCAAGGATTGAAGTATATTGACCGAGCTAAGTTGATGGCACATTTACTGGTCACTGACAGTATGCGGCATGTTTAGCTGTAGATCACCTGCTTTGCACACTCCTGCCATTTAGTGTGGGGCACGGGGCATTGCAAGTGTTTTTTTTTCTTTCATCGAAAGAAAAGTTTTTATTTTAACGTGACTTGTGATTTCCTGCCTGAAGCGCTCAGTGCACTGGGACAAATACTTCACATAGTCAAAGATGTCCTGAGGTGCCCTGGGAAGCTGAGTTTACCTGGCTGAATCTTTGCCCCATCGCAGAGAACTCTGTGTTGAGATGATTGTGCTGTGGAGTTCTGGCCACGAAGGTCCCTAGGGAACACATTCTGCCTTCAGTGGAACATAAGATCACCGCTTCTCCTGTCTCATATTTTGAAGAAGGTTGGTTCGGACTAGGCTTATGTCATTTTGATAGCTCCAGATTGAGCCAGGAGACTATGGTTTCCAGACCAGTTTACCCTAAGCCTTTGCCCTCCAATCTGCCTGTCTCTTGTGGAGGACCTTCTCTCTCAGAAATATGGCAGATCACAATCTACACCTCTGTGTGGAGATCTAGCAGTGACAGCTGAGCAGTTTTGCAGCACAAAGCCTTCTGGTTTAGTATGCTATTCTGTTAATTAGTAGATGAGTCCTAAATAGTCTGTTTTTATTTCTCGTTTTGACCATTTAGTATGTGTCCATCCTATCCTGATGTCGGACCAATGCTCTGAAAGTCCCACAACATGGTTGCCATCTTCAGACTCATTTCCTGCATTAGGTCTGGCTGCAACAGACGAAAGTAATTTGATTTTGAGATTAAAGCCCCCACTCCCCATATCACCAAAGAGTGCTGTCTTCAACAAATTCTCTGGTTTTTTTTTTACCTACAAAACTCACGAGATTGTTGACCAGGTGGACCTGAAAATGCATTTGTGCCATGGAGCACACACCATTGAACATCGTCCCTAACCCCAGCCTCAAATTTGCACAGAATGACAGCAATAAGGTCTGTTACCTATGCCTACCGAAGGACCATGAAATCGGCAGACCCTCCAGGCTAGAGTAAAGCAGAGGTGGTCACACTACACTATGTCACAGTAGCGCAATCCAAGGAAGAAAACGGGTTCTCTGTGATGAGGAGAAACGAGTACACTAAATGTTAGAGTGCAAATAAAAACACAAGGAGACCCTTGGATACAAGCTCGGGGATACTCCATAAACCTGGAAAAAGTATCCGCAACACTGGAAAGGAAAAACATTCCCAGAGGCTAAACTGAATTACAAAGAAGCGAAAGCATTCCCAGAGAATCCTGGCATTGAGTGGCAAAGTTCGCCTTTACCAGAAGGGGCAAACTCTGACCGTGAGGACGATGGGGGATGATAGCCTGATGCATACAACTAAAACCAAATACTGAGCTACACATGAGGACCCTGCAGGAGTGGCTACAGATCCAATGGTCACAGGCATAAGGGAGTTGGGAGGATCTAGTGGTTGTCGCACAAGGAGATTCAGTAGTGGAACGCAAGGAACATCACAATAGGCAGACCTTTCAAATAACCATCTCCCTTGGTTATCGTAACAACTGATGCATCTCACAAAGGGTGGGGATTTGACATGGAAAGAATAGAACATAAGATTTCCATGGAGCCTGGAGAAGGCAGTAAAACGCATAAATGGGTTGGAACTCAAGACAGTGTTCCTAGCCCTAAAGACTTTCATGCACAGATCAAGGCAATGCTAGTGCTGGTCCAAACTGATAAACTAACACCATGTTCTACCTCAAAAAGGGGAGGAAGATTTAATAACGATGGTAGCAATTCATCTACCGGGAGTACAAAACACACACAGTAAACAGGATAGATGATGAAGTGCAAACTAGCAGCAATTACCCTATTCCTCATGCACCACAACCAGCCAGACAAACGTGGTTCTATGACCTGATATGAATTATGGAGAGTTCCTCCAGAACTGCAGTGGTTGGACATGAGTCCCTGCATGGCTGCTCCCGGTTTTTGCAGCTGGCTCTCCCAGTGCATCTCCGATTAGGAGCGAAGTCTGGGTTGGGAGTCAGCAGTGTGACCTCTGGCGATAAATTCTGGGGTAAAGACACCTCTCCTTATTAATGGCCAAACGCCTGGGTTTTATAGGCTTTTGATCACGGTTTTCAAAGCACCTCGGGGCTAGACAGTGTTATCTTCTTAGACTAAACTATCACTGTCTAATTTATATAAGCTTAACCCCTTAGCAGCTGTGCCTTAAACACATCTATGCTGAGGCAAAGTGCACTTCCATTGACACCCCTCTCCCCCCACACACAGTGCACAACCCACATTCAAAAAGGGTGCTACCATTACCTTCCACTGGAACATCCTGCTAGCAGACATCTGCAAAGCTACTGCTTGGTCAACACCGCACATGTTTACTAAACACTTCTGTGTGATGTCCTGTACAGAGAACGGGCAATGGTGGGCCGAACGGTGTTAAGGAATCCGTTTCAAATATCTGCATCATCTGCCCACCTACCACTGATTAGGCGAAGTTGCTTTACAGTCAGAGCATGTGTATCTAGAGCCGGATAGTCTAAGAACAGAAAATGTTACTTACCTTGCAAGATCGGTTAAGTAGCTTGTAGTGTTGTATACTCATATGTGCCTTCCATCTCCCTTGAAGCTTGCAATGTTCACAGATAAACCTCTTTTTTTCATCATACTTATCGCAATGCACAGTATACTTGTCTTCGTCTCTGCACTCCACTTACACTACTCACCCCTGGACAGAAAGCAGTCTTAGGTGGACCCTGCGAGCTTGTGAATTGTAGACTATAGTAGTTGTCCCAACAGGTCTTGCAACATGTTTTTGTTTAAAGAACTTGGTCACAATGTCACAGCCCAAAGCTAGATGGCAAGAGTATGCATAGCATGGAATCTACAGTACTACACAATGCAAACAGATGCTTGCAGGGTGACTAACATTTTCCTTCTTGGTTCAGTTCCTTAGAGCTCTTCCACTTCAATGGGTATCTTCATTAAATTCTCTCTTTCCAGATCCTGGGATTTTGGAGGTCCTTAGTCAGCCCTAAAGTAAATGCAGTTTACCTTAATTTAAGGCTGAATACATATGGGGGATAAATAATTATTTGTGTTCCCCATATATTAGGCAAAAGTGAAAAGGGCTTTAAGCAGTAAGGCCGCCGTTGATGTTTTAAATTCATTTTTAGTTTTTGTACTTGATTCTTTTCTTAAACGACATATTAAAGCATGAAGCAGTGGAAACCACATGCTGTATTTACATAGGTATTGTTTTTGCTTAAAATTTGTCCCCCTTTTTAAAGACTAAAGGATCTCCCACACCAGTTTGAGATTCCATTCATTGTTGATCAATTTAATAAAGGTGCTCCTAAAAGGGAGCTGTTACAGGCTGGTAAGTGTCCTTTCGTGTCATTCTATGTAAACACTTGGGCTGCTGTAAATGTGCTGAATACACTCTCCCTTTCTTGCAGTCTCATCTCTTCGTGCTACAGTTGGTTCACAGACCATCTGTGCGCTCGGTCCTCCAAGGGTTAATTAAGAAGCGACTTCTGCCTGCCGAGCATTGCATTACCAAAAGTAAGTTGTGGCAGCATTTGTACTTGATGCACTAGTGGTCTCTTTCTTGACACATCGGTCAAAAAGCTGAGAAAGGGAATGAGCAACTGTTCTGAACCAATCCCACTGGATGGACCTGGAGAAGTGGTATACAGGTACTCTCTCTCACACCTCTTACATTCGTCAGTGGACAATTGCTTGAACTCAAGAAACCTACGCTTGACCTTATGGCCACCGGTATGAATACCGGTGGGTCCGCTCAGTGTTTCGTTTCTTAAAGGACAATGAAATAAGTACCATTGTGCTGGGTAGCAATAGGTATCTGTCATTCAGCACCAATATACCCAATGTGCTCTAAAAATGCACATTTTATGTTCTTGCATTAGCCAAAAAGCTTTAACTTACCAACAACAAAATTACTTTAATAATTTGTAAACTGGACTACTGCATCAGGCAACTAATGGGGATCTGCTGAACTGCCCACCCCAAAAGAATCGTTATTCACTATAAGAAAACTGTCACCCAAAGTCATATGGCTATATATACACCAAGCAGGCAAGCTGCTGGTCAGTCATATCTAATTAAATTAATGCCTTATCCATGCTCTTTCCCTTCATGGCACACCCTCTCATATTTCCGCTTCATGCACACCACGTATCAGATCTCACTCTCTTTGCTTTGCCAACCAAAATGTTCTCTCCACTCACTAACCAGCCTGCACCTTCTCAAAGTTTATTTTTTTTTTTTTTTTAACTGTTTGGACTCTTCTGCAATTCAGACTCTGAGGCACCTCCTTCCAGATTTAAAATGAGCTCTAAAAACCCCACCTACTGATTCTTAAAAACATAGTTTGCTTACCATTGTCTCGTCTGCCACCTCTGATCTTTGTATAATTATGCACATGAACACTCCTTCTGAAATGTATCATGTACATATGTTATAAATGTTGTGTAGTGCCCTGCCCACGTTTTTGATTTTACAGCTTCAGTGTCATGATCTTCTGTTTCTAAAAATCAACCCCCTAGCAGTTGTTTAATCTTGGGTCGGTTCCGTCTAATGAATCCACATTGTGTTGTAAGGATTCTGGACTTTAACCGTTTTACCTTTAGTTCTTGAAGTCTTGTCACATTTTTAGATAGAACTTCACTGATGTTCAAGAATGCTGAATAACCCTGCTTTTGTTGGTATCACATAGGACTTAGTATTTTAGAAGTGAGAAGTAATGAGCAGAGTGTGAAAAGAAAACTCCAGGAGGCTGCCACTTAATAAATAAAAATGGATTCCACTTCAAGGCCCTCAATTGACCTGAATATGGTCCTACCTTGGAGGAAAAAAGAAAGGAATGTTTATCTAACCATAATTTGTGCAAGAGCCTGCTAAAAGCCAACACAAATGATCACGGTCGGCAAGTGTGCAAAATTTCAGTCAACACTATATAGTTAATTTTATGTAGTTTGAAACATAACCGTAAATAATGAATGGAAAAATTGGATGAATTAGCATTGGGCCTGTTGCAAGAAAGAGTTGACCACTGAATCTGGACAGCTTTAGCCAGATCAAACTAAGGTCAGTGTTTCAGTTCAGCCACTACCTTTTGTTTCAGATTGAAAGGATGGATGCCTTTCTGGTAGGCATAGAACACCAACTGTATCCCAGAACAGCCTGTATCACTTAAACATACGGGAAACTAGGGTAATCTCTCCTGCCTTTAGACTCTTTCAGCCAGCACTTACATAGAACTCAGCCTTTGCTGCCTCTTTTGATCTTGCTGCCTAGTCTAATTCTTTTTCTGTCCCTTTTTGCATTTCACCCATTTACTTTATTATGGGTGTTTATCCACTTCATTTGACCCTGTTTCATAAAACATAAAGAAAAGTTAGGCACTTAACTGGCTTTTGAAAATTTGACATACAGAACTTGTCCCGGTTTACTATTTTTATGGACACCATTTCCAAGGAAACTACCATTCACTTGACTTGGGAGGGACCCTTATTGTTTTGGTGGTCATCTTCAATATATTTATTGCTAGAAACTGTGCGGCTGTATTTTGATCCGATTGGTTGTCAAGCATTTCACCCAGACCTATTAAAATAGTAGTAGATGTCTTTTACCAAGATTGCTATGTTGTATATATTTTCGGCTGGCAACTTTACTGCCATTGGAGGCGCATCCAAGAATTGTAAATAAAATACTTGGCGAGATGCAAAGTTTCCCGCATTGAATTGAGTGCATTGGCCAAAAGGTCAGTGTCATAGAAAATCTACCACGAGAGCACTACAAAACGTGTATTTCGCTCGGTTACTTAAGATGTGTATACATTATTTTGCTGCTCCTTTTTTTCTTTTTTTTTTCTTTTTTACTTATCTGGGAGTAAAAGCCGAATTCTTCATTCAAGGTGTAACACTGGTTAACACTGTTTATGAATGGTACTTTCAGTATTCCGCATGCAACTTTCTAATCTCTCCTAAGAATTATGTGCTTAAAAGGAGTAACATGGATATCCAGTTGTAGAGCAGTAGTGTTAGTGACCTTTGGAGATGTGTAGTAATCAACAATGCCTATTTAGAATACTGTCCAGTACACATTTACTGCCTCAGGAATCGAAGAAAGGCTGTTAAGATGCCCCCTCCTATACCTGCAGAATGTGCATGTAAAAGATGGGGGCAGGGGGAAGGACAACATCTTTATCTGAACAAGGGTCATATAATGCCTATGCGCTCAATCCAGGCAAATCTCCCTTCCTGCCCTACAAGCCCATATCTCTTATTGGCTGGCTAAAGCGCGAAACGCAGAAGCTGTTATCTAAATCAGGTAGCTAACCTACCTGTGCAAATCTTTTTTTTCTCATAAATGTTTCAGCTTTTTTAAAGTCAGTTTAAATGTTTTTCAATCAACTGTTTTTCTTAAAAGCAGATGAAAACTTTAATAAGTGTGTGTAGCTGGGTATTGTGTGCGTTTGTTCAAGGTATAAAGGGTTCCATGTTCCCACATATAAACTCAGCATTTCATTGTTCATGAATTCATTGAAGATTTCCATGCTGGGGGAAGTAGGATCAAAAAATAAACTGCTTTTCTTCCTGGAACATTGGTACAGCCTTGCGTCTGGTCCCTGGAATGATGCCAGAATATATGGTTTTGCAGCGTGAATCTTTCTGGATTTACTATGCTGTTCATTATTCCGCGGTCTAGTGGTTGGGTCCGGAATCGTAGTATTTTTTTCAGTTTTTTTTTTCCTCGTAGAACAGGTGGGCGTCAACGTCCCACCATTTGGTGTCCTCCTGTGACGTCGGCCGCTTCCCCCGGAATCTCCCACCTTTGGGCGCCATCTTCAGATTCTTTTTTCCACCGTTGGGTCTTGATCGTCACAGAGAGGTTCCAGATTTTTGGGAAGAAAAAGGAGAAAATAAAGCAGAAAACCACCAAGAAAGTTGGAGAAGACATCTCTCAATCAACATCACAGAGCCGGGACGACGAAGGAGAGGGAAATCGAAAACTTCGACGTCCAACAGTGAATGCGCACACAGGGGGGCCCCTGAGCCAGGAATGGACAAAACACCTTTCAAATTCTGCCGTAATTGCCACCACAAGTACGGGCAGAAGGACCAGCTCCCGGTTTGCAACCTCTGCCTGCGTATTGACCACGAAAGCAAGGATTGCAACGCCTGCTCGGCATTGACCCTGAAGACCCTTAGAGTAAGGAAAAGACAGAGGAGAGTCAACTACAACATGCAAGGCCACGGTCAACCTCCGTCGCTCTGGGATTTTGGCCTCTCCAGTGGGGAAGAGGACAACATCGCTGAGGATCCTGAGGACTACACGGTCGTAGAGACCGATACGAAGTCGACAAAGGAGATAAGAGGCGTTGACCCCTAAGACCCCTAAAACCCCGACAGACTCTCGAAAATCAGAGTCAAAGTCCTCGAAAGGAGCACTGGCGCTGAAGCAATCGACTGCCACAGCTGTATCCAAGGACAAACAGCCCGGCGGATCCTTCGAGAAGGACTCTGTCAGCGAAAACCCAAGAAAAACCTAGGTTGTCGAAGTACGTTCCCGAAAAGGCACACTCTACGCCGAAGGAAAAAAAGCCGAAGGCAACTTCGACATCGACGCCATCGAAGAGAATTGCCGAAACACTCTACGCCGAACAGGCTGCCGAAATGGAGAAGAAAAAGAGAAGGGCAAAATGGAAAGTATCCTCCAGAGAAAGAAGGATTTCGACGAACGGATGAGAAGATTCACCATCCGTTCGAAGTCCACAACGATTGTCGAAGTAGAGGTCGAAGAGGAGTTCGACGCCGAAGATCCACCGAAAACTCCGGAACCCGCTGATCAGGAAGAGGGCTTATGTTATTATGAGGGAGAAGGCGAGGAAGACCATCAAACAAGTTTGGGGTCGGCATCCTCGGTGGCGCTGGACCTGGTTTGGCAGGACCTAGACGCCTAAAGCTCGGTAGAGGCCATAGAAACACATCCTTCGAGGCCTTCGCCGCCAGACGACATTGGCATCTATAATATGGTCATTAAGAATGCGGCTGCAGCATATGGGGTGAAACTAGAGGAAGAGGAACCAAACTCCTGCTTCCTCTTAGAGACCCTGCTCCCCACTCAAACGAGGAGCCAATTCATGTCCATTCTTCCAAGTGTCCTGGACCAGGGCAGGGAAGCATTCAAGGAGCAATCAACATGCAGATCTGTCACACCTAGGACAGAGAAAAAATATAAACATTCCTCTAAGGACCCACCACACATCCAGGGATCAGTCACAGCTGACTCCATTATTGCAGCAACAGCCAGAAAGGGGGCCAACATTCCCACAAACTCAGGGCCACCTCCAGACAAGGAAAGTAAGAGGATAGACCTCACTGGAAGAAAAATAGAGAGGAATGCATCAATTCACTGGCTCATTGCTAACTCTAATGCCCTACTCAACAGGCTTACGTGCCAGCATTGGGAGGAGGTTGGACAGCTACTCAAACACCTCCCTGAACAATACAAGCAGAGTGCAGCACACCTGGTGGAGAAAGGCAAGAACATGGCAAACTCCTGCCTCAAATCAGCCCTAGATGCGGCAGACACATCCAGCAGGCTCATGATGATTGGGGTAAAAGAAAGAAGGCATGCTTGGCTGAGGATTTCAGGTTTCAAGCCAGAAGTCCAGAATAATATTCTAAACACACCCTTCAATGGAGAAACACTGTTCGGAGCGCCAGTAGATTAGAAACTGACGCAGCTGAAGAAGGAGAAAGAAACTGCAAGGTCCATGGGGGCATTGCAGTTCAGAGGGATGAGAAGAGGCACCCCAGCACGGAGACCTAACGGCAGAGGGGGAAACCAGCCGGTAACGTCAGACTTTCCAGCAGGCCTACCAGGGCAACAACCAAGTGCAGCAGGGGCAGCAACAACAAACCTGGCAATACCAACCTAGGGGCCAGTCCTTTCACGGGAGGACGAATGGACGAGGACAAACAAGAAGAGGGGGCCAGCAACCCACCTCAGTGACTACACTGCACCAAACGTGCCCAACCACACAACACCTCCACAGGAGGAGTACGACAAAAGACCCAAAAAAACAATTGCACGCACTCAAACCAAGCGATCATGTAACACCAGTAGGAGGCAGACTAAAACACTTCTTCCAGGAGTAGAAGAAAATAAGAACACACAAATAGATACTGGACATCATACAGTTCGGATACTGTATAGAACTGGAAAAGACGCCACCAAACAGGAGACCAAAAAGCAAGGTGCACTCTGCAAAATAACTCTCGCTCCTCCTACAGGAAGCACAAGAACTCCTCCACAAGGAGGCGATAGAGGCAGTACCGTTCAAAGAAAGAAACAAGGGAGTGTACTCAAACTACTTCCTCCTACCAAAGGTGGACGAAACGTTAAGACCTGTCCTGGACCTACCATTCCTAAACCAATACATAAAAACTCAAAAATTAAAAATGACATCCCTACAGGAGGTTATTCCTCAGATAAGGGACGGAGACTTTATGTCCTTCAAAGACGCCGACCTACACATTCCCATGAACAGACAACACAAACGTCTACTAAGATTTGCCATCAACAGAGCACACTACCAGTTCACAGCCCTAGCTTTCGGACTAAAATCAGCACCAAGGGTCTTCACAAAATGCCTCGCAGCTGTAGCAGCGTACCTACGGAGGGAAGGGATTCATGTATACCCATACCTTGACGACTGGCTGATAAAGGCAAGTTCCTACAAACAATGCGAGCTACATGCACAGTGGGTCACACTGACAGAACTGGGATTCTCAATACACTGCGGGAAATCCTCAATGGAACCAGAACAAGTGAAGATCTTCCTGGGCGCACAGATCAACATCACACAGAGCAAGGTGTTCCCCAGCGACAAGAGAACACTTGCCCTGCTGAAAGAGACACATCAATACCAGAAGGAGCAAGCTCTGACAGTGAGGACAGCGAGCATGATCATGGGGATGATGGCGTCCTGCATACACCTAGTCCCCAATATTCAACTCCACGTGAGACCATTCCAAGAATGGTTCCAACAACAATGGTCACAAGGTACAGGGAGTTGGGAAGATCTAGTGGTTGTAACTCACGCAGTGCAAGAGGAGATAGCATGGTGGAACAGAGAGAACATAACCAGGGGAAAGCCTTTAATACCACCAAACCCAACAGTGACCATCACCACAGACGCATCCCAGAGGGGATGGGGAGCGCACATGAACTAGCTCAAGGTGAGCGGTCTGTGGACTCCAACAGATGCGATCAGACACATCAACTACCTGGAACTAAAGACCGTGCTCCTGGCCCTAAAGGCCTTCCAGAAACAACTGTACAGGCAAAGAGTGTTGATACAAACCGCCAACACCACAGCGATGTTCTACATCAACAAACCGGGAGGAACACAATCAGTAGCACTATCAAACCTAGCGCAAGAGATATGGAGATGGGCCATCCCACTAGAAATAGACCTCCTGGCAATGCACCTACCAGGGAAGAACAACGTGTAAACAGACAGGCTCAGCAGACCGATATCAGCATCCCACGAGTGGGAGCTCAATACACCGGAACCGCAAAAGCTATTCAAGAAGTGGGGGACCCCAAAAATAGACCTATTTGCAACACACCAGAATGCCAATACTTCGCATCCAGACATCCAGGGGAACAATCCCAGGGGAATGCCGTATGGATAAGCTGGTCAAGGATATTTGCCTCCCCCCCCCCCCCCCCCCCCACACCCACCTCCCGATACCACTGATACAGAGTGCTCAGCAAATGCAGAACCAGCAACATGTCAATGATTCTGTTAACACCACAGAGGGCCAGGCAGTCCTGGTTCTCACAAATAGTGGAGATGGCGTAGGGACCACCACGCAAGTTCGCAAAAAGAAGAGACTTGCTCTCCATGCAAAACTGGGAGGTACTTCAGCCAGAGAGCCTCTGCCTAGCAGCATGGCTCCTGAAGACATAGAGTTTGCACACCTAAGGCTCCCAGAGAGCACACTACGGGTGCTGCAGGAGGCAAGGAGGCCTACCACATGGAGGTGCTATGTGGCAAAATGGAAAAGATTCACACAATGGTGCATCAGGGAACAGCTACACCAGAAAATCACCAAGGAATCAACAGTGCTAAAATATTTAACACACCTGCTAAAAACAAACCTAAGCTGTACCTCGCTGAGAGTACACCTAGCCACGATAGTGGCCTACACAAGCGGGGAGACTGGAAAAAGCTTCTTTACATCCCAGGTAGTAAAGAGATTTCTAGAAGGGGCCAAAAGGATCGCCCCCCCCCCCCCAAAGAGGATGCCGCCGCCGGCATGGAACCTTAATATAGTTCTAACAGAGCTGATGAAAGCGCCTTTTGAACCCATCCACAAGGCCTCACTACAGATGCTCCCAATGAAGACAGACTTTCTGGTAACAATCACCTCGCTACGCAGGGTAAGTGAACTGCAAGCGCTAACACTACAGGAACCCTACATTCAAATACACAATGACAGGGTGGTAATGAGAACAGACCCACACTTTATGCCAAAGGTGGTATCAAGGTTCCACATGAACCACACAATACAGATACAAAGTTTCTTTCAGAAACCATCCACAAGCGCGGAGAGGGCACTGCACACTCTGGACGGCAGAAGGACAGTAATGCATTACATTGAAAGAACTAAAGATCACAGGAAAACAAAGCAGTTCTTTGTGTCCTTCGCAAGCAGTTACCTGGGAAGACCAGTAACAAAGGGCACCAATGCACGATGGCTCGCACAAACTATCCAATAATGCCACAAGCAGGCAGGTCAAGAACTACTAGGAGGGGCACAAGCCCACTCTACCAGGAAAAAAGGAGCAACAATAGCCTTCCTGGCAAACACACCCATCCAAGACATCTGCCTGGCGGCAAAATGGGCTTCAGTGCACACGTTCACGAAGTTGTACTGCGTGGATATACAGATGAACAAGGAAGCACAAGTAGGACAAAGTGCTTCAACATATATTCAACAACCAACGCTCATCTTCCACCCAACCGCCACAAACCTAACAAACCGCTACAAACTCTATGCACAGCATAGTGAATCCAGAAAGATTCACGCTGCAAAACCAATAGTTTCTTACCTGTCGGTGTAGTTTTGCAGCTTGAAGACTTTCTGCATTGGTGTCAGTCTGTGGGCTTTCTGTTTCCAGACTGCCCAGACCTGAAACCCAGGGTCCACAACTCAGAAGCCAGTGTCATTCATGCATATCTGGGCAATGTGAGAAACCGTTTGAATATTAAAACCAAACCGTGTCCCTAATAAAGCTGTTGGAGGCATAGGGGAAACTTTCTTTGACAGCATATGCAGGCCTAGTGTTTTTTTATTTTTGTTTTATATTAATTTCATTTCTTGTCATCTATTTCTTTTTTCCAGTAAAACGCAATTTCACCAACGGGACTATTCCAGGAACTCCAGGACCAAATGGTGAAGATGGGGTGGAGCAGACGGCAATCAAGGTGTCTCTAAAGTGTCCAATCACATTCCGAAGGATACAGCTTCCTGCTCGGGGGCACGATTGTCGCCATATACAAGTTAGTACAGAATCCTCCTCGTCCGCTCATGGCATGATTTTCACTATGTGCATAAAAGTACTGACCTTTTTGTGCTCAGAGGAATTGCGTCAAGTTCTGGGGCAGGTACAAAGACGATTTTTCTAATAAGCACCAACACCAGTTCATTGTATTTCTCCTCAGTGCTTTGACCTGGAGTCGTATCTGCAACTGAACTGTGAGCGCGGAACTTGGAGGTGTCCGGTGTGCAAGTAAGTGCAGGAAATTGGAATTGGGCAAAGGGATGGATGGACATGGACAAAGGCATTGAGCAGTGTTCATTCAGACTTTAGGGATGGGAGGGACTGAATGTGATGCACAGGCTTACAATGGTGTTTACGTCGTATGGTGACTGTGTTCTTAATAGGGGATACCTTAGAGTATTACAAGCAGTCATTGGGAAAGACATCTGATTATTACCCTTGTATGGACTTCAAAAATTGTCTTTTTTTCTGTTAAGATGGTTGTAAGCATGGCTATGGGGCCGCATGCAGAGTAATGTTATGTAGTGTGAGCTGGAAATATAAGTGGAGAGAGTGACTTTACTGGCGAGGTGGTGGTGCCGCTGGTAGTGCTTCAGTGGGCAAGCGACTGAGAAGGGACAACATCTGAAAGGATTGATTGATTTAAAGGAAGTCTGAGCATGGAGATTAAGTTAAGGGGATACAGACTGGGTGGTGCGCATGCCATCATAGCCGTTTTACAGTCTGTGACCTTCCTATGATGATGCGCTGTGATTGTAATTTTTATTATTAATGTTCATCAATTCAGCTTTGCAAGCCTTTTACCTGCACCTCACCAGCGCCAGCCATGCAAGACTACCTGGCTAACACTTGTCTGTTTCTTTCTTTTTGCAGTAAGACTGCACTGCTTGAGGGATTGGAGGTGGACCAGTACATGCTGGGAATCCTAATATATATCCAGAAGTAAGTATCCAGTGCCTCCTTTTATTCTCCATCATGCCATATCCCTGTGGCAGCATGCTTTAGTTAGGTCATTACATGCCTCTTAAGCCGTCTTTGGAAACGCGCCACAGTCAGCCTCTCTATCCTGTTCTCAAAGTAAATGTGGCCAAACATGTGACTGCTTCCCAATCCTGTTGGAAAAGCTTTGTGCAGATCGAGTTTAACCAAATGTACCATTATGCGTGCCCTATTCCTCATGTAGTCATGCACCCCACCTGTTTCCTGGTTTTTCCTAAATAAAGTGAATGCAAACAAACTTATTTTTTTTATATTTCATAGTCTGGAACGATTCAGCAAGCCTTAAGATTCTGATAGATACATCTGCCTGTGGATTCCTCACCTTGTGAATACCCCTTGCGTCAGCAACATTCGGAAATTCTTTTTTTCGTAGCCTCGCGCCGACATGGACTCCTGACGTCATAGAGACACGACCTCGCTCGCGACTCCGCTGACGTCACCGACGCCTATAACAGGCCCACGCCGGCGTGATGACATCAGTTCCCTTTTTTCCGCGTCGTCGACGCTAACGGTTTCGGGATACTCTGTAGCCATTAGTACATTGTTACTTCGTTTCTTCGATTCTCCATTCTCAAATATTTCTGTTCTGTTGTCATGTCGACAAAGAAGACCGGGTTTAAGCCTTGCAGAGAATGCGGGAAGATGATGTCCGTTACGGACCCTCACCAAGACTGTATCTGGTGTTTAAGCTCGGATCATGACGTCGAGGATTGTTCATCTTGTCAAAAGATGAATCCGAAGGCTCTTCGTGAGAGGGAATCTAAACTTCTTGTTGCCAAACTTAAAGCAAGTAAGGTTAAAAAATCCTCCAAGCGTCCGAAGAAGTCGAGGTCGAGATCCAGGTCAAGGTCTCGAGAGGCGTCGGCCTCGAAGTCATCGTCCGGTCATGCTTCTGGTTCCCACAAGAAGCATAAGAGGAGACACGGATCACGTCATCATTCCAGATCAAAGTCTCCCAAAAGGATGAAGTCGAAGGTTATTCCTACTCATGAGCCGGTAGGTGAGGCTTCACCTTCGGAGTCGGTGGTCCATTCTCCGACTCCTGTTCCAGCTCCGGCTCCGTCTCCATCTCCGGCTCCATCTCCGGCTCCATCTCCGGCTCCGGAAGACGCCGATGGAGTTCCTGTTGAGGAAGGGACTTCGAATCCTGTTGAGGAAGCAGATTCTAATGTGCCTCGTGGTCAGCCTGAGCATCCACCATTCCCGACTCCAGGTCAGGACCCTTCTGCGTTTTTAAACGCGATGTATGGTGTTTTCTCGAGGTCGTGGTACCCCTCTGGAGCACCTTCGGGTCCGATGGCTTTCAATTTGGGTGTTCCACACTCGTATGCTCCGGCACCCTTCATGCCGTATATGCCGGCTCCGACTCCGTTGTGGCAGTACCAAGCTCCACCGAGGTCGACGCCGGTGTCGACGCCGGCTCGGCCGAAGTCGACGACTCTGGTCCCGGCGTCACCAACTCCCTTGGATTCACTGGGGCAGCCTTCTAAGCCCTCTGATTCGATTCCGAAGTCGGCTCCGGCGCCGTCGAATTCGGCGTTGGATTCGGCTGCACTTCGAGTCAAAATGAGATCTCGTAGAGAGGCTCAACGGCTTCTAGAGGAGCGTAGAGTTTCTGATTCATCTTCTGAGGTGGAAGAAGGTGAATTGGAAGGGGATTGTTTCGAGGACCTGGCGGATGCTAGTGGTCTTGAGTTTTCAACGGAGTGGTCTTTGCCTTCTGGATCTGATGCTCCCTCCAGAGATGTCCAACCTTATCATGTTGTCATGAAGAAGGCAGCAGGACTTTTAGGTCTGACTTTGCCCTCTGTCGAGTTTAAATCTAATTTGTTGACAGAGGTTCTCCATTCTCCTAGTTCATCAGTGGAACCTTTGCTCCCATTTAACGATGCCTTAAAGGATCCTATAATGGAGGTTTGGAAAAAGCCTTTTTCTGCTCCTGCAGTTGCAAAGAGTGTGGCTAGGAGGTATAGAGTGGCTCCTGAGGATCCTGCTTTCTTATCTTCGCATCCTTCACCTGAAAGTTTGGTGATTCAGGCCGCTTGCTCTAAGAAGTCTGTTGGGGCTTTTCCGCAGGTGCCTGGCGACAAAGAGGCAAAGAAACAAGATCAGGTCGCGAAGAAGATTTTTTCTTCGTCCAGCATGGCTTTGAAGTCTTCTAACGCCACTTGCCTCATGGGAAGGTACATCCATGCTCTTATGGACTCTATAAGATCTTTGGTCCCTAAGGTTCCTGAAGCTAGTAGAAAGGACTTTGAAGAGGCTTTATCTGACACTGAGGCAGCGTCAGGTCATCCAAAGTGGACTTGATACAACAGATTCTGTGGCAAGAATTATGGGCACGGCGGTTGCCACGAGGCGTTCAGCCTGGTTGAAGTCATCTGACTTCTCAGCGGATGTGCAGTCTGCATTATTGGATTTGCCTTTCGATGGCGAGGGGCTTTTTGGAAAGAAGGCAGACGCGGCCTTGGAGAGATTCAAGGACAGCTGGGCAACTGCTAGATCTCTGGGCCTTCAGGTCAGGGGTTCTACGACCAGGAAGTTTAGAGGGTTTGGTCGCTCTTCCTTTCGGTCGTATAGACCAGCTCAGCAGCAGCAGCAACAGCAGCAGCAGAATACCTTGTATAGGTCTTACAGAGGGAAACAGAGATCACGTCCTCGAGGTCGTCGGGTCTCTTCCTCCTCCACCTCCTCCAACCCCCCAGCCACAGAAAAGCAGCCCTAGATCCGCCATTCAGGATCATGTGGGTCCAGTGGGGGGCCGGCTTACCTACTTTCTACGAGATTGGGAATCGGTTACATCAGATCTTTGGGTTCTCAATCTCGTAGAGAATGGGTATGCCCTTCCCTTTCGGGAATTCCCTCCCAATTACCCTCCTTGCCAGGGATATTGCTCAGAGGAACATCTGTTACTCCTACAGGAGGAAGTCCAAACACTTTTGAGAAAAGGTGCGATAGAGGTGGTTCCAGAGCAGGAAAGGGGTCAGGGATGCTACTCCCGGTATTTCCTGATTCCCAAAAAGGATGGCAGGCTTCGTCCGATCCTAGATCTCAGGATCTTGAATTTTTATCTGAAGCAGGAGAAATTCAAGATGCTCACCCTTGCTCAGGTTCTTCAGGCTCTGCTGGAAGAAGACTGGATGGTGTCACTCGACTTGCAGGATGCGTACTTTCACATCCCAATCCTGAAGTCGCACAGGAGGTATCTCCGTTTTACGGTTGGGTCACAACACTACCAGTTTGCGGTCCTTCCGTTTGGACTTACTACTGCACCTCGGGTCTTCACCAAGGTGATGGCAGTGGTGGCGGCGCATCTCAGAAGATCGGGGATTCCGGTATTCCCGTATCTGGACGATTGGCTGATCAAAGCAGAGTCGTCAGAGGTTGTGCTTCATCATCTGCAGGAGACAACCCAGTTGTTGTACAGGTTGGGTTTTTCAATAAATGTACCCAAGTCTCACCTGGTGCCCTCCCAGCGCAACCTGTTCATAGGTGCAGTACTGGACACAACCGTATGTCGTGCATTCCCTCCCCCTCAAAGGATTCGCGACATACGGGAGATGATTCCTTTATTTTACAATGGAGCGGTTGTTCCAGTCCTGAAGGTCCTTCGCCTGCTCGGTCTGATGGCTTCATGCATACTGTTGGTCAACCATGCACGCTGGCACATGAGGGCGCTCCAGTGGTGCCTCCGCAAGCAGTGGTATCAGCACAGCGGAGATATCAGGGAGTCAGTGAGGATCTCCGGAGAAGCTGCAGCGGATCTGTCTTGGTGGGGCGTGGAAGGCAATCTGTCCCAAGGAAAGCCTTTTCAACTTCCCCCATCGGTGGCCACGGTGATATCGGATGCATCCACTCTCGGGTTTGGTGCTCATCTGGGGGATCTGGAGGTCAAGGGCCTTTGGTCTCCAGAGGAAAGGTTGCTTCACATCAACCTTCTAGAATTGCGGGCGATACGTTTGGCGCTCAAGGCCTTCCTCCCTTCCCTTCGCGGTCAGTCGGTTCAGGTCCTAACGGACAACACGACCGCGATGTGGTATATCAACAAGCAGGGAGGAGTGGGGTCGCAGTGTCTCTGCAGAGAGGCTCTGCGTCTCTGGTCCTGGGCTCAGGACCATCAGATTTGTCTAATGGCGAATCATTTGGCCGGAGTGTTGAACGTTCGTGCAGACAGTCTCAGTCGGCAGTTCTCTGCCGACCACGAGTGGAGGCTTCACCCGGAGGTGGTTCACGACCTTTTTCGGATGTGGGGGACTCCTCGGGTGGACCTGTTCGCCACTCACGAGAATGCGCACTGTCTGTCTTTCTGCAGTCTCCAGTATCCGATGCAAGGAGCCTTGGGGGATGCGTTTCAGTTGAGTTGGAAAGGTCAACTCCTTTACGCGTTTCCCCCCATACCCTTGATTCCTCGGGTTCTGAGGAAGATTCGCCTAGACCGGGCCCAAGTCATATTGGTCGCCCCGGATTGGCCAAGAAGGGTGTGGTATACAGATCTTCTCCACCTCTCCTCTCACCCGCCGCTCCGTCTCCCTCACAGGGCAGACCTCCTCTCTCAGATGGAGGGGCAGGTTCTACACCCCCACCTCCAGACATTGCACCTTCATGCCTGGAGATTGAGCGGGGCAACCTGATTTCTTTTTCCCTCCCGCCTGACGTTGTGGATGTCATCTTGTCAGCCAGGCGTGACTCCACTAAGTCCGTCTATTCTTATAGATGGGCGAAATTTGTCTCGTGGTGTGGGGAAAGGTCTATTGATCCTTTGAAGGCCCGTTTATCTCATGTTCTTCAGTTTGCCCTTTCTCTGGCGCAACAGGGTCTTGCCGTTGCTACAGTGAAGGGCTATCTTTCTGCGCTGTCAGCTTTTCTCTGTCTGCCTGACCAGCCTTCTCTTTTTAAGTCACCTGTGGTTTTAAGGTTCTTAAAGGGCCTTATTAATAAGTTTCCTCCTGTCCCTTTTATTGTGCCTCAGTGGGACTTGAATCTGGTCTTGACCTTCTTGATGGGTGCTCCTTTCGAGCCTCTCCACAAATGTCCCTTGAGGCTTCTTACCCTTAAAACGGTTTTCCTCGTGGCAATAACCTCGGCAAGGAGGGTAAGCGAGCTTCAAGCTCTTTGTCACAAGCCCCCTTTCTTGTCCATACATGCTGATCGAATGGTTCTCAGGACCAGGGCTGCTTTTCTGCCTAAGGTGGTAACTCCCTTCCACCTAGGACAATCCATTACTTTACCTTCCTTCTATCCTCCCCCTCACCCTTCTAAGGAGGAAGAGAGACTGCACCGTCTGGACCCTAAGAGGGCGGTGTCCTTTTACTTGGACAGATCCAAGGACTTTCGTTTGGAGGACCAGCTCTTCGTTGGATTTGCTGGCTGCAAGAAAGGGAGAGCGGTCCATAAAAGAACTTTATCGAGATGGATCGTCCTCTGCATAAAGATCTGCTACTCTTTGGCCGGTAAGGAACCACCAGAGGGTATAAGGGCTCATTCAACTAGAGCTAAATCTTCGACCTCTGCATTGGCTAGAGGTGTGCCTGTTGAGGATATTTGTAGAGCGGCAACTTGGTCTTCCCTCCACACTTTCGCGAAGCATTACTGCTTAGACTCCGAAGTGAGGAGGGACGGTCACTTTGCGCGGTCTGTCCTTCAGGATTTCCTGGTCTAGAAGAGTGGACGCCCTCCTCCGGGAGTGGGGACTGCTGTGGGACTCTATTCACAAGGTGAGGAATCCACACGGCAGATGTATCTATCAGAAGAACAAGTTACTTACCTTCGGTAACGCTTTTTCTGGTAGATACTATATCTGCCTGTGGATTCCTCACTGACCCACCCGCCTCCCCGTTGTCCACTCTTCTTTGCCAGAGTTACTGTATTGTAATGTATATATATATTTTGTTGTCAAGGAAATGTTCCAATTTCTTTCCTGCTTTTGCTTAACACTGTGTGTTTTGCCTTGATTATTGTGTACTATGTATACTTGTATATTTCTACGGTCATTGGTCCGTCCGTGTGCCTCGATGGCACGGAAAAAAGGGTGGAACTGATGTCATCACGCCGGCGTGGGCCTGTTATAGGCGTCGGTGATGTCAGCGGAGTCGCGAGCGAGGTCGTGTCTCTATGACGTCAGGAGTCCACGTCGGCGCGAGGCTACGAAAAAAAGAATTTCCGAATGTTGCTGACGCAAGGGGTATTCACAAGGTGAGGAATCCACAGGCAGATATAGTATCTACCAGAAAAAGCGTTACCGAAGGTAAGTAACTTGTTCTTTAATTCTTCTCGAGGTTAAAATTGCTAAGATATGCTGTTAGTGTGAAATTTTTGAAAGTTCGCCCTTGGCAATATGGGACCAATTCTTTCAATAGAATGGATGTGGAGTTGTGCGAAAGGGGTATGCCTTGTGACCAGGTATGTAGAGGGTGGTGTTCTGAAAGGTAGCCCTCTGGCAGTGGCTTGTTCTTCTATTGAATACATTTTCATTTCAGATTACTCATTGTAGAAAAACTCCAATGGCAATCATAAGACCAACATCTGGGATGATGATACAATGGACTTTACCATTATCTAGGACCAGGAAGTTCTTAGACCACTCAGTCAAACCTTGTCTCTTCCCCTGCTGTAATGCCAGGGGAAGCACGAAATGTAGAATCTTGTTTCTTTTTTCTTCTTTTCCCCCCCGCCCCTCCCCTTGGTTGGGGGGGAGCGGGAGGGGGGGGTCGTACAACAATAGTGAGTCTCATAGCGCATATCGAATCCCTGCCAATGATGGTAGAAAACCTATCTAAAGCCTTCCTGAATGAGGCTGAAAAAGGCCTACTTTCGCTTTTTAGGTCTGATTTAATTTTTACAGCATAGCGGTCATACAGACCTATTGTTAATAATATGCATTGAGTGACCTTTAACCATCGTCTTTACCGAGTTCATCTCTCACCTAATGCTAATTTGGCTACTTGAGTGCATCTTTCTGCCCCCACTTGAGTGCTTGCTTACAACTACAAGCATTATTGTTTTCGTCCGCTCCTGCTGGCTCTCCCTGCGTGACTGATTTTAATGAGCTGATGCTGCGTGCTTTAGCACACCTAAACCAAGAACAGTTGGCTTTTCCATTGCTTGTTCTTCTAGCACCTCTGTATCTCTAGTCTAGGAATGTACTGTCTCTTGATGTCTCAATGGCCATCT
The DNA here is from genome assembly GCF_964261635.1 of Lissotriton helveticus. Classification (NCBI taxonomy): domain Eukaryota; kingdom Metazoa; phylum Chordata; class Amphibia; order Caudata; family Salamandridae; genus Lissotriton; species Lissotriton helveticus. The sequence goes on from NC_136072.1 coordinate 795,076,503, forward strand.
AAGCGAATTTGTTTCTTCTCCACATATGCCACACTCTAGTATCTGATGGCCCTTTCTTCTCCACATATGCCACACTCTAGTATCTGATGGCCGTTTCTTCTCCACTTATGCCACACTCTAGTTTCTGATGGCCGTTTCTTCTCCACATATGCCACACTCTAGTATCTGATGGCCCTTTCTTCTCCACATATGCCACACTCTAGTTTCTGATGGCCCTTTCTTCTCCACATATGCCACACTCTAGTTTCTGATGGCCGTTTCTTCTCCACATATGCCACACTCTAGTTTCTGATGGCCGTTTCTTCTCCACATATGCCACACTCTAGTATCCGATGGCCGTTTCTTCTCCACATATGCCACACTCTAGTATCTGATGGCCCTTTCTTCTCCACATATGCCACACTCTAGTATCTGATGGCCGTTTCTTCTCCACTTATGCCACACTCTAGTTTCTTATGGCCGTTTCTTCTCCACATATGCCACACTCTAGTATCTGATGGCCGTTTCTTCTCCACATATGCCACACTCTAGTTTCTGATAGCCGTTTCTTCTCCACATATGCCACACTCTAGTATCTGATGGCCGTTTCTTCTCCACATATGCCACACTCTAGTTTCTCATGGCCGTGTAGAAGAACCCTAACAATTGTATTGCACTTTGTTACCCTAAAGTAGTCCCTTAACTGCAACTGTTGTGGCATTGTAGATCTGGTCTGGCATTGTAGATCTGAGTTAAAAACCGCCACTGCTAAAGAAGTGACTAGTTTGTTAAAATGTGTCCTTTTGAAGTTTCTGTAGTTGACTGCACTATGTACTTTGGCAAACCTGTTTGATGAAAACTGCAGTTCATCTCAAGCGCCTCAATACAAAAGGCTTTTCTCCCATTTTGTTTTACTCTTGGTCCCACAGGAGAAATGCCTGTTCAACTGTTTTCAGGATGTGGCACTTATGGCCTCCCTCAGAGCAGGTTCGGACACCTTATAGCCCAGCACCTAGGCCCCACACAGAACCTACAGTGCTTCACAACTTGGGGGATGTGGGTTATCCTCTCCAGGTCAAGGTGAAGGGGATGGTTTTTCTATGAGAGAATGGGGAATGGGTTTGCTAGGCTCTTGGTACCCAACGGCTCGTGGTAAAAGTGAAGGATGCTTTGCAAATTCCTACAGTTTGCCATTAGATGCTGGATACCAGAAGTAAATTCTCTAAGGAAAGCACTATTTCAACTCAGGATGCAATACCCAAAGGCACTCTTTCAGTTACAATTACTAATCACTTGGTCCTACAGATGTTTAGCTTCAGTTGGGACCAGAGAGCAGGAGTTTGAGGATAGCGATTTCATATGAACAAACCAAATGGGGAAATTTAAAGAGCTGTAGGGATTCATCAGTGCTGTCCCAATGGTATGACGTCAGTGGAGAGGTCTGCCGAAGTAGTCCGTTTTTGAATTATGTTAATATAGACTGCTAAAAATTGAATCAAAAATATTTTGTCTTTGATTACTATTATCACATTTTCTTTGCAAAATGAAAGACCTGTAGAATTGCACAACTGAATATCACCACCCGAACTCACTATCAACTATTACCTTTGGCCTCAATACACCTGTTATACCTCATTCAGCTGCCGCCAACTCGCCCGCTGGCTGCCTTTCTTTTAATATATTGGTAATATACATGATTTCAGTTTGGGATGTTGTGGAGGGAGCCTTTTGCTCCACATTGAAGGGGAAAAAAGTTCTGCCTAGTGAACATAGCGCTTTATCTCTGCCTGCCCATTATGTCTATAATATTTGCAGTAGTCAAACATAGAAATTCCCATTAAACTATTTAGAAACTATATTTGTACTGCCAAAGAAAGTGGTGTGATCACTGCAAACAAAGTTCAAGTATTTTGTTTTGTCGTTTTTAAATGACACTGACAAAAATTAGTTGCCCCAACCGGTACTGTAGCAGGCCGCCCCGGCTCGCCTCAATCTGCTCTCCAGATGAAAATGCATAATGTCATATGTTAATGTATGAGAAAAGGTCATTAAAAGGAAAAGGTAATTACATTAAATCAAAACCCTTGAACCCAAATACGGGAGTTCGTATATTTATTTGAAAAAGAATTAAAAAGATTGAAAGAAAATTGACAGATATTCAAGTTTCATGGAATGTGTGCAATGGAACTAGGTTACTAGTTTTGATTTATGGACATAGAGGGCCGAATGGCTGGGGAGACTTTCTGCATTTCCGTGCAGCCTTTGTAATCGGGTGCTCTGTTTTATACGGGGCGGGGATGGAGTGTGACTATCTACTTTTTGGTACACACAGAACTGGTGTCTGCTCTGATCATCGGCAACCCCGTTCATCTGCCTATGCTCAAGTACTCTGAATGCTCTGTTCTTTGCATGGAACCCTAGTCTGCAAATCTCTGCTCTGTGTGTCTGGTCAGCAATTGCTCAGGAGTTTGTGCATGCCAAATAGACATCTGCTCAGGTCTTCGAGCACTTTAAGTAGACATCTAACTGGTCTCCTTGCCCATGCACCGCGGTTCAGCAGGTGCCCTTTGTTCAGAATGTGGTCAGTTGCTCATCTTTATGCGTTTCTGCAGGGTAGGCAGTAACTTAATACCCGTTGGACTAGGTAGTTATTTTGTAATAACATTTACTCATCCTCAGGTGGCTGTCACTGGTTTCGGTACATAATTTCTCTTTGGATGCATTGGTATGACTGTGTACTTTTTTTCCTCACCCCTGCAGCTCGGATTATGAAGAGATCACCATCGACCCCACCTGTAGCTGGAAGCCAGTACCCATTAAACCAGACATCCACATCAAGGAGGAGCAGGATGGGCCTGCACTGAAGCGATGTCGCAGTATGAGTCCAGTGCACATGGTGATGCCCAATGTCATGGAGATGATTGCTGCCCTGGGTCCCGGGTCGTCACCCTTTGCTTCCCTGCAGCCACCACCGCCCACCGGCAATGAATACAGCAGCCAAGGTGAGACCTGCTAGGCCCATCTGCACTGTGCAGATCACACATAGTGCACTGAATCTCCCTTTCCAGTATGAATGCCACCAGTGTTGTAGATTTCCCACTCAAGTTCCCATCATTGACTCAAGGGTTGTGGAATGCAGATACAAGAAGGCCAGATGAATGCCACATTTTATTATATCCACATAAAATAAACGTACGTACGTTATTTTAAATGGAACCCATGTACGTATACAAAGATTTCCCGAAAATATAGCCCATCCTTAATTCAACTCTAGTGGCTTTTCACACCCTAGTTTTGCAGGATGAAACTCCCATAGGATCATAGGCTAGCATACTCCTGTTGTCTTGTTGGGTTGGAAAATGCTATCTTGACACTTATTGTGTTTTCACCATGATAGAGTCCGTAGTGAAATTCCATTGTGATCTTGAGCCTTAGTCAATGCTTACTCAGTGTTTTTCTAATTATTTTTATTTATTGTAGTAGTTTTTAATCATTTTGACCAGATAGTCTTTTTAGAGGAGGGTCATGGTGCACTGCTGTGCTCTGGGTCTACCAGACAAAAGATTTTAGATTTGCTTGAAAAGTAAGATATAGGTAGGGCTCCTAGTTTTATGGTATTTATTTTATTTTTACATTTCCGTATGTAACTATCCAAAATTATTGTTGGCCATTTTATCTGTATTTATCCATATTTATTTTGTTTTGTTTATAAATGATGATGTGAAACTGTACATTTCCATATTTATTTAACTGATAGACACTCCTTCTTTGTCTGTTGTGATATAGCTATTAAAGCTGACACATATTATGCAACAATACATCCACTACATCTTAGCATTATACCACAAATGTATGTTGACATATGGCATTATTTAAAGAAATTTCATTCTGTTTTTTAATTTTCCATGCTGTACATCTGCTCAACTGTTGGGCTACAATTTGTGAAAGACAGCACGGAGAGTCACTTAAAAGAAGCACAATTTTCTGTATTTATCCACTTAAAAAAAAATAAATGCAGACAGAAAACACATTGTCTGTATTTATCTGTAAAAATAAGTAAATATGGAAAACAGGATGCCTTAAATATAGGATACAATCTGCCTAGAAATGGCCGTTTCGAAATGGCTGGGCCAGTTCGAACAGAGAGCTAATTTACGAAGAGGTGGCTAGGCTATCTAATGTCTTATGTTTTACTAAGGTAAAACATTGAAGCTTTAAACATTAAGACTGAACATCCAGGAATGCAAAGTCTTTCTGCTGGAGCTGGGTAGTTGGGGGTGGGGGCTGGATAAAGGTTAGAATGGAAATTGTTGGACATGAAACTTGATGGGTCTTCTCCCTGCTACATCTTTTCTTTTTGAAAATAAATATATATATATATATATATATATATATATATATATATATATATATATATATATATATATATATATATATATATATATATATATATATATATATATATATATATATATATATATATATATGGTTCTTTAGTCCACTGAAGCTGACCTACAGTCACCACGCAGGCTCAAGCAATGTGTATTATAAAGGCTGCCCTCCTGGAGATAGGTTGGAAAGTAGCTTTATGGATAGGCTCCAAAGGGAGATCCATGTATTTAACCTTCCAAGGAGGACAAGGCCTCCTTCTTGGGTGGGATTAAGAGACTTTGGAAGTAGCTTTTGAATGGCTTCCTATAAGTAGTAATTACTGTTAGATGCACCTTTAACAAAGAGAATAACAGCACAGCTTTAGCCAAATTTGGAAAGCTATTGGTTGGACTGATGTTTTTCTAGATACACCAGATGCAGAACCTCTCCCATTTGATAAGATATTCTGGAAGATGGGCATCTTGCTCCTTTCAGAATATTCATCCAGTCCTGTGGAAGTGTTAAGTGTCTATGTTGTGAGTTCTTGAGCCAATCTGCAAAGTTCAATGATGGAAGATTAGGAAGCAGGATATGGCCCCCTAAACTTGACAAAGAGATCCGATCAATGTGAGTAAGTAAGTAAATGTAAGCTTTATTCGATTTCAAATAAAATCATAAAAGCATAGCAGATACATCAATTGAAATTTTACATTATACATTATTACTACGAATGATTAAAACGTACTAATAATCGCTTGCGTAAAAAAAAAAAAAAAAAATCATAGTAAGACATCAATTGTTATGAGCTTAGAACCTAGCACGTTAAACAACAATGTACAATGGGGTACCAGGGAAAAATCTTTTACCACATGGATTTACGGTACTTTATAACTGTATTTAGGAAGCTTGATACAGCAAAAATCACATGGTCATCTTCTAACCGTAACATTCTCTGAAAGGCTGGTCTACAATTTCTCAGGCCCCATTGATTTAGTAGGGATTTTAAAAATTGTTGTCTAGGATAACTGTACAGTTTACAAAAGAACATTATATGTATGTTGGATTGCACAGCAATATTATCGCATGGGCAAACCAGCTTACTAGATGACCAGATGTTCACGTCAGGTAAGGTGACCATGCGAAAAAGTCCCAAGGCGCAAGCGGGACAAAAGCATACGATGAAACTGACTAGGGACAACAGTCAAGTAGGTTTGCAAGCCTTCATTGGGGGTAATTTCCTGGAAATTTAAAACTGAGTGTTTTTGTTTTTCACAATTCCATCTCCCAATTTCCAGGTGATTGATTAGCATTTTCTTAAGAATTGATCTTGAAATACCCTCCAAAGTGCTTGGATTCTCAAAATATTCTGGGTGTCCCAACTCTGAAAAAATTTATCTTACATATGATAACCATCTGAAATTGGCAACCCCGTCTAAAGCTAAACAGTCTACTATGAGATCCCTGTTGAAGCTAGCTTCGGGAGTTACCCACACCTTATGCCACAGGATGATTGGAGACATCTTAATGATATCACTGAGGTATTTGACTCCTGCCTCAATATGCGCCATAAAAGTAGAGGTACTTTTAGGTACTCCCAGTAAATAGCATAAAAATTTATTTTCACAACCCTGCAGAGAGTAGTCATTCTCAAAGCCCCATAGGCCCGCCCCGTAAGTAGCTGTTGGCACACACTTAGCCTGGTAAATCTGTAACAGCTGCTTAGTTGGCTTACCGCCCAGTCTAGCCGAGAAAGTGCGCAAAGCGCCTAAGGTGCGGGTGAAGGCCAGCTTTCTAGCTGCAATCGCCGGCTTCCAGCGGCACCTTCTGTCAAACAGAACTCCTAGATAGCTAAAATTATCAGTTGTGGCTATTTTCTGTTTATCCAGGAATATATTACAAGGGGCTCTATTGATCTTTCTAGTACATGGCATAGTGAATGTTTTTGATATATTCACTCTGAGACCTCTATCCTTCATATAACTAGCAAAGTTGGTTACCGCCCTCTGTAGACCGATTTGGGTCTGAGACATTATGGCAGCGTCGTCGGCATAGAGTAAAATTGGGACTGGAAAACCTTTCACCATGGGATAATCGTTTGATGCAAGTGAAAGGTGTTGGCCGACTGAATTAATATAATAAGTAAAAAGTCGTGGGGCCAAGATACAGCCTTGCCTCACCCCTCTTGAGATTGGAATTTTTTTAGTACATTCCCCCTGATTGCCGTACCTCACTCTAGCACCTGAGTTGTTATAGAGCTCTTTGATAAAAGTGATTAAGCGAGCATCAATACCCAGTTCACCCAACGTGGTCCGTAATAGTAAATGGTCCACGCAGTCGAAAGCGGAGCTTAGATCAATAAAAGTTATAAATAATGCTCCGCTTCTGGCTTTGGTGTATTTGGAGATAAGAAGGGATACATTTAGACACTGTTCGGTTGTCCCGATGCCTTTCCTAAACCCATACTGCAAGTGTGATACTACTTTATGATCTTCCTCCCACAATTGTAATCTTTTTAAAATGATTCTACCTGCTACTTTCATAAGGCCATCCAGTAGGGATATTGGCCTGTAGCAGGTAGGATCGTCCCTATTGCCTTTCTTAAATATAGGGACCACTATGGCATCAGACCATGTTTCAATAAACCCACTTCGGTTTCCCTGATTTAAAACATTTGTGAGCAGTGGTGCCCAAAACTCTGGTTCAGCTTTATATACGTCTACCGGAGTACAGTCTGGCCCTGCTGCCTTGCCTGATGCGCTTTCCCTTATTGCAGCACGGACTTCTTCTATAGTAAAGGTTAGATCTATTGGGAATGGATGAAGAGAGGGATAATCACATCCACTATTAACTATAGTTTTATCTGCGTCAGAAACCACCCCTGGTAGATCAATGTGAATAGTTTGATGATGACTGTTGGAATCCGCTTGATTGAAGACAAAACGTACACAAACTTCTTCGACCAGCTAATCAAGAGTATTCTCCAGGGTGCTAGTACCAGGATGCATTACTTGGATGGCTCTCGTTGTCTGTGTTTGCGAATAAGCTATTTGTGAAAAATTCAGTTTGCAAAAGACATCATGAATGAAGCACGTCTGTTTTGATCCCCACTGAGAGTCTACTTCTTTAACTTGGAAATGGCCCATGTGCTTCTCCCCTTGCCCCTTGTTCTCTCTATGGTGTGCCTCTCCCCCTTCCACCCTTATTGTTGCTCTCTTGTGTGCTTCTTTTCCTATACCCCCTTCTTCCCAATATGCTGTACTGCGTGGACGAAATGCATTGGCAGAGCCATACATCTCAAATGCAAGACCTATTGGCAAAGTGCTTGTTGTTTCTTGTTGTCATGATGCCTTCTGTTTTATTTTTATTAGACATCCTGCAAAGTCTATTCTTTGTATTTTTAATTTGTATCTTTGAAGTCTTTTCTTTCTTAATTGAGCTTAAATATAGTAGACTTTTACAGGCTTCTCTTTAGTCTTGGGCCCAGAATGGTGCATAGGTTCGGCACTCAATGAAGCGCTAGCCTGTTCACTGTCTGCACCATAAGTGTTCTTTTATTTTTTTACTTATGTGAGTATCAGGTTAAGGATTGTATTTTCAACCAGGAAGCTATTTCTTTTGGGTTCGTTTGTCCATTATTATTGTCTGAGGGCTTCCAATGTTTTTTGAGACTGTTGAGAGGGCCATCAAGCCTGATTTTTTTTTTTTAACCTTTTTTTGAGATCTTTCAATTTGTTTACAGTTGTTTTACACAATGAAATATTTTTGGTTTAAATTGTAATGGAGCACAGCGATCTAGTTTTATGTGGCATCTGAGACAGAATTTAAATGTAGTATTTTCTATAGTCCAGTTTCACAAAACTGCATCGGTGGAACCGAAAGGAAAGAAACTCCTCCAAAATGTGCATTTTCCAAACAAGCCTAAGACCTGTTCAAAACCTAATGTCTCTTCCCATAAGTGCCTTTCATTGTTTTCTTTATATCCTTGTCTTTATTCTTTCTTTTTAAGACATTGTATTGAGCCAAGAACAAAAACATTAAAAATAACATTGCAGAAACCGAGATATGCAGTTGTGACTTCAGACAGATAATCAACATTGTACATGAAAATGCATATCAGAAATATAAATGAGCAAATATAGCAATGCAATATGAAACCACTAATTGTGAATAGAGAAGAGAAAGAAGGAAGGGAAAGAAAAATAAGAGGGAAAATAGCAAATGGGGGAATAGAAGAATCGAGTGATAGCTTTAGAAGGAAAAAACTTACTGCATTTATAAGATAAAATAAGTAAATACCATAATAAGTAAAACCGGTAATACAATTAACATTTAGGAAGGTGGAGAAAGTCAATTTCCTTAGCAGGGCGTGGCAGATAGTTACAAAGTGGCATCCATAGCTGATAGCACTTAAATGAGATTTTTATTGAATCAGGTTTGTAACTATCAAGTCTTGTGATAACATACTGGGGAGAGGAGTTGTCCTAACGGCTAGGGCGGTCGACCTCGAATCTGGGGAACCGGGTTCGAGTCGTGGCAATGACACTGAACATCCTGTGATTCTAGGCAAATCACTTAAAAATGAATGTATCCTCATGTAACGCAACTGGTGCTATGTAAGACGCTCTGATACCCAGTACCGGGTCAAGTTCGTGCTATAAAAAACTCCGTAAAACTTTTTTTTTTTAAATACTGAATTCCACCACTTTAGAAAGAGTAATGTTCCCTAAGATTTCCAATTAGCAGTAATAACAGAAATTGATATAGAAAGCAAGAGGTCTACTTTTGTGTGAACACCATATTTTGTACAAGTAGGTGCAAAACAGTAACTCATATGACATGAATAGTTTCATGGTCCATACTGAGGACCAAAAAATGGATAAAGTTAGGCAGGAAAAAAACATGTGAAAATCAGTATCCTGCTGGGTGTCACTGCCAACAAATGTTATATTGCATGAGTTTACGTTTGAAAAGATTAGCAGGAGTGTAAAGTCTTTTATGAAAAAAATATAAGCTGACTGTGCGTGCAGTGGAGCGCATCTTATTCCATATTTTATCCCATAAAGGAACTGGCCATACAACACCAAGGTCCGATTCCCACAGTTTCTCGATAGTTTTGACCCTAGTTAGATCCGAAGGTGTCAAAAGTTTATATATACAAGCTGCTTTAGGGTGACGGGAAGTTACAATCTGGTGTGGAGATGAAGGACGATGTTGGGTGACCGAAGAGATGAGCTCATTAAAGGCGTCTTGACCTAAAGTGAAAAGTACTTGGTACTGAGGTAGCATGCGATTAGGGAGATTGTTGGCTGATGAAAGAGTAGAGAAAGGGTGAGTAAGTTCAAATGAAATAATTGTGCGATAAGTATACCTTTGTTCATCCAGGTTTTACAGCACAGGGTCCTGCCTTGTTTCTTAAGTGAACCGTTAAAGTTAATGGGAAAACCCTGTGTCCCTCATAAGCTGGGTATAAATGATATAGTCTACAGTGCGTTATTTTGGGTAAAGCAACTGCTTAGAAACTAACATAATTAAACAAGGCATATGAAGTTTTACTCCGTCTGTATATTGGGACACAATATGTACACATGTATTTAATTTGTTTAATAAGGCTGTCCTACATAAACTAAAACAACAAAATGACATATCAGTGACTAAAATGACATAGTGTAATATACTTTTTACCCATTTACGAACTGACACAAATTACAGGAGACAAAATTACAAAAACATAAATAATACACGTACAAAGAAATTATAATCTCCGTCCTCATTTTTAAATAGAGTTCAACTGCGGCCCTATTTGAGGCGTGTCACTTATTCTAGGATCACAGTGACTGAGCACATGAACTGGTTAAGCGTCAAAGTTTCGACCCGGATGTGTGTGTTAATTAGTTGTATATCACGTTGGGGCCTCCTCAGGACAGATTGAAAAACATGAAGGCAGCAAAGTTAAGATTTAGAAAAAGATACCCCTCCCATCCTGGATGGAATCCTTGTCAGAGCAAAAGTCTCGATGCGGATCTGGTAAGTACTTCTGATTTCAAGTAGTTCCTCCTGTTTGTCTTGATCCTTTATCTAAAAGCGGGTGCAAAGATACACGCCTCGTGTCTTTTGCCAAGTGCAGATTCAATCCTACTTCCGGTTTGATCCTTACGGCTTGATGCCTCAAATGCAGCGATTTACCGGCGCTTCTAAATAAAGGATTAGCACTTAACCTGGAGGAACTACTTGGAATAAGAAGTAACATACTGGAGGCTGCTTTAAACGCATTCCAAACCGAGTGAAATGGTAGTTGATCAGCGTCATTAATCTGTAAGTATTCCTCCATAAACGCATTGTAGGCAGCGATAAAGGATGCATCTGAAAGTAAAGAATTATTAAACCTCCAGGAGGATATTTTATATCCACTAGTAAGAATGTCTAAGTCCGTGATTACAGGCGCACCAATATTTAAGTTAACCATATGATGCGATAAGCCTTTAGTCAGAAAAATCTAGTCAAATCTAGATTGAGAGTGGTGAGTAGTGGAGTAAAAAGAGTATTCCAAGAGGTCAGGATTATATAATGTCCAAGAATGGGTGAGCAAATGCTGTTAAATAAAGCTTTTGAAAGCTTTGTGGGAGGCATGTAGAATTAAACGTGAAGTGGAACGTCTGTCTAAAGAAGGGTCAATCAATGGTTTTGATCACCACCAATTAGAATTGCCCGAGGCAGGTCTGTCCAAAAAAGGGTCAAGGATTTGATTGCAGTCACCACCAATTTGTCAATTGTCCGAAGCCTGTTCAGAGACAGTATGTGAGAGACTTTGCCAGAAATTCGGATTTGGGTGGCTTGGGCCATAAAGAATAAGGATAGTAAAAGTAGTGTTGTCAATTGTAAGTGTAACAAGTATCCAGTGGCCTTCCGTATCTTGGTGTTGTGAAATTGTGGTCATTTTGAGAGATTTGACAGAAAATAATTACCCTGTTTTTGTTTGTGGTGGAGGGAGAAAAAAAAAAGTCAGCAACCCATTGTTTTTTAAGCTTAATTGCCTCTGAATCATTAAGATGTCTCTTGCAGCAAACCTACATGGCATTTCAAATGAGCTAGGTGAGATAAGACACATTGATGTTTAATGGGGTGTTTGAGCCCCTTCACATTCCAAGTAACTGTTCTAAGCTGCATCATAAACATATATGTACAACTGCTGTAACAAAGAAAAAAACAATGCATATCAAATTTAGGAAACCAAAGAAAAAAGGCAGGATAGTAATAGGAAAGAAACGGAGGAAGACCACCTCCGGAAGTTGTGTAGGCATTAACGTGGCAATTCAGGGGCCAGAGTCAGAGCGCTAATAGAAGAGAAAAAGAAAAGGAATACCCCGAGGGGTAGCGAGACATCGGAGCACCTGAAAGAGACAGACCAGAGTGACTTCAGCGCAAAAAAGTGATATTACATCTAACAGATGAACACGAGGTTCAGGAAAAGAGAGCACATTTAATGCAGGACGGACACACCATTCTGAGAGACCAAATAACGTAACAAACTGCAGTAAATGAATGAGGCAGCGGATAATAAAAAAATAACCAGACTTGCCAGTGGAAACATGTAGGGATACAATTAGGATGGTGTGAAGGAGATACAATAGGGAAAGGTACGTAAGGATTCCATTAAAAGAGTTGTATTGGAGAAAAAAAGAAAAAAATGAAAACAATCAATATACAATACTAAGCGTCACAATTAATATTAAACTGTTGTGAAAAAGAACATTAGAGTCCTATAAAATTAGATCCTCAAGTGGTTGCTGAAACTCCCAGTTCCATAGCTTCGGTCTTGTTGATTGATTGATGATTTGTAGTTCCTCGAAGGAGTTGATTTGTCCTTTAATGTGACTTTTGTAGAGGGATGTATTAAGTAGCCTGTATGTAATATTCAAGGATTTAATTTGGGGACGTAGATCCAGAAATTGTTTGCAACATGCAGCTGTAGCAGAAGAGCAATTTTGTGTGAAGAACACCTTGTGACCTGACCATTGGAGAGCGCACACCTTTTTGGCGTCGGAGAGGATCTGCATCAGTTTCTGTAAATTGGAGAAAGAGAATAATAATAATTTGCCTAGATCGTGCATGAGGGCCAGTTAAAACCCATGGACCTAAATGATGTGCATGTTGAATAGAAAGAGAGGGGAGGCAGTAGGCAGAAGAAGAATGGAATTTTTCACTGTTTTTTAAGAAATGCAATCATGTTAGAGCCTTCTGAGCCCTCTGGGCTACCAAAAAGACTACGTTTGCTTCTCCATTTCCTATTTTCTAAATTTTTGGTAAGCCTTTTCAGTTGAGCTATGTCCTTGGAAATCAGAGTTCACAAGGTTACTAACTCTGTTACAGAAAATAAATCCGTTGGTCGTGTTGGCACCATTGCGCCTCAGTACGTTGCAATGAGGCACTGGTATCCATCATGAATGGTTTTAATGCTCGTAATTCCTCTGATGTCAGCCAGGGTTAGATGTGTAGGTGATTTTGAGGGAGTCTAGGTCTTTATTCGGCCGTTTGACCGAGGTGGTGTTAGACAATTTTTTTGCAATTGCGCCAGCAGCATGGGAGAAAGAGGAGCTGTCCTTTTAAGTTTGTAGCGCTTTCCATTGTAATAGTTGGTGGTAGAGCGGATTTTGTTACATGAGTGCACACAACACTGGCTGGCAGCTGTTCTGAAATTTGTGAATTCTCCCCATATAGAGCAAAGGCAAATTGGTGAGAGAAAAACAACACTGTTAAGCCTGGTGGATATACATTCAAATGAGGAGGCAGTAACTTAATTGCAGTATCTAAAAACAATTGCTGTCTCAGGGTACATTTCTGCAGAAAACCCCTCAGCAAAGAATAGCATATTGAAGGGAAAAGTTAAATAAACATGCACAGTATTGACTTTCCCATTTAAAATGTCTTTCAATTGAGGAGATGAAGAGTATTTCGTATAAGGTAGAAATTGGGGGCCTGAGGACCTTGAGGCAAGCAGAAAGCTTGACACGCAGTAAGAAAAACAATGACCTTGGGTGCGTTGCGTAGCATTAAGATGGCGGCCTTTTTACAGTATGTCAAACTTTGCACTAAAATGGAGTCCGCATTGCCTCAAAACAAACAATGCGGGCTTGGTCGGAAAGCCACTGTTTTCCAATGCACAAGGTCATCTGCCAAGAAAAAGAAGAAAAGCTTGATGCCCTAAATTGAGTCATAGAGCGCCAAAGCTGCACGGAGCACTACGGAGCTGCGTTTGTCTTGGGGGGCGGCCAGCCACTCCACCACCACCCATCCCGTGTCTTTTTCTTGAGTCTTGAAAACTAACAAGACTTCATTCAGCAGCTGGCATAGCAATCTGAAGAATATGGCATGTACTGAGTTACTGCCAGAATGTAGTCGACCTCACAAAAAAAGATGTTAACGGTCAACACCCAAAGCTAGAAATTCCGGATCCAACCACTAGATGGTGGTATAATGCACAGCATATGAATCTTGAGAAGTTTCACCCTGCATCATGACTCTCAGTTGTCACACACCTTCTCTCACCCTATAAATGTATCCGCTCACTGGAGACCAGTGACCTATGTACCTACTGGGAATGTATACTCATTTCCAAAGAATATGTTTTCATTGAATACATATGTATAATGCCTACGTGGAGGTCTTTGCATACTTTTAATAAACATTATTGTCTCAATACAGATTGCAGGGCAGATTCCCAGGACGGCCGGGCCTATATGAAACCTCTTTGGAGAGATCTTAGCTTTTTCCTACGCTCCTAGGGATGGACTTGCTTCTCTATTCAGTGCTAATGACTATAAATAAAGATCCCATGGTAGAGGAGGATTAGTTACTTACCTGTAATTCTGGCAGATTCTTTGTTGTGGCCATAAGCAACCACCCTCAAAGAAATAGTAAAGGAATTAACCTTGGATCCTTGATCTCCACAAAAAGAGACCTGGCTCTGTTGATGGGGCATGAAGAGAGAGTGGTGGTATGCTAGTCCTTAAAGGAGTAAGCTCCATTTTCGCAACGTTTTAGGATACCGCCTGTTCGTTTACATTGTCTTTCTGTTCTCTTGCCTTTTCTTTACAAAAAGATTCTGTAATAGTTTTCCTCCCACTATTCTGAATATGGTGACCTTTTTCAGTTTTTTTAAATTTGTTGCTTTAAAAAATATTTTTAAATATGCCAATATACCCTTTTATAGGGTGTCCAAAGTATTCTATTTTCAAAAACAAATAAAAGAAAATTGCCTTTATTTGTGTGTACTTTGTAGAAAGTGCACTGAAATCCCACGCTTTGGTGGCACAACTTGATGCTCATGACTATTCTGAAGAGTCCCCAGGAGGATAACTAGGAGTATAGGTGAAGAACCATTCCTTCTCCGGTCTGCATTATTTTAGCACTAAATCGCCCGAATGGTCTTCCCCTCACGTAGTACTGATTCCCTTTCTGTGTATTATCCTATTCCTCATTCTCCTGCCTTTTCAAAACATTTCTGATCTCCTTTTTCTCCGTCTCATGGCTCCATGCAAATTGATTAAGATTTCCCATGTCCCTCCTCCCATGTAGAACTACAGTGTTGTACATATTGCCTCCCCTCCCTAACCTCCACCCCAGTAAGTACTCTTTCTGTTGCACCCGCTATCACCACCTGTAGTGTCCTACATCTCATCTCCTAAGACTTTCACTGAGCTGTACATCCTCAATACTTACTTAGGATGTTTTGGGCTTTAGGACAGTGAGTGTGTGCAGACCTCAAAAGCAGATGAGAGAGGATATGTGGTAGAAATCTGTGAATAGGGTTGATAAAAGGGATGTGATGTGATTCATATTTCCCCAGCATGGCGATAATCTGGGTACTGCTGTTGCTATTAAACTCATCCTTCGCTTTCCGTTTTGTTTCTCCCCTTCCTCTTATCCCCTTGCAGGTTCTGGTTTTCCTGGCCTAGGTGTTTTTCCCGAAACATTCCCTTCTGGAAATCCTGGCACTCCAACAATGAATGAGTTCAACCCGGGCCCCCCTCCAATATCCTACCAGTCTGATATTCCCAGCAGCTTGCTCACTCCAGATAAACCATCAGCCCCTCCAATCAGCGGACAGGTAAGAGAAGGATCTCATTTCTCCAGCTTTTGCCATTCCCTGATTGAAATACTGCTCCATCATCAGAGCACTGTTTATGATCATTGGTTATACCTTAACTTGCCCTTTAAGCGGCAGTGCAGCAGCATTGTCACTGTCTTCATAAGTCCGTATTTAGTATCATACAAGGGCAGACTACGATATGCTTCTGCTGCACCTGATTCTCCATCCTTCCTAAGTCTTTTTGCTATTGTTCAATGTGTGCAGAAAACAGTTTTAATCCGTTGTTTATCTGTTCTCTTCAGATGCCCCCTTCTGGCAGAATGGACCCTTCACACAACTCTGTTCCACAGGGCATGCACAACCCAAGCCTGAGTGGCCAATCAGCACAGCAGCTTCATCACCGGAATCCTCCACCCCAGTCTCGGCAGCAGCTGGGCCAGCCGGGGGGGACTGTACATGGTGGTGAGCTACCGTTTAACCCCTCCTCTGGCATGGGTGGGCCACCAGGCATGCCAGGAGACCCACAGGAGCCCTCACTTGACGTAAGTAGCCCCAGTACCATCTAAGTGGGTCAGGGGGTGCATTTGGGTTTGAGTGGGACTTAGTATGACCTGTTTGAAGTACCAATAATGTTAACCGGCAGTTTGGAAACTCATGTGTGCAATATTGGACCTACACATGTTTCTTCAGCTTTCCAATAGAGAGAGGACAATGGGATGAAGCCCTGTTTTAGTGGCAGAGTGCTGTTGCTGGAGAGACATGTGGGGTTTGTCAGTCTGACCTGTTAATCATAGTATCCAATCCTGCCAGCATTGACTCCTCTTTTGTTACTTCTGCAGTTCATAAAAGCAAATGCCTTTGATATGAATGTAAGCAGGTGGCATTGGCTGAATATTCCCCAATATCAAAATAGGACAAATAAAAAAAGGCTCATCTTTGAAACGTCAGATGAAGCAATACAAACTTTCCCAGTATGTGTGCTGTAAACCTGTTCTTAATCATAGGATCTTTCAGATTTAATTTCCTTGCTTCTCATTGGACATGTCCTCCAAACACCTCCCAGTTTCACTTTATTCTTCCTCTGTTTTCCCCGTTTGGTGGGGAATGGGCCAAGTATATCTCCTGTCCTTGTCCAGTGTCTTTCACTAGTCTCGTGCGTCTGGAGAAACTTTTTTTTTTTACTGGCTCTAAAAGTGTGCAGGTGTTAACAATTCACCTCCCCATTCTGTGACCTAGCTTGTCCTTACCCACCCTCCACCTGTGCATTCTGTCTTGTTTCCATCTGCTCTGTCCTGCCCACCCCCTCCCAATCCCCTCACACGGTCTGTGGTGTTTCATGCTCCTGCCCACCTTCCTTCTGCCGTCTGTGGTGTTGCTTGATACTTCCCTCCTCTCACCATCTGTGGTCTTGCTTGACCCCCCCGCCCTCCCTTGTATTGCTTGCCCATTCCACCCTCCTCACAGTGTCAGTCAGTTTGCTAGACCCCATCCTGTTTTGTTTGCCCGTCCCGCCCACCACAACCATGTTGCACAACAGCTATGGTTAAAAAACCTTGACAATAGGTCTTGCATATGTGAGACCTATTGAATTTGTCAGAGCTTGTTTGTTTAGTTAAGTACCACCAATGTTTTCGCCATGTTTGGGCCCTGAGTTTACTACTAGTAATCTTGGGTGTTTTATGTCACTTACTCTGACATTTTAGTAGTGGTTTTACTGAGGAATTAAGGTGTCTACTGATGTCCTTGGCGGAAGAAATTTAATCAGATTCCCTGCTTCTGGACTTTTGCATGGTTAGAAGGTTTAGACGTGATAAAATTCATTTTATCCACACCCTTTCCTAGAAGTACTGTCAGGCCCAATTAAAACCAGATTTCATACTCCATAACTAGATGTAATCCTGGCTAGCAGTTCACTTCAATCTGTGGTAATTTCTCCCTCCGCTCTGCGGTAACGGCACTGCTCTGTATACTTCTGCTGCTAAGAATGAACAGAGAACAATTTCTGTTATGCCTGCAATAGTCTGAAAGCAGTTAAAAACTTTGTGAGACAAATAAGCCTAAAGCTTAATGACGCCAAAAGTGAAATACTTACCCTAGAACCCCTTCACAGCCTGAAGACAATTTACACTCTTGGTCCCCTTCTATCTACTTAGGTGAAACTACAAATCAAAAATAAGACCAGGAACTTAGGCACTGGTTGGAATACTATCTATCTTAAGCCTCTAATTGGAACAGTTGTCAAATCATCTTTAGACCAACTAAAACTGCTGTTACAGTATTACCTGTTTGCATCATGTATAGTTGTGGATCACAGGTTGTACACAGTCCTGCCATCTGTTTTTTTCCTTCAAAAAAGTATTTTCGGTTTTGAGGTGACTCTTGATAACTGCCCTTGTTAACAATAATGCACCAGGACAGACTTTATACCTATATTTTTTTGCTCTGCCATCGGGTTCAGACATGCTTCAGGTGTTCTGTTACTGCTGCGCACCGAAGTCCAGATTTTGATGTTGGAAGCAAATGGCACAGATCTATCATGATATAAAGTGCATTTTAACTGGGGCGGTGGAGTGAGCTAAAGAATGATGATGGATTAAACCCAGATCAGTTGACTGGGAGTGAGTGTTTGATTTGCTCCAACTCTGTCCATCATTCCCTTTGGTATCGCTTTGGTCTCCCACTTTGGGACAGAAAAGTTTGAGTCTGGAGCAAAGTTCTAAGATAGTGTATTGTTAGGTAATACACAGTTTTAAATTCTGCTTCTCTTGAAACAATAATATGTTTTGGTCTTAGTTGCATCGGATTTGTATTATTTGCCTGCCGAGTTACCTGAATGAGCGTGCGTGTTGAATGAACGTGTGTGTTGAACGCGCGCCGCCTTCAGCTTGAAAAAGATTATTTGGCACCAACTGGATCGAAGGTGTGTACACTGTTCCATGATGTTGCACCAGAACTTGTGAGTCACCATCTGCTGCAGTTGTCAAATATGCCAAAGGAGTCCTCTAATGACGAAAGAGGAGGACTAGCTGGTAGTCCAGTCTTGCTTATGTGTCCTCAAATGATTCTGACTTCAAAGGCAAATAAACTGCAGGGTCCATTACCTTGAGTTTCTGAAATGGGCACAGTGGCCCAGGCAAAATATGCTCCACTTCGGACAGCCTCTACCATCCATGCACTGAACATTTTCTCATTTAAAAGGAACCTTGGTTCCAAGCCAAAGAACTGTAAAGAGAGAGAGATGAATTTGCCAGATGAATTTGATTTTAAAATGGCTTGATAATATGCACCTTGATGCCGGAGGAACCAAGGTACTACTCTTCAAAACAGAACCCATGCTAACCAGCCTTCAGCACCAAGGATGACTCTATCTGAACAGAGCTGTTGTGTTGCTTTTTGAAAACTGGTCCATCTTACCCCGGGGGGATGACGTTAGGTTTGTCTTTGGTCTACATAATTGCTGGCAGCCCTTGCTCACTTGTTTAAAGTATTTCTATCTGGAAGTATGTTTATTTGACTCTGAACGTACTACAAGATAGTGAGCAGCTGAAGGCTAGATAGCGAACTATGTACATTTACCTATTCATAGTGTCTCAAGACTACATTTCATTACACAGTTGCCTTATTAAAAAAAACGGTGGATTACTTTCAAAGAAGCTATATCAGAGGAGCTCCGGGCCTACATTTTTTAAGAGAAGAGTAAACCCTGCCCAAACAATACCATACATGCCTCCTCACTTTCTGTACATTCAGTCTTTTATCTTTCAGCTGACCATTTGCCTTTGTACCTCGACCCAGAGTCCACAGACCAACAAGATGTTGCTTGACAAAATTAGAGAACAGACCTGCAGGATGACCAGCCTTTGGAGCCTTACCCTGTCAACCTTTGCTGCTATGACACTTTGTCACATTATGCTCTCATATATAGGCAGCACAGTGACTTTATTGATGACTTATGCTGAGTAAATGCTTGAATAGGAGATCAACCTCCAGGTGGTGAATCGTCACTTCCAGCGTTACGGCAACTTCGATATACATCTATTTGCCACAAATGAGGTTGCACATTTTCAAAACTTGGTGTCCAGGTATTCCAGTTCCTTACGTGTGGCACATGGTCAAGCTTATATAGATATGTTGGTCAGGGATATGTGCGTATGCTTTTCCTACCACTGCTACTGACTCCATATGTTGTCAGGAAACTTCAGAAAACACCTATAAAATTGATCCTCCTAGCTCCCACATGGGGGCAATAATCCTGTTTCTCAGCATTTCTAGAACTATTCATTTTGCAGCGTGACTCTCTGGATTCACTATGCTGTGCATTATTCCGCGGTCTAGTGGTTGGGTCCGGAATCGTAATCTTTCTCTTTTTTTATTTTTTCGTAGCCCAGGTGGGCGTCGACGTCCCACCTTTTTGTGCCCTTCCCATGATGTCAGCACGCTTCCTGCGGAAGCTCCCACCTTTGGGCGCCATCTTCAGATTCTTTTTTCCGCCGTTGTCTGGATCGTCACCGAGAGGTTCCAGAGTTTTTGGAGAAAAGAAGGAAAAGACTGAAATCTACCGAAAAAGTTTGGAGAATGCTTCCAGAAACAAGACCACTGAGCCGGGACGACGAAGGAGGAGAACATCAAAGACTGCGGCGTCCAACGTAGAATGCGCACACAGGGGGCCACCTGAGCGCATGAATGGACAAGATCCTGTTCAACTTCTGCCGCAATTGCCACCAAAAATACGTGCAGAAGGACCAGCACCCAGTTTGCAACCTCTGCCTGCCGGTCAACCACGAGAGCAAGAATTGCAAAGCCTGCTCCGTCTTCACCCTGACGACCCTCTGGGTGAGAGAGCGAGGCAGAGGAAAGCCAACTACAGCATTCAAGGCCAAGGTCAACCTCTGTCGCTTCGAGACTTGGGCCTCTGCAGTGAGGAAGAGGACAACATCGCCGAAGAAGCAGATGTCTTCACGGTTGTAGAGACCGATAAGAAAACATCAAAAGAGGTAGAGACGTCGACCCCTAAAGCCCCAACAGACTCTCGTAAGCCTGAGTCAGACTCTCGAAAAACAGAGTGAGTCTACGAAAGGAGCACGGACGCTGAAAATTTAGAAGGCCGCAGCTGCATCCAAGGACAAACAGCCCAGCGGATCCTTCGAAAAGGACTCCCAGACGGCAAAAACACAAGAAAAACGAAGGTCGTCGAAGCACGTCCCCGAAAAGGCGCGCATGACGCGGAAAGAAAAGGACCCGAAGGCGACTTCGACGTCTACGTTGAAGAGATCGTCCGAAACACTCGACGCTGAACAGGCCACCAAGATGGGAAAGTAAAAAGAGCAGGCTCGAGGCCGAAATGTATAACATCCTGCAAAGGAAAATCAAGGGGAGAGGGGTTGGCCTAACGGCTAAGGCGCTCGACCTCGGATCTGGGTTCGAGTCTCGGTAACGACGCCAAAAACCCCCTGTGATTCTGGGCAAATCACTTAATCTCCCCGTGCCTAAAAAATGAAAGTGTGTCCTCATGTAACGTAATTGGTGCTATGTAAAGCGCTCTGATAACTGATTCGGTTAGGTTCTAGTTTGCGCTATATAAAACTCTGCAAAAAAAAAATTTTTTTACGAGCGGATGAAGAGGTTCACCATCCCGTCGACGACTATCTTCGAGCTCGAGGACTAAGAGGAGTTCGACGCGAAGATCCGCCGTAAACTCCAGAGACCCAAGAACACCAAGAGGAAGAGGGCCTATACTATGACGAGGAAGGCGAGAAAGACCAGCACACAAATTTGGGCTCGGCATCCTCGGTGGCGCAGGACCTGGATTGGCAGGATGCCGAATACCCGGAAGAGGCCTTGGTATCTACAACATGGTCATCAGGAATGCGGCAACAGCTTATGGAGTGAAACTGGAGGAAGATTAACCAAAAGCATGCTTCCTCTTAGAGACCCTGCTGGCCACTCAAACCAGGAGTCAATTCCTCCCCATGCTACCAAGTGTCCTGGACCAGGGGAGGGAGACATTCAAAGAACCATCAAGCTGCAGGTCTGTCACACCTAGGACAGAGAAGAAATACAAACACTCTTCTAAGGATCCTCCCTATATCCAGGGATCCATCATTGCAGCAACAGCCAGAAAAAGGGCCAACGTTCCCACAAACTCGGGCCACCACCAGACAAAGAGTAAGAGGATAGACCTCACTGGAAGGAAAATAGAGAGGAATGCAGCAGTACACTGGCGCATTGCCAACTCTGATGCCCTACTCAACAGACATACGTACCAGCATTGGGATGAGGTCGGACAACTGCTCAAACACCTCCCTGAGCAATACCAACAGAAGGCAACACACCTGGTGGAGGAAGGCAAGAATATAGCAAACTCATGTCTTAAAGCAGCCCTGGATGCGGCAGACGCGTCCCGCAGGCTCATGATGATCTGGGTCACAGAGAGAAGGCATGCCTGTCTGAGGATTTCCGGCTTCAAGCCAAAAGTACAGAATAACATTCTGAACACCCCCTTCAATGGAGAAACCCTTTTCGGAGCACCAGTGGATAAGAAACTCACCCAACTCAAAAAGGAAAATGAAACTGCAAGGTCCATGGGGGGCCTTGCAATTCAGAGGAATGAGAAGAGGCACACCGACACGGAGGCCAAACGGAGGAGGGGGAAACCAGCCGGGAACATCACATCAGACATTCCAGCAGGGCTACCAGGGCGCCAATCAAGCACAGCAGGGCCAGCAAAAACAAACCTGGCAATACCAGCATCGGGGCCAGCCCTTTCGCGGGAGGGCAAATGAATGAGGGCAAACAAGAGGGGGCCAGCAACCCACCTCAAAGTGACTCCGCACCACCAAGCGTGCCCACCCACACAACACCTCTATGGGAGGGGCACAACAAAGTCAACAAAAAAGGGTTCCACGGACTAAAAATCAACGAACATGCAACCCCAGTAGGTGGCAGACTAAAACACTTCTTTCAGGAATGAAAGAAAACAACAACAGACAAATGGATACTGAACATCATACAGTTCGGATACTGCGTAGAACTGGAAAAGAAACCGCTAAACAGGAAACCAAAAAGAAAAGCGCGCTCAGCAAAAGAACTAGCGCTACTCCTGGAGGAAGCACAAGAACTCCACCGCAAAGAAGCCATAGAAACAGTACCATTCAAAGAAAGAAGCAAAGGAGTGTAACGTTAAAACCCATCCTGGACCTACGGTTCCTAAACCAATACATAAGAACACAAAAATTCAAGATGACATCTCTACAAGAAGTCATTCCCCAGATAAGGGACGAAGAGTTTGTCCACCGTAGACCTAAAAGACGCCTACCTACACATTCCCATGAACAGAAAGCACAAACATCTACTAAGATTTGCCATCGACAAAGCACACTACCAGTTCACTGCCCTGGCCTTCGGACTAAGATCCGCACCAAGGGTCTTCAGGTGCCTCGCAGCTGTGGCAGCGCACCTAAGGAGGGAAGGCATCCAAGTATACCCCTACCTCGACGACTGGCTAATAAAAGCAAGTTCTTACGAACAATGCAAAGAACGTGCAGAGTGGGTCACAAAAACGCTAACAGACCTGGGATTCTCAATACACTGGGGGAAATCCTCAATGGAACCAGAACAAGTGAAGATCTTCTTAGGCGCACAGATCAACACCATACAGAGCAAAGTGTTCCCCAGCGACAAGAGAACGCTTGCCCTGCTGAAGGAGACACGTCAGTGCCAGAAGGGGCAAGCTCTGACAGTGAGGACATCGAGCAAGATCATGGGGATGGTTGCGTCCTGCATACACCTAGTCCGCAATATACGGCTACACATGAGACCATTACAGGAATGGCTGCAACAACAATGGTCACAAGCTACAGGAAGTTGGGAAGATCTAGTGGTTGTAACGCACCTAGTGCAAGAGGAGATGGCGTGGTGGAACAAGGAGAACATAACCTAGGGTAAGCCGTTAACACCACGAAACCCAACAGTGACCATCACCACAGACTCATCCCAGAAGGGATGGGGAGCGCACATGCACCAACTCAAGCTGTGGGGCGTATGTACTCCAACAGATGCGATCAAGCACATCAACTACCTGGAACTAAAGACCGTGTTCCTCGCCCTAAAAGCCTTCCAGAAACCACAGTACGGGCAAAGAGTGTTGATACAAACCGACAACACCACAACGATGTTCTACATCAACAAACCGGGAGGAACACAATCAGTCGCACTATCCAACCTAGCGCAGGACATATGGAGATGGGCCATCCCACTCAAAATAGACCTCCTAACTATACACCTACCAGGGAAGGACAACATGGAGGCAGACTGGCTCAGCAGACAGACATCGGCATCTCACGAGTGGGAGCTCAATGCACAAGAAACACAAAGGGTATTCAAGAAGTGGGGGACTCAAACAATAGACCTATTTGCAACACACCAGAATGCAAAATGCTGATACTTCACATTCAGTCAACCAGGGGAACAATCCCAGGGGAATGCCCTATGGATAAGCTGGTCGAAAACATTTGCCTACGCTTTCCCCCCCCGATACCACTGATTCACAGGGTTCTCCGCAAATGCAGAACCAGCAACATGACGCTGATTCTGGTGGCACCACAGTGGGCCAGGCAGTCCTGGTTCTCACAAATAGTGGAGATGGCGCAGAGGCCACCTCACAGATTCGGGAAAAGAAAGGACTTACTCTCCATGCAAAACAGAGAGGTACTCCAGCCAGAGAGCCTCTGGCTAGCGGCATGGCTCCTGAAGACATACAGTTCGCACACCTGAAACTGCCCGAGAGCACACTGTGGGTTATACGAGAGGCAAGAAGGCCTACCACACGGAGGTGCTATGTGGCAAAATGGAAAAGATTCACACAATGGTGTATCAAGAAAAAACTGCACAAAAAGATGACAAAGGAATCAACGGAGCTTAAATATTTAACACACCTGCTAAAATCAAACCTAGTTTCACCTCGCTGAGAGTACACCTAGCAGCGATAGTAGCCTACACAAGAGGAGAGACAGGAAAGAGCTTCTTTACATCACAAGTAGTAAAAAGATTCCTGGAAGGAGCTAAAAGGATAGCACCATCCAAAAGGATGCCACCACCGGCATGGAACCTTAACTTAGTCCTAACAGAGCTTATGAAAGCGCCTTTCGAACCCATCCATAAGGCCTCACTACAAATGCTCACAATGAAGACAGCTTTTCTAGTGGCAATCACCTCGCAACACGGGGTATGCGAACTGCAAGCACTAACGGTACAAGAACCTTACATCCAAATACACAATGACAGGGTAGTGATGAGAACGGACCCACACTGTATGCCAAAGGTGGTGTTGAGGTTTCACATGAACCAGACAATTCAAATACCAAGCTTCTTTCAGAAACCATCCACAAGCGTAGAGAGGGCACTGCACACTCTGGATGCTAGAAGGGCAGTAATGCATTACATGGAAAGAACCAAAGAGCACAGGAAAACAAAGCAGTTCTTAGTGTCCTTTGCGAGCAGTTTCCTGGGTAGACCAATAACAAAGGGCACCATCGCACGATGGATCGCACAAACGATACAATTCTGCCACAAGCAGGCAGGTCAAGAACTACACTAGGGGGCACAAGCCCACTCTACCAGGAAAAAGGGAGCAACAATAGCCTTCCTGGCTAACGCACCCATTCAAGACCTATGCCTGGCGGCAACATGGGCTTCGGTGCACTCATTACTAAGCACTACTGCGTGGATATACAAATGAACAAGGAAGCACAAGTAGGACAGAAAAGGCTTCAACATATATTCAACAACCAACGCTCATCTTCCACCCAGCCGCCACAAACATAACAAACCTCTACAAAGTCTATGCACAGCATAGTGAATCCAGAAAAATTCACGCTGCAAAACGAATAGTTTCTTACCTGTCGGTGTAGTTTTGCAGCTTGAAGATCTTTCTGGATTCACTAGCGAACCCACCCACCCCTGCCAGAAAGATGAGGCAGGAGAAGAAGGTGGAAACACAAGGAAATATACAAAGAGACACCTTAAGAGACAAAGTTGAAATTCATTTACTTTCAAGGAAGAACTTCAAAACATCGCAAAAGGATTCACGAACACAAATCAAAAACGAGAAAAAAAAGATCAAAAGATGGCGCCCAAAGGTGGGAGCTTCCACAGGAAGCGTGCCGATGTCACAGGAAGGACACCAAAAGGTGGGGCGTCGACGCCCACCTGGGCTACGAAAAAATAAAAAAAGAGAAAAGACTACGATTCCAGACCCAACCACTAGACCGCGGAATAATGCACAGCATAGTGAGTCCAGAAAGATCTTCAAGCTGCAAAACTACACCGACAGGTAAACTATTCGTTCACACTCACAAGAAGCTACAGCTATGCTCAGATCTGCATCCACTCTAAGTTGGAACTTGACTATCTTCAGTACTTGTACAATTGTCTGTTTTGTTTATAAGCAACTATTGGAGCTATCAGTCAAGTTGTAAGGTTCCTGTTAACACCTTTATGCAATAGGGTGATCCTGCTCAAATTAGCACCAGTACCTTCAAGGAACCATATTATTCTTCCTGTGAGCCCTTCTACTTGATCCCATTTCAAAACCTCTTATGGAATGTGGTTTTCCTTGTAGTCATAACTTTTCAACAGAGTAAGTAAACTCCAGGCTTTGACGGTTGAAACCCCTATTATCTAAGTCCAGTAAGACTTAGTTGCCCTCAGATCAAACCTTTTTTTCCTGCCTAGTGTTTCTCCTTTTCAAAGACACTCGAAAGATCAAAGACGTCTAAAGACGTTCAAGGAAAGGACGCTTCGACGTCGAAACAAGAGAAGTCTGAAACCTCAGAGGTTCAAGAGCTAAAATGACAAGACTGCGACACCGACTCCCCAGACGAGGTGGTTGATACCTATCCTTCAAGGCCTTCACCTCCAGACAACATTGGTATGTACAACCAAGTCATCAAAAAGGCTGCAGATACCTATGGAGTACAACTTGATGAAGAAAAACCACAATCATGTTTGCAACTCGAAACTTTAATGTCTACACAATCAAGGAACAATTCCTCCCTATGCTACCAAGTGTACTAGATAAGGGAAAAGAGGCATAAGGAGCCTGCCACATGTAAGGCAGTCACACCAAGAGGAAAGACAGCATACAAACACTCCTCCAAGGACTCTATTTACATCAAGGGGTCAGTAGCAGATGACTCAATTTTAACAGCCACGGTAAGAAAAAGGGCTTATGTACCAACCACGACGGGTCCACCACCTGACAAAGGAAACAAGAGGATGGCCCTTATGGGGAAAAAGGTTTAGTGAAGTGCAGCAAATTAATGGCACATAGCAAATTCTAATGCTTTGCTGAACAGACATGAATACCAGCACTGGGAGGAGGTAGGGTAGCTACTAAAGCACCTCCCTGAAAAATTCCCAAAAAAAGCAGGCCACTTAGTAGAGAAAGGAAAGAATATAGCGAATACATGCGTAAAATTTACACTAGATGCAGCAGAAATCTCAAGTAGGCAGATGATCGGCATCCTGAAAGAAGGCACGCATGGCTGCAGATCTCCGGTTTCAAACCAGAGGTGCAGAACAAAATCCTTAAACTCACTGTTTAATGGAGAACACCCGTTTGGAAGCGTAGTGGACGACAAACAAAACCAAATAAAAAAGGACAACGAAACAGCAAGACGTCGGGAACGTCAACCGCTACCTCCGGAAGGAGAAGTTCAAGATGTTGAAGCTAGCTCAGGTATTGTCTGACCTCGGCCCTGGAGACTGGATAGTGTTGGACTTGCAGGATGCACATTTCCACATACCCGTCCTGCCGACCCACCAGCGTTATCTGCGGTTCACGGTAGGCCTTGAGCACTTTCAGTTTACTGTGCTCCCCTTTTGGCCTCACCAAAGCCCCTCGGGTGTTCACAAAAGCGATGGCGGCGTTCGCAGCTCATCTGCGCAGATCAGGGGTTCTAGTCTTCCCCTATCTCGACGACTGGCTGTTGAAGGCGAGCTCGCCCCAGGCAGTCGTTTCCCATCTCCAGACTACGGCCGACCGCCTGCATTTGCTGGGGTTTTCCCTCAATGTGCCGAAGTCGCACCTGATTCCCTCTCAGAAGCACCTTTTTGTTGGAGCGGTTCTGGACTCGGCGCAGTTTCGGGTTTATCCTCCCGAGCAGCGAGTCCGGGATATTCAGCCTACGATTATGATCTTTCAGCCTCTATCCCGGGTTTCGGTCAGGATGACCCCCCGGCTACTGGGCCTGATGGCCTCCTGCATCCTGCTAGTGGATCATGCCAGATGGCCTATGCGGGCTCTGCAGTGGGACCTGAAGTTCCAGTGGGCACAGCATCAGGGCAACCTGTCTGATCACGTCCATATCTCGGAGGGCACTGACAACAATTGCGGTGGTGGCTCACAAATCGCGATTGGGTCAATGGCAGATCCCACTCCCTTCCCCAACCGGAACACGCAGTTGTGACGGACACGTCCCTTCTGGGATGGGGTGGCCACATGGGAGAGGCGGAGATCCAAGGCTCTGGCAGAGTCCTGGCTCCATATTAACCTTCTGGAGCTTCGGGCGATCCGACTTGCACTGAAGGCATTCCTTCCCTTTGTCATGGGGAGTGTAGTGCAGGTGTTCAAACAACACCACCGCCATGTGGTACTGCAACAAACAGGGCGAGGTGAGGTCGTCGACCCTATGTCGGGAGGCTCTGCGCCTCTGGACATGGCTGGAACATCCGGGCATTTCCCTGGTGGTTCAACACCTGGCAGGTTCTCTGAATGCCAGGACGGAGTAACTCAGCCGCCGGTGCATGAAGTATCACGAATGGCGTCTGAACTCTGACGTGGCGCAAGGTCTCTTTCAGCAGTGGGGTGAGCCTTGGTTAGATCTATTCGCCACCGTAGAAAATGCACAATGTCATAAGTTCTGTGCATTGGAATTTCCAAGGTGGCACTCGCTAAGCAACGTTTTTCGTCGCGAGTGGAGTTGCGGTCTACTATACGCCTTTCCGCCCATATACCACTTCCACCCAGAGTGCTGAAGATCAAGCGCGACCGGGCCTAAGTCATTCTTGTGGCTCCAGACTGGGCTCGAAGAGTATGGTATCCCGAGCTACTCAGCATGGCTATCGATCCCCCAATCCGACTGCCCCTTTGGGAGGATCTTCTGTTGCAGCAGGGGAGGGTCCTCCACCAGAACCTGTCCAGCCTCCACCTCCTTGCATGGCGATTGAACAGCGGCAGTTGACTTCTTTTGACCTGCCTCCCGAAGTTTGTGATGTAATTTTGGCAGCCTGGTGTCCCTCCACTAAAACTGTATACGCCTGCAGCTGGAATACATTTGTGGCATGGTGTAAGAAAGTGGCTCTGTATATACTGGACCAAAGTAAGGTACAGAGTCCACAGTCCCCAGAGGTATGGCAGAGGCTAAAGTTACTCTCTAAAGTGGTAGCTTGGTCGAGCAATAAGGCAGTATCAGAGGACAGTGTAAAGCATCTGTTGTATACACTCAGTCAGCAAATGGTCTCACACACTCCAGAACTGATCTCTAGGCCAATTGTTTTGAATATAAAAATATATAGTTACTTTTTTTAGAACGACAGTAGGTCTCATAAATACTTTCTCAGAATGAGATGTTGCAATTGAATCCTTTCAAATAGCAATAGACTTTGGAATGCAGTAGTTGCAGTTGTTGCAATATGCAACACAAGTTTAAACACAAAATAACATTGAGCTTAATGGGAAGTTTTAAGTAAATGCAATAAAATCACTTTACAAATGTTTTTCTTACTCAGGGCTGGATCCTGAATTCAGCCCTGGTGCATTTCCTGTAAACAGTTTAAATAAATAGTTTTTGTTACACAGACGATTTTTAAGGAATATTTGTAAGTTTTGAAAATCGACAGAAGAAATTCTGGTAAAAACAAGGCAATGTATTCCTATGGAGGAAATTTGAGTTAATAGTAAATCACGGTTATAATGTCTTTTCAGGATCAGTTCTGGGCTCAAAGGTACAGCACTGGGATCTCTCCCGATAACAGGTGAAAAATTTTGTTTTCGTTGATCGGCTGATTTTTAGTGAATATTTTAAAGTTGCAAAATTCGACACTTGGAAGAAATTCTGAGTTAAAACCCAGCCAATGTTACCCTATGGCGAAAAATCAAGTTATCGGTCTTAGGGTAAGTACTCGGCTGGCAGAGTTAAGGTTCTAGGGGTAGACTCGGGGGGGGGGGGGGGGGTGTCTCCCAGGGTCAGGTAAGTACAGTTGTTACACCCGCAGGGGCAGCCGGGTGCAGAGTGAGTAGGCCCAATGTTATCTAATGGAGGATAGGGGGCCTTTGGTTGGTCGCTGCTAGCAGGCAGTCTACCCGGCTGGGGGAGCTGAGCTCCTGGTCACTTAGTCAGGGCAAGTGGGGAAGTAGAGTAGGATAGATGCTGCACTCCCAGTGGCACTTAGACGGCTGGGTGCAGGGTGGTTTTGGACCTTCGGGCGCCCAATGTATTTCAATGGGAGAACTGGAAGTTGAACAAAGGCTGCAGGCTTTGGGATGGAGATTCTTCAGGTGCGACCACCACTTCGAGAGGTAAGTTCGGAACTTGGAGGATAGGTAGACACCCAGGAGTTGGGCGCCGTGGGGCGCCGGGGTGTCTTATGGCGTCGGGAAATCTTACCCTCAGCTGGTCACGGTTGGAGGGGTCCCTGGTTGTGAGGCTGCAGGCGTCGTCAGGAGCGTAGAGGAGGGTCCTTGGGTGCTGGATTCCGGGTCACAGTCGCCGGGGGGACATCCTTCTGGTCTTTGTCCACTCAGGCACGGGCCGGGCTTGGCGGGTGCAGAGTGTGCTGGATACGCGGTTCCTGGCTGGCACCAGGGGTTGTTGCTGTTTGAGCAGAAACACTGCTTGTGGGAGTCCCAGTCTTAAGAGGACCAAGGCAGTCAGGTCCTCCGGGGTTTTCAAGGTTGCTGACCACTGGAGACGCCGGGGTTTAGCAGGAGCAGGTTCAAGGATCAACAGGCCGGTAGGACTGGGGCCAAGTCAGTTGGTGTCGTCCTCTTGTTAGCAGATGCACGGCAGGTCTTCTTGTTTCAAAATCGGGATCTGAGGAAGGAAGGTTCAGGGTGCCCCTAAATAATAAATTTAGGGGCGTTACAGGTAGGGACCAATGGGTCCCTGTTCTGAGGTGAATACACCCCCTATCCTGTCACTCTCCAGTGGGAGGGGGGCAGGAGCCTAGATCTGATTGGGTAGGGCTCCCCATCCTCAAGATGGCGATAGTCAGGAGTTGTGCTTCACCTCGCCTCTCCCACCTGAGGGGTGGGGTTGGCAGAGGCTGGCACACCCCCTTTCCTCACTTAGGGTTTCCCGCCTGTCTTCCCGCCAGAGTGGTGGTCCGAACCTGTGGGGGTCAGTTGCTGAGTACAGCAAGTGGCCTGGGGAAGCTCAAAAAAAAGCGGCATGCCTTTGAAGCTTCCTCTGCCCATCCTGGGGGAGGAGGAGGCTTGGCACCTCGTGCCGGATGTGCATTGTTTCAGGCCCCCGAGAGCGGCAAGTTCTCGACCCAGGAGTCCAGAAACATGTCTGGTGGTGGCAGCCTCGGTAGCCACGCATTCAGGACAGTGGGAGTTGGTTAGGTTTCAGGGGGCATCTCTAAGATGCCCTCTATCGTGCTTTTGGCATTAAATCCCACACTGGCATCAGTGCGGGTGTAATGTGCTGAGAAGTTTGACTTCTCAGTCTTCAGTGTAGCCATTATGGTGCTGTTGAGTTCGTAATGACAACCTCCCAGCACCATATACTCTTAATGGCATCACTGCACTTACAGTGCCCAGGAACGGCCCTGGGTACTGGAGGGGCACAGGGCCCATGCACCTGTGCCCACACCACTGGCATAGTGCACCCAGCTAGAGGGGTTACTGAGGTATGCCAGGGCTGTGTGTTGGTGGGCATGGCACACAGGGCCGGACTGGGAACCACAACCGGCCCTGGCAAAGTGCTCGGCGCCCCTCCTCCCCACTCGGGGGGTTAGAGGTGCCACCGAGCTCATTCCGGGGCTGGTTTTCGGCCGATTTTGGTACAGGGCTGATTTTGCTGCTATGCTGCAAAATCGGCTCTGTAGCAAAAACGGCCCCCAGGGGCCCGAAACCGGCCCCCACCTGTGCGGCGCACTGGGGATTGCCCGGTGCCCGCTATGGCCAGTCCGGCCCTGATGGCACACAGGGATGTGTGCCATGTAGTCTGTTCTGCACCAAGACACTCAGCCTGCGTGTGTGTGTGTCTGTGTCTGTGTGTGTGTCTGTGTCTGTGTGTGTGTGTGTGTGTGTGTGTGTGTGTGTGTGTGTGTCTGTCTGTGTGTGTGTGTCTGTCTGTCTGTGTCTGTGTACAGGGCCCCTAAGGGTGGCACAATAAATGCTGCAGCCCTTAGGGGTCTTCTCTGGTCACAGTGCCCTGGGTACCTAGGGTACCATTTACCAGGGACTGGCCAGAGATGCCAATTGGGTTTAGGGTTCAACAACGTTTTAGGGAAGCAACACAGGCCCTGGGCACCTGATTGGCAGGAACCCAGGGCACACTCAGTCAAAGTACATCAGCAATTCAGCAAAAAGTGGGGGCATACCATGCAAGAAAGATCGCACTTTCTCACACATGGTGCACAGCAAAGGCTGTGGATACCCTTTATGCCCCTCTTTCAGAGGTCCTTCTATTTCTCCTTTCTTTGGCCCAGCAGGGCTCTGCTCTGGGCAATATCAAGGGCTATCGCTCGACCATTTCAGCCTTTTTACTGCTTTTCAAATCAGCCTTCCCTTTTCAAGTGCCCTGTTGTATATAGATTCTTAAAAAGCATTACTCATTTTTCCCTCCCGTTCCATTCATAATGCCTCAGTTAGACTTTAACCTGGTTCTGACATATCTGATGTGTGCTACCTTTGAGCCACTTCACAACTATCCTCCTAGTCTTCTTACCTTGAATACAGCTTTCCTGGTGGCTATCACCATCACTTTGCCTACCTCCTTTCCGCCTTTCTCAAAAGAGGAAGAGAGGCTCCACCGTCTGGACCCAAAACGTGCGCTTTCATTATAGCTCCGGGTCGATGACCTGCTCTTTGTTGGCTACGTGGGCGCCAAGAAATGTCAGGCCATGCACAAGCGGACCATCTCTCGGTGGGTCGTTCTATGCATTAAGGCTTGTTATTCTTTGGCTAAAAAGGAGCCTCCAGTGGGGTTACGCGCCCATTTTACCAGGGCGACGGCAGCCACTACTGCTTTGGGACTTGGAGTTCCCTTGCATGACATCTGTCAGGCAGCTACGCGGGCCTCCCTGCATACGTTTACCAAGCATTACTGCCTGGACAGCTAAGTCAGGAGAGA
Source organism: Lissotriton helveticus (assembly GCF_964261635.1). Taxonomy (NCBI): domain Eukaryota; kingdom Metazoa; phylum Chordata; class Amphibia; order Caudata; family Salamandridae; genus Lissotriton; species Lissotriton helveticus. The sequence goes on from NC_136072.1 coordinate 795,109,299, forward strand.
CTGCTTCTTTGGCGGTACTGCTGACGAAAACCTTCCGGATCCTGTCTGATGCCTGGGGGTAATTCTAAGGTAAGGAATCTATCACTACTAATATTTCTTACAGATATATCGTTACCAAAGGTAAGTAACTTGTGCATTGGGGAAGGTGTTCCCAAATGAAAATAGAATATTAGCCCTACTAAAGGAGAAGCAGGTATACCGGAAGGGGCAAGCTCGGACAGTGGGGAAGCTGCTAGGAATGATAGCTTCATGCATTCATTTTATTCCCAAGATTTGCCTACACATGAGACCATTCCAAGAATGACTTCAAGCAGAATGGTCACAAGCAACAGGGAATTGGGAGGATTTAGTGGTTGTCACGCAAACAGTACAGCAGGAAATAGCATGGTGGAACCAAGCCAACGTATCACAAGGGAGACCTTTCACATAACCAACTCCAGCAGTGACCATAACAATTGACGCTTCACAAATAGGATGGGAAACGCACATGAACAACCTCAAAGCAAGTGGATTGTGGACATAGCAGGATGCTCTGCAGCACCTCAATATAGAGGTAAAAACAGAGTTCCTAGCCTTAAAAGCCTTCCAGAAAGAGCTCTACGGAAGGACAGGTTCGAGGCATGTGGGCTGCTAAATTCATATCTTAGCATTAGATCGCCGCCTATTGTTGGGTCCGGATGATCGCACATTGTTGTCCTGGAAGAGTCTTCGAAGTATCCTGAGATAGGTGGCTCCTCCCCTGGACTACAGTGCGCATGGGCATCGGCTCCATCCCCAGATTGTTTTTTTCCGCCATTGGGTTCGGATGCGGTCTCGACGTCTCTCTGTCGGAACCGAGAAAAACTAGCTTTTTTACGGCCAAAAGGCCTTATATTCTTACGTCGGTATTGTTTGCGCACGGTCTCGAGTTCTTACGTCTCTTGGAGTCGGAATCAGCGGAGTAGTTTCACTCTTCGGACATCGAGGCCTTCTCATCGCGACACGACGCAACTTTTCGGCATGGAGCGGAGTCCGTTTAAGAACTGTCCGCTCTGTGGGTCAAAATACCCACATATAGATGTGCACCCGGTCTGTAACAAATGCCTTTCACCAGACCATAACGAAGACAACTGCATGGCCTGCGCAAGATTCAGGTCCAAGAAGACACTCGAGCTTCGGCGCGCGGTGCGCCTTGAGGCCAGACAAGCGGCCCCGGATCCCGAAAACATCTTCGGCGATCAAGAAGAGGAGGACCGGAGCCATCATCTTCAAATCTCCCCGCCCGGGACGGAGGTCGAGGCAGATCCGGAAGACTACGACGGAGTCGTGGGTCAAGGCCTTGAATACGTCGACGAGGTAGGGAACGTCGAAGAGGTTTATGGGGCCGCGGAAGATAGCTCTGGGGACGAGCTATGCCCCGAAGGTTACGAAGATCAAGAACGGGTCACGGGATCGCCTGTCGGCCTTACCCAAGACCCCGTACCGCAAGCCACGGCCCCGCCTTCTGGCCCGGCCACGGACATACTTGCTGCGCAGCCAGTATCGAAACCGAAACTGAAACCTACGGTATCGACTACACCTAAAATGGCCGACCCCAAACCGAAACTTATGGATTCGAGCGTCCCGAAGATGGCGGCCGTACCACCAAAAACGGCTAAACCCGCTGCTTCATCGACTCTGTCGACCTCCGGTCCACAGAAGTCGAAGAAATCTGTCGATTCGAAATCGGCGCCGGAGGAGGGATCCTCTAAGAAGGGTGGTCGGCACGGGTCAACCGCTGCGACGCCAGCAAAGCCCGCCAAAGCCAGCGACACGGCTCCGGTTCCGACTGGGACTGCGTTAGTCGGACGCGTGGTCGAGACGGAGCCGACAATCACAAGGATCGAAGGCTGGCACATCTGCGCATCGGTCCAAGGACTCTGGGTCGGCGGCTGCGGCATCATCGTCCAAAACACAGAAGGGCCAACAGGACATCGGATCCGAGGGCAAGATCAAGACCTCCTCGTCGGTGCCAAAGGCCTCTGTAAGTGACGCGTCCCTCATTGCCTCTTCACTACAGAGAATCAGGGAGAAGGCCTCTGCTACGTCTGCTCCGATGCCATCGCCACAGAAGCCGATGGACGTTCCGGTGAAGCCTGCGGGTAAACTTCTCTTCCTTCTGCCGCCAAAAGAGGCGCCGAAGGCCTTTTCAACAAAATCGACGCCAAAGAAGTCGGATTCTTCAACGGCAGGGGCACTTTCAAGTCGGTTACTCGACTCAGAAGAGGATTCTGAGCGTTTTATCGACGCAGACACAGGCAAATTGACCCTTTACAAGAGGAGGATCACTTCACAGCCAGTGGACTCCTATGTCATCCCCTGAAGAAGAAAAAGCTTCCCCAAGACGCTTCAGGCCTCATGGAACCTATCCAGCCTCCTCCAAGAAGGAGCCCAACTCCTTCTCCAGAACACTGAGGGTGAGGGATATGATGAAGATGACCAATACACTTTCCCCATCAATGAACCAGATGCACAGCCAGATTCATATGATGACATTGGTGACCAAGGCACCCAAAATGTGGGGCAAGACCCACAGCCTTTCAGTGCACGTGCATCCCCTACAGAAGATTCTGCAGGTTTTCATGCACTCATTGAGAGGGCAGCTGCTAATCATGATGTGGACATGCATGCTGACCCGGTAGAAGAAGACTTTCTATTTGACACTTTTTCAGTCTCTGAAAGGACAGTAAAGACACTGCCTATGCTCAAAGGGGTCCTCAAGCATGCTGCGGACATCTTTAAAGAACCTACCAGGGCGAGAGTGGTCAATCCACGTATCGAAAAAAAGTACAGACCAGCACCTGCAGACCCTGCATACATTCGGGGCCAGTTGCCGCTTGACTCCCTGGTGGTCGCAAATGCCCGCAAACGGGCCAACTCCCAAACAACGGGTGAAGCTCCTCCCCCGGATAAGGAGTCCAAAGTGCTAGAGGCTGGAGGCAAAAGAGTAGCTGCACAGGCTGCCAATTTTTGGCGTATTGCAAATACACAGGCACTCTTGGCACGTTACGATAGGGCGCATTACGACACCCTAGAGCAAGTTTTACCACACCTGCCTCCGCAGTTTCAAGAGGGCACCAAACTGCTTATAGAGGAGGGAAAACTGATCTCCAACGCAGCCATAAAGTGTGCACTTGATGCCGCGGACACAGCCGCTAGGGCCATTAACACTAGCGTCATGCTGAGACGACAGGCGTGGCTCCGCATATCGGGGTTTAAACCTGACATTCAAACAACCATACTTAATCAGCCAGTCAATCCTGATAGACTGTTTGGTCCAGATGTTGACACCACCTTAGAAAAAATTAAAAAAGACACCGAAACTGCTAAGTCTATGGGGGCCCTACAATCACAACAGTTTCCTGGCAATAATTTTCGTCGCTCAGGTGCGCGTGGAGTCACCAGAGGACAGATGGGTCAACAATCACAATTCTCTAGAGGTGGAGCACAATCCTCGTACCCCAAACAGAACAAGGGGGGTTACCGAGCAAACCGCGCCAGAGGACGCGGCAGAGGGAACAACAACTCCCGCTCCTCTACCCCAAGCAAACAGTGACTCTCTGTCACTGCCCCCCGACCACTTAACACCTGTCGGGGGAAGACTACAGCAGTTCCTGCCCGTCTGGAGAAACATCACCACAGACAGGTGGGTGCGACAACTTGTCCAGTACGGTTATTGTCTAGAGTTAAAATCCACTCCACCCAACATTCCACCGAGGCAAAGGCCTATGTCCGCAGAGCACTTGCACTTATTGCAGCAGGAAGTGGTGGTGATGCTGCAAAAAGGCGCAATAGAGCTCGTGCCAGTGGGAGAGGAAGGCACGGGGGTATATTCCCTGTACTTCCTTATTCCAAAGAAGGACGGATCTCTCAGACCCATTCTGGATCTGCGTCCCCTCAACCTGTATATACTGTCAGAACATTTCCATATGCTTACACTGCAACAGATTCTTCCCTTGTTAAACCAAGGGGACTTCTTAGCAACCTTGGACCTCAAGGATGCTTATTTCCACATTCCACTACACCCGTCCCACAGAAAATACCTCAGGTTCACTATCCAAGGCAGGCATTATCAGTTAAAGGTCCTACCCTTCGGAGTCACCACAGCCCCAAGAGTGTTTACCAAGTGTCTGGCGACAGTAGCAGCGCACCTCAGGAGGCAGAACATACATGTCTACCCCTACCTGGACGACTGGCTCGTTCAAGCCAAGTCGGAACAACAGTGCGCCGCGGACATGTCGACTACCATTCACCTCCTTCACGATCTAGGTTTCTCGTTGAACTACCCAAAGTCGCATCTTCAGCCGGCACGTGTCCGGCAGTTTCTAGGTGCGACGATCAATACCCTGACGGCCATGGCTCAACCAAACCAAGTCAGGATAGACAGCATACAGTCTCTAATCCAGAAGTTCAGACCACAACAATCACTTCCAGCGAGAGTGTTCATGCAGTTGATAGGCATGATGGCCTCCTGCATCTTCATAGTCCCTCACGCACGGTTACATATGCGCCCGCTCCAGGAGTGCTTAGCAAATCAGTGGACACAGGCTCAGGGACAATTAACAGACCTAGTGTTGGTTACCAGTCGGGCATACGACTCTCTGCATTGGTGGAATCCACACAACCTTTGCAAGGGCCGACTGTTCCAGGACCCAGTGCCACACATTATCCTGACAACGGACGCATCTCTCCAGGGATGGGGAGCTCATCTGCTACACAGTGCAGGGACTATGGACGACGCAGCAACAGAAGATGCACATCAACTATCTGGAACTGATGGCTATCTTCATGGCGCTCAAGTCCTTCATTGTACATCTGTGCAACAAGGTAGTGTTAGTCCGGACGGACAACATGCCCGCGATGTACTACATTCAAAAGCAGGGGGCACCCACTCGCCACAGCTGTCTCATCTGGCTCAGGGCATGTGGCGGTGGGCCATTCAGAGGAACATCTTCCTCATGGCAGAACACCTCCCGGGCAAGGACAATCAGATGGCGGATCTGCTCAGCAGATACAGCCATCAAATGCACGAGTGGGAGTTACACCCCTCTGTACTCCACCCGTACTTCCAGCAGTGGGGTCATCCGGAGATAGACCTGTTTGCAACAAAAGAAAACGCAAAATGCCAACACTTTGCCGCCAGGTTCCATCACCCACAGTCGCAGGGGAATGCGATATGGATGAACTGGTCAGGCAAATTTGCGTACGCTTTTCCGCCAGCCCCTCTGATACCGCTGGTGGCAAGAAAGCTAAGGCAGCACGCGATGACTCTAATCCTGGTTGCTCCAACGTGGGCTCGCCAAGCATGGTACACCACGTTCCTCGAACTCTCAGTGGTGCCGCATCAAAGACTGCGCCTCACGCCCAGACTTTTGACGCAGAACCATGGAGAAATTCAGCATCCAGATCCGCAACAGCTCGATCTGGCTCCTGAAGTCCTAGAGTTTGGATACCTTAACCTACCTCCAGAATGCATGAACATCATCAAAGAGGCAAGGAAGCCAACTACAAGAGCATGCTATGCTGCAAAATGGAAGCGTTTTGTCATTTACTGTACAGCCAATGACATCAACCCGCTAGATGCATCTATCCCTAACATCATTTGCTATCTGCTACATCTTTACAAGTGCAATCTAGCGTACACTTCTATTCGGATACATCTATCCGCCATAGCAGCTTATCTTCAGAATAGGCAGCATCTCTCTGTCTTCAGGGTGCCTGCCATTAAAGCTTTCCTTGAAGGTCTGAAACGAGTCATTCCCCCAAGAACACTGCCAGCTCCGGTGTGGAACCTCAATGTGGTCCTCACCAGACTGATGGGACCACCTTTTGAGCCACTGCACTCGTGTGAACTCCAGTTCCTAACGTGGAAAATAGCTTTCCTAATTGCTATTACGTCACTGAGGCGTGTTAGTGAGCTGCAAGCGCTCACAATCCAAGAGCCATTCATTCAGATTCATCCAAATAGGGTAGTGCTACGTACTAACCCCAAATTCCTTCCGAAGGTGGTGTCACAGTTTCATCTCAACCAAACTATTGACTTGCCGGCATTCTTCCAAAACCCGCAAACGGTGGCGGAAAGAATGCTCCATACGTTAGACGTACGGAGGGCGTTAATGTACTACATAGACAGGACACAACCTTTTAGGAAAACAAAGCAGCTTTTTGTTGCCTTCTCACCACAACACAAAGGCAACCCTATTTCCAAAGCAGGAATAGCCAGGTGGATCGTTAAGTGCATCCAAATCTGTTATCAAAAGGCCAAGCGCACTTTAACAATACCCCCAAGGGCGCACTCCACACGCAAATTGGGGGCATCCATGGCTTTCCTAGGGAACATTCCTTTAGAGGACATTTGCAGAGCAGCCACGTGGGTTACACCACATACCTTTACAAAACACTACTGTGTAGATGTGCATTCCAAGCAGCAAGCTGCTGTAGGACAGGCTGTTCTCAAGACACTTTTTCAGGTTTCTGCAGCTGGCACGGGCAACCGCCGCTGATGGAGGGACTGCTATGTATTCTATGCTAAGATATGAATTTAGCAGCCCACATGCCTCGAACTGAATATGCTACTTACCAGTATGCATCTGTTCTTGGCATGTAGGGCTGCTAACATTCATATCGCCCACCCTCCTCCCCGGTGCCTGTCGCAGCTGCAGATATACTATTGTATTCAATCATTAGCATGGACATCCTTTACACCTTTCACTCCATCTTCTGCCACAATGGCGAAAAACAATCTGGGGATGGAGCCGATGCCCATGCGCACTGTAGTCCAGGGGAGGAGCCACCTATCTCAGGATACTTCGAAGACTCTTCCAGGACAACAATGTGCGATCATCCGGACCCAACACTAGGCGGCGATCTAATGCTAAGATATGAATGTTAGCAGCCCTACATGCCAAGAACAGATGCATACTGGTAAGTAGCATATTCATTCTTATACAAACAGACAACACAACCACCATGTTTTACATAAGCAAGGAGGAACACCATCATGGGTACTTTCAACTCTAGCTCAGCAACTCTGGATGTGGGCAATCCCAAGAAACATAAACATAATAGCAATACACCTGCCCGAATGGACAATGTAGAAGCAGACCGGCTGAGCAGACATTCGTAATCTCACGAGTGGGAGTAAAAACAAACAGAACTTCTCAACATTTTTCACAAATGGAGAACTCCAAAAGTCGACCGACCTCTTTGCAACATCCCACAATGCAAAATGCCTACGCTTCGCTTCCAGGCAATCTTGCAATCATTCCCTGGGGAATGCGCTATGGATAGACTGGTCAGGGATATTTGCTTACGCTTTACCCCCGATATCACTTCTCCACAGAGTAATCAACAAATGCAAACACAGCCACATGACTGTGATTCTCATTGCCCCACAATGGGCAAGATATAATTGATTCTCAGAGATAATGGAGATATCTCAAAGGTCAATTCCAAATTGCCAAAAAGACAAGACTTACTAATAATGCAAGAAGGAAAAGTACTTCACCCAGAACATGAGAGCCTGAGCTTTGCAGCATGGCTCCTGAGAGGACATATAATTTAAACACCTCAAACTACCAGAAAGCAATGGCAGTTCTACGAGAGGCAAGGAAGCCAACAACAAGAAAATGTTACAGGGCAAAATGGAAAAGATAGTCTCAATGGTGCCTCAAAGAACTCCTTTCCAAGAAGATCACAAAAGAAAGAAAAGTTCTGAAGTACTTGAAACATTTACTACATAACAAACTAACCTATACATCACTAAAAGTACACTTAGCAGCAATTGTAGCATATACAAGAGGACAAACTGGGAAGAGCTTCTTCACTTCCCACGTGGTCAAGAGGTTCCTAGAAGGGGCACAAAGAATCGCACTACCAAAGACAATGCCCGGAACCCACATGGAACCTTAATATAGTACTCACTCAGCTAATGAAAGCATCATTTTAGCTGCTACACAAGGCAACACTACAGATGCTCACACTAAAGACTTACTTTTCAGTAGCAATAGCATCGCTGCGTAGAGTTAGTGAACTGCAAGCACTAACACTACAGGAACCCTACTTCCAAATACATAACGACTGAATCGTTATGAGAACTGATCCACATTTAATGCTAAAGGTGGTATCCAAATTCCACATAAACCAAACCATACACATACCAAGGTTCTTCCAAAATCCAGAAACATATGCAGAGAAAGCATTGCATACTCTTGACACTAGAAGAGCAATCATGTATTGCATTGAAAAGAATACAGAAAGACAAAGCAGTTTTTTGTATCTTTTGCTAACAGTTTTCTGGTAAGGCCAGTAGCCAAGAACACAATTGCAAGATGGATTGCACAAGCTATACAATTATGCCACAAACAAGCAGGGTAAAGATTACAAGGACCCCCGAGGGCTCACTCAATAAGAAAGAAAGGAGCAACCAATTTCATTTCTAGCCAATACTCCAATTCAAGAGATTTACATGTCAGCATCATGGTCTTCAGTGCATGCGTTCACAAAACATTACTGTGTGGACATTCAAATGAATAAAGAAGCACAAGTCTGACAGTCTTGCAACCTATATTCACAAACCAGCGCTCCTCTTCCACCACAAGACTAGCAAACCGCTACAAAGTCTATTCACAGCATGTTAATCCAGAAAAGATTGATGCTGCAAAACGTATAGTTTCTTACATGACGGTGTAGGTTTGCAGCTTGAAGGATTTTCTGGATTCACTAGCCAACCCACCCTCCTCCACCAAGAAAGATGAGACCAGAGGGAGGGGGAAAAAAAAGAATCCGAAAATGGCAACCAAAGGTGGGAGATTCCGGAGGAAGCACGTCGACGTCACAGAAGGTCACCAAATTGTGATGTGTCGATGCCCACCACCAACAAAAAAGAAAGAACAAGCATTGGCATAGCCAAAAGGTCACGTCTTGGTCACCTTATAAGTGTTTAGCTATAGCTATTGGTTTTGGCCTATGTTTGTAATGGCAGCGGGGCATATTAGTTTGAAATTAGTATAATATAATGTATATTGAAGCATTGATATCAGTCATAGAGAACAAAAGTTTGAATTAAGATGTTGTGAGTATAGGGGGTTAGGAATAAACATGTGAGCAAGGGAGATGGAGTTAGTATGAGAGGAGAGTAATTGAATCTAAAGAATTATACCTAGAGGAAGGATAAAGAGTTGTAGAGAGAGTAGTAAGAGAGAGAGAATGAGTTTGAAATTGTGTATATGTATGTGCTTGAGCGAGAGATAGAGGAAGTGAGAGAGAATGACAGAATCAGAGGGGGAAGTAGATAGTGTGTGTTATGATAGCAACTTTATGAGATAGCAAAATAATGATAGTATTAGTGCTTGTAATAGAGAGGATATATTGAGTGAGATGGGATACAGAGAGCGTTAAGACACATGGAGAGATAATTGTGCTTTGAGAGGCAGAGTAAAGAGAGAGAGAGAGAAAGTATAAAGATAGCGAAAAAGCGAGAGTTAGAGATTAGTAACAAACCGGTAGAGATATATAGAGATAGAACTGAAAGGCATAGTGAATGGAGAGAGACAAGACCGAGAGACATAAGTTGTAGAAATTGGATAGAGACACATGACGAGACAATATAGCTTTGAAAGGCAGAGCAAAAAGTGAGAGACAAGGTATCAAAAGAGCGAGATTAGTAATAGAAACAGTAGAGACACATGGTGAGATTACTTAAAGGCATAATGAAGAGAGAGATAAGGTACAGAGAGGAGTTATAGAAGAGGGAGCCTAAATATTTTGAGAAAATTTATGTTTTGGGAGTTTGGCAATATTGGGGAAGGCAGGTGACATTATCTACTATCACGCAAAATGCTTGTTAACAATTAACTTGGCAATGTTTAGTGTTTCTGTTAAATCCAGACGTTGCTTCTCTTTCATAAGGTTGAGCTCCGAGCGTCTTTGTCTTTTATATGCATCACACCAGTTTTGAATCCTCAGCTGCGAGTGACAGTTACTTCATCAAAGCCACTAATGTAGTTTCAAGACTTTTTTTCTCCAGATCCACAAATACCCCTTCCTTAAAATAAACCAAAAAAGAATTCATAACGAATATTCTGTTTTTGTGTAAGCTAATAAATGCATCAAAATTCAGCCCTTCATTTCTTTTAGCACTTGCGTATTCAGACTGCTCCCACTAGATTGTGCTGTGTGCAGGTTTCTCTTAAGGAGCCTTCCGTGAACATGATACATTAGTCAGTAAGAAAAGTACAACCAACATCGGGAGGCAAATAACATTATTTGAAATCGGGTGCTATAAATCATAAAAATGAATTTCCCAATTGTGCTACAAAGAACGTGCAAACATTTCACAGCGTGGGCACGAGCAGACCTGTTCAGGAAGGCAACCTAGATCGGGAGCAGAAAAGATAAATACGGTGAGACGCATATAAAGAAAAAAGCACGCTCGCCAAGAAACTGAAAGCGCCAGTTAAACACAAGCCTAGTCAAGCACTCGTGCTTGTGCTGGCATCCACGAGAGTGAGCAGCGGCGCGCAGGCCATCTGTTTTCAATTAGCACGTGCGCCGCTGTTTGCTCCCGCAAGGTGGATGCCAGCACGAGTGCTTGAAAAGAGCTGAACAATTTCTAAAGGTCATCTCCTAGAGCAGTGCTTGCGTGCTGCCTAGGCGAGACCTAAAAAGGAGGACAAATAAAACAATTCCGGACCCAACCACTCGGTGGTGGAATAATGCACAACATGTAAATCCAGAAAATTCTTCAAGCTGCAAAACTAAATCGACAGGTAAGAAACTGTATACATTACCTTTAACAATCGGATTGCAGCTTGTAGTAATGTAAATTCACATGCTCCCTACCCACTGCCTGGATGCGAGAGCAAAAGAGCATTTCTCATAATGCTACTGATGCTTTTCTGCTTTAACACTGCACGCTTTGTTTTCCAGCTCGGACATTACAATGCTTCTCAATTTCACACTAACACTTACCAGAAAGGGAGAAACACAATTTAAGGTGGAGTCTTGTCCTTGTGCATTGTGGGTTTTAGGGGAGGCATCACGAGTCCCCATGAAACCAAAAGTCACTGTGCGAAACAAAAAAACAACTATTAACACCCAAACACAACACTAGATGGCAGGCGTGTGCAAAGCATGTGAATCTATAGTGCAACAAGCACTAAACCAGGGGTCTCCAACCTTTTCCATAATAAGAGCTGCTTATGTTCAATGAAAATCATACTAAGCTACTAATATCAGTGTGGTGATTGTGACAACATCAAAAAAGATTCTCTCCATGACAGATTACTATAAGTGATTACCTCAGTTCATCAGACAGGGTTGCCAGCATTTTTATGAAAAAGGCGTTATCAATTTGATATTCCTCAACTTTGTATTTAAATACCAGCTGTAACTACAGTGCCTCTGACAGCAAGTTTATAATCGTGGTAATTAGCGTCCCCAACAACTTGATTTGTCACTCATTAATCAACTTTAAATATGTTTTGAAAATCCAGGGATTTTCTTCCAAACATCAGCCTAGGAGTTCTGAAAATTCACACATTTTTGTCTCGAATACACTTATTTCAATTGTGGTATGAATACATTAATTCAACCAAATAATGGCTTCTAATTAAGTAGGCTGAGGTGCACACAGGAAAGCAACCTACATGTTGCTGGAGAGCTAGTAGCTTCTGAGCTATTCGGTGGAGAAACCTGCACGAAACCAATGGTTAAAAGTAAGTCACTTATTCCAGCGTAGAACTCTTTAAGATTCACATATGACCTTTGCATCTCTAGAGTGAAGGCAGTGCTATGAAGTTGAGGGGGGGCATCCTAAAAGGGAGACATGTTTTGGGGTCTCTGTGGGCTCACTAGCTTAAGACTTGGTCAAAGCTCACAGTAATAAAAAAAAACGATGTTATGTACACTTTCGTACCCAAGCGGGCAGAGTAGTAAACAGCATGTGAATCTAGAAGCCCTCCAAGCTTTTAAACTAAAATTACAGCTAACTTGTTTCGTATCAGGAAAGCAATGATGATGCTACTAAGCCCCACAGTCAGCAAATGACATGTATTTTGTAATGACCTCATTGGATGAAGACAACGTAGAGGAAGACCCGGATCCTGTGCACCACAGCCTACGTTTTTCTCTGTGACCTCTAGGCATCCTGCCTAAATCTCCTTGTCCTGCATGCATGCTCGGTCACTGAGAACTTTGAGGGGAGTACTACAATGCATGCGTCGGCTGCACTATAGCTGGTTTAAGGGTGACAGTAGTCTAAACTGGGGTTGGCATACCCTCGGCCTGCTAGAGCTTTGGATCTACTATTAAATCACGCACAAGATGTTCAGAGTTTCTCCTGTAAGCTTGCAAATAGAGAACACACGGTGACTGCAGGAAACCGGGAAAGTGAGGAAAAAAATAAGGTAACTGGTCTACACCGCTTTTTCAAGTTTCCCTGGATTTATGCGCCTTCAACATAATACCCAGCATAAGAATCTAAACTATTTCAAGCTTCAATGTTGACAACTGGGACAAGGGAAGCCCACATTGCTTGAGATACAGTACAGTACACATTAGGAAGATGTTGGTGGTGATCGAATGTGTGAAGTAGGAAAATAGCCAGCATGCATAAAGTGAAAGCAGACTGGGAAGACTCATTCCGGAAGGGCATGATAAGCTGTGTTACGTAAGCGTTGATAGTAGGGAGGAGAGACGCAAGTGTTGATAGTGGGGAGGAGAGTAAGGTCTGCAAGCAATACCGTGTTAGGGAAAATGCAATTTCATCTGTTTGAGCCAGTGGATGCCTGGCCAGGTTCCGAACCTACTGACGGTATACGTTATTCCTGCAATCAGCAGACAAGACAGAATGCCAGTAGTTGTAGTTAATGGTTATAATCCATGCTCCCAATCTATTCCCCACCCTCTCACTTATCTCAATTTGGGCAGGCTCTACTTTAAATCCCCAATTATGCAAGGAATGAAAAGAAACAACCTTGTCTTTGGTGGATGACCTCAAACCTCTGCATGTGACAAGTAGGAGAGGAAGGGGCTGTCCAGTAATGTATAGAAGCATTTGTGAGATGTCCAGACATGACAAAGCCTCCGACAGGCTGATTACATATTGAATTATTAGTTACATGTGTGAATGAAACTATTCTCGAGCTGTACTTGTCCGTAACTAAACCTGGTATAAAGGCTTGAATGATGTCTTGGTGAGATGTGTTACTGAATGTCAGCACACTGGAGAACGCAGGTACACCCCCAACATCTTCTGGGAAGGAGACATCTTGGAAGAGTTGAAGGCAGGTCTATCTGGGGCTCCCCCCCCCCCCCCCCTTCTCCCCGAGTTCAGTCCGAAGGCCAGCTCGCATTTCTAGTTTGAGATGGTGGAGCACCAGGAATCAGAGGGAGCGGGATCCACATGTTTTCTTACTTGTATGATTGGCTGATCAAGAGTGCAAACAGGTAACAGTATCTTTCATATGCTCAACCCGCAGTAAGCCTTCTACACAATGTGGGCTTCACAGTAAATAGTAACTCTCACCTTTAACCCTTTCAGGCCCAGCCCTTACCGGGTGCATTGTTCAATAAGTCACTGGGCAAGGTCACCCCTGTCGAGGCCCAAATAATCGCTGCCACCTGATGGTCAGAACAGTAATGCACCTTCAATGCATGATGGCTTCTTGCATAGCCATAGTTGCCCATACAAGATTACACCTGTGTCCTCTGCAGGAGTGCGTAGCAGCACAGTGGTCACAGAAATAGTGTTCGTATGGGACAGCATCCATTGCGCTTTGCAGCAGCAACCAGTTATGGGGCCTGCCTTTTCTAGACCCAGTTCTACTGGTGCCAATCATGATAGACACCTCCCTTTCTGGGTTAGGGGGCACATTTCCAGTCAGTGCCGGTGAGGGTATGTGGACACCGCAACAATAGGGCTTCAAAATCAACTTCCTCGAACCACTGGCCATTCAGTTAAAACGCAAAGTTTTTTTCCTCCATGTTCAATACAAAGTAGTCCTTATAAAGACTGACAACATGACAGCCATGTATTACCTCCAAACCCAGGAGGGTACACACTCTTTGCAGCTGTCGGCACTAGCACAGAACATTTGGCGTTGAGCCCTTCATCACAAGATCACCCTCTAGCGAAGTATCTCCCAGTGGAGTACCTCCCAGGAGTGGACAATAGCTTTGCACATCTGCTCAGTGTATGCAGAGCACATGAATCCTCAGCCACACATGTCACAAATGGAATATGTTACTTAGTCTATAGCACTACACACCACAAACAGATGCTTAGATTCACATGCTCCCGCCTACCCCTCCTGAAGCCTTTGTTGCAGATCACTTTTCTCTTTCTTCCTTTTGAATGGTCATCAAACCTTCCTTTCCTATACTCAAGCATCATCCTCACCCACCGTGCGAAAAACAATCTTAATAATGAAGTCAATGTCCATGCGAATGACCAATCTTAGGGGTATGAACCATACTTTGTGACTCGAAAGACTTCTTAGTGGAAAAGGTTGCTCAACACTTGATGGCAGGATTATGCAGAGCATGTGAATCCACAGCACTACACAATACACAGATGCTTACAGGGCAAGTAAGATATTCCTTCCTCGTCATGGTGCATTATAAGCACAAACGTATCTCTGTGCTGTGCTAGGTAGAATACATAACCTTACATTCTGCTTGGAGTGTTGTTGTGATGGCAGCACATCTGTGACTCATATAGCGAACGGAAATTATATTCAGTATTATCCGAGCAACACTAGCATGACCATTCTTTTCCTGTACTTGTTAGGTTTCATATTCACCAGGTAAGTCATATCCATACTCCAGTGAACAAAGAAGCTTTCTGGTATTGCAGAACATCATCCCATCTGTTTTCCCTCCAAATTTCTCCTTTGCTCTGTGCTTAGACCTGTGTGCTCAAACAGTGCACCCCCAGCCACCATTTTGTGTTCACAAGCCAGTGAGGCCAGCCCCCCTGCCCCCCCCCCCCCCTAGCTACAGGGATTTTCTACATCAGAGGGTGCTTCTGTGAGCTGTATTTACTGGGGCCCCTGCACTTCGTTTTTTGGCCAGCAGGGGGAGTAAAGCTTTATTTAAACAGTATTGTTAGATTTCGAGTTAGTGAAGCCTTTACCTGCTGAAGTCCAAAGTTGTGGATTGAGCCTGTCTGTCTCCTAGGAGATTCTGAACAGGAGCAAGCAGCTTCCAACTCCCTGGCCAGCAAACCTTGTCTGAGGTTGCTGGGACCTTATATGGTGTGCTGGTGGTTGGCACATGTGTACACTGATTGGTGGTTGTATCTGGTGTTTCTATTGGGTTAGGGTTAATGTCCTCATTGGTTGGGTATTTGAGGGTTCTGACTGGTTTCTCGGTCTGTGATTCAATCATTGCAGGGTTGGGACTAGGGCTAGGGTTCGGATTTCTATAGGAAGTAGGGACTAGGGCTTCCTATGTTATTGGTTGTTGGGAGTAGGGTGGGACTAGGGCTAGGGTTAGACCTTCAATTGGAAGTAGCTATTTAGTGCTTCTGGTGTGATTGGTTGTTGGACCAGGTGTAGGACTAAGAGTAGGGTTAGGCTTGCTATTGGAAGTAGGGACTAGGGCTACCTGTACCATTGGCTGCTTGGACTTGGATTGGGACTAGTGGTAGGGCTAGGGCCTTTACTGGACGTAGAGATCAGGGTTTTTGAACTGATTGGGTGCTTGGACTAGGGTTAAGATTGGCTGCAAGGTCCTGGTCTCCTATTGGTTCTAGAAGTTAGGGCTAATGTTGTGATTGGATAATGTTAGGGCTAGGGTTCCCATTGGCTGAAGGGGTCACCTGATTACTAGGGCTAAAAAAAAGGCCAGGCTTAGGGCGTCTCAGCCCGGGCGTCGAGGCTAAGGGTGGAGAGGACAAGGGTAGTTGCCTGTTTGGGCCTGTTAAGGGTGGAGAGGACAAGGGTAGTTGCCTGTTTGGGCCTGTTCGAGACTGATCGGGACTAGGGACAGAAATGCTGCCCTTTTTCTCATAAAAAAAAAAACCCTTCACTCTTTTATCCCTCCACTATCCTTTTTTTCTATAAAAATTAACAGACTAACATGTTCACTTCTCAAATTCCATGTTCCATATTCAACTATACTAATATACTGCCCAAATAACTGAATAACATATCTACTACTCAAATTACTTCATATTTATACTATACTAATTTTCAACACTAATCCTTTATGGGTTCCGGAGTGGCGTGCTACTCGCCAAAAAGCGCTTCAACACCCATCAGGGGTAACAAGTGTTATATGAATGCAAATCTTTCTTCTCCTTTTATCCATCCTCTATCCTTCTCACTCCTAGTAACAGACTAATATACACCACTGAAATTACCTCATATTTCATCTATCCTTCTGCTATAATTCCAAATCCAAATAACTGACTAACCTATTCACCACTTAAAATGTACTTGCATGTTTCACTATACTAATTCAACACTAATCCTCTGTGGGTCCCGGAGTAGCGTGCTACCCGCCGAAAAAGCGCTTCGACGCCTCGTCAGGGGTAGTAAGCGCTATATAAATGCAATTACAATACAATACAGGTTGCGGCTGTTGACAGAAGTGTGGTGGAACTGATGGGATTCATGTGTCTAGTGTTTGTTGTTTGCTGTATAAACATGTCTTTTATTTGAATTTCTGCTGGTCTGCCTGGGGTAATCTTGGCCAACCCCTTTATCTCCCTCTTCCCCCGGTACAAAATGTCCCCCAGTATTGAGCACTGCATTTACCTAAAAATTGACATTTACAATTTAGATTGTCTAGGCTGGACAATAGAGGTCTAGAGTGATTACCTGCACTGATGCCCATTGTTTAAGTACAAGCCACACAAAGACATAGTACTTATTTTTCTTGCTTGCCCCAGTGAGTCTCGCTTCATTGTGTGCACCGTTCAGGTACTCTTTATCTCTTTGCCCTGCATATTGATGCAGCGTTGAAGTTTGCATTGTACTCTGTGTTGCCTTGTTAATATGCATCTCTTACTCGCTTTTGTTAATACTTTTTTTTTTCCTTTAGCTTCTTCCAGAACTGACAAACCCCGATGAGCTCCTCTCCTACCTCGGCCCGCCTGATCTGCCGAACAGTGGCAACGACGATCTGCTATCACTTTTTGAAAACAACTGAGATTACATTTCTGTGGCAGAACAGCACAGTCGAATGCGAGCCACATGGAAGTCTCATGCTGTTGTATTGACTCCCCTCTGCATCCCCATCTGTTGCATAACTGAGGTTGATTGAAGTCATGACCTCACTCACTGACTAGCAGCTACCAACATCCCTCCCCATCTTTTCCCTCTTGACATGGAGATGAGCCATAGCTTGTGACTGTCCAGGGCTTTGCCCCTTTGGCAATTCCCAGCAGGCTTTCTTTCTGTTCATTCATGAAGCCTCCGTGGAAGGCTTGGAACACAAGGGTGAGAAGGTGGTTCCCTACGTGTTGCTGCATCAACTCTGCACAGTACGCTGCTGGATGTGAACACCATTCTGTACCATCTGCAAGGGATGTGGATTGCTTCAGTCAGGAGATATGTTTGACTCTTAGTGGCTTTTAAAATAGAGGGTGGCCACTGACATTCTTCCTCAAAGAGCCTCCCACTCCAAGAAAAATCTTTTACTGTGCAATGAATACAATAGATGGTATCAAATGACTTGCCATCCGCTCCTTGCGTTACCCAGATGGAACAGTCTATGCATTAGGATGCTCTACAGCTGTGTGACACTTTGTAGTTCTCAATGTGTCTAGTTGTGCAGCGGTGGGAGTATCCGTCTCCTCTTCTGTGTCTGTGCTCGTCCTGTTGGTGAGCGTTAAGAATGTAGGGGAAAGAAGAGGTGGGCGATTCTGGGCACCTTAAGGACATACAACACCATCAGACAACACCTTAAAGCCTTTGCTTTAGATTGGGGGTCAATAAGGAGTATTGAACAATACGCAGTTCAAGGGTTTAGCCATCTACGTGACTCCTAGGTATGTGACTGCCTCCATCTACTAGCCAGGACAGAAGGGGAAGGACACCAAAAAACGAGGTTAACAGGGCAAGGCCATTTGCACAGTGAAGGTGGAGGCATATCTACAGACCAGCCAAGCCAAGTTGAATTTCCCACTCAGACATTTACAGCAGAAGAGTCAACTGAACCAAGTTAATGTGTCCCGCTGTTCTGTTGGATTATTTCCCAGCCTGGAAAACTGTCCCTTCGTAGTGACATGTGATCGGAGGACACATCAAAGTTCCTTCTTCCTTCAGTTTAGGGAACCCTCCATTTTGTAAAGGAAATGGACACAGAGCTTGGAGGTGCAGGGTCTTTTTGAACACCATATTCCCCTGTCCCTCTATCTGACAATGTATCAACAAGCACAACGCAAAATTGTACATAGTGTAAAAATAAAAATAAGAAAGGAAAAAATATTTAAAGGAAAACAAAAAGCCAGAAGGAATTGCTCTGCTGTACACATTGTTCCAAGGATATCACTGCCATTGCGCGGGTAAAATATCTCTGCTGTATCAGCTAGCATATTCTGAGCTGGAGTTTGCTCCATGGCTTGTAACATGTCATTCCATTGGGGGGAAGAGAATGTTGGATTAGGGAGGGGACCTTGGGGGTAGTTGCGCTGGCAGAACCTGAAACGTGGGCCATTTCAATGTGGTTTGTCTCCTTTAATTTAATTTTATTTTTTATTGGTGCTGTTTGTGTTCATAAAAAGTTTCACCACAATGCTGGCATCCCTGAAATGGAAAGCTGAATTTCAGAAACCCAGAGGGATCTTAAGTAGCAAAGTGCAATGAACAATGTTTATACTTTGCCAACTGTGTGCTGCTTTCCAGAAATAAAGATGGTTTCAGGGTGATGTCTTGCTTCTGTAATGTGCCATTTTCACCTCACCCTCCCTGGTGTTCTTTCATTCCCTTACATGTTGTGACTTTATTCTTCAGCATGGTTGTTTTATAGAAGGTGATTTAGTCCTGATATGCAGCCTTGTGTGACTTTTGAAGCCATTGTGATGTTGTACCTGTGCTACAGAAACGTAACATTCTTCTTTAGCATTGCATATTCCTGCAATTTAATGTTGGGCCTGGAAGTTTGCAAAGTTGTCGAGTCTTTCATTGGAAACTTCTAGGCTAGCCATTGGAATTTTGACTCCAGCTGCTAGAAAACAATTGCTGACTACTCCAGTGCCAGCTGCAAGGACTGTTGGTCGATAACCGCGCACCCGGCCAGAGAACCGCATCTTTGACCGACATTGAAGAACTTCAGGTGCTATTAGAGAATGATGGTCTGTGGTTGTAGGAAATTAAATTTTGCAGCATGAATTATTTTCTGGATTCACATGCTGTGCATTATTGCGCCATCTAGTGGTTGGTTCCGAAATATTCTTTTTATTTATTTATTGGTTTTGTTTTTCCTGTTTGGGGCTTTGTCAACTGCCATTTGGTGCTAGGTCCATCTCTTGTGTGATGCCAGAGACACCCCGGAAGTTGCTGTGCGTGGTACCCATCTTCAGATTCTTTTTTCCGCCGTTGTCAGGAAGCAAAGGGATACTCTCCGAAGATTTGGGCGAAATCCCTGAAAAGAATCGAAGTATTTGTCTACGAATACTACAGATCATCGACTACAAAGACACCGGAGAATAGAAGGAAACTCCGGATACCATTTTTCGTTGAGTAACTCACACGAGCCAGCGACCCACATGGATGGGTATTTTCCATGGCAAGGCTGGGGCCATGGAAAATACCCCTTTCAAATTCTGCCCTAAGAGCCATCACAAGTTTGTCCAGTGCGATCCACACAACGTCTGTCACCACTGCCTGCCAGAGGATCACAAGGATAAGGCCTGCATGGTGTTTGTGTCGAAGACACTCTTGGTACGCCGAAAGCAGAGAGAGGACCACTACGCAGCCATGCAACAGAGCCAGTAACAACCTTCGTTGAGGGACATATGCCTCTCAAGCATCGAGGACGACCAGGGTGTGCCTGCAGAATCAATACACTGAGTATCTTGATGTCTGAGCCTCCAAGGGGGCACCGAGAAGAGACTTACCGCGAAGGAAGGGACAAAGGACGCTGAGAAAGACGGACAAGGCAAGAAACCCTCAACCGTCTGAATCCAAGGGTCACGAAAATAAGGCGCAACAAAAGGCAGCCCAAGCGTCAAAGAAAATGACGATAGAGGGTCAGCTGCGATCCCTTGGGGTGGGATCCACGGATCCCACCCCAAGGATACTGATGAGGGAAGATCATCAAACACCCAAGGCAAGTGCCGAAAGAGAGGCCACGAAGGGAAAGACATCACCTTCGAAGCCAGAAACCACCACACCGAAAAAGAGGATCTATCTGGCCTCACTTGCCGAAAGGGCCCTCGAGGTGGAAAAAATAAGAGACCCTTTCGAAGTGGAAATGGCAGCACTCTTTCAAAGAAAAAAGGAATTTGACTAAGCGCTGATAGAATTCCGTGTTCCTGCGAAGCCCACCATTGACTCCTAAGAAGAGGAAGAGATCCTCGATTCACTGGCAACCCCCGAAACACACAAAGACGCTTTTAAAGAAGAACTCGACGCTCCTGAAGAGGAAGAAGCCTCAGACGTTTGAGGAAGAATGGAACGACCTCGACACAGAAAGCCCAGAAGAGGTCTGTTGCTATCCCTCAAAGGCTTCACCACCAGATGACATAGCCTTCTACAAAAAGCCTCATAAAGAGAGTAGCTGACACCTTTGGGGTCCCCTTAGAGGAGGAAAAAGGAAACTCGTGCTTCCTCCTAGAGACTCTTACACCTTCCACCAAGGGGGACACAATATCTCCCAATGCTACCAAGTATCCTGGACCAGGGAAAAGAGGCCTTCAAAGAACCAGCCTCAGCTAAAGGGATAACACCAAGAGTGGAAAAGAAATATAAACCCTCAACTAAGGACCCTAAATGCATTCAGTGAAACACAGTGCCAGACTCCATCGTCACCACAGCAAGAAAGAGGAGCAACGCCCACTCTTCCTCCGGCCTACCTGCTGAGAGAGAGCGCAAAAGAATGGACATGGTTGGGAGAATAATGGACAAAGAAGCAGCAACCCAATGGCGCATTGCAAACTCCAATGCTTTTCTTAACAGGTATGACTACCAACAATGGGATAATATTGAGGAACTCATGAGCAAGCTCCCAGAGGAAGATAAGAAAAGAGCCACGTCCATAATACAAGACGGTAGGAACGTAGCTAATACCTGCCTAAAATCAGCCCTAGATGCTGCCGCTACAGCCAGCAGACGAATCTGCACAGGTACAACATTACGACGGCACACCTGGCTACGAATATTAGGCTTCAAACAAGCGGTCCAAACTTCAATTAACAGACCTTTCACAGGAGGCTCCTTCTTTGGAAAGGAAGTAGATGAGTCACTACAACAGATAAAGAAAGACAATGAAGCAGCTATGGCCATGGGAGCCCTACAACAGAGAGGCACCTTCAAAGGAGGAGGTTTTAACACAAGAAGACCCACAGGAAGAGGAGTCTTGTCAACAGGTTAGCAACAACAGAATCAAGCCGGCAGACAGCAGCCCAAACATCTGTCCAGGTACCAAGCCTGGCAACAACAGCCTAAGCAGCCCTTTCAAGGCAGAGGGCATCCCTCGAGAAGTGGAGGAGCAAATTCAAAGTGACTTGCCCACAACCTGGAAATCTGGACTCTTCTTGACCTAACCGCTCCAAATATCCGTTTTGTCGCTGAGACTTGGTTACACGAATATGCCACTCCCGATGTACATATTGCTTTCCCGTTCGGGAGTACAAAATAACACGGCTCGACAAGAAAGAAACCAGGGGGGGGGGGGGGGGGGGAGATTACTGATTGCAACTACAAAAAATGTAAATGTGGTTAGTTTGGAAAACCTTGTTCTCAACTACCTAGAAATTATCATATTTAAGATTGGGGGACAACCAAACAATGTCTGGAAAGGAGCCCTAATATACCGACCCCCTGGAGACTTTGCGAATAAGCTACTTGAAATCATTGCACCACATGTTCTAGCCTCTGATAAATTCCTCCTAATAGGCGATTTTAACTATCATGCGGAAATATAATCTAACTTGGACACTGAAAAGTTAATTTCCAACATGAACACTCTGGGTCTTGCTCAGGTCATAGGGCCCACACACCAGGCTGGCCACACGTTGGACCTCCTCGAACTCCCCTGATATAACGGCAGACCCTCCTATCTCATTACTCTGAACAGACGACTATTTATTGAAATTTTCCTTTCCCATGACAATAACAAAAATAGCATTAGAAAGTGAACTTGTATTACGCAGACCTTGGGGGGGAAAAAAATCACCTTACCCATGTTTTAAAAAAAACTTTCATCCAGATGCACAAATTCCTACTATGAGTGCAAGTATTGCAGCACTACAATTTGACAAAGCCATAGAGACAGCACTGGATAAAATTGCTCCACTGAGTAAAGTCAAGCCCAAGATCAGCACTGCTCCTTGGTTCACAGAGCAATTAAAAATCATGAAATCTAAATGCAGAACCGCGGAGAAAAAATGGCGGAAAAGCAAAGATCAGGCAGACCGAAAAACATACAAATTATTGCACTCTAGTAATATGCCTGACATAAAGGCGACAAAGAGAGCATTCCTTACGGAGCGTATAAATAAAGCTCCAAATTCTTCCAAAGAACTTTTCCAAATCATGAAAGTATTTACCACCTCTAGAAGTCAGTCTGCAATACCAAACTCCCTAGAGCGGACCAATGCTCTTTCTAAATTCTTTGAGGATAAAACTACTACTATTCATCTCTCTGTCCCCCCTCCCATCAAAATATAATGCAGCCTGATGCCCTGGCAACATTGCCACCTGACCCTCACTATATAATGAATTAATTTGCAAAATTTGATTGTGATGCGACCATGTCAGCTGGGTCTCCTGATCACATTTGCCCCAAACTTTTTCCTATACTTGCTCCGGCACTAGTGGAACACCTGACCAACCTTTTCAATAAATCACTCACGGATGCAGACTTCCCTACAATATGGAAAGGAGCAAAAATCGGACCTATTTTGAAAAAGCCCACAGCCGACCCGAACGTCCTTCTAAATTATCGGCCCATCTCATTACTTCCATATTTTGGGAAAATGCTTGAATCCTTTGTCAACAAACTGCTTGTGAGCCACCTCGAAAATCATGGGCTCCTGGACCCTTCGCAATCCGGCTTTAGGGCATTACACAGTACGGAACCTGCGCTGGTCGAGGTTGCCGACAATATCAGACTGGTGTTAGACAAACGCCAGTCAACCATCCTCGTCCTGCTCGACCTATCTGCCGCCTTTGACGCCATCTCCCACCGTATTTTAATTCAACGGCTGTGGGAGATTGGTTTTGGAGGAAACGCCCTAAAATGGTTTTCCAGCTACTTATCCGATCGCACAACAGTGGTCAAGATTGATAAAAACAGAGCTGGTGAAAGACCTGTTAAGATGGGCATACCACAGGGCTCTATTTTGAGCCCAACGCTTTTTAATGTCTATATGACCCCATTGGCTAAGGTGATTAGAGCCTATGGCTTTGATGTTCTAGCCTATGCCGACGATACCCAGATTTTAATCACACTGGGTCCTGATCTAAATGAAATCAAATAACGTTTCAAAAACTGCCTGACTCATGATGAGGAATGGAAATAACAATCATCTACAGCTAAATGGCAGCAAATCAGAAATCATGCTCTTCGGCAAAGCGGCAGAACATTGGACTCCTGATTGGTGGCCAACTAAATTAGGCAGCTGTCCAGTGACTAAGGAGTCAGTCCGAAATCTGGGTTTTTACATGGATAATAAATTATCCACGGAAAACCAAATCAATCACATCGTAGGCACCTGTTTCGGACTAATGCGTAGTTTGAGGAAGATCTTTAAGTGGATTCCCGTTGTGGCCGGAAACCCTTAGGTCAGGGTCTAATTATAAATAGAATGGACTACCGGAATGCTTTCCCATCCTCCATAAATTAACACCATCTGAGCCGGCTCCAGGTTCTTCAGAACACTGCAGCTCGGTTAGTTCTTAACCTTCCGCAAAGATCTTCATCAGCCCTTTGCCTAAAAAGCCCCCATTGGCTTCCGGTGAGAAAACAAATGCTTTTCAAAACTCTATGCCTGGTCCATAAACACATGTATGAAAGTGGCCCCAGATACTGGTCAAAAAAACTAAGATGGTATCAGCCTCAAAGAGAACTCTGATCCAGCAACTAATTCCGGCTGACGCCCTTAAGAATACAAACCTCTAGAAACGGCGGCCGCGCGTTTTCTTGCTCCTGCTTCGTGGAATAACATGCCCTTTCATCTCCGTATTATCCCTGAACACAGCTGTTTCCGTAAGAAGCTAAAGACCTGGCTTTTTGCAAACTAACTATTCTACCCCTCCTGTCAGAGCCATCTGAAAGAGACACGTTAGTATTAGATTCCTTACCTTAGAATATCCCCAGGCGTCAGACTGGATCCGGAAATTTTTGCGTAGCAGTACCCTTGCGCGTCGGTAAGCGTCGTCCGCGGCTCCGCGTCCGTCGTTGGCGCCGTGATGACGTCGTCGGATTACTTAGACGCCGCCTCCGCGTGCTGACAGTTCTTCCTTTTTCCGCGCCAGCAAGCGCAGATCTGGAAAAAGCAGTAACCCTACTAAATTTTTGACTAACTTTTTGGATCATTTTTGATCATTTCTCGAAGTCTTTAGACTCCGATTGGTGCCGTAGGGATGCCTGGCTTTAAGCACTGCGAGGATTGCGACCGCACGATGTCGGTCACGGATCCTCACCACCTGTGTCTAACTTGTCTAGGCATCGACCACGACGATAAGGCCTGCTCCGACTGCCGGGCCCTCTCTTCGAAAGCCAGGCGGGAGCGGTCCCGCAGGCGACTCGAACTCCGGCAGTCGGTCCCGCGCCGCGAGAGGTCTCGGTTCCACGGGAGGTCGAGGGACAGGTCGCGGGCTCGGAGCCACCACAGCTCCGAGAGTAGGCCGCACTCCTCCGGGTCGAAGTCGTCGTCAGGTAAGAAGCACAAGAAGTCCAAGAGGCGTCATCGCTCTGCGGACTCTCCCCCCCCCCCCCCGGCCGGGGGTTCGGGTGACACCAACCACGCGGCTCCGTCGGAGTTGTGGGCGCCGCGTCCAGCTCCACACCCTCCGGTCCCTGGGCTAAACGCGACGCCGGAGGAGATCGAGCGCTTCCTCATGGCCATGAGGAAACTCTCTCCTCCGACGGGCACCACGGCGCCTTCGGGCCTAGCGGACCCGTCTGGGGCCTCTAGCGGGTCGGGTGCTTCAGGCCCGACGCTGCTGACGCCTTCCGGCCCGGTGCCACCGACGCCTTGTGCCTGGCGCCGCAGGGTCCCACAATCCCGCCACCGCCGGTGCCTTCGGGTCCGGCGCCGCAGGGTACAGCGGCCGCCGGCGCCTTCAGGCCCGGCGCCGCGGGACCCGGCTAGACCTTCTTCGGGATCTGGATCGTCGCTGGTGGACCTTACGACCTCCCCGGCGTCGGACCATCAGGTGTCTCCTCGGGCGGCGCCGTCCCCCCCTTCGTTCCTGTTCCGACGTCGGGACGGCTCCGATGGGCGCCGCTCCAGACGTCGTTTGGGGAGTTTCACTTCTATGAACAGGCCCCATTCGTTGAGAACCCTGAGTTTCCGGAGATGGGTGATGAAGGGGATTGGGAGGGGTCTGAGGACCCTCTGACCCGAGAGTGTCAGTTTCATGAGGACTGGGCAGGAGACCTTGGGGAGGCCAGTGGCCTGGACACCTCTCCAGACACTGGTTTTGTCTCCCCTCCTACCGTGGCTTCGGAGGAGGGGGCAACCTACAGTGTGGTGTTGATGAGGGCTGCCAAGGCCTTGGGCCTTGAGCTCCCCGTCGCGGCCGAGAGGACTAATCTCCTCACTGAGGTCCTTAAACCGCAGTCAAGCTCGGCCGAGCCTCTGCTGCCCTTTAATGAGGCCTTGACCGACGTTCTTCTGGGCACTTGGTCCAAGCCCGCTACGGGTTCGCCCGTAGATAGGAACGTGGCCAGACGACACCGCCCAGCCCCGGGCGACCCATGTTTCCTGTCCACCCACCCTACCCCCGAGAGCCTGGTCATCCAGGCCTCCATTTCCCAGACCGCATTCCCGTCGGCACCGCCGGACAGGGAATCCAAGAGGTACGAGCAGTACGGCAAAAAGATCTTCTCGTCCCTCAGTCTGGGACTGCGGTCTTCCAACACCGCATGCCTCTTGGGCCGCTACACCCACTCTCTGTGGGATACGGCTGCGGAAGTGCTGCCAGAGTGTCCGTTGGAGGTACGGGCCAAACTCGGCCAAGCCCTTGTGGAGGGCCGGGATGCAGCCAAATATTCTATACGGTGTGAGCTGAATACCACCAACTGACTAGGTAGAGCGATAGCAACGACGGTGGCGGTCAGACGCCACGCCTGGTTGAGGTCCGCCAACTTTTCGGCCGATGTCCAAAACACTTTGATGGACATGCCATTTGATGGCCGTCACCTCTTTGGCGACAAGGCAGACCACGCGCTCGAGCGCTTTAAGGACTCCAGGGCTACGGCCAAGTCCTTGGGCCTCTCGGCCCCGCGCCAGCACCCGGCTGCCTTTCACTCCTTTCGTGGCCACGGAAGGGGTGTACCTTCACGTGCTGCCAGCCACGCTCCACAGGGTAATACCCAACGCGGTGGCGGCCGTGGGAACCGCCGTCCCGGCGGTCGGGGACAACGGCGAGGTCAGTCCACACCTTCCCCCGCAGCATCCGCCTCAAAACCCTCCTAGTCCGTGCTTTCAGGCCCATGTGACGCCAGTGGGGGGCAGGGTTCGCCATCACCACCTCCACTGGCGCACCGTCACTTCGGACAGGTGGGTGCTGCAGATCGTCCGAAGGGGCTACTCCCCTCCCCTTCGAGGCGACTCCTCCAGCCATGCCACCGCAGAACCACCGTGTATCGGGGGATCATTTGCGACTTCTGCAGGAGGAAGTTACGGCCCTCTTGGCCAAGGTGGCCATCGAGCGCGTTCCTGGGCCAGAAGTAGGGTGTGGTTGCTACTCCCACTACTTTCTGGTACCCAAGAAGGGCAAAGGGGGCCTACGCCCTATCTTGGACCTAAGGAACGTCAACGGCTTCCCCCGGAAGGAGAAGTTCAAGATGCTGACACTGGCTCAGGTCCTAGCTGCCCTGGACCCAGGAGACTGGATGGTAGCGTTGGACTTGCAGGACGCTTATTTCCACATCCCCGTCCTGCCGGCCCACCGGCGCTACCTGCGGTTCACGGTTGGCCACAAGCACTTTCAGTATACCGTGCTCCCCTTCGGCCTTACCAGCGCCCCACGGGTGTTCACAAAGGTGATGGCGGTGGTCGCAGCTCATCTGCGCAGGTTAGGGGTTTCAGTCTTCCCCTACCTCGACGACTGGTTGTTGAAGGCGGGCTCGCCCCAGACAGTCGTCAGCCACCTCCAGACTACGGCAGATCTCCTGCACCGGCTGGGGTTCTCCATCAATGTGCCGAAGTCACACCTGTGCCCCTCTCAGAAGCTCCTTTTCATCGGAGCGGTTCTCGACTCTGCGCGGTTTCGGTTTTATCCACCTGAACAGCGGGTCCGGGATATTCAGGCTCTGATTCCCATCTTTCAGCCGTTATCCCGGGTCTCGGTCAGGTTGACGCTGCGGCTTCTGGGGCTGATGGCCTCCTGCATCCTGCTGGTGCATCACGCCAGGTGGCGGATGCGGGCTCTGCAGTGGGACCTGAAGTTTCAGTGGGCCCAGCATCAGGGCAACCTATCCGACCACTTCCTGATCTCGGAGGGCACTGCGAGACAGCTGCAGTGGTGGCTCACGGACCGCGATTGGGTCAGCGGCAGATCCCTCTCCCTTCCCCAACCGGAGCACGTAGTTGTGACGGATGCGTCCCTCCAGGGCTGGGGAGGCCACATGGGAGAGGCGGAGTTCAGAGGCCTCTGGTCTCCGGCGGAGGCCCGGCTCCACATCAACCTGTTGGAGTTACGGGCGGTTCGTCAAGCACTGAAAGCATTCCTCCCCTCTGTCCAGGGGAGTGTAGTGCAGGTGTTCACGGACAACACCACCGCCATGTGGTACTGCAACAAACAGGGCGGGTGGGGTCGTGGGCCCTTTGCCAGGAGGCTCTGCGCCTCTGGCAGTGGCTGGAACACCAGGGCGTGACCCTGGTGGCTCAACACCTGGCAGGTTCTCTGAACGCCAGGGCGGACAAGCATAGCCGTCGGTGCATGATGGATCACGAATGGCGTCTGACCTCGGACGTGGCGCAAGGCCTCTTTCAGCGATGGGGATTGCCTTGGTTAGATCTATTCGCCACCGAAGAGAATGTGCAATGTCATCAGTTTTGTGCGTTGGAATTTCCAAGGCGGCACTCGCTCGGAGACGCTTTTCTTCGCGAGTGGAGTTGCGGTCTACTGTACGCCTTTCCGCCTATACCACTTCTGCCCAGAGCGCTGAAGAAGATCAAGCGCGACCGGGCCCAAGTCATCCTTGTGGCTCCGGACTGGGCTCGAAGGTACTGGTATCCAGAGCTACTCAGTATGTCAGTCGATCCCCCGGTTCGTCTGCCTCTTCAGGAGGACCTACTGTCGCAGCAGCAGGGGACGGTCCTCCACCCGAACCTGTCCAGTCTCCACCTCCATGCTTGGAGATTGAGTGGCGACAGTTGAGGCCATTTGACTTTCCTCCTGAAGTCTGTAATGTCATTCTGGCAGCCAGGCGTCCCTCCACAAAGTCGGTATACGCCTGCAGGTGGAACAGATTTGTGGCATGGTGCACAGCAAAGGCTGTGGATCCTCTTGCTGCCTCTCTTTCTGAGGTTCTTCTCTTCCTTCTTTCTCTTGCCCAGCAGGGCTCTGCTCTGGGCACTATCAAGGGCTACCTTTCTGCCCTTTCAGCCTTTCTAAGGCTGCCTGATCAACCTTCTTTGTTCAAGTCCCCTATTGTAAATAGATTTCTAAAAGGCATCACACACACATTCCCTCCTGTTCCGTTTGTGATGCCTCAGTGGGACTTGAACCTGGTTCTTACGTTTTTGATGTGCGCTCCCTTTGAGCCACTTCACAACTGTCCTCTTCGCCTTCTTACTCTGAAGACTGCTTTCCTGGTTGCCATCACCTCTGCCAGGAGAGTGAGTGAGCTCCAGGCCCTTTCTTGTACTCCACCTTTCCTTTCTGTCCATCCGGACAAAGTGGTGTTGCGTACTAAGCCTTCTTTCCTGCCCAAGGTTGTCACGGCCTTCCACATCAGGCAGTCTATCACCTTGCCAACCTTCTTCCTGCCACCGCATCCCTCTAAAGAGGAAGAGCGGCTCCACCGTCTGGACCAAAACGTGCGCTCTCATTCTACTTGGATCGCACACGCCAGTTCCGGGTGGATGACCAACTCTTCGTTGGTTACGTGGGCGCTAAGAAGGGGAAAGCGGTACACAAGAGGACCACCTCCCGGTGGATCATCTTGTGCATCCAGGCATGTTACTCCTTGGCTAAGAAGGAGCCCCCTGTTGGATTGCGGGCTCATTCCACCTGAGCCACGGCGACTACCACTGCCCTGGGCAGGGGAGTGCCCTTACAAGACATCTGTCGGGCAGCTATGTGGGCATCGCTGCACACGTTTGCAAGACACTACTGCCTGGACAGCCAAGTCCGGAGGGATGGCTTCTTTGGCCGTTCCGTCCTCCAGGACTTTCTGGTGTGATTATTGGTTCGCAGACCCACCACCGGGGTTGGTATTGCTGGGGTATTTATTCTAAGGTAAGGAATTTAATACTAACGTGTCTTTCAGATGCACAAGTTACTACTTGTGTAACGATATATCTGTAAGAGACATTAGTTAGTATTAGATTCCTTACCGACCCACCCATCCTCCCCGTTCTGCGAACCAATATCTAGGGTTAGGGTTACCCCCTTTCAGGGCCCTAGTTCAATGGCACCAGTGTTGGTTTTTAACATGGCTCTGCGTTTCTGGCGCGGAAAAGCTGTGTCTAAGAACTGACGTCAAGACGCGGAGGCGGCGTCTAAGTACTCCGACGTCATCACAGCGCCGACGACGGACGCGGGGCCGCGGACGACACCTACCGACGCGCAAGGGTACTGCTACGCAAAAATTTCCGGATCCAGTCTGACGCCTGGGTATATTCTAAGATAAGGAATCTAATACTAACTAATGTCTCTTACAGATATATCGTTACACAAGTAGTAACTTGTGCGTCTGCAAGCGCGCCATGAGACTCTCCGGATGTGATTTGCGCGCGATACAAATGTCCCTGACTTGACTTGACACAACAAAGCACCCACATACAACACCAATGGGAGGACAGGATAGCACACCACCTGCAACAATGGGAAGACCTCACATCAGACGGTTTGAATCTAAGGGGCAGATTTATGTCGGACTTGCGCCACGTTTACGCCGCCGTTGTGTCACGCAACGGCGGTGTAAACGTGGCGCATCCCTGCGACCCATTTACAATGTGACGCATCTAGGCAGATGCGTCACGTTGTAAAGCCCTGCGCCACATGTGGGCGTTCCGGCGCAGGGTGGGCGTTCCGGGGCAGGTGCACCTCGCAAAAGTGCCTGCGTGAAATCTACAAGATTTCACGCATGCACTTGTGCAACGCTGCTACATGAATTCTTTACGCCTGCTTGAGGCGTAAGGACTGACGCAGCACGTTAAGTATAGGGCACACCCGAGCATTGCTGCGACTCCAGCGATGCGCCGCCCTTACGTCACGAGATGTGTCACGCATCTGCCTACCCTTGCCCCATGGCGCGCCGCATTGTAGATGCGGCGCATCCGCCATGACGCAAGGGTAGTTTTGCGTGACGCATTTGTTCTGGCACATCCCTGCTGATTTGCAGAGATACGCCAGAACTCATAAATATGCCCCTAAATTTGTTACAACAAGGATATTGTATAGAATTAAACCCTCCAAAGAAGATAACGTTCCTAAAATCAGAACTCTTACAGTTAAGAAGCAATAGAAAAGGTACCAAATAGAGAATACAACAAAGGACACTATTCACCATACTACTTAGTCTCGAAGCAAGATCTCACCCTAAGACCAATCTTAGACCTCGGATTCATAAAAAGTTTATTCGCACGCAACATTTCAAAATAACGACACTACAAGAGATCATCCCACAGCTGCAAAAAGGAGACTTCATGGCAACAATGGATCTAAAGGACGCCTATCTACACGTCCCCATGAACCAAGCTCAAATAAATACCTCTGGTTCTTCCACGAAAACACTCACTACCAATTCAAAGTCCTCCCTTCGGGATAAAATCAGCACCAAGAGTCTTCACAAAATTTCTAGCAGCAGTGTAGCATCCCTAAGGAGGACAGGGTTCCACATTTACCCCTACTTACACGACTGGTTAATAAAGGCAAAATCAATGCAAACATGTTGCACACATGTCCATCAAATAATCAACACACTCCAAGGGTTGGGGTTTTTCAATAAACCTAAAAAAATCATCCACAACGTGAGAACAAGAAGAAATCTTAGGAGCAAGATTTAACTCCAAGCTTGCGCAAGCATACCTGACAGAAAAGAATACAATCTATCAAACTCGCCTGTACCAGAAGGGTCAGTCTCTGAAAGTGAGGACTGTCATGAAGCTCATGGGCATGATAGCATCATGCATCCCCCTCATCACTCATGCACCCCTTCACATGCGCCCTCTTCAGGAGTGGCTTTACAGCAGTTGGTCACAAGCCTTAGGGAGTTGGGAAGATCTAGTGGTTGTAACACAAAAAGTTCAGACTGGGATAAAATGGTGGGCATCCACATCCCAAAACATAACACTAGGCAGACCTTTCAAGACCCCAACTCCTTCAGTGACCATTGCAACACATGCATCCCAGATATGTTGGGGAGCACATTCAGGACACTTGAGAGTACTCGGTCAATGGAAAGATCAAGACTCCATAAAGCACATCAACTTCCTAGAGCTGAAGACGGTGTTCCTAGCACTAAAGGCTTTCCAAGCTCACATACTGAAGAAAACAGTATTAATTCAAACGGACAACACCACAATTGTTCTACCTCAACAAGCAGGGAGGTACGAAGTCATTCACCCTAAGCAAACTATCACACAAGATTTGGAAATGGGCCAATTCAAAGAAAACCAGCCTACAGACAATTCACCTTCCAGGAAAAGACAACACAGAAGCAGATCCACTCAGCAGCTCGCACAAGTGGGAAATGAAACGGAGGACCCTTCAGCAAATCTTCAACCTCTGGTCAGATATTCGCAACAATAGAGAACAAGAAATGCCAAATGCAAATTCTTCACCTCCAGGTTTCATCACCACCTATCAAAAGGGAATTCCCTGTCACTAAACTGATCAGGGACATTTGCATACGCTTTTCATCTGTTTCCTCTAATACTGAAAGTCCTAGAGAAGCCAGACAACCAGGAACAAATCTGACACACCAAGCCCCTCAATGGGCAAGACCAGCCTGGTACTCCAGTCTGCTCAAACTTTCCAAGGGGCATATTATCAAGCTCAAAGCAGTCCAGGACCTCCTCACAATGCAAGGGGGCCAAATCTTTCACGCAAAACTCAGCCTAGCAGCTTGCCGCCTGAATACATTAGAGTTCAGACATTTGAACTTACCTCGAAGAACAATAGAGATACTAAAAGAGCTAAGAAAGCAAACCACTAGACAATGCTACGCTGTAAAGTAGAAACGGTACATCATCTGGTGCACAAAAAAACAACACCCTACGCTCTATTTCTCCGCAGGAAACAGTGCTCATATATCTGACACACTTGCTCGACAGTAACATCAACTATTCAAGCCTCAAGGTGCACCTGGCAGCAGTTGTAGCCTATACCTGGGGGAAATGATGTAAACATTTCTTCACAACACCAGTCATCAAAACATTCCTTGAAGAATCAAAAAGAATTGCAACCCCAAGAAAGTCTCCAACACCGATGTGACGCTTAAACACAGTCCCAACACAACTAATGACGGAGCCATTCGAGCCCATGCATAAAGCAGAGCTTAAATACATCACCATTGAAACTGCCTTTTTACTAGCCATAACATCCTTACGAAGAGTAAGTTAACTTCAAGCATTGACTATGGTGGAACCATACATGCAAATCCACAAAGACAAAGTTATCTTAAAGACAAACCCTCAATTCCTACCTCTGGTAGTAAGCAGATTCCATTTAAAACAAAGCATAAAGCTATCGGTCTTCTTCAAAGACCTACAAACCCGGCTAGAAAGGAGCCGCCTCACCTTAGATGTAAAGAGGGCTTTATTGTACTATCTACAACAGACAAAACATTCGTAAAAACAATCGTTTGTCTCTAACTCAAACTATTAGAAAGGAGATCCCGTGACAAAAGTGTCAGTTGCTCGTTGGATTGTAAAAACTACCCAGATATGCTATGCCTCAGCAGGTAAAAGCCTGAACACAGTCAAAGGCACATTCAGCAAGGAAAAAAAGAGCAACCCTGCTGGCGTTCATGGCCAATGTGCCAATAGACACTATATGTGCTGCTGCAACATGGGCATCTCCACATACATTCACCAGACATTACTGTGTGGATATACAGATGACTAAGGAAGCTCAAGCAGGACAAAAGGTACATCTGACTGAAACTAAATGGTTCTAGATTCCTTACCTTGGAATTACGCCCAGGCGTCAGACTTGATAGGTTGAATTTTTCTTCAGCAATACCCCTGCGCGTCGGTTGGTGGTGTCTGTCAACTCCGCGTTCATTGTTGGCGTCATGATCACCAGAATGACGTCATGGAATCTGCGCGCTGACATCAGTTCTTTTTCCGAGTTGTTCATCTCCTGGTGCACGAAGGGATATCACATCTGTGGACTGGCTTCAAGCCTTGTGACTCTTGTCACAAGTAGATGTCTGTCACGGATCCGCACCTCGTGTGCCTTTGGTGCCTGTAGCACGACCAGGATTCGAAGGGGTGCTCCCGACTGTTGGGCCATGAACCCGAAGTCTTTGCAGGAGTGGTCCTGAATGCTTCTGGAGGCCCGGCAGTCAGCTCCGCGCCGCTTGTAGTTCTGGTCGAGAGGGAGGTCGTGGGACCAGTCTCTGAGTCAAATCACTCCTCATCGTAGTCTTCGGGTAAGTAAAAGCACAAGAAGAAGTAGAAGAAGCTTTGTTCCTCTTTGCCTTCTCTCCGTCCGTCTGCCTACATGACGCGGAAGGTCGTCGTCCTTCGGCTCTGCCTGCGGAGCCTGCTCGGACAGCTCTGAGCTTCCCTCCCTTCCCGGGAACCGGAGTGTAACCTGCCCAGCTTTGTGTCTTTTACGAAACCCTCCACTCCATCTTTGGGCAGCATGACTCTGCTGATGTGCCTTTGGGCCCTGTGTACTCTGTTAGGGGCTCTAGGCCTTCGATGTCAGCTCCGGCCTGACGCTGCAGGGCCCAAAGGAACCTGGATCCAGATCGGCGCCGGTTGATCCCACGACGCGTCCCCCGTGCAGATTCCACCGACGACACCTCTGCCACCTCCGATGCCAGTTGTGTCCTCGGCCAGAGTCGACCCCGGCCACCCCCTTGATCTGAACACGGAGACGGACCGATGTCGACCGCCGCTGCCCAGTACTTTTGTACCACTGGTCTATCCTGGCATTCCTTTTCACCCGATGTGGCAGCCAAAGGAGGGTGAGGATGACTGGATTGGGGTATTTGGACCCTCTGGCAGACCAGCTAGAAGAACCGGAAAGGAGAGAGGAGTTGGGTGATGTCAGTGATCTGGATACTTCCCCAGACCTTGGTATGCTTTCTCCCCCTACCATGGCCACGGAGGAGAGAGCCTCCTATGCTGTGGTGTTGCGTAGGGCAGCTAAGGCCTTGGACCTCGAGCTTACTATGGTGGTTGTCAGGACAAAGCTCCTGACTGAGGTGCTTTATCAGTCAGCGGCCTCCTCTGAGCCCCTGCTGTTGTTCAATGAGGCCCTCACCAACATCCTTCTGGGCACTTGGTCCAAGCCCAGCACAGGGCTCCTGTGGATAGGATGATTGCCCGACGCCCGGCCCAGGCGACCCCATTTTCCGCTCCCAACTCCCAACCCCTGAGAGCTTGGTGGTCCAAGACTCAACCTTCAAAGGCGCATTCCCTTCTGATCCCCCCAGATAGGAAATCCAAGAAGTTGGATCATCTTGGGAAGAAGAGGTTTTCTTCCGCCAGCTTAGGACAGCAGTCAGTAAACACTGCATGTCTCTTGGGCCGCTACACCCACTTTGTATGGGACACGGTTGCGGAAGTGCTGCCACAGTGCCCGGAGGAGGCCGGGACTGTACTCACCGCGCGGTTGTAGTGTGTAGAGACGCAGTGAAGTTCGCCATTTGATATGGGCTGGATACTACTGACTCGCTTGGTAGAAAGATTTCTACATCAGTAGCCTTGAGAGGCTACACCTGGCAGAGGTCTGCAGGCTTTTCTGGGGATGTCCAATCAACTCTTATGGACATGCCCTTTGATGGCTGTCGTCTGTTTGGCGACAAGGCGGACAATGCACTTGAGCGCTTCAAGGACTCTCGGGCTACAGCCAGATCCTTGGGCCTCGCTGCCCCCTTTGGCCCCATTCAGTCTGCCTTTCGCCCTTTTCGTGGCTACGGAAGGGGGTGCCCCACCTCGTTCCACCCAGGGCCGCAGGCCGGCGCAAGCTACTCAACCTCTGCGTGGCCGGGGATGTGGGACACAGCACCGTGGGTCTGAGGGCCTGCAGGCAGGCCAGTCTACCAGTGCCCCCTCTGTATCTGCCTACAAGCCTTCCTAGTCAGACCTTTCATGGCCACCAGTTGCCAGTGGGTGGCAGGATTGGCCATCATCTTACCCACTTGCCCACCACCATGTCAGACAGGTGGGTGTTGTAGATAGTCCGAACGGGCTACTCCCTCCCCTTTGAGACTATCCCTCCCTCCATGCTATCAACACCCCATTGCATGTCGGAGAATCACTTGGACTTCTCCGTCAGGAATTTGCGGCTCTTTGCCAAGGGAGCCTTCGAGCGAGTTCCTGGGCCAGAAGTAGGTCGTGGCTGTTCCTCCCACTACTACACTAATACAGTGACCAAGAAGGACAAAGGCCTGCGTCCTATCTTGGGTGTCCGGGACGTCAACTGCTTCCTCTGGAAGAAGTTCAAAATGTTGATATTGGCTTTGGTATTGTCTGCCCTCGACCCTGGAGACTAGATGGTAGCGTTGGACTTGCAGGACGCTTATTTTCATATCTCCGTCCTGCTGGCCCACAGGCATTACCTACGGTTCACAGTAGGCCACTAGCATTTTCAGTTTAGTGTGCTTCCCTTTGACCTTACCAGCCCCCCTTGGGTGTTTACGAAAGTGATGACGGTGGTCACAGCTCATCTGCGCAGATCAGGGGTTCCAGTCTTCACCTATCTCGACGACTGGCTGTTGAAGGAGAGTTCGCCCCAGGCTGTCGTTTCCCACCTCCAGAATATGGTGACCTCCTGCACTCACTGTGGTTCACCTTCAAAGTGCCGAAGTCGCAACTAATTCCCCCTCAGAAGCTCCTTTTCATTGGAGAAGTTCTGGATACTGCCCTTTTTTTTTTTTTCGGCCTATCCTACTGAGCAGCGAGTCCGGGATATTCAGGCTACGATACCGATGTTTCAGCGTCTATACCGGGTTTCGGCGAGGATGACCCTGAGGCTGCTGGGCCTCCTTCATCCTGCTGATGGACTATGCCAGTGGGCATATGCGGGCTCTGCAGTGGGATCTGAAGTTCCACTGGGTGCAGCATTGAGGGAATCTTTCCAATGTTGTCCAGATCTCAGATGGCACTGCACACCAATTGCAGGGGTGGCGAACGAACCAGGATTAGGTCAACAGCAGATCCCTCTCCCTTCCCCAATCAGACTTCACTGTGGTGACAGATGCGTCACTTCTGGGATGGGGAGGACACATAGGAGAGGCAGAGATCAGAGGCCTCTGGTCTCCGGTGGAGTCCGTGGTCTGCATCAACCTGCCAGAGCTCCGGGGGTTCTGTCTTGCACTGAAAGTTTTCCTTCCTAATGTCAAAGGAAGAGTAGTGCAGGTGTTCACGGACAACACCACCGCCATGTGGTACTGCAACAAACCGTGCGGGATGGGGTCATCGACCCTATGTCAACAGGCTGTCCGCCTCTGGATGTGGCTGGAACATCAGGGCATGTCCCTGGTGGTTCAACACCTGGCAGGTTCCCTGAACGCTAGGGCGGACAAACTCAGTCGCTGGTGTATGATGGATCTCTCAGAGGTGGTGCAAGGTCTCTTTCAGCCTGGGGGAGAGCCTAGGTTAGATCTATTCGCCACTGAAGAGGACATGCAATGTCTGCATTTCTGCACGTTGTTTCCAAGGCGGCACTCGCTCGACGACGCCTTTCTTCGCGAGTGGAATTGCCGCCTCCTGTATGCCTTTCCGCCTGTCCCACTTCTGCCCAGAGTGCTGAAGAAGATCAAGCACGACCGGGCACAAGTAATTTGTGTGGCTCCGGACTGGGCACAAAGAGTCTGGTACTCCGAGCTCTTCTGCATGGCCATCAATCCTCCGATCAGACTGCCACTTCGGGAGGATCTTCTGTCTCAGCAGCAGGGGACTGTCCTCACCCGAACCTGTCCAGCCACCACCTCCTTGCGTGGAGATTTAGCGACCGCAGTGGACAGCTTTCGATCTTCCTTCCGAAGTCTGTAACGTCATCTTGGCAGCCAGGCATCCCTCCACTAAAACTGTATATGCCTGTAGATGGAACAAATTTGTGGCATGGTGCACAGCAAAGGCTGTGGGTCGCCTTTCTGCCTCTCTATCAGAGGTTCTCCTCTTAATTCTTTCTATGGACCAGCAGGGCTCTGCTCTGGGCACCCTTAAAGGCTATCTTACTGCCATTTCGACCTTTCTTCGCTTTTTTGATCAGCCTCCTCTTTTCAAGTCCCCGATTGCAAATAGATTTCTTAAGGGCATTACTCGCCTCTTTCCTCCTTTTCCTTTCGTAATGCCCCAGTGGGACTTGAATCTGGTCTTAACCTACCTCGTGTGCTCCTTTCGAGCCACTACATACTTGTTCTCGCAGACTATTGACCTTAAAGACTGCTTTTCTGGTTGCCATCACCTCTGCTTGCAGGGTGAGTGAGCTTCAGGCTCTTTTTTTCTAAACCTCCTTTCCTTGCTGTTCATCTGGACACGGTTGTCCTTCAAACTCGCCCTTCTTTTCTTCCCAAAGTGGTTACCTCTTTCCACCTAGGACAGACCATCACTTTACCCACTTTCTTCCCACCCTGCATCCTTCTAAAGAGGAAGAGAGGCTCCACCGTCTGGATCTTAAACATTCAATATCATTTTATCTTGATCGCACAAAACCATTCTGAGTGAATGATCAGCTCTTTGTTGTCTGTGGGCGCCAAGAAAGGTCGGACGGTCAAAAACGAACCATCACTCAATGGGTCTTTCTTTGCATTAAAATCTGTTAGTCCTTGGCGAAAAAGGAGCCTCCATTAGGGTCATGCACCCATTACACCAGGCAACGGCAGCTACTACTGCTTTGAGACGTGGAGTCCCCCCCCCCCTCCCCCCCTCAGTGACATCAGCCCAGTAGCCACGTGGGCATCACTGTACACGTTCACTAAGCATTTTTTCCTGGATAGTCCAGTTCGGAGAGACTGCTTCTTTGGCCGATCAGT
Source organism: Lissotriton helveticus (assembly GCF_964261635.1). Taxonomy (NCBI): domain Eukaryota; kingdom Metazoa; phylum Chordata; class Amphibia; order Caudata; family Salamandridae; genus Lissotriton; species Lissotriton helveticus. The sequence continues at coordinate 795,148,050 of NC_136072.1, forward strand.
TCTCCAGGACTTTCTGGTGTGATGTTGGTTCACAGACCCACCTCAGGGTTTGGTATTGCTGAGTATCTATTCTAAGGTAAGGAATCTATAACTAATGGTCTCTTTCAGATGAACAAATTACTTACCTTCGGTATCTATGTGTCTGTAAGAGACATACATTAGTTATAGATTCCTTACCACCCCACCCATCCTCCCCGTTCTCCAAATGACGTCTAGAGATAGGGACTACCTTGCAAGGCCCTAGTTTTGTGCACTGGTCAGTGTCTTGCATGGCTCTGCGCTCCTGGCATGGAAAGTCGTGTCAGAACTGACGTCAGCCCTCAGGGTCTGCATCTAAGTAGACACCGCCACGTCATCCCGGCGACCACAACGACGAACTTACGCCACCTACCGACGCGCATGGGTACCTCTAAGAAAACATTTCTCCGGATCCAGTCTGACGCCTGTGGGTAATTCTAAAGTAAGGAATCTATAACTACTGTATGTCTCTTACAGATACACCTTTACTGAGGGTAAGTAACTTGTTCTTCGAGCATTGTACCCATCCTGGAGGAGGAGGTGTGACACCGCCACACAGGATGGTCTGTTAGGCCTCAGAGCGCAGGGCTCTCGACCCACCGTCCAGAAACATGTCTGGTGGTAGCAGGCTGAGTACAGCCAGTCGGAGACCACACCAGGATTGGTAGGTTTTCAGAGGGCAACTATAAGGTGCCCTCTGAGTACATGGTTTAATAAATCTCGCACTGGCATCAGTGTGGATTTATTAAAATGAGTCATTTGGTATCAAAAGCTCCTGGTTTCAGTAAAGCCATTAAGGTGCTGGGCAACTCGAGTTGTTGAGTTTCCAGCCCAGGTACTCTTTTATGGCTTCCCTTCATATGTCAACTTCATAATTTTACACCCCACTGAGGCATGCAAGCTGCAGGGGCAGTGGTATGGACCTTCTTCAGCTCCCATGCCTTAGGTACCCAGGGTACCATTTACTAAGGACTAAAGGGGGCTAAAGTGTACCAAATGTGGATTTAGTTTTAGGGAAGAAGCACTGGCACAGGGGACCTGGTTGGCAAGTACCCTGTGCACTACAATTGAAACCATTGATCCGGTATTGCCGGGCAAAAAGTGGGGTCTACACTTGTCAAAAGAGGCTCCCCCAACAACGAAATAGGATGGGAATAACCTTCCCCTGGAAAGCCTTCATCTTCTAAGTGAAAGAACCTGGAAAGGCCATCTGCATTGTCCTAGGCAGTCCCAGGGCTGTGTTCCACTGGAAAGTCTATTCCCTGTAGGAATATGGACCACCATAGCAGTTTGTAGTTTTTCCCGTTCATCTTTGGTAGCCATCTGAGAGGTCTGTGGTATGTCTGAACTAGGAAGTGAGTGCCAAACAGGCATGGCCTCAGCTTCTATAGGGCCCAGACCACAGCAAGGGCTTCCCTCTCTATGCCGCTCCAACGCTGCTCTCTGGGGAGTAGCCTACTGCTTATGAAAGTAACAGGTTGCTCATGTACTTCCATCATTTGTTTGGGCTAGGACTGCACCCATCCCATGCTCGGAGGCATCGGTCTACACAATGAATTGCTTGAAGTAGTCTGGAGCCTTCAGGACTGGGGCAGAGCACATTGCCTTCTTCAGATTGTCAAAAGCCCTTTGACAGCTCACTGTATAGTTTACTTTCTTGGGCATCTTCTTGGAGTTAAGTTCTGTGAGGGGGTGGGCGGCACCATGGACCCACAATCTTTTCCAAACCTCCTATCATACTCAGTCAAGCCAAGGAATGCCCTGACTCTTGGGTCTGGGTTTTTGGAGCTTCCCAGTCCAGAATTGTCTCAATCTTGGGTTGGAGTGGCTGAACTTGGCCTCCACCTACCAGGTGACCAAGTATACAACCCTTCCTTGTCTTGAAACTAAAGGACCTTTCCAATGTGGATCAGGTGATCCTGCCAGGTGGAGCTGTAGACCACAATATCCTCAAGATAAGCTGCACTAAAGGGTTCCAGCCCAGAAAGGACTTTATTCACTAACCTTTGAAAGGTGGCAGAGACATTCTTTTAATCCAAAGGGCATCACAGTAAACTGAGTGCCCATTTGGAGTGGACTGCTGATTTTTCTTTTGCTCCGGCAGGCAAACCACATGCCAGTACCCAGATGTGAGATCAAAGGTACTCCGATACTTGGCTGCCCTCTCCTGTCAATCAATTTGTCTGATCTAGGAATTGGATGTGATTATTCTTTGTCACAGCTTTAAGACCCCTATTGTTCACACAAAACATCATTTCGTTCTTTTCACCCTTTGAGTGAGGTTTGGGGGGACTAAGACAACTGGGCTGGCCCTGGGCTCTCTGAGGGTTCAATGACACCCAATTCCAGCATCTTGATTACTTCAGCTTGGATGCCCTCTCTGACTTGATCAGACTGCCTGCATATTTTGTTTTTGACAGGTAAGCTGTCACCAGTGTTTGATCGAGACTACTAGCGACAGATTCCTTCACGTAGAATTATCCCCAGGCGTGAGACTGGATCCGGAAAACTTTTTGCCATAGCATCCCTGCGCGCCGGGGGTGGTACCGCACGACTCCGCCTTGACGTCCGCGTACGTGACGTCAGTGAGGCCACATAAGCCCCACCCCGGCGTTCTGACCTCCGTTTCCTTTATTTTCGTGTGCAACGCGGAACCGGATTGTGTTCCTTGACCTGTTTTCAGGCCTTCTTTTAACGCTTTTGCCTATGGCGGAACAGTGTGCGAATGCCTTCAGGTTTCAAGACGTGTACTTCTTGTAAGCGTCAGATGTCGGCGATGGACCCTCACCTTATTTGTATGTGGTGTTTGGGCGAGCACCATGACTCTACGGACTGCCACGCTTGTCAGCATCTCAAGCCGAAGTCCCGGCGGGAGCGCTGGATGAAATTGCTTTCGGCCCGCTTGTCCAGGTCGGTCTCGTCACAGCGTCCGTCCCCTACCTCAGAAGCCAGGAGCCGCCGATTCTGACTGCGGCATCGTCCATCACGAGGCTCCATTGGCGTCGCTTGCCCGCTGGTACGTCCTGCAGCTTGTCTCCGAGGCCGCGTCCTCTTTCTGCAGAGGGCTCGGGTTCTCCTCGGGACGTGCGCCCTCACCCGTCGCCACCCTATCAGCCGTTTCCTGGGGTTGGGGCGACTAAGGCCCAAATGAAGGCCTACGCTACGGCTCTGCAGGCCTCTTTGGCCCCCCTCCTCCTCTTCCTGAGACGTCTGGGATCCCTTGCCATGCACGGGGCCTTCTGCGGAGTCGCCGGCAGATTCTACCCCGGCGCCGATGAGTCCGGCTTCAGGTTGTGGAGGGTGGTGTCATCTAGGTGCAGCCCTGTGGGGTTCCCCTCTTCGAACCACTGCGTCCCTGCCTTGCCGTAAATCCCTGCGGGTTCCCTGAGGTGTCTTAAGAGGTCGCCGGGACTAAGGGTTCGTCCCCGAGTCCCCCTTGGTCCTCTGGGCAGGTGGCTGCCTTACCGGCGGCCGGGCCGATGCCTTTCAGGCGCCAACGGCTTTCCCCACCCCGGTGGTGCCGTGGGTGGTGACCGGGACCCGGGGCGCCTCCCAGAGTCCCTTTTGGTACTCTACGCAGGTGGCTGCTTCGTGTGATGTAGAGTCGGCGCCGTTCATTAGCCGATCCGACTCCAACACCGCCCCATTCTCCTAGGACGCACGTGGTGGTGGTCAACTCTGCGCTCCTGAGGGCCACTTAGACGCCGCTTGAGGACACACCGGTGCCTGTGGCGGGCGGACTCCACGGCGCCGTCCGGCGTCGGGTCGCCGACTTGTCTCTGGAGGTACCTTCCTCTCTGCAAGTTTGTCATCTCCTCTTCACCGGAGACTGGACACCACGTCATTGCTTTTTCCCTGGCATCTTCCAGGAAGGGCTCTACGTTGTCTCCGCGGCCACAGCCCCCGGACCCTCTCTTCCGCAACTCGCTGTTGGTTGCCCCGCAGGCTTCTCCACCTTCTCCGGAGACCCCTCAGGTCCCCCCACTTGTCCATGGATCTTCCATCCTACAGGGGCTGGCTGTTTATTTCTCCTGCTGTACTCTGGGATGGGCGGCATAGTTTGCAGCCTTTGCCCAAGGAGGAATTGCTCTCTCCTCCGCGACGTCCTACAGAGGCGAGTGTTGCCTTTGTCGGGGTCATTTCCACAGTTGCTGGCATTTTGCAGATGGGCAACCCGGTCACTCCATTGCCTACGGACCATTTGTTGGAAGTTCTCCACTAGGGCTCTGGTGGAGGGGAGCTGCTTCTTCCATTTGAGGCCTCGCTCCACAACTCTCTTCTGGGGCGTCCTGCAACGGGAGATCCAGTGCCTCAGCCGCTCCACCACCTCCACAGTCCTGCTCCGCACGATCCAGTCTGCCTTTCTTTTCACCCCTCGACCCAGGATCCTCTCCTGCAAACTGCTTTTCCTTCTTTGCCTTCGGTGTTGCTTCCTTCCTCATGGGAGGCCCAGTGGTTGGACTCCTTGGGGCGTAGCATCTATGCTTCTCCTAGTTCGGCTTTGCGAGCGCTCGACACACTTTGTGTGCTGGCCAGGGCTACTTCCAGCCAATGGGATTCCGCGGAGTCCCTTCGGTCTCGCTCCTCACTTGAAGGTGTTTGCGCTGATCTGCGGCACCATGTGTTGGATAGTTGGGAGTTAGCAGCATTTATTCTCCGTTTGGCCTTGGATGTTTGATTCTTTCTGCCGCACTATGGCAAATTCTGTGGCTCTCTGCCGCCATGCTTGGTTGCTGGATGGTGTTTTTCCAGAGAATATTAGGAAGCGTCTTGTTGACCTGCCTTTTGATGGGGTTCTTTTATTAAACACCCACGCGGACTCTGCCATTCAACGACTCCTTGCGGGGCTCCGTCCTCCTCCCCCTCCGTAAGCTTTGGTTTGTTGGTCCTCCGGTGCTTTATGGGAGGCATTTATCCCACCTTTCTCTTTGGGTCTAGTATTTCGGGCGGCCCGTCTCTGTGTGGATGCCTTCAGGGTCCTTAAGTTGGCCCCTCTCTACTGTTGGCTGCTGGTACCGCCCTTTAGCTTTTGTGGTGTGTTTTTTGGCTGTTAGTGAAGCCGTATCGTTCCTCAGATTGGGTCATCTATGTATTTCTTTTTGCCTGATTGCTAAGCCATCTGTGGTGCTAACCGCAGGTCCCTTTTTGTTCTTGACCTCTGCTGCGGGATTTCCCATGTTTTGTTTTGGGACAGGTCATACCCTAGGTGGGGTACTTGTAGCTATTGTGTAGCTTTGCCTTAAGCTGGGCAGGTGTGGACACCTTCTCGGGTTTCTCGCCTTTCCTGGCGTCACTGTATACCGCAGGGCACGGTCTTTTTTCTTCTGTCTTAGCGCTGCTTCAGGTTCTGTCCTGCTTAGTATCTGCTAAATCGCCAGGCATCTCTGGCATGCCGTCTACAGCGTCCTGTCGTGGTTTTTCCACCTTGTTATCCAATGTTTCGGCCTGGCCCTCTGCATTGTGTTTCACGGGGGCTTGGCTACTCCTGGTGTTCTCCTGTGTTCTGGTTGTCGACTTTAGGTCTGCACTGCGTACCTCTCCTCTTTGTCTTCTGACTGGTCCTACTTCTTTCCGTGGGTCGGGTTGTGCCACTGAAACGGTTCTTCTCTAGGGCTTGTTCTGGGGTTCCCTTGCCTCTGCCTTAGTCTTGCGCTTGGCTTGTTCTGGGTGCCCTACTTAGTAGTACCAGCTGCCGGCTGTGCACGCCTGGTTATGGTCCACCTCTGTGGGCTTTTGTGTGTACCTGCGTGCTCCTGCCCCTTGCTCTGCTGGAGCTTAGCACGACTGTATCTTCCTTTTCACGCCTGTGCTTCTTGACTGTGGGCCATTCTTGCCTTGTCCTCTGCCTTGGGGATGATGCCTGTTCAGCTGTCCCCTTCGCTGTGTGTGTTCTCCTGAGGTGGGCTCTGCCTCAGTTTTCCACCTCTTCTCCTTGGATTTTGGGTGGTTCCTTTCTTACTTTGGTACTCTTTGGCACTGGCTGTCCCTCTGGGGTTTTCTGGCGGATGCCCTTTGCTCTATAGTAGGGGATCTCTGTGTATAGTCATAGTCTAGTGAATAGTCCCGCCCATGTGCGTGGACCCCGGAGCAATCAAAAATAATCTCTTAAGCTGTCTTCCTTGCAGTCCTGCATAGACACTTAAGAGAAAATTAAAGACCATAATGCAGCCTGTACCTACACAAGGCTACACTGTCCGGTACTTCAACTAGAAATGCCAAGGATAGAACACCAATAACACATTTAACACAATCTGTCAAATTTCACCCATAGCGAAACTTTCCTCCCCTCACCAAATGCTTGGAATGATAGAGAGGAAGGTAGGGACAGACAAGCCTCCATAGGCTGCCATTATCTGTCTGGAAAAGGGATACCGTGCCTTTAAGGAACTCTCTGGAGACCCTCGGTATCCCAGCATGCTCAGCCCCTTCCTTTTACTTTCAGTTCTTTTTTCTGACTCCTGCTAGCAGGACCCTGGAGCATTGAGCTCTCCCTTTTTTGGGTTTTTCTACACATTGTGCACTTTTTAAAGTGTTAACGTGTGTTCACTCGACGTGTTTTTGCCTCTTCTCATCTTTGCTGGAGTTTCTCTGGTGTTTTGGCTGCCCTTTTATCAAATATGCCTGCCTTATTTGATAAATGCCCTGAGATCTCTAGGAAAAAGGCAAAATCGGTTCCTCACAGAGTGTGCATCCTGTGCCTGCCTTCTTCTCATGTTGCTGAGGAGTGTGATATCTGTCTACAGTTCCCTAAAAGGACCCTGAAGGACAAGGAGAAGGCCAGGCTGCAAGGTTTGGAGCAGAGAAGGCAGCAAGGACCAGGTGGGTCTGGGCATGAAGGGGCTCCTTCCTCTGCCCATGCGCCGGCCTCTGGGGGGGCTCCCCAGTAAGGAAAAGGCCAGAAAACGCCACCGGTCTCCGTCGACAGCCTCGGCGTCTAAAGGAATGACAACAGTCTGTTCCCCGTCTCCCCCGGGGTTCTGGTTCAAAGCGCCGTCGACGTTCGACGTCGAGGGGACTGACGTCGAGACCTCTGATGAGGTCGACGTCGAGGACTGATTCGTCGTCGAGCCATCATCGACGTCGAGAGGGATCAAGACGCCAGCGCTCGCAGTCGAAGTGACACCATCGGTCACCGTCGACACGTAAGTCAGCGACGAAGATCAGTGTCGAGACGGAGGTCGTCGATGCCGAGGAGATCGCAGTCGTCGAGGAGACGATCGACGTGGAGGCACCGACCGTTGACGTCGAAGCGACGGCCATCGATGTCGAGGCGACAGCCATCGATGTCGAGGCGATGTTCGTCGACGTCAAGGAGACGCTCGTCGACGTCAAAAGGACACTCTGCGTCGAGGAGGAAGCCTAGACGTTCTAGGACCAGGACGGAGTCCTCTGCTTCAGCGAGCACATGGTCGCGGCGGCGCCTGTCGCTAGTCTGAGGGGTAGGGCCTCAAGATCGCCCCCCTCTGGTCAGAAGAAAAGGAGAGTGGGATAGTCTCCGGGCTCGGAGTACTCTCAAGTTTACTCACCCTCCAAGCCGAGGTTGCCTACACCTCCTCCTTTACCCGTGGATCCTCCTCCGCGTACCCCGACTCCTGCTCCACTGCCTCAACCTCCTACTCCTCCACCACCTCCGGTTCCTCCTCACCGTCCTCCACCACCAGCTCCGCCTAGGTCTGCCTCGCTACCTCATTTGCCGACGCCGCCTACGGGGCCTCTGCAACCTAGGCTCCCGGTTCGGCCTCCACAGCGCCCTCCTTTCTGGCCTGAGGACCTTCCGAGGCCGCGGAGGTCGAGGTCTCGCTCAAGACTGAGAGATAGTTCCAGGAGTCGCCGTCGCTCGTCTACGAGGTCCAGATAGTGCCGTAGGAGGGACAGGTCTACATCCCGCCACACGGATTCGTCCAGTGCCAGGGACTACTCGCCGACCCTGTCGGACTCCCCTCGGACGAGGGTGTGCCCGATAGACGACATTGTCTCCTTCCAGGAGGTGTTGCTGCGAGGAGCGGCTAAGCTGGGCATCACACTCACGGTGCCCACGCCCTTGACTTCCGTCATCTTCGAGACCCTGCACAAGAAGCAGTTGTCTCGCTCCTTGTTGCCGTTGGTGCCAGGGCTGGTGGAACCCACCATGTAGCTCTTCCCCACCCCTGCAGTTACGAAATCAGCGCCTTCCAGGCTGCAAAAGAAGTATCGGGCCCCTGACTCGGATCCTGCGTTTCTTCGCTTGGACCCTGCGCCGGACTCGGTGATTGTGACGGCGGCAAGGAAGCAACACGCCACCATCCAGTTATTGACAGTGCCTCCTGACAAGGAGAGCCGCTGGATGGATTCGGCAGGCAGGAAGGTCTGCAGGACGGCCTCCACGTCTATGTCTATGAAGGCCGCGAGTGCCTCGGCCTTGTTGGGAAGTTATGATCAGTCCCTCTGGGAGTCCCTAACACGGTTTGTGGAACTCCTTCCCCGGGATAACAGGGAGGACTGATGGTCTCCAACCAGGTGATTAGTTCGGCTGCGGATTCCTCCCTCCTGGCAGCGCACGGATACTGCCATGGGGTCAACCTGAGGCGCCACGCCTGGCTGCGTCTGACGTCCTTGAAGCCCGAGGCGCAGCAGAGGGTTGCCAATCTACTCTTCTCTCGTGAGACCCTCTTTGGAAAACATGCGGACGAGGAGATGGCCCGCAAGAAGGCGGAAGCGGAGACCTTGACAGCTGTCGGATTGGAAAAGCTGAAGGAACAGAAGACCTTCCGCTCGTTCCAGAGACGGTACGGGGCGCAAGGTAGAGGGCAAGGTTGACAGGCTGGGCAGCAACAACAGCAGCAGCAGTTCCAGCGGTGCCCGTTCCAAAAGCGCCTGAGGGGCCGTGGTGGTCTGCAGGCTTCATCCGCGACCAAAGGCCCGGCTGGGTCTAGGCCCTGAGGTGCTTCTTCCCCCTCATCCGTTACCCGCTCCGGTAGGGGGAAGCATCCAACAATACCTGGCAGAGTGGAGAAACATTACTCAAGACAAGTGGGTGCTGAATATTGTTTGCAATGGATACAGTCTTCGGTTCACCAGTCCGCCTCCAGCGATTCCACCGGTCGGCTCGCAGTTCCGACTGCGCGAGCTCCAGGCGGAGGCCGATACCCTGTTAAGAAAAAGGGCGATAGAAGACGTCCCTCTGTCTCCAAGGGGAAAGGGTCTTTACTCACTGTTCTTCCTAGTCCAGAAGAAGTACAAGAACGAGTTCAGACCCATTCTGGATTTGCGAGAAGCAAACAAGTGGATTCGCAGGGAAAAGTTTTGCATGCTGTCTTTATCACCAGATTTATCCTCCGCTGCAGAGAGGAGACTGGCCGTGTGCGATAGATCTGCAATATGCGTACTTCCATGTGCCCATTGCACGGAAACATCGGAGGTTCCTGTGCTTCCTCGTCGGCGCCAATCACTATCAGTACACCGTACTACCGTTTGGACTGAAGTCTGCACCCAGGACTTTTTTTAAATGCATGGCTGTGGTATCAGCGCACCTGAGAAAGAACAAGGTGTTTGTCTACCCGTACCTGGACGACTGGTTGATCAAAGCCTCCACCTTCTAGGAAGCGCAGTTGCACTTTAACAGGACGGCCGTCCTGTTGAACAGTCTGTGGTGGCACATAAATCTGTCCAAGTCTGTCCCGATTCCTGTACAGTGCCTGCAGTACTTGGGGGCCTCCATTAATACGCTGTCGGCAAGCGTGTCTCCTTGGGAGGAGAGATGCTTATCCATCCTTCGGAAGGCTCAGGCTCTCATACTGCTCCATCTACAACAGTGAGGACGGTGTCTTCTCTACTGGGATCGATGGCCTCTTGTATCTTCCTCACTCCGCACGTGCGCCTACACATGAGGCCGCTACAGGAATGTTTGGAGGACCAGTGGGACCAGAGGAAAGGGTGTTGGGACGACCGGATTCCGTTGTCTCTTCACACCCAACAATCCCTGAGATGGTGGTGTTTGGCAGAGAATCTCCTCAGAGGGGTTCCTTTCCACAAGGACATCCCGACTCAGACTATCGTGACGGATGCGTCTCTCCTGGGCTGGGGAACGCATTCAGACCATCTACAGATCCAGGGAACGTGGTCTCCGACAGAGTCCACGTATCACATAAATTTCCTGGAACTCAGAGCTGTTCACTTGGCACTGAAGGCCTTTCATTAGTCCTTGCAGACCAACTCCTTGCTTGTACAGACGGACAATACGACCACGATGTATTACCTCAACAAGCAGGGGGGCTCGAGATCACGCACACTGTCACAGGAAGCGCAGGCGATCTGGCACTGGCTGTTAGCCAGAGGACTGATGATAACGGCAACTCATTTGCCAGGTGTGCAGAATGTTCAGGCGAACGCCCTCAGCAGGTTGCTTCACGAAAACCACGAGTGGGTCATAAACGGCGTGGTGCTCGACGACATCTTCGCCATGTGGGGCACTCCAGAAGTGGATCTATTCGCCACCGCAGCAAACAGCAAATGCCGCGACTTCGCTTACCAGCCGGGGACTCTGGGGATCGCGTTAGGGATCATCTGGTCGAACAGCTTTCTGTACGCTTTTCCACCCATTCCCCTGATTCCAGCGGTACCCATCAGCTGGCCCGCTCCTGGCGCGGATGATCCTCATTGCGCCGGAATGGCCCAGACAGTGGTGGTTCACGGACCTGCTTCACCTGTCGATCCTACCTCATCGGCGGCTGCCGTGATGGCCGGACCTTCTCACGAAGTTCGGGGGGCAGATGGTGCACCACAACCTCTCATCGTTGAGTTTGGCGGCATGGCTCCTGAGATAGTGCAATATGGCCACTTGAATCTTCCTGAGGATTGCATGGACGTATTGAAGGAGGCTAAGAGGCCATCTACTAGGACCTCTTATGCTTACAAATGGAAGAGATTCTGCATCTGGTGCATGTCTAAGAAGTATGATCCGACGACCTGCAAGGAGGATGTTATCCTTCCATACCTTCTTCATCTAGCTCAGTCTGGCCTTAATTTTCATTCCATTAAGGTTCATCTAGCTGCATTGACTGCTTACAGAAAATGCCCTTCACAGACATCCTTCTTCCAGATTCCTGTGATTAAGGATTTTTTGGAAGGGTTGAAGGTGTTCGCTCCTGTTTGGCTTCCTTCGCCTTCATGGGAACTGAATGTGGTGCTGTCCAGGCTGATGAAGGAACCCTTCGAGCCTATTCATAAGGCTTCAGTGCAGCACCTGTCTTGGAAGGCGGCGTTCCTTGTGGCCATTACATCGGCCCGCAGGGTGAGTGAAATTAAGGCATTGTGTTGCCAGGAACCTTATACTGTATTTCATGCTGCTAAGGTTGTTATGCGTACTCACCCTAAGTTCCTTTCCAAGGTGCTTTCTGATTTTCATGTTAATCAGACTATAACTTTACCAACTTTTTTCCAGAATCCTTCCACTCCAGTGGAACCGTCTCTACATTCCCTGGATGTCAGAAGGGTGTTGAAATTCTATCTGGATAAGACCAAGGATATTCATAGATCCGACCAGCTGTTTGTCAACTATGGGTCGGTTAGGACTGGTCTGGCTACTTCGAAACAGTCCATCTCTAGGTGGATTGTGTCATGTATCCAGCTCTGTTATCAGTAAGCAAATAAGACCTTATGGGGTAATCCTAAGGCTCATTCTACCAGGGGCAAAGCAGCTACAACAGCTTTGCTTTGAAATGTTCCCACTGCAGGGCGGCCACTTGGAAGTCGGTCCACACCTTTGCTAAGCACTACTGTCTGGACTCTAATGCCAGAGCAGATGCTCAGGTTGGGCAGGCTTCGCTGCGGAATCTGTTCGCACAATAGTGGTGTTTTCTTTATTTCTCCACCACCGGATTGTTTTTGGATGGGCTTGCCATTCTATTCACTAGATTATGACTATACACAGAGATCCCCTACTACAGAAGGAGTAGTTTCTTACCTGTAACTCCAGTTCTGTGGTAGGGGTATCTCTGTTATAGTCCTAAGCGCCCGCCCTCCTCCCCGGTGGAGAAAATGGTACTGTGATGTACGCTACAGGCCTTGCTTTATGCACCTTCAAAAAGAACAAAGTAAAAGGAAGGGGCTGAGCATGCTGGGATACCGAGGGTCTCCAGAGAGTTCCTTAAAGGCACGGTATCCCTTTTCCAGACACATAATGGAAGCCTATAGAGGCTTGTCTGTCCCTACCTTCCTCTCTATCATTCCAAGGATTTAGTGAGGGGAGGAAAGCTTCTCTGTGGGTGAAACTTGACAGATTGTGTTAAATGTGTTATTGGTGTTATATCCTTGGCATTTCTAGTTGAAGTACTGGACAGTGTAGCCTTGTAGGTACAGGCTGCATTATTGTCTTTAATTTTCTCTAAAGTGTCTATTCAGGACTGCAATGAAGACAGCTTAAGAGATTATTTTTGATTGCTCCGGGGTCCATGCACATGGGCGGGACTATTCAATAGATTATGACTATAACAGAGATACACCTACTACAGAACTGGAGTTACAGGTAAGAAACTACTCTTACCTCGGGTAGGCTTGTGGGATCCTGACCTTCCCTTCTCCTTGCTGGGGGCTGGGCCGTCTTCCCTGTCCCCCTGACACATCCCCTGTTTGGGCCCTGTGTTTCTTCCAAGCTTGTGAGGTTCTCTCGCAGACCCTCCTCTCCTCTGTGTATGGCTAGGGAATCTAATTCTACGTTAAGGAATCTGCGGCTAGTAGTCTCTATCAGATGTACAAGTTACTTACCTTCGGTAACAATGTATCTGGTAGAGACGATTCTATCCGCAGATTCCTTCACGGCCCGCCCTTCCTACCCGTTCTGCGAGGGCCTTCATCTTGGTCTTCTGTTCTTGCCCCCCTCCGGGAGGCTTTGGCTTCTGCAAGTACCGATTTCGCTTCCTCCCTGGCAGAATGCTTCGTTCTGTTTATTGGTTCCACTCCTGCCTTTCTGGTACTCGAACGGTAGGTTTGTGTGTGCTTCTGCATCCCTACACCCTGTTGTTTTCCAGTGTGGGGCCTACACATACACTTCCCCCTATTTTCATTGTTTGGGGTTTCTAACTCCTCTGTAGTCTTCTGGGTTGGGGTCTTTTGGCTGTGCCTCGACCCTTGGTTCTTTACGGGGGATGCAACACTCTTTGATGGTATTGTCTTGGGGTAGATTGTAGTTTCTTATCAGTTCAGGACTTGTCGCCCCTCACTGTTATAGATTGTGGGTGCAGACTTCCGTCATCTGCCATGACATTTTTCCCGTGTTTTCTGCTTCCAGGGAGGATATCTCCTTGGCTTTGCCGGGTTGCTCCTCGGAGCGGTGCTCTGCTCTTCTTCTTCCATGACTTTGTGACAGTGCCTGGCACTGTCCCTATGGTGCTGATCCTCACTATTCGCTTCTTTCCCTTAGGTTTTTCTGATTTTTTTCGCACACTGTTCCCATGTTCTCACAGTTTTGTTTGTGATGGCTCCACATTGTGGTGCAGAAAAGTTCTCCTTAGAAAAATGATGTCAGCGTGCTGGGGTGGGGCTTATGTGCTCTCGCTCACGTACGTGGACAACATATGGGCGGAGTCGTGTGGTGCTGCCCCTGGCGCGCAGGGATGCTGTGGCAAAAAGTTTTCCGGATCCAGTCTCATGCCTGGGATAATTCTACTTGAAGGAATCTGCGGCTAGAATCGTCTCTACCAGATACATTGTTACCGAAGATAAGTAACTTGTACGTCCAAATCATGGGTACACCAGCTAGTCTGACCAGGGGTCAGAGAGAAGAGGTCAGCATACTGAGTGAGACTTGCCTGCAATCAGCCTGCAGTTGGTCAGGGAGGTTGCCCGACACGACCACTCCATCTACAGACCCGTTTTTAGGTTTCGCCTGGGGCACAGAGCTTTAGCTCCGCACCCAGGAGAAATCTTTAGTTTTCAGTATGGGTGACTTGAATACGCCCTCTGTTCCATTGGCTAGCTCCATAAATGGAGGCTAGCCATTGGAAGCCGGATCTGTCCGTCAAGGCCGGACCAGATTCGTGGGCGTTCCCGAGATATTTTCCCTCTCCGCCTCTGCGATGTCATCATCGCGGCCGTGGGCGGGGTTTATATTTTTTGTGCGTCCATGTTTGTGTTCTTCATTCCGCGGCCGATCGCCGCCCGAGGAAGTCCAGGTGAGGGCCTTCCTTGCCCCCTCCCGCTGTCCGTTCCTTTCCCGCCCCCCCCGTCCGTTCCTTTCCCGCCCCCCCCCCCCCCCCCCCCCCCCCCGCTGCCCGCCTGACTCTGCCGGGGGTTCAGTTTTCACTTCAGCACCCAATGTATGGTAACACTTGCACGCACCCACTCAGTTTCACTGAGATGAACTGGGACTACAACTCCCAGAAGCCATTGCTATTTTAAATGACTCTAAGCGGCATTGAGTCGCACTGGGCGCACACATCCTCCAGTGGCAGGCGGGACAAAGGCAGGGGGCCCTGACCCGGGGCTCCTCTCCAGACGTAAGTACTCCCCGCCCCGAGTATCTTACCTGAGACTCCTGCGGCCTGGGTACAGCCTCGGTTGTAAACGGCTCCGGCGATCTGGTTCAGCGGGAACGTGGTGCTTCCTGAGGCTGGCCACTTGTGTTCCAGGCTTGACGTTTCCTCCCTCATGAACTCGTCATCGGGGCTTTATTTGCACGCGGATCTGTAACGGGACAGAATGAACTTCAAGTGCTGCGTTGCTCTTCTCAGTCCTACTGAATGTGATGAACGCTGGGTCCAGCTCGGGAGAGAACCAGCCCAAAGGCCGCCCTAGGTATGGGGTTTGTAATGGGAAGGGACCCTGATAGTGACCTGTCTTATGTTCGAGTTCAGCAGGTGCTCCCAGGGAAGCAGAGCCCGGACAGACCCGCTTCTAGGCGCAGCGAACAGGGGGAGGAGATTTGAGGGTGGATAAGGGGGAAACATTAACCCTTTCTATCACCCCCCCTCATTTGCTCATTAAGGCCCTCTTCAAAGTCATCAGCGCAACCCCGCCCACAGCCCCCTGCGGCTGATTGAGCGGTAATTGGAGGCTTAAAAAGCTTTTCAAAGGGGACCATGATCCCTCTCCCCAGGCACAGATTAAACCAGAGCATCGGTTTCCGTTCAGAGGCTTCCCAGAGATGCGATCAAGTGTCTCGCCCAGTGGGGCGCCCAAAAGCTTCTGCACCCAGTCAGGAGGGGGACATTATATATCTGTTCTTACTTCAGTTACTTGGGCGCTTCCCTCACCCAGGATTGTACAGTACGCATTTAGTGTCAATCATTTAAGAGTGTTGTTTGGATTCGCCTCCCGATGCTGCGGGCATTATTGGCGGAGTTAAAGGTACTTCAGTTTTATTACAAACATAGACACATCAGCTCTGCCCAATGTGTAATGTAAAGGGTGACTGTTCCATTCATTTTAACGAGAACCGTCAGTGGTGCTGTTAAATGGCAAGGTCTTCTTTACCGAGCCGCGAGTCTAGGATTTTAGGGCCAGTTTACTAAACCATATTGTTGCTGGAGATCCGGCACACCAAGGTAAGAGGTTGTGGGGTCGGGGTGGGAGGGGTCTGTGCAGGGGGACACTAGCTGCGCTGCCAGACGTCCGTCCACGCGTGGGCAGCTCCGTGGCCCTCACCAGCTCCCAGGCTGTGGTAGTTCTACAGACGTCTTCACCAGATCCGAGGTTGGTTCCCACGCAGCACAAGCTCCCGCACACTGGCCCGCACGAGCTTAGTCTGTAGTTGCACCGTGGCCTGCACTACCCCCACCCCACAACTGGCTTGCACGATAGGCAAGCCAGTAGTTCTCTCTCCCCCACCTGCCCCCCCTCCCCAAGTCTAGTAACTCCCTCCATCATACACACTGGTCTGTAGAAACGTCTTACCCCGTAGTTACCCCAGCCTGCACTCACCCCTCAGACACGCGCTTCATACCTGGTCTGTTGGTCGTCACGAACTCCCCGCCCAACCTGCCGCTAGTTTCATGGGCTGTACTGAGTCCTTACCTTGCACCAGATCCCAGCCTGCCCTGGCTCCCCACCCTTCACTGGCTCCTTACCCTGCACCAGATCCCAGCCTGCCCTGGCTCCTCACCCTTCATTGGCTCCTTAGCTTGCACCAGATCCCAGCCTGCCCTGGCTCCCCACCCTTCATTGGCTCCTTACCCTGCACCAGATCCCAGCCTGCCCTGGCTCCTCACCCTTCATTGGCTCCTTAGCTTGCACCAGATCCCAGCCTGCCCTGGCTCCCCACCCTTCATTGGCTCCTTACTCTGCACCAGATCCCAGCATGCCCAGGCTCCCCACCCTTCATTGGCTCCCTACCCTGCACCAGATCCCAGCCTGCCCTGGCTCCCCACCCTTCTCTGCACTAGTTCCACGCTCTGTGAAACCCGCTCACCTGGCAGTAGTTCCTCAGCCTGTAAATGTTGCCCCCAGCGTGCTTTGCAAGCGCCGCATGCACTGCATCTGATGACAGCCGGCACTAGATCCCACACGGCACCAGATCCCCGGTGCATTGTATGCCTAGTCAGTTCTTCATAACTAGTCATCCCCGGATCACCTGGTGCATCGCTTGTACTGCATCTACTGCTGCTCCAGACACTCGGGATCTACATGCGTGTAGTGGGCCGGCCAGGCTGCAAGAGATCTCGAGATCCATTCGATCCGTTGCCTCTTCTGGCCCCCTCTAGGCTGTCAACATGCGCTGTATTCTCTCAGCTGCATATTATTTCCAGTCTGCATGGGATTCTCACATTCACTTGATCCCCAGCCAGCAGTGGATCCCCCTCTCGCACCAGTTCCTTACAGCATGCATCGAATAGCCAGACTGGACTAGATTCTGACTCCCCAGACTGCACTAGATCCAAATCCAGTCTGCCTCAGAACTAAGGCCTCTACTCCTTCCCCTATCTGCAATCTCTCCAAATCCAGGGATCCAGAAACATGTCTGGTGGTGACAGGCTGAGTACAGCTGATGAGAGCCCAAACCAGGGTCGGTAGGTTTTCAGGGGGCACCTCTAGGGTGCCCTCTAAGTACATGGTTTAATAAATCTTGCACCGGCATCAGTGTGGATTTATTAAAAGTAGTTGTTTGGTACCAAACACTCCTGGTTTTAGTGAAGCCATCATGGTGCTGAGAAACTAGAGTTGTCAAATTTCAATTGCAGTTACTATTTTATGGCTTCCCTGGCACCTACAATATTTAAGAATTGACTTGAGTATTGTAGGGACATATCTGCTGATGCAGACATGCCCACACCTGTGATATAGTGCACCCTGCCTCAGGACTGTAAGGCCTGCTAGAGGGGTGACTTACCTATATCTTAGGCAGTGTATGCTGGCATGGCCCCCAGGGAGGGTGTCATGTCAACGCTGTCGTTTTTCACCCCACCCAGGCATGCAAGCTGCAGGGGCAGTGGCATGTCATTGGTGAGGTGAGCCCAGTGGACTGTTTTCAGTTTCTATGCCGCTCGTACCCAGGGTACCATTTACTAGGGACTTGCAGAGGGCTAAAGTTTACCAATTGTGGATTTAGTTTTAGGGAAGAAGCACTGGCACAGCAGACCTGGTTGGCAGGGACTCTATGCACTACAATTGAAACCACATCAATACCAGGCAAACGGGGAGGGGGGGAGGTGCAAACCATGTCAAAAGAGGAACTTTCTCACAACATCCCTTTAGCAGACATCTGCAAAACTGCTGCTTGGACAACACCCCACCGGTATACTAAACATTACTGTGTGGATGTTCAAGCCTCCCTGCAGGCTTTAGTTGGCCTTAGACTGTATTAAAAATCTTGTTCCAAACACGAAGCATCATCTGTTCGCTAGATACTGCGTTGGAGGAGAAACTGCTTTATAGTCTTTGCAAAGCATGTGTATCTCTCAAGCTGCACATGCTACGAATGGAAAATGTTACTTTGTAACCTGGGCCATTGGAATTATGCGGATAGGGAAGGCCAAATTATGTGGCAGGTTGACTAAATTATGTGTCAAGAAAGGTCAAATTATGAAGCACATTTTGTGATAGTATGACTTCATTATTTTCTCATTTGAACAGTTGATACCTCTGTCTGGGCATGGGTTGTACCTCATTAGTACCACTTTAACAACCAAATATAGCAATAAGGAACAAAAGGGTGACTGGCCAACCTTTGGTAAGGGCCTTTTTCTGCACAGCAATAATTGTCACTGTGATTTTGACAAACTTTTGAACCATTTGATATAGAAACACTTTTTTTTGGTTAAAATCTGCAGATTATGCAGCTGATGATTATGTGGCAATGGCGGAAAATCCATAATTGTGCGGAAAATGCTGCATATGTGCAATCGCATAATTCCAGTGGCCCTGCCTGTATCATCTATTGGTAGAGTGTAGTACTGTAGATTCACATGCGCCCACCCTCCTCCCAGGAGGCCCCAAAGATGAAATGTTTTCCTTTCAACTTCATTAGGTTCTACAACGCATCTTTGCCACTACACTCCACATCTTTGCCACTACACTCCACTAACATGAAAATCCCACTGAGTGAAAAACAATTTTGCATACAATGCACCAGGACTCAGGTTCCACCCAAAAGGTGGAGTCACAGTAGGTCTAGTGACTCGAACAACTTTGAAGAAAAATCTGTTAACACCGGGGCCAATGCTAGATGGCAGAAGTACACAGACAATCTGCAGCACTACATGGTATAAACATGGTAATGGGGGTAAGTAACATTTTACTAGCATAGGTGTACATTTATACTCTAGAATATTGAAAATCACATTGACCATTTGCATCCTTTGTGTTCACATCATTGTTAATGACCCAAACTCCAGCAAGTCCGAGACCAGCACTCTCAGCACCTTTCCTTATGGAGACTTGCATCTGTCAGATTTTCCACCACATTATTTGAGAGGAACCCTCAGGAGAGCTCTCTCCTTTCAGAAGATTTGCTCATCTTGGGAGATATTTGGAGGAATGTTACTGGATCAAGATATTGAAGAACAGTCCTGGCGTATATTGTGGAAAGGAATTCAGTGTTTAAGGCTTGCAAGACATGTTGTAAAACAGAGATTTATGTGGATGATCCACATAATAAAAGCCAGTTTTATCTTCATCAAAGCCACAATCCAGTGTAACGTACTATCTGTAATATCTTGTCAACTAAGACTTTTATGGACAGGGAGTGAAGACTGGGTCTGGCTATTTTAGAGAGAAAGCTCAAGCTTCTTCCTCAGGAAACAAAGGGAAGCCAATGGAAACTTTCTCTGAGAAGTCTACATGTAAGGCTTCCAACTAGATCCACTGATCCTGCTGCGTAGAGTCAGCCAGCCAGGCCACTGCAAAATGCCAGAGAAGCTACAAACAAGAAGTCAAAAAGAGCACTCTAGCCAGAGCTTGTGAAGGTCAAAAAATCTCGAGAGCCTTGCTAGCAAGCCAAAAGCATGCAATTCTGGACCCAACAACAGGAAAATCTAAAAAAGCAATCAAATCAGCCTGCTCCTCCTTCAATGCCTTCAAAACTGCATTGCTGACAAGAGTACTTCATGTTCTGTAAAATAGTTAGTCACTGGCAGCAGTCACCTCCTCTGCAAAGCAGTCCTAAACTAAAAGCTCTGCAACTTTTGTCTTCTACACGAAGTCTCTTTTCATCAAGAATGAATGAATGAATGAGGAAGCACTTGTTGAGCGCCTGGTTACCCAAGGGCATCCCAGCGCTAAGGAATGCACAATACCAGATTCAAAACATATCAGGGGAAGAGAAAGGTTTTTAGCTGTTTACGAAAGCACAAGTAGTTGGGTTGAAAGCGAATGTGAAAGGGAATGTGATTCCAAAGAACACCACTCAGACTATTGACAAGCCATCCATCAAAAGCACCAAGATTTAGATAATCAGCTAATTGAGTGCTCTCCATTCCACTGGAATCAAGCTATCCTGGCTGATGAGGGCTGAAAGCCTGAAACCGGTCCTTGGATGCTTGTTTCCAGTCCTGGGAGGACCGGCTTGGCAGTTCAGGCTGGACTGTTCCTATGGTGCACAGGGTCAAGACTGATTTGCATATGGCTGGGTTCAAACTGGAAGCAAAATAACTATGGATTTAGGCCCAGATCTCTGTACTGGGGCGAATGTATGACATTGTTCTGCATTCTGTCCATCAACTGTTATATTTGCATTTGTCACCTTTTTTTGAGCCAGCTTGACAGTTAACAGGTAGAACTATGATGGCGTCTTGCTTAGCTATGGGTCATCACGGCAAATTGCACATGCGCCCATTGCAAGAGTGCTGTGCGGCACAATAGTGTCAAGCTGAGCGTCATCTAGAGGATCTAGTGTTGGTTTGGGGCTGGAGTGGAGCATGGAATTTGTTAAAAAAAAAAAAGAGGGGGTAACTATAGCTAGCGGGTCAGAACTCAGACAATTCTTGCTAGAAATACGGTATGATATCTAATAGTAAGTCTGCTGTATGTTGGTACGTGATCAGTAATACCATCCAGCTATGTCATCATATCTGAGCATTTTAGATGGTAAAACTCAATGTAAGTAAATAAGGCACAATAAGTAAATATAATTACTTTGCTGCACAGAGAATATGGCCCCTCACACCCAAGGAAAGTGACAGGACAGCAGATTCGACCAAATCTGCAGAAACATCGCATATCGTGAGCGATCAATCTTGTGGCATTCAAATTTTAAAACGAGCGAAAAAATCACACAGCACGTACTTATATGGGGCAACGTTCTGTCATATGCAACGGTTGGATGACCAGCGTTATCTGTCTGTCCAATAGGATAAGAGATAGCGAACCCAATAGTGGTCGAAATACAGTGCAGCATAGGCGAGGGAGCTCTTCAAAACAAGGTATGTAGCACTTACTTATAGGGCGGCAGCGTTGTGCCGTGTGCACAAAATAATGGACCAGCTGTATCTTCCCAAATTAAATAAAGGAAAACCGAAAAGGAAGGATCAGCGAACAAACGGTGCTGTCAAAACCGCACACAGTTGTGTAACGTAGAATGGGCATGGACACTTGTGTAAATCTGCGACTGCGCCATGTCTGGAAATGCCCGTCCCGGGCTGGGTATAAATGGCAACTAAGGCCGCGATTAAGTAACCAAATGCCGGCACACGTGTAGTTAATTAGGACTACCTGTCATGTTGGAATGCTAACTAAACAGTTCTTTTGGTGCCGTAGACATAGAAGAGGTATTTCTGCCGATAAGTTAACGATGTTTATAAATGCGATATTCCCAATTATTTTGTCTCTTCGAGTTTTAAAATTGAAAAATGTCAGATGTGGCAAATTATTATCATCAAAAGATAACAAACAGATGGCAGCAGGGTCGGATTGGGATCACAATTTGGCCCGGGCACTGACGAAAAAAGTGGCCCACATTCATGAGGCGTGGCCCACATTTAAGGGGCGTGGCCCACATTCAAGGGGCGTGCCCTTTCATGAAAAACCATTTGCACAGACAAGAAATGAAAGTGGGAGGATACTGTTCTTGGGCAGGACACAGGGCCAAGGTGACAATGGCCTACATGCTGAGCAACTAAAAAAACCATCAAGACCCCTTTCTGTCACAAAATTATTCGAGCCCTCCAGCGCAGGAGCATCTGAAACGCAGCAAAGCCCCTGCTATTACTAACCTACTTAGTCCTACCCAGACCTTCAGCTCAGGAGCACATGAACAGCGGTAAGGCCCCTGCAATTAGTAAATTATTCAGCCCTCCAGGCCTCAGGGCAATGTCCTGGCAGGGGAGCACAAACACAGCTGCTGGGTCATCCAAGGTAGCCAGGGGGAGGCTGAGGTGAAGATGGTGCTAGTTCCAAACATCACCTGGCCCCCACAGCGAGAACCATTCTTCCTCGCCCACTATGCCCTCAATGTGGAAGGGCTGTGGGCGAGGTGTTAAGACTAACACTATTTCTGGGCTGCGTGGGCCCCAGGGGGACCGAGGTGAAAATGGCTCATAGGCCTGAGCAACACATGGCCCCCTGGGAGGCCGATTCTTGCAAACAATCACCCCTCCCCAGCCCAGCCTCAGCATGATTGCTTGGCAGGTCAGGGGGTGAAGGAGAGGCCACAGCTGATGATCGCTGTACGGCCGCACCGCGAGGCTGCTTTCATTTCTCTGTCCCTGCCTCAGTGCCCTCTGTGGGCCGTTTTTTTTCCTCCCCTTTCCTAGTCCACTCTCTGTGGACTGGGAAAGGAGAGAAAAAACCGACCCACGTAGGGCACTGAGACACCGGCGCTTCGGCCGATGCCCGAATGCCCGCCTTGCCAATCCGCCACTGGATGGCAGACTGAACCTAATGTACCTAGCCTTATGTAGTGGAAGTTGTTCTGTTCCTAAACAGTCCTCTTCATTGCAAGAGCCCCGTTGTTACAAGAAACATACGGAGAATGGTTTAGTCATTTTTGGATGAGAAAAATTCTAATAAAAAAGAAACTGATCGCAATGAAGAGGAAACATCTAACAGCCTCCCTTTTGGTACATCTGGTACTACGGATCGGTTAAGTCCATAAATAGCGAAACTTGTGTAAATAGTAAGGGACACGCATGAGCTTAAGCAGACTACGAACTAGCTTATTGTGCTATAGACACAAAGAAGATATTCATGCCGGTACACTGATGGTGCTATTAGATGCGATCAGTCCCTGTTATTTCTAACCCCCTGTTTTTTGGAGAGTCATGCTCGTTTTTCTATTTTTGTAAATTAGAAATTCAGAAAAGTCACAATAACTAAGAATAAGTAGTGGTTGAAAGCAAACTAAACTTAACGTGCCATTTGTCATAGACGTCGTTACATCGTCCATTGTCAGGATCTCGTTATATCGGAAAACAAAGCACACAAGAACTGATCTTGTTCTCTCCTACAGAGGTTTTTTTTTAAGGAGAGGATTGTTTAAATCAGAATAGAAAGGAGGTCTCTGTTGGTACAACTGATTCTGGGACAGTGTCACTGATTAAATTGGGATCAGCAGATGTTATCATTCAGGCTAACATTGAAAGTTTTTAGCCGGTAGATCCATTGTTGTTCCTTCTGTAATAAAATCTGGGCTTGCTGTGTGTCAAAGACATTGAGAGTTTCAAGAATAACTCATTGAAGGTCGTTTTCTGAATGTCCCATGACAAGAAAATGGTTGCTCATACGGGTCTTTGATTTTTTGCACCTAATATTGCTTCAATGTTCTCCTATGTAGCTCTTGACTTTTCTATAGGTCATGCCGATGTAGAGCACACCACATGGACATGCGATCATATATATCACATGGATCGTATTACAATTTGTGTGCTTTTTGAGTGTCCATGTTAGGTTGAGCCCAAGGACTATGGTTTTAGTGGCTTTTGTCTAGTGGCATTCTGTGCATGATCCACAGGGATAATGTCCAATGATTGAAGTATGATCCCATGCTGTAAAAATGGTACTATTCACATGTTTTGTTCCTATTGATCTAGTATGCACAAGATAGTCCCGCAAATGTTTTACTCTTTTGTGGACAAATCTAGGTTTTCCCCCAATCCAGTGGTCCAGACGTGATTATCCTCCAGTTTTTCTTAGTTGCTTTTTTGATATGTTTAGAAGCAGTGCTGTATGTGGTGACGCATTTCAAGGCATCTTGTGTATTTTTAAGGAGACCCACAGGCCCACTACCAGAGCCTGCTACTCAGTCAAATGGAAACGGTTCGTACACTTCTGTCCCCCTAAACATATCAGTACTCGCTCAGCATCTGTACAGGATACTTTTTGTTATCTCCTTCAACTACAAAGGTCAGGCCTCACCTACACTTCAATTCGATTACATCTGGCTGCTGTAGCCGCCTACCTACATAATAGACATATTTCATTGTTCAGAATACCAGTCATTAATCTTTTCACGGAAGGCCTCAAACAGATTATCCTACCCCGGACACCTCCTGCTCCTGTGTGGAATCATAATATAGTTCCCTCATGGGCCCCCCTTTTGAACCACTACACTCTTGCCCACTGCAATTCCTTACCTAGAAGGTTGTTTTCCTTGTAGCCATCACGTCCCTCAGTTGAGTAAGTGAGATGCATGCTCCTACCTTGGTAGAATCTTTCTTCCAAGTCCATCATGATTTGGTGGTTCTCAGAGCTGATCCCAAATTCTTCCCTAAGGTAGTCTCCAGTTTTCACCTTAATCAGGCAATCAAGCTCCCAGCCTTCTTTCCACACCTCGAAACTGCTACGGAATGTGCTCTACATTCTTTAAATGTCAAGAGAGCGCTAATGTACTATATTGAAAGGACAAAACCGTTCTGTAAGTAACACAGCTTTTTGTGTCCCATTCAAGCCGCACAAGGGGTGTGCCATTTCCAAGGCAGATGTGGCATGTAGGTTGGTCTGGTGCATACAGACTTTCTATGTTAAAGCTAAAAGGACCCTCCCCCAGACCTCATTCAACGCAGAAAAAAAGGGAGCATCTATGGCTTTCTTAAGGTAATATACCACTAACTGACATCTGTAAAGCAGCTACTTGGTCCTCTCCTCATACTGGTACCAAACACTACTGTGTGAATGTCCTGGTCAGACAGCAAGGAAAGGTTGGCCAAGCTGTCCTACAATCACTTTTCAAGTCTTCTGAAATATCCCTGTAAGCATCTGTTTGTGGCATGTAGTGCTGTAGATTCATATGTACCCGCCCTCCACTCTGGTCACCTGTAGTTGTTGCGGATGCTCTTTCCTTTTGTTATCTTTAATACTTTGATATGCATGGTCCTCTGTACTGTGCCTCTGTGCTCCATCTTCAAACTCGACCTCCGGGCAGGGAAAAACATCTAACAATGGAGCCGATGCAATTGCGCATTAACCAATAGGTGGAGTCACTAAATCACATGACTTAAAATAAACGTACTTCAAAGAAAAAACAAGTTGTACACGTCAGAGCCCAACACTAGATGGCGGAAGTATGGAAAGCATGTGAATCTACAACACTATATGTCACAAATATATGCTTACAGGTTAAGTAACATTTTCATTATGGGATTTTAATCTTTGATGGTCCTTCCAGTCCCTTTGAAGCCATCTAAAAAGCTATTGAATTGCACCTTGTCTAGGCATGGGGAGGAAAAGAGAATGATCCAGATTTGGATCTGATTGAAACCTTTTTTTTTAATGAGGTGCATCAATCTATGCCTTTAGAGGGCCACCAAGCCAACCGACCTAAATATCCAATATTTGGATTACAAAGAAGAGACGGAGGAGGAAAGACATAATCGTCAAACCAGGCATTCATATTACATTTACAACAGGGACATAGAACACAGCAATGGCCAATACCTCTGGAAAAGTAAAGGATATTTATAAATCTTTTCCTCCACCTCAGAATAAATCTCAATTTCTGCTTCTCATCTCTCTTTTTTTTGTCCTCTTCTACTCCCTTCCCCCCCCACACCGGTGCCTATGATTCCACCAATTGGCCAATCACCATAAAATAAGTTTCCCAGCAAATAGGTAACATGAGCAAAGCAAGCCTCTCCACCGCTCCATTAAATCTGAATAGTGGCTCAGCAGGTGCTTTGCTGAGTTCAGATGAAAAAGAGCATTATGGGGATAAAGGAGCTCTTGGCCCTCTTAATGATGACAATGACTGGATTGGATGAAGACCCTTTAACGATAACTATGATGATGTAGTTGCCTCAGGGGATGACGAAAAAGAGTCTCCATCCACAGACTGAGCTTATCTAGTTTATCATTCTACACAAGACCAGCCTTGAACCTGCTTAAAGGTACTCTCCCCCAGTTGCTATATGCAGGTTTCATTTGATAAGGGAAACCGTTTTAGCGTTTTAGCCTACTAACCTCAACAACGGGAAAATTGTGTTTCTTATTAGATTTCAGCAAGAGGTCACATGGAAGGGCCTGATCCATTCCCATTTTGGATCATCTGGGAGGAAGGACAGCTAATGATGTAACCAAAATGGCAGCCACACTAAAAAAGATTAAAGATTTCCACGCCTTGTTGCAGGCTTTCAGGATTCCATCGAAGCCTTCGACTGAACTGTCATGAGAAGGGAAGGATATGGGGGAACTAGACCCACCCCTCACACCTGAGCCTCATGAAGGAAAAACACAAGAGCTCTTCTATGAAGGAGGGGAGACAGAGGGGCAGGGTCTATACCAAGACACAGAGGAAATCGAAAGTGTTGAATACCAATTGCTGGATCTTGTGGCAGATTCCCCAGAGGAAACTGTCAACACATATTACAAGACCATTGCCCCCAGATGATGTGGTCATAAATAATCAACTGGTCAAAAAAGCAGCGGAAAGGTACAGGGTACAGATGGAGGAGGAAAAGGCACAGACTTGTTCCTTGCTGGGAACATTTATACCATCACAGAGCAAGGCCCAATACCTTCCTATGCTCATCCGGAGAGAGAGGCTTTTAAGCAACATGCAGGGCAGTAACTCCTAGGGTGGAGAAAAAGTACAAACACTCCTCCAAAGATCCAGTATACACCTGGGGCAGTGTAGTGGCAGGTTCAATCATCGTAGCCACAGCCAGGAAGAGAGCAAATATTCCTACCTCCTCTTCCCCACCGCCATATAGGGAGAGCAAAAGGATTAATATGATGGGAAGAAAAATTGAAAGAGGAGCTGCCTCACAATGGAGAAAAGCAACCTTTGATGCTGAACAGGTATGCCCATCAGAACTGAAAGAGATGATGGAACTAATGAAGCACCGCAACATCAAAAAAGAGCAAAAGCCCTATCTGACAAAGGGAAAGGCATTGAAAACACAAGCCTAAAGATAGCACTAGATGCTGCAGAAACAGCAGCAAGACAGATGGTGACAGGAACACCTTTGAGATGTCGTGCATGACTGAGAATATCAGGCTTCACGAATGAAGTACAAGCCAACATCATTAACAGTCCGTTTGACGGTGAACATTCATTTGGCAAAGCAGCAGACTGCACAACAAATTAAAAAAGACAACAATACGGCAACATCTATGAGTGCCCTACAGTTCAGTGGTCAGCCAAGAATAAGAACCCCCTCAACTAGAAGACCTACAGGAACAGGTGGTATTCAGGCAGGGACACAGCTGCAACGTTTCTGGAGCTCGAGCCAGCCTCAGCCTACATCACATCAGAGACAGTTTCAAACACAAAGTCAGTCTTTTCGTGGACTAACTAGGGGTAGAAGTCTGCCGTCAAGAGGGGCAGCAACAACATCAAAGTGACTCTTTAAAATTAGATTTCCAACCACACACAACACTAGTGGGGGAAGAAATGGAAACTTCCTCCAGGAGCGGAGGGTAGTAACATCAAACTAGTGGGTACTCAATATAATACAACCCAGTTACTGCATAGAGTTGGAAAAACACTCACCAACACGTCATTCAAAACAGAAAACTAACACAAAGGAGGAGATAACATCTCAAAAAAGAAGTAAATGAATTGCTACAAGCAGCAGAAAGAGTGCCAGCAAGAGAGGAAAATCCTAAGAACATAAACATTCAAGATGACATCCCTACAATAGGTTATTCCTCAACGCCAACAAAGGAATTTCATGGCAACCCTAGATCTAAGGGATTCCTAGCTGCACTCCCAATGAATCCAAAACACAAGAAAGTCCTGCATTTTGTGATAAAGAAAATACTATCAATTGAAGGTACTAACTTTTGGAATAAATTCAGTCCCCAGGGTTTTCACAAAATGCCTGGCAGTTGTGGTGGCACAATTGGGGAAAAAAGGGAAATGCTTTTACCATCCAATCATCCATTCCTAGATGATTGGATGGTAAAAGCAAACTCAGCATACATGGGCAAAATATACATAATAACAGTGATGTCAACTACACAGATTAGGATCCACGATAAACATGGAGAAGACTTTGCCAAAACCAGAACAAACTTTTCTTAGGAGCAAAAGTAGACACAATTCTGAGGAAAGCTTACCCATGTAACTAGAGGGCACACGCTATATAACACAAGAGTTCTCCGATACCAGAAGGGCCAGTCTATGACAGTGAGGAATGTGGGGACATTTTGGGGAATGGCTTCATGCACTCCACTAATACCATATGCAAGGCTTCACATGAGACCAATCCAAGAGTGGATGGTCACAAGCAACAGGCAGCTGGGAGGATCTAGTGCTTGTCATGCAGACAATACAAGAGGAGATGAGTTGGTGGAACAAGACAAATGTAAGAGCAGGAAGACCATTTGTGAATATAGCTCCAGCAGTGACTATTATCACAGAGGCTTCACATATCAGATGGGGAGCACACATAGGGAATGTGAGAGGAATATGGAGTCCCCAGGAAGCATTGCAACATATAAACCTTCTGGAGTTAAAAATTGTGTTCCTAGCCTTAAAAGCCTTTCAACAACAGTTGTGGAGCAAATCAATACAAATAAAAACACACACTACTACAACAATGTTTTATCTCAACAAGCAGGGCCGGAACAACGTCCTTTCCCCCTATCAAAGATTGCACAACAAATATGGAGATGGGCCATTCATAGACAAATAACAGGATTAGACAGTGTGCTAGCAGACAAACTGAGCAGGCAAGCACCCATCTCACACCAGTGGAAACTGAATCAGCCAGTATTGGAGAGAGTGCTCCAAAAATGAGGAACTCCGAAATTAGACTGTTCGCAACATCACAAAACACAAAATGCATGTGCTTCGCGTCCAGACTTCCATACCCTCAGTCAGTAGGGAATGTACGGTTGCTAAATTGGTCAGGGAGATTTGCGTATGCCTTTTCCCTGATACCACTGCTCTCGCGAGTGATAAATAAGTGCATGCAGTCAAATATGATGCTCATACTAATAGCCTCACAGAGGGCAAGACAAATTTGGTATTCAGATTTGATGGAGATGGCACAAGAAATGGAAAGACTACCATTCTTACAAGATATATCCTCAATGTAAAGAGGAAGAGTTCTACATCCAGAACAAAACACTTCGAGCCTAGCAGCATGACGTCTGAGGACATAAAATTTGGCCATATATGAGCACCTGAAAAATCAATGGCAATTCTGAGAGAAGTAAGGAAAGCAAAAACTAGAAGATGTTACACTGCAAAATGGGGACAATTCGCCTATTGGTTCCAAAAACATAATCTGCTTCAAAACAGGTCAAGAGAGACTACATTAATTAAATATTTAACTAATTTGTTGGAAGATGGCTCGACCTATGCTTCTCTAAAGGTACATTTAGCAGAAACAGTAGCTTACAAAAGGGGCTACATAGGGTAAAGTGTCAGGTATGCTCCGCAGGATCCAGTTGTTGCTAAATGGGGTCCACCTCTTGATGTCACCAGCACCCTGAAGTGGAAACACAGGGTGTTCGAACCATCAAGCGAGGGAAAGGAAAGGGAAGGGGACAGCAGGGAAAAGAACCTGAAACTAAATAAAAACAATGATATAAACAAGGCATGTGTAGATAAGACTACTCTCATGTGGTCTCACTAAACTTTGCAATACCTGTTGGAGAACAGAATACACTCTCAAGGAAGTAGCACCTCCAAGACCACTCTCTTCCCGAGTAAAATCTGTAGGTACAGGAATTACAATTAATCAAAAGGGAGGGATCACTTGTCCTGCGTGAACCAGGGTATGCAGGAGATCGAACAACGGTGTCTCCAAAATTAAACCCTCATGCACGTGTAGGGTAGCGTAGCGTGGTAAGCGGTATATCTTGATTCTCCGCTTTGCTGACACGTGTGTGCATAATCATCGGGTTTTTCGGTATGCAGCCTCCACCAGGAGGATCTTACCCTCGGTAAAAACAGTAGTGACCCAGTGATGTGGAGGGAGTGTAGGACAATAAAAATCCCCCGGAGACCCAGTAAATGGACTTTTATTAGATCTGGGTTCGGGTGGATCCCATTAGGGGAATGCTCCAATCATGTGCGCTCTATTGAAAAAAATTAAGTTTTCAGGACGCACTAGCATTCAGAAATGATTTAAAATGGCCAACATGTTTCAGCCCTCTATGCCGTGAGTCGGACTTTAGGGCTTTCTTCAGGACCCGTGGTGAAAGGTGATAGTGATGCTAAACTATTAAATTTATAGCAAGCAGGTGTGTAGAAAAAGGGAAACTTTCAACCTGTTTCTTGGTTCTCGAGGTCGCGATGTACCTATAGTTCAAACATAATGATAAGAGACACACACAGACATACACAAATACATAAGAAAGGGTAAGGGAGACACATAATGTAGTGAATTCACTACTAGTCAATGCAGATTGTTGCAACTTAAAATAGCGATACTTCATAACCCCCAGTAATTGGCAGTGTCAACTCTCTCTTTCTCCAGCAGGCTAATGCATGCAAAAAGTGGTTCATAGATAGTAAATCATACTCATATGCCAATTTTTTGGGTTAAGGAAACCCCACCACTTGGAGGACTATCGTGATAAGTCACAAGTGGTAATTGTTTGTCATGTGGCATGCAGTCAATACTCATTCACAAGTGCAATTTCCAATATCTTTAGTATGAAATGGAATGCCCCGCGTAGTGAAAATCTTTCATACCGCCGTGCTCTGTGCGTCAGATTCATACCTGGAATAAACAATAGTTACACCTCCTTCCATTGTAACCGGGGCATATATATACTCATATGTAAATGCTATGCCAGTAAAATAGTACCTGTCCACTAGGACGATTTAGGTGATGAATCGTGATATGTGGCCATTGTATTTCAAACATCACATGCAGGATTCTTCATTCGTGAAAGAAATCTCTAATACATTACTGTGTGGGGCTAATAATGGTTGCTTAACGTAGTGACGAAAACAATCATGCCGATGTGCTTTTGTGCGCCCTACGCGCCAGAATCATACCTGAGATATATATTAGTTATACCTCCTTCGGGTGTGGCAAGGGCTTCGAGGGGGCTAGACGGAAGGAATAACGCACTGTTAGCATGAGGCCTGGCTCAGTATACTTGCGGTTTAGTTGCTGAAGGGTCTCGTGGAGATACCTAACGCTCCTGTCCTCGCGCTTCGCGTTGCGCTTCTGCTGCCTCTTGCGACCCGGAAGTAGCAGTGATGAGCTTCCGGGTCGTTATTATTGATATTTTCATGAAAATAGAAAGCGGACTTAGTCGTCCTGCGTGTTTTCAATATTATGACTCTAGGAATCTTGTTCTTCATGCCGCTTTGTTTTAATACAAAATTACTAGTCCAAAAACGGATATTGTGAAAAATCGATACATCCAAAGAATTTACAAAGGGGCTAAGTAATTATAAAAATTTTTTTACAAAAATTATTATTATATCTTTTCAAAACGGGGTAGTCAGTTTATTGGTAAAGTAGGTAATGAAGGGGCACAGAATTCGTCTAAGATGTTTACGTTATTCGTATTAGAGATGTAGTTGATATTGTTCTGAGAGGCGCTCTTCTTGGGGTTACGCTTCTCATTTCAAAACTTGGAGGATGAAAAGGTAATGAATGAAAACTGCAAAATGGACCAATTTTGTAGTGATCAGTTGTACAGTTTTAAATTAGTAAATTCTTGTGGCCAGCAACTTGTTAGCATAAAGTGCACTGATCATTTTTGGTATTTTTTACGCAGAGCAGGTTTTGGGTTGTCTCTCATTCCGAATGTGTTCACATTAGGTACATAGTTCATCTCTGATGTTTTATCTGCACAGTACGGCATGGCGGTGTCTTACATTATGAAGTAAGCTTCATGGTAGGCAGTCTTATTTCAGCACACTCAGCCACGGGATATTATCATTGAGCCCCCTGGTATCTGTCCCCAGACGGTGGACCCAACGTTGCTCTTTTTCAAAGAGGATTCTTTCTGCGTTGCTGTCCTTAGTATCCAGTGTCTCTAGGATGACCCAACTGAGGTCGTCCACTGTATGGTTTTTTTCCAAAAAGTGACTAGCCATCTTGGTTGTGGTTTTTTTGCATTTGACATTGCTTCTGTGCTCAACGATCCTTTGTTTGGCTTTTCTGCAAGTCATGCCAATATAATGCAGTTGGCAAGGGCAGGTGATCATGTAAATTACATGGCTCGTGTTGCAGTTTGTGTGTCTCAGCATTCTCCATTTAAGGTTTGGGAGTAGTTGTAACTCCTTTGTTGGTTGGGTCAATTTACACACTGAACAAGAACCGCAGGGATAATGTCCAACAACGGGGGGGTTTTCCCACAGGTTGGATTGTTGTCCTCGTTTTGTTACAGGTGGTCTCGTGTGTTCCAGGATGTCTTTTAGGTTTCTACAACGCCTGTTGGCGAATCTCGGTTTTGGCCAAGAAAGAGCGCCAGAGGTGAGGATTCTCCAATTCTTATTCACAATTTTCTTGACTTTGTCAGTTACCGGGCTGTAGGTCGTGACACAGGTCTGTCACGACCTACAGCCCGGTAACTGACAAAGTCAAGAAAATTGTGAATAAGAATTGGAGAATCCTCACCTCTGGCGCTCTTTCTTGGCCAAAACCGAGATTCGCCAACAGGCGTTGTAGAAACCTAAAAGACATCCTGGAACACACGAGACCACCTGTAACAAAACGAGGACAACAATCCAACCTGTGGGAAAACCCCCCCGTTGTTGGACATTATCCCTGCGGTTCTTGTTCAGTGTGTAAATTGACCCAACCAACAAAGGAGTTACAACTACTCCCAAACCTTAAATGGAGAATGCTGAGACACACAAACTGCAACACGAGCCATGTAATTTACATGATCACCTGCCCTTGCCAACTGCATTATATTGGCATGACTTGCAGAAAAGCCAAACAAAGGATCGTTGAGCACAGAAGCAATGTCAAATGCAAAAAAAACACAACCAAGATGGCTAGTCACTTTTTGGAAAAAAACCATACAGTGGACGACCTCAGTTGGGTCATCCTAGAGACACTGGATACTAAGGACAGCAACGCAGAAAGAATCCTCTTTGAAAAAGAGCAACGTTGGGTCCACCGTCTGGGGACAGATACCAGGGGGCTCAATGATAATATCCCGTGGCTGAGTGTGCTGAAATAAGACTGCCTACCATGAAGCTTACTTCATAATGTAAGACACCGCCATGCCGTACTGTGAAGATAAAACATCAGAGATGAACTATGTACCTAATGTGAACACATTCGGAATGAGAGACAACCCAAAACCTGCTCTGCGTAAAAAATACCAAAAATGATCAGTGCACTTTATGCTAACAAGTTGCTGGCCACAAGAATTTACTAATTTAAAACTGTACAACTGATCACTACAAAATTGGTCCATTTTGCAGTTTTCATTCATTACCTTTTCATCCTCCAAGTTTTGAAATGAGAAGCGTAACCCCAAGAAGAGCGCCTCTCAGAACAATATCAACTACATCTCTAATACGAATAACGTAAACATCTTAGACGAATTCTGTGCCCCTTCATTACCTACTTTACCAATAAACTGACTACCCCGTTTTGAAAAGATATAATAATAATTTTTGTAAAAATTTTTTTATAATTACTTAGCCCCTTTGTAAATTCTTTGGATGTATCGATTTTTCACAATATCCGTTTTTGGACTAGTAATTTTGTATTAAAACAAAGCGGCATGAAGAACAAGATTCCTAGAGTCATAATATTGAAAACACGCAGGACGACTAAGTCCGCTTTCTATTTTCATGAAAATATCAATAATAACGACCCGGAAGCTCATCACTGCTACTTCCGGGTCGCAAGAGGCAGCAGAAGCGCAACGCGAAGCGCGAGGACAGGAGCGTTAGGTATCTCCACGAGACCCTTCAGCAACTAAACCGCAAGTATACTGAGCCAGGCCTCACGCTAACAGTGCGTTATTCCTTCCGTCTAGCCCCCTCGAAGCCCTTGCCACACCCGAAGGAGGTATAACTAATATATATCTCAGGTATGATTCTGGCGCGTAGGGCGCACAAAAGCACATCGGCATGATTGTTTTCGTCACTACGTTAAGCAACCATTATTAGCCCCACACAGTAATGTATTAGAGATTTCTTTCACGAATGAAGAATCCTGCATGTGATGTTTGAAATACAATGGCCACATATCACGATTCATCACCTAAATCGTCCTAGTGGACAGGTACTATTTTACTGGCATAGCATTTACATATGAGTATATATATGCCCCGGTTACAATGGAAGGAGGTGTAACTATTGTTTATTCCAGGTATGAATCTGACGCACAGAGCACGGCGGTATGAAAGATTTTCACTACGCGGGGCATTCCATTTCATACTAAAGATATTGGAAATTGCACTTGTGAATGAGTATTGACTGCATGCCACATGACAAACAATTACCACTTGTGACTTATCACGATAGTCCTCCAAGTGGTGGGGTTTCCTTAACCCAAAAAATTGGCATATGAGTATGATTTACTATCTATGAACCACTTTTTGCATGCATTAGCCTGCTGGAGAAAGAGAGAGTTGACACTGCCAATTACTGGGGGTTATGAAGTATCGCTATTTTAAGTTGCAACAATCTGCATTGACTAGTAGTGAATTCACTACATTATGTGTCTCCCTTACCCTTTCTTATGTATTTGTGTATGTCTGTGTGTGTCTCTTATCATTATGTTTGAACTATAGGTACATCGCGACCTCGAGAACCAAGAAACAGGTTGAAAGTTTCCCTTTTTCTACACACCTGCTTGCTATAAATTTAATAGTTTAGCATCACTATCACCTTTCACCACGGGTCCTGAAGAAAGCCCTAAAGTCCGACTCACGGCATAGAGGGCTGAAACATGTTGGCCATTTTAAATCATTTCTGAATGCTAGTGCGTCCTGAAAACTTAATTTTTTTCAATAGAGCGCACATGATTGGAGCATTCCCCTAATGGGATCCACCCGAACCCAGATCTAATAAAAGTCCATTTACTGGGTCTCCGGGGGATTTTTATTGTCCTACACTCCCTCCACATCACTGGGTCACTACTGTTTTTACCGAGGGTAAGATCCTCCTGGTGGAGGCTGCATACCGAAAAACCCGATGATTATGCACACACGTGTCAGCAAAGCGGAGAATCAAGATATACCGCTTACCACGCTACGCTACCCTACACGTGCATGAGGGTTTAATTTTGGAGACACCGTTGTTCGATCTCCTGCATACCCTGGTTCACGCAGGACAAGTGATCCCTCCCTTTTGATTAATTGTAATTACCCAAGGAAACTGAGGGATCAGTACTTTCCTTCTCCCCCTCCAATTGATTAGCATAAGGTACAGGGATTACTCATGAATATTTATAAACACACATACTATGAACACCACCCTTCCTGTTTGTTCAACATATACAATCATACCATAAATAAGGCCGCAGCCTTCAAGCAAAGTATTCCTTCAACAACTCCAATGATGGAAGCCTCCCTAATTCTTGAAAGTTGGAAGTTCATGAAAGTGAAACTCCTCCTTTCCCAAGGGTAGAGAATGATAGAACAATCCTGCAAGGTTCTTTTTTAGAAATTAGATAGATTCTGTAACAACAAGGGGAATGTCCTCCTCCTAAAATTGAAAGCAAAGAAGTCAAGCACAAACGCGGCAGCCTGTGGTTACTCTCACCACTAAGCTCCGTTTCAGTATATTTGAATAAGTGACAAGAGTCAGGATATCACGGTAACGCGTGGTTACAACACCACCGCGCTCCGCATCTCAAAATGCAGCAGAATCTCGGGGAATGATCTCTTTGTAGATCCACAGATAAGAGAGAACACGGTAATGTGTGGTAATCTACCACCACACTCCGCTTCTTCAACAAAATGGTGACAGAACCGAACATGGTAACGGCTAGTAAATAATTACCACAGCGCTCCGCTTCAACCAGCAAGCAATCCGGGTTAAAGTGGGAATACGGCAGCGCGTGGTAATTCACACCACTGTGCTCCGCTTCCTGAGGAAAACAATCCGAGGTAACTGTTTCGAAAACGGCAGGGCGTGGTTATGCAAACCACAGCGCTCCGCTTCAGGGATCTTACCGCTATGTTTTAACACCGATCCTGCAGCCTCGGAAGACCGCCTCAGACGATCACATACAACGGGCATGAACAGGACTTCGCTCGGTGGACGCCGCAATCTTCGTTCAGGAAACAAACAGGAAACAGCATCAGAATTACGTGCATACGTCCCAGCGTGATCTTGCCTAAAGTACTTCCTCCCCTCAAGCATCATGGGAGTTGTAGTCCAGTACGAGTAAGGCAGGCGCAGCTAGGACCAAACCTGACATAAAGTTTGTTCACTGCTCCAATAATCAAAATATTTTTGGAAGGGGCTAAAAGAGTAGCACCACCCAGGAGTGCACCAACTACTACATGGAACTACATGGAATCTCAATGTGGTGCTCATAAAGGAACCATTTGAACCAATCCATAAGGCGGGTTTAAAATTCATCATGTTAAAAGCAGAGTTTTTAACAACCATGACTTCCGTACATTCACCATACAGAAACCTTATATTCACATACATAAAGACAGAGTAACCGTAGGTACTAACCCTCAATTCCTTCCTAAGGTCATATCTCAGTTACAATTAAATCAAACAATACAAATCCCAGTTTATTTCCAAAATTCAAAGATTCAAAGATTCAAGCCGAAAAGGCTTTACATACTCTGGATGCCCAGAGGGAAATGATTTATTACATAGAAAAAACAAAATACATCAGGACAGGAAAACAACTTTTCGTTTCACTTGCAAACAACACAGAAGAACCCGTTGCTAAGGGTTCCATCACAAAATGGATAAAACAGACAATGAAAATATGTCACATAAAAAGCTGGCATTCAACTAGAAAGAAAGCTGTGGGCACACTCTACAAGGAAGAAAGGAGCAACAATCACTTTTCTAGCAAACGTACCACTTGACTATATCTGCATGGCGGTCACATGGTCTTCAATACACACATTCATAAAGCACTTTTGCATTGAAGTTCAAGTGAACAGACCAGTACAGGTGGGACAAAAAGAAGTTCAACCTCCTTTTCAGCCCAATGTACACAATAAAGGAAACTGCTACAAAATCAATGCACAGCATGTGAATCCAGAAAAGATTCACTCTGCAAAGCAAAATGGTTACTTACCGGTAGGAGTAGTTTTGCATCTTGAAGAATGTTCTGGATTTACAGGCGACTCACCTGCCTCCCCAGAGTATAAGGCAATACATGTTGACAAAGGGCATTCATACACAACAAAAACAGGAAGCTTAAAAATATTTTTTTTAATCTGAAGGGGCAACCAAGAGTGAGGCTCCTGGGGAGGGCATCTAACATTACAGGAGGGAGGAGGAAACAAGCACGAAATGGTGCAGTTCATCAACGCCCTCCTCCCCCCACCAAAGGACTTCTATCTACTATACACAATAAATTCTAGACCCAACCACTAGATGGTGGAATAATGCACAGCATGTGATTCAGGGTACTTTTTTTCCTTCAAATTTATGTGTATAATTTCCACTTCATTGCTACTTCTTTGGATTGCTTTTAACTTCAGTCCTACAGGTTTGTTTGTTGTTGCCTTAATTTGTTTTGGAATGTTGTATTTCCTTTTACAGCACTAAACAAATGGCACTGACTATTAAAGCAGTTTGTGACTTTGTTTTGCCGTTCGGCACTTCCTTTTATAGCACTAAAACAAATGGCACGGAATAATGCCTTTTTAAAGTGCCTCAATTTTGGGCAGCGCAGCAGTTAATCCATTACTCCTTAAAACCTGTGCAGAGTCCAGTGGAACCCCAAAGGTAGGCAGAGGTAAAAGTAGATAATATCTTACTCTCTATTTGTGGTAGTGTGGGCGAGCAGTAAGGCTTTATCAGAGGGTAGTGTTAAGCATTTATTGTACACTCTCAAGCAAGAAATTATGTCACACACTCATAAACTGACCTCAAACCAATTTGTTTGTATATAAATATTATTTAGTTATATTTTATTTTCTAGAACCAAGACAGGCCGGTACAGGTAAGTATATCATACTTTGCAGAAATTATGTAGTTAAATGCAATTTGAATGCAGTTTGAATGCAGTTGGATTGGTTAACAGGTAAGTCATTTGTGAAGAAAACAGTAGAATTACTTTGCAGATCACTTTTCAAGTTACTTTGCAGATTATTTTCTAAATCGCTTTTTCGACTCCGTGTGATAAGCCTAAATATCACACTTGGACATTTCCTAGAGAAAATGTAAGTAAATCAGTTTTTATACTTTTGCAGTTTCTTAGGGTTTCATACAAATCTCCACACTTAGAAGATTTTTCACAGAAAAGCAGTCAATGCAGTCCTACGGGAGAAAACAGTGTAATCGGTTTATCGGTAAGTACTTAGGTTTTGGAGCTGGTATTCTGGGGTTAGAACCAGGGTTCCCACAGTGTCAAGGATGCACTCTCAAAGCATCTTCAGCGGCACTAGGGAGGCTGGGTGCATAGTGCGGAGGCAAGATGTTATCCAATGTGGGATTGGAGGCCTCCGATTGGTGGCTGCTTACGAGCAGGCCACAAGGTTGTGGGAGCAAAGCTCCTGGCGTTAGGGTCTGGGCAAAGGGGGATCTGAGTTAGCAGAGAAGGAGAAGCCAGATGCAGGGTGCTGTTTTGGTGCTTTGTGGATATCAATGGGGATTCTCTGGTTGCAGCATAAACTAGTTGGAGATGTAAGTTGGGATATCTAGGGATGCCCGGACACCATCGTTGGGGCCACCCAAGGCTGTGGGACAGCTGGTGCATCGGGTGTCTTTTGGCGTTGGGTTTTTCTTTGTGGTCAGAGGGATCCTCCAGAAAGGGGCTGCAGGTATGGGCTGGAGACTTGAGGCAGGTCAGGGATCACCAGATCCCAGGTCAGGATCGCCGGGGGGACCTCCTCGTGGTGTTGGGCCACTTGAACTCGAGCTGTGGGCGTCGGGCGCAGAGTGGTGCAGACTCGCGGATTCGGCCGGAGCCAGAGGGTGATCAAATCCGGTGCTCAAGGGAGACAGAGTCTGGTTTGGGAAGGCAGGGCAGGTCCTCCGGGTTCTTGGGGGTTGCTGGCTGCAGGACACACCAGGATTTTGCTAGAGCAGGTCGAAGTCGGGACAGGCAGGTAGGGCTGGGGCCAAGGCAGTTGGTGTCCTCCTCTACTTCTTTTCAGCACGGCTTCTTTGGTCCTTCTTCTCTCTTCTTGTCTGAGGAGGCAAGGTTCAGGATTGCCTCAAAATGCAAAATTTAGGGGTGTTACAGGCAGGTACAGGTCGGGACCAATGGGTCACTTCCTTGGGGTCGGTACACCCCATATTATGCCACCTTCCAGTGCACTGGCCTCTCTCTTGCTGATGTTGCCACAAGGCATCAGGGTGTTGGGAGGTGACTTTAACGTGGTCCCTGACCCAGATAAGGACTCTACGAGCCCTCCAGGGCCGGGAGGTCACTTTCACTCTTGAATGCTTGCTCCCTGGCCAGACTCTATGGGGCTCTGTGACACGTGGAGGACATGGTCCCGCAAGA
The DNA here is from genome assembly GCF_964261635.1 of Lissotriton helveticus. Classification (NCBI taxonomy): domain Eukaryota; kingdom Metazoa; phylum Chordata; class Amphibia; order Caudata; family Salamandridae; genus Lissotriton; species Lissotriton helveticus. The sequence goes on from NC_136072.1 coordinate 795,187,448, forward strand.
CCATGATTACCACTGGACATCAGCAGCTAACAACACTAGGTCCCATACTGACTGTTTCTAGTTGCCGGACACAGATATCCTTCAGTTACCCATGCAACAATCCTACATCAGGGAATCTCTGACCATGCACCACTAATGGTGTACTTGGGGTCCCCGGAAGCGGGACTAGGTCCCATGCGATATTTTAATGCATGGTACATAGCAGATAGAGACTGCTCAGCCCAAGTGAGGTCTGGGATACAAACCTACTTTAAAGGAAATCAGGATACGGTCCGGTGGGCTTGCACCCTGTAGCGTCCAGCAAACCCATGATCCGTGCCGCAGCTCACAGGTTTATTTGCTGTCAAGAGCGGCAGAAACCTGCAGCCCTAGAGGCCCAAATCCGTCCCTCAAGAACTCCAGAGCCAATGGCAATGTTCCCTAGACCTTGAAAGGCAACTGGCAGCTGCTAGGGCGTTAGAGAAACAGATCTTGCTGGACAAAGCACGCCAATACTGGAGGACATCAATCCAACGGGTTTATGAATATGGTGACAAATTGGGGAATCTTCTCTGCTGGCAGGCCACAAGAGAGATCACTTCCAGAGTGATAGCATGGGTTATGTAAGCCGGGGGACACCCCAGAGCCCTTACCTCCAGAATTGTGCAAGTGTTTGTGGATTACTACAAGGCCCTATATAGCCACAGACCCAGCCCTCTACAGGAGCGGGCGCACCCGCTACTTGCTGATATCCAACTGCTCTTAATTCCCCATCCCTTGGCCCAGGAATTAGACCTGGCAATCATGACTGAGGAGATTACGAAGGCGACGTCAAACATGGCCTTGGGTAAAATCAGCTTCCAATTGAGAATTACTGGAGGTTCTGAGAGCTTCCGATTCTCACCTTTTGGCTATGTATACAGCAGCAGTGTAGGCAGGTGCCTTCCCAGCGACTTATGAAAAAGAACAATTGAACAATTGATGCCCAGGGCTCACTGTGTCACTGGATTCAAGCTATCCTGGCTGATGTGAGGTGAAACCCCGAAACTGGTCCCAGGATGCTTGTTTCCGGTCCAGGGATGACCTGGCTTGGCATTTCGGGCTGGACTATTCCCATGAGGCACAGGGTCATGACTGATTTTCATATGGCCAGGTCTAAACTGTGGTGGCTTGGTTACCAAAAGAGTGATGGATTTAACCCAGATCTCTCGACTGCGGGTGAATGCTTTGATTTGTTCTGCATTCCGTGTATCAATTGTGTGTGTCTTTCGCATTCTCGCCCTGGGCATGCCCAGACGTGGTTCCCGGGCTCACTGTGCCACTGGATTCAAGCTATCCTGGCTGATAAGGGACGAAACCACAAAACCGGTCCTAGGATGCTTGTTTCCGGTCCATGGAGGAACTGGCTTGGCAGTTCGGGCTGGATTGTTTCCATGAGGCACAGGGTCAAGACTTATTTGCAGATGGCCAGGTCTAAACTGGGGTGGCTTGTTGAGCAAAAGGATGATGGATTTAGCCCAGATCTCTTGACTGGGGTGAATGTTTTGATTTGTTTTGTATTCTGTCCATCAGTTGTGTGTTTTTTGCATACCCCCGACTTAGACATGGCCGTGATAGTGCCGATATCCAAACTGGGCCAACCTTCAGATGACTCCCTGCTTACCAGGTGATTTCACCTATGAACACAGATATTGAAATATTCACCAGGGTGCCAGCAAACTGACTATAGGGAACCCTGCCGTACTTGATCCATCCTAACCAATGCCGTTTCATGCTGGCTCGAGGAATTTCCACTGTATTCGAAGGATCCAAGTTGCACTCTCTCACGCACACTGGGTGCTGCACCCATCAGCCTTACTCCTAATTGACTTTGAGAAGTCCTTCGACTCGTTTGATCGGTCTTTCCTGAGCACAGTCCTTTAGAGAGCCAGACAAGGGCCCCATTTCTGTAAACTCACTAAACTATACTCGCATCCATCTGCATAGGTTCAGATAAATGGGACACTCTCCACCCCTTCCCAATCTGCTGGGGCGCCCGACAAGTCTACCCTCTCTCGCTGCTCTTCTTCGCCCTTACCCTAGAGCCCCGCAGGCATTATGTGCTGAGATGCTCGGATACAGGGATAGACATGGGACTTTAGCCAAGAAGAGCGCATAACATCAATGCGGGATCAGATTCAAATACAATCTCAAGCCCACCCCTAGGCATAAAGCTAAACACACTTGCTGCGGGAGATCACATTTATAATGATTCTATGAAATTTAACTGTTCAATTAAGATATATTTGCATCCTTATCTAGTCTTTCTCCTTTTCGGGCACGGAGCTCAAAGAGGGCCATAATTAAGGCCCAAAGGAAAGGGAGGCTTTCCCAGGGAGGGTGTGTGTCTCCCCGTCCCTCCTTTTTTCTTTTCTTTTCCACATTTTTTTGTGAATACTCACGAGCACGTTTGGCTTTCAGCCAGCTTAAAAGGGGAGGAAGGAGTGGGGGGGGAGCACATGGGGTGTGGGAGCAAACTAGGGAAAAAAACAAAAAATGTCCTCATCGCAAAATAGAGAAGAAAATCGGGAATCAGATGATCAATAAAAAGTGCCATAAACTTTACAGAGGGGGATGGAAAAAAACCTGAAGAATATAAAAATAATTACCTGGAATGTTAATGGGTTAAGAGTCAAGAGCAGAAGAAGGAAAATCTTTGAATACCTAAAACTCGTCGATAGCGAAATACTAATCCTACAAGAAACTCATCTAATGAAAAAAGAATGGGAATAGATCATTAAAACTCTTTATTGGGTAGAAGATTACGTCTGTACTGATCAACAATGCGCCTCAAAGGGGGTTGTTATTCTTATAAAAAAATCCCTGAAAGCTAAAATATTATCCGCCGAGACAGACCCTAAGGGGAGATGGGCCTTGGCCAAGATAACTTTTTTCAACAATACCTTTTATTTAGCCGGATATTACGGCCCTAACATAGACGACCCCACCCCGTTACAATCTTTATACTCTCATTTAATCGCGGTAAATTTTCCTGTGATCTTAGGAGGCGATTTTAATATAATCTTAAACCCAAACACAGATCGGATACCAAAAGGGAAACAAAACACCTTGCCCAAAATGAGAGAATGGCTGACAATATACAAAAGAGAGTTAAATCTCATTGATGTATGGGACCAAAGGGGCTCTAAACAGGATAGATTTACTTTTAATAATAAAAAACTGAGAACACAATCAAGAATTGACTACTTCTTAATAGATCAAGGCCTGGTAGAAAATACTTACAAACTAACTCGCCTCCCCGCCCATCTCTCAGACCATTCGGCTGTGCAAATGATATTAAAAATAAATGATGTTAAATCTATATCAAGATGGACGTTAGACCGCTCGATCCTCCTGGATATTACAATAATTGACTTACTCATACAAGAGACAGATCAGTATTTTCATGATAATACAGGGAGTGCTTCACCCCAAATGATCTGGGATGCATATAAGGCTGTAATCAGGGGTAAGATTTGTAGCCTGGCAACACATAAATCAAGAGAGGCAAAAAAAGAGATCCAGAAATTGGAAGAAAACATAAAAAATTTGGATAGACAGATTTTGTTAGATACTTCCTCACCGAGATGTCAAGAATTAATGAGGGAAAGGCTCAACCAGAAGGAAAAATTATTATCACTATTGGAAGGGAAAATTAGGGAGAGATGGGAATGTAGTAAGCTCGCCAACTACGAGTATGGAGAGGGTTGTGGAAAGATGCTCGCATGGAAACTCAAATCAGACCAAGTTAGAAATAAAATAAACTACATCCACCCAACAGACAATTCTCAAAATGGATTTGAAGAGAAAATAATAAAAGAAGAATTCTCGGCTTTCTTTACTAGACTCTACACCGAGGACTGCAACCCAAAAATGGAAGAAATAACTAACTTCCTGCAAACACAAAATATGCCAGTTCTAACCCCAGAGGAAAAAATAACTTTAAATGGTGAAATAAAATCAGAGGAAGTTGCCCAAGCGATTAAAGAGCTAAAAAGAGGAAAAGCAGCAGGACCTGATGCCCTCCCCAACGAATTCTATTTAAAGTTAAAAGATACACTTGTCCCCCATTTAACATCACTAGTCAACCAAATTTTCATAAATAATGCTAAAATCCCGGAGTCATGGAATGACGCCATCATCTCTATCATATTAAAACCAGGAAAAAATCCAAAGCAATGCGAATCTTACCGCCCAATATCCATCTTGAATTGTGATTACAAGATTTTTACTCAAATTCTGGCAAAAAGGTTAGGGAAAATAGCGGGGACCTTAATAAATTCTAACCAGAAAGGCTTCATGGCAGGAAGGCACTTACAAGACCTCACTCACGAGTTAATCGCAGCAATCGACATCTCTATAACAGAAAAGATTCCTCTATCAATAATTACAATAGATGCTGCTAAAGCTTTCGATAGGGTAAATTGGTCCTATCTAAATGAAGTACTACAGAAATTCAATCTAGGGGAAAACATCGTAAAAGCAGTAGCCAATATTTATAACTCACCCAGAGCTAAAATATTAATTAATGGTCACCTTACTAACAACATCCTGATAGGTAGAGGTACACGCCAGGGCTGCCCACTCTCCCCTCTACTCTTTAACTTTTATATTGAGCCGATTGCAGAACACCTTAGGAACCTCCCTTTTATTTCCCCATTTTCTTACCAAGGGTGGCACAAGAAAGTCGCATTATATGCGGACGATCTCATGATCTTTACCGCAGACTTAAAAGAGGCTCTTAAATCAACAGAAGAGACCTTGTTGAATTTCGGTAGGATATCTGGTTACCAGATAAATCAAACAAAAACTGAAACCATAAGCTGGAATGAAAACTTCGTATCCCCCTTTAGTAAAGACAAAATAAGATACCTGGGTATTGAACTGGTAAAGGAGATTGATAAAATTACACAAATAAATCTACATAGGGTAGAGGTTGAAGTTAAAAAATTACTAAATGTCTGGAAAGCTTTGCCCTTAACATTCCTGGGGAAATCAAATATCATAAAAATGGCAATTCTACCAAAATTCACCTTTATTTTTAATGCTATCCCGCTTGAGTTCAATAGAGATAAGATAAAAAAGATCCAGGGAGACTTATCCAGCTTCATATGGTCATCTAAAAAACCAAGGATTGCATGGCGTAAATTAAGAAGATCAAAAGAGCAAGGAGGAATAGCAAGCCCAGACCTCCTAGAATATTGCAGAGCCTTCCAATTCAAAAGTAGTAGGGTATTGTTGGGTCCATATGAAAACTACCCACTATACTTATGTGTATTAACAAACAACACTAGCCACTTTCTATACAAATGCGGACACCCTAAGTTCTTCAAAAAAATTAAACTAAAGGTCCTGAAATCTGCCGCAAGAGTATGGTACTGTATTAGATCTACGCTGGATATCCCCTTTTACAGCGAAAAGGCCCCGATCTGGGATTCTCATACTACACCAGATTGCCTCAAGGATAGTTTAGCAACATCGCTAAGATCAGCAGGAATAAAGGATTGGGGTCAACTTCTGTTTCAGAATAACTTGCTTGACTGGGATATATTATCTCAGAGCACAAACTTCACTCTTTCTAAATTTAAATACTACCAACTACAGAGTTGGAGTAAGTCTCTCAAAGAAACTAGAAAAGGTAATACTACCCTTGAGATGAAGATGTGGACGTCTAAATCATTTTTGAAAGAAACTTCCTACTGGTATTGGGCCTTAATCTCGGCCGGGGAAGAAGACTTCCGAATCCCAGAAGACATCTGGGGAAAAGATCTGCCGACGCTGGATATAAGTAACATATGGCAAGTATCTATGAATATGTGCTGGTCAATTGTAACATCTGCTGCTCTTAAAAGAAACCATTTGCTCACTGTACACAGAGCCTACTGGACCCCAAAAAGATTATCCAAATTTAACGGGGCCACAGTGAAGAACTGCCCAAAGTGCGGTGTGCAGAGGGCTGACGATCTACATATGTTTTGGCGGTGTCCCAGCCTGGAAGTCTTTTGGAATGAAGTGGGTATTACCTTAGACGGGGTATTTGGAAGACAACTCTCTGTAAGTATGGACTTAGTTATTTTTGGGATCTCCAGAACAATTGCGGGAAGGCCTCTTACTAAAGCCCAAGAGAAGTTACTTTTCATTCTGATTCTCTTGGCAAGGAGGGAGATCTGTGTAAAATGGATAACTCCGGTTGCCCCTACTCATAATGAATGGTTGGCCTCAATTTTGAGAGTGTTTAATTTAGATAAATATAAGAGGTATACCTCAAAAAAATACAGATTCTGGGACCTGTGGGAAGAATACCATAAGTATTGAACTAAAGGGTGTGTTAATAAATTGTCTATTTGAAACCTGAAGGCATTACTCCTGGCTCTCCAATTCACCTCCTCTGTTTACGGTCCAATGATTACGCTATCGCAACAATGATGAGAAAGGCTTATAAGAGTAGCAAAAATGGCTAGCTCAACCCACTATGACCAACTATGCCTCCTCCCTATAAGTTTGTGGACGTAAGGGGCTTCCTTTCTCAAGGGTGTCACGAATATCGAGAAGGATCCCTGAAAACTCCTGACTTTTAAATGTTGCGTAATGAGGACTTAAAAAAAAAAAAAAAAAAGAAGAGCGCATAGCGCTCTATACAGATGATATACTCCACTTCCTAGCTGACCTGTAGACCTCAGGCTGGAGATGCTTGGAAATACATTATTCTGTAGTAGGGGATCTCTGTGTATAGTCATAATCTAGTGAAATAGAGGCCTCTTTCTCTGCCCGTACTTCGGCCTCTGGGGGGCTCCCCAGGAGAGAGAAGGCCAGAAAACGGCTCAGGTCTCCGTCTTCGTCGATAGCCTTGACCTCGGCGTCGAGAGGGATGACCACTGTCTGCTCCCTGTCTCCCCAGGGCTCTGGGTTGAAGCGTCGTCGCCGTTCAACGTCAAGGGGAGTGACGTCGAGACCTAGGACGAGGTCGACGTTGAGGACCGCTTCGTCGTCGAGATGCCATCGACGTCGGGAAGGGTCTGGAAGGCACCGGCGCTTGCCGTCGAGGCGACACCGCCGTTTGGCGTCTACTCGACGTTCGTCGTCGAGACGAAGATCATCGACGTAGAGAAGACAATCATCGACGTCGAGAAGATGATCGACGCCAAGACGCTTGACGGCTAAGAGGAGGGCAGCGTCGAGAAAAAGAAAATCGCCGTCCAGGGGGCGTTCTAGACTAGGACGGAGTCCCAGGGCTCTGTAGTCAGCCTTTCCTCAGCTTCAACGAGCCCATGGTCGCGGCGGCACCGTCGCTCGTCCACGAGGAGGTCGGCCTCTAGGTCACCCCGTCAAGGCCGGCGCAGAAAAGGAGAGTGGTAGAGTCTCCTGGCTCGGAGTACTCCCAGGCCTTTTCGCTCTCACAGCCCAGGACACCTACGCCTCCCCCGTTGCCCAAGGATCCTCCTCTGCGTAATCCTACGCCTCTACCGCCTCCTCCCCCTCCTCATAAACCTCCTCCTCCTCCACCGCCACCTCCGCCAAAGTCTCTCACTTTGCCTCATCTCCCGACACCACCTACGGGGCTTCCACGTCCTAGACTCCCGCCCCAGCCACAGCTCCCTCCTTTACGGCCAGTGGACAAACCAAGGCCAAGGAGGTCGAAATCTCGCTCCAGGTGGAGGGACAGATCCAGAAGTGACCGTCATTCTTCCACACGGTCCAGACGGCGCCACAGGAGGGACAGGTCTAGGTCCCGCCACACGGACTCATCCAGTGCCCGGGACTATTCACCTACATTGTCGGACTCCCTTCGGACGAGGGTGTCTCCAGTAGACGACATTGTCTCCTTCCAAGAGGTGTTGTTACCCGGGGCGGCAAAACTGGGCATTACACTCACGGTGCCCACGCCATCGACTTCAGTCATCTTCAAGACCCTGCACAAGAAACAGCTGTCTCACCCATTGTTGCCCATGGTGCCAGGGCTGGAGGAACCTGCCATGGAGCTCTTCCTCACCCCTGCCTCTACAAAAGCGGCACCTTCCAGGCTGCAAAAGGAATATAGGGCTCCGGACTCGGACCCGGCGTTCCTTCGTTCGGACCCTGTACCGGACTCAGTGATAGTGACGGCGGTGAAAAAACAGCACACCACCGCCCCGTCGTCGACGGTACCTCCTGACAAGGAGAGCCGTTTGATGGACTCGGCCGGCAGGAAAGTCTGTGGTACGGCCTCCACTTATATGAAGGCCGCAACTGCCTCGGCTCTGTTGGGCCGTTACGACCGGGCCTTATGGGAGTCCCTGCAGCAGTTCCTGGAACACCTTCCCACGGATAGAAGGGAGGATTTCCAAGAGATCATTAATGAGGGGATGATGGTCTCCAACCAGGTGATAAGCTCGGCTGCTGATTCCTCGCTCTTGGCAGCCCACAGGTACTGCCATGGGATCAACCTGCGATGCCACGCCTGGCTGCGTCTGACGTCACTGAAGCCAGAGGCGCAGCAGAGGGTCGCCAACCTACCGTTTTCAGGAGCGACCCTGTTCGGCAAACATGCGGATGAGGAGATGGCCCGCATGAAGGCGGAGGCTGAAACCCTGACGGCTGTCGGGTTGGAGAAGCCGAAGGAACAGAGGAAGACCTTCCGCCCAGTCCAGAGGCGTTACGGTGTGCAGGGCAGAGGGCGAGGTCGGCAGGCTGGACAGCAGCAGTACCAGCGGGGGCCGTTCCAAAGGCGCCAGAGGGGCAGAGGTGGTCAACAGTCCTCCTCCGCGAACAAGGGCCCGGCCGGGTCTAAGCCCTGAGGTGCTACTTCCCCCTCGTCCGTTACCCGCTCCGGTGGGGGAAAGCATACAAAATTACTTGGCAGAGTGGAGAAAAATCACTCAGGACAAGTGGGTGCTGAATATTGTTTGCAATGGATACAGTCTTTGTTTTCTCAGCCCGCCTCCACTGGTTTGCTCACAGTTCCAACTGCGCGAGCTCCAGGTGGAGGCAGGGCGATAGAAGACGTCCCTCTGTCTCAAAGGGGAAAGGGTCTTTACTCACGCTTCTTTCTGGTACGCAAGAAAGACCAGAACGAGTTCAGGCCCATTCTGGATTTGCGACAAGCAAGCAAATGGATTCGCAGGGAAAAGTTTTGCATGCTGTCTTTGCACCAGATTTACCCTCAGCTGCAAAGGGGAGACTGGCTTTGCGCGATAGATCTGCAGGATGCGTACTTCCATGTGCCCATTGCACGGAAACACCGGAAGTTCCTGCGCTTCCAAGTCAGCACCAATCACTACCAATACACTGTACTCTCGTTTGGACTAAAGTCTGCGCCCAGGACTTTTTCAAAGTGCATGGCAGTGGTGGCGGCACACCTGAGAAAGAACAAGGTGTTTTGTTTACCCTTACCTGGACGATTGGTTGATCAAAGCCTTCACCTTCCAGGAAGCGCAATTGCACTTCGACAGGACGGCCGTTCTGTTGAACTAGCTGGGGTTGCACATAAACATGTCCAAGTCTGTCCCGACTCTGGTCCAGTGCCTACAGTACTTGGCAGCCTCCATCAATACGCTGTCAGCAAGCGTGTCTCCTGCAGAGGAGAGACGCTTATCGCTCCTTCGGAAGGCTCAGGCTCTCATGGCTGTTCCATCTACAACAGTGAGGACGGTGTCTTCTCTACTGGGGTCGATGGCCTCTTGTATCTTCCTCACTCCACATGCACGCCTACACATGCGGCCGCTGCAGGAATGTCTGGAGGATCAGTGGTACCAGAGGCGCTTAGCAGTCCCTGAGATGGTGGTGTTCAGCAGAGAACCTCCTCAAGGGGGTTCCGTTCCACAAGGACATTCCCACTCAAACTATCATGACAGATGCTTCTCTCCACGGCTGGGGAGCGCATTCCGGACAGTTACAGATCCAAGGGACGTGGTCCCCGACGGAGTCCATGTACCATATCAATTTCCTGGAACTCAGAGCTGTTCACTTGGCGCTGAAGGCCTTTCATCCGTCCTTCCAGACCAACTCTCTGCTTGTACAGACGGACAATACGACCACGGTGTATTACCTCAACAAGCAGGGGGGCTTGAGATCGCGCACACTGTCACAGGAGGCGCAGGCGATCTGGCACTGGCTGCTAGCCAGAGGACTGACGATAACTGCTACCTATCTGCCAGGTGTGCAGAATGCTCAGGCGGACGCACTCAGCAGACTGATCCCGGAAAACCACAAGTGGGTCATAAACGACGAAGTGCTCGAAGACGTCTTCGCCAGGTGGGGCACTCCAGACGTGGATCTGTTCGCCACCGCCGACAACAGCAAATGCCGAGACTTCACATCCAGGTATTACCAGCAGGGGACTCTGGGGAATGTGTTATGGATCAACTGGTCGAACAGCTTTCTGTATGCTTTTCCGCCCATTCCCCTGATTCCGGCGGTGCTCATCAAGCTGTCCCAGTCCAGGGCGCGGATGATCCTCATTGCTCCGGAATGGCCCAGACAGGGGTGGTTCGCGGACCTGCTTCACCGGTCTCTCCTTCCTCACATACGGCTGCCGTGCCGGCCGGACCCTCTCACAAAGTTCGGGGGGCAGATGGTGCACCCCAACCTCTCGTCTTTGAGTTTGGCAGCATGACTCCTGAGATAGTGCAATATGGCCATTTGAATCTTCCTGAAGATTGTATGGACATACTGAAGGAGGCTAAGCGTCCTTCCACTAGGACTTCCTATGCTTACAAGTGGAAGAGGTTCTGCATCTGGTGCACGTCCAAGAACTATGATACGACGACATGCAAGGAAGATGGCATCCTTCCAAACCTTTTGCATTTGGCGCAGTCTGGCCTTAATTTCCATTCTATTAAGGTTCATCTCGCTACGCTGACTGCCTACAGGAAATGCCCTTCACAGACATCCTTCTTCCAGATTCCTGTGATAAAGGATTTTTTGGAAGGCTTGAAGAAAGTGTTTCCGCCTGTTCGGCTTCCTTCGCCTTCGTGGGAGCTGAATGTGGTGCTGTCCAGGTTGATGAAGGAGCCTTTTGAGCCTATTCATAAGGCTTCGCTGCAACACCTGTCCTGGAAGGCGCCGTTCCTCGTGGCCATTACATTGGCCCGCAGGGTGAGTGAAATTCAGGCATTGTGTTGCCAGGAACCTTATACTGTATTTCATGCTGCTAAGGTTGTGATGCGTACTCTCCCTAAGTTCCTTCCTAAGGTGATTTCTGATTTTCATGCTAACCAGACTATAACTTTACCTACGTTTTTTCAGAATCCTTCCACTCCAGCGGAAAGGTCTCTTCATTCCCTGGATGTCAGAAGGGTGTTGAAATTCTATCTGGATAAAACCAAGGATATTCGTAGGTCAGACCAATTGTTTATCAATATGGGTTGGTCAGGACTGGTCTTGCTACCTCTAAACAGTCCATCTCTAGGTGGATTGTGTCCTGTATCCAGTTATGTTATCAAAAGGCTAATAAGACCTTAGGGGGTAAGCCTAAGGCTCATTCCACCAGGGGCAAAGCGGCTACAACAGCGTTGCTCCGTAATGTTCCCATTGCAGACATCTGCAGGGCTGCCACGTGGAAGTCAGTCCATAACTTTGCGAAGCACTACTGTCTGGACTCTGATGCCAGAGCAGATGCTCAGGTTGGGCAGGCTTCGTTACGAAATCTGTTTGCACAGTAGTGGTTGTCATTTTCCTTCACCGCCGGTTTGGTTGAGGGGATGGGCTTGCCATTCTATTCACTAGATTATGACTGTACACAGAGATCCCCTACTATAGAAGGAGTAGTTTCTTACCTGTAACTCCAGTTCTGTAGTAGGGATATCTCTGTTATAGTCATAAGCGCCCGCCCTCCTCCCCGGTGGAGAAAATGATGAAGTACTGAATGCTACAGGTTTAGCTTTATACACCTCCAAAAAGAACTGAAAGTGGAGGGAGTTGCTGTGCATTCTGGGATACCGAGAGTTCTGGAAAGTTTCCTTAAAGACACGGTATCCCTTTTTAAGCCACATAATGGCAGCCAATGGGGGGCTTGTCTGTCCATCCCTTTCTCTCTATCATTCCAAGGATTTCGTGAAGGGGAAGTTTCTCTATGGGTGAAATTTGGCAGACTGTGCTGAATATGATATTGATGGAATATCCTTTGCATTTCTAGTTGAAGTACTAGACAGTGTAGCCTTGCAGGTACAGGCTGCCTTATTTGTCTTTAATTCTCTCTTAAGTGTCTATGCAGGAGTGCACAGAAGACAGCTTAAGAGATTATTTTTGATTGCTCCGGGGTCCCCGCACATGAGCGGGACTATTCACTAGATTATGACTAGAATAGAGATACCCCTATTACAGAACTGGAGTTACAGGTAAGAAACTACTCCATCTCTACAAGGAGGCTTCAAGGCTCCACGTAAACAGGACAAATTCCCTGCTGGTGCCTGTTACATATGACCCAGCTACCTGTTTGTGGAACACCACCATCCCTACACATCGCCTTTCCTTTCACTACCCAGTTATTCATGTTTCTTTTCTCCTGGAATTGAGGTGGACCCTTAACTTGTCCCACCTCATCACTAATATGGAACAGGACCTGCAGAAATGGAGGCACCGCCCGCTTCATGTAAAAGGACAAGTGAGTCTCCTCAAAATGATGCTGTTACCTTGCTTCCTCTACGTCTTCCAGACCTTCCTTCTCCCACTCCCTAAGAAATTGTTCCATAGCTTGTACTCTACTATCTTTACCTTCCTGTGGCTGGGTGTCCCCGGATTGCCCAGGTCAACTGCTGAATGTCACCCTATGATGAAGGGTTAGAAGCAAGTGATCTCCACTGCTATCACTTGGTCTCACAGGTGACAGTCATTAAAGACTGGCTCAATGGGGGCTAGGATGATCTGGCATTCAGGGACGAATTGACCATGCTGGGTCTTGACAAGATTTTGGCTGGTTTCTATGGAGCTCTGGTCCCTTGCTCCCTCCTGTGGATCACTAAAGTGGTGTTTCTAGCCTTACATGCTGTGATCGGAAACTGACAGAGATGAACCCCGCCCCTTTGGCAGGGAACATTGATGCACCACACTACAGAGCTAGAGGGATTTTTAAAATGGGATAGGCTAGGAATCCCTCACCTGGGGGACGTATGGACAGGCAGCCACATACTGACATTTCAAGAGCTTCAATAACTGTTCCACCATTCCCGCCCTCAGTTTCACAAATCTTTACAACTGCAGCACGCACTTGCCACAAACATTCCCCCGACACTACAATTCTTGGATTTAGCACCCTTGAGGCCAAACTACTAACTGGGAATCTCGGCAAGGGAGCAATTTTGTAGGTTTATCGATCCTTGGTTGTTAATGCTCCCAACCACTTTTCTAAATTGAAACAGAAATAGGAGAGTTGGCTGTGTGAGCTGAACAACGCAGATTGGAGGGAAGCCCGGATGGCCCCCAGGGAACTAGTCATATTGACATGCTTGCGCCTGGTTCAATCTACTGCGAACAAAGCAAACACACAAGATGATGGACGGAGTGCTGAAACTTTACAAACACTCAACCCCAGTCACAGATCTGGGTGGAATCCATCGTCGTTCTTTTGCTCACTTCGCCACCCCAGTTCAGACTTAGCTACCTGCACCTCACTTACATGACCCCCATATGGCTACACTGGGCTAGCAGGATCCCCTAGTCTCCTAGCCATCGCGTTACAACTCACAGGGCTGTCTTCCTCCATGTGGTCTGATCCAGCACCCTGCTGGCCTGCTATTGGCAAAAGATAGAGCACGCGCTGTCATTGGTAGTTGAGCGGAAACTAAAGCTTAACCCTCGGATCCCCCTGCTGGGGCTGCTCGATGGCCTTGGTGGCCCCAGACTGGAGCATGTGTTTACTGAGGTGGCACTGTTGGTCGCCAAACAAGACATAGCTCGGAAATGGAGTTCGAACCCCCCCCTACAGTGGCTGAATGGCAGGCCGCAGTGGATTGGTGCACCCAATAAGAAAAGCCCATCTATGCGGCCTGTGGCTGCCCACAAAACACAGGAAGATCTGGGGCAAATGGTGGGATTATTATGGATTGGATTTGGGGAATAATTAATGTGAAGTATGTACAATGGATGTGGTCGACGGTGGTTTTAGTGGCTCAAGTTTCTTCTTGTATTTGTGTACATGTCTGGAAAACTATAACGTGATCATTTAAAAAAAGGTTATGATCCCAATTTTTCGACCTCAATCCTGAGCTATGTTGTGGATGATTCTGGGGCTTCTTTGCGTCTTATCCTGCTGGACCCACATGCCTGTTAGACCATGCGGGCCTTGCAGTGGAACCTCTGCCTGAAGCAAGCACAGCACTGGTGTTGACTTTCAGGCAAGGTCTGCATTTCAACAGAGGCAACCAGGAACATTCGATGGTGACTATTGGATACCAACCTGACTCATAGTAAGCTGCTCTTCCCCCCCCCCCCCCCCAACCAGAGCTTTCAGTAATGATGACTGCATCATCTCGGGTTTGGGTCTTTCATTTGGGAGAGTTGGAGTTTGCGCTCTCCAGTGAAATAGAAGCACCACTTCAGCCTTCTAGAGGTTACTGCCACTTGCTGTGAAGGCCTTCCTGCCATCCATCAAGAGGTTACCAATTCAGTCCTTTATGGAAAACAGAACCACCATGTGGTACTGTAACAAGCAGGGGAGTGTGGCGTCACAGATCCTGTACCAAGAGGCATTGCATCTCTGGAAATGGACGGACATCACAGGAATCTCCCAAATTGCCAATCCCTTGATAGGGCCACTGAACGCCAGGGTGGATGAGTTCAGCAGATGTTAACTGACAGATCAAGAATGGCGTCATCTTCAAGAGGTGGCCCAATGCATCTTTTCCGAGTGGGATGGGCCTTTGTTGGATCTTTTCGCCACTGCCAAGAACATGCACTGTCATGATTATTACGGATTGGAGTTCCTTCCTAGTGGAAATGTATTCTGCCTGGAGTGGAAAAGACGATCCCTACATGCCTTCCCACCTTGACTTTTCCTGGCTTGAGATCTGGAGAAGATCAGGACCGACCAAGCTCAGATCATTCTAAGAGGTATTTTCATACATTTTATGTTAAACTACATGCTATGTAATGCATAGATCATATTAAACTTGTTTGCAAAACTAAACAAACTCTTTGCTACTGTCTCACAACCACATCAGGGAAATACAATGTCTAAAGCTGTAATTGAAAGGTAGAGTGTAAGGTGAAGTCAGGTTTGTTCTCCTGCATTGTATCTTTAATCGCCTTCTTGAACTATTTCTGTTTGTCTGGCAAGGAGTTTCAGGGTGTCTTTAAAATAGCAGTTTAAGACTAACACAGTAGAAATAAGTTACAAACTACTTTTGTTAAAGACATTTATTTTAGTTTTAGTCAAAGTAACACCTGGCATTTGTTTACATCAAGCACATTTACAATAATATCAAAATAATTCAAAATAACATTGTAATTCACAGTTACATCTAGAACATTTTTATACAATGGGGAACCGAGGAGTAGGGTGCTCCAGTCCCAAGATGTGCACACCCCTCGGGTGAGAGCACTGGTCTGTTTGTGAGGTTAAGATGGGGATTGTTGAGCCACGATATATTGCCGAAGAGGCCCCCAAATTTCTGTAGGACAGCTGACCCGAGGTAATAGACTTGGAGAAACCTCTGAGTGTTTTTATAGCAGGTAGTGAGATCCCTGAGCCACTGCTCATATCTAGGGAGTGAGATCTTCTGCCAACTCAACGTCATACTGTGCTTCGCCACCAGCAGAGCGTGCACTAGGAGGAGCTTGTAGGTTATAGGGTCGTCTTTGACGTACCCCAGAATTGCAACCAGCGAAGTGAGTGTCAGGATAAGAGAGGCCATATTGCTGATCTCTCGGTTTTGCTTAGTCCAGTAGACCTGAACAGGAAGTCTGCATTTAGAGCGCCGCATCTCCAGCATCTAGTGTCTGCGGTTAGGCCGGTTCTGACTTATGACTTGGAGTTGTTATAAATTCTGTGTATAGTAGTAGGTGAACTGGGCCTTGTTGGTATCGTTCAAAGTCAGGAGCAGCAAATCCGCCCTCCTTTGGCATTGTCCCCTTATTCCATTCTATTCTAGGTTGACCTCCAGTACAGGCCAGTCTGGTAATGAGAGATGTCAGGCGTGTAAAGTAGGCCCTTGTGAGTGGAAAAAGGCAGGTTCTGGAACAGGTACATTAATCTAGGGAGAACGACCATTGTCGTTCTCGCCACTCCGCCAGCTAATGATATAGGGAGTCGGATCCATCCCTCCACTTAGTGCTCTAGCCAGGAAATACATATCCCGTAGTTTTCTGGGGCCAATATCTCTCTGTCCGAGTGGATCCAGATGTTGAGGTATTATATAGGCTCCGTTTGCCATTGGAGAGGGAAGTCAATCTCCGGGTGGGCCGTCGACGCAGTCAACTGATGGAATTGATTTGTAAGTCAAATCTAGCTCTGGAGGCCATGATCCCCTGCACCATTGGTGCTATATTTTTATCTGGGTCCCTCAGTATAATTGGATATTGTCCGCATAGAGCGATATAATGAGCCTGCATGTGTGGAATTGAACCCCTTGTTGGAAGTAATGCTGATGTATTATGCATGCTAATGGTTCCAACTTCAGAGCAAACAGGATCTGAAACAAGGGACATCCCTGCTGCGTTCCTCCCATAATCGACACCGGAGAAGACAGCAGTTGATGCTAACCCGAACCAGAGGTTCTTTATAGAGTAACGTGATCATTCACAACAGCTGCCTACTCATTCCCATCCTCTACAAGCACTGCCCTGAGGTACGGCCATTCCACTGAGTCGAAAGCCTTGGCTGAGTCCGAGAAGACTGAAGCCACTGCCAATGAGGGGTCAGTCTGGTAAGTCAACACAAATAACATTTGCAAGTTACCCAATGTGGTTGGTTGCGTCTTTTCATACAAAGGAGTATGGGGAGCAATCTGTTGCCAATATTTGTAGTCAACATTTTTATATTTACATTTATCAGTGAAAGTGAGCGATATGATTTGTCGAGGTGTGCTGTTTTCCCGGGCTTGAGTAACCTAATTACTATGTCCTCACGTAGTGTAGGTGGGAGAATGCTGAGCTCCATCACCTCTGTTCATAAGTCTAGCAGTAATGGCGCTAGCTCTTCTGCGTATGTTTTGTGGAGTATGGGTGGGTGTCCATCCCCAAGTGGCAACCGATTACGCAGATCTGAAAGAAACAGGTTAGTATTAGATTCCTTACCTTAGAATATCCCCAGGCGTCAGTCTGGATCCGGAAACTTTTGCGTAGCAGTACCCCTGCGCGTCGGTAGGCGTCGTCTGCAGGCGTCCCCTGCGGCTCCGCGTCCGTCGTTGGCGTCGTGCGCCGTGATGACGTCGCTGGAGTATATAGACGCCGCCTCCGCGCGCTGACGTCAGTTCTTCTTTTTTCCGCGCCAGTTACCGCAGATCCGAAGAGCAGTACTCCGGTCTTTGACCAAAGTTTTTGAATCTTTCCTGTTACTCTTAAGGTGCCGGTAGGATGCCCGGTTTTAAGAATTGTGACGGCTGTGACCGCACGATGTCGGTCACGGACCATCACCGCCTCTGCCTCCGGTGCCTGGGCCCGGACCACGACGTGGACGCCTGCGTCGATTGCCGGGCCTTGACGAATAAAGCTAGGCGGGAGCGGTCCCGCAAGCTACTCGAGCTCCGGGTGTCGGCCCCGCGTCGAGAGCGGTCCCGGTCCGGACGGAGGTCTAGGGAGCGATCGAGGGAGCGGTCGTGGAGCCGTCACGAGCGCTCCGGGAGTCGTCACCATTCATCTGGTTCCTCAGGTAGGAAGCACAAGAAGTCGGGGCGTCGTCATCGTACCCCGACTCCCCCCGACGCGGCCGGGGGTTCGGGTGGCCCCACCCCCGCGGCTCCGCGTGAGTCGCCGACGCGGCCTGCTCCATACCCTGCGGTCCCTGGGCAGGGCGCGTTGCCCGAGGAGATAGAGGCGTTCCTCATGGCCATGAGGGCACTGTCTCCTCCTACGGGGCCTACGGGCCTGCGGGCCCGGTGGTCCCGTCCGGGGGTCCTAGCGGTTCGGGTGCTCCTGCCTCGACGCCGTCGGGTGCTCCGGCCCTGACGTCGCCGACGGCTCCGGCCCTGGCGCCGCAGGGACCTTCAGGGTCGACGCCGGCTGGTCAGCCGGCCTCTCCGGCGCCGATTCCATCGGGGCAACCCACGGCGCCGCCCCTGCGCGGCGCCGGGTCTCCGACACCGGCTCCGGCCGGCGCCGGTGCTCCGGCGCTGGCTCCGGGCGGCGCCGCCCCCATTCCCTCTCCGACTCCGGCCGCGGAGTCGAACCGGCGTCGCCCGACGCCGAGTCCGACGCCGATGGGGCCTGTTGACCCCGGGGAGCCGGTCTACATTGTTGACTCTGAATATGATGAGGATGTAGATTGCGGAGAGGAGTGGGAGGGGTCTGAGGACCCTCTGACCCGCGAGTGTCAGTACGATGTGGACTGGACAGGTGACTTGGGTGACGCCAGTGGTCTGGATGACTCCCCCAACCCTGGCTTTGTCTCGCCTCCTACCGTGGCTACGGAGGAGGGGGCAGCTTATTCAGTGGTGTTGATGAGGGCTGCCAAGGCCTTACACCTTGAGCTCCCCGTCGCGGCCGTGAGGACTAACATCCTCACTGAGGTACTCAAACCGCAGTCATGCCCACAGGAGCCACTGCTGCCGTTCAATGAGGCCTTAACTGACGTTCTTTTGGGCAAGTGGTCCAGGCCCGCTTCAGGTTCGCCTGTTGATAGGAACGTGGCCAGACGCCACCGTCCGTGTACGGATGACCCAAAGTTCTTGTCCACCCATCCCACCCCTGAGAGCCTGGTGATCCAGGCCTCGACTTCCCAGACCGCATTCCCGTCGGCCCCGCCCGACCGGGAATCTAAGAGGTACGACCAGTATGGTAAGAAGGTCTTTTCGTCCCTGAGTCTGGGACTGCGGTCTTGCAACACCGCGTGCCTCTTAGGCCGCTACACCCACTCTCTGTGGGATACGGTCGTGGAGCTGCTGCCTGAATGCCCGCAGGAGGTACGGGCTAAGCTCGGCAAGGCTATGATTGAAGGCCGAGACGCAGCAAGATACTCCATACGGTGTGGTCTTGATACGACCGACTCACTGGGCAGGGCGATGTCCACGACGGTGGCGATTCGTCGCCACGCCTGGCTGAGATCCGCCAATTTCTCGGCAGATGTCCAGACTGCATTGATGGACATGCCGTTTGATGGCAGTCGCCTGTTCGGCGACAAAGCGGACCACGCGATGGAACGCTTCAAGGACTCCAGGGTCACGGCCAAGTCCTTGGGTCTCTCGACCCAGCGCCAGCAAACGGGTTCGTTTCGCTCCTTTCGTGGCCACGGAAGGGGCGGTCCCACACGTGCTGCCAGCCACGCGCCTCAACAGACTTCTCAACGCGGCGGCGGCCGTGGGAACCGCCGTGGTGGCGGTCGGGGACAGCGGCGAGGTCAGACCACACCTCCCCCCGCAGCATCCGCCTCTAAATCCTCCTAGTCCGTGCTTTCAGGCCCATGTGACGCCGGTGGGCGGCAGGGTTCGCCATCACCTCTCCCACTGGTGCACGATAACATCGGACAGGTGGGTGCTGCAGCTCGTCCGAAGGGGCTACTCCCTCCCCTTCGAGGCCACTCCTCCAGCCATGCCACCGCAGAACCACCGTGTGTCGGGGGACCACTTGACACTTCTGCAGGAGGAAGTTACGGCCCTCTTGGCCAAGGGGGCCATCGAGCGCGTTCCTGGGCCAGAAGTAGGATGTGGTTGCTATTCCCACTACTTTCTGGTACCCAAGAAGGACAAAGGGGGCCTACGTCCTATCTTGGATCTACGGAACGTCAACGGCTTCCTCCGGAAGGAGAAGTTCAAGATGTTGACTTTGGCTCAGGTCTTGGCTGCTCTAGACCCGCTAGACTGGATGGTAGCGTTGGACTTGCAGGATGCGTATTTTCACATCCCCGTCCTGCCGGCCCACCGGCGTTACCTGCGGTTCACGGTAGGCCACGAGCACTTTCAGTTTATCGTGCTCCCATTCGGCCTTACCAGCGCCCCACGGGTGTTCACAAAGGTGATGGCGGTGGTCGCAGCCCATCTGCGCCGGTTGGGGGTTTCAGTCTTCCCCTACCTGGACGACTGGTTGTTGAAGGCGGGCTCGCCCCAGACAGTCGTCCACCACCTTCAGTTGACGGCAGACCTCCTGCACGAGCTGGGGTTTTCCATCAACGTGCCGAAATCACACCTGTGTCCCTCTCAAAAGCTCCTTTTCATCGGAGCGGTTCTCGACTCGGCGCAGTTTCGGGTTTATCCTCCGGAACGGCGAGTCCGGGATATACAGGCTTTGATTCCCATCTTTCAGCTGTTATCCCGGGTTTCGGTCAGGTTGACGCTGCGGCTGCTGGGGCTGATGGCTTCCTGCATCCTTCTGGTGCATCACGCTCGGTGGCGGATGCGGGCTCTGCAGTGGGACCTGAAGTTTCAGTGGGCCCAGCATCAGGGCAACTTGTCCGACCATGTCTTGATCTCGGAGGGCACTGCGAGACAACTGCAGTGGTGGCTTACGGACCGCGATTGGGTCAGAGGCAGATCCCTCTCCCTTCCCCAAACGGAGCACGTGGTTGTGACGGACGCGTCCCTCCAGGGCTGGGGAGGCCACTTGGGAGAGGCGGAGATCAGAGGCATCTGGTCTCCGGCGGAATCCCGGCTCCATATAAACCTGTTGGAGCTGCGGGCGATCCGTCTAGCACTGAAGGCATTCCTCCCCTTTGTCAACGGGAGTGTAGTGCAGGTGTTCACGGACAACACCACCGCCATGTGGTACTGCAACAAGCAGGGCGGAGTGGGGTCGTGGACCCTTTGCCAGGAGGCTCTGCGTCTCTGGCAATGGCTGGAACGTCAGAGCGTGACTCTGACGGTTCAACACCTGGCAGGTTCTCTGAACGCCAGGGCGGACAAACTCAGCTGTCGGTGCTCGGTGGATCACGAATGGCGTCTGAACTCGGACGTGGCGCAAGGCCTCTTTCTGAAATGGGGAGAGCCTTGGTTAGATCTATTCGCCACAGAAGAGAACGCGCAATGTCATCAGTTCTGCGCGTTGGAGTTTCCAAGACAGCACTCGCACGGCGACGCCTTTCGGCGCGCGTGGAGTTGCGGTCTGTTCTAGCCTTTCCGCCTATACCACTTCTGCCCAGAGTGCTGAAGAAGATCAGGCGCGACCGGGGCCAAGTTATCCTTGTGGCTCCGGACTGGGCTCGAAGGTACTGGTATCCCGAGCTACTCAGCATGTCAGTCGGTCCCTCGATCCGCCTGCCCCTTCGGGAGGACCTTCTGTCGCAGCAGCAGGGGACGGTCCTCCACCCGAACCTGTCCAGTCTCCACCTCCATGCGTGGAGATTGAGCGGCGACAGTTGAGGCCATTTGACTTGCCTCCTGAAGTTTGTGATGTGATTCTGGCAGCCAGGCGTCCCTCCACAAAGTCGGTATGCGCCTGCCGGTGGAACAGATTTGTGGCATGGTGCACAGCAAAGGCTGTGGACCCTCTTTCTGCCCCTCTCTCCGAGGTTCTCCTCTTTCTTCTCTCTCTTGCCCAGCAGGGCTCTGCTCTGGGCACTATCAAGGGCTACCTTTCTGCCCTTTCGGCCTTTCTAAGGCTGCCTGATCAACCTTCTTTGTTCAAGTCCCCTATTGTAACGAGATTCTTGAAAGGCATCACGCACATGTATCCACCTGTTCCGTTTGTGATGCCTCAGTGGGACTTGAACCTGGTTCTGACCTTCTTGATGTGTGCTCCCTTTGAGCCACTTCATTTCTGTCCTCTCCGTCTCCTGACTTTAAAGACGGCCTTCCTGGTTGCCATCACCTCTGCCAGGAGAGTGAGTGAGCTCCAGGCTCTTTCTGTCAAACCTCCTTTCATGTCCATTCATCCAGACAAGGTGGTTCTGAGAACTAGACCTTCTTTCCTGCCCAAAGTAGTCTCTGCTTTTCACATCGGGCAGTCCATCACCTTACCCTCCTTCTTCCCGCCTCCGCATCCTTCAAAGGATGAAGAGCGGCTCCATCGTCTGGACCCAAAATGTGCGCTTTCATTTTATATGGATCGCACTCGCCAGTTCCGGGTGGATGACCAACTGTTTGTTGGCTACGTGGGTGCGAAGAAGGGACGGGCGGTGCATAAACGGACCATCTCTCGGTGGGTCGTCCTGTGCATCAAAGCGTGCTACTCTTTGGCTCGGAAGGAGCCTCCTGTTGGGCTGAGGGCCCATTCCACTCGGGCCACGGCGGCTACTACTGCTCTGGGCCGGGGAGTCCCCTTGCAGGACATTTGTCAGGCGGCTACGTGGGCCTCGCTGCACACGTTTGCAAGGCACTACTGCCTGGACAGTCAAGTCCGGAGGGATGGCTTCTTTGGCCGTTCTGTCCTCCAGGACTTTCTGGTGTAAGCTGTATTGGTTCGCAGACCCACCACCGGGGTTGGTATTGCTGGGGTATCTATTCTAAGGTAAGGAATCTAATACTAACCTGTTTCTTTCAGATGAACAAGTTACTTACCTTCGGTAACGATATATCTGTAAGAAACAGTAGTTAGTATTAGATTCCTTACCGCCCCACCCATCCTCCCCGTTCTGCGAACTGTTACATAGGGTTAAGGTCATCCCCTTCAGGGCCCTAGTTTCGCATGGCACCAGTGTTGGTTCTTACATGGCTCTGCGTGTTCTGGCGCGGAAAAGCTGTGTGCAAAGAACTGACGTCAGCGCGCGGAGGCGGCGTCTATATACTCCAGCGACGTCATCACGGCGCTCGACGCCAACGACGGACGCGGAGCCGCAGGGGACGCCTGCAGACGACGCCTACCGACGCGCAGGGGTACTGCTACGCAAAAGTTTCCGGATCCAGACTGACGCCTGGGGATATTCTAAGGTAAGGAATCTAATACTAACTACTGTTTCTTACAGATATATCGTTACCGAAGGTAAGTAACTTGTTCCTCTGCAATGCACGTCTTAATTTCATGTATGACTATAGTGGAACACAGGAGCTCCTGTTGTTGCTGATCTAGCCAAGCTTATGCAGCCCGCTTTATATATACATGTACCTGGGGCATAGAAGAAGAGTGTTTGGTAGTGTAAAGATAAGTGAAGTATGTGACAAATTCAAGTGGGATGTCCCCTGATTTGTGATATGTCATCCCTTCTGGAGATTTAATCGCTGCTAGCCTAGCTGCTGCTCAGGGTGGGACAGCATGCCTGCTAAGGATCTGCCAGGGCACTTCTAGTCTCCATATTACCTACCAGCTGCATATTTACCTACGAATCTCAGCTCGTGTTCTGCGGCCTCACAGTATGTTATGCGCTTGACACTTAATTGTGCTAGTACGCAACAATCTGGGCTCTCTTTACCCAGGTTTTTCAGCTGGGAAATTTCAGATTCTAACTTGGTTAGGTCCTCTCGTATAGATTTCAGTATGCCTTGTCCCTTGGAAATTCAGTCGCCCCCTAATGCCTCCCTTAAATGTCTTCAGAGTGTCCCCATTGTGCGTACTGACCCAGTGTTTAGATCAAAGTAAGAGGATATGGTCTACCAGATTTCAGTTGTGAAAGCTTCATCCAGCAGCTCCTCCAGGCGTAGTCGCCAACAGTGCTGTGAGTCATCTCGAGGGTGTTTAGCGTGTTGCCACCAGTGCATGATCGGATAATGTCTGTAGCAAGTGCTCATTCTCGGCACATCCCTGATATGGAGCCAGTAGTCTAACCTTGTGTGAGAGTGGGGTATCGCTTGGTGGTAGGTGTATGACCAAGCTTCTGGATATTGAATCTGGTACAAATCTTCCAGGCCACGTTGGAGCATCACACCCGTAGTGCCGCTTGGTACCCTGTGTGTCGCACTACCCCAGTCCCTTCATGGAGATGTTGAAGTCCCAATCCCATTTTATCGTATGATGATTATCTGGCAGTAGTCCACGCCCCTGGGTCTCATATAAAATCTGGGTCATTCACGTTAAGTCCATAGACATTGACCATTGTGGCACATATATCTGCTATTGTGTTTGTAATATTATGTAAGGGCCCTGTTGGTCCTCCTTGACTCCCAAGGGTCTGATAGGACCTCCCCTTTAAGGTAGGATAACAACCCCTCTTGCGTATGCTGAATAAGTGGAAAGGAATCCATGCAAGCTCCACTTTCTGGCCAATGTGGCGATCGATTCTTTTGCTAAATGGGATTGGATAAAAGCCACATCATTCTTATGTCGGGAAAGATGGGAAAGGATCAGGCAGGCTTTACAGGGATTGTTCACTCCTCTCACATTCCATGTCAGGAATCGAAGAGTATTATTGGGCATGGACAGTAATCATGTTGGGCTCCTTGCCTCATGTGCCTGAATTGCAACTTTGTCTAAGGTAGATGCATAATTGTCAAAAGTCCTGTGTGTTGCAAAATGTCAGGAACCCCCTCTGTCCCCCCACTTCGAGCCCAAACTTCCAGATGAAGTAACCCATGGAAAACAATAATGCATTAAGTAGGGGAGGAGCCAAGCAGCCATCTGAAATGGCCGCATAGTCGCTCGGCAGCGCGAGCCCCTTCGCCCCACACGACTATCCTGCCGAATATCCTGACCCAAAGTGCCCTCCTTTGCCTACGGAGAGAAAGCGAACACCTACCGTCTGCTTCCGGAGCGTCTACGTGCCGCCGATCCTGGGAAATCTCCCCGTCTGCTTTGCGGCCCGTGCGATGGTGGGACCGGGGCGTTGATTAGGCGGGGCCTCCGGCCTCGGCCGCAGCATCGACGGCCGTCGAGGGTGGAGTGGCGCCTCGCCAGTGGGGGCCGATGTTATGAACAACCGCTGCCAGCGGTAACGGCACGACCTGATCGACGTGGACCCTCGTGGGACGGAGTGGCGGCGTGGGATCGGAGGGGGCGCTTGACTCCTGCCCCCTCCCCAACGTTTGTTGCCCAGGCATAACCGGAGATCGCTCTGATATAGGTGGGCGACTCCCGGGGCCCGGCGGGACTTTAGCCTTTTGGTGGCTCTCCTTTCTGGACCCTGCCCCACAATTTGTTTGCCCTGGAGATGCATCCTGCGGTGTTCTCACGGTGCGGCCCGCTCCCTTTTTAAAAATTTTTTTTTTTAAGAAGTTTTCTATAGCGCTAGCCAGACCCCAGGGTATCAGAGCGCTTTACAGTAGGTACAGCACAGATAATCAACAGATAAAGAATAGAGGGGAGACATATCCACAGAGGAGCGAAGTAAAAAAAAATAAAAAAAATAATAATGAAAGAGGAACACATTGAAGTAAATGACATTTTCAAGGATCTTCAGAGTCTTAGAGCTGGAGGGGAGCTCGATCATTGTTAATTGCTCCCCACTATCCATTTCCAAAGGAGCGGTTGAGGAACAGGTCTTTGAGTTGGCGTTTGAATTCTACATAAGAGGGAATGATTCTGATATGCGGGGGGATGGCATTCCAGATTCTGGGAGCGCTTCCAGTGAAAGATCGGTCAGCAGTTTTTTTCTTTCTGGTCTTAGCTGGGATGAGTAGAAGGGAGTTAGAGCTTCTTAGGTTCCTGGACTGACCTGCTTTTATGAGTTTTTTTGCCAGGTAATCTGGTTTGCCGGTGTGAAGGGCTTTATGGGTGAGGCAAGCTGTTCTGAAGCTAATCCGAATTTCTGCTGGGAGCCATTTCAGTTCCTTGAGTGCGGGGGAGATATGATCATATTTCTTGATACCGGTGATCATTCTAGCAGCCCCATGTAGCGTTGTTTTGATGGGAGCCAAGTGTGATTTTGGAATTCCTGAGAGGACTGCGTTCCCATAGTCCAGTCATGACAGAACCAGAGATTGGGTGGCCTGTTTGAGGTCATTGGGCGGAATGTAGGGTTTTAATTTGTTCAGTAGTCTTAGGCTAAGGAACGCGTTTTTGGCCGAATTCTTGATGTGTCTCGTCATATTCAGTTTTGGATCGAGAGTAATGCCTAGGGATTTGACATCCCTAGGCATCTGCTCCCTGGATCTGTGCAGGGGACCGGCGCCGATCGGCTCAAGATGGCGGCTGGCGCCTTTCTTCGCGGCTCACGTCCGGGCCGGGCGGCTGTTGCAGAGATGGGACAGGGATGCCCGCATCGCACGACGGAGTTCACACCCCGTGATGTGTTGGCTGCCTTGACGGCTTTGCAGGAGACTGTTGATTGCTACGCCCGAGTCCTGGGTACAAGACTGGATGCCATTGCTGTTTCGCTACCTATGACGACCATGGTTCTACTCCGGGAGTCGGCCGCTGACCATGCTGCTGCCTCTGTGGGGAAGGTTTTGGTTCCTCGGAGGCTCCTCGGGCCGCTTGGAGCCCGGACTTCTTTGCCCGTACTGGCCGTCTTGATCGCATGTATGACTTTATCCTTGGGACACATGTTTGACTGGCGACTGGGAGTGGAGCGCTGTTTTCCTTCTTGGACTGGCCCCGGGGTTTCGCGGCCATGGCCGGACTGTTTGACTTTCTCCTCCTGGATGCTGTTCCTTTGTGTCGGCTTTTGGAAGTTCATGGGACCGGCGTTGTGGTTGCCTTATCTTTACTGTCTGTATTTGGGTCGCTTTGAATTATTATTTTTTTTATGGCCTTGTTCCGACCGGGCCCACCTATCCTGTTCAGACCTTCGGGACTGTGCTTCCCATTGCTTATTGATAGAACTTCAGGCAGTGTTCTTATCAGACAGGGTCAGGGCTGAGGTGGCCTGTCATCTATTTGCTTTATTATTGACGGGCGGTGTCGTGGATATCTGTGATTGCTATTTCTTTGTTCCTGTGTCCAGGCTCTATTGATCTTCCTTGTGGTATTGTCTCCTTTTTGGGATTTTCGTAGTGATGGGGTGCAGGGCGGGGCCGAGCGGCGCACTGGGGGTCCTCCTCCATTTCTCTCTTTTTCTTTTCGTTTTCCTTCTTTTCTATCTTTCTATATTTCGGGTTCTCTTAGGGCGACAGGCACGCGGCTGGGGGGTAGGCCATGACCTTCTGCGGGTGTGCAGGGTGGGGGGTTGCGGGCGGGGCGTATGTTTGTGTTCGTTACTATGGCCCTTTAGTCTTTCTTTTTCTCAGTTGTCGTGACGCTTCTTTTTGCTCCTTATTAGTAAAATGAACCTTTCATATCCTTACTCGAGCTTCTATGCCGCATCCGAATTCTGTACTGTTACTGTATTATCCTGTGCTTTGAATTGTTGCCACAATGCTTATCGCTTGCAATGTTTTGACTTTACTAGCGGCCGGCCGAGATGGTTGTAGGCCCATCTCTGTACTCTGATTTGCTACAAATAAAGGTTCGTTAAAAAAAAAAAAAAAATGCATTAAGTAAAAAAAAAATCACATATATCTCCTGTTTAGTTTTGTTCATAACCTTTCATCTCCATCGTTTAGGCCAAAGATGGTAGTCTCGTGGGGCTGATTTGGATTAGTGTGCCTGTTGATCCTTTTCGAATCATTGTTGAGTCAATTACATTGTTTCCCCTTCTACGCAGGCCCTCAACACTCTGTACAGCTGCGACTCCGGGCCAAGAGACCAGCCTGTTCATATGGTTCTCAATTATTTTGTTTGCACTTGTTGGCTCAGTTGGTTGCACTTGCCATGGCAAGGTTGTCCTTGAGGGCACCATGCATGTGCAGTTCATCCTAATCGTTCCTTGGAGAGCTTGCATGAGACAGACGCCCGGGCATTTTTGCCATGCAAGGCAGTTGTTTAAAAAATGTATGGGTCTCGTCTGATGTTGTGAAGATGTGTGGCTTTCTGTTGTATGTAATGCACAGCTTAGCAGGGTAGAGCATGGAGTATTGAAAGTCGTGGTCGCAAAGTTTTTTCTTGACTGGAATAAACTTTTGCCTGGCATCCAGTACCGACCGCTTGGGTGAAATCGGGAGAGAAGGATAGCATAGCACCCTCGTGCTGGACTGCACCTCTCTCCCAGGCCAATCTAAGGAGGGTTTCTCTGTCACAGTAGTTGAGAAGCTTGGCGATTAGTGGCCGCGGTGGAGTGCCAGGAGTCGGCATTGGTGCAAGTGTGCAGTGCACTCTCTCCACCACAAATGCTTGAGAAGGAAATGTGTTCTTGCCCAAAGAGGGTAATCAGCAGTTTTTGTATATATAGTACCCCATCTTTGGCAAATTGGTGGTCAAGTTTATTACATTGTTAACTTTGTAGTTTGCCTGAGTTTCCTCTATGTCAGAGATTCGCCTAACTGCCAACTATAGCCACTTGTGTTGAATGTTCATGTGCTCTTTCATATCGTCCATTCATTGCGTCAGTGAGTCAATCTTAGTGTTTAATGCCACCAGGGTGCCATGCATCTCTTGTAGTAAGTTTTTGACATCTATGTCTCTCTGGGTATCTTGGTCTGCCAGTCCATTGTCATTGTCGGGAGCTGATGTGATCTGTGCTTGGTGTTTTGGCTCCTGTTTGCTTCTTTCGTGTCTAAGTTGTACTTGGCACCCCTCTGACGTGCTCATATTGTGCTCTTGTGCATGAGGATCAGCTCGTTAAGCAGGGCTCTGTGACATCTAGCACGGCTTCCCAAAGCTGGCTCTTGTCCACATGGGTCCACAGTTTCCCTCTGTCACAGCGTAATTCGGGTAAAGTAGGATACCGGGAGGGGAAGGGGGGTTCTGCACAGGAGAACACCTAGTTGCTGATGGCTTTGTTTGGTGCTGTGTCCAATGTTTATTGAGTCGTTTTGTTCTGTGTGAGTATTAAGGCTGTACCCAGAAACTGCTTTCCATGTGGTATCACAGGCCTGCATCTGGTCATAGCCAGCTCCCAGCGCCATCCCGCCTAACCTATTTTTCCCTCCAGGCCTCAGGGGGTATACAGCCGCTGCCCAGGACATGCAGGCAGGTCATTGAGCCTCGCCTTCACAGTCAGGTTGCAGACATATCTTACTGACCACCAGTGTGTTTCTGAGGCTTGGGCCCGTAGAGCTATTCACTGCCGTTTGCCGAGGACGCCTCAGCCAACCACGCCAGGCGAGCCGTGCCAATAGGGTGAATCAGAAAGCTGTGGAGTGGGAGAGCTGCTGACTCACCAGGAGACGCAGAGTCCAGGTCTCCACTCGCCGTCACTAGGTTGCAACACCAGTCACCCACCCCAGGACTCACTGCTTGTTCCTGCTGCCACAGGGCGTCTCACCAGGCCGCAAAATTTCCTCCGGCTCTGCTCTCCTGTCCTGCAGTCCCAGGCTCAGCAAGCAGGGTGGACGTCATCCCTTAGTGCATTCAGTTCATAGTGCTTAGTTTTTTAGTTGCCAATGTTTCTTGGAAGTGCATTGTTTATTCAGATTCCAGCTCTGGCCTCAGGAGCTTCCAGATTATGCAGCCATCTTGCAGTGGCCTGTGATGAAACGAGGTGTATTATTTTGTGTGAGTGTGCAACCTCACTGTATAATACACTTACCAACCCCTATAGGACCAGTACATTTTGTCTATCAAACCCTCAGGTCAATCCGGGGTAGCTGTGGCACTGAACTGCAAGGCTTACACAGAGGAACTAGTGTAAAGCATTTAAACAGCACCAAATCAATTGAAGAAATCCACACGACACCCCAGAAATCTGGCATCAATTAATACAAATAGACTGTATTGTTATTTAAATTTAGACACCAAAATGAAATAGATCCATAAGATGGTTCTGGAGATATAGATTTTACAAGAATGAATAAATCAAGACAATTCACTTAACCGTGAACAAGAATTGGCAAATTTAACTAATTTGACACTTAAAACCGTTTTCAGTAAAAGGTTGGTCTAGGTGTGTGGTTACTTGGAGTCCCTTTAGGCAACCAACTCCAGTCGGGAACCAAACAAGAGGACCAACCAGGTCCTCAAGAACAGATATGTCAACAGGTGAAGCAATCCTCGATCAGTTACAGGCACTTGAATGCGATACAGGCTGTTCCAATGGAAGTGGTCCTGATGTAAGGGATGAACGATGCTGAAGATGCTTCAAGGATGCTGTGGATGCGACACAGTTGACAAGATCTTCTGGCAGGGATCCCTCATTCACAAAGATGGTGAGGGGTCCTGGCTGCAGGGCCGATGTCCCACAAAGTCCTCTCAGGTCTTTTGAAAGTCCACACGCTTACCAGTGTCACAGTCTAATCCTTTCTGTATTGATAGTTCACTCTCTGAGGGATCCCTGCAGCTCTCCAACAGCACTCCTAGGCTCAGTGAACTCTGGTGCATCTCTGGGATTCAGGTATTGATCCCTGGTACTGCACGATGGTGGTGGTAGTGACTTGAGGATGTTAGGCTACCAACTTGCCCCAGCAGGCTTTTTCAGCTGTTGTATCCCTGTGCTGTGAACAGAAGGCCAGTCAGCTGGTTCTTGGAGTCTCTTGGCTTTGCTGGGCTCTAGAGATGGCTTCTCCTTCAGCAGGTCACAGCAGGCACAGTCCCTTCCTTTTCTAGCCACCAGGTGCAGCAGGTTCAGTCCTCGTTCGTTTTCTTGTACTATGTGAAGAAGGGCAGTCGTCTTCCAGTCTGTAGACATCCACGGTCTGGGTGCCAGGGGGTGCCCCATTTATGCTCAGGAATGCCCCTGGGGAAGGATGTGGTTGGTAGTCAATGGGCAACCAGGTTCCCTCCCCCCTGGTGGCCACTTCCTGTAGAGTGTTGCATCTGGCTATCCCAAGATCCGCCATTCAGCCCACTCCAAAGATGGCAAGACCCCTCTCTTTTCCCTCAAACCTCACTAGCTACATGCCCCTGGGGAAACTGGTTTGGCAACTGTTACACATCTGCCCTTCAAAGACAGCGTCTCCTTTGAAACCTGCTTTTTGTGGCTAATACCCAAAATGCTTCCTGCAGGAAGTAGGTAACACCTCCCTGGTCTGCAAGATCTCATTGCTCCTCTTACTGAAAAGCATTGGCAAGTCTCTCCAGGAGTGTGGATAGCTGTCTCATGGAACAGGCTCCACGTGTGCCTGGGAAGGCACAGGAGTTTTTAAAAGCAACAAAGTAGTGGCAGCTCCTCCTCAGGAGCGGAGGAGTGTCGCCCCCACCTGCTGCGAGCGCAGCAGGCTAACACAAATAAAATGACATTTCAATGCCATTTCTTTTTTATTTTCCACCGCATGGCTTGTGCTGTGTACATCGCGTGGGTGGGGACGGGGTTGAATCCTGCAAATGCAGAATTACAGCACTGGTCTACAGTGCGCATGACAGATTGTCCGGCTGTCTACATTTGTTCTATCCGACATGCGTAGTGTAGACCCAGCAGTCCAAAGGCTGTGAAAGAGCATGGGGATTGCTGGCAAAGGCCCCCAGCCTCAAAATGTGTGCTTGGTGAACCAGTTCCCACCAATCCTGGAGCTGCTTTCAGCTCCAGTTTATGGTGAGTAGTACCTTCGCACCTCACCTTTTTTTGTTGAAGGCAGCCGCCACTGCAACAAAGCAGCAGCTTTTGTAAAAAGCTGCACACTGCAACAACTTACATTAACTTTGACTTATGATACAAGTCGTACTTCATGTAACAAATTGTTTGATAACTTGAAGTGCCCACTTTGGGCGCACCATTCAGGAGTTAGCACAGCTGCTGGGTCAAAGTGTAATTATGTACTTGCCAATTGGGCAACCAAGTTTCACATCCCCCCTACCTGGTACAGCAGTGGTCCGACAAGCAAAGGCCCATGGTACCTGGGTCACAGAATGGTCATTATCCGATATATGGTGCTGTAAAATTGCAGGCATGTGCGAACACTCATTCTACTCACCACCCCACTCCTTACACACGTGCATAGATTGGATCGTCTGCACTACTGCACTCCTATCCCAAATACTACACATTATGCACCTAGGAAAGACAGTGTCAAACCACAATCTCCTAGAAATGTCTCTAGCATGAGGCCGAGTCCCCTCACCAGGGCCTATGTGGATACTAGATCCCCGCTCCTTGGAAGATAGTGTATTCCGGGACAATCTGGCCATGACAATAGACAATGACTTTCAAGAGAACGCAGGCACAGCCTCCTCTACTCTTCCAGAAGGGGAAACTTTTAGCATAGTAATTAGGGGAACATCAATTAGCACAACAGTAGATCATGAACACCGTCTACTCTGGATCCCCAGCAGACCCTTGCCCACACCACATCTTCAACAAAGTCATCAGCACCATCAGACTCTATCTCCGGAAAACCATCAACATCTCCATCGAGACAGCGACCTTCCCGGAGAGCTGGAAGCACGCAGAGATCAATGCCTTACTCGAGAGAACCCAAGGCGGACCCCAAGGACCTCAAGAATTTCCGACCCATCTCCCTACTCCCGTTCCTGACAAAGGTCATCAAAAAGGCCGTCAACAAACAAATGACCAGCTTCCTCAAGGAGAACAGCATCCTGGACCCGTCCCAATCCGGATTCTGCAGCAACCACAGCACCGAACTGCCCTCATCGCCGCCACTGATGACATCAGGACCCTGCTAGACAACGGAGAAGCCGCGGCCCTCATCCTCCTGGACCTTTCAGCCGCCTTCGACGCAGTCTGCCACCGCACACTACGAACACGTCTCTACGATGTCAGAATCCAAGAGAAGGCCCTGGACTGGACCTCCTACTTCCTCTCCGGCAGAACACAGACCGTCCGCCTCCCCCCTTCCGATCCGAAGCCACCGGGATCATCTGCGGCATACCCCAAGGCTCATCCTTCAGCCCAACGTTGTTCAAAATCTACATGGCACCGCTAGCCCACGTCGCACGACAGCACGACCTCAACATCACCTCCTACATCGATGACACCCAGCGGATCCTCTCCCTTAGCAAGGACCCCCTCACCGCCAAAACCAACCGCCACGAAAGAATGAAGGCCATCGCCGACTGCATTAGAAACAGCCAACTGAAGCTGAACTCTGACAAGACGGAGGTCCTCATCCTCAGATCCACCCCCTCGGCCTGGGACGACTCCTGGTGGCTGACCACGCTGGGAACACCGCCAACACCCACCAACCACGCATGCAACCTAGAGGTCATCTTCAACTCCACTCGCTCTATGACGAAACAGGTCAACGACATCTCCTCCTCCTGCTTCAACACCCTCCAATGCTTCGCAGGATCTTCAAGTGGATCCCCACCGAAACGAGAAGGACGGTCACCTAGGCCCTCGTCAGCAGTAGACTGGACAATGGAAACGCCCTCTATGCAGGAGCCTCGGCCAAACTACTGAAACGGCTCCAACGCATCCAGAACGCCTCCGCATGCCTGATCCTCGACATCCCTCGCCGCAGCCACATCACACCCCACCTGAGAGACCTGCGCTGGCTCCCTGTCAACAAGAGGATAACCTTCAAACTCCTCACCCACGCACACAAGGCACTCCACAACACCGGATCAGCGTACCTCAACAGGCGACTCAGCCTCTACACCCCCACCCGCCAGCTCCGCTCCACAGACCGCGCCCTCGCCACCTTCCCCTGCTTCCGAAGAGTGACCGCCAGCGGCAGATCATTCTCCCACCTCGCCGTCAAGCCATGGAACACCCTCTCCATCCTCCGACGGCTGACCGAAGACCTTCTGACCTTGTTCTGTTATGTTATGTTAATTTTTATTTATAAGCACATTATCACCTGCAGGTCTCTAAGCGCTATCAGAAACAGAGATCTAGCCTTCACAAGAGGGGACTCAGATTCCACCCCATGCCTATACAAAAAGTACTGTTTTTACCTTCTTCCTAAACGGTAGGAGGGCATGTTTCTTGCGTATGTTCTCCGGCAGGTTGTTCCAAATGTGGGGAATAGATGAGGAGAAGGCTCTTCCTCCTTTCGATGACTTGTTAAATCGTGGGCAGGTCAAAAAGTTGGCCTCGGAGGAACATAACGCCCTAATAGGAGTGTAGTTTGCTAGACGGCCATTGATGTAGCATGGGGCTTGGCCATAGATGGCTTTGTGCGCGAGACAGAGGCCTTTAAATTTTGCTCTCAGTCCAACAGGGAGCCAATGCAGTTGTTTAAGGAGGGGTGATGCATGTGTTCGTCTGGGCACTCTAAAGATAAGCCTGGCAGCATCATTCATAATCACCTTCAACCTCTTCAGGAGGTTGCCCGGGAGGCCGATATACAGGGCATTCCTGTAATCCAGTCTTGATAGTATCATAGCAAATACTGTCATTCTAAGAGTGTTAAAACTGAGTAATGAGCGAGCTTACTCAGCTGTCTCAGCATGCCTGTGCATGTTCCCACCACTGTTGATACCTGCTGGATCATCGTGAGCTTGGCATTAATTTTGATGCCCAGACTTTTTACCGCCACCGCCGACTCTGGGTAGGCGCCAAGCTCTTTTGGCCAGAAGACCTCTTTCCACATGTTAGAATCTGAATTGTCGGCCAGTACTTCCGTTTTATCCGGGTTGATTTTAAGAGAGTTGGCCGTCATCCAGTTGACCGGGAATTTCAGAATATTTTGGAATCTTATGTGAGCTGTCGTGGAATTGTCTATCTGAATGACCAATTGGGTGTCATCAGTGTAGTTATAAATTTGACACTCCATACCGTTCAGTGCCACTATCAGGGGCTGGAGGTAGACAGTAAAGAGCAATAGTGAAAGTGCCGATCCCTGCGGTACCCCGCATGAAAGGAGTCCCAAATCGGACACCTGGTCATTTAGTTGTATTCTCTGCGAGCGGCCTTTAAGAAAGGAGCCCAGCCATGTAAGGGCCATGCCCTGCATCTCTAGCTCCAAAATCCGCGACATTAGTTGGTTGTGATTGACCGTGTCAAATGCCGCGGATAGGTCCAGAAGAACCAGGGCACATGGTTTATTTTTGTCAGCTCTCAGTCTAAGTTCGTATAGAACAGTCAGCATCACCAATTCTGTGCTGTGATGCGACCTGAACCCTGCCTGGTTAGGTTGAAGAAGATGGTTGCTTTCAACGTGATAGATGGTTTTTAGTAAGTGTTGTTCTAGAACCTTTGCGAGGAACGGGAGCTGTGAGATTGGCCGGAAAATTTTCAGGTTTTTCATGCTAGCTCTAGGCTTTTTCAGGAGCGGGATGACACGTGCTTCCTTAAAGTTGGAGGGTACATGTCCTGTGGCACGGGATTGATTGAGGAGTGAAAGTATCTCCCTTTCCATACCAGGAAATGCCATTTTGAAGATCCTGGGCGGGCAGGGGTCGGCCGGCGACCCTGATTTCACCTTTCCTAGTATGTGGGACAAAGTGACATGCGTGGAATTGAGGAAGGTGGTGAGGGGTTCGCTGAAAGTGGGAGGCAATAGTATAGGTGCCTATGTACATGGAAACTTAGGAGTCATATGAATTTCCCTAATTAGATCTTTAACTTTAGTTTCGAAGAAGGATTGGAAGTTATTACAGCCTTCCGGGCTGAACTGAGGTTTCTGTTCCTTAACTTGCCGCAGCTCTTTCAAAGTTTGAAAGGTCTCCTTTTGTTTATTTTCCGCAGTGGCGATTTTTGTCTCTTAATATTCTGCTTTACACAATATGATAGTTTTTTTGTCGGCAGCGAACATGTCACAGTATTCTTGCCGGGCACCCGGATCATAAGCCTTCCGCCATGCTCTTTCGCTTTGGCGGAGGGTCTGTTTCATAGATCTTATGGCGGCATTGCACCAAGGTGCCCCCTTGCCCTCGTCCCTAATTTTGGCCCTGCGTGTTGGAGCTACCTTATCTATAGCATTTTGTAGCCTTTCTATCAGGGCTGTACTTCCTGCATCAAGATTTCCCTCTGTGAGAGTGGAAGCCGCTGATTCCTGTAAGGTAGTAGTCAGGTCATCTGCGCAAATTTGATTCCAGCTCCTCAACACTTACCAATCTGTGGATCTGCTGGTTGTTTGCTTGGGGAGTGGGAGCCGACCACTAAGTAAGTAGTGATCGGACCAGAGGCAGGGACTGATAGTTACCAGGCTAGTAAAGGGGACGGAGGACCAGATCAGGTCCAGGGTGTGGCCTTTATTATGTGTTGGCCCGTGTGCTAGTTGTTGGAGTTCTAAGGCCATTAATGCTTCCTCTAGCTGAATGGCCACCCACCTCTCAGTCCTGCTGTGCAGCGGCTGACAATTCCCCGAACACTATACTGACAACTCGCCGGAAGTGCGTGGGGCAGGAAGTGAGGACGCTGGGAGAGAGCCCGGAGTCAGAAGGTGAGACACAGAGCACACAACTAAGTTTAAAAGGATTACGAATTCGCACAATATCCAAATTTAGCAGCGTTTTAGCAGCAGTATTTCAGGCAATTTCAACGGTAATTCTTTAACAGGCGCCACGGCGCTCTGAACCCACCGCTAATGAGGGTCCAGATCTAGTAGTCTCCTCAAGACCTGGCTCTTCGAACAGTAGCAGCTTCCCCCCTAGTGCCTTGAGACCCTCATGGGTAGGTAGTGCGCTTTACAAATGCTATGATTGATTGATTGATTGAGTGTCCGTTAAACCCAGAGGAGTCCAGCGGTCTCTTCTGCGAATGGGAAGAATCTTGACTAGATTTGTTCACCACCTCCAAGAATATGAAATATTATCAATTCTAAGTGTTGGAGTTTCCAAAGTATCTCTTCCCCTGAGACGTATTACACCTCACGTAGAGATTGGTATCCAGAACTCTTGGGCTTGAGCATCTATCCTCCGATTAGGCTGCCCCTTTGGGAGGACCTGCTGTCGTAGTATCAGGGCATGGCTCTGCACCTAGCCTTTGCATGCTCCTCCTTCATGCTTGCAGATTGAGCGTCTGCAGTTGATCACTTTTCGACCTTCCTCTGGAGGTGTTTGATGTCATCTCAGCAACCAGACGTGCTTAGACAAAGACTGTATATGCCTGTAGTTTGGATACATTTGTGGTTTGGGGCAGCACACAGCAGATTGATCCCCTCCAGGCTAAATTATCTGATGTTCTCTTATTTGTTTTGTCTCTTGCCCGGCAAGGTTTTGCTTTGGGCATGGTCAAAGGTTATATTTTGGTGCTTTCGTCCTTTTTGTGGCTGCAACTAGTGCGATGCAGTTTTGAAAGTGCTTCAGCACGTTTCCCCCTTCTCCTTAAGTGGTGCCCCAATAGGAACTTAAACTTGTCCTCTCTTACTTAACCGCATCAATGCGGCGGCTTTTCCCGCTGTACGCGGCAATTTTGAAATTACCGCGTTACATGACGAGCTCAGCTCGTCATGAGCGCACGGCAGGTTACGCTCATGACGAGCCGAGCTTGTCATCAGCCCCGAAGGGGTTAATGTGCACTCTGCTCGAACCACTTCACAACTGCCGCTTGTGGGTCCTTACTATCAAGACTTTGTTCCTTATCGACGTCACTTCGGCATAGCAAGTCAGTGAGCTTCAGGCTCTTTAAGGTATCTACCATATTCCACCTTCTTCCCAGAAAAACTTGTTTTTCAGACTCAGGCTACTTTTCTGCTTAACCCCTTCGGGGCTGATGACGAGCTCAGCTCGTCATGAGCGTAACCTGCCGTACGCTCATGACGAGCTGAGCTCGTCATGTAACGCGGTAATTTTGAAATTGCCGCGTACAGCGGGAAAATGCACCGCATGCATGCGGTTAAAAAACATTTCCTGATGGATCGTGCTCTGCATCAAGATCTCCCATGCTTTGGCTAAAAAGCAGCCTCTGGAAAGATTGCTCGCTCATTCTACCAGGGCCAAATCTGCTACCACTGCACTAGCACAGAGAGTCCCTGTCCTAGACATATGCCTGACTGCTGCGTGGGCGTCCCTCTATGTGTTCACAAAGCACTATTGTCTGGACAGCTAGAACTTCCATGATGGGCATTTTGCCCAGTTAGTCCTACAGGACTATCTATTTTGAGCATATACGAGCACAAATGCGACATTCCCAAAAAAAAGCCTATGCCTTACAAGTAGTGTTCAATGTTAGCATATGTCCCACATGTCTGGACTGGAGAGCTGATAAGTGATTGACCCAGCATTTCTGGGGGAACAGGTCCAGAGGATAAGTCTTGGTGTCTGTCTCCCATAAGGTCCTAGTTCCACTCCAGTGATGGTGAATCAGTCTTATCCAAGTGAGTTGCATGTCAGAGAGCTGGGCAATGGTGAAGTAGTCACCAGTAGCTACAGGTAACCTCCTTAGGATAGGGTGAAATTAGGATTTAGTCCTAATGAAACACCAATTGACCTGACTGGGCAAACGTAGGTGTGAAACAGGTAGACTAATACAGAGGGACCACTGAATTAATGATGTACTATTGGTCCTCCTTATTTTTACCCTTGGCTGGGATTGCTGTAACTAAAGCATGTGCACCAGGGATTCTTAAGCCAATTTTAACCTCTACGATTTTCAAATATTCACAATCACCCACCACATCACTTTTGCACTGATCACAACATGAGGCAGTGAAAAGATCTCCCACCAAAAGGGCCCTCTCCCCTTCTTTGTGGGGAGTATGGCCTGCTAGGCATTGTAGCACTTGCCTAGAGTAGGAGCTGGACCCGATGATGAAGCATGCCTTTTAAGTGGGTGAGAGTTCTAGTATCCTTACTTGGCAGGCCTTAGATGGTCACTAAGATGGCAACTACTGGACATATGCTAGCCTAGACCATTAGTTGTCAGGTGTAGGATCATTTTTGGAATGCCGCTTTTATTTTGTATATATGTTGTGACTGGAAGAATGTTTGATGGACAAACTTAAATCTCCCAATTACCCTTTTTCCCCTCTTAGTAGAGAGTACTGGTATGTCTATCTGGTTTGAGTCCATTCACAGACCCACCAGCTTTGATAACTATTCCAAAGGTGAGGAATCTACGTCTAGAAGTCTCTATCAGAAGAACAGCTTACTTGCCTTTGGTAACGCTCTTTCTGGTAGCGACTCTACCTAGTTTCAGATTCCTCACCTATCCACCCCTCCTCCCCGTTCTGGGATTGGACTCTATGCATTAATAAGATCCCAAGTCTAGGAATCTGCACACTGATCATGACCAATTTGCTCTGCATCTTCGTCCGCGGACAGCCTTGAAAGCAACTGACGTAAGCACGGAGGGGTGGCGCTTGTATGGGCCCGCTCCTCATTTCTGGAGATGAGCGGCGTCAGTGCTGAGCTGCATGGCGCTGTCTGATGGTACACCAAAGTACTACTGAAAAGTTTCCAGATCCAGTTTGGCGCCTGTGGAATATTCCAAAGGTATGGAATCTGCGGTTAGATAGTCTCCACCAGAAAGAGCGTTAACAAGCTATATGTTCTTCCTACACTTTTTAGAGATTGGATAGGCCTATACTCCAGTGATCAGGCTTACTCAAATGCTAACTTCTCTGTATTTGCCATGGTATGTACTAGGGGTGTCTTTTTGTGGTGATTGAACTACAATGGCAACTGTTTCTGATTAATGTTCATTGTTTGTTGTCAAATGTCAACCAACCAATCCTGCTCATTTTTGTGTGACGACATAGCACCCATACCTAGTACCTCTTTGTTTTCTCTGTGCCATTCTTCCTTTCAAGGCTGTGCAGCTGTTGATCGAAAATACTGATATCTGGGACTCTGGGGGGAAAACAATGTCCATGCCAGTCAGTCAGTCAAATATCTATATTCGGTTTATGTGCAAACCATAAAAGCATTCTAAAAACAGATTATATCAACAGCAGAAAATCCCTTATTTATAAATACACTATAAAAGTTCATAAATACATATAAAATCGATGGATAAAAGCAATACAAAAGTGATTTCATTTTAACACAAAAAACTGTACATGATTTTAAAATATTAGGTTATTTTCCTCAGGGTTCTCACAGCTGCAGATAAAAAGTTAGCAATATTGACAGTTTCCCATACATCGGTCAACATTTGCAGATAGTAAAAGGCAGGTCTCACTTGCATAAAACCTTTGTTAATTAAAATTGGATGGATAAAACCTTTCCTAATGACGGTAAGGTGCTCACAGAAAAATAAGAAGTGTATAATATCCTGTTCCGAAAAGCTGTCGCAGGTACAGGTCCCAAGATCATCTACTTTCTTCCAGCCCTTCTGTTCACCAAGAAGAAAGTGAAATTGATTCAATCTGAAACAGGTCAGTAGGAAACGGTGATTGCTATTTGTAACTTAACCTAAATATGGTTCCATGGATAGCATTGTTTTACATAGCTGGTGGAGCCTTACCGTCACCTTTACCAGCTCTCTCTCTTCTCTATCCATGGTAGCTAGACGTAGGTATGTTTCCTTGGACCATTTTATATCTCCCTTCTCTAGTGTTTCTGGGGAGTTATACAATTCTGGTCTACCTAGCCTAATGGATAACTTCTGAACATATTTGAGCGAGGATATAGACAGCCCATGGTCAAGTGACATACAATCTTTTAAGATGTCGTGATTTAACACTAAATCAGGATTTAACCAAGTTGCTATCCATTTTTGTAGGGGTGCCACAGCAATTGCGTCTTCAACAAAGCCAATACCACATTCCTGATGGACAATATAATTTGCTGTTGTTTTAGGGACGGTTAGGAGGTTCTTTAGAAACCTATCTTCAATGATCTGTATGGCCTTTGTGTTTTAATACTCAACAGATCAGCCCCATACATGGCCAGAGAAATGCACTTTGCCCTGTATATTTGAATCAAGGCCCTCATAGGCCTGGCTCCTAACTTCCTGGCGAAACCCAACACCGCGGATGTAGCTCTAATCAAAACAGTTTTTTTCGCTGTGATCTGGGTGCCCCAGGATCCATGATTGTCAAATAATACTCCTAGGTATGGGAATGATGAAACCCTAGTTAGTAAATGTCCATCACAATATAGGGTTTTGACCTTTAGAGATTTCTGACCAATGGCCATTATGTGTGATTTAGAGAAGTTTACACTTAAGTCTAGTGACTTCATAAAGGCCGAAAAAGAGTCTAGTAGTGACTGTAGTCGCACTGCAGTTCTTGCTAAGAGAGCGGCGTCATCCGCATATAAAAGTGCGGGAATCATCCGTTTCCCTGCACGGGGGATATCTCTGCAGGAGGCAGTTAGGGTGGTATCTAAGTTGTTAATATATAGTGTAAAAAGCAGTGGTGCCAGAATGCACCCCTGCCTAACTCCATTTGAAATGGGGATTCCTTCTGTACAATTACCCCGCTGATCATACCTCACAATGTCCATGCATTTGTGGTGGAAAATTATTTGTGTGGATTTTCAAACTATGTTTACTTCTCTTATGTATGCCTCTCCTTGCATTGGAGCCAAAACAACTTTTAAGTCTTATCTCGAGGTAGGTCTTCATCCTTTTATGATCCTCTTTTTGTAGCAATGTGTCCTTTCACCCAGCGTTGAAACATTCTGTTTTGTCACCTCCGAAGCCCACGCCAGCAAAGATTAATGTAATCTATATCGTGGTACATTTTGGTTTTCAGAGTATATGATCATGAGTCATTCCATATTCAGCAAAAAACGAAACTAAGGCTTCAAAAAAAGCCAGTTGTAATATATCTAATCCAACACTAGATTCACTTATTTGCAATGTACAGACAACAACATAAGGTGCAAAGATGGACAGTTTCCAGAATACGATCCGTGTCTTAAAAGATCATCACTGCCTGAATATTTTCCTACATTTTAACAGCAGCAGACACTTATTCTGTCCAAATGAGGAAGATCAGAACGAGTCATGCTTCTTTTTTTTTTTAGAGACATTGAGGCTTATTCAGTAGATACTTTGGAAAGGGCAACTAACTCCTCTTCCTGAAACCCCTCAGCCTGAAGGTCTGTATTGTAACTTTGTCTATAATGCTCTTGAGTTGCTAAATTGCCGATTTTTTGTTCTTTGCCAAGAATTGCTCATAACTGTACCTGTTGTGAAGCTCTCTGATACCCTTGGGTCCAGCTAGCGCTATACAAAACTTCTATATAAACAGGGCTCGAGTCGGGGTACCACGCGGGTGGACAGCATCCCCCCACTTATTTTACCCAGAGCTCGATAACTGGAGCAAATGGAGCCACACATTCACTCTTTGGCCTCTCTGAGGCGAGATCGACACTCATTCAGAACGCTGCTCGCACGCTGGCTTCTCTGATGCAATCGCACCTAAGGGGTGAGCGAGGGGAGGCAATGAGTGATGGTGCAAGCCACCTTTCGTGACATCACTTCCTGTCATGACATCAACGCCCCCCACTTCTTTTTAGGTTTCGGCTACCGTCCCACTGCGTAAGCAGTGGGTGGGCGGAGCCGAAATCTTTTGTCAGTAGTATGGGGGCCTGAACACACCCCTCTTCTCCATTGGCTGGCCTCGTAAATGCTGGCCAGCCATTGGAGGAGAGGAGCGTCACTGAGTTCAGGGCCCGCCTTGACGCGATTCGGGGGCGTTTCTGGGTCTTTTTTAAGCCCCGCCCCTTTTCTCATCATGCCTTTCGTTTTTTTTTACATTCTTCAAACACGCCCCCTAGTCTAAAGGATGGGGCTTACAGACAAAAGGCACGGAGTGTCTTGCTTACGCTGTCTGCTGTGATTGGTTAGCAACTACCAAATAAGCTTTCTGATTGGTGGACTCTCA
Organism: Lissotriton helveticus; assembly: GCF_964261635.1. Lineage (NCBI taxonomy): Eukaryota > Metazoa > Chordata > Amphibia > Caudata > Salamandridae > Lissotriton > Lissotriton helveticus. The sequence goes on from NC_136072.1 coordinate 795,229,924, forward strand.
ACCAATCAGAGAGCCTACTGGCGCGTGGGGGCTGCGTGAGCAAGACATGCTGTAGACTGGCTTGTGGTACCACTCCTTACATGTAGAAAACGCTGTATAAGAAGGGTTCACGGGCTCTCTTGTAATTGTAGCAATGGAATGAAGGACGGTCGAATTCTAAACACACCTATAGTCATTTAGGAAACTGATGAGTGCTTGAAGTTGAGGTAAAAAATTGTGCCAGATAGTAAAGAAAATCAGGTTCAAGGAATACCAGTACACGCAGCCGTCGGAGAAGTATCCTGGATCAGCTGACGAAACTACAAAGCACTCGAAGGTACGTACACACGTTGAAGAAAACGTCGCCAACAGACTCCTGTGGTAATTTAGAACACCTACACTGCAAACCTGATAAACAGTGAGGCGATATGCACTCGTCAGTGATGCGCATAAGAATTCACTTAAATATTCGCCAGCCGAAACACAGGTGAAAGTAAAGTAATTTCAAAATGCGTGTGTGTCCCCCACTCGCCAGAACCTTCTGCAAATCAATGAAGCTCCAACAACTGAACTCCGTCCTCTCTCCCCCCTCATCCGCTGTGGTCCAGGAGGCTGCGCCCCCCCCCCGCACACGGGCAGCTCTCACACACCCGGGAGGAGAGCGCTCCGGACAGTACGTTGCATTCTGGGGCATGTAGTTTCGCTTTTAACACCGTAAGTGCGGACTCTACCACTATAAGCTACCACTATGAGCGAGGGAGGAGGGCGCCCGGGGCTGCTGCTAGGGAAGATCGTGCTGGTGAAAGTTTCCCCTGTGCCACCCGCTCCCCGTCCTCCTTTCACCAGATTACATGGTGGGTGCTGGTGGCTGCTGACCTTTGTGTGTTTTCCAGGTGACGCAAATGTCCGCAGCAAGTATGAACCCTGTCCTGTTTTCACGGAGGTCTTCCATTGAGGAACGGGACCACCGGGACTGAATTAACTAACTACGTGTATGAGGGGTCCTAGCGGCTGCACGTTGACTTCTGCGGGAGAACGGAAGAAGGATAAAATCACTTCTGCTCCCCTCGATGTGGCCATTTGTTCCTTGTGTCTTCTTTGGAGCTGCCGGACTGTGCTATTTAGGTCCGGAAAGGGTGTGGTTGCACCGCCTGTTAGTTCTTATGTCGGATAAACTATTTGGGAGCCGACATCTTGGGAACGTCACGCGTCGGCCTTCTCTCTGTTACGGTGGAGAGATATTTGGCAAGCCCCACAATTCGGAGTTCCATTTGGTGATATCTTCGCGGTAAGCAGGGGGTATGAGAGTGTGTAGTGTTGATCAGGAGAGGAGAGGGAAGGAGGAACTAAACTATGGACCCCTTTAAAGACAATGCGTAGGAAAGAGAATTATAGATGTCAAGAGCTACAAAGCGAGAAGAGTATATATATATATTTTTTTTTATTATAAAAAAACTGTATTGCATTTCAACCCAAACGGGCTTATGAGATAAAACATTAAACACACACAGTTACAGAATTGAAGGAGGCATGCAGTCCACACTTGGTAAGGCATCAAGTGGAAAGCGATCGTGTTCACGTCCTGCCAGCCAGGGCTTAATTTGTGCCGGTGGTAGGCACCGCACTCATTTTTAGAGAATGTGACTTATTTATCATCATCATGCTTTTGGTGTTTAAAGAAAAAGGCATAAGCGAGAATCAAGACGGGAGCCAGACCCTTGGTGTTTGGCAACCTCTGCATTTGTAAATGTAAATGTAAATGTCTGTGAAACTGTGTGAGACACTGTGTTCTGTGTGTGTGACTGTGTGAGTGAGACACTGTGTGTGTGTGAGACACTGTGTGTGTGAGAGACACTGTGTGTAAGTGAGACACTGTGTGTGTGTGTGTGTGAGACACTGTGTGTGTGTGTGAGAGACACTGTGTGTATGTGAGAGACTGTGTATGAGAGAATGCGTGTGTGAGAGACTGTGTGTGAGAGAGACTGTGTGTGTGAGACACTGTCACTCTCTACTACTCAATATCTCCTACACATTATCTCCTACTCACTCTATACTACTCTCTACTACTCACTGTCTATTACTGCCTACAACTCACTACTACTCTGCTCTCTACAACTCTACTCTCTATTAGTCTACTACTCTCTCTCCACTAACTACTTCTCCCTACTACTACTCTCTACTGCTCACTCTACTAATCACACTACTAACTCTCTATTACTCACTCTCTATTACTCTCTAGTACTCTCTACTCACTATGTACTACTCACTCTCTACTACTCAATCTGCAAAAACAACCTAACCTTACTTCAAACCTTTACTCTTTGCCTAAAGGCACTAGTAAAGAAAATGCCATAGGTCTCATCTTTATTACACGTAAAGCAATTCTGTTTGTAATCAGGTGGCTTTTTAGCTTTATTAGTGCTTTTCAAACTTTCATGAACATAACATGCATATATATTCGTAGAGATATGTATGTGTGTATATATATATATATATATATATATATATATATATATATGTGTATATATACATACATATATAAACATACACATCTGCATACCTATATCAATACCAATATTAATGCATACTTACATATACATAGATGCACACATATGCATGTTATGTACATGGGACTTTATAAAACACTAATAAAAGAAACTAAAAAGCCACCTAATTACAAACAGAATTGCTTAAACTTTAATAAAGACGAGACAAAATGCAATAAGTCTAGGATTTGCGAGAGACTAAGCTATTGGCATTGTAAATGACGCCATTTATTTATCTGTTTTCAAAAGCAACACATAAATATAAAGTTTGTCATTTACAATGCCAATAGCTCTAACTTTTGCAAAGCCGAGACCGTTGCATTGTAAATGCTTGTTTTAGGACTTGTGCCCTATATATAAATAAATAAATAAATGAGGCAATTCTACTAATGCTGGGTATCATGAGTAGTAAATACAACAGGAGGGAACCAGTAGGCCCAATTGAGACCATCAAAATTACTGGAAAGTAGGTGCAATCAACATAAGAGTGCGCACATAGTGCTCGTAAAAAGGGGAACGGTGCATGTGAGGCACATGATACGGTGAAGGTAACAATGAGAAGGCGTTACTTGGTACATAACATGAAAATTGGGGGGGTCGGTGGGGGGATGTGAGAAAAAATTAACAGAAGGATGTTAAGTACCGGAAGTCGTAAATATGCGGAGTTCTGCCGATGGCGTTTCGACTTTTGTGACTTCAGATCATCATTAGGACAAGGTTTACACAATTGTACGTAGCAGACCACCCGCACAGAAAGAACATTCGGTTGCCGGGAAGCACTTGCATCCTTAGAGGCTTCCACACTGCCGACTTTGGTGCAGGAAACCAGGGTTCGAGCCTCGAGGTCGCGTCCACATTCTGTGATTCTGGGCAAATGACTTAATCTCCCTGTGCCTGAATGTGTTATGTAAATACGGTGCTCATGTAAAGCGCTCCAATACCTTCGGGTCGAGTTTGGGCTATATAAATATGCAAAAAAAAATAATTCAAGCCCTATGGTCTTCTAACTCCATCGCTCGCCACATCCGGCCGGCTTCACACACCACAAGCCACTTCCACGTGGTCCTTTGATTTATCCAGCACACTGCGATAAGTATGGCTTTAACCGACTACTTTAACCAAGCACACTTCTGGGTGATCTACGCCTGGCACCACTGTCCAATTCAAACCTCAAACCTCAGGGTAAGGCCCTGCGCCTCTTGTCCGGACCCTATTAACACATGAGTTTACAGACTACACTGAGCATCTTCAAATGAATTTAATTTACTCTGTATGAATTGTCATTATAAATACTACTACCTGTTGTATTCATTCTAGAAATTATAAACAATGCAGGGTTTCAACACATGCATACATGTATATAATATTACGTTTGGATGTTTTTATTGCACAAATTATGGAAAATATTTAATGGTTCCCCGTGACATATAGGGTTGATCATAATGAGAGCTCCCCAACCACCCACTCTGCACAGATTTACCATTGTCCTGGCCATTAAGATTCGGTGGAAAGGTTATCTAAATTATGCAGCAAGGAATCACATTTTGTGGCATTGCTGTGTTCATCATTTCAGCTAGAATTTTTTTTGGTGTGAAATCTGCTATTTACATACCATATGTGATAAATCCAATCCGTTGTAGACAAATATCTAGACATGTACTGTGCCCCAGCCGCTTATGCGCTGCCAACGGACTTCATCCAGAAATTTAAGCCGCACCATTTTTAATATTCTCCATGAGACACTCAAATGAAAATCTGAAAGGGATAGGTGTGTGCATGCCCCAGTGAGACAGGTGCCAGGTGTACATAAATAAACATCCTGTAGAGTCACTCTGACCATTTAAAGTCAGTCGCTCAAGGCACTCATGGCTTCCTGAGTGTAACGTAGAGTGACAATAAACAGGCACATTCGTTTGATGAGCAGCCTAATCAGAATAAACAAGGGTCCTAGTGTAAGGGGAAGGAATAAGGGACACAGGTTGATGGTCCAGGGAAGACAGTTAAAGATGTATCGAGGTGCATGAGAATGTTAGCGCAACACAGTTAGACTAGAGATAGTCACAAAGAAGAGGCAGATGTAAGAGAAGTGGAGATTAAAACACACAAAAGGTGACAGGAGGAATGATTGCAATGTCTAATCAATCAATCATGGCATTTGTATCGCGCGCTACTCACCCGGAAGGGTCTCAAGGCGTTGGGGGGAGGGGGTTGCTACTGCTCGAACAGCCAGGTCTTGAGTTGTTTCCTGAAGGCGAGGTGGTCCTGTGTCAGCCGGAGGTGGATGGGGAGGGAGTTCCATGTCTTGGCTGCCAGGTAAGAGAAGGATCTTCCTCCGGCGATGGCTCTTCGGATGCGTGGTACGGCGGCGAGGGCGAGGCTTGTAGAGCGTAGCTGGCGGGTGGGTGTGTAGAAGGTCAGGCGGTCGTTGAGGTACTTGGGGCCCAGGTCGTGGAGAGACTTGTGTGCGTGGGTGAGAAGCCTGAATGTGATCCTTTTGCTGACGGGGAGCCAGTGTAGGTCCCTCAGGTGTCCGGAGATGTGGCTGCGTCGGGGGATGTCCAAGATGAGTCGGGCTGAGGCGTTCTGTATGCGCTGGAGTTTTTTCTGTAGTTTGGCTGTGGTTCCCGCGTAGAGGGTGTTCCCGTAGTCCAGTCGGCTGGTGACGAGTGCCTGGGTGACAGTCTTCCTGGTCTCGGTGGGGATCCATCGGAAGATCTTACGGAGCATACGCAGGGTGTTGAAGCATGATGAGGAGACGGCGTTGACTTGTCTGGTCATCGAGAGGGAGGAGTCCAGGATGAAGCCCAGGTTGCGTGCATGGTCTGTTGGCTTGGGAGCGGTGCCCAGGGCGGGAGGCCACCAGGAGTCGTCCCAGGCGGAGGGCGATGGTCCCAGGATGAGGACTTCCGTCTTGTCTGAGTTCAGTTTCAGGCGGCTGTTCTTCATCCATTCGGCGATGTCTTTCATCCCTTCGTGTAGGCTCGTTCTGGCGGTGTCGGGGTCTCGGGTGAGAGAGAGAATCAGCTGTGTGTCGTCGGCGTAGGAGATGATGTTGAGGTTGTGTTGGCGTGCGATGGTTGCAAGAGGTCTCATGTAGACGTTGAAGAGGGTTGGGCTGAGCAAAGATCCTTGGGGTACGCCGCAGATGACTTCGGTGGCCTCGGATCGGAACGGGGGGAGGCGGACTCTTTGTGTTCTTCCGGCGAGGAATGAGGTGATCCACTTCAGTGCCTTTTCTTGGATCCCGATGTTGCTGAGGCGTTGCACTAGGGTGCGGTGGCAGACGGTGTCGAACGCTGCAGAGAGGTACAGGAGGATGAGGACCGCTGTTTCCCCGTTGTCGAGCAGGGCTCGGATGTAGTCGGTGGCTGCGATGAGGGCGGTCTCGGTGCTGTGGTTGGCTCGGAACCCGGACTGCGAGGGGTCGAGGGATCCGTTCGTCTCGAGGAAGGCTGCAAGTTGTCTGTTGACGGTCTTCTCGATGACTTTGGCAGGAAAAGGGAGGAGCGAGATGGGGCGGAAGTTCTTGAGGTCGGTGGGGTCCGCTGTTGGTTTCTTCAGTAGGGCGCTGAGCTCGGCATGCTTCCAGCTCTCCGGGAAGGTGGCGGTGTTGAAGGATGAGTTGATGACGTCCCGGAGTTGGGTTGCAATGATGGAGTCGGCCTTGTTGAAGACGTGGTGGGGGCAGGGGTCGGTTGGGGATCCGGAGTGGATGGTGTTCATCGTGCGGGCTGTGTCTTCGGTGGTCACCATGGTCCAGGTGCGGAGGGTGGCGGTGGGGGGGCGTTGGTTCGACGATTGGGTGCGTGGAAGGTGCGCCGAAGCTGTTGTGGATTTCGGCGATCTTGCGGTGGAAGAACGAAGCGAGAGAGTCGCAGAGATCTTGTGAAGGAGTGATGTCGTTGTTGCTGGTGCTGGGATTGGAGAACTCCTTGACGATGTTGAAGAGTTCCTTACTGTCGTGGGCGTTGTTGTCCAGTCGTTCCTTCAGTGATTTCTTCTTGGTGGTGCAGATGAGTTGGTGGTGCTTGCAGGTGGCGTCTTTGAGGGCGGTCCTGTTGTCTGTGGTCTGGTCGTGGAGCCAGGCTTTCTCGAGGGTGCGGCAGTTCTTCTTGGAATTCTTGAGTTCGTTGGTGAACCAGGAGGCTTTCTTGCTTCTGGGTCTGCTGGGCGGGTTCTTAAGTGGCGCGAGGTAGTCGGCGCAGGCGGTCAGCCATTGTGTAAAGTTGCGGGCTGCTTCGTTGGGGTCCGTTGTGCTGGCGGGTGGGTTCTGGCTGAGGGAGGTGGTGAGCTGCTCGGCGGTGATCTTGTTCCAGCTCCTGCGAGGAACCTGTTGCGGGTGGTGGAGGGTCGTGGTTCTTCTGAAGCTGAAGTGGACGCAGCTGTGGTCGGTCCAGTGAATTCCGGTGGAGTGGCTGAAGGTGATGTGCTTGCTGGCTGAGAAGACGGGATCAAGCATGTGACCGGCGTAGTGAGTGGGGGTGTTGACCAGTTGCTTGAGTCCGAGGTTGGCGAGGTTGTCCAGCAGGGCGGTGGTGTTGCGGTCCTTGTTGTTCTCCAGGTGGCAGTTGAGGTCCCCTAGGAGGATGTAGTCAGCGGAGCCGAGGGCGTGCGGGCTGATGAAGTCCGTGATGTCTTTGCTTAATTGTGTACGTGGTCCCGGGTGTCTGTAGACGAGGGTGCCTCTGAGGGTCGTCTTTGGGTCGGTGTGTATCTGGAAGTGGAGATACTCGGCGGTGGTGAAGGTGTCGTTGGAGTCGGTCGTGATGCGGATGGTGTTCTTGTGTACGATGGCGATGCCTACTCCAGTCTGGTTGGCGCGGTCTCTCCGGATGATCTTGTATCCGTCTGGGATGGCGATGGCGATGGCGATGTCGGGTGCTGAGGAGGCGTTCATCCAGGTTTCCGTGAGGAAGGCGACATCTGGTGAGGTTGTGTCGAGCAGGTTCCAAAGTTCGATGGCGTGTCTGTGGACGGAGCGGGTGTTGAGCAGGATGCACTTGAGGTGGTTGCTGCTGGTGCTTGGCTTGGCGGGTGCGGTGCAGGTCCGGAGGCAGGTGAACTTGCAGGCCTGACAGGTGAAGGGTCCGTGGGTGCGTCTCGGGGTGGCTCGGTGGCAGGCTCTCGGTCGGTTGGGATTGAGTGCGATGAGGGTGGCGGCATCGTAGGTCCGTCGGGGGCCAGGCGTCCTGGCACTGGGCGCGGTCCAGGCGCGGACGGGCGCAGACGGGCTTGCCTTTGGCGTGCCTTCGGCGCACAATCGGCACGCCCGCTGCGCGTCAACGCTGCGCGTGCGTGGAGGCGACATAAGAAGGGAGCCGGGAGGGAGGGTCCGCTGGGTGGCGGGAGCGGGGGGCCAATCGGCTGGCGGGGGGCGGGGCCGCAGGGAGGCAGCGGCGGGAAAAGGCGAGTGGCGAGTGGCGGCAAAAACAGCAACAGGAAACCACCAAAACAGGAGCAGGAGGAGCGTGCGGGCGACCCGGCCTGGCAAGGCACAGTGGTCGCTCCCGAGGTCAGGACGAAGTCCCCTTAAGAAGGGAGCCGGGAGGGAGGGTCCGCTGGGTGGCGGGAGCGGGGGGGCCAATCGGCTGGTGGGGGGCGGGGCCACAGGGAGGCAGCGGCGGGAAAAGGCGAGTGGCGGCAAAAACAGCAACAGGAAACCAGCAAAACAGGAGCAGGAGGAGCGTGGGGGCGACCCGGCCTGGCAAGGCACAGTGGTCGCTCCCGAGGTCAGGACGAAGTCCCCTTAAGAAGGGAGCCGGGAGGGAGGGTCCGCTGGGTGGCGGGAGCGGGAAGGCCAATCGGCTGGCGGGGGGCGGGGCCGCAGGGAGGCAGCGGCGGGAAAAGGCGAGTGGCGAGTGGCGGTAAAAACAGCAACAGGAAACCAGCAGAGCAGGAGGAGCGTGGGGGCGACCCGGCCTGGCAATCACTCGGGCTAGCATTCCAACCTATCATTTGTTTGCCTATCATGCCACCTCAGTTTGGTCCAAACCATTTGCAAATCAGTCTTTTTTTTTAAAAACATATTTTATTGGCATTTATTAATCAGCATTACACACACAATTCGTTTCACATGCATTGAAATTCCCAGTGACCCTCCTAATTTCCTTTCCCAGTTGGTCATCTGGTCTCTTGTGCATATCTCCTCTCGCCATGCGACTTTCTGCTGCGCTATGCAGGTCTAGTTGTAAACGATCCTCATCCATTATAACAGTCTAACAGTTCCCTCTCAACTACCCCCCGCCTCCCCCGCTGCTGCAGACTAACACGCCATTATGCCTCTCGCCGTATGCGTGGTCTGGGCCTCGCTCTTTTCGGTCTAAGCCGTGGGTCGTACTCATATAAACCACCATGTCCGTGGATGTTAGGGTGCTATGGTCTGCTCATGCCTCCCCTTCACTCCCTTCTTGGCCTTGGCAATCGGGGCTGGCCGGTCGAGATCTAGTCTGTGGCATGCTGGGTGCAGAGTCCTGGTCTACCTTCTTCAGGTCGTCTACCAACACCCCCCAGGCCTGCGCCCGCTCCAATTGTCCTATGCCTAGTTTTGTATTCCGAAGCAGTATTCCATGTTCGCAGCTCGCCCACTGCTCTAGTTCCCGTTTCCAATTGCCCACCCCTGGACCTGTCGGGCCTTCCACTTGCTTGTTAGTTCCCGTTTTGCTAGTATATATGCTAGGTCTTGGAACCTGACTGCGACCTTGGTTTTAGCGGAGTGGGGGAATAGGTTAAGCAGCACATGACTGGGGGTGCATTGGATCTCCTTCTCTGTGACACGCGCTGTCTCCCTAACCACTTCCTGCCAGTACTCTGCTAACTGTGGGCAGCTCCACATCATGTGAATGTAGTTAGCTCCTATCTCCTGACAGCGAGGGCAACTCGCATCCTCTCGATGGAAATGGCGATTAATTCTGTCAGGTGTAATATAGGCCCTATGCAGGGTATAAAAACAAATTAATTGGAATTGTGCGTTATGGGATACCTTGGTGGCTCGGAGCAGCGTATTTTCCCAATCCTTATCCGCTATAGGAATCCCCAGGTCCGCCTCCCATTTATCTTTCAGTCCCACCAGCGGCCCCGTGGAATCCCGCCGAATGGCTCGATAGAGGCACGATACCGCCTTGATTACACCTCCTGCTAGACTTATGTATTCGCATGTAGAGTGCATAGGTGGTTCTATTGTCCCCTGACCCCAGTGCCTACGCATAGGTCCAGTGACCGCCCCATATAGTAAAAAGTGTCCCTGTGGAATGTGCCAACTTGCTTGGAAGGCTGCGAATGTAAGAAGTTCCCCGTCTCCCTATAAGTCCCCTATCTTAGTGACTCCCGCTTGTGCCCATTCCTCTAATCCCCTCCAGTGACTCCCATGTGGAAGCACCTCCAGTAACGCCACAGACATCTCTGGGGAGTAAGGGCGTTTGGTTTTGGTTTTTTGAAGACACCTGACCCAGCAATTCCTTATTACTCTGTGCTCTGAAGAGTTTATTGTTCGCTGTATAATGGTGCCCATTGATGTGCTCAGGACATCCGCCCTATTTGGGATGAATGGGGGCTTCCTTCTGTCCGGATCTAGACTACCTGCCACCCACTGTGTGAAGCGTTGGAGCTGTCCTGCCAGATAATAATTCTCCATATCCGGCACCGCTAGTCCTCCCTCTGCTTGTGCCCTTCTCAACGTAGCCAATGCCACTCTGTGCCTGCTGGATCCCCAAATAAAAGTAGCAATAAGAGAGTCAAGGGAGCGAAACCACGCCCTGGGGATCCACACTGAGAGTGTGGTGAAAAAATATAGCAATCGGGGCAACGCCACCATTCTCAGTAAGGATATTCGTCCCGCCACCTACAGGGGTAACGTCCCCCAGAACGCCATACAGCCTTTTAGAGATCGCAGAGCCCCCCCTACATTTCTTACCTGAACATCAGAGAGATCATGTAATACTCTAACCCCTTTGCAAATCAGTCTTCACCCTGCTCCAATAGGAACAGTCCAGCCTGAACTGCCAGGCCTGGTCCTCCCTGTATTGGAACACAAGCAACCCAAGACTGGCTTCTCCTTGTTTGGGGCTCGTCTGTCAGGCGTAGCTTTGCTCCAGTGCACAGGGAGCATGGGACCCACATCTAGGCATACCATTGCCACTTACGACAGTATATTAAACATGCAAACGGGGTCCAAACTGCAGTGGCATGGTGAGCTAAAGAACAGTGGGCTGGAATGCTACATTGAGCTACTGTCAGTGGTTAGACAACTTGCAAGTATTCCTCCCATCACCTTTGTGTGTTTGAGAGAAGTGGTGACTAAAAAAATCAAAGTCATTGACTAGGAACAATACAGGAGATAACCAGTCGGAAAGTAAGGGTGATCAAAAACTGAATGACAACAGGTTATAGTGGAATAAGGCAGAGAGGCTGGAAGAGGAAGGGAAATAGTTCAATTAAGGAGAGAGAAAGAGAGATAAAAGGAGTATTGTTAAAGGATGTGTGTGAGAGAGAAAGTAACTGAGTTATAAAGGGAGAGAATAAAGAGTTAGACAGACAGGAGAGCTGGTAAGTAGATGAAGAGAGTGAGAAAAACAGGTCAAAAAGAGGTAAAGGCAGAATGGGGGATGTGTAAGAGAAAGATAGAAACCAATCTAAGGAAAACCAGAGAAAGAATAAAAGTAAACAAGCGGGAATGGGAGCATCAGAACTCAAGTGATCACTGAGTTCAGGCTGACCAGCAAGTATGATTGACTGAAATGAGGGATATTTACAGAGCATGAGGGAGTCCAAACGGAGAAAAGAGGGAGAGGCACAGAAGACGGGTATATGGAAGTGGCAGTAGAAGAAAGGAGATGAATGAAAGAAGGAGCATGGGAACTGCATTTTGAGACGGAAGGGAGACGAGGTAACGAATGGAAAGCAGGGGCGGCTCTAGGCTCATGGCGGCCCTGGGCAGGGAGCGTAGGTAGGGGGCCCCCGGAGTGATGCAGGCGCGGAGGCCAGTGAAGAGGGGGGGTGGTCAGGGTGTTTGGAAGTGGAACAGAGCCGGAGGTCGCCGAATTCCTGCCAGGGGCTGCCACACAAATATGTATCCATCCTCAGAGGATTATTATATTAAGGATATATATTGGCGTGGCGGCCCCTGGGGTTTGGAGGCCCTGTGCAGGTGCACAGCTTGCACATGCCAAAGGCCGCCCCTGTGGAAAGCGAGGCAACCAACGGGGAAAAAGAGGAACATTGGGTTGGAAATACTATTTATTCAGTGTAGGCAAGGAATTAGCACTCTGAATGCAGCACGAAGCAGCATGATGACTATTCTTTGAGGGTATATTTATGTTGTGTAACAAAGCTCTGACAGCTTTCACTCATGAGGTCTCAGCGCTCACCTATAGGCAGGGGTGGGGTTTGGTCAGTTAGATTGGTTGTGTGAGGTTCAGATTTTCCAACAATCACGCTGGCATACAATGATAAAATACATTATACAACAAGCAGGGCGCATTAGAGGGGCTTAAGGGGCAGTGGAAAGGGAGAGGAATGCTGATTGGTAGGGTTACCAAGTGAGAAAAAGCACAATATTTTGTAAAATAACCAACATTTATGAATTTCCACAGAGAGAGTGTGTGTGTTTTTGACTGTGTGAATGCAAAACTCCCAGGTGAAAATCGAAAGACACCTCAACATACTCGACTGAAAGCTCCAGCACTGAACTATACATCAGAAAATAAATGTATTAGGGTGGCGTAACATCCCAACAACCCCCCCCCCCCCTCCGCAACCCCTATCCCCAAAAGTTACGTCCTTGGCTGCAGGTTGTAAAACATGCATTTTTAAGAAGTGAGTGCAATCGAGTTTAGCATCATATCCGGGAAGGCTGTTCCAGCTGTCTTGCCCAGTTGTCATTAATTATGGAGGATAAACTTGCATTTAAAAATAGCAATGCTCATCATTCGAAAGCTTTCTGGGATAGGGCTGCCAGCCAGGGTTCTGATTTGGACACCGATAGCTTGAGCCGGCAGCACCGCTCCCGGAGACACAGGATCTGACCTAGCTTGGTTCTCTTCTCTGTTCTCAGCCCGGAGCCACATCTGGAATCCACATCTGCGGAGAATATAACTTGTGGCACACAGCACTCTGCGCTGGTGGTGATGCACGTGCGTTTACAGGGTTCATCTCGCCTGTGCAGCCCCCCCCCCCGCGAGGGTTGAGTGGAAGCAGCCACCTTACCCCGATTCCTTCAGTTGATGTCTTGCATTGTTTGAACAGTTGCCTTTGTTTGTTCAACAAACAACACCCTTGCCCCCCCCCCATTGCGGGAGCTAGAGGGGTTTGTGTTATGCCTTTTGTTATGCGAGACACATAAGGAATGGAGCTGTGGTCTGGACCCAGCAAACCCTTCCCCTACCCTGTAGGTTACATCATACCTCCTTTTGTTGCATCAAATTTGAATTCAGGAAGAAGAGGGCAATTGGTGGACTCGCCTCTTTGAGGACACCGAGTGTCCTAAGACCAGAGTCAGTCTGTCTACTTATTTAGTAGGGTTGCATCACAGCCCTTCGGTAGCCGGACATTGCCATCATGGCCAGGAGAAGGCTGCAGCAGGCTTGGGTTCAACCGGAAGGAGACCAGAGTAATGCTGGTGGTGCAAGCACCATTTGATGAGGAGGGCTCTTGTGCGGGGGCATGCAGGCCGCACGACTAGTTGGAATAAAACTCAGAGACGTATTGTAGGGATAACACTGGTAGGATCGTAATCCTACGAGTAGGTACCTATAGGACTGGGTGCTATGATAATCCATATGAACAGTAATTCAGCGGACAGGTGGTAATTAGTTACACTGCAGCATCTCTCCTCCATGCATGGTAGACGCAAAGACACTAGCTCTGTGAGTGATTGACAGTTCCCAGTGTCCATGGAACAGCCTTGTAGTTTTGGTTCCTAAAGATGGGTTGAAAAATCAGTGAGTTGTCATTCAATACAGCGTCGTGAGTACTGTGATCAGGGTCGGTGTTTATCCCATTCCCAGAGCTAACAAGCTTGCAGACAATTATGATAGTTTCAATTTCCAGAGTAACTTCAATCTGATTAGTGACTTTTTGCTGGTTACTTTTGACTATGGAGCCACAGAAAAGATGATATTTCTGCCACCTTTATCAGTGTCCAGTAATGCGCTTTGGCTTAAAGAATGGTCAAATCACATTCCAAAGTATAGGGAAGCAGGTCTCAGCAGAATTGAAGATTTTCTCTCTTGCCCTATGGAATGACATATGTGCCTTCAATTATAGCTGCAGGAAGCAATTAGGACATCAACAAAAGGTGTTGAAAGTGCACCAGGAAGCCAAGCCGCCCTTCAAGGTCACCAATTGCCAGTCAGCCTTCTGTTGTGTGCCTTGTACATCAGAGTGGCCTTGTAAGAACCAGCCTCTCTGGAGGGAAGCCGAAATTGTACTGGACTGTGGTGTCATGTCCCCACTATCCAGATATTAGCGACAACCTCTCTAAGACTCATAAGATTATACAGGAATTTCACAGGCAATTATGGGCTGACATTTGAATACATCAACATTCTGCTGCAAAACTAGGTATGGAATTTGATGGGAAAAATCAACTCAGTACTGTGTAGTTAATCATATACTGTGTGGGTGCCTGGAGATGTTTTCTTTGGTGCCACAATGTTGGACAACTGAAAAGGTTAAATAAAGATTTATAAAAAAACAAACTATGGGCTCACAGTTGCTTTAATCGCTGCCCTAACATCAATATACTACAACGAAAATTATCTGAACCACTGAGCATTGTGAGTACCTTAAGACCCTGAAGCAGGCATATTGCAATTCATTTGTACTTAAAGCTCTTGTCAACGTGTGAGGACTTCATTGCACAGAAGTAATATTTCCACAAGCACGTTTGAACCATACCGGAACAACTCCATAACAATTAAAGGGCTAATTTGACTGATTTAATCAATCACAGACCAAGAGATGCGGTTGGGTAATGTACTCTATATAAGTGTTAGTAGGTAGTCTGTCAGTTAGACGTTTACCAAGAAGCAAAACTGTGTGAGTGTTAGGGGTGCTTTCACATTGTCTAGGTCACACATCAATTTATACATGGATTGTTTGGGACACACTTTACAATCCGGATAGACCATAGATTGCTTAAATTTTGTTGTCAGTGAATGGTCTGAATCCTCAAGGTTCCTACCAAAGAATAGTGGTTGTTGGGAGGGAGATGGAAAAGGTGGTGTTAACCAGGGGACGTGAAAAAAAGCCCATAGCTCCAGTTCCTCTCCTTTGCGCCATAGCCAACCAATCAATTTAGTGATGTACTAATACTGTGCCACAGCCCATTTTGTCTGTAATCTATAATTCCTTCCACTTAAATTCTCCAGTTTTGAACTCTAGAACTAGAAATGTTTGTGTAATATTGATACCAGTGGTAGATAAACAGGGTTTCAATGTCTTGTGGAAAACTAGATGACTCTTTAGGTGTTTTGGTAACCTTAAATGGACAGCAACAGGGTTTAGCAGCTTCTCTAAAGGAAACTGCCATAAGTATCTTGTATGGACTTTTTGAGAGCCTTATAGTCATGTGCGTTTAGTTTAAAGCAAAACCTGAGCTCTGGCTTGATATATGGGTGTAAAAGGTCATTTATTGTCACCAAATCTTTTGTAGTCACCCTTAGCTTGTACTACACTGCCCCTAACCTTTTAGGCGATTTGGTTTAGCACTGTCAAATGTTCAGTGATAGCCTCCACATGGGTATCAGGAACCATGACCAGGCGCAATCGCTGCAGCATACAGTGATTTAGGGCAGTCATGCAGAAGAATGGGCAAAAGCCCACCAATATTATGAACAGCATTGTGATAGGCAAATTCATCTAACCATGTGGTGTTTACCCAGTTCTGCTCCATGGACGAAAAACAGTAACCCTGGGTGGTGAACTCTGCTTCGTTTGTGGAGTTTGTAGAGGTTTCCGCACTCCGCGAAGCACGCAGAGTTTTTTTCCTCGCTTGTGCTCGTCAGCGTCAAGTTGGTGAGCCCAAGCAATGAAAATCCACCTCCCGGCAAGATTTTTTTGTGCTTGCGCTCTGCAAGGTCTTGTTGGTGACTGCGAGTGAGGAAAATCAACCTCCTGGTGAGATTTCTCAATGCGTGTGGTCAGATTTCTCAATGCAAGTGGTCGAGGCAGGTCGTGACCACTCATGTAGATAACCTTCCATTCGCGTTGAGAAAGTTGCTGCTCCAGTTGAAAATCTACTCGAGCAGCAGAAAGGACACTATGCCCTCTTGTGCTGCGCATAGTGTGGTTCGCAATGATTGTACAGCGTGGGACAAACACCTGGCGCTCAAAATAACCGCGAACAGCATGACTCTAACGCATTCCACCACTCGCAGAACTCCACATAGCGCGGTAGAGTTTTTTTGTCACTTCGCGGAGTTCCACGTAGCAGAACTCTACGAACGCCGCCCAGGCTTAAAAAAATAGCGCAGATATTGACTCAATAATCGATTTAGTCTTTCTGTCTGGCAACCACTTTGTTGGTGATAATTAGGCAAAAGCAAGTGACAAGTGGCTAATGATGTAGAAAATGCAGTGCAGAAGGTCTATTTTAAATCACGAAGGCAAAATTAGGTGAGAAAACAGTGTGAAAACATACCCATCAGCCCACCTGTTGGCGGAAACTCATCATCTGGGTTTTAGTTGTCATACTGGTATCCGCTAGGTTACTCACTTCAGATGTTTGTGAGAGATCCTAGTAGCAGATCCACCAGTGATGGAGGCCAAAAAATTTGAGGTACAGGTGCTGGAATGGGAAAAAAACGTTGCGGTGCTCAAGAAAAGGTGTGTGAACCAATAATGAAAAAAGTGAGACTTAAAATTGCCTAATGTGATGCCAAGAGGTAACTTTATTAGGAGGGCCACCACAATGGCAAAATTAAAAGCAGAGTGTAGATAGTGTTAACAAATAGTACTATCAATAGATGGAACTGGTCGACATGTTTTAGCCAAACAAATGGCTTTCTTCAGGACCGTAGGATGTTAAAACACTACTGCAACAGATAGTGAACAGAACAAACCAATTGTTTGTTTCTGACCATAAAGCAAAAAAGTGTACCATGTAGAGATAGCCTACCGTGTATTCAATCTTGAACGGTAGTGAAATAAAGACACAATCACCAAAATTCTCACCTGAAAAAGAACAAAGTACATACACAGAAAAATATTTTTGTAGAAGCAGCAGAAGGTTCATGGACATAGACAGTTAATGGCCTGTGATCAAAATCAGATTCATCCATATTTTGCATATTGTTAATATATTACATGTATTTCCATTAACTTCATTCTGAAGGAAGGAAACTCACCCAAACGATTGATGGGGAAAAGCCTCACCTCGCCTGGCACTCGCTCAGGTATAGAGGCCCCGCTCTAGAGAGAGTGGAAAAAGGAGGAGAAAAACACATTCATTTCATCCAAAACACCAAGTTTCTGTGTTAAACCATCTCTCTCAAGTTGTCTTTAGTGAGTAGTGTACACAAAACAAGAAGGCGATCTCAGCAAGCCAAAGGTTGATTAACGACTATATTTGAATACCTCCATACAGGATGTTATATAAATAGGGGAATTGCAAAAATAAATGTCAGTGCAATTACACATCCCAATTACAGGCTGGGAAATTACCAACTCGTGATAGGAAAGCAGTCCAAACAATGGTAAAAGAAAACACAGTCTCTAGATCAAAGAGAGACTAATTGGGACAGAAGAATCTCTGAGTGGTTAAAAGCGCCATGGAAACTGCCAGGAAAAGCCAAAGATCTAAGCAGCAAACATCCATGGACAGGACCGCACCAAGCACGTTCCACCGAAAGACCACCCACCTGTCCGTCAGCACCTCAGGCTACAACTGAGCAGAGGGGAAGGTATTGGTGCAGGTGGAGCGGCCGTCTATAAAGGGAAAGTTGCGGACCAGAGAGGGAACCGTGTTGTGCTTAATTGATTGGTCGGTCGTGCAAACCGGAAACCAAAAGTGCGGCCGTCTATAAATGGAAAGTTGCGGACCAGCGGGGAAACTGTGGTGTGCAGAATTGATTGGTCGACCGTACAAACCGGAAACCGGAAGTTCTAGTGGCAAATGTCCACTGTTTTTTCGCTGTTATGTACGGGCGCACACCCAAGTGATGCGTTTCTCTAAAGATAAGGATTGACTCGCGTGACACATAGACTGTGCGGCAGAGATGTCATAACTGTGAAATTGAAGACGAGTAGTCCATAAGTTTACAAAGCTGAAGTATTTGACAGAAATGTGCAAACTCAGACTGCGGTGTTTGTACTCTGCTCGCCATGGAAACCGGAAGAAAAGGTAACATATTCCGGTGTAGCGCGCGGGCGCAAAGAGGCTGCAGACCCACGGGCACCGGAAAAAAGGTCTCTTATGTTCCAGGTGTTACGCGCGGATATAATTGGACTGCGCAGACTCAGAGCCGTAAAAAGGTATGTACAGTATGTGAACACCAGTCACCTTTAGGCTCATCTCTCATTAACAAGGCCTGTTCTTAATGGCTAATACGAGCCGCAAAACAACCCGATGAATCTCAAGGGAACAAAGGAAAACAAGTATGTTAAAAGATTCCACAAACTCCTTAACTCCCCATTTATCTGTAAGAGGATGGAGTGGAGCATCTAATGACGGAAGGGCACCACCTCAGAATATAACTATGGAAAAGCTGCGAGGTACAGCAGAAATTTCAAGTGTCGAAGGCTCAAAAGGATTCCGAGGAACCAGTGCGAGTGGATACATTAGTAAATGAACCCGCATGGAAAACAGTCATTAGATCTGAATCCAAGGGATGTCGTCGTTTAACCCAATCACGTCGCACTTAAGTTTAAAGATCCATTTCTGTTCCTTAATGAAAAGGTAGCGTGAGATGTCATTGACATGATGGGGAATAAACGGTTGTTCAAGCACTACCCACTTCATTTCGTCAGCAGTGTGTTTCATGGTCAAGAAATGGTTGGTTAGCCGTGTGGCCTGTCTGTTGCGCCTGATGGTGCTCTTGTGCTCGAGGATTCTCAGTTTGACCTTCCTTGACGTCATCCCCACATAGCGAAGGGAGCAGGGACAAGTGATTAAGTAAATCACCCTCTCGCTGTTACAATTGGTGTGTCGTTTGAGCACCCAGGGGCGCTGTGTGCCTATATCGATAGTCAAGGTCCTCTCTGTCTGCGGGCACGCAGACCATGTACCACACGGATAGTAACCCTGAACAGGGGGAAGGTTCCACAGTGTAGTTAAAGAGTCCTGAGGGACGGATCGGGCCTGGTGTGTACAAGATCATATCGTAGATTTTGGCTTCTCTTGAATGAGAAAAGTGGGTGTTAAGAATGCGCCAGTGTTTCCGGACAATTTTTTGTACTTGAGTGGAAACCATACTGAAAGTGGTCACAAAGGTAAGTTTGTCTAGAGGGGGTTTCTTAACAGATGGCTATAATAGGGCCTCACGATAATTGTTCGAAGCCCTCTTGCGTGCTCGTTTAACCGAAGCACTCGGATATGGGTGGGTGGTCTTTCGGTGGAACGTGCTTGGTGCGGTCCTGTCCATGGATGTTTGCTGCTTAGATCTTTGGCTTTTCCTGGCAGTTTCCATGGTGCTTTTAACCACTCAGCGATTCTTCTGTGCCAATTAGTCTCTCTTTGATCTAGAGACTTTGTTTTTTTTTACCATTGTTTGGACTGCTTTCCTACCACGAGTTGGTAATTTCCCAGCCTGTAATTGGGATGTGTAATTGCACTGACATTTATTTTTGCAATTCCCCTATTTATATAACATCCTGTATGGAGGTATTCAAATATTCAAATATAGTTCTTCATCAACCTTTGGCTTGCTGAGATCGCCTTCTTGTTTTGTGTACACTACTCACTAAAGACAACTTGAGAGAGATGGTTTAACACAGAAACTTGGATGAAATGAATGTGTTTTTCTCCTCCTTTTTTCCACTCTCTCTAGAGCGGGGCCTCTATACCTGAGCGAGTGCCAGGCGAGGTGAGGCTTTTCCCCATCAATCCTTTGGGTGAGTTTCCTTCCTTCAGAATGAAGTTAATGGAAATACATGTAATATAATAACAATATGCAAAATATGGATGAATCTGATTTTGATCACAGGCCATTAACTGTCATTGTCCATGAACCTTCTGCTGCTTCTACAAAAATATTTTTCTGTGTATGTACTTTGTTCTTTTTCAGGTGAGAATTTTGGTGACCGTGTCTTTATTTCACTACCGTTCAAGATTGAATACACGGTAGGCTATCTCTACTTGTTACACTTTTTTGCTTTATGGTCAGAAACAAACAATTGGTTTGTTCTGTTCACTATCTGTTGCAGTAGTGTTTTAACATCCTAAGGTCCTGAAGAAAGCCATTTGTTTGGCTGAAACATGTCGACCAGTTCCATCTATTGATAGTAGTATTTGTTAACACTATCTACACTCTGCTTTTAATTTTGTCATTGTGGTGGCCCTCCTAATAAAGTTACCTCTTGGCACCACATTAGGCAATTTTAAGTCTCACTTTTTTCATTATTGGTTCACACACCTTTTCTTGAGCACTGCAACGTTTTTTTCCCATTCCAGCACCTGTACCACAAATGTTTGGGCCTCCATCACTGGTGGATCTGCTACTAGGATCTCTCACAAACATCTGAAGTGAGTAACCTAGCGGATACCAGTATGACAACTAAAACCCAGATGATGAGTTTCCGCCAACAGGTGGGCTGATAGGTATATTTTCACACTGTTTTCTCACCTAATTTTGCCTTCACATACACTTACTGGTTAGCAAGCAGACAGTTTTGAGCTTCTTCTTTTTCAGACCTTTAGCATCCCTTGTGTATTTGTTGCTAGTTAGATTAGGGGATAGGATGCCAATAGGTCTTTAAACATATTTCCCCTGTAGACCCTTCTTTAAAATTTCTGGTTTTTGCTATTTTAAATCATCACAGAGCTTCGGATAAGGTATACTATTACATGTAGCTGAAATACTGTTGCGAAGTTTAAGGTATTTGGTAACCTTTTCAGGGGGAATGAAATGCCCTATTTTCATAAAATGGTTCACCAAAAATAACAAGAAAATAGTATTCCAATGAGTTTTAAATAGGAGCAGATGGAATAGGTCTGGTGGTTTCGGTTAGCCATTTTTAGTGTGAATGCAAGTGTCACATGTTTGCACATACTGTAGTATAATGGTTGATATGGAATGAGGCGAGAAGTCTATTTTTACCCGCACCAGCATTTTCTTTGAGCCGAGATGGCCCACTAAAGTGTATCATGGCACAAGGTTCCAGTAATTCCCTTGTGGGAGCATACAATTGAGGTTGTAGTATAGTAAACCATCTTTAGTAGTTTTTTTTTTATAAAAGACCTTTATTGTATATCATCATCATTACACAGCCTCAGGCCTACAACCCGAGGGGCCGGTCGCGTCGTAACTCAATTGCTATTCTGTAAGGATGATTTAACACAGCCGTTCAGCCGACAACCTTGGGTCCGGCGGCGTATGCAAGGAGCAATAGCAACTCTCAGTCAATACAGGCTACGGAGAAATTAGTGTCTTCATTTTGTTTTTTGTTGTAACATATGCAGTGTAAAGTTATACAACTTAACCATTAAGAACAGCAAACAAACGTTAACTTAGGCAGTAGACATCATTGGTAACGTCGTAGTATACATAAAACATTCACATACGGGTGTGCACACACCGGCCACCCCACGCTGGTATAGTTGGTCATTTGTGAGACTCACTTTGAAATGCTATCACAACTACTCATATCCATCAGGATAAACCATTTCCATCTTCGTCTACCTCATCATCGGAGCCGGAAATGTCATCTTCAGGCAGCGGGTCACACAGGTCCCCCCTTTAGTTGTTTTTTTAATCACTTGCTCTAGCCACTCATTTCATTCAGCTTTCGTATATGCAATAAATAATGACCAATGGAACCTAGAAGCTTATATTGCAGGCAATACATATAGGGACAGATTTATCAACAGATTGCATCAGTCACAAAAAGTGATGCAAACCAGTGCAAAGTGTTGATAAAGCATTTACTTTCCAGAGCAAAACCTTTTCTGCAAAGTAGCTCTAAAAGTAACACAAATACAGATTTGCACTTCTTTGAGTTACTTTGCGACAACAAGACACCCCATGGGTGGTACACTGGCATTCCCAAGCTTCTAGCTATACCTTTGTATGCAAAGCTCTATCGTATAATATTGGTATTTGTGTTAGGTCAACATGTTTCGCGTTGCAAAATCAGAAAGTGTGGCCTAGCAGGAGCTCATCGCGGTAATTAGGATGAGTCTAGTAGCTCAACCCTGTGACGGCTAGATACCTGCCCTTCCGCTCGTGAGTGGCCGGTCACTCAGCTCCGGCAAGGCCACACTTTCTGATTAGAGGGTTGTGGCGAAGGAACATGATCCAGACGTTCCCAATAGCGCTGAGATGCTTATTACCTGAATATAGGTATATTAAGAATACGGGGTGCTTTTTCCTGATTCCTAATCTCACTTATTCTCATTGAACAAATGTAAAAAAAAATATTTGTCACTTCACGGTCCTGACGAAGCTCTCTTGGATCCATTAGGGACCACTTTATAGCACGAAACATGTTGACCTAACACTTCACTTCTCACACATGTACACGGATACTGAGAGCAGCAGGAAGACAATCGTCCCTCCGACATATTTGTTGATTAGAGGTGCTCCCTATCCATTGTTTTTATACATTACCTTCGGGACCCCTGAATAAAATTTGGTTCTGGGTACCACAGGGGTATTTTTTAATCCACTTACCCACTCTTTTTAGGCTCACCCACCCACATGCACAACTGCGGTGCGTCCATAAAAGATCTCCAATAAAGAGCCCTCTTGCGGGGCCCGTGAAGGACAGCAATGCCACACCCACGAGGAGCAACGCCCGATGATGAAGCATGACACTCGCAAGGGTGTGTGAGGGCACTATATTCTAAAGGAGAGATTCTTCTCCCCTCATCCATAACTGAATCGCCTCTTGAGAGACCTCTTTGATATCTTCTCAACCATAGTAGGTTTTGGAATTAAAACATGCCCCGTGTTCTTCCCCAGTCTTAGACATGTCTTAGACATGACTGATAATGATAACGAAGTGTCACTATATTGTACATAAACAGAAGGGCATTGGCACATTGTCTGTACTGACACAACACCATGGGAATCAACAACGCCTAGTAGCCTAATTTTCAGCACTGCTGGATACAGTCTTGGCAGGCTTTCTGGAGTGTTTATGCACCATTACAACTGAAGAGGTAGTGATTGAACAGTCTAATAATCTTTTGCTGTGTTCTGGCAGTCGAAATGTTATTCACCTGATTTAGACCCAGCATTTGACTGATTCTCGGTTTACTTGGTATGAAGTAATGTTGTCTACCCGCTATATTTTTTTTAAACTGTGCTGTTCTAAATGTTGCTATTATGTTGCCTTTGCCCTTTCGTTAGGTGGGGAAAGAAGAAGGCCATGATTGTATCAGAGCTATGTACCAAGTCCCAATAGTCCCTAAAGATTAAACCCTGAAATATTGTGATTAGGTGTTAATTATAGACTGCGCCTAATTGTAGGAGAGTGTTGGAATTTTAAGAGCCACATATGATTTTTGTACAAATGAAAAGATTATTGAAGCTTCTTGTTTAGCAAATGTATGATCTGTACAAACAGTTCACAAGGGCCTGCTATCAGGTCAATAATGTCAATGTACTACTTTTTACTGATTTGCATTATGTTTTTGGAGTGGTTCAGGATTTCAGCCAGTTATCGTTGTTGAGAGGGTTCATGACTTCCTCTGGTACACCAATGTGAAGTGGTCCCAGAGTGAGAAGAGTCACATGAGATTTCAAAAAGCAATACTTTTGCAGATGCTGTAGGTTGCTATCATGCACCGACCCTGTGGAGGAGGCAGGTTTATTTGTAGCAGTGACAATCTTGACATGTCTGCACAAATTTCGAGAAGCTCAGGAACATACTGGAGAGTGTAGAGCAGGAGGAGAAGAGTGAATGGGTGAAGAAGGGTTGCAGTCTCAATGAAGTGGAAGCAGCTGAGTCACATAGCATCAACGGAAAATAACATTGCATCCTGACTAGAGGAGAGGAAATTAAAGGCAAAGAACGACAAATTTGCTTGCACCACCAGAACGAATATTGCGAAAATACTTACGTTTGGCCTGGTTCAGACTTCCTATTTGATTATGAGAATTTTGAATTTTTGAGTTTATGCCCATCTGCCTGCATCACTGGCAGAAGGTGATACATAGTCATAGAGACATCTTGCTTTATCTTTGTCTTGCACCATTTATATTTCTGGCAGCTGGTGTACATCTCAGCGGATGTAGAATTCAAAACTTTAGAAGAGAAAAATAGGGAACATACATTTACAATGACTAATGATACACATTAGCTTGCCTCATCTCCACAACGGCCCCCCACATACGCCGGGGATGCCTGGTTTCACCTTGGAGATACCCAGCAGGGACCATCTCACAGGGAAAGCCAGGACGGGTTCCCCAGCGGTCTACAGCGCGGAGATACCCCATGTGGGGTGATTCAGGCGCTTTACAAGACACCATTACATTACATTACATTACATTGTATGTTATCTCAAGAGGAGAAAGAGTTTTTAGCTGAGTACAAAAAATTCACAAGACACTACATGAATATGGAGGGAGGGTTGTTGCGATCTCACATCAAACAGGGTTCCAGGAATACTTCTCTACTAGCGCACCCAGCTCAAAACTTTTGGCAAAAGACAGTAGGAACACGTTGCATAGCACAGGAAGGAATAAAGCATCTCCTGTCTAAGAGTGATTGTTAATTCACACTTTCTCAGGGTCACTGGACTTTTTTGCTGCTCCTCAGCAGCCTGGACTGAAACTCATTGCGTTATTCAGCCTTGCACCCAGGTCTGCTTAGAAACTATGGCAAAGAACATACATATCACAGCCAACTTGATATGTTGTTGACCAAAACTTATAAACAGAGTCGATAGTACAACACTCGATGCCCGAGAATGATGATTCTTATAGCTTAACTGAATAAAGAATCAAGCTTTAATTAAAGACAAGGAGGCTAGCATTAGGCATTAACTTATATTCACTTCTTCTGACCAGCAAACCATTAAAAGCTTCCAAAACAGAACCTTATAACACCACAAATTGAAAAGTATGTTTAGTCCCATTATATACTGTCCGTCCTAAATCTTCCTCCTCTTTTGTTAGATCTTCCTTAAAACTCCTTTGAAATATAACATTCCATGAGGCTAAGCTCTTTTAATTATCTGTAGACAAAAAAATACATTAAGAAAAAAAACAACTCCAAACATATTCAATCATGTGAAAAAACATTACATCAACACAACCTAGAGAGAAAGAACATACTTTCATATATCGCAATCCTCACACCCCAAAAAAGGAAGGGTGGTGGGTTAATGCTAGTCTTCTTGTCTTTAATAAAATCCTGATTCTTTATTCAGTTAACCAATAAGAATCGTAATTTTATGTCAAGACAGGAGGCTGTTTGAAGACAACAATTAATGCATACAAGCGGATAAACCAAAATGTATTTGTTCATCCGGACAATTCTTTTATGTCATTTACTTTGACTTTTTTTGCAAAACATCACTTTTTTTGGCAGAGAAAAAACAACATCAACTTCACATTAAACCATACACCATTGTTAAATATACAACAATATATGCAATTGATATGTGAAAAAATAATGAATAAACATACAATGCAAATGTGCTCTAAAATTAAAAAAATGAATGAATGTAACCAAATTATTAAACAGCTACCAAGGGGCAGTCCATGAGTTAAATGTCCAGGGAGTGTAACGTTGTGTGATACCTCCCACACTTCTATTCAAATGTGATCGTATTTGAATACTTGTTTAACACAGGAAATGTAACAAGTGGCACTGGTGCGATTCCTTTAATGAATAGATAAATGCCACAATTCCTTTAATGAATCAATGAAATGCCGACGCGTTTCGAGTCTCCCTGTATTAATCCCAAGACTCTCATCAGGGCAGGATAGATCATATCCGTGGGAACTGTTTGTGAAGACAAAAAACAAAGGGCAGAGAATACTTTTAGGAATTTGGTCCTGAATCCAACCAAAACTGCTTGTTTAAAATTTTGCATCAAGAGAAGATTTTTATACATCAGGTGAATCAAGGGGAGCATTGACATCATTCCAAGGTAGATCAAGGAATAGGTTCCTTACATTCTCTGACACAACCTCTTCTGACTCGTCTTCGGACTCCAGACAAGATAATTCAAAAAGACGAGGGGCCCCAGCTGCTACTCCTTTTTTAGCGAGAGGAGGACAATCCAGAGTCCGTTTCAAGCAGCCATGGGAGATGCGAACCCGCAACAAATCCTACAAGAACTTGACAAATCAACCATAGTTAACCTCTCTAGTAGACAACTTACCAAGGATGAGGAAACACTTCTAAACCTAGGCCTCAAATTCGTTCCCAACAGAAAGACGGATTTCACCAAACTTAAACTAGAGGCATTGGATTTCTGTCGTAAAATAAGGTTGAAGGTCTTCTTCGCGAATGCCGAAGTGATGTCAAGCAAGGAAACCACAGGCCTTAGAGTCAAATCCCGGTTCACTCCAACTCAAAATATCCCTAAGCAAGTGATCGCTTATGAACAAGCGGTCCTGTCATCCCTCACCAAACTTGAAAAGGGGAAGAGTTTTGTACATAATAACATCAACAAAGGCTTAACAACTGCCATTAGGGATCTTTTTTTTATTTTTTTTATTTTAGATAGTTTTTATTATTGCAAGATACGACAAACCAAAGTAATACAAGTATACAAGTACCATAAGTCTGAATTAACATAAGATTAACATTGGTATAATTTTAATAGTACAGAATAAAAGTTAGGAGAGAGAAGTAGTAAAGAGACACTCTGGTGCCCAAACAAAACAGCAGAGTGTTTCTCACAAGAAAAAGCGTTAGCAGACAGTCCCCACTTCTTGTACTTCAAAAAATTGTTTCCAAATCCTTTCCTTTCTAGCTAGGGCTTTTGGGCCTCTATATTTAGCTAGTGTGATTTCCATGATTCTGATTTCCCTAACCAAAGCTAACCACTCAGCTACGTTTGGAGGTTCCTTAGAGATCCATGCCCTAGCTATAATTAATCTTGCACATGCGAACAGGATCGTTATAAGGTCCCTGTTGAGACAATTAATCTCTTGGATGTCTAATAAGACCAACTGTGGAGAAAGTTCCGGTATCGTTATCTGATTAATTTTTAGATGGTCTGTTATTCCATTCCAATAGGTAGAGAGTGCGGGACAGGAAAATAGCATGTGCTCAATTCCAGCAGCATGCATATTACATTTTACACATTTAGATTTATCTGATAGTGAATTCCCTTGCGTCCATAAGGATATTCTTTGTGGTGTGTAATACAGCTCAGTAATTGTCCTATATAGTTGCATTCTGAGGTTAGAGGAGTGTACTATATCGCTTAAGTGTGTTAAGGCACTTCCAATCTGCGTTGAGTTTATGTCTAGATTTAGTCTACAAGACCATTTAGCTGCAATTTTGGTAGTATTTTCACATTTATCTTTAATTAAAAATTGGTATCCCAGTTTTATTAGTGATTTGGTTTTATCAGAATAGATACACTCCAAAATATCTGACTGTAAAACATCCGTTATTTTCATTTTGTTATGGAAGAAGTCTCTCAGTTGTCGATATTTGAAGTGCATATCATTCGTTAGACCGTTTGTTATTTTCAGGTTTTCAAAATCTATCAAACCATTGATTCCATATATATCTCCTAGTGTGTTGATTTCGTGTCTAATCCAGCGAGTCCCTGTCCCATCAGAAAATATACCCGGGAGACCTGGGTTGTTCCATAATCTAAGTTCAGCATTATAAAATGAACTTTTGCTATTATGCAAGATTTTGCCCCAAATTCTTATAGCGTGTTTTGCGGTCTTAAATTTGACCCGCTTGAAGTAGTTTGGATCATGGGTGCGAAATAGGAATTGGTTAGAATCAGCGCCTAACATATATTGGTGAAAAAATAAAGATGGCTCGTTTTTTAATAAGCTCCTTATTCGGAGAAAAAAAGTAGCTAAGAAATACAAATTAAAGTCCGGGAAAACTAGTCCCCCTTTAGATATTGGCAATGCCAAAAATGTTGTAGCCCTTCGTGTTTTTTTGTACCCCCATATAAAGCTACTACAGATACCGTCTAGCCTTTTAAAGAAAAGTTTATTCGGTTGTAATGGTATGGCTCTAAACAAATAAAGTAGTTTTGGTAGTATTTTCATCTTTATCAGATTAAGTCGACCTAATAAACTGAGAGGGATTTTGTGCCATTTTTTGAGACTTATGGTAGTTTCTTTTAAAAATGTCTCATAATTCATTTCCAAAATTTTCCCCACTTTGGCAGCTAGTTTAATACCTAAATAAACAGCCTCTCTACAAGTATAGTAGATATGTGTATCCGGGGTATAGTTGACTATAATTTGAGTTTTGCTCACATTCAATTTATATCCGGAAATTCTACCATAATTTTGCGCCTCATTAATAATTTCTGGCATAGCTTTATTGATGTCAGTTGTATAGATTGCGATGTCGTCAGCAAAAGCAGTTAGTTTAAGAGCTATGCCCCCATGATTAACTGGGATAATATTGATTTGCTCATTTAGTGCATTTAAAAAGGGTTCTAAAGAAAGAGCAAAAAGTAATGGGGAGAGGGGGCAACCTTGTCTTGTACCTCTTGCAATCTTGAAGTTGACTGAGTCTTTACCTCCGTAACTAATCATAGCTAGTGGTTCATCGTAAAGTGACCTTACCCAATCTAAGTAGGACCCAGATACTCCCAATTTCTTTAATACCGCCCACAGATATTCCCACCCCACTCGGTCAAATGCTTTTTCCGCATCTAACATAATCATACCGAGCGGGGTGCGGGTAGCTTCTGCTACGTCAAAAGCTGTAATTGATGTGTTCACATGCGTAGTGGTATCTCTGCCCATTACAAAACCATGTTGTTGAAGGTTAACAATATCTGGCATAATAGGAGCTAGGCGATTGGCAAGGATTTTAGCAAAGATTTTAACATCTGAATTAAGTAAAGAGATCGGCCGGTATGATCCACATTCTTTTTCAGGTTTTCCCTTTTTCAAAAAAAAGATTATTTTAGCAATTTTCCATGATGAAGGAGCTTGCTTAGAAACAATAATTGAGTTTATCACCTTTTCTAATAACGGCTGCAATTCTTGGGTACAGAGTTTGTAAAGTTCCACAGGTAAACAATCTTCTCCAACCGCCTTCCCTAAGGGTAAATTATCGATTGCTCGTTTTATTTCATCTAATGTTATTTTTGAATTAAGTTGTTGAAGTACATCTGTATTTAACGCCCGAGGTAAAGTTAAATATTTGTCAAGATATTGTATGATATCGACTTGGGGGGGTGTAGCCTCTGGTGTATAAAGTTGTTGGTAAAATTTAACAAATTGGTTCAATATTTGATCCGCTCGTTCATAAGAGTTAGAGTCTGATCCTATTATTTCTTTGATTTTAGTTTTGGCTTTTCTATCCGCAGTTTTAAAAGCTAATATTTTCCCAATGCGGTCGCCGCCTTCGTATTGATCGAGTTTGTACTTTTGTAATTTTGATATATATCTTTCTCTCAGAGTTTTTTTTAGTCCTGCTTGTAATTCCGCCAACTTTACTCTAATCTCATCTATATTATTTTTTGAGTGCCGTGTTGCCTCAGCAAGTTGTACTTCCATGTCCAGTATATTAGAGGTCATTTTTTTATTGTTTTTACGACTCTCCGCAGTTAGCCTAAATATGTATTGTTGGGCGAACCCCCTAATGCTGCATTTACATGTATCCCATATAATGTTTATATTCGCCGAATTGATATTTATTGAAATAAACTCTTGTATAAGTTTTTTGACTAAAGTAATGAAATTTATATCCACGAGTAAGTATCTTGGGAAGGTGAATTTACGTGGTTCTTTTTTTTTATCTTTAATTATGACTTCAATTAGCAGGGGATTATGGTCAGAAGTAACTTTTGGGCAAATTTCAATCTCACTATTGTCTATAGTTTGATCAGAGGCCCATATCATATCGATTCTAGAGCAGGATCTGTGTGGTGCAGAGTAATGAGTAAAACCAGCCAACCTAGGATATTTTGATCGCCATACATCTCTGACATTGTTCAATCTTGCTAATTCTAAGATTGCTGCTCTAACTTTGTGCATTCTTTTATAGTTACTTTGACCAGTGGAGTCTACTTTATAGTCAATAACACAGTTGAAATCCCCAGCAATGATAGTTTCTCCCTCCCATTCAAGTAGTTCTAAGCTTAGCTCTTCGAAGATTTTGGGATCATCAATATTTGGTCCATATACTACACATAGAACAAGTTTCACATTATCACATTGCATCTGTGCAATTGCCCACCTTCCCCGAGCATCTGAGGCAGTTTTAATTGTTTCTAGTCGAGCTCCTCTTTGTTTTAAAATAGCTACCCCCCTAATGGTCTCGTTTAGAGTAGAGCATACAACCAACTCGTATCTTAATTGAGATAGTAGCTTTCGATCTTGATATTTGATATGGGTCTCAGAAACCAAAACTATATTAGGGTTGTACATTTTAATCTCTTCTTGTACTAAATTCCTTTTGATTTTGCTATTTAGGCCATCTACATTCCAACATAATATTCTTAGTTTAAGCATTTAAATATTATGGTGTTTCTCTTGTACATATGTCTCCCCTCTATTTGTACCCTTTTCGTGAAGATTAAATTTTTCCTACTGATCTTTAAGAGAAAGTCGAATCTTGCAATCAATTTTTTCCACAGTTTTTCCACACCCCACCCCCAACACACAGGGTCGCGCCCTCCCCTGCAAGAAACCCACCCCCACCCTCGCAACCTCCCGTCCCTTAGGGGGGAGCACCCCTCTATCTTATGCTGCCGCTGAAGGGGCAGCGAAGTGAAGGTGCTTACATGATAGACGCTCATGCCACATCTTACATTTCTCAAAATTTACTCACACCTACAGAATGAAAGTAGAAACAAATTGAGCCCAGCTTTAGAAAAAGTTAGAAATGGAAAACTAGGGTAAAGTCATGCACAAACCAAAATTTAGCAATCTGCTCATTGAATATAGATTCAGTGTATTGGGCTCAAGAGAAACGAGAAACTAAATAGTGTCATTGGTGTTTGAGCTCCAGCTTTTCCATCACATTAGTTTTCTTTTTCTTTTTGTTTTTCTTTTTCATTTTCCCAAGAGAATTTCTCCAAAGTTTGTTCAGCGGCTGAAAGGTCAGTAAAGAAAACCACTTGGCCGTTACGTATGACCTTGAGGCGAGCGGGCTCTTGAAGGTAGGCCATACACCCTAGGTTTTTGAAAGCATCTATCATCTTCCGAAGCTCCCAACGTTTGTCCATTGTGCCCTTACTTAGGTCGGATTTCACAAAGAAAGTAAGGTTGTCCACAGTAACAGGATTATTGGGCCTGGCCTTAAATGATACAGCTTGTCGCAAAAGAAAATTGCCAAAATAAATCAAAAATGGTCTAGGAAATTTACTGTTTGAGTTTCTTTGGATCAGAGGCAGTCTGTGTACTCTCTGTAACTGAGAATCCCAGTCCCAATCAGCGAGATCCGTAAAGGCTCTTTGAAAAAGTTTCACCATGAACGCCCTCGGGTCGGACCCCTCCATCCCTTCTGGTATACCAAATAATCTGAGGTTTTGTCTTCGTGCCCGATTTTCCAAATCCTCCACTTTAGCTTCTAGCTTGGAAACTCTAGATGTATTCTGTTTAACTGTTGACGTATTCTTATGAACATCCTCTTCCACTTCAACAATTCGTTGTTTTATGTCCTCTATATCCTTTGTCACACCGCCCAAACCTTGGCAGATATCTTTCATAGTTTCTTGCAGCTTAGTATTATCTTCTCTTAGCTGCAGATATTGTTGTTGAGTCTCCGCTCTTTGCTCTAAGAGGGTCTGCATAATTGATTCCATTGATATCTTTGTTGAGTCTGAGGAGTTAGAGGAATCGTGTGAGACCATTTGAGGAAGTTTTTGTACGGATAAGGATATGGGACCTGCTATTGTTTTTTGAGGTTTAATATTTGAATCATCCGTCATCATCTCAACAAGTTCTTGTTCAAGATTTTCTCCTGAGTTTTCAACAGAATTCCCAGCTGACAGTGTTTGAGTTTTTGTCAGACTTGATAATATAGATTCCGTGTCCTCATTTAGCTGATCAGAGTCGTGAGCTATTATTTCGAGATCTTGGTCTTCAGATTCGTTAGCCTCTACATTGTATGTAAGAGGAATAGAAGAGTTATTGAGAGTAAGAGTAGGAGAAGTTGTTGAGATTATTGGAGAAACCCCCGCTCTGACCCCGCTAGTCGCTTCCGTGTTAGTTATGGTCATGTGCCTTGATGTCTCTTGGTTTATGGATACTGTACCTAGACTAGAGTCAATTGTGGGATCTGAAGGGTTAATTATATTGACCCCCGAAGTGCTATGCACGTCGTCGGGGCTGGCGCCAGAAAGTCTTAAAGCCATATTCTTGACTCCTCCCTTTGCCTCTATCCATCTTCTCAGAGGACTATCGTCGATTAGGCGACTTTTCCTGTTTCCTGGCAGCTCTTTACTAACAGTCTTTAGTAACAGATTTTTTTGCTTGGTTTTAGCCTTCATCTTAATTTTCTTTGATGTAGTTTTTTTGTTAGTTAAAGCTTTAGGGGTTTCGTCTGATCCCTCTTCTTCTGTTAGTTCCTCGTATTCTAAATTAGAATCTTCATCTGATATAACCATAGATTCTTGAGACAGGCCAACTCCACTTTTCTTCTCCTTTATTTTATTTTGGTCAGTCTGTGATTGGGCATTAATGTTAATATTAAATTCATCAACTTCCGCCTTTTGGTTTTGAACCATAGGTTGTAATTCCTCTGCTTCTTCTGTGCTCTGAGTGACCTTGTTACCTCCACTCGGTATATCCTCTCTAGTCTCCAACCGAGTCTCCAGAGCTTGTGTATTTGTATCTGAGCCTGGATTTCCGTTGACGCTAGGTAATTTATCCGAGCCTTTCCTTCCATTCCTTCCGTTCTTTACCTCTGCTTTGTCCCCTACTACTCTCCCAATAGTTTTTTCTGCCAAGGTTAAATTCTTTGCAGGTAGAGTAGTAATTGTGTTCACATTAATAACTTCATCTTTGTCGTTCGTTTTCCTTTTTGTTTTGGCCTCAACTGTTAGCTCTAATCCAGGTTTGGGCTCGATACAGCCACCTCCCCTAATAGCTGGAGCACATTTCGCATCATAGCGTAAGCTTGCTTTACTTGTATCATCAGTCTTAGTATTATTAGCTTTAGTTTTCCCACTGTTAGAATTTAAATTTGTGGTATGTGCCTGTTGGGCCTCATTGTTAGTGCCTGGCGCCATTGCTGCCACTATCCCTGTTACCGCTGCCGCCATCGTACCTGTGTTTGCTTGTCTCCCTGACTGGCAGGTCTTTCGGCTCCGTGTAGACCTTGTCTGCCGCGTGGACATCAGCTCCTTCGTTGCCTCCGTATCCTCTGGTCTCCTCGGCGCTCTCAGCGTGGTTGGACGTAGGGTCAGGTGAGCGCCCAGCTGCAATGAGGACGCCCAGCTGACTATCCCCGCAGGCGTGCGAGTAAGGCTGACCGCCACGTAACTCCAGGAGCGTAGCAAACTCCCGCTGCAATGCCGGAGCAGAACCCGTATCATTGGCTCGGTTTTGGATCCGGCAGACGAGCAAACGAGCACTCCACCAAAAGAAAGCAGGATAGCTGTGTGGAGCCGAAAGCTGAGTCCGCAATCCGAAGCTGTAGATTGCAAG
This sequence comes from Lissotriton helveticus, assembly GCF_964261635.1. NCBI lineage: Eukaryota > Metazoa > Chordata > Amphibia > Caudata > Salamandridae > Lissotriton > Lissotriton helveticus. The sequence continues at coordinate 795,263,372 of NC_136072.1, forward strand.
TTTTAGCGTGAATGAGTTTTTCCGCTATGTTTTCTGCTGTCTTTTTGCTTTGCTGGCTTTTCCAAATCAGCCGTTTAGATGTAAGTAATTATTTCATCTGTTTGTAGCGGACCTTAGGCAGAGCAGCTCCATGCAGCAGCCTTCACTCGGCGGTGTCAGCCCGCCATCTTGACTCCTCCCCTATACTCCTAGTGTTTGGGAAATGGACTCCTTCTAGATTTCAATTGCATGCCATTAGGGATCTTAAGGCAGACACTTCTATTCTAATAAAACAGGCGGACAAAGGTGGGGCAGTAGTAATATGGCCTCGCACTATGTATCTGGAAGAAGGCGAATCTCATGTCAACAACCGAGACTGGTACAGACCAGTTAAGGAGGACCCTATTGCTGCAATCCAAAACAAGATTGCATACATTACTAAGACAAGATTAGATGAAGGGTTTTTGGGCCCGAGGGAATTTGAATATTTGAACAAAAAATCACCAAGGACGCCAGTCCTTTACTTTTTGCCAAAGATTCACAAAAACGAGCAAAGGCCACCAGGCCGACCGATTGTGTCGGGCTGTGATTCCGCCTTAGAGCCGGTCTCTCAATACATCGATTTTTTCTTAAAGTCTTTTCTACCGCAGGTCAAGTCATATCTTAGAGACACCACCGACTTCATTACTAAAATAGAAGGACAGTCATTTATCGAAGCCACCCAGTTGATGGTGACCTTAGACGTCGCCTCACTTTACACCCAAATCCCTCAGGATGAGGCTCTTGAAGTGTTAGAACTGTATCTTGACCAACGTGACAGACCCCATGAGGTACCCACCTCATTCATTCTATCATTGGCTGAAATCACTTTACGCAGCAATTATTTCAAATTTGAAAATGCGTTTTTTGTCCAAGTCAAAGACATCGCCATGGGCTGTCCCTACGCACCTGAGTTGGCGGTTTTATATATGGCACAGTATGAAGAAAGATTTGTACACAATAATAATCCTTTCTCTGGCCATATAAATCAATGGTTAAGATACATTGACGACGTCTGGCTCCTGTGGCAGGGGAGCCAGACCGAGCTCAAACAGTTCTACGATTGGCTTAACTCGAGACACATTGACATTAAATTTTCAATGGAATCTAGTCGAAGTAAAATGACCTTCCTCGACATCACAGTAGGCACTCGCGACGACAGGCTAACACCCAGTTTACATAAAAAAGAAACTGACAGAAACACTATCCTTCATTTTAAAAGCTCGCATCCACAGTGCTTGAAAGAGAATCTCCCTTTTGGACAACTGTTGCGAATAAGACGCAATTGCACAGACTTGGCAGATTTTGACCATCATGCGACACGTTTTTGCGCTGAGATGACGAAGAGGGGTTACCCAAAAAAACTTTTACATCATTCCAGAAAACGGGCAAGATTCACATCGAGAGATAATCTTTTTGAGAAAAAAGAAAAATGTGAACTCAACAAATTGGTTTGCGTCTCAACTTTTGGGTCGCACACGAACCAATTCAAACGGATAATTTTGAGTAATTGGCACCTATTGGAAAATTTGGAACACCCGTTGGAAAAACCCATTTTCGCCATGCGCAAAAACAGGAGCATCGGCCAACAAGTTACAAAAGCAGATAGTTACATCCCCAAACAAAAGAGTGACTTGATAGCACAATGGAACTTAAAACCTATATGCGGGCATCATAGATGTGGCAATTGTGTATCTTGCTCAACGACATTGGAAGGCAACATGTTTGACCATGACGGGGTCAAATGGAAACATGATATGTTTACAAACTGCAAGACCAAGAATGTTGTCTATGCTGTGGTGTGTCCCTGCAACAGAGTATACATTGGCAAAACGTGCCAATCTGTAAATGTACGAATCACTCAACATCGTTCCAGAATAAAGAAAAAAGTACCATCTGCACCTATGGTTGAACATTTTCTGACCAACAACCATGGTGAAAATGATTTTAAGTGGACAGTTTTAACGTGGGTTGATCCTAAACATCAATCATCCAATGTTGAGGCTGCACTCCTGCGTAAAGAGGGATACCGTATAATGAGATTTGACAGCGTAAATAAAGGCCTTAACTGTCTGAGTGAAGTGAATAGGGCATAATTTCCCTTTGTAAAATACTGTAAATGTAACCCAGTGTCGTCTCCAAAAAGCAGTTTTTTGAAAACACGTTTATATATCAACACTACATCTCCCATAATTCTTAGCATCCAACATGTAACCTTAGACATGCCGGATTGGCTAAAATATACCACGTGTCCGCATAGCTGATTGTTTCTTCACAACCGCGCATGCCCGGTTCACTCTGTGTTTGCCACAAGCCGCCGGCGAGAGTAACCGACCAGACGCACAGCTGCATAACGAATGGTAAGCCTTGCGGCCAGCACCGTTTGAATCACACCCTCCTGGGTCCCAGCGGCAATTAGTTAAACCTAGTGTTCCGTTTTTCTTGTAGGAATCTGACACGGACTAATGACGTGACAGCGCCATTCATCTTCCGCCTTAGGACGCCTTGCAGACAAGTAAGCCACACATCCCGGCATTAGCACAGTGTCATTCTTGAGGCCACACGCCATTTGGTATTTGTTTTTTATTGACACGCAGTCCATACATTGCTTTTCAGACACACTCGACACCGGGACTAAAGATTAAATATTTACTCGCTTCAGGAGACTAGTCAAAGCCACCAGACCTACAATAAAGGTAATCCCTCGTAATTCAAAATCCGCTCGCAACTTTGGTTGCAGTTCACACCACTGAAACTTTTTTCCTCAATGGTTTCTTACTCTGTTGCAGGTTGATACCCATTGATATGGACAACACTACTTAAAGACCAGCAAATCTGGTCTGTCTAGGTAGGCTGCATCTCTTGATGCAAAATTTTAAACAAGCAGTTTTGGTTGGATTGAGGACCAAATTCCTAAAAGTATTCTCTGCCCTTTGTTTTTTGTCTTCACAAACAGTTCCCACGGATATGATCTATCCTGCCCTGATGAGAGTCTTGGGATTAATACAGGGAGACTCGAAACGCGTCGGCATTTCATTGATTCATTAAAGGAATTGTGGCATTTATCTATTCATTAAAGGAATCGCACCAGTGCCACTTGTTACATTTCCTGTGTTAAACAAGTATTCAAATACAATCACATTTGAATAGAAGCGTGGGAGGTATCACACAACGTTACACTCCCTGGACATTTAACTCATGGACTGCCCCTTGGTAGCTGTTTAATAATTTGGTTACATTCATTCATTTTTTTAATTTTAGAGCACATTTGCATTGTATGTTTATTCATTATTTTTTCACATATCAATTGCATATATTGTTGTATATTTAACAATGGTGTATGGTTTAATGTGAAGTTGATGTTTTTTCTCTGCCAAAAAAAGTGATGTTTTGCAAAAAAAAGTCAAAGTAAATGACATAAAAGAATTGTCCGGATGAACAAATACATTTTGGTTTATCCGCTTGTATGCGTTAATTGTTGTCTTCAAACAGTATTAGAGGCATAGGTAAAATTCCCCTTTGTACCACATTCAGGCCCAACCTACCCTCTTTCCCACAGGGCCAAACCCCCCTTCTTCAATCATTAAGACAGGAGGCTAGCATTATGCATATTCAAAGTCTTTCAAAACACATTTTGAAGCGTGATCCACTGCCTTAAAATATAGTTTCCTAAATGTTTCTGCAGATGACCAATCAGCTGCTATCAAAATATCTTCCAATTGACCACTTAACAGACAAACCTGACTTGCCATTGTTCCTCTAACTGAGTGAGCTGTAAATTTAGACACATCCACTCCTGCTTCCTTCATAGTTGCTTTCATCCACTTTGCAATCGTAGAAATTGCCATTGGCTTAAATGGTTTCACATAGGAAACAGCTGATCAACTCCTGCACCCCTGTTATCTTTGTTTCATATTCCGTCAGACACCTCACTACACATAAATTAGGTGCCTCATCAAATCTTGGATAAAAAATAGAACCAGACATGGTCTTAGTTCTCTTACAGATGTCAGAAAACAGACTATCTGGCTGAAAAAACCTATGTGACACTTCCAAAACCCTGACGTCTGAAACCCTTCTAAAAGAAACAAGACATATTAAGGCGGGAAACTTTCAAGTCAAGCCCCTCACCTCCAAATATCTATTGCGTGACCAATCCTTAAATAAACGTAACACTAAACCTACATCCCGCAGGGTCTGATATTTTGCATTAGGTGGCATCTTCAGACAAATTCCCTTTAACACTCTGCAAACCAATTGACTTTTCCCTACCAAAATACCTCACACCAAAGAATGTCCCACTGACACGGCTAACCGGTAACAATTTACCGTTCTGTAAGATATTCATATCCCAAACCGATCTGCTAAAAAAGGTGCTACCTCTGTTATTTGCTTCCACAGGCTCCAAATCACTTTCCAGGCAGCCACATAGCCACACCTTCCATGCTCCTCTATGTGTCTTCCTGGTCCCTGGAGCCTATGACTCATTGAGTTAACTTGAAGCTGACTTCGGAAGCCTTGTGCATCTTCTGAAACACCTGATATCCTCCAAACTAGTTGGTTGAGAAACCTGACTCCACCAAAGGATGCTCTTTTCTCTCTACACCCAACAACATTCCCTTGAAGGTCCTTATCAAATAAGGTTGTTACACCGTCAACTCCATCACCAATGGGAACAAAGGTTGAGTCTACCAACAGGGAGTTACCAGAATCAACTGACATCTCTGTCTCCTTATATAAACCAACACTCTCTGAATCATCAAAAAGGGGAGAAAGGCATAAGCCTTTGCTCCACTTCAATCCTGTAAAAAAGCATCTATCGCCATTGCTCCAGGATCCTGTATTCAACTCACATAACTTGGCTATTGATAAGTCAGCCTGGAAGCAAAAAGATCTACTTCCAATGGAACCATCAACCTCAAGATGTTTTGATAAACGTCATCTCTCAATTCGCGGTCACTGTAATCTCTCACATTCCTGGAATTCCAATCCGCTATCACAGTCTGCTTCCCAGGCAAATACTCAGCCTTCGGAACTACCTTGTACAGCAAATACATCTGCATCTCCTTTGCTAATTCCGCTGGGGGCTGTCAGGGACATTATGGGAGCTATTGCCCAGAATCCAATGATGCTGAGCTGCTGCCGGCAATTGAACTATGAGCCTTGTGCTCTGGAGTCAGTCGCTCCAGCTGCTGTGCCACACCTCTCGTTCGATGACACGAGACCTATTACACTTGCCAACTCTCTCAATTTCACTGAATCCTTTCTTGACGTAGAGCAAACTTCTTGTCTTATCTTCCTCATCACCTTTTTCTCTGGTAACCATAATACCATAATTGACTTGTCACGGTGTCCACTACAAAACCTAAAAACTCCATCAACCGAGACGGTACCATTACCAACTTGTCCATATATATGACAAACCCTAAACTCTGAAGTAGACCTACCACCTCCAATTCCTTCTATAACTCCTTCAGATCCTGATTCATTGTCAGTGTGTAGTCCAAATATACTATCATTCTCATCCCTCTTTCTCTCAAGAAACCTACCACTGGACGCATCACTTTTGTAAAGTACCAAGGAGCTGCTGACAGCTCGAAAGGGAGAGCTAGGGACTGATACAACTTTCCTTTTCACCTGAATTGCGAGTAACACTGACTTTTCTCTGCAATCGGCAGTGAAATAAGCATTCTTTAGGTCTATTTTTACCATCGAATCTAGGTACTGTAACAAATCCATTAACAAATGAATTTCTTCCATCTTGAAATGCAAATACGTTCCGTAATTCAAATTCCATACATTTTTTACAGCCCTCTAGCCCTTCTCTTTTTTCTCCACCAGGAAGAAGGTTCTTGCAAATTTTTTTTCTTCCTCCGATACTTTTCGAATTGCATTCTTCTCTAACATTTGACTCACCTCTTCCAGAGCTACAATTTCCAAACCTTTCTGATACACTAACTTGTTTGGCTCCGACAGTTGACATGGTTCTGATTCGAACTCTGCTCGATATCCCTCTACTACCTGCAACACCCATGCATCCTTCATTATCGTCTCCCACTGAGACTTGAAAAACTTCAACCTGCCTCCTACACTTGAAGAGATAAAACCAGAAGTTGTCCTCATACTCAACTTGTCCTTGACTCTGATTGGGAAGATGACCCCTTCCTCAATTACCTCTCCTTCCTTGGTATCTACCTCTCTGTGGGTAAAACTATCCACCACTAGGGTTTCCCCTATATGCTCAATAACTTTGGTATGATACATGCCAGTAGGGTACCCTCTCCCCTAATAGCCCTGCCATAAAAACTTCTGTTTGAAAAAACCTTCTGCATGGAATACTGCGCTTTATCTAGATTGGTGAAACCCTTCACATATTTTGTCAAAGACTTCACCAGGCCGGCTCTGAATAACAAACCTTTAGCATCCTCAGATGATTCCCTTCTTCCGAATTCACTTACTATAGGAATAATTCTCATAAGCAGGGTTTTACGCCTTAAGCCAACAGACCCCACCCCCCCATTTGCTTTGCCCAGAAAACACATCACCCTCTGGCACCATCCTCTTAAAAGAGTTAAATCTACATCAGTGCCTTTAAAGAATGCCTCTTCCACTGAATCAAATACTTTTGCTAAGGACCCTACGACATCCAAAACTTTGTCCTGACAGATTTTAAATGTTTTCTTCAATCCCTTTCTGGGATCTTTCCCATTTCAAACATATATGTGACTAAATCAGGATCTATATTTTATGTCTGGGTCACCTTTTCCTCTATTATGGGCCTAGAAAATTCAACCTTCATGATATTGCGTTCTTCCTTCTCTAAGGATCTACGCAACCATGCCTTTATATAGTGCGCAACATTATCTAAGGCCCACCAGTCTTTGCTCCTGAGATGTCTTATTTCCCGAGGGTCAAACAATTTGCTCCCAAATGGATCCATCACAGTCAATGTATCTTTAGTCTTAGGCTTACTGCCCACCTTGCTTTCCTCATCCAGACCATCGTTGTACTCCAACACTAGCACACATTCATCTAAATCTCGATTTGTTACATCCTTTCTCATTTCCAACTCATCTCTAAAACTATTGCCTCTTTCAGTGTTAAACTGACCCCCTTGTGTGCCGCCTCGGACGCCTTCTCCTTGTGAGTCGCTCAGGCCCCCTCTATTTTTGAATGAAACATCCATGCGCCTCTTCTTCCTGAGACATTTTCCCCCAAGACCTCTATTTGTGTCTTCATCACCTGACAAAAGGAAAAATTCCTCCTCATCATTACTGTACATTCTCTCGTCCCTAAAACTTGCTCTAATGACTCCTGCACAGTCTTACTCACCAACTTTCTTAACATCTCTACCATTTTATCCTGCTCATCCTTATCTATTCCCATTTTTTTTCAAAAATCCATCAACAAACCTAAATTAGTAATGTATCACCAACTGTGTCACTCTTAAAAACGTTTTATAAACTTTCCTTCTACCTATTCTATGTTTATAATGAAAAAACTACTCTCCTCTGTTCAATTGATGCATGTGAGACCGTTCCCCACTAACGACTGTGCAACAAAGCACTTTGTCGCTGTGGTTATAGCCTCACACGCCTACAGCTCTTAGAAAACAGCTGCAGCTTTGAAATAGGCATTAATTCCTTTACAGGTAGGCCTAGTTGCACAAAATGATATTGATAGATGCTTCCAATGCTCTAAAAAAGTAAGGGCAATTACCTGTAGAAACAACCCCAAAACCACCTAAAGACATTGAGCCATCGCATACACGATACACTCAAGATCCAATATGGCATCAACATCCTAATGTGCTGCTGCGCGGAACGGCCTGCCGTCTGCACCAAACCGAAGACAATGGTTTCATGCGCTTGTGCCCGAAGGCCCATCTCCAGCAATCACCCAAACGAGTTAGCTATAGATTAATCCTGAAAAGATTTAACTGTTTTTAAATATAAAACCCCCATTCTTTCATAAAATAAAAAAACGTTGTACTAGTTAAAACAAAACATTTTCAAACTCATATTGAAACCAAATAGCAATATATTCTATAAATACTCAAACACATGAAATACCCATAAACTGGGTGAAATTACTCATATTCATACAATACTCACACCCAACAAATCATACTACTTATATCTCCTTTATACTTATCTGCTCAGAAATAGCAAACAAAAGAGGAGGAAGTTTGAGGACGGACAGTATATAATGGGACTGAACATTCTTTTCACTTTGTGATGTTATAAGGTTCTGTTTTGGAAGCTTCTAATGGTTTGCTGCTCAGCAGAAATGAATAAAAGATAATGCATAATGCTAGCCTCCTGTATTGACTTAAAATGACCGAAGTCAACAGAGAAAGTCAAGTCATTCTCTATAAGACAAAATTAGCCCTATTGACCCATGATACTGTACTATCATATCTTACCATGTAGACTATGTGAGATCATTTGGGGGACGTACCTCATTCCCAAAAGCTGCTATATTACCTATGTGTAAATAAAGATGGCAGACCAGCTACAATAAAGACTTCAAAGAGGCAGGGTGTGTGAAAAAGACTTTCGCAATGTTTTAAAATTACATTGCAACAGTGCTTAATCTGAGCTGGTGGTTTCCGGTGCTCATAACGGCACTTAATTGTCAACACCGCTGCTTCAAACAGTCTGCCACATGGTGGTGCTCTCTGTCTAATTTAAAGATGAGCACAACAACAGTTGTTTATTTATTCAATATAATGCAAAAATGACTATTGACTGCCGCCCAAACCATTCTTATAGCTTTGGGGACCTGGAACAGACTGAATTGTCACACTTGTAGGAGTGTGGTGGTTAGTAGTTGTGTTCGTATTTCCATTGGCAGCGCTGGGAGGGGCAATGACTGGTGCAACCTGCAGTGGCCTCATGACGAGGGCCCCATCACTTATTATTTTGAAAATGGAGCACTGCATTGAGAGCTGCAAAACTTCTTTGTGAGTCCAAGCAAATTAGAGGAAACATGGTGTGGCAAACTCTTCCTCTTCCTTATGATAAACCAGGAAATGTATCAATATTTTGTGACAGCCCAAACCACTAAAAGGTTACTAACTGTTTTTGCCAGTGGGTACACATTGCCTCAGAGGAAGATGTCTGTAAGGGACACCTTCCACTCTACGACTGTCAGATGTAGGCATCAGGGCAACACACCAATGGTTCCATGAATCATTACATGCTGTACCCAATGTCCTCTTCATAAGGTGATGTTTTTTTGGTAAATACCCCTATCTTCATATAGGTCAGGAGTTGCAATGATGTCACATTGCAACTGTGAATACTGATACGAAAGGCTGCTGTCCCTCCTGGAGTGTCATTTCTGCATTTGTAGTTGCTTTCAGGATTTGCAGACTAAATCCCCCTAAAGAAAATTGATGAGGCATGATTTTGGTGATTCCTTGTGATCCAATTTGCTGTGGTGTGCCTGACTATATTTGGTGAATCCTTGTGACCACACTTTCTGTGGTCACAAGGACTCATGTGTAGAGGAGTAACATTTGGAGGGTATTTAGCTATTTTGTAGACTTACAAGTCGGTGCAGCAGAAAGAGAGGAAGACAGATGGCAAAAGAATGGCCCTGGCTGGACGGACTACTTCTGTGTGGCGGATTATAATACTGCCAGGTAAGATGCGTGAGAAGGATGGAATTGACATGTTTATATGCTCCATAGGGGTTGGTGATGACAATGGTAAATAGGGGCGGTTATACACTTATGGAGGGATTAGTACGTTGAGGACTAATGCATTGGAACACAGGGAGAGGTGAGTAACAGTGATGGTAAAGGTAATGACTTATGGACAACAGGGTTGACAGAAAAAAGGACAAAAAAAAGAAAGCAAGGAACTTAAGCATAAGAAAATCCCGTCCATGGGCAGTACAAAGCCCTTTGAGGGCTCATCGTATGGTGACAACAAAGGAGAGAATTTGGAAAACAAAATATATCAAAATGTTTTAACTACACTGCATTAGGAGGTCGGGAAAAAGGAAGAGTCTAAAGAAGAAGAGCACAAGCATGTGGGTTGCCCGAGAGTGCTTGTCACCACTGAGTAATGGACGGCAGCATTTCTTATTTATGACAGAATACTGACCACACAAATATTGTGTCAGAGAAATCCTGTGTGAAAAATATAGTTGACACAAATATAGTTTTCCTATACTTATAAAGGTAAGTACAAAAATATAGAGTAAAATATATCATTTACACCACTATCTTTCAAAATATGACAAAAATATCATTTTTCAATACATGCACAGTTTAACAAGGTAAAACTTAAATATGTTAATACATAACTATAATCTAATGTATAGTACATACAATTAAGTAACATTTTAATGTTAAAAATAAATCTATATATTTATAAACATACAAACATACAATATGTGTTATTTTTCTGCCAATCACATTTCTTTATTGTAGCAGTCAATACACCATCTTCAGTCTTATAGTCGGTGAAACATCAAAGATAAAATCATATGTGTGTGTATGTTTACATGTACATATCTATAAAAAACAACTAACAGTAAATATATATATTGTAGATTATATTACACTTGTTGTATTTTTTTTATTACTAATATAAAAAAACACATTTATATATTTATCACCAATGATTCCGCTACTCCAAGATTCTCTTATAGTAGGAATCAACCAGCACCGCAGACATGTGCTTTTTATTTTCTTCTCACCAACAGTGTATACAGAACAGGGACGGTTGAGGCGTTTCCACGCTTGCCTTCCAGAGGCATTGGCAAGGTCTCTCTTCACTCTGTCACTTCGGCCAAGTAGCTTGCTGATTCTCTTCATGAGGGTGTCCAGCCCGCAACCAAAATAGGGGCTTACACTCTTTCCCATCAGGTAACTGAGGTTGTATCATTCAGTAGGAGGATTCTGTCCTTGGTCTGTTTGTAAAGACCGGGACACCAGTAGCGCTGCTGTAAGAGGGAAATAGTAAGCCCCACTTGTGCAGATGCCAACCCCTTGTGTGCAGCTAGTAACAATCCTAGTCTGCGATCTGTTTTTGGTATTACCCTATCCCCCACTCCAGCAATGTGAGCATGCAGTAACTTTTGGACATCTAATTTGTAGGAGTACTTGTCACAGTTGGATATCCTCAAGGTTGGCTCGTAGCTGAAAATGCTCCCCCTCTTGATAGCCCCAAGCCAGAATAGCCATAAAGGCACAGGACAGTGGGATCATCAAGTGAAGGAAGGAAAGGGAGTAAACTGCAAGAAGGGAGACCTGTAATGGCAGCAAGACACAACCAATACGTCCTTCTTTTTGAAGATGCTAGTAGACACAATCAAACTCTGTGGTACTTAATGCATATATAATCACTTGCAATATACCTCTGAAGAAATAAAATAACACAAAGCAGTGTGTAGTTTCCCATGGAATTCATTCAACTGTTCTTCTTGAGGGACGAAGGTGTGCTGTAACAAGACACATGAAACTACCTGAATCATTATTCACTCAGCAGGAAACAGATTACATCACCGACATGTTTGCAAGAGCAAGTCCTAAACCATATAATAACATACCCTTCACAGACTCCTTTAGGCTTCACAGGGGGACGAGGGTAGTCGATACCGCTCATGTGAATACCCCTGTTAATAAGAGCCAGAGAAAACTGCACACCAATGAATCATACAAGCAACAATATAATCTTCACATCTTAGAATAAATGGAGGGCGTGGAACATTCACTTCATGCTCCCTTTTCCCATATCATCACACTCTAAATGTAAGGCTCCTTAGCCTAATGAACTGTAGGACCCTTAAGTCCCGGTCCGCAGCAGAAATAATAAAGCCTCCAATACGAATGTCAATAAACCAGTCCCTGTGGACACACGGCGAGGTGAGTAGCAGATAGAGAGATCGGGAAGTCAGAGGGGGTAAGGAATCACTATGCTGAGGAGACAGCGTTCTCACCGCAAGAGCCTGACTGGACGGTTTCTCCAATGACAGGAAAGTCCTGGAAAGCCAAGAACTAGGAATCCAGGAATAAGATACTCGGTGAGCGGTGCTGAGTACCCTTACCTCACCAGTGCGAGATCGGCAGCGTTCTTCCTTCGCTGCAAATGAAAAGGGAATTTCCGAATCAGTTCCGTAGTCCTAACTTCATTTTCTAGGCGTTTGTCATCACGCCAACGTCAAGTTACTGAGACTCATGGGAATCGGAGTCCCGTGATGTTCTGTGTTCCCCGTATCTGTACGGGGGTCAGATACTCTGTGCACTGTATGGTAAGGAGCCCAGGACTCGCGGGGCGCGCTCGAGCAGTTCGCAACAGTACTTGAGTGGAAAGCCTTACGGCAAGTGGGTGCTGCGCGCGTTCAGCATTCACAGCCAACATGATATCTCTGCCTATCCTCGTGCTAGAACGGGTGATTGGATAAACAACAGCAGTACGTACTGTGGCTTTCGCGGCTTCATCAGCCATGGAATTCCTTGCAACGTGAACGTCAAGACGTTGATGACTCAATGTATAGATGACATGAGTCTGTGGCAAGCATAAGTCTGTGGCAAGCATACTTCCAGCTTTGCTACCTTCACCCAAAGCAGCTAGTGCTTTATTGTGCAACCCTTTGAATCTCTGAATTCATTCTCGCTCTAGTAGCGTAGGTATTCACTATAGGACTGGATATAGTAATACAAATTATACATTTCGAGTGTGGGGAATCCATGATCCGTATTTTATAGTTCTTTTCAGGATGGAATTTTCCAACGTGCATGCGCCCTTTGACAGTGGCGCATGCTGTTGAGTATTGGTGTTTTGTCCCTACAGCAGCCTTGGCAGACCCATCAGTGTATATGATGAAATCATAGTTGTTTAGAGGCAATATTTAATTAGGCCGAGGATATTCTTCATATTGCCAAAATGCCTGTGTTTGAAGAGTCGAATCAAATCTGCAGTCTACATATGTTGCAGTGAGTGAGCTAGCCCATTGTTTCTACTGTAGATGTAAAGCCTTAGCGTTAGGAACACTTACTTTGATGACGGTCTTTAAGGTCGGCACCGGGGTCACAACCGTTATAGGTTTACCCTAAGCCATGGCTCGCTCGCTCTCTCTCTCTCTCTCTCTCTCTCTCTCTCTACAGCAGTCTGTACTGCAAACGGCTGTGTATATTTTTTCATTAGGTGTAAAACACATTTCAGCATTGGTATATACATTTGATTTATATACAGTTGGTACTGTGTCACCTTAATTGAATGTGACATAGGTATATACCTGGATATCCCTGCATTTAGCGGATCACCAGGTTTGTGGTTTACACGTGTGTGCAAGTGTTTTGAAGCTATCCTATCAGCTGGTACGGCATGCATAATATTTGTGTGTTCATGTGTCTAATGTGTGCTTGAGAAGTCATGATGTTTAAGTCATAGAATGGTTTAACCCATTCTGTGTAATCTGGAATTTATGTTCTGCTACAATTCAGGAATCCCAATATGGATTGTAATCTTTCCAAGGTAGTAGGCCATTGAAGGATTGCACATTTCTCTAAGAAGTGTGTCGCAAGGCTTTTGCCTTCACTTGAGTACTCATATCCCAGAAAAAGGACACTGAGGAGGGCAATTTTCAATTTTTTTAAAGTTGAATTTTTAGGTCATGTGAGCACACCCCACTATTATGCAATCTACTTGTGTCAATTGCTCCATAAAATCATCATCTATCAAATAAATGTTGCCGACATAGGACAATGCCTGATCGTCAAAGTTTGGTAGCAGTTCTGTTACTCTGACTGAAAAGAGCCCCTGGGGTTATCAACAGAATTGTTCCTGTAAGCCTAGCACTGAAAATGCAGTCAAATATCTGCTTCCAGGTGCTATATTTTGGCAGAAAAATCCATTTGAGATATTGAGTATTGTTTTGTATTTTATCCGCACAATGTTGTTCATTAGTGCGTCACTGTGTGCATTTTGTACAGACAATGTGTGAGTAGCTGTGTTTAAATGTTAGTAAACTAAAACTAGACTATATGAATTATCTGGTTTCATTACTGGAAACAAAGGATTGTTCACTGATGAGGTACTACTTTCTATTGCACCTTAGTATTCAAATTGTTTTAGGATTTTCCTTACTTTTTTTTTAGCTTTAAGTTTAATTGAGTATTGTCTTTGAGGTTGTGGGGTAGTCCTCATTGGAATAACATGATATGGTGAACTGTCATCCCACCCCACATGGGTGTGGTTTAGCCCTGGAGCTAGCGCCCACTCCTTGGCATATAAATGTTTTACTGATTCTGGAACGAGGTCAGAGAAAGCAGGTAAAATTACCCTTTCCTCATTTTGGCAATCCATTGTAAAATCAGGTGGCCAATCCTTTTCAGCCAAGATAATATTGTAACCTTGTGTCAAATCCACCCAAAGTAGTGCATTAATAAACCTGGGCACATCCCCCTCCGACTATAGTTGAATTTTGTATAAATGATGTGGGAGGCTCACCCTTGTTTTAGGTGTTTCCACTATGATATACTCACTCAGCGCTACTCTCCCCAGACAATCTATTCCCACTCCAGTCTGTGCAACAGTAGGGAAAGGTTGCATGCCGGAGGGATAACATTTACTATTACCACTCCAGTCTGTGCAACAGAAGTGAAAGCGTTGGACACTGGAGGGGTATAATTCACTATACCCACTGCAGTCTGTGCAACCGTAAAAAATTAAATTCACTTCCAACATATACAATCTTTTAATAACTCTAATATTTGTCCAAAAATATAAAAATATTATATATATATATATATATATATTTATACACATATACATATATATATATATAGATATATATAGAGATATATTTAAAAACAATTAAATATTTTACATAATTATTACAAAATGTAATAATTATTTAACATTTTATTAATTGATTGGCACACCAGTGGGGCATAACTAGTTGGTCCTGAAATTGGGGAAAGTTTGTTTGGAGGAGATTGTTGATGAAACCCAAGAGGACTGCTAACAGGGGAAGGGCAATGGAATGGTCAGTTAAATTATGTATTAATGAGGCTGATATTGTTAGAACATATAGTGTTGGCAGGGTTTTGAGTTTGGGATGCTCAGCTGTTTCATTAAAGTGACCTTTTTAGCACAGTTATGTTTTCAGTGTTTATTGGTATGCGACGTCTCGTCTGATACACAGGTCGCATGCTGTAAAAGTGTCAGTTTAAGATGAGCCAGTCCTTTTCATTTCAAATATTTCTGTGGTAGTAGCACTTTTAAAGTCTGGTGGGGTAGGACACAGGATCTTGGGAGGACTGACAGCTGTAGAAAGGACACCAGAGGCATTTTGATGCTTTCAGTGACAATACAGAGACAATGGAGAGACTAGTTTTGGACTATTCTTCCATTGTGGTAGAGGATTTTTTTCCTTTTTCAGAAGTCAGAATTGGTGTATCTGTTTAATCCTCTTTAAAGGTGAGAACTCCTTATTGAGGGTGACTAATGTTTTTTTCTGTCATCAGGCTCCAAAAAATAAGCTGGAAGCAGGGAGCTCAAACTTCTTCACACTATGGAAAGGGTAAGTAGAAGAAAAGTAAAAGACTCTTCAAGGGATTCATTCCACAGATATTGTGTTCTTCTTCTACTAGCATGTACTTCTGGACTGCTACAAAAACGGAGAAAACCACAGCAGTGACAGAGCAAAAGTGACCAGGCTAAACGTATCTATAATTAAACTGTAGACAATAGAAACAAGTTAGAAGGCAATTCTAGACACCACAGATAAGATCATAGGAATTTTTCTTTAATGGAGAATATGTAATCCCTGATCAGAAAGTTTATAAATTAAACTAGAGCACTTATTTACTCTATTAAATGGGTGGAAAATCACATGAATGTAACAACACAAAACAGTTCGTGGCTATGCCAACAAAAATTGCACAGCTATAAACATCATTCAGGGATTCAGTATTATCTGAATAGTTGACAGTACAAATTGGAGGTGCCTTCGTGGTACTGACCACCCGGCCACCTGGAGTGTACGTCTGCCTAGGGCAATGCCTTTGGCGGAAACTAAACAAAGAATAGGTACCAAAGCACACTCAAGAAGTCTGTATAGTTAAGATAAATCAAAGCAAGTAATCTGAAGTAAATAAACTTATAAGGTCCATAGTATTCTTCTTTTCTCATGGATGGGTTTATTCCTTTAAATGTTCTATATCTTGATATGTAAAAAGACAGAAGCAGCTGACACTTGTTTCATCCGTTGGACTTTTTCAAGGCTGGGGAAAATGTGTACATATCAGTATACAGCATAAATCACAAAAACAAAGGTAAATGATATTGGAGGGTACCGTCATGAGTAAGTGGTGAAAGAAGTTAAAATGGACATATGCCGAAAAATTAATGAAATGATAATTAAGAAGAGAATAGAGGAATATAGGTGAAATTGTGAATGACAGGTGCAGAACCGATTTTAGGTAAAAATGTACCCCAAAAATGAAAACCATAGAAAGCTGAGAATAGTAATACAAGACGATGAGAATAATAGTTTCCTAAAGTAGGTTACAAAACGAACGTCACATACATGAGCGCTTATGTAGGATAGACCTGAGGCATGTATTGGTAGGTGTGGGTCCGAGTAACTGAAAGAAGAGTTATCTAGTGATTATAGTACAGTGTAAGAAAAATCCAACAATACCGCAATATCTTGTCAAATAAGCCAAGAAATAGTCTGTAAGAGAATACACAAAAGGCCATCTAGATCAGGAAAATTGAAAAGTGTGTAGAATTGCTCTTTAGTCCTGAGCAGGTATAAGAACTGAGAACTGTTCTCTTCCCAAACTAGATTCACATCTCCGTGTGAGTAGAACAAATAATAGTGTCAAAATATAAGCTAGACTCTACAGAGGTGATAGGCTTGGTAAACAAGGAAGTGGGATATCCACAAATCCCCGTAGGTAACAAAATTCAAGTTACTAAATCTATAGGTGAGAAACACCCGAATTAAAGAGAGTCTATGTGATCCAGTAATGAGAAAAAGTAAATAACTGAATAAAATAGTGACAAATGTGCCCCAAACAATACTCTGAATGCTGTGGCACTAGGTAAAAAGATGAAAGAATAAGAGAGGAATAAACAGTGAAGGGTCAATATCCACTCCTACAAGGAAGAGTCACCCCAAAAAAGCATGCAAGCAGATTGTCCTCACCTTTGGAGCACCATCCCTGTTGCATCCCAAAATGAGATTATCAAGCTGGCTAAAGAGACCGGTAAATCTCTAAATTAACATCTCACTGTGAGCGCTGTGGGGGAGGCTGCAAGCAGGGAGGAGATCGCCCTGGGAGGTCCTGCTGCATTGACCTGCATTGACCTGGTGCCGTGAGGGGAACGGCGGAGGACACACTAGCGCCACACCAGTGCCATCATCCTGACCGCCGCGAGGGCAAGGGACCACATCCCCCAGGTGCCCCGGCGGTCAGGTGACGTCAGCGGAGCGCCCGGAGGCGCGGGGAAAAGGCAGGGGAGCCGAGCGCTGTTTGCGAGCGCTGTGGGGGAGGCTGCAAGCAGGGAGGAGATCGCCCTGGGAGGTCCTGCTGCATTGACCTGCATTGACCTGGTGCCGTGAGGGGAACGGCGGAGGACACACTAGCGCCACACCAGTGCCATCATCCTGACCGCCGCGAGGGCAAGGGACCACATCCCCCAGGTGCCCCGGCGGTCAGGTGACGTCAGCGGAGCGCCCGGAGGCGCGGGGAAAAGGCAGGGGAGCCGAGCGCTGTTTGCGAGCGCTGTGGGGGAGGCTGCAAGCAGGGAGGAGATCGCCCTGGGAGGTCCTGCTGCATTGACCTGCATTGACCTGGTGCCGTGAGGGGAACGGCGGAGGACACACTAGCGCCACACCAGTGCCATCATCCTGACCGCCGCGAGGGCAAGGGACCACATCCCCCAGGTGCCCCGGCGGTCAGGTGACGTCAGCGGAGCGCCCGGAGGCGCGGGGAAAAGGCAGGGGAGCCGAGCGCTGTTTGCGAGCGCTGTGGGGGAGGCTGCAAGCAGGGAGGAGATCGCCCTGGGAGGTCCTGCTGCATTGACCTGCATTGACCTGGTGCCGTGAGGGGAATGGCGGAGGACACACTAGCGCCACACCAGTGCCATCATCCTGACCGCCGCGAGGGCAAGGGACCACATCCCCCAGGTGCCCCGGCGGTTAGGTGACGTCAGCGGAGCGCCCGGAGGCGCGGGGAAAAGGCAGGGGAGCCGAGCGCTGTTTGCGAGCGCTGTGGGGGAGGCTGCAAGCAGGGAGGAGATCGCCCTGGGAGGTCCTGCTGCATTGACCTGCATTGACCTGGTGCAGTGAGGGGAACGGCGGAGGACACACTAGCGCCACACCAGTGCCATCATCCTGACCGCCGCGAGGGCAAGGGACCACATCCCCCAGGTGCCCCGGTGGTCAGGTGACGTCAGCGGAGCGCCCGGAGGCGCGGGGAAAAGGCAGGGGAGCCGAGCGCTGTTTGCGAGCGCTGTGGGGGAGGCTGCAAGCAGGGAGGAGATCGCCCTGGGAGGTCCTGCTGCATTGACCTGCATTGACCTGGTGCCGTGAGGGGAACGGCGGAGGACACACTAGCGCCACACCAGTGCCATCATCCTGACCGCCGCGAGGGCAAGGGACCACATCCCCCAGGTGCCCCGGCGGTCAGGTGACGTCAGCGGAGCGCCCGGAGGCGCGGGGAAAAGGCAGGGGAACCTCTCGCATCGCGAGTCGCGCCGGGCTAAGCCCGGGCAAAGGGCGGGCCCTCTACGGCCCTCATCGGACATAGGAGGACGGGGACGGGCCACTCCCTTTGGCTGTTTGCTGAGGTAATTTACCAACTCCTATTACATACCTACATGCCCAAGTCCAAAGCAGGGGATATGCCCAATACAATCCCAGATGATATATTTGCTCATTCATCTTCTTCCTTCCCATGGCTGGAGGACTTAAATAGTCTGTGCAAAGTCAAATATGTTCCAGCAACACTTTCCCCCACGCGAAAACGTAGCAGCTCACTATTACCTACAAGGGAGCTGAAATCTATACCTCTCAGGGTTACCCCTGCCAAAAGGAAGCTTGAGGGGGACAAAGATATTGGGATTCTTACTAAACCTCAAATATCTGATAAATTTGCTGTAAGTCCAATTCCACCTTCAATTAATTCTCCTTCTACTGTGCCACCTGATGCCCATCTGGACGATTTGCAACCATCTCCCCACCAGGTCCTTCTGACCACGATCGAGCAACTGTTGAAATCCTTAATATACCCTTTGATGGACAAAATCAATACACTAGAGAATAAACTCACGGGGCTGGAGAACTCCATTGACTCTCTCCTGAAACCATCAGCCCACGTCGTTACTACTGATTGCTCGCCGACAACCGCCCATACAAATCTATCTAACCCGATTATTCCTCATGATGCGGCGCCTATTCAACCATTAATAACCTCTTCCTTGTTGCCTACCAAACCCAAAGGCCCCTTGAAAGTGACTACACCACGTTTTATTCCACCTAAACACGTCCGAACCACCCACATACATTTACCGCCTGAAGCAGCGCCTTTTGTATTAGTCCTATCGGGAGTCCCTGAACTTACAAAAGGCAAAACTGAGAGTCACGAAGAACTTATGAACAAGGTTAAGTTCTGGTTATCAAAAAATAGACCTCTGCCTTACCATCTAGATGGCCGCATAATAAGTGTCTGGAGGGTGGGATGGCTTGGACCCCTTAAAAAAGACATCTTGGGGGACTTGATCCTGATTCGATTTAGGAGCAGACATATTGTGCCATATTTGCTGACATGGCTACCTCAGAACAAAGATGGTCTTATTTCCATTTGGGACCTATATGACTTTTATCCTTACATGCCCTATAATCATTCAACCAGTACACGGGGCTTTGATAACATCCCAGTGGGCAGAGGAAACCATTTTAATAGTTTTTCACTGCCTACTAATTGTCCCAAACCGTGGTTTTACAGCCCTTTGTGCTGTAATTATTAAATCTCTTTGGAATACTGTGACTTATAACGTTGCCTAAAGATAGTGCAAAGTACGTCTAATACGTTAACTGTGTAAAACTAAAGCCTTCAGGAGATTTATTTAATTTTAAAATGTTTTTGAATGTATTGTTGCATGTGTCTGTATGCTTTTATGATTTTCATGTTTAAAATCGAATAAAGCTTATTATTATTATTATTATTAACATCTCACTGTGGAGATAGACGATGCCGTGGGTCGAAACTGAAATAGAAAATTGAAGTAAGGGTTTACAAAACAGTCTCTCTACCAAAAACAGAATTTGTTTTTAAAGTTCGAAAAGTAGTCGTCTATGCAAGCACTACAACTAGTGACATAACTGCAAGTGCCACGGAAGACCTAAGTGGACTGAGCTGTAAGCCCACATATTCAGTCCAAAACTAAATAGTGCAGTAAGGACACTATAAGAAATAGTGTCCTACTATATAACGGACCTTACCTGAGCGGCTGCGCGTAATGAGTCCCTGTATAATATCCCAAATTGGTGTAAAGTAAAGTGAATGGAGTCCGTAGGGGAATAGTCAGTGGCAGACGCTGACGAGCTGTGAAAATGGCCTTAGTAAGCCTGAAAGGCAGTTTACCTGGCACATACCGTGACGCATTACCGCAGCGACTCCGGTAAGGTCTGTTATATTGTAGGACGCTCTTTCTAATAGTGTCCTTACTGTACTATTTACTGGACTGGACTTACTGGACAAAGCAGTTTTCTGACCATCTTCTGCAGGTTACAATGGAGTTTTTTGAGGTTAACTGTGAGGCCATGGCCAATAGGGCTACTGAATGGCTGGTGATGAAGGTGGTGGTCCGGGGAGATGCCATCGGGAGGACAGTGGGAGTAGTGGAACAACTTGAAAAGGAGATCAATGCTGCGGATGACCTCCTCTATATGATATGGTCATGTCTGGTAATTGTGAGTACTGGGGAGTGGTGGCAGAGACTCTAACATCGAAACCATCACTGAGGGTTGACTGTTCTTTGAAACACTGCATACTGGGCCTACATCCTACACCACAAAAGGGAAAGACCTGACATAGGGTCACGCCCTTGGCGTTGTTTGTAGCAAAATGTAGAATAATGATACACTGGATACCACCTAGAGGTCCCTCAATAATAATATAAGATGTTACAATGCAAACATTTACAACGCATGCCTTTACAATGCAGTTTTTACATCGCAATATCCATTATAATGCATGATTTTACAACGCATGCCATCACAACACATTTTTAGAAACTACATTTACAACGCATTCCATTACAACGCATACCATTACAATGTAAAATACTTTTAGCGTAACAGTGGGGTAAGTTTTGGATAGTGTAGGGGTAAAATTACTATTCCCACTCCAGTGAGTGCAACAGTAGGGTAAGTGTTGGATAGTGTAGGGGTAAAAATTACTATTCCCACTCCAGTGAGTGCAACAGTAGGGTAAGTGTTGAATAGTGTATGGGTAAAAATTACTATTCCCATGTACCCCCAAACCCATACCCACCTTAAAACAAAAAAGAATCCATTACTTACCTTATAATGCGTTGTAATTGCATGCACTGTAATGGTATGCATTGTAAAAGCATGCATTGTAGTGACATGCATTGTAATGCCTGTGTTGTAATGGCATGCAATGTAAATGCAGTTGCGTTGTACCACCAGCGTTGTAAAGGTAGTGCGTTGTAGTGACTGCGTTGTAGTGGTTGTTTCCCCTCAGTAAAGCAGTGGTACAAAGACGCCCCAGAGTGGTGGCTGAAGAAATACAGATCAAAATAAGACGAACTGAAGAAAGCGCCCTTGATGACATGCATGATTGGCGTATGATGACAGATACACTCCTAGGAGGAGAATTTGAGGCTCCCTTGATTAGGTCCAGTATTGCATCATGCTAATATTAACCAATCAGATGAGCTATTTCCCATGTGGTGCATGAGTTTTCTCTGTTCTTGCTCTATGTGTATCACGGTTATTGAATCAGGAAAGTCTAGGATCACCGCTTGCGCATTATTTTTGTACTGATATCTCTCAAGCTTCAAATTTCTAATCATTGATTTTCTATTTGTCAATGTTCAAGAAATTAATGAAGTATTGTTTAAAAGAAAGGACAGTAAAGCCATTTGCGTTCAGGATAATATTAAGTAAAATGTGGTATTTGCCAGTACAAACCGTGAACTGTAAGTTCAATATGAATATTTATTTTGTACACAACACACTGACGTTTACACAGCAGTGTACACTGCACACTGTAAACATGAACATTTGTGAGCAATACTTATTTCATGGTTTTGCTACTGTGGACGTTGTATTAACGCATATAAGTTATATCTTTCTGCAGTATTATCTAGTAAACATTGTAGAATCCAGCCCTCAGTAAAGACATGTCATGAGCGTGAATATATAGAATATTTTCTTTAGTACATCATAGAATTGTTCTCTTGGTGGTAAATACTGTAATGTATGGCTTCTTTGCTGTACTGTATGTCTCAATGTATATTTATCTGTTCCATGGATGCAGTATTCAAGTAAAAAATTAAGGAAGCTTAGTTATAGTAAATTCTGTAGTACATGAATGCCACCTGTACTAAATGTGATATACTTAATTACATTACAGCGCATTATATTTAAACCCAAGCTTTAGTGTAAGACTGCCATTATGACTTCATGCTGCAACCATGGTAAGCTGGCACACGATTGGGTAGCTTTCCGTTCCTGCACATAGAATAATGCTCTGCCAAAGATAATACTTGGGGCTTTTGCATAATGAAATATTTTTGGTGCTGTGCCAATGATGACTTAGTTTGGGTCCATGGGTGCTTTACATCCAGTGCCTGTGTCGCTGGGAGAGTTAACTCACTGCCTGGTAAAGTTGTGAGTTCTTCAATAATGAAATGCAGGTTGTACTAATTTTTGTCCATTTAAATGCAGCATTGGCCTAATAAAATGGAGCTTCTTCAGAGAAATAAATAAACTTATCAGAATTTATATGGGGAGGTGCAAGGAGGAGAATAGCCATAGGGAAAACAATGTGACCTATAGTTGGGGGAGAACTTGAGCCCTAAACTTGGTGATGCATTAGCCAGTTGCAGTGGCCAATGCGATGGATGGGCAGTGAAGAGAATGAAAGAGCAGAAATGAAAGCAAGCATTGGTAGAGGCACTATACAATGAGTGATATTAGGGGACACAAGACTGACGAAATTGCACCCTAGAACTCTGCAGACAGCAATATATCCAGGTGGGATACCACAAACACTTGACTCAATGAGACATACACATGGTAGGCGTAGGCCAATTTTTGATGTATGATGCAATACCAAGAGCAGCTGGATTAACCTGGGGGAGAAAAAAAATTTGACGAAGGCCAAGTCAGAGGTGCTGACAATAATACTAAAGTATGGACGAGCAGACTTGCAGTGACCAGGGTGCACACAGCATTAGCACTCATATTCTATGTGGACAGTTGTATGACAGAACAACGCAGGGAAATGCATCACATACCTTAACCACGCATTTGTTACCCCACATTTTTTACAATGCTTATGCTTTTACAGTGTATGCCATTACCATGCATTGTTTATATATTTAAAAATGATTTATTTGTAGGGGGAGACCCCCACGCCTCTCAACTTACCTGAAATGCATGGTAAAGGCATGCGTTGTAAAAATATGCATGTGGTAAAAACGTGCTCTAAAAAATATGTGGTAAAAACATGGTAATGCGTGGTAAAAACCTTATTGTAAAGGCTGTTTCCCATGTGGATATCTCTGCACTGAAGGACACATGAGAAGAAAAATGGGTTGGGTATTCACTGACAAAGAGTTATCAAACACTCTATATTAAAAAAGTGACAATCAATCAGTGAGAATCAATGTTCTCAGGTGTAGATAATCCTATTGATAAGTATGTGCAAATTCTAGATGCACTCATCTACCTATTTGAGCGACTGAAGGCTCAATTTGTTTAAGGTGGACCATATGAAATAGAGAGATTCTGATTATTTAAACTCCTTTGTTCTTATGGGCTATTCATCTAGTAGTGCTCCTCTCACATCTAAAGATAGAAGAAAATTGGAATCCGTATCTTATTGAAATACTTGAAGAATCACCTCCTGCGAGACCAAGTGAATTTTAGATTTCAACGTTGGATCTAAACATAGGACCACCTTGTCAGGAAATAAACCTGATGTAAGGGTAAGTAGCTAGTAAGGCATCTATTTACCCCAACTTGTTTGCCAGTGCTTTAGCTACCAAGAACAGAATGTTTGCTGTCAAGCACTGAATTGGTGTTGTCTCTAACGGCTCAAAAGGTCCACCGTGCAAACCCTTTAATACTGTGGGGTGATGCCAAGGAGGAAGAACCAAGGAAATCCATGGACTTTTTAAGGAAAAGCTTTTAAGTAATCTTTTAATTAACGGCAAAATCTTTGATAAGTCACTCGAGATTCTTTAAATCCTTGTTCTCTGCCCATGTAGCCGACACTGAGGATGGTGCCATGGCTTTTCTGAAAACCTTCCTTCAGGATCTTCACTTGGTCACATAATATAGATATTAAGAGATTATCCTTGCACCAATGCACACAATATCTACAGTGTTTAAGACAGGGCGCAACTCCTAACAAAAGAAGTGGGGGGACGCTGACGTCACGACAGAAAGTGACGTCACAAAAGGTGGCTTGCACCATCGGACTCATTGCCTCTCCTCACTCACCCCTTAGATGCGATTGTATCAGAGAAAGCCAGCACGTGAGCAGCGTTCTGAATGAGCTCCGATCTCGCCCCAGAGAGGCCAAAGAGTGAATGTGTAGCTCCATTTGCTCCAGTTATCGAGCTCCCGTTAAAATAAGTGGGGGGACGCCGTCCACCTGCGTGGTACCCCGACTCGAGCCCTGGTTTAAGA
This sequence comes from Lissotriton helveticus, assembly GCF_964261635.1. Classification (NCBI taxonomy): domain Eukaryota; kingdom Metazoa; phylum Chordata; class Amphibia; order Caudata; family Salamandridae; genus Lissotriton; species Lissotriton helveticus. The sequence goes on from NC_136072.1 coordinate 795,288,311, forward strand.
TACAAGGGTACAAGCTTCCAAGACTCTTGAATGGATTTTGAAATCTCTCTTGAACTTCCTCAGTTCTGGAGGCCTGCCCTCTGAGCAGCCACCCTGTGAGGTGAAGCATCTCTAGAGCTTCTCTAGACAGCTGCGAATAAAAAAGAGCTAATGGATCTAGAAGTAGATGGAGACATTGACAAACTGACATCTGAAGCAACACTGGAAACAATGGTCTCTATGGCCCATATTGGGTGATGAAAACCACTGTCATTCTGCTCCCCAGTCATCTGAAGTACCCTGGGGAGCAAGGGAATGGAATAAGGTGACCAGAAGTCCCGGATTACCCTGGTTTGTCCCGGTTTTCTGAGGAGTGTCCCAGCATTCCAACACTTTATCTAATTTTAAATACATGTCCTTGTTTTTGGGACAAATATCAATTCATACTGCAAAGCATTATTGAAAGGTTGATCGGCTCTTGCAATGTCTTAAATAAGCCACATAATTAAACTTTTTGTTCCAGGCAGCACAGGAGGAGGATGGCTGCATGCTCCCAGCAGAGGGGGGAACAGAGTGGGAAGGAAGGAAGAGGATACAGGGTGGAGGTCCTCCTGCCATAGCTAATGTTATGCAAACATAGCCTTGTGTGTATTTACAAGACTATGTTTACATCTCTGACATCCGTCAGTACTGTCTGAAAGAAAAAGCTAAATTACCCAAGTTATTACAGACAATTCTGCTTTGCAGGATGAGTTGATATACATATAAATACGCACAGAACTTACAAGGCTACACAAAAACCGGGACAGGCCAGATCTATACATTAAGCATTATCAGCCATTAGTCCTACTTCTATGTCTGGCCTATTCCAATTTTTACTTCTCAAAATCTGGTCACCCTAGAATGGAATGCATACAGGAGACTTGATGGCCACATGTTAGTGAGTCTGTTCCCCATGCTCCATGGCACAATGTTTCTGTGCAGAATTGAGAAAGGGACAATTGGATAGTGACGCAATCAAATCGTCATTGTAGTGTCGTATGATCATGTGCAGTAGGACCCTTGTGGTCCTAGGTGGAATCCATACAAAGTTACATAATCAGTTGGGAGGTTTTGGGATGTGTCTAGGTGTGGTCAATAAAGTTGGTGATGCAGTACGTTCAGTTAGCGGTTGCATGGCGAAGAATAAAGACACGTATTACAGAGCTTCGTGTGTGGCGTAGTCATTCACCTGCTGCAGGGCTGGGGTGGATGCTACAACTGTTAATGAATAACAAATAGGGGATATGTGCTCTAAAGAAAAAAAGACTACTCTTCCCGAGAGCTTGCCAAGGTCCAGCAAACTGCTAGTGTGTGCCACGTGCGCCCAAGAAGCAAGCTACAGTTGGTGTATGTGGAGTCAAAGCGCTGCTCTAGCTCATACCAGGCCCTCGAAGGAGGTGAAGGCCTTATAAAGGAGCACCATCAGAAAGCCTGCCAGAAGCCTACTGGTAAGGCCAAAAGAAGAGATAGTGCGTCACAGAGTAACACAGAACCATCATCAATATAAAGCAGAAGCGCTAACGGCAGCCCGTCTGTGCCCGTCCGTGACTGCCCGGGACCAGGGGCAGGAGCCCCTGTGGGTTCCAGCCTCCGGAAAAGCTACAGTGCCTCAGAACTGCTGAAGCTATGTCCCCCTTTAGAAAATCCCTGTCTGCATAACCTAAACTTAAACAATGAACAGAAAAAGTGTGCATACTGCTCTTTATCGGTTAACAGACAACTGGGGTCGATACACAAAGGGAAGATACTGAACCTTGCCCTCCTAAATTGTCGTTCCCTAGGGAAACACAAGATGGAAGTACACGACTACCTAATAGATGGTCGAGTAGATGCCCTCTTTCTCACGGAAACGTGGCTGAACGCCACATCGGCACCAGACATACTGGCGGCCCTCCCACCGGGATATGATATCAAAAGAATAGACAGACCAAAGGAAAAAGGGGGAGGAATCGCTATAATTCACAAACAAGATCTGATCTGTACTTTAGAGGGAAGGGATCTTGCTAATAGCGAAACAGGCCTCTTCTCCATCTCAGTGCACCAGGGATACTGCATCAGGGGCTACCTGATATATCGCCCCCCCCCGGGTCCTGGAGCCACTTTCTCCTCCCAGCTGATGGAAACCCTCACGCTCTCTGCTCTAAAACATGAAAGACTCCTCCTACTAGGGGATCTAAACTATCAATTTGATGACCCCAAGAATAATGAGGCCCAGGAAATTAAACAGGAGCTAGTCGGCATCCAGATGCTACTTAAATCAGAACAACCAACCCACTGTCAGGGACATCTCCTAGATCATATCTTTGCCAACTGGAATACCTTAACCATAGATCCACCCACTCCAGTTATATGGTCTGACCACTTCATAGTAACTTTCCGAGTGTCGGTACCAGACGATGGATCACACAAGGAACCCACCCACGCTAATAAACGTAGGAAATGGGCAAAATCCTCCACAAAGGCCTTTAATAAAATCATAACATTAGGAGGCCCCCCTGAAGGCAAAGATATAGAATCCGCCTGCTTATATCTAAATAAGCGAATCCTAAAGGCGCTTGATTGTACAGCACCATGGACTCATAAGGCACCGGCAAGAAGGTCCAAATCCGCCCCTTGGTTTAATGCCGAACTCCGAGACCAAAAAGCAAAATGTAAACATTTCGAGAGGAAATGGCGGAAACATTACCTCGAGACAGAAAGAATTGATTATAATTGATTATAAGAACAGTCTTAAGATATACCATGCACTTATTCGAAAAACTAAGAAATCATACTTCTGTACGAGAATCAAAGACGCCGACAATTCCATGAAGGAAATGTTCCTAGTATACAGGGAACTCTCTGATCTCACCTCACTAGCCACCCCCATGACGGGATCAGCTAAAACGTGCAACTTAATAGCCGAGTTCTTTGCAAGCAAAGTGGACAAAATTTACGCAGGCTTCCCAGACAAGGCCAGAGTAGGTAGGGAACAGGAAGACAACTTCATACAGATCAGGAGGATAAATGCCTCTCAGCATTCATAGTACCGTCTAAGGAAACTATATGCTGTATAGCAAACAGTATTAAATCAGGATCACCGAGCGACCCTGCAACCCCTAAAATACTCCACGGCAGCATTACCACCCTGGAGCCCTATATCAGTCACCTCCTCGCTCTCTTTTAGTACAGGACTAGTCCCCATCTCATGGAAAAAAGCGACAGTCCTTCCTCTGAGGAAAAAACCTAATATCAGTATAGAAAAATTGGACAACCTCAGACCCATCTCCCTACTCCCCTACTTTGCAAAAATCGCTGAGAAAGCTGTGAACAAACAGATCTCAGCATTTGCTGAAACGAATGGACTTCTACATCCCTCACAGTCGGGATTTCGAGCCCTTCACTCGACCGAGTCGGCCCTGCTGTCTTCAACAGAAGCCCTACGAAGATATGCTGATAAGGGCCAGACGGCGGCACTAATTCTCCTTGATCTTAGTGCCGCTTTCGACACTGTAGCTCACCACACATTGCTACAGTGTCTGAAAAAGGGAGGAGTGAGAGGAAAAGCCTGGGAATGGATGCAATCATTCCTAACAGATCGAACCTTCCAGGTCGCCCAGGGCCAGTTTAAGTCCAAGGAAATAAAACTCAATCAGGGAGTGCCACAGGGCTCCAGTCTCAGCCCCACTCTTTTTAATCTGTATGTGGCCCCCGTAGGAGGAATCACAGACACGTTCGGGGTTGAGATAGTATCGTATGCTGACGATACGCAATTGACTGTAACCCTAACGCAACCAGAGAAGCAAAGCGCCACCAATTTTGCGTCCTGCATGCAGAAGGTGGACTATGGATGGCAGACCATTGCCTCCGCCTAAATGGTAATAAGACGGAGGTACTGATCATAGGCAAATCCCCATCAGTATGGACTTCATCATGGTGGCCGGAAGAACTGGGTGAACTGCCTACACCAAGCCATTTAGTAAAGAACTTAGGGGTCTGGCTAGACAAAAACCTTACGCTCGACCACCAGACCAAACAAGTGGCAGGAACCTGTTTTGGGATATTACGGGTCCTTAGGGAAATGCTCGACCTTATGCCCGTACCAGTACGCCAGACCATAGTCCATAGCCTGATAACATCTAGACTAGACTATGGGAACGTTCTGTATCTAGGAGCCAACGAAAAAAGTCTCTCAAGACTTCAACGAATACAAAACGCAGCGGCCCGCTAGATCCTACAACTCCCCAGAAGAGCTTCATCAAAAATAGCTCTGAAAACCCTCCACTGGCTCCAGATCAGGGAACGGGTGACTTTTAAAGCCCTATGTATAGGACATCGTATTCTACATGACAAAGGTCCAAGGTATCTACATGGCCTTTTGAAATGGAACGAACCCACCCGCCAGCTGAGATCATGCGGCACAGGGCAGGTACATGTCCCGAAGGTCCAAACAGCCAAAATGGGTGGAAAATCCTTCAGAGTCAGGACTGCCAAGAAATGGAACCAGCTGCCAGTGGAACTACGCACAGAACCATCGGAGACACAATTCAGGAAAGATTTGAAAACAATACTCTTCCCCAAAAACTAAAATTGAAGGAAGCGTGAGCAACGAGTGACTACTATTAGCATTTACAGTGCGGGGACACACTTGCTAGTGTAACCAGGCGCTTTACAAAATACTAATAAATAAATAAATAAAACAGCCAGGTGCAAGAAAGCGCTTAAGGCAGCGACGGCCAGGAGCAAGGAAGCGCTAGAGGTAGAAACAACCAGGTGCAAAGAAACGCTGAAGGCAATGACAACCAGGTGTGAGAAAGAGCTAAAGGCAGTGTGACTACCAGGTACAGAAAGTACTAATGTACATACCAGCATGAGCAAGGGAAGTGCTATACGACCTTGAATTGGGTGTGACGACCAAGCCTGGTTGAGCTGTTGATGTGTGCAAAATGGCAAGTAGCACACAATACACCAAAAGGTCTTCAGAATTGTGAACTTTTTCAATGGCAGTTGAAAAGAGCACCAAATATGGCACAGCTACTGTCCTGAAATCACCACCGTTATTCTATACCGCCAAAAAGCAGAATATTGGTGCCAGATGGACTGCATCGATCGAAACGTTCGATGACTTAATGAATGGTCTAGAAGAAGGAGATGACAAAAAAATCATCAAATACTTAAAGATCCTTGCAGGTGATGGTGTGAAAGAAGTGATAAAGAAAATATCACAAGCTGATTAAATTTCATACCATAAAATCAAAGGAACATTGGATGCCAAGTTCGATCCAGTGCTGAATGTTGACTACGAAAGATACATTTTTTACCAAGTAAAACAACAAGCAGGTGAAATGATGGGTGAGCTTGTTGAAAGACTTGATACCCTCATCAAGCATTGCAAATTCAGTGAATTCAATGATGAAGAATTCATGCATTTTAGAGTCATCGATGGTTGCCTCTCCAGTTCATTCAGACAACGCATGCTGCGAGAGACGCACTATCTAGAAAAGGTACTTATGTCTGCGAGAGCTGAGGAACATGCAGATCAACAGGCTGCTGATATGGAAGCTGGAACATCCCAGAATTAATCAGCATTAATCATGAAGAGTAAGCACAAACAAAAAGTGGAGGCCCAGAAGGGGATGGCTCTGAAGAAAAAGACGTTGTGCTTCTGATGTGGATTCTCATTTCCACACAAAGGCAAATATCCTGCCATTGGATAGATATGTAAAGGTTGTGGGAGAGAAAACCATTTAATAACGGTTTGCAAAGCAAAAGAGAATCTAAGTGTGCCACGACGATAATAGAAAATGGGTGCCAGAAAGATCTAGAAGCATTCTTGCCATGCCCACAAGTCCATACGGAAACATCAATTGATGCAAGTAGAGAGTAAACTAAGTTGAACGTCATCAAAGTCATCTTCCAAAAGTTCTTCAACGTCATCGTCGAGTGACAGTGAAAACCATGGGTGTGCAATTCTGATGTCGACCACAGAAAAACATGCACATGTAGAATTGGCTGCTTGCAAAACAGTCAAAAAAAGATCGCCACTTGACGCAACCCAACTCCTTTGGCCAATGCCACAAGATCACGCTAAAGGTGAATGCCTGCCTTACAAGTTTCATTATAGACAGTAGTGCACCGTTCAATATTATGCCGGCAGAAAAATACAATGAACTGTCTCAGATACCAGACTTAACACCATTGAAAACAAAGGTGTACTCATGGGCTGCTTCTACGCCATTGAAAAGTCAAGCATAATCTGTAGTGACCATGTGGCATAGGAAAACTACAGTATAAACACCAATAAATGTTCTCCAAGGTTAAAAAAAAGTTTTAAATAAAATAAAGACCTGTGGCGGTCGGCAGGCTGCGGTTTCTCCTCTGTCCTCTCCTTCCTGATTCTGGTCCCGCAGCAGGATGCAGGAAGCAGCAAGAAGCACCAAGCTACCAGCCTCCCGATAGCCAATCACAATACTGCAATGCAGCGTTGTAATTGGTCTGAGTGCCGTGGATTGGGTCTCAGCCAGGAAATGGGGACCTGGGCATGTTCTCCACGCAAGCAGTAATGCAGCCTGCATGGAGAACACGCGAATTGTGCATGAATGTTTGGTCAGGCCTCTCAGGCCAAACAGACATGTGCACTTAGGAGTGGGCAAACCACTCCTCCCCTGCTCCTCTGTCTTTGGAGTAGCCCTGCCCCAAACACAAAGCTGCAACAGAAGGAAACATAAAATGATAATAACATGAGTTATTATCATTTTACGTTTCCTTTACTTCACTGCTGCAAAGCAGTGGGGCGACGCTCAGCGGAGGAGCCATCCCTGTACAAAAGACTCCTTTTTGGTGTGTCGTCGGCTGCAGAAATCTTCAGAATGTCATTCGCTGAGTAATTCAACCCGTCACACATGTTTTTAACTACAGTGATAATCTTTTTGTGTTTGGGGCCTCCTGAAAGGAACATGGCACAGCTCTTACGCAAGTATGTTGTTTGCTTGCTGATGCAGGTCTCACATTAAATGCAGAAAAGTGTGAGTTTCACAAAACCAAACTCAAATTCTTTGGCAATATTTTCTCTGAAGGGCGGGTGACTCTTGACCAAGAAAAAGTACAAGCATTGTCTTTCACCTGTAATCCACAAGATGTAACCATGCTGTGATCGTTCTTAGGCATTGCCAGCTATTGCACCAGATACATTCTTAATTTTGCCCAAGTGAGTGTCCCATTAAGAGAGAGTTCATGAAAAAAAATGGTACCTTCCATTGGTCCTCTGAATGTGATCGAAGTTTCAAGAAAATCAAACATGCAATTAAAAATACGACTGAAATGGCTTACTTTGATCCAAAGTTACATTCTGAGATTGTTGTAGATGCAAGCCCTGTGGGGTTGGGCTCAGTCCTTACTCAATACATTGGACATCTAAAAGCTCAGAGACACAGTGTGTCCTACGCCAGCGGAAGCCTATCTCAGACTGAACCTGCCTATACTCAGCCAGAAAAAGAGAGTTTGACTGTAGTGTGGGCTTTTGAATATTTTCATGTATTTCTGTATGGGAAGCATTTCACCATTGTCACTGCTCATCAGGCGTTGCTCACCACTTTTGTAAATCTGAAAGCCAAGATGTCCCCTCGCATCGAGAGGTGGGGGCTGAAATTGCAAGATATGATTACACTATTGTGCATAAACCGGGAAAGGATCAAAACCCCGCAGATTACTTCTCACAAGTGCCGTTACAGCGCCACAGTGCAATGTTTAAAGCGGCTGAAGCATACATAAATTTCATAGTAAAGTTCAGAAGCCATGCAGCTCTATCCAATGAACAGATTCTTGTTGCTTGTTGCTACCAATGCAGACTGAGACATGATAATTCTTAAGGATATAATTGCAGAGCAATAATGGAGACAACATACTCGACCTCTCACAGATGACATTGAATGTCAAAAATTCAAAAATGTGCAGTAAGAACTTTCTGTCTCTCAAGAAGGTATGGTTGGTTGGTTGATAGCTTTATTTCGATATGCATATATCATAAAAGCGTTACACAGAAATATATAAAACAGCACATCAGAAATCATAGACTGTACATAAAAACATCAAGTAGTAAAAACAGAATAAATAAGTTTTAAAAAAGCATTAAATCGATAAGGACAGTCTTTTTTGGCGAATCAACAAAGCCCATTTTAAAAATTTAGAGACAGCACAAACGATAGGAGGAGCAGTCAATAAAATACGTAAAGCCACCGAGTGCTGGCGGATTCCCAACTCTTTACAAAGCGGTTTAAGCCAATAAGATCTTGGGCGCGCATAGTCAGGGCAATCAAGGAGAAAATGTGCCACTGTTTTGCAGCAGTCAGGACAAAGGGCACAATAGCGTGATACCTGCTTATTCGAGTTCCATCTGGAAAGGAGGTCGGCTAGGGGTAAAATTCCTAGTCTGAATTTGATGTACAAGGCCCGGTCCATTGGAATGGTGATATTATCCAAAAAGGGTTCAAAGGCAGTAACATCTTTAATCCTCAGATATGCTGCGGTGGAATTGCAGTGATACTGATTGCTCATGAGCTTTGAGGACACCCAGTCCCAATATATTTTTTTCAGAGACTCCTTCGGGGGAGCTGAGTGATTAAACCAGCAGGAACCCAGACCTAGTTCCCCGAGCAGGTGTTTGATGCCCCTGAGCCATTTGATCTTCTGCCAGCCATCCGAATGCATTACCTCTGCCAGCCCATCTGCATAAGATTTTAATTCCGGGACCTTCCACAGTCGGGCCCACAGTAGGAGAGGCCGGAGGCGGGCCAGGTCTTTAATTGGTTTACAGCCCGCATCCATAAGCACCGGGACTGTCGGGGTGCTCATCGGGACTGCCATTAAATCCTTAATAAATTTGTTCTCCGCTTTAGTCAGAGACTCCATGTTGCCCAGACCCCATAACTCCCCTCTGTAAAGTGATGCGGGTACTGCTCTAGCCTTGTATATATCAATAATCGGGGATACACAGTGTTTCGATGAAGTATTGTACTCCTTTAACAAGGCTCCCCCCACCCTTTTGTGGACCAGTGACATTTTGTTGGTATGGGGCATCCAATTCATACCGTCACTCAACCGAATTCCCAAGTAGTCGAATTCAGAGACTTTTTCAAGGGGGATAGAATTCAGGATGGGGGGGGCGACCTAGTTTTCTGGGAGGATGCATGACTAGATATTTGGTTTTTTCTACATTTATAACAAGTCCTCTCATTACACAAAAATCCTGAAACCGGTTCAGGAGCTTCTGAAGGCCCTGGGGTGTTTTCGAAATGAGAAGGGTGTCGTCGGCAAGCAACAAAGTTGGGATCTTGACGTCACAGAGTGTGGGGGTGTCTGCTGGTTCTTCTAGCAAATGGTCTACCACCCCGTTCACATATAGCGAGAAGAGGGTGGGTGCTAGGACGCAGCCCTGCCGGACACCCCTCTCTACCCGGATCTTGTCAGTCTTCTCCCCATTCAAACCCCATCTAACCTGTGCATAGTTAGCATTATGCAACTTCATTAGGAGGTCCACAATATATGGGGGCATCCCGAGACCATACAACACCCTCCAAAGTTCCTCCCTGGGAACTAGGTCAAAGGCAGTCTTCAGGTCTATAAAGGCCAAATAAAGACTGCCCTTGCCCAGCATCACCACCTTCCAGTACAGTAACAGGAGTCTAAAGACTTGTTCAATTGTTCCTGTGCCTGTGCGAAACCCGGCCTGCATCTCGGATAGTATATGATTATCATCCACCCAAGAAAGAATCCTTCCCAAAATTTCTTTACCCGCCACCTTCTGGGTCGAATCTATAAGGCTTATAGGCCTATAGTTTCCTGGTATATCACGGTTTCCCTTTTTGAAAATTGGGACTACCTCTGCCCCTTTCCAGGACTCTGGGACAGACCCTCCCTCAATGATGGCCTTTAGGAGAGCAGAAATCAATACCCCCCAATCACCTGGATAAGCACGAAGAAGATCCCCTGGTAACCCATCTGGGCCGGCTGCTTTTAATTATTATATGAAATTTGTAGCGCGCTCAGCTTACCCGGGGGCATCCCGGCGCGAGACAGAACCAAGGGGAGAGAGTCAAGTCCAAACACTACTGTGGGAACAAATAGGTCTTTAGAAGTTTCCTAAACAGAAGTATCTTGGGCTCTGAACGAATCTTAAGGGGCAAAGAGTTCCACAGAGTCGCCACTTGCACTGAGAAACGCCTGCCCCCAGAGCGGGCTCTCCTTACTCTCGCTGACTGCAGAAGATGTTTTTGGTCTGAGCGCAAAAGACGTGTGGGTTTGTAAGGACGGGCCATATTAAAAAGGATGGGGGGGCCCTTACCATACAGGATTTTATGGGCCGTACATAACGCCTTGAACTTCACCCGCTCCTTCACGGGGAGCCAGTGAAGCGTCCTGAGGGCTGGGGCGGGGTGTGAGGGTTTTAATTAGGTTCGTGACTTCACACGCGGAAAAGAAATCCATGTCTCTATCAAAAGAATAGGGGGGAAAGGATGAATTGATCATTAAGTGGGCCTTCAATGGCACAATAGAGACCCAAAAAATGGTCAAACCATGCCTTGGCAGTAATAGTGCAAGTCCTCAAGGTGTCATCAGGACGATTCCTACTACCCACCAGATCCCAAAATCCCTTGGCATCTCTCCCTCGACTGGCCGTCAGGAGTTCCTGCCAAAAGTTGTATTCCCATTCCTCCTTAGCGACTCTTTGGCAGTGTGAGTATGACCTTCTGGCCTCCCTAATCCTAATTTGGGATTTAGATTTAACTGCGTCAACGAGCAGAGTCTTCGCCTCTCTGCACGTACGGTTAAACCAGCCTTGTCTAGCCTGGGAACCTGGTCTCTTTCCATTGGTACTGCCTGGAACAATAAAAAGATCACTAAGAGCCAGGGTTAGGTTACAAAATCTGGCAGACACATCCCCCAACCCTCCCCCCAGAGTGTCAAGGTTGCCTACGACTGCTGCTAAGTTCTGCGATATGGACAGTAGTTTCTCTGCTGAGAGCGACAGCTTAGCCCACTTTAGCCGTCGACCGCAATTTGAAACTATCGACATGTCCGGGACGGAAGAACCCAAGGTTCTGCTGCCTAAACCGTCTAAACACCTATTGGTCAGGGTAAGAGAAAGAAGATTGTGGTCACTTTCTACAGAGGGTATAATGACCATGTCCTTAACCATACTCCACAGATGGATATCAAGAAGAAGATAGTCTATTCTAGAGGAATGCGCTGGCCTATTATATGTATGGGCTCCCTTTTTATCAGAATTTGTCCTACCATTGAGTGCCCTCAGGTCAAACTCAGTTGTTATAGAGTTGACCTGGAGCACCACTTCCGACCATTTCTTGATTGGACAAAGCTCTAGAGCCGGTATACCCCACCTGTTATCGGCAACCTCTTGGTCCTGTGAAACTTCGAGGCAAAGGGGCTCAAAAGTGCAATTAAGGTCACCTCCAACCAGGGTGCGATGCTTATGTTGCGAGGATCGAAGCAAAGCTTCCAAACGCGCAATTGTGGGGGATTCTCTGCCACCCTTCACACCTCGGGCGTAAATGTTAAAAATATTTAAGATGACCTGGCCCTTTGAGTTTTTCAATGTGATATTAAGAAGGTCAGGACATTGGGTATCGTGCTCATCCACCCTACAATTAAGTGCAGTGGCTACCCAGACAAGGAGGCCTCCCGAAGGACGGCCTCTGCCACTCTCTATTTGTACTGCTGGTATATGGTAGGACGAATAACCCGCCTTATGAGAGGGCTCCCTGCACCAGGTTTCCTGGAACAAACATATGGAGTATTCCTCCACCAAGGCGTTCCAATCAGGCAGGGGCAATTTCCTATCCAGACTGGCCACGTTCCAACTGAGAACCCTAATAAGTGGGTCCGTCACAATCGGGGTGCTACCGGCCTCGACGGTATCTACCAGGTCTATGACTCCCACCGAGGAGCAGGTGTTTGAAGACTCGGTTAAAATCGGCACTACCCCTGGTTCCCTTGTATCACCTGGATCCATGTGCTCTCCTAAAGTGGGCAATGGGTTGGGTTCTGCTGCGGAGTTTGAATTTCCGCAGTTAGAAATACCAACCGCTCTATTAGTAGTTAGGCTCCTATTTTTTTCCTGGCGATCAAGGGATTGTCACCATCCCCTCCCTAAATCTTGCCACCCGCCCAAATCAATAGTAAACGGGACACTAGTATGGTTATAATTCTGTGAGGATGGGCCTGCTGTACCAGTCCCTGGCCACGAGCAACCTCTGGGGCCGTTAAACTCATTGATCAAAGAGGTTGAAACACTAGTGGGGCGTGGATAAAAAAAAGTAAGGTCGACAATACCAATTCCTCCCTTACCCGTGCCCCAGCCCTGTCTCGTAAGCCATCCTACCACCCTTGGATCTTGAAAATTAACCACGATACAGTCCCCCCCCAGATTTTTAGTGGTGGAACCTATCCAATCTATTCGCCTCACTCCCAATATGAGACCATCAACTTCCCCGGGTAGAGGCCTGTTCACCCTTAACCAGTGCATAGCTTTGTTTTTAAGCATCTGGAAGGTTTCTCTCTGTCCCGGTGGAAGTGGTGGGACATTTATCAGGACTGCTACAAAGGGGAAGGAATCTGGGGTGAGGTTCATGGGGGGTTTCTTGTGAGGTGGCTTTTTCAGAGGTGGTAAGGACGGTCTGGGAACAGTAGAGGCAGGGCGGAGTATCGAATTATTCACTAATGGTTGATTTCCACTAGGTGGGGCAGATGTTATAGCAGTACCCTTTTTAGTGCCCTCCACTCCTCCTACCACTGATGTGACCAAGGGATTTGTGCTAGGCAACGACTGATGCGCAACAGACTGGGCCGGTGCTGCAATAATGGGTGCATTTACGACAATACCCTGTTGTGCCGAATTAAGCGACTTCGGGAGTCTCTTTACCACCACACTATTACTTTTTATAGGTAAAGGCGAGTTGGATTGTTCCCTTTGTCCCTTACCATGTGATGGGACTTGAGCAGTATTCTGGCAATTACTGTTACCATCCAACCTAGCTTGTGTTTTTATCAGTGCCTTGGTGGAGAAGAAATTGTCTAATGTTGCCTGCTCGAAATGGTCTAGGCGGTCTGTGAGCTTCATCATACGTTCCTCTAGTGGAAGCAATAGGGACCGTAACATCCGTTCTACTTCAGGGAGCAGACTGCTCAAGCTTGGCTGTTTATCTACCGTTACCGTCCCTGTATCTATAGGGATGGTAGAACTGGGTTCTGGACTGCCAGAAGGTACAACAGCCCCCTCTTGCATAGTTTCTCCCCCACGGCTCACTACGGGGGCTGCCTTGCTAGAATGCATGTTTTTGTTAACTTTCCTAAATTTATGAGGTGGCTTAAGTGGGAGGCATTTCCTAGATAAGCTATTAACTTTCCTTTTAAGACCTGGTTTGGAATTGGCCAATGGGGCACACACCTCAGTTGGGCAAGTTGTAGTCTCTGTGGAACTTGCACAGAGAGGAATCAATTCACCCACAGTACCCTGATTGACCCCATTAATAGTTACATCATGACCCAAGTTGGATAAGACAGGTAAATGTAGTGAAGACAATGGTGTAACTAAAGCAGGATAAATTTGTCCAAAGCGCTTATCCCCAGGGTTTTTTAAAAGTTCAATTGATAATCTTCGCTCTGCACGCCTCTCGGCAAGCGATAGTTCTTTATCAATCGACTGAATGGGGCGGTTGAAGAACTTATCCAATGGACCAACAACTGATTGGCCGGCATCGCCCGGTGAAGTCCTCAAGGCTATGTTGTTAGGGTTATCTGGCATTTTCTAGGATTAGGAACCCTATTTACCACTAACTAGCAAATATATGCAGATGTCAGCGGGGTGGCCCAGCCCGGCCTCCAGCGGCCCCGGACGGCCACAGACGGTCCCGCCCTTGTCCCGGGCTTCTCCCGGCGCGCTCCCGCGTAGCGGGGGCACTGGGGACCTAAGTACACTGGTGCCGGTAGCTCGTTGGTTGATGGGCGGGAGGGGCGTGGCCAGCGGGGAGAGCAGCCCAGGTGTTTCAGGTTGGGCACGCAGGGGCTCCTGGACGCTGGAGTCCCTGCCTAACAGCTCGCAGCCCCGCCGGTCCCAACGCCTGTCCCGCGCTCCTCCCAGCAATCCACAAGCAGCCAGCAACCTCCTCGGTCAAAGACGCGCTGCAGGACCCGCGAAGCGGGTCCGGCGAGTCGTTAATGAAACTCCACACAGCAGGGGCACACCAAAGCACAGTGTGCGACAAGGAATCCGGGTAAGAACAGCCAAATATCCAGCAGGGGGTCCCAGCAAGCTGTGAGTGAATGCCGCTTATCACTCCGTAGGCGGGGGGGGCGTGGCCAGCGGGGAGAGCAGCCCAGGTGTTTCAGGTTGGGCACGCAGGGGCTCCTGGACGCTGGAGTCCCTGCCTAACAGCTCGCAGCCCCGCCGGTCCCAACGCCTGTCCCGCGCTCCTCCCAGCAATCCACAAGCAGCCAGCAACCTCCTCGGTCAAAGACGCGCTGCGGGACCCGCGAAGCGGGTCCGGCGAGTCGTTAATGAAACTCCACACAGCAGGGGCACACCAAAGCACAGTGTGCGACAAGGAATCCGGGTAAGAACAGCCAAATATCCAGCAGGGGGTCCCAGCAAGCTGTGAGTGAATGCCGCTTATCACTCCGTAGGCGGGGGGGCGTGGCCAGCGGGGAGAGCAGCCCAGGTGTTTCAGGTTGGGCACGCAGGGGCTCCTGGACGCTGGAGTCCCTGCCTAACAGCTCGCAGCCCCGCCGGTCCCAACGCCTGTCCCGCGCTCCTCCCAGCAATCCACAAGCAGCCAGCAACCTCCTCGGTCAAAGACGCGCTGCGGGACCCGCGAAGCGGGTCCGGCGAGTCGTTAATGAAACTCCACACAGCAGGGGCACACCAAAGCACAGTGTGCGACAAGGAATCCGGGTAAGAACAGCCAAATATCCAGCAGGGGGTCCCAGCAAGCTGTGAGTGAATGCCGCTTATCACTCCGTAGGCGGGGGGCGTGGCCAGCGGGGAGAGCAGCCCAGGTGTTTCAGGTTGGGCACGCAGGGGCTCCTGGACGCTGGAGTCCCTGCCTAACAGCTCGCAGCCCCGCCGGTCCCAACGCCTGTCCCGCGCTCCTCCCAGCAATCCACAAGCAGCCAGCAACCTCCTCGGTCAAAGACGCGCTGCGGGACCCGCGAAGTGGGTCCGGCGAGTCGTTAATGAAACTCCACACAGCAGGGGCACACCAAAGCACAGTGTGCGACAAGGAATCCGGGTAAGAACAGCCAATTATCCAGCAGGGGGTCCCAGCAAGCTGTGAGTGAATGCCGCTTATCACTCCGTAGACGGGGGGGCGTGGCCAGCGGGGAGAGCAGCCCAGGTGTTTCAGGTTGGGCACGCAGGGGCTCCTGGACGCTGGAGTCCCTGCCTAACAGCTCGCAGCCCCGCCGGTCCCAACGCCTGTCCCGCGCTCCTCCCAGCAATCCACAAGCAGCCAGCAACCTCCTCGGTCAAAGACGCGCTGCGGGACCCGCGAAGTGGGTCCGGCGAGTCGTTAATGAAACTCCACACAGCAGGGGCACACCAAAGCACAGTGTGCGACAAGGAATCCGGGTAAGAACAGCCAAATATCCAGCAGGGGTCCCAGCAAGCTGTGAGTGAATGCCGCTTATCACTCCGTAGGCGGGGGGGGCGTGGCCAGCGGGGAGAGCAGCCCAGGTGTTTCAGGTTGGGCACGCAGGGGCTCCTGGACGCTGGAGTCCCTGCCTAACAGCTCGCAGCCCCGCCGGTCCCAACGCCTGTCACGCGCTCCTCCCAGCAATCCACAAGCAGCCAGCAACCTCCTCGGTCAAAGACGCGCAGCGGGACCCACGAAGCGGGTCCGGTGAGTCGTTAATGAAACTCCACACAGCAGGGGCACACCAAAGCACAGTGTGCGACAAGGAATCCGGGTAAGAACAGCCAAATATCCAGAAGGTATCATACTAAGAGGTCCGAGAATTGTCACACCTGAGTGCTTGAGGCAACAAGTTATTGAACTGGCACACAAAAGACATTGTGGGATTGTAGCCACCAAGAGAGCCCTCAGAGACTGAGACTGAGTGTGGTTTCCTCGCCCTGAGGTGAATGAGTCGAGAAGGGACTGAAAGCATGTCACCTGTGTAACTGCTTGTCTCCCAAGACAATGCAGCATCCACTAAATATGTCTGATCTTCCTAAACAAGCGTGGGAGAAAATTGTGGTTGATTTCTGTGGACCTTTGAACAATGACCATCATCTCATGGTAGTTATTGATGAGTACTCACATTTTCCCTTAATGGGGGATCTATCATTGACCACACATAAAAAAGTAATTGAGAGGCTGGATGATATTTTTTCAGTGTGGGGTGTTCCCTCCACCCTCAAGTCTGACAATGGTTCGCCCTTCAATATCAGAGAGTTTAAGGGCCTTCTTAGTTGTTTGAATGTCAAGCGCCAGAAAAGCATGCCTCCCTGGTCACAGGCAAATGGCGTTGTCGAACGATATATGGGCGCGCTGAAGAAAGTCGTTCAGTGTGCTGGTCTTGAAGCAATCAATCTTAGGTCAGTTTTGTGTCCAGCCCTTTGAGCCTATCGGTCAACTCCACATTCTACAACAAGTGAAAGCCCTGCCACTTTGCTGTTCGGGAGAGCCATTGGGACAAAGCTGCCACAATGGACCATGAGCCGAGTACTAGACACTAATCAGATTCATGTCACAGATACTTCTCGCAAGAAAAAGATGAAGGTCATACAGACAAGCGCAGATGTGATAGGGACGCAGTTTTTGAAAAAGGAGACCGAGTCATAGTAAAGCAAAAACGTAAACCCAAGACTGACGCTCTGATTGATGCTGATCCATTGAGAGTCGTGACAAGTAAAAGACATATGGTGACCGCTCAACGTCCCGAAAAGTTAATTACGAGAGACTCGTCCTATTTCAAACGTCTTCCTCAATTTTCGTTGGCTCCTGCCCTCACGAGTGAAACAAGCAAACAAGCCCACCTGAGTGCCCAAGTCAAATATCTGAACATTCAATTACAATGCCAGATGATGTGCTACTCCTTCTCCTCGTACGTCTTGATCTGGACAGTTGATGTGAGCACCTTGATGACTCATTGAGGAACTCTAATGTATATATGTTGTCCATATTTTTTTATTTACCAAATGGGGAGATGTTATGGTGCGTGTTCATGTGCAGTAGGGCCCTTGTGGTTTTAGGCATACTCCTTACAAAGTTACATAATCAGTTGGAAGGTATTTGGGTGTGACTGGGTGTGGTCAATAAATCTGATGATGCAACAGTTAACAGTTGCATGCCAAAGAGTAAAGATGTTTAATATTGAGATCCATGTGTGGCGTAGTCATTTGTGTGCTCCAAAGCTGGAGTGGATACTACAGCCATAACCCCCTGCCTGAAAGAAAGGCTAATGTGCCACCGGGAGGGACAAAAAATCAGCGCACTACGCCCACTCTAGGGCCCCCTGCCCAAGTACAACACATGAACTGGGAGCGCTGAAGTGCAATGCAGCACCAAAACTCTGCACTCCCTAAAGTAAAATGGTAGGTACAAGCTGACTGTAAGACTTTACATTCATGAAAAGTGTCTCAAAAGCTGGTCCTGGCTGAGATAGCTGACAAGCAGGAGGTGGAAGGGGGGCGTGGCCAACTGCCGAACATGGCGGACGCTAGATAAACGAGCTCTGGCCTCGAGCATTCAAAATCCTGCATATATGTGCCAAAAATAGAATATACTGTAACTCCGGTGGTGGAGCGGGGCAGTGTAGCCGAATTGGACGGCACGGAGCTGTGTAAATCACTGGTGTGTGCCCCGATCGCAGAGGATTGCTGCGGGCGCATGAGGGGCATGGAGGCCGTGAGTTGAACTACGGCCGTGAGTGCGAAGTGCTCCTGAAGCTGCGACACTTGAGAGGGGCTGACAGAGGACGGAGATTGCGGGAGAGGTGGGCGAGATACTTTGGCGGCGTGCCGCGATTGGTTGTTCCGTGACTGTGGCCGCGACTGCTACGTTAACTCATTCCCTGCCCGACACCCGGGAAGCGTGTCTACCCGAGTCCGGGGATCTCCAGGGGCCTTCTCCACAATGGATGCGCGAGGCACTGAGTGGCTCCTCTACAGTGCGCCACCCCGCTGCTTCCTTCCCAGCACGGCAAATGGTGCTGGACGTCCTGCTGCATATCTCTACAAAGGGAAGGGCGGTGAGTGCTCCTGCGCTGTTGGCCATTTGTCTGCAACCGCGCCGTTGGCCATTTGTCTGCAACTGCGCCAACCCTTTTGGGAGCAAGCCCAGCACGCTTTGATTCTCCTGACCTACTGCCAGTCGAGCACGGGCCCTTGTCCTCATCTGGGGGCCCGACATACCATCAGGGTCCTACCGTAGTGTATCTACCTATCTGGCGCATCCCCTGCAAGTGGAACTGATCACCCCCCCCCCTATATATGTACATTGTGTGGGTCCTTGATGTGGATGAAGTGCACCGGTCGCGGAGCAAAGGGACGCGACTAGAGTTGTGGGAGCAACGGTCCAAATAGCGATACTGCTGGACAACTGCGGCACACTTCTTGGTCCCATACTGTACCAGGGCACGCATTACTGGTTTCCTCACACAGACCCCCCTCTGTCTTGTGCCTCCCCTATTTGTCGCCTATTGGATGGACTATGGGTAAAGAGGGGCACCCTAAACTGACGATGCCTGACTCCCGCAGTGCGCTACACTCCCAGGGAGGTCTGGAGAGTACGGGTGAAGCAATGGGTTCTGGCTACGTGCCCCCAACTAAGGAACCCGGCCAAGAGGATAAGCTAGACCTCATCTTGAATGAACTAAGGGACACTCGCAAGGCGCTAGAGACGCAAATAGGGTCTCTGTCCACGAGCCTGAATTTACTTGGAGCTGTCTACGTAAAAACGGCAGACACGGTTAAGGAACAGGGGGTGACACTGGTTGAATTAGTGCCCAAACAAAAGCAGGCGGAAAACAGCTCCAAACGCAAGTGACCACCTTGATGGACAGAGTGGAGAATGCAAAAGGAAGAGCGCGCAGAAATAATGTCTGCGTCATTGGCCTTCCGGAGAGAAGTGAGGAGCCGGATGCGGTTGCGTTAATGGAGCAATTGTTCAAAGATAATATCACGACAGAGGGCCTGTCTACGCAGTATTGCATCGAAAGGGCGCACAGAATCCCAAAAGGTCCCCCAAAACCTGGAGCCCCCCCCCCCAGATCCCCTATAGTGAAGTTCTTAAACTACCGCGACTGTGATGTCTTACTCCAGAAAGTTAGAATCGCAGCACCGATTAACTTTGAGAATACCCAGATTTCGTTATTCCCGGACTATACTGTGCTGGTACAAAAACAAAGAGCTTCTTTCCTGGCAGTGAAAAGATGTCTCCGGGACTTGCAACTCCAATATGCGCTCTTATTTCCGGCACGCCTCAAGATCCTATATGACCAAAAATCGTACTTTTTCAAGAGCCCTGGCGATGTCGAGGATTGGCTGGAGGTCATGGAACTCACTAATGCGGAAGAGAAGACCCTGATTGCAGAGGAAAGGCGGAATTCGTTGGCGGCTCCCTCACCCAGACACAGAGGCCGGAGACAGCAGAGGGCAAAAGACAACAAGAGGATCACCTCACAACAAGCGCAGCAGACTAAACAACAGGCGGTGCTGGCCACTGCGACCTTCACGAATGCGCTGAGATCACCTCATCAGTCATCATCGGCTGCAGAAGACACTCATGAATCAGATTCCGAGGGTAGTGTGGCTCTGTTTCCCTCGGCAAAACCGCAGCTGACCGCGAACCTGTTTGGTTGCTGGACTCACACAAGTATTGTAGACCTTCATTTGTTATTCTCTTACACTGCGGCTGCATTGCTCCCCTACCCCGGGTGGTATGAATCTTATTTCTCTCCTGTAATTAGGCACTCAGCATTAGTGCTCCTGTGCTGTAGTAGCTCGATCTGGCAATTGTTTGTTAAGCAATACCATAAGTAAGGCAACGTCGCAATCCCCTACATGGCGAAGGCGTGATGTATTTTTCTTTAATTTATTGATTGTTATGTTTATTCATTTTGTAAATTCATTGCAGATTTTCCTCTGTATATTGGATCATTTTGTGGGAGTTGTGGTCCGATGCTTGTTTCTGTTTGGACCTAGTATTGCTGGGGGAGGGTTGGGTCGCGGTCTTGCATTGTTTATTGTTTCAGGTCTGCGTAACTGCGGATGTATATCGTACTGTTATTACATGTCATGGTTGATGATTAATTGCACACACCTGGAAAGTATAAAATTATCACATGGAACGTAAGGGGTATGGGCACGACTCATAAAAGGCACAGGATACATGCACAACTACAGCGCCGCAAAGCGCACATAGTCTACTTCCAAGAATCACATATGATAGAAAGCGAAGTTGCAAAGCTCGGGAAAAAGTGGAGGGGTCAAGTATTTTCCACTGGGTACTCCAATTATGCTCGGGGTGCCACGATTTGGATTCGTCACGGTGTATCCTTTATAGCCCAGGACCAGCGAATTGATAAATTCGGTAGATATGCGTTCATTAAAGGGCTTTTGGATGGCCAATTGGTGGTGCTAGGCACTGTTTATGCCCCTAATTACAAACAAGACCAATACTGGCCTACACTGAGTGGGGCCCTAGCTGGCTGGGAGGAATACCCCTGTATATAAGGAGGCGTGGGAGAGGGGCTCTCTACCTGCTACGATGGCACAGGCACTGGTTATTGCGCTCCCAAAACCGGGCAGGGATCACACTGATATGGCGAATTATCGCCCTTTATCACTGCTATCCACGGAATATAAAATCTTGAGTAAGGTATTCGCGAACAGACTAGTTCCACACTTACCAAAACTGATTCACCATGACCAAACTGTTTTTTTACCTGCCCGGAGCACATCTCTCAACATCAGGAAATTGCATTATTTGCTAACAGAAGCCCCGAAAGCCTGCCCGTATGCCGGTTGTATTTCCCTGGACTTAAGGCAGGCCTTTGACTCTATCCAGTGGGAATACATGTTTCAAGTGCTGGTGAAAGTTGGTATCCCGGAGGAATACGTTAAATGGGTGCGAGTATTGTATGATGCCCCTACGGCACGCACTAGGACGGGAGGTCATATATCGGAAGAATACACTATACACAAGGGTACACGGCAGGGATGCTCACTATCTCCCCTTCTTTTTATATTATCGCTAGAGCCCCTGGCCATACAGCTACGCCGTGATTTCACAGAACAGGGAATACGCTTGGGTAATACTACTCATTTATTCTCGGCATATGCCGACGACATTCTTTTATATGTGTCTGACCTTCGCACCCCGCTTGCTCCACTATTTGAAGCGTTCCGCAGCTTTGAGTGCATATCAGGATTAGCTTTAAACACTTCCAAAACGCATGCCTTTTTCTTTGCAGATGGGGTTGACATTGAGGAACTGGACGTTGGCGACACCACAATCCAGGTTACACCTACGACATTTCGCTACCTAGGCATTCAAGTTTACAGGACGCCCGCAGATATGTTGGACGGTAACCTAAATAAGGCAATCAGGGCGCTGAAAGCTAGTGTTGCATTAGCTATAGTGAAAATGGTTGTGTTGCCCCGTTTGGTGTATTACTTCACGAACCTACCATTGATAGTACCACAGCACACTTTTAAATTACTGAACACGTTGCTAATTGATCTCATTTAGGGTACGGGCAGGAGGCGTATTAGTCTAAAAAAACTTCAAGTTGGTACCGCGGCGGGTGGATTGGGAGTGCCAGATTTCCGTGCCTAATATTATGCTTGTCAATTGCAGTGGCTGTCATATTGGACGGCAGGACGTAATCTGCACGAAATTGATCATACGGTGTCTGATTCGGATAGCGGTAGGCTGCACGCCCTATTGCTGCCGGGTAGTAGGATTCCAACGAACCTCCCCCCACTATTGCAAACCGCTCTGCGATGCTGGGTGGCGGCGCTAAAATACACACATTTGGGTGGTAGATACGCTGGGAATACTCCGTTACTGGAGATTCCGCAAGCCAGTGGAAGGCTGACGAAACGAATTCTATCACCCTGGTTGGAGGTTGGTGTGAGTACGGTGGCTGGCCTGTTTGGAGAGGAAACACTAATAGACCACAACACATTTATACATTGTACCGGCGCCCCAGCATCCATGTTCCTCACACATACGGTGCTGCTTGGGTTTGTTAAGAAGACTTGGGCTCCTCAAAGACAATCTCTCCCCGAAAATGAACTGATCAAGATGGTGTATTATATTGGCGGAGGGCGATATTTGGTTAAATGGTTATATGCGGGCATTAGCACACACACGAGAATCCCCCTACACGCATTGAGGATTCAATGGGAGGCAGAAATAGGGAGGGACTTCTCGGACAGGGAGTGGGAGATAGTGCTGGAACACCCCAGGAAGATCCCTCTGAATTCTAGATTCAAATTCATACAAACAATGATCTTGCACCGGGCATATCTCACCCCACATAGACTGGATGTGATGTTTCCCCAGACACAGCATCACTGCCCGCGCTGCCTATTGGTGGGGGCAGGCTTTCAACACATGGTATGGGACTGCCCTAAACTGAGGAACTATTGGGAAATGGTGCGACAATTATTGGAAGCTTCCACATAGCTTGCCGTCACGGATACGGCAGCGGAAAGTATCCTGGGGCTTCGCTCCCGGATCACCACTAATAAGGTGCAATACCGCTTCATAAACCTGGCATGCATACTAGCCATCCGAAATATAACTAGAAATTGGAAATCCCGCAAACCCCCTGAAGTGCATACCTGGCAGGTGGAAATGTTACGCTGGGCTGCGGCAGAGGGTGCAACACTACGCAGAGAGGAAACTAGGGGACTGCGGAAGACACTGATCTCCCTCGAATGGGGAATTATGTTGGAAGGCTTACGAGCGCAAGAAGTGGCAGTGTTCTAATATGTTATGTCAAGGTATCTTGGAGTTATTGTTAAGGACACTGGGTATACTGTAGACTTGTATTACGGCGTGCTAATGGATGTTGGCCCACCCTGCTCACCTATGTGACACCGCCCACCCATTGGCATTTCCGGCAGTTTAAATTTAATGGCTATTCCGACCGCGACCTGGGGGGGGGGGGGGTAGTTGGGGTTCGTAGGGGGTTGTTCCCTGCTTCCGAACTTTTTACTTTATAGTTTTGTTTTTCTTTTTTGTTGTTGGAATTTTATGTATAGCACTGTTTGATACGACTGCATTTCCCTGTGCTGTTTCTCATAGCTGCACGATGCACAACTACTTCTTATTGTAACTGTAAGGTGAAACTGATAATGGGATTGTGCAGCATGTTATACATATTGAGCTGGCAATGGGGATACTGTAAAACCAAATTGATACATGCGATGTGATGGGCTGTATGTTGAAGAAAATCAATAAACAATGTTTCAAAAAAAAAAAAAAGCAGGAGGTGGAAGGTGGAAGGGGAATGTTTATGCTTAGAGGGGGAGGAGCAGTGCTTTAAATGGAAATGTCGAAGTGCAGGGGCTCACTCTTCTGAGTACCGGTTTGCTTTAGAAGTGCAGGCACTCTCCCTTTCAAATTAAATAAGTGCTAGTACTCAGTATCGGACAGTACCTGCCCATTTAAGGCACTGGGGAGGAGATACAGTGAAGTAATAAAATAAATATTCATTCTGGCTATTTAGAGAGTATGCAGTGAAAAAGGTTACTCAAGGGGTGGGCACCTGATGCAGTAAGGGCCGTGAGGATGGGGTATCATCACTTTATGTACATGCAACGTGTAGAGCTGCAGAATGCTTATTAAGTGGCAAACTTCACCTGACCGGAAGAGATTGAATATGTGCAGTGAGAGAAAATCTAAGCGGGAATAGCGCCTGGAGGTTCTAGCAAAACAGGTCATGTGTGACTGTCAGACCGTGACCCTCCTGCGTTGATTTCTCTAATTTTTAGACCAAACCCTCTAGCACTTCATGCCTCGTCCTTAATACGCTCACAGCTGTAATAGTCGCGCGCACAGTGGCAGGCCTCTGGACCCTCACACTCACTCCTCCGCCCTACTCTGTTTAAGGTAAACATCCATACATCTTTGTTGCGGATGCGGCTGTTGTGTGTGCACCACACATGCACTACTTTGGGTCATAATGCATTGTTGCATTCTATGGGGGAGGTGTGCTGTGCTTTTTCCCATGCTGAGCCTGACCTTTGTGTGAGAAAATATGTGCATCCGGTGCCCATTCTCTTTCCATTCTGTGTCTGTGAGGCAACTTGCCACATCACCTTCCAATGCAATTTGTAGTACAAACTTAACCGGATTCGGACTGGGCCTGGGTGTGAAATTCCCCTCCGCTCACAGAGTTTGTGGAGGTTTTCCCACTCCACGTAGCACACAGAGTTTCGAAAAAATCTGTAGAGCGGAGTTTTATCAACGCATGCGCTCGCCAACATTAAGTTGGTGAGCGTGATCGAGGAAAATCTTACTCTAGACCACCTCCCGGCAGGATTTCTCAATGCGGGTGTTCGCGGATGGTCGCTACCACTGGCGTTGAGAAACCTTCCGTTTGCATTGAGGAAGCTGGCGATCCGAGTAGGGTGACCAACCGTCCGTAAATTTCACGGACAGTCCGTAATTTCGGCCGTCTGTCCGTTGTCCGTGAAGGATTCTTTAACGGACGCCATTTGTCCGTCATTTTAGCCGGGCCCTGGTCGCCTCACCCTAAAGCCGGCACAGCTTGCCCCCACCTCCCTTCTTGACTCCCATGCTGCACCAAAGCTCCTCGGATACCCCGCAGCATTGGAGAGGCACAGCGGGGTGGCAACCCTCACACCTCCAGCCCTTGATGAGCTGTTAAGAGGTGCTGAAGGTGACTGAGAGGAGGGGCTGCAGCTCCAGGAGCATCTATTGAGATGCAAACAGCCCTGAATGGTCACGTCTCTGCAGTTTAGAGGGGGCTCACACATTCCATTTCTACCCCCCCCCCCCCGGCCCCAAACATCCTAGAGTCCGCTCAGCCAGATTACACGGAGGCAGCACGTGCTTCTCTTCATCGAGCATAATTACTGTCACTAAAGTGTAAGCAAACCTCGATTCTTAAAACATGCAGTCTATGATATAATAAAATAAAGAAAAGGCACAATCGCACCCACACTGATTAACAAAGTATGGAGGACAATCGGTTCTCTTAGAGTATCTCCTGTAAGTACTGTACATCACAGTGGGGGATGACATTTTGGAAAGAGAGCCTGTCTTCGTTGTCTTGTGCAGGAGGGGGCGAGGAGCCCAAGATGATACTAGAATACTGCATGCCCACCCCTGTGCCCACCCTGGTGGATCCTATTCCCCCTCCTGTGATGGCTCCTGTCCCCCTCCCCCAACCTGTGATGGCTCCTGTCCCCCCCTGTGGTGGCTCCTGCCCCCCTCCCCCCACCTGTGATGGCTCCTGTCCCCCCTGTGGTGGCTCCTGCCCCCCTCTCCCCCCCAACTGTGATGGCTCCTGACTCCGCCCTGGGTGGCTTCTGTCCCAGTCCTGGAATGGCTCCTGCAGCGAGGGTGAAGTTCTTGATGGCCCTCTTCTGAAAATGGCTCAGCTCAAAATTGGAAAGGTGGGCGAGTAAGTACGTGAAGGGATGGCTGGATGAATTAGTGAAAGGGTAAATGGATGAATGAAAGAGTGAATAAATGGATAATGAGAGAGGATGTATGGATTGATGAGTGAGAGGAAGAATGGATGAGAGAAAATGTAAATAGCGGATGTATGGGTGGAAGGGTAGCTGGATGATGGATGAGGGGAAGGATGGATGGATGAGGGGAAGGATGGATGGATGAGGGGAAGGATGGATGGATGAGGGGAAGGATGGATGGATGAGGGGAAGGATGGGTGGATGAGGGGAAGGATGGATGGATGAGGGGAAGGTTGGATGGATGAGGGGGAGGTTGGATGGATGAGGGGAAGGTTGGATGGATGAGGGGAAGGATGGATGGATGGATGAGGGGATGGATGGATGGAGGGGAAGGATAGGTGGAGGAGGGGAAGGATAAATGGATGGGGGGAAGGATAAATGGATGGGGGGAAGGATGGATGATGGATGAAAGGAAGGATGGATGAGGGGAAGGATGGATGGATGGTGAGGGGATGGATGATGAGGGGGTGGGTGAAAGGATGAATGGATGGATGGATGATGAGGGGAAGGATGGATGGATGGATGGATGATGGGTGGGTGGAAGGATGGATGGATGATGAGGGGAAGGATGGATGGATTATGAGGGGAAGGATGGATGGATGACGAGGGGAAGGATGGATGGATGATGAGGGGGAGGATGGATGGATGGATGATGAGGGGAAGGATGGATGGATTGATGGATGATGAGGGGGAAGGATGGATGGATGGATGGATGGTGAGGGGGTGGGTGAAAGGATGGATGATGAGGGGAAGGATGGATAGATTGATGGATGATGAGGGGGAAGGATGGATGGATGGATGGATGGATGATGAGTGGGTGGGTGAAAGGATGGATGATGAGGGGGTGGGTGAAAGGATGGATGGATGAATGAGGGAAAGGATGGATGTATGATGAGGGGGTGGGTGAAAGGATGGATGGATGATGAGGGGATGGATGGATGGATGGATGATGAGGGGGTGGGTGAAAGGATGTATGGATGATGAGGGGAAGGATGGATGGATGGTGAGGGGATGGATGATGAGGGGGTGGGTGGATGGATGGATGATGAGGGGAAGGATGGATGGTTGGATGATGAGGGGGTGGGTGAAAGGATGAATGGATGGATGGATGATGAGGGGAAGGATGGATGGATGGATGGATGATGGGTGGGTGGGTGGATGGATGGATGGATGGATGATGAGGGGAAGGATGGATGGATGGATGATGAGTGGGTGGGTGAAAGGATGGATGGATGGAGAGTGGGTGGGTGAAAGGATGGATGGATGAGGAGTGGGTGGGTGGATGGATGGATGGATGGATGGATGGATGATGAGTGGGTGG
Source organism: Lissotriton helveticus (assembly GCF_964261635.1). NCBI lineage: Eukaryota > Metazoa > Chordata > Amphibia > Caudata > Salamandridae > Lissotriton > Lissotriton helveticus. Next base: position 795,315,382 of record NC_136072.1, read on the forward strand.
GTGGGTGGGTGAAAGGATGGATGGATGAGTGGGTGGGTGAATGGTGGGTGGGTGAAAGGATGGATGAGTAGATAGGTGGGTGGGTGGATGGTGGGTGGGTGAAAGGATGGATGGGTGGGTGGATGGTTGGGTGGATGATGGGTGGGTGGGTGGATGAGTGAAATGATGGATGGATTGATGGATTGATAAGTGCAAGGGTGAATGAATGGACATATGAGTGAAAGGGTGGATGTAAGGATGGATGAGTGAGTGAAAGGGAGGGTAGATGGACAAAAGGATGAATAGATGTGTGAAGGAGGGAAATGATAGATGGATGAGTGATAGGGTCAATGGATGGATTCATGAGTGGATGAGTAGATGGATGGGTGGGTGGGTGGATGAATGGATGGAAGGAAGGTTGGCTAAGGGAAAAGGTCGATGGAGAGAGAAAGGGAGGATGACTAAAAGAGTGGATGGGTGGAAGGATTATTAAGTGAAAGGATGGCTGGATTGGTGAAAGGGTAAATGGCTGGATGGATGAGTGAATGGATGGATGGGATGAAGAGTGGATGGATAAGTGTACAGATGGATTGGGTGAAAGGGTGGATGGATGAGTGAAAGGATGGATGAAGGGATGGATGAGTGAAATGATAGATGGAAGGATACATGATGGATAGGTTTGCAAATGGTTGAATATGTTTGGAAATGGCTGGACTTACTTATATACTATTGCGCGACCTCTGATGTGTCTGTAAAACGTACCTATTGTCCTGAAGTTTTGTCCTGAATTTTGACCTCCTGTCCTGAATTTGTGTCCTGAATATTGACCCTTTGTCCTGAATTTTTACACTCACCGTCCTGAATTTGCACCAATGCCAGTTGGTCACCCTAGATCCGAGTAGAGCATCTACTCATGTGGCAGAAAAAAGCAGCATGCTCTTGCACTGCGCATGGTGCCGTTCACTCTGATATTACCGCGCGGGACAAACACGCGGCGCCAAAAATCTGCGCGAATGGTGCGAAGTAATGCACTCCGCCGCTTGTGGAAATCCGCGTAGCTCGGTGGAGTTTTTTCGTCATTTTGCAGAGTTCTGCATAGCGGAACTCCGCGAACTCCGCCCAGGCCAAATACTTTTTTTTTAATTAAGCCTGACTGCTGTTGCACTGTGCTAAGCTACCTGAGGATGAGCACAGGGTTTATTTTTAATTGCCCTTATTGAATTTTCAAATGCAAACAAAAATAAAATTTTACAAATAAAAAATGTCAGCTGAACACATCACCCAATCTCGAAAGATGGCATCAGTACATGGCTATTTAGTCATCACATATAATAGCAGGACAGCATGATTCATGAGGAGTAGGACCTATCCATGTAGGGATCTAAATAGAGAGAGGACGCTCACCAGTGGGTGGATTAGGGAGAAAGTTCAATCAGTAGTGCTGTCTTCTAGAGTGTGGCGGTACGTGTGGTACGTGCGGTACGTGCTGAAGGGCAGCAGTGCCCAGGCCTAATTCTGACCTTACTGTACCAGCTCTATACTCGAGGTCAGCGTGACCTTCAGTTACTTGGGTTGTATCTGAGCAGCATATTAAAAGAAGCGTGCCCTGCTGCTTGCAGTGGCTGGGGCAGAGGGCTCGCACAACGGACGTAAAATAAAAGAGCAACAGCGGGGGTAGAGTGCGCCTCTCACACCCCAGGCCCCGGGGGTGTTAATCACAGACAGGCCTCTGGCAGTTTGCACTGCACCTGGTATGTTTATTACTGGTGCCCCTCGCCCGAAACACCCACATTGTTCGAAATGACGTTTCTACCAGGCTCTCCAAACAAACACCAGTTGTTGCTGCCTTTGGAGTACAAAGAATGCGCGTGAGAGCGAGCAAGGGAGAGTGCCTGTGTGTTCGCGTTTACTATTTATATATATATATGTGCGTGTGTGTGTGCTTGTGCATCTGTTAGAGTGTGTGTGCTTGTGCCGTTTGTAGGAATCACCTTCTGACGTAGCATGGTCCTCAGTACATCCTGATGTCCAAGGAAAGTGCACTCTGCCCCAGCCTGTGTTAGATGTGCTTTCTGTCTATCAGGGAGATGTTTACAATGCTGTTGACAGCAGGCGCACAACACTCATTGCCCTCAAAGGGCTTCAAACCTTCCCCCCCCCCCCCCCTCTCGTGTGTGGCAGCCCGGGCTGAGACACTTCCCGGGCCCGCTCACAGCCGCACCCGAGCACTTCACAGGTCTTTAACCCTCTGCGTGCTCGTGACGGAACCATTCCGTCATGAGCCACGGTGGGGCTGTGCTGGTGACGGAATGGTTCCATCACGGCCCAGACGCCGCGCCGGCGTGCCGCTGATTCCGCGCCTGCGCTGAGCGTTTCATTGAGCGGGCGGGGCCGTGACGGAACCATTCTGTCACAAGCACAGCGCCACCGCGGCTCGTGACGAAGTGGTTCCGTCAAGAGCATGGGGGCGCGCGCGGCCCACCCCTGCCCCCTAGCGCCACGGCGGAATTACCGCCGCGGCCAAGGGGTTAAAAGACCTTGTGCTTGTTAATGGGGCTTTGTTGTTGTTTCACCCCTTCTAAGAGCCCCTGCAGCTCGACTCTGCCGATTGCCTAATGATTCAGGCCCCCCCCCCCTGAAATTTTTTCTTAGCCACCTCCCGAAATGTGACTCTAGTTGCGCCTCTGGTTGACAGTGATGTACATTTCCTGAGTTTGTGAAGGACGTCTACACTTCCACAGCCACAGTCATGTACAGGGCATAATTCCTGAAAAAAGAAGTGGGGGTACTGACATAGTTTGGCAGTATGCAAGTGACATCACGACGCACGACATCACGGTGCACGACAAACGGCGCACGACATCCTGCATGGCATTACAGGAATTTACATAATTGAAAGTGTCAACACAAGCTCCGACTTTACAGGAAGTGGCTTCATAAGAAGTTACATCAGATCTAAAGCCCTCACATATATGTTTAGCAAGTCTATCATGTGTACGCTTGAGCGCATTGCGAGGAAAATAGCACACTGAGCTATGGAAGATGATATGTGACTTCTACACCATGCGGTTCCCCAGTTTTATGTAACACATCCTGTACATTCATTTACAAACGTATATAATTTATTGCACAAGTAATATGCATATGTTGATGTAAAGCGCTCTGACACCCTGCATTGAAAAGAGTAGTGCTATACAAGGAAAAATAGTGGTACTTAAATTATTTCAACACCCCCTCAGGGGAAGTAAGCTCTATATAAATGCAATTTGCTTTGTGTAAATACTGGGAAAGACCATCACACCTTATACTCTTACAGTGCATGCATATCTCCTAAACAGGGACTGAACAAAGTGAAAAGCTGCCTCTCTTAAGTATGTGGGAAGTGCTAACAAGGTGTGAGCTTTTGTTTCCCCTCTGCTTCATTTGCATCAGGTGTGAAGCTCCTGATTGCTCCCAACCAAGAGACTCGAACAAAAGGAGGCCTGATGACCCCTCAAATTCGGCCTTTGTTATGGGCCAAGCAGGAGTCTAAAATAAGACAGCCATGTCACAGCCTGTATGTTGTTGCTTGTTGGAGATGGAAAGCAGACAACATGCAGGCTCTGCTGAAAGTGTCCCGGTGTATGGAAATTACACCTGGACGAGTTCAGCACATTATTCAGTGGAGCCCAAATTCTTGGCAGGGTGGACAGCGTTCACCCTGTGAAAAAAGTAGGCGGACGCGGTCCACCCGCATGTCCTCCCGACTCGTGCCCTGGAGATGTACTACTGGCTGAGTGTGTGAGGGAAGCCAGCACTACTGCTGTAGCTCTGCTACGTGTATGTCTGCTGTCACACAAGCAGCACCTAGGCTCCGTGCCAATAAATGCAGCATATTACTTTTGAACCCTCTGCTATACTTGCTGTGTGTTTGCAAGGGGGTAACAAAAAAAGTCAATACTCCCGCCCCCACCGCACTTTGAACCAAATCTTTAATGACACCGAGTGCGTGAAGCAGGTAAGCCCAACACTTGCTAGATTAGTTCTTTTCACCTGTACAATCTCCTATCCATCCAATCACATCACACCCTTTTATTCATACATTCTTTGATCTTTCAGCCCATGCTTTCATTATTCCATCGATCTATTGACATTCCATTGACATTCCATTCTTCATCCATGAGTGCATGGATTCATTCATCTATCCTTTTCCTCATACACTTACCCTTTCACTTTTCCATCCATCTATCCATCCATCCTTTCATCATCCCACCCAGTCAATTACCATTTCCTTCACACATTCCATCCAGCCCTCCTTTCACACTTCCACCCTTTTGTTTTTGCACTCTTTCATCTAACCTCCAATCTACCCTCTCAACATTTCACTAATAGATCACTTCACCCCTCCGCCAAACCTTACACCCTTCACCCCTCCATCCTTTCACCCTTCCTTTGTTGTTTTTAACCTATCTTCTTTTCCCCTCTTCTATCTAACATTATTTTTTAATTCAGAAGTTTTCATCATTTATTTTTCTTGAAATGGACTCACCTAACCCTGCCTCACTCTTACCTTAAAAGTTTAATGAGAAAACGAATCACCTTTCACTGAGACCCAGATTACTATGCCAATGGGTACATAAGCTGCTAACGTGGGGGCTTCCTTAAGGTACTGTGTGCAGAAAAGCCTTCAAGCTGCTGCCCTTTCTGTAGTTTGTGTGCGTTTGTGTGAAGGCAGTCTGGTCGCCATCTTGCATAAATTCTGCATGTGTTTAATGGCTGTTCTACATCTGTCAGCCGTACACAGGGAGGAGCGCACAGCTTCTCCCTGTGATACATATGCACTGCGCAGGAGTAAAGCTTGCACTTTCTCTGTGCACACTGTCACTAAAACTATTTTATGTGTGTTTGCAACCTTTACTTCTGCAGTCTGTGCTGTGCCTACACTGCGTGTGAGGGAAATCTACACTGCTGCTGCCAGTGATTTACCTGTTCTAGGCGCAGCTGGAGGGCGCTAGAGGTAGAAAAAGATAGTAAAACAGTGAAAAACGGAGAAAGCAGAGATGCAAAGGAAACTGACGGTGAGATAAAGAGTATGTATGGTAAGGAATGAGTCAAGAGGTGGAAACAAGACTTAGGAGCCTTGGTGTTCGGCAGCCTCCGTATTTGTTGGTGCCCGCAGCAGGTTCCAAAAAAAAACTTTGGGTCCCTACTTTTACAGATTAAGCACTGAAAAGCTGCCAAGTGGCGACACGTCATATCTTATTTTATGCTAGTCCTTGTTTGTTTTTGTTTTTGGGCCGCCAACTTGTTATGTTGCTTTTTATAGTTTTAATACTGTAGAAACTCAGCACTCCCACTGTGCACAGTGACTTTACAATTGTCTGAAAGCGTCACACATGACATAGGGGCCCCTTGACAGCTGTGTGTACGTGTGAATGAAGCTTGCACTGATGTAGCCGAAGCTATATCTGTTTTGTCTGTAGGAGATGCATACAAAAAAGGCAAAAGGTGCTTAGCCTTGGACATATAAATAAATAAACAAAAGACTCCTGGACAGAAGTCCATTTTGGGTGTAATGGAGTCCCCTGCATTATCTGCCATGAAGGGGATGTTAACTTAAGCCTCAAGGCCCACTGGGCCACTGTTTTTATTCCCTAAGGCCTCAAGGTAATTTTACATGTATAGCGCAGGAATGTCGATTTGTGGGGGATTAACTGAGATTGAGGGGAGGAGGGCAAGGGATTCTCTGCTCTGTTTGTTTTTCTTCTGACGGAGGCAGCTGTTGGGATTCTCAACAGCAAGATTATTGCACAATGAGCCGCTCAGATACCCCTAAGCCCAGCAGAGCCCAAACACCAAAGCCCAGTGGCACCAAAATGGAATTGGTGTCCTCTGAGGGTCAAGGTACAAGGGCACCGGAAAGCCCCCCTCTGCTACCAGCGACAGGTGGCGGCATTAAGGCCTCCCCTTTGCATCTCACAACACAGCCCCCACCCCTTGCATACCTTGCACTCCAGACCCTTTCGAACCTCATACCACAGGCTCCAGGTCTCCAGCAGACTGACTAGCAGTCAGGGAAGGCAGGGCTACTCTTATCCAATTAAGCCAACATTCTTTTTTTGGGAGGAGTGCAATTAAACCAGTGGCTGGTTTAATGCCTTTCGTACCATACATGTGACAAGGTATACTTTTCCTTTAACTATGAGCATATCCACTTTGAGCATGATCAAGGAGAAAGCTCTTCTCCCAGAGATGCTCTGAGACTTTAGTAAGAAAAGAATCCAATGTATGAGCAGTCAGATGATGGAAAACGTGCTAATAAGTGTCACCTTAACTCAAGTGGTAGCATATTTATTTGAGAGAAGAGCATGAGAGTATGCTTTCTCCCAAATATAGATTTTCTTGTGAGGTCACAATGCTATATTAAGATATTCCTAGACACAGACAGATGTAGCCAGCACCGATGAAGCAGGTGCTGTTTTTCACATTACAAGCCCACAACATGGCTCTCTATGGGGACGTTATTGTCTCTGCACCCATAAATCAGGCCGAAGTGTTCAGGAAAAACCTGGAAGGAAATGTAGGCTGCTAACAACGTAGCTTTAGAGTAGGACTCCTCTTTTAAAATGTGAATGAAATCAGTTATGCATTTTTTGGAAAAGGTATCGATTTATGGTACAGGCACATTCTCTTCAGAGCGAACATAATTTGGGAAGATTTGCAGTGTAATCCGTAGGCCACAGCCCCCCCTCTTGTAAACGCTGTTTACTGTTAGTGTCTGTGCCGCGCGCTTTATAAAATACCCGTTGCACTCCCTCGAGGCCTGCCTGAGCCACATCGCGTGCGCGGCGCGTGCTTCGGACAGGTGCAGCATTCCCGACACTTCCTCGGCGCACGCGCTCAGGGCTCATCTAGGACGCCTGGAGCACACTGCGGGAGAGGGTGACAGGTGCGAAGTTCCTGACTTTTCTTTCAGGCTCTAAGACTGCTGCCGCGGGCACGGCACATCCCTGGCGGCTGACTGAGGAGGGAGCTGGAGAGTAAATGGAGTCATTCTGTGCTAGGCGTGGTGTTGCACCAGAAACAGAATCGTCTAGTGAAGTTAGAGGAGGCAATGTGACTAGTTGTGATTCTGAGTTAGATTGAAGTAAAGGCAGCAGTGTTGTATACAGTGCTTTAAATGGGAAAACGTAGATGCAGGTATTCATTAAATTGAGCAAGTGGGCGGGGTTAGAGACGGAGTTAGACATGGTACAAAAACACTTCTATTGAGTATTCATGTTGTCCTTGCATTGTCCTGGATAGTGGTCTCAAACTTTCCATTGTGCAGATTAACAAGTAAAACCCCGAATGAGCCAAGCCATCAACAGTACTTATAGCACTTTCAGGCTAATAATCAATGTGCTCTAGGACGAGAGAGACTCTGGCACTTACACTAGTTGTGCAACAGAACAAAATGTGAGAAATGTATCAATCCAAACAAAATATGTTAACTCATTCTACAAAGTGAAGGTGAAACAACCAATGCTCATGTTTTCTTGTTTTGAATTATTTGCAGGTTCTTAATATCATAATATTTCTAATGTTCCTACTTGATTGCATTTGGAGCAATCTTTGAATATTCAAGGGTGCACACACACAAACAAGCATTCCACTTAATTCTTTTCAAATACCTCCTGATTCTGTTCCTCTCAAACACACACTCTGTTTTCACATCTCTAAGCTTGAGGTCCCTGCTGCACTCACCTCTCTCCTGTTTGTAGCTAATTCTGTCCCACTCTCGTTACCCCAATTGTATCCTATCACTTTCTCTCATCACTCTTTCTATTTCTAATCTGCCCTCTCCGCGCCTCTCTACCTCTTTCCATAACCGCCTGGATGTCTTCCATATCTCTGTCTGCCCTTACCCCTTCTGCCTCTCTACCTTTTCGTACTTTAAACACTCTGCTCCTTCCCCCTCACTCTTCACCTTTACTCACACCCATTTTCCCTCCTCTCCCCTCGGCATGAGGCCCCACGGCCGGAGAGCTTGCACTGGCAGGCAGTGAACACTGCAGGGCCCTGAGTATGTGCAGAGTCCAGCGGGGTAGAGGTCAGGAGAAGAACAATACTGGCCTCCAATGGGAAGGTCAATTGACCTGCCCCACCTCACCAGGGCACCAAGGATACTGCTTAAGCCATCTTCACCACCTCATCCCCGCCCATCATGGACTCAATGTCTCTGCGGGCGGGGTGGAATCACAGGGACAAGTGAGTCATGAGAAAGACACTCAGGGGCAGATTTACAAGCCCCTTGCGCCTTTTTTACACCGCAGTTGCTTCACTTTTGTGTCGCAGTGGCGGCGCAAAATAGGCGCCATGGTGCGGTGTATTTACAACGTGACGCATCTGGGAGGTGCGTCACGTTGTAAAGCCCTGCGCCAGAAGTAGGCGTTCCGGTGCGGGGGGGGGAGCGTTCCGGCGCAGGAACGCCTCCTAAAAGTGGCTGAGTGAAATCTACAAGATTTCCCTCAGTCACTTTTAATCCCATGCTGCGTCAAAACCCTGTGCCTGCTTGAAGCAGGCGTAAGGATTGATGCAGCATTGTACAGATAGGGCACCCCGGAGCCTTGCTGGAGCTGTGTCGCACTTGCGGCGCAACTCCAGCAATGTGCCAACTTTACGGCACAGATGCGTCACGCATCTGTCTGTTTTTGCCCCATGGTGCGCCGCATTTACAATGCGGCGCATCTATGGTGGCGGAGCCCTGACGCACAATAACTGGCGCATCCCTGCTGATATGCAGGGATGCGCCCGTTATTGTAAATCTGCCCCACAGACTCCAGTGGGAGGCCGAGGGGTGAAAATGGCCCTTTGTGCCTACGTTCCTCCATGGACCCAGCATCGATGCCAGGCAGCCGGGTGATGAGGACAAGGAGAGGCTCCATATGGGTAGGATGGGAGCAACAAGCTGTTACAGAACACCCGGGGAATGGAGGAGAGAGAGGATCACACGGCTTCTATATTTCATTTACTCTTAGGCTGGGAGAGCAGAGGGTATCTGTTGCGACACGTACACGATAGCTATAACAAGAAAGTAACATTTAAAACATTACTCAGTGGATTCAAGGTGTGGAAGGCTGTTAGAAAAATGCTGGGTATAGGGAGATGGTCCTTTTACACTCCCCTAGAAAACAATCCACTTCTTCCAGGAATTTTTAATGACAGGTATATTCATAAGTGGTTGGATGTGGGGATTGTTCAAATAGGCTGTCTACTCTCCTCGGATGGGATTCATTCTTTTGAAGAACTAAAAAATGACTTCAGCCTGGCTTGGCAAGACTTTTTCAAGTACCTTCAAATTAGAGACTTCTTGTCTCGCAAGGTAGGGGGAGGGGGTCTTGAAAAAAACAATTTGGTGGAGACTATAATTCATGGCAAAAAAATACTATTGGGGGGATTTATTCACTTATTAATGCACTGTTTCCGGACGATATGGTAAAAACGTCACAGAAATGGCAAGAGAAAGTTGGATTGTCTGATGCCAAATTTAATTATGCTTTTTTAATATCACAAACGATTCTCTTGTCAACGAAACTGCAAGCACAATTTTTTAAAACTTGCTTCTTTTTATATTATACTCCAGATAAAATAGCTAAGTGGGGAAGTGGTAAAAGCACATGCTGTCCTAGATGCAGGCTCTATAGTGCTGACCCAGTGCACATCTTCTCTACTTGTGATGGATTAATATCTATCAAACAAGACATTGGGAGGTTTTATCAACAGTGCTGCAAAGCCCGATAGTTTTATCTAGCGATGTTATCCTACTTGGGGCACCAGATCCTAACAATGCCATAGTGGGGCATGAACTCATATTCATAGCTATGGCTGGTTTTAGGCTATGTATTGCTTCAGCTTGGCTAGACTCTACTGCTCCTTCATTTCAACAATGGTTAGCTAGATTTCTTGCCATCTAAAATATGGAAAGCTCCATTTATAAACGGAAGGGCAGAAGGCGATGCAAAAGAGGGTTAGAAATTTGGACTCCCCTATTGGAATGGTGCCAGTCTCAAGGCAGGAATTGAATAAATGTATTCTTAGTCTAAGCTGAAGCTAGGAACAACACCTCTCTGTAAATGTTATGAGATAATTCATGTAAATGTAAATATATGCATTCTCGTCTGACCGGTGGGGGGGAGGAAGGGTGAAAAATTGTTGTTCAAAAAACTGAATAAAGATATTTAAAAAAAAGAAACAATTGATGGATGGAATGCTGAACAATGCAAACATTCACCCCCAGTCACAAGGATCTGGGTTTAATCCAGCATTCTTTTGCTCACCTAGCCGCCCCAGTTTTAACCCAGCCATATGCAAATCAGTCTTGACCCTGTTCCTTATGGGAACAGTCCAACCCGAACTGCCAAGCCAGGTCCTCCCTGGATCGGAAACAAGCATCCTGGGACCGGTTTCGGGGCATCACCTCTCATCACACAGGCTACCTTGAATCCAGTGGCGCAGTGAGCACGGGACCCACGTCTGGGCATACCCTTCCCACTTAGGGCGCCAAATGCAAAAGAAACAAATGATGGACGGAATGCTGAACAATGCAAACATTCACCCCTAGTCACAAGGATCTGGGTTTAATCCAACATTCTTTTGCTCACCAAGCCACCTCAGTTTGAACCCAGCCGTATGCAAATCAGTCTTGACCCTGATCCCTATGACAGCAGTCCAGCCCAAACTGCCAAGCCAGTCCTCCCTGAACCGTAAACAAGCTTCCTGGGACCAGAGGAGTCAAGCTAGTCTGACTGATGAGGGGTGAAACCTCAAAACCAGTCCCATGATGCTTGTTTCCAGTTCAGGGAGGACCTGGCATGGCAGTTCGGCCTGGACTGCTCCCACAGGGATCAGGGTCAAGACTGATTTGTATACGGCTGGGATCAAACTGGAATGACATGGGGAGCAAAAAACGAAGGATTTAGGCCCAGATCTCTGTTCTGGGGTGAATGTATGACATTGTTCTGCATTCTGTCCATCAATTGCTCTTTTTGCGTGAGACAGAGGTCAGCAAATGCCTATTCCTACACAAAACCAGAAATCAAGTGAAGGTAGGGTAACCCAGTAATTGGGATTTAGGCAATACTATGGTAATATATAAAAAATTATACTGGCCGTACTTTAAGGGCCTAATGATTGATTACTCTTGAAAATGCCTCTTAATGCCCTTCTCTGGAATTACCACTACCTAGGGTTCTGGGAATTCTGGGGCCAGGAAAATAATGAGGATAAGTAGATTTTGAGACATAACATGGGGAAATTGGTGTTAACGCATATTTGCAACTTGACCCCTCACCCTAATCACCTATTTATTTGCTATACTGGAGGTGAGAGTCCATGGGAGGGAGTTTTGGAATGACATCACCGAGATCTGCGAGGCACATCTAGCAACTGAATAACTTTGCTCTGAACCACACCAGCACCGTTCCACTCCCAAGTGTGGAGCTCATACTCAGAGCTTTAGGTGGGATGAAAAAACTGGGGGGCCTCTCAAAGGGGCGTGGCCGATGTAATCAGGACGTGGCTTAAAACATGTATGCTAAAAATCTGCTAAAAATGTGCTGCTTCTGTTAGTGCATCCAAATATATAATAAATGAAGCAACATTACATCTACAACAAGCCAGGGCTATTGTCTTTTGGCAGTAGTTGTAAGTTGAATAAGATGAATAAGCAACAACTATTGCTTCATTTAATGGAATATTGAAAATGCTTCAGTTCTGAAATGACGAGACTGTGAAAGAACTATAATGAGTCTCTTTGAAGTTACATCAAAGGCAGTGAATGGTGGAACTATTTCACTACCCTAAGCTAAAGATTTTTTTTATCCTGAGGGTGACAGCAAAAATGGGAGCCCGATAGGGACCCGTCTCAGCACCTGCTTTTAACAGCTGCCAGTGCTGAGCACCTGCAGGACCTGGCCAACTTAAAGCCCTGCTCATACTGAATAATAACACAGCATCCTCTTGCAATAGAGTCGCACGAGGATGCTCAATACTACAGGGGGCAAGGAAGAATGAAGGGGGAGTGAGGGAAAGGTAATCAGATGGAGGATAATGAAAGCATACAGCCTGCTCTCCGACAGTTATGAACTGAAAGGTGCCCTATAATGAAAGCATTTTTCATGGCAGCTCGGGAGGTGACCAATGTGTGCGCTCCTCGAACTGTAAGTGCCTCGGGCCTGGGCCCAGCTCACCCATGCCAAATGTCGGCCATGTTCAGGTTTTTGTCATCTAACAGCACTCTTCTCAAAGCTTCATATTGTCCCCTGGTGTAAGGGATATCCTTGTTTATCTGAAGGATGAGAATTAAACTCGTCCTCAGCGACCTCCCCCAACACCCTTCCCAATCCAATGCTGGACAAGATCATGTCCACCCTCCTCCAAATCAAAGAGGACCTACACACCTTCAAAGAGCTACTCTGTGCACACCAAGACACAGCCTACCCACCACTACTTCCCCCATCAAGTCACACACCCATCCTACCCTCCCCCTCGCACAAAACTCCCCTCACTGGACCCCTACCCCTGCTCATAAACACACCACACACCCACACCGTACCAGCAATCCACTCTCGGAGTGCGACATACGCACCCTCCTCCACTCATATGACACCACTCCCCAAAATCACATAACCAACACACACCTGCCCATCCCCACAATTCAATCAAACCCTCTCAGGCCCCCGACACACAGCAACAGAGGCTCCGTCCCTATCAACCTTAAAAAAGTCCCCCTCATTATAGAACCTTCCACCTCCCTTATCACCCCACGGCTCAAGTGCACATTACTAAACTGCAGATTGGCCCATAGACACTCCTCCAACATTGCTGATCTCATAGAAGCACTGGACCTTGACCTAATCATCCTCACTGAAACTTGGTTAACAGAATCCTCTACACCAATCATTGACATTCTAGTCCCACCCAACTATCACATCATTAGACTTGACAGGACTGCCAAGGTAGGTGGTGGAATCGCTTGCATTTATAGGAACAACCTCTCCATTACTAGAATCACTTCCCCCACTCTCACCTCATGTGAATACATCTGCCTTGATGTCATTAGCATGGGCAAACCTGTATGCTCTCTGCACATCATTTACCATCCACCGGGGGACAACCTCATCTTCACCCAACAACTCATGGACATGATCACAACCAACTCCGGTCATCAAAACTCTCAAATTTTCCTTGGAGATTTTAACCTCCACTGGAACGACCACAATGACACGTTGGTAAATAGTTTCAAAAACTTCCTCAACGCTCCTGACCTCATCCAAATATGCAATATACCCCACCCATGACAAGGGCTCTATCCTCGACCTTATCATCTCCAAAGAGGAATCCACCCAACTGGAATCAATACAACCCTGTGACTGGTCAGACCACCACATTATCACATTCTTCATCAATGAAAAATTCAAATTAACTCAGTTCAACCCACCAAATCCAATACCTGGAAAAGAGACCTGACGAAACTCACCCCTAACTCATTACCTCCCTCCAGCTGCAATCTCCTCCTTCCCCCTACCGGCGCCTCAGACGTTCATGCGTTGACCGACCACTACCTCAACTCTATGACCACTATAATCAATGAGGCAGCCCCCCTACAACTAAAGAGGGTGCCCACTAAGATCTCTAACCCCTGGTACGATGGCAGACTCAACGAAGATAGACGTGCCATGCGACTTGCAGAGCGCACCTGGAGATCAGCTCCTTCGGCATTGCACCTTAAAGCTCTTAAGAAAAAGAGAAATGCCTACTTTAGGAAAATCAAACGTTCAAAATCAAACATCTTTAGCCTCCAGCTAGACCAAGCAAAAAACCGACCGAGGAAGCTGTTTGAGCTAATCAAAACACAATCCAAGGAACAGCCCAAACAATCACATAGCTCACTGCTCGTTACACCATCCTGTGAAGCCTTCTCAGCCTTCTTTACCCTTAAGACCGACAACATCAGGATTGATCTCCTAAAAGACCTTAGCCTTTACTCTAGTCTACACAGCATAACACCCACTGAAACAAAAAACAATGCCACATGGTCCTCATTTGACACCTACTCAGAAGAAACAATTGGCAAACTGCTCAGTAGCCTGAAACCTTCTAATCACCTCACAGACCCTCTTCCAGCTAACGCGGTAAAAGACTTCATCCCTCTGCTCCTCCCACTGTGGACCAAAATTGTCAGCAGCTCACTTCAACAAGGACTCATCCCCGACTCCCTCAGAGTGGGTCAAGTCACACCTATTATCAAGAAACCAACAGCTGACCCCACAGACCTGAACAACTACCGTCCTATTTCCAATATCCCCACCCTGGCCAAACTATTGGAAAAATGCGTACAACTCCAGTTAACAAAACACATTGAACAGTTTGACCTCCTCAACCCTCATCAATCAGGCTTCCGATCAGGTCACAGCACAGAGACAGCTATGACACACATAATTGATGACGTCCCCCAAATCCTAGATCAGAACGATACCTGCCTCCTCATCTTACTTGATCTCTCCTCAGCATTTGACGCTGTCAAACACAAGAACTTACTCGAGCTGTTAAATACCAGAATGGGTCTATCAGGGACCGTTCTCAAGTGGTTTACCTCCTTTCTGCATAACAGATCACAGAAATTCAAGAGCAACAACTTGATGTCCTCACCTATGCCTGTTACATTAGGCGTCCCTCAAGGCTCTTCCCTATCCCCAACACTGTTCAACCTATTCATGGAGTCTCTCTCCACCTTGTTACAAGCATCCAATGTACACTTTCATATGTATGCCGACGACACCCAGCTCTATCTCAAACTTCAATCCCCCGAAGACATCAAATTGCTGAACTCAACGCTCAGAAACACCCAAACATGGCTGGCCGAAAATCACTTCAAACTTAATGCTCTTAAAACTGAGTTCCTTCTGATCACACCTCTCGCAAAAATCTCCACCACTCAAACACGTGGCTTAAACACCTAACTGCACTCAACATCCAACCTACCATCGTGGACTCCGCAAAATCCCTTGGCATAACACTGGACACCAACCTCAATATGCAACACCATATCAGCAAGGCAATAAAGGGAGCTAACTTCCAAATAAATACTCTGAGGAAACTTAAACCTTTTCTCCCAGCTAAAGACTTCCAAACTGCAGTACAAGCCCTAGTCATTCCTCGGATAGACTACGGAAACGGCGCCCTCTGCGGACTCCCCCTATCAACAACCGCACCCCTAAAAGCCTCACTGAACTCTGCTGCGAGACTCATCACTGGATCAAAAAAACGCTCACATATCTCCCCTGACTTGAGATCCCTGAATTGGCTGCCTTTCGAAGCCAGAATCCATTTGAAAATCGCCTGTATGACTCACAGGGCTGTACACCATAACTCACCCAGCTACCTCACTCAGAAGCTGACCATCTCAGGTGGCTCAAGAAATACTAGAAGCACAAAAAATCTTCTTCTGAAACCTCGAAGATTCCGGAAGGAAAAAACGTATAAACGATCCTTTTCAGGAATGGCACCTAGGATCTGGAACTCACTCCCCCCAGAAGCCAGACTTATCTCCTCCACTGCATTTTTCAAGAAGGAAGTAAAAGCTATCCTCATGGCTAAATTCACTTGAACATTGACCCTGGATATTTTTACACCCATGTATTATCTGTATCTGTTTGAGTTAGTATGCTCCCATTGTAACTTCCCCCCCTTTAGATGCCCTTTTATTTACCTTCGTTTATTCTGTGATCAGAGATTTTGTTCAATACCTGCTTGTTTTTATTATCCCTTGCTTTTATTTTTTGTAAAGCGCTCTGATATCTGCAAAGATCTTGTTCGTGCTGTATAAAGCTCTCAAAATAAATAAAAAATAAATTAAAAGGTTTCAAAAACCTTAGACAATGGATGTCATCAGCTGGTACCCAAGATCGATTCTGTTGCCCCTATCTGAACAAGCACACTAAGAAATTGTGTTTTGGAAACTCTTGATGCTGGAATTTCCTGTATATTAACTTGGGGCAACTAAATACTAGCACAGGACCCATGTGTAACAAAGAAAGAAGCCTGTCAAACATAGCAGGCTTCAATGGAGGAACATGAAGTGATGGAAGAACCCTTTAACTGCAAAGTATTTCAAGTCTCATAAGCACAGGTTCATTATATTCTGGGGCACTTGTAATAAGGTGGACAAGATAGCCACCACGTTTGTGACAGAGTAATAGCTCCTCAAACTCTATTTCAGGCGGTTCGCCTGTACCCAGATAAAACAGAGCTGGTTTGTTTTACCCTGTCACAGTTACAGGGATAAAGTGATTGATGCTGATATCTAACTGCAACCTGCAGCAAATCACATGTTCAAATCCTGACGTGGCCGACTCATTTTTTTATCTTTCCAAGGTTGGTAAAACAAGTGTCAATGAGCTGGTTAATAGTATTGAAATGGAAAAATGTGCAGTAGAAGTAATCTTTGAGCGATCGCACTAAGAGTTCTGTTTTTTCTCAACTCTCAAAGGGCCATATGTATGAAAGTTACATTTTGCGATTCTCAAATAGCGATTTTTAGAGAATCGCTATTTGAGAATCGTAAAATGCTATGTATGTAGGATTTGCAAATAATTTTGCGAATCCTACATATTCCTTAATTGCGAATCAGAAATTGCAATTCACAATTAAGGAATACCTCCCCATTCATTCCTATGGGCCTAGAGGCCCATAGGAATGAATGGGAAGACATTCTCAATTTGCGATTCTCAATTAGAGAATCGCAAATTGAGAATGCAATTTCAAGGGTGCCAGGGTGTAAAAAGGACACCCTGTTGCACCCCTGAAATGTGCATGAGCGCCCATGTGGCACACATACATGCCCTAAGGGCATGTATGTGTGCCACGTGGCACTTTGAAAAATGCAAAAAAAGTGAATTTTTCAGAGAAATCGCAAATTACCACCAACTTGAAGTTGGTGGTAATTTGCGATTCCTTATGGCCAAATTGCACTTTTTCTGGGCCTCATACATTGGATTTAAGGAATCGCAATTTGCGATTCCTTAAATACAATCGCAAAATAGGGAATCACAAATTTGCGATTTCTTATTTTGCGAGGCTGTTTTGCTTACATACATACCACTTAGCTATTTTTCGATCGCAAATGCCGAAATTCGGCGAATTTCGGCCTTTGCAATCGCAAAATTGCCTTCATACATATGGCCCAAAGTCTCTGATACTTTGACAATTTTTCCAGGGGATACCTTGCACAACACTCAGATATTTCTAGCCAGCAGAATTGGCCTTGGATTCTGTCTTTACTGTGCCATTAGTTTTTTTTCTTGCTGCTATGTTCGGATATATGTATGAATGTATGTGCTTTGCACTGGAACAGTATACTTTTGAGCTGGGAAATGTGCCTAGGCCAGTGGAGGCCGTAAAAAATGTAAGTATTGTGAAGGATTCAACACTGTTATGAATGAAATAAATCAATATAATGCAATCCACATGCTTCGTTACCTTAGGATGCTTTGTAAAAGCGCTACCATTGTTGCTGAAAATGTCTGTCAAGTAGTGGTACGAGCGAAGATTCTGGTCAGATAGATTATTTTAGTTCCCTATATTTAGTGTTAGGAAAGTTATACAAAGCATCCAACAGATACAGAGCTTGGCTGCACAGTTTTTACTGATACTCCACCCAGATGGTAGCACGTCTAACCAAACACAATAAGATGATGGACGGAGCGCTGAAACTTTTCACAAACTCACTCCCAGTCAATATTAGATCTGGGTTGAATCTATCATCGTACTTTTGCTCACTTCGCCCCCCAGTTCAGACCCAGCCATATGTAAATCAGTCTTGACCCTGTTCCTCATGGGAACGGTCCAGCCCGAACTGTCAAGCCAGGTCTTCCCTGGACCGGAAACAAGCAACCAGGAAAAGCCAACCCCCCCCACCATCCAGAGCACCCTTGGCACTTGGACAGGTGGGAAAATTAGCTAGTCAGGTAGGCGTGCAACCTCCAGGCTAGTACCACCCCTAAAGTGACCTACTGTGAGGTGGCCTCAATTTTTCAGAAGGAGCCATCTTTGTGATGGTATACCTAGGAAATCTGGAACAGGGTTATGCCCACTTCCCACTTCCCACTTCCCACAGAAAGTGTTCATATAGGGGGCGTAGTGACCCCAAGGGTCTGTAGCCAATTGGCTACTAACCTACACCCCCAACACCCCTAAATTCAGTATTTAGTGAAGCCCCTGGCAGCAGAGAAGCAGATCCTGATGACCTAAGAAGAGAGAGGTCACAGAAGAGCCGCAAAAACAGAGAAGAGAGGAGAAGCAGCTGACCTGGTACCAACCCTGCCGGCCTGTCTGCATCCCTCGTCGAAAACAGTGCCAAAGTCGACTCGTCCTGCAGTTGTGAGTCAAGAAACTTGGGAGGGGGGAGGAGGAGCTTCGCGGGCATCCATGATGGTCGCGTGAGCACAGAGCTCCCGAGACCTGCGCCGCCCTTCGCAAATATCCTGATAATATCCTGTTTCTGAAGATGGGCTTTTGAAGGCGATCCTCGGCTGAACTCAATATTCCTTTCAGAATTGAAATCGGACGTCGGGGGCCACTTCTACATCGACTCGTGTTTCTGCGACCTGCCCCGGAACGAGACCGGGGGCTCTGCTGACTCTCAGGCCGAGGAGTAGTTGAACAACATCGGCCAGAGGGGTCTTCCCCAGGCGGCCTCACTTCAACTTTCAGTTTTACTTTCCTACTCCGGGCTCTGATTGACTGGCATTCCTTCTGATCTACTCCAGATCTGGCTGAGTCTACTCTACTGCTGTGTGCCTTCCTCAGTGAGGGTCCGGCTTCCAGCCCTATTGGATTTTCTCTCCTTTTGCCCATTTCGTGTACTTTGGCCTCATCGTGGTTGGCCATTTTCAACAGGTCGCGAGGGCCCCTCCGGGGCTCTGTCCCCAAGATGGCCACCAAACCGGACACTGAGAAGCGCAAGACGAAAACGCCTTACCGCGGGGGACTAACTCAAACTAATGTGATGGACCGTTACACCCATCCTAAAGGGTCCCCCAGCGGCACCGGCCGTACTCCTGAGGACCCATCGGTGGACCTTGCTGAGCCCTCTGAGGTATCGCTTCAAGATGTCATGAGCGCCATCGCCAGTATGAAGGCCTCTATGGGACAGCAGTACGAGGCCCTCGCCTCCAAGATCGATACGGTGGCTGTCGATGTTACGCTGATTAGAGCGTACCTGGCGAAGACCAATGAAAGGGTAAAGGCTTTGGATTCAAAGACCTCCAGCCCGACGACTAAGCATGGGCGTAAAATCCGTTCCGCTCACGGATTTTGTGGATTTTTGGTAAATCCGCAATCCGCGAACTCCCGCGAATTTACTGAAAATCCGCGAATCCGCGAGCGGCGGATTCGGGGGGCAAAAGTTCAAGCCTTCAAGCTTGAAGTTGTAACTATTTTAGGATGGCGCCGGCAAGCTGCCAGCGCCATCCTAAAATTGTTACAAAGTCAGCTAAGTTAGCTTCAACAGGAAGCACTAATAGATCAAATAAAGCAGGTGCTCGAGGACCTGCTTTATTTTATCTATTAGTGCTTCCTGATCGGTCTCTGACCTTTTATACACACAAGAGGCATGGACTCGCATGGAAGCCGGATAGAGGCCTTTGCATCCTTGACTTTCACGAGCGCAATCCTCGTGCTGTTCCTGTGGCCAGGAGCTGAAGGGACCCCTGCACCCTTCGGGGTGAGTGAGGTCACTTCCTGTGGTCCTGCAACATGAACACAGAGCCCAGAGCATTTTCTCCCCAGAGGCGGAGTGAACTTTTCACATTGATGGACGCATTACCTTTTCTCAAGTCATCCGAATGGATTTTTTTATTGAGGAAAGAAAGTGTGTGCATCTCCCTGAGCCACTGTACCAATTAAATCATTGTGTATCCATTTCGAATGAACCACTTAAAGCTTTGAAAAATAGCTGTCAAAGGGATGCCTACTGTTTAAACCTTTAAACAATAACAAGCTGCCTTTGCTGACATATATGTTAAGTGCCTTAAACATCTGTGCAACGAACTTAAAGTCATATCGCCGGAATACCAAAATGTGACCGCGTTCCTCAGCACGGCAGGCCAGTTTGGCCTGTAATGGGCCCCGCCCTCGCTGGGCCTCACTCAGTCAATGCCGCCCTGTGGTTACCCGAGTCATTTCTTTCTGCAGATGGGTAAGTGAGTGGGGTGTACAGCTACAGTGCACATGCACCTAACCTCATCTCGCAACCACGAAGGGTGGCCTGTCAGGGGGAAGTTCATAAATAAATGTGGATCGATCCATGCTGAACAAAATATGTGACCGCATTATGGGGGGATTTATCAGGTGCAGCAGTAAGGGACCAGATGGCCAAATAGGAAGAACATTCACCGTCTGCAGTGCACGCAAAAGCTCAGTGTCTCTCTGAGTTAATCACGCTTGGTGTTTACGAGCTGTGCTGTTTATAGCATATGTGCTACCGGAGATACTGAATATGTAAAATCGTTATGGACAGTTGATCCAGCGGCCTATAGGAAATATGTCATAAACTACACTACCCAACTTTACTAATTACTCTATAAATCACTAATCAAACACAAAGGCCCATTAATCAAACATGACATATTTTGACCAACTGAATCATGTGGCCTAATTAACCTATTCACAAATTATATACATTTATATACAACCGCGGTAAATAAAAGACATCATATTAACAAACCTAACTATTTATTAAGCCACATATGGCGATTGAATCTAGCTAATGGTAACCTGAACCCCTGAAATAACAAGACCAGCTTGTTTTCAAAAGTAAGATTTTATTAATTAATATTTTGTTTTCATAAACTTAATTTTTTATTAAAAGCTTTTTATTAGAATCATTGCATATAAAGCATTATAAAATGCAAATTTTATTTTTGTAAATGAAAGTATTAATTTGGCATTTTTGAAAACCTAAGTCCCTAACTAAGCTAAATAGATGGAAGTAAAGTAAAGTCTTGAGGTCTCTTACGTGCTCCAAGTAAAGTCTGTCAGCACGACACCCTCATCCAAAGGTTAGAAAGCAGCAGCGTGACCCATCCACGGGGAATGGATTTTTATACCTTTCTGTGCTAAGCTAATCTAAGTAAAAGTAAATCTTTTCTGCAAAAGTCGGAGTCCCATTGGTCCACAAGTGACAAGCGAAATGTCACCACATATTTCAAAACATTAGTTCCGTCATATTCTTAGAGTCCATTGTCTCTACATTCGAGCTCCGAGGCTTCCTCTGGTTGCAACATTTTTTGTAAGAAATTGTCATTCATCTCATTTCATTTCCTCGGATGCAAAGTTATCAAATGTTCCTCCTGCCGGTTCCTGGCCTTGGCCTTGTCCGACTAGAAAATTGTCAGAGCCTCATAGCATTCACCAAACGTTACTTTGACGGAAACCTTTTTTTCAGAATGGACATTTCATGCTCCGTGCAGAATTTAAAATTCATCTCTTTAGTAAACTCGAGTATACTAGGCCCAAAGCAGTCAATTTAGTGTCACTAGTGTATAAACAAACACAAGAAAATGATTAATGTAAGAAATATTATTTATTCTGTTTCCACCCTCCATTAGCTAATTATTTAACCCATTAGTCTAATGTTACCTAGCAAAAGCAAACAAATAAAGCAGCATTTTATATCTACCAATCTTCATAAAATCCACGAAATTCTCAATGCACCTATAGAGAATAGTGTGACACCACATAGACAAGGAAAGCAAAATAAGCACATGCCACTTTTTAAATTCAGCCGCAATTAGTCATGACATGACAAAAAGACAAAATTAATTTATTACTTTGGCACGAACAAAAAGATGCAATAATAATGCACATTTATGAGCACACATGTTAGAGTCCCGTGTGTAATAATTTTAATCTAAGTTGAATTAATACAAACGCATCACAAATCATTAATAGGATTATTTTATATTATGGAAGTATGACTTTGCGAGTTGAAATAAAAAGTAATTCTCTATCTCGCTCCATCACAGTTTAATTACTTCAAAAGTAGGCCAGGCTCAGAATGCGGTGAAAACACCGCTTGTGACACAAAAACACGGGAGCAACAAAATCGAGTGGTGTCACAACTCTCACTCAGGGTATTGTACACTTCTAACCAGGGAATGATGGAAGCACAGGTGACGAGGAGCACAGAACACCGTAACCTTCTTCCCAAATCTACCGTCGATAATCAGCTGTGATGATGGATAGAGGCCTTTGTATCCTTGACTTTCATGAGCGCAATCCCTTTGCTGTTCCTGTTACCAGGAGGGTCTGTCTCTTCATCTACTGCTCTGATCGGTCTCAGACCTTTTATACACACACAAGGCATGTGCACTCGCATGGAAGCCCCGCCCACACACTCGCGGTGTGCACTGTCTTCCCGCCATTGACCCACTATGATGGACAGCTCACCCAAGGGACCCCTGCGCCCTTCGGGGCTATTGCATAGTAACACACACATGGTCGCTGGAACTAGTTGAAGCGCAAATTCAGTGACTCATTCATAATACGCAAATCTGCAAAATCCGCGGATTTTACGGATCCACGATCCGCAAATCCGCAAAATCCGCGGATCGTGGATCCGCAAAATCCGCCCATGCTTACTGACGACTGATGTCACGGAGGTACAGACCGAGATCGGCAACTTGCGTTCGTCACAGGACTTGGTGGCCCGTCGGCTTGAGGAATTTGAAAATAGGGCCCGGCGTAATAACGTACGCATTATAGGTGTTCCGGAAAATCTCGAAGACGCTGCCACTGTCACCTTGGTGGAAGATCTGGCCCTGAATCACCTCGCCCCCGCCGGTCTCAGTAAGTTCTTTGCTGTGGAACGGGCCTACCGATTTCCGGGTGGGAAACCAAAACCGGGTGCCCCCCGAGACCCATTATTGCCACTCTCTTCCATTTTCGGGACAGGGACGCTATCCTTCGGGCTTCTCGTGAGTGCGGCCCTGTGAAATTTGACAACACCACTGTGCACTTCTATCCCGACTTTACTCCATTGGTTCAGCGGCGGAGAATGGGGTTTCGGGAAGTGAAGCGCAGACTGCGCGATCTGGACCTTAAATATGCCATGTTGTTTCCAGCCAAATTACGAATCGAATATGAGGAACAAACGTTTTTCTTTGATCATCCGGACAATGTCAGTGACTGGCTTGATTCCCTGCCCAAACGGGGTGACCGAACTGAGCTCCCCGGTGGCGCTGACGGTGGCTCGCCGGAGCGGGAGTGACACTATGGTTCCCGACGTCTGAACTTTCTGCTTATTTGTCAGCTGAGTTTGAATAATTGTCCTATTGTTCTATTCCGGATCGGCCTGAGGGTGGCGGGGGTGTAGGGGGTCTCTTCCTCCTCCTGGGTTTCTTCGTGTAGACTAGTTTAATGGTTGTGCGACAGGCACACTGCAAGTTGGGGTGGCTTCTGAGTCGTACGCAGGGGTGCAGGGTGGGGGGTGTTGTAACGGGTTCAGGTTGGGGGTGGTGGGGGGTGTTCGTCTGTTTATTTCTTCGTTCACAAGGCATTGTATTGTTTTTCTTCCCTTCCGATCATTGGGTCCTGTGAGGGGTGTGCTCTGTCTCTTCTACGGGGATGGGGGTGGTGAGTTGAGACTACTATCCTGGAATGTCAATGGTTTGGGAGACAGAATAAAACGTGGGGTTGTGCTGCAGTTTCTTAGACGCCACTCCCCCGATATTGTTCTTTTGCAAGAAACGCACTTAATCGGTAACGCATGTCAAGCTATGAATAGACGTGGATACCGACTGGTCGCTCACTCTGGATTCACTTCGGCTCCAGAGGAGTGGGTATTCTCATCCGGTCCTCCCTCCCCTTTGAAATTGATGATGTAAGACTCGATGACAGGGGGCGCTATGCCGTGCTCACTGGTAGATGGGAGGGTAAGACGCTTTCCATACTCTCACTGTACGTCACTCCGGGCCTGCAGACGTCCACTTTTGCGGACCTTGGGCGGCTCCTATTGGGTCTTCCCAAGGGTCTTCTGATCCTGGGCGGTGACTTTAACTCTGTGGTCTCCGGCACTCTGGATCGCCACCCCCCTAGAGATTTGACTAGGTCTCAATTGTGGCTCGCTGACCTGCTGGACACTTTTGGCCTTATAGATAGTTGGAGGTTGCTGCACCCTACACAGCTACAATACACATTTCACTCGGGGCCCATGGTAGTCTTTCCAGGTTAGATTATTTCTTAATGCCAGCAGCGCAGTTACCCTCTATCAAAGAGATTCGTCAGCTCCCAAGGGGCATTTCTGATCACTCCCCCCTGTGGCTTTGTGTTGTGGCTGGGGTGGGTGGCGAGGGTAGAGTGGCTCCTATAAACCCCTGGCACCTTCGCAATCCTAAAACCCGCTCTGCACTGCTGAAATCCATCGACCACTACTTCGATGAAAATGTGGGGTCTGTTTCTTCCTCTGTTTCACTGTGTGAGGCCTTCAAGACTGTTATTCGTGGACATTCATTGTCTTTGATTGCTGCTTCCAAGAAGGCTAAATGTGAGGAACTTGTACGCATCGAAACTGAAATAACTGTGCTTGAAAATGCTCTTGAAGGTGCTGTTACTCGTTCTAAACTGCATTCCCTCAGTTTGAAACAAGCTGAATACAGGGCCCTGGTGACTGACGCGGCGGAAGCGATGAATAGAGAGCAACAGGGCAGGATGTATGACCTGGGCGACAAGGCTGGTAAATTGATTGCGTGGCTGGACAAGAAAGAGAGAGTGAATCGTGTCGTCCCTGTGCTTGAAAGGCCGGATGGTGAATGTGTTACTGACCCAGCTGGTATTGTTGAGTGCTTTGCTGATCATTTCAAAACCGTATATGCCTCCGTCAGCGATAGGGACGAGGAGGATTCCCACTTATTGTTGCGAGACATAGCATTGCCCCGCCTCTCCGGTGATGATAGAGCCCAACTTGACGCGCCTTTCACTATAGACGAGGTCGCTGTTGCCATACGTTCCCTTCGCTCTGGCAAGGCACTGGGTCCTAATGGCTTGGCCATCGAACTCTATAAGCTACAACCCGGCAAAATGGTGCCCCACTTAAGGAATTTGTTCCTTGAAGCTTTCGATTCTGGTTCCCTCCCCCTTGATCAGCGATTAGCCACCATCGTAGTAATCCACAAGGAGGGTAAGCCGCGTAATCGCTGCGCCTCGTATCGGCCCATTTCACTACTTAATGCCGAGCCTAAGATACTGGCTAAATTACTAGCTAACCGATTGATTACGGTGATCAGCAACTTGATCCATCCGGATCAATCCAGCTTTATTCCACACCGGAATACCGCTCTTAATCTTCGCAGACTTCACGGAGTTCTCGCGAGGGCTGGGACCCTGACTGAGCCAGCCATTTTGGCCTCCTTGGACGCCACTATGGCTTTTGATACTATCGAATGGCCTTATCTTTGGGCTGCCCTCTCCAAATTTGGTTTCGGTCCGACATTTATCGCCTGGGTGAAGCTCCTTTATGAAAAACCCCTCGCCCAGGTGGTTGTTAATGGTAAGGTCTCTGGCGTCTTTACACTTGGGCGTGGCACTCGGCAGGGTTGCCCGCTGTCTCTGTTGCTTTTCGCCCTTGCTTTGGAACCGCTGGCGGAGTGGCTCCGTTGGGAGCCCTCCATGAAAGGCATCAGGTGGACTCCCGATTTTGAGGACCGAATCTCGCTGTATGCGGATGACATCCTTCTATATCTTACGTCCCCCAGAAATCCCTTAATGTGCTTTTCGATGTTCTGACCTCCTTCGGGAAGGACTCGGGTCTCATTATCAATTGGACCAAGTTATGCGTCTATGTTCTGTCCGGTGAGCTTCCCCCACTGCCGCGTAGATTCCCCATTCAAATTGTTGACACTGGCTTTAAATACTTGGGGATTTATGTTTCCTTGGATCCCGCAGTTCGCTATGAACGCAACCTGCTACCCCCTCTTCACCGGCTTCAACTTGACGCTGCACGGTGGCGGCAGTTGCCTTTGTCGCCACTGGGTCGCGCGGCTCTTTTCAAAATGATGTCGCTGCCCAGATTTTTATATGCACTCCAAATTTCTTTTGACCCCATTCCTTCTGGGTACTTTCGTGAAGTGGAACACCTGCAGAGGCGGCTGATCTGGGACGGACGTGCGCGCATTGCTCTGTCCAAGCTCACGCTTCCGTGGTATGATGGAGGCATTGCCCTCCCAGACATCAAGCGCTACTATTGGGCTTCTCAATTAAGTGCTGTTAAACACGCAACTTATGCTCCCGGTCCTACCCCGGCCTTTGCCATGGACAAGCACCTCTTGCCCGGTGGGAATTTTAATAGAATGCTATACTCCAAGGAGCTTCATAGGACGTTGTCCGGGCCCACGAAAATCGCCGTCAGGGTGTGGCGCGATGCGAACGCGGCCATGGGGTGGTGTGACAGGCTGACGCGTGCGACTCCCTTGTATGCTTCCGAAGGTCTGGGCAATCTATGGCGGACGAAAGGTTTTGATAAATGGGACATGATTGGTCTAAGTAGGGTGGGTGACCTTTGGACTAAAGGAAATGTGAAGACATTTGAGGTGCTCAAGACGGAATATGAGCTTTCAGACAGGGAATTTTTTAGATACGCTCAGGTACGTCATGCTCTACTGTCAGTTTCCACTGTGGGAACTATTATTCCCGAATCCTCGCCTCTCGAGGATCGTATCCTGGACGGCCATGTCCCTGATGGATCACTGAAATATTATCGACGGTCACATTATCGACTTGCTAAAATATCGTTGAAAAATTATCGACGACAAAAATATCGACTTTGTATACTTATTACACCAACTACAAAAATATCGAGTCAAAAATATCGACTCTTTAGAATATCGAGTACATAAATATCGCCTTAATAAATATCGACTACAAATATATCGTTTTTCATGAAATTACCCCTAACACTAAAAAAATATCGACTACTAAAATATAGAGTAGAAAAATATCGTTTCAAATAAAATATCGAGTTAATTGGAATTAATATAATTTAATTTAATTTAATTTAAGTTAATTTAAGTTAAGTTAATTTAATTTAATTTAATGTATTTATTTTAAATTTAATTTAATTAATTTAATTTAAATTTAATTTTATTTTATTTTTACCCTGTACCCCTGTACCCCAAAAACCCCAAACTGACCCAGAACCCTAAAAATACCCCTGTACCCCAAAAACCCAAAACTGACCCTGAACCCGAAAAATACCCCTGTACCCCAAAAACCCAAAACTGACCCTGAACCCTAAAAATACCCCTTTACCCAAAAACCCAAAACTGACCCTGAACCCTAAAAATACCCCTTTACCCAAAAACCCAAAACTGACCCTGAACCCTAAAAATACCCCTTTACCCAAAAACTGAAAACTGACCCTGAACCCTAAAAATACCCCTTTACCCAAAAACCCAAAACTGACCCTGAACCCTAAAAATACCCCTTTACCCAAAAACTGAAAACTGACCCTGAACCCTAAAAATACCCCTTTACCCAAAAACTGAAAACTGACCCTGAACCCTAAAAATACCCCTTTACCCTAGAAACTGAAAACTGACCCTGAACCCTAAAAATACCCCTTTACTCAAAAACTGAAAACTGACCCTGAACCCTAAAAATACCCCTTTACCCAAAAACTGAAAACTGACCCTGAACCCTAAAAATACCCCTTTACCCAAAAACTGAAAACTGACCCTGAACCCTAAAAATACCCCTTTACCCCAAAAACTGAAAACTGACCCTGAACCCTAAAAATACCCCTTTACCCAAGAACTTTAAACTGACCCTGAACCCTAAAAAATACCCCTTTACCTAAAGACTGAAAACTGACCCTGAACACTAAAAATACCCCTTTACCCAAAAACCCAAAACTGACCCTGAACCCTAAAAATACCCCTTTACCCAAAAACCCAAAACTGACCCTGAACCCTAAAAATATTCCTTTACCCAAAATTAATTAATAATATTTAATTACCAATTAATTATTAATTAACAATAACAAAGAAGTTAATATATTAGCACATTAGCTGTAATTAATTTAATGTAATAATTAATAATATTTTTCCCAATTAATTAATTAACAATAACAAAATATTATATATATAACAATTACTCTATTTAATGTAATTAACTAATTAATATTAATTAATTACCAATTACTTACTAATAAAAAATATGTACAAAATTATATTAATTAATTAATTATTATTAATTATTGACCAATTAATTAATAATTAAAAATATTTACAAACATATATTATTAATTATTTATTTTAAATTACTCCCCACCCTTATCCCCTATTAACCCAACATCCCGCTCCTAAACATTAACTACAATTTATAACAATAACAAAGAAGTTAATATAATAGCACATTAGCTGTAATTAATTTAATGTAATAATTAATATTATTTTTTCCCAATTAATTAATTAACAATAACAAAATATTATATATAAAAAAAATACTCTAATTAATGTAATTAACTAATTAATATTAATTAATTACCAATTAATTACTAATAAAAAATATGTACAAAATTATATTAATTAATTAACTAATTAATATTAATTATTTACCAATTAATTAATAATTAAACATATTTACAAACATATATTAATTAATTATTTATTTTAAATTACTCCCCACCCTTATCCCCTATTAACCCAAAATCCCGCTCCTAAACATTAACTACTATTTATAACAATAACAAAGAAGTTAATATATTAGCACATTAGCTGTAATTAATTTAATGTAATAATTAATATTATTTTTTCCCAATTAATTAATTAACAATAACAAAATATTATATATATAAAAATTACTCTACTTAATGTAATTAACTAATTA
Source organism: Lissotriton helveticus (assembly GCF_964261635.1). Classification (NCBI taxonomy): domain Eukaryota; kingdom Metazoa; phylum Chordata; class Amphibia; order Caudata; family Salamandridae; genus Lissotriton; species Lissotriton helveticus. The sequence continues at coordinate 795,344,263 of NC_136072.1, forward strand.
TTATTAAATAATTACCAATTAATTACTAATAAAAAATATGTACAAAATTATATTAATTAATTAACTAATTAATATGAATTATTTACCAATTAATTAATAATGAAAAATATTTACAAACATATATTAATTAATTATTTATTTTAAATTACTCCCCACCCTTATCCCCTATTAACCCAACATCCCGCTCCTAAACATTAACTACAATTTATATTACTATTAATAAATTTTTATTTTTTTTAACCTTTTCTCTACATATTATCGATATTTTTTACTTTGACTATTTATCGATATTTTGTCTTGTCGATTTTTTTGAGTCGATATTTTTGTACTCAATATTTTTTTATCAGTATTTTAATCGATATTTTTCCCAACGATATTTTTGTTATCGATATTTTATTATTGTCGATATTTTTAACTCGATATTTTGTCCATTCGATATTGTGGAGTCGATATTATGTCTAGTTACCGTCCCCGATAGTACAATTTCACTGATCTATAAAAAACTGATCAACACTAGAATCGACTTGCTTTCGCACCTCTGGACGACGAGGACTGGCAGTCTGCTCCTTCACCGTGTGTATGTTACTGGTCCGAGTCTGGTTTGCATGGGTTATTCGTTGGATGGGTTGTGCAAGCGTGGCTGTGGCATGACTGGTACCTTCCTTCATATTTTGTGGGAATGTCCCGAAGTGGCTGGTTTTTGGTCCCGAGTGCATGCGATTATGGAAAATGTCACGGGGGTCCCGCTTCTGCGTGAGGCCTGACGCTGCCTCTTGAATGTATGGGAACCTAATGATTATACTGCTTCTCAGATCTGCTGGGCGACCCTCGGCAACATGGTTGCTAAGAGGGATATTGCACAGCTATGGGGCTCTCATAAACCACCCACTGTACTGGCGTGGAAGGAGAACATGGACTGGTGCATGTTTCGGGAAAAGACAGTATACTTGTCCCGGGGCAGGCCCAGAAAGTGGAACAGAATTTGGTCACAGTGGAATGCTTATCGTGGAAATATTTGTACTCCCCCACATGCCTCTACCCCTGATGTCTCCTTGTCCCCCTAGCCGACATTCCCAATGGTTTGTACTGACAATATATATTGCATTGTTTCCTCGCTGCCCTCCCCTCCTTCGCTATTGCTTTCAGCTATATTGTACGTTTTGAACTGTTCAGAGCTGATCCCGACTGGACTCAAGATTGCTACCACTGTATTTTTGCCTTGTGTTTTTGTTTCCCTGTTTCTTGTTAATTTCAATAAAATTAAAAAAAAAAAAACTTGGGAGGGCTTCCTGCCTTAAAGAAGACTCAGGACCTCCCGTGAACAGCAGATCTATTCTGAAGAAACTTGAAAAAAGAAGACTCTGAGCACTCCGGAACCACCAAAAACCAACACCTGAAGCAACCACTGCACTTGTCGCCTCCTGCCCGAGTTGAAGTGGGTCATCTGTACCAACAATGTTCCCCAGCCCTCCAGAGCTCGATTCCATCATGGTTTTACCCCTCCTGGACTCCCCAACATCACCAGCAGGCTCTTCACACAGGCCCTCTCAGCCGCCACTGCTCCAGTAAGGAAAAAACAGACATTTAAGGACACCCGTGAACCTGTCGCACCTGGGCCTTGGAGATGAGGACCAAAGGTGTCACCCCATCACTGACCATCGCAAGGCCTGAGTTCACTTGCCGGTTCAGACCGACTTGCTTCCGAGCCAGAACCTGCAGCCTCCTTTTACAGTGGCCAATTCCTATTGAAACCCACTGGGCTCCCAACACAGAATTCCTCCCTGCACCCAGCTGTCCTCGTGCCACTGTCGGTGTACTGTTGTTGCTGCCTTGGACCTTGCCCACCACTCACTTTAACTCCTAGAGATTGATTTGTACTTTACCTGTTTGCAGAACTTGTTCTTCCTTCCCTAGGATAACATTTCAGAACTCAGAAATTGCAGTGAGTCCACTCTTTAAAGTGAAAAGAATTTATATTTAAAACGTACTTACCTGGATGATTTGTCTTTGATGCCAAATCAACTATAAAGGTACTTGGTATTTTTATAAATTGGGGTGGATCTCCTTCTTGAGTCGTGTGTGTCATTTATTAATCATTGTGTGTATTTTGCAAATGCCTCGCACTCCTCTGTGTTAAGGCTGCTCGACCACACTGCCCCTTAACCCCTTCGGGGCTAATGACGAGCTGGGCTCGTCATCGCGCTTACCTGTCCTGCGCGGATGACAAGGCCAGCTCGTCATCAGCCCCACCCTCGGGGGAAGCGCTGGCGCTCCCCCGAGGCTCTCTGATCTTCGTTTTTTCAATGGGGGCGGCAGCGGAAGAGCTTCCGCTGCCGCCCCCGCCCCCCCCCATGGTAATCCCTGATGACGTCAGCGCGCACAGCGCGCGCTGACATCATCAGGGATTCCCAGCGCTCGGGAAGCCATTTGCTTCCTGAGCGCCGGAGAAGAAGGTAGGTTTTCTGGACTTCGGCGGGGGTTTGGGGCAGCGAAGAGGCATCAGGGGAGAGGAAAGAGATTTTCCTTTCCCCTGATGTCTCTTTGCAGGGCATTTCTGCCTCACGATCGCGCACAGCGTCGCAATTGTGCGGCGGAAATGCCCCCACTAGACACCAGGGATATAATTTTAGTTTTTAGGAAGTGACCCCTTGGGCAAGGGTCGCTTCCAGGCGGGCTGGCAATATGTTTTCGTTTTTCTGCCCCCCCTGGGGGAAAATCGGCCCGTTTTTTCGGCCGTTTTGCCCCCAGGGGGGGCAGAAATTCCCCACTAGCACCAGGGATATTGATTATAGCCAAGATGGCGGCCATTGTTTTTGTTTACGTTTTTCTGTCCCCCCTGGGGGCAAATCGGCCCGTTTTTTTTGCCCTTTTGCCCCCAGGGGGGACAGAAAATGCCCACTAGACACCAGGGATGTAATTTTAGTTTTTAGGAAGCGACCCCTTGGGCAAGGGTCGCTTCCAGGCGGGGTCTGAGTATGTTTTCGTTTTTCTGCCCCCCCTGGGGGGAAATCGGCCCGTTTTTCGGCCGTTTTGCCCCCAGGGGGGGCAGAAATTACCCACTAGAACCAGGGATTTTTGTTGGGGCAATGTGTTTGTTTTGGGAAGCGACCCCTTGGGTAAGGGTCGCTTCCAGGTGGACATGATTGTGTTTTTGTTTTTCTGTCCACCCTGGGGGCAAATCGGCCTGTTTTTTTGCCGTTTTGCCCCCAGGGGGGGCGGAAAATGCCCACTAACACAAAGTTTTTAGGAAGCGACCCCTTGGGCATGTTTGCTGGTGGTGTGTGTGGGGAGTGGTACTTGGCTGGATGGTGTGCGTGGAGCGGTGCTTGGCTGGCGGTGTGTGTGGAGTGGTACTTGGCTGTCGGTGTGCGCTGAGTGGTGTTTGGCTGGCGGTGTGCGTGGAGGGGTACTTGGCTATCTATGCACGGAGTGGTGCTTGGCTGGCGGTGTGTGTGGAGTGGCGCTTGGCTGGTGGTGTGTGTAGAGTGGTACTTGGCTGTCTGTGCACGGAGTGGTGCTTGGCTGGCGGTGTGTGTGGAGTGGCGCTTGGCTGGTGGTGTGCGGGGAGTGCTACTTTGCTGTCTGTGCACGGAGTGCTGCTTGGCTGGTGGTGTGTGTGGAGTGGCGCTTGGCTGGTGGTGTGCGTGGAGTGCTACTTTGCTGTCTGTGCACGGAGTGCTGCTTGGCTGGCGGTGTGTGTGGAGTGGCGCTTGGCTGGTGGTGTGCGTGGAGTGCTACTTTGCTGTCTGTGCACGGAGTGCTGCTTGGCTGGCGGTGTGTGTGGAGTGGCGCTTGGCTGGTGGTGTGCGTGGAGTGCTACTTTGCTGTCTGTGCACGGAGTGCTGCTTGGCTGGCGGTGTGTGTGGAGTGGCGCTTGGCTGGATGGTGCTTGGCTGGCGGTGAGTGGTGCTTGGCTGGTGGTGCTTGTGGAGTGGCGCTTGGCAGGTGGTGTGCGTGGAGTGCTACTTTGCTGTCTGTGCACGGAGTGGTGCTTGGCTGGCGGTGCGTGTGGAGTGGCGCTTGGCTGTTAGTGTGCGTGGAGTGCTACTTTGCTGTCTGTGCACGGAGTGCTGCTTGGCTGGCGGTGTGTGTGGAGTGGCGCTTGGCTGGTGGTGTGCGTGGAGTGCTACTTTGCTGTCTGTGCACGGAGTGCTGCTTGGCTGGCGGTGTGTGTGGAGTGGCGCTTGGCTGGTGGTGTGCGTGGAGTGCTACTTTGCTGTCTGTGCACGGAGTGCTGCTTGGCTGGCGGTGTGTGTGGAGTGGCGCTTGGCTGGTGGTGTGCGTGGAGTGCTACTTTGCTGTCTGTGCACGGAGTGCTGCTTGGCTGGCGGTGTGTGTGGAGTGGCGCTTGGCTGGTGGTGTGCGTGGAGTGCTACTTTGCTGTCTGTGCACGGAGTGCTGCTTGGCTGGCGGTGTGTGTGGAGTGGCGCTTGGCTGGTGGTGTGCGTGGAGTGCTACTTTGCTGTCTGTGCACGGAGTGCTGCTTGGCTGGCGGTGTGTGTGGAGTGGCGCTTGGCTGGTGGTGTGCGTGGAGTGCTACTTTGCTGTCTGTGCACGGAGTGCTGCTTGGCTGGCGGTGTGTGTGGAGTGGCGCTTGGCTGGTGGTGTGCGTGGAGTGCTACTTTGCTGTCTGTGCACGGAGTGCTGCTTGGCTGGCGGTGTGTGTGGAGTGGCGCTTGGCTGGTGGTGTGCGTGGAGTGCTACTTTGCTGTCTGTGCACGGAGTGCTGCTTGGCTGGCGGTGTGTGTGGAGTGGCGCTTGGCTGGTGGTGTGCGTGGAGTGCTACTTTGCTGTCTGTGCACGGAGTGCTGCTTGGCTGGCGGTGTGTGTGGAGTGGCGCTTGGCTGGCGGTGTGTGTGGAGTGGCGCTTGGCTGGATGGTGCTTGGCTGGCGGTGACTGGTGCTTGGCTGGTGGTGCTTGTGGAGTGGCGCTTGGCAGGTGGTGTGCGTGGAGTGCTACTTTGCTGTCTGTGCATGGAGTGGTGCTTGGCTGGCGGTGTGTGTGGAGTGGCGCTTGGCTGTTAGTGTGCGTGGAGTGCTATTTGCTGTCTGTGCACGGAGTGCTGCTTGGCTGGCGGTGTGTGTGGAGTTGCGCTTGGCTGGTGGTGTGCGTGGAGTGCTACTTTGCTGTCTGTGCACGGAGTGCTGCTTGGCTGGCGGTGTGTGTGGAGTGGCGCTTGGCTGGTGGTGTGCGTGGAGTGCTACTTTGCTGTCTGTGCACGGAGTGCTGCTTGGCTGGCGGTGTGTGTGGAGTGGCGCTTGGCTGGTGGTGTGCGTGGAGTGCTGCTTGGTTGTCTGTGCACGGAGTGGTGTTTGGCTGGTGGTGTGTGTGGAGTGGTGTTTGGCTGGCGGTGTGTGGGGAGTGGTGTTTGGCTGGCGGTGTGTGGGGAGTGGTACTTGGCTGGATGGTGTGCGTGGAGTGGTACTTGGCTGTCGGTGTGCGCTGAGTGGGGTTTGGCTGGCGGTGTGCATGGTCTGGTGCTTGGATGGTGGTGTGGGTGGACTGGAACTCTGCTGGCGGTGTGAGTAGTTACTTTCTGTTGGTCACTACACACACTGCTAGTTGAGTGACACTCTACGCAGTCCATCATTTTCTGTAGTTGCTGTGTCAGATATGTGGGCGTGTGAAAGTGATGGGCGGCTGGCGGTGTGAATGTTTTGTATGTGTCACACGTACAAAAGGTGTATGAATGTCCTTACTGCCCCTGTGTGATATGGGTCCTGGTAGTAGAAAAAGACTGACTGGCACCAAAGTGGTCAGGCACTTTAAAAAAATTCAAAGAATTATCCAGTGTCTTGATGTTAAACCTCATCTAATCTCATTTGGTCTAAGCCCTAATTGATGGCCCATCTGGCCGAATTTTAATTTGGGGGGCAAATTTGTGTGTTGTTTTTTTAATTGTTATATTGTTTGTGAAATGTGGTAGTAATTTTTTTTTCTTCTCTATTTTTGTCTTGTTCCAGGCTTTTGCTGTTTGGATTGTTGTAGGTTGCGTGTCTGTTTGCAGCTTGTGTAGTTGCTTGTGCTTGGTAAGTGAATGTATTTTGTACTACTTCCCCTTGATGTTTGTCTTTTTGAAAAAGGTTGTACTTCTAGCAGTTTGTGTGGCTCTGTGTTTTTTTTTTCAGCATTAGTGTTTGATGTGCACTTTGTTTTCTAATGTCATTTCTTTTTTTCTTTCTAGTGGGATTTCATTTCTTTTCGCTGTGTCTCAACAGAGTAGGTGCTGGTGAGTCTAGCTATATTTTGTAAGAGTGAAATTGTTTTGGATTGTATTTATCTTTTAGTGAAAGCCTTACCTTGTTTACTTCTTACTTTGCACAGTGTAGGTTGTTGTTCACTTGTGTGTGCAGTCTTCTTGCTTTGTAAGGATAATGGCTAGTCGCAGGATTACTGCTCAGCAGGTTCTTGGTTTGCTTTTTGAGTCTTCCTCGGACCATGGTTCAGAGTCTGAGTCCGATTCGGACTCCCAGGAAGCGGCAGAAGATTCAGGCAGTGAGTTTTCTCTTCGCATGGAATCATCATCATCGGATGATGACTCTTCTTCTAGTGCTGATGAAGGGCCTATGGTACAGGAGGACATTGTGTTGCCGGTAGTGGGCCAAGAGGCACCTGTGCTGCTGCCTAGGGCCGCAAGGTTTCCTTTCTTTTTACGTCGGCAAGAGGCATGTGGGCTGGAGCCTGCACCCAAAAGGCTTCACATTGCTGTGGTGCGCAAAGGGGCATCTGGTGCTTTTCGTCTTCCTGCTGGTGTAGTGCAGCAAGAGGCATCTGGGGCTGTTAGGCTTCCCATTGGTGTAGAGCGGCAAGAGGCATCTGGGCCTGCTGGGTTTCCCGGTGGTGTAGTGCAGCAAGAAGCATCTCAGGCTGCTGGGCTTCCCGTTGGTGTAGTGCAGGAAGAGCCCTCTGGGCATGCTATGTCTTCTGTTGGTGTTGTGCAGCCAGAAGTATCTATGGCTGTTAGGCTTCCCGTTGGAGAGCAGCAGCAAGATGTTTCGGTGCTGCAGGCTGGGGTGGCTGCTCCCCCCGTTGATAGGGATGGCCTCTGGGTTCCCCCTGGCTTGGTGCAGCCGGCATTGCCAGAGTTCACTGGTGTTCCTGGGTGTAGAGTGAATACAGAGAATTTTCTGCCAATTAATTTTTTTCAGTTGTTTTTTGACGATGTGTTTTTGCAAGAGATTGTTGAGCAAACCAATTTGTATGCAGAACAATATTTGAGGGCCAACAGTGCCAGCCTTAAGCCCTATTCTAGAGCAATCCGGTGGACTCCCACAAATGTTGAAGAGATGAAGAAGTTTCTGGGATTAACTTTTTTGATGGGCTTGATAAGGAAGTCATCAATTACTTCATATTGGTCCACTAGTCCCTTGATGGCAACAGCTATATTTCCAGCAGTCATAAGTCGTGATCGGTATACGCTTCTTCTTCGGATGATGCATTTTGCTGATAATAGTTTAGCGTTGTCACGCGATCACCCTGATTGTGACCGTTTGTTTAAAATTCGGCCTGTCCTTGATCACTTTGTTGATCGTTTTTCTGAGATTTTTGTCCCTGGTAAAGAAATTGCAGTGGATGAGTCTTTGGTGTTGTTCAAGGGCCGCTTGGTTTTTAGGCAATACATTCCTAGTAAGAGGTCACGCTATGGAATCAAACTGTATATGCTGTGTGACAGTGAGACTGGATATGTCTACAATTTCAGGGTGTACACTGGTAAGGAGTCCCGCATTAACCCTCCTGGTTGTCCTTCTACTTTTGGAGTAACTGAGAAAATTGTGTGGGAACTAGGTAGAGGATTATTTAACAAAGACCATCATTTATATGTAGATAACTTCTACACTGGTGTGCAGTTGTTCAAGGAGTTGGCCAAAGTGGGCACTGTTGCTTGTGGCACAATGCGGAGTAACCGTAAAGGTTTCCCAAAGGAACTTGTTTGCAAAAGGCTTGTGCGGGGACAGTCTACGGCATTGCGATGTGGGGAGCTTTTAGCTGTGAAGTATTCAGACAAGAGAGATGTGTACATGCTGACTACTATCCACGATGAAAGTACTGAACCTGTGCCTGTTTGGGGTCAGGGTGCTGAAGTGCGCAAACCTGTGTGCATTCTAGCTTACAATAAGTTCATGGGTGGTGTTGACAGAGTAGATCAGAGGTTGGAACCTTATGCTGCTCTTCGAAAGGCTTACGTTTGGTACAAGAAGTTGGCTATCCATCTGTTCCACTTGGCATCATTTAATGCTTTCGTTGTGTACCAGAAGTCTTGTCCTGAGACGAAGATGACTTTTCTTAAGTTTCAGGAGTCTATAATAGGCAGCCTTGTACTTGTGCAGCAGGCAAGTGTTCCTAGATTTGGAGTGGTGGAGGAAGTGGCTAGATTGCAAGATCGCCACTTTCCTGAATCTATTCCTTCCACTACTGCTAGAGACTTTCCGACTAGAAGATGCAGAGTCTGTTGGCGAAGAGGCGTGCGGAAGGAGTCTCGTATATACTGCCCTGACTGTCCTTCTAAGCCTGCATTGTGTATGTCAGCTTGTTTTAAATCGTACCACACGCAAAAGAACTATTGGGAGTTTGAATGAGCTGTAAAGTGAATTGCCTGGTCTGTATTCTGTAAAACATTTTTAGTTTGTTTCAAGGATTGGCATTAGTGCAAAGTTTTAATTTTAAGAATTTGTGTTACCTGATTTGTAGGTATTTCCATTTGTTTAGTGTTATTTTCAAAAAAAGAATTCTAAATGTGTTTGTGGTGTGTGCCGGCTGGTGCTTGGCTGGCGGTGTGTGTGGAGTTGCGCTTGGCTGGTGGTGTGCGTGGAGTGGTACTTGGCTGTCTGTGCACGGAGTGGTGCTTTGCTGGCGGTGTGTGTGGAGTGGCGCTTGGCTGGTGGTGTTCTTGGAGTGGTACTTGGCTGTCTGTGCATGGAGTGGTGTTTGGCTGATGGTGTATGTGGAGTGGTGCTTGGCTGGCGGTGTGTGTGGAGTGGTGCTTGGCTGTCTGTGCACGGAGTGGTGCTTTGCTGGCGGTGTGTGTGGAGTGGCGCTTGGCTGGTGGTGTTCGTGGAGTGGTACTTGGCTGTCTGTGCATGGAGTGGTGTTTGGCTGATGGTGTGTGTGGAGTGGTGCTTGGCTGGCGGTGTGTGGGGAGTGGTGCTTGGCTGGCGGTGTGTGTGGAGTGGTGCTTGGCTGGCGGTGTGTGTGGAGTGGTGCTTGGCTGGCGGTGTGTGTGGAGTGGTGCTTGGCTGGCGGTGTGTGTGGAGTGGTGCTTGGCTGGCAGTGTGTGTGGAATGGTGCTTGGCTGGCAGTGTGTGTGGAGTGGCGCTTGGCTGGTGGTGTTTGTGGAGTGGTACTTGGCTGTCTGTGCATGGAGTGGTGTTTGGCTGTTGGTGTGTGTGGAGTGGTGTTTGGCTGGCGGTGTGCGCTGAGTGTTTGGCTGGCGGTGTGCATGGTCTGGTGCTTGGCTGGTGATGTGGGTGGACTGGCGCTCGGCTGGCGGTGTGTGAGTAGTTACTTTCTGTTGGTCACTGCACACACTGCTTGTTGAGTGACACTCCACGCAGTCCATCAATTTGTGTAGTTCCAGTGTCAGAAATGTGGGCGTGTGAAAGTGATGGGCCCTTGAATGGCGCTGTTTGCTGGTGTGAGTGTTGAAATGTGATGGGTCCGCGGCTGGCGGTGTGAATGTTTTGAATGTGTCACACGTACGAAAGGTGTATGAATGGCCTGTAAAGAGGTTGGTGCCTTGACGTGGCTTTACAGCTCACGAGCTGTGAGTCAGTGGTTCAGTTTATCATACTTGCAATTATACACAGTGTATTTCATTTTTGTGAAATTACTTGCGTATACAATTGTATGTACTGAATCATCACTCACCCTCGTGCCAAATCCAACCAGTATGTGTGTGTGCTTGCGGATTAGATGGGTGTGCAGTAATAATTGTTTTTTTTCTCTTTCTGCATTAGGGTGTACCTTGTCCCTTATTGTGATTGTTGTAATGTGTTGCTTTTATTCCAGATGGTGTCAGTGGTCTTGTTTGTATCAGGTATGAAAGGTGCGTGAATGGCCTGTAAAACGGTTGGTGCCTTGTCGTGGCTTTACAGCTCACGAGTTGCGAGTCACTGGTTCGGTTTTTATGCATTTATTTATTGACAGAGCATTTCATTTTTTTGAAATATCTTGTTAATAAAATTTTATATACTGAACCATCACTCGCCCTCGTGCCAAATCCAACCTGTATGTGTGTGTCTTTGAGGAATAGATAGCCGTGCTTGAATGTTTGACTTTTGAGTAACTCTGTTAAGGTGAGGTACCCTTTTACTCGGGAGAACAAGGGGAACGCTGGGTGGTAAGACATTTTTGCCGGCACGGCGATCCCACGCCAAAATTTTGGGAAAAGTGCTATTTTTACCTAATTTTAAGGTTTGCAAGGAGTTCTGGGTAGTAAAACATTGGGGGACCCACGCATGCCATACCTCCCTGGACTCCCCCGGGTGTCTACTTTTCAGAAATGTGTGGGTTTGGTAGGTTTTCCTAGATGGCTGTCTCGCACGGGGCCAGAAACCCAGGTAACCCCTCTTGCAAAAGCTGGAGAATTCATGTCCACCAGCTTTTGCAAGAGGGGTTACCTGGGTTTTTGGCCCCGTGTGAGACAGCCATCTAGGGAAACCTACCAAACCCACACATTTCTGAAAAGTAGACACCCGGGGGCTTCCAAGGAGGTATGGCTTGCGTGGATCCTCCAACGTTCCTTTACCCAGAATCCCTTGCAAACCTCATTTTTTGCTTGGAAAAAATCAGTTTTTTTCACACGTTTTAGTGTGGGAAAGCGTGGCATCACTGGGCTCACACAAATTACCTCCCACCCAGCTTTCCCCAAGGTCTCCCGATAAAAATGGTACCTCACTTGCGTGGGTAGGCATAGCGGCTGCTTTAGGAAAAGGCCCAATTCATACTGTGGAGACCAAAACATTACCTTTAGCCAAATAATCTTATTTTTTGAGGGGGTCACCTGAGCTTTTGGCCCGGGGCTTGGCAGGCATCTTTGGAAACTACCAAACCCAAACAGTTCTGAGAACTAGACACCCGGGGGAGTCCAGGGAGGTATGGCATGCGTGGGTCCCCCAATGTTTTCCTACCCAGAAACCCCTGCAAACCTGAAATTTTGGTCCAAAAACCCACTTTTCCATACTTTTTTGGGTGGGATCTCGCTGCCGGAACAAATGTCCTACCACCCAGCGTTTCCCTTGTTCTCCCGAGTAAAATGATACCTCACTTGTGTGGGTGGGCCAAAGGCATGTGACTCAGGCTGGGGTGCTTAATTTGTAAAACTTAAATATGACTAAAAACTACTTTTTTCAAAATTCGTTTTTGGCGTGTTCTGCTTTGGGGCACCCACACAAGTGAGGTATCCTTTTACTCGGGAGAACAAGGGGAACGCAGGGTGGTAGGACTTTTTTGCCAACACGGCGATCCCACACCAAAATGTTTGAAAAAGTGCTATTTCTACCTATTTTTAAGGTTTGCAAAGAGTTCTGGGTAGGAAAACATTGGGGGACCCACACATGCCATACCTCCCTGGACTCTCCCAGGTGTCTAGTTTTCAGAACTGTTTGGGTTTGCTACTTTGCAAAGAATACCACCGAGCCCCGGGCCACAAACTCAGATGCCCCCCCCCCCAAAATCAAGGTAGTTTTGCAATAAGGTATTGTAAATTCACCACCGTACGATTTGAACCGTTTCCTGTTGCAGCCACTATGTCTATCCACGCAAGTGAGGTACCATTTTTTTCGGGAGACCTGGGGGCACGCTGGGTGGGTGGAAATTTGTTGATCCACGCAGATTCTAGAACTTTCCACCACAGAAAAGTGAGGAAAATTTGTTTTTTTGGTCAAATTTTTATGTTTGCAAGGGATTCTGGGTAACAAAACCTGGGGGTAGGCAGACGAGTCACCCCATCCTGAATTGCCCTGGGTGTCTAGTTTTCAAACATGTATAGGTTTGCTAGGTTTCCCTAGGTGCTGGCAGAGCTACGGCGCAAAAACAAAAGGTAGTCTTTTTGTCCGAATCGTGCTAAATTTCACTGGGAAATTGAGGTGCGACCATGCTGCGTTTTGCGCTGTTTCATGTCGCAGCCACTATGCCTACCCACGCAAGTGAGGTACCATTTTTTTCGGGAGACCTGGGGGCACGCTGGGTGGGTGGAAATTTGTTGATCCACGCAGATTCCAGAACTTTCCACCACAGAAATGTGAGGAAAATGTGTTTTTTGGGTCAAATTTTTATGTTTGCAAGGGATTATGGGTACCAAAACCTGGGGGTAGGCAGACGAGTCACCCCATCCTGAATTGCCCTGGGTGTCTAGTTTTCAGAAATGTATAGGTTTGCTAGGTTTCCCTAGGTGCTGGCAGAGCTACGGCGCAAAAACAAAAGGTAGTCTTTTTGTCCGAATCGTGCTAAATTTCACTGGGAAATTGAGGTGCGACCATGCTGCGTTTTGCGCTGTTTCATGTCGCAGCCACTATGCCTACCCACGCCAGTGAGGTACCATTTTTTTCGGGAGACCTGGGGGCACACTGGGTCGATGAAAATTTGTTGATCCACGCAGATTCCAGAACTTTCCACCTCAGGAATGTGAGGAAAATGTGTTTTTTTGGTCAAATTGTTTTGTTTGAAAGGGATTCTGGGTAACAAAACCTGGGGGTAGGCAGACGAGTCACCCCATCCTGAATTTCCCTGGGTGTCTAGTTTTCAGAAATGTATAGGTTTGCTAGGTTTCCCTGGGCGCTGGCAGAGCTACGGCGCAAAAACAAAAGGTAGTCTTTTTGTCCGAATCGTGCAAAATTTCACTGGGAAATTGAGGTGCGACCATGCTGCGTTTTGCGCTGTTTCATGTCGCAGCCACTATGCCTACCCACGCAAGTGAGGTACCATTTTTTTCGGGAGACCTGGGGGCATGCTGGGTGGGTGGAAGTTTGTTGATCCACGCAGATTCCAGAACTTTCCACCACAGAAATGTGAGGAAAATGTGTTTTTTTGGTCAAATTGTTTTGTTTGAAAGGGATTCTGGGTAACAAAACCTGGGGGTAGGCAGACGAGTCACCCCATCCTGAATTGCCCTGGGTGTCTTGTTTTCAAAAATGTATAGGTTTGCTAGGTTTCCCTAGGTGCTGGCTGAGCTACGGCATAAAAACAAAAGGTAGTCTTTTTGTCCGAATCGTGCTAAATTTCACTGGGAAATTGAGGTGCGACCATGCTGCGTTTTGCGCTGTTTCATGTCGCAGCCACTATGCCTACCCACGCAAGTGAGGTACCATTTTTTTCGGGAGACCTGGAGGCACGCTGGGTGGGTGGAAATTTGTTGATCCACGCAGATTCCAGAACTTTCCACCACAGAAATGTGAGGAAAATGTGTTTTTTTGGTCAAATTTTTATGTTTGAAAGGGATTCTGGGTAACAAAACCTGGGGGTAGGCAGACGAGTCACCCCATCCTGAATTGCCCTGGGTGTCTAGTTTTCACAAATGTATAGGTTTGCTAGGTTTCCCTAGGTGCTGGCAGAGCTACGGCGCAAAAACAAAAGGTAGTCTTTTTGTCCGAATCGTGCTAAATTTCACTGGGAAATTGAGGTGCGACCATGCTGCGTTTTGCGCTGTTTCATGTCGCAGCCACTATGCCTACCCACGCAAGTGAGGTACCATTTTTTTTGGGAGACCTGGGGGCACGCTGGGTGGGTGGAAGTTTGTTGATCCACGCAGATTCCAGAACTTTCCACCACAGAAATGTGAGGAAAATGTGTTTTTTTGGTCAAATGTTTTTGTTTGAAAGGGATTCTGGGTAAGAAAACTTGGGGGTAGGCAGACGAGTCACCCCATCCTGAATTGCCCTGGGTGTCTTGTTTTTAAAAATGTATAGGTTTGCTAGGTTTCCCTAGGTGCTGGCTGAGCTACGGCGTAAAAACAAAAGGTAGTCTTTTTGTCCGAATCGTGCTAAATTTCACTGGGAAATTGAGGTGCGACCATGCTGCGTTTTGCGCTGTTTCATGTCGCAGCCACTATGCCTACCCACGCAAGTGAGGTACCATTTTTTTCGGGAGACCTGGGGGCACGCTGGGTGGGTGGAAATTTGTTGATCCACGCAGATTCCAGAACTTTCCACCACAGAAATGTGAGGAAAATGTGTTTTTTTTGGTCACATTTTTATGTTTGAAAGGGATTCTGGGTAACAAAACCTGGGGGTAGGCAGACGAGTCACCCCATCCTGAATTGCCCTGGGTGTCTAGTTTTCAAAAATGTATAGGTTTGCTAGGTTTCCCTAGGTGCTGGCAGAGCTACGGCGCAAAAACAAAAGGTAGTCTTTTTGTCCGAATCGTGCTAAATTTCACTGGGAAATTGAGGTGCGACCATGCTGCGTTTTGCGCTGTTTCATGTCGCAGCCACTATGCCTACCCACGCAAGTGAGGTACCATTTTTTTTGGGAGACCTGGGGGCACGCTGGGTGGGTGGAAGTTTGTTGATCCACGCAGATTCCAGAACTTTCCACCACAGAAATTTGAGGAAAATGTGTTTTTTTGCTCAAATTGTTTTGTTTGAAAGGGATTCTGGGTAACAAAACCTGGGGGTAGGCAGACGAGTCACCCCATCCTGAATTGCCCTGGGTGTCTTGTTGTCAAAAATTTATAGGTTTGCTAGGTTTCCCTAGGTGCTGGCTGAGCTACGGCGTAAAAACAAAAGGTAGTCTTTTTGTCCGAATCGTGCTAAATTTCACTGGGAAATTGAGGTGCGACCATGCTGCGTTTTGCACTGTTTCATGTCGCAGCCACTATGCCTACCCACGCAAGTGAGGTACCATTTTTTTCGGGAGACCTGGGGGCACGCTGGGTGGGTGGAAATTTGTTGATCCACGCAGATTCCAGAACTTTCCACCACAGAAATGTGAGGAAAATGTGTTTTTTTGGTCAAATTTTTATGTTTGAAAGGGATTCTGGGTAACAAAACCTGGGGGTAGGCAGACGAGTCACCCCATCCTGAATTGCCCTGGTTGTCTAGTTTTCAAAAATGTATAGGGTTGCTAGGTTTCCCTAGGTGCTGGCAGAGCTACGGCGCAAAA
Source organism: Lissotriton helveticus (assembly GCF_964261635.1). Classification (NCBI taxonomy): domain Eukaryota; kingdom Metazoa; phylum Chordata; class Amphibia; order Caudata; family Salamandridae; genus Lissotriton; species Lissotriton helveticus. The sequence continues at coordinate 795,359,359 of NC_136072.1, forward strand.
ACAAAAGGTAGTCTTTTTGTCCGAATCGTGCTAAATTTCACTGGGAAATTGAGGTGCGACCATGCTGCGTTTTGCGCGGTTTCATGTCGCAGCCACTATGCCTACCCACGCAAGTGAGGTACCATTTTTTTCGGGAGACCTGGGGGCACGCTGGGTGGGTGGAAATTTGTTGATCCACGCAGATTGCAGAACTTTCCACCACAGAAATGTGAGGAAAATGTGTTTTTTTGGTCAAATGTTTATGTTTGAAAGGGATTCTGGGTAACAAAACCTGGGGGTAGGCAGGCGAGTCACCCCATCCTGAATTGCCCTGGGTGTCTAGTTTTCTAAAATGTATAGGGTTGCTAGGTTTCCCTAGGTGCTGGCAGAGCTACGGCGCAAAAACAAAAGGTAGTCTTTTTGTCCGAATCATGCTAAATTTCACTGGGAAATTGAGGTGCGACCATGCTGCGTTTTGCGCTGTTTCATGTCGCAGCCACTATGCCTACCCACGCAAGTGAGGTACCATTTTTTTCGGGAGACCTGGGGGCACGCTGGGTGGGTGGAAATTTGTTGATCCACGCAGATTCCAGAACTTTCCACCACAGAAATGTGAGGAAAATGTGTTTATTTGGTCAAATGTTTATGTTTGCAAGGGATTCTGGGTAACAAAACCTGGGGGTAGGCAGACGAGTCACCCCATCCTGAATTGCCCTGGGTGTCTAGTTTTCAAAAATGTATAGGTTTGCTAGGTTTCCCTAGGTGCTGGTTGAGCTACGGCTCAAAAACAAAAGGTAGTCTCTTTGTCCAAAGAGCTTAAGATTTCACTGGGAAATTGAGGTGCGACCACGTTGCATTTTGTGCCGTTTCCCGTCGTAGGCACAAGGCCGACCCACACAAGTGAGGTACCATTTTTTTCGGGAGACCTGGGGGCACGCTGGGTGGGTGGAAATTTGTTGATCCACGCAGATTCCAGAACTTTCCACCACAGAAATGTGAGGAAAATGTGTTTTTTTTGTCAAAATCTTAGCTTTGCAAGGGATTCTGGGTAACAAAACCTGGTGGTAGGCAGTCGAGTCATCCCATCCTGAATTCCCCTGGGTGTCTACTTTATAAAAATGTATAGGTTTGCTAGGTTTCCCTAGGTGCCGGAAGAACTAGGGTGCAAAAACTACACGTAGGCACTTTGCCAAAAAAGGGTCAATTTGTAACTGCAAAATTTAGGTGTGACCACGTTGCATTTTGTGCCGTTTCCTGTCGCAGGCACAAGGCCGACCCACACAAGTGAGGTACCGTTTTTATCGGGACACTTGGGGTAATTCAGATTTGTAAATCAACTGTTATTACCAATTGAGCTTTCTTGCATTTCTCCCTTTGAATGAAAGATATTGTGTAGAGAAAAAAACTTTATGAAAAATGACCAATAATTCTCATGCTAGTATGAGTATTCCCAACTTTGAAAATGTGCAATTATATACTGTTTCTGAACTCTATAATTTGTACCCAATTCATACATACATAGGTGTCTTTCATACAGATTATTCCATGTGTACATTTTCCAAGACAAAGTGCACTATACCCAGTAAATGAAAAAATACCATTGCAAGTTGCTGCTCAGTTTTTGGATCTGGGTTCGTCGGGTTCTTGGTGAAACTACAAGTCCCATATATCCCCACAACCAGGAAGGTCTAACAGATGTAACGGTATATTGCTTTCCAAGAGCTGTCAAAATTAGAGAAAGTTATAGGTGAAAACGTTGAGACAAAAGGCTGTTGTTTTCAACAAATTTTCAAATATTCCAATATCTAACTGTTAGTTTCTATAACGAAACCTTCATGGATTTAGACAAATGACCCCTTTCTGAATTCAGAATTTTGTCTATTTTTCGAAAATGTAAAGCTTTCCAGGATCCATTATTGCTTTCAAACTCATTTCTACCATTAACTGGAAGGAGGTGGAAAGCTCTAAAAATAGCAAAAATAGGCTATGTCCCAGAAAAATGCCAAAACTGAGTGAAAAATGTCGGTTCTCTGACAAAACACTGTCATTCCCTAAAAGCTGAGAAAATGGAGAATTCAGCCCCACAAACCCTTTTTTGATACCATTTTCAGGGAAAAAGCCAGAGGCTTTCATTTGCAGCCCGTTTTTCCCATTTTTCTGAAAAAAACAAAAAAAACACTATATTTTGGTTAATTTCTGGGACCCCTCCAAGGGAATCCACAAACCCTGGGCGCCTTTAGAATCCCCATGATGTTGGAAGAAAAGGATGCAAATTTGGCGCGGATGCCTTATGTGGTCAAAAAGTTACAAGGGCCTAAGCGCGCACTACCCCAAAACACCAAAAAAAGCCTTAGCACAGGAGGGGGAAAAGGCCTAGCAGCGAAGGGGTTAATAGAGCACTTTGGGATTGCATAGGAAGCTTGTGTCCACTAATAAGGGTACCTCTGGGCTCTTTACACGGTATATCAGATTATTGATATATCACATAAAGAGCCAGTTTCCTACACACAATACAGCACAAACTACACCCATGTGGAAGAGGTGTGGCGCCGCGGCCAGGGCGACTGACGCTGGAATCTGGGGACCACGGTTCGATCCCCGGCTCCGGCGGCAGGTTAGCCCAGCACCATGTGACTCTGGGCAATAGCTCGCTTAATCTTCCCGACGGCCCCCAGCGCCTAGAGACCCTTACGGGTGATTGTGCGCTTTACAAATGTGTACTTTACTTACTAGATTGTGCCAAAACTATAAAAACAGATAGAAAACAAGGAACAGCATAGAGGAAAGCAGTTCAATGACAAAATGCAGTTTACAAAAATAATTCATTAAAAAATGAGGATGGCGAGGGTGAAGAAGGGTTACCCAACAAAGTTCAAATTTTTGCTCAGCTGTCGGATCCACTCCTGGATGGTTTCGGATCACTGACAGAATATGGAGGATAACAATATCGTGAGGACAGAATTTCGTGAAAAAAATATCCAGGATCACAATATCGAGTCAAGCCCGAACTGCCAAGCCAGGTCCTCTCTGGACTGGAAACAAGCATCCTGGGACCGGTTTCAGGACATCCCCCTTCATCAGCCAGGCTAGATTGAATCCATTGGTGTAGTGAGCATGGGACCCATGTCTGGGCATACCCTTCCCCCTTAGGGCGACATATGCAAAAGAAACAATTGATGGACGTAATGAGGGACAATGCAAACATTCACCCTCAGTCACAAGGATCTGGCTTTAATCCATCATTCTTTTGCTCACCACACCACCCCAGTTCGGACCCAGCCATATGCAAATCAGTCTTGACTCTGTTCCTTATGGGAGCAGTCCAGGCGGAACTGCCAAGCCAGGTCCTCCCTGGACCGGAAACAAGCATCCTGGGAACGGTTTCAAGGCATCACCCTTTATCAGCCAGGCTAGCTTAAATCCAGTGGTGTAGTGAGCACGGGACCCAAGTCTGGGCATACCTTTCCCACTTAGGGTGACATATGCAAAAGAAACAATTGATGGACGGAATGCTGGACAATGCAAACGTTCACCCCCAGACACAAGGATCTGGATTTAATCCATCAGTATTTGCTCACCACACCACCCCAATTTGGACCCAGCCATATGCAAATCCGTCTTGACCCTGTTCCTTATGGGAACAGTCCAGGCAGAACTGCCAAGCCAGGTCCTCCCTGGACTGGAAAGAAGCATCAATGTCTTGCACTCCTCTGTGTTAAGCCTAAGGCTGCAAGGCCACACTACCCACTAATAGAGCACTTTGGGATTGCATAGCAAGCTTGTGTCCACTAATAAGGGAACCTCTGGGCTCTTTACACGTATATCAGATTATTGATGTATCACATAAAGAGCCAGCCTCCTACACACAATACAGCACAAACTAGAGAGGGGTAGATTGTGCCGAAACTGTAAAAACTGATAGAAAACAAGGAACAGCATAGAGGAAAGCAGTTCAATGACAAAATGCAGTTTACGAAAAAAATAATTAAACAATGAGGATGGAGATGGTAAAGAAGGGTTACCCAACAAAGTTCACAGTTTTGCTCAGCTGTGGGATCCACTCCTGGATGGTTTCGGATCACTGACAGAATATCGAGGATAACAATATCGTCAGGACAGAATTTCATGTCAAATATATCGAGGAACAAAATATCGAGAAGGTAAGTGCAAATAGGTAAGTATAGAAGTATAGATTTACTATTCTTAATTCCACATCTACGTACCTTGTAGATATAGATATCAATGTATATGGGACAGTACACAAATTGATTGTTTAATGAACATGACCAAAGTGAACTTATTGAAAGTAATTATAAGAACTGTGTCATTTATACCTAAAGATGTATTCCAGTCGGATTGCTGTTTATTAAAACATGATTATTTTGATTGCCTATTTAGACCATAATGCACATTTGCAACTCTGATTGGCTGGCATATCAGAAGTGCCGTTGGTATAAAGGACAGCAGTCACGTGACAAGTTGATTTGCCTGCTACGCCCATGAGTAAGGTCAGGAGACCGAAACTCGTCTGGGGGGCACTCTTTGTGTTGTGTTCTGGTAAAATAAAATAGATTGGATGCTTTCAGTTGAGTGCTTCTCTCTTTCTCTATGGGTATCAGAGAAGTGGATTATATATTTGACGGCGTAGCCCAACGCTGGTTACGGGACGGCGTCACCTCGCAAATGTCAGCACTGTGTCAGCTGGAGAATCATAGGTGACTAGTGCTGTCACAGATTCTACTTCGTAGAGGGCCTGTGTTGGCCTTTGGAGCAGGGCTATACATGGAACAGCAAGCAAAGTGATTGTTTAATGAACATGACCAAAGTGAACTTATTGAAAGTAATTATAAGTACTGTGACATTTATACCTAAAGATGTATTCCAGTCGGATTGCTGTTTAAAACATGTTATTTTGATTGCCTAATTAGACCATAATGCATCATTTGAAACTCCGATTGGCTGGTGTTTCAGAAGTGCAGGTAGTATAAAGGACAGCAGTCACAAGACAAGTTGATTTGCCTGCTACACCAATGAGTAAGATCAGGAGACCGAAACACGTCTGAGGGGCACTCTTTGTGTTGTGTTCTGGTAAAATGAAATAGATGTAATGCTTGCAGTTGAGTGCCTCCCTCTTTCTCTATGGGTAGCAGAGAAGTGGATTATATATATATATATATATATATATATATATATATATATATATATATATATATATATATATATATATATATCACTAGTTTCGAAACCAACTCGCCATCCGCTTCTGTTGTTGACGAAAAGTTGAAAAAAGCCACAAACTCGGTGCTCTCGTTTCCAGTGAGTTTATTGTGCAGTTAAACGCCCACCAGTCGCCATGACGCGTTTCGCCTCAGCCGAGGCTTGATCATATATATATATAATTTTGTTTACTACCCCTGATGAGGTTTTAAAGCACTTTTTGGCGAATAGCAAGCTACTCTGGAACCCAAAATGGATTAGTAGTGGATTAGAATAGGGAAAAATAAGTTGATAATTCAAGCGGTGAACATGGGAGTCTGTTAGTTGGATTTAATAGGATAAAAGATGGATGGAGGAGGGAAGAGTCTAGAAGGGTATACTCAGGATATAATGAAAGTAAATGAGGTTTGGGATGAGTCAGAGTGGAGGTAAAAGATATATTGAGGGAGCTATAGGATAGAGTAGTGCATTGGAGAAAGTTGAAGGCTTTTTTTTACAGTAGGAGTAAAGTAATAAAGATATAGATACATAAAAATATACATGTATATGGAAAATAATAAAGAGATATAAAGTTGATTTATATATAGTCCCACAGGTATAGATAAGTAGTTAGGAACTCAGACTTTCAGGGGTTGCTGTAAATAAAGTTAATTTATTTATGTATTTGTATGATTCTTTTGGGAAATGTTATGCATTAATTTATTGATTTATGTTTCTTTTTTTATTTGATATTTTCTCAATATTTCAATAGTGGAGCACTTATAGATACAGTTTTTATGAATATAAATACACATTGTAATAGATAAAATAAAACAGAGGCCCATAAGCAAATAACCTATATAATTGATCACACATTGTGATAGATAAGTAAATAAAGCAGAGACCCATAAGCATATGATCAAATAACTCATATGTAAACTATGCAGTTTAAGCATAAAATAATATATATATATCTTTGAACCATAAGTAATATATACATTTGTTAAGTAGACCTATAAGAACGTTTATATATTTTCAAACCATAAGTAGTATATATATTTTTATAAATAAATGCACATATCTAAATGCATACATATAATACAATTATACGTATTGAGTAGTCTTCTGAAGAGAGATTATTTCCCATGGATCTTATGTTTGGGGGTAATGAATTCCATATTTTGTCTGCTTGAACAGAGAAATGTGTGCTACCCATGGTTTTTAGGTCTCGGACTAGTGTACACTGCTCAACAGTGTCGCGCAGCCGAGATTTTATGTTTACACTATGGGGGCTTGAACCCGCCCCTCTTCTCCATTGGCTGGCTTCCTAAACGGAGGCCAGCCATTGGAGGAGAGGGGCATCACTCCGTTGAAGACAGGATTCGGGGGGTGTTTTTGACTTTCTTTCTGTTTTCTTTCTCTCCTCTTCCCATTGGCTGGAATTTTACCTTCCAGCCAATGGGAAGAGGAGAGAAAGAAAACCACGTCCCCGAATCCGAAAATGTCTGCGCTTTTCGGAAGCCATTTGCGCTGGACCGCCGCTGGAGGTAGTCGAGAAGCTGCTGAGTCCTCAGGTGAGTGCTCGCTTTTCTTGCCTCTCTTCCCTGATTGTGCCGATTTTCCAGCCTTCTGCCCCCTGATTGTGCCGTTTGTCTTGCTTCTGCCCCCCTGATTGTGCCGTTTGTCTTGCTTCTGCCCCCCTGATTGTGCTCCTGTTCCCCTGATTGTGCCATTTTTTTTATTGCCTTTGGACTGGGTTCATGAAGCTGCCAACAGCCTCAACTGCTGTGCAATTACCACCCAGGGAGGCTGGTGCGGGTCAACAGAGGGGCACAGGGCGAGCGGAACCCTGCCAGGAGCTGCAGATCACAGGGCGGGGGGCAGCGGTGCCCTGCACCCGACCGCGGTGAGAGGAGATGGGCCCTGTACCAGTTGCTGCAGATCACAAGAGGGGCAGGGGTGTCCTCAGCAGATACACGGAGAGAAGTGCAGCAGATCACACAGGAGAGGCAAGGGGTTCCCCGGGAGCCGCCGATCAGAGTCCCACAGGGAGAGAAAAGCGACCTCCCTCAAGACATCTGGGTCCCCGGAAGGGTAGGGGCGCCCTGTTAGTGGATCTGGATCGAGACCCGATGAGCTGTGCCAGCGACACCCCCAGCAGAGAGGACAAAGATAGCTCCCAGAGACCCTTCGCCAGGTGCCCCTGAGCAGGTAGGCTTGCCAGACCCACCGTTTAACACCTCTCTCGATGAATGAAATGCTATTTTATTAAAATGCAAGCTTACTCCTATCTATATGGATTGGTGTCATTACAACGCGTTGTATTACAACGCATTCCGTTACAACGCAGATTTTACAACGCGGGATCCATTACAACGCATGTCATTACAATGCATGGCATTACATCGCAGATGCTATTACAACGCATGGCATTACATCGTAAGTATAGGTAAGTTGATTTTTTTTTAAAAATGTTATTTAGTTAATTGTAATTAAACTTTTTTAAATAATTTAATTAAAAGACATTTAAATATTGTCATTAATTTAATTTAATAAAATATTATCTATTTAATAAATGTAATTATAATAAAAATTGTAATTAATTTAATTTAATTAAAAAAAGTAATTATTTTAATGTACATATTTTTTATAATGAAATTAAATTAAATTAATAATATTAAATTATTTAATTTAATTAATTTAATTAAAATATGTAATTAATATAAAATAATTAATTTAATTTATTAAATATATTTCTATTAATTTTAAAATGGTAAATATAATTTAATTATCCCTAAAGCCAAACCCTGTCCTAAAACCTAAAAACACCCCTGTACCCCAAAACCCAAACCCTGCCCTAAAACCTAAAAACACCCCTGTACCCCAAAACCCAAACCCTGCCCTGAAACCTAAAAACACCCCTGTACCCCAAAAACCAAACCCTGCCCTGAAACCTAAAAACACCCCTGTACCCCAAAACCCAAACCCTACCCTGAAACCTAAAAACACCCCTGTACCCCAAAACCCAAACCCTACCCTGAAAACTAAAAACACCCCTGTATCCCAAAACCCAAACCCTACCCTGAAACCTAAAAACACCCCTGTATCCCAAAACCCAAACCCTACCCTGAAACCTAAAAACACCCCTGTACCCCAAAACCCAAACCCTACCCTGAAACCTAAAAACACCCCTGTATCCCAAAAACCAAACCCTACCCTGAAACCTAAAAACACCCCTGTACCCCAAAACCCAAACCCTATCCTGAAACCTAAAAACACCCCTGTACCCCAAAAACCAAACCCTACCCTGAAACCTAAAAACACCCTGTACCCCCAAACACCTATACATATACTCCTATACTCATATTTATTTAAAAAATTACTTAAAATAATAAATTTAATTTATAATATTTAAAAACATAAATAAATATTTTTATTTATTTTTATTTATAATTAATATTAATTAAATCATTTATATATTAATAAATAAAATTAAAATAAATTATATACTTACCAATACTTACGATGTAATGGTATGCGTTGTAATAGCATCTGCGATGTAATGCCATGCGTTGTAATGCCATGCGTTGTAATGGATTCTGCGTTGTAATAGCTGCGTTGTAACAGCATTACGACGTAAAAGTTGCGTTGTAAGTGATACACACCATCTATATATATATGGGCTGTGCGTGGAAGAAGTGGCGCCATTAATTCAAACGTGTCAGGTTGTGGTGTTGTCTCCCTGTGTGATGCACGAGAAAGTTGACGCTTGTTTTCCTTTCTTTCTTGCCACGGGGCTTCTGGGCTGTTTGCCAAAATGTCTGTCTGTCGGAGTTCAGGGGCGGGAGGGAGGCAGTTTGAGTAATAGTGAAAGTGGTGGGTGGGGAGAAGACAGCCCAATCAGCAAACCTTTGGTATGCGTGTGGGTGAAATGTATCCGAAGAGAAAACACCTTTTATGTGCGGACTTAACACCCACGTCTGGCGCAGTACAAGGCACCATTTCGAAATGTGCTGAATTCGTTGCGCATCAATGCATGCGTGTAGCATGTACACAGAGAGCAACAAATGCATTCATGTTTGTGTTTCTCATATACAGGGGCAGCAGCAGGGTACGGGTGCATGCATGTGCCACGTGCAGGGCATGGGTGCATTCGTGTGACCCGCGGAAGCAGCCACATGGCATCGATGCATGTTAGTAATATGTTCAGAGGCTGTAGCAATGCATTTATCCGGGGGTCATGCGTGTCGCATGTAACGAGGCAGTGATGGGCCATAGAGTCATGTGTGAAATCGAGGGAGGCAGCAGCAGGGCATTTCAGTGTGTGTGAGAGGCTGCAGCATTGCATTGATGCACATGTGTAATATGTAAAGTGGCATGGATAGTTAATTGATCAGTGCGTGTGAGATATGTACAGGGGTAGTAAGAGGGCCTTGCGCCATGAGTGCTGTGTTCAGAGACACTAGTACGTTTCTTCACATGTGTGCTATAGCTCAGGGGAAGTGTTGCATGTGGGTGATATGACCAGGTGGATCTAGGACATTGCTTCCCATGTGTGATGTGGCCAGGTGTGGCTGCTGGGCTGTGATTCGTGGGTGAAATGTACAAAGGCAGCAGCAGCTCATTCATTCGTGTGTGTGAGATACATAACTGCATAACCTCGATTCACGTGTTAAATATGTACAGAGGCACCAACTAGGCATTGAACTGTGTGCGTGTGACATATACAGAGGTAGCCGGGCAAGGTTTGAGTTGTGAGTGTTACATACAAGGTTGTGCAAGGCACAGCTTCACATGTGTGATATGTGTAGTGAAGCATGATGTCAGTAGTCCATTCCTGCAGTATGTGTAGAGGCAGCAGCTGTAGATTGAGACGTGTGTGGTGTACAGAGGTGCCCCCTGATTGTGCCGTTTTTCTTGCCTTCTGCCCCCTGATTGTGCTGCTTTTCTTGCCTTCTGCCCCTGGTTGTGCCGTTTTTCTTGCCTCTGCCCCCCTGATTGTGCCATTTTTCTTGCCTTCTGCCCCCCTGATTGTGCCGTTTTTCTTGCCACTGCCCCCTGATTGTGCCGTTTTTCTTGCCTTCTGCCCCCTGGTTGTGCAGTTTTTCTTGCCTTCTGCCCCCTGATTGTGCCGTTTTTCTTGCCTCTGCCACCCTGATTGTGCTGTTTTTCTTGCCTTCTGCCTCCTGATTGTGACGTTTTTCTTGCCTTCTGCCCCTGATTGTGCTGTTTTTCTTGCCTATGCCCCCTGATTATGCAGTTTTTCTTGCCTATGCCCCCTGATTATGCAGTTTTTCTTGCCTTCTGCCCCCCTGATTATGCAGTTTTTCTTGCCTTATGCCCCCTGATTGTGCCGTTTTTCTTGCCTTCTGCCCCCTGATTGTGCCGCTTTTCTTGCCTTCTGCCCCCTGATTGTGCCGCTTTTCTTGCCTTCTGCCTCCTGATTGTGCAGTTTTTCTTGCCTCTGTTCCCCTGATTGTGCCGTTTTTCTTGCCTTCTGCCCCCTGATTGTGCCGTTTTTCTTGCCTTCTGCCCCCTGATTGTGCCGCTTTTCTTGCCTTCTGCCCCCTGATTGCGCCATTTTTCTTGCCTCTGCCCCCCTGGTTGTGCTGTTTTTCTTGCCTCTGTTCCCCTGAATGTGCTGTTTTTCTTGCCTCTGTTCCTGATTGTGCCGTTTTTCTTGCCTCTGCCCCCTGATTGCGCCATTTTTCTTGCCTCTGCCCCCCTGATTGTGCCGTTTTTCTTGCCTTCTGCCCCATGATTGTGCCGCTTTTCTTGCCTTGTGTGTGTGGCTCTGTGTGTGTGTGGCTCTGTCTGTGTGTGTGTGGCACTGTGTGTTGTGCTCTGTGTGTTGGGCTCTGTGTGTTGGGCTCTGTGTGTTAGGCTCTGTGTGTGTTGGGCTCTGTCGGTGTGGCTCTGTCTGTGTGGCTTTGTCTGTGTGGCTCTGTGTGTTGGGCTCTGTCTGTTGGGCTCTGTCTGTGTGTGTGGCTCTGTCTGTCTGTGTAGCTTTTTTGTAGGTGGCTCTATGTGTGGGTGGCTCTGTGTGTGTGTAGGTGGCTCTGTGTGACTGTGGGTGGCTCTGTGTGTGTGTGTGTGGCTCTATGTGAATGACTCTGTGTGGGTGACTCTGTATGTGTGTGTGGATGGCTTTGTGTGTGTGGCTCTGTGTGGGTGCAAATGGAATAGGTCTCGCATTTGCAAGCGATTAAGCTATTGGCATTGTAAATGACAATGCCATTTATTAATGTTTTAAAAACAAAAACATAAATAAAAATAATGTCATGAGCAATGACAATAGCTCTAACTTTAACAATGCAGAGACCATCGCATTGTAAATGCTTGTTTTTCTTGTACGCTGGGGTTTTGAGGTGAGGTACAAATCTAGAGTGGTGCTGATGAAAAATGGTCCTGTTCCATGTATTGCTTTGTGGGTGATACAAAGCAGCTTGAAGGTGGATTATCTACAGTAACTAATATAGGGCCCTCAAGGTAGGGGAGATGTGGGCTTGTGGTTTTACATGTAGGAGTAGCCTGGCAGCAAAGTTTTGAATTTGTTGTAGTCTTTTCATAATTGATAGACGTGATCCATGGTAGAGGCCATTGGCGTTATCAAGTTTAGACATTACAGGGGAGGTAATAGCTTTGGACCATGTGTGGAAATCCTACGTGGGGAAAGTTGCATCACAGAGTTTCATAGAAATGAAGCTTGATCTTGCTAACTTTTCCACATGGGCATTCATTGATAGTTTGGGGTCCATGATAATTCCAAGGTCCTTACTTCCTTGGATACTTGAGGAGGTGGTCCCAGGTCATCAGGCCAGGTGCAGAGTGGGTCATAATTGTTCGAGTGGCCACATGTGAGTATTTCAATTTTGGATGCATTCAATTTGAGATGGCTCCATGTCATCCACTGATCACTGGCTCTGAGGTAACTGAAGATTTTTGAGTTTCTAGTGTCTTTGGGGCTTTCTAGCTTAAGGAATACTTGTGTGTCATTTGCATAGTTATAACATGTGAGCTGAAATTCATTGATCATTGCTGGTAATGACTTCATGTAGATATTGAAAAGCATGGGTGGAATGATAAAGTCTTGTAGAGTTAAGTATAGTAAAACTTTGCTTTCCCATAGAAACTTATATGTACTCTATATTTGATCCAAACAACCTGCAAGATACTGCAGGCCTAGTTCTTTCCCTTACTGGTAAAAGTTTCTTTGTTGTGTGGGTCAGAGGTGCAGGTCTCCCATGGGTTCCTCCTGTCTCAGCCAAGACACATTCACAAGTGGAAGCCACTGTTCTTTTTTTATGCTTCACTTGGGCCGCAGCCCAACACTCACCGCCCAATCACTTTACGTCATGTTAAATAGAAATGTACTCTGCTATTTGTAAATACATGTGCACAGGTGAGAAGCCGACAGGGATGGAAATATTTGTTATTCTGCACAGATAACCAGGAGAGGCATCCTGCAGCACTCCCTCTATAACAAAAGAGAGAAAAGACAGAAACGGTGACATGACCATCTGAAAATGATTTTTCCTTCTCAAGAAAAGTAAATGAAAATTTGCATTCAATTAGAACATGTTTCTTAGTAGTGTTTTTTTTCTTCTTCCTGTTGCACCGCCATTCCTGCTTTACCACAACATAAAAATGTAGCATCCTTACATCAGATTAATTCTATTGTTATTCTACTTCACATTAATTACATGAATTACGTGGCTGTACATGCCATATTGTGCCTTCTGAGTGATCTATGCATAACCAGCAGGACACTGGTATGAATCCCAGAAAGGCCAGCTCAATAAGTCATCCTTCTGTGATTTATAAAATGGTTGTCACTGAGGCAACTAGTAGGAACTTTTGGTATTTATAGTGCTTCAAATGGCAAGATATGCTGTAACAAGAGCTAAGTTATTATAGATTTGTTTAATGAAAAAGCAATTTTCAATGAAAGGTAAAGTTACAGTGGGTGTAAGCTACTGCACAAAAAAAGCACCCAAAGGAACAGAAACACATCTGTTAAGATGCTTCGAAAACGCGGTGGTGGGCACCCATGGTGCCCACCACACTGTGCATGGATGTAAAGAGGGGACCCATGGGTACCCCCATGGGCCAGATTTGGAGGGCCCCGGGTGAAAGGGGGCCTGCTACAGGTCTCCAAAGACCGATTCCGGCAGCCGATTTGTTCTGGAGAAACCGAATTGGAATGGCTGTCCAAATCGGTCATCGTACTCACCCGCTTGGAAACTGAGTCCATAGAGCTGGACGATTCGGCTCTGAAAAACGCGACCTGTCCGAATGCCGTTTGGAACCGATTCCGACAGCCTTAACGGTTTCCAGGCATCAGAATTGGTTGTTGGGAAGTGTGTACGATTCAGTCTGAAACAAGGGTGCCGGATCGGAATTCTGCAAACCTAAAACCGATTTGGAGCCCTTCCGAATGACATCGTAATCGACCCCTAAGTTGGTATTTTAGGGAACTTTCCACATGATTCGATTTAGACCAGTTGGCTTTTGAGTCAGAAGCATTATTGAAACCATCCAGTATAGTAGGTAATTGAGATAGAGCACCAGGTCATCTGCATACAGGAAGATGCAATCTTCCATCTCCGCTCTCACCAGAAGCTTTGACTTTCTTTGTTAGTGCTTAGTATACGAGCCAGAGGCTCTATAGCCAAAGCAATGAGCAATTGAGATAGTAGGCTGCCCTGTCTAGTGTCTTAATCAATAGAGAATGGCAAGGACTACATGCCATTTATATGGATTTTGGCAATTTGCTGCATGGAACAGAATGCAATATAGGATAAGAAATTAGGCCTGAATCTTATCTTACTGAGTTTTGCAAACAAGTAGTCCCAGTCATTGTATCAAAGGCCTTCTTTAAGTCATCTAGTAAAATAGCCAGTGACTCCTGTAAGTGAGGTGAGAGGGCACGTGCATTTTGTAGGGGCCTAATGTTGTGTTGTGTTGACTATCTTGGTATTAATTCACTTTGATCAGTGTGGACCATGGACTAGATGAATGAGAGAATAAGGTTTGCCAAGTGTGATTGCCATGAGCTTTGCTACTTAATGAATAAAGGATAGGGACTTGTATGAGGAACACGTCACCAGCGGCTTGTCCAGCTTTAGCAGGACCGTAAAGGAGTAACTCTCTCAGATCTGAGGGAAGAATGTTATCTTTGGCTGGGCGAACCAACGTATCATGCATAGAAGGGCCAATTAGAGGCAAGGCATTTAAGGGCTCTATCAGTAAGCAGTTTGTTCTGGGGGTTTACCTGGAGGCCAGTTGTGTGATAGCTTCATTAACCCACTCCATTGAGATTATGAGGTCAATGTCATCAGATTCCTTTGTTGACAGTGAAGGCAGCAGAAGATATTCTAAAAGAAATTCTAGTTTGCAGTGACGCAACAAGGTTTGTTTATTGTAAACATGGATTTAGAAGGAGGCAAATTCTTCAGCCATATTGTGTTTGTCTACTAGAAAGGCCCTGCTAGCAGAGAGTGTCGCCCTCACATGATGGGAAGGGTCATCACGAAGACACAGCTAGTGTAGGAGTACCCCTGCTTCTCTCCACAGTAACAGTTGTGAGGCAAGCCATCCACTTTTAGCATCATGAGTTGTGGAAAAACAGCCCAAATTACAACCGATGCCCAGGCTGCTGGCACAAGACGCCTCTTACTTCCCATTTCGATCAGTTACCAAATAAAGAGACGGGCGCTGGAAGCAGGAGCGCAAGAACAGAGTTTTATTTCTCATGAGGAGAGCCTGTCATTTCGGACACGCGCACAATGTCTTCAAGAGGTGCTCTAACAAGTTTCTCTGAGGCTCCGTCCTTTATACACAGGTTTATGATGTACAAACATTCCTTATTGCAATAAAGAAACTTTGAAGTACGAAAAGGCACGTTTGGAATCCCAGCTTCAGGCCTATTCCCATGCCTGTCGCTCGGATGTCGTTTCCCCTCCCAAATGTAACATGTGATTGTAATCTTGCAGCCGGACATTCCAACAGGACACGAGGGCAAGAGGGGGTGGTCAGATCTAAGGTTGGGCAGGCGATAAGATCGGGCACTTCGGTTGGTGTATCACGTTTTGCTATGCGGGGCCGGGGGGGGGGGGTACAATCCATGAGGCTTTGTTTTATGACTTGGGACCGGGTCGAGAGGCCAGGTGTAGCCGGGGGGGGGGGATCATCAGAAGAGGGGAAGGGTGTTCCCGGGAGGAATGCAGGGGGTGTCGGTCAGGCAGGGGTGTCACTTTTAGAGCAGGGTCGCGCAGAGGAAGAGGGTTTTATGGCCTATGCATGAGAGACCGGGGGCTGTCGGGGATGATTGCGAGGCCGGGGCGTGAGGGGGAGAGAGAGACGGTGGCTATCGGGAGTGGGCAGAGAGGCCATGGTAATCAAAATGGTTGATGCTTACGCGCACGTATGGATCTGAAAAGGATAAGATGGCGCCGATAATGTTTACGCCACAATCCAGATTTTTAACAGTCCTCCCTTTTCAACATATCTAGCCAGCATGTCAATTTATGTCTATCCCCATTATATTACGTATTTCAATATCATACAAAGCTTTCGTACGTTCAGCTTCGAAATTCGGAGTCTTAGGGTACATGCAGTTGGTAATGAGTGAACACAAATGAACGCCGCTTATGTACATATACATTGTCATTTTCCACAGTCGCCGCTTTTTAACATAAGTTAGTTCATTTCCATGTTTATCATAACTGACGGGGAGTACATATAGCCATGGGTGGTCAATGAAATAGCGTCTGTCAATACTGGCGGATTGCATATAACCATGTGCAGTCGATGCGATAGTCGAGGTGAAATACATATGAATTTACATTTGTCGTGTTATATATACGGGTCTAGAGATCGGTATACAACTCAGTCGGAGTCAATCAAAGAAATGTTCCGACACATTATGGAACCATGTTCTGACTCTCTCTCCGGCGGTATCAAGGTACAGTTAAAAGTGACAGATGAAACATTTTGAAAGCAATACAAAAGTGGTTGAGGGAGGAATTCAGTTCAATAAAAGCAAGTAGTCAGGGGGGGGGTAGAAAGTTCAGAAAGGGGAGGGGGGTCTTCGCCATAGTGTCTTTTTAGCAGCGAGCCATCACTGGTAAGCTCTAGTAGTTCGTGTTCTTCCGTTGGCGCTGTTGAGCACCGGCGGTGGAGCTATAGGTCCAGCTCGGATCCATCCTTACACGTCGCAGAGTGCGATCTGTCCTCTGCTGTTAGACCACAGTCCTGTTTCCTAACTAATCTTCTTAAGGGTGCCTCATGCTGGGCACCTGCATTTCTTTCTCCTTCCGTGGCAAACCATATTCTACCTAAATGCTGTTCTTCTTCGCTGAGTCAAAATCCATGTGAAAAAAAAGGGGGGTGGTCGGATAATCGAGGGAAGAGAGGGCGGAGTGTGATCAGATCTTTGAGACAAACCAAGGGAGCAAAGGATAACAAGCAGGCAGGCCCATCAATCGGGCTCAAAGGGGGCGGGTACTTCTGGCACGCGTGGGTCAGCAAGCAGAGGGCTTCAAGGCAGCCCTCCATCCTTTCATTTTCCGTGTTTGAGAGTAGTGCCTCGTCCCGCGTCTCGTTGCTCTGCGGCTCCACGTTTGGTCGAGGTTGCATGTGCTTCATGATCTGCGGCTAGGCTGTGCGTCACGTCCGGCCCCTCTCCTCCGGTGATTGTGTATCTTTGAATGGGTACAAAACAAGCTTTAGAGAACTGGCAGGAGAAGACATTTATACATTTCAATTCCGCCCCCAATCTTAAGTAGTTGGGGATACGTTCATCGGTCACGGTCAGAAGTTATCCCTATGGAGTATGTGTGCGGGCATTTCTACTGGGTTTGTACTAAGTCTATTTGGCGTTCGTTCATGACGTATATGGAGAGAAGTCAGACTCCTATCAACTGCGTATTCCATCAAACTCGAAATCGGATCCTTCGGTAGAGACTCGTCTTTCTAACCCAAGCCCTGGCAGTCTTCAATCATCCTGAGAGAGGGACAGAGGCTAAACATTCATTTCTCGGGGAGCAACGGTTAATCAGGGTCATCAGTTATACTTCGGGATATGGAGCTGGGGTCAATCGGGAGAAACGAGGACGCTTTGGCCATCCGTACTTGGGTGCAGAGAGGTGGGGCAATCTGGGCATTGGGGATCGTGTTTCTAACGAACTGAGAACAGAAGGCCACTGACATATAGTCCACCTATAAAAAGGCCAGATTAGGGGACATCAGTCGTCTTACCTGTCCTTTCCTTCTTAGCCAATTCAAGTTCCATCATTTTACAGAAAGGAGAGGTAGTAATATGGCAAATTACAATTGTTTTAGTTTCTGTCAATTTTGCCGAACACCTTTGTGTTAAAAAACCAATTAGGCTTGTGCCGGCGGGGCACAACGTTACCACACAAAGGAAGAGGGAACAGGGGGACCCTCAGAGAGAGAGAGAGAGAGTCGTCCGCATTTTAGATGAACTATTTGGTACACGTACGACATGGAGAGAGAGAGAGAAAGAGAGAGAGAAACGTGTACAATAATAGGCCATTTAGTGCGCACACAACACAGAACAGCAGGGGTCAAGTTATACAGAAACACAGGCTGAGGGACGACGTAGATCCATACATTACGTACACATGAATTCAGGCGGGGGGGGATAGTACATGAATTATATCCAAAAATCCAAGACAAAACATAGAACAGTACTTGGCCAAAAATATTTCTCCCTGCATGCTGCGCATCCTTAGTATCCTACTTGATTCATCTGGCTGCCTTTGCTGGTGGCCTCGGTTGCAAATACTTACACCTTTGTCAATTGTTCGGGAACTAACCTGGTTGGGCTAATACTCACAGTGGGATCTTCGAATCATTTTTAGCGAATGGGTATCCAGGCTGAGGCGACGAAGGGTGTCAGTCGGGAGAACAATGGGGCAGCTTTGAGTTTCATGTCTCTGAGGGTGCAAGAAGGAGGTGGTAAATCTTAAACATTGACAATATTCCTAGTCTTCCAGGAGGAGGGTACTCGGGTAAACCTCACCCCGGAATATTCCTGAACCTTTCCCTATTTAGTTACCGTATGAATTTACTCATGGGTGCACGTCATTCTTGGTTGCTTATTTGGGGTGCCGGTTGGAGTCATATTTTGTCATACTGCAATAACCCGCCAAGTTTCTGCTTCAGGCCACCCTCCTAGTCGCCGGGTTCAGAGAGAGAGAGACGTTTCTAAGTAAGGGAGTGCTATATCTTTGTTTGTTCGTCGTGTATAGGTACCATGTTCAGACCCCTCTTCCCCATTCCATCGGCCGTTCGATCATCACTTAAGTCATACATAAAACATTTCTCTTATCACTCCAAACGTGTGCAACGTGTATTCAGTCGAGCTATACACATCAGGGCATACACGCGTGCATTCATATCACACAAATTCGTCACGTTCTCAGGGCAGTCCCCAATAGACAATATAAAATTTTTCTGTGCGGAACCACGGCGTGTTGCGTAGGTCTTCTCCATACTCTAGTCGACGTTCCGA
This sequence comes from Lissotriton helveticus, assembly GCF_964261635.1. Classification (NCBI taxonomy): domain Eukaryota; kingdom Metazoa; phylum Chordata; class Amphibia; order Caudata; family Salamandridae; genus Lissotriton; species Lissotriton helveticus. The sequence goes on from NC_136072.1 coordinate 795,378,074, forward strand.
TGTGACCTGCAGAAAAGAAGGGGAAAAGAAGGAGTGGGGGCAGCGTTTTATAGCACATCAGCGCGCATAAACCCGAAAATGCTTTTACTCACCACATACTCGACCTATCTTCCGCGGGATGCAGTCCCTTTCATCTCGGCGTTTAAGCCCAGAGGGACCGGTAGTGCGGGAGAGATAATCATTGATGGACTGTGTATTGCATAGATCGCCCAAGTGTGGTATTACGGATTGTGTGTAGGGAAGGGTCAAAACAAAGGGCAGTCAGTGTAAAGTGGGGGCGAACTCGTGATCTCCTTCGAGGAGGAGGGATGGTCTACAGTGGTACAGGGTCGTTTTTTGTTCATCAGGCACGGAAACTAGAGGGGTTAGGTGGCATTCCTTCGGAGTGGCTTAGGGGCATCTGAAACAACTTCCCTGATACGTGTGGCACATAAAGTAAAGGCTAAATACCGAGACCTTTATCAATTGCTTTACGTTGCACAAAAATAAAAATATATATATAAAAACACACACACAACAAAACCTGGACCATTCACATTTGCAATATTTCTGTGTACTTTGCCTTTTTAACCTTTAAGTAATCGAGTTGCCTCATTCCACCTGTATTTTACTTATATCGGAAACAGTGGCCATTTATTCGAAACTTACTAATCTAAGCGCTACAACTATGTTTGCTTTTCAAAAAACCTTTATTCAAAAATGTTGGTGCACAAATACGGGTCTACGACCACGTGGGCCGGCCACGGAGCAGACTGGAACTGTACATGAGGGGATATTTTTTTGAACGGAGTCGGTGACGGTTGATTTCATAAAGGTGCGAAAAGTGCAATAAAATCATATCGAAAATTTATTGTGGGCAAGTACCATAAGTGTTGAAAATTCGAACTTTCAATAATACGGTAATCAATGACGCGTTAGAACTTCACATCAATTCATTGTCCAAGTGTTCAATCAGTACCCGTCCCCTTCCGCCATGCGATTAAGGCTGAGCAACCGGAACACAACAGGGAGTTGCGAGTTTCATTTGTACCGGCGCCATTTTGGGTGAGGTCAGGCAGCTCCAAGTATAGTCAAAATGTCTCCACCAACTCGTGGTTGGACCAGAGCCTCTTTCGGCAGTCCAAAAGTTTCGTTAAAGGGCAACAGAAGGGGCCGTCGACATGAACCATCAGTCAAAGGGGGGAGGGAGGCAACAATCTTTCCTACCGGGTCATACTGGTGTTCCACCGGAACTGATCAAATTGGTAGTCTGCAGGATTTTGGTCATTCAAACTGAGGCTGGCGCCAGCATGAGAGCGCCGACGTCTCGTGGCTACGTCTTAGTCGTTCTGTGGGCAATTATGGCAGTCATTCCCCCTCGGGGGCCCGCGGGGTCAGGGGCCCCTGCAGCTGTCATAGAATCTTCAATGCTGAGGAGAACGCTTCTGGACGGGGGACTAATTTTCTAGCTGGCAAGCGACCTGGCCATCCTTGCACGCCAGGCCCAATCTCCCAGGAGTCAACCGTTATTTTATGAGTTCCGCGGCAACCGGCGGTCGCTGGATCGCAAGAGTAGACGGACTCCAGCCTGTCGGGCGTGGCGTTGCACCGCAAGAGTGGACGAACCCTTGTCGGGTGAGTGGAGCGTTGGGGGTGCAGCTGAGGGGCCTCCACCTGGGGAGGTGGGAGAGGCTCGTCCGCGTCGCCTCTCCCTCCCAGTGCACCCCACGCCGTCTTCTGGAGCTGACATTCGTGATGGCCGGACCAGGCGATGAGAGAGGGGGGGGGGGTCGGAGGCATAAGCAAGACATCCCCCCCCGTGGCCTGCAAGGCGCCAGAAGAAGAGGATGGGAAGACCAGTACATTCCGGGCCATCCACTCCACGACCTCTCCGGCCGATGGCATTCGTGATGGGCGGACCAGGCGATGAGTGGGGGGGGGGTCGGAGGCATAAGCAAGACATCCCCCCCGTGGCCTGCAAGGCGCCAGAAGAGGAGGATGGGAAGACCAGGACATTCCGGGCCATCCACCCCACGGCCTCTCCGGCCGATGGCGGCCAGCCGGGCCCCGCCCTGCACGTGTCGAGGCCTCGTCTTCCGGATGGGCGTAACCGTGGACCTGTTGCACTTCGGGAGCTTCCGGAATGGGCGTAGGTATCTGCTGACTCGTATCTATCTTGTGTTACCGTTATTGGGCGTGGCGGGCGGTGGGACAGGCATGTTTGGAGCAGTGAGGGGCGACGGAGCCTAGCTACCTCGTGGCTGCCGTGATATCAAGCTTTGCTTCTCTCACCACTTTCATGTTTCTTATTGCGGGCTATTTCTAACGTTTCTTATTTCTAGCGAAGTCAAAAACTCATCAGTGGCCTACTGATTTTGCTCTATTTCTTTTTCCTTCCTTTTCTAGTGTGTTTTTGCGCTAAAGTTTCTGTTAACAGGATACGGTGGTTACTTCATATTTTACATATGTCCTTTTTATTAGGGGCGCCCTCCGGTTGAGCCAGATGATCTACCTCTAATAAATGGTCCGGGTGGAACTAGTTTACCAATCAGTGGGGAGTAGATAGGCATGACAGATTACAACGGGGGACAAAGGTCCGCATTACCTACACTTCACTACTTGCAAAGACTAGACAGAACATTTCTATTCCTCGTTATTTGCAAACAGAGAATACCTCAAAAGAACTATTCCTTGAACAATAAATGTCCAGACAATCAATCAATCAGTGGGGAGAAAAACAGGCATGACGGATTACAACGGGGGACAAAAGTCCGCATTACCTATCCTTAGCTATCTGCAAAGGGAGACAGAATATTCCTATTCTTCTCTGTTTGTAGACAGGGAATATCTCAAAAGAGCGATAATCGATAAAAATTGATAACAAACAATCAATGGGGAGAAAGATAGGCATGACGGATTACAATGGGGACAAAAGTCTGCATTACCTACCCTTCACTATCTGCAAAGGGAGACAGAATATTCCTATTCTTCCCCGTTTGTAGACAGCGAATGTCTCAAAGAGCAACAGAGCAATCAATCAATCAGTGGGGAGAAAAATAGGCATGACGGATTACAACGGGGGACAAAAGTCCGCATTACCTATCCTTCACTATTTGCAAAGAGAGAGGAACGTTCCTATTCGTCGCTGTTTGCAAACAGAGAATGTCTCAAAGAGAACCAATACTTCAAGTAGCAACCAAGGCTAAATGAACCAATCAATGAACAATACCAGTATTTAAATACCGATTCCAATATAAACAATCAATCAATCAGATGGATAAAGTCATCCTATCAATCGGACGTAAAGACGTCCTACTTAACCTTATCCCGACCGGACCGTGTGGACAGTTCTTCGCCTTCCCTTTCCAGCGCCCGATCGTTCTCTTACTCCATGTTTTTACCGCAGCATTCCTGTGGGATCCCAGTCAGGACAGTAGGTCGCATGAGAGAGGTCCGTTCGGAATCGGTGAAGTTCATTCAATCGGCAGCCGGACGAGGGCCCTCTCAAGGCAGGTATACTCCAATCGTTCAGATGTTCACCCCATCGTCTGGACCTCTCTTACCGGACCTTATGTCGCTGATGGGCCCCGCGTTGGGACGCCAGTTGTTGAAAAACAGCCCAAATTACAACCGATGCCCAGGCTGCTGGCACAAGACGCCTCTTAGTTCCCATTTCGATCAGTTACCAAATAAAGAGACGGGCGCTGGAAGCGGGAGCGCAAGAACAGAGTTTTATTTCTCATGAGGAGAGCCTGTCATTTCGGACACACGCACAATGTCTTCAAGAGGTGCTCTAACAAGTTTCTCTGAGGCTCCGTCTTTTATACACAGGTTTATGATGTACAAACATTCCTTATTGCAATAAAGAAACTTTGAAGTACGAAAAGGCACGTTTGGAATCCCAGCTTCAGGCCTATTCCCATGCCTGTCGCTCGGATGTCGTTTCCCCTCCCAAATGTAACATGTGATTGTAATCTTGCAGCCGGACACGAGGGCAAGAGGGGGTGGTCAGATCTAAGGTTGGGCAGGCGATAAGATCGGGCACTTCGGTTGGTGTATCACGTTTTGCCATGCGGGGCCGGGGGGTGGGGGGGGGGTACAATCCATGAGGCTTTGTTTTATGACTTGGGACCGGGTCGAGAGGCCAGGTGTAGCCGGGGGGGGGTCATCAGAAGAGGGGAAGGGTGTTCCCGGGAGGAATGCAGGGGGTGTCGGTCAGGCAGGGGTGTCACTTTTGGAGCAGGGTCGCGCAGAGGAAGAGGGTTTTATGGCCTATGCATGAGAGACCGGGGGCTGTCGGGGATGCTTGCGAGGCCGGGGAGTGAGGGGGAGAGAGAGACGCTGGCTATCGGGAGTGGGCAGAGAGGCCATGGTAATCAAAATGGTTGCTGCTTACGCGCACGTATGGATCTGAAAAGGATAAGATGGCGCCGATAATGTTTACGCCACAATCCAGATTTTTGACAGTCCTCCCTTTTCAACATATCTAGCCAGCATGTCAATTTATGTCTATCCCCATTATATTACGTATTTCGATATCATACAAAGCTTTCGTACGTTCAGCTTCGAAATTCGGAGTCTTAGGGTACATGCAGTTGGGAATGAGTGAACACAAATGAACGCCGCTTATGTACATATACATTGTCATTTTCCACAGAGTCATATTTTGTGTGAAAGAAATCTGGGCTCCTTTCATGATGAGTAAAATGTTGTGATCTCCGGTGTGTCTATATGTGTGTACCAGCTCAGGGAGACACTTCTCTATTGCTTTCTGTTGCTTCCCTCTTTTTTTCTTTAGGCAGGACATAAATCCCTGTGCTCTTCCACAGAACACCGGTTTAAAGTCCTCTGATAGGGTGGTGAGGGCCTGCATTTTCTAGAAAATATGATTCTGTTTGTTCCAGAAGGTGTGAAGCAAATACGTTGCCTGTTAGCCACCAAGCATCCATCCTTTTTATAGAGATATGTCTAGCATCTTGACATGCCAGGCTCAGCATCTCCAAGGAGTGGTCAGAAATGTCTATGGGGGAATACTGACTTTTTTTTTCAATTAAAATTATTATTTTACAAATGCATCGAAACAAAGCCGAAATACAGCATATCCCACCCAGAGAACTCAAGACGACAATAAAAGTACATCATTGATTGGATGTATATTACTAATACATTCAAGCATGTAGCCATAAAGGTTCGTTCTCTCTTCTCCTTCCAAGTATTCAGAAAAACAAACATTGGTTCCTAGATGTTTTTAAAATGTTGTCACTTGCTATCATGATTTATAAGGCCCATTTCCATGCCTGCCAGATCAATAAATTGATACCTCCATTCTTTCGCATTCGGCGGTTTGCAGTCCTGCCATAGTCTTGCAGTCTATAATCTAGTTAAAACAAAAGTGGTAAAGACAATTATGTCGCAAAGCAAGACCAAAGTATGCTGCAGTGTTGGCAAAATATGCGTCAAAAACATCCAAATTATGTGGCAGTTTGTGTGGCAAAAAGCAATTCATGCGGAAGATTATGCATTGGGGTGTGCCCAAGCCGCAGACCGAAATGGCCGCGCAGGATTGAAGCTCCGCTGCGGACCCTGCCGGAAATGTCCTCCCTGGTGGCACCGGTGGACCTGTCGAGCAGCACCGTGTTGTAGGAGGGACGGAGGCGCGGCCAACACGGAAAGCGCTTAGGAAAATGTATACCGTGCGGATCGGCACTGAAGAAACTGCGATGTGTGGTGCGGCCTACCCATTAACAGGAAGCCGGGGCCTCGAGTGAGCTGGACCGGCCTCTGATGTGACGCAGCTGAGGGCGGAGCTGTGTCTTGACTTATGAGCATCGACGGCGTAAATGACTGTGGTGGGGGCACACATCTCAGTTTCCAACTCGTAATAGCGGGCTCACAGTCGTTCCCAAGATGCCCCGGGGCGACAGGGGCCTCGTCAGGTGAGCATGGGGACTGGCCATCCGGCCGCGAACTGCGGGACTTGCATGGTGACCCACAGCGTCCTGCCCTTAGCAGTATTGGCATTGCCGCCCCTCATTGCTCCCCCTCCATGGGGCGTTTGTGCTGGCCCACACGGGGAGTATGTGACTGCCTAAGGCTTCGGCGCCACAATAGACCAATAGTTGAGTTGTCCTGTGACATTGGACTGCCAGGGCTGGGTGTGCTAGTAATGCTGAGAGCCCCTGTGACTACTCAGAATCACAATACAAGGAACTAGTAAGTGTTGGAACGGGTATGGGTCGTAAGGACCCTAAGCAGACTACTCTGTCCTTCAAAGTGCCCAGAACCAGTACGACTGCGCAGAAGGTCGACCTGGCGGAAAGCGTAGTACCGCCCATGACGGAGACAGCTGGTCCGGATACCATGTTGCAGGAGCTTCGGGCTGGCTTCAGGGCATTGGACACCTGTTTTGACACACTAGACAAAAGTTTGGGGTTCATGGGGGCTCGATTCGATCAGCATGATGGGTGCTTGAATATGGCTGAGGGCAGGATCTCTGATTTAGAAGATGGTGCCGCCCATTTGGATGTGAGAGGGCAGCGCAACAACATCCGTATAATGGGGTACCCGAGTACACCAACACCAGGCGGTTGGACCGGTTTGTGGAGGAGGGGCCGCTGAACTAGCAGGGTTCTTCCCTTTCCTTGTACACTGATTTTACTGCGATGGTGCAGGAAGCATGCCGCAAGTACATAGGAGTGAAGTCACATCTTCAGAAGTTGGGTCTTTGGTATGGGATATTATACCCCGTATGGTTAAAGGTTGATGTGGATGGCCGCTCGAGAATCTTTGACTCCCCACATGATGCCCAGGAGTTTTGTCAGAAATACTCTAAGACAGACAGGCAGCGCGGATCGCCATCTCCACAGCAGTCGCAAAATATACCCAACTCTGGAGCCAGTTCTGATTTATTTGCTGGCAGTTGAATCATTTTGTTGTCAGTCTCGGCCCCTCGAGAAGTTAGGGAATGAGGGATCATTCACAGGACCGACCTGGTCCTCCCCCTTGTTTTTTGTTTAGCTTCATTGAACTGCCACCAGGGACGAATCATACCTACATAGCCAGGTACTAGCGTGCCAAGAAGTTGGGGAAGCGGCGCAGCATTGCCACCCCCCTGAGTGTGGGTGCACCGGTTTTATTTGATGCAATCTCACAATGGTTCTATTTTACCTTCTAGTTTGGTTTTGTTTTCCTCCATTGTTGCATGGGGATGGGTGTTCCCCCTAAAGTTGGGAAAGGGGATGGGTGGTGTGAGGGGGGATATGGTGTGTTTAGGCAGAAATACATAGCATGGTTTATTAACAATTTGCAATTGCAGTATAGATATCAGCAGTTGGGTCTTGTCAGGCTGCACAGACAGGGTATAGATTATGGCTAAAAGCGTGCAGGCAGAAGCTACTGTTAAAATAATGTTGGAATGTTAGAGCATTAAATAATGCCTGTAAATGTAAACAGGTGACAAACTATCTGCAACGCCACCAGGTGGACAAAGCTTTTATACAAGAAACGCATTTGGAGCCGGCAGTCAAAACGCCATTGGCGACGACCTGGGGGGCTCACAGGTATTTTGCTGGATATAGCTCGTACGCTCATGGAGTTGAAATATTGATACATAAGAGGGTGCCGTTTCGGCAGGTGGAGGTATGCCGGGATCCGGGTGGGCGCTTTCTTTTGGTTAAGAGATGCATGCTGGAACATTCTGTGCTACTTGTTAATATGTATGCACCAAATGTTGACGCTGTTTACACAGCCATTGAACGCATGGGAGCAGATCATATAAACATGGGGGGACTTTAATCTATTGCTCGACCCGGTACGAGATAGCATAGCACACACCACTGACACCAAGCCCAGGGCAAGACACTCATTGTTAGATACCATGGGTAAGTTTGGACTAGTGGATGCCTCAAGACATTATTGTAGGGTTCGTGATGGCTACACTCATTACTCTGCACCTCACAACACATGGACGCGCCAAGATTATTGGTGTCTTTCAGAAGGGGTGGTGTTGTGGATAGACGGTGTTAATCACTTATCGCGGACGCTGTCTGACCATGCCCTGGTCATGGTCAAGTTGAGAATCCCCAGGGCTGGGGGATTAGCATCCCTGGAGGTTCCCTGGCATGGAATTAAGAGACACTGTCTTTGCGGTCGAGCTAGGGGAGGCTGTCACAGAATACTTTGCCCTCAATGAGAGATTAGTGGAGTCCAAGGCTATGCTATGGTAGACCTTTAAGGCGTACATAAGAGGTGCATACATCTCCAAATGTTCTGGGGTACTTAGAGACCTACGAAGAACACTTGCAACGATAGAAGGGTTGCTCAAGGAACTAGATCGCATTGAGGCAACCAACGCTAGTCCTCCTGACTTGCAGCGATGTGCAACGCTCCTGTCTGAATTCCGGGAAGCGGCAGTGCGTAAAGCTCACTACCTCGGAAAATACGTAACTGCCAGACGGTACGGGAAGGGCGAGAGGCCGGGCAGAACATTAGCCAAACTAATACAGCAGTCCTGCAGACCAACTTACAAAGCAGAACTAGTAGATAGGCATGGGACACGCGTAATTGGGAATTTGAGTATCCTTCAGGAGGTGCTCACATACTATACCACATTGTATGTGGTATAGTGGTGGTCATACCTGTAATAACGGAGCCACACGCATGCACGCATTCACCCCAGGGGCGGGGTAGCCCCAGGGTATAAATAAACGGGTAAAAGACCGCTCGTGGTCTTTGGCCCTTACCAAGCAGCTAGTGTCTGTGTCGTCATTGACCAAGTTAGCTAGGCCCCACTACGTGGCATAGGCCCTCACTAGCCCCGTGCCCCCGGCACTACACTGGCGACGAGGGTGGGTCTCATCCCACACCTCGCCCCCGTTTCGGTTTCTCCCTTTTGCCTCCTGCCTGGAGGGTTTGCGCTTGCTGCGCTTGAACCCTCGGCGTGAGGTTGCCTCGTGGGGCGCGTGCCCCGCGGCTTTTCGCCGGACACAGTCCTGCCAGCTCAAGTGTCCCGGCACTCTACCGGCACCAACTGCCCAGTCTCCGGACCAGCTAACTGCGCCAGGCCGCGGCGCAACAGGTGAGCCCGCGCCTCGCTGTCCGCACGGCTCGCGGCCCGTGTGTGCATCCCCGCTCACCCCTGCAGCTCTTGCAGCGCGACACCAGCGGCCGCCTCACTACCGGCTGGACCGCGTCTGCACTGCGGCGTCACAGGCCGTGTTCGCACCAGAGCGCTTTGGGGGGACTGCCTCGGCCCCCGCGCTTCACCAGCTTCAGGCGGACGCGAGTGGGCCCTGGATCTCGCCTAGGCGCGTCGGAGGAAACGCCTACCCCGCGTTTGCACGCATCAGGCGGAAGAGAGCCGTGCTAGTGCACATCGGGGGGAAGAGGGTTCGGCCCCCGGACCCAACTCGCCTGCTGTTGCCCCGTGGATGCATTCCTCCTAGTCTGGGCTCTGCCGAATCGAGAGGCAGCAACGCACGGGCAGCACCCACAGCTGTGAAACCCTTAGCAGGCCTGCCGTCGAGAGGAGCATACTCCACGCGCCCAGCACGTTGTCCTATCAGCCCAGTAGCAGGACAAAACAGTCGACAGTGCCCCAAGTGCAGCCACCTGCCTCGCGATCTCCACATCTGGAAATACAAACTAACGAAGGCCCCAGGAGCCTCACGAGAAGGCCCGAAAAACGCGCCTGCGCCACACTGTGCCACCTGCGTGCAATCGCACCGCGGGAGAGCCCCCTTCCTCGGAGCAAGGCACAGCTCGGCGCGGCGAGAACATGCAGCAAGCGGATGATGGCAGCACAGATGCGGCCCCAGCACAACAACAGGCCCCACCACAGGCCGAGCCTCAAGGTGCAGTACAACTTCAAGTCGGCGCAAACGCTGCGGGCCCCACGGCGGCGGCAGCTGCCGCACCGGCCCCTCCCGGGCACGGTATCGCAGCATCCCTCCCGCCATTCAGCGAGCTCGTGGACCCGTCCACAGCCGCAGCGAGGTGGCGCTTGTGGAGAGGGAGACTCGAACACTACTTCACTGGAGTCAGAAAAACTGATGGGAAAGTCAAACGCTCCCTGCTAATGTGCTACGGCGGAGATGAGCTCTACGAACTCTTTGAAACACTGCCGGACAGAGGTGACGCCAATAACTACGATGCAGCAGTAGCTGCACTTAACCGATATTTTGATCCCAGAGTAAATCCTGACTACGAATGGTTGAAACTGCGACAAGCGCGATAAGGCGAAATGGAATCCATTGACACATTCACACAGTGATGGTGCTCGAGTGAGGAGGAGCCGTGTTCCAGTCACCTGGCCACAGTGCATGCTGGGAGAAATCCTCGGAGATGCTCGGCACTCGGCAGATCGTTGATATCGAGGAGAGAGCAAGCTGCAGGCAACTGGATGAGCCGTGCGATTTGCGCAATATCGCCGTTCTAAACCCCGAGTTAAAAACACTGCAACAGCAACGGATTTAGGAGTTTAAGGAGTTGTGCGGAATTGAGCCTGAGCCGGAGCCGATTGGCAGGAGGGAGAGCCGGGTTATCAACTTTCTAGTACGGACGCTCTACCCCGCCCGATCGAGGTGCCTTGCAGAAAGGCTCTTCTGCTGCCTTTTTAATCTTTATCCGTCCTTTCAACACTAGCTGATTTGCGCTGTCTTTTCAGCGCTGGTGAACATTAAAGGCAACTCTCCTGTGCTGAGGCGGAGGTCCGACCGGGCAGCCCGCCAATATTGGAAATATATAACAGCTGACAAAATGGCCACAAGGAGTCAGAAAATCAAGACCAAAACAACAGCGCTACAAACGGAGGGGGGGAAGGAGAGCGAAACTACTACCCAGCAGCAACAACAGCCGAAAGGTAAGAGGGACTTGGGGGCTATTAGAAAGACTGCCAAGATTAACCTTCCTATGGGTGCGGGCAGCTCCCCCTCCATTAGTCTTCATTTTCCTGTGGTTAAACCGGCGAACTCTATTGAAAAGGAGGGGGGGTGCTGGTACCGATATGAACACGCCCACCTCTAACCCCCAAGTACCCTCTCCTAGCACTGAAACATCCACCTCCAGCGGGGCACAGATAACACCCCTAGCTGTGGGGGAGAGTGAGAACCAGTATATGGAAACTGGCCTTAACAAAACCACAAGCTCGAACCCTGCTCAGGTGTGTAGTGAGGGGGAAGCTACAAACACAGCGCTGACACAGCTTCCAGGCTCTGAGCTTAACACCGAAAAATTTTACTCGGTTACCGACGGATCGCTCTCAGAATCTGGATCATGCAGAGAGAAGTCATCATCTGCAGAAGGGCAGTAAGAGGATAATGAGTCTGAGGAAGAAAGCCTCCCTAATAAAGCTCCCGAACCAGATACTGTACTAAGGAAAAGACATTCTAGGCGCAAACGAAACCAGCTTAAGGGAGCTCATTATACCTTACCGAGTTTACCTGTTCCTAGTGATAACCACAGAGCCTCCAGCGCATCTAACGCATCCAATACCATCTCACCTCAGAAAGATGACGCTGGAAGCACAGGGGATGATGAAAATTCTACTTTGGTATCTATACTAAACTCAATCAAGGCATTCCAGGAAGAGGTACGGGCTGGCAATCTGACCGCTAAGACTGCCCTAAAAAACTCCATAGCGGGATGAGAAAACTCAATAAGGCGTGCACAGATATTGGTGACAGGTTAACTATGGTTGAAACCAGGACTGAGATCCTAGAAGGGGAGGTCACAGAGGCAAAGGAACAAAGGACCTCACACGAGGCATGCCTGATAGACTTAATGACTAAGCTGGAGGACCAGGAAAACCGGCAGCGCCGTAACAACCTGCGACTTTTAGGAATTCCGGAGGGAGTTGAGGGAGAGGACCCGAGAGGCTACATAGTAAAGCTCTTGCGAGCTGCGTTTCCCTCAGAAACTGCCTGGAACTGGGACCTAGAAGTCCAGCGAGCGCACAGGTTCCCCTTTAACCTGAAACATAAAAGGGGCGATGACAATCTTAACGGCAAACCCAGGGTCTTCCTCGTATTCTTCAGAAACTTTCTTTTGAGACAATTGGTCTATGATAAGGCAAGACCCAATGCACAGAAAGAAGCTAATGGGGTCAAATTTTTCGCTAAACCGGATTTCTGCCATGCAACGGTGGAGCGCAGATGGAGACTACGGCAATTGATCACCCCGTTCCAACAATTAAACGCCCAGGTCTATTTGATGAACCCTGCCAGATTAAAAGTAATTATTGAAGGCAAAACGAGGGTCTTTCTATCTGAAATCAAGGCCGAAGAATTTCTAAAAGAAGTTAAAGATAGAAGACAGAAGAACTGAACCGAAACCATATGACTTTATGACTAAGATACTCCAGCAAATACCTGGTAGCTAAGTTGCTTAGACACTGGCACATGGGACATTGTCTAAAGGATACTTCTAAGTATAACCAGGGATTTCACATTCATCATTTTTTGTTATTATAGAATGGCTGGGTGGCTGGGCCTCACTCATGATCACCATCAAAACGAGTCATCTCGACTGCTCAATCAGGGAGGGGAGTGGGGGGCACCTAAGAGAGATATAAGGGAAAGAAACAGGGACACTAAGGGCACTAATGGCACAAAAGGTACAAAAGGTACAAAAGACATGGAGGGTACAAATAAACAGGAGGCATCGGGGATTAAGAACTGGCAGGATCTCATAGGGACTGAAACAACTATTAAGTTAGGATGACACAGCTATGTAAAATTAAAATTCTGTCTAGCAATATATGTGGCTTAAATGATCAAGCTAAAAGATAGAAGGTTGCACAGGGCTTACGATCACTCGATCCAGATCTGATATGCCTTCAGGAGACACATGTAATGGGGACACAGAAGCAGCTTCTTTCCTCACTGGGGTATAAGGTAGTAGCAGCCACCACACAGGGGGTCAAAATAAAAGGAGTAGCAATACTCGCTAGTCACAGACTCAAAGTGCAGGTGGATAGAGTAAAAACAGACTCTTATGGCAGATGGGCTATTGTAGAATGCACTCTTGACTCAAACTGTACGTTTACACTATGCTCAATTTATGGTAGTAACCTAGATGAGTCAGGGGTCCTAGATTGGTTAACAGGGGAGCTAGCCCACTGGCAAACGCCCATAATATTGTGCGGGGATTTGAACTTAAACCTACCCGCGGGTTGGAGATTGGATAAGGGCTGGAGATATTCGGGGAGAAAGCCAAGAGTGTTTCAATCATTACTGAATCTAATAGAGACTCATGGACTGCGGGACGCTTGGTCGGAGCTAAGACCTAATCAGTATGGGTTCACTTTTTTCTCAGCACCTAATTTAAAACTTACAAAAATAGATTACTTCTTTATTTCCTCATCACTGGATAGCTCTTCTGGCATAGACTTAATACCTAGATTTATGTCAGACCATAATCCGCTGATATTACACCTAGATGGCTTAAAAATTGAAAACAAGAGTACAGCCTGGTCATTTGAGTAAGCACTGTTATACGATATCAAATATCAGACACACATGAAGAAATTGATAGAGGAGTTCTTGGAGATAAGCTTAGACTCCGCTCCCCTAATGGTGGTTTGGGATACTTTTAAGGCCGGGGTCAGGGGAGAGACTCTACGCTTTTCAGCCAGGAAAAATAAAGCCGAGAGGATACAGGTTGAGGAGTTACAGGAGAAATTAGGGCTAGAAGAAACAAAGCTAACGCAGGCAATAAAAGCAGGAGGGATGGTGGATGGAACCCAACATGCAGTTGCTGTCATAAAAGCCGAGATTGCCTCAATCTTTGCTGAAAGAACGGCGTCCAAATGGGCAGCTACTAGAGGGAAACTGTATGAATGTGGGGAAAATATTGGACATCAATTGGCATTAACAATTAGACAGCAAACAACTTTAAACACAATAGCGGAAATTAAGACAGATACGCGGGGGGCAAACTAAGGATCCCACTGAAATACTTAAGGCTTTCAAAGACTATTATAGTAAACTGTATACAGAGGAGGATGTCAGGCCCATAGGAGTTCGGAACGCGAATGTTACAGGCTATTTAGATTCTATAGATATACCTAAATTAAATCCATTTGAACAAGTGCAGCTTGAACGCCCCCTCCCCCTTGGGAGGAGATACATAATGCGATTAAAAGTCTTCCAGATGGAAAGGCGGCCAGCCTTGACTCTATCCCTGCTGAATTCTATAAAATCTTTGAAAGTCAGATCAAGGAGATATTCTCTTCAGTAGTAGGGTTAATAGCCTTATACATAAACCCACTTATTACAAAAATTTTAGCAAATCCAGAGATTAGGCCGGACGCCAGGCAAGGAGTAGAGACAAAAATCCTGGCATATGCTGACGACCTGGCGATAATTACACCCGATCCCGATAAATCCATTAGAGCCCTGGAATATGAGACACAGAAATTTGGAGAGATATCAGGCTATTTACTAAATAGAACAAAAACCCAGGTAATTATAAATGAAAACATAAGCTGGTCCAGCCCCCTAGTAGTTACAAAAGCCAAGTATTTGGGGGTAAGCATCACTGCAAATCTAGACGCAATAGTGGGGAACAACCTGAACCCACTTGCTAAGGATACTAAAAAAGCATTAAAAAGAATTGATAATTTACACCTAACAATAGTCGGCCGGAGCAACGTAATAAAGATGACTTACTTTCCAAAATTGCTATACTTTTTTAGAACTATCCCTCTAGAATTCAGTGATGCTACCCTCTATCTATTTGAGCAAATTTTTAGCCAGTTCATATGGTCTTACTCTAATATAAGAAGGTCTTACAAATGGCTATCTTTACCAAAAGTAAGAGGGGGGTGGGCGTTACCGAATCTTAAATTGTATTATTGGGCGGTTGCTTAGCAGTATAGCCCTTGGCTGCTGCTTGATGACGATGCACAGCGCGCCGCAGATCTTCCCTCTCCTTACATTTCTTTGGTTGGAGTGAATGCTCGAGGAATACTATGGAGACAACTTGAATTTGGTTATTTCAAGCGAGTGCGGTTTAAGTCTTTAATAAATATTTACTGAGTTTTCACAAAAGTACGAAAACTGGTAGGACTAGGCAGACTAAATTATTACTCTCCAATCAAAGATAATGCAACACTACCAGCAATTTTTAAAGGCTCATATCTTTATAAATGGTACAACGCGGGGGTTAATAAATTGGGTGATCTGATTAATCAGGAAGGGGTTCGGACCTTTCAGGACATTAAAACATGGTTTCAGATAGATGAGAGCCAATTATTTAAATATTATGCGATTAAAAACTTTTTGGAACACAAGACCGGTGGACCAGTCGGATTTAACAAAAATGTCATTATGGATAGACTGCGCTCAAGTAATCCGCCAAGGATAGGAACCATCTACTCGAGGCTTAATGATAAAATGCCGGATGATTTAGAAAGGATTGGGTTGAAGTGGCAAACAAAATTGAATATCGAGCCAAATATTTTCACTAATGCCCACGATATGTCTCAAAATGTTTTCCTTTCCACTAAACTGCAGGCACAGTTTTATAAAACTGCTTTTTTGTTATACAATACACCAGCCAGGATAGCTATTTGGGGGAACGGGGCGGGGACTGTATGCCCTCGATGTCAAGAATATGCTGCAGATCAGATGCACATGTTTGCCACCTGTATAAAACTAAATCCACTCATTCAGCAAATCCAATTATTTTTAGGGGCGGTTTTAGACCAAAGGATAGAATTCACCCCTGCTGAATTGCTGCTAGGGTGCAATGGTAACTCTAGACCAGGGAGACCATTTATCTTTGTAGCTATGACTATTTATAGAATCTGCATTGCAACATACTGGAAAGACCCTAACCCTCCCTCATTCACACAGTGACAAGCCAGATTACTGGCGATTTATAAACTGGAAAAGGCAATTTATGCTAAAAGAGGGAAGAAGGCCAGGAAGAAGGGCCTCGTGCTCTGGGAACATCTAGAGAAATGGGCAGAGGGCATTCAAAGCTGAATTAAGCCGCATGCTAGCAAAACATTGTTTTTTTTTTTTTTACTGTATTTGCTTTTGAATGTTAAGTAGTAGTTGGGAATTAGGAACTGCTTGTTTTTCTCCTTGCTTTTTCTTTTTTTTTCTCTTTTTCTCTTTTTTTCTTCTGTACCTAATACCTTTGAACCTATTCCCGCTTATGTTTGAAAATACAAGAGTGAACGGGTCTTCTCAGAAGTGGAGCAAAAGTATAACTTGTATATTGTTCATCTTTGGGAAAAAAAAAGAAAAAAAAAGAGAAACACTGCCGGACAGAGGTGACGCCAATAACTACGACGCATCAGTAGTTGCACTTAACCGATATTTTGATCCCAGAGTAAATCCTGACTACGAATGGTTGAAACTGCGACAAGCGCGATAAGGCAAAATGGAATCCATCGACACATTCTACGCGAGGTTGCGGAAGCTGGCGTTAGCTTGCGGACTACCCGACCAACGTCTGGAGATACGTGCACAACTCATACAGGGTTGCAAGTCAGTGCAACTCAGACGCCTCATCCTCAGGCAACCTCGGATCTCCCTGGATGAAATCCTCGTTCTTGCCAGATCGCACGAGCTCTCCAATGCCAGGGCCGATGAAATGCGGTGAAGGTCCCCGCCATCAAGGAAGAACACGAGGACGTGATTCGCCGACGCCCACCCGCGCAGAGAGCGAGCACTGCGACGTCACCGCTTACAGCCTGCGGGAACTGTGGCAGGGACCATCAGACAGGAGGGAGATGTTTTGCTATAGGCAAGGTATGCTCAAACTGCGGCAAAATGAACCATTTCGCGAAGGTGTGCCGCAGCAGCGGCAGTCGCCGCCCTGGACCGGGCAGGAGGAGTCCCACACACGCCGTGCGACGACTGTCGCTCGAGGATCCCGGACCCTGCGCTGACTCGGCGGGGTCGGCATTCCGACTAGAAAATGACGATGACGACGTTTTCTTTGTATCTTTCGTAGGGAGAGAAGGTTCGAGGAGAAGGCCAAACCCCATGTGTGAGATATCCATAGCGGGATCCCCCGTACAAGGGCTGATTGATACAGGGGCATCGGTGAACGTAATGGATAGCGCTCAATATGAACAATTGTCTCCACGCCCACCTCTATCACCATCGAAGGCCAAGATCTACACGTACGATAGCGACAACCCGCTCCCACTGCGAGGAGTGATAGAAGTGGTGGCAAAATGTAATGATTAACAGGTAAAGACAAGATTCCATGTGAAGGGAGGAAGACGCGGCACGCTGCTCAGCTGCCACACAGCTGAAGACCTCCAGCTTGTATTCTTCGCACGACGGGTGCATGAGTTACACGCGGACGCAATGCTAAAAGACTTCCCTGCCCTGTTTCGAGGCCTTGGTCGCCTGAAAGGGAAGACGTTCCACCATGTGGACCCCACTGTCAGACCAACCGCTCTGAGGCACAGAAGGGTGCCCTTTCATTTGCGGCAGCAGGTGGAAGAAGAATTGCGAAAACTCGAGGACCTAGGCGTTATAGAAAAGGTGAAAGGCCCAACACCGTGGGTATCACCTCTTGTGATAGCCCCGAAACCAAAACAGCTGGGCGCTATACGCCTGTGCGTGGATATGCGCCTGCCCAACTAAGCTGTGAAACGAGAGAGACACCTGATGCCCACGATGGACGACATCGTAGCAGACCTAAACGGAGCTCGGTGGTTTTCGAAACTGGATTTAAACGCAGGATACCACCAGCTCGAGCTACATCCTGACAGCCGCAACATAACCACTTTCTCCACACACGTCGGGCTCCGAAGGTACAAGCGGCTAAGCTTTGGTGTGTCATTGGCCGCGGAAGTCTTTCAGAACGCGATCAGAGACACGCTGTCGGGACTGGAAGGAGTCATAAACCTAAGTGATGACATACTCGTCTTCTCAAAGACCCTAGAAGAGCATCATGTACACCTCCGTGCCACCTTACAACGCCTGGCTGACCACGCTCTCACCTTACATCGGGACAAGTGTTCCTTCTACAATGAATCAGTGGAGTTCTTTGGGTACATATTTTCGAGAGAGGGACTTCAAGTGGATCTGAACAAAGCAGAAGCAATCAGGTCGGTGCCAAAACCAACATCCGTGACTGAAGTCAGAAGCTTCCTGGTCGGGCCCCTCTCAGAACCATTACGCATGCTGACCAAGACCGGCCAGCCCTGGACGTGGTCTGCAAGGGAGGATCAAGCCTTCCTGGCCATCAAAGAGGCCCTGATCGACGACAAGGTCATGGCCTACATCAGGCCACATCGGCGCACAGAAGTGGTCCTAGACGCGAGCCCGGTGGGCCTCGGGCCATCCTCATGCAGGAGACCGAAACACATGAATGGGTACCCACTGCCTACGCCAGTCGGGCATTGATGGCGACCGAAATGAGGTATGCCCAGATCGAACGCGAGGCATTGGCCATCAAGTGGGCATGCCAACATTTTCACCTATACCTATATGGTCACGAATTCAAAGTTGTCATGGACCACAAACCTTTAGTGCCTCTGTTCGCGGGGACCGCCCGACTTGCTCCTCCCCGCATCGAAAGGTGGGCCGTCCAACTGCAGACATACCGTTTTGAGGTCAACTACCGTCCCGGAGCAGACATTTCGGCGGACTTCTTATCGAGACACCCCGGAGTGACAGCCTCAGGTGTAGAGCCAGCAGATACTGAGGAAGTTGAAGAGTTTGTAAGAATGATATCGCAGGAGGCGTGCCCTGCGGCCCTAACGCTAGAAATCATCGGAAAGGCCACCGAAGAAGACGAGTGCCTCAACCGAGTGAAGGCCACCCTGACAAACCGCAACTGGAAACATTTCCTCGACGGAGTCAGTGCTCTCACGACAGTGGAACAACAGTGACGGCAGCAGATGTGGAGGGCCCAGAGTGAACTCAGTGTGGGACCCCATGGAATTGTCCTCCGTGGGACAGCGATTGTGATCCCTGTCAGTTTACAGAAAGAGGTGGTTCGCCTGGCCCACCAAGGCCATCAGGGAGTGTCGAAAACAAAGGCACGGCTGCGTAGCAAGGTGTGGTTTCCCGGCATGGACGCCGCGGTGGAGTATGAAATCAAGAACTGCCACTCGTGCACCATCACGAGCCAAGACCCAGCTCTATACCCGGAGATCACAGAGGCCCCGTGTCGCGAGCCGTGGTAAAAAATCAGTGTAGATTTTGGATCCTTCCCCGATGGACGCCACACGCTTTTGGTGATTGACTCCCACTCACGATTCCCGGTGGTGGCAGTGGTACCCTCTACTGCATTCACGCATGTCAAACGAGCCATGCAGAAAGTGTTCGCCATGATGGGCCTGCCTGATGAGATAAGATCAGACAATGGGCCGCCATTTCAAGGAAAGGATTTTCAGGCCTATCTAGCTGAAAGGGGCATCCACCACAGGAAAATGACCCCGCAATGGCCCCAAGCGAATGGGGAAGTTGAGAGGTTCATGCGGACTTTGAACCGCGCGCTTCAAATTGGAGTGGAGAAAGGAGAGGATGCAGAAGAATGTCTATCCCAGTTCCTAAGGGCAAACCGGCAGACGCCTCACACCACCACACGTTGTGCACCGGCACACCTGCTGTTTAAGAAGGTGCCAAGAGACTGTGTACCGGTCGCACCCTCCTGGTGCCTGCCTGGACTAGACCAAAATGCCACTCAAGATCGAAGGAGGCGCACAAATGAAAAGGCCAGCAGGGCTAGAAGGTCCCTGGTGGTCGGTGACAAAGTTGTCCTCAAAAACAGACATCCGAACTGGAAATACGACACCGCTTATGAACCCGAAGTGTGGGAGATCATTAATGTCCAAGGCACCATGGTGTCAGCGGTCCGAGGTACAAGAGCAGTGACGCGGAACATATCCTGGTTCAAGCGAGTCCCTAGAGGACGCGAAGATGTCGATCCAACGCCGGAGGGCGCGGAGGACAAAGTAGATGGCCAAGGGGACAACGAGCTGCCGACAAGCCAGCGGGAGGAAGGAACAACTCCTCCCAGATCAGAGCTGGAGCGGAACACCATCATCGAAAGTATGCCAACTGAAACCCGAGGCATTCCCGAACAACACGAAGAAGCTAGGGAGACGGAGAACCGTCGGAGCCAAAGATACAATCTGAGATCGAACCCACCTCCCAGCCAGCGACTGAGAGACTATGCATGGAAACTGGGTTCGCTCAGGAAGCTCCCATGACCTGGACCAGTGATCCGTGAGTTTGGAGGGATGTAATAACGGAGCCACCCGGCCCGTTCACGCTTACATGCACGCACGCATTCACCCCAGGGGCGGGGTAGCCCCAGGGTATAAATAAACAGGTAAAAGACCGCTCGTGGTCCTTGGCCCTTACCAAGCAGCTAGTGTCTGTGTCGCCATTGACCAAGTTAGCTAGGCCCCACTACGTGGCATAGGCCCTCACTAGCCCCGTGCCCCAGGCACTACAATACCCTCACCCTTCTTGGTGCTACTGGGGTACATATATAGCCTCCCTAAATCTAAATGGCGCTTTGTCGCTATAGCGCTCCTTATTGCTAAGCGTGAAATTGCCCTTGGATGGGGTAGCAAGCGGACCCCCACACTGCTGGATTGGTTACGTAGTATGACATACTGTAACACTACCAGCGATACATATGTGCAGCCGCCAGCTGCAAGACCAGTTGATATATGGCAGCCATTCCAAAATTAACTATTGATGATGAGGGAGGGGACTGACACCTCAACACAATCCCAACATACCAGTGCCGGGGCGCAATAGATGGGGGTGCACTGGGCACTGCTATATCCCCACACAGTCAGTAGATACCTGCTGTTACTTTTCGCATCAGGGCGCACATTGAATAGTAACTATGCACCCTAATCAGCCTAGACGTTTGTACAAATAGACCTTAAAATACGCTTTATTCTCATTATTATATGCTTAAATTGTGACATGTAATGTTCTTTTGTACTATATTGCCATGTAAAGTGAAATATTATATCTTTGTCATCCTCGTTTGAATTTTCAATAAAAACGTATTACATTTTTTTTCTTAAAAGATTATGCATCTAAAGATTTATTATTTGATACCTTTTGTAGCTTCATTCCTTACCTATTATTGCATGTTAACACTTAAATAGTGATAGAAAAATAATGCAATAATTTAGACACAAATGCTTAAGACTAAATTTTAATATATAAAATAGATACAGTACATAATGTTATTCATCAATACCTAATGAATATTTTTGTCTGGCATTGAAACACGGGAATACTAACTGTTTAATTCTATCCTCGGGAAGCTCTTCCTGTCTCTCAGAGTAAATTGGTTAGTGTACACTAAAGCTGCGCTCTTCATCAGCTGAGTTTGTTACACTGTTTACGCATGTGAGGGCAAGAGCTGCCAACTTAGGTACAAGTATATAGAGAACAGTGAAAGGCTCTAGCAGAAAGGAGAAAAATGAAAAATAATTACATTTTCAGCTACACTCAATAGTTTTTATGCACAAAGGAAATAACCAAAGTCAAAGCTTTATTGTTTTTATTGATTAATTTCCTTTTAATAGGCTCTGCACGTCTCTAGGTGTTTTATTTTGACAGTACCATTGCAGAGAAGTGTGGCTCACCGGTTAGAGCGGTAGACCCTAATGCAGAGGTCTGGCCCGGGACCAGGGTTCAATTCCCGTGGCGGCAGGGTCTTGGGCTCAATGTCGTCAGACCCGATAATTCTCTCGCCTCGGTGCCTATTCTAATCATGGGTCCCACTCTGCAACTCTGGGCAATAGCTTGCTTAATCTCCACACCGGCCCTAACGCTAGGATGCCTGGCTTCACCTTGGGGTGCCCAGGAGTGGGCACCTCACAGGAACAGGCCAGGATGGGTTCCTCAGCGGCACAGCGCGGGGACACACTGTCTAGTGTAACCAGGCGCTTTATAAGCTCAGGATTATTATTAAAACCCAATCAATCAATCAGCGAATTTGTATAGCGCGCTACTCACCCACTAGGGTCTCAAGGCGCTGGGGGGAGGGGGAGTTGCTACTGCTCGAACAGCCAGGTCTTGAGTTGTTTCCTGAAGGAGAGATGGTCCTGGGTCCGCCGTAGGTGGGTGGGGAGGGAGTTCCATGTCTTGGCCGCCAGGTAGGAGAAGGATCTTCCTCCAGCGGTGGTTCTGCGAATTCGTGGGGCGAGGGCGAGGCTGGCGGAGCGGAGCTGGCGAGTGGGCGTGTAGAATGTGAGGCGGCTGTTGAGGTATTTGGGGCCCATGTCGTGGAGAGCCTTGTGTGCGTGGGTGAGGAGTCTGAACTTGATCCTCTTGCTGACGGGGAGCCAGTGCAGGTCTCTCAGATGGGCAGAGATGTGGCCGTGACAAGGGATGTTCAGGATGAGTCGTGCAGAAGCGTTCTGTATCCGTTGGAGTTTTTTCTGGAGTTTGGCTGTGGTACCAGCGTAGAGGGTGTTCCCGTAGTCCAGACGGCTGGTGACAAGGGCCTGGGTGACCGTCTTCCTGGTTTCGGTGGGGATCCACCGGAAGATCTTTCGGAGCATGCGCAGGGTGTTGAAACAGGATGACGAGACAGCGTTGACTTGCTTGGTCATCGTGAGGGAGGAGTCCAGAATGAAGCCCAGGTTGCGTGCATGGTCCGTTGGCTTGGGGGCGGTGCCCAGGGCAGGGGGCCACCAGGAGTTGTTACAGGCCGAGGGGGATGGTCCCAGGATGAGGACTTCCGTCTTGTCTGGGTTCAGTTTCAGACGGCTGAGCTTCATCCATTCCGCGACGTCTCTCATTCCTTCCTGGAGGCTGGCTCTGGCGGTGGTGGGGTCGTTGGTGAGGGAGAGGATCAGCTGGGTGTCGTCAGCGTAGGAAATGATGTTGAGGTTGTGTTGGCGTGCGATGGCTGCGAGGGGGCTCATGTAGACGTTGAAGAGGGTGGGGCTGAGCGAGGACCCTTGCGGAACGCCGCAGATGACTTTGGTGTCCCTGGATCGGAACGGGGGGAGGCGGGGAACGAGATGATCCACTCCAAGGCCGTTCCTAGGATTCCGGTGTTGCTGAGGAGCTGTATCAGGGTGCGGTGGCATACGGTGTCGAAGGCTGCTGAGAGGTCCAGGAGGATGAGGGCAGCTGTTTCCCCGTTGTCGAGCAGGGATCTGATGTCGTCGGTGGCTGCGATGAGGGCGGTCTCGGTGCTGTGGTTTGCTCGAAAACCGGACTGAGAGGGGTCGAGGGATCCGTTTGTCTCAAGGAAGGCGACGAGTTGTTTGTTGACGGTCTTCTCGATGACTTTGGCAGGGAAAGGGAGGAGCGAGATGGGGCGGAAGTTCATGAGCTCCGTGGGGTCCGCGGTGGGTTTCTTCAGGAGGGGGCTGAGCTCAGCATGTTTCCAGCTCTCCGGGAAGGTGGCGGATGCGAAGGAGCTGTTAATGATGTCCCGGAGTTGGGGTGCGATGATGGAGTCAGCTTTGTTGAAGATCTGGTGTGGACAGGGGTCGGTTGGGGAGCAGGAGTGGATGGTGTTCATCGTGCGGGTGGTGTCTTCGGTGCTGACCGCGGTCCAGGTGCAGAGGGTGGTGGTGGGGGGCGCTGGTTCGGAGGTTGGGTGTGTGGTCTGTGCGCCGAAGCTGTTGTGTATGTTGGCGATCTTGTGGTGAAAGAACGAGGCGAGTGAGAAGCAGAGGTCTTGTGAGGGTGTGATGTCGTTGTTGCAGGCGCTGGGGTTGGAGAGTTCTTTAACGATGCAGAAGAGTTCCTTGCTGTTGTGGGTGTTGTTGTCCAGTCGTTCTTTGAATGTTGTCCTTTTGGTGGTGCGGATCAGCTGGTGGTGTTTGCGGGTGGCGTTCTTGAGGGCTGTCATGTTTTCTGTTGTCTGGTCATGGCGCCAGGCTTTCTCGAGGGTGCGGCAGGTCTTCTTGGAGTTTTTGAGGTCGTTGGTGAACCACGAGGCTTTCTTGCTGCCAGGTCTGCTGGGAGGGTTCTTCCGTGGTGCGAGTTCATCGGCACAGTTGGTGAGCCACTTTGTGAGGTTGCGGGCTGCTTCGTTGGGGTCCCTCGTGTTGGTGGGAGGGTGCTGGCTGAGGGAGGTGGTGAGTTGGTCGCGGTGATCTTGCCCCAGCTTCTGCGTGGAACCTGTTGCGGGTGGTGGTGGGTCGTGGTTCTCCTGAAGTTGAAATGGACGCAGCTGTGATCTGTCCAGTGTAGTCCGGTGGAGTGGCTGAAGGAGATGTGCTTGCTGGAGGAGAAGATGGGGTCTAGCGTGTGGCCGGCGTAGTGGGTGTGGGTGTCCTCCAGTTGCTTGAGTCCGAGGTTGGCGAGGTTGTCCAGCAGGGTGGTGGTGTTGCTGTCATTGTTGTTCTCCAGATGGAAGTTGAGGTCTCCTAGGAGGATGTAGTCTGAGGAGGTTAGGGCGTGCTGGCTGACGAAGCCGGCGATGGCTTCGCTGAATTGTGTGTGTGGTCCTGGGGGTCTGTAGATGAGAGTGCCTCTGAGGGTGGTCTTGGGGTCGGGGTGTATCTGGAAGTGAAGGTGCTCAGCGGCGGCTAGTGTGTCGTCGGAGTTGGTCGTGATTCGGATGGTGTTTCTGTGGATGATGACGATGCCTCCTCTGGTTTGGTTGACGCGGTCCTTCCGGGTGATCTTGTAGCCATCCGGGATGGCTATGGCGATGTCGGGGGCTGAGGAGGCGTTCATCCAGGTTGCTGTGAGGAAGGCGATGGCTGGTGATGTTGTGTCGAGGAGGTTCCAGAGTTCGACGGCGTGCCTGTGGGCGAAGCGGGTGTTGAGTAGGATGCACTTGAGGTGATTGTTGCTGGTGCCTGGCTTGGCGGGAGTGGTGCAGGTTCGGAGGCAGGTGAATTTGCAGGCTTGGCAGGTGGGGGGTCCTTGGGTGCATTTCGGGTTGGCTCGGTAGCAGGCGGTGTTTCGGCCGGCGTTGAGTGCGCGGAGGGTGTGAGTATGAAAGGGGTAGGCCCTTAAAACTCAGGACCTGGGTCCGTGGGTCAGTACATACGAGGTTGGTCTGAGTTTGCGAATATAATATACATATACAATTCTAAATAGAGCCACGGTCACCATTAGATTTGAAACCAATCAAGAGAATATCAAATTATTCATTTCATTCATTATGGCATTTTATTCATTTATAGCCAAGATTATAAATAGCAATTTAAGGTAGAAACATGTAATTGTAACATCATTACATTCAATACTAGAAATAGGTGCTCTCTGTGAAAAGGGAAGGGTAAGTGAATGAGTGAAGGGGACAGAGTAAAGGTGTTGTGACATAATTTTTACATCCAAATTAAAATGAAAAACCTCTACAGTCAAACTAATGAGCAAAGGTTCCCAATTTCACATCACACATAGATAGTGAGAATACATCTCTTATTTAGCTCCTATGGTGTGTCAAGAAAAAGAGGCGTATTTCTACGTTTCGACCCCTGATACGCTAGAAGGGCAATTCACAGCCTCATGTTGGGGTCTTCATCAGGAAGAGGATGGAGAGCCTATAAGGTAATATGAATAAACAATTCAGAATTTTATGAAGGGTGAGCAGACGTGGTAACGTTATTCATGGTAGTGATGTGGATGGTTACCTACATCAGCAAACGGTCATCGTATGTACCGTCCGCAGGGGGGCTTCCAAATGCTCCGATGGATACTGAAATACAATGAAATAGGTGCCATCAGGGCCCTGAACTATGCTAGATCAAAGAATTAATGGGGGTGGCGGGTAGGGGGACTTACTTTACGTGCTGGTAGTCACACAGCCAATGGGCACAGGTAGGTCTGTCCTCAAAAGGTATATTTGTCTGTAAAGAGAGGGGAGGCTGTATTTAGCATACTATGCCGTTATGGTAGATAAGGTATAGCAATGTGGCCGATTACAATTAGGGAGCAATTTTCCCACGTTTTTACCTTACAGGGGTGAGTGCAAAGTCGCCCTGTTGCTCCAACGGCGTGCTGAATCACAAATGAAATCGCGGTGCCGGTTTATTTTACTGAAAAGACAAAGCGGAACTAAATTCAGTTTCCTCGGTCAGCTGGGTACACTGTACTCGAGTAAATGTGGCCGATTGTAATTGCGGGGCGCCCGATCGGCGGATTGAGTCTGGACATACCTTTTGAATTGGAACGCGCATTAGCGCTGTCACTTCGTCGGCGTCCTGCAACCGAGTGAGCTCGCGGTGCAGGCGCTCAATGCCAGTGACTGCTAGAAGAAAGGGGCTCGGCCCGCTGGTCCAATGGGATCAGGGCCTGACTCGCGCGCTCCGTGGAGCATCCTTAAAGAGATAGTCTCCCAGTATGGGAAACAGTGCTGGCTAAACAATGATAAGCCAGAGCTGAGTTGTGGTGGGATGTATCCTGAAACCAGATCTGAATTTCTGGCATGTAAAGCACCGGGCAGCGTCACCATGGGTGAGAATGCTTGGAAGTACATTGTCTACGCTTTGGCCAAAACAGGAGGAGCAGTGGGACACAAGGTTGAGATACAGTTTGTTACACCTCAATGCATTTTTAGCCACAATATTAACATGTATAAGACCGGACAGATTCCACATGGGTGAGGATACTTGGAAATACATAGCATACATTTCAGTGAGTTCGAAAAAACAAATGATACACGGTCCTCATAAATTTCCAGAGCGTGTTATGTGGGGTGTCGCATTATTCTTACTGGTAACTTTGCACATGCGTGAGTACATGGGGAGGTAAAGATACAGTAACCCAGGGTCTATTCGGGATTGAGTCCCGCCATCTGCGAGAAACTAGCTTCCAGTTCATTCAACCCCTTACTTATTGTTTGGAACTTCTGCATCCATTTGCATTCCCTTGTGTCAAGAGCGGCAGCTAGATTGCCCCCCCGGGGGCCGAGGGTGATTTTTTCAATTATCAACCAGCGGATGTAGTCTGGTGGATGGTTTTTCTCAGTGAAATGCTCCACCAAAGGGGCCCCTGGGGTCGTGCAGCGAATCCGGCTACAATGCTGGAAAATGCGGTTCTTGGCTTTTTGCTGTGTCTGTCCAATGTACATGAGGTTGCATGGGCACAGAATCGCATATATCACTCCGCTTGAGTTACAATTGGTCAGAGATTTGAGGTCTACTGTCTGGTCGTTGTACCGTATTTGCTTGGTCTCCAGACACATCGGGCAGGCTTTACATTTTGTGCATTTGAAATGGCCCACCAGTTCTGGTAGGTTCCATAGGTTCCGAATTGTCGGTGCCGGTGGGGTTTCTAGTAGAGATCGCACCACCGAGTCCCTTACGTTCCTTGATCTTTTAAAGGCGTGCATAGGAGGGTCAGGAACTTGCAAAATTTCTCCTACCAGACCCCAGTGTTGGTTCACAATTTTGCGAATAGCATTGCTTTCGGTGCAGAAGGTGGTTACACATATCATTCGCTCTTGTGTTGTTTTTCTGATCCTCGGTTCGAGTAAGGTAGCCCTGTCCTGAAACCAAGCCCTCTTTCTGGATCTTTTCACTAGGCGTTTGGGATAGCCTCTGTCAATTAGACGGGTGATCAGGTCATCAGATTCCCTGAAGAAATCTTCTTTAAAGGAACAGTTTCTCCGAAGGCGGAGGAACTGCCCAAAGGGCAGATTATCCCTTAAACCTCTAGTATGGTGACTGGTATATCTTAACAAGGAATTCCTTTCAGATGGCTTGCGGTAAAGGGTGGTGTAGAGGTGGCCTTCCTTCTCCTTGATACTGATATCCAGGAAATCAATCGATTCTCTATTAGATTGCATGGTGAATTTAATATCTGGCGATTGATTGTTCAGCCAGGCCAGGAATGCATGGAGAGGTTCATCTTGGCCAGTCCATATCATGAGGACATCATCGATGTATCGATGCCATGATGTGATCATCGCTCTGTATGGATTGTTGTGTGAGAGGATGGTATCCTTTTCCAATTCGGACATAAAAAGAATGGCCAAGTCTGGAGCAAAGGCCGCGCCCATCGCTACTCCTTTGCTTTGTTCGTAGAAGTTATTTTGGAAAATGAAGAAATTTCTGGTCATTGCAATTTCTAGTAGTGCCACTATGAATTCTGTTGGCACTGGGGTAGGTTGCACACGCCCGTCCAGTATTCTCCTCATACTGTCCAGTGCTGGTCTCTGGGGAATGCTGGTATATAAGGAGACAATGTCCATTGTTACCAAGATCTGTTCCTCTTTGTTGAATGGCCTCAGATCAATGTGGTTGATGACTTGCGTTGTATCTCTAAGATAGGTGGGGGTGGCCTCTGCTAGTGGTTTTAGGAACACATCGATATATTTACAAAGAGGCTCCAGCAGAGAGCCACAACCGGAGATGATGGGTCTTCCCGGTGGTTTGGCTGGATCCTTATGGACTTTGGGTAAAACGTAAATGGTAGGTGTTCTTGGTTGGTCTACATTGAGATATTCGAACTCTTTCTTGGAGAGAAAGCCCATCTCTAACGCCTTAGTTGTTATGGCTGTGATGTCCGTGCGTATTTCTTTAGTTGGGTCACGCCTTAGGGGTCTGTAACTGATACCATCTGATAGTTGGGATAAAATCTCCGCCTTGTAGTCATCCACATCTAGTACCACTATGGACCTCTACACCACCCTTTACCGCAAGCCATCTGAAAGGAATTCCTTGTTAAGATATACCAGTCACCATACTAGAGGTTTAAGGGATAATCTGCCCTTTGGGCAGTTCCTCCGCCTTCGGAGAAACTGTTCCTTTAAAGAAGATTTCTTCAGGGAATCTGATGACCTGATCACCCGTCTAATTGACAGAGGCTATCCCAAACGCCTAGTGAAAAGATCCAGAAAGAGGGCTTGGTTTCAGGACAGGGCTACCTTACTCGAACCGAGGATCAGAAAAACAACACAAGAGCGAATGATATGTGTAACCACCTTCTGCACCGAAAGCAATGCTATTCGCAAAATTGTGAACCAACACTGGGGTCTGGTAGGAGAAATTTTGCAAGTTCCTGACCCTCCTATGCACGCCTTTAAAAGATCAAGGAACGTAAGGGACTCGGTGGTGCGATCTCTACTAGAAACCCCACCGGCACCGACAATTCGGAACCTATGGAACCTACCAGAACTGGTGGGCCATTTCAAATGCACAAAATGTAAAGCCTGCCCGATGTGTCTGGAGACCAAGCAAATACGGTACAACGACCAGACAGTAGACCTCAAATCTCTGACCAATTGTAACTCAAGCGGAGTGATATATGCGATTCTGTGCCCATGCAACCTCATGTACATTGGACAGACACAGCAAAAAGCCAAGAACCGCATTTTCCAGCATTGTAGCCGGATTCGCTGCACGACCCCAGGGGCCCCTTTGGTGGAGCATTTCACTGAGAAAAAACATCCACCAGACTCCATCCGCTGGTTGATAATTGAAAAAATCACCCTCGGCCCCCGGGGGGGCAATCTAGCTGCCGCTCTTGACACAAGGGAATGCAAATGGATGCAGAAGTTCCAAACAATAAGTAAGGGGTTGAATGAACTGGAAGCTAGTTTC
Organism: Lissotriton helveticus; assembly: GCF_964261635.1. Classification (NCBI taxonomy): domain Eukaryota; kingdom Metazoa; phylum Chordata; class Amphibia; order Caudata; family Salamandridae; genus Lissotriton; species Lissotriton helveticus. The sequence continues at coordinate 795,407,526 of NC_136072.1, forward strand.
TCGCAGATGGCGGGACTCAATCCCGAATAGACCCTGGGTTACTGTATCTTTACCTCCCCATGTACTCACGCATGTGCAAAGTTACCAGTAAGAATAATGCGACACCCCACATAACACGCTCTGGAAATTTATGAGGACCGTGTATCATTTGTTTTTTCGAACTCACTGAAATGTATGCTATGTATTTCCAAGTATCCTCACCCATGTGGAATCTGTCCGGTCTTATACATGTTAATATTGTGGCTAAAAATGCATTGAGGTGTAACAAACTGTATCTCAACCTTGTGTCCCACTGCTCCTCCTGTTTTGGCCAAAGCGTAGACAATGTACTTCCAAGCATTCTCACCCATGGTGACGCTGCCCGGTGCTTTACATGCCAGAAATTCAGATCTGGTTTCAGGATACATCCCACCACAACTCAGCTCTGGCTTATCATTGTTTAGCCAGCACTGTTTCCCATACTGGGAGACTATCTCTTTAAGGATGCTCCACGGAGCGCGCGAGTCAGGCCCTGATCCCATTGGACCAGCGGGCCGAGCCCCTTTCTTCTAGCAGTCACTGGCATTGAGCGCCTGCACCGCGAGCTCACTCGGTTGCAGGACGCCGACGAAGTGACAGCGCTAATGCGCGTTCCAATTCAAAAGGTATGTCCAGACTCAATCCGCCGATCGGGCGCCCCGCAATTACAATCGGCCACATTTACTCGAGTACAGTGTACCCAGCTGACCGAGGAAACTGAATTTAGTTCCGCTTTGTCTTTTCAGTAAAATAAACCGGCACCGCGATTTCATTTGTGATTCAGCACGCCGTTGGAGCAACAGGGCGACTTTGCACTCACCTCTGTAAGGTAAAAACATGGGAAAATTGCTCCCTAATTGTAACCGGCCACATTGCTATACCTTATCTACCATAACGGCATAGTATGCTAAATACAGCCTCCCCTCTCTTTACAGACAAATATACCTTTTGAGGACAGACCTACCTGTGCCCATTGGCTGTGTGACTACCAGCACGTAAAGTAAGTCCCCCTACCCGCCACCCCCGTTAATTCTTTGATCTAGCATAGTTCAGGGCCCTGATGGCACCTATTTCATTGTATTTCAGTATCCATCGGAGCATTTGGAAGCCCCCCTGCGGACGGTACATACGATGACCGTTTGCTGATGTAGGTAACCATCCACATCACTACCATGAATAACGTTACCACGTCTGCTCACCCTTCATAAAATTCTGAATTGTTTATTCATATTACCTTATAGGCTCTCCATCCTCTTCCTGATGAAGACCCCAACATGAGGCTGTGAATTGCCCTTCTAGCGTATCAGGGGTCGAAACGTAGAAATACGCCTCTTTTTCTTGACACACCATAGGAGCTAAATAAGAGATGTATTCTCACTATCTATGTGTGATGTGAAATTGGGAACCTTTGCTCATTAGTTTGACTGTAGAGGTTTTTCATTTTAATTTGGATGTAAAAATTATGTCACAACACCTTTACTCTGTCCCCTTCACTCATTCACTTACCCTTCCCTTTTCACAGAGAGCACCTATTTCTAGTATTGAATGTAATGATGTTACAATTACATGTTTCTACCTTAAATTGCTATTTATAATCTTGGCTATAAATGAATAAAATGCCATAATGAATGAAATGAATAATTTGATATTCTCTTGATTGGTTTCAAATCTAATGGTGACCGTGGCTCTATTTAGAATTGTATATGTATATTATATTCGCAAACTCAGACCAACCTCGAGTGCGCGGAGGGTGGCGGCATCGTAAGTCCATCATGTGGGCTGGCATCGTCGGGGGCCAGGGTTCCAGGTGCTGGGCGCGGTCCAGGCGCAGACGGGCTTGCCTTTGGCGTGCCTTCGGCGCACCAGCGGCGCGTCCGCTGCGTGTGCTCGCTACATGTGCTTGCGGTCCTCGCCATAAATGGCGAAGTGGGAGGGAGGGGCAGCTGGGAGGCGGGAGCGGGGCGGCGAATCGGAGGGGGGGAGAGGGTATAGAGGAAAAAGGGGCGGGGCCGCAGGGGAGCAGCGGCAGGGAGCTGGGGGGTCACACAGCGGGAAAAAAGAAGATGGTCGCGAAAGGGCACGAGGGGGCACAGAATACAATGCAGTGACAATCACAGGGCACAGAAAAAACAATGCAGTGACACAATTACAGGGCACAGAAGAACACAAAAACAGTACAAGTACTAAAAACTGAAAACTTAGCAAGGGTGGCGGCGAACTCGGGCAGCAGCGGTGATTAGTTGGGCACACTTAGGGGGGGGCCGCGCGGTGTGTGGAGCGACCGGCCCTGCGAGCAGGGTCAGAGGTCACAGCTCACCACCTCGCAGCCCTCGCCATAAATGGCCAAGAGGGAGGGAGGGGCAGCTGGGAGGCGGGAGCGAGGCGGCGATTCGGAGGGGGGGAGAGGGTACAGAGGAAAAAGGGGCGGGCCGCAGGGGAGCAGTGGCGGGGAGCTGGGGGGGTCACAGAGCGGGAAAAAACAGAACAAGCATCTGACTTCATTGTCATTTACACAAAGATGCGGTGTACATTACTACCATCTTTGGACAAAATATGTTTTTTATTTTTTGCTAGTGGATAACAAAATCCTGACATGTTTCTGCAATCCGTAAGGACCCTGGATGGAGTTTTATGTGTACTGACTGTTTAGAGCGGAAGGGCTCTTTTCATAAAGGTATACAGACGAAAGAATTTCCCATTGTCTGGGTTTTTTTTTGGCCTGGTCTGAACTGCAGAACTCTCTTAAATCTATTCCTAATTTAGACCTACCACATTGTGTTCAGCTGTCTTCTGTTTGTGAACACATACTAGCGTTTGACTCCTGAAAATACAAATAGAAAAAAGAATGTATGAATTTTAGAAACATTTTGTTAATTTGTACAAAGTTTTACCTTCTGTAACTTTGTACAAATAATATAGTCAGGTTTTTCCATTTTACCTACTCTGTAGCATTTGCCAGCATGTTTCTGTAAGTTGAGAACAGAGAAGCTGTGGGTGGAGTAATCATTTCAGTTCATCTGGTTTTTAGGTCTCGCCTAAGACAGCGCATGCGATGTCTCTTCAAGACATTTAACAGGTGGCTTTTAAAAGTGCAACCAGAGGCTTTTGCTGGAATACAACTTGCGTTCACGAGCTTGTGCACAGCTGCCATCTGTGTTTTTATTGCTGTAATCAGGCTCCTCTGCTTGCACTACCCCTCCCTTTTCCCCCTCCCTCCTGGTCAGCTTCATTTGTGTCTTCTAGCTGTGAATCATGCTCCTCTGCTCACACTCCCCCCTCCCTTCTCCCCCTCCCTCTTCGTCAGTTTCATTTGTACCTTCTATCACTGTGAATGCTCCTGCTTCCACCAGCCGTCAGTGCACGCTTCCACCAGGCACACACACCACCAGCCGTCAGTGCATGCTTCCACTAGGCACACACACCACCAGCCTTCAGAGCACGCTTCCACCAGGCACACACACCACCAGCCGACAGTGCACGCTTCCACCAGGCACACACACCACCAGCCGTCAGTGCACGCTTCCACCAGGCACACACACCATGGGCTGTCAGTGCACGCTTCCACCAGGCACACACACCACCAGCCATCAGTGCACGCTTCCACCAGGCACACACACCACCAGCCGTCAGTGCACGCTTCCACCAGGCGCACACACCACCAGCTGTCAGTGCACACTTCCACCAGGCACACACACCACCAGCCGTCAGTGCACGCTTCCACCGGGCACACACACCACCAGCCATCAGTGCACGCTTTCACTGGGCACACACACCACCAGCCGTCAGTGCAGCAGGCAGGCTCTTCTCAGAGTTTCTTGGAAAATATGTGTTTGATGCCTGGGAGGGAGTGGCTCAAGTTTCCTTAAACCATGCTGAGTATGCAGGTCCAGTGCATGAACTCTTGTGTAAGTGAATCATGCTGCCTGGGGCTCACGAACTCCACACTTGTAAATTGCGCCTGCGCCAGGTTTTTTCTCATTTGCAAAGTTCGGCGCATGCACACAGCTAGGCAGCCCCGACACCCCCGGGAATGACTGCTTCCTACAACCAGAATGAAAACAACATTCTGAGCAATGAAAATACGTTCTTTTGAGGCGAAGAACTGTTAACAAAAACCATGTCCAGCTATTGTAGATCTGGCAACTTAAACAATAAAAACAACAAAAAACAAACACGCATTGACATAGCCAATACGTCTCGCTTTTTGGACCCTACAAGTATTTAGTTATGCAGCAGAATATCCTTGAAGCAACAACACCAACTGTTGCATGGCTAAACACTTATAAGGTCCCAAATGCGAGACCTATTGGCTATGCCAATGCTTTTTACAGCAGGGAAAGGGGTTAAACAAAAGGGTCTCTTGGCAGATTTATGAGGATGGACTGTAAACATGCCTTGCAGGAGATGAGGAGGGGCATGCACTTGAACATTTAATGGCCTATTATGAGGCCGATAAGGTGATAATGAGATCCCTGCGGTAAAATCCGAATAATGCAAAAATTACCACGGCCGCAAAACCACATAATTCCAGTGGCCCTGACAATACCCTTGAATGTTTCTGGAAATATTTCAGAGTATCCTAACGATATTACGTCAGATGTCATAACACTTTCTTTTTTTAAACAGCCGGCCAAGACATCGTCCTCCCAATTTTTAGTAAATCTGTATAACTAGGCATGTGATAAACGTGCACTCTATCAGAATTGCCAATATCACAATTAGGACATTTTGAATCTACCAGGAATCCCCATTCATGCATCCTATCTGGAGTATAATAAATATCATGAATACATTTATAGTGGGAATTTTAAACCTAGAAACATTTTTAAAAAACGTATAACTTAATACTGTGTCGTATCTGCTTAAGTAAACATTGTTTGGAAAGCTTCCTGGACCATTGATCTGCATGTTATTGGATATTATTAGGTTGCTTGTCCAAAGAAAGTGCATAAACTTTGCTGATAACTCCCTTATGTCTTTAAGACAAAAGATATTCTAAAAAAGTAAGAGGGTTCTGGTTAATCACTTGGCCTCTAAAGTAGTCCCTGATCTGTAAATACGTAAAATATCCTGAGCCTGGAATTCGGTAGGTTTATGACAATGTATCAAATTGGAGTAGAGAGTTAGCTCCATATAGTTGGGCGACTGTCTGCAGTTTTGTGCAAGACCAGTTATGAACTAACCCATCTGAAGAAAAGCATGGATTGTACCATCAAGCAGTGTATTTATTAATTCTAGGGATCTGTAATCTATTAAATACAGCATTCAAGACACTCACAGGTATCTGCTGGGTCTTAAATCTTGTTATCTTAAAGTAAGAAGGCCCACAAAAGCCTGGTGCTGGTATAAGAACACAATAAAATTCCCTGAGAGGCCAGATGGTGGAAGAGAGGCCAGACCTTGCAAAAGCCTCGTCGAAAAACTAGTCCCAAAATAAAACTTCAAGCATTGGAGGGCCCATCCCCCTTCTCTTCAAGGTTGTTGCAACTGTCAGAGATCTCTCTTTAGTTTTCTATTTTGCCATATAAATTGGGACCATATTCCTTTCATAAAAAGAACTAGGGATCCAAATAGACAAGGCTCGAATAAAAACCAACCTTTTGACAAAGGTAACATCTTCAAGACGTTGCATTGGCCTTGAGTACCAAAAAGTATTTTTTTTCCATTTAATGAGCAATTGCTTAATGTCATTCATCAGTAATCTGAACCCTGAGATCTGTGGCTGTCAATACAAATCAAGGACCTTGAGCAGGATGTTTAGCATTATATAAAACTTGAGTCTTACCTATATTTAATGCATAACCAGACAATGCAACAGAACCCGTAGCTTCATATTCAATTGCTTTTAATACCATGTCTAGGTTAGATGTACAGACTGCTGCATCATCAGCATAAGCAACAAATTTCCTTGTGGATCCAATTAGAACTTCCAGCAGGATACACGCGTACTGGCCTAGATTCCTCATTTGGGACTCCAAGTATAGGATAAGCAGTTGAGGTGATGGGGCAGCTGTGGTGTGTGCTCCCCAGAATAGTGAATTTATCAGATTGTGAACCCATAGACACCACTCTTGCTGAGAGGGTCTAATAAATTACCTGTATTTTTTTAATCAGTTTTGGACCAAACCCAAAACATTTCAGGACACACCACAGTACAGGCCATGAGACCCTGTCAAACGTTTTTCCTCGTCCAGCAGAGCCATCCCATCGGTACTTTGAGTTCTTCGGCCACATTGAAAACAGCAATAGCTAAGTTTGTATGAAAAGTAGTATCTCCCATAGGAACAAAGCCATGCTACAAGGGGTCGACCCAGCTATTGATCCACAGTTTGAATCTCTTGGCCAAGATTTTCAAATATATTTTTGAATCAGCACTAATAAGAGATATCGGTCGATATTTTTCTTTAAGAATAAAACTATGTTTAAACTATGTTTATATTTGAGAATATTGGCAAAAGAATAGTAGTAAGCCTAGCATAAAATTCTACAGGAATTCAGTCTGGTCCAGTCGCCTTTCCTGCTAGTAGATCCCCAATCACCTTTGTGAGTTCCGTTGCTGTGAAAGGGTGGCGAAGCAAGGGCCTTAATAAATATTCTGATTACATTCAGAATTTTACACCTCAGCATCTCTAAAAGGAAAGTCCCTCCTCTTACATGGTCCAGGGGCTCTGGATCTTGGCTGTAGGTAAAGAATTATTCAGGAACACATCACAATAAAATAATCAATTCCTGGGAGTCAATGATGAGATCTGATGTGAGTTTAAAGGGTTTTATTCAAATCTTTTAATGAGTATTTCTTTATTAATCATCAATAAGTTCTTTTCAGTGCAATACAGAACATACAGCATAAATCAAGTTCCATATAAGTAAAATCCCTATTCTAAATCCCAAGATGAGAAAAGTATCTTGAACCCAAAAAGTGTTTGAAATCGAGAGGTGAAAGTATAAAGCTGTAAACAATTCAAATAACACTTCTCATGAAGAGAAGTTCAGAAAATTAAGTGGAGTTTTAGACATATAGCATAGATTCTGGCAAAGGAAAATGAATGGCCCTCAACAAATAGCTCAAAAAGGAGCTTGGAAAGGTCTGGTCAGGGCACAGAGCTTAGAGCGTAGAGAGTCTCGGTCTTCAAAGGGAAGCTCTACTGTAGTCCAGGATCACGCGCTAATTTAACATTTTGAAATATCCAACTAAAACAAACGTTGCAGTAGTCCATTTTCTCCACCACTCACCACACATGTCTGCATGGGAGTCCCCGCTCCTTTTTGCGTTGGCCGTAGAACCACTTGCCCAGTGCCTACATCATATTATGCCGAACGTTGGGATCCCAGTAGGACGTGTTGTTCACTTGGTGTCGTTGTATGCCGACGATGTGGTCCTGTATCTCAAGGACCTCTGAATAGAAATGACTAGACTGGCCCGTATACTCACGTGGTTCGGTTCCTTGTCAGGACTACAAATAAAAGCCACTAAGTCCGGTGGGTACTCCTTTTATGACTCTTATAAAGAGCCTGCTCTCCAATTTGGTGAACTACAACTGAAATCAGAACCTGATTCTGTCCACTATTTAGGTATCCAAATTTATAGGGAAACTCGGGATATCTTGAAGGGAAATCTGGTGCGTACGGTTAATTCCCTGGTCACAGGTATCATTCTGGGCAGGTTACTCTTGTCTACTGCGGGCCAGCTGGCACTGGCAAAAATGGTGATGTTACCAAGATTAGTATACTATTTTGTGAATCTTCCACTGGTGGTCCCCGCCTGGGTATTTAAGCTAATGAAGTCCATACTGATTGATTTGGTCGGGGCAGGGAAGGGAACGTCGTAGAATAAGCCTTTCCAAACGAGAAACAGCATTCAGATCGCATGCAAAACATTGCATGCCATTACAACGTGATCGTTACAACGACAGCGTCATTACATCGCGAAGCATTACATTGTAAGTTGCTACAACAACTTGCTGTAGGGGTCAGAAGGTGTTGGATTTACAATCCAACACCTTCCCTGCTGTTGCACAAACTGGAGTAGGAATAGTAAATTATACTATTCCTAAGTCCAGCGCGGCCCCTACAGCAAGTCGTTGTAACGACTTGCGATGTAATGGTTGCGATGTAACAACGCAGTGGTTGTAACGACTGCGTTGTAATGCCATGCGATGTATTGCATGCGTAGTAAAGAGACATATTCATCCACACTGCAGATACCAGCATCCAGTGGGGGAATGGGAGCCCCAGATTGTAAAGCCTACTGCATAGCTGGACAACTGCAATGGTTATCATATTGGTTGGCAGGCCATAATTTGTTTGAGATAGGATATACAATCCTGCAACTGAGGCAAGAAAAGCTCCACACACTTTTTTGCCCAGAGTCCTCATTATCACACATAGGTTCATTGTTGTTGCGTAATGCCCTGATATATTGGCGAATGGCCCTAAAATACTCCAACACATACATTGTATGTACTGAATATTCCACTATGCGGTCTACCGATTTTCATGGGCACACTGACTGCCTGCAGACTGGCTCCCTGGGAGCAGGCCGGGGAGATGTTAGTTGGTTCCCTGTTTGTAGACATGGTCCTTCTGCCCCATGCAGAGTTTGCACAAGTCCACGGGGTGCCCAATTCATTATTTCTAACTCATGCTTGTATTCTCCATTATGTTTGCAAACACTGGATGCTGGATAATAGGGAATATGCTACTTACAAATTACTTTGTGCGCCCCTCACAATGAAGTATGGGAGCCATTTAGTACGTTGGCTCTCTATTGGTTTGAGGGAACACTTATGGTTTCGCTTCACCCCCTGGAACTTTAATGGGAATCCGATCTGGCAAGGGACCTGACCGATAAGGAGCGGGCCTACATTCTTGAGTACCCCAAATGCATTTCCCGTAATACTCAGTTTAAATTTATACAGTTTTCAATATTACACAGGACGTATCTGACGCCATACAAGTTGCATGCTATGTACCTTGCGGATTCATCTGCGTGCCCGCATTATCACTCACCCAATGCGGAACTCGTACATATGATTTGGCCCTGCCCTTCCCTGATGGGGTACTGGGGGAAGGTTTCAGTGGGGCTATCACAACTAATGAGAGTACATTCCTAGACATTGGTAGACTCCTACATATTGGGTCTGCCGCACTGTCTAAAACGGCTTAAGTGGTGCAACGCTTTGTTGACCTTTCGTTACATCTGGCAAAAAGATTATTAAGACAGCGCTGGAAGTTGCCCCAAGCTCCTAGGTTGGGATCCTGGAGAGAGGAGGTGCTGCGCTGGTCCTCTGCAGAGGGCGAGGCACTGCGACGTGAGGAATATAGGGGTCTTCGTAAGAAGCCAATTTCGCTGGATTGGGCTGTACTGCTGGAACAGTTCTGTGTATATATATCTGAAACATGAAATCTGTAATAGAACACCCACTATTGTATCCTAGATGTCATGTATTTAGGCACTGTGCTGCCTCTTATAACACATGGGCCCGTCATGCGCGCCCCTATCGATGGTAGCCTCAACAACAATTGGACTACCCAAACCAGTTCTGGAGTGTGGGCTAGGGTGTTTTTGGGATTGTTTCTGTTTCTGTTTTATTTTTATGTATGTTTGCTTCCATGCATTGCTTCCGTGAACTCTTATCCTTTTAGTGATGAATACCAATAACTTTGCATGCACCACCCGAGGACATGTATGTCAACACGGATGTATTTACTATTGTACCAGCATCAAACTAAAATCTTAATAAAATGGGTTAAAAAAAAACATGTCTACATGGGAACAGAAGACTTCACCGTCTAACCTTTCCTAAAACAAAGACTTATATTAAGTGTTTTAAATGTAACATTATTGACAACATTGTCAAAATTGTGGTTAGGTTCCCACTAGTTTTAGTCTATGCTAAGCAAAACAGGTCACGGTTAGGTTTGTCATTCCAAAAACATAATACATATCATTTGTCTTTGCCCCCAGCTGCTGACTGAAAGACGGGCCCTCTTCAAGTATCTCTGGAATATAAAAATGATAAGAACATGTAGGGCTGCAGTCCTAGCTTGCTTCGATCCGAGGAACACTAAATTAAACTGTGCCCTTGTAAGGTTAATGGATCACGCAGCGAAAAAACTTTGTGTGTCTGTGGTCAATCGTTAGTATAATGACTTGGGGCCTCACCGTCTTTTTTACCCATATCGGATATTACTTACCCACACTGAATATTACTTATCCCCTTTTTTTTAAACGAACTTTTTAAATGTATTTTAAATGAAATTTTGTGATACCTTCTAAATCCTGTACTTGCAATGGTTTTTTAAATCACGCAATAAAGTTTATTATTATTCACATTCCAAAAATGAAATTATACCTTTCTCGTGTATTCTAACTCATGAATCTTATTCACGAAAAAATATTTATATAAAAATGTAACTGCATTCTTTAGTACTCTATCTTTTTCTATTAAATCATGTTGATTCCGCACATTTTATAGTTGAACTCTTCACGTCTTTAGATTACTAAGAATGTTGAACTAGGGTAAGTAAAAAATAAAAATTAATTCTGAAGCATTTCTAACTTAAGATGGTTTACTATGGAAGCCTAGTGGTCTCATTTGCCTTTTTAAAATGAGGCTTCTTGATTTAGGCCTACATGCTATTTCTACATGTTAATTGCATTAATTTACGTTTTTTTAAATGCTCTTAACAGGGGATTCTAACAAATTGGTTTGCCTAGTGTTAATTCTCTGAATCTTGGCCTTCTCTATATAGGCCCTGACTTCCTTATGGGAGAAGGCTTCAGATTTCGTATAGAGTGTCCTGTATAACTTAGAAAGAGTTGACATACTACCCTCTTTCTATGCTATTAACTGATCGTGGGAATTTCAAATTACCTTTATAACATTTCTATTCTCTTTCTCCTTACACTGCATGGTCAAACTTTGCCCATGCTCTCATTATTCTCAAAGTATCTCAGGTGTAAATGTCTAGCAGATGTGTGTCATAATTGTTTTTAAATGAGCGTTCTTACCCCATTTAGTTGACTTACAACAGCATCTAAGTCTGAGGTACTGCCTGTCAGATGTCTGAGAATCCGCGCTAGCTCTATTTCCAATTTCTGGGGTTTGTCCCTCAAATGAGTTGATTGCTGTTGCTCCTCTGGGTCTTTACTAATTGTATAAGATAATGTAGCCCTCTAATTATGCAAAAAATATAAGTTCCCTTTTCATGTAATCTAGAAAGAGAGACTTTTGTCTCTGGGGAGTTGCAGAAAGGTGCTTGGAGTGAGCCAACCCATGTATCAAGGTTGTAGAGGGATCAACAAATTTACAACCACTTCAATATGCATTAGTACACATGAATTTATCAATCTGAAATTAATGAGGATGTAAACACTCTAATGTGGATTGTATATAAAAAAAAAATATTTATTGTTTTTATATTAATCTCTGTTCATACCGTCTTACGAAACAACTGCATACATTTATTCATAAAAAATATATTTAAAAACAATTGATATAACATTTTATCTTACAAAGTCAAAATACAGTTAAAAAAGTTATTTGCAATACAACAAAATTATCACACAAACAGATTGTCGACGCGGCGTTTCGGTGATTTTTATGTCGTCACCTTCTTCAGGACAGTGTGTAAGTTAAAATCACTATAGATTTAAAAACACAGAAGAATCATATGTTAACATTTAATGTATTGACAGGATTCTCTAAACCACGAAATGGGATCAAAAAAATGTGTGGTTCTGCTTAAACTTAAAAATAGAGGAATAGGCTAATATAAGATCAAGAGGTATGCTTTAAAAAAAACCCGTTCCCTATTATCTCAGTCTTTGATAAGAATAAACACATGGGTATATCTAGATTAGTGCCCTAAGCTAGCTCTCCCATCCATAGCCCCATTATGAGGATTCCATATCCAATAAATGACTATAGAACTAAAGATACGACAAGAATAATTTGTCTTAAATATTGGGGACTGCTTATAAAATTCAGGACCAAAAACATAAGGCCTAAGGAGAAGTAACAAATAAATGATTACTATCAAAAGATTTGAATAAGTTGAAAACCTAAATAGCTACTAAATAAAGAAAAAGCCAACAGGGAAACTAACAAAAGAAATATACTTTAAATATAATAGGGAATTCATTCTCAATAACACAACTTTTAAGAAGAAAAAGCCATACTTTAACACCTTTAAAGATGGCCGCCATATTTCACTTAAGGAATACCCATCTCCGCTAATGAAACAACATATCATTATTGTGAGGCGATAATTAATGTAAACCCACTGTGGCAAATTATACGATATGTGCCATTGGTAAACAATCGGTTTTCACTGCAAAAGTAAGAATGAAAGCGGAAGTAAACCCGAAGTAGTAATAACACCCTTAACATCTTTAAGATGGCCGCCACATTTTACTTAAGGAATATCCTCTTTCCGCTAATGAGTGAATATATCAAATTGGGAGGCGATAATTGATGCAAACCCACTGTGGTGCATTATACACCATTTAAAAAAATTGCGCTTCACTTCTAAAGTAGGAATGAAAGAGTAAACAAACCCGAAGCGGAAATAATTAAACGGTACCAAGTGAATGAAAATGCAACGCAAAGATGGCCGCCGTAACCGACGAAAGACTAGAGCCCATCTTAAAAATAACCACAGGTGCATTGATTTAATCAAGATTGACCTATTGAGAAGCGTATATAAATACGAGACCAGCTAGTGCAGAATTAACACTATCGGCAAGACGGTCACGGCAGACGCCCGGAAATCGCGGAGAAAAACCAATTCAAGTAAGTAGAACTCTGTCCCGAACCCCCGAGAGAAGAACCAAGCCTTAAATAATGTTCCGCTAGGGAATAAATAGAACTGACCCATAACAGCTACCAAAATCGCTATCCTTCCGATTTTTTCAGATAAAAAAGAATCTCTCCTGTGTTCCCAAGAGAAATTTCGCCACAAAAGCAAGAGCGAGCTTTCTTGGTTAAAAAGACATGCTTTCAGGTAAGATCAATCGACTTTTGAATAGGGAATTAATAGACAAAAAGCCCCGTTTAATATTTACAGTAAAATTTCCAACTTTTGTATCTCGGTTTTTTTAAAAGACCAGAAATTAAAATTCTACCGGAAATACCGGGCGTAGAAAAGAAAGACCGTCCTCTGCATAAGACCCGCCTGCAAAGAATTCCAGGTACTTACTCTTTACACCCCATAATGTAGGGAACTGAATGAGAAAAAAGCATTAAATTTAGGAGGGTGAACAATGGCTTGTTAAAAGGTAAACACAATGACTAATACAAGGTATCTTCCGATAGGCACTATGAATTCATATATCGACGGAGCTACGGAAGAATACTGAACCGCTCCATCTATGAACAAATTTATTAAAGTAAGGTAAAGAAATAACCAATAAGGTATATAGAGATTAACTAGAGACAAGACCTTGAGGGGATCTAATGACCCGGTCTATATTTATCAATCATTTCACAGAAACTGAGATAATCCCGAAAAGGTCACAGATCGCCAATTTCTTAAAAAAGCGTCAGACCAAGCAACAACCTAATTGGAGGTATGGATTAAGTCAACATACTATAAATTAAAGTAAGAGCTGTAACATCCATACGAAGATGATCGATAGGTGATATCTTAAGTTAAACAGGTATCCCTAACCATTTGCTTTATGATAACAGGCCTGAAAGGATGCAAGTGAAAGGGTGAGACCAAACGAAGGTTGGGGGATTCACAAATATTGCATAGGCTTGTTTTCCAAATAGAGTAACCATACAATCACAGAGCTTTCTTGAAAGAATTTGTTCAAATATCTAGAATATTGATTGTACTGTTTAGATTTAATGAAAGAAACTTAGGATGTAGGATGTATAGCGTGCTAATTTAGGAAGGTTACAGTCTAACTCTGTTCTGCCACTGAGTCAATACATTAAATGTTAACATATGATTCTTCTGTGTTTTTAAATCTATAGTGATTTTAACTTACACACTGTCCTGAAGAAGGTGACGACATAAAAATCACCGAAACGCCGCGTCGACAATCTGTTTGTGTGATAATTTTGTTGTATTGCAAATAACTTTTTTAACTGTATTTTGACTTTGTAAGATAAAATGTTATATCAATTGTTTTTAAATATATTTTTTATGAATAAATGTATGCAGTTGTTTCGTAAGACGGTATGAACAGAGATTAATATAAAAACAATAAATAAAATTATTTTTTATATAAAATCCACATTAGAGTGTTTACATCCTCATTAATTTCAAATTGATAAATTCATGTGTACTAATGCATATTGAAGTGGTTGTAAATTTGTTGATCCCTCTACAACCTTGATACATGGGTTGGCTCACTCCAAGCACCTTTCTGCAACTCCCCAGAGACAAAAGTGTCTCTTTCTAGATTACATGAAAAGGGAACTTATATTTTTTGTCTAATCCTTTAACCCTTTCCCTTTTCACAAAGGGTTTCTCCTTCTTAATTGGAAGTTATAACAGCACAGTTTGTTAACTGAGGAGTGTTACACTTCTACCTCTAAAGAACAAATAGAGGTGCACTAACAGGTGCGTTGGCCCTAAATAAAAATGGACCAATTTAAAGTCTTCAGCTTCTCCGAAGACCAATTCGATAAATTAGTAAACGGCAAAAATAAAACTAATAATACTGTGATAATAACAGATACCGAAGAAGAAAAATGGAAGGAACTATGGAATCTAAAAAAGAAGGTAATAAGGACAGAGCTGCATGCAGATTTTTTGGTTGAGTATTGTAAAAAGGGAATTATCCCAAAAGGCCTGCAAGTCAGGAATGAACCCAGTCTATTTACCAAGAACCAAACATTTATAGAGACCTGGACTTTCATTGCTAATAGATGCAGCCGAGATTGGCTCCTATTAATAATAGAAACTGCAAATGCCACACTAATTATAGAAAAACAAGAAATAGACGAAATGGAGAAAAAACTAAGAGAAAGCACATCATTAGAAGATGCCAAAAGTAAACTAGATGAAATTCAGGGAGACCTAGATGGATACAGAGATTATCTAACTAACAAAAAAAGCAATAAATTCAGAAAAGATGTAGAAAAGTACAGACCCGAAATAACTTACCCTTATCTCCAGAAAGACTATTACGAAAAACAAAGAGAGGAGTCCCAACCCAAGCAAAGGTGGCAAACTAATAGAAGAAATGGTCCTAGGAGAGGGGTCAGTTTCTCTGAAAGCTCCTATACGAGCACTGACTCTGAAACAGAACTCCACCCTGAAACCTCTGCCCAGAGGGATAATAGTCACAGTAATGCCAACAAACCAAATAGAGAGAGCCTGCCTTTTTTAGACAGACGCAAAACCAACCAAAATACGAACCCAAGAGGCAGAGCGAGAGGGAGGAACTACTACCCTCAGAACCAAGGGCAAGCACGTCCGTATATGAAGACTCGCAGCCAAAAGAATTGGGACTAGATCCTAAAACAGCAGTCATAAACTTATCCAGCAGAGTCTTAAATGCTGATGAAATACGGCTGCTGGAAAAGGGTTTAGGATATGCCATCGCTGAACCAGTGGATAAATTTAATCTTCAGCGGGATATAAAAAGCTTTTTTAGAAAAATTAGGCTGAAAAAATTCTTCGAAGGGAAGGAAAAACCCCCTAGTGACAATAAGTCAGGTCTGAGGCCCAAATCTAAATGGATGCCCACCGGCTCCATGGTCAGTAAGGAGGTAGACATTTTTGAAAAAGTAATTGAGAAAGGACTAGAATACCTTTTAAAACAGAAATCTTGGGTAAAGTACAACCTCACCAAAGAGGAGAAAAATGCACTAGGATCCTTGCAGGAATGTAAAGACATCACAATAAAACCTGGTGACAAAGGTGGCAGTATTGTCATCATGGACACCCATAAGTATGAAACCAAAATGCAAGAAATGTTTAAAAACCCTTTGCACTATGCATCCTCTAATAAGCAAGAGTGGTCCAATCTGAAAACGACAATATCAAATAGACTAAATTATGCCCTAGAAGATGGAGTTATAAACCAAGAGGAATTTAATTTCCTAAAAAATGAGACCCCAGTGATACCTGCAATTTATGGGCTCCCAAAGCAAGCAAGCGCCGGGAAACCCACTGCGGGTAGCTGTGCGCTATATAAGCTCAACTACAAAGGTCCATAAAAACCTTAGGGATCCACCAATGAGACCCATAGTGTCCAGTCTTAACTCATTAACAGAACCCTTGAGCCAGTACGTGGACAAGTTCATTCAACCCCTAGTAACCCAGCAAAAAGCCTATATCAAGGACACCACAGATATAATCAGTAAAATCGAAAATAAACCCTACAACATGGATAGTGAATGGCTAGTGACTCTAGACATAGAGTCACTATACACGAACATCCCACAGCAAGATACAAAAATAATGATGGAGAATATTTTAAAAGGTGGAGAAGAAGACCTGTCCGAACATGCACAATTCATAGTAGATTGCATAGATATCATTCTAACAAAGAACATTTTTTTGTTCAAAGAAGACCTTTTTAAACAGATAAAGGGCACTAGTATGGGCGCAAGTTGCGCACCAAGCCTAGCTTGCCTTTACGTATCAACCTTTGAGGAAAAACATGTATTCAATGAGATGTCCCCCTTTTTTGAAAACATCAAGACCTGGTATCGTTTCATTGACGACGTGTTCTTCATATGGTCAGGCAGTGAAGATGAACTAAAGGAATTCATCGAATGGATAAACCTTGGAGACAAGAATTTAAAATTCACCTCCACATATAGCAACCAGAGCTGTAATTTCCTTGACCTAAAAATTAAACACACGGAAGGTCTTCTAAAAGTAGAACTCTTCAGTAAGCCTACTGACCGTAACACAATGTTACAGTATGGCAGTTACCATCCATCCACCCAAAAAAATAACATACCATTCGGCCAGTTCTTAAGGGTGAAAAGAAATTGTACAGATAAAAAGGAATTCGAAAAACACGCCCGAAACCTGACTAACAAGTTTTTGGAAAGAGGCTATCCGAAAAAAATGGTCAAGCAAGCATATAAAAGAGCTAAATATTTCAATAGAGATAGCATATTTGAGCCAAAAATAGAATCCCTACAAAAAGAACAGCTAGTGTGTGTTACAAATTTTTCTAATATAAGTAATAAAATTAAGAATCTCATAAACAGGAATTGGAACCTACTTCAAAACCAAAACAACGCACCCCTGCCCAAACCAATCTATGCATTTCGAAGGAACAAAACAATTAAAAATTGTTTGGTCCATACATACCCAGATGATCAAAAAAGAAATAAGTTGAGAACCATTGATGGAAAGGCCCCAGTGGGTAATTTTCCCTGTGGTTCATGTAAAAACTGTAGTCAGATTCTAAAGGGACCCAAAGTGACATACAACGGAGTCACTCACCAACAAAATGAACTAGTAAACTGCAGGACCCCAAACGTAATATATATGATCCAGTGCCCTTGCCAAAAAGCATATATTGGAGAAACCTCCAGAGAAATAAGAGTGCGGCTTAACGAGCACAAATCCGCCATCAGATCGAAACGGGCCAATGCCCCTTTGGCTGAACACTGGGACATTCTGAAACATAGTGTCGAGGACCTCAGATGGTGCATTATTGAAGTAGTTAAATTAAATAACAGAGGAGGTGATATGGACATGAAAAGAAGAAAAAGAGAACAGTACTACATGTCCAAATTTAACACTTTTAAAAATGGATTGAACAGCAAAGAGGAATGGGACAGGATTCTCTAAACCACGAAATGGGATCAAATAAATGTGTGGTTCTGCTTAAACTTAAAAATAGAGGAATAGGCTAATATAAGATCAAGAGGTATGCTTTAAAAAAAAACCCGTTCCCTATTATCTCAGTCTTTGATAAGAATAAACACATGGGTATATCTAGATTAGTGCCCTAAGCTAGCTCTCCCATCCATAGCCCCATTATGAGGATTCCATATTCAATAAATGACTATAGAACTAAAGATACGACAAGAATAATTTGTCTTAAATATTGGCGACTGCTTATAAAATTCAGGACCAAAAACATAAGGCCTAAGGAGAAGTAACAAATAAATGATTACTATCAAAAGATTTGAATAAGTTGAAAACCTAAATAGCTACTAAATAAAGAAAAAGCCAACAGGGAAACTAACAAAAGAAATATACTTTAAATATAATAGGGAATTCATTCTCAATAACACAACTTTTAAGAAGAAAAAGCCATACTTTAACACCTTTAAAGATGGCCGCCATATTTCACTTAAGGAATACCCATCTCCGCTAATGAAACAACATATCATTATTGTGAGGCGATAATTAATGTAAACCCACTGTGGCAAATTATACGATATGTGCCATTGGTAAACAATCGGTTTTCACTGCAAAAGTAAGAATGAAAGCGGAAGTAAACCCGAAGTAGTAATAACACCCTTAACATCTTTAAGATGGCCGCCACATTTTACTTAAGGAATATCCTCTTTCCGCTAATGAGTGAATATATCAAATTGGGAGGCGATAATTGATGCAAACCCACTGTGGTGCATTATACACCATTTAAAAAAATTGCGCTTCACTTCTAAAGTAGGAATGAAAGAGTAAACAAACCCGAAGCGGAAATAATTAAACGGTACCAAGTGAATGAAAATGCAACGCAAAGATGGCCGCCGTAACCGATGAAAGAATAGAGCCCGTCTTAAAAATAACCACAGGTGCATTGATTTAATCAAGATTGACCTATTGAGAAGCGTATATAAATACGAGACCAGCTAGTGCAGAATTAACACTATCGGCAAGACGGTCACGGCAGACGCCCGGAAATCGCGGAGAAAAACCAATTCAAGTAAGTAGAACTCTGTCCCGAACCCCCGAGAGAAGAACCAAGCCTTAAATAATGTTCCGCTAGGGAATAAATAGAACTGACCCGTAACAGCTACCAAAATCGCTATCCTTCCGATTTTTTCAGATAAAAAAGAATCTCTCCTGTGTTCCCAAGAGAAATCTCGCCACAAAAGCAAGAGCGAGCTTTCTTGGTTAAAAAGACATGCTTTCAGGTAAGATCAATCGACTTTTGAATAGGGAATTAATAGACAAAAAGCCCCGTTTAATATTTACAGTAAAATTTCCAACTTTTGTATCTCGGTTTTTTTAAAAGACCAGAAATTAAAATTCTACCGGAAATACCGGGCGTAGAAAAGAAAGACCGTCCTCTGCATACGACCCGCCTGCAAAGAATTCCAGGTACTTACTCTTTACACCCCATAATGTAGGGAACTGAATGAGAAAAAAGCATTAAATTTAGGAGGGTGAACAATGTCTTGTTAAAAGGTAAACACAATGACTAATACAAGGTATCTTCCGATAGGCACTATGAATTCATATATCGACGGAGCTACGGAAGAATACTGAACCACTCCATCTATGAACAAATTTATTAAAGTAAGGTAAAGAAATAACCAATAAGGTATATAGAGATTAACTAGAGACAAGACCTTGAGGGGATCTAATGACCCGGTCTATATTTATCAATCATTTCACAGAAACTGAGATAATCCCGAAAAGGTCACAGATCGCCAATTTCTTAAAAAAGCGTCAGACCAAGCAACAACCTAATTGGAGGTATGGATTAAGTCAACATACTATAAATTAAAGTAAGAGCTGTAACATCCATACGAAGATGATCGATAGGTGATATCTTAAGTTAAACAGGTATCCCTAACCATTTGCTTTATGATAACAGGCCTGAAAGGATGCAAGTGAAAGGGTGAGACCAAACGAAGGTTGGGGGATTCACAAATATTGCATAGGCTTGTTTTCCAAATAGAGTAACCATACAATCACAGAGCTTTCTTGAAAGAATTTGTTCAAATATCTAGAATATTGATTGTACTGTTTAGATTTAATGAAAGAAACTTAGGATGTAGGATGTATAGCGTGCTAATTTAGGAAGGTTACAGTCTAACTCTGTTCTGCCACTGAGTCAATACATTAAATGTTAACATATGATTCTTCTGTGTTTTTAAATCTATAGTGATTTTAACTTACACACTGTCCTGAAGAAGGTGACGACATAAAAATCACCGAAACGCCGCGTCGACAATCTGTTTGTGTGATAATTTTGTTGTATTGCAAATAACTTTTTTAACTGTATTTTGACTTTGTAAGATAAAATGTTATATCAATTGTTATTAAATATATTTTTTATGAATAAATGTATGCAGTTGTTTCGTAAAACGGTATGAACAGAGATTAATATAAACACAATAAATAATTTTTTTTTATATACAATCCACATTAGAGTGTTTACATCCTCATTAATTTCAGATTGATAAATTCATGTGTACTAATGCATATTGAAGTGGTTGTAAATTTGTTGATCCCTCTACAACCTTGATACATGGGTTGGCTCACTCCAAGCACCTTTCTGCAACTCCCCAGAGACAAAAGTCTCTCTTTCTAGATTACATGAAAAGGGAACTTATATTTTTTGTCTAATCCTTTAACCCTTTCCCTTTTCACAAAGGGTTTCTCCTTCTTAATTGGAAGCCCTCTAATTATGGCCTTTAAGAAATCCCAGACCATAATAGGGGAGGGACTACGTATGTTGATGTCGATATAGTCCCTTATTGTGTTTGTAATATGTCATCAGTAATCAATATCATGAAGAAAAGACCTATTAAAGGTCCACCTAGTAGATCTATAAAGGGTGCACAGTGATCTCCTACCAATAGTTAACCATATTGGGTTATGGACGGAAATGATTTGTGGGGAGATATCTACAGTGGCATTTCAAATTAGGCTATGGCTTATTAGGAACACGTACACCTTGAGCATGACTTATGAGAGGCGTGAAAGGCATAAGCCTGTTCTGATTTGTGCAGAACACGCCAAGCATCCGCCAGCACAAGAACTTCAATCATGTGCATCAGAGCAGCTCTTAAGCTATGTTTACAAAAATAGGTATGCAGGTCGATAAAGCCACTTATATGGTCAATTGTGAGATTAATATCTCTACAGATTAAAACAAGCATTTGCAATGCAATAGGTCTTGCATTTGCGAGAGTTTGAGCTATTTTTATTGTAAATGACATTGCCTTTTATGTTTTGGTTTTTGAAACATAAATAAAAGCCATTGTCATTTACAATGCCAAAAGGTCAAACTCGCGTAAATGCGAGACCTATTGCATTGCAAATGCTTGTTGTTACCGAAAAGCCCTTTCTACAGAGCATACTGGCTCTTTTAACGTTACTCACAAAAACAAACAAGTACAGGTAAAGCACAAGATTGCTTCGTGTTACCAAAAGCACAATGCTACAGCACTGGAGGAATATGGTTAAAGACCAGTGTGCACACTGATGAGAGGCATGTGAGTCTAGGACAGTGTTCATCAGCTCTATTCTTATTGTTGTCATCGGCACTAGTCTCGTTGTCATTGGCACTAGTCTTGTCATCGGCACTAGTCTCGTTGTCATCGGCACTAGTCTTATTGTTATCATCAGCGCTATTTTCGTTGTTGTTATTAGTGTTGTCATCAGCACTATTCTCATTGTCATCAGCGCTATTCTCACTGTTCTCGTTAGCACTAGTCCCACTGTTATCATCAGAGCTATAGTCATTGTTATTATCAGTGCTATTTTCATTGTTGTCATGAGCACTAGTCCCATTGTTATCATCAGAGCTATTTTCATTGTTGTCATGGGCACTAGTCCCATGGTTATCAGTGCTATTCTCATTGCTGTCATGAGCAATAGTCCCATTGTTATTATCAGTTCTATTCTCTTTGTTGGCATCGGCACTAGGCCCATTGTTATCATCAGTGCTATTCTCATTGTTGGCATCGGCACTAGTCCCATTGGTATCATCAGCGCTATTCTTACTGTTGTCATGGGCACTAGTCCCATGGTTATCAGTTATCAGTGCTATTCTCATTTTTGGCATCGGCACTAGCCCAATTGTATCATCAGTGCTATTCTCATTGTTGACATCCGCACTTGTCCCAATGGTATCATCATTGCTATTCTCATTGTTGGCATCTGCACTAGTCCCATTGTTATCATCAGTGCTACTCTCATTGTTGGCATCGGCACTAATCTCATTGTTATCATCAGTGCTATTCTCATTGTTGGCATCGGCACTAGTCCCATTGTTATAATCAGCGCTATTCTGATTGTTGGCATCAGCACTAGTCCCATTGTTATCATCAGCGCTATTCTCATTGTTGGCATTGACACTAGTTTCATTGTTCTCATCAGTGCTATTCTCACTGTTGTCGGGAGCACTAGTACCATTGGTATCATCCGCGCTATTTTATTTGTCATCAGCGGTAGTCCCATTGCTGTCATCAAGGTTACTCCCATTCACTTAGAACAGGTTGTCTTCCTGCGCATTTTGAAAAGCCCTTGCTGTTGACTTTATTTAAAGAGCAAATCTGCCTTCCGAGAAATTGGACACAGTCTGGGTATCTGCTACAGGTGATTCTGGAAGGAAGCCAGGCGCTGACCAAAGCAACCTCCATGGGTGACAATGTATATGCTACGAATGTTGTCTGCTGTGAAGCTTAATGATTTCACCGTCTGCCAACCACATAAAAATAGGTAGACTTTGTTTTATAAACATCGCTATCCTGGGAGGTGTGAAAGTGGCGCCGAACAAAACACGGCTTCTTTTCATTTAGTTGCTTCACTGAGAAATGGATCCCCCCCAAAAAAACAAGCCTGCAAGTGGTGCGCGCGCCACTGCGAGCCATGTGGTTTCAATTATCGCGCCCGTGTCTGGGCATGATAATTGAAACCACATGACGGCCGGTGCGCGTAATAGAGACCAATAGGCCATGGGCGGAGCAATGTGCCTGCCTTTAGCCTATTGCGTGCTCTCTGGGTAAAAAACAGTCACGCAAAGCCCAATAGCGTGCCACAAAAGGAAAAGCACACGCTCTTGTGTGTGCCATTCCTAGGTCAGCTAGTGAAACCCCATTTTTACCTACTAAATGTGCGCACTACAAAGCTAGGTGCGAGACCCAAAAACAGGATTCCATAACAATTCCAACACAATCTTTTTAAACCACTTGGCCTCATCTGTGTTACGGCCATACAAAATACACATGGCGATAAGGAGAGCATTTTTATTAATCTGACTAATTATCCATTGCCCTGAAAAATCTATTTTTGCGATGTCCATGTGTCTATTTTAGCTAGCAATGCTACCGCTCTAGTGGGGATAATGTGGGTAGAACTCAACAGAACCTTATATCGTAGCTGTTCGAACTTGAAGGACTCGTGAACTAGCATATGTGTTTCCTGTAAACATACAATTTCAGGTCCTAGCTGTATCAGGCCCAGTCTCATTAAGGATATTTTATCGTTTGCTCGGATCCCATTAACATTTCAGGTTATCTTGCACTTTCGTTTTAGCTTGCATCATCACAATGAGAATCAGAAAATAAACTGCATCTTTCATCTGTGTGATACAGCTCCACCTCTGCTATAACAAAATATAAACTTTTTTTGTCTTCTTATATCCTCCCATGCACACTCTCCCCCCACCTCCTCCACCCCTGCACATAGGAGTGCCCACAAACTCCCTACTTCCCAGTTTCTGTCAAAGGTGAAGCATCCCCTCCCATACCCACCTAATAAAAAGAATAGAAAAGAAGAACAAGAAATGGTGTCCATAAGTCACTTGTGCACCGGGAAGGAGTAGTCTGCCACAAGAGAAGAAAAATAGAATGAACAAGAACCAGAGAAAAACCTCACTGCATTTCCTGACCTATTATATGTTTATAGAGCCTACTCTCCTGCTCCTCACAGCCATCTAATAACTGAAAGTGAGGGGAATAAAAAGATAATTCAGAATCAGAAAAAGAGATCACAGATTATCAATTTAAATAGGAGAGGACAGAATATCTCCCGATCAATATTTTGAAATCGTATAGTTTTAACCAGATCGGATTACCCTTGTTCATGTCTATTTAGCCATCCTATTTACAGACTTTATCAAGAGGTCAATTATTTCCAATTGATAGACCTGGTATCTTTACGCTGGATTTCCCCAGTCTTTTTTCTTCTGACCTCCTGTTTTTGACAATGCTGCATTTAATTTGTGCTGCTGGTTTTAGGACTCTGAAATCGTATAGTTTTAACCAGATCGGATTACCCTTGTTCATGTCTATTTAGCCATCCTATTTACAGACTTTATCAAGAGGTCAATTATTTCCAATTGATAGACCTGGTATCTTTACGCTGGATTTCCCCAGTCTTTTTTCTTCTGACCTCCTGTTTTTGACAATGCTGCATTTAATTTGTGCTGCTGGTTTTAGGACTCTGGGCACTTTACCACTGCAAACCAGTGCTAAAGTGGAAGTGCCTCCTATGTAAGTTGTATTGGTGACTGTTTTATCCATGATTGGCATTTTTGATTTACTAGTAAGTCCCTAGTAAAGTGTACCAGGTATGCCCAGGGCCAGTAAATCAAATGCTACTAGTGGGCCACCCACATGAGTAGTCCTGCAAGCATTTCTCAGGCCTGCCGCTGCAGTGACTGTGTATGCGGTTTTAAACTGCCTTTCTGACCTGGCAAGTGCCCCCACTTCCTGGCCCAAACCTTCCCTTTTACTATATGTAAGTCACCCCTAAGGTAGGCCCAAGAAAGCCCCATGGGAAGGGTGTGGTGTAATTAAAAGGTAGGACATGTGCTGTTGTATTTTATATGTCCTAATAGTGAAATAGTGCTAATTTCATTTTTCACTATTCTCCCATAAGGCTATCTCTCCCATAAGATGACATGGGTATTGCCTTGAAATATCTTTTAAGTGCAATTTCCTATTGGGAGCTGATAGAGTTGGAGTTTGGGGTTTCTGAACTCATAATTTGAAAATACATAATTTGGTGAAGTTGGTTTTTAAATTGCCTGTTTGAAGATGCCACTTTTAGAAAGTGGACATTATCTTGCTTAACCATTCTGTGCCTCTGCCTGACTGTAATATCCATGTCTGGGTTAGGATGACAGTTGGGCTCTTGTGCACACACTCTGGACAGTCACACAAAGGAGCTGAGGTGTGATTTTCATATCCTGATGGGCCATCACTAGGTTGATGGGCCTTCCTGAGCTATAGTGATGGGAGGATTTGTCACTGACACCTCAATAGGGCCGTTCCTGTCCTCTCACAAAGCTGTCTCCACCCCCCTGTTGTGTGTCTGGAGCCAGGTCAGGGAAAGGCAGGGTTTTGTGCACTACAAACATGTTCCCTTGACGTTTTCCTACCTCAAAGGCAAAAACTGTTATAAGTACTGGAGGTGTAGCACCATACCTTCAGAACACATCTGGATTGAGGACGTTCTACCAGGAAGAAAAGCTGTGTTGCTGCCAGGAGGGGCTGCAACTTTTCTTTTTACTGTGCTGTGTTGGCCTGCGCTGCTGCTTCTGTCTTGGGAAGTGAAAGGACTGGACTTTGGTTTGTGTATCCTGCCTTCCAAGTTTCTCCAAGGGCTTGAGAGGAGATTGCCTCCTGTTGGAAGTCTCAGGGATATAAAAGACTTCGTCCACATCTTGTTACCAGCACTGAGACTCTTCTGCTTTGAGTCCTTCGTTGCCAAGTGGTGCCAAAATCAGACCTGGGCACTTGGAACAGAGTGTTGTGCTGTAATCTCCAGAAAATCAAACCCGACACCGCCCCCGATGCAGCTGTTTGCACCAAAGTCGTGGTCACTGCACGTGAGGAGCACGATGCATCGACCGCGATGACATCACAGGCCCAGCCTCACCGATGACATTGCTTCATGCTGTCTTCGATGCCGCTGCCTGCACCAAAGCTGTGGTCACCTCTCGTGAAGAGCACAACCCATCCACCGTGACAACATTGCAGCCCCGGCCCCGCTGATGCCAGCGCTCCTGTTCTGGACATTGCAGAGCTCAATCCCCAGTGTGTGTGACTCAAGGCCTTAACGACATTTGCCTGACTTCCGAAACTGACGCCCGCTGATGCTGACAGCGCCTCATCTTTAGATTTCATTACAAGATCCCCAAGGCCTCTTCACTTCCAAAGGTACTGTTTTGTGGGTCTGTCCAATGCTGTGTCACTGAAATGTTGGATTTGTGTTGTTCACGACGCCACAATAGCCCCGGTTGGCGCTCTTGACCTCAAAGAACTATACTTTTAAGTTTATTCTTGCAAAATTCATGTCTTTCCAGAGTGTATGATGGATTTTTATTGTTTTGGTCTTGTTTTACTCATACAGATATTGGCTATGTTTCTAAACCGGTGTGGAGTCTTTTTGTAGTGTGTACGCTGTGCTAGTGCCAAACATCCGGTTTTCAATGTCACCCATTTTATTGGAGAGGCTCTGTGTAGCTTTCTGTTGGTGGACTAGGTCGTGTTGAATCGTACTATTAGCCTCCTCCCTTTCTTCAGCCTAGTCTTCCCATTTTGTTAAGTGATTCCCCAGTTCAGCCATTTGTTTAGATAACAGTTTGTGCCTTCAAGTTGGTAGTTTTTCTTTCCTCTTAGCAGAATCCTCCTTGCAGTTCTGTTGCTGTGTACAGAGTAAATCATAAATGGAGGCAAAAGTTGGGCCTCCCGCCACCTTACCAGTCTGATGCTGGATCTGAGACTGGGTTTCTGCTGGCATGTCATGCATAAATAATTTTTGGGAAAATCGCCTGGGTACATTTGGGGACTGGAAGCTGATGCTCACCTGATAGTACAACACAAACATTTGAGAAGAGTGAATTGAGAGTGGTGCACACAAGATAGAAGTGTTTACCCTACACTCCTAAGATGAGACCCACTCTACGGGAGCCCCGTACATACATAGCAAACCTTGGGCACACACCAAATACATAAACGGATGAGTTCCGTACAGTAGTAACTATTGATTCATACAGTAGCATGGACAATAACGTATTGTAGCCACGTGAACAGTGAACAAGATCTACAAATAAAAGATCTCTGCTGACGTCAAATATTTGGATGTTTGCAGTATTCATATGAAGCAATATTCCATTGTCCATGCTATTGTATGAATCAATAGTTACTACTGTACGGAACTCATCCGTTTATGTATTTGGTGTGTGCCCAAGGTTTGCTATGTATAAAGAAGTGTTGAACGTCCTTGTGCATTTCTTGCCCTCTGTAGTCTATACAGGGGGCAGTTGTGATATGATGCACTGAACTGTAGCACATTAAACAGTCCTCATCATCCTCCTCAGCCTCCTCTTCACTGTCTGCATCCTCTGGGATACAATTGTCTGCCGCATCTCCCCATCCTCCTTACGAAGTTGTAAAGTATCGGAAACATTTAATTCCACCAGACCATTTTCAGATCTTTGTCCCCCAAACCCCATTATGACAAGCCATGAAGATGTGAGTTGATGCGCTGCCCGCTATCCGTAAGCCCCCTTTCAACGCTAATCTCCTTGCACCTGTTATCTTTATCTGAAGCGCTATCCGAGACCTATGACAGTAAGAAAAATACCTCTGAAGGATTAGCATTTCTTTTTTTCCACCATTAGTTGCAGTGCCGTCTTCTCCAGGGGAATAGCTATCATTCGGTCTCTTCGGAGACACACCGCCCATTTTTTCGGCTTTTCCTAGGTTATGAGGTCTCCCTGGTCCCTGACCAGCCAGAATGCATGATGCTAAGGTTTGAAATGTCAGAAAAAGTCTGGGGAGACACCAGTGGCTGAGAGGTCAGTGGAAGAGTTGCCAGATTCAACAAGCATTTGCAATGCAATAGGTCTCGCAGCATTAAAGTTTGAGTTACTGGCATTGTAAATGACAATGCTTTGCATTATTATGTTTTCTTTAATTTGCATTTGGTATATAAACATTGTTTGTGAATGGTTAGCTGTTGCTTATGCTAAGCAAAGTTGGCAGTAATATAGAGTGCTAGTCTTGCTTGTTATAAGCATGCTGATTTAAAGCGCTCTGATACCTGCGAGTAAAGTTTGCGCTATATAAAAGTGAAAACTAATAAATAATTTTTTTTAATGCGAGACCAATTGCATTGCAAATGTTTGTTGAAACTGTGATCACCGTCCAGATCTCTGCCCACCAAGAAAAATAACACTTTCTCTGTGATTTCCAGTTTTACTTAATTCCAAGCAGAAGCGCCAAGATTACCTAACGAATATCAGCAAGGACCATAGTAGTTGCATCGGTACCCTTGCCCCACAACCCTCCACCCAAATAATACACAGACAAGTGTGTTTGGGAATAAAAAGTTGCAGGTTTATTTGTGATACAAATAACAGAGCGGGTTAACTGACAGGCGACCCCTCCACCCCGCAACCCCTTGTTGCAGGGCGCCTGAATTCGAGCCAAAAGAAGCAGACACTAGTGGCCCCTGGCCACGTGTCGACCGGGGAGGCAAGCCTCCCCCCGGTGGACCTACCGTCCACCTGCCCCGCCCACCTCTGAACAAGGGAGAGTCAACTCACACCTTGCCCAGCTAGGAGGGGCGTTATTAGCAAACCCCCGGTTGCTCAGGTTACAACCGCCCTAAGGACTAACGGGGTGCCGTTGAACCAAGTCCCCAAGAAGGGCCCCTTGGCTATGTATGACTCAGTATGGTGCCTCTCGCACTGCGGCTTCAGGTCCTGTTCCTGCGCCTGTCCTGTATGGGGGCCGCCATGTAACTCCTCCTGCAACCTGGAAGACAAAAACAACATTACTATTGCCCCCTCCCCACTTCCCCCCTTCCATCGGGTGAGCGGTAGGGAGGGGAGAGAACTTGCGGGCCTCGCGTCCGGCGTTGTGGGGGGGAAGTGGGGGAGCGGAGGGGGCTCAGGGGCTACGGCTGGGCTGGCGAGGGCAACCGGGAGTGACCAGCGGGGACAAGGGGCAGCAGCAAAGAGGGCGCCAAGGGGCGAGCGCGCCCCATATAGTCAGACCGGAAGGGGGGGTGGCCTGAATGTCCGGCCCCGCCCACCCACCCTCCCCAAGGCGGGCCCGCGGTTCCCTGCGCACTACTACGGGGTTTGCCCTCCTATGGGGTCCCCTGCAGGGACCGCGGGCCTCCCGCATAGTAGTTGCATCGGTACCCTTGCCCCACAACCCTCCACCCAAATAATACACAGACAAGTGTGTTTGGGAATAAAAAGTTGCAGGTTTATTTGTGATACAAATAACAGAGCGGGTTAACTGACAGGCGACCCCTCCACCCCGCAACCCCTTGTTGCAGGGCGCCTGAATTCGAGCCAAAAGAAGCAGACACTAGTGGCCCCTGGCCACGTGTCGACCGGGGAGGCAAGCCTCCCCCCGGTGGACCTACCGTCCACCTGCCCCGCCCACCTCTGAACAAGGGAGAGTCAACTCACACCTTGCCCAGCTAGGAGGGGCGTTATTAGCAAACCCCCGGTTGCTCAGGTTACAACCGCCCTAAGGACTAACGGGGTGCCGTTGAACCAAGTCCCCAAGAAGGGCCCCTTGGCTATGTATGACTCAGTATGGTGCCTCTCGCACTGCGGCTTCAGGTCCTGTTCCTGCGCCTGTCCTGTATGGGGGCCGCCTTCTCTTTTCCACAGCCCTGGGCGTGGCACCCGCTGCGCCCAGAGCCCCCACCACCTAGCCTTTAGTCCTCTTCTTATCTACATCCGGCTGTTTCTAGAGCCTCCCCCAAGTCCAATAGGAAAATTGCCATCCCCACTTTGGACAAGTGCACCCCATCGGATTCCCAGCATCCAATAGATTTGGCGTGCAGCAAGCCATGTCTAATGAAACCTACCCCTCTCTGCTCGTCGAATTTGCCCTTGCTGCGTTTACTCGCCTGCGCGAGACTTCTATCGCCTCCTGCGCTATTGCCCCATGCCCAATCGGTCTAGGGGAAACTTCTGACCAGCATATGTTGCACTTTCCCCATTCACCGCTCAAGGTGCTCAAGTCTTTCCTCATTGTGTCTAGCAGTCGCCTCTTGCCTAAGGTCACCAGGTCGTTATCCCCTAGGTGCCCCACTAGGCTGTTTGGCCTTTGCCTGTCTTCCTTCAGTAGCTTACGCAGCGTCCCTATCAGAGCCACCCAGGATTATTCCATACAACACACGTATGACGTTTTAAGGTGGGTCATCTTACAGGCGATCCACGCAGGCAGCCCCTCGCTGTCCCGCATGCCTAAGGAGCCATCATGCACGGCGAGTCGTTATACTCCCGCCCCCCTTAGGGCTGGTTACCCTCCCTATTCCTTAAGCTTACGGGAAGGCGAGCTTGGCGCTCGTGCATAGGAAATAACCTATGGCCTTTCCGTCAGGGTTTTAGCTGTAATTCACCAACAGGTGATCCGTATCTACATGTCGCTCTCGTCTAAACAGGATCAAATTGCACCTTTGCGTGTTTGAGTGGATTTTTCCTATCATACCCTTCGCCTACCCCCAAATAATTGGGGTCCAGATACTACAGGGGTTGTTAGTATTTCTTGTTACCCCAGAATGAAATTTAACAATCCGAAAAAACGCTTTCTGGCTCTCAAATTTTCCTTAACTCTATCTTGTTCAAGAAAGCAAAGTGATGGCATTATGAAAGTCATCCTGTAGCCAAAATTATTTACTTGCTGCGTGAGCACAGTAGCTGTAATAATATGCAATGAATGGCCAGGCAATGCTGCAAGATCCCTATGGTGCTAGCAGGATATTGGAAATTGGTAAACACGAATCTGGGCGAAATAAATGGGCACAGTCCTAAGTCGTCGTGATAATGCAACATGCCTATTGTTACCCCACTTACTGTGGACGCCAATCGAAAGCTGATTGACACGATGACTATTTACATGCATTGTGCTAGCGCAATCGGACCTCACACAATGTTAAAAATATCGCTGGCATAGGGCATGCCTTCAGTGAAAAGCACATCATGTAGCCTGCAGATGACTGATTCGTATATTGTAGCTTGTTACTTGCAGCTCACAACTGGGATCCTTCTGATCTACCACTGTGGACTATGAAGGATATGGGACTCTGTACCTTGTTAACCCCGCTGTCCCCTGTAACACATCATGCATATCTTATTTACCCACTACACGATGTACATGATACCTCTTCCATCCTGCCTTGTGATGCGTGGTGCTATAAAGAAAACATGGTTAGACGCCACGAAGTAAGTGGCAGTGCCTTAACCGTATATGTGTTGTAAAGGCCACTAGGACCTCTTCCATCCTTGTCAAGGGGGGTGCTAACCTTCTCTCCTTTCATACAACACTTGAATTAGTGCTCATTAATTTGTTATTTGGGTAAGTACCGGGACAGCCAAAGACAACTGGCATTCTTACCGTGCCTGCACATATCTATGGAGTGAACAAAATCAGAGGCATGTCTGCGGACTAAATACATGTCCCTTGAGCCCTTACCCTGTGCGAGAACGCATGCGTACTAAAACAGCGGGAAAGACCAGCAGTCTTGAAGTCTCCTGATCCATCTGAAAACTTTCACCTACCAAATTATTTATTTGTTTTCCCTAGGATATGTCTGCGGGATATTTGAAAATCTCACTGGAGATCTCTGAACAGCTGTTAAATATGCCCTAACTTCTACATTATCAATAGCTCAACTCTCCCTGCCACTATAGTCACCGGAAGTACAACCCGGTATAAATTCGGGCTACGGTATGGCAATTTGGAACTGCACATTATTGTTTATGCATGTATAATGCTTTCCTCAGCTAAAAGATTATTTCTAATACCTTAAAATTCGGTATTTTTAAGTACTAGACTTTGACAAACTAATACTATACGGAGCACGAGCGCCAGGGCAATGCAAGTCTACTATCTTGTGGTTAGTTGTAGACATGGCTTGGTATTAATGTTGTAGCATGTTTGCATTTGCTGCCAACAATTTCCACTTTCTCCCCTTATATGCCTAACTTAGGCTTTTCACATTCCAAGTTTTTAACTCCTATATTGTGTTGTAATTCCAGGTACTGAGAGGAACACTATATATAAAAGTACATGTACTTAATAACACCTAAAATGTAGGCTCTTGGATACAAGATAATCCAGAAATACTAGGTATGTCATTGAGCTCCACAACCTTCGAGTTAGCTACGCATTTGGACTACAGGTGGTTATTTCGGGATAGGTGTTACCTGCAACTTATTTCCTCAAAAACAGATGCCCCAGCGAAATGCAATTACTCAGCGCCCTCTCTGTTCTTCCTTTTCTTTAACTCACAGAGCAGCGATTCTAGACGCAAGGCCCTCACAATCCTAGGCTGGGTTAAGCGGGGAAACCGTGCAATTTTCTCCCACTTGGCAACTCCCGTTTAAAGAAGTAATAGGGCGTATAAGCTGACTTTGATACCTAGACCTTCTCGCAGAGCTGCCGTTCAATGCTGCCGCGCTTGGCCTGGCTGGCGGTGCTCCAACTGTCTCCTGCATACCCTTCACTCCTGACCGAGGCCTAACCGCGTGGCCGAGGCCCGGTCCAACCAGCCCGGCAAATCATGCGCCGCTCGTTGTGCCCCGCATCTCCCCACATCCAATCTTGCCGAGCCCATTATTTCCCCCCACACAACATTAACCCGCATACGGACCTCTTGCCCCCTCCGTGATCATGACCATAAAGCCCCATACAACTTGGGTTTTGCCCAAGAACGGGGCCCAGGAGGAGGCAAGGAATTGTCCGCTTACCTCGATCCAACACTCGTCGCCTGTGGTCTAGAGTCCGGGCGGGAAAGCTGCCTAACGGCCCGGGGGGAGGCGAGAGAGAGAACTTGCGGGCCTCGCGTCCGGCGTTGTGGGGGGGAAGTGGGGGAGCGGAGGGGGCTCAGGGGCTACGGCTGGGCTGGCGAGGGCAACCGGGAGTGACCAGCGGGGACAAGGGGCAGCAGCAAAGAGGGCGCCAAGGGGCGAGCGCGCCCCATATAGTCAGACCGGAAGGGGGGGTGGCCTGAATGTCCGGCCCCGCCCACCCACCCTCCCCAAGGCGGGCCCGCGGTTCCCTGCGCACTACTACGGGGTTTGCCCTCCTATGGGGTCCCCTGCAGGGACCGCGGGCCTCCCGCAGTGCCAAGACTCTGTTCTAGATCTTCACTAACCGATCGGCGCCCTTGGACACAGTGAACCCTGGTTCATAACCTCCCAATCAACAGAGGCGATAGCTATGCATTCATTTAGGTCATTCGTAGTAAATTGTACAAAACAGATAAAAATAGGTTACTTTTGCTCATACAAAAGAACTGTGGCCTTCTACGGAGACCTGCAGGATTCACATGATCTCTGTTTTTCCATCTTAGTGAAATGATGAACTACAATTTAGGTTATCACTTGTAAGCCGACAACAAAATCAAAATATTCAAGGATGTGGAAAATCGCTACATTTTTAAAGAGAGCCTCTCACATGTAAATCATTTGGTAAGCCACAGTTGTCTCTACATCAGTACAGTAAATACAGAAACCTTGCTCAGACTGTGCAGACACGTAGGATTAAATGTTGATTTGCTGCTACTCCAGTTCCCTCAAGTAAAGTCAGAAACTTGGAATGCATCTTCAACTCCAAGTTACCCAACATTATGGATGCAAACAATGTACCCAAGAACAGTTTTACAGCCTTTGATGCATTTGTGAATACTTAATCTCCTATAGACATCATTAAATTACCCTTGCACTTGCAGTGATCCTATTTGTAATGCCTGTCCCTTCATCATTGTTTTCCTACCTTTCACGGGGGCTTACAACGTAGCACGATTGACGCTACACTGCAGACATGTGTTTAAAGAAACTCTCCAGATAGACCCCCCTGTAGGTGAAGTGATCCCTCTCCTGCTAACTGAAGTATCTTTAAGGCAAAATGCAGTCGCTACACAAATTTCAAAAGTCAGCCCTGGTGAAATGTAAAATATGTATTTCTTTTGTATGCAAATGATAGAATGTGCCCAGATTTTACCCTTCGCCGTCTCCAGACTGCTTACGTGGTGTAAAGAAGCTATACAAAGCAAAAAAACAACAAATAAATAAACCTGTCTGTTTACCATAAAGATTAGCACGAGCCTGGTGCTTTCTGCCCCCATTCGGAGCGCTATAAAGTGTATGTGCGCAACACAGAATACCAATGAATAACTAAATCCACATATAACTAAAAATATGTGTCTCTGCTTCACAAGCAAGATCGCGGTACCTACCTAGCGTTTCATCAATCGTTGCAGGCTATCTAAGCACACTGAAGTGCCTGGAAGGCAGCGTGTTGGCGCTACGCAAAACAACAATAACTGCATTAATGGGTCTTTTGCTGGGTAGGAATACAGCATGGCGAGCCTAGCTCCCTCTATCACTACAGATTCTCAAAATATTCTGATGTGCCCAGGGCCGGAATGGCTACCGGGCGTTTTTGTGTGCTGCAAAGCTGGGGGCTAATTTCTCTGCTGTGGGAGCCGATTTCGTTGATGGGGACCTGCGTGCCCTTTGAAATAAAAACAAGCATTTTCAATGCAATGGTTTCGCCTTTGGAAAAGTTTGAGCTATTGGCATTGTTAATGACAACATTTTTATTTATGTGTTGGTTTTGAAAACAGATAAATAAATGGCATTGTCACTTACATTGTTATTAGCTTAATCTCTGGAGTCTCTAGAACTCCATAGCACTCCCTAGCACTGTGCACTTCCTAGCTTCCCTAGTCCCTCCGCACCTCTTAGCATTGTGCACTCCCTAGCTTCCCTAGTCCCTCCGCACCTCTTAGCATTGTGCACTCCCTAGCTTCCCTAGTCCCTCCGCGCCTCTTAGCATTGTGCACTCCCTAGCACTCTCTAGTCATTTCCTAGCACTCCTTAGTCACTCCTTAGTCACTCCCTAGTCACTCTGCACTCCCTAGTCACACATGCACACTTAGAGCCACACCCCCCCAAAGCCACACACTCCTCCCAGAGCTACACACACACCACCCCAGAGCCACACACTCACCACCCCAGAGCCACACACCACCCCAGAGCCACACACACATACACACTTTGAGCTACACATATATAGCCAGAGCCACACACATACACACTGATTACAAACACACCCAGATGCACACACAGAGCTACACATACATACCCAGAGTCACACACATAGAGTTATACATACACCCAGAGTTACACACACATATACACACACATACAGAGCCACACACACATACACACCTAGAGCCACATACACACACCCAGAGCCACACAAAGACATACACACACAGAGCCACACGCACACACACACATCCTGAGCCACACACACTCAGATCCACACACACAGAGCTCCACACACACACACCTAGAGACACACATACACCTAGAGCTACACGCCGCTTGCAAGCTGTCTAGGCTCGACCTAAAAATCAGAGTGGAGAAAATAAGAGTGGCAAAGTGTTTTGTTTCTAATAGATAGATTACTGTTGTGTGGCAAAGTTCGTAAACAAACTGGGGAATTTTCATCTGGGATTTGTATACACTAGGGTACTGCAATCTACAAGTCAATATGCTAAGCGTAATTACTGGCAAATGTAAAACATTGGCTTTATCAGTCATGTGACAGTACCAAAACTTATCCTAGTAGAAACCACCTTTCACAGAATGCAGAGTTAAAATGATTCATTTTTTACAAAACTGGTAGCGACAGAAGTACGATGTTGAGATTCAGCACCGTGTTGGTTGCTGCTACTGGGCACATGCATTAGTCGTAAAGCTAACATTAATTTAGAGGCTTTATACCTGCCAACAATTATGCCGACATCGCCGCAAAAAGCCGCAAAACAATGTCACTGAAGCCAAGCATGCATGCTTAGATAGCTGCAGTACCTTTTTTAGTACAGTAAATTGATCAAACATCCTGGCCATTTACAATTAAGAGTGGAAGTACGGATAGATAGATTTTTTATTTTTTTTTTAAACAACGAGATAGAAACAATTACTTTCATATGTAATAATTGGATTTACGATATTAAGAGGCATGGGAAACATGCACAGATGGGCAAATGTTCTATATCTGTGATTTAAAAAACTCTTTCTTCAGCAACACCAAATCCCTGCATTTTTTAATATTAATTAAGAAGCCTCCTTTTCAAAAAAATGTGTGCCCCAAGGCCAAGGGATTCCTGAAACCCGTCCTTCACATCGGACTTGGGCATTTCAGACGAATAGGCCTCCAAGCCCCCCGAGGTCTGGCTCCTTTTACAAGATGTGCAGAAAACAGGGGCTAATGGGGCTTTGCTGAATGCACGGCTCTGCATGTCTCCTCCTGGGAGGCGGCCGAGCAGATGTGATATGGTAGGGAAGCAGCATTACTGATGGCGTGCAGCCCAAGGAAACTGCCAACCCCGTACACAGAAAGGACACGCCCCTGCAATGTGTTTGCCACCTACATCTACCACCAAAATAGAGGTCAGTTTAATATATCATTACCACAAAAAATGCATATGCAAATAATGTCTGCTGGATTCCAAGAGTCTTTGAAACATTCACTGGCACGCTGAAATATGAGTCAACTCGCCTAGCTTTTAATGGAAAGGGTACAAGGCTGACTAAAATGTGTAACTGACCATGGTCAGGTGCATGACGGGAATATGACTATATGTATCCACTTGTAATAAGTGGGCACCAGACTTAAGCAGTGGCTACAATGATGTTGACTGTGCACGTCAGAAAAACATCCAAGGGTCGCAGTGCACACAAAGCGCCTTGCAGATGCCTGCAGTGTGTAACGCACACGTTTCTCAAGTAACTCAATGCACAGGAGCTCGTGGAACACACAAGCCAAAGATTGTTGTAGGGACCGGATATGATGCCCCTGAGCTCCTCATAGATGCTCTCTGTAATTACATTTACTTTGATAGAGTTTGCACAGCGCTGTGCATGGCAGATATAGCTGTTAATCAATAGGATTCGTTGTTGAGACTCGTGAAGGATGAAAGGCTGATTTAACCCGGGTTAAATGTGAAGACTTGACCTGGTGATTAAACACGGACCTCAACACTGATTAGTTCATTTTAATAAGTTATATTACAGAAGAGCTACAAGTTATCTTGCCAAATGCAAAATTATTTTTCAAAGGCGAGTTCAAAATTAATAAACCTACTGGTCAGTAATGCCAAAAAAAATGGAAAATGCATGTGAAGGGCAAGCTATAAATCAATGCACAACTGCTACAACATAATCCATATTTTACAGGTGTGCTCGTCTTTATGCAGACATACATAGCCATGGCCCTTTTTAAATCGCATATGATATCCTCCCAGTGATGCTCGGCGTAAAAACACTACTCACAGTCGCTTCCACCCCCATGTTTTGGCAGCAGTCGCTTTTCCGTGATCTTCACGATGAGTACTTGAAAGTAACCACTCCACGCACAAAAAATACTCACTCGGCGCGAGAGAAGAGTGGTCGTGGTCAAATGAGGACAAATTTATGCTAATCTTTGATAAACATTCACAAACAAACATTTATTTCGCTTTCGACACGTTGGCCCCGTTTGAAAGCATGGAGGCGAAGCCAGGATGATGTGTGTGTGTGGGGGGAAAGAGGGGGGGGCCTAACATAAAGATGCAAAGGACAGCTTAGAGGCTGCCACAGAGCATAAATATTCAGAGAGAAGATTATAGGATTCGTGCAGAAATTGCCGCGCTCCTCGTCCACATGACACCGCTCAGCTATCACGCCCAGCTGCCCTGCCTCTCGTGCCTCCCAGCAGCGCTGTCTCAGGATTCGCAGGACGTCTGGTCTCAGAGCAACGGCCGACGCCCCGCAGCGGTGCTCCTCCACTCCAATGGCTGCCAGGCACTTTTCGAGCCCTCCATCTCGGGCCTCGGTGCCTCCGCCTGCCGGCAGTCTCCACGGTTTCATCCGCGGCCCCGTATACGGAGGAAAAAGACACTCAGCAACACGGGAGGGGGCGGAGATGTTCCTAATGCCGTGGTTGAACCCGGGAGGGGCGGGAGAGTACACGAACGGCGGGAGGGGGGCGGGAGAGAACGAGGGGGGCGGGAGAGTACACGAACGGCGGGAGGGGGGCGGGAGAGGACGAGGGAGGCGGGAGAGTACACGAACGGCGGGAGGGGGGCGGGAGAGGACGAGGGAGGCGGGAGAGGGGCAGCTAGGAACAAATAAGGAGACCCGTCCCGAGCAGCAAGGGAGGTGCCGGCAATGCCGGAACAGACTCTGGGGGCGTTCCCGGCGTCGCGTGACGTCGGCAAAAGCCAAAGAATCTCGGGAACGCCCCCGTGTCTGGTCCGGCATTGATGGACAGGCCCCTCGTCCAATGGCTAGGCTCCATTTATGGAGCCAGCCAATGAATGACGAGGGCCGACCCAAAGCCACACTACAGTTCTCATAAGATTTCTCCTGCGCAAAAGCTGCTTGCGCAGCTTTTTGCAGTCGAAACCTAAAAACTAAACGAACTTTGTTCAGCACACGCAGGTCCCCATCAACGAAATTAGCCCCCAGCTCGGCAGCTCACCAAAATGCCCGGTAGCAAGTCCGGCCCTGGATGTGCCTTGAAGGCACCACGTTAACGCTCTACAAAATGCGAACCAGTAGGCTAATAATATTTATGTGTATCCAGTAGGAAAACACGAGAGTGAACGCTGCTTTTCTACTCTGGAACATCGTGCGCTCTGAAGTGTCTGAAAGGCAAATTGTTGGTGCTATACCAAACAGCAACACACAGTTGAATCGTATAGATGTCGACATCTCTTTTTTGATGGTTCAGCACTCTGGCAGCACCGACCACACATTCTGTGGGTTCCATGAGGGTCTGGGACAGAGAGATAAGATGTTGCATTCATTTAAAAAAACGTTTACATATTTGTCTATATTATAAAGCGCTGTGTTTAACCGAAGGCAGCTCCAGGCTCCTGGATAGCCGAACAGAATACATCCAATAATCGACCGTTGAAGCCATCACAAAAAAAAAACAGGGGAAACACCAATCCGGCTTTTCAATGCTCGCGCTTGACACGGTAATGTGCAAACATTCACACTGTGGAAAGTGCAGACTAATACCGATCAACTGCGTTGCCTTTAACTGCCAATCCAAGCCCAGCAGCCGTTAGCAGAAAAGGCTTCTGTTCTGGAGAAGGCAATTCTGCACCTTGCCAAAAAAGAGCGGCAGATTTGTGGGTGGGCAAATTGCACCTGAAATTACAAGCCCATTGGTGTCGCTCAGGCTCACTCGGAGGGTTGCACAAACTCAGGTCTCTATTGTATTTCTCTTATCATTCCACTTTCCTTGCAGGTCGTGTGCCTGATTCGTTTTATGACAAGTACAGCAGACCGATCATAGTATGGTAGTATGAACGATGAGTGGCCTCCTTTAAAGTGCCGACAGAAGAGAGCGTGGTGTATACTTTTAAAACAAAGAAAGGCGCTCTCGCTTGTGAAAGCGCGGTGGAGCGCGAGAAGAGACGCGCATGTTCACAGCGCGAGACGCGTCACAGCGCGCGTCTCCTAAAGCGCGCGACGTAGCAGCCCAGCAGAAGCAGGATGACCTGGAGGAGGGTCTGGAGTTGGAAGCGCTGCCCGAGGGATCCACCGTCACCACCCACATGCTGGCCGGCCCGTGGGCGGCATCATGTACCCCGTGGACTGCGTGAAGGTGCAGCCGGTGAGTGGGGGGGGAATGTGGGGGGATGTGCGCGTGTGTGTGTGTAGCTGTGTGTGTGCGTGGGTGTAGCTGTGTGTGTGCGTGTGTGTAGGTGTGCGTGTGTATATGTGTGGCTGTGTGTGTGCGTGCGTGATCCATGGTGACTGGATTCCGGCATGCTTCACAAGGCGCGCGCGTAATCTGATTCTAGCTCACGCGCGTGACCAAATCCCATTTTACGAGATGCTGCACATGCCCAACTCCTGTCTCCACTTTGGTTCGTTGTAAGCTGAGCCGACAACTATAGTTCTCGCAGCGAGAACGCGCTTCGCGCTTTCGCCAGCGAGACCTATTAAACCATCCCCACCTGTCCTCCTATCAGGAGATGGAATGCTGTCCTGCTCACCCCTACTAACATGACTGGCATCAGTGTTATTTTGCGAGGGAGCATCAGAGCTAATATTAGTAGACCCGCTATTGTAGTAATAAGAGTAATATCAGATAAAGGCGAGGATGCTGCGGTTTCGCGACTGTCTGTGCTGTCAATATCACATTGGGGAATACTATTCAGAGAATCAAATACTTCAGCATGGTCTCTCTGACCCCTGAAGGATAGTTTCATAAACAAAAATAAAGTCTGACTTACTTCATTACTATGATCACTCAAGGTCCTGAGGGAGCCCACATTGTTTGGTTTTGAGGGTATCCTTCTGAAGTAGGCTCTTGCTGCCACAGGAAAACACACAAGATGATGGACGGAATGTTGCACAATGTCAAAACATTCACCCCCAGTCACAGATCTGGGTTTAATTCATCGTTATTTTGCTCACCAAGCCACCCCAGTTCAGACATGGCCATATGCAAATCAGTCTTGACCCTGTGCCTCATGGGAACAGTCCAGCCCGAACTGCCAAGCCATGGCTTTCCTGGACCAGAATCAAGCATCCTAGGACCAGTTTCTGGCTATCAACCGTCTTCAGCCAGGATAGCCTGACTCCAGTGACTTAGTGAGCTAGGGACCCACGTCTGGGCATACCCTTCTCGCATAGGGTGAACAGCAAAAAACACAAGATGATGGACGGAATGTTGCACAATAACAAAACATTCACCCCCAGTCACAGATCTGGGTTTAATCCATCGTTATTTTGCTCACCAAGCCACCCCAGTTCAGACATGGCCATATGCAAATCAGTCTTGACCCCGTGCCTCATGGGAACTGTCCAGCCCGAACTGCCAAGCCATGTCTTTCCTGGAACGGAATCAAGCATCCTAGGACCGGTTTCTGGCTATCCGCCGTCTTCAGCCAGGATAGCCTGACTCCAGTGGCTTAGTGAGCAAGGGACCCGCGTCTGGGCATACCCTTCCCGCATAGGGTGAGCAGCAAAACACACAAGATGCTGGACGGAATGTTGCACAATGGCAAAACATTCACCCCCAGTCACAGATCTGGGTTTAATCCATCGTTATTTTGCTCACCAAGCCACCCCAGTTCAGACATGGCCATATGCAAATTAGTCTTGACCCTGTGCCTCATGGGAACAGTCCAGCCCGAACTGCCAAGCCATGTCTTTCCTGGCCCGGAATCAAGCATTCTAGGACCGGTTTCTGGCTATCAGCCGTCTTCAGCCAGGATAGCCTGACTCCAGTGGCTTAGTGAGCAAGGGACATCGGTCTGGGCATACCCTTCCCGCATAGGGTGAACAGCAAATCACACAAGATGATGGACGGAATGTTGCACACTGGCAAAACATTCACACCCAGTCACAGATATGGGTTTAATCCATCGTTATTTTGCTCACCAAGCCACCCCAGTTCAGACATGGCCATATGCAAATCAGTCTTGACCCTGTGCCTCATGGGAACAGTCCAGCCCGAAATGCCAAGCCATGTCTTTCCTGGACCGGAATCAAGCATCCTAGGACGGGTTTCTGGCTTGTCCTAGGTTATGAAGTCTCCCTGGCCCCTGATCAGCCAGAATGCATGATGCTAAGGTTTGAAATGTCAGAAAAAGTCTGGGGAGACACCAGTGGCTGAGAGGTCAGTGGAAGAGTTGCCAGATTCAATAAATCATGCCCACCTGTCCTCCTATCAGGAGATGGAATGCTGTCCTGCTCACCCCTACTAACATGACTGGCATCAGTGTTATTTTGCGTGGGAGCATCAGAGCTAATATTAGTAGACCCGCTATTGTAGTAATAAGAGTAATATCAGA
Source organism: Lissotriton helveticus (assembly GCF_964261635.1). Classification (NCBI taxonomy): domain Eukaryota; kingdom Metazoa; phylum Chordata; class Amphibia; order Caudata; family Salamandridae; genus Lissotriton; species Lissotriton helveticus. The sequence goes on from NC_136072.1 coordinate 795,449,298, forward strand.
TAAAGGCGAGGATGCTGCGGTTTCGCGACTGTCTGTACTGTCAATATCACATTTGGGACTACTATTCAGAGAATCAAAAACTTCAGCATGGTCTCTCTGACCCCTGAAGGATAGTTTCATAAACAAAGATAAAGTCTGACTTACTTCATTACTATGATCACTCAAGGTCCTGAGGGAGCCCACATTGTTTGGTTTTGAGGGTATCCTTCTGAAGTAGGCTCTTGCTGCCACAGGGCCTGGCAGAGCAATATACTCCCGGCTCAGCCCTTGATCTCTGTATTTGCCCGGTTGCAAATTATGGTAGAAAACCCCTGCTCCATCTGTATGCAGTCGAGTTCCTGGTTTAATTCCAGCCTGAGGAGGAGCAGGGAGTGAGTGCGGAATACTGGTGCTTTCAGAGAGTGGAAGGGGGGATTTGCACGTCCTGCCATACCAGGCCACGAGTAATCACCCAATACTCCACTTAGCAGAGTCAACATAGTCACAAGGAAAGCAAAAGACACCAAACGTGACAGCTGAGAAGAGAGGGCAGCGTCCAGGAGGGATACTATCTGAGGCACTAGTGGGGCCAATATGTATGAGGCCGCCGCTGCCAGTACTGTACTTGATGTAGTTGGATCCGATAGCAGGTCAAATAAGGAAGGCAAGACAGGGGCGGAAGAAAGGTGAAGTCGCCCCTGTCACCCTGACCTGGGTATGAACCACTAGGACAAAGCCCAAGATAGGAATGATTACAAAAGACAAGGGTCCTAAGCTCACTAGACAATTTTTTGGAAAAATATTATATAGACCACAATAAGTACTATATAAGTTTTAGCAGTGTCCAGCCGGACAAAGGATTTTAATTCAATTGGTTTGACAAGAATAAATACAAAAAATATATAAACACACAGTGATATAAGGTCACAATCCTGTACCACACAAAAGGAGAAAGTAGAGGGAAAAAGACACAAGAATAGTGTAAAAAGAAAGATTTTAAAGTAATCAGGCAAACACTTTGGAACAAATATAGGCTTGCCTGTAAGATATGGTAACACAAGCTCTATGAAACAATAGCCCATCAAGATTGGGACCGTAGTAGCCTGCTATTGTATAAGCGGTGTTCCCCAATTATATTCTTGCTATTGCCCACCTTCCTTTACTATCGACTTCCGAAAATTCCATAATTGCATTTAAGGATTTTTTAAAAACAATGGCTACTCCTTTGATATTGCACCCTTGGTTTGTGCATATATGCATATCCACCCATCCTAGATTTTTCATAATCTGATCCCATTCCTCTTTTAATAGGTGTGTCTCCTGTAGAATAATGATTTCGCTTTCAGATGTTTTAAGATATTCTAGGATTTTATTCCTTCTACTTTTCGTTCTCATGCCATTAACATTCCAGCATAATATTTTTATGCTTCTACTGGTGTCTCCCATTATTTTTGCTTATTTTTATTATCTTTTGTTTGTCGATTTCAATAGCATTGGTTTGATGTTCCATTCTTTTCCAATTTTTTCAATATTGAGGATTATTTTTTTTGTTTTTTTTCACCCATTTTGCTCCCCACCCATTTTTTGTCTTGTGAATTTTGTAACTTTTTTGATTTTGTGTTTTGTTCTTAACCCCCCCCCCCCCCGAGGAAGCCTCCTTCTATTTTTTCTAGGGGTTTCCATCTTGACCCCTTTGGGCTCCTCGAACTAGACCTGGAATATTTATTTTATTTCTTTGCGCCGTCACCTAGTCACGATTATTACGATATTTTTTTTTTTTTTTTTTCCTTCGACCTTTTGCGTCCGTTTCAACTTGTAGGGTTTTCCATTCGGACGTTGTCTTTCATTAAAATTAGCAGATTTTTCACTTCTTCAGGGTCTCTGATGTTCCTCATTTTGTTGCGCCACATGATTCGTAGGGAGGGCGGGAACTTCATTTGTACTGTTGCCCCTAATGATTGCAATTCTGGCATGAGTTTTCCCAACTCCCATTGCCTGTCCTGAGATGCTTTGGACATATCCGATCTAATTCTGAAGGACCATGAGCCTTTACTAAAATTTCCCTTTTTCAGAGCCTCGCCAAGAATCTTTTCTTTTAATGTGTAAGTCTTGAAATTTATAAGAATCTTCCTGGGTGTTTTTCTCTCTTTGGCCTTTCCAAACGGATCTCTGTGGACTCTCTGTATGTCTTCTTCCAAAGTCTCAGCGTCACTCCATGGAAAGTGCTCCACCAGGAGACCTACAATAAATTTCTTTATATCAGTACCTTCTTGATTCTCTGGAACATTTAAGATTCTTATATTGTTTTTCCTTGCTTGATTTTCGAGAGATTCCAGTTTCTCACTCATATATTTTCCCTCCTGTCTCAGCGTGTATAGTTCTTTCCTGTTGCTTTCCACCCTACTGTTTAATCCACTTACTTCCTCCTCCACAGCTGTGACTCTCTCTCCTAAAGCGTTTAGTTTACAGTCCAACTTTTCGCACACTTCCTGAATCTTATCTTGCTTTGCTTCCGATATAGCAAATTTGTCTCTCATTTCGGTCCATATTTTCTCCAAAAACTCATCCGTAGTGCTTTTAGAACCTGTTTGTCCAGCCTTCCCGGTTTCCTGTTTCTTCTGCATCTCAACCGTATTTTTCTCCTTACAAAGTTCCATCTCTTCTGTATTTTCTGTTTCTCCTATTACGACTGTTGTGCTGGATGTTGTGGCTGTTTCATCCATGTCTTGAGGAGAGCAGTGGGTTCTGAGTTTTTCAACTTCTTTGTTTTCTATTCTGATTTTAATTGTTGTTTTGGAGGAGAAATTAGGATTTTTGCTCTGTAAGGTGGGGAGAGGTTCTACTTGGAGGGATTGATCTTTTTTCTGCTGTGGTAAGGCTAGCTCAGGCTTATCCACTAATGTTTCAGGTCGGTTTATATCGTCCTTTACATAGTATGTCTGCTGCTTCTGTACCTTAAAGAAGGTTCTCAGTGAGGGTGTAATCTTTATTTTCGGGGATGAGTCAAGTTTGTCTCCAAATAATTTCACCTTATCAGTGTATTTTTTCTTGGGTTCAAGAGGTGTTTTTTTTGTCTTCCTTCGATTAACCTCTCTAGGAGTAATATTCTTGGGGTATTGTTCTTGTTTAAGGAAGTTCCTATTTCTAAGACTATAGCTAGAGACCACAGTTGCCGTGCATCTTTTTTTCTCTCTGTCATTCTGGTTGACTGATTTTTGTGATTCTTGTGATTCTTCGCTTTTTTGGAGGGTATCTGTGTCCTTGTCCTTGTCTCCCCTGCTTGCTCCAATTTTACCCCCCTCCTCTGGTAATGTCTCACTCATGTGTTGCTTAGTTAAGGTATCTTCCTCTTTTTTTTTTGCCAGTCTCTATTTGATTGCCCTGAGTCTCTGGGCTCAAATCGGCTAAAGCGCTTCTCTCCTTCGCCTATGCTTCCTTTGTAGAATAATACCTCCAAAGGGGCTTTCTTACGGGTCCCATGGTAAAGTGAAAGTGAAAGTAGACTCTGCTCACCTCTATTGCTGCCACTGCCGCCGCCGCTAATGCCCCGGAACAGGAAACCGAGCCTTCCGGATGCTTTCCTGTGGGCCGCTCTCGCTCTTCCGGCCTCCGCCCAGATTCCGGAGAAGCTCGCGCTGCAGTCCGACGTCTCTCCCGCTGAAACCGAAGCCTTACAGAAATTGTATACGCATCTGCTACCAGCCAACACTCCAGTAATTCTAGGAGGAGACTTTAATCTCATCTTAGACCCGAAAAGTGATAGGTCCCCCCCCAGGAAAAAATCATAATCTTCCTAATCTACCAAAAATGAGGGAGTGGATTGGTTTTTATAAGAGAGATTTAGAGCCTGCAGATATATGGAAAGAAAAAGGAGACAAGAGCCACCCCTTCACACTCACACTACACAATAAAAAATTAGGACATAGATCCAGAATCGATTTTTTCTTAATAGATAGAAGCCTACTTGAAAGTGTAACAAACCTAAGCCACATTCCAGCCCACCTATCAGATCACTCCGCCGTACAGTTAACATTACAAATTAAGGTAACCCAGATACATAAAAGGTTTACGGTGGAAAGAGCCATGTTTTTAGATCAGGAAATTGTACAAGCACTCAAAGAAGAAACAGAAGCCTTTTTCGGAAATAATAAAACAGGAACATCAAAACAAATTGTATGGGACACGTATAAGGCCGTAATAAGGGGCAAGCTACTTAGCCTTGGAACATGTAAATCAAAGAAAGCGAAACAGGAAATAACAGATTTAGAAAAAATCATAAACACCCTAGACTCCCAAATACTAGTGGAAAAAGATCCAGACAAGAAAGAAAGCTTGCAAAAGGACAGACAAAGACAGAAGGACTCCCTAAGTGATATTCTTGAAGAAAGAGTAAGAACTAAGTGGGAAGCAAGCAAGCTGGCAAACCATGAATATGGAGAGGGATGTGGAAAATGGCTTGCATGGAAATTAAAGACCGATGCAGGAAGAAACAAGGTAAAAACCTTAATAAAACAAGATCAAGAAAGCCTGACCTCAGCGGAAGAAGAAATCAGAAACGAATTTGCAACCTTCTTCTCGGAACTATATACTGAAGATGTCAACCCATCTAAGGAACAGATAGAGGAATACTTAAGAGACATGCCAGTGTTAAACTTATCTGAAGAGGAGAAAAACGAGCTAAATATGGAAATTTCAACAACCGAGGTTAAAAACATAATAAAAACCCTGAAGAAAGGAAAAGCTGCAGGCCCAGATGCACTGCCAAATGAGTTGTACCTATCTTTATTGGATACTCTGGTCCCACATATAACAGAGCTTATAAACTTATCCTTTAAACAAAAGGAAAAAAATTGCGACTGACTTTCTTAGGGAGCAGGGCATTCAGTACTCTTGGGGACACCCTTTCCGGCTCATTTTCTGGTGGAATGGAACTTTACATCAGCTGCGTTCCCTACAGGATACTTGTGGAGTGCTGGGGATCACTGCTACTGACGACGGAACACATACGCCTCATCGGAACCGTGTCACAAGAGACGGATGGCAGACAATCCCTGGCCGACAGTCATCTGCTTCCTCGACGCGGCTGGACTCTCCTGCGGTCAATGTGGAATCGGACACCGCAGCGAGAGATGGAGCTGATGCGACTACAGCGAGTGTGGTGGCGTTAACAGCTTGAGTGAACTCCGGGGGGAGGTCGACATCGCTACTCTTGAAATGCAGGTTTGAGGGTCTGGGGGGGAGGGGGGAGCGGGGAGTGCGTGGTGGCTGGACGTCCACTCTTTTTGACTTTCCGCAGGCTTGTCCGTCAAGGACCGGACTGGGACAATGGGTTTTCGGGGTTTTTGGGGGGTTCAAGGGGGAGGGGTGGGGGTCGTTGAGCCAGTCCCAGTTGTGGGAGAGGACTGGAGGCAGGGGGGTTGTTGGGGAAGGAGGGGGACTGTTGGGGGGATTCGGGGGGGATGGGGGTTGAGTAGGAGGGGGGGGACCGGGAGTTGGAAGTGGGAGAGGGAGGTCGTCCAGTGCACATGGGGGTTCCTAGTGATTCAGGCAATGCAGGTGCTTTTTGGTTCGCTTGCACATGGCGGTGGCGTGCACAGTTTTGCCGGCCCTTTTGATTTGCTTGAGAGTCGGGGAGGGGAGGAGAGGGTTGCTCAATACACATTGCGGTCAGTGGGTCTCCAGATACTATGTGTGCTCCGTGGTTTGCTCAGATTTGTTTGCTTTTCATGTCACTGCGTTTTATTCACTGCTCTGTTGCTCTTTGTGCCAGGTGGCGCCCTTGCCCTCCTCGCCTTGCTGCTGTGGGGCCTTGATGCTTTCTGCTACACCTTTGCTCATGCCACCAGCCACCTGTAAGGTTGTGACCTTGAATGTCCGGGGTTTGAATAATCCAGTTAAGAGGCGGGCTGTCCTTTCGCTTCTAGAGAGCACCCAGACAGAGATCTGTCTCCTCCAGGAGACGCACTTATTGCCGCAGGATACACACAGGCTCCGATCTCATAAGTTCCCTTCACAATTCTTTTCCTCTTGCACCACTAAAGCTGCTGGGGTGGCGATATTGGTGGCCCGGCACTTTCGAGGGGAAATCCTTCACAAATTCACGGAACAGAAGGGTAGGCTATTGGCATATCGGTTCAAGATTGGGGGTCTTCTATTTACGATTGGGTCCCTATATAGCCCCAATGAACGGCAGGACCGCTTCTTACAAGCAGCGATCGAGGATGTTACCTCTTCCCAGGATAGGCACATCATACTAGGGGGGGACTTCAACATTGTCTTTGACTCCGCATTGGATAGGTCGGCGCAACGCTCCCCACAGGTCGGGGAACTCTCCGCAGATCGTAAGGCTCAGCTAGAGGAAGTAGACCTCCTTGATCTATGGCGACACCTACACCCCACAGATAGGGACTACTCATACTACTCCCACGCACACAAGACGTACGCAAGGTTAGACCACCTTTTAGTTACCTCACCGGTGAGGGCGCTGGCCTCAGGGTCAGAGATAGGCGTGATCTCCCTTTCAGACCATGCCCCGGTTGACGTCACGTTGTGTGTGCCTCCGGCGGCTCCCCGCCCTCGGACGTGGCGCCTCCGTGACACGCTGCTGCACAGGGCGGAGGTGGTAGCCCGCATCGAGAAGGCGATTCGGGAATTTCAATCCCATAATGATAACACTGACACTAGCCGGGCCACGCAGTGGGCAGCACTGAAGGCTGTTCTTAGAGGGGAATTTATAGCGATCTCCTCGGCTGATAATAAGGAGCGGCAGGCCAAGAGAGATGAACTCACGGATCGGGTTCGGGAACTTGAACAGATTCATCGCAGGACGGGGGCTCCTAGAATTTGGCGCCAGCTCAAGGAAGCAAGGAAGCTCCTGGCGGCCCTGGATCTTGACCGGGCAGAGTACGCGGCACTGCGGTTGCGTCACACCTTCTACACTGGAGGGGACCGTTGTGGCAGACTGTTGGCTAATAGGCTCCGAGTGGCGAGACAGAACCAGCTGGTTAAGGAGATCTCTAGCCCGGCGGGGATGCTGGAGACGGAGGACGCTCAAATAGCAGCCGTCTTTCGCGGCTTTTATAAGGATCTCTATACAGGGGATCCCCCAGATGAGATGGCAATGGCCGCTTATTTGGACTCGGTCGCACTGCCCTCTCTGGAGCCTTCGCAGGCGGATCATTTAGATAGAAACATCCGGATAGAAGAGGTGGTTTCCGCTATTGCCAGGCTTAAGCATGGCAAGGCACCGGGCCCGGATGGCTACACTGCGCTCTATTATAAAACGTTTTGCACGACGTTGGCCCCCATTCTGACGCACCTCTTCAACTCCTTTGCTGAACCCGGAGCCATTCCGCCCGATCTGCTCCAGGCTACTATCTCGGTTATCCCTAAGCCTGGTAAGGACCCGAAACACTGTGGGTCATATAGACCGATCTCTCTTCTGAATATTGATCTGAAATTGTATACGGGGATCCTAGCCGCTAGATTGGCTCCCCACTTGCCCGGTCTCATCGATCCTGACCAGGCGGGTTTTGTCCCAGGGAGACAGACAGTGGACAACTCGAAACGAATTGTCCATTTACTCGAGAAGGCCTCCCGGATTCCGGGAGAACGGATGATGCTGGCGGTGGACGCGGAGAAGGCATTTGACTGGGTCCACTGGCCTTACTTGGAGCAGGTGCTCGTGAAAGCAGGTATAGGTGGGAAATTCTGCTCCATGATTCTTAACTGCTACAATCGTCCATCGGCGGTGGTCCGCGTCAACGGGCTCGCTTCTGAGACTTTCCGCATCGAACGAGGCACCAGGCAGGGCTGCCCACTTTCGCCCCTGCTTTTTGCTCTCTACATGGAGCCGTTTGCCCAACGGATGCGTGATAACCCGGCGGTGACCGGAATCCAGATGGGTGGTTTTACGCATGCTATCAGCCTCTACGCTGACGATGTCATTCTGTCCATTGATAGACCCCGGATGGCTCTACCGGCGTGCATGGAGGAGCTGGCCTCCTTCGGCGCGGTTTCGGGGTTCAAGATGAACATGGGGAAGTCGGTAGCGTTAGATATCTCCCTCGAGCCGGCTACTAGAACCTGTTTGCAACGGAGGTTTCCCATACTCTGGTCATCGGGAGCAGTGCCTTATCTGGGGATCCAGATTGCTCCTACTTTGCCGGCTATGGTGTCGGCCAACTATCAGGCCCTGGGTGCCAAGATTAGAGAGGAACTAGGCCGGTGGAATCGTAGCACTTTCTCCTGGTTGGGCAGGATAGCTGCTATCAAAATGACGGTCTTGCCCCAGGTATTGTACCTCTTTCGAGCCCTGCAGCTCCAACCGCCGGTGGGATGGATTTCGCAACTGCAGGCAGACGTTTCTCGGTTTGTCTGGCAGGGTAAGAAGCCTAGAATGCGTAGAACTCTTTCGCTGCTGGCCCCTGAAGCCGGTGGTTTAGGAATACCCGATTTTCGCAAATACTTTCAAGCTACACAGTTACGTTATCTTGTGGAATGGAGTAGGTGGGAGTCCGATAAACACTGGCCCTTTCAAGACCAGGCGGTAGCAGGGAGACCCCTGCAGGAGATCCCTTTCCTACGTCGCCCGCATCGGCCCAAGAACCTCTATGCCTCTTTTGTCACGAGGGTACCCCTACGGGTGTGGGATGCTACCAACGTCTTGCATGGCCTCACCACGTTTCCGTCACCGCTTACCCCGCTGGTAGACAACCCGGACTTCACTCCGGGGATGGAGAGGGGAGCGTTCGCACGATGGAAACAGGCGGGGTGTAGAGCCTTATGTCATTTATATGGCCCTGAAGGGGTTATCCCCTTTACACAACTCCGTCAGGAGTTCTCGCTCCCGGAGATGGAGCGACTTCGTTATATGCAAGCTCGCCATTGGGCCCTCCAGCCGCAAGTGAGAGGGACGGCCGATCTGCTTTTTCTTCCCTATGAAAAGTGGCTCATGACGCGGACTTCGGACTCCAAACTGATTACAGATTTATATAAGCTGCTGCAGCCGCCGGCGACTCACTTTTATCACCCTGGGAGGGAGCGTTGGGAAAGGGAGTTGGGGAGGACATTGAGCCCTAAGGAATGGGAACACATATCCTATAGAGCGAGGCATTCGGCATACCACGTAGGGCTCACTGATACACTGACTAAGGTCTCTACCTATTGGTATTATACACCTGCACGGGTTCATGAGTTTGATCGTAGTAAGGAAGACACTTGTTGGCGGGGGTGTGGGCACCGGGGTACACTCACGCATATACTATGGGATTGCCCGCTCCTGGACCCTTACTGGAAGGAAGTGTTGGATGAAATTGACTCTCATTTTGAAATTGAATTGCCGCGCTTTCCTGCTTATACCCTGTTAGGGCTTCCGAATGGTTTGATGTACCCCCTCAGATCCCGCAGGGGCAGGCAGATAGCGATAGCTCTAGGCTCCGCAGTCCAGAACATTTTAATTCACTGGCACACCGCTACGATACCATCTATCACCGGTTGGCTCCATAGGTTGTGGCATGTGTTGGGTATGGAGAAATTGTCTCTCACGGTGGCGGGTGAAGTGGACCAGTTCAGGGAGCTCTGGCAACCGTTTCACTCCTTATTGCTTACTGAATTTAGGGAACTTACCTGTCCCAAGTATCTCCGCCTCCTGCGGCTTCTGCACCCAGTAGAGTCTGCCCAATGACCCCTTGCTGGACTCGTCCTCCTTGTGAATGTTGCTCTGATGTGTACCTTGGTTAGGGACTGTGCACTGGACGCGGGGTGGGGGTGGGTATTGGGAGTTGGATGTTGGGGGGGATTGTTGGGAGGGGGGTTGCACGGGAAATGTCATGCCATGTTGAGACAACACGCGACTTATGTTACTGTGCGGGCGTGATCTGTGGGATTGACATCTGCTAATGGCACTACTGAGAACTGGCTTTTCCGCCCTGCTGTGTCGCTTATTGAGATCTGTGTTTGTTCTCACATGTTGTGCTGAATAAAATACTTTAAACCGAAAGACTGCCAGATACATGGAACGACGCAGTAATAACAATCATTTTAAAGCCAGGAAAAGACCCCAAAAAATGTGAATCGTACCGGCCGATATCTCTGCTCAATGCAGATTATAAAATATTTACTAAAATATTGGCAACAAGGTTGGGAAAGCTTACACCTCAAATTATACACCTAGACCAAAAGGGCTTTACAAAAGGAAGACAACTACATGAATTGACACATGAATTCATTAGCGCTATAGACATAGCCACGTCAAAAAATACCCCTCTCACAAGACTAACTGTCGATGCCGCTAAGGCATTCGATAGAGTAAACTGGGCATTCCTGAATAGTATAATGATTAAAAATAACCTAGGGGACTCCTTCCAACACGCAGTAGGAGAAATCTATAAAAATCCTAGATCAAGAATCCTGGTTAATGGCAGCCTTACGAGTAATATCAAAATTGGCAGAGGCACTAGACAGGGGTGCCCACTCTACCCCCTGCTTTTTAACCTATATATAGAACCCTTAGCAAACAAACTCAGAAGCTGTAAGGAAATAACTCCATTTAAATACCAAGGGTGGGAAAAAAAGTTAGCACTCTATGCAGACGATCTGATGCTATTCACGGACAATTATGTAAAATCTAAACCAGCTATCGAAAAAATCATTAATAATTTTGGACAAGTGTCAGGATACTCAGTCAACCATACAAAAACAGAAATAATGACATGGAACACACACCTTAACGGCCCCAACATAAAACAAGAGATAAAATATTTGGGCATCTTGGTAAATCAAAATTTAGATAAAATACCACAAAACAATCTAAATAGAGTGGCCCGAGAGGTGAGAAAACTGCTTAAAGTATGGTCTAGCCTACCCCTAAGCTTTATAGGGAGGTCTAACATCATAAAAATGACCATACTCCCAAAATATACCTTTTTGTTTAACAATATTCCATTGGAATTCAAAAAAGTCGCACTAAAAAAACTGCAGGGAGAGCTTGCAAGTTTTATATGGGCCTCCAAGGGAATCAGAATATCGTGGAAAAAAACTTAGGAGGAAAAAAGAGAAAGGAGGAATAGCAAGTCCAGACTTAACAGAATATTATAGGGCCTTTCAATTAAAAAATATACGATCTCTTCTGAGAATACACCAGTATTACCCAGAATACCTGCAATCAATGACAAAATCTCAGGACCACTTTCTTTTTAAATTTGGTCACCAAAAATACTTCAAGAAAATCAAACTAAAGATACTAAAGGAAGCAGTTAAACTTTGGATGCAAATTAGAACAATCCTAAAAATCCCATATTACAGTACAATGGCACCGATATGGGACTCTCCCGGAACTCCGGACTGTTTAAAAGACGCCATGTCCACCCCCTTAAAACAAAACGATATTAACCACTTGGATGCTAAGGCTATTTTTGATCTTCAATGCAATTTCCATTGAAACCAATGGAAACTCCATGACGAGCTGGGCTCGTCATGAGCGTCGAAGGGGTTAAATACTGGGGTCAACTCCTAAATGGGTCAACACTAATCTCATGGGAAGCAATGCATAAGATCACAAATGGAACAATATCAAAATTCAAGTTTTATCAACTAAGCAGTTGGGCAAAGACAATACCAACACATGATAAAGATTGCAAGACATTAGAAAAAGAAATGATAAAAATCCTACCCATAAATAAGGAGGTAGCCAAATGGTACTGGACCCTTATAACGGAAGAAGATGAAAGTTCCCAGATGGTAGACCAAATCTGGGGGAGAGACCTGATTACAGAAGACCTAATAAATATATGGGAAGACTCAATAGAGAAATGTTGGTCAACATTAAAATCTGCGGCATTGAAAAGGAATCATCTTTATACTTTGCATAGAGCCTATTGGACACCGAAAAAACTCTCAAAATTCAAAAACGCAGGAATCAAAAAATGCCCTAAATGTGGGGAAGAAAGGGCAGACGATGTCCATATGTTCTGGAGCTGCCCATCCCTGAGAATATTCTGGGAAGAAGTTGGTAAGACGTTAAACTCGATATTTCAAAAACATCTAAAAGTAAGTACAACTCTTATTCTCTTTGGGATTGGTAACACAACAGAGAAAGTTAAATTAACAGTAATGAAAGCAAAGCTACTTTTTGTATTAATGGTGATAGCTAGAAGGGAGATCTGCATTAAGTGGATTGGCCCATCACCCCCGACACATGGAGAGTGGATGAACTCAGCCATTAAGACAAATAAACTAGATAGAAGGGGGAAAACTAGCAAGAGGTTTAAGTATTGGGAGATCATGGCAAAACATCTGACAACTGAGGAAAGGGCAGAACACACTGTCCTATGATTAAAGCGAAAGCATAATCTGGTTAATGAGTATGATACTCATAGAGTAGCCAAGGTGGCTAGCTCCCCTCATCTCGACTACAGATATGTTTATATGTAAATGGCAAAGGAACTCCTCTGACCGAGCAAGATAAGGGAAAACTCCCCAGACAAGAGAGACCATGGTGCAGTGACGGTACAAAAGTTTCAGAGGCAGAATCCAAATTTTCCATACACATAAAATTTTCGCAATATGAGGATTAAAAAAAACAATAGCCCACAACAATTACATTCAATGGTTAATATGTGGTATTGTTTGAAAAACAGTCGACGTTTCGATCCCTCGCTCCTAGGTGAGTGGGATCATCATCAGGACTAATTAGAATAACAATTGCCTGGTTTAACCACGTTGGCGCCGACTTTGCGGCATAGGAACTTTCAATAGTGGGACTCTGCCCGCAGGAATAACGCAATTCTTGGGATCATCTGTTCCTTAATGTGGTAGGGACCTCACTGGGTTTCAAAAAACGGAAGTGGAGTAGTATCAGGCGGCTGGGTCCATATGGCCAATTGGGTTAGAACGGCACCGCAGGATGGCGGAAGTTGAGCCGTTTAGTTGCTCGAAGGAGTCATCTATGTACGTGAGATGAAAATTATCCGAGGAGAGAGGGATCGAAACGTCGACTGTTTTTCAAACAATACCACATATTAACCATTGAATGAAATTGTTGTGGGCTATTGTTTCATAGAGCTTGTGCTACTGTTGGACTTGGCCCTTCTGGCAGGTTCACCCCTAAACTTTTTTGCTTTTAATGGTGACCTAGTGATGGTGATTTTTGGTTTCTGCGCACTTTCACTGTGTCCCAGTGGAAAGTGCGTGCGCACTCTGAGTGCGTGGAGTAAGGTAGGCCTGCCCTCCCATAGGAATGCATGGGGAATGTATGTGTCCCTGGTAGTTCCTGATGCCTGGGGTGTACAGGCTTGAGTCTAGTATGTGCGGACTCGTGTGATTGAATGCTGCGAAATGATGTATGCGACGTGTATGTGTCTTGTGTGGAAGTGCCACTTCTAGAAATGGCTGTGCGTGTGCTGTAAAGGTGCTGGCGTGTGATTGGCTGAAGCTGGCTGGGGTGCCAGGCTCCATGAGTCATGATGGGTCTACCCGGTGGTGAGTGTTGAGATTAGCATGTGTGATGTGAGGGAGTGGTGCACCTGGGTCCTGAATAGGGCTGGGCTTTCCCCACACAATTCTGGCTCCGCCCCCTCTGGTGCGTCTAACGACCCTAGCCCTGCCAGTGAAGAGAGTGAGGGGCTGAGCACATCAAGAGTGCTCACAAACCAGCTGCGACTGGTTTCTCCCCCACCCTGCACTTCAGACAAAGGGTTTAACTGTATAAAAAGGGGCTGTGCCCCCATGAAAGGTTGTTCTCTTCCAGGATCCTTTTGCTGAGGGGGGCTGTTGCTGTTGGGCGCCAGGAGGACCGCCACTTGGACTGCCTCCCTGCCTGGAGGCCCAGTGAGCTGGCTCTGGGCCCAGCCTGGCCCCCCTGCCTGCCTCCAGAACTTTGCTGGAGCTTTGTTTTACTTATAGCGCTTGGGAGCGCTGTGATCCTGTCCTCTAGCGCTGGGAGCGCTTTATTCTTTCCCTAGCGCCTGGGAGCTCTTTATTTTGTCACCAGCGCTTCCCTGGTTATCAGCCGGTGCCCACCCGGCATTTGGCCCGTTTTGACCGATTTCGCACCCCTGGCTGGTGCCCACCCCTCCAGGGACCTGGTACCGCTTTTGTGACCCTGAGCGAGTGCCCACCTTGCTTTATGAATTAATTTAGAGGGAGCCTACCCCTCGTGTGTCCTCCCCGCATCGCCGCCGCAGCTCGGGACAGCCAAAAATCGCCGTCCGGCCCGCGACCAGGAAGTCAGGCAGGCCGGGAGCGGGACAAGCGGACAACCAGAAGCGTACGGGAGCCCACCCCGCGCTCCGGGCTGGCAGAGAGAAGTGCGGATCGAAGCGAGACGGCCGGGACTGAGCAGGTGAGGTCCGCGGGGCTCCCGTGCCCGGTAGAGCCCCGCCTACTGCCCAGTCCCGCCTGACGCCGCCAGAGGAGAACCAGAGCAGCCGCCGCGAGACAGCCGGTGAGTGACTTGCAGGAGAGGGGGGCGTCTGGGCACATTGCCGGTGCCCGCCCCTCCCCTCCAGTGTGCGTGCCTGGCCTGAGAGAGGCCCAGTTGTGGTTAGAGCCCTGAGAGGGCTCCGGGGGCATTTCCGTTCTCGAGTCCCCCGAGGAGGGACTTCAACGACGCCCGCATTACTTGAGTTAGGAGCCCCGAGATGCTCCGAAGCGCACCATTTTCCTTGGGAGACCCCAGGAGGGGGACTCCAGCTTTCGGCGCCATTTGTTTAGAGCCAGAGAAACGTATATAGTACTTATTGTGGTCTATATAATATTTTTCCAAAAAATTGTCTAATGAGCATAGGACCCTTGTCTTTTGTAATAATTGATACCCTTGGTCCAATGCTACCTAACTGGTTCCCTTGTTGATAATTTACAAGATAGGAATGAAGCAGAACACACCAACGAGAGGAGCCTTTGGGGCTGAGGCCAGTGTAAGGTGGGAACACAGAGGAGAGTTGCCGAGCGGATGAGAGGAGGAGCGAGCAGTGTGCATTATTCGCCAAGAGGCACCAGAGACGCCAACTGCACCGGCTCCCAGCTGTAAAGTCGCTCCTCCAGCCCAAAATCCAGACAGGAACCACCAAGCCTGCTGCTGCCTGGCCTCTGCGTCACACCTGGTAAGGCAGGCAGCATTCAGCATCTCTGGCATGCGGTGGTTAGCCTGAGGGCACCCGTGTCCCTCTTGTGCTGCAGCTGGTCAACCTATCGACTCCATGTTGCTTAAAAAACCCAATAGAGGAACATAATGTAGGGCAAGGGGATGTGTGCCCAGCTTGGGGGGAGGAGGGTATTGACTTCTGAAATAAGATGGGATAAAAGGACTTACAGCAGCGCTCATCCTCTTGGACCTTTCAGTAGCCTTCGACACCGTCTCCCACCACACACTAGCCACCGGAGTCCTCGATGCCGGCATCCAGGGGACAGCCATAGACTGGATTCGATCTTTCCTCTCGGGCAGAACACAAAGATTAAGACTCCCGCCCTTCCTCTCTGAACCAACAGAGATCAGATGTGGAGTACCCAAGGGATCCTCCCTCAGCCCCACCCTCTTCAACGTCTACATGGCCCCCCTCGCAACCATCATCAGAAAACAAGGACTCAACATAGTCTCATACGGCAACAACACCCAGCTCATCCTCTCCCTCACCAAGGAACCCAACATCACCAGGCGCAGTTTCCAAGAAGGGATGAAAGACATTGCAACGTGGATGAGCAGCATCTGCTTGAAGCTCAACTCTGATAAAAACAGAAGTCCTCATCCTTAGCCCCACCCCCTAAGCATGGGACAACCTCTGATGGCCTCCCGCCCACGGCAACCCACCCACCCCAATGGACAACGCATGTGACCTCAGCATCATACTCGACTCTTCACTCACCATGAACCGCCAGATCAACACCGTGTCCTACACTTGCTTCAACACCCTCTGCATACTTCGCAAGACATTCAAGTGGATCCCCCTCCCTGACATCCGGAAGACTGTCACCCATACACTCATCACCAGCAACTGGACTACGGACACGCTCTCTATGCCGGAATCAACAAAAAACGCCTCCACAAACTCCAGACTGTCCAGAAAGCCGCAGCCAGACATATCCTCGCCATCCCACAACATGACCCCATCACCCAACACCTCCTCAACCTCCCGCGTCGAAAGAAGAATAACCTTAAACTGCTCACACACGTCTACAAAGCCCTCCATAACACCAGACCCCAATACCTCAACGAACGAATCTCCTTCCACACTCTCAAGAGAAACCTCCACTCTGCTGACCTCCCCCTAGCCACCGTCCCCCGCATCCGCAGAGCCTGAGCAGGTGGCAGATCCTTCTCCTACCTGGCGGCCAAGACCTGGAACAAACTTCCCCTCTGCATCCAACGAAGCCCGACACTGCACTAATTCAGAAAGGACTTCAAGACATGGCTCTTCGAATGACCTACGGAGCTGCTCGCCCCCCTCACCCCCTCCCAGCCCCTTGAGACCCTCGCGGGCGAGTAGTGTACTTTAAAACACGTGATTGATTGATTGACTTATGCACACCAGAACTGAAAGCAGCCCTAGAAGTGGGGTGGAGCATATGCCATGACCCACAAGTCCTATAGAATTAGAGAATACTTATCTCCTCACTTATCAGGCTCAATTTAGACTGGGATATAGTACAGAAATAGTTGTAGTTTCTGCTCTTGATGATCATAGAGGTTGGTGGATGCCAGACGCATAAAGGTTTTGGTTCTCCTGTACCTTTCGGCCAAGTTTGACACAATTGATCATGGCATACTATTTAATACTCTACATGACACAGGATGAAAGGGACTGTTCTTGCGTGGCTTAAATACTTTTTGAGCAATAGAATACAGTTTTTCTTCCCCATTTTCATCTCCATCTAAACAAGTATGTTGCAGAGTCCCCTAAGGAGCAACGTTATCACTGTTGCTTATCAACATTTACTTACGCCCATTGGCCCTGTTACAGCATCAGCTAGGTATGAAGTTGTTAGTGTATGTGGATGGTAGGCAGTTGATTTTCGATTGTCCCAGGTGCAGATCAATCTAGTTCTTCTATCCTAATACTCCCACCTTTATAGCATACACATTTTCTTGGCGTTCCCATTTGCTTGTACTCAAAGTTTGAAAAACAACTTATGCTAATCAAGCATTCTCAAATCCTCTCTCCTTTTTTGTAGGAAATCCTTGAAAGCATGCTTTGTTAATTATTATTATTTATCTGACACATTTTTATCCAACCAACAGCAGCATCAAAAAACCTTTGAGGTAAACGTTTTGCTCAACACATTCATTAAACATAAACACAAAACTTATTTGAAAGGGTGCACCCTGGTAGAACTGAAGTCCTTAGAAAACATCTGTTGAGATCCAGCCAGTGATCACTTCTATTAGAATTCATGGTGGAGAATCTAGTAAAACTTGGCCATAGACAGACAAAAAGGCAGAGGAAAAGGGGGGTTGGGCATAAACATTTAAGTATGTAATGTAGTATCACCAGGGAACCAAGGACCATTCGATTAATGCCCCACAACATCACACTCTCCATATGGATGGGAGAGTTCCTGTGCAAAAGAAATGACACTCCAAAAGAACCCTTCATGAAGTCTGAATGGATTGCATTAGCAAACCCACATCTATGCAAAATGTGGACCTGTAAGCCAGCACTATAAATTTACTAAAGAAACAAAATGTTGGGTGAGTGAGGACATCCCATCTTTTGATCTTGTCATTGAGACCAATGACATTCTAGGACAAGATATAGAGCTGAGGCCTTGCCTCTAAGTCAAGAAGATATTCTGCTGCCAAATAGAGGATTTCTGTCTGAGGATGATATAGAATACAGAGAAAAACAACAGCTTACATGGTACCTAGACACTTAAATCCCCCACTCTACACTTCTGACATGACGAATCTATCGCCTGCACATGGTGATAACTGTAGACCCTGAAATGGAGGAATGCAATTAACACAAAAGTATACTCAACTGTGAAACAAAGGAAATATTAAGGAATCCAAGTAAATAACAATGTAACTATATAAAGATTTGGATCATGGAAAACAGTGATCATTTGGAGTTATACCAAAACAAAGACTCGGTCTGAGTATATTAGGTTAGTAGCATTGTCAAGAACAACACTGAAAAGCAGAGAAATTATATGCTGACAGACAACGGAGGTTAGCTTCGTTGACACTATAACCTCCAGATTGTGAGGGAAGTGCTATGACCAGTCCTCTGGTTTCAGTTATTATTATTTAGTTGTATTTTTACTTGGTGCAAGGAGATGTCTTCAATCAGCTTTGCATCGACTCAACATCTGAATTTGCGTGAAGTCTCAGCCGGTAAGATTGGGTCAGATTTATAGACACCAGAAGGTGAGGAGTGCCTTGATTTGGACCCCCTTCAAGCTGTTCTTGACATACATCTGAACATTTGCCTCTTTCCCCTGCCGGTCCTGTGAGGTTGCCTCAATAGATAAGAATGAGGGAGCTGTAATCACGGCGGCCCTGGACTCACTCATCGTGCCCCTCCACTTGCTACCAAGCAGCTCAAGTGGAGTCAAAACAAAAGAGATTTAGATTGAAATATTACTTTAATTTGGATTCAGCATGAGAGTTTATAGCATTGTTTCATGGCGTGCATTTTCTGCAACTTCCTCAAATGACTTTCTCTGCATTTGAACCTGTCATATATAGTCTGGAACCACTTAATTCAATAGGATTCATATTGCACCCGCTCCAGATCACTTACCACCGTTAAGATTTTATCCCGGTCCTTGAAAATGACTTTTGTGGCAGTCATTAACTACCACCTTCCCTCCTTGTTGCAGGTCTCTTCGCGAGGGCTTGATTCACACATTATACTACAAAGCGTGCAGACAATCTGTTAGAGAGGATAATGTCTCAGATCCATGGATCAGTGATGATTTCTGGCTGGAATCCCTCTGCACCCTGCAGAAATGCAACAAAACACAGA
The DNA here is from genome assembly GCF_964261635.1 of Lissotriton helveticus. Classification (NCBI taxonomy): domain Eukaryota; kingdom Metazoa; phylum Chordata; class Amphibia; order Caudata; family Salamandridae; genus Lissotriton; species Lissotriton helveticus. The sequence goes on from NC_136072.1 coordinate 795,468,239, forward strand.
TTATTGTGCCTAGCTCGATTCCTAGCTTATTCTACCCATTCTTCTAATGATTTAGGTGTTGCAACCAGGCATGTCACGGATGTTTGAAGGAGTTTGACTGTGTGCTTGAGTTCAGAAATGCAGCCTTCTGCTTCAGGAACCCTGTCTGCAACATTTCCAACATCAATAGCTAAGTAATGAGATTTCCAGACCAACTACCGTGATGTTTTCCTCAAGAGCTGGGGAGGGCATCTGTATTGCATGAAAAACTATATCTGAAGACACAAGGGAACTGTTCAGAGTTTCAATCTGTGCCTGGGATGAGTTAAAAGGGAGAAAAACGTATGGACACAGCTGTTGTGTTGCTTTTTGCAAACTGTTGTGTAGTGTTGCCCCAGGAAAACACAGGACTCGATAGCTTGTTGTAAGTCGTCTTTATTCACTTTTTATTTGGCATGTATGTTCCCTGACCTCTTGCCCCGAGGTCCTCCTTCCGAATGTCCTTGTCCCTTCCTGTCCCCTCCCCTGACCGGAAGTGGTGTCCGGTGTCCCCTGTCCTCTGCCCTTTGTCTCAGGGTCCTAGTGCCCCCGGCCTGGGCACGACATCTCCCCCCTTGTTGCAAACAAACATTTCGCAGGACGCTGCCTGTGGTCAGAGAGAGAGAGAGAGAGAGAGAGAGAGAGAGAGGGAGATGATGGAAGAAAAATCTTTGCAGGCCTCCGTCTCTTTACATCTCCTCAATCAGTCTTTTTGTCTTCTTACACTCTCTTCTCGGTCGTGTTTCTCTGGTGTCTGCTGGTGCTTCCTCCTCCTCTGTGTCCTCCTTTAGCACAGGTGTCGGCTGCTCTTCTTCTTTTGTTTTCAGTTCTCTGAAGTGCAAGCTATTTCTGGTGATGTGGTATTGTCCTGCTGATGCAGTTATCATTGGCCCTTTCACTTCTGTCACCGTCAACGGGTCTCTTGAGAATGCACTATCTGATTTCCGCAATTGTCTTTGCCGTACTACCACGGTGTCCCCTTATTTTATTTTTGTGTTTGTAGCGTGCCTCCTCTGATCAGCGTACGCCTTCATTTTTGTTTTCGCTTCTTTGTCTCTAGCAGCTATGTCTCTTCGCTCCACGCTTGCCACCTCTTGCACTTGTGGCAACCTGGTTCTGCTCGAGCGCCCCAACACCAGTTCTGCGGGGCACCTTCCTGTGGAGCTGTGAGGAGTGTTTCGATAGTCTCTCAATACCTGGCATAGTGCTTGTCCTATTGAGATCTGCGTTAGCTTAGCTCTCTGTATTGCCTTTTTAATTGTCCCCATGAACCGTTCGGCCATTCCATTTGCTTGTGGCCACAGAGGAGTTATTCTTCGATGGTGAATCCCGAGGTATTCCATGAACTTTTTGAATTCCTCACCAGAAAATGGTGGGCCATTATCGGTCCTTAGTGTCTGTGGTGAACCCCATGCTGCAAATACGTCATCCAGGACTGGCAGTGTTGCATTTGCCGAAGTTGACGCTACTTGCCTTACGATTGGGAACCTGGAGAATTCATCTATTATTACCAACAGGAGCAATGGAGAAAATAAAATGATAATAATAATATGGTATTATCATTTTATTTTTCATTTTGAGCAGTGGGGCGACGTTCCTCCTCCTTAGCGGAGGAGCCGCCACTGCATGCGACCCTTAAATGACGTCCATCATTGAAACAAAGATTACTCATTCCAAAATGCACTGGGTAAAATTCTCTTGACTGGATATTGATGCCTGCGATTATGTCAAGTTCTTTGGTAACAATATTTTTGGTGTGAGACAGAAATCCATAGTCATCTCCATTTACATTGGTCCTATATTCACAATACTTGAAGACATGTGACTTGATGCGTGCAAATAAGTTTCACTTTATGCCAGTGTTTTCATTGGTGGGCAAGCAGGTATTGTTGTATTTTCTAAACCACACGACCTTTGTAAATGTGTCACTGACATATGTAGGGTTTCCGTTTGACCTGTATCTTCACTACAGCACATTGTATGCTGTGATGGATACAAAAAAGGTGTCTTACATCACAGACATTACACAGAATAGATTATTTGTATATTTGCTAGGTGCATGCCATTGAGTAGGTATTTTATAGAGGGAGTGAATGCATGCGAATGTACTAAAAATTATCTGAAATGATTGCAGTACTAAATATCAACTCCCAGAATATGGTGGTACATGAATTTTGTGTACAGAATATCGAGGAACAAAATATCGAATAGTAAAATCATGTAGGGAAATGTAGATTTTTTATTCCTAAGTCCACATCTACATACCTTATATACATATATGTACCACATAGGTAGATAAATGTGGAGTTAGGTATACAAAATTCAGACTTATTTACCTGTCAATATATTTTTTCAATATTTTGACCTCAATATTGTGTCTCCTCGATATTTTGGGGTTGATATTCAGGGTGCGCACCCTATTGAATATCGCTTACTTTCATTTTTGATTTGCCTCAGAACAGTGCATTTGATGCATGTTTGAATTGCAACATTACTGAGTTTGTTGTTTTATGATGAACATTTGTATTTCTGGAAAAATGTATTTGTGTCAATACCCCCTCCATGCCAACTATGACTTCAGATGATATATTGTGCAGTACGTTTTCCTCCCAGGCCTGCAGGATAGGAGGTCTAAGTGAACGACCTTTAGTTCCCTTGGCATGTTGTCATGCTTTGTTTACTCTGCCTTGCAAATCGTTACACTTCTGCCCGATGTCATTATGGGTGCGTTTAACTGTGGATACACAGTTAATTCTGTTTGTGATCTGACCCCCTCGGCTGTCTTGTGACTTAGGCTCAGGGCCGGCGCTAGGCATGGGCAGCTGCCCAGGGCCTCCACTTAGCCCACCAGCATGGGGCCCCAAACCGATCGTGTGCCCTGTTGTTTCCCTGTCTCCTTGCAATTAGGGTCTATGGGAGGGGTCCCCTCCCTGGGCCTCTCGGGGATGGTGTCTGGAGGTCTAGGGGAGGGAGACACATCCCCTTGTCTCAATTGCAAGGAGACCCATTCAGAGACACCGCAGGAGGCCCATTGTACAGGATTTTAGTGCCCCCACAGTGTTAACTCATAGCCCACAAACAATTCTTACCCCTATCAGGCTGGAGGTGTGAGAATTGATTGTGGGCTGAAAGTTAAAACTGCGGGGGCGCTAAAATCCTGTACAATGTGCCTCCCGCGGTATCTCTGAATAGGGTCACTTAAGTAAATTAGAGAGGCCTCGCGCATCCCCTTAAGTAAATTAGAGGGGCCTCGCGCATTCACTTTTGGCCCAGGGCCTCGCAAATCATAGAACCGGCCCTGCTTAGGCTGGTAGACTCTACTAAGGATTTGAGATTCCACCCTCACTTTTTGATCCACCATGACCTCAGGCTCTTTAGCTGTGAACCCAGATGCTCGGAGACATGCTTGTTTACAGTGATCTACAGCACAAGGTTATGGCAGGCTGTGCATAGTCAGGGCTGCCTCTTTGATGTAGGCATTTCTTTGTAGTTGATTCTGAAGTGGATTAGCATATATTTGGCTCCATTCTTTTACGTTTGGCTATGCCATGTATATATGTACTATTGGCCTTTGTACTTGTGTGATGCAATAAGACCAATATTATGCACTAAAGGTATAGAAGGTGCATTTATTGTGTGTTGGAGACATACATGTGTGTGCATATTAATGTTTTTCCTTTTCAGAAGCATCTGGATTGCTGATATTAATCTTATCATTTAAAGGTTTTATACTGTAAGGTGGTGCAATAAAATGCATTTAATGCAGTGCATTCGCCAGTGATTAGTGAGAATGAATCATATGTGTGTTCAATGCTTTCTTTACAAATTGTGAACAGTTGTTGTTTTTGGTTAATACTACACATATTAGTTTATTGTACCACAAATAGGAGTATAGTATAATATATTGGTTTATATGTAGGTTATAGAATGAATATGCATTTAAAGAAAACTGTTAAGTCAGTGTGATTGTGGGCCTTAAGCCTACAGTCTAGACATTTAATACCAACGCGAAAGCTGTTTTTCTGCATGTTTTGTTCTCTGCAGGGGCAGACCAAAGGCATTCATTAATTAGTAAAAAGCACATTGTATTTATGAGATAGTGAGGCAGGAAAGAACTGGCAAGGTCAAATAATTTTAATGAAGAACAAAGGGTGTGTTACCGTTGGTGCTTTCATATTAAGGGAGAAATCTAATGACTGCTTGTAAGCAGAGACTGGAATATGGGAGGAGTGTTCAAGGTGCCAAGTTCTTTCTTGGGAATTGGAAAAGTACTATGATGTGTATGAGGTTATATTTCTCAAAGTTCTTTGTGCATTTAAATTAGTGAAACCACCTTGGGTTTGGTCAGATTTCCTTTAGATGTATAGAGGTACAGACCTCTTTTGTCATCTCTGATTGTGTGAACTCATATTATAGATGACTACTTACCTTTCGAACTTCTACGCAGGTTCTGATGCAGACACCTTTCTTGCTTCCTTGATTTAATTGAGTTTCCCTTATCCTTAGTTTAGTGTATGGTTTACTAGATGTTGTGAATCTTTTCCATGTATGAGGAGAAGGATCGAAACCGGGGAACATCCTTTTCAACGTGGATGTTACCCCACAGTGCTCTTACGACGCGTCCTTTACAACGCAAGTCGTAACCACGACTTGCGCTGGAGGGCGCTAAAGGATAAAGCCGGGGACTGGTGTTAGAATAGTAAATTATACTATTCACAATCCGCGCCCAACAACGCAAGTCGTTGTAACGACTCGCGTTGTTAAAGACGCGTCGTAAAGACACGCGTTGAAACGGTACGCGTTGTACCGTCATACATCCATCGAAACCATTTGTCTAGTCATCAAATGCTGGTCCTTATTTTCCACATTGCTGCCACAGACATTCTTATATGCTCCTTGCTCTTGAGGACCAATATTGTATGCCTCTTTGGAACCACAAGTACATGTGCCCATGTGCCCATGTGCCCAATGCATTTCAGGCGACTGCCCTTCATCAGGTGCTCAATGTCTGTAAAGTTGAAGAGACTGGGTATCAGTACACAAATTAACAGCTACATCAGCTGTTAGTATACACAAGTGGTTCAGTGCAAAAACGTGAAAATGTGCCAACTATTTCAACGTAATGCGTAATGCGTGTAGTCAAGGAATATGGAATCGTGAAGTTAAGTGAAAACGCCAAGAGAAATGCCAGGAAAGTTGTACACCAGTATGCGGTTAAACACGACAAGTGGTGAGAACAGGAATTGTGAACTAGTAATGTCCAAAACAACACCCACGTGACTTCACCTTTATGTGCCGAATGACAAAAGCAACTGGTAAGTACCAAGACGTAAGAAAAACTAAAAATTCAACTGAATCAGGTTGAAAATAGCGAGCTTTGGAGAAACTCACGAAGCAATGAGTTTAGGTAAACCGAAGGTAGGAAGGTGGATACCTGACTATGGTTACCCCCAACTTTTTGCCTAGTATTTAGCTGGTTTTCAACTTAGTTGGCCTGGGATCCTGCTATTCAGGACCCCATCTATCTGCTCTCTCTGTAAAATGGACTCCATATACTCTAGGTACATCCACAATTGGGAACTGGCTCACCTTATCAGCCCCTGTAGAAGTGTACCCTAGGTACTCAGGGCATAGGTGTAACCAAGGCCTACCAGGGGCTGCAGCATGTATTATGCCACCCCTGGCTGGCCACTCAAACTGACACAACTGGCTGATCACTCAGCTGGGGCAAGGTCGTGTAATCACCCCTTGCTTAGGTATAGTATTCCTATATCTACCCTTATATATAGACACACAGTAACCTATAAGTCACTCCTATGGCAGGCCTTAACAATCCTGGAGGCAGAGTGCTTGGTTATGTGTGAGATGGTGCTCTAGCATGAGCTGAGCCTGTCTGCAGCTTTCGTAACCATGTCCTTATAGCTGTTCTATGATAACGCCATACCATATATTCTTAAGTGCATTATAATCCTTGCAGTTGTATGCTAACTTTGGTTTGGCTTTATCTAAACATGTCGTGTAAGGTGTCATATGCTTTGGAATACTACCCCCTCGCCAATTCTGGCGACGGGGGTAGCATTCCACCCTTCTAGAGGGAGAAGACATGTTGAAACTACAGTACCCGGTTAAAGTTAACCAGAGCCCCAGCATCACAAAATGGATGCTGCTGCCACAGACACAAGTCTGACCTCCTGCTGCTGGGAGTCCTTCCAGCGAGGGAGGCATGGACAATAGGTTTCCTGCCTGGAGAGGTGCGAGCACCACCCCAGACAGGATTTTGTGTATTGGGACAGGAAGGGCTGAAAAGAAACAGACACTGCCTGGGGCACACTAGGTGCTCCATGCATAGTCCAGTTCAAACCGGTGCTGGGGCACTCCAGCCCCAGCTCTGGCGCGAAACTGGACAAAGGAAAGGGGGTGTAACCACCCCCCTTCCTGGTCCCACCCATAGGAGGGACCTAGTGAGTAAACCAGCCCCCTTTAGTTGTATAAAGGTAGGAGCTGACCCAGGAGACTTTAGATTTATCCTGATGAAACTTTGATACGAAACTCTGGACCCTTCGACATTCAAACCGACTTGAAGACTGAAGAATCTCCCTTGTGGCCAAGGAGTGACCATCCTGGGCAACCAGGCACCATCCAGCAACTCAACGGCTTGCTTTGTCCCTGTTCCCGCCGGAACTCGAGTGCAGATCCTGACAAGACCTCGACTCCAGGACTCCTCTGACCCCACTGCACGACTCCAGCACAGCTGAGCTCCGTGGAAGGCGTCGGAATCCGTGGAACCAGGCAGCTTGGAAAGTCTTCAACTTGCTACCAGCGCAGCTCCTGAGGCATCCTCGAAGCTGTGCACTGGGGACTGAGACACCCCGACATCGAGCTCCACCTGCACCAAAGACCAGCCCTTCACACTCCACGAGATCTGCGTGGGGCCCTTCTGCTTGTGTTCTGCTCGACGCGTTGTCCGGTTGCTGGCCCGTTGGCTAGTAGCCCTCTGACGACAATTCCTTTGAAAATCCATCGCTGGTCTGGTTGCTCCAGACTGGCCCGCGCTTCCCTGAAAAGGTGAAGTACCTCAGACCCTCCTGGTCTGCACCAGAAGCCTTTTGTTTGTCCTGCCTGGGTTACCTTTGCGTAGGCTTGTTGGCTCCAATCTTGAAGTCGACCCCTCCATCTGCGAGAACCTTCGTGGGACACCTCCTCTCCAGCACCTGGTTGTCCTCGACGCCTCCTGGTCCGCGTGGCTGCAACGACAAGCTTCACATCCGCACCTGATTGCTCCTCGACGACGCATGGTTCCTCACTGGTTCCACCCGGTCACTGGCTGGTGACCTAGACTCTGTCCCCTCTGCTTTCAGGTCCTCTTCATCCTAGATCCACCCTTGGATCCACCCGGACATCTTCCTCCTGGTCGCCTGCAGCATCTTTCTTCAAGGCTCCATTGAGAACAACGACGAAACCCGACACACTTTGACACCTATGCACCCGCAGCCCATGGGTGAGGTAACGCGAGTACTTCGGTGCTCCAGTAGGGATTGACTATCCTAGTGTCCAGATTTACTAGTTGTTTCCTCCTAGCTAGACCGGAAGTGTCCTAAATCTTCATTTACTTACCTTCTAAGTTCCCATTGGCTTAACATGGACTCCGGCGTGTGTGTAAAAACACTGCACGCACCGCCTGTGGGCCTCCTACTCCTAACCTAAGGGTCAGATAGTGTAGCCCCAGCGATGCTCTAGGCCCTAGGCCTTTCTTTTTCCCAAGTCGTGGTCCTTATACCACTTACTTAGTATATGGTTTTACACGCCCCTAGGGCCTAACTGTAAATTGTGCTATTTAAAGTATTTCTAAGTGTAACTTGTTATGTGCTTTTGCCTCTGACCTCATAAAGAGTTCAGAGGAGTGTGTTAGTGAATAAATACATATATATTTTATATATATCCTGTGTGGTGTCCTTTCATTTGATGTTCAAGGGGTTACATATGGTAAAACAGCTGGCTTTACACACCCTCAAGAGTCTTTTAGCCTAAGACTGTTCTGTCCACGCTACCACTAGGATAGCTGGTCTATAAGGTTGACTTACAACCATCACCATAAGGGTTGTTTGGACTGGTGCAAGGTGCTCACTAGAATAGTGAACATCATATACCAGGCCAACTTCTCACACCGAACGCTCGTGGGACGAACATTACATATGTGGTACCAAAACTCACCCGTGTAGAGTTTCGAAAACGAGTTAACGACTGGTTTCGGTGAGACGAAAGTACCTGTGTTTGCGCGTGTTTAGTTAAAACGACCTGGGTAACCCAGAAGTAAAAGTCGAACGTAGAGAAAGGTGAAAAAAGACTCAATCAGTGTGTGATCACGATACTAATAGTAAGGAAAAGAGACTTATTTTAGAGTGTTAACAATCCCAATAAAATGTACAAAAGTGTACTACAATGGTTCAAATAATGTGAGAACTGGTGTAAGCAAGAGAAAACAGATATTGAGAGACTTCAGAAAAAGGTAACATGTTCAAAACATGTGACGAAAATCATGAACATGCCCAAAACAACCGGGCCTTAATGAAGGTTTAGAGAATTAATGACACATCCTAATAAACTTGTCCATTATAAAGAGCAAACAAAGTGTATGCATATAAATGCAATAGTGAATGACAATGCAAAAAACTGTAATGAATGTAACCACCTGGTGAGTGAGAGAACAAACTAAATTATGATACAGAGCGGACAGAGTTCACACCTATAAAAAGAACATGGATGCAATTTAAAATGGCAGTGCGAAAAACGGTCTTCATGTAACAACCTGGCGAGTGCTTATACTTTATTTCATTTCTGAGTCCCTTACTCACACACCCACTAAAATGTCATATGAAGACAACGCCAGACTTACGGAACAGAGCGCGTAAACATTTGTTTTTTCAGAAGATGAAACACAAAGGATTTATTCTTTGATTGAAGAAACTGAAGGTATCATTAGCAGTACAGGTTCTACAGAATCTAACATAAAACAATTATTATACATTTCGAAAAAAGCAATAAATCAACAGTTACATGCAAGCACCCGAAGCAAATATCATAAAGTCCATCGAATTCCCAGAGGATTACGCATTGCATTAAAATCTATGCTATGCAAAAATAACACCAAATTCACAGAAAGGTGACAGGCAATTTTGAACAAATGTTCTTTGGACCTCATTTTACTTATTTTGGAAGAATTGTCAAAGCTTCTGGAAGATCTCAATAAGGAAATGCAACAATTAAAACATGAGTTCATCAACAAATTGCCTAAAAACATTAGGATGAAATACTATCTCATCTGAACAAGCAATTAGATACATACACAAGAGAGATTAATGAAAGAAAAATCAGGAAATTTAAAAGTGATACGACAGATCGCGGGCGGGCGTTTACGCACAGAGACGACAACAACGATCTAACATTGGACGATTTTCAGACACGGATGCTTCATCTTCGGATGACGCACAACAGAGTAGACAACCATCAAGAATACCCATGAACCAGAGACCAGAGAAGGATGTACCATCCACATCAGGAAATTCAAACGAGGGTCAACCTTTTTTAGAGAAAGGCCAAAAACCACCAACAAAGCCGGAGGGAATGTACTAAGACAAAAAACACAACCAGTGGCAAAAGGAACACAGAGTCAAAGAACCTAATTATCAATATTTCTAAACATCAATTTAGCAATTTCCAAATTCAAACTTTGCAAAAGGGTTCCTCTTTTGTGCCTACCTACAGTTCAAATAGATTAGAAGTCAAAATCTATCTATATAAATGTATGCGATCTTTGAGTTTAAAACACTATTTTACCAACATTGTGGAGGGAGGAAAATCCCAGTTCAAAAACGAATACCTTGTGAGGATTACGTAACAAAACTACCTTTATTCCACCTATCAGTCATAAAGTCTTGGACGCATTTGAAACTGTTGTACAAAAAGATCTACGAAACATCTTCAAACACTCTCGCACAAAAACTACTAACATCACTCAGAAAGAAAAACTTAAGAACAAATTACTTAAATTCCAGAGATAACCATTAGTCAAGCAGGCAAAATTCCTTATATCTATATGATCCCAAAGATTCATAAACATGCAACTTAACCTACCTTCCGACCAATAGTTTCTACCATCAATTCCATACATGAACCAGTAGGTAAATATCTGGACAAACATTTGCCACCTTTTGTACAAAATATGACTAGTTACATTAAGGATACCACCAATTTTTTGCACATTCTAGAAAATGTAAAAAATCAAATAACTTCAACCACCGTCCTGAGCACTATAGACGTTAAGTCATTGTATACCTCCATTCCTCACAACTTAGGGATCGCCGCAGTTGAATCTTTTCTGGTTGATCTTGATAAAGAGGAGCGATTAAAAATCTTCATCATGGAACTTTTACATTTTACTCTATTTCATAGTCATTTTAAATAGCAAGACAATTACTACATCCAGTCTTCTGGAACATCATTGGGCAATTGCGCCGCTCCGGCTTACGCGAACCTCTTCATGGACCGGTTTGAACTCGATTACATCCTCAATCAAGGAGTATGGAGTAAAAACCTCATCTTATACAACCAATACATTGATGATATTTTCATATTATGGAAGGGGTCTAAGGCTGATCTTGTGAGTGCAATTGACAATCTAAATCTGGTGAATGAAAGAATTGAGTTTACATCTTCCATAAGAACTGAACAAATTACATTTTTGGATACTTGTGTGACCTTGATGAATGGGGAAATCTTAACCAGTATATACACTAAACCAACTGATCGCAACAATCTTCTTCACTTTCACAGTTTCCATCAACCTTCTCTTAAAAAGCACCTTCCACACTCTCAACTGCTCAGATTAAAACGCTTTTCTTCAACTGATGACCTGTTCAAAGAAAGCATGATGAACTGCATCAACAAATTCAGAGATAGAGGTTACCCTGAGAATATCTTACAGGCAACTATCACCAAAGTTGAGGACAGAACTCAGGAGAATCTATTAACTTGTTCCAAAACACAAAATAAAAAAAACAGACCCGTGTTTGTATCTAAATTTTCTATACAGAGTTTTCAAATCAAAAAAACTTTATTGAAATACTGGCCCATGTTAAGTACAGAATCTGACTTCAGAGGAATCTTTGAAATACAGCCCACATTCACGTATTTGAGGACTAAGATTCTCAACTAAATTCTAAAACATCATCATCAGACACCAATAAGAAATTATTTTGAGGAACCCTTGGTGCATGAATTGTGGAAAGTGAACTTCAATTATCAAGGGGAATATTACACAGCATCCTAATCGAGGAACTCTGATTAAACTTAAGGTGACCACCACATGTAACAATTCTAATGCTGTCTACTTACTAAAATGTCCTTGGGGTCTAGCCTACGTAGGCAAAACAGAAAGGAACATTTTAGAACGTATAAATGAACTCAAGAGTAATATCCACACAAGGACCTTAAAATCAACTGTAGCTGTGATTTTCAACTCCATGCAACATAATGTAAGTCAATTAGGATTCCTACTTCGTGAACAAGTCCCTGTATTGCAAGGCTGAGACAACGCTCAATTTCTTTAACAAAGAGAAACTTTCTGGATCAATCATATGGATACTGTCAATCCAAGGGGATTAAATGAACGTATGGACTTTAGTTTCTTTCTATAATCACTTATTTTATTTCCTCAGTTTGCCAAGACGTTTATCTTTTCGTATTGTCGTTTACAATCACACACGTTTCTTTTGATATATGTGCACTTTGTTTATTTTTTATAATGATTACGTTTAGTCCCTTACTCACCAGGTTGTTACATCAAGACCAGTTTATCGCACTACCATTTACAATTGCATCCATGTTCTTTTCATAGGTGTGAACTTTGTCCGCTCTTTGTAATGATTTAGTTTGTTCTCTCACTCGCCAGGTGGTTACCTTCATTCCAGTTTTTTTGCATTGGCATTCACTATTGCATTTATATGCATACACTTTGTTTGCTCCTTATAATGAACAAGTTTATTAGGATGTTACATTAACTCTCCAAACCTTCATTAGTGCCCAGTTGTTTTGGGCATGTTCATGATTTTCGTCACACTTTTTGAACATGTTACCTTTTTTTGAAGTCTCTCAATATCTGTTTCCCTTGCTTACACCAGTTCTCACATTATTAGAAGCATTATGGTACACTTTTGTACATTTTATTGGGGTTGTTAACACTCTAAAAAAGGTATTTTTTCCTTACTAGGTCATTTGCAACCCCATTGGGAATCGCCAAATGTGTCTGAGACACATTAGTACATTCCCTTTTGAGAGTAGCAAATTGCGAGTCGCAAAAAATCGCAATTTGCGACCCGCAAAACAGAATAGTTGTACATCTGGCCCATAGCATGTAAAAACCCTATTTTGCGAGTTGATAACCTATTACCGACTCACAAAATAGTTTGTGAGTCGCTATTAGTAAAGGGCGTGCTAAGGGCTTCCCTTCCTAATAGCGAGTCGCAGGGGGATGTGCGATTGTTTTGCGACCCCAAATGCAGTCGCAAAACAATTGCAGTTACCACCAATTTCAAATTGGTGGTAACCCCGTCACGAACAGGTAGGGATTCCTAGGGGTCCCCTTTCCCTTTGGGTTCGGCAGCAAAAATATTGTCCTAAGGACCACTGCCTGTCATTAAAAAATACAATGAAATCTTTAATTTTTTTTCTTTTAAAATGCCTCCCATTGTCCTTTAAGGAAAACGGGCTGCAATGAAAAAAAACTGCTTTATTTAAAAAGCAACCACAGACATTGTGGTCTGCTGTCTCTAGCAGGCCACCATCAATGTGATTGTAGCCCATTCCCAATGGGTCACAAATTGTGAACTGCTTTCTCATGAATATTGATAAGGCAGGTCATTTGCAACCCCATTGGAATTCGATAGATGTATCTGAGACACATTAATAAATTCTATTTTGTGAGTCGCACATTGCGAGTCGCAAAAAATCACAATGTGCGACCCGCAAAATGGTATAATAAGACATCTAGCCCAAGATGTAAGGTGGTTGTGAATTGGCCAATACAAGAAATGGTGAAAGTTGCCCCAAATAATAGCCAGTCTCGGAATGTGGTGCACAAATACCGAGTCGTACTTGAGTATCTGAAAGTGAAGTTTGCGCAGAGAGAGGTGAACTGGTCTAAAATTATGTGAGAAACACAACAGGCAAAGGAGTGACTGCTTACTTATTATGAAAGGCTAATGTGAATCAATAGACAGTAGAGCAGAGTTGAAGATCCAGGTTGCAAAAGCTTTAGTGGATATACTTCACTATTTGTTCTTTGTCTGCGGCAAGAACTTATGGCAAGATGTACAAATCTTTTTTGAGGTAACAACAGCCCAATTCTCAGAATAAGGCCGTTTGTGATAGCAAAAAAGCATTTTTAAATTTACAAATGCCCAATTTGCGATTCAGTAACCTATTATTGAATTGAAAATTGGGTTTACGATTCAGTATTAGGAAGGGGCATGTTTAGGGTGTTTATGTGTGAATGTTTTGCAACCAAAATGCGGTTGCAAAACATTCGCATTTTAGAGCCAACTCTGAGTTGGTGGTCACCGATTCACAAAAGGGAAGGGGTCTCCAAGGGAGCCCATCTCTTTTGCGAGTATTGGGGAAAACATTTTTTAAGAGCAGGCAGTAGTCCCAATGACCACTGCATACTCTTAAAACACAAAAAGAAAACTTTTCATTTTACATTTTGAAACAGATCCCATTTTCCTTTAAGGAAAACGGGTTGCATTTAAAAAAAGAAATTGCTTTATTAAAAAGCAATCACAGACATGATGGTCTGCTGACCTCAGCAGGCCACCAACCCTGTGATTTTTGTGATTCCCAAAGGGTCGCAAACCAAGACATATTTCATGAATATTAATGAGGTAGGTCTATTTGCGACCCACTGGAAATCACTAAATGTGTTATGCGCACATTTGTACATCACTGTTTGCGATTACCAAATAGTGAATAGCTAAAATGTGCTATTTGGTCATCGCAAACCCTAGGATACGTACATCTGGCCCTTGGTTCTCAGATACACTAAAGTGTGATGTAGACACAATCTTTGGACAAAGTTTTAAAATATGCAAAGTATTCTAGGGATACCTATGGTGCTAAGCAAGGGATGATTAAGGAACAGTATCTGTTGGCAGAAACAAAGCTGGCTCACAGTAGTGGTCAGAGGAGTTCCTCCATGATAGAATCTGGTTTTGATTCTGTATCAAGTGTGAATAAGAGTATGCAAGGAGTTTGTGTTCAAGGTGGTGTTCAGTATGCACAAACAGGGAATGTGCACAAACAGTGCATGTTGTTCCTCAAGGAAGAGGCAGAGGATTTGATGATAACTCTAATGTGAATGCAAATATTTGGGCCCCAAAAAGGAGCACACAATGCTATTAATGTAAAATAAAACATTGGAAACAGGAGTGCAGACTGAATCCTAACATAGTACATAATGATGGTCAGATAAATCCTCAAATTGAGAACATGAATGTAGTGTCTCAGAACGGGGCAATGCAGTCAGCAACCCCAGCCCAATTGACCCCTGTGCACAGCATGCAGAATAAGAGACAATATTACACAAAAATGCCAAAATTCCACAATCCCCAATGGTGCAGTAATATATTTAAAGTAAATAAATAAATTTTCAATTAAAAAAAGCAGATAACTTTAATAATTAATTATAGCTTTTCCCAGTTTCTAACACAAACCGTCAGCTCATATCTCTGACCCCATTCCTCCCTCACTAATCATGAAAATGAAACACTCTCTTGCACCTATATGGGGCAACATCATAAACAGCTCCCTAAAAAACGGAGTGGTCCCTGACTGCCTAAAAATTGGGCAAGTTACCTCCCTGCTGAAAAAACCAGGTCTTGACTCAACAGACCTGAACAACTTCAGACCTATATCTAACCTCCCTCTACTAGCCAAAACATTGGAACTCCTGCAACTGACTCATCATCTGGACAACATCAATCTCCTAGACCCCCTCCAGTCTGGCTTCAGACAAGGATGCAGCACAGAAACAGCGATGCTGAACATCATAGATGATATCCACGGATCTCTGGATTCAGACAAATGCTGCCTCCTCATTCTCCTTGACCTTTCTGCAGCATTTGATACGGTGGATCACAAACTCCTCACCAAGGCTCTTCAAGAAAGAGCTGGCCTCGGCGAAGTAGTTCTCAAATGGTTCTCCTCATTCATACACAACCAAACACAAATAATAAAAATCAAGAATTTCACCTCCGAAATCCAACAGGTCAATAAGGGCGTCCCCCAAGGTTCGGTGCTCTCGCCTCAGCTCTTTAACATCTATATGGAACCACTCTCCAAGCTACTCAGAAAAGCCAACATCCGCTTTCACCTCTACGCGGACGATACACAAATCTATCTGGAAACTTCCTCTCTCACTGACATACATAGACTAAATGATGTCCTGAAAGATGTTCAACAATGGCTGACAAACAATCACTTGAAACTGAATCCAGACAAAACTGAGACACTCCTCATCTCGAACAAGGAAGACAACCCTCAAATCACCGAATGGCTAAAAGCTATCGATGCGCTTAAAGGAAATCTTACTCTAGCCGACTCTGTTAAATCTCTTGGCATCATCATAGACCCCAAACTAAACATGGTAAAACACATCAAGAATGCAGCCAAAGGTGCTTTCTTTAACCTCAGACTGTTGAACAAGATCAAACCCTACATTCCCAACAAGGATCTCAAACTGGCCACTCAATCTCTGGTACTGTCAAAGCTAGACTATGGGAACGCAATCCTAACAGGCATCCCGAAATCGAACTTGGCACCGAGCAAAACAACACTACATGCTGCAGCTAGAATGATTACTGGCATCAAAAAATCGGATCACATCTCCCCAGCACTCAAGGAACTCAAATGGCTCCCAGTAGAAATGCGTAGTAACTTCAGAACGGCCTGCCTAACACACAAAGCCCTCCATACCGGCAAACCCGAATACCTGGCAAATAAACTCAAAAAAGCAGACCAAGCCAGGAATCTGAGAAGCTCTAACTCCTTCCTGCTCATCCTACCCAAAACCAGAAAGAATAGAACAGCGGACTGCTCCTTCACTGGAAACGCCCCCAAAATCTGGAACTCCATTCCCCCGCACATCAGAACTATTCCTTCTTTTGTGGAATTCAAAAGGCAACTCAAATCCTTGTTCCTGATCCGCTCCCTTGGCTGTGGATAACCGGGGTCAACAAGCAACCCCTGAACTATGTGACTACAGTGAATCCCATAACCAAAGAAGCTCGGCAACTCATCCATGTTCCGCTTACAATGTCACTCATTGAATGCTTATACCTTACATATGTTATGTTCATGTTTATGTTTATGTTATGTATATGTTTATACAGATTTTTGTCATTCTATTACTGTAAAGCGCTCTGCTACCTCCGGGTCTTGACAGCGCTATAGAAAACTTCCTAAATAAATAAATAAATAAGGTCTGACGATCCTACTGGATTTGGACCTAACCATTCACAATGAAAGTGCCTGAGAGAGGAGGAATATTGCATGTGTGGTGCAGTCCTAGAGGTAGACTAAAGTGGTCATATGTAGAAGGTAAAGTTAACGTTTTGATTGATACAGGTACTACCCGCTCCCAGTTCACCCGATAGAGGTTCCAAACCTACCCCTCCAAGGAAAAGAAATCCAAGTTGTAGGCATTTCTAATAAGCAGATAACTAATAAAGTTTCAGTAAATGTCCCTGTAAAGATTGGTCTGATTTAAAGTAATCATGAACTCATAATATGTGACACCAGTTCTGTTATTTGTTAGGAAGAGACCTTTTGTGGCAGATGAATTGCACATTTTCTGTACATAGGAGGTGGTGGCAATTCAGACCCAAGACGAAGACTCTGACTTCAAAATAAAATCGCAAAAGTCAGATATCTGTTTGTTCCCTATCTTGACAAAGAAAAACTTACCTCCTGATTTATAATGTACAGTAAAGGAGGACGTTTCAGATTTTACAGTTACAGAAATTGGACTGATAAAAGGTGCAAAGCCAGTGAAAATAAAACAAAATTCAGATGTATTTTATCCCAGAATGCCTCAATTTAATCATATCAGAGGCAGTGGCAGGAAGGGTGCCAGTTACAGCAAATTATAGATCAGGGCATTCTAAAATAAGAGTTAGATAGTCCCTGCAATTCCTCATTTTTGGTCATCAAAAGGAAAATATAGTACAGGAACTTAGAAAACGTAACAAAGCTGTAATCCCAGATATTCCTCTGGTACCAAAACTTCCCAGAATCCTTTTACAATTTCCATAAGATGAGGAATGGCTCATAGTCATCGACCTGTGCCAAGCGTGTTCTTCCATTCCCCTACACAACGATAGTCAATTTCTTTTTGCATTTAAATTTTTTATCACAATTTTAGTTTGCTGTGGGTTACACATGGATGTACAGAAAGGCCTTTGATTTTTAATCAGATATTGCAGACAAATCTTGAGATTTTACTGTTGCCCTGAAATTCAGTGCTGATACAATATATCGATGATATATTGGTTGCATCCAAACAAAGGAGGGTTTCAGATTGGACACAATTGTCTTGGGATTCACCTCACAGTAAATGAATATAAGGTTTCTACAAACAAATTGCAATACAGTCAGAGAGGTTATCTATTTGGGGCACCACATTAAAAAGGGAGTGAGGAGGGTGTCCAAAGAACGCATTCTTCAATTCTGAGAACGAAGCCTCCCACAACACAAAGGGAAGTGAGGATGTTTTTGGGAATTGTTAGTGTGGTATTTTTTAATTTAGTTATGTAGAGCCATTTCATTTACCTTATGGTCTCTTATAAATATGTTTATGAACTCATGTAAATGTATTCTAGAATGTTGGTAGCTGTTTAGCTGCAAAGAGAACAGTTGAGACTGAGAGGTGGCTGATGCAGTAATGAAATTGCACTTATCTTACACACTTCACCTGTGTATATTCTTTGATCCTTTCTGTGGTGATGATCAAACCTTAAGGATCAAATCAATCTACCCACCACAGAGCCCTCGGCAGCACATAGGGAGTGAGGCACAGGGTGAGCTTTACTTAAAATCAGCACATGGGAGACTTTGATGTTGTTTGGCATCCTTCTGTTTTTAAATTCGACATTGTTCAAACTCACATCTAAGATTGAAGAGAAAATAAATATTTGTCTTTTAGCAAATGAGTGATCTTTAAGAAGTTTATTTGTAATATTTGTGGTTACTCAACAATAGTGAGGGATTTTACAGCTTTCAATCAGGAAAGCGTTTTATAAACATGCAGAATATCACACCTCCTACTTTCTTTCTGAATAATCCAGGGAACCACCAATGAAATGGGCAACGTATAAGAAAGTGTTCTGTAACTATGAGGCCTATTAGGATGGCGGACGGAAACGTGTTCCGTCCGCCATGGTCGCGGCAAAAATACTCCCGACTGCACCGCGGATAATCCGCGGTTGCGATTATGATATTTCAGTCAACAAACACCGACCGCGGCAGACGGATCACATTAAACACCGTCCGCGGCGGATGGATCACACCAAAGACCGCCGTAAGTGGACGGTACCACAGAAACACCCTCCGCCGCTGACAAATTGACCGCGGAAACAGGCCCAACCGCCGCAATACCTGCGGAGGGTCCGCCGCACGATTAGGATTACACCGCCATCCCAAAAGAACGCACCACCTTCCTCGACCACCGCGGAAAAAATGCTTCGACAAACGGAGCATGACTGCGGAAGGACCGAACGAACACCATCCCTGCCGTCAAACCGATTCAAAAATGGCAGACGGAAGTAAATAGAAAACACACTAAACAGGACACACACCCACCTGAAACACCCACCCCCAACAACTACACGCCCCAATGACACCCCCCCCCCCAGCACAAACAAAAGCACCCAAGTCACCACACCCACAGAACACCTGACTGGCAACAACCATTGGGACACAACAACCACACAGAGTATAAAATGAATCCCTCCCATTACCACAATCCTTTGCATCACAGCATAGCTGCAAGAAAGAGGCAGAATAGCACAAACAGAAGACACACACAAACACACATACAACCTGCACACCAATACACCCAACACACAAACCCCCACAACACCATCCCTACATACCACACACCTGCACACCCCACCCCACCACACCAACACCTTGCACATCACACACCATGGCACCCAAGAAAAACCCCAAGTTTACAGACATTGAGTTGAAGGTAATGGTGGATGAAATCATCCGTGTCGAACCACATCTGTTCGGTACCCTAGTCCGCAGACCACCCTGGCAACCAAAACCAACATGTGGGACATGATAGTGACCAGAGTGAATGCGTCAGGGACCGTGTCACGCACCAAACACGAGATCCAGAGGCGGTGGCACGACCTCAAAGCAAGGGTGAAAGGCATCAGGGCCAAGAACCACCTGCGGGCACAACACACTGACGGCGGCACTCCCCCGGAGCCTATACCATTTGCCGAATGGAAGGAGAAGGTGCTGGGCATACTGCACCATGAGAGCCTGGAAGGAATAGAAGAGGGACTTGAGGCTGGTAAGTACAAACCAATGACCACTATCACACTGTCAAGGTCTGCCTTGCACAACTGCCAAGACACATCTCCCAGGCTCCAATCCATGCACGTGGACCACACAGTCACCCAAATGTGAAGACCAGCACTACAACTCCCAACAGGCCCCCATGTCTACAGGGAGGGTGGTGGTGGGTGGGGGGGTGAGAGACCAGCACTACAACTCCCAACAGGCCCCCATGTCTACAGGGAGGGTGGTGGTGGATGAGGGGGTGAGAGACCAGCACTACAACTCCGAACAGGCCCCCATGTCTACAGGGAGGGTGGTGGTGGGTGGGGGTGAGAGACCAGCACTACAACTCCCAACAGGCCCCCATGTCTCATCCCAGAGCAAGATGGAGTCCGCCCACCATTTGCTGACCAGTGCATCTCCTCCTTCAAACCTACAGGTAGGTAGCCATCTTCACAGGGGCACCATCCAATAGCAGGACCGGACCACACATATCCAAGTATTGTCTCCACACCACCATAATGCCCAGTACTGTCTACCACACCAACATGATGACACCAACAACCATGTCCTGATTCCATAGTAATTTGTAATGTAACAACAACAAACCTGTCATGTCCACAGCATTGATTCTGAAATTCTTGTCCCTCAGGTGATCGCAACTTGACAGGCAAAACCAGCAACCGCCAGCACCAGTGGCCCCCCTCACAGTCAGGACTCTCTGGTGAAGATCCCATGGACACCTGGTGTGCAGAGGACAATGCTGGCCCAAGCACACTCCCACGGCCATCAGGCTCCCAGGACATCCCTGCCTCCACCACCTTGGCCAGTGTCACAACACCAACACCTGCCATTGTGAACTGTGCAGCTACCACCACCACCACCACCACCACCACCACTCCTGCCTGTGCCACCCTGCCTGACCCATCGTCTGATGATGGGCCATCGACATCTCAGGCTAGCAGGGAGAGTGGACGGGGGAGGACACAGGTGAGGCCACAGCTCACAAACAGGAGTGCAGGTGCTAGGCGAGGTCGGGAACAAGACCCACCCCATCCTGGGACCGAGACCCTGGATGCCATCGCCAGAGTCCATGCCTCCTATGAGCAGTCGCAGGAACAGGCGGATCGGGCACACCAAGACTCGCTACAGAACTGCCAGCTGTTGGGGTCCATGGACACCCGCATGGGCTAAATTGTTGACCTCATGGGGCAGCAAACAGCTCTTTGGAGGGAGTGGTTATCCCGCGCCACACCACCTCCCCCTGCCCCAAGTGCCCAGCAGGACAGGGCACCAACACCACTGCCACCATCAGGACACTGACAGGGAGGTCGTCCCTGAACAACCTGCCCCCACAGCTGGCTCCGCTCCGGCTCCAAGACGGAGGGGCCGTCCGAGGCTGGATCCAGCTGAGAGCAGTGGCAATGCACCATCCACGCGCTCGAAGAGAGACCGCCACTGACTTCACCCTTCCTTGAGCCTGCCATTCACTCTGCGAACTATCTTGCCCCACAATGCCAAGCATTGGCACACGTCTGTTGGACTAGGTGTACATCACACAATGTGGTGTCCCCACGGTGTTTTCATCTGCCATGACCTTCAACTCTCACTTCCCCGCCAACACCTATTTTTAAATATGCACTAACAGTAATCCACACCCTGTAAATAAACACCATGTAAACACTCAATGCTGTGTGACCTCCATGTTTTAAACACAGGTTTGTTATGTTATGTTATGTTAATTTAATTTATACCGCGCGCAGCTGCCCCAGCAAAGGGGCAGCTGCGCTTGTCTTAGTAGTTGTCATTACCAGGTGCAGGGATCAATATTCTTGAGAATCATGCCTCTGTGGGAGTGACCTAGGGCTAATGAGAGAACAACAAGCACTGGTCAGGAAACAGAATCACACCCATCACACCACACCGTACTGCAACATCCCACAAACCACACTCATCACTAATTAAGTGGATCACAGGACACACATCAGGAAGCATTGCATGTACACCATCTCACACACCCATTTGCGAACAGAACATACCAGAGCAGGCAGCATTCACACACCACATCCACACATCACCAGAAAACATACATCACGCCTTGACCAGCAGCACAAGAGGTAGTTACTCACATTCAAGGAAAATAGTGAGCAATGAACTGACACCTCTGGTCCACACCTTCTTCCTCCCCACTATCCTCATCACTGGACATGGGTGGGATGGGAGGCGGAGCAACCTGTTGGTCTGCAGGGTGCATGATCAGTTCAATATTATTGCGTAAGGCCAGGTTGTGGAGCATGCAGCAGGCAATCACTATTTTGCATACTTTGCCTGGTGAGTATGGCAGGGCCCCTCCAGTTTTATCCAGGCAGCGAAACCTAGACTTCAGCAGTCCAAATGTACATTCCACCACCCGACGTGTCCTCCCATGGGCCTCATTATAACGCATTTCACCAGGGGTAGTAGGATTCCGTAGGGGGCTTAGCAGCCACGGGCTGTTTCGGTACGCAGAGTCGCCTAGGTGGGGGGATGACAGACACATACATCATTACCAGGATTGGTGGGAACAGCATGGCACACATACAACACAGTAGTCATCACAGCACACTCACCTACAAGCCACGCACGTTCTTGACACAGATTAGCCATCAGTTGGGGGACAATGCTGCTCCGCAGGATGTAGGAGTCATGTGCGGACCCGGGAAATCTGGCACACACATGGGAGATGATGTTGTCAGCCAGGCACACCACTTGCACGTTGATAGAATGGTAGTGCTTCCGATTGCGATAGATGGGTTCACGTGCCTGGGGTGGAATCAGACCAATATGTGTGCCATCAATGGAACCCACTACGTGTGGGATCTGGCCCAGGGCATAGAAGTCACCTTTCACTGCAGCCAGCTCTGCCGGACATGGGAAATGGATGTAATCATCCTTGTAATGCATCATGGCATGCAGCACATCTCACAGTACCATGCTGGACATGGATTGGGACATCCCCCTGGCATGACCAACTGTGTACTGGAAAGTGCCTGTTGCGAAGAAGTGAAGTGCCTTTGCTGTGGGTGTAATAGTTCCTGGATATGGCCTGCGTGGCTGCAGATGAGGTGCCAATTGGGCTACAAGTTCCTGCAATCTCCGTCGGTCAAGCCGGAATTTGCGGATTACCTCCTCTTCGACCATGTCCTCCAGCACTGTGTTTGGTCGATGCACATTTGGAGCCTTCCTGTGTGGGAGTAGATGGGAGCAGATGTCAATTGACCAACACCGCACAGCTGTGCCACACTATCACATCTTGACCAACACAATACAAATAATACATGTTGCAGACACTGATTGTATGTGTGACGTGACCGAAATATAAGGCACTACAGCTAACTACACACACAATGTTCACCCACAAACAACATCCTGTGTGCAAACATGTCCAATGTTACGTGCACACATGTTGAAAGAACAGCCAACATCACATGACTGAGGGCCCAAGTGTGGACAAGCGTCCCCACAGACACACCTGGACGTGCACACACAACACTAACATGGAACACACCTTCCTTGTCTTCATGCACCCATGACCCCACCTACAATGCTGGGCATCCTCACATGACAGGCATGGGCATACAACAGGCGACACACATACGCATACACAGAATGCATATATACCCCATCATTGCTACTTGCACACACAAACCACACACTCACAACATCTTCTGTATGTGGGTACACAGCCTTGATGTACTGTGTAGATGTGTACAAATAGAAACGT
Organism: Lissotriton helveticus; assembly: GCF_964261635.1. Lineage (NCBI taxonomy): Eukaryota > Metazoa > Chordata > Amphibia > Caudata > Salamandridae > Lissotriton > Lissotriton helveticus. The sequence goes on from NC_136072.1 coordinate 795,491,637, forward strand.
GTGACCTCAAAACCAAGACGTCAACACATAGCCATGCACATCTGACGCAACTTGGGTTCACATCACTGGCCTTTGTTAACCACTGGCAAGGTCAATAGTATGACCACACATGCAACTAATGGACATAAATGACACACGTGGACACGGGCCATTGACATGACATAATGATTCTTGAAGCATTCCAGACATGTCCTGACACACATGTACAACTATGAACATTACATGTGTGCTGAGACATGCAGTGTGTGTACACACGCCATCCGGGTACGCTTTCCCCAAACACAGAAGATGATCCTTGATACTACAATTGTGCATAACATTTGCTGCATGGTCAAGGACCATCACGGTCACACCCCGCCAAACGCATGTGCGCACTACCGCGACGGTGCATCTTTTCAAAATCATCACTCACTGGCATCGCAATGGCGGAGCACGCATTCCAAGGGGCGGGGCAGGCTAACACATACATTTGAATGTGCAAGTTGAAATGGCAGTTGGCATCCCCCCTTTCAGTCCCATAGCAGCAGCCACCGCAGGCCGCTGGGTGTGGGCGGTCATCCACCGCTGGGTACGGGCGGTCACCCGGCGGTGGGTGACCGGCCATAGCCGGCGGTGGGTGACCGGCCAGGGCCATCCATGCCAGGGTGACATCAATACACAGGCCGGTCACCCACCGCCAGCACCCGGTGGTGGGTGACCGGCCAGGGCCGGCAGTGGGTGACCTCCCGCACCCAGCGGTCTGCGGTGGGTGCTGCAATGTGACTGTAAGGGGGGGTACCAACTGCCATTTCCACTTGCACATTGAAATGTATGTGTTAGCCTGCCCCTCCCCCGCGGAATGAGTGCTCCGCCATTGCGACGCCAGTGAGTGATTAATTTCAAATGATGCACCATCGCGATAGCGCTCACATGTGGTTGCCGGTGTGTGACCGTGACGGTCCTTGCACATGTAGCCAATGGAAACAGGTAACGTGGGGCGCATAAGCGATTTAAAAAATAGCGGAAGCCATGCACCGCCACAGCAGGGCCAGTCATTGGCTCATTTTGAATGAGGCAGCCCGGGAAAACCAATTGCTGCAGAAGTGTGCCACTGATATCAGCTCAGGGCCCTGTAAATGTGTGAATTTCAGAAGCACACATCCACTGCTTCCAGCCACTGCTGCCTGCGCCCATCACCTCGACCTGCTGCTGCTGAGCTATCCAACAACTGCTGCCTGCATCCATCACCTCTACCTGCTGCTGCTGAGCTATCCAACAACTGCTGCTGTTGTGCCACAGTCCTGGACCTTGCCATGCCGAGAGTGCGAGAGATCCGGTCTCGTCCCTTCACCGCAGTGGAGCTGGATGTCCTTGTAAATGTTGTGCTCCGCCACTATGAACGGCTCTACGGTGCCCCCGGACAGGTGGTTAGTGCAGTGGGGGACATGTTGATGTGCATGAGGTGGTCACTGACTCCTGGCTTCTGCTATCTTGGCGGTGTGCTGTGGGACCTTCACATGTGTTGTACTGTGCATGGCTGCTGAAAGATACGTGTTGCTCCTATGTTTGTGAATGGCCAACTGACCCCTGACATTCCCCTCTTGTCTCCCATCATGGTAGGTCAAGATGCACCTTCACAAGGCCGTGTGGAGGACCATAGCACGTGATGTACGGGCAGTGGGGGTGTGCAATAGATGACACACACACTGCCACAAGCGCTGGGACGACATCTCCAGGCTCAGCAAGAATGTGGCGGAGATGACACTGGCGCAGATTCCAAGATCATCCCGGCTTGCACGACGCACCATGACCCCTCTAATGCACCGTATGATAGCTGTGAAGCATCCTGACCTGTCCGCCCGGTTGAGAGGGGAGCAGCAGCAAACTAGCGGTAGGCACACTGAATGTGTTTGTGACTTGTGAGTGCATGCATGTATTGCTGCTCAGACACAGTAGTGACATCCGTGGTGTGTATGTTGTGCTGCAATTGCATGTTGGTGCCATTAGCGGAGTGAGCGTTAGCATCCATGTCAGCCAGGTGGACATACCAGTTGCATTGTAGGGCAGGGGCCCAGGACATGCCGTTGAGGTCTGTGGTCCCATGGCATCACATGTGTGCACTTGCCCTGTTTGTTTGATGTACATGTCTCACAGGCACCCCAAATTCTTTGACATGAGGATGTCTGGTAGGGGTGGTTTGTGTGCAGGATGGGTGCTACATGTTGGTCAACAGTCAAGGAAGTTGTGATTTTGTAACCTTCAGTATGTGAGTGTGGCACTTAGGTAAACCTCTTTTCTCTCTCTTTCAGCTTTGGCCGAGGGCACTGACCCACAGATGACGGAGATGAGTGGTGGCAATGCATCCGGATCCGAGATCACACACACGCATACTGAGACTGAAGAGAGCAGCCCCGGAGAGGGGGACAGAACTGTCCCTGAGGACTCACATGTGGAGACACCATCGTCCTCATCTTCAGACAGTGGTGGTGAGTCAGCACTGTTGGTAGACACAGGGAGTGGGCAATCAACACCTTCAGTCAGTACACAGCACACAGGGCCCACACTGCCACCAACTGCAACAAGTACTGCTCGTGCTCGCCCCTGCCCCTGTGACACAAAGTGCCATTTGTGCTGATGCGGTTGATCTGCTGCGACAGCTGTGTGTAGGGCAGACCAACTTGATAAATGCATTCCTAGACCACGATAGGAAGTTGGGGCAGGTGGTAGCATTCACGGAGGGGATGCATGGCGATGTTGCTGGTCTCCACAGAACAGTTCAGTCATTATCCACAGTGCAGCCATTCAACAGTCGCATGGACAAGGTTCTACTTCAGTTCCCCCATCCACACCACTTGATGTCTCAGGGGAGAGTGACATTTCAAACCAGGCGTCATTTTCTGGGTATTGCACTAGAAGCAGCCACAGGCAGCAAGGCAGAGCACGGAGGGCACAGACACCATCCCCTAAGACAAGGAAATCTTTCACAGAACACAACATCAGCTACCCTTGAGTTGACACACAGGATCCTCAAGGGGAGTTGGGGGACAGTGGTTCACATGTAACACAGGCATTCCCCCCAAAAGGTACTCCCAAGGCCAGGGACACTCCCGAGGACAAGGACATTACAAAGGAAAGGGCACCTCCCAAGGCCAGGGACACTCCCAAGGACAAGGACACTACAAAGGAAAGGGAACCTCCCTAGGCCAGGGACACTCCCGAGGACAAGGACACTACAAAGGAAAGGGCACCTCCCAAAGCCAGGGACACGCCCAAGGACAAGGACACTTCAAAGGACAGTGCGCCTCCCAAGGCAAGGGACACTCCCAGGGACAAGGACACTTCAAAGGACAGGGACTCTACAATGGACAGGGACACTAGAAAGGAGAAGCCAACTCCCAGGGACAGAGCACCGCCCACGGATAAGGTACATTCCATAGACAGGACACATCCTACGGCCAAGGCACCTCCCAGGGCCAAGGGTTCTCCCATGGACACGAGCTCCACCAAGGCCAGGCATACATCACCCCTGCGTCCCCTGAGGCTGGTGTTGGTGAAGGAACGTAAAACACATGTGTCAGCGGTGGAGTCCCCCCATACCTCTACTCCCATCCACACCCCGCTGAAGCAGAGGAAGGAGTACACTGTTGTTGCATCCCCCATTACCCATGATGCAGAGGGCAGAAGGCAGGGCCACAGTAAACGTCAAGCAGGGTCCAGCACGTCCCCAGAGAGCAGACCCCCACCAGCACATGATCCACCTTTGATGGGTGATGTTTCAGATGAGCCCGCACCACTTACCAGTCCAGTCATGTCCAGGGTGCCCTTACATATCCCTAAGAAACGTAGACACACACCATTGACACCTGACCACCCCAATGTTGCTCCAGTACAGCTGTCCCCAGCTCCCAGAGCAACCCTGCCTCCTGGCCCATACAGCCCTGTGGCTCATCATTTCAGTGGTCCTAGTGGGTCAGCTGCAGTTCACTCTCATGTGTCAGATAGTGGTACTGTGTTTGTTGTTCGCTGTCATGCCTCATATAGTAGCACTGTGTCAGTTGTGCCCTCTCCTGTTTCAGGTACTGCCACTGTGTGTGTCCCACAATCTCATGTCTCAGATGGTGCCATGGTATTTGTTGGTCACTGTACAGGGACATGTCCTGGCAGTGTGTCTGGGTCTATGGCTCATGTGTCAGTCACTAGAGCTGTGGCTGTGTCTCACACTCCTGTATCTGGGTCTATGGCTCATGTGTCAGTCACTAGAGCTGCGGCTGTGTCTCACACTCCTATATCTGGGTCTATGGCTCATGTGCCAGTCACTAGAGCTGTGGCTGTGTCTCACGCTCCTGTATCTGGGTCTATGGCTCATGTGTCAGTCACTACATCTGTGGCTGTGTCTCACACTCCGGTTTCTGGTGCTGGCAGTGTGTCTGGGTCTATGGCTCATGTGTCAGTCACTAGAGCTGTGGCTGTGTCTCACACTCCTGTTTCTGGTGCTGGCAGTGTGTCTGGGCCTATGGATCATGTGTCAGTCACTAGAGCTGTGGCTGTGTCTCACACTCCTGTTTCTGGTGCTGCCAGTGTGTCTGGGTCTATGGCTCATGTGTCAGTCACATGATGCACTTAGCCCCTCTCATGTGCTGCCTCAGATGTACCTGTGCCTTGCCATGGACTGTTGATGCACTTAGCCCCTCTCATGTGCTGCCTCAGATGTACCTGTGCCTTGCCATGGACTGTTGATGCACTTAGCCCCTCTCATGTGCTGCCTCTGATGTACCTGCTCGGTGCCTTGCCATGGACTGTTGATGCACTTAGCCCCTCTCATGTGCTGCCTCTGATGTACCTGTGCTTTGCCATGGACTGTTGATGCACTTAGCCCCTCTCATGTGCTGCCTCTGATGTACCTGTGCCTTGCCATGGACTGTTGATGCACTTAGCCCCTCTCATGTGCTGCCTCTGATGTACCTGCTCTGTGCCTTGCCATGGACTGTTGATGCACTTAGCCCCTCTCATGTGCTGCCTCTGACGTACCTGCTCTGTTATGAACACTGCCCTGTTGCTGTTATGATACTGCATTGTGCCCTCTCATGTGCTGCCTCAGATGTACCTGTGCCTTGCCATGGACTGTTGATGCACTTAGCCCCTCTCATGTGCTGCCTCTGATGTACCTGCTCTGTTATGAACACTGCCCTGTTGCTGTTATGATACTGCATTGTGCCCTCATGTGCTGCCTCAGATGTACCTGCTCTGTTATGAACACTGCCCTGTTGCTGTTATGATACTGCATTGTGCCCTCATGTGCTGCCTCAGATGTACCTGCTCTGTTGTATCCAGTGCCCATGCTCCTGGCTACTCTAGGATTGAACCACTATTATGTGCAATAAAGCAAGTTAATCATGTGTAGTAGTTTGTCTTTGTCATTACTGGTTGTCTCCTTGCATTGTTGATATATTGGTGCTATCGTAAATGCTGTTTCCCCAACATGACCCTCCCCCTCCCCACGTCACGGCCCCGGCAGGTATTCCCCTTCCAACAGCAATTGGTGTGTTTGCGTACCTGCGTCGTCGTCGGCGACAGTCCATGACTTGCTGGTGGTGAAGCATGAAGAGTATAGGAAATGCGTGTAGCGCTGGGTCCATGACGGCGATCTGCCTGTGGTGGGTATCTCTGCAATGTTTTGTCTCTCCGCTGTGGTGAATCCGCCGTGTTCAGGCAGGTTGTTTTTCCGCTGCGATTTGCTGTGTCTTTTCCGCCATCGTGATTTAGAGGACGGTCGGAGACGTCATTCCGTACGGCGGTGTCTCTGGATTGGTTACGTCCGTCGCGGGGTCGGGTGTATTTCCGCGGCGGTGCGTGTTCTTCCGCGGCGTACGGACATTTGACAGTGCTTCCCATCCTAATATGGCGGACAGACTGGCCGCGGCTGGTGGACTGTAAAAAGGCATTTTCCACCTACTCCAGGACGGCGGTCGTCCTTCCGTCCGCCATCCTAATCGACCCCCATGTTTGGGTGTGCGGAAATTGATTGGGTGATGAGCACAAATTAGTACTTTTAATGCACACCCTTGGAGCTGAATGTCAAGATTCAGCAGAGAATCTTCTAGAACTTGAACAGGATGATGCACGTGGTCACAATGAGTTTGAAGTAGAGATAAAGAAACTAGATCTACATTACCTACCAGGGATGGCTACTATGTTAGAATGTTACCATTTTGGCAGGCAGACACAAAGAGACAACAAGGCAATTGAGGAGCATGTGACAGTTCTAAGAAAATTAGCATCCTTCTTTAAATTTGGAGCTCTGGTTGAAGAACACATTAAAGATCAGTACCTGTTGCACTGTAAAAGCCATAGGATAAGAGAGGAGTTGCGGTTGAAGGATGAACCACCTTTGGAGGATGTGCTTGCCACTGCTAAGAAAATTGAGCACAAGTTAAATGGGATTGATGAATTATGCAAAGAAAAGTATGTTAGGGATTTAGTAAAGTCAGTAGATAATAAAACTTTTAATATGAGTATGGGAAAGTTCAAAAGGGAAGTGCTTCAGGTGTAATCAAACTGGAAATATGGCAAACAATAGTAGTTTCCCATCATTAAAAGTTGTTTGTAATAGATGGGGGCCAAGATGGCGGCAGGCTAGGCTAGGCTGGACTGCTGCACTAGCTCGATGGCGTGATCTAGTGACCCCCCTCAAGACTATGAATACCCCCCTGTGCCGGCCCTTGGGATGATAGGGCATATGAGGAAGATATTGCTGGACAATAGAGCTGAGAGGATAAACTGCTGTGAAATAATTTTAGAAGCCACCGCGGGAGTAGCCACCCTTACCTGCTGGCGGGTTTGGTGTGTGCTTCCCTCTGGGTACGTTGTGGCCGCAGGGGCCCCCAGAGTGAAGGTGGGGGTGCAGGTGCACATGAGGGGTACCTATGGTACCCCCCTGCAGTTGCATGCACAAAGCGGCAGGCACCGCTTTGTGCATGTAAATGCAAAGCGTGCATTTTTAACTGCAAGGTTAATGATACGGGATGTGACCGCCAGGGTGGCGGTCACATCCTAATTGCACAGGAGGGACTGCCGCTGCCCCTGCAGATGGTCCCTCCACCTCGGGGGTGGCGGACGGACGCAAGTCCGTCCACCATCCTAATAGGCCCCTAAATACGGGAGCTTCGCTACATAAAACGCACACGACCGAATCAAGTGCCACAAAGACAGCTGATAAAACCGCTACTGGTCTTCACTTCTAAAATAAACACGAGACAGTCCTAGAAGGCACCTCTTTCTCTATTGTGAATAGGCGATCACAACAATAAAGAGCTAGGTGGTCCTGAAGAGAACGCCCCTCAAATGAGGGAGTTCGAAACGCGTAGACCAATTTCTTCAGACAGGCTTAGGAGGGTTCCTTAAAATTTCAATTAGAGAATTATTAAAAAAAAAAATTCCATGGCTGCTATTTGTAAATATTCATGTAAAGTAAACTTGTTTTGTAAATAAGAATTATTGTATTTGCTGGTGGATGCATGGGTGATTGTAAGAACAGAATGTGTGAAAGAGTGAGTGAATATAATTGTGTTTTCTAGGATATAATAAGGTGCAAATGTTTATTACATGTACAAAAAGATTTGAAATTAGAAAAATGTTTTTTTGGGATGTGAAAATAAAATAAAAATAATTGATTGGGGGGGCGTGGCCAAGATGGCGGGCTGACCGGTCGCTCCTTCCGTGAGCTCCTGAGTCCCCGGAGCCCTTGATCCATCCTGCACCGCTGATCTCCCCCAGATCTAGCGGAGGGGGGAGCAGAAGCGGCCGGGAGCCAGGTGTGAGCGGTTTGGGAGCACCCGGAGGCACAGACGCGGAGAACGACGCCGCGCAGAGCGGGCCCCTGAGGCGGGCGGACATCGCGGCCTGAACGAGGCCGGGCGGAGGGAGAGCGGCTGACCCGCGGCACCCCGGTGAGGTGGAGCGTTCCCGGGCCTGCTGACCTGCGGAGGCGCGGTCGAGTCCCCCCCCGGCGGCGCCGGTGCTCCCTGGCGTGAAGAACCGGCGGCCTTGGCCCTTGGCGGTGCGGCGCCATCCGCCCCTGGTGGTGAGAGGAGTCGGGGAGGAGCGCTGCGCGGACCCGGGGATTTGCGGAGCCTGGAGGCCTAGCGGGCCGGAGACGCAGGTGGACTTCCTTTGCGGGCCCCGGCTCTGGAGTGGCCCGGCGTGGACCCCGGTGGGACGCCTATGCCTGCCTGTGACCGGTGAGACTGATCTGGTGGCTGCATTGGGGGGCCCACACGCGGGGCTCGGGCGGAGGGCGCCAACGCACTTCGGTGACCCTGCCCACCGCCGGGCCTGTGCCCCTCGGGCTTGTACTACCGACCCTCGTCCCCCAGTGGGCTTGCTGGGCCCGCGTGCTGTGCCTGGGGCCCTGCAGGAGCTTGATTGGCCGGAGGGTGCTGGACGGAGTGTGGCTTGCCCGGCGCAGGGTCTCATAGGGCGGCGGTGCCTACCTGGAAGGCTGCGGTGGAGCAGCGACACGGCCGGGAGCCTGGAGACAGGGTGGTGACCCGCTCCTGGGAAGCAGGGACGCCCTAAGAGAGTGTTGCAGTGGAGTGCTGGTCGTGCTCATCTCTCATCCAGACTGTCGGGGAGCTTTGGGGCGCTGCCTAGGAGCCCCGGATCTGCACTGGACCGACTTGCTGCGGGAGCCCACGTGGTTCGCGGGCCCTCTCCCTGCGACGCACCGCCGCCTCTGCGATGTCAGGTAACAGGGGAGGCAAGAAAGGTGAGCGTACCTTACCCGAGATGTTGGGCAGGGGAGCCCCGAGACAGGACAGATCCCAGCCGACGCCGAGCCCCTCGTCCGGATCTCGTGGGGCAGAGGGGGGTGAGCCCCCGGTCACCAGGTCTTTTCTGGAGTCGCTGTTTAGCACACTCAGGGAGGATTTTCAGACCCTGAAGCAGGAGGTGGCGGGCGAGGTCCGAGAAGTGAGAAGGGAAGTTGATTCGCTTGGTGAGCGGGTCGCCACCATGGAGGACGCTAATCAATCCAGGGACGAGGAGATCACGAACCTACAACAGGAAGTGCTGCGGCTTCGGGACCAGCAGATCGACCTCCAGGCCCACGCCGAGGACCTTGAGAATCGGTCTAGGCGCAACAACATCAGGGTCAGGGGCGTTCCGTCCAAAGAGGAGGGGGAGGACGTCACGGCCTACCTACGAGACCTGTTCCGGGATGTCCTGGGCGAAGCGGCTGACTTTCCGGTGAGGATTGACAGGGCGCATAGAGTGGGCCTCCCGCGTAGGGCCTCGGCACCACCCCCAGATATATTGGCCTTTCTCCCGGATTTCCCTCTGAAGGAGCGTATCCTCCGCGAAGCACGTCAGAAACAACCGTTGAGCTTCAGGGGTCACCAGATTGCGTTGTTTCATGATCTGTCCACGATTACGTTGCAGAAACGCAAGTCCTTCAAAATTGCCACGGACTTTCTACGAGAGCATGACACGCAATACTCCTGGGGCCACCCCTTCAGGCTTATTTTCCGCTGGAACGGGACACTGCACCAACTGAGATCCCTTCAGGACACGTGTGGGGTGCTAGGAATCACCGCTACTGAGGAAGATGTCCCGACGCCACGCCGCCGCAATTCTAGAGGGGGCTGGCAGACAGTCCGACGGCGCCGGACCGCGCCTCAGCCTTCTCGACCGGACTCTCCTACGGTCAGAGCGGAAATGGACAGCGCCATTCGGGAGGTATCCGGCTCCACGTCGTCCAATGACGTGGCCTTGACGGCTTGAGCATCGTCTTGGGGGAGATCATCTTGGCTTTACTGGCACTGCAGGTTTGAGGGTTCCGGGGGGGGTGGGGGGTTCTGGGGGGGCATGGATGGTGGCTGGACGTCCACTCGGACACTTTACCACAGACTTGCCCGTTAGGGGCTGGACTGGGACAATGGGGTTTTTCAAACCATTAAGGTTGATGTTGGGGAGAGTAGGGAGGGTTCTGTGTGAGGGGGTGGAAGAGAGATGGAGAGATGGGGAGTTGGGGAGTTTGAGGGTTGTTTGGGGTGTTGGGGGGGGGAGGGTTCGGGGTTTGGGATGTGCCTCATTTGCCTTCTGCTGTGCTTTTTGTGCCCTCATGTTGCCTTTCTTGAGTGGGGAGGTATCTGTTCGGGAGGGGATTCTGATGATGTGCTGGGCGGGCTCTCTGGTTTCAGGGTGCTGTTGTTGCTGTGTTCTTCCTGCGCTGGGAGAGGGGGGAGGGGTGGTGCTGGCCTTCTGTTGTGTTCGCCCTGGGCCCCTGCTACTTCAGGTTCACATGTCGCCTCCCCTTTGGTTATTTCACCGTGGCTCGCTCCTGCGCCTGCCCCGCTCCGCCTCCCCACCTGGCGGGGTGTTTCCCGTGTCTCCGGGCCCCATTGCAGCTCTTTCTCCTTTGTTTACTCATGGCCCTGAAGATCGTTACCCTTAATGTGAAGGGTTTGAATAACCCGGTCAAGCGCAGGGCGATACTATCCCTTCTTGAGAGCACCCAGGCGGATATCTGCCTTTTACAAGAAACGCATCTCCTGGCCCGGGACTGTCCCAGGTTGCGGTCCCCGAAGTTCCCGGTTCAGCTTTTTTCCTCTGGGACTACTAAAACGGCAGGGGTTGCTATCTTGGTGTCTGGGAAGTTCAGGGGGGAGGTACTGCACAAGGTGGCAGAGCAGAAGGGGAGGCTCCTGGCATACAGATTTAGGTTAGGGGGTTTCCCTTTCACGGTGGGTTCTGTGTATAGTACTAATGATCGCCAGGACTTGTTTCTGCAGTCTGCTCTAGCCGATATTGCGACTACCCCAGATAGGCATATACTCATTGGTGGTGACCTGAATATGGTCTTCAATTCATCTTTAGACAGATCCGCGCAGCGCCATCCACAGACTGGGGAAATTTCACAGCTTAGTGCCTCACACTTAGGAGACCTTGACATGCACGATCTTTGGAGACAATTACATCCCGCCTCGAGGGCCTATTCCTATTACTCCCACGCACATAGGACTTACGCCAGGCTGGACTACCTCCTGGTGACGGGGCCGTTGGCCGCACTTGCGACAGCATCTGACATAGGGGTCCTCACGTTGTCGGACCATGCTCCGGTGTCGGGATGCTTCCAGTTGCCGCCGATATCCCCGAGACGCGGGGTCTGGCGCCTCCGGGACACTCTGTTACACCGACGGGAGGTACTGTCGCGGATCCGGGCCGCAATTGCTGGGTTCCGGGAGCACAACGAGAACGACGATACCACCCGGGCGACGCAGTGGTCAGCCCTGAAGGCGGTGCTGCGGGGAGAGTTCATTTCCATCTCCTCGGCGGAGAACAGGGATAGACAGCGGAAGAGGGACGAACTTACAGGTACGGTTCGAGAGCTAGAACAGGTACACCAAAGGACAGGGGCCCCCAGAGTCTGGAGGCGGCTCAAGGCGGCGCGGAAGCTTCTCGCTGCGCTGGACATGGACAGGGCGGAATATGCGGCGCTGCGCCTGAAGCACGCATACTATACTGGCGGTGACCGTTGCGGCCGGTTGCTAGCGAATAAACTGCGGGTGCGACACCAACGCCAGAAGGTCGAGGGCCTGTCCGTCCCCGGAGGCGGGTTGGTCACGGAGGACGACCAGATAGCGGAAGGCTTCCGCCGATACTATGCGGACCTCTACGCTGGCGAGCCCCCATCGGCCTCGGCAGAGGCTGATTACCTCACATCGGTCGACCTCCCGGTACTCACACCGGAACAGGCTGAGTACCTGGACCGGGATATCCGCCCGGAAGAAGTGATTGGGGCTATCTCCCGACTCAAGCACGGGAAAGCCCCAGGGCCCGACGGTTATACTCCACTCTTCTACAAAACATTCTGCCTGGAACTGGCCCCGCTGCTGACACGACTCTTTAACTCCTTCGCGGAGTCTGGGGCCATCCCCCCGGATCTACTGAGGGCGACGGTGTCGGTTATTCCCAAACCGGGAAAGCCCCGCACCGAATGTGCATCCTATAGACCGATCTCGCTGCTCAATGTAGACCTTAAGCTTTACACCGGGATCCTGGCCGCACGTTTGGCGCCTCATCTGCCGGGGTTGGTGGATCCGGATCAGGCCGGGTTTGTCCCGGGCCGGCAGACAGTGGACAACACCAAACGGGTGGTCCACGTTCTGGAGAAGACCTCTCGGATCCCCGGGGAGCATATGCTGCTTTCGGTGGACGCCGAAAAGGCGTTCGATCGGGTGCATTGGCCCTACCTCGAGAAGGTTCTCTGTAAGCTGGGGTTGGGCGAGAAGTTTCGCACCCTAATACTTAACTGTTACAAGTTTCCCACTGCGACGGTGAGGGTCAATGGTTGCAATTCGGGCCAATTCGCGATTGAACGGGGTACTAGGCAGGGGTGCCCCCTGTCCCCACTGCTCTTCGCTCTGTACATGGAGCCTTTTGCCCAGAGGATTAGAAGTAACCCAGAAGTGACGGGTGTCAAGATGGGCGGCTACATCCACACGATCAGCCTCTATGCGGATGACGTGATCTTTATGCTCGACAACCCGAAGGAGGCGCTCCCTGCCTGCCTCGCAGAGTTGGACGCTTTTGCGGCTGTGGCGGGGTTCAAAATGAATATAAAGAAATCGGCGGCCCTTGACATCTCGCTCGCCTCGGCTACCAGGTTGGAGCTGCAGAACCGCTTCCCCTTGCAATGGTCTAGAGATCTGATCCCATACCTGGGGGTACTGCTGGCACCATCCCTGCCTGCCATGGTTACGGCTAACTATGCGGCCTTAGGGACCAAACTGAAGGAAGAGTTGCTCCGGTGGAGCAAAGGTACGCTATCACTGTTGGGACGCATTGCTGCAGTGAAAATGACTCTCTTGCCGCAGGTGCTGTATCTGTTCCGAGCTTTGCCTTTACAGCCTCCGAAGGGATGGATACGACAGACTCAGGCTGATATCGCTCGATTTGTTTGGCAGGGTCGTAAACCTAGACTCCGTAGAGCCCTCTCCACACTGGCACCCGAGTCCGGGGGCCTCGGCATCCCGGACTTACACAAGTACTTCCAGGCGGCGCAGTTGCGCTACTTGGTTGAATGGAGTAAATGGGAGTCGGACAGACACTGGCTGTTTCAGGATCAGGCGGTGGCGGGCAGGACTCTGCAGGAGATACCTTTCCTTCGCAGGAGTCACAGGCCCCCCAATCTGTATGCGTCCTTTGTCACGCAGGCCACGCTCCGCGTTTGGGATGCCGTGTGCACTCGACATGAACTTACCACCTTCCCGTCGCCGCTTACTCCCTTGGCGGGGAATCCTGACTTCCGGCCCGGAACGGAGCCTGGAGCTTTTTCGCTCTGGCAGACGGCCAGGTGCTGTGCTTTGGTTCATATTTATGGCCCGGAGGGTGCTGTGTCGTTCACTGACTTGTGCAGGGAATACCGCTTACCCGAGACGGAGCGTATGCGATACCTGCAGGTTCGCCACTGGGCGTTACAGCCGCAGGTGCGAGATCTGGCTGATCGGAAACTTACCCCATACGAGCTGTGGCTTGCGACGCGCTCCTCCGACGCCAAGCTTATCTCGGATCTTTACCGGCTACTACAGCCCCCCCCCCATCACTTTTATAGCCCCGGGAGGGCGCGCTGGGAGCGGGAGCTGGGGAGGACGCTGAGTCACAAGGAATGGGACGACATTTCGTATCGAGCTCGGCACTCGGCCTACCACACTGGGCTCACGGAGACTTTTACGAAGATATCTACGTACTGGTACTATACGCCTCAGAGGCTGCACGACATGAACCACCACATACAGGACACCTGCTGGCGCGAATGTGGGCAGACGGGAACACTCTCGCACATTTTATGGGATTGTCCGTTGCTGGGTCCGTATTGGCGGGAGGTCCTGGATGATATAGATCAGTGCTTTGACATAGAATTGCCGCGCCTTCCTGCCTATGTTTTGCTAGGGTTACCCAATGGCCTGATGTACCCACTGCGCTCTAGGAGGGGCAGACAGATAGCGATCGCTCTGGGGTCGGCGATCCAGAACATCCTTATATATTGGCGTACCACCACGCTTCCCACAACCACGGGCTGGTTACACAGGTTGTGGCATGTTCTAGGGATGGAGAAGATGTCCCTCACGGTGGCGGGGGAGGTAGACAGATTTGATGACCTGTGGCAGCCTTTTGGTGTCCTATTGCAATCAGAATTCAAAGAGATCACCTGTCCACGTTATCTCCGACTGCTGCGGCTGACCACCCCGATTTCCTAATGGGTGGGGGGGGGAGGAGGGGAGGGCACGGGGTTCCTTTCTGGAAGTGAGGGTGTTGCTGGACATTCGCTCAGGCACAGGGGGGTGGGGGGGAGTTGGGATGGGGAGGGGTGGGAGTTGGGGGGGGTGTTCTAGTTTTGGAACAAGTGCATCATGGCGCTCACGCTCTTATTGGGGCTCTACCCTCGCCTGGCTGGTCCTCTCCGGATACTGATGGGGTTCTTGGGGAGAGTCTTTGCAGTATACTTTCATGATGTCTGTATTCCTTTGTATGTATTATTGTTTTTCTTGTTGCAGAAACTCTAATAAAATACTTTAAACCTAAAAATAATTGATTTATTTCTGACAGAAAAAGAGGTCTATGGCACACATTGTTTTATATCAATATGTCCTTTTCAAAAAGATTGTAGAATAATCTGGCAGTACTGGCAGATATTTTGTTGCTGATTTATGTGAGGCTTGGCCTTACTGCCTAAGGGTCCCACCCCAGTTTTGGTTGCAGTATAAATTGTTAGGTCACTTGGAAATGTACCTAATGGCAAATAAAAACGTATAAAAATGTTTTAAAAAGTTGTTTGTAATACATCACCGGACGTCGCCTTCCTCACGGAAACCTGGATGAACGCCTCCTCTGCACCCGACATCGCCATCGCCATCCCGGACGGGTACAAGATCATCAGGAGGGACCGCATCAACCAGACCGGAGGTGGCATCGCCATCGTCCACAGGAACACCATCCACATCACGACCGACGCCAACGACTCCTTCGCCGCAGCCGAACATCTCCACTTCCAGATTCACACCAACCCTAAGACGACCCTCAGAGGCACCCTTGTCTACAGACCCCCGGGACCACGCACACAATTCAGCGAAGACATCACAGACTTCATCAGCCCGCACGCCCTCCCCTCCACTGACTACATCCTCATCGGGGACCTCAACTTCCACCTGGAGAACAACAAGGACCGCAACACCACCGCCCTGCTGGAAAACCTCGCCAACCTCGGACACAAGCAACTGGTCAACACCCCCACCCACTACGCCGGCCACACGCTTGATCCCGTCTTCTCTTCCAGCAAGTACGTCACCTTCAGCCACGCCACCGGACTCCACTGGACCGACCACAGCTGCATCCACTTCAGCTTCAAAAGATCCACGACCCACCACCACCCGCAACAGGTGCCTCACAGGAATTGGAGCAAGATCACCGCAGACCAGCTCACCACCTCCCTCAGCCAGAGCCCACCCGCCAACACAACGGACCCCAACGAAGCAGCCCGCAACTTCACACAGTGGCTGACCGCCTGCGCCGACGACCTCGCGCCACTAAAGAACCCTCCCAGCAGACCCAGAAGCAAGAAGGCATCCTGGTTCACCGACGACCTCAAGGACTCCAAGAAGACCTGCCGCACCCTCGAGAAAGCCTGGCTCCTCGACCGGACCACCGACAACATGACCGCCCTCAAACACGCTACCCGCAAGCACCACCAGCTCATCCGCACCACCAAGAAGAAATCCCTGAAGGAACGACTGGACAACAACGCCCACGACAGCAAAGAGCTCTTCACTATCGTCAAGGAGTTCTCCAACCCCAGCACCGGCACCAACGACATCACTCCGTCACAAGACCTCTGCGACTCCCTCGCCTCGTTCTTCCACCGCAAGATCGCCGACATCCACAACAGCTTCGGCGTCCCACCCACGCACCCAACCGTCGAACCAACGCCCCCCACTGCCACCCTTCGCACCTGGACCACGGTGAACACCGAAGACACAGCCCGCACGATGAACACCATCCACTCCGGATCTCCGACCGACCCCTGCCCACACCACATCTTCAACAAGGCCGAATCCACCATCGCACCTCAACTCCGGAACATCATCAACGCCTCCTTCAACACCGCCACCTTCCCGGAGAGCTGGAAGCACGCCGAGATCAGCGCCCTCCTGAAGAAACCTACAGCGGACCCCTCCGATCTCAAAAACTTCCGCCCCATCTCGCTCCTCCCTTTTCCTGCTAAAGTCATCGAGAAGATCGTCAACAGACAGCTGACCGCCTTCCTCGAGACGAACGGATCCCTCGACCCCTCGCAGTCCGGCTTCAGAGCCAACCACAGCACCGAGACCGCCCTAATCGCAGCCACCGACGACATCCGGACCCTGCTCGACAAGGGGGAAACAGTGGCCCTCATCCTCCTGGACCTCTCCGCTGCGTTCGACACGCTCTGCCACCGCACCCTAGTCCAGCGCCTCAGCAACATCGGTATCCAAGAGAAGGCACTGGAGTGGATCATCTCGTTCCTCGCCGGAAGAAAACAAAGAGTCCGCCTCCCCCCGCTTCGCTCCGAGCCCACCGAAGTCATCTGCGGCGTCCCGCAAGGATCTTCACTCAGCCCCACCCTCTTCAACATCTACATGAAACCTCTCGCAGCCATCGCACGCCAGCACAACCTCAACATCATCTCTTACGCCGACGACACCCAGCTGATCCTCTCCCTCACCAGAGACCCCGACACCGCCAGAACCTGCCTACACGAAGGGATGAAAGACGTCGCCGAGTGGATGAAGGACAGCCGCCTGAAACTGAACTCGGACAAGACGGAAGTCCTCATCCTGGGATCTTCGCCCTCCGCCTGGGACGACTCCTGGTGGCCCCCAGCCCTGGGCACCGCACCCAAGCCAACCGACCACGCACGCAACCTGGGCTTCATCCTGGACCCCACCCTCTCGATGACCAGACAAGTCAACGCCGTCTCCTCATCGTGCTTCAACACCCTGCGTATGCTTCGCAAGATCTTCCGCTGGATCCCGACCGAGACCAGGAAGACTGTCATCCAGGCACTTGTCACCAGCCGACTGGACTACGGAAACGCCCTCTACGCCGGAACCACAGCCAAGCTACAGAAAAGACTCCAGCGCATCCAGAACGCCTCCGCCCGACTCATCCTGGATGTCCCCCGACGCAGCCACATCTCCAGCCACCTGAGGAACCTGCACTGGCTCCCCGTCGACAAGAGGATCACGTTCCGGCTCCTCACCCACGCACACAAGTCTCTCCACGACCTGGGCCCCAAGTACCTCAATGACCGCCTGACCTTCTACACGCCCACCCGCCAGCTACGGTCCACCAGCCTCGCCCTCGCAGCCGTACCACGCATCCGAAGAGCCACCGCCGGAGGAAGATCCTTCTCTTACCTGGCTGCCAAGACTTGGAACTCCCTCCCCATCCACCTTCGGCTGACCCAGGACCATCTCGCCTTCAGGAAACAACTCAAGACCTGGCTGTTCGAGCAGTAGCATACCCCTCCCCCCAAGCGCCTTGAGACCCTCCCGGGTGAGTAGTGCGCTATACAAATGGCATGATTGATTGATTGATTGATTGAAGTGTTTGTCAGGGATACTTCTCCAATTGCTGTCGCACTCTTCACAAATTGGCAAAAACTAATAGGAAAACTAGCAAATGCAGTGATGTGAAAGAAGTTGTGAGGAGGTTGTTTTACAGGTGAAGGATTCAGTAGAGAGTGAAGAAGATAAATGTATTTTACAGGTGGATGAGAATGTTTCAATTGACACCGAAGATAATGTTTTTTTAAATGATGTGGAATTCAAAATGTTATTTGCTTCTTGTTCAAAACACATTATAATTTCAGAATCTGTTTATGACATGTTTTTGGGGAAAAAAATCTTTATATCACATGTACATCAGGACAGGTGGGTATTGTGGACAAGTGAGTGAGATGAAAGAGTATTTCATGACCAGTATGGAGTATTGTGGACATATAATTACTGGAAAGATTAATTTAGCTATTAAGGGAGCCAATATATTGGGATAGCCACATCAGAAAGAGCTAGTTGTCTATCTCAGTGGTTCCCAAACTTTTGACTCCTGAGGACCCCCATTGAGTCACCACTGAAGCCGGGGACCCCCAAGCAATTTGTATGATTTAAATTTCAAATATTAAAACAGTAAAAAAACATGTGTGTACACAAAACAAATTCTCAAATTACTAAGGATTTTGGGGCCAGATGTACGACCATTTCATTGAGCGTCTCGCAATTGGGGACACATTGCGAGCGGCAAATTGCGAGTCGCTAAATGAAATGTGTGGGATCCCTATGGGGTCACAAATTGCGAGGCTCATTAATATTAATGAGCCTCTCGCAATTTGCAAGCCCATTGGGAATGTTGCCCTCCCAGGGATGGTGGCCTGCTGGGCTCAGCAGACCACCCTGTCTAAGACTGCTTTTAAATAAAGCATTTCTTTTAACGCAGTCCGTTTTCCATGCATTTAAAAAAAAGGAAAATGAAACATTTTCGTTTTTTTTTTTAAGGACAGCCAGTGGTCCTGGGACCACTGCCTTCCTTTAAAAAATAATTTTGCATGTATTTGCAAAGGGTATACCCATTCCCATTTGCGAATGCATTACCATCTACTTGAAGTAGGTGGTAATTGCGAGTATCTTGCGACCGCAATTGCGGTCGCAAAACATTTGTACATGGTTTTGAGACTCAATATTTGGAAGGGAATGCCCCTTCCAAATAGCAAGTCACAAAACCTATTTAGCGAGTCGCAAAAAAATTTAGATTAGGAAAATAGGCTATGCACATGGCCCAATAGGTATTTGCATGCCCAAATGGGTTCACAAACCCGTTTGCGCATATAAAAACGGGTCATACATCTGACCCTTAGCCCTTAGTATTTTATATTGAAGGAATTTGCAAAAAAGAAAAAAATGTAATGGGAAGGTTGCTGCTGCAGCTCCGTTACTAACTTTTAAATTGTTTTATTTATTTCGCAGTACGAGGCTTTTTAGCAGCATCAGGATAATGAATGACTGGGAAATAACACTAGTAACTAACTGGTACCAATCAGTTTGAAAGCAGCTCTTTGATGACAGTTTATAGGTCCCTCTGCTAGATTACGATTGTCTCTTATGAAGTGCACAATAACAAAAGAATCTCTGTGACAAAAGCAGTAACCACGGAGCTATGCACATAAAATACTGCTTTTTAAAATGCATGTTACACGTTCTTAGCAGTAGACATATTATCCCTCTGAGCTACATTAGGTAAGTTAAAGCTGCCACTGAACAAAACTCTCATCTCTTTCCAACAGGTACATTAATCACTGGCATTATCTTGACACTTTTATTGTTGCTCGAAAACTGCTAATTATAGAAGGAACTTTGCAGTGCTTTTAAAACTGCTGCCTGCGGACCCCCTGGGAATGTGTCATGGACTCCTGGGGGTCCACGGACCCCAGTTTGGGAAACACTGGTCTATCTTTATTATAAGACAAGCCAAGGGGTCTTGTGCTAACTTTGTAAATCTTTTCCCTGATGTTTTTACTGATAAACTGGGGTTGTGTTAAGAAATACATCCACTGTATGAGCTTAAATCAAGGGCTATTCCCTACACATCTAATGTAAGTACAATTCATTTGAGTGTGCAAAAAGATGTACCCAAAGAGTTTGTCAGACTGGAAATTCTGGGGTTATTACACTTGTTGAAGCCACAGAATGGTTAGCGCCAGTTGTAGTGGCTCATAAAGCCACAGGAACCATTTGTTTATGCATCGACCTTAGAGGTCTGAACAAGGAAATAATAGATAAGTACACTCTATCAAATATTTCAGAAATTATGTCTGCTTTGCGGATGCAAGATACTCCACTACACTTGATCTCTCATCTGCCTTCGATCAAATTCGTTTGCATCCCTCATCACAGATCTTAACAACAATCTTGACTCTCTTTGGGGCATAAACATTTTGGAGAACACATTTTGGCCTGGTTTCAGCAGCCCCTGTTTTTCTGAGTATTATGAATCCTATTTTGGGTACTCTGAGAGGAACATGCTGTTTTCGGGATGATATATTACTATAGAGAGAAATTTCAGAGGAGCATAATAGAAGAATGTTTGGTGTTCTTGAAAGATTCAATGATACAGGTCTCCAGTCTAAATTTGGACATTTTTTAATTTGGCATGGGTGAGATCTTGTATTTGGGACATACATCTACTAGTTCAGGATTTAAACTAAAAGAAGATTTGGTTCACTATGTTTGCAATTTAAGCTCTCTTTGCAACAAGGAGGATGTTGTGTCATTTCTAGGCATGGTGATTTTTATTGTAATTCATAATCAATCTTTCAAATAACACCAAAGAAATGTGCAATTTGTGTGAAAGAGTCATGCTTTCTTATGGACTGCAGAATGTCAAAATAACTTGATTTTCGAAAAAGCTCCAAATCTTAAGGCTTTTGTTACAGGAAGACAAACTAAAATATTGACACTTGTGAGCAGCAAAGGATTGTAATCTGTGTTGCTACAAATCATTGATGGAGAACAGAATATTATTGCCTGTGCATCACCAGCACTTAGAGATGCAGATAATAATTATTCAGTAATTGAAAAGGAGGCATTGGCTGCTTGCTGTCTATTAAGAATTCATAAATGTATTACAGGATAAATGTATTACAGGGAAGAGATAATTGTTCAGCAAGAATTTGCAAATGGGTAGTTAAATTGCAAGAGTTCACATTCAATGTTGATATCATTCCAGGTGTTCAAAATAGTACAGCAGGTTGACTTTCACACTTTGTTTCAGTGAATGGAACAGAGGACAAGGTATCTGATAATGTAGTATGGTCAGATGAAAGTGTATGTCTGGTGATAGAAGATGCAGGGCCAGATGTACGACGCTCAAAATAGCGCCTCGCAAATTGAAAGTCTTTTGCGACTCGCAATTTACGAGGCACTATTTTGGATGTATAACAGTGTGTAACACACTGTTAGCGATTCCCAATGGGGTCGCAAATTGAGAGGCTCATGTATATTAATGAGCCTCTCGCAATTTGTGATCCCATTGGGAATGGCAGGCCCTCCCAAGTATGGGCTCAGCAGACCACCCTGTCTGGGACTGCTTTTAAATAAAGCAGTTTTAAAAAAGAAATGCAGCCTGTTTTCCTTAAAGGAAAGCGGGAAGAATTTTATTTAAAAAATAAACGTTTTCGTTTCATTTTTTAAGGGCAGGAAGTGGACCCTGGGACCACTGCCTGCCCTTAAAACATTTTTTCCCCTGCATTTGTAAAGGGGAAGGGGTACCCTGGGGACCCCTTCCCTTTTGCGACCCCATTACCACCCTCTTGAAGAGGGTGGTAATTTGGGAGTGGGGTTGCGCTCGCTATTAGGATATGAACGCCCCTTCCTAATAGCGACTCGTAATTACAAAATAGCGAGTTCCAAATAAATTGCGACTCGCTATTTTGGTATGGTACATACCCCTATTGGATTTTGCATGCGCAAACGGGTTCGCAAACCCGTTTGCGCATGAACAAACCGTTGTACATCTGGCCCGCAATATCTGAAAAGGAGTGGAAATGAGAGGTAAAGCTTTATAGTGCCCTTAAAACCATAATTTCCTTCATGTTTAATGGTTGGCCACTAACACATTAGTTGAATGAGAGTATTTGTCCATTTTGGATGGTTTAATGATGAATTAGTGTATAGAAGGGATTGTTAGGTAGTTCCAAATAGTGTAAAGAACAGAATTATTGCTATCACCCTTGAAGGACATTTAGGCATAGTCAAGACCAAAGAAAAAATTGAAGCTGATTTTTGGTGGCCGGGTTTGGATCTAAACATAGAGAGAAATACACATTGTGAATGCAAATAAAAGTGATAAGATTCATAAGTTAATAAGTGTGACGATGGTATTTACAGAAATTGCTAATTGACCTCGGCAGGATATTGCCCTAGATAAGGGTGGCCTGTTAAAATGAGAAAGGGCAACTTCGTATTTATTGGTGGTGGTCGATTTATTCTCTAGATGGCCTGACATTGTGTGTGTAGGGCAAACAACAACAGCATCTGTTTTTCGATTTCGAGAGAACTTATTCAGAGGAAAATGTTAGAAGAGAGTTACATGTCAAAGTTAGAGACTTTTTTAGAAGGGGGTTTCATATAGCATGAACTAGATCTCAAGGTATCAGAGCGCTTTACATGAGCACCATTTGCGTTACAGATGGACACATTCATTTTGTTAGGCACGGGGAGATTAAGTGATTTACCCAGAATCAAAGGATGTTGAACATCCCTGCTGAGACTTGAACCCGGTTCCCCAGCTTCGAAGTCGACTTCCCTAGCCATTAGGCCACATATTTATTAGTAAATTTAATGTACTTATTTAATTTACTTACTTTCCAATATTATGACATTACTGGAAATTCTTATATTTTAAAGGAGGAGATGTGATGTGTTTCTTAAGTTAGTTATACAAAGCCAGTTACCTTATAGACTCATAAATATGTGTATGTACTCTACAATTTTGGTAGCTGTTTAGATGGAAAGAGAACAGTTGAGACTGAGAGGTGGCTGAGGCAGCAATAAAATCTCACTTTTACTTTTGGCATATGTATCAAGCTAAATTGCGATCGCAAGCGCTAAAATTAGCAGAATTTGCAAAATCCTTCATTCCAAGGGAGATTCCTTCGGGTGTCTTGGATGTCCACAGGCCTGGTGAAGAATCTGTATGGCGCATGAGCACAGATGTTGCAGAAGACCAGCAAGACGACGAGACCAGGAGCAGCAAGAATCTTCCCCAGTGCAGTCTCTGTTCACTAAGCGAAGTCCAGAGTGTCAAGAAGGTCAACATTGAAGTGGTATGTGATCTGAATCTTGTCCCATGACAAATCTAGGGACCCACCCACAGGTAAGTCCTTAAGTACCCTTAGAAAAGGGTTGGGACGATTCATGGGTCCCTCCCAGAGAAGAGGCTGGACAGTGGGGAGGATACTCCCATGTCCTTTGTCCAGTTTCACGCCAGAGCAGGAGCCAACGGCTCCCTGAACTGGTTTGAACTGGAGTATGCAAGCAGGGCACCAAATGTGCCCTTCAAGCAGTCTCAGTGGCGCTGCCAAGCGCCCCCGCCATGCCCCAATATATTAAACCCTGTCTGGGAGGTGGTCACACCTCCCTGTGACAGGATATCTATAGTTCTGCATTCCCCTCCTCGAGCTTGGCTCAGCAGCAGGAGGGCAGAAACATGTCTATAGTCGGCAGCAGCCCTAGCTTTCTGTCTGGTTCTGGAACACTGGTAGTGAGAGCACTGAGGGACTCCCAGAAGAGCCTTGCAGTGCATGGAATCACACCTCCCATGGGGGTATGATTCCAACATATTTGATACCAAACATGACAGGGTTCGTTACAGCCAGTTTAGAGATGGTCATCACATAATGCCGCACGGCCATTCTATATGTCAAAATGGCTCATGCACTTACAACCCAGGAGAATGGACTCCGAAGATTGTCGGGGTGCCCTGTTCATGCAGGGGCACCCTTACACTTAGGGCCCAGCACCCTGCCTTCAGGATTGAAAGGCCTGCCTTAGGGGTAACTTATCGGTTTTAAGTGTAGTGACCTCAGTTATAGCTAAACCTATATCTGTCATAAGTAGTGCTAACATCAGCTTACACAGGGTGCAATGGCAGACCTGGAGTCATAATTTGAGTGATCTCTCATGGGTAACATAATACATGCTTCAGCCCATGAGAGACCCCTGGTGCACCTATGCCCTGCGTACCTTAGTACCATATACTATAGACTTACAAGGGTACCCCAATAGCCAATCTGGAGTGTAACTAAGTACTCACCATGTCCAATGTAGGGATGAAGCACCGAGACTGGGATCCTGATTAGCAGGTTCCCAGTCAGACTAGTCAGAAAAACCTAACGACACCAGCAAAAAGTGGGGGTCAGCATGAAAGCAGATCCTACTTTCCTACACTTAGACTCTAGGTTTTCCTTCTTGAAAGACAATGAACATGTGAACTAAGTCTGCTGTTTTATTTACTTTGCACAATAGAAGAACTGGTTAGATTTTGATTTGATTTTTTAAAACTTTTTCGTAGAAGAAACATGGCAAATAGAAAAACAAATTGCTGCAAATCTTTATAATTAATTTTGATGATTATTATATTAATATTCATTGTTGGCTTGTTAGTGGGATGTGGCACTCCAGTTTGGCATGCCTCATCTCAAGACAGAATTAACCAGACTATGTGGAATGATGCAAATAACAAAATGAAGCATAGGGATAAATCTGTAGGTGATTTTAGGAACAGTATATATTTTAGCTTGTTAGAAGAGAATCCAAACATCATGAGTGTAAGCAATTGTTATAAATGTACCTTTTTACCTCCATCAGTGGGTGAGGGTGTGTTGCATGAACAACTCTCTTTCCCCTTCCTTTATTGTGTAGTATATTTATAAATGTGTTTTAGTGACAGGATTTTCTGTAATTGTATACCTTTCACGTTATAGTGCTTCTCTGGAGACCATTCCTGTTGTCAGAACTCTGATTTTTTAATAAAGATAAAAGGTTTGGAAACTATTTAAAATATCTAAAGCTGATTACACAACTTAGACTAACAATACTAATAATAAGCTTACATACAGACTAAATAAGATTGAAAGGGAGTTTGTGAAATAGTTCAATAAATGAATGGTGAAAATTAGCAGACATTGACTGGAGACAAGAGAGATTGAGTTAGAGAAAGAAGAAAAAGAAAGGTTTGGAAACACAAGGGTGCATCCAAAACTTAACCTCAATCCAGCAAGGAAGGAAATAATGGTATCTGAGAAAGTTCAGAGTAAGGAATCAGCAGCAGTGGTAAGATGGAGTGGGTGTATATGAAGTTATTTGGTTAGTTACGAGGTTTTGAGTCAGAGTGTACCTATTTATTATGTGTGGTATTTAGTGTGAGTGTGGGTAGGCTGCTTATTTTAACCTCCCATTAATTGGGTGGAAGCTGCTGTGGTTAGAGGCGGCAGACCTGTAAGCAGAGAACGGCCCGGGACCAGGGTTCAATTCCCGACACGGCAGGGTCTTGGACCAGGGTCAACGGACTCAATAATTCTTGCCTCTGTGCCTACTCTAACCAGGGAACACACTCGGTAACTCTGGGCATTAAGCTTGCCTCATCTCTACAACAGCCCCCCACAGACGCCGGGGATGCCTGGTTTCACCCTGGAGATACCCAGAAAGGGACCATCTCACAGGGAAAACCAGGACGGGTTCCCCAGCGGTCTACAGCGCCAGGACACTTGGGTAGAGTAACAGTGCGCTTTACAAGTATCCCACATTTACATTTACATTTACCGTTTGCATTTCCTTGTGTTTACCATGCAGATGAGATTATTGGCAAAGGTGATAAATGTTTGAGGATGGGTAAACGGTTTTTTGGTCAGGTTGAGAGATATATTTGGTCCTATGATTCTTTCCCCTGATGTGGCTTTAAATGACATGAAGATTAGAAAGTTACTTCCGGTAGTAAATTGGTTGGCTACCAGCACGGATGGTGCTCTAACAAACATTACTAAAGAATGAATGGCTGTACATGCTGGTCATGCAAAGTCGGCTTCCTTTATATATATTGTTTACGATAAAAAAATGAAGTCTGTTGCATGATGCAAGAGCAACATTGTTGCACTAATTTTCTGACAATAGTAAGGAAATTGACAACTGTATTGGGAATTTTACTAACACCATGCTTGAAGCGAAGCCTTTAGCAGAATAAAGTGTAAGGGAGACCGTTAAAGCATGGGCTAGTGTGATAGGAAGGAGAATCTCCACGGTTGTGAATGCATGAACATGTATTCATAAGTATACTGGTGAAATTAATGATGCCCATAATAGTTGTTTTAATTTGTGTAATTGGCGTTACTCTTTTATTATGATTGTTTGGATTTATTCTCTCTAAGAAGGGGTTAAATTGTAGATGTAAAAGAAAAACGTTAGGAACAAGTGGAAGAAGCAAGAAGAGAAAGGAGTATGAGATGGAAACTGTCATGGCTGGCATCTATGATGGAATTAAGGAGTTGGAGGAATCTAGAAGCAAGAAGCTGCACTCAATGAAAGACTATGGTGTAAAAGGACCTAGTTAAAGAGGTATAGATTGTGATTGAAGTAGCACTTTTCTCTAATGTCAAATTAAAGATGAACCAGGAGCTTCTGATGAACTGGGATCTGTGTTAATCCCCTAAGGATTTTGTTGCTCGTCACTATCTCCGGTCATTTAAATTGATTCAATATCACATAACATTTCAGAGCTAAATATAAAGCACGTTACGCTTCACAATAAAGGCTGACAAGAATTATAACCAAGCCGTGAAGGTTTATTGAAAAGTTAAAAGCATTACATAATGCATAATAAAGGGCAGGAATTCAGCCAGTTAGTCATTTGTCATATAAAAGCATGTCAGCACTCCAGACCATATCACTAGCTCAGTGTTATTTTAAAGACGACCATGTGATGCCAGTCAATGTCCATGTTTCAGTAAAAAAAAGGATCCTGTGTGCAATTTCTATATAAATATGTACTGTCCCATTCTTCTCATATGAACGCCTCGATTGTAGCCTGAGCAATTTCCCAAAACAGAAAGCCAAAGTATTTCGTTCCTCTTGGGACTTCTTTGAGACTACAAAATATGATGTACAAACAGATTAACACAGTGTTTATACAAATTAAAATCAATATACACAATTTAAAATCAAATTCCTACTGCCTACTACGGCAATGATTTCCAATTACGAAACGCTTTTTTAAGCACCACATAAGATAATAATATTACATTATGAAAACAGTCCTAAGATGTATAACAATCGAAGTGTCCTCTTATGTCAAAATTAGGGAAATGCCTGACAGCTGTTTTGGTCAAGTGTACATATGTGCAAACAAGTATGTTCACCGCTCCTCTCCTTTTGAACAGTCCGACCCCATAACACATATGTTGCATTCTGGGGGTCTTTGTGTATTTAGTTTTGACATTTTTGTACTTAGGCATTGGGGAGAAACACCATTTATGAATATGTACATCTTCCATACTTTAACCACTTTGAGCCCCTTTGTACACACGCTCCTTAGCTTATGGCTCACCTGCCGCCCAATCACACTGGGGGTCACTAATGTTTCAAATATAAGGAGTTTTTGTACACTGTCAGTCGCAAGTAACATTGATGAGCAGCTGACCGTTTCAACAGCTGCATGACACAGGTAAACCTGTGGATGCGGTCCAACTGCCTAAAATTGAACGGCGGAAAGACTGAGGTCTTGTTGCTGGGCTCTGATACATCATTTTGGTTACCTAGATGGTAGCCCTCCAGTCTGGGCGACTTCCCAGCCCAGTGCATAAGGTCAAAAATGTAGGATTAATTTTTGACGACAAGCTGACTTTCATCAATCAGATCAATACCCTCACCTCAACCATTTGGTTCATCCGAAAAATGATCCGGAAAGTTCGCCCTTTCATTCCGCCTGACTCCCTAAAAACACTGGTTACAACATTAGTCTTGTCCAGGTTGGATTATGGCAACGCCCTGTACATAGGGATCCAATCTCAGCATCTTCAAAGGTTGCAGTGTCTTCAAAACTCAGCAGCCATATTATTATTGGATATCCCTAGGTTCCAGCCTGCCTCCGACTGCTTAAGAGCCCTTCATTAGCTCCCAGTGAACAAGAGGATTACGTTTAAATCCCAATGCCTAGCCTTCAAAGTACTACACAGTGCTGGGCCTCACTTCTTGAGGATTCATTTGAAATGGCATTTGCCGTCTAGAAGTTTAGGATCCGCACATAGCAAACTTCTAAAAAACACCTAGGATCAAGAAAGCACACTGGGGCTGAAGAAGCTTTCTGTTAGGGACAGTCAATACATGGAACCTACTCCTGGTCGCCGTAAAAAACAGCCCTATGCTGCTATCCTTCAGGAAGGCGCTAAAACTTGGCCCTTCACCAACGAACACGTTATGTACAACCATATTGGCAACCTTACCTGGCCCACTTGACAGTAGCGCCTAGACGCCCCTGGGATTTGTGCGCTTTAAAAATGTATAATTCAATTCAAATCACTGTTAATCCTTACTCACATTCTAGGACCTTACCTGTTGCACTTTGACCTTAATTGGAATCCAAGTAATATTCCCTAAATATTACCAATCATGGTTGGAAAGAGGTATTGTTTTAATTTCATTACTGTAATGAGCAGTCCCCATCACTGGAGGCTATAGCACAATATTGATTCATGGAGACATTTTGTAATTCATATCAATGCATGAATTTATAACCCTAGATATTGAGGTGCCAAATGGCTGTTGGGCATAAGGATGACATGATGGGAATCCTATTCCTCTAGTACCTTTGATTGGAATTTCCAAGGTACAGTTGTCGCATGTAACAGTTATGACATGATTTTGAGTAATATAATAGATTTAGGTTGTTTTGATTATTTAAGTTTTCACCATGTACTTGTTTGCATGTATTGCATTAATGTACACTCAACCATAAAAGCTGTGATTAATTTCCCTAATGTTGACTTCAGAGGACACTTCAATCGTTATACACCTTAGGATTGTTTCCATATTGGAAAATTATCACCATATGTGGTGCTCAAATAAGTGTCTCGTGATTTGCTGTATTTGGAATTAGGAATTTGATTTTAAATTACATATATTTGATTTAATATGTATGAACACATTGTAAATCTGTCTGTACATATGTTTGTAGCCCGAAGATGTCCCATGGGGGCGAAACAAATTGGCTTTCTGTTTTGGACATTGCTCTGCCTAGAATTGAGCCGTTCTTATTAGAAGGATGAGCCCAAAAAGAATTGAATATAAATAGCACACATGAACCCTTTTTCCCACTGAAACATGAACATTGCCTGGCATCGTATGGCTGTAAAATAAAGTTGCGTTAGTGATCAGGGCTGGTGTGCTGAGTGATATTTAATTAGATTTGTGGTCAGGTGATTGCCTGCCAGTGGGCATATGGTCGCTAGTCCCTCATACTCCAGCACCCATTTTCCTTGACCAAAATAAATATGATAAAGTGATAAGTGCGAATTTAGTTGCCCCAGACATCCTATATAAATCATTTGTCTTATAAAGTGTGAGGCTCAAACAAAATGCAAATAACGAAATTGCAGAACAAGGTATAATTCAGCGTAGGTTAATAAGTTGTGAATCAGAGGTCAAACCGGCATAGTATCAACTTCTAAAAACCAGGGAAGAGTGACTCCGCAACCATTACAATGTGGCCTATTTTATAGGAATTTGAATAAAAGAACTATACATTTGGTGAGAATGTTCAGAAGTCTCACAGCCCCATCCAATCATAATAAAGAAATAACAATACAGTTTGAAATCCCATTTGTCACCTTTATCCCCCAGCTTCATATCATGCAGTTACCATACCAGGTGCTACTCAAACATCTAAATTATCAATATAATGTTGCTTGATAACATACAAGGAGAGGTTCTGATAAGGAAACCATTGCGGTCCCAATAGGCGGGGCCTTGAAACAATTCACTTCCGGTGGAATATTGTGCTTCAGAGTCCTTAAGAAGAGAATTATCATTTTATATCTGGGAAAGTGACAATATATTTTAAACATTGTGTACAAGGTTACTGGTGCATGAATGATCTGTGTGCAGAGTGATACAGAAATGAAAAGATGACTGCGTGCTGAAAGATAATTGCAGACTGCAACAACCTTTTTACAATTGAAAGCTACATTGACTAATGTTAACATAAGCTCAATTCCCTCAACAAATATCTTCATTTCAATTACATGTTAATTTTCTTTGCCGTGTTAAATTTATTATTCGAAAAATCATAAAATTCAATATCAAAATGTTTTTAAAAAACATCAGAGGGGGGATTGAAAGAGTTTACTTTATTGAATGTACAATAGTGTTAACACCCTAAGGGCCAGATGCACGACCCATTTTTGCATGCACAAACGGGTTAGCGACCCTTGTGCGCATGCACAAACTATTAAGGCCACGTAAAACCCTATTTAGCGAGTCCCAATTTATTTGCTACTCGCTAAATAGGATTTGCAACTCACAATTAGGAAGGAGCATTCTAAGGGCGTCCCTTCCTAATTGCGACTCGCTACCCTATGTAAGAATGTTTTACGAACGCAATTTGCAGTCGCAAAACACTCGCAATTTACTGCTCTCTTCAAGAGGGTGATAATGCACTAGCAAATGCAAGGAGTCCTCAGGGGACACCTTCCCGTTTGCAAATGCAGTGGAAAATATTTTTTAGGGGCAGCAAAGGTCCAAGGGACCACTACCTGCCCTTAAAAAATGAAACCAAAGCATTTTTTTTTTTTATGCCTCCTGTTTTCCTTTAAGGAAAACGGGCGGCATTAAAAAACACTGCTTTATTGAAAAGCAGCCCCAGACATGGAGGTCTGCTGAGCCCAGCAGTCCACCATACCTCTGAGGGCCAGCCTTTCCTAATGGGGTCGCAGATTGCGAGTGCCTCAAGAATATTGACGAGGCATGCAATTTGCGACCCCATTGGGAATCGCAATCAGTGTCTCTGACACTGTTGTACATGGCATTTAGCGAGTCGCTAAATGAGCCGGTCGTACATCTGGCCCTAAATAAAATGTAGTTGAACAAATAGATTATGTTGAGAAAACTGTGCTAATTCTAATGTTGGCCAATGTAGGACTTGACTGCAAAATGTTCAGTTCTGCATGATGCCATCTTTCCAGCATGTAGTCATATTTCCACTTCTGCCTCACCCTGCCCACATGCAATTTAGCTTTTTAAACAATCTTTTGAGATGTAATGCCACTTTCCCATGTACAGAATGATAGTTTTTTAGGTCTTGCCTAGCGTTGCAGCGCATGCGCTGCCCGCTTTGCGAGGAATGCTGTGTTAGGGTGTTTTTTAGAAGTGGTGTGGAAGCCCCGCCCATATTTTTCATTGCCTGGCGTCAACATCCATGGTAAAGGTTGGCTTCTGATTGAAAATGAGGCTTCTTAGTCCCTCCTTGTTACCGCCCTGTCTCCTTATGGGACCGCCCATCAGGACTGGATCGTTTACTTGCAGCATTATACTGTGTCCTTCAATTAGTGTTTAAGCACTTTTTTTGTCATTAGCGCAGAGGCGACAGTTTGTTCTTACTGCACCCACTGTCGCTCACACCCCAGTATTCAGCTGCCTCCCTACCGACATCCTGCTGGGTCTCCCCGTGGCCCTTTTCGGCTCCGCCGTCCTGTCTGCACACTTCCCCAAGGCCCTTCGTCCTATTCAGGCCCCGGCCGTCGCCATACTGCAAGACAGCCCTGCTTCAGTGCGCACCGAAGTGACTGACATAAACTGCCTCAACCATTGCCTTCATAGCCGTCGGCGAGGCGTCGCCGAGTGGGTTCTCACTTCGTCGTCTCAAAGAGGAGTTTTGCAGTCAGAGGTATGACTCCGGAGGAATTGGAGTAAGTATCACTGGTGTGGAGGCTAAGCCTAAGACTCACTCCTCTGTTTCTTCGGGGCCCAGGGGCCTTTCACCAACATGCCCGTGCGCTTCAAGTCTGTGTGTCACGCTCTCCTCGCTGTTGTTTAATTAGGCTTTTTCGCATTTGCACGTCGCGATAATCACGGAAGAGAACACACTACGAGGTGACGATGCCTGTCTTCAACAGACTCCCACTGAGAGCCAGTGCCCCCAGGGGAGGCAATACCAATTACCCGTACTTTAATAATAATTTAGCAATCACTTCGCTTGGGGCTTGGGTTAGTATCTAATACGTGGCACGCGCACCCTCACTAAACAAGATGTAAATGTGTTCATGAAGCCTAGGAAATTTTAATACTTGATACTGCTTCCTTGCCAGCACTACTTACTACCTATTGAATAAACACAGCGAGGCCTTGTAATCTCAGAGCAGGCGTGCAGCCGCGGCCGCAGACTTGCTTCCCTATGGTTTCCTATAGATCAGGGGTACTCATAGTACGGCCCGGCAAGCCTTCCTGGGCGGCCCGCGGACCTTGCAGACACCTGTGTTTTAAAAAATAATAATTAAATAGTGTTTGCAAATACAGCCGCAGCAGCGCGGACTCAGACTCTGCTCTGTGGGGGCCGGGGGATTCCAGTTTGTCAGAGGGGAGCTGTAGGGGCCTAAGAGGTGAAATTCCACAAAGCCTCATTAACATGATGTAAATGGTCTTTTATAGATCCATGAAGTACTTGGTGCGGCTGTGTGTGTGCACGAGCTGAGGAACCTGTCGCTGCCCGGGTTGAGGGCTGACACACACACACACAGGTGAGAGGACAGAGAGGGAGGGAAGCAAACAGAGAGAGTGGGAGGGAGACACAGAGGGAGGGAAGGAGGGGGGGAGACACAGAGGGAGGGAGGCGAGGGAGGGAGGGAGGGAGACACAGAGGGAGGGAGGGAGACACAGAGAGATGGAGGGAGGGAGACACAGATGGAGGGAGGGAGACAGAGGGAGGGAGGGAGGGAGGGAGAAACAGAGAGAGTGGGAGGGAGACACGGAGGGAGGGAGACACAGAGGGAGGGAGGAGAGGGAGGGAGGGAGACACGGAGGGAGGGAGGGAGACACAGAGAGATGGAGGGAGGGAGACACAGAGAGATGGAGGGAGGGAGACACAGAGAGAGTGGGAGGGAGACACAGAGGGAGGGAGGGAGACACAGAGAGGGAGGTAGGGAGACACAGAGGGGGGAGACAGAGAGGGAGGGAGGGAGACACAGAGAGAGGGAGCGAGACACAGAGGGGGGGATACAGAGAGGGAGGGAGGGAGGGAGACACAGAGGGAGGGAGACATAGAGGGAGAGGGAGACACAGAGGGAGGGAGGGAGGGAGGGGGACAGAGAGGGAGAGAGATATAGAGGGAGGGAGGGAGGGAGACAGAGAGATGGAGGGAGGGAGACACAGAGAGATGGAGGGAGGGAGACACAGAGGGGGGAGGGAGGGAGACAAAGAGAGAGGGAGGGAAGGAGACACAGAGAGATGGAGGGAGGGAGACACAGAGGGGGGAGACAGAGAGTGGGAGACAGGGAGGGAGACCCCGGGGAGAGGGAGGGAGACACAGAGGGAGACAGAGAGGGAGAGTGGGAGACATGGAAGGGAGACAGGGAGGGAGACAGAAAGGGAGGGAGGGAGACATAGAGGGATGGAGGGAGACAGAGAGGGAGGGAGGGAGACACAGAGGGAGAGTGGGAGAGAGGGAGGGAGACACAGGGGGAGGGAGACACAGAGGGAGGGAGGGAGGGAAACAGAGAGTGGGAGACAGGGAGGGAGACACAGAGGGAGGGAGGGAAACAGAGTGGGAGACAGGGGGGGAGACACAGAGGGAGAGTGGGAGACAGGGAGGGAGACAGGGAGAGAGTGGGAGACAGGGAGGGAGTCACAGAGGGAGGGAGGGAGACAGAGGGAGGGATGGCGACACAGAGGGAGGGAGGGAGACACAGAGGGAGGGAGGGAGACACAGAGGGAGGTAGAGGGAGGGATAGAGGGATGGAGACACAGAGGGAGAGAGGAGGGAGAGAGAGGGAGAGAGAGGGAGGGAGAAAGAAGGAGGGAGAGAGAGAGAGAAGGATGGAGAGAGAAGGAGGGAGAGAGAGAAAGATGTGTGTATGCCGGGTCTGGTGGCTCAGTGGACGAAGGCGTCTGCTGCAGGGACCTGTGTTTAACCTCACAGTCACAATTTTTTTTGCTTTAGCCCCACCCCCTCCCCCTCTGACCCCACCCCCACCGGTGCGGCCCTCGGCCACAAACCACACTGTAAATTTGGCCCCCGAGAGAAAGTTTGAGAGTACCCATGCTATAGATCCTTGAAGACGTAAATCAAATTATTGTGAGGACTGCCAGCCGCAGCTCTCGCTGAAGTATCGCAGGCACAATTCGCAATAGAAATATTTATAATCATACTTTTTGAAGGGGTTCTGAAATCCTTTCCTGCTGTTTTGGTGTTTATGTAACATTGTGCCTTTTGCTCATGGCTTGTCTATGTCTAATACACTCTAAAACAAGCTGTTAGAAGTAAGGGCTGTTAGATCTGCTCTCCATGTGTTCGTAAAACACTCTAATCCGGGCTAGACATGTCACACTCGTGTATGTATGCGGCGGCGGTGTGGGACCAATAGTTAAAATGCTACATTTGTCTGTGCCTCAATTTAAAAAATATTTTTAAAAAGGGGGATTACCTGGCCTCCAATTCACCTTACTGTGATTTCATTTAGCAGGTTTCAGATGCAACACATTCAGTTGTTGTACCTTACTTTAATAATTGTAATAGTTTTAAATCATCTTCAAGCAACATTATTTTTCTTTGATGAAAAAAGATGCATATTAATTTTTTTGGAAAATAATTCATCAATATAATGTGAAACAAATTTGTGCTAAATATAACAAAACATTAAAACATGTCAATACATTACAACTCCTGTACACTTTTAAATGGTTACACCAGTCAATATTGTTAACAATCAGCCTGCCTGTACCAAAGTTATTAAGACTTTGTGTTTTTTAAGGAAAGCAGACTAACTACGGGGAAATTCAGATTTTCGTTCTCTCTACGGGTATACTTTTTGTTGGTAAACCCTCACAAGAGTCCAACTCAATTGGTTCTGTTAGAAATGGGATTTCTGGTTGGCTAAGGCTTGCGCCAAAGTCAGGCAGAAACCACCATTCTAAGTCAGGGCAAGGCAGTCACCCGCCAAGATAACCCCTGCTCACCATCTTGGTAGCTTGGCACGAGCAGTCAGGCTTATCTCAGAGGCGATGTGTAAAGCATTTGCGCACGCACCCACTAGCAACAACATCCAAGGCCCCCCACAAAAGGAACTCCACACAAGGTTATATAAAAATAGCCTTTGTATTATCAAAACACATCAGAATCAGAATCACAGGATGTACATTGTGCCAAATAGCACGGGCAAGATTTACAAGGGATTATATGTACACAGGACAGGGCCACATGGACCACTGTCAGGAATAAGCACTTGGTAGAAAATAGCACTTTGTAGAAATAACAATTAGCACATAGAACATATCATAACTGTAGCACCAAATAACACATGTAGCACACAACCAGTAACCACTGGAAAAGGTAAGAACCACCTACGCAACCCTAACCACCTTAGGAAAATATTACGCAGGGAACCATGAACACACTAGTATAACTATACTAGGAAGAACAACCCCCTAACCTTGAAAACACATTCAGTGGTATAGGCTAGACACATGACGTATAAAAACACATTCAGTGGTGTAGGTAAGCAACTTTGTACATGATGCATAAAAACACATTCAGAGGTACCAGAACACAGGGTGAGCAAAACATACTACACACAGTACATTTCCTAGCACCCAAAGCAGCACATAAATCACATTTAAAGTCCAGGTTGCGCCACTGGGCCAACACCTAAATGTAGCAGCTGCCCACTACTTGCTGGGCAGCTGAGGACAGGGACAGGGCCTAAACGCTGCAGCTGGCACTAAGTGCTGCGCAGCTGGGGAAGGCCAAGGTAGGGATGAAGGAGAGCGTCTCACTCCTAAGTCCAAGAACAAGTCCCTAGAAGAAAGAACATAAACGGTGCAGCTGCCCACTAATTGCTGGGCAGCTGGAAACCGAACTGCGACATGGGCTCTCACTGGTCCTAGGACAAAGACTGCACGGAAATGTGCAGAGGATTGGAGCCCTCTGGCTCTAGAAATAATCATACCACCCTAGGAGCACACTGGCTCCTGAGACAACACTTGCCCATCGGTGGAGCCCTCTAGGCTTTCTGAATCAATGTGTGCATGGGAGCACTCTGGCTCCTTAAAGAAATAAATGTCCCCATCGTTGGAGCCACGGGGCTCTGGGAATCAGCTCTGCCCCTGGGAAGAACTGTGGGGGGGAGCATGGGCCCCTCAGGACAAACTGCGCCCCACTGAGCCATCCGGCTCTCGAAATACTGTGTACCAAGGAGCCATCTAGGCTCTGCAAATACTGGGGGGGGCTTTGTTGGAGCCACAGGGATCAGCAAGTCACTAATAGCACACATGGCCCCCTGATAAACTGTGGGCCCCATGTGGGCTTCTGAGGGGAGGCTCAACAACGTTGGAGCGGCCCGCTGCCAGACGAGGCCACTCTGACTCTGCCTCTCCACCCCCCCACTCCGGTCGACTTCACTAACCAGCTCTTTGAGGCTGCAGGTCTCCTCTGGCGGCGGGGCTCTCTCTTCACTAGAGGAGCCCGCACCCTCGCAGAGACACTTGCGGCGCAGGGCGGCCCTTCGCTCCTGGGGGCCCGCGCTGCCGTTGGCGGCCGCAGCTGCCTTTGTTCTTCACCCGGGCCCCCCTCCTCGGAGCCCCGGGACTCTGGACATGAGGAGGCGGGGTGGGCTCCCGGCCTCCTCTTTCTCAGCACGCAACTTACGGCGGGCAGCATCTCCGGTCTCCCTCTCCACATGGGAGACCGGTAATGCAGGCAATGGCTTCCCCCAGGCAGGGGGAAGCAGAAGTGACATAATCCAGGCCACGCCCACAGTCAGGCGGGCTCGGGCCTGGCTTCCGGTTTCGCCGCGCCTTGTTATTCTGAAATTACGTCACAAACGTGATCGTTAATGAACAAGCAGGAAAGGAATATATGAATTTAAGCAAAATACTCCAGTGTATCAAAACATTGTATTTATTTGTGTTTATATCAAAGTTTTTTTCAATTTCTTTTCATGTTTTTTTGGCAACTACCACAAAGCTGATAATTTAAATTCTTATTAACAGCAGTGCAAAAACACCTTTTGCTCGAATAATGGATAATTGAAACACCATTACAGATGAAAATCAACCATATTATTCCATCTACTACATCATCCCACAAATGAAAAATACGCAAAACGGTGCTAGATGTCGACGTTTCGGTCCCTCGTTGGTCTAGGCGATCCGTAGGACCATCATCAGGACGATGAAGTTGCACAAATATACATTTATTCTAAAAAACATAAGATTCTACTTTATTCCTGCACAAAAAGGTATCGTTTGTTCACACATAAAGAAAACAAATATAAGAAAATAATATAAATCCTCAGTAAATCAAAGTGCTACCCAAAAAAACACAAATAGTGACACTTCAAAGGCATGCCACCAACCATCAGTGTACTCAAGACCACACTCTGACAAAACTACACTAACAACGGCAATAGCACCAAATAGCAATAGCACCAAAAGGGAAGACTATTTCAGGGAGGCTAAGTTGCTGTCTACAAAATTGGTTATGAGGTCGTATCCATATCGGCTGGTTAAGAAAGCTATGAAAAGGGCATGGTACTATGACAGGCAGGCATTGGTGCACAAAGAGGAGAACATACATGATGTGATTGAGGTTACACAACCCATAACATGTGTAACTACCTTTGGTACAGAGTCCAACGCTATCACCAAGATAATAAGAAACAACCGGCACCTTATTAAAAAGGTCGAACCACATTTAAGTCTACCCCGGTTCGCCTTCAAAAGGGCAAGAAACCTTCGTGACTACTTGGTAAGGGCTTATAATAAACCAGTACCCATGACAATACAGAATATCTGGGGACTTCCCCCTGTGGTAGGACATTTTCCCTGTGGCAATTGTACTGCGTGCGCCACCACTGTCACTATTAAGGGTTGTAATCTCAATGGAAAAGAATTTGTGTTTCATCATCATTCCAATTGTCTAACAAAAAACGTAATATACTGCATACAATGTCCATGCTCCCTATCATACATTGGAAAAACACCCCAGGAAGTGAAAAAACGTATTGTACAGCACCAGTCGCGTATTCGTTGTAATGTGTTGAATGCGCCCCTGGTAGAACATTACCAACAGATGTCTCATATGCCTACACAAATGCAATGGTTTGTTTTGGATGTTGTAAAAAACAATAGGAGGAACACTAATGTGGATCGTTTGTTGACTCAAAGAGAAAACAAATTAATATGGACCTGCAATACAGTTGAAAATGGTTTAAACTCAGTCGTTGAATGGCATACTTTAGCAACTTTTTGAAGCAGGTACCATTGAACCTATCTAACAGGTCAACTTTAACCTGGTGATCTGTTTGACCTTTTTTTATTCTGGCTTCGTTTTCACCTTCCTAACAATTTGATCAGTCTAGATGGTGCGCATATGACTACATTATGATATTTCAACATGGCCACCGAATCCGACTTTCCAGTAACTGTTGTGTCTATGGTAGGAGCCTTTTGTAGGAGTGTTATCAGGAATCTAGGTTGCAACGGACAATTGAGTTCCATTTCACTATTATTTTTGATCCATTTTTATTATTCATTTTTATGAATCATTTTTTCAAATCGCTCCATTAACTCGTAACTTTTTCGCATACGTCTATCCGCTGTGTAAAATAGATCATAGATACTAGAATTTTTTCTAAAGGTATCCAGTTATCATAGGGAGACATAGCAAGTAACTAGATTGAGAACGCTATTCTTATTTCAATTATCTAGTCCACTACAAGATGGCCGCGACTATTTGCAGCCATATTACGTCATCTTTTACAAGGAGGTCCCACTCTTTAATCTAAACGAGAGTAATGGTTCCGCACTCGAACTCGGGGAGTTGAGGATCACGGATTCAGTGGCACGGATCTGGCAGTTTCCAAATAAGTAAGCCAGTTACGCTATGGGCGGTAGCATTTAAACCGCTGTTGGACTCTGTGAGTCTATTAATTACTGCTTTTGGACTAAGACTCTGCTTATATTGCAGGTGTTGAGAGGCGGTTTTGAAATGCAAAGTAAGTAATTAGACACGTGTGGTGGTGGCGCATGGGCTCTAACTTTGTTAATGGTTTGGATGTAGATAAGCAGTTAGACTAAGGAGTTTTTTCATCCTTTTTTCAGATGGGAAACAACAATAGATTTAGACTATGTGAGTATTTTCTTGTCCTATGTAGGACCTCTGTTAACAGCATACAGAGGACTTAAGCCTATTAACTTAACTTTTAAATATGCTCTTTCTAGAACTTGGGCAGATTGATATTGCTCGATAAGAAGGACACCCCTCTAGTAATTCTCACACTTACATGTAAGTGTCATGCTGTTTTTAAGTGCCGTTGTTAGTGTAGTTTTGTCAGAGTGTTGTCTTGAGTACACTGCCGGTTGGTGGCATGCCTTTGATGTGTCACTATTTGTGGTTTTTGGGTAGCACTTTGATTCACTGAGGATTTATATTATTTTCTTATATTTGTTTTCTTTATGTGTGAACAAAC
This sequence comes from Lissotriton helveticus, assembly GCF_964261635.1. NCBI lineage: Eukaryota > Metazoa > Chordata > Amphibia > Caudata > Salamandridae > Lissotriton > Lissotriton helveticus. Next base: position 795,530,929 of record NC_136072.1, read on the forward strand.
GATACCTTTTTGTGCAGGAATAAAGTAGAATCTTATGTTTTTTAGAATAAATGTATATTTGTGCAACTTCATCATCCTGATGATGGTCCTACGGATCGACTAGACCAACGAGGGACCGAAACGTCGACATCTAGCACCGTTTTGCGTATCTTTTCATTTGTGAGATGATGTAGTAGATGGAATAATATGGTTGATTTTCATCTGTAATGGTGTTTCAATTATCCATTATTCGAGCAAAAGGTGTTTTTGCACTGCTGTTAATAAGAATTTAAATTATCAGCTTTGTGGTAGTTGCCAAAAAAACATGAAAAGAATTTGAAAAAAACTTTGATATAAACAAAAATAAATACAATGTTTTGATACACTGGAGTATTTTGCTTAAATTCATATATTCCTTTCCCGCTTGTTCATTAACAATCACGTTTGTGACGTAATTTCAGAATAACAAGGCGGTAGAAATAATTCCTTTATGGACAATTGTATTTTGTTATTGATTATACCCAGTTCCTGTGGGATAATTGGGTGGCTCTATAGTATTTAGAATGAGGAATGCAGCCATGAGGGGCGACTACCTAAATGACAGGGCAAGTTTAGAATCAAGCGCTTTCCAGGCGCTAGGGCAAGCAAAAAGGTCACTAAAGATAAAGGAGAGATCCTGGGGCAAGGAAAAGGAGCAGCCAGCTCCCAGCAAAGCAAGTCCCCCAGTCATCCAGACAAGGCAGAGGGGTCCCCAAGAAGTCCTGCAATATCCAGGCCCTCCAGGGGCTGGGCAGGGCCCAGGGAAGCAAGCCTTCCCCTGGGCCCCAGCAGCAGCACGCCCCTGGTAGATTCTAGTCAGGAAAACAAGAACATTGAGCATGAGGTCACAGCCTCATTTTATACAGAAAATCCCTTTGTCTCTAGGGTGTAGGGTGGGGGCAAAACCAGATGCAGCTGGTTTGGGAGCACTCTGATGGGCTCAGCCCCTCTCACTATTCACTGGCTAGGCTAGGGTCATTAGACGCACCACAGGGGGCGGAGCCAGCATTGTGTGGGGAAAGCCCAGCCCTATTCAGGTCCCAGGTGCAGCCCCTCCCTGCCATCAACATGCAGATCTCCCCGTTCACCACCGGGGCAGACCCATCCAGACTCCAGGAGCCTGGCACACCAGCCAGCTCCAGCCAATCACAAGCCAGCACATTCACTGCACAGACAGGCCAACTTCTAGAAGTGGCACTTCCACACTAGTCACAATTATGCCGCACACATCATCGCGCAGCATTCAATCACACGAATCCGCATATACCAAACTCGCACCTGCACTCCCCACGCATCAGGAATTACCATGGACACACACATTCCCCATGCATTCCTATGGGAGGGCAGGCCAATCTCACACACGCACTCAGAGAGCGTACGCACTTTACACTGCACCACAGTGCTAAAGTGCGCAAAGACCAGAAATCATTATAATTATGTAACACTAAAAAGGCAAAAAGTTCAGGGGTGAACCTGCCAGAAGGGCCAAGTCCAACACGTTCCCTCATAGGTTCAAAGGAAAAAAGCCGATGCGTTTCCAATCCCCTTCGAAGTTTGGGGATTATCGTCAGGGCTGAGCCACGGTGTAATCTATAAATTGTAAAAAAAATAAGAGGGGAGGGTGAAAAAACAACACCACACATTAAAACACTGTTTTTGCACTTCCCTTCTATTTGTATTCCATTTTTAAACAACAGTTGGTGTACCTGATGTTTATTGAAGTGACTAGCATTCGCTGTGCACCTTCTTTAATGTACTTGAGACACAATGGCCAGGTACCTAAAGATATTGCAATAGATTGTGTAAATGATCGAGTCTGACAGTTCATGGTTCGTTCTTAATAATCACTCAATAGGGAGGAGCTTCGCGCGCAACCGGGATGGTCGCGTGAGCACAGGGCTCCCGGACCTTCGTCACCTCCGGCACTTATCCTGACTATAATCCTGGTTCTGACGACAGATCATTGAAGATGCAACCCAGCTGATTTGCTAGCTGCTTTCAAAAATTGATTTGGTGTACGGGAACCGATTTTATGATAACCTGAACTTTCCTGGCCTGCTCCACGGATCTGCCCCGGGCTCGAGTTGATATCTGCCTAAGCGGTAATTGAACAACAGTGGTTGCCCCTGATCCGACTCTCGACCCTGGATGTGGCTTTCGGTTTCGTTTTTGGTCCGGATCCTTCTACGCCGCGGATTTGACCCCGCTGCCTAAGGACTGCTTTACTTCATGGTCCTAATCCAGGGCCGGGACTGTACATCATCGTGTTGTGTGACGTGAGACACACTGTCCTTTGGATGAGCATCCGTGAGTGATTTTGACGTCGCCATTTTCACCAGATCTCAGGGTCCCCTCGGGGACATAGCTTCCAAGATGGCCGGCAAGCCCGAAGTTGAAAAGCGAAAGACCAAGACTGTTCACCGTGGGGGCTCCATACAATCCAATGTCATGGATCGATACACCCATCCTAAGGGATCCCACGGTGGAACGGGCGCGCATCCGGTGGACAAGGGAGATGGTTCTACGGTGGACGACGACCTGACTGCACGATGTTATGGGCGCCATTGTGAGTATGAAGACCTCAATCGGTGTGCAGTATGAAACCCTGGCTCAAAAACTGGACACAGTGGCGATTGATGTCAACTTGATCAGGGCGGATTTAGCTAAAACGAATGAAAAAGTTAAATCCCTGGACTTGAAGACTTATAGCCTCACGACGGATGTCTCCGACCTACAGACGGAGGTCTGTAATTTACGGTCCTCTAATGATTTCTTCTCCCGCCGTCTGGAGGATTTTGAAAGTCGTGCTAGGCGGAACAACGTCCGTATTGTGGGTGTCCCTGAGAATTCCGACAACTTAAATGTTGACCTCATCGTGGAGGACCTCATCGTCAACCATCTTGCACCCAAAGGCCTGAGTAAATTCTTTGCGGTGGAGCAGGCGCACAGAGTGCTGGGTGGTAAACCTAAGCTGGGTGCTACCCCGCGGCCCATAATTGCTAGGATATTTAATTTCCGTGATCGGGACGCTATCCTGCAGGCGTCGCGATTGGGTGGCCCCACGAAATTTGAGAATACGACGGTGAGTTTCTACCCAGACTTCACTCAGTTGGTGCAGAAACAGAGGATGGGGTTTCAGGGAGTGAAGAGACGATTGAGAGACAGGGACATGAAATACGCAACGCTGTTTCCAGCTCGGCTACGTGTGGTACACGGAGATCGGACGTTCTTCTTTGATCACCCTGAGGCTGCAAGTGACTGGCTCGACACGCTGCCCAGGCGGCAGGACCATCCTGAACACTCTGGTGGAGCTGGGGGTGGCCCGATGGAGCAGGAATAGTAATGGGACTTGGTTCGCTGGACTTCATATAGATTTTTCAGCTATGGTTTTCGGATCCTTTAATTTGCTTTTATTGAGCTGGTTTTCCAGGGGTGGCGGAGGACGTGGGTCTCTTCCTCCTCGGGAGTTTCTTTTCGTAGATTAGTTATTTGCTAGGGCGACAGGCACACTGCAAGTTGGGGGGGCCTTCGAGTCTAATGCAGGGGTGCAGGGTGGGGGGTATTGTTTCCAGGGTAGACTGGGGGGAGGAGGGGGGGAAGTTGTTTCTGTTTGGTTCATTTCAAGGCACTATATTGATGGACTTTTGGACTTGGCTGTTGCGACTAATGTGGGGTGGATGCTGCGACCATGTCCGGGATGGGGGGTAGGGGGCTAAAATTGCTATCTTGGAATGTTAACGGGTTGGGGGACAGGATAAAACGTGGTGTGGTGTTACAACTCTTGAGACGTCTCTCCCCTGATATCGTGCTGTTGCAAGAGACACACTTGAAAGGCAATACATGTCATGCTATGAATCGAAGGGGCTACCGTCTCCTTGCGCACTCCGGCTTCACCACTGGCTCTAGGGGGGCCGGTATCCTGGTCAGGGCCTCCCTCCCCCTCGAGATCGACGCCGTCATTCTTGACGACAGGGGGCGGTATGCCGCCATTACTGGACGGTGGGAGGGGAAAGTCATCTCTCTGCTCTCCGTTTATGTCCCACCTGGCCTTCAGGCTACGACCTTTGCTGATCTGGGGAGGGTGATACTGGGGCTCCCAGAAGGCATTCTTGTGGTGGGCGGCGATTTCAACTCAGTGGTCTCTGGGAATAGCGATCGCTACCCATCTAGAGATCTTGGGAGGTCCCAGCCTCGGCTGGTTGGCTTCCTTGACACTGTGGGATGGATAGACTGCTGGAGGCTGCTACACCCTGGACATTTGCAATACACCTTTCACTCTGGTGCACACGGTAGCCTCTCGAGACTAGACTATATCCTGATGCCCGCAACACAGGCCCCGTTGGTTAAAGAAATCAGACACTTGGCTAGGGGTATTTCAGATCACTTCCCCTTATGGCTTGTAATGGAAACTGGGCCGGGAACTGAGGGCCAGGGAGCCCCGATCAACCCTTGGTATCTCCGTGACCCTAAGATCCGAACGGAACTGATCAAATCACTCGACCATTATTTTGTGGATAATGTGGGGTCTGTGTCATCGTCTGTCTCGCTATGGGAAGCCTATAAGACCGTCATCCGCGGTCACGCCTTATCGTTAATTAATGACGCTAAGAAGCGTAAGTGCAAGGCAGTGGTCTGACTTGAAACTGAGATATCAGACATAGAAAGAGACCTGGAATCTGATGTTACCCAGGACAGGTTGCACCTTCTCAGCCTCAAACAAACTGACTATAGAGCATTGGTCACTGATGCCGCTAAGGTGATGAGTAGGGAGCAGCAGGGCCGTTTGTATGACGTGGGTGACAAGGCCGGAAAGTTGATTGCTTGGTTGGACAAGAGGGAGAGGGCTAGTCGTGTGGTTCCTTTGATTGAGAAGGCGGGTGGTGTGAGAGTGACTGACCCAGTTGAGATTGTTGGGTGTTTTTCTGAGTATTTCCAAACCATGTACTCTCCAGTATCGGATAGACCGGAACAGGACTCGCATCTGCTTCTTCGGGATATTGCTTTGCCCTGCTTGTCGGATCTGGATAGGGAGCTGATGGACGCGACACTCTCCGTCGAGGAGGTCGCGGCCGCGGTTCGCTCTGTGAGATCCGGGAAGGCCACGGGTCCGAATGGACTTCCCATTGAACTTTATAAGCTACGTCCAGATAAAATAGCACCGCATCTTCGCTCTATGTTTTTAGAATCGCTAGAAGCTGGTACCCTACCGTATGATCAACGACTTGCATCTATCGTTGTGATCCATAAGGAGGGGAAGCCACGGGATTGCTGCACGTTGTACAGGCCCATCTCGCTCTTGAACGCCGAACCTAAGATCCTCGCAAAAGTGCTTGCGAATCGCTTGATAACTGTTGTCTGTGACCTGATTCATCTGGATCAGTCCGGGTTCATTCTGCACCGTAATACGGCACTGAACCTTCGGCGTCTACATGGCGCCCTTGCGAGAGCGTCCTCGCTGCGTGAATCGGCCATTTTGGCCTCTTTGGACGCCACAATGGCGTTTGATACGCTGGAATGGCCATATCTTTGGGCTGCCCTCGCCAAATTTGGTTTTGCCCTGTTTTCAACAGTTGGGTGAAATTACTATATCATGACCCCTTGGCTCAGGTGGTCGTTAATGGTCGTGTCTCTGGCTCGTTTTCTCTCGGGAGGGGTACTCGCCAGGGGTGCCCGTTGTGCCCGCTTCTTTTTGCCCTTGCTCTGGAACCCTTGGCGGCTTGGCTGAGGTGGGAACCGTTAATGAAGGGTATACGTTGGACCCCCGACTTCGAGGACAGAGTGTTGCTCTATGCTGACGACATCCTGCTATACCTCTCGTCACCTCGGAAGTCGCTAATAGTGCTATTCGATGTATTGACTTCCTTCGGTAAAAACTCTGGCCTTGTGATCAATTGGTCTAAGTCCTGCGTGTACGTTCTCTCGGGAGATTCTCCTCTCTTGCCGCGTGGGGGCCCAATACAGGTGGTACACGTGGGTTTCAAATACTTGGGGGTGTTTATTACCTTGGATCCTGTTGTTCGCTTTGAACGTAACCTGCTACCCCCGCTTCGGCGCCTGCGGTCCGATGTTGAGGCATGGCGTAGACTTCCGTTGTCCCCGCTCTATGCCCTCCAGAATACTTTTGATGCCATCCCGGCCAGTTACTTTCGAGAGGTCGAAAGCTTGCAGAGACAACTGATATGGGGAGGGCGGTCCCGCATAGCCCTTGCCAAGTTAACGCTTCCTTGGTATGACGGTGGAATCGCTCTCCTGGATATTAAGCGCTACTACTGGGCCTCCCAGCTGGGGGCGATTAACCACTGAATGTACGACCCCGCGTCGAATCCCGCGTTCGAAATGGACAGATGGTTGCTGCCTGGTGGAGACTACAACAGGGCGCTTTATACGAAATCCGCTGGGAGGACGCTTTCTGGCCCTACCAAGATAGCTGTGCAGGTATGGCATCGTGCCAATGATGCGATGGGATGGAAGGATAGACTCACACGTGCAACCCCTCTTTACGCTTCCGAGAGGCTAGGCTCCCTGTGGAAGACGAAAGGTTTTGATAGATGGGACGTTATTGGTATAGGCAGTGTGAATGATGTATGGACTAAGGACCGGGTTAAAACCTTAGAGGAATTGAGACTGGAGTATGACTTGAGTGACAAGGAGTTTTTTAGATATGCTCAGATCCGACACGCGTTGATGGCGGTTTTTCCTCCGGGCACTACTGTTCCGGAGGCTTCGCCGCTTGAGGATCGGGTGCTTGACGGACACGTTCCCGACAGTACGATTTCGCTTATTTACAAGAAGCTGATAAACAATAGGACCGACCTTCTACAGCGCCTCAGGGAAGCTTGGACCGGTGATGGCTTGGAGTTAGATGACGAGGACTGGCAGTCGGCAATATCCTCTCCGAAAGAAGTTGCAATTCCGGCCCGCCTCCGGTTTGTACAGCTTAAGATTCTTCATAGGATCTATGTTACCGGTCCACGCTTGGTCAGTATGGGTTATGCTTCGGATGGGCTGTGCAGGCGTGGTTGTGGCCTCTTGGGCACTTTTCTCCACATACTCTGGGAGTGCCCGGTGGTTGTTCGTTTTTGGAATCGAGTGCATGCAGTGATGGAAGAGGTCACGGGTGTTGCGTTGTTGCCTGAAGCTAGACGATGTTTGCTGAATGTTTGGGAACCCAATGACTATGATTTGGCCCAAACTCATTGGGTGACCCTTGGCAATATGATCGCTAAGAGGGACATCGCCCAGTTGTGGGGCTCTCAGAGGCCGCCCACAGTCCTGGCCTGGAAGGAAAATATGGATTGGTGCATGTTCAGAGAGAAGACGGTGTATGTTGTACGTGGCAGGCCCCGCAAGAGGGCAAGATTTGGGGTCGATGGAACTCCTACCGGGGAGACATCTGTGCACCTCCCTTCACACACTTAGTGGCGGATCCTCCTTCCCCTTGACCCGACATTCCTCCTATTGTGGTGTTTGGATTGTCTCCGGACTTGCCACATTCCTCTTTCCTCCCATCCTGTAACGTCAATGTTTGTATTATGATCTTATGCTTTCCCCCCCGCAGGACGCTTCGCCATTCGATTGATTGTATTGCCTTGTTATTTTTCTTGTTTATGTTGTTAAAAGTTTTAATAATAAGAAATATAAAAAATAATTAAAAAAAAAAAATAATCACTCATAGAAACTTAGGGGTCCATTAGGATGGCGGGTGGACAAAGTGCAAAATGGGACCGCCCGCCATCGGAGCGGCGGTCCCGCCTTGGCCATTAGGATGCGCCCGCCACACTGGCGGGCGCATCCTGTATTTTTACCATTGCGGCAGACGGTGCTGAAAGCGCCGCCCGCCGCAATGGTAAAAATGCACGTTGTGCATTTCAAAGCACAACATGACAGGCACCGCGCGGTGCCTGCCATGTTGAACTTTGAAATGTGGGGGGGGTACCATAGGAACCCCCTATGTGCACCCCCAACCCTCCTGAGTCCCAGGGGGCCCGCAGCAGGCCGCCACAGGGAGTCTCCGCAAAGCCCATCATAATATGGCTGGCGGTGTCTAATAGACACCGCCACCATATTAAACATTTTCCACCCCGTCCGCAAGGCGACTGGGGTGGAAAAGCGGCGGCCGGTCTTTCTGTCTGCCACGGTCCCCCCGCCATACCAATATGGCGGGGGGAAATGGGTGGCGGGCGGCAAAGGATGTCGGGCGGATCGTCACCGCCCGCATGGCGGTGGCGATCCGACCGACATCCTAATGGCCCCTTACTTGGCCAATAAACGTTTCTCATGTGTGTTTTCAAACTGATTCTCTTGCCTCACGCTGGGACATTTCCATTCCTATACATGTTTATTTAACTGATTGAGGCCGCCCGAAAAATGGCAGTGACCCCTATTTTTTAATTTAAAAAATAAGTATACCAGCAATAATACTATGCAATGTATAACATGATTTTGTTGTATGGTTGTGCATTGTCAAGATGTAACCCGTGAGTTTCCTCATGTTCATGCACGACACAAGTCGGCCTTCTATTCATATCTTCTGTTATTCTCACTTTCTTGTGTCCAAAACGTTACGTTTTTGCAGAATATCTCCAGTATGTTCACAATAATGATGAAGTGACACTCACTGCATCGTTCTTTTTTCCTACAAAAACTGTGTTACATGAATGATTCCTGTACTAAATTATCGTTGTATCTATTGTTGTCTGCCCTTTACCAGTTGTCATTTTATAGATGAAGAATGGGAACTCCATCCATGTCGATGCTATTTGTTCAATCCGACTTCCATTTTATGGCAACAAATGAGGATCTTGATAAATGCTCAGAAGCAGGTAAAGTTGTAGATAGAGCTTTATTGATGCAACCATCAACCAGGAAACACAGCAACTGACTCTTCAGGAGAAAACATAACATTCTGACAATGATGTCAGGAAGGCAGAGCAAGTAAGGTTCCATTAAAGAGACAGTAACCTAAGAACAGTAACCACAACACATCCCCTTCCCAATAAATGAAACAGACAGGAAATGCATAAGTCTTCACAAGAATAAAAACAGGTAAAAGAAAAAAGTTAAGTCATTACATAATCATTGAATTTCCGAGGAAGGTGAGTAGCCCTCCCAGAAACGGTTCTTTGATAACGAGGAGAAGAAGCAACACTAGGATTGCAAGAAGAACTGGAACTGCTGTTGGGATAGAATTTAACAGCATCACATTTGGCCAATTTAGACATGTTCCAAGTGCAATTATTGTCTAAAGTGACAACATTCTTCTTGATGGAGACAATGGTGAAAGGACCAGTGAAGTTTGAGACACCCTTATGACCACACTTGGATTTCTTCCCCAGAACACGATCACCCACATTCCACTTCCTGAGTTTGACATGCATCTTAGTATCATAACGTTGCTTATATTTCTGCTGATACTTTGTCAGCGCTTCCCTCCTTCTCACCTCTTTTTCCACACTGTCACCACAACCCTTCTCAGGAAGCCAGGTAGGATTGAGTTTGGAACAAGCTAACCTACCCCTCAAAGCTTCAAAAGGGGATCTCTGCATGACAGCTTTGGGGGTTGTGCGGTGCGCCCACCACGTCTCCCTCAAGACACTGCTAAAGGAAACTTTGGAATCCAAAGCCCTCTGTGCACAACTCTTCACAACTCTATTCATCCTCTCCGTGAGACCATTAGCTTGTGGAGAGTAAAGAGCTGTCTTCTGATGGATGATACCAAGGTCTTTCAAGAAATCATCCATCTCCCTGGAGGTGAACTGCACCCCATTGTCAGTGAGCAGGAACTTAGGAACACCCTCTGACCCAAATACCTCCTTCAAAAACTCAATCACAGTTCTAGAATTTACAACACTCATGCATTTGGAAACAACCCATTTAGAGGTAAAATCAACTAACAATACAACAAATCTTTCATGCGCAGGCATAAGTTCAAACGGACCTGCAATGTCCAGGCCCAATTTAGTCCACACAGCAACAGGAACCTCAATCGGTGACAAAGGAGAATGACTAGTGGTGCGTGATTTGTCATTGACAGCACACAAATGACAATCCTTGACAACAGCCTCCACCATGCTATCCATACCAGGCCACCAGTACCTTTCCCTAGTACGAGCTTTCGTGAGATTCCTACCCAAATGCCCTTCATGAGCTATGTTAATAACTCTCTCTCTTAATTCACCTGGAGGTACCACTCTGTCACCCCTCATCAAGTTGTCCTGAATGAAAGTTAAATCATCCCTCACTGACCAAAAAGGCTTCAAAACACCCTCAAGAGCATCATAATTAGGCCAACCATTTCTAATCACACCCTTAAGTAGTTGAAAACTAACATCATCAGCCACACTCCGTGACCATTCCTCCTTGGAAATGCTAGACTCCAAAACCCAATTCACACAAACACCTTCACTGACACAATCCCTTACAATAGGAAGACGAGAAAGACAATCAGCAGGTTTATTGTTCGATCCAGGAATGTACTGCACCTTAAAGTTGAATTCTTGTAATCCCTCACTCCATCTCTTCAACCTAGGCATCATATGATCACTTTGATGACATGAAAAGATTTGTACCAGAGGACGATGATCAGACTTCACAACAAAAGGAATTCCCCACAGATAAAATTTAAAGTGAAGCACAGACCAAAACACCGCTAACGCTTCTCTCTCGATACAAGAATAGTTAAACTCAGCCTCTCTCAAGGCCCTTGAAGCGAAAGCAACAACAACCTCTTCACCATTCACCACTTGTGAAAGTACAGCACCCAAACCTTTAAGACTGGCGTCAGTCGTGAGGATGGTTTTGAGTTTCGAGTCAAAATGACCCAAAGTAGGCATTTTACCAATCTCTTTCTTTACCAACTCAAACGCCCTCTCACAATCGGCAGACCAAGAAAAATGCACACCCTTCTTTAAAAGAGACCTAATAGGTTCAACAAGAGTGGCAAAACCTTTGACAAACTTCGAATAAAATTCTGCCATCCCTAAAAACGACTTGACCTGATCTTTGTCCACAGGAGTCGGTGCTCCAACAATGCTCTCAGCTAACTCCAGTTTAGGCTGAATCCCAGTCCCAGAAATGACATGTCCCAAATATGTAACCGACTTTAAACCAATGCGACACTTTTCCTTTTTTACAGTAAGCCCACTCTCTCCCAACTTGCTCAAAACAGACCTTAGCACTCTGTCATGTTCACTCTCATCCACACCATACAGCAAGATATCGTCCTGAAAGAACATGACATTTGAAAGACAACCCAAGACCATCTTCATTACTCTCTGAAAACACGCAGCAGCTGAAGCTAAACCGAAAGGCATTCGTAAAAATCGGTAAGCACCCAATGGTGTGACAAAGGATGTAAGATGCCTGCAATCTTTATGTAATACAACTTGATGGTAAGCTGAAGAGAGATCAAGTACACTAAAAACTTTCGCACCCTTCAAGGTACTAATGCTCTCAGCTATATTGGGTAATGGTTGCCGATCCACCCAGATCCACTCATTCAATCCGCGTAAATGCACACACATCCTAATTGATTTTCCACCATCCTTGGGTGCTAGAACTACTGGACTCAACCATTCCGAAGATTCTATTTCTTCAATCACACTTAAATTCAACAATCTCTCAATCTCACACTTAAGTGGCTCAAGCATCATGTTAGGTACCTTCCTCACTTTGTGCACACATGGCTTGGCAGATTTCTTGAGAATAATTCTATGCTCAAAACCTTTTAAACATCCCAAGGTATCTGCAAAGACTTTTGGATAATCAGCAAAGTACGTCTCAGAACTAGACACATAATCTACCTGAGGGGAAGTGGCAACATGAAAGTGTGCAGCAAGAAAATCTTCTTTCAGCATAACTTGATTTTTTGGATCTTTTGCTCCTGGATCAAGGATAATCCCCAAATCATGCTGATGTCGCCATCCCAGGAGATTATCACCTCTGACAGCAACATACACCTTTCCAGAGATGCATCTTCCTCTGAAGGAAATGTTAGCTACGGTATAACCCAAAACCTCTATCCTTGACTTGTTGTAACTCAAAGGAGAAATATCAGAAGGCAAAAGTTTAACATTCCCTAACCCAACCTCCTCATCCCAAATTTTGTTCCCGATCAAGGTAAAAGGGGAGCCTGAGTCAGCCATAAGTTTGAACACGAATTTGTCAATGGCAATATCACAAAATGGCATAAAAATGTGTTCAACATCAACCATACCTTCACTAACACTAGAAATCACAACTGTACGTATGATATCAGAACTCGGTTCGTTGCCCTCTTTCTTTTTACCAGACCTGCACACACGTGCATAGTGTCCTTTGATACCACAGTTATTACAAATGCTATCTTTAGCATAACATTGAGGAAAACTGGAAGTGTGAAGGAAACTTCCACACCTAAAACAACGCATTTTTTGGCTAGTGAAGGAACGTTGTTGACGAGAATCTTGTTCCTTAGAGCTAGTGGATTCCCTAGAAGAAGAAGGGCGTGCTTCAGAAAAACTTTTCTGCAAAGATGGATTCTTTTGAAAAGATTTACCCTTAGGACCAGCACTAACTTTAGCAACATCCTGACAGTCAGAGAGATCATCCTCTCCTAACATATGTACAGAGTCAGGAGTTTTCTTCTTATGATCACTAACTGTTTGACTTTCATCCTCTTTGTTTTTTCTTATTTCTTTAACCCATGTAGAAGTGTTTTCCATACCTTCTACAATATCTACTGCATCTTTTAATGTAGGATTTTTTGCCAATAATTTTTCTTGCACCCTAGAACTGTTCGTGCACCGAACAAGTTGATCTCTGACAAGAGATTCTGAAAGATCACCAAAATCACAAGTGCGAGAAAGCGTTTTAAGGGCAGCAACAAAGGTTCCCACACGCTCACGAGCGCCCTGAACTCGAGTAAAAAATCGATGTCGCTCTAAAACGACATTAATCCTTGGGCCAAAATACTGTTCCAACATAGTCATAGACATCTCAAAAACATCCGCAGGTTCACCATCAGCCCCACCCATGGGTATAGTGTCCATACTATCATATGTGTGCCTACCCTCAACACCCAAATTATGCAATAAGATAGCTTGTTTTCTGAAAGCTGAAAACTTCTCTCCACCAATAGCAACCAAATACGAGTCAAACAAGTTCCTCCATCTCTTCCAAGGAAGAATGGGTTCTCCCTCTTCGGAAAGAAATGGAGGTGGCTGTGACATGCTAGATGTAGTAGCCATTCTGAAAACAGACCAAATAATAAAAGAAGTAAGTATAATAAAGTATGACAACAAGTGAAAAAAAAACGGGAAAGAAGTTTTTGTATGTGCAGGTTCTAAAGATTTCTAGTAAAACACCCCTGCTCGATATATGTTAGTCAAGTAATGTAATAGCTGTCCAAAACTTGAGTGAAACAGTCAAAATTCTGAAGGAAATGTATATAAGGAATGACCAATTAAGAATGCTGTGCACATCAACGAAGAGTAGTAGTTCTCCTATGAAGATTCCATTGGAATCGTAGTGCGCGTCAATGTGATAGCTTGAATATTACAAATGCGCTGCCGTGCACATTTGCGTTGTTGTCAAGGATAATCCAAATAAAAGATATGCGCTGCCGTGCGCATCGGCGTGGTTGCTAGGCGTTGTTGTCAAGATAATCCTAATGAAAGAAATGCGCTGTCGTGCGCATCGGCGTGGTTGCTAGGGAACTCAAAATGGCCGCTGCGTGATGATGTCACGCGTCGGACGTCAGTCGTCAGACGTCAGGAAGTTGGAGTGCAGACGGACCTGTCGGCGCGTAGAAGAAGGCGACACTCGCACAATGGCACACGTTCTCTTTGAGTGCCGAGCGAGGAAGGAAGCGAGGCGCACGCTCACTTGGGGTTGCTGGAGAGCGAGGAAGAGAACGAGGCACTCGCGCAATGGCAGGCGCGACGGTGACCCACGCCGTGTTCAAACCATAACAGGTAACGGTTGCCTCAAGGCATTACCAGTGACTGTACCTGTATAGTGATTTTCTTCTTTGGCAGGATTTTCACCAAAACAAGTAGAAGGCACAGCACAGCCAGTCCAAGTAGAATATAGTAGAAAGGCATCAGGTGTAGTCCAAAAACGAAGAGAAGACAGGCGGCCAACTCAGTGTAAAGAGTCCCAGTAAATGATAAATCCAGTTCAAAAGAGGAAATAAAGTCTGTAGGTTATAGATCCAGGTTGTAGTCCAAAACCAAGTCCAAACAAGTACACAGTGTCCAATGTAGTCCAAGAGTAGAAAAACGAAATTTTGAAGAAAAATTCCAAAACCAAGTTAAAACGAAATTCCAAGGGTAGGGGAATTGATGGTTGCAGGTGCTTGTCCCCAATCAAGCTTTGACCCTCGTCGCCAGTGATAAATGCTCAGAAGCAGGTAAAGTTGTAGATAGAGCTTTATTGATGCAACCATCAACCAGGAAACACAACAACTGACTCTTCAGGAGAAAACATAACATTCTGACAATGATGTCAGGAAGGCAGAGCAAGTAAGGTTCCATTAAAGAGACAGTAACCTAAGAACAGTAACCACAACAGATCTTCATGAGGATTTTCAGCATAGAGTCAAAATAGCAATGTGACACAGTCACTTCTCTTGTTGATTCTACTTTTCATGCAAGAAAGGTGATGCCAGGTTGATTATTATACTACAGAAAGCGAGGACCCGATAAACAGCTGAACCCTCGCAATGAAGAAACCTAAAATGGCGGCGCGGCACACACTTACTACTGCCGTAGTCCCTCACCACCTCTCTTATTTGACATCTTCCGATTAACTTCGTGCCTTTGCAGGCATCCCACAGTATTAATCCAGTAACACGGTTGTTGCATTCGTCCGAGGTCTTGTACACGCCCTTGGTCTCCACCTTTTCTCCACAAATACCTTCGTTAAAGTATTTCAGTGTTGAGGCATAGGCCTGCATTAATGTTACCAATGTCCAAGGTTTGTGAGGTTTCATATCTGTGTGCGCGTTTGCGAAATACACCTCATTCACAGTGCATGCCCTGCCAATGACAAAGAAAGCAAAACCAGACTGCATTCTCACACAGCACAGACGGCCTAAAGTACCAAACAACTTATTATCGGCAACTTCTCCCACCCCCGGTCTGGGCATGCAAGAATGAATAAATACACAAGACAACTTTTGTTATGGAAAAATATTGCTGCAGGTTTATTCAATACAAGAGTATGAAATATGTGGGTTATCTTACGGTCGATCCAAGGGCGGGCAGCTGTGCCAACCTATGCTGCCCCCGCCCGCCTGGTGAGCCAACACAGTGGGACACCCCGTCAGTGCTACCTTTGCTGATCCTCTTCCGGATCACGTGACATGTTGGTCTCTTCTACTCACGCCAGGCAAACCCCCAGTTGGTCAGGCCCCCAACCGCCCGAAGGACTAACGGGGCGCCGTCGCGGTATTCCAGGAACCTGCCCTGAGGCGCGCAGAGGTACCCTTACTGTACCTGTCCACTGCAGAGGTATCCTTACTGTACCCGTCTGCTTCCAGATCACCCTGTAACTTCACCTGCAACACAAAAGGAAAACATTAAAACATTCAGAGTACCTTGTCCACTAGCCAATACGCCAGGTAAGAGGTGGGGTGGGAGACAGCATGGCTGGCGAACAGAGACCGCCAGGAGGGGCGGGGGAGGTTTATATGCCTTACCCCCACCTGGCACACCAGAAGGACGCCACAGTGGCGACCTGGCTAGAGGACTCCTACAGGCGCCCCCAACGACTAGAGCGGCGGGTGGACGTTGCCCAAAATGGCACTAAAGGGGGTCTCGGACAGCCGCATAGAGCCATTATCGGCAGCTTCTCCCATCCCCAGTCTGTGCATGCAAGAATGAATACATACACAAGACAACTTTTGTTATGGGAAAATATTGCTGCAGGTTTATTCCATACAAGAGTAAGCAATATGTTGGTTATCTTACGGGCGATCCAAGGGTGGGCCGCTGTGCCCACCTATGCTGCCCCCGCCCGCCTGGTGAGCCAGCACTGTGGGACACCCCGTCAGTGCTACCTTTGCTGATCCTCTTCCGGTTCATGTGACACGTTGGTCTCTTCTACTCACACCCTTTTCAGGGCGGAGCATAGCAAGGCAAACCCCAGTTGGTCAGGCGCCCAACCACCCGAAGGACTAACGGTGCGCCGTTGCCGTTTTCTGAGAACCTGCCCTGAGGCTCCTGTTCTTTGGCTCTGGCACCCCTACTGTGCCGCGCAGAGGTGCCCTTACTGTACCTGTCTGCCGCAGAGGTACCCTTACTGTACCCATCTGCTTCCAGATCACCCAGTAACTCCGCTACAGCTCTGGAGGCAGCTCCCATCGTCGCCAGAGCCCCCCTAAATACAAACTATACTATCACCTACAACCTGCTATTTCCAGTGCCTCCTGCAAGTCAAGCAGGAACAGGTCCATCCGCACAGGAGATAGGTGGACCCCATCAATCTCAAAGTACCCCTCGACCTCTGAACTGGATCAGCTTGTGCCTGATGAAACCCAGGCCCCTCTGGTCTGTGAACTTACGCATGGCACCATTGACCCTCTTATGCGAATGTTCCACCGCCTCGCTAGACCTGGCCATGTGCCAATTTCTGCGAGGGATGATTTCTGACCACCAGAGTTCGGATTGTCCCATGCGTTTGCTGATTTCCCCCAAGTCAATCTTCATGGTTTGTAATAGTGCCCTCCTCCCCATGGGAATAAGGTTGTTGCCCCCCCAACTGGATCACCAAGATGCTGGGGAGGACGCCCCCTAGAGCCAACCGTTGCTCCAGTCTGTTCATGATGCTGCTCCATCTCATTCCAGGGAGGCCCATCCAGACAAGCTGCGTTTGTGTAAACCCCTGCATCCAATTCCTGTGTGCAGCCCACTGGGCCATCCTGTCAACGTAAGAATGGCTGATCACCCACGCTCGGGAACCTGGTGAATAAACGGACGCCATCTTTTACAAACCTGTTTAATATCTATTTAATCACACTTTATCAAGAACACTCAATCAATCAATCAAACAAGCTTTATTCGATTTTAGGTAGTAAAAATCATAAAAGCATTACATATAAAAACAGTTCATCTAAAATACATCTATATACATAAGTCTACTATATCACAATAACAGTTTCAGACATTACTTCTCATCTTATGGATCAAGCTAACAAACACCCAGTCCACAAAATTCAATGATTATTTACTTTCCTATTTTTCATCATGTTCTTTTAAAAACCTTGCCATAGAGCTGATACAATAAAAACTATCTAACATCTGCAGGTAGATGAAGGCAGGTCGACATTGTCTCCATCCTCCCCTTTTTAGTAATGGCTTTAACCATCTTTGTCTATCTGTGTAATAATATTTACAAAATAGTACCACATGAATCGTGCTTTGTTGCGATGCATTATCAAGAACACTACAAACCACGGCACTCATATTATATTTACGTGCTGAGCCTTTATGGGCAAATGTAACGCTCAAAACTGCGCGATTGCCAGCGCCCAACCCTCAGTATGCCTTCCGGCTCCATGCCCGCCTTGAATGCCAATGTAGCCGCCCCAATTCTAAATGAGTGGTTAGAATACTTTTTGTCGGGGCATGCAAGACCCGTGCGAGCCAGGCAGGCGCCCATGATCCGGTAGATCTGGAATTTAGTCAGGGGACCCAAGTCTGCATGTATCAGGAAGTACCCTTGTGCCGCCGGACGCACGGACATGTAATCCCTAACTATGGCCACTGGGCAATACCTGGCGTCTCCTAGCGGTTCCAGAACTACATCCGCCCCCCACCCTGCCTGATCTGTTTTGGACCTCCTGATACGTATCACTAGCTTGTCCGTCAGTGGAACATCCTGGCTGCTCAAGGCGGCACACGACGCGTCTGTTTTTGACCTGGCTACCAATTCGCCCATCCTAAACGCCCCAAAGAATGCCAGGCAGAAGGCTGCCGAGAATAGCTTGGCCTCAAAATGCGAGGGGGTGACTTGGTGTACTACATCTAGCATCCGCTGTAGGGTGTGAAAGTCGATGGGGCCCCTAGAGTCCGGGGTCCTAACCTCGTCTCTTGCCCATCCCTTGAGAGCCGCTCTGATCAAGAAGGACTTGGTTGGGTCCTGCCCCCCTTCAGCTTGGTATCATGGTTCACCGCCACCAGGTGGCCACAGACCCACGAGTGGCTCTTTCCCTGGTCTTTGGCCCATAAAACAAAAGCTTGAACCTGCTGGTCCAAGGCAAGCGAGCTTGTGCTCAGGGTCTCTGTAATGCTTAGAAATATGTCAAGCTGGGCCTTGTACTGCTTCCTGGCCCCCGGTGCCAAGGAACGTTCCCCCAGCCATCTCAGCTGCTGCTCCAATGCAGGATGTGCCATAGGTGTGCTGGGAAGGGTGTCATCTCTGCTGTCGCTCGCGGCCAGACCTCTCAAAAATGGAGCCACTGAAAACAAGAGAGAGCGTAAGCTGCCACATTTTTGACTCCCTCAATGTGCCTGGCCCTAAACTCGATGTTGCTGCTCAAGCTGGCCCTGACCAATTCTCTCAATAAGCACAGCACTAGGGGGCACCTACCTGACTGGCATTGATTGCCTGCACCACCGCCATGTTGTCGGACCAGAAAATGACCTTGCTGTCCGCCAACGCTTTGGGCCACAAGTGCAGGGCAATCACAATGGGGAACAGCTTGAGTACCGTTATGTTTAAGGTTATCTTACACTGCCGCCATGCATTGGGCAACTTCTGTGCACACCATTAATCCCACATTATGGCACCAAAACCCTCTCTCCCCGAAGCGTCTGTGAAAAGGCACAGTTCGGGGCTACCTGCCCAGGGGACTCTCCATAGGACTGTCCCCATAGGACTGTCCCATTAAAGTCAAGTAGGAAATCAAACCACATTGAAAGGTCCACCTTCAGTCCACTGCCTAGCCTCACCAGGTGATGTTTCTTATGTACCTTGGCCGTGGCCCTAGCTAGCCTTCTCAAAAATACTCTCCCTGCTGGATTGACTCTGGCTGCGAAATTCAGTTTCCCCAGCTGGCTCTGGACCGCGCCCAGGATGGCCTTGTCTTTGCCCAGAAACGCCTGGATATCCAGCCCAAGATCCTCAACCTTCTCGGCAAGGAGCCTGGACCCTTGATGGTGTCCAGTTCGATGCCCAAAAACGTAAGATCCTGGGCCGGACCCTCAATCTTACCCGGTGCAAGGGGGACCCCCAGATGCCCCGCCAGAACCTGGAAGCACTGCAACCCCTCACTACACTCCTGGGTCCCCAAGCCCCCGATGAAAACGAAGTCATCCAGGTAGTGTGTCACTCCCTTGATGCCGAAGGTCCGGGAGAGGGCCCTCTGAAGGAAGGAGCTGAAGCCTCAAAGTACGCGCAGGACACAGCACAGCCCATGGGCATGCAGCGATCAAAGAACAACTCGCCCTGCCATTTGAAACCTAGGAGGTGCTGGCTAGCCGGGTGAACCGGGAGCAGGTGGAAGGCAGACTCAATGTCAGCCTTGGCCAGCCAGGCCCCCTTACCTGCTCTTCTGACCATGTCTAGGGAGCAGTAGGAGACTGAATAAAACCCTTCTTCTAACCAGTGTTTCACAGATTAGCCCTCAGGGTAAGATAGGTGGTGGATCAATCGGTAGGCCCCCGGCTGCTTCTTGGGGACCACCCCCAGTGGGGAGATAAAGAAGTTCTCCGGGAGGGGTGGTTGAAGAGACCCACTACCCTGCCCAGGGCCACCTCCTGCCGGACCTTCGTCCTTACTATTCTCGGCAATTCCCTGGCTGACTTGACATTCTTTGCATCCCTGCAACCCAGGGGGCCTGGTATGGAATCCTAAACCCTTCAGTGAAGCCGTGAGTTAAGAGCAATCTATCTTTGTCGATGGGATAGGACCTGAGCAGGGGGAGGAGGTTCCGTAAGATGATGGGGGAGGGCCCCTGACATTCGAGGTTGGCAGGCTGGTGCTTGCCGGCATTGGGGGTTGAGCGGGAGGGGTCGGTGAGAATTCACAGGTGGGTAACTAGCTATCTTGTCTGCTTGTGTGAGGCGGAGGTCCATCTCGCCTGACAGTGCATGACAAAACTGGGTGTATGGCCCCACACTTGGTGCAGCTGTGGGCAAACTTGCAGACCTTGCCACAGGAGCAGGACGCGGCATTATACAGCGTGCAAGTGCTTGCTTCTGTGCCCTTTTCTGGCTCCCTCAAAAAGGCTGTTTGAACGGGCGTTCCCCAGACTGCTTAGTCCCTTTCTGATTGTCCCACTCTTCTGAGTCTTGCTTGCCCCCTCCTTGTGCTCAGTGGTGAATTTACACACTTGATGCACGCAGAGCTGGATCTCTTTTTGATCCCACCCTAACTCCGGGCACATGGCCTTCCTCTTACGGAATTCCTGATCATAGTTGAACCACCAGACGCCTCCAGTCCCTTTAGCCTCCTGCTGTATGGCGTGGGAATACTGCATTAACGCCTCCCGCTGCTCTGGATACTTCTCCTTAATTACTGCTGAGGGTATGGTGAACGCCTCAACCCAGTTCTCAATCGTTTTCTCAGGCCGGTGTTGGTATCTCACCTTCTTCTCCTCCTCTTTCTCCCCAAAGTGCTGGAGTTGAAATTCCTACTCCCTTGCTTCTGTCCCCTTCCCTGGCTCCCTCGAAAAGGCTGTTTGAATGGGCGTTTCCCAGACTGCTTAGTCCCTTTCTTCCCCCACTCTGTTTGCCAGCCACGCCATCTTGCTGCTCGTGCCGTTGGATCGCTTCAGACTCCCTACTTGTGTTGTCGGTCGGAGTTGGAAGTAAGGTTAGTTGTGCCCAAATCACCACTCCAACCCCCCCAAACGAGCACTGGTGCCCTGGGGTTGACTCTGGGTGGCGCGGGCCCTTGAGTGCCGGCCCGCTTGCGATCCACAGCCTGCCACTCTGGTTGGGGGCTGACGGTTTCAGCTGTTGAGAACCCGCGTTCCCGACACTCCTCATTTCCCCACAATGTCTGGCACAGAGCAGCTAAAGAAGTTGTCGCTTCGAATCCCGCGGCAGACGGCGATAAGAATAGTTAGTCTCCTACTCGCTGCCCTGTCCCTCCCCAATCTGGGTCCCACCATATGGGCCATGCCCGAGAGGGACCCCGTGCCACTGCGAGGCCCGGGCTTGCCCACTCGAGGTCGCTTCGTCGACTGGGGGGTCCTGGTACCGGTGGAGGGACAAGGGGCAGGGCGGGAGGGGGGGTCCTGTGGTTTGGCCTGGTGTGGTTGAGGTCGCGGCATTACCATTGGGGCCTGCCTTTATGGTGTGCACCGTAGCTAATACCCGGTGAATACCTGGGCGGGAGGATGTCTGGTGGTTGGCCCGGCGAGGTCGAAGTCGCGGCCTTGTCACTTTAACCAGCATGGCCTTATCCCCCTATCACCACCGCCCCCCTTTTACCTATGCGCAGAGCAGGGAGTCATGCACGCATAGCGTGCTTGTATTCCAATTAATATAGGGGGGCACCGCAGCCAATACTGGTTATAACTGGGCAGCGTCACGGTTATTTTGTATGGTGGGGCCGTGCCATGGATCGGGGGGAGAGGGAGGGCTGTGGCCTGTCGACTGGCCGCAGGCTGCGCTGGCCTGCCAGGTCAGCTGCAGCGGAAGAGCGCTTCGGATTCTCCTGGGTTTCTCTACGCATGCCCTCGGTTTCATATTGGCTGGGGTAGGTCGCAGCTCGGTGTGCATAACCACTTGGTGAGACCCGGAGGGTGGGTCCGGACACAAGCCATGCAGCAGGCAGTGCCTCCCCGGTGCGGATGCAGTCCGACGGGTCTGCGGCTTGCCCTGGCGGGCCTGGCGGTACCATGCAGGGTGAAAGTTTGGGCCGTGGCTCGGATGGGCACAACTTGGACCCCTGACGACCTCTCCGGGTGGCGGGCTGCGCTCCGCGCAGGGCGGGGATCCCATTAATTGAGGTATGCCGTGTTGACGCCTTGGCTGGAACCATATGCAGCGCGTTGCGTTAACTACATTACGGGCACCCCTGTTTCAGGTTTCCGAGTGCACGCAACGGTCCTTCCTAAGAGGATGAGCATTGCGACAATGTGAGTAATCGCCTTGGAGCGGTAGTGTCTTATGTGTGCTAACACGCGGTTATTGTGCGTCTTGTAGCGGGAGGGTGAGTCCTGTCATGTGCGCATCAGTGCTACAGTTGTCCATAGTTAACTAAGGTGGGTTTATGATTAGGCATAAGCTGACCCAATTGCGCGTCATTAGTTTGGCAGCCAAGTCATGGCATTCAGGTTTTAAAATATCACCGAAGTAGCCATGTTTAGAAATGGCAGGGTGGATCTGCCAACACAAACAGGTTTACCGGGATATCGGGGCAGGCCGGGGCACCCTCAGTTGCCAGCTAGCGCTGGCGCGCAACGAGCGGGCACGGGCGGGCGGAGTCCTCAGCCCGAGGGTATGCCGGGAGCCGCGAGTTGAATGATAGCAGATGATTAGCATTGCGCAAATGGTGACATATTGCCACGGAAGCGGTAGTGCCTATCCAAATTGTTACACGCGGCTATGGTGATTAGCGAGATGTGTGAGTCTTTTATCTTGTCCAATTGTGTTACAAGTGTCCATGTTTAGCAAGATTGAGTGGTAGGTGTAGGAATCCCTGTGGCTCCCCACCAATTTACATTGGACGAGTTGATTATGGTGCATCTTAATTGTTAGTGGCGATCCCATAACCCTCGGTGGGCTACGTATGCCCCCCCATTATGGGGCTGGTTCATGGTGGCCCTGTTGTGAGATATCTATGCCCTCAGCCCCCTGAAGTTATGTTTCGAGCATATTTTCTGTGGTGCCGCCTTGTTTTTCATGACTCAAGAGGAAGTCCATGATGCTGCAATGCCTAACAAAACTGCTATCTTTTCCATCCCCCAGAGATGCTCATCAAGTGCAGCGAGTGGAAGCTCCAGGTGCAGGCTAACAGCTGAAGGCAAGGTAGAAAGTGGGACAGGGTGGCAGACACACAGAGGTATTTGGGGGTGTCAGGCAGAGTGGGGGGGCGTCGTGCGGGGGCACGAAGGGTGGATTGGGGACACGGCGCAAAAGTTCATGCAAGGGTGCGTCAAAACAGGGGGGCACCGAGGCGGCACCTGTAGGGACAAAACCTTTGTCAATTTTCTCACCAAGGTTACGGACAAACCACTTAAGCCCCGATCAGGAGGATGGACAGAGGCCACCGGGCTGTGCAAGCGTCGGAATCAGTGAGTTGTGGAGGTGGGGTCAGCTGAGGCTGAGGGGGCAGGGCGGGGGGTTGGTGTGGTACCCAGCCGCCATGGAAAGCCCGTGCTAATTGTTCTTCTTTCAGGATTTTGTTGTTGGCGTCTCGGCCCCAGAAGCACGCCGACCACCCACCGCTCCAATCCGTTCTTCCCATCACCGTTCAAGAGTTTAGGGTGTGAAGAATCAAGAAGTGAAGTAAGTACTGGGGAATGAGTGGGCTGGGCACGCGTCGGGATGGGGAAACGGGACTCTCTGTGGCCCAGCAGTGTGGTGGCACCCTCAGGGTAGGGCGGGACAAGCATTTATGATTTTCTCTCCCCCCAGGGCACACCTAGACAGTCAGTTCGACAATCCAGGGCCATGAACAGCCAGGGAACTCCCGCCCCAGTTTTCACAAATTAGCTGTGTAGATGAATCCCAGCCCAGCACGTCGCAGGAGGCATTATGGGAGAACTTCATGGCCATGGCCAAGGCTAAAGGACCGGAATGGGCTCAAGGATTCCTCGCCGCCAGAGGGCAGGAGGATTCCGGGTTGGTGGCTGACATCCCACCTGTGACACAGGCGGGATTCGTGGATGAGGGACCAGCCAGATCCAAGCGGGTGCGCAAGCCCGCCAACAAGGACTTCCCTATGGACATGTCCCCAACGAAAGCGGTAGCGACCACCCTGTGAGAACCAGAACCCACAGGGGTACCGGCGGCCGTACCGAACACTACTGCAGGCACCGAGAACTTTGTGAAAATGGGTAAGGTGATGGACAATATGCTGATGTTGATGGGGCAATTTCAGATGTGGCTAGACGCCATGGCATCAATGCCTTCGTTGCTGGCTGCAGTGCCCGCGGCACCTGGGGCACCCACAGAATTGCAGGTTTGGTGGGGCCAGGCAAGTTGCGCGAATACAGCCGCCAGGGTGGTGGGGTCTGGGGCCACTACGGGGTTAGGGCCAGGGTCCGATGCAGCGTTGGTCCATGACACCGCAGCACCAGCCATTTCTGCCACCTGTCAGGGGGCAGCCAACTGGCGGCACCACCATCAAATACTAATCAAGCTGCCGCGACGAGTCCCCCACCGACTAGCGGCCCGGGGCGGTTACGACCACCCCACCCCACCTCAGCACAGCACCATCTCCTCCTCCACCGAGCTCCCCAAAGCAGAAGTGTGGACGGCAGCCGGCCACTCGTCACCGTGACACCCTTGGCCTCGGGGCAAGTGCCCCAGTCAGCCAAAGAGGGGATATGGAGACGGCAATACATTGATATCCTGACTTTACTCATGCATGGGGCAGCAGGGGCAGATACTAGGAAAACGGGGGGAAAGAGAAGGAGAAGAAGGTGAGATACCAAAGCTGGCCCGAGAAAACGATTGAGAACTGGGTTGAGGTGTTCACCATACTGTCTGCAGTAATTATGGAGAAGTATGCAGAGCAGGGGGTGGCATTAATGCAGTATTCCCACACCATACAGCAGGAGGCTAAAGGGGCTGGAGGGGTCGGTGGTTCAACTATGATCAGGACTTCTGTAAGAGGATGGCCATATGTAAGTAGTTAGGGTGGGATCAAAAGGAGATCCAGCTCTGGATGCAACACATGTGTAAATTCACCACTGAGCACAAGGAGGGGGCGAGCAAGACTCAGAAGGAGTGGGACAATCAGAAAGGGACTAAGCAGGCTGGGAAACGCCCGTTCAAACAGCCTTTTCGAGGGAGCCAGGGAAGAGGACAGAAGCAAGGGAGTAGGAAATTCAACTCCGGCACTTGCAAGTTGTATAATGCTGGGTCCTGCTCCTGGGGCAAGGTCTGCAAGTTTGCCCAGAGCTAGAGCAAGTGTGGGGCCATGCACCCGGATTTGTCATGCACTGTCAGGCGAAATGGACTACAAGAGCAGACAAGATAGCTAGTTACCCACCTGTGAATTCTCACCCAGAGAGGGTAACTAGCGTTATGCAGCCTACATGGAGAAAAGGGAGAGTGCGCATGACTGGTTTGGTCGGCCGACCAAACAGTCAGGGCGCACAGCATTGGGGTAGCCACTCCTCCCCTGTCCTCCAGCAGACCCGCCCGCCCGCAACCAAACCCTTCTGCTTTTTCGCAATGTGAAAAGTGGAAACATAAAATGGTAGTTTTACCATTTTATGTTTTTGCTTCTCGCACTGCGAGAAAGCAGTGGGGCAACGCTCCTCCGCCCTAATGGAGGAGCCGCCCCTGGGGCCATGACTACAATGCTGCTGTTGCAGCCCTGAATTAACATTTTGGTCCTCAGTTGCCTCTGACTACGAAAAGTTCCAGCTCAAACAGGCCAGGCAAACTGAAGATGAATCGGTAGATGTGATCAATATGTGCCTGCCCAAACTGGCAAGCACATGCACCAACATCGACCAGCCAGACAAAATCAGTGCCCAACTGATTCAAGGCTGCTGTTCATCTGCCCTCCAGAAACTCATACTTCGCCAGCCAGGTATCACATTGGACAACATTCTAATATTGGCTAGATCCCAAGAGCTGGTCCATAGCAGGGTCGAGGACATGGAGGTGGTGCTTACAAGAGGTGCAGCTCCATCGAACGCACAGAGAAGGGTCAAAATGAAGAAAGAGCAGGTCGATGCCATCCAGTGACACCCTGCCTGGCCGCACACAGCTCCAAACCCCAAATAGTCTGAGAAAGGGTAAGGGAAATTTGGACCAACGCACCAAGGCCCAACGTGTACCAAGCACATTTAATATCCTGCTCGAAATGCGGACAAATGAACCAATTCACCAAGGTGTGCTGCAGTGGTGTGGCAAGTACCAGCACAGAATATCATGGGCAAAGGACGCCTTCCCTCTGCCAGCTGTCCACGGAAAAGGATGAAGAAGGACAGCCCGGGCATTGGGTGGAAGTCATAGGTCGCCATGATGATGATGATGATGACGAGGCACTCACTGTGTCATTCTTTGACAGAGAGAACCAGCACAGAAGACCCCCAATGATGTGTGAAGTGGAAATCGGAGGGACCCAGATCACAGCTCTGTTCAACACGGGTGTCTCTGTGAATATTATGGACATACCCCAGTTGCGCAAACTCATACCACAGCCAAGGTTAGCACCCACAAAAGCCCTGATCTATACATATAGTGGCACAGAATTAATACCCCAGAGAAGATTCGCGGAGGTGGTGGTGGAAAATGAGGTGAACAAGACAGACCAGGTTCCATGTAACCAAAGGAGACACTTGCACCCTCCTAGAATGTCACACAACAGAAGACTTCAGCTTCCTCTTCTTTGCCCGACAGGTGCATGAATCGCATGCAGACAGCATCCTGAAGGAATTCTCGCAGTTGTTCGTAGGCCTAGGGCACCTGAAAGGTGTGAAGATAAAGCTCCATATTGATGAGACCATAAGACTGCTAGCCCTGCGACACAGAAGAGTGCCATTCCACCAATGTCCATTGGCCGAGAAAGAGCTGGAACAACTTGAACGACCTGGGGTGATTGAGAAAGTGACCGAGCTGACTCAGTGTGTGTCACCCCTACTGACAGTCACCAAGCAACCAGGAACCATAAGACTCTGCATTGACATGCGGCTGATGAACAAAGCGATACGCTGGGTAAGGCATATCACCCCCACAGTCGACAAAATAGTAGCTGATCTGAATGTTGCTCCTTGGTTTTCCAAATTGGATCTGAATGCTGGATACTATCAGCTTGCGTGCAACAAGGAGATTAGATATATCACTACTTGTGGGTCTTCGCAGATACCGATACCTCAACTTTAGTATCTCGTCTGCAGCTAAAGTATTTTAAGATGTCATTCAAGCAACTCTGTCTGGGCGTAGTCGGCGTGCTGAATGTGAGCGATGACATCTTGATATTCTCTGACACTTTGGAGGACAACCATGTGAGGCTGAAAGCCTCCCTGAAGAGCTTAGTGGAATGTGGACTAAGCCTCAATCGGCAAAAGTGCTCTTTCTACATGAATGCTGCTGAGTTCTTCAGGTATCACTTCTCAAGTGACGGACTGCAGGTCAATCCAAAGAAGGCGGATGCCATAAGATCAGCAGCTGTTTCATGACACACATTTGAAGTAAGACACTTCCTGGGGGTGGCCAACTACTGTGGGCAGTTGATCCGCAACCTGGTCACATTGTCAGAGCCCCTCCGAGCCCTTACCAAACATGACTGCCTATGGGAATGGGACAACAGAGCCAAACAGGCATTCAGAATGGTAAATGGAGCGCTCCTGGATGACACCACCATGGTATATTTCAACCCCAGGCGCAAAGCTGAGCTAGTCGTAGAGGCAAACCACGTAGGCCATGATCCTGTCCTGCTCCAAGAAAAACAAGAAGGGCCATGGGTTCCATCGCCTGCGCTAGCAGAGCTCTCACTGACACTGATACCCGATATGCTCAAAATGAGTGAGAGGCACTGGCCATCTGTTGGGCATGCTGGCACTTCCACCTATACCTTTGTGGGTAGAAGTACCAAGAAGTGATGGACTACAAACCATTGGTCCCTTTGATTGCTGGCACTGCCAGAAACAGACCACTGAAGATCAACCAATGGGCTGCCTTGCTTCAACAGTACACCTTTGAGGTTGTGTACCAACCAGGGGTTACCTATCCAGAGACCCGTTCACACCGGTGGGGATCAGCAACCCTGAAGAAGATGAAGACGCAGAAGACTTTGTAAGGATGATCATTCATGACGCCTGCCCAAGAGCTCTCTCTCTCTGACGGAGACCCAGGAAGCCACCAAAAGTGACACGTGCATATCCAAGGCCATAGAGGGTCTTCAAGGAAAGCAATGGCACCACTTCCTGGATGGCACCAGAGCACTTGCCGCAGATGATCAAAAGGCAATGAGTCCGATCTGGCAAGTCTGAGATGAGTTCAGCAAAAGTGAGTTAGGTCCGTTGATGCAAGGACACAAGATCGTGGCTCCAAAGGGTCTGTGGACAAGGATCATTGAACTGCCCTACAAGGGTCACCAGGGCATTGCAAAGGTAAATGCCTGTCTCCGAAACAAAGTGTGGTTCCCGCGCTGCCACTCCTGTGCTATCACAAGCGGGCACACCACCAGCTGCACCAGTTATCACTAAAGAGGCAAGCCTCACTTGTGGTTGTGCGTCAGCATGGATTTGGGCAGTTTCCCTGAAGGCAGACTCACAGCAGTGGTCATGGACAGCCACACTCAGTAATCCATTGTCGAACTAGTGAGGTCCACTGCATCCATATATGTCAAGCCTATGCTGGAAAAGATCTTCGAGCTGCTGGGGATTCTGGGCAAAATCAAGACCGGCAAAGAGGCCCCGTTCCAGGGGCAGGAATTCCAATTGCATCTTGACAGCCTCAACACAAAACATTGCAAAGTGACTGCGGGGTGGCCCCAGGCCATTGGTGAGGTTGAGCGCTTCATGCGCACTCTGAACAGAGCCTTGAGGATCGGAGTGTAGAGAGGAGAGGATTCAGAGTGTAGTCTGCACAGGTTTCTGAGGGCCTACCAGCAGGCACCACACAGCGCCACCGGATGCTCCCCAAGTGACTTATTAATGGGGAGGTGCGCTTGAGACATCCTTCTGGCTGGGCTTAGTTGGAGGCTATGCAGGAAAAGCGCCAAGCCACCAAAGACTGGGCTAGCAAAGACTGCAGAGCAGTAACGTCGGACATCGCCGTCAGAAATTAGGTTATGAAAGATCGGCACCTGGGGTGGAAGTTCCACACCCCGTTAGAGCGAGAAGTGTGGGAAATCACAAGAGTCCACAGAACTATAATTAACATTCAAAGAGGGGCATCCACAGTGTCCAGGAACGTATCCTAGTTCAAGAAGACCACGTCAGCTAAGCCAGAACAAGATAACCACCAACAACCCGTCCATGAAACGCTTGGACCAGAGGCACCTATGCTCAGCCCCTGCCAAGACACCACCCCAGGTGGGATGGGCGAGATGGAACAGCCCCCAGTGAAGCTAGCACCCTACAACCTGTCGTACCAAGGGGTTTAAGCAATGGTCAAACCACAGGCCCGGATCCAGTGGCAGCAGTCAGAGGTATCCAGCCAGAGACTGAGAGACTATGTGTGTTTCATCCCTGTTCCATGATTCATCCTGTTATTGTTATGTGCAAATAAACGATGTGAGAGATGTAGCGTGCCGCCAGGCCTCTACGATACTTTGTAGCAACCATGCAGCCCGAAGGCCAGCTTGGGCTGAGGGCATAAATAAAGGTTGAGTCATCGCTCGTGGTCACTTGGCGATACCAGCTATAATATGTGTATTTTCCCAGTATTTAGCTGCCTTGCATGCTACATGAGTTGTTACCAGTATCGGTTTATGAGGCCTTTATGACACGCATTCTGTGTTTGAAGCACATTTATTAGCTCACACTGTGCAAATACTACTTTTGTAACCTTACTTACATTTAGCTACCAAAATGCTCTCTGCGGGCATTTTTTTCCCGTCACTGTACACAATAGAAGGTTCATATTTTCTTTCCTTTTAGGGATGGAGAGATTCGGCGATTTGACCAGATACATAGGGTATTGAGTCATCGCATGGACTCAACCCTGGTTTCCCAGATGCAAAGTCGGCAGCAATGATCATACGCCAAGTCCTCTTGTCACTTGAACCAACAGAGACTATTTCATGCTATAAATACAACAGCTATCACAGGACACAGTAAAACAGATAGAGAAAACAAAGGCGGGAGAAAAGGGGTGTGTAGGGATGAGAGCCTCAAAGAGGGGTGAGTGGAAAAAAGAGACAGAAGTGAATTGACAAGGGAGTGGACAGCCCTAAGGGCACAAGAAGGAGGGAAAGACTTAGAGGGCAGGGAGTGACAAATGTAGTATGGTGAGATGGGAGGATACTGAGACAAAGGTGAATGTGAAAGAGGAGGAGATATACAAAAGAAGAGGGTGACATTGGTGGAGAGGGAGAAAAAGAAAAGAAACAGAGGAAGGAGCAAATGACAGTAGATGTAGAGAGATGAGGGAGCAATGAAAGATAATGGGAGTAAAGACAAGAGGAGGAAGGATGAAAGAATCAGGGGAATGGAGCTGAGGGATAGTTTAGGATGGGGAAAGAAGGAGAGCGAATGGAGTGGAGTGGGCTTGAGAGAGAGTGTATGCGGGGCACTCATTCATACACACACCGACTGAGACCCAAAGTATCCAAGTCTTTACAACCAACTTGTGAGTTAGAACTGTGAGCTGCATTGAAGAGACGTGTGTTCCACCTCTTCTATGCCTATTCTGTAATTTGTTTCAGCACTTCAGGAAAGTGGCAGTTATTTTAAGGCTCTTTCTACACATTGTTTTTCAGGAGAGAGAGTAATTTCTGGGTAATGTAACTGGCTTGTTTGACTCATGATAAAGTGGCACTCAAAGTGCATACATGCCAACATTTGGGAGATTTTTTAAAAGCTGTCAGAGAACGTATTGCCCCCACCAACTTAGTTTGAAGCAGAGGCAATCTGCCTGAATCTGGTGTTAGTATGTAGGTATGCATGGTGACAGACAATCAGCATTTCATTTTTGGCAATTTAATAACATAGCGCAAACAAAACATTTTCACTATGTAAAACTGCCAAAAAATAAAATGTCGAGACCTGTCACATGCTCTAAACTCCCCCTCTAAGAATCAAGGACAAAGCGATAACCTTTGATGTCAGAGGAAATTATTAGACTGGGAGATTGGAGCGCGTGTGACAGGTATGAACATTTTATTTTTGGCTGTTTTACAAAACTCTGAATCGGGTATCTGTATGCAGGAATCGGGAGGCAGGAAACTAGCCTTTAAATCGGTAGTCTCCCACCTGATTTGGGAGGGTTGGCATGTATGAAAGAGTCACACAAAAGGTACTGAAGACACAATGGGAACCTCTAAATTCTACAAACTGGCACAGTGAAAACATGGCATGAATTTGTGATATTTCACTTTTTACATAGACTTCATAGCTTGTTTTTCTTGTGTTAACGTTTCACTCATACTGTCCACATTTGGCAATGGAATGACACTCATATGCACAATGAATTCTTGAAAATGTCACACATAAAGAATCTGAAAACTTGGCAGCTATGACCACTGGGTGTTGGAAACTTTATCTTTTTATTTATTTATGCATTTTTATATAGCGGGTACTTTACCTAGAGGTGTCGGAGCGCTTTACAAAAGTTCAAAGTACATTACATAAGAAACTCCAAATAACATGGTAGAGGTGATAAAAAGTATGACTACTACAGTTACTCATGGTGAGGGTTACACATTTACAGTTTACATGTTCACACATAAAAAATAATGACAAATTGCATACTAAAGTTGGAACTATTGTGGTTGCATAAGTGCATTTTTACATATTTACATAGTTAAGGCCGGAGGTCAAACTATCTCTCCTGCGAATATAACGAAACAGAGTCACGCCAGGGGGTGTGAGGGCATGCTCCTTGTGGAGAGCTGGTGAGGAGAATTAATGATAAAAGTGTCTTTAGAAGAGAAGAGTTTTATGGTTTTGAAGATGCAGAAAGAGGCGGTGGTGCGAAGGTCTGGAGGAAGCGAATTCCAAATTCTGGTCGCATTACCTGAGAAAGATTGTGTCATAAATCTTTCCCTTGTGAAAGTCGGAGGTTCGAGCAGTAGGTTTTCAGCATTACATGAAGGTCTGGGACCACCTGAAATTTTTAGTTTGTTAGCTAGATAGCAAGGGGTAGAAGAATAGATGGCTTTATGGGTGATACAGGCAATCTTACATTTTGACCTAGCTTCAATGGGGAAGCCAGCGAAGTGTTATCAGCATGGGTGTGATATGGTTGTTTCTTTTGTCACCCTGGACAAAGCACAATGGAGTATGGCTTTTAAAGGAGAAAGGTGGATCTCGGGAGGCCTGCAAAGAGAGAATTACAGTAGTCCAGTCTGGAGAGAACCAAAGATTGAACAACGTTTTTCAGGTCTTGTTCATTAAATGAAGATGAGCAGATCGAGTTTTAATTGAGTGATGGTATCTAAGATTTCCAGCTTGTGTTTTGGTGCAGATATGCAGTTGTGAAGCATAAAATGCAGCTCTAAAAAGACGGTGTTGGTGTATGGGGTGTCACGACATTTAGTAATGATGGGAGTGGTATTTCTATAGGTCGGTGCCTAGGTTGTAAATGGATGTTCTTCTGGTAGGATTAGGGAGATAGTTGGTATAGAAAGTGGATTTGAGCTGTTGAAAACTTGTTCAATACCCACGTGATAGAGCGTCCGGAAATCCATGTCTCTATCAATTA
Source organism: Lissotriton helveticus (assembly GCF_964261635.1). NCBI lineage: Eukaryota > Metazoa > Chordata > Amphibia > Caudata > Salamandridae > Lissotriton > Lissotriton helveticus. The sequence goes on from NC_136072.1 coordinate 795,563,433, forward strand.
GATACTATAATACGCCCCAGGGTTGGCACACCAACAAAGCCTGAATAAAGTCCATTTTCTTCATGACACACTATAGCTTCTTTTTAGTATCTAAAATGGCGGCCATGTCTGTCAGTCAATAGACCAACTACACCCCTCAAGGATGCGATCAGCAAGTAGGCGCCGTTCTTAGGGGGTAGCGCCTTGGAAACAACTGGCGTGCACTGATCACCCGGATTGAATTTGAAACGTTAAAGAAAGATTATCCGAGTTTGCGAGTAACAGTGACGGCCATGTTAGAATCAGGCAGAAGGTGGGACTAGCACTTAACACCCGCCCCAATACGCAGAATAGACCTACAGCGGACATCAGCCCACAGTCATGCGCACCGCCCAGACATCGCTTTCTTCTACGCCAATTGGCCAATAGAAGTCGTCAATCTGGAACGTCCTACAGCTTCTGTAAAGCGTCTAGCAGGTTTTCGATTAAAATTAGGCGGAGTCGTGCCACCGCGCGCGTTATTAGAGGGGTAGCACTTCCGCTCTGTGGTTCTTTCTCTTCGCGCTTTCAACCAGGCAGGAGCTTCGAAGCAGACGAGCAGTCACCGCCGACACTGTTCAACCCATAAATTCGCCACCATGGCTTGCAGGGTATTCTTTGATGTCACCGCGGATGGTACCCCCTTGGGACGCATCGAAATGGAGGTGAGCGTGAAGCTAGTACCTACGAAGTCCCTCGGTACTGGGATGGTGGGCTCCTAAACGTGGTTAGTTGTACTTCCTGTTCGTGTGAATGCGGGCGCATGGGTTCTTTGGTGTGAGGCAGCGTGGAGAGTTGACTGAAATAATTGCTATAAAATTCATTTCTACCGGTCCGATGTTATCGTTAAATTGCCCAATAAAGTGTTACGTGCGCCTAGTAAGTACTCGTTTTTATTTTCGCTTAGTGTTGGTGAGCTGTCCTTGCTGCTCGCACTCCAGTGGTATTTATTAATAAAGTGTATAGCTTAGCGCACGTATTCTTAAGCCTCCTTTAAAGATGTTATTCGATCGTTGGACTAGGCGTTTGCTTTTGTGTATACCCTAGTGGGCGCCATTTTAGGCTCATTTCAAATGCCCATCGCAGTGTGAGCCCTTTCCCTTGTGTTGCTGGATCACACAACCGCTGGGTATTGTCTGGTTCCCTGCCCTTTTTGTTAGGATTCTTATGTTGGGCAGGGTTGGACTGCATGTGCACCAGAGAGGGCCTCGTGGAAACGTTAACAGGGCGGTGACCTGTCGTGCTGTGGGAGTGGTGTCCAACCTAAGGTTAGAGCGTTCAGCAGGCCCTGACTAGAAATGACAGCCCTGGTATAATGTGCCGCCCAGTTTTTTTTTTTTTTTTTTTTTTTTGCTCCAGAAAATGATTTTCAGGTTGCATTGTAACGCGCGTGTAACTGACCGTTAACCTCTCCAGTGGTACTCAAGCCGTGGTAGGCTGCCCGATAGCAATGAGTTTGCTATTTGTACTGCATTTGAAATGCCACTTTCCGATTATAAAAATGTTTTCTTCCCCATTGTGGCATTTTTGTATAAAGGTGTTTTTTTTTAAGTCTCCTGTTTGGGTTGCGAGTTTCTGTGGTAGTTTACTAAACACCCATGATACCGGCAATTTGAACTAATTGCGTTAGCGCCCAGTAGTATTAATTAACCTGCATCCAACCCAGCAGCGTTTGTTGTATGCGGTAGCCATGGTAGGCCTTCCCTTGCTGACTATCCATTCAACACTTAAGCATAAGCGTGTCAACTGATCATCCCTCAATGCGCATTGTCTACAATAAATAATGCACCAGGCCTTTTATCAGTAGCCCGCGTTATCCTTAAGTACATTTTTTTTTCCCTGCCCCTTCAATTATCTCTGCATGTTTAATTGTCGGTGTGCCCAGTAAAGCTAATGTGTGAATGCTGAATTAGCAGCTGGCGTATGCTGCTATGATCCACCTATACGCGATCGTGTGTACATTCCTCCCGAGTTATTGTGCTATTTAAGTTTCCCTTGTAACGCATCTACTAGTTTGATAGCATTTTTTTTTTTACCGCTTAATCCATTCAATGTGCGTTCTTTTGCTTTACTTGTATTCCAAAGTGATTTAATTAAACGACTTAATTAGTTTGTTAATGCAACGACATACTATTTCATACTGTGAAATAAAATATAAATTGTATTGTTTTTACACCTGCAGCTCCGGGCTGATGTCGTGCCAAAGACAGCCGGTTAGTGTTTTTTCCTTTTTCCAAGCACGTCGTGTCTACCTTGTTTCCCTTTATATCTATACGGTTACACTCCGTTATTGGTATATCGCCATGCTTCAAAGATTGAGTTAGTCTGTTTTCTGCTCAGGTTGTACTAATTAGGTCCGTGGGTGTTTATGAAACCTCAGATTGTGGGGTGGGTTCTGTCCGAATCAAATACAACCTGCTGTATGTTTGTAATCCACTCAACCTTTATTTCCATGTAATTTTCTGACAGAGAACTTCAGAGCCCTGTGCACAATGGAAAAAGGGTTTGGTTTCAAGGGATCGTGCTTCCACAGAATCATTCCCGAGTTCATGTGTCAGGTAAATTGGGCTCCATCTACTAATGTACACTAACTTTTTGCTAATGTTTGGCACTTGCGTGTCTTGAGCAATTGTCGCCAGGGCGCCCCACCTCCTTTGCCGGCCCTGAGGTGTGGCTGCGAACGAGTTTTCTCATAATCATGGATTGTAGATTTCCGTTCAACATTTGCGTTTCCTAAAGCTTGCTGCTGCGGTTCTACAACTAGAGTAGTACGGTGGCAAATAACGTGTCCAAGAGTACTGAATCCTAACTATTCTATTTTACTTAGGGTGGTGACTTCACGAACCACAATGGAACCGGTGGAAAATCAATCTATGGAGCCAAGTTTGCCGACGAGAACTTCACACTCAAACATACTGGCTCTGGAATTCTGTCCATGGCTAATGCTGGGCCCAACACGAACGGTTCTCAGTTCTTCATATGCACTGCCAAGACCACGTGGTGAGTAGGACTAGGCACTTCCAAGTGTCAGAAAACATCAAGAATTGTCACTTAGTTTTTTTTTTTTAACTTCGGCCTGTCCCACAGATGTTCTTTCCTCCTTGCATGGATCTTTAGTATTGAAGCCGAGAAAGTTTCCCTGTGCATATCACTGTTATGGCTCACGTTTTGGTGACATTTGAAGTGACTGGTCGTTATGTTGCCCCAGGAAACGATGCTTTTGATCACTCATCTCAGATGAGCCCACCCACACTTTATTTTGCCGCAGTTGGGTACTGACAAGACAGACGTTGCAGCGTGCGCTTGTTGAGGACCTCAAACAAGCTGGTGTTGCGAAGCTCTTGCAAGAGTTGCCTGGCCTTAAGCCTTGTAATGTGGAGCATTGTGGCCCGCAAGGGGAGGACACTCCCATTACGTTCCACTGTTCTCATTAGCTAGCCATCACAAGCTGGTGTTGCGAAGCTCTTGCAAGAGTTGCCTGGCCTTAAGCCTTGTAATGTGGAGCATTGTGGCCCGCAAGGGGAGGACACTCCCATTACGTTCCACTGTTCTCATTAGCTAGCCATCACTAGTCCCCGCCTTACTTCACCGTATAGTTATATTGCCATGTACTGATCTTCCACATCTTGATCCTCGCCTCTGGCAACGCATCTAAATAACCTCTGTTCCTGGCGACCTGTACTGATGCTGCTTAAACTTTTTCGAACCACGATCCAGTTTTAAGAATTCATTTTCGCGACTCACCTAACTTAAATAAAGGCGCTGTAGCATTTAGTTCAGATTTACTACAGTGCTTAATTGTGTGCTTTTCTGCCTGCTGGAGGTGTACTGTTCACTTGCATGTATTTACACTTTGTGGTAATTCGAAGATATATCCTACAGCCTTTAATTTGACACTCGTGTAAACTAGCAACATTTTGGACTACAAAGGGAAGCCAAAAAACAAACCCCATACTAAATCTGCAATTTGTCTTTTGTAGCCTGACACTTGGCATCGGTCCATAAAGCATAGCAAATGTGACGGATACATACATAATTTAGTTATCTTTGTTGCCTGGACTTGTGTCGCACCAACAATCTGCTCTAGGCTCAACCCCCAGTTCAGGAAGCGTCCAAGATCAACCTCACACCCCGAATTGGCAGTAAACTTGATCCGTTTGTAAATGACAAGTGGAGAGATTGGCCCGTTGTGTAGTAAGTTCATTAGAGGTCTCAGTAGAAGGCAAAGGGTATACAGCTAGCTCATAGGGACAGTGAAGAACTCAAGAGACCGTGTGAACACGGCAAACGGATATTGGTAGGTCATGCGCCCCTCGCTGCTTTTAGTTCCATGCGCTAACATGCATAGCATGTACTGTACCCACTAGTGCTTTCCATTACTTGCTGCGGCTCGAAGTAGGGGTGTCAGTTCAGATCGGCAATTTGTGGCTAGTAGCTGATCTTCCTGCGTGCCAATGGTTTACCTGTTTTTGACATGATGGCTAATGCAGTTTTTCTTTGCAGGTTGGACGGCAAGCACGTCGTATTTGGCTCTGTCGTAAAAGGCATGGATGTTGTATGCGCAATGGAGAAGTTTGGCTCAAGCTCCGGGAAGACGTCGAAAAAGATAGTGATTGCTGACTGCGGGATGCTGTAGTTTACTTCCTCGCTTACCTCCGATCATTCCTTGTGTAGCTGGTGAAAAGACCACCCATGCCACTTGGTTTAGTTTTCAGTCTTACTTGTGCGCTCCAATGAACTGCATCTGTTGGATTTCTCTGGCTTCCCCCAACATACCCTTTCCTAACGTCAATGTAGCCTGCAGAATTACATGAAAATAAAGAGATTAAACAGTTTGTCTTCGAGCTGGTGTTTCTGCATGCCAGTAACCTTATTTCAAATACCACTTTGAGGCAAATTGTAAAGAGAAGCAACGTGTGGTTGTGGGGACTGGCTGAAGGGGCGGATCTAGCCGTTTCAGCTTTGTCCCTTTACCAAGCTATCTTAGTGTGCAAAACTTGACCTATTTCTAAGTGGCAGGTTGACCGTTGTAGTGATACTGACTGCCCCTTCACGTGGCACTTCGAGTGACGTAGGCAGTTTACTACAGTCCATATTGGAGTATGGTGTATGCACAATTTAATTTTACTGGCCCTGCCATAAGTTGGTAATCTATCTGCGTGACCCCCATTGGGCAATGTGACCATGAGGTAAAAACTTGAATAATTGAATCTTCTAGCCGCTGACGATGGGGTGGCTGAATGGAAGGAAATCTAAGAACATTGTAAGGGTCTCACCCGTTATTGCCCCGATCCTTGGATTTGGAACTGCATGTGCAGTGCCCGATGTGTATGGGCAGGCCAGGGCGTTCTTGGGGAGAAAGTGGTGTGGATCGTAATAAGCACTTGGTCGAGAGTATGGGGGGAGGATCTTTTTTGCGAGTTGGGGGACACTTGCACAGTCCTGGAGCCCCCACCGCCAGGCAGCGTAGGTCCAATGTTTAAGCCTATGAACGGTGTGGCCTAGTCGTTGACGATGCTTCCAATGGTGTGCAATAAGTTATAATTGGGAGGAGCCCCGCAGGCCACCCATTCTGGAAGCAGGGCGAGGGCCTAGCCGTGTCGTAGGCTGCACTGTCATTACCAGGGGTGCAATTGCCCAGAGAATTTAGGGGCTTCTAATGACCATGTTGGCTGGAGACGGCCATTTTTTCTTCAGTAACAGTTCGAACCATCTTTCAAGTCCTACTCGTTCCTGTTTTCAGGCCCGATTTGCTGCTAACGCAAAAGTGCCATTTCTAACTAGCTGGTGAAGCCTTGTCCAGTGGTTGTTCCTGCCATGCATAAATCTTTTCAGACATTTTTCAGATGTCATAGGTTTGACCACTACTGCATCTGCACCTATTGAAACGACCAATAATGGGCAGTGTTATGGTAGGATTAATGGCGCCACTCGAGAGAGAACATCCACATGTGAATTTTTCTGTTTGTGAGGGTGCTGCAAGGTGAGGAGCACCACTCGCCTCCCCAAACTATCGGCTAGTGCCCATTATGCATTCAGAAAGATATCCTCAGCACACGGGTAAGCAGTAATGCAATGGGTAAAAGTGCACGATATGAGCACACATTAAACAAGTTAGTAAATTATTGTTTTTTCTCCTTTTTATTCTCTGGGTCTTCAGACAGGCGACACATGTTTCGTCACATACATGGTGATACTCCCGCAACTTTATCTAAGCTATGTCCTTTCTGTTAACTTTATTTCATGGTGATATTTCAACCCACAAAATGGGGTTCAGTAGCTTGAGACTTCACAATCTGCAGTGCCTAGATCCACGGGATCCAATTGTGTCCCCAAATGTCTATCGCTATGTACAGTGGCCCCTCCTGAGGTCGCTCCACGTGTCAATCGGAGTACAGGACACGAGACTAGTCACTGGAGTATCACCCTGTATGCGACGAAGCGTGTCGTAAGACCCAGAGAATAAAAAGGGGGGGGCAACCCCAAGAATTTACTGACTTGTGTTTAATGTGTGCTCACATCGTGCACTTTTAACCATTGCGTTAATGCTTACGTGTGCTGAGGATATTTCTTCCTATTGAAACGAGATTGCTGTGCCTCTGGTTCTTTAAAAACTGCCCTGCCAGGCTTGAACTGAACTGCGGTCTGAGACCTAAAACTCCACCATTGATTACTGTAGTCACTCCTTGACAGGTGAGTGCGGGTGGGGGACATGTACTATTCTACTGGGAACTAGCTCTAAATTCAGCGTACTGGTTTGTCGTATCCTGAACCCAGTTGGGCATTTTGTCTGGTCACCTCTGCCCCATAAAGTGATCCATTTGACAACGTTGTAGTAAACATAAGCGTATTGGGATCCACCATCTGTTTCATATTCTGAAGATTTAACTATTTCTATTTCAAAGGTTACTGAAAGTTCGGCAAGACGTGTTGTACAGAGAAAGGCCCTTTGCAAAAATTGCCTGAACCTTTTGTTGCCTATTCCTATGTTTGACTTATCTGGACAGATTGGGTGCAACCAATTCGCAGACCATATGTGTAAAAATGACACACAATACGACCCTAAAATGTGCGCCATAATTAGCCTTTTCTTGCCATATAATTTACTCCACCTAGCCACACAATTTGACCCTCCCCTGCTGTGTAATTTCAGCTGCCCTGCCTCTTCCTTACCTCTAAGTGCCTTTTTGGGGAGGAGTGCTCACCTGCCCTTTTTCTTGGTGTATTTCTAGACTTTAAAAGCATGACTTAGTGCGCTGGCTGGGTTTGAGTATTTTCTGTTTCCTGCTCCTACCACCTTTTAGAAGAATCCTTGACACCATTTTACGGGTGCCTAAAAGGGAGTAACTTTGTCTGGATTGGGACATCAGGAGAACTACTAACAGGGTGCTAAAGAATGGCTTTGCCATGTTCAAATGTATACCTGAAATCCGGATCTCAAATATTAGACCGAGCCCCAGTGATATCTTCCCTGAAAAGCATTGCTGTACACAAATCCACTGAAAGCTGTTCATCAGATGGAAGGGGCGGTGTCTGTAGCACATTTAAAATGCAATCTTATTTTGTGCCATCGGAATTTATTGGAAAATGAAACCATATTTAATTACTCATGGCGGTGTACAGTGATGCTCGTGGAGTTAAAGTATATCACTACACATGCAGATATTTATTTCTATAGAATAGCATGTAGCCTCATTCTTCAATATTAATTACAAGCATTGGCAGCACCAAAAGAACTAGTTTTAACTGGCTGTTGTATGCTAATGTGAATTGTTACACGTAAATAGCATGGCAAAAGATCTGGTTTGTGCGGAAGCAAAGGACTAGAATGTTGGTGTAGGTTAAAGGTTTGGTGGTTTGCACTGTCCATAAAGGCCTAAAAATCCACGTAGGTTAACGTCTGCCCCTTCAATCTGTGCAGCTGGAGAAACGCAAAATAAATTATCTGGTTTAACACTTAAATAGCATTCCAATGTTGTGTCCCTGAAAATCCAAGCTTAAGTAGCTGGATAAAGAAAATTATGCAAGTAGGGAAAGCACTTTTGCAGCAGCAAACATTCGGTCCAATCAAAACGTGCACTTCTGACTTTCAGCAATTGGGTGGAGCCAGAGTCCCTCTAGTGATACTCAAAATGGTCTGGCAGCTGCACTGACAAGTAAGACCATAAAACCCTTAAACTGATTTTTGGCTTCAAAATCCGAACTTTTTCTTTCAAACGACTTTCTCACCCTCTGCATCCCCCACTCGGAGTACAGCCTACTCTAAATCACTTGCCATGTCGCCATAATCTTTACTATTGTATCTCTGCAAATTGCCCACACCTTATTAAGTCGGCTTCTTTAAGCAGTAGCGGCTAATAAATGATGGGTATTGAATTAAGTGGGCGAGGCCAGCACTCCTGAAGGGGGTTGGGCAGGATCTAGAATCTTTTAAAACTAGAAGCATTGTTTTGCTTTAGGCAACGCTATTCCCAAATAAATTGCATGATTTATAGTTTAAAAGGCAATTCTGAAAGGGGAACTCGTCTCTGAAATATTTCAATGCTTACGAGTTTGCCCCTGAAGTATGCTGTATTTTCAATAGTAAATACTCCCAGCAGCAATTTAAAAAATGGTATGTAGTAGCAATATGATGACAATCGAGGCACAAATAATATTCCATATCTTCATATGTGGTATGCTTTTCTATAGCACTTCAAACCGGTTTTGCCTTAGTACTAGAACAGGCTATGGATATCAAATTAAACAGCACTGGGATGGAAGGTTGCGTTGTCCTTGCAGGGATTTTAGCTTCTGCCCCGCAAACCACAACATATGTTAGTAGTAAATGCGTTAGTAACGTTAACTCGTGGATTGCGTCAGAAGTTATGCTGCTATAGTGATCTGCCAACATTCAAATTGGTACCTGGTATGGCACCGGTGTTTGTGCAGCCAATCAATAGGCCTCTGGAACAGATGGACAAATATTTACCAACAAAGTTGCACCCCGAGGACGATTTGCTTACTCTGATGGTGCGGCTGATATTCAGGAAAAGCATTACCAATGCTCTGCACGATAGCAAATATTCTAGTAAACATAAGCAGACTTTGAAATGGGGATTCTGTTGAATATAAAGAGTGGAGCATGATGCAGAGCGTAAACCACTACAGCACTGCCTTTTTCTGGGAATCAAGGGCTGTAAAAAGGGTAAGCCCTGCATAACGGTGTCAACATTGCATGTGCAGAATTGGCCTGCAAGTGCCTGGCTCACATCGGACTTCAAACCAGGCAGTCCTGCACGGATATTTCAATTTAAATACAGGGGAAATGTTGACTTTTAGACCAGAGGCCCGATAGCCCTTTAACCAGTCCCTGCCTTTAAGTCATAGCCTGCACCCTGACCATACCTAATCTGCAGCTCTTCGTTAATACTGCCATTAAAAGTTTGAGTTCACACACCCCCTAGCGATCACCCAATTCACACTAATGTAATCTGCCACATAGACACTGGAGTGAAGACCGACTGGCTTCTGTAGTGCACAAGACTAACCCCCCAATAACTAGCTAAAAAAAAACACTGGCCCTGGGATCTTGAATATCCTGCAGCCCAGCCTAAAAGCACAACTGTCTTATCGGGGGCAGTACGTGCTTCTCCCGGTTTTATGGTGTTACTTTTTCCGACAATCTGTAATTATCCATATTTATTTTTGCTCATTTTTCTGTATCCATTTTTATTTTGTTTTCTGTATAAATGACTACAATTGGTATTTTTCCACATTTATTTAATTGATCAATGTATACTCGCATTTTAAGTGTCCAAAAGGTTGCAGTGCAATAGCGCTATCTGAAAACACTTGCATTGTAGAACAGCATAAATAACTGTAGATCTGCACTTAAGCTTAATTATGAAATTTAGTATTTTTTTCGTCTCCCCTACCTCTCAATCTATGCATCTACTGACCTGGTACTCCTGATTGACAATAGAAAAAAATCATCAAAAAATTATTGGTCTGTATTTAAAAATAAAACCAAACGGGAAAATATATAGTTTTCGGAAAACAGCCCTAATTATAATGCAATTACAATGCAGTATGTAACCACATTAAAACAAATTAATTACGCTTAGTAGTTCAAACAGGCTGCTTAATATCCCTTTTACTGCTTGACACAAAACTAAGGGGTGCATAACCTCATCCAGTGCTACCCTTCGCAATTAGCTGCCGTCACCAATTGAACAGGCACAGGATAACTCAGCCACATAGCACTGAACAAAGGATGGCTCGAGGATAGTGAAACACTGCAGCTCCTGAACGGTAACATACTTCTTGGCATATGACCGTCTGATTTGGGATATTAGTCCTTCCTGGCAGATCCACCTCACCGCTTCTCTAACCATGTCTGCTCAGGACCATAAGCTTAAACACAGCATCTCCGAATGGCCAACCCAGTGCAGTAACCAGCTAGGTGGACTATGAACATAAAAGGGGACCTTCAGAGCTGCCAGCTTACTCAAAACCGTAAATTGGTTCTAACACTAAGTGCTGTGCCCCTTAACTGCTCCTTGGATGCCCTCCTGCATAAGGAAGCACTTCCCACCTAGGAACAAAACTGCCATCCAAACACCATGCATAGTGCAGGGTGCTACCCATGTAGGCAAGCGATTCAGCGCACCACGCGGGGGTAGTAAGTGCTCTGTAAATGTTGCAATACAAAGTGCTGGCCATTCTGCTTACCAGTGTATGCAATTTGCTATCTTCAGTACATCTGAGCGGGCTGTTGTCAGGCCAGGAGTGGGAGAGGAAGCGCAGGTCCAGGTTTGTGCTTTGGAAAGCTGTGTGGGTTCCAGCACCGCCAGTGTGTTTCAGCAGGTCAGGGTCTTAGTGCAGTTGGAGAGTGGGCTCTTGCTGATATCGGATTCCACACTTCAGAGCCGTAGGTTGTTCACCCCGAATGCTCTGGGATATTTTCATTCCTGCCCCTTTCATGGCTAGGCGGCGAGGAAAAGGGAGCAGGCATCCCATGGTGATGTAATGGTCAATGATAAGCTATGGCTCAGGGCCCCAAACATTGAAACTGGAGCACACATCAGGGATCTTCCATTCCTGGGTGTTCCCCGCTGCCCTTAATCTAGGCCTCTACTCTCATTGGCCCAGAGCCCTAGCCACGCCTTCCTCGTGGGTGGGTTTGGCCATGGGGTGGCCTATATAATGGGTGTCTCTGGTTGTCCTAGTACAGTCCTGGCCTGGAGCAGTGGTACCCACAGCTGTCAGAATGGTCAACCCACGCGTGTTCTTTGACATCAGCGCCGATGGCATCCCCCTTGGCCGGATCGTGATGGAGGTACTTGTCAGAAGAATGGGATGTTGCAGCGTTTTGTATCACTTTCATTTTTAAGTTATTCCACTGGAATTGTGTGGGGGTGTTCATCGTTTTAAGTATAGGAGAGGCAATGGTTATATTTTTTGTTATTTGTTGGAGGAAGGTAATGCGGTTTGCTCATTTTACAATGATAGGGGCTGGGGCATCTCCCATCATCCACCAGAGCCATCTGAAAACGAGCAGTGGGTATCTTAAGGTATGGAGGCTGTACTATTCAGTACATGGGTAATGGTGAGGTTAAATGTTTGGCATTGTTGGGATACAGGGAGCTACTTGTAATGATCCATACCTGGACGGCTATTGACGTATTTATTGTTGGGTGTAGTGGTGGATATTGCAGTTTGTGAATGAACATATATATATATATATAGCTCTGGCAAATATGGGCTTCTGAACACAAAATCAAAAGCAGCTACAAGGGTACCACTAACTGAGTCTGGAAGACCCAGTTTTTCAGATAATTATGGAAAATATGTAAGTTGGATTTAGTACGGAGAGGGACATGGAGGTCATGTTAAAAGTTTTAGGACCATACATGATAAACGACCTTTTCTAAAACAGAACATCGGCAGAGTTTGTTTAGTGGACCTGAGAGCCTGCATAGATATGTGAGAGTGTAGCTGAGGAGCCACAGAGGCAGGGCGATGATGGAAAATTGCTTCATGGCAAGTGCACTAGCGTAGGACTTTTCTACCCCTAAGGAAGCCTCAAAGCGCCCTCTGCATTTCAGTAGCTTTCCCAGATCCATACATGTCTATCTGCCCAGTATTTTTCTTAAAATTTGAGGGCTGCTTGTCCAGGTTTTATGATGGATAACACAAGACTACAAGTCCCAGAACTTGAAGGAAAAAACTGGAATGAAGGAGCTAGCCACACACATTTGCGAAACTTTACCTGGCTGTTTCTGAATAGTGGGGAAGTAGCTACTGAGTTTGCTATACATGGTTCTTACTGTTTCCTCGAGAATGGTAACCTTGCTACCTGCATGAAGGTAATGGTTCGCTCCAAGCACATCATAGTGACTTGTACTAGCCTTTATGTGTGAATCTCGAATGGGAACGAGAGACAGTACTTTAGTTTGTGTATACATACCTGGACATATTTTAACCAACATCTGACACGTTTCAGGCAGGAGCTTAATCTTTTGTGATTGGCTGGTGTCTGATCATCCTTGTTCCTGCTGTAGGGTCAGCCAGAGCTTAGCTGTCTGTACAGAGACAAAGCTTCCACCCATGCATAAAGCTGTAGAAATGATGCATTTATGAACCGACAACAGGCAGGGTAATTCAAGATTGAGAGCAGTTGGGGTTTGTTAAATGTTTGGAGAATAGGGTATTTGCTTAACTGGTAATGTTTTCGAAGCATGTGTGAATATTTGTAGGGCATTATTTTTTGTTTTCAACATTGGCGGCCATTCTTTCTGTTATAAAAGCAGTTTAGCTCAGAGTTGCAGCCTTCAACTCACTCACAGAAGCAGACCCCAGTGTTACTGGCAACGACGCACTTTATAAGAACACCCCACTATCCTTATGGAAGACTTGAACCTTTATTTGTCCTAGAACTTTCCCTCTTGTCGCCCCCTTCTGTATTCCAGCTCTTCCAAATCAGACTGAGTTTCCTATGTGGCAGCATCTTCTGTGCGCCGAATGAATTTTGCTCACTTTTGAACCCAGCCCCAAAAGTTGCATCTCTTCCTATCTGCTTTGAGAGGTTCGGATTTGTCCAAACTTTAAAGATTTGAACCTGAAGCATATGTATGCAGTTTTCCAGACAGATTAGCCCAGTCCCCTCCTGAAAAAGATCTAGACTTGTGGCACTCTATTATTTGTAATTTCATAGCATCCAAATGTTTTCCTTCTTCTGTAACCCAGTAGAGGTTGTATGCAGCACCTTTATGCCAGGTTTCTATTTCCATCAGTGAGTTAATGCACCAGCTGCAGATATCCCTTTAAACTTCAAGTTAAAGCTTACAAGCTCAGTAAGGAAGCTTTGTGTGAATGATTTAAATCCCAGTGAGATCTAATTGCAGCTGGTGCTTTAACCGTCTGAGCTTGTATTGGATTGGAAACTGACATTCAAGTTACCTCAGGGCAGCTGGTGCATTGTATTGGGATAAAGGTACGGAGGAATGCCCTGCTTTATCCCCTTGCACTTTTCCAAAGCAAATAGGCACACGCACAGACAGTTAAGCGCATCTTAACAGGGCACGTTGCGCGTCACTGCCCAGAAACTCATCCATGACACCATAGTGTCCCCCCCGGCCAGGCTGCGTCAACTGTTCAAGTCCTGTTTGCAGGTCTTGGCGGCAGCACACGTTTGAGCGCCGCGAGTCCTCGAAAGAGGCAGCAGCGCACTATACAAATGTCAAGTAACACATTGTAGGTCACGTCCAAGCCCCATAACACAGATCGATGTGATAATGAACCTGTGGGGTGTGTGCATAGGTTGCAAATCGAGGTTTAAGCTCCCACTGATGTAGCTCAGTAGGTTGAGCGCCCTGCGTATGTTTCTGGTTAAAATATCCGAGTACCACTTCTTATGGGTGGTGGTGCCTATCGTTACTTCTAGCTAAGATCAACCCAGGAGTGTTATAAAAAAAAACATAGTTATGTGACATCCTATCACAGAAAAGCCGGATGCAGCGAAATTAAGAACCATACATCATAGCGCTGGCCATCTCAGTTGTGTCAAAGGACAGTGCAAATTGAGAACTTGAAAAGACCTTTGAAGGCAAATTTTCAATTTACAGAGTGCTCTTTAGCTCCATTTTTGCTCGTTGGTGTTTTTAAATTGAATTTCGAATTACAGGCGTCGTCTTTCATGGTGATTGGCGCACACGTTCGCCTCCTATGAGCTAAAATGATTTTTTTTGTGGCTCTGATACGTTCTCACTGGTATAGGTGCACTTCGATATCCTAGAGCCTCGAGGACATTTTGAATATCCAGTTGTACGCACACCCTGTCAACATTATGACTGGTCCTGCAAAAGTCTTTGTTGAATTTAATCTAAAGCTTGACAGCTTGCTCATATTTCCTCAAAATGTGATTTACTCTCCCCTTTAATGAGCGTCAGGCTCTGTAGCGTTCGGAGTAACAGCCAACGTCTTAAAACAGTGTTTTGCCTACGTGTAAGGAGACCCGGGCAGGCCGTCAGAGGCATAGCTGTCAATAGTGCATCCGGTGCAGTGGCACCGGGCCCCAGGACTATTTGACGCCCACTTTACGCCACTTCGTGTTTCCACCAAATCAGGGGTTATTGGGCCCAATGCCATTACTTACATTAAGGCACATATCACAGTTGCTACGCCACTGCAGGCCATATTTGTGTATTATATACCTGAGACCAGTCAAGCTGGTTCATGCCCCCTATAGCCCAAAGGCGTTGAATGTCCGTGAGGTATGGGAGACCCACTCTGCAGGGCGGGGTCCTAGTTTTGCATTATGCCACGGCACAGAGCTGTATAGATCCCAGTACTGAAGTAGAGGGTGTTGTAGGTCGGTTTGGTGTGCATCAGTACAGTTCGGTCGGTCTCAGTACAGAGGTAGCAGGTGGCACTGCCTCTGAGGTACAGCTGTATGTGACTTCCAGCATTAGAGTTTCTGGGGGATTCAGTCCATGATTAAGGTACAAAGATGGAGCCGTGTGTTTCCCAGCATTACAGTGTCTAGGGGGGATTCAGGTAAGGACTGAGGTGCAGTGATGCGTGTCTCAGCGTTAGTTTCTAGGGGTGGTGCAGTGTCAGAGCCGCATGTGTCTATCAGCATTACAGTTTTTGGGGATGATTCGGGACAGGACCGAGCTGCAGTGGTGGAGCTTTGTGTGTTTCCCAGGGCAAAGTTATCTAGGTGATTCTTTTCAGGACTGAGCTGAGGTGCAGAAGCTGTGTGTGTTTCCCAGTGCACAGGTATCCAGAGTGATTCATTTCAGGATTGAGATGCAGTGCCGGAGCTGTGTCCGCTTCCCAGTATCTGGAGTTATTCATTTCAGGATTGAGATGCGTTTGGAGCTGTGTGTGTTTCCTATGCAGTGCCAGAGCTGTGTGTGTTTCCCAGTAAATATGTTTCTGGAGTGATTCATTTCAGGATTGGGATGCAGTGCACGAGCTGCGTATATTTCCCAATACATAGGTATCTATCTGGGGTGATTCATTTCAGTATGATTGAGATGCAGTGCCGGAGCTGTGTGCATTTCCCAATACACAGATATCTGGTGTGATTATTTTCAGGACTGAGCTGAGTTGCAGAAGCTGTGTGTGTTTCCATTTCAGGATTGAGATGCAGTGCCGGAGCTGTGTCTGCTTCCCAGTATCTGGAGTTATTCATTTCAGGATTGAGATGCGTTTGGAGCTGTGTGTGTGTTTCCTATGCAGTGCCAGAACTGTGTGTGTTTCCCAGTAAATATGTTTCTGGAGTGATTCATTTCAGGATTGGGATGTATTGTAGGAGCTGTGTATATTTCCCAATACATGGGTATCTATCCGGGGTGATTTATTTCAGTATGATTGAGATGCAGTGCCGGAGCCGTGTGCATTTCTCAATACACAGATATCTGGTGTGATTAATTTCTGGACTGCGAAGCAGTGCCAGAGCTGTATGTGTTTCCCAGGGCACAGGTATCCAGAGTGATTCATTTCAAGGTTGAGATGCAGTGGTGGAGCTGCATGTTTTCCAGTGCAGAGGTTATCTATCTGGGGTGATTCATTTCAGGGTCGAGATGCAGTGCAGAAGCTGTGCGTGTTTCCCAGTGCATAGGTATCTGGGGTGATTAATTTCAGGACTGCGATGCAGTGCTGGAACACTGTGTAGCTACAGAGCTCCTAGGACAGTGCAAAATACCAAAGGGAAAAACTTTGCTAGGCAGCACAATTCAAACAATATTACATTGATTTATCTAGCATTATGTGGGGGATAACCCAAGCTCAGTGCAAATGACAAACTACTATTTAAAACATATAAAGTATTCTTTTTATTGATAATTTTTTTTTAAAGGTTTCTTTTTCAAACATCAAAAGAACAAAATTAAAACATAAATATATTTACCAGTGCCTATACATCAAGGAGGATGTATTTACCAAAGTAACGGCCGATGGTTTCGAAACCATCGGCCACAGTATATCAACAGCTCCAAATTCTTCACGTTTTTAAATGGAACTTTCTGCGTATATTACACTTTTTGCATAATTGTTGTTATTGTATTATTTGTCTTTATTGTGTTGCTTTTCATTTACTGCTTACCGCCCGTTACTTTGGTAAATACATCCTCCTTGATGTATAGGCACTGGTACCTATATTTATGTTTGGATTTTGTTCTTTTGATGTTTGAAAAAGAAACCTTTAAAAAAAAATTATCAATAAAAAGAATACTTTATATGTTTTAAATAGTAGTTTGTCATTTGCACTGAGCTTGGGTTATCCACCACATAATGCTAGATAAATCAATGTAATATTGTTTGAATTGTGCTGCCTAGCAAAGTTATGCAGTGCTGGAACTGCATGTGTTTCCCAGTGCACAGGTATCCGGGGTGATTCATTTCAAGATTGAGATGCAGTGCGGCAGCTGCATGATTTCCAGTGCATAGGTATCTAGCTTGGGTGATTCATTTCAGTATGATTGAGATGCACTGCTGGAGCTGTGTGTGTTTTCCAATGCATCGGTATCTATCTTGGGTGATTCATTTCAGGACTGAGATGCAGTGCAGGCGTGTTTCCTAGTGCATAGGTATCTATCTTGTGTGATTCATTTCATGATTGAGATGCAGTGCAGGAATTGTGTGTGTTTCACAGTACATATGTATCCGGGGTGATTCATTTCAGGATTGAGATCCAGTGCTCGAGCTGTGTGTGTTTCCTAGTGCATAGGTATCTATCTTGGGTGATTCATTTCAAGATTGAGATGCAGTGCAGGAGTTGAGTGTGTTTCCCATAGGTATCCAGGGTGATTCATTTCAGGAATGAGATCCAGTGCTCGAGCTGTGTGTGTTTCCTAGAGCATTGGTATCTATCTTGGGTGATTCATTTCAAGATTGAGATGCAGTGCAGGAGTTGTGTGTGTTTCCCATAGGTATCCAGGGTGATTCATTTCAGGAATGAGATCCAGTGCTCGAGCTGTGTGTGTTTCCTAGTGCATTGGTATCTATCTTGGGTGATTCATTTCAAGATTGAGATGCAGTGCAGGAGTTGTGTGTGTTTCCCATAGGTATCCGCGGTGATTCATTTCAGGATTGAGATGCAGTGCTGGAGCTGCATGCTTCCCAGTGCATAGGTATCTATCTTGGGCGATTAATTTCAAGATTGAGGTGCAGTGTCGGAGCTGTGTGTTTTCCCCAGTGCATAGTTCTCGTTCTGGGGACATTCATTTCAGGGTTGAGGTGCAGTGTCGGAGCTGTGTGTATTTCCAAGTTCATAGGTATCTCTCTGGGGTGACTTGTTCCAGGATTGAGGTGCAATGCCCGTGTTACGTGGGGACCTTCTAACTGCAATAGTATAGGGCTGTTCAGGTCGAGACTGGGGTGCATTGAGAGATCTTAGTTTCTCTGCTGGAAAAACAAGTGGTGCTTCAGGTCAGCATTGCTGTACATTGGAAGAGCGGTATGTGGGTCTCAATGATGCAAGACAGTTAGAGCAGGTTTTCTGCAGTTCGTGGTCTGGTGCCTTTAGAGTTCGGATTTTGACCAGGAACTATAAATAGAGCGATTGGTGCTAGTCGGGATAGGGGTGCATTGGCGCCCCACAGTGTTTGTTTCAGCTTCTTTTTATGTATTTTTAAGTTTTTATATAGTGCAGACTCAACCCTATGATACTGGCGCGCTTTATGCTAGAACCAGTTAGATTACACACGGTCACATTCTTTTTTAGGCACAGGGAAATTAAGTGATCTGGCCAGAATCACAGGATGTTGAGCGAACGCTGAGACTCGAACCTGGTTCCCAGATTCCAAAGTTGGCAGCTCTGGCTCTAACACCACATCCTCTCCCCAGGGTCAAGGTCGTCTGGTGTCACAGGGACGAACTATCTGACCAATGCGTAGTTCAGTTAGTCACAGTGAACAGAGGAGTGCACACTGGGAGGTGAGTCGTTCATTTGGTGGATATAGAATCTCTCCCGGAGACCCGCAAATGGCCAGGTTTATATGCAAGTCAGCTGCGTGGGGCAAAAGACAAATTCAGAGGATGAAGTTCGGTTCGAGTGCCCTTTAAGTGCAAACATGGTTGCACATAATCCCCCCCTGAGCAAGACGATTCTACATCACCCTCCTCCAGGTAGCCATTTCCTTTTCCACCTCCTTCGATCTCTCCTTGCGTCCTCAAATGAGTCTGATATTGGACGATGCCCAGTGGGAAGAAAGGGATACTGTTTTGTACTTACCTGTGGATTTAACGGATGTGGATACCTACTCCGGAGCCCGAACAACCTTGGCGGATGCCCGATGGAGCTGTCCTATGCAGCTATAGAGGCGTCCTATGCAGCGTCTCCCCGTTTGGTCTCCTTCCCTCCCCCTCCTCTCTGATTCTCTTGATGCTAACGGCTGTAACTATGTATCCTGTAACTCCCTGTTTCAACTGATGTAGATACCTACAGTGGAGCCTGAGCAACCTTGGCCGATGCCCGGTGGAACTGTCCTATGCAGCTATAGAGGAGTCTGGCCACTTGGCCGTCACCTACCCAGCCGGTCATCTGGCATTGTCTTCCTCATCTCCCCGTTTGTGTCTCCTTCCCTCCCCCACCTCCTCCCTCTGTTTCTTTGATTGAAACTGTTGTAACTTTGTAACCGGTCACTCGCTGATCCAACTGATATAACTATGTAACCTGTAACTCACTGATCTTCATGTAAAGCGCTCTGATACCTCCGGGTCTAGCCAGCGCTATATAAAACTTTGCAAATAAACACAGTGACTAGACGTCTGGCCACTGCACAAGTTCTGCAGCCTCGAGCACGTCACTGTGGTGAATAAAGGTGTCTAGGCTGATTTCAAGCTGAAGTTGGGCTGTTACGAGCTAATTACATGAGCCAGCCAAGTCTGTAAGCACTATTTTCTGTAATGAGTTTCTCCTACTGCAGGCACGACATTCTTTCCTGCAACATTCAGCATGCCATGCTCGCTTTCACTTTCTAAGCAGTCTAGGACAATGGCAGCCGCTTCTTTAAAATGAAATGGGTCTCACATTTACAAGAGTTTGAGCTTTTGGCATTGTAAATGACAATGCCTTTGATTTATGTTTTAATTATCAAAACAGATAAATAAAAGGCATTGCCATTTACAATGCCAACAGCTTAAACTCTTACAAATGCAAGACTTATTGCATTGTAAATGCTTAGTATGTTCTTGTTCTCGATGTGATAACTACCACAGGCCATTAGCCGCCCTATGCCCATCTGAGTTCCGAGACCACATTACTTTGTCAGAGAGAGTAAAGGTTACAGTTTATTAGCTGCTTTCACCGTGAGCAATCCCTCTTAGGTTCACTGTGTCCACAGCATTCAAAGGAACAGTAAAGTATATAATTCCCCTCCCTGTTGAAAATTCCCTGGCATTATCTTACAATCTATCCAGTCAGGCATACCATCTGGCCATGCTCTTGTGGTCATAAAATTGCGGTAGCCATGCTAAACTCATTCACGAGAATTCCAAGCACAAACTGAGGTCAGGCTAATAAGATAGGTATATTTCATTCGCCTTCAGTTAATCAGACATGCATGTCTGGTGGCTGTTAACTTCCGGTATCACAATCGTAGTCAGTCAGGCTCACCAAGTGACCCTTCCCTTCTGGTGGCCGTGCTTTAATCTTCATAATCTTACAAAAAGCCTATTTCATTTCCTTCAATCAGTCGGGTATGCTGGACGTTCGGCTACTTGGGTAGCCATGCCTCAGGCAGGTCCACAGGGTAACCCAACACTTCCAGTGCCTGTATCCCAGCGATTATACTCACGGCTCATTTTTAAATCCCTCAATGGTAAATGCCCTGCTTTTTTATACTCTTGTGTTAAAAAATATGTACCCAATTGCAATCTAGACACAAGAACTTCCTTAGAATTCCTCCCTTCAAGCAGAAGAGATTAGACGGGATTAGATTTGCTGTGCTGGCCCCCAAGCGTGGAATTCTGTTCTTTCAGAGATCAGATCAACAAAGAATTACACACATTTATGTAAACTTCCGAAGACTTGGCTCTTCTGACAAGCATATGATTAAACTATCTTCAGCTAAATGCTGCCTCCTGTTGCCCAGTGCCAAAGAACCTAACCTCCCTCGTGAATGAGCGCTCTATAAAAATCTATTTATTAAGAGAAAGAGGTCCCTTACACTGTGAATCAATATAAATAGCCACAATATTACAATCAAGATTTGGTCTATTCGTGTCTGAATGGACGGTTTTAGAATTTTATTAACACACAATTAGATCAAGACAATACATAAACAAATAGTGAGCAGGACATGACAGGGTAATGGGAAATCAGCTGATTTCCTTCGCGCAGGCAGGTGACCTAAAAGTGACTCTTTAAGTAAGAATACTAATTAACAGTTGTCACAATCACAAAAACATCTTGTACTCCATATAATTCTTGATTTACAGTTTAGAGTTCAAGGTGTAGGTGTCGACGTTTCGATCCCCAACAAGGTTACGGGATCATCATCAGGACTAAGCAATAAAGCAAATGCCAAGGAAGTTGCTCTGAGGCAATCCGGAAGGGTCGGTCCTAAGTACTAGCACAAATGCATAGGGCCACAGTATGCCAGTAGTACGGTAGCGGTGGATGACCGGGCGGCCGGAAGGTGAGATGGTCGGGGGCTAATGATTGTCAGAAGGTGATCTCCCGGTGTGGAGGGACACCGCTCTGACCTAAAGGGGTTCGCACCAATGTGTCCGGACTCTGTATATTAAAGTATATGGTCCAGAGCCTTTGATTCGGCTGAAGCGGTCGGAGACGGCAAGGTGCCGGATAGCGATCCGCAAGTTACCATGCTCGATGGCGAGTTCCGGTGGAGACCATCTCACCTTCTGGCTGCCTGGTCATCCATCGCTACCGTACTACTGCCATTCCGTGGCCCTACGCATTTGTGCTAGTACTTAGGACCAACCCTTCCAGATTGCCTCAGAGCACCTCCCCAGGAATTTGCTTTATTGCTTAGTCCTGATGATGATCCCATAACCTTGTTGGGGATCGAAACGTCGTCGACACCTACATCTCAAACTCTAGACTGCAAATTAAGAATTATATGGAGTACAAGATGTTTTTGTGATTGTGACTACTGTTGATTTGTATTCTCACTTCAAGAGTCACTTTTAAGTCACCTGCCTGCGGTAAGGAAATAGACTGATTTCCCAATACCCTGTCACGTCCTGCTCACTATTTTTTTATGTATTGTCTTGATCTAATTGTGTGTTAATAAATTTCTAAGACCGTCCATTCAGACACAAATAGACCCAATCTTGATTCTGGCTAATTTATATTGATTCACCGTGTAAGGGACAGCTGTCTCTTAATACTTACTACTACCCTTGGTCCCTTCTGACTGTAAGGGTTCCCTTGTTTCTTTTATTGAACTATAAAAATCTATAACCCAACATAACATGGCGGCCATGTTTCATTTACTGTCAGGCATGCTGTGTATCCATTCATTTTTGGTAGCCATGCCTTTGTCAACGAGGCACTCTGGGTGGACTTTCAGTGGGCAGGCTTCACTCCAACTAGGCCTCCCATATAGCATACCACTCCCTATCAGTACTTGCTCTTACAACTGAAAGTTCACTGCCAAAGTTGATTGTTCCACCCATCATTTTGGAGTTCTCCCCTTGGCCATAATGTCTTGACTTATTGTAGGGCCAGGGCTGCTAGGTGATATAAAGTACCAGTACATATGGGCCTAACTGAGACAACTGAAAGAATCCAAAATGTGCCAATCTAAAATGTACCATCCAACTGTCTCCTCTGCTTCCCTTCCGACGAGCCTGGAACAGAAGAAGGAAGCACACATGCTTCCCGTAACGTATCACAAGGCTGCTAATAGCAGCTTTGTGATTGGTCTGAGCACCGTGGTTCGGTGCTCAGACAGGGACTATGTCCATGTGCATGTTCTCCACCCAGACTGTAACAAAGACTGGGTGTTGAACACGCAAAGTGCGCATGGCTGTTTGGCCGGACCAAGACGGCAGACTAAACCTTCATGCGCACTTAAGTGCTTACCACTTCTCCCCTTTTTGAGGAGAGCAGCCTAGCCACCGCCCCACCAAACTGCCTCAGCAGGGAAAAATAAAATGATAACAACAGCGTGCTGTTATCATTTTATTTATCCTTTAAAAGCAGTAGGGCTATGCTCCTCCACCTTAGCAGAGAAGCCGCCACTGATAAAATATGAATCAGTCTCATCTCCCAATATTTTTACATTTTCTCTCATAACGCTTCTCTCAAGATGCCTGTTGCTTTCAAGATCCAGAAGGAGTACGTTGTTACCTCCCAGGAAGCCCAGCCTTTGCCATTAAAATAGACTCTCTTGAACTGGTACTTCCATAACAGGGAGGCATGCTTTAGCATAAGTAGGCATCTCTTTTCCTTGTGCCTCCAAATAGGAAGTTAACTATGTCACAGAGCAATTAAAGTCAACAGATCCTAAACTATTTTCCATCAGAACCTTACCTTTCCTCTGTTGATAGTTTTTGACATGTTTGATCGCAGGTTAACACAAAGCTTCCCCATTCACACATCATTTGTATATAATGTTCTGTAGCTTGTATCCTCCTTCGAGCAAGCCACTAACTCTTATGCCCGGAAGGCATGAAGGTACAACAAAGAAAACGCATTACTGAGAAGGATTAGTTCGTAATGGGAGTTGCACATCACTGTTTTTTGGTAAAAGCTGTATTGAAGTGTGGTGAAGTCTATGGGGGCTCTGTTGTCACAAACCTTGGGCTCTTCTCTGACTCAGGCTTTCACTGCCTGATGCAATAGGCGCTATTGGTGGTATCTACCAACCCATGGAGACTTTCGCAGTTGAACTATAGTGGCCAAGTCTTATGGTGACCAAAGACCAGGATTTCCCAAAAACCCAAAGATGAAGAACTTTGCCATGCTCTCAATAGAGCTGTATAGTTTGGGGCCAAACCCAACTGAGCAATATCCTTGAGTCTCTTCTCCAGTGCACCAACGTCCACAACTCTGAGTCGAAAGGGGACATTTGAATGTCTCCTACAGGCTTCTCATTACCAACCCTTTCCAGGTGGGAACGCGAGAAAGTGTCAGATGCCCCTTTTTTTTAACCCTTTCCAAATGCATAGCCATGATGTCAGTGTTCACCTACAAGCTATGTAGTGTTAGCTTCCTCAGCAAGCCTAGGACAATGTGACAAGATGCATATTGCAAGATTATTGCTTATACTGCCTTCATGTTGTTTGATCAAGGGATGAGCCTTCAGTTGGACAATTTATCCGGCCAAATTTACAGGGCAACTAATTGCAGCAAGTAGTTCCCAGCAGGTTCCAAAGCCTTGGCTGCCGGATGCGTGAACAGCTACAAATGGTGACTAGACCTCTACAAACAGGGTCCACCGAAATTTTTTAAGAATGTCAGTCACATATGCTGCCCCTTTTTTTAGGCCTGCCCATTCCTGATGAAGTGGTGCTTTTGCATTGTGCCCACAGTTAAACATGAGAAGTGCCTTGCACATACTCTATCTACTGGGATGATGTGGGCCACAAAGTTGACAATTTCCCA
Source organism: Lissotriton helveticus (assembly GCF_964261635.1). NCBI lineage: Eukaryota > Metazoa > Chordata > Amphibia > Caudata > Salamandridae > Lissotriton > Lissotriton helveticus. The sequence goes on from NC_136072.1 coordinate 795,587,518, forward strand.
AATTGCATTCAGGGTGGCCTTGTCTTTTGAAAGCTCCTCCCAAACAGCCTCAGAAAAGGTCTCCACTATGTCATATGGTAGGTGGAACAGTAATTCTTTGGTGTCTAGGTCTATTCCTAGGAACGTCAATTGGATGTGGAACTTTGTGTCAGTGGGAGACATAGTGTTGCTGTTAAGGCAGAGAAAGGGGCAAGAACAGTGGTACTACTTTGGCCCATGTAAACAAAATCAGCAAATTAGTGGACTTTCCCTCTGGCTGGCTTGATCCATAGCCTACTCCAAGAGGGAGCTGACTTTTTCAAATATAGCACAGGATATGGAACAACCAGTAGCCATGCACATATTGTAAAATGTCCCAGGGAAATGGAAGCCCAGTAGGTGAGAGCTGGCAGGGTGAACCAACAGTGGTCTACAGACTGACTCGATTTCCACCTTTGCCAAAAGGACACCTTTCCCTTCCTAGCTCCAAAGCTTCATGAAGTCTGGTGTTGCCAGCCTTGGAACGCTCCTATATGTTGCTGTGGCTGACCCACATGTGCGTGCTAATTGACTTGTTGGGGCTGTGACAGTCCACCTTGGAGCTGTTATTGAGCCTTCGCTCTGTACTGTTGCACCCCACGGTGTGCTGATTGGAATAGCCGAGCGCAAGATTGCTTTGCACTGCAATGATGTTATACGATGTGGAAAGTCACAGGGCGTGGGCGTTGCTGGGACTGGTGCACGTGTGCAGTGAGGTTTGAACATTCCGCTGGGTGTGTACTGTTGGCTGTGAGCCATGACAGTTTGCGGCGCTAAACGGCATCAGCCCTGTTTTACGTGTGCCCTTGTCCACAATGTCAAACCTACCATAGGTCTGGCAGGTTGTACACCTTCCCCTTCATTTTTGTCGGCGTTTAGTTTGAGGTTATAATCCTTCATGGCGGCGCGCTGCTGTTCTTGGAACCGGTGTGCCCCCGCCACCCTCCCCCGGCCCGCACAATCTCTCTGCATATCCCCCGCAGCTTGATATCCCTACATGGCTCTCTAACATTTTATGCTCTTTTTTTTGCTGTACGATGCTTCCCTCTCCGGAAGGAGGTGGAGGCTGGGTTTTTTCCTACGCAGTTTTCCTCCCAGCCTCGCCTGGTGTCGTCCGCCGAGGCAGACGTCGTCGCGCCCGCCCATAGCTGTCATTATTTTTTTTTTTCTATTTCCTTACTGCAGTGGAAACCGCTGCGCAGAACGTGGGAGGTGTCTGCTTGGCATTCATTCGCCCTCGTCCAGCACGGCTGCAACATTTTTCTGCAGAAATGCAAGAGTGGGGTAATCCAAAAGCAGCTGACCGACTGAACAAAGGAGTCACGTGTCAACAGAAGATGTGGACATATCCCTCGCGAGTAAGCCAGGAGCTAGTACTGAACGTCTGCGGAGAATGTTCTAGCAATGTATCAGTGGGTAGTTGTGTCTGCTGCAGCCTGGGAGTTCCAGGTTCAAATCTCAGGAAACCAGCTCAGTGGCTTAATGCACCTGCTCCGCAGATGCGTGTCAGCTGCCATTGCACCTTCCAGACCCAGTAAGACAGCCCAGTTAGTTACAGTGTCTGTTGCTGAGTTATGCAGTAAACCGCAATTCGCTGATTACAACGCAATTAAGATGGCTAAAGAGATAACCCATGTTGCAGATAAAATGGTCAGTGACTCATGGCGTCAAGGTCACCATTTTTTGTTGTTGCAGTTTTTATATAACGCGAACTCGACCCGAAGGTGTCAGAGCGCTTTCCATGAGCACCAGTTGCATTACAGACGAACACATTCATTTCTAGGCACCCGGAGATTGATTGATTTGCCCAGGATCACAGTCTGTTTGAGACTCACTCCCGCCAGACTCGAACCTGGTTTCCCAGCTTCAAAGTCAGCCGCTCTAGCCGTTAAAAAATAGATATTTTCAGGTGTTAGTCAAACTAAAAAGAATCACGACTACAACTCCCAGAAAGGCACGGATGCTGTTCCCACTTAGATGTAAAGATTCTTTGTATGACAAAATCACGTCCTTACAGGAAGCAGGGGGATATCTCTCCTTTCCTGTTCTTCTTGTGCCTCACATGCGCATGCGCTGGCCGTCTGCTGCTTGGCGGGCGTTGGCTGAACTTTTTCTGCCAGTGTGTGCGTGGGTGGGAGTAAAGGGACAGCAGCTGGCACCCGCGGTCTGTAACGAGTGTCTGATAACCTACATTCCCTCGCCCCGTTTTCTTCGTCTTTGCTCTGGGTAAGACATTACTCGTGCTCAGGCGCGCACGGCACCACGCAGCTCCAAGGGATTTCAAACCAGGATCAGGGCTCAGGCCGTGTATCATGCGGATTTATTTCCACAATGTTTGGCTCTAGATAGCCCTCAAAGCTGTTAAGCAATCAGAATAAGACATCTTCGTTTAGGGATCTTCTGTATGATGTTAGTGCATACATGCTAACATTTTAAAACATAAAAGTTGGAGAATTTGAAATATAAATCGGGAGAATCACAAATTTGCTAGCATTCGCGACAAGAATTTGCAATTCTATTAAGGACACGGAGGCGAGGATTATGCTTCTCAATCTTTACTAGAAGCTCACAGCAGCCAATGAAAATGCTTGCTTTTCATTCAAGTATAAAGTTAAACTACATATCCCATCATGTCTCACACATAGGCACGCCCCCCTAGTCCATAAGAGGCCTCAGCCTGCCGCCATCTTCCTCTTTCTTTCGGCGAACAGCTCCAACGAAAACGTGGAATAACTCCTCAACTCTTCCAACGGGAAGAAACAACATCTTCAGGCGAAATATCCTGGCCTCCTTTGAGCCTCAGTCGCTCTTTTTATCAGAATCTGAAAGAAAGGATATGAGACCGTAACCACCGTAACCATTGGGTGGGCAAGCATTTATATACACATATACATGCCGGGTGGGATAATCCTCGCCTCCGTGTCCTTAATAGAATTGCAAATTCTTGTCGCGAATGCTAGCAAATTTGTGATTCTATGGCAGGACCGGAGGCTTCTGATTATGCTAGTTTAACGCTCATTAAAGACTACAGAGGTAATATCCCCACCGGCTTATAATAAATGTTATGAGGGTCGATTCTGACGACCAATCTGCATAATGCAATATATCATGAATGCTGGAACCCAACATGAACGACTTCGATGCCATGGCACCCCTGACAGAATGCGCACCAAAATGGTGATGGCAATGCCTGCAACACTCATAGCCTAGCGAAGCCATCTGGCAATGGTGGCCGCAGCCACTGCTTTGAAAGGCCTTCGAAAGGCGATCAAGAGCTGCGAACAGCCCGGAGGCCTAATAGCCGCAGTACATTCCTCATAGTCATTAGACATTGCACAACACACAACTTTTCATTCACCTGAAATGCATTATAAGAAACATGGGTAGATAATGTCTGAGTGCGCCTAACAGGAGGCCTAATAGCCGCATTACATTCCTCACAGTCATTAGACATTGCACAACACACAATTTTTCATTCTCCTGAAATGCATTATAAGAAACATGGGTAGATAATGTCCGAGTGCGCCTAACAATCTGAAAAGAAACTCCTTCCGGAGAAAATACTCTACCTGTTACATCCAGCGCCCGTACATCCGATGATCTCCTGCAAGCCTAGAGATAAAGTAACATGGCCAGCTTGGCCGACAACTGCGTTCTGGATAGAAGCGAATCCGCTGGCCATCTGTCAAAAAGGTCCAAAGCCCGAGTAACGTCCCACAAACCGGAATATATCTGTCTAGGAGGATTTTCCACTCTAATGCCTGTCAGCACTTTGCAAACGACCGGGTGCATACCAACCGGCCTCCCATCTAGCTGGACATGGCCAGCCGAAATGGCAGATCTGAAGTTGTTGACCGACCTATAGGCCAAACCCTGTGAGGCTTTATCCGTCAGGAAATTTAGCACATGGGGTAGTTCGGCCCCCACGGGATCCAGATGTCGTTCCACGCACCAATCCACCCAACCTTTCCAGGCCGAGGAATATCGTTTCCTCGTGGAAGGTGCCCAGGCCTGCATGATGAAATCTGCAGCCTAGCTCAAAATCCTTGGCACTTGCCACTGTTGCTTGAAAGCCTCCAGGCTATCAGCCGAAGCCCACCCTCCGCTACCAGAGGGTGCCTCTCCTGAGGAGGGCCCAGCAACAAAGTCATCGACTCCGGGAGGAGTCTGGGTAGGTCGCAGCGCCACAGCATCAGTTTGTGGAACCAAGATTGCAACGTCCCCCAAGGCGTCACCATGACCACCTCTGCTTTCCGCCTGAACACCTGCGGCATCGCTCTGGGGATCAGCAAGAAGGGGGGAAAAGCATAATGCACCCCCTGTGACCAGCCCTGGAGAAAAGCGTCCGTCGCGTGCGCCAACGGATCCGGCTTCCAACTTAAGAAGCGAGGGATTTGGAACGGCAGCCTCAACGCGAATAGATCCGTAACAAACGGACCCCAAATCCCCTCTAGCCACCTGAACAACCCCGGGATCAACTTCCAGTCGCTGAATTCCCTGAGGTACCTCGGGTTCCAATCCGCTACCTGATTGGACTGACCCGGGAGACATTCCGCAATGACCGATATCTGGTCGCGAAGGCAGTAATGCCAAAGTCCTTGGCCATCTGCACAAGCATGGACGACCTCGTGCCTCTCAACTTGCTGATGTATCCCCCTGCCGTAACATTCTCCAGACGCAGGAGGAGACAACAGGCTGTCTGCTTCAGGGACAACGTTCGTACCGCGAACGACCCCGCGAGCAGCTCCAGACAGGTGATATGAAGGGAAAGTACTTCCGGGGACAATCTCCCTCCTGTGGAGACGTCGCCACAACGCGCGCCTCAGCCCCAACGGCTGGCGTCGGATTCTAACGTGATTTCCGGAAGGCAACCTAAGATCGCTCGGCCGTTCCAAGCGTCGACGTGTCCTAACCACCATTGCAATTCTGTCCTCAACTCCTGCGTGAGGGGAATGCTGTCCGAATATGATAGACCCTTCTGAAGATGACTGATCTTCAACTGCTGCAGTGCCCTGTAATGCAACGGGCCCGGGAAAAATCGCCTGGACTGAGGACGCCAGAATCCCTACCATCCTCGTCAGGGCCCTGAGGGAGACAGTGTGGCTGATTAGCAGCTTCCTGATCTCCCTCAGTAGATCCTTCAGCTTGTCCTTCGGAAAGCACAACTAACACCGAGTTCACCGTGAACCCTAGGAAATCCATAACCTGAGAGGGAATCATGACCGACTTCTTGGAGCTTATCACAAAACTCAGATCCTGCAAAATAGGCATGGTCAGCTGGAGGTGCCGCAAAGGAGTCCGCTGGCATTGGACCACTATCGGTATACCGTCTAGGTATATAAAGAGGCGAATACCCCTCTCTCGGAGATACGCCACTACCGGCTTCGTCACTTCGGGGAAGTTCCCCCTGCCATTATCGAATTGGTATCTGGTCTCGCTGAACCTCCTACGGGAGGGGAAGAAGGTCCCTCCACGGATGGAGTCAACGTCCTTTCTGCCCCTTCCGAAATCGCCTCAATGGGAGCCTGGAGGACCTCCTCGGCCTGACGAGCGACCCTCGCCTCGTCCGGCCCTGTGAAAAACACCCTGGTTCAAGCGCGTTTGATGCCCGATTGGGCATCGTTCAGTGCCGTAAAGGTACCTACGTACTTGGAGGCATACTTGACGAACTTGTCAACAAACAGAAGGCCCTCTGCAAGGGTCCCGGCTCCGCGTCCGCGAGCACTGTCAGATTGGAATCCAGTTTCATGAGCAACGACTTTCTCCCCTCCGCCGAAACGGCACAATTAGCGTTGCCTAAAAGGCAGATGGCTCTTTGGGCCCATCCGGCAAGCACGTCTGAAATCATGATGACAGAGGTCCCTTTGGCCACTAAGGCCATCTCCAAGATCTTAGCCAAGGGACCGATGGAATCTAGCATCTTGTCCTGACACCCTTTCCAAGCCCTGTCTAAACCTCCCTTAGGATCCTTCGTGAACGTCTCTCGAAAGGCGAGAAGGATGGGGCCTATCCCCGGCGTTTCCGCCACTTGATTCGGGATGTCGGGCCTAGGGCATTCTGACCGCAAACGATTCCGCACTTCCCTGGGGAAACTCATGCGTAAGTTCTCATGAATATAGGCTGTCGCAGCCGTAGGCGGCACCCATTCCTGTGACCTGGGGTGTACTACTTCTGTCGGGACAAAGGTAAAGGGTTATGAGCCGGCGCAAGGCTCTTGGGCTGCGCTGATTTGTCTTCTTCGGAGGGTTGAGAACCTCAGAGGTGTCTGTAGCCGTATCCGCGTTGGTACCAGTGTCCGTGTCTGTGTCAGTATCACGGACCCTACGCTTAGCTGAGGCCTTGCCCCCTGCGTACGAACGATCCGCCATATCCGGCAAGGTAGCTAAGGCCTGCGAATGTGGCCAAGTGGCAACGTCACCTGAAGGATGACCCGAGGTTGAAGCCTCGTCTTTCTGATTCTGAGGTTTGATGAAGCCATGTCTCTTGGTGAAACCTTCTATTTGTCGTCTTATGGGACGAAGGGCTGAAGCAAGTGCCTGCAGCACCGTCTGAGGGACCGTAGTCTCCATCGCCCTATTAACGGAGGACTGGACCGAGTCTCCCAAGGCACTAACCAAGTTGTCCTCCAAGGCAGCCGACTGCCTGGTTTTAAAGTTCTCCTCCACATTACAATCCTCATTACTGGTCACCTGACATAATGATGTATGTTCACACTATGGGCTGCTGACACCTAGGGTCAGGCACAAGGAGGGTCAAGGGGGGGGTCCGCCCACACAGCACACTAAACCTTTACAACCTTCAACCCCCTCAGCCAAGCTGTAATCAAAACGGGTCAGGGACCCAGGCCTCTACAATCCCTCGAGCGTGTGCGCACTCCAAACGGCCTTTTTCTTGTATTGTACAGCCTCACCAGGCGATACAGAGGCAGAGGGACACCTTCCTAACTTCTCCGAGTGCAAAGTGTAATTCTAACTAAATTCGCGGGTCGCGCCGCGACGTGCAGCCCAAACGCGACTGAATTCTACCAAAAGGCAGCCCAAATTCAGCGCGTTTGGGCGCCCACCGCGGCCGAGAACCACCCGGCCTGTACCTGCGTCAGCAGCGATTAGGGATGCCAGCTGCGCATGCGCTAGACGCGCGCTCGTCGTGGGGAAACACCGGGACCAAGACACACAGGCTCAAATGAATTAAGGCGTCCGTCTGCCTCCGGTCAGCGACCGAAGCTACCTTCGCGCCACCTAGGCGCGCTCTGCCACAATTGAGGAAAAACAAAGAACAGAAACGGCGAGCGCCGAAGCGGCCCGCCGAAGCACCGCTACTCCCCTTAAACCGGTAATCACCTTAAGGCATACAAATTCCGGTAAAAACAGTACTCAATACCGTATCAATCATATAGTAATCGTATACATCTAGTGCAAATAACATCAATCATAAAGTAATCATACACATCTAGCGCCAACAACATCAGAGGGAGTAAACGAAGGTGCACTTAGCTCTGTGAGCAGCAAAGAAAGAGGAAGATGGCGGCAGGCTGAGGCCTCTTATGGACTAGGGGGGCGTGCCTATGTGTGAGACATGATGGGATATGTAGTTTAACTTTATACTTGAATGAAAAGCAAGCATTTTCATTGGCTGCTGTGAGCTTCTAGTAAAGATTGAGAAGCATAATCAGAAGCCTCCGGTCCTGCCATAGAATTTATTTGAGCCTTTGACCAGAGGCGATTTTATGCCGGAGACGGCATTAATAAAGCCATTTAGGATTCTAAAACCGTGAGTCTCCCGCATTAATCTGTTCTGTTGGCATGCATGTTGGTGTGCATTGAGGGTAAATCAAACGAAGCAGGATAACTGATCACATACAATTTCAATAATATGTCAGCATTATTTATATAGTTCGTTTCTTCCATCTGAATGGCACATTAGCGCTTTGGGCGTTTTGGAAGGTGCTAGACTCTGGGTGATAGGAGCCACGGTGATCTATTGTGATTGTGAGTGGTCAGAGAAAGTATCCAATGTGCAGTTTATTAAATGCTTCTGTTGGGTGTGGTGAGTAATAAAAGGGGGTCACCTCGCTCGGTCATACGCAGAAAAAAAGATCTGTGAAAATCTAAACAGAGCAGAACTTCAGTCAACTCTTGATAGGGCATGAGGACTCGGGCAGAAGCTCTGTCCCTTCCCCCATGCACAATTCCCTCATACACTGCCAACACTGACTCACAGTCACACTACATCTCTTCAGGGTCTTGGATGCCTGCAACCTCATGTGCCCACTCTATACTCTAAAACCTTACTCTAGCAACTTCTTCACACAACACTGCTAGCCTTACTAGTTCGGACCAAAAGAGTCTGAGAACCGGACAAAGCAGCATTGCCCCACTCCAAAGAATCACAGTTCCTTACACCAATCCCCACTATCTGCCAAACTACGCACCAAGCCGCTCACCCTTAGCTTCCCCATTTTCTTTTTAAGACTCTTACTCTACTCAAACTCTGCCCATCTCTTGGCTTTCCTGAAAGGATTTGGAAAGAGACACAAACAGTAAACCATGCCGTATGATCCGTCTATATTAACAAGGACTGCCTTTCTAGAAGAGATGCGAAATGCTGGCTTTGGCATTTTTGTTACTATTTTTTAGCACAATATGTGTCCTAATGTCCATTTTTGAAGCAAAGATGAATTTTGTTCCCAAAAAAGTGCAAACTCAAGTCTGGAGAGAACAACAGCTGATTGCGTTTGTGCAATATGATTTTTACCTGAACAAAGTCTACTTCTTAATTACATGACATGGCGACATGGCATCATGTAATCTTGGAAATTTCAAATAACAGTTGTAACACTGTGGAATATAAATTTTGAGAGCCTCGTTATAATCATGTACTTTACAGGTTTTCAAGACAAGGGATCCGTTTATGAAGAATTCAGTTCGTTTTTATATTGCCTTGATGAAGCTCTGGGGTATATTGTTTGGCGGAGTGAAACGTGTTGCCTGTTCAAAATTTTTGTTTGCAAATTGAAAACTATTTATTAGTTTGCAAATCTAACTATAACATGGATACCCTATAAAGTAGAATGTACATTTGGCTTCTGCTATTGCCCCATTGGAACCCTTTATATTTCTACCGCTGGGTGGTGGGGTCTACCGCTGGGTGGTGGGGTCTATACAGCAGCTTAGAAGTTCAACCTACTATCCAGAATAAAATTATAGAAGTTGCTCAAAAAAGCAAAGTACAGAGACATCGTCTCTGAATTCTCGGCCTACTTTTTTCAGCCACTGCTTACTCATCAGCCTTCCCTTTTATCTGTGGATTCCTTCATCACCCCGTCCTCTCTTTCATTACCGCATTTCCCTTAGTATAGGAGTTGCCCATAATTTCCTTGGTGTACCCCCAGAGTCGTCGTGACTATTTTTGATAGCTGTAGAACTATGTGCACTTTACCCTGCTAACCAGTAGTAAAGTTCCAGTGCTCCCCCTTTAAACGTAATGAAATTGGTATACATTGGATGAGCATATTTAAATTATCTGTAAGTCACATGTATGTGACTTACAGATAGTGGACTGCAGCACCCATTAAGCCATCCACCACAGTGACAGAACAAACATGATTACAGTTCGACCATTTGTAGCTGGCTGTTGCAGTTTTAAACTGCAAATGCGACCTATCAAAATAACCCCTTTAAAAAAAAACCTGTCTTTGAAATATTCATCATTGTATAGGCCTTATTGGCAATAAGACAGGTTGGTGCCTGGTATTTAAAAGTAGCACATGCAGGAATTTAATGTTAAATATGTCCTTACAATGAAGAGGGCCCCTAAAGCTTTTTTCAGTATAGCTAGGTTTGCTGTCCCATAGGAAAACACTGGGTTATAATATAACCTTTTAAACTGCTAATTTGGGTTAGGAAACAGGTTGAAAAATAAGTAAACAACAGTTTTAACAGTTATTAAAATACAGTTCAATGATTAAATCGGAATGTTGATAAATATTTAAAAAAAAAACTTTTAGAAAATTACCTTTTCCCTGTTTAAAACCTCTGGGGGCACGTTTGCATTTGCTCTCTCACTTCTGCCGGCCAGCAATTAGCATTCAAATAAGTGTGAATGGGTGTGAAATGCCTTCCCAGAAGCAAAACATGGCTGACCCGAAAGGGCAGAGATGGTACTTCTGAAGCCAACAGAATATGTAGTATGGGGCTCAGAACATCTTTTTTGACATGTGTCAAATCCTGCTTGAATATCAAATCCAGCCTAACGGCAATGCTAGGTATTGCATATAACACTCGGGGTGTACTACAAATAGACCTCTCCTGTCACAGGCAGATGTTAGCTAACACCTGGACGGGGACCTTCCTTTCATCTCCCAGATAGGCAGGCTCCAATCACAGTGGGCCTCATTTTAACATTACAGTTTCAAATCATGCTTGAATGTCAAATTCCTGTTTACTGGTCTGCTTGTATTGTACATACAAAACTGGGGATGCACTTCAAAGGGTGAAAACAGGATGCTAAAAAAATGTGTATCACTGTCTGGTTGCTGAAACACCTTCTTTTTGTTCTACCAGACTTCTGTCTCTGGAATTATTATAGGGACAGTGACTGCCTGAAACTGGATTTTAGTATTAGATGTGGGAGTACTTTAAAATTACCATAGTACACCCGCCAGCTCTCAGAGCCCAAGTTCATTGTGGTTGAAGACTTCTGTCAACTTGAACATTCCCAAAGTAGGTAGGATAGGCCCGGCAACTTTTCCCCCATTTGGTTAGGGAGTGCCCATGAGTCACTCCCACACATGAGCTTGTGCCAAGCATAAATGTGGCACCTCCAGGCATACACTTCAGAACACTCCTGGACCTGTGGAAACTCAGGAGAGGACTGAACCTGCTGTCTGACACACGAGAATAGCCCTAAATGACTGGACCTGCACTCCCTCTTGTAGCCTGACAGTGGACTCCAAGGATCATATGGCTGACCTCCTGTTAAACCTACAGAGATACAACAAGCTACAAGAGGCCTGCAACTGCCAACTGAGCAGTGGAAACTATATCTGGACTTAGCCCTTCTGTTTGGCCTCTGCCTGACACCCTGTGAGTCTCTAAGTGCCTCCCCTGAGATCTTGCAGGGTGTTAGAAGTGTACTCATTTGGTTGATTGGGACTTAAATAACTAAAGTCAAAAGGTAAAATGTTTGACCAGGATGAACTTGGTTGGTGTATCCAAGCTGTGCTCCCCTTTGCGGTTAAAGTCAAATTGCTCCTAGGTCCTGGTCTACTCTGGCCATTGACTATCCATGTCGCTTTATGCTATTTGACACTATTGCCACTAAAACATTTAAAAACCCATATCTCTTATTCTGCTACTTGGATTTTTGTCATGCTGTTGATTAAATTTGATTCTATTTTTCTAATTCATCTTTGGAATTTTATTGTGTTGAATTTCAGCTTTATTACTGTTTTGGTACTTCATAACTACTTTACACATTATCCTAAGTTACACCTGACTGCTCTGTTCCTTAGCTACTAGGGGGTTGACTCCGATTAATTCAGTATCTTTGAGGGTTCATTCCGACAATGGTTGAGCTTATTCCTTGAATTAGTCAATCACACACCCCAAATAATACTCCAGTTTCTTACACTTTGCCTTCACACTCACCCCAGTGCTGCTGATTTTCTCCTCTGCCTCCCCCCATAACTTTTCTCACACTTTTTTCTTTCATCAGTCCCTTTCTTTTCTCCAACATTTTCTCTCTTGATTGAGTTCACCTCCAACTCTAAGTCTCCCCTCTCCATCACTGTACCCAAGTGCTTGACCTTCTTCAGTTTCCACTCCCCACCATCGGGCCCCATCCCCTCACTGAAATCAGCCTCTTGTCAAAATCACCTCCCCACTGCCTCCCTCTCATCTGAGCCTTTGCTCAGATTCTCTCTTTACACCTACTCCTGCCAGCCTGCTTGCATCCCCTAGTGCTGCATTCAGCAACCAACACACCAATCACCAATCCACTACAACACACAAATCTCTAGACCACTCAATGGACCATGTCCAAACAGCTCCCAGCGAGTAATTTTAAAATCTGCGCGAACGCCCTAGACCTTGACACTGCTCTAAACTAATATGGGTAACAACAGTCACCCCATACCTGGATAGGCCTACAGCCCAGACACTGAGTTGCTGATGAGAAGAACCCCTCATTTTCAGCACCATGAGAACTTTCCCCCACTTGTTCTAGTTCCACATAGAACTCAGTAGCCCAATGGACAGTGTTTCCTGGAACACACCACACACTCATGCATTAACAGTGAATGCATCCAAATCAGCACAGCCTCCGGAATATAGCATGTGGAAAATCATGACAGCCAGATTCCCCATACACATGTATCTAAAAGAACACATCTACCACTTCCTTACATACCCTGCAGTGTCTACTAATAGACTTATGGGCCACGTTGAAAACCCTCACCTTCACAGGCTGAGCATGCCATAGAAAGTTACCTTAACAGTTACAGGAAAATGTGAACAAATGCCACTCAAACCTGTCAGGAAGATGCTCCTTGGGCATCGAGGTCTAGCTGCCCTATTTTGGCCATACCAATGCTTGTTTTATTTCTTCATTGTTTTGTAAAACTTTATTTCTGGGGGAACTACCAGGCCGTCGTCAATATAAAAAAAAATGCCCAAAAGCAAAAGTATGTTTTTGTCTCAAAAAGCACACATTGCCATAGTATCCTCTATGGCATGGGTACTCACAAACTTTCTCTCGGGGGCCAAATTTACAGTGTGGTTTGTGTCTGAGGGCCGCACCAGTGGGGGCGGAGCCAGTGGGGGAGGGGGCGGGGCTAGACCAACCAAAAAAAACTGACCATGAGGTTGATCACTGGTCCCTGCAGCGGACACCTTCGTCCACTGAGCCACCAGACAACTCTCTCTCTCGCTCTCTTTCTCTCTCCCTCTCCCTCCCTCTCTCACTCTCCCTTACTCTGTCCCCCTCCCTCTGTCGCCCTCCCTCTGTCTCCCTTTCCCTCTCTCACTCCCTCACTCTGTCTCCCTTTCCCTCTCTCACTCCCTCACTCTGTCTCCTTTTTCCTCTCACTCCCTTTCCCTCCCTCCCTCCCTTTCCCTCCCTCACTCCCTCAATGTCACTCTCTTTCCTCCCTCACCCTCCCTTTCCCTTTCCCTCCTTTCCCTCCTTCCCTCCTTCCCTCTCACTCCCTCACCCGGTCTCCCTTTCCCTCCCTCACTTTGTCTCAACTTCAGGGATTCCGCACTCCTTGATTTGTTCCATAATTTGCCTGCAGTAAGAAGAATTCACATTTATTACCAGTGTATTAGTATTAGGCAGAAACTATTCTTGAATCAAAGCTAATAGGATCTTGAATGCAATAGACTCAAGTGCCAGGGACTCTGCAGTAAAGCACACGGCACCCTCCTAAACTTCACATAGTTAAATATGAGTAAAGATAAGCATTTTAAAATTCGTAATGCTGCCATGATAACTTTATCCGCCTACTTTCAGCTCTAATTTACCAATCCTGCAGGCTATACCAGTTAGAGTTCATTCTTGTTCCAAACCTTTAACTTTGGTTGAGGGTAGCCAGTAAAGCCACTCCCTTTCCCTCCCTCACCCTCCCTTTCCCTTTTCCTCCTTCCCTCTCTCACTCGGTCTCCCTTTCCCTCCCTTTGTCTCACTTTCTTTCCCTCTCCCTCCCTTTCCCTCTGTCATCTCACCCTGCCTCTGTGTCAGCCCGGGGACAGCTTCGGAGCACACACACAGACAGCCGCACCGAGCGCATTAACAGGTCTTTAAAAGACCATTAACATGTTAATGAGGCTGTGTTGTTCACCTCTTAGCGCCCCTGCTCCTCTCTAACTATGGCAGGAATCGCCCGGCCGGCCCCCACAGAGCAGCAGTCTCCGAGTCGCGCTGCTGCAACTTGTGTTGCAGACACTATTTAAAAAAAAAATAATAATAATTAAAACGCCGGTACAATATGTGGAAGGTCCGCGGGCCGCCAGGGAAGGCTTGCCGGGCCGCTGTTGGCCCGCGGGCCGTACTATGAGTACCCGTGCTCTATGGCATTACGGGGACTACTTTGTGTGGATGTGCTCCTTATGAAAGAACAGAATGTCGTCCACAACATAAAAGTTGGTCAGTGGCTGAAGAGGGCTGACCTATTGTTCCATATTGTATGCTGTAATGGGCTGGAGATAAATGTGAAAAAAACAACAGAACAATGGTTGAAGAATGCTGGCTGAAACCCCCTGTAAATAAATAAATGCATATTATATACCTGAGGCCAATTCATTTATGCATCTTCAAAAAAACGGATTGAACATGTTATGCTATGTTATGCACACTTGTATAGCGCACAGCTGCCCCAGCGCTTTGGACAGGCAAGAGACACAACACAACAAACCTCAGAGGGTCAGATGGACGGAAAACAGAATCCTAAGATGCAAGAGGAAACAGATGGGTTTTTATGGCTCTCCTGAACTCCAACAAATTATCCAAAGCACGAGTTTGAGATGGAAGTGAGTTCCATAGCTTAGCAGCTAAAACTCGAAAAGAGCGTCCCCCAACACGGCAGAGCTTAAACCGCGGGACCACAACCAGATTTTGACCCAGAGACCTTAGTGACCGAGAAGGTACATACGGAATAAGAAGGTTCTCCAGTATCTGGGGGGAGGACAATTTAAGGATCTTAAAAGACAAACAAAGGATTTTAAAATCAATCCGATGTGCCATAGGCAACCAATGTAGTGTCCGTATAGTTTCCTTCACGGAACAAAACCTCGGTAAACCCACCAAAGCTCTAGCGGCAGCGTTTTGAACACGCTGCAGCCGAGTGATTTCAGCCTGATTGGCCCCCAACAGGAGCGAACTGGCATAGTCGAGCTGTGATAGGATAGTGGCCTGCAGGATCAACTGCCTGGTAGGGGCATCAAAAAATTTCAAAATAGGCCTGAGCCCTCGCAAGATTCCAAAACAGATAGCTGCCACTTTTTTAGTGTGACTACGAAAGCTAAGAGCAGAGTCCAGCCAGACACCCAGGTTTTTAACCTCCGACACCAAGGTTGGAGTAACACCTAGCTCTGGAGGCCACCATTCATCGCCCCATAGGCTGCTCTGTTTACCCACGATCAAAACCTCTGTCTTTTTAGCGTTAAGCTGCAGACAGTTATCTGTCATCCAGCCCGTCACTGCCAGAAGTCCAGCCCGAAACCTGGGGGCCTCAAGGTCAGCCCTCCCACTCAGTGTCACCGCCAGCTGCGTATCGTCGGCGTAAGAGACCATATTCATGTCCCAACGCTTGGCGACCGCAGCCAGCGGTTGCACATAAAGATTAAACAAAGTGGGGCTCAGTGCCGACCCCTGCGGCACTCCCTGTTCGAGAGCATAGGATTTGGACTCAAAGGGCGGAATCGCTACCCTAAATGAGCGATCAGCTAGAAATGACCGGAACCAGTCAAATGCAGCACCAACTATGCCAGCCTGCTCCAGACGTTGCAGCAGAATCGAGTGTGAAACCGCGTCGAATGCGGCGCTGAGGTCAAGTAACACCAGCGCCGCAGTCTGACCAGAATCAAGCACTGACCGCAGATGTTCCGTCATCGAGAGCAGAGCTGTATCAGTGCTGTGACCGGCACGAAAACCATTCTGGGTAGGATCTAGAATTTTGGCCCTGTGAAGATGTTCCGACAGCAAGCCATTGACATGGGCCTCTGCCACCTTTGCAACCCATGGCAGCAAGGAGATAGGTCGATAATTCTCCAATTTAAGGGGGTCTGACATAGGTTTCTTTAAGATCGGGGTAACAAAAGCCTGTTTCCATTTAATTGGCACGATGCCCGAGGAAAAGGACAGGTTGATGAGCTGACGTAGAGGGGGGAGACAAAGAATGGAAGGTTCCCTGAACTGCGCCGGTCTAAGAGGGTCCACAGGAGAGCCTGATTTTACCTTAATAGCCAACCTGTTAAAACACCTCCTCCGATAGGCATGGAAAAGTTGATAGGACTACATTCGTGGGCAAGATAGCTCTCGATGCCTCGCTCGAGAAAGTAGAGCAAGGGAAATAACGATAAATAGTCTGAACCTTTTCCAGGAAGAAGGCCGCTAGATCTTCAGTGAGATTCAGAACAAATTTCTGCTGTAGGAGCTCTTTTCACAGTCAGGTCCTTCAGGACTTTAAAGATCAATTTCGGCGCATTAGAGCTATTTTTAAACTCCTCAGAGTAGTAGGCCGCACGGGCCCTACATATGGATTTATGGTAGGTTTTAAGTTTGGCAAGATAAATGGTCTTTCTCCCAGCATCGTAGGTTTTCCGCCAAACCCTTTCTGCTTGTTTACATTCTTTCTTCAGCAGTGTCAAGGCACTATCGTACCATGGACTTGGTTCAGAGGATCGACATTTGCTCCATGCGGCAGGAATCAAGATATCTAAGGCCCGGCTAATCCAGGCACAAAAGATATCATAACCAGATTCTACCTCATTAAAGGAACAAAGCGGATTTTCAACGAGAAGACATACAGCATGAACATCATACATGTACTAATATTGTGTAATTCATCATATTCCTCGTTGCAGTGCGTTCATAAATATTCTCCAGTTCATGGTGGCAGAGCTCGTATTCCCAATAGGGATTATATCTCTATTTCACAGTCCCTTCATAATTAGGGAGCAAAAACATCACGTTCCCACATAAAACATTTACATATTTCTCTATGTAAAGTATGTTTTGAAGATACATGCATGAATTGGTATCGGATATTGCTTACCCATTATGTTCTAAAGTGACAGTCATTGGTCGCCAGACAGGTATTGTATTCCAAGTTGAGCCTTTGTTTTTATAGCACTTGTGCACGTTAGAGCCATGAAGAAGGCGTTTTGCTGAAACGTGTCTGCTCACACTGATGCTAGATGCGGAATGTTGGAACAGTACATTATCTGTCAAACAATAGCAATGTCAGAATGAAGCAGACAAATCAATAATAGCCCAAACTATCGCTTAACAACACCAAATTCAAGCATTCAACAAGCAGTAACAATATTAAAGGAGATAAGCAGCTACAAAGCAACCTACTCCACATACACCCAATCACCTCAAAAGTCATCAGCTGGGTAACCCACAAAATGAGAGACAACGTCATACAGTGGGGACTGGCACCTTTCACTTCCATTCATAACAGGTAAGTTCCTTCTGGGATGTAGTTAGGAGGTACCTATTGCTAGAGTCTAGGAGCCTGATTTAGAGTTTGGCAAACTGATTACTCCATCACAAAAGCGATGGATATGCCTCCTGCCTTATAGACGTGCAATATATACTATGGCACTTATAATAAGGCAGTGATACTCAAAGTACAGCCCGGGGTCCTCTGACGGCCCCCCAGGTGAACAGCAGCACCAACTGCTGTCTAGTTGTCGAGCTCTAATATTCAGAAAGACATGGTAAATAAACAGGCAAGCATGTGTTAACCTGCAAATAAATGCTTGCCCATTTATTTAACAATTTTTTAGACCCCCTTACGCAATCCATGCCCCACCCAGACCCACTACCGCCACCCTGCTGGAATCAGTGAGACCCTCTATCACACCACAGACCGTACTTTGTGGCCCCTGGAAAAATGTTTGTGAGTGCCATGTAATAAGGTGAATGGGATATCTGTCACATTTGTGATGGAGTTCTAATCAGTCAAGACTTAAATCAGGCACTAAGAAAGTATAAAAGTTGGATCTTTCCTTTACTTGGAGCAAGCAGAGGTATTTCAGTGCTGGTGTGATATGAACATTTTGTTTAGAGACAAAAAACATGTGAACTGCATAGTTCTTAACTCCTGGGGGGAGATTTACTACGATTTGATGCCGAGTTTGTGCCATAAAAATTACGCAATTCAGCGCAAAACCTTTATTTCCAATTTACTTTTCAGCGCTAAATTTGTTTAGCGTTTTTGCATTTCTAAGTGCTAATGGGGCATACCATGGGTGGAGCATGGGTGTTCTCATGCAACCACCCAAGGTTCCTGATGCTAAACCCTATTTATTAAATAGAATAGACAGGATTTAGCATCAGAAAACTGCGCCCTTTTGAAGTAGGTGCAACAAGGAGAAATGCTTTCCTTTCTCCTTCCTTTTAGGACTTTGTACGAGTGCTGCAATTGTACGTGTGCTGTACTGTATAGCACACCTACAAAGAGGGAAATGGGTTAAAGTCAGTCTATGCATAGTATTTTGTACTGGAAGAGTAACTTTCCAGTACAAAACCTAGGCTAGACTCACAGACACCCTTGCACTATGGCACAAAGGTGACTCTGTGGGGAAACAGCTGCTGATTTCAAGCGCCGGATCTAGGGAAAGAGAGTGCAATATTTCAGTAAATTTGGCACTCTCCTGCTCTCCTTCTCAAGCAATGCAGCATTTGCATCTGCTACACTGTGCTGTGTGAGTGAGTGGTAAATCTGGCCCTAAGAGATCGGAGACCTATTTGTTGAGAGCAGTGTTGAGGATGTTGAATTAAGCCAGGTTAGAACCGCACCACAGCAAAAAGTGGGTCAGTGTTTTGAGCGCTTAAACAGACATGATGGAATGCTGCTTTTGAGCAGGGCCGGGCCGAGCCAAAAGCCAATATCAGTCCTGACAAAAAATATTCAAACCAGCTCCACAATGCGGCAACCTGTGACAGGAATGGGGTTACTTGGTGTGGTTGAATCATGGTATTGGTATCCCATCCCACTCTGAAAGCAGCCCTGCAGTCTACAAGAGAAATGCCAGATTGGCCAGTCAGTCCAACCCTACGCTGGAGACCACATTTATAACTGGTGTGTGACAGATCCCTGTCTGAGAGCAGTCTTGGGTTGTAAACATGATCAACTGGGGTTGGAGCGTGCCCAGTTCCTCTGGCCAAGATAGATGGAATGGAGGTAGGAGTGACACGGTACACGAGCAGGATTTCGGCTTTTCACCATTCAAGCTTTAGGAATCAGTTCTGCTGTCCCCCACTAGTAAGTGCATATATTGACCCCCAATCTGTCCAGCTATTCGACAGCACTGCTCGTCGTATTAACGTGCAGTTTATGTTTTTTTAAATTAAGCCACCACATCGCACTCAAATATATCTGAAGAAGCCCTACAGAGTTTCTGTGCGGCCTCCCAGTAATATTTTGAGTATTTAAATATAGAATTAACATTCATACAGAAATCAGAGCAAATATACAGAAGTGCAGGAAAGCCAGAAAACTCCTCAAAACACAGTAGCAGCTGAGTATGTGCCCAGACAACAGCCAAAGCGACTAACTTTAAAAAAAAACATTTATAACACTTTGTATTGCTTTTATTAGAGAAAAAGACATCATAAAAGGCATTTGTAAATATTACAGCGTTTACAGTTTCAACAGCATATACAGCATCAAGATTAAACAATTGCACTACCACTTCAGATTTTTTACTCTTAAATGTATGTGGAAGGGCGCCTCGAAGCCGCCATTTCACTGGACAACACGTGCCCCTGTGCTTCAGTGCACTATTTTATGTTCTGCACGCGAGCTCTTTATTTTTCCTTTCCCTTCAGGACGCTTGTGTAGAGTTCATTCTGGGGCGTTGGCCGGTTTCCACCTCTTCCTTCCAACAAATGCAGAAATCTTGCCGACATCAGACACCTCGTTGTTTATGTGCCAGACCAAACCTGTGCAAACAATTCACAGGGGCTCGGGAATGGGGAAAAGAGCCCTACGCATGCGCATACTGCAGACTTTCACCCCTTCCACGCGGATCGCAAACTGTCCCCTGGTCAAACGTGAGGAGCTTATCCATTCACGAGAGCTCAAGCTTTCACTCGTCAGGCGCGAACATCTCGTCATACTCCAAAGAGCTCCATCTGTCGCATGTTAGGCGGGAACAGCTGGCGCACCACTGACTATCAAGCAATCCCTGGTCAGGCAGAGCATGTGTTCAAACCGGCTCCGTTCAGAGGTGTCAGCCAGTCAGATGTCAGGCAGGGGTGATGGCAGGCAGGGCAGGGGCCATAAGTAGTCAGTAAGGTTGGGGTGTGAGTGTGAGCATCGGATTACCCGACCATCACGCTGGCATATAATGGTAAAATGCATTATATGACAAGCAGGGCGCATGAGAGAGGCTTAAGCGGCATGGAGAGGAATATGGATTAATAGGAGTACTAAATGAGAGAAACAATATTTTGCAAAATAATAATTTTTAGGGTTTTCACAACAGAGATGAGAGAGAGTGTGTATGCAGAAATCCCAGGTGAAATCCGACACACACCTCACCATACCCAACTGAAAGCACCTGTACCCAACTATTTATCGGAAAATACATTTATTGGGAGGGGTGTAACACTCCCCCGCCCCCCTCCTTGAAGCTACGCATCTGATGTCGGATTTCAGTAGCTTGCCCAGTTCTAATCTCAAGTGCCACATATTAGATTTGAGTAGTCCTATATTTGCTATCTTGGGATAATTTAGCCCTCTGGACTGTGTAAGACACATCTGAAGTGGTTCAATGTAAGATCTGTGGTTAGGTAGGCCACTAACACCTGACATGGGACAGTATGAGCTCTCTGGACTGTGTTGAGGTACTCTCACCTGACAATGGATGGTGTGAGCTCTGTGAACTGCGTGAGGTACTCACACCTGACATGGGATGCAGTGATCTCAGTGGACTCGGTGAGGCACTCACACTTTACATGGGACTTTGAGAGCTCTATGGATTGGGTGAGGTACTCCCACCTGCCATGGGATCGTGTGAGCTCTGTGAACTGGGTGAGGTATTCACACCTGACATAAGATGGAGTGATCTCTGTGGACTGGGTGAGGTACTCACACCTGGCATGGGACTGTGTGAGCTGTGAACGGAATAAGGTACTCCCACTTTACATGGGATCGTGTGAGTTCTGTTGATTGCCTGAGGAACCCACACCTGACATGGGACGGAGTGAGCTCTGTGGGCTAGTTGAGGTACTCCCACTTTACAGGGGACCGCATGAGCTCTGTGGGCTGGGTGAGGTAGTCCCACTTTACATGGGACGTGTGAGCTCTGTGGGCTGGGTGAGGTAAGCACACTTTACATGGGACCCTCTGAGCTTTGGGGACTGGGTGAGGTGATCACACTTTACATGGGACCCTCTGAGCTCTGAGGACTGGGTGAGGTGCTCCCACTTTAAATGGGATCGTGTGAGGTCTATGGACTGCCTGAGGTACCCACACCTGACATGGGACAGAGTGAGCTCTGTGGACTGCGTCAGGTACTCACACTTTACATGGGACCATACAAGTTCTGTGGACTGTGTGAGGTACTCACACCTAATATGGGACCATGTGAGCTCTGTGGACTGTGTGAGGTACACACATCTGACATGAGACGGAGTGAGCTCTGTGGACTCGGTTAAGCATTCCCACTTTACATGGGATCCTGTGAGCTCTGGGGACTGGGTGAGGTCAAAATCAATCCAGCGTTACCATATGTATATATGATTCCCAAATCCACAAACATTCTACTAAGCCTCCATGTAGACCAATTGTCTCTACCGTTAACACCATCCATGAACCGGTGGGACAATACTTGGATAAGCACTTGCAACCAATAGTACAAAACATGACCACATATATAAAAGACACAACACATTTCCTAAACATCTGAAGTGAAAACCAATCAAAATTTACGACAGACATGATTTTGTGTACCATAGACGTCAAATCCTTATACACATCCATTCCGCACAATCTCGGCCTGGAAGCGGTAGCATCCTTTCTGATCACAAGCAACATGGACGACCACCTAAAAGAATTTTTGATGGATTTGCTTCACTTTACACACTACCACAGTTATTTTGAATGGAACAATGAATTCTTTATCCAGGCATCGGGAACTTCCATGGGAAATTGCGCTGCACCTGCCTACGTGAATATTTTCATGCATCGTTTTGAACAAGATCACATTTTAAACCAACAAGAATGGACAGAAAATCTTTTACTGTACAAAAGATACATTGTATTGTATTGTATTGTAATTGCATTTATATAGCGCTTACTACCCCTGACGAGGCGTCGAAGCGCTTTCTCGGCGGGTAGCACGCTACTCCGGGACCCACAGAGGATTAGTGTTGAATTAGTATAGTGAAACATGCAAGTACATTTTAAGTGGTGGATAAGTTAATCAGTTATTTGGATTTGGAATGATAGCAGAAGGATAGAGTAGGACAAAGGTTCGTATTTATCTATCGCTCGCTTGTTGACGCATGCTATTCAGGGAGCCTATAGAGGATTAGTGGTGAATTAATATGGTGAAATATGAGGTAATTTCAGTGGTGGATATTAGTCTGTTACTTGGAGTGAGAAGGATAGCGGATGGATAAAAGGGGAAGAAAGATTTGCATTCATATAGCACTTGTTACCCCTGATGGGCGTTGAAGCGCTTTTCTGGCGAGTAGCACGCCACTCCGGAACCCATAAAGGATTAGTGTTGAAAATTAGTATAGTATAAATATGAAGTAATTTGAGTAGTAGATATGTTATTCAGTTATTTAGGCAGTATATTAGTATAGTTGAATATGGAATTTGAGAAGTGAAACATGTCAGTCTGTTAATTTTTATTGAAAAAAGGATAGTGGAGGGATAAAAGAGTAAAAGATTTTTTTTTTTATATATATATTAGTAGTAGGAAGAGGCTTTTGGATGAGTAAAAAGGAGTTTTGGAGGGAAGGAGTCAGAGGGGAGAGTTTAGAAATGTTTGTTTTAGGGGATCGGTGTAGTAAAAAGGTGTCAGATGATGCATGGAGGGGTAGAGCAGGAGAGAGTCTAGAAAAGGTTATTTTGGCAATCATAGTAGTGGTATGGGGTTTGGGATAAATGAGAGAGTGGATGTAGAGGATATATTGATAGATCTATAGGATGCGAGATAGGGTAGTGCATTAGAAGGAGTAGTAGAAAGAAGTTTGAGAGGAGTCTGAAGGTTGGGCTAGAAGATATATTGAGTGAAGTATAGGCTGAGAAATAGGCTAGTGCATTGGAAATGCTAAATTAGAAGAAAGAGATAAGTATATAGATCCATAAGTACATTAAAAATATATAGATACATAAAAAAGTAAGTATCTTTATCCTATGGAAAGGCACGGAACCAGCTTTGATCCAAGCGATCAAAAAACTCAACCAGGTCAACAGTAGAATCGGGTTCACTCACAATATCGACAAAAACACCATAACCTTCTTGGATGTGATGATTCACTGTGAACAAGGTATTCTAAAAACGAAGGTATATACCAAACCTACAGACAGAAACAATGTATTACACTTCAGGAGCTTTCACCAACCGGCACTAAAAAAACATCTCCCATGTTCACAGTTATTACGATTAAAAAGAATCGCATCTACCCCAGAATCATTTGATGAAAAAATGAACATCACCATCGACAAATTTAAAGACAGGGCTTACCCTGAAAAAATTCTTGAAGAAGCCGAAATAAAGGTCAGCAACATTCATAGAGACAGATTACTGAGTTCTAAAATTAAACAACCTGAAGA
Organism: Lissotriton helveticus; assembly: GCF_964261635.1. NCBI lineage: Eukaryota > Metazoa > Chordata > Amphibia > Caudata > Salamandridae > Lissotriton > Lissotriton helveticus. The sequence goes on from NC_136072.1 coordinate 795,611,057, forward strand.
ACCAAGAATGACGTTCATTTCCAAATACTCCACAAGGAGATTTAACATTAAGAAAATTATTCTATAACATTGGCCACTACTGACACTTGAAGATGACTTTAACGGAATCTTCGCCAGACAATACAGATTTGCTTATTTACGCACAAGGAACATAAAAGAAATATTCAACAAATCTGATGAAACTTCTAAAAAGTCACATAAAGGGACATTACAGTGCCACAACTGTGGTAGCTGCAATGCTATAATTAAAGGAAATCAAATCACCCATCCTAACAAAGGCACACCAATCAAATTAAAGGTGGCAGCGGCATGCGACAGTAGCAACCTCATATATATGATCAAATGCCCGTGCGGACTGGCGTACGTGGGCAAAACAGAGAGAAAAATTAAAACTCGTTTTGTTGAACACAAGACTAACGTACGCACAAAACGCTCAAAATCTCCTTTGTAAACTCATTGCAATACGCATAACCATAATCCCAGTCAGTTACGCTTTTTAAGAAACTGGTGTGGGAGCACACTGCTTCACCTCCCAGCAGAGTCGCCCCTGGGCATCATGGTAGATGCAGTTCAGATCGACAAGTGAGTACACTTGGAAAAGTCTTGAGTGTTTCACCAGGTGGGTGCAGATTAGTGCTGGCCATCTCTGGACACGTGTTTCTGGATTATTATCCGTCATCAGCAGAGATTAGGCAAAATTATTTGGGGTTGCTGAGCAGGCTGCCGTATTCTTGGAACGCAGTATCTCTCCAGGCGCGCAGGTGCCTCTCCACGAGCTCGTCAGGTCAAAGCGGCTCGAGAAAGCCTTTAAGTAAGAAAGTGGTGTGGGAGCACACTGCTTCACCTCCCAGCAGAGTCGCCCCTGGGCATCATGGTAGATGCAGTTCCGATCGACAAGCGAGTACACTTGGAAAGTCTTGAGTGTTTCACCAGGTGGGTGCAGATTAGTGCTGGCCATCTCTGGACATGCGCGCCTGGAGAGATACTGCGTTCCAAGAATACGGCAGCCTGCTCAGCAACCCCAAATGATTTTGCCTAATCTCTGCTGATGACGGATAATAATCCAGAAACACGTGTCCAGAGATGGCCAGCACTAATCTGCACCCACCTGGTGAAACACTCAAGACTTTCCAAGTGTACTCGCTTGTTGATCTGAACTGCATCTACCATGATGCCCAGGGGCGACTCTGCTGGGAGGTGAAGTAGTGTGCTCCCACACCAGTTTCTTACTTAAAGGCTCCCTCGAGCCGCTTTGAGCTGACGAGCTCGTGGAGAGGCACCTGCGCGCCTGGAGAGATACTGCGTTTCAAGAATACGGCAGCCTGCTCAGCAACCCCAAAACTTTTTGCCTAATCTCTGCTGATGACGGATAATAATCCAGAAACACGTGTCCAGAGTTGGCCAGCACTAATCTGCACCCACCTGGTGAAACACTCAAGACTTTCCAAGTGTACTCGCTTGTCGATCTGAACTGCATCTACCATGATGCCCAGGGGCGACTCTGCTGGGAGGTGAAGCAGTGTGCTCCCACACCAGTTTCTCAGTTACGCTTTCTTGTTTTGGAACTAGTTAAAACATTACCTGGAAGAGACAATACCCAACACCTATTGCGTAGGGAAATACATTGGATTAATTATCTCAATACCCGTCAGCCCAAAGGTTTGAATGACGGAGTGGACCTGCACTGCTTCCTCTGATGAACTCTTTGTCTTTCACAATATCAGATGTATCTTTTTATAGTACGCATGAAATGTATAATGTTCATATTTTGAAATGCGCAACACACACTGTATTCTTACCTTTTACTTTTTGTTACTTATGACCACAATAGGAAAGTCTGTTGAGAGTCAACTCGGATTACCCGGATACATCGTTTTTTATGTGTATTTTATTTGTTTTTTATTTTGGTTCTAAACAAGGCATACACATGACTTGCAGAAGCACACTACATCACTTTCGTGACACGGATCTACCCAGGGGAACATTGTTCGGCACAATATTTTTTACCGGATGCTATTATCATGAAATCCGGGCTTTTCCGGACGCTTGGTTTTAATTTAATTAATTTCACCACGTTCACCTCCTGCTCGTACCACCCCTTATAGGACGTTTTATGACATTACTTTCATGCCACGGGTCTTTCTTTTTACGATCGCTTATAGTCTGTTGTTTGTGCCGATGCAGGCACTCCACCCACGTGATTTAATGTTTCGCTTCACATTTCCGCATTACATGGCGGACGCCGAAGCAGAAACGCCAACATTGCGGCACTGAATATAACTTTCCATATGTAAGTGTTTACTCAGGCTTGGCCAGATTGTTTACCCATGGTTATGATTGTAGGATTGCACTGGTGTTACGAGTGAACTCTTGTTTTCTGTTCACAGTTAATCGCACTAAAAACGCACGCGATTGAACTCGTTGCAAGTAAGTTTCCTCGATCACTGTTTTCAATCACAAAATTGCACTTTTAACTTCACGTATCTGTTCTCGCTGTATTTTATTTCAGGCTCCTTGCTTTCCACACTGTGCCTATTGTCAGTGATATGACGTGACCACATCTGGATCCCGCGACCATATGTAAGCAGACTTCTTAAACCTGGTAACACTTATTAGACCGGCATGTCCATTCGCATGCAATCTCAGAGTGATACACACGGGTTCAATGTGTCATCGCACGCATCCTTAAAATCTTTGGTCTTTCACTGCCATTTGAATCACAGATCGTACTTTTTGGGTCACGTGATGTGTACTTTTGCTAACGGCCTTATTTCAACATCACCTTTGTACCTTTTCAGAGCACTGGCACTAAATCACTGATATGTATCTATACTACTATTATAAAGAGAGAACTGGACACCTTTGAGGCGGGTAAACTCAAGAACTACAGCACCAATCACAACACCCAATACACCATTGGAAAGGGTAGTTTCAGCAGATGGACATAGGCTATACATCTGGCCACCATATACATTATAAAGGTCAAAGAACATAGGGTGTAAAGTAGTCCCTCTGGGCGTTGTCATGGGCGTGTTAAATTCCAGTGGGCGTGTCGTGGGCGTGATCGTGGCGTCTGGTCAACCTCAAAGTTAGCCACCTTTACTCCAGTGGGCGTGGTTGTGGGGCGTGGAGTCGCGTGACCGCAGCGAGGCGTTCATTATGGATGTCGGCGTATCGTGGCCGTCAATCATATATGGCCGTGTAAATGGGCGCGTACTACAAACAAAAGCGCCGCAGCTTTATGTGCAACTTTAAAAATACGGCTGTATGATATAGTAAATGCCCGCAGCGACCCGTTATGGTGTAGTAAATGGCCACGTCAATGTGGCCGTGCAAACCCACAATATTAATTTTCATACAAAGGGGCGCGGCTACCGACAGCAAGCACGCGCCAACATACCTTTGTCATGATTGGACGCGTCAACAATGTCAGAGGGAAGGAAGTAAACAACAAAAAAAACAGGCGGCTTCCGGGGACATTGACGAGCCGCATTGACGTTACACTTTAACTTGCTTTGGGCACTTACTGAAATACTCTAAACGGCTCTGTCACATGGCTACACAAAGCCAGGCAGACTACGGAGAAAAAAAGGAGCACTCAAACAAGTACTCGCAAACACACATTTATGCAGGATAAATCTTCACGCACGCACATTCGCACCGGTAAAACATTCCAAATCTGCACGCAAAGACAACGAAGGAAGTAAAGATAACGCACATTCATGCCACACTAATATGTGAAAGCATCAAGCACACACAAGGAAAGGAGTAAATAACCGGACAACGCGCAGGCACTCAAACCACTAAATAAACGATCACGCACACACATACAAACAACTACATAGACGGGCAACAAGCACAACGAAGAACATAAATAAAACGACAACGCACAGGCACTGGAAACACCCCTATCAAACGCAAATTCAATCAAAATAATCATTAACACTCACCATGACACAAAACAAAAAAGTTCAATATAGAAAAAAAACGCAGGCACTCAAACCACCACTCAAAAAAACGTACATTGATGACAGAAAATTACTTACAATCAAAAACAACACACAACCAAGGAAATTGAAATCTTAAAATAAATCAAACTTTAACATTACAAACATACATTTTCTACCCCGGACAACGTCGGGACGGGCTGCTAGTGACCAATACAGATGTCTTTGTTTGGTCACATCATTCATAAGTTGTTTTGAAGGTTAAGCATATTTTATATGTCATATGTTACATTGGCTGTGTATTCTACTTCTTACAGATATTTAAAAGTCCCCTGATGAAGGGCAAGTCCCGAAATGCATTGGGCACACATGTGAATGATTATGACTGAAATAATCTAAAACATGCAGAATTGAAATGAAATAAAAAAACTAAAAACCATGAGAACAAATTTGACTATATGAACTTTATTTTTGACTCAGAAGAACTTTATTGAGCAATCAATTTGAGTGCCAGGTGACGTTACCCACTGCTGGGATAGCGCTTACATAAGACTGGGTGAGGTACTCACACCTGACATTGGACGGAGTGAGCTATGTGGACTGCGTCAGGTACTCAAACTTTCATGGGACCATGTGAGCTCTGTGGACTCTGAGGTACTCCCACTTTACATGGGACTGTGTGAGCTCTGTGCACTGGGTTAGGTACTCACACTTTACATGGGACTGTGTGAGCTCTGTGGACTGGGTGAGGTTCTCACTTTACATGGGACCGTATGAGCTCTGTGGACTGGGTGAGGTACTCACACTTTACATGGGACTGTGTGATCTCTGGCGACTGCGTGAGGTACTCACACCTGACATGAGACGGAGGGAGCTCTGTGGACTGGGTGAGGTACTCACACCTGACATGGGACCATTTGAGCTCTGTGGGCTGGGTGAGGTACTCACAACTGACATGGGACCATTTGAGCTCTGTGGACTGGGTGAGGTACTCACACCTGACATGGAACTGTGCGAGCTCTTTGGACTGGGTGAGATACCATACATGTGAACAACAGCAGCTCCTCCGCTAAGGTGGAGGAGCGTTGCCCCACTACTCTGTGAGCAGTTCGAAAAGGAACAATAAAAGTATAACTCAATGTTATTATAATTTTATTTCGTACTGGCATAGGTGCGGGGTGGGGCTTGGCTGGCCAGAGCAGAAGGAGGAGTGGTGGGCACTCTCTAATTCGGATGACGGTTTTGCAGGCCGTCTTGGGCCGGCCAAACAATCATGTGCACGTAGTATGTTCTCCATCTGGCAGTATTACACAGCCTGGGTGTAGAACATGCACAGGCTCCCACAACCTGTCTGAGCGCCGAACCACGGTGATGAGAACAACCACAATGCTGCGGTCATGCTGGTGATAGAAGCGCCATGATTGGCTAGGGGAGCCTGTGTGCTTCCTGCTTCTAGGACTCAGTTGATGACCGGAGAGGACCAAGAGGCTGCAGCAAGCCTGCAGGTAAAAGTTTTGTTTTTGTTTGCCACCCCCCACCCCGCTGTTAAGTAGCTGCCACCTCTGCATGCCAACCCTCCTGATTCAGGCGGAAGACTACCGATTTCAAGGTTAGTCTCCAGCATCCCGATTCCTGCATAGCAAAACCTGAGTCCTTGGCGGGCTACAGCTGACAAGGACTGGTTTTGTGCGACTCGGAGAACGTACTGCCAGTAAACTGCTCCTGCAGTGGAGTGCACATTTGTCACAATATCTCTGTGCCTGCCGTAGCGCTTTCTTCGTGCTCCTTCCTGATAGGTGAGGAAAAACTTATATTTGCATTTCTCATATCAAATCGTGCAACAGCACACTTGAAAGTCCCATACATGCCGATAGACCTAATTCTGACCTCAACACAAGTCAATGGGAGAAATACATTCTCCATATTATTTTTAAATCTCCAACTTCACTCTTCTAAAATGTTGGCATGTACGAGGTACTCACACCTGACATGGGACGGTGTGAGCTCTGTGTAAGGTACTCACACCTGACATGGATGGGACGGAGTGAGCTCTGTGGACTGGGTGAGGTACCTACACCAGATATTAGAAGGTGTTAGCTCGGTAGGTATTCACACTTTACATTGGATGGGGTGAGCTCCGTAGACCGTGAGAAGTACTCACACCTGACATGGGACGGAGTGAGCTCTGTGGACTGGGTGAGGTACTCACAACCTAACATGGAAGGCATGAACGCTGCTAGATTGGTGAGTTGTTCGCACTTCACAATAGTTTAAAATCTATAGGCAGCGCGAGCTGCTCGCAGCTGACGTCAGATAGCAAAAGGTGTCCACTTTTGCTAAACTACTCACACGTATCAGCCCTGCACGTCATGTATTCATGCCCGACTTAGCACAAAGTAAGATCGGCAAACTCGGGGAGCTATTACCACTTTATATGAATATTTCAGTTGTGACTTATTTTATTTAGTATAGCAAATTTTAACATTCACACCACAAAGCAAATTGCCTGCAAGCACACCTACGATGGGGTATGGATTGGTAAAAAGCCGACTATTCCCACAGCACGAAAGGAAACCTTTCAAAATGCTGGGGAGGGATGGCTAGCCTAGTAAGGATATGCATAGGAGCTGATTTCACAGTTAGTGGAGGGCTCTGCGAAAGAAGGCTCACCGCTACTTACAAAGAGATGGTAGTGGAAAGAGAGTAGCAGCGTTGAGAGATGGGAGGGACTATTTTGCATCAATCGAGGAGTACCAGGCTGGTCAGGCAATTAAAGCCCAGACAAAAGATATTTTAACCTCACCTTGCCATGACCAGGATGTCTGAGGCTTTTACAATTAGTAGAGAGACAGCTTCTTTTTTAAGTCCTCATCCTGTGGCGTTTTGGACTTTTGGATGCGATACACTTGCATATATGTAGTCAAATCACGAGAGCACTGGCAGTACCAGGCTCTTTGTAGACCAGGGAGAAAACACTAATTTGGTGCAAATTTGTGGGGTGGATGAAGTGATTTGTTTGAGCCAGATCAGGAAGAATCCACTCTCGGCCATTCAGCTTGTCGGGGAATGTAAACTTAATTCCACATTTAAATAACTGATGGGGTCCTTGTTCTAGACTTTGAATGGGGTTTAGTGTCTGCATAGAGTGTTTAGGGGCATGGGCCCCATTTTGAAGCCTTTAGTTCAAGCACATTATTGTCTACCTATCGCTTCATAAAGGCCAGGCTTTGGATTGGAGGGGGGGGTCACTGCTAGACCTCATGCGGAATGCTGACAATATCAGAGAGAAGTGACCAACTCCTATGCTTTGTTTTCTACTGGAGAGTAATGATTTTAGTCAAGTAATACATCAGCTTGAACTGTCTCAGTAGGCCTGTAGGTAATGATGGTGAAGCCTCGGTGGCCATTGCAACAATGTCATCCAAGACTGCAAGCAGAGCCACCTCAGTTCTTTGGTGAGAGTGGAGACCGTGAGTGGCAAGAGTGAAGAATGTGGTCTGATTCCGGACAGGATTGTGAAGTTTCGTGGACAGCGGGGGTTGCCATGCATGATGGATAAGGCAGATGGGCCTTATTTCGTAGGAATAGAGATGAAAATGAAATGTTTGCAAGAGTGAAGTCCTAAATTTCAAGATTGGGGGGTGCACTGGCAAGTCAAGTAAGGGTAGGCTTTCCTGTTTTCAGTTTCTATTTTTGGTAAATTCTGGTGTTTTTTTTCAGTGTTGTCAAGTGATTTCAACACCTTAAACAAACAGTGGTTATCAGTGGTTACACATCTTCGCACCATTAAAAACAACAGAAACAGTGTTTTTAGAGTGTTTATGGAACATTTTGCTTTTATTATTGTTTGCTTTCTGCACTGATATGGCATGGTATATAGTCTGTGTACGTACACTGTATGAGGTCCAAATACATTTTACAAATCAAACTTATTGTAGTACACCATACTATACTTCTTTAGTGAGTCTTTGGTAATGCACTCTCGCTCTCCTTCCAATGTAAACTTTTATCTCTGAAAAGGCCCGCTCAACATTGGCACTTGAGGCGGGCAATGCCAAAACAGCAAGTACACAATTTGCTGACTCTGGCCACTGAAGTAGCTGTCCATGCCAATACTGGTGCACCTGAAGATTGTGTTTCGCTGGGACAGGTTCTGTAACAAATGTGTTGAACTGGGAGCATGAGCCCTCAGAGTTATTGAAGCAGTCAAAAATGAAGAAGCACTTTTAAAAGTGGAGAAAATTCCCCTTTACAGACAGGCTCTAGAACTTGTGCAGAGTACCACAGTGAGGCTTCATTGACTTCAAATGCCATGGTGGGTGAAGTGAACTTTCTATGCATCATTGAAAGCCCTTTCTCATACATTGTAAAATAAAATTTTCCGAATTGCTCCTCAACATTTATTTTATTACTAAGTGGCAAACACTGTAACTTAGAACATGTTGCAGTGCCAAAGTCACTAAAAGTGTCACCCAGCCTACTCTCGAGGAGATTGCAGGAGGCTGGCTTAGTATATGGTGCTCATTTATGTAAGTGTAGCACCCTGCACTAATCCAGACAACTCTTATGGTGATTTTACTGGTCTTAGACAACCTTAGAAGGCTCTCTAAGTGGTAACCGTGGAAAGCAGCCTACAGGCTTAGTCCAGGAGGAGTGTAAAGCAGCTTGTTTTACCAGTACTAATCATATAGTGTAGGTTAAGTGAAAAAGGACCACACAGTGTAGTTATAAAAATATGTATTTATTATACACACTCACTAACACATTGCAATATTTCCTACCCAGAGATATACTTACAATACACACAATACTTTGGTAATAGAACACGTAAGTAGCACAAATACACAGTGGTCTCCAGGGGGAGACCAAACTATATACTAAGAAAGTGGAATGCGAATAAGGACCTACGTCAAGACTGGACCCAGAAGACATAGAAGAGCCGGGGACCCAAGGCAGCACCAGCGCCTTGGGACCCTTCCGGGTGAGTAGCGCGCGATACAAATGCCATGATTGATTGATTGAAGGTAAGTACCCAGGAACCCCACAGAGGACCTGTGCAGAGTGGGAACATGGCCTCGTGCTTAATACAAGTCAATGGGTAGGTCACAGTTTTTAAGAAGAAGGACCCTTCCCAGAGGACCCTGAAGAAACCCATTGGAAGCTGGAAGGTTGGAGAGTCACCCCACCTGTGGATACTTTGGGACCAAGATACCTACACCAGGGAAGTTAGGTGCATAGGTGCGAAGTGACTTCGGAAACCACTGTAGACAACAATAAAGATGCTGCTGGCAAAGAAGGTGAAAGAGTCAATTGGAACCCTAAGGTGGATTCAAGATAAGAGGTACCTGCATACAGAGGGGACATAGTCTATGCCACTCAGGAGTGACCAGGAGGCACAGAAGATGAATGCCCACTGATGTCGAAGATGCAGGAGAGTTGATGGTGACCTTGGCGCTGCTGCTGTGTGGACCAGGCAATGCTGTGGAAGACCAGGAGCCATTCACAAGCTGTCCCACATCAGATGTCAAGAGCTAGGGGGTCAGTGTCTGTCGGGAGCCCCAAACCTTAGCAACGGCAACAAACGTAGTAGAAAAAAAGATACAGTGTTGAGACTAGCAAGGTCGAAGTGACTCACCACGAGCAGGAAAGCCAGAGCAGGCCCAGAGCAAGCAGAGGAGCCCACTGGAGCCAAAGACCGTGGCTAACAATATCAACCAAACAGAAGACGGGTTATTAGAAAGATAGCAACTTACCTACGAAGAGATTTTACGTTGTCAAGGTTCTTTCAGCATCGTTTAGAGAAGAACGGACTATATGTTAGACAGTATCGACAATAGAAGGCCAACATACTTTCCCTTGCCCTGAAGAAGTCCGAGAGGACGAAACGCTATGGCTACGGTTTTATCTTGTTGTGAAGAATTCACAAATAAAGAAAAATTGAAATAATACCTGCTGAATCAATGTTTTTGTATAACCATGTGATACAGGGGCACAACTAGGTCTTAATTTCGGGGGGAAGGGCTAGCATGGCAAATGAAGGGGCGTGGCTAATGTTAATAAATGGGGCGGGGCTAAAATGGCAGATAATCGGGATCGATTAATGCTCAGGTCAAGCGGAGAAAACGTGATGAATTCTGCATTTGAAACTGGACAATTAGAGCACACATTGTTGTTAATTTGATGCATTTATGTCCTATTGTCTTATGAAAAAGGAACAGAATGTACTGAATTAAAAGGCCAATTTAATATATTTTACTACAAAGCACTTTAGGAACACAATATAACCAATTTTCACAATGCCATTTCAAGGCGACAACCCTTTTTCGCCAGTTCGTCAACAATTGCTTTTATAGGAGGACAATGTGCTCGTGAAATGTTTATCATTGCAAGTCCAAAACCCATACCCACCCTGAACCCTAAAATTACCCCTGGTACCCCAAAACCCATACCCACCCTGAAGCCTAAAATTACCCCTGGCACCCCAAAACCCACACCCACCCTGAACCCCTAAATTACCCTTCTGGCCCCCAAAGCCCATACCCGTCCTGAACCCTAAAATTACCCCCTGGCACACCAAATCCCATTACTACCCTGCACCCTAAAATTACCCCTGGCACCCTAAAACCCATACCCACTCAGAACCCTAAAATTACCCCCTGGCACCCCAATCCGTAACCCACCCTGAACCCTAAAATTACTCGCTGGCACCCTAAAACCCACACCCACCCTGAACCCTAAAGTTTCCCACATAGCACCCCAAAAAATGAACACTACAAACTTACACTACATGTGCATATTCGGAGGGGACTCTCCTCTGACGTTTCCATGTATGTAAGTCAAAAACAACATTCCCTTAGAGTAACCTAGATATGCAGGCAGTAGGTAATGCTGTGCTGAAGAATTCATTAAAGTTACTGAAACTTACATAAAAAACGGCTGCCTGCTCTTCTGATACTATTCAGTTGAGTTGGGCTGATCAGCAGCACTGCGTCGTGGCATCCAGCCCCTCCCGAAGATCTCACAGTGTAGATAGGTGTGTGTCAAATGTTTCCTGCTTTCTCCTTGCCAGGGCCTCCTCTGCTCCTGTGTCGTTGGTGCCCATGGATACAAAAAGAGAAAGATCCATGGCACTGTTCACCATTTAACTGGTGAGCAGGGCCTTGGATGTGAATTCCATACAAGTGCACAGACAGCAGGGGCAAAGGGATGGCAGTGCAGGTGATGCTTTTACTTTGTAAATTAATTCCTGCTGGCGTCATAGCCCAGGGTTTGCTGTCTGTGCACTTGTATGGAATACACATCCATGCAAGTGCACAGACAGCAAACCCTGGGGTTTGACGCCAGCAGGAATTCCTATACAAAGGAAAAGCGTCACCTGCACTGGCCAGCCCTTTCCCCCTGCTGTGTGCATCTTCCCACTCCCACCCCCACCCCATGCTGAACACATCAAGTGCTTAGGTGAAATCCCTGCCTTCAGGCAATGATATCACCTCGGGGCCAGTAAAGGAAAACAAGAGGTTAACTGAAACTGTTCAGAGGCTGGCTGGCTCGGGCTGCTGGGCCTCAGAAAGCATCATAAAAATCACATTCTCGGCTCCGATGCGCAGCCTTCTTTTATCCTTTCAGTGCGCGTCAAATTAGCCCGGGCTGGAGAATACGACGGGGGGGGCTGAAGCCAGGTGAGCCCAATGGGTGTTGCGCGCCTGATGTGATATAACGTGAAAACTGTAATACAGAGTGCTGGACTTGCTTATTGTTGTGATATTTGTAGTTTATTTTAACCCTAAGAGGTTTAAGGGTATTTAGCTACAGGTCCTATACACCATAGGAGCAAATGTAACACATGACCTTACTATAGCGATAAGTGCAGTCTCAAATTGCCCCAAACCCTGTGCATTTGTTCTTCGAGGGATTTAATCTGATACTGCGAAGTCAGGGGTGGGGGAGGCATGGTCCTGGCTGAGGTGAGTGGGCAATATCCAAATCAGTGTGAAGACCTCTTTATCAGCATCCGATCAAGAAGCTAGCATGACATAGTACCTCGTTAGCTAGACTCTAACAGTGCCCCACAAGCATAGTGCTCCGTACCTCTCTAGGTGACCTTGCATCCAGGAGTGACATTCACACACATCTTGCAGGTTTGCTTCTGTGTTTTATATCACGCTCTGGGTATGGGTGGGTGTTGTGCTTGTATTAGAGATTACAAAGGCAAGTTGAGCTTGAAAAATCTGTATCTATGTAAGAAGAAAGTGTATGTTTTGGAGGCATGCACAGGAAAATAAAGTGCTTAACTAAGGTGTACATTGTACCAATATGTGTGTGGCTGCTCTGTGAGAATGAGATCTCTGGCTGCCAGTGTGTGTGTGTGTTGTGATCTGTGAGAATCAAACCCTCAAGCTCTAAGTAAACATGTGACTTTCCTGTGAGAACATACACTCGTACAGGGGTGTAGCTTGGTCAGTGAGATGGGGAACGGGGGGAGCTTCAGATTTTCCAACAATCACTCTGAAAATGTAGGTTAAGGTGCGTGTGAGGGGCTTAAAGGGCAGTGGAAAGGGAGAGGAATGAAGATTTGTAGTGTTAGTAAGTAAGAGAAAACATAAGATTTTGTTAAAATAACGACGATTTTTGAAGAATCTGAAAACGAGGGGGTGGGGGAGTGTGTGTGTTTTTGCCAGTGTGTATGTACAAATCTCTGGTGAAATCTGATACTCACCTCACCATACCCGACTGATAGCACTTGCACCCAACTGTTTATCAGAAAATATATTTATTAGGGAGGGTGTAACACCTCAAGCATCCCCCTGAAGCTACGGCCCTGCACTTGTGTTCCCACCTTGTGCTTAGGTGGTATGTGAGAATGTCACTCTTCCTTTCCCAGTACATGTGCTTGTTGGCTCAGAGTATGGGGCCTATGGTTGCCAGTATGTGTGAGGGGTGATCTTTGGGAATGAAATCTCTGGGTCCGAGTTAGTGTGATTGGTCTGTGGGACTGAGATCCTCTATTCCTCTTCATGTGGGCTGTTGGTCTGTCAGTAGAGACCTGGTGGCTTCCAGCATATTTAGGGCTGGTCTACGAAAATGAGACTGCCTGGTTGCTAGTATGTGTGCTCTTTTTCCAGTATGTATGCTGGCAATTCGTGAGGATGAAACTTTCTCGTGTTCAGGGCTGTTTCTGCCATTAGGCAAGACAAGGCGGCCGCCTAGGGCGGCAAAAGGGGGAGGGCAGCAAAAAAAAGCGGGCAGCAGCACCTGTGCGTGGAGTGCAAGCTCACCTGCTAGTACATGCTGCGCGCACCCTAGCTAGTGGTGTGTGGGGCGGGCCGGCGGTACACACTACCAGTGTATGTGTGGGTCCCTAGGGCCGTCAATTTTGTAGCTCGGGATAGCACTATCAATGACGGCCCTGGGCATCATTTCTGGCCAATCCCCGAGAGGTGCTTCAGCAGCCTGTGACCATCATGCACACCACCCTCTCCCTCTGGGAGAGCAGGGGACAGACTGTGTGTGTCAGCTGGCTCTGCTCTAGTGCCTTAGATGATGGTGAATTGATTACTGGCTGAAGTACTTCCAGTGCCACACAGACCTGCCCCAGCCGTCTTTTACTCCAAGTCCTCGGCTCCCGCTTTGAGACCCCAGACCAGAGTCTCACTAGAGCTGTGGCGTGGAGAGTCTGAGACCAGCATGAGCCTGCAAACAGCACATCCGGGGTCTGTTCCGCATCCCACATAGAGGAGCGTGTGGATGTGACTTTCACCCGAGCACAGGTGAGTCACCGCAGTCAGTGAGCGAAGCTATGTTACAACGTGCAGGCCTGCGAACGTGTAAAATATTTAGTCTGTAATGTTGTAAAAGAGGCCTGTGAGTCTCCGAGCTCATCCTCACGGCCCCAGAGATAGGCGCACAACAAAGGGGCAAACTTGGCAGCCCTCACTTCCAAGAGAAATCTACTTTTGTTTTTAATGACCATGCCTTTTTCCCTGGGTCATAAACCATTTGCACTTCACGTGAGCCTCAAAGAACCCAAACTATCAATTTGAGGGTGAAACTGGCCTCAGCTCCAAACGTAATTTTATTAAAGATAGTCCATGAGGGTGGCTTTAGGCAGACTGCCGTTATTCATAGATCACTAATTGTCACATGTGTTGCTTCAAGTAGGTCGCTCAGCTGAAAGTTCTGGAGACTTGTGAAGGCCAATAATTGTTTTAAGTGAATTACCCTAGAGGCATGACAACAGCAAATTATCTCGGCATGTATTTTACCAGGCAATGTTGAGAAACTGAAGAATGTTCTGATGTAAAGGCATCTGAATAACTTGGGACCATTCAATTTTCCTCTGTCTTTCATTCACTATATTGCGATGGCAAAAACCATGAACTACATTTAAAAAATACAAATGCAAAAAAAACGTAATAAAGAAAATCATTGAAAGCTCTGCAAACCTGCAAGAGCTGGGTGTCCTTAATGAGCAACGGCATAACGAAAAATAATGGGTCCCCTACAGAAAGTGAAAAGGGGCCCTTGATTCTCCCATATCGCACAGCTATTCATTGGCCTTGGGCTTAATAGGGGCACTTGAAGGGTTGGGATCCCCCTTTCACCGCAGGGGTTTCAGGGGCTTGTGTAACGCCACTGTTATTGAGTATTAACTTATATGAATTATGTACCTGTTTTTGTTCCGCATCTCATATTTTAAAAATGCTCTTTTTTCAGCGCCACTTCTTGCTTATTGGCAAAGGAAATCATTCTATAAAGAATTTAGGAATATGTTGTTACGTTTTCTTTGTAGAATCCTCAATCACCACAATTGCCATCTACAGGATGTAGTAACCCTACAAACTAATTCGGTGTTCCAAGGGGTAGCATACTGCAAGAGGGATATGGATGTTGGCGCGGGTTTGTTTTTTGCAGCAGGCCCTGTCCATAGATCATAAAATGGTGGCAGCGGCCCCATGTCCAGGCCTCTAGCCGGTGAGGTGATGGAATCCCACTGTGCATGTGAGCGAGGCTGGAGGACATGGGAGAGTGGGCCTTTTACGAAGAGTCCTTTCCTTGAGCTGCGTGCAGTCCAGCAGTGCATGGAACTGGGCCTGGTGTCAGGAGAGACATAGCATTTCACCACAGCCAGTGCTCGTACCTTGGGCTCTTCCCTTCCCCCAGGCAGGGAAAGTAGAAGTCTGCCCTGCCCCAGGCATGTTGATAGGAGATGTATAAAGGTGGGTGATGTGCAATGGCGTTGCTAGAGGGTGACCAAATGTGGCCTGTGCCCCAGTCGTCTTTGTCCTGGCCACCCTTGGTAATGTACCCCCATAGCTGTTAAATGTGCTATGAGGCAAACACGGAAAAAAACACGCACATTTATTTGTTCAACTACCCTTCAGTGCAAAATAGTGTTTGAGGCAATGCACAAGCCTACGTACATAGCAAACAATCTGTACACATCCACAAAAAGGGAGGGCGGCATTTTTTTAATTCTCGCCTAGGGTGGCAAAACACCTAGAAACGGCACTGCTCGTGTTAGATATATGTGCTGCCAGTCTGTGAGAATAAAACCCCATGGTTCTCAGTATGTGTGTGACGGATCTGGAAAACGGGTCCTCCAGGTTTCCAGTGTGTGTAAGGCTACTCAGTTGAGCACGATGGTCTGGTTCCAGTATGTGCACGGCCCGATGATAACTACAGTTTTCTCTTAGGTGCCGTATATGCTAATATTAGCTGCCATATTTACTACGTGCCAGGTTTCTTATTAGGTTGGCCTTTCTGTGGCTCCCGCTATCTTAACCCAGAGAGACTCGCGCACTAGGCCCTGCTTGTCACAACAACCTGGGCTGACGCTCAGAATTCGGCTGTGATTCTTGGCGCAGGCCCCCAGATATGACACGGATTAACAGATCCCAAAGGCTGCTAACAGGCGGCGTGTGCAAGCCCTTGACAGATCCCTTTAGAGCCTGCCGCTCCTGGGTCTGCACATGCGCGGCCTAGCGCCTGGAAAAGACCCCACCGTCCTTCCCGACGCTCTGGTGGATTACCACCCGGATAACTATAGCCAACGTCAGGCCCCATTTCAGAGATTTCCTCATACAGTTGAAACAACAATTCATCCACGTGCTTCGGCTGCCAGTCCGCGCTTTTAATGTCCTAATCCTCAGATTCGCGCTCATCTATGTGCCGGCGCATACCAACCTCCTCAAAGCTCCCCGGGCCGCGTGCCGCCGGTGACCTACAGACGGAGCCTCTCAGGAATGACGCCCAGGCAACGTGGCGCGAGCTTGACGGTTTTAAAGGGGGAGGGGCTTGCTGTCCCACGTGCCGCACGCGCCACATTGTTCTGCCGCCAGCTGCCCTCTCTCCCTTAAACCTGCGGCCAGCGCTTTCATGTCTAGGCGAGGGAATAAACTGCTATTGTGGGAACGTCGGGTTAGCACCCAGGCCTTCCGCGCCATATTAGAATAAGGACACCTGCCAGCAGCCAGGATGACATAGGTGTTACCGAAAAATACCGCTGCTGTACGTCATAACTGAGGTACATTTGGCAGTGGTTTCTGTGGGCTTGGTAGTGCCCTATCACATTACCACGCTTTGTGCGCCAGGCCAAGAAAGAGGTGCTTAGAAAGAGCTGAGTGTGTCCCAGCATTGTTGGAATAGGGAGGGTTGTTGTTTGCTGGTCAGGATTTAAGTGTACTGGGGAAGGGTGTGTCTGTGTGTGTGTGTTGCGTGTTGTATTGGTGTGTGACTGAGAGAGTGCGAGCAAAATTGGTATAGTACCAGGAAGGCTTCAGAACTGAGGTGCATTGACAGAGAGAGCTGTGCCGGCCTGTACGAGCTATTGTATTGTAGTTGCTTCTATATAGTGCTCCAGCCTTGTGACGATGCGACAAACGCACTGCTCCTTTGGACTGGTGGGTATGGAATGGTATGTGGTAGGTGTTTGATGTGTGAGATGAACATAGTTGTTCTCTTGTGTTTGGCTGCTGCGCCTTGGCATGGATTTAAGTTAAAAGGAGTGATGAATACAAGCTAGAGCAGGGATAGATAGAAAGTGTGTGAGTCCAATGTTGCCTATGTGTGAAGTGTCATGAAGCTGTACATGTGTGGCAGAGACTGCTCAAACTGTGTCACGGTGAGCTTGTAGCTCTGCATAAGTATGGGTGAAGTCGAAAGCATGAGGCTACTTAAAATCACTAAAGTGGTTTGTATCTTACAGATTTTAGCACATTGATCAGGGGGCATGGGAAATGCCTGGGGGTTAAGCGTGCCACTTTAGGGAGAAGCCGTATCCAGCCACTATATTATATGCTTTGAAGCTCACACAGAAATGGCAGAGAAGCAAGATGTATAAATGCAAATTATTCAATCATCCATGTAACATGGTTTGAGCAGCCCCCAGGGAGCAGCAAAGAGCAACACAAGAATGGGCAGTCTATAACCAGCCATAATATGCTCTAATTCACTATGCACATATTACACAGTCTGCTGTAGGATATGCTTGGAAAGATCCACTCAAGAACGGGTAGGGAAGTAACACTTAGTAAGAGGCATTATTATGCAACCAATTGTGAAATGATTATTATGTAACCAGCTGTAAGATACTTGCAACCAGTCATAGTGAGGCTCGAGGCGTTCAATCAGGGCCAATAACCAAACAATCCAGGCATACAATATGTTTGAGGAGTCCACCTAGGAGCAGAAGACACTAGACCAAAGCAGCAGCATTTTGGCTTGTAATTTGAAGGAATAGTGGGGCAGATACACAGGTGCACACACTCACTTCCACCCACAAGCACACAAACATACTCACACCCACCCATTCACAAACATGCTGACTTACAGTTGTTCATTCACAAGCACACTTAAATACATCCACCCATCGCAAGCACACCCACTCACACCCATACATTCAAAAGCACTTACCGGTTCACGGCAGGGAATGCAGGACCAGCAGGTGATGGCAAAGCATGAAGTGGAGAGGAAGTGGAGAAGATGTGGTCCGTCGGCTAGACTGCCGACTTTGGAAACCAGGATTCGAGCCTTGGGGTCGCGTCCACATCCTGTGATTCTGGGCAAATCACTTATTCTCCCCGTGCCTGAATGTGTAAGTAACCGGTGCTCATGTAAAGCGCTCCAATACATTCAGGTCGAGTTTGCGCTATATAAATATGCCCCCCAAAAAAATGGAGGTTCAGGAAAGAGCTGTACGTTTCATAGAGGTAAAGGAAATAACTGAAGATTCCACCGCCTCCTCTCATTGGCTAACCTTGTTGTAGGTCAGCCAGTGAGAAGAGGACCTGGCCTAACTCGTCACACAGTGGGGTTGGGACAGTGAGACTCACTGATCCCACCCCTCCCTGTGTCAAGTTGGGAAAAGGTGGTGTCTGTAAAGCATCATTGTAGATCGTCAGCCTTGGTCACTTCAGCACTTAAACCTGACACATCCAGGGATGACTCAGTTGGTGAGGCTATCCCTCGTCATGAGGGGGTGGAGTGCACTGCGCTTTGCCGGGCTGATGAGGTCACTGCCCTCAGCAACCTTGGCTCAGACTGCCAGACACTTTTAATGCCCCTGACTGCCTGACTCTGACAGATGAGTATTAGTCAGGCTGGCCTTTGGTCAACCTGACAGACACCTTGCTTTGGAAAACGGGCCACCACTGACCCATAGTAGTGGGCATTGTACAACCAGTCATAGTATATGCTCTGAAAAGTCCACCGGTGAATGAGTTGAAGCAGCTCACAGAAGGGGGCAATACTAGGCCAGAGGAGAGAGTAGGATGGTAACTACTTCTGTAGAAATATGTAGTTATATTAAGTACACCACTCATAATCCGATCAAGGTCCATCTCCACTTCCTGGAGCCAAGTGGTGAGTCTTCTATCTCTACCTCAACTGAGATTTCTCTTTCTCACCTTCCTCCTACTCCTCAACCCCAACTATTCCACATGCCTTACCACCTCCACCCCTCTACTTCTCCCCGCTGGACTGTCTTCTCAACAGCACATGATCAATCAACCAAGGCTGCTGAAACATCTATGACCTGATTTCTGACTTGGAGCTGGATTTCCTATCGTATACTGAAACCAGGCTCTGTGATTATGTGTCTGGAATCACCCACGCAGCTGTCCCACCCCTCACCTAAAACCTCCACCAAGAACCCCGGAGGAAGAGGATTAGAAGTAATTTTCAAAGATTTCTTTGCAGGCTCGATGTATGCAATGATGCAACCGACCAAAGTAATTTTCTTCTCGTCTGTTACAATATGATTGGTTTATTACTCTGCTCTGTTGATGGTCAGGACTCTAGTAGTCTGATGTAGCTCTGTGGAAGTAGAAGTGAAGTCTAGCGGCCAGTCTCAACATAGCACTGTAGTATGTATATGTTTTAATGTAGCGTATGGTTTAGGGCAGGATATACAGCCCTGAACTGTGCATGCTTTTCCTCTTTTGTGCTTGTGGACAGCAACTGGAATATGAAGAGAGCTCAAAGGCTGGGAATTATTGAAAAATGTGTGTGTGACCCAGTACTGGAATAGCAAGATGAACAGTCGGGCTGAGTTGCAATGGCAGGGGACCCAGGCTACAGTACTCGAGGGGGTGGTCAGATCAGGATCACAGTGAGGTCTGCAAGGCAGAGTTGCGACGCGCTAATAGCTGATGACAAAGGTGCATTGGGAGAGTTAGTCGTGGGCAGGGCTCGAGTCGGGGGTACACGCAGGTACACGGCGTCCTCCCATTCTTTTCACGGCGTTCCCCCTGCCAAGAAGTTGGGCCCCACAGAAATATGCTGAATTTGTCCCAGTGTAATTTTCAGACACCGGGACACATTCAGCAGCACCTGCACGTTGCCTGCTTTCCATTCCCAGCAGCAACGTGCAGGCAGCGAGGGAGCCTTTTTTCACCTCCAGCTGGGCTGAAGTTAAGGGGCCATCCAGCCACCTTTTATTTGTGTATGCTGACTGGGGGCCGCCTAGAACCTTACATTTAAATGTAAATGCCACAGAGGGAAACAAAGGCACACAGCTTGCCTTCTCTTCACAGGTACTTAAGAGAGGCATGCTTTTGCCTTTGTTCTGTCCCTGTAAGTAAATGCAGACACTGTAAGACTCAATATGGTAGCATCCCCACATTCATGGGGTGTCTCCCTGGGCACAGGTCGAAATGCTGAGTCTTCAGCTAAAATAAACACTCTTCTCAAGTCATTCTTTTAAAAAGTTCCTTTGTGGTTTTAATTGTTGGTTTCACAATTATTTCATTTGCATTTAAATCTTCTTTTCCCAAAATGCATAATTTCTGGGTTATTCAATGCAATGCAACATCCTTTCCTTCATCCCTATGCATTTCAGCGTAAAGCCTTCATCAGGGGAATGTTCAAGAGAAGCAAAAGTAACATTCATTTAATCAGGGGAATCTCTACCAAAATAATATCATCACCTCATGTTTTATGGTGTTTTAAAAGTGTCTAAATACTCTGCACACTCTTAATAGCATCATTCTATATTCTATATGAAAGTCGGTGTTCTTTTAATCGAAGTGCCTACTCGAAGCAAATCGCGTGCAGCTTCTGTCAGTGTGTTTTATGTGCCTCCGAAACTACATCGAGTGCTTTTAGAAATCAAGGTGACTACCGACTGTATTAGCATGCCGCTTGTGTCGATGTGCGTTGCTTTTTATCATAAACACTTCACGTGCTTACACCCAAAAAAAATGCTCTCCCATACGGATGGCAAACAATCCCTTTATCGCCTGGTTTAGCGGTATTTTGAAATAACGCGCTCCTCACTCCTGAGCAGGGAGTGATGCCCAGGAGCATGGCATAACAGATAATCTTTAACTATAATCGGCAGTGCACGATCAAATAACATAATGACACTGTAAGTCTGTCAGATGGGTTAGTCTGTCCCAGTATTTGCACATATAATTTAAGTAGTACTATTTTATTTCTTTTATAGCGCTACGTTGTGACATCATGAGGTCATTTGCATATTGTCTTTCTTGGCCAGTCCCCCCACTTCTTTTTATAGGACTTGTGCCCTGGTGGGGGGTGACAGTCCTTGAATTGCAGGGGTGCTACTGAATTCTGGTACATTGAAAGAGTTCTTTGTGTCGATAACTGTTAACCCCTTTGCCGCGGGGCTAATTCCCCCGCGGTGCAGGGGGGGGACCGTGCGCGGCACTGCGGTGCTCATGACGAGCTCGGCTGGTCATGCAGCACGGTGGCGCTGTGCTCATGACGAGCTGAGCTCGTCATGACCACGCCCGTTTATTAGTACGCTCAGCACAGCAGCTGAGCTCGTCATGAGCACCAAAGGTGTTAATAAGGCACTCTGGAAGAGTTACCTGGGTTTACGAATAGGAGAGAAACAGTGTTTGTGATTCTCTTCCAGACCATAAAAGTTTGAAACCTTTGACAACTTGTTTGCATGTCTGAACTGTTTGCCCCTCTGCTGAAAAATAGTGCTATGCTGCAAAAATGGCCCTGTAACAAAAACTGCCCCCAGGGACCCAAAACCGGCCCCCCATCCGTGCGGCGCACCGGGGGATTGCCCGGTGCCCGCTACGGCCAGTACGGCCCTGTTAGTAACACCTGGGAAGGGGTGATCTGCCTTGACTTGACCACATTTGGGTCTCTGATAATAAAGGTCTTACAGTTGCACTGTTACCGCTCCCGTTAATAACATGGGCCTGTGAGGCCCAGGTTGCAAAGTGCTCTTGGCTACTTTTGGCTAAAACGCCAGGAGTAGTTCAGAGCCCTGGAGCAGCTAGTTGTCAGTCATTTGAATTTTTTCAACGTATGGTTGTTTTCCAGCGCCCTTTAACACAGCTCTCTTCTCTCTCCACACAGCTGAGGTTTGACGTGGTGCCGAAGACCGCAGGTGGGTGTGTGTGTGGGTGTTTAGCCCCTTCTCATGGGTCTCATGCTGTCCCGTGTCAGACTGAGCACCTCATTCAACTCCTGGTTTTCGATTTGCATTCTGGGACTTGTGGCAAAACTGCAAGCAGCTAGAATGTAAAGAAAGAAACACGACCGGATAAAATCCACACAGCTGACTGGGACAACTTGAGATCTTTCCTTCTAATCTTTTGAGCCTGGTGTGAATTACGTTTACTAAAGGAATGCTGCGTGACTAAACTTTGGGTGAGGCCAGGGCGCGGCTCTCAGACTAACATATGAAAAACATCATATTCATAAAAAAGAAAAAAAAAGATGCGTGCCATGTTCGTTTTTAACTCCCCTTCTCTGTATTGTCCTTGATAAACTCGAACGAGCAATTGTTTCTCGTCATGCTACTCAGCTAGAGAAAGTTCTAGTTCACTTCATAGGATTAATGCATCACAATGCGATGAAGCAATCATTCACAGCCTGCAAATATTCTTGCAATAAGCTTGCTACATTTTTCTCTGACAGAGTAGCCAACGCCATCTTGATTCGTATTTCAACTAAGACATGCTCTGCTTCTTTCACCTTTTAAGCTTCTAATTGCCGCGCCCCCTCCCCTCCTCCCGATTAAATGTTTTCCATTCTGTTTCTGTACAAGAAGCCTTTCGTCTTCCTGACTGGACCAGCATACTTGAACAGTCGCATACACTTCCCCCGTCCTGCTAGACACCTACGCTCAGCCTCGCTGTCACTCGCGCAATAAACAGGCCACGCAGGTGTTAAAGCGTAAAAGGCCATTTTATTAGACCAGGCTGCATAACAGTAACAAATAACCAACATCAACATTATAAACAAACACCCCAATATCACTCTTCAATACCTCACACTCTCCCGCCACTCTGCCTCATACACCAACCGCTCCATTCCATACCGTACCTCATCCGATTCACAAATTCACCTGTCCTCATATCCCGATACCTCTGACATTCCCGTCATGCTCTCAGTTCCTCAGATCATTCGAACTTCCCCCCCAAGGGATGGGTGCGCCCGCTCTTGACCCCCCTGTCCCTCCAAAGTATCGCCTACAGCAGCTCTGGCCTAAACTGGCACGCCAAGCCAACCCATCACCGAACCCTATAACTGCAGGGTGGGTGGGTGGCCTTTTTCACAACCCTCCCGATGGTGCTGAGTGCAGGAAGAGGAAGTTCCCTTCCTCTCCTGCACTTATAACCTCCCCACTAACTCCTCCCCTTCCCCCTAGCTAGCCTTGGTCTCGCGCGAATGACCCCGGGGGAAGACTAGTCTGCGACTGTGCTTCCCCCGGGGCCCGGCATCGCGCAATAAACAGGCCACGCAGGTGTTAAAGCGTAAAAGGCCATTTTATTAGACCAGGCTGCATAACAGTAACAAATAACCAACATCAACATTATAAACAAACCCCCCAATATCACTCTTCAATACCTCACACTCTCCCGCCACTCTGCCTCATACACCAACCGCTCCATTCCATACCGTACCTCATCCGATTCACAAATTCACCTGTCCTCATATCCCGATACCTCTGACATTCCCGTCATGCTCTCAGTTCCTCAGATCATTCAAACTTCCCCCCCAAGGGATGGGTGCGCCCGCTCTTGACCCCCCTGTCCCTCCAAAGTATCGCCAACCAGTGAACCCCCTGTAGGGCGGTTCACTGCCCCCCCCCCGCTACCAGTCGGCCTCAAGTGCATACCTCAAACCCCTTCCTTATCGGCCTACGGCACCAGAATGCCACGTTCCACAACCTACTGACCACATCCCTCATCACCATCATGTAATACGCATTCCCCAAACGTGACAGATGCACACCGTCATCCCCGAACAGTAAGGGTTCCTCCAGTCAAATACCCCCTTGAGATCACCTGTATGACCCTGTCACCACCGAACAGTCGCATCGCCCTCAGTTTCCTTCGTGCTCTCTCAATGGCACCGTGCTTCATTGCACTCCTCCAAACTTCCCTGGGGACAAGTTCAGTCCAGGCTATGCAATTCCCAGCAAGCCATACTTTGATCACTCCCACATCCCTTTGCCTCAGCTGCAGGGGCGCCAAACCCGAGAGCTGCACCAGGTCAATGTCCACCAAATGGATTAGCAACAAGTCCTGACATCCTTTTACGGAACCATCCTTGCGAGCCAAGGCAGTAGTGCCCGCCATCGCATCCCACCTTTTCCCCACCAGTGCACCTCATGTTGATGTCCTTCCAGTCCCAGGTGACGACCGTACACCTGCTGGTCCGCATACGTTGATGCCCAGTGCACAAAGGAATGCCCCACAATACAGGTGACCGTCCTGGCCCCCGGTGCGCCCACGCAACCTACGAAAGAAAGATATGTTAGACCACCGAAAAAACCCTAAACCATCAACAGCAATGCACACCTTCCCATCACATTCGCACATATCTCACACAGCACCGTGACCTCCATCCCCCAATCCGTCGAATCCTCTCCCCTGACCACCCCAAACGGGCCGCAGCTGTCGCGGCCCCCATGCGAAAAGAGTGAGTCCCAAACCTTACCGGCTCAAGCCCAAGACGCAGCAAAGCCACATGCATCCCCGCAAGCAACTGCCTAGACGTCACCCGCAAACCAGACTCATGACAGAAAATCACTCCCTGCCTCCCAAGCGATGCGGCTGAAAACATCCTCCAGTACACCACTGGGCACCCCCCCCCCCCCAACTGTCTCACCAAGCCCGACACGCTTACCCCTGCCCAACTGATCCGTCCTAGAAGGACCCAGCCAAAACCCCAAACGTACACTCCAACCGGATCTCCACATACCGTCACCCAACCCAGGACCGTGTGCCCAACAACTCAGACACCCGAAAAGCCCCAAAAAACACCCAAACCATACACAAACCGAAAACTTGCACCTCAAACCTGTCATAACAGCATTCTGGCAACATCCTAACCAGGCGAACCAACAACTCAATGTGATTGCCTCCCACAACTTCCCCACCCCCCACTCTGACGCTCTCTACCCCTACCTCGGAGCATCCTACTGACCACCACATCCTTCGTTGGATCAAACCCTAACAACAAAATACAATAAAAGGACACTCCTGCCAGTTTCCCAGATATCGTTGCCGCAGTCAATCCTCTGGCAATGCATCCTAAAACAAAACGCCACACACCCTGTTCCACTGCTGACCGGTCCCCTGGCGCCGGATCACCACCCATACAATCACCAAACTCAGCCCACGCCAGCTTGCATGTCTTCCTTGTTGCTGCGGCAATAGAGTGCTCCACCAGGCCTACCACTCTCACTCCCCCAAGGCCCAGCTGCCGGCCGGCAGCTCGGTCTGGCACAGCTCCGCTCCCGGTGCCAGAAGCCGGAACCGCTGCCACTGCGAACACGACAAAGCCTCAGCAAAGTCATTTTCCGGTCCAGGGACATGCTTGGCTCAAAACACCACCTTCAGGCGCAGGCACTGCAACATGAACCTACGCAGCAACCTCAGCACTCTCAGATCTCTGGCTCTCTGGCGTTTGACTACTCAAACACTGTCATGATGTCAAAGGGGAGAAGAACGGACATATTCTGGAATTCCAGCCCCCCACACCTCCAGAGCCACCAGGAAAGGAAAAAACTCCAAAAAATGCAATGCCCCTCCCCTGTTTCAGCCAGTGAGCCGGCCAGCTCACCGCGCACCCCTGCCTTCCCAGCAGATGCCAAACCTGGCTGACCCCGCTGTGTCTGAGAAAATTAGACATAGCCAAACCGCCCTGTCTGCTTCAAAGTCCAGCGACACTCAGTTGAATTCAGTCAGAAACGTCAGCCACGTCCCCAAGTCAGCCCGCACCCCCATGGAGATCCGAACCCTGTAACGTGGAAACACTGCCCCCGACATGGCCATGCCGGGCCGCCGCCAGACCGCCCGTCCCGCCATGCCTACTCTGCAAGCAAAGTTCAAGAAAACCAGCAACTCCTGCACTGCCCTCAAGCAATCCTCATTACACCAATTGCCCACAGCAAACATGCCCGAACCTCTTCCACTGTAGACACAGGGAGGCGAGCCCGCCACTGGACCGAGTCCAACTCAATCCCCAGGAACGTCAATCAGCAGCTGGGACCAGCCATCTTTTCTGGCCCCAAAAGGACACCAAACCGCACTGCCAACTCCTGAAACCCAGCCAAAGCCATGCCACAATCTCCCGAGCCCATCCGCCCAAGAAAAAGGGGGAATCATCCAGGTAGTAAGCGACATCCCGACATCCGCCAACTGTCATGAAGGCCCACTGCAGGAATATACCCAAGAGTTCAAACAGGGCACAGGAAATAGCACCCCATGGGCAAGATCCAGGTAATAAGGGACATCCCGACAGCCGCTAAAGTTTAGGATGGCCCACTGCAGGAATGCACTAAAGATATCATCCGGAAATCCCCTTCCTCCCTCTTCGGTACCCCCCCCCCCCCCCATTGGAGAAATGGGCAAATCACCCATCGGTCAAACAGTAAACGGGCCGGCTACCCCTCCTTCCT
This sequence comes from Lissotriton helveticus, assembly GCF_964261635.1. Classification (NCBI taxonomy): domain Eukaryota; kingdom Metazoa; phylum Chordata; class Amphibia; order Caudata; family Salamandridae; genus Lissotriton; species Lissotriton helveticus. The sequence continues at coordinate 795,637,397 of NC_136072.1, forward strand.
CAACCTCCTTTCTCAAGCACGCATCCACCACTCCTGGCAATTCCGTAGCAGCTTTCAACCCTCCGCCCAACTCAGCACTCTGGGACCCTGAGAGCCTACCCAAAAGCCCTCCGTGAAACCCAGAAAAACCTCAATGCCGCCTCCTGGCCCGGGTCCATCCACTGCGTCCATAGTTCCCGGACAACTTCCCCCCAATACTTATCTGGATTGGCACCGCCTTTCGCCCTGAAACCCTCAACAGAACTCAACCAAGCGAAACCTCCAAACTGCATTTGCGCCTCACGTATAATGTCCATGCATTTCCACAACGCAATGGCCCTATCCAAACACTCCTCGCAGTATATGCTGGCCTAACTCAAGAAAGCAGAGGTCCAAATCTCCATTGTTACCGGTACCCTGGGACTTCCAGTCAGCTCCCACTCCTCTTCCGTAGAACCTCCCATCGTCTGCACCTCCCTGTGCAAGCTTAAAAACACCCACATACTCAATGTTTCCAAATTTGCTCTCTGGTCTTCATCGACAAATGAGACCCCAGCGACACAGCCAAACCCATGTAAGGGAGCTCCTTCTGTACCTTTGCATTCCCTCTCTCGCTCTCTGTCCTCTTTCCCATCCCCTCTGTCCGTCCGCATCCCAGCCGTAGTCAACGACTTACCCTCCGCCTTCTTACCATCCGCAGGCGGACCACCCGTTGGTGCCCCTGGCTCCCGCACTGACCCATCCCCCACACCCACCGCTCTACAAACCTTCCTCCCACCCCCATCGGCCCATGCCGTCCACCAAGACCCCTCACCTGTTAATGTGGAGTGTAATTCACGGGCCGCTCCCCAGGAGCCGACACCTTCCTTGCCACCGCCTGAACCTTGCCCTTCGTCGTCGTCGAAACCTGCTAAACACCAAAACCTCTGTTGTCGTCCTCGTCATCCCTCACCTCCCCGACCTCAAGCTCCATGCTCTCATCCTCATAATCCAGTTCCAATGCAGGCTCCCCACCCACAGGCACGCATAGCACTGCCAACATCGCTCTCTGCACACCTTTGCCCACTCCTGCAGGCGCTCTCTGCACACCAGTCGTACACGTGCCGTAGCCCGGTCCCGCGCTGGAGGGACGGCCGCCGCGGACCGCCCTGCTGCTTCCGGCCTGCGTTTTGGAGCCGTCTTGCGCCCCGCCAGGCCACCCCGACCTCTGCCGACACCTGCCGGCTTGGATCCCCACCCCACCCCTCAGGTCGCTCCAGCCTGAGTGGGCCCCAGCACCATCGGGCCTCAGAGCCGTCTTGGCCGTCCCTACCTGACCCCTGACCTCGTGCAACCCTCCGCTCACCTCCATGCCCTTCGCCTTCCTACCAAACTGCTCCTGCTCTGCCAACCTCTCCCCATACGATGTGGGGTAGGGGGTCCCTAAACTCATCCCCCCAGGCAGCTCCCACCCGGGCCACAGTTCGTCCGGCCCACCTCGCCTCCTGCCATAGCGCCAGGAGCCTCTGCTCCCTGACCCGTTCCCCCACGCCATTGGCCCCCCAACTCGGGAGGGGAGGGGGCGGGCATTAGCCCTGTAACCCCGCTCCAGGCGTCAATACCAGTCATGAGGGGCCCCCAGGGCAGGACCACCGACCCTCCCCAGGACACCCAGGAAGGCCGCCCCCACCTATCTCCCCTGGCTGTCTCGGCGCCCCCCCCCGCTGTCTGGAGCCGGGGTCCCCGCCGTACACCCCACAGACAGGTCACTGGGAGCGTCCTCCCATTGCCCCCCTACCAGCACACCCAGGCGCCAGAACCTGCAGCGCTGAGAGGCTAGTCTCCTTAAGCACACTCCCTGTACTCCACGAGACCAACTTCAAGACCCGCCCCCCGGACTCATGCCTCCCCCCTCCCCCCCCCAGAGCTCCTCCAGACGCCTCCCCCCCCTTTAGGGGCCAGTGCTGAAGGGGCTGCCACCCGCCCTGCGGCCACAAACTCCAGCTGAGGGTACTATGCGTGGGGGCAAGCTCATACGCCTGCCTCCCCGCGACGCCGGCTATGTTGCGCTGCCCCGCCCCCTCTCGGCCGCCTGCTCACTGGGCAGCCGAGAGTCATCCTGACACGCGAGAACCGCCGCGCGCGGGGCCCTCTCACAGCCAACCCACTCCTGGGATGAAACCCCAGTCTGCCGTAAATCCTCATGTCCGGCCCTCGCTAGGACCAACAATGCCGCCCTCACCTTCCCTGCCGGGACCTCCGCCATCGTAAATTCACCGACGCTCCCACCGGCACACAAATGCTCCCCGTCGCCGATCAGCAACCTCGCCAGTAAAATGCCAGAAAAATTGCCCCCTACAAGGCCACCTGAACTAAAACCACTACCTTTTTCACAACCCTCCCGATGGTGCTGAGTGCAGGAAGAGGAAGTTCCCTTCCTCCCCTGCACTTATAACCTCCCCACTAACTCCTCCCCTTCCCCCTAGCTAGCCTTGGTCTCGCGCGAATGACCCCGGGGGAAGACTAGTCTGCGACTGTGCTTCCTCCGGGGCCCGGCATTGCGCGCACACACCTGCATCCACCAAATCAGAGCAGGAGGCAGCTCGCTCTCTTACATCCCACCCAAACCATGGAACGACATCCAACAACACATCAGAGCATCCCCCTCGCTTATTGAGGTCTGCAAGTACCTGAAGACCTGGCTGTTCAAATAAGTCTTCAGGGGCCCCACGCCTACACACCTGCTCAAGCGCCTGGATACCCTCATGATAAGTGCGCCCTTAAATCAACATAACATAACGTCTTCAACTAGCACTGGCTGGCTTGTGGCTTCTTTCCCAGGGCTTTTTTTGTTGTTTGCACCATGTATCACTTCTATCATTAAAGTGGCCTTGGGCTCAAGCTATCATCACCTCTCTGTTGAAACAAGCATTGGCAAAAGCCAGCTTGTCTGGCAAGTTGGTGTGTTGGTTAACTTTATATTATTATTATGCAAGCACGTGCCACCAAAATAATAATACAAACAATAAAACACGTTGCCACCTAAACATCGTGTCCATATGCTTCCAATAAAAAAGTACATTTTAAAATAGCTGGATGGGTGCTTCCTGCCACACAGGTGTACCTAGAATGGAAATCCTTTTATGGTTTAATAGATATTGCATGGAAACATGATTTTATTTTGTACTATGAAATGGTACTATAGGCTATTATTACTATAACATGAAGACATAGTATAAAGAGAAAAGTACGACTAAAAAAATAAAAGAGGTATAGAGTGGATAGAGAGTGGTCTAGCATCCTTAGCAACGAAGTAAAAAAAAATTCCGGTCGATTTACACTTGTGATGAGGTTAATTGCCTTTACTTATAAGTGGCTGAACTATTGCCTCATTATGTAAGTTATGTCATGGGTGGAAGCAAAATGGGGAAAGACACTGTCAAAGCAATCAGTCCTGCCTGCGACACCTGAGTGCAGATCGATTGGCTTTGCCAATGCTTTTTTGTTTTTGCCTTTGTTATATATGTGCTGGAAAAGGCAAGTGATGCATAAGGTGCTGGATTGAGGAGTGCCTAGACAGCAGCTGTGAAATCCTGGACTCTTCTCAGATATTCCAGACAACAGTGAAGTGTGTCAGACAGAGGAATGTTTAGGAGAAGTGTCATAGGGTCATTTGAAGGCAAGGGAGTTCCCCCTATCCATCCAAGGGCACCACAAGGGCCACCCTCAGATTGTAGAATTCTGCAGTTTTAGCAAAATTTCAAGGGCTTCTGAGGTTTTTCCCCATTTCTCCCATTGCGAACCAATGTTAAGTCTCGTAACAAGACTCGCTGGAGGCCGAGGTGTGTTCTTTTGGCTTCACGCCTTTCAAGAGAAAGACAGAGAGTCTTTGATTCTAGTGAGGAGTTTTCCACTGCATCGCTCTACAGTGAGGACTTTGGATCTGATTTTCTTGCAGAATTTCAGGGCAGCAAATGTAGGCATAAAACCACGTCTGCAATAAAATAAGAACTTTGCTGAGATGTTAACTGTTTCCAGTGGAGTCGCTCCTTCTAATGTTATTATGGATGCTCGATCTTACCCCTGTATTTAGCAGCAGCTTTTAGATGATTGCTCTGGTTTTGGAGATGGTAAATTCTTGGCAGAAAATAAATACTATTCACTGATACTAATGGTCACCTTCAATAACTCAATGAAGGGTGTTAGTGGTAAGTGAGGAGATCAAATCAGTACTCACGGTGCCATAGCCGAAGGCTGAAATGCAGATGAGAGGGTGAGTATACTCTTGATTCCTTTTACCTGCCTGCAACTTCGGCAGCCAGAGGTCCTATTGGTAATTTTTCTCCTGTTAGATTTTTCTATTATCACACAGGTGATTTCTGACCATGTAGCAAACTTCATATCTATAGACCTGAAAATCATATGGGATGAATGCATATTCATTTGCACATTTCCCACCTCCTCCCACCACCACATCAATGGGCTTTTGAAGCATGTTGTCAGAATATAATGAGGTGCCAGAGAATAAGGAGATGTTCAGCCCGGTTCAGCTATTATGCCAATGCCAACCTTCTGGACATCACTTTGGTATGAAGGAGTTCTGGCAAGGCATGACTTGGTAGACTGTGTAGTGTGCCTCAAAAAGAAAATGAACTAGTTGGTGCACTGAGCAAATGATAACTAACCTTTAGCCAGTCAAGAGCTACTGAAAGACTGCTGCCCTTGCCCTTGGGGTCCAGAAGAACTGGTCATGAACTTGAGCAATCATTGACTTTGGAGAACAAATGAAGTGGCCTCTGCACTCTTCTGATGTGATTTGTGGGCTTAACTACTTGGTTCATATTGAGGAAACTCAATGAGGCTAATGCTACATTCATATTGAGGAAGATCAATGAGTTTAATGCTTAGTGCACATTGAGGAAAGTCAATGAGCTAATGCTTAGTTAATATTGAAGCATATCTATGAGTTTAATGATCAGTTCACATTGAGGAAGATCAATTAGTTTAATACTCAGTTGATATTGCGGAAGATCAATATATTTTTTTGTAACTTGTTTTTTATTGGTAACATTGCATCACATCATAGCTTAAACCTTTGTCATATACATGTCGTATGCGATCCAGTATTCTCAAGCAATGATTCTTCCCATGTCAATTGAACATCAGCTATGCTAAGCCAGTGAATTTCCATATATCGCAATGCACTTTAAGTTATTTATTATATAACAGTAATACTTTACCAAATAATTGAGCCAGGAAACGCGGTTCATGTTATCTAAGGACAAACATTCTTTTAGGATCAATTTAGAAAGGGATAAATCATCTTTAAGCCAACACTTTAACCAAAAAGTCAAGGGGCGCAGTACAAGAGTATCACTTAGGTATTAGACCCTCAACTCTTCATGTACAGCCATATTCGATGTTCCTTTTGGGACACATAATACTCTTTTTAGGAAACCATTTTCCACTATCTGGAGGGGTTCTATTGCCGAGTGTCCCCAGATCTCACTGCCCTAGCTTGCTATGGCTATACTTTTTGCTTGGTACACCTGTAACATGGCTCCTGTCGGTTTCTTCCCCACCTTAGAGGCAAAATTAAAAATAGCTGCATTAGCCCGTATCACATCCCCTTTTTTTCTCTGGATTAGTGGTTCCCATTTGAGTTGATCGACACATAAGACCCTCAGGTAGGAGAAAACACTAGCACGGGGGATCTTATCGTTACCAGTTCTGAATTGAAAACTTTTTTTTGTATTCTTCCCCACTTGCATAACATCGGACTTCGAATTATTAATAGCCAAGTCCCGTTTTGACATGAAGCCCGAGAATGCAGTTAAAAGGGTTTGTAAACCCAGTTCAGTTCTGGATAATAAGACGGCATCATCCGCGTGAAGCAAAACAGGAATACTCCGCCATCCTACATAAGGAAAGTCAACTCCCGTTGCCCTCAGCACACTGTCTAATTCATTAATGTAAATATTAAATAAAAAAGGCGCAAGAATGCAGCCTTGCCTGACTCCCTTCTTGATCTCGAAGTCCCTTGTTACCTGCAGATCTGGTGAGAATCTGACACTGGCTTTGGTCGATGAGTGCAAGTCCTCAAGAAAATTAACAATACTATCATCCACCACCATTGCCCTCATGGACTGCCACAGCTTTGCCCTGTTTACACAATCAAAGGCTGATGACAGATCCATGAAGGCAAGGTGGATGGTTACGGGGCGAGCGACAGTGTATTTACTCAATACCAAGTATAAATTGAGGCACTGGGCAACAGTAGAGTGCCCCGGCCGAAAGCCATACTGGGCTTCTGACATAATCCTATTCTCGTCTGCCCTTGTATTTAATCTCTGTAAGAGGACCCTACCCACCCCTTTGACCACCGAGTCAATAAGAGAAATTGGTCTGTAGCAGTGAGTACTACTTCTATCGCCCTTTTTGAGGACAGGGACTATAGTTGAGGAATCCCATGACTGTGGACACCCATTTATTGCAGCAGCATTAAAAAGTGACGCGAGAACCGGGGTCCAGAATGTAGGGTCTGACTTGAATAAATGAGGCGGGATCCCATCTGGGCCTGGGGCTTTATTGATTCCGTCCATGATTTCACTCTTGTCAAAACTTATCACAGCGACCTCGCTGCTCCGGGGTTCACTAAAAGCATGCTCCTGAGGGGAGTCGAACATGGTTTTAAAATGGAGTACCCACTCCTCCTCGGTGATATGTGCCTCCTACCCCAGCGGCTCTATGCGGGGGGAGTAAGATCGTTTCCTTATACAATGGCGATGTGGGGGCGAAACCTGTTTGATGCTGTCCCTGGTCTCTCTCTGGAAGACGGGGAGTGAAGGACCTGGGCAAGAATTAAACATAAGACACAACCTGCACACTCAGAGCTTTGAGCCTGTGTAACCTGAAGGAGTGACACACGCAATGCAGATGGACGTATCATGGAGTGTGGTGCCCCGGGAATTGTGTGTGATTGTTTTATAATGAAGGGGTCGTTTTTTGTGGTATTTGGAGTTGCTTCTTTTGCAACTCAGTGGGTGACCTCTAATGGACCAATGGTGTCTGTCAGAGCCAAAAGATGTCTGTTCTAATGTAAACTGCACATGCGCTTTGCCACTCCTACATTGTTCCCCCCTGGACCTTTCACTTCTCCTATACCTCAGGCCCGGTTCTAGAGGGCGGGCCAGGCGCTCCCAAAATAGCCCTGTGGCCCGCTCAAGACCCATTTATAAGAAGGAAACAACAATTTCCTTTTTTACTTTATGAAAGAAAAAAACAGGACTGCGGCTTCGCTATGAAAATCAAATTGGGCAGCTTTCATGTATAGTCAGTGCCAATGCATTGGGCTACCATAAGTGCCTGGGGAGATGGGTGAGGTCATAGGGGGTGATTGCTATTACTGTGCAAGTGTAAATAGAAAGAGTATGTGAGACACCCACGCTATATCGAGACCGCATGCTCCCATGGCAGTAATAAAGAGATTAAACCAGTTTTATGGCAGAAACTGTGAAGGATTTTGCCATTTTAAGAAATGTAAGTGAAAATGTGCACACAAGCAGGATATATATCTTAGTACTAATTTATTTTATTTCTGCTATGACGCTATTCCTCACTTATGCTGGGGCCCTATAGAATTATGCGGCCGGGGAAAATCAAATTATGCTGCAGGATTTACAAAATTTTGTGTCCAGAAGAGGCAAATTACACTGCATAAAGAGGCACATTTTGTGAAAGTATTATTTCTTTATTTTATTTTTTGTATACTTTAACACTGTCTTGGCAAAGGTTACACCTCGTTAGTACCAGTTTAACACAGAAATAGGAACTGAAAAGTGGTTAGCCCACCATTGCAAAGGGCCTTCTGCTACGCAGCCGCAGGTGTCACTACAGTTTCAGGAACTTTTGATCCGTTTGAGAAACACGTAATTTTTTTATTAAAATCTGAAAATTATGCAGCAGATGATGGTTTATGTGACAAATGTTGCAAAACCATAATTAAAAGGAACAATCAGCAGCCAAAGATTTGCATAATTGCAGTGACCCTGCTTATGGCACTATATGATGTAAAAACACTGCCAATGGCAATGTGCTGACTGTTCATAAATGAAAAGATGTCACGTTTCACTAATGCAATACAGATAGAGAAAGAAACGGAGCAGTGCAAGGGCCAATTATACAAAGAAAAGCACTGGCAACAATTCCATGGCAGCACTGTCAACACGTGCTGCCTCTGTCCAGCCTACTCTCAATCTCCTGAGGTGCTCGCAGAAGGCAGAGCTTGCTATAATAAATAGAAGGAATTTAAATAACATTCACCCGACATTGGGGCACTGGTGGCCCTGCATTTATTCTTTCCCAATAAATTCCTTCATTTTGTCACATGAACAGACAGAAGTGGATTATAGTGAGGGTCACTAGAATAATGCGATTCTGCAGCCGCACTGTTTTCCGTGTAATTATGGATCTGGCACATTTGCCACATAATCCATCATCTGCTTCATAATTTGCAGACTTTAACAAAAAGCCATTTTAAACGGATCACAAATTACTAAATGCGTGGTCTCATGTTGCTGCACAGGGTAAGGCCCTTTGCAAAGGTTTACTCGTCACTTTTCAGCTGCTTATTGCGGTACTTGGATTTTAAACTGGTACTAATGAGGTAAAACCTATTTCATGTGTGAAAAATGACTAAACAATAAAGTAATACTACCTCGCATTATGCTGAAGTGCAAAATGTATTCAACACTGCTGCATAATTTGGTACTTCCGTGTTGCATAATTCCAGTGGCCCTCATTATAGTGCTGTTCTTACCCCTTGAGCTCTAACTGATAGAGAGAAGGGCGAGGTGGAGAGAAGGGAAGGTGAAGCAGAGGAATGGAAAGGTAGTAGGGAGGAGGCTGAGGCAGAGGGGAGGATAAAAGGAGGACGGTGCGATGGAGGGTGAGTCGGAGAGACCGGAGGGTGGGCAAGGGTGAGGGACAGAGAAGAGGGGGAGGAAGAGAGAGAATGGGGAGGTAAAGAGAGGCGTGAAGTGGAGAGAGAAGGAAGCAGTGGCGCTAGAGTAAGTTGGCGCACAGTGAGCGCATGGCGAGGTCAGGAGAGAGCTAAAGTAGGATAAGGAGGAAGAGAGGAGGATGAGGTGAGAGCAATATGAGGGTGATGTGGAGAAAGAGACTGCACGGGGACATGTGGATAAGGTGGGGAGAGAGAGTAAGATGATGTACAGAGTGAGATGGAAGGAAATCGAGGGTGAAGTGAGTGGGCCAGCAAGGAGGATGAAGTCGGGAGGGAGGAAGGTGAGACACAGAGAAAGAAGGGTGAGGTGGAGAAAGCAGAAAAGATCAAGCCCAAAGGTTTAAACATCTAGTAATATACAGGGTAAACTAGCAGACAGAGGCTGGCATAATAAGGGTGTGGAGCTCACACTAGACCCAGTTCTCAGACACCTAGGAGTCTTTGGACAGCCCATTCATCTCTATGGCCCACCCATGCTTCTTCATGGTCCTCTCAGATCCCAAATCCTGAAACCGGGCCTGCTGTACCTCCCATTGCTTACCGATCATCTGGGGCTTTTCAACCCTATCGGGCTCCTGTTTTCCCAGTATAGAGTTCTGCATCGGGTCATCCAGCATAGGGCTGAATCCATACAGGAGTTCCTGGATAGGCTCTGATTAAGCAAACTAGTTCAACTGAGTTTCGGTGCATGCAAATCTATCTTGTAGGGGGTGGGACTGGGATATCTAAAAAATCTGGCATAGATCTAGTCCTTCTGACCCGAACGCTGACACCCAGCTCTAATTCCTTAAAAAGCTTACATGCCGGACAGCTGTTCTCGGAAGAGGATTTTCCTGGGGCCTTCCAACTCCGGATGATCACGAGGCAGCTTGTTACACATGGTATTTATTAGAATAGGAAAACTACTGTGTTTTCATTAAGAAGAACACAGCTGTAGTCAGTGATTCAGACTACAGCTGACCTCTCGTTTTGCACTCCCATAAAAATAGTTTTTCAGTTTGATTTTGTACATTGTTTCTTGTCATGGTCCTAACCGGCATGCCATGTCTGTATGTGTGCCTTTCTGTCTGTGTAGTGGGGGTTTAGAGGAGGCCAACCATGCATTAAACCCATGCTTGTGAGAGAAAACATCTTTAGCGTGCATGAAATGCACAATTAAAGTGGGGAGGCAGTGCAAGCAGTGCACATCCAAGCCCCTCCCGCTACTCCACTGTTTCACATGACATAAACACCACGGGGCAGATTTATCATTATTTCACGCCGCGCGACAAGTCTCCTTGCTGCGCTGTGTTGCGTGAAAGTGCAGGAATGCCCTGTTTTTAACATTCTTTCTTTGCTTTGGCGCACAATGTGCTGTCTGGTGTCAACGCAGGCCCCCCATGTGCTCTGGTGCAAGGGTACCTGCATGGCAGCCAGGATTGTTATTGTGAAGGAAGGGGCACCTTCCTGCATAAAAACAATCCTTAGAGGCATTTTCCTCTTTCTATTTTTGCTGTAGAATGCAGCACACATAGAAAGAGGGAAAAACGAGGAGAAATACAAAATATTTCTCCTTGCTACGCCTCACTTGCGGAGGCGTAGCACTTTGACGCATTTCCAGGTCTACCAGTTATGGTAAATCTGGGAATACATCAAAATCCATGGATGTATGCATGAGGACACCTATGCTCCTCCCATGGAACACCTCCCTAGGGCAGAATAACTTAAACGATTTGCGCTGTGTTGTGTTACCCTAGATTTATCAAGCAATACAGGGCCATGCAAGGTGGCCTTGCGTGGCTTAATCTTACTGGCGCAAGGGCGACACAAAACCATGATAGATCTGCCCCCATGTTTTCTCTATAGTGACTCATGCATCTCACATGTGTCCTTGGAAAAATGCATCAAAGTGAACACAGAACACAGTGCCAATTAACCCCCTGTGACCTGGGTCATCTTCAGCTTTGTTGCCAGCAGTGAGAGGTATTCTGAGATTTGCAGTTTAGCTTTAAGCATTGCAAGTATCTGAGCATGCAGCGTGCTTCTGGCTGAAATGTTAAGCCTGGCTTGATGTGTCAGGGTTAACATGGAAGCATTTTGCAGCAGTCATCATGGTGCCACCACTGAATTTCCACATGTGAAATGTCTTACATATGTATGTCCCTTCTACATCAGGACTGCCCTATATCTGTCCCAGTTTAGGAAAGAGTTGAAGACACACCTCTTTAAAAACACTCCAAAACAAGACATTAACAGTTCACAGACCAGCTGCCTATCTTATCAATTGCTGACTTTATGCTCATCTTTGACCCTGTACAGCAATTCACTGCCTTTTGGCTAGGTTTGAGCTATAGAAATACAACATACATACATATGCCAGTGTTACATATTTTGGGTGCCCATACATTTGTTTTATCGAGATGAAAGGACCCTTTTTGAAGTTGGGGATTTTTCAACTTGAGTTGTGTGCACCACAAGCCTGGTACTTATATGACCTATTCAATACTGTGGGAACCTTTGCTGATCTTTCTTCCCTAGGTCAGCAGATACAACGGAAGGTTCCATTGTCTCCCTGAGTATTCAATAATAATGATTTCTTGTTTATTCCAATAGAGAACTTCCTGAAGCTGTGCACTGGAGAATTTGGTTTTGGGTACAAGGGTTCCATCTTTCATCGGATTATCCCGAGTTTCATGTGCCAGGTGAGCATGGTACTGCTTTGTATTCCCGCTTAGGGCCCCATTGTTATATTTCAGGTCTTACACAGTAATATTTGGGTTTGGATACTGGACCCTTGGGGATCAGCCATGATTTCCTAAAAACATAGGGGCATGTGGATTCATTAGGTGCAAATTTACAAGAAACATATGCATCAAAAGATGGACCATTTTAAAGGTAGGGAAGGAGGTTTGAAGTAACTATTGCACCATGACGTGCCTTTTTCTAAAGAAGCATTGGCAAAGCCAATAGGTCTTGCCTCTGCAAGACCTATTGGCTTTCCGAATATGTTTTAGCCTTATTGTACACCAGTGTGGCTGGTGTTCAGCATGAACAAAAGTTAGTGGGGTAAAGGAGAGTGGCATGGAGTTAAGTGGAGTGTCGTAAAGTGGCTTGGAGTGGCATAGAGTGGTGTAGAGTAGACTTGGGTGGCGTGGAGTGAAGTGTAGTGTCATGGAGTGGTGTAGATTGTTGTGGAGTGTCGTGGAGGGAGTAGAGTGTTATAGAGGGGAAGGGCATAGAGTTGAGGGGCATAGAGTGTCAGAGTGAGGTAGAGTGTCAGAGTAGAGAAGCGTGTTGAAGAGTGGGGTGGCAAAGAGAGTCATGGTGTAGAGCAGAGTGGAGTGGTATAGAGGGCGTCACGTAGAGTGGAGTAGAGTGTTGTAGAGTAGAGTGATGTAGAGCACAGTAGTTTGTTGTAGAGTGGAGTCGCAGAATGGAGTAGTGTATGACAGTGGAATGGCAAAGAGTGGAGTAGAGCCTTGTAGAGTTGGGTGGGGCAGAGTGCAGTGGCATAGAGTATCAGAGTGGAGTTTCATAAAGTGAAGCAGTGAAGTGGAGTAGTGTGTTGTAGAGTATAGTGGAGCATAGTAGTATGGAGTGGCGTAGAGGGAGTTCTGTAGAGCATAGTAGAGTGGAGTACTGTTGTAGAGGGGCATAGAGTGGAGCAGAGTATTGTAGCATGGAGTAGCTAAGAGTGGAGTAGATCGTCATAGAGTGGAGTAGAGTTTAATGGAATAGAGCGTCAAAGTGGAATGGAGTGTTTGGGAGTGTTGTAGAGTGGACTAGTGTGAAGTGGCATAAAGTACAGTGGTGCAGAGTAGATTAGCATAGAGCGCATTGGCTTTGAGTAAAGTTGTGTAGAGCCCTTTGCACAGAGTGCAGTGATGTAGAGTCGTACAGAGTAGATTTTAGTGGTATAGAGTGGAGTGGCACATAGTGGAGTAGAGTGACAGAGTGCAGTGGCGTGGAGTCGAGTGGCGTAGAGTTCAGTGGCAGAGTATGCAGTGTTGCAGAGTAGTGTCATAGAGTGCAATGGTGTATAGTAGATTGGAGTAGAGTGCACTGGTGTACAGTGCAGTGGCTAGAGTGGTGTGCAGTAAAGTGACGTAGAGTGCAGTGGAGTAGAGTAGAGTGGTGTAGAATGCAGTGTGGCATGGAGTGGCATAGGGTGAAGTGGTGCATAGTAGAGTGCAGTGCCGTGGAGTGGTGCAGAGTAGAGTGGAGTAGGGTAAATTGGAGTATGTATGGCGTGGTAGCGCACTCCAATTACAGACAACATATATTCAATTGAAATGACCCATACCTTTGTACAGACATGCAGTTTTATTGATAGACGTTTACAGCGCACAAACAATGTGTGGAAATGTCAACAACTAGTGTATTGATTTGTTGTGAGCGTATTAAAATATGTGTTTCCACCACACTCAGAATTACCAAAAACAACATACCGACGAAACAGGTATACTATATTTTAGGGGGGTCACAAGTCAACAAATATTAGGTTGCACGAAAAGCTTGATTGAAACACATAAGCATGCAATTGATATCATCAAAGGAGCATGTTTCCAAGACAAATGTGAAATACAAAACATAAAAGGATAAATGAAAACAAACAAGTCTCCGTTCTGCTTCGCAACGACTGGCAGTGGTTCCTCGTTTCCGCAGGACTCGCCTGGGGGGGAACTCTCTTTCTGTCAAGGAAGCAGCGGCCTGGAATTCCCTTCCTTTGAACCTGTGGAATATCCAGGATCTTAGGCTATATAAGAAACAATTAAAGACTTGAATGTTTGCAATAATTGGGGTGCAAATTCTTTCAGAGGAATATAACTTTCTTTGCTTTGTATATCCACTACTGTATGACATAACCAATGTGCATGGGTTGCCACACACAAAAAGTCACCTGAATGAAAAGTAAGCTTGATATAGACACATATGTCACTTATACTACAAATTGTTAGAAAAATACCAATCATGTTCTAGTAGCAAATACATATGCTTGTATCTTTTAGCCCTGAGGAAGTTGCGGCCACCAGCCATGGGCAATGAAACAGGTGTTGGCTACAAAGAGGCTAAAAAATAACTAAACAAGAACAAATGAGATTAAACCTAACAAATACAAAGAAAGACAAGAATTGTTGATATGTGTTATTTATGTAATACATGTTGACATTAGTGTGTGCTGGGGAAACCAATTTTTTGTATAAACTGGGTGAATTTGGTCATCCAACTGGGGAGTGGGTGATCTCCACCTCAAAGCACAGCACGTAAATAAGTTCACAACAACTTTCAAGTGTACTTCTGTAGAGCGCCACAGAACCTTCTGCAAACCTCACATGCGCTAGCGCACTTTGAATGATAATCGATCATTACTAAAGCAAATATGCAATCACAAGGCAAAAAATTAAATGGTCCTGAAATGTCCAAACCCACTTTTTGCCACAGAAATTTAGGCCATTCCACAGGAACTAAAAGAGCATGATTAATTTTCAGCATTTTTTCACTGCTGGCACAATCAGAGCATTCCCTTACTACTCTGTCTACAAATCTGGCCAACCCTGGCCACCAGAACACAGTTCTAACCAATCTCTTCATGGAGGACATTCACCAGATTTCCAGTTCACCCGAGACTTTCCAAAATGGAAACAAATCTACAGGGATTTCGCCCTTAGGAGGCCACCCTTCTCTCACATACTCTGTAACTTTAAGACGCAAATGTATGCTCTCTGTGGCATCTCTCCACATCTCTTTGGTAATAGTACCAAACCTCCCTGACACCACTTTCTCAATACTGGCCACAATCTCCTCATCACCCCTCCCCTCACCTATGTTACAAGGCAACTTGGAAAGACAATCTGCTGTCACATTAATTTTTCCTGGCACGTACTCCACTAGGAAATTTTACTCTTGCAAGTGAGACATTAACCTTGCTATGCGTACAGTAGCTTTCTGACCACCCCCAGGGGACAAAATGGTTACAAGCGGCTTGTTGTCTGTCCTCAAAATAAAACGAGCTCCGCAAACATAATTGTGGAAATGCTCCACCGCGCACACACAAGCTAGTAACTCTCTCTTAATAACTGCCTAATGCCTCTCAGTTTCATTGGGGGTATGAGAAGCGAATGCTACGTTCCACTCTTCTTTACCAGCACGTGACAACAGTACCCACCAAAACATATACACTTGCATCAACTGTAATTATGCAAATCTTATTGATACAGTATGGCTTTAAAGTGGGAGCTGTCACCATATCAGCCTTGATGCTTTCAAAGGCATGTTGCTGTCTTTCTCCCCGCTCAAACCCCATGTTCTTTCTTGTTAATTCTCTCAAAGATTCCATCTTGGAAGCAAAATTCTTTATAAACTTACTGTAGTACTCGCAGAGACCTGAAAAAGAGAGAAGTTTATCTCTTGAATCTGGAGCAGGGGCTTTAACTGCTACCGCGCTAGCGGGTTTTCCCGCTGTGCGCTGAATTTTGAAAAACGCGCAGTTTGTGACAAAGCCAGCTCGTCATCCGCGTAGCGCAGGTAACGCCTATGACGAGCTGGCTTTGTCATCCGCATCGAAGGGGTTAAGAATTGCTTTAACAAGAGATGTTTACGTACAATTCTTTCTTTCGACAATGTGTGTTCCAGGCATTCCCCTGAATCTTGGTACAAGTTGCATTTATTCCTCTTAAGTGTCAAACCGTGTTTTCTCAAAACATCACACACTGTCCTCAGATGACCAGAATGTACTGCTTTATCACAAGAAAATATAAGAATGTAATCCTGAAAACACTTGACGAAAACTTCCATCCCTTTGAAAATTTGACACATAGACCTTTGGAAGACAGATTACGCCGATGCAAGTCCAAAACGCATCCTTCTAAATTGATACAAACCCTGAGGAGTGAGGAAAGTAGTCATGTAACTCGATTCTTCTGCCAGTTCGATTAGATGATACGCAGAATGAAGATCAAGTGTAAAAAATATGGTGCCACCTCCAAGGATGCTCATCACCTCATTAATATTTGGTAACGGGTGACAGGCCACAAAAATATTAGCATTTAAGGCTCTAAGACCAATGCATAACCTTAGAGATTTGTCTGCTTTGCGTGCTAAAACAATCGGAGAAACCCACTCCGATGATTCCACTTCCTCTATAACACCTCCTTTCAACATCTCCTTAAAAACACCATCCAACTAATCTCTCACATTAATAGGAACGTTACTGAGCTTTTGTTTAACTGGAAATGCTCCTGGTTTAAGTTTGATCAAATGAGTAAAACCTTTTAGTTTTCCCACCTTTTCAGACAAAACCTCAGGAAATTGACCCTCAATTTATTTTCTACTTGTGTTGTCTTCTACTCCCAAAACAGGTCCTTTACTGAGAGAATTGAGTATTATTCCCAATTTTCATTGGTCTCTCCAACCCAATACAATAACACTCTTCTTAGCCACATACAATTTGATAAATGCAGTCCTCCCTTTGAAGGAAACATTGAAAGCTACATATACCATTAAATCTATAATGGAACCATCAAAACCTTGCGCTAAAACATCAGATTCACACAAAATCATTTTCAGTGATAATCGACCGTGGTGACCCGGAGTTAGCCATGAGTACCAAATCTTTCTCCTGGAACTTAACAATACATCTAGGAGATTTCTTAACTTCACCTTCCCCGTCAACAGATACAACAATACCGGTTTCTTTAGTGGATAAACAGTCCTGGTCACACACACGAGACTTCGTTAGTTTTTATGGGGAACGCCCTTCCACTACTAAGGAATTTCTTCTTGTCATCTTTGCATACTCAAGCAAAATGACCAATCCTGACACACTTAATGCATTCCTTACCTATAGCTGGACAATGTGGAAATGATGCTACATAGTTGAAACTACCACACCTATAGCAAATTATATTTTTGTCAGTTTTCTCCCCTGGTTGAGGTATCTTGCGAGGAGTATTCACCACACACACATTGTCTACACTCTTCTCATTTTTAGATCCAACCTCTTCAGCAGTCTTCATCCATCGTTCAGATTGTTCGAAAGCTTTGACAGTAGCAATAGTATCAAGCAAATTGGGATTACCCAACACCCAAAGTTGTTCTTGTGTTTTTTTACTCTTTACATTCACAATAATTTGTTCCCTGATAATCTCATCACAGATAAACCCAAAATTGCATGTAATAGCAAGCGCTCTAAAGCCAGTCAACACATCATCAAATTATTCATTTTCCCTTTGTGCACAAGTATAAAATGTATACCTATTTAGTGCAATACTTGTTGTAGGTTTAAATCTATACTCCATTCGGTCTAAGGCTTCTTCGAAACGACTTAAATCCTCTAGGACAGTTGGTAAAGTCCTAAAAACTGCTTGACCCTCTGAAACCAAACAGTGTAGTAAAATCTGTCTTTCCCTTTCATTTCCCATCCTGCTTTCATATAAGTTTAAAATTATTCCTTCAATGTAGACCAAGGAATGTGAGGATCACCCATAGCTTGTAAACATTTTGGAAATTATTAAAACTGAGTGAGTGAAAATATAAAGTAATATCTGTACCAAGTGATGGTCAAAAAATGTGAGTAAAAAACGCACCTTAGAAGCAAATAATTACACAAATACAGTTTGATTTCCAGCCGTGCACATCTGCGTGTAGAGAACTGTGCACTTAAGTTTCCCAGTAGTGCACAACAGTGTAATAGCAAGTGGTGTAAACAAATGATGTGAGGATATGTGACAATTTAACTCACGTGGAGACAGTTGTGCAGTCGTGCACCTCGGCATAAAAGTACATAGATAATTATGTCACGAGTCGTGCACAAGCTTGGCTTTTTTCATCAGCCGTGCACATCGGCGTGAAGAGACTTTTATATTCAGTTCCAAAACGATGCTTGAAGGTTGTCACGTAACAAGCAAGTATCGGGATGTTCATGCAAACAAAAACCCAAACGAAAATGGCGGAGTGTTGCCACGCAACCAGTGTGTTTCAGCGTGATTATGCAATTGGAATTCCGAATGAATATGGTGGAGGGATGCCACATCAATCAGCGTGATGGTGCAATACGTAGAACAGACTTCTCATGTTAGCACGCAACCTCAGAAGAAAACACATACCTTAGACGTGACTGCGCAACTTTAGGAGTTCGGAGATGACGAGATAAGGTACTGCATAAAAATAGCTGCGTGAGCCGTCGTTGGGCCTTTGAATAACGCGGTAAGGAAACAAACCCCCAGATGCATCAAGAACCCATTTTGCTATTCCTTAATAGCGAAAAATAACGATTCGCTATTAAGGAATAGCAAAATGCCTCTAGGCCCATTCCTATGGACCTAGAGGCCCATAGGAATGAATGGGAAGACATTCTCAATTTGCGAATCGCAATTAGCGAATTGCAAATTGAGAATGCGATTTCAAGGGTGCAGGGGTGTCCAAAGGACACCCTGTTGCACCCCTGAAATTGATCTGTGCACATATGTTGCGCACACACATGCCCTTAGGGCATGTGTGTGCGCAACATGAAACTTTGAAAAATGCACTTTAGTGCATTTTTCAAAGTTTTTGCAAATTACCATGAGGTTCAACTTCATGGTAATTTGCAAGCCCTATTCGCGAAATCGCTATTTTTTTAAACTTTAATGCATTGCATTTAAGGAATCTCAATTCCTTAAATGCAAGTAATCGCAATTTTGCAATTTCTTAATTTGCGATTTTTGCATTTGGGATGATGCATCCCAAATGCAAAAATACCGGTCGCAAAGGGGCAGATTCTGAGAATCTGCCCCTTTGCGAGCGGATTCTAGCTTGATGCTTCTGGGCCAAAGTAGTAAAAAAATAACTCACAAAATAAATCCCTCTCTTGGATATTGGAAGTCCTTTTGACATCTCTGTATCAATGTAATGTTGTAAGTTCTCCGCGATATTCAACCAATCCAGGAAAGGTTTCACACAAAAGAATCCCAAATGTAGTGATACCGCTCTTGTGCCAAAATAAGTAGCAAGTACCTTGAAGTAACTCGTCGCCAGTGTAAGATTCTAAAATAAGATATCTGTGTCCAAGAGTAATGAAACACAGAAGTTTAATCTTCAATGGCAGAGTACCATCCCAGCAGCCTGCAGATGAGTAATGTCAACGTTCTGGTTCCGTTTAGAACTTCTACCAAGATCTAGCAGGTGCCAGAATCAAATATATACAAAGATTAAAGGGAAAGGGACAAGGGAGAAATACATAAAGATGTAACAGTAATGTAATCACAAAATGTGCTCTATTACGCCGCATAATTTACCTTTGCTTGCTGCATAATTTATTCAATCCTGCCACATAATTTGGTTTTGCTGTGCCCCAAAGGTCAAGGGGCCCCAACGATTAATCAACAAAACTTAAATTTAAAAGAAGCACACACAATGAATTGTCCAAGATAATGTCAACAGCCAGTCAAAGAACCTCCTGAGGCGGAAAGCCGGGAGCGCTGTAGAATTGCTTTTTAAAACGTGTAAATTACTGTGTTTTTATTTACCTGCACTGAACTTAGGCCTCATCTCCTTACCTCCCGAACAGCCAATTTCGACGCTGTCACGGGGGAATCCTTCCTTTCTGCCGCCATCACCAGCGAGTGAGTTAGCCCCGCCCACTTACGCTGGCCACGCCCCCTCTTTCAGGTTAAAAAGGGCGCGCTGACTACAAGCGCCGCCAGTCAAAGAACCTCCTGAGGCGGAAAGCCGGGAGCGCTGTAGAATTGCTTTTTAAAAACGTGTAAATTACTGTGTTTTTATTTACCTGCACTGAACTTAGGCTCTCATTTCCTTACCTCCCGAACAGCCGATTTCGACGCTGTCACGGGGCACTCCTTCCTTTCTGCCGCCATCACCAGCGAGTGAGTTATCCCCGCCCACTTACGCTGGCCACGCCCCCCTCTTTCAGGTTAAAAAGGGCGCGCTGACTACAAGCGCCGCCAGTCAAAGAACCTCCTGAGGCGGAAAGCCGGGAGCGCTGTAGAATTGCTTTTTAAAACGTGTAAATTACTGTGTTTTTATTTACCTGCACTGAACTTAGGCTCTCATCTCCTTACCTCCCGAACAGCCGATTTCGACGCTGTCATGGGGGAATCCTTCCTTTCTGCCGCCATCACCAGCGAGTGAGTTAGCCCCGCCCACTTACGCTGGCCACGCCCCCCTCTTTCAGGTTAAAAAGGGCGCGCTGACTACAAGCGCCGCCAGTCAAAGAACCTCCTGAGGCGGAAAGCCGGGAGCGCTGTAGAATTGCTTTTTAAAAACGTGTAAATTACTGTGTTTTTATTTACCTGCACTGAACTTAGGCTCTCATTTCCTTACCTCCCGAACAGCCGATTTCGACGCTGTCACGGGGGAATCCTTCCTTTCTGCCGCCATCACCAGCGAGTGAGTTATCCCCGCCCACTTACGCTGGCCACGCCCCCTCTTTCAGGTTAAAAAGGGCGCGCTGACTACAAGCGCCGCCAGTCAAAGAACCTCCTGAGGCGGAAAGCCGGGAGCGCTGTAGAATTGCTTTTTAAAACGTGTAAATTACTGTGTTTTTATTTACCTGCACTGAACTTAGGCTCTCATCTCCTTACCTCCCGAACAGCCGATTTCGACGCTGTCACGGGGGAATCCTTCCTTTCTGCCGCCATCACCAGCGAGTGAGTTAGCCCCGCCCACTTACGCTGGCCACGCCCCCCTCTTTCAGGTTAAAAAGGGCGCGCTGACTACAAGCGCCGCCAGTCAAAGAACCTCCTGAGGCGGAAAGCCGGGAGCGCTGTAGAATTGCTTTTTAAAAAACGTGTAAATTACTGTGTTTTTATTTACCTGCACTGAACTTAGGCTCTCATTTCCTTACCTCCCGAACAGCCGATTTCGACGCTGTCACGGGGGAATCCTTCCTTTCTGCCGCCATCACCAGCGAGTGAGTTAGCCCCGCCCACTTACGCTGGCCACGCCCCCCTCTTTCAGGTTAAAAAGGGCGCGCTGACTACAAGCGCCGCCAGTCAAAGAACCTCCTGAGGCGGAAAGCCGGGAGCGCTGTAGAATTGCTTTTTAAAACGTGTAAATTACTGTGTTTTTATTTACCTGCACTGAACTTAGGCTCTCATCTCCTTACCTCCCGAACAGCCGATTTCGACGCTGTCACGGGGGAATCCTTCCTTTCTGCCGCCATCACCAGCGAGTGAGTTAGCCCCGCCCACTTACGCTGGCCACACACCCCTCCCCCCTCCCCATCGCCCCCGACGTTCCTATAAAACTATGTGCATTAGCCGGAAGCGCAGCGGACGGGCGCAGCAGGCGCGACGATGGCGCGCCGAAGGCACGCCTAAGGCAAGCCCATCTGCGCCCGTCCGCGCCAGACCGGGCCTCAGGGCACTGCACTATAACCCTCCTATCACATACTCGGCCCAATCCCTCCGGGATCTCCAACTCCCCGCACCCATGACCTCTCCCACTATCATCCGACGTATATCCGCCCTAGGCATTTCTCGCCATGACCAATCTCACCTAGACGGACACCCTCCCTCAGCCACGCCCAGCAGGAACTTCACCTCGCTCAGGGTATTATACTTAAATACTCGTTCGTTGGTGAAACATTCCGAGGACATCTTTGTCCTCTTGTCCAATTCTAACCCTGACCTGCTCCTACTCACAGAGACCTGGCTAACCTCTGAATCTCTTCCTGATATTCTGGCAGCCCTCCCCCTGATTACTACATCCTCCATGCCGACCGCCCTGACGACCGGCCCGGAGGCGGGGTGGCTGCCATTATATCAAAACGTCTGACCTCCATCTCCTCTGATTCCCTTGCCCTCCCGGGGGTTGATAATCTACTCTTTAGCGTACAAACTGACATTGGGTCCCTTACCCTTCTCCTTCTATATCAACCACCCTACTCTATGCCCTCCTTCTCCTCTATTCTGAGTGAACAACTGTCCACCCTGCTAACAGTGCATTCCAGCTTCGCCATTTTTGGTGATCTAAACTATTGGTTTAACAACCCCAATGCTAGTCCGCATGCCACAGAGCTTTTCGAGACCCTTGAAAATCTGAACCTCACTCAGCACGTTTCCCAACCCACTCACATTAAGGGTCAGATCCTGGACCAGATCTGGTCCAGTAATCTGGCCTTGTCCTTACCAGATATTCTTCCCTGTACCTGGTCTGACCACCACCTGGTGGACACCACCATCACAGTCGCCGGCCAGACTCCCATCCCTCTAATGGCCGGGGGTCAGTCACGGAAATGGAACACTTACGATGCCCAGGGCTTCCTCACCATCCTTGCCGATTCTCGCCCAGACATTCACCCTTCCAGTGACATTGATCAAGTAGTACAAGACTTAGATTCCTGGTTAGAATCGGCTAGCAACCAGTTTGCGCCTCTAGTCACTTTTCCCCGTACTAGGCATCGGAACTCCCACAGGTGGTTCTCGGACGATCTTAAGACCCTTAAATTAAAAACGCGCCAGTCAGAACGCACCTGGAGACGTGACTATTCCGACTCTTCCAGACAGGTTTACCTGGACATACGTAAGGTTTACAAATCTGCCATTAGGACAGCTAAAATGGAACACTTTTCCAATAGGATCGCATCGGCGGCAGATAAATCCAAGGAAGTGTTCAGAGTTCTGAACGAACTGACCACTGATGAAAGAACCCTGCCAGCCCAGACCCCTACTCAGGCCGCCTGTGACACCTTGAACTCTTTTTTCTTGGAAAAAGTTATTAAAATTTAAAAATCAATCCCTCCCCCCCCCCAGTCTCCTCCCCCTGACCGCTCCTCCAGCAACCCTCTGACCTTCACCACCTTCCCCGCTTTAGACACTATCTCTTTAGCGGAACTTGCTACCCGCGTGAAATATGGATCCCCTAAGGACTGCTGCCCACCCTCTGTCTTGCGGAGCATCTGTCTCAACTTGCCAGACAATATTTTACATTTACTCAATAGCTCGCTCAGCAGCGGCAGCGTCCCCACTCCCTTCAAGGAGGCTATCCTAGTGCCCCTTCTTAAGAAGCCGGGTGCTGATCCTGCTGAGCCATCGAACTATCGTCCCATCTCCCTCCTTCCGTTCTTTTCCAAAATCTTAGAGGCCCATGTCACTCGCTGCCTGTCAAACTTTATTGAATCCTCCTACCATCTTGAGCCCAACCAGGCTGGATTCCGACCTGCCCATTCTACCGAGGCGGTCATTCTAGCAGTCCTGGATACACTCAGGAGCAATGCGGACGCTGGGACTCCCCAAGCCCTCGTCCTCCTGGATCTATCTGCCGCGTTCGACACGGTGGACCATAACATCCTTCTCCACTGTGTCGAGCAGGCAGGCGTCCAGGGCCTCGCTCTTGAGTGGGTTAGATCTTTCCTTACTGGAAGAACACAGGCAGTCCGACTGGGCCCCTACATGGCTAAAAAATCTCTCACGCCCTGTGGAGTCCCTCAGGGCTCCTCTCTTTCTCCCCTTCTATTTAATTTGTATCTTCGGCCCCTGATTCAATCACTTCTTAAATGGAACATTACTATTTTTAATTACGCCGATGATCTACAGCTTGTCTTCTCTCTCAATTCCCCATCGGCCACTAACACGTTTCATGCAGTCATGATACACATCCAACACTGGATGGACCAGAACCAACTCAAACTGAACCCCGGTAAAACTGAGCTCCTTCTCCCTGGCCTTAGCCATTCTCATTGGGGCCCTCAGTTCTGGCCTCCGGAGCTCGGCCCCCCTCCTACTCCAGCCAAAACAATAAAAAGTCTAGGCATAATTATTGACACCGAACTCTCCCTCAAAGCCCAAGTTGGAGCGGTAATCTCATCATGCATGTTTCAACTTCGGAGGATCCGGAAAGTTCGCCACCTTCTCCCCCCTGCGGCACTTACCCAAACTGTCACCTCACTTGTGCTTTCCCGCCTGGATTTTTCTAACTCTATCTATCATGGCCTCCCACTTTTCCTGCTAAACCGCCTTCAGGTCGTCCAGAATCAGGCAGCCCGCTTGATCCATGGTTCGCCTAGATGGCAATCTGCTAAGCCTCTGCTTCACAGCCTTCACTGGCTCCCTATGAATCAAAGGGTCGCCTTTAAGGTGGCATGCCTCACCTTCAAGGCTCTCCACTGTGCTAGTCCAGGGTTTCTCAAGTCCCTTATCCGCCCCTACCGTCCCACACGCAACCTACGGTCCGCCCACTGCAACTTACTTATCACCCCTAAAAATAAAACTAAGAAATTTGGCGGACGACGCTTCTCTTATCTAGCCCCAACCCTCTGGAACCTTCTCCCCCTGCCTATTAAATCTTCCTCCTCTCTCCTCTCCTTCAGGAAACACTTAAAAACCCATCTCTTCCCATCCCTTAGTTAGGTTGTCCGTTCTTTCTTCCTCTTACTTTGTCTAGCAGCGCCAAGAAGCTTCGGCGTTAGTGCGCTTTACAAATGGCACCTAACATAACATAACATAACATAACATGAAGGAAAACACTACTCGCCATTCTTGCTGAATCAGGCTTTCCCTGTGTGGAAGTTGTGAAACCTGAAAAGGCTAGGGCATATCAATTGGATGCACGGCACAAGCCTCCTGTACATTCGATTGCACCCTGTTGCTGGAAATTGTTCCCACCTTTCTCAAGACGCCATTCCACAGCTGTAACAAGCGAAGGGGAGTTACAGACTTCTGGCTAGCACCTAAAAGTTCTACACCATCAATACAGGCATTTTCAGGAAGTACCTGCTGCACTTTTCCAGGATGGTTTCTACAGTATTTGAGGGTGAGGTTTCTAGAATATGAGAGTACGGTACAGAGGGGCAGATTTTGGAGTTTTTTTTATTCCAGTATACTTTTTGAGAAGGTCTTGCAGATAATTCCTCTGTGGCATTGAGGGGTTTATGACAGGTTATTCTAGCATATTTCGGTAGGGTCTTGTGTATGTGTAGGCTTTCCTGTTTTCAATTCCTATTTTTGGTAAATTCGGGTGGGATTTTTTTCAGTGTTTTCAATAACTTAAAAAAAAGTGGTAATCAGTCGTTACATATTTTCACGCCATTAAAAACAACAGAAACAGTGTTTTTCCGGTGTTTATTGAATGTTTCGCTTTTATTATTGCTTGCTTTCTGCACTGATAGTGCATGTGTATAGACAGTGTGCGTTCAGGGTATATGAGGTCCAAATACATTTTTACAAATCAAACTTATTGTAGTGCACCATACAATACAATACTTCTTTAGTGAGTCTTTTTTCATGTGTGCTCGCAATTTCCTTCCCATGTAAATGTTTATATGTGAAAAGTCTCTCTTAACCGTGGCACTTGAGAGGGGCAACGCCAAAACAGCCAGTACATAATTTGCTAACTCTTGCCACGGACATAGTTTTCTATGCAAATACTGGTGCACCTAAAGATTGCGATTCTCTGGGACAGGTTGAGCAACATGTGCATTGAACTGGGCGCATATGCCCTCAGTTATTGGAGTGGTCAAATATGAAGCAGTACTTTTCAAAGTCTGGGGAAAATTCTCCTTTACGGTAGGGATCTAGAATTTGTGCAGAGTACCTTAATGAGGCTTCATTGACTTCAAATGCCATGGTTGGTGACGGGACATTTCTATGCATCATTGCAAGCCATTTCTCATGCACTGTAAAATACATTTTCTTGAATTGCTCCTCATCATTTCTTTGCTTACTATGTGGCAAGAATTCTAACATGAAACACATTGCAATGCCAAATTCACTAAACGTGTCGCCCAGCCTACTCTCAAGGAGATGTTTCACATCTAAACCAATGACGCTGAACACTTGGTAGACAAGGATGTCCACTACAGCAGTCATGTTTTCCTGTAAAATCTAAGAATGCAATAGAGTGTACTTTTTTCACATCACTATTACTATGTGACAAAAGATCCTCACATTTCTCGCCTTTGGCATTATCACTAAGCAAAAACTATGTAAACGGTCGCCACATGGATAATATAGCATTCACTGCCTCTAGGACTGAGAACCACCAGCTGAATGAGACAGTTGGGATGACTCTTTCTTTGATGCCACACAAAGCACAAAATTAAAAATATTTGTGTTTTAGTTCCCATGCATGATGAAACAGTGCACCAGAATGGACTAGAAAGTCAATAGCACTCTTCATTAACTCTAATTATTGTAAAGATACTTTCAGCATACCATTTAGCAAGTGGAAAGGATCTCTTACAGGGAAGCACTTCAGCTCAGGTATCGATTTTGACAACTCTTCACACAACTTTTCAGGTACGTAGCTGAATTATTGCAAATACAAACAATGTCACTCCAATCTTTGTTAAACTTGTTAAGAACTTTGTTTAGCAGGATTCCAAGTGACACGGCGTTCCATGTTTTCCAAATGCCTGGAGTCATGTTTTCATCACTTACCCAGATGCTTATTGACAGCACTCTTTTCACATATACCTGTCACTACTCCTTGCATTGAATGTTTAAAGCCTGGGGTGTTTGGCAATTCACCTACTATCAATGCGGAATTGCTAGAAAAGGGGACTGCTGTATCAAAGGGGTTCACCCATTCTCTGTCTGTGTGTAAATGTGATGGTACATATTGGGAAATATTCTTATGAAACCAGCCATTTTACCTATCAGTGTAAGAATCAAGTGTAGCCAAAATATCAAATATGATTTTGATATTTCTGGATTCTCTACAGTTTATTAAATAATTAAATAGGAACTAAAACATGCTTCTAAACCCTGCATCTTCAGACCAAAGACCCCACAACTGAAAAAAGCAAAAGGAAGAAACAATATTTTAGTGACACCCCTAAACAACAAAACTCAAGCCGAATATTGTTAGCCCAGTCTTTCTTGCTGCTGCCTTATATAACAAAGTTACATTGTATTGGCCCCTTCATGAAATAATATAAATTACTCTTTCACCCACCTTTTCCTTTCTTTGAATGGCATTTATTTTGTGGTAATGAAGGTGTTTTTATTCAGTGTTTTATGTGTACACTGGTGTGAGGGCTATTTGTCTTTCGTTGGGGTTTTATCAGTTATTATAGGTTTAAACCTAAAACAGGATAGCCTATGTATGTGGTAGTCTGGGCCAAGGATGTTGTTTTTAGATCTAGGACACGTTTTAGCTTCCTCTAGGGTATCAGAAGGTTGAGTTTTGGGATGGGCCAGTTTCCTTTTCAAATCAGGTATTGTTGGTTAGGTTTCTGGGATGGGCCATGGTTCCATTTCCTGTACGGTACTCTGGTGGCAGGTTTCAGGTGTTTGAAGGTCATTTTAGGTCAGATTTTCAAGGTGGTCCTGTAGGGTCTAGTGCAGCTGTATGTGTTTTTTAGATGGCTTCTGTAACGTACAATGTGTCAGATTTCACAGGTGGTTTCCATTACGGTAATACGTGGTGAATTCTGAGTTGACCTATGTAGGAAAGTAGGATCTGCTTTTTATGGTTACCCCCACTTTTTGCTAAATGTAATACTGGTGACTAGGCTGACTGGAATCCTCCTAATCAGGACCACAGTCTGTCTGCTTTTTCCCTAAACTGTTATGTTATGTACTTAAGTACACTCCAGATAGGATACTGGGGTACCCTTGTCAGTCCCTAGTATATGGTACACATGTACCCAGGGCATAGGTACCCCAGAGGCCTCCCATGGGCTGAAGCATGTATCATGCCACCCATGAGAGGCCGTGCAAAATGGAACTACAGGTCTGCCATTGCAGCCTGTGTACGTTGGTGCATGCACCACTTACTTGACTTACTTGACTCGCGTCACTGCACTTAAAACCTATAAGTCACCCCTATAGCAGGCCTTAACAATCCTGAAGGCAGGGTGGTTGGTTCTAAGTGAGAGGATGCCACTGCATGAGCAGGATACCCCGGCAGCCTACGGAGTCCATTCTCCCGGGTTGTCGGTGAGGCAGCCATTTACAACATATATAGTGGCATTAAGCGACCACATGATGAGCAACTCTAAAATGGCTGAATCAAACCCTATCGTGTTTTGTGTCAAACATGTTGGAATCATACCCCCACACCAGTAACTGGTGTGGGAGGTCTGACCCCTCTGAAGCGGGCTTCGTGGGGTCCCTGGTGTTCCCGGTACCAGCCTTCTAGTCCCGGGCAGCACAAAATGGTTGTTGCCGACCAGAGACACATTTGTGCCCTCCAGCTGCTGAGCCAAGCTCAAGCAGGGGAAGGCAGAACAATAGGCATCCTGTCAGAGGGAGGTGTGACCACCTCCCAGACAGGATTTAGTGTATTTGGGCTGCGTGTGTGCGCTTGTAAGCAACTGAAAGTCTGCATGAGGGGCACATTTGGTGTCCCTGTGCATAGCGCAGTTCAAACCAGTCCTGGGAGCCGTTGGTTCCTGCTCTGGTGCAAAACTGGACAAAGGACAGGGTAGTCACCTCCCCATTGTCCAGACCCTCCCCTGGGAGGGTCCCCTGAATCTGTCCAACCCCCGTCATGGGTACAAAAGGGCTTACCTAGCTGTAAGACCCTAGATTCAACGTGGACAAAATTCTGAACCAGAAACCACTGAACATTCCCGGTACCAGCCTTCTAGTTCCGGGCAGCACAAAATGGTTGCTGCCGACCAGAGCCACATTTGTGCCCTTCAGCTGCTGAGCCAAGCTCGAGCAGGGGAAGGCAGAACAATAGGCATCCTGTCAGAGGGAGGTGTGACCACCTCCCAGACAGGATTTAGTGTATTTGGGCTGCGTGGGTGCACTTGTAAGCAACTAAAAGTCTGCATGAGGGGCACGTTTGGTGTCCCTGTGCATAGTGCAGTTCAAACCAGTCCTGGGAGCCGTTGGTTCCTGCTCTGGTGCAAAACTGGACAAAGGACAGGGTAGTCACCTCCCCATTGTCCAGACCCTCCCCTGGGACGGTCCCCTGAATCTGTCCAACCCCCGTTGTGGGTATAAAAGGGCTTACCTAGCTGTAAGTCCCTAGATTCAACGTGGACAAAATTCTGAACCAGAAACCACTGAACATCGACCGTCTGGACACTCTGGACTTTGCTGGAGTTCATTTGGGCCTGACTTCATCTCCCTCTCAGTCTGAAGCATCGTCTGTGCCCGTCCACCATAGAGGCTCCATGCAGGACCTGTGGAGCATCAAGGACAACTGAAGATATCTCCCTTGGAGTGAAAGAGTTAGTCCCCTGCATTCACATGCACAACAACTCCTGTCTGTTCTGCTGACCCTGAGCTCCTATGGACTCCGAATGCTTCAACAATCAGGAGGTGAGTTTTTACGTCTCTCGAGGTCTGAGCTGCCCTCTCACCAAGTTTGATATAAGAATCCCTCGTGGGGGCTGCAATGCCTGAAACCCTGTGCACGCGTACATTTGCAAGTGCCAATGCTCGTTGGCGTTTCCCGAACAAGTACACTGGGCTCCGAGTAGTCCCAACTTCTGGCATCATTTCCTACCAAGAACTCTGGCCTCCTCGCACTAAGTGCTCCGTGGGCTGTTGTTTGGTAAAATCACTCAAGGTCCTCTCGCAACTCCTGTGCCTTCGGCCTGTGTGTTCTCTTGAGGGTCAACTTTACTTTTCTTGGGCTCTCCTGGTTGCTCCAGGCCTGCCCTGACTCCCCTTGCTGTGGTGAGTCTCCTGAACCTTGCTGGTTTGAACCACAACCATCCTTGACCTTCTGCATGGGTAGCCATTGCCAAGGCTTGTTGGTGCTCCTGCCGGACACTGACCCCTCAGCACTCGACATCCTTTGTGGGACAGCTCGTATCCGGCTCATGGTCATCCTCGACATCTCCTGGTCCCTGTGGCTGCAGAGTCAAGAACTCTTTTAACACACCTGAAGCACCCGACATCGGTGGGTATTTGTCTACCGAGCCCCTGGTCACCCCTGAGTGACCCAGACTTTGTCCCCTCTGCTTTCAGGTATTCTTCAACAAGAATATACCTTTGGATTACAACTGACAATTTTCTACCTTCCAGCAGCTGCTCTTCTTCGAATTCCTCCACAGGGTTCGACAGCGGTTTCCGACGCCACTTCAGACCTATGCACCCGGCTTCCCTGGGATAGGTAACTTGGGTACCTCGGTATCCACGGGTGGGGGCTGGCTCTCCAACCTCCTATCTTCCACGGGGTTTCTTCGAAGTCCACTGGGAAGGGTCCTTAAACTCTAAAACTTCAACAATGACTTTCTCATAGAATTGTACGGAGAACGCGGTTGTGTTCCCACACTGCACCTGTCCTCTGTGGGGTCCCTATCTACTCACCTTGGGTGGTTCCTTGGGGTCTCAGCGATTCTACGTCCTCTCAACACTGTCTTGACTCGAGTCGTGTTTCTTATACCACTTTCTTAGTATATGCTGTGGTTCCCACCTGAGGCCCACTGTGTATTAGTGCTATTTACTGTAATTTCTGTGCTTACCTATTGTGTGCTTTGTGATTATCTATGTGTAAGAGATACTGTGTCATACTAGATAGTGTTATATCAATAAATACATATTTTTATAAGCACTGTGTGGTTCTCCTTTCATTTAACCAATACCATAAGGTTACATTTTGGTAAAACAAGCTGCTTAGCATTCCTTCAAGACTAAGCCTGGAGGCTTTTCTCCACAGTTACCACTTGGATAGCTTTCTAAGGTTTTCTTTGACCTCTTAAATCACCATAAGGGTTGTTTGGGATGGTGCAAGGTGCCCACTTTAATTAGTGGACAGCATATACCAGGCCAACTTCTCACAACCTATCATTCCTTCCCTACAGGGTGGCGATTTCACGAACCACAATGGGACAGGAGGCAGATCGATTTACGGAAATAGGTTTGCAGATGAGAACTTCACTCTGAAGCACAACGCTGCTGGCGTACTTTCAATGGCCAACGGCGGCCCCAACTCCAACGGCTCCCAGTTCTTCATCTGCACCCACAAAACTGACTGGTGAGTGTGATAATTCACATATTGTTGGACAGGGCGGGAGTTCAGAAAATGTTAGTTGGGGTACCCTGCTGGGCAGAAGAGAGGGTTCCAGCACCTGCAGCAGCCTGGAGTCGTCGTCAGTCTGACACGTCACAATGCCTTGAGGGATCATAGAGTAAGATGTGAGCTATTTGAATGTATGTTTGACAAACTATAAAGCTCTTCGTGGAGCTTTATTGTGGTCTGCTAGATGCTTTGTTATGGTCTGCTGGTGCATATGTGAGTATTTGTTGAAAGTATGCGTGAGGGTCTTTTGGAGACTGTGAGGTTTTATTGGAAGCTATGAGACGGGCCTTTTGTGGGTATGTGAATGTAGGTTGAGGATTAATGGTGAATCAGTTGACAATACTTCTAGAGTCTTTTGTGAGAGATGTGATGATTTGTTTAAAGCTTTAGGAGGATTTGATGAGTCTGGGTGAGTATTTTTGCTTCTATGTGAGAGTGAGATGGGCTAGGTTATGCTTGTGTTTCATGTATGTGTTGGGCGTATGTGAAGGTCTTACAGGAAGTATGTTCGGGTCTATTGATGGCTATGCGAGGTCTGTTAGGGCTATCTCAGGGTCTTTTGGTTTCTCTGTGAGGTCTGTTTGAGGTTATTTTAGTCTTGGGGCTATGTGGGGTCTACTGGATTGTTTATGGTAGATTAGAAACGCTCTTTGAGAGTTTGTTAGGGGCTGTGGGCATCTGCAGGGGAAAATGAATGGTTCTATAGTTGCCTCGTGGAGGTATGTCATGGGCCATGTGAGGGTACGCGAGGGTGCATTAGGAGCTACAACATGGTCAGTACGGAGCTACTGAGGATGTGTTGTGGCTGTGGGCAGTTCTGCTGGGGCTACGTGAATTTTTGTTGGTTATAGTTGAAGCTTTGCTGGGCTTAAGCAGAAGTCTGTTGGACATTTGTGAAGGTTTGTTGGGACAATGTGAAGGTATATTGAGGGTAGAGTATGTGAGTGAGGGCCTATTGGGAGAAATGAGCATGTCGATGGAGGTTATTTAAAGGTTTTTTGATGGCCACGGCATTTGTTTTAATAATCTGTGACATTTTATTTAGAGCTGTGTAAGAGTCCGTGGGGGGCTGTGTGAGAGTTTCAAGGAGTCTGTTGAGGAACATGTGAAGGTCTGTGATTGTCAGGTATGCATAGGGTCTGTTGAAGGCTATGCGAGTCTCTTGGGAGGTGAGTGAGGTTCATATTGGACTGTGGTACTGGGATGTATGTTTTTAGTGTAGTACTTTCAGCCAGTATAATCTACACCAGCAATCGCAAATACAATCGAGTACATTGAGATCCGGGGGTCTACAGCACCTTCAGCAGAGCAGGTTTCTGTTTTTCTGAGCTCGTTGGAGGATGGATTGAGGTATGCTATACCCTCATGCTATGGAAGGGGGGCACTCGCTTTACATTGTGTGGGCAATCACAGAAGGGCCCGCACATGTTTGAGGTCCCTTACTTAGTACTAGAGTACCATTGTAGCATAGGAAGAGATGTGACTCTGGAGCGCTGGGATCACGGTTCAATCCCCGGCGGCAGCTCAGCATCATGTGACTCTGGGCAATAGCTCACTTAGGGCCAGATGTAGGTAACTTCAATTTACCGACTCATAAATACCGAACTTTACCGATTCGGTATTTATGAATCGGTAAATTTGAAGGAGGGAGATGTAGGTAAATTTTATTTTTGTTTTACCGAATCGGTACTATTCAGTATTTACCGAATCGGGCCTTGAAGCCCATAGGACTCAATGGGCAATACCAAATCGGTATTTACCGATTCGGTAAATACCGAATGCTGCAAGGGTGCAGGGGGTGTCACTTTGACACCCTCTAGCACCCCAAGATCAGGCATGTGTGACATGTGGCACACATACATGCCCTAAGGGCATGTCTGTGTGTCAAATTGCACAGTGTGCATGCACAGATGTGCATGCACACCTGAATTCGGTATTTTAACACACAATAGGATTGTGTGGTAAAATACCGACTCTTAAGGGCCTGTGGCACTCTCAGGAGTGTCATCTACATATGGATTTACCGAATCGGTAAATATACCGAATCGGTATTTTACCGATTCTGTAAATTTACCGATTCTGTAAATCTACAGAATCGGTAAAATATAGGCCCCCTACATCAGAAAACCCTAATACCGGTCGGTAACGGCCGAATTCGGCCGTTACCGACCGGTATTAGGGCTCCTACATCTGTCCTCTAATCTGCCCGATGGCCACTAGCGCATTGAAACGTTAAGGGGTGATACATTTGCGCTTTATAAATCTGGAATATAAATATGGATTATTACAGGAAAATGTTGGTTCAACCTACTATTGCATCCATGGGAGCACCTTTGCTTATATGTTAGGTGGCAGACTCTTACCACCAAACTGAGAGTGCCCTTTAGGATGAGGTAAGGAAAGACCCGTCCGGGAGCCCCCAGATGGGCATTTCATAGAACGCCTCCTTTCCAAAGGGAAGGCAGAGGGATGCCCCTGTAAAGATGCAGAAAGTACTGCAGAGAGATTGTTGTAGTATTTGCAAAGGGGCAGCCTGCTTCTGTGGTCCCTGGGCTTGCTCATTAAGGCTACGAGAGGGTTCTGCTGAATGAGGGCAATGAGAGAAGGTCTGTGCTTAGGATACAAGGTGGAAGGCCTGCTCTTTGAGAAGAATATGCTGTATACCTCAAATATTTTTTTTCTGTGAGTAAAACCTTTCTTTGGTGAGGTTGCAGATTCCTCTTTCCCTCACACATGGTGGTTTTGAGTCATTGGTAGGGCCCGTCTACCTGTTGGTTGCTCTTTATGGTGCCTTTTTCATGAATGCGTGACACTGATTTCTTTGGACCCTGCCACCCATGACCATGTGGTTCATCTATCCTCTCTTCTCTAAACCAGGTTGAATGGGAAACACGTGGTCTTCGGCCACGTGGTCGAAGGGATGGACGTGGTGAGGAAGATGGAGTCCTACGGCTCCAACAGTGGTAAAACCAGCAAGAAGATCATCATCGCGGACTCAGGCCTCCTGGACTGACCTCGCCTTCGTCTTAGCCAACGCGACCATTCCATGTGCTGCTGGCGGGGTCCTCGATGCGTGCAGAGCTCTCCAATACAAGCTCATCCTCTTCGTCCACCCAACTTGCTGCTGTGTATCTACACCCTCCACTCGAACTTTAACCCCCCAATCTCTTCTCTGAAATCGCTCTTCCTTCCTGTCTTCCTCTCTACGTCACACACCGTTGCCCTCCCACTACTTTCCTCTCAGTATAATCCGCTCCCAAAGCTCCTCTTAGACAATTTTAAAGAAGAGATACCATTGAATAAAGCTTTCACTGAACCAAGCTGTGTTTTGACTTCATTTTAGTGCTTCCCCAATTTAAAGACATTTATAAAATGGATTCTAAAACTAATACCCGGAGGAAGAGACATGCCTGGTCTAAAAAGAGATGTTCTTGTCAGGGGAATGTTGGTGTTTCAGAAATTATGTCCAGAAGGAGGGGTAAAACTAGATTTTGGAGAGTTGCTTTAAAGCAGTGATGCCTTCCAAGTAGTAGGGTACGCTGGAGATGTAAATCGATGGTGTTGGCTTTGAGATGTTCTGATTACATAATTACTTTCACTATTACTTGCGTCTGTCTGTGTGTGCACATCTAGCCTGGTACAGTCAAGGCGCTATCTCGGCCCACTTCCATTTGTACTGTGGTCGGATGTCTTCTTCCCCCACTGTTGTACAATCATAACCCCACACAGTGGGTTCCACAAACCCTCAATATCTCATACTTCAGCCGCTTTCCACTGTATGTATCAGAACTGGCACTGTACTGTTTTCAACGAGCCCCCCTTCCAATGGCCGCCAGGGGCTACATTAACAGGCATTCCTTAAGTGCTGATACAAAATCAGGAATGTGGTTGTTATAGAATACAGACAACACCTATAATTTGCAGACTTCTGTATGTCACTATCAGCTGTAATTCTTACTGCAGATGACTCTTCTCTAACCCTTTACTAGACCAGTAGCTTGGCCAGTCTTGGGCCTTAATGCCAAGTAAGAAATGGGCCCTCATGGCTGCTGTTTGAAATATAAAATGCAGCAATCAGGGTTCAGTGGGACCTCGGGCTTCTGGGCCCCAGTGCATTGCACCTGCTGGACAAATGGAAGCTAAGCCCCTGTACTAAATACTGTACCAGATGGTTGACAGGGGTATCACCTGAATTCTGTGTATGAAAATGGTTCTCATAGTCAGTCAAAAGACTACTACGCGGCCGCTAGCTAAGGCGGTGCGCTCGTTCCAGACGAAGCTCCCGTTGAACATGCCCCAGAGCTAGCTGAGCCGGGCTCTTCGGTCTACGCGAGCAATATTGAATGGGCTGCAGGTTCCTGAGCGGAAAGGAAGGTCTACCGCGCGGTGAGGTGAGGTCAGCCGAGACACTCTGAGAGGCGGGTGCTGTGTAGCAAACGGTAAGCGGGCTCGGGCTCCGGAGGAGGAGGGGAGGAGAGCGCGAACAGCCAGGCTAGCGGAGCACCGCCAGCCCGCGGTGTGTTGTGGTTTTCCAAGCCAACCTTGAAAAGGAGCTGACGGCGCAGTGGTGGTGTCAGCTGAGACGCTCGGAGACGTGTGCCGTATACCGTGTGCTGAGTAGTGAGACGGCAGCAATAACAAAGCAAAGCGGGCTCAGATAAGGGTCGGGCTTCGAAGGGGGGAGTGGGAGTAAGTGGCAGGTGGTGCTCCCTCCGTAGTCTGTCCACAGTTGCAGCTGCAGCCTGCCCTAAAGGAAAATATAAAAAAAAACCAAATACAGAGCCCCCGAAAACATCTGAAGCTCTCTAAAAAAAAAACGGATCAGGAAACAGACAGCAAGAGCCGTCGATATCCGTAAATGGCCACTGTCTGCCATCGAATTTAAGAACAGCTTGGTCTCTTCAGAAAGTAACAGAAAGTAACCGCCACAGCGCTGCTTGAGTATATAGGCTGATAGAGCTGCCAATGTGTTGGGGGCATGCTCCAGATTCGGTTGGGTTGCTACCCTAAGCCTGTGTGAGCGCCGACACTGAAAGGTGACCCAGAGACAGCGAGAAAGCTGAGAAGAGAAGAGAAGAGAAGAGAAGAAGCTAACAGTCCTCTCAGGGTAAAAGCTTGAAAAAAAAATTGGAAGATTTGACAACATAAAGAATAGCCTCAGAGGCAACAGTGCTGCTTGAAAATAAAGGTGGATAGCGCTGCAAATGTGTAGGGGACAGATCTTTTTCTCTGTACCTCACCGCTGGGGGGTAGCAGCGGTGGAGCTCCGAAGAAGTAGGAAAGCTACGGTATACAACACCTGCAAGAAGAGCGGTAATAACTACTTGGCGCGGCAAGGGGGACCAACAGAGAGGGAGGGTGTCGAGCCCTTCAGGAGGGGAGCTGCAGACTGTTAAAAACCGGGTCTTTACAGATACACTAGACTGCCACTCTCCACAAAAATCAGACCTTGTATCCAGAGTCTTTAGATTTAACGCTCAGCTACAAACCTCTTCTCAGCCACCGAGCGAGACTTTGCATCTAACTACTGCTAGAACCCTGGGGAAACGGAAGGCCAAGGGAAAGGGAAAGGGAAAGGGCAACAATAAGGACAAAGAAGTTGCCGCTCTAACGGGTCCCAACGACACAGGTCAAAAACAAGCGGCAGAAAGAAGCTCAGGAGAGCTGTCCTTCATAGAATCCGAGCCGGAATTTGAAGACGAGGCAGTAGCTGAAATATTAAAATCTCCAATTTTAAGGGTCTCAAAAAGGGGCAAGGAACGACAGCTACGGTACACTGCCCCGAAGGATCTACCCCATAAGGCTAGTGCGAGTAAGGGGGGTACTAAAACAAAAGCTAGTTCAACTTCCCGAGTTACACCCTCCTTGAAATCTTACTTCAAGGTCCTCCCCCAGGTACTAAATTTAAGCCAGGAGCCCCAAAAACCTTTTTGTATTCAAAGTACACCCGTATCAGTGGAAGATATTGGTGCTTCAACCATCTCTATATCTTCCTTTTCTGTCTCCGGTTCTCTTGGTAATCTGGAAGAAAGCGGCAGTAATAGCAGGGGCAAGAGACTCACTCAGTGGCATAGGGATGGAGGACCCAGCTGTGCGAATCGCCAATGTAACCACCCCACAAGACCAGCAAGCCTTGGCCATAGGATCTGCAAGTAAGAGCGACTCAGATCAAGACACTGGAGGTCGTAAAGATAATAGCAGCGATGATACTATCCAAACCATACTTCTTAGCATGAGGGAAGAGATCAGAAGCGGGTTTGAGGAATCAAAGAGGTGTTTTGATGAATCTAGACACACTCAATCAGAGATCCGCACAATGTGTGAAAACCTAGAATCTAAGGTAGATAGTCTCACACTAAGAACTGGAGGAGTAGAAAACTGTGTTGAAGAGCTCAAGGCTAAATTGGAGTCCGCTGAGGTGAAGATTCAGACACTACGACGGGAAGGCGATTCAGTCAAAGAGAGAGTCGAGTCTCTCGAAAACTTTTCGAGAAGGAACAACTTGAGACTTTTAAAAATACCCGAGGGAAAAGAAGGAGGAGATTTAAAAAAATTCATAAACCAAGGAAGATCCTAGTGAACTTCTTAACATACTCCCTGAAAGAGAAGATTTTGACTGCAGCCCTGAAAGCCAAGACGTTAAAAGCCTCGGATTTTCCTTTCGAAGTGAGATCTGACCTCTCTAGAACAACACTGGACAGGCAATGGGAATTAGGTCAAAGAATGGAGAAGTTCAGGAGCCTGGGAGCCACTGTACAGCTGAGATTTCCCGCCTTTCTAAGGATTATGTATACAACAATAAAATGTACAATGTCAAGTCCCCCTTGGAAGCCGACGAGCTACTCGCCACCATTAGTGTACATGCAAATCCTCCAGGTTGCGGATGAGATTTATGTTACTGTCCGTTATTTTCTGTAAATAGTTAAAAGGAAAAAACTAGATAAAAAAAAAGAAGGGAAAAAAAGGAAAAAAAAAAAGAAGGGGAAAAAAGGAGTAAAAAAAGGAAGCAAAGAGAAGGAGGGATAACTTAAAGAAACAGGAATAAAAAAATAAAAAAAAACACGGGAGGGGGAAAAAGGAAGGGAAAAAATAGGGAAAAAAAATGGGGAAAACACGACATTAATACGTTTGGGTAAGGACACATAATTTTGTAATTAAAATACCATTGGGTGATACATTATAAATAAGGAAGTCTATACTTTTTACCCCCACACTATCCCCCAAACCTATCCTTAGACATCAGTGTAGTATTTACTGAAATTATACTTTATCTATAACCTGTTTTCTATGGATCACCATCGCTTATATTTTAAACATAGTGACCGGCAAAATGACAGACACTGGGGTATGGAACGGGAGCAGGTCCGGGACGACAAACTGGCAATTCATCATGCCAGAGTAAAGTGGGGGGGGGGTTTCTAGGGGAGGGAGGGAGGGAGAGGAAAAGGCAAAACATAAAAGTCCTCATAAACCGAGTTTCATAATTACGAATAATATGGATCCAATTGCATCTCCAAGTGCCTTCAAAAAAAAATTTCACAGAGTCGAGGGATCAGAAACAGTGTTAAAGAGTTTTAAAACTAATGTCAGACATTAAATTTCTATCCTGGAACGTAAATGGTCTGCGCGTTAGGGCTAGAAGAAACAGAATCTTACAATACCTACGAGACTCGCCCGCGCAGATCATCGCGATCCAGGAAACACATCTAAATAGACAAGAGATCACGGACATACTCAAAAAGCATAAATGGGTCGATAAATTTATAACTACGGATCACAATGCCTGCATTCGTGGCAATGCTATTATTTTTAAAAAATCAGCAAAGGCCCAGATAATGAGTTGGAAAACTGACGCTAGCAGTAGATGGTTGTTAGTTAACGCTCAATTAAATTCAAAGGTTGTCACCATCATCAGTTATTACGGACCTAATCAGGATGACTCTTCTTATTTAGATATTTTGCAAAATCAGCTGATCTCTTGCTCTGACCCTATCATATGGGTTGGAGACTTCAACCTTGTTTTAGATCCAAAGCTAGATAAATCTGCAACTTCCAGAGCCGTAGTACATAGTAATATGAGGGATACACTGCTTAGAAGTATGTCGAATCTCGGCTTAATTGACCTATGGAGACAAAGAGTCGGGAACGCTATAGGTGTCTCATACCACAATTATAAATATGGTCATAAATCTCGTATAGATTATGCTTTATTTAGTTTTTCAATTAAGGATCAGGTTAAATCTATAACTTATCTGCCTCTACATCTGTCAGACCACTCCGTGATTCTTTTCTCGATAAAATTGGAGCAGAAAACTACTCACTCATCCTGGTCTTTCGACCGAACAATTCTATTGGAGGATGAAGAGATAGAATATCTGACGCAGGAAACTGTCTCCTTTTTAGAACAAAACTTAGGCTCTGCCTCTCTAGTCATTGTATGGGAGGCTTGGAAGGCCTTCATCAGGGGATGTATTCCAGGTAGGGCCTCATTCAGGAGAAATAAATACGAAGAGGCAATTCGACAGATAGAGTTGGAATTGACCCAGCTAGAATCGTTAAACCAGCTCCCCTCTGACAACCAAGAGGAGAAAAAAGAACTAAAAGCCAAGCTAGACACACTATTACAGAACAGGATAAGTAAAAGATGGCAGGCAAGCAAACTTGCCCATTTCGAATATGGTGAATCTGCTGGGAAACTGCTAGCCTGGAAAATTAAAGCTGACCAATCCAGAAACTTTATTAAGGAAATAAGGGTAACAGGGGAAGCCAATACTAGGTCAACAGATACAGCTATTGGGGAAGCCTTTAATGAGTTCTTTCAAAATATCTACACAGAGGAACTTAATATAAATCTAAATGAAAGGAATGAATGGCTGAATAATATAACTATCCCAGAGCTGGCAAGTCACCAAACTGATAATATAGATAAAGCTATAACAGAGTTGGAAGTTTCCAACACCATTAAACAACTACCACAGGGTAAAGCCACGGGACCAGATGGTCTCCCCGGAGAACTATATAGGGTACTCAATTCTATTCTCACCCCATTTCTTACAAATCTTTTCAACAACATAATGATTAGAGGGGAGACACCACCAAGCTCTTGGGGCGAAGCTAATATAGCCTTAATATTAAAAACAGGCAAGGACCCAGCTGAATGTGGGTCATATCGCCCAATCTCGCTTCTCAATAATGACTACAAAATCTTTACTTCAATTTTGGCTGCGAGATTGGGAAGTGAGATTGGGTCGATTATTCATTCTGACCAAAAGGGGTTTATTAGAGATCGGCAATTGGCTGACCTAACTTATGATTTGGTGGGAGCTGCGGATATTGCTTCAACCTTTGGCTTACCCCTGGCCATCATGACCCTTGACGCAACAAAAGCGTTTGACAGGGTAAACTGGGAATACTTGAATTTAATAATGGAAAAATACCATCTGGGCCCCAAATTTTGTCGAGTCATAGGCTTACTATATAATAATGCTAGAGCATCCATACTAATAAATGGTACGCGAACATCTCCCTTTAAAATTAGCCGAGGAACAAGACAGGGTTGTCCATTATCCCCCCTTCTCTTTAATTTATATGTAGAACCGTTTGCACAATCTATAAGAGAAGATACTAATATTCCACACTTTAATTTTTCGGGCTGGGAAAAGAAGATTGGTTTATACGCCGATGATATAATAATATACACAACGGATCCTGTGTTAGCATTCCCAATTATCATAAAGAAAGCGGAGGATTTTGGAAAATTTACCGGTTATGAAATTAACGCAGGAAAATCCGAAATTATGGTATGGAACATCCATAATCTCCAGCTCCCGGTAAAAAACTCATTGAGATACCTGGGAATTACTATCACCAAAGATCTAGAAAACTTGGCTCAAAATAACTTAGCCCGTATCTCCCGAGAATCTCAAATCTTGATGAAAGCTTGGTCCTTTCTCCCGCTTACCGTCTATGGGAGAACCAGTCTGATAAAAATGAGTATCCTCCCGAAATTTACTTTTATTTTCAACTCCATCCCGTTAGTTTTCGACACTAAACAGCTTGCAAAATGTCAGCAAAATATTAATTCATTTGTTTGGGGGAATAAATCCAGTAGATTAGCCTGGAAAAAATTGAGAAGGAGAAAAGAAAAAGGGGGGCTTGCACTGCCAGATTTGGAATACTATGCTTGGGCATTTCATCTGACCCATTCCCGGATGTTACTTAAGATCCCCTGGGAAAATGCAAATGGGCATATGTATAAGGCAATGCTTATGGGTTCGGGCCTTTCAGTGAACGGATTTCTCTTTAAGTTCGGTCACCAAAAGTTCTTTAAAAAAATTAGACTAAAGTCATTACTGAGTATCTTAAAAGAGTGGTCTCAAATAAAGTTTAAAACCGGCATAGGATACTTATCTAAACATGCCCCGATTTGGGACTTACCAGGATTAACATCACAAGACACTAACACAGTTAAAAGAGTCTTGTTTGATGCTGGTATCACACAGTGGGGCGACCTTCTGGTGGAAAGATCAATCATAAACTGGGATATTTTTAACCTCAAGGTAACATCACCATTCTCTTGGTTTGTATACTTGCAATTAAGTAGCTGGCTCCGGATCCAAACTAAGAAGAGAGCAATGATGGGAGAAGAGAGTGGGCTGGAAAATATCCTATTTGGAAGACCCCCCGGGAAAAAGGAAGTAGCACTTTTTTATTGGCATATCATAGAGGCCGGAGAGAGAGACTCCAACCTCCCGGAAAAACTCTGGGGTGTGGAGGGAGAACCACATATGGAAGACATATGGGAGGAATCTTTCACCCTCCTTTATAAAATTATTAAGCCAGCATGGCTGAGGCGCAACCATTTTTTCACACTTCATAGAGCGTATTATTCTCCTAAACGCCTGTCGAAATTTCAACCAGGGAAGTGTTGTTGCAAATGCTCTCTTCCAGCTGCTTCAGATCTCCACATGTTTTGTGAGTGCCCGAACATCGCTACCTTCTGGAACGAAGTGAGAACAACACTCGAATCCATTCTTGGTCTACCTATCCCGTCTTCATGGCTTTTAATTATCTTTGGAATAAATGACAATATCAAGGGACTAGAGAGAGAATTTCTGTTTTATGCCATTCTATTGGCAAGAAGAGAAATCTGCAAAAACTGGGTCAACATAAACTCTCCAACACATGCAGAATGGCTGTCCTCATTATATGCAATGTCAAAACAGGATCTATCAAGAACATGTAGTCCTCGATCTTTGAGATTTTAGGAACTTTTGATTAATTAGAGAAGGGACAGTTAGTCAACCCGGGGTTTTTTTTTGTTTTTTGTTTTTCCCCGGGTCCGATGATTAGGCCTATGATCTCTCTGTCCAAAGGGTGCCACCGAAACAGATATTGGACAACGGGCCGAACTGGTCTGAAGGGAGAATGCTCGTCCAAGCTCTGTTTGCAACGCTGGGACTGACTCTTTGAACACTTGGAGCTTATCATTGGGCTTCTTGGTGTAATAAAGGGGTCTCTCCTCGGGTCTGCGCAGATAGGAGCGCAGTTGGATTGATTTAATGGCTAATGAGGACAAAAAAAAAAAAAAAAGACTACTACGCACTCCCGTTCCATCATTCAGCTATAGGTGTAACACATTCTGTTTAAGTACTATGTGCACATAGTTGTTTATGCCACGAGAATGAGACCCTGTGCATGCCAGAATTCGGAGGATTCTGGGAAAGATTATTAGCCTGTGGCTGATTTGGGTTCTCTAACTGTCTCAACTCTAACTGGATGTGGCAACAAAGTTCATTCACTTTAAAACATCCTCTGTTTTAGAGAAGCTCTCTACAAAGGCAGAATCTGTAAGGATCAGATATATTACCAGCATCCTACACTTTTGTAGCATGCTGTTACAGCATTTTAAGGGTTTGCAAAATGCTTTTCCTAACAATTCTGCATGAAGAGCTAAATATTTTCTAATGACCTTATCCCATATAGCTGAGGCCCATGTAACTCCAAAGTGTTTACATTAAGATTGACATTTCTAAGTCAAAGATCTCTAACAGCTAAATCTATAGGGAATCTTACTGGCAACTCTTTGGTCAGACACATTCAGCCCCACAGCCCTGCTGGCGCTTCTTGTCACAATCCTTGGGGTTATGGTTTCCAATAATGTCGCTCAATGGGTGATCCAGGTGGCTCATTAGTTACCCAACTGATTTCCAGGCCCATTTCTCACCTCAACAGTAATACTCTAATTTATTATTTGACTTGTTTTTTACTGGGTTAAACATCTTACAGCTATGTCTGCCAACAATTCAAACCAAGCAGTGATAAAATCCCAGAAATGAGGTACATCCTCCGTTGAAATTGAAGGTCGACTCTGGATCCAAGCAAAGGAAGTAACTCCAATCCCATCCTCTGAGATCGGGAGAGGTGCCGGAAGTAGTGGGTCAGAGAGAGGGGAAGGGGAGAAATAAAAAAGGGAAAGACTATGTAAGGGACGGTGAATCTTAGATATAACAAGCATTGTCAAAGGCAATAGGTCTCGCTCGCCTATGCAGGATCTATTGGTTTTATCAATTTGTTTTGTTAAATGGTATGGTAGAGTGTGCTATGGTGTGGTATGGCCTGTTCTTGAATATGGTTCAGTGTACGGTATGGTATGGTATAGTCTATCACTGTATAGTATGGTATGGTATGACTTGTCATTGTATAGTATGCTATTGCATGGATATGACCTTTCATTGTATAGTATGTCATTGTATAGTATTGCCCAATATGGCACAATATGGCCTGATATTGTATGCCGTGGCCAGGTGTTGTATGGCCTGTAATGGTATGGTATGGTGTAGCGTGTCAATCTATGGCAGTGATACTCAAAGTATGTCCCGGGGGCACATGCGGCCCTACTGACCTTCACATGCGGCCCCTAGCTGACTGGCTGCAGTGGGCTGCTGGGAGCAGTACATTCATAAAGATATTCGTTAAACGGGCATGCATTTATTTACACTAACTGAAAGAAAAGAAGCAAATAAGGTGTTCTGCACCACTTAACTTTAGGCTGATATTCATTAGTTAGACTGTTATCAACAAACGCGTAAAAAACAAAGTCTCTTCAAAAATTAAAAAACGTGTATTTCATGAACACGTGTTCCACCTTAGTACATCAGATTATATCACTGCTTTCAGATTTTGTAAAAGTGACAGTTTTCAAAATGCACATAGAAACAGTCACGACTTCTCCTAACCTGGCAGCAATGCCAATACTGAACTAAGAGGCAGGTCAGCAAGGAACCCTCCGGGTGGCGGGTTGTTATTATAGATGGACATCATCATAGTTTAATAAATCAAACACAAGAATTTTTTTTAAGTATCTTCAAATACGAAGCTTTTTGGATCAAAGAAGGATTCAAGATCAGTTAATGATAGATCGAATCGATATACTGGAAGCTTTAAGAGCCAAATGGAAAATTGGCCCAGTTTACCAACTTTTGTTAACCAGATTACAAGATGATCTATGCTTTTTTGAAGATAAATGGCAAAGAAAGCTGGAAATCGACAAAATAGATATGACTAAAGTAATTGAATTATCAACCAAAGTTTTGTTTAATGGCTCATTGAAAAGTCAACAATTCATGTCTATATTTGATTTATATTACACTCCTGCCAAATTGGCAAAATGGAAATCGAAAAAAGGGGATAAATGTAATCGATGTGGTTGTATTGCTGCCAACTCTACCCATATGTTTTTTTATTGTCCTAAACTGATGCAATTTATTATTGATATTCAGTTTTTTCTAAATGCCAGTTTGGGGATTCGTTTGCAATTATCGC
Source organism: Lissotriton helveticus (assembly GCF_964261635.1). Taxonomy (NCBI): domain Eukaryota; kingdom Metazoa; phylum Chordata; class Amphibia; order Caudata; family Salamandridae; genus Lissotriton; species Lissotriton helveticus. The sequence continues at coordinate 795,682,101 of NC_136072.1, forward strand.
AGAAATGATCATTTTGGGTTCGCAGGTAGATCAAGCTGGATCCAGAACAGAAGCAGAGGAAGGGTTTTTATTTATTTGTATGTCGATCTATCGATCCTGTATTACTGCACAATGGTTAGATCCAGATCCACCAGTCTTTAATAATTGGCAATCCAGATTAATATCTATTTATCACCTGGAGATTGCCACATATAAATCAAAGGAGGCAAGAAAAAAGGCATTTGGGTTGAATCTATGGGCTCCTTTATCAAAATGGATTTGAATTTATTGACTAATGACTCAATTGTTGAGTATGAAATTACTTTGAATTGTGATGTATATATAATGATTTTTGCTTTGTATAAGCTATATGACCACTTTTGCTATAAAGACTGCTTGCTGACATAAAGCAATAAAAAAATTCAACAAAAAAAAGAAAAGAAGCAAATACCATTTAACTTTAGGCTGATATTCATTTGTAAGACTGTTATCAACAAACGCATAAAAAACAAAGTCTCTTCAAAAATTTAAAACGTGTATTCCATGAACACGTGTTCCACCTTAGTACATCAGATTATATCACTGCTTTCAGATTTTGTAAAAGTGACAGTTTTGAAAATGAACATAGAAACAGTCATGACTTCTCCTAACCTGACAGCAATGCCAATACTGAACTAAGAGGCAGGTCAGCAAGGAACCCTCCGGGTGACGGGTTGTTATTATAGATGGACAACATCATAGTTTAATAAATCAAACACAAGAATTTTTTTTACACAGTGTGTATTTTACCACGTGTCTTTCATTGAGCTCTTATATGTCAAAAGGAATAACAAGCATTTGCAATGCAATAGGTCTTGCATTAGGAAAGTGTGAGCTATTGGTACTGTAAATGACAATTTTTTTTAAATATCTGTTGGCTTTGAAAATATATAAATTAATAGCATTGTTATTCACAAAGCCAATAGCTTACACTTTCCTAATGCGAGTCCTATTGGCTATGGCAATGCTTGTTGGTAGCAAGCAAGGACAGTGGTGTTGTGGTGCTGAGTGATGATGTGGTTGGGCTGAGTGCTGTGGTGGTGTATTAGAGTGATGTGGTGGTGTATTAGAGTGATGTGGTGGTGTCCCCGAGTGATGTGGTGGTGTCCCCAAGTGATGTTGTGGTGTCCCCGGGTGATGTGGTGGTGTCCCTGAATGATGTGGTGGTGTTCCCGAATGATGTGGTGGTGTTCCTGAGTAATGTGGTGGTGTCCCTGAGTGATGTGGTGGTGTCCCTGAGTGATGTGGTGGTGCCCCTGAGTGGAGCCCCTGAGTGATGTGGTGGTGCCCCTGAGTGATGTGGTGGTGTCCCGGAGTGATGTGGTGGTGTCCCCGAGTGTGGTGGTGTCCCTGAGTGATGTGGTGGTGTCCTCGAGGGATGTGGTGGTGTCCCCGAGTGATGTGGTGGTGTCCCTGAGTGATGTGGTGGTGTCCCTGAGTGATGTGGTGGTGTTCCTGAGTGATGTGGTGGTGTCCCAGAATGATGTGGTGGTGTCGCAGAGTAATTTGGTGGTTTCCCTGAGTGATGTGGTGGTATCCCCGAGTGATGTGGTGGTGTCCCTGAGTGATGTGGTGGTGTCCCCGAGTGATGTGGTGGTGTCCCTGAGTGATGTGGTGGTGTCCCTGAGTGATGTGGTGGTGTCTCTGAGTGATGTGGTGGTGCCCCTGAGTGGTGCCCATGAGTGATGAGGGTGAGGGTGTGTGGGGGTGTGAGGGGGTGAGTGAGAGGGTTGTGAGGTTGAGGGTGTGTGAGGGTGGGTGAGGGTATGAGGGTGAGTGAGGGTGTGTGAGGGTGAGGGGTGTGAGTGAGGGTGACGGGGGTTAGGGTGATGGGGGTGAAGGTGTGGGTGTGTGAGGGTGAGGGTGTGTGAGGGTGAGGGTGAGGGGGTGTGAGGGTGAGGAGGTGTGAGGGTCCGAAGTAAATGGTGGCAGGGCAGACATCATAAGACAGAGAGAAGAGACTGCGTGGGTCAGTTTCAGAATCAGGAGGGGCAGAGTCAGCACAGTCTGCGAGGGATCAACGTGTCTAACAGCAAAGCATAGCGGATGTAGCATTGCAGCTAGCAAGTCGAGTGTTTTCAAGCTGAGTGTCCCTAGAGAGATGGCAACACAGCAACAGCATTTGAGGAGCAAGGCTACTGTAAACAAGCACGGTAGGCTTACACTTTCGTCCAGAAACAAGCTCTCTGCATTGCTGTTGGGGGGGTGGGCGGGGCAGCGGCAGCCTTTGAAGTCTGATGCCGAGGCACAGACAAATGGTGGTGCGCGATGTGCACGAGGGGGGGGGGGCGGGGGAGCGGCAGCCTTTGAAGTCTGATGCTGAGGCACAGACAAATGGTGGTGTGTTATGTGGCTGGCATTATGTGTGCACGCGCATAGATCACATGAACTGTATGTGATCCGCAGCCGTTTTGGTAGACTGTTCTTTTCTGCTTACTATAATCTCACTGGAGCAATGCGCAAGCGCATTGGCTCAGTCGAGACCTAAAAAGGAGACAAAGGAAATTAGACAATTGCCTAGGATCACGCAATTTGGTCAAGTGGGGCATGATTAAACCCGGGTTTTATGGTATCACACTGTACAATTCTATTTAATTCCTATTCAATAATTAATTTACTTCCACTTGACTCTCCCAAGATAGTGATGGCAAGCAGAAAAAGCTTACACCAAGATGCGGTAGAGGGATTGCAACTAAGTTACGGCACAACAAACAGCCCCATTGCCACCGAGCTAGCATCAACGCGGCCCTCGGGAGCACCACATACCTTAGTTTGTAGCATCTGTATGAGAGTACTTATGATCTATGGTATGGTATGGTGTGGTCTGCCATTGTTCTGTACAATAATACATTTGTGCTCTTTCTGCACCTTATTCTGCGGGAAATGCTAAAGAGGGGTGTTTTGGGGAGGATTTAACGCCTTAACGGCGGTCGTGATTTTGCGGAAGTACGGCATTTCCACAAAACGGGCGGGGCCGCATCGGCCATTGGCCGATGGCAGCACTGGGGAGGTAGTTGGCCGACGGCAGCACGGAACGGGTTAAACACCCAGGCTGTGCTCAGAAACACCTCGCTCTGCACCCCCTGCACATTATACTGCAGGAGATGTGAAGGAGGAGTATGGGGGCATCAAGGCGACCAGGCTATGATTGGGAAATACCGTACTCTGCACCTTATACTGTGGGCAGGGCCGGCCTTTATCAAGAAAGCGCCCTGGGCGGAGAAAAATTTGGCGCCCTTGCTGCTGCTAAATGAGGCAGCAGGGGGCACCTTTTGAGTTCACTAGTCAGTCCCTGGCTGAGCAGTGCATGGCCCCTGAACACAAACCTCTCTGGACCTCCCCCAGCTCACCGAAATCACCGATAGCTTAGCTGTCTCTTGCTAATGATGGTTGTGTTGATGTGTGTCAGCAGGAAGTAAGACGGCGAGGGAGGGCTACGAATTTGACATGAGGGGTTAAAGACATCGACCAAGGTATGATAACGAACATTAAAAACAGTTTAAACTGACAAATAAGACAGAAACGAGCACGCAGGGACACGGACAAAGCTGCTGCAAGATGACAGGGGGTGCTGCTGTTGGCATTGCCTTAAAACCCCTGGCTCCATGACCCCCTCAGAATATTGGCGCCCTGGGCCTGGGCCCAGCTTGCCCTCGCTAAAGGCCGGTCCTGACTGTGGGAGATGCTAAGGAGGATTGTGGGGGCTTCTAGGCACCCAGGCTGTGCTGGAAGCTACTAACAGGAAATTGGCCCCTCCGCCCCTAATTTGATGGGGATATGCTAACAAGGAGTGCTTGTTTTGCAGGGTTTTTAGGCGCGCGGGCAGTTCTTTAAACAGCAATCTGTCCCTCTGCGCCCTATCCTGTCATTAATAGTGTCAGTCCCAAACAGAAAATGAAAGACATTTGGCAAAGGGATTTTTAAGAATGTAAAACAATATGTCACACCCTCTCGTTCCCAGCCCCGACCCCTAGGAATGGGGCCACTGCTCCACACTCCCAAAGAAGATATTGCCTCAGGACAGTATGAGAGCTACTAGAAATGTGTGTCACAGCCAAATATGAAGGGTTTCTTCATGGGGGTGTCAGGAACCCGAAGAATATTCATCAGTCAAGCCCTATTTCATGCATTAATCAATGAATTCAGCAGCTGCTGCTGTGCTGTTTGCCCCATATCCAACACGCTCTAGTGACCGTCGCCATCATGGCAACAAGACCGTCTTCAGCCTTTATAGGCCCTCGTCTGTTGGTTGAAGGCTTGCTAGTTTGCACTCATGTTTTTTATCAGGGCAAATTGTGTTAATGGGCAAAAGAGGCGTTGCCCTGCCACCCCCTTGGAGGAGAGGCAAGAATAAGGAAATAAACACAGAGCAGAGAAAATAAGTTACTGCTCTGAGACTGTGCTGAATCTCCTGAGTTAACTCTAGTGAGGTGCTTTGCAGAAGTCCTACTGCGCAAGAGCCAGCCGGGAGAGGTATTCTTCTACCTGCAGGCACAAGCTACAGCAGTGACATCATAGGAGAGGGAGTGCTGAATTCGAAAGCCATGGATCTGGTTGCTTTTGGAGCGCATACACAGTGGCCCCGGGAGGAGTTACAAAGCTTCATTCACTCACAAGGATAAGGAGGGAGTGGGGCAACAATTGTTGATTGCACAGAGGGCAGGCTGTAGGAGGGATGCATGGGACTGCTCTCCGGTCAGTACCACAGCAGCAGATAACAATTGCACTAGTGGACTAGGAGGTAACTGTGCTGTTAACCTTCTGCCTGCATCAGGGGCATTGCCAGTTCCCTCCCCTTTTAGCAGCTACAGTGGAGTGGGGTTCTTGATGTCTCTCTTCTGTTTGCAGCTCAGCAGACAAAGGCTCATTATTAACTGGGGAAGGTGAGTGAAAGGAAGAATGGATGGATGAAATGGGGAATTGATAGATGGATGGATAAATGAGTGACAGGATGGATGTAAGAATCAATCAATCAATCCAGTGTTAGTAAAGCGCATCTACTCACCTGTGAGGGTCTCAAGGCGCTGGGGGGCGGTAGAGAGCAGATCCGTCTAAGTGCTGCAATAGTGAAGGTGAGAGCGGGTGTATGGTTTAAAGGGAGAATGGATGGATGAATGGAGTGAAAGGATGGGCTGATGGATAATGAGAGAAAGGCTGGTAGATGGTAGAATGAGTGAAAAGATGGATGGATAAGTGGAAGAGTAAATGGATGGATGAGTAGATGGATGGATGAACGGCTGGAGTGAAAGTATAAATGGATAAGCGAAAGGATGGGTGAGTAAAATGATATATGTAAAGATGGATGAGTAAAACAATGGATGGATGAAAGCCAGGGAAGTTGAATGTCTGAAAGTAAGGATAATGGATGAGTGAAAGGGTGAATTGATGCATAGATGAATAGATGGATGGATGAGTGAGTGAAATTATGGACGACTGAGTGAAAGGGTAAATAGAGGGATGTATGAATGAATGGGATGAAAGGTGAATGGATGGGTGTAAGAATGGATGGAATGTAGCAAAAGGGTGGATGGATGAGCGAAAGGATGGATGGATGAGCAAAAGGATGGATGAATGGATGGATAAAACAGGGATGGATAAGTAAAAGGATGGATGATTGAGTGGGTGGAAAGATTTGATGGATAGGTGTCCCTGGACTAGTGGCAGCTCTCCTTTAGGGGCCCCAGTGTTACACTACACTGTCCTTGTTTTGTGGTCCGTTTTTATTGTATCAAGAGTGAATAATTAGTCACTCTTGATACAATAGAAATAAAATACAGACCCACTTTGGGACCAGCAACAAATTGAGGTAGCTAGTGACATTGTTTGATTGCTGACACAGGTGCATGAAGGCGCCTGCGCCTGCCATTAGAGATACTGTTCTGAGCTGGTGACATTCCAACACTGTGAGCATGTCTGTGTGACTATGTGTGTGAGTTAAAGGGAGAGAGAGTCAGTGAAGAAGAAAGAGTGAGTGAGAATGAGGGACAGTAAGGATGAGTACGTGTGAGAATGAAATTAGTGAGTGAAGGAGAATGGCAGTGAGTGTAACTGAGTGTTACTGTGTGTGAGACTTCAAAATGAGCAAGAATGAGTGAGACAGAGTGGATCAGAGTAAAATGAGTGAGACTGAGTGAGTCAAAGTGAGACAGTAAGCTTAGTGCAAGAAAGTGTGAGAGAAGAGAACCCTTCAAGAAAATGCTCTTTAGAATTCGAGCCAAGGATTATGCCTCACCACTTTTAAAGGTCACCAGCCACCACTGTTTTTTATTCTGTAAAATAAATTTAAGGCAGATGCCCTGGGGAAGCCCTTACTCTGTTGAATTAAATCGTGTAAACGAGCAGCAGCCGGTAGCTGTCACCCTGGTACCTGTTAACTCATTCTACCACTGCTTGTTGGTGGCACCCATAAACAAAAGCTTCAAAGGCGGCCTCTGCAGGAGCACAGAGTCTATGCCCAGGTACACAAGGGATCCGGCAAACATCTGCACGTAATCTTTTGCACAATCTGTAAGCAAATGTATTTACCATATCTTTGAAGTCAGACCGTCGCCACCTTATGACAAACCAGTTTCATGATGAAATATTCGACAAGTACATCACATAATATAAACTTAATTCTCTGCTTCAAGATTGCAATCTGCACTTTCGGCCCAAAGGCATTTGGTGCCAGACCTCATGTAAAAACCGTACACATCCATGGTGTCCTTAAACGACCAAAATTATTGAAACCAGTTTACACTGAGTGCAAAACAGCAATTCATTTTTTTTTTACAGTTTTACATTGCACGAACTAGACCCGAGACATTGGGTATCAGAGCGCTTTATATGAGTCCCAGTTTCGTTACAGGACACATTCATACTTGTTAGGCACAGGGAGATTAAGGGCCAGATGTAGGTAAAATCAAATTAGCGAATAGCGAATTTTACAGATTTGCTATTAAGGAATCGCAAAATTGAATGTAGGTAGGAATCGCTAGAATATTAGCAATTCCTTAATATTTCTTAATAACGAATCGCAAATTGAGATTTGCTAATAAGGAATACCTACACATTCATTCCTATGGGCTAGGAGGCCCATGGGAATGAATGGGAAGATATTCACTATTTGCGGTTTGCTATTAAAGAATTGCAAATAGCGGGAGCTATTTCAAGGGTCCCAGGGTTTCAAAAGGACACCCTGTTGCACCCCTGAAATGTGCATGTGTGTACATGTGGTGCACATACATGCCCTAAGGGCATGAATGTGTGCCACTACCAACTTGAAGTTGGTGGTAATTAGCGATTCCTTAAGGCTAAAGTGCACTTAATTTTGTGCTACTTACGTTGCATTTAAGGAATCGAAATTTGCGATTCCTTAAATGCAAAAGCAAAATAAGGAATCGCAATTTTGCGATTCCTTATTTTGCTAGTAGGTTTCAACTCACCTACATTGCTCGCAGCCAAATACCGATCGCAAACGCTGAAATTCTGTGAATTTCAGCATTAGCGCTCGGTATTTGGCCACCTACATCTGGCCCCATGTGATTTGCCCAGAATCACATGATGTTGAGCGTCGATGCCGAGACTCAAACTCGATTCCCCAGCTTTGAGGTCAACAGCTCTAGCCGTAAAGCTACATCCTGTTGACTTTTCTAATTAAAGTTAACGTTAAAACGGGTCGAGGGAAGGGTTAATGGAGCGCTCATCATGATGCTTCCAAGAATGGATTAACACCTAAGAGGAGCAGCAGGTCATGTGCATTGTCCACTGTATTCTCTTATCCTTAACCACTTCAATGATTCTCTACCAGCCAAACTCCTCAACCAGACCTCTTACTCCCCTTATGGACTAAGATCGTCAGCTCTTCACTCACCCAAGGCTCCATTACATATTGCCTAAAAAGTGGCAGGGTTCCACTTTAAAAAAAGACAACTCTGACCTGTCTGACACCAACAACTACCACCCTATCTCCAAAATCCCATCCTTGGACAAATTCCTGGAAAAATGTGTGCACCTACAGCATCGAAATCATATTGAGCATTTCCAACTCAACTCTTCATCCAATATCAGTCTGTTTCAGGCTGGGCCATAGCACTGAATCTGCCCTTGCACTCATTGAGGATGATGCTTTACGATGATTCGACCAGAACTAATCATGCCTACTTGTCCTATTTGTCCTGTCGTCTGCATTCAACACTGTCAATGATGAGAATCTTCTTAACCTATTAGAACGCAGGATGGTTCTCTGTGGTACTGTCCTAAAATGTTTCTCTTCATATCTACACAACAGATCTCAGCGTAGTCTAATCAACTACGTTTTATCTGATCAATCCCCTGTCACTCTGGGCGCCCCTCAAAGTTCTACTCTATCCCCTACTCTGTTTAACTTGTACATGGAGCCCCTAACCAAAATACTCAAACTCTCACACATCCCCTACCACAAGTACTCAGATGATATTCAACTCTATGTGCAAATTATCTCTCCCGAAGACATCAACATCCTTAATAGCATACTGACAAAAAGTCAAAACTGGTTGACTCGTAATCACCTCGAACTCAATGCACAAAAAACTGAATTCGTACTTATCTCACAGCTCAACATTGCCGCTAGGATCAAAGTTCGGCTACCACATCTTACAGCCTTGAACCAGTGGCGGTTTCCCCATGAGAGCTGTGAGGCTACACCCCTTTGAAAATTCCTACACATTTACATTAAAAAATGTAAAATAGATCGATTTATTTAGAGATACGAACGTATCTCTAAATAAATTGATGTATTTAAGCATGGGGTGTCTGTTTCAGGCTGCCTGCCCCTTCAATTTCAGCTATTTGCAATTCTCTGCTGTATAAAACTCTATGTTTGTGTTTTGTGGCCAAATTTGTTGGTGCAATGCAGCCTGTTAAACGATATTCAGAACACATATTAGAAACTTTTATTTAGGATTTAAACTTCCATTCCAACATTACTTCTATCATTCTGCATTACTCATATTTATAAATGCAATGTGGAATTCTAATTTCGAACCCGAGTTCTTCTAATTAATAATAAAGAAACAAAATCTCTTTTCTGGACTCTATGTTTATTGGAGTAGGTAAAGTCAGACAATGAGCATCAGAACACTGGAACGTTGAAAGCTCCTTTAAAGACTATTAAATGGCTCCTGCCCAGTGATGGCTGGCAGAGACATGGTGCGCCAGCATTCCAGTCCTTGTCTTTTCGTTACTCAATGTTTATTTATATCATTTTCTACCCTGAGTGGTTGGAATGTTCTAATAGCCATATTACCCTTCTGCATCTGGCTATAAAGGTTGTTAAAGGCCACCCCCTGTTATGATCCTTCACCTGTCACTTGGGAACCTCGGGAACTGCAACAGGCTATAATCTAATATTATTGTTAATCTAGGGGAATGGTCAGTGGCCTTGGACTTTAAAAAACAAATCGACAAATCTGATTGGCCCAAAGCCATTGTGCTATTATTAAAGTGAGGTTCCCATGCAACAAAGCTTTCTGATTGTAAATAGAGTTGAAAGAAGAAGCCATAGTTAAATTAAAGTAAGAAATTAAAGCTTGGATAATATGATGAGAAAACCGAATACACAATATTGCTAGTATAAGCAAAACCGTTGGTAATAGGCAGATATGAGCATTGCGTTCTATGGTAATTATGGCATCACCTTTGATTGGTCCATGTTCTGTCATCAGAGATATCCTGGCCTTGGCAGGTTAATGTGAACCACCAAGTACAAATAATAGACACATGCACCAGGTCTGCTTGATTATGTGTATTGGAACCCTTTTCTTCAGTAGATTTCCTGAGCCCCAAAAGAACACTATGACACAATCAGAAAAAAGGCAAACAGGCAGGTGCCTACCATTCCTTTTCTACTGAGGTATGCTCAAGGTAGGTGAGAGTGTTGGGAGTCAGGCAAAACCTACCAGAGAATCTCGTCATCAGATGATATATAGTACCATGCACAATATCCCGAAATCAGTACGAACACACAGGAGTTGGTATTTTCCACACTATGATTATTTATTATATACAATGCATCAATAAAGCATACATATGAGACTGATTATAAATATAAACAATTAAAACATTATTATACGTATTAGGGCAAAAGTTAGATATGCCCCAATTATATTTCATCACACATCCCTAATCAATTAGCTTAACAGCATAGCTATGCTACTTAATTATAATATGCTAAGTTATGTATTCTCTCCTCACATATCTCCTTGTGCCATCATCAACTCTCCAGAAATTGGTCATGTGTCTAAAACCACCCCTTTACTAATACCTTATATATTTTCTCATTCAAGGAATGAGGAATCGTCAGCTTATGCTTGGCTCCATTTGTGTTACACATGATGGTGAAAAATGCTTCTTATGCAAAGTATAGTAACAGCCGTGGCACGTGCAGGTAAGAGAAGTGGGGCCAGGTTTGGGGAGGGGGGATTCGACAAATGATCATGAGGGAAAATTAAATAAATAATTTTCCCTTGTGGTAGTCTGTCGACATCGTCCCCCCATGCTCCCTCCCAGCCCCACTGCTCTTACCTGCACGGGCCGGACAAGGACTTTTTTTTTTAGTAGGTACACTGTAGCTACTGTGTTTGTGAAAGAGTATCAGCGAAGGGAAATTTTTCCTTTTCCTGTATGCTAGTGTGAGTCCCAGGCGGACTTAAACAGAAAATGGGCATGGGCACTAAAATAAAAGTGGCCCCATTAGTGAATTAGATAGGTAAAAAAGTGGTCCATGTTTGCAAATCGGGGCAGTTTTGAACTACAAGGTATGGACGTTTGCATGGATTTTAACTTGATGCAGGCAATGTTTGTGGTAATATAAGGGCAAATAGCAGTAAAAAGGTGACCAGCCGACAACAAAACAGACCCACATCCTGCCAAAAAACTGGCCCACACTCTGACGTATCAGACCAGCTTTTTCGGGGACTGCCTGATTGCCCTAAAGACCAGTCCAATTCTGTGGGAGTCTCAGAAAAGCATGGCAACCAAGCACACATTTTATTTACTGCATCATTTTGTAATGTAAGCCTACATTTTAGGCCTCACACTTGCACCAAGCACACAAGCACATTTTCATGCACAAACGGTTAGCATACAAAGAGGACTGTATTGTGTTTTTTAAAGAAATTAATATAGAAGCCTTGACACACGTCAACATAGCTGCGACTGATCATGTAGCTGTATGCGTATCCAATGTGACGTCAGCCACCAGGGTTGAGTAAGGTATACCATCCTTCTCTGATTTAGTATACAAAACACTCATGAATGTTCTCTCATAGAACAACATTAGCAAGTCTGAATTAATTCAATCAATCAGTACTTGTATAGCGTGCTAATCACCCAGAGAGTTATTTCAAAGACATACATGCCACCCCTGGCCTTACAAACCTTTGCTAATGGTTACAGAGAAAATGCTAGGAATGGTCTCTGCCTGTTTGTTGTTTTCTCCTTCTGATGGTTCCTTTTTAAGCAGATCAGAACTGCCCCAGGAAAACTCAATGTCCTTATCATGGCAGGGTCGCATCACCCTATCCTTCAATTGAGGGTCTCTTGAGGGTCCCTTAGTTTGTTAATTTTTGACATATTCCTTACTAACCTGTCATGATTCTTCTTGGCTGTTTTCATAGCTCTGTATATACCAGCCACAGTCGGCAACCATAAGGCATCCTAAACCACCGCCTGTGATGGAGGTTGTGGACCACCACCTTATCACCAATTCCGAGGGAAGAATGCTGAGCACCTTGCCTCCTGCCCATGCAGTCAATGTGGAACCTGGGCCTGTTCTCAACAGCTGTGGAAGTGGCAGTAGATTGTGTCCAAGTGGTGCGGCCAGGATGTTTGGGGTCACCCTACCAAACATGAAAGCGGGGGTGCATTTATGGCAATGTTGCGGTGCATCTGCAGGAAGTTATCGATGACCCTTTCTAGATACACTTTCTTCTCCATTCCACATGTTTTTATAGCTCTCATAAATTGTACCACTGCCTAATTTCTTGGGGGCAAGCATAGATAGATTTTCTTGTTTTCAACATTGAGTGGCTGTAAATGCTTATAGAGTTCAGAGCCCTCAATGGCGGCTTACTGTCTGTCCTTACTACTTTTATGACGCCATATACTGTTAACATTGTTTCTGCTAAGAGAAGAATCTCCACATCGAAAGCCGCTGATGAAACTATCTCCACTGCTGGATATTTGGTGAAGGCATCGCCAGTATCATGAGTTACCTCCTATCAGTTGCTGAGAAAAAAACAGCGTCTCATTTGGTGCAAGGCTTGTTGCATTTCTCTTCCATGATCACAACCACCTGGAGCTCAGGAGACCCCTGTTGCTTAACACATCCGACAGCACTCTAGCAGGTCATTTGAAGGCCACCAAGGCTATCTTCACCATTTCCATGTTGCCTTCGATATTGTCATTTGGGGTTCTGTTGTTGAGAGAGCTAGGAATTATTATGTGATCCCCCTCAGCAGAACACCATGCTCAGTGGCACATATGTCATGATGTACGTACTTTCTACTAAGCTTATAGGGTCATTTGTGCAGTGATATCATAATGATGGTGTCTTTTTCAGGAAAGGCTTCCATGTGTCTTGTCAGGTAGCAGTAATGGTGGCTTGTAGGCATTCAAATCACATCAAATCAAAAAGGCACTCAACTTTCCTTCTCAACTTTTCTTACGAGCCTGAACCTTGCATAACAAAATCTACATGCTCTGCAGGGCACGTTTAGTCATAAAAAAAATTTAAAAAACCTTTAAACTTTTTCTTGACTTTTTCTTTCAAATTGGCGGTACAGCAGCCACTCACTGCAAACAAAATTCCGACATACCAGTCACGTTACGTTATCCATGCTAGCAAATCCACTGTACCGCGCACCCGGAGGGCGTATAGCCGAGCTCACCACACACCTTTAAATATGAAAATGACAGTTCTCATAATAAAAGTATAGCACCCTTTTTTCCTCCCCCAACCCAGCCCTCCCACCCAAGAATCTCATTAGGGTGTGGCCTCTTCGACTCTCTTCCAGGGGCCCCACATCACAAATTTCTGCTGGCAGCCCTGTGCCTGATACACTAGTGTTTTAGCCATAATGCACCAATCCAGATTGGACTCCCAGGCCCCATAGTCTAATGGCGCCTCTTGTTGGGCTTCTATGTGTCTTTGCAGAAGATATATCAGTTATCGAAGTTATTGGCTGCCTAACAACTCATATTTCTCCTGAAGTTCAGCAAATGTTATTATCTCATTCCCTTATCCAAATATCCCCCATTTTGGAGATTCCTAGCAGGTCCCATTTTATGCAATCCTCTATGTTTCATAGTCCCCTCAGCGTTCCACAGAGGGGGATTTAGCGTCAACCTGCTCTTCCAGCCCTGTGCCTTATTAGCCTTATGCCATAGTTAGACCACCAGACCGTTGTGGTTGGTAATTATGTCATCCCCTCTTCGCTGTATAGTAGTCGGACATATCCCTCTGGGCTCATGGACCGCATATCTGCCACCACTGAGGATTCCTGTTGAGAGGAGAAGGCCCAGTCATTAATCACTTACAGTTGTGTCACCCAATAAAATAGACGTAGGTCGGGGAGGCGATTCCTCCTTCCAGGGGCTTTATAGTGCGGAATGTTCAGGCAGTCCTCAGTGTTCCACCATCCCACAAGAGGCCTCGGGTTTCGTCCGCTACTGGCTGGAAAAACCCAGCAAAGATGTCAAACGTGGCATTTTGGAGCACATAGAGGAATTTCAGCAGCTAAATCGTTTTGTAAATGGCAGCTTTACCCATGAGAGAGAGTGGCAGTTTCCTCCAACAGTCCGCATCTATTTTATGGGAGTCAAATATTTTCGTGAGATTTTCCTTGATGAATAGGTTACGATCTCCCAAGATACCGGACGTCTTGAGGTTGCCACTTGATAGGGTAGTGCCAAGCCCCTTTCTACTCTTCCACCGACAAAGGTAATACAATTGACTTATGCCAATTGATCTTAATCCCGGAGTAAGAATCAAACACCTCTAGCATTTCCAGCAATCTGGGAACAGATTGATTCTGGTCTACTAAATACAACAGTATGTCTTCGGCTTTTGAGGAGACAATGTACCCCCACTCTGGGTCCCATCTTATGCCCCTGATCAGCGCGTCTTTCTGCTGCCAGCTGGCTAGAGGTTCAATCGCTATCGCGAAGTCTAAGTGGGTATCCCTGCCGGGTTCTGCTTCCCAGGCTGAATTGCCCGGAGAAGGCCCTGTTCGATCTTACCCTAGCTATGGGGTCTTTGTGTAACAAATTCACCCAGGTGAAGAACTACGGGCCTACCCCCATTTTATGCAGTATCGCCATTAGGTAGGGCCATTCCACTGAATCAAGCGCCTTTTTGACATCTAGAGAGAACAGAATGGCTGGCTTGGCAATCTGGTTGCATCACGGCAGGCATCTGGCCAGCGTACCAAGGTTGTGGCTTGTTGCCCTGTAGGCCATAAAGTCGAATTGATCATGGGCCACCGATGTATCCATCACTTGTAGCAGGCGAGTGGCCAGTACTTTTACCAAGATCTTGGTTTAGAGGTTTAACAGCAATATTAGACGATAGGTGACACCCTCCTCCTTTGGCTTCCCTGGCTTTTGGAGCATAACTATTGCAACCTTTCTTGGGTCCTTTGGCAGGTTGGTGCACATTGATTATTGGCAGTCCACTCTTGCTGGTCCCTATGCATGCCTGAACAGATAGTACACAGAAACAGAGACCACAACTATACTGGATACTGAAAGTGTACCCCTGCAGTGGCAGAATCTAATTTCCTATTTCAGATGTTGGATGAGATGCAAGGGGCCAGAACAAAGGAATGAATGGGGTGTGATAAGTCACAAACCTGAAGACATTGGGATAATGATATAGAGGGAAATAATGACAAATTCTAAACCCTCTCTCTCTATTTAGGAATATAGTGATTCTATGCCTGAAAGTGCTATGCCCTCAAAGGCTTTGGGTGCCAACCCACACCGATTAACAGCAACTACTAGTTCACTGAAGTTGGCTGGATCAAAATATTACATCATACCCTACCACCCCGACGTGGCAAGATCGCATCCTCTGTGTCTTGGAAAACGTTTTCATGGAGGTCTCTCTGGGATCAAACTTTCTTTCCTTTTCGTAGTCTCTCAGATATTCTGTGAAGGCATCAGGGTTCAAAATAAACTATCCACAGTTGGTGGCCATGGCAAGGAAACGTCACATACCTGCAATATTCTGTAGCATTACTAGTCATCTTGATATTTTTGATGTTCTGGGGATCTACACTCAACCTTTTCTCTGAAAAGACACAGCCAAAGTACAGAAGGTGATCATTCAGGAACTTATGTTTCTTC
Source organism: Lissotriton helveticus (assembly GCF_964261635.1). Classification (NCBI taxonomy): domain Eukaryota; kingdom Metazoa; phylum Chordata; class Amphibia; order Caudata; family Salamandridae; genus Lissotriton; species Lissotriton helveticus. Next base: position 795,697,485 of record NC_136072.1, read on the forward strand.
TGGTGGAATCTTAGGCCATAGTCAGATGTCCTTTGCAGCACACCCTTCGAGTGGTAGTCTTAAATGTTATCGACAAATGTTCTGTCACATAAAATTTCACTTTGACTTGGTGTTCTTCGTGTTATGATATTGTTTAAAAATTGCAACGGCTCAGGTTTTTCAGAAGCATACATTCTAGTGACTTAGCTTTCATTGATTTGTTCTACTTTGTCCATGACAGTTTCTGATGCCCCAGTGTCAATCAGTGCAGATGCATCTAAACCCTGGATCATCACCTTGAATTTTGACTGTGATGTTCTCTGTTTCACAGTGAAATCAATAAATATATGGAAGGTTATTTGGCCCACTCTCCACAGTCTGCTGTGATTGTGCACACTTTGCATGGGGTAACTGTGAGAAAGTGAGTTTCTGTTGCAGTACCCCCCCCACTTTTTGCCTGATACCTGATGCACTTTTCCTTGGTGTGCAGTGGGTCCCTGCCAATCAGGTACCCAAGGCCTGTGTTCCTTCCCTAAAAACTGTACTAAAGCCTAAACCCAATTGGCATCTCTGGCCACCTGTCAGCCCCTAGTAAATGGTACCCTAGGTACCCAGGGCATTGTGACCAGAGAAGACCCCTAAGGGCAGCAGCATTTATTGTGCCACCCTTAGGGGCCCTGTACCCTGACACACACACACTTCCTTTGCAGGCTGAGTGTCCTGGTGCAGAACTAAACAAAGAGTCGACATGGCACACATCCCTGTGTGCCAGGCCCACAAACTCACTGCCCTGGCATACATCAGCCACCCCTCTAGCTGGGTGCCCTATGCCAGTGGTGTGGGCACAGGTGCATGAGCCCAGTGCCCCTACAGTACCCAGGGCCATTCCTGGGCACTGTAAGTGCAGTGATGCCATTAAAAGTATATGGTGCTGGGAGGTTGTCATTACAAACTCCACAGCACCATAATGGCTACAATGAAGGCTAACAAGTTTGATATCAAACTTCTCAGCACATTAAACCCACACTGATGCCAGTGTGTGATTTAATGTAAAATGCACTACAGAGGGCATCTTAGAGATGCCCGCTGAAACCTAAACCTACAATCCACGTCTTGTCTGAGAGGCTGCCTAGGCTGCCACACAGCAGACATGTTGCTGGACCCCTGGGTGGAGAGCTCCTGCTCTCCTGGGCCTGCAACAATGCACATCCTGGGACGAGGTGCCAAGTCTCCTCCCCCAGGATGGGCAGGGGAAGCCTCAAAGGCATTCTGCCTTTGTGAGCTTCTCCAGACCACTTGCTGTAATCAGCAACTGGCCCCCACCAGTTCTGACCCCCACTCTGGCGGGAAGACAGAAGGGAAATCCTATGTCAGAAAGGGTGGTGTGCTAGCCTGTGCCAACTCCACCCCTCAGGTGGGAGAGGTGAGGTGATGCACGACACGGGCTCCGGACATCTTGAAGATGGGGAGCCCTGCCCAATCACAGCTAGGTTCCTGCCCCCCTCCCACAGGAGAGGAGCAGGCTAGGGGGTGTACCCAACCCAGGAAAGGGACCCGTTGGTCCCTGCCCTTGCCCTACTTGTAACGCCCCTAAATTTAGTATTTAGGGGCACCCTGAACCTTTTTCCACAGATCCAGATTACAAAACAAGAAAGAAGATCAAGGAACAAGAAGACCTGCTGTGCAGCTGCTAAAAAGAGGAAGACGCCAACTGATTTGGACCCAGCCCTACCGGCCTGTCGACCCTCGAACCTGCTCCTGCTAAACCCCGACGTCTCCAGTGGTCAGCAACCTCAAAAACCCCAGAGGACCTGACTGCCTTGTGACTCTGACTACCTGGGACTCCCACGAGCAGTGGTACTGCTCAAAGCAAGTAACAAGCCCTGGCACCAGCCCAGAACCGCGAACCATGCACACTGTGAACCCGCCAAGCCTGGCTTGTGCCAGAGTGAATCATTAGCCTGAGGACGTCCCCCTGGCGATTCTGACCTGAAATCCAGTGCCCAAGGACCCTCCTCGACGACCCCGAGGACACCTGCAGCCTCAGGACAAGGGACCCCTCCAACCGCGACCAGCAGGGAGTAAGATTTCCTGACCTCAAAAGACACCCCTGCACCCGGCACCCCACGGCCCCCTGTGCCCAACTCCTGGGTGCCTACCTATCCTCCAAGATCCCAACTTACACCTCAAAGTGTTGGTCGCAACAGAGGATCCTCCGTCCCCGAGCCTGCAGCCTTTGTTCCCTGTTCAAGATCTCCATTGAATAACTTTGAGCGCCCGATGGCTCAAAAGCACCCTGCACCCAGCCGCCCGTGTGCCCGTGGCAGTGCAACCTTTGTCCTTATCTACTTCCCCATTTGCCCTGAGCAAGTGACCAGGAACCCAGCTCCCACAGCTGCGTGGCCTGCTAGCCAGCAGCCACCAACCGAAGGCCCCCTGCCTCGCATTGGATAACATTGGGCCTAACTACCTCTGCACCCGGCTGCCCCTGTGCCGCTGAGGGTGTACCAACTGTACCTACCTGACCCTGTTGGACCCCTGAGTCTATGCCCAGAACCTTAACTTCACCTGTCGAGTACTCACCTGAAAACCGATAACTCACTTTCCTGCCATAGGATAACATTGACTGGTTTGACTCGAAAAATCTTCTAAGTGTGAAGTTTTTAAACTCTAAAATATTCCTATGAAATCAACTGAATACCGAATTCCAAAGTACTCACCTGTGATCAAGAGGGAAGCCAGTACTGTACCTTGTAGCTCAGTACTGAACTGCAAAAGTAATCCTAACAGGGTTTACTAGTAACCTGAATTTTCTCCATAGGAATCCAGTGCCTGCTTTTCTATTACATTTCTTCTGTCTAATTTTGAAAACTTGAAATATTCCTTAAAAATCGTACCTACTACTGAAACGTAAATACTTACCTGTCTCAAGTAGAGACCCCAGTGCTGGACCTAGGAGCCCAGTACTGGATTACAAAAGTAACGAGAACGTACTTTACCTGTAACCTGAACTTTCTCCCATTGGATAACATTGCTAGATTTTCACTGAAAAGTTTCTAAGTGTGAACTTTTAAAATACCTTTTTATTCTTTAAAAATCATTGCAATAACTAAAACGTTTTTCTAAACGGTTTTCAGCTTGGACCCCAGGACTGAATCTAGGATACAGTCCTGGAGTTACAAAAGTAATCGATAAAGTAATCAGCTGCCTTTATGTAGAAAAACCCATTGAGCTCAATGTTAAATGGTGTTTAGAATTGTGTTGCCTACTGCAACCATTGTACCTATTGTGTTTACAAAGTTTATTGCCTCTTTCAAAGTAATTACATGAGAGTACTCATATCGAGAAAAGAATATTTTGATGCCCGTTGGTTCTAAAAACAAAACAACTATATCTTTGGATATAAAAACAATTGACCTAGAGTTCAGTTCTTGAGTGTTTGCAACCTTTTGCTGACTGAGTGTGTAAAACAAATGCTTTACACTGTCCTCTGGTACTGCCATACTGCTCGACCAAGCTACCACTTTAGAGAGTAAGGTCAGACCTGACTTTAACCTCTGCTATACCTCTGGGGATTGTGGACTCTATAGACACTGTACCTTACTTTGGTCCAGTACATATAGAGCCACTTTCTCACAGTAACTGGTCACTTTTATTGGGATTTGTAACCATTTGTGCTTTGGCATACATGTGCAAAATGCATAATAAGTAAATATTCTATTTGCCTTTGACAGGCATCCATAGGGTGCATCTCGTTTCCACAGTGTCAGCATACGCAAATCTCATTGCTTGCTCTAATTTCTGCTAAACATCTCTGGGGAGACTTGCCTCCTGACGATTTGTCAATACTTTACAGTCTTTCCATGTGTTTAACTCTTAATTGACACCTTTGCCAGCGTACTTTCCATGGTTGTGGGCATCCATTGGATATCTTGTTTGACATCACCAGGATCAGCCCAGCTTTCAAGCTCATGCAACACTCCCATAGGACTAACCTCCTCCGTGCGGTTGACTTGCACCCTTAAATGATTTGTGCACATGCCTTCTTGTCTTGGCCATCATTCATTCAGATGTTGATGCTCGAATGTCCTAATTATGAGGGTTGATGCATAAGATTGGGACTGTCTGGGTCTTTGCAAGACTGAGTATTTCTAGGACTTAGTTAAAGGCTAATAAACAAATCTGCCAAAGACAATGATTTCAGGTTAAACCCGTAAAAGGTTATTCAAAGATGTAATCATTAGAAAAAGCGAAAACATAACTAGTTAGTCGTTTAGGAAATAACATGAACAAAATAATATTGCAAACAACAATATTCTGGAAACCAAGATACTTCTAGAGACACCCACTTCGTAATGCATTCTATTGGATCGGCTATGTATTACTAAGGCAACAAATTGGCATTTTATGTAACACAGCAATACAATGGTTTGCTGAGCTAATGAATGACATACACAGAACATCAGCAGGAAACCGTAGGAAGTTATAAAAAAAAGAAACATCCTTGTAATATTTGTTTTTTTTCTCGAGGAAGCAATGCACAGGAATCCTGTGCATTGCTTCCTCGAGAAAAAAAACAAATATTACAATAGAGACACGTACAGTTGAGGCTTCTTTCTCAATGATTTGCCTCAAATGAAAAAAAAACCCAAGCAGGGATTTAGAGAGATAAAGGATTGCTCCTCTCACACAATAATCATGAAATATGACTCTGCACATCTGAATAGCTGTCAATAGCTAAGGCCTAGTCATGCTAACTGAAGCACGTTTAAATTATTATTTCTAAATAGTAAAAACTCGCCTACTCAGTTCTGCAAGAAAATGTTCAAGTGATTCCCCATTTCTCTGCTTAAAACTGTTCATTGTTTGGGTTCAGTTGAGGATTGCCGGGCAGCTCCGTTATGTCACTGTCCTCATCTCCCCTATGTTTGGAATATTTTGTAAATTTCCTCTCCTGCGTGGTGTTGAGCAACAGCCAACGTTTTACCCGCAGTTGTCTCTCTCGTCACTAAAATAGTTGCTTACTCTTCTCCAACTCATCTTCCACCTGTCGTGGGGGCTGCAAGTTGACTGTGTGGGGGAAGGGCGTTCGCCCCTTGCTTGGAGCATGAGGTATCCTCTCCAAACCCGATCCTCACACCCTAGCAGGAGCCCCCAGAGCAGGTTGGCATCACGCCTCACCACTGACCAGCAGCTGCCGTTAACATCGCGTGCACGCGCCTCAGATCAGCTCCCGCACATTGGACCGCCACACTAAAGTGGTGTTCGAGTGCGCAGGCGCAGAAACCCGACCCGGCTCGTCACCAACGTTCTGTCCTCGCGGCCAGCAAGGCCGCAAATATCCAAGCACACACAATCCACACATGCACCAAGTCTGTCTTGTTGGGACCGGGGATCAAGAACATCCGGTCCCTTTTTCACAAAGCCGAGTGGAATATATGACGTTACAACGAATTCCGTTGCAACGCATGCCTTTACCACGCATGCGTTACAACGGAATTCGTTTACCACGCATTACATTTACCACAATTACTAGCGTGGTGACGTCATACGTCGTTAAGAGAAAGCGGAAGTTTATTTTCCGTTTTCTCTTAAACGACGCTGATACCCGACGTGACTTCAGGTGAGTTTCTTTTTTGGGGGGGAGACCCCCCCAAGCCCCCCTTTTTTTTCTTTTTACCTTTACCACATATACCTTTACTACAAACCTCGTAGTAAAGGTATGCGTGGTAAAGGCTTTCGTGTTAACCACGCATGCGTTGTACTGCATGCGTGGTTAACGATTTCGTTGTAAAGGCTTCGTTGTAATGGCCGTTTCCCAGCCGAGTCCTGACACCACGTGCTTGTGTGTGTGCCTACATACGTGTCACCATGTACTGACGTCAGCTACGAGGTCCGAGTGAGCCAATCCGGAAGAACAGACCTCACTTGAGCCAGTCAGTGACTGCCTGTGCTCCTTGGTCAGATGGGAGGTACTTTACTCCTATGGTCCCTGCTGTCATTGATCCACCGTTATGTTTTCAGTCATATATTTATAGTAAGGATTCGTATTAATTTGCCAAATTACATTTTTTTAGGTCAGGCTTCCGTCTGAGGATGGGGGTGTTGTGTATTTCTCAGCAGCAGGGCAAACGCAGAACCAGGATGCACATCCAGCAAAGATTCCATCAAAGTATGCATACTCCGACATGTATCCTGAGAGACATTCCATGTTTAATGCATCACCTTGTACAGTTGCTAAATACTGGAGGACACTGCCATCTAGTGCACACAATGAGCACAAAAAAATGCTCCTGCTTTAGCAACAGATGGGATGCGGAGGTACTGATGATTCACAAACCTTTTCTGTGAAAAGTTGTATCTACTCCTGGTGCTTTAGGACTAACGCATAAAAAAAGTTTCTGGAGAAGCCTGTCTACGATTAAATCACAAATAAAACAGCTTTGTAAATTAGGTGTGAAATTCAGAAGTAATTCACACATTAAACATGAGCGTTACAACTCTACAATTCCGAAGGCCCTCAATTGGTTTCAATGTACAGCCAGTGCTTTAAATGGGCCGGTACTGTCCGGTATTGAGTACCGGCACTTTTCAATTTTGAGAGGGAGAGTACCGGCACCTCTCAAGAGAAATGTGTGGGGATGAAAGAACCACTCTTCAGGCCGAGATACTTGCAGGATTATTTATTATATACCCGGAGCGCCGGGAGACAATCTGCTTCTCATCTAGCGGTAGGCGCCTATGACAATATGGCCGCCTTCCGCTTCCTGTTTGTCCGCTTCCCTTTCCGGGCGACGGACAACTAGACCGTCACCACATCTCCCCCCTTTATGCAACAATAACAAAATCAATAAAGTCCTTACTTGCAGTCCATATCATAGTCTTTAAACTTCTCCGGTACCTTTACCACTCTTCCCACTCTGGTTCTCACCGCTTCAGTACCACCTCCGTCTCCTGGCCCTTCCTTGTCCTTTCTTCTCCCGTTGCTTTCACTTTCTCTGTCTCGAACTTCCTCGTATCCTTCTGCTTCGTATCCGCTTCTCCCCTCTTCACTCATGCCACATTCTCCATCGCTGTCTTCCACTTGCCGACCTCCTTCTCCTACATTCTCTATTTCCCTTCTGCTACTTTCTCTTCCACTTTCCTCTTTTACTTGCTGAGTTCCTTCATCCATGTCATTTCCCCAACTCAAGATTTTGCTGCACTTGGCCATCCTGTCCATTGACCACACCTTTCCATCACTGAGTAGGGCAGACCGGGTGTAGGGTTCCAGTACTTGCAATGGTGGTGAAAACTTGCTCTCCCCTTTCTTCTTGAGGATTGCCAGTTTAACCCTCACCCAATCTCCCTTTTCCAGTTCTGCTCCCTGAACGTTGCGTCTCTTGTTATAGTGCTTTGTATACACTTCTTGGGCTTTCTCTAAGTTCCTTCTGACGATGGCTGGTGACCACTTACTTTGCACCACTAATTTCCTCCATGCCATGTTGTCCTTCGTAAAGGCATCTCTTCCTCTCAATACCTTAAATGGGCTGTATCCTGTGCTGCCTGGTGTGATGCGATAGGCCCAGATCATTTTCTCCAATTCCTTCTCCCAGTCCATACCATCGTTTATAGCCGCTTGAATGGTGCCCATGATCACCCTATTGAATCTTTCCACTTGACCGTTTCCGGCAGGGTGATAATTGGGCGTGTGGTTCACCTCTATGCCATTCCTAGCCGTGAATGCGGTCCATTTAGCTGACGTAAATTGCGGCCCATTGTCACACGTGATTCTTTTCGGGATGCCTTCTCTGCCGAACGTGGTGCGTAGGAAACGTATCACTGCTTCCGTGTCCACATTTTCCATTACCTCCACCTCCGGCCACTTGGAATATTTGTCTATTAGAACTACAGCGTACTTCTGTGCACCTTCTTTGTTGAGAACTGGGCCCATGATGTCCACAGAAATCATTTCCCATGGCCCCTCCGGAACAGGAAATCTTCCTAGAGGTGGTCTCAACAAGTTCTGTGTTTTATCTGCTTTGGCGCACGACTCGCACTTCCTTACATGTCTTTCAATCTGGGCATCAATGGCCGGCCACCAATACGCTTGTCTGGCTAGGGCTTTTGTCTTGGTGATTCCCTGGTGTCCTTCGTGTAGTAGTTTCATCAGGTGCTCTATTATGCCTTGTGGAGGGACCACTTTGTCGCCTCTGAGCAAGAAAATGGGGTTGTCTGCCAACAATAGTTCTTCCCTCACTTCCCAGAATTTTCTCAATTCTTCCCTGAGATGTCTCTTCTCTGGCCACCCATGGACCACGTATCCTTTGATGGCTTCTAAGTCTACGTCCTCTCGGTATGCTTCTTCCCACTCCTGGGCACCGATCACTTCCTCCGTATCCTGAATGGTGGCTACTACATAACCTTCCCACTTTTGTGTCTCTCTTACATCCACTGCTTCCATTGCTGCCGCTCTGCTCAGGAAGTCCGCCACTTTGTTCTGCGGTCCAGGGATGTGTTCCACTTCGTAGACGAAGTCCAACAGCCTGAGAGTCATCTTTGCAATTCTGGGTGTTGCATGAGCATGGCCGCTTGAAGTCAGCACTCGGACCAACGGCTTATGGTCTGTTCGGACCAAGAATTTCGCTCCCCATAGGTACTGTCTGAAGCGCTCCATCGCCCAGACCACTGTCAACATCTCCTTCTCCACCACACTGAACTTCTCCTCGTTGGGTGCAAGCGACCTTGAAGCGAAACTGACCGTAGAGATGTCCCCATTTCCTGATTTCTGCATAAGGACGGCTCCTAAGCCCCGGTCACTGGCATCCGTGGTGAGGATAGATTCCGCACTTGGGTCGAACCCTTTCAGGGGAATGGCAGAGCCCATTTCTTGTTTCAGTGCTTCGAACTCAGCCTGTTCCTCTTGACCCCATACAAATTTGTTCTTTTCCTTCAGGAGTTGACGTTGGAGATGCGTTTTCGTGGCAAAGTGAGGAATAAACTTACTGTAATATTCGGCCATCCCCAGGAATGATCGAACATCCTCCTTTTTGGTAGGAGTGGGAGCGTCCTGAATCGATTTCATGTTGTCCTTTTTCGGCAGTATCCCGTGTTCGCTCACCTCGTGCCCTAGGTACGTGACCGATGTCAGCCCAAACCTGCATTTTGTCCATTCCGCTGTCAGGCCGTTCTCCTGTAATGTCCATAGAACGACGTGGAGCTTCTCGTTGTGGTCTTGTTTCGTCTTTCCCATCACTAAGATGTCGTCTTGGAAAAACTGCACATTCTCTACACCCTTCAGCAATCTGTGCATAAGTTTCTGAAAGACAGCCGCTGCGGATGCAAGTCCGAAAGGCATTCTCACAAATTCATAGCAACCGAACGGTGTGATAAATGACGTGAGATGGCTGCACGAGGAGTGAAGTTTTACTTGGTGGTAGGCCGATGACAAGTCTATCGTGGAAAACCACTTGATGTCCTTGGTCCTTGCTAGCATCTCATTAATTCGCGGTAGAGGAAATTTGTCGATCACAATGTTTTTGTTCAGTTCTCTTAAGTCGACACACAGCCGCACTTTGCCATTTGGCTTTTGGGCTACCACCAGTGGAGAAAGCCATTCGGCACTTTCTATGGCTCTGATCACTCCCTCTCTCTCCAACCTATCCAATTCGGATTGCACCGCGTCCCTGCTGCGGAAGGGAATGTTTCTCACTTTGTGCACTACTGGTGTCGCCCCCTCCTTCAGCTTTATGATGTGGGTGTACTTCGCCAGCTCTCCGATTTGCCCATTGAATACTTTGGGGTACGCTCTCTGCCAGGACTCTTCGTCATCTCTGTTGTCCATATCCATTAGTAGTATTTTTTCAATTCCTCCTGGGTTGAGTTGTATTCCCAGTGCTCCTTGGTCCTTCCAGCTCAGTACCGAGGGGCCTTTCTCAGCGATGTATAACTTGCACATTGCATGACGACCATGGAACTCGAACAGGAGGGGACAATACCCCAACATGGGAATTCTTTGCCCTGTGTACGTGACTGGTCTCAAATCCATCGGGTGTAGTGTCTCTTTGATCTTGGTAGCAAACTTTTCCTCCCACACTTGTCATTGAACTATGGAGATGGGTGCTCCACTGTCAGCGATCATTTCCAGTGGTATCCCTCCAATGTGCATGTTCAATCTGGGCTTGTCTGTACCTTCTCCCTCCATTTCCAGCACCTGGACATCGATGTATAGGAACTCTTCCTGGTCTTCTGCGTCTTCTCGATCTTCTGCCTCTTCATTTCGTTCCTGGTCAACATACCTGACCATAGCTCCTTTGGGTTTTCTGCGGCACACCTTCTCATAGTGTCCGAACACGTTACAGTATGAGCACTTTGCCCTGAATGCTGGGCACGCTTTGTCATTTGCCATGTGCCCGGTGCTGCCGCACCTGTAACAACTCAGCTTGCTGCCCTTATTCGATCTGTTATCTGTCGGAGTAAAGTTGTTGTTGTTGTTGGTGGATCTTCTTCCATCTTGATTCCTCTGCGGATCTCTCTGCCTCGGTCGGTCACTTCTAGCCGGTGCAATGATCCTGCATACCGTTTGTGTTCCTCCTGCCTCTTTCTTGGCCGCTTGCGCACAACGTTTTGACATTTCCGCCTTTTTCACCATAGCCCATATCTCTTTGAGAGGAGCATCCCCGTTTACCCAAAGTTTTTCCTGGACATGGGAGCTGGTAGTGTGCATGATAATCTGGTCTCTAATTAGCTCGTCATGCAGCTTGTCAAACTTGCACGTTAGGGCCAACTTTTGCAGGGCCACGACATACTCATCCACCGTTTCACCAACCTTTTGTGTCCTTTGAAAGAAATTGTATCTGTCGATTGCGACACAGACGACTGGTCTATAGTGGGCGTCGAGGTCTGCGAAGGCGTGACTAAAGACGTCTGTGTCCGTACCATCCCTCTCACCTTTGACGATGGTGTCGTAGATCCTGATCCCTTCGGGACCTAAGTTGTGTAAAAGTATTTTTTTCCGTCTCATGCTGGAGAACTGAGCGTCGCCTTCTTCCTCCAGGGCATCAAGATAATTGAGGAAATACCTTTTCCAGTCTTCCCATTTCATCTCCGGTTCCCCGCTCTTCGTCAGAAACGGCACCAATTGGGTGAGGGAAGACTGAGTCGCCATCCTGGAAGTACTTCGTCGACGAGCTTGCACGGTGATCTGCCGACCCGGTGGGCTCCCCGGCGTGTGTTGTACTGCGGAGTCGCCTTCGTTGGGGTCACTGGCACTGTCCTCACCACTCTCCCTGGTCGAGGGCTCAGGCGATGCCCGCTGAGCCTCCCTTTTGGCCGGATTCGCTAAACTGGTAGCTGCCGCGTCTGGCTGCTGCTCCGCCAGGGTGCCTCACTATGCCCACACTGCCGGGAGCGGAATGCACCGTTGCACTATGCGTTCTATCCACTATTGACGCACTCAAAAGCAAACACTGGCACTGAATTTCTTGGATTTGCCTGTGCTTGTTTTTTTTTGTGTGTGTTTTTGATATGGCAAACACTGTAAAGTAGAACAGGGTCTTGCCTGCGCCGTGCAATCCTTGGGCGAGTGTCCCGTTCGAACGGTAGGGCGTTTCCCGTTTTCGCGCCCTTGCCGATGCTCTCCCGCCTCCTCTGCCGCGCTCCGGGCTGGAGCGGCGCCGAGCCGAGTCCAAATGACGGGGCTTGGGGCGCCGGAGTGTGCGCGGGCTATTCTGCTGCCCTCGTCGCCATTGTGGGGATGAAAGAACCACTCTTCAGGCCGAGATACTTGCAGGATTATTTATTATATACCCGGAGCGCCGGGAGACAATCTGCTTCTCATCTAGCGGTAGGCGCCTATGACAATATGGCCGCCTTCCGCTTCCTGTTTGTCCGCTTCCCTTTCCGGGCGACGGACAACTAGACCGTCACCACAAAATGTTATAATGGTAATTGGAGAGTACCGGCACTTCTCAGAAACAAGTAGCTTATTGGTGTCCATTATACACCCTATTCAGCTCGGAGGTCCAAACTCGATCACGATCATATGATCAAAGGCTTGTAGCACCGCAAATAAAGACACTCGGCAATGTACTTCTGCTAATAGCTTTTCATGATCTATTATAGAAATGTTTTCTTAGATTGAATGTATTTACATGTGATGCAGCGGCCAGGGCAGCTGACTTCGGAGCACAGAGCTCACAGGGCGATCGCCGGCGGCAGATCACCTCAAAGCACCATGTGACTCTGGGCAATAGCTCTCTTAATTTCCACGACGGCCCCCAGCGTCTTGAGACCCATATGGGTGAGTAGTTTGCGCTTTACAAATACCGGATTTACGATTTTTTTTATCCCTCATAATTCTGACCAGTGCTTTAAATGGAGATATAGAAGAGCTTATACTCACTCACAATCTAGTGTACCTGTTTGCTCCTGAGAAGTGCTGATACTCTGCGATTAAGTGTATTGAAGCACTGTTGAGTAGTGCAGGTACTCTCGTTTTCAAATTAAAGAAGTGCATGCAGGTACTTCAGTTCCGGACAGCACCTGCCCATTTAAAGCACTGATTCTGACTCGTTAGGGCCTCATTTTTTATCATAACTTCCCAACGCGTTTTGACCAGTGCTTAATTTGTGAATAAATAGGTGCCAGGGCTCTCGCCAGGAGACCATTGCAGCTTGCGCCACACATTGCCCCTGCCATGCTGCCAGTAATAGCAACAACAAACTACTAACCATCACACTCCTTCAAGTGTGATAATTCAGACTATTCCAGACCCCCAAAGCTATAAGAATGGCTTGAGCTGCTGGTAATAGTAATTTTTAATGTATATTGAATTTATAATTGACTGTTGTTGTGGTCATCTGAGACAGCGCCTCCTTGTGGCAGACTCTCACAAGCCCCATTAACAATTAAGTGTCAGTGCCGAGCACCGGAAACCACAGGCTCAAATTAAGCACACTTTACTATCTCCTGATCAGGGGAGCATCAATGACTAAATAAACGCACTATGATGAAAAAATTAAACATAATATTAATCATGTGTCAGATTACGTTCCAGAATGGGGCCTGCCATATTGATTGTTATCATTCGAATGGCACGTGCCGGCGTCAACACCCTAGAAGTCAAGTGGAAGTGAACTTTGTTGAAGTGAGTAAAACCAAATGGGGGGTCAAAAATGCAAATTCAGAGATGTTTTAAGGCATGGGCAAAGTGGACTTTGGCCCAGGGCCCCAGCCATTCTGGGTCCCCCCTGATAGGACCAGCTCTGTTCTGCAGAGAGTCTTGTCTGATGACCTTGAATATTTTTTAACTTATTGTTTTAAATACTGTTTGCCTTTATTTTTTAATGTGGGTGATGTGTGAGAGTCTAGTACAGACATTTTGCAGAGAAATGTTGCGTTTATGTTTCATTCAACATCAGTGGTCAAAGTGTGTGGGGGGGGGGGGGTGTGGCTTGCAGCCGGCAATGGTGGCTGCCTGAACTGAGAGCTCCGTAACTGAGCTGTAAATAATCCTGATAATCGGCGCCCGGGACCCCCGAATTCACGCATGACGAAAGATAAAGGGAAGACCCTCACCTGAGCCGTTGAACGGAGGACTGGGGAGCTCTGAGAGGCCCGCTGGGACACGATAGAGGACTAGTCGGGGTCCACAAAGAAGAGCCTAAAATGGCGACCGTGCTGCGGGGCCGGAGACCTCTGGCTCTGCATGGCGGACATTAGCGCCGGAGCAGCGAACCCCCTACCAGCAGCTGTGGCGCTCGGCAGCGAGGATCGGGGGTGTTGCAGCCTCGGGGCACTAGATCTGTGAGGGAGAGCCAGCGTTGCGGGAGCAAAACGAGGAAAGGGGGCCATGTTGATGTCCCGTATCTCTATGCCGCTGCGGAGCTGAACGCGGCTGTGGACTGTCGGGACTCCCGGGGCGGTGCAGGAGATTGGTCCTGATAGTGGCGAACCTTGAGCACTGAGAAGTGAGGCTGGAGGAGGGAACACCAGGGCTGGCCGAGGGGACTGGAGAGATGGGGGCTGGCGGCGCCTCCCGGACCTTACGCCTGAACTGATTGCCGTACCCGGAGCTGGGGACGGAGACGACACCTGCAGCGGTCCCCTGAGACATAGCAGACCGCCACGAGAGGAGAAGTGGAGAACGGACGGGGACGCTTTTGGTGCGTCCGAGACCGATATCCGTGCCTACGGGGGCCCCCCAGGCTGGTCGGAGGAAACGGGCCGGATGCGAGGAAGTGCCGATCCTGAGCGGCAGTGACACTGCGACTTTTGTGCGGCTCATGCGGAGCCGAGTGGGGACTTCTGCGGAGGCTTCGGACGTGGAGCGTCCCCCTGTGCTGGCAACGATGTGGAGGCCGGGGACTCCGGTTGCGGGTGAACAAGATCTGGGCTGCGGGCTGTGTCCGGACCTGCGGGGCCGGGAGCCCGCCGCTGCTGCTGAAGGTACAGAGCAACACTGTAAGGGGAACACTTGTCAGGCGGTAGAAGGAGTGACACGCAGCCATAGAACCTGGTACTGCCTGCGTGCGTCGGGTAAGGAGTCCCTCATTCTGGCGAGCCTGTCCAGGGGGCTGAGGAGGGGTGCAATCCTAGAACGCTGCTGGACTGGAGCCTGAAGAGCACCTCCTGACCGGGACTGGGCGCGCTGGTAGCTGTGCCTGAACTACAGCGGAGATACTTCCTTTACTGAGAGCTGCCCAGGGGATACGGCGGCGGCGACGCCTCCCTGTGCCCGGGTCCAGCGGGAGCGGCTCAGCCCCCACTGAGTGGAGGGATGTTGGGGAAGCTGGCCCTGGGGTCTCAGCACAGACCAGAGAGGGGGCAGAGGCTGTCAGAGGCGAGAGGCACGGAGTGCTGATGCTAGGAGGGGGCTGTTGATCGGGGAGTCGAGCCGCCTTAGCGTGATACCCGAGGAGTGGATCCGGCCGCCGCGGACTTGCTAGACGCTCAGGAGGAGGGGAGGCATACAGGCCCAGGACACACGGGATCACCCTTTGGTGCAATACTTTGGAGCGCCCATAGTAAAGACCGACGCGGCTTTGAACAAGCTATCACTAGTCAAAGATGGGGAAAACAAAAGGCCCTAAAGGCGGGAGCCAGCTGACCACTGATGAAGAAACACCTGACCAGGAGGGGCGAGAAGAGCCTGAGCACACACGAGACCCTCATCTACAACAACAACTTGATAAAATCCTGATGGCGATCACAGAAACCCGCACAGCGCTTCAACAGGACATTGCGCACGTAGCTACGGGACTGGGTCTGCTCAGGGCCGACCATGGCAAACTTTCTGATAGGGTCGCTGAGGTAGAAGACAAGATCAAGACTATGGAACCACAACAACAGAAACTTGGGGCAACTCTGACCGACGTGCTGGAACGAATGGACACCCTAGAAAAGAGGGCCGAGGAGGCCGAAGGCCGTAACCGTCGAAACAACATACGAGTAGTGGGACTGCCGGAAAAAATAGAAGGGTCAGACATGGTACTGTACTTGGAATCTTGGCTCAAATCAGTGGTGGTTCCGGAGGGATTATCTGCCTTCTATACGCTGGAGCGTGCGCATAGGGTGCCGGCCCGGCCGCCCCAGCAGGGCCGACCTCCGAGACCGGTGGTGGCCAGGTTGCTGCACTTTCGAGATCAGGACTTGATCCTCCAGAGGGCGAGAACAGACGGCCCATTCCAGATAGAGAACAGCAGGGTCAATATCTTCCCCGACTACACTTAAGAGACGCAGTGCCGCCAAACTTCTTTCTTAGCCATAAAGAGGGAGTTACGAACCGAGGGACTGCAATATTCACTCCTATTCCCGGCCAAGCTGAGGGTCATTGTGGACGGTAAAACATCCTTCTTCGACACCCTGGACGACGCCAGCGCCTGGTTGGAGCTTTACAAGACTGGGAAATATGGAGGCGAGCAGGGACCACGAATTGCGACTGCAAGCCTACAACAGCGAAAATCGGGGCGATTACGCAACAGGCGGCGAGGACTGAGGGGGCCCTCCACGTCCTAGACTGCAGAAGAAAGGCGAGATGTACTAACAGCAGTTACCACGATATCGGCTACACAGCGGACCCCATCGGAAGGTGGCACGGAATCGGATAAAGATAATTCCCAATCAGATTCTGAACACTCAGAGACGAACAGTGTCCGATTGCCGAAGGTCATGCCACAAACCGCTGTGGGTATGCTGAGTGAGAGTTAGATGACTCCGCAAAATTAAGTAGATGGGAGCTCGGAGCTCCGGCGGACTTCCCGAACGGACTTATCAAGGGAGGTTGGTTATTTGTATGCCGGTATGAGGTGGGGGAGGGAGTCTTGGGAAGCGCTAACGGCTGAGGCTCAATAGTTCGGAGGGGGTCCTGGGAGAGGGCGACCACCGGTTGGCTGCCAGCACCCCTTCATTGCCCCTTAGGCCTGCCCGCAGTGACTACTGATGGGCTTAGAGTTAAGTTACAAGTTACATTTGTTTGGACGGGAACTAGATGGTTGCTGCTAGGTCCTGTTCTTGGGAGGGGGGTAGTTAAGAGTTTCATGGGTAGTAAGGTGGGTGGGATTGTCACTGACACTGATGTGCTGAAACTGATCGGGGATGAATGGAATATGAGGCACAGGAAATTGTGGGAGAATGGGTGATTCTACCGACATGAGATGCATAACCTGGAATGTACGAGGGCTACACACTATGACCCGCAGACACAAAATACACACCTACCTGGTTAGGAGGGGGATTCATATCGCACTGTTACAGGAAACACACTTGACAAAAGCTGAAGGGGTGGCATTACAGCGCAGGTGGAGAGGCCAAGTATATAATACCACGTATTCTGCATACGCCAGGGGTGCGATGATATGGATAAGGGCAGGGGTTCCTTTTCAACTGCTTAAGCTGACAATAGACCCTGAAGGTAGGTTTGTGGCCATCGAAGGGAAACTACGAGGTAGAGAAGTGGCCTTCTGTAGCATATACGCGCCCAATGTCGACCAGCTCAATTTCCTGGCAAATCTGTCGGGGTCCCTGGCGCACTATCTCACGAGCCCACTAGTGATGGGCGGGGATTTTAACTCCATAACAGATGTCTCCCTGGACAGATCGCATCCACCCCTCCTCGACACCCTGGTGCACCGCTTAACCAAGGGGAGGCTAGATTGGCAGACAAGATGGGGGCTGATAGATGTCTCGCGAGTACACCACCTGCAGGGCCACGATTACTCCTATTTTTCGGGCATGCACGACCTGCACGTCAGGCTGGACGTAGTTTTGTGCTCCCCAGCAGTGTTGCCGACTATTGTGCGATCTGAATACTTGACTAGAACGCTGTCGGACGATAACCCCTTAATGGTCGCTATGCAGTGGGTGCCTGAGGTCTCGTGCATCCCCACTTGGAGACTGCGTCCTGAGACGCTGGATGACCCAATCTTCTCGGCCGCAATAGAGGAGGGTATTACTCATTATTTTGCAGAGAACGCTGGGACGACCGCAACAAGGGCGGTGGAGTGGGACGCCTTCAAGGTGGTTATCAGGAGACTCTGCATAGGAAAGCATGCAGGAGTACGGAAGGTGCTCCTAAGTGACTTGGTGAAAGCTGATGGCGCATCGCGAGAGGTAGAGCTGCTGCGACCCGCTCACCTGGAGTTACAGGAAAAGGTTTGCGCCGCGAAAGAGGTGGAGCGTTTGCGTAGTTTTGACTACAGAGCATACACGGTGAGAGCCCATGCAGAGGTGACAGAGCAGGAACTTTGCTGGCGGGGCTGGCCAACCCCATGAAAAGAAGCTCCCCCATAATGGCCTTAGACACTGCGGAGGGAGAAGAAGTTAACACCCAAAATGAGATTCTCCAGTGCTTCAAGCACTACTATGAAGCTCTCTATAAAAGCAGTTTGATGTCCGGGGACCCGAGCATAGACATGTTCCTCAGAGACTTACAACTACCAGTGATGGACCAAGAGCAGGCCGAAGAAATAGGAAAAGATATAGAAATAGGAGAAATACAAGTGGCCATTAAGCATATGGCCTGCAACAAAACCCCAGGGTTGGATGGACTGTCCATAGAGTTCTATGGGAAATACGTGGACCTCCTGGCACCAAGACTCCAAGAGGTCTATAGAGAAGCGAAGGAAACAGGGCGCCTGCCGCAATCAATGCGGGAAGCATTGATAATCCCGCTCTTGAAATCGGGGAGAGATGGCAGAGATGTAGCATCTTACAGGCCGCTGTCGATGCTGACGGCCTACTATGAGATATTGAGTAGTATCCTGGCGTCCCGATTGTTGCAACATATGATCACACTAGTCCATGAAGACCAAGCTGGCTTCATACCAACGAGAAACACGACTGCGAATATCCGATGACTGGTGCGCCTGCTGGGAGAAGACGACCTGGGGGCACAACAGCCGATGGTTCTATTGGTGAATATCGAAAAAGCCTTCGATAGTTTAGAGTGGGACTATTTATATACAGTATTGGGACGCTTTGTATTAGGAGACGAGTACTTACAATGGACTAAAATATTATATACATCGGCAGTAGCAAGAGTGAAAGTAGGCACGATGATTTCACCGCAATACCCTGTGGAGCGAGGAACGAGACAAGGGTGCTCGCTTTCCCCGCTATTATTTGCCCTAGCGGTAGAGCCACTCGTGGTGACAGCCAGAACGGGCAACTACTATAGGGGACTGCGAAGTAGAGACGGCCAACATTGCATATCTCTCTACGCGGACGAACTGTTGCTCTTTCTTGAGGATTCCGGCAACGCAATGGCAAGGGCTAAGAGACTGCTTTCGGTCTTCGGGGAGATCTCGGGACTGAGAGTGAACTGGCCCAAGACATGCTTATTCCCGGTGAGACAGGGGGAGACACAACCTACACAGATGCGAGCAGTGCGGTGGGAACAAACCTGCTTGAAGTACCTAGGAGTGCACATTTATCACAGGGCGGAGGATCTGCTGGACGGCAATGTTGGCCGGGGAGTACGAGCACTGAAGGGCAGTGTGGCCTTTTGGGCTACCCTCCCACTATCAGTCACGGGCCGCACAGCATTGCTCAAAATGATAGCGCTTCCTCGGATCCTATATTACTTTAGAACACTGCCAGTGTGGATACCCGGCACTATATTTAAGTTACTGAAATCAATGATAGTGGCCTTCCTTTGGGGTACGGGACGACGCAGAGTAGCGCTGACAACGCTTACGAGGCCGATGGCTGAGGGAGGTCTAGCGGTTCCGGATTTTGAACTGTATTATTTGGTGGCCCAGTTGCAGGTGCTCACACAAGAAATAGCGAGAGAATTCAGGGGACCAGGACTCGAGAGGACGGGAGGCGTCCCTCGCCATGTCCTTTCGTTTATAGCGTTACAACAGAAATTGGATCACAGGGCATTGACTCTGGAAGAGAAAACGCTTCGGCTCTGCTGGAACCGTTCTCAACGACTGGCGAAGGTAACACATCCGTATGCACCTGAAATCCCCCTGGGAATGGTGACGGCACTACCGCATGGTGGCGACTGGTCGCACCTGCAGCTCTGGGAGGAGGCGGGAGTCCAAATGCTGGGGGACCTATATGAAGACGGGGTTATGCTATCCTCTCAGGCTCTTCAGGAACGGTATGACTTGCCGAGAGGTGGCTTCCTGCTACACGCGGCATTGGTAACAGCAATACAAGCACATTGGCGGGTGGGGCTGACGGAGCCGGAGACAACGATGGCCTGCCAATATGTCATGATGACAGCAGGGACCTACAAAGCGGTCACGTGCCTCTACTCCAGGATGATAAATGAAAAGTTACCACCTTTGGACACACTGAAAGCCCAATGGGAATTAGACCTAGGGAAAGACATCCCTGATGGAGCATGGGCACAGATAGTGAGAAGGGACTGGAAAAATACACGAAACGCTCGGTTTCAACTAGTACACTTCTATGTATTACATAGAGCATATTTAACGCCAAAGAGAATTGGGAAATACTTCAAAGTAGAGGACGCAGCGTGCCCTAGGTGTGCGAGGGTGAGGACGGACCTGGCACATATGCTGTGGAATTGCCCGGAGTTAGGCTCATACTGGAAGGAGGTGGAGGATACCCTGAACGCGATAACAGACCGGCGGCTAGAGTTTGATATGGCCGTTAGTATTCTACACTGGTTCCCTCACACATCCAAGAACAAGGTCACAAGTAAGTTCGTGGACATGGGGTTAATATTGGCAAAGCGTGAGATAACTAGGCAATCAAAGGCAACAGTGGGTCCCAACAGCAATAGATGGTCAAGCGAGCTCCTTAAGTGGGCCAGCAGCGAGAGCACGCTACGGTATCAGCAGGCGCTTAAGCAAAACAATGAACGAGGGCTAGAGACGGCGACGGCATGGGAGGCGTTTGTGCAGGCTTTGCGGGACTATGAGGCGCGAGACAAGGGGGCAGAGCAGATCTCTGCTTGAGGACAGACCCTAGGTCGCAACAGGGGCATCACGCAGGAACACATATGATCACTCCTGAGCATATACACCATGGAAGACCATCACAATTGCACGCGCCAGTGACGGGGGTTTTGGGGAGGTGAGAGGGAGGGAGGGGGACTTAAGGGCAATTAACAAAGGGACAGTATTAGATACTGCGATTAGACTGGTGCATTGTTTGTATTAGTTAATATATTTGTTATGGCAAGCCACCACAGGATGGGACAAGAAATAAATGTAATGTTCTATATGTGCCTTGTGTACAAACCAATAAACTGCGTTTCCCCCCCCAAAAAATCAGTGGTCAAAGTGGGGGAAAAAAAGTAGGGGAACTATGGGCAGAGAATCAGAGGGCGGGAATAACACAAGGATTGGATCAATGGGTGAAGTCAGAGGTGTGGCCAGAATGCACAAAACATCCCAATTTGTAGTATTTGTTTGGCATTTCACCGCCCAGTTACAGCTTATTATGTTATTTAATCCAACCAATGGATACACGTGATTATTTAAGGTTTAATATGAGTTATTGACATTAAAATACATTCACAAAGTGGGATATGCTTCCAATAACAAAATGTCCCAAATATGCTTAAAAGTGGAAGCACAAGCCATTTGACTCTGAGCCATGGAATTTCTGTCATCAGCACTTCTCCCTTTTTCCACAATAGCAGTTCAAACATGAATGCCAAAATATCCTAGTTTGCAAATGTTTTCTATGTAATTTTGGCTCTGCCATATTTGCCACATAATGCAAGATCTGCTGCATAAACAGACAATTTTAACTAATAAATAGTTGTTGGACCTGGCCTCGTGGCATGGTTCCCCTCGACCCTCAGCACCCCGACAGTTACCCCTGCGCAGCAACCACCCCCGGTCGCCCCGCCCCTGTCCGCCCCGCTCCCTACATAACCCTACCCAACGGACGACCACCCCCGCATCGCGCCATCTATCCTCCCGGTACCGGACGCCCCGAACCCGCATCACCCCAGAGGGCTCCCGGTAGCCATCACCCTTCCCTACAGATCCTGACTCCATGGGCCCCTGCATGACCCATGTGAAACCTAGGCTCCAAACGCGCCATGCCCGGCTGGGGGGTAGAGGGCTTCCCCTGAGTGAGATAGGGCAGAGTAGTTTCGATCACACCTCCGGCCTCCCCCTGGAGACTGGTTTCCATCACACCTCTGGCCTCCCCTTGAGGACTGGTTTGGATGGCACCTCCAGCCTCCACGAGCGCTGGCTCCAGGCCCTGCTGGGTGTCTGGAAACCCCCGGACTCATCTTCAGAGGATCAAAGGGCCGGCCGTCAGGAAACCCCGACAATCATCCCCGAGGCATCAGATACCCGCCTGCAAAGGGCCCGGACTTCAAAGGGAAAAAGGACTATAACAATGCCCGCTCTGGAACTAACGGGCAGTTGAATCCTGGATGAAGAGAGCCCTGCTGACCTGGTCGCGGCTCAACCAGCTCGAAGAAGAACGCTACCGAACTTGGTAACCTGTGCTTGAGCCCTGCTGACGAGGTCGCGGCTCCTTGAACCATCTTTGCGTGAGCCCTGCTGACGAGGCCGCGGCTCCTTGAACCATCTGTACTTGAGCCCTGCTGACGAGGTCGCGGCTCCTTGAACCATCTTTTGCTTGAGCCCTGCTGATGAGGTCGCGGCTCCTTGAACCATCTTTGCTTGAGCCCTGCTGACGAGGTCATGGCTCCTTGAACCATCTTTGCTGGAGCGCTGCTGACGAGATCGCGGCTCCTTGAACCATCTTTGCTGGAGCCCTGCTGACGAGGTCGCGGCTCCCCAAGAACTAAAGGACACTCCGCTCGCTACGGCTCGCGCCCTGCTGACCCGGCCCCGGCTCGAGGATTGAGAGCTGTGTGCCGAGTATGCTGGTACTGGCCCATGTACTGTGACTGTCCCGCTTTTAACCCCCCCTATGATCAAGAACTTACGAACCCTTGAACTGAATGTAAATATATGACCTTTTAATCTGCAACAAACGTAATAACTGCTGCTTGATAAAGAACTTGTTATTCAGTACTCAACTGTGTGGTGTCCATTTATAACGCAGTGACATCCCTGCACGTACAATCTCAAATGAGAAGTCCCCTCCTGTGAGGGTCTCACGCCTGTGCTCGGCAGCGCTCCTGGGAGAGGTGGGTTCCGGGGTGGTCCGGAGAACGTCCTCTGTCCCCCCTGAGATCACCCCTTCCAACATTGGTGGCAAGCGATGGGATCCGAGCCGACATTTAGAGATCGTAAAGTGAGAAGCGTACGCACTACCCAACAAAGACCCAAAACAGACAGAAGGAAGAACCACCATGAGTCCCACTGGAACCAACGCAAATCCAAAATTCCAAGAGGACCGTTTGGAAGAGTACACTCATAGGGAACTAAAACAGTTCTGTAAAAACTTTAAAATTGCTACCACTGGTTTGAGCACCAAAGAGGATTTCCAAAAAGCCCTGAAGGCCTGGGTGGAGTCTGGGCTCCCCCTCCCCCAAACAGAAGGGAACAGCATGGAGGAGAGGCAGCAGAACAAACCCAGCGTCACAGAGGGAGAGAGAACCGACCCCCCCGCACGGCAAAGCGCATCCGAGGGGGGCCTGTCCCCAGAGGTGCTGACGGACCGAGAGAGAAGTAGGGTCCACGAGATGGAGCTAGCTAAGCTCAAAATCGAAGGTGAGCTCGAATTAGCCGAAAAGAAATTGGCTGTGGAACAATTGCGACTGCAAGGAGAACTAGAGGAGAGGAAACTACAGAGAGAACATGAAGGAAAGAAACTTCAATTGGAACACGAACGCAGCCTGAAATAGATCGAGCTCAAAGCAAGGTGCGAGGAAACCGGGCACCCGGGGAACCGAGGGGCCCCTCCCCCTGTGGAGGCTAAAGTACACATCCCCAAGGATGTGGTGAAAGAATACTACAAAATGATGACATTCAGCAATGGTTTAAAGCCAATGAATTAGCTATGACCTCCCACAGAGTCCCACAGAAGGATTGGGGGGCTGGATTGTGGGGACGGTTCCTAAGCGAGGGGAGAGACACCCTGCTGGACCTGCCCTCCACTGTACTGAATTCGTATAGCCACATGAAAGAGGCCCTGCTAGCCAGATATGGGCTCACCCCCGAGATGTACAGGCAGCTATTCCGAGACTGTAAAAAGATTCCTGGCACCATGTGGGTGGAGTTTGTCAACTTCTACAGCCGGGCCTTGGAAGGGTGGATCGGGCAGCAAGGTCACCACATTTGAAGAGTTGTTCGACTTGATAGCCTGGGAGCACTTGTCCATGAACCGTTTTGTAGAACTACGCCAGCATCTCCTTGACAGCAAGCTGACCCTCGAAAGCTCGCCGTCGAAGCAGATCGCTGGGTGAACACCCAGGTCCCCAAGGGTCCTATGGGGGACTATGCCCAAAATGGTCAGGGACCTCCCCGTCAGAGAGGGGGAGGAGGCCAAGGTAGACAGCGAGAGTCCCAGTCAGGACCCCCGCGTAGCCCCCCCAAGGACACAGCCCCAAAATGTCCCATCTCCCTCCATGTCCAGCGCAGGGCCCCCCCGGGTAGGCAAGGGCCAAGATCCAGTATAGCATGTTACAAATGCCAACAGCCAGGCCACTACGCCAGTGACCCCCAGTGTCCCATGAACAAAAGACCCGCCGCTGCGGGCCCCCCAACCCGCCAGATAGCCACTGTTGCCCTAGGAGAGGAGGTTGATGATACAGAGGACTGGGAGCCTGCAGCCATGTCCCTGGTCTCCCTAGGAGATAAGGAAATGATTCCTGGAGCACCCTGCCGGCCAACACTAAGAAATACTGGCAGTGGGTGACGGTCAATGGACGCCACATAAGGGCCCTTCAGGACACTGGAGCAAGTGTTACGGCTGTTCGCTGACACCGAAGAGCAAATCATACCACACCTCTTTTGCCCTGTTATTTCGGCAGACAATTCGAAGAGCATCTGCACGATGGCTCAAATTCCCTTCGAGTGGGGGGGAGTCTCCGGTACCCTGCGGGTAGCCATCCGACCCACCATGCCGGTGGATTGTCTACTGGGCAACGATCTGGGCACAGGTAGAGTGAAAGGCTCACCTAAAGATGCTGGGCCTCCCCAAATGGGTATGCGCCACCACTCGATCCATGGCCGCCAGACTGCCCACCCCCGGGGGGGGTGGGGCCAGAGAACATAGACCAGACCTCAGACGACGGGGACGGGGGCGAGTTACCAGAAACCCCCCGGTCTCCCCGCCGGAGAAGAAATCCACCTCGACTCAGGCCCCCTAGGCCCGACCGCCGAACAAATCCCCGAGTTAGGTGATCTACCTGAGTTGGCCCAGTGGCGCCACGAGGGTGGGCCTTCCCGGGAGGAGTTCTGCCAGGAGCAAGCCACCTGCCCATCCCTCGTCGGCCCCCAACAGCAGGCCACTGCCCAGGCCACTGGTGACCAGTCCAGATCCCATTGGGTCTACTGGGAGAATGGCCTATTGTACAGCGAGCAAAAGTCTGCGGAACTAGGGTCAGCCCGGGTGCTGTTGGTACCCCTACGATTCCGAGACTTCCTCCTGAGCCTGACCCATGATGTGCCCCTGGCGGGACACCTGAACAGGATAAAACCTATCACCGACTGGTCACCCATTTCTATTGGCCCCGAATGCGCACAGATGTAGAGCACCACTGCAAGTCCTGCCCCACGTGCCAGGCCAGCGGGAAGAGCGGGGGGAAGCGCAAGGCTTCCCTCCAACCCTTCCCCGTAGTCAGTACCTCCTTTGAACGAGTGGGAATCGACATTGTGGGACCCCTAGATCCCCGGACTGCCCTGGGCCATCGATTCATCCTCGTCCTGGTGGACCATGCCACCAGGTGCCCCGAGGCCATTCTCCTCCGAACGGTGACTGCCCCCATAGTGGGGCGGGCCCTGATGGGGATATTCTCCCGGGTGGGATTCCTGCGAGAAGTTGTGAGCGACCGAGGAACGAACTTCATCTCTAAATATATGAAGTCCTTGTGGCAACAATGTGGGGTGACGTACAAGTTCACCACCCCGTACCACCCCCAAGGTAATGGCCTGGTTGAGCGATTCAACCGGAACCTCAAGGGAATGATCATGGGCCTTGAAGAGCCCCTGAGGCGTAAGTGAGACATCCTCCTACCCTGCCTCCTGTTCGCCTACCGGGAAGTCCCCCAGAAGTCCTTGGGGTTCAGCCCTTTCGAGCTACTCTATGGACACCCCATCCGGGGACCCCTCAGCCTGGTCAAGGAGGGATGGGAGGCGGAGCCACGGGACCCTCCCCCCAATGTGTTTCGATACATCCTGACCCTCCGAAATAAGACTCGAAAATTCAGGGAACTCGCGGAGGCGAACCTAGAGGCAAGCCAAGAGGAAATGAAGCATTGGTATGACCAGAATGCCACTCTGATCGAGTTTCAACTGGCCAGCAGGTGTGGGTGATGGCCCCGGTGGAACCTTGCGCCCTCTAGGACAAATGGACCGGGCCCTTCAAAGTGGTGGAGCGCAAGAGCCAAGTCACCTACCTAGTAGATGTGCAATCCCCAAGGAACCCTTTGAGGGTCCTCCACGTGAACCGCCTCAAGCCCCACTTCGTGCGGTCTGAGTTGAGTTTACTCCTAGCCACCGACGATGGAGCGGAAGAGGACACGGAGCCTCCACCCGATCTCCTGTGTGCTAAGGAAAAAGATGGCTCCGTAGAAGGAGTGAGTCTCTCCTCCTCCCTCACCCCAGAGCAACGCGAGGACTGTTGCCGACTATTGGGTCAATTCTCCGACCTTTTCTCCCTCGTCCCCAGCGTCACCGATTGGTGCGTCCATGATGTGGACACTGGGGACAGCCCTTGGGTAAAGCACCGAGCCTACCGCGTCCCTGACAGAGTCCGGGCCTGCATTAAGGCAGAAGTCTCTAAAATGTTAGCCCTGGGAGTGGTCGAGTCCTCTGACAGTCCATGGGCCAGCCCCATGGTTCTGGTACCGAAGGCGGCCGCTCCCGGCACCGTCTCCGATCTGAGGTTCTGTGTAGAGTACCGCGGGCTCAATGCAGTCACCCGAGCCGACGCACACCCTATTCCCCGCGCGGATGAGCTCATTGACCGCCTGGGATCTGCCGGCTACCTCAGCACCTTCGACCTGCCCTGCGGTTACTGGCAAATTGCACTCACGGAAGGGGCAAAGGAGAGATCCGCCTTTTCCACCCCCGATGGACACTATCACTTCAGAGTGATGCCCTTTGGAATGAAAAATGCCCCCGCCACATTCCAGAGGCTGGTTAACCAGGTACTGGCCGGGCTGGAGGAATTCAGCGCCACATACCTGGACGATATCGCGGTGTTCGGTTCCCACTGGACCGAACACCTGCAGCTCCTCTGGGAGGTGTTGATGGCCCTGCGGCGAGCGGGCCTTACCATCAAGGCCAGTAAATGTAAAATTGGACAAGGGTCGGTGGTC
This sequence comes from Lissotriton helveticus, assembly GCF_964261635.1. Lineage (NCBI taxonomy): Eukaryota > Metazoa > Chordata > Amphibia > Caudata > Salamandridae > Lissotriton > Lissotriton helveticus. Next base: position 795,724,342 of record NC_136072.1, read on the forward strand.
TACCTAGGACACCAGGTCGGGAGCGGACGAGTAGCCCCCCTCCAATCCAAGATCGACGCGATCGTGGCCTGGGAAGCCCCCACGACCCAGACGGAAGTGAGGGCCTTCCTGGGGCTCACCGGTCACTACCGGAGATTCATCAAGGGATATGGCAGCATAGTGGTCCCACTCACAGAATTAACCTCCAAGAAACAGCCGAAGAAGGTGCACTGGACCCCCTCCTGCCAGGAGGCGTTCGAAGCCTTAAAGACCGCCATGTGCACTGCCCCAGTACTCCAGGCCCCGACTACTCTCGGGAGTTTGTGGTCCAAACGGACGCCTCCGAGCATGGCATCAGGGCAGTCCTATCCCAGATAAACGAGCAGGGCATAGATCAGTGGCATTCATCAGCCGGAGGTTACTACCCCGAGAGCAAAGGTGGAGCACCATCGAGCTGGAGGCCTTCACGGTGGTCTGGGCCCTGAAGAAGCTGAGGCCCTACCTGTTCGGAACACTTCCGGGTCCAAACCGACCATCGGCCCCTCCGGTGGTTAATGCAGATGAGAGGAGAGAACCCCAAGCTGCTACGATGGTCCATTTACCTCCAGTGGATGGACTTCACCGTAGAACACCTCCCTGGTACTGACCACGCCAAGGCGGACGGCCTGTCCAGGTTTTTCCACCTCAGTGAAGAGAACCCCCAAGGGGATGGGTAGTTCTCCCTGCCTTTCAGCTGGGGGGGGGGACGCTTGTTGAACCTGGCCTCGTGGCGTGGTTCCCCTCGACCCTCAGCACCCCGACAGTTACCCCTGCGCAGCAACCACCCCCAGTCATCCCGTCCCCTGTCCACCCCGCTCCCTACATAACCCTACCCAACGGACGACCACCACCGCATCCCGCCATCTATCCTCCCGGTACCGGACGCCCCGAACCCGCATCACCCCAGAGGGCTCCCGGTAGCCATCACCCTTCCCTACAGATCCCTGACTCCAAGGGCCCCTGCATGACCCCGGCCCCAGTGAAACCTAGGCTCCAAACGCGCCATGCCCGGCTGGGGGGTAGAGGGCTTCCTCTGAGTGAGATAGGGCAGAGTAGTTTCGATCACACCTACGTCCTCCCCCTGGAGACTGGTTTCCATCACACCCCTGGCCTCCCCTTGAGGACTGGTTTTGATGGCACCTCCGGCCTCCCCGAGCGCTGGCTCCAGGCCCTGCTGGGTGTCTGGAAACGCCCGGACTCATCTTCAAAGGATCAAAGGGCCGTCCGGCAGGAAACCCCGACAATCAGCCCCGAGGCATCTGATACCCGCCTGCGAAGGCCCGGACTTCAAAGGGAAAAAGGACTATAACAATGCCCGCTCTAGAACTAACGGGCAGTTGAATCCTGGATGAAGAGAGCCCTGCTGACCTTGTCGCGGCTCAATCAGCTCGAAGAAGAACGCTACCCAAACTTGGTAACCTGTGCTTGAGCCCTGCTGACGAGGTTGCGGCTCCTTGAACCATCTTTGCGTGAGCCCTGCTGACGAGGTCGCTGCTCCTTGAACCATCTGTGCTTGAGCCCTGCTGACGAGGTCGCGGCTCCTTGAACCATCTTTTGCTTGAGCCCTGCTGACGAGGTCGCGGCTCCTTGAACCATCTTTGCTTGAGCCCTGCTGACGAGGTCGCGGCTCCTTGAATCATCTTTGCTGGAGCCCTGCTGACGAGGTCGCGGCTCCCCAAGAACTAAAGGACACTCCGCTCGCTACGGCTCGCGCCCTGCTGACCCGGCCCCGGCTCGAGGATTGAGAGCTGTGCGCCGAGTACGCTGGTACTGGCCACCGCACTGTGACTGTCCCACTTTTCACCCCCCCTATGATCAAGCACTTACGAACCCTTGAACTGAATGTAAATATATGACCTTTTAATCTGCAACAAACGTAATAACTGCTGCTTGATAAAGAACTTGTTATTCAGTACTCAACTGTGTGGTGTCCATTTATAACGCAGTGACATCCCTGCGCGTACGATCTCAAATGAGAAGTCCCCTCCTGTGAGGGTCTCACGTCTGTGCTCGGCAGCGCTCCTGGGAGAGGTGAGTCCCGGGTGGTCTGGAGAACGTCCTCTGTCCCCCCCTGAGATCACCCCTTCCAACAATTGTTTGTAGTTCAAATGGATCAAAAGTTACTAAAAAATGTGACTGGTGTTGCTGCGAAGTGAGTGGCCCTTTGCAAAGGTTGACTGATCACCTTTCTCACTCCTGCATTTGTATGTTACCCTGGTACAAATAAGGCAAAATCTTTTCAGATACTGTTAGCATGTGTACAAATGTCAGAATAATAAAATATCAGAAAATATACAGCATTATGCTGCAGCTTATTTAATGCATAATTTAGTTAACAACGGGGCATCATTTTGTCTTCCTTTGCTGCATAATTTCAGTGCCTCCAAAGCAGGCAGAACATGATAAAAGTGCTTGTGAAGTAAGCAGAGAGACTGTGAAGTTTGCAAACTTAGTTTGGTGTGCTGCAAATCCTGCATTCCTGATCCCTGGTGAGTTACAGTTACTGCTGCTGAAACAAGGCCAATGGAGGTTCCAATGGGTGAGGTGGACTGGCCACAAGGGCAGGGCCGGTTTTAGCGCTGGTGGCAGCCTGTGCAGCAATGTTTGTTAGTGCCCCCAATGACCACCTCCACCATGAATTCCCTCACTACCACCCTTTAACAGTGCCTCTCAAAACTCCATACCACACTTTCTCTCAGATGCATTTAATTTGATTTACAGCACCACTCACACCAGTGTAGGGTGTCAGAGTACTTTACATCACACATATTATGCAGAGACAATGAATTTTCCATGTGTAAATCACTGTATAGGAAATGTTACATAAGACTAAGGACTACAAGGTGTAGGAGTCACATCACAACCATACTAGTGGGCAGTATAGTTTAATAGTGATTGGTCAGGAGAAACACAAACTCAGAATTTAAAAACTAAGTACCATGGTTGGGGGTTCTCTTTAATAATCAGAATTGATTTCTATCCAAAAGAACACTTTTTCCAGCATTAGGATAATCAAAAACTGGGTGAAAAAACATAACGCTCTAATTTATACCTGGCAGTTTGTATGCAGCTCTTAGATGACAGTTAATAGCTCACTGTTCTATGTTGGATTTTAATAATAATAATAATAATCCACATTTGTAAAGCGCACAATCACCCGTAAGGGTCTCTAGGCGCTGGGGGCCGTAGGGAAGATTAAGCAAGCTATTGGCCAGAGTCACATGGTGCTGGGCTAATCTGCCACCGGTGCGGGAGATCGAACCATGATCCCCAGATTCCGCAGTCAGTCGCCCTAGCCGCGGCGCCACACCTCTTCCTCCTCCTTTTAAATTATGAACTACAAGTAACAAAAGGATGGCTCTGACAAAAGCAGTAACCCACTGACCTATTTATATTATGTGCACTTTGTGATCTGCATGGTACATGTTCTTTGCAGCAGGCACATTAACCCTCTGTGCTATCTTTCCATGAGTCAAAACTTCTACTAGACAAAACTCAGATGTCTCTGTAGGAAGAACATTATTCACCAGAGTTATCATGACATTTTTATTGTTGTCAAAAATTACTGGAGTCAAGGAAGGAGGCAGTAAGTGCTTTTAAAATCATAATATACTTGCACACATGCGGACACACCAGTCGCACCACCCTAGAGCTGTCCCTTCTCAAGGGTTGTGTGACCTCAGTGACAGATTCACTGTTGATCTAGGGTGTGCTACTTCATCCCGCCCACTTCGACCACTGTTCAACGTCCATAAAAACGTTTCTTTTACATCAAAACAGGACCTCACATAGTAGAAATGGGAGAGTGTCACAGAGATTATTTGCAGTAATCTTAGTGAGCTGCTGCTGTTGTGTTACAATATTAAAAGCACATGTCACTTTCCCTGAACAATAGATGTAAATACTTGTAGAATGTGGACCGAGTGTGCCTGTGCACTGTCAGTGACCTGACCAAAGTGGGCTTGAAAAAGCTGAAACTGGATCATAAATTCAAAGCTGTTCTTAATAGGGGCCCCCAAAATACGTGTGGCCCAAGGCTCCCCAAATCCTTAAGATGTTACTAAGTAAATCACTTCACCCATGCTTCTGAAGCTGTCTGGTGTCTATTGGATCTAAGTCTATGCTATTTAAAACAGCAGAATAATCAAATATCTCGCTCTGCAGTCCACCGGAGTATTTTCAACAGAACTAAGAGACAAGAGAACACCCTCAGAGCAGCTGAAGACAAGAGGACCAGAGCAGCGTCTCACGAGCACTGACACCCGAGGAACAGCTGCTCAGAGCATGCTGGCAAGGGGAGCTTGTTTACACTTGCTCGAGAGAGAGGGGACGAGCTCACGCCTAGCAGTGGCATGTACCAGAGAGCATCTGAAACTGTCTCATGAAAACAAGGCAGCCTGTTTCAAACAGGTGGCCCTGTTCCACCAAAGGCATAACAGCCTCCTGCTGAAGTGACCCACAGAGGCCTGTCCAGCTGGGCCAGGGTGCTCCTCCCTCTATGAACCAAGTCACTCTTCCTGGCAGGGGCAGTGCAGGTCCTTGCCACAGGTAGGTTGTCCTTTCTCTCTCTTTAGGCCCAGCAGCAATGATAGCATGTGCTATCCTTGCCTTAGGTGCTACCTGGAAGGAGAATGGCAACCACCTATTGGCTCCACGCCTTTGCCTGCTTCTTCTCCCTTGATTCTGGGCTGCAGACCTCCGTGGTGGTGAGTCAAATATGCAATTCTGTACTGCCTGAGGGGACCAGTACTTTTACTTCTCTGGAGGCCAAGGCAACATACCTCGAGGCATTTTGTTTTCAAAGGCACAAGACGTTCTCTAGTCCTGGAGAAGCATCTTACCTTTTGCTGCCAGATCAGTGCACCCTGCTCTGGTGGCTACCCCGGGCCATTGCGGGCTAGTTAGGTTGGGATGTGTATTCATTTGTCTTGAAGATTCCTGTTGCCCAGGAAGATGGCCACAACATGAGTAATTGGGAGTGGGAGGGGGGTCACTGTAATAAAGGAACCCTCATCTGCACAAAGTTTCTTGGCTGGCTACCTCCCCACCCACCAAGTACACCTAGTTTTGGGGAGGGGTAGAGTAAATGCATATGTGCTTGTCACAATGTCTGAGTTGGCCATTGTCAAGCACAAAGGAGACACCCATTTTCTGTAAAACACACACATGCGGAGTCCAGTGGTCCAAGGGACTTGGGCTCTAACCGACCCAAAAATCCCCATGCAGATCAGCACAACAAACAAAGATTTACACAGTGACGACTGGTATGGCTTACGGGTGGCGGGCTGGGTGAGGGAGGAGTGGGGACCAGGCGGGCACAGGGCACATTTTTAAATAAAAAAAAAAACACCTTGCCGCCGGGTGCTGCGTCTCCGCTCCCCTCCGTATCGGACTCCAAGAAACAGACAAGCTCCCCTGACCAATCACAACGCTGCAATGCAGTGTTGTGATTGGTAAGCACCCAGGCTCCACTGACCAATCACAATGCTGCAATGCAGTGTTGTGATTGGTATGAGCGCCGTGGTTCGGAGCTCAGCCAGGGAATGGGGGCCTGGGTATGTTCTCCATGCATGCTGTAATGCAGCCTGCATGGAGAACAGGGAAATTGCACATGACTGTTTTGGGCGAGCCTTCTCTGTCTTGATTCTGCAGTTGTGGAACAAGCTACCAGAAAGCCTACGTAAGGGAACAGCCCTTTTCCCATTCAGAAAAAAATGAAGACCCTCCTATTTATAGAGGCCTACCAACAATACACACTTTGACAGGGGTACTACTTGTGGCCATTGGTGGGGGTTCCTAGCTACTCTCTCCTAGCGCTAAGAGACCTGCCGGTGATTATGCACTCTACAAATCCCAATTAACAATAAGAATAACAATAACTAAAGTCATTGCACACTCAAGAGGGTTCTACTGCTCTTCCCTACTCTGCAGCCCGCTCCGCCCCTCTCGCAAGCCGCCCCTGGATTTACAGCCATGTTCCAGACCGGAAGAAGTTCAAGGACCCAGGTTTGGGATCTTTTAGAATAGAGTGGGAAAGACAGTGGCAGTACACCTAGTGGGATACAGGTGAAACGGGCAGTGCCCCAGGATAAAAACACGCTGCCACGCCTGTCAGAATCACATAGCCTGGGTTGAGAGAGCCAAACTCTGACATCAACAAAATGTTTAGTTAAAGGGAGAACCCCATGTGGGTGTGTAGAATTTTTTTAGCTTACTGTGAAACACACAGGGCGATCCAGAATAAGTACAAGGGCAGGGAAGAGTGAACACACAAAGGACTTTTTCCCAACAATCTGCGTGCATATCCCTCAATAAACAGATATTTGAAGACAACAGGCCTCATTTACGAGGTCCTAGCGGCACTTTTGTACCACCGGGCCTTGGAATTTTTTTACTCTCCGGTGGCGCAATGTGCCACAGAATATTTAAAAGGCCACGCAAAGCCACTTTACGTGGCTTTCCATGGCATTGAGAATATGTGCTCCTTTCACGCAAAACATTGTGCAAAAGGGACATTCCATAGGTTATGCTGTGAGTGTTCCCACGCAACACCCATGGAATCTGAAGCATTCCCAGATTTAAAAGGAATCCAGGGAGGCGCACCGAGGAGAAATATCCCTATTTCTCCTGAATGTTTCCTCTTTCTATGTGTGCTGCATTCTGCTGCACACATAGAAGGAGGAAGTCGCCTCCATTAATTGATTTTGTGCAGAAAAGTGTCCCTTCCTGCATAAAATCAATCATCCCCGCAAAGCAGCCTAGCGCCAACACAGGCGCCCTTGCAACATGACGCAAGGGTACCTGTGTTGGCGCTATGATGCTTTTTTAGTGCGCGGCTCAGTACAGGCATGCACCTTATTCTTGTAAATATGAAGCATTCTTGCACTTTAAGAATGACACAGCGCAGCGCTTCAAAATTGCCTGCAAAAACAACAGTTGATGGACATAATGCAGAACAATGTCATACATTCACCCCAGTACAGAGATCTGGGCCTAAATCCATTGTTTATTTGCTCACCATACCACCCCAGTTCAGACATGGCCATATGCAAATCAGCCTTGACCCTGTGCCTCATGGGAACAGTCCAGCCTGAACTGCCAAGCCATGTCTTTCCTAGACCGGAATCAAGCAACCTAGGACCGGTTTCTGGCTATCAGCCGTCTTCAGCCAGGATAGCTTGACTCCAGTGGCGTGGAGAGCACGGGACTCACGTCTGAGCATACCCGTCCCACTCGGGGTGACAAATGCAAAAACAACAGTTGATGGACAGAATGCAGAACAATGTCATACATTCACCCCAGTACAGAGATCTGGGCCTAAATCCATCGTTTATTTGCTCACCATACCATCTCGCTGCACCAGTCTATTGTAAACGAGGCCCAACATGTTAAGCAATTGTCATGTGCCCCCTCTGAGAGGGCTTTTGTTGACAACTGGGGACTGGGGGAGACATAAACTGAGTGGAGCCTGGGGCAGGTTTTAATAAGCTTCCAATGATGGGTTACCCGTGGCATGTATGCACTATTTTTGCAAAGTTTACTTTCAGAGAAAAAAAAGGGACAATGTGATTGCAAAGCCTCTCTCGCTTACTGTATTGCCAACAGCTTGCATTTTAAGATATACCTGAGGTTTGAGGCACCTTCTCTAGATATCTAGATGCACCCAGCACCTCTTTGGATAGTCCTGGTATAATAGTTCAAATGGTAAATATACTACCTACAGATTTGAGTGTGTAATTTATGTTGACACTTTTAATCATAAAATTGCACGGAGGATGCCTGCTTCAGAGCACTGCATTCAACAACCACGCTTATATTCAATAATAATATAGCTCAGTGAGTTGATGCATTTGCTGCAGAGAGCTTTCTTTAACATGCTGCTTACAAGCTCCTGGTGAAATAATTAGTAGCATTATTCATTTACTGCAAGCGGCTGCATGAAACCTGCAAGACACAATCCTTCTTTTATATTATTTTTAACTTATTTTAACATAAGCGTTACATAGGATTAGTATGAGTCATCAACTATGTACCATATAAGAGCTTAACAGCAGAAGACATGTCTGAATGGTATACATTACCATAGACAATACAGGTTCCCATGTCCAACATAGTTGATTCCATGAAGTAGGTGTGCCATCTCAGTCAATTTCCAGCAGTATCACATACTATCACTCTATAAAACATGTTCAGGTCACCCTGCACCAAATACCAGTGTTAATTTCATCAGCTCCATCACCCATGTCTGGGGCATTCGCTCTTTCATCCGTATGCGCGACATCGTCCTAGATTAGGAACGCTTTACGTGGTCCCCAGATATCTCCAGGTCTGTAGGTCAAGCACTGTACATTTTCACCCTGTTATTACAAACGATCACATCTTTTATCCATTTATCTTTTGTGAGGACAGTTGTTCTATACCACCAGTTCAAAGCTATCTTATGCTTAGCTAATAACAGTGCTAATGCGACAAACCATCTCACTCCACTCAGAACTAATGTGGTATAGCCCAGTTGGGCCGTCACAGACTTCACCTCCACTCTCCCACCTTTTTACATTTTTTTTATATTTATTGGCTTTTTCAAGTTGGTACAGCAGTGATTGAGACATTGGCATATACTAGCAGTCATATCAGCATATAACACAGCAGGGATCATAGTAACGTAACATCAAATTATGGAATAACATGGAGAAACGTTTACCATGTATGCAGATCAAATGTCCCTTGTTCAGTTGCAGCATCTGTGCATGGGAGGTGGGTTTGAACAATACAGACTCCTACTTAATGCCATCAATAAATAGCCAGTCTAGAACAATGGCCAACAATTATACATTCTAAAAAAATAAAGAACCTGTGTACCCAATCTGGGCAGCTGGGTAGCTAGGGGCGGCTATGGGAACCCATAGGTACTATCCGTATGGGAACAAGAAGAGAAGGCACATGGGGGTGCAGGGGCATCTAGATGTGCCCATGTATGAAGCATCGCTCTCCGCCTCCACCTCCAACTCCACCCTCCCACCTTTCATAGTTAAACTAGTTAAAAAAATCTCATGCCAGTCATGCAGGATAAGAGGGCACATCCAAGCATTGTGGAGGGAACCTGTGTGTTCCTTGAAGCAGCGGGGGCAATGATGTGGCCTTGTTGAGTCTATGCTATGTTGCCTATTTGCGTAAAGTAGTCTTGGCCAAGAAATGTAAAATGGAGTAACTTATGGCTGTATTTCAGTGATATCAATTTGATTTGTGCATTGCATCCAACATCCTGGGACCAACATCTACCTTAGAGCCACAAAAAAGATGCATCCAGTCTAGGGGGTTAACAAATTGGTGTTGTGATACAATCACCAAATCACCAAACCCAAGCACACGCCTCCTGATCCTAAAAATAAAGGTTGTTTTAAGGACAAGAACCCTCACCCACCATATGGTGGCATGCTTCATCATAGAGTCTCTCCTCACACCCCATCACCAATGAATCGGGGTGTGGGCTACAGCTCCCATTCGGACAGGAGCTCTTTAATTATTTTACCCTATGTAAGTTGTAAAGTGTGGGTGAGGATAGCAGAGTGTGATGTGATCAATGTGAAGATTAAAATACCACTTGGTGGAGTAAAAAATTCTTCTTTACTGATTCTTCCCAAGATGTATATTAAAAACCAAAGGATATGTCCTCCACCCAGCCATGATAAACGGGTCAACATGTTTCTGCCATTCTAATGCCCTGCTTCTAGGTGCATGGCATTCGTCAGTACTAAAACGATTATGATACCACTCTGTGAACTAAGTCAGTGATGAGAATTAAGAAACAAATCATACAATCAGTGGGCCACCTAGAATGTGAAAATGTTCGCCACTGTTTTAACCTGCAGGAGAAAATAATTCAGGTATCGGAAAAACAATAAAAATGCATTTGTGCTCCATATGCAAATAGTGTACTAATAAAATTGTGAATACCTACGCAGCAAAAAAAAATCTATTCCATCTGCCCAGCAAAAGTTGGGCTCCAGGCCTCAATTCACAGTTCCTCGGACAGTATGAGCACAAGGCTAAAAAAGCACACAACAAGAGGATATATTGAGAGCGGTGTAGGGTGAGATATAGGGTAGCGCTTTGGATATGCTGAATTAGAAACAAAGTAATAAATATAAAGATACATATTGAAGAGTGTATCATGTCTACTCATTTGTCTAAAGCCAATACATTTTCTCCTCATTGACTCCAGTATAGTAGCCCAGAAATCCTTTAGAATGCATATAGAGACTAATTAAAATCATTTCACTGTCATATATCCACCTGGGAGCTCACACACATCGAACCACTGTCATGTCAAACTGAAACTGCCCAGGGCGAGGAGCCAAACGCCGAACATTGGAGCATCTCCTAATAAAAGTGCCTTCCTGTTTAGGCGAGAGGTGCATAGATCACTTCCACGAAAGGTTTCATGGCAATTGTATTGTATTGTTTTGTAATTGAATTGCATATATATAGTGCTTACTACCCCCGATGAGGCATCAAAGCACTTTTTTGCCGAGTAGCACATTATTCTGGAACCCAAAAAGGATTAGTGGTATATTAGTATAAGGAAATATGAAGCTAATTTGAGCGATGGATATGTTAGTCTGTTATTTGGATTCAAAAAGACAGTGGAGGGATAGAAGAGGGAAGGGTTTGTATTTATATAGTGCTTGCTACCACTGAGGAGATGTTGAAGCGCTCTTCAGCGAGTAGCACGCTACTCTGGTACCCAAAAAGGATTAGTGGTGAATTAATCATGGGAAATATGAAATTAATAGAACTGTTGGACGTTAGTCAGTTATTTGGATTGAAAAGGATAGCGGAGGGGTAGAAGCGAGAATGCTTTGCAATTATATAGCACTTGCTACCCCTGATGAGGTGTTAAAATGCTTTTTGGCAAGTAGCACGCTACTCCGGAACCCAAACAGGATTAGTGGGGAATTAGTATAGGGAAAATATGAAATGAAGTGAGTCTGTTAGCTGGATTGAAAAAGATAGTGGAGGGATAGAACAGGGAAGGGTCTAGACATTTTATTTTGTTTTTTTGTTTTTGGAGTTCACAGAAGTAGGAGGGGAGTGAAGGTGAGGTGGAGGGGGAAGAGTCACAGGGAAGGGTTTTGAAAGGCTTGTTTGGGAGATCTGAGGTATGAGATGATGCAAGGAGGGGTAGTGGAGGGTGGAGTCTAGATAGGGTTGTTTTGGGGATCATAGTAGAGGTATTGGATTTGGGATGACTGTGATAGTGGAGGTGGAGGATATACTGAGAGAGTTATAGGGTGAGAAATAGGGTAGAGCATTGGAAAGAGTAGTATAATGAGGTTTGAGATGAGTCAGAGAGCTGAGGTAGAGGATATATTGAGAGCAGTATGGGGTGAGTTATAGGATAGCACATTGGATATGCTGAATTAGAAGCAAAGTAATAAATAAATAAAATACATAAGTACATGGAAGGTATATGTGTATAAGGAAGGTAATATATATGTAGATTAAAGTTGTATTTAATAATCATAGACTTTCAAATGTTGCTGTCTTTTAAATTAATTTGGGTTTTTGTGTAATTCAATAGTGAAGCAATTGTAGATAAATAGCTATGATACAAGATTTACTTATTTATGCAGTCACCTATATAAATGTTAAACATAGAATAATGTAACTATAAGTAATATGCACATTAGTTAAACAGAACTAACCACCTATATCTTTAAAACATAATTATTATACATGTTTATACAAAGCAATACACATATGTAGGTACACATCTCTAGTCCAAATACATTCTTATATACAGAGGGCTATGCTGAATATTTATGTTTAAATATGGTGCTTATGTAGGGCGGAGCCAACTCTTGAGTAGTCTTCTGAAGATATGGTGGTTATCCATGGATCTTATATTTGGGGGCAAAGAGTTCCAAAGTTTGGCTGCTTGCACGAAGAAGGATGAGCCACCTATGTTGTTTTCTTGTGTGCTGGGATTTTGAGGCGAGGTACCAATTTTGAATGTAATTGGGGATTTTATTTCTGATGAAGACTGGTCCTGTTCCATGGATCGCTTTGTGGGTGATACAAAGCAGCTTGAATGTGGATATCCTGGCAACCGGTAACCAATGTAGTGCCTTTAAGGCACGAGAGATGGGGGCTTGTGGCTTTATATGTAAGAGTAGGCTGGCAGCCAAGTTCTAAATCCATTTTAGTCTTTTCATAGTCATTGAAAGTGATCCGTGGTAGAGGCTATTGGCGTAATAGAGTTTGGACAGAACAAGAGAGATGGTAACCTTGGCCTCGTGTGGAAATCCCAGGTGAGGAAAGATACGTCACAGAGTTTTTATAGTAACAAAGCTTGATTTTGCTAATTTGTCCACTTAGGCATTCACTGATAGCTTGGAGTCCATGGTAATTCCGAGGTTTCTTACTTCCTTTGATAATTTAAGCTGTGTTTCCAGATCATCATGCCAGGTGGCGAGTGGGTCATAATTTTTCCAATCACCACACATGAGTATTTCAGTTTTGGGAGCATTCAATTTGAGATGGCGACACACCACCTATTGATCCACGGCTCTGAGACAAAGAAAATCTGTGAATTTCCAATGTCTTTGGGGCTTTCCAAATGAAGGAGTATTTGTATGTCATCTGCATAGTTATAGCACATAAGGTGAAATGGATTAATCAGTGCCAGTAATGAGTTCATGTAGATGTTGAAAAGCGTGGGCGAGGTGATAGTGCCACAAGGTACTCCTGCTTTTGTGAAGTATGGTTTGGAAGAGAATGGCGGGGTATGGATGACATTAGTTCTGTTGTGAGTTTAGAGCAGTCCCCCTATGCTGGCTTTGTAGAGTCTTTGTATTACAGTGTCATGAGTAACCATGTCAAAGGCAGCTGAGAGGTCCAAGTAGTGCAGCAACCCCATTCTGGTCAACTGTATTCTTAAGGTCATCCCAGAAAGCAACGAGGACAGATTCTGTGTGTCTTCCTGGATGGAATCCTGTTTGGAAGTCTGAAAGTATGAAATTATCTTCAATGAATATTAACATTTGAGCAAATGCTGCTCTTTCGATCAGTGTGACCAGGAAAGGTCCCTTTGTAATCTGTCTAGTTGTCGGGGTTAAGCAGGTCCAGGTTTGTGTTCTTTAGTAATGGGCTTATGAATTATTTTTTTAGTTCTTATGGAAATATTCCTGTAGTTAAGGAATTGTTTATGATTCTTCTTACTGATGTGGCAGAAGAGGTAGTTTGAAGAATTTGCTTGAAGGTTTGTGGTGGACAGGGGCAGAAGGGCTGTCGGCAGGCCAGCTTGCTTTGACCAGGTCCATAAATTCATCGTGTGAAGTTTGTGGGATGGAATGGAGAGGCTGGGTTAGCATATTCTTGGATTATTGTTTGGGAAAAGAGTCAGGAACGGTTTCATGCAAAACTGGAGCCATATCATCTCCCAACCATGATTAAGTTATGAAGAGTATGTCAGTTTGTGTGTCAGTGAGAGGGTCATAGATGTGATGCTTGTTTTCTGAGAGGGATTGAGCATTCGTTAGCAGGTAGTTCAGAGAATGTGCTTTGGTGATAGAGTTACTTTGGTTTGTAGAAGAGTGATCAATATTTTGTGGGCTTGTAGCTCCTGGACATCTTTCCATACTGCATGGTTTAAAAAGGTGTTGGATGTAGACTGGCCTAGGTGGAAGATGTTAGGTATGGTGCATGAAGTTTGAATACATACACTACATATACTGCTTAAGCATAGTGATGCTGCTGCATCAAGCGTTGCAGAGTATGCGAAACCAAAGAAGCTACAAATTCAAATACTGACTTTCTCTAGGGCATTATTATGAAGTATTAGCCACAAATGATGCAGGTTAAATGTGATCCACAGATAATACTATATGGGCCTACCCAAAGGTGATTGAGGTCCACCCCTGGGTGTCTGTTATGTAGTCTATTCAGTAAAGGAGTAACAAAAAGCCCAGAGGCTGTCAGCGCTGTGTTGTGGTTACTAGTTAATTTGTACAGCCAGTGATCACATAACTCCTGGCACTGCACAATGCTTCTGGGATTCTATGAACTGAGCAGTTGATGGTGGCAGCAAAGATTTGTATCCTCTGACCCCACAAAAATTCTCAGGGATAGGTGGCAGGCTGAAATAGGGGAAATGGATGAGACAGACTGGCAGGAGGCACTCGCATCCCGCGAGAAGTTGCAATACCCTCCAAATTAAAATTAGTGCAACTAAAAATCCTCCATGGAATCTACTACACAAGAATAACTATGCACCGAATGGGTCAAACTGACACACCACTCTTTTGCGGCAATGGGACTGCCCAGAGATCAAACCATACTGGGAAGCTGTCATGCGCACAATCTCACAGGTCAGTGGAGCTAGCGTTGTGCCGGAACCCAAGAGATGTCTTCTCAATATCTGGGAACCAACGGATCTTAACCATTCTGCTCAAGACTGGGCGACGCTAGGTATGATGACAGCTAAACGAAACATTGCTCAACACTGGGGAGCGAGGATAATTCCCACCTATCGTCAGTGGTGTTGCGATATGGACAGTGCAATGATAGCAGAGAAAGTGGTCTGTGTACACAGAGGGTGCCCCAAGAAATAGACACGCATGTGGGGAAAATGGAATACTTTCAGGGGTAACATTTGTGACAGGTTTTCCAGGACATCTGGGGTATCTTCATATCCTTACACTAGCTGAGGCCCACCACTTCCCTTGCTCCAGTGCTTGTGGGTGTTTCTCCCTCTTCTCTCTAAGATGGTAAATATATATGTGTGGGTGTGATTGTGTGTGTGTGTTTAGAGCTCCTCAAACATAGTCTTCTTCAAACTGTAAGTAGATTTCTTCTTTCTACAATATTGTGTAATGTACTAGATCATTGAACTATCCAAGTTCATATTGTCCCATAATGTGTCCTACCTTCCCTAACTGTCTGACACTCAGTGGGTATTTTAATCTTATTTTCTTTTGTTTGCGCTATCATACTGGGATGTCCCCATTTTGGACAACTGCCTTTGATAATAGTCTGATTATACATGATAGATAGATCAATAAAAAAGATACACACAGACATAGTATAAGCTCTCAGGAGTTCACACAGGAACATCAGTGGTGAATCCCAAGGTTTTGGGTCAGCCCAGGCAATGCACTTGCAGTGGCCGGCAGGCAACTGACCTGATAATGCAGAGGCTTGGAAGGATGGTTAAATAGCAAAAACGTCTCTTACAAGCACAGCCTCTAAAGATTTTTGCGGCTGGAGCGGTATAGCCGGACAAAGTGGGGTAATAGGGCATATGGGAGGCCAGGTCATTTGCCCAGGGGGCAATGCAGACTCTGCAGTCATGATGGAAGGAGGGTGGGAAATGAGGCTTAGGGTTGGGAGGCAGCAGGGACAAAACTGCCAACCTCGCAGAGCACGGGACACTGTTTAGGCAGGTGCAAGTGCTGTAATGAAAACTGCAGCAGGGTGGTTACTGTTGGTGGTATGTAATGTCTCAGAAGCAACTAGAAATTCTCTTGGAGAAGAACAAAAACCATATTAGAAGTTTGAGATGTATTATGTAAAGAGGCATTTAACTCCACCTAACTAAGAAGTTGTTGGGGTCTTATGTGGCCAACAGCAAACTATCAATGGTTGGTTAAACATTGATGACCTTATTTATGAGGCCCTTACGCCGCCGCTGTGTCCCTTTTTTATGATGCTGCGGCAGAGTAAACCATGCGCCACACTGCGCCATATTACAAGGTGACGCATCTGGCCAGATGCGTCACTTTGTGAACTCCTGCGCGACATCATACCTGTGTCAGGTATAATGTATGCAGGGTGGGCTATCCCCCCATAAAAAAGGCTTGTAGAACTGACACAGCAAAATGTATGAGATTTCACTGCACCACTTCTACAAGTTCACTGCGTCAAATCCTAACGCCTGCTTCACAGCAGGCGTAAGGACTAATGCAGGCCCTTTTTTATGTGACTTGCCCATGTGTAATGACACATTACTGGAGTTGCGTCTGTTTTCCGACACTCCAGCAATGCGTCATTACTGTGCCACCAGATACGTCAGAGGGCACGATGAAAAGTGTTGCATCACTATTTTCAACCAGCGATGCAACACTTTTCATGAATGAGGCCCTTAGATGGCTTGTATATTATAACAGTAAAGTGATGGTCCTGAAATTTTTAACTGGAGGTTAATACAGTTGATGCTGGTTAGTAGCCAAATGTTTCTAACAACCATTCCACGTGCTACACATCACAGATTCGTTTAACGCATTTTGGCAGTTTTCATCCATGACTACAAGCACCAGAGGTTGTCACGCAATTGGATTGTGCAGCAGAATATCAGTTGCTACTTCGCCATCCTTCATATCAGGAGTGCCTTTACTTCACAGGTAGGTTTGTATTATTTCTTAACCTATAGTAGGTGTGTGTGTGCATTATAAAAATCTTCCGTAACATAACATGGCGAGATATAAGAATTAGCTTCAATAATGTCTTTGGCGGTAGCTTCTCTAGAAGTGAATTTTGGGGGTTGGAGGCAAACATTGAGCAAAAAACAAGACTGGTGGCACCCAACAAATGTTATACATATGTAAATATATATTCACACATATTGGTTTAAAATGTTTATGTAGATATATACACACATGCATACAAATTCAGATTTTTTAAAATAATTCTTTTTTATTGAAACAAGCATTGGTTCAAATAAAAAATACAGAGGACAAAGAAAATGAATAAATGATAGTGACATTGCTAGAGATCGCGGGTCACCCGACCAATAATTTCGCCACTTCTGGCTTCGGGCCCATATACTTTACTTTATCATATACATTGATCAGATGACCACACAATCTACTATCAATAATTGTAAGTTCCCTTTCGATTTATTTCCAGTGTACCCAACTTACCATCCACCGTTATGGGTACCTATGACAACGATGGGTCAGGGAGCTAGCTGTAAAAGGAAAGGCTGCAAAATATACTATTCAACATATGACTTTACGTTTCATGAAATGACCACGGACAACTGGAAGTTTTGAAAGTTTTATCTTAAATTCAAATAAAGGGCAGTCATACAGTTTTATCAAAAGAATGCTAGTGCGACAGGGAACCCGCTAAGTGAGAGGAAAGCTAAGATAAGGGCAAAGTGAACACGCTATAAATCTGAGTTACTTTAGTCAGTTTTACGAGAGAAAACCAAGACCATTACAGGAGGCTGCAAACTGCAATACAGAAAATGATTTCTAAAAGGTAGGGTAACATAGGAACACGCTATGAAATCAAATGCAAATGACTTTATGAAATACAATGGTTGCAGGAGAAAACATGGAAAATTATTCACGTGCAAAGGTATGTCTTTATTAAAGCAAAGACAGAAAAATAGAAAGGTGCAGTTTAAGAACTCAGAGCGATATTTATCTAGACTGGTGTGGAAACCAACCCTGGCCACGGGTCAGTTAAGGACAGGAAAACCCTCAAGGAAAGATAACCCTCAGTGGGACAGCAGGTGCAGAATGGACACCCCAGAACAGGACAGGAAACCCAGATTCGGATCAGGACAGGACCACCAGGATACGACCAGCACCCGCAGTTCGGAAGCAACGCCTGCGCTCCACCCTCTCTGCAGCTATCGATCAGGACCCCGATTGGGTCAGCGATTTTCCCAGGAAAGTGCTCCGCCAGCACTTAAGGTTCAGTAAAACCTTCAGAGTCTATGGTCAAATTTCGGACAGAGAGCTCCGCAGCACCTCTGTATCGAGTCACCTATTGAGTGCGTTGGGTCAGTGACAGGTCAGCTATTCAGACAAGTCGGACAATTTCTCTAGCTAAACCTAGGCTAGATATACTGTTTTGGGACAGGGTACCTGCCCCCAAATGTTGCAAAGTGTCAGAATCCCCAATTTGGATTGGTCCTAAGGTAGGATTTGGTTAACACACCAATCAGAACAGACTATTCTAAGGCCTAATTTGCATTTTTGGGTGCCGCCTAGCAAGATTGGGGTTCCCACGAGAAGTCGCACTGAATACAATGAAAAATTATACATTTGTAACAATATAGGGACATTGGCTCCATCCTCCTGGGTCAGAGGTAACTCTCTCAGGAGCATCTCGACTGTGGCTGCCAGCTGGCTGAGTTCCACGGTCCAAGTTTGTCTTTGGCCTCGCATCTTGAGCATGCGCAGAAAGGACCTTCAAAATGGCTCACGACCCATTCGGACCCCCATTTCCCGTGATACATGAAAAGTAAGCGAAAACAAATTAAAACATAGAAATGAATGAATGTATTACATGTCATGATTTCACATTTCAGGTTTCATCATTATAAAAATATACTATGCATTAATGGTAAGTGCAACGAACAATGTCACAAGAGCAGCAGCACAAAGCTTCACCACGTTATCAACGCACAGCCATCTTATTGCTTATTACGCATGCGCACCCTTTCCCTCCAAAACTATCTCTACACGAAGTCACGTGAGTGTGACTGACGCATGCGCAGAAGAGGAAAGTCAAGCAGCGGCCATTTTAGGAACAAGGATTAATCGTATTAGTAAAACACATAGGCAAGCATCTCTATGATACCCACGCACATTCAAAATTCATAAAATTAGTAAAACGAACAATTTAAGTTACGAGATTATAATAGATTTTCGAGGTTCTTGACTCGAGCAAGTCGCGATGCGAAATCTTGCTCTATCAATCCCCTCTTTGATGATATTTACTATCATCACAAAAAATGGAACCAGATGCCAACTTTCTTTCACACCTTGTACATTTCTATCTCTTCCAACAGGCGATTCAATTTTTCTTTCTCATTTAAGGTAGGGTGAGAATTTTTCACCTTTTTATAAATCTTATTATTCATTTCTTCCAATTCAAGCTCATCCGCACTCCGTTTCACTCCTCTTGCATTCACTTGGTATTTCTTTGTGTGTTTGTGACATTTGCAACAGACGAATATGAGAAATAGGATAAGACCTATCACTCCACTTGGCATCAGCACCTTAAACAATAAGCTTTTACCTAAACTAGCAAACCAATGACCTACATTGGAGAGACCATCAACCAGTCTCTTCCAGGCACTGTCAACCTCGAGTGGTTTGAGTTCCTTTTCCAAATTAGTAATGTTTTTCACACATCTTTTGAGCTGTACACTTTTGTCCGGAATGTAAGTGCAACAATGTTGCGCCTTCAACATCCGGCAGACTCCGCCCTCTTTTGCTAATAAGGTGTCAAGAGCAAGTCTGTTCTGCAAAACCATTGATCTGATCGCAACCATTTCAGTATTGACCAGCAGAAATCCATGAGCTGTGTCAGTAGACAACACATCCACTATAGTGGACAATTTGCAAATTCTGTGGGTGTTCAGAACCACTCCCACTCCAGGTATCAGTGCACTAAAAATACTACCCATTATTTCACCTACGCTTTCTCTTTTACTACGCACTAAGCCATTAGTATTTTCATTGCTTCCAGAAATTTCATTCACATGGTATATTTTCGGGAAGACAATGCCAAAATAGCAGCTTCCATACCAGTGATCCGGCAATTTGAAATAAGCCTTGTCTCCACATATATAATAAATTCCAGGAAACACAGGCTCTGACCCATTTTTGAATCCCCAACCTCCAATTACTTTGTAATTGTGTTCACATTGACTGGAACCAATGAAAATGTTATTATAATAACTAGTCTTCTCGCGATGAAGACAGAGTTTCCATTTCTTCTCGAAATCCAGCAACAAAACAGGCCCTGCCCCGCCATTTGAGGTGCTTTCCATGTTCTCAGCCCATTTAGGTGTTTTCTGCCTTTTGTCATTTGCCTTCCTTTGGAAACTCTCCCTTCTCTTCTCTGCCATGTTTAAAAATATCTTTTCCTGTTCATGTAATGTACAGGTCAAGTTATCTCTGTGTGCTTCAGCTATGTCTATATTGCCTATAGTCAGAAAATAGTCTCCCATATATCGTATTACGTCACTTTTGGTATGTACAGGATTCAGATTTCCATGAATGGGAAGTTCAGAAAAGATCACGTAATTATTAGAGTAATAGTACTGTAACGGTCCTCTTTTGTAAAATAAGCTTGCTAAAATACTACAGGAGATTCCATAGGTCAGAGGTAGATGATGATATGTCACGCCTTCAGCCACAGAAGTGGGTAGCTTCATGCAGACATAGCAATCCTCTATTTCCATAGTTTCTACATAATGCACTAACAAATTTGCGAAAACATTTAAATGAGTCTTGTTTCTAACTCCGTGGTAGTGTAGTCCTTCCTCATCTGATGCTTCTAAGTCTCGTTTTGTCTGTCTGAGTGCTTTCTCACGTCTTTCTACACTTCGTGTTGTCAGTTCTTCAGTGTCGGTAATCTGAGTAGGGTCAATATTAGTATTTTTGCTAACCATAAAGGGAATGAAAACTGTTAATCCTATCCAAATTAATATTACTATAACTATACTACATATACACACCTTGCAGCATGTTTTGCAACAACTGCGGCTAGGTCTACCACTCACGTTTGTATCAGACATTTTGGCTCAGAAGGAAATTTTAACCCCTCTTTGTAGCTTTTCCCAGGTATTTTTATTGCTGACCAATTTCACGGAGGTTCTTCCTCTTCCTCTGCAGAGTAATCAGTAATTTGTTCTCCGTCGCTTTCGTCAGTAATATCAAGATCCTCAAAGTTTTCCAAGATTAAGTAGGTCCACTCTGGATCCTTGTATTTTTCGTTTTGTCTTTTTATTCTTTCACTCCTTCTCTTGGAGTTATCTTCAGGTATTTCTGCAATTCGGGTACTTCTTCTTATGTCTTCAAGTTTCTCTTGGACTGTTTTTATTCTTAATTTTAGTCTCTTAATATACCTTGGCTCAATGTGCTTCTTTTTCTTGAGTCTTTTAGCTGGCACTGTTATTTGGCTTTCTTCTAATGTCCTTTTATTTTCACTTGTTTGTGGCACTTCAATTTCTGCCTTCTCCCTCTCTGTCTGACTAGTCCCAGGTCTTGTATCTATTTCTTCTGCCTGGTTACTAAGCTGGCCTGGTTCAGGTATATTTTGCGTTTCGCTTTCAAATGTCTCTGTTTCTATGTCCTGAACATGTTCTCCTAGTTCTGTCTGATCCTGCTCGAGCACTTCGATCCCTTGATTTTCTTCTGCTCGAACTATTACACTATGTCTAGTCTGTCCCTTTTCGATATCAGGAGTCTGTGGAGGAGTATCGATCACTTGTTCTGTCCCTGTCTGACCTTCTTCTTCGTCCTCAGATTTGATGTGAATCTCAGTGATCTGAGGGTCTTCGCCTGTGCCTTGCTTGACCTCTCTATTCCATTCTCTGTCTTCTCTTATTCGCTCTCTTGTTCTCAGTGGATCTCCAGTAAGATCGATTATGGGTATCCAATCCTCTGGCCAAATCCTCTGCAGCTCGTCATCAGCTACTTTCAGACCAACGTCTGTGGGATCCTCGGCAGTACTGGTGCTTGGCCATACGTCATCGACTACCTCTGGACCAACGCCTAAAGGACCCTCAACGGGACTGGTGCTCGGCCGTCTGATATCAGCTACTTCAGGACCAACGTCTGTAGACCCCTCAGCTGGATAACCTTCAGCTCCAGGCTCCTCGTCTGGTATCACCTTCTGGGTATGGCTGGCATGGATCCACTTGGGAACGCCTGCACACTTCACTGCTGTCGTCGTTACCAGGATTACTTGGCGCTTTTTTCCCCACCTTGGCGCAAGGCAACTTGAACGAGTATGCTTCTTTATCTTAACCCAGTCACCAGGAACCAATTTGTGAACTGGAGTTGTCGGGTTGGCGACGGCGTCTGCCCCAATCTGGCGAGAGATAGAACGCACTTGGTCACCCAGTTGCTTGCAGTATTCAAGTACCAAATCATCAGAAATGCTTAACAATTTGTATCCTGGTACCCATGCTTGTCTCATCACTCTTCCCATCAATATCTCATGGGGGCTCAGGCCTGTTCTTCGATCTGGAATGCTTCTGAGTCCCATCAGAACAAGAGGCAGGGCATTTATCCAGTTCAAGCCAGTAGAATCACATATTTTTGCCAATCTATTTTTTATAGTACCGTTTATCTGTTCTACCACTCCAGAAGCCTCTGGATGATATGCACAGTGCAGCTTTTGTGTGATCCCAAATGCTTTACAAAGCTGGGCCAAAATTTCATTCTGAAAATGTCCGCCTCTATCTGAGTCAATAAAGACTGGAACCCCGAATCTAGGTATCAACTCTTTTAGTAGGAGTTTAGCTACTGTTATGGCGTCATTCTGTGGGACAGGGTAAGCTTCCACCCACTTTGAAAATAGGCAGACAATGACAAGGACATACCTTTTTCCCTCACAACGAGGCATGGTAATGAAATCAATTTGTATTCTCACAAAGGGACCCCCTGATCTCCCAATTTTCATCAGTTCAACTTCTGTTTTCTTGCCAGCGTTGAACTGCTGACAGGACAAGCACCTCTGGCAGAGAGATTCTGCTACCTTCCTGAACTTCTTGTTGTACCAAGTCTGTTGAAATACCAAAACCATTGCGTCCCTCCCAATGTGTGATCCCGCATGTATCAATCGAGCCATTGGGGCAAGCAGGTGTCTTGGTAACACAGGCATACCATTTGGGCCCACCATGACACCATCCTCACGTCTCGGTTTACAACCTTGTTCTTTCCATTTCTCTTTCTCTTCCCAGGGCGTCACATGCTGCCATTCTCTCACTTCATCCCAAGTAGGCACTTCTTCAAACATTCTAAGTTGGCAGCTGTTTCCAACCCCACCCCGATTGGGATTTATTCTCAGTCGATCCATAGCACATTGTTTTGCCACCCGATCAGCGAAATCATTTCCCAAAGATACAGGGTCAAGGCCCTTCTTATGAGCAACGCATTTGACCACTGCCAATTCTTTTGGTAATTGGATTGCCTCTAAAAGGTCTTGGACAACTTTTCCATTCCGAATGGGGGTACCTGAAGAAGTCAGGAATTCTCTTTGTAGCCATAATTGGCCAAAGTCATGCACAACCCCGTAACAGTACTGACTATCAGTATACACTGTTACTTTTTTGTCTTTTCCCAATTTGCAAGCTCTTATCAGGGCGATCAATTCAGCTACTTGTGCAGACTTTACTCCAAATAGATAAGATGCTTCTTCAATTTTGCCTAACGTGACCACAGCATAGGCAGCACTTAGGCCTCCTAGTTCATGTCTTAGGCATGAACCATCCACGAACCATTCCTCATCATGTACAGGCAAAGGAGTTTCTTTGATGTCTGGGCGAGGTTTGGTACTGAACTCTGTCAGGTCAATGCAGTCATGCTCATTATCTCCCTTATCTTCCATTACCATTGAGTCAGGGAGTAGAGTGGCATGGTTTAAAATGTTACATCGGGTAATAACTATATTTGCAGCCCCCATGAGAATCCTCTCATATTTCGTCAGCCGACTAGGGGTGAGATACTGAGTTTTTGTACGAGTCAATAGTATCACAACTGCATGTGGAACATATACAGTTACAGGATGTCCCATAATGATAGACTCACTTTGTTCTAAACTGGTGCAAGTTGCAGCTACTGCTTTTAGACATCCAGGTAGTCCAGCAGCCACTGGATCCAAAGTGGCAGAAAAATATGCCACAGGCCTTCTGGTCAACCCATGCTCCTGAGTCAGGACTGACAATGCACAATTGTCACGAGTGTCACAGAATAAGCCAAACTCCTTGGAGTAGTCAGGCATTCCCAGAGCAGGGGCTGTACACAGGCAATTTCGCAACTGTGTGAAAGCTGTTAGGCTCTCGTCATTCCATTCAACTGGGTCCTTTGCTCCTTTCTTTGTCATGTGTATCAAAGGCTTTGCAAGAACTGCAAATCCCACAATCCATTGCCTGCAATAACCTACAACTCCGAGGAACATTCTGATTTCTTTCTGAGTACGGGGTAACTGCATATTTTGAATTATTCTGACTCTCTCTGAGGTGACTTTTCTGATACCTTTTTCTATCTGGTGTCCCAGATATTTCACTGATTTCGAACAGAACTGTAATTTCTCAGGGGCCACTTTATGTCCCTTTTCACTCAGGTGATTCAGTAGGGCAATGGTGTCAACCACGCAATCCCTATGGCTTTTAAACGCCACCAATAGGTCGTCAATGTACTGTACCAAAACAGATTTTCCAGGTAAGACTAAAGTTTCAAGGCATTTTTTCAAGATCTGATTAAAGATAGAGGGGCTTTCTGTGTACCCCTGGGGGACCCTGTTCCAGACATACACGTTACTGTTGAAAGCAAATGAGAAAAGAAATTTGCTATCTGGATGCAATGGGATCGAAAAGAAAGCATGACATAGGTCTATCACAGTGAACCATTCAGCATCCCAGGGAATCTGATACAGGATGACTGCTGGGTTTGGGACAATGGGACAGCAAGGAACCACAATTTTGTTTACCTTTCTCAGGTCCTGCACTACTCGGTACTTGCCACTAGGCTTCTTAATGCCCATAATGGGTGAATTACACGGGCTACTCATAACTTCCTGTATGATGTTTGCTTCTAGCAATTTCTGTATTTCAATAGCAACACCTGCTCTCACTTCGGCACTCATTTTGTAAGGCTTAGTGTTAGGGTAAACTGCATTTTCTTTCATTGTTATCTGTATGGGATCTATGTTTTTCATCAACCCTACATCCTTTCCAGTAAAGTCCCACACTTCTGACTTCACTGTCTGCTGGAGTTCTTCAGGTAAGTCCTGTATAGTCATTCGTTTTATTTCAGGTCTAATTAACATTAGCTTGTAGATACCGTCTTCATCTGGGGTTTGAATTTCGACGCCCTTTGGTGTGCAAAAGATGGTACAATTCATTTTGCACAGCAAATCACGTCCCAGCAAATTTACCGGACTGGTATCACAGACAACAAATCTGTGCATTTGTTTAAAGTTTCCAATTGAGATCTCCATGGGTTCGGTAACAGGTGTACTAATCAATTGATTAGATACTCCTACTACTTGGATTGCTTCTCCCGAGAGGGGTAGGTTTGGAACGTCCACTGTTCTCACAGTAGAACGGGTAGCACCAGTGTCCAATAGAAAGGTGACATCATTTCCATCAACCTTTCCTTCAATATATGGCCCTGACTGGTCTACCGGCGAAGAGGCGCCAAGTACGCACTCCTCGTCCTCCCCTCTTAGGCCCCGTCAGTATTGGTCATCACAGAAAAAGGTGTCGTTCAACAAATACTGCGAAGTTGCTGCATTTCTATCCTCATTGCCTCCCCAGACTTCTACATCATCACCCTGTGGTGACTTTCCTTTAAATATAGGCTTTGGCGCTCGAGGCACTTGAATCGTTTTTACCTGCTGCTGGGTCTTTCTTTGCTTTTCATTCTGCGTCTGTGGAATTAAATCAGGTGTTTGGGCATTATCATTTTGTAAATACGGACACTCGTCTCGCCAATGTCCAATTTCTCCGCACTGATGGCAGGGAAATTTCTTTTTGGCTTCCTCTCTACTCATTTTAGGTCGGGGCTTTCCTCCATTCCCTCCCCCAGGACCTTAGTTCTGAGTAACTTTATTTAATTTAGTCAGTTGCTTTTCTTGCTGTTCTGCGAGCTTTACTTGAGCCCACATCACCTTCTCCTTCAGGGCCTTTTTCTTTTCTGCCATTTCGTCCTCACAGTACTTTGCGTACCGTAGGACCTCATCTATCTTTTTGGTATGCCAACAGATTTTATTATCCTTTATCCACTGACAAATTTCGGGTCTTAAACCGTTTACAAACCTGTAAATGAAGTGGGTCATGTCCTTAATTTCGATGTTATCTATACCACTGTATGTTTTGAACACCTGCAACAACCTTTCATAAAAAGAGTGCACTGTCTCGTCCCTTTCCTGCGTGGTTCTATCTATTTTGGTCCAGTCAGTTTCTTTTGCAGGTACTTTTATTTTCAAATGTTGAATTACTTGGTCATACTTCCTCATCACTTCCTTCGATGGTTCCCCTGTTTTGTCATCTCTCGGGTATTCCTCACCAGGCCAGGCGATGGCTATTTTACACTCAGTCCACAGATCTACAGGGACCACTATGTCGAAGAACCCATCCAGGTCTTTCCATAGGCATTTCTGCACTTTTATGAATCTCTCTACCTGCCGGTACCAGTCGACTGGTTTTTCTCGTAATTTTGGGAAGTCATTTGTGAAGGACACAATATCCTGTCGGGACCATGGGACGTGTACATATCTTCCCCCTGGCACTTCACGCATAGGGCATAACTGTTCTGGTTTGTCTGCTTCCTTTAGGACAAATTCGGGAGTTACCTGCCTAGACCTGGCCTCATCTTTTTTCCTAGCCCATCTGGCTTTCCATTTTTCCACGTCTCCCCATTTCTGCAACACTGTCAATAGTTCTTTGACCTGTGCCTTTTTTCCTGACACATTCAGGTTTTCCAAATCTTTGTCTGAAAATTCTGCTCGGTATGGTTTCTGCAAGGGTTTCGATTTTGAAATGTCTATTCCCATACTAGCAGCAGTATCGGTCAATTTTTCATGAAGTACTCGGACATTGCGGGTAAGACTTTTGCACATAAACAACAGCTCTTCTTCAGAGTAGGTATTTAATCTGTCTAATCCTACGTTTCCTGCCATTAATTCTTCTATTTCTACTCTCAGTTTGTAGAGGTCTAAAGGTTTTGTTTGCGAAGTTGGTTTCTCTAATTCTTGACTCCATCTTTCGATTTCCTCAGGTGTGACCAAAGTGACACTTCTAGTACCTGAAGTCGATTCCATTTGAATCTCCCTTGCATTGAAAGGATTATGTCTTTTCTGCATTCTTTTCCCTGTATTTCTAATGGGCAGATCCATCAGTGAGACTTCAGATTCACACGCACTCGTCTGTTCATCTACAATTAAGGGTTCTGGTCTGGGCTGTGCTATTACGGGAGTAATGACTGGAGGTTTTGGACTTTCATGCCGATCCCCGTACAATGAAACTACGGGTCCGATTGTTACTGGGATTGTCAATGCTTCAGGACTGGTATTTAACTGGGTCATTTTCTGAATGATCTCAGCTCTCTGTTTTGCTAGAACCTCCCGCTCCTTTTCTTCCAGTAATCTCTCTATGGATTTGTCATGTAACACCTGCGGGGTTAGTGTGGGAGCATAACTTGGGGCAGTGGGATGAGTCTCACTAGGTCCTTCACCATAATTCGGTCTTGGGAATAAACTTCCTGTACCTAGGGATCTTCGTTCTTCCTCATACTGTGACTGTAATAACGGCATTCCTGAATGTGAGGGTCTCATCTCGCCTCCGTAGGGAGGTCGAGAACAAAAATCTCCTTCACGGGAATATCCTGTCTCTCCACTAGCTGACATTCTGGGGTAAATGTTTCTGGTATCCACTGGTCCTAGACTCTCGGTATAGGGAGGAATGTGGTAACCCCCTCCTACACTTGCGGACCTAACTTCTTCCTGAGGAGGAAGTCTTCGGGAAATATCTCCTGTACTGGAAGGTCGATGTCCTTCATTATAAGGAGGCGGACTTCTCGTACATAGGTCATCTAACAATTCATCATCCGACTCTCCGATGGGTACCCAATGTTTAGATTTTTCCAACCGTTTCTGTCCCCCAGAAGGATCATCTGCTGGCATCATGGGAAACAATCCCTCCACTATCATATTCTGCCTCCACTGTTTCATCTTTTTAGCTCGTGCTTCCTGTTTCAATTTTGGATAAAATTTAGTTAACCCTTTATCCATCCGTGGCTTATCTCTTTCGAAAGCCTCGATTTCCCATTCCTCTAGCGCTTCATACTGCGTTAATCTAGGTCTGGGATGCAAATCATTCATTCGGGTTCTCAAATTAAATAGAATTCTGCTGTTAAATGTTCCGTCTAACGGAAAAGCCAAAACTCCGTCGTCTTTCGTGTATTCCACCCAATTCTCCAACCATACACATGTGTTGTACCCTTTATCGAACATCATGAAAGATGCGGGAGTATTTGGTTGCGGTATGACAACACCTTCTCTAGTTTTAATCGGTTTGTCCTTTTTGAAATAATTCTTCACCTTATTTACAAGAGATACTTTTCTCTTAGTTCCGTACATAATGTTGTTTTTAACTCCTTTCCACTGATCGTTCTTAAATCCCATATGCCGTGGATCCGGTCTGGTATGCGGTCTATACGAATGCCACATACGATTTTTACGAGTGATTTTGTTTACAAAACCACTTCCAATCCAAGTGCGTCTATTATTTTCGTGCGACCAATGAAATGCACGAGTTCAAATAATCTCGACCAATGGGTGCGCGGCCCTTTCGTGAGACAGTTCCCACGCTCCGGCGCTCGCCCCTCCTTTACAATTCCGGCTCTGCTACAGGCCCGCTGCGTCTACCAATCCCAGCGCGGCACGGAGTGACGTCAGAGCAGCTTCGTGACTGACTCCCTCCTTCACAAGGTAACGGAAACTTTCTTTCTTTTTAAAGTGCTTAGTGCTTGGTTATTTTACAACGAATACACATTCGCCACCGTGCTCAAGTGTCTAGACAGGAAAGAATTAGTTTCGCTGCAAGTAAACTACTTCCATTTACTTTTCATTCACTACGAGTAGATCTCTTCTGCCTACCCTTCACACTAGCATTGGGGCACCTGCTACTTCCCTAGACTCATCCACTTTTCCGGGATATATCCAAGTCTAAAGTTTCCCCAGTGAGCCCTTTTGCTTGCACTCAAGCTCCGATGAACCCGCTACTCTTCCGATGTGACCCTGACTAGGTTACGCCACAATGGGAATTTTGCCAATGAACCTCGTTACTAACATTTATTCAATCATATATTCAGAAAAAACCCTAGTTAGTGCTTCCAGTTCTGCCTAACCTGCACCAACCTTCCTTAGAGCAGGTGACCTCAACGCGAATGGATTCTATTCACCACTCGCTATTCAATTCCCCGGGGATTCCTAACAACATAAAAGACGTTTTACGTACGAATGGATTAATACATATAACAGTATGATAAGAAGAATAACAATTTTAAAACATTTAATAATTTTTCAAAGTAAACAATTTTCAAGTGAGTGATCAATTTCCCTTGAAGCGCCTACTCTTATAGCAGCATCCGACTTAGCTAGACTAACTAGTCCTACCTATCCTTTAACTAGTCCCTAACCATAACTCTGCTACCAGAAAATTACTGCTAGAGATCGCGGGTCACCCGACCAATAATTTCGCCACTTCTGGCTTCGGGCCCATATACTTTACTTTATCATATAGATTGATCAGATGACCACACAATCTACTATCAATAATTGTAAGTTCCCTTTCGATTTATTTCCAGTGTACCCAACTTACCATCCACCGTTATAGGTACCTTTGACAACGATGGGTCAGGGAGCTAGCTGTAAAAGGAAAGGCAGCAAAATATACTATTCAACATATGACTTTACGTTTCATGAAATGACCACGGACAACTGGAAGTTTTGAAAGTTTTATCTTAAATTCAAATAAAGGGCAGTCATACAGTTTTATCAAAAGAATGCTAGTGTGACAGGGAACCCGCTAAGTGAGAGGAAAGCTAAGATAAGGGCAAAGTGAACACGCTATAAATCTGAGTTACTTTAGTCAGTTTTACGAGAGAAAACCAAGACCATTACAGGAGGCTGCAAACTGCAATACAGAAAATGATTTCTAAAAGGTAGGGTAACATAGGAACACGCTATGAAATCAAATGCAAATGACTTTATGAAATACAATGGTTGCAGGAGAAAGCATGGAAAATTATTCACGTGCAAAGGTATGTCTTTATTAAAGCAAAGACAGAAAAATAGAAAGGTGCAGTTTAAGAACTCAGAGCGATATTTACCTAGACTGGTGTGGAAACCAACCCTGGCCACGGGTCAGTTAAGGACAGGAAAACCCTCAAGGAAAGATAACCCTCAGTGGGACAGCAGGTGCAGAATGGACACCCCAGAACAGGACAGGAAACCCAGATTCGGATCAGGACAGGACCACCAGGATACGACCAGCACCCGCAGTTCGGAAGCAACGCCTGCGCTCCACCCTCTCTGCAGCTATCGATCAGGACCCCGATTGGGTCAGCGATTTTCCCAGGAAAGTGCTCCGCCAGCACTTAAGGTTCAGTAAAACCTTCAGAGTCTATGGTCAAATTTCGGACAGAGAGCTCCGCAGCACCTCTGTATCGAGTCACCTATTGAGTGCGTTGGGTCAGTGACAGGTCAGCTATTCAGACAAGTCGGACAATTTCTCTAGCTAAACCTAGGCTAGATATACTGTTTTGGGACAGGGTACCTCCCCCCAAATGTTGCAAAGTGTCAGAATCCCCAATTTGGATTGGTCCTAAGGTAGGATTTGGTTAACACACCAATCAGAACAGACTATTCTAAGGCCTAATTTGCATTTTTGGGTGCCGCCTAGCAAGATTGGGGTTCCCACGAGAAGTCGCACTGAATACAATGACAAATTATACATTTGTAACAATATAGGGACATTGGCTCCATCCTCCTGGGTCAGAGGTAACTCTCTCAGGAGCATCTCGACTGTGGCTGCCAGCTGGCTGAGTTCCACGGTCCAAGTTTGTCTTTGGCCTCGCATCTTGAGCATGCGCAGAAAGGACCTTCAAAATGGCTCACGACCCATTCGGACCCCCATTTCCCGTGATACATGAAAAGTAAGCGAAAACAAATTAAAACATAGAAATAAATGAATGTATTACATGTCATGATTTCACATTTCAGGTTTCATCATTATAAAAATATACTATGCATTAATGGTAAGTGCAACGAACAATGTCACAAGAGCAGCAGCACAAAGCTTCACCACGTTATCAACGCACAGCCATCTTATTGCTTACTACGCATGCGCACCCTTTCCCTCCAAAACTATCTCTACACGAAGTCACGTGAGTGTGACTGACGCATGCGCAGAAGAGGAAAGTCAAGCAGCGGCCATTTTAGGAACAAGGATTAATCGTATTAGTAAAACACATAGGCAAGCATCTCTATGATACCCACACACATTCAAAATTCATAAAATTAGTAAAACGAACAATTTAAGTTACGAGATTATAATAGATTTTCGAGGTTCTTGACTCGAGCAAGTCGCGATGCGAAATCTTGCTCTATCAACATTACGGAGGAGGAGGATTACATTTCAACATAAGAGGGGAACATCATGGGGTAAGGGGGATATTTGGTTCAGAGCAATCAGGAGGCGTACAGATTTCACCCCGATAACTATTCTAAGGGCTCCAGATATGCGCCCATTTTTTGCGGCAACCCCTAATGACATATACCGTCTTCTCCCTAAGCACACACCAGTCCAGGTCTCGCTCCCAGGTCTCCAGTGTAGGTGGTTTAACAGGTCCCCATAATTGTGCGATGTTTCTCTTGGCTATTATGAATCCCAGGGAAGCCCATTGTGTCTGGTGAGTGTTAAGATCGGTGGGTTCCCATATGTTGAGGAGGCAACGCCTCACCTCCAGTGAAAGACGGGTGTGTTGTACTGCGAATATTGTCTTGTGTACCTCGTGCCAGAAAGAGCTGTGGAACTTACATTCTCATATAATGTGTAAAAAGGTTCCTAGATGACCGCATCCTCTCCTACAATCTCCTTTGTCAGTGACCCAGATGTGAATCAAGCGTGGCCCAGTGATGTACACACGGTGAAGGATTTTGAGCTGTACCACTCTAAGGCGTGCCGGTATGGCGACCACTCTAGGGGAAGACACCACCTCCTGCCAGTCTTCATCATCTATCTCAATCCCGTCTCCCGTCCACTTCTCCCTTAATGCCTGTAGTGTATTAGTCATATTCTTTCTCAGCTTTTTGTATATTAGGGATATCGTTTTTTCGGGAAGATGGCCATCTAGAATTCTGTCCTCTAAAGGTGAGGCTTCAGGAGGGGTTGTGCCTGTAGGTAAAAGTGATCGGAGTGAGTATTGGATGTGGGCATAGCAGAAGTATTCCGTGGCTGCTAGGTCATATTCAGCCTGTAATGTGTTGAAGGATTTAACTCCCTCTTCCTCCCAAAGGTCTTTGATTTTTGTAATGCCAATGAGATCCCATCTGTCGAAGCCTTTTCATCTCCATAGGTTGCCCAGAGATTCGGAATCCCAAAGGGGGGTCGCCAACATCGGTTTACGTCCCCTCCCAAGAGAATTGGTTGCGTCGTGCCAAATCTGGACCGAGTGCTTGGTGGGGCCTGTCAACAAAGTCAGATTAAAATATTTTAAGGAAAACACTGTTTTGCAATAAAAGGACAAATTAATGCATGCAGCAAGATGATGTGCCTTTTAATTTTTTGTCTGTCACTTCCTGGTACATTTAGGACCTGTGGTGCTGGTTCACAGGGGGACAGGGGTGTATGTTGGTAAGACAAAGAGAGTGGGGACACAGGCACCATCTGGCCTCCTCTAGAGATTGAATTGTATTGTAATTGCATTTATATACTGCTTACTACCCCTGATGAGGCGTCAAAGCGCCTTTTCCACGAGTAGCATGCTACTCCGGAACCCATAAAGGATTAGTGGTGAATTAGTATAGTGAAATATGAAAGTAATTTGAGTGGTGGATGTGTTAGTCAGTTGTTTGGATTGAGAAGGATAGTGGAGGGATTGAAGAGGGAAAAAGGTTTGCTTTTATATAGCGCTTGCTACCCCTGATGAGGTGTTGAAGCGCTTTTTTGGCGAGTGCCACTACTCTTTGCATTTCTTTTTGCAGTGGAACAGAAAGCTATAAACTGATGGAACTGCACAGTAATAATGTTGATTGAATGCACTAGCTTTTAGGATTCACAACATGAAGACAGTTACCATCCCTTTTGGCCTTCTTCTCGCTGGCATCAAGTGCTGTATTTTGAGTAGTGGGGTGAGGATGTCAAACCTCAAACAGAAAGACCGGCAAAATAATACGAATTTAAGCTCAAACTGCTGCCCCTCTTTTAGCACATGTGTCCTAACAGCCGAAGCTGCTGACCTGAGTACCGGCTTAACTCAACGTCCTGTGATTCTGGGCAAATCACGTAATCTCCAGGTGCCTAAAAAAATCTGACATACGAAATGTAATTTGGTGCTCATGTAAAGTGTTCTTATGACCTTGGTCCAAGTTTGCGCTATATAAAGTTACATAAAATAAATAAATAAAATAGCAGCAGAATCCGATTGTCTCTGGGGTTGAGAAAAGCTAATAGTTGCTGAGGGAGATGAGGTCCAGCCTAAAACGCATCTACAAACTGCCATAACACACGTGAGTCTATAGTAAAAGCTGCTTGTCCAATAAGCAGTTCCATGACATTTGTGTTGACAGCCAATGCCGGGTGGTCTGGGGTGTCAGGAGAGTAATGAGTCAGCCTGATTCTGGATGATACATCATGTGCCAACGTCTCCGAACCTGTGCCATGTGTACTCCCTCCGCAAAACTTATAGTGTGGTTCTAAAAAGAAATTTAATATAGCTATTAAAGGCCTGCTCCAGTGTTCGGCTCGGGCCTTTAACAAGGGAGCAGAACTTTAATAGCCTGTATAGCCCAGCTAGGAAGGGCTATAAGGCTATTAGAACATTCTGCCACTAGAGGACAGAATGTTGTAACAAATAAAACAAAGGCCTCTTGGAGCCTGAGGGTGTTTAAATCTCCTCGGGCTCCGAGAGGCCTTCGTGAAAACAACATTGGAATGTTGCTTTGTGGGCCTTTACCGGCCCGTAAAAGCACGGAGTACTCCACATTCAAATGTTCTAATAAAAAGATTTTGAACCGGCACAACAAAACAGACCCTCAAAGTGAGAGGCCTACAGTCACATCACATGTTATGATAGAAGACTTTCTTGATACAATATTTTGATACTGTCTCACTATGCACAGGTGAGGAAACCAGGGCTTCAAGCTTGTCTGGAATCTTTCGGTATGAATGGGCAGTGGGAGTCAATAGGCTTTGCTTCCCCCTAAAGTGATTACTATTTTGAAAATACATTACCTGGTGTATGCACTTCTCATTCTCTTGCTTTCTCTCTCCCACTATATGTTATACTACCTTAATTTAGAACACTTTACCATTTTTACAACTCAAATGCTGAAAAATACACGTCTAACCGAGAAATGTGACTGCAGTCAAAGTACAGTTTAAAAACTACCAATTTCAAACACTAAAATCTTCAAAGGTTGGTCTCGGGCTCTTCTAGACAGAGTAGTTTTATTCACCTATCTGGATTTAGTCCATAGGTTCCAATGAGCGTGAGGGGGTAGTGAGAGGGGGAGGAAAAAAAGGGGGAGCTAATGGGTGAGTGAGAGAGAGAGAGAGAGAGAGACAAAGATGGGGCGAAAGAGACCAGGGGTGTGCCAGAGACATGGGCAGAGAAAGAGGGGGTGAGATGGAAAGTACAAAAAGAAGAAGTGCGAGGTAAGACAGAGACGAAAAAGGCAAATTACATACACACAAAGAGAGAGACAGGCAGAATGAAGGAAATAGAGACAAGAATATCAATTTGAAAAGATGAAGAAAGAGTAAGAAGAAAGGACAGTGAGACATTACAACATGGTAGGAGGGAATATAAAAGATAAGCTAGAGGAGATTAAAGGGAGAATGGAGAAAGCTTGAAGAGAAGAGTGATGGGTGGAGGGTGAGGAGTGAGATTAAAGGAGTGCGAGAGTGAGGAAGGCAGTGGTAGAACGTGTGTGTAGGGGTGAGTGCCAAGGAGGAGGCAGGCCAATAAGTGTGAATGGGAGATAGGAGAGTTTGGGAGCGTCTTGAGGGGAGAAAGGGAGGAGGAAAAAAGATTGAAGAAAGACGGACAAGGAATGACACCAAGAGAGAGCACAAAGAAATGAGGTGGCTTGAGTGTTAGGGTGGGAGAGCTGGAGAGAGAGTAAGCAAAGACACAGTGAGAGAGTCAGATGAGAGATAAATGTGGTTTGAGAAGGTGAATGCTGAATAGGAAAACTGGATTAAAGAGATGGGGGAGTAAAGAAATAGAAAGCAAAGAAAAGAAAGTTTGAGCGAATATGAGGAACAGAGAAGACTGAATGGATTATGAAATGGAGAAGGGGAGAGATGGAAGACTGAGAAAGAGAGATATGGGGTGAGTGTGAAGAGGAGATAGTTATTAAATGGTGGGATAGAAATAGAACAGTTGAGCAATGGAAGGAACATGGGGAGGAAAGAACTAGAGAGTTTGGAGACGATACCACCGAAACATAATAGTTGTTGTAGAGTGCACTAACCAAACCCTCACATACTCCATGGGCAAAATGACCATGGCCCTCCAGGATATACCCCACTATGAACAGGTTCACATGTCGGTTTCTTCACCTCTTACCAAACCCATATGTTTCCATAGCTCTGCTGCGTAAAGCAAAGTGATTTGAAATGAAAAAATATCTATTCCATCTTACCCGCAAAAGTTGGGTTCAAGGCCTCAACTCGCAGTTCCTTGGACAGTATAAGCACAGGGCAAAAAAAGCACACCACAAGAGCCATATAGTTCATTCATCCCTAACTACACTGATAAACAAGAGAGGGCCACCCAAAGCCTTTCAAAGAGGTAGAGGATATATTGAGAGAGTTATATGCGTGAGAAATAGGGTAGAGCATTGGAAAGAATAGTAGAATGAGGTTTGAGATGAGTCAGAGAGTTGAGGTAGAGGATATATTGAGAGCGGTAGAGGGAGAGATATAGGGTAGCGCATTGGATATGCTGAATTAGAAACAAAGTAATAAATATAAAGATAGATATAGAAGGGTATATCATCTCTACTCATTAGTCAAAAGCCAATACATTTTGTCCTCATTGACTCCAGTATAGTAGCCCAGAAATACTTTAGAACGTATATAGAGACCAATTAAAATCAGTTCACAGTCATATATCCACCTGGGAGCACACACACATCGAACCACTGTCACTTCAAACCGAAACTGCCTCGGGCGAGGAGCCAAAGCTGAACCTCAGAGCATCTCCTAATAAAAGTGTCTTCCCGTTTAGGTGAGAGGTGCATAGATCACTTCCACTAAAGGTTTCATGGCAATTGTATTGTATTGTTTTGTAATTGAATTGCATTTATATACTACCTCTGACGAGGCATCAAAGCACTTTTTTGCAGAGTAGCACATTATTCTGGAGTGCAAAAAGGATTAGTGGTGTATTAGTATAGTGAAATATGAAGTTAATTTGAGCGATGGATATGTTAGTCTGTTATTTGGATTCAAAAGGATAGTGGAGGGATAGAAGAGGGAAGGGTTTGCATTTATATAGCGCTTGCTATCACTGATGAGATGTTGAAGCGCTTTTCAGCGAGTAACACGCTACTCTGGTACCCAATAAGGATTAGTGGTGAATTAGTCTAGGGAAATATATAATGAATGGAACCGTTGGACGTTAGTCTGTTATTTGGATTGAAAAGGATAGCGGAGGGATAGAAGAGGGAATGGTTTGCGTTTATATATCGCTTGCTACCCCTGATGAGGTGTTAAAGCGCTTTTCGGCAAGTAGCACGCTACTCCAGAACCCAAACAGGATTAGTGGGGCATTAGTATAGGGAAAATATTAAATTAATTTGAGCGGTGGACAATTGAGTCTGTTAGCTGGACTGAAAAGGATAGTGGAGGGATAAAAGAGGGAAGGGTTCACAGAAGTAGGAGGGGGTTTGGGTTGAGTGAAGGTGAGGTGGAGGGGGAAGAGTCGGAGGGAAGGGTTTAAAAAGGCTTGTTTGGGAGATCTGAGATATGAGATTATGCAAGGGGGTAGTGCAGGGTGGAGTTTAGAAAGGGTTGTTTTGGGGATCATAGTAGAGGTATCAGATTTGGGATGACTGTGATAGTGGAGGTAGAGGATATATTGAGACAGTTATAGGGTGAGAAATAGGGTAGAATATTGGAAAGAGTAGTAGAAAGTGGTTTGAGATGAGTCAGGGAGTTGAGGTGGAGGATATATTGAGAGCGGTACAGGGTGAGATATAGGGGTAGTGCATTGGATATGCTGAATTAGAAGCAAAGTAATAAATATAAAGATACATAAGTACATGGAAGGTATATGTGTATAAGGAAGGTAATATATATGTAGATTAGACTTGTATTTAATAATCTCAGACTTTCAAGTGTTGATGTCCTTTAAATGAATTTGTGTTTTTGTGTAATTCAGTAGTGAAGCAATTGTAGATAAATAGCTATGATAAAAAATTTACTCATTTATGCAGTCACCTATATAAATGTTAAACATAGAATAATGTAACTATGAGTAATATGCACATTAGTTAAACATTAGTTTAACAGAACTAACGAATACCTATATCTTTAAAACATAATTATTATACACGTTCAAAGCAATACACATACGTAGGTACACATCTCTAGTCCAAATAAATTCTTATAAATAGAGGGCTATGCTGAGTATTTATGTTTGAATATTGTGCTTCTGTGGGGCTGAGCCAACTCTCGAGTAGTCTTCTGAAGATATGGTGGTTATCCGTGGATCTTATATTTAGGGGCAAACAGTTCCATAGTTTGGCTGCTTGCACGAAGAAGGATGTGCCACCTATGTTTTTTTTCTTGTGTGGTGGGATTTTGAGGCGAGGTTTCAATCTAGAGCAGAGGTTCCTTTGTTGAATGTAATTGGGGATTTTATTTCTGATGAAGAGTGGTCCTGTTCCATGTATCGCTTTGTGGGTGATGCAAAGCAGCTTGAATGTGGATATTCTGGCAACCGGTAACCAATGTAGTGTCTTCAAGGCAGGAGAGATGGGGGCTTGTGGCTTTATATGTAAGAGTAGTCTGGTAGCCAAGTTCTAAATTAGTTTTAGTCTTTTCATAGTTGTTAAAAGTGATCCGTGGTAGAGTCTATTGGCGTAATCTAGTTTGGACAGAACAATAGAGATGGTAGCCTGGGTCTCGTGTGGAAATCCCAGGTGAGGAAAGATGCGTCACTGAGTTTTAATAGTAACGGAGCTTGATGTTGCTAGTTTATCCACTTGGGCATTCACTGATAGCTTGGAGTTCATGGTATTTCCGAGGTTTCTTACTTACTTTGATACTTTAAGCAGTGTTTCCAGATCATCATGCCAGGTGGCGAGTGGGTCATAATTTCTGTCTGACACTCAGTGGGTATTTTCATCTAATTTTCTTTTGTTTGCGCTATCATGCTGGGATGTACCCATTTTGGACAACTGTCTTTGATAATAGTCTGATTATACATGATAGATAGATCAATAAAAAAGATACACACAGACATAGTATAAGCTCTCAGGAGTTCACACAGGAACATCAGTGGTGAATCCCAAGGTACTGGGTCAGCCCAGGCAATGCACTTGCAGTGGCCGGCAGGCAACTGACCTGATAATGCAGAGGCTTGGAAGGATGGTCAAATAGCAAAAACGTCTCTTACAAGCACATCCTCTAAAGATTTTTGCAGCTGGAGAGTTATAGCCGGACAAAGTGGGGTAATAGGGTATATAAGAGGCCAGGGCATTTGCATATTGTGGCCAGGGGGCAATGCAGACTCTGCAGTCATGATGGAAGGAGGGTGGGAAATGAGGCTTAGGGTTGGGAGGCAGCAGGGACAAAACTGCCAACCTCGCAGAGCACGGGACACTGTTTAGGCAGGTGCAAGTGCTGTAATGAAAACTGCAGCGGGGTGGTTACTGTCGGTGGTACGTCATGTCTCAGAAGCAACTAGAAATTTTCTTGGAGGAGAGCAAAAACCATATTAGAAGTTTCAGATGTATTATGTAAAGAGGCATGTAACTCCACCTAACTAAGAGGTTGTTGGGGTCTTATGTGGCCAACAGCAAACTATCAATGGTTGGTTAAACAATGATGACCCTTATTTATGAGGCCCTTATGCCGCCGCTGTGTCCCTTTTTTATGATGCTGCGGCAGAGTAAACCATGCGCCACCCTGCGCCATATTACAAGGTGACGCATCTGGCCAGATGCGTCACTTTGTGAACTCCTGCGCGACATCATACCTGTGTCAGGTATATTGTATGCAGGGTGGGATATCCCCCATAAAAAAGGCTTGTAGAACTGACGCAGCAAAATGTATGAGATTTCACTGCACCACTTCTACAAGTTCACCTCATCAAATCCTAACACCTGCTTCACAGCAGGCGTAAGGACTAATGCAGGCCCTTTTTTATGGGACATGCCCATGTGTAATGACACATTACTGGAGTTGCGTCTTTTTTCCGACACTCCAGCAATGCGTCTTTACTGTGCCACCAGATACGTCAGGATTCCTGACGTTTCTGATCAATCCTTGCGTCATGGAGCGCCATACTGTAAATACGGTGCATCCATGATGTTGCAAAGAGGGCACAATGAAAAGTGTTGCATCACTGTTTTCAACCAGCGATGCAACACTTTTCATGAATGAGGCCCTTAGATGGCTTGTACATTATAACAGTAAAGTGATGGTCCTGATATTTTTAACTGGAGGTTAATACAGTTGATGCAGGTTAGTAGCCAAATGTTTCTAACAACCATGCCAAGTGCCACACATCACAGATTAATTTAACAAATTTTCTCAGTTTTCATCTCATGACTACAAGCACCAGAGGTTGTCACGCAATTAGGTTGTCCAGCAGAATATCAGTTGCTACTTCGCCAACCTTCATATCAGGAGTGCCTTCACTCCACTGGTAGGTTTGTATTATTTCTTAACCTATAGTAGGTGTGTGTGTGCACTATACAAATCTTCTGTAACATAACATGGCGAGATGTAAGAATTTGCTTCAATAATGTATTTGGCGGCGGCTTCTCTAGAAGGGAATTTTGAGGATTGAAGGCAAACATTGAGCAAAAAATAAAACTGGTGGCACCCAACAAATGTTATACATATGTAAATATACATTTCAAACTTAAATCCCAACGTCGATAAAAGAATGGAATGTCCAGGCCAACTTGATGCAGATTTACGAGCTTTTTTTATTTTAGCTCCACTCGACGCGTTTCGAGATAAACTATCTCTTGGTCACGAGCGTGAGTGTTAGTGTATTGGTGCTTTAAATCTGGTCACATGTGAATGGAAATGATAAACAGACTCCCAGGTATGCTTACAAGAGCTATCTGGCACATTTGAAATTTACAAAATGTTTAAACAAAAATGTAAACACGACTTCGAGGCAGATGCATATATTGCAAACAATTGTTGAAATGTCAAAATAAACATTAAAGAAAAGGCCAGCGCGAACGCATAATGGCCAGGGACCAAAACAGGCGTAATTCATACATTTAACTGAATTCAAAGTAAAGCCCAAGTGGGCAATTATCATCCTATGCTGATTGACAGACAAAGTAAATTCAAGGGTATAGTCACCACCTAGGGACTATACTCACATCCACCCATGTGGGTAAAATCCATGATTCAAAACAGAACAAAAACCGCCCCAGTGGGCATACTGTCTATGTTCAAAGTTCAGCCCCAGTGGGCACAATCCAAAAGCATACTTGTTCAGGCACAATCTTCGCACCAGGGTGATGGACCGCCTGTGTCCCAATGCATACGTGCTCAACTGCCATACATGTCGAAAATTAAAATGCTGGTGCAGTGAAATCTCTTGTGCATCCTTTCAGAGATCTGGTGAAATAAGTGAAACAAAATGTGATCAAACATTGAATCCAAAAAGGGTTTCTCAGTCAGATATACAAAACAACAAACATCTCACATACTATTAAAATCTAAAACAGCTTGATGGACCTTGTCATATACCATGTTACACTCATAAATATATCACCTACCCCAGGTGCACTTCTAGCTCTTCATCCAGATTGTGTCCCCCAGGCTGCATAGTGTGATATTTAATGATTAGTCTTGATTCAAATCTGCGTAATTCCTGGAGTCTATCTCCTCCCCTCTCTCTCTGAGGGACTGACCCCAAGACGCAGAAGGACAACAAATTAGCATTACTCTTGTGGTTTTCTTCAAAATGTCTGGCAATAGGGTAATTCTTGTCTCTATTCGTGATAGCCCTCAAATGTTGCAATACCCTGTCTTTGGCTTGAAGTTTCGTGCTGCCAATGTAATTCAATTTACATGGGCATGTGAGGGCATACACAGCATAGTTAGTATGACAAGAGGTATGGGACATGATTTTGAAAGCCTCCATTGTTCCAGAAAGTTTAATTGATTTGGTGCTAGAACTGTGTTTGCAGGCCTTGCATCTGCCACAGACGAAAAATCCTTTGACAGGATTCCGTGTCGTTTTCTTAGGAATGGTACTAGTACACACATATTGGCTTAAAATGTTTATGTAGATATATAC
The DNA here is from genome assembly GCF_964261635.1 of Lissotriton helveticus. Classification (NCBI taxonomy): domain Eukaryota; kingdom Metazoa; phylum Chordata; class Amphibia; order Caudata; family Salamandridae; genus Lissotriton; species Lissotriton helveticus. The sequence goes on from NC_136072.1 coordinate 795,765,624, forward strand.
ACACAAGCATACAAAGTCAGATTTAAACATTTTAAGCGAACACTGTTTTACAATAAAAGGGCAAATTAATGTGTGCAGCAAGATGATGTGCCTTTTAATTTTTTGTCTGTCACTTCCTGGTACATTTAAGACCTGTGGTGCTGGTTCACAGGGGGACAGGGGTGTATATTGGGGTAAGACAAAGAGAGTGGGGACACAGGCTCCATCCCGCCTCCTCTAGAGATTGTATTGTATTGTAATTGCATATATATATTGCTTACTACCCCTGGTGAGGCATCCAAGCGCTTTTTCCACAAGTAGCACGCTCCTCCGGAACCCATAAAGGATTAGTGGTGAATTAGTATAGTGAAATATGAAAGTAATTTGAATGGTGGATATGTTAGTCAGTTGTTTGGAATGAGAGGATAGTGGAGGGATTGAAGAGGGAAAAAGGTTTGCATTTATATAGCGGTTGCTACCCCTGATGAGGTGTTGAAGCACTTTTTGGCGATTGCCACTACTCTTTGCCTTTCTTTTTGCAGTGGAAGCCAAAGCTATAAACTGATGGAACTGCACAGTAATAATGTTGATTGAAATCACCAGCTTTTAGGCTTCACAACATCAAGACAGTTACCATCCCTCTTGGCCTTCTTCTCGCTGGCATGAAGTGCTGTATTCTGAGTAGTGGGGTGGGGATGTCAGACCTCAAACAGAAAGACCGGCATAATAACACAAATTTAAGCTCAAACTGCTGCCCCTCTTTTAGCACGTGTGACCTAACGGCCGAAGCTGCTGACTTTCAGACGTGAGTCCCGGCTTAACTCAATGTCCTGTGATTCTGGGCAAATCACTTAATTTCCAGGTGCCTAAAAAAATCTGACATGCGAAATGTAATCTTTTTTTTTATTTATTAATTTTTATTGGGAATTTACATTGGTACAAAACAGAAAATCCGTCATTCTGATTTCCGAGATAGTTCATCTTAAGAGTATAAAACAGGATATATAAAAAATACATGTAGTTGTCATATGATAAATTAATACCAATATATAGACATATTCATATAAAACCCTAAGAAACATACAATATACAATACATGAGATTCCGCTATTATATCTGGCATAAATTAAATGTACAGATAAATTCCTATATATACACACAGAGGGCATAGATTCATGATTGCCTCTCCCTCCACACCTTCAATGGTAACCATATTTTGTACCCAAATTCGCGTGTTATCCTTCCCTTATGCAAATAAAGTGAGGATTCGATTTTATGTATACCAAGGAGCCTGGCCAGCCACATTTGGAATGTAATCTGATGCCCATGTAACGTGCTCTTAAGGCCTTGGTCCAAGTTTGTCTCAGAAGCAACTAGAAATTTTCTTGGAGGTGAGCAAAAACCATATTAGAAGTTTCAGATGTATTATGTAAAGAGGCATGTAACTCCACCTAACTAAGAGGTTGTTGGGGTCTAATGTGGCCAACAGCAAACTATCAATGGTTGGTTAAACAATGATGACCTTATTTATGAGGCCCTTACACCGCCGCTGTGTCCCTTTTTTATGATGCTGCGGCGGCTTAAACCATGCGCCACACTGCGCCATATTACAAGGTGACGCATCTAGCCAGATGCGTTACTTTGTGAACTCCTGTGTCAGGTATATTGTATGCAGGGTGGGATATCCCCCATAAAAAAGGCTTGTAGAACTGACGCAGCAAAATGAATGAGATTTCACTGCACCACTTCTACAAGTTCACCTCGTCAAATCCTAACGCCTGCTTCACAGCAGGCGTAAGGACTAATGCAGGCCCTTTTTTACGGGACTTGCCCATGTGTAATGACACATTACTGGAGTTGCGTCTTTTTTCCGACACTCCAGCAATGCGTCATTACTGTGCCACCAGATACGTCAGGATTCCTGATGTTTCTGATCAATCCTTGCGTCATGGAGCGCCATACTGTAAATATGGCGCATCCATGATGTTGCAAAGGGTAGAAATAGAAAAAAATAAAACAAACGCTTACCTGCTTGCTGCATCGCGCCCCTTATTTCGGCAGGCTCCCAGAGTGAACTGCGGCCAATAACGATGCTGCTCGGGATTAGCCTGAGCGCCGAGGATTTGTGCTCTCAGTGAGATTGGGAGCCTGTGCCTGCTATCTCCAACCCGGCAACGTAGCTGGGGTTGGAGAGAGCTTCATTGTGCATGACGGCTTGGCTGGCTGTCTTTGGGCGGTCAAACTGTCATGCGCACTAAATAGCAGTGCCCAACACTCCTACTGCAGCTTGTCATCACCCTGGCCCCGCCCTCAAGCCTCAGCTCCTGAAGAAAAATAAAATGATAACAAACAAGGGTTTATTATCATTTAATTTTTCATTTTTCAGGCTGCTGGCAGGTAGGCCGACACTCCTCCGCCGTAGCGGAGGAGCCGCCACTGCAACAGTATCTGAAATGGTACTCAACGGTACGGGCTGGAGAAGCAGCAAGATTCAGAAGGGGGGGCTGGAAGGTAGCTGTGAGAGCCCAGGGGGCCTTAGAACTAATTTACCACAAGCACTGACTAACACACATAGAAAGAGGACAGAAGGGGAATGCTGCCATGTCAGCAACGGTTGGCGTCCATTACAACAGTAGCATACCATTACAATCCTGACAAAGAGCCTGTTGCAACCCAAACGCTGACAAATCGACTTCACAAATAATGATTCCTAGGAAGATGGAAAACAGCATCTAAAGGAGTTCTTGACAGTGGGCCCCTCTTTCCATTTTAAAGGCAAACCTTTCGCGCAGTCTTTCACATGCGTTTGCCTATACACAAAGTAACTATGGAAAGGGGTATGCACAGACGCATTTTAAATGTGTTAACTGTTAAGTGGCCCCTGAACAGCGTGGCACCATGCCTCATGCTACACCTACTAAGCCACATACATTATTAGTCCTGAGGCAAAAAGCCCCCCCCCTCCCCGCCCGGCCTGTGGACTTCACTCGCTTGGAGCTCCTTGCTCCGCTTCAGTTAACACTGCTATAAATCTTCTTTATCTGGTCACAAATGTGACAGCTGTGTCTCTTTTTCCCAGTGGTAATTCCCCTTTCTTAGAATGAGGAATTACTGATGGGACAAGAGTAGCAGCACTGCCTAGAGGACACAGTCCTCTACACAGTGCTGCAGCTGCTTCTCTGGTCTTGTTGATAATTCCCATATTCTAAGTCCTCTAGGCAGTGCTGCAGCTGTAATCTCTGTTCCCAGTGGTAATTCCTCATTATTAGTCCTCTAGGCAGTGCTGCTAGCTGTTTCTCTGGTCCAGTCGGTAATTTTTCATTCTAAGTCCTCTAGACAGTGCTGCTAGCTGCATTCTAAGTCCTCCAGACAGTGCTGTTAGCTGCTTCTCAGGTATCATCAGTAATTCCTTATTCTAAGTCCTATAGACAGTGCTGCAACTATGTCTCTGTTCCCAGGGGTACTTCCTCATTCTTAGTCCTCTAGACAGTACTGCTAGCTGCTTCTCTTGCCCTGTCATTAATTCTTCATTCTGTGCTGGGAAGCTCTAGGGCAGCCATTTGCCTTACACATCCCTAAAACATAAACATAAACATTCTAAATCCTCTAGGCAGTGCTCCAACTTTGTCTCTGGCCACAGTGGTAATTCTTTCTTCTAAGTCTTTTACACAGTGCTGCATTTGCTTATTTGGTTCTGTTAGTAATTCCTCCATTCTAAGTCCTCTAGACATTCTGCAGATGCGTCTCTGTTCCCAATGGTAATTCCTCGTTCTTAGTCCTCTAGCCAGTGCTGCTAGCTGCTTTTCTGGTCCCAGTGGTAATTCCTCATTCTCAGTCCTTCAGACAGTGCTGCTACTGGGTTCTCTGGTCTCATTTACAATGCCAATAGCTTTATCTCTGACAAATGCGAGACCTATTGCATAACAAACGATTGTTGTTATCCCTTGTTGTTATCCTTACTCCACCCATTTTCTAGGCACTCTCTGCATTCCTACTTAACACTACATAAACAAGCATTTACAATGCAATGGTTTCGCCTTTGGAAAAGTTTATGCTATTGGCATTGTAAATGACAAATTTTGTATTTATGTGTTGGTTTTGAAAACAGATAAATAAATGGCATTGTCATTTACATTGCCATTAGCTTAATCTCTCACAAATGTGAGACCTATTGTACCCTACGGACGAGCTCATCAGACAGCAATTACTACCACACACACACACCCAGAGCCACACACACACACCCAGAGCCACACACACACACACACCCAGAGCCAGCAACACACACCCAGAGCCACACACACACACACACACACACACACACACCCAGAGCCACACACACACACACACTCAGCCAGAGCCACGCACACACACACACACAGAGCCACACACACCCACCCAGAGCCACACACAAACACTTTGCTCTTCTGAAATGTTGGCATGTATTGTAGTGAGCTGTGTGTGGTGAGCTGTGTGTGGCGAGCGCCAGGCGAAACCTAAAAACCACAATCCTTCAGTGCAGGAAGTAATGACAGTGAAGGCCCAGCCAATAGAAGCCCCGAGAAAGAACAGCGATCATACAGAGTTTAATTCAGGGTAGTAGTGAACCTGCTACGTTAAACGATGTTTTAGTGAGAGGCAGGCTATTCAAAAAGCACCTTAAGGACGACCAACACCCACACATTGGAAACGCAGAAAGGTGAGGCAGCTAAATAGTGCCAACCTAACACTGCTAATACATCAAGACACAAACATTGCATTCTAGACGTAAGCTTTTAATAGCGATAAAAATTAGAAATGTATTACATTTTCAGAAAACAATACCCCAGATAGATAATTCAAGCGCTTCAACTTGATCTCACGTTGCGACAACCCGGCAGTATGGACCCAATACCGGTACACATCAAGTGTAGCAATCACCGATTATGTGCCAGCCTTATTTACTGTAGGGGAAAGACACTTAAAGACAAGGGGAAAGACGGATGGGCAAAAACGTACCAACTTACCAACTAAGCATCAGTGCAGAGAATGGAACCACGAGTGGCATCAAGCAATAGCTCTACAAAATAAAGTGATTATCTACATATGCTCGTAACCCTTACGTTAAAACCGTGATCTCAATTAATAAAAAGAAGCTCTAAAAAAGTAACCAAAACTACCTTCCTGGTGGAGCCACACGGAATAGAGGGTGCGGGGTCTTTTACCAAGGCCTCCTGGCGTAGCGTTTGCTTAAATCCAGGCGTGGCGCTGGTGTCTGCCAGACATGGGAAGAATTTCCAGTTGCTGTCGGTAAAACCGGTCCTTCCCACTCCTCGTATTATTTCACACAAAGGTTGTGGCCGCACCTTTATAGCAGGCATACAGCTTTCTTTGCATCTCCGTGCGCGGTGCCGCATACAGTCAATAAAGCATGAGTGTGAACGTCCAAACGTTAAGAGCTGTTACTTATTAGCTTGGTTTTCTTTCTATTGGCCTCCTTCATAGGCCTGTCATATGCAGCCTGCCTGAGGTAGCTGTATCTGTTCCAGGTCATATCAGGATATGGTTACAATGCCAACTGACAACACCGGTACACAGTACACTTGTGAGTGCTTAGTAGGTTATGTCGACTCTTCATTCTTTCGGTCTCAGACTGTGTTTGAAAACGTGGTTTACACTCTAAAAAGACAATATTCTTAGGTTTCAAATGTGTGCATAGGTAACGTGCCTATTGTGTATTCTGGGAGTGTAGTATCCAAACTCCTTAGACCTGAAGACTGACTTCTGCAGCATATGCACGCCGTCATCCTGCAAGCCACCCTACTTGTAAACACGGAAATCCAATTTAAGAAACAACGCGGTTACCTTCCGCCTCATTACCCCCATGTTTTCTACATACCCAGTGAAAACATCGAAAATGACGTTTACGTTTAGTAATCTGCTACCAGTTTTACTGCCAGCAAATTAGCATCGCCACAGACAGGGACGGCTGTTTGCGGTCCGGTTTGTTTGTTTGCTGGGACGGTTTTTCTGTTGACTTACCTGCTATTAAAAGCCAACATTGCCTGAAGGAAGCTCAAATCATACATTTCAAAACACTTTATAGTGTGTCTTTACAAGTTGCAAATTGCCTAAATTTGCAAAAAACGAACCCACTAATGGGGCAACTTTTATTCTGGCGCCGGGCATTTGTTCTGTCCCAGTCCAACCCTGGCCACTGGTAGGGCAAGTCACCTATACTCACTTAAGTTCATTAGCAACTAGCTTTCTACAGCATCACGAGATGTGAGCTTCTCAACTCGCAGCATCCCAGGGGTTTAAGTGGGAAGAAAAAAGTGGGGGTGGGGGCCTCTCAAAGGGGCGTAGCAGATGTAATTAAGGGCATGGCTTAAAACACCGTGTTTAGCACAGTGCGCTGCCGACTAGTATTTTGCTACTTCTGTATTTTCATCCAGATATATAACACAATAAGTAACATTACACCTACAACAAGCTACCACTATTTGCCTTGTTAATGCTTGTTAGTCCCATAATGTAAATAATCAACAGCTATGGCTTCGTCGTATATACTACTGAATATGCTTCAGTTTTAAAATGCTGAGACTGTGAAAGTACTATAACGAGTCTCTTGAAGTTACATCCCAGTAAAGGGTGTTACTGCTGCAGAATTAAAATTTAAAAATCACGCTGACAGTGAGGGCAACTTTGGAGAACGCGATAGAGACCCGGCCCACTTAAAGCCCTGCCTCGGTCTCTGTGATCCTGGGCAGATCACCCAATTTCTCCCTCGCTCTCTAGGTCCAAGTTCCCTAACCTGTCAAACGTGAGAAAGCCTGGAAACAGTCTCAACCACGCCCTCTGCGAGGCTGCATTACAACTCCGGTCTCTCACCTCCATAAGCGTCTCGTAGTGCGCCGAATTGTTGATTTGGTGCATGTTGCCCAGCAGGGGCCATGGCGCAGGACCGGGCGGCAGGTGCTTCTTCTTCTTCCAGGAGGAGAGGAGCACGGCGAACAGAAGCAGGGCGAGCACCGCGGCCAGGAGCAGGGACAGCATGACTGCGTCCCCTCGATGGACAGTTGATCTGACTGTTGCTGCCTTGTGCGCCTGCCCCGTAAGTGTGGCCATGCCCACGCTTGCCCAGCGTTTAACAGAAAATTAGACTGCCTAGTACGGGTTTTGCGGGAAGTAGAATGTGTTGAGAGTCAGAACGACGTCAAGTATTCGTAAACCGCATGCCTCAGAAGTTTTGCTCATAAACCCAATATAAAGGCAGTTACGAGACAAAAAAAGCACCTACGGGCACACGGACAGCAGGAGGGGGGCCGGAACGGGCACACGGACAGCGGGAGGGGGGCAGGAACGGGCACACGGACAGTGGGAGGGGGGCGGGAACGGACAGCGGGACATCGCGCAACCCACCCCTGAAAACGACACTTACAAAATGGCGAAAAGAAAGCTTTAAAAAAAAAAAAAACACCGCCCACCGCCGCATGACGATTGCAAAGGGGCGGGATGAGTAAAAATCGCGGGAACACCCACGAATCTGCTCCGGCATTGACGGACAGATCTCTGTTCCAATGGCTAGCCTCCATTCATGGAGCTAGCCAATGGAACAGAGGGGCGGGACTACACACAGCATACTCTAAACAAAAGTTTTCACCTGCGCGAAAGTCTGCTTGCGCAGCTTTCGGCGAGGCGAAACCTAAAAAAGGGGTTTGTATAGAGACCTACTTTACCGTGACGCACATAAAGTGTGCCTACAGAGGTGCTGATGTGTAATGTAGTCACCCCCAATTTCGGTCCCATCACTGTTATCTCACCTTATTCACTGTAACTCTTCTGAACACAGAATATATTGTACTGATCTGAGTTAATTTGAAAAAGTCTTGCTGTTCCTCAAGTAACCAGGGAGCACATGTTGAACCTTCTTTTTACTAAGGTTGAATAAATAGGTCTCACTGAGTTTTAGGTCGTATGTGGATACTCCTTCCTTCCTTCCCTCACCTCTGCTTCCTTTCCTATGAGAGTTGCTTCCTTGTTCGCTGGATGGAAACAGAGCAGGGTTTGTAATTTTTAGATTACACCTATGACAGCATATGCGCTGTATGCGCTCTCGCTTGGAAGAGATATTGTATACAACAACATGCTTGGAGCCGGACTATTGCTTACCATTTTGTTGGCTTCATTGTCACTCTTATTTCATGTTTCCTAATTGGCCAGCATGCTGGTGATCCAGCGCCCCTATAGAAAATATGCCATAAACAACACTACCCAACTCCACAATACTCACCATTAATCATAAATCATTCACAAGGCCCATAAACTAACATGACATATTTTGAGCAACTGAATCATGTGACCTAATTAATAAAACCTATTCACAAAACTATATACATATTTATATACAACTGCAGTATAATGTTCTCACCATGGTTATATAAAATTTTGTATTTAATTAAGCCACTTAGGCGAATGAATCTGCTAATGGTAACCCAAAACTCATAAATAACAAGGCCAGCTTGTATTTTAAGAATCTTATTTATTAACTATTATTCAAAGAAAGTGCATTTTTTTTAGAATCTTTTTATTCAAGCATTATCTTTTAGAGGATTAGCAATGGTATTGACAGTCACAAGCAAAATCAGTTAGCATATTATAAAAATGAATAAACAGTTTTCCATCCCCTAAACCCTAACGTCCCTGTCTAAAACTCACTTCACCTAAAAGTATAAAGTTAAAGTCAATAGGCCTATTGATTCTTATGTGGTCCAAGAAAAGTCCGACAGCACGTCTCAGTCTCAGGAGAAGATGAGCAGCAAGCGCGCCCTCCCTCCCAAGGGGTCAGTTTTTATACCTTTCTAACTAGTCTAAAGTAACATAATCGAACATTTTTTTCGAAAAGCTGAACTCCCAATTGGCCAGACCACATCGGCCCACTATTAGGTCATTGTCCTTTGACCAAGTCCGGAGCTTCATCACAGCCTTTATTGTTCATAGTTTTACCATCCTCGTTGCTTCCTCAAAAAGTTACATTTCCCGAGGAGGAACTCTCGCCTCTTAATCTTGGCAGGTTCCGCCACATCCTGTCCTTGACAAGGACAGCAAGAACGCATCTCAACTCGACCATGTCTGATATCATTTAAACGTTGACTGTTCAGCAGAAAGATGACTTTTCTCATCAGTGCGACTGCGCATGGCTGAATTTTTCTCTGGTCAAGTTTTCACAAGCTGCAAAACCCGCCATCCATTTTTGTCAGGCCCATTCGTAAAACTAATGCATAAACAAACACAAAACATCAATTAATGTGAGAAATAAAGTTCGTTCTGTTTCCCACCCACCTTTACTAATAATTACCCATTAATCTATGTTACCTAGCAGAAGCAAATGAAGCAACAAACAGATCGTGCAACATTTAAGACAAGAAAACAAAACATGAGCACACAGAAATAAGCACATGCAATTATAAAACAGCCGCATTTAATATCGACGAAAACGATAAACAAAATTAGTTTATTTATTACACACACACATGCATTTGCAACATAAGCACATATAAGAGCACACATATTAGTTTCCCGCGTGTAGTGATCTGCAATTTTATTCTAGATTGATTAGTACATTTCACTGCACACCTTGTTAATATTATTATTTATTATGGAAGTGTAACTTTGCGAGTTGAAAAAAAATGTATTTCCAAATCTCGCTCCATCACTGGCTTAACTTCCTCTTCTTTTGGCTGGAGCATTGACCAAGTACTGATCACTTCAGCTTGTTTGCTGTCCTTCCGCTTATTGCGTCGTGATGAGAGACTATTTTTATTTCTCTTTGTTATTCGTGTCCTGTTGCTTTTTCACCCCACCCATGTTTTACAAGCCACTTTTAATCCCCCCTTCCTTTGTTCATGTTGTTTTTACCTCCCCATCCATTCCTGCCACCCCCTACACTCTTTGTGCTGCTCCCAGCATTTCGTTTTTTTAAATCAAGTGGGTAAGTATTTTCAGAGGCTGTTCTGTTAGACTTAAGGTAATGTCTTTTAATTTCACCAACAGACTTTGAAATGCTTGCAGTAGTTTTAAATAACCTGTTTACTTTTAGAGAATGCTTTACTAGGTACCAGGAACATGCCCTTCTTTGATGTTGCGTTTGTTTAGCATGTTTTGTTTTGTTGTTTTTACCGTGAAGGAATGAATGTCATTTAATGATTTTAGCGGCGGCATCATTGCATTTGTCTTTAGCATTTGCTTACATGCTTTCATGCCCATTTCATTGTTACAAATTCTGTTACTGCACTACTTAATGCCATCTTATTGTAAACGCAAAGATTGCTGCAACAATGAGAATTGGAGATTTTATATTTTGCATTTTATGTATTTATGAGAATTTGTGGCCCATGTGGCTAGTGTTGGACTGATCTATAGGGCAATGTGGCAGTGCTTGAAGGGCTGGTCTGGCAGGTCAGTGTAATGGCTGGATTTTGGCTGTTTGTGGGCCTGTTTATGGACTGTGAGCTAGTGTGGGTGGGACCGACCAGCACTCATTTTGGGCACTTTTAGTTCTCCCAGCGGACGCACTCCAAACCCTACTTTCCCATCACCCTCTCCACTTACTTCCTTAAACACAGCTAGCAAATCTGCCATATGTGTTGGGAAAATATTTTCTCTTCTCCTTAGCCACGCTTGCAGGTAATAGGGCTCAGCTGGATGCTACACAACTTTGCAATTCAGGTATAGGGCCTAATTACGAGTTTGGCGGTCCTCTCGCAAAGCGCAAAGCTAGCTATCTGTAGGAGGACTGCCAAAACCATAGTGAGACCACCCGCTGGATTCCAACTGGAATCCAGGACCGTCGGATGGTGCTGTGGCAGTGCCTTTCTACAGCTCAAAGGAGAGCCTTAGAAGGGCACTACTGTGGGACTACTGCAGCACGTGTCTGCACCGGAAGAAATACACCATGTTGTGCATTTCTTCCCGTGCAGGAACTTGGGTGTGCAATACCAGGTGGGCATACCTTGTACCGCCCTGCATGCATCCCCAGGCCCAGAGGCAGCAGGGAGCCCTGTAAGGGCCCCGTGGGTTGCCTATCCACCACCCTTTTCATGGCGGCCTCACCGCCATGGAAAGACTGGCAAAAAGGCAACTTGTAATATGCTTTTTGGTGCAGCAGCGGTGCCGCCAGCAAATTCCTCTGCCTGACAGCTAAACTACCGCCATGGAATCATGCAACCCTGGCGATTACAGCGGTCCTGTGGTGGTCCAACCGCCACACTTGTAATGTGGCGCACAGTGCTTCAGTATGGCGGTGGCAGGACCGCCACCACGGGTTCTGCTGTCCAATGGACTGCCAAACTAGTAATTAGGCCCTTAATCTCTACCAAGAGCATGTTTCCTATGCCCACAATAACTTGCTAGCCTCAGAATCTCATAATACATTTCTGTTTTCTCCCCGCCACAACTAGTTTGACAGCAACCACGTAATTGCCACACTTTTACACAATTTACAGAAACATTGCGTGTATTGCGTTCAACATCAATAGGGTCACGTATAGATCCATCTGCTGCTTTGTCCCGCAACCTTCCCTGTATCTTGTGGCTAAACGCTACGAGTGGTTTTGTGCATGTGTGTGTGTGTATGTGTACATCTATGTATTTATATATATATGTGTGTGTGTGTGTAAGGGTGTATATCGCTCGTAGCTGCATATAGGTGTAATCTATATTGAAAATACGGTCATAGTTTGGGCACATTTCCCTTCACTCAATGTTATGTATTCATGAATGCTGATTACTGGAGCCCAAGGGCATTCTATAAGGGCCTGCTTTGGCACGGGTGGCGCCATGTGTGACAAGCTTTTTAGGGTCCCCCAATGACTTTCTCCTCGGATCCCCTCACTATCACCCCTCAAAAATACCCTTCGTCTCTCCATAGTCCCTCTCTTACATACACTTAATTTGTTTTATAGTGCTGGTAAAGGCTGCATTTACTAATCCACTCAGCTGTCCACATAAAATGCAGATCTGTTCTTTGTAGCAGGCATATTAATCCTTTACTGTACTCTATGGGGACCAAAAAATGCAAGAACGTTAATTAAAAGAGTTATCTTGACATTTTTATTGCTGCCTGGAGGCTGGATGCACAAGGAACTCTGCAGCAGGTGCTTTTAAATCGTGTTATTGCTAAACACAGCACGCCCCTAAGGTCATCCCCCCTCCCCCCACCGCCCCCCCAGGTCAGCACCCTATGTAGAGGCACCCGTCGCACTGCACTAAAGCTAGCCCTGTGCCCCAGTGCATGGCTCTGATAGTTGATTATTAAGTGATATGCTGTACGGATCAGAGGTGAACACGGCTTCCCTCAACCCGATCTAGGTGCTCTTCATGCCCTGGAAGTCTGAAGGGGCGCGTGCCTCCTCGTGTTTGCTGCTGACATATGTTTCCTTTTAGAAGAACCTAATTTAAAGCCGCACGACCGACAAAAATAAACAGGCATCTGGTCACGTTCTGCTGCAGATTGAAAGAAGATGGTGTGTTCTTTGTCCTCTGAAGCTCTGGCACCAAACAAACTGGCACATGAGACAAAGGCACATGTGTTGAAGGAACTACCAAACTATAGTGGTGTGTTATATATCCCCCATAACAGCAGGGCTCAGAGCCATACATAAATTGCTTTCCATAAGAGCTGCTTGCTAGTCCTGCCTTGAAACCCAGAAAAACGTGCCTCCTCTGCTTTCCTTTCAACCGTTTCTGAAAACCAGTAAGTGCTAATTTTTCTCCCCGAATTCTGCAGGCAGGCAGAATTAGTTTGGAGTGGCTTCCTTTCTCATGTGTCTCTCTATGCAGTTCGGCAGACACAGCTTTGTGTGGGGATGATGCTTCTCACAGCAGGGTAGTGTCACAACAGAGTCACAAAGAGGTGTGAACTGTCAGCACCCGGCTATGAACAGCCAAAAAGACAGTGATCAAGAAAGAGACAAAAGGGTGCTTTTACCAAAAGTACCCTTCTCACTCTGAACCCACAGGACTTCATCACTCTGCTTTGCGAAGACATAAAATGCACAAACTACAATGGCCAAATACACAAAAATGCACAACATTCACTTGACTGGGATTAGGTGACTAAACTCGGATAAATGTGACTGCACAATGGTGAGACACTAGCAGCCGATGCCAAACAACTCATTTAAGTGAGCAAGTGAAAAGAAATCTAATTACAGAATAGTGAGGAACGATCTTTAAATGAGACCTTTTCATTTTTCTGTGCCAGCTCCCCTTGTGCAGTGTACAGACCCTGTACCAAGGTTGAAGCACTCCAGACTATGTTTAAATGGGCTGTCCTAGGCTTGGCATGCAACAGACTAGGGCTCTTGATGTTTAAAAATGTGTACACTCGAAATCGCATTATTAAGCTGTATGTTCCAGATAAGGAGTGCTACGTATGATGTTTCCTCCTGTAGCTTACATTCTCCAGGTTGCTTGCTATCTCAGAAAGCGCTCTCCAACCATACTCTTAAGACCCTGCATGAAAAATATACCTCAACTTACTTCTGCTTGATTCCACTCCTTTCTTTCTTCAAAGTGACTCTCTTCTTAATCTTCCATTGTCTGCACGCCCTCTAATTCTGAGTATAGACTCATCTAAGTCTAATGCTTTATACACTCACCTGGAGCAAGCATAAGCAGAATCATTTTGAAATTATCAGAATCTATAATCAATTCTTGCTTAAGACGAAACATGTGTTGGCTGTGTTTGGACTGTACAGCATAATGTGACATCTACCATATTCATGCAATGTGTATTACATACACCACGAAAATACTTCATGTTTAATTGTCTTCTTCATTTGCAGATATATTTGTAATATGTATGGCATGAGCTGTGTAAATTTATGTATGTGAGAAAAAATAGTTTATAATACAATCACTCATTATAGATTTAGATAATTTCAAAATCATTCTGTTTATGCTGTGCTCCAGGCAAGTGTATAATGTTTGTATGGCATTGCTTTTATGCAATTTCCATTGATGTACGTTAGTACAACGCGATCTTTTAGATCGCGGTACTTTACAACGCTGCCTTTACAACGCAAGTCGTTACAACGATTTGCGTTGGTGTGCGTGGATTGTGGATTATTATAATTTTATATTCTAACACCAGCCCACGTAACAGTAGGGAAGGTGTTGGAATATAAAATTACAATATTCCTTATACAACAGCGCCATCCAGCGCAAGTCGTAGTAACAACTTGCGTTGTAATGGCACCGTTGTACAAGTACTGCGGTGTAAACACCGCGTTGTAAACGATGTTCCCCAATTTCCATGATTACACTTCTTTGCAGCAGAAGTTCTGTCTGTTGTAGCACTTGTTGTCACTATAAATTGACCACACCCTGCGGGGTGTTTCTTTCAAAATTATTTTATTGAAAAAAAAGATTTTACAAGTATAATACAATACAGTACAGTAGTGTTGCGGGGCCCACTGCTGCATCTTGTAATAGTCTAATGTTTGTTTACCTCAATCCTTCTTATTATAATTCTCCATCACATTTCATAGATCACAACCCCATCTCTGTAATCTAACATTATCTAATCTCTGTCAGCCTTTCTATCACACCAACCATTCACGTGAAACCACCCCAGCCCACACTAATGATCACACCTAACTGGTATTAATATATCACAAAGTAACCGGGCTTCATGCATGCAATTTTTCTTGAGAGCTCATGACTAATCTCAATAACCAACAATAACCAATGGATTTACTGCTAACCTTGCGTTTCGGAGGAGGGTGCTACTCGCTATGAAGCAATTCCCCCCACATCAGGGATAGTACGCTCTTCATAAATACAACTGCAATTACAATCTATGTGTTGAATAAATGTTTTGTTTTGGAAATTGCTGTTTCTCTCCTCTCAGCATCAGAGACGTTCTCAATCCTTGACTAGGACCTCATGGCACTCACAATTCCATTTCTCAACCAGGAATTGCGATTCTCCTATTACCAGAGAATATGGATGTCATTAACGACACGGAGGCTGACATTATGCATTAATCTTTTAATGCAACTTCAAGTACAGCCACTTAAAAGTTACATCATATAGGAAAACTTCCAGAACAAAACAAGTGTAACTAGGCAACAGCAGCACAGAGAACAGCCTCTTTTAAATGCAGTGAGAGCGAGGCAACAAATCTTTCAGAGGAAAGAAGTCCAGAAGTTCCCATCGTGAAGGGAAGGTCATTCCATGGAACAGAAGAAGGCGTAGAGTCGGGTGCTGCTTACAACGGGTCGTGAAGAAGAGCCAATCAAGGAGGATTATCTGAAAAGGGAGACAATATTAGGAAATTGTACATAACACCTTATGTAGAGGTGAAAGGAAAAGAAGGTGGTAAATGATATTATATCACACATTATAGAATTAAAATACAAAAAACAGTTGAGAAAAACTGAGTTATATTACAATTAATTCACAGCATTACACATGACAAATGATGTAAAAATCAATTTAAAAACAAAGCATTAAACATGACATTTGCAGGGATGTTAAATTCCACTCCCAGGAGGGAGAGTTGGGATAATGTCAGCCTCCGTGTCTTTAATGAAATCCAGATTCTCTGGTCATGGTAATAGGAGAATCAAGTTGGTGAGGTAAACATCACTTACAACGAAACTTTTACAACGCACTACCATTACAACGCGGTCATTACAACGCAAACCATTACAACTCATTGCGCTGGGGGGCGCTCTAGGATAGGGAATACGTTTAATTTACTATCCAACACCTTCCCTAGTGTCCACGGGGACTGGAGTTGGAATAGTAAATTAAACTATTCACTATCCAGCACCCAAAAGCGCTAAGCGTTGTAATGGTATGCGATGTAAAAACCGCGTTGTAAAGGCAGGCGTTGTAATAGCCTGCGTTGTAACGTCATACATACAGTTGGTGAGCGCGAGATTTCTCAACGCGGGCGGTCAGATTCCCCTTTGCGAGTGGTCTCGTATGCTTGCGACTGCTCGCGTTGAGAAACCGTCCGTTTGCGTTGAGAAAGCTGCTGCTCAAGTAAAAATCTACTCGAGCGGCAAAAAGGAAGCAGCGCCCGCTTGCACTGAGCATGTTGCTGTTCATGATGATTGCACAGTGCGGACAAGCACCTGGCACTGAAAATCACAGAGTACAGCATTTATCTAACGCACTCCTCCGCATAGTGGAACTTCGCAAACTCCGCCCAGGATTAATATACTACAGCAATATGTTTAATGCTTCATTCTACATTAATAGGATTAAGGCACACAGGATATATGGTGCTAAGTGCACGGAAATATTACTTATCATGACGTGTGAGGGTGGAGCTAAAATTACACTGCTCCAATACCCCATCTGATGGCAAATCTAGCCATCACAATCAATATATAAGTCTTATCAGATAAACCAGTTCAAACTTTGTAGTCATCCTTTTTCATCTTGACTCCTCCAGACGTTTCATGACATCATAGTATGTACACTGACTCTCCTCTAACTCCATATCTGCTGTCTTCATTTTCACTTTCTGCCTTGCCTTTATACACTTATATCCCTTAAAGATCATCATCAGGAATATCACACAAAGGAGAATTATCACAAGAGGTTTTAAGATGGCACCCAAAATTCGACCGCCTAGATTTCCAAACCATTTGCCTACAGCAGCAAATCCACTTCCAATCACTTCCCCAGCACCAGCACCTGTTTCTTCATTTCCTTCTATAGACCAGTAATGTTCTTAATGGGGGCAAGGATATGGCCTAACGGCTAGGGCGGTTGACCTCAAATCTGGGGAACCGGATTTGAGTATCTGCAACGACGTTTAACATCCTGTGACTCTGGGCAAATCACCCAGGGCCTAACGGCTAGGGTGGTTGACCTCAAATCTGGGAAACCGGATTTGAGTCTCTGCAACGATGTTTAACATCCTGTGACTCTGGGCAAATCACCTAGGTAATCCAATTTTACCGATTCTAAAATACCGAATCATACCGATTCGGTATTTTAAATTCGGAAAATGGGATGTAGGTAAAAGATCGGTAAAAAATACCGATTTGATAAAATTCGGATATGCAGAATTGGTATTTACTGAATCGGTAAATACCGAATCGGTAATACGAAACACACCCAATTGAGCCTGTTAACCAATCAGGAACAACCACCACACCCCACAACAAAGCAACAGAGGAACCAACCAATCAAATGCAGCTACCCCACCCCACTCCCAGGAAGTGGCCACACCCATGCAGGTGCAGAGCAACTGAACAGCATTGAGAGTGAGACACTGAGGAACAGGCTGCCCAGAGCTGAGCTGAGCTGCAGAATGGAGTCATGGGATGACCAGAAGGAAGGAGCTGAGAGCAAGAGGAAAGTCAAATTCAGCACAGCTGAACTGCAGGTGCTGGTGGAGGAGGTGGTGAGACACCACTCCCAGCTGTTTGGCAAGCAGTCTCTGCATGTTGCAGAGTCTGTCAAAATAAACACCTGGCTGGGGATCCAGTCCAAGGTGAATGCCATTGGGGTCACAACCAGGGACATTGATGACCTGAAAAAAAGATGGTATGATCTTCGGATCATAACAAAAAAAAAGCTTGCAGCCCAGAGAATAGGAGCTGGTGCCACAGGTGGAGGAAAGAACCGTGCACCTGCACTTACAGACCTTGAACTGATGGTGGAGTTCACCCTGGAGCCAGAGAGTGTCCATGGGATAGGGGATGCTGACAGCTCAGCCATAGCTGCAACAAAAAAAGCTGCATGGACATAAATCCCCACCCCTTTCCTTGTCCCCCTTCCCCAATGTGGTAGTGTGCATCACACTCCAGTACAGGTTTTAGGATTTACCGGCAATGCATCATGGGAGAAGTAGTCATAGAAACATAGATCAATACAGTCATCACAGAAAATAGCAAGGCATGCCACACACTACATCCAGAAGCAGATGAGAACTATGCAATTGTGTGACATGAATGTGATTTAATAATGACACATAGGTGTTCATCACCACTGAGCCAATGTTCATATCTGTCCACAGGAGAGTCATTGCGCAGTGCAGCGCAGGAAAGTGAGAAGAGGGCACCAGCAATAGAGCGGAGTGAGGACGCAGCCAAAGTTGCAGGTCAAAGCGCTGTACTGCCACCCACACCCACAGCGCAGGCAGCAACAACACCTGAGCGACCCACCACACCACAGTGTCTGTCACCTCTGCTGTTTGACTCACAACAGTTGAAACTACCAGCACTGTCACCCACACCAACCTCAGAGTCATCAGTAGTGGTAAGGCCAAGAAGGCATGATGTGCCCCCTCTCCGGATTCTGGAGACGTCCGATGAGGATGATGGGGAGGGTGAGACACACACAATTCCACTTGAGGCAGACAACTCAGGACAGCAGAGTGCATCTGGAGGTGTGCGTACCGGTGCCAGAGGCCGGAGGGTATGGGAGAGAGGCGATGGCGAGGATGGAGAGGGGGTTTTCTGTGGTCTTGAGGCCACCCTGGTCAAAGTCCAGCGCCTGCAAGCAAAGGGGATATTAGCAGTACAAAGACAGGTGCGCAACTTGAAATACAGGATGGGCAACATCGACCGGGGGATTGGCTCCATGGCTGAGAGCATGCAGTCCATGGCAGAGGGAAAGAGGGACATGACACAGTGCGTGATGGCTCTCTGTGAGAGACTAGACTCTGACCACACAAAGAGGCACCAAGATCGACAGTGCATGCGCCAACACACAAAGGCCATGAACCGGCTTGCCACAGCAACCTCCCTGCTATGTCGGCGTTCTGTCGCAATGCAAGATGGCATTGTGCACTGCTGCACGGATTTGACAAGGGGGATGGGGAGAGTTACCTCTGCAATGGAGCTACTGCTCATCAACCAGGCAGCCACTGCTGGGGACACAGGTGTCGGGGACACAGAAGACTCTACCAGCAGGAGTAGCTGTAGCACTCCTGTTCCTGACATTCGAAGGAGCAGCTGGCGCCAACCTGCTGACCCAGGCTCCACTGCCACCGTTTCCACCCAGCCTTGTGCATCCCGCACTGTTGTGCGTGTGCGCAAACAATGAGGATGCCCACAACCCACAGGACATGTCACGGTGAGGCAACCTGTCACCACCCAGTGGGGTATTCAGACATTGAAGTACCATGGTGTGCTATCAGTAAATTGCCATAGTGCCCATTAAACTACGTAATTCAAATACAAAGCCTAGCTTTGTCTCCTTACTTACTTAGAAATAGCTGCGTGTGATCTCTGCCCGTCTCAGTCTCCCATCTGTGGCTTGCGCTGCTCCTGCTGAATAGGTCTCTGGCTGTTCAGTTCCATCATCAATGTCCTCATGATGTGTTATTTCCACTTCTGTGCCTTTCTTGGTAGCAAGGTTGTGCAGCATTGCACAGGTCGCAATGATTTTACAGCAGATGATAGGAGTGTACTGCCATGCTCCTCTACTCTTGTGGAGGCAGCGGAACCTGCTTTTTAGGAGTCCGAATGTGCATTCTACAACGCTGCGTGTTGTTCTGTGTGCCACATTGTAACTCCTCTCACTCCTGGTAGATGGATTAAGGTAGGGGTGAGCACGAAGGAACGCACAGCATAAGCGCTATCGCCTAGGTGGAAAAGAGAGTGCCATTAGTTACATACTCATCATACATTCATCTGCAGTTACTATCAGGGTGTGTCACAGTTGGTTACCTAGCAGGTATCCGTCTCCAAATTCCCCAGCAGCAAGACGTGTAGATCGCACTGTTCTGGAATATGTAAGAGTCGTGGGTGCTCCCAGGGAATTTGGCCACAATGTCTGCTATGATGTTTCCTGTGTTGCATATCACCTGCACATTGATTGAGTGTGTTGACTTCCGGTTCCTGTATATGTATTCTGTGGCTGCAGGTGGGCAGATTGTGATGTGGGTGCCATCTATGCAGCTTATGACGTGAGGGAAGTGTGCCAGTTGATAAAAATCAGTTTTGGTCTTCACCAGTTCCGCTTGTGTGGCAGGGAAGCTAATGTAATGATGCATTCTCAGCATCATGGCCTCCAGGAACTTCCTGAAGAAATGGGATAGGCAGCTCTGGGACACCCCACCTACCGTAGCAATGACACTCTGGTAACTCCCAGAGGCCAGGAGGTGTAGGCTACACAGCACCTGCACATGGGGTGGGATGGCGTGCACCCTTGGTGTTGGGTGCTTCAGGAGTGGGTGCAGGTCCCAGATCAAGTCCAGGATGGTTTGTGGGTCAAGCCTGTACCTCTGCAATATCTCTGGCTCAGTGAGTTGAAAGAGCGTAATCCTCTGCCTGTAGACTTGCTCCTCCCTTCTCCAGACCGTCTCTCCTGCTGCCTGTAGCCGTAGCCGCCTTGCAATGACGTAGAATGCCGCCATTCTGGTCACAGTGTTGCATTTTGGGTCCTTTTTTATAGCCTGCACCTGGTTACCACTTGCTTTCACTCTATGGTAAATACCGACTCTTAAATACCGAATTTCATGAAATTCTGTATTTTTAGCTTTGTTACATCTCAATGGTCAGTTTTTACCATTTCTTATTTACCGATTCGGTAAATAGGGATTCGGTAAATTAGAATTCGGCACTTTCCGATTCGGTAAATTCCGATTCGGTATGATACCTACTCGTGTTTACCGAATCGGTCTATTTTTACTCCTACATCTCAATAGCCCAATACCGGTCGTTAACGGCCGAAATTCAGTATTTTCTGCCCCTACCGACCGGTATTTGGCTACCTATATCTGGCCCTTAATCTCCTCGTGCTTAACAAAAATTTATGTGTCCTTGTGTAACGCAACTGGTGCTCATGTAAAGCGCTCTGATACCCGATACCTTCAGGTCAAGTGTGCGATATATAAAACTGAAAAAATAAGTATTTTCTCAAGTCCTTACTGTTGTCCAGGATGTAGGTGCAACATTGTTTGACCTTTAACATCTGACAGACGCAACCTTCCTGTGCAAGAAGGATGATTAACGCAAGTCTATTCTGCAAAACTATTGATCTAATTGCTACCATTTCAGCATCTACAAGTAACAAAGTTCCGGCAGTGCTAGTAGATCATTTACCAACTACAGTTGACAACTTTCTAATGTTCGAATCATTCAATATCACCCTTACAGATGGAATCATTGCACTAGAAATATCTCCCACAGTTTCACCAGCACTAGCTCCTCACTTGGGTCTAGAATTCTGTTCCCACACAAGCTCATTGAAGTGTTCCAATTCATAAATCATTGGGGAAACTACACCTCAATAGCATGCACCATACCATTTCTTAGGCAATTTAAACTAGGCATTTTTTCCACAAATAAAATTAACTCCAGGAATCACAGGATCATTTACATCTAAAAATAATTCCCACTTTCCTCTAACCTCAAATGTATGGTCACATTCACTCTTTCCCACAGATAGTGTGCCAAGTTCATTCTTATTATTCTGCATGCACAACTTCCCTTTATGTTGCCAATCTAAAGCCAATGCTCATTGATTTTTTTGCTGCTCGATGATCAATCTCTACTTTGGTCCACTTAGGTATCCTAGTAAGGTTTTATGCTTTAGTCCTTAACTCCCTCCTCCTATCTACCACCAGGTTTAAAGATTTCTTCTCAACATCTGTCAATATACAAGTTAAATTATGTCTATGTGCTAAGGCTGTATCTAGCGTCATGGTATGTGTAAAGTACCTTTTAGCTGTATCAGTGATTTGGGCATAAGAAATGTTGAAACAAGGGAAATTCTGAAAGGACTAAGTCTTCATTTGAAAAATAATATTAGATGTGACCCTGTCCATAGAACAGGGTCAGCAGAAGACTACAAGTGACAAAGGTATGTGGTGATAGGTAATATCTTCAGCAACCGCTGCAGGTAAGTGTATGCAGACATAACAGCCCCTCGCATTCCTAATGTCAACGGATTTGTAAAGCTAATTTATATAAACGTTTAAAGAATAATCTCCTCTAGGCAAATGTACATGTAGCTCCTTCTCATCAAGCGGGTACACACTGTGATCAGCAGAGTTTGAAGGTTAGGTATTAATGTTGGGCTTATCCTCTACTGAAATAGATGTAGGTGGATATAGTCCCACAAACAAAATAATTAGTACTACTACTATGACTACTAATGAACCTCCTATTATGTCTACGGGTATTAAGGTTAGTTTCCATTAGTTCTCTATAAAATCAGACCATTGAGTGGAACGTAGCAGCAGCTGAGTCTTCTCTATCAGTCTCCACCTGTGCAAATAGCAAAAAAAAGTTCATGCAAAGAAATTGAATTATTTTATTTACAAAGTCCTCGTGAGTCTTCCTTAACCCTACTCTGTGTTCTTCTAAATGACAACCTTACACTCCTTCAGAAGACGCGGGTTTAGGTTTTCTTCTTTCTCCTCCTACACAATCTTTTCAAATATCTCTACTAAATGCATAGTTCCGATTCACTGATAATCACATCCAGAATGAAATGTCTCAGTCTGTTTGATGGTAAAACAAATTCAAAGTGCAATCGAACAGAACGTTCAGTTCATGGAGGTTCAGTTGAATCTGCACTTTTATCCCAAAATAATTCCCAGAACTCTCTCTCTCTGTCATTGGCAGCAAAGTCCCCTCCCTCTCCCTAACGGGAAAAAGAGTCGGCCCCCAAACTCACTCTTCCCTTGGTTTCCCCATTCTTGTCTCCCATTAGGGTACTCACACGTGAAGTGCCCCACACACGGGAGGAGACCGCTGAAGCAAGGCACCTGTACCTATTAGGGTGAGGATGATTTTCTTAGTGTTCCTTCCTCTATTGTTCCTCCGTCAGCTTGCTTTTACTAAATGCATCCATTCACCCATTGTTTTTAATTATATACATGTTACGGCGGGGTTTATTGTAATCATGATCCTTGCCTAGTATACCTTTTGAGACAATAGGGGCAAACATGGGATTCGACAGTAATCTCTAGTTTTTTTACTCCCTGTAACCTTTTGTCACCCCCCCCAGGTTCCACTATGAAGTGATAGGACCTCCGGCCTACCCCTGAACTTCCTGTGGAGTAGGTAATACTCGCCTACCACAGCGTGTAGATAGTTTTTTAATATTTAGGTCCTGATGAATTGCGCTGTATCCTTTCGAACATAATGCATGAAACATGTTGACCAACCACTAGGTAGAGTATACTGTTCGGGATCCATACACCAGAAAGTCATCTCTCCTCACTGTTTTTAAAAAGGTAGCTAGCCACACCAATAAAGTCACGTAGTGGACTACCTAACCTTTTTTAATCACCACTACCTCCATACATCTACACTTTCACTAGGACCTCACATCCACATGCACCAACTGGCAGGGACAAAAGATCTCCATTAAAGAGCCCCATCTGGGTGCCCATCAGACATTGCACCGCCAGTTTGACGAGGAGCAAAACCCAGATGATGAAGCATGACACCTAGCTTGCTGGGTGTGTGAGGGTTTTAGTCCCGAAAGGGATGATTCCCTTCCACCTTTCCTTCCTTTTCTTTCCTACCTGGGGACCTGGCCCCTCCTGTCTCTTCTTCGGTATACCAGATTGGGGAACTGCGTACCACACTGTTTGCATTCTGGGGATAAGCACCTCTGACAAGGCACTCCATCTCTTTTTGATCTCCTGCGTGCAGGTCCTTCATCTTTTCTGTCACTTAAATCAGAATGTTCAGTATCCTCTGGAAGGGGTTGGAGCCCACTTTTATCTGTGGATTCAGTCTTCCTCTTTCTTGCATTCTCCGCCAACGCTCTCCAGCTGTTACTTGCGATTCTACAGCACTAGGCACTTCGTCAAGTTTTGGATCTGGCTCAGTTTCCACCACAGGATAAGCCTCTCCGGCTTCAGCTCCAACTGCTGAAACATTAAGACCATCCACATGCTGAACAGTTACTGTTTTGAACTCTTGCTGGTCCCCTACAGCTTGACTAATCTGCTCTTGTGGTCTCTCAACCACCACTGGCAGTTCTGGAAGAGGTGCTGTTAGATCACCAAGAGGGCATGGAACTCTGTAAGTGTGGGCAGCATGCATCCAGTTGGGGAGACTGCTATACTTTACAGCAGTTGTGGTGACTAGGATCACCTGGTAATGACCACACCCACCATGCTCCAGACAACTCTTCCTCACATGTTTCTTCACCAAGACAGAGTCTCCAGGATAAAGGTCATGGCACTACTCCTCATGAAGTGGGACTGTGGCTGCTTCAACCTGATGAGACACAGTATGCGCAACATCAGTCAGTCCTTGCAGTAATCAAGAATCCTGTCATCTGTGATGTTCATAAGCGCATTTGTAGGTACATCTGACAGTCTTCTTGATGTGCCCATGATAATTTCATGGGGGGACAATTCAGTCCTCCAATCAGGAATACTGTGAAGACTCATCAACACAAGAGGCAAACACACACCTTTGCAAGTCTGGATTTCAGCGTGTCATTAATTTGCTCCACCAGACCTGAAGCCTCAGGTCGGTAGCTAAAATGTATTCTCTGCTCCACTTGTAAAGCTGCACACACCATCCTCAAAATCTCATTGTTGAAGTGTGTCCCTTGGTCTGACTCTAGAGAAGTCGAAAATCCGAAACTATGTATTAATTCCCCCAACAACAGTTTAACTACTGTGAGAATGTAATTCTTCTGGTCGGGTAAGCCTCAACATAACGCGAGAAGATGCACACAAACACCAGGACATATCTCAGCCCATTACACACAGGTGTTTTGATAAAGTCTAACTGCATCCTGTTACATGGACCATCTGATCTTCCTATATGGGTCACTGTTACTGCATTCTCTTACAATACATCTGTGACACAGTACTTCTGCCATCGATCTGAATCTAGGATTAAACCAAGTTTGCCTGAACAGGTGGACCATGGCATCCCTCCCTGCATGTGCAGGACCATGGTAATGTCTAGCCATTGGTGGCAAAAGACTAAATGGCAACACAGGTCTTCCATTTCCTGAAACCTAAATGTCATAATCTCTTTTGAACTCTTTTTTGCAAGACAGTAAGTAGTGAGCTAAATTAATGAGCCAACTAACCCAAGGACAATATCCAACTAATTAAATACTTATTGTGACATGTGAAAGGAACTAATAGAAGCAACACTTATTGTTATGGTATAAATTGATTTTTTTAAATTTTATTTCAATCTTTTTCTTCATTTTTGTTGGACATATTCTCTATATAAATATACATATATTACATTGAAAAGTCTGTGATAAACAATTTTGTAATCCAAAATATATGTGAGGACATACTATACTACACATAAGAAACATAGACAACCCAAATGACTCCGATGTTAAATGCGGCTAGTGGAGTAAGCAAAGCGGTGGATGGAAACTCTACGCGCGTTTCGGCATTTGCCTTCTTCAGGAGTCCGTCATTTGCAGTGAGACATTAGACACAACAATAGGAATGCGAAGGCACACTATTTTCATGGTGATATTCGAACTAGGCCGTTCAATTAGGGAATATCGTTCCCATTACTTTACTTATTATCTTGTGGTTGTTATTTGTGCGCTTCTTTGGAGACTTGCTGACAAGGTGAAGTTGATAAATAAAAACAAAGCACTATAGTAGATACAGATAATTCTTGATAGGTAGCTGAAGGGCGCAAACACTCCACCAGGCCTATAGATTGCTTAACTATCACAAACGACGTGCTTAGTCTGGATACTCGGTATTGTTAATATGTGGCCTGGAAGCGCTGGCAGTCCTTATCGTCAGCAAACGCCATGTTATGATGGGGGTCAAATCATGTCCGTCGTCGTGGCCAAACCGAAATCTCTTTTGACACACCCTGCTCAGACCCAACTTTGCTGTTCTTCCTTTGGCACCTCTTCCTTAAGTCTCTTTACCTCCTCCCATGTATAATCAGTTGTCAGCAAAAGGTTGTAATTGGTCTCATCTGTTCCCTCATTCGTATATTCTCCATTAAATGTACAATCATTTATAAGCACAGTTCTTTGCAACCTTGTCAGCATCCCTTTTCCCAATGTCACATAGTCATCTCCACTGCGGTGTGCAGAGCATTTCACAACTTGGACAGGCATTTGTAATGCCTCAAGAAGTTTCATCACTTGAACACCATTTCAGATGGGGGAGTCTGAGGAAGTCATAAACCCTCTTTGGCACCATAACTGTCTGAAGTCACGTGCAACACCAAAGCCATGCTGGCCATCAGTGAAAATTGTTACATACAGTTGGTCTGAAACACAGCATGCTTTGGTAAGAGGCAGCCACGGTCCGTGCAGGTAACAGCGGTGGGGTGGTGGGGCCGGGTGGGGGAGGGGGGGAGATTTCAAGGGACGATGCCAAGGGAAAATCAAATAAATAAATAATTTACGCTCGCCATCGTCCCAGGAAATCCCCCCCACGAGGACCATCTCCCCACCGCTGTTACCTGCAGGGACCGTGGCTAGTAAGAGCAATCAATTCAGCCACTTGTGCGGCGAATACTCCTTGAAGCCATGGAAATTCAACTACTCCTGAAGCTATATAGACAGGGTATGCAGCCCTCAAATTCCCTCCATGGTCTCGTAAACACAAGCCATCTACAAACAGTGCAAAATCAGATTCAGATAGTAGATCATCTTGTCTGTCTGGTCTCGGCTTGGTGCACAGTTCAGTGACATCGAGACAGTCATGCTCCACTTCACAATCCTCATTATCATTCCTGGGCAGGGGCAACAAGGTAGCAGGATTTAAAACACCACAACGCTTCAACATGACATTCCCAGCCACAAGTATGATTTGCTCGTAGTTAGTGAGGCAGCTGCTTGTCAAATGCTGTGTTTGTGTTTTGGTTAATAATATTTCAACAGAGTGGGGAACAATTACAATCAATGGATGACCCATCAGAATGCTTTACACCTCTCTATGCTGACACCTGTTGCCCCCACAGATTTGAGTCATCTGGGCAACACTGCAGCTACTGGGTCAAGTGTAGCAGAGAAGTATGCGACAGGTCTTCGAGCACTTCCATGCAATTGTGTAAGCACTGAGAGAGCGCAGCCCTCATTCTTAGTGCAGAAATGAGCAAATGATTAATTGTAATCAGGCATTCCCCGTACTGGGGTACAACAGAGCCTTTCTCTCAGCTCTAGGAAAGCAACCAGGCAACTGTTATCCCTGAGTACCTGATCCGACACATCCTTGTGTGTCAGCCTTTTAAGACTTGGCCACAAGGGAAAAGTTGGGTATCCACTGAAAATAGTAGCCCACCATTCCCAAAAACATCCTGCCTTCCCTCTGGGTTGCTGGTGGACACATTTGCATGATTGCTGAGATTCTTTCCTGTGACACCTTCCTCGCTCATTTCTCAATGTGATGTCTGATATACAGAACTTCCCTTAAACGGTACTGCAATTTGTTTAGGAGTACTTTATGTCCATTCTCATCCAAGTGCTTCAAGAGTGCAATAGTGTCTTGTTTACCCTCCTGTGTGCTCGACGCAACCAACAAGTCATCAATGTACAGAACTAGGACTGAGCTAAAGGGCATGTTCAGTGACTTCAAATTCTTCTTCAGGATCTGATTGAAAATAGACAGGCTCTCCTTATATCCTTATGGAACTCAGCACCATGCCCTAACCCGGTTGCCAAGCCGAAATGCAAAGAGGAACTCATGCAACGGTAGGGTAAAAAAGGCCTGACAAAGGTCAATGACAATGAACCACTCAGCCTCACATGGAATCTGAAATAATATCACAGCTGGATTCGGTACCAATAGACAAGGAACCACAATTTAGTTAATCTTTCTCAAATTCTGAACAATGCAGTGCTTACCGCTAGGCTTCTGTAAGCCCATGATGGGTCAATTACATGGACTCCATATAATCTCCTTTAAAATGCCTTGTTGGATCATTGACTCAATCACTGGAGTGATCCCAGCAATAGTTTCAGTGGTCAGATTATAATGCGGGGTTCATGGGTACTCAGAATTGGGCTTTATTTGTATATGAACGGGCTCAACTCCTTTGAGTCCAATGTCCTTTCCTGAAAAATCCCAAACCTATGGTTTTGCAGTGTCTTTGAGATCTGGGGATAGCCCTTTACTTGTCATAATTGGAAACAGTTCAATTGCTAAGCTCTGATTGGCTAATTAAAAAGCAACATCCTCATCATGAGTCTGGAACTCCACACCTTTTGGTGTAAATTTCAGCTTGCACAATAAATCACATCCCAACGGACTCACAGGACTCTAATGCATACCACAAATTGATGATTTTCCTCAAATTACCCTATTTTACAGGCACTTCCTCCATTATGGGGCTTGTCATTTGCTTGCTTGCAACTCCTATAACTGGATTATTTTTTCCTCAGAGGGGTAGGTTTGGAACTTCTACTGTTCTAACAGTAGAGTGGGTAGCACCAGGGTCGATCAAAAATGACACAGGCTATTCACCTCACCATCTAAGAATGGACCACACTGGTCTACCTCCAAGACTGCACCAACCACGCAATCTTCCTCCCCGTCAGGCACCGTCAGGCGGATTGATCTGAGCCATAGTTCTCAAATGTATCAAACATGGTATACTGTGGGAATGGGTTGTTCTTCTGGTAAGGCATTCTGATTCATATTTGAAACTTGGTTCAAATTGAATCTGGGGCCATTCACATTTTATTGTAGCATTAGGGGTTGTGGAACTTGCATTACTTGGGCTTGAGGTACATTGAAATTCTGTATTTTTGGTCTCTGCACATTCTGTGATGCGTGATTTTATTATTCTGTGACTGTGCAACCCCTATATTTTGAACCTGATTAGCCTATTAAGATGATATTTCCACTTCCAGTGCTCAAATTTATTGCAATAGTGATAAGGGTTGGTGTTCTTCAAAGTAACTACATTAATCCCAGTACTTGGATCAATAGGAACTCCAC
The DNA here is from genome assembly GCF_964261635.1 of Lissotriton helveticus. NCBI lineage: Eukaryota > Metazoa > Chordata > Amphibia > Caudata > Salamandridae > Lissotriton > Lissotriton helveticus. The sequence continues at coordinate 795,794,479 of NC_136072.1, forward strand.
GACCTCTACTTTGTGGTTGGAATCCGCTCCCACCTTGCAGCATAGGAGCTCCCTGCTGATACTCTCATTGCATAGGAATATTTGGGTTTAATAGTCTCCATTCCACTGTACTGTTTAAACGCCTCCAACAATCTCTCATAATAGGCATGGATCGACTCTTTGGGTTCTTGGGTCGTTCTATCAATCTTAACCCAATCAATGTCTTAGGGCGATACCTTTGATTTCAGAAATGTTATTACCTGCTGATACTTCTTCCTCATCAACTTGACAGACCTTTTGTCAATAGATTTCTCACCGGTTCCTTCTCCGGCTTTTCTGTGGCTATTTTATGTTCTGCCCACAAATCACTTGGAACCACAAAATCGAAGAAAGTATTTAGATCAATCCAAAAAGCCTTCAAGATGTTCACAAACCGCTCAACCTGTTTGCACCATCTCCATAGCTGCCAAGGTTTCAGATTGCTGTGTGTGACATTTTCATAATTTTACTGTAATTATGAGTGACATTTCAATGTCTATGAGTGACACTTTATCGCGAGCAAAATCACGTGATGAGGGAAACATAAATATCAGAAAATAGACCCATTTGAGCAACGAGAAACTCTAAGATCTTAAAACTGCTGGAAAGCACCAGAAATAAGGAGTGTGAGGCACACATTACAGCCAACCAGGACACTGAATTAGCCTTGACTATACTACTGATTGTTCAACCCTAATAGGTGTCCGCCCTAGTTGGAGCCCACTGCCTGCTGCCCAACCCTGCAGCACCAGATCTACTAGTAGACAGTCTGTGCAGTCCCAGAGCTACTAATATAAACCAGGCTCTTGACTTAAACTATGTGACGTCGGCCGTGCTGAAAGTTGACAGGCACCAGTGTGGTCACTGCAAGCTGGCGCTGTCTGCACTGATTAGGGCTGCCTGGGCCTCCGATGCTATCTTGGTCCTCGAAGGAGATATCTCATGCCAATTCTCTAGGAATCTATGTGCTGCTCACAGTGGCTCGGGAGATTGTGCCAAGAGGTTTTTTTGCCTGACAGCCTTGTTAATAACCCCCGTTTGATACCAGGGGTTCTCAGGCCCGATGTAGTGTTTCGAGTGATTCACGGTTTTGAATTATTGCATGTTTTATTTTTATTTTTTATATTCCACATCCATTTAGTGAACCTGTTATGTTATGTTAAAGATCACTTGCCACCGTAAAGGTCTCAGCGCTGGGGTAGAGGAGGCCACTGCTGTTGTCTTACAGCTAGATTCATGAAAGAAAATTCGGCTCGCAAAGGGCCAGATTCTCAGAATCTGGCCCTTTGCGAGCGCTATTTTTGCATTTGGGATTCATCATCCCAAATGCAAAAATCGCTACTTGCGAAGTCGCATATTTGCGAGGAATTGCATTTAAGGAATCTCTATTTGAGATTCCTTAAATGCAATTCATTAACCAATTTTAAATTGCGAATTCGCAATATTTGGTCGCTATTTACCACGAAGTCTGACTTCGTGGTAAATAGCGAAAAAATAGAAAAAAGCACTTTAGTGCATTTTTCTCAGTTGCATGTTACACACACACATGTCTTTTGGACATGTGTGTGCGCAACACCTGTGTAAATTTGCATTACAGGGGTGCTACAGGGTGTCCGTTGGACACCCCTGGCACCCTTGAAATCGCATCCTTATTTGCGATTAGCAAATTGCTAATCGCAAATATGGAATAACTCCCCATTCATTCCTATGGGCCTGTAGGCCCATAGGAGTGAATGGGAAGTTATTCCTTATTTGCGATTAGCAATTTGCTAATCGCAAATAAGGAAGATGTAGGAATCGCAATATTTCTTGCAATTCCTACATGAATCCCGTTTTGCAAGTCCTTAATAGCGATTCCTTATGAATCGCTATTAAAGACTCGCAAAACGGGTCTTTGATGAATCTAGCTGTTAGTTATTTATACATAAGCTCATCTGAACAGCCAAGTTTTCCGAGTTTTTTTTCTAAATCCCTAGTTATTCACAGAAGATTTTATTTCATGGGGGAAAGTGGTCCAAGTGAAGGAAGATGACACAGAAAACCTGACTCCCTCGGTCTCTTTTGCTTTTAGGAACAGGATATGTTGTTGGCCTAGATGGGGAGTGCAACACTGCCTGCTGCCGAGCCACGCGGTGACGGATTGCGCTGGCGGGCTGCAGGTCACAAGGTCATTCCCAATCCAATCTGAACATCGGGCTCTTAGCTGTCTACGCAACAGGCTGTGCGGTGAGTTACCGGCGGTATGGTAGCTGCAAGCTGTGGCGATATGGTTAGGTAAATGTAAGTGAAATCAGTAACTTACGGTTTTGCAGCCTCAGTGTGGACGTGGCAACTGCTCCAGTGGCAAGCGTTGGCCCGGCCAAGATTCTGGGCCTGGCTCGGCAACTCTGCGCCTTGCACTGCGGTGTGCACTTGTGCTTTGAAACCGTGACCGGCTCACTCAGACACCAGCGCCTCGGACCGTCGGCTCCCTTCGTTCACGTTGCAGGATTCTTTTAACATAACTGTGGTGTCCAGGCATAATGAATGCGGTATGCAAAGAGCAGGGCTGCCATTGCCATTGTGTTTGCTGAAGTATGCGGATGCCGGGACACGGACAGGACACAGTGAGACTGCTCGCCAGCAGCGAGCGCGCAACACGCCTCCAGTCCCTGCTTCCTGAATCCTCGACCTCCCTTCTTCCCAAGACCAGTACTTGATGAGGTCAGACACATCCCCAACACCCATGGCGGCGGCGCCACAGCCAGTGAGCACTTTCTTTTCTCTAGTGAGTGACTCAGCCGCGCCGCGGGCGGGAATTCAAACCTGCAGGCTATTAAGATACATAGTCGCAGCAGTGCATAATAGTTAAGCCTGTGCAGGTGGCAGTGCCCCGCCGGCAAGTCTCAGGAGCAGCACAGAGCCGGTGCAGGTCACAGGCATGCGGCTAGCAGCCTGGCATGGCCTTACTACAGCGCTGCTAGTACAGCAGAGTCTCAGTGGAATTAAAATGTGTGACAATGCATTTCAGTGCGGTGATGCGGAACACCACACTGAAATGCGGTGATGCGGAACACCACACTGAAATGCGTTTGAGTCACACATGATGCGTGATACTTGACAGGTCTGCATCTCACTGGCTTTTCTCTTAATTAGGGGAGATCATTAGTAAATGATGTATGATCACTACTACTGCAAGGCACATGGACATAGCCGCCACTGGTCACTTCCCTCAAGGGGTAATTTGAGGCACCCGCTCCCTCTTCTATAGGAGGAGGCAGTACTCCTCTAGGTCTCTTTTAGTACTTCTTTTTCACCCATCTGCCTTCCCATTTATCTAGCTCACTCCATGTTTGAATGTTCTGAACCAATTCTCTAATCGGTATTTTCATTCAACCTAATGAGGTTATGTCTTCCTCATTAAAACATATGCAGTAACTCTTCTGTAAAGCTTCAATCTTGTTCAAATCTACCTCATATTTCTGGGCTAACTCAGATAATATGTCATAAATTTGTCCTGCACGTCTGGTAACATTCTTATACATAAACACAAGTTAATTTTCTTGGTAAGAATCTAATTGAGCCATTCAAGATTTCTGCTAATCATTTCATGTAATTTCAGCTTTAATTTAGCCACATCCACCAAATTCACTCTCACTGGTGACTGAATCATTCCTTAACTCAATTCTGAACTTTCAATGTCACTTGGGGCAGCATTGAAAACCTTTATCCTTTCATTTATCTCCTGAGCAGTAACACAACATTGCACAAAAGGGGTGTTAGACACAATACCTTCTCTAGGGGTGGTACGGTTAGCATGCAGAGGTGGTTCCTTAACAGGCATAACACGATTTGGCGGTATCTCGGATGACCCTATGAGGCCATATACCATCTGTTGCATAGTCAAATCTGTACTTGCAGCACAAGGAGAATCCGCTTTGTTGGGCTCAGAGGAACACATCCTCCCATAATTGGGCTTGTAGGAGCATTACCTGGGGCACTTACTCCAATAGGGACGGTCAAATTAAATGTTGTGTTAACCATCTAACCAGGATTATACACGGACCACAGGGCCAAATGTAAAAGGGACAGTAAGAGCATCCAGGGATGTGGGGTTTAGAGGGTCACAAATCCCTGAACTCTCACCCATCAGGTTGGTATTCAAGCTCACTGGGGCAATTCCCATCAAGTTAGAATTTATATTTACTATTGAGGTTGCCACTCCAAGGTTTCTACTACTACCGTCACCACATCCTCCCTTCACTCGGGTCTCATTATAAGGAGGTGGACGTTCTGACAGCAATGCATCCAGGAGATTATCACTGGAATCATTATCACTGACCTCATTCATATTGTCAGAATCCTTTGGTTTTCCCTCTTTCCCTTTCATTCTCTTCTCTTTCCCTTTCTCAGATTTTTCATTTGTTAATGCAGAATATAGTTTGACTCCCTCTATCATATCAGTTCTTCATTTCTTTTGTTCTGCATTCCACCTAGCATCAGCGTAAGTACGCACTGCCTTTCGACTCTTCCCTGATACTTTTCCTTTTCCCAGGCATGAGTATTAAGCACTTCAAACTGTGCGTATCTAGGAGGTCATATCATCTCATATAGTATCCTCTTCAGATTTTCAATGATTCTCAAGTTAAATGTACCACAGCGTGGAAACAACAGTGCACCTTCTTTCTCTGTGATATTGTGCCAACGGTTAAGCCAAGTGCATGTATGAAGCCCTCAATTTATCATAATATAATGACTTGGGGTATATTTGAGTGGTGCCTCTTCTCCCTCTCCAACAGGTATTGTCACATCTCACCATATCAGATCCTGTATTACCGTAAAACATTTAATTTACCAACCACAATGTCAATGATCACAGATAGAATTTTGTTTCGGACCAGGAAATAACCGTTTGTTCATAACTCCCGTTTGTCGTTCACAACCAATACCAGCCTGGCACTCTATGGCATAATCGACCAATAACAGGGCGACGACACACCAACCGACCAATCCAAGCATGGCACACAGTAACTTCACTCTCCCTCCTTGCAGCAGTAGACACTCCTTCAAAATTTCATGAACACACTCTTCTCAATAGTAAGCACCCATACTGAAACTGAAACACGAAGCTACTTCAACAAATACCTTTGTCTGCTCCCCTAAGATAATCAATAGTTCAATCACACAAGAAATAGCTCAGAGCAACACTCTCCAACCTACACAGATACACACTTGAGTGAAACCTCGACCAGTGGTGAATTACCCGGATTGGTGCAACTTCTGTCAGCACAAAGGATCCACTACACCACCCACACCTTACTCTCACACAAAGATAAATGTCCCTATCTCAATAGTGCCGTCGACGTTTCACAACAAGTACCACAAAACTTAGGAGACAATTACAATATAGTGTCTTCTACACTTTTTTTTTTTTTTTTTTTGGGATCAAAAACTTTTATTGCATTTTACAAATACACTGCAGACTGCCTACAACCCGTTGGGCCGGCCGAGAACATCCAGTCAAAGTAGTAGAGTCATGTTATACATTGTTACAGAGAAACAGCCAACAAAAGCAATATCGTGACAGCCGTTACATTCACAGGTCTTGGCATTCCTAGCAGTAAATCAGAAAGTGATGGGCGTTGATTTCCCAGTTTTATAAATCAAACAAATAAACAAACAAACTAACCTGTAGGAACAAGAGCGTGGTCAGTTTTAGTACAATATTGAGCATGTGGAAGTATCTCCCTGTGGTTTCCCATTACAGATCCCTCTAAGGTATCAATCTATCCTGCAGTAGGTAAGCCTTCTGCCTATCCTGCAGGCCAGCAATGCAGAAGTCCATGTCCTCCTGGCCTTAGTTCTCTGTGGGGTGTTAGTGCAGCTGTCTCCCCATCAAATCCGTGCCTCTCAATCTCACATACCGCTTAGCTACCTAACCCTCCTCCCCCTCCTCATCCGAGTCTTCAGGGTCATCCTCTGGCAAAGGGTCACAGATCTCCCCCCTATATGTATTCCACCTGGACCAGATTTTATTCCATTTCCCCGGGCATGCCCGGCTAGAGTAGACTGCCCTTTCTATCACCATTGTCTTGTCCATGTTCAGACACCATTGTGACTTGGACGGAGGTTCTGGGACCCCCCAGCGTTGCGCGACATCCCTCTTCGCCACCGCCAATCCCACCGTGACCCAGAGTCGACTGTGTCGTGTGAGGTCTGTAGGTTCCCACATATTGAGGAGGCACCTCCTCGGGTCGGGCAGTAGTGGCAAGTCTAATGTTTGCGAGATTGTCCGTAGTATCTGTCTCCAATATTCTTGAATTCGAGGGCAATCCCATATGGTGTGGAAGAATGAGCCCTCCTCCCCGCACCCACGAAGGCAGAAAGGGTGGTCTGTCCTGTGAATATGATGTAGCATTGTTCTAGTGTAGTACACCCTATGTATTATCTTCAATTGTACCAGTCGTAATCTCGATGAGATTCCGACCTCCTTAGGCGATGCCAGTGCCTCATTCCATTCATGCTCGTCCATCTCACCAATGTCACCCTCCCACTTCGCCTTCAATTTTAGTGTCGGGTCTGGTGAATTATTAAGGAGTTTGCGGTAGACAAGGGACGTCGCACGCTCTACCATGAATTCTGTAAGGAGACGGTCCTCCAGTGGGGTGGATTCCGGCAGGACGGTGTCAGTAGGCAGTACTGCCAGTAGCGCGTGTCTAATCTGGATGTATCTGTAAAGCTCCCTCTCACTGAGGTCATACAATTCCCTCAGTCTACTGAAGGGCAGCACCCCGCCCGTCTCCCAAAGATCTCCCACCGCGGAAATCCCTATCGTGTCCCAATGTGAAAAACCCTTACTTTTTCTCAAGTGACCGAGGACTCGGGAGTCCCACAGCGGGGTTAGCTTGGTGATCACCCCCTTCCATCCTAGCGCAGCTGTCGCTGCGTGCCAAACTGCAACCGTTAATTTAGTGGGACCCACTAAGGAGCGGAGTTTGCGGTGGTCGTATAACGGAGCCAGCATGCTATCCAAGCCCAGTTGTCCCCTGTCTGTCCGGAACGCCGGCTCTCCTTGCGCAGCATGCAGCCAGTGGTTGATGGGTTTAAGGTGCGCCGCCCAATAGTATAATTTTAAGTTGGGTAGGGCGATACCTCCATCAAACCAGCCTCTGTGTAGTTTGGATTGGGCGATACGGGCAGGGTGGGTCCCCCACAGGAGGTTGGAAACCAGTGCCGCCACCGTCTGGAAGAATTTGGGGGCTATCGGGTAAGGTGTGTTCTCGAGGACATATAAAAACCTGGGCAGAGCCATCATTTTGTAAAGTGCGGCCCGCCCCAAGAGTGTCAGTGGAAGATCCGACCAGAACTTAACATCTCGTCTGAGTCTATCCACGTGGGGTTTCAAATTTTTTTCCACAAATTCTGTAGGGTCCTTGGTGACATGGATGCCTAGGTATTTGAACGATGTACCTGTCACCCGTAGAGGGCATCTCGGGTCAAGGGTCGGAGGCTGTCCCCTCAGAACAAACAGTTCCGATTTATTCCAGTTCAGTGTATAACCCGAGATCCTGCCATGAGCATCACAAAGTTGTAACAAGGCCGGAATTCCGTCAGTGGGATTAGATAAGTAGACCAGCATGTCGTCCGCGTAGAGGGACAGCCGGTCCTCCCACCCCTCCCTCCAGCAGATGCCTTTAAGGAGGGGCGAGGTTCTGATGAGCGTGGCAAGGGGCTCCAGCGAGATCGCAAACAACAAGGGGGAGAGGGGACAACCTTGTCTTGTACCCCTCCCCAGGGTAAATTTCCGAGAGACATGGCCATTAGCCATCACTCTAGCCTCCGGGTCTGTATAAAGCAATCTGACCCATGCAATGAAGCGGGGCCCAAACCCTAGGCGCGACAGCGTCTCAAACAGGTACTCCCATTCCACCAGGTCAAAGGCCATCCTGGCGTCGAGCGCCAAAATCACCGCCTGGGACGTTATCGAGTCAGCCCTAGCCAGCACGCCATGTAGGCGTCGCAGATTCAACGCCGTGTTCCTGTGTGGCATAAACCCGGATTGGTCCGGGTGTATCAGAGAAGAGAGGTGGGGCAGGAGTCGCGTCGCCAGGAGTTTGGCCAGCACCTTCACTTCCACGTTGAGCAGTGAGATAGGACGATAAGAGGAACATTCCTCAGGTGGCTTGCCCGGTTTGGGGATGGTCACTATAGTTGCTATCCGTTGATCAGGCGGGAGCGTACCCTTCTCCTGACACTCCCTGAACATGCCCAGCAGATGTAAACTAAGGGCCTCCGGCATCGCCTGATACCACTCTACCGGTATCCCGTTGGGCCCCACGGCCTTTCCCGGGTTCAGGGCCTGAATAGCTAAGTGTATTTCCTCAGCGGAGATATCCGCCTCCAGTTCTTCTGATGCTTCCGGGGACAGTGTTTGGACTGCGATCGGCGCTAGCGCGTCTCTGGCCATTTCCGAGGTGACCACCCGATCAGGGGTGTACACCTGTTCAAAGTAGTCTGCTAGGAGGTCCACAATTCGCTCTGGATTGGTGTGCAGTGTGCCATCTGTGTCCCTCAGACGCGGAACCCCCCTAGAATTCCCTTCCCGCTTATCGAGCCATGCCAGCAGTTTCCCAGCCTTATCACCCAACTCGTAGACCCTATTCTGGGTGTCTTGCAACTGACCCTTAACATACATACGGAGATGGTCGGTATAGAGCTGTTGGTGTAGTGTCAGTGCGTGTAAGGTGGAGGGTGTGGGGGATTGTTCGTGCTTCTCTGCTAGGTCCTGCAAGGTCAGGTCTATACTGTCTAATTCTCGGGAGCGCTCCCGCCTGTACCCTGTGATGGTGTTTATGGCTTCCCCCCTCAGGACTGTCTTATAAGCCTCCCACAGTACCTCGGAGGAGTGCACCGAGTGTATATTTTCAGTGAAATACTGCGATGTCACCTTTTTTAGCACCTTGCGGACCTGGGGAACCTTGAGATAAGCGGCCTGTATGGGGAACAGTCGCTTACGTGATCTCGTCTGTGAGGAGAGTGTGAGTGTAAGAGGGGAGTGATCCGAGATCCCTCGAGGAAGAATTGTCATGTCCTCCGCGAGTCGGAGACCGTCCCCCAGGGTCAAGAAAAGGTCGATTCTCGACAGACTCCCATGTACTGAGGAGTGGAAGGTGTATCGGTTAGTGTTGGGGTAGAGGTGTCTCCAGACATCAACCAGGCCCATGGCAGTTAAGAATCGTTGAAGGCGGGGAACCCCCCCCCGCGGGGACCTGTGTGGGGAACCTATCGAGTTGTGTGTCAAGGACTGCGTTGAAATCCCCTCCAAGGACAATCTCACCCTCCGGGAGGGCCAGAATAAACTCACCCAGTTTGGGGAGGTGTACTGAGTGCAACGCTTGGGGAATGTATACTGAAACCAGGGTGATGAGTTTTCCCTCCCACTGACCCTGTAGGGCCGCGAAGCACCCTTGATCGTCAGTTTTCGTGAGCATGGGGATAAACCGTGTGTTCTTCTGCATCAGGATGCCGGTGCCTCTGGATCCGGACGTAAAGTCCGAATGGACTACCATCTTGTACCCTCGTCTATCTAGGGCTTTGACCGCCCCCCCTGTTAAATGTGTCTCCTGCAGAAGTATTATCATGGGTTTCTGTCTCCTGATCGCGGTAAGGACCAAACCTCGTTTAACCTTGTCCCCCAGCCCTCTCACGTTCCAGGACATGACACGCAAGGCCGGGCATTGCGTTTCAGCATCCCCCCCTCCCCTCACAGGACTGTACGTATCCGCCATTGGGTATTCAGGGGTCGGTAGTGTAGTGCAGGAGAAATGTCACCCGGGTACCAGGCGCGCCTCCGCCCACCAGGAATCAGGAGGACCCCACGAGGGATACCTTCCCCCCCACCCGGGGCTGACCCACCCTCAAAGGTGCTGCTGGGAGTTGCATCTCCCTGTCCATAACTCTCGTTTCGTTTAAACACATATGGAAACCTAGTTACTTTCCTTGACCGTGCATGTATGTTCCTAACATTAACAGAACCCCCCCCTCCCAACTGCCCCCTCCCTGCATCCCTGCCTAACGGACTTTCAACTGCCCGCCTCCCCAACTGAGCAGAGAGCTTTACCCAACCCACAACCAGAGTACTTGCGTGTAAGGGGGGAGAGTGTCTCCCTGAGCAGGCGGCATCCCTGCATGCTTCTGGGGTAGTGTCGCCAGAGTCCAAAAACAGCTACCAGGCGACGTGACGACGATCAGCAGTAGTTAGTGAGGCCATCGTACGAGTGGGAGTCATTCCTCTTCGCCATTCCCTGCAAGTCCACGCGAGTGCGAGCCCTCTGCCCCACTCCGGTCGGATGACTGCGAGCCAGTCCCGTTGTGTCCTCCGCGGTCGGTCCGGTGCCTGGATGATTTGCGCTGTCGGTCCACCGTGTGCCATCCCTCCAACCAGTCCCGGGCAGCGTCCGGGGTGTCAAAGAACCACACTTTCTTGTCTGCTACCACCCGCAACCGGGCCGGAAACTGCATCGAGTATTGTAGTTCTTTTTCCCGCAATGTTTTCTTGACCTCTAGGAATGTTTTCCTCCTCCTGGCGACCTCCGCCGTGTAATCCGGGAAGAACGCTATCCTCGAGTTCTGGATCTGGATGGCCGGCGCCACTCGTGCGGCCTGCAGGATGGTGTCGCGGTCTCGAAAATTGAACAATCTTGCTAGTATTGGCCGAGGTGGCCCTCCAGTCTTAGGCCTCCCCCCCCGGCACCCTGTGGGCCCGTTCCACCGAGAAGAAGTTCGATAGTCCCTTAGGTTTGAGCTTGGTCCTAACCAACTCCTCCACGTAGAGATCCATGGCACCCGTGTTCTCCGATTCCGGCACTCCCAAAATTCGGACGTTGTTGCGTCTGGAGCGCCCTTCCTGGTCATCCAACTTGTCACGAAGCAGTCTGTTATCCGTCTGCAGTCGTTCCATCGCCGTCTGTAGTTCCGATACATCATCAACCAGGGATTTGGTGACTACCTCCATCTGCTTGACCTTTTCCGACATCTTGTGGAGGTCCGCCCGGATTAGCGTGACCTCAGTAGCTGTAGCACCCACCGTTGCCTGTACTTGCGCCAATGCCGCCAGGACGTCCTCAATAGTGGCCTTCTTGGTGCCCTCCGGCTCCATCGTTTTCCCCCCCGTTTTGCGCTGGTCTTGGGGCGGGGAGTGCTTGTCATACGCAAATTTGTCCAGCCTGACCTGGGCGGCAGTTTGTCTGGGCCCTCTCTGTGACATGGCGGACACCCTCTGAAATGTAGGGTCCGTCGTGAGGGACAATGGGTACTCTGTGCGTGCACTCAACGGTAGGTCCGGACCTCAGCCGTCACAGCAGGGGATGCGGGGCGCCGTGTCTTCGAAGGGCATCAGATGTAGTGGCTTCCCCCTCCCGGCCAATCCGTATGATACCCGGTGCTCCTGGTCAATAAGATGTGGGTCAGGCCAGGCTCGTAGGTGCGGCCCCGCTGTCCCCAATGCGTGGCCTCCCTCCAGGTACGTACAAGTCAGGGTTCGCTCGCCCTCTTCCGCCAGGCAAGCAGGGGGGGGAAAGGAAAATCACACCCCCGGTGCCCACCTCTCCCAGGGCGAAGTCAAGGGGCCGTGAAGCCCCCTCCAGATAACCGGGGCTCGGGACCGACCACCCCCCAGCAGGGGGAGGGGGCCGCCACTGATGGGACTCGACGTGTGTCCGGCGCCTAAGATGGCTTTTCCTCCTACGTGGTGTTCGGCGTCCGTGGAGGCTGCAGGTGGTGGCCACGGCCCCCCGCCCCCGCCGCCGGGGGTCGCGGAGCTCCGCTCGCGCCCCCAGGTGTCCGGGGAGAAGAAGGACGAAGTGGTTCGATGCAGTGGCCGGCCGGCACTTCCGGCTTGGTGTGGCCGCCGGGAGGCAACTTCCGGTCGGCCCCAGGGACTACTGTGGCTCCGGTGCTCACTGGGAGATGACAGGCCTCACCGGTCGCGGGCTTCAGTGGCGGCTCCGGGGCCGCAGACGCGCCGAATCAGCCTCAGATTCACTCCGCCGGGTGCCGCACGGACTCCGGTTCTCCACCGCCCCGTTTTGCACTGTTAGGTGCCGGATAACTATGTCGGATGGTCACGGGAAGCCTTCCCTGCTCCGGAGCCTCCTCAAGCAGCAGCCGCCATCGATGGCTGCTAGCCACGCCCCTCTTCTACACTTTTTAATACCATCCCGGGATCTTAGGCCACGTCAGATCCAATAACAACTGCAACTTCTCTGCATCAAGTGCCACACTCACACGAGTTTCAAAACATCTCCGCAAGAATTCATCCGCCTTCCACAACCGCACCTCAAACTAAGCATAAGCTACTGCAACATGCAACCCTATTAATATTCACTCCTCCGTTGGTACAAATCTCTCCCGAACCGCTAGAACTCTGCCCATCCTCCAACCTGAAATATGAGCTCTAGGGATTGGGACTGGTCTAGACTAATCTAACTCCTCCTAGTGCAGTAACTATCCATCCTCACTCTAACCATCTCTCTCTCTAACCATCCTCACTCTGCTACCATTTGATGGAGCAATGGGCCCTTCCTACCGTTTGTCCTGCGATGGACCTTTGGTAGTTGCCTGAAAGGGAAAGGGAAGTTAACATCAATTGAACAATTCAATTTACATTAAGGACCAGGAATCGATAAGCAAATCTAAAGGAATTGATTACAAATTAAGAGTCAAAAACATGGTGTAAAGAAACGAAATCATCTTGGGTATGCCAAAACATAAAATTAAGCCGTAGTAACAAAAAGCATCCTGAAAATTCAGTTACGGCAATACAGAAGATAAGAAATAGACTTTGATGATCAGTGTACAGGTTTAGATCCTCCTAGCTATACATGAATAAATCTGAAGTCTCCTAAATGTACTCTAAGCTAAAGTTGAAGGTTAGGGGAACCTAGTTAAATCAGAGAAAGCAGCAAGGTGTCAACATAGTGGAGACTTCAGTACAAGTTCTCCAAATGAGACCTAGTCAGGGCCAGCTTTAGGGGAGATTTACCGGTGCGGCGGCACTGGGCGCCAACCTGGAGGGGGCACTGTGTTTAGCAATAACTTTCAATTTAAAAGCACCTGCTAAAGAGTTCCTTATGCGTACAACATTCAGTCAGAAATAAAAATGTCAAAAAAACTTTTGTGATTAATGTTCCTGCTAGAGAGAGATCATAGTTTTGTCTAGTGGCAGTTTTGACTCGCCATATTGTAGTGCATAGGGTTAATATACCTGCTGCAAAGAAAAGATCTGTATTTTATGTGGATAGCTGAGTGGATTAGTAAAGCCAGCCTTTACCAGCCCTATAAAACAAATGAAATGTATGTGAGAGAGGGGCTATGGAGAGATGAGGGGCATCATGTGGTAGTGAGGGAATCTGAGAAGGAGGCTTTTTCAATATTATATACGAGCCATAGTTGCTGCATATTTATCTTATGCAACTAACAACCATTGACAAAGCCAATAGTCCTGACTTCTTGTAGACATGATGTCACTTGTATCATATATCTGGATACATTGACTGAAACAGCAAAATACAAGTCGGGCGGCACACTATGCTAAGCACAGATTTTTAGCTTACATGTTTGTAAAACATGCCCTTAATTGCATTGGCCACACGACTTTGAGAGACCCCCTAGTTTTTTATCCCACTTAAAGCCCTGGTCTCATGGCTAGAGATGTCGACTTTGGAACTGGGAAACCAGGTTCGTGCTCAACATCCTGTGATTCTACACAAATCACTTAATCTCGCTGCGCCTACCAACGTGTCCTTGTGTAACGTAAGTGGTGCTAGTGCTAGTGTAAAGCGCTCCAATTCCTTCGGGTCGAGTGCGCTATTTAAATATGCACAAAAAGAAAAAACACAAGAGTGCTCCTCTAGAAATGTCGCAGTAGCGCCGCCACGTTTGATAGAGGTGCCAAAAGAACAGGTCACAGATGATGCATATTAATCACGGGACACAGGCACTTTACAATCGATTGCGATTGTGTTTTTTTTACACCTTTGGAAGTGAAGGTCTGCTCTCTTCAGTACTTTCATTGATACAACTTCTCTTGCTGCGCACAGGTCCCTGCAGTGGATACCTTAGTCCACTGAACCACTGTGGCCTCTCCACCATATGCCATGAATAAATGTTTCCTGTTGGACACCCTTTAAAGTGCGTTTCGTGCTCATATTAAAGACAGATCTGTTGCCTTTGCCAATGCTTGTTGCCAGGGCTGCTCTCAGTACCCAGAAGGTCCTTGACTCGTCCTACTTCGCATACCACAAATCTGTCGTGTTACATCGAGTAACTTTTTGGAACACATAAAAGTAGGGGATATGAGCCAAGGTTCTGATTCTCTGGAACTTTACTGACCTCTAGCGGCCAAAGTTCAAAACTACAGGTAGCTGCTGAATTTGTTTTGGTATATGCTCCTGTCCTCTAGCAGCACTGTTGTAATTTTCTGCTTGTCTTTTATCCAAATTAAGGTCCAGCTTTGTTTCGCATGAGCCCTTTGACCATATACAAAGTTTTTGACAACATGTGATCATAGTTTTTATATTTTTAGCATGAAAGCCCATGATTCAGCAATTTTAGGAATACAACTTCATTAACTGACATATGTCTCTCTTCGCCACAGTATTTGCGGTTGATCTAGAGCAGAACGCACGTGCTAAACTGTTATTGCCAAATACAATAGGGATGCTGTTAGTGTTTGGCTTTGTCACTGGTTGTTTTGATTTGTCATGTTTATTTGTAAAACTTTATAGTTGACGGGACTGCCGGTCGGTCCCTCACCTATATATCTATACTACTATTATAAAGAGAGAACACAAACCTTTGAGCCAGGTAAACTCGGGAACCACAGCGCCAATCCACACACCCGATACATCGTTGAAATTGTTAGGGTGTGCAGATGGACATAGGCTATAAAAAAAAAAAATTAAACGTAAATGTAAAATTTAAACTTAAAAAAAAAGTAGTCCCCTGAAAGTAGCGCCGGCCGCGACGTAGCGCTGGCCGCGACGTAGCGCTGGACGCGATGTGCGTGATAACGAGGAGGAGCGGCGGTGAAGTGAGGAGCGCGGGGAGGAGCGGCGGATCAGGTAAGGCAAAGGGAAACGGAAAATGTCGGGGCGGGAGGGAGTCGGGGCAGGAGGGAGTCGGGGCCGGAGGGGGGCGGGTGGTTGGCCCTGCTTACATCTGGTCCGTGTCCGTCCCTGAATACAAAAACAAAACAGCATTAGCAAAGCTAATAGTGCTGTGCAGCGTGGGCAAACAGAAATGCTTTTTCCCGAAGCTGTGCGGGAAACGGAAAATGTCGGGGCGGGAGGGAGTCGGGGCGGGAGGGGGTCGGGGCGGGAGGGGGCCGGGGCGGGAGGGGGCCGGAGGGGGGCGGGCGGTTGGCCCTGTTTACATCTGGTCCGTGTCCGTCCCTGAATACAAAAACAAAACAGCATTAGCAAAGCTAATAGTGCTGTGCAGCGTGGGCAAACAGAAATGCTTTTTTCCGAAGCTGTGCAGCAGCAGAAAAAAAGCAATAAGAAACAATGCAAGGAGGTAGATGTGCATATGTGCGTACAGGTCCATCTGGTCCGTGTCCGTGCATGGGCACGCACGGACAATGTCGGGGCGGGCGGGGGCCTGGGCGGGCGGTTGGCACTGAAGCCTCATTGCCCCCGGACAACGTCAGGGCGGGCTGCTAGTACATATATATATATAAAAACAACTGCTAAAAGCAAACATCGTTTTTGGTCTCTAAAATAACTAATTCCCATAGTAGTCCCTGGCAATTAGGGGAACTACTTTGTGTGCAGATGTGTTCCTTGTGACTGAAGTTAGCCAAGGGTTGAAATGGGCTGACCCATTGCTGAATGCTGTATGCTGACTAAAAACCCTGCTAAAATAAGTGTATTATATATGTAATTTTAGTAAGATGAAAAGGTCTTGGCTAACGCCCGACCTCAAAACACAAGTGGTGGGACTAATTAGCACTTGTAATGCACAGTGACATTGTTAGACATTGGGTTTTTGGTTGGCAGAGGTATGCAACCTGTCCAAGCAGGAACCACAATTCTAGGCAGGGTAAGTCACAAACAAACCCTAATTTAATCTGTGCTCACCCTTTGCTAGCTTTGCATAGAGCAGTCAGGTTTAACTTAAGAGGCAATGTGTAAAGTATTTGTGCAACACTTCAAACACTAACACAGTGAAAACACCATAAAAAACTCCATATAAATAAAAAAAAGACCACAACGACAAAAATACAATAAATAGAAGTCAAGATTTTCATTTTTAAAGAATAAACTGTAAAATAGCATGTAGAAGCAATAAGCGCTTATGTTGGTTATCTGATCGTGCTGGGACAAAGTCAAATGTTCAGGCCGACCGTGATGGAGCGCAAGTCGCATACAGGAATCCAGTTAGCCCTGCTGAACAAAAGTATCTTGATCCAGGTTGTGTTGCCGCTGAAGATGTGAGATGCACCCGAAGAGATGTGTTGGTGTTGAGTCACGCAGTGCTGAAGATGCATCAATTTTCTCCATGCAACGGCTGCGATGGGTCGGTTCTGAGTGCGACGCGCTGGTTCTAAATGCAATATGCTGTTGCTGCTCCTAAAGCAGAGAATGTGTCGATTCCTAGTGTGATGTGCTAGTTCCGAATGCTGTGTGGATGTGCCAGATCTGATCCACGCAACAGCGTTTTTTTAAATTTATTTTTATTAGGTTTTTTCCATGGAACAAAAACATAAGACTCAGTTATAGCATATTTACAATTGCAATGACAAGTAGCAATCAAAGATCGTACAGCACATTTCCAGTGAAAAAAGCAGACATAATCTATCCCTTGACAACTCTTTGGCTTCCCCAGCAACCCACCACTCCCATTGCCAACTCGCTAGCATTGGGCCCATTCCCAGCGATGACATATAAAAACATAACAACTGTACCTTCCGCATCTACAGACTACAGCACTTTTGTCTCTGCACGAGCATTGGTCTCAGTATAGTGCAACTATGCCTCCAATCCGGACTCCCTTAATTCTTTTGGTGTTACAACGGTAGAGGTATCGCCATGATTCTTAGTCATTCGGTATGTACTATACAATGCCTAGAAATTCTTTGGTTTACTACGTAAAGACAGTAAGTCACTATAATTCTCCGTCTGGGTGCTGAAATACAGCATATTGTTCACCCACTGGGCTATCGTAGGAGTCGGTCCTCGCAACCAGCATATCACCACCCTGCGTTTGGCCAGAAGCAGTCCCATGTCAATCAACCTGTGAACCCCTCTAGGTATTGGCTTGGAGTAGCCCAACAGGGCCAGGGCCGGGTTCTGTGGAAGCTCTACCTCAGTCATCTCTCCCAGCTCTTTAAAAACCAATTCCCAAACCTTGGATATCCCCGGGCAAGTCCAGACCAGGTGTAAGAAATCAGCGAACTATGCACCACATCTGTCACAGCCCTCCTCCTCTCTAAGGCCATATCTGTGCAGTCTCTCTTGTGTATAGTAGACTCTGTTTAGATATTTAAAGTGTATCAGGTGATGTCTAACGTTTACTGAGATGCGCTTCGTACTGGTGCAACAGTACGTCCACATAGCATCATCGATGTCTCTGTCTAAATCTCTCTGGCAAGCCAAACACGCTTTAGTGAAATGATGTTCCCTAAAGGACGTGGACAAATTATATATTTTGGACACTATCCGCACCAATGACTCAGTTTTTATGACATAGGACAAGGCTGGGAGCTTCACCGGTTCAGCAAATCTCCTCCTAAGATATGCAGCTACGCCTGCCTAATCCTCTAAAATGGAAACCTAGTAAGAGGGGAGGCTGCGATCTAACCATTCCACAAATCCTCCCAGCGTCTCACCGTGCCCTCTGCAAATAAATCCCCTCTGACCTGTACACCTATTGAGTTAGGCACTCGTATAACCCCCGCTTCTGTACACGGGGCTAACCATTGACACCAGTTCAGGGGAGTAAGTAGTGAATACAAGATAGTGCCCGCCTGTAGCTTTAGAAGGTGGTGCCAAGCATGTGTTGTCGGATTCACTGAATCTAATATCCCTGTCCTGCAATCGGTAGGTGTGAGAAAGTGCCATCTTTCTTGCCTTGGTATGCCCTCACTTTTTTCTGAACTGCTGATGTGCTTGACTGAGTGTGCCCTGGGTCCCTGCCAATCAGGTACCCAGGGCCTGTGTTCCTTGCCTAAAGAGAGAAGCTATGCTGAAACAAAATATCCAATTGGCACCTCTGGCCACCTGTCAGTCCCTAGTAAATGGTACCTTAGGTACCCAGGGCATGGTGACCAGAGGAGACCCCTGAGGGCTGCAGCACTTATTGTGCCACCCTCAGGGGCCCTGTACCCTGGCACCCACACACTGCCTTTGTAGGCTGAGTGCCTAAGTACAGAAATAAAACAAGAGACGACATAGCACACATTCCTGTGTGCCATGCCCACAGAACCCACTGCCCTGGCATACTTCAGTCAACCCTCTAGCTGGGTGCCCTATGCCAGAGGTGAGGGCACAGGGGCATGAGCCCTGTGCCCCTACAGTACCCAGGGCCATTCCTGGGCACTGTAAGTGCAGTGATGCCATTTAAGAGTATATGGTGCTGGGAGGTTGTCATTACGAACTCCTCAGCACCATAATGGCTACACTGAAGACTGACAAGTTTGGTACCAAACTTCTCAGCACATTAAACCCGCACTGATGCCAGGGTGGGATTTAATGTAAAATGCACGAGAGGGCATCTTAGAGATGCCCTCCAAAACCCGAACCTACAATCCACATCTGGGCTGAGTGGCTGCAGAGGCTGCCACACAGCAGACATGTTGCTGGACCCCTGGGTGGAGAGCCCCCTGCTCTCCTGGGCCTGCAACAATGCACATCCTGGGCGAGGTGATATGTCTCCTCCCCCAAGATGGACAGGGGGAAGTTTCAAAGGCATACCGCCTCTGAGAGCTTCTCCAGACCATTTGCTGTCCCCAGCAACTGGCCCCCCACTCGTTCTACCCCCACTCTGGCGGAAAGACTGGCGGGAATAACTAAGTCAGGAAGGAGGGTGTGCCAACCTTTGCCAACCCCACCCCTCAGGTGGAGAAGACGAGGTGAAGCACGACCCTGGGCTCCGGCCATCTTGTAGATGGGGAGCCCTGCCCAATCCCAGCTAGGCTCCTGCCCCGCTCCCACAGGAGAGGGACAGGCTAGGGTTTGTCCTCAACCCAGGACAGGGACCCAATGGTCCCTGCCCTTGCCCTACCTGTAACACCCTTAAATGTAGTATTTAGGGGCTCCCTGAACCTTCCTTCCTCAGCTCCCGATATCAAAAGAAGAAAGAAGATCAAGAAGAAGAAGACCCGCCGCGCAGCTGCTAACAACAGGACAACAACAACTGACTTGGCCCCAGCCCTACCGGCATGTTGATCCTGGAACCTGCTCCTGCCTAATGCCGGTGACCTCCGCGGACAGCAACCTTGGGACACCCAGAGGACCTGCCTGCCTTGACCCTCTCGAAGATTGGGACTCCCATCAGCAGAGGCTCTGCTGCAACAACCCACCTGGTGCCCACCAGGAAGCTCCGGACCAGCCCACTCTGCACCAGCCGAGCCCGGGCCGGGCCAACCCAAACCAAGACCACGAAGACGTCCCCCCGGCGACTGGAACCCGAAGTCCAGTGCCCAAAGACCCTCCTCGACGAACCAGACAACGCCTGCAGACTCAGAACCAGGGGCCACCCCAACCGCGACTAGCCGAGGGTAAGCTTTTCCGACCCCCAAAGACACCCCTGCACCCGGTGCCCCGCGGCCCCCTGTGCCTCCCTTTGGGGTACCTACCTGTGCTCCAAGATCCCAACTTACCTCTCGAAGTGCTGGTCGCCCCTGGAGAGTCTCCATCCCCGAGCCTGCAGCCTTTGTTCCTTTTTCAAGATCCTCATTGGATAACATTGAGCGCCCCACGGCTCAAAAGCACCCTGCACCCAGCCGCCCGAGTACCGCTGGATGTGACCTATCTGTCCTATCTAACTTCCCCCCTTGCCCTGAGCAAGTGACCAGGAGCCCAGCTCTTAGAACCACGTGGCCTGCTAGCCAGCCGCCACTAACCGAAGGCCCCCTTCCCTCATTGGATAACATTGGGCCTACCTACCTCTGCACCCGGCCGCCCATGTGCTGCTAGGACTGAACTAACTGTACTCACCTGACCCTGGGGGACCCTTGAGTCTACGCCCAGAACCCTAACTTCACCAACCAAGTACTCACCTGGAAACCGGTAATTCTCTTACCTGCCATTGGATAACATTGACAAATTTTGACGCGAACGTTTTCTAAGTGTGAAGTTTTGAAAACTGAAAAAATTCCTATAAAATAAGCCAAAGGTCGAACTCGAAAATACTCACCTGTGATCAGGAGAGAAGTCAGTACTGTACCTTTCATCCCAGCACTGAACCGCAAAAGTAATCCCTAGCGGGTTTACTAGTAACCTGAATTTTTTCCATGGGGACCCATTGTCTGCTTTTCTATGAAATTTCTTCTAAGTGTCTACTTTTGAAAACTGCAAATATTCTTTAAAAATCGTACGAAATACTGAAACGCAATTACTTACCTGTTTAAAGTTAAGCCCCCAGTGCTGGCCCTAGGAGACTAGTGCTGGGTTACAACAGTAACGTGATCGTACTTTACCTGTAACCTGAATTTCCTCCCATTGGATAACATTGTCAGAATTACCTTGAAAAGTTGCTAAGTGTGAACTTTTAAAACAGCTTTATATTCAGGAAAAGTCATCAGAGTAACTAAAACTTTTTTGCTAATCTGGTTTCAGCTTAGACCCCAGGACTGAATCTAAGATCTAGTCCTGGAACTACCAAAGTAATCCATAAAGTAATCAACTGTACTTTCCTATGAAAAACCCATTGAGATCAATGCTAGAGTGTGTTTCAGAACTGTGTTGCTTATTATCTATCCTGTAATTATTGTGTGTACAAACTTATTGCTCCTCTGCAAAGTATTTACATGAGAGTACGCGTACCTTGAAAAGTATATTTTTATAACTGTTAGTTCTAAAAATAAAACAACAATATCTGAGGATATAACAACAATTGGCCTGGAGTTCAGTTCTTGAGTGTGTGAAACCTTTTGCTGACTAGGTGTGTACAACAAATGCTTTACACTGTCCTCTGGTATTGCCTTACTGCTCGACCAAGCTACCACTTTGCAGAGTAAGGTCAGTTCTGACTTTAACCTCTGTTATACCTCTCGGATTGGTGGACTCTATACACACTGTGCTTCCTTCTAGTCCAGTGTATATAGAGAAACTTTCTCACATTGGTGGATCAGCGGTGGGATACAAACTTGCATTTGTTGGACTACTTGGTTACCATCTGATCACACGACAGAACTCATAAATTGCCTTTAGAATTCTGAAATTGGTCTTTTCCAAAAATACTAAAAATCTGATAGGGCCTTGCTCAAGTCCCATTAGAATTTTGTGACAATAAAAGTCACTACAAGCTAGGGTAGAGGGTTAGAACTATCAGGTTAGAATGTCTCAACAATACCCAGCTGTTAGTGAAGATAATACAAACATGGTAGAGGAACTCGACCGCACACCTTACTTGCACCTGGACTGCAAGGAATTGAAGGCCCTATGCAAAGTAAAGAAAATAACTGTAGGTCTGCATCCAACCAAACAAAAGCTCCAAGAGCTCCTGGCTGAGTATGCAAAAGACCACCCCTCTGAGCAAGGTGATACCCAGCCAGAGGAAGAAGGAGGGGATGAGGAGGATGACACTGATAATCCCCCCATCATTCCTAGGGAGGAGGGGGTCCCTGTACACCTGACTCCAAGAATCAACCCCTGGGAGCCTAGGAACCACACAGGTGAACTAGTCCCCAGGGAACACATTGGGGTAAGCCCCAGTGAAGAGGACAACTTCCTAGCAAAGTTGGCCAAGAGATTAGACCTAGAGACCAGGCTCCTGGCTCTAGAAAAAGAAATAAAAGAGATGAGGCTAGCCCCCCTCTCTGGTGGCAGCAATACCAATAACAAGGATAGAGATCAATCTTATGATCCTAAAGTCCCCAAAGGGATTGTCCCTAAATTTATTTGAGGAAGGTGATGACATCACCAAGTGGTTCACAGCCTTTGAGAGGGCTTGTGATATCAGACAGCTAAAGAAACCTCTCTGGGGGGCACTCCTGTGGAAACTGTTCTCTGGTAACTGTAGAGACAGACTTCTGACCCTCTCTTGGCCAGATATAGGGGCCTATGATCTCATGAAGACGACTCTGATTGAGGGATTTGGACTCACCACTGAGGAGTACAGAATTAGGTTCAGGGGGGCTCACAAAAACCAGACCTAATCCTGGATAGATTTCGTAGACTACTCAGTAAAGACACTGGATGGTTGGTTAACTGGACACAATGTGCATGACTTTACTGGACTGTATAATTTGTTTATGAAGGAACACATTTTGTGTAATTGCACAAATGAAAAGTTACATCAGCATTTGGTAGACCTAGGTCTAATTTCTCCCCAAGAATTGGGAAAGAAGGCAGACCACTGGGTCAAGACTAGGGTGACAAATACAGCCACTGGGGGTGACCAAAAGAAGGTGGTCACAACCCCCCCCCCCCAACCCCCCCCCCCCCAGGGAAAAGGTGGAGAGAATCCCCAAGATAAAGTGTCTGAGTCTTCCAGAGGGCCCCAAAAACCTGTTCAGGTGGGTGGGTCCCAATCTACTCCCTATGTGCCTCAGCCCTATAGAGGAAGAAACTTTGATCCTAACAAGGCCTATTGTAACAACTGTAAGAAGTTGGGACATTTAACTGTAGACAAAAACTGCCCCTACAACAAAGCCCCTAAGCACCCATTCCAGCTACTCCAGGGACAGTAAATCTACAGATGGGATCAGAGGAGTGCCCAGAGCAAATCTGGGAACACACTCAGGCTAGTCTAGTCTGCTTGGGGAATATGGAGGTTGCCAATGTGGCTGGGTGGCCAACCAACTGTAACAAATATATGCAATACCCCTCCATCAATGGAACTAGAGTAGAAGCCCTGAGGGATACAGATGCCAGCATAACTATGGTAAGGGAAAAGCTGGTTTCCCCAGAGCAATACCTGATTGGGAAAACTTAACCAGTCACCAATGCTGACAGCATTACCACCCAACGCCCCCTAGTTATGGTAACATTAGGATGGGGGGAGGTTACTGGCCTGAAACTGGTAGTGGTCTCACCACAATTGCCAGCTGATTGTCTGCTTGGAAATGGCCTGGAGACCTCAGCCTGGGCTGAAGTTGAGCAAATAACCCATGCAGCCATGCTGGGTATCCCCAGACTGGTGTGTGTCCAAACCAGAGCACAGGGCAAAAAGAAGGGTGAACAAGTGAGGTTGGAGTCTGAAAGTATGGCCCAACCAACCAAGAGAAAAAGCAAGGAGACTGGGGAACCAGCTTCTACACAGCCAGCCTCTCAGGACCCCTCTCCCCAAGGAGAGGACTTGGAAACCCTGGAGGGAACTGAGCCTATGGAGCTTGAACCATACCAGGCTGGACTCCTGGGCCCAGGGGGACCCACTAGGGAAGAGCTGTGCCAGGGTCAGCGAGACTGCCCCACTCCTGATAGCCTGAGACAGCAAGCAGCTGCAGAAGCCAAGGGAGATGTCAGTGGTACCCACAGAGCTTATTGGGAAGAGGGATTACTGTATTCTGAGGCAAGAAACCCCAATCCTGGAGCTACCAGGAGAGTGGTAGTGCCTCAGAAGTACAGGGAGTTCCTCCTAACTTTAGCTCATGACATCCCCCTAGCTGGACAACTGGGGCAAACCAAAACTTGGGAAAGGTTGGTTAGCCACTTTTACTGGCCCCACATGAACCAAAAAGTGAAGGAGTTTGTGAGCTCCTGTGTTACCTGTCAGGCCAGTGGCAAGACAGGTGGCAAGCCAAAGGCCCCCCTGATATCACTACCAGTGGTGGGGTACCCTTTGAAAGGGTAGGTGTGGACATTGTGGGTCCACTTGAACCTCCCACAGCCTCAGGGAACAAAATAATTCTAGTAGTAGTGGATCCTGCTACTAGGTACCCTGAAGCAATTCCCTTTAGGGTCACTACAGCTCCTGCAGTAGCCAAGGCCCTCCTAGTTGTCTTCACTCGAGTAGAGTTTCCTAAGGAGGTGGTTTCAGACAGAGGTACCAACTTCATGTCTGCTTACCGGAAACACATGTGGAAGGAGTGTGGGGTGCAGTACAAGTTCACTACCCCATACCACCCACAAACCAATGGTCTTGTAGAAAGATTCAACAAGACACTGAAAGGTATGATCATGGTGCTCCCTGAAAAACTGAAAAGGAGATGGGATGTCCTGTTGCCATGCCTGCTTTTCGCTTATAGGGAAGTGCCACAGAAGGGAGTGGGGTTTTCACCCTTTGAACTTATGTTTGGTCATCCTGTAAGGGGACCACTTTGTCTTGTAAAGGAGGGTTGGGAGAGGCCTCTCCAAGAACCCAAGCAGGACACTGTGGACTATGTGCTTGGCCTAAGGTCCAGAATGGCTGAGTACATGGATTAAGCATCCAAAAATCTTGAGGCCAGCCAGGAGCTGCAGAAGCACTGGTATGACTAAAATGCTGCCATGGTTGAGTTTCAACCTGTTCAACAGGTGCGGGTTTTGAAGCCAGTGGCACCAAGGGCTCTCCAATACAGATGGAGTGGCCCTTACCCTATCCTGGAGAAAAAGAGTGAGGTCACTTACTTAGTGGACGTGGGCACCAGCAGGACCCCAAAAGGGTTATCCATGTGAACCGCCTCAAACTCTACCATGACAGGGTTGACCTCACCATGGTGATGGTGACTGATGAGGAACAGGAAGCAGAGAGTGAACCTCTCCGTGATCTCCTCTCTGCCAGCCCAAAAGATGGGTCAGTGGATAGAGTAGTCTTTTCAGGCACCTTCACTCCCCAACAGCAGGCTGACTGCAAGCAAGTCTTGCAGCAGTTTGCTAGCATCTTTTCCTTGACCCCTGGTCTGACCAGCTCGTGAACCCATGATGTGGACACTGGTGACAGTAACCCTGTCAAAAACAAAATCTATCGACAATCGGACCAAGTCAAGGAAAGCATCAAAGCTGAAGTCAGCAAGATGCTGGAACTAGGGGGGATTGAACCCTCTGAGAGCCCCTGGGCTAGCCCAGTGGTTCTAGTTCCCAAATCTCATCAACAGGGTGGAAAGAGAGAGATGATGTTTTGTGTGGACTATAGAGGGCTCAACTCTGACACCAAGACAGATGCTCACCCCATTCCAAGAGCAGATGAGTTGATAGACAAACTAGGGACAGCCAAATTCCTAAGCACCTTTGACATGACTGCAGGGTACTGACAAATTGGCATAGCCCCAGGAGCCAAAGAGAAAACAGCATTTTCCACCCCCTGATGGGCACTATCAGTTTACTGTGATACCTTTTGGGTTAAAGAATGCCCCTGCCACCTTCCAGAGGTTGGTGAACCAAGTCCTGACTGGGTTGGAATCCTTCAGTGCAGCCTATCTTGATGATATTGCTGTCTTTAGCTCCACCTGGCAGGATCACCGGATCCACCTTGGGAAGGTTCTACAAGCCCTGCAATCTGCAGGACTGACTATCAAGGCACCCAAATGCCAGATAGGGCAGGGCACTGTGGTGTACCTGGGCCACCTTGTTGGTGGAGGCCAGGTCCAACCCTTACAGCCCAAGATCCAGAGCATCCTGGACTGGGCAGCTCCAACCACCCAGACTCAAGCCAGGGCATTCCTTGGCTTGACTGGATATTACAGGAAGTTTGTGAAAGGCTATGGGTCTATTGTGACCCCCCTCACAGAACTTGCCTCCAATAAAATGCCCAAGAAAGTGAACTGGACTGTTAGCTGCCAAAAGGCTTTTGACACCCTGAAAGAAGCAATGTGCTCTGCACCCATTATAAAAGCCCCAGACTACTCCAAGCAGTTCATAGTGCAGACTGATGCCTCAGAGCTGGGGATAGGAGCAGTCCTCTCCCAGATCAACGAGAAAGGCCAAGATCAACCTGTTGCTTTTATAAGCAGGAGGCTACTCCCCAGAGAGCAGTGTTGGAGTGTCATTGAGAGGGAGGCCTTTGATGTGGTCTGGTCCCTGAAGAAGTTGAGGCCCTACCTGTTTGGGACTCACTTCCTGGTTCAAACTGACCACAGACCTCTCAGATGGCTAATGCAGATGAAAGGGGAAAATCCCAAACTACTGAGATGGTCCATCTCCCTACAGGGTATGGACTTTGAAGTCGAACACCGACCAGGGACTGCCCATGCCAATGCAGATGGACTTTCCAGGTTCTTCCACTTAGGCAATGAAGACTCCCGAGAAAGTGTCATCTTTCTTGCCCCCACTTTTTTCTGAACTGCTGATGTGCTTGACTGAGTGTGCCCTGGGTCCCTGCCAATCAGGTACCCAGGGCCTGTGTTCCTTCCCTAAAGACAAAAGCTATGCTGAAACAAAATACCCAATTGGCACCTCTGGCCACCTGTCAGTCCCTAGTAAATGGTACCTTAGGTACCCAGGGCATGGTGACCAGAGGAGACCCCTGAGGGCTACAGCACTTATTGTGCTACCCTCAGGGGCCCTGTACCCTGGCACCCACACACTGCCTTTGCAGGCTGAGTGCCTAAGTAAAGAACTAAAACAAGAGTCGACATGGCACTTCCCTGTGTGCCATGCCCACAGAACCCACTGCCCTGGCATACTTCAGGCAATGGCCCTGTGCCCCTACAGTACCCAAGGCCATTCCTGGGCACTGTAAGTGCAGTGATGCCATTTAAGAGTATATGGTGCTGGGAGGTCGTCATTACGAACTCCACAGCACCATAATGGCTACACTGAAGACTGACAAGTTTGGTACCAAACTTCTCAGCACATTAAACCCGCACTGATGCCAGGGTGGGATTTAATGTAAAATGCACGAGAGGGCATCTTAGAGATGCCCTCCAAAACCCGAACCCACAATCCATGTCTGGGCTGAGTGGCTGCAGAGGCTGCTACACAGCAGACATGTTGCTGGACCCCTGGGTGGAGAGCTCCCCGCTCTCCTGGGTCTGCAACAATGCACATCTTGGACGAGGTGATATGTCTCCTCCCCCAGGATGAACAAGGGAAAGCTTCAAAGGCATACCTCCTCTGAGAGCTTCTCCAGACCATTTGCTGTCCCCAGCAACTGGCACCTCACCCGTTCTACCCCCACTCTGGCAGGAAGACTGGCAGGAAAAACTAGGCCAGGAAGGAGGGTGTGCCAACCTTTGCCAACCCCACCCCTCAGGTGGAGGAGGCAGGGGTGAAGCACGACCCCGGGCTCTGGCCATCTTGTAGATGGGGAGCCCTGCCCAATCCCAGCTAGGCTCCTGCCCCCCCCCCCCCCCCACAAGAGAGGAGCAGGGTAGGGGGTGTCCTCACCCCAGGACAGGGACCCATTGGTCACTGCCCTTGCCCTACCTGTAACGCCCCTAAATGTAGTATTTAGGGGCTCCCTGAACCTTCCTTCCGATCCCGATATCAAAAGAAGAAAGAAGATCAAGAAGAAGAAGACCCGCCGCGCAGCTGCGAACAACAGGACAACAACAACTGACTTGGCCCCGGCCCTACCAGCCTGTTGATCCTGGAAGCTGCTCCTGCCTAATCCCGGGGACCTCCGCGGACAGCAACCTTGGGACACCCAGAGGACCTGCCTGCCTTGACCCTCTCGAAGATTGGGACTTCCATCAGCAGAGGCTCTGCTGCAACAACCCACCTAGTGCCCACCAGGAAGCTCCGGACCAGCCCACTCTGCACCAGCCGAGCCCGGGCCGGGCCAACCCGAACCAAGACAACGAGGACGTCCCCCCAGTGACTGGGACCCGAAGTCCAGTGCCCAAAGACCCTGTGATGTATTCCTATAGGTTCTGTATCGATCCCCCTATTCCTGACCCTATTCTGGTTAACAAGTTAACTAGGAGCCATCCCATGAGGCAGAAAACCCCCATGATGCAGGAACCGTTATCTGATAAAGCCACACTACGGCACAGGAACGTGTTATCTGATTAGGTCATAACGCTTGCCATCTAATTAGACAAGCGATATTCCTCCAGCCCCTGATAAGGCATACGGAGTTCTCAAAACAAATCAAACCTATGACAGACCTGGGAAAAACCCTGCGGCCATTGTTTTGATTTCACCGAGAACTTCAGCAAAAGAATGTGCTAACGACCAGGTCGTATGACATCCTTATTGACGTATCTATGTCCATCCTTACGTCAATCTCGGCACCTTAAAGGTATAAATATTACCGATATTGCCCTATGCAAACACACGCGGTGGTGACGAGATCGGAGCAGCCAGACTTGCCGAAGCCCAGAGCAGAGCAGACCCCGCTGGCGCAGCCCCGCCTTCCTGACGCGCTGAGAACGAGACGCTGCTTTTCTCCTGCCGAGAAAATCCAGCTCCGGCGCTTCCGGGTAGCCCTCGCAGGCCGCCTAGAATATCGAGACCAGAGACGAGAGATACCATCCCTCATTCATCCTAGATTCCAGGTACAGAACTGAATAACCCCTCACAGAGAATTCTCTAGTCAGTCACTTGGCAAACCAAACTTAACTTAAACTGTAACTTTCTATTCCTGCCCACGTATTAGGCTTAGGTCAGGTACACGGGGTAGGCGTAGTTAGAAACACCAGTTGAGTACGATTAGTCAAATGTATATGTGTATGTATTCATTTTATTCATTTTAAACCATCATATGGCTTAGAAACCATATCAATGTTTTTACAGTATTATTTTATACTTCTGCTTTTATTGTATGCACTTTACTTAACCATAAGTATTGCAATAATATCGATCCATTTCTCTTGTATGAGAAAAGAGACTGATCAATAAATAACATCTTTTATTGAACACGCCCGTCTCTTCCTTTCTCTACAATCTGGTGAGACTAAGAATGCACGTACTGACTGAGTAAAATAAGTCGTCTTTTGTTTTCACACGACTCTAGAGATACACTCTTGATTAGGGGAGAGCAAAGTTGTCATGTTCTATGGTTGTCAGAAACTAAATCCCTTCTTGTCTATCCAGGGAGGTTCAACTCCTCCTTGCCTATTCGAGAAAGTTTCTAGTGAACTCTGAGCTAGCTGGCAAAACCCAAAACTTTAAGTCTAATATCGACAGTAGTAGACCTAGTTAACGTCTGGTCTAGGCCTATACTATTGAAGGTATTATTCCAATGCGCAGAGCCTATTGGGATAATAGGAACTACACTACATGGCGCCAACGCGTTTGGAAGGGCGATAAAACTAACGTAAGACATTTAGAGTAACTCAGTCGTGCTTTTTCACTCAGACCCCCTTTTCCCATAATACTCCAAAGACGTCTGGAGTGGGTAAAAGGTAATATCCGCCAGACCTCGCAGGAGGAAACTCCTATGTATGGTTCTTGGTTTAGTCAACGTTGAAGGATACACTGTTCCAAAATATTGTGCATCTAATCTTTGTTTCCATAAGAAACCTGATCTGCAAACAAACTAAATAACCTTCCTGTCGGTAAAATGGGAGACAGTGATGAAGAAAGAGAGACAGTTAGGATAGCAACTGAACTCGCAGCAGCTGATAATGCACTGCAAGACACAGACCCGGATATAATACTCATCCCGGTCATCAAGAGGAAATCTATAACTTTAAAACTTATAGAAAATGGACTGACACCTAGAGGTGGCACAGTCATATTCGTGATTGAGGCACACGAATATCGGCAGACAGAGGTATATTATTCATGGATACATTTTCCAGCAGCAAATGCTGTAACAAAGTACTTCCACTATTACAAAACAGAGGACCCTCCTAATGAGTACACTCCTTTCGAGGAGGTGGAAGTACCACTTAAATTTCAAGAGCATCTGCTCTTATTTAATGGCGCCCTAAAACATAATAATCACATCACCAGGCTCGGTCCACTAGGTAGACCAGGAGCAACGTGGCCGGTCCTAGCCGGATACACACCACATCCAGACATCGAAAGAATGCCTGCACCAGAGCTTTTAATACAGCTAAAACAATTAATAAAATTACATAGACAATTAGTCCAATATGTGATGCGGACTTCAACAATTCAACCAGCAATTAAAATTCCACGGCTGACCCCTCACCAGGGGAACACAAATAAAATTACACCACAGAACATACAATCCTGCCTAGGTAAAGTACCAGCTAAACGGGAACAAATACCATTCTGGTTAGCACAAAAAATCACCCAAATAGAGGCGGTGTTTCCAGACACCACCCCGTTAGAAAAACACAGGATTCTGACTATCTGTCTTCCAATGGGAATCGCACCACACGTGGAGGACTGTGACACTTGGGGTACAGTCTTTGCGTCCATCTACACAAAAACGCACGGTGTTCCATCCATTTCGGTAATACCAGATGTGCTAAAACAAATTCAAGACGAATACGGTCCAGAACCCGCTTTAACTCTTGGTATGAAATTACTAAAAGACTTCAAGCAGGTCTCGGCTATATTATTAGCCAACATAAAGGGAGAAGCAGCAAACGTGGCGATCCGCCAGAGGTTAAAGGAGACAGATATAGCAGACCAACCAGCTGAAATTGCCAGAATTATAGAAAAATCTTATGAGGAACTAGGTAGAGATAGTTTAGGTGGAATACCAGTAAAACCGCAACTGATTGAAAGTCCTGAAAAAATATTTTTTAATAATAATTCAACATCACAAAAGAAGAGCTGGGATGGAAACAAACAATCCAATCCTAAAGAAAAGAAATTCCAGTCCAGAGGAAGGTCTCCTCGGCGAAGAGAAAAATCTCCGAACCAGAGACACAGGTCACCCCAAAGTGACCCCTCTGGGAAAAGATATAACCTTAGAAATAGGGATAATATAAAGAAGCCTGATAGATATCAAGATTTTGATACACGTCCCTCTCAATCTTTTCAGACTTCCTCGCAGAAATCGGAAAGAAGAGGACGATCAGAACAAAGAGAAGAGCACGCCAAGTCCAAAGACAAGGAACCTGCTCATCTAAAAAAGAAACTACAATTTCCAAAAAAGAAGGTAGCCAGTATCAAGGTAGTTAACAATGCAGAGAATACTGAGGACACAACTGAAAAACGGAGAATGGGCTCAGACAATGCTAGACAGCGCAGCAGAAGTGAGCATAGCTCGCAAAGTCCTTATGAATCTTCTGGAGACAGTGGACACGAATGAATATCTTCAAGTGGAAACTGCAGACACCAGAGTTAGCAAACCTCACAAAATATATGAAATAACTTTACGTATAGAAGGGGATAAGACTAGAAAAATAAGGGGACTATTTTGGGATAATCTCTCCAAGGGCTATGACATCCTTCTAGCTGAAAAAGACTGGCCACCAGAGTTTGTCAGGGAGTGCCCTCATGGCGAAGAAATAATTATGCCTGCCTTCTCAAATCATATCCCAATTCATAAAAAATACACACTTGCCAGAAAGTGGGCAGTAGCTCAAGCTCCTGCTTTATATAAAAATCATGTAGGATGGGATGAGGACTCTCCTCCTCACAAAATCCAGTTAAAATCACAACCTACTGCACAAAGGCAGTACCCAATTAAGCAAGAAGCTAAAAAACAGGTAAAAGAAATCCTAGATCAACTAGAATACCAGGGGGTGATTGAAACTTGCACCTCACAAATGAACAACCCTTTGTTTCCGGTCTCCAAACCAGACAATTCATATCGTCTAGTTTTGGATTACCGACACCTTAACTCATGTTGCAAAACCATTGCAGTACAAAACTCGCACAGTGCTGCACTAATGAATAACATAGTGCGCAAAAAATACAAAACAACATTAGACATCTCTAATGGATTCTTTTGTCAAAACATAGCACCAGAGAGCAGATATTTGTCTGCATTCTCAATAAATGGCACTCAAAAACAATTCTGTCGGTTAGCCCAGGGGTACAAGAATAGCCCAGGGGTATTCTCAGCGAGAGTAACAGAATTACTACAAACATATGATGACGAAGCATTATCTTATGTCGACGACATATACTTAACAGATGATGACTTGGATACTCACTTGAAGAGGGTGAACACCATAATACTTGGGTTCGCAGCACAGGGTTACAAATTCAACTTTAAAAAATCTAGAATTGCCCATCTAACAGTCCTGTTCTTAGGATACGAATTATCAAGTGAAGGCAAAAGCCTGGCTGACAATTTTCTAGAGAAATGTGCCGTACTCCAAGCACCTAGAACACTAAAAAATCTACAGTCAATTCTAGGCTTCCTAAATTTCGGAAGAACATACATTGTAAATTACGCAGAAAGGGTCAAACCCCTTTATGATCTAATAAAACCAGATTTTAAAAGAACCAATTGGACTCAAATACACACAGAAATTTTGAGATCCTTACAAACAGACATGTTAATTAAAACAAAATTGGAAACACGTGATAACACACGCAATCTTGTGATTCGAGTCATCCCAGGAAGATGCGGATTCACATACCTGACCTCTAATGAGGGAGAAAAGGTACCAATTGCATTCAAATCACACTTGTACACTAAGGCTGAAATGAAATTTAGCCCAACGGAAAAAATTCTTACTGCAAGACAGACAGCTATAGCAAAAGAACGAGCCCTGGCACAAGGTAAACGAATAATAATCGTGACACCAATACCAGCCCTGGAGGCTGTAACAAAAGCAAGCATTCCAAATGCTAAAGCGCTCCATCCGAGATGGATACAATGGGCTAATTCTCTTGCTGCAACAGACGTGGCATACGAATTTGATCCTAACTTAAAAACACAAGAATTTCTCCAATATGAATTTGAATGTCCTCCGCCGACCGAAATTCTGCCTCTAGAACATTACGGCTGTATAATATATACAGACGGATCAGCACAACCCGCAGTAGGGGGTAAACAAGCTTACAGTGCTGCGTGCGCGATTGTTAAAGGTCGCTGGCACGAAGGAAAATTCAAACCAGCTATCACTAAGACACAATCTCTAGGAGATTGTACAGCTCAGCGAGCTGAACTACTGGCGTTTAAGATGGCGCTTGAAAATACCGATCGAGAATTCCCCACACTCATTTTTTTTTTTGAATATATTTTTATTGCGGATCAGGAAGAAAAACATCCAACAAACCAACCCGTACACCAACAGTCCCCATCACACAGTGCAATAATCATACAGTACACAGCCGATCGGCCCACATCCCGGAGGCTGGGCGGCGCAGCAATAAATCAATACACTGGAGGTACCACGGTGCATGCCCTATTCGGGACACAGGTCAAGTACAACACTTCGTTTCCGCTTTTATCCCACAACAACCAACCCTCATTCTCCATCAGAGCCCAGGCCACTCTAATGTCATGTCACTAAAGCCTCTTGAGTACTATCCTGGGCCAGTCCATTCTAGGAGGACGCCGCTAGTTGGCAAACCACTCCTCTATACAACTCCCTCCCAGTGCCCTCCCCCCCCCAACTGCTGCTAATGCGGGATCCACCATCTCCTTACTGCTCCCGGGTGACAACTATCAGAAAGCTTCGATAAGCAAGCAGCCACACGGAGCCCTTGGGTAGAACTAAGCAGTGTCCTTGCTCTCGGTGAGATAGTCTCTCAATGCCTGCACCACCAGCTCCCAGGACCGCGCCAGTTCCAAGCATTTCTCGTTGCCAGCCCTAGTCGCCTGGCGCATTCGTAACACACTCTCACAGCTCGACCACCTCACTAGTTCATTCCTCCACCTCCGTGCAGACGGCCCCTCCTTAGACTTCCAATGCCACGTGATCTCACGCTGTGCCAGTATCAGTCCCAACCCAATGAATTTGCTTGTAACCTTGGTCTTTTTAGTATGCGGGAACCAAAGAAGGAGGCATGTGGCCATGTCAAAATCTACCTCCCGCTCTGTGACTGCATTCAAGAGGTCCCCAATCTCAGACCAGTAGTCCCCCAATTTCGGGCAACCCCACAGCATATGGTCAAAATCCACCTCAGGTTCCAGACATCGCGGGCACATGGCATCAAGCACCTGGAAATGTCGCCGCAACCTCTCCGGGGTCAAATATGCCCTATGGAGCACAAAATAATGCACCTGTTGGAATCTCGCATTCCTCGTCCCCTTCCAGGTCCTGTGGAGCACCTGACCCCATACCGAGTCCAGGATTTGCCTGCCAACGCTGGTCTCCCATCGCGATTTCAGTTCAGCCAACGGGGCTAGGCCTTCATTTAACATCCTATTGTGGAGGCAGGTCACCGCCTTAACGGTGCCCGCAGCCATCACTACATATTGGCACACCGTCGTCACCTCCGGCTCCGTTAATCCGCCCCCCCAGTGCCGCTGCAGGGCCGTAATAACCGCCGCGTGCAACAGGAAGGTACCACTCGGCAGGCCGAATCGCTCCTGCAAGGTCTGGAACGGGGCCAGCGCCCCGTCCACATAAAGGCCACCTACCATCTGCAATCCCAGGTCCTCCCACTCTAACAATTGGGACCAATCACCCCCATGCGGTAAGGCAGTAAGCATTCCCAGCGGAATCTCAGGCGCGTACGGTCGGCGCTTCCCAACCCTCTTCAGGTACCTGTTCCAACATAACCTGAGCGTCCATTCCTCCATCGTGAGGTCCCTACTGGCCAGTTTCTGTTGCATCACAATAGATGACAAGACGTACCTCCGAATGCCAACCTCCCGGCCATCCTCAGGCCCCCTGAACTCTCTGGCCACGTTCTGCGTCAGGACCTGGAGCTGCGCTGCCAAATAGTATAGCTCATAATCGGGGAGTGCCACTCCTCCCTCACACTTGGGTCTCATCAGGGTGGTCAACGCCACTCGTCTGCGGCCGCGGCCCCATAGAAAGCCGGTCACCAATGTCCTCAACTCTCGAAAGACACCCAGCGGGATCCACACCGGCAGTGTTCTAAAATAATAAAGGAGCCTCGGGAGCGCCACCATTTTCAACAGCGCCACACGGCCCAGTACAGAGAGCGGGAGAGAGGCCCAAAAGTCCATACTGCCTCGTAGCGCCCTAATGCAGCGCCCCACGTTCCCCTCAAGGAGGTCCGCCGTGTCATGGTATATACGCACTCCTAGATAAACAAAACAAGAGGGCTCCCACACTACCGGCCTCGTGAGCTGGGGGCAGAGCGTGGTCTTCCGTAGCGGAAACACACAAGTCTTAGTCCAGTTCACCCTGAGGCCTGAGAGCCTCCCGAACCCGTCCAGCATGTCCACCGCACCCTCAAGAGCCCTCCCAGAGTCTGCCAGATACAAAAGCAAGTCGTCGGCATACAGCGAAATATAATGCGAGTCGAGCCCCAGCGCAATCCCTTCAAAAACGATTCCCTGCCTCGCCTGCGCCGCCAGCGGTTCCATCGCTAATGCAAAGAGCAACGGAGACAGCGAGCAGCCCTGCCTCGTGCCCCTGCAGACCGGATAAACCGAGGACACCAAGGTCCCTAACCGCACTCTCGCCTTAGCCGAAGAATAGAGCACCTTCGTCCAACTCCGGAACCCCTCCCCAACTCCGAACTT
Organism: Lissotriton helveticus; assembly: GCF_964261635.1. NCBI lineage: Eukaryota > Metazoa > Chordata > Amphibia > Caudata > Salamandridae > Lissotriton > Lissotriton helveticus. Next base: position 795,830,047 of record NC_136072.1, read on the forward strand.
CAACAGCACACCATCCAAAAAATCCCATTCCAAGCTATCAAACGCCTTCTCAATATCAACCGTCAGCACTACCGGGCCTGGATCTGCCAGGGCAGCACTATCAATAACCCCAATCAGCCGGCGGATATTCATCGAAGTGCTCCTCGAGGGAATGAATCCCGCCTGATCCCTATGCACCAGAGAGGTCATCAGTGGGAGGAGCCGGGTGGCCAGGATGCGGCTCAAGATCTTATAGTCTACAGTCAGCATAGACAACGGACGAAAGGAAGAAACATCCAATGCATCCCTGCCCGGCTTCAGCAGGGGCACAACCAGCGCCTCCGTCATAGAGTCAGGCAACCGCCCTAATTGTTCCGCCTCCGCATACACAACCTGCAGTCTGGGGGCCAACACTTCCATAAATTTGGCGTAGAACTCGATCGGCAACCCATCTACCCCAGGGGTTTTGTTCCGCGCCATATGACTAATCGCTCCTCTGATTTCTGCTAGAGTTACTGGGCCCCCCAGATCCCGCGCGTCCTCCTCATCTAGTACCGGTAGAGGGATCCGAGCCAAATAAGCGCCTATATCCGCGGCATTCACTTCGAGGTGGCTGGTGTATAGGTTCGCGTAGTAGGACCGAAAGCGCCCCAGGACCACCGATTGCGAATAGACCACCTCCCCATCCTCCTGGCGCACACTCATAACCGGACATCCTCTAGGGTTCGGATCAGCCAACTTCGCAAGGAGCGTGCCCACTTTATCCCGTTCGTCATGCACTTTCACCGCATACAACTTATAATCATAACACCGCAGTCTCTCTGTCTCCGTCGCCACCGCCTCCCTAGCATGCAACAGGCTATCCTGCAGCTCTGGCCGCTCGGGCCGCCGCCGCTCCACCCCTCGCAGCACTGCCTCTGCCTTCGCGAGGTCATTCAGCACTGTACCTCTCACAGTCAGAAACCGACCCATACATACCCCTCTCACCACCACTTTCATCGCGTCCCATTCAGTCGCTCTAGTCTCTGTCGACCCAGCATTAACCGTGAAGTATTCGTCTATACCCAGTCTTACCGTGTCACAGAACGCCGGATCCTCCAGCGTCTCCGGGCGAAGTCTCCATGAAGGGACCGCCGATCTCGCCAGCTGCCATTGTACAGAAATCAGCAGAGGGTTATGGTCCGAGATGGTTCTAGCCAAATATTCAGAGTGAGTTACCATCGGCGCCAGAGACTCGCAACATAGCACTGAATCCAGTCGAACATGCAGATCATGCAGGGCAGAGTGATAAGAGTAATCTCGAGTTTCAGGGTGCTGCGCCCGCCAGACATCCACCAAGCCCCACCTCTCCTGCCAGTCCCGCCTATGAGTTGCAAGTCTGCGCACTGGTGAGTCAGCTAAGGGTGGGTGCGACCTGTCCAACAGCACATCCGAAATAGAATTAAAATCCCCCGCCAGCAATATCGGGCCCGCCAAATAATACGCCAGTGAGCGCGACAATCCCTCAAAGAAATGGGCTTGATCAGCATTGGGGGCATAGATGTTACACAGCACCACTTCCCTACCACACAGCCTCCCCTCCACCACCACATAACGACCCTCTGGATCAATCTTCTGATTTGTGACCTGGAACGGCGTGCCCGCCCTGACCCATATTAACACCCCTCTGGCGAACGCCGAGTAAGTCGTGCCGAACACCTGACCTCGCCACCTCCTCTGCAACGCCCCACACTCCAGCTGCGTCAGGTGGGTCTCTTGAAGCATCGCTATCTGAACTCCCCGCCTCACCAAGTAGGCATGCACCTTATGGCGCTTAACCATAGTTCGAATTCCCCGGACATTCCATGTGACACATTTCAAATTAGGTAACGTCCCCATAGAGCATCAATCCCAACAGTGGCGCTCGCCAAGTACTGTGACCCGCATTGCAGCAATTGAACAACCCCTTTAAAACACCCCCCACAACTCCCACTCCTCCCCTCCCCAGGACAGGGCCTAGTAACCCAGCTTCAGCCCCGTTCCAAACCTCAAACACCCAACACATCACACTAATCTGTGGTCGACACCACAGAAGACCTTAAGGGTCTGAAGAGGGCTATGGGGCCCCGAGCCAGGACGACAGAGCAACCACCCCGCGCCCACAGTCCCATGCTGCTAATGCAGCCCCATACCTGGCAGTCCAAAAGAAGGCAGGAGCGTCCAGGCCCGATAAAAGTTCAGCAACCACGGACTTCATCCATTAAAGATACCATCCGATGTCTGCGGGGTAACCTCTGGCCCCTGCGCTCCCCCCCCCTCCAAATCTTCCTCGCCGGTCTTCTCATCTTCACCGTCGTCCTCCGAAGCCGAGCCCCTGGAGGCGTCATCTCGTTGTGAGCCCGTGATGGTCGCCGTGGCCTCCAACGCACTCTTTCGATCCGCAAGTATTTGCGCCTCGCGCTCGGCCCGTTGGCGCCTATTCCTGGAGCGGATGCGCTGCGACTTCCTGACCCTGACCGGCTGTTCTCGTTCCCTGGCGGGCCTATGAGCCCGATCAGTTCCTGCACGATATAGTTCCAGCCATGACCACGCTTCGTCAGGTGTTTGAAAAAAGTGCGTCTTCTCATCAACGATGACCCGCAGCTTAGCCGGGAAAAGCAAGGAGTATTGAACCCCTTCCTCTCTCAGTTCTTTTTTCACCGGCAAAAAAGAGGCCCTACTCCTCTGTACCTCCTGCGTATAGTCCGGAAAGATCGTCACCTTACTGTTGTCCACCTGGAAGGGCCCACGATCTCTCGCCCTTTGGATCAGCAGATCTCGGTCTTTATAATGCAGCAGTCTGGCCACCATCGGCCGAGGTGGTCGGCCCTCCAGAGGAGGCCTCGCGGGCACCCTATGCGCTCTTTCCAGGGAGAAGAAGGGGGAGAGGCCCTCCGGTGCCACCACTGTGCGGAACCAGTCCTCCAAGTAGGTTATCGCGTCGCCTTTCTCACTTTTCTCTGGTAGCCCCACCACCCGCACGTTGTTCCGGCGGTTGCGGCCTTCCGCGTCCTCCGTGCGGCGCTCCAGATTCGTTAGTCGACGGATAACGTCATCGATTTTATGCTCCGCCGTGACCACCACTGGTTTCAGCTCCTGAAGCAGGAGTTCATTAGATTTCACACGGTCAGATAACTTGGAGTGGTCTGCCCTCAGCAGGCCGAGGCCAGACGCCACCTGCGCAATGTCCTGGCGCAGCTCATCCCTCGTAGCAGTGATCGCGGCCAGGATAGTATCAAGGCGGAGGTTCAGCCTCTGTTCCTGTGTTGAGGCCTCCGTTGGGAAGCCGCCACTCGCATCCTCTGATCCCCGGCTTCCCCTTTCAGGCGATTCGGCGGCGCCATTCCCCTTCGCGGCCATCTTGCGTGCAGGGATTCAGCCTCTCAAGCCGCCTCCTCGGAGAATGGCTAGGCGCCCCAGGAACGCCTAGCGGAGTGTCCCAGCCAGAGCGGGCCACCAATCCCCAGGCAAGTAGGAGTGCGCGGCGCCAGCTGCCCCCACACCCGGTCAGTCGACAGTATCCAAGTCAGAGGAACATCCCAAGCCGCCTCAGCTTCCCGCAGAGCGTCTGCCAAGCTCACCAGGGCCAGGGGGAGCAGATTCCACCGAAAGACCGCCAGTCAATGGAGTGGGTCCCAGGCACACCGACCACATTGCCCCCAGCAACACTGGTCACTGCTCCACACCATGCGCAACCCAGCACCTCGTCGTTAGGTCGGCGCCTCTGTGCCCTCCACCGGGCAGGACCCCCAGCAAGGTCCAGGTCCACTGCCGTGCCCCTCTTGGTCCGGGACGCGCGGGCGCCCCGGGCGGTCTCTCTCACAGCGCCCCGGCCGCCTGCTGCATGCCTCTATGCGCTGTCTGTCCCCACTGCGGGTCGGCTGGCTGGTGAGCGGCCCTACAGCTCAGCAGTGCCTCCGCCTGCCCAGCGCCCTCCCAGGCGCCGCTCCCGCCTCGATCGAGGGTCCGGGTGGGGGGAGGGGGGGCCCTCCTACCGGCAACTCCACCGATCGTCTCCACAATCCGGGGCCCGCTCCGACGGGTCACCGCACCATCCACTGCTGCTCGGGGGTGCCGCAGGCGCCCGCCGCTGCTCCTGTGCCCCTCACCGCTCCGCCTTCGGAGCTATCACGCAGTTTGCGCCGCCATCTTGCCTTTGTCCGCTCGTCGGAGGGAGCTGGGCACTACGGCCACCCGCACACAGCAGCCAGGGCTCCGCTCGAGCTCAAACCTTCCCCAGTAGGGCAGCGGCCCCTCCGGTCCTCAATCCCGGCCACCAGGCGATCCGGGGCAACGGTTGGCAGGATAAAGGACGGGACGCGGCGCGGAGCAACTCGCTCACGCAGCCATCCCGGTCGGTGCCGAAACCACGCCCGAGAATTCCCCACACTCATAGTGTGCGATTCGTATTACTGCGTTCAGTCTTACAATGAATACTTGCAGATCTGGCTTCAGAATGGCTTTAAGGATGCAAAAGGAGGCACAATCAAGCATAAGATGCTCTGGGAACAAGTAGTTCTATTACAAAAAGAACTACCAAAGACTCACGTGATACATACGCTGAGTCATCAACGTGATGGCGTTCACGTTGCAGGGAATTCATTGGCTGATGAGGCCGCGAAGGCAGCTGTGCAAACGGCTTCCGTAGCTGCCATCACACGGTCAAAAACAAAAATAGACAGCGAAATATTACAGGCTGTCAGCGCTACAGAAAAGGATTCGATAGAAACACTCCCGAAAGGCTTTCCAGTAAAATACTCATACATAACTGATGCAAACAATGTTCCTTTTGCTCGAATCTCTGGAGTGGGGGATAGGGCAATTCCAAACATGGAACATAGGTTAGGACTGATATAGCGGCACACGAAGGGCTTGCTTCTATACATGCTGGCGTCTCAGCCACAGTATCATTATTAAAACAGAGATACTGGTGGCCACAAATGAGAAGACAAACAAGGAACTATGTTTTAGAATGTGAAATATGTCAAAGAATGAAAGTATCAACGGTGAGACGTCCAGCGCAGACGCCCCTTCTAATCTCGGATAAACCATTAGCCTGTGTTTATCTAGACCACTGTGGTCCCTTACAAAGGGATGGTAACTATAAATACATCTTGGTCGCAGTGGACTCATGCACGAGATTCATATGGATGTGGCCCCAGCGAACGGCTGACGCCAGAACTGTTATAAAAGATTTGCGAGTCTTTATCGGCACATACGCAATTGGCATGCTGCATTCGGACCATGGTCCTGCTTTTAGCTCTAGAGCTTATAAGGAGGCCATGGTCAGCATGGGCGCTACATTGCGGTACTCTTGTCCATTTCACCCTGAGGGGAACGGAATTGTTGAAAGAAAAAACCGTGACATAAAGCAATCTATAACGGCAAAGGTATTAGGTTCGGGAGCTGGGTGGGTCAAACATCTAATAAGTGTCCAACGTAGTCTAAATAACTTGCCAAGAAATTCTCTGAAGGGATTCAGTCCGTACGAATTATTGTTTGGAACTAGGATGTTAGTCTTAGATCTTGACAGTCAGACTTCAGTGGTGAAGGAAAAAAGCTTTGATATCAAAGATCGTTTGGCTATTTTGCAGGACTTAAACAAAACAAGAAAAGACCTGAGCAACATAAAGTTGAAACAGCAGCCAACAACCACTGAAGAACCACCACCTGTCCCAGCAAGACCTGTCTGGATTCCAAAAGTCGGGGATCTAGTCAGAGAAAAGATCGCGGTAAAGAAGGAATTTGGGCCTTCTTACAGAAAAGCAGTTCCTGTCTTGTCTGTCAACGGGACAAGATCAGTTGTACTACCGCCGCTTGCTGGTAAAAAGGAGAACCGAGTTGTATCCATCGACCTGGTAAAACCACAACATGTGGCCGATAACAAATAGTAGGCCAAGTGGACTCCCGAGAAGTAGTAGAACACCAAGATTTACTACTAACACAGAGGTTCAATCTAAGAGGCTAATCACATTCGAAACGCATACAGAACTACAACAAGGACTATGCAACAATGCAATGGAACTTAGACCTCTGAAAACCCAAATAAAAACATTTAGCAGAGACACACCAATCTATAATGAAGTAACAAACGACTATGCAAGAAACAGTAATCCTGAAGCAATTGGAACACTTGACAGAACTGCATCCGGCTACTTCATAAACTTCGATGATTCCTCTGAAGACCTAAGTGAATCAAAAACACAGCCATCAACAAAAACCTTTAAAGATAAAGTTAAAGTACTTTTGAAACAACTGAAAGAAACATATCTGATTTCTCCATGGGTTGAATTTTGGGTGGGATTTGGTGCATTTATCCTCATACTTTGGCTCATCATGATACTAACTTTGGGACGCTTTATTGAGGGAAAATATGCTAAAATGGACACAGCAAGTCAGAAAATCAACTTGATCCTCAAACCACACACATCTTCACACGTCGAGAAAAGAGAACTTTCTTCAGTCAACTTCACAGCCAATCCTATACCGGGTGGGGTAGCATGGGACAAAACTGACTACGAAATTTATGGTCCGGTTGAAATCCTGAAATATCCACACCAAATTAAGATCTCGTTGAGTGACTTTGTAAAACCAAGCTCATTTGCTGATGATTGGGACTTTGAAAGTATAAATAATATGATGTCTGACTTAGTAATGTCTGCTAAATTTACCAAACATGATTATTTGCAGGGTTCGACAAATTATGATAGTATGTACTGTTATAACCACTATGGTAACCATTTTCTACATAGATCAGCACAACCTAGAAATGTTTTAAATTATAATCAATGGGAACATTGTGCAACCCCTCCAAAAGTAAGCTCAAGAACCGTTTATGACAAATATTCATACTTTTCAGGTTTTAACACAAGTAATGCCGAAACATTTTATTTCAAATTGTCAAATAAGACAGGGACAAAGACCATGATAACAAACACGAAATTGATATATTCAGACTCATTCTTTGAACAAATGAATACTTTTGGTTTTGATTATTGGGACAAAAATGTTGAAGTAAAAAGTGTTTGGGGTACAAAAGAATGGCAAGTACAGGGTATAGAATCTTTGTTTAGAGCCTGCATGATCCCAGAACAAATTATATTTTTAAATGACACTGTTCAACAAACTACCTGTCTTGGCTTAGCCAAAATCAAAGACTTAAATAAACCGTCTATTCCAAAACCAACAATGAACAGCAATAGCTCCACAGATGAAGAGATAGACGTAAATTATGTATTAAACCAAAACAGAACACATCCTGATTGGAAACAGTGGTTGATCTGGCCCAAAGATACTAATAACTGTCAAAACAGATTCCTGAACAAAACACAGGGGTTCAAAATGACCAGGCCAGACCCTAGATATTCCCAAAGACAACACCCAGGAATAATAACCACCTACAGTGTGGGCAAATTATGCCTTCAGTGGCTACAAACTTCCACACTGGCAGAAATTAAGCAACACCTAACTTTACTTACTGATGGTGCTGACTTGCGTGATTTCATTATGGGACCGCGCAAACAGCGTCAGAAACGTTTCATAGCAGCCTCTGTATATGCAGCATACAACGAGGCCTGGAAGGTGACCAAATTGAGACAGCAGAAAGAATACGGGAAATTGACCGTATTAATTTGGAAAAATCACTTTCTGTAGTGGACAATGGGTTAATGACTCTGTCCTCCAGAATTTTTTCTCTGGACAGCATTGTGTCTTCAGCAATCGACATAATATCGCAAGACTTACTGTTGTTACAACACGGTCAGTCTCAATTGCGTTCTATTGTACAGCTTGGCTGGACGTTACAAAATCTGCGTTCAGGCTATGTGCCTTGGCGTCTAATCAACACAACGTCACTATTCAATATCTTTAACCTTACTGATAAACAAATCAGTATGGCCCAGAAGGGTGCTGATTATACAATCCTGAGCATTGAGAAACTTGAGAGATTACCAGTGACAATGTCAGAACGACCTGTCAGTGAATGGATAATACATGGGATAATTAATATTCCAATATCAACCTTCAGGTTTCAATACTGCCAAAAATATATACAGGCTGGCATGTACGAAAAATTGGGAAAGGGGTACATTAAAACAACATGGAACTTGCCCTATTCACATGCATGTGTCAGTAATAAAGGACAGAAAGTGTTTCTTAGTGGCAATAATTGTGCAATGTCACTAAGCGGTACACTTCTGTGTAATGGAATTAGTTTGCATGGAGCCTGTGAAGGGAACTCAAATAACCTTTCATGTCACCAGCTAGGCGCACCTGCAACAGAGATAGAACCATTCTTTCAAAGACTCTATAATGGGAGTTACATTCTAATTGTAGATCGCAGATGTCGTAGTCTTATGCCCGGGACTCCTTATCTCGTAACTACGATTGCGAAGGTCAAGTGCTGTGGACGCTTATTGTTCCCCAGCTCCCTTCCAGACAGGGAGGCAAGGGCATGGCCCAACTTGAAAATTACTTCTATTCGAATAGATACTTTGAGCAGAATGAAAACAGTGCTTCTTCCGACGCCGACCAGACTCACGTCATCAAAAGAAACGTATGATCTCCTAGTCGCAAGGACGACTGCAGAGATTCATTCCTTATTATCAACTAATTCCCCCATACATTTCGCAGAAATCCTGAATGAAATCTTAAATATTTCTGATACCAGTGGAGTCTCAAAAGTATTTAAGACAGTATTTTCGATGGCATTAACACCATTCAAAGCCATACTGGGTATTTTTCCAGATTTCGTCCATTCGATTTTTGGCGGACTTCCCCTCATTTTGGGACTAATTGCAGGAATCCTATTCTTAGTCCTCATATTTCGTTATGGCAAACCATGTCACAGACAAAACACCTGCGACAAGGGAAGAAACAATCCTAGCCATTGGATACCGGGACCGGATATCAAAAATCCTGGGACTATCCCGGCTTAGAGACCTGAACATGACTTGGTTTCTTTCATTTCGACCAATGTGGCACCGATGTGTTTTACCTGTATTGCGGTGCTTGCTATGCGGAGAAGAATGCGTGTTAGACACCTGTCTGACTCTACAATCAGATGCGCCAATGGATGCAGAAACATTGTTGAGTCCAATAAAGGCTCATACTTTGTGCTGCCCTCAACGGCTACCAATCCTGATGACGGCATTCGTGGAAGCTTCACCACTACGATTAAGGGGTAGTGAAGTTCAAGATGAAAGCAGCATTGATCAGGTATGACCTTCTGTCAGCAATTCTAATCAAAACGTCAATGGAGACAATCATGCGCACGAATGCATGGTTACACCTTTTTCCGAGTTAGTGGAACTCTCCCAGGAAGCTGTTGACAACTTTTTCGATAGTCTAAATGATATGATGTTCTCACCAGAGCAGAAATAGAGACTTTTGAGCAAGCTCGCACACGGCGTTCCCTGAATTTGGCCTTCAACTAGAATAGCAAAAACCATGAACAATTTTCCCTCCAGTTCACGGACAGCAATTTTTTCAGCAGCCCCAAAATATTTTTTACATATTTTTCGGGACACTTATCTTCTGCTTAAAGTAAGAACTATTCTTAGAGAACTAAAATTTCTATTTTTAGATACTTTATAGACGTTAGCTGCCCGCTGGTATGTTCATAATTATTTTATTCTGTGATGGAATGGTCTCGAAACTTTTTTCTGTATTAAGAGCCATTTCATGTGTAAATTCTCATATACAAATTAGTGATAATGTATAGATATGCGTGATTACTTTAGCATTATTCTACAGCTTGAGTGCATATATTACATGTGACTGTTTTTTCCGTATATTTGATAATTTCAAAATGCATTTATGTATTTTGGGGTGGTAAGGTATACACGATACTCTACAGTATGTTTACTATGCATAGATTCGTAAATATGTCCATAGTTAGCGTGGAGTGGGTGTGATGTATTCCTATAGGTTCTGTATCGATCCCCCTATTCCTGACCCTATTCTGGTTAACAAGTTAACTAGCAGCCATCCCATGAGGCAGAAAACCCCCATGATGCAGGAACCGTTATCTGATAAAGCCACACTACGGCACAGGAACGTGTTATCTGATTAGGTCATAACGCTTGCCATCTAATTAGACAAGCGATATTCCTCCAGCCCCTGATAAGGCATACGGAGTTCTCAAAACAAATCAAACCTATGACAGACCTGGGGAAAACCCTGCGGCCATTGTTTTGATTTCACCGAGAACTTCAGCAAAAGAATGTGCTAACGACCAGGTCGTATGACATCCTTATTGACGTATCTATGTCCATCCTTACGTCAATCTCGGCACCTTAAAGGTATAAATATTACCGATATTGCCCTATGCAAACACACGCGGTGGTGACGAGATCGGAGCAGCCAGACTTGCCGAAGCCCAGAGCAGACCCCGCTGGCGCAGCCCCGCCTTCCTGACGCGCTGAGAACGAGACGCTGCTTTTCTCCTGCCGAGAAAATCCAGCTCCGGCGCTTCCGGGTAGCCCTCGCAGGCCGCCTGGAATATCGAGACCAGAGACGAGAGATACCATCCCTCATTCATCCTAGATTCCAGGTACAGAACTGAATAACCCCTCACAGAGAATTCTCTAGTAAGTCACTTGGCAAACCAAACTTAACTTAAACTGTAACTTTCTATTCCCGCCCACGTATTAGGCTTAGGTCAGGTACACGGGGTAGGCGTAGTTAGAAACACCAGTTGAGTACGATTAGTCAAATGTATATGTGTATGTATTCATTTTATTCATTTTAAACCATCATATGGCTTAGAAACCATATCAATGTTTTTACAGTATTATTTTATACTTCTGCTTTTATTGTATGCACTTTACTTAACCATAAGTATTGCAATAATATCGATCCATTTCTCTTGTATGAGAAAAGAGACTGATCAATAAATAACATCTTTTATTGAACACGCCCGTCTCTTCCTTTCTCTACAATCTGGTGAGACTAAGAATGCACGTACTGACTGAGTAAAATAAGTCGTCTTTTGTTTTCACACGACTCTAGAGATACACTCTTGATTAGGGGAGAGCAAAGTTGTCATGTTCTATGGTTGTCAGAAACTAAATCCCTTCTTGTCTATCCAGGGAGGTTCAACTCCTCCTTGCCTATTCGAGAAAGTTTCTAGTGAACTATGAGCTAGCTGGCAAAACCCAAAACTTTAAGTCTAATATCGACAGTAGTAGACCTAGTTAACGTCTGGTCTAGGCCTATACTATTGAAGGTATTATTCCAATGCGCAGAGCCTATTGGGATAATAGGAACTACACTACAACCCTCTTCGATGAACCAGATGACGCCTGCAGACTCAGAACCAGGGGCCACCCCAATCGCGACCAGCCGAGGGTAAGCTTTTCTGACCCCCAAAGACACCCCTGCACCCGGCGCCCCGCGGCCCCCTGTGCCTCCCTTTGGGGTACCTACCTGTGCTCCAAGATCCCAACTTACTCTCGAAGTGCTGGTCGCCCCTGGAGAGTCACCGTCCCCGAGCCTGCAGCCTTTGTTCCTTTTTCAAGATCCTCATTGGATAACATTGAGTGCCCGACGGCTCAAAAGCACCCTGCACCCAGCCGTCGAGTGCCGCTGAATGTGACCTCCCTGTCCTATCTTACTTCCCCCCTTGCCTTGAGCAAGTGACCAGGAGCCCAGCTCCCAGAACCGCGTGGCCTGCTAGCCAGCCGCCACCAACCGAAGGCCCCCTTTCCCTCTATGGATAACATTGGGCCTACCTACCTCTGCACCCGGCCGCCCCTGTGCCGCTGGGACTGAACTAACTGTACTCACCTGACCCTGGAGGATCCCTGAGTCTATGCCCAGAACCCTGACTTCACCAACCAAGTACTCACCTGGAAACCGGTAATTCTCTTACCTGCCATTGGATAACATTTCGACGCGAACGTTTTCTAAGTGTGAAGTTTTGAAAACTGAAAATATTCCTATAAAAACAGCCAAAGTCCGAACTCGAAAATACTCACCTGAGATCAGGAGAGAAGTCAGTACTGTGCCTTTCAGCCCAGCACTGAACCGCAAAAGTAATCCCTAGCAGGTTTACTAGTAACCTGTATTTTCTCCATAGGGACCCATTGTCTGCTTTTCTATGAAATTTCTTCTGTCTACTTTTGAAAACTGCAAATATTCTTTAAAAATGGTACGAAATACTGAAACGCAATGACCTACCTGTTTTGAGTTAAGCCCCCAGTGCTGGCCCTAGGAGACTAGTGCTGGGTTACAACAGTAACGTGATCGTACTTTACCTGCAACCTGATTTTCCTCCCGTTGGATAACATTGTCTGAATCACCTTGAAAAGTTTCTAAGTGTGAACTTTTAAAACAGCTTTATATTCAGGAAAATTCATCACAGTTACTAAAACGTTTTTACTAATCTGGTTTCAGCTTAGACCCCAGGACTGAATCTAAGATCTAGTCCTGGAACTACCAAAGTAATCCATAAAGTAATCAACTGTACTTTCCTATGAAAAACCCATTGAGGATTCTCTTAGAATTAGTTGAATAAAGATAAGGGGTCAAGCATGGTTAATAATGTCATGGTTAAAGGAAAAAAAAGAGCAAGGTGTGTGTAACAAAAACGAACAAAGTATATAATAAATGCTAAAATATTTTAATTTAATTTGTAGATACGGAGTCAAATGTTATTAATGTCCTGATGAAGGTGACAAGATTGAATAGCACCGAAACGCTGCGTCGACTGTTTTTACTTTGACTGTACATATATTCACTGTATTACCACTGTTGGTGGTTTTTGATGGTTTTTTATTATGTTTTAGATTGTAACCCAGCCGGGAGGATAATAATACATTTTATTATTTTTAATAATTCAAATTTTTTCTTGGTGTATCTACTAGTCGCTTTATTTTAAGTTGCCTGCTCTGCCTTGTTTTTGTTATTTGAATTGTATTAATTAGGGATTTGTGGAATAATTCCACTTTTCAACCAAGACCCCCTCAATTAATGATGGTTCAGTGATCATAGCCTGCTACGTTTACAACAGGGACTCAAAATCTTTTTCTATGTCAAGATCCCCTTCCCTGCTATACATAACAGGGTAACCTCCTATACCTTTTACTTTCCTATGAAAAACCCATTGAGCTCAATGCTAGAGTGTGTTTCAGAACTGTGTTGCTTATTATCTATCTTGTAATTATTGTGTGTACAAACTTATTGATCCTCTGCAAAGTATTTACATGAGAGTAATCGTACCTTGAAAAGTATATTTTTATAACTGTTGTTCTAAAAATAAAACAACAATATCTGAGGATATAACAACAATTGGCCTGGAGTTCAGTTCTTGAGTGTGTGAAACCTTTTGCTGACTAGGTGTGTACAACAAATGCTTTACACTGTCCTCTGGTACTGCCTTACTGCTCGACCAAGCTACCACTTTGGAGAGTAAGGTCAGTTCTGACTTTAACCTCTGTTATACCTCTGGGGTTGGTGGACTCTATACACACTGTACTTCCTTCTAGTCCAGTATATATAGAGCCACTTTCTCACAGCAGGCATAAACATCAAGGCAGGCATTGGGAGAGGCACGGCCACAACACCTTCTATACGCAAGTTGGGGGTGTCCGGAGCTCCATGCATCCAGTGGTAAGCATGTGCACTTTGTGCTGCCCTGTAATATAAGTTGAAATCAGGCCCCCCATGTGGCATGGAAGCGTAAGTATTTGCTATCGAACCCTCGCCTGCTTGCCCGCCCAAGCCAGTTTAACCATCAATGCTGTGAGTCGCCTAAAAAAGTAGCACAGGAGCACCAATGGAATGCTGGTGAAAAGGAGCAAAAAACGGGGCAGTATCACCATTTTCATAATGGAAACTCTGCCCATCAGTGAAAACGGTAGTCAGATCCAACCCTCCACTTCATCTTCTAATTTACTGATAGCCACTCCGTAATTTTCCGGAAAAACAAACTCAGAGTCCGTGTGTATCTTGATCCCTAGGTATCGGACCGCTTCGGTCGACAACTGGTAGTCAGGTTTGAACTGAGTCGTGGCTGGAGTGAGGGGAAATATTATAGATTTTGGCCAGTTAACACAGAGTCCTGAAACTGCTCCAAAGCGCACCACTTCGCGTAAAACAGAGGAGAGGTTCCGTTCAGGATTTCGAATGTATAGGAGCATGTCGTCTTCGTCGGTGGAGACAATCAATTCGTAACCCGGTAAACACATACCCTTATACCTGTGATATTCTCTGAGTGCACAGGCTAGCGGCTCAGCCACCAGCGCATACAAAATCGGAGACAGCAGACAGGCTCTGGTAATATGTATAGTGTCTGTCACTAGGTTGCCAATTTCGATCCTGGCGGTGGGTGCATTGTACAAAACTCCTATCAGCTGAAGGAAATCTTCCCCCAAACCCATCCTCGTTAATACTTGTCGCATAAAAGGCCATTCGACAGAGTCGAAGGCTTTCTCCATTTCGAGAAATACCGCCACTGCCTGGATCTCCGGCCTAGTGTGCTGCACCACTCCGAATACCGTAGCCAAATTATAGGTTAGGTTACGGTCTGAAACAAACCCTGCTTGTTCCTGGGTGACCAGAAGTGGGATCAAAGGGGTCAACCTGTTTGCTAGGATCTTTGCATACATTTTCATGTATACATTAAGCAAAGAAAGTGGACAATAGAATGCACATTCATCTGGAGGTTTGCTCAGCTTCAGAATCGCAACAATAATCGCCTTTCTCATCAGTGGCGGCATAGCACCTGACACACAGATCTCGTCGAACAGTGTGGCTAAATGCAGGGATGTACGTTGTTACAACTCATGCTTTTACCACGCATGCTGTTACAACGCAAGTCTTACAACGCAAGTCTTTACAACGCATTGCTTTGGGGGTGCTGGATAGTGAATAGTTTAATTTACTATTCCAACTCCAGTCCCCGTGGATAGTAGGGAAGGTGTTGGATAGTAAATTAAAACTATTCCCTATCCTAGAGCGCCCCCCAGTGCAATGCGTTGTAATGGTTTTCGTTGTAAAACCTGCGTTGTAAAGGCACTGCGTGGTAAAAGTTGCGTGGTAAAGGATGTTTCCCAAATGCAGCACCAGCAGGTCCATGAATGCCTTATAAAAGGATACTGTTAGGCCATCCACTCCTGGCGCGCTACCCGATTTCATGCCCGATAATGCCATGATTATTTCATCTTTCTCTAAGGGATGCACAAGAAATTTGCGATGTGCGTTTGTGAGCCATGGAAACTTTATATGGGTTAAGTATTCCAAGATTTCCGCCTTTGTGTCCTTGCTACGAGTAGAGTAAAGATGTGAATAATATTGTCGGAATCTACCTTCGATGGCAGTTTCTTCCGTGAGCACTCCCCCCTCACTTGTCCTGACCTCCGCAACTATTGTTTTTTCCCGCCGCTTTTTGAGAAGTTGGGCCAGTACCGCACCCGGTCGCTCTCCCTCTCTCTCCATAGGAGCGAGCAGTGGCGTATTTACCAAGGTGTTTTATTTCAGCATTGGCGGCATCATGATACTCTTCCAACTGTATTTTGAATTCTTGTGCTACAACCAAAGTGAAGCCAGGCTCCTATCATGCCCCTCACATTAATATGAGTGAGGCTATCTTAATGTCAAATCTGACATACGGGTACATTTCTATGACCTCTATCAAGTGGCTTTCTGACTGTATAAGGTGTATATAAACAAATAAAGTAAACTCAATCAGACATGGACATTTTTTATAACGATTTAATATTTTTGTTTTATAAATCATATTTATGATTTCAACATTTAAGAGGTTAGTGAGTTTTAAAATGGCTCACAGCGATATATTTAAACTAAGTGCTTTCATGTAGCACTGTATGCATGTAAAGCGGACACATTTTCTGAGTAAGTAAAATGAAAACATTCAACATTTAGGCCTAGATTTACTAAATACTGTGCTCAATGTGAGCACTTGGACAGAATATTGGTAAATAAAACCCATGGTTTTAAAGATTTGAATTCCAGCTACTGTGTTTTTAATTAGAGTCAAAGCATGAAAGCTTGTCTTTTGAACCACTAGAGCAGTGGTCTTCAAACTTTTAATGCTGCGTTACCCCCAGTGAAAAAAAAAGCATCAGCGCCCCCCCTCAAAATGTTTCCTATTATTCTATTAAATTGCCAATGTTTAAATATGTCTACACTTATATAAACTTTGCAGTTAAGTTCTATTACCATTTTCAAAACGCAATCAAATACATGATTGCCAAGCATACTATTCTAGTCAGGCAGGCCTTATTAACGTGTAAAAGTATTCACAGTGTGATTATTAGAAATCGGAGTGGGGATTTTGAAGAATATTTAGTGTCCCTTCCCTTTTGACACCATCTCTCAGCAAGGATATAAATGACAAAAGATGTTAGTGATGGGCATTTACAGAGGGGCTTACTGCCGCTCATTTTTTTCCAATGAAAACAAAGCACTGTTATCAGAATAATGCTTCTTTTGGCCAGAGCCTGGTGCCCCCCCTGGGATCACATGAGGCTCCCCAGTTTGAAGAACCTTCACTAGAGACAATGTAAAGCCCTGAAGTTCAGCTTAAGAAGGGGTGGTGTTGACACTCACAGTTATTTTTTAGCCTTTCCTGTCTCCAGCTCTGCAGACAAAAGCTCCTAAAAATACAGAAATATGTGACACTGACCAGAGCTTAAGCAAGGAAAGTTTGTTACAAAAAAGAAATGAAGAGGAAAAGAGAGGGAAAGAGAGAAAGAGGGAGAGGGAGGGCTGTAAGGAAGAGTGAAATGAAGGGCATATAAAAAAAAGAAGAAACTGTGACGGGAAGGGAGGTTAAAAAGGATGAAAGGATGGATGCAAGGGCAAATGGACTGACGGATGTAAGGATAAAACAATATTTGCCTGAGTGAGAGAAAGAAAGTGGATCGAATTATTAAAGTCTGGATGAATGGGTGAATGGATGAATGGTTGCCTGGATGGAGGCGTAGAAGGATGGATTGCTGGACTGACAAAATGAGGGTGAATTGGTGAATGGATGAAGAATGTATGGATGAATGGATGGGTAAAAAGATGCATGAATGTTTGGAAGTGTGAGCGAAAGGATGGATGGATGGATGGAAAACTAATAATTAAAGGAATTAGGATTGATGAAAGTATGAAAAGATTGATGTATACATGAAATGCTTAAAGATGTACACAACTTGTCCCTGCACGAGACGATAGGCTCCGAAGAGCTTGTGAGGTAGATCTGGGAGGTCCAATATCAGACGACCAATGGACAGTGTGCTGCACCCTCGCTAAAGACATCTCCCTCAACAGCAGACATAAACTGCTTCATTTTAAATTTCTGCGTAGGGTATACAGCGCTCCCGCTACAGTACACAAGCTAGATCCGACAAAACCCCATAACTGTCGCAAGTGCGGTGCGCCCCAAGCTGACTTTGCAAATTTGGCATGGACCTGCCCACGACTACAACCATACTGGACTGCGATTCACAAGACACTTGGCAACATGCTCCATTTACCAATCACTCCTATTCCTGAAATTTTACTTCTAGGTTACATGGCCAACTTCCCTAAAAAACTTCGGAAATTTGCAGCTATTGGTTTCTTATTGGCCAAAAGAGAGCTAGCGCTCTACTGGGGTAGCAAATCAGTCCCTATCATACAGAGCTGGTTGCACAGCATGGTCACTTGCAGTATGCACAGCAATGAAAATGTCATGACTATCCCATCCACCTCTCGACCTAGGGATGTTTGGGGACCTTTGAAGACTTTTCTGGCTTCCCAGCAAAAAGACCTGCCAACGCAACTGATCAGTGGGGTAGTGCCTACCGGAGTGGGGTGAAAATGCGGGGGAAAGTACTGAATGCGTTTTCATGTTAGCCTTAACCTGTATACCTACGCTTGAAGAATGCTGGCTATGGGCAGTCAACCCTTTGCCAGCTTGGCAAGGATATCTGTTATAGACTGGACATATGGTAAACCTTGGCTCTGATTGGTAGCTAACCTTAGGCATTCTATTAATACTGTACCTTGGCAACTGGTTATTTTTCTATGACTGTGAGAATTGTTGAATGTGATGCTTATAATGTGATCAAAATGAAAAACTAAAGTTTAAAAAAAATGCTTAAAGATGAAAGGAAAGCGATAATAAGGGACCTCATGTAGAGTGGGTAGGGCTTACTCGCTTCAATCACCCAATGGCATTCAAGGTCTGGATCAAGGTGGGGGGGTGGGTATTTTAATTTCCTGGCTACTCCCTTGTGTTAACAGAATGACAGTCAACCTCCTTCTGTGCACTTCTCAGAGATAACGTGGGTGCTGCAGTGGGGGTTATGACACATTAAGGTAACTGTGCAAATCTATGTGACAGCATTTAGTGTTTGGCAAATGTGAACAGCTTTAGGGTGGGCCACAATGTAATGCAAAGGCCCAGCTCCCACAGCCTTTTTCCTGGGGTAGCGGAAAAAACAGTAGGTTACGCTATCCACTCCTGCCCATCCCTGACTTGTGACTGCCCCATATTTGTGCCCTGGTGTCTTCTATGGAAATAGGCACCAGGCTTGCTCATCCCAAGGTACCATTAAAGCAGGACCACCCTACAGATACAGGGCATCCCGCATAGTCTTTTTTCAATGTGAGATGGGTGCAGTGGCGTAAAAAAGACTCCCACAGTCCCTTTAGTGCGGAAGGGGGGCAAGCTCCAGGGGGCCCCCTCAGCACAGTACCCTGGCATGAGAGCTCCTGAATGAGTCCGGAGGGGGACCCCTCTACGTCCTTTGCAGGGGGCCCTTCTCAAGTTTTGTTACGCCACTGGATGGGTGTTTGATGCTCCCTGCCTAGAATCGATACCTTATCATTTTGTCATGTGAGAACAAGAATCCCTTACTGGGCAGGGATCTGCTACTACTACTTCAAGGACCCGACTCAATTAATGCCCTGTCAGGGAGGCTTCTGGATTTGCATTGTAAGGCAAAGAAGGAAAAAAAATGTCAATTCTTTAAACGTCCTCAAAACAAAATTAGATTCTTGAAGACACAGGCCTGAGATTTGCTAACGTTTGCAGTGGTAATCACATTGTACTGCAAAGTTTTGCAGTGCAATCCTGTGCCTTAATAAGGCATAGTAAATAGGTGCAACAATTTGCATAGCTCTACATAAGTGCCTATGCAAAAATTAAGAAAATGTACCCCTCAGAGTGAAACGTATGTTATTAAAATTGGGAATTGCAATGGAGAACCCACAGGCCACGCCCCCTTCACGAGGCCACGCCCCCTGACTAGCGTACTTAAGGCGCTGAATTGCTAGCGTCATTGGATACCAGAACTCCTGAGGCGGAAAGCCGGGAGCAGTCAGAGCAGTTGCGCTTTTTAAAAAAAATTGAAAGTCACTTTACCTGTTGTGTGTTTTAATCTGCACCTTACTCTGTGGCTCTGCCTACCCCTCCAGGACACCCGCGCAGCGGAGTTTAGCGCTGCTGCGGGGCGATAAAGTCCTTTGCCGCCATTACTGGCGAACCCACAGGCCACGCCCCCTGACTAGCGTACTTAAGGCGCTGAATTGCTAGCGTCATTGGATACCAGAACTCCTGAGGCGGAAAGCCGGGAGCAGTCAGAGCAGTCGCGCTTTTTTAAAAAAAATTGAAAGTCACTTTACCTGTTGTGTGTTTTAATCTGCACCTTACTCTGTGGCTCTGCCTACCCCTCCAGGACACCCGCGCAGCGGAGTTTAGCGCTGCTGCGGGGCGAAAAAGTCCTTTGCCGCCATTACTGGCGAACCCACAGGCCACGCCCCCTTCACGAGGCCACGCCCTTTCCGGCCTCTCCCACAAGGAGATAAAAATGTGCACCTTCCGGAAGCGCAGCGGACGAGCGCCGTTTGCGCGCCGAAGGCGCTCTTAAGGCAAGCTCGTCTGCGCTCGTCCGTGCCGAGACCGGGCCAGCGGCCAGTCCCCCTGATATCGGCATGCGGTACTCGCTTCCTAAATCTTCTATCCTCACCTACACTTCCGAACAACTTCCTAAATCTTCTATCCTCACCTACACTTCCGAACAACTTCGTAATCTGAGCTCTTCAACAGATACGCTACACCCCTTACCGCACCTACTTTACTCCGATCTCAACATAGGTCCTTTCAAATGCCCATTGTGCACCTCCCACATGCACTCCTCTACCCCCACCCCCACTGTCTCAGCAGCACTCATTAATGTACGTTCACTCCCCAAACATAAAGCTGAAATTCTGGACTTCATCGAGTCACACAACATAGACCTCTTATTTACTACCGAAACATGGGGCGATGACTCTTCAGGCCCAGATTTCAAAGCAGCCATTCCCGAGAACTACTGCATCTGCAGATGTGACAGAAAAAAACGTAAGGGGGGAGGAATAGTCATTATATAGAAAAATCACTTCAAAAAAAGTTTACTGACTCTAACCATAGCGACTGCGAGGCGTCTTCTTTTTCCATTAGCATTTCCGACACCCAATCATTTACAGGCATCCTGATTTACCGCCCTCCGGGGCCGAGATCGAAATTTCTTAATAATCTCAACCATCTAATCGAGGCCTCCGCAGGCGCACCACATTTTACCATACTGGGAGATTTTAATTTTCATCTTGAGGCCTTATCTGACCCTGACACCATGGCGCTATCCAACGATCTAGCAGCTGCCGGCCTACAGCAAATTGTCGCCCAGCCCACCCATAAAGCTGGCCATATCCTTGACGGGCTATTTACCAGCAGCCCACACATTGCGGTGTCAAATGTGACCCCCCTCATATGGACGGACCATTCAGCAGTTTATTTTTCCTTAAAACTGACAACCTTGCTTTCCCACCTTTCTTCCCATTCGCCTATCACTATCAGAAACTGGAAAAATATTGACCCTCTTCACCTCTCTGCCTTACTGCTCGACAGTATCACTACCACTGAGCAGGACCCCTCTCTGGCTTCGGTCAACTATCTTCACAGCCTAAATAAGGCTTGCCACACCCTAGCTCCTCCAAAAACCTTCTACCGCACTAGACTTTCCCCTTCAGCCCCCTGGTTCACAGAATCCCTTCGACTACAGCGACAACAGTGTAGAAACCTCGAAAGACGCTGGCGCCGCCACTACAACGATTTGGAAAAAATTAACTACAAAAGTGCCCTCTCGAGATACAAAGATCTCATTGTTACTGAAAAATCATCCTACTACACCTCTCAAATTACCCAGGCAAAAAACTAATCTAAAGAATTGTTTCAGGTGGTCACTCACCTTTCCAACCCACCTTCTCCTTGTTTCAACGGAACCCAAACCCTCTGCGACTCTCTCGCAAACTTCTTTGAAGAGAAAGTCACTAACATTTTCTCAGCCTTCACCCTTGTTCCCTCTGCTACCTCATCCAATCCTCCTTCTAATAATAACACACCCTGCCTCCCGTTCTTCGAAGCGGTTACGGAGAAACAAGTCCATCGACTCATCTTGGGCACCAAATCAGGATCACCTCTAGATCCTTGTCCCCCTGCCATTCTTAACCAGATCCCTGAAGCCATCTCCCCGGTCCTGACGTCCATCTGCAACGCCATGTTCACAACGGGAATTTACCCCTCAGTCTGGAAGGAGGCCATCATTAAGCCGCTCTTGAAAAAACCCACTCTAGACCCCCTACTCCCTGCCAGTTACCGGCCCATCGCCTGTCTCCCTTTTCCAGCAAATTTTTTTGAAAAGGCGATGAACATGCAATTATCCAACTTCATAGACAAAAATAACTTACTAGATGAGACCCAATTCGGTTTCAGACAGGGCCACGGTACAGAGACTGCGCTTCTAAAAGCGGCAGATGAAATCAGAATGACTTGGACAATGGTGGAGCCGCAGTATTGATACTACTGGATCTTTCTGCGGCTTTCGACACGGTCGATCATGCCATCTTGATCGACTGTGTCTCAGCCATAGGAGTCAAAAACAAAGCGAAAGATCTCCTCGCTTCCTTCCTAGCTGACCGCCCCCAAACAGTCAAAATGGCCCACTTCACCTCCCAGACTTTCACCCTCCCTTGTGGCGTCCCACAGGGCTCCTCGCTAAGTCCGACACTATTTAACATTTATGTTTCGGACTTAGCGAGAGTAATAAAATCTCACGGAATTGCCCTGACAACCTACGCTGATGATACCCAACTTGTGCTTTCTGTACATAGTAACGGTACATCAGTGGCAGCAAACTTCCAATCTGCAATGAGGGTTATCAGCTCCTGGATGTCATTTAATTGCCTCAAACTAAACTCTGACAAAACAGAGGTGATGACATTCGGGAAGCTGGACCCCATCTGGTCCCCACATTGGTGGCCACCAGAATTAGGAGAACCCCCGCAACCGGTCACCAAGGTCCGCAACCTGGGAGTCATTTTTGATGACAAATTGACATTTCATCACCATGTCAATTCAGTGGTCTCGTCATCTTTCTACATCTTAAAAAGAATCAAAAAACTGCTCCCTTACCTTCCTTCATCGGCCGGTAGAACCTTGGTTAGTACATTGGTTTTCTCCAAAACCGACTACTGTAATGCCCTTCTCCTAAATGCTCAGAAAAAAATCATCAACCAACTCCAACTAGTCCAGAATGCTGCGGCCAGAGTCCTTTTAAACATCCCCAAATTCACTCCCATTTCTTCTCACATCCGCCAACTTCACTGGCTACCGATTAGGAGCCGAACAGTATTCAATGCCCTGTGTATCACCTATAAAGCAGTAAACAACATGGGTCCACAGTTCCTCAGAGCAGCGTTCTGTCCGCTCGAGTATTCTAGAACACTCCGCTCCTCCTCTGAACATCTGCTAAGAGTTACTCGAACAAAGAAGGTCAACTGGGGTGACAGGTGTTTTACTATCTCAGCATCCAAACATTGGAACACACTTCCCCTCCACATCAAAACTGCCCCGACCCTCTTCAGTTTCAGAAAAAAATGTAAAACATGGCTCTTCCCAGCATAATTTTTTTTCTCCTCAGCAATGGTTCTGCAGTCAAGCCCCGAGACACCCCCGGGTATTTGCGCGCTCTAAAAATGGCACAAACATAAACAGAACGAGCTCCCCCTATCATCATGTAATGAAACACAGAACTATGGTAACCCCATAGAACAAGAACAAGAAACATTAACTTTAAAAATGGTTAGACTGGCCTGAAGGGCAATCAGGCAGTACCAGATGGTAGTGCTTAATTTGAGCCAGTGGTTTCCGGTGCTCGGAACTAGTACTTAATTGTCAACACCGGTGCTTTTGACATTCTGCCACATGGTAGCAGTGTCTAGCTAATTTAGAGATGACCACAACAACAGGTAATTATTAATTTAATATACATTAAAAATGTCTATGACCTGCCACCCAAGCCATTCTTATAGCTTGAAATAGTCTGAATTGTCACACTTACAGGAGTGTAAAGGTTTGTAGTTGTGTTGTTACTATCATTTCTAGCATAGCAGGGGCAATGTGTGGTGCAAGCTGCGGCGTCCTCCTGAAGAGAGCCCTGGCACTTATGTTTTTTTTACAAATTAAGCACTGCCTGATGGGCTATTCTGAAAGGTCCGTGTGTGTGCCGTTTTTTGGCCTGCTTGTGGTCCTGTTTTATGGTCTGCTGGGTTGGGTATTACTTTTGATTTCGCTGCTATTAAAACAAACATTGGCTGCAGCAAACAGAAATCCATGCACTCTTCCACACCTCGCAAAACACTTATACAGCATGTCTTTACAAGTTCAAAACTGCCCCAATTTGAAAACATGGGCCATTTTTTTTATCAGTCTAATTCACTAAAGGGGACCAGTTTTATTTGATGTCCGGGCCTATGTTGTAACCCTGCATAAGGTTGACCAAGATGGTGAAACTCAACGACACTGACAACATTTATGATGAAAACACCAAAGGAACTAGCCAGGCTAGTGTCGGAGAGTACACAGGCAAGAGTGGCCCAATCAGAAGCTGTGCTGCAAATTTACTAAAGATAAGGTCAAGATGCCACAAGTCTGCCCTAACAAGAAAAAATGGCACCTGTGTAGCTTTGTTTGAAGCTAACACTGTACATTGTAAGACCTCCAAGGAAATGTCATTGTTTTGGGATTATTATGCAGCGATTTTATCTAGGTCTGACTTCCCTAGCTCATCCCCCGTGAATGAGTTTATTGTAATACACGAAGAGTCTAGGAAAGAGATTGCACTGACTAAACATTTATGGGCATTACTGGACATGTGTGGTTTATTTTTTCAAGAACTTCATTTAAAGGTATTTGAGGTGCACAGGCTACGGTTCAGTAAATCAAAAGTTCTGGGGGACGAGCAACGCTGGCACATTAAATATGACACAGTTATCAATTTAAAATCCTGAAATTTACCCCAATAGCACATGCATTTATCGACTTCTAGCATTGCTTGTCTCCCTGGTGAATGTAATTCCCCTGGATCAACCATACGAACCAAAAGTGACATATGTGAGAGCCCTCCTGCTCCATGAGGTCCCTTTTAACCTAGCTTTTAAATGGAAGCCAAATGTTCTCAAATGTATATATTCTGTTACTGATTAAAGCGGAGAGTTGTTCCATGGCCTATATATGCCACATTTTTGTCCAACATGGCAAGATGATGGGTTGCGTCTTCGACTTCCACATGTGGGCTATTGTTACCTTTGCAGCCAGAAGCAGATGTGTGATTGGTTCACCCGATAGGGTAGTCAGCAGGTAGATACTATGGTCATCTCGAAGAGTTATGATAGCATCCAACGAAAGGTCGATACTAGTCATCATCTATGAGGGAACATCTTCTCTGTAGTCTTGGATGCAAATGCATAACAACCATGTGTTTATGCACAGCCCTTCTTCTCCGCAACCCTTCTGGACAGCACTGGTCCCCAAACATCGCCCATAACCTAGTGAAGTTAAATTATTATCAGGCAATGACATTATAGGCATTTCCTTTGCTTTGGTGCAGATAGATGGCTTGATCACTCTTGCCCAAATGTTATTCCATTTCAATTTTGGAATTTCTATCCCTAAGTCTTTCTCCAGGCAGACAGATAGGAATGTTGCTTAGTGAGGCTTCACTATTGATCCAAGTGTAAAGTAATATAACCCTTTCACTCAATCCTCTATTCAAACTGATTCAATATAAAATACTTCACAGAGCAAACCTCACACACCATAACACAATCCTCCACACCCCTGCTGGGTGGGGGCCTCCAAGTCTGCAGGGGGGGGGGGCTCACCCAACTCTGCAGCCTGTGTGAAAAAGCATGCGCAGTAATTGAGAGCAATACATACAGCCTGCTCCCAGCACTGGGTGTTCCCTGAGCAGTGAGCACAAAATATTGGCAAGAATGTTGGCAAATAATTGTTGCAAGCTGAGAGGCAGCGAGCCTCTGCCACTTGGCAGGTGAACAGAGAGCACAATACATCAGAGGCAAAGAGGGACGAGGGGCTGGGTGGGGGGTGTAAAAGTACATTACAGACACCCAAGAGAGAAGTGTGAGGACGAGGGAGGGAGATTAGAGGGACAGCTGTACAGACAAGACAAGAGACAGGTGTTGAGGCTGATGAGAGATCAGAGGAGAGAGCGGGACCCGTTAGGAAACTAGAGTGAGGATATGAAAGGACTGCTTAAAGAGAGTAAGGGGGAGACAGCTGAGGGAGAGGGGGGTACAGGTGTATCTGAATCCAGTGAGAAAGGGGGACCCAGGTACAGAGACAGGTAAGAGAGAGTGAAGGGAGACAAGATAGAGAGAGAAACATAGAAAGACTAAGAGAATGTGGCCTAACGGCTAGGGAGGACGATCTCAAATCCGGGGAACCGGGGGGCATATTACCAACAACTAGCGATATTTATCGCTAAATGGGCTTAGCGAGTTTTTTTTTTATCGCCAAGCATCGCCGGATATTATCGCAGAGATAACGTGCTATTAGCAACGTTTATCTCTAAAGCGATAAAATATCCGGCGAAATGCGTGAATATCGCTGAGAATACAGCGATGTTCACGCATTAACGCCAATAGGGTCTTAGCCATAAAATCCACCTCCCATTGGATATAATGGCTAAGAACTGGTCTGAGCAGGTGTTAGCTTTTGGAGATATTCGCGCTTGGCACAAATATTTCCATCGCTACACCTGCTTGATAATAGGCGATAGCGATGTTAGCGACTGTGTTTAGTCGCTAACAGGTTGGGTCCGCCCACTTTGTTTGTCATTAGCGATAAATATCGCTGACATGCAAAGCCGGCCCCAAACCGCTCACTATCGCCTACAAGCTGTCGCTAACTGTTGTTTGCGACAGCTTGCTAATAGGGCGATAGAATTAATATCTTATCGCCCTCCTTGATAATATGCCCCCGGGTTTCGGCAATGACGCACAACATCCTGTGATTCTGGGCAAATCACGTAATCTCCCCGTGCCTCACATAAATGAATGTGTCCTTGTGTAAAGCAACTGGTGCTTGTGTAAAGCGCTCTGATACCTAATACCTTCGGGTCAAGTTCGCGCTATATAAAAATTGAAAAAAAAGACAGGAGCAATAAAGAGACAAACATGTTAGAAAGAGACATCTTGAAAGCAGAAGGGCCACGGAAGTGACACATAGGTGATAAAGAAACAGAGAGAGCACAGAGGAGGCATGTGTGAGAAAACAAGAAGATTGACAGGTACAAGTCAGCTGAGAGAGAAAGGAGGAGACCAGTCACAGTTGATAAAGACACTGCTAATAAAGAGACCGGTGGGAGTGAGCTGAGAGATAGGGAGATAAAACACATACAAGTGAGAAATACCAAGAGGAGAAATGCGAAAGATGTGACAAAGGGATACAGAGGTGAAAAGGGAAAAGCTGAGACAGAGGAGGAAATAAGTGTAGAAGGTGATAATGATACAGACAAGTAGGAACAAATCAGCTGAGAGAGACAGTGGGGAGAGGGCAGAATAAAGGTGGTAACAATTTAGCTAAGAGGAAGGACAACTGAGACACAGCAAGGTGATAAACAGATACACACTGGCGAGAAAGAGATGGCAGGCAGGTGGATTAGGTTTGATAAAGAGTCAGATGAGGAAACACAGTTGGGAAAGAGACGCCCTAGAGAGAGGAGGGCAGGTGCCATGGGAGCTGATAGATTCAGAAAACAGGTGAGGAAACTGACAGCTAGGAAAGAGGTGCCAGAGAGAGAAGTGATACAGAAAAGTCAGAGAAGAAAAGATAACCTGATGGAGGAGATGGACAGGAGTGGAGAGAAGAACAGGAGGGAGGGGAGTAAGGAGAATAAAGAGGGCAGGTGAGAGGTGTGAGAAATGAGACAGAGCTTGGGAGAGTAGTACGACAAGATGGGGAAGATGTGAGGACAGAACAGCAAGGTGACAAATGAGGAAAGCGGTATACAATTGAAGAGGTACAGAGCGAGGAAGAAAGATATAGGAGAGATATCAGGGAGAGAAAAGTACGCATGCTTTATTTCAAACATTTAATCATAATCAGACACAGTATAAAGGGCCGCATGTCATGGAGGATTTGTATATGTACAAATGGCACACGAGAGACTTTAAAACATGGAGTACAGCTCTGTAAGTCCAGCCTGTGACCATTAAATCTGTAATGATCCACAATCACCTATAGTGCGTTCGTGCAGGAGGCAAAGGATGCTCCACCAGAATGATTTTTGTATCCAAGTGAGATAAGTCACAACTGACAGAGCCTGCGTTTTCTCCTTCAAAATCTTTGAAAGACTCTTAAGATACAAGAGGGCATATGTACAAAAGCATTTTTGTAGTCGATAAAGTCACGATTCACAGAATTTTGTGTCCGATCGTGAAAATGCTTTTTTGATATGTAAAAACACAAATTGAGATTCAGTAACATGTTACCGAATCACAAGTTGTATTTAGCAATTCAGTATTTGAAAAGAGCGTCCCTTCCAAATAGAGAATTGCAATGGTATGTATGAAGGTTTTGTAACCGAATTATGGTTGCCAAATATTCTTTTTTTACCAACACCTCAAGGATGGTGGTAACCATTCGGAAAAGTGTGTTTTGGATAAATCAATAAAGATTATATTTTTTTTAAAAAATTGAAAAAGGGAAGGGGTCTCCCTAGGACCCTTTTCCGTTTGTGAATGTTGAAACAATAATTTTTTAGGAGCAGACAGTAGTTCTACCGACCACTACCCACTGTTATAAAATGAAACTTTGAAGTTTAATATTTAATTTTTTTAAACCCATCCCAATTGCTCTGGTGTATAGGGAACAATTGACGGGCAATTTCTTCTTTAAGAATTGAAGGCAAATACACAATTGTTCTGAGGCGCTGTAGATGTACGTAACTGGGCAAAACGCATTGGCAGCAAAAACTAAGACAATCATCTCTTGATTCATCAATTTGTAATCAAATAGGACTTTGCTGTTACTCAAGTTCTTGTCTGAAATTGCCTCTCTATTGTGTTTTAAAAAACTTGTATTTAAATATTTCTTTACGTAAAAAAAGGCTTGAAATTCACAGAAAAAAGCAAAGGTTAAAGCAACTTTATAGTTAGGTGTGATAAAAAGATCTATTAAAAAAAATATTTAGAAATTCACTAAAAAAACAAATGGTAAAGTAACGTTATAGCTAGGTGAATTTGTCAATGACAACATTAACGTTTTGAAATTTAGAAAAACTGTAGAAATTCACTAGTTATAGTTATCAGAGCTAACTATAACTTGCACCTCCGCCATGTACTACTTTTGACATCACTCAAGACGTTCAATGACATAATTTCTGACATCACTCATGACATCTCACATGACACCATGCTCTTTAAGCAGGTATACCATCAGAGCTATGAAAGTAAGAATAATATGAAGCGTCTTTACTGCTTTCATATATACAACCCCCATAGGTAAAGCAAGATTGTGTCATTTGTCACATGGAACCTATTCCATACACTTTATGGGTAGTCAAGTCAAGTCAAGTCAAGTCATAAAATTTATATAGCGCACTACATACCCAGAGGGTTTCAAGGCGCTTAGGAAGGGGAGGATGAATTATTTGTCAAAGATCCACGTTTTAAGCTGTTTTCTGAACGCTAGGTGATTCTGGGTGAGGCGAAGGTGAGCGGGGAGAGAGTTCCATGTTCTGGCAGCCAGGTAAGAAAAGGATCTGCCTCCCATGGTGGTCTTGTTGATGCGAGGTACAGTGGCGAGGGCTTGGCTGGAAGAGCGAAGTTGGCGGGAGGGGGTGTAGAAGGACAGTCGAGAGTTGAGGCAATCTGGTCCGATGTCGTAGAGTGATTTGTGTGCGTGGGTAAGCAGACGGAAAGTAATCCTCTTATTGACGGGTAGCCAGTGGAGGTCTTTGAGGTGACCAGAGATGTGTTCGTTGCGTGGGATGTCTAATATGAGCCTGGCAGAGGCGTTTTGGATTCGTTGTAGTTTCTTCTGGAGTTTAGCGGTGGTACCTGCGTAGAGGGTGTTTCCGTAGTCCAGTCGGCTCGTGACCAGGGCATGGGTGACTGTTTTCCTTGTTTCGGTGGGGATCCAGCGAAAGGTTTTTCTGAGCATGCGAAGAATGTTAAAGCAGGAGGAGGATACGGCGCTGGCTTGTCTGTTCATAGACAGTGAAGAATCCAGGATGATGCCCAGGTTCCGTGCGTGGTCTGTCGGGATGGGTGCATTTCCGAGGGCTTCCGGCCACCAGGAGTCGTCCCATGCAGAGGGGGATTTACCTAAGATGAGGACTTCTGTTTTGTCTGAGTTCAGTTTCAGACGGCTTTGTTTCATCCATTCGGCGACTTCTTTCATTCCTTCGTGTAGGTTAGTTTTGGCTGTGCTGGGGTCCTTGGTGAGAGATAGGATCAGTTGAGTGTCATCCGCGTAAGAGATGATGTTGAGGTTGTGTTGGCGGGCGATGGCTGCGAGGGGGCTCATGTATACGTTGAAGAGGGTGGGACTGAGTGAGGATCCTTGTGGTACACCGCAGATGATTTCAGAGGCTTCGGACTTGAATGGTGGGAGGCGGACTTTCTGGGTTCTTCCGGTGAGGAACGAGGTGATCCATTCCAGTGCCTTTCCTTCGATTCCGATGTTTCTGAGGCGTTGTAAAAGGGTGCTGTGGCAGACTGTGTCGAAGGCTGCAGAGAGGTCGAGCAGGATGAGGGCGACTGTGTCTCCATTGTCCAGTAGAGTTCGAATGTCGTCTGTTGCTGCGATGAGGGCGGTTTCAGTACTGTGTTTGGCTCGGAAGCCAGATTGTGAGGGGTCGAGTGATTTGTTGGCTTCGAGGAAGGCGGCGAGCTGGTTGTTGACAGCTTTCTCGATGACTTTGGCCGGGAATGGAAGAAGCGAGATGGGTCGGTAGTTTTTGAGTTCGGTGGGGTCTGCTGTTGGTTTTTTCAGAAGGGCGGTGAGTTCAGCGTGTTTCCAGTCTTCTGGGAAGGTAGCGGAGTTGAAGGAACAGTTGATGACGTCTCGGAGGTGCGGAGCTATGACGGAGTCTGCTTTGTTGAAGATGTGGTGAGGGCATGGGTCTGTGGGGGATCCAGAGTGGATGGAATTCATCAGGCGGATGGTGTCCTCAGTGGAGATTGGGTTCCAGGCGTTAAGGGTGTTAACGAGGGGAGGATGGTCGGCTGATGGTAGGGTGGGTTGGCTTCCGGGTTGGTTGTCAAAGCTGTTGTGGATGTCAGCAATCTTGTTGTGGAAAAAAGAGGCTAGGGAGTCGCAGAGGGTTTGAGAGGGGGTGATGTCGTTGGAGTTGGCTGAGGGGTTGGAAAATTCCTTGACGATGTTGAAAAGTTCCTTGCTGTTGTGGGCGTTGTTGTCAAGTCGATCCTTGAATGCTGTTTTCTTGGCTTTTCGGATCAGTTGGTGGTGAGTACGGATGGCGCTTTTGAAGGCGTCTTTGGTGTTGGTGGATGGGTCTTTTTTCCAGGCCTTTTCAAGGGAGCGGCACAGTTTCTTGGAATTCTTGAGGTCATCGTTGAACCATGAGGCCTTCTTGACACCAGGTTTGTGTTGACGTTTTTTCAGTGGTGCTAAGGTGTCGGCGGTGTTGGATAGCCAGAGGGTGAGGTTGGAGGCGGCTTCGTTGACGTTAGAAGAGAGGGCTGGGGAGGTTTGAAGGAGTGATGTGGAGATCTGGTCGGTGGTGATCTTGTTCCAGTTTCTTTGTAGAGTTGGTTGGAGGTGGATGGTGGGTTTCGGCTTGTTGTAGGTGAAGTGAACGCAGCTGTGGTCAGTCCAGAGGAGATTCGTAGTGTGGCTGAAGGAGACATGGTTGCTAGAGGTGAAGATGGGGTCGAGTGTGTGACCTGCGATGTGGGTGGGGGAAGTGACCAGTTGTTTAAGTCCGAGGTTGTCGAGGTTGTCCAAGAGGGTGGCGGTGTTGTGATCGTTGTTCTTTTCAAGGTGAAAGTTGAGATCTCCCAGAAGGATGTAGTCTTTGGAGGGGAGCGCGTGTGGGGTGATGAAGTCCGTGATGTCTTCACTGAATTTTGCGCGGGGTCCTGGTGGTCTGTAGAGGAGGGTGCCTCGGAGTGTGGTTTTGGGGTCGATGTGGATCTGGAAGTGAAGGTGTTCGGAGTTAGCGAGGTTGTCGTCAGAGCTGGTTGAGATGCGGATTGATTTCTTGTGGACGATAGCGATTCCTCCTCCTGTATGGTCGGTGCGGTCTTTGCGTGTGATCTTATAGTCATCAGGGATAGCGATGGCGATGTCAGGGGCGGAGGAAGCGTTCATCCATGTTTCCGTTAGGAAGGCGACGTCAGGAGAGATGGTGTCAAGTAAGTACCAAAGGTCAATGGCGTGCCTGTGGACCGAGCGGGTGTTGAGCAGGATGCATTCTAGGTGGTTGGGGTCGGTAATCTGTGTTGTGGTCGCAGTGGAGATGTTGTCAGTGCCGCTATATTTGCAGGAGAGGCAAGAGAACGGTCCATGGAAGCGTCCAGGAGCGGCTTGGACGCAGTTGGGGGCGCGACCTGGGTTAAGGGCTAGGAGGGTGGCGGCATCGTAGGTAATGCGGGGGGGCTGGGCAGCGCGAGGGGCAGGGGGTCTGGCGCTGGGCGCGGTCCAGGCGCGGACGGGCGTAGACGGGCTTACCTTTGGCGCACCTTCGGCGTGTACGAAGCGCGTGGACGCTGCGCGTGGGGGCATTGGCCATAAATGGATGGTGGGGGGGAGGGGCGAGGGCGCTTCAGCTGGGAGGCGGGGCGGGCAAAGGACGACGACAACAACAACAAAATGCGACAAAATGGAGGTGGAGGGGTCAGGGCGGCAGGAGCGCTAGGGGGGAAACGAATGCTAATCAGGTAAAGCGGCGAGATCAAAACACAATGAGCAACAGAGTCACGCTAGCAGAAACGCACTTTAAAAGGGCAAGTCGGTAAATTCAGTTATTAAATGTGCAAAGCGGCGGTTCTAGCAAGCAGCGGTAATGAGGGCACACAGCAGGCAGTACTTGTTAAATGCAGACCAAGTTATAGCGTAAGCGCTGCAGAAGCGATACCTCAGCAGCAGGGAGCAGGGAGCGACCACTCAGCTTGGAAGCAGAGAGTGAGTCACGGCGCTTCCTGGTGTGGGCGCGCTGTTTGTTGTCTGTGGGAGGGCGCTTCAGCTGGGAGGCGGGGCGGGCAAAGGACGACGACAACAACAACAAAATGCGACAAAATGGAGGTGGAGGGGTCAGGGCGGCAGGAGCGCTAGGGGGGAAACGAATGCTAATCAGGTAAAGCGGCGAGATCAAAACACAATGAGCAACAGAGTCACGCTAGCAGAAACGCACTTTAAAAGGGCAAGTCGGTAAATTCAGTTATTAAATGTGCAAAGCGGCGGTTCTAGCAAGCAGCGGTAATGAGGGCACACAGCAGGCAGTACTTGTTAAATGCAGACCAAGTTATAGCGTAAGCGCTGCAGAAGCGATACCTCAGCAGCAGGGAGCAGGGAGCGACCACTCAGCTTGGAAGAGTACATGTTGACTATTGTCGGAGGCTGGGCTTCTTTACAGATTCCCCCCCTTTCCTGCCCCATTTTAGACTGATAGATGCTGATTTTTTACTCTGATAGTGCACTGGGACCTGCTAACCAGGCCCCAGTGCCTGTGCTCTTCCCTCTAAAAAGTGATGTTAATTGGTACATCCAATCAGCGATATACTTTGCACCTAATAAACCCCTAGTATATGGTACCCATGGTACCCAGGGCAAGGATGGTAAAGGGTTTTTCCAGGGTGGCAGCATTATATTGTGCTACCCTGTGTGACCCAAGTAAAAATATGTCTTCAGGTCTTCCATTGCAGCCCTGTATGAGTAGGTGTCTGCTCTAGAATGACTCTGCACACACCATGTGCTGAAGAGCCACACCACTGCCTTAAAGTAAGTAGGTCACTCTCAAGGTTGTCCTCCTAAGCCTATGACGTAGAGTGTATTATATTAAAGGTGTGGATATATATGTTTATACATATCTATCCCTACAGTAACCCTGTTAAGCAAAGTTTTACTGTAAGTGACTGGCGGTCCATAAGGTAACATGGGCTGGCTACCGAGAAAACTCGAGGTAACAAGCTCCATTATAGAACAACCAAATTGTGTCATGTTTGTTGTCAGAACACAGTGCTTTTCCACCCTCAACACGATTCTCGTGTCAAGGGTGAGCTGTCTTACACTTAGGTGCCACCGTGAGTGGGTACCCACCTAAGGCTTAGTGCTCCAGTGCTATGGTGGGCTTCCTCGAGCCATTTGCCACCAAGACAACTGTCCTCCTGGTGGGATGTGCTAGCACTTCTCCGGGATGGAGACAAAGACCTGGGCAGGAAGGAGGTCACATCTCCTCCCTCCCAGGATGGCTAGTGTTTACAGTCCTCAAGGCGGTGAGGCTTAAAGGCTTTCACCACCCTTGATGTGTAATTACTTGTCCCCCACTCAAGGACAAAGCCCTTCTCGCCCTTTCTCACCTGACAGGTGGGGAAATTAGGTAGTCAGGAGGTATAAACCATCAATAGGTTAGGCACACCCTTTAGGGTGGGCTAGGAGCTCTGTAGAACCAAGGATGGGTCCTGCCATGTTGGAAGACCCTAAATGAGAGGACTATGGGTAAAAAGGTGATGTACATCCAGGGGATGTTGGCATCTCAGGGGCGAGTTAGCCACAGGGACCAGTAGCCCATCGGCCACAGCCCTCATGCCCTCAAAACCCTCTAAGCTAGGATATAAGGGGCTCCCCTGGCACCGGAACCTCAGTTTTGATTTTGAAGCTGAGAAGAGGCACAAAGAAGATGCCGTCACTGACAACAGGTCTTTCGACTCTGCCGCAGCGCAAAGAGAGGACACTTAAGCGCCCTGAAGAGACTGTACACTGGAGCTGTGTGTTCAATGTGTGCCCATGACAAAAGCTCATTGCACCCAGCAAGAGGGACTCCAGGGGATGCCAGAAGCCAAAGCATACTGTTCTGGACCGCTGGGCCTATCAAAAGTGAGCCCAAAGAGAAGTGGTGTCCTGCAAGCCTAGAGTGGTAGCTAAGCTTTCACCAAGTTGCAAGCTGTTCCTCTATTCCTGTTGACCTCCAACCACAGAAGTACTACTTTGCCACAGCTAAGGCTTGGTGATCGCCAGTTGGGTGACTGACCCCTTGAACGACATCTCCAGCCTGAGGGCACCTCACAGCAACAGCGAACAACACCAGAAACGACCCCACTGCTGTGTTCCTACATCCTGAATTTGGAGTTGTCGAGTGTGTGGTAAAGCATCTTTGGCGCAACCTGCCCCGGTGAGTGACAGCTGCCAGATACCCCTGCACCCAGAGCCTGCCAAGAAAGGTAGAAGAAATCCAGCTGTTCAACCCTGGTCCTAGGACCCCATAAGCCCCTACTCTCTGGGGGTAAAGTGGAATCCCATCTCCAAGTGTGGTTTTGTCAAATGCTGCAAGTTTGACGGTTTACACGGATCCTGTTCAGTACCAAGGACAGCTAGGTCACCTCTGCACACAGACTCCCTGGGCAAGGTAACAAAGTAACAACTGTTGGAACTTGACCTAGGGACCCACATGACCTTATTCATAAGAGGGTTAATTTGAACTCCGCCTGCAAGTGACCGACTTCCACCTGTGCTTTCCCCTATTACCATCAATGGGAATAGTTTAATAGTTTTACTGTATTTATATTTAAACACTTTAAAAATCCACAACTCTGGTTGTATGTATGATACAAACTTTGTTTTGGTGCCTATATTTATATACAAATATACTCTATTTTTATAAATTGATGTCAATGTTTTTTTCAAGTCATATCACTTACTTATTGTCAATGATGGTATTGGAAATGCTAAACACATGTTCCTCTGAGTACTCCTGACTGCGCTGTGCCACTCTACCAGGACCGAGCTAAGGCTGCTAAGGGTAAATCCGAGGTCCAAATCTGTGTATTGTGTTAGTATTACATGATAAGGCCTCCCAGCCATATCAAATAATACTTCCTGCTTGCAACACGTATGAACCACAGATGAAAGGGTAACATATCCTGCACATAGTGTTGAATCTGTATACAACTGTTCAGGGAAAACCAAGTTCCTCAAAATACTCAAGCCCTGTTACATAACTAATGCCCTACTACGGACACTCTTTACCTGTATCTAACCCCTTACAGTCATTGAACATACATTGACAGACAAAGTGGATATGAGTGAAAAGTGGGCACTGTTAACAGTGTTTACTCTATTGAGAGAGTTTATTCTGTACCACACGGTTTGCAGACAGTGGAACTCTCATGAGTAATACACCATAGAGTATTTAAAAGTATCTACTAAGCACAGTGTACACTGTGCAAACCTTGGTTGAAGAGCGACTATTTACTTGAAATAAACAAGGTCTGAAGGTGCTAAATAAAGATCATACTACCTGCAACCTTCAAACTGTGGTGAAAACTTTACAGAGAGCCCATCTTCAGAGCCAAACAAGTACATGTACATAGGTGAGTACCTGGTGCACACAGTCTTCTATGTTACGTAGAAATTGCCATAGTGAGATGATTCTGTCTAATAATTCAAGGCTGCTTACGATACGTAGTATGTGGTATGTAGAATCTTTGCCCTGTTGAAAACTTTTCCTGCAGTACCAAAAAACTCATGTGGACCATATGGACCATGCTGTCACCTGCACCCAGAGTTACTCTTCAATATAAAGATTTATAACCTCTTCATTACCTCTACATATGTATGATGCATTGGGAGCACTTGTGTTTTGTAAATACTTACACCCATTAGCTGGGCACAGACTGTACAAAATTAGGTAGAAAAGTAATATGGTAGGGAGCGTGGCTTGGAGAAGATGGCCGCCTGAAGTTAGAGGTCCAGCAAACGGGGGCGATCATATGCAGTTTTCCTCCTTTTTTTTTTAAGTTCAAGAAAAGTTTATTGAAGCAATTAAGATAAAAAATATACATAGTATAACAATAATAGGTATAAAAGAAACATACAGTTTAGCTGTACAGATTGGCAGTAAAGGAGTCAATAATGAGTAATAGAATAATACGCAAAGATAAGGAAAAAGTAGCAAATACATATTAAGTGAATACATAAACAATAATTTAGAAAAATAAAGTATAAATATAATCACAGAGAAAAAAGATGACAATCTAGAGGAAGTCATGGAGGTTTGGCAACTTCTTGTTGTAAGGGAGTTTGAGACAAAGATCGCCTGGCATGCATATCAATGAATGTTGTGACCGGGTCCCATAGTTCTTTTCGTTTTGGGGCGAGATTAATCGGATAAACAAATGTTGTATCTAACCTGTGACTATAGCTGACTGCATACCACCATGCTTGGTATGATAATTTGGTAAGGTCCTTCCAATGTTTAGTTATTTGCTTAAAGGCTACTGCTATTAGCAAATCTGTTATTCTTATATTAAAAGTGCAATGATCCCAAACGCTACCTAAGAAAATATGAGAAATAGAAAAAGGGTGATTGGAGGAAAAAAATAGTGTTAATTTGAGACCATATTGAAGCCAAAAAGTGTGTACTGGTGTACATGTAAAAAGCATGTGGAATAAGTCTGCACTTAGTTTTCCTCCTTAACCAGGCAACATCAACTCTCAATCAAGGCAGATTGAAGTCCAGTATATCCTCCTGAGCCCCTAACAGAGTTTTAAACTCCTTAAGCTCCAAGTCCTTCATTCATCATCACCCGTCCCAGGAACCTGCAGCAGGACCAGTGGTGAGAAAGGGGCAGCCACGGTGCCATGATGATCAGTCCGCCAATGCAATCAGCCTTACTGATCCCCAAAAAGCCTCATCCGAGTCTCATCTGGGTAGCAAAGGCACCTAAGGTAAAGCGCCTCTGCTTTTGCGGCTGCCCGAGTACTCGCTACGGCTTCTCCCCCGCCTCTGGGCCCAAAAAAATTAACTGTACTGTAAAAATGGCACCAGTTTTATAGACAATTACCATGCCTGGCTCCACTAATGAATGACTGTCAATCTCGTAGATAAGAGCAAGAAACACAGCCTCATAAGCATTGCGGCACTAAACATCTAGGTTCTTGTCCCCCCTCCACCCTCACCCCCGTTACGCTAGTACTCCTTGGCACTCCAACTGGAACAAATAGGAACACTAGGGGAACAAGTGCACCACGCAAACAAGTATCAAGCAAGATCAGAGCGCAAAAATATAAAGTGAATATGAATTTGCGCTAACCACTAAGCCCTAATTCAGCTTGCGGCTTGCTGTGGTCACATATTGGCATGGGCAGTGTAGGAGCATGTGCTGGTACTTACGGCCGCCAATTGCATTGTAGTAGGCTCCACTGCAGAAATATCACTTACCACTAAGCACTAAATGAGCTTGTAGCTAGATATAGTACTCATCCACCAAGCTGCACATCAGCTTGTAACTTGCTTCTGTCGCGGCCTAAATCGGGCAGTGTGGGAGCGCGCCGATACTTGACCGTCAATCACACAGGCGAGCTCTGCCGTGGTATGAAACTAGGTCGAACAGGAGCTCTGTGTAAGCAGAAACTTCAAAGAATCACAGAAACATTACTTACCTAATAAACTCTAATCAGCCCATAACGTGTTGGCATTAAATGCATGACCGGCACATTGCCGGGTACTCCCTAAAATAGACAGCGCAGGAGCAAGGACATGAAAACTCTTTGTAGTAGCCGCCACTGAATATAATCTTTTTGCCACTATGATGGTAGAATTGAACAGAACCACCATAAGAATCAATCAAGTGTACCAATACAGTTACTTAAGTGAGCCAAGAAACTCAGAGCCAGCACCTACGTGTTCAGCCACTCTTTATCAGACAATATAAAGAAACAGGGACAGATTCACAAGCCCCTTGCGCCTCTTTTACGCCGCCGTTGCGTCACTTTTGTGACGCAGTGGCGGTGCAAAAGATGCACCATGCTGGGGGGTATTTACAACGTGACGCATCTCCCAGATGCGTCACGTTGTAAAGCCCTGCGCCAAAAGGAGGCGTTCCATCGCAGGGGGGGGGCATTCCGTGCAGGAACGCCTCCCAAAAGTGGCTGAGTGAAATCTACAAGATTTCACTCAGTCCCTTTTGGGCCCATGCTGGGTCAAAACCGTGCGCCTGCTTGAAACAGGGGTAAGGATTGAAGCAGCATTGTGGAGATAGAGTCCCCCCAAGCCTTGCTGGAGCTGCGTCGCGCTTGCGACGCAACTCCAGCAATGCGCCGCTTTTATGGCACAGATGCGTAACGCATCTGTGCGGTTTTTGCCCCATGGTGTGCCGCATAGTAAATGCGCCGCATCCCGGGTGGCGGAGCTGTCGCGCACAATTACTGGCGCATCCCTGCTGATATTTAGGGATGCGCAAGTAATTGTAAATCTGCCCCACAGTGTCTAAGACATCTTTCCGAAATTACGCTGCAGACTGTGTACTCCACATGACATTGTTGATACTGCCAACACATGATGGTTTTAAAGCCAAATGGTAGCTCATAGCAGGCATAAACCCCTGCAAGCTATTCGTATAGAGCCAATGCATCCAGAGCTTCATTAAGACCTTTCCAAGTACACCCAAGAGCCTAATAAGGTACAAAGCACCTTCATATCCATCGCACTGCTCTAGGTCTAAGCTAGATCGAAGTGGGATGTAATCTCTCCCATATCTGATTCCACTCTGTGTATTGCTCTCACCTGGGTGTGGGGTGTGCAGGCTCCACCTGTACTGGCGCTATACCACCATCTTTTAGCCTCAATGTCACACACTTCTTCACCTTTAGCTGAAGAGAAAGAACTATATATCAGAGTGTCCTACAGCTCAGACATCTCTGAAACCTTGCATGAGGATAAAACACCACCTCCAAGAAGGGGTCAATGGGATTTCCACTGAGCATCATACATAGAGAACCCTATCGCAGGATAACTCTCATCTGCGCCAGCAGCTGACACACCCAACCCTGGTTTCTTGGCCCACAAAAATGATCTCAGAGATGGGAAGGAGCATAAAAGCAGCAAAGAACAAAAAGCATCCCTTAAAAGTGCCAAACAAGATCCTCTGCCA
This sequence comes from Lissotriton helveticus, assembly GCF_964261635.1. Lineage (NCBI taxonomy): Eukaryota > Metazoa > Chordata > Amphibia > Caudata > Salamandridae > Lissotriton > Lissotriton helveticus. The sequence continues at coordinate 795,869,497 of NC_136072.1, forward strand.
TCAAGTCACTGGTCACGCCAAAGCAAACCGAGATAACAACGGCAAAATGAACCTGATCGTACGCAACCTCTCTTCTCTTCAAGAACTGGCACTAAGGTGAACACTGAGCTTCTGCAAACAGAGATCTCAGACATACAAAACAACTTGAAATCACTCACTGCACGTACTACCGGGTACAAATCAAGAATCAGCGTGCTAGAAGACAAAGGTCGCAAAACTAACAAAACAACAAGCCACCGCAAAGCAAATAATCACTCTCTTCAGAACCACTCCTGACCTAGAAAATAGGAATAGGAGATTACTTGAAGGAACTGAGAACCAAGATTGCTTGAAGGAACTGAGAACCAAGCTCCCTCATGTGTCTCTTTCCTAATACAATAGATTCCGCAAACCCTGGATATCAAATTTGAGAGACCATTCGAAATCGAGAGGGCACACAGAGTATCAACCAGACCTGGCCTCCAAAACTCCAAGGCCTCTCATTTTCAGGCTGCTCGATTCCAGTACTCAAAGACTATTTTATTACTCATGAGGAAAATACAATTGCTAACTTGGAATGACAGCAAGATCTGAATCTCCCAGGACTCTGTTAAAGAGACTGTATTTAGGAGGAAAGTATTCCTAGCCTTGTGGAACTCCCCCACAGCCATGAACATCACCTTCTTTTTTATTAGGTCTGACAGATTTAAAATCATTAAAATGGGGAAAAAAAATCTAGGACCCCTCTGAACTCCAATCCTACATTGAAAATCAACAACAACAAGAAATGAATTCCTGATCGACCAGCTCTGCGAACATTTGGAGTCTATTCATGATCACTCTTTATCCAGACAGAGAGACTCAGGGGCAGATCTACCAGATTCTCACAAAGTACGGTGCAGCAGCTGCAAATGCTGCATGAGACAGAGAGAGCGCATTAGAGCGCCATATTTACAGAATTGTGGCACTCTCCTCCACTCTCCCTAGCGCCGGTCTCAGAAATATGCTGCCTTGCACCAGGGACACACCTTTGCACCATGGTGGAAGGGTGTTTCTAGGAGTCTGGCATAGGTTTTGTACTGGAAGGGAACCTTTCCAGTACAATATACCATGCTAAGACTAACTTGACAATTTTCACACATTGTATGTGTGCTTTACAGTGCCGTACACATACAAAGTAGGAAAGAAAAGGAGACATGAAAGCATTTCTCCTTCATAGCACCTATTTTCAAGTAAACAGGGCTTAGGGTCACAAACCTTGGGTGGTTGCATGGGAACGCCCATGCACCACCCACGGTACGCCCTCTTGGCGCTAAGCAATGCAAAGCAGCACTATGAGCTGCTTTGCACTACTGTTATGTTATGTTATGTTAAGATTAATTTTCCAGTACTAAACAATTTTACAGCTGGAAAGTAAATTAGTAAAAAGAACGATTTTGCGTCAATTTGAGCCACTTTTGTGATGCAAACATGATGCGTAAACTTAGTCTTACATCAATATTTAATAAAGAGATAGGCCTATATGACCCCGGCAGTTGATTGTCCTTATCCGCCTTGGGGTTCATGCCCACTAATGACTCATTCATAGGAGGCGGGAGTGCACGATTCTGGAACGCTTCATTATACACCTCCAACATGCGATCCACTATCAGGGGTGCAAATGTCTTACAGAACACTGCCGGTAGGCCATCACCTCCCGGGCTCTTCGCGGAGCTCAGAGATTTTAAGCCTTCTAATACTTCCTCTCTTGAGATCGGTTCATCTTATAATTTACTAACCTCGATATTTGGACAGGGTAGGTTCAGTGTGGTAAGAACTTCTGCTATGTTTTCAAAATCAGGCGCAGGATGTCCTGCATATACTCCCGCCAGGTGATCAGCTAGGGTATCTAAAATCTTCTGCTGACTATAGACCAAGCTTCCATCGGCTGATCTCAACTGCACAATTGGGGATATTGATTTCTCGTTTCTAATCAACTTAGCTAGCAGCGCTTCAGGCTTGTCACCCTCCACATGAAGTCGCTGTCGATGGGAAGCGTTGCCTCCACCGTAGCCAAGTTCCTTTCTAGGACCTTAATGTCCCTCTCAAGTTGCTGTGGAACCCCATAAGTCGTACTAAGACTGAAGCCTCTGATAACCACCTTCATCACCTCCCATTCCACTCCCCTTGTAGATGCCGAGCCCCAGTTTGTCGCTAAGTAATTCACTATCTCTTCCTCCAGCTTTCCCGCGAATGGCAGATCAGTAAGTGCCTCGGTTTCCAAACGCCAGGTAGGAATTGCCGGCCTAGGTCTATTGGTGCGTAGAGACAGAAACATAGGTCAATGATCTGAAATGTATCTCGGTAGATACACAATCGCCTCAACCTTAGGCATCAAGGCCGGCGACAGGAACAGTTGATCAAACCTACTAAACGTGCCAGTCGCAGAGGTATAACAGGAAAATGTCCTGGCGTTTTGGTGTCGGACCCTCCATGCATCAGTCAACCCCAGTACTTTTATGACATCCTGTAGTGCTCCAGACATAACCGGTTTAGTACCAATCCGAGGCAGCTCCCGGTTCATCATCCCATCCAACACACAGTTGACATCGCCTAAAAGGATTAAGTCCCCACCTATGTAGGGAGTCACTGCTGTCATTACGTCACTAAAGAAGGTGTGTGCATCTGAGTTAGGACAATATACATTTATAAGACATATCTTGTGTTCATCAAGTGTACCATATAAGATCACTTAACGTCCCTCTGGATCCAGTACGTGGTGTATATGTTGGAAGGGGATCTCAGGGTACACCCAAATAAGCACCCCGGGCGAATCCCGAGAATGAGGTGGCATATAACTGTCCCCTCCACCTGCGGCGGATATATGGGAGCATGTCCCCCCAAACATGTGTTTCCTGCAAACCTGCTATACCAATTTTATATCGTCTTATGTATGAATGCATCCTCCAACGTTTTTCCAACATTGCCATCCCAGGGATGTTCCAAGTAAGAAATTTGGTCAAATAGGTACCCATAAGGCATACAATTAAAATCAACTCTTCGATACCCTCCCGTTATAGCGGTGTCAGATAGACCGTAGCGCAAGACACCCCAATCCAGACAAAAATACTGTAAACCCTCCTGTAAAAAACAACAAGACCAAAGAAAGCAGGTTGTGCACCCGCAACCCCCCCCTCCCACTGGGCAGTGTAACAGGACTATCCCTCTCACCGTTGTGAAGAGTGAACCATCCCATCCTCCACTCTATACTCCCCCATTCTGAACTCTTAAACAGCATAGTCTAGCAGGAGCACCCCTTAGTCTTATTTGGGACCTTCAGTACCTTTACCCCCAGGCCCTTGTATTAAGAAGTTAGAACCCGCCCCCTCAATGCCGCGGGCCTACCTGCCTGGGCGGGTCCTGAGCCGTGGTGCGTCTCCTCTAGCGTGTCCTCAGGCCTCGAACGCAGCAAGCAGCCAGCCCGGCAGTCCTCCACCCTTCTGCCATAATTATATTACTGCTCCCGGAGTCAAAACCACTCCAGGTGGGCCCTCGCTCCGGGTCTCCGCAGCTCGTCACGGGCTTCTCCTCCGGTTCTCGGATGACGCACTAGGCCTGGAGGCTTATGTAGACGTGATAGATATGTCTAATATGCGTGTATAAAAAGAAATAGTTTTGCGGTAGTTATGAAGAAGTCAGAAACTGGTATATGTTTGTAAGCGGTATCATCATTATATGTTAATAACCAATATCTAGCACATGTTACCATAGTTAAAATACAAACTGTTTTTGCACTGAAATACAAAATTGTACAAATATATTTTATAAACTTTTTTTACAGCACTACGATGGTACAGTCCTGAGGAAGACACACCTGAGTGTCGAAACGCGTAGACAGGAAACCATCCAATAGTTTTTATATTCAATAAATGTTATATGTATGAAATTATGCATATGCTATAATGCTGAGATTTTTTATCATCTGTGTATAATCATGTATCAATTTTATCAAACAGTATGTTGTGTATGAAGAATTAAATTGTATCCCATGTGTAAAAACAGTAGTTGATCATTATTTAATTTGTGCGGCAAATGCCAATTCTCATGTGCTAGTAGGTATTAGAAATTTGCCTGGGTATTCTATTCACATATATGCACTAGGCCTGGAGACCACCCGCTATCGGGGTTGTTTTTGTGCGTGTGGCTGCTTCCTGGAGTCTGGCTCTGGACCCGGGTGACTCTTCCACCCTGTCTGGTGTGTCGGGTGAGGTCGGTGCCGTGAAGGGCACCGCAGGATACTATCGGATGTTGTCGCAGTGGGACGGAGCCCTGAGCAACACGTCTCACTCTGCTATCTTATCGGCCACGCCCCTTCTCAAGCTATTGATGTGTTGATATCTTACTTCTATTGATATGTCAATCTATCAATGTGTGATCTGCTGATGTGTTGATGTCTTATACAATGTAATGATCCTATAATGCCCATAAGGTGTTCATGAATAGAATTATAAACTGACCTTCAGCCCATATGCATGTATCCACATACATATTGACCCTTTACTCACGTACCTTCACCACTTCGGTCCCGCAGACTCCTTTTGCACAGTTACACTCACAGATCTCCAAGCAATAGCACTTCTCTCTTGGACTCATGTGCCCATTACACACCCACCTACATCATACCACATCTTGCACATATTCCGCAAGTCATACAGGTGCACTATCAGTTCACACCTGTACAGACACACGTCTACATTATGACCTAAGGGGCAAGGCCCTCTCCAGTCCTTTCAGAAGACACTAGGGGGATATGTACAAGGAGGTGGCAGAGCGTGTCGTTAGCCTCCTTGGCTTAACGACAGGCTCCGCCACTTCTGAAATGCAAGGCTGCACCATATTTACAAGAATATGGTGCAGCCTTGCGTTTTCCCCTGCAATGGCGCTAAGTTTAGCAACTTAGCACCAACGCAGGCACCCTTGCGAGTGCAAGGGTGTCTGCGTGCAGGGAAGGATTGTTTATGTGTAGGAAGGTGTCCCTTCTTGCACATAAACAATCATAAAATGCCATTCTGCCACTTTCATGTGTGCTGCTTAATGCAGCACACATGAAAATGACAAAATGGCATTTTTTTGTAAAGGTTTGTTTATGCACAGGAAATGAAAGTAGAACCACACTAGGTATATATAGAAAATATATGTATTTATTCTAAACATACCCCTCTAGTCTCTTTATGAGGCTAGAACCAAAAGTACAATACAAGAACTTAAATAGCACACAGTAAATTAGCACAGTATACGTTTTGCCCTAGGGACCTCACAAACCATATACTAAGAAAGTGGTATAAGAACCACGTAGAGCATAGAGACAAGGCTTAGAGCCTGTAGAACCACTGGGGCAACCAGGAACCACCCAAGGTAGGGATGCAGGAGACCCACGGGGGATGCGTGCAGTATCTAAACACAGCCGCGAATCACCATTGACTTTTATGGAGGAAATTCAAGTTACAGTTTTAAAGTTTAAGGACACTTAGGAGTGGACTGTGGTGAAACCCCTTTAGAACTAGACACTTCGAGAGTCAAGACCCACAGGGGCACCGATGTACTCGTGTTACCTCACCCAGGGAAGCCGGGTGCATGGGTGTTTTTTCGTGTCAGGTTCGTCGTCGATTCCAATGGAGAGCTGCGAAGAAGTGCTGCAGGCAACCAGAGGAAAAGTGTCCGGATGGATCCAAGGGTGGATCAGAGATCTGAAGAACCTGAAAGCAGAGGGGACAGAGTCTGGGTCACTAGCCAGTGACCAGGATGGCGACAAGAAGAGGTCAGCCGATGTCGGGTGCTTTCAAGTGAAGTAGGTGAAGCTTGACTCTTCAGCCACGAGGACCAGGAGGTGTCGAAAATGACCAGGAGCTGGATTTGAGCTGTCCCACAAAGGATGTCGAGTGCTGCAGTGCCGGTATCCTAATTGAACCCAACAAGCCCTGGCAACAGCAACCCACGCAAGATGACAAGATTAGCTTTGGTACAGACCAGCAAGGTCTGAGGGACTTACCCTTTGTAGGGGAGTCAGGGCACGTCTGGAGCAACCAGGAAAACCCAATAAATAAAGGATTGTCCTTCGTGGGGACCCACCAGTTGACAGACTAGGAATCGCGAAGGCACCTCAAGCTGAAATGCTGAAAGCGTCCCACGGAACACTCGTGGAGTGTAGGCCCACAATCTTCAATGCAAAAGGTGCTCAGGACTTGGACTACAAGTAGCCGAATGGACAACTTCGGGAAAGCTCGGGTAGTTGATGCACTAGTAAATGTGCAGGATGTCCAGGAGTTCCGGTCCCACATCTCTTGTGATAGCTACAGGTCTTAGCTTTGCTGGAGACTCGTTTTAGCCTTGGAGATATCTGGAAGTCCATGTCCTGTGTTGCAGATTCTTCGGGATCCGGCGGGAGCCTAAAAAATGCAGACCAGCAAGATGCTTCTTTGGCGCCTGTTTGAACAGGGGAGTCACTCCTTGACCCCAAGGGAGATTTCTTCCATCTTTCAGTCGATATGGAATGTCGAAGGTCCAAGATTTATGTTTCAGAGTTTCGTCCAGGGTAATCTAAAGTCCTAGGGACTGGGTTCCTATACTTATACTAAGTTTAGGGGTTGGACTAACTCTAGGGTCCCACCTATGGGAGGACCTGGGGAGGGGGTGGTTAACACCTTCCCCTTTGTCCAGTTTCGTGCCAGAGCTGGGGCTGAGTGCCCCAGCAACCGGTTTGAACTGGTGTTGTATAGCGTTTTAGGACCCTAGTGTAATTTTCCTGATTCATACCCTTATATAGGTATAAAATACCGTATTCTTATATAGGCAAAGAAATCATAACCCTATTAAAACATAGCTCAAGTAGTCCTAATACGGCTTGGCAACTTCCACCAGTTCCGAAAATCTACAACGATTTCTTGGAAAAACCCGCCTTCAGCAGTCAGGGACTTCCCCCTGTATGAATATTAAGTTATCCAAGAAATCATGGAGTTTTCAGAGAATTAAGTCTCTGATGAGGTTCTTATGTCCAATCTTACGTCAAACTCGGCACCTTCACGGTATAAATATGCCCACACTTGTCCAAACAAACACACGGTGGTTTGGAGCAGTTCGACTATCTACTTGCCTGACTCGCCCTGCTGCAGCAAGTGCCAAAGGAAGCCGACCCTCCAGCTGACGCATTGAGAGACGCTGTCTTTTCTCTTGTCGAGAAATCCAGCTCCGGTGTTTCCAGGCTACCCTTGCGGGTTGCTGGGAAATCGAGTCCTGAGAGAGAGATACAAGACCTCCTACATTCTAAAACCAAGGTACGGAGCTGATTAGACCCTAAGAGAATTCTTGGAATAGATTCTTGGCAAATAAAACTAAAACTAGGCTACACCTCACTTACTTCTTCCCTTGTACTAGACCTAGGTTAGGTACACCGGGGTAGGCGTATTTTAGAAGCACCAGTTGAGTACTTTTAGTCATTATTTATCACTGTATGTATTTTATGCATTTTATGTATCTTATGGCTTAGAAACCATATCATGCTTTTACAGTACTATTTTATAATACTCTTCGCATTATATACTCTGTACTTTACAGCCAGCATTACGATTGCAGCAGTTAATTTCTTATGCTTGAGAAAGAAGACTGTTCAATAAATACCTTTGATTGAAAACGCCTGTCTCTCTATTTCTCTGCACCTCTGGTGAAACGATTTTGGAAAGACAAAGGTCCTAAACTTTTTGATGCAATACAAAATAATGAGCACAGACTTAGAATAAGGACTGTGTATCTTTTTTCTCCAATGTCCAGCCGGACGGAGGAGTGTTTATTTCATAAGGTTAAGTAAAAGATTTCAGGATAAAAGTGAAACAAAATGATAACTGGGCACAAGCCTGTACCAAGTAAGAAAGGAGAAAACAAAACACGGGGGAATTTTTTTAATAAATAATAACAGGCAAACAGATTGGAGGAAAAGGTGGCTTACAATACAATGTAATCTTGTGTAAGCTCAAACCAACAGTTACTGCACTACATATTACACAATCGAAAGAAGCAGTACTGTTTAAACAGCTGACGTGACGTTTCGATCCCTATCTCCAACAATTAATTGGGATCATCTTCAGGACTAACAAAATTACTTTTTGCCTGATTGTTTGTATAAAAGCCTGTGCACTAATTTGTAGTGCAAGCACGGCGTAGGCAAGATAATAATTGCAGGAGGTTCGATCTGAACCGCCGGGCCGGTGGCCGGAGGCGGCTTCTATCACGGGATATTTGCGCCTAAGGAAGCGACAGTGGCGTTCCTTTCAGTTAGTAGGCAGCCTTTGGAAGTTTAAAAGCGTCGAGCCACGAGTGTGGGTAGGCTTAGAGGAGGCCGCTGCGCGATGGGGCGATCCAAATCATACTGATCCGCAATGGGATCACGGAAAGCGGGCGTTTGGGTCCCGTCCGGTCAGCGTGATAGCTGGTACATCAAAATTAATTAATTATGCTTGAGAAAGAAGACTGTTTAATAAATACCTTTTATTGAAAACGCCTGTCTCTCTATTTCTCTGCACCTCTGATGAAACGAAGCATGCACGATTGACTGAGTGAAATAACTATCTATTGTTTCCGCGACTCTAGAGATATATTTCTTATTCTTAGGGAACAAAGTTGTCGTGTCTTAAGCGGTTGTCAGAAACTAATCCCTTCTTGTTTATTCGAGAAAGTTTCTAGTGACCTCTGAGCTAGCTGGCACACACACAATTAAGTTTAGTATATTCGGCAGAGACCTAGTTGACTTCAGTCCTACATCTAAACTACAGGATACACTATTCCAATGCGCAGAGTCTATTGGGAATATAGGAACTAAACTACATGGTGCCCAACGTTTGGTAAGGCGATAATTTAACGCTAGATACTAGAGTAACTCAGTCGTGCTTTTCACACAGACCCCTTTTTACCGTAAAATATTCCAAAAGACGTCTGGAGTGGGTTAAAGGATATAATATCCGCTTTAAACTGAGTAGGACGAAAAAATCCTATGTATTAGTTTATAGTTTGTTTAACGTTGAAGGATACAGTGTTCCAAAATATTGTGCACCTAATCTTTGTTTCCTTGAAACTTGTTCTGCCACACTTCTACCCAACAAACATGACGGATAATGACGAAAAGTTAGAGAGAGTTGCAGCTGCCGCTCAGGCAGTTTTGGATGACACAAGTCTCCAACAAAATGACCTGGATGCTATACTCATCCCGGCAAATATAAGGAAAACCATTACTATAAAACGTATAGAAAATGGAATATCACCAAGAGGTGGTAAAGTAATATTTGTTATAGAGGCACATGAATATCGGCAGACAGAGGTATTCTATTCATGGATTCTGTTTCCTGCAGCAAATGCAGCAACACACGAGTTCCACTACTACAAATTAGAGGAACCACCAGCGGAATACGTTCCTTTCGAGGACGTTGAAATTCCACTAACTTACCAAGAGCATCAGCTCTGGTTTAATGGCGCCCTACAATATCAAAATCCCATTACCAGGCTCGGTCCACCAGGTAGACCAGGAGCCACATGGCCGGTACTAGCCAGCTATACACCACATCAATGACAGCTCCTGAATTGTTAGCTCAGCTAAAACAGCTGATTAAAATACACAGGCAGTTGGTTCAATATGTCATGCGGACATTAACAGTCCAACCAGCTGTAAGAATCCACAGCACACCCCTCACCAGGGGAATACAAACAAAATGACACCACAGACTATACAGCCAGTCATTGGTAAATTGCCTGCAAAACGAGAACAATTTCCGTTCTGGTTAGCACCAAAAATTACTCAAATAGAGGCAGTATTCCCTGATAGTACACCTCATGAGAAACACAGGATTCTGACAATCTGTTTACCAATGGGGATTGCACCACACGTAGGGGACTGCGACACCTGGGATACAGTCTTTGCTTCAATCTACACAAAAACACATGGTGTCCCGTCTATGGCGGTAATACCAGACGTTCTAAGACAGATTCAAAATTAATACGGTCCAGAACCGGCCTTAAATCTGGGTATGAAATTACTGAAGGATTTCAAACAGATCTCGGCTATACTATTAGCCAACATTAAAGGTGAAGCAGCATCAGTGGCGATCCGCCAAAAACTAAAAGAAACAGATATTACTGAGGAACCGTATGAGCGTGCCAGAATTATTGAAAAATCCTATGAAGAATTAGGTAGAGATAGTTTGGGTGGGAAACCATTAAAACCCCAACTAACTGAAAATCCTGAAAAAGTTTTTATCAAAAACACTCTCACTACTTCAAAGAAGAAGTGGGAAAACACTAAACAGACGCTTCCTAGAGAGAAGCGTTCACAATCCAGAGGAAGGTCTCCTCAACAGGAGCCCTCTGAAAAAAGATATAACCTTGGGAATAGGGATACTTTGAGAAAACCTGATAGATATCAAGATAATGATACACGTTCCTCTCGTACCTTTCAGACTTCCTCGCAGAAATCCGAAAGAAGAGGACGTTCAGAACAAAAAGAAGAACGAGTGAAGTCCAAAGACGAACAGCACGTTCCAAAAAATAAGAAAAGCCAATTTCCAAAAACAAGGTAGCAAGTCTAAAGATCAGACATGTCGAGGATCTTGAGGACACAACTCAAAAACGAGGAGTGGGCCCAAACAATGCTAGACAGCGCAGCAGAGGTAACCATAGCTCGCAAGATCCTGAAGGATCATCTGGAGACAGTGGACTTGAATGAAAGCATCCAAGTTGAAACTGCAGATACCAGGGTTAGTGTACCACATAAGTTATATGAAGTAACACTCCAGATGGAGGGTGACAAACGAAGAAAAATTAGAGCCCTGTTTTGAGAGAAGCTCTCTAAGGGTTATGACATCCTACTAGCTGAACAAGACTGGCCACCTGAATTTGTCAGGGAGTGCCCACATGGCGAAGATATACTTATGCCAGCCTTCTCAAATCACATTCCAATTCATAATAAAATACACATATGCTAGGAAATGGGCTGTAGCCCAGGCCCCAGCTCTATACAAAAATCATGTAGGATATGATGAGGATTCCCCTCACCATAAAATCCAGTTGAAAACTCAACCAACAATGCAAAGGCAATATCCTGTAAAACAGGAAGCTAAAAATCAGGTCAGGGAGATTTTAAATCAACTTGAATACCATGGGGTGATTGAAACATGCACCTCATCAATGAATAATCCTTTGTTTCCTGTCTCCAAACCAGACAATTCATATAGTCTAGTTTTGGATTACAGACATCTAAACTCTTGTTCCAAAACCTTTTCAGTACAAAATTCACATAGTGCAGCACTGATGAATAACATTGTGCGCAAAAAATATAAAACTACATTAGATATCTCAAATGGTTACTTTTGTCAAAACATAGCACCTAAAAGCAGGTATTTGACCGCTTTCTCCATAATCTGGGCACAGCGACAATTTTGCCGTCTCCCCCAAGGATTCAAGAATAGTCCAGGGTTATTTTCAGCCAGAGTAACGGAGTTACTACAAACATACGATGATGAGGCATTATCCTATGTCGATGACATCTATCTTACAGATGATGATTTGGACGTGCACTTGAAAAGAGTGAACACCATAATACTTGGGTTTGCTTCTGAAGGGTATAAATTCAATTTCAAGGAATCACGAATTGCCCACCTCAACGTCCTATGCTTAGGCTACGAGTTATCAAGAGAAGAGAAAAGCCTGGCAGTTAACTTTCTAGAGAAATGTGCGCTGCTCCAACCTCCAAAAACGCTGAAAAACTTACAGTCAATTCTAGGTTTCCAGAACTTCGGAAGAACTTATGTTCTAAATTACGCAGAAAGGGTTAAACCTCTCTACGAACTAATCAAACCTGATTTCAAACCTACTAATTGGACACAAAAACACACAGAAATTTTGCGTTCAGTGCAAACAGACGTGTTAGCAAAAACAGAGTTACAAACACGCGACAACGTGCGTAACCTAGTGATCCGAATCATCCCAGGGAGATGCGTATTCACATACCTAACCTTTAACGAAGGTGAGACGGTACCAATAGCATACAAGTCACACTTGTACACACAAGCTGAAATGAAATTCACTTCAACAGAAAAAATACTGACAGCGGTTCAGACTGCTGTAGCAAAAGAAAGAGCACTCGCACAGGGTAAACGCATAAAAATCGTTACACCTGTACCTGCCTTAGATGCAGCGACAAAGGCAAGCATTCCAAATGCTAAAGCTTTAAATCCGAGATGGATATACAATGGGTTAATTCTCTTGCTGCAACAGACGTTGAATACGTTTTTGATCCCTACTTGAAGACACAAGAATTCCTACAATACGAATTAGAATGTCATCTGCCGACTGAAATTCTGCCACTTGAACATTACGTCTGTATAATATATATACAGACGGATCAGCACAACCCGCAATTGGGGGTAAAGAAGCTTATAGTGCTGCGTGCGTGATTGTTAAAGGTCGCTGGCGCAAAGGTAAATTCAGACCTATGGTCACTAAAACTAAATCACTTGGAGACTGTACAGCTCAGCAAGCGGAACTACAGGCATTCAAGATGGCGCTTGAAAATACCGATCGCGAATTCCCCGCCCTGATAGTGTGCGATTCGTATAACTGCGTCAGAAATTATAATGAATATCTGCAGACCTGGGTTCAAAATGGTTTCAAAAATACAAAAGGTGGAACAATAAAGCATAAAAAGCTTTGGGAACAAGTAGTTCTTTTGCAAAAAGAACTGCAAAAGACTCACGTGATTCATACACTGAGTCATCAGCGTGATGGCGTTCACGTTGAAGGGAATTCATTGGCTGACGAAGCCGCAAAAGCAGCTGTACAAACGGCTTCCGTAGCTGCAATCACTCGTTCAAAAACGAAAATAGACGGTGAAACAATGCTAGCAGTCAAAGCCTCAATGGAAGGTAGCTATGCAGCATTACCTGTAAACTATTCACTCGCTAATACATACATAATTGATGCAAACTCCGTTCCTTTTGCTTGAATCCCTGGAGTGGGGGACAGAGTAATTCCAAACAGGAACCAGAGAGATGCTTTGGTTCACGAAGCACATATGGGAAAGGGTCTGAGACATAAAGGGATCTTAGAATCTCTAATAGAATTAGAAAAGATGTACTGGTGGGCGGGAATGAGCATTGAAGTTTACAAATTCGGAATTAACTGTGACACCTGTTACAAATATCATAGCTTCGAAAACCACCAGGTACCTGACTACAGTATAGCCAGCCCAGTACAGACACCATTGTTAGACAGCATTAGACTATCTACACGCAGACGTCACTATAGACGAATGAGGTCCCAAAACTGTTAGGACAAGATTCATTTGGATGTTGCCCCAGCTCTCGGCTGACGCCAGAACTGTTATAAAAGATTTGTGAGTCTTTATCGGCACATACACAATCGGCACGCTACATTCTGACCAGGGTCCTGTGTGTAGCTCTCGAGCTTACAAGGAGGCCATGGCCAGCTTGGGCATTGCATGGCAGTTTTCGAGTCCCTTCCATCCTGAGGGAAATGCGGTAGTGGAAAGAAAAAAAACGTTACATAAAGCAATCTATACCACCTAGGGTATTAAGTTTGGGTGACGGGTGGGTCAAACATCTAAATAGTGTCCAAAGAAGTCTTAATAATCTGCCAAGAAATTCTCTGGGGGGAATCACTCCATATGAATTATTATTTGGTACTAGAATGCTTATCCAGGACCTTGATTGTCACACTTCAGTGGTGGAACAGAAACCCTTTGATATCAAAGACAGTTTGGCTGTTTTACAGGACTTAAATGAAACAAGAAGAAGTCTGAGTAACACAACACAAAAGCCGACGACCACTGAAGAAAAAAAACACCTGTCCCAGCAAGACCTGCCTGGATTCCAAAGATTGGGTAACAAGTCAGGGAAAAGATTGCGGTGAAGAAGGAATTTGGGCCTTCTTATAGAAAAGCAGTACCTGTCTTAGCAATTCTTGGAACAAGATCAGTGTTACTACCGCCGCTTTCTGGTAAAAGGGAGAACAGAACAGTATCAATTGACCTGGTAAAACCACATCATGTAGCCAATAATAAGTAGTAGGCCCAGTGGACTCCTAAGATGTAGCAGATGACCAAATCTTGCTACAATCCAAGGGGTTCAAACTGAAAGACTTATCACCTTTGATAAACCTGCAGTAAGAAAAGAAGGACTAAGCAACAGAGCAATGGAACTTGTACCTCTTGAAACCCAAATAACAGTTAGTCAAGAAACTCCTGTCTACAATGATGTAGCATCTGACTATACTAACATGTCAAAGGAGGAAGCAACTCCAGTGATTTCAAAGAATCCGGATGCGATACCAACAATTGACAGAACTGCCTCTGGCTATTTTATGAACTTTGATAACTTTTCTGAGGATCCCAGTGAACATGAAACAACGCCAGTTAATAAAACTTTGAAAGAAAAAATAACAGAACTCTTTCATCAACTTGAGAAAACATATCTGGTTTTGCCATGGGTTGAATTTTGGATAGGATTAGGCGTACTTTTTCTACTACTATGGCTCATTCTTGTTTTAAGTTTGAGACAAATGATAGATGAAAAATACAGTACAATGGACACAGCAAGTAAGAACATCAACTTGCTCCTCCAACCTTACAAATCATCTCATCGTGAGCGAAGAGACCTGTCATCAGTAAACATCACAGCCATTCCTATACCTGGGGGTATTGCATGGGACGCAACTGATTATGACATTTTGGGCCCGGTGGAACTGTTGAGAATTCTACACCAGTTCAAGGTTTCTTTAAGTGATTTTGTTTCATCAAGCACCTTTTCAGGTGATTGGGACTTTTTGAAACTGTTAATAATATGATGTCAGACTTAGAAATGTCAGCAAAATTTCAAAAACATGAACACTTAGAAGGTTCAACAAGTTATGAAGAACTGTATTGTTATAATCATTTTTAGTCACCATTATTTGCACAAATCTGTAAATCCTAGACATGTTTTTACTTATAATCAATGGGAACATTGTCCAACACCACCAAAAGGCAGCTCTAAAACATTTTATGGGAAATTTCCATACTTTTCAGGTTTTAATGTCACAAACCCAGAGGCGTTTTATTTAAATAATGTGAATAAGAAAGGAATGAAAACAATGTTGACCAATACTAAACAAATTTATTCTGCAAACTTTTATGCTCAGCTGTCTACATTAGGTTTTAACTTTTGGAAAGACAACATTGAGACAAAAACTGTCTGGGGCACAAAAGAATGGCAGGTGCAGGGTTTAGAAGCCTTGTTCAGAACCTGCATTATACCAGAACAAATTATATTTTTGAATGACACTGTTCAACAAACATCTTGTCTTGGCATGGCTAAGATAATAGATTTAAACACACCGTCCATACCTAAAGCCCCACCTGACAGAATTAGCATTGCAGATGAGGAGGTAAACGTAAAACAAATTTTAAAACACAACAGAACCAATCCTGATTGGAAACAATGGTTAATCTGGCCCATAGACACGAATAACTGTCAAGATAGATTCCTGAACAAAACAGAAGGGTTCAAAATGAATAGGCCAGATCCAAGGTACTCCCAGAGACAACATCCAGGGATAGTCACCACATACAGTGTAGGAAAACTATGCCTTGATTGGCTACAGACATCCACACTCCCAGAAATTAAACAACACTTGACTTTACTTAAAGATGACGTTGACTTGCAAGACTTCTTACTCGGGCCTCGCAAACAACGACAAAAAACATTTCATACACGCCGGTATATACGCTGCGTACAATGAAGCTTGGAAAATAACACAAATGGAAACTGCAGAAAAATACGACAAATTGATCGTATTAATTTAGAGAAAGCACTCTCTGTAGTGAACAATGGGTTAACGACTCTGTCCTCCAGAATGTATTCTTTGGACAGCATTATATCATCTGCCATTGACATAATAGAACAGTATTTTCTAATGTTACAACATGGCCAGTCTCAATTGCGTTCTATAATGCTACTAGGCTGGACATTACAAAATCTCCGTTCAGGCTATGTGCCATGGCGTCTAATCAATACTACGTCATTGTTTACTGTGCTTAACCTTACAGATAAACAAATCTCTTTGGCACAAAGAGGAGCAGACTATACGGTGCTGAGCATTGAAAAACTGGAAAGATTACCATTGACAGTTTCTGAGAAACCTGTCATTGAATGGATAATACATGGCACCATCTCAATACCAGTGACGATTTTCCAATTTCAGTATTGTCTACAGCACATACCAGCAGGCCTGTATGAAAGGTTGGGTAAAGGATACATTAAGTCAACCTGGAATTTACCATATACACACAAATGTTGGAGTGGGGGAAAGGAGGTATTTCTTAGTACAAAAAATTGTAAAAACTCACTAAGCGGTACACTTTTATGTAAAGGTATTAATTTACATGGAGCCTGAGAAGGTTCTTTAAATAACCTTTCTTGTCACATGCATGGTACACCAGCGGCCGTGATAGAACCAATTTTTAGGCAGCTTTCCAATGGGAGCTACGTTATGCTTAATGATCACAGCTGTTGTGGCATGTTGCCAGGAAGAGCCTATCTGGTTAGTGTGTCAGCCAGGGTCACTTGTTGTATGCAATTATTGTATCCAAAGACTACTACAGATAGGGAGACGGCGTTATGGACTTCACTGAATATCTCTTCTATACAAATTGATACTTTAAGCAGAATGAAAACCATTCTTTTACAAAAAACGGTGCCACTGACCTCGTCTAGAGAAATGTATGATCTGCAAGGTGCAAGGACTTCTGCAGAGATACATACACCTTATTATCAACAAACTGCCCAGTACATTTCTCAGAAATGTTAGGTCAAATCTTAAACATGTCTGAAACCAGTGGCATCGCACATTTATTTAAGACGATCTTTTTGGGACTGTTAACACCATTCGAAGCAGTCCTTGGCATTTTTCCAAATTTCGTGCACTCTGTGTTCGGCGGTCTGCCTCTCATTTTGGGACTCGTAGCAGGAATTCTATTTTTATTTTTCCTGCTCCGATATGGCAAGTCCAGTCACCAACGATACCCAGACTACCATGGAACAAGCTCTCCTAGCCATACGGTATTGTGACAGAATTACACAGATTCTTGGCTAGGCTCGTTTAAGAGATCTGAATACCACTTGGTTCCTTTCATTCAGACCAATCTGGCAAGATTGCATCTTACCTGTTCTACGATGCCTGCTTTGCGGAGAAGAATGCGTGTTAGACATCTGTCTTACACTTCCATCAACACTGCCAACTGATGTTGACGACTTGCTAAGTCCAGTAACAACTCATGCATCATGTTGCCCCCGACGGCTGTCAATCCTGATGACGGCATTCATTGAATTCTCACCAGCAAATCCAGCGCTTGGTGAGGTACGTGGAACAACAGGCACACAGGTACCATCTACATCGAACATTGCTAATGCGACTGACGCTGACGGCGATGTGTCACATCTATGCACATTTGATCTACTTGAAGAAGTAGTTCCACTTTCACCAACTATGGTAGACAGTTTCTTTGCCAGCTTAGATGATTTGATGTTTTCTCCCGACTCCGAGAATAACTTTTGAAAGTGCACACAGCATTCCATGAACTCTGAAATTCGGCCTTCTGTTTTCCAAAACAAACCCTCTAACATGGGAACTCTATGTTTATACAATCTACATTTGAAAACTTTTTTCTCTTCATCCCAGAATAGACCCTTTTCACTTGGCACAAAGTAATCTGCTTAAAGTAGAACTATTCTTAGAGATCAAGAGATTCATTTGATACCTCCTATAGACAAATGTTTGGCATTACCTCATAAAAACGTTAACTGTTTATATATTATGCTATGGAATGGTCTCGACCTTTTTCTTCTGTAAATTTAGAGCCCTTTCATAACTGTCATTTCATGTTTCATTTAGATAGCATTTTTTAATGACAGCCATTGCTTGTAAAATGCGTACAACACAAATACTCATGTATGTGTATAAACCATGTTTAATGCATTTCATGTATTTTGGGCGGGATTATGAACACATGCTTTAGTTATGTTTCTTATGCTTATAGATTTAGTCATATTCGACATAATACGTGGAGTGGGTGTTGTATAGTGTTTTAGGACCCTAGTGTAATTTTCACGATTCAAGCCCTTATATAGGTATAAAATACCGTATCCTTATATAGGCATAGAAATCATAACCAAATTAAGACATAGCTCAAGTAGTCCTAATATGGCTTGGCTACTTCCACCAGTTCTGAAAATCTACAACGATTTCTTGGAAAAACCCGTCTTCAGCACTCAGGGACTTCCCCCTGCATGAATATTAAGTTATCCAAGAAATCATGGAGTTTTCAGAGAATTAAGTCTCTGATGACGTTCTTATGTCCAATCGTACGTCAAACTCGGCACCTTCAAGGTATAAATATGCCCACACTTGTCCAAAGAAACACACGGTGGTTTGGAGCAGTTCGACTATCTACTTGCCTGACACGCCCTGCTGCAGCAAGTGCCAAAGGAAGCCGGCCCTCCAGCTGACGCACTGAAAGACGCTGTCTTTTCTCTTGTCGAGAAATCCAGCTCCCGTGTTTCCAGGCTACCCTTGCGGGTTGCTGGGAAATCAAGTCCTGAGAGAGAGATACAAGACCTCCTACATTCTAAAACCAAGGTACGGAGCTGATTAGACCCTAAGAGAATTCTTGGAATATATACTTGGCAAATAATACTAAAACTAGGCTACACCTCACTTACTTCTTCCCTTGTACTAGACCTCGGTTAGGTACACCGGGTTAGGCGTATTTTAGAAGCACCAGTTGAGTACTTTTAGTCATTATTTATCACTGTATGTATTTTATGCATTTTATGTATCATATGGCTCAGAAACCATATCATGCTTTTACAGTACTGTTTTATAATACTCTTCGCATTATATACTCTGTACTTTACAGCCAGCATTACGATTGCAGCAGTTAATTTCTTATGCTTGAGAAAGAAGACTGTTCAATAAATACCTTTGATTGAAAACGCCTGTCTCTCTATTTCTCTGCACCTCTGGTGAAACAAAGCATGCACGATTGACTGAGTGAAATAACTATCTATTGTTTCCGCGACTCTAGAGATATATCTCTTATTCTTAGGAAACAAAGTTGTCATGTTTTAAGCGGTTGTCAGAAACTAATCCCTTCTTGTTTATTCGAGAAAGTTTCTAGTGACCTCTGAGCTAGCTGGCACACACACAATTAAGTTTAGTATATTCGGTAGAGACCTAGTTGACTTCAGTCCTACATCTAAACTACAGGATACACTATTCCAATGCGCAGAGCCTATTAGGAATATAGGAACTACCCTACACTGGGAAATGCATGGGACACCTTGTGTGCCCCAGGCAGTGTCTGAAAAGCATTCACTGAATGCAACTTACCCTGCTCCAATACACTAAAGCCTGTCTGGGGAGATGCTGGCACCTCCCTGGACAAGAAACCTATTGTCTAGGCCTCCCCTGCTGGAGTTTCGTCCAGCAGCAGGAGGTCAGACTTGTGTCTGCGGCAACAGCATCCATTTTGTGATGCTGAGGCTTAACCACCCGGTCAAAAGAAGGAACATTATAGAATATTGTCATAAACTGAGAGGGGATATTCTCCTGCTTCAAGAGACCAGAATAGATGAAGATATTGCCCAAAACCTCCTAAATAACTGGTACTCAGAACTGGCTTGCTCCCCTGACTCTGTCATAAAGAATGGAGTTGTCACTGTCTTTGTCAGATCCACAAGCATTAAAGTAATTAAGAACATACATGATTCAAATGGTCCATGGGTCATTTTAAAAATCACCAAGGATAACCAGGAGATCTTTATCGTCAACATTTATGTACAAATGACAGACTCCCCCACATTTTGGGTAGACCTTAACAAAAGGTTAAATGAAATGCCAAATGGGTCAAACATTTTAATGGGTGGGGGTTTTAACCTCCCAAAGGACTTAGTGCTTGATAGATTATCCCCTTGCAAATTTAGACAGGGAAAATCCCATATGCACTGCTCACAAACGAAACAAAAATATGGAGGCTTTTCAACCCAGCAGGTAGCAAATTTACTTTCTACTCTAACCCACATAGTTCCCATCCAAGGATGAACCATATCCCGACTAATTAAAAACGGACTCCTTCCTGCTCTAATCCCAGGATTGAACCCCTCATTATTTCTGATCACGCCTGAATTTCAGTAGACATCACATTAAGCACTATTCAAAACCCTGAAAGAATATGGCGTCTCCATGACACCCTATTAAGCGACCCCACATCCAGAGAAGAAATAAACTCTGCAATTGTTAGCTACTTCACAGAGAACGCCTCCCCGAACATATCTCCAGAAACCCTCTGGGAAGCAATGACAGCTACAATCAGGGGTAGAATGATTAGTATCATGACCAACAAAAATAAAACAGCCAACAAAACTCTGGTGGAACTCAAAACTAAAGTTAAGCAACTTGAATGCCTCCTTGACTCCAAACATTCAACCGACACAATTAACAAACTCAAAACCCTCAAATACCAATATTATTAACTAATAAGCAAGAGGTCATATATAGCTAAACACTAACAAAGCGAAAAAAAGTTGGACATTGAACAAGGTCGGGACGTTCCTTAGCCAACTACCTAAAAGTGAAAAGCCTGTGTTCCTCGATTATTGCAATCAAAAACAAAGCAGGGAAAACAGTAACTCAGACTAAGAAGATAGCAAGCTGTTTTGCTTAGTACTATAACAAACTCGACAATTCTATTTGGCAACCAAATACTGAGGATTGTTAAAAATACCTCAGAGACAATAATCTTCCCACAATTACAAAAAAGTAGAACAACTTCTGTTTCAAACCTTTTGAAACAGAAGAGATAGATAAGGAGATCAACGCGCTTAAAATAAAGAAAGCTCCTGGACTGGACAGCTTCATAGGCCTCATTTACAAAACGTTCCAACCACTGCTAACACCACACCTAAAGTCCCTCTTTGACTTTTATGGCTCCAAAGGCACAACTGGCCTGAATTTTACAGAGGCGATAATAACAGTTATCCACAAAGACAATAAAGGCCCTCTATACACAATAAATTAAAGACCGATCTGCGTACTTAATGTAGATTGTAAACTATATGCAAAACCTTTGGCGCAGGATTGGAGAAATGAGTCCTATCAATAATACATCCCTCCCTAACCGGCTTTATAAAGGGACTAGCAGCCCGTCCCGACGTTGTCCGGGTATGAATTGCTGCTGGCCAGTAGTATATTGTTTTGTAGGATTTCGTTTTGATAGCATTTCTTATCTGTGACAGGCCTGTGAAACGCTCCGATTCACAGTGCACTGCTGATGCACTTAAGAGTGCGCGTTCAGTAGTGTGTGAACTCGACTTTCCCTACTTTATTTTTCCTTGCAATATTATATAGCGCAAACTCGACAACATGGCATGAGCACAATTTACATTACAGAAGAACACATTCATTTGTGGTAGGCACAAAGCGATTTGCCTGGACTCACAGGATGTTGAGCTGATGCCGAGATTAGAACGTAGCTCCCCAGCTCTAAAGTTCGCAATTCTAGAACTTGTGGCGGGAGGTGTGTCTAAAAGTGTATGTCGGTGCTGGCCATCAATGAGAGAGACCTGTGCATTTTTCAAATGGGTGGTGAAAAAATATGAGTATGTTGCTGGAGATGTGGGCCGCCGTGACACCAATGTACTTACCGGGGAGGGTAAACACCCATTATTCCGCAACTTTCTTTCCGCATACCATCACTCCGCATACTTTCATTACGAAAGTACCATGACTTCGCAATGCCATTATAACGCATGGCATTACATTTTATATGCTTTAACCACACATACATTTACAACGAAATTCGTTGTAAATGCATGAATGGTAAAAGCATGTTTTTTTTAATGCTTGGATAAGGTAAGGATGGGTGTAGGGGTATATATTTTGGGGTACTGAGGTATATGTTTTGGGGTGTTTGGGTATTTTAAGGGTTCAGATATAGTTTTGGGTTATGGGATACAGAGGTAGTTTTAGGGTTTAGGGATAGGTATGGGTTTTGGGGTACAGGGGTATTTTTAGGGTTCAGGGCTAGGTTTGGGTTTTGGGGTATAGGGGTATTTTTAGGGTTCAGGGGTAGGTTTGAGTTTTGGGGTACAGGGGTATTTTAAGGGTTCAGGGCTAGGTTTGGGTTTTGGGGTACAGGGGTATTTTTAGGGTTCAGGGCTAGGTTTGGGTTTTGTGGTACAGGGGTATTTTAGGGTTCAGGGGTAGGTTTGGGTTTTGGGGTACAGGGGTATTTTTAGGGTTCAGGGCTAGGTTTGGGTTTTGGGGTACAGGGGTATTTTTAGGGTTCAGGGCTAGGTTTGGGTTTTGAGGTACAGGGGTATTTTAAGGGTTCAGAGCTAGGTTTGGGTGTTTGGGTACAGGGGTATTTTAGGGTTCAGGGGTGGTTTTGGGGTACAGTGGTATTTTTAGGGTTCAGGGCTAGGTTTGGGTTTTTGGGTACAGGGGTATTTTTAGGGTCCAGGGGTAGGTTTGGGTTTTGAGGTACAGGGGTATTTATAGGGTTCAGAGCTAGGTTTGGGTTTTGGGGTACAGGGGTATTTTTAGGGTTTAGGGATAGGTTTGGGTATGGGGTACAGGGGTATTTTAGGGTTCAGGGGTAGGTTTGGGTTTTGGGGTACAGGGTTATTTTTAGTGTTCAGGGCTAGGTTTGGGTTTTGGGGTACAGGGATATTTTTAGGGTTCAGGGCTAGGTTTGGGTTTTTGGGTACAGGGGTATTTTTAGGGTTCAGGGGTAGGTTTGGGTTTTGAGGTACAGGGGTATTTATAGGGTTCAGGGCTAGGTTTGGGTTTTGGGGTACAGGGGTATTTTTAGGGTTTAGGGATAGGTTTAGGTTTTGGGGTACAGATGTATTTTAGGGTTCAGGGGTAGGTTTGGGTTTTGGGGTACAGGGTTATTTTCAGTGTTCAGGGCTAGGTTTGGGTTTTGGGGTACAGGGGTATTTTTAGGGTTCAGGGGTAGGTTTGGGTTTTGGGATACAGGGGTATTTTAAGGGTTCAGGGCTAGGTTTGGGTTTTGGGGTACAGGGGTATTTTTAGGGTTCAGGGGTAGGTTTGGGTTTTGAGATACAGGGGTATTTAGGGTTCAGGGCTAGGGTTGGGTTTTGAGAAACAGGGGTATTTATAGGGTTGAGGGCTAGGTTTGGGTTTTGGGGTACAGGGGTATTTTTAGGGGTTAGGGATAGGTTTGGGTTTTGGGGTACAGGGTATATTTATAGGGTTAAGATGGGTTAGTGTTTAAGGGTGTTGGGGTATTTTAAGGAGTAAGGGTGGGTTATGATTATGGGGTGCAGGGGTATGTAAAGGGAGCAGGGTGGGTTTAGCATACGATATGAGACATGGCATGAAGGGCGGAACGTACCACACCCCCCCAGCGTTTGTCACGCCCCCAGCACACGCCCACAGCACAACGCAGACACGCCCACAAGGGACTACTTTGCTGGCACGGATCTTTTACCTTTTAAATGTATATGGTGGGCATCTGCATAGCCTATGTCCTTCTGCTGCAACTGCCGTTTCCAACGCTGTATTGGGTGTTGTGATTGGTGCTGTGGTTCCTGAGATTATCTGCCTCAAAGGTTTGGGCTCTCTCTTTATTATATTAGTATAGAAGACAGCCCTCTGATAACATAAGGCTTTTTGCACATGTTCTTCAAAAAGCTCCTCTTCTCGACTCCCCTGTGATAGCCATGGCCTTACATGCTGAAAAGGCCTTTGACAAGGTGTCTTGGTCCTGCCTAATGTCAGTAATCTGCAAATTCAACCTAGGCCCCTCAGAGCAGATGATTTTCGTATTATATGACAACCCCTCAGCCAGAGTCGGAGTAAATGGTTTGCTTTCTGAGAAGTTCAAACAATCCCAAGGTACGAGGCCCTCTCTCAGTATTACTCTTCCTCTTAGCCATAGAACCCCTCCTCTCCAAATTATGACACAACTGTATCATCAAAAGCATCCTATTTTGCTACACAACCCATTAGGTGGCATTATATGTGGACAATGTCCTCATCTTCTCAGAGGATGCTGAATCTGCCCTTTATGAAATCCTGGATATGAACAATGCCTACTCTAAAGCTTCGAGCTATTCACTAAACAAAAACAAATCAGGGGCCTTCCCTCTCAATCCTATATGTAACCCTGCAATCCTCAAAAACTGCAACGTCAAAAGACAAAACCACCACCTTAAATTCCTGCACCTACAACTAGGCACATCATTGCCTGAATCTCATACACACATTGAAAACACGCTCCTCAAAAAAGTACAAGATCTCATAGAGACATGATCGCCCCAAACACATGACTTGGTGGGGTAGATTAGGATGTACCAAAATGCTAAGAGTGCCACAGGTGAATTTGATATTCCGCATGTTCCCTCTTCTCCGATACCTTTGTTAAACTTCTCAACAGAACCATTAGCTAATTTATTTGGTGTTGTAAAAGACCCCAAATCGCAGGGAATGTCTTATTATTAAACAAAGAGAAATGAGGAGTAGGTCTCCCCGATTTCAGCAAACCTCAAATGAAATTTATTCTCAAACAATCCATGCATTGGTTCCACCCAAATCCACTGCTTCCCATTCCCATTTGGTCCGGCATTGAAATAGATCTCTTTCTCCCTTTCACCACTCCTTGCTGCTATTTCGATGAATCACTTCAAGCCCATGCACTCCACTAATATACTCAGAGACACAATACTAGCAGTGAAACTTCTAGACAGCAAATGCACGGTCAAAGGCAAACATTTTTCCTATGCATCACTAAGGCACAACACTTTAATAAAAATTGATGATAAAACCCTTCACTGGTAATCCTGGTCATCAGTGTTCTATACATCAAAGATGTGATTGATAGATCCAACCCATTCTGCTCTCTCTTCCATAGGCAACCTTTGATTTACCCAACAAAGAATTCTACAACTTCCTTAAACTCAAAGTTGTGATTAATTGTAACCAATCCTTCCAGAATCCTCAAGACCCAAGGATTCTAAAGAAACTCGCCCTATTTGCATCCCAAGATCATCAAGCCTCAAAAATCTACAAAACTCTCCAGGGACACTCTCGTAGCCCCTCAGAGAAGCATCAAAGTAAATGGCTTGACTTTTGCCTTAGGGAAGGCTGCACTCACTTGTTATGTTAGGCGCACAGCTACCCAACAAGGGTTTCCCAGCGCCGGAGAGACCTGGACATTAGTCTGGAAACATGCTTCCAAGCTTAAATCTCCCCTGGCGTCTGACAATGCAAATACTGGCTACTTCACAGATCCTTCTGGACCCCTGCAAAATTGTGCAAAGCGGGGCTATTTGACTCAAACAAGTGCTGGAATTGCTTTTCCGGGGTTGTCGACCTCAAACAGATGCTTTTTTACTGCCCCATTCTTGGTCCCTACTGGGAGGACTGTTATATTCCATATAGATACCCTATATAGGTGCAGGTAACACTGCAACCTTTCACCTATATCACTCCCTACAATTCATACATAACAGTCATAGGGACTGACCTTTTACCTAGATACAACACTGCATTCAGAACACAGGGTTTTCCCCTGGTTCAATACTCATACATTATGCATGAGGCTTCTTGGAAGCACAGCAGGACTCACAGCAGTATGAACATCTCCTGTATAATATCTATGTTAAAGTTCAAGCCCAACGTCATCTTTTAGGCCGACACAGTAATACAGCAAGGTAGGACCCCTGGGGAGACCTTTGGGTGTGCTTAGACAGACAGAAGAGACTGTGACTTCCCGGCTGACCCACTGACCAGAGACGCTGAGGTTCCTGCATGCAGACGCTCCAGCTAGCAGCGGTCTAACATCCCTCGCAGAGTGTCCAACTTGAGACCAGGACGGGGTCCCATATTCTCTCCTTACTCAGGTAATGGGGTTGACTAGCCCTTAGAGGACTTCTTGGCATACCGCATAACACCCACACAGATGCTAGGTACATTTAGGTACATCTAGATAGGGAGACATCGTAGGAGTACGCACTTTCTTATCATGTGTATTATGTACTCGTAGATATCCATGATTACTGCAAAATGGTAGAACTGTACCATCCCTTTACTTTTGTAGTACTTGTACTGCTCATCATATATCTCTGCTACTGTCTAATGGTTGTTACAACAAATCTATTCTACACTAGAATAACAACTGTTCAATAAATCCTTATTGAAACGCCCAGACTGTTTATTCTGTGTATCTCTGAAGCAAGCTAAGTGAGCACGAGTGACTGAGCGAAAGGTAGTATATTGTTTCCACGATCCTGAGGGATCAGGGTTGTCATGTTCTGAGGTTGCCAGAAACTATTCTCTCCCCGTTAAGAGGAGATTCTAGTGGAACTGTGAGCTAGCTATTGCAAACAGGTTAACACATCCGGTGGGGGTGCTTGGAATCAGTCTGACACTAAACCCCGCAGTTTATGTTATCCAAAACGCACAGATCCTGTATAAGATATTTAGGAACTACACAACAGGACTTTTAGAAAACCATAAACATCTTCAGTGTAAAGTTAAGCTGGATCCAGTGTTAATCTGCCCGGGCCCCTGGATTCTCCACAATCCTTCATCACTCAACAAAACAGAACTCTTACTATGATATGATGCAGATTTATAAAGCGCATGGTTACCCGGGGCGTCCCCGCGCTGTTGAGCCAAGATTAATAAGGACAAAGGCTGAGTTAGGGACCCTGGGGAAAAAGGAAGGTCTTAAGGAGTTTCTGAAACCGCAAATGGCTTGGTTCAGCTCGAATCTTCAGCGTTAAAGAATTCCACAGAGTCGCTGCGTTGACGGAAAATCGCCGACCTCCTGTGCGCGCCCTCTTCACTCTGTGGATTATGGCCAGACACTCGTGGTCGGAGTGAAGGGGCCTGTTGGCTTTGTAAGGGGACACTAGGTTCCTCAAGATGGGAGGCCCCTTGCCTTGTAAAGATTTAGGAGCAATGCACAGGGATTTAAACTTTATCCTCTCACGAATAGGCAGCCAGTGAAGAGTTCTGAGGGCCGGTTTAGCTGAGGACCTTGCCAGAGTACCTGTGAGCAGCCTAGCTGCGGAGTTCTGAATATATTGTAATTTGTTGATTGTCGCTTCCGGGGCGCCCAGATACAGGGCGTTACTATAGTTCAACCTTGACAGGATCAACCCTTGGATTAGGAGTTTTTTTGAAAGGGCAGGGAGAAGGGGAAGAACCTTCCGAGCGGAACGAAGTAAGCCGAAACAGATGCCAGCAGTTTTCTTGGCTTGAAATCTAAAAGAGAGGTCCTGATCAATCCATACTCCTAGGCTTTTGATTTCATTTTGGGGGGGGGGGGGAGCTCCCATACAGGCAGGCCAGATGGCATCAGGTGGTGATGTCAGTTTGTGCCCCAAAAACATAAGCTCGGATAATTTGAGAGAGGACTTACTCATCCAGGCATGTATTTCAGTCAAACAGGAATGAAGGTTTTCAAAACACTGAGGGCCAGATGTAGGTAATGTGATTTTACCGATTCTTAAATACCGAATTTTACCGATTCGGTATTTAAAAATCGGTAAATGATATGTAGGTAAAAAATCTGTATATTTTACCGAATCGGTAAAAGTCGGTATCGGACGATCGGAAAATACCGATCGGTATTTACTGATCGGTATTTACCGATCGGCATTACCAATGCATTCCGATGGGCCTTTTGGCCCATAGGAATGCATTGGAAATACCGATTGGTAAATACCGATCGGTACATACCGATCGGTAAATACCGATCGGTATTTACAAAAATGTGCAGAAATCAAAAGTGAAACTTAACACAACAGCCAATCAGGTGCAACCACCCTCCCCCTTCCTACCAGGAAGTGCCTGCCCAGCCAGCTGCAACTCATTAGAAAGTTCTGGAGGCAGGCAGAGCTGAGCAAACAGACAGAGCAGCAGGGAGAGAGTTTTTGGAGTGAAACACAGAAAGAATGGCAAGCAGCACAGAGAGCCAGAAGGCTGAGAGAAAAAGAAAAATAAAGTTTAGCAACATGGAGTTGCAGGTACTAATTGAGGAGGTGGTGAGAATGCACACCCAACTTTTTGGAAAGCTGTCCCTTACACTAGCAGAGTCAGCAAAACGAAAGCTCTGGCTGCACATTGTAGAAAGGGTGAATGCTGTTGGAGTCACCACCAGGAGCATGGAAGAACTGAAGAAAAGGTTCTATGACCTCAGGAGCCACACTAAGAAAAAGATGGCTGAGCTGCACAAACAGGCTGGACTCACCGGGGGAGGCAGGAATCCAGCACCCCCCCTGACTGACCTGGAGGAGTTGGTGGCGTCTACCATCGAGCCTGAGAGTGTGGTGGGACTGGGAGAAGTGGACAGCTCTGCCAGAGCCAAAGCAAAAGGTAAGAAGCATGCGCAGCACAACACCCCATACCGAGCAGCATCCCTTAACCCTTTGTGCACAGGCCAACCCCAGTCCAGTACTGCTAGCACTATACAGGAGCAATGCATTATGGGAAATGTAGTCAGCAAATATTAGACCATGTATAACTTAACAGACATCAGCAAGGCAGTGAAAGTAATGCAGATTAATGAAAGTTAAATGTGTAAAGATTTATTTTAAGTCACTGTGACACAGTAGCACTCATTTGACATACGCTTATTTACACCTAGGGGCACCATCAGCCAGTCAAGGCACACCGACAACAGGGACAGCAGCAGAGAGGGAGGAGAGTGAGGAGGCAGGGCCAAGCCATGTCCATGCATCGCAGGATGAGGAGGATACAACTGCCATCACACACGAAGAGGAGACAGTCCTGACCCCCGAGTGTCCACACTCCCCACACCTTTCCCAATCCCCAGCATTGCACTTCTCTCCTGAAACATCACCATCAATGCTACAGGCTGCACCTAAAACCCCACCAGCCAGGAGGCGACTCGTGGCCCCACTGACAATTATGGACACAACAGAAGCTGAGGATGAGGACACTGCACCTAGGGCTCAAGCTGCACTGCAGCCCAACACAGATCCTGACACCATGCGCAGACGTCGCCGCATGCCCAGCACTGCAGGTGGCTCTGGAGATGGCACTGTCTTCCGTGGGCTGGAGGGAAGCATGGTGCGCATCCAGCGCATGCAGGGCAAATCTCTACAGGCCTGCCACCGCCAAATCTGTGCCCTAAATCAAACAATAGGAGAAATGGGTAAGGGCATTATTGACATCGCACAGACCAACAGGGACATTGTCAAATCCAATGATAACCTAGCTGCAGGAATTACTTCTGCAATCACGCAGCTGTGCACTGAAATGAACAACATAGAGCACACAAGGCGCAGGGACGCCCGAGCAACCAATAGGGCCATTAATCGCCTCGCCACTGCCACAGCCCAGCTATGCCGCAGAGGCAATAATATGCAGGAAAGCCTGACCCAGAACACGGCCGAGGTCACCAGGGGCATGGCCAGAATAACCAGTGCCCTAGAGGCAATGATGATCTCACAAACAGCTCAAAATCCTGCCCTGGATGTGCCTGAAGGAGAGGACACCAGTAGCCGCAGCAGCTTGGGAAGTGCTGTGTTGCCACCTCGTAGGAGCCGCAGGCGCCCAGCTGAGCCTGCAGGCCAGGAGGAAGGTAGTGAGGAAAATCCCAGTGGCTCTGGGAAGCGGGCGCGAAAGTGACTTTGCCAGGACATGTTGTCCCCACCTTTGTTTTACTTCATTAGTTGCACTTGAGTGCTTTAAGTTTGTGGAAACATATAAATACTTTAGTTCCATACACAACCTGTCTGTGTCTCATTACTTACTCAGAAATAGTTGCTTGTTATTTCCTCACGCCTGTATCTCTCATCACTTGGTGTTGTGACTCCAGCAAGTTGTCTCTCAGGCACTGCATTGTCGTCATCATGATCCTCATAGTCAGACAATTCAACCTCTGTGCCCTTCCTCACAGCCAAGTTGTGCAACATGGCACAGGCAGCTATGATCTTGCAGCAGGTGGTGGGGGTATACTGCCTTGCGCCTCCACTTTTGTGAAGGCATCTAAATCGGCTTTTCCATATGCCAAAGGTCCGTTCTACCACATTGCGTGTACTTTTGTGGGCCCGGTTATACCTCCTTTGGCTGGGTGTGCAGGGGTTGAGGTAGGGAGTCAGGATAAATGAACGTAGGGCATATGCACTGTCTCTTAAAAGGGAAATGGGAATACATTACTCACATGCATACTTGTAATTCTCACTGCAATAGGTGTGGAAGGGGTCGCAGACTCTGTCTTACCTAGGAGGTATCCTTCGCCAAATTCCCCTGCTGACAGACGTGCATAGATGCCGCTGTTCTGAAATATATAGGAGTCATGGGTACTTCCAGGGAATTTTGCGACAAGGTCTGTGATGACATACTTTGCGTTGCAAATCACCTGGACGTTGATGGTGTGGCTTGACTTCCTATTGCGGTAAATGTATTCTGTGGCTGCAGGGGGACAAATGGGGATGTGCGTGCCATCAATGCATCCGATGATATGGGAAAATCTTGCCATCTGGTAAAACTCAGATTTTGTTTGCACAAGTTCAGCATGGGTGGATGGAAAAGAAATGTAATGATCCATCCTATGCAACATGGCGTCAAGGAATCTGTGAAAAAACCTTGAGAGGCTGCTCTGGGTCACCCCTCCCGCCACAGCAACCACGCTCTGGTAGCTCCCTGACGCCAGCAGGTGGAGGCTGCACAGCACCTGTACATGTGTTGGAATTGCATGTGCCCTTGGGGTGGGGTGCTCCAACAGTGGTTTGAGGTTCCTGATGAGCTCCATGATGGTGTCTGGAGCCAATCTGTACCTTTGAAGTATCTCCTCATCTGTGAGCATGAACAGGGTCACCCTCTGCCTGTAGACCTGCTCCTGTCTCAGCCATTCCCTCTCTCCTTCCTCCCGTAGCCGTAGCCGTCTTGCTATTACGTAAAATGCCGCCATTGTGCAAACTGAATTGCATTTTGGGTCCTTTTTTATAGGCTGCACCTGGTTACCACCTGATTTGAATCCATGGTAAATACCGACTCTTAAATACCGATTTTGAGGCAAAATCGGTATTTCAGAGCCTCCCTACATCTCAAAGTTAAATTTTACCTATTCTAATTTACCGATTCGTTAAATTTACCGATCGGTAACTATACCGATCGGTAAGTTTACCGATCGGTAAGTTTACCGATCGGTAACTAGACCGATCGGTAAATTTACCGATCGGTAATATTACCGATCGGTACTTTTTCATAATCGGTATTTTACCGATCGGTAATTTTACCGATTCGGTAAATTTACCGATTCGCCCTCTTTCCTATCACCTACATACCGAATACTCAATACCGGTCGGTAACGGACGAAAATCGGTATTTTCGGCCGTTACCGACCGGTATTTGGCTACCTACATCTGGCCCCGAACCTGTTGAGTAAGTGAGACGACAAGTTGTGTGTCGTCTGCATAACTAACTATTTTTTATCCAGAATGGGGCAACCACCTCTTCCAGTGGGGACATATACACGTTGAACAGCGTAGGGCTCAATGAGGAGCCCTGCGGCACACTACACTGGAGGGGGATCAAGTTGGACCGTGCATTACCTTCCCAAACTTGGAAAGTCCGATTGTTAAGGAAGGATATTAACCAAGCCAGGGAAGAGCCTGAAACTCCGATGTTAAATAGGCGCTGAATTAGGATACGGTGGTGAACCGTATCAACGGCTGCACTTAGATCCAGGAGGATCACTACCGCTGATCTTACCGAATCCAAGATGCACCTTGCCTCTTCGATGACTGATATAAGAGCAGTCTCTGTTCCCTGACCTGGTCGAAAGCCTGTCTGCAACTCCGTAATAATTCATTATATTCCAGAAAAGAGGACAGTTGTTGATTCACCATTTTCTCTGCAATCTTACTGAGTCCCGGTAGCAGTGATATAGGCCTAAAGTTGGCCAAGTCCGAAGGGTCCAGCTGAGGCTTTTTTAGTAGGGCTTTTACAATTGCTCCCTTCCAGCTTGAAGGAACAATGCCTTGGCAAAGGGAGGCATTAATTAGGTCGGTGGCAAGGGGGAGATGGTGGAAGTAACCTGTTTAAGGAGGTACATAGGTGCGGGATCACAGGGAGAGCCGCTTTTCATAGCTGCCAGGGTTTTTGGAACTCTTCTCCAGAGACTGGGGCGAAGGCATCCAGCTGCGAGCTAGGCACGTCGAGCCAGCCACCGAAATCTAAGATGCCCTCAGGTGGCGGCAGAGTTTTTAGGATGTTTGGAATCTTCGAATCGAAAAAGTCTGCAAGCTAATTGCATTTGGTCCCTGAGATGTCCGGGGTTAGGGAACAATCAGGAACTTTCAATAGCTCTTTAACGATCTGGAAAGTTTCTCTAGAGGAATTGGAGGAGATTCTAATTCTTTCTTCAAAAAATGCGGTCTTAGCGTCTTTGAGAGAGCCTTTATAGGCTCTAATCGCAACGCGATAGGCCACTTTACTGTGGTCAGCCCAGTCCTTCCCCCAGATACGCTCAAGTTTCTTGCAACTCTTCCTTTGCAATCTAAGTTCCGGAGTGTACCAAGAGGATTTAGTAACTCTACTCTTTTTATCGATTCTTTTTTTCGTCAGAACAAGGTCAAGTGAGCTGTCAATCCAGCTCCTGAAATTTTTAGCCACCACCACGGGATCAGGATCGTGTAAGGGGGCAGTCTGTTCAAGTTTAAGAGTCCACTTTTCAAGGGGGAGTTTGGACCAAGCTCTCTCCAGAGTGTGCAAGGCCGGAATTCGAGGAGGATCGGTCCCGCCTTGCCAAGAGAAAGGGACCAAGAAGTGGTCGGACCAGGGAAGAGGGATTGGGGTGTTGGACTTTAGCGGGATGTTGGAAAAGATGGGGTCCAAGAGGTATCCCTTGTTATGAGTAGCGTCTATATTAATGAGTCTCAGGTCGTAGAATTCAAAATCGAACAGAAGGTCAGTCGCTACTTTATTGTGGGGGTCATTAAGATGTAAGTTTATGTCTCCCAATACAATAAAGTTGGACGC
This sequence comes from Lissotriton helveticus, assembly GCF_964261635.1. NCBI lineage: Eukaryota > Metazoa > Chordata > Amphibia > Caudata > Salamandridae > Lissotriton > Lissotriton helveticus. Next base: position 795,902,587 of record NC_136072.1, read on the forward strand.
AGTGGAGGCGGAGACAGTAACTGTTTCCAATAGTGAACTAACAAACTGCCATAGGCAGCCTGGGGGACGATACACCAGCAGGCCAGATATAGAGTTAGTTGGGGAGATTTGTATGACAAAGTGGAGGCTTTTGCAGTTGGATATGCCACTGTCCGTCATCCTACAGGTAAGGTGGTCTCTATAGAGTATGGCTAACCCACCCCGTCTACCAATGGGCCTGTTGTGAGATTGAATAAGAAACCCTGGGGGAAGCGCACTGACGATATCTACTTCGAATTCGGGGTTAACCATGTCTCCGACAGGAAGAGTATATCTAGTTTGTTATCTTGGATCAAAAAATTAATCTCCAAGGAATGTTTAGGCAATGACCTACAATTCAGTAAGGCCATGCGCAGTTGGGTCGTGGTTAACACCTCATGCTTCTTTCCCTGAGAGGCCAGACTGCAGAGACTGCAATACGTATATGTGCTGTCTGGCGTGTACAGGGAGTGGCATTTAGGGTTTTTCATAGGTCTGAGTTGTAAAAGACCCTTGCGCGAGTAACTAATAAAGTGATCCATTGGAACTGGCAGGGTTTCTGGCCCTAGGCCCGTGTGGGCGCGGACGGGCGCAGACGGGCTTGCCTCTGGCACGCGATCGGCGCGCCCGCCCGCTGCGTGGACGAGGGATGGTGTTCATTTTGTAGTGCCGGGCCCGATTCGGCCGCAGCACTAGTCCGCTAACCTCGCCCTCCACCTAAGATGGCGCACGTAAATCTACGCCGGGGAAATGAGGCCCGCACCCAAAGTAAGCCCTAAATCGGCCCCTGGAAGCGGCGAAATGCCCTGGGGGGGGACAGTAGAGGTAAGTGCAGAAGCGGCGCTGGTAAGTTAAAAATAACACAAAAGTGCACAAAGGGCGTGAATTAAAAGCTAGTAACAGCACAAGAGCAGAAAGTTACAAAATGCACACAGAAATGCCCTACACCCGGCTTTTCCCCTCAGGAGTCTTGGTTCTAAAGATGAAACGCTGACCATAAGCGTTCAATTTGTATTGCCGGGCCCGATTCGGCCGCAGCACTAGTCCGCTAAACTCGCCCTCCACCTAAGATGGCGCACGTGAATCTGCGCCGAGGAGATGAGGCCCGCACCCAAAGTAAGCCCTAAATCAACCCCTGGAAGCGGCGAAATGCCCTGGGGTGGACAGTAGAGGTAAGTGCAGAAGCGGCGCTGGTAAGTTAAAAATAACATAAAAGTGCACAAAGGGAGTGAATTAAAAGCTAGTAACAGCACAAGAGCAGAAAGGTACAAAATGCACACAGAAATGCCCTACTCCCGGCTTTTCGCCTCAGGAGTCTTTGTTCTAAACTATTTGACTTAGGGCCCGATGTAGGTCGGTCGGTAACGGCCGAAAATCGGTATTTTCGGCCGTTACCGATCGGAATTGAGACATCGGGATGTAGGAGGCCGAAATCCGGCAAAATCGGAGATTTTACCGAATCGGAAAGTCACCGAGTCGGTAGAATTCCGATTCGGAAAAAAGTAGGAATCTGAAAAATTTCCGAATCGGTAGAATACCGAATCGGAGATTTTTCAGATTCCTTCTTTTTTCCGATTCGGAATTCTACCGACTCGGTGATTTTACAGAATCGTGAACGTACCGATTCGGTATAATTACCGAATCGGTGATCATCCGATTCGTTGTGAAAAGCTGAAGAATGAGATGTAGGTAAGCACTGAAATACCGAATTTGCCTCAAATTCGGTATTTCAGAGTCGGAAATTACCATGGATTGGAATCAGGTGGTAACCAGGTGCAACCTATAAAAAAGGACCCAAAATGCAGTTCTACTTGCAACATGGCAGCTTTCTATGTCATAGCAAGACGGCTACGGCTACAGCAGGAAGGAGAGAGGGAATGGCAGAGAGAGGAGCAGGTGTACAGAGAGCGGATCACCCTGTCCATGCTCACAGATGCAGAGATCCTACAGAGGTACAGGCTGGACTCAGAGACCATCAGAGACCTCATTAGGGACCTCCAACCCCTGTTGCAGCATCCCACCCCAAGGGCACACGCAATCCTTGTGCATGTGCAGGTGCTATGCTGCCTACACCTGCTGGCGTCTGGCAGCTATCAAAGTGTAGTTGCTGTGGCAGGAGGGGTGACCCAGAGCAGCCTGTCAAGGTTCTTCCACAAGTTCCTTGACGCCATGATCCAGAGGATGGACCAGTACATTTCCTTCCCTGCAACCCATGCAGAACTGGTACAGACTAAAGCCGACTTCTACCAGATGGCAGGATTCCCCCACATCATTGGCTGCATAGACGGCACACACATTCCGATTTGCCCCCCTGCTGACACGGAATACGTATACCGCAATCGGAAGTCACGGCACACCATAAATGTCCAGGTCATTTGCAATGCCAAGTGTGTCATCACTGACCTGGTAGCTAAGTTTCCGGGGAGTACCCACGACTCCTATATCTTCCAGAATAGCGGAATTTATTCACGGCTGATGGCAGGGGAATTTGGTGAAGGATACCTCCTAGGTAAGACACAGTGTCAGACCCCCATAACCTAAATAGCAGTGTGAAGTACATGTATGCATGTGAGTAATGTCACCCCTTTTCCTTCTAGGCGACAGTGCATATGCCCTCCGCTCGTTCATTCTCACCCCCTACCTCAACCCCTCAACACCCAGCCAAAGGAGGTACAACCGTGCCCACAAAAGCACGAGGAATGTAGTGGAAAGGACCTTTGGCATCTGGAAGAGCAGGTTCAGATGCCTGCACAAGAGCGGAGGTGCAAGGCAATATACCCCCGTCACCTGCTGCAAGATAATAGCTGTCTGTGCAATGTTGCACAACCTTGCAGTCAGGAAAGGCACTGAGGTTGAGTTGTCCGACTTCGAGGACCCTGACGATGACAATGCTGTGCCACTACCACAACCTGCTGGAGTCTCTGCACCAAGTGACGGCAGATACAGGCGTCAGGAGATAACAGACAACTATTTCTGAGTGAGTACAGATGCACAAACAGGTCAATGTATGTTTTCCAAAAAGAAATTTAATAATGTTGCAACAACGTTACTGCACTGATGTGCAACAAAACAAAAGGTAAACAAGATGTGGTTAAATGTCAATTGTCCGGGTTGCCTCACCCGCCCTGGCAGTCTTATTTCTTACTGCGCTTAGCAGCCCCACTAGGATATGGCTCACCCCCTTCTGTATGACCAGCAGCCTCAGCTGAGCACCTGCTGCTCCGGCGCGGCTCAGACACTGCGCTGGCCGGGCTGCTGCGGCTGCTGCTGTCCCCAGCCTCGCCCAGGCCCAGGGCGGGATTGACAACTGTGTTAGATATCAGTAGTGTCTCCATGGCGGTGGTAATACGGCCCATGCCCCTAGTCACCTCTGACATGTTCTGGGTGAGGCTGGCCTCCATGTTTGCCCCACGTTGGCATAGCTGGGCGGTTGCAGCAGCAAGGCGGTTCATAGACCTATTCTGCATGCGGGCATCCCTGCGGCGACAGTGTTCGTGTTCATCCATTTTATTGCAGAGCTGGGTGATGGCAGTGGTCATTCGCCCAATACCTGTTGCAATGTCCTTGTTGCTATCAACAAATGCTTTGAATCCCTGTGCCATCTCCCCCATCTGCAGGTTGTGCAGCCGCAACTGGCGATGGCAGGCCAAGATTGATTTTGCCTGCATTCTCTGGATTCTGACCATACTGCCCTCCAGCCCTAGGAACACGCGGCCCTCCTGTGCTGGAAGTGGACTGCTGGATGCACGTGGCCTCCGGGGATTTCTGCTGCCCTGCTGTGTGTGCTGGGGTGAGACAGGTGTTACAGGGTTTTGTGCTGGAGCCTGACCCGCTGCTCCCTCCATGATGTTTAATGGAGCAACAATTATCCTCCTGGCAGGAGATGTGGCAGGTGCAGGGTGGCTCTGTGGTGGTGAGTTCTCCGGGGAGAACTGCAATGGGGGCGTCTGAAACAGAGACAGTCGGGGGGAGTGTGGAAATGTGAGGGAATGTCCAGTGTCTTCCTCATTGCCCAGGGCACTGCTGTTGTCCTCCTCCTGTGTATGTACACTGGTGCTTGGCACTGCCACCGCACTGGCTGATGGTGCTGGAGCTGGTGCTTGAGTAGCTGCTGCTCCCCCGCCTGATGGTGCCCCTAGGTATAAAGAGGCATTTGTCAACTCAGTGCTAATGTATTACAGTCACTACCATTAAAGCATTGCACATCTCATTACAAATACTTTGATGCAGTATTACAGTTATTTTTAATATGCTTCTGCAGTGGCATTTTTTGGGTACTTTTGCTGACTACATTTAGCATGATGCATTGCTCATGTCTGTTGCTAGCAGTACTGGGCTGGGGTTTGGCTGTGCATTGGGTCTAAAGGGGAGGTGTCCCGTATGGTGTGTCAAGTTGCGCATGCTTCTTACCTGTAGCTGTAGCTCGGGATGAGCTATCCAGGTCCCCAATTCCCACAACACTCGTGCTCTCAATGGTAGTGGCCACAAGTTCCTCCAGGTCAGTGAGGGGTGGCGCCCGGTTCTTGCCTCCACCAGTTAGTCCAGCCTGCTTGTGCAGCTCGGCCAGTTTCCTCTTTGTGACGCCGCGGATGTCGTAGAACCTCTTTTTGAGGTCGTCCAGGCTCCTGTGGGTGACACCAACAGCGTTTACTCTTTCCCCAATTTCAATCCACAGCTTCCTCTTAGTGCTCTCTGGAACAGTGAGGGACAGCCTTCCATACAGCTGCCTGTGTACCCTCACCACCTCCTCCACCAACACTTGCAGCTCCATGGTGCTGAATTTGCTCTTCCGCTTGCGCTCAGCCTTCTGGCTCTCAGAGCTGCTTGCCATGTTTCACAGGGATCTGGATACTGCTGCTCACTGTGGCTGCTCAGCTCAGGCTGCCTCTCCAGAAAGTTCTGATGAGATGCACCTGGCTTGCCACACCCTGTGGGGGAGGGTGCTTCCACCTCATTGGCTGATGTCAATAGTTTCAGTTTCCTTGCTCGACAAATCGGCATTTACCGATTCGGTAATCGGATTTTACCGATTCGGTATTTATGACGCGTTCCTATTGGTCCTTTGGCCCATGGGGTGTATTGCTATTTCCGATTCGGTAGTTACCGATTCGGTATTGGCAGATTCTGTCTATACCGAATCGGTACTTGCCGAATTGGTGCGTATCGACTCACGATACCGAATTGTACCGATTCGGTAAAATTCCGAATTTTTTTATCTACATATCAATGACCGATTTTGAAATACCGATTCGGTACGATTCGGTATTTAAAAATCGGTAAATGCGTTTTACCTACATCGGGCCCCTAGTCCTTACATTGGGGGTCAAAACGAATCCTTTGCGATTGGAAAGACTTTAAATCCATTTCTTACCACACTTGGTGGGCCTGAGTCTGCTTCCTCAGAAGTGCGGACAATACTATCCTCAATCAAAACTTCAACCTATATTTGCTAAAAGATTGTCATATGAAATGGGATACAGGATTGATGTTCATTTAGATTTAATTTAATATCTCTTGGACCGATTGGCCTATTATGAAACTTTGTCTCTCTTAATCAGTTCACCAGGGGAGCTATGCAGTTCGGCCCATCCTGCCCCATCCGGTGTTCAAACCTGGCAGGTGATGTATGGATAGTCGGTCATTGTGCGATATTGGTAGGCCTATCCGCTAGTCTCCCCAGCGCATGGCTTTCTTGGAGGGCTTGCGAGTTGCCTGCAAAGGTGGTCTGAACCATCTATTCACCTCTTAAAAGCTGGGGGCCACGGGATGCCCACTGCTGCTCTCAGGAGGTGGAGACATTTGCAGCTGTACTCAGTACAGCAGTACTGGTGTACATGCGGTCACGCGTTTGTTGTCAACCTTGAAGATTAGGCATACGAGAAGTGTGGCTCAGGGGTTAGAGGCAGCAGACCTGGAAGCTGAGATCGGTCCTGGACCAGGGTTCAATTCCCCGCCTCGGCGGGTCTTGGGCTACAAATTCCACGGACTTGATAATTCTCGCCCTGGTGCCTCCTCGACTCACGGGTTCACACTCTGCGACTCTGGGCAATAGCTTGCTTAATCTCCACAACGGCCCCTCGCGGCGGGATGCCTGACTTTCACCTTGTGGATACCCTGCTATCTCACAGGGGAATACCAGGAAGGGTTCCCTAAGCAAGCGCCGGGAAACCCACTGCGGGTAGCTGTGCGCTATATAAGCTCAACTACATTTACATTTACATTTAGCAGGAAGCCCCTGCAATATAGTATATTCTTTTCACTTAGATGGCATCTCCCTGAAGCCGCGGTGCCTGGCCAGCGTCTGGGTAGCTAGGTCTTGATTGACCTATCCTAGGTCTTGGAAAAGGGTGAGGGAATTTATCGCCTCTGAAGGCAATAGAGTCTAATTTTTGGGACTTTCTCAGGATATCTTCCTTGACCTGGTAAAACTGGACTCTAGTTAGTACATCGGGCGCAAGTTAATTCCGTTGCTGGTATGTGGAGAATACACAATGAGTGCGGTGCAGGGTAAGAGCTCTACTTTCAGAGTCCTGGAGGATATGGCGAAACAGTGCTTCTATATAGCTTTCTAGCTTGGCATTGAGAACAGTGGCGCTCACTTCCCTAATCTGTATATTGTTGCGACAGGAGCGGTTCTCATGATCTTCGAGGATATCCCCCAGAATGCATTGGTGAGTCTCGAGCGCTGTTATTCTCTCAGCTAGTCTGTCCTGCGTTTGGTCTTGTAGCGCCACTGTCGCCTCCACCTGATCCAGGCAAGACTCGGCTCCCTTCACAGATCGATCCAGTTTGGTGAGAGCTTTAATAAAGTTCACGTTCATAGCTGCGATGCCTTACTTCATTTTCAGCAGGAGGGATTGGAAAGCTCCCTTTGTCGAGGGGAGAGATAAGTCTGGAGTGGGTCAGTATCCTGCGAAGACTACTCCTCAGGGCTGCTGGTGCTCTTGGGGGTTTTCGCATTGGTTAATATGTCCTTTCTAGAGGACCTCGGAATCTTGTGTCACAAGGATGCCATAGACAAACCCCCCCTCTCCTTCGAGGGTTCCACTGATGGTGATTACTATTAGAGAATCACAACAGGTAGAGCGGGTGCACCAAACACTTTTAAACGAGCCTTAATGTTCTCGTGGGCTTCCCAAGGAGATGCGAGGCTCGTTATCCCTCCAGCGGTCCGGGCAGTTATAGCGCAAGGGTGTCATGAGCCGGATATTCCCAGCAATCGAAAGCAGGAAGGCCCGAAAGATCTTACCTCAATTTGGAAGTACACCTGGGAGGAATGCTTAGCATTGATCATGTACAGAAGGGTAAAGGAGTGCACCAATCGCTTAAAACAACCTCTAAGTGTTCTTGTGGGCTTTCGAAGGGGATGCGAGGCTCGCTACCCCTTCAGCGGTCCGGGCAGATGCAGCTTGAGGAAGCCGTCAGCTGGATATACCCAGCAATGGAAGGGCCAAAAGCCCTGGCCTCAATTTAGAAGGCCGGCCGGGGAGGAGCGCTTAGCATTGGGCACGCACAAGGGGGATCAACACTCTGATGCAGGTGGCCTTCTTGGATCCAGGGTGGCGGTAAACGCATTCACACGATCATGGTCATTCACACAGTTGCCACCCGCCCACTTGCCTCACAGGTCTCCACCGGTGTCTGTAAGGGGAGTGGCTGTCCATGGAGTCGGCTACGATGCTGTCACAGGCACATTTAGGAGCCCTGGCTTGGGAGCTCAGGTGAGGGACGCCATCTTGGGTCCTCGCCCGGACCATGCACCCCTACAATTGTTAATTTTATTTCAAAATGTTTTATTGAATAATTCTGCTGAAAAATAGACACATAGCATCATCGTATATATATAGTGTATTACCATAAAGTCGGTGTTTATAAATAACTGCCTGTGTCAAGCACTGGCAAACACTGTCACAAATTAAGCACTGCTCAGGACCCTAGTGACAGAAAAGCATTCCAAAGGATAATCTTCCTTATGAGAGGCCTTTGGCAAGTTTCCAAGATGCAACGGCAGGGTACCAATGACCATTTGAATAGCCTAGTATATGCAAAGCAAACCCACAATAGTTGCTAAGCTAAAACAAATCTGGCTATTACGAACCCTTTAGACAGATGCCTTTCATCCATGAAATTATTACACATAGTCAGATATTAGGGTGTCCTTAAATCGCAACCACTCCATTTTTTTCCAAACTATGTACTCCAGACCCAATGGGAGCTCAATTTATAAGGCACAGAGAGGCAGGACCCTGACCTTGCAGAACACCACCAGCGCAATCCCAAGATCCAACTATGAGCTTTTTCATTGCAGCAGCTTCATGTGTGCTTTTTGAGCTGAAATTGCCAAGGCTGCTGGCACCAGACTTCTACTGCAACAGATTGCAATCAACTGTATTGGTTCTTAATAATCAGCTGTAGCAATTTTGTTATAATGACCATCCTCCCTAAGTTACTGTACTTGATCATAGACTTGATGAGGGGTGTGTTGCGGTCTCTCTATCTCACTTTTTATATGTTGTCTTTTACTATTTAATTTCTTACCTGATGGCACCTTTTCCCAAATTTGGTTTAATTTGAACTCTTTTGAGCAGTCGAACAGATGCACACTACTTATGGTCTCCAACTTGACAGATGTCTTTTTTCTTAGTAATTTCTTCATAATACACATGGACGTTGGGGACTGTTTGGTTGTTGTCACGTTAAGGTGGGCACTAAATCAGACCTAGTTAGACCATTTAAGGGGTTCTAGCTACAGACTGTTATTTCTTACGAAAGTAAAATATACACATTTACCAGATCCTATTAAAATTTCATTCCCCTGTAAATAATGATGTTGTCTTGAATGGAAGCACAAGAATTCCATTTTATTAACACGGTAAGTCTGACTCCCAGGGTAAATAGTTGATTATTTATATTGTGTATGTGAAACACACAGCAGTGTATGCAGCAAAAACAAACCTGCGTTTGTGCAGTTCATGTAATAAAAGTTATACCACCTGTAGCCTGTGGTAAACAACATTTACAACGCAACTTTTACAACGCACTACCATTACAACGCATTTTTTACAACGCAAAAACTTTTACAACGCATACCATTACAACGCATGTTTTTACAACGCAAGTACTTTTACAACGCATGCCATTACAATGTAAGTATTGGTAAGTATTTAATATTTTATATGTTTTTTTTTTTTTTACGTTTTCAGCTTTTGGGTAAAGGGGTATTTTTAGGGTTTAGGGTCAGTTTTCAGTTTTTGGGTAAAGGGGTATTTTTAGGGTTTAGGGTCAATTTTCAGTTTTTGGGTAAAGGGGTATTTTTAGGGTTCAGGGTCAGTTTTCAGTTTTTGGGTAAAGGGGTATTTTTAGGGTTCAGGGTCAGTTTTCAGTTTTTGGGTAAAGGGGTATTTTTAGGGTTCAGGGTCAGTTTTCAGTTTTTGGGTAAAGGGGTATTTTTAGGGTTCAGGGTCAGTTTTCAGTTTTTGGGTAAAGGGGTATTTTTAGGGTTCAGGGTCAGTTTTCAGTTTTTGGGTAAAGGGGTATTTTTAGGGTTCAGGGTCAGTTTTCAGTTTTTGGGTAAAGGGGTATTTTTAGGGTTCAGGGTCAGTTTTCAGTTTTTGGGTAAAGGGGTATTTTTAGGGTTCAGGGTCAGTTTTCAGTTTTTGGGTAAATGGGTATTTTTAGGGTTCAGGGTCAGTTTTCAGTTTTTGGGTAAAAGGGTATTTTTAGGGTTCAGGGTCAGTTTTCAGTTTTTGGGTAAAGGGGTATTTTTAGGGTTCAGGGTCAGTTTTCAGTTTTTGGGTACAGGGGTATTTTTAGGGTTCAGGGTTAGTTTTCAGTTTTTGGGTACAGGGGTATTTTTAGGGTTCAGGGACAGTTTTGGGTTTATGGGATACAGGGGTATTTTTTGGGTTCAGGGACAGTTTTGGGTTTTTGGGGTACAGGGGTATTTTTAGGTTTCTGGGTTAATTTGGGTTTTGGGGATACAGGGGTACAGGGTAAAAAAATTAAATTAAATAAATTAAATTAAATTAAATTATATTAATTACAATTAATTTAAAAAAAAATATAATAAATACTTACCAATACTTACATTGTAATGGCATGCGTTGTAAAAGTACTTGCGTTGTAAAAACATGCGTTGTAATGGTATGCGTTGTAAAAGTTTTTGCGTTGTAAAAAATGCGTTGTAACGGTATGCGTTGTAAAAGTATGCGTTGTAACATCATACATCCGTAGCCTGTGTATCCTGAATATGTTTTTAATTTAGATTTGATTTTCAGATTTGGTTCCACTCTGTTTCCATGCTGTGGGCCTTTAGAGATATCAAATTTCCTTAGGAAATAGGCATGCACAACAGTCGTTTACAAAGGTCTTGCTAGGAGCTATAGAAAGATTCAGATTTTTCTTTACTCTGAGTGCCCTTTGAAAACTGCCGTTTTCTGTTAACACTGCCTCTGGTGTACCATGAACTTGCAAGATAAAGTGCAAAACTATTTCATGACAAATAAGAAATCCTTATTTCCACCGTTTGAATTACATTTACCTTATCAGTATTTTGCATGCTGTAGTGTAGACAAAAGTAATTCCCCAGTCCATCAACTGATGGCATTAATACAGTCTGGGCAAAGTCATTTTTTTGACGTTATGGTGGCGCAATGTGCCACAGCATATTTACAAGATCACGTAAAGCCACTTTACGTGGCTTTCCATGGCCTTGTAAATATATGCCCCCTTCACACAGAACACTGCATGAAAGAGACGTCCCATGGTTATTGCTGTGGGTGTACCCACGCAACACCCATGGAACCCTTAGGCATTCCCAGATTTACAAGAAATTGTAAACCGGGGAACGTGTTAGAATCTAACGCCACCCCATGGGTGACGTTATGGAGGTGCAACGAGGAGAAATGTCTTCATTTCTCCTCGGTTTTTCCTTTTTATATGTGTGCTGCATTCTGCAGCACACATACAAAGAGGTAATCGCCTCAATTGATTGTTTTTTGTTCAGAAAGGTGTCCCTTCCTGCACAAAATCAATCAGCCCCGCACCCTTGCACCATTGTCCTGCGTTGGCGCATGGCAGCCCATTGTGCACCAGCACAGGGGAAAAGAGCAGGAATGCACTGTATCTTACAGATGCTGCGCATTCCTGCCCTTTTCTTTTGACGCAGGGCCGCGCAGCACAGCAAGATTCCTTGCGGTGCTCCCGTGTGCCAAAATGTGTAGATACCTGCCTTACGGGGACTAACCTTTTCCAACATTTTTAAAATGTAAAAATAACAGACACATGTTAAGAAAACATCGGGATACAGGATCCTGCTTCAAATTTGCAAATATAGCATAATTTAATCACGTGCACAGAACCATCCTTTTGAGGACCTGAACATGTGTTACTAACCTTCTGAAGACTTACTCCAATACCGTAATTTGTGATTGAATACATTCAAACCTGAAGGGTTAAATGATTATTTTCCAGCCCTGTACCTCAATTGCATGATAGTTTATTCAGAATGTAAATGTAAATGTTTTTGTACTTGTATAGCGCACAGCTACCCACAGTGGGTTTCCCGGCGCTTGTACAAATACCGCAAGGGAACCCTTCCTGGCTTTCCCTGTGAAGTGTCCACTCCTGGGCACCCCCATGGTGCAGACCAGGCATCCCTCACGTTGTGGGGGCCATTGTGGAGACTAAGCAAGCTATTGCCCAGAGTTGCAGCGCGGGACCCATGATCAGAATAGGCACCAAGGCGAGAATTTCCAGTCAGGGGAATTATTGAGCCCGAGACCCGCCAAGGCGGGAATTGAACCCTGGTCCCTGGCCAGAGCTCTGCATCGAGGTCTGCCTGCTCTAACCATTGAGCCACACTTCTCCACATAATAATAAAGACATAAAGAAATAAAGACAGTTTGGATTTTGTTGATAATGCATTTCTCATCAGAAAAACCCAGGCAAGCAAGTCCACACAAATGAGTTTAAAGCGAGATCGGTGGTATAGGTGATAGGTTATAGGTGCTTCAGGCTATTTTCACTTAGAGTTTTTCATGTGGATTTCAGTATTAGTAACGGTGCTGTAGGGTTAAGGAGAACCACCCGCCTCCCTAAATTTCCGTGGTAAACCAACAGAACAAAACAACACTATACCCCAGCACACGCAAATTTAAAGACTGTCTTTTCAGAAATTTGTTAAAACACAAAACAAAACAGGTCAATTTTGTCAACTTTTTCTTCATTTAATCAGTCTTCCTGTTGTCAGATGTTAACATTTTCCCAAGCCAACACGTGTTTCATCGCCTCTTGTAAGTTAGTACATGCTACTTGTTCACGGCTAGGTAAAACATATATATACATAGTAAGAGACCTTACATTACTAAAATAAAAGTACGTAAAAGCATCCATTTGTTAGTAAACCAAACAAATATGCTCCCTGGGCAACGTGCATGTGTTACTCATTTGTGCATCTCTTTGCACTTTAAATAAAGTTTGTACATGCAAATAGACCATTCAGTGCTGAGTGGCATTTTTTGCATGCAGTTTCATCCACGATACTAATCGTTCAGGTTACACAAATACATTCCATGATGTTCATTCTGAAACCAGTGCATGTGGATTGGGTTGGTTATGTGCTGGAAGGTATTCATATATGTATTCCTATACTTTCTTGTCACCAGAAACAACACTATGTCACCCAGTGACATGCCTGTGAAACATGGACTCACAGATACAGGACCTATTGGCAAGTGCTCATAAATGTTAAGATATAAGGAAAGTACACATAGGCCAATCCATTGACTAGCAATAAAACGTGCAATGCAGTTGGATGCGAGTGCCAGGGCTAGATTTCCTAGTTTAATTTCTATATCTTCACCACTAGGCGTCTATTTCATATGACTGACCAAGGAGGGTCCCATTGAAGGTTGAGTTTGGTCATGTTAATGCTCAAGAATGCAGAGATAGTGTGTGATGATAGACATGTGAAGCTATCACAGAGAGAGGGTGAGATTATACTCATGCTCAAGTCTCTATAGACACAGTGTTCAATTAGTCATGTTCAAGCCCCACAGAGGAAGTGTATGGTGTTAGTCATGTTCAAGTCCTTGTAGAGATAGTGTGTGATAATAGTAAAGCTCAGGTCCCCACAGAGATTGTGTGATAATAGATTTGACCCAGATTTGATGCAAGCACTCCCCACAGGATTTAACATCATTAGAGCAGACAGAACTCACAAGCGGGGTGGTGGGCTAGCCGTTATTGCCAAAGAGAGAGTATCCGTAACAGCGTCTCCTTCTGGTGCCTCCTAAGACTGTGAACTGCTGTCATTGCAGATATCACTCAATATGAATGACTCCCTGAATGGTTTACTAATATATCGACCACCTAAAGCCCAGACTCCCTTGTTGGACAAAATAAGCCTCTTTTTCGAAGCCAGTATTAATTACACAAATTATACTATTCTAGGAGACTTTGATTACCATCTCGAGAATATCTTGGATCACAAGAACATCAAACTTATCGATGTCATGTCAGGTCTGGATATGGAGCAATTGGTCAAAGAGGGCACTCAAGTCGCAGGAAATACTCTTGATGGCATTTTTACCTCTAACACCAGGCTTAAAATACATGAGGTCTTGCCGGTTTCCTGGTCAGATCAAAGAGACGTCATATTTACGATTAGCCCCTTCGGTGCTCATGACGAGCTCAGCTCGTCGTGGCATATACCTCTCAGGTGCTCATGACGAGCTCAGCTCGTCATGACCACACCCGTTTTTATTACGGCCCAGCACTGCAGGAGAATCGCTCCAGCAGCCATGAGGTTAAGGCACTGTCCCAACCAACAGCAGTGATCAGTCCACCTGTGAGATATAGATATCAAGACTGGGCAAAAACTGATACTGATTGTCTTCAGACATCACTACTTGAAGGGAAGCCGAACATGGGTGCAGATACAAACACCGCAGTGCATAATCTAACATCATGGATAACTAAGGCTCTAAACTCAGCGGCACCTTTAAAAACCACTTCCTCAAGAAAGAAAAAGCCCTCCGAACCTTGGTTCTCGGATACCTTGAGAAACGAAAAACAGTTATGTAGAAGAACAGAAAAACAGTGGAGGTCAAACTTTGACAGGGATCTGAAAAAGAAGCATGCTCTGTCTCTGGCCACATGCAAAAAACTAATTATTGAGGAGAAGAGTAAATATTATACAGCCAAAATCTCAGCCGCAAAAAAATCTGGCAAATAACTTTTCACTAGCATTAAAAATTAGCTAAACTTTCGGCCAAAAACAAAACGGACAACAGCTCAGACTTTTGCTGATAAGGTGGAGACAGTGTACAAAACTTTCTCAAACCGAAATCCTCCTCCCAACGAACCCCCTTGTTTTGGGATAGTTTCCGATCCAACATTACCTAGTTTCTCTTTCTTCATCCCTGTAAGGGAACACATTAGCCAAACCATAAAGGAAACTAAATCTGGGGCTCCGACAGATCCTTGCCCACCTAAAATATTTAATCTTTTTCCCGAAATACTCAGCGAACAACTAAGCCAATTGTTCTCTGGGAATATAGATTCGGCACAGTTCCCTGAAGCATGGAAGTCAGCATCGGTGCTACCTCTGTTAAAAAAAAAACACTTGAACGCTGATGATCCTAACAACTACCGGCCAATCTCCAGAATTCCTTTCTTTTCAAAGGTACTGGAATAGCTGCTCAACATCCAGCTCACCACTTTTATCTCTTCAAATAATTTGTTAGATCATTCGCAATAGGGGTTCAGAGAGGGCCATGGAACAGAAACTGCTGTAATCACAGCAAGTGAGGAACTCAGGAAAACAATGGATGAAGGAGGGAAGGCCACCTTGATATTGTTAGATCTATTGGCGGCCTTCGATACCGTCAACCATAAAATATTAACTGCCAGACTGACTGAGCTGGGCATACAGGAATCTGCCACCACCCTACTGTCGTCATATCTCACGCAGAGATCTTTCCGAGTTGAGATGGTCAGATCAAGCTCTCAAATCTTCAATCTGCAGTGCGGGGTGCCTCAGGACTCGTCCCTGAGCCCTACCCATTTTAATGTTTATGTAGCCGCCCTGGCCGCATTGATCAGACAGTTCGGGTTTTCTGTAATATCTTATGCAGACGACACGCAAGTGATTGTATCAATAACTAATAACGAGGATGAGACCGCTGACCGTTTTAACAAATGTATGTCCCATGTCAACACCTGGATGCAATCCAATTGTCTCAAATTAAACGGTGGAAAGACCGAAGTACTGTTGCTGGGTACGAGCCCTTCGGTCTGGTCTCCAAAATGGTGGCCGAAGGATCTGGGTGAGTGTCCAACACTAGTCCCCAAGGCAAAAATCTAGGGGTGATCTTTGACAGTCGGCTGACCTTTGACAGCCAGATCAACAGCCTCACTGCCAGTTTTTGGGGCATATTAAACATGATCAGAAAGAACCGTTCCTTGATCCCTCCAGAGGCTCTAAAAACATTAGTAACTGCCCTTGCTATTTCTAGGCTAGATTATGGCAACGCCCTTTATGTGGGGATTCAGACACAACATCTGAAAAAACTCCAACGGCTGCAGAATGCAGCAGCCAGACTGATTCTAGACATTCCAAAATATGAATCGGTATCCCAACAACTAGGAGTTTTGCACTGGCTGCCTGTAAGGAAAAGAATAATATTCAAGTCACTGTGTATTACGTTTAAGGCACTCCAAGGCAGGGGCCCTTTATACCTGACTTCTCGCATAAAATACTATGTGCCTTCCAGGAGCCTGAGATCTGCCCAGCTAAAACTGCTACAAGTCCCCAGGTACAGACAAGCACGCTGGGGAGGCAGGAGCTTCCTGCTAGGAGCTGCAAAAACTTGGAATCTCCTTCCACTAACAATTAAAAACAGCCCAAATCTCAATTTATCAGAAAATCTTTAAAAACATGACTATTTTTAACAGACCTATAAACACACATCCTGCACATCCTTCTAATGCACGTTCCTCTGAGTCCTTAGCGCCAAGACGCCGCCGGGCATTCGTTGCGCTTTATATATTTCAAAATCAAATCGAATCAAATCAAATTAAGTGCCCACAGTGAGTGTGTTGTTATATTTATGTTGAAATACCCACAGAGATAGTATGTGATTATAGTTCTGCGATTATAGTAATGGTCAGGTCCCCACAGAGATAGTGTGTGATTACACATACAAGCACACACTGAATTTCTTTCTTTCACTCCCTCTCCTTTGCTTTGCTTCTCTAATCCTACCTCTCATCACACACAAATAAAATAATTGATGATAACACCAAGAAGTTATTATCATTTTATTTTTGTTTGCGGGACTCCAGCCAGGTCAGGCGGTCCTGGGCTCCCCAACAGCAGAGGGAGCAGGAGTGGTTTGCACTCCATCCCTAAGTGCGCATTTGGCATGGTGTTGCACAGCCCAGTGGAGAACATGCCCGGGCTCACATGCACTGATTGAGCAGCCAAACGGGCGCTCAGACCAATCATGACGCTGCTCGTGCAGCGTCATGATTGGCGGGAAGAGTCTGGGAGTCTGGGAGCTTCTGGTGGTGGCAAGGACGGAGGAGAGTCGTGCGGTGGCGGCTGCAGCGGCAAAAATAAGAAGGTACGTTTATTTTTAATTTCTTTCATCCCTTTCCCCAGCCTCGCCACTCCTGTCTTGAGGCAGACACTACTGGTACACAGTAACACACAGGCAGGTGCACATAAACAGGCAAACATAGTACAAGGGCACAGTCTCTGGCAAGCCACCTACCTAGTACTCCCAGTTTGTTTCTGATGCATAACACAACCAGGGCTGTGCAGGCCGAGGAATGCACCCCATACGGAGAAGTTGGGGCATTAACACATGGACAGATAGACATGTGGGGGGCAGACAGAGGTTGGTCGGAAAAGGGTTGAGAAATCCAGCCTTCTGCCATGCAACACACACAGTGGGAAAGCTCTTGCATTACTCAGTCCGCCCACTACATGTGTGTGGGGGGCTTTACCCTGGTTCCTCCCCGTGCTCTTCCTTCAGGTAACACAGACCCAACTATGACCGCCAGCACTGGGGCTAATACAGCCGGTTCTCCCCCTGCACCACAGCCTCTATTTCTGTTCACACCCACCAAACTGATCACATCTCCTGATGTTACTGCCTTTCTCATCTACACAAAGCTATTCCTCAGCCCCACCCTCTCCCCACGACCACATCTTCCCCGCAGCAGGTCCTCCTTTCCTTGACACTACAGCCTCTGGTGGCCCCATGAGTCCCAACGTGCCTTAACCGCACACTCTCACCATCAGTGCTTGCCAGGACTCTCTACCTGCCTAATGCACAGCTCAATCGGACTCCCTAGACTTTACCCCCGTTGACTCTCCCCCGAGGTCTCCCTCTACCTGACTCCCAGCCTCTACCCATTCCCGACTCTCTGCCAAGGCCTTGCTTTATCTGACTCCCCAGCCTCTACCCATTCCCTTGACTCTCTGTCGAGGTCTTACTTCATCTTTCTCCCCAGCCTCCACCCATTCCCTACTCTCCACCAAGGCCTCCCTTCATCTGACTCCTCAGCTTCCACCCATTCCTGACTCTCTGCTGAGGTCTCCCTTCATCTGACTCCCCAGCCTCCACCCATTCCTGACTCTCTGTTGAGGTCTCGCTCCATCTGACTCCCCAGCTTCCACCCATTCCTGACTCTCTGCTGAGGTCTCGCTCCATCTGAATCCCCAGCCTCCACCCACTCCTGACTCTCGGCTGAGGTCTCGCTCCATCTGACTCCCCAGCTTCCACCCATTCCTGACTCTCCACCCATTCCTGACTCCCTGCTGAGGTTTCCCTCCATCTGACTCCCCAGCCTCCACCCATTCCTGACTCTGCTGAGGTCTCGCTCCATCTGACTCCCCAGCCTCCACCCATTCCTGACTCTCCACTGAGGTCTCGCTCCATCTGACTCCCCAGCTTCCACCCATTCCTGACTCTCTGCTGAGGTATCGCTCCATCTGACTCCCCAGCCTCCACCCATTCCTGACTCTGCTGAGGTCTCGCTCCATCTGACTCCCCAGCCTCCACCCATTCCTGACTCTCGGCTGAGGTCTCGCTCCATCTGACTCCCCAGCTTCCACCCATTCCTGACTCTCTGCTGAGGTCTCGCTCCATCTGAATCCCCAGCCTCCACCCATTCCCTTGACTCTACACCAAGGCCTCCCTTCATCTGACTCCTCAGCTTCCACCCATTCCTGACTCTCGGCTGAGGTCTCGCTCCATCTGAATCCCCAGCCTCCACCCATTCCCTTGACTCTCCACCAAGGCCTCCCTTCATCTGACTCCTCAGCTTCCACCCATTCCTGACTCTGCTGAGGTCTCGCTCCATCTGACTCCCCAGCTTCCACCCATTCCTGACTCTCGGCTGAGGTCTCGCTCCATCTGACTCGCCAGCTTCCACCCATTCCTGACTCTCTGCTGAGGTTTCCCTCCATCTGACTCCCCAGCCTCCACCCATTCCTGACTCTGCTGAGGTCTCGTTCCATCTGACTCCCCAGCCTCCACCCATTCCTGACTCTCGGCTGAGGTCTCGCTCCATCTGACTCCCCAGCTTCCACCCATTCCTGACTCTCTGCTGAGGTCTCGCTCCATCTGACTCCCCAGCCTCCACCCATTCCTGACTCTCGGCTGAGGTCTCGCTCCATCTGAATCCCCAGCCTCCACCCATTCCCTTGACTCTCCACCAAGGCCTCCCTTCATCTGACTCCTCAGCTTCCACCCATTCCTGACTCTCGGCTGAGGTCTTGCTCCATCTGAATCCCCAGCCTCCACCCATTCCCTTGACTCTCCACCAAGGCCTCCCTTCATCTGACTCCTCAGGTTCCACCCATTCCTGACTCTGCTGAGGTCTCGCTCCATCTGACTCCCCAGCTTCCACCCATTCCTGACTCTCGGCTGAGGTCTCGCTCCATCTGACTCCCCAGCTTCCACCCATTCCTGACTCTCTGCTGAGGTTTCCCTCCATCTGACTCCCCAGCCTCCACCCATTCCTGACTCTGCTGAGGTCTCGCTCCATCTGACTCCCCAGCCTCCACCCATTCCTGACTCTCGGCTGAGGTCTCGCTCCATCTGACTTCCCAGCTTCCACCCATTCCTGACTCTCTGCTGAGGTTTCCCTCCTTCTGACTCCCCAGCCTCCACCCATTCCTGACTCTGCTGAGGTCTCGCTCCATCTGACTCCCCAGCCTCCACCCATTCCTGACTCTCGGCTGAGGTCTCGCTCCATCTGAATCCCCAGCCTCCACCCATTCCCTTGACTCTCCACCAAGGCCTCCCTTCATCTGACTCCTCAGCTTCCACCCATTCCTGACTCTCTGCTGAGGTCTCGCTCCATCTGACTCCCCAGCCTCCACCCATTCCTGACTCTGCTGAGGTCTCGCTCCATCTGACTCCCCAGCCTCCACCCATTCCTGACTCTCTGCTGAGGTCTCGCTCCATCTGAATCCCCAGCCTCCACCCATTCCTGACTCTCTGCTGAGGTCTCGCTCCATCTGACTCCCCAGCTTCCACCCATTCCTGACTCTGCTGAGGTCTCGCTCCATCTGACTCCCCAGCCTCCACCCATTCCTGACTCTCCACTGAGGTCTCGCTCCATCTGACTCCCCAGCTTCCACCCATTCCTGACTCTCTGCTGAGGTCTCGCTCCATCTGACTCCCCAGCCTCCACCCATTCCTGACTCTGCTGAGGTCTCGCTCCATCTGACTCCCCAGCCTCCACCCATTCCTGACTCTGCTGAGGCCTCGCTCCATCTGACTCCCCAGCCTCCACCCATTCCTGACTCTCTGCTGAGGTCTCGCTCCATCTGACTCCCCAGCCTCCACCCATTCCTGACTCTGCTGAGGTCTCGCTCCATCTGACTCCCCAGCCTCCACCCATACCTGACTCTCTGCTGAGGTCTCGCTCCATCTGACTCCCCAGCCTCCACCCATTCCTGACTCTCTGCTGAGGTCTCGCTCCATCTGAATCCCCAGCCTCCACCCATTCCTGACTCTCTGCTGAGGTCTCGCTCCATCTGACTCCCCAGCCTCCACCCATTCCTGACTCTCTCCTGAGGTCTCCCTCCATCTGACTCCCCAGCCTCCACCCATTCCTGACTCTATGCTGAGTCTGGTTCTTCCCCCTCTTGCTGAGTTCCACAGGTTCTCTCCATTTATCAGATTCTCATGTCCACTCAACCATGCTCTGTGTCTTCTGTCTCTGCCCCGCCCCTCTGTGCATATCTCCCACATGTGTTTCTCTATCTGGCTGTGTCGATCTCGCCCAGTCTCCAACTTTATGTTCTCTAGTTCTTTTCCCTCTCTCTCTGCTTTCATTTCCCCTTTGTCTTTAGCCGCCCTGATGCTCCAATTATATCTATTCGTCTGACTCCATCTTTCCAGATTACATTCTCTCTGTGAGATGTTACTCATATTTCATTTTTCTGCTTGTTCGCTGAGCCGGGGTACCACGCGGGTGGACGGCGCCCCCCCACTTATTTTCCAGAGTGGACGCCATCCCCCCTGCTTATCAAAACGCCGTCTACCACACCGTACACTCTGCGCTGCTCATCCAAACGTGATAAAGCGCGCACAGCGCTGCTCATCCAAAATGTGATAAAGCACGCACAGCGCGCACCAACCAAACCACGCATTTCCGAGTGATTGCCTCAGACTGCCGATCACCACGCCCCTGCACCTAGTTGTTAGGTTAACTTGCCCACCTATATTTAGCGCTATGGCCTGTAGCGCTAAATGTAGGCAGGCAAGTTAACTTAACAACTAGGTGCAGGGGCGGGGTGATAGCACTCTGATACGGCCTATCACAGCTCGTGCTCTTTGAACCTACCCCCCACCATAAGGTGTCTCAGGTAAATAATGAGTTTTCCTAATGGTATTTCATTTTTAAATAGCAAAGAGAAAACATTTGATCTATGTAGTGATGTACTTTAAGAATAAACCGCTGACCCAATGTGGCTTGTTAACAGCTTCTTTATTTAATTACATTGTTCCCTGAAGAGCGCCGAGCCTGCGCTCCGTTTCCCCGGCTGCCGCGCTTCCTAATGCGCTGCGCGCGCAGTCCCTCAAAATGGCCGCCGCACGTCACGTAGCTACGTGACGTGCATAGACTAGAGCGCGCCACTACATATCTCCCTTTTTTCCAAACAGTTCAAGAGTCACTTACAGTTCAATTGTCCATTTCAAAATCTTGGAACCTTGCTGGTCTCACCACCGGTCTTCCGCTCCTGGTTACCTGGGTGTAGCCCCCCTGGGACCTTTGACTCGGCACCTCATCGCTTCTTTCCTCTCTCTGTTCCGCCATGTTCTCCTCTACGCTCCTTCTTCCCTCTCTTGGTTCGTCTCCACCACTTCCTTCTCCACATTGCTCGCCGGTTCCTTGCTCTTCTTCTGCATTCGGCTCTTCTCCATCGTCCCACTCAGCTCCATGTTGATTCCATTGTAAAACTTTGTTACACCTGGCCATGCGATCTTGGGACCACACGTTGCCGTCACTCAGCAAGGCCGCACGATCGTACACCTCCTTTACTTGCATGGGCCTGCTGTATTTACTGTCTCCCTTCTTCTGTAGTGTTGCCAACTTTACTCTTACCCACTCATCCTTTTCCAACCTTGTCCCCTTTACATTTCTCCGTTTGTTGTAGTGGTTGGTGTATATCGATTGTGCCTTTTCTAGGTTGGCACGTACCACCGCCGGGGACCATTCGCTGGTGATAACTTTCTCCTTCCAAATCCGATTGTCATGGGTGAAAGGTTCTCGCCCTCTCAGGATCTGAAATGGACTGTATCCTGTTCCAGTTGGCGTAATCCTGTAAGCCCATACCATGTTCTCTATGGCTTTTTCCCAATCCTTATTACAGGAAATCGCTGC
Organism: Lissotriton helveticus; assembly: GCF_964261635.1. Classification (NCBI taxonomy): domain Eukaryota; kingdom Metazoa; phylum Chordata; class Amphibia; order Caudata; family Salamandridae; genus Lissotriton; species Lissotriton helveticus. The sequence continues at coordinate 795,924,517 of NC_136072.1, forward strand.
TTGTACGGCACCCATCACCACTCGGTTAAACCTTTCCACCAAGCCGTTCCCTGCGGGATGGTAGATCGCTGTGTGTTTAATGGCTATGCCGTTCCTTTGCATGAAGTTGTTCCACCTTTCTGACGTGAATTGAGGGCCATTATCGCTCAAGATGGATTTGGGTATGCCCTCCCTCACGAAAGTGTCTGACAGAAACTTCAGGATGTTCTCCGTGTCCATGGTCTCCTCCACTTTCAACTCAGGCCATTTGGAGTATCTATCCATGAGGACACAAACATACTTCTGCGTGCCCTGGCTATCCAGGATGGGTCCCAATATGTCTATAGACAATTCCTCCCACGGGTTCTGTGGGGTCTCGAACTGTCCCAGCGCGGGGCGCAGGGGCTTGAGTGATTTGTCCGCTCCCTGGCACTGTGGGCATTCTCTGACATGCCTCTCCGCTCTTATGTCCATGCCTGGCCACCAGTAATTTTGTTTGGCCCTTAACTTCAGTTTCCCAATGCCTAGATGGCCCTCATGTAGCATGTCCAGTAACTGGGTTACGAGTTTTCTGGGAGGGATTACCTTGTCCCCTCTGTATGTGAACACTCCTCTATCCCCCACTGATAATTCTTCTCTGACTTCATAGTAGGGTTTGACATCTTCACTCACGTGCCTCTTATCTGGCCATCCCGTTACAATGTACTTCTTCACTTCCTCCAACACTCTGTCTTCCTTATATTCTTCAACCCACTCTTTATAGTCGATGACTTTGCCTTGATCCCCCACCAAAGCCACCAGCTCTCTTTGGTCCGTGGGGTCTTCTTCTCCAGGCTCCATTGCTGCTGCCCTGCTCAGATAGTCGGCCACTCGATTGCGATTTCCAGGGAGGTACTCCACGTCGTACCTGAATTCGAGTAGTTTTAGGGACATCTTCGAAATCCTGGGCGTAGCATTGGCATGCCCACTCGATGTTAACACTTTTACTAATGGCTTATGATCTGTTCTGAGCAGGAATCTGGTGCCCCATAGGAACTGCCTAAATCTCGCTGTAGCCCACACTACCGCCAGCATCTCCTTTTCGATGACGCTGTACTTGCTTTCGGTGGCCGTCAATGCCCTAGATGCAAAACTAATCGTCTCCATCTGACCTTGTCCTCGTTCTTGCATGAGCACAGCTCCCAAGCCTTTTTCGCTGGCATCGGTGGTGAGGACCGTGGCACCCTGTGGGTCATATCCTTTCAGTGGCACTGCTCCCGTGACGTTTCTCTTAATGGTATCAAACTCCTGTTGTGCCTCTGGTGTCCATTCGAAAGTGGTGTTTTCTCTAGTCAGCATCCTCATATTGTGCGTTTTGGAGGCAAAGTGAACCACAAACTTACTGTAATACTCCGCCATGCCCAAAAACGACCTGACTTCCTCCTTGTTGGTGGGGGGCGGAGCTTCAGCAATTGCCTTTACGTTGTCTGCCTTGGGTGTAATGCCCTGCACCCCTATCTCGTGACCTAGGTAAGTCACCGATTCTAGTCCCAAGCGGCATTTGGTCCATTCTGCCGTGAGGCCTTTGCTTTCCAGGGTCTTCAACACTTTCCCTAGTTTCTGGTCGTGGTCCATTCTATCTCGCCCCATTATCAGAATGTCGTCCTGGAAATACTGGATGCCAGTTAAGTCCTTAAACAGTTGGTGCATTAATCTTTGGAATACCGCAGCCGCCGAGGCCAGTCCGAACGGCATGCGGCAGAACTGGTAGCATCCGAATGGGGTGATGAAAGACGTGAGTTTCCTGCTGTCTGGGTGCAATACTACTTGGTGGTACGCAGAGGTCAAATCGATGGTGGAGTACCATTTGACTCCTCTGGTCTTTGCTAGCATTTCGTCGATCCTTGGGAGGGGAAATTTCTCGACGACAATGTTCTTATTTAACTCTCTTAGGTCGACGCAGAGCCTGACCTTTCCATTCGGCTTCATGACTACCACCAAGGGTGCGAGCCACTCTGCGCAGGTAATAGGCTCAATTATCCCCTTGCTCTCCAATTCTTGAAGCTCCTTTTGGACCGCCTCTCTTACCGCTATGGGTATATTCCTCACCTTGTGGGCAACTGGAACGGCGTCTTCCTTGAGCACGATCTTATGTTGAAACCTTTCAAGCTTTCCTACCGTGCCTCCGAACACTCTCGGGTACTCCTCTTTCCATTTTTTGAGATTGGGCCAGGTGTCTGGTTCTGTGAGCAAAATCTGTTCTTTGCCTCCCGGGTCTAATTTGATTCCCAGGTCGCCCTGGTCCAGCCACCCTAAGACGGACGGTCCTCTCTCTGAGATGTACAGCTTGCATTCCGCTGATCTGCCTCTGAACTCAAACTTCAAGAGTCTATATCCTACCATTGGGATACGATCGCCATTATATGTGACTGGTCGGATGTCCAATCTCTCCAGCTCCGGTCCGATCTTTGGTCTGAATGTTTTCTCCCACACTGCTCTTGGTATTATCGTGAAGGGAGAACCTGTGTCTGCCACTACGCTGATGGTTACTCCTCCCATCTTCATTTCCAACACGGGTTTAGTCGTCCTTCTCCCTTCTATACTCATGATCTGGTCGTATATGCATAACACGGTGATGACTTCTTCCTCTCCCGTCTCTTCCTGGTTTTCTTCTTCCTGGTCTACGTATTTCACCACGCCCTTGGACATTTTCTTCCGGCACACTTTCTCGTAGTGGCCGATGATGCCACAGTGCAGACACTTGGCCCTGAACGCAGGGCATCTTCTGTCGTGTGCCTCATGGGACCAGCTTCCGCACCTGTAGCACGTTTTCTTGTTGCCACTTCCTTCCAGTTTCTTTTGCAATCCGGAGTTGCCCTGCCATTTGTTGGAACCCTTCCACGTAGCACCTCTGTAACTCTGATCCTTGCGGGGTCCCTCTTCCTGTATCCTGTTCACGATGGCTGCAGTTGGCGGTTCTTTCTTGGTTGCGTCAGCGCACCTCCGTGCGAGTTCAGCCCTCTTGACAATGACCATTACGTCCTTGAGTGTGGTATCCCCACTTGCCCATAGCTTGTCCTGGACATTCGTGCTGGTTGTGTGCATAACTATTTGGTCTTTGATAAACTCTTCCTCCCACAGGGCATACCTGCACGTGGCCGCCAGTTTCTTCAGGGCCGCTACATATTCCTCAATCGACTCTCCGGCGCGTTGTTTCCTCTGCTGGAAGTTGAATCTATCAACTGATACACATACCGTGGGCCGATAGTGTTCATTCAGATCGTCGATCGCATGGGCGTATACATCATCGTCCGAGCCATCTCTCGGTTTGGGTACCAGGCTTTTGTATATTCTAAGTCCTTCTGGCCCTAGGTTGAGTAATAATATCCGTTTTTTTCTGTTGGGTTTGAAAGACTCTTCATTTTCGTCCTCTAGGACCTCTATGAAGTTGTTTATGTATTCGCGCCAGTCCTCCCACTTCATCAGTGGTTCTCCTGGCTTCGGGAGGAACTGGACTGGTGCAATGGCGTATCCCGCTGGGGCGCTCATTTTCTCTTCCTTGGCCGTCGTCGTTCTGTTTCCTTTCCCTGTGGGGCTCCCTGGGGTGTTATCCGTCTCCTCTTCCTTGGCCTGCACTGGGGGACCTTCAGCGTCAGCCCCCTCACCCTTCTTTATGGTAGCCAGGTCTGGCCTCTCCGTGGATAGCGTGGGCCGACTGCGACGCGCTGTCTGGCTGCTGTGGGGTCTCTCTGCTATTGTCTTTTGGTGTGCCCGGTAATGGCTCTGCCGCGCTCTTCAGGGTACAGTACCTCCTGTGGTGATCACAATCCTGGTGGTTCTCCAGTGACACTGCACAGGTTTGCTGTTCAGCTGTCCGGTCCCCTTCTGCCTTGGTGACACAGTTTGCCTGGGGTTCCGCTGGTTCCACGTGCTTGCGTGGATGTGGATCTGCTGTGTCCCCCGTGCCACGTGGTGGGTGTGATGCCCTTCGTTTTTTTTTTTTTTTTTTTCTTTTCCGAAGGTTTGGTCGAATCCCGACCTCGTCGCCACTGTAGTGATGTACTTTAAGAATAAACCGCTGACCCAATGTGGCTTGTTAACAGCTTCTTTATTTAATTACATTGTTCCCTGAAGAGCGCCGAGCCTGCGCTCCGTTTCCCCGGCTGCCGCGCTTCCTAATGCGCTGCGCGCGCAGTCCCTCAAAATGGCCGCCGCACGTCACGTAGCTACGTGACGTGCATAGACTAGAGCGCGCCACTACAATCTAATGAAAGGTTTCTCACCTTGAACAAAATGGAAAAGGCCGGTCGTCATATTTTCTTCTAGTCATTAGACAGAAGACAGACTCAAAGAGCTAGCCTAGAGTGGTACATGCGAACTACAAACTTTGCTCCAAAATAACTCCCCTGCCACACTTTTCAGAAAATTATATGTTGATTACTAAAAACAAAATATACTATATTTTGATGCTGGGGTTGGGGTAGGAGCTCGGATTGTAATAAAAATTGTTCTTGCAAATTTCTATAAGCGTACCTGAAACATATGGAAGAGGCTTGTCTGGGGATGGGCATGAATGACTAAAAGGGTGTCCACAACAAACAAGTGAGACACAAAGTGCCAACAAGTCTTGGAAAGTGAGTACATTTTTATAGCATGCCTTGTCACACTTATTGAACGCCTTGTTGAAAATGCTTTCTATTTTTTTTCTAAACTGCCTCAGTATTTATTGCACTTGAATTTATTTATAAGTATGATGACTGTTCTTTCATTACACCAGAGCGCGTCTAGATATATTCATGAGGATTTTTTTGTTATTAAATGCTGCTGCTGAGTTAGTGCCTCCAATAATCCTTACATTTTTCAAAATATTTATATGGAAGTTTTGATGACAGTATTTGGCCTGGTCATAATTGACATTACATGTCAAAATTTTGGCCTCCGTCTGCAAGACGATTACATAATTCAATATGTGCAATTTTATCACCATCAAACTGGTACAAGTTTGAAAATAAATCACCCCTTTATTGCAAGGAACAAATACAGTTTCTTAACTGCTAAGGACATCATTATGAGTGGCCTCTTAATTCTGAAGCAGAAGATACTCAGTCTAGAAAGGTAGATCCTACAGCCCAGCACAATAAAAGATATGCAGAGGCATGGGCGTTTTTTAATTGATGGTTTTCAATGCTATAAGCGGTCTCACAAATTTTCCATAGTCAAACATCCTGTGGCAATATAACATGTCCCATATTATCTGCAATAACAGATGTACAGAGTATCAGGTTGAAACTGTACAGAGTGCACCTTGCATTTTTTTTCTCATGGTCACAGTGTATTAAACTTGTCAGTATATTTAAATGTGGTGTTCTAGGTAGCGTTGAAGAACTGAAATCTTCATTCTCAGGGGTCTCACTAATACAAAAGAACTTGGCACAGAAGCTGAAAATATTAAAAGACATCTTTATTAAACTTAATAAGTGAGGCCACGTCACACAGAAGCCGTAGCAATTGAATGAGGTAGTCTAAAGAATACAGAACACAGAGGTCTTTTATATGCTTAGGATTTACAAACTCAACATAAAAGGAAGGGGCAGTCCTAGCTTCTGCAAGCATACAAAATACCTAATATGGACATACAAGAGCTGCAAAATATTAGCCAATAGAAAAACATCATGTAACCAGAATGTCCCCCTTACGTCGTGTTTCAGCCCAACCCATAAGTTAATTAACTACAGCACTTATAGGTCAATCAGTAATGGCAGAACCTGTCTGTATGCAGTTAGGCCAGCTAGTGTCTGAGATTGCTTTCAAAGCAAGGACAGAGGGGGGTTTTCTACACGTTGCAGTCCAAAGGGCAGAAACACTTCATGAATAGAGCAGTCTGTGTAAAGGCAACACAAATTGAAGACAAATGTAAGATGGAATCAAAATTAAAGAACCTCAGACCTCCCTTTTGCCATTACACAGGCAAATCCTAAAATTATTTTGCAAACATTATGTATTTTCAGTGACTATTGACAATGCCAATAAAACAATAAGAATCAGTCTCCAAGCACCAATTCCATGCAATCGCACAAGAAATACCCAGAGTCCGTCGAAACCTCTCTGGCAGACTTCTATTGTCCATCAAAATCCTGTTTCTGTTGTTTTCTTCCGCATGGGCCTCTACATTCAGGCCTTTCATGAAAATGATGTTACTCAGTATCCGTTGGAGTGCCTTCCTGGCAAACACTCACAGCTCACTTGAAAGTCTCAATGTCTCAATGCAGTTCACCAATATTTCCTGTGCTGCAGGCACTACAGATAGTGTGCTCTTCATTGATCAAGGGCACAGATCATCTCATGCAGACCCAAGTACTATTAATCGGGGAAGAGCAACAGACTGTTACTCTCAGCAACACTTTCAGGCTCCAACACTCTCTTATTCAGTGTCAGAGGATGCTCGGGCTGCTCTTTCATGGGCACCATAATGTAGTGCCTTTTGCCAATCTCAAATCCTCAGGTGCACTGCACTTCCGTTGGAGCAAAGGAAAAGGGGTTGTGTGGCCAAAACTCAGGCCAAGGGGCTCAAGGGACTGCACACTGTCAGAGGTTAACCAGCACATGACAGGTGGGTGGAAAACTGAAGCCTCAAACAACAAGAATCCTTCTCTTTCGCTCTTTTGCACTGAAATTCTGGTTCTGTGGCAAAACCAGGTTCTCCTTCTTTTCTGATGTTCAACGCCTTCTGATGAAGCAAGCACAATACGTTGGAGATATCACTGATGAAGCACTTTCTGGGTGTTGGGACTGTTCATCTGTTAGCTGTCACTGATGAGAATTAGAAATCATCTTTATCACCGTTCTGCAGGGTATCATTCTCCCTTTGACTCTGGAAGATCCCACAGAACCTAGTGACGTAGAAAAGGTGACACAGTTGTTTCCTTCAATTAAGGACAAAAACAGTTCATTGTATAACAAGGGACTGCAAGCAAGTGGCCTGCAATCTTTAAAGGAGTGGCCATACGTCATGGGACATTTCTGGTCTAGAACACACTGTCATTCTCAAAGGCAATACAAGAACAAAGGCAATAAGCAAAACAGTGCCTCTGATTTCTTCAATTGGGTTTCCATATGAGAGCATATCCTCTACCATCTAAGGGTAGATAGTGACATGGGAATTCTATCTGAATGGATGTCCTCACACATAGTGGCATTGTCTAATGGGGCAAACACATTTTTTCTCAATGATTACATATAGGTGTTCCTAAATTCCTTATCTAGAGCACCTCAAAAGAGAGATCACATCATACATATTATCAGGGACATGTAGATACCTCCCTTTAATAATTGTGCATCAGGTGGACTATACAATACAAAAGCTAATGATCAAAATGTGGAAACAAAAGACAAGAACTAGAGAGTCCTGGTATTTCTATTATTTAAAATACATCTGGTCCATCAAAAATTAAAGCAGCAGAAAAAAGGACCTAAAAACCAAATTAGAATAGGCATTGAATTTGTCATATTCAAAAAAACGTAAGGTGTCTCCTATTGAGGTGGAAAACTTGTCTTACTATAGTATTGAGTCAGTTAACCAGTCCACCACTACCCTAACAGTCAGACTGGAAAAACATCAGAGTAAGCCTAAAGAAAATGTTTGAAAACCAGACTGGTCATACAAAAGGGAATTATACATAATATGGGGTCTCTGGTACATTACTGAGTCTGGAAGTGTGAACCTGAGCAATACACCAACTGGTGAAAGGGATTTGGAAAAGGGAAATGGGACTAGGTAAAAAGCCAAACACTACTTAGGAAGCAAAATAAAACTGACTAAGGTAATATAGAAATTAGGTCACCATGTACAAGAGTCACAAATCTATGATTTATCCTTACGTCCAATCAGGATACATAATTTTAGGGCTGCCTGTTCCTTAACCCCTTCGACGCTCATGACGAGCCCAGCTCGTCATGGAGTTTCCATTGATTTCAATGGAAATTACATTGGAGTGCAGGAGGATGCTTAGCATCCAAGTGGTTAAAGGAAGAGGACAGTATCGTGACTAATTGCAGATGACACACTTTAATTCTGTATATCTCTTTTTTATTTTCCTTCAAATACCATTAAAGCCAAATTTGACATATACTGGTAAAGTGTTGTCTTGTTTTTTTCACAGCATGAAAAACCATATCTGTGAAATTTACTATCAGTGCAAAAAAAACCCCAAAAAACACACATATGCCAAGCCATCAGATATACGCACTATATATCAAGCACAAAAAAGCATAGACAAAACAATAGCATATGTAAATAAGCGGTGACACACAACACTATTGCATGCACTTTTATGCACTGTGAACCTGCAGCCCAAAACAGAATATTCAGGCCTGTTTAATTTGTCAGGCTTAAAATCCTGTGTCGCTTCTGACACACAGGACCTGCAGGAACAATTCATAAAAGGATACAATGCAAAAATATGTAAAACGCACGAACATTTCTACACATAACACACAAAATATCAACTGTAACAACCATCTTTTGAAAACATGCTAAACCTTTTTAACTTTCCAAAAACTTTTTCACAGACACGCTGCGTGTCCCCTGCGCCAACACCCTTTGAGGCCCTGCTTTTCCAAGCAATAATTTCTCCATCTGTTTACACTTACTCCTAACTCCCACCTCACTCTAAGGCTGAAAAAAAGACAAAAAACCTTCCCAACTCTTTCTAACCTGCAATAACCAACCCTATTTAAAAACACATGATATATATATTACTCCTGTTAGGGGTTACAATTTATTTCTATACTTAGATTATTAAAACAGTTACTGTGAATAATTCGCAGAACATAACATACATACCAGTTTTTAGAACAAATGCTTGTTTGCAATGGTACTCATTTCATCTACCTTAAAATGATGAAGGTCTCAGTTAGGTCCAGCAAAAGGTAAAACCTTCCACCCAAATATTAAACTCAAACCTCTGCACCAGGCACATTGGCTCACTGACCTATTTAAAAGGAAACCCAAAATGGGAATAACCTGCAAATCTGTATTATACCTAAATGTATGCATTTACTGAAGCCTAAAGCGCTTTTAAAGCTATTGTAAATGGCAAAAATGCCCACATTTTACCCAAATTCGACTTTGCTATTTGGGGCACTAAAAAAATAAATATCCTATAATAATTTTACATATTAATCATCCTCAGAATGTTCTTTACAAATTGCAGAGCTTGGTCATTAAAGATATCTCCTGCAAATCCTGAGAAAAATGAGTTTTTCACGCCTGGGTCAAGTGAAAATCTATATGCTAATGTCCTTATTATGCAGTATACCATACCTTAAATTAAATTATAATGCTAGGAGGTCACAGTATAAGTATTAAGCTTCATGAATAGTAAAAAACGAATTTTGTAGCACTTATTTGTATAACCCTATCAGTTTTGATAATTCCACATATTAAGGCTCTGTATTTCCTTAAAGCTGACTTCATTTTTTTTTTTTTTTTGTGCCACTTAGGCTGACGAACAAAGTGGCCTGGCCTCCCCAGGTCATGTACACATTAACCAGATTAAACTGTAAGAAACTAACTTTTGTCACCCGAAACTGACCTGCAAAGCCAATTTCCCTGATTGATCTTTATCTGAGATTGCCAATCAATGTTCAAGACATCGTTAACTTTTTAGTTTCCCTGGACTTTCCCTATCTTGTTTCAGCATCAGTTACGGTTACTTTCTTTTTAAATGTTTCTTTACTACATGGGTTAATTATTACTTAGCAACTGAGCCAAGAATTTGCTTACAGAAATGCTTAAAGAAAGGAAAACCCTTAATTGAAATGTCTTCCTATAATACAAAATAATGAACCTTATTTTTGTAACCTTTTTAAAACACTATTCTGAAATGCAACGTTTCACCTGTGCAACTGAGCGCAAAGTCCTGGCTGAATAAATATTCCTGTTTATTTTAGCTTGTCTCTAAGTGCTTGTAACAAGCTGGCAGTCTTTTTCAAACTAAAACATATCAATGCGTGTTCTATATTATTTTGAGTTCAGCAGGAATTTACTTCAGCTGATCTGTTTGCCTATTAATACCTAACACAATGTATCTAAGGAAAATGCTGTAAGTTTATTTATTTTTTTGCAAAACACCCAATTTCGTTTTTTTTTAATTCTTAGTGAATATGAATTTACATTTTAGTTTTTAAACATTTAGACATCTTGCTTAATAGACTGAAAACATCAAGAAAAAACACAAACACATATTTGAGCTCATTTCAGACAAACAGAAAGGGGTCAAACACTCAGGACACACAATACGGCGCGCTTTTAGCCATGCATTTCGTGAATAGCGCCAACGCCATTCACTTACAGAAATTGCACTAATGGGAAAACCACATAGACATTTAGACACACATTTAACCCACAAACCAATACTCAGAACATAAACAAAGGACAGCCCACAGACTGTACTTACACCAAACCATTTGTAAATACTAGTTGTAAGTCATATTTACAAGAAACGCTTCTCAATTGTGTTCCAAAAGACTGCAAAACAGCCCAACAGACTGATGTATGTCCAAGAAGCGAAAATACAATCAATTCACTAGCTTTGACTAGCAGAACACCAAAAATCGCTCTGCATACCTTCATTCATAAAATTGCACAGAACAAAGGATCCTTGTATATATTATGTCCATATTTTAATTCCCTGGGGATACAAAATCACCAAGGAAGAAATATGTTTGTAAATCTAAACCTATTTAGATATTCCCTCTAGGGAAGCCTGGCTAATTTACTTCACATCACAACATGGTACCTTCCAAAATAAAGCAACACATTCTTCTTATGTGAGCTTTCAAACAGGCATTCCCAAAAATATTGCAAAATATACAATATTATAATCAAAATAGTGCTTAATGTACTTTTCGTACGTGCACCGTTCAACTAAACCAAATAGAGAAAATTCTCCTCATTACCTGTCTACACAAATTGCAATTCGCGTATACAAACCTATACAAATCCAAAAGTTGGCCAACACAAATTCCAAAGTTCCAAAGCTACAGTCCCAAATTTGCTAAGATTAGGCATCTTATAGCTCACTAATCTAGCTTCAAACTTCAAGGGGTTATCTCTATCAATACACTCGTAAATATACAAGACCGTCGGTTTTTGAAAATTGCAATCTTCAAATAAAAACTAAGGACAAAACAAACTAAGAACCAATCAAAACCAAAGAATCAAAGAACAAAGGACTGGGAGCGACCCACTTATACTTAACTCTTACTTTTACTAATCAAAAGGTTATCCAAATTCTAACTGTCAAGTTCTAAATTACCTAACGGTCTCTTTGTTTTTTGTTTTTTATACTCACGCCAAAAAGGGTTCTCAGTCAGGAGTGACATCATGTGGAGGATCAAAATCAGGAAGAGCAGAAATACACTGGGCTGCAGAGACAAAGAATCCCCAGAATCACTGTGCACAGAGTACCTTCTTAGTAGAATTCTGTCTTGTCTTCCTCAGTAGCTTTCTGTCTCCTGACAAGATCACTCCCACAGAAAGTCACTTCTCTGATGAAGCCCGCGTTGGCCGCGCCATTTGAAGAACTGAAATCTTCATTCTCAGGGGTCCCACTAATACAAAATAACTTGGCACAGAAGCTGAAAATATTAAAAGACATCTTTATTAAACTTAATAAGTGAGACCACGTCACACAGAAGCCGTAGCAATTGAATGAGGTAGTCTAAAGAATACAGAACACAGAGGTCTTTTATATGCTTAGGATTTACAAACTCAACATAAAAGAAAGGGGCAGTCCTAGCTTCTGCAAGCATACAAAATACCTAATATGGACATACAAGATCTGCAAAATATTAGCCAATAGAAAAACATCATGTAACCAGAATGTCCCCCTTACGTTGTGTTTCTGCCCAACCCATAAGTTAATTAACTACAGCACTTATAGGTCAATCAGTAATGGCAGAACCTGTCTGTATGCAGTTAGGCCAGCTAGTGTCTGAGATTGCTTTCAAAGCAAGGACAGAGGGGGGGTTTCTACACGTTGCAGTCCAAAGGGCAGAAACACTTCATGAATAGAGCAGTCTGTGTAAAGGCAACACAAATTGAAGACAAATGTAAGATGGAGTCAAAATTAAAGAACCTCAGACCTCCCTTTTGCCATTACACAGGCAAATCCTAAAATTATTTTGCAAACATTATGTATTTTCAGTAACTATTGACAATGCCAATAAAACAATAAGAATCAGTCTCCAAACACCAATTCCATGCAATCGCACGGGAAATACCCAGAGTCCGTCGAAACCTCTCTGGCAGACTTCTATTGTCCATCAAAATCCGGTTTCTGTTGTTTTCTTCCGCATGGGCCTCTACATTCAGGCCTTTCATGAAAATGATGTTACTCAGTATCCGTTGGAGTGCCTTCCTGGCGAACACTCACAGCTCACTTGAAAGTCTCAATGTCTCAATGCAGTTCACCCATATTTCCTGTGCTGCAGGCACTACAGATAGTGTGCTCTTCATTGATCAAGGGCACAGATCATCTCATGCAGACCCAAGTGCTATTAATCGGGGAAGAGCAACAGACTGTTACTCCCAGCAACACTTTCAGGCTCCAACACTCTCTTATTCAGTGTCAGAGGATGCTCGGGCTGCTCTTTCATGGGCACCATAATGTAGTGCCTTTTGCCAATCTCAAATCCTCAGGTGCACTGCACTTCCGTTGGAGCAAAGAAAAAGGGGTTGTGTGGCCAAAACTCAGGCCAAGGGGCTCAAGGGACTGCACACTGTCAGAGGTTAACCAGCACATGACAGGTGGGTGGAAAACTGAAGCCTCAAACAACAAGAATCCTTCTCTTTCGCTCTTTTGCACTGAAATTCTGGTTCTGTGGCAAAACCAGATCCTCCTTCTTTTCTGATGTTCAATGCCTTCTGATGAAGCAAGCACAATACGTTGGAGATATCACTGATGAAGCACTTTCTGGGTGTTGGGACTGTTCATCTGTTAGCTGTCACTGATGAGAATTAGAACTCATCTTTATCACCGTTCTGCAGGGTATCATTCTCCCTTTGACTCTGGAAGATCCCGCAGAACCTAGTGACGTAGAAAATGTGACACAGTTGTTTCCTTCAATTAAGTACAAAAACAGTTCATTGTATAACAAGGGACTGCAAGCAAGTGGCCTGCAATCTTTAAAGGAGTGGCCATACGTCATGGGACATTTCTGGTCTAGAACACACTGTCATTCTCAAAGGCAATACAAGAACAAAGGCAATAAGCAAAACAGTGCCTCTGATTTCTTCAATTGGGTTTCCATATGAGAGCATATCCTCTACCATCTAAGGGTAGATAGTGACATGGGAATTCTATCTGAATGGATGTCCTCACACATAGTGGCATTGTCTAATGGGGCAAACACATTTTTTCTCAATGATTACATATAGGTGTTCCTAAATTCCTTATCTAGAGTACCTCAAAAGAGAGATCACATCATACATATTATCAGGGACATGTAGATACCGCCCTTTAATAATTGTGCTTCAGGTGTACTATACAATACAAAAGCTAATGATCAAAATGTGGAAACAAAAGACAAGAACTAGAGAGTCCTGGTATTTCTAATATTTAAAATACATCTGGTCCATCAAAAATTAAAGCAGCAGAAAAAAGGACCTAAAAACCAAATTAGAATAGGCATTGAATTTGTCATATTCAAAAAAACGTAAGGTGTCTCCTATTGAAGTGGAAAACTTGTCTTACTATAGTATTGAGTCAGTTAACCAGTCCATCACTACCCTAACAGTCAGACTGGAAAAACATCAGAGTAAGCCTAAAGAAAATTTTTGAAAACCAGACTGGTCATACAAAAGGGAATTATACATAATATGGGGTCTCTGGTACATTACTGCAGTCTGGAAGTGTGAACCTGAGCAATACACCAACTGGTGAAAGGGATTTGGAAAAGGGAAATGGGACTAGGTAAAAAGCCATACACTACTTAGGAAGCAAAACAAAACTGACTAAGGTAATATAGAAATTAGGTCACCATGTACAAGAGTCACAAATCTATAATTTATCCTTACGTCCAATCAGGATACATAATTTTAGGGCTGCCTGTTCCTTAAAGGAAGAGGACAGTATTGTGACTAATTGCAGATGACACACTTTAATTCTGTATATCTCTTTTTTATTTTCCTTCAAATACCATTAAAGCCAAATTTGACATACACTGGTGAAGTGTTGTCTTGTTTTTTTCACAGCATGAAAAACCATATCTGTGAAATTTACTATCAGTGCAAAAAAAAACAAAAAAAACACACATTTGCCAAGCCATCAGATATACGCACTATATATCAAGCACAAAAAAAGCATAGACAAAACAATAGCATATGTAAATAAGCGGTGACACACAACACTATTGCATGCACTTTTATGCACTGTGAACCTGCAGCCCAAAACAGAATATTCAGGCCTGCTTAATTTGTCAGGCTTAAAATCCTGTGTCGCTTCTGACACACAGGACCTGCAGGAACAATTCATAAAAGGATAAAATGCAAAAATATATAAAACGCACGAACATTTCTGCACATAACACACAAAATATCAACTGTAACAACCATCTTTTGAAAACATGCTAAACCTTTTTAACTTTCCAAAAACTTTTTCACAGACACTCTGCGTGTCCCCTGTGCCAACACCCTTTGAGGCCCTGCTTTTCCAAGCAATAATTTCTCCATCTGTTTACACTTACTCCTAACTCCCACCTCACTCTAAGGCTGAAAAAAAGACAAAAAACCTTCCCAACTCTTTCTAACCTGCAATAACCAACCCTATTTAAAAACACATGATATATATATTACTCCTGTTAGGGGCTACAATGTATTTCTATACTTAGATTATTAAAACAGTTACTGTGAATAATTCGCAGAACATAACACACATACCAGTTTTTAGAACAAATGCTTGTTTGCAATGGTACTCATTTCATCTACCTTAAAATGATGAAGGTCTCAGTTAGGTCCAGCAAAAGGTAAAACCTTCCACCCTAATATTAAACTTAAACCTCTGCACCAGGCACATTGGCTCACTGACCTATTTAAAAGGAAACCCAAAATGGGAATAACCTGCAAATCTGTATTATACCTAAATGTATGCATTTACTGAAGCCTAAAGCACTTTTAAAGCTATTGTAAATGGCAAAAATGCCCAAATTTTACCCAAATTCGACTTTGCTATTTGGGGCACTAAAAAATAAATATCCTATAATAATGTTACATATTAATCATCCTCAGAATGTTCTTTACAAATTGCAGAGCTTGGGCATTAAAGATATCTCCTGTAAGCATGGGCGTAAAATCCGCTCCGATCGCGGATTTTTCGGATTTTCGGCAAATTCGCAATCCGCGAACTCTCGCGAATTTGTCGAAAATCCGTGAATCCGCTCGCGGCGGATTTTTTGCTTGGTTGCGGCGCGCGGCGTGGTGCACGGCGTTCACTTTCCGTCATTTAGCGTTTGCCGAGTTGTTTTTCTTTGCGAGTGCCGCGCCATTTTGGATCTTGCTGCGTGATCCCGCGGGAGTTTGGCGCCCGCGAATACGTAATCGCGGCTTGCCACCTTGCACAGCACACCTCGCGAGAGTTCGCAATTGCGAACACGTAGTTGCGGCGGAAAGGAACAATCTCGCACTCGCGAAATAGAGCTTTTGCAATTCTGCACAAGAAAATCACCAGCAAACAGGATAAACCTTCAGAAAATTATGATTTTTATCAGAATCACTCCTCAGGTTGACATTTGCATGGCCTTTTTTTTTGCAAGGAGTCCATTTTTGGGGGGGGAGGAAGGAAGTGCCCCACAGTCTCCAACTTCCTGTTCCTGTCCAGCAGGCTCCTCCCAGTGCTTTGTCCATCTCCTGGTCACTTTCATTTGGATCTGGAGCTGGAAGGATTACTTTTTGTGGGTGCTGCTGGATATTTGGATTTGAGGCCTTTTTGACTGTCTTTGGATCACTTTTGGATTAGAAATCAACTTTCACAAGTAAGTTTGTTTGGGGCATTACAGTTGCTGCAAGTAAAATTTTGGAACTTTTTCAGAACATTAAATAAATTATATTGTGGGTAGCCACAGTATCCAGTAGGACCAGGGTTGGTTAGGGGTGCATGATACAACTGTTTTGTTGAATTTAAACACCATTGAGGCCATGGATGGGCTGGGATTGTGCTGATTTTTGTCCTTTTTTTGGGCCTGCTGGTGTGGCCCTTTGCCCAGGGGTGGTGAGTGTTGCATGGGCCTAGTCTTTCTGTGGGGTGTCTTCTTGAATTTAAACATAATTGAGGCCATGGATGGGCTGGGATTGTGCTTATTTTATTGTTTTTTGTCGTTTTTGGGGGGCTGCTGGTGTGGCCTTTTGCCCAGGGGTGGTGGTGCATGGACTGAGTGTGCCTGTGGTGTGGTCTCACTCTCTTTAATGTAAACATCATGGATGGCATTGGATTGTGGTGATTTCTGGCTGTTTTTCTGTTTTTTGGGGGTGTACTGTTGATGTGGACTGGCCATGTGGGTGGTGGCCATCTTGAGTGCTGGCTGGTACAGGCAACATGTGCTTGGGGTGTAAGGGGCCATTTTGAGGAGAGGCAGTGTCTGAGGCCTGCACTTATTTTGCCTACTTTTCATCCATTATGCCCAGGGGTAGTGAGTGTTGCATGGGCCTAGTGTTTCTGAGGGGTGTCTTCTTGAATTTAAACACCATTGAGGCCATGGATGGGCTGGGATTGTGCTGATTTTATTGTTTTTTGTCGTTTTTTTGGGCCTGCTGGTGGGGCCCTTTGCCCAGGGGTGGTGAGTGTTGCATGGGCCTAGTCTTTCTGTGGGGTGTCTTCTTGAATTTAAACATAATTGAGGCCATGGATGGGCTGGGATTGTGCTTATTTTATTGTTTTTTGTCATTTTTGGGGGGCTGCTGGTGTGGCCTTTTGCCCAGGGGTGGTGGTGCATGGACTGAGTGTGCCTGTGGTGTGGTCTCACTCTCTTTAATGTAAACATCATGGATGGCATTGGATTGTGGTGATTTCTGGCTGTTTTTCTGTTTTTTGGGGGTGTACTGTTGATGTGGACTGGCCATGTGGGTGGTGGTGGTGGCCATCTTGAGTGCTGGCTGGTACAGGCAACATGTGCTTGGGGTGTAAGGGGCCATTTTGAGGAGAGGCAGTGTCTGAGGCCTGCACTTATTTTGCCTACTTTTCATCCATTATGCCCAGGGGTAGTGAGTGTTGCATGGGCCTAGTGTTTCTGAGGGGTGTCTTCTTGAATTTAAACACCATTGAGGCCATGGATGGGCTGGGATTGTGCTGATTTTATTGTTTTTTGTCGTTTTTTTGGGCCTGCTGGTGGGGCCCTTTGCCCAGGGGTGGTGAGTGTTGCATGGGCCTAGTCTTTCTGTGGGGTGTCTTCTTGAATTTAAACATAATTGAGGCCATGGATGGGCTGGGATTGTGCTTATTTAATTGTTTTTTGTCGTTTTTGGGGGGCTGCTGGTGTGGCCTTTTGCCCAGGGGTGGTGGTGCATGGACTGAGTGTGCCTGTGGTGTGGTCTCACTCTCTTTAATGTAAACATCATGGATGGCATTGGATTGTGGTGATTTCTGGCAGTTTTTCTGTTTTTTGGGGGTGTACTGTTGATGTGGACTGGCCATGTGGGTGGTGGTGGTGGTGGCCATCTTGAGTGCTGGCTGGTACAGGCCACATGTGCTTGGGGTGTAAGGGGCCATTTTGAGGAGAGGCAGTGTCTGAGGCCTGCACTTATTTTGCCTACTTTTCATCCATTATGCCCATGGGTAGTGAGTGTTGCATGGGCCTAGTGTTTCTGAGGGGTGTCTTCTTGAATTTAAACACCATTGAGGCCATGGATGGGCTGGGATTGTGCTGATTTGATTGTTTTTTGTCGTTTTTTTGGGCCTGCTGGTGGGGCCCTTTGCCCAGGGGTGGTGAGTGTTGCATGGGCCTAGTCTTTCTGTGGGGTGTCTTCTTGAATTTAAACATAATTGAGGCCATGGATGGGCTGGGATTGTGCTTATTTTATTGTTTTTTGTCGTTTTTTGGGTGCTGCTGGTGTGGCCTTTTGCCCAGGGGTGGTGGTGCATGGACTGAGTGTGCCTGTGGTGTGGTCTGGTCTCACTCTCTTTAATGTAAACATCATGGATGGCATTGGATTGTGGTGATTTCTGGCTGTTTTTCTGTTTTTTGGGGGTGTACTGTTGATGTGGACTGGCCATGTGGGTGGTGGTGGTGGCCATCTTGAGTGCTGGCTGGTACAGGCAACATGTGCTTGGGGTATAAGGGGCCATTTTGAAGAGAGGCAGTGTCTGAGGCATGCACTTATTTTGCCTACTTTTCATCCATTATGCCCAGGGGTAGTGAGTGTTGCATACTTGCATGTCCCTAGTCTTTCTGTGGGGTGTCTTCAATGTAAACATCATGGATGGCATGGGATTGTGCTCATTTTTCTGTGTTTTGTCGATTTTTTGGGGTGTATAACTGAACTGATGTTCCTCTGTCTTCCATTGCTTTTAGGTGCACAAGAAGACTCAAGAGAACCACCAGTGCCAGGAAGAAGTCCTGCAGCGGTGTGTGTGTGCAGCATAACGTCACGCGACGTCACGTCTGGACACAGAACCCTCTGCAACTCGTGCAACTGCTGCCTGCTGACCTGCTCTGAAGAAGATGGCCCCAAAAAAAGTAACCCGTAGCTCCTCTAGCAAGAAAGGTGCCAGTAAGGAGCAGAAGAAGCAAGTTACCAAGGACACTGGTGTGCCGCTCGCCCCTTTTTTTGGGAGTAAAAAAAAAAGCATGCCTGCAGCAGCAGCAGCGGGATCTGCTGGGGACCAAGCTGGCAGCAGCACCCCCGCTCCATTGGGCTCAGTGCCACCACCACCACCACGCCAACTTAAGTCCAAGCCCTTGAGTGCTGCAGAGGCAGCCAGTATAGTTCTTCAATCACCATCGACCAGTGATGTTGGCTCATCGCAAGAAAGCAGCAGCAATGTCCCTCAATCAACACAGGTTGTTGTAGCTCATCTGACGAGTGTTGAACAACCACAGCCGCAACAACAATCACATGTGCAAGTACAAGCCCAAGTACATGTGGAAGGAGAGGCAGCGCAAGGAGATGCGCAAGCAGAGGTGCATGGAGGGTCACAAGTGCCCACAATAGTTGTTCCTCCCGAAGTAGGGGCACATCAGGAAATTGACAATCAAGGCAAGGTATCATTTGAGGAAGCCACTCCTCCTGATGATCCTTCATTGTCTTCCACACCCCTAGCAAGGAAGAGATCAAGGGTGGTGTCTACATCCTCTTCAAGCACACCTCCTTCTGATGATACGGATCAAACTTGGGAACCAGCACCACAGCCGTCTGAGAGTGAGGCACACCATGATCCAACAAAGGTAGTTAAGCGTAAAAGGAAGCTCGTCCAAAGTCTCAGAGTTATGGAGTGTGATGAGGCTCAACAAGAAGTGGCGGATACTGCTGCTGATGAAGACTCTGCCAACGACGACCCAGTCATCATAAAGGTCACTGCAGCCCCAGCGGGCATGCAGCAAACAGACATTTTGACCCTAGCCCGAAGAGCTGCTGAGCGTGATGATGATGATGATGTTGTCGATGAGGAGGCAGTGGAAACACCACAATCATTGGAGTTAAGTAGTACACCAACTCGTCCCGCTTCCATATTTCTTTCTGGCAAGAAGAGACCTCCGTCAACCTCGACCTTAATTAGTGGCGGTGAAAGTGCAAAACGTACAAAAGTTGGGCAATCCAGATCCTCCATTTCATCTGGCATTAGCTTCATGACCACCACCACCAGTATCGCCGCCTCCTCCAGGTCCCACAGACACTTCAAGTCCCCAGTTTGGGACTTCTTTACTGTTTGTCAAAAAAATCCAAAGTTTGCCATTTGTACCCTTTGTAAGGTTGCAGTTAGTCGTGGTAAGCCAGGTACCAACTATGGTATCGGAGGCCAGAGAGGTCATCTTAGGAGACAGCACACTGTCAAATGGTTTGCGCACCTAGATGAGATCAAGAAAGGCCAAATTCAAGGAAACGTTGATGTTTCATCTGATGATGACGAGGAGGAAGAAGACGTGTCAAACACTTCCCTTACACCCAGTACCCCTGTCAGCAGCACACCCAATGTGAGGCACACTAAGAGTGTTGGAGCGAGTGAGACACCAACGCACAAAAGTTCACCAGCGAGCAAAATTGGGTCAACGAAGTCATTATCAGCCCGTAAATGCTTGGTCCAGGGCAACATTAGAAAAATGCTTACTTCAGACGTGCCATATGAACGCAACCACCCACTGACGCGTCTGTATAACACTAAGCTGGCTAAAATGCTAGCTGTGGACCTTCTCCCTTTTTCTTTTGTAGAAGCGGTAGGTTTTCTAGAATTAGTGGCAACGCTCTGCCCTAAATGGAAGGTTCCTAGCCGGTTCTATTTTGCCAGAGTTGCGGTTCCAGCACTACATGAAGATGTGCTGGAGGCGATTGGGGCAGCTTTGCAGAAGAGTGCTGTTCACACAATACATCTGACAACAGACATGTGGACCAGTGGCGCAGGCGCTGATTACATGTGCATCACTGCACACTGGGTCTCTTTTTCAGGTGTTAAAGCAAAGCTAAACGCAGGTGTTGACCCGGACAAAGTTTTCAAAGCTGCTCGGAAACATGCAACACTAGCCATGTTTGGCTTGGAGAAAAGTCACACAGCAGAAAACCTTTTGGAAGAGTTTGACAAAAGGGTCTTGAAAATGCTATCCCCCCAAAAACGCAAGATTGGTTATGTTTCCACGGATAATGGCGCCAATGTAGTTAAGGCCATGTGGCAGGGTCACTATTTTAGAGTGCAGTGTTTGGCGCACTGTATCAACCTGGTAGTTCAAAAATTCTTGAGTGATAAACACAGTCCAGCGTTCGAGGTAATGGCCACCTGCCGCAAAATGTGCAACCATTTCAGCCATTCTTTTAAGGCCCGGAAGCATCTGAGGAGACTGCTACTTGAACGTCAAATGCCAGTGAAAGCACTCATCCAGGAGGTGGCAACACGTTGGAACTCAACCTTCTACATGCGGTTGGGTGCGGCGCAATGGGACATAGTTAAAAGCCTGACAGACATGCTTCGTCCTTTTGAGTTCTTCACGCGTGCAGTCAGCCAGGAGGACTGTAATTTGGGAAAAGCTATCCCATTGTTGTGCATGCTGGAGCACCAACTGATGGCGGTGTCTTCTGAGTTTGAAAAAGATGAGAAAAAAAAAAGACCATTTTATTTTGTCTGAGAAATTATTAGAGCGCCTACGTGGTGATGAACGTCTTCAAAAAATCAAGTCAGAACAGCATTACATTTGTGCTACTATTCTGGATCCACGCTACAAAAAGGCGCTGGCAGGCGAAGCATTCTTTCCTTTTGCTGATGCAGATGTTCAAAAGTACAAACATTGGTTAGCCTGGTCAGCCAAGAGGTTTGAAAAAGAACGGCAGGTTATTAAAGGAGAAGACAGTACATCAGCATCAGCATCAGCAGGCCATCCCCAGTCACAAGAATCCACTTCTGCACCTGTGGCTGGGGCACAAGTGACCTCTCAGCCGTTAAAGACACCGGCAACTGGATCATCTGCACCACACACAACAGTAACAGTGGCTGCTGTAGAGGATTGGCTAAGTTTGCTTGGGTATGGTTCTCGAAAAAATGTCACAGGCACAGCAAAAAGTAAGCAAAGTGGAGGAACCGTTGATGACCTTGAGTCGATGGTGCAGGACTATCTGAATGACTCAACAGAGGTCTTTCTTAATGATGAGCCATTGCAGTATTGGCATGGCAAAAAACAATTGTGGCCACAGCTCTCCAACCTGGCTATAAACTATTTGTCTTGCCCACTCGCAAGTGTGTCTTCTGAACGTGTTTTCAGTGCTGCTGGTGGCATTGTAACTCCCAAACGGAGCCGCCTCTCGCCCAAAAATGTGGAGCGGCTGACAATGATCAAGATGAATCAGCACCTCATACCACCAGATTACAAAGTATGAGAAAGCACGCCGCATGAAGACGAGGAGGACGGCAACGTAGATGAGGGGATTTGTTCTCTGTTCGGTGGCACTGACCTCATCCAGCCTGAATTCGCAGAGTACGATGACGAAATCTTGTTCTTATTCCCTGACACCGAGCCCTGAAAATGAGACAATCAATCAATAACTTTCTTTTTCGTCCTTATTCACTTTTATTCCTGTGTGCTTTGTGTCTCTCTTTCTTTGTTTTGCACAGTTAATTTAATTCAAACTTTAATCACCTAATCCCAAAAACAAGACCATCATCAGAACTGTCTTCACTTGTTTGCTTATTGATTTGAAGGTGCCGCAGTCTACATTCCTCAGGTTCACAAGTTCTGAAGAACATGCTCCTCTATCCTCCTCCTCCAGACTGCGATTTCCCTCAAAGCAGAGTGCTGGATTACGCCCAATGAAGAAAGACTCAGCACTTGTGGGGGTGTTGTACTTCTTTGCGGGTGAGTTGACGGATTTGGGCCCATTGCTGTGAAGCTCTAATAATGGACAAAAGTGTTTTGGACCAAATATGAGGTGGAAATTTCTTGCCGTTTTTGCTGACTTGCTTGCCTTTGGGGTGCTCTTTGGCGGGGTTCCGGGTGTTTGTGGGTGATTTTTGGTGTCTGGGAGCACTGCTGCGACAGTCTAATCTTGATTGCATTTGCTTTTCAGGAAATCCGTGGTGGAAAACAGGAGTTATGATGACTGATGATGATGACCTAGCTGCACAGCGCCGCGTTTGGACCGAAGGCCGAGAGATATTGTAAGTATGAGATTTAGCTTTTTCGCTGTTTGGGGGTGTTGTCGGGTGGTTTTTTCCGGGTGGGTTGGCGGGTCTTGCCTGGGGCATTCCTGGGAAGGTCTAATACCGGATAGAAGTGTTTTGGACAAAATCCTTAAGGAACAGCCTTTTTTTTGCTATTTCTTCTGTCATCTTGCTCAATGTAGCGTTTTGGGGGGCTTCCTGCTGTTCGTGGGTGGGTTGCGGCCGGGGTCTCTGTCGAAGCACTGCTGCGACAATCTAATCTTGATTGCATTTGCTTTTCAGGAAATCCGTGGTGGAAAACAGGAGTTATGATGATTGATGATGATGACCTAGCTGCACAGCGCCGCGTTTGGACCGAAGGCCGAGAGATATTGTAAGTATGAGATTTAGCTTTTTCGCTGTTTGGGGGTGTTGTCGGGTGGTTTTTTCCGGGTGGGTTGGCGGGTCTTGCCTGGGGCATTCCTGGGAAGGTCTAATACCGGATAGAAGTGTTTTGGACAAAATCCATAAGGAAACACCAGTTTTGGCACTTTTTGTAAGTTAGGGTTCGTTAGGGTTACCCCTAGCAGCAGGATTGCATGTGTTTCGGGGGGTTCTATTGCAACGCAGTTCTGGTGTTGTAGAGCACTGTTGGAGCGATGCTGGCTATGGATACTTTTGCTTGCTTGCAAGTGGTTTGAATACAATCCACGGTCTGTATTTGGGCCTACTGTTACTTTCAAAGTACGTTTTGTAACCATTTTTCTGCTAGGCATCGTTTTTGGAGATCTGATTGGGGTTCTTCTACATTTTTGCGACTGGCTTTAGTAAGGGTCTTGGTGGGAGCATTGCTGGGAAGGTCAAATTTTGTTCTAAAACACAGTTTACAGTACACCTACCTTGAGGGGAAAGATCCGCTATAATATTTTGGCCATACTTATTTATCCTTAAAAAGGTGACTCAGACAGAGCACGCAATTTCAAAAATATTGTACTGTCTATTAGGGAAATCAAAGTGTCACTTTTTGAACCACACAGCGTACATACCTTTTATTTATTTATCAGTGGTATTGTAATAGCACTTCCTGTTTTCCGTTCAAGAATTACAGGCCGGGTTTCAGTCAACATCTGCCAGGCAGGCAGTGGACAGGGTGTCTTCTGTCAGTGGTCACCAACATTGATGGACGAAGCGTCAGCTGGAATGGAGGAGTGCCGCCAATAAGAGGAATTGTTTGCTGCATGCAACTTACTTACCAAATTCAACAGGACAACTCCAACAACATACGCAATACAGATACAGTATCCATTGTTTTATTCTATGAGTGTGACTGCATGTGCTTAGCTTTAGTTTGTAACCAAAGATTGTCTTTATCTTCAATTATTGTTTGTCCATGCTCTGCTTTTTTTTTCTTCTCTCAACAAAACCTACCCAAAAAGAAACCCCCATTCCCATCCATTTTACAAACCCTAACCCTCTTCCCCCGGGCTGTGTTGTTTTGCTTGATGTCTGACTAAAATGACATCAATAATTCCACACACTTGCTGGGGAGGATAAGGTCATAGCAACAGGCTGGTGAAGGAATACGAGGATATCTTCTAGACTTACTCAGCTTCAGTACTATATCTTCTAGTAGTAGTAGCCAATGTCAAATAAATTCAACGCAAGTACTAGTTATACTTGCAAGCAAATACTTTACCATTTGTTAGGCTACATTATGGCACTGTTCTAGTGTACTGTCACCTGCTATATTCTCGATCGTACCGTAACCGTTGTAATGCTACAGTAAGGACAAACAAGGTTTCGTTTTCTTTTTTTCCATAGTCATGCAACTGCCACTGTGTCACACCACTAGTACCACCGCAATGAGGAAATGTCACCCGCCCAGGATTGACAACGTTAATCCCCATTTCACGTGGAGCCAGCCCTGGGCCTAGCCCTAATTTCTAACACTAATTACAGGTAAGATAAGCGTTTGGTGGGAGGTAGTATAATGGAGTATTATTTCGGAGTAGACAAGAGATTGACGGTTGTACTACTAAAGTCCTACGACTGTTCAGGAAAACAAAGTTACTGTTACACCCCCGTCCCCCACCCACCAGACTGAAAAGCAGTAAAAAACAGGTATGGTCAGATAAAGTTTAAAAATGTATATTTATGTAGCCCTAACAAAATAATCTCCCTCAAGACCCACCCTAACCCCAACGATTGTCTTTGAAACGTCCCAAAACGATCCCAACTCCCAAATCCCACCCCCCAAAAGTCTATAAAAAAAGGGCAAGGGACACTCCACTACTGGAGGGTGCTGGTGCTGGTGCATTTTGCGGCATGGGCATCATACTCCTTGCGGAGGGTGGCAAGCTCGGAGCGGAGGCCCTTCACCAAGTTCTTATACTTCTGGACCTCCTGCTCCAGGTTGGACATTCGGACTCGTAGGCGGCGTTGGCGTTCCTTGCAGCTCCTGTGGGGGGCAGCTGGTCTTTCTGTTGCTTGGCGGTGGCGGTTGTCTTTGTTAGCCCGGCTCGGTCCCGCTGGAGCACTGCGCATGCTGGCGTCCCGTGGGGTCACGGAGGAGGATGCAGCGGTCCCAGTCGAGGATGTTGTTGTTGCACCGCTCGACTGCGTGTCCTCCTCCTCCTCCAGGGCCACCAGCCGCCGATATTCGGCGACAGTGGCCTCCAGCCTCCGTTGCCGGGCCATTCTAGCCTGCTCCCTCCGTGTTGTTGATTTGGAAGGAGCAACTATATGAAGAAAGAAAGACATAGTCTGTAACCAATGCTCCTTAGCATTAATAACACAAAGTGATTGAGCCGAAAGTTGGGTCACAGTACAAGTAGCAAATTGAAAGCACAGTACATAACTATTGAGGACAGTATCTATGTAACCTCCCACTTCTGCATCCTTGCTCTAACATTAGTGGTAGTTTAATGAACAAATTCTACGACCACTATGGACTTCCATTACAGTCGACTATGACAGTACACCAGTCTTATTCTTCTTCTTCTCTCTTGTTTAGGAAAATTGGTACGTTATCTTATGCAAGCCGGCAGAATGACATGGACAGCACAGTGAACTTGCACCCGAGAAAAAAAGTTGCACACCATGATGAGTGAGACAGACTTGCGTTACTGTACCGGTCCAGTACATGCAGGTGGTGAAGCTATTACTTTTCTATTACGGGTGGCACTGAGAATACTCTGTTACAAGGGCTACTGCTTAATTAATTTACCTTTCACCCTACAGTGCAAATGAGTACTAGAAAAGGAAAATGAAGAAGCTAACTAATTTGATTATCTATCACTTCACATGGGACGTATTTGATGACATATGGGATGACTTTAGGTGCTTTGCTTAATATTGAGTGAACAGTGATACACCCACACATGAATGACGTACTACAAGCAAACTAAAGTTATTAAGAGAGGTACGGAGTGTCCACCGTAATAACCAGATATATGCTGTGATTGCAGGCGCAATACAAAGTACTGCTACTATTCATGGTAGTATTGGACACATTTACAATTTCTTTTCCTTGCCTTCCCTGCACTGGAACGGACGTGCGGGTGCGGTGGTACATGCTCTTCAAGGTAACACTTAGTTCATCTGGCGACCATCTACTCTCTCTAGATACACATGTGCTATCTAAGAGTCAGAGAATACCATGCTCCAGGCATCCATTCAGTCAAAGTATACGCACACATACAGTTTCTGTTTCACCCACCCAGGCTGCTGTCCTTCCACCCATCCTTGCTTCATCATTGACCCAGCCATGCACCATACCATATTCTTTCCTTCCAAGCCACCTCGGGGGCCAAGCAAACACATATCGTTCTTCTTTGCCAGCCATCATACAATTTCGTGTCCCACTTACTTACACCCTTCTTTCGCTTTTCGTTCATCCCATCCATCACGTTCGTCTAAGAACTTATTGGGATTCTTCTCACCAAAAACTTCACAGCTAAGTCGAAGTACATTTCGAGGAGGCTACTACCTGGTTGATTTGTAATACACCTGTGCAGAAAGCACACTATGCAGTCTTCAATCTCAATAAGTAAGGAATATATAGCTTACCTGTTTCCGCCACCACCGTTTGAACCCCCACAGGACCGTCCGCCGGCTCTTGCACCGCCTCCCCCCCAGAGTCCTCCGAGTCCTCGCCCAACACAGCCACCTCCGCGCTGGCCCCGTCACCAGATGTTACACCTACAAAGTACATTTAAGAATGTTAGAATACACCACTCACTACTATATAATATTTGGTCTAGGAGAAATGTTAAAAAAACTGAATACAATGTAATAATTTGTGACTGTCTACTCCAAAGTAAAAATGTCCCTTTTTCCAGGGAAGGCTGTTGTCTTGCTGCACTTTTATGCACAACTGATGAATGCTTGCTTTTTATTTTTAACACGCACCACTTTTTCTCCTAACAGACAGAAGCTTGACTCCTAAGAACACGACCAGGATCAAGTTCAAACCAGGTGAGAGCTCGGCTCGACCACAAGAAATGTGTCCAATTAATCGTCAGCACTAACCACTTTTCCGTTTTCAGTTAAATAGTTTTATGACAAAGTAGATTTTAATAAATGTGTTTACTTTTAATAAAGCTTTTAAACTTAAATAGACTCTGTGGTTTTTGGTCCTCCAGACTAGAGTGGATGAGCTAAAGGTTTTGGAATTTTTGCAAGCATGAGTGCCTCTGACACTTCTTGACTGTGCTGTGACTCCGTACTCTCTTGTCCTGCGTACGATAATCTAGAGATCATTGGGGATCAATAATCGGTGACTTCTGGAGCTGAATGACTCTGCCACACTATCTAGTCAGTAAGGAGACAGTGCATAGAGCTATTGCTGAATAGAATGGGAGTCCAATGGAATTGCCAAATGTCCAATCTTAGTTAGCTACACAGACAGACTAATAAGAATAATCTAGTAATACCACAGGGAGTCATATTAGAGCCAGGATAAGAATTTATATCCAGTCTACAAGAAGATCAAAGACGATTTAGAAAAAATCGAATGAGGAACGCTAGGAAAAAATAGGTACTCTTTATTACAGTTAAAACTTACTGGGGCCAGCAAAGGAGCCCTCGCCTGCCCGATCCTGGCCTGCATCCTGAGCACCCTCCTCCTCCTGTGTCCTCTTGCCCTTGGGGGGAGCTGATGTACAACATGAAAGAAAGAAAGACCAGAAAACATGGATGAGATTTGTCAACCAAATCAACCATTTCAAAAGAACAATAACAACATTTTTTGGAGAAATAGCAAATAGATAGACAACTATTCCACGGGATCTACCTCATGTGGTATACTACGTTATTCGTATTGCCTGATTTGCGGAACGTTGACTTAGAAAGTTCCTATGTAACTCAATAAACAGACTACTAAAGAGGTTTGCCTAGGCCTGGCACTGCAGGCAGCAGTCCGCAGCACGCGAAGTGACAGACAAAGTCCATCCTGCTTGCAGATCAGTGAATACTCAAACTATCAATCCACCCACCACCACCACTATTTCTTCTTATAGCCATGAGTCTAAAGGAAGGAGTGGACTTCAGTCTGTTGGGGCTGATTTAGAAGTCCCTTGCGGCTCATTTTCCTCCATTGTTGCGTGACTTTTGTGACGCTGCGGCAGAACAAAAGACTCGCCATGGTGTTGGTGCGGCGTATATATTAAAAAAAAAGAAATTATGGGCGATGCATCACGTTGTAAAGCCCTGCGCCATCAGGGGGCGTTCCGGCGCAAGGTAGGGCCTACCTGCGCAGGGACGAATCCTAAAAGTGGCTGAGGGAAATCTACAAGATGTCAATCAGTCACTTTTAAGACAATGATGCATGAGTCAAACCCTGCGCGCTTGAAGCTGACGTACGGCTTGATGCAGCATTGGGGAGATAGGGTACCCCAGAGCATTGCTGGAGCTGCGCCATCGTTGGCACGCAACTCCAGCAATGCGCCGCCTTTACGGCACAGATGCGTAAGGCTTCTGTGACGTTTTGGGCCAATGGGTGGTGGTGGTGGCATGGCACACAATTACTGCCGCATCCCTGCTACTTTGCAGGGATGCGCCGGTAATTGAAAATATGACCCTTAGTGTCTAGCATTACGCAGTTCTTATCTTTACACTACACTCATACATAATTTCTCAGGCCAATGAAATGAACACAATGTACAAAACAAATAAGCATAGTAGCAAGCAAGGCTACTGAGAAGGAGAGCAGTGCACCTGAAATGCATAGAAGATTTTGAAATATAATTTACCTACAATGTAATCGGCAGCATTATTGCTCTTGGTAAAGAACAAAGATTTGCAAATAACAGAGCCGGATAAAACAGAGTAGTGATGAATAGCTACTACTACTCACCAAGCCCTGGGACCTCTACGCCGAGCGCGTCCAGCAAGTCCCGTTCCCGGTCCATGACATCGGTCCAGCGGTGGGTGGCCTGGTTATATGTGCGCCGGACCCCAGAGAGCTTATACATGGCCCGGCACACCTTCTCCCACCGCTTCCGGCGCTCCCGGATGCCATAGCCAGTCGCGATCTTGCCGCCTCCCAGGATCGTCTTGGGGAGGCGGCGCTGGACGTGGAAGATGAGTGCCGCCACTTCCTCCGCGCTGAAGATCTCCCGCGGCACCACTTGCTCCCCCCTCAAACGCCCGCACGGGAGCCGGGCACGGGGTGCGGGACCCTTCCCCTTCTCAGGGTGCTTCCCGGCTCCCTTTACCATGGTCTGGGCAGAAATAAACTTAAATGATAAAGAAGAAATAGAATAGTGAAGAAGAAAAGAAAAGAGTTTAAAAAAGTAGTTTAAAAGTAACTAAAAGTAGCAGAAAACACAAAAATATACAGCTAGAAAAATAGAGGGATAGATAATAAGTAAAATAGATTAAATAAACTTCAAACAAGCAAAGGATGGCAGAGATTCAGAGAGGATACAGAAAGCATGCCCAGAACCATAGCAATGAATGAGAAACAAGATGGCCGCGCCCGTTCACAACCGCGTGGGTAAGTTCGCGCGAGATTTTCCTCGCGAGCACGCGCAAAATTGTACTAGCGAGCAGCACAGTTTGCGAGATTACACATAGCGGCCGGAAACGGAATTACGTCACGCAAACAAGATGGCCGCGCCCGTGTACGACCGCTAGGGTAACTTGGCAAACGTATAGCTACAAGCGCCTCGCGAACACGCGCAAAAGCCCGCGAACATACACGTCGCAAAAAAAAAAAAGTGTATTCGCAAGCATTCGCGGCTCCCGAAATCGATCTCGCACGGATTCGCGCCCCAAAAAACGCGCGAAATTGCAGAAAAAACGGTTTTTGCTAAACTGAAAGCAATGAGCAGGTGCAAAAGTTCAAACTTAACATTTGTAACATTCACTGTAGTGCTTCCTGAGGGGCCCCTCCAGAGTTTGCAACTATTCTATGACCCTGCTATGACCCAAACAGCAGGCTCATAGAATAGCTACAAGTAGACCATAAAGGTCCTGTGAAAAAAAAATTCACTGCAACAGAAAGCAAATTACAGATAAGGAAGGAAGCAGGTGCCAGCCAGACTGGAACTTTCTAAATAACTGACACATTAATCAACCCCCAATTAATTCATGGCAGTTGAAGTAGGGGAGGTGTGCTTGCTTTTTTCACCCCCCATAAACTACAGTGATAAACAAACCTAATGGGTGGCAGTGAGGATGTACCAGAGGGTGGCATGGGTGTCCCAGAGGGTGGCAGTGGTGAAGCAGAGGGTGCTGTGAACCTGTGATGATAAACCAGAAGTAGAAACAACATAGTCGCGGCCGTTGCGTGCCGAAAAGTAAGTTCGCAATTGCGAAAATGTCCCAAAATCGTCGCGAACGCGCGCCAACACAAAAAACGGGAAAATCCGCAAATCCGCGAGAGTTCGCGTATCTTCGCGGATTGCGAATCCGTAAATCCGCAATTTCGCGTACGCGAGATCCGCTAGATCCGCCCATGCTTAATCTCCTGCAAATCCTGAGAAAAATTAGTTTTTCACGCCTGGGTCAAGTGAAAATCTATATGCTAATGTCCTTATTATGCAGTATACCATACCTTAAATTAAATTATAATGCTAGGAGGTCACAGTATAAGTATTAAGCTTCATGAATAGTAAAAAACGAATTTTGTAGCACTTATTTTTATAACCCTATCAGTTTTGATAATTCCACATATTAAGGCTCTGTAATTCCTTGAATCAGACTTCATTTTCTTTTTTTGTTCTTTTTTTGTGCCACTTAGGCTGACGAACAAAGTGGCCTGGCCCCCCCAGGTCATGTACACATTAACCAGATTAAACTGTAAGAAACTAACTTTCGTCACCCGAAACTGACCTGCAAAGCCAATTTCCCTGATTGATCTTTATCTGAGATTGCCAATCAATGTTCAAGACATCGTTAACTTTTTAGTTTCCCTGGACTTGCCCTATCTTGTTTCAGCATCTGTTACGGTTACTTTCTTTTTAAATGTTTCTTTACTACATGGGTTAATTATTACTTAGCAACTAAGCCAAGAATTTGCTTACAGAAATGCTTAAAGAAAGGAAAACCCTAATTGAAATGTCTTCCTATAATACAAAATAATGAACCTTATTTTTGTAACCTTTTTAGAACACTATTCTGAAATGTAACGTTTCACCTGTGCAACTGAGCGCAAAGTCCTGGCTGAATAAATATTCCTGTTTATTTTAGCTTGTCTCTAAGTGCTTGTAACAAGCTGGCAGTCTTTTTCAAACTAAAACATATCAATGCGTGTTCTATATTATTTTGAGTTCAGCAGGAATTTACTTCAGCTGATCTGTTTGCCTATTAATACCTAACACAATGTATCTAAGGAAAATGCTGTAAGTTTATTTATTTTTTTGCAAAAGACCCAATTTCGTTTTTTTTTTTTTATTCCTAGTGAACGTGAATTTACATTTTAGTTTTTAAACATTTAGACATCTTGCTTAATAGACTGAAAACATCAAGAAAAAACACAAACACACATTTGAGCTCATTTCAGACAAACAGAAAGGGGTCAAACACTCAGGACACACAATACGGCGCGCTTTTAGCCATGCATTTCGTGAATAGCGCCAACGCCATTCACTTACAAAAATTGCACTAATGGGAAAACCACATAGACATTTAGACACACATTGAACCCACAAACCAATACTCAGAACATAAACAAAGGACAGCCCACAGACTGTACTTAAATCAAACCATTTGTAAATACTAGTTGTAGGTCATATTTACAAGAAACGCTTCTCAATTGTGTTCCAAAAGACTGCAAAAATAGCCCAACAGACTGATGTATGTCCAAGAAGCGAAAATACAATCAATTCACTAGCTTTGACTAGCTGAACACCAAAAATCGCTCTGCATATCTTCATTCATAAAATTTCACAGAACAAAGGATCCTTGTATGCATTATGTCCATATTTTAATTCCCTGGGGATACAAAATCACCAAGGAAGAAATATGTTTGCAAATCTAAACCTATTTAGATATTCCCTCTAGGGAAGCCTGGCTAATTTACTTCACATCACAACATGGTACCTTCCAAAATAAAGCAACACATTCTTCTTATGTGAGCTTTCAAACAGGCATTCCCAAAAATATTGCAAAATATACAATTTTATAATCAACATAGTGCTTAATGTACTTTTCGTACGAGCACCATTCAACTAAACCAAATAGAGAAAATTCTCCTCATTACCGGTCTACACAAATTGCAATTCGCGTATACAAACCTATACAAATCCAAAAGTTGGCCAACACAAATTCCAAAGTTCCAAAGCTACAGTCCCAAATTTGCTAAGATTAGGCTTCTTATAGCTCACTAATCTAGCTTCAAACTTCAAGGGGTTATCTCTATCAATACACTCGTAAATATACAAGACCCTCGGTTTTTGAAAATTGCAATCTTCAAATAAAAAACTAAGGACAAAACAAACTAAGAACCAATCAAAACCAAAGAATCAAAGAACAAAGGACTGGTAGCGACCCACTTATACTTAACTCTTACTTTTACTAATCAAAAGGTTATCCAAATTCTAACTGTCAAGTTCTAAATTACCTAACGGTCTCTTTGTTTTTTGTTTTTTATACTCACGCCAAAAAGGGTTCCCAGTCAGGAGTGACATCATGTGGAGGATCAAAATCAGGAAGAGCAGAAATACACTGGGCTGCAGAGACGAAGAATCCCCAGAATCACTGTGCACAGAGTACCTTCTTAGTAGAATCCTGTCTTGTCTTCCTCAGTAGCTTTCTGTCTCCTGACAAGATCACTCCCACAGAAAGTCACTTCTCTGATGAAGCCCGCGTTGGCCGCGCCATTTGAAGAACTGAAATCTTCATTCTCAGGGGTCTCACTAATACAAAAGAACTTGGCACAGAAGCTGAAAATATTAAAAGACATCTTTATTAAACTTAATAAGTGAGGCCACGTCACACAGAAGCCGTAGCAATTGAATGAGGTAGTCTAAAGAATACAGAACACAGAGGTCTTTTATATGCTTAGGATTTACAAACTCAACATAAAAGAAAGGGGCAGTCCTAGCTTCTGCAAGCATACAAAATACCTAATATGGACATACAAGATCTGCAAAATATTAGCCAATAGAAAAACATCATGTAACCAGAATGTCCCCCTTACGTCGTGTTTCTGCCCAACCCATAAGTTAATTAACTACAGCACTTATAGGTCAATCAGTAATGGCAGAACATGTCTGTATGCAGTTAGGCCAGCTAGTGTCTGAGATTGCTTTCAAAGCAAGGACAGAGGGGGGTTTTCTGCACGTTGCAGTCCAAAGGGCAGAAACACTTCATGAATAGAGCAATCTGTGTAAAGGCAACACAAATTGAAGACAAATGTAAGATGGAGTCAAAATTAAAGAACCTCAGCGTAATACATTTTATAGTTTTGATAATCACTATTGTAGTTTCTAGCATTTCGGGTTTTTTAACGCACAAACTCTGCTTTTGTTCATGGTGCCATGTTTTAGTATGCCTCACTTACAACACTTAATGGCTTGACTAATGTAGTTGTACGCCAAACTTCATCCAAATTTGGGCTGTTAATTCCCCCATACAGGGACCTTAAGTCACAGGCTTAAATACTGAGCAGCGTCAATTGTTAAATCTTGCAATATGTGCAAATGATAGAACTGCTGCACATGTGATATCACTTCCTGCCGTGATGTCACTTCCTGCATGATGTCACTTCCTGTTGTGATGTCACTTCCTGTGACACCACCTAAATTGGAGAGTCCCCCCACTTCTTTGTTAGGTTTTGCCTGTCGAAAGCTGCGCAAGCAGCCTTTCGCGCAGGCGAAATCTTATGTTTAGAGTATGTGTGCTTATGTCCCGCCCCTCTGTTCCATTGGCTAGCTCCATAAATGGAGGCTAAGCATTGGAACAGAGATCTGTCCGTCATGGCCGGACCAGATTCGTGGGCGTTCCCGACAGTTTTTCGCATTTTGCCCACGTCAAGTGGCTGTGGGCGTGTTTTTTTTTTTTTTTGGGGAGGTTTTTTTTTTGGTCATTCCGCCGGGAGAAGTCGTCCTTGGTGAGTGCTTGCTGTCCTGTCTTCCCCCGCCCCCGTCCCGCTGTCCGTGTGCCCGTTACCGACCCCCCTCCCACTGTCCATGTGTGCCCGTTCCCGCCCCCCCTGCTGTCCGTGTGCCCGTTCCCCCCCCTCCCGCTGTCCTTGTCTCCGACATTGTAAATGCTTGTTTGAAACCGGCCCACTGGTGACCCTTAGGTACCGGCCCATCGGCCAATGCCCGACTGCCCGCCATCCCAATACATGCTGTGCTGGCTTGCAGTGTTGTTGGTTATAAATCCAGGACACATACTACTTGCGAAGGGGCCGGGGGCGCGCCCTGCTGCTTTCTTCCTGTTACAAAGGGCTTCAGTGAAGATATCTTACATTGTTAAACGGAGGAACCCGGTACCCTTTAGGATTCCCTGGTTAAATTTGCTTTCCGCATCTGTTGGGTGTGCGTGGGTGTCATTGATCGAGGTCTGAACGGTTCAGACTGAACCTTTAAAGGCCAATCCTGCGTCTATGAGGGTCCCGCCCTCAGTCTTTAGTGGTTTGAGGATTACAGTCAGGCTTTACTTGAGTTTCGTGTACGTTTCGAAATTGCACCATACTTCCTTACATGTGAGTTCTTAAGTTCAGGGATTTTTGAAGGGTAGAAATGTATGCATTTACAGCGGCCAATCATTAGTGAAAGAGTATAGTTTCAGAGCAGAAGTGGTGAAACGGATAACATTTAAACGTCATGTGGTAATACAACTAGTTTGAATGCACGGTGTGAGAACCAGGACAGTGCCTGTAGTCCAACCAAGTGCGTGCTGCTTCAAGACTGTGCAGATTAAAAGAGCTTGCAGTGCTACATGCCACAAGCTGCTGTGAGGATGACATCTATGAGAAAGCCGAATTTTGGGCTCCAAGTAACTGTCTATTTGTATTGTCTCCTGGTACATGCAGCAGCTGTAGTGGTTGGGCCAGGAAAAGAAACAGCTAGGACGTGGGCCCTCTTTTAAAGCTGCTCTCCTTGTTCCATAATGCTTGAAGTTCGCCCAGTAATCCTGCCAAGTCAAGGGGATAACACATTGCAATACCCGGACGGGTCCCTTCAGCTGTGCGTCCTTGCTGAAATCCCCTTGGAAACACCCTGTGCCTTCAAGGCTTGCTATATATTAACCATGAAAACATCAATCATAATATTGGGCAAATTTACCCATAGTGGTGGGATCATCCCCCTTAATTAACTACTCATTACACTGTGCCTGGTAAAGCCAATGCCAGTTTGCCTGGAAATCACCAGTGACTGGCCTAGCCCCCCAGTATCTCATGTGAGACGATTTCCTACAAAAAGATGCTGTATGTATGTAATGCTGTGTGTGTGTGATAATGTATGTGTATGGGATGCTGTGTGTGTGGGATGCTATATGTGTGATGCTGTGTGTGTGTAATGCTGTGTGTGTGATGTGTGTCTGTGTGATGCTGTGTGTGTATGATGCTGTGTGTATGCGATGCTGTGTGTATGTGTGTGGCTGTGTGTGTCTATGGCTGTGTGTGTCTGTGGCTGTGTATATGTAGGGCTCTGTAGACAGGAGCGTGAGTGTGTGTGGGGGGGGCTCTGTGTGTGTGTGTATGCCTCTGTGTACATATAACTGTATATGTGTGTCAATGCAAATGCAATAGGTCTCGCATTGTTCATTGTTCTAATGGACTACTTAAATATACCAGCCCACATTGACGACTTTGAAGAAGCTCTTACAATACTTGTCAAAAACTGTTACTGTAATTTTCAAAAACGGATACATCATACAAATACGTGAGTAATAAATAAGTACACAATACTTTCCTTTAAGAGGAAACAAATATTTAAAATATAATATATATATGTACTTTCTTAAAATATGCTAAACATTTTTTATTGTATTTCCATTATTCTTTACTTTACTTTAATAAAAAGAATTACTGATTATAATTATATATTTCCTTTAATAAAACATGTAAAACTTCTTATCTTGTCTTTCCATTATTATTTACAAACTACATAACATATATCACTGTGCAAACATAGTTTTAAAGGGTCTACAACACATGCTCTCATGCTAGGTTCTCTTGCTAGTTCAGCTGTCTTATGCCTTCTGGGG
The DNA here is from genome assembly GCF_964261635.1 of Lissotriton helveticus. Classification (NCBI taxonomy): domain Eukaryota; kingdom Metazoa; phylum Chordata; class Amphibia; order Caudata; family Salamandridae; genus Lissotriton; species Lissotriton helveticus. Next base: position 795,960,969 of record NC_136072.1, read on the forward strand.
GAGTGCTCAAAACTAACCATATCAACAACTTAAATGGGACTCCTGTCTCACTAGTGAGACTCAGAGCAAGCAGCAAGGACTGTGAATAAGGTTGGCACTTAGAGTCAATGTCAAAAGAAAGCATCTAACATGCCCTTTTAAAAAAACTGTTAAGTAAAGAAGCATAAATAATCTCCATTACAATGGATAAACAAACACTCAGCCAACAAAGTCAGTCAGTCAGTCAGTCAATTATCTTTATTCGATTATTATTAAAATCATAAAAGAACGAGCATTAATACATAACAACATTTCATCAGAGCACAAATTAGTACAATCAATATTTGAAACTCTAAAATCACAGTATACAAAATAAATGATGCTAAAATATTAAGAATATTAAAATCAGTGAGATATAAAAGAGTAATCAATGTACAGGAATAAGATGCCTAGTTCTTGTACGATACTTATTTATGCATGCTCCTGCAACTAAAAAACTAGCAACATGGAAAGCTACTTTTACATTAGGAAGAAGTTGCAGGAACATCAAAGCTGGTTTTACCTGAGTAAAACCCAAGTTGCACAAAATAGGAAGCAGGTATTTTTTTCTAATCTCAGTATAATGGCCGCAGAACATGATGAAATGAGTCGTGTCCTGGGTTGAAAAGTGGTCACAATCACATGGTTCAGCATTATTGGGTCTATTCCATATTTTAAAATTGCCCAGAATAAAGTGGATCAGATCAAAACGAAATCTCGTTAGAAGGAAACGATGGTATGGTTTAGTTACCAGAAAAAGGTATGGCTCTATTCCTGGAACAGATGTCAACATACAGTGTTTCCTAACCATGGGTTTATTTAGCTCTATGGCTTCCCTCTCCAAAACATAAAAATTTGTCAGGATATTTTTTACTGTTATTACATATTCCTGCTTTATCAAATGTGGAGATGAGATAAGCTCCGGTCGGCCGGCTAAATTTAGCTGCATATGAACATATTTTACCCACGGGATGGTATGGCCTCTATCCAGGGCTAAACAATCTTTTAAGATAATATGATTTAATGTTAGCTCCTGGTTGAGCCAAGTTTTCAACCAACCAATAACTGGGGCTAGTTTTAAAATGTCGGTTATGTAGCCCAATCCAAGCTCTGTATGTATGATATGGGTGGAAGTCGATTGAGGGACAGAAAGCAGGGTTCTCAGAAATGTATTTTCTACTTTCTGGATTTTATCATGGTTAGTATACCCCCAAATGACAGAACCGTATTGGGCAACCGACAGACATTTAGCTTTATAGACCTTTATAATGCTTTCCATGAGGCGGGCTCCAAGTTTTTTAGCAAAACCAAGCAACCCAGCGTCCGCTCTTGCCACAGTGTTGCTTTTAAAGGAATGCTGATGGCCCCACGTGCCCTTTTCATCAAAGGTCACCCCTAAGTATGGGAAATATGAAACTCTCCTGACCTCTTTCCCAGCACAAAAAAATGTTTTCGACTTTCTTTTCCTACCAGCTGCTCCTGCAATCATTACATGAGATTTGTCTGTGTTTGTTTTCATGTCCAACGAGGACATGAAGTCCCCAAAGGATGAAAGGAGTGTATTTAATGCCACTCCGGAGCGTGCCAAGAGGACTGCATCGTCCGCGTACAGGAGGACAGGTATCTTTGTCTCACCTGCACGCGGAATGTCAGTGTGGGAAGCTGCCAGAACTGCCTCAAGATCGTTAATGTAAAGAGTAAAAAGGAGGGGTGCAAGAATGCACCCCTGCCTAACCCCCCTCTCTGACTTAAAGTGGCAAGTGCATCTCCCTTCCCTGGTCACTCTGACAGAGGTCATAAGATCCCTGTGTAACTCGGCCAGGTACCTGACCAAAGGAGCGTCAATGCCCATGGCCAGAAGGACCCCCCACAGCTTAGCCCTGTTAACCAGGTCGAAAGCTGAGGAGAGGTCCATAAAGGCCATGTACAGAGAGCCCCCCCTGACGATTACGTATTTATTTATGATCAGTTCTAGGTTTAAGCACTGATCTAGAGTTCCTCTTTTGGCTCTAAAACCGTATTGTGCATTTGATAGGACACCCTTCCCTTCTAAAAGGTGAGTCAGTCTTCCTAAAAGAACTCTTCCCAGGATTTTGACGCTGGAATCGATGAGAGAGATTGGCCTATAACAGGCCGGGTCTGTTCTCTGTCCTTTTTTAAAAATCGGTATTATCGTGGACTTGGCCCAACTAGTGGGAAAGATAAAATCCCTTGTAACGTTAAAAATATTTGTGAGAATTTTGGCGCTTAGTTCAGGGGCACTCTTAAAAAAATCTGCAGGAACCCCATCGGGCCCCGGAGCCTTTTTATAGAGTGTGTCGTTAATTGCTTTTTTCACCTCCTCTAACCTAAAAGGAGGGATGGTAGATGCTACTTGTGTGAGTTGCAATTCACAACCTGGAGTAATATCAGAACAGCTATAAATGTTACTGAAATGTGTGACCCACTGTTCGTCAGGTATAATGCAGTCTGCTTTCTGATTCTCTAGCCCCACGAAGTATGGGTGGTTTATTATTGCCCAAAATCGTACGCTATCTCTCTGTATATCAGGCGACAATAGATCATTCCAGGCCTCCTTTTTAATCTCAGATTTCCTCAACCTGATAGCATAACTGTATTGTTTCCTCAGTGATGCTATCTGCTCTTTATCTCTTGGTTTATTTTTTAGTGCATTCAGGAGGGTTGAGTGAGCCTTGGAACAATTTGAGTCAAACCATTTGGGGCCCCTGAGCGTATTAGGCTTTTTCTTTACGGTCAGATCTAAATTGACCTGACGGCAGATAAGATTGAAAGCCTCTAACATGATATTAGCAGGATTATTATTATCCAAGCAAATTGCAACCTCCCCCTCAACTTTTGCCAGAGTATCCTGTAAAAAGCTGATTGGGGTTACTTGATCCCACTTCAGTCTGCGATTCTGATCTCTCAGGACTAAATCTGTCGCACATGAGGCTTCAGACACCCTCTTTACCAAAACTCCCTGTGAAACGATCTCTAAAATTACAGGGTTGTGATCACTAAAAACTGAAGTTTCTACCTTGTAATTGAACACTTCAGGCAGAATACTAGAAGATAAAAAAATATAATCTACAATTGTGCCTGCGTTGTTACCCACGTATGTTGGTAACCTCGAGCCTGTGTGGCCACTATATGATTCATAAAGGTTAAAAGATGCTAAGAGCGATTCCAAAGCCTCTCCTCGAAGTGAGTGTTCGAAGTGTGGTGTAGAAGAATAGGGAGAGGAATCCTCTTGTTCCACGTGGCAATCCATGTGGCATGGGTGGATGTTATAATCACCCATAAGGATCACCTCAAATCCATGAACGCTATTCTCTCTATGATTAGACAGGAATTCCTCTAGAGTTACCAAATGCTCATTCAAGATTTGACTGACAGGAGAATTATAAAAATTAACAAATAATATAGGCTGTGAATTTGGTGTAGTTAGTTCGACCGCTAGGATATTTATTGAATTAGTTTTTATCTGTCTTGGCTTTCCTTGAATGTCTAGGGAAATATATATGGCCAAGCCCCCCTTTGCCCTTCCTGTTTTACTAGGAACTGCCGGTACTATAAAATGGGAAAAGCCGTCCAGAACAAGTCTGTCTGACGTTTCCCAGGTTTCTTGAAAAGCAAGAATGTCGTTGGGTCGTATAGACTCCAGCCAGTTCTTATCATTATGTTTGGCTCTAAGGCCGGCAACGTTCCAGCTCATGATTCTGCAGACCCTGATGGCTGCAGAATTCCGATCTAGTATTCTGGGAACAAGCGGAAGACCCTCACCGTTACTATCTTGTCTGGGGGAGAGTCAATCGTTTTGATCCATGAAGGATAATGGGGCATAGCGATTAAACAGTTGAAGAGGTTCCACAAAAGGATTATGCTGTGCTAGGCGGGAATGATGGGAATGATGGGCTACTACGTTGTAACTTGTATCCTGCCCCCATCTGAGGTTTGAATCCCAATTTCTATCCCACCCTGGCGCAGGAGTCCTTGGATAGGTGACATTATGCTGTTCGCCGTAAAAAAACTTTAGGGTTAAGGGAACAACAGTACCCTGTCTGCGTTGGGGAGGGAATAAGTTGGCAAGAATGTTGGGAAGGACATCTTGATTTGAAAAACTCACTGCCACACAGTCCCCTTTAAACTTTTTCGGCCGATTTCCCAACCAGGGGACCCTGGTTGCTGACTTGATCACACTTGCCAGATAGTACTTTCCCCCTGGAGCTAGCCGCATATTATTGGTCAACCAGTGTAGGGCCTTGCTTGTGAGGGAAGTGGAGCTTTCCACTGTTCCCCCTTCCAAAGGAGGAACATTCGCTAAAACTAAAACCACTGGTGTTGCTTCAACTATAAATTGAAGGGGGTCTGCTAGAGATCGCGGGTCACCCGACCAATAATTTCGCCACTTCTGGCTTCGGGCCCATATACTTTACTTTATCATATACATTGATCAGATGACCACACAATCTACTATCAATAATTGTGAGTTCCCTTTCGATTATTTCCAGTGTACCCAACTTACCATCCACCGTTATGGGTACCTATGACCACGATGGGTCAGGGAGCTAGCTGTAAAAGGAAAGGCAGCAAATTCACAACCCCAACATAAATTTCTTTAATATTTCATAAAATGATCTTAATGTTTCATCAAATGACCACGGACAACTGGAAGTTTTAAAGTGTTTTATCTAAATTCTTCATTTATAGAAAATCCAATTCACAGATAAGAGTCAATCAATAAGCAAGATAAAATATCATATAAGCATAAAGAAACAAATGTAGGGCAACCATTCAGTGTAAGGGAATAAAGATGCGACTGGGAACCTGCTAAGCTAGTAAACTAGTCACTCAAGAATGGACTTTTTCGAAGGGCAAAGCAAGGTGCAAGTATACATTTATACTATGGAATGGGAATTAGAAGTTTAAACAACTCAATTAAGGGAGAGAGAGATAGAACATACTATAACTCTAGAGAATTTCTTCATTCAGTTTTGTGAGAGAAAATTAAGGACCACATCAATATGTTAAAACTGCAGTGGAGAAAATAATTTCTAAAAGGTAGGGTAACATAGGAACACGCTATGAAATGCAAACTGAAAAATGACTTTAATGAGATGCAATGTTTGCGGAGAAAAGCATGGAAAATTAACATATGCAAAAGGTATGTCTTTATTGAAGCAAAGACAGGAAAATAGGAAGGTGCAGTTTCAAGAGATTCAGAGCGATATTTACCTAGACTGGTGTGAAAACCAACCCTGGCCACGGGTCAGTTAAGGACAGGAAACCCTCAAGGAAGGATACCCCTCAATGGACAGCAGGTGCAGAATGGACACCCAGGACAGCACAGGAAACCCAGATTAGGATCAGGACAGGACCACCAGGACACGACCAGCACCCGCAGTTTGGAAGCAACGCCTGTGCTCCACCCTCTCTGCAGCTATCGATCAGAACCCCGATTGGGTCAGCGAACTCCCCAGCAAAGTGCTCCGCCAGCACTTTTAAGGTTTAGTAAAACCTTAGTCTATGGTCAATTTCGGACAGAGTGCTCCGCAGCGCTCTGTATATTCAGTCACCTATTGAGTGCGTTGGGTCAGTGACAGGTCAGCTATTCAGACAAGTCGGACAATTTCCCTAGGCGAACCCAGGGTAGATATACTGTTTTGGGACAGTGTACCACCCCCCAAATGTTGCAAAGTGTCAGAACCCCCAATTTGGATTGGTCCTAAGGTAGGATTTGGTTAACGCACCAATCAGAACAGACTATTCTAAGGCCTAATTTACATGTTAAGGTGCCGCCTAGCAAGATTGGTGTTCCCACGAGAAGTCGCAGGGAATACAATGGAAAGAATATAATGTGTTACAATATGGTACAATCTAGATGCTCTTGCTGGGTGAAGGTGCATGTTCCCATGCAGGCTCTGGCAGCAACCTTCTTTGGCTTGGTTTCAATGCCACCACACCACGACTGATTCTGCGCAGAAGTGCCCTCCAAGATGGACTCCCCAGCCCCATCACCCCTCAGTGCCGAGGATACATGAAAAGTAAGCGAAAACAAATTAGTACATAAAAATAAATGAATGTACTTCACGTCATGATTTCGTACTTTAGTTTCATCATTATAAAAATATACTATGCATTAATGGTAAGTGCAACGAACAATGTCACAAGAGCAGCAGCACAAAGCTTCACCACGTTATCAAAGCACAGCCATCTTATTGCTTATTACGTATGCGCACCCTTTCCCTCCAAAACTACCTCTACGCGAAGTCACGTGAGTGTGACTGACGCATGCGCAGAAGAGGAAAGTCAAGCAGCGGCCATTTTAGGGACAAGAATTAATCGTATTAGTAGAACACATAAGCAAGCGTCTCTATGATACCACGCACATTCAAAATACATAAAATTAGTAAAACAAACAATTGAAGTTACGAGATTATAATAGATTTTTCGAGGTTCTGGACTCGAGCAAGTCGCGATGCGAAATCTTGCTCTATCAATCCCCTCTTTGATGATATTTACTATCATCACAAAAAATGGAACCAGATGCCAACTTTCTTTCACACCTTGTACATTTCTATCTCTTCCAACAAGCGATTTAGCTTCTCTTTCTCAGTTTTGGTAGGGTGAGAATTTTTCACCTTTTTATAAATCTGATTATTCATTTCTTCCAATTCAAGTTCATCCGCACTCCGTTTCACTCCTCTTGCATTCACCTGATACTTCTTAGTATGCTTTCGACATTTGCAACAGACGAATATGAGATATATGATAAGAACTATCACTCCAATTGGCATCAGTACCTTAAGTAATAAGCTTTTACCTAAACTAGCAAACTAACGTCCTACATTGGAGAGACCATCAACCAGTCTCTTCCAAGCACTGTCAACCTCGAGTGGTTTGAGTTCCTTTTCCAAATTAGTAATGTTCTTTACATATCTTTTGAGCTGTACGCTTTTGTCCGGAATGTAAGTGCAACAATGTTGCGCCTTCAACATCCAGCAGACTCCGCCCTCTTTTGCTAATAAGGTATCAAGAGCAAGTCTGTTCTGCAAAACCATTGATCTGATCGCAACCATTTCGGTATTGACCAGCAGAAATCCATGAGCTGTGTCAGTAGACAACACATCCACTATTGTGGACAATTTGCAAATTCTGTGAGTGTTCAGAACCACTCCCACTCCAGGTATCAGTGCACTAAAAATACTACCCATTATTTCACCTACGCTTTCCCTTTTGCTACGCACTAAGCCGTTAGTGTTTTCACTGCTTCCAGCCATTTCATTCACATGGTATATTCTCGGGAAAACAATGCCAAAGTAGCAGCTTCCATACCAGTGATCCGGCAATTTGAAATAAGCCTTGTCTCCACATATATAATAAATCCCAGGAAACACAGGCTCTGACCCATTTTTGAATCCCCAACCTCCAATTACCTTGTAATTGTGCTCACATTGACTGGAACCAATGAAAATGTTATTATAATAATCAGTCTTCTCACGGTGAAGACAGAGTTTCCCTTTCTTTTCGAAATCCAGCAACAGAGCAGGCCCTGCCCCGCCATTTGAGGTGCTTTCCATGTTCTCAGCCCATTTAGGTGTTTTCAGCCTTTTGTCATTTGCCTTTCTTTGGAAACTCTCCCTTCTTTTCTCTGCCATGTTTAAAAATACCTTTTCTTGTTCATGTAATGAACAGGTCAAGTTGTCTCTGTGTGCTTCATTTAAGTCTATAGAACCTATAGTCAGAAAATATTCTCCCATATAACGTGTAACGTCACTTTTGGTATGTACAGGATTCAGATTTCCACGTATGGGAAGTTCAGAAAAAATCACGTCATTGTTAGAGTAATAGTACTGTAACGGTCCTCTTTTGTAAAATAAGCTTGCTAAAATACTACAAGAAATTCCATAGGTCAGAGGTAGGTGATGATATGTCACGCCTTCAGCCACAGAAGTAGGTAGCTTCATGCAGACATAGCAATCTTCTATTTCCATAGTTTCTACATAATGCACTAACAAGTTTGCGAAAACATTTAAATGAGTCTTGTTTCTAACTCCGTGGTAATGTAGTCCTTCCTCATCTGATGCTTCTAAGTCTCGTTTTGTCTGTCTAAGTGCTTTTTCACGTCTTTCTACACTTCGTGTTGTCAGTTCTTCAGTGTCAGTAGTCTGGGTAGGGTCAATATTAGTATTTTTGCTTACCATAAAAGGAATGAAAACTGTTAATCCTATCCAAATTAATATAACTATAACTATACTACATATACACACCTTGCAGCATGTTTTGCAACAACTGCGGCTAGGTCTACCACTCACATTTGAATCAGACATTTTGGCTCAGAAGAAAATTTTAACCCCTCTTTGTGGCTTTGCCCAGGTATTTTTATGCTGTGCAATTTCACGGCGGTTCTTCCTCTTCCTCTGCAGAGTAATCAGTAATCTGTTCTCCGTCGCTTTCGTCAGTAATATCAAGATCTTCAAAGTTTTCCAAAATTAAGTAGGTCCACTCCGGATCCTTGTATTTTTCGTTTTGTCTTTTTATTCGCTCACTCCGTTTCTTGGAGCTATCTTCAGGTATTTCTGCAATTCGGGGACTTCTTATATCTGCAAGTTTCTCTTGGACTGTTTTTATTCTTAATTTTAGTCTCTTAATATACCTTGGCTCAATGTGCTTCTTTTTCTTGAGTCTTTTAGCTGGCACTGTGATTTGGCTTTCTTCTAATGTCCTTTTATTTTCACTTGTTTGTGGCACTTCAATTTCTGCCTTTTCCCTTTCTGTCTGACTAGTCCCAGGTCTGGTATCTATTTCTTCTGCCTGGTTACTAAGCTGGCCTTGTTCAGGTATATTTTGCGTTTGGCTTTCAAATGTCTCTGTTTCTATGTCCTGAACATGTTCTTCTAGTTCTGCCTGATCCTGCTCGAGCACTTCGATGCCTTGATTCTATTCTGCTCGAACTATTACACTATGTCTAGTCTGTCCCTTTTCGATTTCAGGAGTCAGTGGAGCAGTATCGATCACTTGTTCTGACCTTCTTCTTCGTCCTCAGATTTGATGTGAATCTCAATGATCTGAGGGTCTTCGCCTGTGCCTTGCTCGACCTCTCTATTCCACTCTCTGTCTTCTCTTATTCGCTCTCTTGTTCTGAGTGGGTCTCCAGGAAGGTCGATTATGGGTATCCGCTCTTCTGGCCAGATCCTCGGTAGCTCGTCATCAGCTACTTCCGGGACAACATCCGTGGGATTCTCAGCAGTACTGGTGCTTGGCCATACGTCATCAGTTACCTCTGGACCAACGCCTACAGGACCCTCAATGGGACTGGTGCTCGGCCGTCTGATATCAGCTACTTCAGGACCAACGTCTGTAGACCCCTCAGCTGGACAACCTTCGGCTCCAGGTTCCTCGTCGGGTATCACCTTCTGGGTATGGCTGGCATGGATCCACTTGGGCACGCCTGCACACTTCACCGCTGTCGTGGTAACCAGGATTACTTGACGCTTTTGTCCCCACCTCGGTTCAAGGCAACTCGAACGAGTATGTTTCTTTATCTTAACCCAGTCACCAGGAACCAATTTGTGAACTGGTGTTGTCGGGTTGGCGACGGCGTCTGCCCCAATCTGGCGAGAGATAGAACGCACTTGGTCACCTAGTTGCTTGCAGTATTCAAGTACCAAATAATCAGAAATGCTTAACAGTTTGTATCCTGGTACCCAAGCTTGTCTCATCACTCTTCCCATCAATATCTCATGGGGGCTCAGGCCTGTTCTTCGATCTGGAATGCTTCTGAGTCCCATCAGAACAAGAGGCAAGGCATTTATCCAGTTCAAGCCAGTAGAATCACATATTTTTGCCAATCTATTCTTTATCGTGCCATTTATTTGTTCTACCACTCCAGAAGCCTCTGGATGATATGCACAGTGCAGCTTTTGTGTGATCCCGAATGCTTTGCAAAGCTGGGCCAAAATTTCATTCTGAAAATGTCCGCCTCTATCTGAGTCAATAAAGACTGGAACCCCGAATCTAGGTATCAATTCTTTTAGTAGAAGCTTGGCTACTGTTATGGCGTCACAATGTGTGGCAGGGTAAGCTTCCACCCACTTTGAAAATAGGCAGACAATGACAAGGACATACCTTTTTCCCTCACAACGAGGCATGGTAATGAAATCAATTTGTATTCTCACAAAGGGACCCCCTGATCTCCCAATTTTCATTAGTTCAACCACTGTTCTTTTGCCAGCGTTGAACTGCTGACAGGTCAAGCACCTCTGGCAGAGAGATTCTGCTACCTTCCTGAATTTCTTGTTGTACCAAGTTTGTTGAAATACCAGAACCATGGCGTCCCTCCCAATGTGTGATCCCTCATGTATCAATCGAGCCATTGGGGCAAGCAGGTGTCTGGGTAACACAGGCATACCATTTGGGCTTACAATGACACCATCCTCACGTCTCGGTTTACAACCTTGTTCTTTCCACTTCTCTTTCTCTTCCCAGGGCGTCACATGCTGCCATTCTCTCACTTCATCCCATGTAGGCACTTCTTCAAACATTCTAAGTTGGCAGCTGTTTCCAACCCCACCCCGCCTGGGATTTATTCTCATTTGTTCCATAGCACACTGTTTTGCCACCCGATCAGCAAAATCATTTCCCAAAGATACAGAGTCAAGGCCCTTCTTATGAGCCACACATTTGACCACTGCCAATTCTTTTGGTAATTGGATTGCCTCTGAAAGGTCTTGGACAACTTTTCCATTCCAAATGGGGGTACCTGAGGAAGTCAGGAATTCTCTTTGTAGCCATAATTGGCCAAAGTCATGCACAACCCCGTAACAGTACTGACTATCAGTATATACTGTTACTCTTTTGTCTTTTCCCAATTTGCAAGCTCTTATCAAGGCGATCAATTCGGCTACTTGTGCAGACTTTACTCCAAATAAATAGGATGCTTCTTCAATTTTGTTTAACGTAACCACAGCATAGGCAGCACTTAGGCCTCCTAGTTCATGCCTCAGGCATGAACCATCCACAAACCATTCCTCATCATGTACAGGTAAAGGAGTTTCCTTAATGTCTGGGCGAGGTTTAGTACTGAACTCTGTCAGGTCAATGCAGTCATGCTCATGATCTCCCTTATCTTCCATTACCATTGAGTCAGGGAGTAGAGTGGCAGGGTTTAAAATGTTACATCGAGTAATGACTATATTTGCAGCACCCATGAGAATCCTCTCATATTTAGTCAGCCGACTAGGGGTGAGATACTGAGTTTTTGTACGAGTCAATAGGATCACAACTGCATGTGGAACATATACAGTTACAGGATGTCCCATAATAATTGACTCACTTTGTTCTAAACTGGTGCAAGTTGCAGCTACTGCTTTTAGACATCCAGGTAGTCCAGCAGCCACTGGATCCAAAGTAGCAGAAAAATATGCCACAGGCCTTCTGGTCAACCCATGCTCCTGAGTCAGGACTGACAATGCACAATTGTCACGAGTGTCACAGAATAGGCCAAACTCCTTGGAGTAGTCAGGCATCCCCAGAGCAGGCGCGGTACACAGGCAATTTCGCAACTGTGTGAAAGCTGTTAAGCTCTCGTCATTCCATTCAACTGGGTCCTTTGCTCCTTTCTTTGTCATTTGTATCAAAGGCTTTGCAAGGACTGCGAATCCCACAATCCATTGCCTGCAGTAACCTACAACTCCGAGGAACATTCTGATTTCTTTCTGAGTACGGGGTAACTGCATATTTTGAATTATTCTGACTCTTTCTGAGGTGACTTTTCTGATTCCTTTTTCTATCTGGTGTCCCAGATATTTCACTGATTTCGAACAGAACTGTAATTTCTCAGGGGCCACTTTATGTCCTTTTTCACTCAGGTGATTCAGGAGGGCAATGGTGTCAACCACGCAATCCCTATGGCTTTTCGACGCCACCAATAGGTCGTCAATGTATTGTACCAAAACAGATTTTCCAGGTAAGACTAAAGTTTCCAGGCATTTTTTCAAGATCTGATTAAAGATAGAGGGGCTTTCTGTGTACCCCTGGGGGACCCTGTTCCAGACATACACGTTACTGTTGAAAGCAAATGAGAAAAGAAATTTGCTATCCGGATGCAATGGGATCGAAAAGAAAGCATGACATAGGTCTATCACAATGAACCATTCAGCATCCCAGGGGATCTGATACAGAATCACTGCTGGGTTCGGGACAATAGGGCAGCAAGGGACCACTATCTTGTTTACCTTTCTCAGGTCCTGCACTACTCTGTACTTGCCATTAGGCTTTTTGATGCCCATAATGGGTGAGTTGCACGGGCTACTCATTACTTCCTGTATGATGTTTGCTTCTAGCAATTTCTGTATTTCAATGGCAACACCTGCTCTCACTTCTGCACTCATTCTGTAAGGCTTGGTATTTGGGTATACTGCATTTTCCCTCATGGCTATTTGTATGGGGTCTATGTTTTTCATTAATCCCACATCCTTTCCTGTGAAGTCCCATACTTCTGGCTTCACTGTCTGCTGGAGTTCTTCAGGTAAGTCCTGTATAGTCAGTCGTTTTATTTCTGAGTCAGGTCTAATTAACATTAGCTTGTAGATACCGTCTTCGTCTGGGGTTTGAATTTCGACGCCCTTTGGTGTGCAAAAGATGGTACAATTCATTTTGCACAGCAAATCACGTCCCAGTAAATTTACCGGACTGGTATCACAGACAACAAATCTGTGCAGTTGTTTACAATTTCCAATTGAGATCTCCATGGGCTCGGTAACAGGTGTACTAATCAATTGATTAGATACTCCTACTACTTGGATTGCTTCTCCCGAGAGGGGTAGGTTTGGAACGTCCACTGTTCTTACAGTAGAACGGGTAGCACCAGTGTCCAATAGAAAGGTGACATCATTTCCATCAACCTTTCCTTCAATGTATGGCCCTGACTGGTCTACCGGCAAAGAGGCGCCAAGTACGCACTCCTCGTCCTCCCCTCTCAGGCCCCGTCAGTACTGGTCATCACAGAAAAAGGTGTCGTTTAACAAATACTGCGAAGTTGCTGTATTTCTATCCTCATTGCCTCCCCAGATTTCTACATCATCACCCTGTGGTGACTTCCCTTTAAAAATAGGCTTTGGCGCTCGGGGCACTTGAATCGTTTTTACCTGCTGCTGGGTCTTTCTTTGTTTTTCATTCTGCGTCTGTGGAATTAAATCAGGTGTTTGGGCATTATCACCTTGTAAATATGGACACTCGTCTCGCCAATGTCCAATTTCTCCGCACTGGTGGCAGGGAAATTTCTTTTTCGCTTCTTCTCTACTCATTCTAGGTCGGGGTTTTCCTCCACCCCCACCCCCAGGGCCTTGGTTCTGTGTTGCTTTGTTTAGTTTATTCAATTGTTTTTCCTGCTGTTCTGCGAGCTTTACTTGAGCCCACATCACCTTCTCCTTCAGGGCCTTTTTCTTTTCTGCCATTTCGTCCTCACAGTACTTTGCGTACCATAGGACTTCATCCATCTTTTTGGTATGCCAACAGATTTTATTATCTTTTATCCACTGACAAATTTCGGGTCTTAAACCGTTTACAAACCTGTAAATGAAGTGGGTCATGTCCTTCATCTCGATGTTATCTATACCACTGTATGTTTTAAATACCTGCAACAGCCTTTCATAAAAGGAGTGCACTGTCTCATCTCTTTCTTGCGTGGTTCTATCTATCTTGGTCCAATCAGTTTCCTTTGCAGGCACTTTTAATTTCAAATGTTGAATTACTTGTTCATACTTCCTCCGACTGTTCCCCTGTTTTTTCATCTCTCGGGTATTCCTCACTAGGCCAGGCTATGGCTATCTTACATTCAGTCCACAGATCTACAGGGACCACAATGTCGAAGAACCCATCTAGATCCTTCCATTGGCATTTCTGCACTTTTACGAATCTTTCTACCTGCCGGTACCAATCGACGGCCTTTTCTCGCAATTTCGGGAAGTCATTGGTAAAGGACACAATATCCTGCCGGGACCATGGAACATGTACATATTTTCCTCCTGGCACTTCACGCATAGGGCATAACTGTTCTGGTTTGTCTGCTTCCCTTAAGACCAATTCGGGAGTTACCTGCTTAGACCTGGCCTCATCTTTTTTCCTAGCCCATCTGGCTTTCCATTTTTCTATGTCTCCCCATTTCTGCAACACTGTCAATAGTTCTTTGACCTGTGCCCTTTTTCCTGATATATTCAGGTTTTCCAAATCTTTGTCTGAAAATTCTGCTCGGTATGGTTTCTGCAAAGGTTTCAATTTTGAAATGTCTATTCCCATACTAGCAGCAGTATCTGTCAATTTTTCATGAAGTACTCGGACATTGCGGGTGAGACTTTTGCACATAAACAACAACTCTTCTTCAGAGTAGGTATTTAATCTATCTAATCCTACGTTTCCTGCCATTAATTCTTCGATTTCTACTCTCAGTTTGTAGAGGTCTAAATGTTTCGTTTGCGAAGTTTGTTTCTCTAATTCTTGACTCCATCTCTCGATTTCCTCAGGTGTGACCAAAGTGACACTTCTAGTACCCGAAGTCGATTCCATTTGAATCTCCCTCGCGTTGAAAGGATTATGTCTTTTCTGCATCCTTTTCCCTGCATTTCTAATGGGCAGATCCATCAGTGGGACCTCAGATTCACACTCACTCGTCTGTTCATCTACAATTAAGGGTTCTGGTCTGGGCTGTGCTATGACGGAAGTAATGACTGGAGGTTTTGGACTTTCATGCCGATCCCCGTACAATGAAACCACGGGTCCGATTGTTACTGGGATTGTCAATGCTTCAGGACTGGTATTTAACTGGGACATTTTCTGAATGATCTCAGCTCTCTGTTTTGCTAGAACCTCCCGCTCCTTTTCTTCCAGTAATCTCTCTATGGATTTGTCATGTAACACCTGCGGGGTCAGTGTGGGAGCATAACTTGGGGCAGTGGGATGAGTCTCACTAGGTCCTTCACCATAATTTGGTCTTGGGAATAAACTTCCTGTACCTAGGGATCTTCGTTCTTCCTCATACTGTGGCTGTAATAACGGCATTCCTGAACTCGAGGGTCTCATCTCGCCTCCGTAGGGAGGTCGAGAACAAAAATCTCCTTCACGGGAATATCCTGTCTCCCCACTAGCTGACATTCTGGGGTAAATGTTTCTGGTATCCACTGGTCCTAGACTCTCAGTATAGGGAGGTATGTGGTAACCCCCTCCTACACTTGCGGACCTAACTTTTCCCTGGGGAGGAAGTCTTCGGGAAATATCTCCTGCACTGGAAGGTCGATGTCCTTCATTATAAGGAGGCGGACTTCTCGTAAACAGATCATCTATTAATTCATCATCCGACTCTCCGATGGGTACCCAATGTTTAGATTTTTCCAACCGTTTCTTTCCCCCAGAAGGATCATCTGCTGGCATCATGGGAAACAATCCTTCCACTATCATATTCTGCCTCCACTGTTTCATATTTTTAGCTCGTGCTTCCTGCTTCAATTTTGGATAAAATTTAGTTAACCCTTTATCCATTCGGGGCTTATCCCTTCCGAAAGCCTCAATTTCCCATTCCTCTAGTGCTTCGTACTGCGTTAATCTAGGTCTGGGATGTAAATCATTCATTCGGGTTCTCAGATTGAATAGAATCCTACTGTTAAATGTTCCATCTAACGGAAAAGCCAATACTCCGTCATCTTTCGTGTATTCTGCCCAATTTTCCAACCACACGCATGTGTTATACCCTTTATCGAACATCATGAAAGATGCGGGAGTATTTGGTGGCGGTATGACAACACCTTCTCTAGTTTTAATCGGTTTGTCTTTTTTGAAAAAATTCTTTACTTTATTTGCAAGAGACAATTTTCTCTTATTTCCGTACATAATGTCGTTTTTAACGCCTTTCCACTGATCGTTCTCAAATCCCATATGCCGTGGATCGGGTCGAGTATGCGGTCTATACGAATGCCACATACAATTTCTACGAGTGACTTTGTTTACAAATTCACTTCCAATCTAAGTGCGTCTTTTATTTTCGTGCGACCAATGAAATGCACGATTTCAAATAATTTCGACCAATGGGTGCGCGGCCTTTCGCGAGACAGTTCTGACGCTTTGGCACTCACCCCTATTTACAATTTCAGCTCTGCTACCAGCTCGCTACGCCTACCAATCCCAGCGCGGCACGGAGTGACGTCAGAGCAGCTTCGCGACTGACTCCCTCCTTCACAAGGTAACGGAAACTTTCTTTCTTTCTAAAGTGCTTAGTGCTTGGTTATTTAACAACGAATACACATTCGCCACTGTGCTCAAGTGTCTAGACAGGAAAGATTTGTTTTACTGCAAGTAAACCACTTCCATTTACTTTTCACTCACTACGAGTAGATCTCTTCTGCCTACCCTTCACTCTAGCATTGGAGAACCTATTACTCCCCTAGACTCATCCACCTTTCCGGAATATATCCGAGCCTAAAGTTTCCCTAGCGAACCCCTTTGCCTTCACCCGAGCTCCGATGAACCTGCTAATTTTCCGAAGTGACCCTAAATAGGTTTACGCCACAGTAGGAATTTTGCCAATGAACCTCGTTACTAACATTTATTCACTCATACATTCAGAAAAAACCCTAGTTAGTGCTTCCAGTTCTGCCTAACCTGCACCAACTTTCCTTGGGCCAGTGACCTCAAAGCAAGTGGATTCTATTCACCACTCGCTATTCAATTCCCCGGGGATTCCTTAACAACATGCAAGACGTTTTACGTACGAATGGATTAATACATATAACAGTATAATAACAAGAACAACAATTTAAAAACATTTAATAATTTTTCAAAGTAAACAATTTCAAGTGAATGATCAGATCTCCTGAAGTGCCTACTCTTATAGCAGCATCCAACTTAGCTAGACTAACTAGTCCTACCTAACCTTTAGCTATTCCCTAACCATCCTCTTCGCTACCAGAAAATTACTGCTAGAGATCGCGGGTCACCCGACCAATAATTTCGCCACTTCTGGCTTCGGGCCCATATACTTTACTTTATAATATACATTGATCAGATGACCACACAATCTACTATCAATAATTGTGAGTTCCCTTTCGATTATTTCCAGTGTACCCAACTTACCATCCACCGTTATGGGTACCTATGACCACGATGGGTCAGGGAGCTAGCTGTAAAAGGAAAGGCAGCGAAATACAAACCCAACATAAATTTCTTTAATATTTCATAAAATGATCTTAATGTTTCATCAAATGATCACGGACAACTGGAAGTTTTAAAGTGTTTTATCTAAATTCTTCATTTATAGAAAATCCAATTCACAGATAAGAGTCAATCAATAAGCAAGATAAAATATCATATAAGCATAAAGAAACAAATGTAGGGCAACCATTCAGTGTAAGGGAATAAAGATGCGACTGGGAACCTGCTAAGCTAGTAAACTAGTCACTCAAGAATGGACTTTTTCGAAGGGCAAAGCAAGGTGCAAGTATACATTTATACTATGGAATGGGAATTAGAAGTTTAAACAACTCAATTAAGGGAGAGAGAGATAGAACATACTATAACTCTAGAGAATTTCTTCATTCAGTTTTGTGGGAGAAAATTAAGGACCACATCAATATGTTCAAACTGCAGTGGAGAAAATAATTTCTAAAAGGTAGGGTAACATAGGAACACGCTATGAAATGCAAACTGAAAAATGACTTAAATTAGATGCAATGTTTGCGGAGAAAAGCATGGAAAATTAACATATGCAAAAGGTATGTCTTTATTGAAGCAAAGACAGGAAAATAGGAAGGTGCAGTTTCAAGAGATTCAGAGCGATATTTACCTAGACTGGTGTGAAAACCAACCCTGGCCACAGGTCAGTTAAGGACAGGAAACCCTCAAGGAAGGATACCCCTCAATGGACAGCAGGTGCAGAATGGACACCCAGGACAGGACAGGAAACCCAGATTAGGATCAGGACAGGACCACCAGGACACGACCAGCACCCGCAGTTTGGAAGCAACGCCTGCGCTCCACCCTCTCTGCAGCTATCGATCAGAACCCCGATTGGGTCAGCGAACTCCCCAGCAAAGTGCTCCGCCAGCACTTTTAAGGTTTAGTGAAACCTTAGTCTATGGTCAATTTCGGACAGAGTGCTCCGCAGCGCTCTGTATATTCAGTCACCTATTGAGTGCGTTGGGTCAGTGACAGGTCAGCTATTCAGACAAGTCGGACAATTTCCCTAGGCGAACCCAGGGTAGATATACTGTTTTGGGACAGTGTACCACCCCCCAAATGTTGCAAAGTGTCAGAATCCCAATTTGGATTGGTCCTAAGGTAGGATTTGGTTAACACACCAATCAGAACAGACTATTCTAAGGCCTAATTTACATGTTAAGGTGCCGCCTAGCAAAATTGGGGTTCCCACGAGAAGTCGCAGGGAATACAATGGAAAGAATACAATGTGTTACAATATGGTACAATCTAGATGCTCTTGCTGGGTGAAGGTGCATGTTCCCATGCAGGCTCTGGCAGTAACCTTCTTTGGCTTGGTTTCAATGCCACCACACCACGACTGATTCTGCGCAGAAGTGCCCTCCAAGATGGACTCCCCAGCCCCATCACCCCTCAGTGCCGAGGATACATGAAAAGTAAGCGAAAACAAATTAGTACATAAAAATAAATGAATGTACTTCACGTCATGATTTCGTACTTTAGTTTCATCATTATAAAAATATACTATGCATTAATGGTAAGTGCAACGAACAATGTCACAAGAGCAGCAGCACAAAGTTTCACCACGTTATCAAAGCACAGCCATCTTATTGCTTATTACGCATGCGCACCCTTTCCCTCCAAAACTACCTCTACGCGAAGTCACGTGAGTGTGACTGACGCATGCACAGAAGAGGAAAGTCAAGCAGCGGCCATTTTAGGGACAAGAATTAATCGTATTAGTAGAACACATAAGCAAGCGTCTCTATGATACCCACGCACATTCAAAATACATAAAATTAGTAAAACAAACAATTGAAGTTACGAGATTATAATAGATTTTTCGAGGTTCTTGACTCGAGCAAGTCGCGATGCGAAATCTTGCTCTATCAGGTCCGTTGAGTGAGCATTTACTGGGGGGATGGTGACAGAGAGGGTTCTCTCTGTTGGAATGTTAACTAACAGAGGACCCTCGCTGCTAACAGTCGATGTTGGTGGCTGAATAGATAAGTTTTCTTCTGGCAACTGGGTCCCTGTGCCATCACTTACAGCTTCTCTGACAACATTTTCCCCTGTGTTATTACTCAGGTTTGTAACTAACATGTTTATATTTTCTACCCCACCTGCAACCGTAGTATGGAGACCACCAAGTTTCTTAATCTCCGCTTGCAGTTTGTCAATTTTTGATATTAGGGGTTTAATTATAGCGTTGATTTTTAACTCCAGAAAATCAGCGATTTTTTCAAAAAAGGCGTCATCAGATGTGTGACTTAGATTGTCCTCCACAATGTTCACTTGCTTTGACTTTGGGGTAATAGCCCTCTTCCTTCTTGTCCCCGGTCGTGATCCACCCTGCTTAGGTAAGTTTTTGGTGCATAATCGTCTTGGCCTGGTGGCACGCCCTTTTGGTGTCTGCTCGTCAGATGAGACATGAATCTGTTTCTCCTGATCGGGGTCAATGTCAGTGTCACTCTCAGCCTCTACATTGGGAACCTCAGAGGCCAGAACTACGTTAACAGGTGAGCCGCTTGTACCTTGAGAAATAGGGCCACTAGTTATGCCCTCCTGGTGAGGTTCCTGCAGAATAGTGTCGTCAATCAGAATGGATGCAGAGGGGGACAGACATCGTAGATCTGGGGATTGGCTCAGCCCCAAGGAATTTCTCCTCTGCGTATTTTTTTTTTTAACAGTTTGGACAAGGTAATTGTCGAGAGTATTTTGCGGGACTTCCTTGGATTTTGTAGACATGATTTACAATGTACACACAAACTCACTTTTGCACGTTAAAAGTATCAAGTGGGAGAGTCATAAAACCATAAGTCTTACTTGAAGTAATGTGTTCGAGCAGCGTTTCTGGCCCTGCCCCTGCCTCCTCCTGCCGATGAGGGCCGTAGAGGGCCCGCCCTTTGCCCGGGCTTAGCCCCGGGCATCCCGCGAAGCGGGTTCCTGTGGCGCTTATGTGCGCCTCCTGGCGCCCTCGCGATGTCACAAGGCGTGCCGCCGCGTGGCCTGCCGGGAACTGTGGTCCCGGAGCGGCGGCGCGTGTAGTCTGCTGCAAGGTGACTCTTGGCGGTGGCGGTGTGCTTCCAGGTGCCTGGCTGCCTTAGATTGACTCCTGGCGGTGGCGGCGTTAGGCACGTAAGTTTTGTTTTGTCTCCCCAACAAAGTAATGCTTGCCTCAAGAGTATAGTTTCAAAAAGGGTAAAAGGGGAAAAAATATCGATACACCCTGTGTTACCTTAGCTTGACTGGTTGCTCTACTTTTCTATGTGTTGTCTTACATCGCTCACTTCTTTCAATGCCATATGCCTTTGATGGCATTATCTTGCTTCACTGCGCTCTACTTTTTATTATGTGCCCATAATTTACTAATGTTGGTCTACTGTGCTATATGACACCATCGTATAAGCTTGCAGTGTGTGTATGTTGAACTCTGTGTGTAGGTGTACAGCTCTGTATGTATGGGGGGCTCTGTGTGGGGGGCTCTGTGTGTGGGGAAGCTCTGTGTGTGAGTGTGTGTATGTGAGGGGGCTCTGTGTGTGTGGTACTGTGTGTGTGCGACTGTGTGTGTGCTGCTGTGTATGTGTGTAATGCTGTGTGTGTGATGCTGCATGTGTGTAATACTGTGTGTGTGTGTACAATGCTGTGTGTGTGGGATACTACGTGTGATTCTGTATATGTGTGATACTGTGGGTGTGTGATGCTGTGTGTGTGATGCTGTGTGTGTGTGTGTGGCAATTTGTGACTATGTGTGTTATGGCTGTGTATGTGTGGAGATATGTGTACAGGAGCTGAGTGATACTGTGTGTGTGTGATGCTAGGTGTGTGTGTGGCAATGTGTGGCTGTGTGTGTCTGTGGCTGTGTATGTGTGGAGCTATGTATACAAGAGCTGAGTGATGCTGTGTGTATGTGATGCTGTGTGTGTGTGTGTGACTGTTGTGTCTGTATGGCTGTGTGTGTCTGTGGCTGTGTGTGTCTGTAGCTGTGTGTACGAGAGCTGTCAATGTGTGTAGGAGAGCTCAGTGTACGTATGGATGTGTGTGTCTGTAAGTGCAAATACAATAAGTATCGCATTTGCTAAACATAAAGCTATTTACTTGTAAATGACAACGCCATTTCTTTATCTATTTAAAAAAAAAATACATAAAAAATGTGTCATTTACAATGCCAGTAGCTCTAACTTTGTCAAAGGCGAAACCATTGCATTGTAAATGCTTGTTTAGGACTTCTGCCCTATCTATGTCCCTGTCTGTGTCCATTAGACCACATCTCCCTCAGTAACCTCTTGACTGCGTCCCTCCGCATTGCCCCTCCCCCTCTGCCTGTATCACTGAACTCCCTCTACAGCGCTCCCTGTGTTCACCCGTCTCTTGGCACCAACCTGTTTTGCGTTTCTCTAACCTTTGTGCTTCATTCATTGCATCCACTACTTTCCATTCTCTCCGGGTTGTCCCTCCATTAGTTCCCAACTCTCTCTTCCAGTTTGTCTCTTTCTTTTGTTTTCATGTCTCTCTTTCGCTTACTTTGCTCACATAGCTTCATATTTTCTCTGTGCCGTCTCCTGGGTTCAGTGTTTCCTATTTGATCTCCCCAGAGTCATTCGGCTCATTCCGGGGCCTATTCATTAAATCTCCCTATCGGTGGCGATCTTAAATAGTTCCTCTTAATCTCTGTGCGAAACAGCAATGTTATCAGAAGAGAGCGGCACACTTAGAATGTAGTAGGCCTCCAGCCCTGCAGCCCCGCCCGGAAGCAGAAGGGGCTAAAGGTCTATTAGCCCAACAGCCTAGCGCATATTAATGCGCCTAATGAGAATTTCATTTATTTTAAACGAACACTGAACCCCCCCACCACATTTTATATAAAAGGCTGTTGTAGTCAGAGTCTGACACTGGATAGATGATTTAAGTATTTATTTATATAAGTCATAAGGCTCACAGAGAACCGGCAGAACGTGCGATCCTCAAAGCGGAACAGCTGAATGCCCGTGTGGAATGTGTGACGTCACATAAATACCATCGGAGAGTTCCAAGATGGAATTATGTGACGTGACACAGTAAACATAGAAAAGGTAATAAGGGCAAACGTGGCAATAGAAGAAATACAATATACAACATCTCCCTTTCTCAATGGAAACAAAACATCTATCACAGATAACTGTTACAGGGTGGTACAGGATAATCATTCTAATACATAACTGTCATAACGTTTGGGAATACATATTTCCCTACCAGACCTAGTATGGGTGCGTATGTCAACATGTCTGTTGTCCATTACATTCTCATTTCTTTTGCAACCCTCTCTCTCTTTGGACCCCTTCGAAACATATGATCTTCCTTCTATGTACTCCTGTCCACTATCCATACTTGCGTTTCTCTCTACCACTTGTCCTTGAGTATTGACATTGTCATTGATAGTTTGATCACTGTGGTGCACAGGCACTTCATCCCATTCCAGAATGCTGTCATCCAATTTGCTTTCCTCATCCTCCAAACCTTTCATTATTAGTGATTCCTGACCCTTTTTTTAATCTTACAACATCGTCCTTTCGGCGCCAACCTTTTCCATCTATGAATACTGCCCCTTTGGATGCTCTACTCACTTGTTCAGGTCTACTGAAAATAGATTCTCCTTTGTTCACTTTGAATGGTTTCTTTACAAGAATCCAGTCTCCTTTTTCCATTTCCTTGCTCTTAGCTTTATTGACCTCATCAGAATATTTTTTAGTCTTTAACTGTTTATTCACAATGTTCTCCCTCACTTTGAGTGTTTTGTCATTTATGCTCTCCGTAGACACATCAATTTTGTATTCCTTCCCAAACTTGGGAGTCAGTTCACTTTTGCACCTCCTTCCTCTCATTAAGTAAAATGGGGTGAATTTTGTAGTATCATTTGGTGTAATATTGTACGTGTTTACTTTATCTCTTAGAAAACGTTTGATGTTCAATTTAGAAGCAATTGCCAATTGAATACCTTCCTTCATGAATTTGTTCATACGTTCAACTTGCCCATTTCTTTTTGGGCTGTAAAGAGGTGTTTTTTCTTGCCTTACACCTAAATTTTCCAAAAACTCAGTCATCTGCTTTGACACTAGTTGAGTTCCGTTGTCAGACACCAAGGTTTTTGGTTGGCCTTCTATAGCAAAGATTTTCTTAAGATACTTTATCACATTTTCTGTGGTCACATTTTTCACAAATTTAAAATAAACCCATTTTGAGTAATAGTCTATTAGAACTATCATGTACTTTTCGTTTTCTGGTAGCAAATTAAATGGTCCTGCAAAGTCAATTGCTATTTTCGACCAAGGTTCCTCTGGTATGTCCACCATCTGCAATTCTCCTTTACTGGTCTTCCAGTGCTTATCTGCTTTCAGACACTGTACACACCTGTCAAGGAAGCTGCACACATCGTTGTCCATTCCTGGCCACCAGTAGTGCTTTCTTAACAGACCCTTCGTTGCGCTACTCCCGGGATGGCCCTTGTGTGCTAGAGATATTAACTTAGGTCTAATGTTTGCAGGTGGCACAAACAGGTCACATCTCCTTAGGAACCCTCCTTCGATAGTCAACTCATCACTAACTTGTTGGAAGCTTCTCAATTCTTTATGAAGATTTCTGACTGGTGGCCACTTTTGTTTTCACATGACTCAACACTCTTTCCATTATTTTATCTTCTTCCTGGCACTTCAACCATTCTTCCTCAGTTACTGACCCGTTGCACATTTCAGTCGCATCGATCCATACTACCACATATTCAGTTTCGTCAAGATTAGTTTCAGAAGGACCTTCCATCGGCAATCGTGATAAACAGTCAGCTCTGCAATTCCTACCCCCCTTTATGTGATGTATGGTGAAAGTATACTCTTGCAATTTTGACATCAACCTTATCAACCTAGAACTCGCTTTGCCATTTCCACGCCCTTCCCCATTCATCATGTAAATCAATGGTTTGTGGTCCGTGATCATTTCAAAACTTTTTCCCCACAGATAACTTTTGAGTCTTTGCACTGACCAAACACATGCGAGTGTTTCCCGCTCAATAGTGCTATAGCTTGTCTCTGCCTCACTTAACCTCCTGGAAATGAAAGCTATTGTATTTTCCTTCTTCCCATGTTTCTGACAGAAAACTGCGCCTATGCCCTTTGCACTGGCATCTACTGTGATGACATTTTCTAACTCGGGGTCATAAGGTTTTAAGGCAGGAGCCTTGGCAATGTCATTTTTTATTTCATTGAAAGACTTATCTTGGTCTTCTGTCCATTGGTAACTCACGTTTTTTCTGAGAAGCTTTCTCAGTGGTTCAACCTTGGTGGCATATGCTTGTACGAACTTGGAATAGTATTTGCTTAATCCTAGGAAGGACTTTAGTGTTTCCTTGTCTTGAGGTTGGGGTGCCTCTCTAATTGCTTCCACCAGGTAATCTTTTGGCGTTATACCATTTGAAGTCAACACATGTCCCAAATACTCAATACTACTTTCCATAAACTTGCACTTGTCTTTGGACACAGTCATGCCCCTTTCATTTAGTGTTTTCAGTACTTGATCCATTAGTTTAAGGTGCTCTGTTTCAGTCTTTGAATGGATCAAAATGTCGTCCTGAAACGCTTCAACCCCATTTACTTCTCCAAAAAGACTATCCATGAGTTTTTGAAACACACCTGAAGAAGAGGCAAGACCAAATGGCAGTCTGACGTACCTGTATGCCCCAAATGGAGTCACAAAAGTGGTCAATTTCTTTGATTCTTCTGGCAAGCAAACCTGATGGTAAGCTGCTTTCAGGTCAATCAATGAAAAGTACTTTGACCCTGCTATGGACTGTAGTATGTCTTGTATCATGGGGAGTGGATGGCAATTTATCAGAATGTTCCGGTTGAGCGATCTTAGATCTACACACAGCCTGATCTCCCCTGTTTTCTTTGAAACAACAATAGCCGACACCCATTCAGAGGCATCTGCATCTTCTATTACTCCCTCTCCTTTCAGTTTTTCTAATACACCTTTTAATTCTTTCCTTATTGACAAAGGTACAGACCTCACTCTATGCTTTGTTGGCATTGCTCCATCTTTCAGTTTTATTGCATGTGTGAATCCTTTTACACAACCAATCTCATTTCTGAATACATTTTCATATTTCTTCAGTAATTCCTCCATGTCATTTTCTTTTACTCCCAGTTTTATGCTATTTATAAAATCCTCCCTAAATACTATAGGATTCTCAGAACCTGGTTGCAGGATCACTCCAATCTTTGCTAGATCTTTCCACCCTACCAGTATTCTACCTCTCTTGGCTACATACACTTTGGTCTCAATGGTTCTCCCTTTGAACGTCACAGTGTCATTGAAGTAGCCCACCATGTCTATGTCCTGTTCCCCAAACGCTTTCGGGTTTATATCAGTTTCCTGTAGTTCAATACCATTCCACTTTTCATCAAAAATTTTATCTGATATAATTGTTATGGGTGAACCAGAGTCTGCAGTGAATTGTAATTTTACATCCCCTATTTTACCTTCTCCTATCGGCCCTTTTATTTTGCCATCTACCATTTCCACATATAGCACTATGCTTCCACACATTTCCTCGTCAAAATCTCCTACAGCATTTACATTAACATTACCTGTTGCTTTTCTGGTTTTGCACAATGATGTATAATGACCAAATTTTTTACACTTCATACATTTCTTTCCTATGGCGGGACATGCCTTACAATCAGCTAGGTGTTCTTGAGAACCACATCTATAACAACACACATTTCTGCCTCCTACCTTTTTATCACCCCATGTTCTCTCATTACCTTTGCGTCCATTTGTCCTCTTGTCCTGTAAGTAAAATACATTAGAATTACCACTGGTACAAGATAACTCTTTAGTAGAAATTAATGATCTTTCAATCCCCTTGGCAATGTCCACTACTTCCTGTAAGGTTGGTTTCCTACACGCTAATAATCTCTCCTGCACTTTTTTAGAATAGCAGTAAAACACCACCTGGTCTCTTATGTACGTATCGGTCAAATCATCATATTCACAATCTCTTGCCAGTACTCTTAGGCACGCTATATACTCCTCTACAGTCTCTCCTTCCTCCTGCTTTCTCAAAGCGAATTTGTGCCTTCCCACCATTATGTTAGTTTCTTCATCATATTGCTTTTCAAGCCTTTTTATAGCCTCCTCATACTCATTCATAGGTATAAATACACATGGTGGATATTCAAATTCTGGCAGGCTGTCAAATACTTCTTGACCAACTTTTCCTAAGAGACCAAATAATAGCGACTTTTTCCTTTCAGCGTCGTATTTCTTGCTATCTATAGACACAATATAATTTTCAAATGCCCTTAACCAACTCTTCCACTTCATAGCTGGCTTTCCTGGTTCTTCTAAGAAAAGTGGTGGCACACATATGTTATTGCTTTGCGCCATTTGCTTTACTCTGTCCAGATGTCTGGCTGTAGTTCTTTATGTTAGTTTATGTTCAGTCCCTCTTTTCAATCCTTTCACAGAATGTCACACACTTAAAATAGTTTTAACTTCCTCACTTTACTTAAATAGGGTATTCCTTAATATTTCCCTGTATAGTCATTCATTATTCTTTTAGAAATGCTTGGTATACAGGCGCGCTGTTTATTTTATTATTTTCACTTCAATATCGTTTTTTCAAACACTTGTGCTTGTTTCCGCCTCAGAACTGAAATTGACCCGATGAAAATGGCTGCATAGACGCTGCACTGGTGACGTATGGAGCTGTACAACCAATGGCAATGGTTAACACGCTCGCGTCACTCCCAGAATGCTTCACGCGTTAGGTCAGTCAGAATCTCTGTCACACGACCATCGCCTGTTTTCCTTGCACGTAGCTCTCAATCAGCTGTGCTTGCGCGCGCAGGTATTCTACTTACATCGCCGTTTCCTGCTCATTACCGGTTAGTCATCTCACTCTCTAACCGCTGCGGGTGATTTCCTCAAAACCGATATAGTTTTCCTCCGTGAGCCTGTTCCTCATCAGATTCGTTTCTTTGTCCTCGTCGCCACTTGTTGTAGTCAGAGTCTGACACTGGATAGATGATTTAAGTATTTATTTATATAAGTCATAAGGCTCACAGAGAACCGGCAGAACGTGCGATCCTCAAAGAGGAACAGCTGAATGCCCGTGTGGAATGTGTGACGTCACATAAATACCATCGGAGAGTTCCAAGATGGAATTATGTGACGTGACACAGTAAACATAGAAAAGGTAATAAGGGCAAACGTGGCAATAGAAGAAATACAATATACAACAAAGGCCTGCACCTTCCCAGCAGCACGACTAGCAGGATCCTGTGAATGGAACACTCATTTCGTAAAAGGCCCTCAATGTGATGTCACGAGGTCCAGGTATGTGCAGTGAGGAGGAGGGGGGGGGAGGGGGTTCCGCTGCAGCAGAGAGACAAGGAGAGGCCACTGACGGGGAAGAACGTCGGGTAGGATTGAGGGGTCATGTTTTTTGATTAAACAGCTGTTTGTTTTCAGGTTATTTATTAAACAAGTGTCTTGCCTACCCCCTCATTAAACTGAAACAAATGGATTCACCCATGAACTGATGACGTATGATGACATGTTGAAAAGTCTGGATTGTGACGTGTCCTTGGTATCAAAGGCTGGTAACCAGGCAGCTGCAGCAGTGCACTAATGGACACTGGATGGGCTGGACCAATGCGGGCGGCTGGAGCTGAGGCCAGTGAGAATCCAAAGCTGCAGAGGGCCTATCCGGCTCCAAAAAGGAAGGGAAGGGGTAAGTTTAAGGGCACAAGGTGAGTACCTTAACCAAATGAGAAGTGAACTGAAAACCAAACTTGAAAACACACTGAAAACTGACTTGAAACTGCAAATCCCTTTCCTTCAGATCAACTTCCCTTCCTGTCCCTTCCCTTGCCTTCCATCTTGCTTTCCATTCCTTTGCAGGTTTACCTTCTCTTATGTTCCTATCTCTTCTCTCCCCTTTTCCCCTTTTCTTTACATTTCCCTTTTGTTGCATTACTTTCTTTCATACCTCTTCCATCCTTTCCCCTACTGTCACCCCTTTCTCTCATCTGTGCCTTTCCTTTTCCTGGCCATTCCGCCCTTTTCACTTTCCTCCCCTCCCATTCTCTTCCCCCTCTCCTTCTCCCTCCCATCCCTTCCCTTTCCTGTTCCTTCCGTTCCATTCTCTCTCCTACCCTTCCCTCCCCCTTCTCCCTCGCCCTTCCCTTGCCTTCCCAATCCCATTCCCTTCACCATCCAAGCACCCTCCACTTACTCTCTCCCTTCCGCTTGCTTCCCCTTCCCTTCCCTCTCCTCCTGCGCTTCATTTACTTTCCCCTTCCCTTCCCTTCCCTCCCTTTCCTTTCTCTTCCCCTTTGTTTCCCTCTCCCTTACCCCCCACTCACCCTCCTCCCTTCCCTTCCCTTCCACTACCCTCACCCTGATATGATATGATATGATAAAAAGTATTTATACAGCGCACGTACACCAACGGTTTCTTGGCGCTTCAAGGACGGGCTGGGGACATGCAGCGAAGTGTGAGACAATCAACTGTAGGCTTGGGAAAAGAGCAGGGTCTTCAGAGCCCTCCTGAATTGAGGATAGGAGGATATTGAGCGAAGAGTTGGGGGAAGTGAGATCCAGAAGAGTGGGGCCTGGGAAGAAAATCGCAGGCCACCGTGTTTCCTGCGTCTGGAGGTGCATGTAGACAATAGGTTAGAGCCCGAGGATCGAAGGACACAGGAGGGAACATAACGGTGGATCCGAGAGGCAATGAAGGCAGGACCTTGCAGGGAGAGGGCCTTGTGGATCAGGCAGCCTAGTTTGAAAAAGCTGCGCTGGGCCACCGGGAGCCAGGGAGGCTCCTAAGAAGGGGTGTGGTGTGACTAGACCTGGGCTGGCCAAAATGATGTCAGCCACCTCAGTGGTGTGCCCCGAATGTCGGCGTTCTCGACCCGGTAAAGAAGAATGGTATGGTCGACGGTATCGAACACCGCCGACAAATCCAGGAGCACCAAGGCCTGTGAGATGTTCTGATGGGCCCCCTTTCTGAGTTCATCGTGAACCGCAAGGGCAATAGGCTCAGTGGAATGTTGAGGTCTAAACCCCGCTTGGTGGGGGTCTAGGAAATGAGCGCATTCCACAAAGGTGCTGAGGCTGTTTGTTACGAACGCCTCAAGGACTTTACCCAAAAAGGGAAGCAGCGAAATAGGGTGAAAATTGCTCAGTACCTCGGGGTCGGCTCCCGGTTTTTTAAGGATGGGGGAGACAACCGCTGATTTGAAAGAGAGGGGGGACCACCCCAGAGGTAAGGGAGTTATTCAGGAGGGAGATAGGCGGGTCAGGGAGGTTAAGGAAAATCTTACGAGCAATGTAAGAGGGACAGCTGTCCCATGGGGAGCCAGAACGGACTTTACCAAGAGTGAGAAAAAGACCTCTTTGGTAATCAAAGGGAAATTTGAAAAGGACGAGAGATTCCCAGGTCTATTGCCTAAATTGGGGATTGAGACAGTTTTAGGAATACTGACTTTAATCTTACTGACCTTCTCAATGAAATAGCTGTTGAGAGAATGGCAGAGGGGCTGTGATGACAGCGGTTTGATAGAGACACGATCTGGTTTGGCTAATTCATCCA
Organism: Lissotriton helveticus; assembly: GCF_964261635.1. Taxonomy (NCBI): domain Eukaryota; kingdom Metazoa; phylum Chordata; class Amphibia; order Caudata; family Salamandridae; genus Lissotriton; species Lissotriton helveticus. The sequence continues at coordinate 795,990,817 of NC_136072.1, forward strand.
CTATAGAAGAGATTTCTTTGGCTTTGTTTGAGGAATTGAGGATTTTTGCGGAGAAATATTCGGTTTTAGCTGCAAGGATGGCAGATTTACAGTCTTTAGAGGCAGTGAGAAAGATAATTTTCTTACGGGGGCAGTAATCCGATCTCCACTTGCGCTCGGTCTGGCGGAGACAAGTTTCCTCTCTTTCAGATCCTTGGTAAACCAGAGCTGGGCGTCATGTGGTCGTTTGGTTTTAAGTGTCTTCAGGGGAGCAAAGATGTTCCTAGCCTTTGCCAGCCAAGTATTCATTTCTTCGGCCTGAGTATAGACTGAGGGAGGTGGTCCGGAAGGCTGAAGGGAGCTAGGTATAGATGAAGCAAGAGAAAGACAGAGAGAAGAAATATCCACCTGACTCTAATTCCTGATTGTGGGGGGGGGTCAGAGGTGCAAGGTTTAGGGATGGCGGTTATAGGAAGAGAAAAAGAGACAAAAAAGTGGTCCGACCGGCACAAGGGGAAATCTGGAGGTTCGAAATGTCCAGATTGGAGGACCAGACCTGGTCCAAAATATGACCCTTGATGTGAGTAGCTGCATTGATATGCTGCGAAAAATTAAGGCCATTTAGCAGGTCCGTGAAGTCCTTCGAGCAGGAGCTTTCACACTGGTCAAGGGGCCAATATTTGAAGTCCCCTATAATTAAGATTTTGGCATGATTTATAGCCAGCTCGGCAACCCTTCCCTTCCAAAGCCCTTCCACTTACCTCACCCTTAACGCCTGCTTCTCCTATCAATCTCTTTTTTGTTACCTTCTCCTCTCCCCTTCCCTTTACTTCCCTTCCCTTCCTATTCACTCAATCTTACCTTCCCCCGCCCTCCCCTTCCGCTTCCCCTCTTCCTCACCCTCTCTTTCCCCTTTCCCTTTCTCTCCCCTTTTCCCTTTCCTTTCCTTTCCTTTCCTTTCCTTTCCTTTCCTTTCCTTTCCTTTCCTTTCCTTTACTTTCCTTTCCCCTTCCTTTTCCTTCCCTGCCTTCACCCTCCTCTCATTCCCTTTCTCTTTCTCTTTCCCTTCCCCTTCCACTACCCTTCCCCATCCTCTCACCCTCCCTATCTCTCTGTCACACTTCCCTTATCCTCCTCCTCTTTCCCCTTTACCTTTCCCTCTCCCCTTCCGCATCCCCTCGCCTTCCCTTTCCCTTCCCTATCCACTTTTCCTCGCTTCCCCACCTCATTTCCTTTCCCATCCCCTCATATTCTCTCCCTCTTCCCTTTCTTTTCTCTTCCCTTCTCCCTCCACCTTCCCATTCCCATTCCCCTGACTCTCTATCACATCTCTTCACCTCCCCTCTCCTTTCCTTTCCCTCCCCTCTCATTCTATTCCCTTCCTCATCCCCTCCCCTCCCCTCCCCTTCTCTCCCTCACCCACATCCTCTTCTTTCTCCTTTCCTTCTTACCTTTACCTCTACTCTTCCCCCTCCTCTCCTCTCTTCTCCTCTTCCTTTCCCTTCCCTCTTGTTCCTTTTGCTTCCACCCACTCACCCACCAATGAGTGAGTGGAAGGTTCAGGGAAAGGAGAGGGGAGGGGAGGGGAAAAGGAAGAGATGGGAAGGAAGGGATTTGGGAGAGGTGGAGAGGGGCAGGAAGAAGGAGAGAGGAAGAGAATGAGAAGGGAATGGAATGGAATGGAACAGAAGAGAAGAGAAAAGAAGTGCCAACAGAAGGAAAGAGGATATGGGAGGGGTGGGAAGGTGATGGATGGGGTAGAGGAAGAGAAGTGAAAGGGAGCGAGAGAAGGAAAGGGAGAGCAAGCGAGAAGGAAAGGGAAAGCAAGGGAAGGGAAAGAGTTGAAGGGAGAGTGGAAAGAGAGGTAAAGGGGAGAAGGACAGAGAGAGAGGGAGTTGGAAAAGCAGAAAGAAAGGAAGGGGATGGGTGAGGGGAAGTGAAAGGGACAGGGGAACAAATGGGGAAAGGCGAGGGATATGGTATAGAAGAGAAAGGTGAGTGGAAGGGAAGGGCAGAGTGAGAGTATGGAGAGGGGGAGGGAAGGGGAAGGTAGAGAGAAGGGAATGGAAGGGTAGGTAAGTTGATGGGGAGGGAGACAGGGAGGATGGATAGGGGAACATGGCATGGGAAGGAAAAGGAAGTAAGGGGAAGGGAAGAAGGATGGACGAGATAGAGAGGAAAATGGAAGAAGGGAAGGAAGGAAGGGGAAGGAAAAAGGGGACAGAAAGGGTGTGGAAAAAAGGAAGGGAACGGGAGATGGGATAGGAAGAAGGATGGAGAGGGTATGGGAAAGTGGAAGGGAAGAAGGGGAGAGGTATGTTATGGAGGGGAAGGGGAGGTGTTAGGGAAAGGGTGAAAGGAAGGTGAGGAGAACAGTGACATAAGGGGAAGTGCGAGTTGAAGGGAAATGGTGAGGGGATGGGTGAGGGGATGGGTGAGTGGAAGGGGAAGGAGAGGGAAAGGGAAGGTCAAGGGGGAGGGGAAAAGTGGGGAGAAGGGTGAGTGGAAGGAGAGAGGGAAGGGAGAGGGGAACGGAAGGGAAGGGAGAGAAAGGGAAGGGTGAGTAGAAGGGGAGGGAGTGGCAAAGGGAAGAACAGAGGGGGAAGGGTGAAGGGAAGAGGAACAGAAGGGAAGGGTAAGGGTGAGGGGAACAGAAGGAAAATGTGAGTGATGGTGAAGGGAAAGGAAGGGTACGGTGAGGGAAGGGGAGTGAAGATGAGTGGAAGGGGAGGGAGAAGAATTGGGAGAGAAGGGGAGAGGAAAAGGTGAGGTGATGGGTGAGGTGAAGGGTGAGGGGAAGCTGAAGTGTTCGGGGAAGGGTGAGTGGAAGGTGAGGAAAGAAGAGAAAGGAGAGCAGAAGGGCAAGAGAAGGGTGAGTGATGGGGAATGGTCAGGGATAGGGAGAGGGGAAGGAAAGAAATGGTGAGGGAGAGGGAAAGAAAAGGGATGGGAATGGAATGGAATGGAAAGAGAGGAGAGGGAAGGGGAAGGGGGAGGGAAAGAGAAGGGTATGTTGCAGGAGAAGAGTAGTTTGAGGGAGACAGGTGAAGGGGTGAGGGGATGTATGAGGGAAGGGTTGAGGAGAAGGAGAGGGAGAGGGGAAGGGGCGGGAAGAGTGAGGGTGAGAATGGAAGGCAATGGTAGAGAAGGGAAGAGGAGAGGAGGAGGGAAGGCAATTAGGGTAGAGGAAGGGAAAGGGTGAGGGGAAGGGAATGAGTGAGAGGAAAGTTGAAGGGAAGGAGAGGGGGAGGAAGAGTGAAAGGGTAAGGAAAGGAAAGGGGAAGGGAATGGACCAGAAGGGAAGGCAACGAAAGGGAAGAAAGGGGTAGGGGAGTGATGGGACAGCGATGGGTGGGGAAGAGGAAGGGAAAGAGAGAGAGAGAAGGAAAGGGAGAGGGAGAGGGGAAGGGAAAGCAAGGTAAGGGATGGGAAAGAGGAGTGAAAGGGAAGGGAGAGTGGAAATAGAGGGGGAAGGGAGAGGGACAGAGAGAGAGAGAGAAAGGGAGGAAAGGGAAGGAAGGGAGTAGGAAAATAAATTAATAGCGAGGGGATGGGTGAGGGGAAGCAAAAGGGAGAACAAACAGGGAAGGGAGGGGAGGGGTTATTGTATGGAAGGGAAAGAGGGGATGGGAAAGGGTGAGGAATGGGGAAGCGGCGAGGGAGGGTTATGGGAAGAGGGAGGGCTATAGAGAGGAGGCGGGAGAGGCGGGGGCTGAGGAAGAGGGGGAAGGAAATTGGAATGAAAGGGATGGGAAGGCAAAGTTGAGGGATGGGAAAGGGAAGGGAAGGGAGCAGTGAAGGGAAGATGGAAGGGAAAGGAAGGGAGTGGGGAAAGGAATGGGACGGGAGGGGAGAGAAGGGGAGGCAACAGAAAGGAAGAGAAGTGAAGGGTAGGATGATGGATGGGAAAGGGGAGGGGAGGGGACGGGAACAATGAAGGGAAGAGGGAGGGGATTGGAACAGTGAGGGAAAGAGGGAGAGGACGGAAAAGGGAGGGACGGGATGGAAAGGAGAGGGGGAGGGAGGGAGGGAGAAGAGTCAGGAAGGGAAATGCAAAGCAGGAAGGGACTAGAAGGGAAGGTTGAGGGATAAGGAAGGGAAAGAAAGGGAACGTTGAGGAAGAAGGTAAGGTAAGGGAAGGGAAGGAAACGAAAGGAAAGGGTAGGGTGAAGGAGATGAGAGATGGAAAGGAAAGGGAAGGGAAAAAGAGGGGAGAAAGGGAGGGGTGAATGAAGAGTAGGGAAGGGAAAGTTAGGAAGGGTAGGGGAGAAAAGAGAAGGGACAGGAACAATGGGAAAAATAGGCTAAAATAAAGGAAAGAGAATGGAAGAGAAGGGAATGAGGAGGAGGGGGAGGGATTAGGAAGAAACAGGAAGGCGAAGCAGGAAGGGAGTGAAATCAAGGGAAGGGAATGGTGAGGGGAAGTGGAGGGTGAGAGGAGGGGAAGGGGGATGGAAAGGAGGAGGGTGGGTAGAAGAGAAAGGAGCAAAGGGACAGAGACGGGGAGATGGGAACAGGGGATGAGAAGTAAAGGGAAGGAAGGTGAGGGGGAAATGAAAGAGTGATGGAATGAGAGAAAGAGAGAGGGGTGAGGGAAGGATGGGAAGGGTATTGGAAGGCTGACGAGAGGAACAGTGAGGGGAAGGAGAAGAAAGGAAAGGAAGGGAAGGGAAGGAAAGGAAAGGAAAGGGGATGCGAGGGGAGGGGAAGGCGATGGAAGGGGAAGGGAGGGAAGGGAAGTGAAGGGAAGGGAAAGGGTAAGGGAAAGGGAGGTGAGGGAAGGGCGGGTGGAAGGGAAGGGAGAGGGGGGACAGAGGGAAAGGAAAGAAAGGTGAAGGTGCAAGTGAAGGGAATGGAAAGAAAGGTAATGGAAGAAAAGGGAAGGAAAGAAAAGAAAAAGGAGGGGAAGGAAAGGAAAGGAAAGGAAAAGAAAAGAAAGGGGAGGGGAGGGTTATGGAAGGGAAGGGAAGGGAGGGAAAGGAACGGAAAGGAAAGGAAATGGAAGGATAGGAAAGGAAAGGGAGGGGAAGGGGAATGGTGAGGGGAAGGGTGGGTAGAAGGGGAGTGAGAGTGGAGAAGGACAGAGAGGGGAGGGAGATAGGAAAAGGGGAAGGAAAGGAAGGGGGAAAGTGAAGGGAACGGAAAGAAAGGGAAGAAAAGGCAAGGGAGAGGGAGTGTGGGAAGAGACAGGAAGGGGAAGGCGAAGCGGTAAGGGAAGCCAAGTGAGGGAATGGACGGGAAGTAGTGGGTGAAACAGGGGGGAGGGGTAAAACGACAGAGCGGGGAGGAAGGTGGGAAAGGGGAAGGAAGGTAAAGGGGTAAGTGAAGGAAGGTGAAGGGAAAAGGAAAGAATGAGCAGAAGAGAGAGGAAGAGGGGAGGGGAAGTGAAGGGAGGGTAGAGAATGGTCATGGGAGGTACGGAACGGTAGAGGATAGAAGAGGTGGGAAAGCAAGAATGGAGGGAAAGAAAGAAAGGGGAGAAAGGAAGGAGAGAATAGGAGAGATAGTGAAGTTTGGATGGGAAGGAATGGAAAGGGAAGACTTAGGGAAGGCAGAAGGGGAGAAGATAGAAGATGTCAAAAAAAGGAGAAGGGGAGCAACGGTATGGGAGAGAATAGAAGCTCTAGGGAAGAAATAAATGGATGGTAAGAGAAAGTAAGGAGGAGAAGGGGAGGCGAGATGATGAGATAGGTGAGTAGGGAAAGAAAGAAAAAGGAAGAGAAGGGAGAGGGAGGGGAGCTGAGGGAAGGGAGAGAAGGGGATGGGATACATGGGGAGGGATGGGGATGGATGCAGAGAGGCTAGAAGCAACAGTTGAGCTGGTAAGGGAAGAGAAGGCAGAAGAAAAAAGAAAAGAGAAAAGAAAGGAGTGAATAAAGACAGCAAGAACTGGGAAAAGTAAAGGAGGGGACAGTAGTTCCCAAGAGATTGGGAGAGTAGAGGAGACAGAAAGGCAATTGGCAGAGAAGTTTATCAGAAGGGATGGAAGGTGAAACAAATGGGAAGGGAATTGAAGGGAAGGGAATGTAAAGAACTCTCTGCAGACATGTAGATTGAGTTCAAGCAATTTCTTTAATAAATTCACCCACACAGGCTCCTGGAAGGCGGAGCGCAAGGTAAGAGGCTGGTCCGTGAGTCATCAGCTGTCAACTGTCAAAGTTGCCAGTTGACAGCTGGTGACAGCACAGGTGGTACGGTGTAGAACGGTGTCCTTGCAGGGACACAGGAATGTAAGTCACAACACATCCTCCCCCTTAGGAGAAAGAGAAGAGGAAACGGGAGAGAGAGAGGGTTAGAGAAAGATAGACATATAGAAAGATGTGGAGGAAGAACAAAGGATAGGAAGGACAAAAGAACACATGATAAACCTGGAGAGCCAAAAGCAGTAAATAATGAACAAACATGGAAGGCTACTCACAAATGTAATCTGAAAGTTTAAGCAGTGGCAACAACCTTCTATTAGCCCTGCTCGTGCTGATGGGTAGAGGAGTGTCATGCAAGGGTGTAGAAGGCAACTGTCTTCTGACTCTTTCTGTAGTGTCACAATTAGGTAAAGCACGCACAGGTGCAAAAATGGGCTGTGTGATGGTGCTGTGAGCCGTGGTGTTGGAGGGAGGAAGCTCATAGTCTGAATCACCGTCTGATGCACACTGGCGTGCATTGCTGTGTTTGTCGTTTGTGGGAAACTCTCTTGAGTGATCAGAGGGTAAGGTTTCATCGGGGTTCTGTGTGGTCTGTCTACAGGCGGTGAGGGCGGAGAAGTGCCACACACTTCCATTGCTCAAAAGAGCAGAATTGCAGTACACCGTGCGCACTGATAGGGGACCCACGGACCTGTAAAACTACAGGCCCATCTCTCTCCTCCCCTTCGTGGCCAAAGTCACAGAGAGACTTGTAAACACCCAGCTGACCGCCTTCGTCGAAGATAACTCCATCCTAGACGCCTCCCAAGCTGGATTCCGCAGCAACCAGAGCACCAAGACTGCCCTCCTAGCCACCATGGATGATATCCACCTGCTACTGGACCAGGGACACAAGGCGGCCCTCATCCTGCTAGACCTCTCTGCAGCTTTCGACACCGTGTCATACCACACACTCATGACCAGACTTCACGACGCAGAGATACAAGGAGCCGCCCTCAACTGGATCCAATCCTTCTTCTCCGCAGAGGATCAGACTCCCTCCGTTCTGCTCTGAACCCACTGATATCAACTACGGAATTCCCCAGGGATCATCCACAGCCTTTAGCTCTTCAACATCTACATGGTCCCCCTCGCCGCCATCGTCAGACAACACGGACTCAGCAACATATCCTATGCCGACGACACCCAGTTCATCCTTTCCCTCATGAAGAATCCCAAAGACACCAGACCCTGCTTCCAGGAGGAAATGAAGAATGTGGCAGCCTGGATGAAGGACAGCTGTCTGAAGCTCAACTCAGAGAAGACCGAGGTCCTCATCCCCGGACCCTGCTCCACGGCCTGGGACAACACCTGGTGGCCATCCACCCTCGGGAGCCCACCCACCGACCACGCCCGGAACCTCAACATCATCCTTGACTCCTCCCTCTCCATGAACCGCCAGATCAGCACCGCCGTCTCCACCAGTTTCAACTGCCTTTGCATCCTGCGTTAGACCTTCAAATGGATCCCCTCTGACTGCAGAAGGACAGTCACCCACGCACTCATAACCAGCAGATTGAACTACGGCAACGCCCTCTATGCTGGAATCAATAAAACTCTCCTTCACAGACTCCAAACCATCCAGAACGCCACCGCTAGACTCGTCCTAGGAACTCCACGGCGCGAGCACATGCCCCAACACCTATGTGGCCTCCACTGGCTCCCCTTCAAATAAAGAGTCACTTTCAAACTCCTCACCCACGCCTACAAAGCCCTCAACAACATCGGACCCAAATACCTCAACGAGAGAGTCTCCTTCCACGCACCCAAGAGAAACCTCCGCTCTGTCGACCTCGCCCTGGCAGAGGCTCCCTGCATCCGCAGAAATAAAACCGGAGGAAGAGCCTTCTCATACATCACAGCCAAAGCCTGGAATGAGCTCCCGGTGAACATCAGACGCTCCCCGACCCTGCGCACGTTCGGGAAAGACCTCAAGACCTGGCTCTTCGACTGATCCGGAGCCGCCTCCCCCCCATGCGCCTTGAGACCCTCATGGGTGAGTAGAGTGCTATATAAACCCCCTGATTGATTGATTGATTGAGTGTATCGGGCCTGCGCCTTACTTATGTGCCCACTTCTTTTGACCTTGACTGTGTCCCCTACCTTGAGCTCCACTGGTTTACACCCATGCTTGAGGTCGTACCTTGCCTTGCAACTAGACTGTGCTAGCACCAACCTTTCTCTGACACGGTCAGCTGACCAGTGTACTCTTTTGGCCGCTTTGATCCAACCCACATTGTCCTTAGACAAAGGAGTACTACCCGCATAAGTTCAAAAGGGCTGTGACCAGTGGTGTCGCTGGGTGTAATGTGATAAGCCTAAAAGTGTTTTTAGTATCGCTTGTTTCCAGCAAAGTTTGTTGCTGCTGGCCAACGGGACTATGCCTTTGAAAACTCTGTTAAAGTGTTCAACGGCACCGTTGCCCGCTGGGTAGTAAACTGAGGTGGTTTTATGCTCAATTTGGTTTCTTTGTATGTATGTTTTCCAGTATGTGGGACATGAATTGTGCCTCGTTGTCACTGGCTATCTGTTTGGGAAACCCTCCTGTGTGAATACATTGTCAAGAAACTTGACTATGCTCATGGCATCAGGTTTATTGACAAACTTAAGCTCGGGCCACTTGGTAAAATGGTCGATGATGACTATAACGTACGACTGCTCCAACCGTTCTGATATGGGACCCATGATGTCCACACCAATCCTCTCCCATGGCATGGATGGGCAAGGAATGGGGTGCAGTGGAGGTCTGAATTTCACCTGAGTTTTATCAGAATTGAGGCAAAGCGTGCAATCCCTGCTCATCCACTCTACTGCTAAACTAATGCCGGGCCACCAGCAGTTGTTTTTGACACTGCTTTTGGTTTTTCCAATGCCTAAACGGTCCTTGTGACACAAATTAAGTATCCTCATTCTAAGGCTGCTGGGTGGTACCACTCTTCCACCCCTTAATCCATTTTCGTTGGACAGCTCATTTTTGACCTCCCAAAAGTGTTGTAGTGGTTCAGTCAATTTCTTCTTGCATGACCACCCTTCAGTTAACATTTGTATGACCTGGCATAAAACAATGTCCTTGTCCTGCTTAGTGAGCCATTCCTCTCTTGAGATGCCGTTACATTTTTCCAGTACGTTGGCTATGCGTGTCTTTTCAGTCTCGGTCCTTTGGTCACTGTCAGTTAGTTCAACAGGCATCCTGCACAAAAAGTCCGCCACAACATTCTTCACACCTGGGACATATTGAATGTTATACATATAATCAAACAAGCGCACAGATAACCTAGCTAATCTGGGTGAAGCTGCATATAGCCCCTTTATAGTGAACACTTTCGCTAGAGGTTTGTGATCCGTGCATAAAGTGACTCTGTTGCCCCAAACAAATTGTCTAAAATGTTCCAAGGCCCATAGGCGCGCTTGTGCTTTACACTCTATGACCGAGAATTGTTCTTTCGTAGGTGTGAACAAGCGTGAGGCAAAAGCTATGGTATATTCCACACCTTTGTCATCTCTCTGGGTAAGTACAGCGCCCAACCCCTTTGAACTGACATCCGTAGTCATAAAGTTTTCCAGTAAGGGTCGAAGCCTTGTAGGGATAACGCGGTGCACATTTCCATTTTGAGGGAATTGAAGGCCTGATGACACTCATCGGTCCATTCAAACTTGTTTTTAAGTTTGAGAAGTTGCCGTAGCACATAAGTCTTATGCGAAAAGTTTTTGATAAACTTAGCGCAGAATTCTACTAGTCCCAGGAAGGATCGCAGCTCATCCTTGCTGTTAGGCACTGAGGCATTTTTAATGGCTTGCAGGAGTTCTCTTTTAGGGCTGATACCATCACCAGTGATTTCATGACCGAGATAGCTGACTGAATTGCATGCGAATTTGCATTTTAAGTGCTCTGCGGTCAAACTCTTTTCATCCAGGATTTCTAACACTTGGTTGATCTTAAGGTTGTGTTCTTCTCTAGTTTTGCCCATCACCAGGATATCATCCTGGAACAATAGTATGCCAGAAACTCCGTCAAAGACGTTATGCATAAGTCTTTGAAACATTGCAGCAGCAGAAACCAGTCAAGGGGTACCCTGGTAAAGCGGAAACACCCAAATGGAGTGATGAAGGTGGTTAGCTTCTTACTGTCAAGATGTAGAGGCACCTGGTGGTAGGCAGACTTCAAGTCAATTGTGGAGAACCATTTAACTCCCTAGGTAGTACCAATATTTCGCTAATTTTGGGTAGAGGAAACTGTTCAACAACTATATTGTCGTTGAGGTCTCGCAGGTCCACACATAACCCCAATTTGCCTTTAGGTCGTTTGGCGACAGCTAAGGGCGCGACCCACTCTGAAGCTTCAACTTTTTCGATGATGCCATCCTCTAGAAGTTTGTCCAGTTGTGCCTTCACCTCATCCTTTATGGAAAATGGGAGGTTTCTCTCTTTATGTACCACAGGATTGGCATACAACTTAACTTTGATTTTATGTTGGTACCCTTTAAGAGTACCCACCTCCCCACTAAATACTCTAGGGTATTTACTCAATAGGGATTTGGCATAGTCATCGTTGCTTGAAACAACTAACACGGGGTCAGTTTTGCTAGGGTCCAGAATTATTCCAAGATTGCCCTGGTCTATCCATCCAAGTACAGAGGGACCCACTTTAGACACATATAGTTTTCCAGTAGACTCTCTCCCCTTGAATGCAAAGCTTAGCTTCCTGAATCCACATACATCTATGGGGTCACATGTAAATGACCTGATGATGATGTCAGCCTTATCAAGTTGTTCACCTATGCTGGGTTTTAACTTCTCTTCCCAGACTTTTCTATTGACAATTGTATATGGAGAGCCAGAGTCAGCAACAATCTGATGTCAACACCCCAATGGTCATGTTACATACCGTTTTTTTGTCTTGGTGGTACTAGTTTCACTGACATCCACTTGCTCGTCATCTATGTTCAACACAAACATGTTGACGTTGTCTTCTTCAGACATGTCTTGGTAATTTGCTTCGCCTTTATTCACGATTTTAACTGAATGTGTGTTTCGTTTTCGGCATGCCTTGAGGAAATGCCCAATGACTCCACAATATGAACACCTTACTCCGCGTGCTGGACACTTCGAGTCCTCAGCCACATGGGACATGTTCCCACACCTGTAGCAATGCCCCTTGTTGCTAGACTGATTTGTTGAATGTAGGCTTAGCACTTTTTTTGTTCCAGGTTTGTTTTGGATTCTCTACACCCACGCAGACTGTGGGTTTGTAATATGTGTTGAGGTCATCAATGGCATTTAGAAACACATCACCCTCATTTTCAGCTTTCACTTTTTGTTTATTGTATTATACACCTTTATTCCACCTGCGCCGAGACAATGCATAAGCATTTTGTATTTTTTCTCTGCTTTTAACTCCTCATCATCCTCCAATGTGAAAATGTAATTCATAAAGTTCTCTCTCCACACCACCCATTTAAGTGAGGGTTCGCCCCCAGCTCGCAAGAATGTTTCTGGAGGCGAAAGGTTCCACACATAAACGGACGCCATGACTAGTGAGAAGTATGCTTGAAAATATTAGTTGTAAACCTGTGAGGTTAAGCGTGATGCTAGTGTTGGTTTGATGTGAGAGAACTCATACCTTTGCATTATGGTCATTTTTGCAGTATTTTGATGGTTACGAGCGTATTAATATTTGCTTTCTATTGACAGACTTTTCGGATGGGGGGCTTGGGGGGCAGCTGAGCATCGCGAGGTCTGCCCCCGGGCAGATTTGGGAGGGGGAGGGGGCGAGAAGAGAGCAGACATTTTGCGGCTTTGGGCTGCCTTGGGAGTGGCCCAAAGGCAGCCCAATTTTGAAATGTAGCCCAAGGCTATGTAGAGGGGGTCAGCGCTGTCCCAGCCACCATTTTAGGTTCTAGTGACCTGGTGGCTGGGAGCGCTGTAGTCAGGTTTTTCTGGCAAGGCTTGTGGCGGTTTGTTGCTGGTGTTTGGTTCAGCGTTGAATGAATGAAAGGAATCTTTTATCGCGCAACGTAGCCCAAGGGCATCAAGGCGCCAAAGCAGGTCATCCAACACATAATCCGCCAGCGTCTGCTTTACTGGTACGCTTCGGAAAAGAGCCACGTTTTTAGGGCCTTGCGGAACAGAACAAGCAAGGGTGGCCCTAGGAGTTCAGGAGGGAGAAAGTTCCACAATCTGGGTACAACAGAGGAAAACGCTCTGCCTCCCATTTCGCTCTTACAAACCTGGGGACCTCAAGAAGATTTTTATTGGAGGAAGAATGGCGTTGGTGTTTTGTTTTTCAAGATGGCTTGTGATGACGTGTGAGTTCTTGAAGCCATCCGCCTGCTTAGTGAAGCAGGGCGGATGGACTTGTTGGTGGGCACTCTGGGCGGGGCGCGCCCAGTGAGGTGCGTGTCTGCAGGCGTGGCGGCAGCCGTATTGGCCTGTTCGCCGCCACGCAAAATGGCGCGTGTTCAGGTGAGGGACCAGGGCCGCGCTGATGCCAGGGGCGCGGCCCTGTTTACTGATGCGACTGGTGAGGTGGGCCGGGTAGTGAGCGTGAGGAAGGTGCAGCCGGTGAGCGCTGTTGGCGGGTCCCTGCCACCTCGGCAGGCAGAGGAGGTGAGGAAGGAGGCCGGGTAGGAAGCCACGGCAGGGGAGCGACGTTGGCGGCTCCTCCCGGCTGATGCAAACGGAGGACGACCGCCCCAGGTCCTTCGGGGGCGGTCAGAATGCGGTAGGCGGGGCGCTGCGGCAGACCTGTGGGCCTCGGAGCGGGAGGCCGGCGGCCCGGGCAAGTCAGCGAGGCGCGCGGTGGGGGGGAAGTCTCCCCGCAGAAGGAGCCTGTGGTTTCTGGCCGCCCCAGTGATAAGGGGCGGCCGCGAGGGGCAGCCGCGAGGGGTGGGGGGGCCCAGCAGGGGTGATGGTGAGCGTAAGATACCCAGGGGGAGAGGGGGAAGGGGGCCAAGTGTGGTGGGGGCGAAGGGGCAAATGGGAACGTGGGGAGAAAAGAGAGCCATCCCCTCCACGGGGTGTGCTAACTCAGGACAGGCCGAGAGGGAGGCAGGGTGCATGGGGGGGAAGAGCGGGGGAGTGAAGGGGGTGGCCTCAGTGGGATACAGGTGGATGGGGTGGCAGAGTTGGTCGCAGTTGATCGGGGAGGAGCGCAGGGGGGCTGCAGGGGAAGGAATTAAGAGAGGTGCTTGGGGGATGTGGAGGTGGGCACACAGAGGTTGGGGGGATGTCCCCATTGCTGTTAGAGTCTGATGACAGTGGGAGGGAGTGGGAGGGACTTGATGTTTTCTACACCTGGGAGGAAGGGGTACGTGAGGCGTGGGAGTCGGCTGTGGGCGAGGTGCAAAGCGGCGGGGAGGTGGTGGGCCCCTCGTGGCGGGGAGATAATTCGGGGTTTGGAGGAAAGGTGGTGGGAGGGTGGAATTGGGGGCTGGGGGGGCTTCTTCAGATGGGGGGGCTGGGGGGTTGGCTTGGAGCGACGAGGAGGAGGGCGGGGGTCAGGCAGGGGTCAGGTGGAGGTTGGGGGCGTGGGCGGTAGGCGAGCGGGGGGTGGGGGGCGTTGCGGAGGCGGTGGTGAGGCTCAGTTTGAGGGACCCAGCACACCAGACCTACCGTTTCTTTTTCAGGAGGACGTCCACTGCAGGGTTCCTGACTTGGCAGGGCTAGGGACGGCCCCTCGGCGCCAAGGTGAAGGGAGGGCTGAGCCTATCGCGGCGTGCCCGGCACCGGCGGGGGATCCCGTCGCGGACGGCAGAAGAAGGCCCGTGGCGGGCTTGCCCACCCCTCTACCCACAGGGCCACTTCGGCTTGGGGGGCACCGCCAGAAGAGGAGCACCGCATTGGATGTTTTTACTGGTTTAGGAGGGGTGCAGGATGTGTTTGCTGTGTCAGGCAGGGTGCAGTCGGCGCCGCCAGCCGGACGGGGTTATGTGCATAGCGGGGTGCAGTTAATGGAAGATGATGATAGCTTGGAAGAAGGAGAGTTGAGGGATGGTGAGGGCGGTGGGGGTCCAATAACGGTGTTGGTAGTGTTTTGCAGGTGTCACAGGGCCCACGGGAAAGGACGCCTGGACATCTTACTGGGAGAGGACGGCGTCCCTGGATCGGAGGGTTGAGGAGCGGCGTGTGGCGTCCTTGGCATCAGGTAATCGCGCGGGTGCGACGCACATGGTATCCGTGGGGGTGGGGGAGATGGGGGATGGGGGATCGTCTGAGGAGGGGGAAGTATGTGGTGGATAAAGGAGTGGGCCCGGATGATGGGGTGGTGGGGCCCAGTGGGAAGGTGGGAAGGTGTTGGAGGACAACCACAAGAAGGCGGGTGCGGGGGCCCCCAGGGGCGGGGCAGGATGGCGCTGGGGGCAGCGGTGCAGGCGGGGCAGCGAGCGGTCCAGGTTTTTGGGTGTGCGTCGGGAGTGAGGAACTGAGGGTGAGATGCATCGGGGCGACTGTTAACCACTTCAGTGCTAATGACAAGGTGAACTCGTCATGTAGAAGGGCATTTCCCAAATCTTAGCATTGAAGGTGTACGAGAACAGGGGGGCAGGGAAAGGTGGAGGCGGTGTAATCACCTACCCTTCCGCCTTTTCCTGGGTGGCGGAGTTGTTTTTGAAGTTGGCCAAGTTTGGCTGGAGTTTGGTAGTTTATCGTTAAGTTTGGGGATTTGTTGGAGAGGAGCAGGGAAAGGTTAAGCAGTTTGGAAGTTTACATTAGAGGGTCGTTAGTTACAGTTGCAGGAAGGCAGATGGATTGTAGGTCTTGGGAGGGTAGGAGTTCTAATGTTATGTCATAAGATTGTGTATTATTTAATGTATTGGAAGTTATGTATTGTATGTTGCAGGGTAGGGGTTTTTTATCATGTGGGGATCGTAGGGGTGGGGGGAGGAAATGTCAAGGGGTCAGGCAATTCGATGTTTAGAGAGGTTTTAGTTTTGTAAGGCAAAGTGCCAGTTTTTAATAAAGTGTGATGTGCACCTGTTTCAATAAAGCGGCCGTTTACACACACAAATGGTTGTCGGTGTTGCTTGCCCCCCTTCCTCCCTCCCAATGAGCAAGTTTTTATGAGCAGCCCGTTTTTTTATTTTTAGGTTTGGATACAGCGGGTATAATTTATGCAGTGTATGACACAGTTCCTTATATAATGGTTAGATATGGCAATGCAGAGGGGGCCGGCAGAACTTTATAATGATGATGCGCCTCCGTGACTTTCCAGACTTTAAGTAATACTTCTACTCTGTTCCCAAGATGGCACTGCGTTAACGTGCGTGTCACGTCACCAATACTTCAAAATGTCTTCCTGCACATTGGCGTAATTACGCAGACCATTCTTCCTTAAGCTTCAGCTGATGATGACGTTAGTGGCAGCTGACAGTTGCTTGTGAACGTTGAAGGTACTTCAATCCGTTTAACCGACTCTCATAAAAACCATTGGTACTATTGATAGAGCGCGCGAGGCCACCCGAACAATAGTTTTCGCCGTTTCCGGCTTCAGGGCCCATATACTTTCAAACCACCATATACATCGATCGGGTGACTTCACGAGCTCTACCAAGTTGATGTGTGTGTGTTCCCTGCTAATAATTTTCAGTGCACCCGACTTACCATCCACCGATGCGGGTACCTAATGACCACAATGAATCAGGGAGCTAGCTGTAAAGGAAAGGCAGCAAAATGCAAACCCAAACAATAACATTCAAATACTGTTTAAATGACCACGGACAACTGGAAGTTTTAAAATGTTTATCTAAATTCAATATTTTCTTGCAGGAGGTACAGTAAAATAAGGCAATCAATAACCAAGATAACGTAAATTATATAGGCATAAAGAAATAATGACAGGGTAATCATTCAAATGTAATATGAAATGCAGATGGAAAATACTATAAAATCTCAGAAATGTTTAAGCATGGACAGTTTATGCATGAATAACTATGGGAGGGCCTATAAAGAGTAACACGCTTCACTTAAGGTGAATGGGCCTTTGAACAATCTAGGCAATGAAGTTCTAGACCATATCATAAAATTACAGACTGCAATGCAAAATATAATTTCTAACCAGTGAGAAGACATAGGAACAAAACCTTATGGAAAAATATGTAATTGACTTTCAATAGTTGCGGAAAGGTATGGAAAATATAACATATGCAATGATGAACTTTATTAAAGCAAAAGTCAGAAATTCAGAAGGTGCAAGATTTAAAGAGTTTTCAGAGCAATATTTACCTAGAAAGGTGTGGAAACCAAACCCTGGCCACGGGTCAGTTAAGGACAGGAAACCCTCAAGGAAGGATACCCCTCAAAGGACAGCAGGTGCAGAATGGACACCCAGGACAGGACAGGATACCCTCGGAATAGGAATCAGGACAGGACCCTCAGGACAGGACAGCAAACCCTCAGGACAGGACCCTCTTCAGGACAGGACCGGAACCCACAGTTCGGAAGCAACGCCTGCGCTCCACCCGTTCTGCAGCTATCGATCAAGACCCCGATTGGGTCAGCGAACTCCCAGCAAAAGTGCTTCGCCAGCACTTTAAGGTTCAGTAGAACCTTAGTCTATGGTCAAATTCGGACAGAGTGCTCCGCAGCGCTCTGTATCTTCAGTCACCTATTGAGTGTGTTGGGTCAGTGACAGGTCAGCTAAACCAGACAAGTCGGACGGTTCACTAGGTGAACCCAGGGTAGATATACAGTTTGGGGTCAGTGTACCACCCCCCAATGTTGCAAAGTGTCAGAATCCTTCAATTTGGATTGGTCCTAAGGTAGGATTTGGGTAGCACACCAATCACGACATAGAGTTTCAAGCCTACATTTGCATAATAGGGTACCGCCTAACTAGATTGGGGTTCTCATGAGAACTGGTGCAGAAATACAATGGCAACTTTAACATTGTTGCTCTGTGAGCACATGTGATTGGTTCAGCCGAGTTTTCGGGTCGTTCTCAGGAGCATCTTGCTCATCACTGCCAACTGGCTGAGTTCCATCATTCAAGGTCTGGCTCTGGCTTGGCAGGTCGCGCAGGCGCAGAAGGACCTCCAAAATGGTTCTCGGCACAGACAAACCCCATTCCCCGCGGTACATAAAAAGTAAGCGAAAAACAAATTAATACATAATAATGTCATTATGAAAATACATCACAGGATTTGTACTCTTGACTCATCATCAAGAAATAAAACTATTGCATTAAAATGTTAGCTACATTGACACAGTCACAAGAGCAGTGGCACGAGCAGTACCACATGATAAGCACAGCTATGAATTACGCATGCGCATAACTTTCCCTCCACTTCTGCAGACGCGTCAGGACACGTGAGTGTGGCTGACGCATGCGCAGTAACTAAATACAAGCGGCGGCCATTTTAGGTGACTTGGGTAAATTATTTTAGTAAAACACATGTGCAAGCTTCACTATCTATGTTCAAACTTAACATAAACGTTAGTAAAACATACATTTGTTACCTTATTACACATAAACGAGGTTCTTGACTTCGGCAAGCCGCAAAATATGCGAAGCTTTGCTTCATCAATCCCCTCTTTGATGATATTTACTATCATCACAAATTATAATGGAACCAGATGCCAACTTTCTTTCACACTTTATAAAGTTCTATTTCTTCCAGCAACCGTTCTAACTTTTCTCTCTCAGTTTTGGTAGGGTGAGAAGTCTTCACCTTTTTGTATATCTGATCATTCATTTCCTCTAATTCAATCTCATCCACACTTCGTTTCACTCCTCTTGCATTTACCTCGTGCTTTTTGGTGCGCTTGCGGCATTTACAGCATAAGAAAATGGAAAGTATAATAAGACCTATAATACCAATTGGCATCAGAATTTTGAACAATAAGCTTTTACCTATGCTAGCAAGCCAATGACCTACATTTGAGAGACCATCTACCAGTCTCTTCCAGGCACTATCAACCTCGAGTGGTTTGAGTTCCTTTGCCAAATTAGTAATGTTTTTCACATATCTTTTGATCTGTACACTTTTATCCGGAATATAAGTGCAACAATGTTGCGCCTTCAACATCCGGCAGACTCCGCCCTCTTTCGCTAATAAGGTGTCAAGAGCAAGTCGATTCTGCAAAACCATTGATCTGATCGCAACCATTTCAGTATTGACCAGCAGAAATCCATGAGCTGTTTCAGTAGACAGCACATCTACTATAGTAGACAATTTGCAAATTCTGTGAGTGTTCAGAACCACTCCCACTCCAGGTATCAGTGCACTGAAAATACTACCCATAATTTCACCTATACTTTCTCTTTTACTACGCACTAAGCCATTAGTATCTTCATTGCTTCCAGCTTTCCCATTCACATGGTATATTTTCGGGAAGACAATGCCAAAGTAGCAGCTTCCATACCAGTGATCTGGCAATTTGAAATAAGCCTTGTCCCCACAAATATAATAAATTCCAGGAAACACAGGCTCTGACCCATTTTTGAAACCCCAACCTCCAATTACCTTGTAATTATGTTCGCATTCACTGGAACCAATGAAAACATTATTATAATAGCTAGTCTTCTCGCGGTGAAGACATAGCTTGCCTTTCTTTTCAAAATCCAGCAACAGAGCAGGACCCGCTCCACCAGATGAGGTGCCTTCCATGTTCTCTGCCCACTTTGGCTTTTTCTGACTTTCGTCATTAGCCTTCTTTTGAATTTTAATTCTTCTTTTCTCTGCCATGTTCAGGAACATCTTTTCCTGCTCACGCAAAGAACAAGTCAAGTTATCTCTGTGTGCGTCTGCTATGTCAATGTTACCTATAGTCAGAAAGTAGTCTCCCATATACCTTATGGTGTCACTTTTGGTATGTACAGGATTCAAGTTCCCACGTATAGGAAGTTCAGAAAAGATCACGTCATTGTTAGAGTAATAGTATTGTAACGGTCCCCTTTTGTAGAATAAACTAGCTAAAATGCTACAGGAGATTCCATATGTCAATGGCAGGTGATGGTATGTCACGCCTTCAGCCACAGAAGTAGGTAGCTTCATGCAGACATAGCAATCTTCAATTTCCATAGTCTCTACATAGTGTATTAATAAGTTTGCGAAAACATTTAAGTGTGTCTTGTTCTTAACTCCATGATAATGTAGTCCTCCCTCATCTGATGCTTCTAAGTTCTGTTTTGTTTGTCTCAGGGCTCTTTCATGTCGTGCTACACTCTGTGTTGTTAGCTCCTCACTGTCAGTATTTACAACTTCAGTAGGGACAATGTTAGTATCTTTACTTACAGCAAAGGGAATGAAAATTGTTAATCCTATCCAGATAACTATCAGTACTACTACACTACATATACACACCTTGCAACACGTCTTAAAACGGCTGCAACTAGGTCTACCATTCACTGTTGAATCAGACATTTTGGCTCAGAAGGAGTTTCTCGAACCCCTCTTTTTGGCTTTACACAACTAGCTTACTTTGTGCAAATTCACGGTGGTTCGTCTTCTTCTTCAGCTGAGTACTCAGGGACGGGCTCTCCGTCGCTCACGTCAGTTATATCAAGATCTTCAAGTTCTTCCAAAACCAGTGTCCATTCAGGAGACTTGTACTTTTTGTTTTGTCTTTTTATTCGCTCACTCCTTCTTTTGGAAGAGTCTTCTTCTTGCTCTGCTATCCGAGCACTTCTTCTTGCTTCTGCACGTTTTTCTTCCACTGTCTTTATCCTTAGTCTCAATCTTTTTACAAACCTAGGCTCAAGGTTGTTTCTTTTCTTTAGTCTCTTAGTCGGTACTTGGACTTCACTTTCTTCTCTTATTCTCTTGTTCTCTTTATCTTGTGGTAATTCTTCTCCACTTTCTTCTTCTATTTCCCCTATCTGGCTAGTTCCAGGGCTAGCATCAAATTCTTCTGCCTGGTTGCTAATCTGGCCTTGTTCAGGAATATTTTGTTTTTGGCTTTCGATTGTCTTTGTTTCTGTTTCTGTTTCCTGAACCCGTTCTTCTAACCCTCTCTGATCCTGTTCAAGCACTTCGATCTCTTGATTTTCTTCTGCTCGAACTATCACTCTATTTCTAGTCTCTCCTTTATCTGCATCAGGTGTTAGCGGTGGTGTATCGAACACCTGCTCTGTCCCTGTCTGACCTTCTCCTTCCTCAGTTTTGATGTGAATCTCAAGCGGCTGAGGTTCTTCGCCTGTGCCTTGCTTTTCCTGACTAGTCCACTCTCTACCTTCACTAAGTCGCTCTCTTGTTCTGATAGGATCTTCGGTCAGATCAATCATCGGTATCCATTCTTCTGGCCATATGCTTGGCAGCTCGTCTTCAGCTACTCCTGGCTCAGTTTCCTGGACCTCTTCAGCAGGCTGGATTCTTGGCAGTTCGTAGTCAACTACTCCTGGGCCAACGTCTGCTGTTCCTGCAACCTGACTGGTGCTGGGCTGCTCGTTGTCAGTTGCTTCTGGTCTGGCTCCTTCAGGGTCCTTTGCTGGTTGCCCTTCTTCTGCAAATTCTTTGTCTGGTAATACCTTCTGGGTGTGTCCAGCGTGGATCCACTGGGGAACACCTGCGACCTTCACTGCAGTGGTTGTTACCAGGATTACTTGGCGTTTCTTTCCCCACCTTGGTGCCAGACAATTAGATCGAGTGTGCTTCTTTATTTTGACCCAATCTCCTGGAACCAAGCTGTGAAGAGGAGTCGTTGGATTGAGGATGCCGTCGTCTCCAATCTGGCGAGAGATAGAACGCACTTGATCACCCAATCTTCTGCAGTATTCAAGCACCAAATCATCAGTAATACTCAACAGTTTGCTTCCTGGCACCCATGCTTGTCTCATCACTCTTCCCATAATGATTTCATGGGGACTTAGGCCTGTCTTGCGGTCAGGAACACTTCTCAGTCCCATCAGGACCAGGGGCAGGGCCTTCACCCAGGTCATGCCAGTAGCATTTGTCAGCTTTGCTAGTCTGTTTTTGATAGTTCCATTTACTTGTTCCACTATTCCAGAAGCCTCTGGGTGGTATGCACAATGCAATTTTTGCCTTATTCCGAAGGCCTTACATAATTCAGCCAGTATCTCATTCTGGAAATGTCCACCCTTATCTGATTCAATAATGTATGGTATTCCGAATCTAGGTATCAGTTCTTTTAGTAAACACTTCGCTACTGTCAGTGCGTCACTTTGGGGAGTAGGGTAAGCTTCTACCCATTTTGAAAATACGCAAACAATGACAAGGACATATCGTTTCCCTTCACAACGGGGCATGGTGATGAAATCAATCTGTATCCTTACAAAGGGACCCCCTGATCTCCCAATCTTGCTCAGTTCAACCATTGTCCTCTTGCCTGGGTTCATCTGTTGACATGACAGGCACCTCTGGCAGAGGGACTCTGCTACCTTCCTGAACTTCTTACTGTACCAAGTCTGTTGAAATACCAGAATCATGGCATCCCTACCAATGTGTGATCCTTCATGTATTAATCTTGCCATTGTGCCAAGCAAGTGTCGGGGTAACACAGGCATACCAGTTGGGCCCAAAATCACACCATCCACACGCCTCGGTCTACACCCATCCTCCTTCCATTTCTCTCTTTCTTGCCAAGGAGACGATTCCTGCCACTCTCTCACTTCATCCCATGTAGGCACTTCTTCAAACACCTGAAGCTGGCAGCTGGTTCCTGGCCCCCCTCGTTTTGGATTTACAATATACCGATCTTTGGCACACCATTGGGCCACTCGATCAGCATAATCGTTTCCCAGTGATACTTTGTCCATGCTCTTTTTATGAGCAGCACATTTTACCACTGCCAGTTCTTTGGGCAACTGGATGGCCTCTAAAAGGTCATGAACAACCTTTGCATTCCGAATGGGAGTACCTGAGGAAGTCATGAATTCCCTCTGCAGCCACAATTGGCCAAAGTCATGCACAACTCCATAACAGTACTGACTGTCAGTATACACTGTTATGCGTAAGTCCTTCCCAATTTTGCAAGCTTTTATCATAGCTATCAATTCGGCTACTTGTGCAGACTTGATGTTATATAGGTAACCTGCTTCTTCAATTTTTGTGAAAGAGACTACTGCATAAGCAGCACTCAGGCCTCCTAGTTCATGTCTTAGACAGGAACCATCCACAAATAGTTCTTTATCATGTTCAGGCAATGGCACTTCTTTTATGTCTGGGCGTGGTTTAGTACTGAACTCTGTCAGGTCAATACAATCATGTTCATCATCATCCCCACCTTCTATTTCCAAGGGGTCGGGGAGTAAAGTGGCAGGGTTCAGAATACCGCACCTAACAATGCTTACATTTGCTGCACCCACAAGGATCCTCTCGTATTTAGTCAGCCGACTAGGGGTGAGATACTGTGTTTTAGTTCTGGTCAATAGAATTACCACTCCATGTGAAACATACACGGTCACAGGATGTCCCATGACAATGGACTCACTCTGTTCCAAACTTGCACAGGTAGCAGCTACTGCTTTCAGACAGCCTGGTAACCCAGCAGCTACTGGGTCCAAAGTGGCAGAGAAATAGGCCACAGGCCTTCTGGTTGTGCCATGTTCTTGAGTCAGGACTGACAATGCACAATTATCGCGAGTGTCACAGAATAGGGCAAACTCTTTGGAATAATCTGGCATTCCCAATGCAGGGGCTGTACACAGACAGTTTTTCAGTCTGGTGAAAGCCATTAGGCTTTCATCGTCCCACTCTACAACATCTGGCATTCCTCTCGTGGTCATTTTTATCAAGGGCCTGGCTAATGCTGCAAATCCCAGAATCCACTGCCTGCAGTACCCTAATACACCCAGGAACATTCTGACATCTTTTTGAGTACGGGGCAACTGCATCTTTTGAATTATTCTCACTCTTTCTGATGTGACTTTTCTGACACCCTTTTCTATTTGGTGTCCCAGATATTTCACTGATTTCGCACAGAACTGTAGTTTGTCAGGGGCCACTTTATGCCCTTTCTCACACAGATGATTTAAGAGGGCAATGGTGTCAACTACACAGTCCCTATGACTTTTAGACGCCAGTAGAAGGTCGTCTATGTACTGCACTAACACAGAGTTCCCAGGTAAGATCAAAGTCTCTAGACATTTTTTCAAGATCTGATTAAAGATAGAGGGGCTCTCTGTATACCCTTGAGGGACCCGGTTCCAACAATACACGTGACCTTCGAAGGCAAATGAGAAAAGAAATTTGCTGTCGGGGTGCAGGGGTATCGAAAAGAATGCATGACACAAATCAATCACAGTGAACCATTCAGCATCCCAAGGAATCTGGTACAATATCACTGCAGGGTTCGGGACAATAGGGCAGCAAGGAACTACAATTTTGTTAACCTTTCTCAGGTCCTGCACTACCCTATACTTGCCACTAGGCTTTTTGATGCCCATAATCGGTGAGTTGCATGGGCTGCTCATCACTTCCTGTATGATGTCTCCTTCTAATAATTTTTGTATTTCCAGAGTGACACCTGCTTTCACTTCAGCATTCATTCGGTAGGGCCTAGTGTTAGGATATACTGCATTGTCCTTGATGGCTATCTGTATGGGGTCCACATCTTTCATCAACCCCACATCTTTTCCAGTGAAATCCCACACCTCTGGCTTTACGGCTTCCTGAAGTTCTTGGGGCAAGTCCTGCAGGGTCAATCTTTTAATTTCTGAGTCAGGTCTAAGTAACAATAATTTATAAATGCCATCTTCATCTGGGGTCTGTATTTCAACACCTTTTGGTGTGCAAAAGATGGTACAGTTCATTTTGCACAGCAAATCACGACCCAGTAGATTCACTGGACTGGTGTCACAGACGACAAATCTATGCATCTGTTTAAAATTTCCAATTGAAATCTCCATTGGTTCGGTAACAGGAGTACTAATCAATTGATTAGATACACCCACTACTTGGATATTTTCTCCCGAGAGGGGTAGGTTTGGAACGTCCACTGTTCTTACAGTAGAACGGGTAGCGCCAGTATCCAACAGAAAGGTGACATCATTTCCGTCAACCTTTCCTTCAATATATGGTCCAGACTGGTCTACCGGCAAGGAAGCGCCAAGTACGCACTCCTCGTCCTCCCCTCTCAGGCCCCGTCAGTCCTGATCATTACAAAGGAAGGTATCATTTAGCAGATACTGCGAAGTTGCTGTATTTCTGTTCTCCCCGCTTTCCCCAACCTCTATCTCTTCATCTTCTGCCTGTCTTCCCCTATATACCTGCTTGGGTGCTCGAGGCACCTGGACTGTTTTTACCTGGGGTTGAGTCTTTCTTGGTCTTTCTTTCTGCGTCTGTGGAGTTAAATCAGGAGTTTTTTCATTAGCATCTACTAATTGGGGACACTCGTTTCGCCAGTGTCCAATTTCGCCGCACTGATGGCAGGGAAATTTCTTCATAGCCTCTTCCCTGCTAAATTTGGGCCGGGGCTTTCCTCCACCCCCTCCCCCAGGGCTTTTGTTCTCAGCATTCTTAACCATGTTACTCAATTGTTTTTCCTGCTGTTCTGCGAGCTTCACCTGAGCCCACATCACCTTTTCCTTAAGGGCCTTTTTCTTCTCTGCCATCTCGTCCTCGCAGTACTTAGCGTACCGCAGGACCTCATCCATTTTCTTAGTATGCCAACAGATTTTATTATCTTTTATCCACTGACAAATTTCAGGTCTTAAACCATTTACAAACCTGTAAATAAAGTGCGTCATGTCCTTCAAATCGATGTTATCAATACCACTGTATGTTTTAAATACCTGCAATAACCTCTCATAGAAGGAGTGCACTGTCTCGTCCCTTTCCTGAGTTGTTCTATCTATTTTTGTCCAATCAGTTTCTTTTGCGGGCACCTTTTCTTTCAAATGCTGAATTACCTGCTCATATTTTCGCATGACATCCTTTGATGGCTCCCCAGTTTCCTTGTTTCTGGGGTACTCCTCACTGGGCCAGTCTATGGCTATTTTACACTGGGTCCATAAATCTACTGGAACCACAATGTCGAAAAACCCATCCAGGTCTTTCCACAGACATTTCTGTACCTTCACGAACCTCTCCACCTGCCTGTACCAGTCAACTGGTTTCTCTCGTAATTTTGGAAAATCGTTCGTGAAGGACACAATATCCTGCCTAGACCAGGGGACATGCACATATTTCCCTCCTGGAACTTCGCGCATGGGGCATAACTGCTCAGGTTTTTCTACCTCCCTTAAAGCAAACTCAGGAGTCACTTGTCGGGAGCGAACCTCTTCCCTCTTTTTCGCCCACCTGCTTCTCCATCTTTCCACATCTCCCCATTTCTGCAGTACCCCCATTAATTCTTTAATCTGCAACTTCTTCCCTGCCACATTCAGGTGTTCGATATCTTTGTCTGAGAAGTCTGCTCTGTACGGTTTCTGTAAGGGCTTGGATTTTGAGATATCTACCCCCATACTAACTGCTGTTTCGGTCAGTTTTTCGTGGAGCACTCTGGTGTTCCTTGTAAAGCTTTTACATATGAACGACAATTCTTCTTCAGAGTAGGTATTCAATCGATCCAACCCCACATTTCCTGCCATTAATTCCTCTATTTCCACCCTCAGCTTGTAGAGGTCTAAAGGTTTTGTTTGCGGAGTCTGCTTCTCTAATTCACGACTCCAACTCTCAATTTCATCCGGAGTTACCAGAGAGACATTCCTAGTACCTGTTGCTGTCTCTAATTTAATTTCTTTTGTATTAAAAGGGTTATGCCTCTGCTGTATTCCCTTTCCAGTCGGTTTGTTTGGCAATTCCAAGAACGCAACTTCAGACTCGCACTCACTGGACTGATCATCTATGATGATCGGTTCCTGTCTCGGGGTTGCCATGACTGGGGTCATAACTGGAGTAATCGGATTTCCCTGACCATTTCCGTATAACGGGACCACCGGTCCAATAGTTACTGGAACAGTCAATGCCTCAGGGCTGGTATTTAACTGGGAGATTTTCTGAATTATTTCTGTCCTTTGTCTAGCTAGAGCCTCTTGCTCCTTTTCCACTAGTACCCTTCTTAAAGTTGTGTCATGTAATATCTGTGGGGTCAATGGAGGAGTAAAACTCGGGGCAGTAGGATGCGTTTCACTTGGTTCTCCCCCATAATTTGGTTTCGGGAATAAAGTTCCAGTATTAAAGGACCTGCGCTCTTCCCCATATGGAGGTTGAACAAAAGGCAGTCCTGAATTCGATGGTTTCTCTTCGCTTTCATACAAGGGTCTGGGAAAAAAGATTTTCGTACGTGAATATTTTTCTTCCTGGCTTGCGGGCACTTTGGGATATATATCCCTTGTTTCCGCCGGTTCGGGTTTTTCAGGATAGGGCAATACTTGACCACCCCCTCCCAGTCCCAGGGACCTGTCTTCTTCCTTTAGGAAGTGGCGTCGGGGAGCATCTCCTACACTGGAAGGTCGGGTTCCCTCATTGTAAGGTGGCGGACTTCTGGTACAGATGTCATCTATTAGTTCATCATCTGATTCCCCCAGGGCCCCCAATGCTTACATTTTTCAGTACTTTTCTCACCCGCTCCAATGTTATGACATGCCGGCATCATGGGAAACAGACCCTCAACAATCATGCTCTGCCTCCACTGTTTCATCCTTTTATCCCTGGACTCCTGTTTCTGCCTGGGGTACCATTTGGTCAAACCCTTGTCCATTCGGGGTCTTTCTCTTTCAAAAGCCTCAATCTCCCATTCCTCTAATGCCTCATACTGCGTTAGTCTCGGTCTGGGATGCAATTCGTTCATCCGAGTTCTTAAATTAAATAGGATCCTACCATTGAAAGTACCATCTAACGGAAAAGCCAATACTCCGTCATCTTTTGTGTATTTCACCCAATTCTCCAACCACACACAGGTATTGTACCCTCGGTCAAACATCATGAATGAGGCAGGAGTATTAGGTGGTGGGACAAGAACACCTTCCCTAGATTTAATCGGTTTGTCCGTTTTAAAATAATTTTTCACCTTACTTATAAGTGACATTTTTCTCTTTGTTCCGTACATAATATCGTATCTATTAGTCTTCCACTGATCCCTTTCAAACCCTAGGTGCCTTGGATCAGGTCGAGTTCCTGTAGTCTGCGAGTGCCACATACGACTTCTGCGCTAAACTTTGTTTACAAACTACCTCCAATCAGAACGCGCTTCAGAAATTCGTGCAACCAATGGGTGCGCGACACTAAATAAGCTCCGCCAATGGGTGCGCGGCCCCTTCGTGAGACAGTTCCCACGCTCCGGCGCTCACCCCTCCTTTACAATTCCAGCTCCGCTACCCGCCCGCTGCTTCTACCAATCCCAGCGCGGCACAGAGTGACGTCAGAGGCGCTTCGCGACTGACTCCCTCCCTTCACAAGGTAACGGAAACTTTCTTTCTTTTAAAGTGCTCAGTGCTTGGTTATTTTACAACAAATACACATTCGCCACAGTGCTCAAGTGTCTAGACAGAGAAAGAATTGTTTTACTGCAAGTAAACTACTTCCATTTACTTTTCACTCGCTGCGGGCAGATCTCTTCCGCCTACCCTTCACTCTAGCATCGGTGAACCTGTTATTCCCCTAAACTCATCCACTTCTTTCCGGGATATATTCCGAGTTTAAGGTTTCTCAGCGGACCCCCCTGCTTTCACGCTAGCTCCGAGGAACCTGCTACTCTTCCGATGTGACCCTTACTAGGTTACGCCACTATGGGAATTTTGCCAATGAACCCCGTTACTGTCATTTATTCACACATGTATTCAGAAAACCCTAGTTAGTGCTTCCCGGTTATCTTAACCTGCACCTAACTTTCCTCGAACCTGTGACCTCAGGACAATGGATTCTATTCACCACTTGCCCTTTCAATTCCCCGGGGAGTTCGGACAACATGAAACTAAACGATTGACAAATGCATGGATTAGTACATATAACAATATAAGAACAAGAATAATAAAATGCAAAAATTCATGAGTTTCAGCAGCGTATTCACAAGAGAATGATCAGGTCTCTTAGAACAGCCGCTCTTCTAGCAGCATCAGTATAATAGCAGCTTCCGACTCAACTAGTCCAACTAATCCCTGCCTTACTCTCAACTAGTCCCTAACCATCCTCTAGCTACCAGAAAACTGATAGAGCGCGCGCGAGGCCACCCGAACAATAGTTTTCGCCGTTTCCGGCTTCAGGGCCCATATACTTTCAAACCACCATATACATCGATCGGGTGACTTCACGAGCTCTACCAAGTTGATGTGTGTGTGTTCCCTGCTAATAATTTTCAGTGCACCCGACTTACCATCCACCGATGCGGGTACCTAATGACCACAATGAATCAGGGAGCTAGCTGTAAAGGAAAGGCAGCAAAATGCAAACCCAAACAATAACATTCAAATACTGTTTAAATGACCACGGACAACTGGAAGTTTTAAAATGTTTATCTAAATTCAATATTTTCTTGCAGGAGGTACAGTAAAATAAGGCAATCAATAACCAAGATAACGTAAATTATATAGGCATAAAGAAATAATGACAGGGTAATCATTCAAATGTAATATGAAATGCAGATGGAAAATACTATAAAATCTCAGAAATGTTTAAGCATGGACAGTTTATGCATGAATAACTATGGGAGGGCCTATAAAGAGTAACACGCTTCACTTAAGGTGAATGGGCCTTTGAACAATCTAGGCAATGAAGTTCTAGACCATATCATAAAATTACAGACTGCAATGCAAAATATAATTTCTAACCAGTGAGAAGACATAGGAACAAAACCTTATGGAAAAATATGTAATTGACTTTCAATAGTTGCGGAAAGGTATGGAAAATATAACATATGCAATGATGAACTTTATTAAAGCAAAAGTCAGAAATTCAGAAGGTGCAAGATTTAAAGAGTTTTCAGAGCAATATTTACCTAGAAAGGTGTGGAAACCAAACCCTGGCCACGGGTCAGTTAAGGACAGGAAACCCTCAAGGAAGGATACCCCTCAAAGGACAGCAGGTGCAGAATGGACACCCAGGACAGGACAGGATACCCTCGGAATAGGAATCAGGACAGGACCCTCAGGACAGGACAGCAAACCCTCAGGACAGGACCCTCTTCAGGACAGGACCGGAACCCACAGTTCGGAAGCAACGCCTGCGCTCCACCCGTTCTGCAGCTATCGATCAAGACCCCGATTGGGTCAGCGAACTCCCAGCAAAAGTGCTTCGCCAGCACTTTAAGGTTCAGTAGAACCTTAGTCTATGGTCAAATTCGGACAGAGTGCTCCGCAGCGCTCTGTATCTTCAGTCACCTATTGAGTGCGTTGGGTCAGTGACAGGTCAGCTAAACCAGACAAGTCGGACGGTTCACTAGGTGAACCCAGGGTAGATATACAGTTTGGGGTCAGTGTACCACCCCCCAATGTTGCAAAGTGTCAGAATCCTTCAATTTGGATTGGTCCTAAGGTAGGATTTGGGTAGCACACCAATCACGACATAGAGTTTCAAGCCTACATTTGCATAATAGGGTACCGCCTAACTAGATTGGGGTTCTCATGAGAACTGATGCAGAAATACAATGGCAACTTTAACATTGTTGCTCTGTGAGCACATGTGATTGGTTCAGCCGAGTTTTCGGGTCGTTCTCAGGAGCATCTTGCTCATCACTGCCAACTGGCTGAGTTCCATCATTCAAGGTCTGGCTCTGGCTTGGCAGGTCGCGCAGGCGCAGAAGGACCTCCAAAATGGTTCTCGGCACAGACAAACCCCATTCCCCGCGGTACATAAAAAGTAAGCGAAAAACAAATTAATACATAATAATGTCATTATGAAAATACATCACAGGATTTGTACTCTTGACTCATCATCAAGAAATAAAACTATTGCATTAAAATGTTAGCTACATTGACACAGTCATAAGAGCAGTGGCACGAGCAGTACCACATGATAAGCACAGCTATGAATTACGCATGCGCATAACTTTCCCTCCACTTCTGCAGACGCGTCAGGACACGTGAGTGTGGCTGACGCATGCGCAGTAACTAAATACAAGCGGCGGCCATTTTAGGTGACTTGGGTAAATTATTTTAGTAAAACACATGTGCAAGCTTCACTATCTATGTTCAAACTTAACATAAACGTTAGTAAAACATACATTTGTTACCTTATTACACATAAACGAGGTTCTTGACTTCGGCAAGCCGCAAAATATGCGAAGCTTTGCTTCATCACTATCATGTACTGCGTTGAGCTTGCCTTTGAAGTAAGCTGACTGATTTGTCGATTGTGGCTGATAACTGGAGCTGTAGACTTTACACTATTTTTCGTGGATTAACAGCCTGATTCATGTAGCCAAAAGCGCTCGCAAAAGGGCCAGATTCTGAGAATCTGGCCCTTTGCGAGTGCGATTATTGCATTTGGTATTCACAATCCCAAATGCAAAAATCGCTATGTAAGAATTCGCATATTTGCGAGGGATGGCATTTAAGGAATCTCTAATAGAGATTCCTCAAATGCTATTCATGACACAAAAAAAATTTGCGATTTTGCACTTTTGGGCCGCTATTTACCGAGAGGTCAGACCTCTCGGTAAATAGCAAAAACTCAGAAAAATGCTTTTAAAAGCATTTTTCTAAGTTGCATGTTGCACACACACATGTCCTTTGGACATGTGTGTGCGCAACACCTGTTCAAATGTGCATTTTAGGGGTGCTACAGGGTGTCCTTTGGACACCCCTGGCACCCTTAAAATCGCTATCTGATTTGCGAGTAGCAAATTGCTACTCGCAAATGAGGGATACTCCCCATTCATTCCTATGGGCCTTTTGGCCCATAGGAATGAATGGGGAGTTATTCCTTTTTTTGCGAGTAGCAATTTTCTACTCGCAAATAGAGATCATGTAGGAATCGCTATTTATTTAGCAATTCCTACATGAATGCCGTTTTGCGTGTCCTCAATAGCGAGTCGCTATGATTCGCTATTAGGGCCACGCAAAACGGCCCGTACATGAATCAGGCTGATAGTGCGCAGCGTTCCCAATGCTGATCAACCAGTCTCTCAATCGCTCCGGTTTTGATATGTTATGTTCAGTTAAGACTTCAGGGTTGTAGTTAATCAGACAGTAGAAAGTACCAATTTCACGAATAAGGCACATTAACTTGCAAATCATCACATTTCGCAGTACATAAAGTACATATTACATGCAATGCGTTCAAGCTGACTGGCCTTGGTTTACTCCTTGTAATTTATAAAGTTTTTTAGTTTGTTGAGTTTTCTTTGCCTAGCATCAGTAGAAGTTTCGTTTGCCAGAAGTCTTCCAGAAATATTCTAATATGTATGCAGTCGCGGCGTAGCGTAATCTTCTATTTTTTGAAGATGTGTACACGGTGGGTTCTCGTGTTGGTGATTGTCACCGAATTGTAAAGAACTCTCTGCAGACATGTAGATTGAGTTCAAGCAATTTCTTTAATAAATTCACGAATACGGGGGGCGTGGCTTGCGCGCCGCTTTGGAATGGCGGTTCGCGCTTCAGCTCCGGGACGAGCGAGGGCCGTCTGAGGTTCGTCTCCGCTTCCAGGGACCCCGAACTCACAGCAAACGGAGCCTCTGGTGTCGGAAGGTGCCGTGTGCCGGCGGAACGTCCTTCCTGTGCCCAAAACCTCATTATGCCTGCTCTTCTCAAGATTTAAGGTGACGCTCGGTGTTTCTGTGGGCGGCCGCCATTTTGGGTCGCCTTTACACGCAGTTCCGAGTCTCCTCAGCAAAGGAGCTACTATGGCTACGAAGCTCTACAAAATGCCCACAAATAGGTGTTGGTGACTACTATTAACCCCTATCAGCTTATAGAGCCTTCGTTTTTCATGCTGTGGTGCCTTAACTATAATCTTGTTGCATTTTACCCTACGTTATTCTGAGCGTCTTCAGTGCCTTCCACTGCTATTAACTGCTCTTTAATACCCTGCTTTACCTGCTAGAGGTGTGCTTGCATATTTTTACTATTTTTCTTTTTTTTCTTCCCTGCCTCCTGAGTGAATCATTCTCCTCGGGCTTTGGGTTTTCCTTAGCTCTCTGAAGTGTTTGTCTCTTCTACTTTTTTTTTTGGGAGGCTCTATGGCAGCAAATATGGGCTTGTCGCCAACTGCTAAAGATGCAAAGGAGTCGAAAGCTTCTCTTAAGAGACTTAAACAACTTTCTCCTACACCTGAATCCTCTCAAAAAGATACTAATTCTACTCTGGAGGCTATTCTGACACGTCTCAATGACGTACATGACATTGCGCAGTCTACTAAAACTAATACAGACTTACTGCAGGTGGAGGTATCAGCCATCAGAAATGATCTTAAGGCTCTCTCCATTCGTGTCTCTGCCACGGAGACACGCATTAGTGGCGCTGAGGATAATCTGCAGAAGCAGTCTAGATCTCTTTTACAATTCGAGCGCTCAATGGCGGCTTTGAGGAGGGATCTAACTGAGCAGGAGGACCATAACCGTAGATCCAACCTACGCATTTTTGGCCTTCCTGAAGAGGCCGAGAAAGGTGCTCCGTCTATGATTGACTTCTTATACCAATGGTTGCCTTCTACTCTGCAAATTTCATTTCAAAAAGACTTTGAGCTGGAACGGGCACATCGTGTCCCCACTTTCCGTTCTAAATCTGCTACGCAACCACGGGCTGTCATTTTTAAACCATTGCGTCATCAGCACACGGAACAAATTTTGGCTCATATGCGGAAGATTAAAGTTCTTTCTTGGGAAGGACACCGTATTTCGATTTCTCAAGACTTTGCAAGAGACACTGTGATAAGGAGGAAAGGTTTTCTTAATCTTCGAAAGCGTCTATCTGAAATGAATATCCCTTTCTCCTTCTCTGGCCCTTCCAAATTTCGCATTACCTTCAAAGGTCGCTCTCGAATCTTCGATGAACCTGCTGACTTGGCCTCTTTTTTAGACAATCAGATGGAGCTACAGATGGAACTTCAAATGGAGGCTTCGCGTCTGCCTGGTGCTTCTGGCACTTGATGTGACTCTTTGTCTTCCTTGTCTTTTCTCTGTTTTTTCCGGGTCTATTGAGTTTACCTTTTAGACCTGCGTGCTCCGTGGTTGATGGTGCGTATATGGCTTTCTTTTGTGACTGTGGTTGTCAGTCACCTTTTTCGATGATGTTTTTATTCTCGTAGTCGGTGTGTTCTTTTTCCCGTCTTCATGATGTTGTCATTTGACATGGTTTTCTTCCTCCTTATGGTTTGTGTTGTTAGTCTTCGTTCTCTCCTTCCTTATTGATATATTAGACATATCTCATATCTGTTTCCTTGTTACGTTTTGTAGTAGTAGTCTGCTTCTGTATGATCTTTTTCCCGGTAACCATTTTTGCGTCTATTTATTTTTGGTTATGTCGCTACAATGTGTATTCATATTTCCTCTTGCCTCTATCCCCGTCCTTGGACTGTTTATTTCTTTATCGTTTTTGGAGTAGTCTACTTTCTCACTTGATTTGTACTTGATATTCCGTCGTGTGTGCTCATTCTTTGTGTACGTCTTTAGTCTTTTTGACTTCAATTTGTCTGGTTCTGTTTCGTATTATGATACAAGCGCTGGTCATAGGCTCATTATTATATATTTTCTATAGTTGCGTTTAGCGGCGCTCACCATGCTATGATTATTGTACCTTGCATTTATTTATATGCTTACCTAGTTATTGTTTTAATGCTTAGACTGCTTTACTGGTCTTACATGATCTTTTCTATGAGATCTCAGATATTGGATCATTTTTATGTTTTACTATTAATTTGTCTGAATATCATATAGGACGTTCTTATCTTTTATTGTTCCTTCCTGTTCTCCCTGGTTACTTATAACGGGGTTTATATACCTTTTGCATGTCAATTCATTGATTACAAGTATCTTTCAATATGTATTGTATATTTAGGTTTACTATATACTTACATTGCTGTTTCATTGCTTGTTCTGCTTCTCAGCTATTTACTATTTTCTTGTATTGGTGCTAGGCTATTGCAAATCTGTGCACTTCTCTTATACTGTATAATAAGTTATTCTACTTTTATTACACTTTTTAGTCTCTTCTTTACCCTCTTCTCATATCTCTAATATGTTGCTGCACTTTCGTGTCACGTATTATGACAAGTTATCTATATTTAAAGACAATTGATTGTTTGCTTATCTTGCGTTTTTTTTTCCATATTAATCCTCGTTATGATATAGTTCCTTGTATTTATCTAGAGTAGTGCTTCCTTATTTGATAGATTGACCTCCTGTTTCAGTGTCTTGCTCTAATGTATTTCATCTCTTTTCTTTCTGCTACACCCTGTAGTCTTCTTATAATTACGTTTTTCTTCTATTTATTCTACTTTTCGTCTACTTTTATGCTGTGTTCTTGCTGTTTTCTTTCTTCTGATAAGGTATTACTTTAATTGCGACTTGTTATTGCATTTCTTTTACTAGATTTCTCTTTCTTTTCCATCTATTTCTCTTTTTTTTGATTACTTGATATGCTCTTTGTGAATTAACTTGATATATGCGTATTCTCTTTATAAATTCATGGATGAACTGTTTTTGTACTATTCTATGGTTATTGGTTTATGTTGCAGTTGTTCCTATCTCCTAATTACGTATATTCAGTTGTATACTGTTTTGGGGTTGTTCATATCAATTATAATCATTCCTCATGATGGTCCCCTTGCTCGCCTTCCCACGTTCCCCCTGGTATGAATTTGGTCTTTTTCAGACCTCCCCTGCTATTTCTCTTCTCTCTTCCTTCTTCTCCTCTCTTGTCTTTTTTCTTCTTTCGGATTTCCCTCATGGACTCTCCCGCTGCGACGTTAATGTTTGAAGTCTGCATGCCTGTATTTGTGCTGCTTGTTTTCTGTTTGCCATCTATGGATTATGTTATTTTTTTCAATTTCTGTCTATGCCAGGCTTGAATGTGTTGTCCCTTAATGTTAAGGGTTTAAATCATCCAGTGAAACGGTCAAAAATCTTAGATTATTGCAAATCTCTCTCCTCGGATCTAGTCCTTTTTCAGGAAACAAAGATTTCTACCAGAGAGGCGCTATTCCTAAAGAAAGAATGGGTTTCAGATGTTGTCTGTTCCGACGCTTGTGGCAAACGTAATGGAGTCATTACTTTAATTTCCAAAAATTCCGGTTTATCCATAATCTCTTCTGAGCATGATACTGAGGGTAGGTGGCTATTAACTAAGTTGTCTGATGGTAATGCTGATCTTTACGTTATGAACATTTACGCCCCTAACAAGGATGATCCGTCCTTTTGGAAGACGGTTACCAAAAAACTAAATGACACACCTCATTCTGGGAATATTATGGTTGGTGGGGATTTTAATTTACCAATGGATCCCATTCTAGATAGGAATTCCGCTTTTCAATTTCGCCCTCCAAAATCCCATAAACAAATGCTTAACATGTGTTCCATTAATCATCTTCAGGATGTGTGGCGTCTTCACAACCCTACTGGTAGTGATTTTTCCTTCTTTTCTTCACCTCATTCTACCTTTTCTCGTATTGATTATTTATTGGTTCACTCCTCTCTTGTTTCGTCTTCCTCCTCTCCGCTTATTCATCCTATTCTGATTTCTGATCATGCCGCGGTTACTTTTACATTGTTGTCCTTTGCCCCTAAATCAAGAGCTCGCTCCTGGAGATTAAATACAGAAATTTTGCATGATACTGCTCAGATTGATGAGTTCTCTAGTGCAATCGACACCTTTTTTCTTGAGAATGAAGGCTCAGTTTCTTCCCCAATTGTCCTTTGGGATTCGTTTAAATGTACTTTCCGTGGCCAGGTCATTAAATGTATGTCAAGGAGGAATGCTACTCTTAAAAAAGAACTTACAGATCTCGCAACTGAAATAAAAAAGCTGGAATCTACCTTTCGACAGTCTAAGGATAAATCTTGCTTACAGTCCATCAAGCAGTTAAAATACACATATAACACTATAGTTACCAAAAGAGCCCATATTGGAGTTCAGGCTCAGAAATCTAAAAGGCTGTTGTTCAAAAATCGGGCTGGGAAAATTCTTGCGGCTACATTAAAATTTCAGGATTCTTCCTTCAAGTCTTCTCAAATCTCTTCTATTAACGATCACCTTGGTTCTAAAAAATTTCAGACTGAGGAAATTCTTGAAGTCTTTCGTGATTTCTATAATAATTTATATACCCCTTCTAATCAGGCCTCTTTTGAGCAGTGTCAGGACTTCTTGAAGTCTGTCCCGGTGCAGGCGGTATCCGGGGAAGATAGTAATTTTTTAAGTGGTCCGATTACTCCTGAAGAAATCATTGCCGCAATTAAAGCCACTCGTTCTGGCAAAGCTCCAGGACCTGATGGTTACCCTATTCTGTTTTATAAGACTTTTCTTCCTGTGATTGTTCCCAAGCTTCAATCGGTATTTGACGCTTTCATTAAGAATGGGTCTGTGTCTGGCACGGCGGCTGATGCTACCATTGTAGTAATTCCAAAAGAGGGAAAGGATCACTCAGATCCCAAAAACTTTCGTCCTATTTCCCTTCTTAACATGGAGGCAAAAATGTTTGCTAAAATCTTAGCCAAGAGATTAGAATCCTTTATTCCTAAACTGGTACATCCCTCTCAAACGGGTTTTGTAAAAGGCCGTCTTGCGCGTGATAATATACGTACCTTTTGCCATATTCTCGGTTCAGCTAAACGTTCTCATCTCCCAGCCGCGGCCCTAGCTCTTAATGCAGAAAAGGCCTTCGACAAGGTTTCTTGGCCTTTTCTTCGTGCTGTCTTGTGTGCTCATAATCTTGGGGACTCCTTTATTAATATGGTCATGGCTCTCTACTCTCAACCTAGAGCTAACATAAGAGTCAACGTTGCTACGTCATCCTTTTTTAATCTTCGCCAAGGCACTCGACAAGGTTGTCCTTTATCTCCACTTTTGTTTTTATTGTCCATTGACCCTCTCCTCAGATTGATTGAATTACACCCAGACATCAAAGGTTTTTCTTTTGGTCCTCATTGTATTAAAACTGCTGCGTATGCGGATGATGTCCTCATTTTTTCAGAAGATATTGCCTTGGCTATTCCTGCTATCTCGGATACGATTTCCCTTTTTTCGAAGGTCTCAGGATACACCTTAAATAGGGATAAAACTGAGATGTTCCCCTTAAATGCCTACTGTTTTTCTACGCATATGGGTTCTGCTGGTTTTAAATGGCAGTCTAAACAATTAAAATATTTGGGTATCTATTTTTGTTCGACCTTATATGCTACAATTACTTATAATGAATCCCAGACTCTTCTTAAAGTACGTCGTCTTTTGGACACTTGGTCCCCGAAACACATCTCCTGGTGGGGTCGCCTCCAGACCCTTAAAATGATGATTACACCTATTATTAACTTTGTGTCCTCTATGCTCCCGGTGAAGCTATCGGATTCCTTCTTTCATGAAATTGATGTTCTAACCTCTAAATTTTTATGGAATGATAAACGGGCTAGAATTTCCTATAAATTCTTACGGAAGCCTTATGACATGGGGGGTTGCAATCTTCCTGATTGGGAGAAGTACCAAACTGCCTTTTTGGCGTCTCAAGGTGCTCTGTGGTTTTCTTCTCCCCCTATTCATATTCCTTCCTGGTTGTTAATAGAACAGGAGTTGGCTTCTCCGTTACCGACTGCTTCCTTTTGTACTGCGTCTACCTTGTCCATCCCTTTTTCCCGCTCTATTATTCTGGATACTCTTGCAGCGATTCGGAAAATAGACAAGAAAGTGGCGATTCCACTTCACAAATCTAGATGGTCGTCTATTTGGCGGAATTCTAAAATTAAAATCAATATTGATCCCTCTCTGATATCTTATTGGGCTGCTAAGGGGGTCTCGCTTGTTAAACATCTTTATGGCGCTAACAATGAGCCACTACCTTTTTCCTCCTTAGCTCAACAATATTCTTTAACTAACTTAGATTTTTATACCTTTCTTAAAATCAAAGTAGCGCTCGCTAAGGTGCGTCTTCATCCTACTTCTCCTACGGTTTCTCTCTTTCATATCTGGACTAAATCGGGTCATGTAGCCTCTAAAATCTATAAATTTTTATCAACTGTTTCACTGCCTACGCAGACAGTTGCTCAGACAAAATGGTTGCACCATTTTGAGCATGGTCTTACTGACCATATTTCTTCAGACACTTGGCAGTTGATTGGTAAATTTTCTCTTCGCAATAAAATCGCCCCATCGCTAATGCAATCTAAATTTTTCTCTGTCAACCTTCTTCATTGGACTCCTGTTCGCTTACATTCGCTCAATCTCAAAGATGATAACTTATGTTGGAGCTGCGGTTTATTGGCAGGTGACTTTCCGCATATGTTTTTTGAGTGCTCCCTCCTTCAACCCTTTTGGGACCTCATTCACAAACACCTAATGCTCATTTTTAATATTAAGTTCCCACTTTCTTTCCCATTAATTTTATTAGGTCCATTAGCTGCTCCAACCCCTCTACCCTTGGATCCATTGGAATTACAGCTGTTGGATCTACTGTTGACTATTGCAGTGAAAGTAATACTTATGGAATGGAAATCCTTTTCCTCTGTTTCTTATCATACTTGGTGGGCTTGGGTTTCCTTTTTACGAAGTGCTCATACCTCGGTTGATCATGCTCACCTGGCTCCCTCTATTGCGAGTGGGGTTTGGACTGCTCTGGATAACTATATGGAGTTGTCGTCCAAGGGGTTGGTTGACCAATATCCCTTCGACTTGTCTGGATGAATGACGTCTTGTTTGTCGTGTTTGTCGGGTTTGTTCGTTGGGAATCCTTCTCTCTTTCTTTCTTTTTCCTCCTCCTTATCTATCTTCTATCTCTTTTTCCACTCTTTCCCTTTTCTGTTTCATTCTTTCTTCCTTCTTCTTTCCTGTCCTCTCTTCCCCTGATTATACCAACTGATAGTGATACTTTTGGTGGTAGACTCTGCCTAGGATATTAATTTATATTATTAATTAATCTTTCTGTTTTTGGCAGAATGCTTCTATATTTCGATATATTTGCTATGACTCATTTTTGATTGTCAGCTTCTGATTGCTACTCATCTGTTATCAATTGTATCACTTCTACTTATAATCTGTATCTTCATTTGCTTCTTTATAACAATAAAATTCTTTTGAAATGAAAAAAATAAATTCACGAATACAGGCTCCTGGTAAGCAGAGCGCAAGGCAAGAGGCTGCTCCGTGAGTCATCAGCTGCATCAGCTGTGAACTGTCAAAGTTGCCAGTTGACAACTGGTGACAGCACAGGTGGTATGATGTCCGTGCAGGGATTCTTGAATGCATTAACAATTACGGTGTCCTCGCAGGGACACATGAATGTAAGTCACAACAGGGAATTGGAATTTCAAGTCCGTTTCAAGTTAGTTTTCAGTTTGGTTTCAAGTTCGGTTTTCTTTTTTCGTTTGGTTTATTTACTCACCTTGTGCCCTTAGACCCATGCCTTCCCTTCTTTTTGGGGCCTGATAGGCCCGCTGCAGCTTCAGCCTCTCACTGGCCTCAGCTCCAACCACCGGCACAGCTCCGCCCCGCCCGATGTCCATGAGTGAAGTGCTGCAGCTGCCTAGTTACCAGCCTTTTATAACCAAGGGCACGTCACAATAGAGACTTTTCAACGTGTGATCATATCATAGGTCATCAGTTCATGGGTCAATCATTGGTTTCAGTTTAATGAGGGGGTAGGCAAGACATGCTTTCAATTAAATATCCTGAAAACAAACAATTGTTTAATCCAACAATGATCCCTCGATGAACCTAAAAGACGATCCCATCCTACCCGACGTTCTTTCCCGTCAGTGGCCTCTCTGTGTCTCTGCTGTAGTTGAGCCCTCCCCCCCCTCTCAGTCGTCGTATAAAAGAAATTATATTTTCATTAAAAAGGCGCATTGTTGTCACAACTTGCTTGCACAGTGGAAATACAGCCTGATTCATCAAACACCCGTTTTGCGAGTCTATAATAGCGATTCATAAGGAATCGCTATTACAGACTCGCAAAACGGGATTCATGTAGGAATTGCAAAAAGAATTGCGATTCCTACACATTCCTTATTTGCGATTAGCAAATTGCTAATCGCAAATAAGGAATAACTCCCCATTCATTCCTATGGCCCAAAAGGCCCATAGGAATGAATGGGGAGTATTCCTTATTTGCGATTAGCAATTAGCTAATCGCAAATAAGAGAGCGATTTAAAGGGTGCCAGGGGTGTCCAAAGGACACCCTGTAGCACCCCTTAAATCCAAATTGAAACAGGTGATGCGCACACACATGTCCACAGGACATGTGTGTGTGCAACATGCAATTTAGAAAAATGCTTTTAAAAGCATTTTTCTAAGTTTTCGCTATTTACCACGAGGTTTGACCTCGCGGTAAATAGCGGGCCGAAATTGCGAATTTGCAATTTTTAAATGGATGATGAATTGCATTTAAGGAATCTCAAATAGAGATTCCTTAAATGTAATTCCTCGCAAAATAGCGAAATCGCTATTACCGATTTTTGCATTTGGGATGATGAATCCCAAATGCAAAAATAGCGCTCGCAAAGGGCCAGATTCTCAGAATCTGGCCCTTTGCGAGCCGATTTCGGCTTGATGAATTAGGCTGATAGAAACAGACACACAAAGACGTGTTTGCACTCACAGAGCAGTGTCATTCTCCAGTTTGAATTATCTTTAACAAGAGAGTCCAATGAAGGAATCTGTTAGTCACCATGAGATAACTTCAAACTAATCACATACAAGGGCAATGGCTGTGTCTCTGCTGATAGGTGGGTCTTGCCTCGGGGAAGATATATCATTCACAGGAGGATCTATCATCCATTAGCAGATTCATACCAAATCTAGGGGCATATTTACCAGCCCCTAACACCACTGGAGCGTCACATTTTCTGACGCTCCGGTGGCGTTGCGCCATACCCCATATTTACAAGTTGGCGCTAAGCCACTTAACGTGGCTTAACACCACCTGTAAATAGCCCCTTTCCGCCGCAGTCTGCTGGGGCAAAGGGACACGCAATGGGTGTTGCAGTAGATTTCCTACTGCAACACCCATTGTCTTTTGATGCTGTCCCAGATTTACAAGGTTGAGGCAGCGCCAAAAACTGATGCCAGGGAATGACTGGTCTTAGAATGGCGATAGGAGGAAAAATGATTAATTTCTCCTCATTTTTTGTTCTTTCTATGTATGCTGTATTGACAAAGAAAGAGCAAATCGCCATTATTTATTGTTTATGTGCAGGAAGGTGTCCCTTACTGCACATAAACAATCATGCCTACTGTGCAGACACTCTTGCTATATGGTGCATGGGGGCCTGCAATGGCACTAGTCAGCTTTTTGAGTGCTAGGGGACACGCAGGGGGGCGCAGTATTTTTTTAAAACAGCTCATCCCTGCATTTTGAAAATGTCAGAGCGCGTCATTGCCAAATTTTGCATAAAACAGCGCTCTGGCATTTTCCTGTAAATATCTCCCCTTGTTCTCTACCTCACTGCAGTGAATTTCTAGAAGAATCTTTACTCTCTGTCTCTCTGTGGTGCTTATACTTTCCCCCCGTGAGTCTTAGGCATAGCTGGCAAGTTTCCCAGGTCCATGCGTGATGTGCTGCTCCAGTCCAGGTGTTTCTTATTTGAATTCCTTGGCGTTTAGTCCTCTTTCATAATGGGTTAAACAAGACTACAAGTCCCAGAATTCAAAGAAAATAACCCTAGACTGCATCAGCACATCATTGATGGACCTGGAAAACGTGGCAGTGTTACTTAGGTTGTCTTTCACCTACCCTAGTGTGACGTAAGGTTTCTCTCCGTTACTGCTGGGTACTGACAAAAAGTAATGAGTAATAAAAGTGTTGAGTGAGCTGAATTGAGGGGTGACCCTCATAAGACATCAGGGGCCCCCTGAAAAATTACTCGAGACTTTTCTCCCAATGTATGGGCTATATAGACTGGGCAGTATGCAAGGAGTGATGCGCCCTCACCCCTCCAAACAAAGTAACAGAGTCCCGTCTACTCCATTCCCAACTTCTGGAAGCGCCTCCCTGGTTAAGAACTCTAAGAGAAATCACACCCTCCCAGCCCTATCCCCTTCACCATGTCTACTTCGTTCCTTGGCTCCTAAGGAACTGACAGATTCGACATTCCCTCCAAAAATATTTCGCTCGTACCTGCCGCAAGAAGGTGCCTACAAAAGAATAAACTAGCGCCTTGGCATTAAACAATGTGATGAGGCAGCTTTCAATTTTAGCATAGTTTACTTCATATCTTTAATCTCAAATTTAAGTTTTCTTATTTACACATCAGAAGTCTGAGTCCATCAGCAGTCACATTTGTTTTTTTAAAATGAGACTTAGCTAGTGTTTTGCGGGTTCATAATTTGTCAGTTTCACAGGACACATAAAACTTCTCTATAAAATGAGTATTTTCCACCTAGTGATAGTGCATAAGACTTAGAGATACGAGTCAGCGAACAATGTTCATAATTGAAGTTATCCTTATAGTCTGGTGTTAAAAAGTGAGGGGTGATTAAAACTGGTGTGAAGTTATGAAGTGCACATTGAGGGGCAAGAGCTTGGTGTTTTAGTAAAGGTTATGGTGTGTTCAAGTCATCAGTAACTAAATTTAAATCATCTACAATCGAGAGATATAATCGCTATCAAATTTGTTCCATCCACCGTATCCAATACGGGCGAAGCTACACTAGTAACACTGGCATCACCGGCAATCAGGGATTTGGTCCTGACGAAAACCGACCAATTTAAAACTTGGGGTATAACAATAACAATGCCAAGCGCCCCTCGTTACCCCTCAATATTGGAAAACAACCAGGCAGGCACTTTTAGCTCCTCCTTAACCCCATACTCAGTATTGAGGTCCGCAAGAGGCAGTTCTCCAACCGGAACTACTGACCAAGCAATTGACCAACAAAATGTTGGTGAAACAGACTGGCTATGGCTGCCGGGGATTCTATCCGGTAATAAGACCGATTGAACCCCCATTAACCATAGTCTGACGATATGCTCCTGGAACATTAATGGATTTGGCCTGGAAAAACAATCTCCCGCCATTCTAAATTTTTTAAAAGAACACGACATCCTCCTTCTACAGGAGACTTGGGCAGGAGAAATCATCCCAATAGTGGGCTATCTGGAGTTTATGACTCCTGCTACCAGGCAGTCCAAGTTCGGTAGACCAAGCGGCAGTCTCTCGATCTATGTATCGACAAAACTAACTAATTGTATTGAACAGAACAAATTTGAGGAGGATTGGCTCTCAGGAATAATCTTGGGAAGTTCACCCATGGACCCGCAGCTGCTCATTCTCAATGTTTATATATCTCCCTGCACTACTAAGAAAAAACCCAAAATGGACAGCCTGATCAACTCCATCTGCGATCTAATAGGCAAGTATGGCAGTACACCAAGTATAATTTCAGGTGATTTCAACACTAATTTTTTCTGCAATCTTTCCGACGATCCAGGACCCGACCTCCCCAGAACTCCCCCACATTTTGCATTCCAGTCAATCCCTGTTGGAAATAAATCATCACCGTTGGGTGAATATGTGGTAATGCAATTCTACAGCTTAGGATTCACCTTACTGAATGGGCGCTTTTCTCCTGACATCCCTCCGTCATGGACCCGGTCAGATGGTAGATCCCTTTCGTTTTTGGACTTTACCCTTGGGAGTAGAGAAATGCTGCCCTGGATTAAGAACTATCAAATTGCTCCGCAAGGAGAAAGTGACCATCGGGCACAAATAATAACACTTTCCACCCGCAACCCATATCACCAAGACCTGGCCCACTCCCACTCAGGCAGCCACACAGAGGACTTAAAGCGGATTAAGTGGTCAGATTCCTCGGCCCCATCCCTGACGGCAAAAAGCAGAGCCCTATTACAAAACTCTTTAGAGCTAAACACTCATGTTGTCAGTGGCTGGACCTCTCTTACAAATCTCCTTCTCAATGAACTTCCAAAAAGGAGGGGCCAGAGAAACCAAACTTCTCAATTCTACATCTCAAAAGCCAAACGGAAATTAAGAACGGAGAGGAATCGAACACTCTGCCAATCAAGAAAGATCCCCAGCAATAAAACGTATTACAATAATTATAAGCAAGCTCAAGCTGCCTTCAGAATCGCCGCACAAAAGGAGAAACTAGCGGCCTCGGATCAATTCTGGCTGAAGTTGATCCACGAAAGTAAAAATCGTAATCCGAAGCAATTC
The DNA here is from genome assembly GCF_964261635.1 of Lissotriton helveticus. Taxonomy (NCBI): domain Eukaryota; kingdom Metazoa; phylum Chordata; class Amphibia; order Caudata; family Salamandridae; genus Lissotriton; species Lissotriton helveticus. Next base: position 796,035,118 of record NC_136072.1, read on the forward strand.
TGGTCCCTTGTAAACAAGAGTAAACAAAGCGCAAGTGGATATGGTAACGCAAATATCAGCGAAGCAGTTTGGTGTAAGTTTTTATCCCTTCACTTCAGAGACACCAGCACAAACAGCACTGACTCTGCCAGCCCTGTCAACCTCTTGAGACTTATTCCGGGTCTGGAGAGTTCGAGGCGGGCCTGGCCTGTAGTCATTCCATCTGAAGATCACATTCACAAGGAGTCAATGAAACTGAGTGATACTTCACTAGAGCCCACGGTGTCGCCGGATGCCTTAAAAAACAAGATCTCAAGCTTCATAAGGAAAGCCAGAGCCGATGGAGCTCCCGGCCCGAATGGCCTCCCTCAAGCCATGTTTAAATCTGACATTAGCCTATGGTCAGAATACTTGACTCCTTTATTTCTCTACTGCAGTCTAAACAACACGGTCCCAGAATCCTGGCGAGGCGCAGTTATTCACCCAATCTTCAAAGGCGGGAAGAGAAATGAGCCAAAAAATTATCGAATGGTAGCGCTTCTTGATGTGGAGTCTAAGTACTTTGCTAATATTCTTTTGGAGGAGCTACAGGCTTGGACCGAATCAACCGGACGCCTTCCCTTCAACCAGACGGACTTCGTGGCTAACTCCGGTACCTCAACCAACTTGTTAACGCTAACCGTCTTGATGGAAAAAGCAACCTGCCAACATATCCAGCTGCACTGTTGCTTTGTAGACTTTAAAGCAGCCTTCGACCGTGTGCCCAGGGGCCTGTTATGGCAGAAACTAAAATCATGGGGCATTCCACAGCCTCTTCTTCAGGCAATAATTCAACTTCACACAGAAACGTGGATAAGAATAAAGCTAGGCGAAGGCTGCCATGTCTCCAGGAAGATCCAAACTGAAACAGGAGTCAAACAAGGGTGCGTATTGGCCCCACTTCTTTTTAACTTGTTTATATCCGACCTCTCTCCAGTTCTCGACAGTGTAAACTGCCACCCTCCCCAACTTGACGGGACACGTATCACCAACTTGCTTTACGCCGATGATCTGGTGCTTTTAAGCCACACAAAAGTGGGTCTCCAGAGACTACTGGATGAATTGCTACCCTATACGACAAGAAACCATCTAGAGCTTAACTTGTCAAAAACTAAAACCATCTCTTTTGGGAAGCAAAAAAGGTCAACAGAAAGGTGGTACTTCAACAAAATAAAGCTAGACTCAACCCCAAGTTACAAGTAACTGTTTGTACTCAATTGTATGCCTGTGTGCTTGGGTCTGTCTGGCTTTGTGAGTGTGTCTGTCATTCGCGTTTGTGTATGTGCCTGCCTGTATGGCTGTGTGTTTGGGTGTGTTTGTCTTTGTGTGTACTGTGTGCGTTTAGCATTCTAGTGTTTGGATGTGCTTGACTGTATGGCTGTGTGTTTGTGTGTTTCTGCCTTTGTGTGAGTCTGTTTGTGTGTGGGTTCATTCGCGTATGCATGGGCTTATTTGTATGCCTGTGTGTTAGGGAGTGTGACCGTCTTTGCGTGTATGTTTGTCGTTCGCGTATGTGTATGTGCTTGTTTGTATGCCTGTGTGTTTGGGTGTATCTGGCTCTGTGTATGTCTGTTTGTAATTCGCGTATATGTATGTGCTTTACTGAATGGCTGTGTGTTTGGGTGTGTCTGTCTTTGTGAGTATGTTTGTCATTCGAGTGTGTATGTGCTTGACTGTATGGTTGTGTGCTTGGGTGGTGTGGTAACTGAGTATTTATTATTGTAGTAAGAATATAATGTAGGATGTAGAATGTAGAATGTTAGTTATGTGAAATCTTTTGTACATTCTGTAGATAGCTGTCAGACCTGAGTTGCACCTGCAGCTGGCAGCACCCTTATTATCTACCTACTATCTTTATTGGAATAAAGAAGATATTGAACATATCATTGTGTGGAGAGTTACTACAGTTTTGGCGACGAGGATGGGATACGAACCCACACGTGCAAATTTCCTTATTGTAAAATAAATCCGGTGTGGATGGGCAGAAGTAGAAAATATTGTTGGAATGCAAAAGATGTCAGAGAAAATATTTCCAAATCTCAAAATAAAAACAAGATGTATTATGACAAAAAACATGGAACCAAGGAAACACAAGTTGAGATTGGTCAATAAGTTAGAGTCAAGTTATCAAAGAAGGTTGGGAAACTTCAACCACGATTTTCTGATCCCAGAACAATCACTAAGGTAATGCGCAATACAGTTATGATAGATGACGGTAGCATTCATCACATGAGTAAGATTGCCTTTGCCAGATCGTGTGAACCGTAAAACAATTTCGAGGGGGGAGATGGGGGTGTTTGTTTTGGTGATTTAGATGATTTCTGGTGGTTGAGTCCGGTTAATGCTCCGGAGGGGAGTTGTGTTAAACCATTGATAGACCTTTCTCATGATAATGTTGTTATGGATGATAATGCTTCAGGTGTTCCGGATCATGTGGAGTTGGGGCTTGAGGTTAGTTCTGATCCATCTTCACACGAATCTGTACAAGAGAACTGTTCTAATGATATCAGTAGGGAACAACACGTTTTCACCAAGAGTGGAAGAAAGGTTATCACACCTACATTTTTACAAGAATATGTTTGAAAGTAAAATAAGAATATTATATTGGTAGCACATCACATTTCTTTCTTTCTTTCTTTATTTTATTAGGAAGGGAGATGTGTGGTAACTGAGTATTTAGTATTGTAGTATGAATAGAATTTAGGATGTAGAATGTTAGTTATGTGAAATCTATTGTACATTCTGTAGAAAGCTGTCAGACCTGAGTTGCACCTGCAGCTGGCAGCACCCTTATTATCTACCTACTATCTTTATTGGAATAAAGAAGATATTGAACATATCATTGTATGGAGAGTTACTACAGTGGGCCTGTCTTTGTCTGTAGTGTGTGTGTCCTTCTCGTGTGTGTATGTGCTTGACTACATGGTTGTGTGTTTAGGTGTATCTGTAAGGATACAGATACACCTAAACACACAACCATTTTTTTGAGGGAGGAGATTCTGTGGCGGGGAGCACATATGTGCAGGCATAAACATTTTTGGGCTCTAGACTAAATCTAGGTTTTCTCCACTAGGATGAGAAACCACATACATTCAATTATTTTGATTGTCCTTTTTTAAACTCAATTTCTGCATCTTTATATCTATAATCCTTATAGTGAAGAGTGTAGGAAAGAACACAATCCTTTCAAACATGAAAGTGCATGTCTCAAAACATGAAACTGCCTCCCTTTCACCAGTCTGCACTGCTCCCATTCAAACACGAGATTGTATACCGCCAAACACGAGACTGCATTAGTGCTTACTTTGTGAAACCAATACGTGTGGGAGCCCTCGTCAGGAGACCACTGCAGTTTGCACCACGCATTGCCACTGGACTTACACAACTACTAACCATCACACGGCTACAAGTGTGACACTTCAGACTGTTCGAGGCTTCCAAAGCTTTAAGAATGGCTTGGGTGGCAGGTATTCGTTGTTTTTAATGTGTATTGAATTAGCAAACTACTGTTTTTCTGACGTTATAGCGCATGCCATTACCCTGCATGCCGTTGTAACGCCAAACTTTACCCTGACTTGCTGTCGGGGAGCGCCGGAAGTTGGAATAGAATACTTTCTATTCCAACTCCAGTGTGTGTGTGGAACAGTAGGGGAGGTGTTGGAGAAAAATCCAACACCTTCTACCCACTGCTACACATCTTTTTCGTTGCAACAGCATGCAGGAAAAATGCATGCGTTGTAACGGTTGCAGTGTAAAGGCTGTTTCCCATTTAAATTGCACAAACAGTGCCTCCATGTGGCAGCTGTCATAAGTGTAGGTTTCTGCAATTAAGTGCTGGTGCAGAGCACCGGAAACCACCTGCTCAATTAAGTACTGGACTGCATACTTCCAAGCATGAGATAGCATACTTTCAAATAGGAAACTGCATGTCATTAAACATGAAATTGCATCTTTATAAGCTGGAGACTGCACTGCACCCATTCAAACAAGAAATTGAATCCCTCCAAATGTGAATCTGCATCCTTACAAGCATGAGACAGCATACCGTCAAACAGGAGACTGCATGTCTTCAAACACGAGAATACATGTCTCAAAACATGAGACTACATTCCTTTAAGCTTGAAACTGCACCCCATCAAAGACAGGATTGCATCCCAACAGACACAAGGCTGTATACCTCCAAACACAAGACTGCACCCCTTCAAGCACTAAACAGCACCCTAAGCAAGAGAGTTCATCCTTCCGAGCAAGAGACTGTATCCCTTCGAACAGTAGAATACATCCATTCACCTACAACATTGCACCCTCTCCAAACGGGAGATTGCATCCCTTTAAGCATGAGACTGCATCCACCCAAGCATGAGATTGCATCTATCGAAGCATGAGACTGCATAAATACGAGCATGAGACTGCATGAATTGAAGCATGATCGTATGGTGGACGGTACCTATTTTGCCAATACAAGAACAAAAACCTCTCAGGCAATTTCTTTAAACATTGGTAATATATCCAAAAATGATTCAAATAAGTACATTGCCCCACACAGAAAAGATATTTTAGAAAAATATATTGTTTCTTTAATTATTTTACATAGATTCCTTAGCAAATCAAAACAATCCGCATATAAATAATCATCATATATAAATCAATACATTATGTAACACATAAGAACGATTTCTACATCCATCACGCATCTCCATACAATCCGCTCAATCACACCATTCAAATATAACATTCTCACCAAATTGAACCAACTCAACAGCATACACTAAGAAAATAATAAAGTTAACACACTATAATAACATACAGTAAGTATATACAGAAAAGAAGAAAATAAAGATCTTTTTAGTAACACACAACAAACGCCGACGGCGCGTTCCGGACAGGAAGCCTTGGTCCTGAATTCCTTTGTCAGGGCGCATATAATAGGTGTAATCCAATTTAACAGTCTTTTTCTTGATTTCAAATTGTATAGAGTTCAATCCAGGTTAATAGTATTAGGGGGTTACACAGGGTACTCGGAGAATAATTCTGAGGAGGACAATGATATCAAAATTACACTTCATACACATATAAACACTGATATAGCTGTGGGCATCTACATCCGAAATAGAAAAAAAGTACAGAATACCATGTACCCAGATCAAAAGTGTCTCTGTGCTCAGAAAAAATATAAGTAATGTGCCAAGAAATAAAAAGCAAAGACAGATATAAGGCCACGCATTACCTCGATATAACCTCCACCAAGTATCTCAATCCAGTCATTTAGGTAAGTTAGTCCAGATACTGAGCGGGACAGAGGAATCAATAAACATACACTACTCACTTTAGTCTAATGGGAAGACTTAAGATTATTGAGCGTAGCACTACTGGTCTCCTGGAGCAAAAATATCAAAGTCACTGTAAGCCAGGTCGCTGTGGACACATATAAGAAATCTATATGAGGCACCTATAGTGCAAAAAAGATATCATCCTTGTCAGACAGATCTTAATATTCAAATAGGATGATGTACAGCTACTAATGGCTGAATGCCCACTCGCAAAATAAAGATAGGACCTATCTTCGTTCATTATCTTACCTCGTAAAAACCAGACGTAGATCAACGAGTGGCCCCAAATCCAAGATGGATCAGTACTCGTAGGGGGAATAGACGAGGTCGTCATACATAGGTTCCACAGGTAGGTAGAGCCTCTTCAAGTCAGGATTTAACTAGTGGAGGGTAGAACTATGTCCTCCTTAAATTCACACTAAAAAGTATAAATAAACACGGTATAAGCAAGAGTAAGGATGAAGGAATAAACAAGCAAATATCATGCGTGGCGGCTATAGATAAATGGGTGAAGCCCAGAGTATCGAAATAGTTACATAGGGGCGCTACAACGGGTTCGTACTGCCGCTACAACGGGTTCGTACTGTCGCCAACCAGATGACAGGGGCAATCGCATATGGCGGTTGAAAGAATAACGGCCGACTACTACACCCAGCGCCAAAATCTGCATAATAGCAATACCTAAGCCGGCTCAGCGATATCAACATACCTAGCTCCGTTACGGCGGTCCAGAACGTCTGTGTCCGTATGGGTCGACAGGCGAATCGCTGAGGGCCCGCACAAGCGTCTATAAATACTCCTCCTCTAGATACCAACCCAATAGCAATGGCGGGCGGCATCATGAAACCTGGAAATAGATGTGGGACTAGAGGCAAGCTACACAGTCGCCATCTTGGAGTGAGCAATCCCCAAAGCGATAAAGAATAGTGCTACAACACTTGTCTCCACCTCAGTAGAAGTCAAAAAGAGGCCCAAATGAAGGGAAGTTCGTATTTAAAGATATATCCCCAAAAAATTATTTAGTATGTAGAGACAATTACGGGGCAACGTGGCAACAAACACACATATATGTGTATGTGTGAAAAGAACAAATACGCCACTTATAATTTAGTGTAAGATACACTAAGTAGAAACAGTCTCAGTAGAAATAAGATAATTAAGAATTACAGCCGAGAATCTATCCTTACACTTAAGTAGGCGGGCTACAGAGTTAAATGGAGAAGGCATACTACATCCTAAAACGGTACCGGGAGGTTCAAAATAACCAATACAGAATAGCGGCATCGAGCTAGGGAGGGGAGAGGGGGGAAATTAAACGGAAGGGGAAAGGTAAGAGGGAGGGAAGGGGGGATAGGTCTTTATAGGATCGCATTACCCCACGGAATGCATTCGTTCAAACCAGTGGTAGCTGTCTGTAGTGTATAAATCCAGTACACCTCTCGCTTACCTCTTAGGCCATTAATGTTATTGTCTTTCGGGTTATGAACCTTTTCCAGAATAAGCCAATTCAGGTCAGTAAGCAGGTGTTGTTTTTCCTGCCAGTGCGCTACTAGGGGAGCCCCCCGCTTGTTATTTCTAATGCAGGACTTATGTTCACTTAGCCTGACTCTGAATTCACGGCTAGTTTCGCCTACATAGCCCTTTGAACAAGGACAAATGATCAAATAGATAACATTAGATGACCTACAATTGGTCATCTCCTGAAAAGTATATTTTTTCTTTCCCCAAGTCAATTCTTCTGAGGTAATAATGGTCTCACATGCGTGGTAGTTGCCACATCTATGTGTTCCTATGATAGGTTTCTCTCCTGCAATTGATTTTTGCATTAGTTTAACTTCTGAAGTGTACTTAGAGTGAACTAGATGGTTGCGTAGATTTTTGTTTTTGCGGAATGCAAAAATTGGTTTCGGTAAAACTAGCTCACTATTCTCAACATTGAGAATATGCCAGTTGGAACAGATGATTTTCCTCAATTCATTGTTCATATTAGAGAGCCGGGTTACGCACACTAATTTTTGTTCAGTCTCTGTTTTGTTGCTCTGCAGAAGAGCTATCCTGTCATAGTGGAGAAGTGTGGCTCACTGGTTAGAGCAGGCAGACCCTGAAGCAGAGGTCAGACCCGGGACCAGGGTTCAATTCCCGACGCGGCAGGGTCTTGAGCTCAAATGTCCATGGACTCGATAATTCTCGCTTCGGTGCCTGACCTAATCATGGGTTCACACTCTGCAACTCTGGGCATTAAGCTTGCTTAATCTCCACAACGGCCCCCCTGCGGCGGGATGCCTGGCTTTCACCTTGGGGATGCCCTGTAGGGGCTATCTCACAGGGAAAAGCCAGGACGGGTTCCCAAGGCAAGCGCGGAGATACCCCTTCGGGGGTCGATTCAGGCGCTATATAAGAAACATAATAATAATAATAATAATAGTATTTGGCCCGTTTAAAGGACTCACGGATAAGTCTAGCAGGGTATCCACGTGCCAAAAGTTTGGTTTTGAGTTCACCTGCGTGTATTTCAAAGTCACTCATGTTCGTACAGTTTCGTCTTAACCGTAGAAATTGGCTAAACGGAATGCCATCCTTTTGGTTACGTGGATGGAAGCTTTGGTACTGCAGAAGTGTATTCCGCGCTGTAGGCTTCGTATATAATGATACCTCTATCTGGCACCTATTTTGCCACATCCTCGGGTACATCGGGCTAAGGCGCACTGGTCTATTCAGTGCAACCCGGAGCGGGAATAATAAGATCTATATAGTATGCGGAGCTGCACCAGGTGGAAACAGGCCCTTATGGCTATTACCCTGGGCCTTTTCAGGGCCACCCCACAATCCTCCATGGGTTCCACAGCTCCCTCCCTTGCCTTTCATAGTGGGCGAAGAAGGTCTGGTGAACTGTTCAATATTTTCTTGTAAATTAGGGAAGCTGCCTTAGTCATGGGATCCAGAAGTAATCGATCCTCCATGGCGAGAAATCTAGTAGTTGTTCCCCATCAGGCAGGTGGCACCTCAGTGCATGTCTCAATGTCAGGCATCTAAATATTTCCCCCTGCTCCGAGGCATATGCTGTCTGAAGCTCAATGAAGGGAAGCAGTGATCCCCCTCTCTAGACGTTACCCAATTTGTCTACCCCTATCAGACTCCATCTTATGTGGTTTCGCAGTTTCTTCATCTCCCCGAGACGGTCACTATCCCACAGCTGGCTCTCGGCTGTCAGTTTATCTCTCCACCCTAGGTAATTGTTGGCCGCACGCCAGACCTGCACTACTGCTTTGGTGTGAAACGGAAATACGTCCCCCCTTCCCATATAGGAGAGCTGGGTACCATCATTCGCCCATGGTCAACTCCGTAGGCTGCTTCATCTCTCTCACTAAACACCCACTCGTTTACCACCATGAACTGAGTAGCCCAGTAGTAGGCCCAGGGGTCCGAAATCGCCAGGCCTCCATCAAATGCTGTGCACTGGATGTTCGAAAAATAGACTGTATTTTTTATCTCAATTTAGACCCAAAAACGAACAGAATAGCATACATATAACCAGAGTTATAGATTTGTGAAGCAATATAAAATCAGCGCTGAATAATAAAGTGAAACTTTATTATAGCGGTCAATAGGAAAAACCACTAGTGACAATCAGTCACTTGTAGGTGAAGTTGGGTGGTACCCTTGCTGGGTAATGGTGATGCAGGTCCCAGGACCAAGCCACGACAGTCAATTCAATTTTACCTGGCTCGTGGAGCCCACGTGCAGAGTTGTCCTGGCTGTCACTGGTGCTAAACAGGAGCAGCGGGAGAGCTGCATTTACCACTAAAAATAAATGGTGCTGCGGGGTAAAAGGATGCAAAAAGATAACAATGGAGTGGTTGCAGACATTGGTCGAAGGTCGGAAAGAGTTCCCTTTGTTGCAGCGTAGTAAAGGGGCTGGTTGCCGGACTGCCGAACAACAGCCTAGGTAGCAGTACATAGAGCAGAAAGTAACTTTAACCTTTGGTGATCCAGTGGAATGCGGTAGCTGCCTGTAACTTCATTAAAAGGAAGGACTACAGTTCCACAGTGCACTAGACCATCTGGATTTGGGAGATTGCTCCAAGGGCCCAATAGCCAGAGAGTCCTAGGATCTGGAGCGTTGCTTTACCTGCAGTGTACAGGGGAACAGTGCCACTAGTCCAGGGGAGTCTGAGGGTGCCTCAGGCTTCCACTGGGGTCCCTCTGCATAGAGGAACTGAGAAATAGCCTAGGACGAGTCTCGATCTGACAGTTTTAAGAGCATTGCCACAGGTGAGGGGTATCCCTCTTTTGCTTTGTGCAAGTCTTTTTGTTGTTGACACGTGCCTTTTCTTTTGTCCTCTTTGATGCAGGATGTTCAAAACTAAGGTTCTGGTGTCAGGGGAGTCCCTTAAATTCTAGATTTAGGGGAGGTAGAGGCGTGGGAGGTAGTAGCCAAAGGCCAGCTAGTCCCCACAGCTAGTACTCCCCCTAGGTGACCACTTTCGGGGGTGTGGGTCAACCTTTCTACCCAGAATCTTCTATTCTGCCCCTTCTAAACATGGCAGAACTCTACTTTTAGTGTACAGACCAGGCTGCTCACCCTGGAGGTGTGGCTGGCCTTCTAGGGGTGTACACCTCCTTGGCTAACTAACCTGTGTGGCTGCAACTGTGCCTGAGGCAGGGGAAGGGCTACTTCCTCCACTGGAAGTCAGCATCTGATGCATATCAGTTGGTGCAACCTTAGAAGCTCAAGCCTTGATGTGCCACTTCACTAGCCTGCTTGGGAGGAGGAGAGTGTGACCTCCTTACCGCCCTCAATAGCATCTGTATGGTCCTAGGCTTCTACTCTTTGGTTGCCTTACACAAATTACCTGTTCCCCTGAGGGGTGCTTATCTATTTAAAGTTCCCTTGCACTAGAAGAGTTGGACTCTCTTGAAAATGACTCCCTTAAAAATGCCCACCCACAAATAACACATCGCAGCTTAAAACAGTTCAAAATACAATGATGAAAAAAACAGGTAAAAGCAATAAAATGCATTCAGCGCAATGTAGTGCTTACTCACACATGCATCTGCTTCTCAGCTGTCATTTGTGAAAGTCAGCTAGCAACTAGAGCCATGGTCTCAATTACCATCTCTATGGTCCTGGGCTCCTACTCTATGGTTGCCTTACACTCATCCTGAGGGGAATAGCCTCTGGGTATCCAGTGGCACGGGCCACTACCACTAGGATACAGCTATTACCAGAAGCAGGTTGAGGGTCATGGGGACCAACAATGGCAATCGCTACGCTCACAAAGGGAGTTCCAACTACTGTTAGTGGAAATGAGGGAGCTTTTGGTTGTGTGCCTGTCTTGTCACTTGCTTGACAAGTTACACAGAAGCAACAAAACTCCTTCACTTTTTCAGGATCTGGCTCCAATAAAAATGGACAACCAATCTGTTACAGGTTTTGGTTTGAGCAGATGTCTAGCTAGGGAGGATGTCATGGGTTAAGGTAAGGATGAACTCGCTGTACATTTGGGGGACCACCATTCTCCTAACTGCCCTGGTGTCTGGTCCCTGGCCTCAGTGTACAGATGCCTATCCTCCTAGTAGACCCTATGGGTACCAATGACATCTCCCTCTGCTTACCTTGCAGCCGGCTGCCTAAGGCCTTCAAGAGTATGCACTGCTTTTGCCCTTAGAATAGGTGGTCACTGGAGGGCCTCCCTGCACTTAAGAGTTCTACCAGGTAAGGCCAGACTCCATCTTCTGCAGTTCCCACCTCAGGCACCAGGGCACTTCCCTCAAGCACATTCTCCCCCTGGTCTTGGGACCTCTTAAAAGCTGCCTTAGCCATAGCAGACTTCTTGCTTTTCCTTTGCTTTGGGTAACTTGGTCCACTGTTTCAGGATCCAAGTTCCCATGACTTCCATGACATGCTGCCTGTGCTCTGGCACTAACAAAAATAAACCAGAAGTCTCAAGATAATTTTCCAACAGATACTCCACTAGGATAGCAGGGGACACAACCACCTTCTTTGGGCCAGTAACCCCTCCCCATTCTAAGCTTGCCATGGCCATTGGATGGAGATTAGTTTCATTGTCAACATATGTAACCTGGTGACTAACACATTTGGTCTGAGGAAACCAGTCTAGCTGCCACCATAGAGACACTGGCACCTGTATCCCTCAGAGCCTTCACCTCAGTCCCATTGATCTTTGGCCTTTGCCTATACTTTTCCAAGCTTGGAGGTTAGAAAGCCATGGCTTCAATAGCCTCCCACTAGTGATGGGCAGAGTTTGCTGACTTTTGCTCTCTCCGCGCTCCGCTTGGAGTACAGAGTTTCAGAAAAACTCCACCAACCACCTCGTCGTGGAGTTTTTTCACCCATTCGACTCACCAATGATAAGTTGGCGAGTGCAAGCAAGATTTCTCAATGTGGGCAATAAAGGCAGGTCACTACTGCTTGAGTCAAGAAAGCTGCCGCTCACGGTGTGGAAGCTGCTGCTCGAACAGAAAATCAACTAGAGCGGCAGAAAGAACCAGCGCCCCTGGCACACTGCAAGGTGCTGTTTGCAGTGATTTTACAACGCAGGGCAAGCTCCAGGAAAATCAGTGCGAGCAGTGTGACATACCGAACTCTGTCACTTGCGGAACTCTACTGAATCTCGTGGAGCTTTTGATTAACTCTGCAAAACTCTGTAGAGTGAAATTCTGTGAGTTCCGCCCATCCCTACTCCGAGCCCAGGAAAACTAGCCTCTTTGAATCTTCTGGCCTCTCTAAAGTAAACATCTACCTCCACTCCTATGCTAGCCAGTCCCTTGAATTGTCCATCACTTGGGGACTTTTTTGAGCATGCTGCATCTCTTTTCTTATGACCTGCCTGATGACAGTCATGACAAACCCCCAAAAAATTGCTTGATCCTAATTCTCACCCTGGTAACTTTTGCCTTTGTACTAGAAGAAGTCTCAGGTCCACCCTCCTGAGTGGTATTTCAGGGGCCTTTAAAGAACTCCTTCTTTTTATCTGTTTGTTGCTCCTCTCCTTCCCCAGCTGGCAAGTCTGAGCACCCTTTTTCTGATCACTCCCACCGTGGGTCTTTCTGGACATTCTGGTTCTGACCCATTTGTCAGCTATCTTCCCCAGCTCCTTTGAAGAAGGCAACTTAGGGGGTCATTACCGCCCGCCATTCCGACGTGAAAAGGGACCGCCCGCTATAAGGGCGGGGGTCCCGTGGGGGCCATTAGGATGCACCCACCATAGTGGCGGGCGCATCCCGCATATTTAACATTGCGGCGGGCGGTGCTGAAAGCACACCCGCCGCAATGCTAGAAAAGCACGTCATGCATTTCAATGCACAATGTGACATGCACCGCGCGGTGCCTGCCACGTTGTACATTGAAATGCAGGGGGGTACCATAGGTACCCCCCATGTGCACCTCCCAGAATCCCTGGGTGCCTGCAATTGGCCCCCGCAAGAGATTTCTGGATGGCCGCCACGGAAAGGCATGTGTCCGCCCCCATCATAATATAGATGGCGGTGTCTAGCAGACACCGCCACGATATTAAACTCTTTTTCGCCCGGTTGACTTGTCGACGGGGCGGAAAAGCGGCGGACGATCTTTCCGTCCGCCGTGGTACCCCATAGTAATATGGCAGAGGGAAACGGGTGGAGGGCGGGGACGGGTGGAGGGCGGGGGCGGATGTCGGGTGGATCCACCCTAGATCCTAATGACCCCCTTAGAATCCAGCAAAAGCTGATGCAATTTATATGTGGTAAAATTTATGAAAATGTGCTCCATCATTTTTAAATTATACTGCCCATCATAACAGTCCACCGCATTTTCTTTTGTACATCCACCTAGTGCTTTGACTGAAGAATCCACAAAGTCCTCCCATGTCTGTTAATGACCTATATGGGTATCTCTAAACTTCACTATGTACTCTTCTGTAGTGAAGTCCATCTCTGCCCCTTTCTGGGAACAACTCCAAAAATAGAGAGTCTCAGTGCTGGTGACCTATACTCCTCATTTTGCAGGCCCTCTCAAAGGCTGCAAACCACTTGTCGATGTCATCACCATCACTAAACTTTGGGACAACTCCTTTGGGGATCTTAGGGTCAAAGGTTTCCTCTTTTTTCCTATTTGAATTGCTGCTACCACCATCCTTGGGCTTTAAGGAGGCCTGGGTGGAGTTTGTGGAGTTTTGCTATGCGGAACTCCGCGAAGTTACAAAAAAACTCTGCGAAGTTCCGTGAGTGGAGGAGTGCAGTGCAAGGTGCAGTTTGTGCTGGTATTTCTGCTGCTTGTGTAAAAATTCTACCAGAGCGGCAACTCGGGCTCGCAAACTTACTGCTCGCGAACAACGCGAGCGGGGATAAAACTCCGCTGCACATCGTGAAGCAGAGTTTTCTGCACTCCACGAGCTCCGTAGAGTGCGGAGTGCAGAAAACTCCACAAACTCCGCAAACAGAGCAAAGTTCATTGCCCAGGCCTAGCTTTAAGCCCATCTTGACCCTTCTTTCTTCAAGGGCTAGTCTTCTTTCCGCAAGTTCAATCTTTTTCTTCTATAGTGAGAGGAGATCATCTCTTCCTCAAGGTTTACTACCCTCTTACCAATAGGAGGTCTGCTAGAATGACTTCTGTCACTCTTGCGGGTGAAGGTGGTCTGGGAAAGGGTGGAGAGTTGTGGTGTTCACCTTCTTCCCCATCATCTTCTATTGGGCTAAGGCATCATCCTCACACTCATCAGGGTCTTCTTCTGAGGAATTGCCTTCCCTCTCAAGCTTTTCTTTCTCTTAGGACCGCAGGGCCTTTTCTAGGTCCTCCCTTTTGGCTGTTGCTCCAAAGCCAATGACTCTTACTTTACACATAGCTCTCAGATCACTGCTCTTCAGAGGTGGGAGGACAGGTAGGTCTCCAGCCTCCATTGTGCACTAACTTGTTATTGAAAAGTCGGGACCTTTTTAAAATCTTTGCAATAATTCTTACATTTTTTTAGCACTTTCTATCTTTTTTTACTTTACTTTGGAATGGGGATCTATGCAGGCACCTATCAATTCAAATTAAAACATTGTTTTAGAAAAATCAGAAAAAAAATTGGGTCTAATGTCAATAGTGGATTTCTCATGAAAAAATCACTTATGACCAAGTAGTACTGCGAAACACAAATTCAGGATCCCACCGCCGCAATGTAGAAAGTGGAATATTATGCAGTGAGGCTAATTAGGCTTTACTATGCAATACTCTCACAATACCCCAAATAGGTCCTTTGGATTCACACTAATAAATCGCTAGCTCAGTCCTGGTAGTGTGGCATAGAAAAGTCAGGCTTTACTAGAGAAACATGTGATAAACATTTCAGAGTACCAACATGGACAGTAAGTAATTGACACAACTCAAAATAAATCTTACACCAATTTATAAAATTAAAGCAGATTATTATATAGATTTAAACACCAAAATGAAGACAATCAGATGAGTATACCCAGAGTTATGTATTTCAAAGCAAAAATAAATAAATAAATCAACATAAATAATCATAAAGAGCAGGGACCCCTTCCCCCTGGCCCTCTGCCATGGGGCCTGGAGGGTACCTATGGTGCGCCTCTTAGCTTCCGTGCACCGCATGGTGCCTGCCACATGATGCAAAAATATCCATTCTACCTATTCCACCCGGAGCACAAGCTTCCATTGTAGAATGGATGTTTCCGATCGCCCTATGGGTGGTCACATCCAAATTAGGCAGTCGGAACCACCGGCCTATGGTCGGGTGGTTCAAGAACAATAGGGTGTCCAACATCGTAATCAGGGCCAATGTACCTTGAAGATATATTTACCACATAGGCACAAATATGTGGAGTTAGGTATAGAATGTAATGGCCAGTTACCGCACCCATCCTAATATGGATGGCGGTGCCCATGTTAGCGGCCAAGTCCGACCGGCCGGCAATCATAATGATTGCCGACCGGCAGAAAAGCGGTGGACGCACTTTGCATCTGCTACGATTCCCCCGCCCTAATAATATGGCTGGGGTAAATCAAGTTGGGATGGCGGGCGGATCGCCACCGCCGAGCTGGCAGTGGCTGGTTCTCATGAACATTAAAGACATACTTTCCAACAACTGATTTCAAAAAATCCTTTGATTTGTTTACAAATGAAACGCTTTGTCTCCATTATCTCTAGTGTCTTCTATGACATCAATGCTTATTTATTAGAGTGTGCACAGGTTGCTATTTTTCATGGCAGTGGCGATCCACCCGCCATCCTAATGACCTCCTAAATGTGCCCATGAGGGAATGATTGTAAACCAACCCTAGAACATGTGGATATGTGCAACAAGTAACATGTCCTTAAGCTAGAAAGAGGTAGGTGCAATACACCACAAGATTTTATAGGACTTATCTTCAGTACCATTTGGCAAAGACTGTAGTTATTGCATACATACTGTGATACAGCATTACTGCCTAAAATAATACCTCCAGATACCTCCTTCCTCATACTACTCTGTGCCGAATCCAGTATGACAGAATATTTCAGCTCTTGGTGGGAGTTTGTGTGACAGCCATGGGTGTGTTTAGGGAAATGAGCAATCACCATCTCTTGCTCCGTAAAAGCGCTGGTCATGATGTGTGCACATGCGGTGCGGTCGAGGGCCCCTACATTGGAGTGGTTGAGTGTCTTAATGTGCAAATACATCTTACTTACCCCTTTCTAATGTGCAAATACTCTAATCTAACCAAGAACATGTAAGATGCAAACATTCTTTATGACTTAGCAGACAGGTGAGCATACAGGTGAGCATACAATACAATTTCAAAGCTCATGGTAGTATGTATCTAAAATGTGTAAAATATCCTTAAGCCAGAAAGAAGTAGGTACAATACAACACACAATTCCGAAGGATTTATCTTTAGTCCTACTTGGCAAAAGTTCTAGGTATTACATACATACTGTGATGTAGCATTATTGCCTAAAAATTACATCCAAATGCCTTCTTTCTCGTACTATTGGAGTCATATCCAATATGGCAGAATCTTTCAGCTCCGGGTGGGAGCTTGTGTGCCAGCCAGGGGTGTGTGTAGGGAAATGAGCTGTCCCCTCCTCCTAAGCAATAACAAATTGGTACTGGGACAAACTCTCCCTCTCATTGGGCTGGTGCCCAAATGGCTTCAGGGAGGCCAGGGGACAAAGGGCTTCTATTCCCTAGGATTTCCTTTATACTTAACTATGAATGAGCGGGCTTCATCCTTATCCCCTTCAAGTTAATGAAGGGCTTAAGCCAATAGTTCTGCTCTGGTAGCAGTTCCACACCTCTTTAATGGGAAGCACTGGCAGGGCCATGTGTCAGCAGGCTAATGCTAATTAGCATAGTGGAGGTTTTAGGCAGTCAAAGTTTAACTTTTTAAAAGTCACTTTTCCTAAATATGTATTCGAAAACTGACACCACCAATGGCTTGGCTTATTATTAAACATTAAAATAGTGTTTGAATTATTCAAATAACTTGTACCAAAAAAGAGATAGCAGAGTTATGCTTTTGGGGGCTAGTCATTGTAAGTTCATGCCAACAATATATTATTGCATTCATCATTTTAAAGTGTTAGGCATGCCACTTTGTGGCCTACACACTTACTCAGGGGTAACATATTATATTTAAAGGAAGGGGTTATTCCTGTCAAAAAGGGCTATTTTAGGAGGTTTGAGTTTAAAAGTGGCAGACGTCAGACTACACAATTAGGCCTGATGCCATATTTTATGTGTCACTGTAGGGGATGGCACAAAAAGTGCTACAGTCCACAGGTGGCATTTAACTGTCCATGCTATTAGTGTATTTTCCTACACCATGTATTATGGCCTTACTGTTAAGTGAAATGTATCACTTGAGATTAACCAATTGTGCAACTTTGCGGTGCCCCAGTGTGCAGGTTCAAAAAACCAGCAATGCCAGTCACCACAAAAAAGGGGGGTGGGGGAACCTTGCATAAAGAGACATGTTTTCACCATCCACATCTGTGGCCCAGAGATCTGATGTCACACATATGTTTACTTCTCTGATGATCAGGAGCTCAGTTTTGTCACACAGCAGAATAAGAAAAATGGACAAAATCTACCTAATAATCTCTGACATATAGACTAGTGTGTGGGGGAGAATACACTGAACCACAAAGGGCTCCCAGAACTCTATAAATCATTGATTTAAAATATTTTAAAAAGCAAAAATTAAAACATTACGGGCCATATGTATCAAAAAGTAATTTTGCGATTCTCAAATAGCGATTTTTTGCGAATTGCTATTTGAGAATCGCAAAATGCTATGTATGTAGGATTTGCAATAAATTTTGCGAATCCTACATATTCCTTAATTGCGAATCGCAAATTGCGTTTCGCAACTAAGGAATACCTCCCCATTCATTCCTATGGGCCTAAAGGCCCATAGCAATGACTGGTAAGACATTCTCAATTTGCGATTAGCAATTAGTGAATCGCAAATTGAGAATGCAATTTCAAGGGTGCAGCGGTGTCAAAAGGACACCCTGTTCCATCCCTGAAATAAGCATGGGTGCACATGTGGCTCACATACATGCCCAAAGGGCATGTATGTGCTTCACATTGCACTTTGAAAAATGCAAAAAGTGTATTTTTCAAAGAAATTGCAAATTACCACTCACTTGAAGTGGGTGGTAATTTGCGATTCCTTAAGCCCAAATTGCACCTTTTTGGTGCTTCTTACATTTCATTTAAGGAATCGCAAATTTTGCGATTCCTTAAATGCAAACGCAAAATAAGGAATCACAAATTTTGCGATTCCTTATTTTGCCTTAATACATACCATTTGGCAAAATTGCATGCGAATGCAATTTTGCTTGATACATATGGCCCTACACTACTTAAAAATATTTAAATTAAAATTTCACAATACAGTCAGTGCAATAGTAGGGAAAGTGTTGGATAGCAAAGGGGTAAAAATAACTATTTCCACTCCAGTGAGTGCAACAGTTGGGAAAGTGGTGGATAGCGGCGGGGTTAAAATTATTAATCCAACTCCAGTGAGTGCAACAGTAGGGAAAGTGTTGTATAGTGGAGGGGTAAACATTACTATTCCCACTCCAGTGAGAGCAACAGTAGGAAAAGTGTTGGATAGCTGAGGGGTAACATGTTTTATTCCCACTCCGGTGACAGCAACAGTAGGGAAAGTGTTAGATAGCGGAGAGGCTAACATTACTATTCACAATCCAAGTAAAAAATATATATATATATATCAAAAATTGAGAAAAATGATAAGAATGAATAAATAATATTTAGTAAATAAAAAATATATACAATAAATATCTAAAAAGAAAACATATTATAATATTAATTACATATAAAAAATACCTACAAATATTATATAATAAATGTAATAATAAATACATTAAAATAAAAGTACTAGAAAATATTCACAAACAAAAACAATAATTAAAGTAAAAATGTTTTTTTTATTTCCTACCCTATAACACCACACCAATAACAACACACTTCAACATTTTACATTATATTTACTTCCATAATTAACATAATTAATAATCAATTGTAAAAATATTATTAAAAAAATAAACATTAATTAACTACACACACTTCAACACTATAATGTCCACAACACACACCTACATTAAACTATAAAAGAATAAAACACAATTAAAACATATTTTTACATTAAAAACTATTACTAATAACAACTAATTATAAAGTAATTAAAATGTATTTGTTACCCACCCTTTACCCCTTTAAAAGTAAAAACAACAAACAAAAAAATAAACAATTACCCAAAATAGATATCAAATAATTAACATTAAGTAACAACCATATATTAATTAAAATTGAACACAAACGACTTCCCATCCATTACTCCTGTAAACACCACAAAACACCTAAAATGAATTACACAATTGCCATAATAAATGTTTTATTCATTTAATTGATATCAATTAACAAATCATTATTAATAAAAAATAAATGAACTATTTAATACCCATTAACCCTATAAACTTCAAAACACACACCTAAGATTAACTACACAATTACCATAATTATTTACCAATGAATCAATTATAATTAACTAACAACCAACTATTAATTCATCAATTAAAAACAAATTACTTCCCACCCTTTACAGCTATAAAAACCAAAACACACACCTACAATGAATTACATAATTACCATAATTAATTACCAATTCATGAATTAAAATTAATTAACAACCAATTTTTAATTAATCAAATAAAAAACAATGACTTCCCACCCTTTACACCTATAAACACCAAATCACACCCCTAAACTGAATGACACAATTACCATAATTAATTACAAATTAAATCATTCTTATTATTTCACAACAAATTATTAAATAATTAATAATAAATTACTTTGCACATTTACCACTATAACATCTCAAATTAAACCAATATTAATAAATAAAAAATAATTAATTAATTTAATACAATTAAATTACTTCCCACCCTGTTCCTCTATAAACCCACAACCCGCTACGGAACTAAAAACGCCAAATTCAAATAAACAAAAATTAATCACTACTAATAATGTAACACATATATTAAAGATGCAAACAAATCTTATACAAAAATACATCACACACATTTAAAACATATACTAAAATACATAACTAATTTAAAAAATCGATATTTTTAACAACTTTATTTTTTGCACACGATATTAAACACTTCAATATTTTTTAAATCGATATTACTTACCTTAAGTCAATATTCTTAACCACGATATTCTTGCTGTCGATATTTCTGAACCACAATATTTCTGACTTGATATTTGTGCAACTCGATATTTTAAATTCAATGGGGGTCAATACGATGGTGGAGGGTCTTCAGTCCGTCTGCCATCGTCCGGGGATTGGGACCGGCCGCCTATAAGGCAGCAGTCCCGCAAGTGAAATTACCACGAGGCCACCACCACGGCGGCCGCATATGGCACGTTTAACATTGCAGTGGGTGCTGCTGGCTGTAGCACCCGCCACAATGTTAGAAATTCACTGTTTGCATTTCCCTGCACCACATCGCAGGCACCATACAGTGCCTGCCACATGGTGTAGGGAAATGTAGGAGGGCACTATAGGTGCCCCCAAAGTGCACAAACAATCAGCCCCTGCACAAGGGGCGCCCGCAACAGGCCCCCAAAGGACATCCTGCCAGCTTTTCCATAGCGGTTAAACCGCCATGGAAAGGATGGCGGATATGCAGCATCCTAATCTGGCGGACGGTGTCTGCTAGGCACCGTTACCATTCTGAGGATGCGGGCGGGCCCAACAGGCAATCTTAATGATTGCCTCTGTCGGACCCGTGGAGGATGGGCTTTCAGTCCGTCAGGCACACTGCTCGCAACCCTGATCTAGGGGCGGAAAAAGGCCTTACGATGGTGGTGAACCGGTGGCGGGTTCTCTGCCATCATGATCTTCCCCAATATTCTTTCTGCATTCCAGTAAATGACTTTTCAAAACGACTTGTTGCTTTGCCTAAGATTTCTTGGACAAATCTAGTAGTTTTTACTGAGATAATTTACAAAATAGAGACGAATATAGCATGTTACAATGCATGCTATTACATCGGGTTCTATTACAATGCGGTTGTTACAAAGACCGCGTTGTTAGAACGCAATACCTTTACATCGCAAGTCATTAGATAGACTCGTTGTAGGGGGCGCGCTGGACTTGGGAATAGTATAATTTACTGTTCCAACTCCAGCATGCGCAACAGTAGGGAAGGTGTTGGAATAGTAAATTATACTATTCCTTAAGTTAGAGTGCACCCTACAGCAAGTCAATCTAATGACTTCCAATGTAAAGGTATTGCGTTCTAACAACGCAGTCATTGTAACGACCGCATTGTAAGTGTAACGCGATGTAATGGCAGCGTTGTAAACTCTGTTTCCCAATAGAGACTGTCTCAGTGAGAACTAGAGAGTGAACATCTTCCATGTGGTAATTAATTCCAATAATTGCAGGTCTGGGTTGGATTAGAACAGATTGCAGTAGGATGCAACCCCAGCTATGGATGACAAACTCTACATTAATACTGATATTGTGGCTTATTTGAGCCAAAACCTAAGCAGAGGCCCCTTCGACACCAGCATCCATCAACTACCTACCACACATACAATTAATGGGCAACAAACAGCCATACGAACAAATAAATTACATAAGCAATCTAGTGGTACAGTCCTCTGGCCTCACCCACCCAATACACCTCATAGATCATAATAACTGATATACTAATAATGCTCCTGATCTCACACCTCCATGAAACTGAATCAGACTCAGTTTTGCAATGGGTACATTTGGAAGTTGTAGTATGTGAACGTATAGTTCTCAAAGTAATATGCTTTTCATTTATACATTGAAGGTTTCATTTTCAAAATACTCCAGGCTTTTAATATATGCCTTGGAGATCTACAGGGGGTGCCCCGCCTAAAACTCATGGGTTCAGGCATGTCTCATTAGGGTGGTGAATAAGGAGGTGGTTGGACCTCACAGCCTCAAAACCACTGTGATCGGTACGGCACATAGCCAAGCAACATGTTGAGTGGAGAGCTGTAAGCTACAAAGTGCAGGCTGACTTCATGCAGCTGGTAGACCATAATCAGACTGGACATGTAGAAGGCCTATTTAAATATAGGTGTGGAAATCTAGATTTGTGGATTTTTTTTGTTGATTTGTTTGTGGGTTGTTGAACTTGTAGAGGTGTGGGGAGTGTATAAAAATACATGATATAATACTTAATACATTGCTATTTTTTTTTCAAAATCAATTGGCTAGTTAGAGTATTCACTAAATTAATTTTGATATGTACTTTTTTGTATTTGTCATTTCATATATGAATTGTATTTTTTATTTGAAGTTGTACTGTAACATGTGTGTGTTTTATATATCTTTAATTAACAGATTTGTTGCATTTAAAAAAATTATTTGGTGGGTTTTTGGGTTTGTTGGGGAGTAGCGTGCAATGTGTGCAAAATATGTATATTTTACATTTGTAATTTGATTAATTTGATTATTAAATATGTAAACTATTATAGTTGTGTGTTTATTTCATTATGACTGTATGATTTGGAAACTTGTGAAACATTTATTTATTTTATTTGTTTTAATTGTTATTTGAAAACATATTGGGCCATATTATGATGTAGGCGACATCCTATGTGGCCTGAGGGGGCGCAAATGGTGCCACCTCAAACATCCATGCACCGTGTGCCAGGCCCATAGTGCATGGGTGGTTAAAACATCCCTTTTTCTATTGCGGCTTGTGCTGGTGCTGCCAAAGAAAAAGGGATGTTTCCGACTGCCAACATGGCGGTTGCATCATAATCTGGTGGGTGGGACCTACAACTACTTGTCAGGTGAACCCACTCCTGCTGTAATGGTGGTTGGACTCTCAGCCGACCGCCTTTGTAACGACCCCTATTATGTTTGTGTCTGCTATGCTTGATATATTTTATTAATTATTACTTTCTCATTTTTTGGTGTGTTCTGTTAGTACGGAGTTTATATATGTTTTGTTTATTCAGTTATGATTTTTAAATGATAAATTTTTAAATTAAATTGTATTTGAAATGTAACGCCTATTTTATGTTTTGTATTGTTATTTATAATTTTTATTTATTTATTTTGAAAAAATCTGTATTTTGACATTAATATTTTGATCTTGTGAATTTAAATGTAACTTTTATGTATTTATACTTATTTCTTTAAACTAATAATATATTGTGTTTGTCATGATTTTACTATTCATATTTTAAATATATTTTTATATTTTCAATGTTTAGATCAGTGAATTTATTTAATTTATATTTTTTCTTTACTTAGGATTGTGATTATTAAATGTGAGTTTCAAAAGTATTTTTCTACTGCTGCTCAGGTTGGTTTGTGAAGAGTAGGCATTATCTCTCTAAAGTTAAAGATTTTTCTCACTGTTGCTTAGGTTGGAGTGAGAATAGTAAACATGACCCCTCTAAAGTACAGCACCTTTCCTACTACTGCTCAGGTTGGAGTGGGAATAGTAAATCTGATTTTCTTTTTTGTAGTTTTTTTTTAGAAATAATTCTGATTTGAATTGAGTTATAGTGGTATGATTTTTTATTCAGTGTTACGATTGATGCATATTATACAGAAGTTATAATTGTAAATATTTCCCCTTGAATCTTTTATTATATTACATCACACATTGAATTTGAAGCTGCATCCATTTTTTTATGTTTGTTGAGATTTTGTTTATCAGAATATTTGTAACTATTTTCATATTATTTTTGTATTTGAATTGTGTTGATTGTTTTGTAATCGTATTAGATTTTTTTAGATACTTAGGGGTCTATTACGATGGCGGGTGGACTTTGTCCTCCAGCCATCGCCCCGGTAAATGGGACCGCCTGCTATGTGTGTGGCGGTCCTGCATGTGCAATTAGGATGCACCCGCCACACTGGCGGGCGCATTCCGTATTTTTTGCATTGCGGTGGGCAGTGCTGTCATCAGCACCCGCCGCAATCCAAAAAAAAGGCACTTGCGGTGCCTGCCACGTCATCCATGCAAGATACTTAGGGGTCTATTACGATGGCGGGTGGACTTCGTCCGCCCGCCATCGCCCCGGGAAATGGGACCGCCCGCTATGTGTGCGGCGGTCCTGCATGTGCAACTAGGATGTGTCTGCCACACTGATGGGCGCATTCTGCTCTTTTTGCATTGTGGCGGGCGGTGCTGTCAGTAGCACCAGCCGCAATCCAAAAAAGGCATTTGCCGTGCCTGCCACATCATCCATGCAAATGCAGGGGGGGTACCATGCCCCCCATGTGCCCCCCCACCCTCCAACACCCTGGGGGCCCACAACAGGGCCCCCAACCGAGGAGTCTGCATGCCTTTCCGTGGCGGCTCCTTCCCGCTGACATTGTAATATGGATGGCAGTGTCTAGCAGACACCGCCACCATATTCAAACCTTTTCCGCCCGGTCGACTCGTCGACCGGGCGGAAAAGCGGCAGACGGTCTTCCCTCCGCCGCGGTACCCCCACCATCGTAATATGGCGGGGGAATGGGAGGTGGGCGGGGAATGATGTCGGGCGGATCGCCACTGTCATGCGGGCGGTGGCGATCCGCCCAACATCATATTAGACCCCTAAATGTAATTCAATGTTAAAGTATATATTTTTCAATTGCATATATTCATTTTATATTTTTTGTGTTTTATTGATTGACAGATTTTTATTTTAGTAGTGTATAATTACTTTTAGTTTTATTTAATAAATACATATTGTGTTAGTTTCTATTTGTTAAAACATTTTTATATATGTAGTATTAATAAGATGTAAATTAGTATTAGTTTATTTTCATGACTATTTCTTATTTATTTGTATATTAAAATTTGTAAATTACACATTTGTATATGGTTTTTAAGTTGATAAATACATCTTAAACTTTTTTATTATATATATTTTTCAACTGTTTAAAAGTTAATTTATATACATTTTTTATTAAATCTTTAAAATGTGATTCAAATGTATATTGTATTGTATTGTAATTGCATTTATATAGCGTTGTTTTCGGCACGTACCACGCGACTCAGGAACCCATAAAGGATTAGCAGTGAATTAGTATAGTGAAATATGAAAGTAATTTGAATGGTGGATCTGTTAGTCACTTATTTGGACTGAGAAGGATAGTGGAGGGATAGAAAAGGGAATAGGTTTGCATTTATATAGCACTTGCTACCCCTGAGGAGGTGTTGAAGTGCTTTTCGATGAGTAGAACGCTAGTCCGGAACACAAACAGGAGTAGTGATAATTAGTATAGGGAATATAACATTTATTTGAGTCGTGTACATGTTATTCAGTTTTTTAGATTGAAAAGGAATGGTGGAGGGATAGAAGAGGGAAGGAGGGGTAGAAGAGAGAAGGGTCTAGAATGTTTTTTTTTTTTTAGTTCTAGCAGTAGGAGGGAGGTGGAGGGGGAGAGTCAGAGGTAAGGGTTTAGAAAAGCTTGGTTTGGGAGATCTGAATAGTAAAAGAGGTATTAGATGATGCAAGGTAGGGTAGATGAGGGAAGAGTCTAGAAAGGGTTATTCTGTGGATCATAGTAGTAGTATGGGTTTGGGATGAATGAGAGAGTAGAGGTAGAGGATATATTGATAAAAGTATAGGGTGAGAAATAGGGTAGTGTATTGAAAAGAATAGTAGAATGGAGTTTGAGATGAGACAGAGAGTTGAGGTAGATGTTATATTAGGAGCAGTACATGGAGAGAAATAGGGTAGTGCATTGCATATGCTGAATTAGAAGAAAAGTAACAAATATATAGATACATAAGTACATTGAAGGTAGTATATGTAGATGAAAGGACACTTAATAAACTCCGGCTTTCATGTGTTATTGTACTTTAAATTGCTTTATTTGTTTTTTTATTATTTGTAATTCAATAGTGAAACAATTGTAAATAAATAGTTATGATAAAAGATTTACTTAGTTATGCAGTCACTTATATACAAGTTAAAACATAGAATAATGTAACTTTCAGTAATATGTACATTTGTTAAGCAGACCTAAAAAATATCTATTTTTTTTAAACATAATTATTATACACATTTATACAAAGCAATACACATATATAGGTACATATCTATAGACCAAACGAATGCTTATATACAGAGGGATATGCTGTATATTTCTGTTTGCATATGGTGGTTCTGTGGAAAAGAGCCAATTCTCGAGTAGTTTTCTGAAGATATGGTGGTTATCTGTGGTCTGTTTGCATATGGTGATTTTATGGTGAAAGAGCCAACTCTTGAGTAGTTTTCTGAAGATAAGGCAGTCATCCATGGATCTTATGTTGGGGGGTAAAGAGTTCCATAGTTTGGCTGCTTGAACAGAGAAGGATGTGCCACCCACGTTTTGTGTTCTTGTACTTTGGAATTTTGAGTCGAGGTGCCACTCTAGAGCGGAGGTTCATTTGTTGAATGTGTTTGGTGATTCTATTTCCGATGAAGAGCGGTCCCGTTCCATAGATCGCTTTGTGGGAGATACAAAGCAGCTTGAACATGGATTTTCTGGCAACAGGTAACCAATGCAAGGCTTTCAAGGCTGGGGAGATGCAGTCTTGCAGCTTTATATTTAAGAGCAGTCTGGCAGCTGAGTTCTGAATCTGTTGTAGTCTTTACATAATTGTTAAAGATGACCAGTGGTAGAGGCTATGGCGTAATCGAGTTTGGACAGAACCAGAGAGATGGTAGCCTGGACCTTGTGTGGAAATCTCAGATGGGGAAGATTAGTTGCAGAGATTTTATAGTAACTAAGCTTGATCTTGCTAGTTTGTCCACTTGGGCATTTATTGACAGCTTGGAGTCCATGGTCTTTCTGAGGTTTCTTACTTCCTTAGATACTTTAGGTGGGGTTCCCAGATCATCAGGCCAGGTGGGCGAGCAGGTCATAAGTTTTTCCAATCAACACACATGATCATTTCAGTTTTGGAAGCGTTAGATTTGAGATGGCTCTACTTCATCCATTGATCCACGGCTCTGAGACAACTGAAAATTGTCGAGTTTCCAATGTCTTTGGGGCATTCCAGTTGAAGAAGTATTTGTGTGTCACCTGCATAATTATAGCCCATGAGGTGAAATTGATTGACCAGTTCTGGTAATGACTTCATTTAGAT
This sequence comes from Lissotriton helveticus, assembly GCF_964261635.1. Classification (NCBI taxonomy): domain Eukaryota; kingdom Metazoa; phylum Chordata; class Amphibia; order Caudata; family Salamandridae; genus Lissotriton; species Lissotriton helveticus. The sequence continues at coordinate 796,062,128 of NC_136072.1, forward strand.
ATTGAAAAGCATCGGCGAGATGATAGAACCTTGAGGGACCCCTGCTTTTGTGAAGTACGGTTTGAACTAGAAAGGGGGGGGTTTGGATGACATTAGTTCTGTTGCAAAGGTAGGATGTGATCCAGTTGCTGTCAACTGTGTTTTTAAGAGCATCCCAGATAGCAACAAGGGTAGATTATGTGCCTCTTCCTGAACGGAAAGTATAGCATTATCTTCAATAAATTGTGACCTCTGGGCGAATGCTGCTCTTTGTATCAGTTTGCACAGGAAAGGTCCATTTGTAATTGGTCTGTGGTTGTCAGGATTCAGTGGGTCCAAGTTTGTTTTCTTCAGTAATGGGCGTATGTATGGCTTTTTGAGATCTTTTGGAAGTATTCAGATAGTCAAGGAATTGTTGATGATTCTTCTTACTGGTGTGACAGCAGAGGTTGTTAGAAGAATTCTCTTGAAGGTTTTCAGTAGGCACAGGACAGAAGGGCTGCCGACAGGCCTACTTGCTTTAATCAGATCCATAAATTCATTGTGTGAAATGTGTTTGAAGGAATGGAGAGGGTGGTTTAGGGAATTCTTGAATTGTTTGAAAAGAAATAGAGCAAGAAAGTGGACCCTTATATGCCACAGCATCTGACCCTCTATCCATATATTCTGTATATATATATGTATATATATATATATATCCTGGAACTACCCAGTGAACTGTGTGCACACTGTAAAACACCCACTGTCACAATGCAATTCCAATACAGGAATAACACAGTTTAAACAAAAGCAAAGGTCTACCACCAAAGACCCAGACAAAGAATTTTTGAATACGTGTCCACGTTTATATTCTTCATGAATCTTCTTTTATTTTTATACAGGATTAAAACACGATCAAGATGATCAAAAAACACAGCTGACACGTTTCGTCCTTGCAAAAGGACTTCTTCAGGGCACAATGAGTCGATGCGTTCAGTAAAACAATGAATGGTCCTGAGTAAAGGTGTAATCAAAGATATGGTATGCTTCTATCCGCTTGGCTGTTTTATAAGGCAGACAGAGAGGTCCTCATATTCGTGGAGTATAGAAAAAGTGGTCCAACCAATCAAAATAAACTGGTGCCAGATTGCCAAATCATTTAAGTGTTTCAATTTAATTTAAAACTCATATAGTCAGCGTCATGTCTATCAAATAAGATAAGTATTCATAGGGTCACTCCAGGGTGGAGAAATCCATGAGCCCCAACAAGTTTGGGGGAAACCAATGTGATTAGCAAACCGATACGTAACCGGCCCGGATCAGTCGATGTTCGGCTTCCTGCGTCTGTTCGTCAATAGTATCAGGCCGTTTGATTTCTGGAGTTTTGCTGTGGGTGCTGAGAAGTGTCTCTCTATGTAATATCGATATTTTTGTCCACAAAAGTTTTAGACACTAGGGGGTCTATTAGGATGGCGGTCGGAAAACCATCCCGACTGCCGTGGTACCAGAATTCAACCATCCGCTGGTACTGCGGCAAAACCGGCCGTCCCATTTGGATCAACCGCCCAAAAATTCCAACCACCGCGGAACGATGCCACGAAAGACTGCCGGTTGCGGGCGGAGCAGGGGAAAATCCTACTGCGGCGGTTGGATTCACGGCGGAAACACACAAAACCACCGCAAGGCCAGAGAAGTGATAGCCCATAAAATGATGATTCCATTGAGGGACAATCCGCTGTTTCCGACCACCGCAAGCGCTAACAGTGATTAATGGGAGAGTTTGCGGAAGGGCTGTTGCACAGCTACTGCCGCGGAAGCTCCGTGACAAATATGGCGGTCGACAAAAAAAAAGACACAACAAGGCCACCAAGTGCACACATCAAACTAGCTCTGCCCTCAAAAATACCTAACACACCCCAATGACACACCCCCATGGCAACTTCAAAAATTCAAGTCCCTGGACAACCCACACAACACACCTGACAGCAATACTCCATTTTGGCAAACTCACATAGTTTAGTATAAAACCAGCCCCTTCCCTGACCAGAATCCTTTGCACTACTCCAACACTGAAGGAAACAAAACTGCAGCACATTGGATAGGCAAAACCCCACACATCTTACCAGCACAACAACACACACACACACACACCACCTACACCACCACCCTCACAACTGCACCTCAAACCATTTGCACATCACACATCATGGCACATAAGAAAATGCCTAAATTCACAGACAATGAGTTGTCAGTCATGGTAGATGAGATAATAAGAGTAGAACCACAATTGTTTGGTACCCTGGTCCAACAGACACCATTAGCCACAAGAGCACAAATATGGGATGGATAGTCAACAAGGTCAATGCAGTAGGGACCACCCCGCGCAGCAAGAATGAGATTGTGAGGCAGTGGCATGACCTCAAGAACACCAAAAACATTCACTACATGGTAGGAGAAGGTGCTTGCCATACTGCATCCAGAGAGTCCCACAGGAACAGCCAGGGGAGTGCAGGCTGGTAAGTACTAACAAATGTATACTATTACACTGCCATGTACTGTCTTGAAAAACATACAAAGCTACACCTCCTAGGCCAAATCCCATTCGTCTGCACCACAATACCCAACACTGATCTCACAGATGTAACATTCACCCGATATGATTCACCCCAAAGGTAGCCAGCTATTTCCCAGGGTTGTATGTGTACATGCAGCCAGCACTACAACTACCACCAGGCCCCCTTGTCCCACAGCTCAGCAAGATTGAGCACTCCCCCACCTAGAAGGATGTGGCAGCCATTGCATTGTTCACCTTCACCTAACATGTAGGTAGCCATCTTCCCAACGAGGGCTGTTTGGGGGTGGGAGGCCAGCACTACAACTCCCAGCAGGCACCCATCCCACCCCTGAGCAGGATGTAGCACTCCCCCACCCACCCAGAAGCATGTGGCAGCCATTGTAGTACACCAACCCAACTTACAGGTAGGTAGCCATCTTCACAGGGAGCGCTGTTTGGGTGTAGGAGGACTGCACTACAACTCCCACCAGGCACCCCTGTCCCACCCCTGAGCAGGATGGAGCACTCCCCCACCCACCCAGAAGCATGTGGCAACCATTGTATCTCACCAAACAAACTCACAGGTAGGTACCCTCCTCACAGGGAGGTCTGTTTGGGGGTGGGAGGCCTGCACAACAAATCCCACCAGGCACCCCTGTCCCAACACTGCACAGGATGGAGCACTGCCACACCTGATAGAGCGCACAGGTCACCCGGCCAACAATTTTTTCCACATACATATCCGGCCCATAAACTTCAAATTACCATATTATTAATCGGGTGACCATACACTCTACTACCAGTATCCCTTGTTCCTTCCTATTTATTTCCAGTGTACCCGACTTACCATCCCACCATTACGGGTACCTAAGATCACAATGGATCAGGGAGCTAGCTGTAAAAGAAAGACAGACACCAAAATACTTATACTTTATATATTCTATTTGTACTTTTATAATAACCACAAACTCAAGAAGTTTTGAAAACCTTTATCTAAAATTCTTCAATCTCAGAAAGCATGAGGTTCACAATGAACAAGCAGTCGATAACCAAAATCATAAAGAGTACATATCCATAGAGGAAATAGATCAAGCCAACCATTTATGAGTCTACAGTAAGGTAAGAACTAGGAACATGCTAGGCAGCAGTTTCAGAATTTTGACTTAGTAAGGAGAGACTAAAGGACGGGGAAGAATAAAGAGCATACTAGAACTTCACAGTGAAATATTTCCCCATAAAGAGGAACTATAGGTAAAATGCAAATAGACCATACTAATAAACCGGTACAATTACTTGAATCGACTAAATAATGGGTAAAGACAAGGAACATCTATGTATCATGAACTGAAAAGGAATGAACTTAAAGGATGGGTAAGAAAATGGAACATGCTAGAATGACGACAATTTTATTGTATGACTTGTTCATTCAGAGATGCGAAAAGCATGGAAAATCATTTTCGCAAGAGTATGACTTTATTAAAGCAAAAAGAAAGGAAAAATAGAAGGTGCAGAGTAGACTTTCAGCACTATATTTACCTAAAGTGGTGTGAAGACCAACCCTGGCCACGGGTCAGTTAAGGACGGGAGAAACCCCAAGGATGGACAGTCGCCAGTAGGACAGCAAGTACGGAAGGGACACCCCAGGACAGGACAGGAAACCCAGATTAGGATCAGGACAGGACCACCAAGGCACGACCAGCACCCGCAGTTCGGAAGCAACGCCTGCGCTCCACCCTCTCTGCAGCTATCAGTCAGAACCCCGATTGGGTTATCGAACTCCCCAGCAAAGTGCTCCGCCAGCACTTAAGGTTTCTTAACAAAACCCTTGAGTCTATGGAAATTTCGGACAGAGTGCTCCGCAGCCCTCTGTATCAAGTCACCTATTGAGTGCGTTGGGTCAGTGACAGGTCAGCTATTCGGACAAGTCGGACGAATTCTCTAGCTAAACCTAGGCTAGTTATACTGTTTTCGGGTCAGTGTACCACCCTCCAAATGTTGCAAGTGTAAGAATCCCCAGTTTCGATTGGTCCCCAAGTAGGATAGGTCAACACACCAATCATATTTCATTTCTACAAGCCTGCATTTACATGATTTGAGACCGCCTATTGAATTTGGGGTTCCCATGACCTAACATTCTTATTACAATAGTACATCTATGAATTATGATACATTGAAAGCAATTCAGCTTCTTCTGCAGGCAAAGGTGCATCTTCCCAGGCACATCTTGGCTGGGACTTCGGGTTGGCACATTTTCAATGTCACCGGCAGAAGACTGTCATGAGCAGAAAGGCTGTTCAATATGGAATCTCGAGTGCTCCTCGGGCCCCAATTAATATGATACATGAAAAGTAAGCGAAAAACAATTTAGAAATGCAGAAAAAATGAATACACTGTATACCATGAATAGCTACTCTATACCCCTTACTTTATAATAACTATAGCGTTAGGGTATATGCAGAACAAACCACTTTGCAAAAGCAGCTTTGCAAGCACGGAGCATATGAGAAAACAAAGCGGCCATTTTAGCTGTACTGCGCATGAGCAAACATTTCCTACCAGAACTGCGAGTACGTCACATCACGTGATTGTGACCGACGCATGCGCAGAAGAAAATCCCGCCAAGCAGCAGCCATTTTAATGACAAGCGTTGTTAAGGTTAATACACATAGGCAAGCATCTCTCGGATACCCCAAATGTCAGAATAAAAGGGAAATTAGTAAGATGAACATGTTGAGTTAATTTGTTATAGTTATTCGAGGTTCATGAGTATGAGCAAGTCGCGTAGCGTGCGAAATCTTGCTCCATCACACCCACCCAGAAGCATGTGGCAGTCATTGCACTGTTCACCTTCACCTAACAGGTGGGTAGCCATCTTCACAGGGAGGGCTGTTTAGGAGTGGGAGGCATGCACTACAACACCCTCCAGGCCCCCTTGTCCCACAGCTCAGCAAGAGGGAGCACTCCCCCCACACAGAAGCATGTGGCAGCCATTGCATTGTTCACCTTCACCTAACAGGTATGAAGCTATCTTCACAGGGAGGGCTGTTTGGGGGTGAGAGGCCTGCACTACAACTTCCACCAGGTACTCCTGTCCCACCACTGAGCATGATGGAGCACTGCCACAGCCACCCAGAAGCATGTGGCAGCCATTGCATTGTTCACCTTCATCTAACAGGGAGGTAGCCATCGTCACAGGGAGGGCTGTTTGGGGGTGGGAGGCCTACACTACAACTTCCACCAGATACCCCGTCCCATCCCTGAGCAGGATGGAGTACTGCCACACCCACCCAGAAGCATGTGGCAGCCATTGCAATGTTCACCTTAGCATAACAGGTAGGTAGCCATCTTCACAGGGAGGGCTGTTTGGGGGTGGGAGGCCTACACTACAACTTCTACCAGGTACCCCTGTCCCAATCTGAGCAGGATGAAACAAGCCCACACCCACCCATTAGCATGTGGCAGCCATTGCAATGTTCACCTGCACCTAACAGGTATGTAGCCAGCTTCACAGGGAGGGCTGTTTGGGGGTGGGAGGCCTGTACTGCAACTCCCACCAGACACCCCTGTCCCACCCCTGAGCAGGATAGAGCACTCCCCCACCCAGTCAGAAGCATGTGGCAGCCATTGTAGCACACCGGCCAAACTTACAGTATGTAGCCATCTTCACAGGGAAGGCTGTTTGGGGGTGGGAGGCCTGCACTGCAACCTCTACCAGGCACCCATCCCCTGAGCAGGATGGAGCACTGCCGAACTCACCCAGAAGCATGTGGCAGCCATTGCATTGTTCACCTTCACCTAACAGGTGGGTAGCCATCTTCACAGGGAGGGCTGTTTGGGAGTGGGAGGCATGCACTACAACACCCTCCAGGCCCCCTTGTCCCACAGCTCAGCAAGATGGAGCACTCCCCCCACACAGAAGAATGTGGCAGCCATTGCATTGTTCACCTTCACCTAACAGGTAAGTAGCTATCTTCACAGGGAGGGCTGTTTGGGGGTGGGAGGCCTGCACTACAACTTCCACTAGGTACTCCTGTCCCACCACTGAGTATGATGGAGCACTGCCACACCCACCCAGAAGCATGTGGCAGCCATTGCATTGCTCACCTTCATCTAAAAGGGAGGTAGCCATCGTCACAGGGAGGGTTGTTTGGGGGTGGGAGGCCTACACTACAACTTCCACCAGGTACCCCATCCCATCCCTGAGCAGGATGGAGTACTGCCACACCCACCCAGAAGCATGTGGCAGCCATTGCAATGTTCACCTTCGCCTAACAGGTAGGTAGCCATCTTCACAGGTAGGGCTGTTTGGGGGTGGGAGGCCTACACTACAACTTCGACCAGGTACCCCTGTCCCAATCTGAGCAGGATGAAACATGCCCACACCCACCCAGAAGCATGTGGCAGCCATTGCAATGTAACAGGTAGGTAGCCATCTTCACAGGTAGGGCTGTTTGGGGGGTGGGAGGCCTGTACTGCAACTCACACCAGACACCCCTGTCCCACCCCTGAGCAGGATAGAGCACTCCCCCACCGAGTCAGAAGCATGTGGCAGCCATTGTAGCACACCGACCAAACTTACAGTATGTAGCCATCTTCACAGGGAAGGCTGTTTGGGGGTGGGAGGCCTGCACTGCAACTTCTACCAGGCACCCATGCCCCACCCCTGAGGAGGATGGAGCACTCCCCCACCCACCCAGACGCATGTGGCAGCCATTGTAGTACACCAACCCAACTTACAGGTAGGTAGCCATCTTCACAGGGAGGGCTGTTTGGGTGTAGGAGGACTGCACTACAACTCCCACCAGGCACCCCTGTCCCACCCCTGAGCAGGATGGAGCACTCCCCCACCCACCCAGAAGCATGTGGCAACCATTGTATCTCACCAAACAAACTCACAGGTAGGTACCCTCCTCACAGGGAGGTCTGTTTGGGGGTGGGAGGCCTGCACAACAAATCCCACCAGGCACCCCTGTCCCAACACTGCACAGGATGGAGCACGGCCACACCTGATAGAGCGCACAGGTCACCCGGCCAACAATTTTTTCCACATACGTATCTGGCCCATAAACTTCAAATTACCATATTATTAATCGGGTGACCATACACTCTACTACCAGTATCCCTTGTTCCTTCCTATTTATTTCCAGTGTACCCGACTTACCATCCCACCATTACGGGTACCTAAGATCACAATGGATCAGGGAGCTAGCTGTAAAAGAAAGGCAGACACCAAAATACTTATACTTTATATATTCTATTTGTACTTTTATAATAACCACAAACTCAAGAAGTTTTGAAAACCTTTATCTAAAATTCTTCAATCTCAGAAAGCATGAGGTTCACAATGAACAAGCAGTCGATAACCAAAATCATAAAGAGTACATATCCATAAAGGAAATAGATCAAGCCAACCATTTATGAGTCTACAGTAAGGTAAGAATTAGGAGCATGCTAGGCAGCAGTTTCAGAATTTTGACTTAGTAAGGAGAGACTAAAGGACGGGGAAGAATAAAGAGCATACTAGAACTTCACAGTGAAATATTTCCCCATAAAGAGGAACTATAGGTAAAATGCAAATAGACCATACTAATAAACCGGTACAATTACTTGAATCGACTAAATAATGGGTAAAGACAAGGAACATCTATGTATCATGAACTGAAAAGGAATGAACTTAAAGGATGGGTAAGAAAATGGAACATGCTAGAATAACGACAATTTTATTGTATGACTTGTTCATTCAGAGATGCGAAAAACATGGAAAATCATTTTCGCAAGAGTATGACTTTATTAAAGCAAAAAGAAAGGAAAAATAGAAGGTGCAGAGTAGACTTTCAGCACTATATTTACCTAAAGTGGTGTGAAGACCAACCCTGGCCACGGGTCAGTTAAGGACGGGAGAAACCCCAAGGATGGACAGTCGCCAGTAGGACAGCAAGTACAGAAGGGACACCCCAGGACAGGACAGGAAACCCAGATTAGGATCAGGACAGGACCACCAAGGCACGACCAGCACCCGCAGTTCGGAAGCAACGCCTGCGCTCCACCCTCTCTGCAGCTATCAGTCAGAACCCCGATTGGGTTATCGAACTCCCCAGCAAAGTACTCCGCCAGCACTTAAGGTTTCTTAACAAAACCCTTGAGTCTATGGAAATTTCGGACAGAGTGCTCCGCAGCCCTCTGTATCAAGTCACCTATTGAGTGCGTTGGGTCAGTGACAGGTCAGCTATTCGGACAAGTCGTACGAATTCTCTAGCTAAACCTAGGCTAGTTATACTGTTTTCGGGTCAGTGTACCACCCTCCAAATGTTGCAAGTGTAAGAATCCCCAGTTTCGATTGGTCCCCAAGTAGGATAGGTCAACACACCAATCATATTTCATTTCTACAAGCCTGCATTTACATGATTTGGGACCGCCTATTGAATTTGGGGTTCCCATGACCTAACATTCTTATTACAATAGTACATCTATGAATTATGATACATTGAAAGCAATTCAGCTTCTTCTGCAGGCAAAGGTGCATCTTCCCAGGCACATCTTGGCTGGGACTTCGGGTTGGCACATTTTCAATGTCACCGGCAGAAGACTGTCATGAGCAGAAAGGCTGTTCAATATGGAATCTCGAGTGCTCCTCGGGCCCCAATTAATATGATACATGAAAAGTAAGCGAAAAACAATTTAGAAATACAGAAAAAATGAATACACTGTATACCATGAATAGCTACTCTATACCCCTTACTTTATAATAACTATAGCGTTAGGGTATATGCAGAACAAACCACTTTGCAAAAGCAGCTTTGCAAGCACGGAGCATATGAGAAAACAAAGCGGCCATTTTAGCTGTACTGCGCATGAGCAAACATTTCCTACCAGAACTGAGAGTACGTCACATCACGTGATTGTGACCGACGCATGCGCAGAAGAAAATCCCGCCAAGCAGCGGCCATTTTAATGACAAGCGTTGTTAAGGTTAATACACATAGGCAAGCATCTCTCGGATACCCCAAATGTCAGAATAAAAGGGAAATTAGTAAGATGAACATGTTGAGTTAATTTGTTATAGTTATTCGAGGTTCATGAGTATGAGCAAGTCGCGTAGCGTGCGAAATCTTGCTCCATCACACCCACCCAGAAGCATGTGGCAGTCATTGCATTGTTCACCTTCACCTAACAGGTGGGTAGCCATCTTCACAGGGAGGGCTGTTTGGGAGTGGGAGGCATGCACTACAACACCCTCCAGGCCCCCTTGTCCCACAGCTCAGCAAGAGGGAGCACTCCCCCCACACAGAAGCATGTGGCAGCCATTGCATTGTTCACCTTCACCTAACAGGTATGAAGCTATCTTCACAGGGAGGGATGTTTGGGGGTGAGAGGCCTGCACTACAACTTCCACCAGGTACTCCTGTCCCACCACTGAGCATGATGGAGCACTGCCACAGCCACCCAGAAGCATGTGGCAGCCATTGCATTGTTCACCTTCATCTAACAGGGAGGTAGCCATCGTCACAGGGAGGGCTGTTTGGGGGTGGGAGGCCTACACTACAACTTCCACCAGATACCCCGTCCCATCCCTGAGCAGGATGGAGTACTGCCACACCCACCCAGAAGCATGTGGCAGCCATTGCAATGTTCACCTTCGCCTAACAGGTAGGTAGCCATCTTCACAGGTAGGGCTGTTTGGGGGTGGGAGGCCTACACTACAACTTCGACCAGGCACCCCTGTCCCAATCTGAGCAGGATGAAACATGCCCACACCCACCCAGAAGCATGTGGCAGCCATTGCAATGTAACAGGTAGGTAGCCATCTTCACAGGGAGGGCTGTCTGGGGGTGGGAGGCCTACACTACAACTTCTACCAGGTACCCCTGTCCCAATCTGAGCAGGATGAAACAAGCCCACACCCACCCATTAGCATGTGGCAGCCATTGCAATGTTCACCTGCACCTAACAGGTAGGTAGCCAGCTTCACAGGGAGGGCTGTTTGGGGGTGGGAGGCCAGTACTGCAACTCCCACCAGACACCCCTGTCCCACCCCTGAGCAGGATAGAGCACTCCCCCACCCAGTCAGAAGCATGTGGCAGCCATTGTAGCACACCGGCCAAACTTACAGTATGTAGCCATCTTCACAGGGAAGGCTGTTTGGGGGTGGGAGGCCTGCACTGCAACCTCTACCAGGTACCCATCCCCTGAGCAGGATGGAGCACTGCCGAACTCACCCAGAAGCATGTGGCAACCATTGCATTGTTCACCTTCACCTAACAGGTGGGTAGCCATCTTCACAGGGAGGGGTGTTTGGGAGTGGGAGACATGCACTACAACACCCTCCAGGCCCCCTTGTCCCACAGCTCAGCAAGATGGAGCACTCCCCCCACACAGAAGAATGTGGCAGCCATTGCATTGTTCACCTTCACCTAACAGGTAAGTAGCTATCTTCACAGGGAGGGCTGTTTGGGGGTGGGAGGCCTGCACTACAGCTTCCACCAGGTACTCCTGTCCCACCACTGAGTATGATGGAGCACTGACACACCCACCCAGAAGCATGTGGCAGCCATTGCATTGTTCACCTTCATCTAAAAGGAGGTAGCCATCGTCACAGGGAGGGTTGTTTGGGGGTGGGAGGCCTACACTACAACTTCCACCAGGTACCCCATCCCATCCCTGAGCAGGATGGAGTACTGCCACACCCACCCAGAAGCATGTGGCAGCCATTGCAATGTTCACCTTAGCATAACAGGTAGGTAGCCATCTTCACAGGGAGGGCTGTCTGGGGGTGGGAGGCCTACACTACAACTTCTACCAGGTACCCCTGTCCCAATCTGAGCAGGATGAAACAAGCCCACACCCACCCATTAGCATGTGGCAGCCATTGCAATGTTCACCTGCACCTAACAGGTAGGTAGCCAGCTTCACAGGGAGGGCTGTTTGGGGGTGGGAGGCCAGTACTGCAACTCCCACCAGACACCCCTGTCCCACCCCTGAGCAGGATAGAGCACTCCCCCACCCAGTCAGAAGCATGTGGCAGCCATTGTAGCACACCGGCCAAACTTACAGTATGTAGCCATCTTCACAGGGAAGGCTGTTTGGGGGTGGGAGGCCTGCACTGCAACCTCTACCAGGTACCCATCCCCTGAGCAGGATGGAGCACTGCCAAACTCACCCAGAAGCATGTGGCAACCATTGCATTGTTCACCTTCACCTAACAGGTGGGTAGCCATCTTCACAGGGAGGGGTGTTTGGGAGTGGGAGACATGCACTACAACACCCTCCAGGCCCCCTTGTCCCACAGCTCAGCAAGATGGAGCACTCCCCCCACACAGAAGAATGTGGCAGCCATTGCATTGTTCACCTTCACCTAACAGGTAAGTAGCTATCTTCACAGGGAGGGCTGTTTGGGGGTGGGAGGCCTGCACTACAGCTTCCACCAGGTACTCCTGTCCCACCACTGAGTATGATGGAGCACTGCCACAGCCACCCAGAAGCATGTGGCAGCCATTGCATTGTTCACCTTCATCTAAAAGGGAGGTAGCCATCGTCACAGGGAGGGTTGTTTGGGGGTGGGAGGCCTACACTACAACTTCCACCAGGTACCCCATCCCATCCCTGAGCAGGATGGAGTACTGCCACACCCACCCAGAAGCATGTGGCAGCCATTGCAATGTTCACCTTCGCCTAACAGGTAGGTAGCCATCTTCACAGGTAGGGCTGTTTGGGGGTGGGAGGCCTACACTACAACTTCGACCAGGCACCCCTGTCCCAATCTGAGCAGGATGAAACATGCCCACACCCACCCAGAAGCATGTGGCAGCCATTGCAATGTAACAGGTAGGTAGCCATCTTCACAGGTAGGGCTGTTTGGGGGTGGGAGGCCTGTACTGCAACTCACACCAGACACCCCTGTCCCACCCCTGAGCAGGATAGAGCACTCCCCCACCGAGTCAGAAGCATGTGGCAGCCATTGTAGCACACCAACCAAACTTACAGTATGTAGCCATCTTCACAGGGAAGGCTGTTTGGGGGTGGGAGGCCTGCACTGCAACTTCTACCAGGCACCCATGCCCCACCCCTGAGGAGGATGGAGCACTGCCAAACTCACCCAGAAGCATGTGGCAGCCATTGCATTGTTCACCTTCACCTAACAGGTAGGAAGCCATCTTCACAGGGAGGGCTGTTTGGGGGTGGGAGGCATGCACTACAACTCCCACCAGGGCCCCTTGTCCCACAGCTCAGCAAGAGTGAGCACTCCCTCTACCCAGAAGCATGTGGCAGCCATTGCATTGTTCACCTTCACCTAACAGTTAGGTCGCCATCTTCTCAGGGAGGGCTGTTTGGGAGTGGGAGGCCTGCACTACAACTACCAGCAGGCACCCCTGTCCCACCCCTAAGCAGGATGCAGCACTGCCACCCCCACCCAGAAGCATGTGGCAGCCATTGTAGTACACCAACCAAACTTACAGGTAGGTAGCCATCTTCACAGAGAGGTCTGTTCGGGGGTGGGAGGCCTGCACTACAACTTCGACCAGGTACCCCTGTCCCACCCCTGAGCAGGCTGGAGTACTGCCACACCCACCCAGAAGCATGTGGCAGCTATTGCATTTTTCACCTGTTTCGGGGTGGGAGGTCTGCACTACAACTCCCACCAGGCAACACTGTCGTACCCCTGAGCAGGATGGAGAACTCCATCACCCAGCCAGAAGCATGTGGCAGGCATTGTAGTGCACCAATCAAATTTACAGGTAGGTGGCCATCTTTGCAGGGAGGGGTGTATGGGGGTGGGAGGCCTGCATTACAACTCCCACAAGGCATCCCTGCCCTATCCCAGAGCGGTATGGACCACTCCTCCACCCACCCAGAAGCATGTGGCAACCATTGTATTACCAAATAAACTCACAGGTGGGTAGCCACCTTCACAGGGAGGGCTGTTTCAGGGGTGGGAGACCTGATCTACAAATCCCACCAGGCACCCCTGTTCGACCCCTGAGCAGGATGGAGCACTGCCACACACACCCAGAAGCATGTGGCAGCCATTGCATTGTTCACCTTCACCTAACAGGTAGGTAGCCATCTTCCCAGGGAGGGGTATTTGGGGGTGGGGGGCCTGCACTACAACTCCCACCGGGCACCCCTGTCTCACCCCTGAACAGGATGGAGCACTCCCCCATCCACCCAGAAGCATGGGGCAGCCACTGCATTGTTCACCTTCACCAAACAGGTAGGTAGCCATCTTCACAGGGAGGGCTGTTTGGGGGTGGGGTCATGCACTACAACCCAAAAGGCCCCCTTGTCCCACAGCTCAGCAAGATGGAGCACTCCCCCCACCCAGAAGCATGTGGCAGCCATTGTAGTACACCAACCAAACTTACAGGTAGATAGCCATCTTCATAGGAAGGGCTGTTTGGGGGTGGGAGGCCTGCACTACAACTCCCACCAGGCATCCCTTGTCCCACCCCTGAGCAGTATAGAGCGCTCCACCACACCCAGAGAGATGTGTCAGAAAGTCCACACCAATGTGATAACAATGGGTAGGTAGACAGTGCATGTGCATGCACCCCACCATTCCTATAGAAAAGCATGGAGCCATATGACACCAGGCCCTCACATCCAACCAAAATTGACACAGAAACAATATCAAATTACAGTGTGCAGACAGCTAGGCATATGTAACTGTCACAGAAACAAAAGTGTGTCTCACCAAATCCCATGTAGAAGAAAATCAGGGCACTAACATGCACAGCACTGAATGCCATCTGTAATCCATGGGGCAGAGCTTGAAGGAACATATGAAAACAAACCAAGCATGGTCTGTAGAACAAATAAATCAAAGAACAGGACATGACAAAGGTATGCATGAGATAACTATGGCTAGTTCATGCGCAGATATAACGCCTGCCAGGCAGAGTAATCAGCAAAGATGCTTCACATCAAGTCGTTGTGCCGATAGTTGTTAGATGACAACATGTCCTCGTAATCACAAAATCTGCATGTGTGGCATGGTATCCATTGACATGTCACATCTTGGAAAATTGATGTATGTACCTCCACATCATGTCATGATGCACAATACTGTGCAGACATACAATGTGAGAACTAGGAAACTGTGTGTTGCATAACCTGTAAATAAGATACATCGAACATTAAGCTTGCGGGGTGTACGTCAATGACAATTTCCCTCTGTCCCACAGGTGACTAAGAACTGACTGCAGAGGAGGACAACACCAACCTGCTGAGCCAGTCTCCACCCCTGGAACATGGACTCTCTGATTATGACTCCCTGGATTTCGAGGATGCGGAGCTTTAAGCTGGCCCTTCTGGCATGCCAGGGTGCAACACGTCCCTGGATCCCACTGTCCCCCCGCCACCACATCAGCAACAACAACTATGCTGGCCCCTGCTGGAATGACCTGTGCGGCCTCCACCACCACCACCACCAGTGCTGACTGCAACACTCTCCCTGCCCCAGAGAATGACCACCCCACCCCACCAACTGAGGAGGGCAGGGAGAATAGACAGGTGCATACAGTGGTGAGGCAACAGGTCTGTGACAGCAGGGCAGGCGGGAGGGCAAGGGGGAGTCAAAGCCACCAGGACCATGGGACCAAAGCCCTGGACAACATCACCAGAGTCCTTGGGACCTGTGAAGGGGCCCAGAGACAAACGGGCCTGGCTCAGGAAGATTCACGTGAGCTCTGCCTGCTGCTGTAGTCCATAGACACCCGCATGGCCAAATCGTGGACCTCTTGGTCCAGCTAATGGTGGTTCTGAGGGACAGGCCTGCGGCACAAACAACACCTCCACCTCCCTCCGTTGTCCAGCAGGATGACAGTTCAACATCCTCCTGTGGCCACGGAGAGGGTGGACTCCTCAGACCCCACTGGCCCCGCAGCAGAGGCGCTCCCTGCCAAATGACCAATGGGCCATCCAAAGAAATGAAATGGAGGATCCCGTGGCAAAGCACCTGCCAAAGGACAGTCAAGGAGCCAGCCATGATGGTACCCCTCTTCACCTTGCCATTGACTTTGTTGACTGTCCTTCCCCACACTGCCATGTTAATGGCATCCATCCGTTGGACTGGGTCACCTACTCAATTGTCTCTTCTTCAATCACTGACAGCTCATTGCTTCACTATTCACTTTTTTGTAAATATTCACTCCCCTGTCACATGTACCCATTGCAAATAAACACTCCTTACACACCTATGTTGTTGTGTCTGCTCTGTGTTTATCACAGGATGTGCAATGTTCACCATTATCACAATGTACCAGGAGCACTAATTGTTTATAGGCAAGTAGAGGCTGAAGGAACCTAGGAAAACACAAAAGAACAATATTCACTAGCCAGGCAGTGGCATCACAGCCATCACACAACACTTGTCTTCAAGGTACTCCAATCTGCACACATTATAATGACCAACAGTACCGAATTAGACATCCTGTATCTGTGCTAAACTACCCTGTCCCCAAAACATTAGCAACCAGCACAGAGCCAACAACAGGCAGCAGTCACAAAGCTCACCTACACCTTTTCCCCAACAACAATATCAGCAGACAATGTCCCCGTTGTATATTTACACTCACCTTCAAGGGAAGTAGCGGTTGCTGAGCTATTGACACAGGTCAACACCTTCCTCCTCTCCACTATCCTCATCGCTGGACATGGGTTGGTTGGCAGGGGAGGGCCTTGGGTGCTCTTCAGTGTCCAGGAGCAGGGGGATCTCCATGCGCAAGGTCAGGTTGTGGAGAATGCAGCATGCAACTACAATCTGACACACCTTTCTGGGCGAGTACATCAGTGCACCTCCGGTCTTGTCCAGGCAGCGAAATCGTGACTTCAGAGACCAAAAGTACGCTCCACCACACAAAGTGTCCTCCCATGGGCATCATTGTAGTGGACTTCACTTGGGGTACTGGGATTCTGCAGTGGGCTCAGCAACCAAGGACGGTTGGGCTATGCAGAGTCACCTAGGTGTGAGATTCACAGAACAATTTTATAACAGAACTGTGACAGAGGACAGCATGTCACACAAACAGCACGCTACTTGACTCTGCATATTCAACCAAAATACATGCACGCTCCGGACGCAGATTAGCCATCAGCTGTGGCACAATGCTGTTATGCAGGATATACGAGTCATAGGCCGAGCCAGGAAACGTGGTACAGACGTGTGAGATGATCATATCCGCCTGGCACACCACTTGCACATTGATGGAATGGAAATGTTTCCTGTTCCTGTAGATGTGCTCACGTGCCTGTGGTGGAACCAGGCCCACATGTGTGCAGTCAATGGCACCAACATTAGGAATGTGCCCAAGCGCATAAAAATCACCCTTCACAGCGGCCAATTCATGCTTCCGGGGGAAATGGATGTATCTGTCCTTGTAGGTCATCATAGCGGACAGGACATCACGTAGCACCATGCTGAACATAGGTTGTGACATCCCACCTGCAATGGACACCATGTACTGGAATGAACCAGTAGCAAAGAAATGCAGGGCCACCATCACTTTACACGTAGGTGTCAAAGCAGTTGGATACGTTCTGCAGGGCCGCAGGTTGGGGTTCCAACAGAGCACATAGGTCTTGTAGGGTGGGTCGATCCAGATGAAATTTCTGTATGACGTCCTCATCCTCCATGTCCGCCAGCACTATATAGGGATGATGCACATTTGGTAGCCTCCTAGGTGGGATGAAAGGGGACACATGTCATTGCAATCCATCATGTGATGTGTCCAACATCTTACGTTTTGACTGACACCACCCCAACAATGACTGGCAGCAAACCTCAGCTTACAGCACAACTTAGATGTAGGGACACCATCAGCTACACTAGTCGTACACTTGTACACTGTTCACACAGTGAGTCTCTCCAAAACAACATCTGACTATGTGAATGCCCAAAGGTATATTGCCACATCTTGCATAACCAGCACTGACAGCAGTTTATACAGCATATGTGTGAAACAGCAACACTACT
This sequence comes from Lissotriton helveticus, assembly GCF_964261635.1. Lineage (NCBI taxonomy): Eukaryota > Metazoa > Chordata > Amphibia > Caudata > Salamandridae > Lissotriton > Lissotriton helveticus. The sequence continues at coordinate 796,079,608 of NC_136072.1, forward strand.
GTCTCCTACCCAGCTGCTGCACCTGCCACACCTCCTTGCCTAAGTAGAACAGGGAACACATCAACAACATAAAGATCACAGTCTGCATTAAGATCAAGTATGTGCATGAGCCAAGCACAGTAGACAATGAAATATGCACACATTGTGTAGTCAGACATTCATCACTGTGAGTTGCTCAGCCATATCACACATTGACATGTGTACCCATTGGAGAGTCCATCAAAACACTGTTCTGTGTACATGTCCAGCAAGATCCCAAGTGACAGGTGACGGAGTACATGCCAATTATTGCAATCATATACACCAACATGGCAGGTGTCGTCAGCAGTGGGCTACATGTTGCATTGGCATTGTGTGCACGAATCATGTGTCTACTGTACACTGTTGAGAACTGGCCATTTCGGGTAGCGACCCCCTGGCCCCTGCAGTGTGTCACCGCCAATGCCAAAGTCACACCCATGGTAGTGATATATATATATACATATATATATCAACAACAAAGTTCGCCATGAAAGGAGACGCCACACAGGTGATGAACACTGCCTCCATTTAATGCGGGCAGCAGACACATTGCACTACACCCCACCATCAGCATCACCAAACATGTTTCGGGCATTGCGCCCTTGTTCACTGGCTGCACCACAAAGTCTCGTCAGCTGCGTGGCCTTTACCTCATATGCCCCGCCCAAGTGGGACTTTTTTTAAGCAAAATGGCCTTCTGGGCTATGTAGTCCTACTATCACAATTAGGTGCTGTACAATGCTTTGTGAATGTGAAAAGTGTTCCCAAGTGGGTCCAAAGGTGAGGAAGCACATCCATATCTGTTGAAAATATCACCCCACAAAATTCGGCGTTCATCAGCTCCTCAAGGCGCCCCAGTGTCAGTCACCTCGGGTCCACAAGTTGTGTGGCAGGGCTTCTCCGCTGCGAGGCACGCCGCAATTTATTCCAAAAACAAAGTGCGCCATGCAAGGAGACGCCACACAGGTGATGAACAGTGCCTCCATTTAATGCGGGCAGCAGACACATTGCACTACACCCCACCATCAGCATCGCCAAACATGTTTCGGGCATTGCGCCCTTGTTCACTGGCTGCACCACAAAGTCTCGTCAGCTGCGTGGACTTTACCTCATATGCCCCCCCCCAGTGGGACTTTTTTTAAGCAAAATGGCCTTCTGGGCTATGTAGTCCTACTATCACAATTAGGTGCTGTACAATGCTTTGTGAATGTGAAAAGTGTTCCCAAATGGGTCCAAAGGTGAGGAAGCACATCCATATCTGTTGAAAATATCACCCTACAAAATTCGACGTTCATCAGCTGTAATGCCAGAAACCGGTCCTGGGAAGCTTGATTCCGGTGCAGGGAAGACATGGCTTGGCAGTTCAGACTGGACTGTTCCCATGAGGCACAGGGTGAGACTGATTTGCATATGGCCATGTCTGAACTGGGGTGGCGGAGTGAGCTAAAGAACGGTGATGGATTAAACCCAGATCAGTTGACTGGGGGTGAGTGTTTGTATTGTCACCGCTCCGTCCATCACCACCTTTGGTAATTCACCTATAACACAGCAGATTGCTGTACTTTGGTACAGAGCCCCTTTCGTTTTCATCAGCAAGTGTACTGACTCGCATCTGTGTGCACTGTTTACGCACTCATATTGTCCCTGCATGTGAAATTTCTGATGCCCCACGTTGGACCTCAGTGTGAACCCACCTGGCATGCACAGTCACTGCCCAATCTGACAAAGACACATCACTGAATGTACAGAGTGAAACATATGGGTTGTCTGCTAGACTATCCATCAAAGAGCTATCTCAGCCCTGTAGATTGCACACAGCAGTCCTTGTGAGAAGGGTGTGAGATTGTAAGATCATGTCCCTAAATGTAACCTCCATGACACAGAGAGCCATTCACAAGGCAAGGACATTGAGGGCTGCGCAGTGTTGTACACAGTGAGTCTGCCCCGAAACATAATTTCCAATGTAATGTGCGCCTTACTGTCCCACAAGCTGGATAGCAGGTGTGGGCCCCCTACACCTAGCTTTCTGTGCTGGCATCCTGCATGTGTATGAGATGGGCAAGTACTGTGTCCACCCTCATGCCTGCATGCATTTTTGTATGCTTTGCCCATGCTTATGTACTATGTGAGATGCTGTATTGTCTCTGCTAGACATATCTGTGAAGCAGTGCTGTGCCATTATCATGCTCCTGTACTGAGAGATAGTAGTACATAACCCTGTGTCACTAATTTTCCCCTCTCTTGTCTCCCATGCCTGCCGCTCAAAGTCCACCAGCGTAAGGCTGTGTGCATGGCCATTGCATGCAAGGTGCGGGCTCTGGGTGTCTCCAACCGACGGTGTACACACTGTTACAAGAGGTGGGTTGACATCTGCCGCTGAGCATAAACATGGCAGAGATGACGCTGGGGCTGCTCCCTCAGACTAGAAGGTTGGTGGCAGGAGTAGACACCACTAATGGCCCACATCTTAGCTGTGACACAGCCTGAGCTGGATGCCCGTTTGAAGGAGGTTCAGCAGCAAGCTGGAGGTTAGTATTCTGGGAAGGGTGACTTTGGTTGTGAGTAACTGCATGTGTCCAAGCCTGAGCCAGTGCGGAGCTCTGTGATGTTGCTAGTGTGATGCAATGGCTTGTAAGTGGCCTCTGTGTTGGGTGCAGCTGTCATGTATTTTCCCCACTTGTACTTTCCCATGTCATTGAAGTAAAGGCCCTTGACATTCCATTCTGATTTGTGGCCTTCTGGCATTGTCTGCATCGGGGAAGTCAGGGACATCCCATGGTATTGTCAGGTTCTGCTGTGACTTTTGCTTTGCTTTTAGCGCGTCGCACCTCAGCGCTGTATTTTAACTTGTACTCGCATTTGCATGCGTCTAATTTTTTCTTGGGTCTGCTGCTTTGCCTGGGGAAAGGGGTCTCATCTCCCTCTTACCTGCATTTAAAACATTAGCGCACCGCCGCTTTGGCGGGTCCGGGTCCCGAGGGTGACTTATCTTTTCAACTTTAGCCGCCATTTTGGATTGGGGCATCGGCGCTTTTGGCGGGCGCCATCTTTGAGCGTACTGACGCTCTCTTCGGTCCAGGGGACGCCTATTTAAGGCGGACTCGTTGCTTCTGACGGCGGTCAGGTCCTGCTGTGACTTTTGCTTTGCTTTTAGCGCGTCGCACCTCAGCGCTGTATTTTAACTTGTACTCGCATTTGCATGCGTCTAATTTTTTCTTGGGTCTGCTGCTTTGCCTGGGGAAAGGGGTCTCATCTCCCTCTTACCTGCATTTAAAACATTAGCGCACCGCCGCTTTGGCGGGTCCGGGTCCCGAGGGTGGCTTATCTTTTCAACTTTAGCCGCCATTTTGGATTGGGGCATCGGCGCTTTTGGCGGGCGCCATCTTTGAGCGTACTGACGCTCTCTTCGGTCCAGGGGACGCCTATTTAAGGCGGACTCGTTGCTTCTGACGGCGGTCAGGTCCTGCTGTGACTTTTGCTTTGCTTTTAGCGCGTCGCACCTCAGCGCTGTATTTTAACTTGTACTCGCATTTGCATGCGTCTAATTTTTTCTTGGGTCTGCTGCTTTGCCTGGGGAAAGGGGTCTCATCTCCCTCTTACCTGCATTTAAAACATTAGCGCACCGCCGCTTTGGCGGGTCCGGGTCCCGAGGGTGGCTTATCTTTTCAACTTTAGCCGCCATTTTGGATTGGGGCATCGGCGCTTTTGGCGGGCGCCATCTTTGAGCGTACTGACGCTCTCTTCGGTCCAGGGGACGCCTATTTAAAGTCGTCCTCTCCGCGCAGCGGGAACGCGCAGTGGAACGCCGTCGCTTAGCCGGAGTCGTGCCTGAGTCCTGCCCGTCTGCGCCCGTCCGCGCCAAGGACGCGCAGGACTCGGGCCAGGCCCTGCTAGTGCGGTGTGCGGGCGGCCTTGGCCAGCCATGTTGATATACTCCAGTGACATTCTGCGAGACTTGGGACGACGGACGGCAAGGTGTAGTACACCCCTTCTACATCCTTTAGCTGGCCCTTACCATTGTGCCGGCTGTCAGTGGTCTTTAGAGCGAGCTACTCCCATCGCATTTACGCATTCGGTGGCAGCCGTCTGCAGTAACCGTCCTGAGCATGCCCTCCGCATTTTTAGTCTCAACGCCAGGTCTCTGGTGTCGCATTATCAGGCCGTATTCGACCTGTTGCAGGATGAAGGCCCGGACATCGTGGCCATCACTGAGACGTGGCTAAAAGACGACGACGCGGCCATTATTAATCTGGCTTTCCCCTCGGACTATACAGTCTTCACCCTTAATCGATCCACTAGGGGAGGGGGAATTGCCCTGGTTACTCGTTCTAGTTTTACCTGCAGCTGGTCTGCACTGACTATGGCGGGATGTGAAAGTGCGGTGTTTAAGATTCTGGTCACCCCACATTTTTCACTCTCAGGGATGGTGGTCTATCGCCCCCCAGGGAGTGAGGCGGCGTTTCGCGCTGCCTTCCCTGATATGGTTAGCTCCTTGGTGGTAGGTTGTCCCAATTTCTCTATTTTGGGGGACCTTAACCTCCACTTCGATAGACCCAACTTACCCGTGGTCAGTGGCATTCTCGCGGACCTGGAGGCTTTACAGCTGACGCAACTTGTTCAACAGTCCACCCACACCGGTGGTCACACGCTAGATCCCTTCTTCACCAACTTGGCAGATGCTTCTGTCACTGCCGTCTCACCCCTTGGCTGGACTGACCACTCTTTGGTTGCCATCAGTACCCCCTTACCAGGCAGGATTATTATCCCTCCTGCCAAACTGGTCGTAAGGCGGCATTGGAGTAAATTACGGTTGGAGGATCTGCACCGTGTCCTCGCTGCAGAGCCATTAGATCCGTTTGTAACTGTTGATTCTGGTTACGATGGGTTCTGCGCTTGGATTTCCAAGGCGCTAGATGCGCTTATTCCTCTTACCGCCTGTAAGACCAGTGCTAAAGAATCTAGCCCGTGGTACGATGGCGCCCTACGCACACTCAAGGGTAACTGTAGGCGTGCAGAGAGGGCTTGGCGGAAGGCGTATGATATGGGGAAAAAAGCCATCTATCTCGCCTCCGTCAAATCTTACCATCGGGCTGTGTGCCGTGCTCGGGCAATTTACTACACTGCCGAAGTTGGCAACAGCTCTAATCCCTCGAAAACTATTTTCAAACTAATGAAGGATCTTCTAGCCAAACGCCCCGGTGCTCCGACGATCGGCTCTACCGCGCACTGTGAGGCCCTCGCGGTGTTCTTTCAGGATAAGGTCCAAAACATCTACAAGACCTTTCCATCTACAGGGCCCCCAGTGGAGTCTCCGATCAACATCCATGGAGATACTGCCCTGCACGCACTGCCCCTGTTGACATCTGAAGGGTTTGACATCTTGGCAAAGCAGGTGAAATCTGGGTCCCCCGCTGACCCCCTTAGTTCGGCTCTCTTCAGAGATCAGTCGTTCCTGGGTCGGACCGTGGTACACTCCTTGATCAACATCTCGTTGGAGTCCGGCACGGTTCCCCTTAGTTGGAAGCGGGCGGTGGTTTCTCCCATTTTAAAGAAACCCTCACTAGACCCAGATAAGCCCGAAAATTATCGGCCTATCTCTTTGCTTCCCTGGCCTACCAAAGTAATGGAGGCCCATGTCAACAAAGTTCTTTCGGCCCACCTCACCCAGGTTAATATCTTGGACCCCACCCAGAACGGCTTCCGTGCTGGTCACAGCACGGAGACCGCCCTTCTCTCCATGGCTGAACACCTTCGCACAGTGATGGATGCGGGGCAGACTGCGGCGCTCGTTTTACTAGACCTGAGCGCCGCGTTCGATACTGTGTCCCATCCTATCCTGCTGCATCGCCTGGAGGAGATCGGGCTGGGTGGCTCTGCCCTCCAGTGGTTTCGCTCCTTCCTGAACGATTGTTTCTTTAGCGTTGCTCTGCCACCGTTCCAGTCCCAATTTCATCCTCTGAGACAGGGGGTCCCGCAAGGCTCCTCGCTGAGTCCCTCGTTGTTCAATCTATACGTGAGACCTCTGGCTGAGATCGTCAAGCAATGGGACATGACCATGGTCTCGTATGCTGACGATACTCAGTTAGCGGTTACGATCAGCGGGTATGCGGACCGGGATGCCCCCAGGTTTCAGAATGGTCTTAGGGCGGTGGCAAGCTGGATGAAGAACAACTGTCTCCAGCTCAACGCAAAGAAAACCGAGATCATGATCGTCGGTAGGAGGGCGGAACTGTGGGGGGACAAGTGGTGGCCCGTTGAACTGGGGCCGGTCCCTCTCCCGGTCACTGAACTAAGGAATTTGGGAGTTTGGATGGACCCTGCTCTTAGTTTTGAGGGCCATTCGAAGAAAATTGCGGCCTGCTGTTTTGGTATCTTGCGGTCGTTGCGGCCCATTCTGAAGTTCTTTGACCGTGGTACCAGGCAGCTGATAGTCCAGGCCACTGTATTATCTCGCCTGGACTATGCAAGCTCTCTCCTGGCAGGGACCAATGTGGCTGAGACTACCCGCCTCCAACGCGTGCAGAACGCCGCGGCGAGAGCCATTGTTGGTTTACCCCGAACGAGCTCTGTCTCTGGTGTCCTGAGATCACTGCACTGGCTCCCCATCAAATCACGCATCCAGTTCAAGGTGCTGTGTCTGGCGTTTAAGATCTTGAGGGGAGTAGGTCCGCCAATCCTTGCTGACCTTTTGTCGTGGTATGTTCCTTCCCGCTCTTTGAGATCTGGAGGTCAAGCCCTCGCCGTGGTCCCCCGATACAGGCTGTGTCGGGTTGGTGGCCGTTCTTTCCGGGTCAGGGCGGCTGAGCTTTGGAACTCTCTCCCGGCGGACTTGCGGCTTTTAGACGATCTTTTTGCTTTCCGCAAAGCTCTGAAAACTTTCCTTTTTAAATAAAGTCCTTTTTCTGTGTTGTGTTTCTGGTAACTGTTACACATTTCCTGCCATGCGCCAGGATGCCCCTTAGCTGGGGCAGCTGTGCGCAATATAAATGTGTATAACATAACATAACATATTGTACTGCAGTGTGCCTCATCTGAGTGTGCTTACATCAATGTGTGCATTGCCTGATGTCTGAATTGTCTGAATTGTGAGGACTACACATCTGACACCAATGTGCAACTGTAGTTGTGCCCCATAGTACGAAATGGTGTATGGCATGAGCTCATGGCCATTGTGGACTGATATTTTGGAGTCTGTATCTTTGTTGTCCCCTTCTGTTGCCTCCAGATGTGACTGTGGCAACATGTTGGGGGTACATCTTTTCCCCCCTCAGGGCCCTAGGTATGCTCAGAGGGATCTGTATGTCTGGTTACACTAAGCCAAGGGCAGGCTATTTGGCTGTGTGATATAATTGAATGTAGATGAATGTCGCACACAGTTCTGTATATTTATTCAGGATTTGTACGATATGTGTGCTGCTCTGTATTAATGCCTGCCAAGCATTTGTAATAAACTATGAAAAAAGGCCTAACACCACATAGGCTGCTAGGACTACAGTGCGCACTACTTGGTCTGAATTATAAACATTCATGCAAAACTTTTTCGATTCATCAGCTTTATATTTAATATATTTTCAAATGTTGAACCAACACTTCGATCAGGTATTCATTTCAACAAATCATATTTCACTTGCAATATACATTTCTGTTTGTATTTCATGAACAACCACCCAATGCATTTCGGGACGTTCTTGTCCCTTCGTCAGGGGTTCCAGTTGTAAACTGAAAAAACAAGGAAACAATATATAAACGATGCCATATCACATGTTTAAAATTATATAACCCTATCAAACATTAAGCAGTGTATTATTACCATTCCTTCATTATACATATAGCATTGGTGCTATTTCATTAAAAATCAACACAGTCATTAATAAAAAAGTGAATACATGAGTACAAAATCGCTATCTATTGTAAATGGCAAGTACATTGACGTTCAATCATGGAACCTATACAAAACTGATTTGTAAAGCTTTTATCAGTGTGTCCTTACTTGTATGCCTAGCAAAGATATGAAAAAACCTCTATCTACGTAAGGAGATGTAAATAAACCGATAATTCAAGTTAGTGAACATTACACATGTGCGTTAAAAAATGCATGCTCACCTCAATAAAAGAAGACAAACGTCGTGGTTGAGTAACCATGAAATATTAATTATAGCCGACTCTGTTAAGAAACAAGTATATACTGTCAGCACCAACGAAGTATGTCACAAAACGTTATGTGTAGCCGATATATAAAAGGCTCACCTCTATCAAGACGAGGTTGTATCAATCGTCTCGAAGCGGTCTTAAGGTAGTCCGTTCCTACAGAAGTAGAGGTAACATCAGTACCTTTAAGAATATAACTTGTTTATGAAAACGAAGCGACTGACACACACGCTTACCTCTTAGAAAACGGAGACGCCAAAGTAATAACTAAGTAAGTATATTTTAGTAATTAATTTTAACTATTAATTTAATTTAACACTGTTTTTAATAAAGTCGATATTTTAATAAACTATATTTTTGTAAACGATATTTGTGACTCGATATTTTTGTACTTACCTGTTTGTAGATACAAACTCGATATTCTGTCTGTCGATATTTTGGCATCGATATTTTTGCTAGTAGATATTCTGTCCGTCGATATTATGTCAGTGATCCGGTTCAGGCATCCCTGAGTGTGTGTGATGTTTGTGGATGCACCCCAGGGAGTGTAATTCTTTGTCAGTGTATTCACAGGACATTATTTGCACCATTCTGTGTGTTTGACACTAGTGTTGAGTGGTGCAGGTGTGAGGTGGGTGGAGGAGGGGTATTTGCGAAGGGTTCAAGTTGTGATTGACAGTCATGGAGTGTGTCAATAGCCACTGTGTGTTGTGGCTGATGACATACACGTCAAGTAATTAGGTACAGATGTGTGGCTGATCACTATTTGACTTCAGTCACTTCATATCATCCTTGTGCTTCTGCATGGCTTGCACTGCTGACCGCGTGAGTTGTTGCACAGAGATCACTGTGGTTTGATTTCACTCACTGTGTCAGACATGTGTTATTTCTTGGCCTAAGGGTGTTGTGATCTGGTCCTTCTCTTGCATGTGATGTACAGATGCTTTGTGGTTGGCTCCTTGTGTTCCCATCACTGTCCACCTCACTTTTCTCTTGCCCATTTCTTGTCCTCCATTGCTGCTGCCATCTGGTTTGTGTATGTGGCTGTATGTCAGTGTGGGGTGTGTCTGGGTGTCTTGACAGGCATTGTGTACAATAAGGGTATTGTTCATATTCGGTGTGAGTGTTCATTTTGTGGTTGGACTCCGTTTGCTTGACATGAGTGAAGTGTGGGTGTGGGGAGTGGGGTTGCCTGGCCCTGTGCTTCTGCGCTGTGTCTGCCTCTTCAACCCCACCTGCTGTGACTGGCTCCCTGGTTGTTTGGTGTGTGGTGCAGGGTCTGGGTTTACCTTGCTGGTTAATTATGCAGGGAGAGCACAAAAGGGGCACACAGCATGTCCCCTAATGGGTTTGAGAGGCCTAGTGTGTGAAGGGTATAGTTGTGGCCCTGTGAAGCTTTGTGGACTGCCCATGCCTGGCGCCGACCCTGCCTGCTACATTGTGCACGTTTCCCTGGGTTTTCACCGCTGCTGTGACGTGATCGGGAGATTGCTGTGATTTCACGGTTAACGGGTGATCTGGATGTGGAGGGGTGATTTTGTGACAGGTAGGACATGTGTGGGTACACTTGTGGATGTGTTCCTGTCCCCAACAGAGTGTCTGGTGTGGACAGGAACTGTATATCAGGCCAGGAATTGTGTGTTTGGTTGTGTGCAGGGTTGTGTGATTGCGTACCTGCGGCGTTGTCCGTGACGGTGCATTACTTGCTAGTAGAGTATCAGGTACAGCACCAGGAAGACGTGTAGAGCTGGATCCATTGCGGTCCTGACTGGGTGGAGAGGACCGGGAGTCTGGTTAGGAGCCACACAGTTGCGTTTCCGCCGTCTCTGGGTGGGTGGTTGCTCTGCAGCTGTGTGGTGGGCTTTTTGGGGCATCCTGATTTGTATCGTGGTTGGGACATCATTTTGCACGGCGGTGAGTCTCTATTGGCTCCCACCGCTGCGGTGGTGGGCGCATTCTTATGGCAGTTCACGTCGCACTGCGGCGGATGGGAAAAGGGCTATGGTCGCCCATTGTAATATGGCGGGTGTGAGGACCGCTGCTGGTGTGCGGAAAATTACACTTTTGCGCCAGCACCGCAGTGGTGCATCCGCCCGCCATCCTAATGGGCCCCTAGATTTGTGCTTGATATAGTATTAAAGTCAATATTTGTATCTGTGTTATTTTTGTATTGCAATATTTATGTCCTTGATATTATGTCATAGAATCAGTACTCCGCTAGGGATGTGCAAGAGTAACTTCCCTGTATGCCTAGCTTGTCGTCCACCCGCTCTATTTAGAATCTGGCGAACCACCATGTTTTCGAGGTGGAGCCTTTGCTGGCTCTGTCAACAGACACCTTTGACCTTGACCTGACATTGGGCCATCAGTCAAAGTACATCAGACTATCCACCCTATTTAAGGCAGATATACATGCATACCTTTTCCTGTTTGGAACCACCACGGAAAGCCTGGCAATATCAAAGAAACAGAGGCAATCAAATAAATGACCCCAACACTGGAAGAAAATTCACAGCCTATCACGGACATTTGTATTTTGTTTTACAAAAATAACAAAAGTCTGGTATATCATCTAACAACAAACATGTTTGCAAGCAACTACAATATACATGGCGACTGCTAATTAAACCTTCAGTGTCTGCAACGGAGCCGCCACAACAGTGGATCTGTTGATGACATAGAGATAGCTGTCATCCTGGCTAAGATATTTAAATATAGCGGTTGCTCTTCCACAAGGGCAGCAGACACACCTCTCCTCTGCCCTGGGAGGGGGGACGGGGGGGGGTGGAGACGGACTGCCCCCCACACTCGAAAAAAGCTCAAGAGAACTTGCCAAGTCTTTCGGTAATAAAGGGTGGAAAGGTGGCATTATTTAACATCTCTGTAAGCCCTGCAGTGCATGACACGTGCTCTCTCCTGTGCTCCCTGCTGTGTATGGGGCAGGGGTTCAATGTATTTGTGGCTGGGGCTGATTGGTTTCTTAATTCTGATGTTTCTTCGCCCTGTGGGTGGCTAGTGTGTCTGTGTACTTTTCCCTCCTTAACATTTTTCCCATGTGTGCCTGTCTGATTCACACTGCTAATTACAGCATAATTAATCATATCAAAGGATACATCCATTATCAGCAATGAAAGCATATCAACACGTTCTAATCTGCCAGGCTATAATTATGCATCGAGTATCCTGACATTTACAAATGTTTAAATATCAAAAGTGAAAAAGAGCTGCTCTGCGTTGGGAAGATGCCTACCGTGGCAGACAACGAGAACAGATGTTATATTTTCCGATGATGCATGTGGGAATGTGATTTTAATGTACAGCCCCGGTAAACAGTGCAAGGAGACCCTTGGGCGGACAAAGGCGCGCTATGTAGATGAAACACAACACAACACAACACAAGGGAGGTGTTCTCCACACCTCCCGATGAGTCAAAAGCCTCGCTTGTCAGATACAATACTGACCACAGGAAGAAACCAACTTGAGGGTATGTCACAAAGTCTCTGTCACCGATTTAATATCTACAGGCTTCCATTAGAGCTAAAGAACCTCATAGAAATTATGCACACTCACAAGAACATATCTAAAGTTTGGAGGTTCAGTAACCACTCTGAACAGAACGGAGAACGTGATGTTTGTAGCTCACCTTAACCCCCTTGGAAGTTGGCAAGTTCCTGGCCTTGATGTATCCCGTATAAATGCTCTTCCAGGCCTATAACTCTACATATCCCCTACACCTTGCAATGCTTTGGCATAACTTGAAAATAAGGTAGCTCAGGGGGCCACTGCGCCTAATTCTAGAATGTGTGTGCAACATGCTCGTCACATCTCTCTAGATCTGACTAAGTGATACAATCTGTCATTTTACGAAAACAATCAAATACTCATCTTTAAGCTCAAGTGAAAGAAAACGTCAGGTAGTGACACAGCTTTGAGCTGCAAGTCTGTGGCAGTAAAAGCTACAAGAATGCTACATGACACTTTGGCTGGCTTCCACGTGGCTTTGTGTAGCTGAGCTGCCCTGCCCTTGTACATGTCCTGTACAGTGCTGTGCGTCGGCCCAGCCCCGTGAACTCTGTAAGTCCACTGAGGGTTCTCACTTTAAACTGAGTATGGGACACTACAGCTGGGCTCTAATGTTAAAGGGCATCCCAAAATGTACTACTGTTTATGTGAAGGACTGATGTCCCCTGAACCCACGCTAGATGAGCACTGACAGTGTGGCTGCATTAACTGTAATCAGAAGACAGCATTTTTTAATTGTACCTCAGAAGACAACCTTTTTTAATTGTACCTGTAGGTAATCTGCCTTTTTGTATGGTCACCCTGGATTTTTAGACTTTTCCTGGACCCTATATTTTTTGGGGCCTTAGAACTCTGTGTCCTTTACCTCTGCTAAGCAGTAGTAAAGTGTGCATGCTCCCTATTTAACCATGGGTGAATGGGCTTATCCTTGGTAGGTAACTTGCCTGTTGGTCCCTATGATGTAAAAAGTGCACTCAGGGCTCTGATATTAAATGAAATTTGTGGACTACAGCTCCTATTGTGCCATACACTATAGTGGCAGTGCACACATGGCTTCACGCCTACCCTGCGTAGCCTGACTGTTGCAGTTGAAACTCCACAGTGAGCCGTATTAAAATAACCCTTTTGACAGGTTAAAGCCCCCTTTAAATAATAGTAAGTCAATCCTATGTAGGTCTTGTCACCCACAAGGTATGGTGCATGCTATTTAAAAATGGGACATGTAGAAAATGAATGTTAACATGCCCCTACAGAGACAAGACCCTAATAGCTATTTTCACTGTGGCAGGCCGAGCTGCCTATGTAGGAAACAAGAGCACAGATATTGATACTAACACTGGTAACTTGAGAAATGAACAGAGGCCTTCACAGCCAAATTTGGTCTAAGCCAAGAGAAATATCACTTGCAGTTCAGAGATAGGCAAAAGCCGGCACACCAATCTTGGTTGGACAGTTTGTGGATAATGCAGGCCCAAACGCAGGAGTACGTCTGCCCTATGACCATAGTATCCTAGAATGGAAATGGGGCGCATGCCCAAAGGAAGGTCATTGCCAGTTCCCAGATGACCGCTGACTGCATCCTTGGCAATGAGCTCCCACTGGCCAGAGAAGAGCTGGGAGAGGCAGCCTCCTGGGGTACCCTGAACGCACAGATGTATGTGAGTACCATCCCTAAACGAAGGGTAAAGATGCCCAAATGAAAATTAAGGAGTAGATGGTGGGCGCTATCCACAGCAGGAGGACCAGAGAGTCAGGAGTTACCTGCTGTGTGAGGAGAGCACCCCAAGACTGCCCCTGGTGAGACCATTTCTGACCAGGATGTGCTGCCTGCGCTGTCTTAGACAGAGGCAGGTCCCTACATGACGCCACTTATGATGGGGACTGCGTCCACGCAGCTAGTCCTGGACTGCCAGGGACACGTTGAATTTGGGGTATAGCCCTTGAGCAGAGGAGCCAGTCCCTCATGGTGTCACCCTGAGATGGAAGAAGTAAGAGTGGACGGAGGGTGTCTGCAACCTCAAGTTGTAGCCCCCACTTGGTGAATAGTATGAGACCAAATGGACCTCAGAACCAAGTGCGGACTCTTTTTGACAGGTTAAAGCCTCCATTTTAAGTTTTAGTAAGTCACCCCTGTGAATGACTAGTATCATGATGCATGATATTTAGACATGGTACATGTAAAAAATTAATGCTACTATGTTTCTACAGTGACAAAGCCCTCAGCTTCCATAAAACCCCCCGAAAAAGTGTCTTTTTGAAAAAGAGACCTGCTCCAAGAAACCCCCAAATTAAAAAATAAATCAAAGTAAAAAGCATTCGTTTTTTATAAACCAAAACTGATTTCCATAAAAAAAAGCTCCATTCTAAACCAATTTGGGAAAGGTGTTGGATACTAAAGGGGTGACATTTATTATTCTCACACCAATCTCAGCCAATGTGAAGAAGGTGTTGAACACTAAAAGGGTACCATTTACTATTCCCACTCCAACCTAAACCAATTTCGGGAGGTGTTGGACACTAAAGGGGTGACATTTACTATTCCCACTTCAATCTAACCATAATGGAAAGTGTTGGCGACTAAAGAGTTGAAATTTACAACATCTACTTCAAAATAAAAGATTTAACAAAACATATTACAACATAGAAATATTACATACATAATTAATACTCCACATTCTCACTTTTTTATATAAAACTAACTTAAATGTTATCTAAAAACACACAAATCTTAACTACAAACTGCTATATACATATTTATGTTTCATATTATAAAATTACAATTTTAATTACTATTAAAAATAATATATTGTACAAAATAATTACTAGCAGTCAAAAACTAAAAATAAATTCCTAACACAAAATTAACTATCATATATTAAAAACATATTTATATAACTTTTATATTTAAAAAATAAAATAACTTAACATTTAAATTCCTTTTTTATTTAAAAAATAATCAAGTTCATGCAATTGAAAGGTTTTAAAAAAATGTAATATGTTTAATTTTAACATAATTTTTTTTTAATATTCAATGCCATACATTTAAAAAAATTTTTTTAACATTTTATAGTATTACATTTCTTTTTTATTAAATAAAATATTTAATACCATTAATAAATATTATAATTAACATCAAATTACAAGATATTAAAAATATGAATATAACAAAATAAATATAAAACATCTGAATTATTAAATGTGCATTTCCATTAAAATTATTACCTTACAATTTAAATTTAAAACATACATTGAGTAATACTCCCTTGTCCCCTAAAAACCCACATCCTGCTTCTAAACAAAAATTCAACAATTAATTATATACATTAAGATAACTAACAATAATAATAATTAAAAAAATGTCATAAGTATAATATCTTAGCAAAAACACTGATAAAAAAGTAATAAACACATACAATTAAACGCACTACAAAACAATACATACTAATTAACACTTAAAAACAATATTATATACAGCGATATTTTTTACACTGATACTTTTTACAGAAATAATAAAGACAGCGCTATAAACAATATTTCTACCTTCAATTTTCCTGTCCCCGATATTTTTGATATCCCTATATTCTTGAAGTGATATTTTTGTATTATAATATTTTTCCAATATTGTGTCTACGCACTCTCACCCCTGCTGTCACATACCAACAGCCCGCTCACCAGCATGGAGAAGCTAAACCAGGGGCGGCTCCTCCGCTATGGCAGAGGACAGTCACCTCACTGTTTTCTCGAAGTTCAAAAAGCAGAAATATAAAATGGTAATAACTTTCAGTTATTACCATTTTTTATGAGTGGGCAGTGCTGCTCTGCTCTCCAAGCAGGGCAATGGAGGAGTTGTTTGCCCACTCCTAAAATTGCGTGGTGACTGTTTGGTTAGCCCTTTCGGGCAGCCCACACCAGACATGCGCACTTTGACCTTCTCCATGCAGGCTGCATTGCAGCCTGCATGGAGAACATGCCCACCTCATAAGCCCCTGGCTAGGCGCCTTCCTGGTCAATCAAAATGCTGCATGCAGCATTGTGATTGGCTTAGGGAGGCAGTCTGGCTACCTACTTCCTGTTCCTGTCGGATGCAGGAAAGCAAGAGCCGAGAAGACGGGGGACCCGGCCTTTAGGTAAGTTAAAAAATATTTTTTATTAAACCCCCCGTGTGACCTCCCCCGCAAATGACCGCCCTGGAAGCCAGCCCGAGTACTTACCATTGGCTGACATTAATCTAAGCATTCCATCCATCACTTTTTGTATACTTTTGTGTATAATTGTATTCACTAGCAGCAGTAAGAGCCCCAGATTTCTTTTCACACAAGGCGCTGTACTAGCAAAGGCCTGCTCCGCCTGCACTCAATGGCATATACATGAGTTCCTCCATGATGACAGTGCTCCTCCACGTTTCAGCGGCTGGCACTTCTCTGACCACCTTGAGGATCAGGCCGCACAAGCCAATTCTGGCCTTCCCAAGTGCCTATGATCAGATCTCTTAATGGTATGCAGTCCACCAGTTATGCCATCCACTGCCAATCACAGGACACATTGGCAGGTACCGAATAAGGACACAGCACCGCTGTCAGTCGGGGGCAAGGATAATGATGCAATGTCATGGCATAAGCTAGATCACAGTCTTAATAGTAATTATAACAGACTTGATAGGGTTAGGCATCAGTACGTAAAACCCCCCACAAAGTTAATTCATGCACCACCACGTAGGAATGGTGCTTATATAGTTGTAAATGTATTTATGTGTAGGGACGTTGAAGGAAGTGACCTGATTAGGGCCACCCGGATCACTCGCAACCACATCTCAGCCTTACAAACAAATGAAGAGTTGGTCAGACAGTAGAGATTGCAAAATAAGTATATTTATTCAGGTACATTCGAGCGGAGTCCAGTCTGACCAGCCTCCTGGGATTGCGGCAGAGGGACTGACCTCAGCAAGCATACTGATACATTATGTACAGTTTAGAACCAATGATGACATACCCAAACTGGAAATTTCCAGCTCGAGCCAGCTACACAAAAAAAGTACAGAAGGGTAAGTTTCGATCCTGAGACCGGGCACACACTACCTCTGCGCCAAGGTCATTCTGCCTGCGCCCATCGCTGGACCAGTGGGGTCAGGCCTCTATCTAGTGGGAAAGGTATGCACTAACAAGACAGTGTATTCATTAGTTTAACGAGGCCCAACCTTGAAGAAAACAAAATTTACCACGCTGTCTCTAGCGGAGACGGAGAAAAGTTAGTTTTGATTATGGCTCAAAATGGTGCTGCAAATGCTAACTTAGCAAAGCAACATGTAACAACACAACAAAGGCATTTTATTTTATTCAAACAGACCCTCCTTTTAGCATTTGCTAAACAATTTTTCACGGTGGGTGAAGAGGACATTATTTTTCATATAAGCAAGAGGACATCAATACTCGGAGCAATCCACATTCTCATTATCAGGGATAGAAATTGCAAGGGAAAATGTGGGCTCAAAGATGCCCTTGTCAATCTCCATCATTTCTTGAACTACCTTCTACAACATAATTACTGTACTTGTGTCATGAACTGGTATCTTTGGCTTGTGGGTGAGAGCACACAATAGGAACAACAAGTTGGGAGACAATTTATACGGAGACAACCTGTAAAAATAATACCAATAATTGCAAATAGAAAGACGAGCATCTTCCAATACTGGTATTGGCTGATCCTCAGTAACATTACGAGCCTGGAAAGATTGGAAATACTCGGACGTGTTAAACCCCTGGAAATCAGCCATTTCAATTTGAAGCCATGTCTCATTCTTTACACTTGTGTATGCGTTTATACAGGACCTTAAAAACAATTTCCTGCCTGTCCTACAGAAGGAACCCTGTGATGGAAATGTACATTCTGTCCAAGAGTGCGAGAATCAGCATGTGTCCTATCCAGAGTAGAGAACTGGGGATGATGAGGTACCATACTGAGCAATTCAAACCAACCCTCACAATTGCAATTGTATGACAGTGGCATGGACAACACATTATTAACTTTATGAGTCACTGAGGGAAGCAAGCCACAAACCCAGTAATTAGTGGTGTTGGACACATTATGATCTTGGTGCAACATTTGTATAAAAGCATTCTCGGTGTAAGAAAACCTATGTGTTGCCTTTTGTGGAGCCAAAGTGACAAAAACGTGTTCAGGGGAAGGGGGTGTTGTACCAACCAAAGAATGTACAGGATGCTTTTCATCCGGAAACCAGGATATTCCCAATACAATTATTAGTGCAACTGCAACTATTGATACAAAAACTATTTTACTTTTTGTGGACCAACCCCGCACTGGACATGGAGTTGCAAATGGCTGTTCTTCCTTAGTAATAGGCCGACCAAACGGATACATTATGATGGAAAAAGAAAAGGGGGGGGGCGTAGCAAAAGTAATAACAAAGGCAATTGTTCACAGTGTCTGTCTGAGCCTCACTGGTACAGGCTCCTATTGGCGCTCTTGAGCACCAGCGGTGGTGCTTCTCAGTCCTAGCTCTCGAAGAATCCCACACTGAGCAGGATAACGCATTTCTCTTCAGAAGGGAACATTCAATTTATCCTGTCCACTATCAGAACAGTGCACCAATCTCACCTCACCTTAAACTAACACCGTTGGTACTACAGCAGAGTACGCCCTCACTTGCACAGTCCATCCCTGACTAATTTGACTTCTCCTTTGGTGCACTGCTCCATCGTCAAGGGAGCATATTGTACCTAGTGACTCTATACACAGAGTGGTCGGTGAAAAAGGGCTCAAGCACAGAGGGGTTAGTGGAAAAGGGCTCCTTAATGGCTCTGATCTCTGAAGGAACTGCTGCATTTAGCACTTCATTATTTTCGGCATCCATTTGGGTGCACATGAGCTTGGCATTGGAAAAAGGAACGAATTGTGGAACTCTCTCACACTCCGAGTCCCCAATACCATCCCTCACCCATTGATTGTAGGATAAGGGTAGGGGTACCTAGTGCCAGTGAGAGGAGTGGATCCAGTTTTTTCAGCCAGCGACCTTCACAGCAGTACGTGTAGAAAGGAGGACCTGATCCAGGCCCCTCCACCAAGGCTCCAGGCTCGTCTTCCGCTGAAGATTCTTGGTGAGGACCCAGTCCCCAGGTTGAATATCGTGTCCAGGACCCTCAGGTACTGCGGAAAGTGTGTCCGGTGAATAGAATGCAAATTTTCAGTTAACTGATAGAGATAATCTGTAAATAATGGATACTCATTTTCAGAATATCTACATGGGACGCCCCAGACATTTGCCGGGGGTCCGAACATGACTTCGTAGGGTGACAATCCTGTTCTAGAGTGTGCTGTTGTTCTCCCTGACAAAAGAGCTAATGGTAAAGCATATGGCCACTGTAACCCTGTCGTCTCCTGTAACTTTGCCAACATCAGTTTCAGAGTACCATTGTACTTTTTAACCAAACCTGCTGACTACGGGTGGTATGCAGCGTGAAACTTCTGTTTTATGTGCAAACTATCACACATTAAGTGTATGACCTTTCCATTAAAGTGGCTTCTTTTATCACTCCAGGTCAAATGGGGCAAACCAAAGCAAGGAAATAACTCCTTCAGGAGTATCTTTGCCATCACAAGGGCTGTATTTTCTTTAGTGGGGTAAGCCTCAACCCATTTACTGAATGCACAGGAAACCACCAACACGTACTTCAAGTTATTGACCCTATCTAATTCTATATATTCAAGCTAGAGGACCTCAAAGGGGAATGTAGGCAGTGCAGAATTACCGGGTGGTGTAGCTGTACCTTTCCCAGGGTTGCGCATCATGCACACTATGCAGTACTTCACTAAATGGGTAGCAGTCGTGGATATTTTATCATTCTGCCATACAGGGTCTAACAGCCTGCAAATACCCTTAGCACTAATATGGGCTGGGTCATGAGCCATCGTGACTACAGGAAGAACATATAAATCTGGAAACATCAATCTCTGCTTCCCTGACTTGTCACTCCAACATCCCTCATCATTCATGTTTGCTGTACTTTCTTGCCACACTGCTAATTCCTCTTCTGTGGCGTCACTCTGTATCTCCTTCACATTTTCAAGTGTATCCTCAATCATGGAAAACTCTAGCACCCACCTGGCGGGACCTGCTACAAACATTCTTTTCATCTTTGTTCAGGCTGTTTCCTTAGCTGTCTGATCTGCAAAAGCGTTCTCTTTTCTCACATCATCAATAACTTTCTTATGGGTGCTGCACTTCATTATGGGCAATTTTTTAGGAAGTGTCAAAGCGGACAGAAGCCTATATATCAGAGGACCATGCTGAATGCGTGTCCCATGGGAAGTAAGGAACCCTCTCTCTGCTCAGAGCCGCCCACAATTATGGGAGACCCCGACGGCGTACTGGCTGTCAGTATAAATATTAACAACCAGTCCCTCACTCAAATCGCAGGCTTGAATTAGGGAAACTAACTCAGCTGCTTGGACGGACTGATAGGGAACTCGTGAAGTCTCAACTACTGTGCGCAGCCTAGTGAATGCATATGCTGCAGTGATGGTGCCATCTGATAATTTGAAACAAGAGCCATCGACATATAGTTCCCCTTGGGGGTGAGATAAGGGAACATAAGTCAGGTCTACCCGTCCTTTCGTCTCTTCTTCCGTCTGGAACATACAATTGTGTATGTTAATCTCCTCATTCTCAGAGGGGAGGGGTAGTAGTGTGACTGGATTCAGAGTGGCACAGAGTTTGATCGTAATGTGCTTTTGAAAAAGAGTTAGTTCGTAGCCTGTCAGATGTGCACTGGTGATGTAGTGCTTCTTTGTCTAATTCAAAAGTGTGTCCACAGCACGGGGTACCATAACTGTGAGGTCAGTATCAAGTACGAGTCCCACCGATTGTCGTATTGAGACAGCCATGGCCGCGACCGCGACCGCTCTTAGATAGCTCAGAAGGGCTCGCGTAACAGGGTCAAGCACAGCAGAGAAATAAGCACATGGCTGTTGCTTATCTCCACATTTTTGGGTTAGAACAGAAAGCGCACAACCAGCCGTCTCGTGTACTTACAGCACGAACGGCTTGGCATAGTTAGGTGTACCAAGCACAGGAGCCAAGCAAAGTGCCATCTTTAATTGCTCAAAAGACAGCTGACATTCAGGCGTCCAATGCAGGGGTTCATGCACATCTTTAGTGGTTAGTGCACGCAGGGGTTTTGTTAGTAGGGAATAGTTTGGGATCCATTGGCAACAATAGGAAGTAATGCCAATAAAAGCGCGCTCATATTTCTGAGTTCCCGGAGTGGGCATTTTTACAATGCCACTGATGGCCTCAGGGATCAATCTCCTACCCTCCTTCCACAGTAGGTGACCTTTGTAGGTGTGACCTCCTGTCGACAATACTGAAATTTGGAAAGGGATACTTTAAGGCCATGCTGGGCTAAATCTAGCAGCAATTTAACTGTACTGTCCCTGCAACCTTGTTCTGTATCTGAGGCAATGAGTAAGTCATCAACATACTGAAGCAATACTTTACCTGAAGGGAGCCATAAGGAGTCCAGCGGTCTATGCCTTACTATGAATACTGGAACTCTCGGTATAGCCTTGAGGAGCGCAATAGAATCTAAAACTTCTACCAGCTAGGGTGAACCCAAAAAGATGCTTGCTGTCAGAATGAAAGGGAATACAGAAGAACATATTTTTCAAGTCAACAACAGAAAAGAATTTAGCAGAGGAAGGAATCATGGTCAAGAGAGTAGTAATGTCAGGGGGCGTGGCTAAGCAAGCCACGATGGCGGTTGTGTCCCGCTGAGGCTCCGCGATCGGGCCAGCATCCTACCCGGTTCCCGAGGTCGCCTAGATCCGCACACACCGGAACCTGTAGTCAGACCTTACCCGGCACCCGGAGCGATCCTGTAGTCCCCTGCAATCTACAGTTCAGCAGCAGGAAAGGCAATAACTCCACCGGAGCCGTACACCGGGTCGCAAGATGGCACCTGCGATCCCATGACTCCGCGGCTACAGCCTCAGCCGGACATCAGGGCATAGCAACTACCAGCTGCCACATCTGTGAAGACCGCGAGACCGGTGGGGCCCCACTACCAGGAAGCCCTTCTGCGACGGACCCATCTACATCGGCGATACGAGGTCCCGGTTAGGTGCGAACCCGCCATTTTGACCGGGACGAACTGCCGCCTTCCCGAGCAAAGTCTTGGTGCAGGCGATCAACACAGCGGCACCACAACACAAGGGAACGCCTGTTCACAGACGCCAAGACCTGGGGGCCACCAGCACCCATCGTGTCACCAACATCCTCCCGGGGGACTCTGAAAAATCGGCCCACCTGACCCCAAGATGGCGCCCGTGGAGTGGCGCGGGTGAAGGAGCGAACACTGCAGCCCCCAGGAAGCGCTTACGAAACTGCCGACTGAAGGTGAGCCGGGCTCCTCAATATCAGCAGCGCTTCCTTGGTTGGGCGGCCCTTGTGAGACCTCACTACTGAACTGCATACCCCCTCCCCTGAATGCAGCAGGAATTGCCTGACCTCAACCTGGAGGGGTGACAGCTCTCCCTGCTTCCTCTATCGGACCACCCTCAACACTGGAACACAGGGCCGGGCCCCTGCCCTGCCTACAGGCTACACATTACTTGGGGGCCCTGGTGTGCACCGATCAGCCCCTTGCTCCATTTACCTGGAAAGGAGACCCGCTGGGCGGCACACTCCTCACTGCATCTGACGCTGCGCAGTATCCCCTGTGATTGTCACCATGGGGAAACCGAAGGTGCCGCAGACACCCACTGTGCCGGAAACTGCTCCAGAAAATATGCCCCACACGCGGGCATGGTCGCAAACTAATGCGTCGCAGGCTGACCTAACTGGATCAAGTGCTAGCGGCCATCGAATTATCCCGATTGTCCATGGAGGAGCGACTAGGCACCCTGGCAACTGATATCAGCCTAATCCGTGACGACCACCGGAAACTCGCGGATAAAGTAAAAGATGGAGAGAAGACGCTAGCCGACCTACAACCCATGGTTAAAATGCATCAAACCACGCTACAGGAGGTCCTTCACCGCATGGCTGTCATAGAAGAGCGCGCAGACGATTTGGAAGGACGGTCGAGACGCTGTAACATTCGTGTGCTGGGTCTGCCAGAGGGAATTGAAGGTTCGAACCCCCTGGACTATATGGAGACATGGGTAAAATCTTTTACCCCAGCTACAGACCGGACTGCATTCTTCTCCATCAAACTCGCCCACAGGGTCCCGGCCCGAAGACCGCCGCCAGGATTTGCCCCGAGACCAATGCTTGCAAAGTTCCTATACTTCCGCGACCGGGACGCAGTGCTCCGAGCGGCCCGAGTGGCAGGTCCCCTACAAGTGGAGAACAAGCAAATAATGGTTTTCCCAGACTATGCACGCGCAGTTCAACAACAGAGGTCCTCCTTCCTCGATGTAAAGAGGCGGCTTCGCACGAACAATGTTCAATACTCCTTGCTGTATCCAGCTCGCCTCAAGGTCCTACACAAGGGTTCCGCCATCTTCTTCGCCACCGCCGAGGAGGCACAGTACTGAGCGGACCAGCACTGCCCATTACAGTCCAGAGCGGAGACCCAGCGCAACTCCAGCCCCAAGCCACCACGATCGCCCCTCACACAGGGCATTGATCGACCCCCACACATATTCACGTCGGAGGGGGAAAACGACAGCGACGGCACATTGTCCGGCGGGGGCTGCATCACACCCCCCCTGGTCATCCTAGATGGACAACTGGGTGCCTCTTCGATGTGAGCACACCCCACGGACATTATCACGGGTGCCTGGTTCACACTGGACTCCCTTTGCATCGTGCGTGCACTATCATTACAATATTCTGGCTCTAACGCGACATTCACTGATCCGCCAAAGGCCCGATCCGCGCGTGGTCTCGTGCACACACACACTGCCACCCCCGCAGATTCTTCTCACACTTTTCCCCTTGTAGGGAATTAGTTTGGACATATCGCCACCAGCGACGTGTCCTATGTATTGGGACTGTTTCCCGGCCCTAGTGCCGTCAGTTCTGACCCTGGTTCAGTTTTGTCCCACCCCCCTCATAGCATGGTAGGAGTCAGGGCACATGACGCGCATTAGACAGCACTATGGCAGCTCATATGGGTGCCTCCCCCACCAGGAGGGCTACTGGGTCTGGGACCTCGACAGTTACATGCCCCCCCGGAGGGCCATAACAATGACACAGAATAATGGCAACACAACAGTCGGACATTAATATCCTTACACTTAATGTCAGGGGGTCTACATACACTGAGGAAGCGCTACACCGTATACTCATACATAAAACGCCAAAACCCCAGGATCACATTCCTCCAGGAATCCCACCTCACTAGCACTGAAGTGGGCAAACTGCAGGCTAAATGGCGCGGCACAGTCTGTGCCACGACTTATTCAGCATATGCACGCGGCACCCTGATCTGAGTTAGGCCAGGGACTCCCTTCCGAGAACTCAGACGGGTAGTGGACAAAGAAGGCAGATACGCTTTATTAGAAGGGCTCCTAGATGGCCAAGCAGTCCTCTTAGGTAGCATATACGCCCCCAACCTGGAACAGGACACATTTTGGGACCATCTTACGGGGATCCTAGCTCAATTCACCACTATGCCCTGGATCTTGGGAGGGGATTATAATTGTACACTTGACATTGCCCTGGACCACTAACACCCCCCACTCTTGCGCTCCCCTGCCCCCAAGTAAACGGAGAAGTTTCGGGCCTGGACCTCACACTGGGCTCTCACAGATGTATGGCGACTCCATCACCCACACACCTGAATATATTCATTTCACTCCATCCCACATAACTTACGGGTACGCCTGGACAGATTCCTCTGCTCTGTGCCGATCCTCCCCAAGATTTTATCCACGGATTATATGGGCAGGATCGTCTCGGACCATGATGCTCATATACTACGACTAAGCTGGCGACCCCCACACTCCCCGGTCCCCACCTGGCGGCTGCCCCGTGATTGCCTAACTGACCAGGTCTTTAAGCATGACCAAGCGCAAAGCATACAAGACTTCTTCACCCACAATGCAGGCACGGCCTCATCGGTGTTAGTGGAATGGGACGCGTTCAAAGTAGTGGCTCGTGGAGATTGTATTAAGCAAATAACGGGGGTTCGAAGGACCTTAGAGCAGGCACACACAAAAGCGGAACAGCACCCCACCACAACCACTAAACAAGACGACCTCTCCAAGGAACAGGCGACACTCGCGGCTAAGGCCAAAACAGCCTACCAAGCGGCCTGTGTTGACCGTCATAAATATAACTTCAGGACTTATGCCACCCGGATTCATAAAGAAAGAGATAAAATGGGCACGATGCTCACCTGGCTACCACGGCAGGACACAGACGTTAAACCGATTACTGAAATTATCAACCTCAGAGGCACCCTGGTGCGCTCCCAGGACGAGATCCTTTTAGAGTTCCAACACTATTATGAGAAGGTATACAGCACTCCGACCCCACCCTCACAGTCCTTAATAGACCACTTCCTCGATCCTCTAACGCTGCCTACAATCACGAACTCAGATAAGCTAGCACTAGACACAGCGATATTGTCCACTGATATCACCCAAGCGCTACATGCCCTATCCCGTAACAAGGCACCAGGACTAGACGGACTCCCACTGGAGTATTACACAGCCTTTTCTTCCCTATTAGTCCCACGGCTGACACTAGTGTTTGCGATGGCCCTCGAACAAGGGATTTTACCCAAATCCCTTAGGGAATCTGTAATTGTAACCTTTCTGAAACCGCATCGAGACCCACAACTCATGGCATCGTATCGTCCCATTACACTTCTCTCCACCGACTGTAAGATTCTTGGGAAAATATTAGCCGATAGATATATACAAATAATACGCCCCCTGGTTCACCCGGACCAATGCGGGTTCTACCCCGGCAGAAACACGTCCCAGATCGTCGCATCTTTCACGTGCAGGATCAGGTGAAAGACACGCACCCCCATTCAGCCTGTCTCATTCTAGACCTTGAGAAGGCTTTCGACACCCTCACCTGGCAGCATCTATTTTCTGTCTTACACCGCATTAACATCGGTCCTGTTCTTCTGGCGTGCACACGACTATTATACACAGGACTTACCACACGGGTCCAAATAGGGAGACGCATTTCCACGGACTTTGAGGTCCGAAAGGGCACGAGGCAAGGTTTTCCCCTCTCACCCCTCCTTTTCGCCCTCGCGGTCGAACCACTGGCTATAAGATTGCGACAAGAGGGAATACAATGGGGCATCCCAATCGGGGACGTCACTCATTGCGTCTCCATGTACGCTGACGACCTCTTAATATATATGGGACATCACAGATGACCTGACTCCTATATGGACGACGCTCACTGAATTTGCGGACGCCTCCGGACTCAAAGTAAATTGGGACAAATCCACGGTGTACCCATTCCATCCGAACTTACCCCCTCGCGACATATGGATGGGGACTCAGAGGGTGTCCTGGAGTACGGAGGCTCCCCGGTACCTTGGGATCCACCTTTACCATTCCCCTGCCAATATTTTTGAGGGCAACCATTGCAGGGCTTCTTGCTGGCATTAGAGCAGCAGTCAGATTTTGGAACAGACTCCCGCTGGCCCCGATCGGCCGAGTGGCTTTGGCTAAAATGATAATGCTCCCCCGGCTATTATACCACTTCACGAACCTACCGGTGATCCCACCCAAAACCTTCTTTCGCGACCTTAACTCCCTTCTTGGCACTCTCATTTGGGGGTCGGGCAGACACAGAATAGCACTGAAGACACTACAATTGTCTACCACTCAGGGAGGCCTAGGAGCCCCATCCTTTGAGTCTTATTTTTTGGCGGCACTACTTCAATGGCTGTCTTACTGGACGGCGGGCCGACACACGAGTGAGACACACACCCTGACGGGCAGCGTTCCCACTCCGGAACTCACCCGTCTCCTCCTCCCTGGCACTAAGCTGCGGTGTACTTACCCCTTACAGGTAACGGTGGCGCGCCAATGCATGATGCGAGTTCACCGCATGTCGCCCGGGACGCCCCCATACTCCCCATTGTTCCCACTGGTTGGCTGGCCTAGGCACAAAACACACTATACGGCCAACGTGCTAATGACGTGGACAGAGTCCCTCTTTGAAGATGGGCAGATTAAACCATTCCAACGCCTTGTGGACGAGTACGGTCTCCCCCCTGTCAGTTCCAGCAGTATCGCCAACTTCTCGAATACTTTCGCCCCATCACAACCTCCAGGCCGGGGAACCAAACACACACCCGGTCATACATACAATCTTACACATGGGGGTTGGGCGACATTTAATCACCTGGCTGTACAGTGCGCTTCATGAACTTGCAAATACACCCCTAACGACTTTGTGTACCACCTGGGAGGATGAAATCGGACGTCCAGTACATGAGACGGAATTGGCCAGGGCTCTTGAATTTCCGAAAAAGGTGTCCAGGAATGCCCGATTTAAAAATATACAATTTTATATACTCCACAGGGCGTATCTGACACCGACGCGCTTGCAAAAATTCTACCCCGACAATCAGTTCCTCTGTCCCAGATGCCATTCCCCAGAGGCTGACTTTCACCACATGTTCTGGAGTTGTCCCACTCTTCGGTCCTTATAGCAAACGGTCCATGACACTCTCAGAGACCTCATGGGACTCACAACGCTGGACACCTGGGAAGCTAGCGCGTTGGGCATATTCAGAATAAAGAAACACCTTAAAGCACACAAGCGTTTCATCTCACTAGCACTATTACTAGCCAAAAGTAGTATAGCCATGCACTGGCGATCCCCCCCGGACCCCTCTTTAGTGGCATGGGTAGGAGAGGTATATAAGTGGGTGGCTGCGGAGGAGGATGCACTGCGCGAAGATGAGGTCAAGGGAACCCGTAAACACCCCATCTCCATGGAGTGGGCCATACTGTTACACCGCTTTAAACAATCAACACGCGGTGAGGAGCCAGATGCCGGCCCGTCCAACCCCACTACCCCCATCCACCAACGCAGGCACAACTGCAGACCTCGAGCGTTGCTGACAGATGCACCCCACATCCTGTCGTACTAGAAAATTCAACCCCGCTACTAGCCCAATGTAGCCCCTCCCCACAAGGCAC
Organism: Lissotriton helveticus; assembly: GCF_964261635.1. NCBI lineage: Eukaryota > Metazoa > Chordata > Amphibia > Caudata > Salamandridae > Lissotriton > Lissotriton helveticus. The sequence goes on from NC_136072.1 coordinate 796,107,442, forward strand.
TGGTCTGCTGCTTCACAACTCAACGAGACATACACCACCCAGACCCGTATCATGTCTCCTACACCCACACTTTGTACTCACATGCACCTCTCCCCAGTTTACGCCCCAGTTTCAAGTACTACCGTTACATAAAGCCTACAGATCCTGTTTCACATGTCACTGATGGCATACTGGACTAATATAAATGCAGTATCTTTCATTGCTTCTATATCTTGATACATGATTTGTAATGATCCAATTACGAAATGCCAATAAAAACAAGTTTTAAAAAAAAAGAGAGTAGTAATGTCAGGAACTACCGGAAACTCGGGAATTACAATTTTATTAACTGAGCGCAAATCAATCACAAAACGATAAACATCTGCATTGTCATCAGAGGAACCCAAAAGTGTCCTCTTGAGGATGGGAAGAATAGGGCTATTGCAAACATTAGCAGCTGTCTCCTCAACCACTCCCTTCTTAATCAAGCCCTGCACTATCAGCAGTAAAGCTCGCTCACCCACCTGCGGTAATTTATACTGAGGGATGCGAGGCAAAATAGCATTGTCTTTAACAGTGATGGAAATTGGCGGTATCTGTATCAGACCCACATCTGTGTTGCCCATAGCTCACAGAGTGGATGGCACATCTTTAAATTCACTGAGAAGGGGCGCATCTTTGGACAGACACTGTTTAGAGCGTACCACATCCAGACCAATTGTAAAATAAACACCTTCGGAGGAACAATCAATCGTGGCATGCAGCTTCTTCAGCAAACCCAAGCACATTACATTTTCTTGGCAGTTGGATGTCAACAAGAACAGTGAGTCCACAGTGAAAGGCCCGATAGTCAAGGCAAGGGGTTTCAAAATGGGGCTCACCTTGTACACCTGAAAAACCTACCGAAACATTATAATGGCCAGACACAGCCGCTCCCAGAACCAAGGAACGAGAAATAGAACTATTTGTTGCACATGTATAAACCAAAAACTCCTTCACCGAACCATGCACATCCATACTTACATACGGACCGCATTGATCTACAGGTATTGGAACTGGTCCCTCACTCTGTCCCTGGCTATCCTAGCTGTGACACATCCCTGTCACCTCATCCATTGAATAATCATCATGATAATACTGCCTTCCTCTGGGGTCATCAAAATAATTTTGGTCAGAGCGACACTGTGAGGCCTCAGCATTTTGAACTCTGTCCTGTCCACCAGCCCCACAGCCCTGCCCACGATAAACCCGACCTCCAGGAGCCGCAACCTTTTGCAATAGCATCGGTCACTCACTACGCCAGTGTCCCTCCTCTTTACAGTACGCACACTGGTTTGGCCTTAAAGTTATGGAGCTTGCGGGTCTGCTAGTGTGTGGACGCTGTTGTGTCGGGCCACCACGCCCACTACAATTCCCCATGGAAGCCTGCCGCAACACCTTCATCTTCAACTCCTTATGCTTCTTTTCAGACCACTCCTTATCCTCATTTTCCCTATGCTCATAATATTGTGCCATATTCAGAATAACGCGAGGGGAAGAGGTGGACCAGGTGTTTTCGGAGGCCTGCAAGCGTATCGCAATCTTGGGGAGCAAATTAGAGACAAATCTATTAACAAATAGTCTTACACCACCTTCAATCGAAAGGTCTTGTCCACTATAGTCAAGAAACACCCCTTCAAACGGAGTAAAAAAATCAGAGTCACTCTCATCTTTCTTCAGACGGCAAGCCGATAATTGATTCCAATTAACCTTTATGGGAGGGATAAGAGAATGAATATACATGATGATGCGGCCAGGCAAGGCGAGTATCTCTGCCCTAGGCTTGTCACCTGTCTTTCTATCCTGAGCCCAGACTTTCATTTGATCCCACATACCACCCAGTTCGACGGCATGATCCTGTGTATGTGCCTGTCGCCAAATATCGACCGGGACTAGTAAACCAAAAAACATTTCAATATCTGCAAGTGTCATCACCGTAGAAAAGACAGCTTCAGTCAATTCTTCATAAGCCATTGGATTTTTTCCAGGAGCAGGTAACTGTGTTTTAAAAATCAAAACCTCACTCCTCTTCCAAGGAGTATAGACCTATTATTCTTGGAAACGGGCCTCTGCCCATTTTCTAACAATGCATTATGCTAATCTCTGAGCTCCAGTATTTCAGGATGATAGATAGGATGAACTTCCCGCATCAGAAACTGAGTTACCTGGGTGGGGCTCTTTTCAAACAGCCTTTCCTGATAAGCAATTAACGCCGCAACATTACCAAAAACAAGAGCAGGCTCCATATCAGTAACATACACATGATCCCTAATATCGTATATGGTCTGTTGTGCCACACCCTTGAAATGCTGCCCCCAAAGACTGATCAAAGTAGCCGACATATTCTTAAAGGCATGTTGTTGTACAAACGGCTCATAATCTTTCATGACACTCCACACATCAGCCACACTGTAAATGGTGTTACAAGCCTATTGCGCGGCATGATTAGCCACCACCTGTTTCTCTGCATCTCCCATATCAGACCCGATCAGAGTCCGCCCCATGCGATCCTTAAATTTCGTCCAATCTCTATCCTCAGGGCCGCGTACTGGCATCCCACTACTCAATAATGTCGGGGAATGGAGGCTCACGGTGGGGCAAACAACAGAGGGAGCGGGCACTGGTGTCATTGTCGGCTGAGTCATGGGGGTAAGAGAGGGAGAGAGAGAGACTGAAGCGATAGGCGTTGCAGGAGTACTGGCAGTCACAGTTGCCAGAAACAGCGAAGGCAAGCAGAAGACGGGAGGTGCGGTAGCCAAGGCAGTCTGGTCAACAAAACAGAGAAAGAAACAGCGAAGGCTGAAGGACCAAGCAGCTGGGCCTGAGTGGGGAGAACGGTATATACCCTCTGCTGGACATTAGGAGTTGGGGGTCGAGTATCTAACAATTGTTCCAGAAACATATCTTTCTCTTCTTGGGCTACATAAGACTTATCAATCTGCAACCGGAATCTCCTTTCCTTATGTTCTATTCCCATCTCTTTCTTCTCCCTATCATGCGCTACAGCCTTCTGAGTCAATGTTTGCATTCTCCCCTTCTGGGCCTCTTTCTCTGCTTTCATTTGTTTCTGTCTAACCTCCTTTTGCCAAGTTCTGAGGGAATCAAACATAGACTGTCTCCTTTTTTTTTGCAAACAGCTTCTCCTGTAAGAAAGCAATTTTAGTTCATCAAAGGTGCCCGTCAAAGGCCACTGCAACTCAGCATTGTCCCTCGTATGTTTGTGCCATAGTATATTAAACATAATAGGGCCAAGGTCATGCGTCACATACATATCGAAGTATGGGGTGCCTTTCGGAGGCGCAGGCTGACTTTCTTCCAATCGAGTATTAGCCGAACAACAACGACAACAGGAAACACCAAATTTACTACACCTGAGCATTTTCAAAAATATACCAAATTCGTTATGTTGCCCGGCAAAGTGTTCACAGACACTTTGTGCGAAAAGCGGTCCTCAAACCGCACCAAATCCAAAGGCAGTCCTCAAACCACACGAAATCTAAACAAAAATGGTACCATATTCACAAAGAACCAAAACAAACTCACCTGGTGCACACAGGTCAAATAAATGTATTATCCACTGACGACTCATCGAACCAAACGGTCAGATCCAAGGGTTTCACCGTTCATGACCCCAGCCCTATTGACCACTAGGCGAGGCACTAACCTGTCAGACAGACCGGGCAGCTGAGAGTTCAAGACTCTCTCATGCAGGGATCCCTGGTCCACCCATCCGACCCGACAATGTCCCTGACCTTCCCACCCATCCGCGGTCGAGGATGGGTCACCCGCTGAAGTCCCTGTTTGGGTGCCAACTGAAGGAAGTGACCCAATTAGGCCCACCCAGGTCACTCGTACCACCTCTCAGCCTTCCAAACAAATGAAGAGTCGGTCAGACAGTAGAGAATACAAACCAAGTATATTTATTCAGGTATACACGAGCGGATTCCAGTTGGACCACCCTCCTGGGATTGCTGCAGAAGGACTGACCTCAGCAAGCTTGGCGATACATTATGTACAGTTTTGAACGGATGATGACACACCCGAATTGGACATTTCCAGCTCGAACCAGCTACACAAAGAAGGTACAGAAGGATAAGTTTGATCCTGAGACCGGGCACCCACTATTTCTGTGTCAAGGTCATTCTGCCTGCGCCCATAGCTGGACCAGTGGGGGCATGCCTCTATCTAGTGGGAAAGGTATACACTAACAAAACAGTGTATTCATTAGTACAGCGAGGCCCAACCTTGCAGAAAACAAAATTCACCACGGCAGTCTCTAGCAGAGATGGAGAAACGTTAGTTTCGAATATGGCTCAAAAATGTGCCTGAACATAAAATGGTGCCGCAAATGCTAACTTAGCAAAGCAAAATGTAACAACACAACAAAGGCATTTCTTTTTATTTCAACAATGTGTCTGAGAAAAACCTTGATGCTCATTACTATTTTCCCTGGAACAAGAAATCTCTCCCCGGTGTGACATCAGGAGTGTGGCACTTTGGTGCCCGCCAGTCCCAACATGACAGAATTAAAGGGCTGATTAGGATGGCGGCCACCCTATTGGAAAATGGGACCGCCCAACAGACTGTTGGCAGTCCCGACATAGGCATTATGGTGTGACTGCCGCCACGGTGGTCGCAATGCCTATATTTTGTATTGTGGTGTGTGCTGCTGGCTGCAGCTCCCGTCACAATGCAAAATGGGGCACCAGACATATCCCTGCACTAGGGTGCAGGCACCATGTGGTGCCTGCCACATGGTGCAGGGATATGTAGGGGGGCACCATAGGTGTCCTCCACAGCCCACAGCTCAGGACCAGGGTGGAAGGGGGGGCCTGCTACGGGCCCACAAAGTCTGTTTGTAGGGACATTGTAATCCCTACTGCAGTGCCTGGCAGGCACCACCACCATGGTTGGGTATATAACCCCCTCCACCTCACCAGCGGGATCAAGGAGGCCATCAGATGCATGGCAGTCGTTCTTTCCGAACGCCAACCATCTGCCCGCCATTGTAATATGGCAGGCGGATGAGATGGTTCCGATGGCTGTCAGTTACGGTCCCACCGCAATCCTAATCAGCCCCTAAGTGCTAAAAAGGAGAACTTGGTCACCCAGTTGGAGTGGAACAATATCATGGCTCTACGACATTAGTTGTAAACAATATGAATTATTGCATTTGATGCCCAGTAGCCCCTGAATGGCCCTTACCATGAGAAAATGCTTAATGCTTATCATGCCACTATATCTCACACTTCCATTTTGCAATACTCAGAAAGATGGAGAATTTGGTCTTCTTTAACAAATCTCTCACAAATGTCCCAGTCCCCAAATTAACTTTACACGCATAAAACCAATTATTGTTCCTTTTAGTGTTCAGATAGGAACCAGAGACCCACTCTTCAGTGAGCTACCCATCCTCGTCTCATTGTCTTCTGGTACTCCCCTCATTATTCTGGTTGAGCTGAACTCAAACCTAAAAAATCAAGTCATGCTGCTTGCACAACCTCTTTCCAGTGGTATACACCCAGAATATTGAATTCAGATTATTGAGGTATGTAAATGTTGAGGACAAAATGAAATAAATGAAATGAATATGAAATATTGAATCCAAAATATTGAAAGGTAGGTAAGTATGGATTTTCTATATCTAACTCCAAATATATATACACCTTGCTGATACACAAGTCATCAAGGTATCTATATCTGGAGTTATGAATATACTTCCCTATATACGCTTACCTTTCGATATTTGGCCCCTTGATAGTCTATCCATGATATATTTGTATTTTTATATTCTTTGGCTTGATATTAACTTGCACAAAACCTTTCAATCGCTCCATAATCAACAGGCTTTCTTCTCCTGCTGATATGCAAGGAAATTCCCGGAGTTGGCCTAATAGCTAGGGCGGTGGACCTCGAATCTGGGGAACTGGGTTTGAGTCTCGGCAACAACGCTGAACATCCTGTGAATTTGGGCAAATCACTTAATCTGCCCATGCCTAACAATAAATTAATGTGTCCTCTTGTAACACAACTTGTGTTATGTAAAGCGCTCTGATACCCAATACCTTCGGGTCAAGTTCGTGCTATATAAAAATCCATTAAAAAAATATATATGTATATATTTTGAAATTCACTGAGATGATAACATCAAGGCATGACTATCATTTGTCACAACACATCTTTTCTCTATGCTAGCCCATGCCGACAGCCCTGGGTCCTTTCCATGGGCTATCCCCTAATGACACAAATGCCCACTTAGATCTGTAACTGGTGTAAGAACTGAGCACCACAAGCTCCTAATACTTACAGAGTGAGCCTCAATTCACTTACAACATCCCCAGATGCTGCTAAATCCTTTTGCTTTCAAACAAAAACCGGCAGGCCCTGCCTCATTGTAGGCTGTTGTGTTCCGATCAACGGTCAGACTGGCTCCTAGAGCCTGTCAGAAGCATTGGTCGGTCTCTCCGTCCGCTGCCTCCCACCGCAGCACATCATAATGCGGCAGTCGGACCGTGCCACCAGATGTCGGACGAACCACCACCGACACGCTGTCGGTGGTGGTCAGTCAGACATTATAAACGGGCCCCCAAGTGTCTTGCTCAAACTGCTCTTAGTTTACTCTGCCTAAAATCACTTTTTAATTATTCCATTAGCTTGAATACATATCCTTAATGTGTCAAACCTGCTTCTCTCCATAAATAATGTACTGCTGACACCTCTGCTGCCTCCAACTAATGCACTGCTTCTAACCTCACATTATATTTTCAAAACATGAGAATGTCCAGTGTGCTGCCATCACACTCACTACTTCATGCCATTCCTGCACAATGAACTCCATGAAAATGATAATCTAACATGCATCCAACAACATTATTTCAGCTCATCGGGTTAACAGGTCATGGTGGTAACCCTCACTACCCTTGACATCATCAGGTCTACCCTTCACAGGTTCACATTCAACCTCTCAGACCTCTCTTGGGGTTCACCACTATCCTTGACAACTCTGCAATATTCTGGCATTCCTCAAGGCTCTGTCCTTGGTCCACTCCTCTTGACCCTCTACACCACCTCAGTAATTTCACCTCCACATTTGGCTTACTGAACCATCTACACTGATGACACTCAAACATGCGGCTTCCTAGACTTAACTTTTCACCTGTAATCATGTGCCACTCTTTGTTTTACAGATATTCGAAACTGAACCGATCTACCCTTTGATATTTAGAAATTATCTTTTCCCAGATTCCTCCAATCCCAGCAGCACCCTACCTAAAATCCTTACCCTGGCAACCCATACTCACACTTCTCCACCAGGACTTACTGCTAGGTTTCAGGTACTCAAAGTAAGAATAATCCACGTAACTTCATATTATGACAGGCAATGCCTCATTTATTTTAAATCAACAGTCAAGTTTCGTTATTTTAAAATGTGGCTAGTGAAATAGCACCCTTGCTAATTACCACTCTTCTGCCTTCTCCCCGCTTGACATAGTCACACATTTTGATAAGTGCATTCTCCTTAAATTTTCTAACATACATGCCACTTCCTCTGGCTAGAAATAAGGTACGCCTTCATACTCAGAGCCTTGTGTTCAGAGTGTCCAGTTGGGATGTATGACGTTACAACGCATACTTTTACAACACATACCTTTACAACACATTTTTACAACGCAACATCCATTACAACGCATTCCATTACAACGAATTTTTTAAAACTAGATTTACAACGCATTCCATTACAACGCATATTACCTTGCCAACGCATACCATTACAACGCATAACATTAAATTGCATGTATGGTAAGTATTGGATAGTGTAGGGGTAAAAATAACTATTCTAACTCCAGGGGGGTGCAACAGTAGGGTAAGTGTTGGATAGTGTAGGGGTAAAAATAACTATTCTAACTCCAGGGGGGTGCAACAATTAGACCCCCCAGGATATAGCGGCATGGATTAGCAAATTTAGCGGCACAAAAATGGAAATTTAGCGGCATAAATATGGAAATTTAGCGGCAATTTTGCGGCATTTTATTTGCCCATTTTTCCTACAACAAACACAGATATCTTAGTTTTTTTAGTTATTTAACAACATGAAGCTATGTATATTTGGTTTATTCACTGTGTAAGAGTCAGAGTGAGATTGTAGCAATTGTTCTTCGGAAACTCAGGGCCTATCGGCTCATTAGTTCCATACCATCTCCAGTCACATAACACAAGGAGAGGTCTTTCTTTTGTGTATTTTCTTCTTTCTTCCTTTTAAAAATCCATTATAGCATAGGAAACATTGCTTTTACATTAGTTCTCTGTGCCCCAGAGATTTAGTTTGCACATTACTGGTAAGCACACTTAGTTAACTGAAAACAATAATGGTGAAACACCAGGTCAAAATAAGGATTAACCAGGGGTCTCTGGACCAGACTTAGTGACCCTCCTGGTTAATGTCTGATTTATAAGGAGACTCCCAGCGTCCCTCCCACATGCAGTTACCCCTTGACATCAGTAACTCCACGGGGGAGTGGCAGATGCTACTAAGTTTACCTTGTGATCGAGTCTTGAGAATTAACTAAAGTCCTTCTTGACAGCTTCGCCCTGCAACCACACAGGGCCAACGTGTGTAGTAGTTTTAAACTCTGCCCAACAAATTTCAGAGTAGGGTAACATTTGTGTTACTACGTGCTACAGAAACTTGGTTGGAGTGAACACAAGCACTGGCAGTAAACAGTAGGGCACTGTGCAATCTACTGGCACTGAGTAGTGCACTCTCTGCTTTACCTGATGTCACTCCCTTCCCCACCCTGTTTACCCACCCCACTCTTTCTCCTGCCCTGTGCTTCCTTCCTGATTCGCACGAGCTCTTTCTTTGCCAGTCCCTCGCCACTTCACAGGGTGGTCTCCACATGGCTGGCTTATCCCGTGGCTCCCTAGCCCCCACTCTGACTCACCACCCTTTTGCTTTTTCCCTGGCCCGCTCACACTTCCCAACATACACTCTGCAGTTGCTGTGTTATTTACTCATTGCCTACTGATTGAATTCGTTTAAATTGTAAACAATGTTTAAAAAGTAAAATGCAAACCGAATGCTCACAGTTCTGGTAATCGAATGTGTGCCTCTTTTATTCTGGGCATCCGAGCCATGTTCAAATCTTGTCTTCTGGAGCGGCTCATTTGAAGGTTTATTTAGTTTTCATGAGGTTTCTGGGAACCTCTTTCCAAAGTGCAACATTCCCCCGCAGAACAATATTGTGCATTTGCACCGTTATCGATAGGAGGCATTTCAAGGTTGAAAATACCAGCAGACCTTGAAACATGCCTGGGAATCTTGATGTAACTGCAGCTTTGAGAAGCCTGCGGTAGAAACGTGAAATTGCACCAACAGTGAAGCCAAATCATTTGATGACAAAGAAGGCATTCTTTGAAGCGTGTGTTGTAGATTTCATATTTGCACTTTCCTGCCATCTAGTGCTGGATTCAGGGTATTGTTTTTCTTCGAAGAATGCTTTGTTTCAAGCAGGCAGTAAATGACTCGTGATTACATCCTCGAAAGTAACTCACTACAGAATGCGATTTGTATCGGAAAAGAACTAACAGACCCCCAAGGATATAGCGGATTTTGTCAAAATGCCACGATTTCTACAAAAGTGCCGATTTCGCGGGCACTATTGTAAAAATCGCGGCTTTTTGACAAAAGTGCCGATTTCGCGGCAAATCGCGAAATCGCGAAATCGCGATATCCTGGAGGGTCTGAACAATAGGGTAAGTGTTGGATAGTGTAGGGGTAAAAATAACTATTCTAACTCCAGGGGGGTGCAACAGTAGGGTAAGTGTTGGATAGTGTAGGGGTAAAAATTACTATTCTAACTCCAGGGGGTGCAACAGTAGGGTAAGTGTTGGATAGTGTAAGGGTACTATGCGTTGTAATGTTATGCGTTGTAATGGTATGCGTTGTAATGACATGCATTGTAGTGGTATGCGTTGTAGTGTCATGCGTTGTAATGGTTGCGTTGTAATGGCATGCGATGTAATGGATGTTGCGTTGTAAAAGTTTTGTTGTAATGGTAGTGCGATGTAAACGTTGCGTTGTAAAGGTTGTTTCCCGTCCAGTTGTACAGCTCTCACCTAATTTCTCAAACACTCACTTGTCACATCGTCCCCACAACCTGCTCTTCATTGACCACAATGTCCATGTTCCTCCCAAACTTCCATGCCCTATTTATTTGCTGGGCCCCTTCACTGGAACTCAATCCATGTTCAACTGAGAGCTTCCATCACACTCCACATGTTCATGTCTAGCCAGAGTGAAGGACCCTGTCCCTCTCCATACTGTGCCAAATACATCACTTCTCTACACTGTAATCAATGAATATATAAGGTGTAACATATAAATCACCCAGTGTACATACTGTCTTGTCCTAATCAAAAAACATGAGCACCCTTTTAATCATTATCTTTACCCCATGGTGATGAAAAAAGAAATCCCAGCATTGTTCACTCAATGTATAATAGGTGAGTGTCTATAAAGTATGCATTTATTGTGGTGGCTCTGCTCATTCCATTCTACATCCCCCTATATCATTGATATGGCTACACATAAGTACCATTCAGCTGATGCATTTATATCTTAAAAGCAGACTCTGAAGTTGCAATAAGGCAAACATGAGTAAAGACTAGCTCTGGGTAGGGAGATTTCTGTACATAATGAACTTGAAGGCCTAAAGGATCCCAGTCTTTTCTATTGCCCTAGAATAGGTGCAAATGCTTGTGAGCGAAACTAAAAAAATTACAAAGCAAGAGATAATGGATTTTCCGACCACTCGCAGAGAACTATCTGATTAAGGCAGGACTAAAAAGATACATTTCATACTATTTGCCAAGATCAGCACAAAAACAACTTGGATGGATTTCAACCCTTCCTTTTACCAAGCCACTCAGTTTCACCCTGGACACTGACCTCACCCCCAACAAATTGTGAAGAAAACCAGATTGAACTGATCCCAATTATCTCAGCTAAAGAAAGTGAAACTAACTTCTTCAAAAAGTGACTTCGGAACTGCTATTCAAGCCCTCGAACTCTTGCATCTGGATGGTGGCAGTTCGTTGATCCACACTCTCAAACTCCTCATTTGCCCTCATTAAGAACATCGCAGACACCATAGAACAACAAGAGCTGCCCACTCTGATGAACCTCCACTTGCTTCTCTTGCCACCATACATCATCTTCAAAACCAGCTGCATCATCTGTATAGCCATCACGATTGGCTGCCCACCAATCTGGCTGACAAGCTCACTGCCTCGGGTAGCTCTGGGCACTTCTGCAACCAGGACACTATCAGATAGGAGACGAAGACAATGCCTTTTATTTATGTTTGGGTTTTTAAAACATAAATAAAAGGCATTGTCATTTACAATACTAATAGCTTAAACTTTCACAAAAGCGAGACCTATTGCATTGCAAATGCTTGTTTTAATTACTTATAATATTTGTATATAAGTGATGAATATGAATCACTCATGAAGTTAGTTTGGTGGACGTCAAGGGATTGTTCTCCAAACCTAAGAGGTTAATAGTGTTACAAGCGATCTTCGCCCTTTTCCGTTCAAACAGGATCTCTGGCTTCCATTTACTTGGAAGGTTCGGGGAGGCTCCAATGGGCATTGCACCCCCTTGGTGAGGATCAATTCCCTCCCTGCAATAATGAAGATATAGGCACACCTACTATGAGCTCGCATTAAGATTTCTCTGGCAGGTACCCGCAAATGACATATGTTGGAATTCTCCCGCTATTTCGGAATATTGGAATTACTTTTGGAAGCACTTTAGGGGGGCCCCAGTACTTTTCCTTAGGGACCACTCTACATGTTGGGCGAATAGGATTGAATCCTTACAATTCAGACAACATAATCAATATTTATTATCTAGGCAACAACCACGGTTGGATTTATGTCCTGATGAAGACCCGCATGCAGAGGTAGAAATTACCCTAATCGCGGAAGACGGGTCGAAACATTGACAATCTTTTCTTTTGGCTTGTAATACAACTCACTGGACCTGTAATATTTAGGATGACGCATTTCTGAATATATGGTATTATTCTCATTAGAGGCCTTCAAAGGAATAGACTATTTCATTGATACTGTATACAGGTCTAACATTCAGGGTTTGAACAATCCACTCGCATTTGTGAGTAAGATTTAATTAAGGCGAGCTATTTTTAGGTCTTACTCGCCCTTTCTGGCGAGTAGGAAGGAAGACTGACATTTGACCTCTGTCTCTGAAAGCCTAGCAAATGTGACAAGATAGCAAGATTTAAAGGCATCTTTATTGCTCATAAAGTGAATAAGCAATAAAAATGCCTTTAAATCTTGTTAACTTGTCACATTTGCTCAGAGGGCAAGTGCATTACAGTTAGGTCGAGTAGATTTTTGAAGTTACTAGACCTGCAGGTCCAGTTAGAATTTTTTGATTTTTCGAGCCCTGATATTGGTTTGGTTAATCAATAACTCAGTCCAACCTATGTTATATATAAAAAATAGGGTATTTTTGTTTTTCGTTTTTCCCCCGATTCCTCTTATCCTTTTTTCATTTACAATGCACATGAGCACTTTCTTTTCACTCTCTTTCTGTCAACCGTCTACTCTCAAAATGACTTATTGAATATAGTTTGATGATAAAGATTATATAAACAAATTTTTTTTCTATTTGAAACCATTTTCTTTGGTCTTTCTCTCTGCAATATTACTCGATGCACAGAATAACTTGCTAATGACCGTTTAGACTGAATGTTCTAGTCCTTTGCACCCTTTGTTGACATAAAAAGATATGTCAGTAGGACCAACAGCTGTTTTGCCTGAATTAGTTCCCAGGTCCTAACGCTTTCTGGGATAAACCCATATGTTTGTGTTGGAAGCGATCTCATGTAGGCATGTCTCAATAAGAAATTACGATAGAATTTTTAAAATGTAAAATGAGATGTAAAATTTCAGGATGCAGTTAGGTGGCGGGTGTCAATTCAACTGAACATTCACGCACTCTGGCTAGGTTTGGCTGTGGTAGCATCATGTGGGGGTCCAGAAACAGATGTCCTTTGGTTATGATCCTACCTGTACCTAGTAGAGTGAACCCCTTCCCCTTCTGCTATTTGGGCATTGCTTGTTTTTTTAGTGTAAACATCCATATATCAATACAGAAAGAACCACCAATGCCTGGTGAGTGGTGCCCTGGCATCTGTGAATACTAAGATAGAAGCACTTGATACAAAAATGGTGGATATGTTGATTGCGGTTTTTATCAGACAGAAACCTCAGGTAAAATAAGTTGAACTGGTGAAGGAGTAAGGTGAAAGGATGCATGAGTATCAAAGTTAAGAAATAAAGGTTTGCATATCTTGAGTACCATGTTCATTTGTTTCTCTTCTTGACTCTTTTGCCCAAAAACGTGGCTGCTAACAGGAGCATACAGATGGCCTTGTGTGCTACTCAGTAATGCTGCACTGCAGCAGTATTTCTTGCAAGGTAACACACAAGATTTTGCTATGTTGATAGGAAAATGAGTCAGTAGTAGGACGGTATGGTGAAGGCAACCACACAGAAGCCGGTAATTTGTTACACTGAGCTGGGGTGTTGGGGTAACAGGGTCTTGCTGTCACAGCTTTCATCACTATTGCTTTGCTCTCACCATCGTCCCTACTTCCAGGCCGCAGCTTACAAAGAAAGGTCAGACATGCATGGGAAATGGAGCAGCAACAGTGTCGAAGGCTGGAACAGCAAAGCCACAGGTGAATGAAGAGGACTTTTGCAGCAGGATCTCAGAAGGATTAGATCCCAGATTGGTATTGAGATAAGGCTGGTAGAGATAGACCACTAGGGTGCCACAGTAATCTGCTCTGTTCCGAGACAGACACCATGAAGGCAACTCAGTTTTTCCCACTTTAGATCTCTGACTGAGGCTGCCATGTTAGAAACGGTCGGTCTTGTTACTCATATTGCAGTATGGCACTCTTGACTCTTTATAGGGAGGTTTTTACATCAACATTTTTCATTTAGCGGGTACAAAAAGGAGCTCCCCCAAAGTACTACTAATTGTGCCCCTCACACAGCCGTGTGCAAAGATATGAAGTCATTCTTGCAGCTTCGCGTCACTTTGATGAGACATTAAGAGGATGCGCCTGCAGCTGTCAATGTGACACAGCGAGACATCTCCCAGCACCTAGAAGCCTTTGATTCTCCCGCGCAGCGTGTGAAGTGTGAGGGGGGCAGGGTCCTGATGCGACCCCCGCTACAGAAGGTGCCTGGTGCGGATTGAACCCAAAGAGAAGAAGGGAGCATCAGTCCCGTGCAGCAAGCCCAGCGCAGAGGGGGTCGGGGCCTGCATGACCCCCCACCCTGCTAGGGAGGAAAGAAACGAACACAAAACAAACTGAAAGAGAAGTACCTACCTTGAGCACTGCTGTGGAAGGGTGGAAGGATGGGTGCACCTCCAGGGCCGTGCCCACCCTGCAGCCCGGAGGGGGGGAGGCACCGCTGTAAGAGACAGATGCAGCGGGTACCAAGCTGCAGAGCTTTGAAACCTCAGGCTGCTTCCAGGAATCAGACACAACAGGAAAACAAGCTTTCTCCGTGAAGCCGACGGGGGGAGGGTGGAGGGAGTAAAAGCACGCGATGCGCGCGTGCATATCTCCTGTCCTGCGTGCGCGTAAACAGGGAGGGAGGGGGCGAGAGGGAGCGAGCTGAGCCCTACGCACGTGAACATCTCCTGTTCACGCGCTCGTCCACATTTCCAGTCCGTCTCTTGGGCGTGCCCATCTCTTGTCTCCCATGAGAGGCAACTCAGTAACAATACTTCTCGCTGGCGGCAGCGCTTCGCACTGCGTTCGCCAGGCGAGACCTAAAAAACAAGGCAACAGCCCTTTTTAGGTCTCCTGGCGTTTAACAGCGCGTCAGCGCTGTGTCCGCCAGGAGATCTTTTGTCACTGACTGTGCTCCCCAGGAGACAGTACTGGCCGCGCGCATTTTGTCTCCGAGGAGGCGATTAGAGCTGGCCACGCGCACGCGAACGAGCGCTGTGGCCAGCTGCTGTCTCCTGGGAAGCTCCCACACGCATGCGCATTCACACAGACACAGACACACACACGAGCACCCATGCACGCACGCACGCACATACATACATACATACATACAGAGACACACACTCTCCCATGCATACACACACACACGAGTGCGCCGAGGCCCCCCCGCCGTCGCATACACACACACAGACAGTTTGGGGCGCGCGCATCCCCGAGGCCCCCCCTCCCCCCTCCCCCGCCGTCACCGTCGCCGTCGCATACACACACGAGCATACACGCACACACACACACACAAGTGCACCAAGCCCCCCCAGCCTTTTGAAACTTACCTGGGCAATGTCGGGGACTCTTCTCTCAGCACGCGGCGCCCAACCTCCTGCTAGCGCGGCCCCGGGTCTCCACACCGCTCACAGGAGCCCCGGGCCGCGAGACGCATCGACTCCGCCTGCCTCCTCTTCCGGTCTGGACGTGGCCCCGCCCCCGTCACAGGCGACCGTGCCTGACTTCCCCTCCACTCCTCGTGTGGAAAATGCTAGAAAAATGCTCAACACACGGGCATTCATTCACTCATTCTATGAGCAAGTTACAATGACATACTGGCACATATTTCCATTGTATATCAAGCATAGAAGAAGTCAGTCTGTATAGCAGCCAGTAACCTTAAATTACAAGTTACACATACAATACACCTTAGTTATCTATGTTTACATTAAAGTACAGGGCGTTCAACATATTCTATATGGAGAAGGTTGAAACAGAGTAAAAGCAAAGCTCAGGAGACAAGATATCTGCCATTTAGATGCCTCTGGTCATAGCCAGGTCATGTTAATTTTATGAGAAAATATTTCATAGAATTACAGGTCAATTTCATCTTTTGTTTCTCCACAAGGCAAAAGTAATTTTTCCCAGTGTGATGTGCCCGAGTGATAGGTCAAAATGACAGTGTCACTTTCCGAAAGGACGTGCATAAAATCTCTGACGATGTTCACTTATGAGGCACAGCCTGCAGATGATGAAACTTCAAATTAAAAAATAAACAGATATAAAAATAAGTTTGTTACTCCACCAACAGAACGTTTAGTGTGTTCTATGACTTAACAAAATATCACTTTTTAGCTGTTAGATCTGAACTAAAAATACTAGGACAAACTATACTGTCCCTATACGATTTGAGTTGCTGAGAACCATGTTGACTTGCATCCCAAGTGAAAAACAACACTGGATCCTTTGTAATCAATGTCATCATAAAACACGACATCAAAATAATGTGGCAGACAACGATGACCTAATACAGAGAGAAACAAGTGCACCAAGCCCCCCCAGCCTTTTGAAACTTACCTGGGCAATGTCGGGGACTCTTCTCTCAGCACGCGGCGCCCAACCTCCTGCTAGCGCGGCCCCGGGTCTCCACACCGCTCACAGGAGCCCCGGGCCGCGAGACGCATCGACTCCGCCGTGAGCAGTGAGTGCAGAGTAGTGAGTAGTGAGTAGTGAGTGCAGAGTAGTGAGTGCAGAGCAGTGAGTGCAGAGTAGTGAGTAGTGAGTAGTGAGTGCAGAGTAGTGAGTAGTGAGTGCAGAGTAGTGAGTGCAGAGTAGTGAGTAGTGAGTGCAGAGTAGTGAGTAGTGAGTGCAGAGTAGTGAGTAGTGAGTGCAGAGTAGTGAGTGCAGAGTAGTGAGCAGTGAGTGCAGAGTAGTGAGTGCAGAGTAGTGAGTGCAGAGTAGTGAGCTGCCTCAAGTGAAGTACTCTGGTACCCAAGGATGACTAGCAAACAATATTATTCACAACGTTGCTTACTATTCAGCAACATTTGACAGTTTGCAAATCATCTTTATACAACAATTCAGAGTTTGATAACAAGTTAATGTAACACATTGTAATATACAATGCCAATAGCTCAAACTTTAAAGCTGGGAGACCTATTGCATTGTAAATGCTTGTTCATTTATCTGGAAGAACCTCTTTGTATCCCCCAGGACTGACACCAAACATGCTCCAATTTAGGAAGGAGTCGAGGACACACCTCTTTTAAGAACACTACGGGCCTGATTTAGATCACAGTGGATGGGTTTCTCCATCACAATGGTGATGCATATCCTGCATGCGAAAACACACATCTCATAGGATATAATGGGATTTATATTTCGGCAGACAGGATATCCGTCACTTGACAAGGAACCTCGTAGGGGCCCCCCTGCAAGGTACACAGAGGGGCCTGCTCCGGATTTCATCAGGAGCTCTCTGGCGTCAGTACAGTGCTGAGGGGGCCCCCGCACTGCAGGGGATGCGGGGGCCTGTGTTACGCCCCTGCCTACATCACGAAAAAATACAATTCCACCTGCACTCCCGAGACTCTCCTTTCACTCAGTCATCGATTGACTGACTGCCTTTGCTTTTCACTAAGTGCACCCTTCTGCTCTCGAGTTAGCGCTCTGCACATTCGTTCACATACCCACTTGATATGTCTGCAGTTCATTGGACAGCCACTAGATGGAAATATTACCACATAGAGGACAGACACCAAACGTGCTCTGTAGAATTAACGGATGGAAAGCATTCACGGCGATGGCTGTAAAATGGTCTCCAGGTGTGAAGGAGGAATGATAGTGCGGAGGAAGCTCGGCCGTGTGCGTGCGAGGACGTGAGGAGCGCGTAAGGATGACGTTAGGGTTTGACACCACCCACTTTCACAAATGCTGTAATTATACTCGTAATTCGGACACCTAGCGATAAAACGACGTTGAATTAAACTGATAAAGCGTCTGACACCGTACGCTTGGAAAGGAGACGCATTTAATTGCTTCAAGTAGTAACAAGCGCTCGGCGGAGTCGCAAAATGATGGGCCCGCGTGCAGAATGTGAGGAGGGGCGCTCATACCTTGCAGATTATCCTTAGGTTTCGGCAGAATGGGGGCCTTCGAAGGATTACCCCCGCTCCCTCCCCCTCCCCACTACCGCGCGCTCTGCAAGGGCCTGTGTTACGCCGCTGCCCGCGTAATAAAAAGGAGTGGCTGCTAAAAGCATTGGGTAGGAA
The DNA here is from genome assembly GCF_964261635.1 of Lissotriton helveticus. Taxonomy (NCBI): domain Eukaryota; kingdom Metazoa; phylum Chordata; class Amphibia; order Caudata; family Salamandridae; genus Lissotriton; species Lissotriton helveticus. The sequence continues at coordinate 796,125,554 of NC_136072.1, forward strand.
CCAACAAAATTGAACTAGGGTCGTTTATTAGCTGATGGTGACTTTTGTGTATTTGGGATTCTGGAACGGTCTGAGGCAGGTATTGAGGGACAGTTTAGACAGCATTAACCTTCTTTTGACATGCTTTTTATCTTGTATTTGTTGCTTTCAGTTTGTATTTCAGTGGAAGAGAAATATCGAATTGTAATGTTTTTCATGAAAATTTTACCTGCCTTGGTAGGAAAATACTGTCTGGCGAATTAAATGTTGGTCAAGTGGCACCCCTAAATGGAACGTGAGCAGGTGTTGTGAGCTTCTTGAGTGCACTTGTGCAGCTAGCTGATCGGTGTGTCGAAGTGGCAGTATCTGAAGCTACAGGGTAAACGACAGGAGGTGTTTCTGTGCCTCAGTGTGTCGTTATTGCTAAGAGTCTCTCTCTTCTACTTGTCTTTCCACCCCTGCAGTCCTGTTGATAGTTTTACCTGCTGTGCTGATAGTTTAACTTCCTGTCTATTTCTCACCTCCACCTATCTCCCTCTCTAGGCAGGAAGCAGTTATGTGTTTAGAGGAACAATTTACAGTATACTGCATCCCGCTTGCCCTCTTGCACATCTCTCTATTTTTTTATTAGGTCTGGGTTTCACAGTGCAGCTGCCTGAACAGACCTCTAGTTTCCAGTATACAGGTACAAGGCTTGAGTATGCCCCCTTTCAACCATTGGCTTTTATTAACCACCCCTTTTAGCCGTTTGCTGTAGTCTCTGTCAATCACATCTTAGCTCACCCAATCGGAGAGTGCCTTTCTCGCCAAATGGTTGTTTAAGTGAATCCTTCTGTCTTCAATGGGATGGAGTACATGCATTGCAATGTTTTATGATCCCTGTCAACTACTTTTTAAGTCTAGCCTACGCAGCGCGCATGCACCTCTACAATGTATCTACATTGCACACGCAGCCATACTCCCTCGGGGCGGGCTCGTCCCGGGGTATAAAATAAACGGGCGGAAGACCGCTCGGGGTCTTTCCGGCACCAGCAAGCAGCTAGTCTCTATGTCCAATTATTGATCTCCAATCACCACGTGCGAGGCCCTGACCTCGCACCTTACACTGGTGACAAGGCCGGTACTGTCCTCGCGCGTGCTTGCTGCACTCGGCTGTGCGTGCATTGCTGCGGACCCTCACCTCGCCCGGCTCCGGACTCGGAGATCGCCGACGGTGCCTGTCCCTCGGCCGGCGTCCCTGCTGGGGAGTGCCGCGGCCCGCGCCTGCTCGAGACCCGCCCACGCGCCTCCTCCTCAGGAGCGTGTTCAGCCGGCGGGACTCGGCGCGTGCACTGACCGGGTGAGTGCGCACTTTCTGTTCACGCCTGCACGGCGCTTCCGCGGCCTCGCTGGGCCCCCCCTTGTCCGGGCGTGCTCTGGGCCCGAGTAGTCATACGTGGCCCAGGATCCTGCTCAGTCAGGCGCGCTGCTTGACGCGCGCTGCCCCGGTGGGGGAGGGGCGAAGTAGAGCGACGGTGCATGTCTGCTCCAGGGCTGCTCATATTGCCCAGCACCATCCTGCCAGCATGGGACCGGCATCACTGCTTCTGCCCTGCCTCCACACCTGCGCAACGGATCTGGCCACCTTCCCCTGCAGCCAACAAGCATTGGCTCAAGCAAGAGACATCTTGTTTAGTGCCACATACGGACTAGTACAAAGGCTCCTAGCGTCTGTTGAAGTGGATACACGCCCACCACAGCACCCACTGCTGCCCCTTGCCTACCTTCTGTCCAGTCCCCGGTCCTGGATCCAACAGTGCAGAGAAGTAGCCGTGATATCCATATCGCAAGGAATTAGCTATAGTGGGCATAGCTGCCCGGCGCCAAGACAGGTGATCAGTCCGCTTCCCACCCAGGAACGCACGTGCTCACATAAGGCGCGATGACTGACGCGTCGCAGGGAGCTGCGGCGACGGCGCCAGCAACAGGCCCTGGACCCGCGGGGCCGGCCCAACAGCTTGTCACTGGCCCACAAGTGACCAGCCATGCCCACACAGGAGTGGCTCCCATTCCGCCTTTCAGCGAAGCGGCTGACCCGGCGACCGCGGCTCCCCGATGGAAAGCGTGGCTGGGTCGCCTCAACTTATACTTCAAAGGGACCCGAGAAACGGATGGCACGGTCATGAGGTCCCTCCTCATCCTCTATGGAGGCCCCGAAATTTATGACCTGTTTGAGACCTTACCAAACACGGGCGAAGAAGATGATTACGATGCGGCGGTCAACACCCTCAACGCACACTTTGACCCCCAACTAAATCTGGATTTCGAGAAATTCAAATTCAAGAGGGCGTGGCAAACGGAGACCGAGTCGGTGGACATGTACTACGCTAGACTGCGCCGTCTGGCCGCTAGCTGCCCTTTCACCGGCCCGAGGGAGGAGATACGGGATCAAATCATCGTGGGTTGTCGGTCAAAACTGCTCAGGAAACTGATCCTCCGACAACCTGGAATAACCTTGGACGAGATACTTATCCTCGCCCGATCCCACGAACTCTCGGACGCAAGGGCGGAAGAGATGGAAACGGCGCTGCGCTCCCCGATGGTGCGTCCGGATTCCCCCAAGATGGCGCCGATCAAAGAAGAAAGGGTGGACGCACTACAGAGACGACCGCAAAGCAATCGCCCGCGACAGTGGCAGTCGCGAGACACCCAATGCGCCTACTGCGGAGAAGAACATCTAACGAATGCGACATGCAGTGCAAAAGGCAAAACCTGCCTGAAATGCGGGCGCATGAATCACTTCGCTGTGGTGTGTCAAGGTGGAAGATATAGACCCAGCGCCCCGAGACCTAGAGGAGGATATGGTCGAAGATCCGTAACGCAAAGAGTGAGACAATTGTCGCTGGAACCCGAACGTCCGCCCCCAGACAGTCAAGCTCAGGAAAGAAGGCCATACTACGAAGATGAAGAGGATGACGAAGTGTATGTAATATCCTACGTCAGCAGGGTATCCACAAGGAGAAGGCCTCCACCCATGTGCACCGTGTCGATAGAAGGGACCGAAATGCGAGCGCTCATAGATACAGGAGCATCAGTGAATGTGATGGTCTCTGAACAATATGAGAGATGTCGCCCAAACCAACACTGGCACCATCAAGTGCGCGCATATACACCTACGGGGGCACTGACCCTCTGCCTCTGAGAGGAGTCATCAACACTGTCATCGTCAACAGAGAATACTCGACAGAAGCTCGATTCCATATCTCGGAGGGAAAGAAAGGCACACTCCTCAGCTGTCACACTGCTGAAGATCTAGGACTAGTGTTCTTCGCCAACCAGGTCCACCAATCACATGCGGACGGCATACTACAAGAATTCCCATCGCTTTTCAGTGGCCTGGGGAAGCTAAAATGGAAAAAGGTACGACTACATATCGACACCACGGTGCGTCCAGTCGCTCTAAGGCACCGGAGGGTGCCGTTCAACCTACGACCACAAGTAGAGGCTGAACTCAAAAGACTAGAGGACCTCGGAGTAATCGAAAAGGTCTTTGGACCAACTCCCTGGGTGTCACCCCTTGTCATAGCACCTAAACCCAAGCAGCCTGGCGCTATCAGATTATGCATCGATATGAGGCTTCCCAACGTGGCCGTGAAGCGTGAGCGCCACATCACGCTGACGATGGACGACATCATCGCCGACCTGAACGGAGCCAAGTGGTTCACCAAGTTAGACCTCAACGTGGGATACCACCAACTGGAGCTCGAACCTGAGAGTCGATACATCACAACCTTTTCGACTCACGTCGGGCTCCGGAGATATAAAAGGCTGAGTTTTGGTGTTTCCTCCGCCGCAGAGGTGTTTTAAAACGTGATCAGAGAGGTACTGTCGGGGTTGAGTGGGGTGATCAACCTGAGTGACGACATACTCATATACTCGAACACACTAGAGAAACACCACGCCCACCTCAGAGCCACGCTGCAGAGGCTGGCGGACCAAGGACTGACCCTGCACAAGGAAAAGTGCGCTTTCTACCTGGAAGCAGTCGATTTCTTCGGATACACATTCACCAGGGAGGGTCTCAAAGTAGACCCGAAGAAGGCGGAGGCCATACAGAACGCGAGCACCCCACGAAATCCATCCGAAGTGCGGAGTTTTCTCGGCATGGCCACCTACTGTGGCCGATTCAACCCCAACCTGGCCGCATTGGCAGAACCTCTGAGGGCGCTCACGCGCCAGGATCAGGAATGGGAATGGACATGCCTGGCAAATCAAGCTTTCCAAGACATTAAGGCGAACCTCCTAGACAAGGCCGTGATGGCGTATTTTCAACCACAAAGGAAGACAGAGCTCATCGTGGACGCCAGCCCAGTCGGTCTGGGAGCCGTGCTGCTGCAAGAATATGGCAAGGACGAGTGGAAACCCGTGGCCTACGCCAGCAAGGCGCTCACAGACACTGAGACCCGATATGCTCAAATTGAGCGAGAGGCCCTTGCCATCAAGTGGGCATGCCAGCATTTTCATCTATACTTGTGCGGGCAGGAATTCACTGTAGTAACTGATCACAAGCCACTGCTGCCGCTCTTCACAGGCTCTTCCAGACTTGCGCCTCCGCGCATCGAGAGAAGGGCTGTCCAACTTCAAGGCTACAACTTCACCCTGGTTTTCCGTCCTGGGGCCCACAACCCCGCCGATTATCTGTCCAGACACCCAGACGTGACAAAGAAGGCACTCCCGCTCGCCGATGGACAAGGAGTAGAGGAATTCGTCCACATGGTAACTCAAGCGGCATGCCCAGACTCCCTCTCCCTCCAGGAGATAGGGGAGGCCACCGCCGAGGACGAAACACTGTCTCGAGTGAAACGAGCCCTCGCAGACAACAGTTGGGCCAGATTCTTAGACGGAATTCAGGGCTTACGACCAGAAGTGAGCCATGCCCGACAGCAGATGTGGCAGATCCGCCACAAATTCAGCGTAGGAGACGAAGGAGTCCTGCTTCGAGGCCATCTCATCGTTGTGCCCGAGAACCTCCAGAAGCATATGCTGACCATAGCGCACGTAGGCCACCAGGGCATGGCCAAGACAAAAGCACGGCTACGACACAAAGTCTGGTTCCCTGCCATGGACAACATGGTAGATGAAATGGTGAGGTCATGCCATGCCTGCGACATCACAGGGGAAGATCAGGCGCCCGCCCCTGTCATCACAGAGGACGCACCCCAAATCCCCTGGACTCACCTGAGCGTCGATTTTGGAAGCTTCCCCGATGGTCGACACACAATGGTAGTGGTGGATTCATTCTCGAAATTCCCCATGGTAGAGATCGCCCCGTCAGTAGCGTTTCCCCAAGTCACAAAAGCTCTGGATCGAATCTTCGCGACGATGGGACTCCCTGAAGAGATAAAATCAGACAACGGACCACCGTTTCAAGGACGAGAATTCCAAGCGTACCTCGACAACCTCCGAATAAGACACCGGAAAATAACACCACTATGGCCTCAAGCGAATGGGGAAGTTGAAAGACTCATGAGGACCCTTAACAGAGCACTCCGGATTGCAACAGACAATGGGACCGACCCAGAGGTTGCCCTGGACCAATTTCTGAGTGCTTACAGACAGACCCCGCACAGCACCACCAAGTGCGCCCCGGCACACGTATTATTCAAGAGGGCGCCCCGAGGCAACATACCGGCAGCGTCCACCTGGATGCCCGAAGAAAGAGACAGTGAAGCCATTCCGTCACGCAGAATCATTACCAACCAGAAATCGAGCGTGACACGACATGCTGTGCAGCCAAACTTACGAGAAGGAGATTGCGTGGTGGTCCAAGACCGTCATCCAGGGTGGAAGTTCCGGACCCCTTATGAACCAGAGAGGTAAAGAGTGGAAAAGGTACAAGGGACCATGGTGACAGCACGCCGAGGCCGCCAGACAGTCACCCGGAACGTATCTTGCTTCAAGAAAGTGAGAGAGCCGGCTGGCCTTCCCGAAAACATCATTGAAGCATCACCCACTGAGATGGAGAGCCAATATGAGGAAGGACGGGGAGCGGGGGCTCCTGCCCCTCCGCTGAGTCCGCGTGGACCGGACGAAAGGGACAACCACCAGAACACGCCTCAAGGCCCTGTGACCAGCCCCCTGTCTCCGGCGAGGAGTGTTAACGCAACCCCGGCTGGGGTTGCTGGCTCTCCAGTAGGCCACAGCAACCGATACCACCTGAGGCCCAATCCGGGACCAAGCCAGAGACTAAGAGATTTCGCCTGGACCTCACCCTAGCTGGTGATTGATGATATACCGAACTAAATTGAAGGAGGGATGTAGAGAGCCACCCGGCCTCACCTCTACAATGTATCTACATTGCACACGCAGCCATACACCCTCGGGCGGGCTCGTCCCGGGGTATAAAATAAACGGGCGGAAGACCGCTCGGGGTCTTTCCGGCACCAGCAAGCAGCTAGTCTCTATGTCCAATTATTGATCTCCAATCACCACGTGCGAGGCCCTAACCTCGCACCTTACACTAGGGTCGTTTGTTAGCTGATGGTGACTTTTGTGTATTTGGGATTCTGGAACAGTCTGAAGCAGGTATTGAGGGACAGTTTAGAGACAGCATTAACCTTCTTTGACATGCTTTTTATCTTGTATTTGTTGCTTTCAGTTTGTATTTCAGTGGAAGAGAAATATCGAATTGTAATGTTTTTCATGAACATTTTACTTGCCTTAGTATGAAAATACTGTCTGGCGAATAAAATGTTGGTCAAGTGACACCCCTAAATGGAATGTGAGCAGGTGTTGTGAGCTTCTTGAGTGCACTTGTGCAGCTAGCTGCTCGGTGTGTCGAAGTGGCAGTATCTGAAGCTACAGGGTAAATGACAGGAGGTGTTTCTGTGCCTCAGTGTGTCGTTATTGCTAAGAGTCTCTCTCTTCTACTTGTCTTTCCACCCCTGCAGTCCTGTTGATAGTTTTACCTGCTGTGCTGATAGTTTAACTTCCTGTCTATTTCTCACCTCCACCTATCTCCCTCTCTAGGCAGGAAGCAGTTATGTGTTTAGAGGAACAATTTACAGTATACTGGATCCCGCTTGCCCTCTTGCACATCTCTCTATTTTTTTATTAGGTCTGGGTTTCACAGTGCAGCTGCCTGAACATACCTCTAGTTTCCAGTATACAGGTACAAGGCTTGAGTCTGCCCCCTTTCAACCATTGGCTTTTATTAACCACCCCTTTTAGCCGTTTGCTGTAGTCTCTGTCAATCACATCTTAGCTCGCCCAATCGGAGAGTGCCTTTCTCGCCAAATGGTTGTTTAAGTGAATCCTTCTGTCTTCAATGGGATGGAGTACATGCATTGCAATGTTTTATGATCCCTGTCAACTCCTTTTTAAGTCTAGACTACGCAGCGCGCATGCGCTGCATAGGCAAAAAGACCTTTTGAAATCGATCCGGTTTTGCAGGCAAAAATGTGCACGTGTTGCATTGCTTTGAATGGCAACGCGTGCACGTTTGGCGATTCCCTTGTGGGAGCGAGCGGTGCCATGTGGAAGCAATTATCGCGCTCGCTCCGCAAGGTAAATGCTACCTGCTCTCGCCCGCACTCCCCCCCTACTTGCGCGAGGCATGCGAGCTGGTTTTAATTTCCTGTCCGCCTCTGAATGTTTTCCGTTTGGGATAATAGTTTGAGCCATCACTACAGTCGGTATCGCTGACTTTGCATTCAGGATGTGCATATTTAAAAGGACAGGTGGGCGAGAATTCAGTTTTGAGGAGAAAGAGGCCTGTGTCCTTAGCGCTCAGTGTCTAGTCCAGAGCGGTACACACACAGAAGTGTCATCATGAATTATTCAACGCCCCTCCTCGCACACAGACAGGAGACTACTGCACTGTAACTCGAGATGGCCTGCGCTGCTTTGTGTGTGTGTGTGTGTGTGTGTGCTTTTAACTCTGTTTCCTTAGAGCTCAGTGTCTAGTCCAATTCCGTGGTCCAACCCTTGCATAAAATATTGTAACTTATATATCTTCCTTGTGTGGGCCAGTTTTTCTTATTGTTTTTATACTTTTCTAGTTTGTGCCTTTTTGCCGGGTTGAGCGGCTCTTTTTAAGGCTCTATATCTGGCAGGTCCTGAGGAAGGTGGCATTTCATCGCTTCTTTAGCCACCGGAACGCGTCGACTGTAGCCTTCTTAAGATCCTGCTATATGCAGTTGTTGGTCTTGGTCATTTAAACTACAATGTTATTCTGTAGCTGAGCTTCCCAGATAAATGTATGTGTGTGAAGGTTGGTTTGGGTTGGTGAGAGTGTGGTTGAATGGTGGTTGTGAATTTGGTTTGTGTCTCTCTACCTGGGGATATTATTATTTTTCTTGTATATAATGCCTTATTATTCTTTCTATTAAAATATGTGTATCTTTATTTGGAATAATTTGTGCGGTGTTGTCTAATGTATGTTCTAAAAAATCTTTGTTAAATAAAAGATAAGACGATGAAAACATTTTTTGAGAAAAGAAATTAAATTAAATAATATCATTTTGTTAATTGATTGAGTATTTGAAATTTTCTTGGTGCTCACACTTTGTAATTGAATGAATGTAGGTGAAATAAGATGTTAGGTCGTGAGGGAGAATTTTCTGTTTATGTGTTTGTATTTCCCCTCTTCTCCCTGACCTTGCATGCTTTTTCAGAGGGGGGTCCCCTACATATTGCATAGTCCAAACCGTGCACACACAGAAGCGTCATCATGAATTATTCAGCGCCCCTCCTCGCACACAGATAGGAGACTACTGCGCTGTAACTCGAGATGGCCTGCGCTGCTTTGTGTGTGAGTGTGTGTGCTTTTAACTCTCTTCCTAGGACCGGTTTGGACATTCACTTCCTCCTCTCTTGTTATTGCCGTGCAGTTTGCGAGCTGGGTGGATGCAGTGATCTTCGTGTAAAGTCTAGAAAACGAGGTGGGCTTCCAGGGCATATTCCAGTACTACTCCCTGCTAGCCAAATATCGCGCCATGTCCGACATTGTCATCGCCCTGGTTGGGATCCAAGGTAAGGGCACGTTTACACTGATTTTAATGAAAGATTCCAATTTCCATGAGGGAGGACGTATGGCCTTACAGTCAGGCTGCTTACTCTGCAACTGGAGAACGAGGCCCGAGTCCCGGCGCTCGGCTCAGCATCTTGTGATTCTGGGCAATTCATTTAATCTCCCTGTGCTTAACAGTAGGAAAGCAATCTCGCTCTCATGTTAAGCGCTCTAATACCATTTGGCCAATTTCACGCTACATAAAACCACAAACAAAAAATAAATACATTGACTGTGGTAAATTAACTGATGCAAAATTAATCAGGGCCACTGCTCTACTTCTGTGCCCTGGAACCTGTTGACATCTGAGGCTGGTTTTATCCATGCCACCCCTGCTGAAAGGTGCATCTAGCGAAGATTTCATACAAACCTATTCCATAGAGTATACATAGAGTGAACCTAATGCCCACCCCTTTCCACCGCTGTTTGTTTTCAACCAGCCTTTTTCTGCCATTGGTGTGAGACTTTTTGATGTGGGTCTTTGCTCTGCCCAGTGGAAGGCCCTCATCTCTCACCTAATGCTATTGGCAGTGTCAGTGTATCTTTTACCTCCCCTCGAGGGGTTGCATTAAGCTGCATGAGAGAATACATTACAACTACAGTGCTCTATCCACTCTTGGTTGTCAATTCACAAAGGTAAATTCATACGTGAGAACATCTACAGATGTAAATTCATTCTTACTCTTTAGGGTCTCTAAAATGCTTTTTTGAATAGGCCCCAGGTCAACATTGAGGTGAAACCATGAGAGGTGGCACTAGATACAAACAAGCATTGGCACAGCCAATAGGTCTCGCTTTTGAGACCTTATAAGTATTTAGTTATGCAGCACAATATCCTTGGTGCAAAAACTTTAACTGTTGCATGGTTAAACACTTATAAGGTCCCAAGGGCGTGACCTATTGGCTATGCCAATGCTTGTTTCTACTGTGCATGCCTCTACACATATTTGCACATTAAACCCAGACCTATTGGCTTTGCCAAAGCTTGTTTAGGTGAATGAGCCAAGCTTTCTCATGACACTTTGCTTTCATATATTTCCTGTGAGTTTCTGGTTCAAATTTGCACCCCCCAATGTTTTTAGAGATTGGACAGGTTTTTTGGATCTCAGTTTTTCTCTAAATTCTTACTAAGCAGGCACCCAGAGAATTATTGTTTATACATGTTAAAACCATGTGTCCTTTTCCCAAAGATACAGGCAATTACCAGACCCCAGCTCTCTATCCTGACATATGCTTGATTCACTTCTTTTTTAGGTCGAGCCTAGTGCAGCGCGCATGCGCTGCTCTAGGAAAATGACTTCTTGGAATCGCTCTGGACTTTTCACACGCTTGTGGGTTTTTTCAGTTGGTCTTTGAATGCCTATTTCTAAAAAAAAGACAGCACACAATTGGTCAAAGGCGGGTGCAGGTCCCACCTAGCCCAGAAAACGTTTCTCCCCAAGGCCTATGTCCGCAGTTACGAGCAGGGGCGCCATCTGTTTTTAATTAGCGTTCGCGATTTCGGTTGGAATCACTCTGGACTCCGCCCACGGCTTGCGGTCCAGCGTGCACCACTCGCGGGATGCTGCAGCTGCATTCCTTTTATCCCGCGTGCACCCCTCGCGGGACGCCCCCCTTTAACCCTGTAAGCAGACACGTTGCTGCCTCTTCTCCAGCTGCCCAAACCAGTGTCCGCCTGCCACACCCCTAGCGCACCTCTGTCTCTGCCCAAACCCCAATCAGTGTGGATGCGTCTGCCTTCATGAGCCCCCCCTGTGTCATATCCAAAGTCCCCCCTCCTCCTCAGTCCGTGCTATTCCGAGGAGTCCAAATACATTGCCCAGGATCACAGGACATCGCTCCACACTGCATCCGAATGCCACTCCTAGTGCCCCAAGTCGACCTCTCCACCCCAAAGGCCCGTCGCCACCCCCGGGACCCCGCCACTGCCCTCCACTGCCTGCCATTGCCTGCTTCAACAACACTACGCTCCTGACCCCCTCCGCAATCCGCAGCCCCCCAGCAGCCCAAGAAACATTCTCCCCTTACAAGTGCCACCCCTGCACCGAACCCACCCATACCCCCGTGCCGTACGAACTTCCACACCATCCACCCATGCAAACCTGTACCCAAACCCCCCCCCCCGCTGTCCTCGTGCATTAAATTCCCCTGTAGTACGTCTCTTCCCTAGCTGGGCACATGTCCATGGGCTGAGCTCGGCAAAAACATCCATCATTTTGTGAATGGCGCCAAAACTGCTGCTCTGCCATTTCCCAGCACCGCACTTACCTGACCCGCATTGATAACGCCCTCTCCATCACACTCCAAAAACCACCCGATCGTGCCTACTCGTGCAACCACCTCCCCCTCACATAACATCTTGTTGGGTTCCCATGCAAGCCATACTATCAGCAATGTAGATCACAGGAACCACTGGCCTCAGAAGGCTGTAAGGCTTAGGCATGAAGACCAGGCTTTGAACCGCCATCCAATGACACAAGCTGCTCCCTGAACCCTCGCACCATACGGGTTGGAGCCAAAACGGCAATCACTTCTTGGGCAGAGGGCCGACACCCTTCCCCCTCACCCCACCATAGACACACCCCCACAACGTCAAACAGTCTTCAAGCAACATACTCGGAAACATCATGGTGCAAATTGGGACACCTAGCCCCACACAAGAGGGGTCATTTGGCCTTGCTCACCATGCCTACCTCTTCGCACAACCGGCCGTCATGAGCACACGTCTACTGTGACTCATGACGGCCGGGAGCCATCCTGAGCACCGCGCCCCCCCCCCTCGCACAGTGGAAACATTAAAAAGCATAGGGATACAGTTAAAAACAAAACAATGCTATCAGGAACATTTTTTGATCCAGCACATCTAGTGATTAGGTCAACATGTTTCAGCCATATGTTGCTCTTACGGGTCTAGGGTTTTTGTCAGGAACGTGTGAAATGGATTACCTACAATATTCAAGGTGATCCCTTTGCAAGTGTGTTAACTTGTAAATCTTCCTCTGGGTTACAGTGACCCTCTAGATATGTTGTTGTTAAAGGCACAGTCTGTAGGCTTTTTAGAGGCAAAGAAATGCGCCCTGGGGTTTGGGAAGATCTGGGCCAAGCCACCTACATTTGAGGAAGAGCCGCCCAAGGTTGTACTCCATGTCTCTTCTATCTTGACAGGAGAGATGGCCCGATGGGAGATACACAGAGTGCAACCTCGGACGGCTTGTTTCTCAAATGTACACTTTAAACTTCTATTCTGCCAGAGCTGAAGTAGTATCAATTAGAACACCATTGAGACATCGACTTCAGGGACACCAGCAGCCTTATCTTTAGTGGCTTCATCCCCAAGCAGGTAGCTTGATGCAGCTCCCCTCCAGTAGTCGCGTAGCAGAGGCAGAGATACTACGTAGCTCCAGCATCCTTCCCTCTGCTCCATTAGTAGCGGAGAACAGCAGGGATTGGTACCTGGTGTGAGTAAGTATCTCAGTAACCACTTTGAGCATTTTGGAACCATGCATTAGCATTTCTTTAGCGGAACGGTTCTTAACCTTTTGACTACTTTGAACCCCTATTGAGTCATTACTGGAAGTCTGGGGATCCCTGGCCTAATCATCTTCTATGATTTGAACCTCACACAAAAACAAAGTCACAAATATTGTTTTTTTTTATTCACAATCAAATATGGAAAAAGATTTCACATTTTCTATTTACTTCTTTAATTGTATATACTTTATTAATTTATTATTTTTTATATTTAATTTTGTAAAACAGTTGCATACCCCCTGAGTATGTCTTGTGGACCCCCGGGGTCCTCAGATTACATGTTGAGAACCACTGTCCTGGAGTACCCTCTCAGCTAGGTGGTAAAAAACTCCATCATTTTTTTCACCTATAAATATCTTCTGTATACATTTTGTATTGATAGTTCTGCTTGACACATAAGTAGAGTGAACAATATAGAGGGAATCCAAAGTACACTATTGTGTCATGCTGTACACAACTGAATTCCGTTGGCTCTCATACATTATACAATGAATCTCTCTAGTTTCGCATAAGACCACAAAGACATCCATACACTAGGGGTGTAGGTGGGAAGGTGGGAGTGAAGAAAAACATCCAACATGGCCATCCAAGAACATGTAGTGGGGCCACTCTATAACAAACCTCCCGGTACGTATTTTACTTTATCTGGAACTTAACAAAGGAACAAGAATAAAACACCAAATGTATCCTCGATTATCAGTTTGTGCTGCAAAGCAACGCTGTGTATTACCATCCACTTGATGCACTCTGGTCGTACTCCAGTTGCATTAAGCTTTGTGACTGTATAGCTGCTTACAAAATTACACTGCCATGCACTTGTGATGAGCTCCGAACAGAATGAAACACATATTATTGCCATAGAGCCCACTGCCAAGGGCTATGCCCATTGTAAAAAGGCCCTGAACCTGAGTTAGGCCTATAGCGAGGGTAAGGGGAATTAACAACCGGAATAGCCCAAGCAGAATAGCCTATATTAGAATATTCCGCCCACTGAGGGTAGAATGTTCTAAAATAAAAAGGGAGGAACATGAAGACAAACATGGGAATGTTGGAGCTTACACCAGCCAATAAAAGTCAAGAGCTACTCCATTGTCTTCAATAAAGCTCTCAACATTCCAATGTTGTAATATATCCTTATAGCCCGCAGTAGCGGGCTATACTGGCAATTAAAGGCCCAAGCTGAAGGCGAGGGCCTTTAACAAGGGAGTGAGATTTTAATGGCCAGTATAGCCCAGCTACGAAGGGCTATAAGGTCATTAGAACATTCTGCCACTTGAGGGCAGAATGTTCTAACAAATAAAACAAAGTCTTCTCAAGCTCTAGGGTGTTTAGATTCCCTCTGGCTTCGCCAGGCCTTTGTTCACAGCATTAGCTGTGAATAGAAGCAACATTGGAATGTTGCTCTGTGGGCTTTTACCGGCCCGTAGAAGCATGGTGCACCCCATTGTATTCAATGTTGTGCTTCACATTCCAATGTACTAATATATGTTGCACTTAAATATCTAAGTAAAATGGGATGAAAGCTGTTACAACATAATGCACTGGAACATGATAATTTGAAAGTCTGAAGCCTACACCTGTAATAACAGATGAAATAGGCAACAGCGCAGTCCACAATGTAGTGGGATACCATGAAGAATGCAAGGAGTATTAAAGCCCATATACACACCTCAATTATTGATGATTTTGTGCTTCAGTGCCACCACGACATACGTTTTTGGATTAAAGCTTCTTCAATTGTAGGTTATGGTGTCTCTTTAATTGGAAGCAATATTCCCTCATCGCGCACATAGGTATTTGAACTGCTACTTAGGCGCAATGCAGTACTTAATTGCTTAAAAACTGGCACAACTAAGCTCATCTGATGACGACCCACCAAGGCAAAATATGTTTTAGGGTGTAAAGTTTTGTTGTTGTACAACTTTTATTGAATACAAGAAAGAACTCTCCATAGGTATTTAAATACATAACAAGATATTGATTAATTGACACTACAGTGATAAAATGACATGCGCATAGCATCAATAATCACCACCAAAACAATATTAAGAGAAATAGGTCTAACATCAAACTATAAAACATGACCAAATGAACCGAGTAGGTGAAATAGTAGATGAGAGACTGCTGAGAATGCCTAGCTAGTGGTGAGACATGAAAAATGTGCCTCTAAACACAAATAGAAATGAAGAGAGGGAAAAAGGAAAGCAACAGATCGAGCTAAGTATCTAAGGTAGGAAAAAAAGACTTGAGAGCATAATAGAATTCAGGAAAGGGAATAGAGGATATACACGAACAAGAGAAAAATGAACCATGTAGTTGATAGCTAGTACTACAAGCAACTTTTATTAACAGAACAGGAACAGTTGTGGTATACAATACCGCACTCGGTATACTTCCCAAAATTATTAGGGTGCTCACTCCCTGTGCCAACCTTCCAAAAAAGACTCAAACAAACAAGAGAAAAACTACTATTGGGAGAAGCACTCCTAAACAAACATTTAATATAGAGTAAAGCCAATCTGATAATTTAAGACATTCTTGAAACCAAGTGGAGATAAATAAATATGGATACATACAGACGGAAATGTTTAGAAAATAAAAACCATAAAACTGGAAGCCCTAGCTATAAAGCATACAACTTCAAGGTTAACAGTATACTAGAAGACAATAGAGTACTGGCTATTAAGCCAAGGACATCCATGCTGGTTTGTTGGAGTGTGGTGACAGCAGACATTTCTGGAAACAGACATAGACATGTACACATTTCTTACTATTAGCATACTACTGGAAATATATCTAAACAACATAAGAGTACCTTTAATAGTTCAGGAGACAGTAAAGAGAAGTACTCAGATTTGCCACCACCAAAAAATTGGAAAAAAGGGGGACAAGTAGTGAAGTGGGGTTAGATAATATCAAGAAGAAAAAGAACCCTCAGGCACCGACAGAAGTCGGTTGCCAGTTGTCTTCATCGGGTTCTTATGGTGAATACGTGAGAAACTACGTAGTGTAAAGAAAGTGCCAAGTTAAAAAGAGTATTGGCTACTCCCCGACCAAAGATTTAATGTGGGGGTAGTACTAGCTCTGTTAAAAACAAAAGTGCAGAAGATCGGACATATATATGGTTAGGTTAATTTGAACCAAAATGTCCTATTAAGAGGTCGACATGTTTCTTGCTATCAGCGGCCAACTTTCAGCCTAGCATTCTTCAGGACTGTGGTGTCCTGGTGTAGGCCTCCCCAAGTGACTACACAGGACACATGTGATACCGTAGTGGTTAGCAAACTGCTTGACCACGCCCAGAGCCCTGGGCCTTTTATTAACCTCTTCACGTAGCCCACGTAGACGTCGGGCTAAACTAACTGTCCACTCCGTTGTGGGGGTGGTCGAACAGGGACATAGTGGGAGGGGGCGTGTGCCTCTGTGGTACGTTCCACAGCCGGCAACACTACATTCCTCCTTTACCTAGGGATAAAACAAACTGGGATGCAATGGTTCACAAAAGTCTTTGCACAGTCATTTGGGGTGCTGCAGGGACTACTGCAAGATTCGACCTTCCAAAAGTTCGCCACTAGTCTCTGACACAGTCACTGGAAGAAAACTCACAAAAGTTACAAACAACAGAACAGTCTTACTTTATTCTCGGCGGGGTCAGCCATCTTGGTCTGTTCAACGCCAACACTGGGCCACGAAGTCCCGATACCTCTGGGAAGGCTTGGGCCATGGGCGTAGACTGTATCTCGTTTGGCTCCGCTCTCCTGGCGCCGTCTGGGACTGGTCTCCAGTCTCGCTCTCATTTTCGTTGGGGTCTTCTGTCGGGGTGATGTCACTGGCTTGGCTCGCCGGAGTGTCTGAGTCCGTTGGCTCCGACGGTCGGCGTTGGGGGGTCAGAGGCCAGGTGTCTGATCCCAGGTCTTCTCTTGCTTCGGGTGTTCTTTTGAAGAACGAGACATTCCTTGTCACTGTCTCTCCATTCTTGACGGCAGTGACCATGGTCCCATTTACCTCTGTAACTCTCCAAGGATCAAGTTCAAATGGCATGCGGAACTTCCCGCCGGGGTGGCGGTCTTTTACCAGGACCCTGTCCCCCACTTGGATCGGGCTGTCTGCTGCCCTCCGTTTCTGGGACGCTTGCTGGTTGTTCTTGGTGCGCTGTTCCATGGACCGGTTTTTGGGGACCGGGGCTAGCTCCCACGACGGGTGGTGTGGAATAGTATCGGTTATCGCCCGATTGAAAGAGAGTCGGCTTGGAGACACTCCTGTGGTGCAATGTGGGGTCAGGCGATATTCACGGAGAAACTGATAGATGGCCAGTTCTAGACAGTGACCGTCGGCTGTGGCAATTTGGATAGTTTTGTTCAGGGTCCTCATCAGCCTCTCTACCTCACCATTGGCTTGAGGCCACCTTGGGGTGATTCGTCTGTGTTTGATGTTGTGGCTTTGCAGGTATTCTGTGAAGTCACTGCCGTTGAACGGGGGTCCATTATCGGTGCGGACTTCCTCCATGAGCCCATGGGTGGCAATAATTTTCTCGAATTTTGGGACCACCTCTGCCGCTGCTGTGGATGTGACAATCTCAACTTCTGGATAGCGGGAGTAGTCATCTACTACCACGAGCATGTACTTGCCTCCTGGGAGACTACCGAAGTCTGCGCTTACTCGCGCCCACGGGGACGTTGGCCCATCCTCAGTGATCACAGGCGCTGGAGGGTTAGGCAGGCTCGTTGCTAGGCACACTGGGCAACTCTGGACCACCTCCTCAACTGCTCTGTCGAGCCCTGGGAACCACAATTTGCTCCGGAGTCGGCTCTTGGATTTGATGATCCCTTGGTGCGACCCGTGGGCCAGCAAGGCAGCTCTTTGGGTGAGGCTGTTGGGTAGTACCAGGCGAGGTCCTCTCAGGAGGCATCCTTCCGCGGAGACAGAAAGTTCGTGCCTGACTTGATACAGGGCTTTTAGTGCCGCTTGGGCGTCTGGGGTGCGGAAAGATGCTGGGCTTTGTAGCGCTCTCCAATCGTCTGATTCCAGAGCGCGGATTGCTATTTGGATGCAGTCATCGCTCTTGGTGGCACTTGCCACTTCCTCTACAGACATGGGTCGAGGTCGTGACCGTTCGATGATCAGCCGGACGTATTCTTCTGTGGCTGCCGCTTCAGCTGCCTCAGCATTGGTGACTGGACGGGCATGTCTTGATAAATAGTCCGCCGGGTTCCGTGTTCCTGGCCGGAACTCCACAGTGAACTGGAACTCCTGCAACTGCAATACCTACTTTTCGATTCTCGGGGGTGGACGAGAGGAGGAGCCTTGGAACAACGGTATGAGCGGCTTATGGTCGGTGATTACTAAGAATGGATGTCCATAGAGGTATATGTGGAAATGTCGGCACCCCCATAAGATGGCGATGGCCTCCCTTTCGATCTGAGAATAGCGTTGTTCGGTGGGCGTCAGGGTGCGGCTGGCATACGCTACGGGTGCCCACTCCCCGCATGGTTGTTGTTGGGATAGGACTGCCCCAAGGCCGGTGGGGCTGGCATCCACTAGCAGCTGTGACTCAAGCTGCGGATTGAAATAGGCCAGGGTGGTGTCTGCTGACAGGGCTGCCTTCGTCTTTTCAAACGATTCCTGCTGTTCCGGGCCCCACTTCCAGGTGGCATCGGACTTCGTGAGGTCACGGAGAGGCCCGGTCAGGTCGGACAGGTCCTTGATGAACCGGCCGCAGTAGGTCACCATGCCTAGAAAACTGCGGACAGCCGTGACAGACTCGGGAGCTGGTGCTTCGTGTATGTCCTTGACTTTTTCCGGGTCAGGCCCTACTCCTTGGTCGGTGAACTTGTACCCAAAGAAACTGATGTCTCTGCGGAGGAATTCACATTTGTCTCTGTGAAGTGTCAGGCCTCGCTCTCTTAGCCGGTTGAATACTGCCTGGAGGCGTCTGAGGTGGTCTTCTAGGGTCGGGGCATGTACTAGAATATCGTCGCTCACATTGAGCACTCCGTCGAGGCCTTGTAGGACGTTGTGAATGATATTCTGAAACACCTCAGCCGCGCTCGATATGCCAAAGTTGAGTCTCGTGTACCTCCACAGGCCAGCGTGGGTGGAAAAAGTCGTGATCGGGCGGGAGTCTGGATGAAGGGGGATCTGATGGTATCCAGACCTCAGGTCCATCTTGGAGAACCATTTGGATCCTGCAAGCTCTCCGATGATGTCGTCGATGGTCGGTGTGAGGTGACGTTCTCTTTTAATTGCGAGGTTGGGCAGGCGCATGTCTACGCATATGCGGATGGCCTCCGGCTGCTTTGGCTTCTTGGCAACTACAATGGGGGACACCCATGGTGTGGGTCCTGTCACCCGCTCAATGATGCCCGCCTGTTCAAGCATCCTCAGCTCAGCTTCGACTTTGGGCCGGAGGTGAAAAGCGATCCGTCTGTGCCGGAGGGCTACCGGGGCCACTGACTGATCAATGTGGAGTCGGACAGGGGGGCCTCTTAAGCATCCGATGCCTTCGAATAGCGAGGAATGTTCCGAGACTAGGTGGTCCAATCCTTGGGCTTGTACCGTGAGGGCGAAGTGGATGAGCCCCAACTCTCGTGCTGTCCTGCAACCGAGGAGGAAGCCTGATCCTTCTCGGGAGACGTAAATCTTCGCCTGCAGTTGCGTCGAGTCGTGGGACACCGTTGTCCGGAATACCCCGCACAGGCGCAGGGGGCGCCGGGTTCCGTAGGCGAACACCTGTACTCTCGTGGGGTGGAGCGGTGGCGCATCTTCAAGGGTCTGGTAGACACTAGCGGCCATGAGATTTATCGTCGCGCCGGTGTCAATGAGGGCTCTGACTGTTTGGCTATGTATTTGGACGGTGCACATTGGTTCGGCTGAAGACATGGCTGCCAAGGTGTTGAGCATGCGCACCACATGAACGGATGCGGCGTCTTCGCCATCGTCGTCCATGTCGCTGCTTGTCGGTGTGTTCGGCAGTGGTGCCATCTGACGCACTCTCCTGGGCGGGGCGCCTTGCTTCTTCCTCTGCGACGAGAGACAGACACTCGCAAAATGGTTGGCCTTGCCGCACGCACTGCAGACTTTGCCCTGGGCTGGGCAGGCGCCTTTGTGGGGAGTGGCACCTCCGCACCACATGCACGCCGTGTTCTTTGCGGGTTGGGCTGGTGTCGGCCGTCCTTTTCTGGGGTGTCTCGGCCGGTCGTCCGCGGGTTGCGATCTGATGGCACATACTGGTTCCGTCTTGACCGCCACTGCTGCTTTCGGTTCCATGTGGGCCGCACGGGCTTTGGAGAGCTCTTTAGACCGCCCTAGGGCTAGAATGTCCCGCATGGACATGGCGTCCGTCTCTAGCACCCTCTCCCGCAGCTTTAGGGAGGCGCACCCTTGGATGAACTGGGCGCGAATCTCATCTTCCGCATCCGGAAGCGTGCACGTGCTGGCCAGTTTCTTGAGCCGAGCGTAGAAGACATCCACAGATTCATCCGGGAGCTGTCGCGCTTGACGGAGCAGGAAGCACTCGTAGTCTGCGCTGGTGAAAGGTTCGAAGTATTTCGTGATGGCATCCCGCAGGGTCTTGTAAGTGTGGGGCGGGTTACCCTCCACAATGTCCTTAGAAATGTCATGAATAGCCTCTCCCCCCAGGTGCAGGAGCATGGCACGTTGGCGGGTCACAGCGACGTTGGCCGCGACGAAGTACACCTCAAGACGCTCCACCCACTTCTTCCACCGGGTGGCTTGGGACGGGGGTGCTCCGGTGACGTCAAACGGCTCCAGAGGTGGAATGTTGGCCATGGTGGAGCAGCAAAAAGGGCCCAAACGGCGTCTTGATCAGTGCCAGGGACCGCAGAATGAGTGTCTGCAAACAGGAGGACACTAGGAGCACCCTCCGCGAGATGCGTGAGGTTCAGCAGGCCGGTGACACGCGTAATGCGTGAGGGATTGCAGGCCGGTAGCGCAGCGCGCGTACCACGTGGTCTCGGGCGCACAGCGCCTGCGCAGGGTCAGCGGAGCGCAGACCGGACGGGGCCAGGCCGCACAGACGGGCTCTCGGGCAGCGGGCGGTGGGTGGATGGCACGGGGTACCTGGAGGCAGTTGCGTGGGCCGCTGAGCGGCGGCGGGCCAGCGGCAGCAGGAGCAGGACGGCGGAGGAGCCTCCGGGGCACACAGCGCCGACAGGAAACCTCGGCAGGCCACACGAGGGCACCAGGTGAGCCACGCCGGGCCGGAGGCAGCGCAGGGGCGCCGGAGCACGCCACACTCGAAGCCGGCCAGAGGGGTGGCAGATGGTGGCCGTGGGGGGCACGCAGGGGCCGGAAGAGCGACCACCTCGTCGCCAATGTGGTGTCCCGGTGTAGGCCTCCCCAAGTGACTACACAGGACACATGTGATACCGTAGTGGTTAGCAAACTGCTTGACCACGCCCAGAGCCCTGGGCCTTTTATTAACCTCTTCACGTAGCCCACGTAGACGTCGGGCTAAACTAACTGTCCACTCCGTTGTGGGGGTGGTCGAACAGGGACATAGTGGGAGGGGGCGTGTGCCTCTGTGGTACGTTCCACAGCCGGCAACACTACAAGGACCAAACATATCCTTACCTCATGGAAAGCACTCACTATGGCGCTGAAAAAACCATGAGAGGTACAAAAGAGTGAAATAAAAACGTTACCAACTTGGTTGTAGATTGCAGCACTGAGAATTATACGTGCACACACTCCAACATGTAGGTGCTGTTGGATTTAGCAGATACGGGTAAGTACCCCCTTGGGCTCATGGCAGGGGAAACCTTCACGTCCGGATGTATTCTGTCCTGACGACTCCCCGTGTGGAAACCTATTATGCTCACTTCCACGGCCCGAAAAACTACTGGAAATACTCATACACACAAATTATTAAAAATAACTATGCGTCAGGGACTGCTATCTTTCTCTCTCTCCCTCCTTGCTGGTGGGTGGTGTTTTAGAGAGTAAAAAAGAGCCTGCGGCGTTATGAAGTATTAACTAAAGCAGATCTGAATACCACTACTGAAGCTGCTGAAAAACACGATTCTGCTGTGATTTCCATAGTAATATGAATTTGCAGCACTTGCTACATAATTCACCATATGCTGCATAATGTTCAGATTCTAACAAAAAAATGTTTCTTGGGAAAAAAGTGCTCAAAGGTTTATTTTTTTTAATTGCTGCATATGTGGTGCAAACCTGTACAAAGGTTAACGGGTCGCCTTCCAGTTGTTAATTTCAGCTGTCAGCCATTTAAAGCAGTGATAAATTTGCCTAGAAAATATAAACATCCCATATGGATGGCGGCATATCAGCTGCACATTGCTTTGCTCTACTCTTTTACTTGCATATGGTGCAGGCATATGTCTACAATTGCAGTCCAGGGATCTCTTTAATAATTACATTACACTGTTCATTTAATGTGATCTGAAATGGCAATAAAGACAGGAGGAGAAGGGATTTTCCTGCAGCAGAACACACCAACGTAAAGTGTTCTTCAGTGTTATTCAAACAGGGTGGAAATAATGATCATTTTTAATCATGTAAATGTTTTGTTACCTGTTCACACAAACTCGAGTTTACATCACAGGCTCTGTTCTCACAACACGATTATTTCAAGAAGGCACTCCACTATTAGATGAATTGCACACATGTTGCATTTCTTTTTAACGGCATATGTCGTAAATTCTAAATTACCTCCATTGAGACACACGTAGTAAATAGGAAATGTACTATTTTGATCTGCAGTAATCTTTCATAATTAGTCAATGAGGTTTCAGGTCTGGTTATTGTATAGTCTAAGAGAGGGTAAACCCGAAATTGAAGACATGTTTTAGAAAATGAATGGTTTGTGCTTAAATTAGGAGTTGCATCTTTTATCCTAGATACCTACATGTGTAGTCTTGATTTCAATTGAGTTCGAAATTGTACGATTTGCACAATCGATATCACTTTGATGTATAGAAGGAGCAGTGTTGCTGTGTATCCATGCAAGACAAAATCATTAACTGTTAGTTCATTTCTTATGAAATCTATGTTTTTTTTAAAGTACTGAGGTCCCTTCTTTATCATTGTGCTGAAAACTAAAAGACTATATAGGCAATAATGCCCCGGTTACTTACCGGTAATCTGCATTACTCCGAGTCCTGGTCTTCCTGGATGCAGTCCTAAGTCCCACCCTCCCACCCGGGCATGGCGGTTGACTATTTCCTGTTTTTCTTGGGTCGTTTGGCGTGGTATGTTACAGAAAGTGATTCATTTGATCCTCCCTTTTGTGGTGGCTCATGGGTAACAGGACCTTCTTGGGGGAACTTTCTGAGTTTCAGCTAGAGAATTGGTTCTGCCAG
This sequence comes from Lissotriton helveticus, assembly GCF_964261635.1. Classification (NCBI taxonomy): domain Eukaryota; kingdom Metazoa; phylum Chordata; class Amphibia; order Caudata; family Salamandridae; genus Lissotriton; species Lissotriton helveticus. The sequence goes on from NC_136072.1 coordinate 796,148,456, forward strand.
AAGGGAGACATATCATGCGTAAGGACTACATCCAGGAAGACAGACAAGGAGGTAATGCCAAAGAATATGTTACGCAATTTCCCTTGATTCGCATAGTATGGGCCATAATGCAGCCAGGAAAGCTGCCCTGCGTGGGCGTTCACAAATATACCTCTCATTCCAGCTTCAACGTTAAACATGTAGAGGGCACCACAGAAGGCCTTGTCTGCTGGTGGCACTTAGAGCTCGTCCTCTTCACTAAGGTTCACAATTGTTGACTAGTTGTTTATGTTCTCTTGGCCTTCCTGTGAGGATGTCTAAAGGCTGGCAGCTGCTTTGTTCTGAGCGTTTTCTGCTTCGTTGGATCCCAGACAAGAGGCTAAAGTGGGTCAACTGTGAAGGTCAAGTAAGTAGCGTGGGCTGACTGAATGACTCACGGGTAAAAAAACACACGGCGATAGGGAAGCTGTGAGAAAAGAAGACAGTGCAGACCAATCAGGCAGACAACAAAACGCAGAATTGATGTACATAAAAAAATACTTTTTAGGTCTCGCCTAGCAGACAGCACAAGTTGTCTGTTTGCAAAATGACCAATTGTCAGCTTATAGTGGGCATAGAGCCCACACATTCCTTAAATTGGTTGAATTTATTTCACTCTCATTTGTTTGCCTTTATTTTTGCAACATGTTTTTATTGTGGTTCTTCTGGGCTCTTCCTCTTAATGTGCTTGCTATTCCACTGGATCATAGCCTTATTACTTGTATCCTTACACTGTATACATTTAAAGCACTACTGGTTAAGGACTCAATAATAAAGAGATAAGTAGATGAAATTGTAACCCCACCAGGAGAAGTTCTCCTGTCACTCAGCCTGCCTGCCCTCAACTGCCATTCCACACACAAGGCAGGGACCCAACCTTCCATGATGTCATCAGGCATTTTACCACTCACGATGGCTAAGCAACAGGGAAATCTAAGCGAGGGAAATGAATGACATAAGCCAGATATAACAGACTCGTTGAGAATGCATGCAATTTCCAGCTCTCTTACTGGTGGACTCCTCTTACCCCTCTGCCGTTCTCTCTCAGTGTGCTTCCCCCATATATAGTGTTTCTATAGGGCTAACCTGGCAAAAAAGTGTTGGAGCACTGTAAATGGTCAAAGCATGCATAAAGTCAGCGAGGGAGAGGAAGTTGTTTTACGGATTGTTAAACATTGTTGTAGTGTTCTTTAAAGAGGTAGGTGAATATTCACCTCTTTCCCAAATTGGAGTAGCATTATTGCAGTCCTGATGGATACAGGGATGTTGTTCCAGATCTTGGATGCATAGATGGAAAAGACCTGCTGTATTGTTTTTAATTTTATACACTTCTTAGTCTGCAGTCTGATGGTGTCCTAACTGTGGGTGTGTACAAATTCACCATATATGGTGAACTTGTCTGCAAGATAAGTAAGTGTGCTGGACTGTGATAGCTTTGTAAATGATGCAGCTGGTTTAAAGATGGTGTGGGCCAGCAAGTGGAGCCAATGGAGTTCCTTCAGTATCAGGGTGATATGATCATGTTTCTTCAGGCCACAGATAAGACTTGCTGCAGCATGTGTGGCGGCTGGGAGGGCCTGGAGTATGGCATTATCACCATTCCGATGCAAGAGTACAAGGGCTCGAACAGCAATTCTGAAGTTGCTTTCTGCAAGCAATGTGTTGACTTGATTTACAAAAGAAGGCTGGTACAAGGCCTTCTTTGCTGTTTTTCGCAATGTGTTATTTAGGGTGTGGTTTAGTGTCCAAAGTGAATGCAAGTGGCTTGGCATTCAGTGAAAGTTAGGGTTTGAAGTCATCAAGGTTCATGCCATTGATTAAACCAGTGAAGGGCATTGCTGATGAATCGCTTTCGAGGCTTTAGTTTATCAGAAGGCAGATGTCATCTGCATCTGTGGTCAAGCAGGCATCAAATGGAGGGCAATGGTTTCCATGGTGTGGGCTGAACCGAAGCCAGTATGGTAGTGGTGTAGGAGATGGTTAGGACTGATGTGGTGTTGGAGCTGAACATAGACTGCTTTTTCATTTATCTTCCTGTTAATAGATGAATGATGTGCCATTAACTGGTGAGGTTATCAAGGTCTAGTGTAGGTGTCTTAAGAGTTTGAGGTTCTGGCTTGTATTGGGAGCCCCTGGGAAGATTCCTTGAATGAGGGAGGCACTGACAATGGTAAGTAGAGGTAACAATATCCAGAGAGAGCTTTCATTAAGACCGACAGTAAGACACAATCTTCATAGGAAGTGGCTGTGAGGGTGTTGAGTATGTCAGCCAGTGGTGTAATGAAAGTTGAGGGGGGCCACCTTGCAAAGTAAATGGAGGGTCTCCGCTCTGAAGTCAACTAGGAACTCTCAGGCTAGAGAGTAATGTGCTGAGGAGGCCCCCCTGCACAGCAGTGGCTTATGTTAATCCATTGATGTCAGCGAGATCTGGAAGAGCGCTTTGAAGTTTCACCAATGTCGGATTCTACCGGAAGGGGTGGATGTAGAAATTGAAACAGGCTTGGTGTTCTTCATGTGCTGTTGGATCGTCTGTATTTTGTTTTTTACAGATGTTGACGACATTGACCTTTTCCATAGAGTGTTGAATGGGTGGATGAGGAAGGGGGTTGATGCAGTGCCTGATTGTCTTGAAAAGCATTCTGCTTCTGTTGGAGGCTTCGTTGATGGTGTTGGTATAGTACTTTGCTTTTGCTGATGTGATGACCCATCTGCATGTTGAGTTGATGGACTTCAGTATCCAGAGGTCTTCAGGAGTTCTGTTTTTCTTCCGTTTACTTTCCTATCTGCATATGGATTGTTCATTGTCAGCAAGGTCCTTAAAATAGCAGAGCGAGGAAGGCAACGGCTTGCACTTATTAGTTGAAATTGGTGTGTGGATGTTCTCATAGCTTTCCAAAAAATTGTTGAAGTGGTTTAAAGGGTGCTGGCATTGGATGTGGACTTGATAGGGTGAGAGATAAGTTCAAGCTTTAGATTGTCTATAGCAAAGTCTTTGAAGGATCTGAAGGTTTGGCCTTCTCTTTTGTGTTGATCTTGGTTTGCTGGTTGTACAATAAGCATGGAAATAGGGATGGCAACGTGGTCTGTCCAGTCCTAGAGTATGGGTGGTTTGCATTGGTGATGCTGAGAAGACAAGGTTGAGGACATCACCTTTGGAGCATTGGGTGTTTGACATGCTGTACCATGTTGACTGTATTGGTGAGGTTGAGGAGGGTGCATCTTGCAGAAGGTTAAAGTCATCCTAAAGGGTGGTATTGGCATGCGAGATGGACACAGTGCTGGGGTGATCTGAGACTTTATCAATAAAGTCCTTTGCCTGGCCTGGAGGTCTGAGTTGCAGAGAGTGGAAAATAGCATGTCAACAGCTCCATGTAGTTGTGTTATTTGCTTGCCTAGGGTGTTGGACCAGGAGGACTTATGGATGATTTACTGAGTTACTTAGATAATGTTACTCATTATAGTGAGAAAACAAGATAATGTTTCAGGGCAAAACATTTAAAGGAGTGTATGAGAAGCTGTGGGAGCCTAACTCAACTGACAATTAAAGATAAATCTGCACTCCCCAATTTTGAATAATATTATTAGTGTCTACAATTATTATTTAAAACAGAGTGGCCTGTCTCTTGTAATGCATAGTTACTAACCCTGGGTGTAGTTTTAAACTTTGCGTAGTATCCAAACTGGGTAGTGAGTAGCTGATGGCACTGTGTACTTGTCTGCACTGTACAATAATTGTAAATGGCATCTTGCACAGTGCCAGTCATGATTAATTAAGTATCTCTAATTTTATATGCTAAAGAGCATATAGCACTTTCTCAAAAGTGAAACTGTAAATTTAGCAAGCAGTGAGAAAGGTGATGATTTTGGGATCCTCCCTAACCTAGGGAGAGATCCAAGCAGATGCCTTGAAAACAAAAAGCACATCTTATTGAACGATTCGGTGGTGGTCCCAACCTCTTAGGACCACCCCAAGCACAGTTATTGGCAAAAAAACAATCCCAACCAAAGGCCCTGCAAAGCATTATGGGACAAGATTAGCAGTGGGCAGTGAATATTATAGTATCCAATATCAAAATAATTCAAAAAAGGGCTGCAGTTCAACTAGTTGTTACTAGATGTCCCTCACGAGTCAAATGCAAATGCATTGAAATTATTCTTACATCAAGGTGCAGTTTCACTAGTTGTTACTAGATGTCCCTCACGAGTCAAATGCAAAGCTTCATGAAAGGGTCTTTCAATGTTTTCAATGTGTTCAGTGATTGAGTGGCTTGTTTTAGGTCCTTGGGCGGGATGAAGAGTTTTGTTTTGTTGAGTAGCTTCAGATTGAGGAAGGCACTCTTTGCGGAGTTCTTAATGTGTTTGGACATGTTGAGTTTTTTTGTTTTTTTAAAACAAATGTTATTGTCAGATTGCACAAGTAATGCAGGGCCCTGTTACCCAGGGAAAAATTGCAAGAATTGACATAACAGCATCAGCAGCAATCGACGTTTTCATTGTACAGGCAAACATTTGCAAATAAAGCCAGGAAAAAGGAAAAGGGGCAAAGAGGAAAGAAACCCCCCCACCTACCCAACCTCCCCTCCCCCAGTCCCCCAGTCCTCCCGCCCCAAACCCCCCTCCCCCCAACTGCCTACCCCCATCCCAACCAACTCCTCCCCCCCAAAGTCACACAGCCCTAATTCGGTCCAATTCTATCATAGTAAACAATATACAGCTTAAAGAGAAAAATATAAGCAGTCCATTTGTCCTGTCCGTTCCATGCTCCACACTCTACTGCATTCTCCCCCTCACCCCTCCTGAGGAAGCTCATCTTGCTCTACTGGGGGCTCCAGCCACACCCCCCCTGTAGTCCGCCCAGCGCTTCCAAATTTTAAAATGCTTCCGCGGGCACCCCCTGGCTACAAAAATCAGACGCTCCAATCCCATGTAAAAATCGAGTCCCCTCTTCCAGACAGCTACCGATGGGGCCCGTGGATCCTTCCACCCTTTAGCTATGTCTCTCTTGGCTGTCGTGAGGCCCAGTAACATCAGGTGTCTCTTGTATATGTTGCCCCCCACCCCATGCATGACATGCAGTAAGGCAAATTGTGGCATGCGGGGGAGCTCTCGCCCCAATACCTCAGACAGACAGGCCAGGACCCCACTCCAGAAACCAACAAGAGCTCCACAGTTCCAGACAGTGTGTAGAAACGTCCCCTCCTCCCTGTGACAGCGGAGACAGTCTGGTGAGGCAATCAGTCCCGCCCGCCAAAGACGAACCCTCGTATAGTAGACCCTATGCAGGTATTTGAACTGGATAAGGCGAAGACGCATCGCTATGGCGGCACCCCTGGGTGCGGCCAGCGCCTCCCTCCAATCTTCCTCCTCTAGACCATCCACGTCCTCCTCCCAATGCTCCCTAAGCTTCTGTAGTGTAGGGGAACTGTGTGTGACCAGTGTCTGATAAATGCAAGATATTTTCTTCGTCTCCAGATCCCCCATAAACACTTTTGCCTCCAGTGGGCTGAATTCGGGGTGAGTCTCTAACCCCTCTAGGCTGGGGGACAGGGCGTGGCGAAATTGAAGGTATCTGAAGAATTGGGATTTGGGCATCTCAAAGCCGTCCCAAGATCCTGGAAGGATTTAAGTGTTGTACCATGCATCAGGTCCTCTAAGGTCGTGATGCCGATGCTGTCCCACCCCTTAAAGCCTTGCAGCGATGCCAGGGCAGGAAACCGTCCGTTGTGCCACAGAGGAGTCTCCGCTGTCAGAGTGTTCCACCACCCCATATGGCGCAAAGCCTGCCGCCAGATGTGAAACACCACCCGGGTGGCCGCCGGCAGCGCATTCCGCAGGGATGCCGAGTAGAGGATGGTGTGTAGTGTATTTGAACCCATCAGGTATCGTTCCATGGCATATGCCGGGTCAGTCCTATCCCCGTACCACCACTCGTGTAACACCAATAAATGGGAGGCTTGGTAGTAGGAGAGGATATCCGAGGTCGCTAGCCCCCCACAATAGGTGGAGAGGAAGCACGTGCGCAATGCCACACAAACCGCTCCTCCCCTCCCACAGGAACTGACCCAACACAGAGTTGACCTGGTGGAACCAGCTCGGGGATATTGGGTACGGGTGATGCTGCAGTTGATACAGCAGGTGTGGGAGCGCCACCATTTTCAAAATCGCCGACCTGCCATATATAGTAAGTGGCATACGCGACCAGGTTTTGAGGTCGGCTCGTACGCGATCCCAGACCGGCACCAGATTCCGCTCCCAGGACATGGCCGGGATATCCGACAGGAATACCCCCAGGTATTTAAGTCCTCCTACTGCCACCTGGAGCGGAGCAGCCCAGTCACCTACCGCATGCGTCTGCTCTCCCAACACCCACAGTGTGGATTTGCGGGGGTTCATATAGAGTCCCGACGACTCCCCAAAAACCTGCATGATTCTCAAAAGACGCAGCCCTGATCTATGAAGGTCCGTAAGGAAAAAGAGGACGTCGTCTGCGTAGAGTGCAATTCTGTCTGACGGGCACTACGCCCATTCAAACCCACTCATCTGTGCATCTATGCGCATCCACGCCGCCAGCGGCTCCATAGCAAGAGCAAATAGGTAGGGCGACAGAGGGCACCCCTGCCGGGTACCGCGCCGAATCTCAAATGTAGAAGAGACCGCTCCCGCAACGCGAACCGAAGCCGTTAAGTCAGTATACAGAAGTCGCAGGTAGGACAGGAAAGGAGGGCCCAGGTTAAGCCGTGGAAGCAGTGAAAACAAATACACCCAACTTAAAGAGTTGAATGCTCTGTCCATGTCAGCCAGGAGAAACGCGGCTTGCTGCTCAATGCCCTTAACTGCCTCCATCGCCACATGCGCCAGTCTGATATTGTGTCTGGTCGCCCTCTGCGGCAGAAAACCAGCCTGGTCCGGGTGTACCAGTCCCGAGATATAGGGAAGGAGCCGATTGGCCAAAGCCTTGGCCAGGACCTTGGCCTCCATGTTGAGGAGTTAGATCGGACGATAGGAGGAGTGCTGCTCCGGGGGACGACCCGGCTTGTGAAATACCACCACCTCCGCGTGCCTCCAATCCAGGGGGAGCCTGCCCTGATCTCTGGCCTCCTCCAATGCCGCCCGATAATGCGGGGCCAACTGGGTATTGTATTTCTTGAAGAACTCACTGGGGAAGCCATTCGGACCGGGGGCCTTCCCCGAGTTCAACTCCCCCAGGGCGGTGCCCAATTCCTCATCTGTCAGGGGAAGATCCAGTTTATCTCGCACCTCATCAGATACCGTCCTAGGGGGCAGATCTGCTATGAATTTGTCAACCTGATCAGCCGACAGGCACTCCCGCGGGGAATATAGCTCTGCATAATACAGAGCGAAACTCTCCGCCAGCTCTCTTGGGTCCGTTAACGGATCCCCTGTTCCATCTAAAATCCCAGGCAACTTCTGCGCATGAAAGACCCCTTGACAGAGCCTATGTAACATTTTGCTAGATTTATCCCCCCACTGGCAAATTCTACTGCACGTGGCTAGCCACACCTGTCTGGCCTCATCCATGAGCAACGCCACATAGGACTGCTGCGCCAGTAGAAGCTGGCCCACAGCACAAGCCTCCCCCGTCAGTCGTCCTTGACACTCCAAGTCCCCCACCTCGGCCTCCGCACGCACCAAGGCCTCTCGCCTTCGCTTCCGCGCCGCCGCGCACCAGGCAATATCTATCCCCCGCAGGGTAGGTTTCAATGCTTCCCACAGCGTAGCGGCACTCGAGACTGGTCCCACATTCCCAGTAAGATAATTGGAAATCGCCTCGCGCATGTGTCGCCTATAATCCTCTTGTTGAAGGTGCCACACCGACAAGCGCCATCGGAATAGCTGCCTCCCCCAACCCAACCGAAGCTCCACAGACACCGGCGAGTGATCCGAGAGGCCCCGCGGGAGAATCGTTGCCGATTCCACACGTCCAGCCGCTGCCCGAGGAATAAAGATATAATCCAGTCTTGAGAAGGACCTATGTACAGCAGAGACGAATGTATATTCTTGTGTATTGCCATGTAAATGCCTCCACGAATCTACCCAGTCCAGACCACTCACCATACCCTGTAGCTTTGTGGGGTGGCCTGCATAGGTACTGCCCCCCGCCGAAACCTATCTTTGGTGATATCCAGGACATCATTCCATTCGCCTCCAACCGCCGTCAGCACATCCGGAATGTCTGCCCACACCGTGTATAGCTTCTCAATCAGGGACCACTGTAATGGCGGCGGGGCATAGACACAACCCAAGACCAGAGGAATCTCCCCCATCATACCCTGCACAACCAGACACCATCCTTGCGTGTCCGTCCAGAGCTTTGTGTGAGTGTAGGGGATTCTACAGTGTATGAGTATAGCCACGCCCCTGGACCCCCTCACAAACCTAGCATGATAGACCTGTTGATAGCCAAATCTCTGCAGACACGGGGCTTTAGTGCCCATCAGATGGGTTTCCTGTAGGAGGAGGATGTCTGCCCCAAGTCGCTTCACCTGTCGCAACACCGCTCCCCGCTTGATCTTGTCTAATACCCCACGGACATTCCAACTAAGTATACGCAGGGTACTATGGGGCCCCAGGGGTTTATCAGCGCAATGCGTCATCTTGGAGTTGCTTCAGGTATCTCACGGACATACGGATGTAAGGACAAAGAAAAACCAAACAAATAGGACCCCCCAAGGCTGTGCAACCCCACCCCCACCCTAACAAACCCATCCCCAAACAAGCAACGCCCCACGCCCACCCCCAATACCTCAAAACAGTTGAAGTACCTGTCGCGGCAAGGTGGGCACCCCATCCCAAACGTGGGCCCCGAGGTCCCCCATGCCAATGAATCCCCACCCAACAACCCATATCATCTTAGCCCATCCCCACCTAACACCAAACCCTGAGAAAGGGGGGGGGGGCGGCCCAGATCATATTCTCCTCCCGCAGCCAGTAACTAAAACACAGAACCACAGATTTCCCGCAAAGGGGAGCCAGCAAACCTCCATAAAGCATACGCATTACACAAGTCACAGGTTCGCTGCTCAGTGCCAGGAGGCTGGGGGTGCCCGGGCCGTGGCCCCTCCAGAGGCGGAGCGCTGTCGCGACGGGATCGCCAATTCCCTTCTCGGAGAAATCCCCGGGCATTCTTCGATGGGGCCTCATTCCCAGAAGAATCAGAATCCAGCCCCGGCGGCATGTGTGGTCGCACTCTCAATGTTTCATCCATCCACTTAAAGACCTCCTCTGGGATAACAAAAAAGTGAGTGCGCGCTTGAAATACCACTCTCAAACGGGTGGGAAACAGAAGAGCATATGGGAGTTTAAGGTCTCGAAGACGGGCCTTGGCCGCCTGGAACAACTGGCGTTGCTGCTGCACCAGGCGTGTGTAGTCAGGGAAGACCATAATACGACTGTTCTCAAATAGTATCGGTTCCTTAGCCCTGGCCTGTTTCAAGATGACATCGCGGTCGTAGTAATTCAGCAGTTTCGCGATGACTGGCCGCGGGCGGGACCCCACAGGAGGCTTCTGGATCAGGGCCCTGTGAGCCCGCTCCACTACAAAACAGCGAGACAGGGCATCTGGGGGAGCCAGCTCTCTAGCCATTGTGCCAGTAACTTTTCCATGTCACCCTTCTCGCAGCCCTCTGGAAAACCAACAAAGTGCAAGTTATTACGTCGCACACTTCCTTCTGCATCTTCAGCCAGCAGAGCCAGACCCTTCTGGACACTCTCCATTATGGCAACTTGCTGCTTCAGGGCCGCGACGTCGTCCTCCACCCCCAAGATCCTCGCCTCCGCCTCTGTGATGCGAGATACAGCATTCCGCAGGTCCTGCCGCAGGAGTGTGACATCTGCCCCCACTGCGCCAATTTCGGCATGCAACATATCCGGGGACTGCGTGATCGCCGCCATCAAGGCTGCATTGTCCGGCCCAGGCTCCTGCTGTCTCCCAGTCGCTCCGGCTCCTCCGCTAGGCCTGGTGAATTTATCAATGGGCCCATGCGTCGTGGCCCCCCCCTTTGCCTCTTTTCATGGCAGCCAGCCTCCAGCTATCCGCTCGACTGGGACCGGTCCTCAAATCCTCCCCCACCTAGGCTCACGTTGCGATGGGGGCCCCCAGTGACAGTAGTGTTCGCCAGCTAGAGCCCCTGCTTGGCCCTCCACAAGAGTTCCGTCCGTGCCGGAGGAGGGGGAAAAAGGACCTCCGAGCGCCGCACCGCCCCCCCGCACTCTCCTCACCAGTATAATGTAAACTCAACGCTGTGGGTCCAAAGCAGGTCCGGTATTGTCAGTGGGCCCCCACACGATCTCTTGCAGAACCCCTGGCACTGTCGTAGGCTCTACCGCCGGACCCATGCACGTCCGCCAAAATCCACGGCAAACAGCACCACCAGTCTCCGCCACCAACCGGCACTCAGCAGGCTCTTCTCCTCGGGGCCACACTCGGCTCACTCATCGAGGGGCCCAGGGCACCAGTCAGGGTAAAGTGCCCACCACCAATGTCTCGCCGGCCCAGGGTGCGCCGTCGCTGCAGCACTCGGCTCACCCACACTCCACAGGCCTCACCCTCGACTCCACGGGCCCTCGAGATGATCACAGACTCCATGGGGCCCCCACGCAGGCACCGCAGTCAGAGCAGGGGGGTCACCCCACACGAGTCCAGCAGCACCCAGGGCACGCACTGCTCCGCCGCCCAGGCCCGGCGCCACGTGTCTGCTGTCCCGGCAGCCTGGGATCACCGGCAATACTCTTGCCTTCAGGGCTGGGCACCCCTCACTCTGTCCGCACCGCCCAGATTCAAGGGGGTCGATGCACCCCTAACTCGCCGGCCTCAGGGTCCACCGGCCCTCGGGCCCTCCTGGAGGGGCCGCCGCTGCCGCTCCACCAGACCGGGGCAGCCTCTTCACTCGAAACCCCGGCTCCACTCGCTGCATCTAGGCCTCACCACACCGGGGCCCCCGAGCTCCGACCGATTACTGTCGGATCGCTGGAAACACCGCCAGGGCCTCGCCAAGTGAAGCGCCGAGGACAAGAGAGCCTCGAGGACCCTCAAGCTGCTGCGGGAGCCAGCATAAATGAAGGATCTATGTCGGGCCGGACGGAGATCGTCTAGAGCACGTCCGCCATGCTGGCACTCCAAGCCACGGCCCCCGGACATGTCGAGTTTTGAGTCTAAGGTGATTCCTAAAGATTTTACAGAGCTGGCCAGCGTGAGATCGCCGTCAAGAGCATCAATTGCTTTTAGCCATTCTACAGTATGCAGGTTTTCTTCTTTGTTGGAGATGAGGAGGATTTCTGTTTTATCTTGGTTGAGTTTTAGGTGGTTTATTGATAGCCATTGTTGAACTTCTCCTAGGGTGTCATTGAGTCTCTGAATGTCATTGATGGAGGAGGTTTTCAGATAGATCTGGGTGTCATCAGCATAGAGGTGGAAGGGGATGTTGGCTTTTTTGAGTAGGTTGGTGAGGGGTTCCATGTATATATTGAACAGTTGAGGGTAGAGCACTGAGCCTTGGGGTACACCTCTTTTGACGGGGTGTAGGTGGACATAAAGGTTTTGATTTTTATCCTTTGGACGCGGTTGTGTAGGAAGGAGGAGAACCACTGTAGGACCACCTCATCTGCACCTACCCTTTCTTGGAGAGCCTTGATGAGTAGCTTGTGGTCAACCGTGTCAAAGGCTGCCGATAGGTCCAGGAGAATACGTAGGCAGCATTGGTCAGTGTTAAGAGACTTGTGGATGTCGTCCACTATGCTAAGGACCGTGGTCTCGGTGCTACAGCCTTTCCTGAAGCCCGATTGGTGGGGGTCCAGAAGGTTGCTGCTGTCCATGTGCTGAGTCAGTTGTAGGAGAACGCACTTTTCGAGGATTTTGGATAGGAGGGGAAGATTGGATATGGGTCTGAAGTTGTTGAGGTCGTTGGTGTCGAGGCCTGGTTTCTTCAGTAAAAAAAAAACAACTATGCCCCTGCACTTGTACACATTCAATGAATCATTAATCACGCTATGCGTTTAATTCTTTGGTGCAGTCCGGGCGTTATGTTGAAGACGGAGTTCCGTCTTTGAAAAACGGCGCCGGGCAATTCAAGAGGGAGACATATACAGATTAGGTGCACTTCACAACGTGGACAAATCGGCATATCCGCCCAGCCACGACCTTTCTCTCCGCCCGGTTTACCTTTTAACCAAGCAAAAACCAAGATCGATTGTTACCGAAATGTGAATTGACTTGCTGACTTCAAATTTCAACATAACGCCTGGACTGGGTGATTACCATTACGAACTTGCTTTTCCTTTGAAAGCCCTGAAGATTCGCAGATTGTTCCCTGCGATGAAACACGTGTTGGCTTGTGCAATGGAACAATAAACAGAAGTGTCTATACCAACAAGAGACTTTATATCCATCCATATATCTCAAACTCAGATGTATTGATTCTCGGAGAGCTACTTGTTTGTGTAAATTGGTGCTAATATCTACAATTCTGCACCAAAGAATTAAACGCATAGCGTGATTAATGATTCATTGAATGTGTACAAGTGCAGGGGCATAGTTATTTTTTTTTCTCGTTTGTGGGGATCAGCTTGCTGATCTTCTTGTTGGAGCGGTTCTGGGGGTAATACCGCTCGCCTCATTGCCTACACTCAGTAACATTGGAACCCATTATCTTGTGGTAACCCGGGAGTTGCGCCCAGGAATTCTGGATTATATAAATACCTCTTAGCTGTTTGTGTTATATCTGGTTTCTTCAGTAGTGGCGTGACTTGGCTGACTTTGAGGCAGCCTGGTATGATGCTGGTTCTCAGGAAGCTGTTAATGATCTTGCACCAGAACAGGGCTAGGGAGAGTTTCAGTTTTTTAGTCCATTGGGTGGGTATAGGATCTAGGACGTGAGATGCGGGTTTGGAGGTGGAGATCAGTTTGATAATCTCTGATTCAGGAATGGTGTTGAAGGATTTCCAGGTTTTTATGGGGTGCTTACGTGTGCTGACTTCGGCCTCTGAGGCTGGGCTTTTGCAGTGGGGATTAAGGTTGATGTCAAGTGAGAGCTCAATCTCTTGTGATTTTGTTGTTTAAGAAGTTCACACAATGATCAATAAATGGCACACACGACTCAAGAAGGAGATCCACAGCAATTTATGAAAATAGCAAGTATCTTTATATATGTCTAGACATTGGAGAGAAATTAATTAGGTAAGTACGCTTTTAAATTAAAATTATTTTCAGTTCAAAAAGTGGACGCAGTGCAAGTTTTGATTTGCCAATGTTCTCCTACGTAAGGAAGAACAAGTATTGCAAACAGATATAGTACAGCAACTTACAGGACCAATGTTCAGGAGTTAAGGTGAGTAGTGGGCAAGATCCAAGGCACCACCAACAGTACCCCACCAGCGGCAAAAGGGCATCCGGGTGCAGGGTGCAAAACAGCATTGGGAGTCCAATGTTATTCTTTGAAGATTGGTCACTGCAAAAAGAGGCTGCAGGTTCTGACTGGAAGGACAGTCTGGTTGACCCAACAGGGGGATCAGGCCTTGCATTGTTTGGGGACGTAGGGACACTCCTCGCCCTCTATTCAACAGCCCGGGCACAACAGATACAGAGGTGACTTTAGGCGTTGAGTTTTCTTACTGGGAGCAGTCACTGTAGAGGGAGCCTGAGTTTAGAGGCTATAGGCGACGTCGGTGGGTCCACAAGGGGTGTCACCGTGAAGCTCTGGAGGCTTGGGGACCTTGATGACACTGTTGACCCACTTCAACTCGGGCTTGGAGCAACAGGTGCGGTGGTGGCTTCAGGTGTCTGGTTTTTGTGGTTCCGAAGTCCTCAGAGTCTTTTCTTTTGGCGTTTCTATAGGATGCAGGGAACAGTTCTGCTGTTCTGCTGGAGGTCTCGGTCTTTATTGAAGGCAGGCAGTCCTCCCAGGGTTTGGAGACACACAGCTGCAGGATGAGTTATCTTTGGGGCAGCTTAGATGGAGAACGGCAGACAGGTCAGCTGAACTGTGGCCAAGTCAGGTGCTCTCTTCAGTCTTCTGCTTTTGCAGCTCCTCGTGTCCTTCTTCGTAGGTTGTCAGCATTCGCTTCTTGGGTGCCAAGGACTCCCGTACTGAATTTAGGAACAGTAGGGGAGTGTAGCGTAGTAGCCATTAGGCTACTGACCGTTGGGTCACTTCGGCCCAATTATGAGCACTTCCTGTGGGCTCAACCTTGTCCCAGAATTCTTAAGTATGCCACCACAAAGATGACTTTTTCTGAAAAATCTTGTCCACCTCAGTACCCGTCTGTCCAGGTGCCGATGGGGTCCTGGACAAAGAGGGTGGCTTACTCTAATGTGAGGGAGCCAGAATCATATTCCAAGGGAGGCAGCTCTTTGAAGCATGCTGGCCTCTGGAGGCTAATCAGCAGGTCATCCTGTGGGAGGGGATGTTACATCCTCTTCCCGGACAGGGTTTTGTTCTGGGCCTCCTGAGAGCAGATGCTCTCACCCTAGGATGTCAGAACAGTGTCTCAGGTAGCAGGCTCACAGAAACCAGTCAGGAAGCACACCAGAGGCTGGTATGTTTTCAGGGGGTGCCTCTAAGGTGCCCTCTGGGTGCATGTATTGGTAAATCCATACTGGAATCAGTGAGGTGTATCAATATGAGATGTTTGATACCAAACATCCCTATTTTCAGTGAAGCCATCATGGAGCTGGGGAACTCATTTGCACCAGTGTCCAGCCCAAGTTTTAAAATGGTTTCCATGTCCACTTGCACTTGCATTAATAAGGACTGGTCAGCACAAAGGAATATTTGCTCATGCAGGTATGCCCTCACATATAATATTCAGCACCCTGCCTTAGGGCTGTCAGGCCTGCTGTCGGGGTGACTTACAAATATCACATGCAGTGTTAGAGGACATGGCACACGGGGAGTTGTGTTTTCACTTTTGTTTGCACCAAAACATGCAGCAGGCAATGGCAGCCTTGCATGTGCTTGATGAGGGGTCCCTTAGGGTGGCACAATTCAGAATACTGCCCCTAGGGACCCTCTTTAGTACCTCAGGCCCTAGGTACCAGCAGTACCATTTACTTGGGACTTACAGAGGGTACTAAAGGTTTTGCAGTTAGGTAAACAATTGTACAGTTTTGGGAAAGAGCTCTGGCACAGGGGATCTGGTTAGCAGGAACGTAGCGCACTTCCAGTCGTAATCACATTAGTTACCAGGTAAAAAGTGCAGGTGACCGTGTCAAAAAGGGCTACTTTCCTACAGAATATATTGGATATACATAGCCAGACACTTTATGTTTATGTATC
This sequence comes from Lissotriton helveticus, assembly GCF_964261635.1. Taxonomy (NCBI): domain Eukaryota; kingdom Metazoa; phylum Chordata; class Amphibia; order Caudata; family Salamandridae; genus Lissotriton; species Lissotriton helveticus. The sequence goes on from NC_136072.1 coordinate 796,163,764, forward strand.
TTTTGATTTCACTACTTCTTCACTCCTCATGAGCACTGCACTGCTTCACTTCTTTTTTTATGGACCACCTATATGTGTGTGTATCTGTGTTAACTGACATGTTTGAATTAATATGGGATGCATCCTTCAGGAGAACTTATAAATATATTGTGTTCCAGTTATTTCAGTGAATATTCACAATGTGAAGACACTACTGAAATCCTCTGTAAAAGTGTTTTAAAATCCGTCAGAATCATAGTTGCGTATCTGTCAGTGAGTGCCTCTATGCCATTCTGTAGATCCAGGAATGCCTTTCTGTCACTTTGAGGGCAAATCACACTCAGATTTCCTGTCTCGGACCATCCCTCCAGAGTGTGCTTAATGATATGCTCTAGCCTCAGGCTCTAGGTGTTGTCTGAACTGGTCACTACACACCCGCCCTTTTAGTTGGCATCTCCCACTGCCAAACGTGGGGTCCTCCTCATTGGTTGCCTCTGCAGCACACCCTACCGTGGCAAACACCACCCACCTCTTTCAATTGCAGATGTGGGCTGCTGGTTATTTTCCACACCATCAGCATTATTTGATCTCCTGCAGCATACGAGGAGATGACACACCTGTCGCCTCAAAACTTATTGCTCCAGGCTCCACCACTGCTTCAGTAGGAACCCCTGTAGTGGATCATGGAGCCAGTAAGAAAGTGCCATTCCCGGCCACCAAGTTTTAATGGCATAGTAGTGTTTGTTTCATTTGGTGTCTTTTTTTGGTTTGGTGAATTTTAGTCCGGGTATTTTGGAGATGTAAGTAATAATGTGACTGTCCATTATGCATGCATCAGTACTATTTATATTTATAAATGTTTCCAATCTCTGGAATAATACAGAGAATCGATTGATGATAACTAACACACAAACAAGCACTGTCAATGCCAATAGGTCTGGTTTATGAATACACTATCAAACAAGAACTAAAAATCCATTTATGTTAATGACTGCCCTCTTCCCATCTGTGCTGCTGCCAGAGAAAAACAAATCCATTTATGTTAATGACTGCCCTCTTCCCATCTGTGCTGCTGCCAGAGAAAAACACCATAAATTATCATGTTATCTAAGACACTATAATAGCATTTCAATGGCATGTGTGTGCCCCTGAAAGTTCAAGCTTAGGCAGCTGGATAAATAAACAAAATGATCCCAGGTATGTGGAGGGCACGCACTTTTTTGTGGAAGCACAGAACTTCAGCACAATAAAAGAAAAAAACAGTCAACAGTATTCAATGTAATGCACATAACATATGATGCAATCCAGGAAAACAAGCAACGTAGGAGAACCGAAACTATACATTAAACCTATGACACAGACCCCTTGTAGGAAACAACTCGATTGAGATTCCAAATTTGACCATCTTCTACTTTTATGGCATTGCAAAATATATCCATCACTTTTAGTGGACCCAAAAAATGTGATATGCCTTGTGATCCTGTAGAATTTTATATTGCCACAATAGCCCCAATCCTGAACATATGATTAGTGACAGCCTTGCGTAGATCATAGTTTCATATCCTGTTTGCCACACAGCTTATTTCTCTAGTAATGCCATTGTCAGATTTCCAGTGAATACTGTTTTCCTTTCCACAAAACACCCAACCTGGAGACATTTCTGTCTTTGCCTTCCTACCCCTGAACAGTTCAAATGGCACATTTCCCATATTGAAATATGGAGCAAATTTGTAAGCATGCAACAAATTATCCAACCATTCCTTCCAATTCCAGCCAGCACTTTTCTCCAAATGTATGCATCCTTTTTTCCACAGTTCCATTTCCCTTTGGATGATATGATGAATACCTTTCTGATCAAGAAATTCCTCAATCTCTTGATGCAAATTGTAAACTTTTATCTGTGAGAATACTATTAGGTAGTACCTTTCTGCCAAAGATTTCACTCGGAAAATCTGTAATTCTCTTTGTTTCTGTACCACCCGAAATTACGATCTTTGCCGAGCGAGAAAGCTGATCAATAAGGACCAAAAGATAGCTGCAAGATCTACCCCACTGTAAAGGTACCACAATGTCTAAAGCAACAACATCCCACGGTTTACTAGGGACATCCCTGCACTCCACGGAAGGGCTTCTTGCTAAATTACTTTTATCACAGTCATGACATCCTCTGATTAATCTTTGAATCTTGCCATCCATTCAAAGCCACCAGTAGTTTAATTGAATTCTCACTTGGTTTTACTCCAACCTTGATGCTCATCATGTCCTAACTTCATGATCTTCTCTCTGAGTGGAACAGGCACCACCATCCTGGTTCCACATACAGCAACCCCGTCATCATAAGACAACTCATGTCTTATTTTGTAGAACAACTTCAAGTCAGGATCCTTCATCATTAAACCCCACCCTTTTTGCAACACCTTAAATAGTTTCTGTATAGTAGCATCCTCACTTACACCTACAACAAATTATTCACGTGAAATAGCTCCTTCAGTTACCACACACACTTGGAATTCTTCCTACTCAAAACCTCCAATAAAGGTTTATGATCAGTCAGCACAGTAAATATTCTACCCCACACAAATTTCTTCAACTTCTTAATAGCTCAAAAAAACTCAAAACCTATCTCTCTATGACAGGCTAAATGGCTTAGGCACTACGTAATGCCCTAGAAATGTGCATTATCATTCTATATTCTATATTCTTCTTTCTCCTTCTCTTTCTGCAATACTACAGCACCAAGACCAAGTACACTAGCATCAGTCTTGGGCTGGAGCATAACCCTGCAAATAATTCACAAACTTCAAGTCCTTCTTCACTCAAAACAATTCCCTTTCACACTCTTCACTCCACAATTTGTGTGACCTTTTCTTGAGTAATACTCACATATTAAAAGTCTTTGAAGCTAGGTTCGGGATAAATTTCGCACGGAACACCAAAACTAATTCTTCTTTTTTCAAAGTTTGTTTAGCCACATAATGTTAGAAATTAACTGTTTTGTTGGACAGATCCCAGTATGATTGATGCAGTATCCCAAATGCTCAATTTCTTCTCTTGCAAATTTACACTTGCTAAGTTTGAGGATTAACCCATTTTTCGGAAGAATACTCTAGATCGCACATAACTTATCTCAGTTGTTTCTCTAAAAATCAAAATATCATCTTGGAAACATTTTATTCCATTTCCCCAAACAACTGATACATCACATTTTGGATGCATCTGCCACTGAGACTTGCCCAAACTGCATATAGACAAACTGGTACGTACCAAAAATAGTAATAAAAGTAGTCGGATCCTTTGAATCTGGATGTAGCCTTATTTGATAATATGCTGCTGTGAGAGTGAGTGTGGAAGAAATCATTTTTGCAATATTTGTCAGTGGAAAACAATTAACACACATTTATTCAGAGCCCTCAAGTCAACACAGAATCCTATATCACCTGATTATTTTCGAGCTACCACATGGAAGCAACCCATTCAGTGCAGTCCACAGGCTCAATTGACTGACATAGGAATCGATCTGACTTGCAAGTCACCAGCACAGAATTCTCTTTTAGTCTTATTTGATGGATATATCACTTGACAACACATTTTCTTAGCAAAAACACCAGGAAATTAATTTATAAACTTGGCTATGGTATCATTTCCTTTTGCTTTCATGCTTTGCACACTCACTTCCTACAGCTCATAATGAATTATTTTCAAAGTCTGACAGGAGGTGATGAGGAAAACAATAACCGGATGCCTTTGATAAGGCCAACTTAACACGGCATCACTTTTGACTGGTACATATATTTTTCCTCAAATTCTGTAATCTTTGATCTGTCATTCAAAATTGATACCTGTCCAGTACTGTTCTAACTTTAGGAAGAAAGTGTAGATCTAATTTATTTATATAAATTTCAAACTGAGTTAATTCTTTTTATTCCTCCTCTAAGTTAGGCAAATTCTCAAATACCTCCTGGCCTTCACTTTCTAAACAGTGCATTATATGAGAGTTTTTTCTTCCCGGTATTAAATTCAAACTAGAAACTTTAGCATAGTGCTCAAATAGTTTTTTCTACTTAGACTATATGTTAGGAGGATCCCCTGGTGAAGTCAGGAAAAACGATGGTGCTACTATGTTTTGCATGTCACGCTCTGTAAAGAAGAAAGTCAGTTAGTAATGCAAAAGAAATAACAACGCAATTTGAAAAATCTGAAAAGTATCTCTCAGTTCCTGTAAAAGAAACACAGGCTAAAATCACACTTCATCAAATTACTTCAGAAACTTTTTCAGTAATGTCTCCAGAAGCTCCTAGTATGGTGTTTACTTCAGCCACCTACAATGGTAAGGTTTGAGGGGGAAATGTATACACTCCTTCCTACCCTGCCCAAGTATGGATGTTGGTTTAGATGCCTCTACCCCACACCTCCACTAAGTGTGTTGTCGGTGTATAATAGCTCCAGCCCTCTCCTTGTCCAATGGTGGTGGGTTGTTCTTTTGCCCCGTCTCCTGTGCCTTACCTAAGTACAAGGAGAGAGATTTAAAATATGTGGAAAATAGCAGAACAGACAGAAGGCTTGGGGCATCTGATAGGTGCCCTGTGCCAACTTCATCATTTTGAAGAAACATTTGAGCTGCCAAATGATACAGGTCACAGAAGACAGGGGCTGCTAAGAGTTGGCCCGATACTCAGTTTACAGCTGCAAACAGGGTCCTCGTGTCCTTGCAAGCTCTCCCAGGGCTTCCTGACTTTGTAACATATGGTATTGTATTGCAACATTTATATAATGCTTACTACCCCTATGAGGGTACTGAAGTGTTTGCATACATGGGTAGCAGGGTACACATGTAGGGTGTGTGGTTTTTTAGTGTGTGTTCTTTGTTTTTATCCTAGGTGGGAAGTGTTTCCATGTTGTGCATGATAACCACTGAGGTGCGACTATCGTGTTATGGCATGCTGTGCTTAGCAGAGTCATGGATGAAGAAGTGTGAGAGATTGGTGCCCATATTATGATTTTCAATAAGCTGGCAGTTTTGAGCAGATTTATACATCCTTTTATGGTATAACCCACTTACTTGGTTACTTTATTGAGTTTTATGAGCAAAGGGAAATGAATCACTTGTGTCAATATTCCAGACTCTCAAGAAAATTATATCAGAGACCCTCACCCACACATTAACAGTATGCAGAATATGTCTATTCTCCACTTGTGTAGTAAGGTGGATGGTATCATCATTGGTCTTATCACTTGAGTATTCGGTTCTCCAAGTGATCTACCACCCTCCACCAGGAGGGAGACTGTCTGGGTAGTGGCAGTCGGGAAAGTGATTAAAAATATCCACTTTCCTGTATAGCAATTTATTGGTCAGGAAAGGGATAGGATTAAAAAGAGACGGCGGTGCTTGAGTGGATAAGTTATAGGTCCACAGCACCTGGTGTGAGGTCAACATGTGTTGTCCAGAGAATGCCAATTCAGGTCACATGGCCTTCAGCAGATCTGAGGATTACCGCACACAATGCAGGAACCTACTGTAAGGAGCCAAGGCAGTTTCCGCAGGAATGCCAGGAACCAAAGTCCAACCCAACCCGTCCCGCCTACACCAATTGCAGCTATCAAACACTAGAACGCAATGGTGATCGGGAGGTAAAGGAGGGAACAAAACAAGGTAAGAGGGGAAGAGACACTGGACTTCTTGGACGGCCCTCTCTCTCTGGATGAAGCTGGTGCTAAAAGGAACGGTTAATTAGTACAACAACAAGCAACAAACATTTCTTATATTACTCTGCATATATATTGCCTATTACCTGGTAAAGACATGGGGTGACCTGGGATTCTAGGGATCAATCTGTATTCCTAAACGTTTACAGGGCCTGATTCACAGAACTAACTTAAGACAAAATCCTAAACTTACTACCATTTTGGTATTCACAGAAGGCACTTACTCATTTTGGTATTCACAGAAGGCACTTACTCATTTCGGTAATCACAGAAGTTAGGAGTCCTAACTTTAGGACTCCTAAATGCCTTCTGTGAATACTGAAAGTCTTAAAATTAGGATTCTTCTCAGTTTAGTAGTAGTAAAGTTAGGTCTCCTAACTTTAGGACTCCTAAATCCCTTCTGTGAATACCGAAAGTCTTAAAATTAGGATTTTTCTCAATTTAGTAGTAGTAAAGTTAGGAGTCCTATCTTTACTACTACTAAACTGAGAAAAATCCTAATTTTAAGACTTCGGGTATTCACAGAAGGCATTTAGGAGTCCTTAAGTTAGGAGTCCTATCTTTACTACTACTAAACTGAGAAAAATCCTAATTGTAAGACTTTCGGTATTCACAGAAGACATTTAGGAGTCCCAAAGTTAGGAGTCCTAACTTTACTACTACTAAACTGAGAAAAATCCTAATTTTAAGACTTTAGGTATTCACAGAAGGCATTTAGGAGTCTTAAAGTTAGGAGTCCTATCTTTACTACTACTAAACTGAGAAAAATCCTAATTTTAAGACTTCAGGTATTCACAGAAGGCATTTAGGAGTCCTTAAGTTAGGAGTCCTATCTTTACTACTACTAAACTGAGAAAAATCATAATTGTAAGACTTTCGGTATTCACAGAAGACATTTAGGAGTCCCAAAGTTAGGAGTCCTATCTTTACTACTACTAAACTGAGAAAACTCATAATTTTAAGACTTTAGGTATTCACAGAAGGCATTTAGGAGTCCTAAAGTTAGGAGTCCTATCTTTACTACTACTAAACTGAGAAAAATCCTAATTTTAAGACTTTAGGTATGCACAGAAGGCATTTAGGAGTCCTAAAGTTAGGAGTCCTAACTTTACTACTCCGAAACTGAGAAAAATCCTAACTTTAAGACTTTCGGTATTCACAGAAGGCATTTAGGAGTCCCAAAGTTAGGACTCCTAACTTCTGTGAATACCGAAATGAGTAAGTGTCTTCTGTGAATACCAAAATGAGAAAGTGCCTTCTGTGAATACCAAAATGGTAGTAAGTTTAGGATTTTGTCTTAAGTTAGTTCTGTGAATCGGGCCCAGTGTGTCTAAATACTACGCGATGCCTGTCATGGATGAAAGCATGTAACTATGGGGTATGCCACACGCCAATGAGTAATGATATAGCACTGTACTTATCATACCCCTGGAAAGCAACAGATTGAACTGCTTGGTTGAACAATGGAGCTATCTAGGATCACAGCAATAGTATGTCTGGAAGAGTAGTAAGCGTATGCATAAGAATCAACAGAACCCTCACAGAGGAAATGTTTCAATGATAGGTCGTCTTTTCCCCAGCACTGTGACGAATGCCAGCATCCAGGAAGTTCAGCAGACTCAATATAGGAACAGGAATCAAACAACAAAAAAAGGAATGTACCACCAGGCGGATCACAACTCCCAGAATCTAGTAGTAGGCACCAGCAACTCACACCCCGCAAGGCCGGCCGTTTGACGGAACTGTAGTCCGGCCAAAAGGCGGATGCGCAAGAGTGTAGGCAAGGGGCCCCCACAAGAACTCGGAGAGGAGACAGCCGGCACCGGGGACAATGACTGTATCCAACAAAAGGGGAGACTCGGAAATATACCGCAAAAATGGCAAAGCGGAATACCGAAGGTTAACCTCTAAACATCAAGGTTCTGGGAAGCACAGCAGCGCTTCAGCAAAAGAATACTTAGAGGGCTTCTAGCAGCGAAGGCCAACTTGGTAATCAGGCTATGATGTGGGTCCGAACAATCAGGAACCACGACAGGAAACAAGGTGAGCGAGGCGGGCGAGGCGGAAGTGATGCGCCGCAAGGAGCGACGAGAAACTAGAGCGCGAAGCTCAGAGTAGCGGGGAGGTCAGGCTTTAGTATCCTGCCCGATCCCCTCGCACATGCGCAGTATCGCGCGGCCATCCTGGATTGGCCTTGCGTTGTCTGCGTGTTCTCTGAAGAGCTGGCAGGCGTGACACCTACTGTTGGACAACAGATATTATAGAATACTAATAGCAGACACCACGCTAAGACTAAAACATACCATCAACATAATGGTAGAGGAAGCAGACACCAATTTTTGGATCTCTAAAAAGGAAGTTGAATACTTGCAGGCAAAAAATCCTAGAACACCCTACTTCTACTCATTGCTAAAAATGCACAAGAACAGGCTACTGCGGTCCGGTTGCCCAATCGCCTCTGGGATTGGTTCCATATTAGAACCCTTATCACAATTTGTGGATTATTATTTAAGACCTCTAGTCCAGAACACACTGACATATCTCAAAGACCCCAGAGATCTCCTGAATCAACTGAAGGACAAAACCTACGAACAGGAAACCAGCATTCTAGATGGCAAGACATAGAGTGCTTATACACTAGTCTTCCACGAGAAGCCACCTTACAAACAATTGAGGACATCCTTTTCAAACAAGAATTGACATATAATACCCCAAGACAGTTCACCTTGGAATGCTACTGTCTAGCCCCGACAAAAAATTCTTCATATTCGAATTACTATACCTCCAGACTCAAAGGACATCCATGGGGAGTACCTTCACCATGAACCTGGCAGGACTCTATGTCAGCACTTTTGAAGAAAAACACTTCCTCGATGAATCCTTATAGCACCAAGATCCTATTTTGGAAAAGGTATATGGACAGCATCCTGGTGATCTGGTAAGGTACTCAAGATGCCCTTCCAGAATTCCATTAATGGCTCAAGTCATGTGACGAGTTCCTGATGTTCAAATATATGGCTCATGAAAGCACACTGGATATCTTGGACATTAAAGTCTTTGCAGATAACAACAGCTTGAAAACTAAGGCCTACTACAAGACAATTGCAAAAAACAGTCACTATTCATTCAACAGCTTCCAAACTAGACCGTTAAGGGAAAACCTCCCCTATAGCCAGTTTTTACGCATATTACGCAACTCTAGTGACTCTAAAAACTACAAAAATCAAGCCCTTGATTTAACCAACAAATTATGAGACAGAGACTATCCAAACAATATTATTCTAAAATGTCAAAAAAGAGCGAGGAGTCAGAACCAAGACACAATCTTAGATACTACAGAAAGAAATCAAGACAAAGACACTCTCACATGTCACATGTTACAATGTACAGTGCAGCCTCCAATACAGTAAAAAAGGCCATAAACAAACACTGGCGTATTCTTTTCTCTGGGACAATACAATTGCCAAAATGCAGATTTGCTAACAACAGGAACAAGAACATCTGTGACCTCCTTGTGCGCCTTAGACCTGCACCAATACGTACAGAAACCAATACAGTGCTAACAACCTGGGGTCTAACACCTATAACAGGACATCTCCCTTGCGGTTCCTGTACTGTTTGTCATCTTACCAAGGCAACCAAGGTTCCCAGACTGACTGACAATCTCGAGTGGACCCTCAAACGACATACGAATTGCACACCTCATGCAATCTATGTGATTACATGCCCCTGTAACTTGAAGTACATCGGCATGACCTGCAGTAAAGTGAAATTATGAATCGGGGAGCACAGGAGTAACATTCGATGTGGAAAATCTACCACTCGGATGAGTAACCACTTTTTATCTCTGCAAGGCACTGCCAATGAACTCAACTGGATGATTATGGAAACCCTTGACACCGTCAATACTAATGCAGAATGCATATTATTCGGAAAAGTCCAACGTTGGCTATATCACCTCAGAACTTATGACCAGGGCCTAAATGACAACATACCATGGCTCTCTTTCAACCACTGAGATCTCCAAAAGAGCACACTCTTCCACGAGAACCTCTCTTTACTATCCAGTAACTACACCTTTATACACATGAGTACCTCCAAGTCAGTTTCTTTGCAGTGACATAGAGTAAATCATTCGAAGAGCACTCCCCACCTTCACTATCCGGTCACTGACCCTAATGCACCCCCATATTAGTGCATACTCTAATCCATGTGGGGAACATCCATTACGACGTGGTTGTTACACCGCGATACCATTACAACGCGGGCAATACAACGCAAGTCGTTATCACGACTTGCGCTGGCGGGTGCTCTAGGCTAAGGAATAGTAGATTTACTATTCCAACACCTTCCCTACTGTACGTAGTCTGGTATTGGAATAGTAAATCTTACTATTCCTAAATCCAGCACCCTACAGCGCAAGTCGTGGTAACAACTTGCGTTGTAAAGCCCGCGTTGTAATGGTAGCGCGGTGTAACAACCGCGTTGCATTGACATATAACCGGGTTAAGCCAGCCTCCCCACTGCGCAGTATGAGCCACAGCACATACACGTGCACACTGCATTTCAACAAACCGCCGGTGTTTCGAAGTGCATTTCTCTCCACTTCTATTTAATATGAACGAGCACTCACTGCCTTACTGACATTTCACGGATACAATTCTCGTGTCGTAAATCATAAGGATGTTTGCTCCAGCACATAATACATCTTTCAACAAACTCCCGTTGCTATAAATTGCATTTCCTTCCACCTTTATGAGATAAGAAAGAGCACGCTGACGAGGAGGATTACAGCTGTGCCTGCAAAGATGGCCGTCATTAAGGTAAAAACATCTTTTGAATGCCCATTTATTGGGATTTTGCATCTCACCTTGAATGTCATCTCCTGCACGAGAAACCATTTCCCCACAATTCCTATCCTTTACGAAATCATTTTCAGCAGGATTGCCAAATTTCTTCTTGCATTTCACGGAGAAATCTCGGCCTCCATTTAAATGTAAAATACACTGTTCTGAAAATCACACTATGGTTTCAGGTAAATATGCCATCAAAGTTTCATTACAAATATCACCGCTTTTGTAAAAATTTGCACCTTAAAAACACATGAGGGCGCCTGTTCATTTCTCGCTCACTATGAACCAAGAAGCTTCAGGAGTAAACAGGAAGATGTTCCTCTATTTAAAGGCATACACATATTTTTATATTTCTTTCACGGCTACCAGCAAGATTTCCTAACCTGTCCCTTCTAGAGCAGAGCAGCCATGTTGGCTATTTTCATTGGTTTCATCTACACCAGAGGTCTTCAAACTTGTGTAGGTTCAGCGCCCCCAGCTGAATTATTTTAGATGTTGCCCCCCCCCCCCACCACCTGACAGAAATTTCTGGAATCGGGTACATTACATATACGCCGTGTATATATCACGGGCCATATCCGGCAGACTCACAATACTAGGCTATGTGCGTCACTTCCGATGGTCCTCCTGCTGCCGCCTGCGTTTCTTTAACTTAAAATGCGCAGCTCTTGCTCCTCCTGAACTCGCCGCTCTGACCGAGGTATTTCCAACAGTACCTAATGCCAGCTGCGGCTGATTTTCACCATTGTCAATGCAGGGTACCGTCGACCGCCTGCGGTAAAGATGGCTGATGGATGGTTCCTATGTGGTATTGGATGCCACCTGCACCAGTCAGCCAAAGTCAGGGCTAGAGAGGCTGGCTGGCTCACGAGTCAGGGTCACTGTGCCCCGCCAGGGGGAAAGGGGAGGGTAGTCGCAGTGAGAGTGGGTGCAGCAAGCTGCTGTGCTCATTGGTTGCAGCATGACTGATGGCACATCGGTGGCGGTAATATATCATGCGACTGGGAGGCACCAAGCCTACTGGGCCGCTTCCGGGCTCAGCTGCTGTCCAGTGACGATCATGAATAATTATTAAGTTCCTGATAGAGCAGGTAATCTATTAACTAAACTGTAGTTATCAATTACATCTTTTTAAACACTTATCCGCTGCTGCCGTGAATAAATTGCTGTTACAGTTTTTTTTAGCTATGTGACTAGGTTAGTGTAGTACTAGTAGTAGGGCAGAAAAGTACCACGCCACGGAAGAACACTACCACAGCATGGGGGATTTTAGTTTAGGATGGGCTCACCACCTTCTGCTTTGGGAGGCCTACAGTCAGGAACCACAAGTGATGACAAGAACACCATGCTGTCAGTGCTGACCTGCAGCCATGATGTATTTTTTACCCATGTATGTATGTCTGTTTGTGGCAACGAGGCAGCAAATAACTTTATAAGGCCCACAGTATTTACTATCCAATCGACATACAATGGCGTTAGGCCTTTTCCACCTGCGATCCAAGTGGCAGTGAGCAGGATGGCACACAAGTTTACCCGAGTGTGGTGACAGGAAGGAGGACTGTGCATGGGGGTAAGAAGAACTGTGAATTAAATACCGCCACGATCATAGAAAGCTTTTGAATTTCGGAAAATATAATCAAATAGGAATACCAGTGGCAGCATGGTAACGGAAAACAATATGTCACATTTAAAAGCCATTCAATATTCTGAATCTCTCAGGTAGCTTGTTCGTAAATATATTTAGCCAATTATGACTTTCAAGTCAATGTATGATTCTGTCATTAAATAACAGAGTTATCCTTTGGAATAAAAAGCCAAGCAACACAATGGAAATTTTGATATCACAGAATTTTTTTTTAAAGATCAGATAACTCACATAAACTCTGCAGCCAAGGCGATCTAGAATTTATACAAGTGAATTAATTGAATTAATGCTCCAATATGTGTGTCATTTCTAATGTTTATATAAATTTCCCTCTCAGCTTGATTTTGCTTGCGAGAAAAGTGGCACTCAGTGGTTGAAATGTAACTCATAATTACACTGAAATTATAAAAGTGTCACACATAGTAATCTTAAACCTTGGCAGCTATGGAGCATTCATTTCAGCTGCAGTGCATGCCTGACCAGCCTAAGACAGCTGGCCAAGCCGTCATGCGCTCCTAAGTGCCCCAACCACTCCTCCCCCTGCTGGCAGTGACAACATCAGCCCACCCCATCCCGTAAAACTGCCCCAGTACGGAAAAATAAAATGATTATAACAATGTGTTATAATCAATTGTTTTTCCTTTTTTTAGTAATTGGGCGGCATTCCTCCGCCTTAGCAGAGGAGCGGCTCAAACCTAAAAAGGTCAGATTTAAGACACTATTAAGCATTGTGCTTAGTTATGAATGTATATGCTAAACATATGTAGTATTGCAGCACCTAACTACGCCATAATATTTGCATCAGAAAAAGTATTTATTGATTATTGATTTCAGTAGAGAGTTTACATTCACAAGCCATTAAACTCGATGTAATTTAAGGAAAGTGTTAAGTTTAACCAGATGCGTTTAAATCAGTGTCAGTCAACTCTCCTAGATCTTGGTATTCTGAAACTGCATGTTTCAGGCAAGGAGTCTCCTCTGCTTTGAAAATCGAACGCAAAGGAACAGGACTGTCTCTTCCTTTGCTTTCGGTTTTAGCAGAGGAGACGCCCTGCCTCCCACTGCAGCTGAAATCAGCGCTACCAATTAACCCCCTCCTGGGAGGTGAACTGTAGCACTTAGCAGACAAAAAGCATGGGCGCGTCGTGCCCAATGATTTCCCCACCCTCCCCCCCTCTGTCACCAGGAGTTCTCTAATGAAAGAAATTCCCATTTGAAATGGGTGAAGACTTGCAACTTGCAACGCAGAGGACAACAAAGGTAAGATTTTAGGGTCGAGTGCGGGCCCCCCCTGGGATGTTCAGTTGGTGATGGGTAGTTTACTGCTGTCGACTGATACGCCACTTGGCAATGGATTTAACCCATAGCAGTTTTGTCTGATATGAGTGTAAAAGTCAAGCAGTGCAAGGGAATTATTATGCAACCTATATAAACTACATTCAACTGTCAGGCCACTGAATATTATTGTATTAGAATTAAGGAGGGTTATAAATTGTAATTGCGTTTATATAGCACTTAATACAATTCAAGAGGCATCAAAGTGCTTTACGTTGGGCAGAACTCTGCTCCGGAACCCCAGGATAGTGTTTTTTTCAGTGGTTATTAAGATTAACCTTGTGCTCTTAAGGAAACCACACATTTACTACAGTTTCAATGTGGCATAGTAAATTAATAGGGTTAGGTGAGATCTTTAGTGGGAGAGGGGGTATATGATTTCATGTAAATGGTTGGAGTGGTATTAACAGATAAGCAAAAGGAGGTTAGGTTGCATGGGTATGGCGTTTAACCAATACTTGTGTTCTTTGAAATGCGGTGTGGGACATTTTCAGAAATACACCAAACTCAATTAAAGCCAACATATATTTGATTTAGAGTAAGTTATGCTCAAGTAGAGGAGGCATTCAGAGGATGGACAGTAACTAGAGAAGCATTTGATAGAGGAGGCATGCAGAGGGTGGAAAGTAACTAGAGGGGCATTTGATAGAGAAGTCATTCAGAGGGGGGAAACTAAAGAGAGGGACTTTTGAAAGAAAAAGGAGCAATAACTGGAAGTTTTAGTTCAAGGTCAATTTTCGTGGGAATAAACAATAGGCTCTTTTTTAGATTAAATGCAATACCAGGATGAAAAGTTATAGAAAGTAGCAACATTATTTGCATGTGAGGCAGATCTATACTAGGTACTTATGATAAGCCCTAGAATCAGGCAAACATTCTATCTCTTGAAAGGCTGCCGCTAGACCCCCTTCAGACCAGACTTCTGCAAGAACAGAAGATCGGTCAAGCCTGGAAGTGTAAAGTAATGGCCAGACCCACATAAAAGTAAATATGTAGATCTTTAGGCTGTGCTCAAAGGAAGCAGTACCCTCATGATCATAGCAATGTGAAAGAGTGCATGGGGCAAATAATGCAAACATTAAAGAGCAAATTCAGAATACGCTAGAGTGGATGTCTTCTGATATTCACCCTTAAAGAACTTTGGCTTGTGGTATTCATTTTGAAAGGGAAGAGGGATCCCTTTTGGATGCCCCTGTGTGGCATGACACACGATGGAGGTGAGGATACCTTCTGCAGACATTGTAAGTGTGGCTCCTATATTCCTGTTTTTGGAGGGTGAAGACCCACATAATGATGTAAGAAGGATGCAGGTTTGCTTTGTGCAACTCTATTAACATTTTGAGTACAGAAATGCTGAATAGTTTCTTCCTGAGCACTGCTATTTGGTAGATGGTAAGAGTGAGGGGTGGAGCTGCAGTTTCTGTTGTTCAAGTTACATCACACAAAGTACGCTTTCATGACAGAAACACCAGAGTACCTATATAACAAAAACAAAGGCGCAGTAGGCGCAGAACATACATTCTCTCCATTTAGATGCATTTGGTAAATTACACTTTTGGCACACACAAAAGTAATTTCTTGGCAACATTATTCAAATATATGATGTCTTTAAGAGAGCGTGCTGTTCGGTTCAGCAGCAAAACAGCTCTTGAGTTATGAGTTTGTCAATAAAGGCATGTGACAAGCAAGTGGGGATATTATTCAAATGAAAACATAAACCAAAACCGACCAGGACTTGTGCGGCAGTTCTAGAAATCATGAACTTCCCAACTAAACCAAAACCAGTAGAAATCAGAGCAGTTTCTCCAGTTGAATTGTCTGGTAGATTAGAACATTTCCTGTGATATTTATTATTATTTTATGATGTAACTGTGAGAAGTTGACCTGGTATATGCTGTCCACTAGGTATAGTGGGCACCTTGCACCAGCCCAAACAACCCTTATTGATAATTAGGTTAAAGACAACCTTTATTTAAAGCTATCCTAGTGGTAGCTATGGAGAGCAGCCTTCAGGTTAAGTCTCAAAGGAATGTAAAGCAGCTTGGTTTACCAGATTATAACCTCCTGAATGACCAAATGAAAGGAGAACCACACAAGGTATATATAAAATATATGTATTTATTACTAAACACTCTCTACTAATCTCTTTATGAGATTATAGAGCAGGGTACACAATATTAAAACACTCGAACAACAGTAAATAGCACAATACACAGTGGGCCCCAGGGGGAGACAAAACCATATATTAAGAAAGTGGTTTAACAACCCTGACTTGACTAGACATAGTGCCTAGAACATGTAGAATCGCTGGGACCCCAAGGAACCACCCAAGGTAGTGACACAGGGGACCGACGGGGGACGCGTGCAGTGTGAGAACACAGCCGCGAGCTCCGTACAATCCTATGGGAAAGTCGCGGTTGGAATTTTAGAGTTTAAGGACACTTAGAAGAGGACTTTGAGCAGACACTTTAAGACTTAGAAGGTTCTAAGGCCAGCACCCATGTCAGCACCGGAGTACTCGTGTTACCTCACCCAGGGAAGCCGGGTGCGTAGGTGTCAAATGGTGTCAAGAATCTTTGTAGTTTTCAATGGCGAGATGCTGCAAAGTGCTCCTGCCGTGAAGGAGGAAAGTGTGCGGTTTGATCCAAGCCTGGATCGGAGATGAGAAGAACCTGAAAGCAGAGGGGACAGAGTCTGGGTCATTTGCTAGTGACCAGGGGCTCGGTAGACGAATGCCCACCGATGTTGGGTGCCTCAGGTGCAAAGAGGTGAAGCCTGACTCTGCAGCCACAGGGACCAGGAGATGTTGACAATGACCAAAGTCTGCAGGCGAGCTGCCCCACGAAGGATGTCGAGTGCTGGGGGGTCGGTGTCCGAAATGGAGACCAACAAGCATTGGCAGTGACAACTAATGCAGTCATAGAAAAGATGCTTCAGTGGGGACCAGCAAGGTCCTTGGAACTCTCCAAGCTATGGAGAGTCAGGGCATGCCTGGAGCAACCAGAGAAGCCCACAGAAAGTTAAGGTTCCCTTTTCAGGGACCCACAGGTTGACAGACCAGGGATCGCGAAGGGGCCTCTAGAGGAATCACAAAACACCAGCCCATGGAACACTCGTGGAGTGTAGGCCGGTAATCTTCAGTAGAAACACTGCTCAGGACTTGGACTACAAGTAGCCCATAGCACAGACTCCGGGATTGCCAAAAAGCATATGTTGCTGCAAATGTGCACAGTGTTCAGGGGTTCGGGTTGCACGGTCCCCATGAGGGCTGCGGGTCTCAGATTTGCTGAGAAAACAGGTCA
The DNA here is from genome assembly GCF_964261635.1 of Lissotriton helveticus. Classification (NCBI taxonomy): domain Eukaryota; kingdom Metazoa; phylum Chordata; class Amphibia; order Caudata; family Salamandridae; genus Lissotriton; species Lissotriton helveticus. The sequence continues at coordinate 796,180,581 of NC_136072.1, forward strand.
GCCTCGGGAAAGCTTGGGAACCCACCTCTTGTGTTGCAAAATCTTCAGAGTCCATCGGGAGCTGCGTAGATGGAAACTGGTCAGATGCGTTTAGATGTCTGCCTTGCAGGGGAGTAACTCCTTTACTCCAAGGGAGATTCTTCAGTCATCCAGTGTCGTGCAGATCATCAAAGTACTTGGTTTCTGTAGTAGAGTTTAGTCCAGGTAAAATCTAAAGTCCTGTAGTCGGGGGTTCCTACTTTATACCCAAGGAAGGGCTGGGACAAACTCTGGGGACCCACCTATGGGAGGGCCAGGACAGAGGGGTGGCTACACCCATGTCCTTTGTCCAGTTTTGTACCAGAGCAGGGGCTGGTAGCCCCTGCAACCAGTTTGAGCTGGACTATGCACAAGGACACCAAATGTGCCCCCAGTGCAGACATCAAAGCACTCTTAGAGTGCACCCACCCAGCCCCAATAAACTAAAGCCTGTCTGGGAGGTGGGCACACTTCCCTGTGACAAGAAATCTATTGTCCAGCCTCCCCTGCCGGAGTTTTATCCAGCAGCGGGAGGGCAGACTCGTGTCTGTGACTGGCAGCATCCATCTTTTGATGCCAAGGTCGAGAAAGCTGGTACCGGTGTCCCGGTGCCGTCATATTTCTCTCTCTAGGAGCGTAGAATCATACCTCCCCCGCCAGTTACTGGTGTTTGACACCAAACCAAGGTGTTTGACACCAAACACGACATGTTTCCTTTCAGCCGTTTTAACGTTAGCATTTACCACAAGGTTATAATGCACATAAGACTATATGGTTGGCTGCATCACAAACAACCCTGGAATAGAGGTTCCGAAGGCTGCAGAGGGGCTCTGCTCATGCAAGAGCACCCTCTCACATAAAACCCAGCACCCTGCCTTCAGGATTGATAAGGCCTGCCATAGGGGTGACTGATAGGTTTATATGTGCTGTGATAAGGATAGATATTGTGAACCTATATCTAAGTAAGGGGTGCATGCACCACCTTACACAGGCTGCTGTAGAAGACCTGTTGTGTCATTTTGAATAGTCTCTCAGGGGTGCCATAATACATGCTACAGTCCCTGAGAGGCCTCTGGGGTACCTATGCCCCAGGTACATAATATACCATATACTAGGGACTTATAAGGGTACCCCAGAATCCAATCTAGAATGTACCTAAAGTACATGAACAACCAATTTAGGGGGAAAGCAGATAGACTGGGGTTCTGATTAGTAGGATCCTAGTCAAACTAGGTCCAAAACCAGCAAAACACCAGGCAAAAAGTGGAAGTAACCATGCAGTCATCAATGCAAGTGAATGGCAACATTTCACGACTACAGGGCAGCAGCGGCAGTGGGCATTGGGGAGAGGATCTTAAATTGGTGGAGAGTAAAAATGTAATGGACTGGTCAGAGATGATTTGTAGCCACAGAGGAGAAACAAACATGAAGTGGTGGGAATATAAGCTGGTGAAATAACAAGCACAGTAAATAGTGGCAATGTATCCATCAACCGCAATTCAATTGCGATAACAGTAAAATACGACCTGCTTAAGGGAACATCTAGGGGCATACTTATGAGAATTTTGCATCACATTAGCACCACGCAAAGTGGTACTTGTGTGACGCAAGCCTCTAAGTCAGATTCATGAAGCCACATACAGCCACATTGCATGGCTTTAACCGCATGCGCGCTAGCGGTTTTCCCGCTGCGCGCTGCGATTTTTAAAAACCCGCGTTACGTGACAAGCTCAGCTCGTCATCCGCGTAGCGCAGGTTACGCCCATGACGAGCTGAGCTCATCATGAGCGCCGAAGGGGTGGCTTCATAAATTTGGAGTAAGGCAACGCAGCACAAATCACTGTGTTGCCTTACTCTGCACAAGGGTGGTATTCCATGGGCATTGCGATGGGTGTTCCTACGCAAATCCCATGTTTTTTTTACACATTTCCTGATTTAACAAACCTTGTAAACCTGGGAATGTGCCAAAAAGATGCACCTCCTCAGGTTGAGGTTCTGTGAATTCTGAACCCGTTTTATAAATGGCATGGTTTCATTACGAATTTGATAATAGCAAACCGTAACTAGTGAGTTCGGCAAGTACGAGTGATCTCGTCACGCTAGACTTACAGATTCACTACGTTTGTGGAGATTTCGTTCTGAACCGTGGGTTCCATTTTATGTATGGCAGCCATTTTGTGGTTGCCCTCACATAGGCCGATGACTGTAGTTGAACTAGTCTTTTAAGGACATGTACACCTTAGCTCGAGTTTGTGCTGACTCCTGTTTGACCTGAGTGAACTGACCCTGTTGCCTGAAGCTGACCTTGTTAAACCAGTTCCTGCCCTTTAGCTGATCAAGATTAAGGATCAGAGCACAGGACATCATAAAGTTTTACTGCACACAAACATGCTTTATCCTACTTCTATCTGTTTCTGTTTCTTCTTTTTTGGTCTATTTACGATATGTGTTGTGGTCCTTTTTATTATGGGTTTGTCCGGCTTGTCTAAAGAAGAATGTTGGGTTTGTTCAATGATTGATTATGGGCCGGTCAACTGTAAAATGGGTTTGTCGTCATGCAATACTTTTGTTGTGGAAACATGTGATTGGTTAAACTGTAAACAAGGAATGTTTGCCTGAAGCATAATGTTTGGCATAAAAAGGGATGACTTGCTTTGTAAAGTTGAGCAGTCTCCTGAGAACTCATACCGTGATGATTTCTAGGACTTCTGTTACTGGCTGCAGCCAATAAATTTGATCTTTAACGCCACTCAGAAGTACCTCGTGTCTCTGTATTCTAAGACAGGTGAACCCGAAGACTTTGGGCGTGCCCCTGGCACCGCTGGGTTCTAAAACCTGGTTCTTCAGTTGGCGCCCAACATGGGGCGACTTCAGCGGTACCGGTCCAAGCCTGAAGATCGTGAGGAGCTTCGTGAGGAAATTCTGGAGGACGGCCACCACTTCATCGACCCCGGCATGTCGAACGTGGACTGAAGGTCTTTGCTGCGAGGCTTCCCGCTTTCCTGATGGCTACGAAGGACTGCTGCCCTGACTGTCGCCCTGTCTTGGACCCATTTGTGATGCTTTGTACGGCGAAACTATAGACGGGTCTTCTGGTGCCGTGACTGATACCTCAGTTAAGTATAAGTGGGTCGCTCCCAGTCCTTAGTTTTTGGTTCTTTGGTTCTTAGTTTGTTTGGTCCTTAGTTTTGATTTGAAAATTGCAATTTCCAAAGCCGAGGGTCTCGTATATTTACGAGTGTATCAGTAGAGATAATCCCTTGAAGTTGGAAGCTAGATTAGTGAGCAAAGATGCCTAATCGTAGCAAATTTGGTACTTGGTTTGGTTGTGGTTGCAACAGGGATTCCCGATTGGAGGATTCGTGTCCGATACCTCCGGTTGGAACTCCGACTTATGAGCTCTATTCTAAACACGGCGTGGGCCCCATTACGTTCAATGAAGTATGGGTCCACTACACTAGAAAAGATGGTGTCTTACAATGGCCCCAACATGGTAGCTTTAATACAGAGATTTTAGACAATTTAGAAACTAAATTACTTAGGAAGAAAGCCCGGCCGGCAATGTTTGACTCCTTTCGCCTTTGGCGTAAAGAAGCCAGACAACGAGAAATTAAACAAGCTAAAAGAGATAAAAGAGAAAAGGATGTATCAATAATGCAAGCTGCTAGGCAGTTTAAAGAAAACGAAGAAGATAAAGCAATTGAGGTGTCAGATAGGCAACGTTGCATGGCCATAGATAAATGTTATCCGGCCTTGCCGTCTTCTCCTCCGAAAGCGATTGAAGATCTTGAAAAATATTCTTTGATCTCTCATTTACTGAGATTGCCACCTCCTTATGTGCAGGGAGCTACTGCGCCTCCATTACCACCGGTTGTTTCACCCTTTGTTGTTCAACCTCCTGCTGTTCTTCACCCACCCGGTGCTCCACAGATGGTTTTACCTTCTCCTGTGCAACCCGCTCTAGGGTCGCCATCTTTGCTACCAGCTTTGCCTCAAACTCCTTTGCCTTCTACTTCTGTTTCTTTGCCTCCGACTGTTCTTATGCCTACACCTTTGCCTCAGAATATTTGTTCTCCTGTTCTTATGTCTGCTTCTTCTCCTTCTGCTCTAAAACGAATGACCGAGACTGTTGTTAGATTGCTGTCTCCATTGTTTGGGTCATTAAATATGACCCCTGTTTCGGAACGTAAGCAGAGTCGTAGTCAGCTTCCTAGTTCCGAGGGACGGACTGTGTTGGATTTGTTGGCTCGTAGATGGATTTTGAATGCTTCAAGGCATAATTTGCCAGCGGTTATGGATGTTTTCTTTCAGTGGCAACCGTCTAAGCAAAGGTATGTTTTCGATGTGATGTGTACTTTCCTGCATCAGGAATGGGAAGATAATGAGTTGGGTCCGATTCCGCAGGATGTGCTTGATGTTCAGTCAGATTTTGCTAAAGGGATGATAGTGGACACTGATGTTACAGATGCTGTAGAGACGATATTGGCTTTTAGATCTAGACTTCCGCCTCAGATGTTGTATGAACCTGATCCCTCTGTTAGGAGGAAAGTGAGACAGTATCCAATTAGAGAGGTTCCTCCACTTTGGAAAGAAGGAGACGCAACTGCTAATCCGCCTGTTTTGCCTCATTTTCAGCAAATATGGGTACATGTCCATTGGAAGAGAGCAGAGGTCTTGGCTCTTAAGCAGACCTTACCTGATCCTCGTACGAATCCTGCTGGTTACTACAAAGAGTTGTCTCAGACAGTAGATGCGTGTATAAGGAATTTAGCCGACGTTGACATGTTGATGGGTAATGTAGTTCCGCAACCTTTGTGGGCGAAGATTCGTCATGAGAATCATGCAGCAGAGTTAGGTGATACTTGGGCGAATATTGTTGCTGTAGATGGCAGACAAGTAGGAGGTGCTAAACCTGAAACCTTAGTTGCAGAATTACCTGGTAGAATTATTACTTTGATGAAGACGTTGACGCCTGCTTTACGAGTGAATTGGGATAAGTTAGCAGCATGCAAGCAGAAGAAAGATGAGAGTGTGTCTGACTTCTTCACTAGGTTTGAAGAGACACAGTGGTCAGGATATGAGTATGGAAGGTGGTCAAAAGTTGTTCGTGGATAAATTTGTCTTTAATTTGCTTCCCGAACTTTCTAATAAGTTGAAGGACTCTGAGAGTTCATGGGCCGTTTCTTCTTCGGCCCAGATATTGGCTACTGCTCAATATTACGAGAATAGGGATAAAGATGAGAAGGATAAAGTAGAGAAGAAAACGAAGGATTTAAAGACGAAAGTTCTTTTGCAGCAAGCTTAACCGCCTCGTCAGAATCAGCCTCAGTTTCAGCAACCTCCACAATTTCAGAGATTGTTACAGAAGCCTGAGCCTTATGTTCAGCGATCTTTCCTGGCCTGAATCAGTGTGCTTACTGTAGAGAGGAAGGTCATTTCAAGAATAATTGTCCGACTTTGTTACAGCGTGCGAATGGTGCACCTGGTCAGAGAGGTCGTGGTGGTTTTCAGCAAGCGCCTAGAGGAAGAGGTCATGGTGTGATCCCCCAGAATGAGCGTTCCTCTTCCCTACAGAATTCTGCGAATTATTTTGATAGACAGAGTGTTCCGAGTGGTCAGTCTCCTCATTACTAGGTTGAGGATTACTATGTTGAAGGTGAGAGTGTTGGTTATAATGATAACTAGGACAGCCATGGACAAAGTAAGGGAGTAGTGTCAGTTCCAGTAGATCAGAGTGGACCGTATGTTGAAGTGATTACATCAGGTGTAGTAGAACCTTTTCTTTTGGATACTGGTGCGACAAAGAGTTCTATTATGCATTCTAAACTCCCTGGCGCACCTTTGTCTGGCTTGACCAATGTTTCCGTAGGATGTTCAGGCGCCCCAGTTCGTAATCCGGTTTCTAGTCCTTTGTCCCTTTCTATTGGCCCTTGTGAATTGGAAGCTCCACTCATTCTAACGACTGGTTGTGGTGAGAATTTGTTAGGATTGGACTTGATGAAAAGATTGTATGCAACATTGCATTGTTCTCCTTCGGGAGTACAACTTACTCTTGGTAAGAAAGTGATTTCTCCAATGTATTTGTCTAAAGATTGTTTGCCACTGGAATTACGTTTGCTTCCTGAAACGCTTTGGGCTACAGGTTCAAATGATGTTGGTCTTTTGCAGATTCCACCGTATGTTGTTACGCTAAAGTCGAATGTAAGTTGCCTCGTATACCACGATACAAGATCTCGAGTGATGGTGAGAGAGCTCTTTTAGAGATTGTCTATGATCTGGTTGAGAAGGGTATGGTTGAGGAAACGAGAGGTAACGTGTGCAATAGCCCGGTTTTGCCTGTTCTTAAGCGTACAGATGCTTCTCAGCCACCTGTGTACCGGTTTGTGATCGACCTTCGAGAGGTCAACAAGATTGTCATGCCACAGTTTCCCGTGGTACCTGATATTACTGCATTATTGACTCTGATTTCTGCTTCGGCAGTTTGGTTTTCTGTCATCGACTTGAAGAATGCTTTCTTCAGTATTCCTATTGCTGAGGAGAGTAGGGATATTTTTGGCTTCTCATTAGGAGGACGAAGATTCCGATTTAAGAGAGCTCCCCAAGGTTATTGTGAAAGTCCCTCAATCTATAGTCAAGCGTTGAAAACTCAGCTTGACGGGTTTGTGTTACCAGTTGGTTCTACTCTTATTCAGTATGTCGATGATTTGTTGATTACTGCTGGTGACGAAGAGATTTGTAAAGAGACTACTCTTTCGTGGTTGCGATATTTGTCTGACCTCATCATAAAGTCTCGCCTTCGAAGTTGCAATATTGCCGCCAAGAGGTAACCTACTTAGGTCATCTCTTGTCGAAGGAGGGAAGGAAATTGACCCCAGAAAGAATTCAAGCGATTGCGCAAATGAGTGTGCCATCGACACAGAGAGAAGTTCGTGCCTTTTTGGGAATTAGGTCATATTGTAGACAGTGGATCCCCAATTTTTCACTGTTGGCGAAACCTCTGTTAGCATTGACTCTGAAAGATACTCCGTATCCTCTTCCTTGGTCTGATGAATGCCAGAAAAGTTTTTCTCAATTACGTAATGCATTGTGTTCGGCTCCTGTGTTGGGTACTCCAGACTATAGCAAGCCTTTTACGTTGTATGTGCACGAGAGAGAAGGATGTGCGTTGTCAGTGTTGACACAATCTTTTGGGGACAAGCAGCGTCCATGTGCGTATTTCCCAGCAACGTTAGACCCAGTTGCTAAAGCATTGCCGAGTTGTTTGAGAGCTACAGCCGCAGCTGCCATTTCTATTCGACAGTCTGCTGGTTTGATATTGGTTAATACGCTGATTGTGATGGTTCCGCATGCAGTGGATACTTTACTAAATAGGACTAAGACACAGCACCTTACTAGTGCACGTCTTTCCGGTTACGAGTTGACACTGTTGGCTAGCCATGTTCACATTAAAAGATGTAATGTGTTGAATCCAGCTACGTTGTTGCCGATCTCTACAGAGACGGATGCTCAAGAACAGCATGATTGTTTTCTTCGTACAGAGGAAGAAACAAAGGCTAGAGTGGATCTTAAGGACACTCCTTTTGAAAATGTTGATGGTACGCTGTGGGTTGATGGTTCGTGTTTTAAGTTTCCGAATGGTGAAACGACCGCAGCGTATGCTATCACAACTTTAAATACAGTCGTTGAGACAGCATGCATACCACAGAATTCTGCGCAAGCAGCAGTGTTGATTGCACTGACTAGAGCGTGTGTGTTGTCGGAAGGAAAATACAGTCGTTGAGACAGCACGCATACCACAGAATTCTGCGCAAGCAGCAGTGTTGATTGCACTGACTAGAGCGTGTGTGTTGTCGGAAGGAAAGTGAGTGAATGTTTATACCGATAGTCAGTATGCATTTGGTGTTGCGCACAGTTTTGGATGTTTGTGGAGAGAGCGTGGGTTCCTTACTTCTCATGGAACTAAAATTCAGCATGGGCAGTTAGTGAATGAAATTTTGGAATCTCTAACTCTCCCAAAGCAGATTGCAATTGTGAAATGTAGTGCGCATAAGAAAGTTGTGGACGATGTTGGTCGAGGGAATGCGTTTGTGGATGAAGTTGCGAAGGAAACAGCGAAAGACATGATGAGCCGTATGTATGTTGCAGGACCAGCAAGATGGGTTATGGCTGGTGGAATGTGTGAAGACACGATAGAAAGTGTGAAAATGATTCAGGCTGAAGCTACAGAAAAGGAAATGAATGTTTGGAGAGAGAGTACAGGTATGTTGGATTCTACAGGTTGTTGAATTGAGTTGTCGGAACACCAGCGATGGTTGTTGCCAGACGCGTATGTGCTCCCAGTGGTTACAATGGCTCATGGATTGGCTCATATAAGTTCGAAAGGAATATGTAAGTTGTTGGCTCCAGTTTGGCAGAATGCTGGAATCCCGAAATGTGCCGAGAACGTGGTGAAACATTGTATGATTTGTCTGCAATATAATCCTGGTAAGGGAACTCCAACTCCAGCTGGTCATTTTGCTCCTCCGACGTATCCGTTTGAGGTGATACAGTTAGACTATATTCACATGGAGAGATGCAACAATCTGAAATATGTTCTTGTGGTTGTTTGTGCCTTTTCTAGATGGATAGAGGCTTACCCCCTAAAAGATAATACTGCCTTGTCTACAGCCAAGGTTTTGTTGAGAGAGTATTTCCCTAGGTATGGATTGCCGAGAATTGTATGGTCAGACAATGGGAGTGAATTTGTGGGTCAAATCATGAAGAGAGTATGCTCTGGATTGGGAATCAGTCAGAAGTTCCACGCAGCGAATCACCCCTAGTCTGCTGGACTTGTTGAATGTTACAATGGTACGCTTAAGCTGAAATTAGCTAAGGTACAAGTGAGCACTGGTCTTACATGGCCAGATGCCTTGCCGTTGGCTCTTTTGTCAACAAGGACGACTGTGCATTCTCGAGTGGGACTTAGTCCGTATGAGATTGTGTTTGATCATCCAGCGAATGTTTGGGGAGTGCCTCGTCCGAAAGAATACAGCAGTATTGAATACCCTATGTTGGTGGATTACTTACATGACTTGACTGCTAAATTACGTGTTCTCCACCAACAGGTCTATGACAGTTTGCTAACAGCTACTACAGATCCAGGCCACGTACTTGAACCTGGACAGTACGTTCTTGTGAAGAATTTTCAGCATACCAAGAACTTGCAACCTAGATGGACCGGCCCCTATTTGATTTTGTTGGTTACTAGAACCGCTGTTAGAGTAGCAGGCAAAAAGAACTGGGTGCATGCCACCCACTGTAAAAAAGTTTCTTTGCCTTTACCATATGATCAGTGGGTAAGGGATGGTATAGCCGATTCTGATTGTGAGAAGGTCCCTAGATTCGTTCCATTTAGTGATGCTCATTTGACATGGACACGGTCTGAACGTGAGGATGATGATGTTCTACAAGCTGCTGTGCCTCCTCATCTGAAGATTGACACCACCAATCCGGATCTTCTATTCAAAGATCAGACTGTGCCTGACAAAGAACGCTACGATTTGAGACCAAGAAAGATTGTACATATGGACAAATAAATATTTTCTTTTTTATGTAGTGAATTTACACTTTGGCAGATCAAGAAACTTTTTTGTCTTTTTCTTTTTCGAACCACCATCCGGGTTCAGCTGTAGGGTCGCTGTATAAAGACTTGGGATTGCAAGCCGTGTAGACACAAGGTCGACCGTTCTGGTTGGTCCAAGGGCGTTCCCTAGACTGACAGGCGCATTCCTTAGCGGAAGAGAACCAACTGCCGCGAACAGCACGGTTAGAGGATGGAGTTTTTTGACGCTGCCCAGAATGTAAGGAAAATGGACTCTAAAGTCCGAATATGTATATTGGTTCGTAGCAAATGTTTTTTAATAATGTGTTTTTTAATGCTTTTGAATATTGCATTAGCTTGTGTGAGTTTGGTTTTCTATGCCACACAACAGCCGTTTGCACCTACTTTCCAACCTATGTCTTTTCCTACTACTGTTTCTTTACATTCTTTTCATATTTTACCTGAACACGAGCAAATTAGAAGGTCGGAATTTGTGAATAATTCCTTTGTGCAACTTCTTCATCAACACCAGTTAGTAGTGAACACCACTAATTGTTGGGTGTGTGGTCTTATGCCACATACTATGGATAGAGGTATTCCTTATCTGGTTCTGCCATTCAGTTACAATGGGTCCATATGGGCATATCAGACGATGTTTATTTATGCCATCGAAGTCTATCCCCTGCGTTCCATGAGAGATAACTCAAGTAATAAAGCCTTGGTGAAGGGAATTACAGATATGAGTAGAGATATCGAAACGTATAAGACTATTCCCAAGGATGAGTTACTAGCATATGTTGGTTGGAATGCAACCGGATATGTATGTATACTTGTAAAGCACACTGTTACCTCGTTACAGTATTACTCGTTGCTAGGATATAGTATTAGTCTGGGTGAGAAGCAGAGACGAAAAAGGTCACCTCCGATTTGGATTGTACCCCATCGTGGTCATTTTTGTCTGCAAGGGAAAGGCAAGAATCCGAGAGCTCAGTTAGGGAAGAGTGTTTGTACTCAGACGTATGTCTTTGCGTCCCAAACTCCCCCACCGTTTTTAGCAGCTAAGGGCACGTATTTTGTCTGCTATGATAGAGCATATACATGGTTGCCCCCTGATTTTTCGGGAACATGTTATGTTGCATATTTGTTACCTCCTACGTATACTGCTGCTGTAGATTACCACAGATCGAGAGTTGTTAGGGGTGTCTTCAGTGAGGAAGATACTACGGGACAAGAAGTGGGAGACTTTTTCAAGAGTTTCCTACCGTTTTGGGGACCTATGGCAAACAGTAGAAACCTACGGCAATTGACGAGAGTGGTTGAATCCACCATAAATGAAACTGCTGGTGCCCTTAGTAATCTGACCGCTGAGCTTCAAGCGGATCGCCTTATGACATTACAGAATCGAATGGTTTTGGACGTCATACTTGCGGACCGAGGTGGGGTATGTAAAGTGATCCAATCGAGTTGCTGCGTTTTCATACCAGACAATGCTCCTACAGTATACCAAGCCATTTCTAAGTTACATAAGATCTCTGAGTCTATAAATGTGGATAAAGGAGATTGGTCGTTGATTGGATGGTTTTGGGAACTGTTATCGACCTGGGGATGGAAGATTTTGATGATCATTGGGATGGTTTTAGCGATTCTCTTCTCATGTTGTCTCTGTGTACAGTGTGGCCCTGCCATATGTGGCCTTTGTACTACTACGTGTGTGAGAAGACCTGTCTCGAGAGAAGTCCTGAGTAATAGGATGATGCTCCAGCAGCATCTTGATGATCTGATGAATATTGACATCGACTCAGACGCAGACTGAGTGATTGCCTATGTAAGGGCAAAAGGAGGGTCTGAGGTTCTGTGAATTCTGAACCCGTTTTATAAATGGCATGGTTTCGTTACGAATTTGATAATAGCAAACCGTAACTAGTGAGTTCGGCAAGTACGAGTGATCTCGTCACGCTAGACTTACAGATTCACTACGTTTGTGGAGATTTCGTTCTGAACCGTGGGTTCCATTTTATGTATGGCAGCCGTTTTGTGGTTGCCCTCACATAGGCCGATGACTGTGGTTGAACTAGTCTTTTAAGGACATGTACACCTTAGCTCGAGTTTGTGCTGACTCCTGTTTGACCTGAGTGAACTGACCCTGTTGCCTGAAGCTGACCTTGTTAAACCAGTTCCTGCCCTTTAGCTGATCAAGATTAAGGATCAGAGCACAGGACATCATAAAGTTTTACTACACACAAACATGCCTTATCCTACTTCTATCTGTTTCTGTTTCTTCTTTTATGGTCTATTTACGATATGGGTTGTGGTCCTTTTTATTATGGGTTTGTCCGGCTTGTCTAAAGAAGAATGTTGGGTTTGTTCAATGATTGATTATGGGCCGGTCAACTGTAAAATGGGTTTGTCTTCATGCAATACTTTTGTTGTGGAAACATGTGATTGGTTAAACTGTAAACAAGGAATGTTTGCCTGAAGCATAATGTTTGGCATAAAAAGGGATGACTTGCTTTGTAAAGTTGAGCAGTCTCCTGAGAACTCATACCGTGATGATTTCTAGGACTTCTGTTACTGGCTGCAGCCAATAAATTTGATCTTTGACGCCACTCAGAAGTACCCCGTGTCTCTGTATTCTAAGACAGGTGAACCCGAAGACTTTGGGCGTGCCCCTGGCGCCGCTGGGTTCTAAAACCCGGTTCTTCAAGGTGAGGCATAAACATGAGTAATATCTTAATGTCTCCTTGTTTTTTCCCCTTTCTATGTGTGCTGCATTCTGCACACATTCTGCAGCACACACAGAAAGAGGAAAACAACACTATGGATTTCTTTCATGCAGGAAGGTGTCCCTTCCTGCACAAAAACAATCCTGCCTACAATACAGCACACTTGCACCATGATGCAAGGGTGCCCGCGTTGGCTCTAGGCTGCCGAAACAGTACCAGAGTGGGGGAAAGGACAGTAATGCGCTGTATTGCTTAAATATGGTGCATTCCTGCCCTTTCCCAATGACTCAGGGCCGAGCAGCAAGATGACTTGCTGTGCTGACCTGCGCCACTAGACTCTTAAATAATGGCCTTGGTAGCTGAAAGGTTATAATGCACATTTTTAAAGTATTTCAGTTTTTCTGTAGGCTAGAATTACAGGAAATGTCATGTGTGCAGGCCCACATATGCCATTAGAGTTAATTTATCAGTGGCGGTTTCTGTGGGAGGGCGCAGGGGCTCCGCCCCCTTTACATTCACTCTAAAAGAAATGCTAAATCTGCTTTAAAAAAATAACTTGTGTTTCACACATACCTGCTGTACAAAAGTAACACTGTCTGCCACTCACCGTTTTATTGTTGTGACACAGCACTGATACTAGTGTGTCATGACGTTTTCCCTAAACTTGCGACCCTAAAGTCCACAGTATTTGCCGGGCTGACACTATCATAGCCCTGAGGGCTGTGAGGTCATCAGTTGGCATATACGTAGCATCAAACACTGAATCCATTTACTACCAGATACTAGTGAGCTGGATTTGTGGCGACACTGGGGGAGCGAAGAGCAAGGTGTTGGTTATGCGCATTTAAATCGGTTCTTCTCGTGAATGTGTCGGGGTCACCTATCCTGACTTGAAGGCAACTTCCCTCCAGTTCACCAGGTGAGGTTAAAAAAAAGTGCCAGCTGCCGGAACCGGCCCGTGTGATTAGATATATAATTGGGCCCGCTGTTCAAATTAATGGGTTTCCAGTTTCTTTGTAATTTATTGCACACAGCCAGGAGTTACAGTCGGAAGCTGGGACGGCAGATAATCGTATGAGTTTAATTGCTGTTATCGTAGTTAGGAAGGCTGAGCAGTTCACAAAGTTCAGGGCAGAGTTGTTCATTTTTAATTCGAATTTCGTAAATGGCATGCTTTTGTCTTCCTTTTCAAACTGAGCTCTGCATTGAATGATAGCTTATGGTTTCTACTTGTGGTCATCCTCTCTCCTAACTAGCAGGTGGGAATACAAATGTTGATTCCCTTCTTCCCTGTGAGTCCATGCCCAGAAGATGCCACCATATAATGAAATTGTAAAATGTACTCAAAATACGATTGTGCGATACCTTTGTCCCATTCCTTTTAGTGGCTAATATGTCCATAATTGTTTAATGGTAGCTGTTTAAGGCACATGATTGGCATGTGTGTCCATGCTAAAATGTCTCTCGTAAGCATGTAAAAGTTAGCAGGATTTTGTTTAAAATACTGTTTGATCAGATTATATACTCGGGGCAGAACAACTGCTGGTAATATTTTTTTCATATGCTTTGCAATTATTATCTGACTCATTAGAGCAGTATAGTGTGGCTGTTTCAATAGGAATGGACTGAATATGGCCCCTTTGAAGAGGTGGGACCCCCAACCCCTGCAGTGTAGCAGGGGCCTTATACGCCCCTGCATTCATTGGTACCATTGGCCCTAAAGGACTGATATAGCCTCTCTACCTTCCCACCCTTGCCTGAGGAAATGACTCTCAACAGTCCTGGGGCAGTCACAAGCTGTCACACATGTTTGTTGGTGTTTTGCATCTTGTTTCCATCTTATGCACATGCGGTGACAAAGAAGAATGCCTCTCCTGGGAATAAATAAATATGGTACTAAGGGAGGCATTGCCTCTCCTGCGCTACATTAATATTAATAGAGAGAACCAGAGGAAATTCCAGATTTCTGAAAGGTCAGTTTGGTTGTCGAGTAAAACTGGAGAGGGGCAACCGGCCAATCATTTGTTTGTGCCAGAAGGCTTCAATTTATGTTATTAAACAACCCAGTTTCAGACAATTCTTCACGGATTTATCAAGCTATGCATCTGTGAGCAGTGAGGGGCTAAGCCAGGCCCCAGCATCATCTGTTTATGTAGGCGGGAAGAGGGCTCTGCTACTTTATGTCCATATCTGTTCGATCTGAGCATGTATGGTTCTAAAGTTTTCTAAGTCCAACTGTGATTATACAATCTACTCCACTTATATTCATTGCATTTTGGAATGTTAGCCCTGGTCTATAATGAGATAAACAGGACTACAAGTACCAGAAGTCAAAGCAAGCAATTGGAGGCAATGAGCTACTGATGTGTAGACCCAGAAATCGTGAGGCATCTGTGGATATTGACTGATAGTTCTGTTGTCGAAGTATAACGTTTTCAAAATCGTGGTCACTTTAGAGATACATGTGCTGTATGAGGCAAAGGTCAAGAGGGCCTCTGTCTTCTTAGGTGCAACTATTGTGTATGATGTCTCGGCATGTGAAAACTTACTACATTGAGAGAAGCTTAAGGCTGGAAATTAGTATTTACACACCTTTTACAAAGTAGTTGCAGCTGCAAGAGGGCCAAACAAACATTTTTGTGTGAAAAAAAGCAAGTACCATTGACTATTAAAGTATTATTTCCAGCTGCTCCGGTCATTAACAGCAGTCAATGCCTTTGATAAAAGGCATTAAGTGCTAATAATTATGCGTTTAAGCCAAAGGTAAGAGCACATAATGAATGGAAGGGCTATTGCTTTATTTAAAAAATAGGGTAGAAAAAAAGTATCCTTTTATCCCATTTTTGTTAAATAAGATTTGCACAGGAAATGGCGACTAGGCTATCAAAAATATTTTGTGCACCTCTAACATGCACCCTTCCCCCAATACACTATTCCCCCCGACCAAGTGCAGCCGCACCACTCATAAACTTCACCAGCCGCCACTGTAATTTATGTCCCAAGAAAACAACATAGCAGTGTATCAAAAGCCCCTGTGGAGCCCAGGGAAAATGAAATGTAGAAACACATCCTATAAGAAGCTTGTTCCTATTCAAAAAGATACCAAGGACACAACCCAAGACAGAAAGCTTGTTAGACTGCAACCACCACCACCCATTGAGCACTACTTGATTGAGATGTTTTGTAGGTGATCATCAATCCTGTGAGATATCGCAGACATAGTTAGTGGAAGCCAAACCCTCTTTTATCAAGGAAAGTCATACTCCGGAACACTACATCAAGTATAAATATTAAAGGCTTATTTTAAAATAAAAAAACTATCTTAGTGCATACTTCTTGAATTGTGAAAATCAACAAGAGTGGTAATGATTTTTACCAAAAAGTATGAATAGCAAAAGATATTTTATCACTGTGATGAAATAATAAGGCCTTCTTTATATTAATATATCCTAACCATCCACAAATTTCTTGGGTAACTAGCTACCTTTAGCACCAAAAACAGTCCTAATTAGAGTTTCAAAGATGGTTTACTCCCCATAGCTCTTGTGAACAACAGCGGCAATATTCAGCAAAGTAACAACATCTGCTATTCTTGCCTGTCAGCAGGAAAGCAGGCAGATAATCAGGCTCAATGTGAGGTCTGGGTAGCCTTCATCAAAGAAAGATAATTATAGCTCTGTATGGCCTTTGTCTCAAGTCTTTTATATGAAGTTCTGCTCTATCTTATTACACGCTATTCTTAGTTTATATAATGTATCTGAACACTGTTGGACAATTTCAAAATAAAACATTGGTAGAAAGGCCCTGGCATCCTTCCATTAGTTATGTTCTGTGAAACCTTGCCTATTGTTTAAAAACAATATACGAGAAGTGAAGTAATCAGCTTCAATGGAACCTTGTTCATTATTTAAAAACAACCACTGGAAAAGAGAATTCAATCCATGCATAAAAAACATGAATATATCCAAGCAGACCTAATTATCATGTTGCAATGAATAACTACATGAATAAATGTGCATTTACACTTGACATTTATACATAAATATACAACTTATGTAATTGAAGATGGGAGATACCTAAAAGGAAACATGTATTATAAATCTTCTTGTGTAAAAGAATTTCTAAAGAGGAGATATAATCACTTGAAGACACTTCCTGGAAATTCTGAATTTCATAAAAATAACAAATGCCGAGGATTGGTGAATGGCAGACCCTGCTTGGGGTCATACGAATGCACTAGCTCCTCTGATGTACAGCAGGACACAAGGCCAGGCGGAAGTCTACTTGCTTACCAGTTGTGTACTTTCTCCTTGGGAAAGGGATCAGTATATAAGGTCTGTAAACACCTATTCATTTCTTGGGATCAAAGTCCCAGGCTACCTTCACCCCTGCAAAGCCGCGGCGGCGTCATTCACAGCACTCCTCTCAGCTGCACTACTTCGCCTCACCTAAGAACCTTTCGCCTCGCACCCCAACCTAGCCGACAGCAAAAAATAAGACTGCAAAGGAAGGGTCCCACGCTTGCCTCGGCCCAGATATACCAATCCTCACAATAAATCATCAAAAGCAGTTGTAGCCTTTCCGCCCTCGTTGCTCCTTCCGTCGACTTGAGTGCACGAGGTAGAAGGCAATTCTCTGCTTTCTTTTCATATTTACTGAATGTATTTTTGTAATGGATCATTCTTTACTTTTTTTTGTAACTATATGCAGGAAATTGTTAGACAGCAGTGTTTTTTTTTACTACTTTTACTCTGCATACCTATTTCATATTTTTGCTAAAAGCAGAAAGGTTTCCATAGGCCAGACAAATTGAGTCTACCAGTGCTTGTTCCATCAGTCCCCAACTTTAATTCAAGGGACCAATTGGGCTCTTCGATGGTCCCTAAACTACAGTGAATACGAAGATGGCCGCCTGAAATTGGAGTTCCCTTGCGCCATGACCCCCGGGAGAAATACAAAAATAACCGGCGATCTTTAACAGCCACCATTGCTGGGTGCTCATCCGAACGTGTGGAGGATGCGCAGAGGCTCTGCACACACTTCACTGAGCATGGAGTCTCCGACGTCGACGTCGTCGCACGAGGCCTGTCCTGAGGTGACATCACTGTCCGGCCGCGCGTATCAGCAGCGCGCTCTCAGCCCCTGCAATTCCATCAACACTTCTGCAGGCAATCCTGAAGGGCTAGGGAAGGGCTGGGGGTGCCTGAGAATAATAAAGATGATAATTATGCCGCCTCCTTCATTTTCATGACCAAGGCAATTTGACAGTTGAAGTTGAGAGGCGGCATTCTTTTTCAGGCCGAAAGGCGCATATCAGCACCATGGACAGTTCCTCGTCAGTAGAACGCAGTGCTCAAATAACTCCTGCGTATTTATCTAATCACTAAAGGGACCCAAGAGATGAAATATGCTTTTCTTTTTTTTAGAAACTCCAATCACTCAACAGCTGGAATACGGTGGCGGCAAAACGTATATTCTTTATTCACTTATTTATTTGTGTAACTTTCTCTAGCGCTGCTGCACCTGAAATGCATTTGCGAGCATTACACAGAACAGCTGCCATCACCCCCTGTAATCCCTTCATCTCTGTAATCGATCCTGAAGGGCTGTCAATTGGCCCGTGAGTGGCGCAGTACAGTCGGCCCTATGGCATCTCTGACTATCCCTGGCCCAGAATTAGTATAACAACGCAACTGAAGAGGACGCCTACAGTGACCTATCCCTAATCAATACACTGAGCTGCAAAGACTAGGGTTGGAGCAGTAGGAGTACAGAGAGCACGGGGCTAGTGACCAGGACCAGGGACATCAAGGTTTACAGAGGAGACCTCCTCTGGGCATTAATGAACAGACCCTGAACCGCTAATAACCGGATGGCATTGCCTGGGTTGGCAGTGTGCTAGGTCAGACTTTAAGTTGCATATCCATGGCTGCACAAGTCTGGATCCAGGGTCTGTGTTGAGTGAGGGCCACAAACCAATGGCAGTATGTGAGAGGATGCAGAATTATGTCTCTTGTCAATCAATTACAGTTGCTAGAAACTAAGCCAGTAGTAGCTGCCAACTGCCAACCCCCAGAGCTAGAAAGAGAGATTCAACCATACTGTTCCATAATCTATTGCATCACAGACATGCTTCAGTGGCCAAGAATCTCCAACAAATGAGCACAAAAAGGAACCCTTCACTCTCACACAGATCATCCTCATGGTCTGTAGCTCGTCCTCCAAAACAATGAGAGTTCATGACCTGAGTGTAGTTTGCCCCTTTCACCATACCGGGGGCTCGGGGCCATCATTTTTTACATTCTCCTGCGTGAGCATAGGCTAGTGGGGCTCCATGGCCAGCTGCGCCTGCAACTCGTCCATCTCTGTACCAGGACTCTGAAAGGCCTAGCAGTACCAGAAGCAGTTAAAACTTGAGGGAATGCTTTAGAATTTAGTGCCCACAGCTGGATGCAGTCTGCCTCTCAGTCATAATGCTACATGCCTCCCTAGATGGGGACACGGATTCTTTGCTCCTAGGCAACTGCTGGCACACATTATCCTCCAGCACATTGCCAGATCCTTCCCAGAGGGCCCAAGTTATTGATGACAAGCCCTGGTAACCTTGTCCACCACTGGTCTGTGACATTTCAGGCATGGGTGGACACCATCAAAGAGACCTGCACTAAATCGGCATCCCATTATGTTCGACGTGGAGAAGGAGGAGATACAGATTGTCTACACCTGGATATTGCCTGTTGATAAGGAACAATTGCACACCTGCCCAGGATGGCATCAGAGAAACCGAGGTGATCTCCCAAACTAAACCTTCATCTCCTCTGCATGGATTTTTAGAGACCATAATGAACTTGATCCTCAAAGAGGTAACTTCCGTAGGTCATAGGTTGGAGACGATGGATGTGAAAATTACAGACCTCACCACGGAAACAAAGTCGATCTGTGCTGTGTTCTCTGGTTTCTATGACAAGGTGGAGACGCTGGACCAAAACTTGTAGTCTCTTGAAGCCAGGGTCAAGCTCCTGCCAGAGAGGGACCTGGAACTTTGCACTTTGCGCAACAAAATTGTGGACCTTGAAGACCGAAGCCGCAGCGATAATGTAAGCTCCTTCAGGATCCCTAAGAAAGCAGAAACTAAAAACACATCTGTTTCCCAAGTACTAAGACCCCCTCTTGCAGCTGAACCAGGATATTTGCTATTAGCGCCTTGATATCCCTCGGGATGAGTGTAGCGCTCTATAAATAAAATAAATGAATAAAGAAGGCACAGATGTCAGTGGATTTTTTTGCGACTTCTTGCCAACCCTCTGTCTTTTTACCAGCAGTGGCTGGTATTAAGGAGGGTGAGGGGCGTTGCCCTACAAGTTACGTGGAAGGAGGCAGGAGGAGCAAAAGGAAAATACCAGGAAGATTCTCACCACAGAGCTAGATTAGAATCAAAAACATTGGCTATGTTTTTTAGGGGGGCGGGGGTAGATTTGCATTTGATGAACGGGTGTAGGTGTAAATTGCCCTGAAGACTGAGTCAGTTTTGGTAACAACAGGATGGTAGGTGTGACCATTTTAGGGTTAGTTTCAGATGCTGGCCCTAGGGTGCTGGCTTATGTGGCCCAGGGCGGGCTTGGTAAGCAGAGCGACAGGCAGTTTGTAAAGGCTGAGCAAGGCAGATCGATGTAGTGGGTAGCAACTGCAGGCACAAGGAAGGAGCAGGCTCCACCTTCCTTGGGGTTTACTTGCTGACAGAGCAGACTGAGGGGGGAGTCCTGCAGCTACATCTGTGTGTACATGGGGTATGTACTTTTCCATTGGTTGGAGCACTCAAGCCGTCTGTATGTGCACTCTTCTCCCATTCTATCTGCACATTTAAATGTTTTTTATTTATACTCAGTGAGAGGCCTAGGAAGTGCAAGACTTTGCTGCTGAACGTGTCACCTGGATCTAAGCTGTCTAAGGCTTACAGTGTCAGCACCACTCTCACTCTTGCTCCTGATGAGCAAACTGTGGGAGAGCCATATGAATCTTATCTTACTTGTAGGAGCAGCTGAAGCCTGGCCTTCTGAATCCTAGCCCCCAATGACTTACTATATTCTCGCCAGCAGTGTTTAAGTGAAACTGCAGCAGCTTGGACGCCTGAGATGTGCGTGTTGGTCAGGTGAGAATTTCCAATTGCACCGCGTGACGCAAATAGGAGGCCTAACGTAACTTGCTGTTGTAAAAAACACATTATTTACTTTAGGAGCATATATTCAAGTTTTAAATGGTATTTTTAATAGTTAGCTGCTGATCTCTTGGTCTAGTATTAGGTGTTACTCAAATAAGTGAACACAGAAATGTAAACATCCTCATGAAACCTGCAATACCTTATCTATTACTGGTTGCTTAGCCATTAAACTTTGCGTCCTATGCCTGAATGTCTCTCAACACTGTATCTATATGCAGATGACATCTTACTTACCTTAACAGTCTTACCCTTCTCCATTCTCATGATGCTGGAGAACATTGATGCTTTTTTAGCAATATCCGGCTCCAAGGTGAAGTGGGAAAGAGCGAGGCCATGCTGCTGTCATAGATCACCACATGAGCCGCTATCGCCGGTTACCCATTCCAGTAGAAGAATTTCTGCCTCAGGTATCTGGGCATTCTAGTTAACAGGGTCATGGAGCTCATGGTGGCAGATAACCTGGACCCACTTATAAGGTAATGCAATTGGACTTTGTAAAGTGGTCTCACCTGAATCTCTCACTCTGGGGATGGACTCAAGTGGTGAAAATGGTTAGCATCCCCTGATTCACGTATGGGTTGGGCATGCTTCCCCAATTAATACCCCTCTAGACCCTTTGTCAGATTGACAAGTCCATTAAGGCCTTTAACTGGGGTTCAGTGAGCCCTTGCCTGGCAATTCAGAAGCTTATCACTGATTGATCAGCAGGTGTACTGGGCTTGCCTCTGTTAAGCATTACTGTCTATGCCTACATTTGGAACAAATGACGTACATGCACCCCGGGTCCAAGACCCTTCATTATGTGTTGCTCATGTTGAGGAAGCTGCCACTCGAGTAGAATGTCTACTTGAGCAGCAGAAAGCAGCAGCGCCCTCTGGGACAATGCGTAGTGCTGTTCACACTGATTTTACAGCACGGGACAAACTCATGGCGCTAAAAATCAGTGTGAGCAGTACAACTTAACAGACTCTGCCTCTGGCGAAACTCGGAAGAGCGCAACACAGTTTTTACGGCACTTCGCGGCGTTCCATAGAGTAGAACTTCACAACTGTCATGTCTGTGAATCAGCTATTTCTACTCAATCATAGACTTATGGAGGTAAATCAGGTAAGCTTAGAAATATGACAAATTGCAGAAGTTCAAATATCATTTACCTGATCCTGTGCCCTTGTGGGCTAGGCTATATAGGTAAAACCCTTAGGGAATTTCGCGTTAGGTTCTCGAAACATAAATCGGCCATAAGGACACAAAAGTTTCAGGTACTTCTGGTTAAACACTGCCTTGATTTCAAACATATTGAAATAGATCTGAAATGGTTGATTTTGAAACGGGTGAGACACACACCATGGAAAAATGTAGAAAAAATTAGAAAACAACAAGAAACATATTGGGTTTTCTCTCTTGATACAGTCTGCACGGGACTTAATGAAGAAATTATCTGGGTAGTAACTTGACGACCGAGAATCATTGTCACTTCTTAGCTTAGCAATCTACCCTACCATATGATATCATAGATTTACATCCTTGCTCTTCTATGAATAACTGAAGGCCCATTACTGTAAGATAGGCATGCAACATTGTTATTACTTGTCTGAACGTCAGATGTACAGTTTTGCCATGTTATAATAAGACAATGCCCAGCTTTGTAAGATAGACACGTAACACCGTAGTTATTTGACTGTAGTCAGATTTAATATTTGCTATATTTGATAGACGACTAGACGTATCGTACAATATATATTTGGAAGTCTGATCTATGCTAGCACTCCATGGCAGAACTGTTTCAATTTAGCAGTTCGCGAATAACTTGTATCCTAGAACCTGGATGCTTTAGGTAGGTTTCTCATACCATTATGTATCACGATTAATCCTTTATATACTTATTACTTTCGGACTAACTACCTAAAATGCAGCAGTTTCTGTCTGGCTTCTCCAATAATTAGGGAGTTGCATCAGGATGTCTTTTGATCGATTCATATCTAGTGACTAAAATTGAAATACTGTCACGGGATATAATAGAACCCTTGGACAGCGATATCCTTTAATGCCATCCGACCAGAGATATATGCAGGAGGCAGAATAATAGGAGGTTTCTGGTGCCCACTATACTCCAATAGGCACATATACAATCTGTTGGGCAGTTATAAGCACCATTCTATTATGGCACATATTAGGTTATATACAATAGAAATTGCTCTGACCAGCTATTAAGAATGTGGCAGTCCGTTACCTATGTACATGCCTCTCCGTCAATATTTAGGGAGATGTATCCCACAACTGAATAATATGAGGGATTTTACTTAGTTTGTACATCAGAATAAATAATACTCAATATAAGTATTTTTCAGCACAGGAGTCTACGAGGGTCAATAAAAGTAGGTCGTTGCTCAACAGGAAGCCTTCTGCTGTCTATAATGCCCTCCTTATCATACATACACTCATTTATGGGCGAAACTATAACCATTGCAATGCGGTGCCATTTTAGTAAATACGCGAGAGATGAAGTCTCAGTACAACGGTTTATCGCGAGATATTACCACACGGGCAACGCATGCGCCATAAATGCAAAAGTGTATGGCACACACAAGGAATCATGGGAACACCCTTTGATATTTAGGCAGATAAGTAGGAATCTTTAAGCACTAGTGAATTCATGGCTCTTGAGGCATACTGTCCCAGGCCTCACATTGTGATTGCCCTAGAAGGGTTAGTTTTCACTTGGTTTTGAGGCCTATAGGTGGGGTTTGTACTATGGTGCAATGCATACACACACCAGTGGTAATTGTTTCCATCAAATGCCTTTGTTGCCTATTTGGCACCCTAATGTCTTTCTGATTTACCAGATATATCCTAGGCTCTAGAAAGATAGAACCATGTTCTTTTACAAACACGATTAGACAATTCTACCATGCCACTCATGATGTCACGAATCATCATTGATTTGTGGTTCGTTATAGATAACCCGATAATGCACCTTGTCCTAAATATCTATACTATCAGCGGTGACATGTAGAGCAAATAGGTCTGTAGCTTATCCTCTAAGTGTTTTGTTGCACACCTAAGATTTATGCACATTTTCTGATTAGGGATATTTTTTCACTGTTAGTGGAGCGATATGTGTTGATAAGCCTTCGTTTTAATCATCTAACATATAGCGTTTTGCTTACATACATTTTCGATTCATCTATACATTAATGTGTTGGCATGTTTGTTTGTATTCTAGAATATTTTTTAGGAGCAAATTGGGCCATAGGAACACATGGTTTCTTGCACAACGGCTAAATTATGATGAGACACAAGCTATAATTGTCCTTCCTCTTCACATGAGAATCAATTTGCATTTTTGAAGCAATTTACAGCTCGCTTAAATACAGGGATATCTTCCAAACTCTGTCATCTCTGTCAATCTCTCCCTTTAGTAGGAACCGGTCTATACACATAAAAAAATCCCAATTAAAAAAATACACAGTAAGAAAATATACAGATGTAGTTCAGCAACTAGCTGTTATTCAATTCTGGTGTGAGACGACTATCTTTTGAGAGAAATATCCTAGTTTTAACAAGCATTGCTATGATTACGTATGGTAATCCCCATTACTCTTAGTCCTACTCGTCCTCGACCCAGTCATCACTCATGAGGTATTCCACAGACAGGAAACAAAACAGGAAATGCTTTTTAGGCTCCACCCCCCCTCCTGCCAGGTGCTATATCAGACCCAACCTCCAGAAGCACATCCTGACACACCAAGCAACAAAGGCCTGGACAGGGAGGGAGGGGGGGAAGTACGACTGGGTCGAGGACGAGTAGGACTAAGAGTAATGGGGATTACCATACGTAATCATAGCATTACCTCTACGTCCCTCGTCCTCGACCCAGTCATCACTCATGAGGCATACAAAAGCAACGCCCAAACAGGCCTTTGGCAACCCAAACACAGCAAAACTCAGACCAGACACAAAGGAGTGCAGCAAGAGAAAAAGTTTAATACACAAACAGAACTCAGAGTGGAGGGGGGAACCCCCACAGCTTGCAACACCCCACGACCAAAATTGGTCCGGTCAGACAGGGCACAATTCAACCTGTAGTGCCTCACAAACGTGGACTCTGAGGCCCAGGTCCCAGCACGACAAATCTCATCATGAGACACACCATGGTAAGCAGCCCAGGAGGCAGACACGCCCCGAGTGGAACGCGCCTGAACCCCCGCCGGACAAGGCAAACCAGCACCACGATAGGCAAGAGTGATGACAGCCTTAATCCAACGACCCAAGATGAGCCTAGAAGCAGCCTTACCCTTACCAGCCAAACCAAAGGTGACAAAGAGAGAGTCAGAAGAGCGAAACTCCCCAGAACGAGCCACATAAATGGACAAGGCACGCCTCAGGTCCAAAGAATGAAGCAACAACTCAGAAGGATAAGAAGGAGAAGGACACAAAGAAGGAAGAACCAGCTCCTGAGAGGAATGGAAACGGGAGCGGACTTTGGGGACAAAACCAGGATCCAAAGAGAGCACCACAGCGTCATCCAGAAAACGCAAAAACGGGGGGGAACAACGCAAGGCCGTAAGCTCCCCCAACCGCCTCGCAGAAGTGATGGCCACCAGAAAAGCCACCTTGTAGGACAGAAACTTAAGGTCCACAGTCTCCAAAGGATCAAAGGGGGAAGACTGCAAAACACCCAACACCAAGGAGAGATCCCAAGGGGGCACCAGAGAATGAACAGAAGGGGAAGAAAGAGAAAAACTACGAAACAGACGAGAAACCAACAGGCCATCCGAAGAAAGAAAAGAATCCGGGTCCCGGAAGGCCCGGATAGCAGCCCTCTGGCCCCTCAAAGTAGACACAGCAAAGTGCTTCTGAAAGCCATCCAGAAAAAACTGAAGGACAGAAGACACAGGGCAAGAGGTAGGAGACAAACCAGAAGAGGAACACTACCCCGAGAAAGAAGACCAGTGCTTCGAGTAGGAAAACAAAGTAGACGGCCTATGAGAGGCCTGCATCACAGAAATGATGTGGTCGGGCAGACCACGGACCCCAAGAGACAACCGTTCAACCTCCAGACCGCCAAGGAGAGGGGAACCAGAAGAGGGGACGGGGACCGCAGAGGAGAGGGGTAGCGGGGTAGAAGCCAAGGAGGACCCACCGCTAGTCCCAGTAGCAGAGGAAACCAGGACCGCCTCGGCCAGTGTGGAAGAACAGCCACCACCTGAGCCCCCTCCCGCTGAACCTTCAACAAGAAAGCAGGAATCAGAGGAGAGGGAGGAATGGCATAAAGAAGCCAAGGAGGCCACCGGAGAGACAAGGCATCCACCCCCCAGGCGCCCACCTCCGGAGACCTGGAGCAGAACAGGGGGACCAGGGCATTGGACCGGGAGGCGAACAGGTCCAGACCCGGAGTCCCGAACCTCAGGCAAATCAAGCGAAAAGTCCGGGGAGACAGGCACAGGGACAGAGACGAAGGAAACCTCCGGCTCAACGAATCCGCCACCACGTTGTCCACACCACGAATGTGCTGAGCAGATAGGGCCAGAAGATTCTTCTCCGCCCAGTCCGAAATGGAGCAGGCCACCAGTTTCAGGGAAGAACTGCGGGTCCCTCCCTGGTGATTGATGTAGGCCACAGACACGGTGTTGTCCGATCTCACCAGGACATGGCAACCCCTCAGATGAAGATGGAAAAAGCGGAGCGCCCTCTCCACCGCAGACAACTCCCT
The DNA here is from genome assembly GCF_964261635.1 of Lissotriton helveticus. Classification (NCBI taxonomy): domain Eukaryota; kingdom Metazoa; phylum Chordata; class Amphibia; order Caudata; family Salamandridae; genus Lissotriton; species Lissotriton helveticus. The sequence continues at coordinate 796,206,833 of NC_136072.1, forward strand.
CCAGTTGGAGGACCTGCGAGACTCCACCGGGAGCCAAAGAGCTTGCACAGCCCAATGGTCCAGAGTCGCCCCCCAGCCGGAAGCGCTGGCATCCGTGGTCACAACCAGAGGAGGAGGCAGACGGACCAACATCCCCACGGAAAGGTGGAAAGGATCCAGCCACCACTGAAGAGCAGACACAATGTCCAGAGACACTGGCACAGGAGCTGCATAATCTAGGACAGGAAAGGGGACCCACCGCTGCACATGCCACAGCAGAGGGCGCAGATGAACCCTGGCCCAGGGCATGGTGAAGACAGAAGCAGCCATGTGGCCCTGAACCTCCAGCCACTGAAGGAGGGGAGCCGAGGGCTGCGACAACAACTTCCTCAGCAAAGACTGGAGGCGACGAATCGGGGCCTCCGGCAGGAACACCTTGCCCAACACAGAATCGAACACAGCTCCAATGAAGGTCCTCCGAGTGGCAGGCTCCAGGTGGCACTTCGGCAAGTTGATCAAGAACCTGTGTTCCCTGAGCGTAGTCATGGTCAAGAGAAGGTGGCGAGACATGACCTCCAGGGACGGAGCCTGAACCATCCAATCGTTGAGATGCGGGAACACCGACACCCCCAGGAGATGGAGATGGGCCACCAAGGGAGCCACCACCTTGGTGAACACCCTGGGGGCGGACCGAAGACCAAAGGGAAGGACGCAGAACTGCCAGTGCTGGCCCTCCAGGCAGAAGCGCAGGAAACGCTGATCCCTCACAGCCACCGGGACGTGAAGGTATGCATCCTGGAGGTCCAGAGTGGAGAACCCCCTCCCGGACTGGATCAGCGGAATAACCTTCTGGAGAGTCTCCATCTTGAACGGGATCTTCCTCACGAACAAGTTCAGACCCCGAAGGTTGATGACCACCAGGAAGCCCCCTGTGATCTTCGGCACCACTAAGATGATGGAGTAGACGCCCAACCCCCTCCCCCATTGGAACAGGGACAACCGCAAGCTTGCTGACCAAAGAACGAACCCCGTCTGACAAGGCCAGACGGTGGGAGGCATCCCGAGGAGAAGGGGTCACCACCACCCCGGAGGTGGGAGGGGGGGACAGGAACTCAATCCGGTAGCCCCTCGACAAGACATCCAGCACCCATCTGTCGGAGGTCGTCAGTCACCAAGCAGGAAGGAACTGGCGAAGCCTCCCACTAACCAGAGGCGGACCACCAGCGAGAACGTTCCCCAGGACGGCATAGTCAGGAACGCTGCGAACCAGACCCGGCACCCCTCTGGGACTTCTTCGGAAACCTCCGCGGAAAAGACCTGCCAGTGCCACATTGATTCCGAAAGGAGGACTGCTGAAACCTGGAAGGCTGGCGGAAAGTCCTGGCACCAGAGAAGGAAGAACCCCCCCCGGGGCGGAAGATCACGAAAGGACAAAGAATGCTTGCGTTCCTTAAAGACTTTGTGTAGCTTCTCCTCCAGTGAGTCACCTAATAGACGGGCACCAGTGAAAGGCAGCCTCAAAGCCATGGAACGCTGGGCCACGTCCGTCTTCCAATCCCGCAGTAACAGGTTACGGCGGGCAGCAATAGAGGAACCACAGGACATAGCAGAAGCCCTCACAGAATCAAAGGCGATGTCCGATAGGAATTCCGCCTGGCGCTCCATAGACTCCAGCAACTCCGGACAACTGGCACCCTCCTGCATGGACGATAACAAGGACTTGAAACCGGTCAGCAAAGACTGGGCAACGTAAGCCCCATAAATGCCAGAACGAATAGCCAGATGAGAAGCGGCATAAGACTTCTTCAGGGCAGAATCCACTTTTTTGTCCATACCGTCCTTCAGAATATTATCATCAGCCATGGAAGGACGACCCACAAGACTGGCCACCACAGAGTCCACAGGAATGGAATCAGGCAAAGTGTCCGCCATATCCCGCAACGGATAAAGTTTAGACATAAACCTGGGCATGGCAATATGATCCGGGTCCTTCCACTCCTTCAGCAGGACATCAGACACAAAGGGATGCACCGGCAAGGAGGAGGCAACAGGCTTCCGAAACTGGGGCAAGAGCGAATCCTGAGAGGTACTAGGAGCAGATTCATCAGGAAACCCCATGTTTAACCCTAACATGGGAAAGGACGTCAGGCAAGAGATCCCTGGAAATGTACTTGCCCTGAAGATCAACAGCAGCCAGCGATGACTCATCAGATTCAGCAGAGGAGGAAATATCGGAATAAAGGGCAGCAGAACCAGAAAGACCAACAGCATCCTTCCTGGTCGCCTTGATATCAGAAAGAGTCTCCAGGATAAGGCGCTTAATCCGATCATCATCAGCCTTCCTGGCACGCTTCACAGGAGGAGTAGAGGAGTCCCCACTGGAACCAGGGGAAGAGGGAGGCACAGAGGAGGAATGCTTCCTCTTATGATGATGCTTCCCCATGACCAACACACCAAAGCACAAAGTAGTTATCAAGAAGAATGAACACTACCAAGAAAAAAACACCTCCCCCCCTGGGGACGACATATATATATATGAAGGGCACACCCAACAATTAGCCCCGCCCCCCACAAGCGAACAGAAAACAGGCAGTGAGGCAAGCCCCGACCCCCCAGCCAACCATAAACCGGGCAAGAGGAAAAGGGGAGGGGCTGGCAAAAAACGAAAACCGTGGGCAAACAGCCGGCGCGGTAACTAGGAGGAAAATGCCGCCGCAGGGGAAAGAGACAGACACTCACCCCGTCCGCCGGCAATCGCCCTCCCGGATGGCACAGAACTATCCTCCTAGGACCGGAGCGCCCGGAGCCCACCCGGACGTCCGGTCCGATCAGTGCCAGCAAGGAAGCGCTCAACCGCGCATGCGCGATCAATGCGCATGCGCGGACACAGGAGAACAGCCGGGCGACCTCACGGAGCAGCAGAGGAAGCCCGGCGAGAGGCCAGAACCGACCCGGGCCCCCCGGAGAGGGGGTAGGAGCATTACAACCCCCCCGCCCCCCCTCACACCACGAAAGAGACAACGGGAGGAGACACCCGGGCCCCCACACAGAGAGGGCCAGGGTGAGAGGCCAGAGACAAAACGGGGAGCAGCGCGCCACAGTAACCAGCGCACACAGCCCCTACCTGCACGCCCACAGCAGGAAGCAGGCCAACACCACCAAGGACCCCTCGCACAGCAGGAGAACCTCAGGGCAGCCGCAGTAGGAACAGCAGGGCAGCAGGAAACCAGGAAGACCCGAGAAGCCAAGCAGCCCAGGACACCTGAGCCCAGGTGGAGACAGGGAAGCCCAGCAGCCCCACTCCAAGCGATCCCATGACGGTCCATGGGAGCCCCCCAAAGCCCAGCAGAGGAGGATCCACAGGACAAAGATGCAGGTAAGTGCCCGGCACAAACCCCAGCGTCTCCCATCAAGTAATCCACTGACAGGAAACAAAACAGGATGTGCTTCTGGTGGTTGGGTCTGATATAGCACCTGGCAGGAGGGGGGGTGGAGCCTAAAAAGCGTTTCCTGTTTTGTTTCCTGTCTGTGGAATACCTCATGAGTGATGACTGGGTCGAGGACGAGGGACGTAGAGGTAATGAGGGAGTACTCACTGTTTATCAAATTATATTTCTCTTTTCTAGATAGAACCAGCCTGCAAGTTTTGGAACACGCATATGCAGGGTTTCATCTGGTTTGTGATTTAGATACATCTCAGCCATATATATATCTGCTGAGAGCTAAACAGAATTTTTCTGGTTCAGACCTCATCTTTAACTTTATTTCCATTCTATAAAGATCTTTTATGAACACTTTTTGACTTCTGAATCGATATTCTTGGTTTCTATGGCTTTCACAACCACACTTCTATGTTGTTGATTCCGGGTGAAGGTCTCTTTCCCGTTGTCTTCTTTTGTTTTTCTTTAGACTCTCTAACTGTGCTCATACCCTGGTCTTTCTAAATTCTAAGACACTGGGATAGATCTTGTTTTTTACACTAAATCATTTTGTGCACTTTATTGGTGGTATATATGTGCTACCACTATCAAGTGGGATATAAAGCGACATCATTATTATCCTGGTATGTCTCCAGCATCACGGGTAAAACTATGTTGAAATAATTATTCTGAGTTATTGTATATGATGACATTCCCCAGGTTAATGTGCATTACTATTGTTTTTACAGATAACCGTGGTCCACTTTTCCTTTGTTATTAATTTGATTCTGTAGTTGGTCCTGATGAAGGTGGTTTGAATAAATTACCAACGAAACGGGCGTAGACCCTTTTCAGATATATGGGAATCCTACCAGAAGCACATACAAGAGTAGAATTTGATGGGATGAAGAATTAAACTCCCAAGTGTCTCTGCAGAATCCATATAGGATCCCTCACATAATTTGAATTTCTTTGTCACTTTTGTGTTGTATGAATGACAGTGTGGTTGAACCGGTTTGGTAGGTGAGAGTGTAGGTATGATGGTTGTTTGTGGCATTACTCACAACTGTGATTTGTGTCTCAAATTAGCATCAAGATTTATCTCATATGAATTTGTAAATATATGTATGTTTTTATATGATGACTAAGTATATACACGTGTAAAAAAGAATATATATATAAAAACATTGAAAAAATATATCTCTTTGATAAATAATAAAACTTATTTTTATGAATTAACAAATGTGGTAAGACGCTTCTTTGGGGATATGTCTCTTGTATGATCTTTCGGCCAATGTTAAAGTAGGTTGGAATAGAGGTTCTTTCTTAACTTTTGTCATTTCCCCACCTCTTGGACCTGAAAACAAGTAGGCGGTACCTTTTTCTTTCATGGTAGAACTCCGCAAACTCCATCCAGGCCTAAGATCTATATAGGGGGGGCTATGCTTGATTGAGGCCCTTGGTGCAGCGCTGGGATCCTGACTCCCACACACTTGATCTCCTGTGGCAAACTCAAGTCCTTTGAGATGCTACGGGACGAAATTGGCCTGCTGCATATGCAACAGTGGTGCTATACACAATTATGCCATTGCCTGTAAGCAAACTGGATCCCCAACCTTGAACCATCCCGTTACTCAGTGCTCTCTAACCTTAATACTTGAGGTTAGTTTAAAGCCATGATGTCTGGATTCTACAACCTCCTGATTCACCACCTCTGCTCCCAGTCACAATTGTCTGGCCTCGGGATGCAGGTGGGGTATAATGAGGAGGATTGGGCAGAGCTTTTGGAGGCCCTGGAATGGGGAGTTCGGGAGGCATGGATAAAGCTCATTCTTTGTAAGATACTACAGGGATGGCACTGGACCCCTTGCATGGCTTCAGGTTGAGGATTGCTTCCTCACTCTGCCTGCTGGTTAGGGAATCATACGCCTTGTGATATTGTTCATATCGTATTGGATTGTCCTGCCATTTGCCCCTTCTGGACAGCAGGGGCATCTACAATCTGGGAATCTATGAACTTGCCCTTGACATTCCTGGTGCCCCTAATTCTCCTTTATGACTTATCGGACCTTTCCGAGATAACCCGTCGTGCTTGTCACTTGCTCATCACTGCCCTTACAGTGGGCAAGATTTATATTCTTCGACATTGGCATTCTCCACAATTGCCGTCATAAGAGGAATGGCTTGCAGAGATGAGCAAGACAGCGCCCTACGAAAAGGTCATTCACAACTCAATGGAGAAAGCAGATAGCGGTCTTCTCACATGGTCCCCCTTTCTGCAGGATGGCCCCCCCCCCTATTCGCTTTGACTCGTGATTCTTCCTTTTTTTAAATTAATTCAGAATTTATCAGATCACAAAACCCAATGACAATCCAATGGGAGTACAGAAGAATAATCATACTTATATTCAACACTGAATGAAGAAATAGATAAGCAGGTGTAGGAAACACATAATTACAATGCAATACTGGGGGCAAAGCATAGAATATACAACAACCTAAAAATTAAAAGAAACAATGCATACATTCAATCTCCATAAACCCGTAGGCATTCCTTAGCCTTAATCCACAGATCCCAGTTGAACTGCGCCTAGATCCTGCCAAACCTCAGAAGCTATCGGACACCCTTTACTATATAGCAGAGGTCTTCAATCTGTGGGGTGCGACCCAAAGGGGGGGCGTGGAGTCATGGAAAGGGGGTCGCGCTCTTCTTTGCTAAAAGAAAACGTTCCAGACAGGGTAGTTAAATTGCCTTCCCTGGAGCGTTATTCAGGGGCTCTCCCGTGCTTGGAAACAGAAGCCAGGAAGACAGTTAAAGACACCTTTCTGCCAGTATACTGCTGGCCTGAAAGAAATGCTATTGTGCACAACGAGTTAATCTGCAAATGTAAAGGATTTTCAGATTAACTCTTTGTGCACATTTGCATTTCTTTCAGGCCAGCAGTACACTGGCAGAAAGGTGTGTTTAACTGTCTGCCTGGCTTTGATTTCTCAGGAAAGGAGAGTGATGTTGAAGTTCATTTATTGAATCACTTGAAACTTTTTGAGTGGTAGTGCACAGAGTTAACTGAACTGTGCAGTGCTTGTGTTTAATTATCATTGTATTTACATAGCTTTTACTATCCCTGAGAATGTGTTGAAGGGACAGTTATGTTTTTTAAAAAATGCATTACACAGGGTCTAGCTATCACTAAAATCTATGGGGCAGATTTATGAAGGGCTTGCGCCGCTGGTGCGTCATTTTTAACATGGGAAAAAGTGACGCACCGGCGGCGCAAGGCCTTCATAAATCTGCCCCTATGGGCCTCATTTACAATGAAATGGTGTAGGGCAGCTCCGCAAGTATTTTTGCTGCACTACCATATGCCAATTCAAAAGGGCAAGATTGGACTGTATTTATAAAATAAAGTTCATTCCTGTCCTTTCAGGCATGCACACAATTTGGTGCCTAGCGCCAACGCAGGCACCCTTGCACTATGGTGCAAGGGTGTCTGCATTGTTTGCAGGATTGTTTTTGTGCAAGAAGGTACGCTTTTCTGCGCAAAAACAGCCCATGGAGGCTTTTTCCTCTTTCTATGTGTGCCACACATAGAAACAGGAAACAATTGAGGAGAAATAAAGATATTTCTCCTCGTTAAGCATCTCCTGGGGCAGCTTACAGTTTTGACGCATCCGCAGGTTTACAGATGCTTGGAAATCTGGGAATGTGTTAAACCCCATGGGGAAATCCACTGCAACACCCATGGAACGCCCCCTGATGCAGTTTAAGGCAACACCATCAACTTCAACACTATCAACCTGCGCAGTGTTGCCTTACACCATATCTAGGAGGCCATGAAATGCCATGCAAAGTGACTTCGCATGGCCTCTTAGATATGGGTCTGCGCAACCACAGCGTCATAAAAAAGGATGCAGCGCAAGGGGCTTATAAATAAGCCCCTATATTTTGAAAGCAGCCCGGATATTTTGGAAGCACCATTTTATCGTAAAACATTTTGCGCATTTTGTAGCAGTCTACCTTATACTGAGTGTAATGCAAGTATTAAATAAAGAATTACATATTCTTATGCTTTCTGTCACAGGCTGTGAACTCATAGCACTACAAGTACACAAGTCACTATTTTCCACTGCACCAACCACAATTTAATTCTGTGGCTCTCTAGTTTCACACAAGCAGTGCATTAACTAATAGAGTTTTCATAATGTATTATTGTGCATTTCCCACTGAGTAACATCTTTTTAAAATGTATTTATTATTAATTGAAGCTGCTTGTTATTTTATATGTAGCTACCGGATGGCGAAATACCTAAAAAATGTATGTATGTTTTAAATATGATGAATTATGTTCAGCTACCTCCAGTTACATATAGCTGATAATTGCCAAGCTGTCAGCATCCCATGAAATACAATATGGTTTTCCTCTAATGCTGTGCAATAAAGTTGCAGCCCATGCATTACAGCTATTATACCAAGGGCCACTGGAATTATGTGATTGTGAGGCTGCAGCGATTTTAGCATGATTATAGATTTGTCACATTAACCACATAATCCATCATCTGTCACACAATCTGCTGATTTCAACCAATTTTTTTTTATTTATTCAAAAGGTTCAAAAGTTACTAAAAAGCAGCAACAGGTGTTGGCGCTTAGTAGAAGGCCATTTGTAAAGCTGTGTGGGTCACCTTTTTGTTGCTTATTGCTATATTTAGTGTTAAACTGGTACTAATGTGGTCCAACAACAGATTGACCGTTTCTCTGGTGAACATTTATGGTTGTCAATGAGACGGAGAACCAGGGGGCATATTACTAACAACTAGCGATAATTATCGCTATGTTGGCTTAGCGGCAATATTTTTACCGCCGAGCTGCGGCGATTTTTATCGCTTAGGAACCTTGCTATTATCAAGGTTTATCTCCTAAGCGATAAAAATCGGCCGAAATGCATTACCGAGCTAATGCTCTAAGCCATGTTATCCACCTACCATTGGATAACATGGCTAAGAACTGCTCAGGGGCAGGTGTTAGCTTTTGGAGATATTCGCGCTTAGCGCGAATATCTCCAAAAGTTGGTAATAGGAGATAGCGATGTTAGCGACTGTTTCCAGTCGCTAACATCTTGGCACGCCCACTTTGCATGTCATTAGTGATAAATTTCACTGACATGCAAAGCGGGGCCCAAGATGGTCGCTATCTCCTACTAGCTGTCGCTAACTGGTGTTAGCGACGGATGTATGACGTTACATCGCAAACTTTTACAACGCACACCGTTACAACGCAATTTTTACAACGCAGATACATTTACAACGAATGCTTTTACAACGCATGACATTACATAGCAGATGCTATTACAACGCATGCCATTACAACGTAAGTATAGGTAAGTATATTATTTAAAAAAAAAATGTAATTTATTAAAATTTAATTAATTTAATAAATTAAATTATTTTTTAATAATTAATTTGTAAATATATATACTTTAAAAAATAGTTTATTTTAAAAAGAACAATTATTATTAAAGAACTAATATTAAAAAATAATAAAATTATTAAAATTAATTATTTAAATTATTTAAAATTATTTATTTAAAAACTGAACCCTAAAAATACCCGTTACCCTGAACCCTTAAAATACCCATGTACCCCATAACCCAAACCTAGCCCAGAAACCTAAAAATACCCCTGTACCCCAAAACCCAAACCTAGCCCTGAAACCTAAACATATCCCTGTACCCCAAAACCCAAACCTAGCCATGAAACCTAAAAATACCCCTGTACCCCAAAACCCAAACCTAGTCCTGAAACCTAAAAATACCCCTGTACCCCAAAACCCAAACCTAGCCCTGAAACCTAAAAATACCCCTGTACCCCAAAACCCAAACCTAGTCCTGAAACCTAAAAATACCCCTGTACCCCAAAACCCAAACCTAGCCCTGAAACCTAAAAATACCCCTGTACCCCAAAACCCAAACCTAGCCCTGAAACCTAAAAATACTCCTGTACCCCAAAACCCAAACCTAGCCCTCAAACCTAAAAATACCCCTGTACCCCAAAACCCAAACCTAGCCCTGAAACCTTAAAATACCCCTGTACCCCAAAACCCAAACCTAGCCCTGAAACCTAAAAATACCCCTGTACCCCAAAACCCAAACCTCCCCCTGAAACCTAAAAATACCCCTGTACCCCAAAACCCAAACCTAGCCCTGAAACCTAAAAATACCCCTGTACCCAAAACCCAAACCTAACCCTGAAACCTAAAAATACCCCTGTACCCCAAAACCCATACCTAGCCCTCAAACCTAAAAATACCCCTGTACCCCATAACCCAAAACTAAATATATACTATTACTTAAATTAATTAATTTAATTTACATTTAAAAAAAATGATTTAAAAAAATAACATACTTACCAATACTTACGTTGTAATGGCATGCGTTGTAATAGCATCTGCTATGTAATGTCATGCATTGTAAAGGCATGCGTTGTAACGGATCCTGCGTTGTAATGGTGTGCGTTGTAACGGTGTGCGTTGTAATAGTTGCATTGTAAGGGTTGTTTCCCGTTAGCGACAGCTAGGTAATAGGGAGATAATTTTATCTCCGCTTTCTTGGCTTTTAAAGCCAAAAAGCGGAGATAAACCCCCTTGATAATATGCCCCCAGGTTCTACAAATTTTCATTCGGTCCTTATGCCTCAAAAATGTTGATGGGGGTCTCGGCATCAAAAAGTTTGAAGACTACTGCTATATAACCTGTGCCTTTTCGACGTTGTGTGTTTGCCGAATGGTACCCACCATTCTGCAACCTGTGGAGAGACTACTGAATTCCATGATCTGGCAATACAAAGTCTGGTTGAAACTATAAATATAGACGATAGTCGTCTTAACCCAGTGTCGAACTCCATTCAATATACGAGCACCATTTCTGTAGGAGTAAACGGAAATTCAAATCCATGACTTGCAGTAGCCAATTTAAACACTTCCTCCGAGAATGTCGAGAAGGGCAGGATATGCATGTAACATGTGCCGAATTTCTGCTGCTTGCCATCCGCACGCAGGGCACCTAGTTTTGTCTAGATAGAGCTTCGCTCCCAACTTCATAAGTTTACAGACAGTCTTAAATTGCTGTAATTTTAACTTGACTGAGTGTACAGCTCTTTCCATTGTCTCTAAAGCCCGATATAGTTCAGATGGAAGCAACTCCTGAGAGAGCACTTTGGTCCATTTAGCAGCCAGGTGGGTGCTGCCACCTCTCCTATGCTCATTCAGACATTGATAAACAGTACTGATCAGCGATTTCTGACTGGCTTTGTGGATAATAGTCAAGATAGTGGGTGGTTCTAATTCGAAAAAGAACTACGAAAGCTGCCCAGAAATAAAATTTAAAATCTGGTAACGGTAATCCCCCTTGCTGTTACAGTATCTTTAATAGACTTATAGAGCACCTTGCACACCTGTACCCCACATAAAACTGCTTACAGCACCATCTAGCTTCATAAAAAAAAACATTCAGAACCCTTAACGTTATTGAACGAAAAAGATACAAACATTTAGGAAGAATCTTCAGCGTTATAATACTAATGGGTAGTCTTCTCCAAGACGTCAATTTTAAAAACAGACTGAAGCAGTGGCTCATAGGTCAGCTTTAAGATTTCATTAATCTTCGCGCTTAGTTCGATTCCCAAATACATAGCTGTATGCACTATCCCTGACATTGGGGATGCCGGCTCATGATTCAACAGCACTTAAGTCTTAATGATGTCCAATTTGTAACTGGATACCAACTCATATTTTCCAGCCTCCTCTACTATACAGTTCATAGAAGTTTGAACTTCCGTTTCGACTTCTCCAAGAATTCCCAACTTAATCAAAATTATATCTAACTAAGAAAATCTCTGTGCAGAGAAGAGTAATATGTATACCCTGGCAGAGCAGGATATAATGTCCTCCATGCGTCCGTAAGCCCATGTAACTGAATAATCTGTTAAATAGCTGCCATTGATTTAACCATTCGTGGAGTAGCATGATGATTAGTTGAGTCTAGCATACTCAATAACACAATTTAAGTTCCCATTAAAAACGTTTCACCAGACCAATCTAACAATTCCATGCACAATGTATTCAGCATCTCGGGGTCATCTACGTTCTGGCCCTAGACTGCACAGATAACACGTTTCTTGCCATAGACCATCAGTTGAGCAATCACCCATCTACCCCAAACATTAAATGCCACTCTCAATGCCTTATATACCAGCCTCTTTGCTACCAGCATAGCAACCCCTCATATGGGAGCCATTTGCGCAGTATGCACCACCAGATTATAACCAAGTTGTTTAGTCTAATGCCGATTTTAAGCTAAATCTGTTTCTGTTAAGGCAATTATATGTGGACTATATACACTGATCTCCTGAACCAGATATTGTTTATTGGAGAAATTCAGGGTAGATACATTCTAGCACATGCACTTTAGTCTATCCAATATTGCAATCATTTAATCCTTAACCATTCCACCGTGCCCGTACGCCTCCATTGAGTCATTGAATTGAGATGCATCCTCTAAATAATCTGATTTTTCTGACCATTTCCTTCGCGGTTTACACCCCCATCTGGCAAGTGTAAAACCTTACATCAATGTGTATTAATAAGGTGCACCTCCCCCACCATGAGCTGACTCCTGCCCCCGGCATAGATCCCCCCGCTCCTGGCTAGGTAACCTCTCTCACCAATAGGCTGTTGATGGACGAGAACAGCCCCTGGAGAACCCTAACTCTACTGCCCCCCATAGCATACTACAAACACACAAATGATACTAAATTTCAGAAAGAAAAATAAAATGTATATGTGAAAAAATAAAAGCTGAGAACTGATGGCCCATAAAGTAATATCTAGGCTACCAACCTCACACTATTTCAGAATGGCATATTCTAGTGTCATAATCACCATTTCAGCTATCTAAGTCTCTATTACGTGGCTGTCTCTTTTATACTGTTAAGAGCTGCTGTTGCTTCTTTCTCAGTAAAGTAAATCTGAGTCTGCCCATTATGGATTATTTTGGGACTTGGTGGTTCCTGCAAGAAAGCTTGCACACCTGCTGTCTTAAGAGGATCGATCATTTGGTGCAATTTCCATTGCATTTCCATTGTAGATTTGTTAAGATCTGAACGAACAAAGATTGACATAGTTTCTACTGCAACTGGTAGATCTGGATAGGCCTTCAGTGAAATCACCTGTCTAAGCAAAAAATCGCCTATGTAGACTAGGATTGGATGAGTGTAGGCTGGGAGAAGACCTAATGGCAGCTCGATTTATGGGCAACCGATATTTGTGAATCCATATCCCAGTCCAAGAGATTGTGAAAGGCTTTTCTGAACAACTGCACTACATACTGTCTGGGATTCTCCTTCCCTTCTGGAATACCAAACACTCACAAGTTATTCTTCCTCTGGCGATTTTCAAGGTCTTCCATTTTAAACTGCACCAGAGCCAATCGATCATCATGATCGTTGACGGATTTGGCAGTAGCTGATCCGACCTCCTCTGCATCTACCACTCGTGGCTGCAAGTCTACCACCCATGTATTCAAAACAGTTACTTTACTAGTGGCCTCGGCTATTGATTGCTGAGTTGAATGCAGCATTGCCAGCTCTGGCTTGGGCATAATGCTTTTGTGCTTCTGCTCACTGCTGTTGCACTTCAGTCACTGGGCCTGCAGGAGTTGCAATATCGCAAGAAGGGTAGGTTCCTGAGGATCTTCATCAATCAGAGAATGTTCTAGTATCCTAAGGGTGGAAGAGCCAGATGACTGACTACCAGTGCAACTGAGGCAAAAATCCGAAGACTGCCCAGTGATAGTACCAGGCATGACAGCAGAGGTGAGCTCGCGATTTTGTGGCCTGCCCCTCTTTGTTGTTATTTGAGCTTCCGTTCCCAGCCAAAGTCATCGAGAAGACCGTCAACAAACAGCTGGCCGCCTTCCTCGAGACGAATGGATCCCTCGACCCCTCACAGTCTGGCTTCCGAGCCAACCACAGCACCGAGACCGCCCTCATCGCTGCCACCGATGACATCCGAGCCCTGATGGACAACGGAGAAACAGCGGCCCTCATCCTCCTAGACCTCTCCGCTGCATTCGACACTGTCTGCCACCGCACCCTAGTGCAGCGCCTCAGCAACGTCGGAATCCAGGAGATGGCTCTGGAATGGATCATCTCCTTCCTCGACGGAAGAACTCAGAGAGTCCGCCTACCACCGTACAAGTCAGAGGCCACCGAAGTCATCTGCGGCGTCCCCCAAGGATCCTCGCTGAGCCCCACCCTCTTCAACGTCTACATGAGCCCCCTCGCGGCCATCGCACGCCAACACAACCTCAACATCATCTCCTACGCTGACGACACCCAGCTGATCCTCTCCCTGACCAACGACCCCGCCGCCGCCAGAGCCAACCTTCACGAAGGGATGAAAGACGTAGCCGAGTGGATGACGACCAGCCGCCTGAAACTGAACTCAGACAAGACGGAAGTCCTCATCCTGGGGTCCTCGCCCTCCGCCTGGGATGACTCCTGGTGGCCCCCCGCCCTGGGCACCGCACCCAAACCGACAGACCACGCACGCAACCTGGGCTTCATCTTGGACTCCTCCCTCACCATGACCAGACAAGTCAACGCCGTCTCCTCGTCATGCTTCAACATCCTGCGCATGCTACGGAAGATCTTCCGGTGGATCCCCACCAAGACCAGGAAGACGGTCACCCAGGCCCTCGTCACCAGCCGACTGGACTACGGCAACGCCCTCTACGCCGGAACCACCGCGAAGCTCCAGAAGAGACTCCAGCGGATCCAGAACGACTCTGCCAGACTCATCCTCGACATCCCACGACACAGCCACATCTCCGGACACCTGAGAGACCTGCATTGGCTCCCCGTCAACAAAAGAATCACCTTCCGTCTTCTCACCCACGCACACAAAGCCCTACACGATCAAGGCCCGAGCTACCTCAACAACCGCATCAACTTCTACGCTCCCAAACGCCACCTTCGATCAGCCAGTCACGCCCTCGCCGCCGTCCCCCGCATCCGAAGAACGACAACAGGAGGAAGGTCCTTCTCCTACCTGGCCGCCAAGACCTGGAACTCCCTCCCGACCGACCTGCGCATGACCCAAGACCACCTCTCCTTCAGGAAGAAGCTCAAGACCTGGCTTTTCGAGCAGTAGCAGCACGCCCCCCCCCCCCCCCCAAGCGCCTTGAGACCCTCCGGGTAAGTAGTGCGCTCTATAAATGTCTGTGATTGATTGATTGATTGATTAGCAGTCCTTAGGCAAGATACTATTGCTTTCACCTTGCCCTTCGACATTACCCAGTCTTGCAGTGGGCTCGCTTAAAGCTGCCACTAGCTGTGCGGTTCTAAGCTCAGCTGATCTTCCTTTTACCAGATTGGGATCCCTTCAGTGCTCTCTGCTCTACCTTCTAGAGTTCCCCAGGCTTGTAGAACGTCCTCTGATTTCTGGTGTATTAGCGATTTCCTTAATAAGGCCCGGACTTGCATCTGACCTTAAATCTGCCTCCTCGGTCCCTACAATGCAATCTGCTTTAGCTGATGTTGATGTTGGGCAAAGACTGTTGATATTAAAGGTGTATTACTGGCTATAGTATCATTAGATAATTGCAGTATCATAGGAGTGGCAGGAGTTTCTCCTTTGCATCAGAATTTCCCTGCAGTAGCATGACAATTGAACCCAGGGTAGTCAGAGTTCTGTCCACCCCATCTGCCACTTCCACCTGAGCAGTAGCCTCTATATTTCCTGAAGATTCTAACGAAGACTGATCTTCAGCCTCATTAAACTTCCAAGGCACAGATTGTAGCATGTTGCTATTAGGTGAGGCAATCCTTCCTATGGTAGCTGCCACCATTACAACATCTACAAAAGAGGTTTCTTCACCAGCTGCCAGAGATTTCTTAGTGCATACCTGTAGTAAGCTGGCTGCCATGGCTCCTCCCAGTAATTTCAAATTTGGTCATCCCACAAGAGAAGACCTGCTCTCCGCAGCATCAGATGGTGAAAGGAGAGCGCCTGCCTTCTCCAGCCGGATAATCTCTGAGCACGTCTTGCCCTTCAAGTACGACGCCCCCCTCTGAGCCTACTGGATTATGGCAGCGACATACTTCAATTACCAAGCAAGGACGAGAGCTACGACCCTCAACCAACACTCTGTGAAAGAGCGTAGGCTAGTATGTGAGCCAATCATCAGCAGAAATTTAAACAACAAAGCTGCCACATTGGTACGTTTCCTTATGAGCAACCTCTAGGAGTTGTTAATACATAGCATTCATGTTCGTGCTCACAGCCACATAGCCACTCTGTATCCAGGGGTGCTCATAGAAGCAAGTGGGAGGGGCTGAGCTCTCAGTGCGGGATCAGCCCACCATCTCCCCCCGCCTATGCACATACCTCCACTGGCATAAGCATTTCCAACTCTCGATTCTTCGTCATCACTGTCATTGCACCCCCCCCTACTTTTCATTGTGTCCTTCTTCCCTTCTTCTCTTTACTTTCATCCTTCTATAGCTTATTTTCTAATCCCTCTCTTTCTTTTTTCTCCCTTTTTTATGTATCAGTATTGTTTGTTATTGATGCATGTATCGCAATCAACATTTGTATCTCAATATGGGATTGTGCTGGGCTTGCATGTCACTGTATTTGCTGTTATTTGTCAGTTCTTAATTTAGGACAATTAAAATAATTGTTACACAAAAAAAATGTATTGTGTAGTTTTCATCAGTAGCTGGCAGCCTGGACATAGCTGGAAGTGTCCATGGATTCCAGAGGGCAGGATCCTTGCTTGGATAGTGGGTTTTAGGGCAGACATTTTTGAAAGCTATTGGTTTGGACAATTTGTTAAAAGGTGCCTTATTTTAGATATGCAAAAAGAACAATTGATGGACAGAACACAGAACAATGTCATGCATTCACCACAAAACAGAGATCTGGGTCTAAATCCATAGTTTTTTGCTCACCATGCCATTCCAGTTTAAACCCGGCCGACCATATGCAAACCAGTCTTGACCCTGCGTCCAATGGGAACAGTACAGCCCGAACTGCCAGGCCAGGTCCTCCGTGGAATGAAAACTAGCATCTTAGGACCGGTTTTAGGGGGGGTGTCACCCCATATCAGCCAGGATAGCTTGACTCCAGTGGCATGGAGAACACAGGGCCCACGTCTGGCCATACCTGCCCCACTCGGGGTGATAAATGCAAAAAGAACAATTGATGGACAGAATGCAGAACAATGTCATACATTCACCCCAGTACAGAGATCTGGGCCTAAATCCATCGTTTTTCTGCTCACCATGCCATTCCAGTTTAAACCCAGCCATGTGCAAATCAGTCTGGACCCTGCGCCCAATGGGAACAGTCCAGCCAGAACTGCCAGGCCAGGTACTCCCTGGACTGGAAACAAGCATCCTTGGACTGGTTTCGGGGTTTCACCCATCATCAGCCAGGATTGACTGGGGTGAATGTCTTGATTTGTTGTGCATTCCGTCCATCAATTGTGTGTCTTTTGCTTTCTCACCCTAAGTGTGCCACGTATGTCCAGATGTGGGTCCCGGGCTTACTGTGCCACTGGATTCAAGCTATCCTGGCTGATGAGGGGTGAAACCCTGAAACCGGGCCTAGGATGCTTGTTTCTGGTCTAGGGAGGATCTGGTTTGGCAGTTCGGGCTGGACTGTTCCCATGAGGCACAGGGTCAAGACTGATTTGCATATGGCCAGTCTAAACTGGGATGGCATGGTGAGCAAATGAATGATGGATTTAATCCAGATCTCTTGACTGGGGGTGAATGTTTTGATTTGTTCTGCATTCCGTCCATCAATTGTGTGTCTTTTTCATTTTAGATATGAGCATCATTTAACATGAACACGATAGTAGGGAAGATTAAAGTAAAGCTGGGTTACCAATATGTTTGCCTGTATCCGGTCACCCCAAATCTTTTGTTTACTGAGGTGACCCAAGTGCTTTCAAACATTATGAAGCAGACCCAAAATATCTGTGATTGGTTAATATTGGTCATTGGGCTCAATGTTACACATAATTCTAGCACCTAGCTCTAAGGAGGTAAAAAAACGTTTGTGTTTGGGTCCAGAGGCTAGTAGTGCCTTATTTGATTTCTATGTGTATTATACATGTAACTTTTTACTTGCAATCTATTAAAACCCTTTCTATTTTCGGAGATAGAGAACGGTGACTGGACAATGAAGTAATTTAGTGTTTTCTATTCTGTTATACAGCAGTCTGAGCTTCTAAGACACCCCTATTCCCTACTGTAAGCTTTGTCTGTTCGCCATCTTTACAATGAATCGTGTGCCTAGAGGGAGTCTTGTGGGTATCTGATCTGGAGAGCACAGTAATGTGGTCCTGGAACCCCAGTGGTAAAGTACAGGACCACTAAATGCTAGTTGTTGTAACTTCCGACTGTCCCAGGACCCAAACAAAAGCCTTACAGTTCACACCTCAAATGATCACCTGTGCACCAGCAAAGAATCCCAGGTTGCCCGCTTACGTCAGCACCACAGGGAGTGTGGCCAATGCAGAAGCGCCATTTCTGAGGCAGTTTCTGGAATATATGTCTGGATGTTCGCACATCTTGCCTCTTCATCCCCGAGCCTTGAACAAAGGTGTTTCAATTTCTGACTTTAAGTGCGCAGATCTCGGTAATTATGGTTTTCATTTCTTCGCGCCTGGATTATGGAGATTAGCTTGGTCTGCGAGTTCCCTGCTTTAGTATTCTTTTTTTTTTTTAGGCTTTTAAAAGAATCTTTATTTTTCCATCAACACAATTTCATACAGAGTCATTATGTCAATAACATCAACAAACATAGAGTATCTCTATCTACGATTATATCATGCATTTTACAGTGCATAACATATGCGACACTGCAATACCATCACGACATCAGTATATCACAATGCAACAGATGATACCTTCCCCCAGCATGCGTACAGTGTCAACAGTATGTAGTCATACCTCCCGCCCGGCCTATTTGGTCCCTTCTTCATTCATGGGCTATCTTCAGGGGTGGGGGTTGTTTGTGGAGGGTCACATATGTTTCCCCGGAATTCGTTCCACTTTCCCCATATTCTGGACCATTTTTTGGGACATCCCCTGTGTGTGTAGACTGCCCTTTCAGCCACGATGGCGACGTCCATATCCCTTTCCCATTGTGTACATGTATTCTTTAGTATTCTTGTGTCCGCAGCTTGTTCAGCAAGGCCGGTCTGAGGTGCCAGTGGGTTGATATGTCGCCCACGTGTGTAGTGTAAGCCCTTGCAGCTCCTGAAGCCCCATCCGCACATTGGCGCGGTGGCGGTCCAGTCCTGGGGAAGGACCCATTCAGCCTAAAGTCTATGGATTTCCGCAGGGCTTTAAGTTGTATTAATAGATATTCTGAGAGATAATTGCAAGAAGACGTGATTTATTTAACAAGCAGGTACAAGTAGATGCATCCACACACAAAGAAGTCAAGCAAGTGCCATCACTCTAACCATTCTAGAATAGACGTGACGTAACACAGAATCACTGTGTTATGTTACTATGGATACACAGATGTTAGATGTAAGATATCACATCTCCTTCCTTTATATAAAACTATATAATAAATATTAAAGAAATGTAGTACTATAGCTCAATTACCTAAGGACTAATAAGAGAGAAGAAAACCTGGAAAAGAAAACGTTTTAAAAGATTGGTGCAAGTATAATGTTGTGGCACCACCATTCAAAGATTGGTACACATATAATGTTGTGGCACCACCAATCCCTCTCTTTTTTTATTTTTTATAATTCTTTTTATTTGCAAAAACTAAGGCCAGTGGTCAATACAGGGATTGCTAATTATCGCATCATTCTTGTACAGAAGGCAAGACAGTTTAATTACAGCTGGTGTCACATCACACAATACAAAATGCTGTTATACTGCTAGTGGTTCATCATGGGAGGGGACAAGGGGAGGTTCACAGATATTACCACGCTATTCATTCCAGTTCGACTATATTGCTATCCACTTTCGGGGACACCCTCTTGCCACAATCTGCATTATGCTGATAAATCCGTGGGCTCCCAAATGTTCAGAAGACACCTTTTATCTTCTGGACGCAGTTCCACCCCCCAAACTCCACGCATACAATTATGTACCCGCTTCCAATAAGATTGCATCAATGGGCATTCCCATATTATGTGTAAGAACGTCCCCCTCTCTCCACATTGTCTCTTACAGAGCCCCTCCTCACTCCTACCCATCAACACCAGTCTGACCAATCCCTCTCTTAATAAACATTTAAATTACATTACATAACTTCTATACTTCATTGGTACGTTTATCAGTCTACCAACTCGTGTTGCATTTATAACATGTTTTGAAGATTGTGAAGGTCCATCACTGGAGTCGGTAGAATTTGTAGAAACAGTACTTCTAGGGTGTTGACTTGACGTGGAAGCAACTTGAGGTGGAAGAAATATTAGTAGAACTAGGACCATCTGAAGATGAATGCATAACCTCATCCCACATCCAATTCATGGAAGAAGGAGATTTTGTCCTTTTTTCATTATGTCCAGGATTTTTGTACAAAGATATTCTGTTATAATGCCATATGTTTCCATCACTTAATTTGGCTGACTTGGAATAAGGTGAAGTGACTTGTAAAGGTGTAGAGTATTTGCTGAGACCTTTCTTAACTTTGGAAGGTAATTTTACTTTGACCCAATCTCCAGCCTTTAATTTCACATCATTGGCATTGTGAATTTTATCAAAATGAAATTTGCAAGAATCATGCATTTTCCTCATGTTGGATCTTACTAGAGCTGGTGACCATTTGCTATGAATTTTCTTCATATTCCAGGCTACATTATCTTTGCCAAAAGGTTCTCTGCCTCGTAAAATTCTAAAATTACTATAGCCATTTCCAGTGGGAGTAATCCTATAAGCCCAAAATGTGCTCAACAGTTCTTTTTCCCAGTTCTTTCCTGCATTTATTGCCACTTGAATACTGCCCATAATGACTCTATTGAATCTTTCAACAATACCATTTCCTGCAGGATTATAAACTGGTGTGCATGTTTTGCAAATACCATTCCTTTCTAAAAACTCTGTGTATTTTTCAGATGAAAATTGTGGACCATTGTCACTTAAAATTACTTTAGGTATTCCTACCTAAGATACGTAAGATACCACATAAGTGAGATGAAAAAACTTGCGGGGTATCATAAAGGGGCGTGGCCAATATAATTAAGGACGTGGCTTAAAACACGTAGGCTAAAAATCTGTGTTTAGTGTAGTGTGCCGCCCGACTTGTATTTGCTGTTTCTGTCATTGCATCCAGACATATAATAAATACAAGTAACATTACACCTACATCAAGCCAGGACTATTGGCTTTGTCAATGGTTGTTAGTTGCATAAGATAAATAAGCGGCAACTGTTAGAATTGGGGGTCTCTGGTTGGCGCAGGTTTGTACTTGCGACAAGCAGGGACCCTCTCCTCTAAGTCAGGGCAAAGGATTACTCCCAGAAATAACCCCTACTCGCCCTTTAGGTAGTGTGGCGCAAGCAGTCTAGGCTAAACTCTGGAGTACATAAGGTTAAACATTTGCAACATCACACACAACGACCATCAACCCACCACACAATGACACTAGACTGTATTTCTGTAAAAATATCTTCTTTATATATATCTTTAGATCAGGCTTGTAAATACAGTCTTTGCGTAGTTTAAGAAAATGGTTCCAGTTACTCTTTGATTATGCCACAGGTCTTTGTATCAGCGTTAAAAAGAATTGTTCTGGTGCTTAAAAAGGTTTGCGGACTCTTCCCTAGTCCTGGTACGTTCCTTCAGCAAGAATTTCCATCCGCCAGGGCCTCTCTGCGCCAACGATCGGACCCGGTCTGCCCAATCTCACGCCTCTAGCGGGATCGGCGGCCGGGGAGTCACTGTCAGCCTGACGAGCGCGCTGCACGGCTGTCAGGGGAGAGAGCGGGGGCCCGGGGAGTGCTCACTGCGCGGCTCCGGGGGAGTCGGCTGAGCAGATGGTGGTGCGAGCGAGGTGGGACAGCGGCTCGCACCGCGGGACGGGAAACAGTACCTTTGTCTTTTGGAAGCGGTCGGGTGCAGGCCGGCACGGTGGTCCACGTCGCGGTGTCTTCCTCCCGAGGTTGGAGCGAGCGGCGGCTCGGCTCTGGCTCGGCGGTTGGCGTTGCGGCGCGGGTCGGGTAGACGGCGACACACCTCAGGTCCTGGAAAAGGGGGGCAGAGCCCCGGGTAGCAGCGTGAGGCGCACACAAGCCTCTCAGGTCACAGCAGATACTTGGCTCAGTCCGTTCTTGCGGTGCTTCGCAGTTAGGCAGGCGGTAGGGACGGTGATTAGACCAGCGAGGCTGGGCCTTTCGGTGTCACCTGGTGCCGGCCAGTTAGCAGATGCGGTGCTCGGCGGGTCGGGGTGCCAAGGGCCTCGTAGGAGGGGCGCAGGGATTCTTTCACGGCGCGCTCCTCTTTCCTTCAGCAGCTGTGTCGATCAGGTTGCTGGCTCACAGCGGCTCCTTCTTCCAGGGGGATAGGGTAGCGCCCACTGTTCCTGGGGCGCTGGTCAGGGGGCAAGTTCACAGCAAGCCCTTGGAGATCTTGGTAAAAGTTTTAGCACAAGGTGGATAAAAGCAAAGTCTTTCAGTCTTCCTTCTCCTGCTCTCCTTCAGCAGCAAGGCACCCACTACAGGCCAGTCTCTTGGGGTCAGAGTCAGTACTTCTCCTTGCAGCTTCCAGGGTCCTTCTCTTCAGGCAGAGCTTCTTCTTTGCGCAAACTGGATCTAATTTACAAGGAGCAGGGCTCCTACTTTTATACACAGTTTCTTTTGTTCTCACTGGCCAGGGGGGCCTCTGCATAACTGCTCTCAGCTCCTGAGCACTTGCGGTGGGTACTTCTGGCTTCTGTATTCAGTGTGAGTGCAGGCACATCAGCCGCTCCCCAGGGGGGCGGAGCCGGCATTGAGAGGGCAGGAGTGGCCTGAGTACTTTGTTGGCAAGCTTCGGCCCTTCCTGGGCCAGGTGCAGGCTGAGTCATCAGTCGCTCCCCAGGAGGGCGGAGCCAGCATTGTGGAGGCAGAGCACAGCCTGATGCATCATTCAGGGGAAACTCCCACCACCCATTAAGGGGTCCTCCGGCTAATCACTACCTGTCAACTCCCAGCCCTGTCACTCACACACACCAGACAGTCAGATCCACATCCAAGCAGAGGCGGGCTGAAATGGTTAGGCAAGCAAATGCTAACTTTCTAAAAGTAGCATTTGCAAACACAGGATATTAAAATAAACTTTACTAAAAGAAGTATTTTATTATTCTGAGTCCAGGCATACTAAACATGAATTTCTACCATGTTCCCTGAGCCTGCTGGGATTATAGAGTGTAATAATTCCAGCAGCCCATCTGGCCTAGAAGGGAACAGGTAGCCTTACAATAGTGAAAAACGAATTTGGCAGTAATTCACTATTAGAACATGCCACACACATCAGGGCATGTTCTACCTTATCCTTACAATGCACCCTGCCCTCAGGCCTACCATAGGGGTGACTAATATGAAGTTTAAGGGAAGGTTCAGGGGCTGGCAAGTGTGTGCACTTGCCCAGCCAGGGTGACAGTACCAGACTGCACGCAGGTTCTGCAATGGCAGACCCTAGACACATTTTAAGGCTGCTTCTGTGGGTGGCGCAACCAGCGCTGCAGGCCCACTAGCAGTATTGGCATTCACAAGCCCTGGCACTCCTGGTGCACTTTACTAGGGACTAACAGTAAATCCAATGAACCAATCATGGACATCAATCACATGTACATTTTACAGTAGGGAGCACTTGCACTGCGGCACGGGTTGGCCGTGGCGCAGTGCCCTGAGTAGCAGACACCATCAAAACATTTGAGGCACAACAGCAAAAAGTGGAAGGGAAACTCACGCCAAGGTGCCAGGTCTAACACGTGTCCCCTCCAGCTGAAATGTGGGGAGAACTACCCTTCCCCAGGGAGTTCCTCATCACTAAGGCGGAAAAATCTGGACAGACCATCAGCGTTGGCGTGATCTGTGCCAGGGCGGTGTTCCACCGTGAAGTCCATACCCTGTAGGGAGATGGACCACCTCAACAGTTTTGGGTTCTCACCCCTCATTTGCATCAACCATCTGAGGGGCCTGTGGTCCGTCTGAACCCGGAAGTGAGACCCAAACAAGTAGGGTCTTAGCTTCTTCAGCGCCCAGACCACAGCAAATGCTTCTCGCTCTATTGCACTCCACCTACTTTCCCGTGGAAGTAACCTCCTACTGATGAAGGCTACGGGTTGGTCCCAGCCCTCCTCAGTCATCTGTGAGAGAACAGCCCCTACACCATGCTCTGAAGCGTCTGTTTGCACTATGAATTCCTTGGAGAAATCAGGAGCCAGGAGCACGGGCGCCGTGCACATGGCAGTCTTCAGGGTGTCAAAAGCCTTCTGACAGGTGTCAGTCCAAATCACATTCCTGGGCTGCTTCTTAGAAGTCAGTTCTGTCAAGGGGGTCACAATAGTGCCATAGCCCTTGACAAACCTCCTGTAATACCCAGTGAGCCCCAGGAAGGCTCTCACTGCAGTCTGGGTCTTGGGGGGTTCCCAAGCCAGGATGGTCTCAATTTTGGGTTGCAAGGGTGCCACCTTGCCACTCCCCACTTGGTGTCCCAAGTACACCACGGAGCCCTGCCCAATCTGACACTTGCTTGCCTTGATTGTGAGGCCTGCCTTGCGCAGCGCCATCAACACTTCCCAGAGGTGCTGCAGGTGTTCTGGCCAGGTGCCACTGAACACTGCGATGTCATCCAGGTAGGCGGCACTGAACTCATCCAGCCCAACCAACACCTGGTTGACTAACCTCTGAAAGGTGGCAGGGGCATTCTTCATCCCAAATGGCATCACCCGGAACTGGAAATGCCCATCTGGTGTGGAGAATGCTGACCTCTCCTTTGCCCCATCGGTTAAGGCGATCTGCCAGTACCCAGACGTTAAATCAAACGTGCTGAGGAACCGGGCAGCCCCTAGCCGATCAATGAGCTCATCAGCTCTGGGGATAGGGTGCGCGTCAGTCTTGGTGACTGAATTGAGTCCTCTGTAGTCCACACAGAACCGGAGTTCAGGTGTGGCTCCCGGCGCAGCAGCCTTTGGGACCAAGACCACGGGGCTGGACCAAGGACTGCTGGAAGACTCAACCACCCTAAGAGCAAGCATCTTGGAGACCTCCTCCTTGATGCAGGCCCGGACCCTGTCAGTTACCCTGTAAGCCTTATGCTTCACAGGTAAGCTGTCTCCTGTGTCCACATCATGGACGCACCAATCTGTGACACTAGGAACCAGGGAGAACAGGTCTGGAAACTGCCCCAGCAACTGGCGGCAGTCTTCCTGTTGCTCAGGGGTCAGGGTGGGTGAGAGGTTAACTCCATCCACTGACCCATCCTTCTCACAGGCCACTAAGAGGTCAGGAAGAGGCTCAGACTCCTCCTCCATTCCATCATCAGTGGCCAACAGCATGCCCACTTCGGACCTTTTCAAGTGGGGCTTGAGGCGGTTGACATGCAAGACCCTTAAAGGATTCCTGGGCGTCTTCATGTCCACCAAGTATGTCACTGAGCTCTTGCGCTCCACAACCTCAAATGGACCTGTCCACTTATCCTGAAGTGCACAGGGTTCCACTGGGGCCAAGACATACACCTCTTGACCAGGCTGAAGCTCTACCAGAGTGGCATTCTGGTCGTACCACCGCTTCATCTCCTCCTGGCTAGCTTCCAGATTTGCCTCAGCAAGTTGTCTGAAGCGCCTGGTTTGGTTTCTGAAGGCCAGCATGTAGCTATATACATTCTGGGGAGGTTTCCTGGGAGATTGCTCCCAGCCTTCCTTTACCAAACTCAGTGGTCCTCTCACGGGGTGACCATACAGCAGCTCAAAGGGGCTGAACCCTAGAGACTTCTGTGGCACCTCGCGGTATGCAAAGAGCAGGCATGGTA
This sequence comes from Lissotriton helveticus, assembly GCF_964261635.1. NCBI lineage: Eukaryota > Metazoa > Chordata > Amphibia > Caudata > Salamandridae > Lissotriton > Lissotriton helveticus. Next base: position 796,232,277 of record NC_136072.1, read on the forward strand.
AGAGGACGTCCCACTTACGCCTCATTGGACCTTCCAGGCCCATGATCATGCCCTTCAGGGTTCGGTTGAATCTTTCAACCAACCCATTTCCTTGGGGATGGTAAGGTGTGGTGAACTTGTAGGTTACACCACACTCTTGCCAAAGGGACTTCATATACTTGGATATGAAGTTGGTCCCTCTGTCGCTCACCACCTCTAGAGGGAACCCCACTCTGGAGAAAATTCCCATTAGTGCACGCCCCACCACGGGGGCCGTCACTGTCCTCAGAGGGATGGCTTCAGGGTACCGGGTGGCATGATCCACCAAGACCAGGATGAACCTGTTGCCCATGGCTGTCTTGGGGTCCAGAGGCCCAACAATATCAATACCCACTCGTTGGAATGGCGTACTGACCACAGGGAAGGGTTGGAGGGGAGCCTTGTTCTTCCCTCCGCACTTCCCACTTGCCTGGCAAGTTGGACAGGTCCTACAATGAGCATCTGAGCTCTTGTGCATTTGGGGCCAGTAGAAGTGGGTGACAAGCCTGTCATAGGTCTTGTCCATCCCCAAATGTCCTGCTAAAGGCACATCATGAGCCAGTCCCAGTAGGAAGGCTCTGAACTTCTGGGGTACCACCAGCACACGGGCTGACCCAGGTTCAGCAGCCTTAGGCTCTGAGTACAGGAGGTCATTCTCCCAGTACACATAATGTGTTTTGGCCTGAACACCATTGGCCTGGTCTGCAGCCTGCTGCCGCATACCCACGAGAGAAGGGCATTCTTTCTGCTCCCTGCAGAATTCCTCCCTGGAGGGGCCTCCTTCTTGCTGCCAATGGGTCAGCTCAGGCAGGTCCCCCAGTTCGGCAATCTGTTCCCCAGTAGGCTCCAGGGCATCCCCCTCAAGGTCTGCTTCCTCCTGGACCGTGGGAACTTCAGGGGCCGGTTTCCCGCGCGCCCTGCGCCTTCTCCCTAAGGCCGGTTCCTGGGCCTCTCCGTCAGGCCCCAGGACCTCTTGATCACCCCTACTGGCTGCCATTGACCGGGTGGTCACGCACGCCCAGTCAGGTAGACCCACCATCTTCAGGTGAGTCGTTTTCTCCACCTTTTCCCAAGGGGAGTCCTCCAAGTCATTCCCTAGCAAACAGTCAACAGGCATGGCTTTCCTCACACAGACCTGCAGAGTACCAGAGACCCCCCCCCACTCGAAGGGAACTTGAGCCATCGGACACTGACTCTCTGAATTGTCAGCGTTGACAACCCTACAGTAGGCATGGGGTACAACCTGCTCTTGAGACACCAGGTGATGCCTCACTGCAGTCACACTGGCTCCTGTGTCTCTAAGAGCCTCAGCTTTCTTACCATTGATGGTAACCACCTGCCCATATTTTTTAGTGTTAGAGGGCAGGTAGCTTGTAGGGACCATCTCACTGTCTCCTAGTGAGACTAGGGTCATCTGAACAGGATCTCCACCCCCCGGGACCATCACTTCTTCTCCTAAGTGAACACTGGTCACTTGTCGGGGCGGAGCACCAGTGGGTGCTGGTTTTCCAAACAGGCGACACTTGGGGTCACTGGCTATGTGCCCCGGGTCACCACATTTGTAACAATTGAAGGGCCCCCTTGGAACAGGTCGACCTGTCGGGGCCCCATTCTGCTTAGGGGGTGGGGGAGGCTGAGAACCTTTCTGCTGGTCCCCTTGGGGATTACTTTGGGGGCCTTTTTGGAACCCTTTCTGTTTTCCCTTGTCCCCCCCACTCTTCTGCTGGGGACCCTGCCCACCCTTGGCGGAGTCTCCCACTGGACCCTTGTGGACCCTGGTGCTGAGCCAGCGGTCCGCCTCCTCAGCAAGTTTCCTCGGGTTGGACAACTTGCTATCAATCAGGTGCTGGCGTAACTCAGGAAAACATTGATCAGACAAGTGCTCCCATGCAATTAAATCAAAGAGACCTTGAAAATCATTCACTTTGTTACCCTTCACCCAACCATCCAGTGCTCTGCAAAAAAAAGTCACAAACTCCACATACGTATTCCCAGGCCGCTTATTACACCCCCTAAACTTCTGTCTATACATTTCAGGGGTAAGCCCATACCTGGTCATTAAAGCTTCTTTCATATGGGGATAGGATCTCTGGTCTTCAGAGGGCAAATCTAGCAGGGTGTCCCGCCCTTCGCTAAGGAACCTTCCCCATAACCCCGCTCCCCAATCCTTCTCAGGGACCCGGTGGGAAAGCATGGCTACCTCATATGCCCTAAACCACTGTCCTATGTCATCCCCCTTAAAGAACTCTTTAACTACATCTTTGGGGATGTGCACTCTTGACTCTACCTGCACCGGCGTTGTGCTGCCACCAGAGGGAGGATGATCCAAGGCTTTCTCTTTTAGACTCATCTCCCTCATTTTCACATCAAACTCCAACTGGAGTTTTCGCTCTTCCAGAGCCATCCTTTTGCTCTCCAGCTCCAGTTGGCTCTTCACGTTTAATTCTGCCAGCTTCATTTCATGATTCCTGGTTTCTTTTCTGTCTGCCAGCTCCTCTGGCGACAGGCCTCTGCCAAAGCTATGGATGCTGCCTTCTTTGTCAGGTACATCAGTATCATCAGGTAACTCCTGATCCTCAGGTGCATTCCTAGATTCAATCCAGGCTTTCAGGGCTTTGTAGTAATCCGTCTTGTTCTTGCACCCTGCACGTGGAACCTTGAATCTCTTGGCAAAGAAGACTAGCTCATCTTTCTTGTATTCATCCAGTTTTGACACATCCCATTCTATCTCCAACACCTCAGAGGTCACAGACGCGGTTTTCTCTACGCTGTTGGTGCCAGGCATGGTTTTAGACAAAAAGGGATTTTCTTCTAGCAGAGCAAAGTCACTTAAAAAGAGATCTGTGGCTCAGTTACCGGATTGTAATCACTGTGCAATGGTCAATAGTCAATGTATGGACACTGCAAATGTAAATTCGAGATCCTCACCGCTGCGACCAATGTTAGAATTGGGGGTCTCTGGTTGGCGCAGGTTTGTACTTGCGACAAGCAGGGACCCTCTCCTCTAAGTCAGGGCAAAGGATTACTCCCAGAAATAACCCCTACTCGCCCTTTAGGTAGTGTGGCGCAAGCAGTCTAGGCTAAACTCTGGAGTACATAAGGTTAAACATTTGCAACATCACACACAACGACCATCAACCCACCACACAATGACACTAGACTGTATTTCTGTAAAAATATCTTCTTTATATATATCTTTAGATCAGGCTTGTAAATACAGTCTTTGCGTAGTTTAAGAAAATGGTTCCAGTTACTCTTTGATTATGCCACAGGTCTTTGTATCAGCGTTAAAAAGAATTGTTCTGGTGCTTAAAAAGGTTTGCGGACTCTTCCCTAGTCCTGGTACGTTCCTTCAGCAAGAATTTCCATCCGCCAGGGCCTCTCTGCGCCAACGATCGGACCCGGTCTGCCCAATCTCACGCCTCTAGCGGGATCGGCGGCCGGGGAGTCACTGTCAGCCTGACGAGCGCGCTGCACGGCTGTCAGGGGAGAGAGCGGGGGCCCGGGGAGTGCTCACTGCGCGGCTCCGGGGGAGTCGGCTGAGCAGATGGTGGTGCGAGCGAGGTGGGACAGCGGCTCGCACCGCGGGACGGGAAACAGTACCTTTGTCTTTTGGAAGCGGTCGGGTGCAGGCCGGCACGGTGGTCCACGTCGCGGTGTCTTCCTCCCGAGGTTGGAGCGAGCGGCGGCTCGGCTCTGGCTCGGCGGTTGGCGTTGCGGCGCGGGTCGGGTAGACGGCGACACACCTCAGGTCCTGGAAAAGGGGGGCAGAGCCCCGGGTAGCAGCGTGAGGCGCACACAAGCCTCTCAGGTCACAGCAGATACTTGGCTCAGTCCGTTCTTGCGGTGCTTCGCAGTTAGGCAGGCGGTAGGGACGGTGATTAGACCAGCGAGGCTGGGCCTTTCGGTGTCACCTGGTGCCGGCCAGTTAGCAGATGCGGTGCTCGGCGGGTCGGGGTGCCAAGGGCCTCGTAGGAGGGGCGCAGGGATTCTTTCACGGCGCGCTCCTCTTTCCTTCAGCAGCTGTGTCGATCAGGTTGCTGGCTCACAGCGGCTCCTTCTTCCAGGGGGATAGGGTAGCGCCCACTGTTCCTGGGGCGCTGGTCAGGGGGCAAGTTCACAGCAAGCCCTTGGAGATCTTGGTAAAAGTTTTAGCACAAGGTGGATAAAAGCAAAGTCTTTCAGTCTTCCTTCTCCTGCTCTCCTTCAGCAGCAAGGCACCCACTACAGGCCAGTCTCTTGGGGTCAGAGTCAGTACTTCTCCTTGCAGCTTCCAGGGTCCTTCTCTTCAGGCAGAGCTTCTTCTTTGCGCAAACTGGATCTAATTTACAAGGAGCAGGGCTCCTACTTTTATACACAGTTTCTTTTGTTCTCACTGGCCAGGGGGGCCTCTGCATAACTGCTCTCAGCTCCTGAGCACTTGCGGTGGGTACTTCTGGCTTCTGTATTCAGTGTGAGTGCAGGCACATCAGCCGCTCCCCAGGGGGGCGGAGCCGGCATTGAGAGGGCAGGAGTGGCCTGAGTACTTTGTTGGCAAGCTTCGGCCCTTCCTGGGCCAGGTGCAGGCTGAGTCATCAGTCGCTCCCCAGGAGGGCGGAGCCAGCATTGTGGAGGCAGAGCACAGCCTGATGCATCATTCAGGGGAAACTCCCACCACCCATTAAGGGGTCCTCCGGCTAATCACTACCTGTCAACTCCCAGCCCTGTCACTCACACACACCAGACAGTCAGATCCACATCCAAGCAGAGGCGGGCTGAAATGGTTAGGCAAGCAAATGCTAACTTTCTAAAAGTAGCATTTGCAAACACAGGATATTAAAATAAACTTTACTAAAAGAAGTATTTTATTATTCTGAGTCCAGGCATACTAAACATGAATTTCTACCATGTTCCCTGAGCCTGCTGGGATTATAGAGTGTAATAATTCCAGCAGCCCATCTGGCCTAGAAGGGAACAGGTAGCCTTACAATAGTGAAAAACGAATTTGGCAGTAATTCACTATTAGAACATGCCACACACATCAGGGCATGTTCTACCTTATCCTTACAATGCACCCTGCCCTCAGGCCTACCATAGGGGTGACTAATATGAAGTTTAAGGGAAGGTTCAGGGGCTGGCAAGTGTGTGCACTTGCCCAGCCAGGGTGACAGTACCAGACTGCACGCAGGTTCTGCAATGGCAGACCCTAGACACATTTTAAGGCTGCTTCTGTGGGTGGCGCAACCAGCGCTGCAGGCCCACTAGCAGTATTGGCATTCACAAGCCCTGGCACTCCTGGTGCACTTTACTAGGGACTAACAGTAAATCCAATGAACCAATCATGGACATCAATCACATGTACATTTTACAGTAGGGAGCACTTGCACTGCGGCACGGGTTGGCCGTGGCGCAGTGCCCTGAGTAGCAGACACCATCAAAACATTTGAGGCACAACAGCAAAAAGTGGAAGGGAAACTCACGCCAAGGTGCCAGGTCTAACAGCAACTATGGTCTGTATATAATATTGAAAAAGCTTCCACTTAAAGCCCTGGTGACACCACAAAAATGTTGCTGCTCCTGAGTTTCAAAAAGAGAAGGGAAATCCAGAGAGAAAATGACTCTCTTTAAAGGATTTCCCTTCCCCTACAACGCTTACCTGGCATGACGTCATGCTGTATTTTCTCCACTAGTGAGAAGTGAGCAGTGTCAGCACGGGCACAGTCATGTGCCACTGTCACTGCAGTTCGGTAAAAAAGAACCGCCTTTGCCAGGGCACAAAACAGAGCCCGATAGAGACCCGTTTCGAAGCCCCCTTTAAAAAACTGCCGGTGCTCAGCATCGATGAGACCCAGGCCACTTAAAGCCCTTGATTTCCATGAGATAATGACACCCGAGTGGCAGTAACTACTGAGCAAGCCATGGTGCAAGCGAGAAAATGGACTCTCGGACTGCTGTAGGGGTAGTAAAATAAAGCAATTAAAAGAGAGGACAGAGAACTGTGCAGGCAAAGAGGAAGCATTGCACCGATGGGGGCAGAAGAGCAGCCTGGTGCTTTACAATCACTCAGAGTTCATTTCAATCAGTCAATCAAGCAAGAGTCTTGTATAGCGCTGCTACTCACCCGTTAGGGTCTCAAGGCGCTCGATATGCCCATAGACTCTCACCAGCAGTTTGGTTTGATTAAAAAATGTCCACTGGTATTTCAATCTGGACCCAGGGGCTGGGCTTGACTGTGTGATAGAAGAGATGCTATGTATATCCCACAGGTCTTCAGTTTTGGTAGATTCAAGGATGTCATGGACAGTTCAAAATTGCCTTGTTCATATCTGGGAAAAAAACACCCACCTTCTGTCCTTGCGCACGGTGGGAGTAAAAATCAAAAAGGCTCCCACCCATGGGCAAAGAGGGTGGTGTACACAACATTCGGGCACTCGGGCGGTGGTGGGAGAAGGTCCACATCTCCACTCCAGCTCAGCGAACCCCAGCCAGGCCGCCGACAACCTCACGAAGTGGATCAACAACTGCGCGGACGAACTCGCCCCTCTGAGAACCCCACCCAGCAGACCCTGCAGCAGAAAAACACCATGGTTCACCGACGAACTCAAGAGCTCCAAGAAGAACTGTCGAGCCCTCGAGAAAGTCTGGAGAAGGGAACCAACTACGGACAACATGACCACCCTCAAGCTCGCCACCCGGAAACACCACCAACTGATCCGCGCCACCAAGAAAAATACATACAAGGACCGGCTGGACAACAACGCACACAACTGCAAGGAACTCTTCAACATCGTGAAAGAGCTCTCCAACCCCAACGCCTGAAACAATGACATCACCCCGTCGCAAGACCTCTGCAACTCCCTCGCGTCCTACTTCCACAACAAGATCGCGGACATACACAACAGCTTCAGCAACCAACCAACGCAAGCCACAACCGCAACAACGCCACCCACCACCACCCTCCGCACCTGGACTCCGATCAGCACCGAAGACACCATCCGCACAATGAACTCCATCCACTCCGGATCTCCGACTGACCCCTGCCCTCACCACGTCTTCAACAAGGCCGACGCTGTCATCGCACCCCACCTGCGGGACATCATCAACACCTCCTTCGACACCGCCACCTTCCCTGAGAGCTGGAAGCACGCCGAACTCAGCGCTCTTCTCAAGAAACCCACAGCAGACCCCACCGACCTCAAGAATTACCGTCCCATCTCGCTCCTCCCGTTCCCGGCCAAAGTCATCGAGAAGACCGTCAACAAACAGCTGGCCGCCTTCCTCGAGACGAATGGATCCCTCGACCCCTCACAGTCTGGCTTCCGAGTGAACCACAGCACCGAGACCGCCCTCATCGCTGCCACCGATGACATTCGAACCCTGATGGACAACGGAGAAACAGCGGCCCTCATCCTCCTGGACCTCTCCGCGGCTTTCGACACTGTCTGCCACCGCACCCTAGTACAGCGCCTCGGCAACATCGGAATCCAGGACAAGGCACTGGAATGGATCACCTCCTTCCTCGACGGAAGAACACAGAGAGTCCGCCTACCACCGTACAAGTCAGAGGCCACCAAAGTCATCTGCGGCGTCCCTCAAGGATCCTCACTGAGCCCCACCCTCTTCAACGTCTACATGAGCCCCCTCGCGGCCATCGCACGCCAACACAACCTCAACATAATCTCCTACGCCGACGACACCCAGCTGATCCTCTCCCTGACCAACGACCCCGCCACCGCCAGAGCCAACCTGCACGAAGGGATGAGAGATGTAGCCGAATGGATGACGACCAGCCGCCTGAAACTGAACTCAGACAAGACGGAGGTCCTCATGCTGGGCTCCTCGCCCTCCGCCTGGGACGACTCCTGGTGGCCCCCCGCCCTGGGCACCGCACCCAAACCGACGGACCACGCACGCAACCTGGGCTTCATCCTGGACTCCTCCCTCTCCATGACCAGACAAGTCAACGCCGTCTCCTCGTCATGCTTCAACATCCTGCGCATGCTACGTAAGATCTTCCGGTGGATCCCCACCGAGACGAGGAAGACGGTCACCCAGGCCCTCGTCACCAGCCGACTGGACTACGGCAACGCCCTCTACGCCGGAACCACCGCCAAGCTCCAGAAGAGACTCCAGCGGATCCAGAACGCCTCGGCCAGACTCATCCTCGACATCCCCCGACGCAGCCACATCTCCGGACACCTGAGAGATCTGCATTGGCTCCCGGTCAACAAGAGAATCACCTTCCGTCTCCTCACCCACGCGCACAAAGCCCTACACGACCAAGGCCCGAGCTACCTCAACAACCGGATCAACTTCTACACTCCCAAGCGCCTCCTCAGATCAACCAGCCACGCCCTCGCCGCCGTCCCCCGCATCCGAAGAGCGACAACAGGAGGAAGGTCCTTCTCCTACCTGGCCGCCAAGACCTGGAACTCACTCCCGACCGACCTGCGCCTGACCCAAGACCACCTCTCCTTCAGGAAGAAGCTCAAGACCTGGCTGTTCGAGCAGTAACGGCACCCCCCCCCCCCCACCTAGCGCCTTGAGACCCTACGGGTGAGTAGTGCGCTCTATAAATGACCTGATTGATTGATTGATTGATTGATTGATTTGGAAAGATACGGTGGTCATAATAAAGAAAAAGTCCACCACAACTAGGAGCAGTTAAGAGCTGCCCAGGTACAGCCTATATTGTTTTGCAAATTTAAAGATGGCACGGGCAGATGATAAGATATCCCACAAATTAGAGACCCCCCTTGTAGTGTGTTTATCTAGGTACCTATATTGATACTCCTATTTCTGACCCTTGTCCGGTTATTAATTCACTAGTGTCCATACAACGGCACAGAAACCCGTTTTCAGATTAGGTCATAGCGCATGCTGTCACATTAAGCAAGCACTATTCCTCCAGCCCCCTAGAACGCACACCGAGTTCTCAAAACAAACAAACCATCAGCAGACCTGGGAAATCCCCCGCAGCTATTGTTTTGATTTCGCTCGAGAACTCCTAAAAGGAATGTAAGAACGACCAGTCCTTATGACATTCTTACTGACGTCTTATGTCCATCCTTACGTCAAACTCGGCACCTTTCAGGTATAAATATACCGACGCTGCTCTAAGCAACGACACGGTGGTGATGAGCTTGGAGCAGCGCTACTTGCCGGAGAGCCCAGCTGATGCAGGAAGCCCACGGACGCTGCCCCTCCCTTTTAACGCGCTGAGAAAGACGCTGCCTTTTCTCCTGCCGAGAAATCCAGCCTCCGGCGTTTCCGGCTTACCTTCGCGGGTAACTGGGATATCGAGTCCTGAGAGAGAGATACCAGCCCTCCTGCCTTCTAAATCCCAGGTACTGAACTGACTAACCCCTTACAGAGAATTCTTGAGTAAGATTCTTGGCAAAACAAACTTAACTTAAACTGCTACTTACTTACTCCCTCCCACGTATTAGGCTTAGGTCAGGTACACCGGGGTAGGCGTAGTTAGAAGCACCAGTTGAGTACGATTAGTCAATGTATATATGTATGTATATCTTTTATCCATTTTAAAGTATCATATGGCTAAGAAACCATATCAATGCTTTTACAGTATTATTTTATAATCCTCCTTTTACTGTATGCACTTTACTTAACCTTAAGTATTGCAACTGTAGCGATTCATTTTTCTTGTATGAGAAAAAGAGACTGATCAATAAATAACATCTTTTATTGAACACGCCCATCTCTTCTTTCTCTACAAACTGGTGGAACTAAGTATGCAGGTACTGACTGAGTAAAATAGCTGTCTTTTGTTTTCACACGACTCTGGAGATATACTCTTGATTAGGGAGAGCAAAGTTGTCATGTTCTATGGTTGTCAGAAACTAAATCCCTTCTTGTCTATCCAGGGAGGTTAAACTCCTCCTCGCCTATTCGAGAAAGTTTCTAGTGAACTCTGAGCTAGCTGGCACACAAAACTTTAAGTCTAATATCGTCAGTAGAAGACCTAGTTAACCTCTGTCCTACGTCTATACTATTGAAGATATTATTCCAATGCGCAGAGCCTATTGGGAATATAGGAACTACACTACATGGCGCCCAACGTTTGGTAAGGCGATAAAACTAACGCAAGGCATTAGAGTAACTCAGTCGTGCTTTTCCACACAGACCCTTTCTCCCATAAAACTCCAAAGACGTCTGGAGTGGGTCAAAGGTTAAATCCGCCAAACTTAGTAGGAGGAGACTCCTATGTATAGTTTTTGGTTTATTCAACGTTGAAGGATACACTGTTCCAAAATATTGTGCACCTAATCTTTGTTTCCGTGAAAACCTGATCTGCAACAAAAAACCTTCCTGTCAGTAAAATGTCAGACGGTGAAGGAGATAGGGAGACAGCTAGATTAGCAGCTCAACTCCTAGCGGATGACACAAGTCTCCTACAGCAAGACCCGGATGCAATACTCATCCCGGTCAGCATAAGAAAAAATATAACTTTATAACTTATAGAAAATGGACTGACATCAAGAGGTGGTACAGTCATATTTGTAATTGAGGCACATGAATATCGGCAGACAGAGGTATTCTATTCATGGATAAACTTTCCAGCAGCAAACGCTGTAACAAAGGAGTTCCACTATTACAAAATAGAGGAACCACCGGATGAGTACACCCCTTTCGAGGAGGTGGAAATCCCACTCAAATACCAAGAGCACCTGCTCTGGTTTTAAGGCGCCCTAAAACATAATGATCACATCACCAGGCTCGGTCCACTAGGTAGACCAGGAGCAACGTGGCCGGTTCTAGCCAGCTACACACCACATCCAGACATTGAAAAAATGTCAGTACCAGAACTATTAGCACAGTTAAAAACAGATTAAAATACACAGACAATTAGTCCAATATGTAATGCGGACTTCAACAGTCCAAACAGCTATTAAAATTCCACAACTGACCCCTCATCAGGGGAACATAAATAAAATCACACCACAGAACATACAGTCCTGTCTAGGTAAAGTACCCATTTAAAAGGGAACAAATTCCATTCTGGTTAGCACAAAAAATCACTCAAATAGAGGCAGTATTCCCGGATACTACCCCTACTGAGAAACACAGAATTCTGACTATCTGTCTTCCAATGGGGATCACACCACATGTGGAGGACTGTGACACTTGGGGTATAGTCTTTGCTTCCATTTACACAAAAACACATGGTGTTCCGTCCATGGTGGTAATACCAGAGGTACTAAAACAGATTCAAAATGAATACGGACCAGAACCTGCTTTAACTCTGGGTATGAAATTACTGAAAGACTTCAAGCAGGTCTCGGCAATATTACTAGCCAACATAAAGGGGGAAGCAGCAACAGTGGCGATCCGCCAAAGACTGAAAGAAACAGATATAGCAGAACAACCATTTGAACTTGCCAGAATCATAGAAAAATCCTATAAAGAACTAGGAAGAGATAGTTTGGGTGGAAAACCAGTGAAACCCCAACTAACTGAAAATCCTGAAAAGGTATTTATTAAAAATAATATAAACACTCCAAAAAAGAGCTGGGATGGAAATAAACAATCCACTCCCAAAGAGAAGAAATTCCAGTCCAGAGGAAGGTCTCCTCGGCGGAGAGAAAGATCTCCAGACCAAGGACACAAGTCTCCCCAGAGGGAGCCCTCTGAGAAAAAATACAACCTTAGGAATAGGGATAATTTGAAGAAACCTGATAGATATCAAGATATTGATACACGTCCTTCTCGATCTTTTCAGACTTCCTTGCAGAAATCAGAAAGAAGAGGACGGTCAGAACACAGGGAAGAGCACGTCAAGTCAAAAGACAAGGAACCTGCTCATCAAAATAAATATTTCCAATTTCCAAAGAAGAAGGTAGCCAGTATTAAAGTAATCAAACATGCCGAGGATCCTGAGGACACAGCTGAAAAACGGAGAGTGGGCTCAGACAATGCTAGACAGCGCAGCAGAAGTGAGCATAGCTCGCAAGATCCTGATGAATCATCTGGAGACAGTGGACACGAATGAGTACATTCAGGTGGAAACTGCAGATACCAGAGTTAGCAAACCTCATAAAATATATGAAATAACATTACGTATAGAGGGAGATAAGACTAGGAAAATAAGGGGTCTATTTTGGGATAATCTCTCCAAAGGTTATGACATCCTTCTAGCTGAAAAAGACTGGCCACCAGAGTTTGTCAGGGAGTGCCCTCATGGCGAAGAAATTATTATGCCTGCCTTCTCAAATCATATTCCAATACATAAAAAATATACACTTGCAAGAAAGTGGGCAGTAGCCCAAGCTCCTGCATTATATAAAAATCATGTGGGATGGGATGAGGACTCTCCTCCTCACAAAATCCAGTTAAAATCACAACCAACTGCACAGAGGCAGTACACAATTAAGCAAGAAGCTACAAAACAGGTCAGGGAGATCTTAGATCAACTTGAATACCAGAGGGTGATTGAAACATGCACCTCACAAATGAACAATCCTTTGTTTCCTGTCTCCAAACCAGATGATTCATATCGTCTAGTTTTGGACTACAGACACCTTAACTCATGTTGCAAAACGTTTGGAGTACAAAACTCACACAGTGCAGCACTAATGAATAGCATAGTGCGCAAAAAATACAAAACAACATTAGACATCTCTAATGGATTCTTTTTTATTTATTTATTTTTTTTGAAAACCTTTATTTATATAGAAGTGTACACCGCTATTTAGCCGAACATCCCGGGGGCACGGCAGCATATCTAAAGGCATAGTATCATGGCATACATCGTTCACGTTTCCGGATATAAGAGGTTCAATTTTACTATTAAATCAGGATGACGTCAATAACATAAAAAGCTGCAATATAACGTAAAGAGACGTGGGTATCGGGTGCCTAACCGTAAGATATAGTCATACATCGGGCGAACCAAGCCAAAAGTTCCGCATATTGAGACGACCACACAGAAGGCATGGATCACGTAGCAGGGAATCAGGATATACGTGCATTCAAATATCACAAGCACCAAGTAGACGCCCGCCCAAGTACACCAATAATGCAGCAACAGTTAAGGCATGAATCACAACAAATCAATGAAAACTCAGGGAAGTATCCAACAGACCGATCCCACATCCGAAAAAGGAAGAAAGAGAAAGGAAAACCAAAAGAGCGAAGGAAAAAGACCATAGAAACACAAAAAAGAAAAATAATAAACCCCAACCCCCAACCCCCCACCCCGCACACCTGTAGATGGCTACGGCCTACCCCCCTAGCAGCGTGCCTGTCGCCCAGTAACTAAACCCGAAATATAGAAGAAAGAGAAAGTAGAATAGAGAGGAAAATAAAGATCCAAAATAGAACAATAACACTAAAGGAAGGATCCTAGAACATACAATCAAACAAAGTCAATTTCGGAACAAATCACGTAATAGGGTATTCGCCTTCGGTACCAACATAGAAACCCAAAAGAGTTACAGGAAATACGTGTGAATCAGAATGAGCCAATATACAATAATAGCATGCTAACCCTTTGTCTACCCAGCAAGGTCAACAAAGATAATACGAAAAACACAAGCGCACATCGCCAAATTGCGACCCAGAAAGAACAAAACTGGACCCCCCATCTAAGCAGCGGTGTGGAAAGAACAAGAAAGAAGTACAAACAAAGGAAAAATAAGGGCCATAGAACAAAAAAAGGACGAAAACAAATCCCATCCCCCACCCCGCATACCAGCAGAAGGCTACGGCCCACCCCCCCTATAGGCATGCCTGTCGCCCCAAGCACTAAACCCCAAGTTACAAGAAAAAGAAGGAGGAGGAGCCCTGCGCCCGTCCCCATCCCCCCCCCCACCTCCCAGAAGAAAAGAGTAAGCTCCCCAGGAGAGGAGGTAACCATCATTATGTGTCCGTTACATATCCCCACAATCACAGTTATACGCCAAACCCTGTGTTCTAATGGATTCTTTTGTCAAAATACAGCACCTGAAAGCAGATATTTGACCGCTTTCTCAATAAATGGCTTGCAGAAAAATTTCTGTTGTTTGCCACAGGGGTTCAGGAACAGCCCAGGATTATTCTCAGCGAGAGTAACAGAGTTACTACAAATGTATGATGATGAGGCATTATCTTATGTCGACGACATCTATCTAACAGATGATGACTTGGATACTCACTTGAAAAGAGTGAACACCATAATACTTGGGTTCGCAGCAGAGGGTTACAAATTCAACTTCAAGAAGTCAAGAATTGCCCATCTGACTGTCCTATTTTTAGGATATGAATTATCAAGTGAAGGCAAAAGCCTGGCAGACAATTTCCTGGAGAAATGTGCTATAATCCAAGCACCAAGAACACTGAAAAACTTACAATCAATTCTAGGTTTCCTGAATTTCGGAAGAACTTACATTATAAATTACGCGGAGAGGGTTAAACCTCTCTATGACTTAATAAAACCAGATTTTAAAAGAATCAATTGGACTCAAAAACACACAGAAATTTTGAGATCTTTACAAACAGACATGTTAGTTAAAACAAAACTACAAACACGCGACAACACACACAACCTTGTGATTCGAGTCATCCCAGGAAGATGCGGATTCACATACCTAACCTCTAATGAGGGAGAAACGGTACCAATAGCATACAAATCACATTTGTACACAAAAGCTGAAATGAAATTTAGCCCTACGGAAAAAATTCTAACCGCGGTACAGACCGCTGTAGCGAAAGAAAGAGCCCTAGCACAAGGTAAACGAATAATCATCGTAACACCAATACCAGCCCTGGAGGCGGTAACTAAGGCAAGCATTCCGAATGCTAAAGCACTACATCCGAGATGGATACAGTGGGCTAATTCTCTTGCTGCAACAGACGTGGTATACGAATTTGGTCCTAAATTAAAAACACAAGAATTTCTCCAATATGAATTTGAATGTCCTCTGCCGACCGAAATCCTGCCTCTAGAACATTACGGCTGTATAATATATACGGACGGATCAGCACAACCCGCAGTTGAGGGTAAACAAGCTTACAGTGCTGCGTGCGCGATTGTTAAAGGTCGCTGGCACGAAGGAAAATTTAGATCACTAATCACAAAAACTCAATCTCTAGGAGATTGTACAGCTCAGCGAGCTGAACTACTAGCGTTAAAAATGGCGCTAGATAATGCCGATCGCGAATTCCCGACACTAATAGTGTGCGATTCGTATTACTGCGTCAAATCATACTAAGAAGACTTGCAGATATGGGTTCAAAACGATTACAAAGATGACACAGATGCCACAATAAAGCAAAAATCGCTTTGGGAACAAGTAGTTCTTTTACAGAAAGAACTACCAAAGACTCACGTGATACATTCATTGAGTCATCAGCGTGATGGCGTTCACGCTGCAGGGAATTTATTGGCTGAGACAGCCACAGCGGAAGCAAATAAATCGGCTCCCGTAGCTACAAAAAAGCGTTCAGGAAAATACATTGACGGGGAAACAATACTGGCGGTGAAAACGTCATCAAAAGGCGACTGCTCAGCGCTACCCATCAACTATCCACTCAATTATACATACATAATCGATGCGAACTCCGTTCCTTTTGCTCAAATCCCTGGAGTGGGGGATAGGGTAATTCCAAACACGAACAGGAGAGGCTTGTTAATAGCAGACGCACATATGGGTGAGGGTCTTAGACACCTCAAACTAAAAAATTCTCTGGAAGAATTGCAATCCTATATCAGGTGGGGTAGCATGGGACAAAACTGATTACGAAATCTATGGTCCGGTCGAGCTCCTGAAGTATCCTCATCAATTCAAGATTTCATTGAGTGACTTTGTAAAACCAAGCACATTCGCTGATGATTGGGACTTTGAAAGTATTAATGATATGATGTCAGATCTAGTGATGTCAGCTAAATTTACAGGACATGATTATTTACAAGGTTCATCTAATTATGACCAGATGTATTGTTATAACCACTATGGTAACCATTTTCTGCATAAATCTGCTCAACCTAGAAATGTTTTAAATTACAACCAATGGGAACATTGTGCTATTCCACCAAAAGGTAGTTCAAAAACATTTTATGATAAATTTTCATACTTCTCAGGGTTTAACACTAGTGATGCAGAAACGTTTTATTTTAGACTGTTAAATAAGACAGGAATGAAAAACATGCTTACAAACACAAAATTGATCTATTCAGAGCCATTTTTTGAAAAAATGAAAACATTTGGTTATGATTTTTGGAACAAAAATATTGAAACTAAGACAATCTGGGGTACAAGAGATTGGCAAGTGCAAGGTTTAGAATCATTATTTAGAGCCTGCATGATCCCAGAACAAATTATATTTTTGAATGATACAATTCAACAGACAACCTGTCTTGGCCTAGCCAAAATTAAAGACTTAAACAAACCGACTATTTCAAAACCAACACCCGACAGTAATAGCACTACAGATGTTGAGATAGACGTATCACATATTTTAAACCAAAACAGAACACATCCTGATTGGAAGAAATGGTTGATCTGGCCCACAGACACAAATAACTGTCATGATAGATTCCTGAACAAAAAACAGGGGTTCACATTGACCAGGCCAGACCCTAGATACTCCCAGAGACAACATCCAGGGATTGTAACTACTTACAGTGTAGGGAAACTCTGCCTCGAATGGCTACAAACATCTACACTGGTTGAAATTAAACAACACTTGACTTTACTTAAAGAAGGTGCTGACTTGCGTGATTTCATTATGGGACCACGCAAACAGCGTCAAAAACGTTTCATAGCGGCCTCTATATATGCTGCTTACAATGAAGCTTGGGAAGTAACTCAAATTGAAACAGCAGAGAAAATACGGGAAATTGACCGTGTTCATTTGGAAAAATCGTTTTCTGTTGTGGACAATGGGTTAATGACTCTGTCTTCCAGAATATATTCACTGGACAGTATTGTATCATCTGCAATCGATATAATAGAACAAGACTTACTGATGTTACAACACGGTCAGTCCCAATTGCGTTCTATTGTACAGCTTGGCTGGACGTTACAAAATCTGCGTTCAGGCTACGTGCCTTGGCGTTTAATCAACACAACGTCACTATTCACTATCTTTAACCTTACTGATACACAAATCAGCTTGGCACAAAAGGGTGCAGAGTATACAATTCTGAGCATTGAAAAACTTGAGAGATTACCATTGACAATGTCAGAGCGACCTGTCATTGAATGGATAGTACATGGGATAATAACTGTTCCGATAACAACTTTCCAGTTTCGATACTGTCAAAAATATATACAGGCAGGCCAGTATGAAAGGTTGGGTAAAGGATACATTAAGTCAACATGGAACTTACCTTATACACACACATGTTACAGTGATAAGGGACAGAGTGTATTTCTTAGTGGTAACAATTGTGAAAAATCACTAAGTGGTATACTTCTGTGTCAGGGCATAAGTTTACATGGGGCCTGCGAGGGGACTTCAAATAACCTTTCATGCCACCAGCTCGGCACACCTGCAGCACGAATAGAACCATTCTTTAGAAGACTTTCTAACGGGAGTTACATTCTAATTGTAGATCACAGATGTTGTGGCTTGCTGCCAGGAAAACCTTATCTAGTAAGCGTGACTTCCATGGTCATTTGCTGTGAACGAGTATTGTTTCCAAATGACACTCCAGACAGGGAGGGAAAAATTTGGCCCAGTTTGAATATCTCTTCTATTCGAATTGATACTTTAAGCAGAATGAAGACTGTGCTCCTACAGACGCCAACCCATTTGACGTCATCAAAAGAAACGTATGATCTCCAAGTTGCAAGGACAACGGGAGAGATACATGCTTTGTTATCAACAAATTGCCCCCTACACTTCGCAGAAATGCTAAACGAAATCTTAAATATTTCTGATCCAAATGGTATCGCGAGTGTATTTAAGACCGTCTTTTCAGGACTGTTAACCCCATTCAAAGCAGTCCTGGGTATTTTTCCAAATTTCGTCCATTCCATCTTTGGCGGACTTCCTCTCCTGTTGGGACTCGTAGCAGGCATCCTATTTTTGCTACTCTTGCTTCGTTATGGCAAGCCATGTCACAGACAAGACTCCAGCAACAATGAAAGAACCGATCCTAGCTATACGCTACCGGGACCGCATAACTAAAGTCCTTGGATTAGCCCGGCTAAGAGATCTGAATATGACCTGGTTTCTTTCGTTCAGACCCATATGGCAGAATTGTGTCGTACCTGTATTAAGATGCATGTTATGCGGCGAAGAATGCGTGTTGGACACTTGTCTTACACTACACTCAGAAGTACCATTGGATGCAGATACTTTGTTGGGTCCAGTAAAGGCTCATGCATTGTGCTGTCCCCAGCGGCTACCTATCCTGATGATGGCATTCGTGGAGACTTCACCACTACGATTGAAGGGTAGTGAAGTACAGGATGAGAACAGCATCAACCAGGTACGACCTTCTGTAAGCAGTACTGGTCTAAACATCACTGAAAGCGAACATGCGCATGACTGCATGGTAGCGACATTTTCCAACTTGGTCGAACTTTCACCAGAAGCGGTAGACTGTTTTTTCGAGAGTCTGTCTGAAATGATGTTTTCACCAGAACAGAGAGAATGACTTTAAACAAAGTTGCACACTGCGTTCCCTGAACTCTGAATTATTTGGCCTTCAGTTTTTGAAAACAAAGTGACTGTGAACTACTGTTTCTCTTCTCCCCTGAAAAGCGAAAAGTTTTTTCCAAATCCAAAATATTTACCTTTTTGGCACTTATCTTCTGCTTTAAGTAAAACTATTCTTAGAGAACAGAGCTTCTATTCTTAGGCACTGTAGAGACATTACATTACCTCAACCTCTAGCTTATATGCAAGTAACTATCTTTATATGTGATGAGATGGTCTCGCAATTTTTCTTCTGTATTAAGAGCCATTTCATGTGTAATTTCACAAATCATTTGTGCTGATATAAAATGTGCATCTCCTTTTTGAATGATTATACTGCTTGAATGCATACAGTACCTATACTCATTTCGTGTATTTCGCATACGCCATTTTTCAAAGGCAAAAAAATTATTTTGGGGTGGTTCGGTATACACATGCATTGTTAGTTATGTTTACTATTGCTTAGGTTAGTAAATATGTACATAAAATCGTGGAGTGGGTGTAGTGTGTTTATCTAGATACCTATATTGATACTCCTATTTCTGACCCTTGTCCGGTTATTAATTCACTAGTGTCCATACAACGGCACAGAAACCCGTTTTCAGATTAGGTCATAGCGCATGCTGTCACATTAAGCAAGCACTATTCCTCCAGCCCCCTAGAACGCACACCGAGTTCTCAAAACAAACCAAACCATCAGCAGACCTGGGAAATCCCCCGCAGCTATTGTTTTGATTTTGCTCGAGAACTCCTAAAAGGAATGTAAGAATGACCAGTCCTTATGACATTCTTACTGACGTCTTATGTCCATCCTTACGTCAAACTCGGCACCTTTCAGGTATAAATATACAGACGCTGCCCTAAGCAACGACACGGTGGTGATGAGCTTGGAGCAGCGCTACTTGCCGGAGAGCCCAGCTGATGCAGGAAGCCCACGGACGCTGCCCCTCCCTTTTGACGCGCTGAGAGAGACGCTGCCTTTTCTCCTGCCGAGAAATCCAGCCTCCGGCGTTTCCGGCTTACCTTCACGGGTAACTGGGATATCGAGTCCTGAGAGAGAGATACCAGCCCTCCTGCCTTCTAAATCCCAGGTACTGAACTGACTAACCCCTTACAGAGAATTCTTGAGTCAGATTCTTGGCAAAACAAACTTAACTTAAACTGCTACTTACTTACTCCCTCCCACGTATTAGGCTTAGGTCAGGTACACCGGGGTAGGCGTAGTTAGAAGCACCAGTTGAGTACGATTAGTCAATGTATATATGTATGTATATCTTTTATCCATTTTAAAGTATCAAAGGGCTAAGAAACCATATCAATGCTTTTACAGTATTATTTTATAATCCTGCTTTTACTGTATGCACTTTACTTAACCTTAAGTATTGCAACTGTAGCGATTCATTTTTCTTGTATGAGAAAAAGAGACTGATCAATAAATAACATCTTTTATTGAACACGCCCATCTCTTCTTTCTCTACAAACTGGTGGAACTAAGTATGCACGTACTGGCTGAGTAAAATAGCTGTCTTTTGTTTTCACACGACTCTGGAGATATACTCTTGATTAGGGAGAGCAAAGTTGTCATGTTCTATGGTTGTCAGAAACTAAATCCCTTCTTGTCTATCCAGGGAGGTTAAACTCCTCCTCGCCTATTCGAGAAAGTTTCTAGTGAACTCTGAGCTAGCTGGCACACAAAACTTTAAGTCTAATATCGTCAGTAGAAGACCTAGTTAACCTCTGTCCTACGTCTATACTATTGAAGATGTTATTCCAATGCGCAGAGCCTATTGGGAATATAGGAACTACACTACACCCTTGCATTTGGAGGGTGGTTTAAAAGCTCCCTGTCCTACCCTTGGGACAGTTAAGTGAGGCAAATAATGCCCTCCAGACTCTGGGGCAAGATGGGAGGATGCTGACCATCACCGCCCTTTGGAAAGGTTGGGGAAAGATAAAAAAAAACTTCCACTACTAGGCAAGGTGGTGAAGGTGAATAATATTCCCATACTCCCTGCCACGGCAGGGTGAAGGGGCGAGGGGGGTCAAATACTACCCCTGCCATTCGGCAAAGTTGAGGGGGATAAATTATTAGCCCATCACTCTTGGGCAAGGCAGCAGAAATGAAAAAAAAACATGTTTGAAATGTAATTTCCTCTAATGCCTAATGAGATTTGCAATCAGTGGAAGAGATTAAAAAAAGACCCCCCCCCCTTACCTTGAACAAGGAGGTGACAGTACAAATTTACCCTGCTGTCGCTCTTGGCCAAGGTGGGTCTGGTTTACAGAAAGAGGGCTATGTGGCTTTACAATAAAATGACAATTTATTTTTAAATGCCCTTAGTTAGGGCTCGGGTGGGGGCAAAAATGTTCCCACCCATGGTCAAGACAGGGGTACCGGAAGGAGCAGCACATACCACTTTCACCATTAGATAAGTTATTGGTGGGAAACAAAAACATCCCACTCCATGCCCTTTGACAAACCGAAGGGAGCAAATAGACCCACTCTTCTGGAAGGAAGGGAGCAAGCAATTCCCCACATACTTGGTCTGTTGATAATATACTCTCGGGAGGGGGTGTTTCAACATCTTGGCAACACACTTGGACTTGCAGTGGATCTAGTTAAAGGCCTGACCATATTTGGGCCACACACCTGGTCTGACAGGGCTCAGGGTCTTTTGATGTGAGCCTGGGTAATCCTCCCAGTAACTACACGCTTAAACCTCCCCTTAGAAAGAACTTAGTACAGTTGAGTTCTGATGTCACAAAGCCTGCTGCCAGAGCCAGCAACAAAGGGGACAGGCAGGTCAGGACACAGAGCATAATTAAAGCAACGGTTTGTAAACCAAACCAAACATTGCTTTTCTTTCTTCAGCTATGTTTTTTTAGCTGTATAGTGACACGCAGACATGTTTTATACAATATCTAACAGCTTTTTTTATGTGTATTATTTTGCAATAGAGATTCTATTTTATACTTCATGTTTGTAAACATGCTCTCTCTTTTTAGAGCTACACATCAAGGAGTTAAGTGGGTTGTAGGAAAGGTGATGGTGTAATCTTGTATTATAAGAAATAAAGTACCCCCTGCCAATAAGGATATAACAAGTCAACTCTGACTCCCATAACATTATAAATGGACTCAGCATTCAGCCTCTTTCCTCTATGGTCTTGGAACTCCTTGGTGACTGGCAATATCCAAATAATGTACTACAGCGGTTCTTTATCCAATATATAATAGGCGTTTATCCCATATATAATAGGCGATTGTGATGCACCTAGTCACCTGTTATAACGAAATAACATAGCTGCTCGACTGTAATAAGTTTTTACAATTGAGTAATGAGTCACAATGCCGGCTGCCAGAGCCAACAGCCAAGGGGAAAGACAGGTCAGATCATAGTGCATACTAGAAGCACATGTTTAAAGAACAAAATGAAACATTACAGGGCATATTTACAATAGAATGGCAAAGTGTGGCATCAAGCAAACATTGCTAATGCAAAGCTCCGCCATTCTGAAAACGTAGGGATGCGCCATATTCTCAAGAATGCAGCCCACCTCTGCGTTTCCCCTAGAGCTGGCACCTAATCTAGCTGCCTAGCGTCAAAGCAGGCATCCTTGCACTACAGTGCAGGGGTGTCTGCGTTGGGGGAATGTTTATGTGCAGGAAGGTTTCCATTCCTGCACATAAACAATCCAGAATGCCGATTTGAAACTCCTATGTGTGCTGCGTTGTGCAGCACACATTGAAGTTACAAATCGCCAGTTGTTTAATGATAGTGTATGTGCAGGAAGGGACACCTTCCTGCATTTACACAATAAGTCATGGCAATATGCTGTTTCTATGTGTGCTGCACAATGCAGCACACATAGAAACAGCAAAAACTAGGGAAAATTCTTGTTTCGCCCATGTTAAGACTAAGTTTACCCTGATCTTAATTTTGGCACTGCCTCCTATTTACGCCACCATTGTAAATAAGGGGCAGCGTCAAAATCAATGGCTGTTGCCCACGAACGCCCACCACAACACCCATTGCCCGTAAAAGGGGACCTTATTTACAAGGCAGCATTAAGCCACATTAAGTGGCTTAACTCCGCCTTGTAAATAAGGCAAAGGATTATCGCCATGGGAATGTCACAAAAAGTGATGTTCCTGAACAATAGAGCTTGTAAATATTCCCTTACATTTCTTCCTTCCACTCTGTCTTTCTAGCAGTACATTGACAAGCAGAAAGGTTAGGGAATTATATAAAAATTAGCATCTTTCTTCATGTTTCTACACATTCTAAGCTACTTTACCTTTTTAAAAACTAGCTTGTATTAAACTGATTCGATTATCTTTTTTGTAACACATTTTTAATAGCATTTTTGATGTGTTTAATTTTGCACCAGAGCTTCTACTTTTAGTCTTCATGTTTGCAAACCTTCTCTCTATCATACTAAAAAGCTACACACCAAAGATTTAAATGGTTTATGGGAAAGGTGATTGTGTGACCCTGCATTAAAAAGGAATAAAGTTCCCCCTGTCGTACATGTTTAGGATATTGCATGTCAGCCTGGTGCTCTATAACATTATGACGAAAGTGAGCCTTCGGCCTCCTACCTCTATATCGTCATGAACCTCCTCGATGACCTGCAATATCTTTATAATGTATGCCAGGGCTTATTTTATCCCATGTGTAATTCTGAGGCTGATTTAACCGGTACTCATCATGTTGAACCAGAGTTTCTCACAGAGAATCTTGCTCACCTTTCCTGCGATTACCAAGTCCAAAGGAAGTAAAAGGGACCTTGTAATGTAGCCCTAATTTTATAACATGACTTCTTCGAGCTCCCTTGTTGCAATATCTCTGATTGCACAATTAGGGAGAATAGGATGTGTATTCATGGAAAGCCACTGACAAGGGAGGAGATGTGGCATCAGAAAAGACTGTTGTTTGATAACATCTAGGGGCCCTTGCGTAATTATCTGGCATCAAACATTGGACTTTGTAAAAGCTGGAAACAACATAAACCCTGAAATTTAGTCTGTGAATTGAACTGCTGTTTTCGGCTCCGACGTTCTGATTTCAGTATTTCTCTGAGATGCCTCTGATATTAAGCATGCCACTTGAGGTTTTTCTGTGACTGTCTATGAATTATGTATAAGGAATGATGATTTTTCCTGCATTGAGACCACAAAATCGCAATTTAATTAAAAACACAGAAGCATCAGATTAACTGGCTATTTAATCAAGGCTCTGACTGAGGGGAGATTTTAGCCCTCTTCACCGTACAAAGTGTTAACGTTTGAGTTCTTATTTAACTGTAGAAATACAGTCATCTAGAATTCCTTCTGTACATATTAAATGAAAGCCCTATAGGCACATACAGGTTCTCAATCATATGATTCTTGTCAAAATGGCATAATAAAACTTTTATAATGCCAGCAATGTCAAGTAATGTGTGACTTTGTCACGTATCCAATAAATACAATAATCTAGAACTCCTTCTATGCATATTAAAACCCTTATAGGCACATACAGGTTTTCAATCATATGATTCATGCAAAATTTGTCATAATGACACTTTTATAATGCTAGTCTTTTCAACTAATGTGTGACTTTGTCACATAGCTAATAAATACAGTAATCAATAACTCCTCTGCATATTAAATTAAAACACTTATGGGCACATACAGGTTCTCAATCATATGATTCGTGTAACGATGGCAAAATAACACTTTTATAATGCCAGTCTTGTCAAATAGTGTGTGCCTTTGTCACATATCCATTAAATACAGTAATCTATAACTCCTTCTGTGCATATTAAATGAAAGCCCTTATAGGCACATACATGTTCTCAATCATATGGTTCATGTAAAAATGTCATAATAACACATATATAATGCCAGTCTTTTCAAATAATGTGTGACTTTGTCACATAGCTAATAAATACAGTAATCTATGACTCCTTCTGTGCATATTAAATTAAAACCCTTATGGGCACATACATGTTCTCAATCATATGGTTCATGTAAAAATGTCATAATAACACTTGTATAATGCCAGTCATTTCAAATAATGTGTGACTTTGTCACATATCCAATAAAGACAGTAATCTATAACTCCTTCTGTGCATATTAAATTAAAACCCTTATGGGCACATATAGGTTCTCAAACATATGATTAATTTAAAAATGGCATAACACTTTTAAAATGCTAGCCTTGTGCAATAATGTATGACTATGTCACCTACTCAATGAGATACTTACCACTGCCTGTATAATCTTGCTATATGATACTGGAGCAAATGTGCTCTGGAGGGAACAGACTTGCTGCACATGCTGTGGCGATGCCCGCGGCTCCAGACGTACTGGCGGACTGTGCTAGCGATACTGGACAAATGCACGGCCATGCTGATACCACACACATGGGAGGCATGCATTGTAGGCCTGTATAAACGCTCAAAATTAAATAGGGTCCCCTCTCGTTTCTGGGACCTTGGCCTCCTCACGGCCAAACGACTGATCACAAAACACTGGAAGCGAGCTACCCCACCCCTGACAGAACACTGGCACACGTCCCTAGACAACTGGGCGAGAGCGGAAAGCACCACCCTCCATAATGAGGAAACAGCAGGTCTAAGACAGTTCCAAATAGCGGCACTATGGGATGGACTGCTAAGCTCCTTTCATAGGGAATGCCAACTAGCACAGAACCCCACGAATGAAGACCGCCCGGACGATGCCACCAATACGCCCCTTGCTGACGTCCCAAGCTGACCGACATGGTGATACCCCGCCCGACACTCCCCTCATACCAAAGGCCTGCCGCAGCTGACCCATTGTCCTCCCCAGAGCTACATTCACACCGATAGGCACTGTTCAATAGCGCCCGCACGCCCCTACTGCATCGATGCACCCTCAACTTGACGTACACACCACACTTCCATTTCAGATGACCATATTCCCCCTTTCCTTTTCCCCCTTTGTTTTTGTTTTTTCCTTCATTGTTTATCTAGGAATGTCATCTCCCCTGTTGCGCCAACACGGTTGGAACATTTGTGATGAATCATTGTCATGATGTATGAAGCGGAGAACTACTGCATTGTGTGACGCGCCCCGCGAACATGACAGACATCTCTGAGATGTAGTAATATGTATGTTGTAACATTCATGTTTTCATTCCTCCTGTGACTTCAATAAAGGATATTTAAACCAAAAAAAATGATACTGGAGCAAGTTTCAACACAAACATACAGGAAAGTCAATAATAAGCATTGATTTATCTAAGGGTATGTTGCATCTAACTACATTTTATCATGAACCATTCACATAATTTCAATATCAGATATGCATTTAATTATGATATCAAATGTATATTTTAATTATCATCAGAGTACACATAAATAATTAGTCAATTATTACAAACAAGATTCAGTGCCTACATAAATAATACTGCAATACTTTAACATATAGAAATAGACAATGCAAAGGAACTTTTTAAAAAAATATTTTGAGCAGAGCATATGGTTCATGATACATTATATACTAAAAATCAACAAGACAGCTTTTTAGCTAAAGCAGCTAATCTTATAGTCATTCAGGAAACAAAGTGCAAAGTGAAAATTTACCTTATTACATAGCAGCAATGAAAGAAAAGAGATTTCCTAATACGCCTAAAGCGCAAAATCAATAAAATGGTAACAAAATTAAGCCTACAATCATTCGCCATACGAAGTGCAAGGGAAAATTTATAATAAGCTAAAGTGCAAAGTGCAATTTATCTTATTATATAACAATGATGACTAAAAACTCCTACTATGCCTAAAGTGCAATGTCAATAAAGTGCTAGTGCCCGCTTATCGACAAATTCCTTCATAGCTGCCTACTTTTTTTAAGCACAAAAAAGTATAATTATAATAGCTCATCATGTAAATGCAAAATACAAAATTCTAACCAATACATGGACTAAAAAATGCTAATACAATTTGATGAAGATGCAAATGTCCCTTAGTAAAAAGCTGCTGCATTGGTCTACCACTTCCAGTATTATGATCTATCTTTAATCTTCTCTAATGCTTTAAAAAACTTCCAATTTATTTCAAATTGTTTAGAAGCTCCTACCCTCCTAGAGTAGGCTTCTTCAGATTTTCGAGTCCTTTTCATTTTATTAAACCATTTCAGCAGGGTAGGGGTTTCCCTAGATCTCCAATTTTGTAAAATTAGGGCGCAAGCTACCGAGTTGGAAATAGATATAAAAGCTTTTTCAGGTTCAGATTGCATTATTTCCCCTCTGCAAATTCGGAATAAGGCAGCATCAGCCTCAATCGGAATTCTCTTTCCGATTGCTTGCTCGATATCTAAAAAAACTGTCTCCCAGAAAATCCTTAAGCCTGTACATGAAAAAAAGGTGTAGTGCCACCCGCCTTCCTCATCTATTTGGCAACGAAAACACTTGTTTTCAACTCCTGGGAATCTTTTACTTAAGGTAGCCGGAGTTAGATAAGAGAGCCATCGCAATTGGAAGGCCATCCTTTTATAATTGGCAGCACGTAATGATTTACTCCCTAAATTACAGACAGACTCCCACTCCTTCCCAGACAGCCTACATCTGGTCTCCCAAGTTATTTTCTCCAGGAGATTGTTTATCACAGCGGTTTGTCCCGATTTATGAAACAACCTATACCAGTTTCCTATCCCTCTTATATTGGTCCCATGAAGGGCTACCACGAGGTGATTGGGGGAATCCAGCATACCACTAGTATTTTTTAACAAAGAAACAATTTGTAGATATTCAAGAAAGGTCGGCTTCCTATGCCTCTCCGCCCTTGCCAATACTTCCTGCCATGTAATCGGCCTATTTTGTATTATAAAATGCCTTAGCTCAGACAGTCCACAACCTTCCCAAATATTTATATGCCTTGATTGTAGCTGGAGACCGAGACTGGCACATTCTCTAATTTTTAAATACTGGAGAACTGACGAGCTCATCCTTTTATAAAAGGACTGGAGTCTGAAAAGATAATCTTTTAAAACTTTATACCGTGTTTTTTTTGGAAGTTTTGAAAAATACTGGAGTTAGTGACCCAATTTCTTTTTAGCATTTTATCTATAAAAAAGCTGTCTCTAGTAGAATTTGATCCTATCAAGCCAGACACTAAATCCAGAAAAGCAGCCTCATTTTATGTTCTTAAATGCGGCAATGCCAAATCCCCTTGCCTTATTGGTAACTGTAACACATTCAGTTAGACCCTTGGAGCTTTCTTACCCCAAATAAATTGCCTAAACAAGGTATCAATTTCCCTAAAATATGACTGATTTATTTTTATCGGAACATTAGAAAATAAGAAGATTATCAGCGAAAGTATGGACATTTTAATTAGTGATAATCTACACACTATCGATAAGGGGAGTAATGTCCATTGCTCCAACAGATTTTTGATCTTACTCTTCATTCTCAAATAATGTAATTCAAATAATTGATGAAACTGTGAAGATACATATATCCCGAGATACCTTATAGGGTCAGTTTTTATCGCTTGTGGTTTCAGACAAGTTGGAAAAGAATTCAGATCGGCATTAAGGGCAAGAACCTCTGTTTTGTTTGCATTAATTTTATACCCACCTAGGATCACTGAAATAATATCGAGGGACAGAATATCGACCAACAAAAATATCGTTGACAAAATATCGAGAGACAAAATATCAAGTTTCTATCTACAAACAGGTAAGTACAAAAATATCGAGTTAAAAATATCGTTTACAAAAATATAGTTGTAAAAAATATCGACTTTAATAAAAACAATGTTTAATTACATTAATATAAAAAATTAATTACTAAAATATACTTAACAATACTTAAAATAACTTTTAATAATGAAATAATTAATGAAAGTAAAAAAATAATATTTTTTAATCATATTTCTTAAAACATATATATATATAGTAACAAAATTTAATTAAATAATAGCCAATATTATTAACGTACAAATACAAAAGAGTAAAAATTACTATTCCCACTCCAGTGGGTGCAACAGTAGGGAAAGTGTTGGATAGCGTAGGGGTTAAAATTACTATTCCCACTCCAAAGAGTGCAACAGTGGATATATGACGTTACAACGCAACTTTTACAACGCACTACCATTACAACGTAAGTATTGGTAAGTATATAATAATTTTTTTTATTTAAATTATTTAAAATTAATTTAATATAATTTAATTTAATTTCATTTCATTAAATTAATTTAATGTAAATTTAATTTTACTTTATTTTTACACTGTACCCCTGTACCCCAAAAACCCAAAACTGACCCTGAACCCTACAAAAAACCCTTTACCCCAAAACTGACCCTGAACCCTAAAAATACCCCTTTACCCAAAAACTAAAAACTGACCCTGAACCCTAAAAATACCCCTTTACCCAAAAACTAAAAACTGACCCTGAACCCTAAAAATACCCATTTACCCAAAAACTAAAAACTGACCCTGCACCCTAAAAATACCCCTTTACCCAAAAACTAAAAACTGACCCTGAACCCTAAAAATACCCCTTTACCCAAAAACTAAAAACTGACCCTGAACCCTAAAAATACCCCTTTACCCAAAAACTAAAAACTGAACCTGAACCCTAAAAATACCCCTTTACCCAAAAACTAAAAATTGACCCTGAACCCTAAGTGTTCAGGGTCACCCCGCCCTGGGCGCCGCACCCAAACCGACGGACCACGCACGCAACCTGGGCTTCATCCTGGACTCCTCCCTCTCCATGACCAGACAAGTCAACGCCGTCTCCTCGTCATGCTTCAACATCCTGCGCATGCTACGTAAGATCTTCCGGTGGATCCCCACCGAGACGAGGAAGACGGTCACCCAAGCCCTCGTCACCAGCCGACTGGACTACGGGAACGCCCTCTACGCCGGAACCACGGCCAAACTCCAGAAGAGACTCCAGCGGATCCAGAACGCCTCGGCGAGACTCATCCTCGACATCCCCCGACGCAGCCACATCTCCGGACACCTGAGAGACCTGCACTGGCTCCCGATCAACAAGAGAATCACCTTCCGTCTCCTCACCCACGCGCACAAAGCCCTACACGACCAAGGCCCGAGCTACCTCAACAACCGGATCAACTTCTACACTCCCAAGCGCCTCCTCAGATCAACCAACCACGCCCTCGCCGCCGTCCCCCGCATCCGAAGAGAGACAACAGGAGGAAGGTCCTTCTCCTACCTGGCCGCCAAGACCTGGAACTCACTTCCCATCAATCTGCGCCTGACCCAAGACCACCTCTCCTTCAGGAAGAAGCTCAAGACTTGGCTGTTCGAGCAGTAGCGGCACCCCCCCCTCCCAGCGCCTTGAGACCCTACGGGTGAGTAGTGCGCTTTACAAATGACCTGATTGATTGATTGATTGAAAAATACCCCTTTACCCAAAAACTAAAAACTGACCCTGAACCCTAAAAATACCCCTTTACCCAAAAACCAAAAACTGACCCTGAACCCTAAAAATACCCCTTTAATTTAACATAATTAGCAATTAATCAATTAAATTAAATTAATTACCAATTACATTTTAATTAATTAACAAATATTTTTTAATTAACAATTAATTAAATATTACTACCAATTATTACATTTACATATTTAATTAATTATAATTAAATTACTTCCCACCCTATTCCCCTATAAACCCACAACCCGCTACAGGAAATAAATTATTTTAATTTACATAATTAGCAATTAATCAATTAAATTAAATTAATTACCAATTAAATTTTAAATTATTAACAAATATTATTTAATTACCAATTAATTAATTATTACTACCAATTAATACATTTACATATTTAATTAATTATAATTAAATTACTTCCCACCCTATTCCCCTATAAACCCACAACCCGCTACAGAATAAAATTACACAATAATTAAAAAAAAATCATTAATTAAAAATAATTATAACATAAAATGACACTTTTCACACATATTATAACATAAAAAAACACTATAAATAATTAAATATTATTTAAAAAATGATATTTTTTACTATCTAGATTATATACTTGGATATTTTCACTTTCTATATTATTTACAGTCGATATTACTTCACTTACCTTAAAAACGATATTTTGGCTGTCTATATTCTGTCCTGTCGATATTTTGTCCAAACGATATTTCAAACTCGATATTCTGTCCAAACGATATTTTGGAGTCGATATTATGTCTGTGCACCACCCACCTATTTTTTCAAACTCAGAAAACTCCCTCAAGACTCTTTCAAAATTCACTCTATCTGGAGTCAAATACAAAATGATGTCATCCGTAGATAATTTAAGTTTAGCCATATCGGTGATTGGATAGCAGCATTATTCCGTATCTTTAAAACCAAAGGTTCAATAAAAAAGGTAAAAGGTAAGGTCGAAAGTGGGCAACCCTGTATAGTCCTGCAATTTATTTTGATGGTTTCTGCACAGTTTGCATTTATTATAGTCTTGGCTGTAGCCCCCTGGTAGATATTACGCAACATATCCACCACTTGTGCAGGAAACCCAAACCGACCAAGGGTAACAAACAGAGTTCTCCAGTTCACTAGGTCAAAAGCTTTTTCCGCTTCGACTATCACAATGCTCGCCGGAATGGAGTTTGTGTTAATGTAATCCAGGGCATGTATTAAGAACTGGGTGTTAGCTGCCATTGATCTACCTGCTATAAAACCTGTTTGATCTCTATGTATTACCTCCTGGGCGGCCTTTAAAAAAAGCTCTGCCCATACCTTCATCAAAAGTTTATAGTCGGAATTCAAAAGACTGGTAGGCCTATATGAATTCACATCTTCCGGATTTTTATCTTTTTTAACATAAGAAACAATTATTGCTTCTTTAAACACAACCGGAACCGAGCCCCCCTCTCTAACAAAATTAAATAGATTTCTCAAAGGGATAGTGAGTTCCTGTAAGAAGACCTTATAATACTCGATGGGGACGCCATCCTGCCCGCAAGCTTTTGCCCCCGGCTGTTGTTTTAATAGCTGCTAAAATTTCACTAATCTCCACTTCCCTTTCCAATTTGCCAATCTGATTCTCCGAAAGTTTTGGAACATTCGTATTTATAAAATATTCCTGGATTAACTCCTCCTCCACTAAATACTTGGTAGAATACAACCGGCGAAAATGATCCATGAAAGTTTGAGAGATATCGCTACTATCAACTACTTCTGAGCCAGTCAGAGGATCTAAGATATTCAATATTATAGCGGATTCTTGCTTTTTCCTGGTGGAATTTGTCAAGAGTTTTCCAATTAACTGACTTTCCTCATAGACCCTCTGTTGAAATAGTTGCTAATTACAGACTTCTTCTAAGATAAAAAAAAACCTTCAACGCTGTTCTTGCCTGTTCGTATTTATTTGGGAGAAACTGGAGTTGGAAAGCATATTCCTGATCCACTTCTGATTGTAATTGAGCTATCTTACCCCTTCTTGTGCAGGACTGGGCCACTGTATAAGCTATTATCTGTCCACGGGCTGCTGTCTTAAACCCTCCCCAGACAGAGAATGGGGTAGCGGTATTCTCATTAATATGGAAATATTCCAGAATCCATTCTCTAAATCCTTTAACCCACTCCTCGTTTTGCAAAGAGAGAAGATCCAGCTGCCACCTGAGACGTTCCCTTCTTTCTCCCCCGAGTATAATCCCCTTGTGTATCATTTTCCAACTCCACATATGCATGATCTGAACAAGGATTACATCCTATACCAACATCTTGAATCTGAAGGGATCTGGAGTTAAGAAAAAAGTCTATTTGAGACGCCGTTCGAAAACGGTGCGAATAGCAAGTATAAAATTCCTTATCTGGATTCACTTCCCTCCATGAATCCACCAATTGGTATTCTTGTATAATAGCTCCCAGTATTTTTTTTGTGTTTGGCTTTAGTTGTTTTATATTTTTATTTGAGGTATCCTTTCTAATGTCCTGTATAAAATTAAAATCCCCACCAAATATCACCTGCCCAGAAGCTCCTATCAATAAATCGTAGATTTGTGCTAAGGGTCCTGTATCATCTGAAATAGGACCTTAGTAGTTTATAAAATTTAACGTCTTCCCCTGTAACTTGGTTACCACCCATATCCACCTCCCATGTGTATCCCTATGTACTTCTAAAATTTCCCAGGAAAGTTTACTTGCAAATTAAATTGCTACACCTCTGACTGCAAGACCAGAAGATGCAAAAAACACTTTTGAAAAAACTTTGGGTACAAAAAGTTTTGGAGAATTAGATTTCAGA
This sequence comes from Lissotriton helveticus, assembly GCF_964261635.1. Classification (NCBI taxonomy): domain Eukaryota; kingdom Metazoa; phylum Chordata; class Amphibia; order Caudata; family Salamandridae; genus Lissotriton; species Lissotriton helveticus. The sequence continues at coordinate 796,265,183 of NC_136072.1, forward strand.
TGTGCCTCCTGCAGAAACAGAACTTGGGGATTTAATGAAGACAGCCATCTAATAAGAGCGCCATACTTCTTCTTATTTAATATTCCATTTACATTGGCTGACAGGATCTTACATTTACTAGTTTCCATAATAAACTATTCCTAGTATATTTTTCCAGCCTTCTTGAACCTTCTGCTCCTGCTCTTTTCTCTGCTGTGCAACCTCCCCTCCCACCCAAAAAAAGAACAACTAACCACCCCCCCCGAGATGTGGAAAAACCCCTAACGGCCACACTATCCACATTCCGACCCTCCCATCTAACCTAATGGGTGTCATGAAATTAAACCCTGAGTGTCCCCACGAATCCCAGGACCCTCCCAGAAATGTATCACCATTATTCAGTTAACTACCTGGCTGACTTGGCATATATCAAGGAAAAAAAGAAACAAATGGTTTACCAAAATGTAAATCTGACCGGCAATTCCTCACCATATAATGGGTCTAATTAATCAAGAATAGTATCCCCGCCGGGCTATATAGCCCCAGCAGTATCATAGAACTCTAAAAGGGCCTCCAGCCCAACTTGCATGGGAGGGAGAGATATTGCCATTAGCCCATCTATCCGTATGTAATTATTCAAGTACTAGACCCTGCTGAGATCTCCTTTAGAAGGGCTTGTGCTTCTTCTAAATCTGAAAACATGAAAAATTTCCCTTTCACTAAAACTCTGAGTTTTGACTGCTGAGCAATTGATGCTTGTGCACCATGAGCTTTAAATAAATGAAGAATTTAACACATTATTTTCTCCTCCGTGCAGCAGCGGCAGTCATGTTCGAGAATATGCTGCATTTACTAGTCTCTGTCACAGGAAATTGTCTCTGCTGGAACACTTTTGACAGGATACTCTCCTTGATCCTGAAATCTGCAAAATTCAGCAGGATAGTTCTAGGAATGGTAGAGTTAGGGAAGCGTTGTGCAGGAACTCGGTGCGCTCTTGTAATTGTAAGGTCGCCCTCAACTTCCGTGAGTACATTCTGTTTAATGAATGAGTTCACCCACTGGATAGGTTGGGTTCCTTCTATACCTTCGGGGACCACTACAATCCTGAGGTTTGACCTACGAAAATGATTCTCAAGTTCCTCCAATTTGGCCTCAAGAGAGTTTTTCTTTTTTGCCGCCTCCTTAGCTTCTCCCACAACCATGTTCATTTGATCCTCCAGTACAGAGATTCTAGCTTCAGCCTCCTGTAATCTAATCGTGAACCCAGTCATTGTCTCTTCAATTGTCCCCAATCTCGAATGCAAGGCAGCAATCTCTATTTGCTGTGCTTTTTTCATTTCCCGTATTTCTTCTAAAATTAAATTCAGCATATCTCTAATGTCTAGCTGATTCGTCGCCTTGGTCTCCGAGCTTTGGCAGGAATTACTGAACAAGATGTCAGTGTCCACACTCGAACTTCCCGCCTTAGGATCTATCTGCACCAATGGAATCAAAGGGACCAGTGGAACCTCTGATAGCACTTCTCTTGAGCTCTTACTTGAGATTGCGACTGTAGACAGAAGATGGGGCTGTAATGGCACTGGATTTACCGGAGTCTTGATCGCTATCTCACAACTTTTATCAAGTGCATCCTGAAAAAGAGAGGGATCTAACCTAGATATTTCATTCTCTGCTGCGCTCAGGTTAGTTGAAAGTGAGAGGGGTGCTGCCGAGGCTCGTACTTGAGCTTGTATTTGTACTTGAGTTAGGTCCGGCTGTTGCTGCTGGGACCCCAATCAGCACATTTCAGCAGTTTGTTGCGTTGTTCCTGAGTCTCCCGAGTCTCTAGGAGCTCTCAGTTCAGTTGCGACCCCCCCTATGTCTGCCAAAGAGGGATTGGATAGTTTGGAGGCTGAGCCCAAAGTTAAAGAGGAGGATTGTGGCTGTGAAGATTTTGGGGATAGTTCTCTTTATAAACAATGAAAATTCCTTTATTTCTTTTGTGCCATTCCTCGGGCCTTCTCGGACCAGACTTGTTAATACCACCACAGCTTCTTGTGGTTCTGATGCAGCCGTAGCCTGATTGGCCTCTGATTCCACTAGATCAAGCTGTTCCCCACATTGTAAGGGAACAGAGGAGGCTGGGGTGGGGGGAGCTCATCTCTTGAGCTTTCCAGGGTGGTGTCAAGACCTGGAGAGGTGGAATTATTACCCCCATCCTTTTCCTTGGCAGCCCGAAGTGCAGCTTTCTTTGCCAAGGCTTGGCGAGTTTTTGCCTTAAGGCGGGCTGCAATATCAGCTTTGCTGGGCTTGCTGACAGAATTGCCATCTTTCTGTGCTTTGCCCATTCCCTCACTCCTTAATATGCCAGCAGTTAGATGTTCTTGAACTCCCCCCCAAGTGTCTTTATTTTCTTCACTTTACTTAAATTTCACCAATATAGCTCCGAGTCCTTAATCCTTAATCCTGCTCAGACCTCCTTGCCTCCTCACCTCCTTTTGCCACCTCACATCCAAGTTCGGGTTTCCGTTTTTTTCCCCTTACCGCTGTGTGCTTCAGTCCTGAAATATTTGCTGAAAGATTTGCCGCTTTCGTCTTTTCGATCTTGCAGTCTTGCAGACGTCCATCAGGGGGAGCAAACGGACCTCGTCCAGTCCGCAATCAAGCCAAACCCAGCCTATCGTGTAGCCTGCACCATGCTGCCCGCTCTACTTGAGAGGCACGGAATCCCCTACCGCTCCTCCTCTGCACCGGAGCCAGCAACAGGCAGTCCAAGCGTGCAAGTGTTCTGAAGACCGTCGCCCGCCAGAGAACCGAGAACGAACCTCGGCAGACACCAGCGTACTCCCCGCATGAATCCGCACGAGTCCTCAGGCAGCTCACATCAGAGAGGACACGCCATGCTTGCCGACCAGGTAGATGCCATCATTACCCCCTCATGGGTCCTCCCCGTCCCAGTCCTTACAACGTGAGGCAGTCCTGCCTCCACCCAGCCAATCACAACGCCCGTATTCAAAGGTTACATAAGCCCCTCCCACCTACCGCCATGCCTGTTTTTTTTCTGCTCCGACGGCGGTCGGAACGCTGGTGCTCTCGGTTCCTGTTTCTGTTTCTGTTTTTCTTCAGGACGGTGCCGTGAGTGTTTCAATTGCAGTTTTATGCTTCTGCATTATTTTACTGTGTGAATTTCACAGGAGTATTTCATTTGCAGTTTTTTACTTCTGCATTGTTTCCTGTGTGTTTTTCTCTCTGCGCAGCCGCTCCGGTCCCCCGGTCAGCCGCGATCCTGTTCTGGGGTCAGGGACTCTCCCCGTTCATGTGCTGGGGCGGGGAGTTTTCGTGGTGTCCTGGCCCCGGGTCGTTCCGGCGCTGTTGTTCTAGTGCAGCGTCCGCCCCCCACGGTCATGGTCTTTTGACCTGGGGCTGTGGGTGGAGACTACAGGGCTGCCCTTGTATTTTTCTTTCATTTCACCGGTCTCACATTGTGTGATTTGGTGATTGGGGGCAGTGTTGCTTGGAGGTTGCTGGGCACTTCCTTTGTTGTGTTGTGAGTTCCTATTTGGTTCGATTGCTGGGGTTCGCTCACCATGTGTGAAGGGTCATCTTCACCTGTGCCTGCCTGGGCTGTTTCCATGCGGCATAGTTTCCTGGTTCTGCAGGTGAATGACATTTTTGCAGATTCTGGGGCTGCGCTGAATACTGTGAAGGGCTACTGGTGTTCACGGGACCTGCCTATGCTGTCCAATTACCTGGGTTGATAAAGTTTCAATCTGTGCTTTTACGCAGTTGTTGGTATTGGCTGCGCAGTCTGCACTGCCAGGGCCTGCGGTGCGTTGTCCTGAGGATAGGTCTTTATTAGGGTGATGCTGGGTTGTGGCCCTAGATCCCTGGATGATGTGGGGTTTTTCCGCACAGTTTGTTTCCTCTGTGGTGGTTGACCTTTTCCTTCCATGTTGTCCTGTTGGATATCCTGTCTGATGCATGGCTTGCGGCAGATACGCAGGGTTTTCCGCGTTTTCTGGGATGGCGGTTTCGCCTGGCGGACTTTGTCTCTCACTTTCCTGCATTTCCATGTGTTGCTTCTTCTTTTGGGGTGCGGGCTAGCTCTTGTTCGGCCTGTACTTCACTGTTCCTCCTCATGGGATGTGTGGAGTTCGGCTGTTTACGGGCCTTCCTTCCTGTCTTGGCTTGATGGGTTGAGTCTTCTCCTTCGGCTGACGTGGCACTGGTGTCTTGGTCCACTATCTGTTTTTCTGTGGCTCCTTGGGTTTTTGGCTCCCTCTACTGACAGTCTGTGTGGTGGTGCTCTGTCTTCCTCTCGGCCTTTTTTCGTGGTCGGGGGGGGGGAGGCTCTGTTCCGTTTGGTTCCCGGCCTCTGTTGCGCCTACGGCTGCCCCTGGGTGTTGGTCGTCCGGGGCTTTGGGTATTGTTGTGCCCTGGGAGGGGGTCTCTGTGACCTGGTGGTTGCGGTTGCATCTCTTTTTCTTTGGGTCTGTGTCCCACTCCTGGTGTTCATCTGGCAGTGGGTTCCCTGTCTCCGTTGCTGTTTTTGTTACGGTTTTGGGGGCTTGGATCCGTTGTTCCTGGCTTGTTGGTCTGGGCTGCTTTTCGACTGGTGGGTCCTGTCAGTCTTCGCTCTTGGTTTCCGGATTCCTTTCCGGGCCGTCCCCCTTTTTGGGCTGTTTTCACAGTTGCTCCGTTGTCCTTTGTCCCGTGTTGCATTTACCTCCTTCTTTGAGCGTCGGTCTGTTTTTGTCTCTGGGCGCTGTTGTGCTGGTTCCGATGGCAGAGCGGGGCCAAGGTTCCTCTTCCTCTTTGTTCCTGGTCCTGGCGCCCGCTGGTTCCTTTCTGCACGGTTCTGGGTCTCGGGGGTTTTATACCATTTGGTGCCGCTGGTCGGTTGTGGTTCCTTGGGTTTGCCGGTTTTTCCTGTCCTTGGTGTTTCTTCTGATTGGCTCCTTGGGTCCTTTTCCATGAAGGTTACTTGGCTCTGGTCTCTCTCTCCCCTGTTCTGGTTCCTACTTTCGCCTGGTGGCTTTGCTCTCCCGACCTGGTGTTTGGGGTGCGTTTTCAGCTCCCTTCTCTCCTCTTGTTGTCCTTGGACGCCTGTCCTTGGGGTTGGGCACCACGTTGGGGTCCTTGGTGGCTGCCGAGTTTTTTGATTCATGCTGGCCTTCCTGTGGCTCTTTGCTGCTTGGGCCTTCTTGGGGGACCTGTTGCATGTCTCTGTTCCTGCTGGCTTCCATGTGTTGTTCCCACGACGCTATGGCTCATTGGTGTGTCTTGTGCCTTTGGTGGCTTGGGCTCCCGCAGCTCTCTCTGGGCCGTGTCCCCTCTGTGGGCTTTGAGTTTGTGTTCGGGACCATCTGCGTTTTCGTTCGTAGACGCTGCTTGGGAAGTTTCCTCCTGTCCTCTGTTTTGTGCCATCTGGTGCTCGCTTCGGCGGCGCATTTTCTTTGTTTGGTTTGATTTGGTGTGGATTTGCATGACCCCTGCACATTGCCTTGGCCTTCAGGCTTTCTGTGTGCCTTCCCTCCTATTTTCTCCTCCTGCATAGTCGGGGGATGTAAGGGGTGTGTGTAGGTGTCTGTATCATTGGCCTCGCTGTCTTTGATTTCCGCTCCTGCTGCTGCTGGCGGTGGTCGGGTTTGGCCGGACTTCATTGACTCCGGCTCCGCTTTTTGGTCCACAGCTGGTTTTTGCCCTGATGTCACTTGCTTCTAACGGCCTGGCTGTTGTGCGGCTGTGGTTGGTGTGGAGAAGTGTGGCTCAAGTGGAGAAGTGTGGCGCAACGGTTAGAGACCAGGGTTCAATTCCCTACGCGGCCGGGTGCAGGACCAATGTCAGCGGGCCTGATAAATCTCGCCTCGGTGCCACTCTAACCATGGGGTCCCACGCTGCAACTCTGGGCAATAGCTTGCTTAATCTCCACTCCGGCCCCACCACAGCCGGGGATGCCTGGCTTCACCTTGGGGATGCCCAGTAAAGGGACCATCTCACAGGGAAAAGCCAGGACGGGTTTCCCAGTGGTACAGCGCTGGACGCTCTAGGGTAACCACGCTCTCTATAAATCCAACATTCATTCATTCATTCATTCATTGGAGTCTTTGGGCTGTTCCTCTGTGGTGGCTCGTGGCATCCTGTTGTCACGTCTCAGTGGGCGGCGTTTCGTGCTTGTCGGGGTCCTGGTGCCTCCTTGGTGGTTTTTGCCCCTTTGGTGAGTCGGTTTCTTCTAAGCTTTCGGCTTCGTCGGCCGGTCTCTCCTGTACTCGTGCCTTCTTGGGTTTTTGCCTGCTGTTTGGGGGGGGTCTGATGTTGCCCCCTTTTGAGCTCTTGCTGGTAGCTGACTTGTTCTGGTTGTCTGCTACGGTGGCTTTTTTGCTGGCCATCACCTCTGCTCGTCGGTTGGGTGTGTTGGGTGCTTTGCTCGTTTCTTTTCCCTATTGGGAGTTCCTGCCTGATTGGGTTGGTTTGTGGCTTGTTCCGGCCTTTCTGCCTGTGGTTTCTTCCGTTTCCTTTGGCAGCTGGAGGTGATTCTTCCTGATCTGATTTGCCTGCTGGGGGGGTCCCTTGTTCCCCCTTCCTTGGTGGTGTGCTGGACTCTCCGGTTTTTCCCACCTTCGTTCCCTGGTGTTTTTCCGTTTTCTCCTGCCCTGTTTGTCTCCTGTGGAGGTGTGGCTTGGGGGATTTGGGTTTCCGGTTCTGAGGTTGGTCGGTGGGTGCGTTTGGCGGTCTGCCTGCCTTTTCGGTCCTTTGGGTCTGCCTCCTCCGTCTCTGGTGCTGGGTCGTTTGACACGTTCTGTGCCTGCTTCCTGGGCTGGGGCGGCGGGGGGTTTCTATCTGGGAGTTTGTTGGGCGACCACCTGCTGTCCCGTCTCGTATTTGTGCTACCTTCTTGGCTTGTTGTTTTACATGCCTCTGCTGGCTGTTTTTCTGTTATATTTAACAACAAGGGGTGGTGATGGACAGAGTTTCTGAATTAAGCAGAATACTCTCACCCAGTCAAGAGATCAGGGCTAGATCCAACACCGTTTTTTAGCTCACTGCACCATCCCAGTTCAGAACCTGGCTATATGCAAATTAGTCTGTTCCTGTCCCAGTGCATGATGGGAACAGGGCAAACCAAACTACCAAGCCAATTCTTACACTGGGAAGGAAACAAGCTTCCGGGGACCGGTTTCTGGCATTTCAGCCGTCGTCGGCCCGGCTTGCTTGAATCCTGATGGTGCAATGAGCAAGGGACTCACATCTGAGTATACCCTTCCACGCTTAGGGTGGACAAAATATTTAACAACAAGGGGTGGTGATGGACAGAGTTTCTGAATTAAGCAGAATACTCTCACCCAGTCAAGAGATCAGGGCTAGATCCAACACCGTTTTTTAGCTCACTGCACCATCCCAGTTCAGAACCTGGCTATATGCAAATTAGTCTGTTCCTGTCCCAGTGCATGATGGGAACAGGGCAAACCAAACTACCAAGCCAATTCTTACACTGGGAAGCAAACAAGCTTCCGGGGACCGGTTTCTGGCATTTCAGCCGTCGTCGGCCCGGCTTGCTTGACACGTTCTGTGCCTGCTTCCTGGGCTGGGGCGGCGGGGGTTTTCTATCTGGGAGTTTGTTGGGCGACCACCTGCTGTCCCGTCTCGTATTTGTGCTACCTTCTTGGCTTGTTGTTTTACATGCCTCTGCTGGCTGTTTTTCTGTTGGCGTGTTGGACGTTGCTGTTCATTGATCTTTACAGATTTGTGCTTTGCATGGATTCCTGGTGTCCTGCGTTTTTTGTTGGTTCTCTGCTTGTGAGTTCCTCATGTTGTAAGGACTGGGACGGGGAGGACCCATGAGGGGGTAATGTCTTATTACTTACAGGTAATCTTCATTACCCCGATTAGGGTCGTCCCCGTCCCAGTCCTGTACCCTCCCGCCCTCCCGCTGTGTTTGTGTCGGAGTCTTGTTGATAACAGGCATGGCGGTAGGTGGGAGGGACTTATGTAACCTTTGAATACTGGCGTTGTGATTGGCTGGGTGGAGGCAGGAATGCTTCACGTTGTAAGGACTGGGACGGGGAGGACCCTAATCAGGGTAATGAAGATTACCGGTAAGTAATAAGACATTACTGGGGGCAGGATCATGGGTCACCTGTGCCTACACGGAGGCGTGGTACTCCGTAGCCATCCCCTTAATAGATACTTAGTAACTTGTATTATATGACACAATAGTTATACTAAAGTCTTGAATCGTTTTTAGCACTTTCAGTCATTTGTAGTACCAATGTGGTTTTCAGATACCGACTTAATTAAATCAGTTCTGTATATGTCGTGCAAGTTAATGAAGTACTGTATTAATAATCTATCCTGCATAGATGAGCAAAAATAACAGAAATAAGGCCCTTCGCTTAATGAAACTTCGTAACGCAGGTTTTAATTGTTGTGGCAGTCTGTTATCTAATCTAATGACTGTATTTATAAAAATGTGAATATCCTAAATGCATATTGGCTTCTCTAACGTTCTTAGTGACAGCAACAACTGAGAACAGACAAAAAGAAATCCGGTTTTAAATCGGTTTTGTTGAACAGTTATAAATGAACATTAGAAAACCGAAATTAGTTGTTAAAAATGTTGGGTTAACCAGCGATAACATGGGATTAGAAAAAACGAAATTAAATTGTAATAAATAGGCTGGGTTTGATTAGTTAAACAGGGACTGGAAAAATAAAATAATGTTTTAAATAGACTTGGTTGACCAGTTATAACTGGGAATTCGAAGAAAAATTTCTGTACATAGGATGCATTGACCATCTCCAAATGGGGACTAGGATTAATATATATCATATTTTGAGAGTTTTAACACTCCTGCTGTATACCTTCACTCTGGGAAAATTATTGGGATTTTATAAAAATGAGGCGGAGATTCCCTGACCCAAGAAAGTCATGAAGTTGCTTCTGTGTGGATTTTTATAGTGCAGTTCAAAGTGAGCTTTACCTAAAATATCATACTTGTATTGGCAGTGGCGGCTGCCACCAACCTAAAGTGGTAGGGCAGCACAGGGGATTGGGTGGGGAGGAAAAAAAATAAAAGAAAGTGAATTAGTTGCTGCTCCCACTTCCTCTGCACAGCCCCCCACCCCCCCAATCCAGACGCTGCTCTCATGCTATGAGAGCAGCACTGTGATTGGCCTAGCGGGCTGGTCTGACGCTTGCTCAGGTACAGGGAGTCTGTGCCAATTCTCCACCCATCTGTAGAATACAGCTGGACTGAAGAAATCTAAGTGTGCATGTCTGTTTGGCTGGCCTAAGACGGCCGGACAAACCGACATGTACACTTACTGCGCCCCCACCACTCCTCCTCCCTGCAGTGGCCCTGCCCTGTCCCGGCCTAGACTCATTGACTTTGCGGCTCAGAGTAAAGTGATAAATAAAATGATAATAACACTGTATTATTATCATTTTATTTATCAGCTGTCTCTGAGGAGTCGGGCGACACTCCTTCGCCATTATGGAGGAGCAACCACTGTCTATCCGCCCTTAATGTTGAAATGTTATTTTAAAAGTGAAGCATTTGCTGGACAGTGATTTATTAAAAACGGTGATTTGCTGAGTTCTGAGTGTCTATCACTCATTACCTCCTTGTGTAAGCCCTGGGCTGCTCTGTTTTGCTATTTCTAGGGTCAGGTGCTAAAGAGGTGCAATTGATATTCAGTCCAATAGTAAGGTGATTCTAGGACACCAAGTGTTACAACTGATGCCCGGTAACCCCTGATTTACCTTAAGTCAAAGGATTTCATTGCTATATCAGCAAAGGCAGCTGCTACCTAATGGCAGTGAGGGTAGAGGGGGGCAATGAAGAAGGAATAAAAAAGAACATTTCAAAATCACTTACCTTCAGGCCTGTGGCTGCCTCTCGGTCCTCTTCAGCTCTTCAGTCGACTGCAGGATTCTAGAGTCAGGAAGCACACAGGCTCCCCTAGCCAATCACGACGCAGGGTTACAGCAGCGTTGTAATTGGTATGATCGCCGTGGTTCAATGCTCAGAGCGGAACTGGGAGGCTGTTCATGTTCTCCACCCAGGCTGTACAATACAGCTGGTGGAGAACATGCAAAGTGCGCATGACTGCTTGGCAGAGAGAAGACAGCCGGCTAAACGTTATGTGTCGCACTTAAGATAGTGCTCACTACTCCTCCCCCTGCTCCTCTGACACAGCCCGGCCATGCCCCGCCCCTAACCATCTGACCCATGAGGAAAAAATTAAATGACAATAACAAAGCGTCATTATCATTTTATTTTTCCTTTTTGACCTGATCACAGAGCAGTGGGGCAAAGGAGCCGTCACCGTATCAGTTCACCACAACCCAAGCAATGGATTTATGATTCTAAGTATTCAATAGGTCCATACTGCGCATACATAATCAGTCTTCTTTGAAACTAGTGACAAGCTGGTTTCTACCTTACGTTTAAATAGTTCTTGTGAGTAGAAGTTTCCACTGGGGCATTTTATCATTTAATTATATCTCAAACTCACCTGGAGAAATTGAACCATCATGTTGTCCAAAGAGACTCACGGTTTGTCGAGTACACTGGGGGAAGACTATAACAGCAGCTACAAACTGTCAAAGAGGGTCAGAGTGGCACAGTGATTACACCATCCAAGGACTTCTGTCCCTACAGACTGCTTCAAACTTGTTGGTCGAACTTTCCTGTCTAAAGAAGAGAATATGAAGGGTGCTTTGAGTCTGAAAAGCAAGGTGGAGATGCACAGCTTTCTCGAGCTTGTAAACTGCAGTTGCCTTATCAGAGACCTAGCCATGATCATGCAGTCCCTCTAGGGTTTCACCACAGAACTCACTGCATGGATCTGGATGCAAGAACACCAGCATGATAAAAGAACCAGCTTGCATAGGACTTCAGTCTGCAGTGATCGCTGAACAAGGGATCAACAACATTGTATTCACTCCAGTTGCACTGCATCTTTGGGTGAAAGGGCTGTCGAAGCAGAGTTCCACTCTAGGGGCTCCTACACACCCACCATAGGCCCTCTAACCTACAACCACTCTTTGACGAAAGGCCACACATGATTGTCCATGTCAATGGCACAGCAATGAAAGATGACCAGCGGAGTACAGGAAATGTCTTATTATTTAAAGAGCACAATACCTGCCGATAGTGCTGGCTGTTTCCATTTGCGATGTCGATGACCAATATGTACTCTGGCCAAAGAGAGGAGGCGGTGCGCAGGGCTGGACTGGCTACCGGGCAGTTAGAAATGCTGCCGAGCTGGTGCCCGATTTTACAGCAGTGGAGGCTGATTTCGTCCCTGGAGACCTGCGTGTGCTGCGAAATACTGAAAGCAAAACGAATTTCGTTTAGCTCACGCAGGTCCCCATTAACGAAATCACCCCCCAGCTCAGTAGCATTCCTAACTGCCCGGTAGCCAGTCCGGCCCTGGCGGTGCCTCACACATGACTAGTAGTCATAGTGGGTCACACATGACTAGCACTAATGAACACAGGATAATTGCAGTAGTATCTGTTATGCTATGTTACAGATATTTGATAAAGCGTGACGTTCACCTTAGAGGTATCTTGGTGCTATGAAATCCGCAGCAATTTCAGGTATAGTGGCACAGCAGCCCTACCACCAGGAAATGGGTGAGGAGCCAAGCATGTGATGGTACTGAGTAGGCACTGTGGGGATAGAAGTCTCCATTAGTTGCAGTGGGATGCTGTGTGGACAGGTGCAAGATAAGCTGTATAACTCTTTATGTAGCTCCTCTTCCAACAGCCATCTTATACCTTTATTTGTTGTTTTTAGCACTTATATAGTGACATAGGTTCCAATGCAGCCAGGTACCTGAGGGTCTCATTTATGAAAACTGTTGCATAGTTGGGGAAAAACAGTGATGTAACACTTTTCATAGTTCTATCCTTGTGACATCATGGATGTGCTGTATTTACACTGCGGTGCTCCATGTCACAAGGATTGCCCAGATACGTCAGGAATCCTGATGTATCTGGTGGCGCAGTAATGATGCATTGCTGTATTGTGTCGGTAAACTGCCATAACTCCAGCAATGTGTCATTACACATGGGGAGAGTCCCATGTAAAAGGCCCTGCGTCACTCCTTATGTCAGCTTGAAGCAGGCGTAAGGATTATGACGGAGTCAAGTTGTCGGAGTTGTTCCTTGACAAAGGCCAACAATACAACAACTTTTTGCAGAGCAATCTTTTCAGCAAATCCTCTAGATAGTAAATCCCACAATTGAACCAGGTACCACCGCATCCCCATTATGGACAAGTACACCTCATCATCGTGAAAAAAGTGAAGCTTTTCAAACTCAATCTCAAGGTATATAATTCTGTTTATACGTTTGTCCCTGTCAAAAATCCTCATCTGTATTTACCTTCATTCTGGTCTAATCAATAGATGTAGGCTCCCTTGCTCCACAGCATTCCCTTTAATAAGGAACCTACCCAACCATAGGCTCCGCAGAACAACCAGCAACAATAAATATTAAAACAAGAAATAACAGCAATAACAAATCTGGGTGCACAAAGGGGCATATTTAAAAGCCCTGTGCACCGCTTGAACATCAATTTTTGTGATGTTCCGGTGGCACACAGGGCTTGCCATATCTACAAGGCCACCTAAAGCCACCCTATGTGGCTTTTCCTGGCCTTGTCGATATGGAGTAAGGCAAAGCAGCGCACATCGCTGCCTTGCCTTACTCTGCGGCAAAGAGGCGTTCCATTGGTGTTACTGTGGGTGTTCCCAGGCAACAACCATGGACTTTGATGCTGCTCCAGATTTACAATATCTCGTAAACCTGGGGCAGCACCAAAACATTGCGCCTCACTAGAGCAGGAGTAATGAGGAGAAATGTTTATATTTGTCCTGGTTCTTTTCTGTGTCTACATGTGCTGCCTTCGGCAACACACATGGAATGAGGAAAACACCTCTCATGATTGTTTTTGTTCAGGAAAGTTTCACTTCTTGCACAAAAACAATTCTGCCAACAACACAGACACCCTGTGCACCACGATGCAAGGGTGCCTGCGTTGACGCTCAGCTGCAAATTCTGCACCGGAGCAGGCAGAAAGGATAGTAATGCACGGGATCTTGTAAATGCGGTGCATTCCTGCCCTTTCAAATTGGTATAGCAAATTGACTTGCGGCACTGCCCTACTCGGATTTTTTGTAAATATGCCCTATAGTGTTTATAACAATCTACTCTCCATCTCCCTAAACTCCTTATCCTCTCCTCCTAACAACCCCTACTGCTTCTGCCACTGTGCCAATCCTCAATAAATAAGTACCACATTTCCCAGCGCCAAGTTTAATAACCTCAGAACGTTTTGCTACACCATAAGCAGCTGAGAACTGGAAAGTTTTAACAATTTTCATATCTAAAAACTCCTTCCCTCCACCTTAAACCACAGTGAACATCACCTTGCCACCAATTCACTGAGCGTAAACTCACCACCAGTTAACACCTTAATAACACCAACCTACCTTTCCCCTGCTGGTCCCTTTTTGATTTCCTTGCTCAAATGTCCACTCTCTCACTTATTTCCACCACTTCATCTAGCACAGATCTCCCCCTTTTCCAACTCCCATTGATTCAGGCACTCTAAATGCCACGAAAATCAAGTTATTGCCTAAGAAAATAGGACTACTTCCTTATTGTCTCTACATATGTTGCAAAAGACTGGCAAAACCCGACACAGAGAGGCCAGTGTTATTGGCCCCTTTACCATCTACCCTTCATCCCCCTCACTCACCCCCACCCCTCTCCAATCCTCCTACCCATTTCCCCAGCAGACTGCATGCAGCCCCACAGCAGCTTACCATGAAATGTGTTCGCTGTCAGCTTATCCGCTATTGTGATCATCGACGAACCTTTTTCAGCCATAAACATAATGAAATGAATCATATAATTTCTGAGATGCACACTGCAAATAGTGTCTAAAGTACTCCTGTGGGTTATTGATGCCATTCTACCCAAGCCATCTAGTAGGGTTTTTTATTGACATTGCAAAAGAAACTTCATCAACTCAATCATTCTCCTCTTATTCTCCATTGCTCCTCTGGTAGTGCTGTATCGTCCGAATCTGCTGTTTGCGCAAAACCACAGAATCTCTTCCACTGTGAGCAAGAAAATGCTTTGCCCTTGCCATTATCAACTAGGGGAACATGGCATGCTCTGAACACAATATTATGGTGCATACAGCCCAGCACACTCTCAGAAACTGCAAGTGTCTGTTCACAATAAGTTCCACTGACATGTAGTTCACATTAAACTGTCTTGTTCTGAAAGTACTTGCCCCCAAAGCACTGGAGCCTCAATCAAACAGAAAACTCCAAATAGGTAGTGCTGAGACCTTCTCTCCTTCAGGCTTCTGGCCACTGCCCAGCACTAGGGGTGGCCAATAAATTCCGTTCCGCCAGCGGACTTGACGGAGTTTTGGCCCTCCAGGTTATGCATGTAATGTGGAGTTCCGCCCAAATACCACCAACTGCTGTGTGGTGGAGTTTTTCTCATGCGTGACCCACTAATGAGAAGTTGGTGAGAGAGATTTGGCGTCCCCTAGTGCAATTTTTGGTCGATAGGAGGACATCCAGCAAGATTTTCGCAACATGTGTTGTTGTGACTGTTCACGGTCAGAAGGTTGCAGCTCAAGTAGAAAATCTACTCGAGCGGGAGCAAAATCAACTCGAGAAGCAGCACCCTCTGGTGCTACGTGTGGTGCCTTTCATGCTGATTTTTCAGCACAGAACAAACTTACAGTGCTAAATATCAGCTTGAGCAGCACAACATGGCCAATTCTGTCCTTTCGTGGAACTCTGTAGAATCTCCTGGAGTTTTCATGTAACTTAATAGATTTCTGACCACCCCTACTGAGCACACCACCTCACTTGCAAAAACATGCCAAAACCTCCTACTAGCGCTGCATCTGAAAAAATTGGGATGAATCATTCACCTAAACTCCAAGCCCCCACAGAGATATACCATTTCGAATATACTTTACATACCGTCAGGTCTGCTCTCATTCCCGCCAACATTTGAACCCTTCCGTGTCAATGCCAGACCCAATCTTCTACAAAAAGTCTTCCCTACTCCGACTTCTTTTCATGTAAAATTAAAATGCCAGAGAAAGCCCTGAATGTCATGCACCTTTACCTTGCTCTTTGCCAGAAGTGTGTCCAACAATTAAAACAGAACTCTCTTCTTGTCTCCTGGCAACACACCTCCATCTTAACAGAGTCAGTCTCACTACCTAGAAATGTAAGAAGCATACTTGGCACACCAGTTTTTTCTTGTGCCAACAGAATCCTCCAAATTGAACATCAATTCCTGAAAACCATGCAGTAGCACCTGGAAGTAAGTGGGTTTGGCAGATCCCACAGAAAAGGAAATCATCTAAGTAATGTGTAAATAATGAAATTTCAGAGGTAAATGTAAACAACCATTTCAGAAAGGAACTGAACTTCTCAAACAAAGTTCACTATAAAATGAACAACTCATTGGTAAAGTCTTATCTACAAACAATTGACCACCAAACATTCCCAAGAATGTAACCGCCCCTGGATTCAGCAGCAAAAGTTGCATCACTTTTTGCCATGTACACAATTACTCCTGCCTTCTTAACAAGCACTATGGCATTGTCTGTTGATAAGTCCTTAACAGAACTCAGCTCCTCTGATAAAAAATGTTCACAGACTGTCCTTCATGCCAAGATATAGATTGTATCAGTCTAAAGTCACCGTTTTCTTCTTTGGAACCACTTCTGTAGGAGAAATAATTAAATTGTTTATGAGCCATGTATCAAGAGGATCATCCATCCAACCTTCATTTGTCTCCTTCACAAGTTTATTTTGTACCATCTACAGATGCTCTTTGGCTGAATGAAAATGTTTTGCCCACCTCCTCACCCTCGCAACTAAGTAGAAATCCAAACGTAAAACCATTCAACGACAATGCTGCATCATCATTGATCTTGCCACAAAACTGCTGCCAGAATCGAAAGCGCTCAGTCTTAACTGGAGTGTGAGAATCTTCCCAGTTTTCCTCGACTGCCCCTACCACTATGTCTCTGTGATTATTGTTGCCATCCCTCCTTAGTTCCCCTCTTTGTTTTCAATCTGGCTACTACACTGCACTATCACATATTTTCCTCCACAGTGTGTGCATGCATGTCTAAATCAGTAATTCTCTGTATTGCAGAACACTTTTTGTATGCCCAGCAACTACCTAAATGCCCAGTGTGTTCTTTATCTGCCTTACCTACACTACCTGCCCCACCCTGGGTGGGCTGCTCTGAAAGAGCCA
This sequence comes from Lissotriton helveticus, assembly GCF_964261635.1. Taxonomy (NCBI): domain Eukaryota; kingdom Metazoa; phylum Chordata; class Amphibia; order Caudata; family Salamandridae; genus Lissotriton; species Lissotriton helveticus. The sequence continues at coordinate 796,281,465 of NC_136072.1, forward strand.
GCAAACTATTGGCAAACCACTGCCCACGTACGTTGTAGACGTTAGTCTAGTGGGCGCCATCCGTTATAGCCAAAAGTCGATGGCCAGCACCCATCACTTGACACCATCTTCCTCTGCTAGAAACCTTTTGTAATAGCAGACCCAGGCATAACCTCCAAAAGATATTTGTGTTTTCTTTGTTACAACAATATATTTAAAGAGGGCAATCCAATAGTCAGAGTCCTTGTCTCAGTTTAAACTTGCATAAATATGGAAAGCCACTGTCCAATTTTTTACTGTCATGGCCACTTAGGCAGTTCGAACTTCTCCTTCAAGCGTTCTTTAGCTCTATCTTCCCTATGTGGTAGCTTTAACATCTCAAAATACTTCTCTTTCCATATCTTTTCCTTTGTCGATGCCATCACGTGATCCCCTAAGTGGCTTTCTTACTCCATGCGTGGACATTTTTTATGTTTTATCGCCTTATTATCTTTTTTATTCTTCACCTCCCCTCCCCCCAGGGTCTCCCATTTACCACTTACCCATTTGTACCGTCCTCTGTCTGTACCTTTAGCTCTTCAGTACCCACACCTTGGTCAGGGACATATCAACTTTTAGTATTGCCATTTCCTTATTATCATCACTGCCATCATTAACCTCATCTCTGGCTCTAAATATCACATCCAATTTCTTAATATCCTGTCCAGCATTCTTATCTAACCTTACATCTGGGTCTTGTGCCAAAGCCTGTCGTCCTGTAAAAAGTCCTTTGCGCTTACTCCGATACTGTTTTCCTTGCCCCGACTGCTGATGTATTCCTCTGCATCGGAAACACATTGATATCTGTAATTGGCCCATTGTGACTGCTGATCTCTCTTGTCACAACTATTACCATTCATGCACTCCTTCATCATATCGCCCATACCCCACTTTCTAATTTCTCCTTCCTCCACCTCATCTTCATCATCCTCATAATCATGAAAAGTTTTGTCAGCCATCTCACACATCGCTCTCCCTCTACCCATGCCACTGAGACCAAGACTGTCACCATCGCTTACACCACAGTCACCCAGATCCAATGACATTCTTGTTGGTGTTTTCAGCACAGTGGCACATAAGACCATTCCTGCACCCTCTCTGCACCAGTCCCGAATCACATATCACTTGGCCACGCCAGACCGTACCCTCTCTTCTGTCTGGGAACCATGAGACTCTCTGGAGTCTCTCGGATGCTGCACACTCTACTTCCACCTACCAACTGCTAATGTCCTAGCCAATAAGAATGTCTGTCTAGCTTCTCCCTGCCCTCTGACATCTCGGCTTCATCTCCACTTCTGTCCTTATTCTCCACCCAAAGACACCTACCCCTTCCTCTTTCAGTGCCTCCTTTCTTTGCCAAACCCTCACTTTTAGATTTACTCCCGTCCTCTTTTTCACTACTTCTAGGGCATGCCCACCAGTTCAGATCAGTTTTCTCCCCTTTCACTGCTAACTCTTCTCAGTGCAGATTGTCCTCCTCCATGTATTACCTTCATAGTCACTCCTAGGCACCTCACCTCTAGCCCCCTTTTTAGGTCGAGCGACCTATCTCAATGCCATGCGCATTGAGCGGGAGCGAGATATATAGGGGCTTAAATAGGGCTTAAATAAGCTTTACCTAGACTGGCGATTGACTGACGATTTGATGCTGTGCCCGTGCGCTTTCAGGTCAATGCGCAAGCGCATTGACCTAATATACGTGTGCACATCATCAAATCGCCAGTCAATCACCAGCAGCACTCCTCCCACACCTTTGAAGTGAAGCTTAGCTTCACTTCAAAGGCCCCTGCTGCTTCACACCCTCATGCCGCTCTCCCCGCTCCGCCCCCTCCCGCCGTGTCGCATTTCTCCTCCCCCCTCCCCACAGCAATGCCCTCCGCCGGCCGTACTTTCACTTTGACGGCCGCAGGCCGTCTCTCGTGTTTCTCCTTGTTCTGAGTGGCCTCTTTCCTTCGTACTGTTGCTGGCTCTTTAAGGCGCACTGCCGTCACAGTGAACCTCCGGCAGGCATGAAGACTGCCTCGGATGTGGGAGCGCCTTCACTTCAATGTTAACTTATTATTTACATGGAGCACTTCTTCGAAGTGCCTGCGCCGTTAATTCCCGGCTGGAAGCATTAGTTGTGTGCACGTGTGATAGAGGTTTGCCGTGGTATGGGAAATATACACGATCGCATTTCCCCAGGTCGTTCGATTGAACACCACCTCCCGCTCTTGGCTGCTTGTTATTTGCAGTGTTTCAGCAAAGGAGAACAGAAGAATGATATGCAGTGCAGACTTTGGATGTAAGTAAAATAATGTATTTTAAGGTTACAGGTCAAACGCATCTTATTGACATAAATCAGCACCTACGTTAGTGCCTCCGCCCCATTCTTCCATCAATCTTGCTGAGGTCTCCATTTCAGGAGAAGAGGGCGACCTCTTCTGTGATATGAAGACGTGTGTGCAAGGTGTAGCGCTTTGAAGTTCATACTATGTCACACTGTCAGCACATTCATCAGTGCCCCATGACCCATACTTTCTTAGTTGAAAGGATGGCGGCTGATAAGTCCTCGGAGACAGAAAGGTGTTTTTTGTGCTACAAATCCACTGTCTCTCCCCCCCCCCTCCTCTAAAAAAAAAAGGCATGCCCGTAAATCTTTAATGTAAGGCAGTAAGGTGGAAAATGCTTAGACGTATTTCTTTCATTGAAGGTGTCATCCACGCTGTAAACAAAGAGGTGCGAAATTGCCTTTTTGTTTACTACAGGAAATCAAGGCACGTTTACCAGTAATTCAACTATACATCCACAGCGCGTGCCGTCCTCCATTTAAGTTCAAAGAAACTGACATCGTTTCATAGCTAGGCATACAAACAAAGCCCTGGACTGGAGTGACCGTACCTCTACGATGACCTGCTTGCCCATATTCATTGTACGTCTGCACCTTGAGCTGTGCTAAGAGCTGTAAAATACAACACCTGCGTGTTTATGGCTCTGGTCACATTTCGCATACAGTAAATGACACCTCTAGTTGTGGCACATCTACCATTTCACTCGGTAGCAGCTATTTTGTATTCCTGAGAAGCTCTCTGCTATGGCTAGATTATCAGCACAAGGTTCATCATCCCTAGTTAGTCAACATTTGCTCTCAGATTTCTATTATGGGTACTCGCTTATGTGGTCATGTTTGCTCTTCCACATCTAATGTTAGCACCCCTAATTCTTTGCGTAGATTCTTAAACAAATATAAATGCTCTTGATGTAGCCTCCAGCATATATACAGTATGTGGGTAGATTTTCCAGAGCCTGCAAACGTGGCATTTTGCTCCTAATTGAAAAATGGCAGTCAATGATTTCCTAAACCCTCCTTTTAGGAGAGGAAACATGTTTCTGGTGGAACTCTGTCAAGCAACATTATTTACCATGAAACCAATTGCCGTGCACTCACACTCGTTTTGAAAGCCGATACCTACACCACATGAAAGAGAAAATTAGCTTAACTGTAAAAGATCTGTTTCGCTGCTCACACTTGCATATGTGTTTTTGCTGTAAACATGGCATGAATTGCCCTCAATCACCGACTGTCAATCCTCACACAGAGACTGGAATCAAGTTGCCAACTTCCCAAAATATTTAATGTACATATCAAACTACATTTGCTGTTGTAAAGTTTCTCTAAAGCACCACACTGACGCTAAGTTGGTTTTAACTTCTTTTATTCCGGAGCGCCGGGAGCTGCCTTCTACCCTCAGCGGTCGGCGCCAATAGACAAGATGGCCGCCTTCCGCTTCCCGTCCCCGCACTTCCTGTTCCGGGGACGGAACACTAGAACGCTACCACATATCTCCCCCCTTTATGCAATAACCAAACATTGTATAATGGAGTCCTTACTTCCAGTTCATGTCATAGTCCTTGAATTTCTCAGGTACCTTCACACTCCTCCCCACTCTGGTTCTCACCACCTCAATGCTTCCTTCTCCTTCCGGTTCCTTTCCATCTGACCATTTTCCTGCGCCTCCCCTTTCTCTGTCCATCACGTCCTCATTGCTTTCTTCCTTGCACCCGCTCCTCACTCTTCCTCTTGCACCTTCTTCTCCTTCTCTTTCTTCCACTTGCTGCACTCCTTCTTCTACATTCTCTTCGCACCTTCCACTACGTTCGCTTTCGCCTTCATCGCCTACATACTCTGTTCTTTCCATAGTCTCATCTCCCCACTTCAAAATTTTGCTGCATTTAACCATTCTGTCCAGTGACCACACTTTCCCGTCACTGAGCAGGGCTGATCGGGCATAGGGCTCCACAACTTTCAAAGGTGTTGAAAATTTGCTTTCTCCATTTTTCTTTAGGATGGCCAGTTTTACTCGAACCCAGTCGCCCTTCTCCAGTCCTACTTCCTGAGTGTTCCGTCTTTTGTTATAGTGTGTCGTGTATACTTCTTGTGCTTTCTCCAGATTTCTTCTGACCACAGCTGGTGACCACTTACTCTGCACCACTAATTTCCTCCATGCCATGTTGTCTTTGGTGAAGGCCTCTCTTCCTCTCAAAACTTTAAAAGGGCTGTATCCTGTGCTTCCCGGGGTGATCCGATAGGCCCAGATCATCTTCTCCAATTCCTTTTCCCAGTCCAGTCCATCATTAATGGCCGCCTGAATGGTGCCCATGATCACTCGATTGAAACGTTCCACCTGACCGTTTCCCGCGGGGTGGTAGATGGGCGTATGCTTCACTTCTATACCATTCCTGTCTGTGAAGGCAATCCACTTCGGTGAAGTGAATTGGGGCCCATTGTCACACGTGATTATTTTAGGGATTCCCTCTCTGACAAATGTGGCGCGTAAGAAGCGTACCACTGCCTCCGTGTCCACATTCTCCATAATCTCTACCTCCGGCCACTTGGAATACTTATCGATGAGAACTACAGCATACTTCTGAGTTCCTGCTTTGTTAAGGATGGGGCCCATAATGTCCACCGATATCATTTCCCATGGCCCATCTGGTACTGGGAATTTCCCCAGGGGTAGTCTTAACATGCTCTGTGATTTGTCCGCCTTGGCACATGACTCGCATTGTCGCACATAACGTTCTATCTGCCCATCGATGGCTGGCCACCAGTACGCTTGCCTGGCAAGGGCTTTTGTCTTTGTGATGCCTTGGTGCCCTTCGTGTAGTAAAGTCATCAGATGATCCAGTATGCCTTGTGGTGGGACCACCTTGTCACCTCTGAGCAGGAAAATAGGGTTCTCCGCCAGCGACAGCTCATCCCTTACTTCCCAGTACCTCCTCAGTTCTTCCTTAAGGTGTCTCTTTTCCGGCCACCCATGGACCACGTACCCTTTGATGGCCTCCAAGTCTACGTCTTCCCTGTAAGCTTCTTCCCACTCCAGGGCACTAATCACTTCCTCCGTATCCTGGATGGTGGCTACCACATATCCTTCCCAGTCCTGTTTCTCGCCGCTCTCCGCTTCATCCATGGCCGCTGCTCTGCTCAGGAAGTCCGCCACTTTGTTCTGCGGTCCCGGAATGTGTTCCACTTCGTACACAAAGTCCAACAGTCTCAGAGTCATCTTGGCAATTCTTGGGGTCGCGTGATCATGGCCACTGGACGTCAGTACTCGGACCAAGGGTTTGTGGTCCGTTCTCACTAGGAATTTCGCTCCCCACAAGTACTGCCTAAATTTCTCCATCGCCCAGACCACTGCCAGCATCTCCTTCTCGATAACGCTAAACTTCTCTTCATTGGAAGCAAGCGATCTTGAGGCAAAGCTGATCGTCGATGTGTCTCCGTTTTCCGATTTCTGCATTAGGACTGCCCCCAGGCCCCGGTCACTGGCGTCCGTAGTGAGGATGGACTCCGCACTTGGGTCAAATCCTTTAAGGGGGATGGTGACACTCATCTCCTGTTTAAGGGCATCAAATTCCGCCTGTTCCTCTTGGCCCCACTGGAATTTGTTCTTTTCCTTCAGCAGTTGGCGCAAGAAATGTGTTTTCGTGGCGAAATGGGGAATGAATTTACTGTAGTACTCGGCCATTCCCAGGAATGACCGAACATCTTCTTTCTTGCCAGGAGTGGGGGCCTCCAGAATGGCTCTCACGTTGGATCTTTTTGGTTTTATCCCTTTTTCGCTCACCTCATGACCCAGGTACGTGACGGATTGCACACCCAACTTGCACTTGGACCATTCCGCCGTTAGGCCATTGTCTTGCAATGTCCGCAGCACTTTGTGGAGTTTCTCGTTGTGGTCCTGTTTGGTTCTTCCCATTACCAGGATGTCGTCCTGAAAGAACTGCACATCTTTCACGTCCTTCAGTAGTCTGTGCATTAGCTTCTGGAAGACCGCCGCTGCCAGGCCAAACGGCATTCTCACGAATTCGTAGCATCCGAAAGGCGTGATGAAAGAAGTGAGATGGCTGCACGATGGATGTAGTCTTACTTGATGGTATGCCGACGACAAATCCACCGTGGAGAACCATTTGATGTCCTTGGTTTTCGCTAGCATCTCATTTATGCGAGGCAGGGGAAATTTATCGATGACAATGTTTTTGTTCAGTTCCCTGAGGTCGACACACAGCCGTACTTTACCATTGGGCTTCTGGGCCACCACCAGAGGTGAAAGCCATTCTGCGCTCTCTATGGCTCTGATTACTCCTTCCTTTTCTAGTCTGTCCAGCTCCGTTTGCACTGCTTCCCTACTGCGGAACGGGATGTTCCTCACCTTGTGCACAACGGGTTTCGCCCCTTCTTTGAGCTTTATGAGGTGCTTGTATTTTTCTAGTTCCCCAATTTGTCCATTGAATACTTTGGGGTATGCCCTCTGCCATGATTCCACGTCATCCTTCCCCTCCAAGTCCATTAGTAGAATTTTTTCTACGCCCCCTGGGTTGAGTTGTATACCCAACGCCCCTTGGTCCTTCCAGCTCAGTACCGAGGGACCTTTCTCAGCGACGTATAATTTGCAATTTGCGTGGCGGTCCCTGAACTCGAACAGGAGGGGGCAGTATCCCAACATGGGAATTCGTTGACCAGTATATGTGACCGGTCTCAAATCCATCGGGTGTAGTTTCTCCTCGACCCTGGTTGTGAACTTGTCTTCCCATACTTGTCTTTGTATGATGGAAATGGGTGCTCCGCTGTCCGCAATCATTTCCACTGGTATCCCGCCGATGTGCATTTTCAGTCTGGGTTTGTCTGTGTCCGCTCCTTCCATTTCCAACACCTGGACATCAATATATAGGAACTCCTCCAGGTCTTCGGCGTCTTCATGGTCGCTTGCCTCATCTCTTTGCTCTTGGTCCACATAGCGAACCACTGCGTTTTTGGGTTTCCGGCGACACACCTTCTCATAGTGCCCGAAGACGCTGCAATATGAGCATTTCGCCCTGAACGCAGGGCACGCTTTGTCGTTACCCAGATGTGCAGTGCTGCCGCACCTGTAGCAGCTCGGCTTACTCCCTTTATTCGTCCTGTTGTCCATCTGGTGGTTGTTGTTGTTGTTGTTGGGTCTTCTACTATCTTGATTTCTTTGCGTGTCTCTCTGCCTCGGTCGTTCACCTCTCGACGGTGTCATTATCCTGCATACTGTTTGTGACTCTCCCGACTCCTTCTTTGCTGCTTGCTCGCAACGGCTTGACAATTCCGCCTTCTTGACCATAGCCCATATTTCTTTGAGTGGGGCATCTCCATTCACCCACAGTTTCTCCTGGATGTGGGAGCTAGACGTGTGCATGATAATTTGGTCCCTGATTAGGTCGTCCTGAAGCGTGTCAAACTTGCACGTGAGGGCCAACTTCCGCAAGGCCACGACATACTCGTCCACCGTCTCTCCGCTCCTCTGCTTCCTCTGAAAGAAGTTGTATCTGTCAATCGCGATGCACACGACCGGTCTGTAGTGAGCGTCGAGGTCTGCAATGGCATGACTGAAGACATCTGTATCCGTGGCACCTCTCTCGCCTTTGACTATAGTATCATACACTCTGATCCCTTCCGGGCCCAAGTTGTGTAACAGTATTTTTTTTCTCCTCTTACTTGAGAACGGAGTGTCGCCTTCTCCTTCCAGGGCTTCTAGATAGTTGAGGAAATACCTTTTCCAGTCTTCCCATTTCATCTCCGGTTCTCCGCACTTCGTCAGAAAAGGCACCAAGTGTGTGAGGGATGAAGACTGGGCAGGCATTTTGGGCGCACCTCTCTTGTTGGCAGACACAGGGTTCGTCCGACCAGGTGGGCTCCCCGGCGTTTGCTGCTCCGCTGTGTCCCCTTCACTGCGATCACCGTCACTGTCTTCACCTTTCTCTGTCACTGAGGGACCTTGTAGCGCCAGTCGGCCGCTCCCCTCTGATGGGTCCGTCGAGCCAAGTAACCCTTCCACCAACTGCTGTTCCGCCAGGTTGCCGGGCACACTACCACTGCAACCAGGTATGGGGCGTGCCTCACGTGGCCCTGTATCCCCTGCACGTGCCCCGTGTAGCACAGCGCTACTGTGCCCTCTCCTAGGCTGTGCCTGTCAGACAATGCCTCCGGGCTCACCTCAGGGATGGTGTCCGTTTTAATTATTAGTATTGGACCCTCGGGAGCGCTGGCGTCGTTTCGCACTCTTTTCTGGGCCGATTTTCGGCTCCTCTGCCACGCTCCGTTTTGCGGCGGCGTTTAACCTCGCCGGAATCGTCTTCGTGCGGCGGTGTGCGTGCGCAGGTCTAGAGACCACCCCTCGTCGCCATTGTAAAGTTTCTCTAAAGCACCACACTGACGCTAAGTTGGTTTTAACTTCTTTTATTCCGGAGCGCCGGGAGCTGCCTTCTACCCTCAGCGGTCGGCGCCAATAGACAAGATGGCCGCCTTCCGCTTCCCGTCCCCGCACTTCCTGTTCCGGGGACGGAACACTAGAACGCTACCACAGCTGTAGCTTTGTGTCTAGCGCTTATGCAAAAAGTAAACTCTAAAAATAACCGCTTAACTGCGGAATTGCCGCGGAGCGGCGGTTTAAAGGAGTGGGCGGGGCCGCGGCGGCCAACGGACGTACCAAGGAATGGAAGGGGTTAAATAGCAATCGGCAACATGTTTAGCCACAAAACATTGGTGTTTGTAAACTTGCTCTTTCTGTTCGCTTTACTCTCCCAGGTCTTTTCTTTTCCGCTTGATTTCTTTTTTGGTGGTTAGGTTTGGTAAAAAAGAATTCTGCCGAAATAAGGAAATGAGATGCTCCCTAACATAGTCCCACAGTCATTTCCGCACTTCACGTATTACTACTGTGGCTGTTTTGGAAGGGTCTTTCATTACTGGTAGCAGGAATAACATATTTTTTAACCAAACAACAATTCCAAGTTTGTTTGCGGAAAACATTACTGTAGCACAGCCTTTTGGGGGGCGAATTTTGTAACTGTTTACTCTATAAAAGGGAAGTTATGTTGTGTATTTCTATAGGTTCTGAATCAGTCCCCCTATTCCTGACCCTATTCTGGTTAAACTAACTATCAAGTTAACTAACAGTCAGCCCATGAGGCAAGAAAAGCCCCCATGATGCAGATACCGTTATCTGACGCAGTCACACTACGGCACAGGAACGTGTTATCTGATTAGGTCATAACGCTTGAGATCTAATTAGACAAGCGACATTCCTCCAGCCCCTGATAAGGCATACGACGTTCTCATAACAAATCAAACCTATGACAACCTGGAAAATCCGTGCGGCCATTGTTTTGATTTCACAGAGAACTTTAGTAAAGAATGTGCTAACGAGCAAGTCGTATGACATCTTTATTGACGTATCTATGTCCATCCTTACGTCAATCTCGGCACCTTTAAGGTATAAATATTGCCGATCTTGCCCTATGCAAAGACACGCGTGGTGACAAGACGGAGCAGCCATACTTGCCGAAGCCGAGAGCAGAAGCAGACCCCGCTGGCGCAGCCCCGCCTTCCTGACGCGCTGAGAGACGCGCTGCTATCTCAAGCCGAGAGACCCAGCACCGGCGCTTTCGGGCAGCCCTCGCAGGCAGCCTGGAATATCGAGAGCAGAGAAAGAGATACCATTCCTCATCCATCCTAAATTCCAGGTACAGAACTGAATAACCCCTCACAGAGAATTCTTTAGTTATTCACTTGGCAAAAACAAACTTAACTTAAACTGTAACTTTCTATTCCCGCCCACGCATTAGACTTAGGTCAGGTACACGGGGTAGGCGTATTTAGAAACACCAGTTGAGTACGTTTAGTCAAATGTATATGTGTATGTAAATATATTTTAATCATTTTAAACATCATATGGCTCAGAAACCATATCAATGTTTTTACAGTATTATTTTATACTATTGCTTTTAATGTATGCACTTTACTTAACTATAAGTATTGCAATAATATCGATCCATTTCTCATGTATGAGAAAAGAGACTGATCAATAAATAACATCTTTTATTGAACACGCCCGTCTCTTCCTTTTCTCTACATTCTGATGAGACTAAGAATGCACGTACTGACTGAGTAAAATAATTGCCTTGTGCTCACACGACTCTCGAGATTGACTCTTGATTAGGGGAGAGCAAAGTTGTCATGTTCTATGGTTGTCAGAAACTAAATCCCTTCTTGTCTAATCAGGGGAGTTAATTCCTTCCTTGAACATTCGAGAAAGTTTCTAGCGAACTCTGAGCTTAGCTGGCAAACCCAAAAATTAAGTCTAGTATCGACAGTAGTAGACCTAGTTAACATCTGGCCTAGGCCTTTACTGCTGTAGGTATTATTCCAATGCGCAGAGCCTATTGGGAAAATAGGAGCTACACTACATGGCGCCCAACGCGTTTGGAAAGGGCGATAAAACTAACGTAAGACATTTAGAGTAACTCAGTCGTGCTTTCTCACTCAGACCCCTTTTCCCAAATACTCCAAAGACGTCTGGAGTGGGTGAAAGGTTATATCCTCCAAAACCTCGCAGGAGGGAACTCCTATGTATGGTTCTTGGTCAAGTCAACGTTGAAGGATAAACAGTTCCAAAATATTGTGCATCTAATCTTTGTTCCATAAAGAAACCTGATCTGCAAATAGACATAATACCATCCTGTCTGTAAAATGGGAGACAGTGATGAAGAAAGAGAGGCAGTTAGATTAGCTACTGAACTCGCAGATGCTGATGCTACCATGCAAGCAGCAGACCCGAATATAACACTCATTCCGGTCATTAAAAGGAGATCTATAACCTTAAAACTTATAGAAAATGGACTGACACCTAGAGGTGGCACAGTCATATTCGTAATTGAGGCACACGAATATCGGCAGACAGAGGTATACTATTCATGGATACATTTTCCGGCAGCAAATGCTGTAACAAAGTACTTCCACTATTACAAAGTAGAGGAACCTCCTGAAACGTACACTCCTTTCGAGGAGGTGGAAGTACCACTCAAATTCCAAGAGCATTTGCTCTTATTTGATGGCGCCCTAAAACATAACAATCACATTACAAGGCTCGGTCCTTTAGGTAGACCAGGAGCAACGTGGCCGGTCTTAGCCGGATACACACCACACCCAGACATCGAAGGAATGTCTACTGCAGAGCTGTTAATACAGCTAAAACAACTACTAAACATTCATAGACAATTAGTTCAGTATGTAATGCGGACTACAACAATTCAGCCAGCGATTAAACTTCCACAGCTGACCCCTCACCAGGGGAACACAAATAAAATTACACCACAGAACATCCAATCCTGCCTAGGTAAAGTTCCAGCTAAACGGGAACAGATACCATTCTGGTTGGCACAGAAAATCACCCAAATAGAGGCGGTGTTTCCTGACACCACCCCGCTAGAAAAACACAGGATTCTGACTATATGTCTCCCAATGGGAATCGCACCACACATAGAGGACTGTGATACTTGGGGTACAGTCTTTGCTTCAATCTACACAAAAACGCACGGTGTTTCATCCATTTCGGTAATACCAGATGTGCTAAAACAAATTCAAGATGAATACGGTCCAGAACCAGCTTTAACTCTTGGTATGAAATTACTGAAAGACTTCAAGCAGGTCTCGGCTATATTATTAGCCAATATAAAAGGTGAAGCAGCAAACGTGGCGATCCGCCAGAGGTTAAAAGAGACAGATATAGCAGACCAACCAGCTGAAATTGCCAGAATCATAGAAAAATCTTATGAAGAACTAGGTAGAGATAGTTTAGGTGGAATACCAGTAAAACCGCAACTGACTGAAAGTCCAGAAAAAATATTTTTTAATAATAATTCACCAAAAAAGAACTGGGATGGAAACAAACAATCCAATCCAAAAGAAAAGAAATTCCAGTCCCGAGGAAGGTCTCCTAGGCGAAGGGAGAAATCTCCGAACCAGAGACACAGGTCACCCCAGAGTGACCCCTCTGGGAAAAGATATAACCTAAGAAATAGGGATAATATTAAAAAACCTGATAGATATCAAGACATTGATACACGTCCCTCTCAATCTTTTCAGAATTCCTCGCAGAAATCGGAAAGAAGAGGACGATCAGAAGAGCACGCCAAGTCCAAAGACAAGGAACCTGCTCAACAAAAAAAGAAATTACAATTTCCAAAAAAGAAGGTAGCCAGTATCAAGGTAGTTAACAATGCCGAGAATACTGAGGACACAACTGAAAAACGGAGAATGGGCTCAGACAATGCTAGACAGCGCAGCAGAGGTGAGCATAGCTCGCAAAGTCCTTATGAATCATCTGGAGACAGTGGACACGAATGAATACCTTCAAGTGGAAACTGCAGACACCAGAGTTAGCAAGCCCCACAAGATATACGAGATAACATTACGTATAGAGGGAGATAAGACTAGGAAAATTAGGGGACTATTTTGGGATAACCTCTCAAAGGGTTATGACATCCTTCTAGCTGAAAAAGACTGGCCACCAGAGTTTGTCAGGGAGTGCCCTCATGGCGAAGAAGTAATTATGCCTGCCTTCTCGAATCAAATACCGATTCATAAAAAATACACACTTGCTAGAAAGTGGGCAGTGGCCTTAGCACCTGCTTTATATAAAAATCATGTAGGATGGGATGAGGATTCTCCTCCTCACAAAATCCAGTTAAAATCACAACCTACTGCACAAAGGCAGTACCCAATTAAGCAAGAAGCTAAAAAACAAGTAAATGAAATACTAGATCAGCTAGAATACCAGGGGGTGATTGAAACTTGCACCTCACAAATGAACAATCCTTTGTTTCCGGTCTCCAAACCAGACAACTCATATCGTCTAGTTTTGGATTACCGACACCTTAACACATGTTGCAAAACCTTTGCAGTGCAAAACTCACACAGTGCTGCACTAATGAATAACATAGTGCGCAAAAAATACAAAACAACCTTGGACATCTCCAATGGATTCTTTTGTCAAAACATAGCACCAGAGAGCAGATATTTAACTGCATTCTCAGTAAATGGCACTCAAAAACAATTCTGTCGGTTAGCCCAGGGGTACAAGAACAGCCCGGGGGTATTCTCAGCGAGAGTAACAGAATTACTACAACTATATGATGATGAAGCATTATCTTATGTCGATGACATTTACTTAACAGATGATGACTTGGATACTCACTTGAAAAGGGTGAACACCATAATACTTGGGTTCGCTGCAGAGGGTTACAAATTCAACTTTAAAAAGTCCAGAATTGCCCATCTGACGGTCCTATTCTTAGGATATGAGTTATCAAGTGAAGGCAAAAGCCTGGCAGACAATTTCCTAGAGAAATGTGCCGTAATCCAAGCCCCTAAAACACTAAAAAACTTACAGTCAATTCTAGGCTTCCTAAATTTCGGAAGAACATACATTGCAAATTACGCAGAAAGGGTCAAACCCCTTTATGATCTAATTAAACCAGACTTTAAAAGATCCAGTTGGACTCAAACACACACAGAAATTTTGAGATCCTTACAAACAGACATGCTAATTAAAACAAAATTAGAAACACGTGATAACACACGCAACCTTGTGATCCGAGTCATCCCAGGGAGATGCGGATTCACATACCTGACTTCTAATGAAGGAGAAAAGGTACCAATTGCATTCAAATCACACTTGTACACAGAAGCTGAACAGAAATTCAGTAATACAGAAAAAATAATTCGTGCAGTTCAAACCGCAATAGCTAGAGAAAAAGACATAGCTGACGGTAGACATATCACAGTCAGAACAGCAGAATCAGCCTTTGAGGCACTAACAACACCTTGTAATTTACCAACAACAACATTGAATCCGGAATGGATACAATGGGTGAATTCAATCACAACGGACAAAGTATACTACTACTTTGATCCAGAACTAGAAGAATTAAAAAAATCTAAAATATGAAAAGACGTATCCTGTGCCAATCGACATTCTTCCTCTACGACATTACGCCTGTGTAATCTATACAGACGGACATGCTCAACCCTCCGTTTGGGGAGAACATGCATACAACCCCACATGTGAGATTACAAAAGAAGTGTGGCGCGGAGGTATATTAAAACCTCTATTAACAAAATCACACTCAGTAGAAACTAATTCAGAACTACAAACTGAAATAATAGCTTTGAAAATGGCGCTAGATAATGCGGATCGCGAATTCCCGACACTTATAGTGTCAGATTCAAATTACTGAGTCAAAGCATATAACAAGGATTTGCAGACATGGATTCAGAACGGTTACAAAGATGACACAGATGCACCAATAAAGCAGAAACTGCTCTGGGAACAAGTAGCTCTTTTGAAAAAAGAACTACCAAAGACTCACGTGATACATACACTGAGTCATCAACGTGATGGCGTTCACGTTGCAGGGAATTCATTGGCTGATGAGGCCGCGAAGGCAGCTGTAACGGCTTCCGTAGCTGCCGTCACCCGGTCAAAAACAAAAATAGACAGCGAAATATTACAAGCTGTCAGCGCTTCAGAAAAGGATTCGATAGAACCACTCCCTAAAGGCTTTCCAGTAAAATACTCATACATAACTGATGCAAACAATGTTCCTTTTGCTCGAATCCCTGGAGTGGGGGATAGGGCAATTCCAAACATGGAACATAGGTTAGGACTAATAATAGCGGCACACGAAGGGCTTGCTTCTATTCATGCTGGCGTCTCAGCCACAGTATCATTATTAAAACAGAGATACTGGTGGCCACAAATAAGAAGACAAACAAGGAACTATGTTCTAGCATGTGAAATATGTCAAAAAATGAAAGTATCAACGGTGAGACGTCCAGCACAGACGCCCCTTCTAATCTCGGATAAACCATTAGCCTGTGTTTATCTAGACCACTGCGGTCCCTTACAAAGGGATGGTAACTATAAATATATCTTGGTCGCAGTGGATTCATGCACGAGATTCATATGGATGTGGCCCCAGCGAACGGCTGACGCCAGAACTGTTATAAAAGATTTGCGAGTCTTTATCGGCACATACGCAATTGGCATGCTGCATTCGGACAATGGTCCTGCTTTTAGCTCTCGGGCTTATAAGGAGGCCATGGTCAGCATGGGCGTGCAATTGCGGTACTCTTGTCCATTTCACCCTGAGGGGAACGGAATTGTTGAAAGAAAAAACCGTGACATAAAGCAATCTATAACGGCAAAGGTATTAGGTTCGGGAGCTGGGTGGGTCAAACATCTAATAAGTGTCCAACGTAGTCTAAATAACTTGCCAAGAAATTCTCTGAAGGGATTCAGTCCGTACGAATTATTATTTGGAACTAGGATGTTGATCTCTGACCTTGATAGTCAGACTTCAGTGGTAATAGAAAAAACCTTTGATGTCAAAGACCGTTTGGCTATTTTACAGGACTTAAACAAAACAAGAAAAGACCTGAGCAACATACAGTTGAAACAACAGCCAACAACCACTGAAGAATCACCACCTGTCCCAGCAAGACCTGTCTGGATTCCAAAAGTCGGGGATCTAGTCAGGGAGAAGATCGCGGTAAAGAAGGAATTTTGGCCTTCTTACAGAAAAGCAGTTCCTGTCTTGTCTGTCAACGGGACAAGATCAGTTGTACTACCGCCACTTGCTGGAAAAAAGGAGAACCGAGTTGTATCCATCGACCTGGTAAAACCACAACATGTGGCCGATAACAAACAGTAGGCCAAGTGGACTCCCAATAAGTAGCAGAACACCAAGGTTTGCTACCAGTACAGAGGTCCTATCAAAAAGGCTCATCACATTCGAAACGCCTGCAGAAGAACAAGAAGGACTATGCAACAATGCAATAGAACTCAGACCTCTGAAAACCCAAATAAAGACATTTAGCAGAGACACACCAATCTACAATGAAGTACCAAGTGAAAATGCAAAAAACAGAAATCCTGAACCAATTGGAACAATTGACAGAACTGCATCCGGTTACTTCATCAACTTCGATGATTCCTCTGAAGGCTTCAGTGAATCAAAGACACAGCCATCATCAAAATCCTTTAAAGACAAAGCTAAGGAACTTTTGAACCAACTGAAAGAAACATATCTGATTTCTCCATGGATTGAATTTTGGGTGGGTTTTGGTGCATTTATCCTCATACTTTGGCTCATCATGGTATTTACTTTGGGACGCTTCATTGAGGGAAAATATGCTAAAATGGACACAGCAAGTCCGAACATCAACTTGGTCCTCAAACCACACACATCTTCACACGTCGAGAAAAGAGAACTTTCTTCAGAACTTTCTTCAGCCAACTTCACAGCCAATCCTATACCTGGTGGGGTAGCCTGGGACAACACTGACTATGAAATTTATGGTCCGGTCGAGATCCTGAAATATCCACACCAAATCAAGATCTCCTTGAGTGATTTTGCAAAACCAAACTCATTTGCTGATGATTGGGACTTCGAAAGTATTAACAACATGATGTCTGACTTAGTAATGTCTGCTAAATTTACAAAACATGATTATTTGCAAGGTTCTACAAATTATGACAGTATGTATTGCTATAACCACTATGGTAACCATTTTTTGCATAAATCAGCACAACCTAGAAATGTTTTAAATTATAATCAATGGGAACATTGTGCTACACCTCCAAAAGGGAGCTCTAGAACCGTATATGACAAATATTCATATTTTTCAGGTTTTAACATAAGTAATGCTGAAACATTTTATTTTAAATTGTCAAACAAGACAGGGATGAAAACCATGATAACCAACACAAAATTGATATATTCAGATTCATTCTTTGAAAAAATGAATACATTTGGATTTGATTATTGGGACAAAAATGTTGATTTGAAAAGTGTTTGGGGTACAAAAGAATGGCAAGTACAGGGTATAGAAGCTTTGTTTAGAGCCTGCATGATCCCAGAACAAATGATATTTTTAAATGACACTGTTCAACAAACCACCTGTCTTGGCTTAGCCAGAATCAAAGATTTAAATAAACCGTCTATTCCAAAGCCAATAATGTTTAGCAATAACTCTGATACAGATGAAGAGATAGACGTAAACCATATATTAAACCAAAACAGAACACATCCTGATTGGAAACAATGGTTGATCTGGCCCACAGATACAAATAACTGTCAAGATAGATTCCTGAATAAAACACAGGGTTTCAAAATGACCAGGCCAGACCCTAGATATCCCCAAAGACATCACCCAGGGATAATAACAACCTACAGTGTGGGCAAATTATGCCTTCAATGGCTATAGACTTCCACACTGCCTGAAATTAAGCAACACCTAACTTTACTTACTGATGGTGCTGACTTGCGTGATTTCATACTGGGACCACGCAAACAGCGTCAAAAGCGTTTCATAGCAGCCTCTGTATATGCAGCATACAATGAGGCCTGGAAGGTTACTCAAATTGAGACAGCAGAAAGAATACGGGAAATTGACCGTATCAATTTGGAAAAATCACTTTCTGTAGTGGACAATGGGTTAATGACTCTGTCCTCCAGAATTTTTTCATTGGACAGCATTGTGTCTTCAGCAATCGATATATTATCGCAAGACTTACTGTTATTACAACATGGTCAGTCACAATTGCGTTCCATTGTACAGCTTGGCTGGACGTTACAAAATCTGCGTTCAGGCTACGTGCCTTGGCGTTTAATCAACACAACGTCACTATTCCAAATCTTTAACCTTACTGATAGACAAATCGGTATGGCGCAAAAGGGTGCTGATTATACAATCTTGAGCATTGAAAAACTAGAAAGATTACCAATGACAATGTCAGAACGACCTGTCAGTGAATGGATAATCCACGGAATCATAAATATTCCAATCTCAACCTTCAGGTTTCAATACTGCCAAAAATATATACAGGCTGGCATGTACGAGAAATTGGGAAAGGGGTACCTTAAAACAACTTGGAACCTGCCCTATTCACATGCATGTGTCAGTAATAAAGGACAGAAAGTGTTTCTTAGTGGCAACAATTGTGCTATGTCACTAAGCGGCACGCTTCTGTGTAACGGAATTAGTTTGCATGGAGCCTGTGAAGGGAATTCATACAACCTTTCATGTCACCAGCAAGGCGCACCTGCAACTGAAATAGAACCATTCTTTCAAAGACTCTATAATGGGAGTTACATTCTTATTGTAGACCGCAGATGTTGCAGTCTTATGCCCGGGACTCCTTATCTAGTCACTACGACGGCGAAGGTCAAGTGCTGTGGACGCTCTTTATTCCCCAGCTCCTTTCCAGACAGGGAGGCAAGGGCATGGCCCAGTTTGAAAATTACTTCTATTCAAATAGATACTTTAAGCAGAATGAAAACAGTGCTTCTTCAGACGCCTACAAGGCTCACGTCATCAAAAGAAACGTATGATCTACAAGTCGCAAGGACGACTGCAGAGATACATACATTATTATCAACTAATTCCCCCGTACATTTCGCGGAAATCCTAAGCGAAATCTTAAATATTTCTGATACCAATGGGATCTCAGGAGTATTTAAGACAGTATTTTCGATGGCATTAACACCATTCAAAGCCATACTGGGTATTTTTCCAGATTTCGTCCATTCGATTTTTGGCGGACTTCCCCTGATCCTAGGACTAATTGCAGGAATCCTATTCCTAGTCCTTATTTTTCGTTATGGCAACCCATGTCACAGATCAAACTCTCGCGACAATGGAAGATACGATCCTAGCCATTGGATACCGGGACCGGATATCAAAAATCCTGGGACTCTCCCGGCTTAGAGACCTAAACATGACTTGGTTTCTATCATTTCGACCAATGTGGCAAAGGTGTGTTTTACCTGTACTAAGGTGTCTGCTATGCGGAGAAGAATGCGTGTTAGACACCTGTCTGACGCTACAATCGGATGCGCCAGTGGATGCAGATACACTGTTGGTTCCTACCAAGGTTCACGCTTTGTACTGGCCTCAAAGGCTGCCAATCCTGATGACGGCATTCCTGGAATCTTCACCACTGCGATTGAAGAGTAGTGAAGTTCAAGATGAAAGCAGCATCGAACAGGTACGACCTTATGTCAGCAATGCGAATCAGAATGTCAATGCAGACAATCATGCACACGAATGCATGGTTACCCCTATTTCCGACTTAGTGGAACTTTCCCATGAAGCTGTTGACAGTTTTTTCGAAAGCCTGAATGATATGATGTTCTCTCCAGAACAGAAATAGAGACTTTTGAGTGAACTCGCACACGGCGTTCCCTGAATTCGGCCTTCAACTTTAAAAATAAAGTTGCATGAACAATTCTTCCCACCAGTTCACGGACAACAATTTTTTAGCAGCCCCAAATTATTTTTCACAAATTTTTCGGGACACTTATCTTCTGCTTAAAGTAAGAAACTATTCCTAGAGAACTAAGATTTCTATTTTTAGATACTTTATAAACTTTAGTTGCCCGCTGGGATGTTCACAAATATTTTATTATGTGATGAGATGGTCTCGAACTTCCTTTCTGTATAGCCATATTAAGAGCCATTTCATGTGTATTTCTCATATACCAATAAGCAATAATGCATACAAAATGCGTGTTTACTTTTGCATTTAATTCATAGCTTAAGTGCATACAATATATATGACTGCAATTTTTCAGTATATTTGAAAATTTCGAAATGCATTTATGTATTTTGGGGTGGTAAGGTATACACTATACTCTATAGTATGTTGTACTATGTTATACTATGCATAGATTAGTAAATATGACCATAGTTAGCGTGGAGTGGGTGTCGTGTATTTCTATAGGTTCTGAATCAGTCCCCCTATTCCTGACCCTATTCTGGTTAAACTAACTATCAAGTTAACTAACAGTCAGCCCATGAGGCAAGAAAAGCCCCCATGATGCAGATACCGTTATCTGACGCAGTCACACTATGGCACAGGAACGTGTTATCTGATTAGGTCATAACGCTTGAGATCTAATTAGACAAGCGACATTCCTCCAGCCCCTGATAAGGCATACGACGTTCTCATAACAAATCAAACCTATGACAACCTGGAAAATCCGTGCGGCCATTGTTTTGATTTCACAGAGAACTTTAGTAAAGAATGTGCTAACGAGCAAGTCGTATGACATCTTTATTGACGTATCTATGTCCATCCTTACGTCAATCTCGGCACCTTTAAGGTATAAATATTGCCGATCTTGCCCTATGCAAAGACACGCGTGGTGACAAGACGGAGCAGCCATACTTGCCGAAGCCGAGAGCAGAAGCAGACCCCGCTGGCGCAGCCCCGCCTTCCTGACGCGCTGAGAGACGCGCTGCTATCTCAAGCCGAGAGACCCAGCACCGGCGCTTTCGGGCAGCCCTCGCAGGCAGCCTGGAATATCGAGAGCAGAGAAAGAGATACCATTCCTCATCCATCCTAAATTCCAGGTACAGAACTGAATAACCCCTCACAGAGAATTCTTTAGTTATTCACTTGGCAAAAACAAACTTAACTTAAACTGTAACTTTCTATTCCCGCCCACGCATTAGACTTAGGTCAGGTACACGGGGTAGGCGTATTTAGAAACACCAGTTGAGTACGTTTAGTCAAATGTATATGTGTATGTAAATATATTTTAATCATTTTAAACATCATATGGCTCAGAAACCATATCAATGTTTTTACAGTATTATTTTATACTATTGCTTTTAATGTATGCACTTTACTTAACTATAAGTATTGCAATAATATCGATCCATTTCTCATGTATGAGAAAAGAGACTGATCAATAAATAACATCTTTTATTGAACACGCCCGTCTCTTCCTTTTCTCTACATTCTGATGAGACTAAGAATGCACGTACTGACTGAGTAAAATAATTGCCTTGTGCTCACACGACTCTCGAGATTGACTCTTGATTAGGGGAGAGCAAAGTTGTCATGTCTATGGTTGTCAGAAACTAAATCCCTTCTTGTCTAATCAGGGGAGTTAATTCCTTCCTTGAACATTCGAGAAAGTTTCTAGCGAACTCTGAGCTTAGCTGGCAAACCCAAAAATTAAGTCTAGTATCGACAGTAGTAGACCTAGTTAACGTCTGGCCTAGGCCTTTACTGCTGTAGGTATTATTCCAATGCGCAGAGCCTATTGGGAAAATAGGAGCTACACTACAGTTACAGTAGGAGAACGTGTTGGAAGGTTGCCTTTGTCACTTTTAATGACAATGAACTATTTCATCTGGCCTCAACCTTTCCAGTGTTTCAAACATGCCATTTCCAGAAAGCAAAGTGCTGTGAGTACACATAAACAAGCATTTGCAATGCAATAGGTCTCGCATTTACACGAGTTTAAGCTATTGACATTGTAAATGACAATGCCTTTTATTTACGTTTCAAAAACCAAAACATAAATAAAAGGCATTGTCATTTACAATGCCAATAGCTCAAACTCATGTAAATGCGAGACCTGTTGCATTGTAAATGCTTGTTGTTCTTCTGAACCTGTGGGCCCCGGCCTCCGCACGATAACCCACCTCCCCAATCAGCGTCTCAGATCTACTGCACTTCCACTATACCAGAAGCACGTCCCTTACATGGGCGTGTGGAAATTCTTTGCTATCCTTTTTCTATTTTCACTAATGGCTTGGGACAGCCCCATGCTGCCATCAGTTTGCCTGCTGACTTAGCATCCGCTGAAAGAGGTGTGGTGCAGCTGCCAGGGTGCCTGACTCCGGACAGCGGGGTTCACAGTTCGATCCCCGGTGCCGGCGGCAAGTCAGCCCAGCACCATGTGGCTCTGGGCAATAGCTTGCTTAAACTTCCTGAGGGCTCCTAGTGCCGGGACACCACTTCTGAGGTAGCTGTGCGCTTTACAAATACTGGTATTTCATTATTTCATTTCTGGATGCCCTTCCACTATTGTAGAGTGCCAACTGGCCCCTGACTTCACCCAGCCGTGCAACGCTGACCTTGAGCAGTCCTGCGCTACTAACATGTTCACCTGCTAAGCACTGCCTGTAACAAGGAACTCAGGTGAGTTTGGCCAGCATACACTCCCCGCAAATCCTTGACCTCCCACAGTGCTTAGCAGGTGAACAGTCACCTGTAATGTCACCCTGTGGGCTTTTTGTCCAGTGATAGGCACCCCTGGGTCCCTGCCTGAACCGTGCCTCGCCTTCTACTGAACTAGCTACTCTCTATATCTTTTTAATTTAGACTCGGTCTGGGAAAATGCCAAATCAGCCACCACAATGCCTTTCCAGATCTCCAAGGGGAGTGTGCTCGTATCTGTAACCAAGCCTAACTTCAGGGGCCAGTAGGTCCTCCCTCCCTGCATCCCAAAGAGCCAAGAAGGACTCAATCACCACCTTAACTTTGCCCACTAGTCATGTTGCATAACCAACACTCTGAAACCCAAGGCTTGGGTCTGTATTTTTTTGTGTGAGGCTTTATATAACACAAACTCAGCTTGTGGGCATTTGATTGCTTTAATTAAGCACCAGTTACATTACACATGGTCAGGTTCATGTTTTTTTTTAGATACGGGGAGATTATGTGAGTTTCCCAGAATCACAGGATATTGAGCCCACACATAGACTCCAACCTGGTTCCCCAATTCCAAAGTCTGCAGCTCTGGCGGTAATGTAAGATCCTCTCCAGCTAGCTAACATGACACACCAATGGCAGCATTTTGGAACCGGCAGTGTCTGGTTGGCTGAAGGGATGCCCCCAGCCAGGTAGAACTACTGCTCCCCTCAAGAGTAGGTAACTACACTCACTGTATAACCCATGTTCACCCTTGGCTAGCTTGGCACTGAGCAGTCAGGCTTACTATAGTGTCAATGTGTAAAGCAAAGGCACAGCAGCGACTAGTGATAAATACGCTAAGATTCACAAAAGAAACTTCACACAGGATGTATGTAAAAATGTTTAGCAGACCCTCCAGCATTTCGCGATTTCGTGATTTGCAAAATAACCGCGAAATCAGCCGAGGAGCGAGATGGCCATGATATTTCTTTCTTTGGCCACGAAAAAAGGTCTACATCAGACAGGAAAAAACATGTGCCATCTTATTGGCTGCATGTGCCCACACGTCACTAGTTGATGCCACAAAGCTATAATGGCTGTCTGCTTCATCCTGCCGCATTAGGGATTACAGAAGCTAAGGTTCTTTTTTTTTAATAAACAAACCTTATTGCATTTCAGCCCAACTGGGCTCATAAGATACAACAGTAAGCACAGGCAGAACAGAATTGCAGGAGGTATGCAGTCCACACTTGGTAAAGCATCAAGTTTACGATTGTATACTTTTAAGAGTCTGCATTTTCAGTTGTGTTCCCTCACACAACAAAGGGGACGAGAAAACAAAAGTAGCGCTTCATTGGCAAACTCTGTAAAGTGGCGCTAATGTGTTTAGGTGTGAATAAAACAAATCTGGCAATTTTGCGGCTACTTTGTCTTGTTTGAAATTTTTTACTTTTCTTGTTTCTCTCTCCCGAGGCTGCAGTTTGTAAGGGAAAAATGTCTAGAAAAAATGATGGGGCATATTATCAAGGACTCCGTTAAAATTATCGCCGGTTTGGTGGCAGAATACTGCCGCTAAAGCGGCGATAATGTGCTTGATAATATTCCCTGGAGAATTCCAGTAGAAGCCCATGTTCACACCAGAACATGGACTTCTATTGGAATTCTCATGGGCATATTATCAAGCCCATTATCGCGGGTTTAGCAGCAGTTTTCTGCCGCTAAACCGGCGATAATTTTTAACGCTGTCCTTGATAATATGCCCCAACATTTTGTGCAGTGTGGTTTTTTTGGATCCATTTCACTGGGGAATGAATGAAGGAAAGGTGAGGAAAAAGAGGGTACAAGCCTTTTTTTGAACTCACTGTTTTCAGCAGGTGAGCAGAAACGAGATAGAGACAGGCTGAAGGGAAAAGAGAGAGAGTGAGAAGAGAGGGAGAGAGAGAGAGCAGAGACCAGAAGAGGGGAGAGAACTGACAAAAATAAGCAAGCTGCAAGGCACATTTTTAATGTTGCTCAGGTACACATTACATCTTCCACTGGCCCTGCTGGGCTCAAGCCTCTGCCTCTCTGTGGTCTGTCAGGTCTGAGGTCTCTCTGTGAATATGCGTGCATCCTAAAACTAGAGCTGCAGAGGCTGCTGCCTGTCAGGTTTGAGGAGAATTGCTTTAGAAGAGCTGAATGCCTTGGCCCCAATGCTGTTGAAAGAAAGATGAGAAAACGAAAGCCCTGTTAGATAGGCTTTTGGGAACATAACATGAACCAAGGGGACTAGTTCAGTCAATTTAAAGCACCTAGAAGGATTCATAAAGTAAAATACAAGTAAAATAAAGTGCCACAATAATGCTGCAAAATGTCCATTTTTGTGCCGCAAAATTTGCAAATCTTTGCCGCAATATCCTAGGGAGGGGTCTGATTTATATTCAACACACATATTCAATCATTATAATACGATCATCATATACTTTTAGGCATAAAACACATTCAGAAATATTACTAGCAGTACTAGGCCCACGTGTTTTGTTATGATATCAATATTATGCACACTGTGGACAATTCCGATTCTACACCTGCCTCCCCAATTGAGGGAGAGCACCCTTATGTGGTGCACAATATAAAAATTATGCACATACATGAACATAGAACACTTTTTAGCTTTACTGCAAGCCAGAGCCACAAGGGAAATCCCAATGTCAAAAGGTATTGTCCTTTTGGCAACAGTCAACATGTAATGCGGCACCGCTGGCCAGTGTCATGAATCACGGGTGGTCGGCACGCGACCACTCCCACTCACACAAACTCATTCTGCACCACTACATGGTGCAACAAGTATCAACCAGTCCGTACAGCATGCTTTAACACACACACACACATATACCCAGCACCATAATTCTGGGACCCTCGTACCCAGCAAATCAATGGCTCCCATCCATTGTCCTATACCGCCAGATGGCCTTCCGTACACTGGGCCGCACATGGGTGAAGTCACACTTAGTCTGCGTCATCAGAAAGCAAGTGGGAATATGTAGCAGTTTAAATTGGAAAGTAGACATAAACAAAGGAGAGGTTAGCTGGCACTCAAGAAGTTCACCCACAGGTCTCAAAACACAAAGGAGTCATGAAGTCTCTTGACCTGCTTCTGAACTGTCTCAGAAGCGTTTCTTCAACCCAGTCAATCTCTCTTGCTACTACCTAGCGCCAAGACATCTTTGGGAGGGGCCAGGTGTGGCGAGGGCAGTTTGTCCACCACAATGCGGGTCAACAAGGGAACAACTGATGAATGGGGAGTAACACAGGTGAGGAGGCCCCAATTGGTACACGGTGATCTGGGCCATGCTGGGGCAAACCGGGCACAGCACTTGGTGTGCGTTAGTATGAGTCACACCAAGCACTTTAGATTTCAGATACAATGATTTGCAAACTCCAAGCCACCTGTGAAAGGACAGTGTGGTCTAATGACAAGAAGTCATTATTGATTCATGTATTTATGATCAACCTGCTTGATCCCTGCAAGAGAGAGAAGAGAAACAAAACACACTTGGGTTATTCAAAAGCAAATTCAGATTATATTTTTGAGAAGTTCAACAATATACACATACATAGCAAAATGCTACAAAGAGGTGCATAGAGAAGTGTTCATAGTGGAGAAGTGTGGCTCAATGGTTAGAGCAGGCAGACATTGATGCAGAGCTCTAGCCAGGGACCAGGGTACGATTCCCGCCTCGGCGGGTCTCCGGCTCATTAATTCACCTGACTGGATATTCTCGCCTCAGTGCCTGTTCTGATCATGGGTCCCACGCTGCAACTCTGGGCAATAGCTTGCTTAGTCTCCACAACGGCCCCAAAAGCGCTGGGATGCCTGGCTGCACCTGGGGGGTGCCCAGGAGTGGACATTTCCCAGGAAAGCCAGGAAGGGTTCCTAAGCGGTATACAGACAGCGCCGGGACACCTCCGGTGGAGGTAGCTGTGCGCTTTACAAATTCCGACATTTACATTTTTACATTTTTTTCATAGAAGTGCTCTTGTACAAAGTGACATAGAAAGAAAAAAGTATTGGCAAGAGAATATTTATACTTTCTTATAACATTCAAACAATGGCTCAAGCTGTTAAAAATCGGCAATGTAAATTTGCCTGCTTACAAAACAACTCTTTCTAAGTTTACTTTAACCTCTTGGGCGCTCATGACGAGGTCAGCTCGTCATGACCGCGCCCGTTACTTGGAACGCTCGCACGCTGGGCTGATTACCCTGCTATGCTGAACGTTCCATTGGAACGGGCGCGGTCATGCACCGGAGCGCCGTGGCTCATGACGAGCTGACCTCGTCATGAGCATGGGGGCGCTGTACGCGCCCCCCGCCCCTCAGCACAGCGGGGGAATCCCGCCAGCGGCGAAGGGGTTAAGTCCATAACCCTGGATAGGTGGTAAAAGGATCCAAACACACCATTCAAAAGGATCTAGATATTCAAACCAGGCCAGAAAGTGTCAACGTTTCAACCCGACCACTGCATACAGTTGGCTTTAAAACGCGGGTCTTCATCAGGAAAAACAACAAAAGAAGAGAAGACAACCTAAATGGAATGGAAAGGTCAATCAGAAAAAAATCAGAGGAAATACCATAGTTAAAAACATTCTCTCAAACGATTTTCTCTCTACGCTGCAAAAAACATAACTACTAACCTGTAGTAGTGCAAAAGTAGTGATTTGTGCCGTGTTCAACTCAATCTACCAGCACATGGCACCAGACTCCTTAATCAAACAAACCACATTGATCAAGAAATCTAAAAATAATAATTTATGTATATATAAACCTAAGTACATGGAATAAAGCCAAAATGATCAAGAAAGGGCTTAAAAAGCTTACCTCACATAACTGAGGGTTAGTTATGAATAAATCAACCAAACAAAATGATAAACTTCCAATGTTGGATGGATCAAATTAGGCTGCGGACAAAGTAAAATGTAGTCATAACTAGTGTCAAACCACTGATTTGAAATAGGCTATATGATGTACAAAGCAAGGTTATACTCACCCTTGTTCAATATGACCGAGTAATATAAAGAGAGCCCAGTCCGCCAATGAATCACGGCAGGTCTCGAAAACATACAAATGCAACATTGCACAACACCCTCAGTCACTTTGACCTAATCGTAAAGAAAAATGTCACCAAAAACAACTGCTTATCTTAGTGGGACGGCTACATCTCAGAGCATCAACCTGAGTGCAAAGATCAAAAGAGCAGATGTGGCAGTGTTGGTGTGCACGTCAAGCGTGCACGTTGTCTCGCTCGCGTGCCCTCTGTGAATAGCATACTACCAAAATTGTCGTATCACGCACCAGAGTTTGTGAAAAAAGACAGAAGCAGAACCTTATTGGATAGTGGCTTAAGCCCTGAAAAAGAAGTGGAAAAAAAGAAGTGGAAATCTGAGCCATTGCATTAGTTCTGACACATAAAAAGCCTAGTTGAATGGAAATTGAAGGCTGGAAACATAAGCCACATCAACGCTATTACAATTGGTATGGTCCTTGAGTGTGGAAGGGTAAATATTGTATATGAAGGTCTTCGTTTCTACCATCAGGGTGCATGCCCTACCCTTGGGAAAGGAGGCATAATGACCGGTGCATGTTTAGATGGATTGCACCAGGCAATAACGGTCAGACTCAGCAAAGAGATGCAATTCCATACCTCTCTGGATAGGAGGCACCATGTCCAGTGCACAATAACACAGCTGCACCACACCAGTTGGGTCACACACACAGGCACAAGTTCAGTAGTGCCACATGAGGTAGAATGAGACACTACTCCAGGTACACCCATACCTGCGAGAGTTGCACCCTGTGAATCCGTCAACACGCGCAATGAGCATGCAGCCAGAGTGTTGCACGATACAGATATGGCATGATCAATTAAACGGGCCATGCGGAGTCCCACAACTAATGAATCCGCTCACCACCCACTAGACACTTTTGAATGTCTGGTCCACGCCATACAGGAACCACACGTCCGAGATGCGGGCAAGATTTCTGTGTTCCGCACTAGACAATCCGGTCTCTAGACACGAGTCCACGCTACCAGTTGAGATTCAGTAGCCGAGGTGGCCACTTGAGAGAGCACTGCCCTCTAGATGTCGCAGGTAGATGGTATAGGTCCCACTTGGGAGAACTTTGATGTCTCTGAGATCTCTGAGAAAACAGGAGACCTGAGATGCGGTCCTTGGAAAGCACACTTAAGGGTGCCACACTTCAGCAGGTCCTCGGCCTAGGCCAACCTCTATATAGACAGTTTTCCTCCATGTGCACAACAAAGTCCTCTGACAATGTACACTACGCAGTCCAGGTTCTCCAGTCACCCATTCCCACAAGCATATCTCACCCTTTGCCAAAGGATGGCACCTGTAGTTATACTGTTGTGTGTCTTTGAAGTTCAGGGTGGTTTAGGGGTTTTCCCTTGGAACCACAGATGTATCTCTTAAAGTTTTTGCTCTGTCTGTCATAGGGGTGGGGAATGCAGACCTTAATCTTTAATTGGGCCATGATCCAGCCCCTGTAGGCTAAGTGTTACAACCTCTATCTTCAATCTATTCCATTAGGCCCTCAAATGACAGAAGTCTGCATTCCCATGGGATGCCCATAGTTTATGCTGTCACTTGGGAAATTCACAGATGTGCTCCCCCCAACCCCTAGTGTCCACTGGAGCCAGACACCATGGTCCCCAAGATTCTTGGAGGATAGAAATGCCCATACCCTACAAGTGGCATTTCTAAACAAATTATGCCAAAACCTAGCATACCAATGAAAAGGGTTTGGCACTGTGAATCCATTGATCTGAAACATCATGAGGCTGCTCCACTGCAATGCACTATTGCTGTCCGAAGAAATGTCAACCACTTCCCCATGTTAACCTATGGGATGAGCAGGCCTCATAGGTAGTGAAAACATACATAGGTATGCCTCATGACATGGGCGCAAGTGGGCTTTTGCGCTTATCGACCTGTGATGGCAGCAGGGACACATAGGGACTCATTAGAATGGCAGGTGGATCGCCCCCACCAGGCCGGCGGGAGTCACCTCCTGCCTGGCGGGGGTGATCCGCCCGCCATCCATGCCGAAATGACCCCCCGTCATATTATTATGGCTGGGGGGGCGGTCTGCAGGAGACGGAAAGACCGTCAGCCACTTTTCTGCCCGGTCGACATGTCGACCGGGCGGAAAAGGGTTCTATATGGTGGCGGTGTCTTTCAGACACTGCCCGCCATATTAGTATGTGCTAATGTCAATGCCTTTACATGGCGGCATTGCCGCCACGGAAAGGCATGCGGAGTCTGCTTTGGGGGCCCCCTGCGGGCCCCCATGGACTCCGGGGGGCTGGGAGGTGCACATGGAGGGTACCTAGGGTACCCCCCAGCAGTTCCATGCACAACCTGGCAGGCACCGCGTGGTGCCTGCCATGCTGTGCATGGAAGTGCACAACATGCCTTCCTGGCATTGTGGCGGGCAGTGCTGTGTGCACTGCCTGCCACAATGTCAGGAATGCTTGATGCGCCCGCCACTGATTGCGAGCCTGTGAGTAGCAAGTTGCTGCCAACTGCCAGTCCGCGATTTAAGCACGGAACGGGCCATTTTTACAGTCATCGATCCTAGGTTTACTCGAGTATCCACCCACGAGGTCCTTTGAATAACCAGACCTCCAGGTTGCTGCTCTCCCTGATGACCGTAGTCCAAGGGCCCATTAACTTCTCCACGTTGCCACATTATTGACAGTGGCGTTTTTTGGTGCCCTTGCCTGACCCCTTCACCCCCCCTTGTTCACCACTACTCCAGTCCTGATAAAGACCCCGTAGTAAGGTGCAAGTGAACCTACACCAACAGGGGTCGAAACGTCGACTTACTACTTTTACATGTCCTACCCAAATTCAACAGAACATTTTTGACTGTGTTATAACCATTGGGATAGGAATATATATGTATAGAAGTGTGTAATGGCGATACCAACATATCCATGTGCTGTCAACTTGCTAAATGTAGTGATGTGACCACATGTGACTTCGGTCTATTTCTTTTTACACTGTCCTGATCCTCACTAAGTACTCACTTCCCCCACCCTATACACCTTTCACCCTTGCCTCTCTTTGGGCATCTAAATGTTTGAAAATTTGAATAAATGTATGCATAATTCATTTATGACTGAGGGTGTGAATAAATAACATCTCTCAAAAAGTAAGAGTTCTATTTTGTTTAATTTTGCATTTTTCTTTGGTGTAACTAAATGTTGTAACTGGGACCCCTTTATATGTAACTTTGAACTACCCAGGTCCCAGTACCGTTGGGTCAACCCTTATTCTCTAACGCCACTGTGGCGGGCGCATCCTAATAGCAGGCACGGGACCCCCGCCCATATGACGGGCGATCCCTCTTACGACGGGATGGCGGGTGGACAAAGTCAGCCCACCATTCTAATGTGCCCCATAGTTCCCAGCACCACTGGTGCAAGTGTGCCCGCCCGAGTCTGCACAGCAGACTGGACATGAGTTTAACTAATACATGTGTCTGTGTGCACGCCTGCATTGGCAGGCGGCACATGCAATCACGGGCACCATAGGTGTGGATGCGCATTCACTGCGGCCTATAATGGCAAGCTGCTCATGAGTTTTCTCATGATACATATCAGTGCTTGCTTATTGTTCTGCAATCTTAGATCGGCACGTGTTTTAGAACATAGAGTCAGCTGCACTTCCCATCACAGATAAGATGGGCGCATGCTTTCACGGAGCAAGGACTATCTGGGCACATGCCTTTCCCAGGACCTAGCACCTGTGGTGTTGGTGAGTGCATGCCACCCTGCTTGGACAAGCCAGACCCCGTACAGTTGCGATTAAGCACTCCCAGCCAGCGGTGGACAGGGCACCATGCCGATGGCCCCATGGATACAAGTGCGCAGACCCATGCTTGCACCAGAAGGCCTAATCCCGGGGTAACTAGCCATAATATCGAGAAAAAAATATATAGAATGGGCAAAATATCGAATGGACACAATATAGTAGTTAAAAATATCGAATTGAAGGTAAGTATTTTTTTTTTTTGGACCTCATTTTCCACCATGGTTTCAAGTGTAAAGGTCGAAAGAAAGCGACATACTGTCACAGTATATAACTGGCAGGGATTACTTGGTTTAGGATTCCGTCACCCATCAGCAATATCGCTACCCCCGGTCAAATTATTGGTCCCATCTCAGCAGGTACCAAAAAGCTCTTCTATCTCGGTTCCCTGCCCTAACCAGATCCAGCTTTGACACTTGCAAAACAGAAGCATGCCAGCACATAAGGGAAGGTGGTATATGATCTTTCCATCTTTTACATATTTCCCTTCTAGCCAATAAGATGGAGTAAAAAAGAAGGTTTTTAGCAGGACTCCGGGCTCCATCCATAACTCCAAAGATTGCAAGAGGGAGATCGATCGAAATTTGAACACCCAATGAGGACGTAAGTAAGCTACTAATAGAGACCCAAAACAAAGTCAAGAAGGGGCACTCAAAGAGCATATGAGTGTCAGAGGCAGTTGCTAAGCCACATCTGGTGCATGCCACTGCGGTGCCTTGAGAGAATTTTGACAACCTCTTTGGGGAATAATAAGCTCTATGTAGAGTAAAAAGATGGTTCCTTCGAAGCCAGGCGGGCTTAACGATATCCCACAAGACCTTGAATGATGTAAGCCACAGATCTTGCACATTATGACAGACAAGGTAGGGGCCCCACAGCAACTCTGGCAGCTGAAATTCACCGTCCGCTTCTTCTTGGATCAAGTTGTACCATAAGGAGATCTCCTTTTTGGACGGGGGTTTGTCAAGCAGTAGAGACTCCAGCTGGCTGCCACCACCTACTGGAAATCTACTCCAGAAAGGGGCCTGTGAGGTATAAGAATGCGCCCAACTAACAATCTGAATGTATTTAAATCTTGAGAAGTTTGGCCCAATTTTTTCTTTTAGGAATTCCCATGGCAGGAGGCACCCTTCTACAAACAGGTCTCCCCAAACCTCCAACCCTGCATCCCTCAAAGGTGCTGCTAAGCTATCTCCCAGCCACACAGCCACCCAGGGCTCCCAGGTGCACCCCAAAAAGGGAACCTACTAGAAAGTATCCCAGCTTTATTGAGTTCCTCAGCTTAGCCCTCGTTTTTGCCATCCCCTGCAAAACCTTCAATTTGATCTTCTTAAAGAATTTGGGATCTCCAAATTTAAACAGGAATCCAGACTGAGCTACTCCTTCCCCTTTAAGCAAAGCTGAAAACATGCTTCCAATACCAAAG
Source organism: Lissotriton helveticus (assembly GCF_964261635.1). Lineage (NCBI taxonomy): Eukaryota > Metazoa > Chordata > Amphibia > Caudata > Salamandridae > Lissotriton > Lissotriton helveticus. Next base: position 796,314,119 of record NC_136072.1, read on the forward strand.
TCTGTGGGCATCTTTAGTAACATTCGAGCATGGGAGAGTTGAAATGCCCATGCGTAAATTTGCAGATCTGGAGCTGCTAAACCTCCTTTCTCCCTGCGTCGCCTGAGTTTTTTTCCATGCGATCCTTGGGATATGTTTATCCCAAATAAAGGAAGTGATTTTTCCCTGTAATTTTGATATAGAAGACGGATCAAAGAAAAGAGGGATAGTATTAAATAAAAAAGAAACTTTTGGTAAAATAGCCATCTTAATCAGATTGACTCTACCCAACAAAGATAATGGGAGTTGCGACCACGATCGCATGAGTCTACGGCAATCCTTTGTAATAGCAGGAAAGTTGGTTATAGCAATTTTGTTTATATCTTTGACAATGTTAAGTCCAAAGTAAAGCACATTTGGGCTAGACTGCATTTCTGTACCGCAGCAATTATCATTCCAAACCATCATCTCAGTTTTAGAGGCGATTTCCGGAGATTTCCCCGAATTCCAAAGCCAACTTGATAACTGCTGGAAGAGCTGTATGTATATCTGAAGACAAAATCAGGATATCGTCTGCGTACAGGGCCACTTTCCTTTCCCATCCCCTATAGCTGAAAGATTTGATGGATATATCCTTCCTCAAACGCTGAGCGAAGGGTTCTATGTATGAATCAAATAGGAGAGGGGAAAGAGGGCAGCCCTGCCGCGTTCCCCTTGTGATGGCAAACGGGTCTGATAGTTCTCCATTCACCAACACACAAGCTGTCGGGTTTAGGGAAAGAAGTCTGACTGCTTGAAGAAAGCCGTCTCCGATGTTAAACTTGGCCAAGACCCCTGACAGGTATGACCAATTCACCCTGTCGAAGGCCTTGTTTGCGTCGAGCGTCAGAACAGCCAGAGGGAGGGAGTCGATTGTTGCCATGTCAATAGCCCCTATCAAATCATATGTCAATTCATATAATTGACGGCCCTTGACGAACCCCTCCTGATCATGATGTAAAATATCAGGTGCAACTACACTCAGCCTCCTCGCCAGGACAGTAGCAAAGATTTTATAGTCTACATTTAGTCTAGAGATATTGGCTTATATGAACCGCAACATGATGTTGGCTTCCCCGGTTTTAAAATAAAGGTTATTGAGGCGCTATCCCAAGATACAGGAGGAGGTAAACCATCCTGCAAGATTTGATTAAATAACATAGTAAGAAAGGGTACTATTGCTTGTTCCAGGGCCCTGTAGATTTCAGCTGGGAGGCCATCGGGTCCTGCAGCCTTCCCCTTCTTACTGCTTTGGATAACAGCCCTGACCTCCTCCGTAATAATGCTATCAAGAAAGGTTCGTTGTTCAGAGGATAATGAAGGGAGAGAAATTTCTCTCAACCAATCCTCAATATGTACTAATTCAATCTTTTTATCTTCATGATAGATAGTTTGGAAAAATTCTCTAAAGATTCTTCTGATGTCATCATCTGAAGAAAATACACGTTATTACAGGTAATGGACTCGATGTTATTACGGACCTGGTCAGTTTTTACCTTCCAGGCCAATAGTTTCCCAGCCACCTCGTCAAACTGGAAATGGGCTATTTAACTGGCTTCCCATTTCTCAAGAATTCGCAGATTTAGAACTGAGCCCAGCTGACCTTTTAGTTAGAGTAACTTATTTTGTAACGGGTGCAAGACATTACCAGAGGAAGCTATATTTAGGTCAATCTCAGCTTGGGTTTTTTTAATTTTTTTTTTTATTTAAGTCCTCATCAATCAAAAAAGGTTTAGATTGTGGAGGAGTCAGAGGCCACGTTTCTGGTTTCGACCCATTTTTCTCTCGAGGGGGGGTGGGGCGCTTTAACTTATTTTCCAGGGCCCCCTTTTGTCCATATCTAGGCACATGATTGTCGTGGGGAGCTAGTCATTATGACTACTCTGTTCAAGACTCTGCTTGAAATCAATGTTGCCTTTGCCTTAATCATTGGACCCCCTTTCGGTTGCCGAATTGCATGTTTCCCAAATACTCCAAAACTTGTTTTTCTTGCTCTGCCTCCCTTGTTTGTCCAGTTTGTATACCCTTAACATTGAGTTTAACCATTCAGAGTGACATGGAGGTGTTTGTTTTAGCAAATTTATACATATTTCCCTCCTGGCTAAGAGGATAAGTAAAAAAATGATATTTTCTAGGCCCTTGGACATTGTGATAATATGCAAGTTATTTCTGGCCCCAAAGATAATTAAGCCAATGCTTACCTCGATGTTTTGTTTTAGTACCTCTGAAAGAGTCTTACCGACCTGGTCCCAGTAATCCTCCAACATCACGCATTCTTTGAACATATGTAAGTCGTCCACCTTCTCTGTTCCACACTTTGGACACTTCTTTACTGTACTGTTTTTAAATGTTGACAGCTTTTTTGGGGTCCAATACGCGCTGTGTATTGTGAACAAGTGTTTTTTTTTCAGTGGAGCAGATTTTACCACTCTGCTAGCAATGATGTTCGAGGATTCCCAAAGGTTTGCAATGTCGAGGTCTGGCATTGATTTTTCCCAGATTTCTTGAGGTACTTTGTAATCTTCCTCGCCTGATCTTATCAGAGCCCAATACCAGTAAGATATCTCTTTTTTGAATGGTTCTGTATTCAAGAACTTTTGTTCGATGATTTCATCTCCTTGTAAATCTTCTTTTACTCCTTTAAGCCAGCTGCTTAATTGGTAGTATTTAAATCTAGATAGCTTCCCCTGGGTTTCTCTATCTAGGATCCCCCAGTCTATGATCTTGTTGCCTTTTATCAATTGGCCCCAGAAGTTTATGTTGGCTTCCTTTAGAGGGTTTATTAAGCTGTCTTTTAGACATTCCGGTGTGCCTGGGGATTCCCAGATTGGGGAAAATGTACTATAATAAGGTATTGCCAGGGTGTTTCTTATATCGTACCAGGTTTTTGCTGCTGATCTTATCATTTTTAGTTTGATTTTTTTAAAGTATTTGGGATGACCAAATTTGTATAAGTAGTGATAAAACTCTCCAGTGCATAGGCCACTTTTCACTTTTGCCTAGCAGAAACCTTATATTTTTGAACTGGAAGGCCTTATAGTACTCCAATATGTCAGGGCTGGATATGCCACCTTGCATCTTACTTCTTCTCAATTTTATCCAGCTAATCCTTACTCCTTTTGAGGCCCATATAAAACCAGATATCTCCCCTTGCAGCTTCTTGATCTCTACCTTGTTAAACTCTAGGGGGGAGTGAATTAAACAGATAAGTGCATTTCGGTAGTACTGTCATTTTTATTAGGTTGGACGTACCTAAGAAAGAGAGATTAAGGCCCGACCAAGCCTTTAAGAGAGTGCTTATGTCCTTGTGTATTCTCTTGAAGTTTAAACTAGCTATTCCTTCAATAATTTTGATATACTCAATTCCCAGATATTTTATTTTGTTCTTTACTAGAGGGTTCCCAGACTCACCATTCCACTCCATTATTCCAGATTTTAATTGATTTACTTGGTAGCCGGAGACCGCCCCATAATTACTTATATTTTCTATCTTTGGAAGGGAGGTGGTTAGGTTTCCTGTAGATATCATTAGGTCATCTGCAAACAATGCAACTCTCTTCTCCCATCCTTGATATGTGAAAGAGATAATCTCTTCATTACTTCTTAAAAAACATGCTAAGGGTTCTATGTAGAAATTAAATAATAGGGGGGACAAGGGACAACCCTGTCTGGTTCCTCTTTTTATTTGGAAGCTTTCTGTAAGTGCCTCATTCACCAATATTCTAGCTGATGGATTTTTATAGATGTTCTTAACCGCATTTTCAAAGTTATTCCCTAGATCAAACTTAGCCAAAGTGGCACTCAGAAATGGCCTGATGACCCTGTCAAAAGCTTTGGCAGCGTCAAATGTTATGACTGCCAAAGGTATATTATGTTCGGTCGCGATGTCTATAGTAGCTATAAATTCATGAGATAGTTCAGATATTTGTCTGCCCTTAATAAATCCCTTTTGGTTTGAATGGATTAGGGACCCTGCCACTGCCCCTAGTCTTTTTGCCAAAATCTGTGCATAGATCTTGTAGTCACAGTTCAGGAGTGAACTAGATCTATATGACTCGCATTTGGATGGGTCTTTTCCTGGTTTTAATTGGATGCTGACTGTGGCTTCATTCCATGATTTAGGGAGATCTTCATTGTCGACAAAAATTTCGTTAAAGAGGTCTGTGAGTGGAATCAAAACACTATCCTGGAGAGCCAGATATAATTAATTTGGTATGGAGTCTGGGCCTGCGGCCTTCCCCCTTTTCAAGGATTTTATTGCATCTAGGACCTCCTGCTCAGTTATGTTTTGGTTCAGACCTGTCTTGTGTTCCTGAGAGGTTTTAGGAATCTCTATTTTATCAAGCAGGCACTGTATTTGTGTACTGGAACAGGTGGATTTTTCCGTATACAGCTTTGAAAAGAATTCTGCGAATACTTTCCTTATTTCATGGTTTTCTGAGAATTGACCTTGATGGCCTTCCTTTTGTATTTTGTTTACCCGATTTCTGGTCCGCTCCGTTCTTGCCTTCCAAGTGAGGATCTTTCCACATCCTTCACCGTATTCATAGTGCGAGAGTTTGCTGGCCTACCATCTTTCCCTGACTATTGTTTCCAGATAATCATTCATTTCCATTTTCTTGGTTTTTATTTTTTCTCCTATTTCTTCCCTCTCTTGAGTAGTCCTGGCCCTTTTAATTTCTACATTGAGCCCTTTCAGATCATTTTCAATATTTTTTAAGAAAGCTTTTTTCTCCTTATTTTTATGGGCCATTATACTCATAATTGTCCCCCTTATATAAGCTTTATATGCGTCCCACGTCATTTGTTTTGTTGTTCCTTCTTTGTTTAGAGCGAAGAACTGCTGAGTTTCTTCCACTAGGCTAGCCACAAAAGATTCATCTAGTAGAATCTTCTTATCCACTGGCCACCTTTGTTGAGTGGGTAATTCAGGTAACATCAGGTTTAATTTTACAGCGGAGTGGTCTGAGATATGTTCCGGAATGTGTGCCACTTTTATTATAAGTTCAGCAATGCCACTGCTTATTAGAAAAAAATTGATTCTGGAGTCGTGGCCAAGCCTTTTGTTTTTAAACGTGCATTTGTGCTGTTTATTCCCTTTTTCTTTCCAGATGTCTATGATTCCAAGATCCCTCATACAGATTCCGATCCACTCTCTCATTTTTGGGGCTGATGGTAGTTTTCTTAACGGGTGTCTATCCTCTTTTGGGTTTAATAAGATATTGAAATCGCATCCATTATTATGGGTGAGTCAACTAACAGTAGATGGGAATACAGGTTTTGAAGCGGTTCAGGGTCGTCCACATTAGGCCCATAATAGCCCACCACAGTGTATAAATTGTTATGGATTTTTGCCCTTACGCATACCCATCTTCCCTTCTTGTCTACTTCTGATCTCTCAATCACTGCTTTGAGGGATTTCTTGAATATGATCGCCACTCCTTTAACATTGCAGTTTTGATTTGTACAAATGCAGTGCTCTATCCAGTTTTGATTTTTACACAAAAGCTCCCATTCTTCTTTAGTTAAGTGAGATTCTTGGATTATTATTATCTCGCAGTCGCTGTTTTTTAGATATTCCAGAATTCTTGATCTACGTTTTCTAATTTGCAGCCCGTTTACATTCCATGTTAAAACGTTAAGCTATTTTCCTTTCCCTCCTATTTTTGTATTCGACATTCTTGGTCATTTTCTTGTATCTTAATTAGCGGCCACTGAACCCCTCTCGGCTTGCTTTCAGGACTTTGTTGTTTTTTGGGGGGGTTTTCCCCCCAATTTGCTCCCCACCCTGTGAAAAAAATTGTTGTTGTTTTTTTCGAGCTTTCTTGGTGAGAAGATCTGTGGTGTGTCCCCCCCCCCCCCCCCTCGGAGAAGCATCCCTCTTCTTTCTTGATCTGGGCATGATTGCCCATTATGAGCTCCCTGTCTTGTGGTGTTAGTTTAATAATCCTTGTATTCCCACCGTTATAAAACTGCTGAAGGTTATCAGCCCTTTATTTTTAACATGTAAGCTTTGTTATAGGTGAGGGTGTGTGTGGGCACGGTCTTCCTGCTGGGTCTTGATTTGCTCCATTAGTTTTTCCACTTCCCTTGGGTCTCTTATATTGAACATTTTGTTGTTCCACATGATCCTTAGAGAGGCTGGGAAACGCATTTGGACACTCGCGCCTAGTGACCTTAGCTTTGGCATAAACTGTCCCAACTCCCACTGCCTATCCTGGGTAGTTCTAGAAATATCCGATCTGATCCTGCAGGTCCACCCATCTTTGGAGAAAGACACCGCTTTTAGACCTTCGCTCAGGATCTTTTCCTTTAGTGCGTACGTCATGAAGTTGATCAGTATTTTTCTTGGATTTTTCCTTTGTTTGCCTTTCCTGAAAGGGTCACGATGTATCCTTTGGATATCTTCGGCTAGACTTGATGATTTGGTCCAGGGGATTAGTTCTTCCAGGAGCTGGATTGTAAATCCCTTTATGTCCTCCCCTTCCAAGCCTTCCGGAATATTTAAGATTTTAAGATTGTTTCTTCTAACATGGTTCTCCAGGGACTCCATTCTCTCACTGTTCTCTGCCTCTCTGGTTTTGAGTTTGTTAATTTCTTTCAAGTTCGCCTCTGTTTTTCTGTTCAGGGCTACTATCTCTCCTTCTACATTGGTGACCCTTTCAATCAGAGTGTTAATTGTTTGATCTAGCGTTTCACACGTCTCTTGGATCTTGGTCTGATTCCTTTCAGATGTCGCGAATTTGTCTCTTAATTCTTTCATCATCTCTCCCAAGATTTTTTCGGCTTGAGATCCTCCCGTGTCATCGGTATTAGACCTGTTTGTGTGAATTGACTCTAGTCTTGGTGCTGCATTCGAAGGAGATGCCAGACCTTGAGTTACTCTTGGGTGGTTTGCCACTTCTGATGGTTCGCCGCCACACTCTATATCTTGGGATTCAGGAGTTTCGAGAGCTTGATATTGGTTACTTATTGGTATTCCAAAACCTCCTTCTTTTGATTTCTCTGCCATATTTAAATCCTTTTGTATAGCAGCTGATATTTCAGGTTCTCTAGTTCTCTCTTTGCTGGTGCTCTTCTTTTCCTGTACCTTGAAAAAGGAACGAAGTGATGGGGTGATTTTTTGAGCACTTGTACCTCCTGGCCTTGTTAGACTAAGCCTGGTGGCCCTTGTTAGGGGTGCAGCACACTTCTTGCTTCTCTTTTTGAACTCTCTCGGGGAGGCGTAGGTCCTGCCTTTTCCTACAACTTTATCTTGGTCTTGGTCCTTGTCTTTATCCTTTTCACCGTCTCTGGCTAGGTTTGCAGGAGTATTTATAACTTTTGTGCTTTTTAACCCCTTGGTATCCTTGGTTTCCTGGTGACTGTTTTTCAGACCTCTCAGACTGAACCCCCCCCCCCCCCCCAGTAGGTCTCCCTTCTCTCAAACACTTCTTTCCGTGAGGGGCACTTTGGATCTATCCAGTTTTACTAGGTTAGGCGCTTCCTACCCCACACCTTCACCCTCAGTACTCCCTGCTGCAGTCCTTAGATCTCCCCTAGAGCACCCAGCCTCCCAACTTGAAGTATAAGAGCAAATAGAGGTAGCACTTACAGGGGGTCTCAGTGGATTTTCCGCTTTACTCCACCTTTAGTCCCCTTCAATGCTCCTAGTTTTTGCCAACACAATGCTTTGATTGCTGGGAAAGCAGCCTCTCTTTCCTGTTTTGTAGTCCGGTGTTATTCGCCCTCTGGTTGCAACACGATGGGCAGCTTTTGTATTTTTTCTGTGGGCTCAGGCTGCTTCTGCCCATACCACCGGCAAGCTCCTCTTTGCTCCAAGGGGCTCTGCTGGATTCTGACACTCTGGTGTCTCCAGTGCACCTCCCGTGTGTTCTTCCCCCCGCTATGGCGCTATGGAGCGTTCCCTTTGCAGCTCCGCTCTACCCGCCGCCACCACCTCTATGCTCCGTCGGTTTTGAGCGGCAGCACCAGCCTCCCAGGCTGCTCCCGCCACCTCCTCCCCCTCCGCTCCGGGCAGCCAAGTATAGCAGCGAGCACACGAGCACGGAGCCAATAGCCCACGGGTAGCGACACCCTCCTCAAGGGGCATCGCCTCTCTTAGTCCTCCGAGGGCCCTTCACTACTCCCGGCCTGGCCGGGCGACCTGTCCAAGTTTACCGCGACTCGTCCTTCTGATTCAGGGAGCGCCGATTCCAAAGCGTCGAGGGCTCTCTCCTCAGTCCCGCAGATCCGCTGACAACTCCTCCGTGATCCTCAGCTCAACACCCTTAGAATGCTACATATTCTTTACTTTGCCTGCATTATCGTGCACTATCGTGGGAAGTTTCAGTATTCAAGGTTCCGTGACAGGGAGCTCGCGGCTGAGCTTCCTAGTCAGCCGCCATCTTCTCCCCCACAGACATCTTCACCCTCAGCTTGCGTTTTAAGCATCTCAGCTTCTATAGAAGCTACTTCTTCTTTATATAGTTTCCTCCGGTATGAGACCTTGTTAGTGATAAGACCTCTTAAAAAGGCTTTAAAAGAGTCCCACACACTCCCAGGTGCCGCTGAACCAATATTATTATGCATAAAGCACTGGGCTTCAGTTATGAGAAAGGAAATATCATCTGACGCCAAGAGTAGTGAACGGTCAAATGTCAAGGTTCTAGGGAAAGCTTTAGGAAACCCGATAAGTTCCAAAAATACTGCTGAGTGGTCCGATAGATGAGAAGGAAGGTAGCAAATACTCTTAACAGAATCCACCAGTTTATGACTAAGCATGGGCGTAAAATCCGCTCCGATCGCGGATTTTTCGGATTTTCGGCAAATTCGCAATCCGCAAACTCTCGCGAATTTGTCGAAAATCCGTGAATCCGCTCGCGGCGGATTTTTTGCTTGGTTGCGGCGCGCGGCGTGGTGCACGGCGTTCACTTTCCGTCATTTAGCGTTTGCCGAGTTGTTTTTCTTTGCGAGTGACGCGCCATTTTGGATCTTGCTGCGTGATCCCGCGGGAGTTTGGCGCCCGCGAATACGTAATCGCGGCTTGCCACCTTGCACAGCACACCTCGCGAGAGTTCGCAATTGCGAACACGTAGGTGCGGCGGAAAGGAACAATCTCGCACTCGCGAAATAGAGCTTTTGCAATTCTGCACAAGAAAATCACCAGCAAACAGGATAAACCTTCAGAAAATTATGATTTTTATCAGAATCACTCCTCAGATTGACATTTGCATGGCCTTTTTTTTTGCAAGGAGTCCATTTTTGGGGGGGGGAGGAAGGAAGTGCCCCACAGTCTCCAACTTCCTGTTCCTGTCCAGCAGGCTCCTCCCAGTGCTTTGTCCATCTCCTGGTCACTTTCATTTGGATCTGGAGCTGGAAGGATTACTTTTTGTGGGTGCTGCTGGATATTTGGATTTGAGGCCTTTTTGACTGTCTTTGGATCACTTTTGGATTAGAAACCAACTTTCACAAGTAAGTTTGTTTGGGGCATTACAGTTGCTGCAAGTAAAATTTTGGAACTTTTTCAGAACATTAAATAAATTATATTGTGGGTAGCCACAGTATCCAGAAGGACCAGGGTTGGTTAGGGGTGCATGATACAACTGTTTTGTTGAATTTAAACACCATTGAGGCCATGGATGGGCTGGGATTGTGCTGATTTTTGTCGTTTTTTTGGGCCTGCTGGTGGGGCCCTTTGCCCAGGGGTGGTGAGTGTTGCATGGGCCTAGTCTTTCTGTGGGGTGTCTTCTTGAATTTAAACATAATTGAGGCCATGGATGGGCTGGGATTGTGCTTATTTTATTGTTTTTTGTCGTTTTTTGGGGGCTGCTGGTGTGGCCTTTTGCCCAGGGGTGGTGGTGCATGGACTGAGTGTGCCTGTGGTGTGGTCTCACTCTCTTTAATGTAAACATCATGGATGGCATTGGATTGTGGTGATTTCTGGCTGTTTTTCTGTTTTTTGGGGGTGTACTGTTGATGTGGACTGGCCATGTGGGTGGTGGTGGTGGCCATCTTGAGTGCTGGCTGGTCCAGGCAACATGTGCTTGGGGTGTAAGGGGCCATTTTGAGGAGAGGCAGTGTCTGAGGCCTGCACCTATTTTGCCTACTTTTCATCCTTTATGCCCAGGGGTAGTGAGTGTTGCATGGGCCTAGTGTTTCTGAGGGGTGTCTTCTTGAATTTAAACACCATTGAGGCCATGGATGGGCTGGGATTGTGCTGATTTGATTGTTTTTTGTCGTTTTTTTGGGCCTGCTGGTGGGGCCCTTTGCCCAGGGGTGGTGAGTGTTGCATGGGCCTAGTCTTTCTGTGGGGTGTCTTCTTGAATTTAAACATAATTGAGGCCATGGATGGGCTGGGATTGTGCTTATTTTATTGTTTTTTGTCGTTTTTTGGGGGCTGCTGGTGTGGCCTTTTGCCCAGGGGTGGTGGTGCATGGACTGAGTGTGCCTGTGGTGTGGTCTCACTCTCTTTAATGTAAACATCATGGATGGCATTGGATTGTGGTGATTTCTGGCTGTTTTTCTGTTTTTTGGGGGTGTACTGTTGATGTGGACTGGCCATGTGGGTGGTGGTGGTGGCCATCTTGAGTGCTGGCTGGTCCAGGCAACATGTGCTTGGGGTGTAAGGGGCCATTTTGAGGAGAGGCAGTGTCTGAGGCCTGCACTTATTTTGCCTACTTTTCATCCATTATGCCCAGGGGTAGTGAGTGTTGCATGGGCCTAGTGTTTCTGAGGGGTGTCTTCTTGAATGTAAACATAATTGAGGCCATGGATGGGCTGGGATTGTGCTTATTTTATTGTTTTTTGTCGTTTTTTGGGGGCTGCTGGTGTGGCCTTTTGCCCAGGGGTGGTGGTGCATGGACTGAGTGTGCCTGTGGTGTGGTCTGGTCTCACTCTCTTTAATGTAAACATCATGGATGGCATTGGATTGTGGTGATTTCTGGCTGTTTTTCTGTTTTTTGGGGGTGTACTGTTGATGTGGACTGGCCATGTGGGTGGTGGTGGTGGCCATCTTGAGTGCTGGCTGGTCCAGGCAACATGTGCTTGGGGTGTAAGGGGCCATTTTGAGGAGAGGCAGTGTCTGAGGCCTGCACTTATTTTGCCTACTTTTCATCCATTATGCCCAGGGGTAGTGAGTGTTGCATGGGCCTAGTGTTTCTGAGGGGTGTCTTCTTGAATGTAAACATAATTGAGGCCATGGATGGGCTGGGATCGTGCTTATTTTATTGTTTTTTGTCGTTTTTTGGGGGCTGCTGGTGTGGCCTTTTGCCCAGGGGTGGTGGTGCATGGACTGAGTGTGCCTGTGGTGTGGTCTGGTCTCACTCTCTTTAATGTAAACATCATGGATGGCATTGGATTGTGGTGATTTCTGGCTGTTTTTCTGTTTTTTGGGGGTGTACTGTTGATGTGGACTGGCCATGTGGGTGGTGGTGGTGGCCATCTTGAGTGCTGGCTGGTACAGGCAACATGTGCTTGGGGTGTAAGGGGCCATTTTGAAGAGAGGCAGTGTCTGAGGCATGCACTTATTTTGCCTACTTTTCATCCATTATGCCCAGGGGTAGTGAGTGTTGCATACTTGCATGTCCCTAGTCTTTCTGTGGGGTGTCTTCAATGTAAACATCATGGATGGCATGGGATTGTGCTCATTTTTCTGTGTTTTGTCCATTTTTTGGGGTGTATAACTGAACTGATGTTCCTCTGTCTTCCATTGCTTTTAGGTGCACAAGAAGACTCAAGAGAACCACCAGTGCCAGGAAGAAGTCCTGCAGCGGTGTGTGTGTGCAGCATAACGTCACGCGACGTCACGTCTGGACACAGAACCCTCTGCAACTCGTGCAACTGCTGCCTGCTGACCTGCTCTGAAGAAGATGGCCCCAAAAAAAGTAACCCGTAGCTCCTCTAGCAAGAAAGGTGCCAGTAAGGAGCAGAAGAAGCAAGTTACCAAGGACACTGGTGTGCCGCCCGCCCCTTTTTTTGGGAGTAAAAAAAAAAGTATGCCTGCAGCGGGATCTGCTGGGGACCAAGCTGGCAGCAGCACCCCCGCTCCATTGGGCTCAGTGCCACCACCACCACCACTCCAACTTAAGTCCAAGCCCTTGAGTGCTGCAGAGGCAGCCAGTATAGTTCTTCAATCACCATCGACCAGTGATGTTGGCTCATCGCAAGAAAGCAGCAGCAATGTCCCTCAATCAACACAGGTTGTTGTAGCTCATCTGACGAGTGTTGAACAACCACAGCCGCAACAACAATCACATGTGCAAGTACAAGCCCAAGTACATGTGGAAGGAGAGGCAGCGCAAGGAGATGCGCAAGCAGAGGTGCATGGAGGGTCACAAGTGGCCACAATAGTTGTTCCTCCCGAAGTAGGGGCACATCAGGAAATCGACAATCAAGGCGAGGTATCATTTGAGGAAGCCACTCCTCCTGATGATCCTTCATTGTCTTCCACACCCCTAGCAAGGAAGAGATCAAGGGTGGTGTCTACATCTTCTTCAAGCACACCTCCTTCTGATGATACGGATCAAACTTGGGAACCAGCACCACAGCCGTCTGAGAGTGAGGCACACCATGATCCGACAAAGGTAGTTAAGCGTAAAAGGAAGCTCGTCCAAAGTCTCAGAGTTATGGAGTGTGATGAGGCTCAACAAGAAGTGGCGGATACTGCTGCTGATGAAGACTCTGCCAACGACGACCCAGTCATCATAAAGGTCACTGCAGCCCCAGCGGGCATGCAGCAAACAGACATTTTGACCCTAGCCCGAAGAGCTGCTGAGCGTGATGATGATGATGATGTTGTCGATGAGGAGGCAGTGGAAACAGCACAATCATTGGAGTTAAGTAGTACACCAACTCGTCCCGCTTCCATATTTCTTTCTGGCAAGAAGAGACCTCCGTCAACCTCAACCTTAATTAGTGGCGGTGAAAGTGCAAAACGTACAAAAGTTGGGCAATCCAGATCCTCCACTTCATCTGGCATTAGCTTCATGACCACCACCACCAGTATCGCCGGCGCCGCCTCCTCCATGTCCCACAGACACTTCAAGTCCCCAGTTTGGGACTTCTTTACTGTTTGTCCAAAAAATCCAAAGTTTGCCATTTGTACCATTTGTAAGCAAGCAGTTAGTCGTGGTAAGCCAGGTACCAACTATGGTACCGGAGGCCAGAGAGGTCATCTTAGGAGACAGCACACTGTCAAATGCTTTGCGCACCTAGATGCGATCAAGAAAGGCCAAATTCAAGGAAACGTTGATGTTTCATCTGATGATGACGAGGAGGAAGAAGACGTGTCAAACACTTCCCTTACACCCAGTACCCCTGTCAGCAGCACACCCAATGTGAGGCACACTAAGAGTGTTGGAGCGACTGAGACACCAACGCACAAAAGTTCACCAGCGAGCAAAATTGGGTCAACGAAGTCATTATCAGCCCGTAAATGCTTGGTCCAGGGCAACATTAGAACAATGCTTACTTCAGACGTGTCATATGAACGCAACCACCCACTGACGCGTCTGTATAACACTAAGCTGGCTAAAATGCTAGCTGTGGACCTTCTCCCTTTTTCTTTTGTAGAAGCGGTAGGTTTTCTAGAATTAGTGGCAACGCTCTGCCCTAAATGGAAGGTTCCTAGCCGGTTCTATTTTGCCAGAGTTGCGGTTCCAGCACTACATGAAGATGTGCTGGAGGCGATTGGGGCAGCTTTGCAGAAGAGTGCTGTTCACACAATACATCTGACAACAGACATGTGGACCAGTGGCGCAGGCGCTGATTACATGTGCATCACTGCACACTGGGTCTCTTTTTCAGGTGTTAAAGCAAAGCTAAACGCAGGTGTTGACCCGGACCAAGTTTTTAAAGCTGCTCGGAAACATGCAACACTAGCCATGTTTGGCTTGGAGAAAAGTCACACAGCAGAAAACCTTTTGGAAGAGTTTAACAAAAAGGTCTTGAAAATGCTATCCCCCCAAAAACGCATGATTGGTTATGTTTCCACGGATAATGGCGCCAATGTAGTTAAGGCCATGTTTCAGGGTGACTATTTTAGAGTGCCGTGTTTGGCGCACTGTATCAACCTGGTAGTTCAAAAATTCTTGAGTGATAAACACAGTCCAGCGTTCGAGGTAATGGCCACCTGCCGCAAAATGTGCAACCATTTCAGCCATTCTTTTAAGGCCCGGAAGCATCTGAGGAGACTGCTACTTGAATGTCAAATGCCAGTGAAAGCACTCATCCAGGAGGTGGCAACACGTTGGAACTCAACCTTCTACATGCTTGAGCGTCTGTATGAGCAGTATACGGTACTCGATCACTATTTCTTCACAGAGGGTACATCTCAGAAGGAGGACATGCGGTTGGGTGCGGCGCAATGGGACATAGTTAAAAGCCTGACAGACATGCTTCGTCCTTTTGAGTTCTTCACGCGTGCAGTCAGCCAGGAGGACTGTAATTTGGGAAAAGCTATCCCATTGTTGTGCATGCTGGAGCACCAACTGATGGCGGTGTCTTCTGAGTTTGAAAAAGATGAAAAAAAAAAAGACCATTTTATTTTGTCTGAGAAATTATTAGAGCGCCTACGTGGTGATGAACGTCTTAAAAACATCAAGTCAGAACAGCATTACATTTGTGCTACTATTCTGGATCCACGCTACAAAAAGGCACTGGCAGGCGAAGCATTCTTTCCTTTTGCTGATGCAGATGTTCAAAAGTACAAAAATTGGTTAGCCTTGTCAGCCAAGAGGTTTGAAAAAGAACGGCAGGTTATTGAAGGAGAAGACAGTACATCAGCATCAGCATCAGCAGGCCATCCCCAGTCACAAGAATCCACTTCTGCACCTGTGGCTGGGGCACAAGTGACCTCTCAGCCGTTAAAGGCAACTGGATCATCTGCACCACACACAACAGTATCAGTGGCTGTTGTAGAGGATTGGCTAAGTTTGCTTGGGTATGGTTCTCGAAAAAATGTCAAAGGCACAGCAAAAAGTAAGCAAAGTGGAGGAACCGTTGATGACCTTGAGTCGATGGTGCAGGACTATATGAATGACTCAACAGAGGTCTTTCTTAATGATGAGCCATTGCAGTATTGGCATGGCAAAAAACAATTGTGGCCACAGCTCTCCAACCTGGCTATAAACTATTTGTCTTGCCCACTCGCAAGTGTGTCTTCTGAACGTGTTTTCAGTGCTGCTGGTGGCATTGTAACTCCCAAACGGAGCCGCCTCTCGCCCAAAAATGTGGAGCGGCTGACAATGATCAAGATGAATCAGCACCTCATACCACCAGATTACAAAGTACGAGAAAGCACGCCGCATGAAGACGAGGAGGACGGCAACGTAGATGAGGGGATTTGTTCTCTGTTCGGTGGCACTGACCTCATCCTGCCTGAATTCGCAGAGTATGATGACGAAATCTTCTTCTTATTCCCTGACACCGAGCCCTGAAAATGAGAAAATGAATCAATAACTTTCTTTTTCGTCCTTATTCACTTTTATTCCTGTTTGTCTCTCTTTCTTTGGTTTGCACAGTTAATTTAATTCAAACTTTAATCACCTAATCCCAAAAACAAGACCATCAGCAGAACTGTCTTCACTTGTTTGCTTATTGATTTGAAGGTGCCGCAGTCTACATTCCTCAGGTTCACAAGTTCTGAAGAACATGCTCCTCTATCCTCCTCCTCCAGACTGCGATTTCCCTCAAAGCAGAGTGCTGGATTACGCCCAATGAAGAAAGACTCAGCACTTGTGGGGGTGTTGTACTTCTTTGCGGGTGAGTTGACGGATTTGGGCCCATTGCTGTGAAGCTCTAATAATGGACAAAAGTGTTTTGGACCAAATATGAGGTGGAAATTTCTTGCCGTTTTTGCTGACTTGCTTGCCTTTGGGGTGCTCTTTGGCGGGGTTCCGGGTGTTTGTGGGTAATTTTTGGTGTCTGGGAGCACTGCTGCGACAGTCTAATCTTGATTGCATTTGCTTTTCAGGAAATTCGTGGTGGAAAACAGGAGTTATGATGATTGATGATGATGACCTAGCTGCACAGCGCCGCGATTGGACCGAAGGCCGAGAGATATTGTAAGTATGAGATTTAGCTTTTTCGCTGTTTGGGGGTGTTGTCGGGTGGTTTTTTCCGGGTGGGTTGGCGGGTCTTGCCTGGGGCATTCCTGGGAAGGTCTAATACCGGATAGAAGTGTTTTGGACAAAATCCTTAAGGAACAGCCTTTTTTTTGCTATTTCTTCTGTCATCTTGCTCAATGTAGCGTTTTGGGGGGCTTCCTGCTGTTCGTGGGTGGGTTGCGGCCGGGGGTCTCTGTCGAAGCACTGCTGCGACAATCTAATCTTGATTGCATTTGCTTTTCAGGAAATCCGTGGTGGAAAACAGGAGTTATGATGATTGATGATGATGACCTAGCTGCACAGCGCCGCGATTGGACCGAAAGCTGAGAGATATTGTAAGTATGAGATTTAGCTTTTTCGCTGTTTGGGGGTGTTGTCGGGTGTTTTTTTCCGGGTGGGTTGGCGGGTCTTGCCTGGGGCATTCCTGGGAAGGTCTAATACCGGATAGAAGTGTTTTGGACAAAATCCTTAAGGAACAGCCTTTTTTTGCTATTTCTTCTGTCATCTTGCTCAATGTAGCATTTTGGGGGGCTTCCTGCTGTTCGTGGGTGGGTTGCGGCCGGGGTCTCTGTCGAAGCACTGCTGCGACAATCTAATCTTGATTGCATTTGCTTTTCAGGAAATCCGTGGTGGAAAACAGGAGTTATGATGATTGATGATGATGACCTAGCTGCACAGCGCCGCGATTGGACCGAAGGCCGAGAGATATTGTAAGTATGAGATTTAGCTTTTTCGCTGTTTGGGGGTGTTGTCGGGTGGTTTTTTCCGGGTGGGTTGGCGGGTCTTGCCTGGGGTATTCCTGGGAAGGTCTAATACCGGATAGAAGTGTTTTGGACAAAATCCTTAAGGTACAGCCTTTTTTTTGCTATTTCTTCTGTCATCTTGCTCAATGTAGCGTTTTGGGGGGCTTCCTGCTGTTCGTGGGTGGGTTGCGGCCGGGGTCTCTGTCGAAGCACTGCTGCGACAATCTAATCTTGATTGCATTTGCTTTTCAGGAAATCCGTGGTGGAAAACAGGAGTTATGATGATTGATGATGATGACCTAGCTGCACAGCGCCGCGATTGGACCGAATGCCGAGAGATATTGTAAGTATGAGATTTAGCTTTTTCGCTGTTTGGGGGTGTTGTCGGGTGGTTTTTTCCGGGTGGGTTGGCGGGTCTTGCCTGGGGCATTCCTGGGAAGGTCTAATACCGGATAGAAGTGTTTTGGACAAAATCCTTAAGGAACAGCCTTTTTTTTGCTATTTCTTCTGTCATCTTGCTCAATGTAGCGTTTTGGGGGGCTTCCTGCTGTTCGTGGGTGGGTTGCGGCCGGGGTCTCTGTCGAAGCACTGCTGCGACAATCTAATCTTGATTGCATTTGCTTTTCAGGAAATCCATGGTGGAAAACAGGAGTTATGATGATTGATGATGATGATGATGACCTAGCTGCACAGCGCTGCGTTTGGACCGAAGGCCGAGAGATATTGTAAGTATGAGATTTAGCTTTTTCGCTGTTTGAGGGTGTTGTCGGGTGGTTTTTTCCGGGTGGGTTGGCGGGTCTTGCCTGGGGCATTCCTGGGAAGGTCTAATACCGGATAGAAGTGTTTTGGACAAAATCCATAAGGAAACACCAGTTTTGGCACTTTTTGTAAGTTAGGGTTCGTTAGGGTTAGCCCTAGCAGCAGGATTGCATGTGTTTCGGGGGGTTCTATTGCAACGCAGTTCTGGTGTTGTAGAGCACTGTTGGAGCGATGCTGGCTATGGATACTTTTGCTTGCTTGCAAGTGGTTTGAATACAATGCACGGTCTGTATTTGGGCCTACTGTTACTTTCAAAGTACGTTTTGTAACCATTTTTCTGCTAGGCATCGTTTTTGGAGATCTGATTGGGGTTCTTCTACATTTTTGCGACTGGCTTTAGTAAGGGTCTTGGTGGGAGCATTGCTGGGAAGGTCAAATTTTGTTCTAAAACACAGTTTACAGTACACCTACCTTGAGGGGAAAGATCCGCTATAATATTTTGGCCATACTTATTTATCCTTAAAAAGGTGACTCAGACAGAGCACGCAATTTCAAAAATATTGTACTGTCTATTAGGGAAATCAAAGTGTCACTTTTTGAACCACACAGCGTACATACCTTTTATTTATTTATCAGTGGTATTGTAATAGCACTTCCTGTTTTCCGTTCAATAATTACAGGCCGGGTTTCAGTCAACATCCGCCAGGCAGGCAGTGGACAGGGTGTCTTCTGTCAGTGGTCACCAACATTGATGGACGAAGCGTCAGCTGGAATGGAGGAGTGCCGCCAATAAGAGGAATTGTTTGCTGCATGCAACTTACTTACCAAATTCAACAGGACAACTCCAACAACATACGCAATACAGATACAGTATCCATTGTTTTATTCTATGAGTGTGACTGCATGTGCTTAGCTTTAGTTTGTAACCAAAGATTGTCTTTATCTTCAATTATTGTTTGTCCATGCTCTGCTTTTTTTTTCTTCTCTCAACAAAACCTACCCAAAAAGAAACCCCCATTCCCATCCATTTTACAAACCCTAACCCTCTTCCCCCGGGCAGTGTTGTTTTGCTTGATGTCTGACTAAAATGACATCAATAATTCCACACACTTGCTGGGGAGGATAAGGTCATAGCAACAGGCTGGTGAAGGAATACGAGGATATCTTCTAGACTTACTCAGCTTCAGTACTATATCTTCTAGTAGTAGTAGCCAATGTCAAATAAATTCAACGCAACTACTAGTTACTTATACTTGCAAGCAAATACTTTACCATTTGTTAGGCTACATTATGGCACTGTTCTAGTGTACTGTCACCTGCTATATTCTCGATCGTACCGTAACCGTTGTAATGCTACAGTAAGGACAAACAAGGTTTCGTTTTCTTTTTTTCCATAGGCATGCAACTGCCACTGTGTCACACCACTAGTACCACCACAATGAGGAAATGTCACCCGCCCAGGATTGACAACGTTAATCCCCATTTCACGTGGAGCCAGCCCTGGGCCTAGCCCTAATTTCTAACACTAATTACAGGTAAGATAAGCGTTTGGTGGGAGGTAGTATAATGGAGTATTATTTCGGAGTAGACAAGAGATTGACGGTTGTACTACTAAAGTCCTACGACTGTTCAGGAAAACAAAGTTACTGTTACACCCCCGTCCCCCACCCACCAGACTGAAAAGCAGTAAAAAACAGGTATGGTCAGATAAAGTTTAAAAATGTATATTTATGTAGCCCTAACAAAATAATCTCCCTCAAGACCCACCCTAACCCCAACGATTGTCTTTGAAACGTCCCAAAACGATCCCAACTCCCAAATCCCACCCCCCAAAAGTCTATAAAAAAAGGGCAAGGGACACTCCACTACTGGAGGGTGCTGGTGCATTTTGCCGCATGGGCATCATACTCCTTGCGGAGGGTGGCAAGCTCGGAGCGGAGGCCCTTCACCAAGTTCTTATACTTCTGGACCTCCTGCTCCAGGTTGGACATTCGGACTCGTAGGTGGCGTTGGCGTTCCTTGCAGCTCCTGTGGGGGACAGCTGGTTTTTCTGTTGCTTGGCGGTGGCGGTTGGCTTTGTTAGCCCGGCTCGGTCCCGCTGGAGCACTGCGGGACCTGGAGGAGGATGCAGCGGTCCCAGCCGAGGATGTTGTTGTTGCACCGCTCGACTGCGTGTCCTCCTCCTCCAGGGCCACCAGCCGCCGATATTCGGCGACAGTGGCCTCCAGCCTCCGTTGCCGGGCCATTCTAGCCTGCTCCCTCCGTGTTGTTGATTTGGAAGGAGCAACTATATGAAGAAAGAAAGACATAGTCTGTAACCAATGCTCCTTAGCATTAATAACACAAAGTGATTGAGCCGAAAGTTGGGTCACAGTACAAGTAGCAAATTGAAAGCACAGTACATAACTATTGAGGACAGTATCTATGTAACCTCCCACTCCTGCATCCTTGCTCTAACATTAGTGGTACTTTAATGAACAAATTCTACGACCACTATGGACTTCCATTACAGTCGACTATGACAGTACACCAGTCTTATTCTTCTTCTTCTCTCTTGTTTAGGAAAATTGGTACGTTATCTTAGGCAAGCCGGCAGAATGACATGGACAGCACAGTGAACTTGCACCCGAGAAAAAAAGTTGCACACCATGATGAGTGAGACAGACTTGCGTTACTGTACCGGTCCAGTACATGCAGGTGGTGAAGCTATTACTTTTCTATTACGGGTGGCACTGAGAATACTCTGTTACAAGGGCTACTGCTTAATTAATTTACCTTTCACCCTACAGTGCAAATGAGTACTAGAAAAGGACAATGAAGAAGCTAACTAATTTGATTATCTATCACTTCACTTGGGACGTATTTGATGACATATGGGATGACTTTAGGTGCTTTGCTTAATATTGAGTGAACAGTGATACACCCACACATGAATGACGTACTACAAGCAAACTAAAGTTATTAAGAGAGGTACGGAGTGTCCACCGTAATAACCAGATATATGCTGTGATTGCAGACGCAATACAAAGTACTGCTACTATTCATGGTAGTATTGGACACATTTA
This sequence comes from Lissotriton helveticus, assembly GCF_964261635.1. Classification (NCBI taxonomy): domain Eukaryota; kingdom Metazoa; phylum Chordata; class Amphibia; order Caudata; family Salamandridae; genus Lissotriton; species Lissotriton helveticus. Next base: position 796,334,789 of record NC_136072.1, read on the forward strand.
CAATTCCTTTTCCTTTCCTTCCCTGCACTGGAACGGACGTGCGGGTGCGGTGGTACATGCTCTTCAAGGTAACACTTAGTACATCTGGCGACCATCTACTCTCTCTAGATACACATGTGCTATCTAAGAGTCAGAGAATACCATGCTCCAGGCATCCATTCAGTCAAAGTATACGCACACATACAGTTTCTGTTTCACCCACCCAGGCTGCTGTCCTTCCACCCATCCTTGCTTCATCATTGACCCAGCCATGCACCATACCATATTCTTTCCTTCCAAGCCACCTCGGGGGCCAAGCAAACACATATCGTTCTTCTTTGCCAGCCATCATACAATTTCGTGTCCCACTTACTTACACCCTTCTTTCGCTTTTCGTTCATCCCATCCATCACGTTCGTCTAAGAACTTATTGGGATTCTTCTCACCAAAAACTTCACAGCTAAGTCGAAGTACATTTCGAGGAGGCTACTACCTGGTTGATTTGTAATACACCCGTGCAGAAAGCACACTATGCAGTCTTCAATCTCAATAAGTAAGGAATATATAGCTTACCTGTTTCCGCCACCACCGTTTGAACCCCCACAGGACCGTCTGCCGGCTCTTGCACCGCCTCCTCCCCAGAGTCCTCCGAGTCCTCGCCCAACACAGCCACCTCCGCGCTGGCCCCGTCACCAGATGTTACACCTACAAAGTACATTTAAGAATGTTAGAATACACCACTCACTACTATATAATATTTGGTCTAGGAGAAATGTTAAAAAAACTCAATACAATGTAATAATTTGTGACTGTCTACTCCAAAGTAAAAATGTCCCTTATTCCAGGGAAGGCTGTTGTCTTGCTGCACTTTTATGCACAACTGATGAATGCTTGCTTTTTATTTTTAACACGCACCACTTTTTCTCCTAACAGACAGAAGCTTGACTCCTAAGAACACGACCAGGATCAAGTTCAAACCAGGTGAGAGCTCGGCTCGACCACAAGAAATGTGTCCAATTAATCGTCAGCACTAACCACTTTTCCGTTTTCAGTTAAATAGTTTTATGACAAAGTAGATTTTAATAAATGTGTTTACTTTTAATAAAGCTTTTAAACTTAAATAGACTCTGTGGTTTTTGGTCCTCCAGACTAGAGTGGATGAGCTAAAGGTTTTGGAATTTTTGCAAGCATGAGTGCCTCTGACACTTCTTGACTGTGCTGTGACTCCGTACTCTCTTGTCCTGCGTACGATAATCTAGAGATCATTGGGGATCAATAATCGGTGACTACAGAGCTGAATGACTCTGCCACACTATCTAGTCAGTAAGGAGACAGTGCATAGAGCTATTGCTGAATAGAATGGGAGTCCAATGGAATAGCCAAATGTCCAATCTTAGTTAGCTACACAGACAGACTAATAAGAATAATCTAGTAATACCACAGGGAGTCATATTAGAGCCAGGATAAGAATTTATATCCAGTGTACAAGAAGATCAAAGACGATTTAGAAAAAATCGAATGAGGAACGCTAGGAAAAAATAGGTACTCTTTATTACAATTAAAACTTACTGGGGCCAGCAAAGGAGCCCTCGCCTGCCCGATCCTGGCCTGCATCCTGAGCACCCTCCTCCTCCTGTGTCCTCTTGCCCTTGGGGGGAGCTGATGTACAACATGAAAGAAAGAAAGACCACAAAACATGGATGAGATTTGTCAACCAAATCAACCATTTCAAAAGAACAATAACAACATTTTTTGGAGAAATAGCAAATAGATAGACAACTATTCCACGGGATCTATCTCATGTGGTATACTACGTTATTCGTATTGCCTGATTTGCGGAACGTTGACTTAGAAAGTTCCTATGTAACTCAATAAACAGACTACTAAAGAGGTTTGCCTAGGCCTGGCACTGCAGGCAGCAGTCCGCAGCACGCGAAGTGACAGACAAAGTCCATCCTGCTTGCAGATCAGTGAATACTCAAACTATCAATCCACCCACCACCACCACTATTTCTTCTTATAGCCATGTGTCTAAAGGAAGGAGTGGACTTCAGTCTGTTGGGGCTGATTTAGAAGTCCCTTGCGGCTCATTTTCCTCCATTGTTGCGTGACTTTTGTGACGCTGCGGCAGAACAAAAGACTCGCCATGGTGTTGGTGCGGCGTATATATTAAAAAAAAAGAAATTATGGGCGATGCATCACGTTGTAAAGCCCTGCGCCATCAGGGGGCGTTCCGGCGCAAGGGAGGGCGTACCTGCGCAGGGACGAATCCTAAAAGTGGCTGAGGGAAATCTACAAGATGTCAATCAGTCACTTTTAAGACAATGATGCATGAGTCAAACCCTGCGCGCTTGAAGCCGACGTACGGCTTGATGCAGCATTGGGGAGATAGGGTACCCCAGAGCATTGCTGGAGCTGCGCCATCGTTGGCACGCAACTCCAGCAATGCGCCGCCTTTACGGCACAGATGCGTAAGGCTTCTGTGACGTTTTGGGCCAATGGGTGGTGATGGTGGCATGGCACACAATTACTGCCGCATCCCTGCTACTTTGCAGGGATGCGCCGTTAATTGAAAATATGACCCTTAGTGTCTAGCATTACGCAGTTCTTATCTTTACACTACACTCATACATAATTTCTCAGGCCAATGAAATGAACACAATGTACAAAACAAATAAGCATAGTAGCAAGCAAGGCTACTGAGAAGGAGAGCAGTGCACCTGAAATGCATAGAAGATTTTGAAATATAATTTACCTACAATGTAATCGGCAGCATTATTGCTCTTGGTAAAGAACAAAGATTTGCAAATAACAGAGCCGGATAAAACAGAGTAGTGATGAATAGCTACTACTACTCACCAAGCCCGGGGACCTCTACGCCGAGCGCGTCCAGCAAGTCCCGTTCCCGGTCCATGACATCGGTCCAGCGGTGGGTGGCCTGGTTATATGTGCGCCGGACCCCAGAGAGCTGAAACATGGCCCGGCACACCTTCTCCCACCGCTTCCGGCGCTCCCGGATGCCATAGCCAGTCGCGATCTTGCCGCCTCCCAGGATCGTCTTGGGGAGGCGGCGCTGGACGTGGAAGATGAGTGCCGCCACTTCCTCCCCGCTGAAGATCTCCCGCGGCACCACTTGCCCCCCCCTCAAACGCCCGCACGGGAGCCGGGCACGGGGTGCGGGACCCTTCCCCTTCTCAGGGTGCTTCCCGGCTCCCTTTACCATGGTCTGGGCAGAAATAAACTTAAATGATAAAGAAGAAATAGAATAGTGAAGAAGAAAAGAAAAGAGTTTAAAAAAGTAGTTTAAAAGTAACTAAAAGTAGCAGAAAACACAAAAATATACAGCTAGAAAAATAGAGGGATAGATAATAAGTAAAATAGATTAAATAAACTTCAAACAAGCAAAGGATGGCAGAGATTCAGAGAGGATACAGAAAGCATGCCCAGAACCATAGCAATGAATGAGAAACAAGATGGCCGCGCCCGTTCACAACCGCGTGGGTAACTTCGCGCGAGATTATCCTCGCGAGCACGCGCGAAATTGTACTAGCGAGCAGCACAGTTTGCGAGATTACACATAGCGGCCGGAAACGGAATTACGTCACGCAAACAAGATGGCCGCGCCCGTGTACGACCGCTAGGGTAACTTGGCAAACGTATAGCTACAAGCGCCTCGCGAACACGCGCAAAAGCCCGCGAACATACACGTCGCAAAAAAAAAAAAGTGTATTCGCAAGCATTCGCGGCTCCCGAAATCGATCTCGCACGGATTCGCGCCCCAAAAAACGCGCGAAATTGCAGATAAAAAACGGTTTTTGCTAAACTGAAAGCAATGAGCAGGTGCAAAAGTTCAAACTTAACATTTGTAACATTCACTGTAGTGCTTCCTGAGGGGCCCCTCCAGAGTTTGCAACTATTCTATGACCCTGCTATGACCCAAACAGCAGGCTCATAGAATAGCTACAAGTAGACCATAAAGGTCCTGTGAAAAAAAATTTCACTGCAACAGAAAGCAAATTACAGATAAGGAAGGAAGCAGGTGCCAGCCAGACTGGAACTTTCTAAATAACTGACACATTAATCAACCCCCAATTAATTCATGGCAGTTGAAGTAGGGGAGGTGTGCTTGCTTTTTTCACCCCCCATAAACTACAGTGATAGACAAACCTAATGGGTGGCAGTGAGGATGTACCAGAGGGTGGCATGGGTGTCCCAGAGGGTGGCAGTGGTGAAGCAGAGGGTGCTGTGAACCTGTGATGATAAACCAGATGTAGAAACAACATAGTCGCGGCCGTTGCGTGCCGAAAAGTAAGTTTGCAATTGCGAAATTGTCCCAAAATCGTCGCGAACGCGCGCCAACACAAAAAACGGGAAAATCCGCAAATCCGCTAGAGTTCGCGTATCTTCGCGGATTGCGAATCCGTAAATCCGCAATTTCGCGTACGCGAGATCCGCTAGATCCGCCCATGCTTATTTATGACTAATTAATATAAAGTCGATTCTTGACTGGTGATGATATTATTATGGTTACGAAAAGAGAAGCCTTGGGTCTGGCCTGACCTAACTCTCCAAATATCTGTATACCCATATTGCTTCATGCAACTAAGCAAGAAGACCCTGGTCTTAGAAAGGGCTAGAGGCCGACTATTGGGGGTTTTATCGAGAGAAGGGTCCAATTCTATATTAAAGTCCCCCGCCAAGATGGTCGGTTCTGGGAAGGACAATAAATGCGAAAATATGCATTCCAAAAACAATGGGTCATCCAGATTAGGCCCGTAATATCCCAAGATCGTAATTTGTGCCCCAGCAATAGTTACCGTGGTATTGGCCCATCTGCCACCTGAGTCTATCAATTTCGAAACTAGCCTTGCTTTTAGTGGTCTCTTAAAGATGATTGACACACCTCTAATATTCATAGGTTGCGATGTTGATACAGAAAAGTCAATCCATCTATTTTTTTTAACTAAAAAGAGCATTTCGGTCGCAATCAGATGCGTCTCCTGGAGAATGATGACCTGCACATCAGAGTCACGCAAATACTGCATAATCTTATCCGCTCTGGGTCTGGTGTGGAGGCCATTCACATTCCAGGAGAGAATTTTCGGACTACTCATAAGAGCCAAAACCACCCACCAACACACCTCTCATTAAAAAAAAAGATTGACAATGCCCTGCAATAACTGTGATGTTACCTCATACAAAAAGAATTCTTAACACAAAACTAACCTGAACCAAGCAGAAAATGAGGAACTTTTTAAATTTTCTCCCTTGCCCCAACCACCCCTTACCCCAGTGCCCTAAACTAACCCCCCCCCCCCCACCCACCCACTCGGGAAACCCTTGCTCTATCTATCCGGAACAAGTTCAGAAGATAGTGCCCCTACCCGAAGCTCCCGCTAGGCCTCTATATCATAGAGACTAGAGACAGTTATGAGAAAACAAAATTATAGAACCAGAGTTAGTTTACATCTGTAGGGCAACTCATCCATCCCTGCTTATACCTCTATTTCTCCACGTAGGTAAGTTAGTTTATGTTATTTTTTATATATATTTTTTTTTAGTTGTTTCCCTTTTCACTTATTATTATTATTATTATTTTTTTTTCCTCTTAACCTTACTTTCCTTGCTTTCCTTGCTTCGGCCTTTTTTGAAGGTAAGTATTATCGATTGTCAAAATATAGAAGTCAAAATATCGAAGTATGTAATATAGGCATTAAAATATATCAAATTTTCTAATTATATCGAACTTTTAAAAGTGTTTTGTATGTTAGTATATGTGTGAAAAGTGTATATTATTTTTAGAATGTATGTTTAGTTTATTTTAAGTAGCAAATTTTATGTTATTTAATTTTTGCGTAATTTATATGTGTAGCCGGTTGTGGGTTTATAGGGGAAAAGGGTGGGAAGTAATTTAATTATATTAAATTAAATATTAATTTTTAGAAATTATTCATTATTTTTAATTTAATTTTGCTTTTTAGTTCAGTAGCGGGTAGTGGGTTTATAGGGGAATATGGTGGGGAGTCATTTAATTGTAATTAATTAAATATTTGTATTTATTTATTGGTATTCATTTTGAATTTATTGTTAAATAACTTTTAATTGGTAATTAATTTTCATTAATTGATTAATTGATAATTATGTTAATTGTATTAATTTATTTTCCGGAGCGGGTTGTGAGTTTATAGGGGAATAGGGTGGGAAGTAATTTAATTGTTATTAAGTGAATAATTTTTTTTTATTTATCGGTATTGATTTTTAATTTATTGTTAATTAATTTTTAATTGGTAACTCATTTTGATTAATTGGTAATTAATTTGTATTAATTGATTAATCGATAATTATGATAATTGTATTAATTTATCTTCCGTAGCGGATTGTGGGATTATAGGGGAATAGAGTGGGAAGTAATTTAATTGTAATTAATTACATATTAAAAATACTTTTTGTGTATTGATAATTAATTTACTATTAAGTAATAATGAATTGGTATTCATTTTTATTATTAATTAGTTTTTGTTATTGAAAATTAATTAGTGGGTAATTAATTATGAATAGGTAATTAATTTTTAATAGCTAATATTTATTTGTATTTCTAATTGATTAATTATTACATAATATTACATTGGTAATTAATTTAATTATTTTTTATTGGTATTGATATTTAATTTATTTTTATTAATATATTAAATCATTACTTTCCCTACTGTTAATCTCACTGGAGTGGGAATAGTAATTTTTACCTCTACGCTATCCAACGCTTTCCCTACTGTTGCACTCTCTGGAGTAGGAATATTAATTTTTACCCCTCCGCTATCCAACGCTTTTCCTACTGTTGCACTCACTGGAGTGGGAATTGTCATTTTTACCCCTACGCTATCCAACGCTTTCCCTACTGTTGCACTCACTGGAGTGGGAATACTAATTTTTATCCTCCCTGTTGGACTTGGCCTTTTCCCTAAAATTTTTTGCTTTTCGCTTCCCCGAATTCAGGATGTCCCCCCATTGTAATGTAGTTGTATAGGCCCTGTGAGGTCGGGATGCCCTGTGTATTAATAAAATCAATGCTAGGTGCAGGTGCCCCACAGTTAGAGTAGGGAAGCTCCTGGCACCTTCTAGAATAGGGGCGGAGCCTAGTTTTGCCGCCTTAGAGGGTGGTCAACTGACCTGGGGCTATAAAAAGAAAGGGAGGGAAACTTTCCAGTCAGTTGGGGCATCACTGACCCTGGGGATCCACGCAGGAGATTTAGGTTGTAGGGCCTCGTCAGGGGCCTACGCACTGGGAGTGACAGGGCTTAGGTGCTGCCTTTTAAGTTGAGTGAGGTACCCTGAACTAGCCCACTGATCTGGCCCGGCGGGAGGGGAACCCAGGGACCATCTACAGTGACCTGCTGAGGAATCCTGTCAGCAGCCCTCAACTCAACCCCCCTTCAAGAAACAAGGAACTATCCACAAGGGCGCCAGAACCATCCAGCGCCAAGAAGAAACCTACCTAACTACCACAGGACTGCTGGGGGAACAACCAGGTATTCGGGCTGTGTCACCCCCTGCGCTCCCTGACTCCACCTGGGCCCCCCATTTGCTGATTTGCCACGGTCGTGTGGCCTGTCCTGCCTTATATGATCTGCTAAGCTGTCTGCCCTACCTACCCAGCGCTCTCTTACGGTGCCCCTGAGAAGCGCTATGGATTGCCGGAATTGTTGTGCCTCTAAGCGCTGTGAAATTGCCCCCGAGCGCTAACTCTGCTGAGCGCTAACTCTGCTGTGAAATTGCCCCGAGGCGCTATTATTGTCCCGCGCCGTTCTGTCCTGGAAGTGGCTGCCCTACTTACCACTCCAGTGCGGGAGCCACGGAGCCTTCCTGCCCCGCCGTCATCATCCTCGGAGGCCCCCAGTAACCGGAGAGGGCCGCCGCCGCGTTGCTGTGGGCCCAAGTCACCGCCACCCTGAGGAAGTGAGCCGCGCCCAGCCCGAGCGTGGAGAGTCCCTGCGGTGGCCCCCGGTGCCAGGAGAGGGCCGCCGCGAAGTGTGAGTAGGCCGCAGTAGGCCCGACGAGGCCTGAAGCCTCTACCCGTCTCACGTGACCGGGGCGTCGAGGGAAGCTCCGCCCCCGCCGCGCACTCACTGGATCTTGACTGTCGTGCCCCCGCAGGCCGCACTGCCATTGGTGGCTGCGGGCGCTCCTTCCCGGAGCCCGCCCCTCCCGCCAGAGAGCACCGCAAGGGCCCGAAGGGGCCGAAGATTAAGGTAACTCCCCGGGGAGGCGGGCGGGAGGCCAAGAGGAAGAGCGGGGCCCCCCCGAAGAGCCAAGTGGAAGCCCCGAGGCCGCCCCTCCCCGGGAGAAACGATAGTTGGGCCTTGTCGGCCCCCCAAACCCACCTGGTAGTACCTAAATTGCTGGACTGGGCCTCGTTTGCCCTAATTAGCCCCCAGAGATTCCCCCCTGAACTGGGCGAAGACTCCGGAGGGCCCCTGGACCTGGGGCTAGATAAGTTAACCCCTGCCTGGGGTAAGGTTCCAGGCCTATTTAGGCCTACACGTAATTAACCTGCTTGATGAAACGGTTATCCCTGCGGAAAGAAAGGTTAACTAAATGTCTATGGGGCTATAATGAAATGGGTGCTCCACTAAATGAGATGTTGCTTGGTCTTCAGTGACCTGATGTACGCCTGCATAGTGAAGTGTTATATGTTCTGGCCTAATGCAGTGTTCCCAAGGGCCCTTAGCCACTCCCCGAAATGTTTATTGCTAAGCAATGCAGCATTCAACTATCTAATGAACTGGGTGTTTTGACAGGCCACCCGTATTAATGAGATGCTCATGTTACTGAAGGCACTGTTTATTTCCGCCTTCATAAAAAGTTGACCCCTGGATGGGGGATAGTTCCTTACAGGCTAATTCCAGACCCTGATTAGGAAAAAGTTGTTCTTGTCCCAGGAACTGTGGTCATTCTTGCCTGAAAGGTTTTATTCTGACCTATTAAGATGTTGCCTGGGTTCTAAAGACCTGTTCACTCCTACTTAGTGCCGCATCTCCTGAATGCTTACAGTTACATGAGGCACTGGTTATCGCTGAGTGAGGAAACGCTTATTCCCCTGAATGAAATGCTTTCCTGAAAGCCTACAGTTACCTACTGAAATGTTTAGTGTTATGCTGACTCCTGAGTAAGGAAATTTTATTATTCCTGCCTAATTTCTAGAGAAATGTTTATTCTGTCCCCATGCAATGGGTGCCTCCCATAATGAGATGGTTATCTTTACCTGTGTGTGGAGATGTTTATTTCTGATTAAGAAAATGTGGTCCCTATGCCTAGGTCCCTTCCTAACTGTTGAATGTTTATCCTGCCTAATGCCAAGTTTCCTGGAAGCCAACAGTTACCTACTTCCATGTTTACGGCTGTGTAAAGAAACGTTATAACTTTCCTGGCAGGGTTATTGCGATATGCTGAGTTGACTAGGGAATCACACCCTTTACTCCTGCAGTGAAATGATTATTGAAATGTTCTTCCCAGTCCAGGAAATGTGTACCCTGGCGTAAGGAAGTGTCTGTCTCTGCGCAAAGGGGATTACTGAGAGGTACTGCTAACAAATGAAACGTGTTACTCTTACCTGATGAAATGGGTAATTCAGTCCTAATGAAATGGTTTACCTATGCCTAGGGAAATGTTCTACGTTGGCTTCATAGAATGTTCTACGCCTGCTTAAGGGAAGGTTTTTATTCCTGCTAAGGAGTTTTATGTAATGTTCACCCTTGCTTGGTGAGAAGTTAATTGTTTTGCCTACTGAACAGGTTACTTACCTGATGACATGCGGACTCTTGCTCCATGATATGCTCATCCTTGCCTGATGAGCTGGTTGTCCATGCTAATCCTTTAATGAAATATTTATTGCGATGTGTTAAATTGGATATTGAACTGTCCCTTTACTCCCCTCTGATTAAATGCTTTGATGAGTAATTGATACTGTGATTTTTGATTACCCTAACCTTGATTTTAGATAAAAGCATATTGTTTTAAATCAAACTCACTGAGGTGGTCTCAGTCCTTGCCTGTGCATTTTATTGTCTCGGTGGATGCGTGTGCTGTGTAGTCACTTAACACCTAAGCTTTCGGGTGCCTACCTGCTCGTGCCAGGCTACCCCCAGGGAACTGGTGACCCCAGTTCCTACACTCCCGCTATCCAACGCTTTCCCTACTGTTGCACTCTCTGGAGTGGGAATAGTAATTTTTACCCCTACGCTATCCAACGCTTTCCCTACTGTTGCACTCACTGGAGTGGGAATAGTAATTTTTACCCCTACGCTATCCGACGCTTTCCCTACTGTTGCACTCACTGGAGTAGTAATAGTAAATTTTACCCTCCCGCTATCCTACGGTAAAAATATTGTATATTTTTATTAATATTACGTTAATATATACATGTTTGTATGAAAAAATAAAATTGTATGTTTCTTTTTTTAACTTACAATAATTATTTATTAATTTTAAGGTTGTTTAATTATTTTTAAGTATGATTTTGTTAATTATATTTATTATTTCATTAATTTTAAATTACTTTTAAGACATTTATTAAAATTCAATATTTTGACTAACTACATTTTCTACAACTATATTTTGATTCAATATTTTTGTACTTACCCGTTTGCAGATAGGAATTCAATATTTTTGCATTCTATATTTTGTCCACTATATTTTGGTAGGTCGATATTTTGCCATTCTACATTTTGTCAGTGATCCAATCCCGGAAGATATAACAACGGGGATGCATGTATAGGGTCATCAGTCCCATGATGGCAGGCCGGGCACCTATCCAAAATGCCATGGGTGCCATGGCGCATCCTCCAGCCTGCCACTGCAGGCGGGACACGTACCCGAAACAACATGAGGGCTGGTGTGCACATCCCGGTCTACGTTAGCAGACCAGCCTATGTTACCAAACAGCCTTTTCCTACTCTGTGTAGGGAAGCACACGCACTTCCACACACCCTTGACAGTGAGGATGTGTGCAGGCCCTGAAGCCACGCCAGAGTATCGGCAACACCCCTGGAGTAACCATGGGCAGAGCTGAAATTTAAGGCAGAGGAAATCCCATTTGGGCGGTTTCTCACTACCTGGGCCGGGAACATCCATATGTGCTCACCTGGCCTTCAGCCTACTACCCCCCGTGCAGGTTTCCAGGGGGGTTGCCCTTATGGTAAGGGATGACTCACTCAGGTTGAGCTGAGGCTTAAGTGATGCCAAGGTAGGCAGGGGGTGCTTGGTGCCCCACAGGCCTGTCTTGACAAACCCGATATATGGTTGATCACTATCCGGTGGGTGGCACTCTCAGTGCTACGTCCCACTCCTAGCAAGTGCTGTAGTAGCTCCAGGTATGTGGTGTACCGGTTTACAGGGTGCATGGAGGTATGGCACCCAGTACCCATCATATATGCATCCACAGACCAATGCGGGTGAGGCAGGCACCCACACCTTTCCTCTGCTGTAAAAGGGGAAGGTGCCCACATTCCGAAGGGTATGCAGAGAGAGTTAGCAAAGACTAGGAAGAAAAAGCAAAATGTTTGGGGCAACTTCACCTAAGGAGGCCAAATCCAACACGCTCCTCCTAGTTGTGTCAGACCCAGCCTTCAAAGAGAGGTCACCAGGGCTGGAGAAATCCCAGCCCTGACCTTAGGGCACAAGTACTCATCTGTGCCCCCCTCCCCATTTGTGATGCACCAAGTGCCACAGCTCAAAGTAGACTTGGGTGCTGCAGTCTTAAGCCCTGCAGTGCCCGTGGCTACACATCAATCTGCTTGTCACCCTTTCCTTTCTCAACTCGTCGTACAGTTGGGTAAGGGTGTTGTGAAAGAGGAGAGACTAAAACCTCAAATCTGCTACTGCGCAGGTTCAATGGTTTAGTTTCTTGCCCCTGCACCTGTGGCAATTTAGCAATAATAAGGTTAAGCTTTAGCAGAAGACATCTTGCATTCAGATACTATCTTGTACGTTTATGGAATCCATTTTGTATTTCTGTTGGCCATTTTGTATGCCATGTGCTTTGTCCTACCTTCCTGTAGACTGCTCTTGAAATCTGCCTAGAGACAATATATATTTATCCTCTTTTAACCCTGTGCATGCGCAGTCGAGCTTACAGCTGTCGCTAACTTGTAACTGTCAAGATGTGTCCACCAGAATTAGCTAATTGTTAGTCCTTCCCACTTGTTACTAGCACACTTTCTGTATGACCTTATATGTACCCGAAACCAACGATCTATGCTTTGTACTGCCTTCATTTGAGCCCCTGTGTGGGTATAAAAGGACCACATTCCTTCTTTCCAAGTGTGCTACCTCATACTTTACTGAAGGGTGTTGTGTGAATGTAGTTCCACCTCATGAGGTTTAATATACTCTCTTTTCTATTCCAGTTTCTGTGCCAACTTCTTACTATTGGTCTGAGAACTCTAAGCAGAGAAGGGCGAATCCCTTGTTACTAACAGGTCTGGCTGGGGCTTGTTACCACAAATTGGCGCCTTCCAGTGGGACTCATCGGCGACTCGGATGCCCGAAGGAGTGGTCGAGACGAAGGATTGGAAATTCGCTTTGGACGTGATCACTGCCGGAGGAGACCCGGGTCTTGGCATCTACGGCGTTTTCCCTTTCTTTCCGATCTGACCATCCAAGTGGCGCCGGTCCTCGGCTGAGATCTCTTCTGTTGATTCGCCGTGCAGTGACCGTTTGGTAGATTTGAGAACTTGGCAGTAGGAACCTGGACACCATTTGATTGGTAGGAGCCTTTTTGCGGCACTTACTGTAGGGTTTGACGCCTTTGACTGGTAAGGTAGATTAGTAACACTTACTGTGGCATTTGTTATGGAATTGGCCAAATAGGGATTCTTGTTCTATGTATGTATATATATGTGCTGCAACACATATAGGCAGGTAATGAGGAGATTTTTCTCTATATTTGAAATTAATTGAACGGTGCAACGTACGTAGAGTACCTTAAGCGCTACTTTTTTGTAATAATACTGCATATTTTGCATTATTTTTGACATGCCTGTCTCCAGCACATTTCGTATGATGTGTTGCTTTTGTAGTGGTACCACAGTGAAACTAGACAAAGCACAACCGGCCCCCCGGAGTGGACACCTAATAGGGACATGTATATTAAGTATGGTATTTCGTCCATAATGTACAGCACATTGTGGAACAAATACACCCACAAGGATCCTGAGTTGCGTTGGCCTATGCATGGGTCATTCGATTTGCGAAAAATTCAGTATGTGGAGCAACAAATGTTTAAGCGAAAGGCTAGGCAAGACATGTTTGATTGTGTACGAATGTGGGAAAAGGAAGTGCGTGAGCGAATGAAACGTGAACAGGCCTTGATTGAAAAAGAACAGCGTAAAAGTATGCATACAAAAGTATTAGAAATGAAAAATAAGGAGATTAGAGAAAGTAAGGAAAGAGAAGATAGGGAGCATCAGTTACAGGTAAATGGTCAATATGCTATTCGCAGGCCTCTTTATCCGATTCTTAATAAACCCCAAAATGATTCTCTCTTATTAGATCGATGCCCACCTCCATATACTTTTCCCTCTGCTCCTAATGAGTCAGATGAGGACTATCCTACAGAGCAGGATAAAGTTCGAGACACTCGCTCAATGTTAAGTTCCGAACGTTCCCCTCAGGTTAGATCTGCGGCACGTAAAGCCGATCGTAGTACTAATACTGCTACTGAAAATCTAGATAGTATTCAGAATTGGTCAGAAAAGGAACAAAAATATTTTACCAACATATTTGCTGCAGAAGTTCTTGACAGATTTAGGAAACATTCAGACAACCTAGAGCCAGATGATATAGCAGCTGATTGTAAACAATTACGTGAAAGTACTTTTGTCTTCTCACAGGTGACTGACACGATCAGACGCTTGGTTAAACTACATGATGAAGCAGTTTGTTTGTGGGAGGAGAAAAAGGCAGCAGACGCAGCTGCACAAACGTCCCGAATGAACATGGCACGAGCTCCGACGCACGAAACAGATAAGAATGTTGTAAATGTGAAACCTATGCGGGAAGCCGCGCCTTTATATGTTCCTCCTAAAGGGATAGGTACCAGTGATGACAAAGCTTTTATGGACACGAAAGGGTATTTTATTTATAATTGGGTTTACACTCCTTGGAATAGAGCAGATGTCATGGCCCTTAAAAATGCATTGCCTGATCCGCGAAAGAATCCGACAGCCTTCTATGAAGAAATTGAGGGTGCCATTAGATCGTGTATTATGACTTTGTCTGATATTGATTTGTTTTTTGGAATAATATTACCGCCTGATATGTGGAGTACTGTGCGAAAAGTTGATGATTGTGCGGTATTTGGGGCATTGTGGACAGATATAGAACAATTTGATAAAAATAGAGAACCGGCAAAGAAACCGTGTCAGCAAATTTTAGATCTTCCGGCAGCTATCTTGGTTAAATTAAAGACGATTATTCCTCCCAAAAATATAGATTGGACTATGTTAGCGTCTTGCAAGCAAAAGGTGGATGAATCAGTTTCAGATTTCTTCACACGCTTTGAAGAAGCATTCCATGATTTTAGTGGCCAATTATTGACAGATGACACGGGTAGGCATCTGTTTGTCGATAAATATGTCACAAACCTTTTGCCAGAAATAGCTAGTCGCCTAAAGGCCAGTGAAAGTTCATGGACTACCTCTTCTCCTGTTATGGCTCAGTATTATGAACGACAAGAATTAGAAGCAAAGAGTAAGGAGGATAAGAAATCCAAAGAATTGAAAACTAAGGTAATAATAGGGGTAAGCGTGGATGTTATGGTTCATCCTTTCCTCCCTTTACTCGTGCAAATGTGTCTGCTGATCAGTGTGCATATTGCAAGCAATATGGACATTGGAATTCTGAGTGCCAAGTACTACGTGCTCAGCAGGGTTCACGTGGTCGGGGACAAATGAGAAATCGTTCGGGATATTCAGGGCCTAGAGGAAACACAAATGATTGAGCTAACTTTGATACTAATACACGTGGGCAAGAGGGGGCTAATACTTTTGATAGACGGAACCAATATCAAATGTCCGACTATGAACCGTCTAACTTACAGGATTATGCTCATGCATAGGATTGCCTAGGATGGGGTAAGGAATCAGTTGAAGTTCCAGTAGATCAGAGGGGTCCCTATGTTACAGCACATGTTTTGGGTTCTACTGATCAGTTTCTGGTTGATACAGAAGCTACTTGTAGCGCCTTGTCGAAACACTTGATTCCTAGCGCTCCCCTGTCTGGCTCAACTATTACATCAATAGGTTTCAATGGAACATCCTCCCTTAGCCCATTATCACAGCCACTTGCACTCTATGTTGATAAATGTACTGCTCCATGTCCATTTTTGCTTTCTCCAAATACACCAGACAATATTGTGGGTCTTGACATGCTCAAATATGTCAGGGCTACGATACGATGTTCTCCGGAAGGAGTACGGGTTATTTTAAATGACAACTACCCCATGATTGAGAGATCTTGTATTGTTAAAGAGGACATTGTGCTAGCTTCACTCCCTAGTACCTTGTGGGCTACTTCGGACACAGATGTAGGACGAATGGTTATTCCACCAGTACATATTAGTGTCAAGGAGGGTCCTATACTGCCGAGATTGCCTCAGTATAAAATCTCTCGAGAAGGAGAAGAAGCACTTACATGTATTGTACAAGATCTGATTAAGGTGGGGGTGGTGGAAGAAGTGCCTTATAATGTCTGTAATAGTCCGATTCTTCCCATTTTGAAAAGAGACTCTGACACTAAGATATATAGATTTATCATAGATTTGAGAGAGGTCAACAAGATTGTAATACCACATTACCCTGTAGTATCTGACATAACGACACTGCTTACCTTGGCCCCTCCCACAGCAACTACATTTTCAGTGGTGGATCTGAAGAATGCTTTCTTCTCGATTCCAATTCATCCTGATAGCCGATATTTGTTCGGATTCACTTTGAATTATAGATCATACAGATTTTGTAGAGTTCTTCAAGGGTACACCGAGAGTCCGAGTATCTATAGTCAAGCCTTAAAAAGACAACTCGATTCCTTTGTTTGTCCGAAGGAGTGGCTCTCATACAATATGTCGATGACATTTTGTTGGCAGCCGATACGCCTGAGCAGTGTGAAAAATGCACTTTGTCCTTACTATCTTTTCTTGCTACACAACACCATAAAGTATCACGGAAGAAATTGCAATATTGTAGACCGAAGGTAAGCTTTTTAGGTCATCTTGTGTCTAAGGAGGGACGTGCACTGACACCAGATCGCATTCAAGCAACTCTAGACACCCCAGTACCTTCCACCCAGAAAAATGTCCGTGCATTTATTGGTCTGGCTTCATTTTGTAGGCAATGGATATTGGGGTTTTCACACATTGTTAAACCTTTGCTAGCACTGTTGACTAAAACCACTCAGAGTCCCCTTCCTTGGACAGATGAATGTCAAGATGCTTTTCGCCAGTTAAGACAAGTTCTTTGCTCTGCACGAGTGTTAGGCACACCAGACTACACGAAGGCCTTTACACATTATGTACACGAGAAGGATGGATGTGCATTGTCAGTCTTAGTTCAGACACACGGTGACAAACAGCGTCCCTGTGCATACTTTTCTGCAGGCCTTGATCCTGTTGCTCGTGCGTTGCCTGGATGTTTTCGTTCAGTTGCAGCAACAGCTGTGTCTATACGTCAGAGCAAAGGGATACTTTTATCACACAAACTGTTGGTGCTAGTACCCCATGCAGTAGATGCCCTTTTGAATCAGACTAAAACTCAACATCTCGCCTGACAGGATATGAATTGACACTGTTAGCACCTCATATCACATTGAAGAGATGTGCGACATTGAATCCAGCCACATTGTTGCCATATCCTGCGACTCAGTCTCAATCAAAGGAGCCTCATGATTGTATAGTCCTTACTGAGGAACAGACAAAGGGTCGCATTGATTTGCAAGATACGCCCCTCCCAGATGTAGATGGGGAGCTGTGGGTTGATGGGTCCTGTTTGAAGTTACCAGCTGGCACAACCTCAGCTGCATATGCAATCACGACACTTGAGACAGTAGTGGAAACAGCTTGCATACCACAGAAGTCGGCTCAAGCAGCTGAACTAATAGCTTTGACACGAGCGTGTGAGCTTAGTACTGACTTATGTGTGAACATTTACACAGATAGCCGCTATGCTTTTGGAGTGGTTCATGATTTTGGCCTACTCTGGAAGGAAAGAGGCTTTCTTACATCCCACGGGATGCAGATAATGCACGGAGAATTAGTACATAACCTCTTGACAGCACTTACATATCCAAAGAAAGTTGCCATTATGAAGTGCAGCGCACACAAAAAGATCACTGACAAAATAGGGCGAGGAAATGCCTTTGCAGACTGTGTGGCTCGTGAAACTGCAATACAGCGAAGCACTACATCTATGTACGTAGTAAAACCACAAGCTGAGCGTTGGCATGATGCTAGAAAGGAAGTATTGGATATACAGAGATCTGCCTCTGTGAAAGAACTTGAGCAATGGTCCAAAGAAGGAATGCTAGATGATGAGGGTTGTTGGCGTAACAAAGAAATGAAGACATGGAAATTGCCTGCAGCCTATTTACAACCTATGGTTCAAATGGCACATGGGCTGGCACATGTTGGAGCTCTAGCAATAAATAAATTGCTTACGCAAGTCTGGGAGCATCCTGAAATTGCCAGCACAGCTAAACGAATAGTACAGTCCTGTTTGATCTGTTGGCAGTACAATCCTGGAAAAGGGACACGAACTCCTACAGGAGGGTTTGCTACACCAACCGCACCTTTTGAAGTTTTTCAGATGGATTACATCCAACTTGAACGCTGCAATAATCTAAAATATGTCCTGGTGGTGTTATGTGCCTTTAGTACGTGGTTAGAGGCGTACCCTACAAAGGATAATACTGCTCTTACCATAGCAAAGGTGCTTCTAAAGGAATATTTTGCTAGGTATGGTGTTTGTAAAATGTTATGCAGTGACAACGGACCTCATTTTATTGGGTAAGTTGTTGATTATGTCCTGAAAGGATTAGGGATCAATCAAAAATTCCATGCAGTCTTCCACCCGCAATCAGCAGGATTGGTGGAAAGGTATAATGCTAGCTTGAAATTAAAGCTGGCAAAAATACTAGCTTCTACGTCCCTAAAGTGGCCAGATGCACTGCCTTTGGCATTGTTATCCTTACGATCGGTGCCACACTCAGATCAGGTCTTACACCGTAAGAGGTGGTATTTGGAAGACCGATGAACATTTGGGGAATTCCTAAACCACACCCCATACATGATGTACCTTGTGTGCTGTTGAATGATTATTTGGCAAAGTTAACTGACAGTTTGACCTCTATTCATCTACAGGTTCGAGAAGCTCTTCCTGATAGATCTACAGGTGAGGCCCATGATCTCCGTCCCGGTGATCACGTGATGGTCAAAGTTTTTGACAGATCGATCAGCTTGGAGCCGAGGTGGCGAGGTCCGGAGCAGGTGCTGTTGGCTACAAGGACAGCAGTTCGAGTGACGAACAAAAAGAACTGGCTCCATACCACGCACTGCAAGCGTGTATCGCCCGCCTTGGTGGAACCTGCTGCGCTGACCGACCATCGAGAAATTTTGGAGACGGAGAAGGGTCAAGCTATCTCATCTGACGAGTCTCTGGAAGTCTTCCCGAACCACACAATTCCTAGAGTATCACGATACAACTTGAGACCAAGAAAAGAATCTGCAGTTTTGAACGAGACTGGTTGAGCTACCGCCCTGGGTTTGTGAAACGGAGAGCCAATGAGGCAAGGGGGGGAGAATCAGCCTTGCATTAGTGTAGTGACACCAGTCTTGGCCCGTGGTGAAGAAATCAACGGCTACCCAAGGAAGAAGAGCTCCAACGATTTTTTTTATATAAGATTCTTTGAAAAATCAATCATCGCTGCCATTGAAATGAATAACAAGAGAATTATTTGTGCTGTAGGGTTTGTTTTGGCCCTGGTGGTTTTGGCAATAACCACTTGGTTCATTGAGAAAGCAGTCCCTGCTCGACAGCTCTTTGTTGCAACTACTCCAGATCCACTGGAGCACCACTACTATACTCTTCCTTATCATGAGCAGAAACATCGACAGTCCTATCTGAATAACACATTCATTCAGATGTTGCATTATACCCATAACGCTACAAATACTACCCATTGTTGGGTGTGTGGGATGATACCTGCACACCAGAAGAAAGAAGGAATGCCTTTTATTCCTCTACCGTTTTCCCACAATGGTTCATGTCAAGCTTGGTATGCCCTTTTGTTTGCTTATGGAAAGCCTTCAGTAGTCGGAATAATTTTCCAATTGAATAAAGAATGTTACCAAGATGAAAATGGTTATCCTCAAGCTAAAGGGACTAAATGGGAATGGGATGAATACCAACCGGACAAGATTTCGACACCATATGTCTTCACAAATGTGAGAACGATTAAAAAAAATTGGCTTATTGCGATATCTGTAACAAGAGCAAAAGCAGATTTATGCATTGGTAGCGTTGGGAAGATACCCGTAGGACGAAGTGAATGTGTTACTGTACTGAATATTGATGTTATAAATAACAGCAGCTTCACCTCATCGCACAATACCTATTTTGTGTGTGGTAATAAAGGATATTATCAATTACCTGTTGGGTAGTCAGGAGTATGTTACATATAATTTTTATTGCCCCCTGTGTTTTTGGCACCTGTGTCATATCATCTTGACCTGAAATTGTACAATGATATTTCTAAGAATAGATACAAACGGACAACAAGTACTGATGACATTGATCAGACAGACACCGTTCTACAACAATATGTCGATTTCAATTTGGGTTTGTTCTTCTTTGTGGGTGCTGCATTAAATAGCAGAAAAATTAGACGATTGACTTGTGTAGTGGAAGCTGTCACCAATCAGACAGCTATGGCACTTGGGAACATTACAGAAGAACTGCAAATAGCGAGGATTGTAGCACTCCAAAATCAGATGGTGCTCGACGTGATCTTAGCTGATCGAGGTGGTGCATGCCGCATCATCGGTAGCAGTTGCTGTGTCTTCATCCCTGACCACTCACCTTCAGTTTATGACGCGATCTCTAAGTTGCATAAGATTGCCGCAGACATTCACCCAGAGACTGGTACATGGACATTTTCAGACTGGATATTGACACTCTTTGTCACTTGGGGCTGGAAGCTACTGACTATTCTATGTGTACTACTGGCGATACTATTCACATGCTGTACTTGTATACAATGTGGTCCTATGATTTGTTCCATGTGTCTCACTGCTTGTACACGGGCTAAACGAAATATTTTAAAAGAACAACAAATGTTAAATAGTGAAGTTACTGAGATGATGAACATTAATATACAGGATGCAGACTTAGATTACCTGTTAGAACTGGGATTTTCTGGTTGGCTAAGGCTTACGCCAAAGCCAGGCAGAAACCACTATTCTAGTCAGGGCAAGGGGGTGACACGCCAAGATAACCCCTGCTCACCCTCTTGGTAGCTTGGCATGAGCAGACAGGCTTATCCCTGAGGCAATGTGTAAAGCATTTGCGCACGCACACAACAGCAACAACATCCTAGGCACACCACAAAAGGAACTCCACACAAGGTTATATAAAAATAACTTTTGTATTGTCAAAACACATCAGATAGTAATCACACAATATACATTGTGCCAACTGGCACTGGCAATATTCACAAGGGATTATTTACACCAGGACAGGTCCACGTGGGCCACTGTCAGAATCAGCACTTAGTAGAACTAGCACTTAGAATAACTGTCACACTAAATCACAATTATAGATCACAACCAGTAACCACTGGTAAAGGTAGGTACACACTACGCAATACTAATAACCATAGGCCTAGATAACGCAGGGACACAAACTCACTAGTATAACATACTAGGCAAAGCAAACTTCTAAGCATGAGCACCTTTAGAAGTATAACACAAGCATAAAGGCAAAGCACATTACGCAGCAATCACATCTAGGCCTAACCAGTAACTACATTAGGCCATCTCTCACTAGTCTAAACATATTAGACTCTGCCTCCTAAGAATAAATCACATTTAGGGGCGTAAGCAAGAACACATTACACATGATGCATCACAACATTCAGAGGTGTAGGGAAGGAAAACACATGATGCATAAACATACATTCAGCGGTGTAAGAACAAGGCACATGATGCATCAAAACACATTCAGAGGTGCAGGGAAGGAAAAACACATGATGCATAGACATTCAGAGGTGTAAGAACAATTGTGCCGCACTCACATAAGTCACCACATGTGACTGTACCCAGGCCAACTGGCCTTGTTGGGGCTAGGACGCCCTGTGTCCCAAAGTCAGGGGGGGGCCTAAACGTAGCAGCTGCCCACTAAGTGCTGGGCAGCTGGAGATGATGGGGCCAACGTGGGAGCCTCGCAGGCTCTGAACAACTGAAATGCCCCCTGAGCCTCGTGGGCTCTCAAAAAAACTGTGGCGCCTGGAGCCTCTCAGGGCTCGAAGAACAAATGGGATGCCGTGAGCCTCTCTGGGCTCGAAGAACAACTGTGGCGCTTGGAGCCTCTTGGAGCTCGAAGAACAAATGGGGCGCTGTGAGCCTCTCGGGGCTTCAACCAATTATGCCCCTCGTTGGAGTCCCTCGTGGACTCGAAGCAACTATGCCCCGTGAGCCTCTCAGGCTCTACATAAAGAATGCCCCACTCGTTGGAGCGGCCCTCTGGCAACTGGGGCCGCTCTGAGAACAAAGAGGAAACTGTCCCGCACTCACCGGGACGGCGGAGACACTCCTCTGGTGCTGCTCCAGGGCCGGCGCTGCTCCTCGGGCGGCGGTTCCGAGACCGTAGCGGCTCCTGGACCGGGGCTGCCCTTCTTGTCGCCTTTGGCCTCCGCGCAGCGTTGGGGAGCACCCCCTTCACAGGGGCTCCTCTCCTGTTGGGATGCTGAGGCCGCCGAGCTCCTTCTCGCTCTCCGGCTGCGGGGCGGGACTTCCGGCCAGGCCGCGTTGCGATTGGCCGGCCGGCCAACCACTTCCGGATCGTTGCAGGCAGCGCGGTGGCCCGGCGGGGGCTGCGCACACTCCGGGGCTGCGGCGCCGAATTCTCTCCGTGATACGGGGTGGGCTCCCGTAAATTAAATAAATAACACAGCAAAAGGGCAATAAGCGGCAGGCTCAGTGGGGTGGGCACCCGCGCCGCAAATTACCTACAGAAGGGGGATCCTCACGCAGCCTCTCTGCGCTGCCGGCCCCCAGCAGCCCCTGAGTAAAGCGCTCCCAAGCGCTGGGGGAAAACTAAAGCGCTCCAAAGCGCTAGAGGCAAAAATAAAGTCTTCCAGTCCCCTAGGCAAGACAGAGGGGTCACAGGAATTCCTCCAGCAATTCAAAGCATCCAGGGGCTGGGCAGGGCCCAGGGAGGCAAGCCTTCCCCTGGGCCCAAGCAGCAGCACGCCTCTGGTAGATTCCAGTCAGAAACAAGAACATTTTGTAAGGAGACACAGCCCCTTTTTATACAGTGAATTCCTTTGTCTAACGGTGTAGGGTGGGGGCAAAAACCAGGCGCAGCTGGTTTGGGAGCACTCTTGATGTGCTCAGCTACCCCTCTCATTCACTAGTCAGGCCAGGGTCATCAGTCGCACCACAGGGGGTGGAGCCAGCATTGTGTGGGGAAAGCCCAGCCCTATTCAGGTCCCAGGTGCACCCCTCCCTCACATCAGCATGCTAATCTCTCCACTCACCACCGGGGCAGATCCATCCAGACTATTGGAGCCAGGCTCACCAGCCAGCTCCAGCCAATCATGTGCCAGCACACTCACTACACATGCACACCCATGTCTAGAAGTGGCACTTCCACACTAGACACATTCATGCCGCATACATCATTGCGCAGCATTCAATCTCATGAGTTCGCACATACCAAACTCGACCCTGCACTCCCCACACATCAGGAACTACCATGGTCACACATATTCCCCATGCATTCCTATGGGAGGGCAGGTCACTCACCACACATATACAGAGAGCTCATGCACTTGACACTGTACCACAGTGAAAAAGTACGCAGAGGCCTAAAATTACCAACACCAGGTTACATAAATATGCCAGGAAAAAGCAAAAAGTTTCGGGGTGAACCTGCCAAAAGGGCCAGGTCCAACATTACCCAAGATAGACGAATGTCTTCAGCAAATGCTGAAAGGTTCGTCTGTGGTAATTTAGCAATAATTAGGTTAAGCATTAGCAGAAGACATCTTGCATTCAGATACTATCTAGTACGTTTACGGAATCCATTTTGTATTTCTGTAGGCCATTTTGTATGCCATGTGCTTTGTCCTACCTTCCTGTAGACTGGTCTTGAAATCTGCCTAGAGACAAGATATATGTATCCTCTTTTAACCCTGTACATGCGCAGTCGATCTTACAGCTGTTGCTAACTTGTAACTGTCAAGATGTGTCCACCAGAATTTGGTAATTGTTAGTCCTTCTCACTTGTTACTAGCACACTCTCTGTATGACCTTATATGTACTCCAAACCAACGATCTATGCTTTGTACCGCCTTCATTTGAGCCCCTGTGTGGGTATAAAAGGACCACGTTCCTTCTTTCCAAGTGTGCTACCTCATACTTTACCGAAGGGTGTTGTGTGAATGTAATTCCACCTCATGAGGTTTAATAAACTCTGTCTTTTCTATTCCAGTTTCTGTGCCAACTTCTTACTATTGGTCTGAGGACCCTAAGCAGAGAAGGGCGAATCCCTTGTTACTAACAGGCCTGGCTGGGGTTTGTTACCACACACCTGCAGGTGATAGGAGCAAAAGTCCAACCGGACCTGCAGCAAGGTAACTAAAAAAAATTAAAAGCTCTTACATTTTGTGCACTGTGCTTATGGGTAATTTGTGTGTGTTTGTGGGTAAGAATGTTGAGAAACAGCATGTGGGTGTGTGTGTGTGGGTGTGAAAGTGAAAAAATCAGTGGAGGGGGTCAGTGAGTGACAATGAGTGATAGGAAAAGTGAATATGAGTGTGAATGAATAATGGTGAGTAGGGTAGAATGACTGTGTTACTGTGAGGGAGAATGGCAGTGAGTGTTACTGTGAGGGAGAATTAGAGTGAGTGTTACTGTGTGAGAATGGCAGTTAGTGCTACTCTAGGGAGAATGACAGTGAGGGTGAAGGACATTGAGCGTTTTATTTGAGGGAGAATTGCAGTGTGTGTAACTGTGAGGAAGAATGACAAGTGCTACTGTGTGTAAGACTAAGTGAGTCGCAGTCTGAGTGAGTTAGAATGAGTGAGACAGAGTGAGAATCAGTAAGACTGATTTTGTCAGGGTGAGTCTGACTGATTAGAAATGAGTGACAATGATGGAGACTATGTGAGTCAGTGAGATTGAATTAATTATAGTAAGATTAATTGACTGAGAATGAGTGAAAATTAGTGGGAGTAAGTGAGAGTGACTGTGATTGTGTGAGGCTCAGTGAGTCAGAGTCTGAGTGAGTCAGAGAATGAGACTGGGTGAGTCAGAGAATGGGTGAGACTGAGTGAGTGATAGAATGAATGGAAGAGTAAATTGGAATGAGTGGGACTAGTGGAAAATAATGAAACTAAGTTAGATTAGGTAAGTCAGAGTGAAATTGATTGAGTGGGGCTGAGTGAGAATGAATGAGATTGAGTGAGACTAAGTTAGACTGAGAATGAGTGAGGCGATAGTGTCCAGGTCCGGGCGATAACCACCGGACGCTGCTGTGCGTTGAGCCCTGTGTCTGCTTCCTTCACAAGTGGCATCTCGATCTAGATCTGTTCTTGAAGTCTTCCGTGTGGGCCTGGAGGTCAATCTGCTGCACTTGGAGCCTGATAATTTCTTCTTGGAGGCTCTTGATTTCTCTGTCCCGCGCAGTGTTGCCGTCCTCTAAGGCTGCTACCCGCTCTCCAACTTCGTCGATATCTCAGCGAACTTCCCTCAGGTCGAGGGCCAAGTCCTTCTTCACCATCTGCAAGTCTTCGAGAAGGGCAGGGTCTCCTGTTGCCCCTGCACTCATCGCCGGTTTCGGCTTGCGCTGACCCATCTTCTCTATTGATGCATCACCAGAAGACTTGAGAAGCATGTCACTGACATTTTTATCTTTTTTGGCTTTTGCTGAGGCCATGAGAAAACAATCCTGGCCTGTCACCCCAGGTCTCTTGTGCGGGGGGCCCAGACAGACGAGGGAGGCACATCACGCAAGCTGGACCAAGTCGGTCAGGAGGACGCATCAGTCCTGTGATGGTGATCTGTTGGGGCGAGCTCAGGGGCCTGTCACACGCGTGCTGAGACTCCTCAGTAAGGCCCCCCGCCGCCTCCCCAACACGTGCACCGTCCAGGCAGGGATGAAGACAGACCAAGCAAGGGGCCCTGCAACAAATCGCTGGGATCGCTGCTCAAATCAACCCCCTCTCCAAGGGTCCTGTTCTGGGGAAGTGGAGACCCAATGGAGGGACCCCCACCACTTGCGCAACAAGATACCGGAGGTCACTTGGTTGAAATCTCACGCAACCTCCTCTTTCTACCCCATGCATGCTGTGGGTGCTCCCTTCATGGACCGGCCCATACTGGGGACGTCCCAGCATGTGCTGGCAGGTCCCTGATGTCCCAGGCCAACGCTTCCTTTCGCATGGAGTCGGGCACACCCCGGGAGCACTTGTCGAAGATCAGCCAGCTCCGTCTGGCCACCAGCCACTTACTCGCCGGCAGAGGCGGATCACATCCCAAGATGGCCGCCAGCATAGATCAGGCAGCCGCGGGCGGCTCAGCCTGACCAGACCCCACTGCCAATACCCACAGTCCACCCCGACAATGAGTCCGGTCCCAAAACCAGCTTGCAGCCCTCTATCAGGTCAGCACAGGGAGCGGCCGTCAGAGACGAGGAGGTGCACCCCGCACTCCACTCCGGATTGCCTCAGAGATGGTCGCCCTCTCTCCCGTGGCCTGTGCCGGTACACAGCTGTAGCACCCGGGGGTCGCACCGAAAAGCAGGCTTCCCCGGTGGCGTCAGGCTTGCTTGGAGCCGGTAATGGTGCTTGAATTAAGTGCAAACAGGCCAGATGAGGATGGAGTGATCAGACTCCGCTTCCACTCAGGTTGCCATCTTAGTCACGCCCTGCCTCACCACTTTTAAAGGTCATCAGCCTCCATTGTGACACACCTACCCAAAAAGAGAACCCTAGGACCCTAACCTTCATTGATTAACCGCACTAGTTCTGCCCCAATTCCCCCAATCTGAACTCCAGCAGTCCCGAGACCGCACCACCCACCCCAAAGGTCCAGGTGGCAGGCCTCCAGTGTCACCATCCCCTAATACCCCTTCGTGAAAATAAAATATAATGTCCCTGATATGCTGGACGTTTTCTACAAGTGTGTGGAGGATATATTTGGTGTTTTCCTGTCCGAGACACACAGGCCTTACCTTGCATACTAATCAAATGGGGGAAACCTGCATTGGCAAAGCCAATGGATCTTGCCTAATTGAGCTACTACCATTTTTTCTCAATGTTTTTAGCCATGTTGCATAGTAGCAAGCAACAATACAGGAGAGGGCAAGCAACAATGAGGGTGGGGCAAGCAACAACGTTGGACTGAGTGGGAGGGGGCAAGGAACAATGCAGGACAAAGTGGGAGGAGCAAACAATGCTGTGAAGCGGGCGGGAGTGTGCAAGCAACAACACAGAGAGGGTTAGAAGGGTGGGACAGGGCAAATGTTAACACGAAGAGGGTGGAAGTAGATAAACAACAACACTGAGAGAGACAGAAGGGAGGAACAAGCAACACGGAGAAGGACTAGAGGGTGGGAGGGGGCAAACAACAATTTGGAGAAGGACGGAGGGGACAAGCAACACACAGAGCAAGTCAGGAAGGTGGGGGCGCAAGCAACACAAAGAGGCATGGTGGCAAGGGGCAAGCAAGAACATAGAGTGGGACGGGAGGGTACAAGGGGGCAAGCAAGAACACGAAGTGGGATGGGAGATGGCAAGCAACATCACAGAGAGAAATGGGATGGGCAAGGCACAACATGGGGAGCGAAAGCAATAACAGAGAGAGATGGGAGGGGACGGGGACAAACAATAAGGAGAGGGACAGGAGAGTGGGAGTAGCACATTAGGGAGATGACCTGCAAATACACACACTCTAATGGAAATCTTCAACTAAAAGAAATAAAGTAGCTCCGAAAGTGTGAGCAGTGGAAGGGCACAAGTACTTGGACCATGCTCCAGGGAAGGGAAAAGCATACGAGGAGGAAGGGAAGCCAGCATGTGCTGACCAAAGAGAAGCAAGAAAATGAGAGTGACAATGAAGCCAACCAATAGTTAGCAATGAGCGAGCTCTAAACCTACTATAAGCTGTCAAAAGCCCCGGAAGTGAAAGCGCATGCACTGTCTCTTTGATGCCATCGAGGTAAACAGTCCTGTGGCATATCGTCTGCCAGGAATAGGTTTCTGAAAGCAGAAAGTAAGCTATTTCCCTACCTCTAAATGAGACAGGGATACCGAAAGATGGGTGATTGTTTAACCTGCATGTTGTCTTTGTGGTCCACCTCTAAGCGGTGTCCTTAGAGGTCTGCTGTTTTGCAAGCCATGGTGGTATTTGTTTTAGCGTCTTATGGATGGTGTTTTGCTATGATGGGTGTGCATGTAGTTCTCTCTTTATGAACAGCGTTATGCTAGTAGACATTCAGTTATGTGTACATTCTGTTGCGACACCTTGACACCCACACAAGAGACATGTGTGTTGTGTTGGTTTGTCTGCGATGGTCTCTCTAAATGGGTGTGCTGTTGTCAATCACCACGATTAAATACTTTTGTCTGACGAACTCCCAGCGAACCTGGCGCTGAATGCAAAGTCGCTATAAACCGAAACTAAAACATCGCTGGTGCAACACCATACAACTTTTCACGGTGTAACCACGACTATTGGCTTTGTCATGGTTTGTTATGTTCGCCTCATCGTCGTTTCGGAGACTCTTTGCGGCTGCATGCGATCCGGCAGTCCAAGACCCCGTGTCATTTAAATGTCAGCTGAAATGACCCCTGTGAAGGTCAGATATGACGCGCCACCCGACTACGCCCTCTTCAGCTGCAGCTGCCTTCTCACCTTATCTTGGAAAGGGCAGTCTGAGGGCTCAGACTTGCCTCTTCTGCACCAAGAGCTATTTTGGTATGGCGACACTTGTCACTCAGTGAGGGTGACACCCTCCCTTTGGAGCAGGGAGGCGATTGGGACGGGCGGCAGGTTCTCTGCCCTCCCATTGGTCACCTGTCCTGACTTTCAGTTCGCACGGGCAGCAGGCTGAGGGATGCAAGTAGGACTGGCCGCTGCGCTTAGAACAGACCCTATGGTGGTGGTCGTCATTAGGGCATAGCCACGTGAAGTCTGTAAGACCAAGCCTGTGGTTGGGTTAGTGTTGGGGAGCGCGAGAAGAATCCCTGGGAAGGGCCAGAAGGTGACCCACACTAACAAAGATTTAGAATAAGAAAACCGCCAGGGCGGAGTACGTGAGTCGAGCAAACCTAGAGTGAGGGAACTCAGGGAAGTAAAGTCTGTGAGTAGTAGGTTATCTGAGAGCAATAAGTTTGACAACTCCAGGCTTTAGGTGCATAAATGAGACAAACCTCATGGGTGAGGGGCTGGGACTTACTCAACGCTCTGAGCAGGAATTGTGAATAAGGCATAGGGGATAGAGGTATTCGTAGGAACCCCCCTTCCCCCAGACTAATTTGAGAGTAGGGGAAACAAAATGGAGGGTTACATACAATTTGGACAATAGGTACGTACGGTGAGGATGGTGAGTAGAACTAGCCAGTGGGGATGTTGCGGCTGCCCATAGGACAAACCACAGAGTAGGCCTGTGAGTGAAACACACTACAAGGGGCTATGAGCAACACGCAGCATGGTACCATGTCTAAGAAAAGGACACCATCGGGTATGGAGGGTCGACAGATAGGACGAGCCGTGAGCAAGGCAAGTCCTGGCTTGCAGGCTGTGAGTAGAAGGAACTTCACAATGGGCGCTGTGAGTAAGTGATACCTCTGGGTGCCAGCTGTGTGTAGGATAAACGCTTGAGTGCTGGGGGGGGGGGGTCTATAAGCACGATACCCCTCTGGGTGGGTTTTGTGAGTACAACAAGCCTTGGGTGTAAACATGCCACCATAGGACAAGCATTATGCAGCACTAACCCCCTGTGTTTGTCCTGTGAGGGGCAAAGAAACCTGTGGTTTATAGTAGGCCACACATAACAATGGGTTCCTTGTAGTCCACACCCCGCGGTGATATTCTCCACACACAAATCCTGGTGCGTGGTCACGAGAAGGCCAAACTCAGAGGAGTAATTGAAAATAACTCTAACCCTGGTGAGGCTTACGTGTAGGCTACACCTACTAACAAGGTTACACGGAGCCCACGGATGGGGTGAGCTTACCTGAGAACCAAACACAAGGAATGACCACATGAAGGACAAAACCGAAGGTGGGTGTGCGTGCAGGACAGCCCCCGGGGTGGGGACAGCCTCCCCAGCTATATATAAGCCTGTCCTCTGGCACAGGGGTGACAGCTGGCATTCCATGGTGGGGGGACTGAAGTGAGAGGACGGGCAGCATAGCGGGCATTGGGAAGCAACTGAACTTCACAAGCAACACTTTCCTAATTCGCAACGGTGCTTAAAGAACAGTTTCCAGTGCTGGTGGCTCGAGGCAGGCCCGTCTGCTCACAGAACCACCTCACAGTGTGTGAAGCGACCGTGCGTGTTTAGAGCTCGAGGCCAGCTTGTTGAGACCCCCGCAGCCGCCATGCCCCACCGCCTGGTGATCGTGCGCCACGGCGAGAGCACGTGGAACCAGGAGAACCGCTTCTGCGGCTGGTTCGACGCCGACCTGAGCGAGAAGGGCGCCGAGGAGGCCAAGCGGGGCGCCGAGGCCGTCCGGCAGGCCGGCATGGAGTTCGACATCTGCTACACCTCGGTGCTGAAGCGCGCCGTGCGCACCCTCTGGACCATCCTGGACACCGTCGACCAGATGTGGCTGCCCGTGGTGCGCACCTGGCGCCTCAACGAGCGCCACTACGGGGGCCTGATCGGGCTCAACAAGGCCGAGACCGCGGCCAAGCACGGCGAGGAGCAGGTCAAGATCTGGAGGCGCTCCTTCGACGTGCCGCCGCCCCCCATGGACGAGGCCCACGCCTTCCACCAGAACATCAGCAAGGTGAGGCTTGGGCCCTGGGGCGGGCTCGGGGGCTGCAGGCGGGGTGCTGCTGTTTCCACCCAAGACTTGCTGGGGGCCCAAGCTCTGCCAATGCACCTCTAATTGTTCTTCCCCTTTTCATTTCAAACACTGGGGTGTACACAAAACTCACCAACTCACCACTCAAAATGGCAGCTCCTCATTTTATTCAAAATTGGGACCCACACGCGGAGCCCTCTCAATGCTGAGCAGCACCACTCTATGACATTTAGTAGGTCTTCACACACAACCGTCTGCCAATTCACGCCACTCTTGACTTGCATCACCTCACGATGCACCATCTAAGACAAACCACAGACCCTCAGGGTCGATCTTCACACCCCCTGCTATTCCGGCTCTGTCAACGCACCCCAATCTCGACCCACAGCATGCATACCATTCTTCTGACATTTGGACATATATACATCTCTAACAAAGCGCACCAGCCCTGTCCCCAGCACCCTTTCTACGTCAATGCTGGAAAGAACACACAGCTCTGCTGAGTCACCTCAGGCTTAAAACGCTCTCCTCTGCCCTCCCAACACCAGCGCCCGCTGGCCGCGCGGCTACCGAGCCCCCTTCTTGAGAGGTTGCTCCTAGTGGTATTCATTACTAGCGCCCACGCACCGCTTCGCAAATGCACCTCAAGGTAGAGTCACGTCACTCTGGTGCTCTGATAATGGCAGGCGCACGGTCATTTGCCCCTTTGTACCGATGCTATTCTAGAACTTTCTTGTAGTGCACAACTTCACACACAGTTCTGTCGATGCACTGCAGCCACAATATGACAATAACCCTGTTTGTGGTGTCTACCGCCTGCGTCTTTAAACTAAAAATATTAGCACGTTTAACGTATTGAATAATTTGAAACACACAGGTTTTTTTAATGCACATTTATTCATTTAACCCGCAGATTTGATTCAAACGCCTTAAATGCGATGCAATTCAGCGATGATATATAATTTGCCTGCCATGTCTTAACTTTCTCTGCGTTCCAGAAAGAGCTGCCATTTTAACTACTATATTTGTGTCACTGTACCACGCTATCGTGCAACGCACAGTAAGTTTTGGGAAGTTCCTAACTCCCTCGTGGTTCATTCCGTTTCCTCTCTCCTGCCAGGACCGGCGCTACGCAGACCTGAAGGCCGGAGAGCTCCCGCTCTGTGAGAGCCTGAAGGACACCATCGCCCGGGCCCTCCCCTTCTGGAACGACGTCATCGCCCCCCAGATCAAGGCCGGCAAGAGGGTCCTTATCGCCGCGCACGGAAACAGCCTGCGGGGGATCGTCAAACACCTGGAGGGTGAGTGCCTGGGACTGGGCTGGCAGTGCGACGCCAGGCGTATTAAAGAGACATAAAGTGACCAAGGGCAGGTGCAAGTCACCCACACCAAGCTGCTCCCCTGCCAAGTGTGTGCGAGTAACTCACCCACTCCCGAGATACCATTCTGCCCCAGGGCTGGAGCGAGTGGCTCTCTTAGACCTCCAGCCTTCAAGATGCACATTAGCAGGTGGGAGTAACTAGCTAACTCCGGAGATGTCAAGGTGCCCCATGCCTGGTGTAGCTCACCCACTCCAGAGACGTCAGGCAGACCCATGCCTGGTGTAACTCATCCACTCCAGAGACATCAGACAGACCCATGCCTGGTGTAACTCATCCACTCCAGAGACATCAGACAGACCCATGCCTGGTGTAACTCATCCACTCCAGAGACATCAGACAGACCCATGCCTGGTGTAACTCATCCACTCCAGAGACATCAGACAGACCCATGCCTGGTGTAACTCATCCACTCCAGAGACATCAGACAGACCCATGCCTGGTGTAACTCATCCACTCCAGAGACATCAGACAGACCCATGCCTGGTGTAACTCATCCACTCCAGAGACATCAGACAGACCCATGCCTGGTGTAACTCATCCACTCCAAAGAAATCAAGGTGCCCATGCCAGGTGTAACTTACCCACTCCAGAGACATCAAGCAGCCCTATGCCCGTGTAACTCACCCACTCAGAGACATCAGTCAGAACCATGCCAAGCATAAGTCATCCATCCAGCAATATCAAGCTTCCACAACCCAAGTGTGAGTAAATCATCCACTGCATAGGCTTCAAACTGCCCCCATGCCAGGTATAATTAACCCCGCCCCACATTAAAGATATGAAAATGCTCCATGATTGGTTTAGCTTACCTGCTGCAGAAACATCAAGCTATCCCATGCAATGTGTGAGTGACGCAACCACTCCAGAAATAGCAAAGTGTCCCATGCAATGTGTGGATAATTCACCAAATCCAGAGGCATCAATCTGTCCTCTGGCTGGTGTGAGTAACTTGTCTGCTCGAGAGACCTCAGTCTGTCCAATGTCAGGTGTGAGTTACCCACTCACTCCTTTTCCAACATATCTTTGCACAGTTTCATTTCCCTAACCTCTTCAAGGTCATCTCTCTGCACCCACAATTTTGTCCTTCTACCCTCTTTGACACCCTCATTGAACGTACCTTTCTGTCCCCCTCCCCCTTGTCCAGGCTCCTCTCTTCATCCTCAGTGGTTTATCCATCCTCTTTGATGCCCTCTTTGCGCACAGAGGGGCATATTTACAAAGCACCTGTGCCACCAGAGCGTCCCTTTTTTGACACTCCGGTGGCGCACAACACTGAACCATATTTACAAGGATACGCAAAGCCACCCTGCATTCCTCTTCATGGCCCTGTAAATTTGACCCGCTTTCACACACTACTCTGTGTGAAGGGACGTTCCATGGGTGTTGCTGTGGGTGTTCCCACGCAACACCCATGGAGTCTGGCGCATTGCCAGATTTACACGGTTTCGTAAACCTGGGGATACGTCAGATTCTAACGCCGCCCCAGGGAAGGTGTTAAAGTGACATAATGAGGAAAAATACATTTATTTGCTCTTTCTGTGTGTGCTGCATTGTGCAGCACACATAGCAAGAAAACAGCATCAATGATTGTTTTTGTGCAGGGAGGCATTCCTTGCTGCACAACATCAATCGTGCCTGCAAAACAGGCACCCTTGCACATGGTGCAACGCTGCCTGCGTTGGATCTAGGCAGCCACGAGCGCATAGGAAAGCACAGGGATGCTTCATCTTGCTGTAAATACCACGCATCGCTTCACTTTCCTAATGACGCAGCTCGGAACAGCAAGATGGCTTGCAGTGCCGCGTTGCGTCATTTTCTTGTAAATATGCCCCAGATAGTCCTGTCTCTCTTACCTCTTCGCTGACCTGCGCTGCACAGAATCTGCTCCCTCGGGGCATACATACTTTGGTCTCCACCCTCTTCGCCCTGTGTGTTTGCACCACCGTACTGACCTTCCCCCTTCTCCCACGTCCTCTCTCTTACCCCGGCCATATTAATGTGACCTTCCTCATTCATGTCGTCACCATATACCAATGTCCCTCCTCCTCCGGTGACGCCACGCACGCTCGACCCGCGCGCCCCTTCACCCACCCTACGCGCACCGGCTGCTCTGCCGCCTAGGCTCCCTGACCTCCTGAAGGCACGCCGTGCCCTTCACCCACTGTGCCCCCTCACCACGCACCCTAGCAGGCTCCTGAAGGTCAGGTTGCTTTTCTTAGGTCTCCTCATGTTTCAGTCAGCATCCCGTCCCTATAAATACGCTATATCTTTAGACCTCCCACTACAGAACTCTACACTCCCACCGACGACATGGCATGCGTAAGCGCACGTACAGCCCCTCCCGGTGTGCAGACCTCCAGCACCGGCGCCTGCCAAGGGTCTCTCCTGTAAAGGTCAGCGTCCATGTGAGGAGGTAACTGGCCCCTGCCCCGGCTGTAAAGCGGGCGTGCGGCTTAGCAGCATCATACCTATCATACCTGTATACTCGCCTAGTGCCCCCATACAACACATTAAAACGGAATTACAAAATGCTAAACATAATCTTTCCCTTCATAAGTTTCTGTAAAGCACAGATTCCAAGAGTTTCGTGTGCTTGGGAGCATCCCTGAGCACCAGGATTTTTGTCTTCGGCCGTTTTATCCACCGGTTCGGCCTTGGAGTGGCCTCCAAGGTGAAGGGAGCTTGATCTAGGAACCAAAACAAAAGTTAAATAGAGAGTGCAATAAGGGCTTTTTGTTCATTCCACTGATTACCGAACTGGTCACAAAATACCCAATTGCAGCATTAATTTAAAAAAATTAGCATGTTTTACATACAGAAGAAACTAGCAGATAAAGGGTGTGAAAGCTTTGCTTTCAATAAAGAGGAGACATCACACATTTTACATTTGGTTGGAATTGAAGCCACAAAAATCAGACTAACAGCAGAAGCTGAACAGCCTGTACGTAAATCAGACGGAGAAGGAACAACTGGTATATCTTGATATCAATGCTGTGGTCAATAACAGGGATATGAAGTAAATGAAAGGTGAGTTCGATAGTTTGGCAGCAAACAGCACCAACAAGGGCCTGATTACGATCCTGGCGAACAGGGTCACTCTGTCACAAACATGACAGATATCCCGTCCATCAAATTACAATTCCATTATAGTCAATGAAACTTGTAATATGGCGGACGGAATATCCGTCAGTTTTGTGACATAGTATTCCATCCGCCAAGATCGTAATCAGGCCCGAAATATGTGATCTTCGAGGAGCAGCCATGACAAGTTCCGGAAAGCATTGATCTGTGATAACACGGAGTTAAGATGTCTTGTAAAATAGAAGCAGAAGACATGTCAATCTTGCTGGAGAAAAAGGAAAAGTAATTAACTGAAGTGGAGTTATAATTATAAACAATTTAAAGAAAAAAAAGTTCTGATAAATTATCTAATTGGTGGAAAAGAGGAACCAATTTTTTTTTCTATTGCCCTTTGAAACAGTATTTGGGGAGACCATCATGACAGGGATGTTGTGTGTATCTGAGGATCCCTGAACACCAACATTTAGGTATCCTTACATTTAATTCTCCGGTTAGGTCATGACGTGGCCTCCAATGCATGCTCAATTAAGGACAATAAATAATTGTTAGAGAATCCAATAAAGGGGATTTTATTAATTCAACAGATTTTAAAGAGATTGCATGGAGCTGACTCCACCATCAGAAACCTTTGACCATCAGGTCATTACGTTGGGATTTAATATCCCTTACAACCTCCTCT
The DNA here is from genome assembly GCF_964261635.1 of Lissotriton helveticus. Lineage (NCBI taxonomy): Eukaryota > Metazoa > Chordata > Amphibia > Caudata > Salamandridae > Lissotriton > Lissotriton helveticus. The sequence continues at coordinate 796,370,210 of NC_136072.1, forward strand.
TGCCCTCAAAATCAGGTGCTCTCTCCTGCCATAGGGCCAAGAGTAAAATAGATAAATACACTATAATTAAGGCTCCCTGTTTTCCGTTTTTACTGATTTTTACAGATAAATGCAGACAAAAAACCATTTCTTTTCTTTTCTGTATTTATTTTTAAATGTGGATAAAAACGAAATTGGGTGGCTTTTGACTGATACTTAATACACTTTGCCATGACTGCCAGGCCAATAACTGTGTGGATTGATAGATAAGGTGTTTAAAATAGAAAGGAATTTTAGTAAAGAGGCTTAAACAGCAGTAGATATGCACAAGGCTGATACTCATATTTTCATATAAGTGCCTTGATTTATCTTCTGCAGGTGTTCTTATCACTGAAACCTGGCAGGCATTCAAACATTACTGCATATTTATTGGTTAAATAAATGTGGCAACATATCAGTTTTCAGCTTTACTTTTCTCGCAAAACCCATAATAAATATGGATACATACAGATAAAGTTGATACAAAATAAATATGGATAAATACAGACGGAAATGTCTAAGAAATAAATACCGTAAAACCGAGAACCCTAACTATAATGCAACATCTGCTCCAGTGTCAACCCACCCTCATGTCCGCTGCCTTGTTAGCATCCGTTTATTCAATGGACTGTCTTAATTCCACCTTTAAGCTTGTGTCACCCAAAATCTCTTGCAGAACTAGACGTGTAACCTCCGCGTCCTGGCTCTCTGAAGAACTCAGGCTGGAAAAACAAGCCAGCAGGATGACAGGAAAGACGATGGCGCACGCACTATGATGAGCATGAGAAGCACCCCTGCAAATTTGCATTGACTAAGTATAAAAATCTCCTTATTACAAACAACAAATCAATTCAGTAAGTTGTCCATCCGAGCACTCGTTCAATATCACAAAAGTCCTTTCTGGTTTTCACCAATCCATTTAATATCCAATGTCTTCAGTTGTATTCCAATCATACATCCAAAATATGAAACGATGCAGCCAACACGTGTTTCGTCTGGTCAGTAAGACCATTGACTTCCTCAGGGCTGCAACCCAAAATATCCACAATAAGTAACATCTCCTATATACATTATTTACAATTTTGACCAAATTATATCCTACTCTCCAATAGGTTTTCTAGAGAGAGAAAGGGATACATCCACAGACCGTAAAACTACATAGTAAGTGTTGAAAAAGAGGACATGTAAGCCAAAATCGTGCTTTCATCAATAATGTCTTATATTAAGACATGAAGTAAAATTAAAATGAACAACTATCGTTCTACATGAACACAAAGGGTTTTTTTGTTAAGGGTTCCCGGTGATGCCACAGATGCTAGGTCCACGCCCAATGAGACTAAATGCTATCAATGCAATAAGTAATCACTCTAACTCCACATAATAATTAGTTTCCGTACCCTATCATTAAAAACATCAGTCCTCCCGCAACCAGTTATCAATGTTCTGAAGACCCTCACCTTCAAACGTTAGTGTCCAGCACCGAATTCCATAGTATATGTGAATATCTATTCACATAGCATCCTGCAATTGTTTCAAAAATATATGTGTATATCAAATATCTAATACCACAGTTGTATATTGTATGCAGTGTTAATTATATCTACATTAGTCACTATTAGAACACATTATGTTCTAATAATGCAGTTCTTACCTCCTAATCTTGTTTTGTTTCAATGTCTTCGTATTCCAATCCTATCTCTAGCAGCCACACGTGTACGTGTCTGTAAATAAGATGCATAGTGATAAGATATCTAATCTTATTATCTTTGATAACGTAAGGATTGCTCCTGTCTCCTGCTTACCGTTTAGTTTAGTCTTCTCGCGTGTAGATTGGCGTTCTGCGCCAGCGCCATCTTGTAATGGTTTTTTATACCACGTTACAAGTCACGTCCTATTTCACTGTCCACACCTATAGTTTTGGTAATTCATTATTTCTGTTTATCTATACTGAAAAAGACATCTCTAGTAGTACGTACAATTAAAATTAATCACAGTAACCAGACCGCATTATTAGTCAAGTAATTAGTAAATCTACTTCGCATACGAAATTCCAAATTCTAAAATCTCATATCGTCTAAATATTTTATTCTGTATTATGGTATGCCACGAATATTAATTGTACCATATTATCATGATATTATGTGTGTATTCAGTTAAACAACCTATATTCGGCTATGTCAGTGTGTCACAAACGCGCGCCATCTTGGGTCAGGCAAGGTGTATCTCCTACAATGCTAGTTCTTGTTATTAACAAATTTATCTAGTGTTATACTCATTGAGGGTCTTCATACAGTTCTAGTATTTCACTAACTATCGATCCATTCATAGCTTCCCAGTCCTCACATTAGTAACACAGCTTCAGTACTCATTGCTTGTATGGCCCAGGTATCCGCAGTATCCTCAGCCACCCATCACAGACAGTTATTGAGCAGACAGTTTACAAAACGAGGAAAAAGAGTCGGAGAAATAAAGCAGAGTGGCGATAGGTAGAAATTATATACAGTATGTGTCTAAGAGTAATCATAAATATTCATCATATAAATAATATTCATCATCAAATTTTCTCAGCGTATAATAAATCTCCATAAGTAATCAGATACACATTGTATCTAAACCCGAGCTGTTATTGTCTTGAGACAAGATAATTAAAGTATCGCTCCATCATTTAGTCAATGACTAAGATGGTTGCGGTAAGCATATGAGTGGGGACCATGGTACTGATATGTCCATGTTACCAAAAAATGGTAACCAGTTGTTGGTTCTGCCCTATCTGACATATACACATACCTACTGTCCTAAATAAAACTCAAATTCGTGATCAACATTGAGCCCACATTCTACGGCTTTCAATTTAATCAGCCATAAAACCTCCCTTCTTCTCAATGTTAAAAGTCTATTCCCCCCACGGGGATCGGGCTTAATGTGATCAATTCCATGATAGGAAAAAATATGTTGCTCCTGATTGTCATAATTCTGAACTATGTGAGATGCAATCGGATAACGTGTGTCACCGTTTTTCAGGGCTCTGAAGTGCTCAGCCATTCGATCTCTCAGCCTCCTGATCGTACTCCCCACATATATCTTACCGCACGTACAAGTAATAACATATACCACAAATGTAGTATCACAATTGATAAACATTCCAATCGTGAAATCACCTGAGTCATTGTAGTTAAACTTTTGAACCTTCTTCTTAGCCCATCTGCATGAAACACATCTCCCACATTTGTAAAAACCTTTAAAACTGTTTAGCCAATCAGTTTTGGTCAATTTGTCAGGGTAACTAGGACTTAACATATTCCTCAAAGTGTTTCCCCTCTTGAAGGGACATTGGTTCAGGCAGCGTCTTGGCACAGCAATGGGTTCACGATTTGCTCCGTCTTTCGCCAACCTATTCATGGGTTGGTTCGAGGCGGAGCGAATCTGGGGCCAAGAAGGGAGTGAGTGGATACAACATATCCACTATTGGGGTCGATTTATAGACGACTGCCTGTTGATTTGGACAGGTACAGTGGAGAGACTGAAGGGTTTCTTTGATTATTTGAATGACAATGTATATAATCTTAGATTCACAACGGTCTATGACAGTCAGTGTATTACTTTTCTGGATGTGGAGCTGTTTATAGAAGGAGACAAGATTAAGAGTAGGATGTACAGGAAGCCAACCAGCTGTAATGCGATTCTGCATGCTGAGAGTTGCCACCCCAGCAGTCAGAAGAATGCCATACCTTATGGTGAACTGATCAGGGCTCGACGTAACTGCGCTCTTGATCTTGATTTTGACAGCAACTTAGCAGATATGACGGATAGATTTCTGAATCGTGGATATAGACAGGATGTAATTAAGACTGCAGTATCCAGAGCAAAGAAAGTCAAAAGGAAATCTACTCTAACTAGACAAACTAGAGAATCAAGAGCAAAGGATCAGAAGGTCAGACTAATAACCAATTATGGTCTGGGCAGCTCTAGACTCTTTTCTATTCTCAACAGACATTGGCATCTTCTCTTTATGGATCAGGACTTGAGACCATATATCTATGACAGACCAAGTCTGACCTTCAAGAGGGGAAACACTTTGAGGAATATGTTAAGTCCTAGTTACCCTGACAAATTGACCAAAACTGATTGGCTAAACAGTTTTAAAGGTTTTTACAAATGTGGGAGATGTGTTTCATGCAGATGGGCTAAGAAGAAGGTTCAAAAGTTTAACTACAATGACTCAGGTGATTTCACGATTGGAATGTTTATCAATTGTGATACTACATTTGTGGTATATGTTATTACTTGTACGTGCGGTAAGATATATGTGGGGAGTACGATCAGGAGGCTGAGAGATCGAATGGCTGAGCACTTCAGAGCCCTGAAAAACGGTGACACACGTTATCCGATTGCATCTCACATAGTTCAGAATTATGACAATCAGGAGCAACATATTTTTTCCTATCATGGAATTGATCACATTAAGCCCGATCCCCGTGGGGGGAATAGACTTTTAACATTGAGAAGAAGGGAGGTTTTATGGCTGATTAAATTGAAAGCCGTAGAATGTGGGCTCAATGTTGATCACGAATTTGAGTTTTATTTAGGACAGTAGGTATGTGTATATGTCAGATAGGGCAGAACCAACAACTGGTTACCATTTTTTGGTAACATGGACATATCAGTACCATGGTCCCCACTCATATGCTTACCGCAACCATCTTAGTCATTGACTAAATGATGGAGCGATACTTTAATTATCTTGTCTCAAGACAATAACAGCTCGGGTTTAGATACAATGTGTATCTGATTACTTATGGAGATTTATTATACGCTGAGAAAATTTGATGATGAATATTATTTATATGATGAATATTTGTGATTACTCTTAGACACATACTGTATATAATTTCTACCTATCGCCACTCTGCTTTATTTCTCCAACTCTTTTTCCTCGTTTTGTAAACTGTCTGCTCAATAACTGTCTGTGATGGGTGGCTGAGGATACTGCGGATACCTGGGCCATACAAGCAATGAGTACTGAAGCTGTGTTACTAATGTGAGGACTGGGAAGCTATGAATGGATCGATAGTTAGTGAAATACTAGAACTGTATGAAGACCCTCAATGAGTATAACACTAGATAAATTTGTTAATAACAAGAACTAGCATTGTAGGAGATACACCTTGCCTGACCCAAGATGGCGCGCGTTTGTGACACACTGACATAGCCGAATATAGGTTGTTTAACTGAATACACACATAATATCATGATAATATGGTACAATTAATATTCGTGGCATACCATAATACAGAATAAAATATTTAGACGATATGAGATTTTAGAATTTGGAATTTCGTATGCGAAGTAGATTTACTAATTACTTGACTAATAATGCGGTCTGGTTACTGTGATTAATTTTAATTGTACGTACTACTAGAGATGTCTTTTTCAGTATAGATAAACAGAAATAATGAATTACCAAAACTATAGGTGTGGACAGTGAAATAGGACGTGACTTGTAACGTGGTATAAAAAACCATTACAAGATGGCGCTGGCGCAGAACGCCAATCTACACGCGAGAAGACTAAACTAAACGGTAAGCAGGAGACAGGAGCAATCCTTACGTTATCAAAGATAATAAGATTAGATATCTTATCACTATGCATCTTATTTACAGACACGTACACGTGTGGCTGCTAGAGATAGGATTGGAATACGAAGACATTGAAACAAAACAAGATTAGGAGGTAAGAACTGCATTATTAGAACATAATGTGTTCTAATAGTGACTAATGTAGATATAATTAACACTGCATACAATATACAACTGTGGTATTAGATATTTGATATACACATATATTTTTGAAACAATTGCAGGATGCTATGTGAATAGATATTCACATATACTATGGAATTCGGTGCTGGACACTAACGTTTGAAGGTGAGGGTCTTCAGAACATTGATAACTGGTTGCGGGAGGACTGATGTTTTTAATGATAGGGTACGGAAACTAATTATTATGTGGAGTTAGAGTGATTACTTATTGCATTGATAGCATTTAGTCTCATTGGGCGTGGACCTAGCATCTGTGGCATCACCGGGAACCCTTAACAAAAAAACCCTTTGTGTTCATGTAGAACGATAGTTGTTCATTTTAATTTTACTTCATGTCTTAATATAAGACATTATTGATGAAAGCACGATTTTGGCTTACATGTCCTCTTTTTCAACACTTACTATGTAGTTTTACGGTCTGTGGATGTATCCCTTTCTCTCTCTAGAAAACCTATCGGAGAGTAGGATATAATTTGGTCAAAATTGTAAATAATGTATATAGGAGATGTTACTTATTGTGGATATTTTGGGTTGCAGCCCTGAGGAAGTCAATGGTCTTACTGACCAGACGAAACACGTGTTGGCTGCATCGTTTCATATTTTGGATGTATGATTGGAATACAACTGAAGACATTGGATATGAAATGGATTGGTGAAAACCAGAAAGGACTTTTGTGATATTGAACGAGTGCTCGGATGGACAACTTACAGTTTGTACCCTTGTGGTTGATCTTTGGGGCTGTGGTAACCATCCCCCTCATTCCTTGAGCACCACATCTACTTTTGATTCAAGAACTTTACTTGTACCTTAACTGTGCTGAGCGCTCATACTAACTGTTACCACCAAGAATTGTAACAAATCAATTCAGCTGCAAACCCTGCTAAAGAGCAAAGTCAGGTTGTAAACAAGCTCACCTCCTTATCTAGTAATAACACTGCAGCTTACAGCCAACAGTTCTTTGACACACTTGCTCACAGCTTCAGGGACAAAGTCGACCAAATATTCCAGAATTTCGACAACTCCTCTAAGCTAGAAGATAAGGACTAAACCATCCAGTCAAAACCCTCTCACACCACCTCCACTGAATTCGTACCCACCTCCCCATACATACTAAGTAGCCAATATAATCAACAGCTCAAAATGCAGCTTTCCACATGATCCATGCCGTCCTAGCATACTCCAGTTGGCTCATAAGGTGATAGCAACTGATCTTTCAGCTATCTTTAAAATCATGTTCTCTACAGGAGTCTTTCTCTCCGCTGGAAAAAAGCCTATATTCTCCCATTAATTAAAAAACCGAGGGGCCTAATAGGATGGCGGGCGGACTTTCATCTGCCCGCCACCCTAGCGGTTCTGGGACCGGCCACCAGTGGTGCGGCAGTCCCGCACCGACGATTAGGATGCCACCGCCACCGTTGCGGTGGCATACTCTATTCCCAGCATTGTGGCGGGCGGTGCTCACAGCACCACCTGCCTCAATGCTGGGAATGCACACAGTGCATTGTCATGCACAAAGTGACAGGCACTGTGCTGTACCTGCCACCTTGTCCATGACAATGTAGGAGGGTACCATAGGTACCCCCCTTGTGCATCCCCCACCCCTAATACACTGGGGGCCCGCAATGGGCCCCCAAAAGCAGATTCCGCATGGCTTTCCAATGGTGGGGTCTCCGCCATGGAAAGCCATGCACCGCTGCCCATTCTAAAATGGATGGCGGTGTCTAGCAGACACCGCCACCATATCTAGCCCCTTTTCCGCCCGGTCGGCTGGTCGAGCGGCGGAAAACCAGCAGATGGTCTTGCCGTCCGCCGGGGTCCCCCCGCCATACAAATATGGCCGGGGGGGGGGGGGAATGGGTGGCAGGCGGGGTATGATGTAGGGCGGTTCGCCATCGCCATGTGGGTGGTGGCGATCCGCCCTACATCCTAATAGACCTCCTAGTCTGAACCCAGCAGACCCTAACATTTATCGCCCCATTTCCTGCCTTCCCCTCATGGCAAAAATTGTGGAGAAGATACTCAACATGCAACTTTCTCAGTTCATTCATGCAAATAATCTCCTGGACCCGACCCAGTTCGGTTTCCGACCCGAGCGCATCACAAAAACTGCCCTAATTAAGGCCACAGAGGAGATGGGAGCTGCATTAGACACAGGCGGCTCTGCCGCGCTTTTCCTCTTTGAGCTTTCAGTAGCCTTTGATACGGTGGGTCATAAAACCTTGATCAATGGGCTGACTGAACTTGGTGTCAAAGACAAAGCCCTGTCCCTTCTGACCTCCTTTTTCTCTAATAGACTTCAATCAGTGGTCTTGGGTCCCTATTAGTCATCCACTTTTTCTCTTCCTTGCGGGGTCCCTCATGGAGCCTCGCTCAGTACCACACTTTTTAAGCATCTATGTCTCTGAATTGGCTACCCTTATTAAAAGCCTTGACTGCTCACTTACCTCTTACCCTGACAATACACAATTAGATGTTTCAGCCTTCAACAACAATCCTACAGTTTCCACTCAGTTCCTGGAGGGTATGAGAGCAATCAGTTCATGGATGAACAGTCTCTGTCTGAAACTTAAGTCAGGGAAAACCTAGATGGTTATCTTCGGTGACCTCTCATCAGCCTGGTATCCCTTCTGGTGGCCAGCTGAGCTAGGTCCCCTTCCTACCCCAAATCCTAGTAGACACCAGATGGTACAAAACGTTGCTGCTAGAATGATAGTAGGACTGCCTAAATTCCAACCAAGCTCCTCTGAAATCAGGAAGCTCCCCTGGCTTCCAGTGAGAAGTCGCATAAAATTAAAAACCCTGAGACACATCATCCAACGGTACACTCCTAGCAGACCTCTGCGTTCAATCGGACCTAAAATTCTTGCGACTCCCAGAGTTAGGAAGGCTAAGTGTAGTGGAAGGAGCTTTGTCACTGGAACAACCAAACTCAGGAACAGCCCATTACTCCCCATATTAGGTATATCCCCACCTTGTTATAATTCAGAAAAGAACTCAAAACCTGGCTTTTCAGAAATGAAGGGTGACCAGGTCATGATCTAGAGTAATCAGTGCCAAGACACCTCAGGGTAATTGTGCACTATACAAATGTAAATAACATAACCTGACAACTCATCAGGCACAGGGCTGCAAGGCTAAGTGGTCATAGCCCCACCCTATGTTGAGCCATTGATTTTCCCCTATCAGGGTCTGCCATGTGTTGCATGGGTAGGCAAAAAAACAATGGCCTTGGTATGCAGAAACAGTTTACCTGTGCTCATGGGCATGCAGTGACAGAATATAGCAAACGCATAAAAACTTATAGCAACAGTGATGACACACAATTCACGTCAGAGGAAAAGCTATTTCTTAATAGTTCTGTCTGTTCCCACCAACCCCACAGAGCTCTTTGTCCCACTCTAAGTTGGTCTACATTTTGACCCCTGTAGCCTGTTAATTCAAAGGCTAGCATGAGGACTGTTAAAAATTAAAGGGCAAAACTGTTGATATGATGTGTGATCTTGTAAGGGTATCAACATGCATATCAGTCCAAAGGGTTTTCACCTATTCAATTCTTTCAAGATTTTTAAATGTGTTTGAAGGCTGGTTACAAGCCTACCAGGAGTGCAGTGCTTCCCGTGGCGGGACCTAGCATTGTCAGTCACAGAAGAACTGCCAATACTCGGAAAAGATGTGGCACTGGGTCTGCATAGATGCTGATACATTTTCAGATCTTGATTACAAACAGCGTTAGCTGTTTGCTGGCCTTGTCTTCTATTTGCAATATACATAGAAATGCTTTGAATAAGGGCCTTGCTTATGATTAGATGGCTTTATTGTCCTTCTCAGTTATCGACTCTTGATTCAATGCTGGTATCACTATTTTTGTTTGTCCTGCCCAGGAGCATTTTGGTCTCACAGTGTTCTTATTGGCTGATTTGTATCCTTCCACTGTTTGCATTCATGGAACTCCTTTAAAAAAAAAATCATTAAGCACCCCAAGGGAGTGTATTTGTTTTCCTGCTCATGTGCTGCTTTCCCCTTTACTACTCCCAGTTCAATCTCTGTGTTAACCCCCTTCCCTCTGCTTCCCCTACCCTTCCCCTTCCCACTCAGTTTTTGTTTTTAACATCCCTCCACCAATCCTTGCTCCCCATTGATCTCCTTCCACCTCTCACTAAGGACCCCCTTCCCTCTCCAACCTTATGATACATTTTTTATTAACTTTTTGGCACCTGCTGCACTATCGGCAGGCATCCATCTTAAAATGTGTACCCATTTCAAGATGGCTGCTCTTGAATGCGCCTACATATACAACAGGCACCTAGACATGGGTTTGCCAAGCCCATTTAAAGAAGACCACTGTGCATTCATGTGCTTTCAAAAGGGCTAGCTAACCCAGAAAAGCACTGGCAAAGCCAATAGGTATCACTTGTGCGACCTACTGACTTTGCCAAGACTTGCTTATATTCTGACACTATACTTGAGAGCTGGATCATTTTTTAAATTACTTATTTAAATGTTTCTAAGACAAAATTAATACAATATGTTTTTTTCTCACTAAAGTGTTATTGTTATCCACTTAGCAACTACCAGGTTAATTTGGAAATGTATACATTCATCCCATTCCTAGATGAACCACCGTTTTTGTAAATAGTTTACTGACCCAGGTTCAGTCCTGATGTAAGTTCGCTCTAATCTTTGTTGAAGACATTGTTATAATGAGACAAAGTTTTTTTAAGTTAATTTCCAGAGTAGAGTGAGAATGCACAATGTGCCTGGTGACCCAGATGCACTTCTGTGCTATGTACTTTAATTCTTGATCTCATATGTGGGAATATCTACTGAACCTGCACACCACTAAAGATTTTTTTTTAATTTGTTCTCCCATATGCTCTCTAGGAATGTCAGACGCTGCCATCATGGAGCTGAACCTGCCGACGGGCATCCCAATCGTATATGAGCTTGATGATAACTTGAAGCCAATCAAACCCATGCAGTTCCTCGGCGATGAGGAGACCGTGCGTAAGGCCATGGAGGCTGTAGCTGCTCAAGGCAAGGTTAAGAAGTAGGGGCCATCACTATCTGCCACAGCTTCACCCTACCATTGGAGCTAGTTTGCCACTCATCTTCAGCACCCAAAATGGACTGGGCTTCCAGATGTCACACTTTTTATTTCCAGATATGGACTGGTCAATTGAGATTTCTCAACAAATCAGTGGCTCCGAAAGGCGGGAAAGATTGGGATAGGGTCTGTCATAGGTAGTTAGAAAACCTACAAGTGATTGATTTTGTCCCAGTTCTTAATAACTTTTGAGAGGCAATGGTCTTTTTGGAAAGCTCTTACTTTCTCCTTGGGCTGGTCTACCTCCAGTTCATCTGTATTTGAGTTTTTCCAAAGAGGTAACATTATCAATTTTGTAAACAAAGAAAGAGATGCAATCTAGCCATCCGCGATGATGTTATACTTCCTAATAAAATACCCAAGACACCACATAAAAAAACTTGTCTGGTTCACTTTATGGTTTTTAGGGGCTGCAAGAAGAACAAAGGAAGGTACAGTGAGTGAATTAGCTAGGTCAAAATGGCTGCCTCCTGCAACTAAACACACCTTTTAAATCACCTGAGAAGAGATATTAGAGGCATGATGATCTACACACACTATAGTAGAGGGTGGGGACTAGTGGAACAGGACATATTTAGTAAAGATGTAGAAGTTCAGTAACAGATTGCACCTTTTAAGTTTCTATGAATTATTCTAGTCTCTTCAGGGGGTATGACAATAAACCACATGGATGAAAGATGAGTAATTTGTAAAGATCAATAGATCCTTAACATGCCTTTGGTAAAGGATAATAGAGGTTTCAATGTATTTATTGATTTACATTGCATGTAAAAAAATCACTACTTGTTGAAATCCGACTTTCACAGGACTTATGCAGTTTCCATTAATTATGGAATTAGGCAGTTCCTCTCAATTATGGAAGTAGTTTATGGGTGGGACAAAATTCCTGTGACTTATTGGTTTTGAAACCACTACTTTCTGTGCATATAGAGTATTAAAATGCAATAGAGAATACATTATGTGGCACACTGAATTACAAACTTTTACTGCCATTAAAGAACGACGAAGGTTGAATAGTTTATTACATCACTACAACTCCAATATGGTATTGTATGAGCTTTACAATAAAAAAAAGGCTATTTAATTTTAATATTACAAGTTTAGCATGCATTCACCGCAGAGCCTTGATAAATATATACAAGCTGCACTGGTGTGGAAAACGTTGTACAAAGATGAGGACCAACACATGATGGACACGATGACTGGATTGTGATTGGGGAGGGGCTGGATTTGATTGGACAGAGTACCAGAATATCGTGGACGATATATTGCCCTACAAAAATATCGCAGCTAAATTTCAACTACCAAAATATTGTGCAGATGAATATATTTACACAAGTATAGGTTATTAAACTTTACTCCAAATATATGTTCCTTGGTTATATATGCATATATCTTCCATTTCTGGTTCTTTGACAAATAATGTGCTCCTCAAGTTCACTGTGGATCGCCTCCAGAGGATGGCATGCAAAAGTATCGAAGAGCCAAGCCTCAGCCAACAAGGCAATATCAAATTCGGGGGCAGGAAGCTAATAAATGCATTTTTATTTATTTATTTATTCGGCTGGGCAAGTCTTTACAACGCAGTGCAGTGAGCAAGAGGCTGCTGGAGCATGATCATAAATGCATAGACTGCACACAGATTTTCGAGACATTGGAGTTTAGATATGGCAACATCAGGTAAACCAAGGAAGATTGCATTGCAGCAGTCGAAATGAGCCTTGATACACAAATCGAGTAGCAAGACCTATTCATAAGGTGAGGGAGATGAAGGACAAGATTTTCTTTAGAACATTAAGCTGCAAAATGAACGAGGACCTCACCTGAATTTGCTGGATTACATGTAACTCTTGATCAGTAAGGACTTCCAAATAAAAAATAAAATACAAAAGCCAAGGGGTTTTGGGTAATAAAAGCCTGGCTGGACTCAACCCAGCGGGTTTTTAAAACCCTAGAAAAAAACACCCAGAGCCACTATAACAATAAATGTTACAAAGCAGCGGAGAGTCCAGAAAAAAACAAACATAATAACACTTTTTGAATTAAAAAACAATAAAATGAATTACTTGAAAATATAAATACAATTTTAATTTCATTGGCTCTTCATTTTCATTGTGAAAATTCATATCTTTACATACATAACATCTCTTCCAAAATCAGTGTTGCTTGTTTAAATGTTATTGCTGTACTACAACCAAACAATTAAAAATTGTAACAGAGTCACTTTCTATTTATATCAAGTGCAATAATTGGTTTCTTTGATGTTGTGCAGCGGACACATGTTTTATGACTTAAAATGAACTGCCGCTTCTTCAGAGCTGTTAACAATTAATATTTGCAAAATAATTAGCAAACTTGCATTAAGTGATAAAAATGCGCAAAATCTCAAAAACAGACAGCCATAATCTAAAATTCATGTACATTTATTTACTTGTTATTCAAAATGAAACGGAGATCATAAAAGAAAAGAGGATTGAACAACTAAGGCATCGTTACAAATAAGCATTTACTTAATTACCATTTTAAGAAGAAGGAATCACCATTTTTTTAGAATGTATTTTTAAAAATAATTTCAAAATTCTGGATTAGGAGTGCTTAAATGTTCCCTGACTACTCCAAAAGTATCTCCTCAAATTAGTTACCTGGATTGATAGGGAAACAAACTCCCTATTTATTCAATCCAGAATACTTTCCTGTGTTTAAGCATGTCACTATTTGCTCAAATGCATCTCTGCTAACACAAAATGACTGTGTCTAATTCACCAAATTTTGGGTTTGAGATGCTACCTTAATTTTTGGACCACTCACGGTGTATAAGCTTACCTTACAGTGGCAGCTGGTGACATTTGAAGGTGGTGAGACGTAAAGGTTCAGAATGTTTGGACTGGTTTGCATCAACACCTAAACATGTAAAAATTACATTCAACATGCCACATACACTGCCTTTACTCAAAAAACATTGTGCATAATGCACCTTTTTCTTGCCACAGATTTTATTCAACCATGCCACAGAATTTCCTCCGGTAAAGCTACTTATTTCTATTATTTTGCTTTGCGAGAAGTTCTTGGGTCAGAGAAAGCTGACTTTGACTTAACATACTACAGATATAGGACATACAAGCTGGGAATATATCAGTGGGAGATCCTCTAAGATTAACATGTAGAGGAAAGGGTCAGTGTCTGGTTTATTTGTTTGTCCAGATAGTTTGAGTGCAGCTCTTTGATTCCAGTTCATAGTTCACTGTGCTAGATTGTGATTGCAACTGCTGAACTGCACAGTAACAAAATAATCTCTCTGACAAAAGCAGTATTCCACTGAGCATTGCAAATGAAATATAGTTATGTGATCTGCATAGTATAAGTTCTTTGCAGCAGGCCTATTAACCCCCGCGCTACCTCAGCTGAGTCAATACTGCCACTAGACAAAAATCCAGTTTCTCTCCAGCAGGTAATTAATCACATTTATCTTGACACTTTTATTGTTGCGGCAGAAAGCTTTTGTTGTTTTTGGTGACAACATGGCATTAAACTGTAAGCAAAGTCATTAAGGAAGCTGCAATACCATAGGGGAAGTAAAAAATATTATCTTTCACAAATAACAAAAATGAAGAATTATGGAAAGAAATGTTACAAACCAAACATGCATCTAAAAAACACATTTTGAGCAATTTTACTGAACTGTAACAGGGGCATATTATCAAGGGATTTATCTCCGCTTTTTTGGCTTTAAAAGCCAAGAAAGCGGAGATAAAATTATCTTCCTATTACCTAGCTGTCGCTAACACCAGTTAGCGACAGCTAGTAGGAGATAGCGACCATCTTGGGCCCTGCTTTGCATATCAGAGAAATTTATCACTAATTACATGCAAAGTGGGCGTGCCAAGATGTTAGCGACTGGAAACAGTCGCTAACATCGCTATCTCCTATTACCAACTTTTGGAGATATTCGCGCTAAGCGCGAATATCACCAAAAGCTAACACCTGCCCTGAGCAGTTCTTAGCCCTGTTATCCAATGGGAGGTGGATAAAATGGCTAAGAGCATTTGCTCGGTAATGCATGAATATCGCTGACTTTTCAGCGATATTCATGCATTTCGGCCGATTTTGATCGCTTAGGAGATAAACCTTGATAATATCAAGGCTCCTAAGCGATAAAAATCGTCGCTAGACGGCAATAAAATTATTGCCGCTAAGCCAACCTAGCGATAATTATCGCTAGTTGTTGGTAATATGCCCCTGTGTCCCTATTAGATACCGGAAGAGGCGCTATCCCTGTACACCACATGGCACCTAGAAACTACCTGCAGTTTCTGTGTACCTCGAGGAAAGCAGATCTTGTGTGCTGATGACAGAATAGATTCTTGCAGAAACATTCAAAAGTATGTGCGTTCTACTGTTTTATGTTGACATGCTTTTGCATAGCCTGAAAACTGTTAGGTACAAGGAAATCTTTAGTGCTTGTAAAACGCACTGCTACAAAACCGCTCCCCCCAACCCTTCCAGCCCCAAAGGAAATGCCTTATGCACCGTATAGGTATAACACAGTGAGCATCATGATTCCAGGCCTTGCACAAATCAAAACGGAGTGACCGTAACTGACAATGACATATTTATTTAAGACTCTAAACAATAAAAGGCCCTGTACCTGCGCACACCTCCGTTCTGCGTTGAACTGGTCAGTTACTTTTAATGAATGGCCTGCCTCGGCGTGCGCTCATCTTGAGTTGAAAACAAGTGAAGCATTATTTTTAAAACATAATAATGTTGTTTTCAACGCACGATGAGCGCACGCCAAGCCAAGCTATTCATTAAAAGGGATTCTATTTTTAGGTAATGTCCGACGAGAGGAAATACGCCTAGCCCAAGCCTGAACACGAGTGAGCAAGATTCAAAGACTGTCATATATTTCAATTGTCGAGTAAGCCCCAGGGGAGGGAGTCACTGTTAATACTCCCGATTTCCAAACTTAAAGCACTTACCTAAGCACGACGAAGGTGAAGCACTGAAGCAGGTCTTTTTCATCAGCTCCATGCGGTCTGTCTGTCTTCCTGATGCCGGAAATAGAAAGACAGCCTCCTCCCACCCAGTACTGTACCGAGTCTTTAAACCAATCCAGACACCGTGCTGCTTGTTACAGCAGCGCCTGGATTGGCTGGGGCAGACAACCTCGCCGCTCATACAGGAGCCCAAGGGCTGTGGCTATGAGTCACCCCCGGCTCCAGAATTTTGCAGTTGGAGAGAATCAGAGCCTCTGTTGGGAGGGAGGGGGGGAAGCCAAACCGAGACCAATTTTGTGCGTGTAAAAGGCCGCTTTATTGAAACAGGTGCATATCAAATTTTTTTAACACTGGCACTGCCTTCCAAAACTAAAACCTCACTATACATAGATTACCTGACACCTTGTCCCCCCCCACCACTATGATCCCCACATCAAAGCCCCCACCCTGCCAAATACAAAATAACATTATATAACATTACATGACAACCATATTACACAATCTTACACAATATTGCATAACAAATCCTCTTCTCCAATGACCCCAAACCCCTACCTGTCTTTGTGCAACTGTAGTCTAAACTTAGCCTACCTGGTTACACCTTCCGTGCCCCTGCTCACAAACTACCAACACTTAATTAAAAACTTCATCCAATCTTGGCCAAACTTTCAACAACACTGCCACCCAGAAAAAGGTGGGAGAGTAGGCGGAACCGCCGCCTCCCCATTTTCCTGCCCCCTGCCTCCTAGGACAGCCCCATTTGCGTCTATGTACATTCAGCAACCTCGCCAAGACCTCCCTGATTGCCAGTAAGTATCAAAACCCTGCCCATCTGTCCCTGTGAGTGATCCAATAGAGACCCAAATGCCAACAAAAACACACCATTTCCGTGTTATGTTTCCTCCAAGCCCAGTCTACGGCTGCCGGATTGCCATCTCCTCTCCAGACCCTACGAGGAACAAACAACGTCCAGATCACCGCACCACCGGACCACTGTTGACGAATCAAAACCACCTCACTCTACATGCTTCTCATTAAAGCCAAACCAGTCTCTCGTACTATGTCGTTCTTCCCCAGATGGATCACCAGCGCGTAGGGGCAGCTACCGTCCCCCAAAACCCCTTTTTGAACCAGTAGCGACTCCTTCCACCACATACCCCCTCTGCCCCTCCAAGAAAGATAAACAATTCATTATTACAACCAAGAATTTCCCCAAAATAACTGGCGCATGCCTGGACCTGTGCCCACTTCACAAAAGAATGTCCAACAATCCAGATAGATATCTCCCGGGCGAGGGGACCCATCATCGAACCTGAAACGAGAAACAGAAATGAACAGGGGAAACAAAAGAACTGCGCTACACTCCCACAGATGTGCTGCGCACATAACGCTGGTAGCAATCAGACTACCACCTACCCAACTTCATGATGTCCCCTCTTCCCAACCCCTGTTGCTCCCTCTGATGCCACCCCCAATCCTGAATGAGTGAGTCCCAAAACTCTTGCCCTTGATCCCCAGGCCCGCCAGTGCTGTACACAAAACTGCCAAAAGCTGGGAAGCTTATGCCCTCCGCCCATTTGCATGTAAGAAAACTAACCCATCTGTACCGGGCGCCAGATGCTTCCCCTGCACTTCCCACCTACCAGGGCAAGTCAGCTGCGGGTCGGCAGCTTGCAGGGACACCCATCTACCCCACCCTTCTGATCTGTCCTGTATTTCCGCAGCCAAATGCAGATCCCATCCTTTAAAGGGGAAACCTAGCTCCATAACTGTCCCTCCCCCAGATTTTGTCCCTACCTTTCTGAGACCCAGAAAGCCCCAAACATCCACAACATCAAAGTGGAGAAAAGCCAAACTTCATACTCATTTGTAAAGACCCCAGGCAGCATCTGCATAACCCTACCCAACAGATCCCAAGACAGGGGGGCTCGTAACCTGGTTGCACGCCCACATTCCCGAGCTCAGCCTACAGCATCCACGTCCAGGTTTCTCCTGCGGATGGCGCATAACCCCACAGCAATGTACCCACAATGGCAGTCCCTGCTGTTTGCCCATGATTGTATTCTTGGTCTTGGAAAACCCCCGCTCAATCATATCCCGAATAAACTGAAGGACATTTTCCCTTCAGGGCGCCGGTAAAAGTCCTGCCACCTAGCACCTGGGAGCAATAATCCTTCCCATGCTGTCCTGTACGCTATCCTGGTGGAGTGTGCGAGAAATCCTAAAAACAGCTGCCACATCCTGTGTTGCCTACATCCCACCACTGCTGCGACATGCTGTGCGGGGCCTGTCCGCGTCCTTGGCTATCCCACTGAATCTCCCCTACTTTGAACAAGACAAAGCATCCGCTATGTCATTGACCACATCTGGCACATACACTGCTCGCAAGAACATATCCTGCCGTAAGCAGCCCAAAACAAGCACTCTCAGCAATTTCTAGACCTGTTCATCTCTGTCCGACTGGTGATTCACCACTTCTACTACCGCCGTGTTATCAACTCTAAAGGTTACTTTATTTGTGCGCCCATTGCCCTCCCCCTAGAATAACCACAACCACCGGGGGAAGAATTCCAAAAAGGCTATGCACCTGCCTCCCCCCACCCATTCCGGCAGCCACAGTTCCGCACACCATCTCCCTTGCCAATAAAGTCCAAACCAGTGCCCCCTGCTGCACCAGAAAAATGTTGCACCTCCCAAACCATGTCACCCTCCCGTATCAAAGGGATGCCCTTGCAGTTCTGCAGGAAAAACTGCCACAGTCACAAGTCTTCTCTCACCCCCGCAGATAAACCCACCTGGTGATGAGACAGTCTCCGTCCTGCTAGTGCCCTGCCCAGTCACCTACAAAACGTCCTCTCTACGTTCGCCACTCGACAAGCAAAGTTAAGGTGGCCCCAGAGCACCTGAATCTCCTTCACTGTGACCTTGTTATTCGACAACATTGTCGCCAGCTGCCCCCACATTTTCTGCTTTTTGTCCACTGGAAAGCGTGCCACCATCAATTTAGAGTCCAACTCAAATGCCCAAACCAGGACAGAGCCGTGCAGGGCCGGGCCCCTTTGCTTTCTCCAGTGCCAACGGCACACCCAGTTACCTCATGATCTCATTGACACTATCCATAACCTTCCGCTAGTCCGTGGAGTCTGAGGTGCCCATACAGAAAAAGTAATCCAGGTAGTGTATTACTCCTTGGTGACCCGTCCTTTCCAAAAACAACCCTTGTAGGAACGTGCTGAAGCATTCAAAAAGTGCGCAAGACATAGAAACAGCCCATTGGTAATGCCTTGTCCACGTACCATTTACCATTGAAATGAATACCCAGAAGATCCCAATCATCTGGATGGACTGGAAGCAACCGGAAAGCTGATGTAATGTCTCACTTTGCCATCATTGCTGTTGCGCCCGCAGTCACTACCAGTGACATGGCCACTTCAACTGATGAATATGCCACCGTGGCCTCGTTTTCACCAATAAAATCGTTCACCGAGCCCCCTTCTGGCCACGCCAAATGTTGCATTAGGCGTAACTGCCCTTGTTCCGCCTTCGGCACCCCTCCTATGGGTGACACAATCCAATTTTTAGAGGCCAATCCTCAAAAGGTCCCGCCATGCAGCCCTCTGCCTTCGGCATCACTCCTATGGGTGACACAATGCAATTTTTTAGAGGCCAATCCTCAAAGGGTCCCGCACCTTCGGCACCACTTCTATGGGTGACATAATCAGATTTTTTGAAGGCCAATCCTCAAAGGGTCCCGCCATGCGGACCTCACACACCTCTTTATCCAGCTTTCTTGTACTATGTCTGGGTGCTCTTATGCCGACTTTAAATTGTCTGCCCACCTTCTCGTCCTAGGTCTGTCTTATCCCAGTCAGAACCCCTCTAGAAACCCCCTGTTGCTGCCCCACCCTCCCCCAAAACAATTGACCAACGCATGTCCATCTCAGCAACTCGAGCAGACATGCTTACACCTGCCGCAACTCCCGAGTTCCCAGTCCTTTGTTGTAGTCCCAGCAAGCCCCCTTGGATCCCGCCTGTCCTCTTCCTGCGCCACCCACCCCTCCTCTGGTGGGCCTCCCCTGAAAGGGCCGATACAGGAGCTGAAAGCCGCTGGCCATGAATATGGTTTTACCAGCCCCGGAACAGCCTCATTGCATGTTACGATAATTACGTGTCCAATTCACCCCAGTTGGCCTCTGGGTCTCACGCCATGCGTGCTCTAAACTCCTTATCATATTGGGCCCATGCGTAGCCACCTGTGGTATCTATACTGCATGTGTTAGTGAGAATGTTTGCCTATGAATAGAGAATGCTTCTGTGGCAGTTGTACCTGCTAACCTGAGCCCTCTAGACTGCTTTACTTATCTTCCATGTAAATGAATAAATTCTTCATTCAACTGAAGACTTCTAGCTTCTGTCTTCGCTGTGCAGTCAGACCACGAGCAAGTCCACTTCACCACCCCCTGTGTTCTGGGCCTTCCTGCTCACGTCCCTGTACTTGAACATGACCACGCACCGTTATGACTATTTCTCGCAGTACACACTGGCATATATGAGGAATGCCCCGTCCCATTCTCTATTGTGAGAGGCACCTTCTGCCCTTTTGCCAACTCAAAATCCACCTCTTTAGACCCTTCTTTTGCCTTTACCTCTCTGTGTAGGCATCTCCACATATTCACCCTTCCATATCCGTTCTTTAATGGTCAGCATTAAATGTGCGCCCAATGGATTGGTGCCTCCCATGTAAGGCAGCCGTTCCATTTTCAACTCTTTACTTTCCAATTCAGACTCAGTTCCACGTCCCTTTCCTGTCAAGCGCGCTGTCATCTGTGCTTCCAGACCCTTTAACTGCGTCCACCACTGACCCCTTACCTGAGTCATCCATCCCAACTCCCACCTCCATGACATACATAACCCTTTTCCACTTAACCCCTTCCCCTCCCTCCTGGTCAACCCACCCACGACCACAGACACCATTAATGGCCGCCATCACGCCGCCTGCTTACCTGACGCCAATGATTCCGCCCACCTTTCCTCTAGCCGACTTGGCAAGGGGAGTCGATCTCTCCCCCAATGCAATGTCTGACCCGTGGATCCGCCTGGCATCGTGACACCTGTAAAACACTATGCACAGCATTACCCGCCCCCCCACTCCCTCGCCCTCCATGTCCATTAACTGTCCCTCCTGCATGCTATCCCCATCATAATCAAGTTCCTCCACATGGAACCACAGGCGTTCCAAGCCGGAGATGCAGACAGCACCTTCCCCACACTACTCAAAAGTTCGTCCTCGGCGCTCCTCCTTCTGCGATGTCCCCCGGGCCGTTGAAGCCCCGTTTGTTGTTGGGGCCTGCGAGCCCGCCTTGGGCCTACTCATGCCAGCCGCGACGGGATCCCCCGCCGGTACTGGGCACGCCGCACGGGGCTCCACCCTCCCTTCTCCTTGGCGTCACCGGACCACTCCCAGCCGTACCAAGTCTGGCGCCCTGCGTTGCTCCCCCACCTGAAAAAGAACGGCATGGTCTGGTGTGCTGGGCCTACCTCTCTTCTCCCTCCCCCCATGCTCGCTCCTCTTTCTGCCTGCCCCTAAAGTGCCTGACGGATCATGGATATTAATAAGGGAGGTCACACTTTGTGACCCCATTAGGAATCACAGCCATCAATGGTTGTTTGCTGGGGTCAGCAGACCACCAGCTCTGTGATTACATGTAAGCAAAGCATTATCTTTTTTTTCCAATGAAGCCCATTTTCCTTGGAGAAAAATGGGATATGTTAAAAAAAATACAAATTCAACATTTCAGTTTAATTTTTAAGAGTAGGCATTGGTCCGTGAGAACAGTGACTGCTTGTAAAAAATATTTTGCTGAACATTCTCAGCAAAATGGTGAGAATTAAGGCGGTGGAGACCCCTTTCCTTTTGCGAATGGTTACCCACCTCCTTTGAGATGTCGTTAGAATATACATGTTTTGCTACCGAACTTCAGTCGCAAAACATTCATGCATACCACTCAGATTTTGAATTTGGAAGGCACGCAGTAAACAAGCCATCGAAATACTGATTCACTAAACCAAATTGCGAACAACAACAGTAACCGGATAGCAATTTGTTTTATGCACATTAGAAATTGCTCTGTTTTTGGTCGCAAAAAGGCAGATTCTGGGAATCGGTCAATTTCCGACCACAAAAAAAGTTTTATACCTATGCCCCCTAGGCTCTCAATTAACTGCCTTGTGTTCCTGTTTTAGCTGGAGGCTAGTATATATATGTTGCAGGAGACCCATCTTGAGGCAAAAGAGTGTAAGAGGGTTTTTGAGGGAAAACGCTGGGTACAGGATGTTTTATGCTCTAGGCAGAAGGGAATTTCTAGGGGAGTGGCAATAATTACTAGGGCAAACAAGGGAATTAGTGTACAGAGTTGGGACACTGACCAGTCAGGGAGGTGGTTGGTGGCGGTCCTTCTGATCGCTGGTTCACCTTACACATTTGCAGTGTTTTACGGCCCAAACGAAGATAATGAAACTTTTCTTCGTAATCTTGAGAGGGTTCTAATCTTGAGCAAAGCACCTCTCATCCTCGGGGGGGATTTCAATCTTGTTTTAGATTGTCAGCTAGATCGTACCTCTAGAGCAAAATATGTTTTGCCCAAAAGGCCCCCCTCAGTTCTTACGAACATAATAAAGGATTTCAACTTGTTGGACGCTTGGAGAGCCAAGAATGGTGATTTAAGAGAATACTCTTTCTATAGTAAAATGTACAAACAATTCTCAAGAATTGACTTGTTCCTGGTAGACCATACCTTCGAGTCTGCTCTGACCTCAGTTGCCCATATCCCAGTGGGCCTTTCAGACCTTTCAGTTGTAGAACTAAACATTAATTTCAAAAATATTGTCTATGAACGCAGATGGACTCTAGATAGAACGATCCTACTAGATGATAGTATTGGAGTTAAAATTACGAGCAGTATAGTGGAGTTTTTCTTATTCAATATGGGTTCGACTACAGAACAAACTGTCTGGGAGTCATTCAAGGCTTTTCTTAGAGGCTTTTTGGGATACCAGATGAGACAGAAAAGAAAAGAGATAAAAGAAAGAGAAGCTAAAGATTTGGACTCTATTAAGAAGAAAGAACAGGAATTACAGCAGGCAGCTCTAGGGGAAAGAGAGAAGATCCCAGAACTAGAAAAGGAACTTCTAGAGCTACAATTGAGTTTTAAAGCCAAAGCAGATAAGTTGATTCATGATAGATGGGAGACCAGCAAACTTAAAAACTTCGAATATGGGGAGAAGTGCGGGGCACTCCTAGCGTGGAAAACTTGATCAGATAGGACCAGGAACAACATCAATACCCTGTCCCAACGAAATTTGGGAAAACAGTTGACTAAGGACGAAGAGATTAGGGCTGAAGCCAGAGGTTTCATGGAAGAGCTATATCAGGAAAATATAAGCATTGGAACAGAAGAATTGGAGAAGTGGTGGAGCCAAAGGGTACTACCTCAATTGAGTGAGGCAGATAAAAAGACGCTATTGGGTGAGATCACTGAAGGGGAAATCAGGGTACAGTTAAAAAAGATGAGCAGGAATAAGGCCCCAGGTCCAGACGGCCTACCAACGGAGATATATAAGGATAATGTGGAAGAGATTCTTCCCTACTTGCTGTCTCTCTTTAAAAATATATACCAGCAAGGAGGGGGTATTCCACCTTCATGGTTAGAGGCTACTATTACTTTAATAGCTAAACCTAATAAAGATCCCATGAAAATAGAGTCTTATAGACCTATCCCTCTTCTGAATTCTGATCTTAAAATATTCTCTGGAATTCTGGCTGAGAGACTATCTAAAGTTATTCAAACCATTATCCATCCCGATCAAAGGGGCTTTGTGCCAGGTCGACAATTAAATGAGTTGACTTTTCAGGTAATCGGAGCAATAGATTTTGCAGAAGAAAAAGGACTGCCATTGGCCATCGTGGCAATTGATGCCGCGAAGGCCTTTGATCAGGTCAATTGGATGTTCCTTTGGGACACGCTGATCAGGTTTGGCTTTCCATCATCCTTTATTCAGGCTGTTAAAATATTGTACGGGTACCCAAGAGCAAATGTTTTGATTAATGGTAGCATGACGGACTGGTTTGCGATATCGAGAGGGACGAGACAGGGCTGTCCCCTGTCTCCTCTCCTTTTCGATTTGTACATCGAGCCCTTTGTTTCATTGTTGAGATCAGATCCAACAATCATTCCTTTTAAAATGGGTGGGCTGGAGCTAAAGACTGCATTATATGCTGACGATTTATTGCTGTATACCATCAATCCGTTAGAGGCTATTCCTAAGTTATTTCAACTAGCAGAGGAATATGGAGCAGTCTCGGGATACAGCATTAATAAGAGCAAAACAGATATAATGAGTTGGAATAGTCCTGCCCCCATACCAGGCGAGAAAACCAAGATCAGGTATCTGGGTATTTACATTATGCAAGAATTGATGGATGTCTCCAAAATAAGCTGGCAAACAGTGGTTAAAGATATAACTAAACTTCTACTAAGATGGTCCGGTCTACCTCTTAGTATATACGGTAGAGTCAATTTAATCAAAATGGTAGTATTGCCTAAGGTGACTTTTCTATTTAACAGTATTCCACTGACCTTCCATAGCAAAGACATCTCCAGCCTTCAGGGCAAGATAGGCTCATTTATTTGGGCTACTAAGTCACCAAGAATTGCTTGGAGGAAGTTGAGAAGAGGGTTGAAAATAGGTGGCCTGGCCCTCCCCGACTTACTTTTCTACTGTTATGCGTTCCAGTTAAAAAATGTCAGACTCTTGGCTAACAAGTTGGATTCGTCTTCACATGGCCGTTTATTCCAAGCAATACTATCCGACCTTCCCCAGGGCCTTGATTTTTTCTTGTTTAAATTCGGTGCCCAGAAATTTTACAAGAAAGTCCGCCTAAAAATCCTACTTACAGCTCTTAAGTTGTGGCAAGCAGTCTGTAAAATCTGGAAAATTCCTTACTACAACTCCCTAGCACCAATTTGGGACTCCCCCGGAACACCGGAATGTTTATTAGATCGCCTTTCTTCCCCGTTGAGAGAGGCAGGCTTTGCAAGATGGGGAGACCTGCATGACAATCTAGTTCTCCTAGACTGGACATCCCTATCTAATATGACAGGTAGATCCTTTACAAGATTTAAATATTATCAATTATCATCTTGGTGGGGAAGTCAAAACTGGGCGCTAGAAGAAGAGGGAAGTGAATTTCTAGAATTAGCCAGTAGACAAAAAGGATGGAAGGGGGAGGTCTCTTCTTGGTACATTTTACTAATAGGGGCAAAAGACAGACAGGAGGAAGAAATCTCTAAACTCTGGGGTGACTTATTGGTAGATAGTACAGAAAAGAAGCTGGAGGTTTGGATAGATTCATTTATAATATCCCAAAAAACAATAAAACCCGCTAATCTTAGAAGGAACCACCTCTACACAGCACACAGGGTCTACTGGACCCCTTCCAAATTGACAAAAATATCTGGAGAATCATATTTCTGTCCTAGATGTAAGCTTTTAGCTGCAGATGATTTACACATTTTTGCAGACTGCCCAGAAATTAAAAACTATTGGCAACAGGTCTGCAGCTTCTTAGAGGAGGTATTGTCAAGACCAGTTACCTGCAGCCCAAGACTGATTTTTTTGGGTCTACCATTTGATTACGATATTAGAGACAATATAATTCAGTTTATATTTTATGTGATTGTCATCGCTAGGAGGGAGGTGTGCAGAGAATGGAAATCTCCAACCCCCCCAAGGTTTGCAGACTGCCTAAGAAATATTATGGCTATAAGTAAATTAGACCTGTTGTGTAGTGGAGAGGGTGCGGCGAAGATCTGGGCTCCGTTGATAAAATGGTCGGACAGATAGACGATGAAAAGTCCAATGATTATGCCAGGGGTTTGTGGTCTGGTCCTCCCTGGGGCAAGGTTTACTTACATCGAATATGGGAGTTGGACTAGTAGACAGCCTACCTCTGGGAGATCTTTTTTTAACCGCCAAGCACAAAATTCCAGGGCGCACAGTAATGTTTAGTGCCGGCGGATTTGAGAGATCCCATCTAGAGTCATACCATCTGGTGGCATATATGAGGACAAGAAAAAAAAAAAAAGCTTTAGTGGGATAAATAGGAACAGGGCAGCTGCACCCGCACTATTTGCAATACTGAACAAGACACTTTCCCAGGTGCTTCTTTGGCTGCAAAACCATGGCGGAAAAAGAGGACAAGGCAGCTAAATAGCTACCCCGATGCCCTGTTAGCTGTACCAGTCTCCTTCCTATGGGTGCCTTCAGTCGGACTAGATGGGATGCGGTATCTGACAGTTATCCAAATGCACTATTTGCAATTGCGAAGAAAAGACAGAGACAGCTGTCAGCTGTACCTAGCAGCTGTGCCCTCAAAATTAGGCAGGAGAATAAGACAACTGCAAACAGGACACCAAGTGAGCTGTCAGATGTACCATGTTTCTTTCTTCCACCTGCGGATGTAGGACAGTAGAGATTGGGCTAGCTGGCAGGTTAGGTCAACGCAAGGGGATCAGGAGTCAGTACCTATTGTACTCTTTTTCTTTATCACTGGCTGAAGTGGATTCTATGTGGAGCTAAGGGGAGAGGAACACAGCAAAGTTGGAGAGAAGATGGGGTGGGGAGGCTTGGGGTTATGGAAAGATATGGAAAGACAGAGGGAGAAAGTGAGAGAGACTGTCTTGTGTTGTGTCGTGGTCAGTGATGAGGCGGTATCCTCGAACTTAAAGGTACAGAGCGTTCTGCTGTCCATTCAATGGTATGCAAAAGAAACAATTGATGGATGGAATGCTGGACAATGCAAACATTCACCCCCAGTCACAACAATCTGGGTTTAATCCATCATTCTTTTGCTCACCACACAACCCCAGTTTGGACCCAGCCTTATTGTTCTGCATTTTGTCCAACAAATTGTTCTTTTTGCATTCGCCCATTCAACGATGACACATAGACTGGTGGTAGATAGCACGGCGCCCTGCACTGGTGGGTCTTACTCTAAACCATGCCTAGCTGACTCCCACATTTTATTACTTTGCCCCACATGGTCTTGGGCTCAGATCACAATATCACATACACCAAGGAGTGTACACATAAAAACTCCTGTTGCTCATTTAACAGTCCTGCGCTCCAGTTACGTCACTGAAGCAACACTACAATCCTCCCCAAAAAGAACAAGTTGAATATTAACCACAGTACTGAACATCAATAACATTTACATGTCTTTGAAAAATGAAAACTAGGAGGAACTTAGAAAAGTGTACAGCATTGCTACACTAGATGTGTCTGACCAAACACAACAGATAATAAATAGAACATAGGCGATTATAATAAGGACTAAAGTTTCCGTTTTTGTGTGCTCATACTATTATATGAGGTGATCTTTCAGTTTCTGGAAGGTGCGGGATTTCCCCTGAGTGCATATCCGGTGCCAATTGTACAGCTAGTTTGCTGTTCAGGATGGGCTAGCTTCGCCACTCAGCTCGCTGCCTTGTACAGGGGAGATGCCAGGTCAGGAATGCTGTCCCCTGATGCCGGCAGAGGGGGAACCAGGTTTCCTGCCTCTGACACCGTGTCATGCTCATCTAACTGAGGTTCACTGTCAGCCATGTTCCAGGAAGACACAGCACTTTGCTGAAACTTTGCGAATGCTAACACATTTCGAGTGGCTTCTACTGTCCCACGACGAGCAGTAAGTTTAGTGCCACGAACGCGGATGATCTATGGGAACCTCTCAAAAGTTAATCTGAACTTACTTTTGGGGAAGTGATCCTTAATGAGGACTAAGGGGCATATTTTCAAGCCCCTCTCGTCACAGGAACGTTACTTTTTATGATGTTCCTGTGGCAATAACTTTACCTTATTAACAATGCGGCAGTAGGCCACTTAACATGGCTTAATGCCGCCTTGCAAATAAGGCCCCCTTTCACGCCACACTTAGCGTGACAGGAGCATGCAATGGGTGTTGCGATGGGTGTTCCGCCACAACACGCATTGATTTTTATGCTGCCCCCTATTTATAAGGGTGGCATAAATACATTGAGCAGCACACATAGAAACAGCAAATCGTAATGAATGATTGCTCATGTGCAGGAAATTGTCCCTTCCGGCACATATACACTCATTTAAAAAAATGACGATTTGCAACTTCTATGTGTGCTGCACAAAACAGCACTCATAGAAGATAAAATTTGCCATTCTGGATTGTTCATGTGCATGAAGGGACACTATGGTGCAAGGGTGCCTGCGTTGAGCTAGGCAGCTAGATTTAGTGCCAGTGCTAGGGGAAATGCAGGGGTGCACCGCATTCTTGTGAATACGGAGCATCTCTGCGTTTTCAAAATGGCGTAGCGTGGTGTTAGCAATGTTTGCTTAGCACCATGCTTTGCCATTCCATTGTAAATGTGCCCCTAAGTCTCCAACCGCATGAGTGAATGATTTTGGAAGGCGGCATTGGCTAGCTCTTTCATTGGCCTTCTGTCTTTTCTCATGCACTCAGCGGTAATCAATAGAGGCATATGTTCATTTATGGTGATGAGGGATAGTGTTTTCAATTACTCTACCCAGTGAGAGATGTCCAGGAGCCCACCCAGTGGTGGAATATGGAGTCTGGTGGTAATTCCGTAGGAATGAATAGATGGCCAGTTCAGGAGCCTGTTGGCAGGCAGATGTGATCCGAATTACCTTGTTTATTGTTCTTATGAATCTCTCTACCTTGCCGTTGGCTTGAGACCAACGGGGTGTGATTCATTTGTGGGATATATTCAGTGATTTTAGATAGGCTGCTTGGAACTGTGGACTGTTGCCAATCTTTAGCACTTTTATCAACCCATTTGTTGCCATGATCTTCTCAATCTTGAGCACTACTTCACTTGCACTTAGAGGAGAGAGTATTTGCACAGATGGATATTTTGAATAGTCATCAATCGTGACCATGGTATGTCTTCCATTCGGAAGGCTCCCAAAATCAAGGCTTGCGCTCACCCAAGGCTGTTGGGGTCCCACTTCCATCATCACCGTAGCCAGTGGATTGGCTTCGCCGGACTCTTGACACCAGTTGCACAACCTTATCCTCACTTTGACTTGTTCATCCATCAAGGGGAACCACACCTTGGTTCATAACCGACTTGGGGTCTTGACCATAGCCTGATGTCCAGCATGAGCAAGCTGAACAACCTGGTCAGTAAGGCTGCTGGGAATGACTAATCGATGCCCTCTCAGGAGGTAGCCATCCGGGTCAGTGCTCATTTCCTGGCGAACATAGTAGACACTTTACATGATGCGTCTGGCATCGGGGGGTAAGCTGAGCCTAATGGTTTTTGAATGCACACCACTGGATGGTCTTTACGGTATTCAGTGCTTTTGTGTAGGCATTCATCACCATTTGTATCTTGATGGATGACTTCCATAGAGAGCAGAAGAGGGCAAGATGATCAGTCACATTTCACACATAGTCCTCTGTTTCATCCATCTCTTCTTCCTCTCGGAGCGTGGCACGAGGGTGCCACGACAGGTAGTCGGCAGAGTTGTGGGACTTAGGACGATATTCTACTTTACAGTTGTACTCCTAAAGTTGGAGCATCCATTTTTTTGATTCACGGAGGTGGCTTTGAGGTGTTTTCATCAATTAGCGTTATGAGGGGTTTGTGGATAGTTGTGACTGTAAACGGTTTTCCATATATGTATAGATGAAAATGGTGACAACCCCACTGTATGGCAATCGCCTCCTTCTCAATCTGAGTACCACTGCTCCATCATGTTGAGCGATCAACTTGCAAACACCACTGGGGTCCAATCTTCTCCTTCTAGTCATTGCATCAGCACAGCACATAGACCTTTTGGACCTGCATCCACTGCTATTGTCGTCTCCTTTCAATGGTTGAAATAGATCAGTGTTGTATCAGCTGACAAGGTTTCTAAGGAGCTTGAAAAGCCTGTACTTTTATCACAAACCCAGGACCATGGGATTGAGGATTTGGTGAGGTCTCTAAGTGATTGTGTGAGAATTGTAAGGTCTTTGATAAAACGGCAGCAGAAATTTACCATACCGTACAAACTGTGCAGTTCAGTCACTGTAGTTGGCGGGGAGGCTTCTTTGATATCTCTCACCTTGTCAGGGTCAGAAGCTACTCTAATGACATACCCAAAGAAGTATAGTCTCCGTTTCAAGAATTTGCAATTGCAGGATGAGGCAAGAGTCTTGAATTCTTTAAAGTAGTTTCTTCAACCTCATGTTGTGTTCAGGAATGGTCTTGGCATGTATTAAGATATCATCACTGACGTTGACAACTCCTGGGAGGTCAAATAGGAGTTCATGTATAACATTTTGGAATAGTTTGGTGGCACTAGAGAATCGAAAATGCAGCAGCTTATAGAGCCGCAGAACTATATGATTAGAGAAGATCATGATGTAGCAGGTCTCCACTGCAAGGACAAGCTGGTGATAGCCAGAACGCAAATCTAGTTTGGAGAGCCAGCAGGCCCCACTGAGTACCCCAATCAGGTCATCTATTGTTGCCGTTACATGTCACTCCCTCTTGATAGCTACATTGGGTAGGCGCATGTCTACACATATCCGGACTTCATTGGGTTATTTAGGCTTCCTGGCCACTACGATTGGAGACACCCATGGGGTGGGCCCTGTCGCTTTCTCAATTATGCTGGTGGCTTTGAGTTTATATATTTCTTTTTCCACTTGAGGCCTAAGATAAAAAGCAATACTTGAGTGACGGACGACTATTGGCTTCACTGATGTATCTATGTGTAATCTTATCGCCTTGCCTTGCAGGCATCCGATACCATCCAACACTAGAAAGGAATTCATTGAGGATGTGAGTTATGGCTTCTTGGTATACTACGAAAGCAAAATGTATAATTCCAAGGGCTTCTGCTGCTCTGCATCCTGGTAGCATGCTGTGGCCTTCTTCAGCAACATATATTTGCGTATCTACAGATTCAGATCTATATGCAATCATCGTTCAGAATTTCCCTTTTACATCTATTGGCTTGTCTTGGCCAGAGCCGAATACATTGACCATTTCTTGGTGTAAACGTGGGGGTGGTTGCATGGTGTGGTATGCTTCGTGGGACATTATGTTGATGGTTGCCCCTGTGTCCGCTACTGCTGTTGTTGGATGATTTCCAACAAGTATTTGGCTTTGGGGAATCTGGTGTGTGCCTTGGGATGTTCTCCCTACTGTGAAGATGGAGTGGATGGTGTTCCCTTGTCATAGTCATCCATATCATTGCTTCTCTCTTGTTCCTCTGGTACAGAATTTACTGTGGTGCACGCCCTTTTCTGGAATGACACAACTTCACAAAATGGTTGAGTTTGCCATACCCTGCGCATTCTTTCCTCTTGTTGGGCACACTGAGGGTCGGTGAGCTGGTTCTCCGCAGAGGTCACACTTTCTGGGGGTCATGCTGCCTTATCTGGGTCTACTGGTGCTGGGCGTCGAAGTGACGACGTTGACTGGTTCCAAATTCAGTGGTTTGTTCAAGAGAGCTTCCATATGAGAAGCGCGTTCTTCCGAGAGCTCTTTTGTTTGGCCCATCGTTAAGATGTCTGCTAGCGATCTTCCAGACTCCTCTAGGATGCATTCATGGAACTTCGATGATACACATCCTTGAATTAGTTGACCACGTATTTCTTCGTTTTAATCACAATCCCGCATGTGCTGGCCAATTCCTTTATTCGTGTGTGGAAAGTGTCAATAGATTCTTCTTCCTGTTGTCTGGCTTGTCTAAATTTATTTTATTTTATTTTTGACATTTATAGAGCGCACTGTTACCCGGAGGTGTCCTGGCGCTAATGAAATGCTCCGAAGAGGGGTGCGCCAGCGGGATTAATGAGTAAACAGCCAAGTCTTAATGCCCTTCCTAAAGGTCATAAGATCAGTTGTGTTTCTCAAAGCAAAAGGCAGGGCATTCCAGGCCTTTGTGGCCCCAAGCACAACACTCTTACCCCCCCAACGTGCTTTCCTGACGCGAGGAACCTTGACCAGTCGCAGACTCGATGATCTTAACTGTCGGGGGGGGGGGGTTATGCCATTGAAAATTAGCTTTCAAACAGGCCGGTCCGGCGCCTTGAAGGGCCTTAATGACCAAACATAAGGCCTTAAAGGCAGTCCTCTTCCGCACCGGCAGCCAGTGTAATTTCGTGAGTTCGCAACACACAGAGGCGTACTTTGGAATGCCCGTCAGGAGTCTGGCTGCTGCATTTTGCAGCACCTGCAGCTTGTTAAGAAGCCCCTGTTGGGCATTTAGCAGAAGGCTATCGCAATAGTCCAGCCGGGGTAAGACCAGGGCCGTAACAATTGTCTTACTACTGCTTTCGGGAAGGAACGGGAGTATGTTCCTCAACATTTTGAAAAGAAAAAAAATAGAGGATGTTAGGGCACTGACCTGGGGCCTAAATGTAAGTTGGTCATCTATTAGAACCCCTAGGTTCTTTGCCTTTGTCACAGGAAGCGGGGGTGCACCCATCTCTTCGGGCCACCATTGCGAGCTCCAAAAATCATTACTTACACCAAATACAATAACTTCAGTTTTAGCTGTGTTTAGTTTCAGGCAATTTTCGCCCATCCACCTGCCCACAGCCAACATGCATTCCTGAAGTTGTAAGGCCACTCCCTTTTCTCTCCCTGGCAGCACTGATACCACAATTTGGGTATCATCTGCGTAGGAGGTCAGATTGAAGCCAAAGGACTTGATAATCAGGGCCAAGGAAGTGACATATATGTTGAACAGAGTGGGGCTTAAAGAGGAGCCCTGGGGGACTACACATGGAAGAATGAAGGGTTTTGATACATACTCTCCCATTGCCACACTCTGTTCCCTGTTAATCAGGAACGCATTCAAGAGATCCCATGCTTTCCCCTGCACCCCACAGTCCTTCAACCGGTGCATCAAAATTCCATGATGCACCGTATCGAAGGCTGCGGAAAGGTCCAAAAGGACGAGTGCAGCTCTGCCCCCAGGTCCATTACTCCTCTGATTTCCTCAGTTGCCTTTAATAGGGCAGACTCTGTGCTATGACCCACTCTGAACCCATATTGGGACGAGTCCAGGGCATGAGATGCCCCCAGAAACACACTGAGTTGATGGTTCATCATCTTTTCAATTAATTTAGCTGGAAGTGGGAGCCTAGAAATGGGACGATAGTTATTGGGATCCCTTGTGTCTAGATTTGGCTTTTCAGCAATGGAAGAATAGATGCCCGTTTCCAACATGC
Organism: Lissotriton helveticus; assembly: GCF_964261635.1. Lineage (NCBI taxonomy): Eukaryota > Metazoa > Chordata > Amphibia > Caudata > Salamandridae > Lissotriton > Lissotriton helveticus. Next base: position 796,403,435 of record NC_136072.1, read on the forward strand.
GGGGAAATGTCCGGTTGCGAACATATTGTTAAAAATTGTTGTCAATGCCGCTGCAATAGGAAAAGGTGTCAACTTGGCTACCGTTACCGGACAAGGGTCATGTGGAGAACCTGATTTTAGTCCACAAAGCATCTTTTTAGTGTCTTCCAAGCTTACAGATGAAAACTCTTCTAGAGTATCTTCCCGATGATCGTCCCCTTCAGAGTTCTGATTGTGTGTTAGAGGACACCTCATCGTTAAGCCCAAAAATACATTAAAAACAGTCTCTACTTTAGTCATAAAGAATTTGGCCAGGACCTCACACAGTTCTTGGCTGGGCGGTGGCCCTTCCACTTTGGGAGAGGCAAGACTGGATAAAGTTCTAAATAATTCTTTAGAACAGTTACTGGCCTGATTATTACAGTTAGTGAAGTGCTCTCGCTTTGCTTGCGCAATCAACTTCTTATATTCCAGAAGACTGTTTTTTAGGTACATCTTGTCCGTTTCCTTGTAGCCTTTCCGCCACCCGCGCTCTAGCTTTTTACACCCTATTTTTGCTAATCTAAGGAACTCCGAGAACCAGGGGGCTGATGGAACCTCCCTTTGCATACGGCCTCTTATAACAGGCACTAGAGTCACACTTGCTTGTTCACACTTGCTTGTTCCAGCCAATTTGTGTATGCTATGGCCGCCTCCTCCACATCAAGTGAAAGGTCCACTTTAGATGCCATTAGAAGTTCCTCTAGGTCTTTCCCTTCCAACTTGTTCCAGGCTCTCCTAATCTTTATTTTTTGGGGCCGGATTCTCTGTTGGAGACCTTCCTCACAACAATGCAGAACTCTACAATTGCGTGGTCGGACCATGCAACTGGCCATGTTCCCTCAAACATCAATAGTGGATGGTTAGAGAATAAATCATCCAACCTATGGCCGGCACAATTGGTAGGTCCCACCACTAATTGCTTAAGGTCGGCTCCTTCCATCAGGTCTAGTAAAGCCACTGTCTCCGAGTCATTACCATCCTCCAGATGAAAATTAAAATCCCCTAGTTTTGTACAGGTCTCCTCACACATGCCCACTTCCAGAAAACTCCCCATCGCAGTCAGGAACAAATTTTTCGCCCCTAGAGGGCGAGTATAATAGTGTTCCTTTGAAAGCGTGATGGTTGAGAAAGGTAAAATTGAAAGAAAGCGCTTAACAGGCATCCATCGATATGGGCTTAAAAATAGCCTTGATGGCACTTTGGTAGATTACGGCTAGGCCACCTCCCCTTTTCCCCTTCCTATCCTGTCTATGACAGAGATATCCCGTGGGAGTGGCCTTCACTACGTCTGGCCCTGATGCGGCATCCATCCAGGTTTCCGTGATGAATGCTATTGAATGCCTCTCTCTATTAAAAGCTCTGCACATTCCATGCTGTGTTTAACCAGAGACCTGGCATTAATGAAAACACATTTGAGCTTTTGCCTCAGCCTCCTTTCTAGCCCCCCCTTTCATCCTTCCCTTTACCTGGATAGGGGTCAATCGCACTCTGGGTAGTCCAGCCTTGCAGGCCAGGCAGGTCCGGTCATTACGGGATGGCTCGCTGCAGAGGTCTAAGCGTGGACATTCTGTTCCTCCGCACGCACCCCTGAGTCCCAGTAGCAATCCCCTATCATACCTACCTGAAATGTTCCAACCAAGGTTCCTGGCGCTAGGCGCGGGCCAGGCGCGGACGGGCGCAAACGGGCTTGCCTTTGGCGCGCCCTTGGCGCGCTCGCGGCGCGCGTCCGCTGTGCGTGCGCGCCAGCCCGGTATTTAAACTTCCTGCCTTCCGCAACTAGAGCGCTGACCTTCGTGGGTCCTCAAGATGGCGGCCCTCCGATGTTCAGTGCCGGTACCCCCCCACCAATACCACTGCCTCAAATGTTCGCCCAGCGCCACAGAATAAATGAATACAGCAATTCTTTAAAAACCTAAGGATTTACAATGTGCGAGTCATCAAAGGTAAAACATGTGCAAAATCGGCAATTTTTAAAAAGATAGCAGCCTCGAACTGATAACACCCTCTCCCGGCTCACGCCTCAGGAGATTTGAACCTTTCATAATCTTTATTGGACAATTTCGAAGTAGGCATTCTGAGCCGCTATGATGGTTAGGTGTGTTTTTGGTGCGGCTTCTGTGAGAGTTTTGGATATTCTCTGAATTTCCTTGTCACCTAAGTGTAGGAGCATGGCTCTTTTCTGTGCATTTTCTATGGTAGCTTCATAAAACAGCAGCACTCTCTCGATCCAATCCTTCCATCTGTGCGCTTGGGCTGACTGGGCATAACGGGTGGTATGCCAGCCATGGTTCACAAAGTTGCGAAAACTTCCAAAAAGTACTTGTTGCCAGGAGGGCCTAGGCCAGGGAGCCTGTTGCGCAGTTTGTTGTGGGGAAAGAGTAACTGAAAGGGATACAGCATGTGCTAGCAGCGGATCTGCAGCTTGTGTGATTTTGCGATCAACAGACTGTATTGCATGTGGTTTTAGCATGGGATACCAAGGCAATCTTATACAGGTTAATCTTTGCTGGTACAGAGGAGCAGACTCACAGAAAGATGTTGCCTTATGGGTTGTATGGTCTTTTTTGTATTTTCTTAGTTTATTTTTTGTTTTTGTTATAATGTCTTTTTTGTAAATTTATTTAGTTATTTTTTGCTAAACGAACCGGTATCGGCCATGATGACTACTGTCTGGGGCCTTTGATGAGACCCATGGCAGGAATGATGGAACCCATGGCATAGGATTTTTTTTTATGGAATAAATAACAAAAGACTATCTTGTTTTTGGTCATGGCTAGAGGTTGATTCACCGTAGAGGGTAGATTTACAGGCCTAGCTACCTTTCTTTAAACTGTGGACAAGGCCGGAGATGTGGCCTATGATCTGCAACAGCTGACTGCCCCCCACCCCCAAAAACTACACCACCTTCATATGGCTTAGTACCTCATTTCAGCCCAACATGACTAGATACCATTTCTTCTGTTACCCCATCTCCTCGCTCCATATTTTATCGTACTTCACTAATTTGTCATCATTTTGCATTGTAGTGATCCAGCGGGCTATAGAAAATATATCATAAACAACGCTACCCAACTTCATAACCTATAAACAAAATTCTAAACTAAATATGGACCCATTTATAAACCTGATATATTTTGGGCCTACTGAATCAGGTGGTCAGAATAAATCTATATACACATTATCTACAAACTATATACATATTTATACATTTGCAGAAAGAATATTGTCATTAGAATAAAACCCAACCATTTAAATGACCACCATAGGCGACGTGATCTAGCTAATAGTAACCTACACTTCTGAATAACCAAGACCAGCTTGTTTGTCAAAGGTAAGATTTTATTTACTAAATTATGGTATATAAGTTGAAAGTTTTATAATAAAATTTTATTAGTAATAATGCAAGCATGATTGTAATGAAATATGAGAAAAATACAATTTAAGCAAGTGAATCAAAATCAAAGTGAAATTATAAAGTTTAGCATTTCTAAAACCTAATTCCCTAACTGAGCTAAATAGATAGAAATTAAAGTAAAGTTCTTTGAGGATTCTTACGTGCTCCGCGCAAAGTCCAATAGCACATCACCCTCATCGGAAAGTCAGAAAGCAGCAGCCAGCCCAACCCTAAGGGCATGACTTTTTATACCTTTCTACGCTAACTAAACTAGCAAAGGAAAGTTTTCAGAAATCCTCGATGTCCCATTGGCTGAGAGTGACAAGTGACATGTCACCCGTTTCTCAAAAAGTTCCATGAAATCATGTCTCATAAAGACCATTGTCTCTTCCACGTGAAGCCAGAAGCTTCCTGCATTTGCAACTATGTATTTAGTCATCCCCGCAGCTTCCATAGACTTTCATTACACTTCCGCGGATGCCAAGTTAAGGACTGACAAAATGTTCACTTTCGACCTTGGCCATGTCCGACAGAATGATGTCAGCTCATCAGTTTTTGCTTTGTGAATGCAGCTTCAATAAACGTTTTAATTCAGAATGGGCGTCTCGTGACTTTCTGCAGAATTATATTTCAGCTCTTTTTCTGCGGTTCAAATGACTAGGCCCAAAAGCAGGCAACTTATGTTTTCTAGTATAAAACAAACACAAGAAAAGTATTAATGTAAGAAATAATGTAGATTCTGTATCCACCCCAAGATTTACTAATTAATTAACCCACCCGATTAATCAAAATGTTACCTAGCCATTGCAAACAAATAAAGCAGCGTTTATATTTACCAGTCTCCGTTTTTCTATGAGACCCATATGCACCTAGAATAGTAGAAATGACATCACACAGACAAGGAAAAGCAAAACAAGCACATGCTTCTTTTAAGTTTGCAGCAGTTAGTAATGACAAAAACGAAAACAATAAATTATTTTGTTATTTTGCACAAACAAAAAGATGCAACATTTATGCACGTTTATGAGCACACATGTTAGTCCCCCCACGTGTAAAGTTTAATCTAAGTTGTATTAGCACGACATATCACAAATCATTAATAATTTTATTCATGTTATGGAAATGTGACTTTGCGAGTTTAAACAAAATTTTGTTTTCTATCTCGCTCCATCAACTCCCTCATCTGGTGATTAACAAATCACCACACCAGCACTCAAAATTTTGGTAAATTAAATTTTTAAGAAATCGATTCAAATTCATTTGTATCAGTAAACCTAAAAGTCTGTTTCAGCATAATCTTTGCAATTAACATGACGCTCTCTATGTAACTCCTGTAATTCGATCTCCCTTTCTTCTTCTTTTCTGAGTTTATAGATTCTTTTCTTTTCTCTCAACTGTTTCTTTCTTTTATGTAACAAACAACCTAATTTGGTCAAAATAAAAATGAATACTATTATAATCAAAGGTGCCAGAATCTTGCCAAGAATTGAACTACCGATATTATGAAACCAGTTTTTAATTGCTTGAAACCTTTTTGAAAGTTTCCCTGTAAAATCTTCTTCTTCTAAAGGAATTATTTCTGAATGCATTTGTGTAATATTTTTAATATACATTTCAATATTCTTACTTTCATCAGGTATATATGTACAGCAATGTTGGACATGTAAAATGCCACAGACTCCTCCCTCTTTTGCTAGGAGTATGTCTAAAGCAAGACGATCTTGAATTACCATGGATCTAATTGCAATAACTTCGACATTCACTAATTGAAATCCATCAGCAGTGTCAGTTGATAATCTATCAACTATAGTTGACAATTTTCTAATTCTCCCTGCATTTAGGGTTATACCAACAAAAGGTATTACAGCTTGAAAAATATCTCCCAGAACTTCAGTAAAAGTTTCTCTTTTAGCTCTATTTACATAATTATGAATTTTAAACAATCCTTCTGGATCTCTGTCAACATGAAACACTTTAGGAAAAACAATTCCCACATAACAAGTTCCATACCAATGGTCTGGAAGGTTGTAGTAGGCTTTGTCACCACAAACAAAATAAATCCCAGGAAATATAGGATCTTTTCCACCTTTAAATCCCCAACCTCCCATAATCTGATAAGTATCTTCACAGTTACTTGCACCTACAAAATAATTATCAAAAAGTGTATTATCTCTTCTAATACAAAGTTTTCCACTAACTGGTTTGTCTATGTGAATTGCAATATTTTCAAGCATTTTACCATTTAATTTCTCATCCTCTTTTTGCCAGAAGGCTGACTTAGTCTGCTTGACTAATTCATTTCTCTTATAAATTGCTCTTCTCTCCTCAACCATATTCAAAAATTTCTTTCCTTCAGCACTTAATTTACATGTTAGATTATTCTTGTAAGCATACTCGTAAGTGAGTTCGTTAGTAACAAGGAAATATTCTCTCATTTGTTTTGCTTTCTTGTGCTTATTTAAAGCATTATCAATCTTAACATTAGCAAAAATTTCATCATAATTTGAATAGTAATATTCTAAACGACCAGTTTGATAAAATAAACTAGTTAATACACTACATGTTACAGCATAAGTGAGAGGAAGCATATTATATGTTACTCCCTCTGAAACAGAAGCAGGTAACTTAACACAGACATAACAGTCCTTTGCATCCATTACCTTGACATATTCACTCAAAAGTTTTGTGAATGTATTACTTGAAAAATCACCTATTGATTTATCTTGATGAATGTTAGGCTGATGATCAATAACTTTTGCAGATGCACTATGTTTAGTTTGACTAACCAGAGCTTTGCTTGTTATGTTAACTTTGTGTAATTCTCTATTCATTTCTAAAGGGATAATCACAGCTAGTACCAACCAGAGCAGAACTAAAATGAGCAGACATACCAGAGTCATCTTACAGCATCTTTTAAAAACAGAACATCTTGAAGTGTTCTCCTTAACATAAGGCATTTTTAGGTTAGTTTTAGCCTCAAAAATAAAAATAAATTTTAAAATTTATATACACCCCCCTTTTAAAATATATTTTTCTTTTATGACCCTAAACAAGATTTCTTCGACCTAATGTCATACATAAGTTTTCTTCAACTAAACAGTTTTTCTTCGACCTTGTGTCAACTAACAAGATTTCTTCAGCCTTTTGCCAATTTAATAATTCTGTACTTCAATCATTGTCACTAATTTCTTCGATTTCGTTTTCTTCTTCACTACTATCATATATGTCAATAACAGGTGGAATTACTAAGTAAGTCCACTCAGGAGACTTGTATTTCTGGTTTGGTCTAATTATTCTCTTTCCTTTTCTCGATATCACTTCAATTTTTCTTCCAACTCCAACTTCTTTTCCAGGACTCTTTTGACTACTGATTTCTTCTACTTGTTCTATTGGCTTTTTGATCAATCTGACTCTCAATCTTCCACCAGGCCAGTAGTCTGCTTTTCTCACGTACTTCTTCTTTGGTTCAGAATTATTTGATTCTGACTTCCAAGTCCTTTTCTTTCTCTTTTCACTTTCACCTTCCACGTCACTTTCTTCAGTTTCGTAGTCTGAAATTTCAATTGACTCAGGAACTTCTCTATTCGGCAATTTCACTCCTTCAGGAACTTCATTTTGTCTTCCATCACTGGTACTCGGTAATTCGTTCTCCTCCTCTTCCTCAATTACCTCTAACTTCCCAGATTTCGGATTTTTGTTCCTTACTTCAGAGTTTGTTCTCTGCCTTTCGATACTCTCCTGGTCTGAAACTTCTTTTGGTTCAGCTTCTTTGTCTTCAATAGAAACAACCGAATCCTCAGTTATCTTTCCTTTTAACAGATTCTCTTCACCTTCAGAATCTATTTCAATTATTTCTAAGTCTTTTCTTGTCAGATTTCCATTCACTGGCACAGTTTCCAGATGTCGACTTTCTTGTCGATCTTCAGAATCTGGAATTACTTCACCTTCTGTTTCGCCTTCTGCTTCAGAATCAGAATCATTTGTGGTATCACTTTCAACATCTGGACTCTCAGGAGTTGGTACTGGAATAGTATGACTAGGATGAATCCAGCGTTTCAATCCTCTGCACTTTACAGCATTAGTAGTGACCAAGATTATCTGCCTAGGTTTCTGCCATCTAGGAGTTAGACAATTCCTTCTCCGATGTACTTTCGTTCTGACCCAATCGCCAGGTCTCAGATCATGAGTCAAAACTTTTTCATTTGATTGAGCTTCAGTTCCCACCTGATTAGACACAGAAGTTACCATATCAGATAACCTTTTACAGTAATCCAAAATTGCACTGTCATTTATGCTCAACAGTTTACCTACAGGTACAAAAACTTGCCTCATAACTCTTCCCATTAAAATTTCATGAGGACTCAAACCTGTCTTTTTATCTGGTGTACTTCTTAATGACATCAAAACAAGTGGAAGAGCATCTGTCCATTTAATACCTGTCTCAAGACACATTTTTCCAATTCTGTTTTTGATTGTTCCATTTATTTGTTCAACTACACCTGATGCCTCTGGTCTGTATGCACAGTGTATTTTCTGCTCAATGGTCAAAGCTTCACAAATTAACTTCATCAGTTTGTTATCAAAATGGCTTCCTCCATCACTCTCAATAGTGACTGGAAAACCGTACCTTGGGATGATTTCTCTGAGCATTAGTTTTGCTACTGTAATTGAATCACAATGTCGTGTAGGGAAAGCCTCTACCCATCTTGAGAATAAGCATACAATTACAAGTACATATTTCAAACAGTTGTGTAAGGGCATTTCAATGAAATCTATTTGTAACCTGGTAAAGGGACCACCCTCTCGACCAATTATTCCTGTCCCCACCACTGATTTTCTGTTTGGATTCATTTGTTGGCATGATAAACACCTTTGACAAAAAGATTCAGCAATGGTTCTAAATTTGGTATTGAACCATGTTTCTCTGAAAAGCCTGACCATAGAATCTCTTCCTAGATGTGCAGGACCGTGATATAATCTGGCCATGTCAGCAATCAAGCAATTTGGTAAGACTACTCTGCCATCTTTGTAAACCCACACTCCATCTTCTTCACGTGGTCTACAATCTGATCTTAACCACTGGTCTTTTTCTTCATCATCTGCTTCGTTTTGTAAATCTCTAATCTCATGCCATGTTTCTACAACAGTTGTTAGCATTAATGAATTTGAATCAGTTTCTTTACTCCTCTCCCGATTGTATGAATAATTTTTTCTTGCGCAGTACTTTGCTGTTTCGTCTGCGAAGGCATTTCCCTTGGAAATATAATCAGTCCCTCTAGTGTGCGCTGCACATTTGACTATGGCAATTTCTTTTGGCAATTGTATTGCTTCAATTAATCTTCTAATGAAAACTGCATTTTTAATTGGTGATCCTGTTGATGTCATGTATCCTCTCTGTGACCAGAGTTGTCCATAGTCATGCACAACTCCGTACCCATACTGACTATCAGTAATGATGGTAACTCTTATATCTTTTGATATTTCACATGCACGAATTAAAGCAATCAATTCAGCCACTTGTGCTGAACGAACTCCTTCAAGACATGATGCTTCTTCAACATCTACAACTGTACAAACTGAGTATGAAGCTTTCAAGACACCTCCTTCGGATCTTAAGCATGAGCCATCTACAAAGTAGACAAAATCCGATTCAGACAAAGGTCTGTCTTTGATGTCTTTTCTTGGTTTAGTGCAGAATTCCATGACATCTAAACATTCATGTTCAGTTTCAATGTCATCAACAATTTCAGAATCAGGCAGTAATGTAGAAGGATTCAGATTCAAACATCTTGAAATCGAAACATTATCTGCTCCCAGTATGATTTTCTCATACTTTGTCAATCTGCTACTTGTTAAATGTTGAGTCTTACCTCTTGTCAGTAATATTTCAACTGAATGAGGCACAAAAACTTTTACAGGAAATCCCATAATGATTCCTTCACTTTGTTCGAGACTGATACTTGTAGCTGCAACTGCTTTCAAACAACCTGGTAATGCTTTTGCAATTGGATCAAGAACTGCAGAGAAGTATGCAATAGGTTTCTTTAAATTTCCATGTCTCTGTATTAATACAGATAATGCACATCCTTCTCTCTCACTGCAATACAGTTCAAAATCTTTCTCATAATTTGGCATACCTAAAGCAGGAGCTTGACATAAGCTCTTTTTCAGGTTCTCAAAAGATTCCATCTCAGCATCATTGAGAATAATTGGATCTTTTACATCTGACTTGGTCAGTCTTTGTAGTGGTTTTGCAATTACTGAAAATCCACTTATCCATTGTCGACAGTAACCTACCATTCCCAAGAACATTCTGACCTGTCTTTGTGTTCTTGGCGGTAACATAGCTTGAATCATTTTTATTCTCTCTATTGTTACTTGTCTTTTTCCTTTTGCAATTCTGTGACCAAGATATTTTACTTCTTGTTTGCAAAATTGTAGTTTTGCTGGGGACACTTTATGTCCTTCTTCTGCAAGGCGATTTAACAGAATTATTGTGTCTGTTATACAATTTTCTCTTGTCTTTGCAGCTATTAACAAATCATCAATATACTGCACCAACGTAGACCTACCTGGTAAGTCTAAATCTTCTAATGATCTTTTTAACAATTCATTAAAGATAGAAGGACTTTCTGTATAGCCCTGAGGGATTCTTGTCCATCCAAGGGTCTTACCTTGGAATCTGAAAGCAAAGATTTCATAACTGTCTGGATGTAAGGGAACAGTAAAGAATGCATTGCAAAGGTCAATGACTGTATACCATTCAGCATCATGTGGAATCTGAAATAGAATTACTGCTGGATTTGGAACCACAGGACAACATGGAACAACAATTTGATTAACCTTTCTCAAATCTTGTACGATCCTAAATGTTCCGTTAGACTTTTTAACTCCCATAATTGGTGAATTACAAGAGCTACTCTTCATTTCCTTTAATACACCTTGCTTGATTAATTTTTCAATTATAGGTGTAATACCTTCAATTGTTTCAGTTTTCATTTTATACTGTGGAGTGTTTGGAAATTCTATTCCCTGTTTCAATGCAATTTTTACAGGATCTACGTTTTTCATTAGACCCATCTCATTTCCAGTAAAATCCCATATTTCAGATTTCACTGTTTCTTTTAGCTCTTCAGGTAAATCCTTTTCTTCAAATGCAGGGAACAATTTTGTTTCTTCTGCTTCTATCATCATCATTGTCATCCTATATAAACCATCTTCCTCCATTGTTTGTAATTCAACTCCATCAGGAGAACAATATATTCTGCAATTCATTTTACATAGGATGTCTCTGCCTAATAAATTTACTGGACTACTATTACAAACCACAAATCTGTGTTTGTCTCTGTAATTTCCAATTTCAACTGGTACTGGATCTGTTAAGTCTGTTTTAATTTGCTGATTACTTACTCCCACAACTTGGATGGTATCCCCAGAGAGAGGTAGGTTTTCAATTTCTACTGATCTAACAGTAGAACGGGTAGCACCAGTGTCCACTAGAAAAGTGATATCTACATCATTAACTTTCCCGTTTACATAAGGACCAGACTGGTCGACCTCAAGAGTGGCTCCAACAACACACTCTTCCTCCTCTCTCGGGCACCGTCAGCAATAATCATCAGAATCACTGTCTTGACTTTCTGCTAATAAAAATTGTTGTGAAGCATTTTGCATTTGAACTCTTTGCTGCTTTTGTTGTTTTTGTGGTTTTATTACCTGTTCACTTCCCTGAAATCCCACGTTTGGATTATATTTTTGAACTCCCCCACAATTCGGAAAAGGTGGTTGTGGCAATTAGTCTTGACGATTATTCACCTGTTGTTGTTGCTGTTGCTGTAATTGTCGTTGAATATTAAATTCATTTAACCCCTGTTGCATCTGTAGCTGTCGCTGCAGGTCAACACCATTCTGCATCTGTGGATTCAATAAGGGATTCTTTAAGTTTTTAGGAGGGTGAGGACACTCGTCCCTCCAATGTCCAATTTCGCCACAATTAAAACAAGGTAATCTTTGCTTCAGCTCTTCTATCTTTGGGCTAAATTTCTTTTGGAAATTATTACCTTTAAACTTTCCTTGTATCTGGTTTGCATTTCCAGTTTGAACGAAATTAGTGTTCTTATTACCCATGCTGGCAATCTGTTGCTCAGCCACCTTTACCTGAGCCCACATGGCTTTCTCCTTCAGCTTCTTCTGTCTTACTTCTATTTCATCGCTACAATATTTTGCTTTTCTTAGAATATCATCTACAGATAGTGATTGCCATCCGACAATACTAGTTCTGATCATTTCTCCAATTTCAGGTTTTAGTCCATAAACAAATCTATAGATAAAATGACTCATGTCTTTTTCATCTAATTTTTCATAACCACTGTATTGTTTAAAGATTAACAATAGTCTTTCATAAAAAGAATGAACGGATTCTTTTGTTTCCTGCTCTGTTCTTTCTATTTTAACCCAATCGACTTCTTTGGGTGGGATTTTGTTTTTCATCCAAACAATTACTTTTTCATAGAAATCCATTACAAGTGGATTAGGAGCACCTGTCTCTTTGATTCGTTCAGGTTCTGCTTTTGGCCAACTAATAGATATTTTGCATTCTGTCCAAAGATCAGATGGAACTACAATATCAAAAAATCCATCTAAATCAATCCACAGTACTTTTGACACTTTGATAAATCTATCAACTTGCCTGTACCACTCAACTGGTTTTTCCCTTAATTTTGGAAAGTCATTTGTAAATAACAGAATGTCCTGTCTCGACCAAGGGACATGAACATATCCTCCACCTGCAACTTCTCTCATTGGAAATTGTTTTGACAATTTATCCAATCTTTCATCTTCCTTCTTTTTCGTCCATTTTACTCTCCATTTATTCAGTTCTCCTAGCTTTTTGATATAGACAATCAAATCTTTAATGTGAACTATTCTTCCCATTGAGTTCAAACTCTCAATGTCGCTTTCTGAAAAGTCTAATCTGTAATGCTTTGCAAAATTCTTTTGTTTACTCACATCGATTTCAAGTTCTGCAGCTAGATCCTCTAATTGATCATATTTATTTTTCGTTTTCCACTGAATGCTTTTGCAAATGAACAGTAGTTCATCATCCCGATAGTAATTTAAACTATCTGGACCAATTGTTCCAATTATTAATTCTTCGATATTCGCTTTTAATTTGGCTACATCAAGTTTTGGTGTGGTTACCCTGACTTCAGGACTCCCTATATCTGATACAGCACCCATTGGTGTTTTTGGAGATAAATCCTCATTAAAAGTTAAATCAGGCATTCTTGATTTAGAAGTGTTTATTTCAGATAAATCTGAATAACATTTTTCAGCAGCCTTTTGAATTTCTGTATTTAAAGGAATAGTTAATCCAGTTCTGTTTGTTTCTCTTGGTTCAAATACGGGCTGAACAGGACCAATTGTTACTGGAACTGTGACAGCTTCCATGCCTTTTGTCATTCTTTTAATTAATTCTTCTTTAGATCTTAAATATTCATTATAATCAACATCTTCAATATTTCTTGTCTCTCTTGCATAATCTTTTGGAGGTTCCCTTGCTCTTGGAGTCATTGTAAAATGTCTACCTTCATTTCGAGCATTCTCGAATTCTGATCTTCTAGGAGTTTCAGTGATTTCACAATTATTTGGATAAAGTTTAGGAGCTTCACTAATTGGAGGTGCACTCGGTGAAGTTTCAGTAGAAACCACCGGAGTAGACCATGATCTAGGAGGTCTCAAAGGCTGATTAGGCTGTTTCTTTCTAGCAGTTGTATATATTTCTTCCATAACTGCATCCTCAGATTCACTTTCCATAGATTTCCCTGTAGGAGAACCCATTACCATTTCATGAATTAAATACAATCCTTCACTCATGTTTCCCTGTCTCCACATTCGCAATCTATCTTCATGAGTTTCTCTTTTCCAAGATGGATTTTTAGAAGGTCTTTTAATTCCACTAGCTTCTCTTTGTAATTGATACATCTCGTCTTCCCACTCAACTAAAGCTTCAAATTGAGTTGGTCTCGGTTTTGGAACAAGAGCATTCATTTTCTCTCGTAAGTTTCTTAAAACTCTTACATTAAATGAACCATCATCAGGCCAAGCTAAAACACCGTCGTTTTTAGTATAGCGTTTCCAACTGTCGAACCATAAGACAGTATGATATCCATATTCACCTTCCATGTACGCTGCAGGTGTTTTATACTTATGAAGTAGTTTACCACCTCGCGTTTCGATTTTCTTGTCAGGTGAAAATAAATTTTTGAATTTCTGAAATAATGTTGTCTTTTTCTCAACATGTTTAAAATGATAACTCATTTTTAAAAGTTAAATTTAATTCACAAAATCGTTCGTAAAATATTTCCGGGATGTTCCGTACAACAACCAATCCGTGCGCGAAACACACCAACAAACCAATGACAGTTGAGTTACGTCACTTTTCTGCTCAACCAATAAATTCAGAGTTTTTCCGGACGACCAACCAGCTCACAGGCCGTCAGAGACTCAGGAGCCAATCAGAATACAGCTTGTGACGTAGGTCACCCAATCCCAGCGCGGCTCTGTGACGTACACAGCAGCTGCGGTTTCTCGCTTCTCACTCCTGGCGCTTACCCCTCCTTCACAAAATCTTTTCACAGCGCCATTTTAAGGACACTTTTCAGTGTAAATTAATTCTTAACGATGACTATAAAGACAACATCTGTTCGTTTCACTATTTAGGATAGTTTACATACATTCAAGTATCCACACTTCGGAATAGACGGCGCTATTCACACTAAGGATAATATTCAATTGTCAGTGGAGTAACCTTACCCCACCCTTCTAACACGTATTATTATGAACTCGCTTTGCTCTGAACCCACCGCGAAGTGAAAGTTCTAAGAGTTCCACTTGAACATAAAATACAATTCAAACTCGCACTTTTACACGGAAAATTCCCTAATTTCAAACACACATGAAATCTGTACAGGACTCTCACCTGTTTATAGAAATCATGCACCGTTAGCAAAATAACGACGTTATCCGTACAGGGCTCTCACCTGTTTATAGATATGAAACATGTACCCGTACAGGACTCTAACCTGTTTATAGATAATCATGCACCGACGTTAATTTTACCCTTCACTCAAGCTCGGATATAACTGATACTTTCATCACAGTGAGTTTTATGGAAGGCGCTTTGTCCCTATTCTCATGCTGCTTTGATTTCTTAGAAAATCCTCACTATACAAGATTCAGACCTAGCCCTATAACTGTGCTGCTCGGCGACAACACTATGGTATACGGCGATACCTCTTGTGATACTCGGCGATATCACTACAAACGGAACAGATGGCTTGCGTGACTAATTTCTCGCCACACAATCTATACCGGTATAGCTTACAGATAGGCACGAAAAACGAACTCAACAAGTGTTAAAACATCGATCCTATTTCCATACCATAACGTAGCCCTTAGCAACCAACATATTACCTTGGTTACCTCTTAGCAACCATCAATTTCTGCTACCAGAGAATTGATCCAGCGGGCTATAGAAAATATATCATAAACAACGCTACCCAACTTCATAACCTATAAACAAAATTCTAAACTAAATATGGACCCATTTATAAACCTGATATATTTTGGGCCTACTGAATCAGGTGGTCAGAATAAATCTATATACACATTATCTACAAACTATATACATATTTATACATTTGCAGAAAGAATATTGTCATTAGAATAAAACCCAACCATTTAAATGACCACCATAGGCGACGTGATCTAGCTAATAGTAACCTACACTTCTGAATAACCAAGACCAGCTTGTTTGTCAAAGGTAAGATTTTATTTACTAAATTATGGTATATAAGTTGAAAGTTTTATAATAAAATTTTATTAGTAATAATGCAAGCATGATTGTAATGAAATATGAGAAAAATACAATTTAAGCAAGTGAATCAAAATCAAAGTGAAATTATAAAGTTTAGCATTTCTAAAACCTAATTCCCTAACTGAGCTAAATAGATAGAAATTAAAGTAAAGTTCTTTGAGGATTCTTACGTGCTCCGCGCAAAGTCCAATAGCACATCACCCTCATCGGAAAGTCAGAAAGCAGCAGCCAGCCCAACCCTAAGGGCATGACTTTTTATACCTTTCTACGCTAACTAAACTAGCAAAGGAAAGTTTTCAGAAATCCTCGATGTCCCATTGGCTGAGAGTGACAAGTGACATGTCACCCGTTTCTCAAAAAGTTCCATGAAATCATGTCTCATAAAGACCATTGTCTCTTCCACGTGAAGCCAGAAGCTTCCTGCGTTTGCAACTATGTATTTAGTCATCCCCGCAGCTTCCATAGACTTTCATTACACTTCCGCGGATGCCAAGTTAAGGACTAACAAAATGTTCACTTTCGACCTTGGCCATGTCCGACAGAATGATGTCAGCTCATCAGTTTTTGCTTTGTGAATGCAGCTTCAATAAACGTTTTAATTCAGAATGGGCGTCTCGTGACTTTCTGCAGAATTATATTTCAGCTCTTTTTCTGCGGTTCAAATGACTAGGCCCAAAAGCAGGCAACTTATGTTTTCTAGTATAAAACAAACACAAGAAAAGTATTAATGTAAGAAATAATGTAGATTCTGTATCCACCCCAAGATTTACTAATTAATTAACCCACCCGATTAATCAAAATGTTACCTAGCCATTGCAAACAAATAAAGCAGCGTTTATATTTACCAGTCTCCGTTTTTCTATGAGACCCATATGCACCTAGAATAGTAGAAATGACATCACACAGACAAGGAAAAGCAAAACAAGCACATGCTTCTTTTAAGTTTGCAGCAGTTAGTAATGACAAAAACGAAAACAATAAATTATTTTGTTATTTTGCACAAACAAAAAGATGCAACATTTATGCACGTTTATGAGCACACATGTTAGTCCCCCCACGTGTAAAGTTTAATCTAAGTTGTATTAGCACGACATATCACAAATCATTAATAATTTTATTCATGTTATGGAAATGTGACTTTGCGAGTTTAAACAAAATTTTGTTTTCTATCTCGCTCCATCAGTAGGTAATGTGATTTTAGTAAAAATAATAACCATGAAATTCACAGATTTTTTTTTTTAAGTCTAGTTAAATTTCACAATAGCGTGTGCGCTACAAAACCTAAAAAGATGATTCATCACTTAAGATAAGAAATGTAACCTTAACTCAATCAATCAATCAATCAGTAATCTTATAAGGCGCAACTACTTACCCATGAGGGTCTCAAGGTGCTAAGTGGGGGGGGGGGCAGCGTGGTCTCCTACCCAAGTCTGCTGTCTTTAACCATGCACTATTCCAGACATATAATACCACTCTACATTATCTATTAAATCGCTGATGATATCACTACTGTTGACACAAGGATGGAATAACATGTTAAGTGGGAAGAGAAATTGAAAGTCACTATAAATAACAAACTGAAAACGTGCTGTGGCATGTTGGAATCGTTTAACAAAGTAGGACGGCACATGATCACCATATGAACAACTCAAAACACAAAAGAGGGCAGGGAGCATTAGCGATCCATGTGTACTTACTTTCTACAATACTAATCCAGTAAGACACAAAGAAGACGCGGAGTCTAATCGTCAAATAATGTCTACTTGAACAAGAATATCGGTCTCTTACACTCAAAACAATAATTTACTTTAGGACGAAACCCTCACCCACCATTGAGTGGCATGTTTCATCACAGGATTCTGCCTCACAGTATAAACTGATTTTCATGGTGTGTGATACAACCCCCTGCAGGGGCGGAGCTCTTATCAATGATCACCCTATGTATCAATGGTGTGGGTGAAAGGCAGAGTGTAAAGAGAAGGTGGTAAAAGCAAGTTTAAAATTACCTCTTGGTGGAGCTAACAATGTCTTTATCAAAGCTCCCAAGGGATAGGATTACAAATGAAGGGGAGATGGTTTAATGACAATCTAAATAATGGATGAACATGTTTCAACCTGAACTGTCCCTACAATGGGTGACTTGGGTTTTCATCAGGGCCACGTATTACTAGCCACTCAGCATAATTATACACGAAAAAGTGAAGTATAGTAATCTCGTGTGCTACACCAATGGTACCTGTAATTGGGAAGGATGCACTGTTGTCAATACCATTAGGTGATAGGAGGATAACACTTGCTGGCAATGGCATAGAGCATTACAAGCAAGTTCCCCACAGGAAGGGCGGCTAATGCATGGAGTCATTCTAATGCAAGAGTCATGGGGCAAAATCAGAACAAAGTACCAAAAATGATTAGGATAGACAAGGGGAATTGAATATAGTGAGAGAGCCAACACTGAATCAGAGAATGAGATGAATATGCAACGAGCAGGTGAAGGGACAACAAGTGTTGGAACAGGTGACACAATCTGCTCTCAGTAGTCATTACAAATCTCAGAGTGCAATCCTTGGGGGCAACTGAGCGTGGAGTCACTGACATCAGCAAAACACATGAAACCTTGTTTTTGCTGTGTCTGGTGGCTTAGTGGACTAATACGTCCAATATAGGGGCCAGTCTTTGACTTCATGGTCACAAGTTCAAATCCCAGCAGGTCCACTCAGCTTTTCTTCCTTTTGAGGATGATAAAATGAGTACCATTTAGTTGGGTAACAATAAATACACCAGACCAAGAAAGCCCCATGGTTTAATGAGCATCTGCTCTGCTTAAAAAAGCTCTGTAAGAGAGAAGAAAGGGATTGGAGGAAAGACTTTGACCCAGATAAAAAAAGGAACTACAAAGCCTCAATCAGAAGCTATCATAAAGAACTAAACCTGGCCCAGGCTCTATTTTATGAGAAGAAAATCAGCCATGCACTTAATTCCCCCAAAGAACTATTTAGAGTGGTAAAAAACCTGATCACACCGCAAGAAACTAACAGCCCTCCAAAGGCCACAATAGTAAGGTGCAATCAAATAGCGTCTTTTTTTCAGAAAAAAGTGTCCGATATCTTTGATCTCTTCCAAAAAACTCCTCAGCCAGTTCCAGCTGAGTCTCATATGGTCAGTGTCCCAGCTTCTTCACCTAGCCTTGCACAGTTCCCAGGCCTTGATGAGGAAGCCTCTCTCAAGTTGCTCAAATCCATCAAGGCAGGCTCCCCTCTGGACTCTGCACCCCACATGCTATCCTCAAGGTGACGGAGGCGGTCCTCCCCCTCTAGTGAAAATCCTGAATAAATCACTTAAATCAGGGTCGGTCCCCCGTTTCTGGAAACATGCCATCATAAAACCAATTTTTAAAAAACACCGGCTGGACCTGGACATTCTGAGCAACCTTCAACCCATCTCTCTTCTCCCTCTCATGGGCAAACTCCCGAAAAGGCATGTTAACCAAACCCTAACAAAATTCATGGAGTAGAATGCACTTCTCAACCCCATGCAGATGGGCTTCCGCACCCTTCATAGTACAGAAGCAGCACTCCTGTCACCGAGGAACTCAAAAGCTTACTTGACGGCGGAGGCTCAGCAGCAATTATTCTGCTTGACCTTAGTGCGGTGTTCGACACAGTCAACCACACATTGCTAAAAAACAGACTGAAGGAAATAGATATCCAGGATAGATCCATGGAGTGGCTTTGCTCCTTTTTAGATGATCAATCGCTCCAAGTTATGGATCAGGACTGCCTCTGTGACAGTCTGCCCTTAAAGTCTGGAGTGCCGCAGGGCTCCTCCCTGAGCCCGACCTTATTTAATATATATGTAAGGCAGCTTGCCAACATTATACAGGAATTTGACATCCTAGGCATTTCATATGCAGACGACACCCAGTTGATCGTCACTCTGCTCCAGGACCACCATCAGGGAGACTCTTTATTGGGCCCCTGCTGAACAAACTGGCCAACTGGATATCAAATAGTTTTCTAAAATTGAACGGTGAAAAAAACGTATTTATGATCTTGGGTAACAGGGCCATCCCGAGACACCTAAATCACTGGCCTCCTTGCATAGGGGATCCTCCAGTTCCTAAACTGGCAGTAAAAAGATTTAGGTATGTGGTTCGACAATGCACTCTCAATGAACGTACAGGCAAATAAATTGTTGGGCATATGCTTTGGACTCCTGAGGATGCTCAGAAAGATACTAGAATTCATCCTGGAGCATCTTAGGAAAACCGTCATACAGTCTTTGATAGTCTCCCATCTGGACTATGGGAACTTGTTGTATTCCCTTTACTTGTATTTTATCCTATCTCTTTAAGATGTACATTCCATAATAGCTGATGTCATATAGTGCTTTGGACTGTCTTGATTCTGGCTTGTCAGTTAGCTCCCTGGCTTTCTGATGGGAACACCAGTTCTTCTCTGTAGCATTGAATAAATATAATTTACTACAATTACATTGATATCCGCCTCTCTACTTGGATTATTACACATGGCGACGATGAGCTAGTGGAGCTAAACAGCTACAGAGGGAGGAGAACCCCACTGGTGTAAGAAGAACCACGCAAGAGGAAGAAGAAATCTGCTTGAAGAAGAAACCACATAACAAGATCCAGCAACTAACGAGATGTATAGCTGGTGAGTCTGTGAAGAAACAAAAGAAAAGAAAAGAGACTCTGCGTGTGAGAACAGTGAGGCAACGATATATTTGGTGTGGAAGACGGCGAACGCTATCAAAAGTGTGCAATGCGTGAGAAACAAGACGGCAAAACATTATCCAGTTTGTGTACTGCGTGAGGATTACGCGAGAGGAATAACCCTCGTGGTCTGGAAAGGAATTGAGGCGCAGACATACGCGGTGAGCGGTGGCATTATTTGAAAGTACCAGGGCTCGAGCAGTCAGTCAAGCGCGAGCAAGCTACAGTCTCACCTGGAATCTCAGCGCTGTGTTCGAACCCGGAGAACGACGCGGAGAGTAACGCAGCCGTCTTCAGAGTGTGTCACTGCGGAAACGGTAGTGACGTAGCCACGTAAGGAAAAAACGTGACGACCATTTTGAAAATAACATTGGGTTACTAAGCAACCTCTTCCGTGACTGAAACGAGAGAGAATTAGGAATTCAACGTCGCTGAGCAAGGGGAATAGAGCGGAGAAGAGTCGAAGCGAGGCACACAAGCGGGAAAAGAAGGGAAGTATCTCGTAAAAAGAGTAAGTGCCGTTTTGTAAACTTAAAGAGAAGAAAGAAGAGACTTAAAAATTTTTTTTTTTTAAAAAGCGTAGTAGCAGTGAAGAGGAAGGATTGACTTGTACTTTATGTGGTACCATATACTTACAAAAAAGAGAGACAACAGAGAGACAATACCATTTATTAATTAGAAGTTTTATTGTGTGTACAACCAAATGAATAGTAGCATATGAGATACTGAGTGAAGTGCACAGGGATTTCTCGAAGAGAGACAAGAAGAGTGAACAAGTCGAAAAGAGAAGAAACAATGATGGAAAACCAAAATGTTATCATGCCGCCCATGTTTTTACAAATGAGCGGAGATCCACCCATCGAGTGGGATGAGTGGATAGACATTTTTGAGAACTACATCGAGGCACTGGATGGGAAAGATTTTAGTGCCAATAGGAAGAAAGCTCTACTATTGAGTGCACTTGGGAAAGAGGGTCAGCACTCTTTCAAGTATTTACCGGTGGGGTTGAGTCAAGATGGGAGAACGATAACAAATGTTTACACAGAAGCAAAAGCACGAATGAAGAAACAATATTCGAAAGAAGTAAACATTGTTATGGCAAGGCATACATTTTATACCCAACCGCAAAGAGCAGAGGAATCTATTGACCAGTTTGTAACGAGATTACGCGAATTGTCCATAAAATGCAGTTTCGGGGAAATAAGAGAAGAAATTATAAGAGACCAGTTAATAGTACAATGTAGAGATAAGAAAATGCAGGAGAAACTATGGGCAGCAAAAAATCCCACCTTACAAACAGCCATAGATATAGCAAAAGTAGTAGAAGAGTCAAATGCGTGCATGAGAGAGATGGAAAAAAAAAAGATGGTATAAAAGAGGGTAGTCATAGGAATGGAGTCTCTTGTATAGAACAAGAAGAAGTCGCTGCTGTAAGTAAGAAAGGTGTGGATTCTGAGGAGAAGGATGTGAAAAGGTTTAGTCCCGGATATGCCAGTGGAGAGAGGAGTAGACATCAAGGAAGGATGTGTACTAGATGTGGGAGTACATTTCATACTTCAGAGTATAAAAAATGCTTTGCTTTGGACAAGATGTGTAGAAAATGTGGGAAGAAAGGTCATTTCTTCAGAATGTGCAAAGGGGTGAATAGTGAGAAAGTGGCAGTTGTAGGAAGAAAAGAAATATGCAAAAGTGAGGTTAGTGTTGAAGGTTCTAGTAAAGTATTGAGTGTGGGTAGCGATAGTACCTGTCAAAGTGAACAAGGTAGGAGGGAAAGACCTAAAGCAAAGTTTGTTATTGACAAGAAAGAAGTAGAATTAATGGTTGATCCCGGGTCATTTTGGACAATAATTCCAAATGAAATGTACATGGATAATTGGAAAGAGGTGCGCTTGTTACCCAGTGACATTAGTCCATGTGGTTATCAAGGAGGCAGCATAGAGTTGATTGGCTACATGTCCTGTGAAATTTTGTTTAAGGGTCGCTCTACTATAGGGAAGGTCTACGTAGCAAAGTCAGGACCTGCCATCTTGGGATGGGAACAACAATATGACCTTCATATCATCATCAACCCGAGAGCGGAACAACAAGTGATGGTGGTAGACAGTATAACTGTGGAGTCAATAGTTGAAGGAATGACAAGTCTGTTTGAAGAGCATATCGGGGAGTTGAGAGGATATGTTCATAAGATCATGTTACGTGAGGATGCTGTACCTGTGCAACACAGGGTCAGGAAGGTTCCGTTTATTGCAAGAGAAGAGGTCAAGAAGATGCTGAAAGAGATGTTAGATCAGGGGGTGATTGAACAGATCGAGACATCACCATGGATTTCGCCAGTCGTCATCACGACCAAATCTGACGGAAAATTTAGGTTTTGTGTGGACCTTCGCACCTTAAATCAGAACATTGTGGTAGACAACTTCCCACTTCCGAATATCAATGAGTTGGTGTTGTCACTGAAGGGTGGGAGGTATTTTTCGAAGCTCGACCTCCGTAGTGCATATCACCAATTTAAACTGCACAAAGACTCCAAAGCATTGACTGCGTTCATAACAACTGAAGGGATCTATCAGTTCACACGCATGCCCTTTGGGCTTGCATCTGCGGCGGGAGTCTTTCAACGAATGATGAGTGCAGTATTGAAAGGGGTGGGCAATGTGGTATATTTCCAAGACGATGTTTTGATTTTTGGAGAAACTATGGAAGAACACAATGTAATTTTGAAGACTGTTTTGGAGAGGATGGAACAGGCTGGGTTGACGTTGAAGAAAGAGAAATGTAGGTTTGCGGTGGAGGAGGTGGAGTACCTTGGTTACACGTTGTCAGTAAATGGGGTGAAACCAAAGAGGGATCTGCTAGAGTCCATTAGAAATGCACCAGCTCCATGTGACAAGGACCAGTTGCGGTCTTTCCTCGGTCTCATAGAATACTATGCAAAGTTCGTAAGGAATTTTGCAAGGAAGACGGAGAAAATGAAGGTGCTGTTGAGGAAAGGATGCAAGTTTGTGTGGGATGCAGAACAGGAAGATTGCTTTCAGAAGATTAAGGTGGAAATATGTGAAGCTAGTATATTAACGCCTTTTGATACAAAACGCAACTCTGTTTTGACAGTGGATGCGAGCGCCGTGGGGATTGGTGCGGTGTTAGCTCAGGTACATGATTCTGAGCTGAAGACAGTGGCCTTTGCATCGAGAACTCTCACAGCTGCGGAGAGGAATTATTCTATAATTGAACGGGAGGCTTTAGCTGCAGCGTGGGGGTGTGAATACTATAGGATGTATTTGTGGGGGTTCAAGTTTAGACTGTTGACGGACCACAAGCCATTGGTAAAGATTCTGTCACCTGGTGGGGCTGGAAAGGGGTCGGCGAGATTAGCCAGACTAGCTGCGAGGATTCAGGAGTATTTGTTTTGTGTGGAATACATTCCTGGATGGAAGAACAACCAAGCTGATGGTCTTTCTAGACTACCACTACCTTGGGAGTTGGTAGATAAATCTGGAGTGGAATCACTCAATTCTGAGGGTCTGTGGCGGCTGTGGATGAAGTGGTGGATATGTGCACAGGGGCAGTGAGTAAGAGTTGGTGGAATAGTTGTATGGGAAACTGTAGTGTAGCTCCTATTTTCCCAATAGGCTCTGCGCATTGGAATAGTACCTACAGCAGTAAAGGCCTAGACCAGACGTTAACTAGGTCTACTACTGTCGATACTAGACTTAATTTTTGGGTTTGCCAGCTAAGCTCAGAGTTCGCTAGAAACTTTCTCGAATGTTCAAGGAAGGATTAACTCCCCTGATTAGACAAGAAGGGATTTAGTTTCTGACAACCATAGAACATGACAACTTTGCTCTCCCCTAATCAAGAGTCAATCTCAAGAGTCGTGTGAGCACAAGGCAATTATTTTACTCAGTCAGTACGTGCATTCTTAGTCTCATCAGAATGTAGAGAAAAGGAAGAGACGGGCGTGTTCAATAAAAGATGTTATTTATTGATCAGTCTCTTTTCTCGTACAAGAGAAATGGATCGATATTATTGCAATACTTATAGTTAAGTAAAGTGCATACATTAGAAGCAATAGTATAAAATAATACTGTAAAAACATTGATATGGTTTCTGAGCCATATGATGTTTAAAATGATTAAAATATATTTACATACACATATACATTTGACTAAACGTACTCAACTGGTGTTTCTAAATACGCCTACCCCGTGTACCTGACCTAAGTCTAATGCGTGGGCGGGAATAGAAAGTTACAGTTTAAGTTAAGTTTGTTTTTGCCAAGTGAATAACTAAAGAATTCTCTGTGAGGGGTTATTCAGTTCTGTACCTGGAATTTAGGATGAATGAGGAATGGTATCTCTTTCTCTGCTCTCGATATTCCAGGCTGCCTGCGAGGGCTACCCGGAAGCGCCGGTGCTGGGTCTCTCGGCTTGAGATAGCAGCGCGTCTCTCAGCGCGTCAGGAAGGCGGGGCTGTTGCCTGCGGGGTCTGCTTCTGCTCTCGGCTTCGGCAAGTATGGCTGCTCCGTCTTGTCACCACGCGTGTCTTTGCATAGGGCAAGGTCGGCAATATTTATACCATAAAGGTGCGGGGATTGACGTAAGGATGGACATAGGTACGTCAATAAAGATGTCATACGACTTGCTCGTTAGCACATTCTTTACTAAAGTTCTCTGTGAAATCAAAACAATGGCCGCACGGATTATCCAGGTTGTCATAGGTTTGATTTGTTATGAGAACGTCGTATGCCTTATCAGGGGCTGGAGGAATGTCGCTTGTCTAATTAGATCTCAAGCGTTATGACCTAATCAGATAACACGTTCCTGTGCCGTAGTGTGACTGCGTCAGATAACGGTATCTGCATCATGGGGGTTTTCTTGCCTCATGGGCTGACTGTTAGTTAACTAGCTAGGTAGTTTAACCAGAATAGGGTCAGGAATAGGGGGATCGATTCAGAACCTATAGAAATACACGACACCCACTCCACGCTAACTATGGTCATATCTACTAATCTATGCATAGTATAACATAGTACAACATACTATAGAGTATAGTGTATACCTTACCACCCCAAAATACATAAATGCATTTTGAAATTTTCAAATATACTGAAAAATTGCAGTCATATATTGTATGCACTTAAGCTATGAATTAAATGCAAAAGTAAGCACGCATTTTATGCATTATTGCTTGTTGGTATATGAGAAATACACATGAAATGGCTCTTAATATGGCTATACAGAAAGAAAAGTCGAAACCATTTCATCACATAATATTTTTTGTGAACATACCAGCGGGCAGCTAAAGTCTATATAAAGTATCTAAAAATAGAAATCTTAGTTCTCTAGGAATAGTTTCTTACTTTAAGCAGAAGATCAGTGTCCCGGGGAAAAAATATATAGAAAAATATTTTTAGGGCTTGCTGAAAAAGGTTGCTGTCCGTGAACTGGATTGTAATTGTTCATGTGACTTTATTTTTAAAGTTGAAGGCCGAATTCAGGGAACGCCGTGTGCGAGTTTACTCAAAAGTCTCTATTTCTGTTCCGGAGAGAACATCATATCATTCAGGCTTTCGAAAAAACTGTCAACAGCTTCATGGGAAAGTTCCTCTAAGTCGGAAATAGGGGTAACCATGCATTCGTGCGCATGATTGTCTCCATTGACATTCTGATTTGCATTGCTGACAGAAGGTCGTACCTGTTCGATGCTGCTTTCATCTTGAACTTCACTACTCTTCAATCGCAGTGGTGAAGATTCCAGGAATGCCGTCATCAGAATTGGCAGCCTTTGAGGGCAGCACAGTGCGTGAACCTTGGTAGGAACCAACAGTGTATCTGCATCCACCGGCGCATCCGATTGTAGCGTCAGACAGGTGTCTAACACGCATTCTTCTCCGCATAGCAGACACCTTAGTACAGGTAAAACACACCTTTCAATTTCACGTATTCTCTCTGCTGTCTCAATTTGAGTAACCTTCCAGGCCTCATTGTATGCTGCATATACAGAGGCTGCTATGAAACGCTTATGACGCTGTTTGCGTGGTCCCAGTATGAAATCACGCAAGTCAGCACCATCAGTAAGTAAAGTTAGGTGTTGCTTAATTTCAGGCAGTGTGGAAGTTTGTAGCCATTGAAGGCATAATTTGCCCACACTGTAGGTTGTTATTATCCCTGGGTGATGTCTTTGAGGATATCTAGGGTCTGGCCTGGTCATTTTGAAACCCTGTGTTTTATTCAGGAATCTATCTTGACAGTTATTTGTATCTGTGGGCCAGATCAACCATTGTTTCCAATCAGGATGTGTTCTGTTTTGGTTAAGTATATGGTTTATTTCTTCATCTGTTTCAGAGCTATTGCTAAACATTGTTGGCTTTGGAATAGACAGGTTATTTAAATCTTTGATTTTGGCTAAGCCAAGACAGGTGGTTTGTTGAACAGTGTCATTTAAAAATATCATTTGTTCTGGGATCATGCAGGCTCTAAACAAAGCTTCTAAACCCTGTACTTGCCATTCTTTTGTACCCCAAACACTTTTCAAATCAACATTTTTGTCCCAATAATCAAATCCAAAAGTATTCATTTTTTCAAAGAACGAATCAGAATAAATCAATTTTGTGTTGGTTATCATGGTTTTCATCCCTGTCTTGTTTGACAATTTGTAATAAAATGTTTCAGCATTAGTTATGTTAAAACCTGAAAAATATGAATATTTGTCATAAACGGTTCTAGAGCTCCCTTTTGGTGGTGTAGCACAATGTTCCCATTGATTATAATTTAAAACATTTCTAGCTTGTGCAGATTTATGCAAGAAATGGTTACCATAATGGTTATAGCAATACATACTATCATAATTTGTAGAACCCTGCAAATAATCATGTTTTGTAAATTTAGCAGACATTACTAAGTCAGACATCATATTATTTATACTTTCAAAGTCCCAATCATCAGCAAATGAGTTTGGTTTTGCAAAATCACTCAAGGAGATCTTGATTTGGTGTGGATATTTCAGGATCTCGACCGGACCCTAAATTTCATAGTCAGTGTTGTCCCAGGCTACCCCACCAGGTATTGGAATTGCTGTGAAGTTGGCTGAAGAAAGTTCTGAAGAAAGTTCTCGTTTCTTGACGTGTGAAGATGTGTGTGGTTTGAGGACCAAGTTGATGTTCTGACTTGCTGTGTCCATTTTAGCATATTTTCCCTCAATGAAGCGTCCCAAGGTAAATACCATGATGAGCCAAAGTATGAGGATAAATGCACCAAAACCCACCCAAAATTCAATCCATGGAGAAATCAGATATGTTTCTTTTAGTTGTTTCAAAAGTTCCTTTGCTTTGTCTTTAAAGGATTTTGATGATGGCTGTGTCTTTTGTTCACTGAAGCCGTCAGAGGAATCATCGAAGTTGATGAAGTAACCAGATGCAGTTCTGTCAATTGTTCCAATTGGTTCAGGATTTTTGTTTTTTGCATTTTCACTTGGTACTTCAGTATAGGTTGGTGTCTCTCTGCTAAATGTCTTTATTTGGGTTTTCAGAGGTCTTAGTTCTATTGCATTGTTGCATAGTCCTTGTTGTTCTTCTGTAGGCGTTTCGAATGTGATGAGCCTCTTTGATAGGACCTCTGTACTGGTAGCAAACCTTGGTGTTCTGCTACTTATTGGGAGTCCACTTGGCCTACTGTTTGTTATCGGCCACATGTTGTGGTTTTACCAGGTCGATGGATACAACTCGGTTCTCCTTTTTTCCAGCAAGTGGCGGTAGTACAACTGATCTTGTCCCGTTGACAGACAAGACAGGAACTGCTTTTCTGTAAGAAGGCCCAAATTCCTTCTTTACCGCGATCTTCTCCCTGACTAGATCCCCGACTTTTGGAATCCAGACAGGTCTTGCTGGGACAGGTGGTGAATCTTCAGTGGTCGTTGGCTGTTGTTTCAACTGTATGTTGCTCAGGTCTTTTCTTGTTTTGTTTAAGTCCTGCAAAATAGCCAAACGGTCTTTGACATCAAAGGTTTTTTCTATTACCACTGAAGTCTGACTATCAAGGTCAGAGATCAACATCCTAGTTCCGAATAATAATTCGTACGGACTGAATCCCTTCAGAGAATTTCTTGGCAAGTTATTTAGACTACGTTGGACACTTATTAGATGTTTGACCCACCCAGCTCCCGAACCTAATATCCTTTCTATTATAGATTGCTTTCTGCCTTGGTTTTTTCTTTACACCGTCCCATACCCTCAGGAAGGAAGTGAGAAGATTCCCGCTGGGCTGTGCTCATTTGGCCATGTTTCCCCCCCAGGCTGGTTTGCCTGAGTGAAAGAAATGGTCGAACGTAGCATGCTCTTAGCGTATATGCCATTTAGACTCGCAAATCTTGTATAACAGTCCGGACGTCAGCCGAGTGCTGTGGATCTACATTATAAGTGGAACTAGCCTGTGTATGTTAATCGCAAGCCATTCTTTTTGCTGGTAATATTATCTGCCTTGATATGACGAGGTATTAAACTGCTTCTCTCCCCACTGCGATCTCTGTTGCAGTTTGGGCAGTTTTTTACAAACATGGTGTAGTGCAGGCTCATGCCTGGCCACCAGTACCGTGATTGTAATTCTTCCAGAGAATCTTTTAATTTAAGGTGTCTGTGACCCTCGCCCATGTGTGCGTCTGCGATTAACAAGTTTCTCCTGTCCATGTTTGGAATCACTCTATCCCCCACTCCAGGGATTCGAGCAAAAGGGACGGAGTTTGCATCGATTATGTATGTATAATTGAGTGGATAATTGATCGGTAACGCTGAGCAGTCGCCTTTTGATGACGTTTTCACCGCCAGCAATGTTTCGCCGTCAATGTATTTTAATGTACGCTTTTTTCGATCTACGGGAGCCGGTTTACTGGCTGCCGCTGCGGCTGTTTCAGCCAATGAATTCCCTACAACGTGAACGCCATCACGCTGGTGACTCAGTGACGTGAACGCCATCACGCTGGTGACTCAGTGAGTGTGTCACGTGAGTCTTTGGTAGTTCTTTTTTCAAAAGAGCTACTTGTTCCCAGAGCAGTCTCTGCTTTATTGGTGCATCTGTGTCATCTTTGTAACCGTTCTTAATCCATGTCTGCAAATCCTTGTTATATGCTTTGACGCAGTAATATGAATCTGACACTATAAGTGTCGGGAATTCGCGATCCGCATTATCTAGCGCCATTTTCAAAGCTAATATTTCAGTTTGTTGTTCTGAATTGGTTTCTACTGAGTGTGTCTTTGTTAATAGAGGTCTTAGTTTACCTCCGCGCCACACTTCTTTTGTAATCTCACATGTGGGATTGTATGCTTATTCTCCCCAAACGGAGGGTTGAGCATGTCCGTCTGTATAGATTACACAGGCGTAATGTCGTAGAGGCAGAATGTCGATTGGCAGAGGATACGTCTTTTCATATTTTAGATTTTTCAATTCTTCTAGTTCTGGATCAAAGTAGTAGTATACTTTGTCCGTTGTGATTGAATTCACCCATTGTATCCATTCCGGATTCAATGTTGTTGTTGGTAAATTACACGGTGTTGTTAGTGCCTCGAAGGCTGATTCAGCTGTTCTGACTGTGATATGTCTACCGTCAGCTATGTCTTTTTCTCTAGCTATTGCGGTTTGAACTGCTTGAACAATTTTTCCTTTGTTGCTGAATCTCTGTTCAGCTTTTGTGTACAAGTGTAATTTGAATGCAATTGGTACCTTATCTCCCTCATTAGAGGTTAGGTATGTGAATCCGCATTTCCCTGGGATGACTCGGATCACAAGGTTGCGTGTATTATCACGGGTTTCTAATTTTGTCTTAATTAGCATGTCTGTTTGTAAGGATCTCAAAATTTCTGTGTGTGTTTGAGTCCAACTGGATCTTTTAAAGTCTGGTTTAATTAGATCATAAAGGGGCTTGACCCTTTCTGCGTAATTTGCAATGTATGTTCTTCCGAAATTTAGGAAGCCTAGAATTGACTGTAGGTTTTTTTGTGTTTTAGGAGCTTGGATTACGGCACATTTCTCTAGGAAATTGTCTGCCAGGCTTTTACCTTCACTTGATAACTCATATCCTAAGAATAGGACCGTCAGATGGGCAATTCTGGACTTTTTGAAGTTGAATTTGTAACCCTCTGCAGCGAAACCAAGTATTATGGTGTTCACTCTTTTCAAGTGAGTTTCCAAGTCATCATCTGTTAAGTAAATGTCATCGACATAAGATAATGCTTCATCATCATATAGTTGTAGTAATTCTGTTACTCTCGCTGAGAATACCCCCGGGCTGTTCTTGTACCCCTGGGCTAACCGACAGAATTGTTTTTGAGTGCCATTTACTGAGAAAGCTGTTAAATATCTGCTCTCTGGTGCTATGTTTTGACAAAAGAATCCATTGGAGATGTCCAAGGTTGTTTTGTATTTTTTGCGCACTATGTTATTCATTAGTGCAGCACTGTGTGAGTTTTGCACTGCAAAAGTTTTGCAACATGTGTTAAGGTGTCGGTAATCCAAAACTAGACGATATGAGTTGTCTGGTTTGGCGACCGGAAACAAAGGATTGTTCATTTGTGAGGTGCAAGTTTCAATCACCCCCTGGTATTCTAGCTGATCTAGTATTTCATTTACTTGTTTTTTAGCTTCTTGCTTAATTGGGTACTGCCTTTGTGCAGTTGGTTGTGATTTTAGCTGGATTTTGTGAGGAGGAGAGTCCTCATCCCATCCTACATGATTTTTATATAAAGCAGGTGCTAAGGCCACTGCCCACTTTCTAGCAAGTGTGTATTTTTTATGAATCGGTATTTGATTCGAGAAGGCAGGCATAATTACTTCTTCGCCATGAGGGCACTCCCTGACAAACTCTGGTGGCCAGTCTTTTTCAGCTAGAAGGATGTCATAGCCTTTGGAGAGGTTATCCCAAAATAGTCCCCTAATTTTCCTAGTCTTATCTCCCTCTATACGTAATGTTATCTCGTATATTTTGTGGGGCTTGCTAACTCTGGTATCTGCAGTTTCCACTTGAAGGTATTCATTCGTGTCCACTGTCTCCAGATGATTCATAAGGACTTTGCGAGCTATGCTCACCTCTGCTGCGCTGTCTAGCATTGTCTGAGCCCACTCTCCGTTTTTCAGTTGTGTCCTCAGTATTCTCTGCATTGTTAACTACCTTGATACTGGCTACCTTCTTTTTTGGAAATTGTGATTTCTTTTTCAGTTGAGCAGGTTCCTTGTCTTTGGACTTGGCGTGCTCTTCTGATCGTCCTCTTCTTTCCGATTTCTGCGAGGAATTCTGAAAAGATTGAGAGGGACGTGTATCAATGTCTTGATATCTATCAGGTTTTTTAATATTATCCCTATTTCTAAGGTTATATCTATTCCCAGAGGGGTCACTCTGGGGTGACCTTTGTCTCGGGTTTGGAGATTTCTCTCTTCGCCTAGGAGACCTTCCTCTGGACTGGAATTTCTTTTCTTTAGGATTGGATTGTTTATTTCCATCCCAGTTCTTTTTTGGTGAATTATTATTATTATTAAAAAACATTTTTTCTGGACTTGTAGTCAGTTGCGGTTTTACTGGTATTCCACCTAGACTATCTCTGCCTAGTTCTTCATAGGATTTTTCTATGATTCTGGCAATTTCAGCTGGTTGGTCTGCTATATCTGTCTCTTTTAACCTCTGGCGGATCGCCACGTTTGCTGCTTCACCTTTTATGTTGGCTAATAATATAGCCGAGACCTGCTTGAAGTCTTTCAGTAATTTCATACCAAGAGTTAAAGCAGGTTCTGGACCGTATTCATCTTGAATTTGTTTTAGCACATCTGGTATCACCGAAATGGATGGAACACCGTGCGTTTTTGTATAGATGGAAGCAAAGACTGTACCCCAAGTGTCACAGTCCTCAATGTGTGGTGCGATTCCCATTGGGAGACATATAGTCAGAATCCTGTGTTTTTCCAGCGGGGTGGTGTCAGGAAACACCGCCTCTATTTGGGTAATTTTCTGTGCCAACCAGAATGGTATCTGTTCCCGTTTAGCTGGAACTTTACCTAGGCAGGATTGG
The DNA here is from genome assembly GCF_964261635.1 of Lissotriton helveticus. Lineage (NCBI taxonomy): Eukaryota > Metazoa > Chordata > Amphibia > Caudata > Salamandridae > Lissotriton > Lissotriton helveticus. Next base: position 796,435,506 of record NC_136072.1, read on the forward strand.
ATGTTCTGTGGTGTAATTTTATTTGTGTTCCCCTGGTGAGGGGTCAGCTGTGGAAGTTTAATCGCTGGCTGAATTGTTGAAGTCCGCATTACATACTGAACTAATTGTCTGTGAATTTTTAGTAGTTGTTTTAGCTGTATTAACAGCTCTGCTGCAGGCATTCTTTCGATGTCTGGATGTGGTGTGTATCCGGCTAAGACCGGCCACGTTGCTCCTGGTCTTCCTAAAGGACCGAGCCTTGTAATGTGATTGTTATGTATTAGGGCGCCATCAAATAAGAGCAAATGCTCTTGAAATTTGAGTGGTACTTCCACCTCCTCGAAAGGAGTGTACGTTTCAGGAGGTTCCTCTACTTTGTAATAGTGGAAGTACTTTGTTACAGCATTTGCTGCTGGAAAATGTATCCATGTATAGTATACCTCTGTCTGCCGATATTCGTGTGCCTCAATTACGAATATGACTGTGCCACCTCTAGGTGTCAGTCCATTTTCTATAAGTTTTAAGGTTATAGATCTCCTTTTAATGACCGGAATGAGTATTATATCCGCGTCTGCTGCTTGCATGGTAGCATCAGCATCTGCTATTTCAGTAGCTAATCTAATTGTCTCTCTTTCTCCATCACTGTCTCCCATTTTACTGACAGGATGGTATTATTTTTGTTTGCAGATCAGGTTTCTTTATGGAAACAGAGATTAGATGCACAATATTCTAGAACTGTTTTATCCTTCAACGTTGACTAGACCAAGAACCATACATAGGAGTTCCCTCCTGCGAGGTTTTGGAGGATATAATAACCTTTCACCCACTCCAGACGTCTTTGGAGTATTTGGGAAAAGGGGTCTGAGTGAGAAAGCACGACTGAGTTACTCTAAATGTCTTACGTTAGTTTTATCGCCCTTTCCAAACGCGTTGGGCGCCATGTAGTGTAGCTCCTATTTTCCCAATAGGCTCTGCGCATTGGAATAGTACCTACAGCAGTAAAGGCCTAGACCAGACGTTAACTAGGTCTACTACTGTCGATACTAGACTTAATTTTTGGGTTTGCCAGCTAAGCTCAGAGTTCGCTAGAAACTTTCTCGAATGTTCAAGGAAGGATTAACTCCCCTGATTAGACAAGAAGGGATTTAGTTTCTGACAACCATAGAACATGACAACTTTGCTCTCCCCTAATCAAGAGTCAATCTCAAGAGTCGTGTGAGCACAAGGCAATTATTTTACTCAGTCAGTACGTGCATTCTTAGTCTCATCAGAATGTAGAGAAAAGGAAGAGACGGGCGTGTTCAATAAAAGATGTTATTTATTGATCAGTCTCTTTTCTCGTACAAGAGAAATGGATCGATATTATTGCAATACTTATAGTTAAGTAAAGTGCATACATTAGAAGCAATAGTATAAAATAATACTGTAAAAACATTGATATGGTTTCTGAGCCATATGATGTTTAAAATGATTAAAATATATTTACATACACATATACATTTGACTAAACGTACTCAACTGGTGTTTCTAAATACGCCTACCCCGTGTACCTGACCTAAGTCTAATGCGTGGGCGGGAATAGAAAGTTACAGTTTAAGTTAAGTTTGTTTTTGCCAAGTGAATAACTAAAGAATTCTCTGTGAGGTGTTATTCAGTTCTGTACCTGGAATTTAGGATGAATGAGGAATGGTATCTCTTTCTCTGCTCTCGATATTCCAGGCTGCCTGCGAGGGCTACCCGGAAGCGCCGGTGCTGGGTCTCTCGGCTTGAGATAGCAGCGCGTCTCTCAGCGCGTCAGGAAGGCGGGGCTGTTGCCTGCGGGGTCTGCTTCTGCTCTCGGCTTCGGCAAGTATGGCTGCTCCGTCTTGTCACCACGCGTGTCTTTGCATAGGGCAAGGTCGGCAATATTTATACCTTAAAGGTGCCGGGATTGACGTAAGGATGGACATTGGTACGTCAATAAAGATGTCATACGACTTGCTCGTTAGCACATTCTTTACTAAAGTTCTCTGTGAAATCAAAACAATGGCCGCACGGATTATCCAGGTTGTCATAGGTTTGATTTGTTATGAGAACGTCGTATGCCTTATCAGGGGCTGGAGGAATGTCGCTTGTCTAATTAGATCTCAAGCGTTATGACCTAATCAGATAACACGTTCCTGTGCCGTAGTGTGACTGCGTCAGATAACGGTATCTGCATCATGGGGGTTTTCTTGCCTCATGGGCTGACTGTTAGTTAACTAGCTAGGTAGTTTAACCAGAATAGGGTCAGGAATAGGGGGATCGATTCAGAACCTATAGAAATACACGACAAAACGATGTGGTACTGAGAGAGGTAAAGGAAATGATTGTGAGAGGTTCGAGGAGAGAGAGTTGTGTATCTCCTGCTCTTCGCCCATATCTGAAAGTTTTGGAACATTTATCGATATTGGACAAGGAAGGTTTTATCATTTTAAAAGAAGACAAGTTTATCCCTCCACAAGAAGTGAGGTTCACTCTATTCAAAATAGCTCACGAAGGTCACCTGGGACAGTCTCTTACTAAGAGGAGAGTACGAGAGCATTTCTGGTGGCCAAGTATGGATCGGGAGATCTCTGAATGGGTGGAGAGATGTACGGACTGTTTGGAGAGTGAGAAGAGACGTAAAGTTGGTGTTCAGGGAGGATGTGGAACAATTGAAGACCCTGGAGTACCATGGCACACTATATGCCTTGATTTCATTGGTCCCTTTTACCAACTAGAGCATAATATGAGGTTTGGTTTGGTGGTTGTAGACGTCTCATCAAAGTGGTTAGTGGTCAAGTTTATGAAAGAGATCACTACCAGATGCACGATTGAGATATTGAAAGACATTTTTAGGGAGGAAGGATTTCCTGTAAAGATCATCACTGATAATGGGACGCAATTAACCTCAGCGGAGATGGTCAGTTTCTTAGAGAAATGTGGGATACTTGGGCACCCCCAAGTATGTGATCAAGAGGCTTCAGACTGTGCAGAATGCGGCGGTCAGACTCTTGCGCAAACTCCATAGACAAGCGCCAGTGAGAGAATCCTTGAAATTACTCCACTGGCTTCCAATAGCATCAAGAGTAAAATGTAAAGCCTTCTTTATAGCTCACAGGGCAGTAAATAACAAAGGCCCACCCAAACTTAAATCCCTGATCTCGGTCTATGCCCCCTCGAGATCTCTAAGGTCCTCTCACTCACACCTCCTCAGCACCACTAGAATTAAAAAATCCAGATGGGGAGGCAGATCTTTCTCCCACTTGGTGCCAAAACTGTGGAATGCTCTCCCGCTGGACCTTAGAGGGCAGCAAAATGAACTAATTTTCAGAAAAAAGCTGAAGACCTGGTTATTCCCATGTAGCCATTAAGGGGTCTTTTGTCTTTTATCACAGCTCTTATCGTCAGCGCGGGAAAGCCTCCGGGTAGCCATGCTCTATATAAATCACTATCAAATTAAAATTAAAATTCAAATAAACATATGTCATTCAGTGCCAAGATACCATTGGATGAATATGCTCTTTACAAATACACGTTATGTTATTATGTAAAATGTTGCCTGCTGCCCTTTGCTATGGTGATGAAAGTTTTCAGCAGAGGCATGGCCCCAAGCCCCTCTCGCTGTCCGAGACTTTCAAATACATATGGCCTCCATGTGAACGATCCCAAGTTGGAAAATGCCCCACCTAGATCATACCCTACACATGTCAAAGTGAAGCTTAAAATCATTGGTACATCACTTGTGACAAACAGTTGCTCAGTCATGGCTCTTACCACCTAATGGGGTCTCTCTCTCTCTCTCTCTCTCTCTCTCTCTTTCTCTCTCTCTTTCTCTCTCTCTCTCTCTCTCTCTCTCTCTCTCTCTTTCTCTTTCTCTCTCTCTCTCTCTTTATCTTTCCTCTGTTGAATCTGGTTGCCTCTGCTCCATGTAATGTGGAAATGAGTGATGCTGCAGTCAGTTGAATATAGAGGCAGATGTGGATTGTGAATGTTAGTTTTTTTGGTAGGCTGTCTAACTCATGATTATGGTGAAGAGGATATTTCATTAGATTATACACTACTGATGGTGCATTGGAGTGACACTGTGTGTGGCGTCACACGTTTATTTATTGCACTCTATATAATCTGACAAGTAGAAAATACTGTTCGACCTATTTCTGTGAAAGTTTTGTTCCGCAATAAAGATATCTATGTGTTTATTTACCAGTTGATTCAGGGAATATTCTTAACAAGGAAGGAGGTCAAAATCTGTTGAGTCTTTGCTTCCTAACGTCACAAGGAGAACCTAAAATGAAATGGTAAAACTGCAATAGAGCTTCCAGTAATTACATTGTAGCTATTGATAGAGAAACATATATGGTGTGCATACATTTTAAATTTTATTCCATGTGGGCAGCAAGGGTTAGAGCTTTTTTGATCACTTGCCCCAGTATGCTACTGGAGACAAGTCCATAGTTTTGGATGTATGCAATGAAGCTGTAATTCGTCTGAAGAATGTTTCTGTAACACAGCCAAGTACTGTAGCTGAAAGAAGGAAGTTCTACATGACTTACCAACAGGAACATGTTCAGTTGAACTGTATGTGGCGTCCTTGAATAAATGCGCTGCAAATTGTGAGTATGACAATGTTTTGGACCAAATTATTCGAGAAAAAAGTGGTCTGCCATTGTTATACAAAGGAAGTGCAAGAGAGACTACACAGACTGTTGTCATTTCTAAGGGGTTACAGTCTATGTAGTCCCCAAGAGTTCTGAATCAACACGAACCTGAAAATATCACATTTTCACATTTTGTGAACACGTTGTCCAGAAATAAGAAATGTAACATTGAGTAAAGAAACAACTTTGATTAAACTAAATAGGGACGTGCAATAAGCAAGACAAAGGAAGTATATTCTAGATGTGGCGATAGTCATCAGGAAATATGTGAAAAGATGTCCTATTTGGGGCAAAACCTGCAACTCTTGTGGTGTTAAGGGACCTTTTGCAAGGAAATGTAGGAACAAAATGTCTTTCTTATAGATATAATGTGGAAGAGAATATGGATTATTTCAGGCTTATGCTGAAGTGCAAGGATGATGATGAACCTATATGTAAATTACCCATACAGCATACGAACATATAATGCATGGAAGACTCAGGTTCTCCTACCACAATCACTGATAGAGCATGTCTCTCAATTAATGGTCTGGAATTAAGAAAGACTGTGATATAAGGCCTAGTGCATATAAAAATCCGTAGTGCCCGATTACACGTTTGACGGTGTGGCGGCGAGATAGCCCCACCGCCGCACCTTCAAACCCGCATTAGACCCGCCCGCCAAATATATACTTTTTTGTCATTGGTGGACAATTCCTTTGGTGTTCCCATGGTGGAGCCTATAAAATAGGCACTGCAATGGGTACCTCAAAGGAAGTTTCAGCACAGCATGGACTCGAAAGTCGATGCAGTGCTGGAACGTCTGGGCATGCACAGAGGGAGGCACATGCTGTACCCCGTGTGGATCCACAACATGTGAGGCACAAGTGGGGCCCTGCAAGGCCCGGTTTCTTTCATCTCTGCCACAATTTTCATAGAGGAAAGTCCTCCATGAAATCAGTGGCTGAGATGAAAGTCGTAATATGCTTGGCGAGACCACAGAGGTCCCGCCAAGCATATAGATGCCCCTTGACTGCCGCGCAACTGCCAGGCAATGACATTTTCCTGGCAGAGTCTGCGGTCCCAGGCTGGCACGACCGCTAGGGTTGTAATGTGGCAGTCGCAAGACCGCCACTGCTGCACCACCACAAGTCTGGCTGTCTTCAGACTGCCAGACTCCTAATTAGGCCTAAAATGTTCTTCATTGGCAGTTCTAGACAAGGGTCAAGTTTGTGGGTAGAAGCATTTATTATACAATTTACATGACTTACGATCAAATATTATCATTGGTAAACACCATCTTAAAGACTTAAATATGATAAGATCCTCAAGCTACCCTAGTGGATATAGATGGAGCTCCCAACCGTATGTGAGACAGATACAAGGACATGTTCATTTGTGAGATGGCAAACTGCTGAGTTTCCAGGAAACTGAAATCTGATGTTGTGCCTGTTAAACACCAGGTCCTTAACAGGAAGCAAAGGATATCTTGAAGAAACGTTGCACTGATGGGGTTGATTGAATTAATTGAGTCTTCGCTGTGGCTTTTTCCAATAGTTGTGTCCCGAAAGAAAAGAGGGGAAGTGAGACTTTGCAAGATCTCTTTATTTTAAACAAGAACATTTGGATGGATTGCCGCCCAATTCCAAAAATTAATGAATTGGTTTCCTCCTTGCATGGAGTGCGTGTGTTCATCACATTAAATTTCAAAAGTGAGTAGCACCAGGTTGAGTTAGGAGATCGAGCACCTTTTATAAAACCCGGTTTAGAAGACTGCTGTTCGGATTAGCGTCCGCGGCATCTCAGTTCTAGCGACTCATGCATGAGTAGATTGGGAGTGAACCTGTGATTACAGCCTTCCAGGACGATGTCCATATAAAGGACATAACAAGGCTTTGTGTCTTTAAAAAAAGTAGAGTTCCTAGGACATGTGATCTCAGATAGTGAAATTATTCCCACACCTGCCCTTCTGAGGGCAATTGAGCAGGCTCCTGTGCCTTGTAATAAGGAGCAACTCTTGTCATGTGTGAGGACTGTGCTGAAATGTATCTGCAACATCGCCTGTGAAACAGTTAATTAAAAAAAGTACCATCCAATATGAAACGCGTCAAAGGTGTTTTGAAGAGCTTAAAAGTTACATAGCAACTGCCTGTGTATTCCAATGTTTCAATCCAGCTTTGAAGTGTGTCATAACTGTTGACACAAGTCAATGTGCCAAATGGGCTGTTTTGTCTCAAAATATTTGGGAGCGTTGAGAATACTACTGCATTGCCTTTGTGTACCCTCAAACCTGCTGACTGCAACTATTCTGTAATAGAAAGGGAGATTCTTGTTTGCTCATGGGCCACAGAGAAATTCGAACACTTCATTTGGGGTAGTTGTTTCACATTTCAAACCAACCACAAACCTTTGGTCTATATTTTGTCTTTTGCAGAATGAGATCAAGTGTTCAGCTAGGCTGACAAGGGTGGCTTTAAGGATTAATGAATTTCAGGTTGAGATACCAGGCATAAGGAATGCATGTGCAGATTGTTTATCAAGACGACCATTGCCAGAAGATGACACTGAAGAGGAGGATGATTAGCCCAACTGCATTGTATTACATTATTGATGAAATTAAATTAACTGAGGACAAAGGGCCTGACTTAGAGTTTGAAGGATGGCTAATCTTCACAAATGTGACTGTTATCCCGTCTACCTAACTACAAGAGCATTATATCCGAATTAATTTATAATTAGGCGGACGGCATATCCATCATATTTGCGATGGAGAAATCATCCGCTAAACTCTAATTCAGTCCTAAAGCCCATAATGAAGTTGTCTCTAATGTGAAACATGGCTGCCCAAAGGAAAATTGCCTATATATATTTATATCTGAAGCGTTTTTGGAAAATCAAGAATGAGATTTCTATCGAGCATGGACTGCCATGTAGAGATCTCAAACCCATTCCCCAACGAAACTGAGACATGGTTTAGTGAGTTTGGCTCATTCAGGTCATCTGGGATACACACTAACCAGAAGAGACTCTGGTAGGTGTTCTGGTGGCCAGCCATAAACGCTGATATTAATTTGTTGGTTCAGTTTTGGGATGTTTTCAATACAGCTGATAAGACGCTGAGCACCCATGAGGCACCTTTGGAGCCCACTGTCAACTATGGACCTGCATGGCATATACGGAGTATGGATTTTCTGGGACCCTTCAACATACTTGGCAGAGAGTTCTGTATATAATTTCTGTTACTGATTATTATTCCTAGTGGTTGGAACGGGGTTTTGTGGAGGAGCTTACCACTGAGATAGTTGGAAGTTCCCTAGGGATCTCTTCCTTAGCTTAGAGAAGCAACTTCAGATGTCCTTGTGACAGGCAATGGAGTGCAATTTACTTTGTCTAGTATGAGGTAGTTTTTACATTTTCCAGACATCTAACACTGTACCATCTCCTTCAATCATCATCCGGCCAATGGTCATGCTGAAAGGTGTAATTCTATTTTGGAAGACTATTTACAGTGGGCCATGGCAAACAGTTATGATGATTATGACGTACTGGTACAATTACTAAGGCTCACAGAACTACGCCTCATACTGTGACCCATGTACCTCAGTTTTTCTTGCTGCGTGGAAGAATTGTTGTACAGCGTCTCAATAAAAGTCAGTCAAAAAACAAGGGGCCTCATTTATATGTACTGCTTAGAGCCTTTGATTGCATTGCCGGCGCGCTCGGGTGCCCTCGGGTAACCACGCGCTTTAGACATGTGCTTCAATTCAATTCAATTCAATATGAAAAGTGTTGCATCGCTGCGGGAAAACAGCGATGCAACTCTTTTCATAATGCCATCCTTGCGACACCGTGGATGCGCTGTATTTACTGTAAAGTAACATGAACGTGGGGAACCCAATATACCCTTGGAGGCTTGGGCAGTTAAATTGATAATGAGTAAACGATGCCTAAAAGTGATTTTGTTGAAAAATTCTTACTCAAATGTAGTGTAAAAGTAGTTACTTTTGTGTTCAACCTCAATTGGTAGTGGACCCTCAAACAATCAGTGCATAAATGAGGTTATTCAAAATATAAATATTAAATGAAAGAGAAATTATAAGCACAGGAATATATTTATTTCTTTCATAAGTACACAGTTTTTAATGTAAGTAAAATTAAAAAGGGTACATTCGGATATAACAAAACACCATGATAGAGGATACACAAAACAACCTACAAATCATGAATGTAAACATCTATCTATGAACAATATCGAGATTCAAGAAACACCTATGGATATATCAATGATGCGAGCGAACCGTTAGTCTCCAACCGAGTTATATAGTTTTGAGACACTACGTTGTAGAATCGAATGGGTGTTAGATGTATCACAGTCTCAAGCGCGTACCTTTGTATAACTCGGTTGGAGACTACCAGTTCGCTCACATTGTTGATATATCCATGGCAACCCTTTGGGTGTTTCTTATATCTCAATTCGCTTGGTCCCAACTGAATATTGGACCGTTGTAAAGGGACTTTTAAAACATTCAACTTCATCGTCCTGAAGATGGTCTGACGGACAAATTTGCCACAACAGACCGAAACATCGACTTACACATCTATTTCCCCAACATTTGTTGTATTTTAGGAACAGTTTTCTGTAATTTCAGATTCGTTTCCTCCTTTATTATCTTTGTGTGGAATAGATGTTTACATTCATGATTTGTAGGTTGTTTTGTATATCCTCTATCAATGTGTTTTGTTATATCTGAATGTACCCTTTTTAATTTTACTTATATTAAAAACTATGTACTTATGAAAGAAAAAAGATATTCCCATATTTACTGTACGGCACTCCATGTCGCAAGGAATCCTGATGTATCTGTAGGCGCAAAAATGGCGCATTGCTGGAGTGGGTCTGACAACAGACGCCACTCCAGCAATGTATAACTTCACATGGGGCAAGCCCCATGTGAAAGGCACTGTGTCACCCCTTATGCCTGCTTCAAGCAGGCGTATGGATTTGACGCTCTGACGCTATATAAGTGTTGTAGTGAAATCTCATAGATTTCACTGCGTCACTTCTACGTGGCTTTCCTGAGTCGGAACGCCCACCCTGCCTAAATTATACCTGTCACAGGTATAATGTAGTGCAGGGGTTTACAAAGTGACGCACCCTGCCTAGATGCGTTACTTTGTAAATATGGCTCAGTTTGGCACATTTTTTACATCGCCGCAGTGTCACAAAAAGCGACACATTGGCAACGTAAGGGCCTCATAAAAAAGGCCCAAGAAGTATTATGATATGCACAAGGGTTGTGTGATACATGATTATATGATAGGTGACTTAGCCCTAATCAAATTGTCTCACATGTTAAAGGGAGGATCCAAGTCTGGAGCTCCCTTTTTGTGTGATTGGGTTAGGTAAGAACTAAATCCAGATACACGATGACACATGCTGGAACTATAATTGGATCTGCAAGGTTCCCTACTGCCTTTGTGAACAGAAGAATAAAAGTAGTTCATCAGACTTGGTTTGGAGATTTTGAAGATTAACCTGTTTTTACCAGTCCTCAGTGTGTTGCTAATGATGATGATAATAATTGTGCAAAAGATGCATGAGACTCTAATTCGAATTTTGTTTCAATAAGTGGTCTGCTTCCACTCATATCTTCTGACAGCATTGTGGAACAAACAGAACAACATTAGGAGGCAATAGCTTGCGTCCTGACCTGCACACATGGCAGCAGATGAATTGTAAGGCCAAAAATATTTCATGATTATGTGTTGGGTTAACAAGTTTTATATCCATTGAGTGGTTTCCCTTATCCTTTAAGCTTTTGCTTCAACTTCGCTTTTGTAAATATTTATTTGACTATTTACCTATATTGCGATGTTCCACCTATTTGTTTAAAGGGATAATACTTAGGGACTGATTACGAAGTAGGGCAGATCGCCACCGCCAGCATGGCGGTGGTGATCCGCCCTACATTTCCCTCTGCCCGCCACCCATTTCACCCACCATATTAGTATGGTGTGGGGTGGGGGCCCCAGTGGACAGAAAGACCGTCTGACAGTTTTCCGCTGGTCGACCATATTAGCATGGGTGCGGAAAGCAGTCTTTCCGTGGCGGCGATGTCGCCATGGAAAGGCATGCAGATTTTGCTGTTGGAGGCCCGTTGCAGGACCCCAGGTTATTGGTGGGGGAGTGGGGGGTGCACATGGAGGGTACCTATGGTACCCCCTACATTGTCATGGACAAGGTGGCAGGCACTGTGCGGTGCCTGTCACCTTGTGCATGACAATGCACACTGTGCATTCCCAGCATTGTGGAGGGTGGTGCCGTCCACCACAATGCTGGGAATAGAGGATGCCACCACCACAGTGGCGGTGGTATCCTAATTGCAGGTGCGATACCGCCGCACCACTGGAGGCCGGTCCCAGCACCGCTATGGTGGCGGGAGGATGAAAGTCCGCCTGCCATCCTAATCGGCTCCATAGTGTTGTCATAAATCTTGCTACATACTATTCCATGCCAGGTGATAGCACTGGCGTTGTAAACATATAGAACTTGTTTGGGACAGTGCAGCAGTTTAAGTCTAACCTGGAGGAGATAGCTTTTACATAGCAGTCTTTCCTATTCAACACTTTTACCTCAAATATTTGTACCTTTACCACGCACATAAGTATTTTTTTTTTAAATAATATAATTATTATGTATTTTTTTTAAAAGGGTTTAGGTGCGTGTAGTGGTAAACAAATGTACAGGTAATTTTAGGGATTGTGGTGGGCAGTGGTAAAGGGAGATAAGATACATTTTAGGGTTTATGAGCGGATTGTCTACAGGGAGGTGAGGAGTAAATGTTTTTAAATGAGCGATTTGGAGGGTTCCCCCAAAAAGCAAACAATTTAATATTAACATGGCTGTCTCATTTCACAGTCAAAGGAAGATTTGGCGTCTTGTGAGCAATTTATTTTTTGTGGTACATGTATCGTCCTCCCCAGCCTAGGTGCATATAAATAATTACTCCACACGTAGAGCTTGGTATAACACGTCTTTATTCCTCAGTGTGTAACTAATAACTGAACATTGAACATCGTGAATTCTTTCAACCATACCAAAGCACTTACGTCACTGTTCTACGGAGTCCGTCAGGTGCCATAAGAATCCTGTCATCTCTAACTCACAAGACCCCACATATCCCCCGTTATTAAATAAAAAGTACAAATAACAGATATATACATCATAACTCTTCAATAAGTCATCTTGGTGCTCAAATCAATCACCCAGATCTGGTCATGTGAGGCTGTGATGATACAGGAGAAGTGTCCATGAATTGCACTGTTAACAGAAACACAGGTGCAGTCATTGGGCTCAGGATTCTCAGGAGGAGAAGTCTCACTTCTGACATCTAGGGCTGGTGACTGTCGAGAAAGGTGCTTCAAATGAGAAGAATCTCATTTAATGGACATTCCAGGACATTGAGTAGTCGCCATGTTTCCTTTACTAGTCACAACTCTCAGTGGGTCAGCATCAAAAGGAGCATCAGTCTTATGTTTCCATTACTGTCTGACAAGGACTTGGTCGCCTTCTGTAAAGATAGTGTTCATCACACATTGCATTTGTCATCATCATCAATCAATCTTTTAGTGGTCCATTGTGGCTATTTGGTCTTTATGGCTCTCCCGAACATCAGGGTTGCAGGACTTTCACCTGTAGTTGAATGGGGAGTCGACCGGTATGCATGAAGAGCAGAATGAAGAGCTGATTTGGGTTCAAGATTTTCCAGTGCAGCACGCTGAGCGGTCTTTTTTAGGGTGCTCATAAAACGCTCAACAACGCCATCTGCTTGTAGCCAAAGAAGTGTGCTTTTCTGATGCTTGATGTTCAGAGGAGTAAGAAAGTCTTTGTATTCTCAACTGTTGAAAGGTAGGCCATTGTCAAACTTCAGAATTGAAGGAACACCCCATGTTGCAAAAATACCATCTAGTCCCTTGACTACTTTTTCCTGAGTGATCGACAAGAGGTCTTTTACCAAGGGAAAATGAGAAGACTCATCAATGACTACCATTGGATGATGTCCATTGGCAAAGGGTCCAAAGAAGTCTACCGCAATTCTCTCCCACGCATGCTTTGGAAGATCAGACATGTTTAATGGATGCTGGGTCATTTTGGAAAATAAACAGTTGCACAAATGACAGACCTTTAATTCCCTTTCAACTCTTTCATCAAAATGAAGAAACAAACTCGGTCTCGGACAGCTTGCTTAGTGGCGACAATTCCATAATGTCCCTAATGAGTCACTTCAATGACTTGCAGTATCAGACTCTCCGGTATGACAAGTCTCGAACCTCCCAAGACAATTCCTTCCTGGGTAACGGAAAGTTCATCTTTCACTTTCTTGAAATTCTGATACTCACTGTAATTCGTAGGAGGTCGAAAGTTCTGTTTCCAGGATTGATGTGCAATATTGTCTTTGAGTATTAGCATATCACTGTTTGTGCACATGGCAGCAATGATTTGTTCCACTGATATAGCGGTAGGTGTACTGGACTTTATGGTGTAGTTAATGTGAGCTTCAGCCATTTTGGAAATGGTAGTATGACACTGTACTGGAACTCATGAAAAGTAGTCAGCAGGGTTTTGATCTTTACCTTGTCGGTGCACAATAGTGTAGTCATATTCCTGTAGTCGCAACCCCCACCTCTCATTGCAAGGGGGGCATCTTGGCTTTGGGATTGCCAAAGATGGTACGCAATAATGCTTAATGATCTGGGACAAGAGTGAAATGCTTTCCATATGGAAACATGTGGAAATGTTCACAAGACCACACCACAACTAGGCTTTCTTTTTCAGATTGTGAATAAGCATGTTCAGTTTGGGACAAACTTCTGCTAGAATAAGCCACAACATGCCCTTGAGCTTTAGGATGTCCATTGTGTATGGCAAGAATCGTGCACAACCCTATAGGCTTGCGTCATCAACAACTTCTGTTTGTAGCCCTTGGATCAATATAGGCCATTTCAGTGGCACTCTTAATTGCATGTTTTTTTTTCTTGAAGCGTTGTTCACATTCATGTGGCAATTGAACTAAAGCATTTAGTTTCGTTAAGACTCTTAATGGGGCACTTACAGTGGCAAAGTCATGAATGTTCCTAAAGCAGTAGCTGGCATGCCAATAAAAGAACATAACATTGTAACATCTCGACGGGAAAGGTGGCTAACAAAGCCTGTACTTTAGTGGGATTTGGAGTCATTCCTCTATCAGAGAAAATGTGGCAAAGAATTTGAGTTTTGTTTTGTGGAACTCACACTTCTCTGCATCCAAAGTGAAACCTTTATCAGCAAGTAAATGGCATACACGTGTAAGTACTTTATCATGTTCCTTTCGTGTGGCCTCAAAGATCAATATATCATCACTGTAATTGAAAGCACGTGGGACAGGCTGTATGAAATTGGCAAATTACATCTTGGAAAAGTTCTGCAGCTGATGACGCACCGTGCCAAAAAGTAATCTTTTGTATCTGAACAAACCAATATGGGTAGAAAAGGTAGTAATGTATCTGCAATTTTCTTCTAGTTCCAATTGATGATATCCTTTGTTCAGATCAAGGCAATAGAAGAACTTGGCACCATTCAGCTGTGTCATCATATCGATAATATGTGGACCTTGATGTTGTTCTCTTTCAATTGCTTTGTTAGCTTCACGCATATCAAAACAGATGCTTACAGATCCTTCACTGTCCTTTTTATGAACTGTCACTATAGGTGAAACCCATGGTGTCGGCCCAGTAGATTGCTCAATGATATCATGCTTTAGTAATATTTCAACAGCTTCCTGTAAATGAAATGTAATTCGACAATGTCGATGAGCAACAGAATGGATGTCTTCATTAATATGCAGTTGAACTTTCATTGTCTTAAGTTTTTTTAATCCATGAAATGATGGAAACCGACTCACTATTTTGTGGTGAGCATTTATGTTGTAATTTACAGACCGCAGTCCCATTTCAGCAGCAGTACTGAAACTGAGTAAACAGGCACATGACGAAGTCTCTTGAAGTTTCAAGTTTCAAGTTTATTTTATTATGATAAGGAACTCTTTATGAGGTCCACATAAAACAACATATACATACAAAACAAGAAATACTTAAAATATTATTCCATCACAATTAAAAAAATAAAATAAAAAAAAATAAAAAACTCTTAATACAGGTCCAAAAAACATTTGAAAAAGTTGTACAGTTTAAAAGCAAACATTTCATTAGGTGGGTTAATCAAGGCAGCCTTAAACGAAGAAGCAGATAATATGTTGAGTTGTAAGCAAATTGGTCTTAACCATCTACGCCTGCAAGGCATCAGTGTAGGACAAACAAACATGACGTGATCTAAGTCCTGATCATACAATTGACAAAGATCACAGCATGCTGAATGACCAAACCAGCTGGCATGTAGAACTATCAGCGGAAGCAAATTATGTCTTAATAAATACACAAGTCGCCTGGCGCCATGGGAAATGTTCCAATACATATACGGTTGAGCTTTCCGCAGGGTATAAGATTCAATAACAGGCGTACAACCTTTTTTCGCTAGACAGAGGTCTCTATCCTGACAAAACCCCAATTCCCAGGAGGCTGACTTCAGAATTGTTTTTAATTGATGAGAGGACAATAAAAATAAGGTCTCCTCATCCAATTTCAATTGTAACACGGCAAATCTGAAGTTTTTTACAATCAGTGAGAAGTCATTAAAAGATCCTAATAATTCATTTTTTATAAGATCTCTTAAGGTATTAGCTTCACCTTTAGATAAAGCTACAACCCAACGTATAATACTTGCCAGACCTTGAACCCAGCTGCTACGTAAACCCAGTTCCTGTCTCAAGGAGGCAGTTGAATTTGCAGTACCTACAGACATTAAACTACGTAAAATTTTCCCTTCCGCAGAGTTTAAAAAACTCCACTTTTTTAGATCAACTAACTCAATTCCGTATAACAGGGAGGCCGGAACTTTCGCTCTGAAAACATCTAAAAGAATGGAAAAATGCCTTCTACCTGTGGCTTTATACAGGGAAACTAAACTCTTTCCCTGCGAAATAGCCATCCAAGAGTTATTGTCAATGTGTTGTTTGTCACTTAAATTATAGGTGACAATTTTACCTAGGAATGTGTAGGATTTCACGCATTCCAGTTTTTTCCCCCCCACAACCCATGGATAGTTAAGGCATTTAGACTTCTTTCTGCCGGAGAAACAAATCACCTTGCTTTTTGCCGTGTTTATAGATAAAAAATGGCTTTCAGCATATTCAGACAGTGCATGCAGCCGATTGTTCAGGCCCTTTGGGGTGAGATCCAAAATCAGGATGTCGTCTGCATACATAAGGCATGCAATTGGAACTCCACCCAAATACGGGGCAATACCGGCGCAAGCTGAGAGAGTGACGGGTAAATCAACTGTATATAAGGAAAATAGCAATGGAGCCAAAAGGCAACCTTGCTTCAACCCATTGGAAGTGGGAATTAATTTAGATACACCACGTTCACCTCCGAGTAGAACTCTGCACCAAGTGTCAGAATACAGGGCGCGAATTAACTTAATAAGGAATGAAGGCATACCTAAGTTAAATAACTTTCTCCATAGCAAAGTTCTATCTACCTTATCAAAGGCGGTGGAGAAGTCAATAAAGGCGCCATATACCTGACCACCACGGACTGTCACATATTTTTCATTGATAGCTTGTAATGCAGTCAGGTTATCTAAAGTTCCATGATTTTGTCTGAAACCTGTTTGCTCCATGGGAAGGATATTATGTTCAGATACCCATTGATTCATTAAAGTAAGCACACATTTTGCAAAGACCTTACCACTGGCGTCAAGCAAGGCAATTTGACGATAATTTTGTGGTAGATCTCTTGCCCCTTTTTTATATAAAGGGACAATAATACTTCCTTTCCAGGAGGGGGGGACTGTTCCGCTAGAGAAACAAAATTTAAACACTGGAAAGAGTATTTTACTCCAAAGTTCACTCTGGTTTTTTAATACTGAGATAGGGATTTTATCAGGACCCATCGCACCAGAGGAGCGCATATTCTTAATGGCACATTCAATTTCCTTTTCCGTAGGACAGTCAGGTATACGTGAGACAATATCCGATTCAACATTAAAAACATGAGAATTATTGTTACTGTACAACTTCTCGATATAATGAACCCACACCTGTTCCTCAATGGCAATAGGCGTAGGACTGGCTCTGGTACCACAACCTTTGCCAATTAAGGACCAGAATGTCTTGGCTTGGCCATTATAAGAAGCTTCCCTCAGTTGGATCCAGAGTGCATCTTCCTTAGAACGTTTTAAGCGGGCCTTAAGCCTAACTCTCCTTCTTTTTAAAATAAACAACTTTGACTTAGCTTCTTGGGTAAAGAATAAAAATTGCCCCCTTACAACTTTGTTTATTTCTCTATTTAAAGCCCTTAGAGGATGAGGGACTACAAGGGATTGTTTCAGACCTGGTTTCTTTTTTGCACTAGCAGTTACAGAATCTAAAAAATTATTAAAACACAACAGCACTCTCCCTTCCCAGAGGGGTAAATTCTCGACAGTAAAATACAAAAGAGGCACCAGATTTCCAACAGTGAAAGGGTTCCAAAAACATTTCCCTGAGCTGGAGTCAAAATTCACAGAATCTATATCCAGACTCCACGGATCCACTTTCTGAAGATTAACGGAGACAGAAAGCATCAACGCATTATGGTCACTAAGATTAGTCTCAATGACCTTCATATCCTTCAATAGGTGAAAACCGGCATAATCTACCATGATAAAATCAATAATGGATTTTCCCTTATTAGATTTACGAGTATAAGCTGCCGGGATGTCAGATGGAAGCCTCCCATTTACTATTAAGCATTCAACTTTAAGTAGACCATCTAATATAATTTTACCTCTTTTGTTAGTTTTAATTTTGGAGGGAAACTGGGCTGATGGTATATTCAAAGACTCTTCCAATAGAATATTTCTAAACAACTCCAACCCACAGTTAGATATATTACAATTTAAGTCCCCTAACATTAATACATGCGGAGTTGGGGAGATATCAAACGCTTTAGTTAAAAAAGTGAACAGAGTTTTTAGACCAGCATTAAAACTACAATTGGGGGGAATATAAATGTTTACCACAATCAACAATTTATTAGGGCAATCCTCAAATACATCTTTTAGCATTATTGCTTGAAACAGTTTTCCTGGATCTAGATAATGTGAATAGTTCCATTGCAATCTGTTAGATAACAAGCATGCTAACCCTCCCTTAGCATGGCCTCTTCTAGTACTGGTTGCGCTGAAGTCCAAAACAAAGTAGTCTTTTTCCAAAGCTAATCTTCCTTCAACCCAGGTTTCCTGCAAACAGATTATATCTGCCTTTTGAGAATGTAGGAAACCCAATTTCTCCTTATAATCCTTGAATCCGGCAGTGTTCCATGAGATAAATTTCAGCTCTCTGTTAAAAATTGGAATGATGTTTAAGACCGGGAGCAGATTTACTCGCTAGAACATCAGGTAACCAACTCCATTTAGATTGATCATCCTTCACTGTCTGCTTAAGGGGAGGGTTTTTGTATGAAACTAGCCTTTCATTCCTGGCCACACAGATTTTTAGGTCCTCTGATCTAAGATTAGACCAATCCGACAACTGCACTCCCGTATTAGAGGGAAGTGATAGTGAAGAATTAGCGAAAATACTTTGAGTACATTTTTCCCCAAAGTATGGCATGACATCTATCCCTCTAACTTGTAATTCCTCTGCCCACTGTAGAACAAGATTTAATACAACTTTCGAATGAAATTTCACCCTTGATGATCTTAATGGTTTCCCCATGTAGGAGTTAAGGAGAAATACAGTATCTAAATCGGACGTTTGAATTAATTTCAAACTTTCGATCTCTTTAAAACAGATCAATAGGGCAGATCTATTTAAAATTAAATCTGGTTCAAATAAGGGAGAAAAAACAAGATATAACGTATCCACATTTATTTTTTCTTTTGGGACAATAACTGTCGTTGAAGATGGAACCTGAAAGGGTCTTGCTAAAGGATTCAAGGAAGACGGGGACGGGATAACAGAAGGAGAGGTAACCTCAGAAATAACTTGGCAAGATCCTGTTTTAACATTACAATAAGAAAAAGGATTGGCGGAGGGGAGGGAAACCTTGGGAAGGAAAGGATTAGTAAAGCTTATAGGACCTAGACCAGAGGAGGGGGCGTCTTTTTTGGGCGAGACAACCCTAACTTCTACATGAGAGGTAGGAGACTGCTCCACCTGTGGGGAATCATCTATACTTAATTCAGCCTTCTTATCAAAGAGAAGTTTCCTCTGTCTTTTTTTAGCAAACCTTCGAATGGGTTTCCTTTTCTTCATTCTAATCTTTTTATGTTTCAGGGGACTCTCTTTTCCCATCAATCCCGTATTTACTTTAGGAATCTCCTCTTCTTTACTTGATGGCAAGGAGAATATCGGAAAAAGGGATGGAATTTCGGATTTGGAAATAAGAGGAGATGTTACTATTACCTCTATCTTGTCACTAATTGTAGCTATACAATTAGCGCCAGCCGAAACCACTTTGGAAGGATTGGGACAGCTAAGAGAACTACAGGCTTCTTTTCCTTTTGACCTTCTGTCAGAGGAGAAGATAGAGCTGAATCCGAAACTGCTGAGGCGGAGGGAGCGCTTATTTTCGGGGGCACCAACAAAGAAACCGATGGTATGGGAAGATCTGACACTAACTCATTTTTACTTAACAAGAGAACTTGTAAAATTTGCGTTACAGTGTCAAAAATACATTCCGAACCTCCCACAAACTTTTCAAGTAAACTTAAAATCGAAGAAAGAATTGATTCCAAAGAGGACAAAGAATTAGAAATTAGCCTCCCATTAATATTTGGCGAGCCCTCAACTAAATTGTTCAACACTGGACCTGAACAAGATGTAAAGTTTAATTGTGGAAGGGAAAAATCTATTTTATTAGAAGGTGTGCTACTTAGAGGACCGGTACTTGAAATCGTTA
Organism: Lissotriton helveticus; assembly: GCF_964261635.1. Classification (NCBI taxonomy): domain Eukaryota; kingdom Metazoa; phylum Chordata; class Amphibia; order Caudata; family Salamandridae; genus Lissotriton; species Lissotriton helveticus. The sequence goes on from NC_136072.1 coordinate 796,455,167, forward strand.
TTGCTTCCTCTAAAGGCTCACCTTTAGGGTTCCCCTGTACCGATCCTACCCGCGTCCTATGAGCTGTTAAATCAATGTCAGGCAGTGTAAAATCATTCCCTACTACAGGGGATTTAACTAACGTGGCTGAAAAAAGATCAGTATTCACTGAAACTTTAGGAGCATCCATTAGTGCAACTTGGGAGGGGACAATTTTGACAGATTTTGAGGGCGTATTACCCAAAGATTCAAGGGGAACATTCTGTTTCAGATGTACATTGTTTAACGCCGAAGGCGAACCCCTTAAAACTTCGGGACTAACTAGAATAGGCAAAGATTGACTAGCAACCAAGCTTAAACTAGAGGAAACATCAATGACCCCGTTAGCAGGCACCGATTCGTTAGAACCTGGAATTTCATTCGGGGACTGCAAATCAGTGGGTTTATCTTTCCCTTTGTCCCATAAATTAAAAAGCTGGCATTGACCTTTCAATTGCATGGAAGATGCAATTTTGTTCCGTAGGGGGTTGGATTTGGTTTTAGACCCAGATCTCCCCACAATCACTCGCCCAGAACGTAGTTTTTTAGCCGTCATAAGACTGTATTAAAAGGAGAGAAAAAATGAAATGATAACAAATATATAATATGAAGCCGAATAAACAAAACCTTAAAATACAATACAAGCCTGTAGATGCAACAACACACTAATTTGATACCGGAGAACCTAGGGAGGGGGCCCAGCCCAGCCTTCTTCAGCCTCTGACGGCCTCAGACGGTCCCGCCCTTGTCCCGGGCTTCTCCCGGCGCGCTCCCGCGCGCTCCCGCGTGCTCCCGCGTTGCGGTGTCACAAAGGAGGTTTATAGCCGCGCTGAGGCGGGGGAGGAGCCAGCAGGGAGAGCGGGTCAGCTGCTGGTGATGCCGAGGGTCAGGCGCTCCTGGGACTTGAAGTCCTCGCCTGACCACGCTCGCAGCCCTGCCCACACCACCGCCACAGAGGCTCAGTCAGATGAAGTCCTCGCACACACAGCGCACTTCCAGCAGCGCTAACAGAAAACCAAAGGCGAAGCGGGACCCGCGGAGCGGGTTCCGCGAGGAGTTGATTGAGGGTTAAAGGAAGAGCAGCTCCTGCGTGCTCGCAGTCCAAAGCTCCCTCGTCAGTCCACACAGGCAACAGGTAAGAGAACCAACGAAGAAACTGACGCGCTGGTTTTAGCCGCGCTGAGGCGGGGGAGGAGCCAGCAGGGAGAGCGGGTCAGCTGCTGGTGATGCCGAGGGTCAGGCGCTCCTGGGACTTGAAGTCCTCGCCTGACCACGCTCGCAGCCCTGCCCACACCACCGCCACAGAGGCTCAGTCAGATGAAGTCCTCGCACACACAGCGCACTTCCAGCAGCGCTAACAGAAAACCAAAGGCGAAGCGGGACCCGCGGAGCGGGTTCCGCGAGGAGTTGATTGAGGGTTAAAGGAAGAGCAGCTCCTGCGTGCTCGCAGTCCAAAGCTCCCTCGTCAGTCCACACAGGCAACAGGTAAGAGAACCAACGAAGAAACTGACGCGCTGGTTTTAGCCGCGCTGAGGCGGGGGAGGAGCCAGCAGGGAGAGCGGGTCAGCTGCTGGTGATGCCGAGGGTCAGGCGCTCCTGGGACTTGAAGTCCTCGCCTGACCACGCTCGCAGCCCTGCCCACACCACCGCCACAGAGGCTCAGTCAGATGAAGTCCTCGCACACACAGCGCACTTCCAGCAGCGCTAACAGAAAACCAAAGGCGAAGCGGGACCCGCGGAGCGGGTTCCGCGAGGAGTTGATTGAGGGTTAAAGGAAGAGCAGCTCCTGCGTGCTCGCAGTCCAAAGCTCCCTCGTCAGTCCACACAGGCAACAGGTAAGAGAAGTCTCTTGAAGTACGTGATTTGGTGCCTATACTTTTTTCTTTTTGTGCTTCACGGTTGCTACAAATGAACCTTGACTTTTTACACTTTAGTCTTCAATGGTGTGAGAAGAGGCACTGGAGACAGTTTATTGTACTTCTTCTCAGGCATGATGTTTATTGATGCACCACTGTCTATGATAAAAGATATATAACAGCCATTCACCTTTAGTGTGATTTTAGGACAGTGTCTAAATGAATTTCATGACTTCACTTGTGGATCTTTCTTTGAATTGCATTCTTTCTTTCATGCGGCCAATGTGGACGGCAGACATTTCTCTTTAGTTGACATTGCACATACATGTTCTTCATTGTCACTTGACAATGACGTTGAAGAACTTTTGAATGAAGATTTAGATGATGATAGACTTAGTTTAGTTTCCATTTACCTTAAGTGATGTGACTTCTTGGACTTGTGGGTGTGAGTAGAATGTTGCATCCGGAACACTCAGGCGTTCAGTTTGTTTTCTCGATGTGATTCACTTAATTTTTCCTTCGCTTTGCAAACCATTACAAAATGATTCTCTTTCCTGCAGCCCTTGCATACTTGTCCAATGGCGGAACAGTTACTTTCATGTGGAAAAGAAAATCAGCATCTGAAGCACAGTTTCTTTTTCTTTGGAGATATCACTTTGAGCCCCTCAACCTTGTGTCTCTGCTTACTTTTCATATTCAATGCTGACTCACTCTGGGCTCTTCCAGTCTCCATGTCAGCAGCTTGCCATTGTGCACATTCCTCGGCTATTGCAGCTGGTGCACAGTCAAAATATCGAGTTAACAATGTCGATTTGCACTAATATCGAGTTTGAAACATCGAAGGTAAGAAATATCGATGTTCTAAATATCGTTGTTAAAAATATCGATAGGAATGTATAGTCAATAATATCGAGATAAGTAATGTCGATGATAGAAATATCGACATATATAATGTCGAAATGTCAAAATATCGACATTTTAAAATATATGTGTTTAATCTATTATTAATAAAAAATGTTATATAAATTTGCTATAATGTTTAATTATAATATAACATATTTATATAAAGTATTATAAATTTTAGGAGCGGGATGTTGGGTTTATAGGGGATAAGGGTGGGGAGTGTATTAAAAATATAAATATTAAAAATATGAATGTAAAAAAATATTTTATAGAATTTTGAATGCGAAGTTAAATATTAGACATTTGAAATATGAAATTAGAAATAATATAAAAAATTTAGGAGCGGGATGTTGGGTTTATAGGGGATAAGGGTGGGGAGTGTATGAAAAATATAAATTTAAATATTATTATTTTGCAAATAAATTTATATAAAATAGATTTCGAAATTTAAAATTTGAAATATGAAATTATTAATTTTAAATATGAAATATGAAAATAGAAAATATATGAAATTTTTAGGAGCGGCATGTTGGGTTTATAGGGGATAAGGGTGGGGAGTGTATGAAATATATAAAATAAATAATATTTTATTGCAAACATTTTTATATAAAATAGATTTCGAAATTTAAAAATTGAAATATGAAATTATTCATTTTAAATATGAAATATGAAAATAGAAGATATATAAAAAATTTAGGAGCGGGATGTTGGGTTTATAGGGGATAAGGGTGGGGAGTGTATGAAAAATATAAATTAAATATAATTTTTTTGCAAAAAAATGTATATAAAATAGATTTCGAATTTTTAAATTTGAAATATGAAATTATAATTTTGAAATATGAAATTTGAAAATAGAAAATTTATAACATTTTTAGGAGCGGGATGTTGGGTTTGTGGGGGATAAGGGTGGGGAGTGTATGAAAAAGATAAAAAAATATATTTTTTTAATCATTTTTTTTTATACAAAATAGATTTCTAAATTTTAAATTTTAAATATGAAAATTAAAATTTTAAATATGAAATTTGAATTTAGAAAATCAATAAAGTTTTTAGGAGCGGGATGTTGGGTTTATAGGGGATAAGGGTGGGGAGTGTATTAGATATATAAATTAAGAAATGTAAAAATAACTTATATATTTTTATAAATTATAATTCGAAATTAAAATTTTGAAATATGAAATTTTATTTTATAAATAGGAAATTTGAAATTTGAAAATCTATTTAATTTTTTGGAGCTGGATGTTGAGTTTATAGGGCATAAGGGTGGTGAGTGTATTAAAAAGTATTACATAAAAAACATATATTTTGTAAATTAGTTTAATAGAATTCAAAAAGCAAATTTTATATTTTGAAAAATGATTTTAGAAAATAGAATTTTTTTTACAATTTGTTAGAGTGGGAGGTTGAGTTTATAGGGGTTAAGGGTGGTGTTTGAAATAAATATGTATAAAAAATAATTTTAAAAAGGAAATTACAAATAAAAAGTATGAATGTTGAAATTAATTATTTGAATTACAAATTAAAATTTTCAATTTTTTATTTGTAAAGTATTAAATAAATATTTAAATTTCACCGTGGGTTATTGTGTTAAATGGGATAAGGTTGGGGAGTGGTTACAATATTAATATAGAGATGTTAATATTTAGTTAAATAATAATATAGAAATATGAATATACATTTAAAAATTAGATTCATATTTGTGAAAAGTTAAATTACATTTACTTATAACTGTTTATGAGTGGAATTTTTGTTTTATAGGGGATACGGGTGGGGACTTAATAACACAAATCTACATAGTTGGAGTTCACTGCACCTACCCTAAATAGATGTAGATTGGAGTTGGAATAGTAAATTAAATATGTTCATTGTCCAGCTAATATCCTAATTAAATGTAGATTCGAGTTGGAATACTAAATTCTATAGGTTCAGTGTCCAGCACCTACCCTAATTAAATGTAGATTGGAGTTGGAATAGTAAATTAAATAGGTTCAGTGTCCAGCACCTACCCTAATTAAATGTAGATTGGAGTTGGAATAGTAAATTAAATAGGTTCAGTGTTTAGCACCTGCCCTAATTAAATGTAGATTGCAGTTGGAATACTAAATAAATAGGTTCAGTGTCCAGCACCTACCCTAATTAAATGTAGATTGGAGCTGGAATAGTAAATTAAATAGGTTCAGTGTCCAGCACCTACCCTAATTAAATGTATATTGGAGTTGGAATAGTAAATTGAATAGGTTCAGGTTCCAGCAGCTGCCCTAATTAAATGCAGATTGGAGTTGGAATAATAAATTAAATAGGTTCAGTGCCCAGCACCTACCCTAATTAAATGTAGATTGGAGTTGGAATAGTAAATTAAATAGGTTAATTGTCCAGCACCTACCCTAATTAAATGTACATTGGAGTTGGAATAGTAAATTAAATAGGTTCAGTGTTTAGCACCTGCCCTAATTAAATGTAGATTGGAGTTGGAATAGTAAATAAATAGGTTCAGTGTCCAGCACCTACCCTAATTAAATGTAGATTGGAGTTGGAATAGTCAATTAAATAGGTTCAGTGTCCAGCACCTGCCCGAATTAAATGTAGATTGGAGTTGGAATAGTAAATTAAATAGGTTCAGTGTCCAGCACCTACCCTAATTAAATGTAGATTGGAGTTGGGATAGTAAATTAAATAGGTTCAGTGTCCAGCACCTACCCTAATTAAATGTAGATTGGAGTAGGAATAGTAAATTAAATAGGTTCAGTGTCCAGCACCTGCCCTAATTAAATGTATATTGGAGTTGGAATAGTAAATTAAATAGGTTCAGTGTCCAGCACATACCCTAATTAAATGTAGATTGGAGTTGGAATAGTAAATTAAATAGGTTCAGTGTCCAGCACCTGCCCTAATTAAATGTAGATTGGAGTTGGAATAATAAATTAAATAGGTTCAGTGTCCAGCACCTACTCTAATTAAATGTAGATTGGGGTTGGAATAGTAAATTGAATAGGTTCAGTGTCCAGCAACTACCCTAATTAAATGTAGATTGGAGTTGGAATAGTAAATTAAATAGGTTCAGTGTTTAGCACCTGCCCTAATTAAATGTAGATTGGAGTTGGAATAGTAAATTAAATAGGTTCAGTGTCCAACACCTACCCTAATTAAATGTAGATTGGAGTTGGAATAGTAAATTAAATAGGTTCAGTGTCCAGTACCTGCCCTAATTAAATGTAGATTGGAGTTGGAATAGTAAATTAAATAGGTTCAGTGTCCAGCACCTACTCTAATTAAATGTAGATTGGAGTTGGAATAGTAAATTAAGTAGGTTCAGTGTCCAGCACCTACCTTAATTAAATGTAGATTGGAGTTGGAATAGTTAATTAAATAGGTTCAGTGTCCAGCAACTACCCTAATTAAATGTAGATTGGAGTTGGAATAGTAAATTAAATAGGTTCAGTGTCCAGGAACTACCCTAATTAAATGTAGGTTGGAATTAGAATAGTAAATTAAATAGGTTCAGTGTCCAGCACCTGCCCTAATTAAATGTAGATTGGAGTTGGAATAGTTAATTAAATAGGTTCAGTGTCCAGCAACTACCCTAATTACATGTAGATTGGAGTTGGAATAGTAAATTAAATAGGTTCAGTGTCCAGCAACTACCCTAATTAAATGTAGATTGGAGTTGGAATAGTAAATTAAATAGGTTCAGTGTCCAGCAACTACCCTAATTTAATGTAGATTGGAGTTGGAATAGTAAATTCCATAGGTTCAGTGACCAGCACCTACTCTAATTAAATGTAGATTGGAGTTGGAATATTTAATTAAATAGGTTCAGTGTCCAGCACCTAACCTAAATAAATGTAGATTGGAGTTGGAATAGTAAATTAAATAGGTTCAGTGTCCAGCACCTACCCTAATTAAATGTAGATTTGTGTTGGAATAGTAAATTAAATAGGTTCAGTGTCCAGCACCTACTCTAATTAAATGTAAATTGGAGTTGGAATAGTTAATTAAATAGGTCAGTGTCCAGCACCTACCCTAATTAAATGTAGATTGGAGTTGGAATAGTAAATTAAATAGGTTCAGTGTTCAGCACCTGCTCTAATTAAATGTAGCTTGGAGTTGGAATAGTAAATTACATAGGTTCAGTGTCCAGCACCTACTCTAATTAAATGTAGATTGGAGTTGGAATAGTAAATTAAATAGGTTCAGTGTCCAGCACCTACCCTAATTAAATGTAGATTGGAGTTGGAATAGTAAATTAAATAGGTTCAGTGTCCAGCACCTACCCTAATTAAATGTAGATTGGAGTTGGAATAGTAAATTATATAGGTTCTGTGTCCAGCACCTGCCCTAATTAAATGTAGATTGGAGTTGGAATAGTAAATTAAATAGGTTCAGTGTCCAGCACCTACTCTAATTAAATGTAGATTGGAGTTGGAATAGTAAATTAAATAGGTTCAGTGTCCAGCACCTGCCCTAATTAAATGTAGATTGGAGTTGGAATAGTAAATTAAATAGGTTCAGTGTCCAGCAACTACCCTAATTAAATGTAGATTGGAGTTGAAATAGTAAATTAAATAGGTTCAGTGTCCAACACCTGCCCTAATTAAATGTAGATTGGAGTTGGAATAGTAAATTAAATAGGTTCAGTGTCCAGCACCTACCCTAATTAAATGTAGATTGGAGTTGGAATAGTAAATTAAATAGGTTCAGTGTCCAGCACCTGCCCTAATTAAATGTAGATTGGAGTTGGAATAGTAAATTAAATAGATTCAGTGTCCAGCACCTACTCTAATTAAATGTAGATTGGAGTTGGAATAGTAAATTAAATAGGTTCAGTGTCCAGCACCTACCCTAATTAAATGTAGATTTGAGTTGGAATAGTAAATTAAATAGGTTCAGTGTCCAGCACCTACTCTAATTAAATGTAGATTGGAGTTGGAATAGTTAATTAAATAGGTCAGTGTCCAGCACCTACCCTAATTAAATGTAGATTGGAGTTGGAATAGTAAATTAAATAGGTTCAGTGTTCAGCACCTGCTCTAATTAAATGTAGATTGGAGTTGGAATAGTAAATTACATAGGTTCAGTGTCCAGCACCTACTCTAATTAAATGTAGATTGGAGTTGGAATAGTAAATTAAATAGGTTCAGTGTCCAGCACCTACCCTAATTAAATGTATATTGGAGTTGGAATAGTAAATGAAATAGGTTCAGTGTCCAGCAACTACCCTAATTAAATGTAGATTGGAGTAGGAATAGTAAATGTAATAGGTTCAGTGTCCAGCAACTACCCTAAATAAATGTAGATTGGAGTTAGAATAGTTAATTTAATAGGTTAAGTGTTTAGTATTAATAAAAAAAAATGTATATTGGATTTGGATAAGTAAATGTTTCATGTTTAGTGTCCAGTATCCAATTAAATAAATTGTTTATTTATGTGTGAATAGTAAATTGATAGTATTAGTTACTTATATATGTAAAATAAAAATAAAAATATATATTGTAAAAAAAATTTAACATTTTATATATTGGTAGTAATTCTTTAATAATGGGTAGTAGACCAAAATGACACAGTTTTAAACAAATGTTTTATTCATTTGTTCATATTGTAATTAAAGCAAATAATACATGTTTAAAAAATGATTTTATACAATTTAAACAAAAAAATAAATATAATTTGTCAACAATTTATTTTAAATTTCGATACCTTTGCAGTAAATTACATTTGTGGTATATGTATATTATATAGTAAACGAGAAAACATTGAACAATATACTATATAGAGTATATACATTTTAAGAGAAATTACAATACATCACAATTGTTAATAAATGATATAGTAATACATTTTGTTACATATAAATGTGAACTTCAATATATGTTATATATGTAGATATATTTTCAAATAACAACATAGATAATATTTATAGTTCATATAATACAATGTATATTTTACAAACATTTTAAATTATAATATCTGTTATATATTTTTAATTTATTAATATTAATTTTATTATATTAATATTAATACATTAAACATATTAGTCACAATTTGTATATAAATAATGAAAATTAACACTTTTATTTTCACTAATTTAAACACATTATGTTTTGTTTTATTATAACATTAAATATTAAAATATATTAATAAATAATGTAATAATAGAAAAATTATATCAAATTAATATTTTTCTAGAAAAATTAATAATACAAAGGATAAATACAGCAAAAATAATTATACAGTTTTAACAAATTTGTATTAGTAAAACAAATTAATTTGACATTTATTTAACTATTATTTGGATAATACTATCATTTGGGTGTTTTATTTTGTAACCGCTCTTAGTCTTTTTGTGTCATTTTGGAAGATTCAAGCTCGCAGTTGGAAGCTACTTTACGTCTGAGAAGGTAAGATTGCTATTTGTTATATTTTAACTAATTTAAGGGAATTTTGAAGGTAGTACTTTGTTATTTGTTGTTTGTGGACTACTATGTTAGGGTTAACTTCGTATGTAGTTGGTTATTAACGTTTTTACCTTTTCTTAGCGTTTTCTCAGTAACAGCCTTGAAGTTATTGTTTTTGTGGCTTTTTAATAATTTTTTGTTAGATATATGTATGTTCTAGTTATTAATAATGTATTATTCTAAGTTTTATGTAGGTGGGAATGATTTTTTTTATCTGGTACGTTTTTGGAAACCGCCATTTCCGTTTCCGAGCTGTTACGTTTTTTTTTTTAAGAAGTGCATTTCAGTTGCTGTAACTGCTATGTGTTTTACAAATCGATGATTTATTTGGGTTTCTGGAGCGTTTCAAAAATTCTATAGCCTTTTTCGGGTTTTTGAGGGATTCAGATTTATCGAATTATTGGGAATTCGGATGTATTTCGAACAGTTGTATTTTTGCATTGTATTGGGCCACTTTATTTTTTATGCTGGGTATTTATTACTGCATGGATTGTTATGGACCATTGGATTTGCTAATTACGTTGTTGTGAAAAGGTAAATGCATTTATGTTATTAAATGTTGTGGGTTGGGAAATGTTCAATTAAAAAAATTATTCTGTTGAGTTAGATATTTTTTTTGGCTAAAAATTCATATATATTTATAATTTTTTGAAAAAAAAATATCTTATAATTTGTGAATAAGATGATTTGGTTACATTTAAGCCATTTTTTAAATGTCCAGAAATTGTTTGGGTAATTATTTTCAGTTTAGTGTTTTGGCTATCATTTTTAAGTATTCTAGTCCTCTTGTTGTGGGGTAAAGTTGTACTTGTTGTTGTAAATATTGGTACATTTGGGCTGTTTGTCTTGATAGTTTGGGTTTTAATTGTAGAATGGATTGCTCCATTCTTAACTCTTTGAAACTTTGTTCTTTTTGTATTGCTGTTAGTAGTTTGTGTAGTGTAGGAGTTGTTCGGCCAGTTGAAGATAGAAAGGCATTATGCCAACCCTCCACTGCGTTGTTTGTTTTGGGCTCTTTATTTAGGGTTGGTAGATATACATTCCACCAAGGAATTAGGAATTAGGCTGTCGTCTGTGGCCTGACCGGTGTAGTCTCCCCACCCAGGTATCCTCAAAATAATCCAAAAGTGGAGCCAATTTTTGTTCATTTTGTGTATAGAAAGGACTTTCTATTAAAAGATTATAGTGTTCAGCCACATCGGTTATTGGCACGTATGCTAGGGCAATAAGGTGTTTTATTTGGTATGCAAATGTAATATTGGTTGCATATTCAACACTAAGTGTTAATTTTTGCAAATTTCTCCATATACATTGGTTAAAATGGAAGTAACATCCTTGTATGGATGTGTGTGGATATATTTTAAGGATAGAATTTATCATTGCTTGTTCAAAGTCAATTATAATTTTTAGGGGAAAAAAGTCTCTTGTTTCTTCTTTGATTTTGTTTAATATTTCTGTGTATGTAGAAGTTTGTTTGTTTGGTAACAAACAATAGATGAATGGTATGCAGGTATTGTGCAATGCCCATGTATAGTATATAATTGATAGAATGGTTTAGGGCATATGCTAAAAGTGCCATCCATCATCCATGTTTGACTACCTGTTAATTTTTTTAGGTTCGTGTTTGTTGCAAACATTATTATCCTTTTATCTTTGTTGTTGTTGTCGTAGAAGATAAAAGATTCATCACTATGAGTTATGGTAAGCTCAGGTGGAATTATGACCTCTTCAAAAGTTTTAGGTGTTGCTATTGTTGGTCTACTAGATTTTTTAGTTCTAGCAATAGTTCTTTTTATAGCAGCTATAGTTGGTAACTGACCTCTTGCCTCTCTAGGTACTCTAGGTATTAATTCCTTAAGTATTAAACTAGTTGGTAAGTCAGTGGTTTTGCTTAATTCCTTAATATTGTCTAGAGTAGATCTAACCTCTATTTCAGAGATGTTAGGTGTTTCTCTGGTTGTTGCACGACCATAGCATTTGTTAGAATAATACTTAGTACATTTCCAGTTAACTTTAAGGTCTTTTTGTTTTTCCTGAGTATAAGTATACCCCATATAGCATAACAAAAATTTCCCTTTCTGAGATGAGATAAATCTTGCATCTTCTGTCATTGTTGGTTTCTTAAATCTAGAAAAGGTGTATTAAATATTAATAGAAATAGTCATTTTATTAGAAGAGAAAAAAAATAAGTATGTAACATTTGTGGGTAATTACCTATTCAAAAGTAGTAGATTTTCAAAGGAGATCTTTTTGTTGATTGATGCTTTAATAGATTGTAGTGGTCTGTGGAAAGAAAATGAAGCATATTTTAGTGAATGTTTATATGTGTATTTTTATAACACATTTGCTAAGGTACTATGTTTTAATATGAAAACGTTTGCAACATTTAATCTGATGTATATATCATTTAAAATAATACCTGTTTTAAATATACAAACAGTTAAATATTAACATTGTGAGTCTTTAAAAAACAAATATGAGTACTTGGGCATGTTTTCTATGCTTACCTAATTTTAATTTTTAGTTGTTGATGGTAGAATGTTTGTTGTTATGTTGCAGCTTTAATTAGTAAAGGTATCTGTGGAAAAAAGTAATGGTATGATGAATCTTTAGTTTAGTTTTTATGATAGAAGTAACATTTCTTTAAACAAGCATTTCACATTTTAAGTCTTTGAAAATTGTGTTTAATAAAAAACAATCATTAGACATTTAAGTAGGAATTTATGAGTTAGTTATAACATTTTTACTGTTGATTTAGCATTTATTTAGTGTTTAAAGAGCAATGTTAATAAACTTACTTTTCAACTTTGTTGTTGTACTTTTCTAGAAAATGTTCATCTGTTTGTTAACCTTGAATCTGTTTAGGAAATATGTAGAGATAGATAGAAAAGCAGTTTTAGATATTTACAATGAACTGCAGGTTGCAGATAATGTAACATTTTATACAGAAACACAACATTACTTACTTTTAGTTTATTTGTAGTATATTCGTATGAGAACAATCTTTAGGGTAGTAGAAATAAGTGCAGTTTTCCTTGAAGCTGAATAATTTCTGCTGGTTTTTGAGTCTTAATTGTAGCTCTTTAGATAGGGTATGTTTAATTAGTGTTAGTTTGTGATTGGTTAGAAACCTAGAAAACAGTTCCTATTGGTTAGTTTGAATTTTTTTCATTTAAATAGTTTAGTTTGCTGAATGTGAAATGTTTATTCGGAGAATTTGTGTATTAGTAAGTATTTTAAATATAATATAATTCAGGTCAAGTCAAGAAAACATTTATTCGATTAGCATTTGGCAAATCATAAAAAGTACATCATGAGAATACGGTATGTAATAAAAACACAGTATTAAAAAACAGATAAAAACTGAGCAGTATTTAAAAACATTTGATAAAACCAATAATGGGAATTAATACAGTTGAACTTGGGATCATGTAGGCAATAGCTCAACTTCACGGCGAATTTTCAAACATGATTTTAAAAAGCGAGCTACACATTTAGCAACATGCTGTGAATCTAATGACTGAAGGGCTAGGTAGGCTGGCCGACAGGTTCTCAACCCCATTTCTCGAAGAAGTGGGATAATCCAGCGCTTACGGGGATGCTCGTAATAGCGACAAAACAGGGTTACATGTATTGTCGACTGGGATGATAGTCCGTCACAAGGACAATTGGGGAGAACGTGAGACCAGTTTAACTCAGTGGGAAAAGTAACAAGGCGGAAAAAAGAATTAAAACGAAACCTGGTTAGAACGTATTTTTCGTAGTTAGATAAATAAAAGGTTAAATAAGGCTGGAGACCAGGGGAGGACTGAATCATTAGGATCTGCACATTTGTTGGCTTTGTTACTTCGTGTGAGAGACGCAAATCTCTGAGAGATATATAATATAATTAAATAGTATAGCTTTAAAACATTTATAATATTAAACAAAAATGTGTATATATAACAAAAGTAATTTTTAATTGTTACATAGATTTAGTAATTTATGAATATTTTTTTAGAGAGATATAAATATTTAATAGTGTTTATTATGTAAATACCTAGTTATATGGGTATAATGTTAATTTATTTAATGTGTATAATGTTTCTAGAAACTGTAAGAATATTTTAGAAAAGTCGATATTTAGGTAATGTTGATATTATTGATGTCTATATTTTGGTAATCGATGTTTTTGTATTGTGGTATATATATTATTGACTGTCGATATTTTGTATTTCGATATAAGTGTGATCGATATTAGTTTACTCGAGATTTTTGTATATCGATATAGTGAGATCGATGTTTTAGTAAATTTATAAATAAGTATAGGGTGTCGATGTAATTGTAATCTATATTTAAGACACGATATTTGTGTAGGTCGATTTTAGTGAAATCGAAATTTTATCAGTGATTCATCATTGCAGCTATAAGTACTCGCTGCAGACTAAGGGGTCCATTATGATGTCGGGAGGATAACCACAGCCCGACCAGCGTTGGCGATCAGCCCAACATTTTCCCCCGGCCGCACGCCAATTACCCCCACCCTATTACGATGGTGGGGGCCCCAACAGCGGACGGAAAGACAGTCCCCCGCTTTACCGCAGGCAGGCAAACGTTACGATTGCCTGCCGTGCGGTCCTGGGTAATAATATGGTGGTGGTGCCTAGCAGTCACCGCCCGCCATATTACAGTGTCAGAGGAGTCTGGCTTTTCATGGAAAGGCATACGGTGTCTGCCTTTGGGGGCCCGTTCTGTGGTGTTGGGGTGCCCTTGGGGGGTACCTATGGTACCCCCCTACATTGGCCTGCACAAGGTGACAGGCACCACGTGGTGCCTGTCACGTTGTGCATGCCAATGCACAACAGGCATATTTGGCATTGTGATGGGTGCTTCACAGAGCACCACCCGCCACAATGTTATATATGTGAGGGATGTATGACGTTACAATGCATACTTTCACAACGCATGCTTTTACAGCGCAATTTTCACAACGCAAGTACCTTTACAACGCCTGTTTTTACAACGAATACCATTACAACGCAAAATAATACTAGTAATGAAAAAGTACCAATACAACGAAAACAAATATAACGCATACCATTACAATGCATATATTACGAATTTCCGATATATTTTTTAAATTAGTAAAATAACTCCTGGCACGGGATGCAGGGAAAATAGGGGTTTTGGGTGGGGAAGTGTATTAAAATATAGTAAAGAACTAAACATAAATTATGAGAAATAGCATGTTATTTTTTAAAAACGAATACTCGAGTATTAAAATAAATACTCGAGTATTAAAATAAATACTCGATTATTAAACATATTTAAAAAAAATAACATCCCTTTTTAAAAAGGCACTTGAAACTTATTTAAACACATATTAATGAAAAATTAAAATACAGTAAACTAAATAACGTAAGTATTACTAATGAAACTGCGAAACAAACACAGAGCCGCCATTTTAGAAAGAAAGACTAAAATGAGTCCTACAACTCTTTTCATGAAACTAACACCATGGAACTCAAAACAAAATGGAGAAAAAAACGCAAATCGATGTTCAGAAAAAACACACATTTAAAGAGGTAATTTAAATGAGACGTTTTCACAGCAAATAAATCCTTTAAAAAAACACATTTTTACGATGCTTTTGTCAAAAATTAAGGTGACACTCCCAAAAACCTATAAATACTAGTAAGACACCATTTTGACTTCAGTAGTTATTCTACTACCAGAGAGAGCAGTCGCTACCAACTGACCCTCTGACCTCTTGCGCTTGTTATGAACTGATGCCAAACAGAGACAAGTCCTTACATACAAAAAAGTAAGTTTAAGTTGAATAAAATGTAAACATAGCGTATTTAAAAATTAATACTTAAATTAGTAATATTTGTAAAACATTATTAGGTTTCAGATTTCTACATACTTTGCCATCACTTTTCAAAAACTTTTCGACTATTGAAAAAACTGGCAAAAGATGTAAGTACGTTTATAATAAATACATGTTTTAAAAAAATATTTTTATAGTTTCCCATGTAACAATATTCACGTTTTTTCTCCAAATTAAAAAATGTGAAAACTATATCTATCTTTCTAAAAAAACGTGTAATGACTAAACCAATAAAAAATATTTAGTAAGCTAAACATTTTTCCATTTCCATTTTTACAGCTTACTGAATATTTTTGTACATCAAAACATCACAGCATTGAAAGATTGTCAGAAAAACGACCACAAGCGAAAATATCTTCATAAAATAAGGTAAACAAATCAAATTAAAATTAGATAATTTTTTTTATACAGGGATGTTGTTGCTTAACTTCAAAAACTGCAAACCCATGTTTATAGTAAAAAAAATATGTTGAAAAGTTTTACATTTTTTAAAACACTATATTAAAATATGACTAAATGTTGTTAGTAACGCAAATTTATTCCCCCAAAAAATTATAGGGTTCATCAAATAGCAAATAACATGTAAATTATCTTTCGATCCCTCAACAGAAAAAATGACAGTTTCATAAATAAAGAAACAAGCAACAAGACCATCATTAATCAAGCTTCAATTGACTGAAGAAACCGAAGACCAAAGTACTAAAACAAATAAGGTAAAATTCTAAATGCACAAGTAACCTTTTTTTAAGTAACCTCTTTTAAACCCAGAAACAGCGTCCACACCTTATAAAAAAAAGGACACTTAAAAAAGCTTTCACTCTTTTTTTTTTTAAAGATTGTGAAACACAACCCAACATATACAACCCACAAAGAAATTCCAGAAAATCTATCCACCAGCCAGATACATCGAAGAAGAACAAAAGTACCAAAGGTAAGTCACAAGAAATACGTTTTAAAACCATTAAATCATTAGACTTCTGCAACAAAATGTTCTATGTTAGAAAACGAATGCAAATATGTCTTAAAAATGGAAAATGATGTAAAAAAGATAACAATGGAACTAAATATTATGCAAACAGAAACGTAAGATAATCAATAAGTAGAACATTAAAGAAATTAAAAAAAGTTTTTTGTAGACATCAACAAAAGAATATATTAAAAAAGCAGCACGAGAATTAAATGTTTATCTTTACATTAAAAACAGACCAACATTTGAAAAACAAAGCCCAGCAAAGAACATCAAAAGAAAATACATCTTCTACCACAGAGCCAACCAAAGAAAAAAATTAGGTAAATATATAACAAGCAAAATAATATGTGCACAAATAACTATTCAAACTCCAGGAAGAAGCAGTAGAAGGGAAAGAGATGGATAGTGAAGAGGATCAATTTACTATTCTAACTCCAGGAAGGTGCAACAGTAGTGAAAGTGATGGATAGTGAAGGGGATCAATTTACTATTCAAACTCAAGGGAGATGCAGCAGCAGAGTAAGTGTTGGATAGTGTAGTGTTGTAATTTACTATTAAAACTCCAGAAAGGTGCAGCAGTAAAGTAGGTGATGGATAGTGTAAGGGTGTAATTTTCTATTCTAACTCCAGGAAGGTGCAGCACTAGAGAACGTGGTGGATAGTATAGGGGTGTAATTTTCTATTCTAACTCCAGGAAGGTGCAGCAGTAAGGAAAGTGATGGATAGTGTAAGGGTGTAATTTACTATTCTAACTCCAGGAAGGTGCAGCAGTAGGGGAACAGATGGATGGTGTAAGGGTGTAATTTTTTATTCTAACTGTAGGAAGGTGCAACAGTAGGGAAAATGTTGGATAGTGTAGGGATATAAATTAATATTCTAACTCCAAGAAGGTGCAGCACTAGGGAAAGTGATGGATGGTGTAAGGGTGTAATTTACTATTCTAACTCCAGGAAGGTGCAGCAGTAGAGTAAGTTTTGGATAGTGTAGAGGTGTAATTTTCTATTCTAACTCCAGGACGGTGCAGAAGTAGGGAAAGTGATGGATACTGTAAGGGTGTAATTTACTATTCTAACTCCAGGAAGGTGCAGCAGTAGAGAAAGTGATGGATAGTGTAAGGATGTAATTTTCTAATCTAACTCCAGGAAGGTGCAGCAGTAGGGAAAGTGTTGGATAGTGTAGGGGTGTTATTTTCTATTCTAACTCCAGGAAGGTGCAGCACTAGGGAAAGTGATGGATAGTGTAGGGGTGTAATTTCCTATTCTAACTCCAGGAAGGTGCAGCAGTAGGGTAAGTGTTGGATAGTGTAGGAGTATACATTACTATTCTAACTCCAGGAAGGGGCAGCAGTAGGGAAAGTGTTGGATAGTATAGAGGAATAAATTACTATTCTAACTCCAGAAAGGTACAGCAGTAGGGAAAGAGATGGATAGTGTAAGGGTGTAATTTGCAATTCTAACTCCAGGAAGGTACAGCAGTAGGGAAAGAGATGGATAGTGTAAGGGTGTAATTTGCTTTTCTAACTCCAGGAAGGTGCAGCAGTAGGGAAAGTGATGGATAGTGTAGGGGTGTAATGTTCTATTATAACTTCAGGAAGGTGCAGCAGTAGGGAAAGTGATGGATAGCGTAAGGGTGTAATTTACAATTCTAACTCCAGGAAGGTACAGCAGTAGGGAAAGAGATGGATAGTGTAAGGGTGTAATTTGCTTTTCTAACTCCAGGAAGGTGCAGCAGTAGGGTAAGTGATGGATAGTGTAAGGGTGTAAATTTCGATTCTAACTCCAGGAAGGTGCAGCAGTTGGGAAAGTGATGTATAGTGTAAAGGTGTAATTTACTATTCTAACTCCTGGATGGTGCAGCAGTAGGGAAAGTGATGGATAGTGTAAAGTTGTAATTTACTAATCTAACTCCAGGATGGTGCAATAGTAGAGAAAATGATGGATAGTGTAGGGGTGCAATTTACTATTCTAACTCAAGGATGGTGCAGCAGTAGGGAAAGTGATAGATAATCGTCCATTGGCTCCCGCAATACAAATTTATAAGGCCCAAGCACGAGAAGGCATCACCTATGGGGCCGAACTATGGGGACACACATTGCTTCATTCTATACAAGTGGCCGAGAACAATTTCATCAGACACCTGACGGCCCTTCCATCGAGCACGCCACTACTCCCGCTGAGAATGGACTTGGCATTGTGCCCAATTACTGAAGAACTGGGCCTCAAGCCCTTGACTTATTGGAGGCGCTTGTGGATTAGTCAGGATTTGGGCCATTATAGAAGCGAACTACAGGAGCTTCTCAGATCGATACAAGTGTCCAAAATTCAATGGCTCAAGTATATTAGAGACATGTGTATGACCCTTGGAGTCCCAGAGCTATGGAATAACCCTGAACTAATGTCTGTAAGGCTTTCCCGGAAAGCACTCTCTAAACTTTTCTATGATTTTATGTTGCAAAGTTCCATTAGTTCAATTCGGGAGGGTTCCTTAACTGATACATTCGCCAAAGTAAAAGATTTTTATAGTTTCGAATATGTCCTTGATGCAATGTCTCCAGTGCACGTAAGAAAAACTTTTTTACAATGGAGATACGGCTCTCTACCTCTGAGGTCGCTCACCAAGAACTGGGATGGTAATCAAGACTCACCCAACTGCCCTGGGTGTAATTACAAGCTAGAAAGTGACATACACGTGGTCTTATTTTGCAAAGTCTACAGCAAGATTAGGAGCTACTGGCTCGTCCCCTACTTAAGGAACTTGGGCTTTCGAACTTATGCCCCAGCTTACAGAGTCCTTAAAACCGACCTTGCACCACCAACAGTGTTTGTAATGGCGAAATTTCTGACGGCAATGTGGAGAGTACGCGCAAGAATTATAAAGGAATCTACCATGCCATGATCAACTTGTCCTTAATCCAATTCAAAAAATTTACTTGAAACCTAGAAAATTATTTTATGGATTTTAAAATTGATGAATTATTCTTAAAATACAATTTTATTGCTAATGGTCTAATGTTTGTTTACCTGTACATCTTTTATGATCTCAACGATCGAAATAAAGATTATTTGAATTTGATAGATAATGTGTCATTTTTTTATTCCAAAGAAATAGGGGTTTTTTTCGGTATAAAATTACAACCTATTTATTTTATATCCTTCTACAGACATCTTCTAAAAATCCAGTTGACCAGCCCTTTCTAGAAAACAACTTAGACAAAATCCGAAATCAACCCTCTACTGAAAGTGAACAGAAAATAAACAAGCAAGGTAAATATATTTTGCCCATGTTTTCAAAACAAATAACACGCCTCTAAATGTGTAGAGAAATACACACTAATACAATTTTAAAAATTCATATAATTTCAACAACTTTTTCCTTTTGATCTTATCATTTCAGAACATGTCAAGTGATAATGCAGCAAAGTACATTAAAAGCAGCAAAGGAAACCGTCTCCTAAACTACAATGGCTACATTTATTGCAAGGAAAGAATTTCAGAACCAAGGAGACATTGGAGGTGCGTGCAATATCACTCATCCCATTGCTTAGGCAGAGCGGTTACTCTTGGTGACACAGCAATGGAGATTGAAGTTAGAGAAACCATCAACGAAATGAAAGATATTGCAAGCACCTCCAATGACTCCACTGGTTCAATTTTAAGGGAGGTAGCTCAACATGTCCCTGACCACATTGCTAGTAGTATGTCCATAATACCTAATCTGAGGCGAATAATTCAACGACAAAAACAGGCAAGTAACCCACAAAGACTCACACCACACACATTCTCTGACATTGTAATTCTTCCTGAACTCTCTCTTACTATTTCTAAAGAACCTTTTATCCTGCATGACAACCAAAACCCTCTGAAACGAATAATTATCTTTAGCTCACCCCGTAACCTTGCAAAGTTAGAGAATAGTGATATTTGGATGATGGATGGTACGTTTAAAAGTACGCCCCATCCTTTCACCCAAATATACACTATCCATGCTAAAATTAACCATACAGTAGTGCCCCTAGTATACAGTTTGCTGCCTGATAAACAATCCACAACGTACACTGAACTTTTAACAGTGGTTACATCTAAAACATCCAACAAAAGTCCTAGGAAAATGATTATTGATTTTGAATTTGCAATGATAAATGTTATAACCAAAACGTACACGGATACCCAAATTCAGGGATGTTTTTTCCATTTTTCCCAGGCATTTTGGCGTAAGATACAAAAACATCCCTAGTTGCGGATTACATTTCAGACAGCAAACTGCAATTCGAACTAAAAAAACTAACAGCACTTTGCTTTGTACCTCCTGATAGTGTAGACGAGTACTACACTGCAATTACTGAATCTGACTTTTTTACTACAAATGAAGAAAAATTGGCACCCTTGCTAAATTATTTCGAAGACACATGGATTGGACATCTAAGCAGGTCGGGTCGCAGGAGGAAGCCACGTTTCCATGTGGAGTGGTGGAACTGCTACACGAGCTGCTTAGAAGGAGATGCAAAGACAAACAATGCCATAGAGGGATGGCACAACTCCTTCAACCACACAATTGGTAAACCTCATCCTAATCTTTATCATTTTTTGAAACTTTGAGGAAGGAGCAAAGTTTTCAAGTAATGAGAATGTCACAAGCATTAACAGGTAGTCTGAATCCACGTATCTCTAAAAGATCAAAGGAAATGTCAGAACGACTATTGGCTATTTTACAACAGTTTTACTTGTGTGTGGCTTCAGACTACCTAGATAATGTTGCACACATACTCCACTACTAATTCACCCTACAGTATTACTTTCCTGTTTTGCCCTAAATTACAATTTATCTAATTACAATTGGCATTTAAAAAAAAAAAAATTTAATTTAAATTTAAAGTTGGGTCACCTTACCTTAGCAGTCTTCTTTTTTCTTTCTTTTTCTTCTTTAAACCAAAGCAAAACAGTCCTTGTTTTTTTTTCCAAAAGTAAAAATCCATTCCCCAAAAAATGCATATCCAACATTTTGGAAATCCTTTTTGAAGATCGATTTACCTCATAAAATTATAACCAAAAATAATATTCATCTCCAAATGTTACCAAAGTTCTTGTCCATACAATTCAAAATCGGATCCTTTCTCTTCAAGCACTGGAAATCAAAAATCCAAAGTAAAACGAAGAAACGATCCATCCACTTGTTATTTTGGAAATCAGCAGACCATCAAAAAGCAAATCCAAATCTGAAAATCCTTCGAAAAACAATTCCCAAAAGCAAACTAATGATGTTTTCCACGATTCCCAAAAAACCCATTAAAAACGATCCATGTCCTCCTCTCTAATATCCATGTTCGTAAATCGATCTTCTTTTCTATCCGTTGTATTCCATAACAAAAAATGATACAATAATACATACTAAAAGCAATCTTTAACTATTATTTTACATAATAAATACAAACATTGCTATAATGTTTTACAAACACGGGACCCGACGTGGACATACACTAACAATGTGATCGGGGACATGCTGAAACTACTTTGAAACCTTTTATTTTACTAATCTAAAACTCCCTATTCTTTCCTTGCAATAAAAAACACTCTGAACATTATTGTAACTTAAAAAAAAGTTTATAAACTTGCCTACCTGAGCGCAGGTCTCCTTGCTTCTGCTCTGTCCGGCGACACTCGTCAATATGGCTGCCTACGCGTTTGCCGTTCACTCGTATACGTCATCACAAGCTGCAAAAAAAGAAAAAGGACTATTTTTCTTAAAATAAATATTTATTTATACTGTATATTAAAAATATTTTATTTAAATATAAAACATTATTAACGTTTTTTTTTAAATGTCCGGAAATTATTAAAAAATATGTTTTAATTAAATAAATATTTTTGTCACTAAAGTTAAAAAACTGTCTCGTATTCTTTTATTTACAATTTATAAAATAAATGTACAATGTTTAATTTTAATTTTAATAATGTATAAAATATAAAATATTATTCTTACATTCAGCATACTCCCTTTTTGTTGTATTCCAAACCCCGTTACTCTTCAATAAGGATCCTATTTGAAAGACGCGAGATTCACATAGTGAACTACAAAAATAAATGAAGGACTTTTCTTTGCATTGAAATCAATGTTAAACCGTGAGAACCTTTTGATATCTAAGTTTATCATTTTTTCACACACAATTTCAATTTTAAATATCACAGAAATCATTTTAATGTATTCTTCTAATATTATAAAATTTAAAATAAAAATTTTAAAAACTCTAAGTGTTGAATAGAGGACAAATATAAATTACTAATCTTATTTCAGGATTGGTGTAATACTAAGGTAAGTATGGGATATTGGAAGGATATAAAATACTATTGTAACTGCAGGGGGGTGTAATACTAGGGTCTGTGCGGGATAGTAGAGGGGTACTTATTTACTATTCTAACTCCAGGGGGGTGTAATACTAGGGTATGTGTGGGCTAGTGGAGGGGTAATAAATTAATATTCTAACTCCATGGGGGTGTAATACTAGGATATGTGTGGGATAGTGTAGGGGTATTAAATTACTATTCTAACTCCAGGGAAGTGTAATACTAGGGTATGTGTGGGATAGTGGAGGAGTACTAAATTACTATTCTAACTCCAGGAGGGTGTAATACCAGGGTATGTGTAGGATAGTGGAGGGGTACTAAATTACTATTCTAACTCCAGGGGGGTGTAATACTAGGGTATGTGTGGGACAGTGGAGGGGTACTAAATTACTATTCTAACTCCAGGACGGTGTAATACTAGGGTATGTGTGGGATAGTGGAGGGGTACTAAATTACTATTCTAACTCCAGGAGGGTGTAATAATAGGGTATGTGTGGGATAGTGGAGGGGTACTAAATTACTATTCTAACTCCAGGACTGTGTAATACTAGGGTATGTGTGGGATAGTGGAGGGGTACTAAATTACTATTCTAACTCCAGGAAGGTGTAATACTAACGTATGTGTGGGATAGTGGAGGGGTACTAAATTACTATTCTAACTCCAGGGGGGTGTACTACTAGGGTATGTGTGGGACAGTGGAGGGGTACTAAATTACTATTCTAACAACTCCATGGGGCTGTAATACTAGGATATGTGTGGGATAGTGTAGGGGTATTAAATTACTATTCTAACTCCAGCGGAGTGTAATACTAGGGTATGTGTGGGATATTGAAGGAGTACTAAATTACCATTCTAACTCCAGGAGGGTGTAAAACTAGGGTATGTGTAGGATAGTGGAGGGGTACTAAATTACTATTCTAACTCCAGGGGGGTGTAATACTAGGGTATGTGTGGGACAGTGGAGGGGTACTAAATTACTATTCTAACTCCAGGACGGTGTAATACTAGGGTATGTGTGGGATAGTGGAGGGGTACTAAATTACTATTCTAACTCCAGGAGTGTGTAATAGTAGGGTATGTGTGGGATAGTGGAGGGGTACTAAATTACTGTTCTAACTCCAGAACGGTGTAATACTAGGGTATGTGTGGGATAGTGGAGGGGTACTAAATTACTATTCTAACTCCAGGAGGGTGTAATACTAGGGCAAGTGTGGGATAGTGGAGGGGTACTAAATTACTATTCTAACTCCAGGGGGGTGTAATACTAGGGTATGTGTGGGACAGTGGAGGGGTACTAAATTACTATTCTTACTCCAGGGGGTGTAATACTAGGATATGTGTGAGATAGTGTATGGGGTATTTAATTACTATTCAAACAACTCCATGGGGGTGTAATACTAGGATATGTGTGGGATAGTGTAGGGGTATTAAATTACTATTCTAACTCCAGGGGAGTGTAATACTAGGGTATGTGTGGGATATTGGAGGAGTACTAAATTACCATTCTAACTCCACGAGGGTGTAAAACTAGGGTATGTGTAGGATAGTGGAGGGGTACTAAATTACTATTCTAACTCCAGGGGGGTGTAATACTAGGGTATGTGTGGGACAGTGGAGGGGTACTAAATTACTATTCTAACTCCAGGACGGTGTAATACTAGGGTATGTGTGGGATAGTGGAGGGGTACTAAATTACTATTCTAACTCCAGGAGTGTGTAATAGTAGGGTATGTGTGGGATAGTGGAGGGGTACTAAATTACTATTCTAACTCCAGAACGGTGTAGTACTAGGGTATGTGTGGGATAGTGGAGGGGTACTAAATTACTATTCTAACTCCAGGAGGGTGTAATACTAGGGCATGTGTGGGATAGTGGAGGGGTACTAAATTACTATTCTAACTCCAGGGGGGTGTAATACTAGGGTATGTGTGGGACAGTGGAGGGGTACTAAATTACTATTCTTACTCCAGGGGGTGTAATACTAGGATATGTGTGAGATAGTGTATGGGGTATTTAATTACTATTCTAACTCCAGGAGGGTGTAATACTAGGGTAGTTGTGGGATAGTTGAGGGGTTATAAATTACTATTCTAACTCCAGGGGGGTGTAATACTAGGATATGTGTGGGATAGTGTAGAGGTATTTAATTACTATTCCAACTCCAGGAGGGTGTAATACTAGGGTATGTGTGGGATAGTGGAGGGGTTATAAATGATTACTCTAATACTTGAGTATTAAAATTAATACTATTTTATCAAACAAAGTCGTGTATTAAATAGTAAAGTTATATAATTAAAATTAATACATTGTACCACTAAAAATATAAAAATATATTATAAAATTAAATATACATTTTTTTTAAATTATAACAAAAAAATAAATTAATTTTTTTTAAAGTATTAAAAACGTACCCATAAATTATTACTCTAATACTTGAGTATTAAAATTATTACTATTTTATCAAACAAAGTTGTGTATTAAAGTTATATAATTAAAATAATACATTGTACACTAAAAATATAAAAAATATATTATAAAATGAAATATACATTTTAAAAAAATTCGAACCAAAAAATTCATTTTAAAACATTATTTTTAAAAAGTATTACAAACGTACCCATAAATGCGTTGCAATGGCATGCGTTATAATGACATCTGCGTTGTAATGGCATGCGTTGTAAAAAGCATGCATTGTAATGGATATTGCGTTGTAAAAGTTGCGTTGAAATGGTAGTGCGTTATAAAAGTTGCGTTGTTATGGATGTTTCCCTATGCGAGATGCGTCCGCCAGGGTGCCAGTCGCATCCTAATGGCCACAGCGGGACCGCCGCACCTCTGGCGGTCGTTCACGTCACCGTTACGGTGGCGGGTGGACTTTGTCGCCCGCCATCGTAATAGCCCCCTAAGTGTTTCTCTCAGCATTGGTCATCCAAATGAATTGGAAATGCAACCATCCATGAATCTGAGACGTATGGCTTCTTCATCATTGAATTCATTGAACTTACAATGTTTGATGAATGTATCAAGTCTTTTGACAAAATGGTTGATTGTTTCACCAGATTTCTGCCTTTCTCGGTTGACAATGTATCTTTGTGATCGACATTCAGCTTTGGATTGAACTTGATATTTTGTGCCTCTTTGATATGATGGTTTACAACATCATCAGCATGTGGTATTTTCTTTATTACTTACATTACTCATTCACCTGCAAGATTCACAAGATAGTTGAAGATCTTTTTGTTACCTGCTTCATTCAGTGTATTGATGAAATCATCAAAAGTTTCAATCCAGGCAGTCCATCTGGCACCAATATTCTGTTCCTTAGCGAAATCGAATGGAAGCAGTGGTTTTCAAGAAGGCGGTGGCTGTGTATTTTGCACCTCTTTCTGCAGTCATTGAGAATATGTGCTGTTCAGACAGCACTTGATGTGCACCTAACTCTGCACCTTCAGGAAGTACTGGCTCTGGACTTGAACTCAGGTCTCCTGGCCCACTCACCAGTTGTGCTGGCCTTCTTCCTCCTTTACGGTAAGTACTTGTTTTGTCTCTTGTACCTGTTCTGCACCCCTTTCACTCTTCTGCATTGTACCTGGTTTTCACTGCCCTTTAGCAGTACTGTTCCATATGGTATGTGGCTCTGTGTTGCATTGTGGTGAAGTACCTCTTTCACAACCTCACCAGAAGGTTACGGGCCAATAATAAACACATTTCTCTGTTAGGCCTTCGTCTTCTTCAAAACGTATGCACTGGCTGGAGTGGCGCTTTGACTCCATTTACATCAACCATCAATCTTCACTTTGACAGAGGCTCGGGTGGCACACACAAGCATTTTGCTGGGCCATGGCAAATTCTCTGGGAGAGCACTGTTGGATCGTCAGGTTACGTGTCCTCTATCTGATCTCCAGTTGAGGTGTCTTCCCCAGCCTCAGTGCATGTAAATGACCATGCCACACACGGAGCTTGGTATTACACGTCTTTATTCCTCAGCATGTAACCGTCAACTGAAAATTCTACATTATAAATTCTATCAACTACACCCAAACACTTACATCACTCTTCTGTGGAGTAAATCAGGGGTAAGTAGACATAATACTGAGTTTTAAATATTGTTGTGCAATAATATTGAGTTTAAAATGTCGAAAGTCAAAACTATCGTTGTAGATAATATTGATGTCAAGAATATCAATGTGTTGTTTTGTGTAAAGTATCGTTGTTAAAAATATTGATGTTAAAAATAATGTTATTAAAGAATATTGATTTTGTAAATGTGAATTTTCTAATATAGTATATAATTTTAAATGTATTATTAATTTGTAATTAATTGTATATGTTTTATATAAAAATGTTTTAGGGGATAAGGGTGGGGAGTGTTTTAAAACATTTTTTTTATTTGACATTTTTTATTAATATAAATGAGATTTAAAATTGTGTTTTAGGAGTGGGATGTTGGATTTATAGTGGATAAGGGTGGGGAGTGATTAACAAAAATGTAATTTTACATTTAAAAAAAATATATTAATTATTTTTAAAATTGTATTTTAGGAGTGGGGTGTTAGGTTTATAGGGGATAATGGTGGGAAGTGTTTTTAAAAAAATGTAATTAAGTTTTTTTATTAATAATAATGACATTTAAAATTGTGTTTTAAGAGTGGGATGTTGGGTTTATAGGGGATAAGGGGGGAGTGTTTTACATTTTTTTTACATTTTTAGTACATTCCATAAAAATATATTTTAAAATATAATTTTCTTATAGGAGTGGGATGTTGTGGTTATGGGGGATAAGGGTGGGGAGTGTTTTAATATTAAAAAAATTGAAATAAAAAAACTATGTGAATAAAAAATATACATTTTGGATTTTAGGAGTGTGATGTTGGGGTGATAGTTGATGATGTGGGTAGGTTTAAAATAATATTAAAGTTTTAAAATTAATTTTCACAATATTTATATATAAATATATATATAAAAAAAGAAAATGTTTTCTTTTTTTGCAAATTGTGATATTTTGTGAAATTTGTAAATAATTTTGTCGAGTTATGTTTACATGTATAAAGAAATTGAGACATTTTAAAAATACATAAAACAAATAAAAAATATATTTTTTGATTATGATATCAAACTAATTACTAATTTTTCGATACGTTTTTATAAATAGAAATATGTAAATATATTTATATTGTATATCATTTTATATGTTATATGTAATTTTTTGGCAATATTACATTTAAAAGTTATATTTCTGTATACTTTTCTTGAGTTAATATAGTTTGGGGTGGGGGCGTGGGCACGGAGGCAACCAAGATGGCTGCCTCTGTATGAAGCTCCGCCGGCCGGGCTTCCGTGAATACATTAAATCATGTAATTGGCCACTGTTAAGCCCGCAAGTGTCTCCCATCCTACAGCAGCCCCGCTTCGGCGCATATTGTCACCTTTGCAGTTCCCGAGGACCGCGGGAGTAGGAGAAACGGCGAAAGAGATTGAGGGCCTATCACCCTCGCGGAAGAACTCCCTGACTGCCCCTGGCCGTTGGGTGAGTGCCGCACCTGTCGGGCCCCTGCCGCTCGCTGCGCCCGCTCGCGGCGCTTGGTTCGCCCCGCCTCTCTCCCCGCTCCTCTTCGGTCTGGGTGGTGCGGCTCCGGGATCTGGGGACACGCTAGCAGCTCTCGGGCCTGTGGCGCAGCCCCGATCTGGGGCCTTGAGTTGCGGCCCGCCCGTTGGGTCGGGGGGACTGGGCCTGGCGCTCTGTGGGCCGCTGGGGTGGTTGGGAGCGGCGGTGCGCATTGCGGGTGCCGGTGCCCCCCCAGCATTGTTGCGGCCCTGCCCTGGTGTCTTACTGTCTTCTTTGTCACCGCGGGCCCCAATTTACATATTCCCTCAGGAGGCGAACGGGCTGGTTGTACGGAGGGCGCTTTCCTTGACTGTGCCAGTGGCTTGATTTACCGTACCCCCTGCTGTGGACCCATAAATGCTCATTACATAGGATCACCCTAGTTCTGGGTGGCCCTCAAATCATCTCCTAATACTGCTGGGTGACATATCTGCTTCCTCTACTGCGGAGCCATTTTGGTGCATCGGCCCTAATATCCCAACTGCAGCCAAGACCGCTCGTTGCCACCAATTGTTTTCATTGTATGGCTATGTACTACAGGCGAATCCTGAACAGCTGCGAAAGGCGACTCGGGCAGCGGTGCTGATTTTCTATTCCCATCTGCTGACGCCCCCGTGTCATCGTGTCGACTACTCAGCACCAATTACTGCCTTGCCCTCCCACTGGACTGCAATAGCGAACCTTCCTGCACTGGCATTGGATCCTTCCTGGTTGCCCGGGGCCCTTGCCCTCAGCCACGTTGCTCTCTGTGCACCACTCGACCCCCCTCGACTCCCACCATGGGGAAAAGGGACCACAACCAGCCCAAGCTCAGCTTTGATAAGGCGTCTCTCCTCACCGCTGATGCTCCACCAGAGTCCTCCTCGGGCGCTCTGGCGTCTGTGGATCGCGATGACGCTACCTCCTTGGTCACTGCCATTATGAATGAGATGAGGGCGGGCTTCAAGTCGTTAGACAGCCGGTTCGACAGTCTCGAACAAAAATTGGCAGACATGGGATCCAAGGTCCAGGCGCACGACCGTCGGCTGGATGTGGTGGAGTCCAGGGTCTCGGATATTGAAGATAACTCATCGAAATCATTGAAACGGCTGGAGCATGTCGAAAAGATCCTCAAGGAGGTGGCCGTCAAGAATGAGGACCTTGAGGCGGGTAGCCGTCGCAACAATATCTGCATCCTCGGCATGGCGGAGACGAGGTCGACTGGAAGGATGGATCTCTTCGTAGAAAAGCTGCTAGTCGACCTGTTTGGCAGGGAGGTGTTCACGCAGGGGTTCGTGGTGGAGCGAGCCCATAGATCCTTGGGTCCTAGGCCTCGACCTGGGCTGCCTCCTCGCCCTATCATCGCCAGACTTATGAATTTCCGTGACCGCGACTCTATCCTTAAGGCTGCACGCGAAAAGGGTGAGATCCAGTGGCAGGGCAACACTTTGTCTTTTTTTCCGGACTTTACTTTTATGGTCCAGGAGGCGCGCCGGAAATATATTGGTGTCAAGGCAGCGCTTCGGAACCTAGGCCTCAAGTACGGTATGCTATACCCAGAACGGCTAAAGGTGGAGGTTGCCGGACAATTCCGCATTTTTGAAACACCCACGGAGACTCAGGAATTTTGCCGGCACTACAAGAAGCAGGGATCAAGTGCGGCTTCCGCTACTGGTTCGCTTTCTCCAGTCCATGACGATTCGCAAAACAGCGTAGAACTTTTCACAGAACCTGGGACTGGCTGAAGATCCATTATTGCGTATCCTTTTGCCTCTTTCTTGCCATTGCATGATTATGTACATTTTTGGTATATACATATTTTGATTTAAGGGTATGTCTGACTGGCGTAGTGTTGTTGCCCCCTATGGCGGATGCCTTTGTAACCTTGTTTTTTGGGGGATTTTTTATCTTTGTGTGTTTCCTTCCTCGTAGGTCAGCAACGAGTTTATTGTTCCGTTTGACTGTACGATTGAAATGGGAGTGCCTCTATGGGATTGATATGAGGCTGGATGGTGGGTGGGGGGAGGGGTTTCCTTTGTTTTTTTTTTATTTGTGATTGTTACAGTTCTTATCATGTATTTGAGTTGAGATGGAGTGGTACGCAATCTAGACCATTTGAGTTATGGTTTTCCAGATGGCCAAGTTAGGCTTTCAGCTCCTCCCTTCCGGGCTTTCATTGATGTCCTGGAATGTTAGGGGGCTGAATACTACCAGGAAATGCAGACAGGTTTTCAATTATATCACTAGGCACGGGATTGATATTGTTTTTCTACAGGAAATGCATTTGGCCCCCTCTGATTCATCTTTACTTTCCAGGAGGTGGGGTAGCCATCAGTTCTTCTCGCACTACAGCAGATATTCAAGGGGAGTAGCAATTATCATACACAAGCGAGTGCCATTTGCTTTATCCTCCAGCATAGTAGACAGGGAGGGCCATTATCTGATTGTCACAGGCTCACTCTTAGGGTATAAGGTTACTCTGGTGGGGATCTATGGCCCCAATGCCGACACTCCTTCCTTTTTTCAAGAATAACAGGTGAAACTCCTCATGCTTGATCCTTGCTTATTGATTATTGGAGGGGATTTTAACTTACTGCTGAATCCGACGAAGGATAGTACTTCCTCTTCCCCTGATGCCAAAACTAGGTCACGTTCAATTTTGCTCGATCTATGCACACACTTCTCCCTAATTCACATAGAAGCACGACTACACGCGCAGCTTCCTGATTACACACACCACTCTGGATTCCACACACCTGGACCAGAATTAACTATTGGCTTATCGCCCCCGGGGTCGCTGGTTGGGTCGAGAACCTTCTTACCCTACCGCGCACACTATCAGACTACTCCCCAATAATCCTTAAATTGAAGATTCCCGGTTGGGTGGGTATGAGAGGCAGTGGCATTTTCCCGGGAGAGCATTGACTGACCCTGTTTTCACTGAGGAAATTAGACAGGCCATTGTGGACTATTTCGACTTGAACACTGGATCTGTGGAGTCTTGGGCAGTTCTATGGGAGGGGTTCAAAGCGACTATTGACGGTGTCTGCATCGCCAAACATGTGGGAGCTTTGAGGGATATCCGATCCACGCTGTCACACATTGAAAAAGACATCTTGGTACTAGGCGATGAGTTGTTACGTAAACCATCGAGAGACACTGAGGCCAGACGCTTGTCGTTATTGATGGAGTTTCGCGAGGAGGCTGACAGGGAGCTGCGGTTTCTGACCAAACAGTACACAGCACGACAGTATGGGGAAGGTGATAGACCCGGCAAACTATTGACACAACTGCTCCGCCCCCCTTATCATTTGTCTTATATCACAGAAGTCATAGGCCAGCAGGGTGAGATGCTCCGTTCCACACCAGACATATGCAATACCTTTTTATCCTTTTACAAGCGCCTCTACACGTCCACTTTAACTGGGGACCGGGAGGACCAGGGTGCATACCTAAATGAGATCGCTATGGTGTACCTTGAAAAACACATGCAGGAGTTCTTGGCCTTGCCCATCACTCAAGACATTATAATTGAAGCCATTGAGGCATTGAGGGGCTCATCGGCTCCAGGCCTAGACGGCTTTTCTGCCGACTTCTACAAAGCCTACAAAGAGGAATTAGTCCCCCGATTGGTGGAAATGTATGCGGAGGCACTCGAGTCGTATGCCTGCCGCCTAGTTCAGAGAAGCAGTCATAATTCTCCTCCCCATGCCAGGTAGAGACGCCACTTTGTGTAGCTCATATAGACCCCTCTCTTTATTAAATCTTGATTATAAGATTTTGGCTAAGGTCATCGCCATTCGGCTCTCCTTGTTGATGGAGTCTATCATATCCCCAGCACAGTCTGGATTTGTCCCACATCGCTCCATCTCTTTGAATTTGAGGACCCTGTCCTCAGTTTTGCATCGTATAGACCCATCCACTCTGGCTGCAGCAATCCAGCTGGATGCTGAGAAGGCGTTTGATTCTTTAGAGTGGCCCTTTTTTCTCTCCATCATGAGGCGCATGGGCATTACGGATTGCTTTGTTTCCACAGTTGCATTATTGTACACTGCGCCCACGGCCAGACTGCGCCTTAACGGCACCATAACTGAACAGTTCTCCTTGTCACGTGACACACGTCAGGGGTGCCCACTATCCCCGCTGCTTTTCATCCTGGCGATGGACCCCTTGGTCCGCCACTTCCAGGAAAAACATCTGCATCGTGGACTCCAGTTTCGTACTGGTCCTCTTTTGATTTCGCTATATGCAGATGACACGATTTTGTACGTCAGAATGCCCCACATCAATCTGGAACCTCTTATTTTGGAAATAATCCGATTCTGCAAATTTTCTGGTCTCCGCATCAATTGGCACAAATCACAAATTTTTCCGCTTACCCCGAGTACCACGGAATGGAATTGCCTGTTTCCTCTTGAATGGAGCCGAGACTCAGTCAAATATCTGGGGGTGCATGTCCATCTGGACACTGTGGCCATCATTAGATTAAATTATGGCAGCGCGATGGATTATTTAGAGGGCCAGATTGATGGTGGATCCGCCTCCCTCTGTCTATGGCTGGGAGAATTGCCATAATAAAAATAATCATTCTTCCTCGTTTTTTTTTTCTTTTTAATAACATCCCGATCCCCCTCACTAAGATGCATTTCTCCCAATTGCGTTCAATGCTGTTGCGGTTAGTCTGGGGTGACAAAAATCCGCGAGTGTCCTGGCGGGTACTTACCCTCCCATACGAAAGGGGCGATATCTATTTCTATTTATATATTTTTAGTTGCACAATGCTCATTTGCATATTCTTGGTTCCACCCGGATGCCCGCATATTATATTTAAAACCCGAGGCAGACCTAGTCCTACCTGTATCACTTTCTACGGTTCTTCCTAAGGGTTTCCCCCGAGACCAGCAAGACATACAAACTGTTTCATCTACCTGTTGGGCGTGGGATAGAGTGCGCAGACTCCTAGGCCTGGACCAACTGTATTCTCCTGCCCTTCCATTGCCAATGCATATTGGCTACCAATTACCGGGGAGGCAGTGGTCAGGCACACCCTGGCCAAATTTCATATCTGCACCATTGGCGATCTTTTCCCTGAAGGTCACGTTTTCTCCACATCTGAAGACCAACGATTTTCTGATCGCTCCTTCATGGACTCCTTTGTTTTGACCAGACTGCTATTCATGATGCGAGCTGTGTTTCCCACATTCCCACTCGCTCCTGCGAACGCGCCCCCTCTCACACTTATCATCCAGCATCCTCTGGGAACACACCTGGTCTCTAAATTGTATAGATTATGTAGCGCCTCGCTTCCCACTCTAGACACCAAGGTTCGTACTGCATGGGAGGAGGATCTGGGAAAACCCATATCAGACGATCAATGGGTACAGTGCTGCAAAGCTATGAGGGAAGTATCTATAAACAGCAGCTATAAACTAATCCACTTTAAATTCCTTCGTAGACTATAGCATACTCCAGCACTTTCTCACAAAATTCACCGTAGTCGCTCCCATCAGTGTCCCAAATGTAAGGCCCCCCACGCTGACTTCGCCCACATATCTTGGACCTGCCCCTTTTTACATGAATACTGGTCTTAGGTACACCACGCCTTTAGTGATATGCTGGGACTTCACCTGATCCCCACCCCAGAAATAGCATTGTTGGGTTATGTCTCCAACTTCCCACGAACAGTTCGCAAGCTTGCAGCCTTAGGATTCCTGTTGGCAAAAAGGGAGGTTGCGTTGCTCTGGTGTGCTAAACGGCCCACAAGTCTGAAGTCCTGGCTCAGGAGCATGGCTTTTTGCAATATCAATTGCGTGAAATACTCGACACTGGTCCCTGGGCCATCCCGCCCTGTTGATATGTGGGGGCATACCGCTCCTACATTGCCAAGATCACGGCTGATCAGCAGCCTCAGTTGGAGAGTCACATAGTCCCGGTGGGAGTGGGCTGAGATGATGTACATCTTTATATTTATGCATTTATATTTTTCTGTTATTAATGGTTTTTTGTGCGGTCCCCTGGACTATATTGCCTGTTTGGTCGTAACATCTGTGCAAATATATCAATCTGATTGCATAGGCCTCCTTTCCTTTGTCATGGCATCTTTTCCATTACATTGCTTATTGAGTAATGCCATTTAGTATTATTGTATAGTCAGTGAGATACTAATCGATTTGCAGTGCATTGATACCATGATGTATTTTGCTATGTGGTATGTGTGCCTCCTCTCTTCTTTTGATGTTATGCATATGCTATAATATGTAACTCATGATGTATCATTTGGAAAATGATAAATAAAGTTAAAAAAATATAGATATATATAGTTTGGGGTGGGAATAGAAAATTATATATGTTTAGTGTACAGCATCTCACCTGAGTTAATGTCATCCTGCCACAGCGTTATTCGTTTTTGCTTCTTTGTTTAGGGTACTGTTATATCCATTCCATCATGGAATGTGGTATTTGGGCTGTCTCCTGTGTCCAGATATGTATGGCCTTCCCACCCAGGTGTCCTCGAAATAGTCGAGTAGGGGCCTTAGTTTATGTTCATTTGTTTGATAGTAGGGGCTTTCTATTAAGAGATTGTAGTGTTCTGCTACATCAGTTAATGGGACGTATGCTAGTGCAGTCCGTTTTTTTATTTCATATGCAAAATTGCTATTAGTTGTATATTCTACACTGAGCGTAGATTTTTGAAGGTGTCTCCAAATGCATTGATTAAAGTGGTAATAGCAACTTTGTATTGCTGTGTGAGGGTAGTTTTTGAGGATGGCTTGTATCATTGACTTTCAAAGTCTATGATAAGTTTTTTGAGGATAGTAATTCTTAGTTTCTTGCTTTACGTTTGTAAAGAGTTCTACATAGGTAGTGGTTTGTTTGTTTGGTAACAGGGCATATATAAAGGGGGTGTTGGTATTGTGATACAGTTCATGGATTGTATATAATTAGTAAAATGGTTTGGGACATATTTTAAATGTTCCGTCCATCATCCATGTCTCACAATTCTGAAATTTAAGTAAGTTTGTGGGAGTTGCATATATACTAATTCTTTTGTTGTTAGATTTATTGTCATGGAGTAGAAATTGCTCTTCATTATGACTTACAGTGAGTTCAGGTGGTATTTGTATTTCACTGAAAGTTTTGGGGGTAGGTGGGGTGGTTGCAGTTGCTTTTATTGTTCCACCTATTAGCCTTTTCAACGTTGAGACTGGGGGTAATTGGTCAGTTACATGTTCTGGAACTCTGGGGAGTACACCTTTTAATATTTCAGTAGTAGGTTTTTGAAAGCTAGTGCTAGCTTCTTTCAGAGTGTCTAAAGTGTAGTTCACTTCTATTTCAGCTATGTTAGGGGGTGGTTATGTTCCTTAACATGTAACACAGTAGTTTATTTTGTTGTAGCCTTCCCATAACATGCATTTAAAAAATATTTGCTGCATTTCCAATTAATGTTGTCGCCTGTCTGTTTCTCCTGGGTGTAGACATGTCCCTTATAGCATAATAAAAATGTTACTTTCTGGGAAGTTATGAATTTGGCACCTTCAGACATTCTGATGTTTCATATGCCATGAGAAATGAATATAAAAATATTAAATGTATTGTAATTGTTTAAATTTTAATACAAGCTTTTATATACAACATTATGCTTACATGTTTGAATATGTGGTACTTTTTTTTACGCTGAGGTGTTTCTGTTGGTGATTGCCTTTAGTGTTCCTTTTGATTTCCTGCAAAAGAAAAATGTAAATTTTAATAAATGTGTTTAAAAGAATTTATTTCATTTTGGGGGTTGTGTGGTTAGTGGGAAATTTTGGTTGGGAATTTTACTTCTTTTAATAGTTTATTTGAGATTTATACTTACTTTTTTGGCAAGGTGATTTTTGGATGATGTATGAAGGTAGTTGAGTATGTGTTGAAGTTTCTGTAGAGGAGATATAATTAAAAATAAATATACATTAATTATTTGTTATTATAAAAAGTGCTTTTGGATGCAGTTGTGACATTAAATAGATATTTTACTTACTGTTTAAAGTTGTATTCAGAGCTTTCAATGATGAAGTCCAGTGTTGCAGAAGCAATTCGGCCGAGATTACCCGTATTTTTGGTTTTGTTGTTGGAGCATACAATAATGTAAAATTTTCTTTCGTGTATATAGTGTTTTTTTAATTGTGCTTTCAATCTTATTGGGTTATTTTAGTTGTAGGTATTTTCCATTGGTTGTTACTAATGTTTTCAATTAATTTGGCAGTTTTTTTCCTTATATGGGAAACGCAAATTAATGTTCAGTTGAACTTTTTTTATTCTTACTGTATTTAAAAGTGTAATTATGACTTATTTGCATTTTATTTTGCATTGCATGTATATTAAAAAATATTTTTTTTATGTATATACAAGTCGATTCCGATTCGGGAACCGAATCTGTACGACGATTCGGAATCGTAGCCGTTTCCGTACGAATCGTACTAATCCATCCGAATCACGTAGTACGACTCGGATTCCCGAAATACGTCCGAATCTGTGCGAACCGTACGAAAAACGATTGAAAATCCGTACTCGCGGTGTACCGTACGAATCGTAAACATGCTGTACGACCCGACAAGTACGATCCGGACCAGGAACCGAGAACGTGATTCGTACAGAAAACGCGTATTAGCTATTCGTACGGAGATACACACATTCACATATGCATCGTACCCCTGCATACATGGGGGTATGTACCGTACCCCTATGCACCGTACTCATACGCACCGTACACACATGCTCCGTACCACAATGCTACGTTTCCCTACGCACCGTACACCCATGCACCGTACCCCTATACGCCGTACCCCTACGCAAAGTACCCCAATACACCGTACCCCTGTAATAATGGGGTGTATGCACCGTACCCGGGGGGGTCCGTTTCGTTCGCGGTTCGAGGCGAAATCAGCTTTTACGGATGTTTTCAGCTCCCGTAAAAAAAGAGTCGTATGGAGTGTTGAAGAGACGAATCGTACTTGCTGGGTTGGGATATGCTGCTTCAATCTGTACGGACGTCGCGTACTGCGTGTTCTGAGTATGATTCGTACATATTATTGAGTCATACGGTCTTCTGTACGATTCGTACGGGGAACTGTATTGGGTACGGATCGTACTTCACCGTACGTACGGGGACGTACGGGGACGTTAAAGGTGTACGATTTGTTCGGGAAAGACGCTCCGTACGGCTATTCGTTGGGGATTTTACCGAATCAGAATCGCCCCATAGTGTTTGTAAGTATAATACATTTGGTGAGTTTAAATATATTAAAGTTATTTTATTGAATTATAAGGTATGTAATGTAAAATGTAATTATTTAATATGTTGTGTGTGTTTGTGGTATTGTTTATATTATTTTTGTTATATATTGTGTTATGAAAAATATTTTTAAGGTGTCGATATTTTTATGGGGGCAATAATAGTTGTTCTATGTTTTTGGTATCAATATTTGTGTCATTTTGCATGTTTATTTAATGTTTTCGATATTAGTCATGGCGATTTTGTTTGATCGATATTAGTGATATTGATGATAATGTTTGTCGACAATTTTGTGTCGATATTTGTGTATTTTTTCAAATAAGTATAGAATATCAATATTTATGTTATCGATATTTGTGTGTCTGTCATTTTGTAGATCGATATTTTGAGTGTCGATGTTATGTCAGTGATCCTCCGTTAGGAACCAAAAGGGTCCTGTCATCTCTAACACATAAGACACTACAGTACAGAAGATGGAGACATTTTTGGTTCTGGTTCACACCATTGTGGGTACTGCCTCTATTCATAAAATTTGCTTATTGGGCATCCACTAATGTCTATCTGGAAGACTGCCCTAACCCCAAGTTGGTCTGTCAAAATCATGAAAAATACTAGGTTCTCACACCAAAACGCATGGCTCTGGTGGCTTACTACAGTTCGTTCATTCAGTCCTCTGTGTGAATTCTAAGACAATTTCCACTTCATAGAATCTCATGGAAATGCTAAACTCAACCCTTTGCAACTGGTAGCTACATATTTCTACCTTATTTGGCCCTTCAACACATGCACATGGAAAACACAGGTGCCTGACTAAAGACCAAGGAGGCAGCTGTGTTACATCAACTTAGCACATGGCTCAATGGCAAGTTTATGGCACGGCCTGTAGTAAAAAGTCCAGCAGCAGTCTGTGTTTTCTTGCCATTTGCCTTCAGCATACAGTGGTGTTAAAAGCTGACAGGGTGTATGCGACTGTGACTCAGTGTTAATTAATAACAGTCCTTTGTGTTTTGAACTTTTTTTATAGGAAGCACTGCAGATGAGCTAATGTAATTAGGTTGTCAGTAAACATGCAGAGGGTGGATTATACACAGTTATTTGGCTACGACAGCTGAACAAGCTAATAAGAAGAAACAATGCCGTAAAAGGTTTCGAAAGTACTTGGAACTTATAAAAGGCTGCAGTTTAGAACTTCATAAAGAAGGTGCCTATTTATTTACTGTTTGGAATCAGGAGGGCATCATATCTTTAACCATGCTATGTCCAGGGCCGTAGTGGGAACCCAAAGTAGCCCAGGCAAATGTTGTCAGATCAGCCACCTTATGTTGCGTAGCGAGTGAGCACAGCGAGCGAACCTGATCATTACAAGGGAGAGCTTGGGGGGAAACATTTGAGGAAAAATTGAAACAAATGGTGCATTCTCCAACACATTTGACACTGTACATTATATTGTATTAAAGCATAGGAAATGATGACCATACAATGCATCAGGATACGACAACCTTTGTTGGAGTTCTTCAATGATTCTCTCCCTATCACCCTCCAATAGTGCCCCTCATCTCTCCGTAGCCCCTTTCTCACATGTATTTAATTTGTTTTATAGAGCCTCTCATAGACGTTTTGGGTGCTGGAGCACTTTAATCACTTACACTTAGAGGCAATGAATAATAAGTGTGTAAATCAGTGTATCGAAAAGGTTACATTAGACAAAGGGGACTGTGAGGTGTAGGCACTTTTGAATATTCTTGGTCTGGAGAAGCACAAACTCTGGATTCAAAACCTTACCCAGTGGTTAGGGTTTGCTTTACTAATAGGAATTTATTTCTACCCAAACAAACCTTTTTTAGAAACATTAGGATAATGAAAGACTGGAAAAATCATCACTTTCTAACCTGTGCCATGCAGTTTTCATGCATCTCTTTAATGGCAGTTTATAGCTCACTGTGCTAGATTACGATTGTAACTTATGAATTGCACAGTAACAAAAGTATCCCGGTTACAAAAGCAGTAACCCACTGAGCTATGCACATAAAAAAACTGTTTGGTTGATCTGCATGGTACACATTCTTTGCAGCAGGCATATTAACCCCTTCGCTGTGGGGCAAATTCCCCCGCGGTGCGAGAGGGGGTGGGGCTGGGCATGGCGCTGCCATACTGAGGACCGCTCCCAGCCATCATGAGTCACAGTAGGCATGTGCTCATGACGGCCGGGAGCCGTCCGAACTCCGCCCACTGATTAATTATCCCGCACAGGCAGGGAATTAACCGCGCGTGGGCGGAGCGGCAACGTTCCGACGACTCCCCGATGTCATGAGCACATGACTACCGTGACTCATGATGGCCAGTAGCCTTCATGAGCACAAAAGGTGTTAACCCTCTGTGCTTCCTTAGATGAGTCAAAACTGACACTAGACAAAACTCTCTCCAGCAATAAGATTAATCATCAGAGATATGTTTACACTTTTATTGTTGCTGAAAACTGCTGAATATGCAATGAACTCTGCAGGGGGTGCTTTTAAAACAATAGCATATTTCAAAACTCAGGGAGCCTGGAAATGAAAGTGGGTGCTAATAGGATTTTTTGCTCACTTGCTGATTTTGTAACTGGGGCCGATTTTGCAGCACTGCTCCAAACGTGACCCCAATAATAAAACCGGCCCTCTAGCCTTCCAGCCTCCTGGGGAAATGTCTGATGCCCAGTATGCTCAGTGCAGTCTTGGTCTTGCATCCCCGTGGGGGGAGGTCAAGAGGAAGATTAGAGAATGTATGAACAAGCTGCGGCTTGTTTAATAGAGCATCTTATTGAAAAATATATTGCAGTTGTAAAATAACAGAATTTTTATTGCAAACTTCAAGGTCCCAAAGATGCTTGTTGATGTTTCTGTAGCAGGGTTAAGAATCCTGCAAAGTGTGAGACAGAAGAGTTAGAGGCTTGATTCTAAGGGTATGTTCACTAGTGCAAAGAAATATTTCAAGAAGGTCTCCAGATGAGCATAAATCTTAGGAGCTGATTTAGAAATTGGCAAAGAGGGTGCTCCATTTCAACAGGGTCAGAGTATCCTCCACCCAACCATTTCAGATGCCAACGATGAAGCCTACTCCTGCTCTGTCCTCCACAGACTCCTCCCACATCCTGAGTAAAATTATGTAAAGGTTTGACAGGTGGTTGATGGTCCCATCCATTAAACTTTTACAACATCTACAGAAAACACTGTGACAGCGGTTCCTGCCAATTTAAGAGATGTCCTCGAGGTCAGCTGACACCTCTAGATATGAGAGAGGAGATGCCCACCAGGGCAAATGAGTAATTTACTCTGTCGACCTGCCGGACATTATTTCGCCCTCCCAACTCTAAATCAGACCAGGGCCGGACTGGGAACCACAACCGGCCCTGGCAAAGTGCTCGGCCGCCCCCCCCCCTCGCCACTCGGGGGGTTGGAGGTGCCGCCGAGCTCTTTGCCGGGGCCGCTTTTTGGCCGATTTTGGTACAGGGCAAAACCGGCCCCCACCCGTGTGGCGCACCGGGGGATTGCCCGGTGCCCGCTATGGCCAGTCCGGTTCTGAATCAGGCCGTTTTTAAGAACAGATTATAACCATTCTTATTTTACAGGACCTTTTTTGATAGAACACTCTTTCACCCATATTTAATGTCTCCTGGCGCTACAGACGAAAGTGAAAGAGAAAGGAATAAGCACACAGTTATTGCAGGTATACTTTTCCCAGTTAAAAGGCATGTTTTTTTACTGTTTATGAAGCTGTAGCTAGTCCGGAGTTGCTTTTAGCGTGGCTGGGAGTGGATATTCCACCCTCAATCTTGTACACAAAATGACTGGCCACCAAATTGGGAATTTTCAGCAGCACTTTATCATCTGATCGATTAGTGTGGGATGGTGAGTATTCCTCGGATTACCATCAGGAACATAAGTGTACATGGGCGTCCGCAGAAATGTTTCCAGAGGGGGCAAAATGTTAACGTCTTCACCATCCTCTGACATTATGAGTGCCAGGTGGGGCACAAGAAACACTGGGGCGCAAAACTGGGATAGACTCAATTAAATGCCAGGAATCCTGGACATGTGACTAACCCTCCCACAGGCCAACAAACACCACCTATAGGGAAAACGCTAAACATTCTGACAAGGTGCTTTATATCTGTCTGCTAGGTGTGCAAACTTCCGGGTCCTCGATCCAACACCAATTAAGGCTGTCTTCAGCACGATTCGATTTTCATTAGAATACTTTAAAACAGCCTATGATTAAAGCACCAGATTAAATATTCTGTATGCACAGTGTATGTTAGGGAATATTTGTAGCACACATATTTACCAATATTGGCTTCTTGGTGCTAGAATTCATGATAACTTTTATCCAAAGTTAAAGCACAACGTCAAAGTTAGTAATAAATAATGCAGCAATCACACACGCTAGTTATTCGCCAATGGGTGCTCCCTTTACTAGAATTTCCCGGGCAGTGCTAAATTTTACACACATTCAATTCATTTATACAAAATAAAATATATAGGTCCAAATGTTAGCTATATTTTTTAAAAGAAACTTAGAGTCCCTCTACATGTAGTCAATGTCAAACTGACAACGTGCCCACGTTTAGGGATACAATAATGGCCAGCTCCCTTATGCGGAAGCCCGGCACCGTAAATGTGTGGCACATGTGGCGCCCACAGCAGCGGCACATCACAGGTCCAGGGATGCTGAGTCTTGCACAGTGGTCGAAGTGGGGGAAAAAAGTAGGGGAACAGTGGGCGGAGAATCAAAGGGCGGGAATAACCCAAGGATTGGATCTGTGGGTGGAGCCAGAGGTGTGGCCAGAATGCGAAGACATCCCAATTTTTAGTATTTGTTTGGCATTTCACTGCCCAGTTTAATCAACCAATGGATACACATGATTATTTAAGGTTACAATGAGTTATTGACATTAAAATATATTCACAAAGTGGGATATGCTTCTAATCACAGAATGTACCAAATACAATAAAATGTGAAACACAAGCCATTTGTCTCCGAGCCAAGGAGTTTCTGTCATCAGCACTACTCCCTTTTTCCACAACAGCAGTTCAAACATGAATGGCAAAATATCCTAGTTTGCAAATGTTTTCTCTAAAATTATGGCTCTGCCATATTTGCCTCATAATGCAAGATCTGCTGCATGATCTGACCATTTAAACGAATAAATTGTTTGTAGCTCAAACATATCAAAAGATAATTAACATGTGACTTGTGTTGCGGCAGAGTGGATGGCCTATTGTAAAGGTTGACTGGTCACCTTTCTCACTGCTGAGTTTGTATGTTACACTAGTACTAATAAGGCAAAATCTTTCCAGAGACTGTTACCATGTGTACACACGTCAAAATAATAAAATATCTGAAAATATATACTGCATTACGCTGCAGCCTTTTTTTAATGCATAATTTAGTCAACACTACAGCGTAATGTTGTCATCCTTTGCTGCATAATTAATTCCAGTGGCCCCACAGCAGGCAGCACATGTTAAAAGTGCTTGTGAATGAAGCCGGGTGACTGTAAGTTTGCGAACTTAGTTCGGTGTGCGTGCAAATCCTGCATTGCCAATCACTGGTGAGTTGCAGCTACTACTGCTGAAACAAGGCCAATGGAGGTACCTATGGGTGAGGCAGACTGGCCTCAAGGGCAGGGCCAGCCATAGCACTGGTGGTGTCCTGTGCATTAATGTTTGTTAGTGCCCCTCAATGACCACCTCTGCCATGGATTTCCTTACTAACACCCTTTAACTGTGCCCCCCAAGTTTCCATACCCACTCTCTCTCAGATGCATTTAATTTGATTTACAGCACCACTCATACCATTGTAGGGTGTCAGAGCACTTTACATCACACACATTACACAGAGACAATCAATATGTGTGTAAATCACTGTATAGAAAATGTTACATAAGACTAAGGACTACAAGGTGTAGGAGTCACATGACAACCATACTAGTAGCCCGTATAGTTTTATAGTGATTGGTCTGGAGAAACACAATACCCGGAATTTAAAACATAATACCATGGTTGGGGGTTCTCCTTAATAATCAGAATTGATTTCTGTCCAAAAGAACACTTTTTGGGACATTAGGATAATCAAAGACTGTGCACTTTGTGATCTGCATGGCACACGTTCTTCACAGCCGGTACATTAACCCTCTGAGCTACCTTTCCATGAGTCAAAACTTCCACTAGACAAAATTCTGATCTCTCTCTAGGAAGAACATTAATCACCAGAGTCATCATGACATTTTTATTGTTGCCGAAAATTGCTGGAGGCCAGGAAGGAGGCAGCAAGCGTTTTTAAAACCATAATATACTTGCAAACGTGATGCCTCCACCAAAAGTCAGCACCCGGTGCGGTCACACTGGTTGCACTGCCCTAGAGCTGGCCCTTCTCAAGGGTCCTGTGACCTCAGTGACTGTTGTTCTAGTGTGTGCTGCTTCATAGGCCTGCCGGCAAGACTGGAGGTGAACTTCAGTATGGATAGTGGTGGACAAGACTTGAAGGTTAACCTACACTTGTCATGCTAGGGTCCACCTGCTGGTGCGAAGACACCAGGACTTCTAAGGTGTTGCGAAGCCTTCTAAGGTTCAGCATGTGATTGTGCTCTCGCAGGAGAGTGGTCTGGTGGACTGGTTATTAAGGCTGAACCTGGTTCCCAGTTCCAAATTCAGCAGCTTTGACCATAGTGCCACATCCTCTCCCCCACTGAACACCGTACTGCCCCACTGAGAAAAACTCCCACTGTCTTCAACTACAACCTAATTGTTGCCCGCTATAAACACTTGGATGCGGCTCAATTTAAATTACGCACTAGACGAGCAATATGTGGCCTACAAAAAAAAAAAAGTAACAACATCCTGGAAAAAGCAAACATTTATAGGGAATGCAAAATTTAGCAAACCATGGGAAATGTAAGCAGAAACAACATGGTTACCTTAATGCTTTTGCACTCACTATTCAGAAATCAGTGAGTGCTTTTGCCTGAAAAGTTAAGGACACGACTACAGGGCCCTGAATGGACCCATTTCAATGGCCATTGCTTATATCCTTACAAAACGTAAGCAGTAGGGTAAAAAGACCACATCCCTGGACGCAGAGCCACAGCACACATTTTGTTTTCCAACCCACACATTGCAGTACCTCCATGATTGGTGCACTAGTTCCAAGTCCAGGGAAAACAAAGACAAGAAAACAAAAATAGCGCTTCACTGGCAAACTCTGTAAAAGTGGCGCTAATGTGTTTCAGTGTGAATAAAGTCAGTTTGGCCAGTTTGCTACCACTCTGTCTTACTTTATTTAGTTATTTATCTATTTTTCATACTTTTAGCCTTTTATTCCTAATACTGCACTTTGGAATTAAAATGTCAGAAAAATATGACATTTCCAGCAACAGTGTCTTTCTTTTTTGGATCCATTTCACAGGGAAGCAAATAAAAGAAAGGAGAGGAAAGAGAGTGAGAACCCTGTCTTGAAGTCACTGTTTTCATGGGCG
Source organism: Lissotriton helveticus (assembly GCF_964261635.1). Classification (NCBI taxonomy): domain Eukaryota; kingdom Metazoa; phylum Chordata; class Amphibia; order Caudata; family Salamandridae; genus Lissotriton; species Lissotriton helveticus. Next base: position 796,499,942 of record NC_136072.1, read on the forward strand.
TCCGCAGGGGGGGCAAGGAGGGTCACTCCAGGGGGGGGCAAGCGCCCCTCCTTGCCCCCCCCTGCGGACGCCCATGTAAGTGTATGTTTATAAAATATTTTGGGAATTATATAGAAAGCATTAGGTGAACATGAACAGGGAGCCAGTGCCAAGACCAATGCTTCTATGAACTCCTTAGACATTCCCTTAAAGGCTTAATATATATATATATATATATATATATATATATATATATATATATATATATATATATATATATATATATATATATATATATATATATATATACACATACATATATATATATATATGCATTCCTGTTTCCTCCGTAGAGAAGTTTGCTCTTGCACTCCGGAATCGTTTTTCCAACACAGTAATTACTCCCAATTCGGTGGTTTTAAGTTTATTTGATCATTACAGCTCAGCCAGCAGCAACTCTACGCGTTTCAGTCTTAACCAAGACCTTGCTCACGAGACTAACATAACCTGAACCCGGGCTAAAGGAGAAAAGATATATATATATATATATACATATATACATATATATATATATATTACCTACTGGCGGTCGCCAGTAGGTATATATAGTTAGGATTTTTTCTCTATGGGATTTTTGAAAATTCTATGTCTAATAACTTTGGCGTTTGTGGACGGAATTGGCTGAAATTTTCAGGAAAATGGCACATTTTGTTTCTGAGCAGCCCCTGAAAATTGGGGGGGGGGGTTCGTCCAGGGGGGGTCGAGAAAAAAAGGGGGTCCCAAAACGTGTTTTTAACATTGAGTTTTCCATAGGGCGGTTGGCCTCACTTTTAGCCCGAACTGCTGAATGGATTTGCACGAAACTTGGCAAAATTGTAGGGACTGGTAGCCCGATGTGCCTTTTGTAGGTCTCAATATATGTGCTCCAGTGGATTTTGAGAAATTAATGTTTAAAAAAAGATATATATCTGTAACAGCGGACCGGGCAGCGCTCCGGTTCGCGTACTTTTCGCGCAACGGAGCTTTGTGAAGCGAAGCTGATTGGTTCTCCGGCGTCTGTAAACATTCCAAACAGTCCGTAGCGGCCGCCATCTTGTCTCTCGGTAGGATCGAGAGACAAGAGGAGGCCAAAGCGAAGGGGCAAATGACCATAAGGGGGCATAGTAGATTCTCGCTGACCCCCTAGGTTTGATGTGGAGGTTTTAAAAGGGCCCCGCGGGGCACAAAAAAAATAATAATAATAATCGAACGGCTGAATGGATTTGCACGAAACTTGGCAAAATTGTAGGGACTGGTAGCCCGATGTGCCTTTGCTAGGTCTCAATATATGTGCTCCAGTGGATTTTGAGAAATTAACGTTCAAAAAAAGATATATATCTGTAACGGCGCTCCGCTTCGCGTACTTTTCGCGTTACGGAGCTTTGCGAAGCTGATTGGTTCTTCGGCGTCTGTAAACATTCCAAACAGTCCGTAGCGGCCGCCATCTTGTCTCTCGGTAGGATCGAGAGACAAGAGGAGGCCAAAGCGAAGGGGCAAATGACCATAAGGGGGCATAGTAGATCCTCCCTGACCCCCTAGGTTTGATGTGGAGGCTTTAAAAGGGTCTCGCAGGGCAAAAAAAAAATATATCGTTTTTTTAGTTTTTTTGCGTGGAGTGCGCCCGGTTCGCGAACCGGGAAGCGCCCCAGGGAGCGTACTTTCTTGAAAATTAGTGAAAAAAGTTAGAGTAAAATAATAATTGTGAGTGATCAGATGTAGGGTAGCTCTGAGAAGAGCTTTTGGGTTTATGGTACATTTAGGTACTTATAAGTAGGTACCAATGCACATTCTTAAACTCAGAATGAAAATTCTGTTGCCCTCATCTGAGAAGTGAACTCCATCTCCTCTGTAGATATCTTGCATGTAGTAACGCAAGTTATTGTTGTACAGGGAGCCCATTCCATGGTCTCTCATGTAAGCTGAAACAGATTTGTTTACATGCTTCCTCGATTTCTCAATTTGTGGACAAAATTGGTTCGACCACCTCCATTTTTGTCTTTGGCATATATTTGAATATACCAAGGCAGTCTGAGGAAAAAGTGCCATCAATTGCTCAAAGGTGTCCTTTAAAAGCATTTCCAGACCTACCCCAGTCAAAGTGCCCAAATCATTACCTCCACAGTGCACAATTAACAGGTCAGGTTTTGGCAAATGCATAAAGATTTTCACCAATGGTATCAATTGGTGACATTTTAATCCTCTGTGGCCAAACCACTTAATTTCCACATCTTGTAAATTGAGGTTAGGTAAATTCCTGTTTTCAGCGTACCTCTGAGCCCAATAGATGTAACTATGTCCAACAATCCAGACAGAAAACATGGCGAGAGAAGGTTCTCCTGCAGTCAGATGAAGTGTGGCAATGAAATGGCAGTTGAAAAAATGAGAATGTAAAATGAAAAAAACTGAGGAGTTTCTGTGTTAATGAAGCAGTAAGAGTGATTGGTGGATTTTGATTGCTGAAAACAGAAAGTTAGGGTGCATGGATGAGTTCGTTGAAAGATGTATTTTGAGTGGCGAAGAAAAAATCATTAAATGAAAGATTGCACTGGATATGCAGGTGCACTGAGAGTTCAGAGTTCAATTGCAACATTGTTGTGTGAACTTGGAAACACCAGAGGTCTTGCAAGAGGTGGTTGCTATGCAGAAAAAGCAGAGAGGGGGCAGAGGGGGGAAGGGTTTTGATTTGAAAAAAAGTGAGGGAAGAGTTTTGATTGGGTGACATGAGAGATATGTGTGAAGAATTACAGCATTTCTGTGCTTTTGATAGCTGCAGACTCTGGAGTGCATACCTTTTGCTCTGCTGAAGACAAATTGGTGTGTTTCTGAGACTGTTTTGAAACTCAAAGTATTTGCTAAGGTGAGAAAAGATTTCTTTAATTTAGATAGAAAATAGTGTGCTTTAAGGAGAAAATTATGAAGAAAGTTGTGTTTTTCAAATGTTGCTTTGTCTCAAGTGTTTTACAAATAGATTTTGTTTCTTTGAGAAATTGTAATTGGAGAAAATGTGAAGTATTAGTACTGACAGGGTTTTTATGTGCATAGGAGCTGTGGAGTGTTTTCAAATTATGACTTGTAAATCGTTTTTGAGAAAAAGCAATGGTTTTAATATTGATGACAAGGACATAATGGTGTCTGCTTCTTTATAAGGTAATTGAGAGTCTCTGATGTTATTTTTCCCATTTCAATGTAAGAAGTTTGTCTGTGGAGCAAATTGCTTGTAAATATGCTCCCACCTGTGCATGGCAAATTTAGATTTTGAATGTTTGCGTTACATAGGCATGTTAAAGGTGACTGAAACATGCTGCAAAGGCAATCAAAAAACGCTTTTATGTGTCTTAAGGACATTTTAAGTCATTTCCCCATGTGCAGTGTTTTCAAATTATGAGTTGAAAATCGTTTTTGAGGTAAAGGAATGTTTTCAAAATTTATGTGCGCCATATGCCCCCAAATTTCTTTTTCAGGGGTGCAGCAGGGTGTTCTTGAGACACCCCTGCACCCTCGGAAAAATTTGTAATTTGCGATGAGGTAATTGCTAATCGCAAATTGCACCTTCATTCCTATGGGCCTCCTGCTGCATGGAAATGAATGGGTAATTTGTAATTAGCAAATAGCTCATCGCAAACTAGGAATGGTAAAGAATCGCTATTTATTCCTTAAAGTTCGCTATTTAGGAAATGCAAAAAACTTTGATGATACATATGGCGGTTCATCTCTAACAAGATAAGAAGCATAGGGATAGATTTATGATGACTGGCGCATCACCAGGGATGTGTTAGTCATTCTGTGCCGCTGTTCCGTCACCTATGGTGTGCTGCATTTACAATGCGGCGCATCATGGGGCAAAAACAGCACAGATGCGTGACGTATCTGTGCCGTAAAGGTGGCGCATTGCTGGAGTTGTATCGCAAGTGTGATGAAGCTCCAGCAAGGCTCAGGGGTGCCCCTGTCGCAGGGTTTCTGTTCTCACACAGAACTGTGGACAGAGGATTGGAACCTCGGCGAATTAGGGTGCCCCAAAACTCACCTTAGTAATCAAAAACCCCTTAGCAAGCTAGGTACAGTGTCACATTGGATATAACAAACTCTCAATGTTTAGACAATCCAGAATATGAACTTATAGTACCTCAGGATACGTGGAACTCATGAACAGTCGGTCGTTATATATTTCTTAGAAACCAGAACATGGAGTTAAGAAGAACACATGTGTATTTGAAATGTTTATTTACTAATGCCGTCTTCTCAGGCGTAGTATCTTAGATAATACAAGTACACATATTATCAGTAGCAAAATTACCAGCATAGTTACTAGTACATAAAAAGCGAATGGTGACAGTATGTTAACATGCTGTAAATGAATAAGAGTTAGCAACACTTATAAGCAGCCGCGGGCCGTGGAGGGAGTTACGGTGGGGCAGGGAGGCGGGGAGGGGGAGGGGCAGGGTGGAGAGGGCTCCACCCTGCCCCTCCCCCTCCCCGCCTCCCTGCCCCACCGTAACTCCCTCCACGGCCCGCGGCTGCTTATATCTCACCCTCCCTAATACACATATTATATTATTTGCTAAGAAGGTCTCTTTGTGTTGGTTTAGGGCGTGCCCATACTTTAGTGTCTTAGATTTGAAGGAATCACATCAGCATACACCAGCTCTCTCTTCATGTGAACCGCATCAAGTGTTGTGTATGTGTGTTCGGCAAAGCAATATAAAACCCGCCTCATGCCCAGAATTGGCAGAAGCTGCACTTATGTTATGAGTATGAAGTCGTGGAGATCAGACCTCATAACAATTCTGTATCGTGTTGTTCTTGAAACTTCAGCACTCGCTGTACAGATATAGTTTAACAAGTAAAGCAGATAGTAGAGCAATAACATATTATTCTCATGTAAATCACGATGAACTATTAGGTTGAAAGCTAAAGCAACAACTAAGTGTCGTGTGCAGAAGTTGCAAAAAAGGAAAAATGGCGTTTAAACCGGTAATGAGCCCATGCTAACTTAACACGGTGTAAAGATATCCAGGATCTACATGACACCTCCCCATGATCCGGAAACGAACTGAATAAGATAATAGAAGTGCCATCTCATGAGAGCAGATTGCAACTTTATATGTGCACGGTCCGCAAGGTAAAACATTAAAAACTAGCAAAATTTAATGCTAAACAAAAATAAAACAGCCAACTACTTTATCGAGGCTTAAGCCAATTGGCAAGCTAAATAATAAAAACTTGACAAATAAGTCAATGAATTGTCAATGAAATGCTAGTACTCAGCATATCAAACATGAAAAAGGTCTATGACATAACTGTGTATGCAAAATAAGCTGCAACAGCCTCTAATAGGAAGTCACCGTCTTCATCCGAAAAGAGTTCAGCCATCCAATTTAAAAGCGGAAAAGAACATACGTGCTCTCCCAGCACCGGATCCTCTATCACCATCAGAGGACAGCTCGGTGGGTTTTCAAGAAAGCTCTGTTCCAAGAAAGACTGTGTTGCCGCCAGTAAATTCCAGGGACCAATTAGTCCATGCATCAATGCCACAGCCATAATCCTTTCGCCAGGACAAACCAACTCGTGAGTAATGATAGGAGTCATCAGCTGATTAAAGTCGACGTCAGGAGAAACCGGTCCGCAGAGACACAAATCAATGGCCCAATCGAAATCACAGGTCAGGCAGTGAAATACAGGCTGGACACAGGTGAAGTAGGAGAATCGAAAAGATAATCCATATGCCGTGCTTAATATCGCCAACGGCATTGTGCCATAATATTCAAGCATGCGATTGCGGAACAGCGTCAGCAGCTGCAGGGGGGGAGCTTGCACAGGAGGGACATCCATATTTAAAAATGTAAAAAAGCACAAGAGCGTCCGTTGGTAATGCAAGTAAAAATGGGAATCCACCAAGCACAGTGGAAAAAATAGAATGAAAGAAAGCAGGGATGACTCCAAAGATTTTCTCAAATGAAGTCACGAGACCACTGGTAACAACTTTAAAAAAGTGCGCCAGGCCCTTTGTGGAGGACGCGTTAAAGATAGTCCGAACCATGTCGCTGAAATGCAAAGGCGAATCAGTATTTAAAAGGGTCTGCACCTCTGTACGGGTGTTCGCTATGTGAAGCACGAAAGTTTCACGGGCCGAACTCAAGGCCACCTCTCTCTGAGACAAAAGAGCTCTTATTCTTGCCATGCCGTTGAAATGTGCTCCCAAGGTTAGTATTTGTGGCCAGATTGAAAACTCCCTATGTTCATGTGTGGGAGGAAATAGAAAATTTCTGCAGCAAATAACCCGTTCACTTACTGTTACGATAAAAGGAATACTTTTAATTAACCCAGAACAATCTTCATTATTGAGCATCAAATAACTACCATTTTCCAACAACTTGAACGTGGGGATGATAGCAGGAACTGGCGTGCCTTGCAACACGCAAGCCATATTTGGTCGGTGTTTGTTGCATGAACCGTGTAACTGTATGTGCCTACACATTAGTGAATGATCTGGCGTCTCAGTGCATTCCTCTCCATTCAGATAAACTTCTTGATCATCTTTGAAAATCTGTATGTGTATGGAAGCGACCAGACCTCATGAAGAAAACCACTACCTAAAGGTTCATAACGACCTATTGGTATATATTTCATACAATTTGAAAACTTATATAAAGCAAAAGGCAGCGTTATTAAACCGTGGATAAGGCACGTTGCCAAAGCAGCCAACCTTTTGGATTTATACTGGAAATGTTAAAGGAAGAATTACGGAGTAGGGCCTGTAAATCTTTAGTGGACAACCGAGTAAAATTACTCCAACCATCATATTCCTCTAACTCCGGGATAGTAGGGGTGTTTAATTTTTTAGAAGTAGCCAATCCAAAGCATTTGGTCTGGGAAATTGTTTCATTCACAAACAACATATGATTTGGGATGAGACATGCACGGTGCAAAGCCTCAGTGCCTTGTACCTGCCAGGTTCGTGAACCCCAAACTGATGTAGATCCTGGATATCTTTACACTGTGTTAAGTTAGCATGGGCTCATTACTGGTTTAAACGCCATTTTTCCTTTTTTGCAACTTCTGCACACGACACTTAGTTGTTGCTTTAGCTTTCAGCCTACCTGCGTCAAGATCTATGCCTGCTTCAAGCAGGCGCAGGGTTTTGATGCAGCTTTGTCCTATCTGATTGTAAATGCGGCACACCGTGGGTGGCAGAGCAGCGGTGCACGTTAACTGGTGCATCCGTGGGGATGTGCTAGTTAATATAAATCTGCCCCTTTACATTTAATTATGTGCAGGGGACACAGAGTCGGTGAGGTTTATCCAAGGTTAAGAAGAGATGAGTCCTGTTCAGTGAAAAATTGGAGATAGGCTTCACCTCCTCTGCTCCTCAGCATCGTTGGACATGGTTAAATAATAGCTGCAAAATGTTACTCTTGTTAAACAATTTTACTATTATAATCTCTGAGATTTGTCTCTTACTGTGCAACATCTCATTGTTGTTATCTTTCTTTAAAGATAAAGACAACATCAACATGAGCGACAATCAGCAATCAGTTGATTTCGACCTCATCATTGAACTCGTAATTGAAACATCAGTGGATGTTGATCCCTTGGATGATTTCAATCCTGAGGATGAAGAAGAACGTGATGAGGATGCAGATTTGTCAGAATTGTATGACATAGGATGGGAAGCTGACGTGCTTGAGCCTATGGAACTATAAACATTTATTTTATAAATTTATAAAAAATAAAAAGTAAATATGTAAACCGTTTAATTTAAAAATAAAGACACCTTCAAAAACAGGTTATGTGTAGTGTCTTCAATAAAATATTAAAATATGGTCATAAAATTAGATCAGATTCATATATAAAACAGCACAGGTAAAATGAATATAAATTCCATTTCTTTTCTGCTATTTCTGTATTCTAAATTTGCCATGTACAAAAAATTCTTCTATGTAAAAATGTTAAGTAGAGTGTTAAGTTTTTGATGACTGTTATTAATTTACTGTTGGGTAATAGTGGTTAATAACATTTTTTATTATATTTTACCACAGATTCAACTGCAGATTATTTCAAGATTTTAGGATGCCAAGCAAAGAAAGAGTGAGAAAGGCTGCAAAACGTCAAAGACAGCAGGTGAATGAAAAAAAGCAGCAGTCCTCTAACAAAAAGATTTGTCAAGTCACCAAGAAAGCACCGGGTAAGAGTACAAAAACATTCATAAGAAATATCTCTAGTAAAAAAAATATTACTACAGAAAATGTTTCAGTCCAGAAAAGGAGAAGCAATTCAAACGGTAAGGAAAGGCCAATGAGAAATGTTACTGCTAGAGTAAGAGATAGCTCTATGCATGAAAGTAGAAGGAAACAACAGTTTAGGGACATTCGTAAACGAATGTTCCGCAACAGGATAATTGGCAATTTGTTAAAAAATATTAAGAAAGGTCAACAGAAAGTGTTTTTTTATAAGAGAAAAAAAATAGTTGAGAAAGTTATTGATCAGGCATTTGAAATTAAACGTAAGTTATTTATTTTGACAATCAATAGAATTAGGAAGCTAAACAAGGCAATTTATGATTTCAAAAGAAATAGTAGATGGAAGAGAATAGTTAATCGTAGTAATTTTTGTGAAGTTTTTTCTGGAGAATGGATGCATAGTTCAAGCTCTGAGGCATTTTTTAATGAGGAGAGTTATTTCCAGGATAATGATTTGGTGCATGCAGTTGACACCAGTGGTCGAGCTTATGAAGTGAAAGATGGTTGTCCAGTTGAAAAAGAAAAACTTGTGACAACAGAGATAGAAGAGGTGTTAGGTAATGAGGTTTTAGGGAGACGTCCTAAGGGTCCTGTGTACACCTGGAAGTGTAGTAGTATTTGCAGTGTACGACAGGATTCCATCAATTTGCTTTGTGATTTTATACGGTCATTTAATAAGAAAAGTTTGAAGCAGAAAATGAAGTTGTTGCAAGAATTAGATCCTTGCAGAGTGAGAGAAGTGATAGGTTTGCATGGTCATTCACTGGCTTGTCTTTCCAGGAGAGTATGCCAGAGTGTTTTTCATCATTTCAGGATGCTAGCAGTGCATCATAATAAAGTGAGGAAATTAGTTAGAATGTTGTATTATGCTAAGAGTCCAGCAATTATGCTTAAACAATTATGCGCTGCTCTTTTGCATGGTTCTGAAATAGATGTGAAGAATATATGTGAAGAAATTGAGTTTTGTTACTTTGGAAGTAAAGAGGAGAATGTTGAAATTGACCAAGAAGAAGAGAGTAATGTGGAAGATAGTGTACAGGTTTCCAGTACAGATAATTTCCCGAGGGAAATTGCGACGTTTTAGGTGAAATCAAGTGAGAGGCCAAATTTCACTTGTGTGTGTTGTCGACGCACTTATTATAAGAATCAGACTAAGTTAGTGGATTTATATGGAAAAAGTGAAAGGGAAAATAATAGTGAATGGAAGGATTTTACAACATACTTGATGGTAGAAAATTGTTTTGATTTGGGATTGGATCAACGTGTGTGTACTTATTGTTGTAACAAATTAAATCAAAACCAGATGCCTGCTAGAGCAGTTCATAATAATCTGGAATTGGTTGAGATTCCTTCTGAATTGAAGGATTTAAATACTTATGAATCTATTTTGATTCAAAGTATCCATCCCTTTCAGGCTATTGTAAGAATGGAGCCAAAGACAGGGAAATTGCCTCCATCAGATTTACAGAGAGGATTAAAGGGAAGAGTTGTTTATTTGCCTCTAGATTTGAAGAAAAACATTAACACAATTGGAGTAGAAAAAGTAGAAGAGGAACCTCTTGTTATCTTAGTTAATGGGGTTCCGACAAAGAATAAGAAAATATGGCAAGATTTAGTAGATGTTAGGAAAGTCAAAAGGGCAACATTGTATTTGAAAAAATATAATAAATACTATAAAAATGTATATGTTGCAGAAGAGGAAGTAAGTGAGGAAGAGGATAGCGATTTGTGTGCTGGTCAAATTGAGAAAGTAGAACCCTGTACTAGTGAAGAAATATATGAACATTATAGTGTTCATCCTTTGCATTCCAAGGAAGTCATGGGGAATGCTATTGAGTTGTTTCAAATGAAACAAGCGAAAGGGAGTCCCATTAGTGTTTGGGAGGAAAGTTTGGAAGCTCGGTGTTTCCCACAGCTTTTTCCAACAGGTGAGGGAGGAAGATATGATGAGCGACCTCATCAAATTCCTGCTTCTGAATACCGGACTTTGCAATTGTATGCAGGAGATCCTAGGTTTCGACAATGCATTCCTTATTTGTTTCATCTCCTGTTTGAAAGCGATCTGTCTGGACTGTCATATGCAGTGAACCACATCTTGAAAAGTGGTATACACATGCAAAACATCTCGGCAAGTGACTTTATGGATAAAGTCAATGTCCAAGACAGTATTTTGGATTCTCACCTGATTAATCTCATGGCGTGTCAGCGTGGTACTAATGAGTACTGGTACCGTCGTCATGGTGATTTAAAATGTATGCTGAGGAACTTAGGAACTCCCACATGGTTCCTCACTTTGAGCTGTGCTGAGTATGGCTGGGAAGACTTACTTGAATTTCTACGAGAGGCAAATGCTAACGTAGAAAACATCGAATTCAAGACACCCGGAGAACTGTGCTCTTTGGATCCAGTCAATGTATGTAGGTACTTCAATCATAGATTTGAAGGTATGATGTCTTTCATCATGAATAAGAAGAATCCACCTCTTGGAGAGGTGTTGGATTTCTTCTGGAGGAAGGAGTACCAAGCAAGAGGTGCTCCTCATATACATATGTTGCTGTGGATCAAGGATGCACCTAAATTTGGAACGGATGCAGAAGACTCAGTGATGAGTTTCATAGAACAGTATTCTACGTGTGCTGTTCCAAACGCAAAGGAGAAAAAAAGCCTAAGAGAAAAAGTTCTACGTTTCCAAAGCCATCGATGTGGAAAGTACTGTCGTCGTAAATTCCGGAACAAAGACAAGTTCTACACCAAATGTCGTTTCGGCTTTCCACGACCGGTGATTTCTAAAGGAAGAGTGAACAGTTTGATGTCTTCGCTGCGACATAATGTGATGAAGAAATCACCTAAAAACACATACAATTTGAAGAGGAACGAAGAGTCTAAGTACATCAACGACTACAACCCGGTGATTTTGTCCATGTGGAATGCTAACATGGATATACAGTTTGTGGCTGATAACTGTATGGCTGTGGCTCGGTATGTGACATCTTACATCACCAAAAAAGAGAAGACAGAATTGAAGGATATGTGGGAGGACATTTCCCATGAAAAGAGCCTCAGCAAGAAGTTGTACAGTTTCAGTCTGAAGATGTTGTCGCATCGAGAAATCGGAGCTTACGAATGTTCTGACCGGTTGTCTTCAGCAAGTCTCTATGCCAAGTCCAGGAGTATCGTTTGGGCGAGTGTTGGTCTTGCTGCAACGCGTAATCGAGTTCTGAAACCTGTGCGGGAAATTGAGTATTTGGCGGAAAAGGAGCCAAACAGTACCGACATTTTGAAGAGCAACATGTTGGATACATATTATCCAAATCAAAGCAGTCACCTCGAGAATGTTTGTCTGTATGAGGTTCTGCAAAATTACATATTCAAGAGGAACATCAAAGAAGATACTGAGAAAGGAGTGTATGCTGTAATAGGAAGTGAGGGATGTCTGGTCAAGCAAAGAAAATGCCACTTGATAAACCATCGAAAATTGAGTGGCGAATCTCCTGAAAAAAAGGAGTTTTTCTATTTAGCACTTTTGCAACTTTTTAAGCCTTGGCGTGCAGAAGAGGAACTGCTTGGAGATTTCCTTTGTTACGAAGACTCATTCAATGCTGCCAAGGAGACCATAGAATGTCCTGCTTTTCCCAAATATGTAGAAATGTTGAATGTGGAAATTGAGCAGGAAGCAACGATTGCAGCCGAGATTGCCAGAGACAGTTCTCAGGACAGTCAGAGTTCTGCTTCATTGAGTCAGGATCCACTAGGAGGACCTCTTATCGAAAATGAAGCTGCCACTGCTATGAATGAAGTGGAAAGAGCCATGGCACATGCTCAGGAGGATGCGGTTAACTTAGAAGAGTTGGAAAGACAACTCAACGTTGAGCAGAGGAAAATATATGACGAACTTACCATGCAAATTGATCATGGATTAAGTCATGACAAGAAAGAGTGCTCATGTACGTCGTTGAAGCCTGTCCGACTGTACGTGAGTGGAGAAGCGGGAACTGGAAAAAGTTTCCTTATTAAAGCAATTTCATGTTATTTGCAGGAAAGGACAGAGTCATCGCTGTCTTGTGTTGTCACCGCTCCAACTGGACTGGCAGCACATAACATTAAAGGGATTACTTTACATCGTTTACTGATGCTGCCAGTGGAGCATGACAACAAATTAGAATATCACAAGCTATCTGGAGATGCTTGTTTTGAAGTTTCAAGAGTCTTGAGGAAAATGAAACTTCTTATCATTGACGAAGTAAGCATGGTTTCCAATGTCATGCTTGCCTTTGTGCATTTGAGAATGCAAGAAGTTCTCAAAACAGAGTATGATGTGTTATTTGGTGGCAAACACATCATTGTTTTCGGAGATCTTCTGCAGCTGACACCAGTGAAAGGGCAACCTGTGTTCAAAATGCTCACGCATGAAGATACCAGGAAGTGCTTAGGGAGCATTGGCAACGTCAATATATGGTTAAACTTCAATTATGCTGAACTGCATGAAAATATGCGTCAGGCAAAGGATGAAGTTTACAAGACTATTCTACAAGATGTTAGAATTGGAAAAGTGACCGAGCATGGGAAAGAAGCTTTACATGCACGATTACTGACAAATTTATATCCAGACGAAGATGTTGTGCCTGAGAATATTTTTCAGAAAGTTACTGAGAAAAAATCTGGAATATGTTTGATGCCAACTCTTGCAGAATGTGCCAAATTCAACAACAAAATGTTGCATTTAGAAAAGCAAGAGATTGTGAAACTGGAAGCTATTGACAGAGTAGAGCATATGGGATCAACAATTATTTTGTCTGAGAATCTGAAAACAAAATTGGATTCATTAGAGAAGAGTATATCTAAAACTGCGGGTTTTGAAAAGACTCTGAATGTGTGCTTGAACTGCCGTATAATTTTAAGAAGGAATTTACATGTTGAAAGAGGTCTGGTAAATGGATCAATGGGTAATGTTGTTGATTTTGTGAAATACAGAAATAGAGATGGAATTGAATTTTTAAAAATTAAATTTGATGGCATTGAGGAAGTACAGCTAATTGCTCGTTGTTCTGCTAGATTTTTGCTTGTAAAAGACTTATATGTTCGTCGTAAGCAGTTTCCTGTTTGCTTGGCATATGCGGTGACAATCCATAAATCGCAAGGTTTAAGTGTAGACTGTGCATTGGTGAATATTGGCAGTTCTGTGTTCAAGGAGGGTATGGCATATGTGGCATTGTCACGAGTTAGAACTTTATCGGGATTGCACTTGATTGAGTGTGATGTCACAAACATTTGTGCGGATCTAGATTGTGTTAAGGAATACAATAGGTTAAGAAGAGAGTATGCGCCACATTTGCCTCAGTATCCTTTGTTTGAGAAACGTGTGGTAGGCCGGAAACGAAGAAATGTGACCAATACTGGGGAGGTTGTAGCAAAAAGACGAAAAGTCGATGAACCTGAAATTATAAGCAGAAACAAAAAGGATTCTGTTGAAGATGTTGTTGGTTTTCAATTTGAAAACAGTTCTGGTGTCAACTGCTATGCTAATGTAGTGGTTAATGTTTTGTTTTCTCTAGAAAATGTAAAAGAAGAGATTGTGGTCAATTCTGATCAAAGATTTTGCAGTTTGTTAAATTCTGTGTTAGAGAAATGTAGCACTGATAGAACAAACATAGAAAGTGTGTCTGAAATTCGAAATCTGTTAGACAGATGTTCAGGCCAAACACAATTCTCTCAAAATAGTCAGCAAGATTGTCAGGAGTTTTTAATGTATATGCTTGATGTATTGCATGATGAAGGTGTAGATGTAGATCACCTGTTTGGGCTTTCTTATCAATGGCAGCATGACTGCGAGAACTGTAGGGTATCAAGTACTACTAGTGTAGACTCAGAAAGATTTATATATTTAACTTTGCCAGACAGTAAATCAGTCTCTTTTAATAAGCTAGTAAAAGCAGCTGATCACAACATGGAGTGTAGCCAATGTAAATCTGAAATGATGTCCACATTATTTATACAAACATATGGCCAGTATGTCATTTTAATGTTCCAACGATGTAGGCCTGATGGAACAAAATGGACAACTTTAATTAAAAATTTTGTGGCTTCACAGTTGTCAATATCAGGAAGGACTTTTGTAACTGTAGCAATTATATATCATGATGGTCCTTCAATAACATCAGGACATTATACAGCTTATTTAAAGTGTAGAAATGGCTGGTCATTCTGCAATGATTCTGTTTTAATTTTCAAAAAAAAATTGCCGTATGACCTTAAAAACTCTTACCTGGTGTTTTTAAAACCAAAATTTTAGGGAAAGAATCTCGGGATGTGCTCTGAGGAATTTCAAGAAGTTCTAATGGCTCCTACACGATTTGGCCTTGAGGATAAGTGTAGTACAGAGACATAACTTCTTACCATAACACTGGACGTCATGGAGAAATACGTGCACTTTGAATGAGTTCAGAAAAACTGTTTCTTTTTATAAGCTAATTGAAGCAGCCAATCAAAACATGGAGTAGAGGGAATGTAAGTCTGCAATGCTGTCTACTGTTTTACATTGCTTTGTCATTAAAAGTGATGTAGAGAATTAAATAATTGTACTAGTCATAAAGGTAGTGTAAGTCTGCTTCATAGTAAGCAGTATCAGTGTGATAGGAAATGTAGAACATGATTGAGCAAGAAGGGGAAGATATTACTAGTCCAGGATTGTGAAAATGATCTTCAACATTTTAATTGTGAAAGTTGCGGAAATACAACATGACGGGATTGGCTTAAAAGAATTCTAAGAGTTATAAATGGCTCAGACACGATTTGGCCTTGTGGAAACGTGTGGTAGAGAGCGAGAAGTCATTTATTGTATGTAACATGTTTTTGAAAACGATGGAGGTTTTCTTTCAGAAAGTGGCGGGTTGAAAGTAATAACAGCACAACAGAGTGTGAGCTGTTCATAGGACATCCTTGGCCGTCATGGAAAGTAAGTTAACTTTAAGGAGTTCTGAATTCTGATTTGTTATGTTGTATGGGTTTTTTAAACACAATCATTTTGATTGTGTTTTTTTTCCCCCGCTGTTATATGATGAATACCTTCAAGTCACTGTTTTAGTGAAATTTGATACATTCTGAGAACAGCAAAAATAAACCATTTAACATGTATAATTAATTCTGTTCTGTTTGCATTTATGATGTACATGTAGAACTGTGTAGGAGGCATGGAGAAGGTGAGGCTTCTGTAAGTGTCAAAGTTGTTGCATACAGTGCTCATATTCTACGTAGTCTTTTATATTTCATTACTTTCACTGTTTCTGACTGATCTAAAAAAATTTTTTTTAAAAGAACAGTAAGTATAAGGGAAGGAAACAGACAGTTATGTTAAAAGAAACACAGCTATAGGGAATAAACTAGGGATACTGTTACCCGCAATCCTTTGCTGATGATGTCACTGAGCATGTCATGAATGATGTAATATGTGACATCATCAGCAGTGGATTACGGGTAATAGTATCTCTAGTTTACTCCCATATAGCTGTCTTTCTTTTAACATAACTGTCTGTTTCCTTCCCTTATACTTACTGTTCTTTTTAAAAAAAAAATTTTTTGGGTTCGCTTCCGGTTCGCGTACCGGGGAGCGAACTGGGAAGCGAACTAAGAGAAATAGAGGTTGGCACAGTTCCAAATATTGTACCAATTTTTTAATAACGGGGAGGTAGTTCTGAAAAGAACTTTTTTTTTTATTGCTTTTGTTGTTTTATATTTTTTTTATTATTTTTCTGAACATTTTTTTACTTTTTTTGAATTTTTCTGAACAGTTTTATATTTTTTTTTGTTTTTTTTCGGAGGGGGCAACGAAAACGATTCATTGTAAAGGGCTCAACAGGAGCAACAAAACAAAAAAAAAGAATTTATTATTTGGGGCGTTTCGTACAAACTTGCATATGATAGTCAATAGCTCTGTTGATCAGAGTGATGCTACTTTCTCCGTAGCAAATTAATCCACTGCAATGTACGCAGACTTGTTTTACTTCACGAAATCTCGTTTGTATATTTGGCACCATCTCCCTGCCCTCTGGTCCCGTTACTTCCGGTACAACAGATCTTCTGGCCATAATAGGGAGATTATCTAGGTCGTTACGAAACTGTGCAGCACTGTAGTTGTTAGGATGCCACCTAGTCATATGGCGATGCATTGTGTAGTTTCCGAAACTGTATTTTTTGTCGGTCCCTCTGGACAGTCTATCTTGACATATAAGGCAAGTTACGTATCTTGCATTTACTTTTTTCTGACCTTTGGGAATTTTAAAAAATTGCCAAATGAAGTTTTCTTTCCGGTGAGACGTCCTGGGCTCCTCAGGCAAAAAGTGCCTCTCTTCGTGCTCGTCGTCCTGTTCCTCTTCTTCCTCTTCTTGCTGAATTATAACTTTAGCAGGTGGTCCACTCTTCCTTGGATGTGGTGGAGGTGGTGGGGAAGCACCAGCTGAAGCTACTAAAGAAGCCATTGCTCACTGGTAACAAAGGGTCTTTCTCTCACAATGATGAAAGTCAGAGTGAGGAAAGAAGGAGGGATTTTCATCATTTGGGAAAAACAATAGTTCTCAACCAATGAAAAGTGTTCATTTTAGATTATATGACCTAGTCTTACATCATTAGGAAACCAAAAGTGAAATGAACCAATGAAAAGTGTTATTACCAAGTCACATGACCTGCTGTGTTTACGTTACGCGCTTTGCAGGGCCTCCCGGTTTGCTTCCAGAAACCTGTGCTTTGCGACTCGGTAAGCGTACCAGTTCGCTAACGTAGCACGTCATATGACGTATCACGCGACAACGCGAAACGTCATGCGGACGGGAGGCGTCACGATGTTGTTTTCTAACGCGGCAGTTGCGGTAAAGAAACGTTTACCGGCTCGCGGTCTATTTCGCGGCATCAAGGTCAGCTAACGGGAAGCTTCCGGATTCGCGAAGCGGGAACGAAGAAAAAAAAATATTTTAAAAAAAAGTTATTAATAAACATATAAAATATATTTTTGGATTTAAAGAAGAATACATTTTACAGCTACAGATATTAGCTGTTAAAAAACCAATGAAATTCACTGAAAAAACCATAGGTTATAGACCATATATAGTTAGGAATTAGCATTTACAAAACCTTGAAAATTCACTGAAAAAACCATAGGTTATAGACCATATATAGTTAGGAATTAGCATTTAGAAAACCTTATTTTACTCACACAAAACCATTGAAATTCCATATATAGTTAGTTGCACTAACTATATATCGCGCACCCGCAATCCACTGCTGATGATGTCACATATTACATCATTCATGACATGGTCAGTGACATCACTGATGACATCACTGATGACATCTCAAATGACATCACTGATGACATCACTGATGACATCTCAAATGACATCACTGATGACATCATGACACACCAATACCAGTTACTACATACGCACTCACTGATTCCTACGTCTACACACACATTCACTCATTCACCCATACAATCACTCATACATACAGTCACTTATTATTACAACACTATCATATGCACTCATACACCTATGCAGACAGTCACACACTGCCACTCATCCATGGAGTTACTCACACACCAAGTCAGTCCTGTAAAGAATCAATCACACTTCCATTTCTTCATCTATACAGTTAAACACAGAACACCATACTTCAGTGACATCACTGATGACATCACTAATGACATCTGAAATGACATCACTGATGACATCTCAAATGACATCACTGATGACATCATGACACACCAATACCAGTTACTACATACGCACTCACTGATTCGTACGTCTACACACACATTCACTCATTCACCCATACAATTACTCATACATACAGTCACTTATTATTAGAACACTATCATATGCACTCATACACCTAGTCAGTCCTGTGAAGAATCAATCACACTTCGATTTCCTCATCTATAGTTAAACACAGAACACCATACTTTTCACACATATACTAACACATACTTACTCTCTTATACAATCACTGATACAAGTACACATTGATATGCACAGAGTCACACACCTCCCAGCCAGCCACACACACACTCAGTCTTCCATACATCCAGTCATTCTTCAATATGTAAAACGTATTTAAACTTTACAAAAACACACAGACACTAGATGATGTCATCAGTGATGTCATTTGAGATGTCATCAGTGATGTCATCAGTGATGTCACTGACCATGTCATGAATGATGTAATATGTGACATCATCAGCAGTGGATTGCGGGTGCGCGATATATAGTTAGTGCAACTAACTATATATGGAATTTCAATGGTTTTGTGTGAGTAAAATAAGGTTTTCTAAATGCTAATTCCTAACTATATATGGTCTATAACCTATGGTTTTTTCAGTGAATATATATATATATATGTATATATATATATATATATATATATATATATATATATATATATATATATATATATATATATATATATATATCTATACACACACACACACACACACATATATATATATATTGTATATATATGGTTATTTCATTAAGTGTTGCCCAAAACGTTATTATATATATATATATATTTTTATCACCAAAGTTGCCCAGCACGAAGGGCTCACTTTTCACAGCTGGTGCGCATGGCGAGACTGGACAAGCCTCGACTTCCAATTATATATATATTATATATTACCTACTGGCGGTCGCCAGTAGGTAGTTATAGATAGGACCTAGTTACCATAGGAAAATCGCAACATTCTATTCCCAATAACTTTGGCGCCAATTGACAAATCTTCGCGAAATTCTCAAAACTTATGACCCGCTTCGGTCCGCTCCTATCATAAAAATTTCGGCATGATTCGGCAAGTGGGGGCTGAGAAAAAAGGGGGGTCCCAAAACATATTTTCCCCATGCAACTTCCCATAGGAAACTTTAGCCGCGGCTACAGACCGAACTGCTGAACGGAATTACACCAAATTTGGCAAAAAGGTAGCCCTTGGTTCAGAAAGAACTGTTGTTAAATGGTGTAAATCAGTTCAGTAGTTGCTGAGACAATCAAAATTTTAAAAAATATCGATATCTAGAGGCTGGCAGGATCCGTGCACCCTCCTGATCATGAGCTTCATGCTAATTGGCTGTCAACACTCCAAAATAGGAAGTGTTGGCAGCCATCGTGTGCCTCGGTAGAACCGAGGCACAAGAAAACAGAAAAATGCGAAAAACAAGAAAATCGGCAAGTGGGGGCTGAGAAAAAAGGGGGGTCCCAAAACATATTTTCCCTGTGCAACTTCCCATAGGAAACTTTAGCCGCGGCTACAGCCCGAACTGCTGAACGGAATTACACCAAATTTGGCAAAAAGGTAGCCCTTGGTTCAGAAAGAACTGTTGTTAAATGGTGTAAATCCGTTCAGTAGTTGCTGAGACAATCAAAATTTTTAAAAATATCGATATCTAGAGGCTGGCAGGATCCGCGCACCCTCATGATCATGAGCTTCATGCTAATTGGCTGTCAACACTCCAAACCAGGAAGTGTTGGCGGCCATCGTGTGCCTCGGTAGAACCGAGGCACAAGAGAACAGAAAAATGCGAAAAACAAGAAAAGGGGATGGGTAGAAACACCCTGACCCCCTAGACCTGCTCAGGGGGTCCCACAGGGCCCAAATTTTATTTTAATTTTTTTATCGCAGGATGCGCGGAGGATCCGCGGATCCGGGCGCGAAAAAACCCCCCAAAATGCTGGCTCCCGTGCTTTGTTATTAATTAGCCCCAGGTGGGCCAAGTCCCGGGGGCAATGTTTATAGTGTAATGGGGGGCCCAAAGGGGTCCCCCAGCCCTGGGGGTGGTGGTCCCTGGGGCTGGGGGGCCCCTTTGGGGGCTCCCGCCCTGCCATAGCAAACTCTGCTTTGGTTTTTGGAAGAGAGAGCAGGAAACCTGCTCTCTCTTCCAAAAACCAAAGCCGATTGCTTTCCCACACGGGGAGCTGCATCTCAGCAGCTTCCCATGTGGAAAAGCAATGCCGGCTCCCGCAGGAGGCGGGGAGCCAGCGGGACCATGGGGGGATTGGGGACCCAACCACGATCCCCAACGGAGAGGGCCAGTCCCAGGGGATGGGGTCCCCGGGGCTAGAAGTGGCCCGGGAGGGGGGCCACACTGCCCCCTCCTCAAAAAGTAAAATAAAAAAATAAAAAAATAAAACAAAGGCTGCCCCAGGGATGGGGTCCCTGGTGCCATAAATGGCCTGAGGAGGGGGAGGAGCCACGCTCCGATCCAAGATGGCCACATAAGAGCACAGCTACGTCGGCCCCTTCCACCAGCCCCAATATCCTGATAGCAGAACATGAGCGATGCTCCCCGCTGCGTTCCTGGACCCTCGACGACATTGGGGGCGAAAGATATGCCGTCCGGCAGCTGTGGCCTACTCGCCTCCTGAGCCGGGGGCTCGAGTGAATGCTGTGGCCGGCCCGAGTTGAACAACACCGGGGCCACAAACTGTAAGTTGCCGGTCCGGCCCCAGAATCAGTCTGTCGGCAAAAGTCGGGAAAAGTGAAGCGGAGGAGTGGTGAAGGACCGGAGCTTGCTTGGGGGACCCCCCCGTCTCGATTGGGAAGCACAAACTGCCCACGGTTTGTCGAGGGCTGTGGGTGAGAGCGCGACCTGGGTGGAGCCCAGCGGCCCGCATCGGAAGTCCCTTGGAATCAGGCACTCGAGGTGGAGAGTGGCTGCGATCTATGGTGGGAGCCAAGAACTCGCTAAAGCCTGTGTAATTTTGTCAAGTTGGACCCTGCGGTTGGTGTGGTCCCGCCGGGCTGTTGCAATCATGCGGGGGGGCCCGCGCCACTGTGGAGGTGGGGCTGTGCCGGCTTGGTGCTAGAGAGGTCCTGAACACTCCGTGGTGTGACCTATACACGGGCGGTTGACTGCAGCGGGGTGCGGGCGGCGCTGCCATCGTGCCCTGGTGCTGCTATGGGACTGGTGGTGCGCCCAGGCAGTGGTGGCCCTGCGGTGGATCTGTCCCTGTGAAGCTGGCCTCTTGATCGGTGGCGGGGCTGCGGCGCCCCTGCTGTGGCAGGACTCTTCGTGATGTGACAGCCGCGGGGAGCATACATGCACCCTTGAACCTACTTTGGCAGCGGGCATTCATCTGGTCGCATCTTGCGCCAAGCCTCGGACATTGGTGGCAAGACGTTACATGTGCCTTTCAGCATACTGATGACCATTGAGGCATTATCAAGGTATGTGGTCTATGTATATGCTCTCGGTTTGGCCCTCCGCATTCCAGGCTGTTGCCATGGAACTCTAATGCTCCCATGTGTCTGGATTTGTTGACCGTATGCTTGGCAGACCCACTGCCACATTGTCGCAGAAGCTTCATTGGCGCTGATAACATCAGGATTACTGCCCACATCCTTGCTTGTTGACTGTGGTGTGCAGACGTTCTGCTGGCCTTGAGCTACTGGGTTGCTGCAGGGCTGCCGCCGGGAGCGTTGCCACAATAACTCACACCGGGGGCCCTGGGAGCCTGGGCCCCCACATACCTTAGCGGAGTTCGTGTGCAGGAACAGCGTGTGGCCGGCGCCCCGATGGCGACCAAACCTGATACTGACAAGCACTTGCCTAGATCCTCTAAGGGGTCAAAACAAATCCAGACCAAAAACCTGGACCTCTACACGATGCCCAATGGTTCACCTACAGACTCGAAACAGGCCCAGTCGGTGGGGGGGACTCTTTTGGCTCATCCGTAGAACCGACGCTAACCGACGTGATGGCAGCCATCAATGGAGTCCAGTCATCGCTGGGACTGAAAACTGAGTCATTGGACAATAAATTAGACACTGTCACAATAGAGGTCAATCTGATACGGGCAGACCTTATGAAGGCGAACGAAAAAGTCATTTTGCTTGATATAAAGACTGCTAGCCTAATCGATGATATGGCGTTGCTACAACAGGAGGTGCGTGATCTCAAGACCTCTCGAGATCTGACCGAACTGAAACTCGACGAATACCAGGGGAGGGCCAGACGCAACAACATACGCATTCTCGGGGTGCCTGAGAAATCAGAGGGCCAGGCCCCTGACCTGTTCATCGAAGATATTATCCTAAATCACCTCAAGCCCAAGGGACTGGGTAACTTCTTTTCAATCTAACGTGCACACAGAGTGCTGGGAGGGAGACCCAGGCCTGGGGCTTCCCCCTGCCCAATGATTGCAAGGGTCTTGAACTTCAGGGACATGGATGCGATCCTGCAGGCGGTTCGCTCGGGGGCCCCCCTGCGGTACGAGAACGCCACTATCTCCTTTTTCCCTGACTTCACGCAGATGGTGCAGAAACAACGGCAGAGCTTTCTCCCGGTGAAGAATAAACTCAGAGACAGGGGACTGAAGTATGCTATGATGTTCCCGGCTCGCTTGCGAGTGGAAATCGAGGGGAAGGCCTGGTTTTTTGACAACCCGGAGGTGGCATTGGATTGGATAGACAGCAGACCCCCGGACAGGCCGGAGGGGTGAGATTGTGGCGGAGGAAGTGGAGTGCAGGAGCAAGAATGAAGGAGGCCATAAGAGCTATCGTTCTGTTGTGAACTGTCAGGTAGTGGGGTAGACCCGCAGCCAGTTTCTTTGCTGGAAGTTGTTGACTATAAGAGGGCTGTGGGCTGCCCCACGTTCGGAGTTGTGTTCTCTGGGGGGCTGGGGGGGACTGGGCATTAGCCTTCCTCCTCATTACTACATTTAGTTAGTTAGTAGATTAGACTGTGGGGCGACAGGCACACTGCCACTTGGGGATGGGCGGAAGCCATGTGCAAGGGTGCAGGTAGGGGGGTAGAGTTTGGGGTTGATGGGGCTCTCAGGCCTCAAGATTTTGTTGTTTGAGGGAATGTTTGCAATGTGTTTTGTTTTTATTACATCAGGAGACAATGCTGCAACTGTAATGCTTCCATATCAGTTTAATGTCGAATGCTAGACAGGGATCGGGGATAAGCGTGCTTAGTTGGAATGTAAACGGCCTGGGGGACAAAATAAAGAGGGGGATGGTCAGCCAGTTCATTAGACGGCACTCCCCGGATGTCGTGCTTTTACAGGAGATACATCTCATTGGGATCCGGTGTATGGCCCTACACAAAGGGGGTTATAAGTTGGTAGCGCATGCCGGGTTTACCACGGGGTCGAGGGGGGTTGGTATCTTAGTGAAAAACTCCTTTCCCCTGACCATCCAGGCTACATCGTCTGATCAGCGAGGTAGATACATTGGCATATCAGGGCAGTGGGAAGGGAGGACGGTCACCTTTGTCTCCATCTATGTCCCGCCCATATGTATATATATACATACGTACATATATACATATACGATCGCCAACTCCAGTCTCGCTCCAGAACCTAGATACCAACATAGGGACTCCAACTGCGATTTTAGAACTCTTGTATATTTGTACATATATATATATAGGACTCGAGGAGGCACATTGTTCAAGGGATACATGGACTTTGGGGTTCATCAACATCACAGCACTGATCCACCCCCCGCAATACCTACCAACACAGAACATGGCATGCTGGGACCTGTAGGCGCCATTTATGAGGCGGCTAGAAGGAGTTATAGGCGATTGGAACTTACCTTGTGGGAGGAGCAGCTCTTTACGAACCAGGATGGGGCAGGATATTTAATCCGTGATACACGCCTGCATCTTGTTTAACACATACCCGGAGCTGAAGAAGGCAAGGACGCCGAAATGCATTCGCCACTGCGGGTGTTTTAGAATCACCACTGCATGTGTTGTAGAATAAAGATGCTTCCCACGTTTCCCCTGCTTGTGGCCTCTTCTCTTTTGCGGAGGAGTTTTTTGTATATATATATATATATATATATATATATATGAAGAAAAGCAATGGCGGTTAAAGCTGGGGCGCTCTTCAGCGGGTGCGTGCGTGGGACCAACCACAGGTCCAATAATCTTTTTTTCCAAAATAAACGCCGCACTCAAGAACCGAGAGAAAGTTTGTGAGTACCCATGATATGTATATGTATATATATATATATATATATATATATATATATATTTTTTTTTTCCTCACATGAAAAAGGGCGTGTGCCCGAAACGCGTCGGTGTGACAGACTGCCTGTGGAGTTTGCCGAATAAATCAGTGATTTACAGTTCTTGAGTGCGGCGTTTATTTTGAAAAAAAAAAAAATATATATATATATATGCTAATTAAAATGAATGTGCAACGTTTGTTAAGTATCATTGAGCAAGGGCGTGCCCGAAACGCGTCTGATGGCATTTTTTTACCCACTTGTTGTCATGAAATAAAATACAGCAACTTTATACCATCTTGCCTTGGAGAGCTGATTTGGCTGTCTGCGTGCCTTTCCGTGCGGCAAGCACATTGGTGAAAAGCTGGATTGTTATATATATATATATCATGGGTACTCACAAACTTTTTCTCGGTTCTTGAGTGCGGCGTTTATTTTGGAAAAAAAGATTATTGGACCTGTGGTTGGTTGGGGCCAAATTTACAGTGTGGTTTGTGGCCGAGGGCCGCACCGGTGGGGGCGGGGCTAAAGCACAAAAAAAAAACTGTGACCCTGAGGTCGAACACAGGCCCCTGCCGTGGGCGCGTTAGGCCAGTGAGCCAAGAGACCCGTCATATACACATCTATCTATCTATCTATCTATCTCTATCTCTATATCTATCTGTATCTCTCTATCTCTCTCTCTCGCTCTATTTATCTCTAGCTCTCTCTCTGTCTCTATCTCTGTCTCTATCTGTCTCTATCTCTGTCTCTGTCTCTATCTGTCTCTATCTATCTCTATATCTATCTGTCTCTGTCTATCTCTATATCTATCTATCTGTCTCTGTCTCTATCTCTATCTGTCTCCGTCTTTATTTGTCTCTGTCTGTCTCTGTTTCTATCTATCTATATCTGTCTCTAGCTATCTCTATCTGTCTCTATCTCTATCTGTCTCTATCTCTATCTATCACTATCTCTAACTATCACTGTCTCTATCTCTATCTATCTCTATATGTCTCTATATGTCTCTGTCTCTAGCTATATCTAACTGTCTCTATCTCTATCTATCTCTATCTGTCTCTATCTCTAACTGTCTCTATCTCTATCTATCTCTGTCTCTATTTGTCTCTGTCTCTATTTGTCTCTATCACTATCTGTCCCTATCTCTATCTCTGTCTCTCTCCCTTTAAAAGTAAGCTGTGAAAGAGCTTACAGCTGACTTTTAAAGGGCCTTTGGGAAGCTTTCCGACCGTGCTGTGTATGACGCCGGCAGTAAACACAGAAGATGGCCCCCGGAGCATATGTAATGAATACGTATTTAATAGGTATTCACGAGTTATGCTCCTGTGGTCATCTTCTGTGTTTACTGCCAGCCTTACTTGAAATGTAAAAACTTCAAGGCAAGGTCCGCTGGCCGCCAATGAAGGCCTGCCAGGCCGCTGGTGGCCCGCAGGCCGTACCATAGCCCTAGATACAAGAATGCCGAATGGTATGAACAACAGTGAGGATATGCATATTTTTTATAATATTTGCCGGATGTTCTGTTATAACTGAATCTATGAATTTAATGTTATATTTTATGACCCTCATTATTGTGTTTTTGTTAGAACAAGTTTCTTTCAACTTTCAATTTTTTTACCTGCTCGTCTACATCTTTGATTCAGAAAAGGGGGTGGTGATGAACAGAGTGTCTGAATTAAGCAGACCACTCTTACCCAGTCCAAAGATCAGGGCTTGATCCATCACCGTTATTTAGCTCACTGCCCCATCCCAGCTCAGAACCTGGCTATATGCAAATTAGTCTGTCCCTGGCCCAGTGCATCATGGGAACAGGGCAGACCAAACTACCAAGCCAATTCTTCACCAGAAAGGAGACAAGCTTCCGGGGACCGGTTTCTGCCATTCCAGGCGTCGTCGGCCCGGCTTGCTTGAATCCTGATGGAGCAGTGAGCAAGGGACTCATGTCTGAGTATACCCTTCCACGCTTATGGTGGACAAAATGATTCAGAAAAGGGGGTGGTGATGAACAGAGTGTCTGAATTAAGCAGACCACTCTTACCCAGTCCAAAGATCAGGGCTTGATCCATCACCGTTATTTAGCTCACTGCTCCATCCCAGCTCAGAACCTGGCTATATGCAAATTAGTCTGTCCCTGGCCCAGTGCATCATGGGAACAGGGCAGACCAAACTACCAAGCCAATTCTTCACCAGAAAGGAGACAAGCTTCCGGGGACCGGTTTCTGCCAATCCAGGCGTCGTCGGCCCGGCTTGCTTGAATCCTGATGGAGCAGTGAGCAAGGGACTCATGTCTGAGTATACCCTTCCACGCTTATGGTGGACAAAATGATTCAGAAAAGGGGGTGGTGATGAACAGAGTGTCTGAATTAAGCAGACCACTCTTACCCAGTCCAAAGATCAGGGCTTGATCCATCACCGTTGTTTAGCTCACTGCCCCATCCCAGCTCAGAACCTGGCTATATGCAAATTAGTCTGTCCCTGGCCCAGTGCATCATGGGAACAGGGCAGACCAAACTACCAAGCCAATTCTTCACCAGAAAGGAGACAAGCTTCCGGGGACCGGTTTCTGCCATTCCAGGCGTCGTCAGCCCGGCTTGCTTGAATCCTGATGGAGCAGTGAGCAAGGGACTCATGTCTGAGTATACCCTTCCACGCTTATGGTGGACAAAATGATTCAGAAAAGGGGGTGGTGATGAACAGAGTGTCTGAATTAGGCAGACCACTCTTACCCAGTCCAAAGATCAGGGCTTGATCCATCACCGTTATTTAGCTCACTGCCCCATCCCAGCTCAGAACCTGGCTATATGCAAATTAGTCTGTCCCTGGCCCAGTGCATCATGGGAACAGGGCAGACCAAACTACCAAGCCAATTCTTCACCAGAAAGGAGACAAGCTTCCGGGGACCGGTTTCTGCCATTCCAGGCGTCGTCGGCCCGGCTTGCTTGAATCCTGATGGAGCAGTGAGCAAGGGACTCATGTCTGAGTATACCCTTCCACGCTTACATCTTTGGTTTTTAAGTCCAAGTTTGCCCTTAGAGTAGTAAAGTTCTTGATCAATGGTAATATATGATGTTAAATGAAGTCTAAGGGCAATAGTATGCTGCTTTAGAAATTCAACTTTGCACAATATTCTATTTGCACAATTTTGCAGGTTTGCACACTCTTTTGCACTTTATTGAGATAGGACTGGCATTTCCTTTCTTCTTAGCAGGTAGGCGTGGTATTCGGTTAGGCTTTGTAGGAATTTGCATCTATTTTAAATATGTCTTGGTTGCTGCTACTTGGTACTGTATAAATTGCCCTTATCTTTGAGTGGTTTTTATAACATGTGTTTAGCTGCCATTTGCTTTAAATCCCCTGCTTTAAAATCGTATTATGTACTGTTTTGACATTAGGAAATTTGAAAAATCATGTTCTTGCAGTTTAGTGATTTCTAATGATGTAGTAATTTAGATACTGCCTATTGGTCAATTGACACAGTTTATCTTAAGTTGTAATAATCTTGCACTTGTAGGTTATTATCTAACAATGATCTATTTATATATCTATATATTTATTTATGTAATAAACCAAAGCGCACAGCAGCTGACCAGGGTTTCGCACATCAACTTTGCCTGTTTCAAAGATATTTAGTGGTGCTGCTACTCTCACCATCCGCTGCCAAGGATGTGTATCAAAGCAATAGAGAAAAAGAGTAGAGAGGCGCACTCAATGAAGTCAGTAACACAACGAGTCCATTAAATATGTAGATCTTCTGTTGGTTTCTTAAATGTATTCTTTATTTTCTTTCACATACAACGGCACAGCCAACGCGTTTCATTTCCAATTGTGCCTAGGGAATTTCATCAGGGCATATACTAAACAGTCGGGTTGATACGGTAGTCCTAGATGAAGTAGCTCTTAGAGAGCTGTTGTGAAGGATGATCGCAGTAAATCACAGTTGTGTTGTGGGAGACCTGCCAAAAACCTTGGCATCTGGTTTGCGGAGGACCTTAAATTTGAGCATCATATTAAGAAGCTTACAGGCACCTGCTTCGCCACCCTGAGAATGCTTCGCAAATTCTTCCCCCTGCTTCCCAGGGATGCGAGGGAGTCGGTTGCTCGGGCGCTCATCTTGGCTAGGTTGGATTATGCCAATGCACTGTTTAGTGGCATTCCCGCCTATTTGGTGCAGCGCCTACAAATTATTCAGAATGCGGCCGTCCGTCTATTATTTAACATACCTAGATGGAAGAGCGTTCGCGCGGAGATGCGCACGCTCCATTGGCTCCCTGTTAGACAGCGCATTGTGTTTAAATCTCTGGTGCTGGCATTTCGGGCAACCCATGATCAAGGCCCCCTCTATTTGAGAAAGAGATTTATTAGCTATGTCCCTGCACGTACCCTAAGATCTTCTACTCTGATTAAACTGTCCCTTCCACGTTTAAACGTGCCAGACTTGGTGGCCAGTCGATTTCTGTGATTGTGGCCCGGGCCTGGAACGCTCTCCCTTTCCATCTGCGTTCCATGCCAACAGTGGCTGCATTCAAAAAACATTTGAAAACTCACCTCTTTAAGAGTACAATCTGATGTGTTTTTTCTCTCTCTGTGATCTGCTGTCTGTTTCTTTTTCCCTCTTTTCGCGCCAGGATACTCCCCAGTAATGGAGCGCGTTATAAAATGGTTTAAAGTAAAAGTAAAGTAAAGTGTTACTGACTTCATTGAGTGCGCCTCTCTACTCTTTTTCTCTATATTTATTTATGTGTACATTTTTAGGGATTTTTCTTGCACTTGCACTTTAGACATGTGTACACTTTATTGTCTGCACTTTATCAATATAATTGATGAGCCAAAATATTCTCAATATTATGGTTTATATCTGATTCAACCTGACATATGTGAAGGCATTTTTTGAATTCTTTTTTCATTACAAACCGCCATTACTTGTATTTTTTGCCATACTGTGCGATCTTGGATTCTAATGCTGTCTGTTTTAAAATTTCTTCACGGTGTTTACCTTGTGTTGAAAGGCAGTTGAGCATTTTCTGCCATTTCTGTTATTTATTCTGTCTTCCGATCACGAGATGCGTCATGTGATCACGAAATGTGTCATGGAGGGCACTAAGCCCGTGTATTTGGTGGCGATGCTCTATTGAATAAATCTTCACTGCCTCACCATTTATGCGGGCCTGATTGTTTGCTGAACTCAACGCGCTGAGGACCGTGCCTGGGTTGTCTTGGTGCGACTGCCAAGCCAGGTTTTGAATTTTCGTCACTCATATATATATATATATAAATATGGGGTCATTAAATCTGCATATGTTAATATGTTAATGTTAATATGGATTTGTTAAGCGCTCGTACGCCTGGGGGCTTCATGGCGCTGTAGGAAGGAACGTAACGTGTCGGTCACAGTAGAAATGAGGCAGCTCAGCAGTGCGCCTGAGAGAAGAACCAAGTTTTCAGAGAGTGTCTAAAACTGAGGATATTGTCACTCAGTTTTAGTTGAAGGGGGAGAGAGTTCCAGAAGACAGCTGCAAGATGGTCAAAACAGCTGCCACCGAGGCGTTTCCTCTTGTAGGACGGGACAGTCAGAAGGGATTTGTGGGTGGACCGGAGATTACAGGAAGGGTTGTATCTCTTGAATAAGTCTCTGATGAATAGAGGGCCAGAGTCGTGCAGAGACTTGAATATAATGCACACGCTGTTCAACAGGCAGCCAGTGTAGCTGTTTCAGGCCGAGTCTAACAGACTGCCTCTTACAGAGATTCAAGAGAAGCCTGGCTGCCTGATTCTGAATCAACTGGAGGCGCTTTAGCTCTCCAGTTTGAAGCCCAAAATAGAGACTGTTGGAAAAATCTAATCTGGACAGGACCAGGGAGATGACGATCTGTGTGAGGGCAGCCGGAGAGAAGAAGCAGGCAATTTTCTTAATTTTCTTCAGCTGGAAAAAGCTAGATGACACAACTGCTCCTACCTGTTTTTTTACGGAGAGGTCCTCACTGATAAAGATTCCCAGGCTCTTAACCGAGGATGACTTGGAAGGAGGGGCTCCCATGCTAGAAGGCCAAAAGCTGGGGTTCCAACTAAGTGCACTCTGTCCAGGCAAGACCAGTTCGGTCTTGCCTGGGTTAAGCTTCAGATGATTGCAGTTCATCCAACTCAGGATGTGGGACATGGTGTTTTGGAATTCTGCCACTGAGTCCTTGGTGTTTAAAGGGAAGATGAGCTGCAAATCATCTGCGTAATTGAAGATGGTAACTTTCGCTTTCCTAAGGGAGTACAGAAGGGGGCGTATATACAAATTAAAAAGCAAAGGTGACAAAGAAGAGCCCTGAGGTACTCCACAGATGGTAGGTATAGTGGGGGCAGTGAAGGAACCCAGTCTGACAGATTGAGTACGGCCAGTAATGAACGAGCGGATCCAACTCAGCGCAGGGCCCCTCAGACCTGCCTGCTCGACACGGTCGACCAAGATGGTATAGTCGACCGTGTCGAACGCAGCTGAGAGGTCCAGTAACACCAGAGCCTGGTGGATTCCCTCATCCGCATTCCGCCTAAAAGTATTCTGCACCGAAAGAATGACTGCTTCGGTGGAATGACAAGGGCGGAAGCCCGCCTGGTTAGGTGCAAGAAATTCTGATTCTTCCAGAAATTTGGAAATGCTGTCACAAACATGAGCCTCCAGTAGTTTGGCGCAGTAAGGCAGCAAGGATATGGGCCTGTAATTAAGCGGATCTAGCGGATTGGCTCCTGCTTTTTTTATCAGAGGAATAAGGAGGGCCTTTTTAAAATTGTCTGGAACTTTACCTTGTGCGAGCGATCCATTCAGCATTGAAAGTATGCCCGCAGGAATGCTGGTTCCCACTTCTTTCAGAATGTGAGGTTGGCAAATGTCATCAGGGGAACCTGATTTAACCTTGGCAAGGAGTTTAGATAAGATGGGACTGTCAATAAGGGGAAAAAATTCCAAGGTCGTAGAATTGTGAGAGGTGTCAGCCAGAAGGAGGGGGGACTGAGTGGTGGGGATACTTTGTTTAATGGTGCAGATTTTGTCAAAGAAAAAGGAGTTTAACGAGTTGCAAAGCTCCTGAGTGGGAACCACCGGGAGAGAAGTTCTATCGCTGCCGCTAAGGTTTTCCACGATGTTAAATAGTTCTTTTGATTTGTTGTGGGCATTAAGGATTTTTTTCAAGAAATAGTCTGTTTTATATTTATGGATACGTTTTTGATAGTCCTTTCGGGCCTTGCGATAGTTGGCTCTATCTTGTTCTGAGTACGCTATTCGCCACTTTCGCTCCATTTGACGGACTTCAAGTTTCAAAGTTTTCAAAAGGGGTGTAAACCACCTGTGAGCGTCATTGGGGCGAGAGCGGGGAAAGTTAGTACAGGGGGCGTGTGCGTCAGCTGCCTGAAGTAGCCACCTAGAAAAGGCTTCTTCGATCTCTTCGATATCCTGGTCTAATGGGGGAAGGGAAGTAGTTAAGGTGTCAATAAAAGCGGGAATGTCGACATTCTTCCATGTTCTGGTTTTTCCTCCTTTCTGAGAAGGGGGCCTCCTACTTTGTCCGGTAATCATGGTAAAGTTGATCAAAAAGTGATCCGACCAGATGCAGGGCGTAATGGAATTGATAGCCAGGAAGATATTCTGAGACCAGATTTGGTCAAGGCTATGCCCTTTTTCATGGGTTGGGAAATGTATCTGTTGGGTAAGATTCATGTCTAAAAGAGTCTCTTTCAGCGCTGCTGCCTGAGTGTCTAACTCATCCGAGTCCAGCCAAAGGTTAAGATCGCCCAGCAGCACGATTTTTTTGTGAGAGATTATTAGAGGGGCAAGCTGTTCTGCTAAGGATGCCGCGAAAGTGGGCATGTTTTGAGGGGGATGATAGATGAGGATCATAAGAAGAGATCCACTATTGGTGTCTATTTCAAAAATCAGGTTATCTGATCCTATGAGGTCGAGGGGCGGTAAAAGAGAGACTTTATGGGAGTTGTGAATGATCGCAGCAACCCCTCCGCCCCTTTTGTCAGCAGGTCTGTCAGCATGCAGAATGTAATAATTAGAGGGAACTGCTGCCAAAATGTCGGGCAAAGAGTCTGCATTAAGCCAAGTCTCTGTGAGGAGTAGGATATCAGGTTGCTTGGCTTGAAGCAGGAGGAAAATGTCCATATGGTGTTTAACCATGGACCTAGTGTTTAAGTAAAAGCATTTGAGAGTGGTCTCTAAGTCAAAAGAGGGTGAGGGAGAGAAAAAGGGACTAGGCCTGGTGGCTTTGTCGGTGATGAACTCGGGGTTCAAAATACCATAGGTGGCGGCACGCTTTAAGGCGTAAGCAGGTGGGGCGGGTACCGCATTATCTGAGGGTCTGAGTTGTAATAGCTCTAGGGAGGAGTATTTGTAAATTTGACCAGGGATTCTGACCCCAGGCCCCGGTCTGCCGCGGACGGGCGCAGACGGGCTTGACTTATGCGCGACTTCGGCGCGCATTCGTCGCGCCCGCTGCGCTCGTCCGCTGCGCTCCTGAATACACATTGGTTTTGTAGCCTGCCTCCCGGGAGAACTCCCGGGTGGTCCAGCCCCACCCAAGATGGCGGCTCGCCTCACCCTCCACGCAAACAGCACCGGCCGCGATGGAACAGGGCGGGCTGCAAAAGATTAAATCAGTACAATCGGTAGGGAAATTAAATAAATGATTTTCACAATTTAAAAACGAGCATAAAATATTTCAAAAGCGCTGGCGCCTTGATCGCGCCAGAGCAGCAACAATGTCTACCAATGACTGCGCATTGAGCAGGAGTGATTCGCAGGTTCCAAGAGAGCCAGGTTGCTGCCACCAACCGAGCGTTCTCGGAAGGCTCTGTATCTGGAGACGTTTTGTAGCCTGCCTCCCGGGAGAACTAGACCGCTAGATCCGGTCCAGCCCCACCCAAGATGGCGGCTCGCCTCACCCTCCACGCAAACGGCACCGGCCGCGATGGAACAGGGCGGGCTGCAAAAGATTAAATCAGTACAATCGGTAGGGAAATTAAATAAATGATTTTCACAATTTAAAAACGAGCATAAAATATTTCAAAAGCGCTGGCGCCTTGATCGCGCCAGAGCAGCAACAATGTCTACCAATGACTGCGCATTGAGCAGGAGTGATTCGCAGGGTTCCAAGAGAGCCAGGTTGCTGCCACCAACCGAGCAACCTCTTTTAGGTTGGACCCAGTGCCCCTCAACAAAAAGCTTACCTGCAAAACTGAATTTGCAGTGTATGTGCTGGAGTGTTCCTGTGGCCTGCAGTATGTAGGAAGTACTAAGCTGCAGGTCCACAAGAGAATACTCCAGCACATTAGGGCCATCACTAACTGTGACGCGACCTATCCAGTTGCAAGACATTTCAAGGACTCCCATGGCAACAACTTGGACAACCTCAAATATTTTGTTGTGGATGCAGTCCCCCACTTAGGCGGGGAGGCCACCGGGAAGTTCTCCTAAGCAAACTTGAAACGGGGTACATACTGGGTTTGGATTGTAAAACACCACAAGGTCTCAACTCCAGTGAGGATTTCTTTACCTGCCTTTGAAAGCTCTGATACCCACATTCATGAATATGCTTTAAGCAGTGCCTCTGCAATGTTTTTAGTCTTCATGTATTTAGTATCTGCACTTTGGCATTTTATAAACCACATCTGGTTTAATATGGTGGCACTTTTTGGCACTATCACTTTATCTTTTAGCCATATGGACAGTTAAGGCCCACTTGGGCAGAATTGTTTAACAATTGCATATGATTTTAACAGCAATTACCCCTTAGCAATATACATTGTTGGGGTTGATATCGGCATGAGAGCCTAATCAACTGAGTTAAGACTTGGTTCTACATAAAAATATGGACTATGCTTGTTTATAACATGTCATTTTCAGTGATAATTTTAGCTCTATTTATGCATTTTGAATTATAATTATGCATTGCCTTTAAAAAAAATGTTTTTGTACACAATGTTTATTGGGTCAATTGTCAAATACAATGCAGAGCTCTGTAACCCAGAGGCTAACTACTACTTAGTACAACATGAATATTGCGTTGCCTTTTAATATATGCATTTTACAAAAATTAAATAATAAACAAAACACCCCCCAATGCACTGTCCTTGCACCACACAATAAGCAGCAGGTATTCGCCCGCCCATAGATGACAAATCCCGCTGGACCTTTTGATCCCTGTACCACTTTCCTGCCCAATTAACCCAGAACCGCAACATCCCCTGAGGAGAGGGGCTCTAGGCGTAGGCCTCTATAATTTGCCCATCTCCTCCAGATCTTAAAGTGCTTTTGCGGACACCCTCAAGCTTTAAAAATAGGAGCCTCCAGACCCATATTAAAATCAAGACCATTTTTCCATGCTGACAATGAGGGCGGGGTCCCTGCCTTCCACTTCCGTGCAATGTCTCGTTTGGCAAGCGTAAATCCCAATAGCATCCGGTGGCGGTTATAAAAATCCCCCCCCTTCCATTATTTGAAGCAGCACCAATTTTGGGGAATAGTGGAGCTCTGACCCCAAAACTTCAGCATGACAGGCTAGTACCCCCACCAGAACCTCACAAGCACCATGCACTGCCAAATTGTATAAAACAGGGTGTCTTCCTCCTCACCACATCGCAAACAATGCGGGGACACTATCTAACCCGCCCTCCACAGCCTTCGCAAGTATAATAAATCTGGTGTAGGTAATTGAATTGGATCAGACGGAGGCGCATTGCTATTGCCACCCCCCCAGGGTAAGCCAGTGCTTTCGTCCAGTCGTCTCAATCCAGAGGACCAAGGTCATCCTCCCATGTCTCCCTAAATTTACCTAGTGACGTGAGGCAGTTCGTCACTAGGGACTGGTAAATCTTGGAAATGTTATGGTCCTATGGGTCACCCATAAACAGCTTAGCTTCGATGGGACTGAAATCAGGGAGGGACTCCAAATCTTTAACACTGGGAATGACAGCATGCCTAAACTGCAGGTATTTGTAATTTGTGTTTTTGGCATCTGAAATTCGTGCTGGAGATCCTGGAAAGACCTTAGAACCGTGCCTCGCATTACATCTCCTAAGGTAGAGATACCAATGTTATCCCAATCTCGGAAACCTGCCAAACTGGCCAGTTGCAGCAACCTACCATTAGACCAAAGGGGAGTCTCCTTTGGGAGCCTGCCCCACCACCCCATCCTTCCCAGGGGCTGCTTACACACCTGAAATACAACCCTCGTGGCGGATGGCAGTGCCCTGCATATGGGAGCCGAATATAAAATAGTGTGTATAGTGTGGAACCCCATGTGCCTCTGCTCCAAGGCGGGGTCAGATCTATCCCCATACCAGCAGTCATTCAATATCATGAGTTGTGAGGCCATATAGTAGGAGTGGACATCCGAAGCGGCCAACCCAGCGCAATAGATGGACTGACAACATGTTCGTAGCGCCACTCTGGGTGCCCTCCCTGCCCACAGAAACTGCCCTGGAGCCGAGTTAACCTGGCGAAACCAGTTAGCAAAGCAGACGCGGCAGCGAGACCATCTTGAAGCTGGCCGAAAAGACCAGGGAGAGAAAGGGGCATATGGGACCAGGCCCTCAACTTGTTGCGCACACGTGTCTAAACCGGTACAATGTTACATTCCCAAGACACCCCCGACGAGTCAGACAAGAAAACCCCAGATACTTTATGCCTACCGCGGTGACATGCACCGCAGCGGCCCAAGCACCCAGTTTCACCTGTTGCCCAAGTGTCCACATAACTGATTTACACGGGTTCATGAACAAACCAGACATTTCATCAAAGATTTCCATGATGCGCAGCAACCTTGGTCCCGTTCTATTGATGTTAGTCAAGATAAACAGGACATTGTCCGCATATAGCGCAATGCGATCCGATATCCCTGGGCCCACTGAAAGCAAGTTACTTGTGCATCAATCCGCACCCATGCCGCCAAAGGCTCCATCGCTAAGGCTAAAAGAAATGGTGACAGTGGGCACCCCTGACGGGTACCCCGTCCAACAGGGAAGGTGAAGGAGTCAGACCCCACGACACGAACAGACACTGTGATATGCGTATATAGTAATTTTAAATAGAACAAGAAGCGTGGACCCATATTCAAGTGATCCAAAAGGGCAAATAAATACGTCCAGCTAAGGGAATTAAATGCCCTGTCCATGTCCGCTAACAGGAATGCTGCTGGCACCTCCAGCCCCCGAATAGTATCTACGGCAATGTGTGCCTGTCGGATATTATTTTGCATAGCGACGAGGCAATATGGGAATGAAGGCAGTTGGCCAAGGCTTTGGCCAAGATCTTAGCCTCAATGTTCAGTAGAGAAATGGGGCGATATGCTGCATGCTGGTCTGGCGGTCGGCCCGGCTTATGAAACAGGACCACCTCTGCATGCCTCCAGTCTTGTGGGAGGCACCCACGTTCCTGCGGTTCCTCTACCACCCACAGGAGATGAGGTCCTAATTTCGTGGAGTATCTCTTAAAGAACTCATATGGGTACCCATTAGGACCCGGTGCCTTCCCAGAATTAAGATCCCCTAGAGCTGAGCCCAGCTCTTCTGCCATGATCTGGAGATCCAGCTCTGCCCGAGCCTCGTCAGAGAGTGTCCCGGGCAGGAGGTCCCCTATAAAACGGCAAACCATATCCTCCGATAAGGATTTCCTCGGGGTATAAAGTTCTGCATAGTATTGTGCGAAGCTCTCGGCTATGGATCCCCCAGAGTCCTCCCATCAGGTTGCAAAAAGCCCAGGAAGAACCAGGGGGCGCATGACTCCCTGACACAGACGATGGAGTAGTTGACCAGATTCATCCCCCACTGGTAAATCCTGCTACGAGACGCCAGCCATGCCAGTCGAGCCTCATCCATCAACAAATCGGCGTGTGTTTGTTTTTGCCACCATATACTATTGATGCGCCAGGGCACCCCCTCCCCCTTGCCAGCTTGTTCCAGCTCCATTATATGAGCCTCCGACCGCAACAATGACTCCTGCTTAACCCGGCATGCTGTGGAGCAATAGCAGATATCCACACCTCGTATGGTCGACTTCATGGCCTCCCATAGGGTTTCGGCTGCCGCCACCGAGCCGACATTAAGTTTCAGATACTGATCGATGGCCTGACCTATGTGGTTCCTAAACTGTTCATCCTGTAGATGCCAGGGGGAGAGAGATGCCAACAAAAGGGTGGCTTTGCGGGACCAAACTGTAACATAGGCTCCACTGGGGAATGGTCAGAAAGACCGCTCGGGAGAATTTCTGCATCTCTCCCACTGCCAGCAACAGCAGACAGTGCGAATATATAATCCAACTATGAGAATGATTTGTGTACAGTAGAAAGATATGTATAACCCTGTTAATCCCTATGCAACTGATGCCAGGAGTCCTCCCAGCCCAGTCCCAACACCAAGGAAAACAATATGGTGGTTTGGCAGGTTGCTGGCTTTCCCCCCGTCCCCATCTGTCCCTATCCATATGCATCGCATCATTCCAGTCGCCCCGATGAAGGCAAACCCATCCAGAATATCCATCCACACAGTCATAATGCGCTCAACAAAAGTCCAAGATAGAGGGGGCGGCATAGACACTACCCAGCACTATTTGTTCCTCATAAATATAGCCCTGAATAAAGACGTACCTCCCCTGCGTATCTACCCATGTCCTGGATTGGGTATATGGGACCCTACGATGAATGAGAACGACGACCCCCCGGGATTCCCTCGTGAGCCCAGAATGGAGAACCTGTGAATAGCCATACCTAAGAAAGCAGAGGGCCTTCATCCCCAAAAGATACGTTTCTTGCAACATAAGGACATCAACCCGATAAAGTTTGGCCTGATGGAGGATGGCCCCCTCTTCACTTTGTCCAGCGCCCCCCTGACATTCCAACTCACAATCCAAAGGGGCCCAGCAAGGAGCTGCGAACTAACTACAGGGGCAGGCATCTATAGAATCGGCAGCATCAATGAGCAGGACATGTGGCAACCTGTAAAGAAACAGCGGTACATAGCAGCAGTAAGACAGTGCGGTGAAATAATAACAACCCCCCAGAACGTGGCACTTGAAGCAAGCAACATCGAGAGAGCAGGTAAAAGCTCTACTTAATAATGATCCAGTGCAAACAAAAAACAGAAACATGCCAACAAACACCCACCCCAATACCTCAAATCTACTGAAGTATCTGTTGGGGTGAAAGCGGCACGGGGACCCCAACAGGGTCTCCCGCCCTCCTCCACCAATGGATCCCCTGGAACCCACCCATAGTGCACGGGCTGCCCCCCGGACCGCAAGGGCCAAACAGGGATGGTAGCCCAAACAGTTGCTTCGTCAGTCAGATCAGATATGTACGAAAATTCGCCATCTGAGAGAGTTCCTATTGGGTTACAGGGCCGGCTTCCCCAAGCGGGGCACCAAGGCTGATCTGCTGGCATCGCTATGGGACTGCGAGCGGCGTCTGGATCTTGATCATCTGATTCCCTTTGGCTAGAGTTTAGGCGGTTTGCGGACAGATTAATTCGTCGAGGAGTCTGACTCCAGCCTGGGCGATGTGTGTGGCTTTTAAAAATATTTTTGAATTCATAAATATTTATTTAAATGTTGCTTGTTATGTGATGCAATCATTGTGGTTGTCATGTATGCAATTGTCGGCATGTAACAGTTTTGCAGTGACTAGGATCACCCCTCTATGTCTATGTTTATCCCATTTTCAAGTCACGAGTTTTCAGCACTTGCACTTTAAAAATGTGAAGTTACACCACATT
Organism: Lissotriton helveticus; assembly: GCF_964261635.1. Lineage (NCBI taxonomy): Eukaryota > Metazoa > Chordata > Amphibia > Caudata > Salamandridae > Lissotriton > Lissotriton helveticus. The sequence goes on from NC_136072.1 coordinate 796,538,939, forward strand.
TCGAAGGGAGATGAATGTTCAGCCGAGTATTTATTTTGAAAACAACAGGTACAGCGACATTTGGGGAATACTGAGGGGCAGATATACAAGCCCTTGGGCCACTTTTACGTCACTTTTAACATGGGAAAAGTGACGCAAAAGTGGCGCAAGGGGCTTGTAAATCTGACCCTGAATATGTAAAGAAGGGTGGATGGTTGTGTGTTTTGGTTCTCAATAGTGGCAGTGTTTTGAATGTTCTCTCGTAGTTGGAACAAATGGAAAGCAATTTTTGAATTAAGGGATGTAGGGGCATATTACCAACGATTAGCGATATTTATCGCTAACGATGCTTAGCAACGAAGGGGCATATTACCAACGATTAGCGATATTTATCGCTAACGATGCTTAGCAACTAATTTTTTAACGCTAAGCATCGCCGGAAATTATCACAGAGATAACTTGCTATTAGCAAGGTTTATCTCAGAAGTGATAAAAATCCTCGCGCTAACTGCCAAATGAGTGATTATCGCTGGAAAACCAACGATAATCTCTCGAAGTTTGACGTTAGCTTGATGATAGGGGCTCACAAACTTAGCCATGATATCCACCTTCAATAGGATATCATGGCTAAGTCAGGAAAATACCAGGTGTAAAAAAAGCAGTGCTAACCGCGGTTAGCGATGCTTTTTTTATCACTAACAGGGTTAGCGAAATCCTTGATAATAGGAGAAATGTCGCTTAACAACATTTCTCCTATTATGTTTCTGTGGAACGCCCCCTTTGCATCTCATTAGAGATGCAAGAGGAAGCGTAGAGAAAAAGGGTGCTAACATGCGAATTTGCGTGATAGAACCCTGTTGCTGATAGGGAGATCATTTTATCTCCGCTTTCTTGGCTTTTGAAGCCAAAAAAGCGGAGATAAATCCCTTGATAATATGCCCCGTAGTGTTTTTATGTTTTTCATTTTTATCACGGGGTGGGATGTTAAGTGGGGAAGGGCATATTTATGGTGGGACACGAAGTGTATTGATTACATAGCTGCTGCAGAACATACGTCACACATGTTTATTTTTCAATTTTGCAGCTACCCATGAGGAAGGGCTGTTTGCGAGCCTGAAATGCATAGGGTATTTTATCGAGGCTGCTTGGGGCTGTGGAACCCCACGTGCTGATGATTAAGGTCTGAATTAGCATGTCAATGGCATCAGAAAAATATCGGATTCTCGTTGTATTAAACTGAAGAATGAAAACCTTGTGACAACGTTGTGAAATTAAATTTGGAAGAACAATAGCATATAATGGAATATTTGATGAACAATGGATGTTTCTGCGCTTTTCTCGCTGTGCGACATGTGACATATTAAATATCCTCGGAATTTTGGCAATTTGTCTGCCCACCCTATTTAGAGTGGGCAGACAAATGGACAGTTTTCACTGTCTGTTATTGCCTGGTAAACCCTGGCAGTATCCACAACATGGGAGAGGGGGTCATTGTGAGGGGGTCGTTTAAAAAAAAAAATTTTAAAGAACGTTTGGCACACAAGTCCACCATGTTGACAAACCTGTCCATCAAACTTTCAATGCATTTACAGGAGCCACTGTGATGGTGGTTCCTCTAAATGCAAGAGATTTTGGCTGGACTGGCGAACATCTCAAAACTTTGCTGGCAGGCACTCACTCAGTGCGATGGAGTACTTAACTCTGTCGCCCTGATGGAGTAAATATCCGTCCACCAAACTCTAAATCATACCCATAGTGTAAGACTGCAGACAAGTCTGATCTGTATCATAAAAGGTATATGGTGCACAATTTAGTTAAAGATTTAAGTGAAAACAGCACTTCATTTAAACATGTAGAGCGCAACTAGTGTGAGTTGCAGACGTACGTTTCAAATATGTTGTGGCTTAAATTAAAGGCCTGTTGACAAAATATGTGAGAAAAATTGAAGCTAATACTTACAATACATTATTCAACTGTGGATTTCTGCGCACATGCTGATGATAAAGAGATGTCATATAGTGCTATCAACAATTTGTATATACACTGGAGATTTTTATGGTGCAGAGTTTTATTTCCAGACGTTCAGAAAAACTAACTGAGACATTATACATTGTTGAAGAAATTATAATGTACAGGCGACTCATAGGCAGTTCAAATCACAGTATAATTGTAAAAATTCACACTCAAACACTCAATTCGAACAGGATTTGTAAAGCACTTCTTTTCACTCGTGAGGAGATCCAGGTGCTGGGGGTTGCTGCTGCTGGGTGTAGTTAGTCGAACAGCAAGGTTTTCAGCCCTTTCCTGAATTCCTGCAGGGTGCAGGAGGTTCAGAGGTGGAGGGGGAGGCCGTTCCAGGTCTTGGCAGCCAGGTAGGAGAAGGAGTGGCTGCCAGCCCTGCTTCAGTTGAAGCAGGGAGTGTGGGCAAGGGAGAGGGAGGAGGTGCACAGTCTGCAGGATAGGTGGAAGTTCAGTCTATGGTTGATGTAGGCTGGTCCTTGATTGTGCAGGGTTCTGTAAGCGTGGGTTAGAAGTTTGAACTGGCACCATTTGTGGATGAGGACCCAGTCAAGAGTTCTGAGGTGAGGAGTGATGGTCTGAAGTCTGTTTAGCTGCTGTGAGGTGATACCCACGTAGAGGGTGTTGCTGTAGTCGAGGCAGCTGGTGACGAGGGCCTGGGTGACGATGCATCTAGTGCTAGTGGGGAGCAATTTTAATATTTTCCGGAGCGTGAGGAAGCAGGCTGAGGATACTGTGTTTATCTGTTTTTTCATGGAAAGTTTGCTGTTGAGTATGATACCTGGGTTCCTGCCATGTTCTGTGGGTGAGGGTCCCAGTTCTGTTGGCCACCAGGAGCCATCCCTGTTTTATCGGTGTTGAGTTTGAGGTACTTGTTTTGCATCCAGCTGGTGATGCTGGTCATGCATAAGTGGAAGTTGCCCTTGGTGTTAGCGGGGTCTGCATACAGGGAGAGGATGAGCTGAGTGTCGTCAGTGTATGATAAGTTGTTCATGCCAAAAGTCCTGACCAGGATGGCCAGAGGAGTCACATAGGTGTTGAACAGGGTGAAGCTTAGTGAGGACCCTTGGGGGATGCCACAGTTGAAGTCCTCTGGGCCCGAGGTCTAGGGTGGGAGGTAGATGCTCTGTATTCCTCCAGTGAGAAAGAATGCGAGCCACTTGAGGGAGTCCCCTTGAATCCCCATCTGGTGGAGTCTTTTTAGGAGCGTGAGGTGGACACAATGTCGAAGGCTGCTGAAAGGTCGAGGAGGATCAAGGCAGCAGTTTCTCCCTGATCTAGGCAAGACCTGATGTCCATGCCTGTGATTAGGGCTGTTTCTGTGCTGTGATTTGCACGGAACCTGGATTGTGATGGGCCAGAAGGTTGTAGTTCTCTAGGTGGGTGGTGTGTTGGCAATAATTGCGTTTTCTAGAACTTTAGCAGGAGCAGGGAGCAAGGAGATGGGCCAGTAGTTCTTGAGTGCTCTGGGTCTGCCTTAGGTTGTTTGTGGAGGGGGTTGACCTCCGCATGTTTCCATTCCTCTGGAAAGATGGCGGAAGTGATGGAGATGTTGAGGATCTTGCTGATGGAGCTGTTCCCCAGATTAAACATGTGGTGGGGGCAGGTGTTTTTTTGTGCTCCTGAGTGGATGGAGCGCATGATGGTTGTGGTGAGTTGGTCCCAAGTTGTGATTCTTGGGTTTTTGTTGGGTGTCAGCTGGGTTGAGGAGGCTATGGATGCTGGCGCTGGTCGGATGGGGGTCGAAGTGTTCATAGATGGTGGAGATTTTGCTGTGAAAGAAGTCTGCTACGGTGTTGCAAACATCTTGTAAGGGATGATGGTGTTTTCGGTTGCTGAGGGGTTAGAGAACTCTTTGATGATGCTGAAGAGTTATTTGCTGTGTTTGGAGCTGGCTTTGACGTGGATAATCAGGGTCTTTTTAGTGGTTTTCAGGCATTGGTGGTAGATGTTAAGAGCCAGTTTGAAAGTGGCTCTGCCATTAGGCCCTGTGCTGGCACGACAGACCCTTTCCAGCTGTTTGCAGTTGCGTTTGGTGATTTTAAGTTACGGTGTGAACCATTTGGTGTGTTTGGGGTTCTGCCTGGTTTGGCAGGTTTGAGGAGGGAGACTATGTTGGCCCAACTGGTGATCCAGGAGTTGAAGTATTTGGCGGCAAGCTCGAGGTTGGAGGTGGTGTCCGGGGAGAGAGGCACTCAGGGTGTTGGTCCATGGGTTTTCATTTACCTTGCTCCAGCTCCTGTGGGAGGTGCTGGTTTGGTTGGTGGGGGCGTTAGGGGTGGTTGTGATGCAGAAGTGGACAATTGAGTGATCAAACCAAGTGATTTCAGAGGTATGGCATAATCGGATTCTGTTGCTGGCTGTGAAAATGGTATCTAGTGTGTGTCTGGCAATGTGTGTAGGATCGGTGACCAGTTGGGTGAGGCAGACGTTGTTAATGCTCTCAAGTAGATTGGCTGCGTTGGCATTGTTGTTGTCGTTAATGTGGAAGTTGAGGTCTCTGGGAAAGATGAAGTTCTTGAAATTATTGGCTAGTTGGGTGATGAAGTCGGAGATGACATCGCAGAAGACAGGGCGTGGCTCTGGCAGTCTGTGCGCAGGGTTGCTTCTGATGCTGGTCTTGATGTTTTTGTTGAGTTAGAATTTGAGGTGTTTCAAGATGGGGTTAGTGTCGTCGGTGGTGGCTGTACAGTGAATGATGGCTATACCACCTCCGTGTTTGTTGATGCGATCATGGTGTATGATCGTGAATCCATTCAGTGTGGGGGCCGTGATGTCAGGTACTGATGCGGGTTGAGCCAAGTCTCAGTAAGGAAGAAGATGTCAGTGGCATGTTTGTGGAACGATTGGGAGTTGATCAGGAGGCTTTGGAGATGTCCTGGCTCAGTGGTGGTGAGCAGGGGTCCGTGGGCAAGTGATAGTGACCTTGCATTGCAGGAGAAGGGTCCTGTGGTTGAGCACGGGGATGCAAGGTCGCAGATGATACTGTGGGATCTGGGGTTCAGGGCTGTTAACTCAACGCTGGTGTAGCTGTGGGTGGGTGAGATCCAGGAGTCCTGGGGCTGGGTGTGTTCTAGGCACGGATGGGCGCAGACCGGCTATTCTTTGGCTCACCTTTGGCCGGCCAGTGGTGCGCCCACTGTGTGCGGCCGTGCTTCCATTAAGAGGTTCCCGGGAGGGGCGCTGGGGGGGGGGGGTCCATAGACGGCAGTAAGCAGGAGGGAGAGTGGCGCTGAAGCCACCGAAACATGAGCTGGGAGATTGTGGGAAAAATTAGGTTTCGGGAAAAAGGCCACAGTTAAGAAGAAAAGGAGGCAACAGTTGGAGGAATTTATAGTTAAGAGGAGGCAAAAGTCAGACAAAGTCCTAGATTAGGAGGAGGCACAAGTCAGAGGGAAGGCACTGTTTAAGGGGAAGGAGGAGGATTAAGAGGAGTCAAGAGTTGGAGAGAAGGCAATGGTTAAGAGGAAAAAGGAGGCAAAAGTTGGCTAAATCAGAGGTTAGTGGGAAGTACAGTGGTATGAAGACACCAGCAGGATGGTGTAGGCTTGCTCTGAGAGCTTGGCTTGTAGCAGTGCGGGGAGCTGGCCAAGGGAATTGTTCTATTGGACAACATATTGCACATTTCAGGAATGTGTGTACAGTATTTCTGGTAACTAAGGAGGGTTGTCCATAGGGCATTACTGTGCATGGCTTATCTGTGGCTATGGTATGGATGTGAAGCTGTTGGCTTAAAATTCTATGTCATATGAGGTATTTAACAGTCACACCTCATCACCTCATTGAAGTAAATAATTTAGGCCTGGCTTGCCTAACTGTCACAAGACTTTATATACTCAATCTAACAAAGGCCTTTAGCAGTACTACCAAGGGAGGCTTTAGCTCTGCCCGCATGCTGGTAATCAGAAGTACATGGTTTGATTGGGCAGAAGTCGTCTGCTTCCGCAAAAAAAGTATTTGCCCTCCATGCAGCTGCGATCATCCTGTTTATATATTCAGCTGCCTGAGCTTGAATTTTCAGGGGTACACACTTGACATTGTAATGCTATTAAAGTGTCTTGGTGCTGTTGTTTTTCTGGCAACAGAACAGATGAGAGGAGGGGAATCATTACCTTTGGACTTTGGGGTGCAGCTTTGTATTTAAGATCCTAGTTTTACACTAATCTACATTAATTTATACGTCTGGCTTGACAGTACAGTTGTCACCTGATCTTATGAACAAAAAAGAGTACCACTGAGACAGAGGCTTAGGGTTCAATGACACATTGATTTCCCTGAGTACGGGATTTAATTGAGACCAATGTGTGTGCTTCCACTAAAAGGACTGTTTTTGTTGCACATTTTGGCTTGTGGCAAAGTTTGTACTCTATACAGCAGGACTGAGTTGGTTGTGGTGGCAAGCCAATAATCATGGCTACAGACCTGATCTGTTTATTATGAAATTTTATGATAAAGGCACTTGGCCTGACAAATATATTGTGAAAAGCATATGTTAAAGCCAATAGGCATTTAAGTGTGGATTAATATTACTCTATATTAAAGCCTACAGATAGGTATTTTGTTACACGGAATTTCACAGAGCACCATAGTAGGCAATGGTTTGGTGTTGTTCACCCAGTGTGACAAACTGTCTATATAGAATGTGTGCCGTGTGAGAATGCTTGTTATGCATTTTTAGGAGCTATAGAATTTTGCTTATGCAACTGTAATTTTGTATATTCTTTTGATTTTATCACTGTGTGTCTGATTGCTACTGTGTGAAAAAGCTTATGCTTGAAACTGTAGGTCAGTGTTGATTATGGTGACCAGTTATATGCCTGTTTGGTGCACTGGAAACGTTATGTCCAATGTCTTAATCTCTTAGGCCTTGTCTGTTTATTATGAAACATTATGACAAAGATTGTTGGTCTGGCTAATTAATTGTGAAAACATGTTAAAGCCGGTAAGCCTTTTACAGTCGGCTGTCATAACATTGTGTTTCAGGTTATAAGCAGGTATTTGTTACATCTGATTCTGCATATTACTGTAGTAGGCAAGGGTCTTGACAATGGCCACCCACTCTAACAAATGCTGGGGGGGTTTCACTGTGATGGTTCTTGTTAGGCTGTGTTAAGAGGGGTTGTATATTGTTTTGCAAGCTCTATTTTCCTACATATTTGTAATTTTATAACTGTATGCATGATGGATGTCAGCTTATGTGCACTTGTATAGGTCACTGTTGTGTAACATGTATAGCCAATTTTAAAGGGTATAGGCTTAATTGATTCAGTGGGAAAAGTCATGCCAGATTTCATAGATTTGATCTGTTTATCATTAAATATTATGACAAAGCCAGAAGGCCTCTCCTACATATTTTGGAAAACATGTATTAAACACAATAGTCTTTTAAGGATATATTATTATTACTCTGTGCTAAAGCCTTTAGGCAGGTATTATGTGACATGGAATTTTACAGATTATAGTAGTACATTAGAATGTTTGGTATTAGTGAGCCACAAGAACAAAGTGTAGAGTAGAACAAATGCACTTCAATAATCCCTCTTAGGCGAGAGAAAGAGAGTGTTTTGCTTTGCCAAGTGTAATTTTGTTTGCATTTTACTTTTATGACTGCATAACAGATATACGGGTGCTTCGAGCCCAAGCCAATTTTTGGACCACTATCCCACTGACAACAGCGGGATGAGTGGCCATCTCGAAAATGGTGGTATTGCACGATTGCTCTACTATTTGGCGAACCTTCCAGTGCTTATTCCCGGGAAGGTCTTCTGTGAACTCAACATTAGGCGACCTCATATGGGGCACCAGGAGACAGCGAATAGCGCTATTCAAGCTCTACCCTCCCACTAGGCAAGGGGTCTCAATGCAGCTGAATTCCAAAAATACTACTATTCAGCTCAACCGCAGTGGCCAACACACTGGTCGGCCGGCCACCATCTTGTTGAAAAAGGCCTCTCATCAGAGTAGCTGTAGAAAGGATGGCTCCATAATATCCTACCCTAACTTTCTATTCTAGGCCTCCCTTGGAATGCACCCTACTTTTAGGCATAGCGGAAACGTGCATATGAGATGTCTTGACTTAGACTAAATCTGTACTCCCATATGCCCTGGCCAACATGGATTTCCTCAGGTGAATTGGTGTGCTGGGACGCTGCAGGCCAGCACTAATGATGACTTTTTTGAAGATGGCCTTCTTCAGGATTTTGAGATCCTAAGCCCTCGTATAGTCCTTCCAGCTGGTGAATTCCTTACGTACGGCAAGCTATCACTGGCTCTGCAGCAAATATGGTAGTCAGCTCATCGGTAACCACCCATGCTTGAGATCCTTCACATAGCTTATTTAATCCCCAAGAAGCTACAGGCACTATTCCCTATGGCATCCCGCCTTACTGTGTTGCCTGCACAAGCCGACTTAAATAACTCACATTATGTGGATATGAAAAAGATTGCAGACCTTCTGAGTGGGGGTTCTTTCTAACCTACAATATCTCACATGAAGTAATTCCAGGATATTTTCTTTTGTTCTGTTTTTAATACATATAAAAACTTTGTATATCAGAGAGTGTGTGCTTGTTGCTTGTCTTTTGAGCTGTTCTAAGCCTCTCCTAAAGGAATTGTTTTTGCTACCCAACAGAACCATTTTGTTTGTTAATTACAATATCTCACAGGCAGACCTTGCAGTACTCTCAGGGAGTAACTATCCAAGGGAGTTACCCCCGGCTGGAGGGAGTTAAACTTGCCACAAGATTCCTAGATCTTGCTCTCATTCTGGTGTGTTGCGCCATTGCCTAACAATGGAAAGCAGCAGTCCCCCCCACTTCCTCCTCCTAGCATTGTGATCAACAACACTTGGCACATGTTGAGAGCATGGCATTGCGCAAGGAGGAGAAGGGTGGGCTGCGGCAGAAACCCGTTTCGGACCTACGGGATGCCCTAGTTCAGGAACATAAAGATATGGGTTCCCATGATGACCTCCCACCGCAAGAAAGCCCCACTTTTGCCTTTATGGGACTGGGGCACCCATGTATGAATAACAATGGCCAGCTCCCAAAGGCACCCAGATGGGAGCTATCTGTAGAACCAGCAGGAGCCACCAAAGCTGCTGGTCTCCCCGTGGCCCCCAACTATACATAAATTGTGGGTGTACCCGGTGAGACCAGAAACAGCAAAAATAGCTTAAAAAATTTAATAATAAATGAGCGGAAGGAGCTACTCATTTATTAACACATGCTCCCAGACATGAGCGTCCCATATGACCCTTCCAGGGCTCATTTACATATTTCCCCTGTTTTCTGGTGCTCCAATGTCACTTGGGCACCACCAACAAGTTACAAACGTGTTGTGAAGGGCTGCAGGGAGCACAGATGTCCAACAGAAATTTTGTTGAAAAAAAACTATAAGTCTCCTGGATCATTATATGCATGACTCCAGGAGAGCTTACCTTTATTTTAAAAAAACTCCCAGCTGGAATGGTATACTCTTCATCTGGCGTGTGGGGAACTGTGGTTGGTTCCATTGCTGCATTTTGTGGCCTGAAGAATGCTAAATAAAGACTTGTGTACACATTAAAGTTGTTTGCAATACAAATTATTTACTCTAAGTATTTTTGAGAAAAGTATTATTATGCATTGCCATGTGTCTATCTAAAAGTATTACTTTGGAATATGGCTATTGATAAGTTATGGTGGTGACGTTTTGACATTCCTCGGATAATTACTCCTCAGATGAGAGATCTTCTGACACAAGCAGCTGGTCCAGTGGGGAGGATAGCAAACTTAGGTCTAGAGGCAAAAATAGAAGAAACTCACTGCCACAAACTTGGCAGGACATTAGTTAATTCCAGAACCCTATGAAAGCACCTCAACAATTCTTTCCACACCCACAATCCCATCCATTTTATGGGTGGGGTACCCCCCTTATCCTCAAGGAAGGCCCACCACAAGCCATCCTTCACAACCAGTGCTGCCTTTTTTATGGAGAGAAGGGAGAGGCAGGAGAGGAAGAAGAGGGTATAAACAGGTACATTGGGAGGATTCCCAAACCAGAGTAAACACCAGGAGCATGGAGAGGGACAACTAACCCAGGACAGGCAGGGGCCTGATGTACTAACCAACTTATCCTCAGTGACCCTAACAGACACACAGCAGAGGGTCATGAATAAAGGATTAGGATTCATACCAACTGCACATTTAGACAAGTGCCACCTTCATTGAGAACTGGCAGAGTTTTTCAGGAAACTTAAGTTAAAAGCTTTCTTCGAAAAACTGGAACCAACTGGAGGTTCCACCCAGGCTGATGACACAGGGTTAAAATTGAAGTCTACGTTTTGCCCTCCTACATCATCCTCCATCCCAGTAGAAATCTTAACTTTTGAACAGGCCGTGTTCAACAAAGGTGATTCCTTACAAGAAAATAACAAGGCTATCTACCATAATATGACCAAAGCAGAAACAATAGCTCTCAAGGAATTACGAGACAAAGAAAGATTTGTCATAAAACCGGCAGAAAAAGGAGGGGGAGTGGTAGTATAAGAAAACAAGCATACACTGCTGAATGGCACCGCCCCCTAGACAACAAGTAGTACTATCAGATTCTCCGCACAGATTCTACCTAGGCACTGACGTTGGAAATTGAGGATCTGGTGGAAACAGCTGCAACAAACGATTGAATCTCCAAGAAGAAAGCTATGTTTTTGGTGACCACTACACCAAAAAACCCATGTTTGTATTCTTTACCCAAGATACGTAAGAACAAATCTCCTCCACTGGGACGCCCTATAGTTTTATGCATAGGCTCACTCTTGGAACCATTATCGGGCTTTTGTGATTTCGATTTGAAACCTCTAATGCAAGGCACCTCAACGTATTTAAAGGACACAAAGGGCCTCCTGGTTCTGTTGAAGGATATGGATTACAACCCAGAAGAAAATTACTAATGAGTCTGGATGTAGAAAGCTTATATACAAGCCTACCGCTAGATGATACACTTACAGTGATTAAAGAAGCCCTAGACCAAGGGGAATAGAATTACATTACTCCCAAATATTTCATTCTAAAATGCGAAAGTCTTGCGCTGAAGAGAATTTTCTTTGAGTTTGAAGGCACGCTGTTTCTGCAGACCTTCGGGACATCTATGGGCAGTACCTTTGCCCAGAGTGTGGCTGGACTATACGTATTCGGCTTTGAAACCAAACCCATATTACAGAATGATAACCTTTTCAAGGACAATATAATTCTGTGGAAATGCTACATTGATGACACCCTGGTGATTTGGAAAGGAGACAGAATCTTTGTTACCCAATTTATAATGTGGATCAATGAGTGAGACCCAAACCTGAAATGTACCCATATGGTGGATAATCAGTCAATCCCTTTTCTGGATGTGACTATCTTTGCTGATAATGGCAAACTAAGCACCACCTAAACAAACAGATAGGAAAACTCTGCTCTAATTTGATAGCTTCCGCCCCAGGACACTAAAGGAGAACCTTCCATACGTTGTTGAGGCTAAGAAGGAACTGCACACAAAAATCAGACTACAAGATACAGGCAGCTGCCTTGAACAAAAAACTTGAAGACCCTCAATATCCAGAAAACAACATCTAGACCACATGCAAACGTGTGAGTTACCAAAACTGAGAAGCTGTACTGGAGACAATCACCCGCACAGAGATCGCTGTCCCCCACCTAAAATATGTTACCACTTAGAACACGTTCTCAGGCATGATCAAGAAAGTTACAATAGGGCACGTTAGTCCACATGCGTTCACAACGCATGCCATTACAACGCAATTGTTACAACGACCGGGTTGTTCCATTGCATACCTTCACATTGCAAGTCGGAAAAACGACTTGCTGTAGGGGGCGCTGGATGTTGGAATAGTATAATTTACCATTCCAACTCCAGTCTGTGCAACAGTAGGTAAGGTGTTGGATTTTAAATCCAATGCCTTCTGCCACCTAATGCAAGTTGTTGTTCCGACTTGCGTTGTAAAAGTATGCGATGTAACAACGTGGTCGTTCCAACGACCGCGTTGAAATGGCATGCGCTGTCTCGCATGCTTGGTAAACGCTGTTTACCAGAAAGTTATCAACAAACATTGGAGCATCCTCCACACAGGGAACGTGAATTGTGAGAAACCATTCATTTCCTTCAAAACAGCAAGAAGCTTTAAGGACTTGTTCACATGCCCACGGAAGATAAATATCCAAACAAGGACCAATGTCTTGAGTAGCTGGGATGTCTTGAGTAGATGGGGCCCACCACAAGTGACAGGCCAATATGCCTGCAGGGATTGCAGTGTGTGCCATCTCACAAGCACAACAAAATGTCTGAATCTGAAACCTGGCAAAGTATGGACACTAAGAAAACATACTAATTGCAGTTCCTCCAGTGTGGTATACCTCATAACATTTTCCTGTATTCTTGATGACGGATCCCTTTCTGAGAACTGGACTCACCACCAATGACATGAGATGGGCGCTGATTGAAGAAATTGACCATCTCTCAAATACAAAGGGTGTACTACTGGAAAAAAGAGCAAAGATGGATTTATCGCATGTCTACGAATAAGACAGGATTACATGACAATATCCCCTGGTACACTGTATTACCACGATGTTAACTCCAGGCATTTCCTTCACCTGATTTACTTCGGATTTATGACATTACAACGCATGCTTTTACATCGCATGCCTTTACAACGCTGTTTTTACAACGCATGCCTTTACAACGCATAGTGCTTTGGGGCGCTGGATAGTGAATAGTTTAATTTACTATTCCATCTCCAGTCCCCGTGGATAGTAGGGAAGGTGTTGGATAGTAAACGAAACCTATTCCCTATCCGAGAGCGCCCCCCAGCGCAATGCGTTGTAATGGTTTGCGTTGTAAAAGTTGCGTCGTAAAGGCACTGCGTGGTAAAAGTTGCGTTGTAAAGGATGTTTCCCTTTACTTCTCACTGAATATTGTCAAGATCAGGATTATAAACTACCTCAAGAGGGCACTTGCCCCATATGAGGGTATATGCACCACATGAGTTGCAACCCTATTACCCTATTACTTATAGGACAGCCAAAGACATAAGTGATACTCCGCCTCCACTCTAGGTCCTGGCTGTTCGACTCTACATAAGGCATGATAATGGGTAAACTAAGATACCTAGCCAGAGCACCCCTATCAAGGGGGCCATACCCATATACAAAACATTTGAAATGTTTCTGCATGCTCTATTTTACTCAAGTGGGGCAATACTCATAAAAAGACCCTAAGGATTTCTCTGCTTTTTTTCTACAAAAAAACTCAAACATAATTACTGAAAAATCAATAGGAAGAATATTCCTCACTCTTTTTATAAACACATTAAGGCATCATGCTGCTCATGATCCTTACAGTGGCAGCACTGTGTCTAATAAAGCGATAGACACGGATAGCCATTCCACAATGGTGACTGTAGACAAGTAGACAACTAGAACCATAAACACCACACAGGGTGGCACTTCTCCATTGAAGGCAGGATGGAGGGCAGGTCTTCCTCCAGGCTCCTGACACGCTGTCCTGATGACGCATGCCTTCCGTACATGGGGATTCTCAAGGAGTCACGAGAGATGTGTCCGAGGCTGCGACTTACGTCCCTGGTGCCCAATCATGTCGCATCTAACCCACGTGGGGGCCTCCAATCAAACGGGCAGAAAGTGACAACACCCCCTTGGTGTTCAGTCACTATTTGCACACCGCTCTTGAGGGCCGTTAAACTCAGCACAGCTGAGATATGTGCTGCTAAAATCAAGACCTCTGCCAGAGGCCCAATTACAGTGGAGGCACTTATAAAGTAGACAGGCAATTATCCTATCACAGACACAGCCTGCGCATCCTGGATACAGCACAGGTCAGGGATACATGGTATTTAAAAGCCTCGACTCCCAAGTAAAGATTAACATACAGACCTCACGAGGTGTATCAGAGGGTGAGACACTTTGACGAAGTAAGTGAGGGATAATGAGGACTACCATGGTAATCATTGTCTGAATACAGGACTGAATCTGATAAATAACCAACACTGTATGATTATAAATTTTTTTAGAGTGTGACTACATAGTCCACCCTCTCCAAACGATCCATGTTGTGGAGTAGTGCTACACAACAAGTAGGTTTTATTTCAGGCTCTTCTACATTTTTTGTGCAATGTATAAATATTCCACACAGCCATCACATACACTGTAGGAAGATGCCTATGCTGTAGGCAAGGAATGATTGGAATGTGGTGGATAAATGCTAATCGTTGCTGGAGGTTCCAGCATGTATGCAACATAGTGCATAAAGTAATATGCACCCACCTAGGGTAGCATGTGTGCTCCATAAAATATGTTTACCTAACCACAATGTTTCTCTTACTAATATTGTCTTACAGATATTTTACACAAAAGGCGATTAAAAAAAATGAGTTTGGATCTAAGCTCACTTACGCATGTCTTAGTGCACATGCGTTTAACTATACAGTACTGACGAAAGATATATTGGCCTATTTGGGCACTTAGCATATATGGCTGGAACATGTTGACCATATTAAGGGGTACATTAGACCATTGGTATCTCGGACAGTACCCAGACACTGATTTTAAACTTGCCCAAGATCACCAAGATTAAAATTCCTTTTTGGGAGGTGACCATGAGTCAATTTTAAGTCACTTGCACCTTTTCAATTCACTCAAAAAACAACCAGCTCCGCTGTAATCAGGCATCAAAGCACACCTTTGAGGCATTCGACTTCCAGGGTGGGAACGCAATGATGAAATAAGCTACCAACTGGGTAGGTGAGTGAGAATTTTTTTTAAAACCCTGAAGGTTCCCTCTGCATTTCTTAAGTGAGAGATTCCAAAGGGCCATATGTTAGGTAAACAAAGTACTTGTTCTGGTTGTTTGATGGACTTTCTGGCAAAGCCAATAGGCTAACTTTTTACAATTTTGTGTTCTGACTCTGTGACAAAGACGGCTTGCTTACTTAAAATGACATCTCTTTACATTGTTACTGTTAGAAATGTGGTCTCTGTGGGCGCTAAATAAGGTTGCGTTTGTAATGTTAATTCCATTAGGAACCTTTATTTACCTCTACAGCCCGAACAGTTGAACAGACTTACACCAAATTTGGAAGGAGAAGTAGAAGGAAGTAGATGTTGGTTTAAGGAAGTGCCTTTTGCTAATTTGGTGTAAGTCTCTTCAGTAGTTTTTGCGAAAATTAAGTTTAAAATTATCTCTGGCCACGGATATCTTGCGAAGGTTGTATGATGAATCGCAAATGCAAGCGCAAATGGGAATGCTCTGATTGGATGGACGCAACCTGAATAGAAAGTTGCAGCCGCCATTTTATCTATCGGGGGATTTGTTTCTAGGACTGAAAATCTGTGTGAAAGCCCACATAAGGGGTCAGAGTGGAGATACTCTGACCCCATGGTTGAGAAATGGAGGTGTTAGTGACACAAGTTATATGTCTGAAATAGATTTTTTAAATCCTTCACGGTATTCGCGACGCGACCGCCAGCGTGGTGCCCCATGTACCATTGCTTGACTGAAACTTTAGGTAATGTATGTCTATAAATGTGTTTTACACTTTGTCAAAAACACGTGGTATTTGCTGTGTGTTCTTGGAAATTTCACTCATAGAATGCATTACCTATGCAATCATACAATCACCAAAGCACGACTCATGCACAATCAATCAATATTAACGTTATTTTGGTTCTATGAACCATAAAAGGGCACAGTGGCAAGATATTTTATGAATACATTAATCAATCCAATCACATTTCATGCCAGTGTAATATATTAATCAGTTTCCAATACAGTACTCAATTTATAAAATGCAGCTCAGACCAGGGAGAAAAAAAACCTCAAAGCAAGAACCCTTACGGTTGGGCTCCTAAGGGTCCGTCATGTGACCGGGGTTATCTGTATTATTTCCAAATGAGGGCACCTCAGGTACACACTCACTCACAAACCTATACAGCCACTCACACACCCAGTCACCAAGCTATAAACCCACTGTTAAAGTTTACAAATTACAGTTAGGAAATACATTTTTTATTTTTTTCTGTATAAAACACAGAACCTTTTCATACCGCCTATGTTTCCATACATATAAATAATGAAATACAGAGAGCGAAAACAACTAACGTAGGACAAAAACTTATTCATAAGAAGAGAAAAACACATTGTTAAATTTGGATAATTAATCATGATAAACAAATTACTCCTCCTGAGTTAATATGTTAACCCAATCTTTTAATGGACCCCAAATCTTCAGCCTTTTTTTGCCTCTTTCTTCGTAGAATGTGTTAGAACTGGGATTTCTGGTAGGCTAAGGCTGACGCCAAAGCCAGGCAGAAACCACCATTCTAGTCAGGGCAAGGGAGTCACACGCCAAGATAACCCCTGCTCACCCCCTTGGTAGCTTGGCACGAGCAGACAGGCTTATCCCGGAGGAAATGTGTAAAGCATTTGCGCATGCACACAACAGCAACAACATCCTAGGCACACCACAAAAGGAACTCCACACAAGGTTATATAAAAATAACCTCTGTATTGTCAAAACACATCAGATAGTAATCACACATGTACATTGTGCCAACAGTCACGGGCAATATTCACAAGGGATTATGTACAAGACTCCATCCCCATGGATGCCTTCCACGACTGCCTAAGGGACACTGCTGGCTGGTTACACCATAACTCCCTCCAATTCAACTCCTCGAAAACCGAGGTCTTGTTCTGTCCTGCAAGCCGAATCCCTCGCCTTCTGCCTGTGGAGTTCTGGCCCCCGGAAAACTCAAACAATCCGCCACCCATCACCAGTGTTCGCAATCTCGGCGTCATGCTAAACAACAAACTTAGCATGGAAACGCAGGTAACGAGAACAGTCGCCACCTGCTCGGCCCTTATGCGTTCACTTCGTAAAATCCTGCCTTTACTACCACCTCAGGCCCGAGCATTGATAGTCAGGTGCACTATTCTCAGTCGCCTTGACTATTGCAACGCCCTCCTGCTCGAATCTCCCATGGTACTGCTGGACAGACTCCAACGAGTCCAATCGGCAGCAGCTAAATTGGCCCTTGGATGGACCAGGAGATCCTCGGCCACTGCTGCCTTAGCCGAGCTACACTGGCTCCCCTTGAAGCAACGAATAGCCTTCAAGGCTCTCTGCTTGGTCTTCAAGGCACTACACGGATTAGGACCAAGATCCCTACAACAAATGTTTTCTTGGTATATCCCAACCAGAACTCTACGATCCGCAACCGCCTGCCTTGTGATAGTGCCCAGGTTTAAGAAGGCCAGGATCGGGGGAAGATCTTTTAGAGTAGCTGCGGCTAAGCTGTGGAATAGCCTGCCTGCCGACATTCGCCAAATTCCACAGCTCCTACCTTTTAGGAAACGAATAAAAACATGGCTCTTCCCCTAGCTTTTCCCCTGCCACTTCCATCCCCCACAATCACTCCCTTCGCCTGTAATTTAGGAGGAAGCTTCTTAGCGCCAGGATACCTGCCAGGTGACAGCCGCGCTCTACAAATGTTTTAAATGAATAAATAAATACAAGACAGGGCCACATGGGCCACTGTCAGAATCAGCACTTAGCAGAACTACTGTTAGAAATAGCACTTTGTAGAACTTAGAATAAATGTAGCACAAAAGAACAATTATAGGTAAGAACACATTACACATGATGCATCACAACATTCAGAGGTGTAGGGAAGGAAAACACATGATGCATAAAAACATTCAGAGGTGTAGGTAAGACACATAATGCATAAAACACATTCAGAGGTGTAAAAACAAGGCACATGATGCATCAAAACACATTCAGAGGTGCAGCAGGAAACCATATGATGCATAACAACATTCAGGCCTAACCAGTAAAAATACAGTAGGCAATCTCCTCACTAGTCCAAACACATTAGACTCTGCCTCCTAAGAATAAATCATATTTAGGGGCGTAACTCACATAGTGAAAACATCTCACTAGCATAAACCTACATAGGTAAAATAAACTCATAATCACATTGCGCAAACATCACCTTAGGCAATTACTATCATAAACATAGCAAAATCACATTGCGCAAAAATCACATTCCAGCCCCCTGGCCAATTGGTCATCTAATAAAGGGACTCAAAAAGCCCTGTGCCCAAAATGTCAGGGCGCGCTGCCAATGCAGCGCCAGTCAGGGGTGCGCCACCGGCGCAAACCTAAACGTTGCAGCTGCCCACTAATTGCTGGGCAGCTGAGAACAATCACAAGGGCCTAAATGTTGCAGCTGGCACTAAGTGCTGCTCAGCTGTAGCAGGCCTGGCACCATTGTGCCATCTCTATCCCACACAGGGACTCTCTCTCTCCATTGGCGCCTAAACGGTGCAGCTGCCCACTAATTGCTGGGCAGCCGGAGACAAAACTGCGACAGGGGCTCTTCACTAGCCCCTAGAACAAATCTGCGCCATCTGTTGGAGCCCCACAGGCTCTGAAACTCTGCACACGTTGGAGCCACACAGGCTCTGACACCACACATGCCCCCCAAACGTTGGAGTCCCCCCCTGGGGACTCGTGATCAAAAGAAATGCCCCCTACATACTGTGGAGCATTGTGAGGGACATGGGCCTTTTAAATAAAGTGTGCCCCAGCATTGGAGTCATCCGAGACTCGGTAAAACCGTTGGGGCGGCCCACTGCCATCTGGGGACGCCCTAAATACACCACCGTCACCGTGCCTTTCTCCCTCACCAACAGTAGCCTCCCACGGAGCCACACGGGGCAAAAAACACATCGTGGGGGTAAATGGAGGAGCCACGGGGCTGCTCGAATGCTGCCTCGATCAGGCACTGCCACCCGCGGAGCTCCCCGCCTACCCCCAGCCCTTTGACACTCACCGGGCTGGTCGGGGGGGCTCTGCTTCACTCGCGGCTTCCTCTCCTCTCCGGCCGCACTTCCAGGTTGGCGGCCCCGGGGCACTCCACAGCCATGGGAGCCCCGGGCCGCGGGAGCACGTCAATTCCAGCAGCTCCCGGCGTCTTCCGGTGAAGCTTCTTTGGGTTGGACCAATCGGGTCACGGCTCTGCAGACGAGCCCTCGCAGACACCCGGGAGTCAGCCAATGGCAGTGCGGCTGCCGGGCGAGCCCCTGATGACGCGGAGACCGGCAGCCACTCACAGCGCGGCCTTGATGATGATGCGGCGGCGCTGGGGCCCATCCTAGCACGGCGTTACTGAGGGGGCTCGTCTCCCTCGACCAATGAGGACGCAGCGGCTTCGATCTCTGTCTCCGAAGCCCCAGCAAGGGACGGCAAGGTCGTCGGGCACTCTCAGGCCCCGGGCAGCGGCGATGAGAAACGGCACAGTGATTTTTAGGGCACAGGTCGCAGCTGGACCGCCCTTACGGCCACAAGATCTTCGTGGGAAAAATCACGAAGCAAGGCACCACGATCCTCCGGTCCTCACAGCATGTGTGCCGATGAACACACCGTTCTCCATCCACGGCCAGCAGTGGAAAGTCACGCACTAGGCAAAAAAAGCAAGATCTTCACGGCGTCTGGTATTTTCTGGGGAACCTTTTGACCCTGGGTTCCAGGACAGGAGGCCAGCTCTTCTCAGGCCCTTGGAGATTCCTTTAGCGACACAGCACACAGCAAAGTCTTGGAGTCAAGCAGGCAGGGTCACAGCACACAGCAAAGTCCCCTTCTTCTCTCCTTTAGATCAACAGCAAAACAGGTCAGCCCCAGAGCACACAGCAAGGGCAGTCTTCCTTAGTTTCTTCAGCAGTCCTTCTTCTGGCAGAGGTTCCTCTTGATTGTAGAATCTGAAAATCTGTTGTCAGGGGTCCTTCTCTTATATCCCTAAAAGTCTTTGAAGTATCTGTGCAAGTGGGCCCTGAGCCCGGTCTAAACCAGTTCTGGGTGTTGCTGGAGTACTTGGGTGTGAGAAGGTGCCCCGGGCCCCCCTGAATGGATGCCGCCCTCCCACACATGTACCTCAATCCTTTCCGCCGGGACTGCAACCCCGTAGACACTTCCCCACGCCGGAGACTGGACTCGGAGCAGCAGCCATAACCCACGGAACCCCGCCCTTCTCTCTATTGCAGGAACCAACCAGAGCCCTGAGACCGGAGGAAACATATCCCACCAACCCCGGAAGTCCCGCCCCCGGGGCAGCGCCAGAACAGGGAAAAGCCGAGCCCAGGAGGCAGAACGCCGTCGGAGCATCGTGGCAGGACACTCGGACTGGAGCTGGCGAAGGAGAAGAGGCGAGCGAGGAAGAGGTGTGGACCGAAGAGTGGTGGAGCCCTCAGGAGGTGGCTGAAGAGCGGCCGTGACTCCCTGGAGAGTTACGGCGGACCGCGTGAGTACCTTAGAGCCTTCTTTTCATAGCTCATTAGGAGCCCGTTGTATAGCCCCTGTAAATATCTCCCTTCTCTGTAGCATCACATCCCTTGCACTGTAGCATATGTGTATAGCACTATCACTGCGTAAGAAGCCTTCCACGCCCGACCAATCAACACCCTTTTCTATCTGCCGCCCTGCCTTTCCTCCACCCCGAGCCCTTCCTTCCCTCACTGGTCCTTTCCTTCCCCCCTCACTGCCCGGGTGACGGTGACTGTTACCTTCGTGCCTCAAGGCTCAAGACAAGACTAACGGTCCCTTGTTTTTCTCCTCTTGCTGCCCTCCGTGGATCCTCCCCACTTCCGGAGCCGTCATCGGAGTTCCCGAAGACCTGGACCCGACCCCAAGAGCCGGAGAGAACAGCGGTCTCCTCCCATGGAACTTCTTGCTTCTACTGGGACTTTGCTTTCTGTCTTTGGTGTAATAAAACTAACGGTATAGCCCATTATATACGGCCTCCTTGCCTGCTTTTCCGGCCTGCGACAGACCCACCCTCACATCTGGTGTCAGAAGTGGGATCTGCTGGAAGCATGGAGGCCGTCATGAAGAAAATGGCAGAATCACAAGAACAATTTGGAAAGCTAATGGAGCAGTTCCTGAAGACCGCAGAAGATGACAGAGGACAGCTCCACGACGTTCTGAAGGGTCAGGGAGTAGCCCACGAACAAACCTTGGGAAAGCTCACCGACGCCATGGGAGAACAAAGGCCTATGACCTCTCTCCCCTCAGTGGTCCTCCAGAAGTATGTGCCGGGGGAAGACCCGGACTACTTCTTCACCAACTTTGAACAACTAGCCCAAGCAGCCAATTGGCCTGTGGACCGATAGGGCCAATATTTAGGACCCCTGTTAACCGGCGACTTGCAGGCCGCCTATCAACAGGCCAACATCCAGGGCAACAACCCGTATGCGGACATCAAACGGTGTATCCTGGAGCGTCTCGGTATAGACGACGAGACCTACAGGGTACAACTGAGACAAGCGAAAGAGAGACCCCAAGAGAACCCCAGAGCTCTCTCGTTTCGGATTAGGGATCTCGCAAATCGTTGGCTCAGACCAGAAGCCTCCACTAAAGAGAATATCCTAGAGAAGATATATCTCGAACAACTCTTGAACTCCCTGTACCCGGCTACTCAGCGCTGGGTAAGACAACACTCCCGCCTCACATTGGACACTGCTATCGAAATAGCGAGTGCCTTCAGCCGTGCTCAAGAGCTCCAGCGGGGCAAGGAGGACCATCTTCACAGGCCCCACAACGCGACAGGCCCTCGTCCACTCCGACCTCTGCTTCCCCGAAGACCAGAACCAACCCCCCTTATGCCCTCACCGGTCCTGTCCCGTCCTCCTAACGCTGGACCCCAGTGTTATTCGTGTGGGGGTTTCGGACACATTTCCCGCGTGTGTCCACAGAAAGAAGAGCCGATGGAGATTGGCCTTGTGAGGAACTATGTGTGCACCACTCAGGGAACCACCCCTCCCCCGTTTCATTGCCCCGTATCAATTGATGGACAGCGAGTCATGGCTCTTGCAGACACCGGTTGCCGTCAAAGCGTTCTCCGGCCTCAGGACCTCTCCCATCCAGTTGGTAATCCTACAGGAGTCGTAGATATCCAGTGTGTCCATGGGGATACCAAACGGTATCCAACCACCCAGGTTCATGTCCAACATCCCAAAGACCCCGGAACAAGTCTCACTGTCGGACTGGTGCCGGCGCTACCAGAGCAAGCCATTTTGGGGAGCGACTATCCAGGACTGCCTATGCTCCTCCAGGACACCACAGACTCCCTGGCTCAGTGGTGGAGGGAGGCTCCCTATTCTCAGGGTCTGACAACCCCGGCTACGGATCCCAAACCGCACAAGCCCAAAAGCCAGAGGAGAAGAGAAAAAAAGGACTACACCAGTGCTTATCCCGCACTCACGGAGGACCACCCCTGGCAGACCGACAGGGATTTCAGGGCAGCACAACAAGAGGATCCCCTCCTTCAGGAAGCGTGGGGAAGGGCCCTTGATAACGAGGATCCATTGCAAGTAGGTCCCTACTTTTACAAAAAGAACCGGTTGCTGTATCGAAAGGGTGGGCCACAACAGAACCCTCAGTTGATAATCCCCGGTCCTTTCCAAGACAAGGTTCTCTTCCTGGCTCACAGCCACCTATTAGGGGGCCACTTCGGGGACGAGAAGACCAGTCAGGCGGTTCTAGAAAAGTTCTATTGGCCTGGCGTACCTCAGAGGATCAAGACTTACTGCCGTGAATGTGCGGTCTGTCAAAAGCACAGCCATCACAGACCCCCCCCGAGTGCCTTTACAACCTCTCCCTCTTATTGACATCCCGTTCAGCCGAATAGGGATGGATATCATTGGACCCCTCCTACCCTCCCGAAGCGGGTGTCGCTATGCGTTGGTCATAGTCGACTATGCCACTCGCTTTCCGGAGGCCATACCCCTTCGTCAACCCACAGCCCAGAGCATAGCCAAGGCCCTTATTTCTATATTTTCCAGGGTGGGGTTTCCCAGGGAAATCCTGACTGATCAGGGTACCCCTTTCGTTTCAGCTCTTATGAGACAAGTTTGTTCCCAGTTAGGGATAAAACAGATCAGGACATCGGCGTACCATCCGCAAACTGACGGATTGGTTGAGCGCTACAACGCCACTTTAAAACAAACTCTGAAAAAACTTCTGGGCCTGGAAGCAAAACGGTGGGAAGACATGCTACCACTGGCCCTGTTCGCCATTCGCTGCAAGACCCAGAGCAGCACTGGTTATTCCCCATATGAGTTGCTGTACGGGAGGCCCCCACGTACACTGTTAGACATGGCACAGGAGGCCTGGGAAGCAGAGCCTGATCGCACCCGTCCGCTCCCTGAATATCTGGAAAACCTGAAGACCCACCTGTCTCTGATTCGAGACATCGTAAGGCAGAACCTAGTAATTGCCCAAAACACCCAAAAGTGGCAATATGACAAGGGCACCAGAACCTGTGTCTTCGCTGTTGGTGATCTGGTCCTCCTTATGATGCCCTCATCAGACCAAAAACTCCTGGGTCAATGGCAAGGACCCTACACCATCCAACGGCAGGTGACCCCAATCACCTACGAGGTGGAGCTGGACCCCACTCGGGGTACCTCCCAGATATACCACGTGAACCTGCTAAAAAAATGGGAAGGACCCCGCCCGGTCCTCTCCGGAACCTGCCTGCCCCTACCTTTCCCTTTTGACCCCTGCCTTGAATCCCAAACAAAACCGAGACATCCGAAAAGCCCTATGTTCTGTGAAAGGGGTCTTTTCCTCGTCCCCAGGCCGAACCGCTATCACAGAACATGTCATAGACACAGAGCCAGGGAAAGTCGTCCGTCTACGGCCCTACAGAGTCCCAGAGGCTCGACGGGCGGTTATACGGAAGGAAATAGAAGAGATGCAGAGGATGGGTATTATAGAACCCTCAGTCAGCGACTGGAACTACCCTATCGTCCTGGTGCCAAAACCTGACGGGTCTGTCAGGTTCTGTATTGACTTTCGGGAGGTCAATAAGGTATCCAGCTTTGATACCTATCCCTTGCCCCGGGTGGATGAGATGATAGAGAGGATAGGAAAGGCTAAATATATCTCCACCCTTGATCTCTGCAAAGGGTATTGGCAGATACCCCTCAGGGAACAGGACAAAAAGAAAACCACCTTTTCCACCCCTGAGGGGTTGTACCAATTCACAGTCATGCCCTTTGGGCTGCATGGCGCCCCCGCCACTTTTCAGCGTGCCATGAACCACGTCCTACGACCCCACTCACAATACGCTGGAGCATATCTAGACGACATTATCATCTTTAGTGATGACTGGGACCAACACCTGACACATCTTTACAGCGTTGTCTCTTCCCTTGGCTCCTTTGGGTTTGCCATCAATCCTGCCAAAACTACCCTGGCAGCGAGGACAGTCAAATACCTGGGGTATCTCCTGGGGGATGGCCTGATAAGACCCCAAGAAAGCAAAACAGTGGCCATCAAGTCCCTTCCCTTCCCTCAGACGAAAAAAGACCTCCGTGCCTTTTTAGGCCTTCTAGGCTATTATCGGCGGTTTGTGCCTAATTTTTCACAGAGAGCTGCCGCCCTCACAGATTTACTAAAGAAAACAAACCGATCTGATGAGCTGCTACGTAACCCCACACCCGAAGCATGGAAAGCCTTCAAGGACTTAAAAGACGCCCTGACCTCAAGTCCGGTCCTGGTGCCCCCTGACTATTCACTGCCATTTATACTGCAAACGGATGCTTCCGATCAAGGGCTGGGGGCAGTGTTATCACAAAAAGATGCCCTAGGGAATGATAAACCCATACTCTATGTGAGCCGCAAGCTGTTCCCCCGAGAAAAACATTACGCTGTAGTGGAAAAAGAAGCCCTGGCAATCAAGTGGGCAGTTGAAAGCCTGCGATACTACCTTGAAGGCAGAGACTTTGTCCTCTACACTGACCACGCCCCCTTGGAGTGGATGGCCCGGAACAAAGACCAGAACAACCGGGTCCTCCGCTGGTTTCTGTCCCTACAGCCCTTCCGTTTCATGACAAAACACAGAAAAGGTGCAGACCAGGGTAATGCCGAATTCCTTTCACGATACCCTCTGTCTCCCTCCGGTACAAGAAGGACAGCTAGGGGAAGGGGATGTGAGAAGGTGCCCCGGGCCCCCCTGAATGGATGCCACCCTCCCACACACGTACCTCAATCCTTTCCGCCGGGACTGCAACCCGGTAGACACTTCCCCACGCCGGAGACGGGACTCGGAGCAGCAGCCATAACCCACGGAACCCCGCCCTTCTCTCTATTGCAGGAACCAACCAGAGCCCTGAGACCGGAGGAAACATATCCCACCAACCCCGGAAGTCCCGCCCCCGGGGCAGTGCCAGAACAGGGAAAAGCAGAGCCCAGGAGGCAGAACGCCATCGGAGCATCGTGGCAGGACACTCGGACTGGAGCTGGCGAAGGAGAAGAGACGTGCGACGAAGAGGTGTGGACCGAAGAGTGGTGGAGCCCTCAGGAGGTGGCTGAAGAGCGGCCGTGACCCACTGGAGAGTTACGGCGGACCGCGTGAGTACCTTAGAGCCTTCTTTTCATAGCTCATTGGGAGCCCGTTGTATAGCCCCTGTAAATATCTCCCTTCTCTGTAGCATCACATCCCTTGCACTGTAGCATATGTGTACAGCACTATCACTGCGTAAGAAGCCTTCCACGCCCGACAAATCAACACCCTTTTCTATCTGCCGCCCTGCCTTTCCTCCACCCGAGCCCTTCCTTCCCTCACTGGTCCTTTCCTTCCCCCCTCACTGCCCGGGTGACGGTGACTGTTACCTTCGTGCCTCAAGGCTCAAGACAAGACTAACGGTCCCTTGTTTTTCTCCTCTTGCTGCCCTCCGTGGATCCTCCCCACTTCCGGAGCCGTCATCGGAGTTCCCGAAGACCTGGACCCGACCCCAAGAGCCGGAGAGAACAGCAGTCTCCTCCCCTGGAACTTCTTGCTTCTACTGGGACTTTGCTTTCTGTCTTTGGTGTAATAAAACTAACGGTATAGCCCATTATATACGGCCTCCTTGCCTGCTTTTCCGGCCTGCGACAGACCCACCCTCACATTGGGCTTCCTGGCTTCTTCCTTCCTTTCAGAGTGAGGGGCAGAGTCATCAGCCGCCCAGCAGGAGGTGGAGCCAGCATTGTGGCAGGCAGGTACAGCCCTATTCATTCCCAGGTGCTATCTCCTCCCACCACTCTAGTTGCAGATGCAGTCATTCAACCAAGGGCTGACTCAGACAACCTCCTGTGGGCTCCCCAGCCCCTGTCACCCTCAAACCAGACAGTCAATCCACAAGCAGGCCGTCCAGACTCCTGGAGCCAGGCTCCAGCCAATCACGTGCCAGTAGACTCACTACACACGCACACCCATGTCTAGAAGTGGCACTTCCACACTAGACACATTCATGCTACATACATCATTACGTAGCATTCAATCTCACGAGTTCGCACATACCAAACTCGACCCTGCACTCCCCACACATCAGGAACTACCATGGTCACACATATTCCCCATGCATTCCTATGGGAGGGCAGGTCACTCACCACACATACACAGAGAGCTCACGCACTTTACACTGTACCACAGTGAAACAGTGCGCAGAGGCCTAAAATCACCAACACCAGGTTACAGAAACAGGCTAGGAAAAAGCAAAAAGTTTCGGGGTGAACCTGCCAAAAAGGGCCAGGTCCAACAGAGTGCTTTTTCCAAATTAAATATGTGTAACAATCGACCTTTCAACTGCTGAAAAGTTGGGGGGGGAAGAATCTAACCAGGCTGAGGTAGTACATAATCTGAAAACTGACATTGCTATAATAAGAACTCGCTGCCAGGGCCATCTTGTGCAGTTACCCCTAATAACATAAGCAGAGGAGAAAGCGGCACATCTTCTTTTATCACATGCCGCAGAAAGACAGATATTTCTCAATTTATGAATTCTAAACTGGGGCACGTAGAGAAGATAGTAACCACATCCGCCCCATATGCCTTACACCTAAAGCATTGGGTACCCTCCGTTCCGTCCCACTTAGCAATTTTTGCAGACGTGATATACATGTCAAAAATAGTCTTAAAATGTTGTGCCCGCATAAAACAAGAATCAGCGACATCCAACCTAGCCTGCCATTTTAGCACATGCTTTTCAAGGTTGTCAGTAACACCATCCAACAGCAAACTGTACAATGACGATATTGAAAAACCGGATGTACTAATTAATGTTTCCATCAAAGGAACCACTGCAAAGTCTGCTGCCCCACCAGCCTTTCTAAAAAGAAAATCCCTTATTTGTAGGAACTTAAAAAATACTGATGCCCAATGTTAAATCTGGCCCTACCCACATCAAAGGAGGCAAAATGATCCCCCATCAAAAGATCACCTATCCTGTAGACGCCTGCTTTCTTCCACCTTACCAAACACTCATCCAACAAAGCCCTCAGGTAGCTGATAATTGTCAATCAATGGTGTATATCTACTTCGCCTGCCAAGCCCAAGTTTTTTCCTAACCAGCGACCAATTTCGGAATGCTGCTATTAAAGTCTTAAAACAGGTCTCTTAAAAGTGATTCAGTTTATATATTTTTAGCAGACGACCATTGGCCCGTGAGCCAATCAAATTCTCGAATATTGATGGAACATATTTAGAATCGATTGCTTCCTTTTTCCAAATGCAAAAAAGAGGCCAATAATATTGTAAAGCAGCTGCTAGATAATATAATTTGAAGTTAGGTAGTCCAAGACCCCCCCTATCCCTTGGAAGAGATAAAAATGTATTAGATATGCTAGTCCGCTTATAAAACCAAATAAATCTAGGAACCTCCCTCTCGATCTGCCTAAACCAGTCATTGTGTATTTCAAGAGGAATTGTGCGCAATATATATAATAATTAGTCAGAATCGTCATTTTAATCAAATTACATCTACCGATTATAGACAATTTTAGGTTGTCCCATCGCCACATGTCATTCTTAATTTTACCAATTATGGGAATGAGGTTTCTGTTGACGATATCTTCCACCTTTGCCTATACCCGTATGCCTAAATATATAGCTTCAGCCACGATCCTGCTGTCAGCGGCAGAGGTATGCCTGTTTATTAAGATCTGGGTTTTGGCTCTATTAAAAAAATAAAATGATTGTATACCAAAACGCTCAGCCATTATTTCAACTTCGACCATCACGCTCCACCTGAATTGCAGTGGCCACAGATTTACCACAGACCCAGTGTTTTCCTCCCGCAGCTCTCACCTGCTCACAGAAGATGACATCTCAGTTTTGAAAACCAGGCAAAATTGACCAATATCTTTTGGGAAGCGGATGTCGAATCACTGATTCCCCCAGTAATTTTCTATTTTTTATGGGAACCTAATGATCCCACTGGAAATCACTTGTTTAACTATGCTCCCAGAAGTTTCTGGTTCTGTAACTCTGGTGGGTGGTATTAATAGGGGTTATAGGAGTACACTTATAATGAGACCCAGAATGTCTTATTGGAAAAACTCCTACCTTGAATTTTAGCAAAAGTTTAAATCCATTTCAGTTCTTTCACTAGAACGCAATTTACAAAATGTTTTGCACACGTAAAGTACACTTTGCAACCTAATGCATATCTTGAAGTGAAAGTGGCATGAAAAAGTGGCTCTCCTTATTCGCAATGCAGGCAGTAACTCACATCTGGTGGAAGCAGGCAGTGGTCCAGAGAAGCATTGCCTCATATTCCTATGCAATTCAAGGAATACCTGTTTATTTTTGTTTTCAAGCCTCTTTCCCTTTAAGGGATATGGGATTGCATAAAAACAGAAGGCTTTCTATCAATGCAAATGCAGGGATGTCTATCTACTGTCCCTCACAGGTCTCCTGCTCTGCATTCGCTGGCCATCTGCAATGAGTTGCAAAAGGAAGCTTGCTTCATGCATATTAATGAGGTATGGCTTTTGTGACTGCTTGCATGTGTGGGTTTAATTTGTATAGCAGTTACCATACTGCAAAAGACCTGACCTTAAATTCAATGTACATCTTTTTTTCTGTAGATGTCTTGCATGTTGTTACAGAAGTTATTGTGGTATATGGAATCCATATTATAGTCTGTCAGGAAAGCAGAAAGAACATGGAGGCAGGAGATGAAAAAGAGATGTTAAATACACATTGGAGATAATATAGTGGGAGAAAGGAAGTAACTATGAGCAAAATTACTATGTAACATAAAAAAGTTGCATAGTATACTATAAGTCTGAATTTACATTATAATCAATTTGGTACTAGTTTATGAATTACATATAAAAATGAATAATGTCTTAAACAATTTTTGGTTATTAAATATAAATTTATTTTTCTCATTCTTTTTCCAAATTTAACAGAACTTCTAACAACACATTGTCGGAAATGTCCTCATTTTCAATCAGAGAATCTACTGCTTCTACACATTGAACTAATTCATAGTCCCGTGATTCATCCATGAAATCTAAGTCATCATTGTCTTCAATATCTTTTTCAGCGTTGTTCTCCAGAACAATTTTGAAGGAAATATTCTGCTCTCCTTCTATTTTCTTGCTGTAATTTGCATACAAAATAAATATATCAGTAGAGATAGGGCACTGTTGGGTTTAAGTTCAGACAGGTAGTTTTGATTTTTTAACAGTGAAGTTATCTTTGGGCAGTGTATGGTATCAGGCTGGAAGTAGAAATATAAAAAAGTGTATATCATAAAGCCTAAGTAAATTCATAATTATAGAAGACAAGCCTAACTCCATCCATAACTATAACAGAGAAGCCTATCTCAAACTATAACTATTACAGAGGGATAGTATATAACTATCAGAAAATGTTTTCCAAATCAACTTAAAGTGCACAACATACTTCAGTTTTCAAAATAACATCTTACCTTTGAAAAAGAAGTTTAAGTTCTCAGTGAAAATCCTTTTGAAATGTACTTCAGGAAGTAGTAGTCAAAAAGGCTGTGTTTCCCTCTCTTTCTTTATATATATTCATGTACATAACCAATCAAATGTCATGAAATAATAGTAAAAAATGAAAGTAACATTTTAATTGGTTGTAAATTCTAACACTTCAGATGTGTTTTTGTCAAGTAATTCACCTCAGGATGTTTAGAGAGGGCTACAGGCCAAATGGCTCAATGGAATTCCACCAAATTTGGGAAAATGGTAGGGACTGGTATGTACTATGGCCTATTCTATATTTGGTGAAAGTGTCTCCAGTGGTTTTTATGTAAATTAACTTTTAAAATTTTTGGGAGCGATTCCCGGTGCGCGCCCCGGTACGCGTACCGGCAGCGCTACGGGAGTCCTCCACTTTGTGTTTCGGTAGATTTGAGACAGAAAATGGGGGACAAACAACGTTGGGAATGGGTATAAGGGGGCATGGTAGGCACTCCCTGACCCTCTAGGTTTTCTGAGGGGGTCTTAGGAGGCCCATATAGGCGAGAAAAAAAAATTACATTTTTCGCGGGGGGAGAGCCCGGTACGTGCACCGGGAAGCGTACCGGGGAGCGTACTTTGGTGAAAATTAGTGAAAAAAGTTAGAGTAAAATAATCATTGTGAGTGATCAGATGTAGGGTAGCCCTGAAAAGAGCTTTTGGGTTCTGGGGCTGAAATAGGTACCAACAAGTAGGTTCTAATGCACAATCTTAAATTCAGGAGGAATATTCTATTCCCCTCATCTGAGAAGTGCACACCATCTCCTCTGTAGATATCTTGCATGTTGTAACGCAAGTTGTTGTATATTGAACCCATTCCATAGTCTCTCATGTAAGCAGAAACAGATGTATTCACATGTTTCCTTGCTTTCTCAATCTGTGCACAAAATTGGTTGGACCACTTCCATTTCTGCCTTTGGCATATATTGGAATATACCAAGGCAGTTTGTGGAAAAAGTGACATCAATTGCCCAAAGGTGTCCTTTAAAACCATTTCCAGACCTACCCCAGTAAACGTGCCTAGGTCATTTCCACCACAGTGCAAAATTATAAGGTCAGGGTGTGGCAGATGGTAAAAGGTTTTCACCAATGGTATCAATCGATGACATCTCAATCCTCTTTGGCCAATCCATTTTATGTGCACATTTGGTAAATCAAGGTTGTGAAAATTTCTGGTAGCTGCATACCTTTGAGCCCAGTGAATGTAGCTATGTCCAATAATCCAGACAGAGTACATGGTGAGAGGAGGTTCTGGTGCAGTCAGATGAAGTGTAGGAATGAAATGGCAGTTGGAACAGTAGGAGTTTGCAAAACAAAAACTGTGGAGTTTCAGTGCTCTTGAATCACAAGCAATAATTGGTGGATTCAGATAGTTGAAAAATGAAAGTTAGGGTGCATGGTTCTGTTATGTGAAAGAAGTAATTTGAATGGTTAAGAAAAAGTCATTTAAAGAAAGATTGCAGTGGATAAGCTGGTGTATTCAGAGGTCAAACATGCTTGCTGATTTGATTTGCAACATTGTAGAATAAACTTTTAACCCTGGGAGCTCAGTGAGGAGGGAGTTGCTATGGTAACAGGTAGAAAGGGCTGAGGGGGGGAAGGGTGTTGATTTGAAAATAGAAAGGGAAGAGTTTTGATTGGTTACCATGAGGAATATGTGTGTAGAATTAGAGGTTTTCTGTGCCATTAATGGTTGCAGTGCCTGGAGAACATACCTTTTGATCTGCTAAAGAAATATTGGTGTGTGTATCTGACACTGTTCTGAATCTCCTAAAGCATTTGTAAAGGTGAGTTATGATTCATTTAATATAGATAGAGACTTGTATACTCTATGGAGAAGATTTGGAAGCAAAATGTGGTTTTTGATGTGACTTTCTTCATGTTTTTTGAACATGCTTGATAAAATGTTGTCGCTGGAAAGAGGAATTGTAGTTTGTAAAAATGTGAAGTTTCAGTAGTGACCTGGAATGCTTGTACATATGACCTGCGCTTTGTTTCTAAAATGCTATTCAAAAAACGATTTTGGGGCAAATCAATGGCTTTCAGTAGTGAACATGAATGCTTGTACATATGTTCTGTTCCTAAAATGGTAATTGAAAAACGATTTTAGTGCAAATCCATGGCTTTAACATTTTTAAGAAGGAATAAATAGTGTGTGCATAATTATATAAAAATATTTGATTGTTTTACAAACATGTTACCTGTTTTACCTCAGATTGGGAAGCAGAGTGAGTTTCTTTGCTGTTGGTTTGTTTCATTTTTTGGGTAATGCTTGGTAGGAATGTTTGCAAGAGATGGGAAATGTATTTTGTAAAATGGTGACTTTTCAGTACTGAAATGGAATGATTGTACATAGGACCTGCACTGTGCTTCTAAAATGTTATTGAAAAATCGATTTTGGGGCAAATTAATAGCTTTTACATTTTTGAGAAAGAATAAAAAGTGTGTGCATGATTAAATAAAATAATTTGAAGCTTTCACAATCATGTCACCTGTGTTACCTCATATTAGGAAGCACACTGAGAGCGTTATTTATGAAAACAGCGATGCATCACTTTTAACTGAGCACTCCTTGTGACTCCAATGATGCATTATATTTAATGTATGATGCATCATGTTTCTAGGACTTACAGATAAGTCAGTATTTCTGATGTATCTGT
The DNA here is from genome assembly GCF_964261635.1 of Lissotriton helveticus. Classification (NCBI taxonomy): domain Eukaryota; kingdom Metazoa; phylum Chordata; class Amphibia; order Caudata; family Salamandridae; genus Lissotriton; species Lissotriton helveticus. The sequence continues at coordinate 796,571,477 of NC_136072.1, forward strand.
AAGCGCAAAAGTGGCTTTCAGTAGTGAAAATGAATGCTTGTACATAGGACCTGTGTTCTGTTCCCAAAATGGTAATTGAAAAACGATTTTAGTGCAAATCCATGGCTTTAACTTTTAAGAAGGAATAAATAGTGTGTGCATAATTATATAAAATATTTGATTCTTTTACAAACATGTTACCTGTTTTACCTCAGATTGGGAAGCAGACTGAGTTTCTTTGCTGTTGGTTTGTTTAATTTTTTGGATAATGCTTGGTAGGAATGTTTGCAAGAGATCGGAAATGTATTTTGTAAAATAGTGACTTTTGAGTACTGAAATGGAATGATTGTACATAGGACCTGCACTGTGTTTCTAAAATGTTATTGAAAAATCGATTTTGGGGCAAATTAATAGCTTTTACATTTTTGAGAAAGAATAAAAAGTGTGTGCATGATTAAATAAAATAATTTGAAGCTTTCACAATCATGTTACCTGTGTTACCTCAGATTAGGAAGCACACTGAGAGCGTTATTTATGAAAACAGCGATACGTCACTTTTAACTGTGCACTCCTTGTGACACCAATGATGCATTATATTTAATGTATGATGCATCATGTTTCTAGGACTTATAGATGAGTCAGTATTTCTGATGTATCTGTAAGCGCAAAAGTGATAAATTGCTGGAGTGTGTCACAAAAATGACGCAACTCCAGCAATGCATCCTTTCACATGGGGAAAGCCCCATGTGAAAGCGTTTGCCTCAGTCTTACGCCTGCTGTGAGGCAGGTGCAAGATTTTGACGTAACAGTGTCCTAAAAGTAACGCAGTGAAATCTCATAGATTTCACTGCGTCACTATTACGAGGCTTTTTGCGGGGGAATGCCCCCTCTGTGTACATTACACCTGACAGAGGTATAATGTGGTGCAGAGGTTTAAAAAGTGACGCATCTACCTACATGTGTCACTTTTTAAATATGGCGCAAAAAGGCACATGTTTTATGCCGCCGATGCGTCAAAAAAAGTGACGCATCAGCAGTGCAAAACTGACGCAGGGCCTCATAAATGAGGTTCATCTTTTTTTGCACACTACTCCAGTTTAGTCCTGTCCACTGCACTCTTGGACACAAGCCTCACCTTTTGTGCTCCCCTGGACAGGCTTCATCACATCTGCACTCTTGCTTAGGCCTCGTAATCTTTTTTTAGAATAAAATTTGAAAAACAGAGAAAAGGTCATATGTATAAGCTTTTCATTGCACTACTGAAACATTTTTGGGGCAAATTAATGTCTTTTACATTTTTGAGAAAGAATAAATAGTGTGTGCATGATTACATAAAAAAAATTGAACTTTTCACAATCATGTCACCTGTGTTACTTCAGATTAGGAAGCACACTGAGCTTCTTTGCTGTTGGTTTGTGTCATTTTTTTGGTAATGCTTGGTAGGATTGTTTGCAAGAGAGAGGAAATGTATTTTGTAAAATAGTGAGTTTTCAGTACTGAAATGGAATGCTTGTACTCCAGCAATGCATCCTTTCACATGGGGAAAGCTCCATGTGAAAGCGTTTGCCTCAGTCTTATGTCTGCTGTGAGGCAGGCGCAAGATTTTTACGTAACAGTCTCTTAAAAGTGACGCATTGAAATCTGATAGATTTCACTGCGTCACTATTACGAGGCTTTCTGCGGAGAAATTACCCCTCTGTGTACATTACACCTGACAGAGGTATAATGTGGCGCAGAGGTTTAAAAAGTGACGCATCTACCTACATGCGTCACTTTTTAAATATGGCGCAACAAGGCACATGTTTTATGCCGCCGATGCGTCACAAAAAGTGACGCATCAGCAGTGGAAAACTGATGCAGGGCTTTAAAAATGAGGCTCATCTTTTTTTTGCACACTACTCCAGTTTAGTCCTGCCCACTGCACTCTTGGACACAAGCCTCACCTTTTGTGCTCCGTTGGATAGGCTTCATCACATCTGCACTCTTGCTTAGGCCTCATAATCTTTTTTTAGATTAAAATTTGAAAAACAGAGAAAAGGTCATATGTATAAGCTTTTCATTGCACTACTGAAACATTTTTGGGGCAAATTAATGTATTTTACATTTTTGAGAAAGAATAAATAGTGTGTGCATGATTACATAAAATAAATTGACCTTTTCACAATCATGTTACCTGTGTTACCTCACATTAGGAAGTAGATTGTGCAGATGAAGTGAGGCATGTCCAGAGGGACAGAGGCGGTGAGGCCTGTGTTCAAGACTGTAGTGGGAGAGAGGCTTTTCTTGGAGAGCGTAGGTGGTGAGACCTGTGTCTAAGAGTGCAGTGGACTAGGCTTCATGAAGCCTATCTCCCACTGCACTCTTAGACACAGGTCTCAAGTTCTTTGCACCCGTGGACAGACCTCTCTTCTACTACACTCTTCAATAGAGCCCATACCTCTTGTGCACCCCTAGACAATCCTTACCTCATCTGCAACCCTGAATAGACTTCAACTAATTGGCATGCTTAGACAGGCTTCAGCTTATTTACACCCTTGGACATGCGTCACCTCATCTGCACCTACTTACTATCAATTATACTCAATACATTGAGGCCTGTTCAGAGGACAGAGATGAGGTAAGGCTTGTCCAAGGATGAGAGGAGCTTAGTCCTGTCCACTGTAGTCATGGACACTGAATGGTTGTACATAGGACCTGCACTGTGTGTCTAAAATGTTATTTAAAAAACGATTTTGGTGGAAAACAATGACTTTTAGTTTTTTGAGAAGGAATAAATAGTGTCTGCATGATTAAATACATATATTTCATCTTTTCACAATAATGTCACCTGTGTTACCTTAGATTAGGAAGTAGATTGTGTAGATGAGGTGAGGCATGTCCAGAGGGACAGATGAGGTGAGGCCTGTGTTCAATACTGTAGTGGGAGAGAGGCCTTTCCTGGAGAACATAGGTGGTGAAGTCTGTGTGTAAGAGTGCAGTGGACTAGACTTCATAAAGCTTATCTCCTACTGCACTCTTAGACACAGGTCTCACTTTCTTTGTACCTGTGGACATACCTCTCTTCCACTACACTCTTCAATACAGGTCTCACCTCTTCTGCACCCTTGGAGAATCCTCACTTGATCTGTAACCCTGAATAGACCGTTTGCTTTTTGTCATTGGTTTGTTGTTTGATAATAGTGGTCTATAATGTGCTATTTTTTTCTTTAACACAGATTGAAATCAAGATTTCAAGAGTAAGGAAAGATGCCCTCAAGGCAAAGAAGAAGGAAAAATGAAATACGGTTACAAACAAAAACAGCAACGGAATTACAGCACTCTTCAACAACAAATACTTCTAAAAACAGGAACAAAGCTCCTGGTAAGACAACTAAGTCTTTCTTATGGAACATATGTAGCTCAAAAAAAAATGTTGGACAGCATGTAGAAAAAGAGAATGAGAGAGTAAATTTGAAAAGGAAGGAGAGACCATCAAAGAATCCTACAACTGGGGGGGGCGTGGCCAGCAGCAAGGCCGGTTAGGGAGTGAGACTGCGGAGCTCCTGGGCGACAGCCGCATGATCCGTCTTTATAACAGACCGCAACTGCCCTGCTACGTCCTGACCGGTGGCTGAAGGTGTCCGGCACCCGCTACGAGGCGCGGAAAGCAGAACGGTGGTGTTTGCGCTGGGAAATTTGCAGCGGAGTCCCGAGTTCGTGCGCTGCCTTCACCAAGATGGCGGCAAGTGTTTAAGGGCACCGAGCGCTGTGGGGTCCGTCAGCCGACTCGTGCCGTTGCTCTGTGTGCGACCCTGTCGGAGTGGAGGCTCTACACGCCGGAGGTACATCCCCGGGCACCACCCGGTGACTGCTCGGTCTCCCGCCGGCAGCAGAGGACCTGGGCGGCGACGGGATGGCCTGCACCAAGATGGCGCCCGAAGTGTCGGAGGAGCCCCTGCGATCCTGAGCGGAGTGGGGAGAGTCGCATGCAGGCCGGCACACGGAGACACAAGGCGCTGATTGCTGGCGGGAGGAGCGGCGGGAGAAGTGAGTGACAGCCCCCCTGCCGCTGCCTACACTGAGGAGACCTGGCACTGCGTGGAGGCGAGCCCTCCGACCCTACCGCTGGGCAGTGGTGATCCTGCGGAGGCGGACGTGCGCAAGGGCGCGAGAGGTGAGAGAGGACGTCTGGCCCCTGTTACAAAGTCACTCGGCAGTCACAGTCCCGTCCGCACCCAGAGTTCCACGCATAGAGGGGGGAGCACACCTACCCGGCCACGCAGCAGGTACCAGACCCGTCCACACCCGTGGAGTAACGCACATTGAGGGTAGATATCGCCCAAGAGGAAGAGCTGGAAGAGACACCCGGCGACATTTGGGAGGGCGCTGGAACCTACCCCCCCCCCCACGCGCAATTTTGGCGGGTCAAGACCACCATCACAGGTCTGGCTGAGGCCATTGCGCTGCAGGGTAGACTCGCCCGCACGCTACAGAGAGACGCTGACCCTGTGGGACTGAGGATACTAGCAGGGGCTGAGGGGGTGGGCCACGCCACCTGGAGAGCAGGGGACAGCCTGCCGGCGCCACCGGTCACCCGCGAGGAGAGGTTGCTCCGGCCCCCGGACTATTGGGCTAGCGGACGCTCGAGGAAGTCATGGGGAGGGGAAATATCCCGCCGAAAGGAGCTAAACAGGGCCCGATGGACAACTACGCGGCCCCGCGTCGGGGGGGCGGACGGCCTCCCAACAGTCCCTACCATGGACTCTGACACGGATCGGCTCTTGGCAGCAATCCAGGCATCGCGTACAGACATCCATGAGTCCAGAGCTGCCTTAGAGGTCAAAATTGGTGAGGTGGGGTCGGAGGTGACGCTCCTACGACAGGATTTTCGTAACCTCTCGGATAGGGTCACGGCGGTGGAATCCCGAGTGGGGGAAGCGGAAGACACCATCACAACATTGCGAAAGGACATGGCAGAGCTCCAGGCATCGCATCGCCAACTCGCATGGAAAGTGGATGACACCGAAAATAGGGCGCGGCGCAACAATCTACGCTTCGTGGGATTTAGAGAAGGAATTGAGAAGAACGACATGGTGTCCTTCCTGCAAACGTGGCTACGAGACACATTCCCACGGGCGCCGTTTTCGCAGTGCTTCATAATAGAGAGGGCGCACAGGGCGCTCTTGGCGAAACCTCCGGAGGGGGCCCGACCACGACCGGTGATTGCCAGATTTTTGAACTTTGCTGACAGGGACCTGATACTGAGAGAGGCGAGAAAACTAGGCGAGATCCGGATTGAAAACTCACACATCATGATCTTTCCGGATTACAGCCAAGAAGTGCAAAAGCAGAGGCGATCCTTTGATTCGGTGAAGGCCAAACTCAGAGAAATGAAACTTCCGTACATGCTACTGTTCCCTGCGAAACTTAAAGTACTATTCAACAGCCAAACACTCTTCTTCACCCACCCGGAAGACGCGTGGCAGTGGTTGGAGGAACGGCCAATCCTGAACAGTAGAGAGGTTGCAACACGGGAGGAGCTAGACCAGGCACTGAAAAGCAGGACGCAATGGGAACTTCCAAAGCCGCGACGAATGCAATCTAGACGAGGCAGGAGACAAACGCCACTGACGCCGTACCATAGCCGCGACCCCGGGCAGGCAAGGAAGGGGCGGTCGGCCTCTCCAGGAGGAGCAGCAGCCTCGGCTTCGAGATACGAAGTGCTACGTACCACGGCGAGATCTGAAGGTGAAGAGGACGCACGTGACGGTCCCACCTCTGGTGGAGGTACAGACTTTGAAGATGACATGCAAGCGGATCATCCGTTGGTGCAAGAGATCAGGGTACTGGAGCGGGACGGATCAGAACATCACAGTGCACCGGAATCTGAATCGCAAGACTCGAAATCCTGAAGAGTAACAACAAATGGCGAACAAGGCATTATCAACCCAGGGACATTCCGATGATGGACCACAGACTCATACGAGGGCAGGCCGGACACTGTGGAGTGGCAGTCAGCTGAAGGGACTCACGCAAGTTGACACTCCTCCACCCCCTTTTTCTTTTTTGTGTTGTGTTTGACGAGATTGTAAGGTTGTTGAGGTGTTGTTAGGGGGGGGGGATTGGGTGGGCGACAGGCCTACTCCTTCAGAAAGAGATGCCCGTGCTGCGGGCACACCTGGATGGGGAGGGAGGTGGGGTGGGGGGGGAGAAGTTCATGTTTGGGGGGGTTCAAGAGAAGCAACACTGAGTTCCCACACATTGCAAGTGGGTAGGTACACATGTTGGGGATCTTGGGGGGGATGTTGGTTACCGGAATACTCATGGGGAAACAGTCAGATGCCCAATACTCCACGTGGTCGCAAACAGATGCTATGGTCTCCTACTGACCTTCAGACACACTACACAGTATGGCAGATACACTGATTACCACTGAGAGACATCAGAGGGGCCTCTCCATTCTGACATGGAATGTCAACGGACTAGGGTCCAAAATAAAGAGAGGATTGGTAAACTCGTACATCAAAAGGGTCGCACCAGACCTTATCCTCCTACAGGAAACACACCTCAGGGCAGGAAAATGCACGTTCATAGCGAGGGGGAGGTATAAAGTACTGACTCACGCGGGATATACGTCAGGGGCCAGGGGAGTCGCAATCCTAATAAGCAAAACACATCCCTTTACCGTCACACGCTCGTGGAGCGATCCACAGGGGACATACGTGGGAGTACAGGGGTTCTGGAACAGGCGGCATATGACAATTGTCTCTGTATACGCACCCCCAAAACTCCAATCACGCACACTCAGGGAAATAGCATCCATCCTATTGGACACGGCTGACACGATGCAGATAGTGGGGGGGGACTTCAACGACGTCATGTCAGAAGCACTAGACCGTTCAGGTACAACACGCAGAGGGGGGACACAAACGGCATTGGCACAATATATGGCGGAGATGGGACTCACCGATACATGGCGCTGGCGACACCCGACACAGGAGACGTTCTCCTTTTACTCAGGGGCCCATAAAACCTTCTCCAGGCTAGATTACATCTTCATGGCCAGGCAATACCTGGCAGAGGGTGACGTGTTCACCTACAAAGCACGGGGGATATCTGACCACTCGCCCCTGTATGCACACTTAGGGAAACACACGGTGCGGCGCGAGACTGAGTGGCGCTTGGCAGCTTGGGACATACAAACCCCCGAGATGACACGAGGGCTGCGGGCTGATGTAAAAGTATATGTGGCGGAGAACGAGGGTTCCGTCGACTCCGATATTACCTTCTGGGAGGCAATGAAACCGGTGCTGAGGGACAGAATCAGAGGGAGACTACGGGATGAGCGCCATAAACGGCACAAGGAGGCGACAGGGCTAGAGGCTGCCATCCTAGCGCTAGAAAGGGAATATCAGGTACACAAAGGGGAAGGCGTACTGAGGCGGTTGCAAGACAAACAAAGGGAGTATAGGCAATTGGTCTCTAATGAGGCGAAGACACAATCACTAGCAACACTGCACCGCCTATACGATGTCGGTGACAAGTCAGGCAAACGTCTGGCATGGCTCAGCAGGAGAGAACGAGCAGCAAGGTGGGTGGAGAAGATCAGGAGGGACGGGGGCATCATGGAAGCTACCGACAAAGGCATAGCAGAGGAGTTTGCACTCCACTATGAGGATTTCTATAGAGGCAGAGACCTCGGAACAGTTGACGAGGCCCTACAGTATATGGAAGATGTGGATATCCCAGTACTGGAGGCAGACCTCAGCGCCCCTTTGGAGGCGGACATCACAGTGGAGGAGGTTAGAGTAGCCATAAACAAGTTAAAAACGGGGAAAACGCCGGGACCCAACGGGTTTCCGGCGGAATTTTTTAAAAAAACGGCCGACTTGCTGACGCGCCACCTGTTAGTCCTATATGTTGAAGCCTACGAAATAGGGTCGCTCCCACGAGACCTTACACTGGCGACCATAGTACCGATCCACAAACAGGGCAAGCCTGAGGAGGATTGTGCCTCGTACCGCCCAATCTCATTGCTGAACATGGAGGTGAAAGTGCTGGCCACGATTCTAGCGACACGTCTCCGGACGGTCGTTCCTGACCTTATACACTCGGACCAGTCGGGGTTTCTGCCGGATAGAGCAACAAAGCTTAACCTCCGACGGACACACAACTGGCTCCAAGAAGTGAGAGATAAGACGGAACCACACTGGTTCATGTCCTTAGACGCTGAAAAAGCGTTCGACGCGGTACACTGGCCCTTTCTTATGGCGGCACTTAGGCGGTTTGGTTTTGGTCCGCACTTCCAGAAATGGATAGGGCTGCTATACACGGCGCCGAGAGCGCGGGTACGAGTTAACGGATGGCTATCACGCGAATTCCGGGTAGAAAGGGGCACCAGACAAGGCTGCCCGCTGTCCCCGCTACTCTTTACACTCACGATAGAAATATTGGCGGCCAAAATTCAGCAGAACCCAATGATCCATGGTTTTACATGGAGTACTTCAGGGGAGACACAGGAAAAGGTTTCATTGTACGCCGACGATGTCTTGCTGTATATTACGAAACCCGAGGTCTCAGTGGGTACGTTGTTCAGAGAGTTGGAGGGCTTTGGGGCAGTGGCAGGCCATACCATCAACTGGCACAAATCAGTCTTGTACATGCCGCAGGGACCTGTGACAGACGTGCCTCTACCAGACCGTTTGCTCACGACCACGGAAGGGTTTCAGTACCTTGGGGTCTATATCACTCTGGACAAACAGCGCTCGTTTCAAACCAACGTAGAATGAGTAATGAAAGAGGCAGTAGAGGATATGACGAGACGGAGGCTGCTACCACTCACCCTCCTGGGTAGGGCGGCTATGTACAAAATGATCACTCTACCGAAATTCCTCTACGCACTTCAGAATGAATATTACTCACTCCCGGCCACCACGATCGCCAAAATCCATGCAGACTTACGATCGTTCCTATGGTTAGGCAAACAACCACGCATCGCACTCCAAACGCTCCAACGGCACCAATACAATGGTGGGATTTCCTTGCCGAACCTGGAGGCTTACTACTGGGCGGAACACTTGACCCCCATAAATGACTGGTTACATGCACCGGCGGCCACCCGACGTATGCATTAGAAAGACATAAATTGTCTACACACAATATTCTTCACTACATATATGGAGGGGAGACAGGGAGGACGCTCCTGCCCGCTACCATGATCACGATCCGCGCATGGATAAGGGCCACTAGGGCCACGGGGTGGGAGGAGAAACCTACACGCCAGACACCACTGTGGCATTGCAACTGGTTCACGGAACTTCAAAAACTGGAGGGCTTCCATAGGTGGGACGATATAGGGATCTCTACCATCGGGGACGTGATCAGACAGGGTGAGTTGAAGACCTTTGCGATGCTCCGGGAGGAGTTTGGATTACATCACACCCAACAGTACAAATACCTGCAGTTAGTCCATGCTTGGCAAGCACAGAAGATAGCTCTACAAGATATACCGGAGTACTCACCCTTAGAAGGGAGACTCTTGCAGGAACAAATACTACACCAGGCAGTGTCCCTCACATACAAAACACTCACGAATAACATGTTTGGAAGTTTGCCGACACTCAGGGGCAAGTGGGAGGCAGAAGTGGGGCAATTGGAAGATTTAGACTGGGAACTGATCCTGATGCACCCCCGGGAAGTGGCCATTAAGTCACGGCTGAGGCTGATTCAATTGAATGTGCTGCACAGGACGTACTTTGATAGGAGGCGTCTCCTCAAGATGGGCAAAATAACAGACGACACCTGTCTGCGTTGCAGGGCCGAACAGGGGGACTTTTACCACACAATCTGGTCCTGTGCGGAGATTCAACAGTATTGGTCCCACATTTTCACGGAACTGGGGGAGGTACTGGGTGTAGAGCTGACACTGGACCCGAAGCTGGCACTACTGGGACTGGTGGCCGACGTAGACCTGCCGCGCCCGCATATTATTTTCTTGGTGCTGGCATTAGTAGTGGCGAAAAGGGACATTGCCAAGTACTGGGGGGCAGCGGAAAGGCCAGAAGTAGAGGAATGGAGGAGAGGGCTGGACCTCTATATGGCTGCAGAACGAGTGACGTACAAGGCGAGAGGTTGTCCCAGAAAATTCCGTAAGGTATGGGGTAAATGGAGACAATACCATGGACTAGAAGCCGGGCGCTTGGGAGGTCCCACATAAGCGAACGGGGTGCGTAGGCGGGAAAGGGAGATCACCTGATGAAGATATGTAATTGGGGGCACTCTGGCACGCTGAGAAATTTAGGGTCACCACACATGTGAGGTTATGTACAGCATCATGGGACAGGAGATGGGCGTCAGCAGAGTGGACACGAATGGTGTTGATGGACACGTTCCACTTAATTGGCCGCGCATGAGACCGAACTGTAACCGCATTGAGGTGGAAACCAACTAGTTTGTAGACAGGGGTGGGTGGGAGGGGGGGGGGAGTTGTGGGGGGAAAATAACTCAAAAAAGCAGGTTCGGGGAGTTATTTACAGAGCTCGCACATTGTGAAACAACAGCACGTTACTCAACGAAAACAAAAGTCGCCGCCCGGCCTCCGGGCTGTGGGCATGAAGGCTGTGGAGATAGAACCATGTTGCAAGTTTTCTTATGCTGAATTTGAGCGGGCTGTGACTGTATTCTTTTCCACCTGCACAAAAATAAAATTTATTAAAAAAAAAAAAGAATCCTACAACTGGAGCAGGAGAGAATAATACGTATAGGAATAGAAGGCAGAATCAGTTTAGAGACATTCGCAAACGAATGTTTCGCAATAGGGTGGTTTTAAATTTGTTAAAAAACATTAGGAAAGGTAAACAGAGAGCTGCCTTTTATAAGAAAAAGAAAAGTGTAGAGAAGATTATTAATCAGGCTTTTGAAGTTAAGAAAAAATGATTTATTTTAATAATTAATAGAATTAGGACACTTAACAAGACAATTGATGTTTTCAAATCAAACAGTAGATGGAAAAGAGTAATTAATCGGACTAATTTTTGTAAAGTTTTTTCAGGAGAATGGATGCACAGTTCAAGTTGTGAGCCATTTTTTAATGAGGAGAGTTACTTCCAGGAGAATGATTTAGTGCATGCAGTTGACACCAGCGGTCGAGCGTATGAAGTGAAAGATGGTTGTCGATTGAAAAAGAGAAACTTGTGCCTAGACAACCAGAAGAGGTGTTAACTGATGAAGTTTTAGGGAGACGTACTAAGGGTCCAGTGTACACTTGGAAGTGTAGTCGTATTTGTAGTGTGCGACAGGAATCAATTGATTTGTTTTGTAATTTCTTACGTACATATAGTAAGAAAAGTCTAAAGCAGAAAGTGAAGTTGTTGCAAGACTTAGATCCTTGCAGAGTGAGAGAAAACACAGGTTTGCAAGGGCATTCACTGGCTTGTCTTTCTAGAAAAGTCTGTCAGAGTGTTTTTCATCATTTTAGGATGTTAGCAGTGCATCATACCAAAATGAGGAAATTAGTGAGAATGTTGTATTATGCAAAAAGTCCAGAACTTAAGCTTAAACAATTAAACAGTGCTCTTTTGCATGGAACTGAATTCGATGTGAAGAAGATTTGTGAAGAAATTGGGATTTGTTATTTTGGTGAAAAAGAGGACAGTGTAGAAATTGACACAGCAATTCAAGGTAATGTGGAAGACAATGTACAGATTTCAAGTACAGAAAAGTTTGAGCAGGAAATTACCAGGTTTAAGGTGAAATCAAGTGAAAGGCCGAATTTTACTTGTGTTTTTTGTCAACGAAGTCATTATAAGCATCAAACTAGATTAGTTGATTTATACGTAAAAAGTGAAAAGATAAATAATTATGAGTGGAAGAATTTTGCAACTTATTTGTGGGTGGAGAATAGTTTTGATTTGAGTTCTGATCAGCGTATTTGTAAATATTGTTATGATAAATTAAATCAAAACAGAATGCCTGCTAGAGCTGTTCATAATAATCTGGAGTTGGTAGACACACCCCGTGAATTGATGGATTTAAATACATATGAGTCTATTTTGATTCAATGTGTCCATCCTTTTCAGGCAATTGTTTGCATGGAGCCTAAGATAGGGAAATTGCCTCCTACAGATTTGCAGAGAGGATTAAAGGGAAGAGTTGTTTATTTGCCTCTAGATTTCAAAAAAAATATTGATACAATTGGTATAGAAAAAGTAGAAGAGGAACCTTTAGTTATTCTAGTTGATTGGGGTTCCGACAAAGAGTTAGAAAATCTGGCAAGATTTAGTGGATGTTAGGAAAGTCAAAAAGGCAACGTTGTATTTAGTCAAAAACAATGAGTATTACAAAGATGTATGTGTTGCAGCAGAGGAAACAGCTGCAGATGAAGACAGTGATTGTTCAGGCGGCCAAATTGAAAAAGTTGATGTGTCTAGAAGTGAAGAAATATATGAACATTATACTGTTCATCCTTTGCATTCCAAAGAAGTAATGGGGAATGTAATTGAATTGTTTTAAATGAAAGCAGCAAAAGGAAGTCCCATTAGTGTATGGGAAGAAAGTTTGGAAGCTCGTTGTTTTCCACAGCTATTTCCAACAGGTCGAAGTGGACGATATGACGATCGACCACTTCAAATTCCTGCATCTGAATATCGAACTGTAAGATTATATGCTGAAGATCCAAGGTTTCGTCAATGCATTCCTTATTTGTTTCATCTACTGTATGAAAGTGACTTGTCTGGGCTTTCTTATGCAGTAAACCATATACTGAAAAGTGGAGCACATTTGCAAAATGTTTCGGCGAGGGACTTTATGGACAAAGTGAATCTGCATGATAATATTTTGGAATCTCATTTAATCAATCTCATGGCATGTCAGCGTGGTACAAATGAGTATTGGTTCCGTCGTCATGGGGAATTGAAATGTATGCTAAGAAACTTAGGAACTCCTACATGGTTCCTCACTCTTAGCTGTGCTGAGTATGCATGGGACGACTTACTTCAATTTCTACGAGAGGCAAATGCAAATATTCAAAATATAGAATTCAAAACTGCTGGAGAACTGTGTTCTTTGGATCCAGTGAATGTGTGCAGATATTTCAATCATAGATTTGAAGCTATGATGTCTTTTATTACCAACAAAAAAAATCCTCCCCTTGGACAGGTTTTGGATTTCTTTTGGAGAAAGGAGTATCAAGCGAGAGGTGCTCCTCATATACATATGTTGTTGTGGATTAAAGATGCACCCAAATTTGGAACAGATTCGGATGAGACAGTGATGAGCTTCATTGAAGAGTATTCAACATGTGCTGTTCCGAAAACTACAGAAGAAAACAGTTTAAGGCAACAAGTTTTACGCTTCCAATCCCATCGTTGTGGAAAGTACTGTAGTCGAAAATTCAGAAACAAGGACAAGTTCTACACAAAATGTCGTTTCAGCTTTCCACGACCAGTGATTTCTAAAGGAAGAGTAAATAATTTGATGTCTTCTCTGCGACATACTGTGACGAGGAAATCACCAAAAAATACATACAATTTAAAAAGAAACGAAGAGTCCAAGTACATCAACGACTACAACTCAGTGATTTTGTCCATGTGGAATGCTAACATGGATATTCAATTCGTTGCTGACAACTCTATTGCTGTGGCTCGATATGTGACGTCTTACATCACAAAAAAGAAAAGACAGAACTGAAGGAAATGTGGGAGGACATTTCACATGAAAAGAGTCTAAGCAAGAAATTATACAGTTACAGTCTGAAGATGTTGTCACATCGAGAAATTGGAGCATATGAATGTTCTGATCGATTGTCATCAGCAAGTCTCTAAGCCAAATCTAGAACCATCATTTGGGTGAGTCTAGGTCTTGCTGCAACACGAAATCGAGTTTTGAAATCTGTACAAGAAATAGAGTATTTGGCGGAGAAAGAACCAGAAAGTACAGATATTTTGAAGACAAACATGTTGGATACATACTATCCAAATAGAAGTAGTCATCTTGAGAACAGTTGTTTGTATGAAGTTCTGCAAAACTATATTTATAAGAGAACCATCAGAGAAGATATCAACAATGGAATATATGCTATCATTGGGTGTGAAGGATGTCTAGTGAGACAGAAAAAAGGCCATTTGATTAATCATCGAAAATTGAGTTGCGAAAATCCAGAGAAAAGGGAATTTTACTATTTAGCTCTTTTGCAACTCTTTAAACCATGGCGTACAGAAGAGGAACTACTTGGTGATTTTCTCTGTTATGAAGATTCTTTTAATGCAACCAAGGATACCATAGAATGTCCTGTTTTTCCAAATTATCTGCAAATGTTGAACGAAGAAATAGAGCAAGAAGCCACAATTGCTGCAGAGATTGCTAGAGACAGTTCTCAAGACAGTCAGAGTTCTGCTTCATTGAGTCAGGATCCACTTGGAGGACCAATTATTCAAAATGAAGCTGCCACTGCCATGGATGAGGTGGAAAGAGCTATGGAACAAGCTCAAGATGATGTAGTTAACTTAGAAGATTTGGTGAAACAACTAAACCTTGAGCAGAAACAGATATATGACGAAGTCACAGAAAAGATTGAACATGGATTCACTCATGAGAAAAAAGAGTGCTCATGTACATCATTTAAACCAGTCCAACTGTACGTAAGTGGAGAAGCGGGAACTGGAAAAAGTTTTCTGATTAAAGCAATTGTAACTTATCTGCAGAAAAGGACTGAATCACTGCTATCTTGTGTTGTTACTGCTCCAACTGGGCTGGCAGCACATAATATTAAAGGGATTACTTTACATCGTTTACTGATGCTGCCAGTGGAGCATGATAACAAATTGCAATATCACAAGCTATCCGGAGATGCGTGTTCCGAAGTTTCGAGAGTCCTGAAGAAAATGAAACTTCTTATCATTGATGAAGTAAGCATGGTGTCAAATATAATGCTTGCTTTTGTGTATTTGAGAATGCAAGAAATTCTTAGAACAGACTATGATGTCTTATTTGGAGGAAAACATATTATTGTTTTTGGAGATCTACTGCAGTTGACTCCAGTGAAAGGACAACCTGTGTTCAAAATGCTCACGCATGAAGATACCAGGAAGTGCCTAGGAAGCATTGGAAACGTTAATATATGGTTAAACTTCAAATATGCAGAACTGCTTCAAAATATGCGGCAGGCAAAGGATGAAGATTATAAAAATATTCTACAAGATGTAAGAATCGGAAAAGTAAGTCAGCAAGGGAAAGAAGCTTTACATGGACGATTAATTTCAAATTTGTACCCAAATGAAAACATTCTTCCAGAGAATATTTTTAAGAATATTAACGAGAAGAAATCTGGCATATGTTTGATGCCAACTCTGAAAGAATGTTCCATGTTCAACAACAAAATGTTAAAGTTAGAAAATGAAGAGATAGTGAAACTGGAAGCTATAGATAAAATTGAACATATGGGAGCAACAATTATTTTGTCTGAAAATTTGAAATCAAAATTGGATTCATTAGAGAAGACTATATCTAAAACTGCTGGTTTTGAAAAGACTCTGAATGTGTGTTTAAATTGTCGTATCATTTTGAGAAGGAATTTAAATGTTGAAAGAGGTCTGGTAAATGGAGCAATGGGTCATGTTGTTGGTTTTGTGAATTACAAAAATAGAGATGCAATTGAAATTTTTAAAATTAAATTTGATGGCATTGACGAAATAGAACAAATTTGTCGTTGTTCAGCTAGATTTTTGCTTGTGAAAAACTTATATGTTCGCCGAAAACAGTTTCCTATTTGTTTGGCATATGCGGTGAAAATTCATAAATCTCAAGGTTTAAGTGTAGATAGTGCTTTGGTGAACATTGGAAGTTCTGTGTTTAAAGAGGGTATGGCATATGTGGCATTATCACGAGTCAGAACTTTATCAGGATTGTACTTGATTGAGTGTGATGAAGCAAAGATTTGTGCAGATCTAGATTGTGTTAAAGAATACAATAGGTTAAGAAGAGAGTATGCTCCACATTTGCCTCAATATCCTCTGTTTGAAAAACGTGTGGTAGGCCGAAAAAGAAGAAATGAGAATAATTGCAGTGAGGTAGTAGCAAAAAGACAAAAAGTAGATGAAACTGTAATTGTAAGGAGAAAGAAAAAGGATTCTGTTGAAGATGTTGTTGGATTTCAGTTTGAAAACAGTTCTGGTGTCAACTGCTATGCTAATGTAGTGGTTAATGTTGTTTTTTTTCTTCAAAATATACAAGAACAGATTGTTGAAAATCGGGATCAAAGATTCTGTTGTTTGTTGAATTCCGTATTTGAGAAATGTACAAGTGATAGAGCAAAAATAGAAAGTGTTTCAGAAATTCGAAATCTTTTAGACATATGTTCTGGTCAAAATCAATTTTCACAGAATATTCAGCAGGATTGTCAGGAATTTTTAATGTATATGTTTGATGTATTGAAAGATGAAGGTGTAGATATAAAAAATCTTTTTAGCCTTTCTTATCAATGGCAGCATGACTGCGACAACTGTACTTCATCAAGTACTACTAGAATAGAGACTGAAAGATTTATATATTTGACTTTACCAGACTGCAAATCAGTGCCTTTTAATAATCTAGTTAAAGCAGCGGATCACAATATGGTGTGTACCCAATGTAAGTCTGCAATGCTGTCCACATTATTTCTACAAAATGATGGTCAGTATGTCATTTTAATGTTCCAACGATGTAGACCTGATGGAACTAAATTGACAACTTCTATTAAAAATTTCGTGGCATCTCAGTTATCAATATCAGGAAGAACCTTTGCAACTGTAGCTATTATTTTTCATGACGGTCCTTCTACAACATCAGGGCATTACACATGCTATTTAAAAAGTTGTAAGGGTTGGACCCACTGTAACGACACTCATTTGACTTTCAAACAACGTTTGCCTTTTGGCTTAAACAATTCATACCTAGTGTTTTTACAACCAAAATATAAGTAAAGGTAATTGGCCTATGAAGACGGGAGCAGTTAATAAAGGTTATTTTGCTGTTTAAAAATATATTCTGAGTAAAAGTGATCCAGGTAATATAAAAAATTGACTTGTTATATAGGTACTGTAAGTGGATCTCATAGTAAGTGATATTAGTATTATACAAAATGATGAACATGAGTGAGTCAGAGATGGTTTTACAAATACTTAAATATTGTGAAAATGTTGTATGAGCCTTTCTTTCAGAACGTCAGAAAAAAGGTAATTTCAGAGTTTCTTAGAATTAATTTGAAAATATACTCATACATCTGACACTATTTGGCCAAAAGGAAAGGTACAGGAATGAGTAAAGAGGCATGACTGAAAAAAAGGAGTATATGAAAATAATGAAAATATTTCAGATGTTCTTGGAGCTTTTCTTCTAGAAAGTCGATGAAATGGATTTTTTAGTGAACAGCAGAGTACTTTGCAACGAGAAAAGGACCTCCATGATATACTATTTGGCCCCAAGGAAAAGTAAGTCAATCAAAGATTAGTGTACATTTGTCATTTGTCAGTATCTAAGTTTTTTTTTAAAACACAATCTTTTAGATTGTGGTTTTTTTTTCTCGCTGTCATATGATGAGTAATTTGAACTCACTGTTTTAAGTGAAATTCAATATATTCTGAGAACAGCAAAAATAAACTATGTAACATGTTGTACAAGTTATTCTATACTTTGGATTGTGTAAATTAAATTGTATTCCCATTCTCTGACACTCACTTTCCTTTTTCCATCCTCTTTCAGCTCTTTTTACTCACTTATAATTAGGGCTCCGTTTAAACGGATTTTTACATAAAAAATCCAGACGGAAAACAATTTTTCCTTTGTCTGTATTTATATGTAAAAACGGGTAAATACTAGTAAATGGCCGTGCTTCAGCCCAGAGTTGCCATGCCCCTGTTCCTTTTGCTGCTGCCCCAGCCCTTCCTTTGAACTCCGCATCTGTTGACAAGTCTCTTTCTGTGGCCTCAGGGGACAGATTAATGGCGCGCAGCGCCAAGGGGCTCAAAGAGCTTCAGACCTGTGACCCCCGCTGCCCCCCCCCCCCCTGTGTGTCAGCCCGGCTTCCCGGGTCACACACAGCTGCACAAGTACTTCAGAGGTCTTTAAAAGACCATTTATTTAATAAGGAGGCTTTGTTGTGTTTTCTCACCTCTTCACTTCATAGTGTCCCTGCATCTCTGCTCTGCAAAATGCTGGGAGAATCAGCCCTCACCCCAACCCCCCCCCCCCCCCCACCCACCCCCAAAATTCTTCGTAGCACACACCCCGTAATTTGGCTCTACATCCCAGCCCAGGTAGAAGGGAGCAGGGCATTAGCAAAACAAAGGATTCTTGGCAGGGCACATTATCGAGCCATCAATGAGGTGTTACACATCAGGCGCCAAAGGAAGGCAACCTGTGTCATCAATCTCCCTAAAAAGGGGAATAGGCCACTCGAAAATCAAACACTGACATCCATACAGAAGCCTGTTTTATCTCACTGTTGTGGTTTATGCTCCTATTTTCAGAGCTGTAAAACAATTTGTGTAAACTCAAGTGTAAAGGTTTAAAATGCCTTTCATACTTTACTGGGTTCTTTTACCCTGGACTGTGTATTTAATGGCCGAGGGTTGTTTCATGAAAAATAAAGGGCCCTCTTTGCCAATGTTCTTCTTCCTCACAGACACTGCTAGAGTGGACGGGTCTCGACTCTGCCACCACCAACGAAAGGCCCACAAGCGCACATTGCACCGAGAGCACCTGCAATACCTGGAAATCACATTTCATGACGCCTGACATCATTGATGAGTCACAGAAATTCTGTCATGAAATGTGAGAGAATGTCACAATCAGCGTTGTGCAAATTGTTAACTTTACTAAAATTAGGAGAAATTAGAAACGTTTTCAGAACCATTTACCGCCTCCATCTTGCAGTCCCATGAACCAAGTGTCTGCCAGCCCAGAGTGGCAGTGGACAAACACACTAACTCATCAACTGAAAAGGCATCAGTTATTTCATGTCAGGATCCATTACATATTCTGTATCTGCACTTTAAATTCTGCAACCATGCTGTGATGACACTGAACAGCACTGTGTTTTCATAATGCCAAATAATGCACTGCAGGATGAATAGTTTTTGGCCAAGCAGCATTTGTTTTACATTAAGGGTTGGTATTCTACATGTACACATTTCGTTAAAAAAAATGTTAATAAACGTTAGTGCGCAAACGCATTTACACAGAGGAAAACAGAAATTCTCAAATTGAGAGTACTCAATAGTTAAGTAGACAGGTGCAGCCTGTGAGAGGTGTGAGGGTTTGCGTTGCCCCAGTCACAGTTTCCACTCCTATATTTGATAACAATATTCCCCAGCATAAAACTTTATCTCTCATTACCCCAAGAACACCTTCTATTGCAAATACCTAGAGTTCAGGGCAGCGGTCTCCCAATAGGCCCTTCCTCTGCCGCATGTGCCTGTACAGTGTTCAATGGTGAGTGATGATTGTATGTGCTGAGGGCTGTCCGAAATAATGTGGTCAGGCCCAGAATGTTGGGAAAACATTAGCCTATGTTATCTCATGTTCTGGGTCTGCAACAACTAGTTCTAGATCCAACTTTTGTTGCTGGACGCACACTTAACCCCATGTCTGTTTGCAGCCTGGTGGCTTATGGTGTCCCTTTTGCATTGTGATCGTTGTGTGTTGAGTTTGTTGCCATGTAGTTTGTTTTTCCCTCGGCTCTTGTGTCCGTGTTTTTTGGGGACTGAAATAAATGTGGAAAAATACTAGCTGTAGCTTCATTTTTTGCTTGTGGCAAAAATAAATGCGGATAAATACAGAAAAAATGCCCAAAAAATAAATATGGATAAATACAGACGGAAATGGCAAAAAAATAAATACCATAAAACCGGGAGCCATACTTATAATGTCTTTCTCTCACTCTCTGTAACCCCCGTTCCTTTACTCCACTTCTTTGACAACCCCTCTTTTTCTCATTTCAACTGTCAGCATCGCCTCTCTCCCTTGCATAACTTTTCAGCTCTCAGTCTCTCTGCTTTACTTTCCTTATCCGTATTTTCTTCCTTTGTTCTTTTAGTAATTCCTGTTTACTCACTCAGCAGTATTATCGCACTCTATCACTATAAATCACCCACTCTCCCTCGCTTATCTTTGTTTGCTCCTTTCTTTTGACCTCTTCTCTCTATTTTTCGTTCACTACCTCTATGTCCTCAGTGCGTCACTCTCCTTGCGTTATGTTCACTTGTGTTTATCTACCTTATATCATTTCTTTTACAACAACTTCACTGCTCCTCTCTCATCGTTCTTCATCCCATTTCTTTTACTCTGGTTCCATTACTATCCCTCATTTCCTTTCTTTCAATGTCCTTCTCTTTACTTTCATCACCAAATTATTTTCTCTCAGTACCACTGTTTTACTCATCTTCTCCTCTCTTTCCTTTTTTTGCTCCCTTACTCATTTCCTTTTCTCACTCATTGTACTCCACCTCACTCAGTTTTTCTCTTAGTGTGTCTGTCTACTAACTTCCTCACTCTATTTCCCTCAATAGTTGTATATTATCCTCTCTCCCTTCATCCCTTCACTCTATGACTGTTCTTCACTTACTCTCAGTTATCTTCTATTCCTCATTCTTCTAAATGCATCCTTAATTAGACTCTTTTCTCTCTCAGTCATTATCTTTTTACTTACTAATGTTTCCTGATTTAGTTTTGCTAACTCACATTGTTTTAGTATCTTTCTTACCTTCAGTTCATTTCTCTGTTCTTCTCTTCCTCTCTGTCAGTGAATCTATATTCCTTACTCTTAATAATTTGCTATCCTTCTATTTCTTTTTCTCTCTTTTTGTCCTTCTACCTTACTGTATTTCCCTTTCTATGTCCTTCACTCTTACTTTATTTCTAAATACACTGTTATGCTTTTTAACCTCTTCATTTGTATCTTTTAATTTAAAATACATATTTTACTAATTATAACTTATTTTTTCTTCTCTCTTTCACAGATACAAAGTGTAGTAAAAAATGTAATTAAAGTTACATTTATTATATGGTAAGTGTGACTAAAAAAATGTAGTTTGTCATCACCCTTTGTTTTAACCTCACTAATATTTTCTCAACGAACCTCACTCCTGTTTCTTTACTCTGCTTCCCTCACTTATTCTCCATATTTACTCCCCTTTCCCTATTTCCCCTCTCATATTCAACTTGTTTCAGTTCCCATTCTTTACTTCACTTACCCTCTGTTCCCTTCCTTTACTTATTCACTCATTCTCTTTTCTTAATTATTTACTTCACTCCTACACACACATCTCATCCCCCTCCCAACACATACACACACCTCTGACATACACCCCACACACACACTACACACACACCTCATACACCCCCACACCCCCACACACACTCTTCACACACACACATACATTCCATACACACACATACATCCCACACACATACCCCCCCACACCCATACACCCCTCACAGATATCTCACACACCCTCACCTCCACCCACACCAAAACACCCCACAGACACACCTTAGACATCCATATCCCGACCTACACCCACTGAATCCCTATAAGTCACACACACTGCATTACTTACCTTTCTTTGCTGTTTCACTCAAACCCATTCAGGCACTATTTCCTTTACTCTCTTTGTCCTTTCTCTTTGTCACTCCCCATGTCTTATCCTAATTCAATTTTTCACCCTCTTTCACCCCTCTTTACTTACACTAACTGGTATTTTCTCACCCTCCTTCACCGTTCTTCATTTATCCCGGTTCCGCCACTACCCTTCATTCTCCATTTTTTACTGTCCTTTCTTTTTCTTTCAACACCCATTCACATTCTCCTACTATCTCTACTTTAGTCTTCTTCCTCTCTCTTCCTTTCTTTCTCTCCTTTAGTCATTTTACTTTTCTCACTTTCACCCTATTACACCTTCTCTGTTTTTACTATGTAATAAACAATCCCTCTGTGTTTCTCCCTCTAGATCTTTTTTTCTTAACATTACTCTCTTTGTGTTCTTCTCTCATGCTAACTACTTCATTAATTTTTTTTTTCTTTTTTTTTTTTGGTGCGCGCCTCGGTGCGCGCCCCGGTGCACGTACCGGTACGCGTACCTTGCAGAAAAAAGATTGACAGAGATTCTTTAAAAATATAGGTTTATTTTTATAAAGTAAAGGTAGTTCTAACAAGAACTGTTTTTTTTCTTCTTTTTGTTTTATATTTTTTTATGTTTTTTTGAACATTTTGTACTTTTTTTGGCTTTTCTGAACACTTTTATATTTTTTTTTGTATTTTTCATGGGGAGAAACAAAAAACAGGGAATTGTAAATTGCTCAACTGGAGCAAAAAAAAAATCAGGAAAAATTAGGGTCTTGTACATTTATGGTTATCACCAGCAACCATGATAAGTTCGATACTTTGCTCACCATAGCAAAGTGTCTTGTTACAATATTTGCACACGATTTTGTAATCGGCAAACTTAGGTTGAATAGTAGCCAATGTGTCTCTTGCCCCCGGACCCGATGGAGTGGGTTGTTTTGATGTTGAGGGTCTAGACGTTGATGGGGGTAGTTTACTGCAGAGGTCCCTTAACTCTGCATTAGAGTAATTGTTTGGATGCCAACGCATCATGTGGCGAATCATTGTATGATTCCCGAAGGAATATTTTTTGTCAGGGGTCCCCCTAGACAGCTCAGCACCACAAATCAAGCAAGTTACCTTTGCAGCATTGACTTTTTTAAAACTCCTAGGGATTTTGTAGAACTCCCATACAAAGTGCTCTTTAGGTTTGTAGGGCTGTTTATCTTCAGGCAGGAACTGCCTTGTCTGTGCCTCCTCTTCATCATCCGCCTCCTCTTCCTCTTGACCACCAATGTAATCTTCTCGTGGTCTTTTAGATGGTGGTGGTGGTGGTGGGGCAGATGCTCCAGCTGTTGCTGCTACTGTAGCCATTTTATACTAGTAAAGAGTAGAGATAGAACTCAAAACAGGTCTTCCTCAGTCAAAGGACAAAGTCAGAATAAGGAAAAAAGGTGGGGTCTTTCATCATTTGGAAAACAAAACTGTTCTGGACCAATGAAAAGTGTTATTTTCAAGTCACATGATCCAGGCTTTCATCATTTGGAAACCAAAACTGATCTGCACCAATGAAAAGTGTTATTTTCAAGTCACATGATCCAGGCTTTCATCATTTGGAAACCAAAACTGATCTGCACCAATGAAAAGTGTTATTTTCAGATCACATGACCCGACGCGCTTACGCTACTCGCCCCAGGGCGCGCCCCGGGGCGCGTAGCGTAAGCGAGTCGAGACGTTGTGCGATCGTATGCGATCGCGTGTTTCCGGGTGCGCTTACGCAGTACGTCATATGACGCATCACGCGGCTGCGCGATACGTCACGATGTTGTTTTTGTTTGCGGCAATAGCGCTATCGGGACGCTCACCGGTACGCGCTAAAACATTGCGCTTACCCGTGCGTTCACCGGTACACGCCCCGGGAGCGCTCCGGGCAAAAAATATTTTTAAAAAATGTAAAAACTTTTTTTTACATAATTATACAATATAAAATTCGTTATAAAAAATATTACTTTTCATACCTATAGAGATTTGCTATTAAAAAACCATTGAAATTCACTGAAAAAACCATAGGTTTCACATCAGCTATAGTTAAGAATTAGCATTTAAAAAACCTATTAAATTCACTGAAAAAACCATAGGTTTCACACCAGTTATAGTTAGCTGGAAGTTTTACTCGCATAAAACCATTGAAATTCCCACGTTATAGTTAGTTGGACTCACTATAACTTGCGCGTGCAATGCACTGCTGATGACGTCACATATTACATCACTCATGACATGGTCAGTAACATCACTCATGACATCACTGATGACACCATCCTTGTGACAGAGTGACAGACCTCCTTTCACTGTAATGTAACCCTTGAAACACATATTCAAAAATAAAAAATAACATTTTCAAAAAAATGCAGATACCCATACCAGTTATAACAACCAATTCAGTAATTCCACCATCTATATACACATCCACTCATTCACAAACAGTTCTTTATAGTCACTCATATATATACTTACTCATCATATGTAGTGATACACCTATACATCCTGTTACACACCGATAGTCATCCAAAAGATACTCTCACACATACTCACACATGCAAATAAACTATTAAACATCCATTTATTTGCATATACAACTATACACACACTCCCACCTTACTTCTAAGGAAACTTACACATACTTACTCTCTTAAACAATCACTTATAGAAACACATAATTATTTAAACAGGAACTCTTACAATCCCTCACTCTCACATATACTCACTTATATACATCAATATTCACATATACTAGATAAAAACATATGTAGTTACTGATAAAGACACTAGTGAGATAGTCATTCACTCACTAACACACACATATACACACTCATCCACACATACAGTCCTGCACATATGCTGTCTTCAAAACACATACAAATAGAGAGTCAGTCATTCATGCATCTATGTGCTAAGTAATACCCCCACTAAACCATACAAACACTCATACTGATACCAAGAAAAACATCTGATAATCCATACACATACACATGTAGCTACTCACCAACCCATGCAGCCACTTATACACATAGTGAAACACTAATACATATATTTAAATATTTAAACATTACTCACTAATATTTATTTTTCACAAAGACACACATTCACTGGATGGTGTCATTAGTGATGTCATGAGTGATGTCACTGACCATGTCATGAGTGATGTAATATGTGACGTCATCAGCAGTGCATTGCACGCGCAAGTTATAGTGAGTCCAACTAACTATAACGTGGGAATTTCAATGGTTTTATGCGAGTAAAACTTCCAGCTAACTATAACTGGTGTGAAACCTATGGTTTTTTCAGTGAATATAATATATAATATATAATATATATAATATAGAGCTGTAATATATATATATATATATATATATATATATATATATATATATATATATATATATATATATATATATCAACCACTCCCGATTTATGAAAAAAATCGGTCTCCGACACAGGCATAAGCTTTAACATCCAGCCGTTTATTTAATCTTTCGCTTGATGCGTTTTGGCACACCTGCCTTGCTCACATTGGTCAGCCACATAAAATCAAGTGTTTTTAACATATATATATTACCTACTGGCGGTCGCCAGTAGGTAGTTATAGTTAAATCCTAGTTTCCATAGGAAATCCACAACATTCTATTTGGAATAACTTTGGCGCCGGTGGACGAATCTTTGCGAATTTCTCCAAGAAAATCGCCTGCTCTGCTCCGCTCCTTCCCTGAAAGTTTGGGGGTGATTCGTCAAGCGGGTGCCGAGAAAAAAGGGGGTCCCAAAACGTGTTTTCCCCATGCAATTTCCCGTAGTACCTGTAGCCGGCGCTACAGCCCGAACGGCTGAACGGAATTACACCAAATTTGGCAAAAAGGTAGTGTTCTGTTCGCAGATGGGCCTTTTTGTTGAATGGTGTAAATCCGTTCAGTAGTTCCTGAGAAAATCAAAAGTAAAATCATAACTATATATTGGAGGTGTTACGGTAAGCTTACGCAAGCTTACTGTACTCTGTACCTTCCCAAGCACGAGCCGAATGCTAATTGGCTGTCAACTGTCTGTCAACATTCTAAACCAGAAAGTGTTGGCAGTGATCTTCTGCCTCGGTAGACTGAGGCACAAGAAAGCAGAAAAACAAACATGTAGAACGCAAAAAGGGGGCAGTGTAGATACACCCTGACCCCCTAGGCCTGCTCAGGGGTCCCACAAGGACCCCTAAGGCACCCCCACCCAATTTTCTTTTTTTACAAAAATTGCGGGGTACGAGTATGGTAAGCTTACTGTAAGCTTACTGTACTCTGTACTTTACCGAGCACGAGCTGAATGCTAATTGGCTGTCAATTGTCTGTCAACACTCCAAACCAGAACGTGTTGGCAGCCATCTTGTGCCTCGGTAGACTGAGGCACAAGAAAGCAGAAAAACAAACGTGTAGAACGCAAAAAGGGGGCAGGGTAGAAACACCCTGATCCCCTAGACCTGCTCAGGGGGTCCCACAAGGCCCCCCAAGGCCCCCCACCCAATTTTTTTTTTGACAAAAATCACGGGGTAAAAGTACAGTACGAGTACGGTAAGCTTACTGTAAGCTCACTGTACTCTGTACCTTCCTGAGCACCAGCTGAATGCTAATTGGCTGTCAACTGTCTGTCAACACTCCAAACCAGAAAGTGTTGGCAGCCATCTTGTGCCTCGGTAGACTGAGGCACAAGAAAGCAGAAAAACAAACGTGTAAAACGCAAAAAGGGGGCAGGGTAGAAACACCCTGACCCCCTAGGCCTGCTCAGGGGGTCCCACAAGGGTCCCCAAGGCCCCCGACCCAATTTTTTTGGACAAAAATCGCGGGGTATGAGTACCGTACGAGTACCGTACGCGTGCCTTTCCGAGTACGAACTGCATGCTCATTGGCTGTGAACACTCCAAACCAGGAAGTGTTGGCAGCCATCTTGTGCTCGGTTGACCAAGGCACAAGAAAGCAGAAAAACAAATGTGTAGAACGCAAAAAGGGGGCAGGGTAGAAACACCCTGACCCCCTAGGCCTGCTCAGGTGGTCCCACAAGGACCCTCAAGGCCCCCCCAATTTTTTGGGGACAAAAAATCGCGGGGTACGAGTACCGTACAAGTACCGTACGCGTACCTTTCTGAGTACGAGCTGCATGCTCATTGGCTGTGAACACTCGAAACCAGGAAGTGTTGGCAGCCATCTTGTGCTCGGTAGACCAAGGCACAAGAAAGCAGAAAAACCAACGTGTAGAACGCAAAAAGGGGGCAGGGTAGAAACAGCTGGACCCCCAAGACCCCCAATTTTTTTTTTTTTAAACCCGGTCTGCTTTTTTTCAAATTAACACCCAGGGGGACCAAATCCCGGGGGCATAGTGAAAAAGACGTGTGGGGGGGCCACAATCACCCCCACACTGCCCCGGGGACCACCACCCCCGGGGCAAAGCAACGCAGCCCCCTGGCGCATACTGTAGGTTCCAGGTGGGCTAGTTGGCCCCCATGGACCCACAGTATGCAAGGGGAATTGGTTCCCCCTCTGCAAATGCGCCAGGGGGCTGCGTTGCAGAGAGGTGTAAAAAGGAGGGTGGCCTCATTATACCTCTCTGCAATGCAGCCCCCTGGCGCATACTGGAGATTCCTGGTGGGCTAGTTGGCCCCCAGGGACCCCCAGTATGAAAGGGGAATTAGTTCCCCCTCTGCAAACACGCCCGGGGGCTGTGTTGCAGAGAGGTGTAAAAAGGGGCGTGGCCTCATTACACGTCTCCGCAACGCAGCCTCCTGGCACATACTGGAGGTTCCCGGTGGGCTAGTTGGCCACCAGGGACCCCAAGTATGCAAGGGGACTTAATCCCCCAACTTAGAACACTCTACAGGGCGTGTTAGCACAGTGGTGAAGGTAGGGGGCGGGGCTTGAGGTGATGTGAGTGCAAACATGCCCTGAGGCGCGTTTTAAGTTGGGGAATTAATTCCTGTTCAATCCGGAGGTCCCCTAGGGGGCAACTAGTCCAACAGGTATCTCCAGTAAGCGCCACGGAGCTGTGTTGCAGAGTGTTGTAAAAAGGGGGCGTGCCCTTTGAACGACTCTCTGCAACACAGCTGCCTCGCGCATACTGGAGTTACCAGGTGGGCTAGTTGGCTCACAGGGGACCTCAGGATTGAAGAGGAATTAATTCCCCTTTCTAGCTCACTACTATTCCTGAAAAGTAAATTTAACTGTACTTACCAGTAACTTGAATTTCCTTCCATAGGATATCATTGCCTGCTATATAAAATATATATCAATTAAAAAAATATTAAATAAAAAAAATTACAATTTCAATATTTTTAAAAACATTTTTTCAATTTATATTAAAAATGTGTAATGTAATTTAAAAAATAAAATATCTAAAAATAAATAGTTTAAAATAATGTAGTAAATCAGTATAAAAAAATAACAATACATTTAAAAATTATCATTTACAAAACCTTTGAAATTGACTGAAAAAACCATTGGTTTCAGATACATTATAGTTAAAAATTAGCATTAAAAAAACCTTAGAAATTCACTGAAAAAAACATAGGTTTCAGCCATGTTATAGTTAAAAATTAGCATTTAAAAAACCTTAGAAATTCACTGAAAAAACCATAGGTTTCACACACGTTATAGTTAGGAATTAGCATTTAAAAAACCTTAGAAATTCACTGAAAAAACCATAGGTTTCACACATGTTATAGTTAGCTGGACATTTCACTCATACAAAACCATTGAAATTCCCCCGTTATAGTTAATTCAGCTAACTATAACTCGCGCGCCCGCAATGCACTGCTGATGACGTCACATATTATATCATTCATGACATGGTCAGTGACATCACTCATGACATCACTGATGACATCTCAAATGACATATAGTGTGATATACCTATGGTTTTTTCAGTGATATATATATATATATATATATATATATATGGTATATATATATATATATATATATATGTCCCACAAAGCCCCCGAGCTTTAGGAAGCACTCAACAGCAGGATAGTTCATCAGAGCTTTTATTTCATGAAACCGCGCCAAACTTCTCCAATTATTTAAGTGTCCCTGACGCGTTTCCGTGCACCTGCACCTTCTTCATAGGGAGGGGGGAAAAACAAAAACACGGACTGCATCACGCTTTCAATCTATTTCCAGCATGCCTTCTCCAGTGAATTGCGTGCTGGGAAACGTAGTGCCAATAATTCCCCATCGGTGGGGTCCGTGTCTTTTGTCCATAATTCATGCCCCCAATCAATGCCACTGTCTATAAAGCCCTCCGGTGGGCCTCAGAGTATGTTAGCCGGTTTCCAATTGCAAAATCCTGCATTCTGTTTGAAAACTGCACGCCAGTTTGTAGCCCACAGACCTGTTTACCTTGTCAGGCGGTGCATTCCTTCACGGCCGAGGCCGCTGTGTATTAACATGTCCCACAAAGCCCCCGAGCTTTAGGAAGCACTCAACAGCAGGATAGTTCATCAGAGCTTTTATTTCATGAAACCGCGCCAAACTTCTCCAATTATTTAAGTGTCCCTGACGCGTTTCCGTGCACCTGCACCTTCTTCATAGGGAGGGGGGAAAAACAAAAACACGGACTGCATCACACTTTCAATCTATTTCCAGCATGCCTTCTCCAGTGAATTGCGTGCTGGGAAACGTAGTGCCAATAATTCCCCATCGGTGGGGTCCGTGTCTTTTGTCCATAATTCATGCCCCCAATCAATGCCACTGTCTATAAAGCCCTCCGGTGGGCCTCAGAGTATGTTAGCCGGTTTCCAATTGCAAAATCCTGCATTCTGTTTGAAAACTGCACGCCAGTTTGTAGCCCACAGACCTGTTTACCTTGTCAGGCGGTGCATTCCTTCACGGCCGAGGCCGCCGTGTATTAACATGTCCCACAAAGCCCCCGAGCTTTAGGAAGCACTCAACAGCAGGATAGTTCATCAGAGCTTTTATTTCATGAAACCGCGCCAAACTTCTCCAATTATTTAAGTGTCCCTGACGCGTTTCCGTGCACCTGCACCTTCTTCATAGGGAGGGGGGAAAAACAAAAACACGGACTGCATCACGCTTTCAATCTATTTCCAGCATGCCTTCTCCAGTGAATTGCGTGCTGGGAAACGTAGTGCCAATAATTCCCTATCGGTGGGGTCCGTGTCTTTTGTCCATAATTCATGCCCCCAATCAATGCCACTGTCTATAAAGCCCTCCGGTGGGCCTCAGAGTATGTTAGCCGGTTTCCAATTGCAAAATCCTGCATTCTGTTTGAAAACTGCACGCCAGTTTGCAGCCCACAGACCTGTTTACCTTGTCAGGCGGTGCATTCCTTCACGGCCGAGGCCGCCGTGTATTAACATGTCCCACAAAGCCCCCGAGCTTTAGGAAGCACTCAACAGCAGGATAGTTCATCAGAGCTTTTATTTCATGAAACCGCGCCAAACTTCTCCAATTATTTAAGTGTCCCTGACGCGTTTCCGTGCACCTGCACCTTCTTCATAGAGAGGGGGGAAAAACAAAAACACGGACTGCATCACGCTTTCAATCTATTTCCAGCATGCCTTCTCCAGTGAATTGCGTGCTGGGAAACGTAGTGCCAATAATTCCCCATCGGTGGGGTCCGTGTTGCCCAAACTTTTTAATGAAGGGAATGATGTGGCAGAACAGCCCAGTCCAGCATACAATCGTCCCGACGCGTTTCGTGATTCTCATCACTTCTTCTGGGGCTCCTGGCTTGTTACTGGCAGAATCAGCAGTTTGCGCGGCATCGCATTTTATTAAGCATCCCCGCCCCAGTGGGTGCGGCCACTCCCAGTGGCCTATGGTAGTTGTAGTGCTATGCCACAGTCAATCTCCAGTGAGTTGCCGTTCTAACAGTCAATTATTGCCAAAATTAATATTCACAGTGGATTGCGGTACGGAGCTGCCACAAACCATACCACTTGCTTGTTCCTTCAAAAATAGGCACCAAATGTCCTTTGCGTGAAAGCGCCGAGTGACGCCCCCACAGGACTGCCAAGACGGCAGCCGGGGATCGAATTCCCGCGGCTCAGGCAAGCCCCAAAACGGCTGTTAGAACGGCTGTTAGAACGGCAACTCACTGGAGATTGACTGTGGCATAGCACTACAACTACCATAGGCCACTGGGAGTGGCCGCGCCCACTGGGGCGGGGATGCTTAATAAAATGCGATGCCGCGCAAACTGCTGATTCTGCCAGTAACAAGCCAGGAGCCCCAGAAGAAGTGATGAGAATCACGAAACGCGTCGGGACGATTGTATGCTGGACTGGGCTGTTCTGCCACATCATTCCCTTCATTAAAAAGTTTGGGCAATTGAATACCGAGTGTTGGGTTCTTCCTACAGCAGGCAAAACTTTGTTTGGATGTTTTGCGGCTTGCCTGAGCCGCGGGAATTCGAGCCCGGCTGCCGTCTTGGCAGTCCTGTGGGGGCGTCACTCGGCGCTTTCACGCAAAGGACATTTGGTGCCTATTTTTGAAGGAACAAGCAAGTGGTATGGTTTGTGGCAGCTCCGTACCGCAATCCACTGTGAATATTAATTTTGGCAATAATTGACTGTTAGAACGGCAACTCACTGGAGATTGACTGTGGCATAGCACTACAACTACCATAGGCCACTGGGAGTGGCCGCGCCCACTGGGGCGGGGATGCTTAATAAAATGCGATGCCGCGCAAACTGCTGATTCTGCCAGTAACAAGCCAGGAGCCCCAGAAGAAGTGATGAGAATCACGAAACGCGTCGGGACGATTGTATGCTGGACTGGGCTGTTCTGCCACATCATTCCCTTCATTAAAAAGTTTGGGCAATTGAATACCGAGTGTTGGGTTCTTCCTACAGCAGGCAAAACTTTGTTTGGATGTTTTGCGGCTTGCCTGAGCCGCGGGAATTCAAGCCCGGCTGCCGTCTTGGCAGTCCTGTGGGGGCGTCACTCAGCGCTTTCACGCAAAGGACATTTGGTGCCTATTTTTGAAGGAACAAGCAAGTGGTATGGTTTGTGGCAGCTCCGTACCGCAATCCACTGTGAATATTAATTTTGGCAATAATTGACTGTTAGAACGGCAACTCACTGGAGATTGACTGTGGCATAGCACTACAACTACCATAGGCCACTGGGAGTGGCCGCGCCCACTATGGCGGGGATGCTTAATAAAATGCGATGCCGCGCAAACTGCTGATTCTGCCAGTAACAAGCCAGGAGCCCCAGAAGAAGTGATGAGAATCACGAAACGCGTCGGGACGATTGTATGCTGGACTGGCTGTTCTGCCACATCATTCCCTTCATTAAAAAGTTTGGGCAATTGAATACCGAGTGTTGGGTTCTTCCTACAGCAGGCAAAACTTTGTTTGGATGTTTTGCGGCTTGCCTGAGCCGCGGGAATTCGAGCCCGGCTGCCGTCTTGGCAGTCCTGTGGGGGCGTCACTCGGCGCTTTCACGCAAAGGACATTTGGTGCCTATTTTTGAAGGAACAAGCAAGTGGTATGGTTTGTGGCAGCTCCGTACCGCAATCCACTGTGAATATTAATTTTGGCAATAATTGACTGTTAGAACGGCAACTCACTGGAGATTGACTGTGGCATAGCACTACAACTACCATAGGCCACTGGGAGTGGCCGCGCCCACTGGGGCGGGGATGCTTAATAAAATGCGATGCCGCGCAAACTGCTGATTCTGCCAGTAACAAGCCAGGAGCCCCAGAAGAAGTGATGAGAATCACGAAACGCGTCGGGACGATTGTATGCTGGACTGGGCTGTTCTGCCACATCATTCCCTTCATTAAAAAGTTTGGGCAATTGAATACCGAGTGTTGGGTTCTTCCTACAGCAGGCAAAACTTTGTTTGGATGTTTTGCGGCTTGCCTGAGCCGCGGGAATTCGAGCCCGGCTGCCGTCTTGGCAGTCCTGTGGGGGCGTCACTCTGCGCTTTCACGCACAGGACATTTGGTGCCTATTTTTGAAGGAACAAACAAGTGGTATGGTTTGTGGCAGCTCCGTACCGCAATCCACTGTGAATATTAATTTTGGCAATAATTGACTGTTAGAATGGCAACTCACTGGAGATTGACTGTGGCATAGCACTACAACTACCATAGGCCACTGGGAGTGGCCGCGCCCACTGGGGCGGGGATGCTTAATAAAATGCGATGCCGCGCAAACTGCTGATTCTGCCAGTAACAAGCCAGGAGCCCCAGAAGAAGTGATGAGAATCACGAAACGCGTCGGGACGATTGTATGCTGGACTGGGCTGTTCTGCCACATCATTCCCTTCATTAAAAAGTTTGGGCAATTGAATACCGAGTGTTGGGTTCTTCCTACAGCAGGCAAAACTTTGTTTGGATGTTTTGCGGCTTGCCTGAGCCGCGGGAATTCGAGCCCGGCTGCCGTCTTGGCAGTCCTGTGGGGGCGTCACTCTGCGCTTTCACGCACAGGACATTTGGTGCCTATTTTTGAAGGAACAAACAAGTGGTATGGTTTGTGGCAGCTCCGTACCGCAATCCACTGTGAATATTAATTTTGGCAATAATTGACTGTTAGAATGGCAACTCACTGGAGATTGACTGTGGCATAGCACTACAACTACCATAGGCCACTGGGAGTGGCCGCGCCCACTGGGGCGGGGATGCTTAATAAAATGCGATGCCGCGCAAACTGCTGATTCTGCCAGTAACAAGCCAGGAGCCCCAGAAGAAGTGATGAGAATCACGAAACGCGTCGGGACGATTGTATGCTGGACTGGGCTGTTCTGCCACATCATTCCCTTCATTAAAAAGTTTGGGCAATTGAATACCGAGTGTTGGGTTCTTCCTACAGCAGGCAAAACTTTGTTTGGATGTTTTGCGGCTTGCCTGAGCCGCGGGAATTCGAGCCCGGCTGCCGTCTTGGCAGTCCTGTGGGGGCGTCACTCGGCGCTTTCACGCAAAGGACATTTGGTGCCTATTTTTGAAGGAACAAGCAAGTGGTATGGTTTGTGGCAGCTCAGTACCGCAATCCACTGTGAATATTAATTTTGGCAATAATTGACTGTTAGAACGGCAACTCACTGGAGATTGACTGTGGCATAGCACTACAACTACCATAGGCCACTGGGAGTGGCCGCGCCCACTGGGGCGAGGATGCTTAATAAAATGCGATGCCGCGCAAACTGCTGATTCTGCCAGTAACAAGCCAGGAGCCCCAGAAGAAGTGATGAGAATCACGAAACGCGTCGGGACGATTGTATGCTGGACTGGGCTGTTCTGCCACATCATTCCCTTCATTAAAAAGTTTGGGCAATTGAATACCGAGTGTTGGGTTCTTCCTACAGCAGGCAAAACTTTGTTTGGATGTTTTGCGGCTTGCCTGAGCCGCGGGAATTCGAGCCCGGCTGCCGTCTTGGCAGTCCTGTGGGGGCGTCACTCGGCGCTTTCACGCAAAGGACATTTGGTGCCTATTTTTGAAGGAACAAGCAAGTGGTATGGTTTGTGGCAGCTCCGTACCGCAATCCACTGTGAATATTAATGTTGGCAATAATTGACTGTTAGAACGGCAACTCACTGGAGATTGACTGTGGCATAGCACTACAACTACCATAGGCCACTGGGAGTGGCCGCGCCCACTGGGGCGGGGATGCTTAATAAAATGCGATGCCGCGCAAACTGCTGATTCTGCCAGTAACAAGCCAGGAGCCCCAGAAGAAGTGATGAGAATCACGAAACGCGTCGGGACGATTGTATGCTGGACTGGGCTGTTCTGCCACATCATTCCCTTCATTAAAAAGTTTGGGCAATTGAATACCGAGTGATGGGTTCTTCCTACAGCAGGCAAAACTTTGTTTGGATGTTTTGCGGCTTGCCTGAGCCGCGGGAATTCAAGCCCGGCTGCCGTCTTGGCAGTCCTGTGGGGGCGTCACTCAGCGCTTTCACGCAAAGGACATTTGGTGCCTATTTTTGAAGGAACAAGCAAGTGGTATGGTTTGTGGCAGCTCCGTACCGCAATCCACTGTGAATATTAATTTTGGCAATAATTGACTGTTAGAACGGCAACTCACTGGAGATTGACTGTGGCATAGCACTACAACTACCATAGGCCACTGGGAGTGGCCGCGCCCACTGGGGCGGGGATGCTTAATAAAATTCGATGCCGCGCAAACTGCTGATTCTGCCAGTAACAAGCCAGGAGCCCCAGAAGAAGTGATGAGAATCACGAAACGCGTCGGGACGATTGTATGCTGGACTGGGCTGTTCTGCCACATCATTCCCTTCATTAAAAAGTTTGGGCAATTGAATACCGAGTGTTGGGTTCTTCCTACAGCAGGCAAAAGTTTGTTTGGATGTTTTGCGGCTTGCCTGAGCCGCGGGAATTCGAGGCCCGGCTGCCGTCTTGGCAGTCCTGTGGGGGCGTCACTAGGCGCTTTCACGCAAAGGACATTTGGTGCCTATTTTTGAAGGAACAAGCAAGTGGTATGGTTTGTGGCAGCTCCGTACCGCAATCCACTGTGAATATTAATTTTGGCAATAATTGACTGTTAGAACGGCAACTCACTGGAGATTGAAAGTGGCATAGCACTACAACTACCATAGGCCACTGGGAGTGGCCGCGCCCACTGGGGCGGGGATGCTTAATAAAATGCGATGCCGCGCAAACTGCTGATTCTGCCAGTAACAAGCCAGGAGCCCCAGAAGAAATGATGAGAATCACGAAACGCGTCGGGACGATTGTATGCTGGACTGGGCTGTTCTGCCACATCATTCCCTTCATTAAAAAGTTTGGGCAATTGAATACCGAGTGTTGGGTTCTTCCTACAGCAGGCAAAACTTTGTTTGGATGTTTTGCGGCTTGCCTGAGCCGCGGGAATTCGAGCCCGGCTGCCGTCTTGGCAGTCCTGTGGGGGCGTCACTCGGCGCTTTCACGCAAAGGACATTTGGTGCCTATTTTTGAAGGAACAAGCAAGTGGTATGGTTTGTGGCAGCTCCGTACCGCAATCCACTGTGAATATTAATTTTGGCAATAATTGACTGTTAGAAAGGCAACTCACTGGAGATTGACTGTGGCATAGCACTACAACTACCATAGGCCACTGGGAGTGGCCGCGCCCACTGGGGCGGGGATGCTTAATAAAATGCGATGCCGCGCAAACTGCTGATTCTGCCAGTAACAAGCCAGGAGCCCCAGAAGAAGTGATGAGAATCACGAAACGCGTCGGGACGATTGTATGCTGGACTGGGCTGTTCTGCCACATCATTCCCTTCATTAAAAAGTTTGGGCAATTGAATACCGAGTGTTGGGTTCTTCCTACAGCAGGCAAAACTTTGTTTGGATGTTTTGCGGCTTGCCTGAGCCGCGGGAATTCAAGCCCGGCTGCCGTCTTGGCAGTCCTGTGGGGGCGTCACTCAGCGCTTTCACGCAAAGGACATTTGGTGCCTATTTTTGAAGGAACAAGCAAGTGGTATGGTTTGTGGCAGCTCCGTACCGCAATCCACTGTGAATATTAATTTTGGCAATAATTGACTGTTAGAACGGCAACTCACTGGAGATTGACTGTGGCATAGCACTACAACTACCATAGGCCACTGGGAGTGGCCGCGCCCACTGGGGCGGGGATGCTTAATAAAATTCGATGCCGCGCAAACTGCTGATTCTGCCAGTAACAAGCCAGGAGCCCCAGAAGAAGTGATGAGAATCACGAAACGCGTCGGGACGATTGTATGCTGGACTGGGCTGTTCTGCCACATCATTCCCTTCATTAAAAAGTTTGGGCAATTGAATACCGAGTGTTGGGTTCTTCCTACAGCAGGCAAAAGTTTGTTTGGATGTTTTGCGGCTTGCCTGAGCCGCGGGAATTCGAGCCCGGCTGCCGTCTTGGCAGTCCTGTGGGGGCGTCACTAGGCGCTTTCACGCAAAGGACATTTGGTGCCTATTTTTGAAGGAACAAGCAAGTGGTATGGTTTGTGGCAGCTCCGTACCGCAATCCACTGTGAATATTAATTTTGGCAATAATTGACTGTTAGAACGGCAACTCACTGGAGATTGACTGTGGCATAGCACTACAACTACCATAGGCCACTGGGAGTGGCTGCGCCCACTGGGGCGGGGATGCTTAATAAAATGCGATGCCGCGCAAACTGCTGATTCTGCCAGTAACAAGCCAGGAGCCCCAGAAGAAGTGATGAGAATCACGAAACGCGTCGGGACGATTGTATGCTGGACTGGGCTGTTCTGCCACATCATTCCCTTCATTAAAAAGTTTGGGCAATTGAATACCGAGTGTTGGGTTCTTCCTACAGCAGGCAAAACTTTGTTTGGATGTTTTGCGGCTTGCCTGAGCCGCGGGAATTCGAGCCCGGCTGCCGTCTTGGCAGTCCTGTGGGGGCGTCACTCGGCGCTTTCACGCAAAGGACATTTGGTGCCTATTTTTGAAGGAACAAGCAAGTGGTATGGTTTGTGGCAGCTCCGTACCGCAATCCACTGTGAATATTAATTTTGGCAATAATTGACTGTTAGAACGGCAACTCACTGGAGATTGACTGTGGCATAGCACTACAACTACCATAGGCCACTGGGAGTGACCGCGCCCACTGGGGCGGGGATGCTTAATAAAATGCGATGCCGTGCAAACTGCTGATTCTGCCAGTAACAAGCCAGGAGCCCCAGAAGAAGTGATGAGAATCACGAAACGCGTCGGGACGATTGTATGCTGGACTGGGCTGTTCTGCCACATCATTCCCTTCATTAAAAAGTTTGGGCAATTGAATACCGAGTGTTGGGTTCTTCCTAAAGCAGGCAAAACTTTGTTTGGATGTTTTGCGGCTTGCCTGAGCCGCGGGAATTCGAGCCCGGCTGCCGTCTTGGCAGTCCTGTGGGGGCGTCACTCTGCGCTTTCACGCACAGGACATTTGGTGCCTATTTTTGAAGGAACAAACAAGTGGTATGGTTTGTGGCAGCTCCGTACCGCAATCCACTGTGAATATTAATTTTGGCAATAATTGA
The DNA here is from genome assembly GCF_964261635.1 of Lissotriton helveticus. Taxonomy (NCBI): domain Eukaryota; kingdom Metazoa; phylum Chordata; class Amphibia; order Caudata; family Salamandridae; genus Lissotriton; species Lissotriton helveticus. The sequence continues at coordinate 796,609,030 of NC_136072.1, forward strand.
CTGTTAGAATGGCAACTCACTGGAGATTGACTGTGGCATAGCACTACAACTACCATAGGCCACTGGGAGTGGCCGCGCCCACTGGGGCGGGAATGCTTAATAAAATGCGATGCCGCGCAAACTGCTGATTCTGCCAGTAACAAGCCAGGAGCCCCAGAAGAAGTGATGAGAATCACGAAACGCGTCGGGACGATTGTATGCTGGACTGGGCTGTTCTGCCACATCATTCCCTTCATTAAAAAGTTTGGGCAATTGAATACCGAGTGTTGGGTTCTTCCTACAGCAGGCAAAACTTTGTTTGGATGTTTTGCGGCTTGCCTGAGCCGCGGGAATTCGAGCCCGGCTGCCGTCTTGGCAGTCCTGTGGGGGCGTCACTCGGCGCTTTCACGCAAAGGACATTTGGTGCCTATTTTTGAAGGAACAAGCAAGTGGTATGGTTTGTGGCAGCTCCGTACCGCAATCCACTGTGAATATTAATTTTGGCAATAATTGACTGTTAGAACGGCAACTCACTGGAGATTGACTGTGGCATAGCACTACAACTACCATAGGCCACTGGGAGTGGCTGCGCCCACTGGGGCGAGGATGCTTAATAAAATGCGATGCCGCGCAAACTGCTGATTCTGCCAGTAACAAGCCAGGAGCCCCAGAAGAAGTGATGAGAATCACGAAACGCGTCGGGACGATTGTATGCTGGACTGGGCTGTTCTGCCACATCATTCCCTTCATTAAAAAGTTTGGGCAATTGAATACCGAGTGTTGGGTTCTTCCTACAGCAGGCAAAACTTTGTTTGGATGTTTTGCGGCTTGCCTGAGCCGCGGGAATTCGAGCCCGGCTGCCGTCTTGGCAGTCCTGTGGGGGCGTCACTCGGCGCTTTCACGCAAAGGACATTTGGTGCCTATTTTTGAAGGAACAAGCAAGTGGTATGGTTTGTGGCAGCTCCGTACCGCAATCCACTGTGAATATTAATTTTGGCAATAATTGACTGTTAGAACGGCAACTCACTGGAGATTGACTGTGGCATAGCACTACAACTACCATAGGCCACTGGGAGTGGCCGCGCCCACTGGGGCGGGGATGCTTAATAAAATGCGATGCCGCGCAAACTGCTGATTCTGCCAGTAACAAGCCAGGAGCCCCAGAAGAAGTGATGAGAATCACGAAACGCGTCGGGACGATTGTATGCTGGACTGGGCTGTTCTGCCACATCATTCCCTTCATTAAAAAGTTTGGGCAATTGAATATCGAGTGTTGGGTTCTTCCTACAGCAGGCAAAACTTTGTTTGGATATACATATATATATATATATATATATTACCTACTGGCGGTCTCCAGTAGGTAGTTATAGTTAGGATCGTTTTCCATAGGAAATCCGCAACATTCTATTGGGAATAACTTTGGCGCCGAATGAGGGATCTGCCTGTAAATTTCCTTAACTTTGCCTCGCTGCGCTCCGCTCCTTCCCTGAAAGTTTCGGGGGGATCCATCAAGCGGGGGCCGAGATAAAAGGGGGGTCCCAAAACGTGTTTTCCCCATGTTAATTTCCATAGGGCGGTTGGACTCACTTTTAGCCCGAACGGCTGAATGGATTTCCACCAAACTTGCCAAAATTGTAGGGACTGGTACCCCGATGTGCCTTTGCTATGTCTCAAGATATATGCTCCAGTGGTTTTTACGAAAATTAACTTTGAAAAAATATATATTGGGCTACATTGGGCTATATATATGTTAGAGCCCAAATGTAGCCCAATGTAGCCCAATGTAGCCCAAAGATGGCCACCAGAGACAAAAAATAACAAATGTAGCCCAAATATCAGCCAGATGTAGCCCAACTATAGACCAATGACAGAATGTCCCAGAGTGTTCTAAAGAACAACTAGAGCGCTAACAGTCTTACTTATGACAAAAGTATGGCACATCTGAAGTCATCTTGATTGGAATAAAGTGTTAACACTTAAAACATTTATATATATATATATATATGTATTCACTAAGATACATTTAATAAGTCAGTTAACCAATCAATTTTACACAAAAAAATATCCATTTAGACATTTATTTACCCATTTATTCTTCCATCAACCTTTAGATATACATATATAAAAAATATTTATTTTTCAGAAAGATACACATTCACTGGATGATGTCATCAGTGATGTCATTTGAGATGTCATCAGTGATGTCATGAGTGATGTCACTGACCATGTCATGAGTGATGTAATATGTGACGTCATCAGCAGTGCATTGCACGCGCAAGTTATAGTGAGTCCAACTAACTATAACGTGGGAATTTCAATGGTTTTATGCGAGTAAAATTTCCACCTAACTATAACTGGTGTGAAACCTATGGTTTTTTCAGTGAATATATATATATATATTCGGTACGTGGACGTCCTTCAGCAACCAATCGATCGGTCAAGAACGAGGCAAACCCAGTATCTGGTGCGTGTAAATTTATTTAAAACCCAACACCACTGCTGCCATGACGCGTTTCGGCCTGGCGAGGCCTTGATCACATGACAACGTTAGTGAGACGGACTAGCAAATTTAAAGTGCACAGTGCAGTAGATAGACATAGACATAAAGACAATACTTAAAGACATAATGTCTAAACATCAAATAGTCTTGCGTGGCAAATGTTGTAATCAAATTGACTCGCCATTGTTGATTGCACATACTGAGTAATGTGTAAGGTTAAAATAATTATCTGGATGCAATTTTAAGAATAATAATACAACTCAATGAGTGACTCTCATATAAGTTCTAAAATGTAAATATTCATAAATTATTGCAAACGATAAAAAAGACTTAGCTACCCTAAAACCATGGTAAAATGTGTATAAACAAACGGTTAATCAAGATAAAATATCAGTTTATCCAACCAATTTAAAACACATATTTACAGGGATGCTAAAAAACCCCAATCCGTCACTAGTCCAACAGTGCCCGGAGGGTTAATTGAGCCCAAGTGGGCTAACCTTACATTGTGTGCAAAACAGCGCAAACTATAAAAAATATATATATCAAAATATGTCTATTAGCAATAGCATAAAAGGATGACATAAAATTCATTTATATGCAATAGGTTAAAAGAGTGCTACCTGTGAAATATCAAAATACAAATTGTGTGCTAAAAACAGATATGGACGGCATCATTTCATTGTATAAAGGCATGTAAAAGAGAGTTAAAGGATTGCAATGCCAAATGCATACACATTTGCTCCTATTTGGTTACCATGTTCATAAGTAAGTGTAACAATCCTCACTAGTATTGAGACCGTTTGGTATTTTAGTGTCAAGCAGAATGATGTGTCTCGTCTCAAGTTTGCGTAGCTGGGCCTCACGGTCCCCACCCCTTCTCTGTGTCTATTACATAGTACCTAAGTCCGCTGGCATTCTTAGCATGACACTCCTCAAAGTGCCGCGCAACAGGATATGCTGCGTCAGCATTGGTGATAGCTCTGAGGTGTTGTAGAATCCGTTTGTACACCTGCGGCCTGGTACTTCCCACATATCGAAGGCCACAGGGACACTCCAGAATATAAACGGCATATTCTGTTCTACAGTTCAACTTGTGTCGAATTTGGATAGGGTCATTGCTAAAAGGGGTCGTGTATTCTTTCTTGCTAATGCCATTTTTGCAGGCTTTGCAGGCAAAGCATTTCAGAAAACCCCTGCTGCTTTCGAGCCAAGGTGTTTTAGCTCTGATTTCCGGGCTACTAGAGACAAGACTGTCCTGCATGGATCTGGCTTTTCTGTAGGTGATGTTTGGAGTACTTCTCATTAGGTGGCCAACAACCGGATCACTAGTTACGAGTGACCAGTTGTTTTTCACAATCCTGTGAATGGCCTTATGTTGAGTACTAAAGCCAAAAATGATGCGTGTCTCACTGTCACTTACTAGGGTTGGAGTGTTATCCACATTAGGAAATAGTATTTGCTGCCTTGTTTTGGAGTTCGCTCTGTTGATGGCTCTGGACAGAGTTTCTTTATCATAACCTCTGGCTAGAAACCTGATCTGACTCTCTCTTTGGGCTTTGTAGCATTCAGAGTCACTGCTACATATTCTCCTAATACGGAGCATCTCCCCATAAGGAATGCTCCGTATTAGGTGTGCCGGGTGCTGGCTGGCAGCATGTAGCACGGAATTCCCTGCAGTGGGTTTCCTAAAGAGTTTGGTCTCTAGTCTGCCATCTACTACAGCTATTTCAACATCCAGGAAATTGACTGACTCTGCACTGATGTTACTAGTGAACTGTAAATTCAGATTGTTTACATTGAGGTGTTCAATGAATTCAACGACTTCACTTGTGGACCCATCCCAAATAAAGAGGAGGTCATCAATATACCTTAACCACCTCTTTATTTTGGTGTTCACAATGGGACCGTAGTCTATGGCCAGGACCTGCTCCTCCCAATACCCCATGTGAAGGCAGGCATAGCTTGGGGAAAAGCAAGCCCCCATTGCTACACCCCTGGTTTGTTGGAAAAGCTGATTAGAAAATAGGAAAACATTGTTGTTAAGACAAAGGTTAATCATATCAATGATCATTTTAGAGTGTTCATTTTGAGAGTTAGGTCTCTTGTTCAAGTAAAATTGAATGGCTCTAGTGCCATCCCTGTGAAAAATACTCGTATACAGGGATGTTACATCCATTGAAACCAATAAGTAACCAGGTTTCCATTTGAAAGTTGACAGCTTCTTGAGTAAGTCTCCAGTGTCTAATATAAAGGACGCTAGGTTTTTCACATGTTCTTGTAAGTAGTAGTCAACATATTTGCTTACATTTTCAAGAATACTGTTCCTTGCTGAGATGATCGGCCTGCCAGGTGGTTGCAGTTTTTTTTGTGCACTTTCGGGATGAAGTAAATCACTGGCATGGTAGGTTTATCATTCTTTAGAAACTTGTATTCATCCATGCTTAGCAATCCCTTGCTCCTCCAGGCCATCAGTTTTGAATAGATGTCATTGTGTGCCATTTGAACCTCATTAAGATTTGTCCTTTTGTAACACTCACGGTCGTTCAATTGACCAAGGGCCACCTCCGTGTACATTGTGCGTACATATATATATTTTTTAAGTAGTGTGGTTGGACGTGGAAGCCTTTTCACCTGTTGTCTATTTTGGATCTGCAGTTCCAGAGTAAGTACCCCAAATCCGAGAAACCTGATTGCATGTCTCAAGGGAAAATTTTCTTGTGCAGCAGCCATTCCAGGATGGTAAACATCCATTGCAATGCAAGCATTAAAACACAATGCCTTTACAATGCGGGCAATACAACGCATATCCCTCACTGACCACCACCTTCCTTGAGGTAAGCACCTGGTAGTGTTGGAATAATAATGTTTGTTGTAATGAAATATGTGTTGTAATGGCATGCATTGTAATGGAAGCTGCAGTGTATTGACCGCATTGTAAAGGTATGCATTGTAATAGTTTTTGTTGTAATGTTATACATTCTTCCAGGATGCGTGATACTGTCTTGTGTCCAGAACAAAAAAAGTTAAAAATCATATAAGCCCATTCCATGGCCACTTAACGGAGTAAATATTAAAAAAATAATAATAAGTTGCAGGATCTGAAGTACCTTTTCAGGATCTGTGGATCCTGAACACCTAAAATAGCAGACAGGGATCACAGTACCAAGACAGGGTCTGCAACAGTATTTTTGGAGTCGGAGACCTTCCTGTCTTCAAAAGATGCCTCAGATCCAGGATAAGCTTCATACCCACGGTACGGCGAGTGTGGTGAGCTCAGGGATAGCTTTTCTACCCAATGCATCACCTATTGCAGATTCAGGGATATTGATGTAGAACTGCAAACCTCCTTAAGCGCAGAATGTGAGGGAGACGATTGTACTTTAGTCTGTCAGGCCATCAGAGGTATGTGTTGGCGGCGGAGAAAGAGTAGTCTCCGCCATCAACTTACTGAAGGTCTGCCTGACTCTAAATGAGGTGGGCGGAGCTTCAATTTGACAGAGGGTACTGTATCTCCATTGCATTGGAGCACCCCCTCTCCACCAAACTATAAATTGGGGCCTATTTCTATTTTTCATATAGTCAATCTATGCTGCATATGTTTGCAAGCCCTTTACCGCCTACTTAAAATAATCTAGTGGTTTATAGAGTAATTTGAGGAGCAGTAGCTTGGATGATGTCATCAGTAATGTTATCAATGATGTAATTTAACGTTATGAGTGATGTAATATGTGAGTTCAAAAGTAGTGCATCACGGGAAACAAGTAATAATTAGCCCACTAAACTATAATTGCCAAAATTCACTGTTCTTTCACTTTTTAAATGATATGTTTTGTGTGACTTTCCCACCTCACTACATCACTTTACACTTTGTTTTTCAGTGAATTTCTAGAAATCTTTTAATGTCAGCTAAGATCTTATTTCCATTCCTAACGATTTCCTAAAGACTATGTCACTTTAAAATGTGAGTTTTTTCAATTAATTCTGAGGTTATTCTACACTGATCATTCATAACTCCTTCAGGTGCCACAATCTCTACAAATGGTGCATGGCCAAATGCCATACTAGATTTGGTAAATAGCTGATCCCTGACGACGCGCTGTGCTCAACTCTATGAAGTCATCCAAACCTTTCACATATACACACAAGCTATGGATATGCATTGAAGAGAAGGGGTGCATACTTTCTTCTGAGGGGGGGGGAGAGTTCTGAATTATTTTTTAAAACATTTTTATTTGTTTTTGTACTGCAAATCTCAATCCTTCTTTTCCCGTTGCAAGACATCTACAGGAACAGTTTCTATATCTTCTTTGGCAGCTGGATGACTCCTCTCGTACTCAGCATGGGCAAACTCTTACAGATGCATGGATCTGAGATGTTTCCACATTCCTGATGTTACCACTGAGTACTGCCCAGACTGGCCTCTGTGTAGCTCTTGATTGCAGATGGTGCAGGTGACACTTTATGCATTTACTTTTTTTTAACATGGTAGACTGAAACACTGCCACACCACTGTCTCCTTTTCAGCTTGGTCGTAGCTGGTGCAATGGATGTTGTTGCATCAAGAATAACTTTTCATTTTGGGTATCAGGAGTAGTATTAGGAGTACTCATTACAGAACTCGTTCCCTCACTTTTTTGTTGTGTCTCCAGATGGCATGATGGCTTTAGATTGCTTGTGACAAAACCAGCCTCTCTGAATTAGCAATGTGAAATGCAATTCATGGATCTGTATTTCTGATTGTTTCTGTAGCCTGTGGTCATATTTTTGACAATTTCATATTGCAGCCAACCAGTTGGCTGCTTTAATTGAATTGTGTTTACCTTCCTTGAGGCACAGCAGTACTCCAGAGGGACCCACAGAGACAATGGTGGAGTGTCTCTGGAATATCCTGTGTGTTTTACAGCCTCTATAAATGGTGATATTTTAAGTGGTTTGAATAAATGTCTTTGCTACTTTCTTCTTTTTTTTTTTTTTAACATTGGCGGTAGCCCGATACTTTGCAACGTACCGCAGGACCAATGACTCAAAGTAAAAGCAATTCTGATTGGTTTCTGCCTCTTTTCTGACATTACCCTGCTTGATTTCAGTGCCTGAACAGCCTCTTTACAGAACTGCAACAATTTTGTAACTTTGCCGTTTTTTGGGGTGCAACCTTAAATATAACAGCTTTACAGAGTGAGTATCAACAACATGAAGAAACCCAGGAGGAAGCAAGGGGGGTTGCAACAATCCATCATGTGGAAGGGAATACGTTTATTCCACAGAGAATGAGTACAAATCTACCCTCATAAATCTGGCGAGGGAGGTGTTCGTCTATGTTATGTTAGTACTTAGTAACCATTTGGATTGTATACATCGAAGGGGAGTATGCGTACAAGAACGCAGTGCAGCATATATTTTAGAAGCAAAGTGACCTGTGAGAAGACATTGATCTAGAAAGGCGACCAACACTGGGGGGTGAAGAGGACCCAATTTAGAGATCTTTCCTTTAATTGTCAGAAAACCATATTGGACTGGGAAAAATTATTTTATAGGGCTGCAAAGGTAGAGAGGTTCCAAGTCCGAGTAGAGGTCAGCAATCAGATTAATGCCTTAGGCGCCTAAATTGGGCCAATAGTATTGGAGACTATGGTCTCTGTTTTCCTATTTTTCCACAGGGACATATGATTAAAGTTGGAGAATTCACCATGAAGGTGCTTATCCACCAGTGTCAGGACTTTCATAGTAACCATAATGATTTCTGTAGAATGAGCAAGACATATTCAGGATATGATTAAATGAACAACGATGGAATAAGGAAAACAAAGGGAGCGTCCAATCAGTAACCAAGGCAGGAATTTGATAGAGTCCTGAGAAAACTGGTGAGCCCCCTGAGTTGCCCGGAATGCCGTTTGGTAGACAAATCAATTAGGAAAATTGCAACAGACAGCACTATAGGTGAGGCAGAGTTCACTGTAGCTAAGTGTAGGTTTCTTTCTGTTCCACAGAAAAGTAGTGGTAATCTTATCTAATGTGGAAAGAAATGAGGGTGGAAGTGGTACAGGAATAATATTGGACAAGACATTGACTAAAGGGGTAACCATTATTCTCAAGGATTCAATCCTACCTCGCCATTCGATGTGCTTAGGTGATCCTGCAGACAAGACCTTGTCCAGAGTTCATTATTCATTATGCGAGACGGAGGTAGTCAAATTGCAGCTAAACCAGATACCCAGAAATTTGATGTATTTAGATTTCCATAATAAACCATGTTGCCACACAGAAGGGGAGGCAGTAAATGTTGAAGGGTAAGACTTTAGTTTTATCATTGCTCAGATAATAACCTGAAAATGTCAAAAACGTCTAGATGATGTTAAGAATAGCTTGGATCACTGATTCAGGGTGTTCTGTGAATATCAGAATTTCATCAACGTAAGCTGCTTTTTTGAAGCAGGACTGGACCATGCTACCCATGGGAACAGTTCAGCATGACCTGCCAGGCCAGGTCCTCCCTGGGCTAGAAACAAGCATCTTGGGACCAGTTTCAGGGTTTCAGCCCACATCAGCTTGACTCCAGTGGAATGGAGAGCACGGGACCCAAATCTGGGCATACACGTCCTACTCGGGGTGACAATTGCAAAAAGAACAACTGATGGACAGGATGTTAAACAATGTCATTCAACCCAGTATAGAGATCCGGGCCTAAATCCAGTCATTTGACTGGGGTGAATGTATGATTTATTCAGCATTCCGTCCATCATTTCTTTGCGTAGCACTTTTTACCCTTAGTGGGATGGGTATGCCCAGACATGGGTCCCTTGCTCACTGTGCCCCTGGATTCAACCTAGCCTGGCTGATGACGGGTAATACCCTGAAACTGGTCCCAGGATGCTTGTTTCTGGTCCAAGGAGGACCTGGCTTCGCAGTTCGGGCTGGACTGTTCCCATAAGGAGCAGGATCAAGACTGATTTGCAAATGGCTGCGTCTAAACTGGAGTGACATGGTGAGCAAAAGAACAATGGATACAACCCAAATCTCTTGACTTGTACTCTAACCATCATTTGTTTGCGCTGCACTAATTTTGATCCTGGCAGTGGGATTCATTTAAAGAGCCATGCCCATCTTCATAAAACAACCACCAAGATAATACCAAGCCAGGATTGCTTATAGATAAGGCAATGTGATTTATTAAATGCTTTTTAGACATCCAAAGGTATAGTGGTTGCTGCAGGAGACTAGGGCAGAGAAGGTTTCCCAAAACTTGCAAATATTATCATTGGCTAGTTGGCCTTTCACAAAGCCAGACTTCGAAGGGTGTATCAACTTAGTAATGAGATGGTCAATATGTTGAGCTAGTATCTTGGCATATATCTTGGCCTCCATAATAATCAGTGAAATAGGTCTAAAATCTTAGGAGAGGAGGAGCTACGCGAGCGCCCAAGATGGCCGCATAGGTCAGTAGCTCTGTGAGAACCGAGCCTCATCCCGACATCCTGATGCCTATCCCGCGGCGGCGAGTCTGGCAGCGGCTGGCGGAGAGGGAGCGGTGCCAAAGGAAGTTACTCCGGTCCCGCTGCGAGGTCGGGGGCCAGAGTGGTTTGACTGAACGGTTCGGGCACGGTGAACTGATGAAGCAGGGGTCTAGATTTGAGGAGGTGGCCTGCTACTAATTGAATAACACCCAGGGCCGGGACCGGAAGTCACCGTTCGGGCCCGGGTGCCGAAGGAATCCGCCCCGCGTCGGTGAGAAGACCCGGTTTGCGGTAGTGGAGGAGACCCCTGCAGTGGGTCTAACTATTTGTGCCTGCGGCGGGTGCTGGGGGCCTGGACTGCCTGCGAGAGTGGGACTCGCCTGCTGGGGCCGGTGGAGGCTTGGAGACACGGGAGGCGTACCGGCTGCTCTACTGGAGACACCTGTGACAGCCGCAGCGTAGAGAATAATGGGCTGTTGCGAGGTGCAGCGGGACCCCTCGGTAAGGGACTTTCAGCTCGATTGCCTACGCCCGAATCTTTGCAAGGGTGTGAAACACCTCTGGTGGGGGCTTAATATATGGGCGGTGTAGCGCTGCGGAGAGACGTTGGATTGGGTCCCGATTGATGGTCCGGATCTCGGAGTGAACTGGCACAGATCACAGTTGTACTGTTTCGGGGCCCTCGCAGCGGACGCCTTCACCTCCTTTTTGTTGAGAAAGATACCTAATGGGGAAATACCGGGAGTCTAGCTTTGGTGTTCAACCCGTCCTGCCTTGACTGTAGACCGGTGAATTTTATGCTGGCTGGACATTGGCCCTCGGATTGTTTGTTGGCAGACTTGTGTGTTGGGACACAGGCTGGTGGTGTGGAGACCGGGTCACACAGCATCGCTTGGTGCCCTTAGGGTGCTATTGGTGTGCCCGCTGTGGCTGTGGGCCTCGAGTGGCCCGAGTAGAGATTCAAAATGGCGACCAAACCTGAGAGTGAGAAGCAGCAGTCCAGGTCAACTAAGGGGTCTCGCTACGTCCAGGCCAACAAGCTTGAACGATACACGCAGCCCTGGGGATCGCCTCCCGGGCCAGGGAGAGTACAGGATGGTGGTGGAGAATCTGCGGGCCCTTATTCGAAGCCCACGCTGCTGGATATGATGGCGGCCAATGATGGTGTTAAGACCTCTCTAGGACAGAAGATGGAGTCGCTTGACCGCAAGCTGGATACTGTGACCATCAAGGTCAACCTTTTTTCTGAGCCGATCTCACCAAAACAAGTGAGAAAGTAAAGTCGTTAGACATTAAAACCGTTAGCTTGACAGATGATGTAGCGCTGCTGTAACAGGAGATGCGAAATCTTAGAGCCTCGAGTGACCACACGAGCCGAAAGCTGGATGACTACGAAGGGAGAGCTCGCAGGAATAATGTACGCATCATTGGTGTCCCTGAGAAAGCCAAGGGCCAGGCCCCTGACCTCTTTGTTGAAGACATCATCCTCAACCATCTGAAGCCGAAGGGGCTGGGAAATTTCTTCACGATAGAGCCGGCGCACAGAGTCCTGGGGGGAAGACCGAGGCCCGGAGCCCCACCTCGTTCAATGATCGCAAGGGTGCTTAATTTCAGGGACAGAGAAGCTATCCTGCAGGCCTCCAGATCTATATATATATTACCTACTGGCGGTCGCCAGTAGGTAGTTATAGTTAGGATCGTTTTCCATAGGAAATCCGCAACATTCTATTGGGAATAACTTTGGCGCCGAATGAGGGATCTGCCTGTAATTTTCCTTACCTTTGCCTCGCTGCGCTCCGCTCCTTCCCTGAAAGTTTCGGGGGGATCCATCAAGCGGGGGCCGAGATAAAAGGGGGGTCACAAAACGTGTTTTCCCCATGTTAATTTCCATAGGGCGGTTGGACTCACTTTTAGCCCGAACGGCTGAATGGATTTCCACCAAACTTGCCAAAATTGTAGGGACTGGTACCCCGATGTGCCTGTGCTATGTCTCAAGATATATGCTCCAGTGGTTTTTACGAAAATTACTTTGAAAAAATATATATTGGGCTACAATGGGCTATATATATGTTAGAGCCCAAATGTAGCCCAATGTAGCCCAATGTAGCCCAAAGATGGCCACCAGAGACAAAAAAAAACAAATGTAGCCCAAATATCAGCCAGATGTAGCCCAACTATAGACCAATGACAGAATGTCAGAGAGTGTTCTAAAGAACAACTAGAGCGCTAACAGTCTTACTTATGACAAAAGTATGGCACATCTGAAGTCATCTTGATTGGAATAAAGTGTTAACACTTAAAACATTTATATATATATATATATATGTATTCACTAAGATACATTTAATAAGTCAGTTAACCAATCAATTTTACACAAAAAAATATCCATTTAGACATTTATTTACCCATTTATTCTTCCATCAACCTTTAGATATACATATATAAAAAATATTTATTTTTCAGAAAGATACACATTCACTGGATGATGTCATCAGTGATGTCATTTGAGATGTCATCAGTGATGTCATGAGTGATGTCACTGACCATGTCATGAGTGATGTAATATGTGACGTCATCAGCAGTGCATTGCACGTGCAAGTTATAGTGAGTCCAACTAACTATAACGTGGGAATTTCAATGGTTTTATGCGAGTAAAATTTCCACCTAACTATAACTGGTGTGAAACCTATGGTTTTTTCAGTGAATATATATATATATATATATATATATATATATATATATATATATATATATATATATATAGATATATTATATATATATATATTTTTTTTAAGTAGTGTGGTTGGACGTGGAAGCCTTTTCATCTGTTGTCTATTTTGGATCTGCAGTTCCAGAGTAAGTACCCCAAATCCGAGAAACCTGATTGCATGTCTCAAGGGAAAATTTTATTGTGCAGCAGCCATTCCAGGATGGGAAACATCCATTGCAATGCAAGCATTAAAACACAATGCCTTTACAATGCGGGCAATACAACGCATATCCCTCACTGACCACCACCTTCCTTGAGGTAAGCACCTGGTAGTGTTGGAATAATAATGTTTGTTGTAATGAAATATGTGTTGTAATGGCATGCATTGTAATGGAAGCTGCGGTGTATTGACCGCATTGTAAAGGTATGCATTGTAATAGTTTTTGTTGTAATGTCATACATTCTTCCAGGATGCGTGATACTGTCTTGTGTCCAGAACAAAAAAAGTTAAAAATCATATAAGCCCATTCCATGGCCACTTAACGGAGTAAATATAAAAAAAAAAAAAATAAGTTGCAGGATCTGAAGTACCTTTTCAGGATCTGTGGATCCTGAACACCTAAAATAGCAGACAGGGATCACAGTACCAAGACAGGGTCTGCAACAGTATTTTTGGAGTCGGAGACCTTCCTGTCTTCAAAAGATGCCTCAGATCCAGGATAAGCTTCATACCCACGGTACGGCGAGTGTGGTGAGCTCAGGGATAGCTTTTCTACCCAATGCATCACCTATTGCAGATTCAGGGATATTGATTTAGAACTGCAAACCTCCTTAAGCGCAGAATGTGAGGGAGACGATTGTACTTTAGTCTGTCAGGCCATCAGAGGTATGTGTTGGCGGCAGAGAAAGAGTAGTCTCCGCCATCAACTTACTGAAGGTCTGCCTGACTCTAAATGAGGTGGGCGGAGCTTCAATTTGACAGAGGGTACTGTATCTCCATTGCATTGGAGCACCCTCTCCACCAAACTATAAATTGGGGCCTATTTCTATTTTTCATATAGTCAATCTATGCTGCATATGTTTGCAAGCCCTTTACCGCCTACTTAAAATAATCTAGTGGTTTATAGAGTAATTTGAGGAGCAGTAGCTTGGATGATGTCATCAGTAATGTTATCAATGATGTAATTTAACGTTATGAGTGATGTAATATGTGAGTTCAAAAGTAGTGCATCGCGGGAAACAAGTAATAATTAGCCCACTAAACTATAATTGCCAAAATTCACTGTTCTTTCACTTTTTTTTTTTTTTAAATATTTTTATTGTTGCAGTGCAATATTCAATAAAAACGTAGCGACAGGTAGTAGTGTGGCTTCAACATTCAGCCACAGTGAACCATGAATGCAACTTACATTTTCAGTGCTTAGAACTAGTAACTAAAAACGTCACAGATTGGATATCTGGCATCAGTTCTGACAATCAACATCATAATGTATAATAGCTAAGCAATAGTACAGGCGGCATGTCCTACGATTTACGTGGAAGGTATCTCCATCAGATGTGCACATAATATTGTAACCTACCCATTACCATTACCTCATCTTCCCCCTACATCCCTAGTCTTCCTCGTCATCCTCTCCCGAGCTATCCATGTCGTCTTCCTCTGGCAGAGGCGCGCATATATCCCCCCTATAGGTATTCCAGGGTAGCCATAATTTATTCCACTTGCGTGGGTTAGATCTTTGGTTATACACCGCTCTCTCCGTCACCATGGTTATGTCCATATTCTTACACCATTGGGCCAGGGTAGGTGTTGCCTCTGCCCCCCACTTTTGCGCTATATCGCGTTTTGCCAACATCATACCGATCACTACCCACTGCCTCCCATATGTCGACAGATCAGTAAGGCCCCATACATTGAGTAGGCATAGCCTGGGATCAGGTGCAATGGTTATCTGTAGAGTTTGAGCCATAGTGCGTGTGATTCTCCTCCAGTATGTCATTATTGGAGGGCATTCCCAAAGTGTGTGGAACAGGGTCCCTTGTGCTCCGCATTGGCGCAGGCAGTGCGGATGGTCGGCTCTATGTATTTTGTGAAGCAGAGTGCGAGTGTAGTAGACTCGATGTAGTATCTTAAATTGCACTAGTCTAAACCTAGCTGATATTCCAGCCTCTCTGGGGGACGCCAGTGCGGCATTCCAACTATCCTCATCCAATTCCCCAAGCTCCTCCTCCCATGCCTCTTTTAGTTTCTGCAGTGGGTCTGGCAGGTTGTTTATTAATTTACGATAGGTGAGAGAAGTAGCCTTGTTCTCCATGTAATCTGTCAGTAGTCGGTCCTCTAGGGGAGCCGATTCTGGAACCGTGATGCCGGGTTCTAATACTGCCAGTAATGCGTGCCGGATCTGTATGTATCGGTACGTCTCAGTTGCCCTCATGTCATATTGTTCCTTGAGCGTTTCAAATGGTACCACTTCCCCTCCCACCCACAGGTCCCCAACCACTGAGATCCCGATGGTGTCCCATTGGTCGAATCCCTTGCTGTGTCGTAGGCTACCCAGGGCTTTGGAGTCCCACAACGGTGTCATGCGTGTGATCACACCTTCCCATTTCATTCGTGCTTGGGCTTTATGCCACAGTGTCACCGTGTGCCTAGTGGGTCCAACCAGTTTCTTAAGCAGCCCTTTGTCATAGAGTGGGGCCAGCAGGGTGGCAGCTCCAAGTTGTTTCCTATCCGCTAACAGTGCCGGGTCATCCTGTGGGCTATGTAGCCACCGGTTAATCACCTTAAGATGAGCCGCCCAGTAGTATAGTTCCAGGTTTGGGAGTGCTATCCCTCCACTGTACCAGTCCCTGATCAATTTCAAATGCGCCACTCTCGCTGGTTTGGTCCCCCACAGTAGGCCCGATATTTGATTAGAGACTTGCCTGAAGAACTGTACCGGGACTATCGCTGGTGTATTTTCTAGGACATAGAGAAAGCGGGGCAGCGCCATCATCTTGAATAGCGCTGCTCTGCCTAATAACGTCAAGGGGAGGGTGCTCCAATGACGCACATCTGATCTCAAACGTTCGAGCAGTGGTCGAAGGTTCAGGTTTCGGAAAGTACCATGGTCCCGAGTTACATGGATCCCCAGATATCGGAAGGATACGTCCTCCAGCAATAATGGACAGCTGTCGCCCAATTCTGGCGCCGCTCCACTGAGCATGTAGAGTATCGATTTCGTCCAGTTTATTGTATAACCCGATGCCGTCCCATGCTTTTCGCACAGCGCCAGTAGCGCTGGTATACTTATCGGCAAGTCCATCAAATAGACTAGCATGTCATCCGCATACAATGACACCCTGTCTTCCCAACCGTCTCCCCATTGCACGCCTCTCAGCAATCGGGTAGTCCTAATGACCGTGGCCAAAGGTTCCAGGACCAAGGCAAAAAATAGTGGCGAGAGTGGGCAGCCTTGCCCCGTACCCCTCTTCAACGAGATTTCTCTGGAGAGACGGCCATTAGCCAATACTCGCGCTACTGGGTCTTGGTAAAGTAATTTGATCCATGCTATAAATTTCGGGCCAAAGCCCATATGTTCCAATACCGCAAACAGGTAACGCCATTCTACCAGATCAAATGCCATCTTGGCGTCGAGGGAGAGAATCGCCGCCGGTTCCGTCAACATCGGCGCCCGTGCCTTCACCCCATGCAGGCGCCTCAAGTTCATCGCCGTGCTTCTATGTGGCATAAATCCTGATTGGTCAGGATGGATTAGATGCCCCAGATGTGGCAGCAGTCGATTGGCCAGTAATTTTGCCAAGATTTTGGTTTCGGCGTTCAAGAGAGAAATTGGGCGGTATGAACCGCATTCCTCAGGCGGCTTGTCGGGTTTTGGAATTGTTACTATGGTCGCCGCTCGTTGGTCGGGCGGCAGTCGACCCCGTTCCAAACTGTCTTGAACCATATTGAGGAGGGGCGTAGAGAGCGTGTCTGACATTATCTTGTACCACTCTATTGGTATCCCATTGGGACCCACAGCCTTTCCCGAATGCAGGGCGGTTATAGCCGCTTGGAACTCACCTGAGGTCAAGTCCATCTCCAGTTCCTCCACGTCGGCCCGCGACAGCGTGCGGGTGGGTATCCCCTCGAGAGATGTCTCTGCCATCTCCGGGGTAACCTCCGTATCGGGCGTGTAAACCGTTCGGAAATGGTCAGCCATAAGTTCAACTATTATAGAAGGGTGGGTTTGTAATATACCCTTGCGATCTTTCAGATGCAATATGGTCCTTTGTCCGTCTCTTTTCCTGTCCAGCCAGGCAAGGAGTCTGCCGGCCTTGTCACCCACTTCGTATATTCTCTGTTTTGTGGCCGCTAAATTTTCTAACACCCTACTACGTAGATAATCAGTGTGACGCTGTTGACATAATTGTAGTGTGTGTCGTGTGTCTGCGGTCGGGTTAGTGGCATGGTCAGTATTGGCTCCGTCCAATTCGTTTTCTAGGACTACAAGTTCTTGCTTTTGTGCACGTTTATGACTCGCTATAATGGATATGGCCTGTCCCCTAAGGACCGTTTTATAGGCCTCCCATAGGGTGGTGGGAGATTCCACCGATCCCTCGTTTTCGGTAAAGTATGATTTTGTGCCCTCCCTCAGCTTTTTGGTTATCAGAGTTACTTTAAGGTACCCAGGGTAGATCGGGAATATGCGTGTTCTGGCCCGCTCGGGGTTAGAGACAGTTAGTGTTAACGGTGAGTGGTCTGAAACTCCCCTAGGTCTAATATGTACATCAGTAATAGTGAGGAGGCTGTGTCCCAGTGTTAGGAGATAGTCAATCCGCGACAGACTGTCATGGACCGCCGAATGAAATGTATATTGTTGAGCCTCTGGATGAAATTGCCTCCAGAGGTCCACCAATCCTTGTGCTTCCAGGAAGCCATGCAGGCGGGAAGGCCCAGGGTCGTTCGTTCGCACCGGAAATCTATCACGTGTATTATGTGCCACTGCATTAAAGTCCCCCCCCAAGATCAGATCACCCTCAGGCAGTTCCAACAGAAATTTTCCTAGATCGGGGAGGGCAACCGCGTGCAGTGCCGGTGGAATATAGACCGAGACTACATTCAATGGCCTCCCCTCCCATTGACCATGCGCGGCCGCAAAACGGCCCTGCGTGTCTGTTTTCGTGGATTGAACGATGAATCCTGAGGAGCGGTGCATGAGGATCCCCGCGCCCCGGGAACCCCTAGTGAATTCTGCATGGGTGACCATCCTGTAACCCTTCCTGTCTAGGGCCCGCGTGGCCGTGCCCGTTAGGTGTGTTTCCTGCAGTAGGACCAAGGCTGGATTAAAGCGTCGTATACATTGCAGTACTAGCCCCCTTTTGACTTTGTCCCCTAAACCTCGTACGTTCCATGACATGACACCTAATTGTGGCATCCGCCTCACTCCCGTGTCCTCCCTCCCAGTATCAACCTGAGTCAGTCCCGCCATAGAGTAGGCTCCTGAATGTACAATCGCTGTGCTCTGATGGAGCCCGATCGTGGTGCCCAATACCTGCTAAGCGACATGTATATGCCATGTACTTCCAATCTATATCTGTGTGACCAACCTGAAAATGAAAAACCTCCCCCCCCCAACTCCCCCCCACCCTGCCCCCCTGCTCAACGGACTCAAAACTGCCCGCCCCCCCAACTCAGCAGAGTGCTTGAACCCTTCCCCAAACATAGTACTTGCACGCTGGGGTGAAGGACCCTCCGTAGCCAGCGACCTCCATTCTCAGTTCCAGAGGCCCTTCGTCCAGTGTCCATGGCGGCACGCCCGGCCAGCGTAGCAATTGATCTGTAAATTCGTTCGTGCGACTTCCTTATTCTTCCGTATTGTCTACTTCCGGAATGTCGTGCAGAGGTGAGTGGTGATCAGTTTCACCCCCGGATGCCTGGGAATTCAGATGGGAATCATCGTCGCTGTGCATGGTCGTCCTGTTGGAACGGCGCGGGCGGTTCACCGGCCTCCACCCCTCCAGCCATTCCATCGCTGTTTCCGGAGAGTCAAAGAACCATGTTTTATTGTTCGCTACAATCCTGAGTTTAGCTGGGAATATCATTGAGTAGGGAATTTCTCTGGCTCTGAGTTCTTTTTTAACTTCAAAAAAAGTTCTACGTCTTCGTGCGACTTCCGCAGTATAATCCGGAAAGAATGCCAACGTTGTGTTATGGATTCGGACCGGTGGGGAGTTCCTGGCCGCCTGCAGGATCGCATCCCTGTCTCTGAAGTTGAAGAGGCGAGCTATTATCGGTCTTGGGTTAGCTCCCTGTTTGGGGTGGCCCCCTGGAACCCGGTGCGCTCTTTCTACTGTGAAAAAGGTAGAGAGTTCTTTCGGTCGCAAGTGTTTTTGGATGAGTTCCTCCACATAAAAATCCATAGCTCTCGTGCCTTCCGATTCTGGAACCCCGACGATGCGTATGTTATTCCGTCTTGAGCGCCCTTCTTGATCATCCAGCTTGTCGCGTAGGGCCTTGTTCTCCCTCGTGACCCTTTCCATGCTTGTTTGTAGTTCCGCGACATCTTCCACTAGCGACTTGGTCACCACTTCCATCGATTGCACTTTCTCCGACATCTTATGGAAGTCGGCTCTTACGAGTGTGATTTCTGACGATATTGATCCCACCGTCATCTGTACCTGGGCGAGGGCCTTCATTACATCATCTATGGTCGCCTTCTTGGTGCCCGCTGTCTCCATCGTCTTCCGGTGGTGACTTGGGATCTTGTGAGGAGGAGGTGGCCCGGTCGTAGGCATATTTTTCCAGTCGGGCTTGCGCGGCTCCGCCTTTAGTTCCCTTACCAGCCATCTCGGTGTGTACCTTCGACGCGGTGGTGACGGGCGGGTATACCTCCTTCCCGTGTAGGGCCTCCGGTAGTGCGGGATCAAAAGAGATGTCTCCCCCGCGTTAACCCCTGGATACGTGCGGATCCGAGTTGTATCTGTGCTGCTATACTGAACCAGCTGGGTCCGTGATATATTTTCCTTATTCGCCTACTGGTATCATGGGGGGGTAGGCTGAGGGCAACAGATTGCGCACGTCTTGGGGCCCGTTGTCTCACCTCAGCCTCAGGACCTCCGTTTCAGGCAGTCAAAGCCGATACCGACTTCCCAGTTTTTCAGTGGCTGGCACTGTCGGAGGCACGAGCTGCGTGGGTGCCAGAGCCCTAGCGGAGATGTCCTCACCCGACCATTCACGCGACTTCCGTCGTGTCGGGCAATCCGCTCCTCCACCGTGCCCCTCTGCCCCCAACTGGAGACGGGGCCCCGCGGTCCTGTGTACGCACCCAGGGGACAGCGCGTGGCGACTGAGGCGTGCCAAGCGCCGGTCGAGTATGTTGGTGCAGAAGGTCCTGTCGTCCGGCGGTGCTCCCCTCCCCTACAGGGACGTCCGTTGCTCAGGCAGTAGCTTTGCGCTCCAGGGGCCGGCGGAGGATCACAGCGGCCCGCGCCGCCTGCTGAGTATGCGATTCTTTGGCCCCAGCGGGACCGGCACTCGGGGCAGTGTCTCTGGCTCCTGCGCTCGCTCGGGCATCAGCGCCACGACCACGCGATCAGGGGAGCTACCTGCGCTTCAGGATCGTCCCGCGCCGGGACCTGCAGCCTTTCGTCCGCTACTCCTGGGGATGACCAAACTGGCGCTGTACCCGTCTCCCGGTCTCCTCTATGTTCATGGTCCCGTCTCCGAGCGGGCACTTCCGGCGGCATCTCTCTCCCTGCGATGGACTTCCGGTCCGCCCTTCACTGCAGGCGACTCCCCGGCTCCAGCAGTCACCAGCGGCCCAACCCGGTCCCTCTTAGAACCGACTGTCACACCGTCGGATTTCAAAGTTGCTGGTCTCCGCTTGTACCGCCCGGTCCTGGGCGTCAGTACCTTCCCGGAGGTGTCGATTGGTAGGCGGATAAGTGCTCGGATTTTCAGGGAGGCCGCCTCAACTACGGAGCTCTCCTTTTACACCGCCGCCATCGTTGGCTGCTGGCCATGCCCTGTTCTTTCACTTTTTAAATGATATGTTTTGTGTGACTTTCCCACCTCACTACATCACTTTACACCTTGTTTTTCAGTGAATTTCTAGAAATCTTTTAATGTCAGCTAAGATCTTATTTCCATTCCTAACGATTTCCTAAAGACTAGGTCACTTTAAAATGTGAGTTTTTTCAATTAATTCTGAGGTTATTCTACACTGATCATTCATAACTCCTTCAGGTGCCACAATCTCTGCAAATGGTGCATGGCCAAATGCCATACAAGGTTTGGTAAATAGCTGATCCCTGACGACGCGCTGTGCTCAACTCTATGAAGTCATCCAAACCTTTCACATATACACACAAGCTATGGATATGCATTGAAGAGAAGGGGTGCATACTTTCTTCTGAGGGGGGGAGAGTTCTGAATTATTTTTTAAAACATTTTTATTTGTTTTTGTACTGCAAATCTTAATCCTTCTTTTCCCGTTGCAAGACATCTACAGGAACAGTTTGTATATCTTCTTTGGCAGCTGAATGACCCCTCTCGTACTCAGCATGGGCAAACTCTTACAGATGCATGGATCTGAGATGTTTCCACATTCCTGATGTTACCACGGAATACTGCCCAGACTGGCCTCTGTGTAGCTCTTGATTGCAGATGGTGCAGGTGACACTTTATGCATTTACTTTTTTTTAACATGGTAGACTGAAACACTGCCACACCACTGTCTCCTTTTCAGCTTTGAGGTTCCGTGACAATTTTAAGTGATGTTTTCGACTCGCACGAATATGGTCGAGTCTGGTATCTAAGAACCGCAAATGACGAGTTTAGTAAGTGTGCGCAGTTTCGCTGT
Organism: Lissotriton helveticus; assembly: GCF_964261635.1. NCBI lineage: Eukaryota > Metazoa > Chordata > Amphibia > Caudata > Salamandridae > Lissotriton > Lissotriton helveticus. The sequence continues at coordinate 796,630,516 of NC_136072.1, forward strand.
GCTAACTTACACCGTTCGTTTGATATGCGGGTTTTTCATCTGTACCCACGGGTTCCATCTTAGATACGGCATCCATTTTGTCTCTTGCCCTCAAGTAGCCAGCGAACGGACACTGTCCGCTTCGTCACCCTGGGACTCTCAGGATATTTGTGGAAGACACATGTACTTTGTAAATATCTTTTACGATGAGGGGGATGATACTGTAAGGCAGATGGCCCCGCTCGAGGCTCATCTTGCCGTCCGGTTTATTGTCTCAGCCGTGCATCTCATTAGGCACGTCCCTTTGATGCCTGTATCTCGTGTTTCCTGATACCTCCCCTTTTACACTCTTTTCAATCCCCCACTGTCTCCATCTTCCTCTGCACCTGTCCTTGTCCCTATTTCGATCTGTACTGCCGATTGGAATTCACTAATGTTGGGAAGATGGGTTTTTACAGTTGGGAACCGCCAAATGTTTCCGCACTTATGTTCCGGACCTTATGTGTACCAAAGTGACCAAAGCGACCCCTCTGGGGGATAATTATGGGAACCAGGTTGTAAACTTTTGTGTATCATGTTGTCCTATGAGTAAATTCTGTATAAAAGGAGCGATCCACAGAACCAATTTGAAGCAGTCTCCCCAAGTTGCACGTGTTGTACTTGTCGTGACTTCTGTGTTCCCTGCAGTAATAAACCTTGAATCTTTGACGCCGAAGGAAGTGTCCCGTGTCTCTGTAGTTTGTGCGCCGAAACAGGTATCCCATGAAGGTTATAGGTGTTGTTCCCTGGCACCGCTGGTACTGTTAAAAAGTCCAGTCCTTCAGTTGGCGCCCAACGTGGGGCGACTTCAGCGGTACCGGTCCGGTCCAAAGCCTGATGATCGTGAGGAACTTCGTGTGAAATCTCCGAGGGAAGGTGCACCCCGCTTCATCGATCCTGTTGTCGAAATAAGTGGCCCGAAGTTTTTCCCTGCGAAGATTCCCGCCTCCTGACGGCTGCGACGGACCGATGCCCTGACTGTCGACCTGTCTTCGACGCCCGGCGTAGACCTTATGAACAAGCGAGACGATAGACGGGCCTTCCTGGTGACGCCATTGAAGTTCTGAGTTAAGTAATTGTGGGTCGCTCCCAGTCCTTAGTAGTGGTTCTAGCTTTTGAAAGCTTTGTGGTCAGCCTTTAAGGCTTTGTGGTAATAGCTCACTGAGCTTTGTAATAGCCTTCTCAGGCTTTGTGGTTAGCTCTCCGAGCTTTGTGATAGTCTTAAGGCTTTGTTGTATTGCATGGTTCCATTGCATTTGTGGTTCTTAGTATTGGTCCTTAGTATTATTTGACAGTTGCAATTGCCAAAAACCGAGGGTTTTGACTTACACGAGGTTTATTGCTTCGGTAATCCTTGAAGTTTGATACTAGGTTAGTGTGCACGATGCCTAGCCATAGTGATTTGTTTCGTATTTTCAAATGTTGCGCAATGGATTCCCGGTTGGAGGACTCGTGTCCGATACCTCCAGTTGGAACTCCAATACATGATCTTTATAGTCGACATGGGGTGGGTCCTATAATATATAATGATTACTGGATCCGCTATACAAAGAAAGACGGTGACCTTAGATGGCCGCCACATGGAACTTTTGAACTTTCGATTTTAGATAATCTTGAGGCTAAATTATTTTTAAAGAAAGCTAGGCCAGCTATGTTTGATTCCTTTCGGATATGGCGTAAAGAGGCCAAACAGAAAGAAATCAAACAACTTAAAAAGGATAAAAAGCAAGAGTTTGTTCCGATAATGCAAGCTATAAAAGAATGTAGACAAGACAAAGAAGAAAAAGATATGGAAATCGCTACTAGATTGCATCACATGAAAATAGATAAATGTTACCCAGTTTTACCGAATAATCTAGAAAAGACAGAAGAAGATTTGAAGGAGGATTGCTTACTGTCATATTTGATGAAATCACCACCTCCTTATGTACAGGGTGCTACTGCTCCTGTAACTCCTCCTATAGCTCCTCCTGTTGTTCCTCTTGTTGCTCCAGCGGCTGCGGGCCAGCCCGCTGTTAACCCTACGTTTGTTTCACCACCTGTTCTTGTTCCTACTGCTCCTGTACCTGTACCTTCGCAGACTGTTGTTTCTGCTACTCCGACTATCTTGTCCGTTCCTACTATGCCTTCTTTCACCTCCAGTGTTGTTGCCCCTGTTTTTCTTTCTCCTTCTGTTCGTAAGCGTGTTCCTAACTCTGTTGCTACTCTTTATTCTCCTCTTTCTGGTCCGTTATTTTCATCTGATTCATCTGAAACTCCTCAGAGACGGAGTCAGATCCCTAGTGGTAGGGAGAAAGAGACGTTAGTAACAATGGCACATAGGTGGATAAGACATCCTGCTAATTACACTCCACGTGTGGTCTTCGACACGTTTTCTCAGTTTAATGAGCCTACGCAGAGATTCGTATTTGAGGAAATGTGTAACTTGTTGAGAGAAGAATGGTACAATAATGATGTAGATGATGTACCGTCCGACATAATTGAACTTCAAAGTCACTTTTCGAACGGTATGATTATAGGAGACGATGTACGACGTGCAGTGGAACGCTTATTAGCATTCAGACCCACAGCACATTCTCGGGTGACATTAGATGATACCACTGAGAACTGGAAAGCGGTTCCTGGTCAGTATCCCATGAGAGAAGTCCCGCCACTGTGGGTGCCTGGAGATCCGCAAGCTAACCCTGCGGTTCTACCGCATTTTCGAAGAGTGTGGATACATCTTCCATGGAAACGATCAGAAGTTTTGCAGGTGAAGCAATCCTTACCTGATCCACGTAAAAATCCGGCTGGTTATTATAAGGAGTTATCACAACTGGTGGAAGCTACTATTATGAATATTGCTGACATCGACATGTTGTTTGGCAACGTTGTACCGCAACCAGTTTGGGCTAAAATTCGTCAAGCCAATCACGCAGTTGAATTAGGGGGTGATTGGGTTGCACTGCTAGCAGCTGATGCATTACAAGTAGGTGGGGCCAAGCCTGAACAGCTGATTTTGGATTTGCCTCAGAAAATCATTACGCTCATGAAAACTCTTATGCCAGCGATGAAGGTGAACTGGGATAAGTTATCAGCTTGTAAGCAAAAGAAAGACGAGAGTGTCTCAGATTTCTTTACAAGGTTTGAGGAAGCGTTTGTCGACCACAGCGGCCAGGACATGGGCGCTGAGGGAGGCCAGCGGTTATTCGTTGACAAATTCGTGTCAAATTTGTTGCCTGAACTAAGCAACAAATTGAAGAATTCAGAGAGTGCGTGGGCAGTTTCAACCCCTGCGCAAATATTAGCAACGGCCCAGTATTATGAGAATAGGGAAAAGGAAGAAAGTGATCGTGTAGAAAAGAAAACAAAAGAACTCAAAACGAAGGTTTTGTTGCAGCAAGCATACCCTCCACGATCAAACCAAAATGATTCACAACAGCAGTATCGACCACGAGCACAGCCCGATAGGACACAGCCGCGCTCTGACAACTTTGATCCCAGATCTTCACTTGGGTATAATCAGTGCGCATATTGTAGGAAAGAGGGACACCTAAAATATGATTGTCTTGCTTTACGAGACCGTCTGAATGGTGTGTCAGCACGAGGAAACCGTGGTGGTGGTCCTCAACAGGCACCACGTGGTAGAGGTCGTGGTTCATTCCACAATCAGAATGATCGTTATCAAAATCAATCAGATGTAAATAATTACTTTGACCAGCGAAATGCGGGGTCAGTTCGATCTGCACAATATAATGTGGATGATTATTACGTAGAGCACGAGACTGTTGTAAATGACCATTACTAGGACAGCCAACGACAAAGAGAGGGAGTAGTGTCAGTTCCGGTCGATCAGAGTGGGCCTTACGTTGCAGTGGCTACATCGGGTGTAGTTGAGCCTTTTCTGTTAGACACTGGTGCGACGAAAAGTTCCATCATGCATTCAAAACTCCCTGGCGCACCTTTGTCTGGCTTAACGAATGTTTCCGTTGGATTCTCTGGCGCCCCTGTTAGTAACCCAGTCTCTAACCCTTTGCCTCTTATGATTGGACCACGTAAGCTAACGGCTCCACTGATTCTATCTACAGGTTGTGGTGAGAATCTTTTGGGGCTGGATTTGTTGAAACGACTATATGCAACATTGTACTGTTCCCCAGAAGGAGTGGAGCTTACATTGGGACGGAGAGTGATCTCTCCCATGTATTTATCGGTTGATAAATTCCCACCAGAACTGAGTTCCCTCCCTGCGTCCTTATGGGCCACAGGTCCCAATGACGTGGGCCTACTAGACATTCCACCCTATGTGATTCAATTGAAACAAAATGCGCGATTACCGCGTTTACCTCAATATCGTATTTCTCTCGAAGGCGAACGAGCACTGCTAGCAATCATTCATGATCTCATTGGAAAGGGTGTTGTTGAAGAAACTCGTGGAAATGTATGTAATAGTCCTGTATTGCCAATTTTGAAACGAACTGACCCAACTAAACCTCCTGTGTATCGTTTTGTTATAGATTTGAGAGAGGTAAACAAAATAGTGGTTCCGCAATTTCCTGTGGTCCCCGACATTACGGCTTTACTAACAATGATTCCAGCATCTGCCTCCTGGTTCACAGTGATCGATCTAAAGAATGCTTTCTTTAGCATCCCGATTGCAGAAGAAAGCAGAGACCTATTCGGATTCTCATTAGGAGGTCGCAGTTTTAGGCTAAAACGCGCTCCACAGGGCTACTGTGAGAGTCCGTCAATCTATAGCCAAGCACTTAAAGGTCAACTTGATGCCTTTGTACTACCTAAAGGTGCAGCTTTGATTCAATATGTTGACGATCTTTTAGTGGCAGCTGATACGGAGGCTATTTGCAAAACGGCTACAGTATCATTGTTACACTATCTACATGAATTGCACCACAAGGTATCGCCTTCAAAGCTACAGTATTGTTGTCAAGAAGTTACCTATCTAGGTCACTTATTGTCAAGAGAAGGGAGAAGGTTGACCCCAGAGAGAATTGCAGCGATTTCCCGAATGACTGTGCCAAAGACCCAAAGAGATGTTCGCGCCTTTTTGGGTATTACGTCCTACTGCAGACAATGGATTCCAAATTTTTCATTGTTGGCGAAACCATTGATAGCCCTTACATGCAAAGACGTTTCATCCCCAGTACCTTGGTCTGAAGAATGTCAGAACAGTTTTTCTGAATTGCGTGATGCGTTGTGTTCGGCTCCTGTGTTGGGCACTCCTGACTACAGTAAGCCATTTACACTATACGTTCACGAGAGGGATGGTTGCGCGTTGAGTGTTTTGACACAACCTTTTGGTGGTAAGCAACGCCCATGTGCCTACTTTTCTTCGACTTTAGACCCAGTAGCAAGAGCCTTGCCAAGTTGCTTAAGGGCAACAGCGGCAGCTGCGGCGTCCATTCGACAGTCCGCAGGTCTAGTCATGGATAACATGCTCACGGTAATGGTTCCGCATGCAGTCGACACTTTATTGAACCGAACGAAAACTCAACATCTGACAAGTGCAAGATTGTCTGGTTATGAGCTGACGTTGCTGGCCAGTCATATACGGATAAAACGGTGTAATGTGTTGAATCCAGCAACATTGCTGCCGATCGACACAGAATCAAGCGATGAAGCAGTACATGACTGCTATCTCAAAACTGAAGAGGAAACCAAGGGTCGTATTGACCTAAAAGATACTCCATTGACAGATCCCGATGGTACTTTGTATGTGGATGGTTCCTGTTTTAAGTTACCGAATGGTGATGTAACAACTGCGTATGCTGTAGTTACATTGAGAACGATTGTGGAGAGCGCAAGGATAAGTCAGAATTCGGCTCAGGCTGCTGAGCTAATTGCTTTGACGAGAGCGTGTGTGTTGTCTAAAGATAAACGGGTGAATGTGTTTACAGATAGCCAGTATGCGTTTGGTGTGGCACATAGTTTTGGACGACTGTGGAGAGAGAGAGGATTCCTTACGTCACATGGTACGAAGATTCAACATGGACAACTTGTAAATGATCTTTTAGATGCACTCACATTGCCTAAACAGGTGGCCATAATCAAATGTAGCGCACATCAGAAAGTAATGGATGATGTTGGTCGTGGAAATGCGTTTGCGGATGAGACTGCTAAGGAGACTGCCCGGAACCTTAGCACTCGAATGTATGTGACGAGTTCGGTTAGGTGGCCTGCAGAATCAAGTATGTGTGAGAACACTATCGAGAGTGTGAAAGCAATTCAGAATGAGGCCACCGAGACTGAAAAGACGAAGTGGAAAGAAAGTACGGGAAAGTTGGATGCGAATGGTTGTTGGACTGACTTATCGGAACAGAAAAGATGGATGTTACCTGATGCATATGTGCTGGCTGTTGTGACTATGGCACACGGGTTAGCACATATTAGCGCGAAAGGTATCTGTAAATTGCTGTTTCCTGTGTGGAAGAATGATGGTATTACGAAATGTGCTGAACGCTTGGTTAAGAATTGTATGGTGTGTTTGATGCACAATCCTGGTAAGGGCACTCCCACTCCACCTGGCCATTTTGCCCCTCCTGCGTACCCTTTCGAAGCTATCCAGTTAGACTTTATCCACATGGAGAGATGTAATAATTTGAAATATGTGCTGGTTGTGGTGTGTGCATTTTCTAGGTGGATTGAGGCCTACCCCCTTAAGGATAATACGGCTTTATCCACGGCAAAAATTTTACTCAAAGAGTATTTTTCCCGCTACGGAATGCCTCGGGTTGTGTGGTCAGACAACGGAAGTGAGTTTGTTGGGAGCGTGATGAAGAGTGTGTGTCACGGGTTAGGGATTGTACAGAAATTCCATAGTGCCAATCATCCTCAGTCAGCTGGTTTGGTTGAAGGGTACAATGGCACCCTTAAACTAAAACTAGCAAAGATTCAGGCTACGACAGGTCTTTCGTGGCCTGACGCTTTACCCTTAGCATTACTGTCAACAAGGGCAACTGTACACTCCCGAGTAGGGCTCAGTCCCTATGAAATAGTGTTCGGTCGCCCTGCCAATGTTTGGGGGGTCCCTAGACCGGGTGCCTTTTGTGATCTTGAGTATCCAATGTTGATCGATTATCTTCATGACTTGACTGCTAAACTGAGGTTAATTCACCAACAGGTTCACGAAGCATTGCCGACACAGACGGAGGGTCCAGGCCATCAGCTCCAGCCCGGAGATTGGGTGGTAACGCGAAACTTTTCACGCAAGAACAATTTGGATCCCAGGTTCACTGGACCCTATCAGGTCCTCCTTGCCACGAGAACTGCAGTTCGTCTCGAGGGGCGGAAAAATTGGGTGCATGCCACCCATACCAAGAAAGTCCCCATTCCGTTGCCAGCAGACTCGTGGGTAAGGAAAGGCATTGCATCAACTGAAACCGAAGGATTGCCGGCGTTTGTACCTTTCAGCGACGCACAACCTGTCGGAGAATCCTCAGTGCAGCAAAAAGGCATTATTGAACACTTGTCATCAGAAGACTCAAGACCAGAACATTCAGCTGATCAACAGGGTGTTGTCCCTTCAACGGATCTTTTGTTTAACGAACAGACACGTCCTGGGAAAACCCGATATTTTTTAAGATCCAGCACTAAAGACTAATAAAAAAAACCCGTTCTGTCCCTTGACAAGTGCATTATCCCGTTTTCCATGATCAGTTTGAACACTCATACTATTGTAATTATTTTGTATATATTCATTGAGCTTCGTTCCTTACACTTTTTGTTTCCACAGCTGAGAGACATTTTTTATATATATATGTGAAATAAAGACCGTAGGGCCGCGCGTGTACTTCCTCCTGGTTAGTAGGTCTTGACGCTAGGTTAAAGACCGTCGATTTCTGGGAACTCCTAGGAATTGACTATTGCTACACAGAACGAAGTGCGTCAAGAAACGTTGCGGACGGTCATAGGGAATGGCATTTTCAAAGCTGATGGACTTGGAAAGAGCTCAAGCACAAAGATTCAAGCTGCAGCAACTCAGTCGTACCAAATGTTTTGTGTTCCAAATATTCGTACTGTTTGTGACTGTTTCTGCGTTATTGGCGGGTGGAGTATATTACACGATGTCTTACTTCTTGCCCTCTACCATACCTACTCCTACCTCTAACCTTAAACTCACCTCCACTGTTTCTCCTCATTCTTTTCACATTTTACCTGGACATGAGCAGGCTAGACGTGCAGAATTCCGCAACAATTCCTTTATTCAGCTTCTTCATCAGCATCAGTTAGTGGTTAACACTACTAATTGTTGGGTGTGTGGATTGATGCCACATACTACGGATAAGGGAATTCCATATCTGGTGTTACCATATAGCTCCCAAGGGTCTGCTCGAGCATTTCAAACAATGTTTCGAAGCGCACTGGGTTTCCACCCCATTCGAGAACCACGTTCCCCCTACTCTGGTCCTACCTCGTACCAAAAATCTTTGTCTATAGCAATAGAGGATTTAGATAGCGATATCTATGATCCCTCGCTTATCCCTGAAGAAGAGGTACAAGCCTATAGGGTCCTAAGTAGAGGCGAATATAGTGTGTTCACTGGTGAAAAACAGCTTAAAAGCTCGCCTCCGATATGGGTCGTACCCCACACTGGCAATTTTTGTTTAATAGGTCGCGGCCGTAGATCGAAATCCCGACTTGGAGAGAGTGCTTGCACTGAAAATTATATTTTGCCAATGGTCTCGTCCCCTGTATTTTTGGCTGCCAAGGGTACATACTTTATTTGTCATGATCGTGCGTATGCATGGTTGCCCTTTGACTTCATGGGCTCATGTTTTATCGCAAACTTGTTGCCTCCGACATTTACTGTAGATGCAGATTATCACAAAATTAGAGTTGTGAGAGGCGTAATTAGCGAAGAGGATACTGCTGGTGAAGAGGCAGGAGACTTTTTCAAGGGTTTTCTCCCATTTTGGGGACCTATGGTTAATAGTAGGAACCTAAGACAGTTGACTCGAGTGGTAGAATCGACAGCTAATATTACTGCCAGTGCCCTTGGTAATATCACCACAGAACTTCAGGCGGATAGACTTATGACGTTACAAAACCGTATGGTTTTAGATGTGATCTTAGCAGATCGAGGTGGGGTATGTAAGGTGATCCATTCGAGCTGCTGTATTTTCATTCCTGATAACGCTCCGACTGTCTATCAAGCCATCTCGAAGTTGCATAAGATCTCCGAATCCATACACGTGGATGTAGGGGATTGGACGCTACTTGGATGGTTTTGGGGCCTGATGTCGACTTGGGGTTGGAAGATTCTGACGATCATTGGAGTCGTTGTAGTGTTCCTGTTCACGTGTTGCCTTTGCGTGCAGTGCGGTCCTGCCTTATGTGGCCTCTGTGCTACAACGTGTATGAGACAGCCACCTGTTACCAAAGGGTCTCGGTTGGACAGAGCTATGCTACAGCAACATCTCGAGGGTCTGATGAATATCGAATATGATTCCGACTAGTGCTTGCCTACATGAGGGCAAAAGGAGCGTCTGAGGTTCCGTGACAATTTTAAGTGATGTTTTCGACTCGCACGAATATGGTCGAGTCTGGTATCTAAGAACCGCAAATGACGAGTTTAGTAAGTGTGCGCAGTTTCGCTGTGCTAACTTACACCGTTCGTTTGATATGCGGGTTTTTCATCTGTACCCACGGGTTCCATCTTAGATACGGCATCCATTTTGTCTCTTGCCCTCAAGTAGCCAGCGAACGGACACTGTCCGCTTCGTCACCCTGGGACTCTCAGGATATTTGTGGAAGACACATGTACTTTGTAAATATCTTTTACGATGAGGGGGATGATACTGTAAGGCAGATGGCCCCGCTCGAGGCTCATCTTGCCGTCCGGTTTATTGTCTCAGCCGTGCATCTCATTAGGCACGTCCCTTTGATGCCTGTATCTCGTGTTTCCTGATACCTCCCCTTTTACACTCTTTTCAATCCCCCACTGTCTCCATCTTCCTCTGCACCTGTCCTTGTCCCTATTTCGATCTGTTTTACTGCCGATTGGAATTCACTAATGTTGGGAAGATGGGTTTTTACAGTTGGGAACCGCCAAATGTTTCCGCACTTATGTTCCGGACCTTATGTGTACCAAAGTGACCAAAGCGACCCCTCTGGGGGATAATTATGGGAACCAGGTTGTAAACTTTTGTGTATCATGTTGTCCTATGAGTAAATTCTGTATAAAAGGAGCGATCCACAGAACCAATTTGAAGCAGTCTCCCCAAGTTGCACGTGTTGTACTTGTCGTGACTTCTGTGTTCCCTGCAGTAATAAACCTTGAATCTTTGACGCCGAAGGAAGTGTCCCGTGTCTCTGTAGTTTGTGCGCCGAAACAGGTATCCCATGAAGGTTATAGGTGTTGTTCCCTGGCACCGCTGGTACTGTTAAAAAGTCCAGTCCTTCAGCTTGGTCGTAGCTGGTGCAATGGATGTTGTTGCATCAAGAATAACTTTTCATTTTGGGTATCAGGAGTAGTATTAGGAGTACTCATTACAGAACTCGTTCCCTCACTTTTTTGTTGTGTCTCCAGATGGCATGATGGCTTTAGATTGCTTGTGACAAAACCAGCCTCTCTGAATTAGCAATGTGAAATGCAATTCATGGATCTGTATTTCTGATTATTTCTGTAGCCTGTGGTCATATTTTTGACAATTTCATATTGCAGCCAACCAGTTGGCTGCTTTAATTGAATTGTGTTTACCTTCCTTGAGCGGTAATTGCAAGCACAACAGTGATGGACAGAATGTGGATCAATGTCACACATTCACCCCAGTCCAAAGATCTGGGCCCAAATCCATCGTTTTTCCACTCCACACCACCCTGGGTTAGACAATGGCGATATGCAAATCAGCGCTGACCCTGTGCCCCATGGGAACAGTCCAGTCCGAACTACAAAAGCCATGTCCTTCCCAGAACGGAAACAAGCATCCGAGGACCGGCCCGGTTTCGAGGTAACACCTCTCATCAGCCCGGCTAGCTTGACTCCAGTGGTGTGGAGTGCCTGGGACTCACGTCTGAGCATCCCCAGTACACTTAGAGCGGTAATTGCAAACACAACAGTGATGGACAGAATGTGGATCAATGTCACACATTCACCCCAGTCCAAAGATCTGGGCCCAAATCCATCGTTTTTCCACTCCACACCACCCTGGGTTAGACAATGGCGATATGCAAATCAGCACTGACCCTGTGCCCCATGGGAACAGTCCAGTCCGAACTACAAAAGCCATGTCCTTCCCAGAACGGAAACAAGCATCCGAGGACCGGCCCGGTTTCGAGGTAACACCTCTCATCAGCCCGGCTAGCTTGACTCCAGTGGTGTGGAGTGCCTGGGACTCACGTCTGAGCATCCCCAGTACACTTAGAGCGGTAATTGCAAACACAACAGTGATGGACAGAATGTGGATCAATGTCACACATTCACCCCAGTCCAAAGATCTGGGCCCAAATCCATTGTTTTTCCACTCCACACCACCCTGGGTTAGACAATGGCGATATGCAAATCAGCGCTGACCCTGTGCCCCATGGGAACAGTCCAGTCCGATCTACAAAAGCCATGTCCTTCCCAGAACGGAAACAAGCATCCGAGGACCGGCCCGGTTTCGAGGTAACACCTCTCATCAGCCCGGCTACCTTGACTCCAGTGGTGTGGAGTGCCTGGGACTCACGTCTGAGCATCCCCAGTACACTTAGAGCGGTAATTGCAAACACAACAGTGATGGACAGAATGTGGATCAATGTCACACATTCACCCCAGTCCAAAGATCTGGGCCCAAATCCATCGTTTTTCCACTCCACACCACCCTGGGTTAGACAATGGCGATATGCAAATCAGCGCTGACCCTGTGCCCCATGGGAACAGTCCAGTCCGAACTACAAAAGCCATGTCCTTCCCAGAACGGAAACAAGCATCCGAGGACCGGCCCGGTTTCGAGGTAACACCTCTCATCAGCCCGGCTAGCTTGACTCCAGTGGTTCTGGGAAGGACATGGCTTTTGTAGTTCGGACTGGACTGTTCCCATGGGGCACAGGGTCAGCGCTGATTTGCATATCGCCATTGTCTAACCCAGGGTGGTGTGGAGTGGAAAAACGATGGATTTGGGCCCAGATCTTTGGACTGGGGTGAATGTGTGACATTGATCCACATTCTGTCCATCATTGTTGTGTTTGCAGTTACCTTCCTTGAGGCACAGCAGTACTCCAGAGGGACCCACAGAGACAATGGTGGAGTGTCTCTGGAACATCCTGTGTGTTTTACAGCCTCTATAAATGGTGATATTTTAAGTGGTTTGAATAAATGTCTTTGCTACTTACTTCTTTTTTTTTTTTTTAACATTGGCGGTAGCCCGATACTTTGCAACGTACCGCAGGACCAATGACTCAAAGTAAAAGCAATTCTGATTGGTTTCTGCCTCTTTTCTGACATTACCCTGCTTGATTTCAGTGCCTGAACAGCCTCTTTACAGAACTGCAACAATTTTGTTACTTTGCCGTTTTTTGGGGTGCAACCTTAAATATAACGGCTTTACAGAGTGAGTATCAACAACATGAAGAAACCCAGGAGGAAGCAAGGGGGGTTGCAACAATCCATCATGTGGAAGGGAATACGTTTATTCCACAGAGAATGAGTACAAATCTACCCTCATAAATCTGGCGAGGGAGGTGTTCGTCTATGTTATGTTAGTACTTAGTAACCATTTGGATTGTATACATCGAAGGGGAGTATGCGTACAAAAACGCAGTACAGCATATATTTTAGAAGCAAAGTGACCTGTGAGAAGACATTGATCTAGAAAGGCGACCAACACTGGGGGGTGAAGAGGACCCAATTTAGAGATCTTTCCTTTAATTGTCAGAAAATGGTAGAAATCCATATTGGACTGGGAAAAATTATTTTATAGGGATGCAAAGGTAGAGAGGTTCCAAGTCCGAGTAGAGGTCAGCAATCAGATTAATGCCTTAGGCGCCTAAATTGGGCCAATAGTATTGGAGACTATGGTCTCTGTTTTCCTATTTTTCCACAGGGACATATGATTAAAGTTGGAGAATTCACCATGAAGGTGCTTATCCACCAGTGTCAGGACTTTCATAGTAACCATAATGATTTCTGTAGAATGAGCAAGACATATTCAGGATATGATTAAATGAACAACGATGGAATAAGGAAAACAAAGGGAGCGTCCAATCAGTAACCAAGGCAGGAATTTGATAGAGTCCTGAGAAAACTGGTGAGCCCCCTGAGTTGCCCGGAATGCCGTTTGGTAGACAAATCAATTAGGAAAATTGCAACAGACAGCACTATAGGTGAGGCAGAGTTCACTGTAGCTAAGTGTAGGTTTCTTTCTGTTCCACAGAAAAGTAGTGGTAATCTTATCTAATGTGGAAAGAAATGAGGGTGGAAGTGGTACAGGAATAATATTGGACAAGACATTGACTAAAGGGGTAACCATTATTCTCAAGGATTCAATCCAACCTCGCCATTCGATGTGCTTAGGTGATCCTGCAGACAAGACCTTGTCCAGAGTTCATTATTCATTATGCGAGACGGAGGTAGTCAAATTGCAGCTAAACCAGATACCCAGAAATTTGATGTATTTAGATTTCCATAATAAACCATGTTGCCACACAGAAGGGGAGGCAGTAAATGTTGAAGGGTAAGACTTTAGTTTTATCATTGCTCAGATAATAACCTGAAAATGTCAAAAACGGCTAGATGATGTTAAGAATAGCTTGGATCACTGATTCAGGGTGTTCTGTGAATATCAGAATTTCATCAACGTAAGCTGCTTTTTTGAAGCAGTACTGGACCATGCTACCCACAGCCAGGCCAGGCCCTCCCTCGGCTAGAAACAAGCATCTTGGGACCAGTTTCAGGGTTTCAGCCCACATCAGCTTGACTCCAGTGGAATGGAGAGCACGGGACCCAAGTCTGGGCATACCCGTCCTACTCGGGGTGACAATTGCAAAAAGAACAACTGATGGACAGGATGTTAAACAATGTCATTCAACCCAGTATAGAGATCCGGGCCAAAATCCAGTCATTTGACTGGGGTGAATGTATGATTTATTCAGCATTCCGTCCATCATTTCTTTGCGTAGCACTTTTTACCCTTAGTGGGATGGGTATGCCCAGACATGGGTCCCTTGCTCACTGTGCCCCTGGATTCAACCTAGCCTGGCTGATGACGGGTAATACCCTGAAACTGGTCCCAGGATGCTTGTTTCTGGTCCAAGGAGGACCTGGCTTCGCAGTTCGGGCTGGACTGTTCCCATAAGGAGCAGGATCAAGAATGATTTGCAAATGGCTGCGTCTAAACTGGAGTGACAAGGTGAGCAAAAGAACAATGGATTCAACCCAAATCTCTTGACTTGTACTCTAACCATCATTTGTTTGCGCTGCACTAATTTTGATCCTGGCAGTGGGATTCATTTAAAGAGCCATGCCCATCTTCATAAAACAACCACCAAGATAATACCAAGCCAGGATTGCTTATAGATAAGGCAATGTGATTTATTAAATGCTTTTTTGACATCCAAAGGTATAGTGGTTGCTGCAGGAGACTAGGGCAGAGAAGGTTTCCCAAAACTTGCAAATATTATCATTGGCTAGTTGGCCTTTCACAAAGCCAGACTTCGAAGGGTGTATCAACTCAGTAATGAGATGGTCAATATGTTGAGCTAGTATCTTGGCATATATCTTGGCCTCCATAATAATCAGTGAAATAGGTCTAAAATTCTTTGGAGAGGAGGAGCTACGCGAGCGCCCAAGATTGCCGCATAGGTCAGTAGCTCTGTGAGAACCGAGCCTCATCCCGACATCCTGATGCCTATCCCGCGGCGGCGAGTCTGGCAGCGGCTGGCGGGGAGGGAGCGGTGCCAAAGGAAGTTACTCCGGTCCCGCTGCGAGGTCGGGGGCCAGAGTGGTTTGACTGAACGGTTCGGGCACGGTGAACTGATGAAGCAGGGGTCTAGATTTGAGGAGGTGGCCTGCTACTAATTGAATAACACCCAGGGCCGGGACCGGAAGTCACCGTTCGGGCCCGGGTGCCGAAGGAATCCGCCCCGCGTCAGTGAGAAGACCCGGTTTGCGGTAGTGGAGGAGACCCCTGCAGTGGGACTAACTATTTGTGCCTGCGGCGGGTGCTGGGGGCCTGGACTGCCTGCGAGAGTGGGACTCGCCTGCTGGGGCCGGTGGAGGCTTGGAGACACGGGACGCGTACCGGCTGCTCTACTGGAGACACCTGTGACAGCCGCAGCGTAGAGAATAAGGGGCTGTTGCGAGGTGCAGCGGGACCCCTTGGTAAGGGACTTTCAGCTCGATTGCCTACGCCTGAATCTTTGCAAGGGTGTGAAACACCTCTGGTGGGGGCTTAATATATGGGCGGTGTAGCGCTGCGGAGAGACGTTGGATTGGGTCCCTATTGATGGTCCGGATCTCGGAGTGAACTGGCACAGATCACAGGTGTACTGTTTCGGGGCCCTCGCAGCGGACGCCTTCACCTCCTTTTTGTTGAGAAAGATACCTAATGGGGAAATACCGGGAGTCTAGCTTTGGTGTTCAACCCGTCCTGCCTTGACTGTAGACCGGTGAATTTTATGCTGGCTGGACATTGGCCCTCGGATTGTTTGTTGGCAGACTCGTGTGTTGGGACACAGGCTGGTGGTGTGGAGACCGGGTCACACAGCGTCGCTTGGTGCCCTTAGGGTGCTATTGGTGTGCCCGCTGGGGCTGTGGGCCTCGAGTGGCCCGAGTAGAGATTCAAAATGGCGACCAAACCTGAGAGTGAGAAGCAGCAGTCCAGGTCAACTAAGGGGTCTCGCTACGTCCAGGCCAACAAGCTTGAACGATACACGCAGCCCTGGGGATCGCCTCCCGGGCCAGGGAGAGTACAGGATGGTGGTGGAGAATCTGCGGGCCCTTATTCGAAGCCCACGCTGCTGAATATGATGGCGGCCAATGATGGTGTTAAGACCTCTCTAGGACAGAAGATGGAGTCGCTTGACCGCAAGCTGGATACTGTGACCATCGAGGTCAACCTTTTCCGAGCCGATCTCACCAAAACAAGTGAGAAAGTAAAGTCGTTAGACATTAAAACCGCTAGCTTGACAGATGATGTAGCGCTGCTGTAACAGGAGGTGCGAAATCTTAGAGCCTCGAGTGACCACACGAGCCGAAAGCTGGATGACTACGAAGGGAGAGCTCGCAGGAATAATGTACGCATCATTGGTGTCCCGGAGAAAGCCGAGGGCCAGGCCCCTGACCTCTTTGTTGAAGACATCATCCTCAACCATCTGAAGCCGAAGGGGCTGGGAAATTTCTTCACGATAGAGCGGGCTCACAGAGTCCTGGGGGGAAGACCGAGGCCCGGAGCCCCACCTCGTTCAATGATCGCAAGGGTACTTAATTTCAGGGACAGAGAAGCTATCCTGCAGGCTTCCAGATCGGGAGGTTCCCTGAAATACGAAAACTCCACTCTCACATTCTTTCCGGATTTCACTCAGGCGGTCCAGAGGCAACGTCAGAGTTTCCTTGGAGTTAAGAAGAGACTCAGAGACAGAGGTTTGAAGTACGCTATGATGTTTCCGGCCCGGTTGAGGATTGAGATTGAGGGGAAGGTCTGGTTCTTTGACAATCCGGACATTGCTTTGGACTGGTTGGAGAGACTTACCCCCCAGGGGGGACCCAGGAACAGAGTGGTGATGGTGGAGAGGGCTTGCAAGAGCAGGAATGATGCGCGTCGCATTAATTCGAGACGTTGATGTTTGTCAGGTGGGGCGCCACACACAGGAGTTTTCTTCCGCTTTGATCCTTTAGACAGTGAGCTACAATAGGCGCATTCTGTGATATCCTGGTGGGTGGGGGCGGGGATAGGGGGTTCTGACATCCTCCTCAGTTCTACTTTTAGATAGTTGGTTAGTTAGAGTATGGGGCGACAGGCACACTGCAAGTTGGGGATTGGCGGAGGCCGCGAGCAGGGGTGCAGGGTGGGGGGGGCGAAGGGAAATTGTTGCATAGTTGTTTTTTCCCTTTTTTTTCTTCCTTTGTATCAGGAGGTAGAGCTATGATTTCTTGGTGCATTTTCCCCTCCGTTTTTCTTTTTGCATCAGGTGAAAATGCTGCAGCTAGACGATCTTTGTGTGGGTCAGATGTCGCATGTTAGTCAGGGATCGGGGATGCGGGTGCTGAGCTGGAATGTGAATGGTCTGGGTGATAGAATTAAGAGAGGGATGGTAAATCAGCGTATTAGAAGGCACTCCCCAGATGTGGTATTATTGCAGGAGACACATCTTGTTGGCAACCGCTGCATGGCCCTCCATAAAGGGGGATATAAGTTGGTGGCACATGCCGGGTTTACAACTGGGTCCAGAGGAGGCAGTATTTTGACGAAAAATTCCTTTCCATGGTAATACAGGCCACATGGTTGGATCAAAGGGGCAGGTATGTCGGTGTCTCGGGGCAATTGTGGGGGAAGACGGTCACTTTTTTTGTCAGTATATGTGCCGCCTGGCCTTCAGTTTGACACTTTCCAAGAACGGAGTACTGTTTTACTTACTCTGTCCCTGGGCCTTTTGGTGTTGGGGGATGATTATAACATGGTGCTTGATGGGGAGGCCGACAGAAGCCCGGCGCGAGTGCTTAGACCATTGCAGAGGTGGCTCTCCAACTTCCTTGAGAAGTTGGGGCTGGTGGATAGTTGGCGAGTGCGTAACCCGACACAGACACACTTCACCCACATATCTGCTGCACATAATAGCTTGTCCAGATTAGATTACATATTGATACCGTTGGTTATGGCAGCCACAGTTCAAGAGGCACGGTATCTTGGCAGAGGTATTTCTGACCATTCTCCACTGTGGTTGCAGTTCGCGTTCGGACAGCCGGAGGTGGGCAAAGTAGCTCCTATTAGTGCATGGCATTTTAAAGACCCTGCCACCAAGAAGGAGGTGATTCAAATTTCGGAACGCTATTTCCGGGAGAATGTGGGAACGGTCGCTTCAGCGCAGTCCCTGTGGAAAGCGTATAAAGTAGTAGCGAGAGGTGAGGTACTATCTTTAGTGGCGGGGAAGAAGAGAAAACGTCAGGCGGAGGTGACTAAGATGGAGGCGGGAGTGATAAGATTGGAGGAGAGGGTGGCTAGATCGGCCGCTCCGGAGGACCTCCACCGTTTGAAGTTAAGACAAGATGAATACAAATGCCTAGCCAGAGATAGAGCGATGGCCCAGAACAACGCCATACGGAGCCGAATATATGAACATGGAGACAAGGCTGGCAAATTGATTGCGTGGCTTGAGCATGAGGAATGGGCATCAAGGCTGGTGCCAGAGCTAGAGAGAACAGGGTCAGACACAGTTACGGACCCGCAGGCGGTGGCTGATACATTTTCTGATTATTACAAGGGGGTCTACACCGCAGGTAGAGGGTTTACGGAGGCAGAGAACGGGGAAATGATTAAAGATTTCGACATGCCGGGGCTATCTGAAGAGGATAAGAGCTATTTAGACTCCCCTTTCTCCAATGATGAAGTTGCACAGGCAATTAGGGGAATAAAATCCGATAAGGCGACTGGTCCCAATGGGATACCAATAGAATTGTACAAATTGAATGCTCATAAGCTCGCCCCGTATATCCGAGCCATGTTCCTGGAGAGTAAAGAGAAGGGTCAGCTTCCATACGACCAGCGGGTTCCAAATATAGTGGTTATTCATAAGGCGGGTAAGCCCAAGACATAATGCTCATTGTATAGGCCCATTTCACTTCTTAATGCAGAACCCAAAATCTTGGCAAAATTACTTGCTACCAGGTTGGTCATGGTAGTCACAAGCTTGATACACCCCGATCAGTCTGGCTTCATGCCATGCCGGAACACGGCTCTAAACCTGCGGAGGCTACATGGGATTCTTGGTGGTTCCTCGAAGATACAGGAGCCGGCGGTCCTGGTGTCCTTGGACGCCGCTATGGCATTCGATAGGGTTGAATGGAACTATTTGTTTGCAGTGTTGGCGACGCTGGGTTTTGGAGCGGAGTTTATTGGATGGGTGCGACTATTGTACACTAATCCCCTGGCCAGAGTGGTTGTCAATAACTGTAGATCGAACGATTTTTATCTGGAGAGGGGCACGAGACAGGGATGCTCTCTGTCCCCGCTGCTCTTCGCTCTTTCACTGGAGCCTCTGGCGGCGTGGGTCAGATGGGATCGGTCGATACGTGGCTTGCGGTGGACACCGGATTGGGAGGATACAATTTCACTATACGCTGATGATATCCTGCTCCATCTCACCAATCCCAGAGCGTCTTTGATCAGTTTTCTGGATGTGCTTGCCATATTTGGTAGGTACTCCGCATTTGCTATAAATTGGTTGAAATCGGTGTTATTTGTCCTAGCGGGTGAACCACCGGTACTTCCGCAGTCGTGCCCCATACAGATTGAGCCTGTAGGATTTAAATATCTAGGTATCTACATTACGCTTGACCCGAAACTAAGATACACCAACAACTTGGGTTCCCCCTTGAGCCGGTTTAAAAAGGACATGGAACGCAGGAGAGCTCTTCCGCTATCATTGCTTGGGAGGGCGGTTCTGTTTAAGATGATGG
This sequence comes from Lissotriton helveticus, assembly GCF_964261635.1. Lineage (NCBI taxonomy): Eukaryota > Metazoa > Chordata > Amphibia > Caudata > Salamandridae > Lissotriton > Lissotriton helveticus. The sequence continues at coordinate 796,650,119 of NC_136072.1, forward strand.
CCCTACCTCGATTCTTATATGTACTTCAGAACACAATGGACCCAGTACCGGTCTCCTATTTTAAAGAAATTGAGACACTTCAGAGGCAGCTTCTCTGGGACGGTAGACCCCGAATAGCATTTGTCAAACTAACTCCCGTGGTATGCTGGGGGAATTGGAATCCCGGATTTAAGGAAATAACACTGGGTTTCACAATTAGCGGCTGTGAATCATGTTGTATACGGTGCCCCTGGGGACCCAGGTTATGCCATGAACCGCAGGCAAGCACCCGGTGGGGATAGTAGCAGAGCTCTGTATGCCAGGCGGTTCGCGCTATTCGGCCTAACTGCGCATGCAGTACATGTGTTGCACGCTGCTAATAGGTATTTGGGCTGGGAGGGAAAATTGACATTGGCTACCTTCCTGTTAAATTTGGAGAGACTCGGGAGTTTGTGGAAGTCTAAGGGATTTGACAAGTGGGATCTTATAGGGATCATCCAGATTAAGGATGTGTGGGGAGGAGGCAACATACATACATTTGACTTTCTTAAGCAACAGTATAGATTGCATGACAATGAGCACTATCGGTATCGTCAGGTGAGACACGCTCTCCTTGCTCACGTACGTAGGGACACCACGCTTCCGGAGGCTTCTCCTCTTGAAGATCGAGTGCTGGATGGGCTCCTTCCCAAGAAGACTATCTCCTTAATATATAATAAGCTGGTTAATAATATGGAGGACCAGCTGGGACATGTCAGAGCGCAGTGGAGTGCAGATGGGTTGGAGTTACATGACGAAGACTGGGTGGAGGCAGTTTCCTTACCGACGGTAGTGGCGATTCAGATGAGGCTTCGACTGGTGCAGCTAAAGATCCTACATAGATCGTGTATCACGGGGCCTCGATTGGTGCGTATGGGGCGAGTGGTGAGTGGTGAGTGGAAAGTGCAGAAGGGGTTGTGGAGAGCCTGGGACTTTTATACAGGCACTGCGTGGCAGTACAGACGTTCTGGACGAAGGTTCATGATGAGATGAAACAAGTATTGGGGGAGGGAATACGACCAGAGGCTCGGAGGTGTATACTGAATGTGTGGGAGCCCATGGATCTGAATGTGTATCAGAAGCAAAGGGTGACATTAGCGTGCATGGTGGCTAAACGAAATATAGCTCAACTTTGGGGAGCAAGCCAGCCGCCTCGAGTTTCCAGATGGGCGGAGGATTTAGACTGGTGTATGTTTAGGGAGAAATCTGTTTATGTGGCATGGGGTTGCCCGGAGAAATGGGGGAAGGTTTGGGGGGCATGGAACAGTCATCGTGGTGAGATTTGTGAGCCTCCGGCACCACAAGTGGAATCGGAAGCGCAGGAATCCCTGTGATCCTGTTCAAATATATACATTTGCATGTGATTCTGTACATGTGGTATATTGACTTATGCGATGAGAAGATTGTTGTTTCACCTGATGTTTCTTTTTTCCTTTTTGTTAATTTGTCAATAAAAAGAATTAAAAAAACAAATTCTTTGGGAGAGAGTGATCTATAGCTTCCTTCGGGATGACAACAAAAATAGCTTTGGCTGCTGTGCCAGAAACCTTGGTGGAAAACACTATGGGGAGAATTTCCCAAAATCCACACGAGACAGCGCAGCCCCACCAAGACTGCGCTGCCTTGTGTGACAGGGAGGGAGGAGGAGAGTGCCATATATTCAGAGATATGGCTCTCTCCTCTCCTTTCCCTTGCACCGGCATTGATTTCAGCAGCCGTGTGCCAGGCACACACCTTTGTGCCATAGCGCTAGGGTGTGTGCACGAGTCTAGCATATGTATTGTACAGGAATTCTACCATTCCTTTACAAACTACTACGCCTAGACACGATGCAAAGCTTTTCCCACTTTGCATGCATGCTGCACAGTGCACCATGCATGCAAAGTCCAGAAATCACAGAGAAATTAAAGCAATTTTCCTGTTAGCGCCTCCTTTGAAGGGGTATCAACTTTTGGTGCAAAACCATGTCCATAAATCTTTGTAAATATGGTTTTGTGTCAAAAGGCATGGGTGATTGCATGGGAATGCCCATGTCCCACCCATGTAACGCCCTCTCGGCGCTAAGTAACGCAAACCAGTGCTACGCGCTGCTTTGCGCTACTTTGAGGGTGTTCTGGCAAATAAATCGCAAAAAAACATTTTCCGCTGGTTAGCGTCACTTTTGTGGCACTAACCCAGCGCAAAATGTTTGTAAATCTCCCCCTAAGTGATTCAGAACATCCAGTAAAGCGTCAATAAGAGATGCAGTGGAAAAACCAACCGGGCCAGGAGCTTTCCTGCCCAGCATGTGTTTGAAGGCCTCGGTGATGCCACTTTTCTCGATTGGGTTATTAAGTTTGAGTTTATTAGTCCCTGAAAGAGTCTTTAGTGGCAAACAATTTTGAAAGTTGAGACAGGAGTCCTTGAAAGGTGCGTAGAATGGGTGTACAGAGATTCATAAACGTTCTTTAACACATCAAGAATTTCAGCCGGTTTGACTTTAGTAGAGCCTGCAGGGTCTTTGATGGATAAGATGAAAATACTATTTTATTTGAATTTTAAATAAGGTGCTAATGATCTCTTATCTTTATCGAGATATAAGAGTGTTTCCCTTTCTGTGCGTGAACCCAAAGGTGGGCACATTTGCTGATATTCACGTAGTATGTATATTTGAGACTTTTGAGGGTGGCGTGGAGGGATACATCATTAGAGAATGTGTACAGTGTTTCTCTCTTTAATCTCTTTAGCCAGCTGTTCTAGAGATTTCATAGCTTTATTTTTTTAGCTATACGGCTTCTAATCTGACCCCGAATTGAACATTTAAGGCGTTCCAAAGACTAACCAGGGAGGATATAGAGTTTATATTCTTTTGGATAAACCATTGTAAGTGTTTATCAAATTCCTGAATGTCAAAGGCCTGTTCCAATTTTTCTGGGTTCATCCGCCAAGAATGACTTTTAGGATATGGTGGGACAATCTGTAAAGCCAAGGTAATAGTGGCAAGGTTAGAGATCATGACTAGCGCTTGAGATAGTGTATCTTAAGATAAAGAAGAGTCAACTAAAATGTAATCTATTTTTTAAAACGAATTATGTGAAGGTGAAAGAAAGATAAATCAAGTTCAATTTTATTGCATGATTAGTGAAAATCGTTACAATCTTCGTTTGGAATATAAAAAGGATAAAAATTAGAACTATAAAGACATACTTTTTTTGTTAGACTTTCATGTATAAAAAGTGTTTTTTAAAACCATTTCTTTGTTTCCCCCATGGGCAGTTCATTCAATTCTGAGTCTTGGACTAGTGTGTATGGGGGTTGAGAACGCCCTATTAGTCAACCGGCCATGATCGAACTTTTGTACTCAGCGATAACTCCAATTTTTTCATTGGTTATCCATGAGCTGTTTTTTTACCTCAATCATAAACGTAAGCCCTCGTCAAGCCAGGATTGAAGAAGAACCTCCCAGCCAGCTTATTACCGCTTGCCGGTACGTTTTTATGTTCAGTGTGATGAAGATGTCCCGTAGGAGCTGTCTTCTTAGGGCCGTGAGTGCTGGGCACGCGCAAAGCAAGTGCGTTAGGGTTTCGTTATCATAGCCGCAGAGTCTACAATGGGGACTTTCTTTTTGGTGTTTCCAGGACGGTCTCAGGTACTTGGAATAGTGAAGATCCATTCGATAGTCTATATAGATCTTTTTTAGGTGTTGACTGAAGTGGCTGGCTAAATAAACCTGCGGTTTTTGGTGGTTGTAGGAGGAGATTACTGTCCAGGCATGGCGTCGGTTGGTCAGTATTTTTTTGTCCTCTAGTAGTGATTTTCTTTTTGCCGCACTGTTAGCTGTTTTACCAAAGTATACTAGGTCTGTTTCTTTGTTCCATACTTCTAGTAGTTCCAGTTCGGACAGGCTGGTACTCAAGTAGGTTCCCCATGAGTTTCTTGAAGGCTCGCCGCTCTGAGTGTTTATTTCTTGCCAACAGATGTGATCCATTGACTCGAGTGGGGCTGAACGGAGTTTTACGAACCTCGTCATGGATCGAAATTTTTGGTTTTGTAGTCCAAATTCAAGACGGACTTGAGCTGCAGATGCTGATTTAGGTAGTTTAAATACTGCTTTGTATATTTTATTTTGTAATTCATTTAGTGGTTTAGCCTCCCCTCCAAGCCACGTTACTAGACCATATGACAGAGTTGGTAGAATCTGAGCAGCCATTACTTTTAAGAGGTGGTTGAAGTTGGGGCCGTCCATTTTTAGTTGGAGTTGCCTGTATGCGTAAATTAACGTTTGAGACTTTGCTTTTATTGCCAAAGTGTGCTTTTTTTTTAGTTGCCTTGCCCAAGAGTCACGCCTAGGTACCTGTAGGATTTCTGTTCTTCTAACGCTGGCTTGTTGATTGACCATTTAAATTTGATGTTCTTTTGCTCCACTAGTCGCAGTACTTTTGTTTTTTCTCTATTTAATTCCAGGTTTTCTTGGTCTAAATAGGATTGTAGCATGTTTATTAGACGTTGTAAACCTATTGGAGTTTTGCTTAGTAAGACAATGTCGTCGGCGAACTGCAGGATTGGAATTAAGACATTGCCAAGTTTGGGTGCATGGCTTTCGGTTTGTCCTAGGTTTCTGCCTAGGTCTGCCAAGTACAGGTTAAATAGACAGGGAGCCAAGACACAGCCTTGTTTTAGGCCGTCCTGGGTTTCAATTTTAGATGTTAAACTGGACCCTTCGCCTTGTTTTACCCTTGCCCATGTGTCGCTGTATAGGCATATTATTGCATTTAGTAGGCTGCTGGGCAGCCCCCACTCTTTGAGCTTTCCCCATAGTCTCGACCTGCTCACTCGATCGAAGGCTGACTTTATGTCTACAAAGCACCCGTATAGTTGTTGGTTATTTGTTTCGGCTCTCTCTATTAACAGAGCTAGGGTAGTCAGATTTGTTGTTGTCCCCATTCCCTGTCTGAAGCCAATTTGAAAACTGGGAATTAAGTTGTTGTTTTCCACCCATTCTTGGATCTGCTCCAAAAGACATGAGGCATATAGTTTAGCTTCCACGTCTATTCGCGAAATCAGCCTATAGTTCTCCGGGTTTCTTCTATCACCTTTTTTGGAGAGCGGGTGGATGGTGTTTCCTTTCCAAGATGTTGGCATGTGGCCTCGGGTGAAGACTTGGTTGAACAGAGCTGTTAGGTGGTTGGACCAAAAGTCCTCATTGAATTTAAATACGGCGGTAGGGAGATCATTTGGACCTGGTGCTCCCTCAGGTTTGAGTTTTGTATAAACCTTTTCACGCATTTACTGGAAATCGGTGTTGCCAGTGGCGTCACTAGGGGAGTGCGGGGGGTGCGGTCCGCACCGGGTGACACCATCACATGGGGTGACACCAATCTGGTTACATTACACTGTGTAACATAGCTCTGCAGCCTAGCATCTGCTCTGCTTTATAATTAGGAGGATTAGTATCTACAAACTGCAAGGACTCCGGAGCAATCAAGGCGGACGCCTTACGTGCAGGTCCAGCACGCCGATATTTGCCAACTCATTTCTACTGTGGCAGCGCTCGGCCGATCAAAACAAAGGTACTGCACGCTTACGTGCGCCGGCGTCACCCCTCTTGGCCTGTCTGGACGTCAAGTCTATTGACGTGTGCATGTCTATTGGCGTCCAGGGTCACGGTAGCAAGGGGGCGAACAGAGAACTGTCTCTTCAGCGAGGCCCTTTTCCCGCGCTCGGTGTATCGTGTCCCAGCAGTGCGAGAGTTTTTGCAGATGTCCTCAACCTCAAAGGTGCGTGTGTGCACGCTTGTTTGTTTGAGTGTGCATAGAAAAACATCTGTTTCTGTCTTCGAGACCTTGAGCGCATGCAAACCTAATGTAAATGTGTGTCCTGCTTTTACAGTGCTTAGTCGTCACGGCTGTTTCTTGTTGCGCCTGGTTTGGGGTGCGGGTGCCCGTGTCCTCGCAGGGAGGGCTGCCTGCACACAGGGTCACAGGCAGGTACCTCTGCCTGGCAGCTTTTCCTCATTCCAGCCACGCCGAGCACCCGCAGGAACCCTGCGGCCCCACCCTCAAGGAGGAGGAATGCGTTCTGATCAGCCTGGGTTGGTGGAACAGTTACTGACAGCTCAGGTGGGGTACAGTGAAGAGAGACTGACTGTCCCTGGGCCCAAAGGCTAGAGCCTGAGAGCCGCGCGGAATAACTTGGCCACGGCACCCTCTCTGAGCCATGAGGCAGGAGATGAAATGTTTTCTAAAACCCGCTCCCACACACTTGACTAGACTGTGTGATTGTGAGCGATTATCACGGGGGAATGCGGGAGGCCGCGTCCATGCTGTTTGGATTAGAGAGACCCAGTGACAGGCTCGACACCAGCACACAGCTGTAGTGAAGTCATGGCTACCGGAGGCTGTCACTGTCTGATCTTGGGCAGAGCGCTTCATACCACCAAGATCAGGTAGCCAGTTGACGCAGCAGGACTCCACTGCAAGGTGTTTGGCCCCAAGGGCACACGTCTCAATCCTAGCGGGGGCACGCAGACGTTTATCCTCAAGAGGGATGGGTAAAAATAAACATCTGTTATTCGGTGCCAGCATGTGCACACTTACGCCTTATATTATGATAATTCAAAGCGTTTGAAAGCAGTAATTGTAGTTACGTAAGAAAAAATAATGTATATTTAACCACCTCCTATTAATAGCCTCGGGATTGGTTGCGGTCCCTTGCAAGGATTTGAAGGTTGAAAAGGTCATCCGATTTGCAGCCGCTCTCGGGTCTTTCCTCAAAGCGGGTCTAGGGCATGACACAGTGTAACAACCCCTCCAGGCCCCCCTGATCTTCAGAGCCCCCTCTTGGCCCAAGACCAATCGTTATTTGTGTGATACGGGAAAGTGGGGGTCTCTCATCACATTCCGCAGGGGGCCCATCATTCTCCATCACGCCGTTGTCTGTCCCACCCCCGAGTCAGACAGAAGGAGCTGCCCCTGAGCTCGGCTTCCCTGACAGAGGCGGCCCGTGCACTGCCAGAGCCCCCACCCGCACAGACAGACGATGCAGGGGTCAAGACACACGGGCACACGCACACACACAGGCCCCCCGCCCCCAGCTTGAATGGTTTCATTTACATCCTGGCTCTTGCAGTTTTCCTTTTCTCGTTATAAGTAGGGATCCAGCTTCTAAAGTATAGGTGTTTCACATTTCAGACTGCGGTTGCATTTATTTTTCTCCTATTGGCACTTATCCAGATTTTTAAGTGGTGAAGAAATTAAGTTGGACATAGTATATTTTCACTTTTATTATTGTAAGTGATAAACGTGTACAGTACTCGCACCGTGGTGTCTTAGTGTGTTAAGGAAACACATACAATAAAGTATATATTCACCTGAAAATATTAGCATAGTACTACCAGATCCCCCTACACGTGCAGCTATGTAAACTTCATTTGGAAATCTTTTTTTAATCTCCCATATGCGCAGCTATATGCCAGCCAGCCGTCAAGCATTTCACAACAGTAACAAAGTCCAGTATTTTTCAGCGTTTACAAATAAATGGAAACAGGGATCGAACTTTGGGCAGATAAGGGAATTACGCAGTTTTCCCAGAATCACAAAATTTTTTGAAATCCGGATTAGGAACGAAGTATCCTGTTCCCACATCTTGTAATTTAGCTGCTGGAGCACCCAAACATGGAAACATTGCATGAAACATGTTAAAGGCCGGCCAATTAAAATGTCTTTCCTTTTTAGGTCTCGCCTGCCTATGCGCTTGCGCATTCGAGCTGGCAAGAGATATAGGTGCTTATCCAGAGTTTAACCAAAGTGGCGATTTGATGCAGTGCACGTGCGCTTTTAGGTCAATGCGCAAGCGCAATGAGTTAAAATGCGCGTGCACAGCATCAAATCGCCAGCCATCTGTTCCCCAACCTAATTGCCACTAGCAGCTCTTCCCGCTCTGCTCCGCCCCCTGCTGCATCAAAGCGGGCGCTCTGACTCAGCCATTTCTCCTCCCCTTTCAGTTTCACGGCCGCTAGGCCGTGTCTCCTGTTTTTTTTACTTTTCTTGTTTACTCTCTCGTCCTCTTCACCATTTCTCCTCCCCTTTCAGTTTCACAGCCGCCATGCCGTGTCTCCTGTTTTTTTTAACTTTTTTTGTTTTCCGTAGCTGTCCTGTCTTCCATTGCCTGCTCTCTTCTCTTCAGTTAACGGCCCCACCCCTTCACCACCTGCCGCCCCTTCATTGCGCAATAGCTTTCTCTTTCAGACATTGGCTTTCCCGCACCCCCTTTTTGTCTGAAATACACCGCCTTCTTGAGACTGCTGTGACCCACTCTCGCACGACATTGATCTTTTGTCCCTTGCTTTTTGGGTCGGCCCTTCATTTCGCTACACCCTCGTGTATGCTCTAAGCGCCCTTTCCTCCCTCCCCACCCCCCCTCCCAGGCATGTGTATTTCGTGGTTGGTGCGCGACGGCTGAATGCAGGGTTGTTTCTCCGTACCTGTCCCTCCGGGATAGGCCAGTGTTACGACACGTTCCCAAGAGCAGGGGGGGGGGCGGTGCTCGTGGAGCGGGGGTCTCCTCTGTAGCAGAGCATGGCTCCGAATCGGCTGGCACCCGCAGACTGTGCGCAGTCCGGTAAGCACTGCTCTTCTGATCTGAGGCTTCGAAGAGTGGGCCCCCGTGTCACGGGCGTGGCTGAGGGGGCTTCCGTCCCCCACGACGTATTCCGTAGCATGAGGAATGTGCTCGAAACGACACCTGGCAACATGTCACCTGGCGCTAGCAGGGCAAAGAGCGTTCACCGATTGAAGTGTGCACATTTACCATAACTCTTTTCATGACAGGGAACGTAACAGCGAGATGAAAGTATGATTCTATTACTTGCACTTTTTCTGTAGTGCAGCCTGGCTTATATTCAAGCATTGACTACTGAGACACGCTTATCGGATACAGTGAACTGTAGAATGACTTAGCACTTGCAAATAAACATGTTTGGTATTTCGCTGGCATAGTTAATATTCTTTGTTTTTCCCCTACTTGTTTGATTTTTATCTGAGCAGCCACTAAATGCGACTGGCTCTGCCCAGCCCAGCTAACCTTTAGGGGAACCTCTTGTCAGGGAACGTCTTGTTCTGTTTAGCATTTGTCTTTTCGCAATCATTGGCCAAGAAAGCAAATGTTCTTACTGTAACTTTTAACTATCGCACCTCAAAGGTTTTGTATTTGCAGTAGGCTCTGAGATAGATGCAATATATATTTGCCATCATAAGCATTGCGTGATTTAATTAAATAGTTCTTATATATGTGGTTTTTGCAGACATTCTGTAGAATAAACGATTTCTTCAATAGATTAACCCTCTGACCAGTCTAAATTAATTTTCTCTTTTTTATTAAGGCTTTTTATGTTGAGAGCTGGTTTTTGCTCTGTTCTCTGAGTATCCTTTTCAGAAAACTCGACGAGTCTGACTTATTGATAATTAAGGAGTCATTCATTATTTATTTCAGAACAGGGGCTCATGTGCATACGCATAAGGCCCATCTTCATCCATATGATCGTTGTATTTTACTATCCAGTCAACGGTCAGTGGCCGTGCTCTAGGATCCATGGAGACCTTGCTATCCACTCCAAAGAAATCGAAACTATTTGGAGAATGAGCGTGTTTTTATGTCTGTATTTGGCCTTTGATTAATATATATTAGACACACGTTGGTAAAGGGGGCATTCAGCCAGCACTCCTCACCCATTGTTTTATTGTGTAATTCACATTTTTCTACCAATTTACATTTTTCTACCAATTTACATTTTTCTACCACTCACCCACTACAGCATAGGGATATAGGGCAGCCCTCGTCACCCATTGACCAATTTAGCTGTCAGTACCGGTATTAGACATCCACACACAAAGTAGTGTTTGCTTGTAGCTAGCGGATTTTTTTTAATGAAGGTTTGTCAGCTTTCACAGCAGTTACCTCCCTCTTGTTTTCCTCACAAGCTTGAAGGCAAGCTGCTTCCCCGCCCCCCCTGGCGTTTATGGCTTTTCTCGCTCGCTAATGAATTTTTTTCCCCTCCAACCCTTCCTTTGATGTCCGCGTGGCCTCTGCCTGTCGCCTGGAAATACACGTGCCCCACCCTCTTGCTGTTTGCTCTCACTACCCCCTCACCCCTCCTTTCTTCCCCTCCCTCCTCGTTAGCTTGTCTCTGTTTGAGGTGGTGTTTAAAATACTTCAGAGCAATCTCAAGAGCGTGGCAGTCTTTTTTTTATATATAATTCATCTTCACAACTTCGCGCGCGTGCACTCCCCCCACCCATCCGCTTTCCCAGTCTTCTTTCCAAGTGTCTTGTGTCTGAAGACATCAAATTGCTCGGCTGCTTGATTATACAGTGTCCTGTTTGCACGAAATCTTAACGTCTTCAAAGGGATGAAAGGCTACCTCAGTCCTGACAGACTTTGAACTTATGACCCCCACGTTTACACAGATGTCGCAGGCATTAGAAAGCAAGAATGTAATAGACTCCCATACATGGCATTAGAAAACGTGAATGCATATACACAAATGCAGAAATCTGCACAGTTGTAGAGACAAGGAACACCAACTGATTTCATTGCCATCTTTTTAATCATGATTATCTCTCCACTAGGGAATTTAACAGTAGTGCCCAAGACTAATAGTCAACAGAACCTGTTGTCAGATTTCAGTTATTTACAATAGTTTAAGCTATTGCTATTATAAATTACAAACATTTTTATTCTAGTATTAATTATTTTAAAAAAATTAAAAGCCATTTGTATTTGTTAGATGAATACATCTAAGTCACGTACATACAACACATGTTGCATTACAAATGCTATAGGTGTCACATTTGAAAAAGTTTAAAGTATTGGCATTGTAACTGACAAGGCTATTAATTTGGCTATTTTCAAGACCAACACATTAAAAAAAAATTGTCATTTACGAAACCAATAGCTCAAACTTTTCTAATGCGAGACCTATTGCAGTTCCAATGCTTGTTAAATCTGCAGGTATGTTCTAAAAGTTGTCATTTCCAATTTTGGAGTAATTTATTGAAAGTGGATGACGGGGGACATAGGTAGACAGGAGGTGAATGTGTAGAGATGATGTCAAAATTAGGAGCCATGAGAGTAAGAGGAGGTGAGGAAAGGTAGAGATGGGAGCTTGCAAGAGGGAAGGAGCAACATGAAGTTAATGAGCAGGATTGGGAAAGGAGCAAGAAAAGTTGGGAAGAGAAGGCCAAAACAAGAAAGATGGAGGCAAGAGGAAATAGCCTTTACTTTGCTTATGTGTGAGGAACGTCTATACTAGTCAGAAGGTAGTAGGAAGTTCATGGAGTGGTTAGAAGCACTCCGGGTTGAGTAAGTGCATTCTATTCCATAACAATTCAACTTTGTCGGCTCAAACTATTTTGAGAGTTTCATTATTAATTTCATTACCAATACTTTTCATATTCTGTTTTGTAGATCTGTGACAATATTCCAACACATTGCGATCTGAGCTATGATAAACCAACCAGCCTTATCAAGACATGTATATCTGCTTGTTATTGAGAAGTGAGAGGCTTCAGCTTTCATGTCCCCCACAGATTATGACATCTAATGCAAAATTAATTTGTATAGGGCTATGCAATGCTCTACGTGAAGTGTTTATGCCAACTCCTCCAATTTCAGGGATTCATACAGACTCGAAGATGGAATAGATTGAATTCCTATTTTTCAGAGGATTTCAAACTAAGGTCCAGGAGATTTTCAGGCTATACACAAAAGGTAAACATCCTTAAAATTAATATAACTAGAAATAAGTTGCACAGCAGCTGCGGCTGTAAGTCATTACCAAGCAACTCCCCAGTACCACCTCGGCTGGGGCCATTTAGTATCCTAATGCCACTCGTAGCTAGGGCCACTGGAATTATGTAGCAGAGGTGGGCCACAGTATGTGGGAGGGTTGACTAAATTATGCAGAAAGAAAAGGTAAATCATCTGGCGTAATGTGGCACAATTTTTGATAGGGTGGTATGGTCTCTTTATTTGCCAACTGTGTCCAATGGTGGACTCGGAGCGGAGGAGGTCCATGCGGGAAGTCGTGAGGGGGTGACACCATGAGTTACCCGCACCGGGTGGCACCAACCCTAGTGACGCCACTGGGTGTTTGCCCATTTTTCACTGTCCAGGTCGTTAAGGTTTGTTACGTTATCCTGGGTACCAACTAGCTTGCGTAGTTCCGTTTCTTTTGTTGACCCTTGTGTCTTGATGTATGGGTGAGGTTCCTTTCTTAAATGGAGGTTCCTTACGTGATCTTCCCATCCACCGACACCAATTCCGGGATCCTGTGACATTGCTTCACCGTTGTTTAGATTGTTAACGATACCCCAGAAGTCCTGAGAGTTTTGCTTTTTGCTTGAAAATAAAAGTTTTGCCCACACGGTTTCTTTGTATTTGGCTTTTGCGGTCCACACAATTTTACGGTCGTTTTTTCTCAAGCTCGTGATGATGTTATGGTTCAATTTGATTCCCTGTTTTTTGTTCCTCAGTTCCTTCCGTAACTCCCGGGCTATTTTACTCTTTTCTTGTTTTAAGTCACGGGTATACCAGGGTTCTCTCAGCACTTTTGTACCTTTTTGCGGAGCTGGGGAGGCGGAGTGCTAATGGGTCAAGGCCTCTACCAGGTATTCCCAAGTTTTTACATGGTCACCGTCGTCTTGTTGTCCATGTTTTGTCATAAAGTTACTTGCTGTTTCCTGGATGTCTTTCGTTTCTCCACCTCTCCATCTTATTTTTCGCAAGTTAAATTTTACAGGTTGCTGAGACAAGGAGGTTATCTTTTCAGACCAGGTTACTGCGATATTCATTCATATAATTTGGGGAACGTGATCACTTTCTGTACGCTGGACTATGTTATAGTCCTCAATGGCATCTGTTAGGCTATTACTTATTATTGTAAAGTCTATGGTTGACATGGCTTTGCCGCTCATGTAGGTTGGAGCTGGTGTTGAGAGCCCCTTTTTGGTCCTTTTTAAAATTGTTAGTCCCAGCGTGTCTAGTTTGTTCAATGAGGATGGTTTGTGCCCTTCTAGTGGATGTTTATTCAGATTGTGACTGAATATCCCATCGCTCAATAGGTTAGAATTAAAGTCCCCTGATATTATCAGTGGGCATTGCTTAATTGATTCCTGTAGGACTTTGATTAGTTTAAAGAGTGTTTTCATTTTTTCTTTTTTAGCTGAACGGTCAGGGTGGATGTAAACGGTTATTATGAGGATTTGCTACTGGGGCTTTCTGGTAACTTTTATTGCTTGAACCCAGTTCAGCCCCACATCCAGTTTCTCGGTTTGCCAGTTAAATTTTTGTGACACATACGTTGATAGCCCTCCACGTTGGTGCCCGTACGTAATTGGACAATCTCTCTGCTAGAATGTGGTGTTCAGAGAAGCCCGGGATTGCAGGGTGTGTCAAGTTCCAGGTCTCTTGTAGAAGAATGATGTTGTATTTTTGAAAGAAGGATTGAGTTTCACAACTGGGATATAAATAACAGATGGGGCCAAGACCGAAGCTGTAATACAGTAAATGATCCAGTTCATCCAGTTCAGCAAAATCCTTTTGCACAACCTCTTTTGTTGTCTAATCGTTATACTCCTTTATCCTTTTTGGACCAAAATGATTGACTCTCGCCCAAACAAAACAGCCATGATGGGCATTATGTACCTGTATTTAGTATACTTACCTGGAACATCGCAGGAATTAAGGCAAAAGTGGGAATCCTGGCATGGTCAGATTTTATCAGTAAGTTCGACATTATCGCATTACAAGAAACCTGGGACACACAAAATAGTTTTTCATTGGATGGGTATAGTCACTTCTGTATCCCAGCAGTGCTCAGTGTTGCAGGAAGAGCCAAGGGAGGACTGTTAAGTCTTTTTAAATTAGACATAAAAGGTCGCTTGGAGAAATGTGACTCGGGCTCTGATCACTGTTTAATTGTTGAACTTTCTTTAGCAGAACATCCTAACATTTTATTTATAAATTTTTATAATGCCAACACATCTGACAGTACTTTGCATAGTCTAGATAGATTGGATCAGTTTTTGTAAGCCTACAGTGAAAATGTAAATTCTTTTGAAATCATCTTTATGGGGGATTTTAATATCCACCCTTGTACATTAATGTGTGTTTGCGGTGAAGAAGAATCCCCCCCTAATTGCTCGCCAATCCATCTTGAACATAATAAACAGGGGGAATGTCTAGAATTTTCTTTAGCAAGATGGAACTTATATGAGTCTGGGTGTGGGGAGGGGGGGGTTAGGGTCCCTACCTTTAAGGGAACAGACAATGGCTCTATTATCGATTATATATTTATACCATTATGTTTACTAGGTAAAGTTTTAATGTATAAAACTGTGGTTTCTGTTTTTAGTGATCATAATCCTGTCACCATGGATCTAGCAAATACTGACCTAATACTGCGAAAAGATGGTCCTCGCGACAACAGTTTAGCACTTAAAATTAAAGACCAGGGTCGCAGATTGAAATGGGATAGCATAATTCCAGAATCCTTTGTACAAGAGGTAGTCTCCGACGCTGAAGATGAGGTTGGTGTGTGTTCATCTAGTGAGGCTCATAATAGGGAAGTGGTACTTGCCTTTGGTAGCATCTGCAGCAAGATTAATCAAAGACTGCTTGCTGGCCCAAAAATGCAGACACTGCCCATCAAAAGATGGTTTGATAACAGATGCTCAAAAGCACATTGTGCGCTGTTAAGTGCCTTGAAGGCTGTTCCAAAAGTTCCCGCCCTTATTACAATCTGTAGAGCCCGGTATAAAAAAGCCATAGCTGATAGGAAAAAAGAGATCAAAGATGAAGCTTGGTCCCAGCTATCAGACCCAGCGATATTGAAAAATAGTGGAGAATTTTGGAAAATTGTTAACCAACCTCTATTCACAGGAGAGGAGAATTCTCCACTAGAAACTAACATACCTGATGAAGGTTGGATAAAACATTTTAGCGACATTTTTTTCTGACCACAGTAGTGGAGGTCCCGGGGGTCCGGTTGGCCGTATAGCCAATGGAAATCAAGTGCACTTTGAGGTCGCAGAAGTCCTACAAGCAATAGATTGTACTCTGAAAAAAAAGGCGCCAGGACCTGATGGTGTTCCTGCTGACGCTTTTAAATGTTTCCCTAATTTTTGGTCTAGATTACTCTGTAGGGTCTTTAATGCCTTAAGCCATGATAATATACCAGAGTCATGGAAAACATCAATAATCATCCCTGTGTTTAAAAAGGGAAATAGGCAGGATCCTGCATGTTATAGACCGATCTCATTGATTGACTCATCAGTTAAAATTTTAGGAAGAGTCATATTAGCAAAACTAAATGAGTGGGCAACTGAGAAAAGTATTCTGACCAATGTTCAATATGGATTTAGACCCAAAAGAAGCACTCAGGACCAATGTCTCAATTTGCATATGCTGGTAGAGAAATACACCAAGGCCAAGGCGGGGTCCATGTACCTTGGTTTCATGGACCTCTCCTCTGCTTTTGATCTGGTCAACAGATCAAAGCTTTGGTCTATATTGCTAGAAATGGGTTTGGACAGGACAATAGTTGGCAGACTTGCACTTGGGCCTTACAGCTAAAATTAGAGTCACCACGGGTGGACGGTGTACGGAGGACTTTGCTTCAGAAAAGGGGGTCAGACAGGGGTGCATTATTGCACCCCTATTGTTCACATTATATGTGAATGCTCTAGAACCCGCCCTGAGGGGCGTGACCCTCGACATCCCGCGTGTTGGGGAGCAGGGGATCCCTGTTCTCCTTTACGCGGATGACGCGGTACTTCTTGCACGTACCGGGGTGGGGCTCCAACGTCTTTTGGACGCCTTTGAAACTTTTATGGGCTCACTAGACCTAAAAATAAATGCGAAGAAATCCCAAATTATTTTTATGGGCAGCGCAGCAAGGAAAAACTGTCATAAAAACTTTTTTTGCGGACGGGAGAAGCTTGCTCGAGTAGCTTCCTTCCCTTACCTAGGGATCACATTCGATGAAAAGGGTAACTGGGGACCTCAGCTAAAGAATAGAGTAATCTCGTTAGCAAGAACATCTTCAGCTCTCCAGGGGTTCTCTAAGAAACTGGGGGCCAGGCCAATCGCAGCCATAATGAAAATTTATAAGGCTAAATGTATTTCAGTTGCATCTTATGGCAGCTCAATTTGGGGTTACAGGGGTCTAGACTCCCTACAGATCATGGAAAATAAATTTTTCAGATCTGTTCTTGGTGTCCCACAGTCGACTCCGTCCTACACTGTACACTTGGAACTTGGGGAAGGCTACATCACAGACTTGATAAAAACAGCACCTCTTGTAGCTTGGCTGAGGATGTGGTTTAACAAAGAAATTCCCCTAAATCATATCATCATGGAAGATTGTCTGTGTTTGGATAAAGTTAATAACATTAAGTGGTTGACTTACATTAAGGAAAATTTCACCAAGTTGGGGAGGCCAGAGTTATACTCAGCAACAGAGTCCATAACACCCAAAGATATTGCATTAACAAAGTGTGCAATGAGAGAGCTTTTATCCCTGGAAAGAGAAGAGAGTGAGTTGAAAAAACCAAGCGTTAGGGTCAGTCTAATATTATCTATACCTGACGGCCCAGAAAGCTACCTGAACATGGTGACCCATCCTTACCACAGGTTTATTTTAACTCGGTTTCGTTTTAATTTGATACATTTTAATCTTGGTTTTTATCCTGTATGGAGTACCCCAGAAAAGGCGTTACCATCTTCCTGTGACCATTTCTCCGAACAAAATACTATGCACTTAGTGATGTTCTGTGGGCATTACGTAGAGGCGAGGAGGAAGTTTCTTGTGCCCATCCTAAAGGAGGCTGGATTTATTCAAGTTAAACCTGCTCTTATTTATTTACAGCTTTTGCAGACTCCTAGGATTATGTTCTATGTGGCTAGCTTCCTAGTGAGTGCCATTAGGAGCAGGAACATTAGGCTAAAAAATATAATAATCCCCCTTCAATAGCATAAACTGAGTATTATAAAAGGCACTTTGTGACTATAATAGGAATTGTAACAGGGACATATCTGGTTTTAGATATGTCTTATTCTGGGGCTCTTAGTACCTCGCATGTTGCACTATATGTATGACTTTTTGTATGATTTTTATCTTTTTTGTATGTATTTTAACTGTTTTTAAACCATGTATTTATTGTATATGTATTTTAAATAATCTGTACTCTGCCATTGTCTTTATATGATATTAAGTTATCGCAATGAAGTATTTTGACTGACTGACCATATTGATACAGGCTAGCGGGTGTAATAAACTTGATGGAGGTATTTAAAATGGATCAACCTATGCCGACCGTTGGAAGAGATAGTTTGGGTCTTGGTGCAGCAGTGTTGCCACTGCTTCTCGCTGATGGGCCTACCAAGGTTCCGCTGCCAGTCTAATGGTGTCTTCATCACCACTGGCCTAAGAACCTCCTGTGGATATGCATAAAACTTGGTTGTCAGCTTTAAATGTGATTCTGTCTGCAATAGAGATGTTAAGGCTAGCATCGACTGTGTTTCCATCATGTCCTCAACCAAAAGCCCCTCCAGAGGTTTGACCAGCCCTGTAACAATGACATTGTGTTAGCGGAGGGGTTGCTGATAGTTCCTCTTGCATATCTTCCCGCCTAGTCACCCTGCCGTCTGCAAAGAAATCACCAAAGGTGTTTATTCCTAAAGTTGTCAGAGCCCACCGAGCCTCTACCTCTTGGCCTAATAGGAACCATAAGCACCACCGGAGGGGAACATGCAGAGAATTTAGTAAAGCCCCTGCCTGTTTCTTGAGTAAACTCAGCCACGCTTGTGTCATCAAGACTGGGAGTGAGTCAAAGACCCTGTGATGCCGCAGTGACTCCCAGAATAGCATCTGCTGGAGCAGATAGGGATCCGCTGCATCCCTCTCAAGTTAGAGGTGGGGCAGTGAGGAAGGGCTGTGCACCCAGTAATGTGCAAAGGAACTCTGGGTGGTTCTATAATACATCTCAAAGTCTGGAGCCTTAAGGCCTACCATATAATAAGGTAAAGCCAGTACCGCTCTGTGGACACGCAGCTGTTTCACTGCCTATGCCGATGAAATCATAAGAGAACGCAATTTATCAAATATTGTCCTGGACAGCAATAGCGGGATGTTCTGAAATAAAAACAAGAATCTGGGAAATCCAACCATCTTCATGATGGCCACCCGGGCCATTAGAGATAACGGAAGTTTGGCCCAGTGCACCACATCCTCTGATAACTTCTGAATCGCCTTACCAGAATTATCCTGTAATACTACTGAGGGGTCTGTATTGATCTGAATCCACGGGTAGTGCACTGTCCATTGCAGTGGATAGTCCATAGGGACCAGCGTCCTAGCAGTAGTGAGTGGAAATATTATAGACTTATCCCAGTTGACCTTCTGACCGGATAAACCCCAAAATCGGACCACCTCTTTCAGTATCAGAGAGAGATTAACAGCCAGGTACAGAACATATATGAGCATATCATCCGCATATGCCAGATTGTAACCCGGGAATTGCAGTCCCCGCCTCCCATAACATTTGTGCAATGCACAGGCCAGGGTCTCGGCTACCAATGCATATATTAATAGGGACAAGGGACATTCCTGCCAGGTACCCCTGGTAATTTCTATGACAGAGGAGACGGCATCCCCAAATAACACTCTGGCCTGTGGGCGAGCAAATAAAACCCCAACTAGGTGCACAAACACCTCCCCGACCCCTATCCTGCATAGGACAGTGAACAGAAACCCCCTTTCAACAGAATAAAATACCTTTTCGGCATTCAAGAAAACTGTGGCTGCCTGCACCACCAGGTCCACCCTCTGGATAGTACCAAACAACATTCTGAGGCTGTATGTTATACTCTGGCCTGGCACAAAGCCTGCCTGCTCAGGGCATACCACTCCAGGCAAAATAGATGCCATTCTATTTGCAAGGATTCTGGAGTATATTTTAGTATCCACGTTCAATGAGGACAGCGATCTATACGTTGAACAGAGAGTACATTGTTTCCCAGGTTTCAATAGCATCACTATTATAGCTTCTCGCATTGTGGGGGGCACTTCTCCCGTTTGCACCATTTCCTCATATATCGGTATTGACGGGGGATCAACAATTTCTGAAAGGCTTTGTAAAAGGCGACCAACAGGATATCCGAGCCCAGTGCCTTTCCTGACTGCATGCCTTTTAGGGCATTCTTAATTTCAGTGGGGTTTAGAGGCAACATCAGATGTTCCCTGTGTGCTGTGGCAAACCAGGGCAACTCTATGTGGGTTAAGTAGTCTTCCACAACATCTCTATCAAGCGGGTGTCGAGTTTTATGTATGTCCTCGTAATAACTATAAAATCTCTCGACTATGTTGTCAATCCCCTGGACAACCTGCCCATCATCTCATAACAGGTCCAGGGTCACATCCGTGGCCCTTTTAGGTCTTATGATGCCCCCAGGACACCACCTGGATAATCGCTTTCACCATAAACTTATGCTGTGGCATATTTGCCCATATATTTAATTCCTGCATTGGCCATCACATGGAACTCCTACAGTTTGTCCTTGATATTTGCCAGGGTACTATGGTCATTTGTACCATGAAAATCTGTTCTCCAGGTCTCCTACTTCTTTTTCCACTCTGGCTAGTTGACCCCTAAGCGAGTGGAGGACCCCGGTGTGTTTAGAGATTGTCATATGATACCTTAAATGCCTCCAATACCATGGATAAATTAGCATTAGAGCCCACAGTGTGCGAGAAGAACTCTCCTATGGGCAAGTTCAGCCTGAGGGCTGAGTCCAACAATGAAAATGGCGGGAAGCGCCAAGTGAATACCTACCTGACTCGGGCCCGGCACTCCACCTCCAATAACACCTAGGCATGGTTGGAGTGAATCTTCGGGAGGGGCTCACAACACTGAATCCTTTCAACCAAACAACCAGCGATCAACCACAGATCTATGCGGGTATGTGTTTCATGCACAGACGAGTAATGTGTGTAACCTGTACCCACTGGAAAGGTGTGCCACCACGCATCTATTAGTCCCTCTCTGCTCATAATCTCCAAGACGGCCCGAGCTGTTGCCGAACTACACCTAGGGGGACCCTTAGATCGATCTATATCTGGATTTAAAATCCAATTGAAATCCCCACCCCAGATCTGCGGCAATCCAGTCCAAGGACTTAACCTCGCTTTGAGGGAGTAATAAGACTGTGGGTCGTCATGGTTAGTGTCATTTTTCCCAACTAGCAGGAAGGCAAGATCATCCTTATGACACCAGTTCAAAGCATATCTGACAAGAGTATCTGCATACAGCCCCTCAAATGTGATACCTGAACCCCGCCTCACCCTTGACTCACTTCCTGTTCACTTCCTGGTCCACTGGGAGCGGTTAGCGCTCTAGTGGATCCTCACAGCGCTATATAGGCAGAGCGCCTGGGGTGCTCGCTGTGGGAAGGAGACAGTGGCAGTGTCTCTAACCTGCTTGCCGGTTACCTCGACCAGGAGAACGTTCATGTAATGGGAACTATTTTAATTCGAATTGTAGCAACATTTTAAATTGAATTTACACTGTATTGTAATTGTGTGCTTTTAAAATTGGAGCGCATTACTTGCACCCACGCACTCACTAAAAGCAGCTCTGCTTCCAGCCCTCCTCGCTTGGGGAAACGCTAGGCTGCCGCCTCCCTCGCTTACAAGGGGGTGGTAGGCTCTTTGACTCACTTCCTGTTCACTTCCTGGTCCACTGGGAGCGGTTAGCGCTCTAGTGGATCCTCACAGCGCTATATAGCCCTCGCGCCTTACCGAGCGCGCAGCGATCGCGCGCAGCCCTGCCGAAGACCCGCCAAAGAGCTGCCCGTCTGCGCCCGTCCGCGACAGGACGGGGCATAGGGGCCAGGGACACTGCACCTTCCATCTTGCCACGTTTAGGTATGTGCTCACATCGTATTACCTATACCGCCCACGCCCTACTAGACTTAAAACCACAGATAGCATGTGGTTCTAAAATACCATGGCACACCGTAGAAGGAGCATTCTCATGTTTCCAATGTCATCACCGACTACTCGGTAACAATGCCCCGTCCAACGCAGGAGCCCCTGTTACTGGGCTGAAGGCTTTCCTCCTAAATGTACGGTCCCTGCCTAAACACCAGCATGAGGTATGGGACCTGGTAAACTCTATCCAACCAGACATATGTTTCCTTACTGAAACTTGGATGAAGCCCCATACCATCACAGCTGTAACAATGGGGATTCCTACTGGATACAAACTGAAACATCTAGATAGAGAAGGGAAGACAGGTGGTGGCCTAGCAATCATACACAAGGATGATTTAAAGGTCACCATATTCTCACAATATCAAAATCTGCAATTAGAAATCATGTTTTTTAAAATTGCCCTTACTAGCCACACTTTCTGGAAAGGAGCCCTTGTTTACCGCCCACCAGGACCAAACCCTGATTTTTCTCTCCTTCTTCAAGAATTGTTAGTTCCCCAACTTAAATCCAATGAAGACTTCATTCTTCTAGGGGATTTCAACATTCATGTAGACTTACCAACTTTACCTGAATCTTATACCCTAATCACTGACTTGCTAAACGTGGGTCTAGAGATAAAAAATACTGGACCCACGCATAATGGGGGCCACACGCTAGACCTTGTTCTCTCCAATTGTCCCAAGGTCATCTGTCTTCCAGCCAGAGAGATCTTATGGACTGACCACTTTCTTCTAGAATTTACACTCTCAACTCCCAAAAGACCGATAAATAAAGGACCCTCCCTCCCTTCCTGGCGCCGTCAATGGCACAAAATTTCCCTAAGCAATCTACAGGAAACATGGGTACAACCCACCATATCAGCAGAAGATACAGTAGATGTAGCATTGGCTAAACTTACAGGCTCAATCAAACAAGCCATTGACACTTTGGCCCCCTTAAAACTATACAAAGAGTATCCTGCCTCCAAACAAGAAAGCTGGTACACTAAGGAGTTAAGGGAGGAAAAACAAAAATGTAGGCAAGCCGAAAAAAAATGGAGGAAATATAAGACCAAGGAAACAAGAGCGGTCTTTCATCATGCTCAATCTAAGTACTATAAAAACATTAGACAGGCCAGGAAAAATCGTCTTCAGCAACAACTAGAAGAAGCCATTAACTGTCCCAAGGAGCTTTTCAAAATCCTCCAAAACTTTGTTAATCCTGCTGCATGTGAAAGCTCAGAGGAGTTCTCACAGACCTTATGTGACGAGATATCGTCCTTTTTTGAGAGTAAAATTGATACTATATACGAGAAAATAGTGGCTGCCAATAACAGTACGAATGGCGCCAGCAGGATTACACCTCTAAACCTGCCCAAAGACAAAGACAGTGGAAGTCCCATATCACACCTCCCCCTTATTGAAAGTGCAGATCTCCCCCACCTCATCACCCACATCAAATCAGGGTCTCCAAACGACCTTCTTCCTGCTAAGATGGTTCCTCCCCTGCTCCCTCTCCTGGGCCCCTTCATACAGAATGTCATCAACACATCTCTTATGAAAGGACAAGTCCCAGCAGATTGGAAGAGGGCGGTAGTAAACCCAATACATAAGAAAGCTGCTTCCCCATGGACCGACCTTTCCAACCTGCGTCCCATTTCACTCTTACCATACATCAGTAAGATAGCTGAGAAGCATGTGAACACCTATCTGTCACAACATCTAGAAGCGACGGAGGGCCTGGACTATTCTCAATCTGGGTTCAGGCCAAACCACAGCACCGAATCTGCCCTCCAAACAGTGACCAATAACATCAGAATGGCACTGGATGGGGGCAATTCCATGATTCTGGTGCTGTTGGATCTCTCCGCCGCTTTCGATACGGTGTCTCACAAAGTGCTTCTTGAGCGACTAAAAGACGCAGGTTTGGAGGGCACGGCATTGGCATGGATGGAAAGCTTCCTGTCAGGACGCTCTCAAGAGGTCAGGCTGGGCTCCCACAAATCCATCCACAGGGAGCTCAATAAGGGAGTGCCACAGGGCTCCTGTTTAAGCCCTACACTTTTCAACGTGTATGTGGCTCCCCTAGCCAACCTAGCAAGATCATTTGGGTTTACACCAGTGTCGTACGCTGACGACACCCAACTCCTCTTCCCCTTTAAAGATCTGACACCTGCGATAAAAAAATCTTTCGCAGAGGGAATGAGAGCAATATCTGCTTGGATGTCAGCAAACTGTCTCCAATGCAATATAGGAAAAACGGAGGTCATGCTGTTTGGACAAGCAATAACACATTGGACACCGGACTGGTGGCCCCTGGAATTAGGCCCCGTTCCTAGCCCCAAAAACACAGTGAGAAACCTAGGAGTGTTAATAGACCAAACACTTACTTACAAGGACCACGTAAACCAGGTGGCAAGCACCTGTTTCCGAGCCATTGGTATGCTAAGGAGAGTGTTTCCCTACCTGCCAGACTGCCATAGAAAAACACTAGTGCAAGCATTAATCATCAGCAGAGTGGATTACTGCAACGGCCTTCTTTTGGGAGCAAATGAAGGGCAGCTCAAAAAACTGCAAGTGATCCAAAACACGGCAGCAAGGATAGTCCTCAACGCCCCCCCCAGGACTCCCTCCCTTCCCCTGCTGACCAAACTCCATTGGTTACCAGTGAGGAAACGAGTGCATTTTAAGACCCTATGCACAATTCACAAAAGTGTGATAGGTAAAGGCCCCAAATATCTGGCCAACATCTTCCTGCCTTATGCTCCTGGGCGAACCCTGCGCTCTGTGAACCAACAGCTTCTGCAGGTGCCCAGAATAAAAAAGGCCAGACAAGGAGGGCGAGCCCTGGCCCATCTTGGACCAAGGCTTTGGAACTCTCTGCCTCTTGAGATAAGAACACTGACCAACCATCTGACCTTTCGTAAGGTCTTGAAAACACATCTGTTCCCCATTAACTAATCTCTCTCTCTAAATGCATCATTCACCTCTTCTCTTAACATCTGAGGATATACTCACTGGCAAAGCGCGGAGATACCCCTTCGGGGGTCTATTCATGCGCTATAGAAGAATATAAAATAAAATAAATAAAATAATAGTAGAACCCCCCCTGGCGTGTGAGGTGAAATTGGTTGTGTAACAGTGGCCTTGCATTCTGCTCCGGGTTAACAAATTGTTGTCTGGGCAGAAGTGGGCTTCCTACAAAATGGCCACATCCACACCATGCCTCTTAAGATATGTGACCACTTTACACACCTTCCTATTGTCATTAAGGCCCCTAACATTCCAAGTAAGGAACCATATCAAACTACTGGCTCTCTATCCTGCTACGTTTTGCTCTGCGTCCACCACCATTGTCTATTGAGCGCACTGTATTGAGCATACCTGGTCATATCAGCCATGCATTTTCCCCGAAACAAACTTCCCCTTATGATACCCGACCAAGAACCACCCACGCTATGCGATCCCCCAACAATCATAGGTTCGATTTTCCCCTCTTGCCCTGCCCTAACCCCCCCACTGAAAACAACAACCAAACAACTGATGTTCATGCTGCTCAGCTGCACTTTACAAGTAACAGAACAAATCAAATGTGCACAGGTACTTCTAGAGGGTCAATCATGATTATTTGAGACACAATGTAACATGATGTACCTTGAAATTATAAATCTCTACGCCAGATGATACCCACATTATACCAAACTTGTTAGGATTGCGATACTCCCCTCTCCCATCAACAACTCACATAATTACTATCCCAAGAGTTTTAACTGCTCCTCCGAGTCTAGTGTGCTGTCCTCTCCGTCATGGGCCCCTCTCGGGGAGCTACACCACGCCGCGGCCTATTCCTTTTTCTTGATGAATTGTGGAACTAGTTTAGGATCAGTGAAATAAAGAGTCTTGCCCTCCGACCTGATCTGTCACTTTGTGGTATAGAGCATGCTGCAGTCCATATTGAGATCTCTGAGCCTTTTTTTGCAGGTGAAAACAACTGCCTGCCTTCCTGTACCTACTGAGTGAAGTCCGGACACAATGATAGTTCGGATCCTTCATACCTGAGCATGCCCAGCTCTCTAGCTTTCCTTAAGGCTGTGTCTCTGTCTCTATAATTGAGTAACCTTGCAATTATAGGCCTTGGGTTAGCACCTGAAATCTGTTTAGGGGCCAAAGATCATGCGCTAGCTCTACGACAAACAAGGCAGAGAAAGTGTCTCTCCCGAATAATTCTGTAAGTATCCGCTCTACGTATTGTTCCATATTGGAGATGTTCATTGACTATGCAATGCCTCTGATCCTTATGATATTTCATCAAGACCAGGCATCTAAATCCTCTGCTTTGGCTTGGATCCCTAAAAGGAGCTTGTCCATTTTTTTACTCAAAGCCGCTTCAGCCTGCAGTGAGTTTTCCGCCTCCAAGACTCTTCTCTCCACCATGTCCAATCTTTCTGCGTGCATATCAAAGCATTCAGACATCTGATCCATATGGAACGTGAGGGCATCAATATTACCATCTATTTTTGTGAGGCTTCTCTGCATGGAGGCCAGGATATTCTTGAAATCCGCCTCAGCGAGGGGTTCCGCTTCCTCTGAAGGTGCATCATTATCATCAGTGTCGCCTGTCCTGGGGGCCCTGTGCTGTTCAATGTTCAGTTTGGATTGGGTCTGTTTTTCCTATCATGAGGGTTCCATGTTCACCCAGTGAGTGCGGCACCCCAGAGGATACCAGGAGTACGCTGCGTCAGTACACCGGCTGTCCCAGGCTGGTGCAGGACCAGCCTGATCCACTCAATGCTCTATCTGTGTGGCACACCACCCCCAGGGATTCTGCTGACCCCGCGCCCCACCTAAGTGAGAGCCACAGGTTGAGGCACCTCAACCGCCTAGCGTAGGGACCTAGTCAGCACGACGGAGCCAGGGCACTACAGTCTGATCAGGAATATCTCACTGCTATATATAATCAACAAGAGAGGGAGGGTTTGGGAGGTTACTCTTCAACCCCTATTCAATATGATACAACAACAAAAGAGTACCTACTAATAAAGACTATAAATATACAAGTGACATAGTCCCTACTTACTAGAAACCAAACTTTGAAAATTTATGTGTTAAGAAATAAGGTCAACAGACTGAAAAAGAAAAAATAATTTCTTAAAAGAACCCTCACTCACCCTAGTGGTGACATGCTTCATCATGGGGTTCCCACAGGAGGGACTGCAGGAGCCTAACGTCTAGGTTGTCGGCGGCGAGTCGTTGTGCCTGCAACGGAGCACAGCGTGAAGACACTGCCGCTCTGTAAGTCCATGTGGCTTGCTCAAACCACGAGCGATATATTCTCCAGGCAAATTCCAGGAGTACATGTTGCGGGTAAAACCGAAAGTCACATAGGGAAAGTAATAATAATTTTTTCCTTGGTTTTTTCACATTTGTCCTCACGGAGTAGACACGCCTTAGCGTGCGTGGACCCCCGGGTGCTTTTTAATATTTTTTTCACTAGTCCTGAAGAAAGCTGAGCTTAATAAGCATTAAACAGCAGAAACATGTTGACCACCCACTTTAGGACACTATGGTTCTAATCGTAAACCATCATGTGTCCTCACTGTTTTTAATGTGAGCAATTGGTCCACTAATAAAGTTGGTCTGGGTCCAGTTGTGATCTTTTAGTATTCACTCACATCACTATTCACTTTTCTTTGAGACACTTCTTTCAAGACAACCTGCTCCGCTGCAATTGCAGGCGTCGTAGCACACAGGGGGGGCACTCGGTCCCTCCTGTGGGAACCCCATGATGAAGCATGTCACCACTAGGGTGAGTGAGGGTTCTTTTAAGAAATGATTTTTTCTTTTTTAGTCTGTTGACCTTATTTCTTAACACATACATTTTCAAAGTTTAGTTTCTAGTAAGTAGGGACTATGGGCCACATGTATCAAGCATGTTCGCATTCGCAAAGGTCGAAATTCGCCGAATTTCTGGGTTTGCGAATGCGAAAATGCTCATCGGCATGTATGAATGCAAAACGCATCGAAAATAAGGAATCGCAAAAAATGCGATTCCCTCGTGTGCGAGAAGTCCCAATCTGCGAATAAATAGCGATATTGCACAATAGCGAATTCCAATTGTGCGAAAATCGCTAACGCATATTCGCTAAATTAGGAACTCGCAGAAAATTCGCAGGTCAGCATTTTTCGCTAAAAATAAATCGCAATGCGATGTATGAAAAATTTGCAAATAGCGATTTTTTGAAATTCGCAAAATACAGATTCGCAATTACCACCAAGTAGGAGCAGGTGGTAACCAGGTGCAAACTATTTAAGCTGCCTCTGAATTAAAAAAACTGTTTGCCACAATGGCGGGGCTTTACATCATTGCAAGGAGGATGCGTTTGAGAGCTGCTGCACAGAGGAGGCTACGGCAGGAGAGGATATTCCGTTTGCGCGTGACCATCTCCCAGCGCCTTGAGGAGGAGCTCTACACACATTACAGGCTTGAGGAAGACAGCATAAATGATTTAATAGCAGAACTCAGACCCTACCTTGAACACCCTACACACAGGACAAATGCCATCTCCACAGAAATACAGGTCCTGTGTTCATTACACTTGTTGGCATCTGGAAGTTTTCAGGGGGTGATTGCCTCTGCAGGAGGGGTGTCACAAAGTGCCCTATCGTGATTCTTTCATGCCTTCCTAGATGCCATGGTTCAGAGGATGGCACATCACATTTACTTCCCCAGCACACCACAGGCAATAGCACAGACAAAGCAGGACTTCTATCAGATCTCACATTTCCCACACGTGATAGGATGCATAGATGGGACACATGTCGCTATATCCCCCCCCTCAGGCAATGAACACATCTTCAGAAACCGTAAATGCTACCACTCACTGAACATTCAGGTGGTGTGTGATGCACAACACATCATCACAGACATCGTAGCTAAGTACCCTGGCAGCACACATGATGCATTCATCTTCCGACACAGTGGGATATATCGTAGACTCTCAAGAGGGGAGTTTGGCGAGGGATACCTACTCGGTAAATACCTTCAGACATAGGGGCCATTAATACCAACTACCATGTGCATGTCACAGGCTAACATATATTTATCTAATCCACAGGTGACAGTGCTTATGCAGTACGGGATTTCATCCTGACTCCCTACCTCAATCCCAACAATGCAAGTGAACGCAGGTACAACAGGGCACACATTGCTACCAGAGGCACCATCGAACGGACATTTGGGATCCTGAAAAGCAGATTCCGGTGCCTCCACAAAAGTGGAGGTGCACTCCAATACAGCCCCAACACGTGCTGTAAAATAGTGGTGGCTTGTGCCATGCTCCATAATATTGCCACGAGAAAAGGGACACCAGTGGAGCTGAGTGACTCAGGATCCTCTGATGTGGAGGGGCCTGGACCTGGACGGATGGTAGCTGGTAGAGCTGTTGCAGCGGCAGGGCGCCAGAGGCGTGATGAGATTACGCGCAATTATTTCTAGGTAAGAAAAAACTACACAATGCCAAGTCATGTAAGTGTGAATGTTGATTTTAATCCTTAATAGCAGGATATGTATGAACTCAAAAGGTACAATATTCAAACAAGATATATTTAGCACTTGTTACATTCACAGTGCTCTAAACAGTAAAGGTGTGCCTCACAAGTTGGATGCTGCACAGGCTAATGTTTGGTGGAAGGTGTAGCCCTATTGGTTCTCCCACTACGGCGTCTCTCTAAGGATGGTGGTGGGGTGTTGCTGCTCCTAACTGACTGATTGTCCTCTTCGCTTGGAGTCAGTACTCCCGACCCAGTTGTGTGTAATTGACGCAACTCGTCCACAGCAGTGGTCACTTGTGTGAGCGCATTAGCTATGTCCTGTGCAGCATGGCTGAATTGGCGCTGCATCTCAATGCTGCGCCTGGCCTGGATGCTACATGTGGCTGGCAGGCGGTTGATGGCCCGGGTGTACCTGTCTTGGCGTTGCCAACCTCTGCACCTAGCACTTCTCTCAGAACGTATTTCTTCACATACGGCCTGTAGGCCATCCTTCATGTCATTCCTTAGTGCACGTAAGCCCTCCCTCATCTCCCTTTGTAAGAGTTTTATGTTTTTCACCTGCAGGCGCTGCACCTGCAACATGTTGAGTTCCAGTCCTGCATACACTGATTCTTCGCCTCGCTCATCAAAGAGGTTGGCCGTGCGTCGTCTGCGCCTGGCTGCACTCCTTGGGACATGCTGTTGTGCTGATGGTCCCTGTCGCTCTGGCTGTGTGTCCACATTTGGTGCAATTTCCCCACTTTCTTCTTCGTCATCCTGAATTGGCGCTAGAGGTCTGACTATGGGTTGCCTTCTACGTCTGTGACTGGTCACAGGGCTGTCCTCCCCTTCTGTGTCGACATCTTGGCCTGCTTGTCCTGACTCAGTGACTGTCACACTGGCTGAGGGCTGTGTCGAAGATGGTGCTGTGAACAGAACAGCACACATTAATCAACTTCACTGACTTGCACTGTATTAATAAAATGTTCACACCTCTAACAAGTACATTGGTGTATTCTTTAACTCTCAAGCCTGGCAGAATACATGTTTGACAATTTTTCCTGCAAATTTTTAACTTTGATTTACATGTGACTACATCTCCCATGATGCATTGCTGGGTCTGCCTGTGTGCCTGCACTGGACTAACTATCTTGTATCTTGACCCTGGGTCACTGCTGGGGGGTGTTGGGGGGTGTTAAGGGTGTGAGGGCATGGTTCTTACCTTTTGCAGATGCTGGCTGGTCAGAGCTGTCCACATCAGCCACTCCTCCCACACTCTCTGGTAGCAGGGTCCCCTCCACCAGTTCCTCCAGGGGTGTTGAATCTGAAACAGATGATGTCCCACCACCTGTTAGCCTGGACTGCTCAAGCCTGGCAGCTAGTTTCTCATTGGAGCGCAGCCGCAGGTCGTACCATCGCTTTCGGAGGTCCTCAACACTCCCGGGTGTGACACCCACAGCATTCACCTTGTGCTGTATGTCTTCCCAGATCCTCCTTTTGCGACTCTCTGGCACCTCCCTGGATTTCTTTCCAAACAGTAATTCATTGTTTGTCACCATTTCATGGATCAGGGCCTCCAATTCAGCCTCAGAAAATTTTTGTTTTCTTTTCCTGCTTTCACTCTCTTGCTGCTGGGAATCCTGCATGGGCGTGGCTCCACTCTCAGCCATGGTTCTCCAGGTGACTGCACTGTTCCAAACACACCTTCACTCTGCCTCTGAATCAGGAAGTCAGGTGCAGCATGGGTAGTCAATCACTTCCTGGTTGTGATGTCATCATGCTGCACCAGAGTTCCTGATTGGAACATTCTAGAAATTCGCTAAATTGCGATTTTTCGTCCGTTTTTGAGAATTTTCGCGAAAATTGCGAATTTGTGATGCGAATTCGCATATTATGCGATTCCTACATGTTAAGGAATCGCATATGGGGTAATCGCTAATAAATAGCGATTTTTAAGGAATCGCTATTTATTAGCGATTTCTTTCATACATATCGATTTGCGATTCTGAATGTGCGATTCGGTAAAATTCGCAGATTCAGAATCGCAAACCTGTTCTTTCATACATATCGCCCTATGTCACTTGTATATTTATAGTCTTTATTAGTAGGTACTCTTTTGTTGTTGTATCATATCTCACTGCTAAGCAGTCCACAGGCTGCGGCAGGCCACCCACGCACGCTACAGCAGACCTCAGCAACCAGTGGGGGGTCCCCCTGGCATCAGATGCTCCACAGGTTTCAACAGTCGTATGGTGCACCCCCGGTCACTCACCGCCGCACCCTTCCAGCAACCGATGTCGGAGCTGTCAGCCTTCGGCCTCTTCCACAGCTCCGAGCCACTCAACTCTTGAGCACCACCACGGTGGAAGCCACTGTAAAGAAACTTGAAAAGATAACAACAAATGGACTGCCATCTAAGATAAAAGCAGTAAGTGGGCTCTCAATACAGGGAAATGAGCTACAGCAGTACCCTGAGCCAGAGAACGAAAAACACCAAGACAATAAACTGGCAGTGTTCTAGTCCCTACAGGAAAATATGAGCACTCCACATTCTACCACACAGGTGGGCCGCGGATTCCACCCTTATTAATTGAATTGTCTTTGGATCCCTTCTCATGGTCCATGACCTTGAAAGTGTGAAGATCAAGTGATAGTTAAGAAGTCTACCTTTGAGGAAAGTCAACTAGACAAAGGCACTGTACACCCAAGGGGCCATGATGCTCCTTATCACACTGGTGTTGATCCTATGACCCCCTTTTCCACTCTCCATCTTCCATGTCTTCCAGTCCCACAAACATATCAAATGATAGATAATAATCTTTATTCGGCAAATTTGATCACCATAAAAGAATACATATACATAATACTTTATACTTTGTCAATTCTCCCGCTAAAAACTATAAAATGCTACAGCATATAAAAAAAAGAGTCCTGGGTTTAAGGAATGCACCACAGTCACTAGCTTACTACAACGGTTACAACATCAGACTGTTAGTTCCCTAGAATGCAATTTCAGTAACCGGGAGCGCGTCACCCACACACTACCCAGAAATTTTGCCACCCCGCATATCATGAAGGTGGATGATGAATCTGAAGAAAGTACACGTAGTGCCTGACTGTGACACCTCAACCCCAACTCCATGCACACAGGTTTCAGCCAGATTTTCCGGGCCACTTTGTAGGCAGGGCAGGCAAAGAATAGGTGGGCCACAGTCTCCTTGGGTGCTGCACAGCCTGGACACGAACGCAGTGGGGCACCAGAGTTGGACCACCTCGCCGTAAAGTCATACACCGGGAGCGTCCCATACCTCAGTTTTAGATATAACGCTCTATCTAGAGGTTTGGTTATCAGGTCGAGGAAGGGTTCCAGTTTTTTCACCCATTTAATTTGCAAAAATCGCTCCGTGAGTGAACCTCCATCCAAACCACTCAGTGCCTTGCTCTGTACCCAATCCCAATATAGTTTTTTAATCACTTCCTTGGGCGGCGGCGTTTGAGACTCCCAAGCATCACTTAGTCCTAATTTGAGAACCAGGTTTCTCACATTATTCAGCCATCCTATTTTGTTTCCAGTGTCAAGCAGAAGAAGATCATCCAACCCTTCAGCATATTTAGCAAGCTCCTCAGTCCTTCTTAAACGGGTCCAGAAGAGCAATGGGCGTAGTCTCACCAAATCCTTAAGGGCTCTTCTGCCCAAATCTAGTCTCAGGGGGATCAGTGGTGTGGAAGCGGGGAGAGCCACCACCTTCCTCAGAAAACTATTTTCTGCTGTGGAAAGATCTGACACATTTTCGAACCCCCAGAGCTCGGAGCCATATAATGCCGCCGGGAGAATCTGACCCTCATAAATCGCCATGGCCGGGGAAACAGGTTTACTACGTGACTCGCGGAGCTCCCTCAGAGTCACCCCAGATACTCTTTGGTGACTGAGTAACATTTTGGCCAGATGGTCCTTCCAAGTAATTCGACTGTTAATGCGAACTCCAAGATAGTCAAATGAATCGACCATCTCCAGGGGGGCCCCGTTGAGCAGAAAGTTATTTTTAAATCTTTTGGAGGGGGAAAATGCCATCAGTTTCGTTTTCGAGGTGTTGATAATTAAGCCTCTATTAGTACAGAAGGAGCTAAATCGGTCCAAGAGTTTTTGCAGACCCACTGGGGATTTGGAGATCAATAGGGTGTCATCGGCGAAGAGTAGAGTGGGGATTCTCTCCCCCGCCAGGGATGGGGCATCCGACTCTTCCCCTTTCAGATGGTCCACCACTCCATTCACAAATAGGGAGAAATGAGAATTGTGCAACATGTTCAAAAAAGGCCATTGAATGACCCTCAAGAAAATTCCAGGACCAGACAAATAAGAGATGGCAAAGCAGCACTGGGTCAGGGGAATAAGAGTGATCAGCTACCTATCACCTGAAATGCTCCTCACATCCCATTCTATGTATCCTTCTGGGCCCTCCTACCCACCCACCGCTCCATGAGCACCAGAAAACTAGCCTGACAGTGTGGCAAAACAAGGAGGAACTGGGGAAAGCGTCTTATCTGGATTGAGAAACAATCACCTAAGTGGTCATGACCTACTGGTTTTACATGCCCCATAGCGATCAAGTTCCCAAGAGTCATGTGTGAGTAACTCATCCAGGCCTTTCCTTACATTCTTTGAAATAAAATCCTGATTTTTACACTGGGATAAACAGGACAAGTGCCAGAATACAAAAAAACAGGATTGCATGAGTTACCCACAATGATAGACTCCACGGACGTCTATCAGAAAATTAAGAAAACTTCTCCACCTTTACAATCCTTGCTCTCCTCCCCAAAACAAATCAACTGTGAAGTGCAAGAACTGCTCACCTGCCTCCTGCTCCTTCAACAAAGGCTGAAGTGCTTTAAACTACTTCCTCTAGTACTTTCATCATAATAACAATGTACGTTGAAAGCAGCTGAAGCTCTATTCTTGGGTGATTATATTTCATATAATATAAAGATAGTATCACTTAGGCAGATCCACTATGTTTTTAGTACAGGAGAGCTGCTTCCTGAGTCTACGGCGAAGTGCTCTACTTGATTGTGCTATTTTACTCACCAAAAGAGTGAAATGCTCTACAAGATGGGTGGGCGCCAGAGTGAGCATCACTCTTGTCCCCTGCGATCTTCTATAACCGAATGTTCACAGAATGCTTGAGTGCCTGCCAATGTTTTAGGAATGCTTGAGTGCCTGGCAAAGTTTTAGGAATGCTTGAGTGCCCAGCAATGTTTTGGGAATACTTGACTGCCTGGCAATGTTTTAGGAAGGGTTGAGTGCACAGCAATGTTTTATGGTGGGGTCCAAAGATCTTCTGCAAACTGTTGTCTGATTAAGGCCCATGTACCTTGTTATGTTATGTTATATGTACTTGTAGAGCGCACGGCTGCCCTAGCAAAGGGGCATCCCGGCGCTAAAGGCAGAAAACTGCACAGCTAGTAGCAAGGAGACAGCCTACAGCGGAGGAAAGAGGAAGGTTTTGACAACTCTACGGAATGTAAAATAGGTCTTTAGGCTGCGAATGCAAATAGGGATCGTATTCCAAAGTTTCGAAGCCAAAGCCAGGGCTGGATTGGCCGTAGCGGGCTGATTTTGTTACAGCGCAGTTTTTGCAGCGTAGCTGCAAAATTGGCCCTGCAACAAAATAGGCCGAAAACCGTCGCTGGCAAAGAGCTCGCAGCAGCCAGCACCCACAACCAACTCCCCCCCTTCCCGGGAGGGAAGGGGGTGGCCGAGCACTTTACCAGGGCTGGTTTTGGTTCCCAGTCTGGCCCTGACCAAAACACAGAAGGAGCGCCCTCCAGCACGGACTCTCTTCCATGCATCACTGTTGCGCTTACTTTTCTTCTGCGACCCAAAGTCTGTACAAGCCTGGGGGAAAGTCCTCCGCCGTTGCTGCTGAAGAAACTTTGAGTAGCCGATACGTCGAGAGGGTCCATGACCCTCCCCGCCACCGCTCACCCTCCTGGCTCTCACTGACCTGCAAGTGCCTTCTCACTGCAGACGCCATTCCTCTTATGTAGTCAATTGATTTTAGAATGTTTGATTTCTCCTTCATCCATCTGTGCTGAGCTGTGCGCTTCTGACCCGAGGCTGCAAATACTGCAACAACAAAGGCAGAATCAGGATCAAACCATGCTGGTGAGAATGTTTCAACCCAGACGCTCTGCTTGGTTACAGTGACATTTGTAACTTTGCAACTTTATCCCTGCTACAGTGTGTCCCTGGAGTGCACAGAACAGCTACTGAGTAATAAAATACACATCGAAGGAATAAGGATTGTTCTATAGAACATTGAAGTACCTGAACAAAACATCTTAATAGCAATAGCAATCATATCTTTTAGTTAAAAGATTAACACTGCTTGGCTATTGTATTCACGCTGAAAGATCTGCTGCCTGAACAAGACGTTTTACCACACACCACCCTCCATTAATAAGCATTGAGTGCTCAACTTCACTACCCCCTGAAAGGTAGATAGGGTGTACTTGGCAAATTCAGGCAGCTCACAAAATAAGCTAGTTCTTGTGTTCCTAACGACTGTGGCAATACTTCTGATAAGGGTTGTCTAGCTACCTTTGAGTCAAGCAGACCCCTGAGAACAAGCCTCACAAGTAGTAAAACAACGATATAATGCTAAATGTAAGACATCAACACTAATAGTGTGTTAACCCTTTCGCTGCCAGTCCTCCCTCCCCCCCCCCGTGCCGAGGCTTTTGGCTATTTGGAGTAGTTCGCACTGAGGCCCCCATTACTTTTTATCCACATAAGGTATTCATGCCAAATTTGCGTTCTTTTTTCCCAACATTCTGGGGATTCTAAAGGTAACAAGGGTTTGTGGATTCCCTTGGAGGGTACCAAGAAATGAACCAAAACACTTTATAAATCTAGGACAGCATCAAACTCCATGGGTGTTGCATGGGAACACCCCCTGCAATGCCCATGGAATGCCTCCTTGACACAGAGTAAGGCATGCTGCACTTTGCACTTTCTTGTCTTACTTCATATCTATGAGGCCATGTAAAGCCACACAGGTTGGCCTTGAGCACCTCATAGATATTATTAAGAGGCCTGCACCGTAAGAGTGTCTAGAAAAGTGACACTCAGGTGGAGCAAGCCTCTTGTAAATAACCTCTCAATTTTACTGCCTCACTGTGACTCACTCATTCTCACTCTGTCTCACTAATTTGTGCAGTCTCATTCATTCTACTCTGACACAGTATCACTCAGTTACACTCACTGCCATTCTCCCTTACTCACACACATCCATTCTACCACATACTCGTCCTTACTGTCACTCACTCTGACTTACTCCTTCAATGAATCCCACTTTAACTCACACACAGTCACACAGACATGCTCACAGTGTTGGAATGGTGCGGAAACCTTCATGCACCTATGTCAGCAACCAAACAATGTCACTAGCTGCTTCGGTTTGTTGCTGGACCCGAAGCGGGTCTGCTTTTTAATTTTATTGTACCAAGGGTACATAATCATTCACTCTAGAGACAATAAAAATGGACCACAAAACAAGGAGGGTGTAGTGTAGCTGTGGAGCCCATAAAGGATAGCCGCCACTGGCCCCTGGACACCCATCCATCAAACCAATCAATCCACTCAATCATCCATCCTTTCACTTATCCATCCCCTTTCATCCATTCATTCATCCATCTTTTCAATCATCCATCCATGGTTTCGCTTATCCATCCACCCTTTCACTCCATCTATCCATCCTTTCACTCCATCCATTCATCATCCTCCCGTTGACTCATCCATCTATCCACCCTTTTACTCTGCCATCGATCCTTACACCCATCTATCCACCCTTTGTAACAATCCATCTAACTCCCAACTCCTTAAACACCTCCCACCCTGACACTGCACTATGCATGGTACAGGCTGCTAAGAACTTCACCGCCTGGATCCCCGACTGCGCTGATATCCATCAAATAGTTTTAAGAAAAGTGGGAAACCCAATATACCCTTGTAGGCTTGGGCAATAAAGATTCACAAAATAAAAGTTTGCCTACAAGGGATTTTGTTCATCTGTTGTTTTTGGAGATCCTGTCTCAAAAAATACTTGTGAAGGTTACACCCTAATAAGTGGTGAACAATGGATTCAATCAGACAATCAAAAGAAACAAAAAATCTTAAAAACCACATCAACTGTGACACACGGGCCAAATATCTACTTCAAAACAAGCAAATATTTAATATATGTTAAATATTACAAATCAGGGAACAAAAGTATAGTTGGAATCAACCAAACATAGCTGATAAGGTGGTGAAAGACAACCTTCAAAACCACTATGTTAACATCTTTTTGTCAATTCATAGAAGGATATGATTAGAATACATCATAAACAGTTCCTTCAAAGCAATAAATGTACAAAGAAAAACATGCCGTAGTCGACGTTTCGGTCTGTGATGGCGGTGAGACCGTCAGACCATCTTCAGGACAAGAGGTTGATGGAAAACCCTGAACAAACAATGCAAATAAAAATATTAAGACATTGCGCGCCACTCTAAAATGTGACGATTTATGAAGAGAATGAACGCACCCGTGTGAAAAGAAAAAGGTAAAATCGTGAACAAATAATGAACTCCACCAAAAAATGTGAGCAGTCTATAGATATTAATCTCAAAGCAATATGTTATCCAGTGTCGGATTTTATTAAACAACTAAAACTGGTTGTGAATTAAGACATATCTTTACAATTGCCTACTTTCAAGAGCAATTCTTTTAGTCTGTGTGAAAACTGTGCATGCGCGCGTGCCCACGCATTTCTCGAGAATGCACTGATTATAGGGTGGGTGGGAGGCAGTGGCTGGTCAACTCTGCTCTGCAGCGGAGTGTGAGGAGATTTGCTTACTCCGCTTTTTCCACAGAACGCGGAGTAGCCAAATCTTCCCACAGTCCTCGGGCGGAGCGGTGCTCTCCGCCCACGGTTAGTATCTACGTGTGTTGATAATTTGGGGAAGGTACTTCACAGGTAATCCAGGTGTAGAGCTATTGCTTACTAGGTACAGGTATATATCCCACATGCAGACATCTCAAGGGAATTTCCTAATAAATAGGATAGAAGCCTCTTCATACGGTCAGAGTGAGATTCATAATCTTAAAATATAAGGTAATGATGAACCTCGCTTGCCGGATAAGCGTGCTTTCAACGTAGGCCGGCGGCCAATCAGTCTTCGGTACTTTGAATGGCCGCCGACTTACGTTGAAGACGCAATAGCACTACTCCTGATTACCTGTTGTTAAAAGGTAGGGCCGAATTCGACCAAGAACCCTTCAGTATTTGCCCGGCGTTAGCCGCCTTTCATACCATTCGAGATTACCAAACAAAGAGGCAGGCGCTGGAGACAGAAGGCAGGAAACAGGAGTTTATTCCGACGGAGCAGAACACGTCAAATCAGACAACAGGGTATCTTCTCGAGGTGCTCTAACCGCATCTCTGAGGCCTGGCCTCTTATACACAGGTTTATGGCTTTATTACATACACTGCATCCGTAATGTTTCTTTGAAGGACAGAAAAGACATCCTCGGAATCCCCGGTCCAGGCCCGTTCCCACACACATCTACAGTAGAGTTCCCACCCCGATCTCAGCATGTGGTGGTTATCGAGCAGCAGGACATTCCGCTGGGAACGGGGGGGTGTGTGATCAGTCGGATCTTCGGGGTGCGAAAGCATTGATTAATCCCCGCTCCTTTGATGTGAGGCGAGGTCCTACTGTAAGGGGGCAATAAACTGCATCTGTTGGGCTAGGTGATGGCCTGGGATCAGGCCGGACAATCGGGCAGGGAGGAAGAGGTTATCAAAAGGGCCTGTTCTTTGAATGAGATGAAAGAGTGAGGGGGTTCAGCACGGGATGTGGCTCAGAGACAGGGTTGCGTTAGAGGTGCGCTTATGGCCCAAGCAGGAGAGACCGGGGGCTGTCGGGGCGCGGGGGGAATGCTTGCGAGGCCGGGGAGTGAGGGGGAGAGACGCGCAGGCTATTGGCAGTGGGTAGAGAGGCCACGACACACAAAATGGCTGCCACTTACGTGTATGATGGGGCCTAAAAGGGACAAGATGGCGTGGCCACTGTTTCACGATTCTCACTTTACTTTCAACAGTGGCTGTGGTGAACATGAATGAACGCCGCTTATATATACCTAATTTTAGTCATTTTCCACAGTCCCCAGTTTTTATCATAAGTTAGTTCATTCCTGTTCATGTCATAGATGAGGATGTACAAGCTGACATTAGTTATACAATTCGCTTTGGAAGCCCATATCCATTACAGACAGATGGAAATAATTCCGCTATCAATGTAGACAGAACCGTGCATAACCATATGTAGTCAATGTGGTGGGCAGGGAGACAGTACATACAAGATTACATTTAGCTGCGTCATACGTTAGACCTTGGGGGCGGGGACATTACATTAGACGATGTAGGAGATTCGTTCGAATACAAACATGATGTCATACAAAAATGTTCTGGCAGGATAAGGGTTATTATCACTTGAGGTCTGGACTCCATGGGGGTCAAAACTAGACAGCATGTTCATGTGCATAACTGGTGTTCTACAATCATCAAGATACAGAGTTAACGCTTTCTTAGTTATCCATGTACAGTTGAAAGTGACCGATGTAAGGTTTCGAAAGCTCAATTGGGTGATAATCAATACAAAGCGGTTGGGAGAGGAATTCAACTTAATATAAGGGACAGTCAAGGGGTGGCAATGTTCAAAAAAAGGTTCGTCTTTCCAGTGTCTTAATACAGCGAGCCATCACTGGTAGGCTCTCATTGCTTTTCTTCTTTCGTTGGCACTGTTGAGCACCGGCGGTGGAGCTATGCGTCCAGCTCGGATTCAGATTTCGCGTTGCAGGGTGTGGCCACTCTTTGCTCTCGGACCACAGTCCTGTTTGTCCTGTTACCTAACTAATCTACCATAGGTACTTTAGTCGGGGTACCCGTATTCCGTTCTTCTTTCGGGACAAACCCTATTCTATCTTTTGTGCTGTGTTTCTTCTTTAAGTCAAGTTCAAAAACTCCATATGGAAAAAGGGGTGATGGGGGCGTGCTTTGGGAGGCCGAGGGAAAAGAGGGTGGAGTGGGATCGGGTCTGAAACGGACCAAGGAGGGCAAAAATTTCAAGCAAGTGGGCCCATCGATCGGGCACAATGGGCTGGGACTTTCGGCACGAGCTCATCAACGATGCAGGGGCTTCCGGACAGCCATTCTTTCCTTCACTTTCCATGTTGAGAATGGTGCCTTGTCCCGCAACTCTTTGCTCTGTGGCTCCACCTTGGTCGAGGTCATAGATATTCCCCAATCTGCAGCCAGGCTGTGCGTCACATCCGGCCCCTCTCCTCCGACGACCGCACGTTATCTTTAAGTGAGTACAAAAAAAACAAGTCTTAAAGAACTGGCAGGGGAAAATCTTTACACACTTTAATTTCTCTCCCAACCCCAAGTAGTCGGGGAAACGTTTATTGGTCACGGTAGGGTGGATGCTTAGTAACCCTTACATCGGTGTATGCTGTTAACTCATGCATGGTGACTGTGGTGCAGGTCTGCAAGTATCTTTCTATTTTCAAACATCATGTCTGTCTGGTGTCTATTCCTGTCATATT
The DNA here is from genome assembly GCF_964261635.1 of Lissotriton helveticus. NCBI lineage: Eukaryota > Metazoa > Chordata > Amphibia > Caudata > Salamandridae > Lissotriton > Lissotriton helveticus. Next base: position 796,690,324 of record NC_136072.1, read on the forward strand.
CGCATCGGATTCAAACCGGCTCCTCCAGTAGAGACTTGTGTTTTTCTAAAACTAATCCTGTTGAGCTATATCTTTCTCCAAGGTCTGCTAGTTCATAAAAAGTGTGAAGTGCTTATTATCATGGGCTTACAGCTACCTTTTCCAGGGAAGGACATACGTTAAGCATTTTTTTCTTTCAGCAACGGCTAACTTTTATCAGTTTTTGGACTATTTATCTTTAAAAACAAGGTCATCAGCTACAGTCTTTAAGATTTTCTGGGACGGCTAGTTACAGAACTGGGACCATTCTGGAAAACGGGGACGTTTCGGACATTCTACTTAAGTGCAATGGGCGGTGGTAATCCGAATGAATGAGGGTGGAGTTACTAGAGCACCAAAAACAAAAGCCACTGACATATAGTTCCCTTTTAAGGGTCAGATTAGGGGACATTAGTCGTCTTACCTGTCCTTTCTTTCTCAGCCAATTAAGTTCCATCATTTTACAGAAAGGAGAGGTAGTAACATGGCAAAATACGATCGTTTTGTTTCTGTCAATTTGTTCAAACACTGCCGTGTCTAAAGCCAATTATAACTGTGCCGGCGAGGCACAGTGTCGTTGTTTGATCAAAAGGGAGCAAGGGAGCCCTCAGAGAGAGAGAGAGCGTCGTGTGCACCAAATAGGCTATTAGTACACGTACAACATAAAGAGAGAGAGAGAGAGAAACGTGTATAATAATATGTTATTCAGTGCACACACATATAGAACAGTACGGGTCGGTTTCACGTATAAAAACACAAACTGAGAGAAAACATAAATTCGTAGTTTACGTACACACAAATACCGGATAGGGTGCGACAGTACATACATCAAGTGCGAAAACCTAAGACAAAACACAGAGCTATTTTGGGCAAAAGGACTTTTTCATGCGTGTTGCGCATTCTCAGTATTCCGTTCAATTCATTTGGGGGTCGAGCTCTTTATTCTCCTTCCTTCCTAATAGTGGACAATTTTTGTTGGTAACCTCGTTTTTGAAAATACTTACTCCTTCTTAGTTGGTCGGACACTAGTCCAGTCGTGCTTATACTCACGGTGGGGCCTTCCAACATCTAGCAAATGATGATCCAAGCTGAGGTAAAGGAGGGGTGTCAGTCGGACGTGTAATGGTACAATTCTGATTTTCCTACGAGGATGGAAGAAGAAGGGGTAAATCTAAAACATAACAATATCCCTAATTTCTGGGCTGAGGGCGAGTTGGGATGAACCCCAACCCGGGGTACTCTTGACTTCTCTTATTTAGTCAGCACGTAAATTGACTCACTGGTGCGCATTATTTTGGGTGTACATTTGGGATATCGGTTCGGGTCCGAGGTACTACAATAACCCTTCAAGTTTCTGGTGTAGGCCACTCTCCCATTCACTAGCTCCAGAGAGGGAGAGAGTCGTTCCTAGGCAAGGTAAGTGCTATATTCCTTTTCGTCCTTCACATGCAGGTACCATGTTTGGGCTTATTTTTCTTATTCCATTAACCGCTCGATCAACACTTCCGTCATACAAAAAGTATTCTTTTATCGACCCAGACGTGCGCCACACATACACATTCATACCGTACACATCGGGGCCCATGCGCACATTCATACCATACAATTTTCATGCTCTCAGAGATAGCTCCTGCATATAATGTACCATCTCCCAGAGCTGGCCTATTTTCCTCGCGTGGAGCATGGTGCGTTTTTGGTCCTCTCCATACTTAACCTGCAGAAAAAGAAAAGAGGGGGGGGGCAGTGTTCAAAGCACATCAGCGCGCATAAACATAAAAAATGTTTTTACCTACCACGTACCTGACTTATCTCTGTGGGATGCAGTCCCTTTTATCTCGGCATTGAAGCCCAAAGGAACCGGTAGTGCGGAAAAGATAACCAATGACAGGCTGTTCATTACATAGGTCGCCCGAGGGCGGTAGTACAGACCGCGTGTAGGGAGGGGTCAAAAGCCAGGGGCATTCGATATAAGGTGTGGGGGGGTCACGGATTCATGTTTTCATTCGAGGGAAAGAAAAGGTTTACGGTGGTATAGGGTCGTTCCTGTTCGCAAAGCATGGTATTTTAGAAACAACCCTATCAATCTAAATGACTGTTACGATGCTAGCTCCATATATTTTTCTTTTAAAACCTTGGTTGTAAAAATGTCAGTATTCAAGTACGGGCCCCCAACCATACAGGCCGGCCACGGGGCAGACGGGAAACATATGAGGTAAGGAGATATTACACTGTAGTACAGGAGTACATAACGAGCGAGCCATTTAATTGGAAAAACTAAACGTGACAGTATCAGTGAAGGTTGATTTTATAATTGAAAGTAAAACAGGATCAGTTACAATAAAATCGTTCATACGCATACCATGGGCGAGTATCATGAGTAACATTTACTTCTGAGCTTAAATAATACAATAATTAATAGTAAATAAACCCGACATCAATAGGGTTGTCCGCATGCTCAGTCAGTACACTTCCCCATCCGCCATGTGCACAAAGACCGCATACATCCCCCATAACATCAGGGCTAAGTAACTAGAATCGTCATAAGGAGTTGCAAGTCCCGCCCATACTGGCGCCATTTTGGTCGAGGCCAGGCGGGTCCAGAGTATAGTTCAAATGCCTCCAATAACTAGTGGCTGGACCAGAATCCCTTTCGGCAGTTCAAAAAATTCCATAAACGCCAGCAGAAAGGACAGGCGGCATAAACCGCGACTTAAAGGCGAGGAAGGCAAAATCTTCCCTACCAGGTCACGCTGAGGTCCCACCGGAGCTGATCGATTTGGCAGTCTACAGTGTCTTTTAGTAATTCGGACAAAGGCTGGCGTCATCATGAGAGCACTATCCTCTCGCGGCAACGTCGCGGCCACTCCGGGGAGCGGGACAGCAGGCGTATCCCTCCACCGATGCGCTGAATCAGCCTCTCCCACGGAACCAGATGGGGATAAGGTGGTGGTCACCCGGGGCAGTGGCATATCCATGGGGGATAGTCGAGCAACAGTGGCGGTTGCCCCCACCGGAAGCCCGCGGGAGTCGAGGGCCAACGACTCTCGTAGAATCTCTAAAGCTTGGACAACGTCTTCAAGAGTGTGGCTCATGCCCGAGGAGGCAAGCATTCGAGTTCCGGAGTAGTCCAGAGCCGTTCTAGTGGACCAGGCCCAAATCCAGGGAGCCGGCCGCCATTTTGAGCGTTCCGCAGCAGCCGCTCTTCACCCCGGCAACCGGAGCGGGTCCCCCGGCCATCCAACCGAGTGGAACGCCAATGGCAGTCCTGGTGCAGCCATCCGGCAGGTGAAACGCTAATGGTTGTCCTGCTGCAGCTGACCGGCGAGTGAAACGCTAAGGGTCGCCCTGCTGCAGCTGACCGGCGAGTGAAGCGCTAAGGGTCACCCTGCTGCAGCTGGGGAACCTCCTCCTGGGGAGGTGGGGGAGGCCCGTTCGCGTCGCCTCCCCCCAGGGCACCCCACGCCATCTCTTGGCACAGCATTATAGGATGGCTGGACCAGGCAACAAAAAGGGGGGGGGGAGCCATCAGCAAGGCGTCCCCCGCACACAACTTGCTGGACATCACCTCTGGATGGTCCGGGGACAGGTCTTGGTGCGTTGGGTAGCCTCCGGCCTATTCGCACAACGGGCCACCACCGACGCTACCTCGCCGGCTGACGGCTTTTGTAGACTTTTTTATAGCCCAAAGCCTACTAAAAAGTAGCTCAAAGTAGCCCAATCAGGAACAGCGTCAAGCAGACGGCAAATGCATTTGGGTTTGTTGTTGCAGCCGTCTGCCATGTAAATAGTTGTTCAATAAAAAGTTTTAAATGGTTGTTTAATAAAAAGTTTTAAATAGTTGTTTAAAAAAGTTCCAAATAGTTGTCCAATAAAAAGTTTTAACATGTTACTTTGCTGGAGTGTTGTATATATTTATAATATTTGCATAGGGTTTGTCGTTATTTGGGTGGGGCGGGCGATGGATCCGAGCTGTCTTGCAGCCATCATGGCGTCGAGCTCGGTTCTTCTCACTAGTTTCATATTTCTCATGAGGGGTTGTTCCTAATGTTTCTATTTTAGCGGGATCAAAAAGATCCCATCAGTGGCCTACTGATTTTGCTCGATTCCTTTTGTTTTCCCTAACGATTTTTATGTTATAGTTTGCTAGCAGGATACAACGGCTAATCCGTATTTTTATATATATGTCCTTTTTATTAGGGGTGTCCTCCGGTGGAGCCGGATGATCTACCTCTAATAAACGGTCCGGGCTGAACCAACTACCAACAAACGGGGCGAAGACAGGCATGACGGGTTACAAAGGGGACAAAAGTCTGCACTACCTATCCTTCACTATCCGCAAAGACTAAACAGAGTATTGCGACCCTGTGCTTATTTGTGAATAGAGAATAACCCAAAGAGAACCAATTCCGAACGATCAATGTTCGGATAAACAATCAATCAATCAAATGAGGAATAAAATAGGCACGACGGATTACAATGGGGGCAAAAGCCTGCGTTACCTATCCTTCACTATCTGCAAAGACTAAACAGAGTATTGCGACTCTGTGCTTGTTTGCAAATAGAGAATGATCCAAAGAGAACCAATTCCGAACGATCAATGTTCGGATAAACAATCAATCAAATGAGGGATAAAAATAGGCACGACGGATTACAATGGGGGCAAAAGCCTGCGTTACCTATCCTTCACTATCTGCAAAGACTAAACAGAGTATTGCGACTCTGTGCTTGTTTGCAAATAGAGAATGATCCAAAGAGAACCAATTCCAAAACAGTAAATGCTTGGATAACAATCAATCAAATGGAGAGGGAAGCAGGCACGACGGATTACAATGGGGGCAAAGGCCTGCGTTACCTACCCTTCACTATCTGCAAAGACTAAACAGAGTATGGCGACTCTGTGCTTGTTTGCAGATAGAGAATCTCTCAGAAACAATCAAATGAGTAATACTAGTATTTTCAAACAATCAAACAATCAATTCGCAATTTGTCGTGTTACACGACCTTACCCGGACCTTATGGACAGTTTCTCGTCTTCCGCTTCCAGCACCTGATCGTCCTCTATTCTCCGTAATTGCTGTGGCACTCCTGATGGTTCCCAGTCAGGACCGTAGATCACTCGAGAGAGGTCTGCTCTGAACCAGTGAAGTTCGGATGATCGGCTGCCAGACGAGGTTCTATCGGGCAGGTGCACTTCCCGATCGTTGCAGTCGTTCACTCTGTCGTTGGGACCTCTCCCACTGGATCCACGTGTCGCTGATGGGCCCCACGTTTGGGACGCCAATTGTTAAAAGGTAGGGCCGAATTCGACCAAGAACCCTTCAGTATTTGCCCGGCGTTAGCCGCCTTTGATACCATTCGAGATTACCAAACAAAGAGGCAGGCGCTGGAGACAGAAGGCAGGAAACAGGAGTTTATTCCGACGGAGCAGAACATGTCAAATCAGACAACAGGGTATCTTCTCGAGGTGCTCTAACCGCATCTCTGAGGCCTGGCCTCTTATACACAGGTTTATGGCTTTATTACATACACTGCATCCGTAATGTTTCTTTGAAGGACAGAAAAGACATCCTCGGAATCCCCGGTCCAGGCCCGTTCCCACACACATCTACAGTAGAGTTCCCACCCCGATCTCAGCATGTGGTGGTTATCGAGCAGCAGGACATTCCGCTGGGAACGGGGGTGTGTGTGATCAGTCGGATCTTCGGGGTGCGAAAGCATTGATTAATCCCCGCTCCTTTGATGTGAGGCGAGGTCCTACTGTAAGGGGGCAATAAACTGCATCTGTTGGGCTAGGTGATGGCCTGGGATCAGGCCGGACAATCGGGCAGGGAGGAAGAGGTTATCAAAAGGGCCTGTTCTTTGAATGAGATGAAAGAGTGAGGGGGATCAGCACGGGATGTGGCTCGGAGACAGGGTTGCGTTAGAGGTGCGCTTATGGCCCAAGCAGGAGAGACCGGGGGCTGTCGGGGCGCGGGGGGAATGCTTGCGAGGCCGGGGAGTGAGGGGGAGAGACGCGCAGGCTATTGGCAGTGGGTAGAGAGGCCACGACACACAAAATGGCTGCCACTTACGTGTATGAAGGGGCCTAAAAGGGACAAGATGGCGTGGCCACTGTTTCACGATTCTCACTTTACTTTCAACAGTGGCTGTGGTGAACATGAATGAACGCCGCTTATATATACCTAATTTTAGTCATTTTCCACACTGTGAAGTCTCTTCCCCAAGTTATCAACACACGTATATACATTTATTCAGTTTTAACCCCTCATCCAACAGTGTGACTGCGGTATATTCAAGCTTAGGCTTGATCTATGCACAACATCTGCCCATGAACGTTTAGTTTTTCACCACATTCAGACACCTGTCTATTCTCCATTCATGGCATCTTGCCTAAGTGAACATTTGGAATCATTGTGGCTTTCCTGATGAAGATGTCGGGTACGCCAAAACATGCGTAGAAGAACCACTACATAGCCACCTAGCCACCTAATTTACATGTCTAATTCTTAGATGTTAATTTTTTTTGGAAACTACATCAGTACCACCGTTTTCTGTGTAGCTTGTTAATATGTCTATGTTTGTCTATTGTATTTTGTATTCTTTATTTTGTGATTCATGTTGCGATGCTGTCCCATATGTGTATTAGGTAACTGATGATTAGAATGATTTTAAAGAATTTTGTATTGAATAAATTAATTTTTAATGACTTACTTTGTACACTGAGTCCTTAGCATTATCATGTTGTGCAGTTAGGTTGCAAAGCTGTTATAGACCTTTAGATGCCTTGGGGTTGTTTTTTCCAATCAAAACACTACATCTCACCAGAATCCATGGAGAAGCCATCAAATACATCGCCTCCTTCTGCCATGGTAGAACCCTGAGTGTCCAGCTGCAATTGTTCACCTTGGAACCGAAGAAAATCATCTGTGGTGTTCCTCAAGGTTCATCCCTCAGCCCCACTCTGTTCAACACCTACTTGACCCTCTGGCTAACCTCATCAGAGTCCATGGACTGAACATCATATTCTACGCAGACAACACCTCTCGCTCTCAGAAGACCCTCCATGATGCGAACCAACTTCTGCAGGTGCATGACGAGTGTCGCAAACTGGATGAAAAATAACTGCCTGACTCAACACAGACAAAACGGAAGTGCTGATCTTCAGCAATAACACCTCCCCGTGGAAAGAAGCCTGGGGGCCCCTGGAACTAGACTCTCACCCACACTTACAGATCATGCTTGTAGCCTCTGTAATATCCTGGACAGCAAATTCACTATGAAAACCCAGATCAATGCATTCTCCGCCGCCTGCTTCCTCACTCTTCACGAAAATCTTCAAACGGCGCCCTTTCAACAACAGACGCACCGTTATTCAAGACCTACAGCCAGATTCATCAACACAAATTGCGATCGCAATAGCTGCAAAATAGCTATTGCGATCGCAATTCCATGAATCGCAATTCATGAAATAAAACCTGACCAAATTGCGAATTCGCAAAACATATTTTGCGACTTCGTAAAGAAAATCGCAGAATCAAGGTGGAACCCCCTTTGCGATTCGGAAATTGCGAGTTCCCAATGATTCTGCGATTTCATTTGTGATTTCACAAAATAATCGCAAACCCAATGCATGAAATATCGCAATTAGCGAAAAACCTCAAAATCACAATTTGCACTAGAAATTGCATTGAGCGGACATTTGGGCTTTTAAAGAGCCGTTTCCGCATTCTACACAAGACTGGTGGGGCCATCAAATACCAGCCTGAGGTCTGCTGCCGCATTGTGGCCGTGTGTGCAATACTCCACAACATTGCTACTAAGCGGAGGATACCTGTGGATATCTCTGGCAGTGAGTCGGAAGGGGACAACCACCCACCTACACATGTGCATCATGCACGCGGGAAGAATCCTGCTGAAGGACACAGGTGCCGCAACCAAATCACAATGAACTCTTTTTAGTGCACACATTCCCCTCACACAACACTGCAATCATGCATGACAAATGTAATAATGACATGAGTCAGATTTACTTGTGACCATAAATTCTTATTGTTTTTTCACAATAATGGGTACTACAATTATTTTAAATATTACATGCGAACTGTATTCCCTCATACAGCCTCATGATGGGGTAGAGGGCGTGCTTGTGTAAACAGCATGGCCCTGCTGGTAGAGTAGAAAGTGTCACTGGAGCCTCCGGCCGGACGCACCCAGTCGCCTCTCCACATCCTCCACGACACTATTGGCCCGTGATGCTGCAGTGGGCCTGTGCTGTGGCGGCGTTCCGTTACCAGCGGCAAGGACATGCTGCTGTGACTGGAAGTGCCCTCGCTGGCATTATCCCCCCCACTTGCTTGGCCATGGCCAGATGCCTGCAGACTCTGCACAGCTGTTGTCACCTGTTCAAGGGCCCTGGCGACGTCCTGGCAGCATTGGACCATCTGCATCGCTAGGGAGCGGCGTGAAAGTTGGGAGGTGGCATTTCCTAAATTGTGATTAGATCGGGTGTAGGCTGACAGGCGGGTCAGCAGCTGGCGGTGGCGGCGGCGGGTGATATCCTGCTGGGACACCAGGATCTGGCTGTTCTCACAGACAGCTGCGGGCATGACCTGCATGCTTTCTGTGAGCTGGCCCACATTTCGCGCGGTCTTATTCAGCTGCAGGTGGATGGCTGTCAAGTGCCGTGCCTGCTTCTGGTGTACTGCAAGCATCCGGCGTTCTATGGCCAGCCCAGGATCCCGGACAGGTATCCCCCTGCCAGCGCGTGTTGAGACGTCGTGCTGCTGCCTCAGTCCGCTGTATTGGGATCGCACAGTGGCTGTGCGCCGTGTCTGCCTCCTAGGTGCTGGTGGTGGGGCTTGTACCACTGCCATGGGTGTCACTTGGGGTGGTTGCTGGGCACCTGTGGCTGCAGGGGTGGCCCTGTCCACATGGGGAGGTGGTGGTACTGCTGCTGCTGGCTGAGATGGTCCGGGTCGTGGGGCAGGATGGCCCTCACCCTCGGTGTCCTCAGGGTTCTCCACTATGTGTAGGGCCTCACTGTCGGTGCTGGGTTGTTCAGACGCACCGCGATGTAAATGGGTGCATGATTAATTATATGTATCTTGCACATGGGATGTTGCTACATGCATGCAGGCTTGCATTCCCTGACTGGCTTTAGGAATAACTTTCACTTGACAGGTCTGGCTATATGGGGATATCCGGGAATTGTGGTCACACTACAAGTACCACAATGCAATAGGGCATTTCAGGTGTGTATGGCCTGCATTACTGGGGTTATCAAATAGCTAGCTCTGGAGTCATGGGCATTGTTAGGGGACGGGGTCGCAGTCGCATGGCACTTACCTTGGGATTGTTGGGTGGGTCGGGAGGAGTCCAGCCGGGTGACCCCCACGCAGGCTGCAGGATTTAGGGTATCCTCCACAAGGTCTTCCAGTGGAGTGTTGGGTGCAACAGTGGGGTCTCCTTCTCCGGTGGAAAGTTGCTCCCCCAGCCTCTCAGCGATGCGTTCTTTTGCACGCCCTCTGAGGTCGTACAACCTCTTTTTTAGTTCATCGATGGAGCGCTGAGTCACTCCGACTGAATTCACCTTTGCGCGGATGCGCAGCCAGATGCGCCTCTTGTCCGCCTCAGGCACCCTCCGAGACTCCTTTCCAAAAAGGCGATCATGGTCCTTAGTGACTCCCTCAATGAGGTACTCCAGTTCCTGCTCTGAAAATTTGATTTTCCTCTTTCTTCCTGGTGCACTGCTCCCTGCTGCTTCCTGGGACAGTTTCAGTTGGTCTTTGTGTCCTGGTGTGGTGCTGCAGGTAGTCTGTTGTGGAGCTCTGGCCAGTGCTGCTTCCACTTTCAGGCTCAGTGATCTGAATGAGGGAGGGAACTGCCTACTTCCTGGTTGTGATGTCATCAATGTGCTCGAAATGCAACTTCCCGTTTTTGCGATCTCGCAATTAGCGAGATCGCAATTTGCGATTTCGGTAATTGCGAGTTCGCAATTTATGCATGGAAAACGGCCGATTCTGCGATTTTAACACGATTTTGCAAAAATCGCAATCGGCAATTGCGGCCGATTGCGATTCGCTTTTTTTCATCGCTTTTCTTGATGCATCCCATTCTGCGAATTCTAAATTGCGATTCGGTATTTTTCGCAATTTAGAATTTGCAGAATATGGGCTTGGGGGTTAGTCACTAGTCGCCTAGTCTACGGCAATGCAATTAATGCAGGAATCACAGTTCACCTCCTGAAGAGACTGCAAATGCAAACCACACAGAAAACCATGGCCAGACGCATCCTCGACCTCGCCAAAGGACCTACATCACCCCTCACCTCAATAAACTCCACTGGCTCCCTGATGCAGAAGAGATGCCAATTCAATATATTGATCCACACCTTCAAAGCCCTGCACAACAAAGGACCAACCTACAGCAACCAACGCCTGAACGTCTACTAACCCTTCAGGAACGTTGTGGTCCATCTCCCTCGCACACATCCTATGCATCTGTCAAATGGAGGCTGTGCTTTCTGCAACCTCATAGCTTAATACTGGAACTAATTCCCTCTGCACTTCCGCACCGCTACCTCTCTCCTAGAATTCTGAAAGACACTCAAGGCCTGGTCGTTCAACTAATCCCGATACAAAAGGGGATGATGGACAGAGCGTTTGAGCAAATCAAACACTCACCCCCAGTCAACTGATCTGGGTTTAATCCATCACCATTCTTTAGCCCACTCAGCCAACCCAGTTCAGACATGGCCATATGCAAATCAGTCTGACCCTGTGCCTCATGGAAACAGTCCAGCCCGAACTGCCAAGCCATATCTTTCCTGGACCGGAAACAAGCATCCTGCGACCGGTTTCGGATTCATAATCCTCATCAGCCAGGCTATCTTGAATCCAGTGGCCAAGTGAGCAAGGGACTCACGTCTGAGCATATCCTGCCAACTTAGGGCGAACAAAGCGATACAAAAGGGGATGATGGACGGAGCGTTTGAGCAAATCAAACACTCACCCCCAGTCAACTGATCTGGGTTTAATCCATCACCATTCTTTAGCCCACTCAGCCACCCCAGTTCAGACCTGGCCATATGCAAATCAGTCTGACCCTGTGCCTCATGGAAACAGTCCAGCCCGAACTGCCAAGCCATGTCTTCCCTGGACCGGAATCAAGCATCCTGGGACCGGTTTCGGATTCATAATCCTCATCAGCCAGGCTATCTTGAATCCAGTGGCCAAGTGAGCAAGGGACTCACGTCTGAGCATACCCTGCCAACTTAGGGCGAACAAAGCGATACAAAAGGGGATGATGGACGGAGCGTTTGAGCAAATCAAACACTCACCCCCAGTCAACTGATCTGGGTTTAATCCCTCACCATTCTTTAGCCCACTCAGCCACCCCAGTTCAGACATGGCCATATGCAAATCAGTCTGACCCTGTGCCTCACCTTTGGTTTTTCTCTGTTCGCCCTAAATTGGCAGGGAATGCTCAGACGTGAGTCCCTTGCTCACTTTGCCACTGGAGTCAAGCAAACCCGGCTGAAGACGGCTGTAATGCCAGAAACCGGTCCTGGGAAGCTTGATTCCGGTCCAGGGAAGACATGGCTTGGCAATTCGGGCTGGACTGTTCCCATGAGGCACAGGGTCAGACTGATTTGCATATGGCCATGTCTGAACTGGGGTGGCGGAGTGAGCTAAAGAACGGTGATGGATTAAACCCAGATCAGTTGACTGGGGGTGAGTGTTTGTATTGTCAACGCTCCGTCCATCACCACCTTTGGTTTTTCTTTGTTCGACCTAAGTTGGCAGGGTATGCTCAGACGTGAGTCCCTTGCTCACTTTGCCACTGGAGTCAAGCAAGCCCGGCTGAAGACGGCTGTAATGCCAGAAACCGGTCCTGGGAAGCTTGATTCCGGTCCAGGGAAGACATGGCTTGGCAGTTCGGGCTGGATTATTCCCATGAGGCACAGGGTCAGACTGATTTGCATATGGCCATGTCTGAACTGGGGTGGCGGAGTGAGCTAAAGAACTGTGATGGATTAAACCCAGATCAGTTGACTGGGGGTGAGTGTTTGTATTGTCAACGCTCCGTCCATCACCACCTTTGGTTTTTCTTTGTTCGCCCTAAGTTGGCAGGGTATGCTCAAACGTGAGTCCCTTGCTCACTTTGCCACTGGAGTAAAGCAAGCCCGGCTGAAGACGGCTGTATTGCCAGAAACTGGTCCTGGGAAGCTTGATTCCGGTCCAGGGAAGACATGGCTTGGCAGTTCGGGCTGGACTGTTCCCATGAGGCACAGGGTCAGACTGATTTGCATATGGCCATGTCTGAACTGGGGTGGCGGAGTGAGCTAAAGAACGGTGATGGATTAAACCCAGATCAGTTGACTGGGGGTGAGTGTTTGTATTGTCAACGCTCCGTCCATCACCACCTTTGGTTTTTCTTTGTTCGCCCTAAGTTGGCAGGGTATGCTCAGACGTGAGTCCCTTGCTCACTTTGCCACTGGAGTCAAGCAAGCCCGGCTGAAGACGGCTGTAATGCCAGAAACCGCTCCTGGGAAGCTTGATTCCGGTCCAGGGAAGACATGGCTTGGCAGTTCGGGCTGGACTGTTCCCATGAGGCACAGGGTCAGACTGATTTGCATATGGCCATGTCTGAACTGGGGTGGCGGAGTGAGCTAAACAACTGTGATGGATTAAACCCAGATCAGTTGACTGGGGGTGAGTGTTTGTATTGTCAACGCTCCGTCCATCACCACCTTTGGTTTTTCTTTGTTCGCCCTAAGTTGGCAGGGTATGCTCAAACGTGAGTCCCTTGCTCACTTTGCCACTGGAGTCAAGCAAGCCCGGCTGAAGACGGCTGTAATGCCAGAAACCGGTCCTGGGAAGCTTGATTCCGGTCCAGGGAAGACATGGCTTGGCAGTTCGGGCTGGACTGTTCCCATGAGGCACAGGGTCAGATTGATTTGCATATGGCCATGTCTGAACTGGGGTGGCGGAGTGAGCTAAAGAACGGTGATGGATTAAACCCAGATCAGTTGACTGGGGGTGAGTGTTTGTATTGTCAACGCTCCGTCCATCACCACCTTTGGTTTTTCTTTGTTCGCCCTAAGTCGGCAGGGTATGCTCAGACGTGAGTCCCTTGCTCACTTTGCCACTGGAGTCAAGCAAGCCCGGCTGAAGACGGCTGTAATGCCAGAAACCGGTCCTGGGAAGCTTGATTCCGGTCCAGGGAAGACATGGCTTGGCAGTTCGGGCTGGACTGTTCCCATGAGGCACAGGGTCAGACTGATTTGCATATGGCCATGTCTGAACTGGGGTGGCGGAGTGAGCTAAAGAACGGTGATGGATTAAACCCAGATCAGTTGACTGGGGGTGAGTGTTTGTATTGTCAACGCTCCGTCCATCACCACCTTTGATTTTTCTTCGTTCAACTAATCCCACCTAAAGCAGCAAGACACTCAGCCTCTGGATACCCTCATGGGTCATTAGCTGTGCTTTATAAATCTACTTGGGTGTTTGAATGCACAAGGTCCAACCAACGCGTCCGACTGGCATGGGTATTTTATGCAAGTGCATTCCAAATATCCTTTGTATTTTTATAAGATAGAGGACTGTAGTGTCCTGCTGGACAGGTTCTAGTGTTCTGACATATGCCCTATGTCACTAGCCACTCGCTGAGGGCTGGCTCCATACTCACCACACACCCATCCATCACAGGTGTCACCAGCCATTCGCTGAGGGCTGGCTTCATACTCACCACACACCCATCCGTCACAGGTGTCATCAGTTAGATCACCGTGCAAATAAAAGGGGCCGGCTCCTAATGCTTTCCCCAGTTTGAACTGTGTTGAATCGCCCCAACACCATGAGCGCAGGTGGAATCAAACAATGCTGCACAGAGACTATGACACCACGGACAGGGGAATAAGAGAAGCCTAGACTTCTTCCACGTCACACTCGTGCCCAGTCATCTGGTGAAATCAAGGGTGTGTGCCATGATGACGGGTGTGACCAACTGCAGCTATTTGCCAATCCTGTATTGTCCTGTGAACTGCCTGAAGAGACTAAGCGGTGTTTTGTTTTGTTGTTTCTTCTCTTCTACAGGTTGGACTTGTTTGTTTCTTTTCTTTGCTTTGGGCCCACATACTAGATAAATAAGTGACACAGACACATGGCTACTCCACACATAACTGTCCTTGAGTGCTCGGGCCCTTTTATTAACAGGCTCACACCACTTGTGACGCCTGTGGTGGATGGGTGTGGGGTTTGAGTATAAGCCAGCCTTTGTGGGAGTGGCAGGTAAAACACTAGACTGTGCCCGGCAGGACACTACATTCCTCCCAAACTTTATTAAAACAAAAACAAGTCCAACCTTTGGAAATAAAACAATATACACAAGACATCACTAAGTCTCTCAGCCTCGAGATTCAGTCTGCAGGACAGTGGTGGGCAGGGGCAGATTGAAGCACCTGGGCATCTCAGTAGTAGACGAAGTCTGGATTCTTTGGCAGCCTGTCCGTTGGATCAGTGTCCACTTACGCACTGTTGGATGGTCGATGCAGTTGGTGTCAACAGTTCAAATTTGGTGCATCAGGAGCGTTGTGGAGTCCCGCTGCGGAGCGTACTCTTGGGGCGTCTTGGCACCGTGATGACAAGCCTTGCCAGGACTGGGATGGCGTCGACAATACTTGGGACGTTTTCCTCTGAAGGCCCTATGCCACCCAGTACCTTGTCAATGGAGCAGCTTCCAGATTCGCTCTTGCACCAGGATAGCTTTGTGCAGAAGTGTCCTTGAGGCCCTTTTCGCTGGGTTACCACGGGACCGCATTGATTGTACAGGGCTGCTTGTGGGCCGCTGCAGAATCGCTGTCAGAATAACAGCTGAGTCGTTTGTACAGCTGCCATGTTAAGTAACACAATGGTCGTGTGCTTGCCACCAGCACCCAGGTGTAGATGGGCTGTCAGTCTCTGGACACTTGGTCTCTAAAGTTGCCAGGGGCGTCTCTGTCTCTTGATGCTTTGCGGGTGTAAAGCTCCACCTGGTGATGAGATGCTCCCTTGTTGGTTCAGGTGAGGCACATGGCAATGAGTGTGGTTGCCATTAGACCTGGACGACTAGTGTTGATGACTGGCTTGGAATGATGATGACTGGAGAGAATTTGCAGTCACGTAGCTAGGTGTCTTTGCCGGTGCTGTTCTTCTCTCTTGGCATGTACGGTTGCGAGCAGGGATGCCATCTGGTTCAGCTGCCGACGCTTGGAAACTGGTACAAAAGGGGGTGGTGATGGATGGAGCATCAGAACCAATCAAACACTCACACCCAGTCAAAAGATCTGGGTTTGATCCAGCACCGTTCTTTAGCCCACTCTGCCACCCCAGTTCAGACAAGGCTATATGCAAATCAGTCTGACCCTGTGCCTCATGGGAATAGTCCAGCCCGAACTGCCAAGCCATGCCTTCCCTGGACCGGAAACAAGCTTCTGAGGACCGGTTTCTGGCATTCCAGACGTCTTCAGCCCGGCTTGCTTGAATCCAGTGGCAAAGTGAGCAAGGGACTCCCGTCTGAGCATACCCTGCCACACTTATGGCGGCCAAAGCGGTACAAAAGGGGGTGGTGATGGACGGAGCATCAGAACCAATCAAACACTCACACCCAGTCAAAAGATCTGGGTTTGATCCATCACCGTTCTTTAGCCCACTCTGCCACCCCAGTTCAGACATGGCTATATGCAAATCAGTCTGACCCTGTGCCTCATGGGAACAGTCCAGCCCGAACTGCCAAGCCATGCCTTCCCTGGCCCGGAAACAAGCTTCCGAGGACCGGTTTCTGGCATTCCAGCCGTCTTCAGCCCGGCTTGCTTGAATCCAGTGCCAAAGTGAGCAAGGGACTCACATCTGAGCATACCCTGCCACACGTATGGCGGCCAAAGCGGTACAAAAGGGGGTGGTGAAGGACGGAGCATCAGAACCAATCAAACACTCACACCCAGTCAAAAGATCTGGGTTTGATCCATCACCGTTCTTTAGCCCACTCTGCCACCCCAGTTCAGACATGGCTATATGCAAATCATCCTGACCCTGTGCCTCATGGGAACAGTCCAGCCCGAACTGCCAAGCCATGCCTTCCCTGGACCGGAAACAAGCTTCCGAGGACCGGTTTCTGGCATTCCAGCCGTCTTCAGCCCGGCTTGCTTGAATCCAGTGGCAAAGTGAGCAAGGGACTCATGTCTGAGCATACAATGCCACACTTATGGCGGCCAAAGCGGTACAAAAGGGGGTGGTGATGGACGGAGCATCAGAACCAATCAAACACTCAAACCCAGTCAAAAGATCTGGGTTTGATCCATCACCGTTCTTTAGCCCACTCTGCCACCCCAGTTCAGACATGGCTATATGCAAATCAGTCTGACCCTGTGCCTCATGGGAACAGTCCAGCCCGAACTGCCAAACCATGCCTTCCCTGGACCGGAAACAAGCTTCCGAAGACCGGTTTCTGGCATTCCAGCCGTCTTCAGCCCGGCTTGCTTGAATCCAGTGGCAAAGTGAGCAAGGGACTCACGTCTGAGCATACCCTGCCACACTTACGGCGGCCAAAGCGGTACAAAAGGGGGTGGTGATGGACGGAGCATCAGAACCAATCAAACATTCACACCCAGTCAAAAGATCTGGGTTTGATCCATCACCGTTCTTTAGCCCACTCTACCACCCCAGTTCAGACACGGCTATATGCAAATCAGTCTGACCCTGTGCCTCATGGGAACAGTCCAGCCCGAACTGCCAAGCCATGCCTTCCCTGGACCGGAAACAAGCTTCCGAGAACCAGTTTCTGGCATTCTAGCCCTCTTCAGCCCGGCTTGCTTGAATCCAGTGGCAAAGTGAGCTTGTTTCCGGTCCAGGGAAGGCATGGCTTGGCAGTTCGGGATGGACTGTTCCCATGAGGCACATGGTCAGACTGATTTGCATATAGCCATGTCTGAACTGGGGTGGCAGAGTGGGCTAAAGAACAGTGATGGATCAAACCCAGATCTTTTGACTGGGTGTGAGTGTTTGATTGGTTCTGATGCTCCGTCCATCACCACCCCCTTTTGTACCGCTTTTGGCCGCCATAAGTGTGGCAGGGTATGCTCAGACGCGAGTCCCTTGCTCACTTTGCCACTGGATTCAAGCAAGCCGGGCTGAAGACGGCTGGAATGCCAGAAACCGGTCCTCGGAAGCTTGTTTCCGGTCCAGGGAAGGCATGGCTTGGCAGTTCGGGCTGGACTGTTCCCATGAGGCACAGAGTCAGACTGATTTGCATATAGCCATGTCTGAACTGGGGTGGCAGAGTGGGCTAAAGAACGGTGATGGATCAAACCCAGATCTTTTGACTGGGTGTGAGTGTTTGATTGGTTCTGATGCTCCGTCCATCACCACCCCCTTTTGTACCGCTTTTGGCCGCCATAAGTGTGGCAGGGTATGCTCAGACGTGAGTCCTTTGCTCACTTTGCCACTGGATTCAAGCAAGCCGGTCTGAAGGCGGCTGGAATGCCAGAAACCGGTCCTCAGAAGCTTGTTTCCGGTCCAGGGAAGGCATGGCTTGGCAGTTGGGCTGGACTGTTCCCATGAGGCACAGGGTCAGACTGATTTGCATATAGCCATGTCTGAACTGGGATGGCAGAGTGGGCTAAAGAACGGTGATGGATCAAACCCAGATCTTTTGACTGGGTGTGAGTGTTTGATTGGTTCTGATGCTCCGTCCATCACCACCCCCTTTTGTACCGCTTTTGGCCGCCATAAGTGTGGCAGGGTATGCTAAGACATGAGTCCCTTGCTCACTTTGCCACTGGATTCAAGCAAGCCGGGCTGAAGGCGGCTGGAATGCCAGAAACCGGTCCTCGGAAGCTTGTTTCCGGTCCAGGGAAGGCATGGCTTGGCAGTTGGGCTGGACTGTTCCCATGAGGCACAGGGTCAGACTGATTTGCATATAGCCATGGCTGAACTGGGATGGCAGAGTGGGCTAAAGAACGGTGATGGATCAAACCCAGATCTTTTGACTGGGTGTGAGTGTTTGATTGGTTCTGATGCTCCGTCCATCACCACCCCCTTTTGTACCGCTTTTGGCCGCCATAAGTGTGGCAGGGTATGCTCAGACGTGAGTCCCTTGCTCACTTTGCCACTGGATTCAAGCAAGCCGGGCTGAAGACGGCTGGAATGCCAGAAACCGGTCCTCGGAAGCTTGTTTCCGGTCCAGGGAAGGCATGGCTTGGCAGTTCGGGCTGGACTGTTCCCATGAGGCACAGGGTTAGACTGATTTGCATATAGCCATGTCTGAACTGGGGTGGCAGAGTGGGCTAAAGAACGGTGATGGATCAAACCCAGATCTTTTGACTGGGAGTGAGTGTTTGATTGGTTCTGATGCTTCGTCCATCACCACCCCCTTTTGTACCGCTTTTGGCCACCATAAGTGTGGCAGGGTATGCTCAGACGTGAGTCCCTTGCTCACTTTGCCACTGGATTCAAGCAAGCCGGGCTGAAGACGGCTGGCATGCCAGAAACCGGTCCTCGGAAGCTTGTTTCCGGTCCAGGGAAGGCATGGCTTGGCAGTTCGGGCTGGACTGTTCCCATGAGGCACAGGGTCAGACTGATTTGCATATAGCCATGTCTGAACTGGGGTGGCAGAGTGGGCTAAAGAACGGTGATGGATCAAACCCAGATCTTTTGACTGGGTGAGAGTGTTTGATTGGTTCTGATGCTCCGTCCATCACCACCCCCTTTTGTACCGCTTTTGGCCGCCATAAGTGTGGCAGGGTATGCTCAGACGCGAGTCCCTTGCTCACTTTGCCACTGGATTCAAGCAAGCCGGGCTGAAGACGGCTGGAATGCCAGAAACCGGTCCTCGGAAGCTTGTTTCCGGTCCAGGGAAGGCATGGCTTGGCAGTTCGGGCTGGACTGTTCCCATGAGGCACAGAGTCAGACTGATTTGCATATAGCCATGTCTGAACTGGGGTGGCAGAGTGGGCTAAAGAACGGTGATGGATCAAACCCAGATCTTTTGACTGGGTGTGAGTGTTTGATTGGTTCTGATGCTCCGTCCATCACCACCCCCTTTTGTACCACTTTTGGCCACTATAAGTGTGGCAGGGTATGCTCAGACGCGAGTCCCTTGCTCACGTTGCCACTGGATTCAAGCAAGCCGGGCTGAAGATGGCTGGAATGCCAGAAACCGGTCCTCGGAAGCTTGTTTCCGGTCCAGGGAAGGCATGGCTTGGCAGTTCGGGCTGGACTGTTCCCATGAGGCACAGGGTCAGACTGATTTGCATATAGCCATGTCTGAACTGGGGTGGCAGATTGGGCTAAAGAACGGTGATGGATCAAACCCAGATCTTTTGACTGGGTGTGAGTGTTTGATTGGTTCTGATGCTCCGTCCATCACCACCCCCTTTTGTACCACTTTTGGCCGCTATAAGTGTGGCAGGGTATGCTCAGACGCGAGTCCCTTGCTCACTTTGCCACTGGATTCAAGCAAGCCGGGCTGAAGACGGCTGGAATGCCAGAAACCGGTCCTCAAAGCTTGTTTCCGGTCCAGGGAAGGCATGGCTTGGCAGTTCGGGCTGGACTGTTCCCATGAGGCACAGAGTCAGACTGATTTGCATATAGCCATGTCTGAACTGGGGTGGCAGAGTGGGCTAAAGAACGGTGATGGATCAAACCCAGATCTTTTGACTGGGTGTGAGTGTTTGATTGGTTCTGATGCTCCGTCCATCACCACCCCCTTTTGTACCGCTTTTGGCCGCCATAAGTGTGGCAGGGTATGCTCAGACGTGAGTCCTTTGCTCACTTTGCCACTGGATTCAAGCAAGCCGGTCTGAAGGCGGCTGGAATGCCAGAAACCGGTCCTCAGAAGCTTGTTTCCGGTCCAGGGAAGGCATGGCTTGGCAGTTGGGCTGGACTGTTCCCATGAGGCACAGGGTCAGACTGATTTGCATATAGCCATGTCTGAACTGGGATGGCAGAGTGGGCTAAAGAACGGTGATGGATCAAACCCAGATCTTTTGACTGGGTGTGAGTGTTTGATTGGTTCTGATGCTCCGTCCATCACCACCCCCTTTTGTACCGCTTTTGGCCGCCATAAGTGTGGCAGGGTATGCTAAGACATGAGTCCCTTGCTCACTTTGCCACTGGATTCAAGCAAGCCGGGCTGAAGGCGGCTGGAATGCCAGAAACCGGTCCTCGGAAGCTTGTTTCCGGTCCAGGGAAGGCATGGCTTGGCAGTTGGGCTGGACTGTTCCCATGAGGCACAGGGTCAGACTGATTTGCATATAGCCATGGCTGAACTGGGATGGCAGAGTGGGCTAAAGAACGGTGATGGATCAAACCCAGATCTTTTGACTGGGTGTGAGTGTTTGATTGGTTCTGATGCTCCGTCCATCACCACCCCCTTTTGTACCGCTTTTGGCCGCCATAAGTGTGGCAGGGTATGCTCAGACGTGAGTCCCTTGCTCACTTTGCCACTGGATTCAAGCAAGCCGGGCTGAAGACGGCTGGAATGCCAGAAACCGGTCCTCGGAAGCTTGTTTCCGGTCCAGGGAAGGCATGGCTTGGCAGTTCGGGCTGGACTGTTCCCATGAGGCACAGGGTTAGACTGATTTGCATATAGCCATGTCTGAACTGGGGTGGCAGAGTGGGCTAAAGAACGGTGATGGATCAAACCCAGATCTTTTGACTGGGAGTGAGTGTTTGATTGGTTCTGATGCTTCGTCCATCACCACCCCCTTTTGTACCGCTTTTGGCCACCATAAGTGTGGCAGGGTATGCTCAGACGTGAGTCCCTTGCTCACTTTGCCACTGGATTCAAGCAAGCCGGGCTGAAGACGGCTGGCATGCCAGAAACCGGTCCTCGGAAGCTTGTTTCCGGTCCAGGGAAGGCATGGCTTGGCAGTTCGGGCTGGACTGTTCCCATGAGGCACAGGGTCAGACTGATTTGCATATAGCCATGTCTGAACTGGGGTGGCAGAGTGGGCTAAAGAACGGTGATGGATCAAACCCAGATCTTTTGACTGGGTGAGAGTGTTTGATTGGTTCTGATGCTCCGTCCATCACCACCCCCTTTTGTACCGCTTTTGGCCGCCATAAGTGTGGCAGGGTATGCTCAGACGCGAGTCCCTTGCTCACTTTGCCACTGGATTCAAGCAAGCCGGGCTGAAGACGGCTGGAATGCCAGAAACCGGTCCTCGGAAGCTTGTTTCCGGTCCAGGGAAGGCATGGCTTGGCAGTTCGGGCTGGACTGTTCCCATGAGGCACAGAGTCAGACTGATTTGCATATAGCCATGTCTGAACTGGGGTGGCAGAGTGGGCTAAAGAACGGTGATGGATCAAACCCAGATCTTTTGACTGGGTGTGAGTGTTTGATTGGTTCTGATGCTCCGTCCATCACCACCCCCTTTTGTACCACTTTTGGCCACTATAAGTGTGGCAGGGTATGCTCAGACGCGAGTCCCTTGCTCACGTTGCCACTGGATTCAAGCAAGCCGGGCTGAAGATGGCTGGAATGCCAGAAACCGGTCCTCGGAAGCTTGTTTCCGGTCCAGGGAAGGCATGGCTTGGCAGTTCGGGCTGGACTGTTCCCATGAGGCACAGGGTCAGACTGATTTGCATATAGCCATGTCTGAACTGGGGTGGCAGATTGGGCTAAAGAACGGTGATGGATCAAACCCAGATCTTTTGACTGGGTGTGAGTGTTTGATTGGTTCTGATGCTCCGTCCATCACCACCCCCTTTTGTACCACTTTTGGCCGCTATAAGTGTGGCAGGGTATGCTCAGACGCGAGTCCCTTGCTCACTTTGCCACTGGATTCAAGCAAGCCGGGCTGAAGACGGCTGGAATGCCAGAAACCGGTCCTCAAAGCTTGTTTCCGGTCCAGGGAAGGCATGGCTTGGCAGTTCGGGCTGGACTGTTCCCATGAGGCACAGGGTCAGACTGATTTGCATATAGCCATGTCTGAACTGGGGTGGCAGAGTGGGCTAAAGAACGGTGATGGATCAAACCCAGATCTTTTGACTGGGTGTGAGTGTTTGATTGGTTCTGATGCTCCGTCCATCACCACCCCCTTTTGGACCACTTTTGGCCGCCATAAGTGTGGCAAGGTATGCTCAGACGTGAGTCCCTTGCTCACTTTGCCACTGGATTCAAGCAAGCCGGGCTGAAGATGGCTGGAATGCCAGAAACCGGTCCTCGGAAGCTTGTTTCCGGTCCAGGGAAGGCATGGCTTGGCAGTTCGGGCTGGACTGTTCCCATGAGGCACAGGGTCAGACTGATTTGCATATAGCCATGTCTGAACTGGGGTGGCAGATTGGGCTAAAGAACGGTGATGGATCAAACCCAGATCTTTTGACTGGGTGTGAGTGTTTGATTGTTTCTGATGCTCCGTCCATCACCACCCCCTTTTGTACCGCTTTTGGCCGCCATAAGTGTGGCAGGGTATGCTCAGACGTCAGTCCTTTGCTCACTTTGCCACTGGATTCAA
The DNA here is from genome assembly GCF_964261635.1 of Lissotriton helveticus. NCBI lineage: Eukaryota > Metazoa > Chordata > Amphibia > Caudata > Salamandridae > Lissotriton > Lissotriton helveticus. Next base: position 796,712,840 of record NC_136072.1, read on the forward strand.
GCAAGCCGGTCTGAAGGCGGCTGGAATGCCAGAAACCGGTCCTCGGAAGCTTGTTTCCGGTCCAGGGAAGGCATGGCTTGGCAATTGGGCTGGACTGTTCCCATGAGGCACAGGGTCAGACTGATTTGCATATAGCCATGTCTGAACTGGGATGGCAGAGTGGGCTAAAGAACGGTGATGGATCAAACCCAGATCTTTTGACTGGGTGTGAGTGTTTGATTGGTTCTGATGCTCCGTCCATCACCACCCCCTTTTGTACCGCTTTTGGCCGCCATAAGTGTGGCAGGGTATGCTCAGACGTGAGTCCCTTGCTCACTTTGCCACTGGATTCAAGCAAGCCGGGCTGAAGACGGCTAGAATGCCAGAAACCGGTCCTCGGAAGCTTGTTTCGGGTCCAGGGAAGGCATGGCTTGGCAGTTCGGGCTGGACTGTTCCCAAGAGGCACAGGGTCAGACTGATTTGCATATAGCCGTGTCTGAACTGGGGTGGCAGAGTGGGCTAAAGAACGGTGATGGATCAAACCCAGATCTTTTGACTGGGTGTGTTTGATTGGTTCCGATGCTCCGTCCATCACCACCCCCTTTTGTGACGCTTGGAAACTGACAGTTGCCTTGGGAAGCATGGGGTAGAGACAAGGTTTGCACTTGCTGGTGGATTAAGTTTGGTACACATGTCGAGCTCTCGCCAGGGACGTCACCTCGGTGGCTCGATTGTGTCTGCAGGGGCACATTTACGGGAGGGGAATTAGTCCTTGGTCACTTCACCCTGTGATCTTGTACTCTTGCTCATCTGATTTGCATATAGCCATATCTGAACTGGGGTGGCAGATTGGGCTAAAGAACGGTGATGGATCAAACCCAGATCTTTTGACTGGGTGTGAGTGTTTGATTGGTTCTGATGCTCCGTCCATCACCACCCCCTTTTGTACCACTTTTGGCCGCTATAAGTGTGGCAGGGTATGCTCAGACGCGAGTCCCTTGCTCACTTTGCCACTGGATTCAAGCAAGCCGGGCTGAAGACGGCTGGAATGCCAGAAACCGGTCCTCGAAGCTTGTTTCCGGTCCAGGGAAGGCATGGCTTGGCAGTTCGGGCTGGACTGTTCCCATGAGGCACAGGGTCAGACTGATTTGCATATAGCCATGTCTGAACTGGGGTGGCAGAGTGGGCTAAAGAACGGTGATGGATCAAACCCAGATCTTTTGACTGGGTGTGAGTGTTTGATTGGTTCTGATGCTCCGTCCATCACCACCCCCTTTTGTACCACTTTTGGCCGCCATAAGTGTGGCAAGGTATGCTCAGACGTGAGTCCCTTGCTCACTTTGCCACTGGATTCAAGCAAGCCGGGCTGAAGATGGCTGGAATGCCAGAAACCGGTCCTCGGAAGCTTGTTTCCGGTCCAGGGAAGGCATGGCTTGGCAGTTCGGGCTGGACTGTTCCCATGAGGCACAGGGTCAGACTGATTTGCATATAGCCATGTCTGAACTGGGGTGGCAGATTGGGCTAAAGAACGGTGATGGATCAAACCCAGATCTTTTGACTGGGTGTGAGTGTTTGATTGGTTCTGATGCTCGGTCCATCACCACCCCCTTTTGTACCGCTTTTGGCCGCCATAAGTGTGACAGGGTATGCTCAGACGTGAGTCCTTTGCTCACTTTGCCACTGGATTCAAGCAAGCCGGTCTGAAGGCGGCTGGAATGCCAGAAACCGGTCCTCGGAAGCTTGTTTCCGGTCCAGGGAAGGCATGGCTTGGCAATTGGGCTGGACTGTTCCCATGAGGCACAGGGTCAGACTGATTTGCATATACCCATGTCTGAACTGGGATGGCAGAGTGGGCTAAAGAACGGTGATGGATCAAACCCAGATCTTTTGACTGGGTGTGAGTGTTTGATTGGTTCTGATGCTCCGTCCATCACCACCCCCTTTTGTACCGCTTTTGGCCGCCATAAGTGTGGCAGGGTATGCTCAGACGTGAGTCCCTTGCTCACTTTGCCACTGGATTCAAGCAAGCCGGGCTGAAGACGGCTGGAATGCCAGAAACCGGTCCTCGGAAGCTTGTTTCCGGTCCAGGGAAGGCATGGCTTGGCAGTTCGGGCTGGACTGTTCCCATGAGGCACAGGGTTAGACTGATTTGCATATAGCCATGTCTGAACTGGGGTGGCAGAGTGGGCTAAAGAACGGTGATGGATCAAACCCAGATCTTTTGACTGGGTGTGAGTGTTTGATTGGTTCTGATGCTCCGTCCATCACCACCCCCTTTTGTACCGCTTTTGGTCGCCATAAGTGTGGCAGGGTATGCTCAGACGTGAGTCCCTTGCTCACTTTGCCACTGGATTCAAGCAAGCCGGGCTGAAGACGGCTGGAATGCCAGAAACCGGTCCTCGGAAGCTTGTTTCCGGTCCAGGGAAGGCATGGCTTGGCAGTTCGGGCTGGACTGTTCCCATGAGGCACAGGGTCAGACTGATTTGCATATAGCCATGTCTGAACTGGGGTGGCAGAGTGGGCTAAAGAACGGTGATGGATCAAACCCAGATCTTTTGACTGGGTGTGAGTGTTTGATTGGTTCTGATGCTCCGTCCATCACCACCCCCTTTTGGACCACTTTTGGCCGCCATAAGTGTGGCATGGTATGCTCAGACGTGAGTCCCTTGCTCACTTTGCCACTGGATTCAAGCAAGCCGGGCTGAAGATGGCTGGAATGCCAGAAACCGGTCCTCGGAAGCTTGTTTCCGGTCCAGGGAAGGCATGGCTTGGCAGTTCGGGCTGGACTGTTCCCATGAGGCACAGGGTCAGACTGATTTGCATATAGCCATGTCTGAACTGGGGTGGCAGATTGGGCTAAAGAACGGTGATGGATCAAACCCAGATCTTTTGACTGGGTGTGAGTGTTTGATTGGTTCTGATGCTCCGTCCATCACCACCCCCTTTTGTACCACTTTTGGCCGCTATAAGTGTGGCAGGGTATGCTCAGACGCGAGTCCCTTGCTCACTTTGCCACTGGATTCAAGCAAGCCGGGCTGAAGACGGCTGGAATGCCAGAAACCGGTCCTCGAAGCTTGTTTCCGGTCCAGGGAAGGCATGGCTTGGCAGTTCGGGCTGGACTGTTCCCATGAGGCACAGGGTCAGACTGATTTGCATATAGCCATGTCTGAACTGGGGTGGCAGAGTGGGCTAAAGAACGGTGATGGATCAAACCCAGATCTTTTGACTGGGTGTGAGTGTTTGATTGGTTCTGATGCTCCGTCCATCACCACCCCCTTTTGTACCACTTTTGGCCGCCATAAGTGTGGCAAGGTATGCTCAGACGTGAGTCCCTTGCTCACTTTGCCACTGGATTCAAGCAAGCCGGGCTGAAGATGGCTGGAATGCCAGAAACCGGTCCTCGAAGCTTGTTTCCGGTCCAGGGAAGGCATGGCTTGGCAGTTCGGGCTGGACTGTTCCCATGAGGCACAGGGTCAGACTGATTTGCATATGGCCATGTCTGAACTGGGGTGGCGGAGTGAGCTAAAGAACGGTGATGGATTAAACCCAGATCAGTTGACTGGGGGTGAGTGTTTGTATTGTCAACGCTCCGTCCATCACCACCTTTGGTTTTTCTTTGTTCGACCTAAGTTGGCAGGGTATGCTCAGACGTGAGTCCCTTGCTCACTTTGCCACTGGAGTCAAGCAAGCCCGGCTGAAGACGGCTGTAATGCCAGAAACCGGTCCTGGGAAGCTTGATTCCGGTCCAGGGAAGACATGGCTTGGCAGTTCGGGCTGGATTATTCCCATGAGGCACAGGGTCAGACTGATTTGCATATGGCCATGTCTGAACTGGGGTGGCGGAGTGAGCTAAAGAACTGTGATGGATTAAACCCAGATCAGTTGACTGGGGGTGAGTGTTTGTATTGTCAACGCTCCGTCCATCACCACCTTTGGTTTTTCTTTGTTCGCCCTAAGTTGGCAGGGTATGCTCAAACGTGAGTCCCTTGCTCACTTTGCCACTGGAGTCAAGCAAGCCCGGCTGAAGACGGCTGTATTGCCAGAAACCGGTCCTGGGAAGCTTGATTCCGGTCCAGGGAAGACATGGCTTGGCAGTTCGGGCTGGACTGTTCCCATGAGGCACAGGGTCAGACTGATTTGCATATGGCCATGTCTGAACTGGGGTGGCGGAGTGAGCTAAAGAACGGTGATGGATTAAACCCAGATCAGTTGACTGGGGGTGAGTGTTTGTATTGTCAACGCTCCGTCCATCACCACCTTTGGTTTTTCTTTGTTCGCCCTAAGTTGGCAGGGTATGCTCAGACGTGAGTCCCTTGCTCACTTTGCCACTGGAGTCAAGCAAGCCCGGCTGAAGACGGCTGTAATGCCAGAAACCGCTCCTGGGAAGCTTGATTCCGGTCCAGGGAAGACATGGCTTGGCAGTTCGGGCTGGACTGTTCCCATGAGGCACAGGGTCAGACTGATTTGCATATGGCCATGTCTGAACTGGGGTGGCGGAGTGAGCTAAACAACTGTGATGGATTAAACCCAGATCAGTTGACTGGGGGTGAGTGTTTGTATTGTCAACGCTCCGTCCATCACCACCTTTGGTTTTTCTATGTTCGCCCTAAGTTGGCAGGGTATGCTCAAACGTGAGTCCCTTGCTTACTTTGCCACTGGAGTAAAGCAAGCCCGACTGAAGACGGCTGTAATGCCAGAAACCGGTCCTGGGAAGCTTGATTCCGGTCCAGGGAAGACATGGCTTGGCAGTTCGGGCTGGACTGTTCCCATGAGGCACAGGGTCAGATTGATTTGCATATGGCCATGTCTGAACTGGGGTGGCGGAGTGAGCTAAAGAACGGTGATGGATTAAACCCAGATCAGTTGACTGGGGGTGAGTGTTTGTATTGTCAACGCTCCGTCCATCACCACCTTTGGTTTTTCTTTGTTCGCCCTAAGTTGGCAGGGTATGCTCAGACGTGAGTCCCTTGCTCACTTTGCCACTGGAGTCAAGCAAGCCCGGCTGAAGACGGCTGTAATGCCAGAAACCGGTCCTGGGAAGCTTGATTCCGGTCCAGGGAAGACATGGCTTGGCAGTTCGGGCTGGACTGTTCCCATGAGGCACAGGGTCAGACTGATTTGCATATGGCCATGTCTGAACTGGGGTGGCGGAGTGAGCTAAAGAACGGTGATGGATTAAACCCAGATCAGTTGACTGGGGGTGAGTGTTTGTATTGTCAACGCTCCGTCCATCACCACCTTTGATTTTTCTTCGTTCAACTAATCCCACCTAAAACAGCAAGACACTCAGCCTCTGGATACCCTCATGGGTCATTAGCTGTGCTTTATAAATCTACTTGGGTGTTTGAATGCACAAGGTCCAACCAACGCGTCCGACTGGCATGGGTATTTTATGCAAGTGCATTCCAAATATCCTTTGTATTTTTATAAGATAGAGGACTGTAGTGTCCTGCTGGACAGGTTCTAGTGTTCTGACATATGCCCTATGTCACTAGCCACTCGCTGAGGGCTGGCTCCATACTCACCACACACCCATCCATCACAGGTGTCACCAGCCATTCGCTGAGGGCTGGCTTCATACTCACCACACACCCATCCGTCACAGGTGTCATCAGTTAGATCACCGTGCAAATAAAAGGGGCCGGCTCCTAATGCTTTCCCCAGTTTGAACTGTGTTGAATCGCCCCAACACCATGAGCGCAGGTGGAATCAAACAATGCTGCACAGAGACTATGACACCACGGACAGGGGAATAAGAGAAGCCTAGACTTCTTCCACGTCACACTCGTGCCCAGTCATCTGGTGAAATCAAGGGTGTGTGCCATGATGACGGGTGTGACCAACTGCAGCTATTTGCCAATCCTGTATTGTCCTGTGAACTGCCTGAAGAGACTAAGCGGTGTTTTGTTTTGTTGTTTCTTCTCTTCTACAGGTTTGACTTGTTTGTTTCTTTTCTTTGCTTTGGGCCCACATACTAGATAAATAAGTGACACAGACACATGGCTACTCCACACATAACTGTCCTTGAGTGCTCGGGCCCTTTTATTAACAGGCTCACACCACTTGTGACGCCTGTGGTGGATGGGTGTGGGGTTTGAGTATAAATTGTAAACAAAAATAGGAGGACCCCACACAGACTTGTAAGGGACTGGGGGGAAGAAGTTACCATCAAAAGGCCGAGGCGTCCCAATTAAAAAATGGATATCTAAAAGTATATCCGAGTTCGGTATTACTACTATGAATATGTAACTATGAACAGCATGCCCATAAACTAGGCGGGAAAGGCAAAGGTGTCACAGGACAAAGGGGACAAGAGTGACTTAGATGTGTGTCAGGCTCAAACAATAATATCTAGGGTAAATTGCAACACAGAATATTTCCAGCTATACACATGTAAAGGGCATATAGTAACACATCTATGGTAAAACTTTTGTATCAATAAGATTTTTATTTTTATAAAAAGACAATTCACACAATCGATATCATTCATGTATACAATTTTTAAAAAAAAGTCAATATGAAAGACAAGTTCAATTTAAACAATTATTCATCATGTTAAAAACATTTGTGGCTTTTATACATCATAATTAAAAATTTCTAAGAATCACAAAAGGTCGACGCGGCGTTTCGGTATTTTTCTTTGAACACCTTCTTCAGGACTGATTCTAGACAGTTAAAAAACACAGAGTTACCATTCATTGTTACATTACTTCATCATAATAAAACCCTGTCTCTGATTTCCATTGCACATATGATCACAGTTGCATCAGTTTTTTCTTTACATCTTGCCCAGATATGTTACCCAGTAATTTTTTGTTACATTTTCTGCTCATTTTTCTCACAAACCACCCCACCTTAAATTTTTGTTTGCCTTTCCCTTGGACTATAATAGTCCACTGCTGTTCATTTCCTTATGAACCCTTTCTCTCGCGTCATCCTACCTTATTCCAGAAAAGTAAAAGTGGCTCTGCTGGAGGGTGCTGACTATCCAAGTGAGAAAGAATCACCATCTGCCGTCATCAATTAACAGGTGTGATATCTCTAAATAAAGAATATTTTATTTTTATTTCTAATTTTGTTTTTAGGAATACCTAGATATTAGTGATTTCCAGAGAACGTAATCATCATTCCCTACCTTTTTAAGTTGGGTATTTGACCAATGTTCATTACTTCGCCATCTATATTAATGTGCGGACTTCAGGCCGTATGTCTGGACCTAGGGACATAGATTTTACCCTTAGTGTCTATCATTACATAGATTATCCTCCATCTGCTGATCAAATGTAATTAACCCAATACCTGTTGGTCTGTATTGTTCGTATTGGATATTGCTGCCAGGAGGAGCCACCGTAATGATTATAAATTCGACGGTTCTCTACCTGCAAAATTTAATTAATCCATCAGTCAGTTGTTCAGTCTGTTCTATTCACTGGACACAACTTTGTTTACATCACATCTCTTACCGAAAAATCAATAGAGAATCTCCCACCGCTGTTCTCTTTATCTTCTTTTAGACTGATTGAAAAGCAGCGTGCAACAGAATCACTGGACTTGAGAATGGTCCTGTGACTGTGTAGTTCTCTGTGGATATATAGTACACCATTACTGATAAGGTCTTCTTATTATATCATGTTAATTAATAACCTGCTAGAGATTCCCCTGTCTTTATAACTTTATATAACCCAGGAATGGCCTCTCATTCTTACTCAGCCAGCCTTAAAGTATTACAGCATTTTCTTTTTCCCCCTATACTCTACCCTCCTGGGTCCGTGCTTTTTGCGAAAGGCCCCTATTATCCGCGCATAATCTTACAGCTAAATTGATTCCCTTAATACCTTTTGGGTTGCAGTCGGCCTCCCTGCTCCTTTCTCCTGGCAGCCCGTCACTCCCGTCACCTCCGGTTCAGTTGCCGCAAGTGAAATGACTGGACCTCGCCTCTTTACCCGGTTTAAATATCAGCTGTCATTTAATTGGGCGCGCTTGTCGCTATCACCCATTGGCGGAAACAGTTAAGCATCTTGGATACTGTTACTACGAGCCCCGCATCGCTAGTGTTAGTGCATTTAATCTAGGCCATTGGTTAGAGGCATCTGCTACATGAATCCCATTGGTTCATGGCGTCTGCGTCCTCCATATCATTGGTTAAAGCCCAAATGCGTTTCTATGGAGTTTCTTCGTATGCCTACATGTTGCGAAGGGCGATTCCATAATGAAAAAACGAAAAAACGAAAAAACGATAGTTGCGAAGTATTGTTCCGTTTCTAAGGGGATGTTCATGATCTAATAATTATATGCGCCCAAAGATAACTCCTCGCTACATCTATTTTACTGGAGAGTTGGTATCCTCGTTACTGTTATTAAGGATCCCACGTCACTATTGTTATTGACTAAAAGCCTCCTCATTGGTTAAGGGCGTCTGTTTACCGAGCGCCATTGGTTGAAACTGAATGTGTTTCTCTGGAGCATTTGAACTCCTCCGTCTTGTTAATGAGCGGTTCCGTAGATTACGGGACCGTAATGTAATGCTCCCCTTAAAAACTTCGCGAGTGAATCATAGGTCACTCTGCCCTATCGCGTTATTGTTAGGCAGGGAATCCCACATGTGCTATCTGCTCAACAAGTTATCTCAACTCAATCCGATCCCCCTGGTCCCACATCATATGAGGGTTTCTCTGTTAACAAGTATTTTGGCCATGTTACATTTCGTTCCTGGGGGAGTTATCTATCTCCTCATGTCTTACATTTAACCTATTTATTTAGATCTGATTTTCAATGTTGGGCGTTATAGTTTACTATTACCCAAATACAGATGTCTATAAGCGAGCACATCTTATGATTTTACCTAATGATTTTCTCCCAATCCTCTCTAGAGTTGAGCCCACTTCGGACACTGTTAAGGGTAGACATAAAGAATTGTTCCCTTTTCTTCCTCTTGTCATTAGCGTTACCTCCTCTTTTGCTCATAATCACCTTCTCTAATCCACACCATTTCAGGTCGTCAATCGTATGGCCAGCTATCCTCCAATGCTCAGTGAGGGGGGCTCCAGTTTTGTTAGTTCTCAGGGCAGAACGATGTTCATTCAGGCGAAGCCTGACTTCCCTGGATGTCTCTCCCACATAGGATTTCTGACAGGGGCATTGGATTAGATAAATGATATTTGTGGTCCTACAGTTGATGAAACTTTTTATATTTACAGATCTCTCATTTGCTGTGATTTTACTGCCTTTGATAATGCTTGCACAGTTTACACATCCACTACACGGATATGTCCCTGTGGGTAAGGGGTTTCCATCAATAGTTGTTTGCACCATTTTTGGAATGTCTCTGTACGTATGTACAAGGGAGTTCCGGATGGTTCTATTTCTCCTAAATGAAAACATGGGCTTAGGAATAGGTGTGGCTGTTTTGTCCGCCACCAAGTGCCAATTTCTGTTAATAATGTTCTTAACCTGGTGGCTAACTTGGGAGAAATTGGTAACAAACATAATGGGTTGATTCTTTTGGGTGGGCTCTCTTGGTTGAAAGAGGGTTTCTCTGTTAAAATATTTAGCACGTTTGTAGGCGTGTCTAACCATCCTTTTTGGATAACCTCTCTCTATAAACTTCTCCTTCAGGATTGTTGCATGTCTGTCATAGTCTGGCATTGAGGTACAATTTCTTCTCAACCGGAGAAATTGTCCAAAAGGGATGTTATTCTTCTGTGATGCAGGGTGGTTACTGTTGAAATGTAACATACTATTCCTATCGGTGGGCTTCGTGTATAATTCCACACTCAAGTAGCCCCCTGTTACCTTGATTATGATATCAAGGAATTCCACACAATTTTTACTCACGTGTGAGGTAAATTTCAAATTTACATCACCACAGTTAAGCCAGGTTAAAAAATCATTTAGAGTTTCCATATCGCCGGTCCATATAAAGAATATGTCATCTATATACCGGCCCCATTCAGAGATGTTCTCATAGAATGGGGCGGTTATGTTATAGATGTGCTTGTCTTCAAAATTGGAGACATACAAGCACGCCAGGCTCGGCGCACAGGTAGCCCCCATGCTGGTCCCCTTTATTTGTCTGAATAATTCATCCTTATATATGAAGATATTGTTTTTGAGGATCACAGTTATGCACTCTAAGATAAACGCTTGATGGTCTGTCATATCCTGTTGATCCCCACTCAGGATGTGTTCCATAATCTCTATGGTGTCATCTTGCGGTATGTTAGTGTATAGCGCTTCTATATCCAAAGTCACCAACACTTGGGTTTCTGGATTAAAACTCAAACCTTCAATCTTCTTGATCATGGAGGTCGTATCCTTGATATAAGCTTTTTGTTTCTGCACCAAAGGTTGTAAAAAGACTGGGCTTTAACCAATGATATGGAGGACGCAGACGCCATGAACCAATGGGATTCATGTAGCAGATGCCTCTAACCAATGGCCTAGATTAAATGCACTAACACTAGCGATGCGGGGCTCGTAGTAACAGTATCCAAGATGCTTAACTGTTTCCGCCAATGGGTGATAGCGACAAGCGCGCCCAATTAAATGACAGCTGATATTTAAACCGGGTAAAGAGGCGAGGTCCAGTCATTTCACTTGCGGCAACTGAACCGGAGGTGACGGGAGTGACGGGCTGCCAGGAGAAAGGAGCAGGGAGGCCGACTGCAACCCAAAAGGTATTAAGGGAATCAATTTAGCTGTAAGATTATGCGCGGATAATAGGGGCCTTTCGCAAAAAGCACGGACCCAGGAGGGTAGAGTATAGGGGGAAAAAGAAAATGCTGTAATACTTTAAGGCTGGCTGAGTAAGAATGAGAGGCCATTCCTGGGTTATATAAAGTTATAAAGACAGGGGAATCTCTAGCAGGTTATTAATTAACATGATATAATAAGAAGACCTTATCAGTAATGGTGTACTATATATCCACAGAGAACTACACAGTCACAGGACCATTCTCAAGTCCAGTGATTCTGTTGCACGCTGCTTTTCAATCAGTCTAAAAGAAGATAAAGAGAACAGCGGTGGGAGATTCTCTATTGATTTTTCGGTAAGAGATGTGATGTAAACAAAGTTGTGTCCAGTGAATAGAACAGACTGAACAACTGACTGATGGATTAATTAAATTTTGCAGGTAGAGAACCGTCGAATTTATAATCATTACGGTGGCTCCTCCTGGCAGCAATATCCAATACGAACAATACAGACCAACAGGTATTGGGTTAATTACATTTGATCAGCAGATGGAGGATAATCTATGTAATGATAGACACTAAGGGTAAAATCTATGTCCCTAGGTCCAGACATACGGCCTGAAGTCCGCACATTAATATAGATGGCGAAGTAATGAACATTGGTCAAATACCCAACTTAAAAAGGTAGGGAATGATGATTACGTTCTCTGGAAATCACTAATATCTAGGTATTCCTAAAAACAAAATTAGAAATAAAAATAAAATATTCTTTATTTAGAGATATCACACCTGTTAATTGATGACGGCAGATGGTGATTCTTTCTCACTTGGATAGTCAGCACCCTCCAGCAGAGCCACTTTTACTTTTCTGGAATAAGGTAGGATGACGCGAGAGAAAGGGTTCATAAGGAAATGAACAGCAGTGGACTATTATAGTCCAAGGGAAAGGCAAACAAAAATTTAAGGTGGGGTGGTTTGTGAGAAAAATGAGCAGAAAATGTAACAAAAAATTACTGGGTAACATATCTGGGCAAGATGTAAAGAAAAAACTGATGCAACTGTGATCATATGTGCAATGGAAATCAGAGACAGGGTTTTATTATGATGAAGTAATGTAACAATGAATGGTAACTCTGTGTTTTTTAACTGTCTAGAATCAGTCCTGAAGAAGGTGTTCAAAGAAAAATACCGAAACGCCGCGTCGACCTTTTGTGATTCTTAGAAATTTTTAATTATGATGTATAAAAGCCACAAATGTTTTTAACATGATGAATAATTGTTTAAATTGAACTTGTCTTTCATATTGACTTTTTTTTAAAAATTGTATACATGAATGATATCGATTGTGTGAATTGTCTTTTTATAAAAATAAAAATCTTATTGATACAAAAGTTTTACCATAGATGTGTTACTATATGCCCTTTACATGTGTATAGCTGGAAATATTCTGTGTTGCAATTTACCCTAGATATTATTGTTTGAGCCTGACACACATCTAAGTCACTCTTGTCCCCTTTGTCCTGTGACACCTTTGCCTTTCCCGCCTAGTTTATGGGCATGCTGTTCATAGTTACATATTCATAGTAGTAATACCGAACTCGGATATACTTTTAGATATCCATTTTTTAATTGGGACGCCTCGGCCTTTTGATGGTAACTTCTTCCCCCCAGTCCCTTACAAGTCTGTGTGGGGTCCTCCTATTTTTGTTTACAATTTGAACTCAGCTTGTGAGCTGAGGAGGCTTTGAATTACACTGCAAATTAGCAGAGTGGCTTAAATTAAAAATTGAAATTATAATACCACAGCACAATTCTCAGTGTATGATATAATAATGGAAGGAATAAAGACATATAGCTTTTCCGAAGACCAATTTAATACATTAATAAATAGCAAATCTCGTAATACCACCACTATTAGGTTAGATAAATCTGATGAAGAACAGTGGGAGAAACTCTGGAACTTAAAAAAGAAAACCGTAAGGGCGGAACTTCATGCGGAGTTCTTAGTAGAGTATTGTAAAAACGGAATCATACCTAAGGGTCTGCAAGTAACTAACGAACCTGGGATTTTTATAACAGATAGGAAGTTCATTGAGAAGTGGACACTGGTAGCAAATAGGTGCAGTAGGGACTGGATTCTACTGATAATAGAAACAGCCAATGAATTCCTAGTTATTGAAAGAAAAGAAATAGAAGATCTAGAGAGTAAACTACAACAGAGTACAGCACTAGAGGATGCGAGGGCAAAATTAGAGGAGATCCAAAACGATGTAGATGGATATAGTGAATACCTAATTAAAAAGAAGAGTAATAAACTGAAAAAGGATATAGAAAATTACAATCCTGAATTTGTTTATCCCTATCTTCAGAAAGATTTTTATGAACGGCCGAGGGAACAATTTCATTCCCGTAGGCAGTGGCAGAACCAACCCAGAAATCAACCAAGGAAAAAAGTGAGGTTTTTTGATTCGTCGTACACAAGTACAGACTCAGAAAGCGAATCAATAAATGATAGGAGTAAGAATGGTGAAACTAGCAAACAACCCCAACCCATTCTGAAAGAAGGTTTGGCTTTTTTAGAGAAGCGCAACCAGACATTTGGGCAACAACGAGGGAGAGGGAGAGGTCGAAACAATTACAACCACCAATCCCAATATGCACAAGCCCCACACCCTCAACGTCCGAGAACCAGAAGCCAGAAACAGTGGGACTAATAAACTCCCAGAAAGGAGCAGTGGTCAATCTTTCTAATCACCAGTTGACTCCCATAGAGAAGAAACTTTTTGAAAGGGGCTTGGGTTACGCTGTCTGCTCACCTGTAGATAGATATGCCCTCGAAAGGGATTTACAAAATTTTTTTAGAAAGGTGAGATTGCAAATTTTCTTTGATGGGAAAGACAAACTCCCCAAAGAAAATAAATCAGGTTTAAAAAATAAATCCGTCTGGACTCCAGCCATTAATACTGTGCACAAAGATGTAGAGGTCTTTGAAAGATCAGTCGATAAAAGTGTAGAGAATTTGATTAAACAGAAAACATGGACACCTTTTAATTTAACTAGGGAAGAGAAAACAGCACTAGAAGCACTTGAACGCAATGTGCTTTTAACAATAAAGCCAGCGGACAAAGGAGGGAGTGTAGTAATTATGGATAGCATAGACTACGACAATAGAATGTTCAAACTTTTAAATAATAGGTCCCATTATCAAAAATCTAATAAGGAAGAATGGAATACTCTGAAGGAAGATATACGAAAAATGCTTATGCTAGCAAAGGATGATGATATCCTGTGCGAACAAGAATTTTCATTCATGCTCAACACAGACCCCTCAATTCCAGCTTTATATGGTCTCCCGAAAATCCATAAAGACACCCGAGACCCCCCCATGAGACCCATAGTATCCTGTATAGGATCCCTGACCGAACCGTTGAGCAAATACGTGGAGGTCTTTTTACAACCTTTGGTGCAGAAACAAAAAGCTTATATCAAGGATACGACCTCCATGATCAAGAAGATTGAAGGTTTGAGTTTTAATCCAGAAACCCAAGTGTTGGTGACTTTGGATATAGAAGCGCTATACACTAACATACCGCAAGATGACACCATAGAGATTATGGAACACATCCTGAGTGGGGATCAACAGGATATGACAGACCATCAAGCGTTTATCTTAGAGTGCATAACTGTGATCCTCAAAAACAATATCTTCATATATAAGGATGAATTATTCAGACAAATAAAGGGGACCAGCATGGGGGCTACCTGTGCGCCGAGCCTGGCGTGCTTGTATGTCTCCAATTTTGAAGACAAGCACATCTATAACATAACCGCCCCATTCTATGAGAACATCTCTGAATGGGGCCGGTATATAGATGACATATTCTTTATATGGACCGGCGATATGGAAACTCTAAATGATTTTTTAACCTGGCTTAACTGTGGTGATGTAAATTTGAAATTTACCTCACACGTGAGTAAAAATTGTGTGGAATTCCTTGATATCATAATCAAGGTAACAGGGGGCTACTTGAGTGTGGAATTATACACGAAGCCCACCGATAGGAATAGTATGTTACATTTCAACAGTAACCACCCTGCATCACAGAAGAATAACATCCCTTTTGGACAATTTCTCCGGTTGAGAAGAAATTGTACCTCAATGCCAGACTATGACAGACATGCAACAATCCTGAAGGAGAAGTTTATAGAGAGAGGTTATCCAAAAAGGATGGTTAGACACGCCTACAAACGTGCTAAATATTTTAACAGAGAAACCCTCTTTCAACCAAGAGAGCCCACCCAAAAGAATCAACCCATTATGTTTGTTACCAATTTCTCCCAAGTTAGCCACCAGGTTAAGAACATTATTAACAGAAATTGGCACTTGGTGGCGGACAAAACAGCCACACCTATTCCTAAGCCCATGTTTTCATTTAGGAGAAATAGAACCATCCGGAACTCCCTTGTACATACGTACAGAGACATTCCAAAAATGGTGCAAACAACTATTGATGGAAACCCCTTACCCACAGGGACATATCCGTGTAGTGGATGTGTAAACTGTGCAAGCATTATCAAAGGCAGTAAAATCACAGCAAATGAGAGATCTGTAAATATAAAAAGTTTCATCAACTGTAGGACCACAAATATCATTTATCTAATCCAATGCCCCTGTCAGAAATCCTATGTGGGAGAGACATCCAGGGAAGTCAGGCTTCGCCTGAATGAACATCGTTCTGCCCTGAGAACTAACAAAACTGGAGCCCCCCTCACTGAGCATTGGAGGATAGCTGGCCATACGATTGACGACCTGAAATGGTGTGGATTAGAGAAGGTGATTATGAGCAAAAGAGGAGGTAACGCTAATGACAAGAGGAAGAAAAGGGAACAATTCTTTATGTCTACCCTTAACAGTGTCCGAAGTGGGCTCAACTCTAGAGAGGATTGGGAGAAAATCATTAGGTAAAATCATAAGATGTGCTCGCTTATAGACATCTGTATTTGGGTAATAGTAAACTATAACGCCCAACATTGAAAATCAGATCTAAATAAATAGGTTAAATGTAAGACATGAGGAGATAGATAACTCCCCCAGGAACGAAATGTGACATGGCCAAAATACTTGTTAACAGAGAAACCCTCATATGATGTGGGACCAGGGGGATCGGATTGAGTTGAGATAACTTGTTGAGCAGATAGCACATGTGGGATTCCCTGCCTAACAATAACGCGATAGGGCAGAGTGACCTATGATTCACTCGCAAAGTTTTTAAGGGGAGCATTACATTACGGTCCCGTAATCTACGGAACCGCTCATTAACAAGACGGAGGAGTTCAAATGCTCCAGAGAAACACATTCAGTTTCAACCAATGGCGCTCGGTAAACAGACGCCCTTAACCAATGAGGAGGCTTTTAGTCAATAACAATAGTGACGTGGGATCCTTAATAACAGTAACGAGGATACCAACTCTCCAGTAAAATAGATGTAGCGAGGAGTTATCTTTGGGCGCATATAATTATTAGATCATGAACATCCCCTTAGAAACGGAACAATACTTCGCAACTATCGTTTTTTCGTTTTTTCGTTTTTTCATTATGGAATCGCCCTTCGCAACATGTAGGCATACGAAGAAACTCCATAGAAACGCATTTGGGCTTTAACCAATGATATGGAGGACGCAGACGCCATGAACCAATGGGATTCATGTAGCAGATGCCTCTAACCAATGGCCTAGATTAAATGCACTAACACTAGCGATGCGGGGCTCGTAGTAACAGTATCCAAGATGCTTAACTGTTTCCGCCAATGGGTGATAGCGACAAGCGCGCCCAATTAAATGACAGCTGATATTTAAACCGGGTAAAGAGGCGAGGTCCAGTCATTTCACTTGCGGCAACTGAACCGGAGGTGACGGGAGTGACGGGCTGCCAGGAGAAAGGAGCAGGGAGGCCGACTGCAACCCAAAAGGTATTAAGGGAATCAATTTAGCTGTAAGATTATGCGCGGATAATAGGGGCCTTTCGCAAAAAGCACGGACCCAGGAGGGTAGAGTATAGGGGGAAAAAGAAAATGCTGTAATACTTTAAGGCTGGCTGAGTAAGAATGAGAGGCCATTCCTGGGTTATATAAAGTTATAAAGACAGGGGAATCTCTAGCAGGTTATTAATTAACATGATATAATAAGAAGACCTTATCAGTAATGGTGTACTATATATCCACAGAGAACTACACAGTCACAGGACCATTCTCAAGTCCAGTGATTCTGTTGCACGCTGCTTTTCAATCAGTCTAAAAGAAGATAAAGAGAACAGCGGTGGGAGATTCTCTATTGATTTTTCGGTAAGAGATGTGATGTAAACAAAGTTGTGTCCAGTGAATAGAACAGACTGAACAACTGACTGATGGATTAATTAAATTTTGCAGGTAGAGAACCGTCGAATTTATAATCATTACGGTGGCTCCTCCTGGCAGCAATATCCAATACGAACAATACAGACCAACAGGTATTGGGTTAATTACATTTGATCAGCAGATGGAGGATAATCTATGTAATGATAGACACTAAGGGTAAAATCTATGTCCCTAGGTCCAGACATACGGCCTGAAGTCCGCACATTAATATAGATGGCGAAGTAATGAACATTGGTCAAATACCCAACTTAAAAAGGTAGGGAATGATGATTACGTTCTCTGGAAATCACTAATATCTAGGTATTCCTAAAAACAAAATTAGAAATAAAAATAAAATATTCTTTATTTAGAGATATCACACCTGTTAATTGATGACGGCAGATGGTGATTCTTTCTCACTTGGATAGTCAGCACCCTCCAGCAGAGCCACTTTTACTTTTCTGGAATAAGGTAGGATGACGCGAGAGAAAGGGTTCATAAGGAAATGAACAGCAGTGGACTATTATAGTCCAAGGGAAAGGCAAACAAAAATTTAAGGTGGGGTGGTTTGTGAGAAAAATGAGCAGAAAATGTAACAAAAAATTACTGGGTAACATATCTGGGCAAGATGTAAAGAAAAAACTGATGCAACTGTGATCATATGTGCAATGGAAATCAGAGACAGGGTTTTATTATGATGAAGTAATGTAACAATGAATGGTAACTCTGTGTTTTTTAACTGTCTAGAATCAGTCCTGAAGAAGGTGTTCAAAGAAAAATACCGAAACGCCGCGTCGACCTTTTGTGATTCTTAGAAATTTTTAATTATGATGTATAAAAGCCACAAATGTTTTTAACATGATGAATAATTGTTTAAATTGAACTTGTCTTTCATATTGACTTTTTTTTAAAAATTGTATACATGAATGATATCGATTGTGTGAATTGTCTTTTTATAAAAATAAAAATCTTATTGATACAAAAGTTTTACCATAGATGTGTTACTATATGCCCTTTACATGTGTATAGCTGGAAATATTCTGTGTTGCAATTTACCCTAGATATTATTGTTTGAGCCTGACACACATCTAAGTCACTCTTGTCCCCTTTGTCCTGTGACACCTTTGCCTTTCCCGCCTAGTTTATGGGCATGCTGTTCATAGTTACATATTCATAGTAGTAATACCGAACTCGGATATACTTTTAGATATCCATTTTTTAATTGGGACGCCTCGGCCTTTTGAGGGTTTGAGTATAAGCCAGCCTTTGTGGGAGTGGCAGGTAAAACACTAGACTGTGCCCGGCAGGACACTACATTCCTCCCAAACTTTATTAAAACAAAAACAAGTCCAACCTTTGGAAATAAAACAATATACACAAGACATCACTAAGTCTCTCAGCCTCGAGATTCAGTCTGCAGGACAGTGGTGGGCAGGGGCAGATTGAAGCAACCGGGCATCTCAGCAGTAGACCAAGTCTGGATTCTTTGGCAGCCTGTCCGTTGGATCAGTGTCCACTTACGCACTGTTGGATGGTCGATGCAGTTGGTGTCAACAGTTATAATTTGGTGCATCAGGAGCGTTGTGGAGTCCCGCTGCGGAGCGTACTCTTGGGGCGTCTTGGCACCGTGATGACAAGCCTTGCCAGGACTGGGATGGCGTCGACAATACTTGGGACGTTTTCCTCTGAAGGCCCTATGCCACCCAGTACCTTGTCAATGGAGCAGCTTCCAGATTCGCTCTTGCACCAGGATAGCTTTGTGCAGAAGTGTCCTTGAGGCCCTTTTCGCTGGGTTACCACGGGACCGCATTGATTGTACAGGGCTGCTTGTGGGCCGCTGCAGAATCGCTGTCAGAATAACAGCTGAGTCGTTTGTACTAAATTGAGGGTAAGCGTTCGTTCGTGATTTTTGTTTTAGGACTAGTAAACGTACGCCCGCCATTTTGGATGAGGATACATTAGTTAGAAGTCCGTTTTTTATGTTGCTAACACCCTGACGTCAGACGCCATATACCGGCATTCGGCAAGCTAGCAGGTCTAGCGATAGAGCGGCAGAGTTAGATCGCGGTTGGAGTTACACGGAGTGCTTCGAAAGTGGGAATAAGGTAGGACATAGTTGGAATCTAGGAGAACAACTCTGGGTAATTCTGGGTCATTCTTTTTTAAAAAAAACGGTAATACTAAGGAGGTTTCCCTTGGTTGATTTACAGATACATAGACACTGCAACAGCGGTTTCATGTAATGAGAAGTGGGATCAGGAAGACTAAGTAAGTCGCGTTTCGAGTCTTTGTGTATAAACAAGACATTTCACTCTGATGGCAGGCAGCTAAGTGTTCGGTTGATATGTTGTTTCAGAATAAGGAGACCACGGACTTTGATTATTGTTGACTTTATTGTAGCTAATGAAGGTAAGAGGGCATAGATAAAGCATCTTTTATATCAAGAAGAGATGTATTATTGGTATACTTTGGTTTATATTGGTTAATTTTTGCATGCATGCGGGCAATAAGAGGGGCAGTCCACATGGGTGTGTTCACTTTGTTTTCGGTTTGGATTATAAGGTTATAGGAGAATTTTTGGTGAACTTTTGCGAGCATGATGTGTAATCACACACAGGATGTGTTTTGTACACTAGGAGATCGTCTGGTTTCTGTGTATCATATAAAACAAAAAAGTTGAGACGTGATTGTAGATTGTAAAAAATATTTTGGTCATTATATGATGGAATGTTTTGTTACTTGTAGTGTATTCCCCTGACGAAGGTGCATACCGAAATGCATTGGGATATGACTTCACGTGTTTAATGATGAAGAGTTGTTTGAAGAATTCCAAGTAATATATCTTCTGACAAATAAGAAGAATAAAAACAACCTTGAAGAAAAGAAATGTGACCAGAGTTTTGACGAGAGTCTATTCATATTTTGTTGTGTATGTTTGGTATGACGGTTATATTAGCAGTCTGACCCGCAAGACTGCGAAAATTTTGCATGAACTTTTGGTGAAACATAAGACTGACATATTTAATATGTTGAGATCTGATTGAAAATGTATGAAGAATAAGAAGAAAAAAGCTATCACGTTTAGTGAATAAGTGAATAGTGCTTCCCATAACACAGGTTCCTGTGAATTGTTTCGTTTGTACAGCTGCCATGTTAAGTAACACAATGGTCGTGTGCTTGCCACCAGCACCCAGGTGTAGATGGGCTGTCAGTCTCTGGACACTTGGTCTCTAAAGTTGCCAGGGGCGTCTCTGTCTCTTGATGCTTTGCGGGTGTAAAGCTCCACCTGGTGATGAGATGCTCCCTTGTTGGTTCAGGTGAGGCACATGGCAATGAGTGTGGTTGCCATTAGACCTGGACGACTAGTGTTGATGACTGGCTTGGAATGATGATGACTGGAGAGAATTTGCAGTCACGTAGCTAGGTGTCTTTGCCGGTGCTGTTCTTCTCTCTTGGCATGTACGGTTGCGAGCAGGGATGCCATCTGGTTCAGCTGCCGACGCTTGGAAACTGGTACAAAAGGGGGTGGTGATGGATGGAGCATCAGAACCAATCAAACACTCACACCCAGTCAAAAGATCTGGGTTTGATCCAGCACCGTTCTTTAGCCCACTCTGCCACCCCAGTTCAGACAAGGCTATATGCAAATCAGTCTGACCCTGTGCCTCATGGGAAGAGTCCAGCCCGAACTGCCAAGCCATGCCTTCCCTGGACCGGAAACAAGCTTCTGAGGACCGGTTTCTGGCATTCCAGACGTCTTCAGCCCGGCTTGCTTGAATCCAGTGGCAAAGTGAGCAAGGGACTCACGTCTGAGCATACCCTGCCACACTTATGGCGGCCAAAGCGGTACAAAAGGGGGTGGTGATGGACGGAGCATCAGAACCAATCAAACACTCACACCCAGTCAAAAGATCTGGGTTTGATCCATCACCGTTCTTTAGCCCACTCTGCCACCCCAGTTCAGACATGGCTATATGCAAATCAGTCTGACCCTGTGCCTCATGGGAACAGTCCAGCCCGAACTGCCAAGCCATGCCTTCCCTGGCCCGGAAACAAGCTTCCGAGGACCGGTTTCTGGCATTCCAGCCGTCTTCAGCCCGGCTTGCTTGAATCCAGTGGCAAAGTGAGCAAGGGACTCACATCTGAGCATACCCTGCCACACGTATGGCGGCCAAAGCGGTACAAAAGGGGGTGGTGAAGGACGGAGCATCAGAACCAATCAAACACTCACACCCAGTCAAAAGATCTGGGTTTGATCCATCACCGTTCTTTAGCCCACTCTGCCACCCCAGTTCAGACATGGCTATATGCAAATCATCCTGACCCTGTGCCTCATGGGAACAGTCCAGCCCGAACTGCCAAGCCATGCCTTCCCTGGACCGAAAACAAGCTTCCGAGGACCGGTTTCTGGCATTCCAGCCGTCTTCAGCCCGGCTTGCTTGAATCCAGTGGCAAAGTGAGCAAGGGACTCATGTCTGAGCATACAATGCCACACTTATGGCGGCCAAAGGGGTACAAAAGGGGGTGGTGATGGACGGAGCATCAGAACCAATCAAACACTCAAACCCAGTCAAAAGATCTGGGTTTGATCCATCACCGTTCTTTAGCCCACTCTGCCACCCCAGTTCAGACATGGCTATATGCAAATCAGTCTGACCCTGTGCCTCATGGGAACAGTCCAGCCCGAACTGCCAAACCAAGCCTTCCCTGGACCGGAAACAAGCTTCCGAAGACCGGTTTCTGGCATTCCAGCCGTCTTCAGCCCGGCTTGCTTGAATCCAGTGGCAAAGTGAGCAAGGGACTCACGTCTGAGCATACCCTGCCACACTTACGGCGGCCTAAGCGGTACAAAAGGGGGTGGTGATGGACGGAGCATCAGAACCAATCAAACATTCACACCCAGTCAAAAGATCTGGGTTTGATCCATCACCGTTCTTTAGCCCACTCTGCCACCCCAGTTCAGACATGGCTATATGCAAATCAGTCTGACCCTGTGCCTCATGGGAACAGTCCAGCCCGAACTGCCAAGCCATGCCTTCCCTGGACCGGAAACAAGCTTCCGAGAACCAGTTTCTGGCATTCTAGCCCTCTTCAGCCCGGCTTGCTTGAATCCAGTGGCAAAGTGAGCTTGTTTCCGGTCCAGGGAAGGCATGGCTTGGCAGTTCGGGATGGACTGTTCCCATGAGGCACATGGTCAGACTGATTTGCATATAGCCATGTCTGAACTGGGGTGGCAGAGTGGGCTAAAGAACAGTGATGGATCAAACCCAGATCTTTTGACTGGGTGTGAGTGTTTGATTGGTTCTGATGCTCCGTCCATCACCACCCCCTTTTGTACCGCTTTTGGCCGCCATAAGTGTGGCAGGGTATGCTCAGACGCGAGTCCCTTGCTCACTTTGCCACTGGATTCAAGCAAGCCGGGCTGAAGACGGCTGGAATGCCAGAAACCGGTCCTCGGAAGCTTGTTTCCGGTCCAGGGAAGGCATGGCTTGGCAGTTCGGGCTGGACTGTTCCCATGAGGCACAGAGTCAGACTGATTTGCATATAGCCATGTCAGAACTGGGGTGGCAGAGTGGGCTAAAGAACGGTGATGGATCATACCCAGATCTTTTGACTGGGTGTGAGTGTTTGATTGGTTCTGATGCTCCGTCCATTACCACCCCCTTTTGTACCGCTTTTGGCCGCCATAAGTGTGGCAGGGTATGCTCAGACGTGAGTCCTTTGCTCACTTTGCCACTGGATTCAAGCAAGCCGGTCTGAAGGCGGCTGGAATGCCAGAAACCGGTCCTCGGAAGCTTGTTTCCGGTCCAGGGAAGGCATGGCTTCGCAGTTGGGCTGGACTGTTCCCATGAGGCACAGGGTCAGACTGATTTGCATATAGCCATGTCTGAACTGGGATGGCAGAGTGGGCTAAAGAACGGTGATGGATCAAACCCAGATCTTTTGACTGGGTGTGAGTGTTTGATTGGTTCTGATGCTCCGTCCATCACCACCCCCTTTTATACCGCTTTTGGCCGCCATAAGTGTGGCAGGGTATGCTCAGACGTGAGTCCCTTGCTCACTTTGCCACTGGATTCAAGCAAGCCGGGCTGAAGGCGGCTGGAATGCCAGAAACCGGTCCTCGGAAGCTTGTTTCCGGTCCAGGGAAGGCATGGCTTGGCAGTTGGGCTGGACTGTTCCGATGAGGCACAGGGTCAGACTGATTTGCATATAGCCATGGCTGAACTGGGATGGCAGAGTGGGCTAAAGAACGGTGATGGATCAAACCCAGATCTTTTGACTGGGTGTGAGCGTTTGATTGGTTCTGATGCTCCGTCCATCACCACCCCCTTTTGTACCGCTTTTGGCCGCCATAAGTGTGGCAGGGTATGCTCAGACGTGAGTCCCTTGCTCACTTTGCCACTGGATTCAAGCAAGCCGGGCTGAAGACGGCTGGAATGCCAGAAACCGGTCCTCGGAAGCTTGTTTCCGGTCCAGGGAAGGCATGGCTTGGCAGTTCGGGCTGGACTGTTCCCATGAGGCACAGGGTCAGACTGATTTGCATATAGCCATGTCTGAACTGGGGTGGCAGAGTGGGCTAAAGAACGGTGATGGATCAAACCCAGATCTTTTGACTGGGTGAGAGTGTTTGATTGGTTCTGATGCTCCGTCCATCACCACCACTTTTGTACCGCTTTTGGCCGCCATAAGTGTGGCAGGGTATGCTCAGACGCGAGTCCCTTGCTCACGTTGCCACTGGATTCAAGCAAGCCGGGCTGAAGACGGCTGGAATGCCAGAAACCGGTCCTCGGAAGCTTGTTTCCGGTCCAGGGAAGGCATGGCTTGGCAGTTCGGGCTGGACTGTTCCCATGAGGCACAGGGTCAGACTGATTTGCATATAGCCATGTCTGAACTGGGGTGGCAGATTGGGCTAAAGAACGGTGATGGATCAAACCCAGATCTTTTGACTGGGTGTGAGTGTTTGATTGGTTCTGATGCTCCGTCCATCACCACCCCCTTTTGTACCACTTTTGGCCGCTATAAGTGTGGCAGGGTATGCTCAGACGCGAGTCCCTTGCTCACTTTGCCACTGGATTCAAGCAAGCCGGGCTGAAGACGGCTGGAATGCCAGAAACCGGTCCTCGAAGCTTGTTTCCGGTCCAGGGAAGGCATGGCTTGGCAGTTCGGGCTGGACTGTTCCCATGAGGCACAGGGTCAGACTGATTTGCATATAGCCATGTCTGAACTGGGGTGGCAGAGTGGGCTAAAGAACGGTGATGGATCAAACCCAGATCTTTTGACTGGGTGTGAGTGTTTGATTGGTTCTGATGCTCCGTCCATCACCACCCCCTTTTGTACCACTTTTGGCCGCCATAAGTGTGGCAAGGTATGCTCAGACGTGAGTCCCTTGCTCACTTTGCCACTGGATTCAAGCAAGCCGGGCTGAAGATGGCTGGAATGCCAGAAACCGGTCCTCGGAAGCTTGTTTCGGGTCCAGGGAAGGCATGGCTTGGCAGTTCGGGCTGGACTGTTCCCAAGAGGCACAGGGTCAGACTGATTTGCATATAGCCGTGTCTGAACTGGGGTGGCAGAGTGGGCTAAAGAACGGTGATGGATCAAACCCAGATCTTTTGACTGGGTGTGTTTGATTGGTTCCGATGCTCCGTCCATCACCACCCCCTTTTGTGACGCTTGGAAACTGACAGTCGCCTTGGGAAGCATGGGGTAGAGACAAGGTTTGCACTTGCTGGTGGATTACGTTTGGTACACATGTCGAGCTCTCGCCAGGGACGTCACCTCGGTGGCTCGATTGTGTCTGCAGGGGCACATTTACGGGAGGGGAATTAGTCCTTGGTCACTTCACCCTGTGATCTTGTACTCTTGCTCATCTGATTTGCATATAGCCATGTCTGAACTGGGGTGGCAGATTGGGCTAAAGAACGGTGATGGATCAAACCCAGATCTTTTGACTGGGTGTGAGTGTTTGATTGGTTCTGATGCTCCGTCCATCACCACCCCCTTTTGTACCACTTTTGGCCGCTATAAGTGTGGCAGGGTATGCTCAGACGCGAGTCCCTTGCTCACTTTGCCACTGGATTCAAGCAAGCCGGGCTGAAGACGGCTGGAATGCCAGAAACCGGTCCTCGAAGCTTGTTTCCGGTCCAGGGAAGGCATGGCTTGGCAGTTCGGGCTAGACTGTTCCCATGAGGCACAGGGTCAGACTGATTTGCATAGAGCCATGTCTGAACTGGGGTGGCAGAGTGGGCTAAAGAACGGTGATGGATCAAACCCAGATCTTTTGACTGGGTGTGAGTGTTTGATTGGTTCTGATGCTCCGTCCATCACCACCCCCTTTTGTACCACTTTTGGCCGCCATAAGTGTGGCAAGGTATGCTCAGACGTGAGTCCCTTGCTCACTTTGCCACTGGATTCAAGCAAGCCGGGCTGAAGATGGCTGGAATGCCAGAAACCGGTCCTCGGAAGCTTGTTTCCGGTCCAGGGAAGGCAAGGCTTGGCAGTTCGGGCTGGACTGTTCCCATGAGGCACAGGGTCAGACTGATTTGCATATAGCCATGTCTGAACTGGGGTGGCAGATTGGGCTAAAGAACGGTGATGGATCAAACCCAGATCTTTTGACTGGGTGTGAGTGTTTGATTGGTTCTGATGCTCCGTCCATCACCACCCCCTTTTGTACCGCTTTTGGCCGCCATAAGTGTGGCAGGGTATGCTCAGACGTGAGTCCTTTGCTCACTTTGCCACTGGATTCAAGCAAGCCGGTCTGAAGGCGGCTGGAATGCCAGAAACCGGTCCTCGGAAGCTTGTTTCCGGTCCAGGGAAGGCATGGCTTGGCAATTGGGCTGGACTGTTCCAATGAGGCACAGGGTCAGACTGATTTGCATATAGCCATGTCTGAACTGGGATGGCAGAGTGGGCTAAAGAACGGTGATGGATCAAACCCAGATCTTTTGACTGGGTGTGAGTGTTTGATTGATTCTGATGCTCCGTCCATCACCACCCCCTTTTGTACTTTTGTACCGCTTTTGGTCGCCATAAGTGTGGCAGGGTATGCTCAGACGTGAGTCCCTTGCTCACTTTGCCACTGGATTCAAGCAAGCCGGGCTGAAGACGGCTGGAATGCCAGAAACCGGTCCTCGGAAGCTTGTTTCCGGTCCAGGGAAGGCATGGCTTGGCAGTTCGGGCTGGACTGTTCCCATGAGGCACAGGGTTAGACTGATTTGCATATAGCCATGTCTGAACTGGGGTGGCAGAGTGGGCTAAAGAATGGTGATGGATCAAACCCAGATCTTTTGGCTGGGTGTGAGTGTTTGATTGGTTCTGATGCTCCGTCCATCACCACCCCCTTTTGTACCGCTTTTGGCCGCCATAAGTGTGGCAGGGTATGCTCAGACGTGAGTCCCTAGCTCACTTTGCCACTGGATTCAAGCAAGCCGGGCTGAAGACGGCTGGAATCGGTCCTCGGAAGCTTGTTTCCGGTCCAGGGAAGGCATGGCTTGGCAGTTTGGGCTGGACTGTTCCCATGAGGCACAGGGTCAGACTGATTTGCATATAGCCATGTCTGAACTGGGGTGGCAGATTGGGCTAAAGAACGGTGATGGATCAAACCCAGATCTTTTGACTGGGTGTGAGTGTTTGATTGGTTCTGATGCTCCGTCCATCACCACCCCCTTTTGTACCACTTTTGGCCGCTATAAGTGTGGCAGGGTATGCTCAGACGCGAGTCCCTTGCTCACTTTGCCACTGGATTCAAGCAAGCCGGGCTGAAGACGGCTGGAATGCCAGAAACCGGTCCTCAAAGTTTGTTTCCGGTCCAGGGAAGGCATGGCTTGGCAGTTCGGGCTGGACTGTTCCCATGAGGCACAGGGTCAGACTGATTTGCATATAGCCATGTCTGAACTGGGGTGGCAGAGTGGGCTAAAGAACGGTGATGGATCAAACCCAGATCTTTTGACTGGGTGTGAGTGTTTGATTGGTTCTGATGCTCCGTCCATCACCACCCCCTTTTGGACCACTTTTGGCCGCCATAAGTGTGGCATGGTATGCTCAGACGTGAGTCCCTTGCTCACTTTGCCACTGGATTCAAGCAAGCCGGTCTGAAGGCGGCTGGAATGCCAGAAACCGGTCCTCGGAAGCTTGTTTCCGGTCCAGGGAAGGCATGGCTTCGCAGTTGGGCTGGACTGTTCCCATGAGGCACAGGGTCAGACTGATTTGCATATAGCCATGTCTGAACTGGGATGGCAGAGTGGGCTAAAGAACGGTGATGGATCAAACCCAGATCTTTTGACTGGGTGTGAGTGTTTGATTGGTTCTGATGCTCCGTCCATCACCACCCCCTTTTATACCGCTTTTGGCCGCCATAAGTGTGGCAGGGTATGCTCAGACGTGAGTCCCTTGCTCACTTTGCCACTGGATTCAAGCAAGCCGGGCTGAAGGCGGCTGGAATGCCAGAAACCGGTCCTCGGAAGCTTGTTTCCGGTCCAGGGAAGGCATGGCTTGGCAGTTGGGCTGGACTGTTCCGATGAGGCACAGGGTCAGACTGATTTGCATATAGCCATGGCTGAACTGGGATGGCAGAGTGGGCTAAAGAACGGTGATGGATCAAACCCAGATCTTTTGACTGGGTGTGAGCGTTTGATTGGTTCTGATGCTCCGTCCATCACCACCCCCTTTTGTACCGCTTTTGGCCGCCATAAGTGTGGCAGGGTATGCTCAGACGTGAGTCCCTTGCTCACTTTGCCACTGGATTCAAGCAAGCCGGGCTGAAGACGGCTGGAATGCCAGAAACCGGTCCTCGGAAGCTTGTTTCCGGTCCAGGGAAGGCATGGCTTGGCAGTTCGGGCTGGACTGTTCCCATGAGGCACAGGGTCAGACTGATTTGCATATAGCCATGTCTGAACTGGGGTGGCAGAGTGGGCTAAAGAACGGTGATGGATCAAACCCAGATCTTTTGACTGGGTGAGAGTGTTTGATTGGTTCTGATGCTCCGTCCATCACCACCACTTTTGTACCGCTTTTGGCCGCCATAAGTGTGGCAGGGTATGCTCAGACGCGAGTCCCTTGCTCACGTTGCCACTGGATTCAAGCAAGCCGGGCTGAAGACGGCTGGAATGCCAGAAACCGGTCCTCGGAAGCTTGTTTCCGGTCCAGGGAAGGCATGGCTTGGCAGTTCGGGCTGGACTGTTCCCATGAGGCACAGGGTCAGACTGATTTGCATATAGCCATGTCTGAACTGGGGTGGCAGATTGGGCTAAAGAACGGTGATGGATCAAACCCAGATCTTTTGACTGGGTGTGAGTGTTTGATTGGTTCTGATGCTCCGTCCATCACCACCCCCTTTTGTACCACTTTTGGCCGCTATAAGTGTGGCAGGGTATGCTCAGACGCGAGTCCCTTGCTCACTTTGCCACTGGATTCAAGCAAGCCGGGCTGAAGACGGCTGGAATGCCAGAAACCGGTCCTCGAAGCTTGTTTCCGGTCCAGGGAAGGCATGGCTTGGCAGTTCGGGCTGGACTGTTCCCATGAGGCACAGGGTCAGACTGATTTGCATATAGCCATGTCTGAACTGGGGTGGCAGAGTGGGCTAAAGAACGGTGATGGATCAAACCCAGATCTTTTGACTGGGTGTGAGTGTTTGATTGGTTCTGATGCTCCGTCCATCACCACCCCCTTTTGTACCACTTTTGGCCGCCATAAGTGTGGCAAGGTATGCTCAGACGTGAGTCCCTTGCTCACTTTGCCACTGGATTCAAGCAAGCCGGGCTGAAGATGGCTGGAATGCCAGAAACCGGTCCTCGGAAGCTTGTTTCGGGTCCAGGGAAGGCATGGCTTGGCAGTTCGGGCTGGACTGTTCCCAAGAGGCACAGGGTCAGACTGATTTGCATATAGCCGTGTCTGAACTGGGGTGGCAGAGTGGGCTAAAGAACGGTGATGGATCAAACCCAGATCTTTTGACTGGGTGTGTTTGATTGGTTCCGATGCTCCGTCCATCACCACCCCCTTTTGTGACGCTTGGAAACTGACAGTCGCCTTGGGAAGCATGGGGTAGAGACAAGGTTTGCACTTGCTGGTGGATTACGTTTGGTACACATGTCGAGCTCTCGCCAGGGACGTCACCTCGGTGGCTCGATTGTGTCTGCAGGGGCACATTTACGGGAGGGGAATTAGTCCTTGGTCACTTCACCCTGTGATCTTGTACTCTTGCTCATCTGATTTGCATATAGCCATGTCTGAACTGGGGTGGCAGATTGGGCTAAAGAACGGTGATGGATCAAACCCAGATCTTTTGACTGGGTGTGAGTGTTTGATTGGTTCTGATGCTCCGTCCATCACCACCCCCTTTTGTACCACTTTTGGCCGCTATAAGTGTGGCAGGGTATGCTCAGACGCGAGTCCCTTGCTCACTTTGCCACTGGATTCAAGCAAGCCGGGCTGAAGACGGCTGGAATGCCAGAAACCGGTCCTCGAAGCTTGTTTCCGGTCCAGGGAAGGCATGGCTTGGCAGTTCGGGCTAGACTGTTCCCATGAGGCACAGGGTCAGACTGATTTGCATAGAGCCATGTCTGAACTGGGGTGGCAGAGTGGGCTAAAGAACGGTGATGGATCAAACCCAGATCTTTTGACTGGGTGTGAGTGTTTGATTGGTTCTGATGCTCCGTCCATCACCACCCCCTTTTGTACCACTTTTGGCCGCCATAAGTGTGGCAAGGTATGCTCAGACGTGAGTCCCTTGCTCACTTTGCCACTGGATTCAAGCAAGCCGGGCTGAAGATGGCTGGAATGCCAGAAACCGGTCCTCGGAAGCTTGTTTCCGGTCCAGGGAAGGCAAGGCTTGGCAGTTCGGGCTGGACTGTTCCCATGAGGCACAGGGTCAGACTGATTTGCATATAGCCATGTCTGAACTGGGGTGGCAGATTGGGCTAAAGAACGGTGATGGATCAAACCCAGATCTTTTGACTGGGTGTGAGTGTTTGATTGGTTCTGATGCTCCGTCCATCACCACCCCCTTTTGTACCGCTTTTGGCCGCCATAAGTGTGGCAGGGTATGCTCAGACGTGAGTCCTTTGCTCACTTTGCCACTGGATTCAAGCAAGCCGGTCTGAAGGCGGCTGGAATGCCAGAAACCGGTCCTCGGAAGCTTGTTTCCGGTCCAGGGAAGGCATGGCTTGGCAATTGGGCTGGACTGTTCCAATGAGGCACAGGGTCAGACTGATTTGCATATAGCCATGTCTGAACTGGGATGGCAGAGTGGGCTAAAGAACGGTGATGGATCAAACCCAGATCTTTTGACTGGGTGTGAGTGTTTGATTGATTCTGATGCTCCGTCCATCACCACCCCCTTTTGTACTTTTGTACCGCTTTTGGTCGCCATAAGTGTGGCAGGGTATGCTCAGACGTGAGTCCCTTGCTCACTTTGCCACTGGATTCAAGCAAGCCGGGCTGAAGACGGCTGGAATGCCAGAAACCGGTCCTCGGAAGCTTGTTTCCGGTCCAGGGAAGGCATGGCTTGGCAGTTCGGGCTGGACTGTTCCCATGAGGCACAGGGTTAGACTGATTTGCATATAGCCATGTCTGAACTGGGGTGGCAGAGTGGGCTAAAGAATGGTGATGGATCAAACCCAGATCTTTTGGCTGGGTGTGAGTGTTTGATTGGTTCTGATGCTCCGTCCATCACCACCCCCTTTTGTACCGCTTTTGGCCGCCATAAGTGTGGCAGGGTATGCTCAGACGTGAGTCCCTAGCTCACTTTGCCACTGGATTCAAGCAAGCCGGGCTGAAGACGGCTGGAATCGGTCCTCGGAAGCTTGTTTCCGGTCCAGGGAAGGCATGGCTTGGCAGTTTGGGCTGGACTGTTCCCATGAGGCACAGGGTCAGACTGATTTGCATATAGCCATGTCTGAACTGGGGTGGCAGATTGGGCTAAAGAACGGTGATGGATCAAACCCAGATCTTTTGACTGGGTGTGAGTGTTTGATTGGTTCTGATGCTCCGTCCATCACCACCCCCTTTTGTACCACTTTTGGCCGCTATAAGTGTGGCAGGGTATGCTCAGACGCGAGTCCCTTGCTCACTTTGCCACTGGATTCAAGCAAGCCGGGCTGAAGACGGCTGGAATGCCAGAAACCGGTCCTCAAAGTTTGTTTCCGGTCCAGGGAAGGCATGGCTTGGCAGTTCGGGCTGGACTGTTCCCATGAGGCACAGGGTCAGACTGATTTGCATATAGCCATGTCTGAACTGGGGTGGCAGAGTGGGCTAAAGAACGGTGATGGATCAAACCCAGATCTTTTGACTGGGTGTGAGTGTTTGATTGGTTCTGATGCTCCGTCCATCACCACCCCCTTTTGGACCACTTTTGGCCGCCATAAGTGTGGCATGGTATGCTCAGACGTGAGTCCCTTGCTCACTTTGCCACTGGATTCAAGCAAGCCGGGCTAAAGATGGCTGGAATGCCAGAAACCGGTCCTCGGAAGCTTGTTTTCGGGCCAGGGAAGGCATGGCTTGGCAGTTCGGGCTGGACTGTTCCCATGAGGCACAGGGTCAGACTGATTTGCATATAGCCATGTCTGAACTGGGGTGGCAGATTGGGCTAAAGAACGGTGATGGATCAAACCCAGATCTTTTGACTGGGTGTGAGTGTTTGATTGGTTCTGATGCTCCGTCCATCACCACCCCCTTTTGTACCACTTTTGGCCGCTATAAGTGTGGCAGGGTATGCTCAGACGCGAGTCCCTTGCTCACTTTGCCACTGGATTCAAGCAAGCCGGGCTGAAGACGGCTGGAATGCCAGAAACCGGTCCTCGAAGCTTGTTTCCGGTCCAGGGAAGGCATGGCTTGGCAGTTCGGGCTGGACTGTTCCCATGAGGCACAGGGTCAGACTGATTTGCATATAGCCATGTCTGAACTGGAGTGGCAGAGTGGGCTAAAGAACGGTGATGGATCAAACCCAGATCTTTTGACTGGGTGTGAGTGTTTGATTGGTTCTGATGCTCCGTCCATCACCACCCCCTTTTGTACCACTTTTGGCCGCCATAAGTGTGGCAGGGTATGCTCAGACGTGAGTCCCTTGCTCACTTTGCCACTGGATTCAAGCAAGCCGGGCTGAAGACGGCTGGCATGCCAGAAACCGGTCCTCGGAAGCTTGTTTCCGGTCCAGGGAAGGCATGGCTTGGCAGTTCGGGCTGGACTGTTCCCATGAGGCACAGGGTCAGACTGATTTGCATATAGCCATGTCTGAACTGGGGTGGCAGAGTGGGCTAAAGAACGGTGATGGATCAAACCCAGATCTTTTGACTGGGTGTGAGTGTTTGATTGGTTCTGATGCTCCGTCCATCACCACCCCCTTTTGTACCACTTTTGGCCGCCATAAGTGTGGCATGGTATGCTCAGACGTGAGTCCCTTGCTCACTTTGCCACTGGATTCAAGCAAGCCGGGCAGAAGATGGCTGGAATGCCAGAAACCGGTCCTCGGAAGCTTGTTTCCGGTCCAGGGAAGGCATGGCTTGGCAGTTCGGGCTGGACTGTTCCCATGAGGCACAGGGTCAGACTGATTTGCATATAGCCATGTCTGAACTGGGGTGGCAGATTGGGCTAAAGAACGGTGATGGATCAAACCCAGATCTTTTGACTGGGTGTGAGTGTTTGATTGGTTCTGATGCTCCGTCCATCACCACCCCCTTTTGTACCGCTTTTGGCCGCCATAAGTGTGGCAGGGTATGCTCAGACGTGAGTCCTTTGCTCACTTTGCCACTGGATTCAAGCAAGCCGGTCTGAAGGCGGCTGGAATGCCAGAAACCGGTCCTCGGAAGCTTGTTTCCGGTCCAGGGAAGGCATGGCTTGGCAATTGGGCTGGACTGTTCCCATGAGGCACAGGGTCAGACTGATTTGCATATAGCCATGTCTGAACTGGGATGGCAGAGTGGGCTAAAGAACGGTGATGGATCAAACCCAGATCTTTTGACTGGGTGTGAGTGTTTGATTGGTTCTGATGCTCCGTCCATCACCACCCCCTTTTGTACCGCTTTTGGTCGCCATAAGTGTGGCAGGGTATGCTCAGACGTGAGTCCCTTGCTCACTTTGCCACTGGATTCAAGCAAGCCGGGCTGAAGATGGCTGGAATGCCAGAAACCGGTCCTCGGAAGCTTGTTTCCGGTCCAGGGAAGGCATGGTTTGGCAGTTCGGGCTGGACTGTTCCCATGAGGCACAGGGTCAGACTGATTTGCATATAGCCATGTCTGAACTGGGGTGGCAGAGTGGGCTAAAGAACGGTGATGGATCAAACCCAGATCTTTTGACTGGGTGTGAGTGTTTGATTGGTTCTGATGCTCCGTCCATCACCACCCCCTTTTGGACCACTTTTGGCCGCCATAAGTGTGGCATGGTATGCTCAGACGTGAGTCCCTTGCTCACTTTGCCACTGGATTCAAGCAAGCCGGGCTGAAGATGGCTGGAATGCCAGAAACCGGTCCTCGGAAGCTTGTTTCCGGGCAAGGGAAGGCATGGCTTGGCAGTTCGGGCTGGACTGTTCCCATGAGGCACAGGGTCAGACTGATTTGCATATAGCCATGTCTGATCTGGGGTGGCAGATTGGGCTAAAGAACGGTGATGGATCAAACCCAGATCTTTTGACTGGGTGTGAGTGTTTGATTGGTTCTGATGCTCCGTCCATCACCACCCCCTTTTGTACCACTTTTGGCCGCTATAAGTGTGGCAGGGTATGCTCAGACGCGAGTCCCTTGCTCACTTTGCCACTGGATTCAAGCAAGCCGGGCTGAAGACGGCTGGAATGCCAGAAACCAGTCCTCGAAGCTTGTTTCCGGTCCAGGGAAGGCATGGCTTGGCAGTTCGGGCTGGACTGTTCCCATGAGGCACAGGGTCAGACTGATTTGCAAATAGCCATGTCTGAACTGGGGTGGCAGAGTGGGCTAAAGAACGGTGATGGATCAAACCCAGATCTTTTGACTGGGTGTGAGTGTTTGATTGGTTCTGATGCTCCGTCCATCACCACCCCCTTTTGGACCACTTTCGGCCGCCATAAGTGTGGCATGGTATGCTCAGACGTGAGTCCCTTGCTCACTTTGCCACTGGATTCAAGCAAGCCGGGCTGAAGATGGCTGGAATGCCAGAAACCGGTCCTCGGAAGCTTGTTTCCGGGCCAGGGAAGGCATGGCTTGGCAGTTCGGGCTGGACTGTTCCCATGAGGCACAGGGTCAGACTGATTTGCATATAGCCATGTCTGAACTGGGGTGGCAGATTGGGCTAAAGAACGGTGATGGATCAAACCCAGATCTTTTGACTGGGTGTGAGTGTTTGATTGGTTCTGATGCTCCGTCCATCACCACCCCCTTTTGTACCACTTTTGGCCGCTATAAGTGTGGCAGGGTATGCTCAGACGCGAGTCCCTTGCTCACTTTGCCACTGGATTCAAGCAAGCCGGGCTGAAGACGGCTGGAATGCCAGAAACCGGTCCTCGAAGCTTGTTTCCGGTCCAGGGAAGGCATGGCTTGGCAGTTCGGGCTGGACTGTTCCCATGAGGCACAGGGTCAGACTGATTTGCATATAGCCATGTCTGAACTGGGGTGGCAGAGTGGGCTAAAGAACGGTGATGGATCAAACCCAGATCTTTTGACTGGGTGTGAGTGTTTGATTGGTTCTGATGCTCCGTCCATCACCACCCCCTTTTGTACCACTTTTGGCCGCCATAAGTGTGGCAGGGTATGCTCAGACGTGAGTCCCTTGCTCACTTTGCCACTGGATTCAAGCAAGCCGGGCTGAAGACGGCTGGCATGCCAGAAACCGGTCCTCGGAAGCTTGTTTCCGGTCCAGGGAAGGCATGGCTTGGCAGTTCGGGCTGGACTGTTCCCATGAGGCACAGGGTCAGACTGATTTGCATATAGCCATGTCTGAACTGGGGTGGCAGAGTGGGCTAAAGAACGGTGATGGATCAAACCCAGATCTTTTGACTGGGTGTGAGTGTTTGATTGGTTCTGATGCTCCGTCCATCACCACCCCCTTTTGGACCACTTTTGGCCGCCATAAGTGTGGCATGGTATGCTCAGACGTGAGTCCCTTGCTCACTTTGCCACTGGATTCAAGCAAGCCGGGCAGAAGATGGCTGGAATGCCAGAAACCGGTCCTCGGAACCTTGTTTCCGGTCCAGGGAAGGCATGGCTTGGCAGTTCGGGCTGGACTGTTCCCATGAGGCACAGGGTCAGACTGATTTGCATATAGCCATGTCTGAACTGGGGTGGCAGATTGGGCTAAAGAACGGTGATGGATCAAACCCAGATCTTTTGACTGGGTGTGAGTGTTTGATTGGTTCTGATGCTCCGTCCATCACCACCCCCTTTTGTACCACTTTTGGCCGCTATAAGTGTGGCAGGGTATGCTCAGACGCGAGTCCCTTGCTCACTTTGCCACTGGATTCAAGCAAGCCGGGCTGAAGACGGCTGGAATGCCAGAAACCGGTCCTCGAAGCTTGTTTCCGGTCCAGGGAAGGCATGGCTTGGCAGTTCGGGCTGGACTGTTCCCATGAGGCACAGGGTCAGACTGATTTGCATATAGCCATGTCTGAACTGGGGTGGCAGAGTGGGCTAAAGAACGGTGATGGATCAAACCCAGATCTTTTGACTGGGTGTGAGTGTTTGATTGGTTCTGATGCTCCGTCCATCACCACCCCCTTTTGTACCACTTTTGGCCGCCATAAGTGTGGCAAGGTATGCTCAGACGTGAGTCCCTTGCTCACTTTGCCACTGGATTCAAGCAAGCCGGGCTGAAGATGGCTGGAATGCCAGAAACCGGTCCTCGGAAGCTTGTTTCCGGTCCAGGGAAGGCATGGCTTGGCAGTTCGGGCTGGACTGTTCCCATGAGGCACAGGGTCAGACTGATTTGCATATAGCCATGTCTGAACTGGGGTGGCAGATTGGGCTAAAGAACGGTGATGGATCAAACCCAGATCTTTTGACTGGGTGTGAGTGTTTGATTGGTTCTGATGCTCCGTCCATCACCACCCCCTTTTGTACCGCTTTTGGCCGCCATAAGTGTGGCAGGGTATGCTCAGACGTCAGTCCTTTGCTCACTTTGCCACTGGATTCAAGCAAGCCGGTCTGAAGGCGGCTGGAATGCCAGAAACCGGTCCTCGGAAGCTTGTTTCCGGTCCAGGGAAGGCATGGCTTGGCAATTGGGCTGGACTGTTCCCATGAGGCACAGGGTCAGACTGATTTGCATATAGCCATGTCTGAACTGGGATGGCAGAGTGGGCTAAAGAACGGTGATGGATCAAACCCAGATCTTTTGACTGGGTGTGAGTGTTTGATTGGTTCTGATGCTCCGTCCATCACCACCCCCTTTTGTACCGCTTTTGGCCGCCATAAGTGTGGCAGGGTATGCTCAGACGTGAGTCCCTTGCTCACTTTGCCACTGGATTCAAGCAAGCCGGGCTGAAGAGGGCTGGAATGCCAGAAACCGGTCCTCGGAAGCTTGTTTCCGGTCCAGGGAAGGCATGGCTTGGCAGTTCGGGCTGGACTGTTCCCATGAGGCACAGGGTTAGACTGATTTGCATATAGCCATGTCTGAACTGGGGTGGCAGAGTGGGCTAAAGAACGGTGATGGATCAAACCCAGATCTTTTGACTGGGTGTGAGTGTTTGATTGGTTCTGATGCTCCGTCCATCACCACCCCCTTTTGGACCACTTTTGGCCGCCATAAGTGTGGCAGGGTATGCTCAGACGCGAGTCCCTTGCTCACTTTGCCACTGGATTCAAGCAAGCCGGGCTGAAGACGGCTGGAATGCCAGAAACCGGTCCTCGAAGCTTGTTTCCGGTCCAGGGAAGGCATGGCTTGGCAGTTCGGGCTGGACTGTTCCCATGAGGCACAGGGTCAGACTGATTTGCATATAGCCATGTCTGAACTGGGGTGGCAGAGTGGGCTAAAGAACGGTGATGGATCAAAACCAGATCTTTTGACTGGGTGTGTTTGATTGGTTCTGATGCTCCGTCCATCACCATCCCCTTTTGGACCACTTTTGGCCGCCATAAGTGTGACAGGGTATGCTCAGACGTGAGTCCCTTGCTCACTTTGCCACTGGATTCAAGCAAGCCGGGCTGAAGACGGCTGGAATACCAGAAACCGGTCCTCGGAAGCTTGTTTCCGGTCCAGGGAAGGCATGGCTTGGCAGTTCGGGCTGGACTGTTCCCATGAGGCACAGGGTCAGACTGATTTGCATATAGCCATGTCTGAACTGGGGTGGCAGATTGGGCTAAAGAATGGTGATGGATCAAACCCAGATCTTTTGACTGGGTGTGAGTGTTTGATTGGTACTGATGCTCCGTCCATCACCACCCCCTTTTGTACTGCTTTTGGCCGCCATAAGTGTGGCAGGGTATGCTCAGACGTGAGTCCCTTGCTCACTTTGCCACTGGATTCAAGCAAGCCGGGCTGAAGACGGCTGGAATTCCAGAAACCGGTCCTCGGAAGCTTGTTTCCGGTCCAGGGAAGGCATGGCTTGGCAGTTCGGGCTGGACTGTTCCCATGAGGCACAGGGTTAGACTGATTTGCATATAGCCATGTCTGAACTGGGGTGGCAGAGTGGGCTAAAGAATGGTGATGGATCAAACCCAGATCTTTTGACTGGGTGTGAGTGTTTGATTGGTTCTGATGCTCCGTCCATCACCACCCCCTTTTGTACCGCTTTTGGCCGCCATAAGTGTGGCAGGGTATGCTCAGACGTGAGTCCCTTGCTCACTTTGCCACTGGATTCAAGCAAGCCGGGCTGAAGACGGCTAGAATGCCAGAAACCGGTCCTCTGAAGCTTGTTTCCGGTCCAGGGAAGGCATGGCTTGGCAGTTCGGGCTATACTGTTCCCATGAGGCACAGGGTCAGACTGATTTGCATATAGCCATGTCTGAACTGGGGTGGCAGAGTGGGCTAAAGAACGGTGATGATCAAACCCAGATCTTTTGACTGGGTGTGAGTGTTTGATTGGTTCTGATGCTCCGTCCATCACCACCCCCTTTTGTACCACTTTTGGCCGCCATAAGTGTGGCAGGGTATGCTCAGACGTGAGTCCCTTGCTCACTTTGCCACTGGATTCAAGCAAGCCGGGCTGAAGACGGCTGGCATGCCAGAAACCGGTCCTCGGAAGCTTGTTTCCGGTCCAGGGAAGGCATGGCTTGGCAGTTCGGGCTGGACTGTTCCCATGAGGCACAGGGTCAGACTGATTTGCATATAGCCATGTCTGAACTGGGGTGGCAGAGTGGGCTAAAGAACAGTGATGGATCAAACCCAGATCTTTTGACTGGGTGTGAGTGTTTGATTGGTTCTGATGCTCCGTCCATCACCACCCCCTTTTGGACCACTTTTGGCCGCCATAAGTGTGGCATGGTATGCTCAGACGTGAGTCCCTTGCTCACTTTGCCACTGGATTCAAGCAAGCCGGGCAGAAGATGGCTGGAATGCCAGAAACCGGTCCTCGGAAGCTTGTTTCCAGTCCAGGGAAGGCATGGCTTGGCAGTTTGGGCTGGACTGTTCCCATGAGGCACAGGGTCAGACTGATTTGCATATAGCCATGTCTGAACTGGGGTGGCAGATTGGGCTAAAGAACGGTGATGGATCAAACCCAGATCTTTTGACTGGGTGTGAGTGTTTGATTGGTTCTGATGCTCCGTCCATCACCACCCCCTTTTGTACCACTTTTGGCCGCTATAAGTGTGGCAGGGTATGCTCAGACGCGAGTCCCTTGCTCACTTTGCCACTGGATTCAAGGAAGCCGGGCTGAAGACGGCTGGAATGCCAGAAACCGGTCCTCGAAGCTTGTTTCCGGTCCAGGGAAGGCATGGCTTGGCAGTTCGGGCTGGACTGTTCCCATGAGGCACAGGGTCAGACTGATTTGCATATAGCCATGTCTGAACTGGGGTGGCAGAGTGGGCTAAAGAACGGTGATGGATCAAACCCAGATCTTTTGACTGGGTGTGAGTGTTTGATTGGTTCTGATGCTCCATCCATCACCACCCCCTTTTATACCACTTTTGGCCGCCATAAGTGTGGCAAGGTATGCTCAGACGTGAGTCCCTTGCTCACTTTGCCACTGGATTCAAGCAAGCCGGGCTGAAGATGGCTGGAATGCCAGAAACCGGTCCTCGGAAGCTTGTTTCCGGTCCAGGGAAGGCATGGCTTGGCAGTTCGGGCGGGACTGTTCCCATGAGGCACAGGGTCAGACTGATTTGCATATAGCCATGTCTGAACTGGGGTGGCAGATTGGGCTAAAGAACGGTGATGGATCAAACCCAGATCTTTTGACTGGGTGTGAGTGTTTGATTGGTTCTGATGCTCCGTCCATCACCACCCCCTTTTGTACCGCTTTTGGCCGCCATAAGTGTGGCAGGGTATGCTCAGACGTCAGTCCTTTGCTCACTTTGCCACTGGATTCAAGCAAGCCGGTCTGAAGGCGGCTGGAATGCCAGAAACCGGTCCTCGGAAGCTTGTTTCCGGTCCAGGGAAGGCATGGCTTGGCAATTGGGCTGGACTGTTCCCATGAGGCACAGGGTCAGACTGATTTGCATATAGCCATGTCTGAACTGGGATGGCAGAGTGGGCTAAAGAACGGTGATGGATCAAACCCAGATCTTTTGACTGGGTGTGAGTGTTTGATTGGTTCTGATGCTCCGTCCATCACCACCCCCTTTTGTACCGCTTTTGGCCGCCATAAGTGTGGCAGGGTATGCTCAGACGTGAGTCCCTTGCTCACTTTGCCACTGGATTCAAGCAAGCCGGGCTGAAGACGGCTAGAATGCCAGAAACCGGTCCTCGGAAGCTTGTTTTGGGTCCAGGGAAGGCATGGCTTGGCAGTTCGGGCTGGACTGTTCCCAAGAGGCACAGGGTCAGACTGATTTGCATATAGCCGTGTCTGAACTGGGGTGGCAGAGTGGGCTAAAGAACGGTGATGGATCAAACCCAGATCTTTTGACTGGGTGTGTTTGATTGGTTCCGATGCTCCGTCCATCACCACCCCCTTTTGTGATGCTTGGAAACTGACAGTCGCCTTGGAAAGCATGGGGTAGAGACAAGGTTTGCACTTGCTGGTGGATTACGTTTGGTACACATGTCGAGCTCTCGCCAGGGACGTCACCTCGGTGGCTCGATTGTGTCTGCAGGGGCACATTTACGGGAGGGGAATTAGTCCTTGGTCACTTCACCCTGTGATCTGGTACTCTTGCTCATCTGATTTGCATATAGCCATGTCTAAACTGGGGTGGCAGATTGGGCTAAAGAACGGTGATGGATCAAACCCAGATCTTTTGACTGGGTGTGAGTGTTTGATTGGTTCTGATGCTCCGTCCATCACCACCCCCTTTTGTACCACTTTTGGCCGCTATAAGTGTGGCAGGGTATGCTCAGACGCGAGTCCCTTGCTCACTTTGCCACTGGATTCAAGCAAGCCGGGCTGAAGACGGCTGGAATGCCAGAAACCGGTCCTCGAAGCTTGTTTCCGGTCCAGGGAAGGCATGGCTTTGCAGTTCGGGCTGGACTGTTCCCATGAGGCACAGGGTCAGACTGATTTGCATATAGCCATGTCTGAACTGGGGTGGCAGAGTGGGCTAAAGAACGGTGATGGATCAAACCCAGATCTTTTGACTGGGTGTGAGTGTTTGATTGGTTCTGATGCTCCGTCCATCACCACCCCCTTTTGTACCACTTTTGGCCGCCATAAGTGTGGCAAGGTATGCTCAGACGTGAGTGCCTTGCTCACTTTGCCACTGGATTCAAGCAAGCCGGGCTGAAGATGGCTGGAATGCCAGAAACCGGTCCTCGGAAGCTTGTTTCCGGTCCAGGGAAGGCATGGCTTGGCAGTTCGGGCTGGACTGTTCCCATGAGGCACAGGGTCAGACGGATTTGCATATAGCCATGTCTGAACTGGGGTGGCAGATTGGGCTAAAGAACCGTGATGGATCAAACCCAGATCTTTTGACTGGGTGTGAGTGTTTGATTGGTTCTGATGCTCCGTCCATCACCACCCCCTTTTGTACCGCTTTTGGCCGCCATAAGTGTGGCAGGGTATGCTCAGACGTGAGTCCTTTGCTCACTTTGCCACTGGATTCAAGCAAGCCGGTCTGAAGGCGGCTGGAATGCCAGAAACCGGTCCTCGGAAGCTTGTTTCCGGTCCAGGGAAGGCATGGCTTGGCAATTGGGCTGGACTGTTCCCATGAGGCACAGGGTCAGACTGATTTGCATATAGCCATGTCTGAACTGGGATGGCAGAGTGGGCTAAAGAACGGTGATGGATCAAACCCAGATCTTTTGACTGGGTGTGAGTGTTTGATTGGTTCTGATGCTCCGTCCATCACCACCCCCTTTTGTACCGCTTTTGGCCGCCATAAGTGTGGCAGGGTATGCTCAGACGTGAGTCCCTTGCTCACTTTGCCACTGGATTCAAGCAAGCCGGGCTGAAGAGGGCTGGAATGCCAGAAACCGGTCCTCGGAAGCTTGTTTCCGGTCCAGGGAAGGCATGGCTTGGCAGTTCGGGCTGGACTGTTCCCATGAGGCACAGGGTCAGACTGATTTGCATATAGCCATGTCTGAACTGGGGTGGCAGAGTGGGCTAAAGAACGGTGATGGATCAAACCCAGATATTTTGACTGGGTGTGAGTGTTTGATTGGTTCTGATGCTCCGTCCATCACCACCCCCTTTTGTACCGCTTTTGGCCGCCATAAGTGTGGCAGGGTATGCTCAGACGCGAGTCCCTTGCTCACTTTGCCACTGGATTCAAGCAAGCCGGGCTGAAGACGGCTGGAATGCCAGAAACCGGTCCTCGGAAGCTTGTTTCCGGTCCAGGGAAGGCATGGCTTGGCAGTTCGGGCTGGACTGTTCCCATGAGGCACAGGGTCAGACTGATTTGCATATAGCCATGTCTGAACTGGGGTGGCAGAGTGGGCTAAAGAACGGTGATGGATCAAACCCAGATCTTTTGACTGGGTGTGAGTGTTTGATTGGTTCTGATGCTCCGTCCATCACCACCCCCTTTTGGACCACTTTTGGCCGCCATAAGTGTGGCAGGGTATGCTCAGACGCGAGTCCCTTGCTCATTTTGCCACTGGATTCAAGCAAGCTGGGCTGAAGACGGCTGGAATGCCAGAAACCGGTCCTCGAAGCTTGTTTCCGGTCCAGGGAAGGCATGGCTTGGCAGTTCGGGCTGGACTGTTCCCATGAGGCACAGGGTCAGACTGATTTGCATATAGCCATGTCTGAACTGGGGTGGCAGAGTGGGCTAAAGAACGGTGATGGATCAAAACCAGATCTTTTGACTGGGTGTGTTTGATTGGTTCTGATGCTCCGTCCATCACCATCCCCTTTTGGACCACTTTTGGCCGCCATAAGTGTGACAGGGTATGCTCAGACGTGAGTCCCTTGCTCACTTTGCCACTGGATTCAAGCAAGCCGGGCTGAAGACGGCTGGAATACCAGAAAC
Organism: Lissotriton helveticus; assembly: GCF_964261635.1. Lineage (NCBI taxonomy): Eukaryota > Metazoa > Chordata > Amphibia > Caudata > Salamandridae > Lissotriton > Lissotriton helveticus. Next base: position 796,755,357 of record NC_136072.1, read on the forward strand.
CGGTCCTCGGAAGCTTGTTTCCGGTCCAGGGAAGGCATGGCTTGGCAGTTCGGGCTGGACTGTTCCCATGAGGCACAGGGTCAGACTGATTTGCATATAGCCATGTCTGAACTGGGGTGGCAGATTGGGCTAAAGAATGGTGATGGATCAAACCCAGATCTTTTGACTGGGTGTGAGTGTTTGATTGGTACTGATGCTCCGTCCATCACCACCTCCTTTTGTACTGCTTTTGGCCGCCATAAGTGTGGCAGGGTATGCTCAGACGTGAGTCCCTTGCTCACTTTGCCACTGGATTCAAGCAAGCCGGGCTGAAGACGGCTGGAATTCCAGAAACCGGTCCTCGGAAGCTTGTTTCCGGTCCAGGGAAGGCATGGCTTGGCAGTTCGGGCTGGACTGTTCCCATGAGGCACAGGGTCAGACTGATTTGCATATAGCCATGTCTGAACTGGGGTGGCAGAGTGGGCTAAAGAACGGTGATGGATCAAAACCAGATCTTTTGACTGGGTGTGAGTGTTTGATTGGTTCTGATGCTCCGTCCATCACCATCCCCTTTTGGACCACTTTTGGCCGCCATAAGTGTGACAGGGTATGCTCAGACGTGAGTCCCTAGCTCACTTTGCCACTGGATTCAAGCAAGCCGGGCTGAAGACGGCTGGAATCGGTCCTTGGAAGCTTGTTTCCGGTCCAGGGAAGGCATGGCTTGGCAGTTCGGGCTGGACTGTTCCCATGAGGCACAGGGTCAGACTGATTTGCATATAGCCATGTCTGAACTGGGGTGGCAGATTGGGCTAAAGAATGGTGATGGATCAAACCCAGATCTTTTGACTGGGTGTGAGTGTTTGATTGGTACTGATGCTCCGTCCATCACCACCCCCTTTTGTACTGCTTTTGGCCGCCATAAGTGTGGCAGGGTATGCTCAGACGTGAGTCCCTTGCTCACTTTGCCACTGGATTCAAGCAAGCCGGGCTGAAGACGGCTGGAATTCCAGAAACCGGTCCTCGGAAGCTTGTTTCCGGTCCAGGGAAGGCATGGCTTGGCAGTTCGGGCTGGACTGTTCCCATGAGGCACAGGGTTAGACTGATTTGCATATAGCCATGTCTGAACTGGGGTGGCAGAGTGGGCTAAAGAATGGTGATGGATCAAACCCAGATCTTTTGACTGGGTGTGAGTGTTTGATTGGTTCTGATGCTCCGTCCATCACCACCCCCTTTTGTACCGCTTTTGGCCGCCATAAGTGTGGCAGGGTATGCTCAGACGTGAGTCCCTTGCTCACTTTGCCACTGGATTCAAGCAAGCTGGGCTGAAGACGGCTGGAATGCCAGAACCCGGTCCTCGGAAGCATGTTTCCGGTCCAGGGAAGGCATGGCTTGGCAGTTCGGGCTGGACTGTTCCCATGAGGCACAGGGTCAGACTGATTTGCATATAGCCATGTCTGAACTGGGGTGGCAGAGTGGGCTAAAGAACGGTGATGGATCAAACCCAGATCTTTTGACTGGGTGTGAGTGTTTGATTGGTTCTGATGCTCCGTCCATCACCACCCCCTTTTGTACCGCTTTTGGCCGCCATAAGTGTGGCAGGGTATGCTCAGACGCGAGTCCCTTGCTCACTTTGCCACTGGATTCAAGCAAGCCGGGCTGAAGACGGCTGGAATGCCAGAAACCGGTCCTCGGAAGCTTGTTTCCGGTCCAGGGAAGGCATGGCTTGGCAGTTCGGGCTGGACTGTTCCCATGAGGCACAGGGTCAGACTGATTTGCATATAGCCATGTCTGAACTGGGGTGGCAGAGTGGGCTAAAGAACGGTGATGGATCAAACCCAGATCTTTTGACTGGGTGTGAGTGTTTGATTGGTTCTGATGCTCCGTCCATCACCACCCCCTTTTGTACTGCTTTTGGCCGCCATAAGTGTGGCAGGGTATGCTCAGACGTGAGTCCCTTGCTCACTTTGCCACTGGATTCAAGCAAGCCGGGCTGAAGACGGCTGGAATTCCAGAAACCGGTCCTCGGAAGCTTGTTTCCGGTCCAGGGAAGGCATGGCTTGGCAGTTCGGGCTGGACTGTTCCCATGAGGCACAGGGTCAGACTGATTTGCATATAGCCATGTCTGAACTGGGGTGGCAGAGTGGGCTAAAGAACGGTGATGGATCAAACCCAGATCTTTTGACTGGGTGTGAGTGTTTGATTGGTTCTGATGCTCCGTCCATCACCATCCCCTTTTGGACCACTTTTGGCCGCCATAAGTGTGACAGGGTATGCTCAGACGTGAGTCCCTAGCTCACTTTGCCACTGGATTCAAGCAAGCCGGGCTGAAGACGGCTGGAATCGGTCCTCGGAAGCTTGTTTCCGGTCCAGGGAAGGCATGGCTTGGCAGTTCGGGCTGGACTGTTCCCATGAGGCACAGGGTCAGACTGATTTGCATATAGCCATGTCTGAACTGGGGTGGCAGATTGGGCTAAAGAATGGTGATGGATCAAACCCAGATCTTTTGACTGGGTGTGAGTGTTTGATTGGTACTGATGCTCCGTCCATCACCACCCCCTTTTGTACTGCTTTTGGCCGCCATAAGTGTGGCAGGGTATGCTCAGACGTGAGTCCCTTGCTCACTTTGCCACTGGATTCAAGCAAGCCGGGCTGAAGACGGCTGGAATTCCAGAAACCGGTCCTCGGAAGCTTGTTTCCGGTCCAGGGAAGGCATGGCTTGGCAGTTCGGGCTGGACTGTTCCCATGAGGCACAGGGTTAGACTGATTTGCATATAGCCATGTCTGAACTGGGGTGGCAGAGTGGGCTAAAGAATGGTGATGGATCAAACCCAGATCTTTTGACTGGGTGTGAGTGTTTGATTGGTTCTGATGCTCCGTCCATCACCACCCCCTTTTGTACCGCTTTTGGCCGCCATAAGTGTGGCAGGGTATGCTCAGACGTGAGTCCCTTGCTCACTTTGCCACTGGATTCAAGCAAGCCGGGCTGAAGACGGCTAGAATGCCAGAAACCGGTCCTCTGAAGCTTGTTTCCGGTCCAGGGAAGGCATGGCTTGGCAGTTCGGGCTATACTGTTCCCATGAGGCACAGGGTCAGACTGATTTGCATATAGCCATGTCTGAACTGGGGTGGCAGAGTGGGCTAAAGAACGGTGATGATCAAACCCAGATCTTTTGACTGGGTGTGAGTGTTTGATTGGTTCTGATGCTCCGTCCATCACCACCCCCTTTTGTACCACTTTTGGCCGCCATAAGTGTGGCAGGGTATGCTCAGACGTGAGTCCCTTGCTCACTTTGCCACTGGATTCAAGCAAGCCGGGCTGAAGACGGCTGGAATGCCAGAAACCGGTCCTCGGAAGCTTGTTTCCGGTCCAGGGAAGGCATGGCTTGGCAGTTCGGGCTGGACTGTTCCCATGAGGCACAGGGTCAGACTGATTTGCATATAGCCATGTCTGAACTGGGGTGGCAGAGTGGGCTAAAGAACGGTGATGGATCAAACCCAGATCTTTTGACTGGGTGTGAGTGTTTGATTGGTACTGATGCTCCGTCCATCACCACCCCCTTTTGTACTGCTTTTGGCCGCCATAAGTGTGGCAGGGTATGCTCAGACGTGAGTCCCTTGCTCACTTTGCCACTGGATTCAAGCAAGCCGGGCTGAAGACGGCTGGAATTCCAGAAACCGGTCCTCGGAAGCTTGTTTCCGGTCCAGGGAAGGCATGGCTTGGCAGTTCGGGCTGGACTGTTCCCATGAGGCACAGGGTTAGACTGATTTGCATATAGCCATGTCTGAACTGGGGTGGCAGAGTGGGCTAAAGAATGGTGATGGATCAAACCCAGATCTTTTGACTGGGTGTGAGTGTTTGATTGGTTCTGATGCTCCGTCCATCACCACCCCCTTTTGTACCGCTTTTGGCCGCCATAAGTGTGGCAGGGTATGCTCAGACGTGAGTCCCTTGCTCACTTTGCCACTGGATTCAAGCAAGCCGGGCTGAAGACGGCTGGAATGCCAGAAACCGGTCCTCGGAAGCTTGTTTCCGGTCCAGGGAAGGCATGGCTTGGCAGTTCGGGCTGGACTGTTCCCATGAGGCACAGGGTCAGACTGATTTGCATATAGCCATGTCTGAACTGGGGTGGCAGAGTGGGCTAAAGAACGGTGATGGATCAAACCCAGATCTTTTGACTGGGTGTGAGTGTTTGATTGGTTCTGATGCTCCGTCCATCACCACCCCCTTTTGTACCGCTTTTGGCCGCCATAAGTGTGGCAGGGTATGCTCAGACGCGAGTCCCTTGCTCACTTTGCCACTGGATTCAAGCAAGCCGGGCTGAAGACGGCTGGAATGCCAGAAACCGGTCCTCGGAAGCTTGTTTCCGGTCCAGGGAAGGCATTGCTTGGCAGTTCGGGCTGGACTGTTCCCATGAGGCACAGGGTCAGACTGATTTGCATATAGCCATGTCTGAACTGGGGTGGCAGAGTGGGCTAAAGAACGGTGATGGATCAAACCCTGATCTTTTGACTGGGTGTGAGTGTTTGATTGGTTCTGATGCTCCGTCCATCACCACCCCCTTTTGTACTGCTTTTGGCCGCCATAAGTGTGGCAGGGTATGCTCAGACGTGAGTCCCTTGCTCACTTTGCCACTGGATTCAAGCAAGCCGGGCTGAAGACGGCTGGAATTCCAGAAACCGGTCCTCGGAAGCTTGTTTCCGGTCCAGGGAAGGCATGGCTTGGCAGTTCGGGCTGGACTGTTCCCATGAGGCACAGGGTCAGACTGATTTGCATATAGCCATGTCTGAACTGGGGTGGCAGAGTGGGCTAAAGAACGGTGATGGATCAAAACCAGATCTTTTGACTGGGTGTGAGTGTTTGATTGGTTCTGATGCTCCGTCCATCACCATCCCCTTTTGGACCACTTTTGGCCGCCATAAGTGTGACAGGGTATGCTCAGACGTGAGTCCCTAGCTCACTTTGCCACTGGATTCAAGCAAGCCGGGCTGAAGACGGCTGGAATCGGTCCTCGGAAGCTTGTTTCCGGTCCAGGGAAGGCATGGCTTGGCAGTTCGGGCTGGACTGTTCCCATGAGGCACAGGGTCAGACTGATTTGCATATAGCCATGTCTGAACTGGGGTGGCAGATTGGGCTAAAGAATGGTGATGGATCAAACCCAGATCTTTTGACTGGGTGTGAGTGTTTGATTGGTACTGATGCTCCGTCCATCACCACCCCCTTTTGTACTGCTTTTGGCCGCCATAAGTGTGGCAGGGTATGCTCAGACGTGAGTCACTTGCTCACTTTGCCACTGGATTCAAGCAAGCCGGGCTGAAGACGGCTGGAATTCCAGAAACCGGTCCTCGGAAGCTTGTTTCCGGTCCAGGGAAGGCATGGCTTGGCAGTTCGGGCTGGACTGTTCCCATGAGGCACAGGGTTAGACTGATTTGCATATAGCCATGTCTGAACTGGGGTGGCAGAGTGGGCTAAAGAATGGTGATGGATCAAACCCAGATCTTTTGACTGGGTGTGAGTGTTTGATTGGTTCTGATGCTCCGTCCATCACCACCCCCTTTTGTACCGCTTTTGGCCGCCATAAGTGTGGCAGGGTATGCTCAGACGTGAGTCCCTTGCTCACTTTGCCACTGGATTCAAGCAAGCCGGGCTGAAGACGGCTAGAATGCCAGAAACCGGTCCTCTGAAGCTTGTTTCCGGTCCAGGGAAGGCATGGCTTGGCAGTTCGGGCTATACTGTTCCCATGAGGCACAGGGTCAGACTGATTTGCATATAGCCATGTCTGAACTGGGGTGGCAGAGTGGGCTAAAGAACGGTGATGATCAAACCCAGATCTTTTGACTGGGTGTGAGTGTTTGATTGGTTCTGATGCTCCGTCCATCACCACCCCCTTTTGTACCACTTTTGGCCGCCATAAGTGTGGCAGGGTATGCTCAGACGTGAGTCCCTTGCTCACTTTGCCACTGGATTCAAGCAAGCCGGGCTGAAGACGGCTGGCATGCCAGAAACCGGTCCTCGGAAGCTTGTTTCCGGTCCAGGGAAGGCATGGCTTGGCAGTTCGGGCTGGACTGTTCCCATGAGGCACAGGGTCAGACTGATTTGCATATAGCCATGTCTGAACTGGGGTGGCAGAGTGGGCTAAAGAACGGTGATGGATCAAACCCAGATCTTTTGACTGGGTGTGAGTGTTTGATTGGTTCTGATGCTCCGTCCATCACCACCCCCTTTTGGACCACTTTTGGCCGCCATAAGTGTGGCATGGTATGCTCAGACGTGAGTCCCTTGCTCACTTTGCCACTGGATTCAAGCAAGCCGGGCAGAAGATGGCTGGAATGCCAGAAACCGGTCCTCGGAAGCTTGTTTCCAGTCCAGGGAAGGCATGGCTTGGCAGTTCGGGCTGGACTGTTCCCATGAGGCACAGGGTCAGACTGATTTGCATATAGCCATGTCTGAACTGGGGTGGCAGATTGGGCTAAAGAACGGTGATGGATCAAACCCAGATCTTTTGACTGGGTGTGAGTGTTTGATTGGTTCTGATGCTCCGTCCATCACCACCCCCTTTTGTACCACTTTTGGCCGCTATAAGTGTGGCAGGGTATGCTCAGACGCGAGTCCCTTGCTCACTTTGCCACTGGATTCAAGGAAGCCGGGCTGAAGACGGCTGGAATGCCAGAAACCGGTCCTCGAAGCTTGTTTCCGGTCCAGGGAAGGCATGGCTTGGCAGTTCGGGCTGGACTGTTCCCATGAGGCACAGGGTCAGACTGATTTGCATATAGCCATGTCTGAACTGGGGTGGCAGAGTGGGCTAAAGAACGGTGATGGATCAAACCCAGATCTTTTGACTGGGTGTGAGTGTTTGATTGGTTCTGATGCTCCATCCATCACCACCCCCTTTTGTACCACTTTTGGCCGCCATAAGTGTGGCAAGGTATGCTCAGACGTGAGTCCCTTGCTCACTTTGCCACTGGATTCAAGCAAGCCGGGCTGAAGATGGCTGGAATGCCAGAAACCGGTCCTCGGAAGCTTGTTTCCGGTCCAGGGAAGGCATGGCTTGGCAGTTCGGGCGGGACTGTTCCCATGAGGCACAGGGTCAGACTGATTTGCATATAGCCATGTCTGAACTGGGGTGGCAGATTGGGCTAAAGAACGGTGATGGATCAAACCCAGATCTTTTGACTGGGTGTGAGTGTTTGATTGGTTCTGATGCTCCGTCCATCACCACCCCCTTTTGTACCGCTTTTGGCCGCCATAAGTGTGGCAGGGTATGCTCAGACGTCAGTCCTTTGCTCACTTTGCCACTGGATTCAAGCAAGCCGGTCTGAAGGCGGCTGGAATGCCAGAAACCGGTCCTCGGAAGCTTGTTTCCGGTCCAGGGAAGGCATGGCTTGGCAATTGGGCTGGACTGTTCCCATGAGGCACAGGGTCAGACTGATTTGCATATAGCCATGTCTGAACTGGGATGGCAGAGTGGGCTAAAGAACGGTGATGGATCAAACCCAGATCTTTTGACTGGGTGTGAGTGTTTGATTGGTTCTGATGCTCCGTCCATCACCACCCCCTTTTGTACCGCTTTTGGCCGCCATAAGTGTGGCAGGGTATGCTCAGACGTGAGTCCCTTGCTCACTTTGCCACTGGATTCAAGCAAGCCGGGCTGAAGACGGCTAGAATGCCAGAAACCGGTCCTCGGAAGCTTGTTTTGGGTCCAGGGAAGGCATGGCTTGGCAGTTCGGGCTGGACTGTTCCCAAGAGGCACAGGGTCAGACTGATTTGCATATAGCCGTGTCTGAACTGGGGTGGCAGAGTGGGCTAAAGAACGGTGATGGATCAAACCCAGATCTTTTGACTGGGTGTGTTTGATTGGTTCCGATGCTCCGTCCATCACCACCCCCTTTTGTGATGCTTGGAAACTGACAGTCGCCTTGGGAAGCATGGGGTAGAGACAAGGTTTGCACTTGCTGGTGGATTACGTTTGGTACACATGTCGAGCTCTCGCCAGGGACGTCACCTCGGTGGCTCGATTGTGTCTGCAGGGGCACATTTACGGGAGGGGAATTAGTCCTTGGTCACTTCACCCTGTGATCTGGTACTCTTGCTCATCTGATTTGCATATAGCCATGTCTGAACTGGGGTGGCAGATTGGGCTAAAGAACGGTGATGGATCAAACCCAGATCTTTTGACTGGGTGTGAGTGTTTGATTGGTTCTGATGCTCCGTCCATCACCACCCCCTTTTGTACCACTTTTGGCCGCTATAAGTGTGGCAGGGTATGCTCAGACGCGAGTCCCTTGCTCACTTTGCCACTGGATTCAAGCAAGCCGGGCTGAAGACGGCTGGAATGCCAGAAACCGGTCCTCGAAGCTTGTTTCCGGTCCAGGGAAGGCATGGCTTTGCAGTTCGGGCTGGACTGTTCCCATGAGGCACAGGGTCAGACTGATTTGCATATAGCCATGTCTGAACTGGGGTGGCAGAGTGGGCTAAAGAACGGTGATGGATCAAACCCAGATCTTTTGACTGGGTGTGAGTGTTTGATTGGTTCTGATGCTCCGTCCATCACCACCCCCTTTTGTACCACTTTTGGCCGCCATAAGTGTGGCAAGGTATGCTCAGACGTGAGTCCCTTGCTCACTTTGCCACTGGATTCAAGCAAGCCGGGCTGAAGATGGCTGGAATGCCAGAAACCGGTCCTCGGAAGCTTGTTTCCGGTCCAGGGAAGGCATGGCTTGGCAGTTCGGGCTGGACTGTTCCCATGAGGCACAGGGTCAGACTGATTTGCATATAGCCATGTCTGAACTGGGGTGGCAGATTGGGCTAAAGAACCGTGATGGATCAAACCCAGATCTTTTGACTGGGTGTGAGTGTTTGATTGGTTCTGATGCTCCGTCCATCACCACCCCCTTTTGTACCGCTTTTGGCCGCCATAAGTGTGGCAGGGTATGCTCAGACGTGAGTCCTTTGCTCACTTTGCCACTGGATTCAAGCAAGCCGGTCTGAAGGCGGCTGGAATGCCAGAAACCGGTCCTCGGAAGCTTGTTTCCGGTCCAGGGAAGGCATGGCTTGGCAATTGGGCTGGACTGTTCCCATGAGGCACAGGGTCAGACTGATTTGCATATAGCCATGTCTGAACTGGGATGGCAGAGTGGGCTAAAGAACGGTGATGGATCAAACCCAGATCTTTTGACTGGGTGTGAGTGTTTGATTGGTTCTGATGCTCCGTCCATCACCACCCCCTTTTGTACCGCTTTTGGCCGCCATAAGTGTGGCAGGGTATGCTCAGACGTGAGTCCCTTGCTCACTTTGCCACTGGATTCAAGCAAGCCGGGCTGAAGAGGGCTGGAATGCCAGAAACCGGTCCTCGGAAGCTTGTTTCCGGTCCAGGGAAGGCATGGCTTGGCAGTTCGGGCTGGACTGTTCCCATGAGGCACAGGGTTAGACTGATTTGCATATAGCCATGTCTGAACTGGGGTGGCAGAGTGGGCTAAAGAACGGTGATGGATCAAACCCAGATCTTTTGACTGGGTGTGAGTGTTTGATTGGTTCTGATGCTCCGTCCATCACCACCCCCTTTTGTACCGCTTTTGGCCGCCATAAGTGTGGCAGGGTATGCTCAGACGTGAGTCCCTTGCTCACTTTGCCACTGGATTCAAGCAAGCCGGGCTGAAGACGGCTGGAATGCCAGAAACCGGTCCTCGGAAGCTTGTTTCCGGTCCAGGGAAGGCATGGCTTGGCAGTTCGGGCTGGATTGTTCCCATGAGGCACAGGGTCAGACTGATTTGCATATAGCCATGTCTGAACTGGGGTGGCAGAGTGGGCTAAAGAACGGTGATGGATCAAACCCAGATCTTTTGACTGGGTGTGAGTGTTTGATTGGTTCTGATGCTCCGTCCATCACCACCCCCTTTTGTACCGCTTTTGGCCGCCATAAGTGTGGCAGGGTATGCTCAGACGCGAGTCCCTTGCTCACTTTGCCACTGGATTCAAGCAAGCCGGGCTGAAGACGGCTGGAATGCCAGAAACCGGTCCTCGGAAGCTTGTTTCCGGTCCAGGGAAGGCATGGCTTGGCAGTTCGGGCTGGACTGTTCCCATGAGGCACAGGGTCAGACTGATTTGCATATAGCCATGTCTGAACTGGGGTGGCAGAGTGGGCTAAAGAACGGTGATGGATCAAACCCAGATCTTTTGACTGGGTGTGAGTGTTTGATTGGTTCTGATGCTCCGTCCATCACCACCCCCTTTTGGACCACTTTTGGCCGCCATAAGTGTGGCAGGGTATGCTCAGACGCGAGTCCCTTGCTCACTTTGCCACTGGATTCAAGCAAGCTGGGCTGAAGACGGCTGGAATGCCAGAAACCGGTCCTCGAAGCTTGTTTCCGGTCCAGGGAAGGCATGGCTTGGCAGTTCGGGCTGGACTGTTCCCATGAGGCACAGGGTCAGACTGATTTGCATATAGCCATGTCTGAACTGGGGTGGCAGAGTGGGCTAAAGAACGGTGATGGATCAAAACCAGATCTTTTGACTGGGTGTGTTTGATTGGTTCTGATGCTCCGTCCATCACCATCCCCTTTTGGACCACTTTTGGCCACCATAAGTGTGACAGGGTATGCTCAGACGTGAGTCCCTTGCTCACTTTGCCACTGGATTCAAGCAAGCCGGGCTGAAGACGGCTGGAATACCAGAAACCGGTCCTCGGAAGCTTGTTTCCGGTCCAGGGAAGGCATGGCTTGGCAGTTCGGGCTGGACTGTTCCCATGAGGCACAGGGTCAGACTGATTTGCATATAGCCATGTCTGAACTGGGGTGGCAGAGTGGGCTAAAGAACGGTGATGGATCAAAACCAGATCTTTTGACTGGGTGTGAGTGTTTGATTGGTTCTGATGCTCCGTCCATCACCATCCCCTTTTGGACCACTTTTGGCCGCCATAAGTGTGACAGGGTATGCTCAGACGTGAGTCCCTAGCTCCCTTTGCCACTGGATTCAAGCAAGCCGGGCTGAAGACGGCTGGAATCGGTCCTCGGAAGCTTGTTTCCGGTCCAGGGAAGGCATGGCTTGGCAGTTCGGGCTGGACTGTTCCCATGAGGCACAGGGTCAGACTGATTTGCATATAGCCATGTCTGAACTGGGGTGGCAGATTGGGCTAAAGAATGGTGATGGATCAAACCCAGATCTTTTGACTGGGTGTGAGTGTTTGATTGGTACTGATGCTCCGTCCATCACCACCTCCTTTTGTACTGCTTTTGGCCGCCATAAGTGTGGCAGGGTATGCTCAGACGTGAGTCCCTTGCTCACTTTGCCACTGGATTCAAGCAAGCCGGGCTGAAGACGGCTGGAATTCCAGAAACCGGTCCTCGGAAGCTTGTTTCCGGTCCAGGGAAGGCATGGCTTGGCAGTTCGGGCTGGACTGTTCCCATGAGGCACAGGGTCAGACTGATTTGCATATAGCCATGTCTGAACTGGGGTGGCAGAGTGGGCTAAAGAACGGTGATGGATCAAAACCAGATCTTTTGACTGGGTGTGAGTGTTTGATTGGTTCTGATGCTCCGTCCATCACCATCCCCTTTTGGACCACTTTTGGCCGCCATAAGTGTGACAGGGTATGCTCAGACGTGAGTCCCTAGCTCACTTTGCCACTGGATTCAAGCAAGCCGGGCTGAAGACGGCTGGAATCGGTCCTCGGAAGCTTGTTTCCGGTCCAGGGAAGGCATGGCTTGGCAGTTCGGGCTGGACTGTTCCCATGAGGCACAGGGTCAGACTGATTTGCATATAGCCATGTCTGAACTGGGGTGGCAGATTGGGCTAAAGAATGGTGATGGATCAAACCCAGATCTTTTGACTGGGTGTGAGTGTTTGATTGGTACTGATGCTCCGTCCATCACCACCCCCTTTTGTACTGCTTTTGGCCGCCATAAGTGTGGCAGGGTATGCTCAGACGTGAGTCCCTTGCTCACTTTGCCACTGGATTCAAGCAAGCCGGGCTGAAGACGGCTGGAATTCCAGAAACCGGTCCTCGGAAGCTTGTTTCCGGTCCAGGGAAGGCATGGCTTGGCAGTTCGGGCTGGACTGTTCCCATGAGGCACAGGGTTAGACTGATTTGCATATAGCCATGTCTGAACTGGGGTGGCAGAGTGGGCTAAAGAATGGTGATGGATCAAACCCAGATCTTTTGACTGGGTGTGAGTGTTTGATTGGTTCTGATGCTCCGTCCATCACCACCCCCTTTTGTACCGCTTTTGGCCGCCATAAGTGTGGCAGGGTATGCTCAGACGTGAGTCCCTTGCTCACTTTGCCACTGGATTCAAGCAAGCCGGGCTGAAGACGGCTGGAATGCCAGAAACCGGTCCTCGGAAGCTTGTTTCCGGTCCAGGGAAGGCATGGCTTGGCAGTTCGGGCTGGACTGTTCCCATGAGGCACAGGGTCAGACTGATTTGCATATAGCCATGTCTGAACTGGGGTGGCAGAGTGGGCTAAAGAACGGTGATGGATCAAACCCAGATCTTTTGACTGGGTGTGAGTGTTTGATTGGTTCTGATGCTCCGTCCATCACCACCCCCTTTTGTACCGCTTTTGGCCGCCATAAGTGTGGCAGGGTATGCTCAGACGCGAGTCCCTTGCTCACTTTGCCACTGGATTCAAGCAAGCCGGGCTGAAGACGGCTGGAATGCCAGAAACCGGTCCTCGGAAGCTTGTTTCCGGTCCAGGGAAGGCATGGCTTGGCAGTTCGGGCTGGACTGTTCCCATGAGGCACAGGGTCAGACTGATTTGCATATAGCCATGTCTGAACTGGGGTGGCAGAGTGGGCTAAAGAACGGTGATGGATCAAACCCAGATCTTTTGACTGGGTGTGAGTGTTTGATTGGTTCTGATGCTCCGTCCATCACCACCCCCTTTTGGACCACTTTTGGCCGCCATAAGTGTGGCAGGGTATGCTCAGACGCGAGTCCCTTGCTCACTTTGCCACTGGATTCAAGCAAGCCGGGCTGAAGACGGCTGGAATGCCAGAAACCGGTCCTCGAAGCTTGTTTCCGGTCCAGGGAAGGCATGGCTTGGCAGTTCGGGCTGGACTGTTCCCATGAGGCACAGGGTCAGACTGATTTGCATATAGCCATGTCTGAACTGGGGTGGCAGAGTGGGCTAAAGAACGGTGATGGATCAAAACCAGATCTTTTGACTGGGTGTGTTTGATTGGTTCTGATGCTCCGTCCATCACCATCCCCTTTTGGACCACTTTTGGCCGCCATAAGTGTGACAGGGTATGCTCAGACGTGAGTCCCTTGCTCACTTTGCCACTGGATTCAAGCAAGCCGGGCTGAAGACGGCTGGAATTCCAGAAACCGGTCCTCGGAAGCTTGTTTCCGGTCCAGGGAAGGCATGGCTTGGCAGTTCGGGCTGGACTGTTCCCATGAGGCACAGGGTCAGACTGATTTGCATATAGCCATGTCTGAACTGGGGTGGCAGAGTGGGCTAAAGAACGGTGATGGATCAAAACCAGATCTTTTGACTGGGTGTGAGTGTTTGATTGGTTCTGATGCTCCGTCCATCACCATCCCCTTTTGGACCACTTTTGGCCGCCATAAGTGTGACAGGGTATGCTCAGACGTGAGTCCCTAGCTCCCTTTGCCACTGGATTCAAGCAAGCCGGGCTGAAGACGGCTGGAATCGGTCCTCGGAAGCTTGTTTCCGGTACAGGGAAGGCATGGCTTGGCAGTTCGGGCTGGACTGTTCCCATGAGGCACAGGGTCAGACTGATTTGCATATAGCCATGTCTGAACTGGGGTGGCAGATTGGGCTAAAGAATGGTGATGGATCAAACCCAGATCTTTTGACTGGGTGTGAGTGTTTGATTGGTACTGATGCTCCGTCCATCACCACCCCCTTTTGTACTGCTTTTGGCCGCCATAAGTGTGGCAGGGTATGCTCAGACGTGAGTCCCTTGCTCACTTTGCCACTGGATTCAAGCAAGCCGGGCTGAAGACGGCTGGAATTCCAGAAACCGGTCCTCGGAAGCTTGTTTCCGGTCCAGGGAAGGCATGGCTTGGCAGTTCGGGCTGGACTGTTCCCATGAGGCACAGGGTTAGACTGATTTGCATATAGCCATGTCTGAACTGGGGTGGCAGAGTGGGCTAAAGAATGGTGATGGATCAAACCCAGATCTTTTGGCTGGGTGTGAGTGTTTGATTGGTTCTGATGCTCCGTCCATCACCACCCCCTTTTGTACCGCTTTTGGCCGCCATAAGTGTGGCAGGGTATGCTCAGACGTGAGTCCCTAGCTCACTTTGCCACTGGATTCAAGCAAGCCGGGCTGAAGACGGCTGGAATCGGTCCTCGGAAGCTTGTTTCCGGTCCAGGGAAGGCATGGCTTGGCAGTTCGGGCTGGACTGTTCCCATGAGGCACAGGGTCAGACTGATTTGCATATAGCCATGTCTGAACTGGGGTGGCAGATTGGGCTAAAGAATGGTGATGGATCAAACCCAGATCTTTTGACTGGGTGTGAGTGTTTGATTGGTACTGATGCTCCGTCCATCACCACCCCCTTTTGTACTGCTTTTGGCCGCCATAAGTGTGGCAGGGTATGCTCAGACGTGAGTCTCTTGCTCACTTTGCCACTGGATTCAAGCAAGCCGGGCTGAAGACGGCTGGAATTCCAGAAACCGGTCCTCGGAAGCTTGTTTCCGGTCCAGGGAAGGCATGGCTTGGCAGTTCGGGCTGGACTGTTCCCATGAGGCACAGGGTTAGACTGATTTGCATATAGCCATGTCTGAACTGGGGTGGCAGAGTGGGCTAAAGAATGGTGATGGATCAAACCCAGATCTTTTGACTGGGTGTGAGTGTTTGATTGGTTCTGATGCTCCGTCCATCACCACCCCCTTTTGTACCGCTTTTGGCCGCCATACGTGTGGCAGGGTATGCTCAGACGTGAGTCCCTTGCTCACTTTGCCACTGGATTCAAGCAAGCCGGGCTGAAGACGGCTAGAATGCCAGAAACCGGTCCTCTGAAGCTTGTTTCCGGTCCAGGGAAGGCATGGCTTGGCAGTTCGGGCTAGACTGTTCCCATGAGGCACAGGGTCAGACTGATTTGCATATAGCCATGTCTGAACTGGGGTGGCAGAGTGGGCTAAAGAACGGTGATGATCAAACCCAGATCTTTTGACTGGGTGTGAGTGTTTGATTGGTTCTGATGCTCCGTCTATCACCACCCCCTTTTGTACCACTTTTGGCTGCCATAAGTGTGGCAGGGTATGCTCAGACGTGAGTCCCTTGCTCACTTTGCCACTGGATTCAAGCAAGCCGGGCTGAAGACGGCTAGAATGCCAGAAACCGGTCCTCAGAAGCTTGTTTCGGGTCCAGGGAAGGCATGGCTTGGCAGTTCGGGCTGGACTGTTCCCAAGAGGCACAGGGTCAGACTGATTTGCATATAGCCGTGTCTGAACTGGGGTGGCAGAGTGGGCTAAAGAACGGTGATGGATCAAACCCAGATCTTTTGACTGGGTGTGTTTGATTGGTTCCGATGCTCCGTCCATCACCACCCCCTTTTGTGACGCTTGGAAACTGACAGTCGCCTTGGGAAGCATGGGGTACAGACAAGGTTTGCACTTGCTGGTGGATTACGTTTGGTACACATGTCGAGCTCTCGCCAGGGACGTCACCTCGGTGGCTCGATTGTGTCTGCAGGGGCACATTTACGGGAGGGGAATTAGTCCTTGGTCACTTCACCCTGTGATCTTGTACTCTTGCTCATCTGTGGTTGTCCAGTCCTTCAGTGACAGGTGAGGTCACACACTCTTCTTCTTCTTCGGTTCTTGCTTGCAGTGTGGAGTCCTGCCACGCGTCGTCATTTCTCCTCACTGGGACCTCCTGCCAGCTCAGTTGCGTTTGTTGGACTACGCATCTTCCCCCGTCTGCAGCCTCTTCCATACCTTTCTTCTCCTCAACAAGGTATTCCAGGTGCAACTCAGGATCGCCGTGGGAGGTGAGGATCTCTTTTCTTTTCCGGTGGTGGAAGCCTCCCACTAGGTGATGTGTGACTCTCTTTAAGTCTGTAATGGGCCAATATGTGATGCAGTCTTAAGGCAGAGTTGAGGAGTACACTCCCTGAACAGTCTCTGGCCTACTGCAGGGCAGTGCTAGAGCAGTTAGGGTATAGGTGATCCCCTCCCTGCATCAAGGCCATGAAAGGCCTTTACTCCCCTCTTTTCTCTGGGGATGATTGGTGTTGGTTGGCATGTGCAGCATCTCTTTTGCGGGCATCGTGCTGGCAACCAGGCACTTATTGTAAGTGCCATTGTCTCTTTAAGGGTGCCCTCTGCTGGCTCCCTGTAAGCCTGCGTCTACTCTTGCTGTGGTGGCTTGCCACGATGTTCTCCTTACAAGACTCTGAACTGTGCCTCTCTGTGATACAGACTATGGTGGTGGAGAGTCTCGCTCAGTGAGGGTCACTTGTCTTGTTATGCTCTGCATCTATTGGCCTGGCTGTCTATTGTTCCTTTGTCATCATGGTGCTAGCCTGAAGAGCCTTTCCCTTTTGTGATGGGTGTTGGGCCCCATGCTTTACTCTGCAGCGCTGCACTGTAGTGCTTGGTGCAATCTACAAAGGGCGCCCTCTGGTGGGCATGTTCGCAGGACCCAGGCACTTCTCTCTTGTCCTGCTGTGGCAGCAAATACCCACCAGACGGAGCTGGTGTACACAGGCCTGGTACAGGCTCTCACCTGGCTCAGCATGCGCTGGTCTCAGCACCTGGTCGGTCTCTCTCCTGTTTCCAGTGTTTACTGCCTGGGATGAGGTTACGGACCCTGCAGGCACTTATTTCAATGGGCCTCTTCTGTGCAAGTCACTTACTCAGAGTTTGGTTGCGGTGAGCAACGACCAGGTGCCCATGCAGTCACGTTGTCCAGAGAGCAGCAGCTGCATATGACATTCAATGCAGGGGCAGCCTCACTACCCTTTCGGTCTTTTTGGAGGTGCAAGGGGGTGTGCTTGATGTGGCTACTAGATGGCACCGTGGACTCGCACCATACCAGGTGAAGGGCCTTGCAGAGGAAGACTCAGAACGCAGCACAGAGGAACGCAGCTTCTGTTGTGAGCGTAGGCGGCCGTAGGGCTGGCAGCATGAAGGGATGAATGCCCACTTGCTGGCAGGTAAGGACACGCGGTGCTGGCCTATTGCAAGGGGCGCTACGGATCCTTTTTCTTTCTCTCCATTGGATGCAACATGGCACGGGGCACCCCTTCCTCGCAGCGGTACCACTGCCTATCTTTATCTATTTTGCTCATGCTCTCTGCGCTGATCACATCGGGCTTGGTGAAAAGTGCAGAAGTGTTTAACTGCAGCTCTGTCCACTTTCTAGGCTGGAGCTGCGCTCTGGGGCTAGCACTGTGGGATGCCTCTCACTGGGCAGCAGCACCTCTTCAAACATCCCACGCGTGGTGCTCAGCAGGTAGGTGGCTACCATGAGTGAGCAATGCACTTCTCACTTGTCAGAGCTTCTGACCGCCGGGTCACTCTTCTCCCTGCTTGCCAAGACGGATGGTGACATGTGGGGTAGGAGATGACCAGTCGCCATACTCTTCTCACTCATGGCAGAGGGCTGCAGCTGCGATGCTAAGCCCAAGCCCCTCTTCAGGGCAGGTGATAGCGGCAGTGGAAGTGAAGAGCTATCTTCCCCTATCACGGCAGAAGTCCGCAAGCAGCATGGCATTGGGGTTCTGCTTCCATGTTGCCATTGTTAAGTAGTGGGGCTTGGGAGACATACTAGATAAATAAGTGACACGGACACATGCTTACTGCACACATAACTAGCCTTGAGTGCTGGGCCCTTTTATTAACAGGCCCATGTCACTTATGACGCCTATGGTGGACAAGTGTGGGTTGTGAGTATAAGCCAGCAGCCCTTGTGGGAGTTGCTGGTAAAACACTAGACTGTGTTCCACAGGACACTACAGGAGGGATGTAGTGTCCTGCGTGGCAAGTTCTAGGGTTCTGACATATGCCCTATGTAAGCAGCCAAGGCCTGAGAGCTGGCTCCATACCCACCACATATCCATCCATCACAGGTGTCACCGGCCAGGTGACCCTGCAAATAAAAGGGGACAATGACATGTTCCCTGAGCCACTTCCAGTTACCATAACCATGCCTCGGTGTCAATATTCTAGTGGCATGAGGGCCTAGGGATCAAGATACCACAAGCACCAGCATTGGCAACACCCCTCTTCATAGAACAGGTGCAGGGTTCTTAACTTCAGCGGAAAGGTACAGGGGAGGTAGTAGAATCGAAATTTGCCTAACATTGTAACGGTAAGTTTCAATTCTATTAAGGACACGGAGGCGAGGATTATGCTTTTCCTTCTTCGCTCTTTAATTAATAAACAAAACACAGCAGTCAGAAAAGCACCAACGTAAGCCCTAAATCCCAGAACAAGGATAAGTCTTAAAAATATATCAAAGAAGAACAAAGATTTGCATCAAAAAACTACAAATCCCGTCATGTCCATCAAGTTAGTCCACAGAGCAGTCCTTCGCCAATGTCCATAACAGGTAGATTGGACGTCCCTCCTGTGACCACTTCCTCTTTCTTCGCTGCTTCGCAGCCAGTTAAGTGCTTTTTTATTCTCCCTTGGTCATTTTGTAGAAGTTATGGTATCTTTACCTATGTGTGCTTGCTTGGGGACTCTTTAAGGCTGTTTTTCTCGTATTTCTAACATTATTGTTGCCTTTCAGAGCCCCTTTAGATCGCAGGAACGTTCTCCGTTCCTCAAGCGATCTTCCCGAGTTTGCGGCGCAGTTCCGGCCGCCAGGAGGAGCCAGAGCGTCTCGTTGGTCTCAGCGCGGTTCTTCACACACGGAGAACCGCGCTGATGAGAGCGACCTGCCAGAGCCTTCCCCGCCGCCTCACCTTTACGCCCAGGCATCCTGGGTCAGTACTTTGCCCCCACAGCTTCCGAATGCCCCGCGGGGGTCCGTAAAAGCGGTTTAACCGCGTTTGCCGCCTGATGGCGTTTCTTGTTGGCACAACAGCAAGTGAGCTCGAGACAGGAGATACCTGCATAAATTGAATTTCTACCCAGTGAACAGCGCGCAGGGAGGTGGCACAGACCCGGTCTATCAGAGGGTCAGCGCGCTGAGGGGTTAGTACTGCCCCAGTTTCCGGTTCTACCGGCCCCAAAGAGTCTCAGACGGTGGTCTGCCAAAAAGTGCGCTGGTTTACCCCGCAACTCTGATCGACTGCCCCGACCTAATTCATCCTAGTAGAGGGTGTGGGTGTGTACCTTAAATGGATCAGGAGGAGTACTATGAGGAGGAGGAGACTCATCAGTACTTGAATGATGATGAGTTTTTCAACGCGGTTGATAGTTCTATATACCGCTGTGTAACTGAAGTGGTAGGGCCTATGGAGGAGCGCTTATCTGACCGCATTGTACAGGAATGCGAAAGGGTGACGCAGGCCCATTTAGGGGCTTCTGGAAATACACCTACCCCAGCAGGAGATAACCCCCCAGCCCCAAAAAGATTTGCAGGGAAGGGGTTTCTGGGGCGGCGCAGGGTGTGGACAGAGACGCCTTTGAGCGTTTGTGTGACGCTTTTTTGGCCAAGGTGACTGCGCCCACCCCTGCGCCTCCGCCGACCCCGGGCCCTTCGGGATCGATGGGCACGGTACCCTCGCCCCCTGGCGGGATGTCCCCAGCAGACACGGACGATGAGGATGGGTCGGTGCGTTCTTGACCACAAATCACCCGGCACCCAACTCCTGCAGACTCCCTCCACCACCAGGTGCAAGCACTGCTCTCACAAGGGCCCCGAACCAGAGGGCTATCTGGGTTCCTCATTGGACTCTTGACTTTGGTGACTTTTGTGCATCCAGCCATTTTTGGAGATGGTCCCTTCCCGCCACGGACTCTCATGGACTTCTTTACTATTGCTTTTGTCCTGGCTGCCATTTTGCTGCTGCTCTCGGCCGCTTTTCTCTGGACCCCGACCCACCATCTTGTCCATTCCCTCGTCTTTTACCCTATTCCCTCGTTTCCCCCTTGACGATCCTCAAATGTTTCTTCCCTTTTCTGATTTGCCTTTTCTCCATAACCTTGTATCCCTCCCACCCTCCCTTGGTGCTGTGACTGCATCCCCCCTCCGACCCCACTTAATGGAACTCTGCTTTTCTTTTTTTTTTTTCCCCGGAGAAAATCTACTATGTGTATATATATGTATATAGAGATAACTCTAATCACTAGTATATGCAGTAGACCTTTGTACTATCTACCATTCCTATGTGACTCTTAGAGTATATCCATTCGTATCTCTTCCTTTCTGTTTGTATCTCCTCCTTGTGTGACTTTACATCTTGTACATTTGCATTTTTTTCTGTTTGTATCTTTTATGTAACGCATGTAATTCTAAAGTCCTTGTGTTTTGCAACTGGTTCTTATGTAAAGCGCTCTGACACCTTCGGGTAAAGTTCGCGCTATAGAAAATCGCATTAAATGAATAAAATAAATAAATAAATAAACAGAACAGGAACAGTATGGCAGTAACAAGGCAAGCCTCCCCCTTCAAAGAACATTTACCATGATAAAGGGCCTGCCTGCTTCCCTGCTCCCACTACAATGGAGCGAGTGTACAGCCTCTCAGAACACAACAAGACAGGAATTATCCATACTCTGTAAACGTTCTCTGCTCCTCCCACCCGCCCTCACAAAGCGCATCGCTCTGCGGGCCCCTGGCCTCGGCAGTCGGCCAGAGTCCCTGCGTCAGCACCCAGCGGTAAGGCCTAATAGCTTTCGCTGCAGGGTGCTGCGGCAGCGGCGGGCTCCAGGCACCTACCAGCGCCACGCCCAGTGCGCCACCCCGCCCACTCATTAACCCCCGTCAGAGCCAGACGTAAGGGGTGACGTCCCCGCGCGCGCTGTCATTTGTCACTGCGGCGCCGTCAACTGCCCACGCAGCGCGCTGCTGATGCGGCCATCAGCCCCAGCTCTGCTGCGAGCCTTCCAGGGGTGTGCTGCATCCTGCATGTATAGTAGGCTAATACAGAGTTAAGACCGTGATGCAGGAAAGCTATCCTAGTCCTTCTCTGGTGAACTCAGTCTGTGAAACTGTGTGTCGAGCCTAAAAGAGTGAGTGACTCCGTCCCAGCCCGCTCCGCCTTTCAGAGGCGTCGGCCAGACGTGACTGAATAATTATGCCACACTTCCGAGCAGCGCGCACAGATAATCATGTGACTGCTGTGGCTACGATTGAATGCTCGAACCAGGCTGCAATAAAATGCCTGCCTCGAAAGAGCTTTCATGTGGCTTCTGTCTTCACTCGCCCTCTACCCTCATGTGCCAAGAATTAAAGATAAGCGAAAAACAGGAGCTAGAAGGACATCCATATAGTGGCTGATTTGCACAATTAGCCATTTTGTGTGATCCTGGATAAATATCTCTTCTGTTGGATTCGTTAGTGGCAGGGGCTTTGGGGAGGCCAAGGGTATGCAGTCCTGCCAAGTATCACGCATGGGGCGTGACTAACGCATTTCAGTGTGGTGTCCCGCATCACCGCACTGAAATGCATTGTCACACCACTGAGACTGCACTCTGCTGACAAGCGCCGAAACTAGCTACAGTAATGCCAGGGTGCCAGCGCGAGCGCTGGCGCCTCTGACACGATGTGCGCAGGCTGCTGCTCGCTCTCTGCAGACTTGCCAGCAGGACTCGGAGACAGTAATTGGCACAGTCCTGCCAAGTATCACGCATGGGGCGTGACTAACGCATTTCAGTGTGGTGTTCCGCATCACTGCACAGAAATGCATTGTCACGCATTTTGCCCACTGAGACTGCACTCTGCTGAGCAGCGCCGAAACTAGCTACAGTAACGCCAGGGTGCCAGCGCGAGCGCTGGCACCTCTGACACGATGTGTGCAGGCTGCTGCTCGCTCTCTGCAGACTTGCCAGCAGGACTCGGGAGACAGTAATTGACATGATCGTGCTGCTCTCGGTGAGATTGAGAGTGCTCACTGCGCAACAATGCTTGCTACAATGTTTGCGAGGGCAGGCCAGGCTGTGCTGCTCTGCCTGCATTAATTCCCGCTCGCGGTGCTGAGTCACTTATTCACCTGCTGCCCAATTACTGAGACCCCAGGCGGGACCTGCCCTGAGAGTTGTGCGTTAATGGCTGTGGCGCCCGTTATCATGACCCCAGGAAGCTCAACAGGAGGTGAGGTCGGTCTCTCAAAAGCGGCGGGGACTCCACTGGCTGGAGTTAGCATTGCTGGTGTCGATGTCCCGTCGCCGATGGCCGTCCCAGTCAGACTGTGACCATGTGAGAGCGAAAGCCCTGCCTGCTGAGTGCGCGGTAAATTACCCGTCCGGCATTGGACCACCGGCGCGGCCGGGATGGCAGGCACTGGCAGCATCGATTCGGCGTGAGACTGACAGTCTCGCATTCATCATGGCAGCGCTGCGTGAAGGCAGACACACTGCTGCATGCAGTGCTGTGTGGCCGCCGACGGACCCCCAGTGCTGCGATTCAGAGCTCACCGGCACTGCCGCAGACCCGTCACCCCCGGTGCTTGGCTCACAGACAGGGCAGTGCCTGCCACAGCCAGTGGAGTGCCAGCTGCAGCTACAGTCATTGGACTCGACGGATAGTAGTACAGTCTGGTTGAAGTCACACAGAAACAGTAAGTACTACTACCGTAATTCTCTAGTCACTGTGTGAGGCAGCCTGCTGCCACTGAGACTGTAGTGAGTTGTTAGGCCTAAGTGTCGTGTTGTTTAATATCATGGTAATGCAGTCCTTTACTGTACAGACAGGTTACAGAAGGGAGCACTAGGGTCAGCGCCCTTCCCTTTCTGGTGCTCTGCAGTAGTTTCAAGAACTTCATGGAGTTTCTTGTAGCTCAAACGGCTGTAATTTCTAATATTTAGAAGTTTCCCTCATCTTCTTCATTGCATGATTTTTGCTTGCAAGAAACTGTCACTCATAGTCGCTGAAATGTCACTCATAATTAATTATGAAAATGTCACACTTGGCAATCTGAAACCTTGGCAGCTATGGGTATGAACATTTTAAGTTCATGTTTAAAAACTTTTACGTTTAATAAATGCTTCTTAATGCAGTGATATAATCTGATGTACTAATGTGAAACACTTGTGCATGTTAAAGAGTTGCAGTTTTTTAATATTGAAGAGATTTTAGCACATATTTACTGAGGTTTTGCTGGACGTATTCCATGGCAAAATTTTTAAGACTTGGATCATGCAGGGATTCTTAGAACCAAGCCATACCCTTGGGTTGGCTCTCCCTGTGAATTTGTTGTCTCGCCCACCTCTGCCCAGAGTTATTGTCCTATCGGGAATGACCCTGCCCTCTTACTCACTTAACAAGCATTTGCAATGCAATAGGACTCGCATTAGGAAAGTTTGAGCTATTGGTATTGTAAATGACACATTTTGTATTCATGTGTTGGTTTTGAAAATAACTAAATTAATTGCTTTGTCATTTACAATTCCAATAGTTTTAACTTTGCACAAATGTGACACCTATAGCATTTGTAATGCAATATGTGTTGTATTCACGTGACTTAGATGTGTTGATATTACAAATAACAATGGCTTTTAATTTTTTTAATAATTAATACTTAAATAAAAGTTATTGTAATTTATAATGGCAATAGCTTAAACTTTTCTAAATAACTTTTGTGAAGATTATGTTCAGTGTATTTTATTGTGACGAAAATCCAAGAACAGAAGTGAAATATTAACATCTTTTTGTGTCTTTTGTAATAAAGCTTGAAACATTGAGAGAACATATTTGAACCAGTTGTTGTTGAATGGTTGCACAGATTGATGCAGTGGTGGCGCTGAGTGATGTTTTGGTGGCGACGAGTGATGCTGTGGCGTTCAGCGATGCTGTGGTAGCGCATAGTGATGTTGTTGTGCCCCTGAGTGATTCGGTGGTGGTGCTGAGTGATGTTGTGGTGATGCGATAGATAGAGTGAGTGCGATAGATAGAGGGAGGGCGATAGATAGAGGGAGGGCGATAGAGGGAGTGAGGGCGATAGAGGGAGGGAGGACGATAGAGGGAGGGAGGGCGATAGATAGATAGAGGTAGGGCGATAGAAAGAGTGAGGGAGGGCGATAGATAGGGTGAGTGAGGGCGATTGAGTGAGGGAGGTAGAGTGAGGGCGGTAGAGTTAGGGCAGTAGAGTGAGGGCGGTAGAGTGGTAGAGTGAGGCGGTAAAGTGGTAGAGTGGGAGAGGTAGAGTGAGGGCAGTAGAGTGAGGGCGGTAGAGGGAGGGTGGTAGAGTGGTAGAGTGAGGGCGGTAGAGTGGTAGAGTGAGGGCAGTAGAGCGGTAAAGTGAGGGCGGTAGAGTGGTAGTGTGAGGGAGGTAGAGTGGTAGAGTGATGGCGGTAGAGTGGTAGAGTGATGGCGGTAGAGTGGTAGAGTGAGGGCGCTAGAATGGTAGAGTGAGGGCGGTAGAGTGGTAGATTTAACAGCAGTGACACTTTTGCAAGGTTTCAGAGGGGCTGGGGCCATGCAGTGGTGGTAAACAGAGCTCCGGTGCGGCAGGGCGGTACATGTGAGGAGTGTAGAACTGGGGTGCGATGTCGGGCAATGGTTGAAGCTGAGCAGCAAAAGAGACGACAAAAGAATGCATGTGCCACTCTAGGTTTAGTAATGGCAAAGGAACGGGAGCGCTGGAAGGGGTCTGGGCCATGCCAGCATTCCGATTCACGAGCAGATGGTCCTGTTTATGACCTGCGGAGCGCGTGCAGTGGCTGGTGGCAAATGGAATCAGAGCGGCCGCGGTCGCTTTGATGTTCTTGTCTTTTCTTGCTTTGTGGGAGGGGTAGAGGGAGCAAATTCCTGTGCACACGCCTGGCTCACATGAACTGTACGCGATCCGCAGAGGGTAGACTTTTCAAAACGCTTACTATAAATCTCGCCTACCATCCCTACGGGATGGCATAGACAAGACCTAAAAACAGACACTGAGGTGCAAACGAACACAAAAAAACAGGCATTTCCATATGAATGAATTTGCGATATTTTTAAACAAACACGGTCTTCTTCAAGGCTGTAATGGCATACAACATAAGAAAAAAAAATATTTAAAATTTAAGGATATATGACCAAGAAAAACAATCGTCACCAAACTAGCCGGAAACTATGAGATATAGAAAAGGGAGTTTTTGTTGAGAGGAAGAGGCCAAGAAAACCACGAATGCAAAAAGCGAGAAAAAGGTGAGAAAAAATGATTGGGGTGAAAAGATTGTGGGGGAAAAACATGAATGGAGCATCTCTGTGATGCTTTAGTGCCGACAAGAAGATAGTTAAAGGAATCAGTGTGGGGCAATATTAGATGTCACCAAACGTGTGGTTACCTTATAACCCAGTTATAATGTGCATCGAGTTACACTAGGACTAGATAAACTGGCTTACCTTATGTAGTATCATAGAAAGATGTTTGTCTAAGAAATACGTATGAGACAGATCCTAAGCAACTCAAAAAGAAGAAAGTGTAAACTAAAACAAGGCCACAAATAAGCAAATAGAGAGGCCCAAATGTTTAGGCAAATGGTGCTTCACATACCTAGTGCATGTACGTAAAGCTCATGGTAGAGTGGGGTTCGTAAGGAGTATTGCGTTCCTTCAAAGAATACTAGAGAAAGTATAGCTGATGCTCCAGAGTTCTATCCGAATTCAGTTATACCGGCAGGGTAATTGCCAGTGACAGAAAAAAAGTTTCATGAAACCTGTGAAAAAGTATATAAGACCGTAATTATTATGGCATGCATATGGTGTTTGGTTAGCACGAGCGGAAACTACAAGGCAAGGTGGTTAAATCAGACCTTAGAGGAGGAAACAATAAACTCAAGGACCTAAGGATTTGCGATATTTTGAAAGATATCGGTGTCATAAAGTGTCGAAACAAAGCATAAATTAATGGGTTGCAATTAAGTCTCAGTCCAGGCAAGGACCCGAGAATGTGGAAAAATGGGTCAAACCTGGGACAGAGGCGCTAAGTGCTGATTTAGCAAAGAGAGCAATTAAAAAAACAGCGAATCAAGATTGGTCAAGCGCTGCAAGTAGATCATCCAAAGGGAGCCCAAGATTAAAGTACTATGTTCTAATGTTGCAGAACGAGAGATATCAATTCAGTGCTATAAAGAAAACCGACTAATGTCAAGTGCTGCATGCCGGAATCTCTAAAGGGGCCCCATTGACCAAGTAGGGCTAATTCGAGGCGCCTCGTATACATAGTATACATAGACCTCGTATACATAGAGCAAGGATGGGAGGTCGTTCCTTTAGACATCATGCCAGCAAAGACTGGAATAACCTACCCATCGATTTGAGGATGGAGCCGTCTGAAACCAGGTTCAGACAGAGGCTGAAAACCAACCTCTTCCCCAAGCTAACCTCAGCATAGCAGGCCAGGCTCTCCTTCTGGGTTCCAGCTGATGAGATGTAGATAGGGCTGTCAGCGCGGGGACGCACTGTTCTTTGTGCAACCATGCGCTTAACAAATGTCATTAACCTAACCTAACCTAACCTAACAGCGAAGAAATAAAGCAGTGTGTGAACTAACTTCAAAGTGGCATTGACCACACGTAGAAAGCCAGAGCCGTGTCCGTTAGCAAATTCCTCAGGCTAGCATGGTTTGAAGCGAGAGAGAAATGCTTCCGCCATTGGTATAAATGCAGCTGCCAATTAGCGGCAAGTTATGGCACCTGGTACGCGCTGCCGGAACGAGACCGCTCCTTACTTCCGGCGTTCTCCCCAGTGCAAGGATGTTGGAAAAATAAACACTAGTCCGCGCAGGTGAGTTCCATGGTATCCTCACTTCCGTGTCTAATCTAGTCGTGCAAAGCACGAGTAACTCGGCTGCGAGGGAACATATCTTGGCTTAGGATTTAGGACCCTTGAACTAGACCATGCAAGTAATAGTGTATTAGCATACTCACTTCCATGATATTTACCAAGTTTGTGTAAGCAAAGCGGAGCATGTCCAAAACAGTAAAAATAGTAAAGAAAATAAGTGAGAGCAATAAAGCAACAAGTTCTCGGCATTGCTGTGTCGGGGGCGGGGCAGCGCATTCCTTTAAAGTCTGAAGCGGAGGGCGGGGGAGCACATTCCTTTGAAGTCTGATGCCGAGGCCGATGGTGTTTGATGTGCATGTGCCTGAATCACATGAACTGTACCGAATCCGCAGTTTGAGGAGACTTTTCGGAAGCCTACTATAATCTCGCCGAACAATGCTTACGCATTGATTCAGCGAGACCTAAATACCAACCCAGTTCGTTCTTTCAGACATGAACCTGACATGTGATCAATTCTGACCCAGCTTTATTGGCTTGTCAGACACTGACCTGAAATGTTGAGCGTTTTGTCCCATCCCCACTGGCCTCAAGATCCAAAATATGCTCCTTGGTTGCAGAGTAAGCATGGAAGATTTGCCGATCGGGGGTGAGGGCAAAGGTGGCTGGCATTATAGGTTTGAGTGGAAAGGAAGCTCTTCGCCCATCGTTTACTTAACACTCCTCTCTCTGTCACTCCCCTTTCTATTATGTATGTCTATTCCTTATTTTTTGCCTGGCCATTTTTCCATCTATTGCTCCCTCCATGGGGAGAAAACAGGGACATAAAGGGCTAGCACTTTATGTCCCTGTTTTTCCCCATGCAACTGCTATACTAGTCCCCTTTCTCTTACGACACTTGCTGCTGTTGAATAACCACTAGCTGTTACTTTTTAACATGCCCCCTGCCTTGCGTGCCTGAACTACTTATCTGTGATCCTGGCTTTTGGTTTTGGGTAATGCCACACACCCTTTCTGTGTGTGCGCATTGACATATTCCTAGTTCTTAACAATGCTTGGTTCTTGACCATGTCCTGAACTGAGAGGGATGCAGTAAGTGCACCCTTGTAGTGACAGAGGACTACTGTCCCTGTCGCAGATTTTCATGCATGGATCCTGGTGGTTGTAGCCTTTTACCTGTGGGACATGAATGTGCTCCTATTGGCCCAGTCATCTGAAAGTTCCACTACTCACTAGGATTGTGGAAGGGACTTCTGTTATTCTCCCTGGTGTAGGTCTGCCTGACAGAGGCTTGCTAAACAAGTGCACTGAAGGGGCTTCTGCTTCTGCTGCACCTTTTGAGTGATGCATTGTACAGCTGGTTACCGCGTAGCCCTAGAGAAAACTGCTACGTGCCACCTGGAGGTTTCCTTCTGCCAATGAGATCCTGCTGCCGTGGGAAGACCGAATGCAGCCCAGAGCTACTGTAGACTTGGTGAGAGACTGAACGAGCCTCAGCCCGAGAGACTCAATGGTAATACAAGCAGGGGCATAGCTTAGTCAGTGAGATTCGGGGGGAGGAGGTGAATCGTACATTTTCTGACTAAAAAACACTATGCCGAAGGGTGGAGGGATGACCAAGGTTTGGGATACACTGCTCCTGTGAGGAACAATTTCAGTGCTATATAAAACTTTATAAATAAATAAATGCTGATTTGCAGTAGGTGGGCCCCTGTCTAAGTTCCTGATAACAACTAAAAAGCTAATGTTAAAACATTTTAGTCAAATGATGACCAACAAAAGCATAGGAGACCTGAGTCAGGGCCCCCTGACCAAACTATCAAGCCAAAAATGCATTTATTTGGGAGTGAAGGGGGCATTCACTCCCCAAACACACCCCTGAAGCTGTGCCCTTGAACACAAACCCAGGGAGTAGGGGATCATGAGCTGTACTTATAAACCTTCCCCAAATGTTGAACCTGGAAAGGAGGAGCACAATAGAAAAGGGGATAGGCCGCACCAGAGATACATGAAGGCCTGAACGGCAGAGACCCCTAGAACACAGAGAATTATGCATTAATATTATACAGGGTGGGCATTTGTGCATTATTTAGTGTGTAGAGGGATTCTATGTTTTTTCTGTGTCATAAAGAATTTGTCTTTCTACAAAAGGGAGCAATGGGCTGGACATTGATCTTAAAGCACTGCTGGGGGGATGGTATTGATTATTGAGTCTGAGTAACCACCACACTAACCTCTTTGAGAATTTTGTGACTGGTTGCCCTCACTACTACTGAGAGTCAAATGCCTCAAGGGTTGTACTTGGTCCAGTTTGTAGAGCCATAGTAGGGAAGCACCTGGGACAGCTGTAATAAAAGGACTTAAACTCCACAGTTGTGGTCCAGTAGCCCTTTTCTGCTCCATGACCTGCTGACCAGTGTCTAACAAAAATTTTGATCTAGTCATTTCCTGTTATTTCATTTTTGAATTTCTTTATCAAGTTTTAAATAGCAGTAGGCTGCTTTACAATCTCATTACACGGAAAACCAGCATTTACTTGGAAAATGTACTTGTTATCCAAGGATTGGATGTGATTGGTCCTGCATATGCTTCACTGCTGAATAAGCTGGCAGCTCATCTCAGCAGTACTAAGCATTTGTCCTTCATCCCCATGCTTGTCGTATATAGAGAATTTTTTTTACATTCCAACAAATGCCTTTAACAAGAGTAATTATGATGAACAAAGGTACCCTGCCACCAGTTTTATAGGCTAATTATTTCAGCAGACTACGTAGCAATGCATTTAGTCATTGTACAATGCTTAACATTTAGCATTTAATCATGAAAGTTTTAGGCACTCATTTCAATTTTTTAAAAATAAGGCATTCAAAGATACACATCTTAACGTTTAAATGAAATAGCTGTGACATGTGAAATATACAAATGAATATGACTGTACAAATGAATGTGAAAAACATGAAACTAAGTGAAACAAAAAGTACAATGCGTTAAAAAGAATACATCAGTACAACTCTAGGTTTTTAGTTATACATAACGCTCTCTGTAAACCACCTTTTACTTGGCTAAGAATCTAAACAGAGAAAGCATCCAGGGATTTATATGTTGCCTAAACCTTCTCCAGAAATTGGGATGGATTAATACACCCTTCTGGATTTAATGGAAATGCCGACGCTTTTCCAATCCCATGGCGATTTTAGGGATTTTCATCAAGGCTGATTAATACACGGTGTAATCTGTAGTTTAGGGAGCTTTCATTTCATCTGCACTGTCTACCAAAGGGGCATTTTGAATTTGTTTTTAAACTTCTATTTATGTTGGGTTCTCTCTGCATTGAAGCAGTGGCGAGGCGTAATCAGAAGTTGTTCCCAATAAATTTGGTCACCAGCGAGTTTGGTTTGTGGAACTCTTCAAGCATTTGGTATTTGTTTTTAAACTTCGTCTTGGTTTGAGGTTTAACTGCTGATATAAACAAATTCAGCACAGGAGTTTGAAGCTCAGCGAATGTTTTATGACGAAAGTGGTTGATTTACTTCTCGTGTTTATCCAGCTTTAGTTGCCTGCCTGTTCGGAGGACGTGATCCAAGGGTAAAACATTTTAAGAAAGAAAAATTGCTCAGTGAGAGTCACCTTAACTAAAAATATCTCAATCAAGTGCAGCAATATCATATTTCCCTGGATTGGCACAGTAGGGCACAGGAAGTGCGGGGGATACCAGAGGATCCCGAGGGGCTGGGGGACCCATAATCTTTCGCACCCCTGCACTGTCCCTGTTGTTTCTCATCCTGAGTATCGCTGGACAGGAAGCCAAGTACCCCCTTCTGCCATAGCTTCACATTTGGTTTTCTGCGCACACCGCTTGATTCTTCAGTCCACAATGCAGCCCCTTGTCCTGCAGCCCATGTTCCCACCTTTACCCTCCATCTAATGTGAGGCAGGCAATATGGTGATTTCCAGTGGCATTCTTTAGCTCTGCTCCTGTTTTAACCTAAATGATTACTGCATGTTCCTAGATTCTCTTCTCTAGTTACACACTGCCAAAGGGAGGTGATCTGCAAGAGGCAGGCGTGGGGCTATAAACTAGTTGTGTCTCGCATATACTCTGCGCAGATTGGATGTCCTGATGCTGTTTATGGTTACTAGAGATCACCCTGCATATGCTGGATGTCACTCTGCAGATAATGAATGTCAGATTGTACTTTCTGGGTGTTGTGCAGCATGTTTTTGTTGTCACTCAGTAGGCTGCGGTGTCACATTGCAGAGATTTGATTATATAATGAGTCAGTAGTTGTCAGACTTAGGTTCACAGGTGGCACACTCCAGTTGCTGGATGTTACTTTGGGGTTGTTGGGTTGCATTGCACTTGCTTAACGTCACTTAAGTTGCTGGGCTTTCTAAATTTTTGCAATGCTGCATTGATTTTCCCAAATCCTCAAGGTGTTTGCTAAATGTCACACTTCGCTTGCTTGCTGTCTCCATTCACTTGTCAACCTGTATATACTGGAAGGAGAGGCACGCTTCTTTGATTATCAGTTACACTTTCTGGATGTCAGATTATTGTTGATGGATCCCCTGCAACTGTAGCTGCACTTCACCCAGTAATTTATGGTTGTCCTGCTGCAGGTTCTGAACGTCAAGCTGTTGCAGTAAGTCATAAAGTGACTGCTGGATAGCATGCGGTGCTGGATGCCACACTATACTGCAGCTGCTAGGTGTTAACTCTGCACTTGTCATATTCTCTGCTAACAACTAGCTGAGAGGTTCCTCAGTAGAGTTTGACGAAATTGAGCAGTGTTTTGCGAACTGACTCTAGTGTGTAAATGGGATAGCATAAGTAGATGCCTTGTAGATGGCTTCTGAGGGGGCATGGTGCTCTAAAGTGGTCACCACCACACTGGGACTCAAAGCTGGTGCGTGAGGGTCCTGAGGACCAAGGAGCCCAGCCAACTTGTAGTATTTTGCGATGCAGGACACAAAGGGCTCACAACAGGTGACTAACAATTGTTGTATGTTCTGCTTTTAGTCCCATTTGCAGAAAACCTAAGGCAACACACAAGACCTAGAGTATGAAAAGCCCTTTCTGCATAAGATGAAGTATTTTGGAAGACGATAAATTAGCCCAATCTGCTGGATGACAGGAAAACCCAACAACATTAGGAAGAATTGAGGGTTTTGAAAGAGAAAGATACATTTGTCCTTATGGAAAACATTTCAGGGCTCAAATTGAGGGATCCTGGTGATTAATCACTCTGTAAGGAGAAGTTACCTGAATCAAAAACATAACAAACTTTATCGGTCATGAGACGAAGGTCTTTCATGAGCAACAGTCGAAAAGGCGTATTAGCCAAAATTGAAGGGATCTCGTAATGATCCTCTTAAAGAATTCAATCTCCATACTCAAATTTGAAATTATAGAAGTCCCGAAACATCAAGCTTCACCAAAATGCTTCTAAGAGGAAAACATTGAAATTTAGAATTCGAGTAGCCCCAAAAATTGCCAGATAGGACCTGCAGAACCTCACTTCATGGAATATCTTATTTAGTAGCACAACAGACCGCCTGAGAAATATTGGTGGATCTTTTTGTTAATTGAGCGTACTTAATATTCCACTTTAATCAGACATGATGCTTAGGTTTTATACCTTCAAACCAAGAAAGGTTGGTTGATAAATACATTTAGTGCTGGTAAATAGTTAATACCATCATGATAACACTCAATATGGTCTGAATAACACCTTCACAGTTTTGTCTCCATTAATTAGAGCCAAAGTCGGCGTATCTTAGTGGGATATGGAGAGTAAGACTCTGAAGTTTTGCACCAACCTAAGTGTGTAGCTAACTAAAAATTGGAGTTGGGGATATTGGCAAGATGGGGATTTGGAGGTAGGTGCAAGTGGGAGTGAAGATGGTATTCCTCAAAGTAAAGCATTCTTCACAGCATTAATGCATGGTAAACTTCATCTCAATGCACACATGGGGTGTAGTACATTTTACCATTACTGACTGAATGGTCAGTCAACATTGCTTGTTAATGGAGCTCAGCTAACAACAAGGCTAATAATAAGGCAGCCGCAGAGCCAAGGAACTCACAGCATGTTTTACATTGTTTTGGCTCAATGCTTTTTAGTAGGGTGGTGGAGCTGATCTGCTCAATCTGCAGGTTCACAACCTCAAAATTTAGAGTGGCCAACTAAGATTTTTGTCCTTTGAAATATCTTCGAGTTTTGTAATATTAACACTTGTGATTAGCTGCCAAAAGTTAATTCGCTTTAAACGTGCTGTGAAAATATTGTCTCATCTGCATAACACAAGCACATATGCAAACTACACAATGGAAGCATGGGATTGTATTAATTTTAAGTAGAAGCATCCCAAAATTAAGGTACTACACATTTAACAGTATTCTGCATGTGGGGACTTGGTTATTACAAAAAAACACACGTTTGATAAAGTGGGGGCTATCGACATATAATTAAGACAGTTCTAGACAATCTTTATGTTGCAAGTATTTACTGTTGGAAAGAATACCCTCTATATGGGTTTGGGGACATGTGCCACCCTGAACGTTTTTCTGAACATATGTGTTTTACTACAGTGAGATTGATAGTAATGCAGGCCCACAGACTTCAGAGTTCAGTTCAATTGAAGGGGGCCCTAACGGACACCCCATTTTGAGTGAGGGTGTCTACCATCCCTCATCCCTGGCGCTATGGTGACTAAAGCCAACACATATCACCTTGATCAGTGAAAACTGGTCTGACTGTGGAGTCTGTGCTCAGAAACCTTTGAAAACAGGTCAACAAGGACAGAATGTTCCTCTAGTATTGGAGGATGAAACAATCATACTTGTTTCAGACTGCTGCTGGCTCTGGCATTCCATTATGACCTCCAGAGGGAATACAGTACTGGACCATTCAGCCTGTTTTTGGTTTATCATCATCATCTGGACTTTTGGGAGACTGGCCCGTCATTCTAGGCGAAAGTGATGACAAGACCAGGATTGGAACCTCGGTGTAATTGTCAATCTCCCTCCAGACAAGATCTAAGTTTTCAAAAGCATGTGACTATCTTACCTACGTGCAGATGATCTCAGCTGTGCCGGCCAGCAGGAGTGACCTCATCTCCAGGTAGAACTTCATAAGACCAAACTATGTATGTATGTATGTGTGTTCTTATATAGCGCTCGACTTACCCTTGGGCATCTCGGCGCTTGCATTGGGAACCCGTCCTGGCTTTTCCCTGTGAGATAACCCGTACTGGGCATCCCCAAGGTGAAAGCCAGGCATCCCGCCGCGGGGGGGGCGTAGTGGAGATTAAGCAAGCTATTGCCCAGAGTTGCAGAGTGTGAACCCGTGATTCAAGTAGGCACCGAAGTGAGAATTATCGAGTCCGTGGACACTTGGGCTCAGACCCTGCCGCGTCGGGAATTGAACCCTGGTCCCGGGTCTGACCTCTGCTTCAGGGTATGCCTCCTCTAACCAGTGAGCCACACTTCTCCACTGAGTGAAAGACCCGCATGAGGGCAGTTCTGTGGACTGAGATTACCCAGAAACAAGGTTGCCACAGACCAGGAGGAATCAACCATTATCTGGGTCAATTAACTACTCCATCTACTTCACATAGTGAGGTGAGTGAGCATGCAGCATCCATAACCCATCGATCACATAGGGTGCCTGTGTCGCCCTTTCTTCAGACCAGATGGATTAGAAGAGATACATTCTTCAAGGGCCTGGTATCCTTATTTCAAAGTATGAAGAGTAACTGCAACTTGTTTTTAAAAAGTCCTCATATTTACCCCAGGTTATTTTTACCTACAAGTTTGCAAAAGTACTACTTAATTTCAACAAATACCAACCAACTTTGGATTGCAAACCATGAGCAGCTTATTGCCAGCCTAGAGGACATTTTAAACTCTGCACCACAAGCTGAAATTCTTGCATGGGAGGATATTACAAATGGAAATAGCCAAGGGCTCAATAGCTAGAATTAAGCCAAAAAATGGAAGGTGTCAACTTTGCCAGGTGCCCTATGCAAGCCAATGCTCTGAAATTATAACATCATTACATACTCTATCTTTAGCAATCAAATATAGCGTTGTAAAGAATGATAAATAAGTATTACCACAGTCAGCCAGATCTACTAAGATAGAAGTCGCAAAAAATGACTGCAATTTGCCCACCGACATTTGCGAATCAATGATATTTTGCAAACCAACCTATGTACTAATAGGTCAGTACACAACATACTGTATCATATTGGGTTGCACTTCGAGCAACCTCATGAATGTTAAGGAGTTTAGGTCGCAAATTGTTACCCACTATGATTTGCTGCCGTCACAGGTATGTTAATGAATGTGGATGATTGTCGCACACTCTCCTTATGTTTTGAACTCTGTTTGAGTGATACGTGTGCAGCACTGCATTAACACCTGCTAAGTATTGATACTCTGTGAGATATGGCCTAACACCACATGGGCTATTAGGGCTACAGTGCGCACAACTTAAGTGAAAAATTTCAGAAATTCTGTATTATTTAGAACATTTGACCAATGTTAAACCATGTTATAACATATTTATTTCTTAATCATCTCAAATCATAAACATCAGCATATTCGCTTTTGAAGATTTAAATACTTTTACAAAAGTCATCTGACCCACAACCCAATGCATTTCGGGACCTCTTGGTCCCTTCGTCAGGGGTTCCAGTAGTCACTGTAAAATAACAAGGATGCAAGATCAAAAACGATGCCCAATCGCAAGCAATAATTACAAGCTTCATAATGCTTAATATTTAAATGTATCGTTCACATACATATTGTTCATATCCACACTACATGCATTTCTCCTCTTATAATCTAAACCACAATCTGTGTATACAGACAACGTGTTCAGTGAAGTGATAGTTTTGGGATTTTTTTCAGAAACATCTCTTTGAATATTCACGAGGTATGTTCATTCACGTGTTGGTATCTGTTTGGTGGTTGGGTATTTTTGTAGCATGAGCTCTTTCACGTTGTCTGTATACACAGATTGTGGTTTAGATTATAAGAGGAGAAATGCATGTAGTGTGGATATGAACAATATGTATGTGAACGATACATTTAAATATTAAGCATTATGAAGCTTGTAATTATTGCTTGCGATTGGGCATCGTTTTTGATCTTGCATCCTTGTTATTTTACAGTGACTACTGGAACCCCTGACGAAGGGACCAAGAGGTCCCGAAATGCATTGGGTTGTGGGTCAGATGACTTTTGTAAAAGTATTTAAATCTTCAAAAGCGAATATGCTGATGTTTATGATTTGAGATGATTAAGAAATAAATATGTTATAACATGGTTTAACATTGGTCAAATGTTCTAAATAATACAGAATTTCTGAAATTTTTCACTTAAGTTGTGCGCACTGTAGCCCTAATAGCCCATGTGGTGTTAGGCCATATCTCAACACGTGAATGAACATACCTCGTGAATATTCAAAGAGATGTTTCTGAAAAAAATCCCAAAACTATCACTTCACTGAACCCAAACAACAGTTCTGTTGTTTGGGTTCAGTGAAGTGATAGTTTTGGGATTTTTTTCAGAAACATCTCTTTGAATATTCACGAGGTATGTTCATTCACGTGTTGGTATCTGTTTGGTGGTTGGGTATTTTTGTAGCATGAGCTCTTTCACGTTGTCTGTATACACAGATTGTGGTTTAGATTATAAGAGGAGAAATGCATGTAGTGTGGATATGAACAATATGTATGTGAACGATACATTTAAATATTAAGCATTATGAAGCTTGTAATTATTGCTTGCGATTGGGCATCGTTTTTGATCTTGCATCCTTGTTATTTTACAGTGACTACTGGAACCCCTGACGAAGGGACCAAGAGGTCCCGAAATGCATTGGGTTGTGGGTCAGATGACTTTTGTAAAAGTATTTAAATCTTCAAAAGCGAATATGCTGATGTTTATGATTTGAGATGATTAAGAAATAAATATGTTATAACATGGTTTAACATTGGTCAAATGTTCTAAATAATACAGAATTTCTGAAATTTTTCACTTAAGTTGTGCGCACTGTAGCCCTAATAGCCCATGTGGTGTTAGGCCATATGTCACAGGTATGTTGGCATGTAAGGGTCACAGAAGATCACCATGTCTATGACTACTTTTTAGGTTTTGCCTCGGCAATGCGTACGAAGTACGCATGCGCTAGCAAAATCTTATGTTTTGCTCTGTGGGGTCGGGTATCCGCCCCCTCCTCCCATTGGCTAGCTCCATAAATGGAGGCTAGCCATTGGGAGCTGGATCTGTCAGTCAAGGCCGGACCAGATTCGGGGGCGTTCCCGAGAATTTTTCTCTTTTGGCCACGTCATGCAGCGGTGGCGGGGCTTTTTTTTGGGCTCGTCAAGGTTTGTTTGGGCCATTTGGCGGCCGACCGCCGGCCGAGGAAGTCCAGGTGAGTGGTTCCTTTCCTTTCCTGTCCCCCCTCCCGCTGTCTGTTCCTTTCCCGCCCCCCCCCCTCCCGCTGGCCGTTCCTTTCCCGCCCCCCCCTCCCGCTGGCCGTTCCTTTCCCACCCCCCTCCCCTCCCGCTGGCCGTTCCTTTCCCGCCCCCCCCTCCCGCTGGCCGTTCCTTTCCCGCTCCCCCCCTCCCGCTAGCTGTTCCCGCTACCTTCTACTTTTGCCCCAGTGAACTATGTTATCCTGCTAATTTTGAATCGGTGAAGACCTGCTGTTTAAAGGAGTGTCAACAATTTACACGATTCTGTGTTTGGCATGGTCATCCTCGTTTGCAGTTCCTGTGTTCCTGCCTTGAGGGACAGCAGTTCATGTTAACGCTGTACTGGTTACTGTTGCTTGCACATGCTGTGAGTTTTCAACAGTGTAGGTGCGAGGCCTTGCCCCTCCCACGCGCCCTCCTCGCTGCAGCCCGTCAAGGTGGCAAAGGTCCCTTTAAGATCAAAAGACTTTTCCAACTCTCGGGTGGGCTTCTGTGCGCTATAAGAGGCTTTGCCGTCCAGCTGCTGCGGGACTGAAAATACCCCTATACTTGAGGCCTGCAGGCTGCAGCCCCCCACCTCCCCCCGCTCTGCAGGTGAGGGGGGCGGGGCATATGTAGATTGGGGCCAGTAAGACGCATAGGACGGGAGCGCCCCCTTGTGGCTGCAAATCAATGCATTCTGCGTGTATTCATTTATGTGTCCCACCCACTGGTAACGCGTTGAACTGTGCCCAAGGGGCCAAGAGTGATGCGGCGCGTGGGTACATTGGTACCTTTATTTATTTATTTATTTATTCATGCGTTTTTATATAGCGCCGACTTTAACCGAAGGCGTCAGAGCGCTTCACAATAGGAACAGAACTGATACATGAGAACATTACACGTGAGCAAAATACAAAGGCAAACGTTACATTAAATGAGGCAAAAGTGACAATCGAGAGCCAACAAAATACACGAGGAGCAAACGGTGCATTACAGGAGGTGCATTACATGCTCCCGGCTGCGCCACTTCAACAAGTTGTTTGATTCCGCAATTTCCGCTCAAATGACATCCCCTCTCAGTGCTTATGCATTTTAAAGTGCCGAAAGTGAAAGTGGTTAGAAACAGACTCAAGGTCACAATTAAGCCCTACTTCTGGGCAGGACATTAGGAATTAACGTCAGCATGCCCTGTGAGGTGACCTGCCTGTACTGCTTAATTAGTGGCGGTGGGGAAAGGCGATGGATGAACGAAGGGGGAAAGACACGGGGACTTTGGTGGTGGTAAAAGGCGATGGATGAAGGGTGAATGGTGGCTGTGACGGCTGCAGGACCATGGTATCTGCTGTGGGGACAGCGCCAGTGACTACTGCTGTGGCTATGCTGTCAGCGGCGGGTACTGTGGCTGTGGCTCCTTCGGTGGGTACAGTGCCTGTGGCGGGTATGATGGGTGCAGTGGGTAAAGTGGCTGCGGCTGCTGCAGTGGGTACAGTGGCCACTGTGGGTACAGTGGCTGCAGTGGGTACAGTGGCTGCAGTGGGTACAGTGACTGCAGTGGGTACAGTGGCTGCAGTGGGTACAATGGCTGCGGTGGGTACAGTGGCTGCAGTGGATACAGTGGCTGCAGTGGGTACAGTGGCTGCAGTGGGTACAGTAGTTGCAGTGGGTACAGTGGCTGCAGTGGGTACAGTGGCTGCAGTGGGTACAGTAGTTGCAGTGGGTACAGTGGCTGCAGTGGATACAGTGGCTGCAGTGGATACAGTGGCTGCAGTGGGTATAGTGGCTGTGGTGGGT
This sequence comes from Lissotriton helveticus, assembly GCF_964261635.1. Lineage (NCBI taxonomy): Eukaryota > Metazoa > Chordata > Amphibia > Caudata > Salamandridae > Lissotriton > Lissotriton helveticus. Next base: position 796,794,383 of record NC_136072.1, read on the forward strand.
ACAGTGGCTGCAGTGGGTACAGTGGCTGCAGTGGGTACAGCGGCTGCAGTGGGTACAGTGTAGCTGTGTATACAAAGCCTGTCAATGTGTGTAGAGGAGGAGCTCTGTGTGTGTGTGTATAGCTCTGTGTACATATACCTATATGTGTGTATAAGTGCAAATGCAATAGGTCTCACATTTCGTAACTATAAAGCTATTTACTAGTCAACGACAAAGCCATTTGTTTATCTGTTTTACAAAAAAAACATGCACAAGCAAGTCTGGGAGTGTGCATGATGCGAGTGCCTCCAGATATTATTTGCCTCTAGATATTATTTGCCTCCAGTCTTACATTTAGAGCACGAGTTTTCCCAGACAGTCTTTGAAAGCTATTGAACGAAAAGAGGAGGAATCGAGACAGACTGTTTATGATAGCAATGGAAAGAGGGGACTTGGTATCGAATCCAACAGCGGCCATGATGCTATGGAAAGAAAGGACAAAGCATATTGACCCACTGTTGACACTATGGAAAGAATGGAGGAAGTATCAAAGAAAGACAGGTGGAGCATAAGAACCGAGCTAGGGGATGCTCATCCATGAAAAAGGAGGCTGCTGTTCTTTCCATGCCCTCAGAAAGTTCTCTTTAGGCCACAGGCCCCTAGATTTGAAATGGCTTGCTACCTACCATTTTCAGAACAAATAAAGGGGCGTGGCAGTTATTTTGATGAGGAGAAAAGATAATGGGCCAGAAGGTGTGTGGGGGGGCTCTGTGTGGGTGTGTGTGGAGGGCTCTGTGTGGCTGTGTGTGGGGGGGGCTCTGTGTGGCTGTGTGTGTGGGGGGCTCTGTGTGATTGTGTGTGTGGGGGGACTCTGTGGAGGGCACTGTGTGGGTGTGTGTGGGGGGCTTTGTGTGGCTGTGTGTGTGGGGGGCTCTGTGTGGCTGTGTGTGTGGGGGGCTCTGTGTGGCTGTGTGTGTGGGGGGCTCTGTGTGGGTGTGTGTGTGGGGGGGCTCTGTGTTTGGGGGGGCTCTCTGTGGGTGTTTGTGTGTGTCATTTGCGAGAGATAAAGCTAGTGGCATTGTAAATGGCAATGCCATTTATTTATGTTAAAAAAAACATAAATAAAAATAATGTCAAGAGCAATGCCAATAGCTCTAACTTTAACAAAGGCAAAACCATTGCATTGTAAATGCTTGTTAATAAAGCAGTCATATTTGTATATGCATCCTGTTTCCTTAAAGGAAAATGGAATGCATTTAAAAAAAAAGAAAGGTTTCACAAACTTCTTTTTCTAGGAGTAAGCAGTTACCAGCATTGACCACTGCCTACTACTAAAAAAAAATTTGTTTTGTCAACATTCACAAAGGAGGAGTTGTCCCTTGGGGATACTTTCCCATATGCAAATGGGTTACCACTACCTTTGTGTAGTCTGTAAGAATGTCATGTTTTGCAACTAGATATCGATTGTAAAACATGAATACATCCCATTGTGAATTGCTATTTGGAGGGGACACCCTAAACTGCCCCTTTCAAATAGCAATTCGGTATGTACTCGCTATTTTGTGATTTAGGGAATTAGAGCCTTAGGACTGCAAAATGGCTTAGTATATCTGGCCAAAATGATCTTACCAATTTATCTAATAAAAAAAGATTTCTCAAAGTAAAGGAAGTTTAAGGATTTTTGAAAAAAACAGGGTTTTTTTGTAAAGCATCAATGCTTAATAATACTCTTATACTGTTACTCGTATATCACCCTTTTATAAAGCCTACTAGATGTGGTTGAATAATGCATTGAATTATCACCTTAATAGAGCGGTCATAATGAGAGCTTATAGTTTAGCATCGACTTTCCGCAAATAAATGGGATGAAAGTTTTCATACTTTAACGAGTCTTTTGTAGCCTTGGAATTGCAGTAGTCAACACCTCCTGCACAGAGGCCAGTAACCAATTAACGTGAAAGAAAGTGTTAAAGAACACAAAAAATGAAAGTACAGTAGAAAACGTTAGCTAAAATGCAGTTGGAAGCTTTCCAAACCAAGGACATTATTTCATTTCAGGTTCCCAATTGCGTCTGAAACCGCCTTAGCTATAATTTCCTTGCCTAACAAAGAAAAAGCTCTTCAAGCTCAAGGTTTAGCAGAGGAAGACTCAAAAACAGTTTTCAAAATCATCAGCTGCAGAATGTAGATTTTCCTCACGTGAAAGAGTATAGAATTCAGAAAAGGCAATAGTAATATCTTTTCTGGATGTTAGCACTTCATCTTTATGAATCCCACTGATAAAATATTCATGCTGGATGCCAATAATACAGTTTTAATCATGTTCTAAAGCTAGGTCTGGACCCTATATCTGTAAATTCCACAGTCAAAATGAGTACATTTGAATAGAGTAATAAAAAATGTTTCATTAATTGGAAGGTAGAACGCATGTCACATGTTCCCTCCACTTTCCAACCATAGGAAAGCGTGCCTTCCAAAATGCGGTAGAATGGTTTAAGACGGAAGGCGAACACTTGGATAATTTCATTTATAACTTTCTAGTTATTAAGGGACACTGGGACAGCTAGAAGGATGACATATATTAGGAGGAATCTACGCACACGCACTGCTTCCTGCTATAAGAACACAATAATAAATAATATAAAATCGTATAGTAGAATCAACTATAAAAATATAATAAGGTAATGGCAGGAATCCGAAGGTCACAATTTCGAAACAAGGACTATAAACTGTATAATAAACAAGTTTGTTATTGGGCTAATATGGCGGGCGCGCTCTGAGAGAGATCCGTGCTCCGCTCCCCTTAATCCGAGCATTTTAATATGCTCACACTGTTGTCGTGTACCTCAACTGGCTGTTGAGGTACAGAAAACACAGTGGAACATCAGGAGCTGCTATTGACTTGCACCGTTGCGCCTGCGGGTGGTGAGACGGGACTGACGGCCTGGACCGTGGGCGGAGTGGGCCCGGCGCTTCCATAATCTTGCTGGGCCGACATCCACCCATCGAGGTGCTCCTGGAGGTGCGTGTTATGTCATTGTATTCTGCATTAGAGCGAGATATGGAGCGTGGCATAGAATGCATGTTTGTATTCTATCACGGGTTCCAGTCCAGGACATTAGTTGGTAACGGATGTCTTGGAGTGGAAGACGTGCTTCTTGGCTCTTGACTGTTCCTTATTTGACCAGCTGAATTTGACTTGCTTATCGACACATTCCTGGAGTATTCTCGTACTTAACAGGGCGCCTTGCTCCAGGAACCTGCAGTGTGCTGTCCCGTATCGCCTGCCGGTGAAAGCTCTTAATGCCGTGTGGGCCGTGCCAACCCCGTGTTGCTGTGAAGCCCATCGTCATGACAGAGGTTGGACACCGCAACTGTGGTGACGCCATCTTAGGTGGAGATCTCAAACGTCCGGATGTCTCGGTGGGGCGTGGAGTCTCCCCTCATGCATACCCACATCTTGCACCACATCGAACGGTAAGATGGCCTGCTTGCACTCGGCGGTCTGGGGAGCCATAGCAAGACCAAGAGGAGGTGCTAGGCCTGGAGGCTATGTCGGGCCTTGGCCCACAACACCCGACCGCCCCACTGGTATACATGTTGTGCGCAAGACCGGTGCGACTGGTCCTGCATATTCTGCTTCACTTCTCCTGTAAGCCCCCCTCTGGCATTGCCTGGTTGCTCGCTCTGAACCTTGCATCTGTCCTGAGAATTGGCGGGTGGCTGGGTCAAGGGGGAGGATCCTGCTGGGCCTGGGGGTTTTATCAGGCCCAAGCCCACACTGGTGGCTGTATCTGGTTGTTGAGCCCTACGCCTGCCCTCCCCAATGCACATTTGCTTCCTGCACCTCATCGAACAGTGAGTTTGCCTGCTTTCACTCAGTAGTTTGGGGGAGCCCTAGCGAGGCCGAGAGGAACTGCTGTCCGGATGTCGTGTTGGGCCTAGGCCCATACTACTCGAGCGCACCAACTGGCACACCTGATGCGTGCCTGGCCTGCGCAGCAGATCCTACATATTCTGTCCCACTTCTCCTGTAAGCACCCTTCTGGTATTACCTAGTCACCTGCCATGCACCCTGCAGTCGTTGTATGACTGGGCGGGTGACAGGGATAAGAGGGTGAGTTTCTGCTGGGTTTGAGGGTCAGATCAGGCCCAGGCCCACACTGGTGACTGTATTTGACCATCGACTTCTATGTCTGCCCATGCTGGTGAGCCGTTCCTCATGTACTCTGCGGCCCGAGTGGGGGCCTGGGTGCAGGGGCACGCCACCGGGTTCGGGGACCCTGTCGGGTCCAGTTCCAATCCTGCATTTGCCAGGTTTCCAGCTGATGTGCCCCTTGTTGGGTCCAAGGGTCTTATTAGGCCCACGCCTAACTGTATTGTGGAGCTTGCCCTTCGTGTCTCACACCCACTTAGGCCCGCTACATCACGAGATCAGTGGGGCATTCAGATGGACTGACGGCAAATCTCGCAGCAGACGCCTCTCCCGCGGAGCATCCGACTTCCACCTCACCCAGTGTGCCGCCAGGCACGGGCCTGGGGCTGATGAACAGACCCCAGCAGTTGCGGTGCTCAGCTGCATGCAGGTACTTTGTTGTGGGGCATAACATTGTGACTGTAGTCAAGACCATACACTATAATGGGGAGTAACATTGCTATTGCATTACTCTCTCACTATTACTCCCCTACGACCCTGCAGACAGCACTAAGACTGTCAATATCTGATCATCGGCTGCACCCCCTACTCTCCACGCCGACTATTGCACCGTAATGTTAAAGGAAGGGCCGACAGCGTCCTCCACCCCCTCGCAGCCAGACACCCTGCCCACATGCCCAGAGCGGGGGGAACACGCGCCAGATGCAATATCCTCCCAGGCATTAGACACTAAATCGGACTCAGTGCTTCAAGATGAAGAGAGACTAGGCACCTCCTTGGCCCAGACCCACACCTCCCTTGTGGACCGCGTTGATAAAATCACTGCGGACTTCACCTTATTGCACGATGATCACCTCAAGCTCGCGGACAAAGTTCGAGAAATGGATCTTGCACTTGAAGAAGACGGCCAACTGGTACAGGCGCAACTGCCATGGTGCGCGATCTGTCCAGACCGGTTCACCTCCTAGAACATCAAGCTGAGGATGCAGAGGGTCGCTCCCGCAGAAATAATGTGCGAGTCATTGGCCTGCTTGAAGGAACGGAGGGTTCAGATGCGGTGGGATTCACTAAGAAATGGCTACGAACCCTGCTTCCACTGGGGTCGTTTTCCCCTTTCTTCACTGTTGAAAGGGCACACCGTGTTCCGGCGAGGCTCCCACCACCCAGGTCAAGGCCCAGACCCTTTCTCTTTCACCTCCTCAACTACAAAGATTGTGATGCGGTGCTACGTGAGGTCCGCAAGCTGGCAGGGGTGCAGATTGACAACCTTGCTGTCCATTCTTCCCTGATTACGCCATGGCATTACAGGGGAAGAGGGGGTCTTTCCTAGAAGTAAAACGATGACTGCGTGAGCTGGACATCCCATACTCCCTCCTTTTCCCAGCCTACCTCCGAGACACCACTGATGGCACCCCACGCTTCTTTAACGAGGCTGAACGGGTCTAAACATAGCTCGAGTCTACTGCTTGTCTGTGGACGTCCCCAAGACATGGAGAGAATGCTCAGCCCACGCTCCCCACATGAAGACCCGCAGGAGAAAACACCATCATGCTGCACTACTCCTTCGCTCAATTTCCGCACCTGACATGCCTTTCCGTGAGCACAGTATAATGCCACATGAGGTCCTGCAGTGCAGGCGCATACAGAACGCTCTCAACGCCTCTAACATGCTACATCACCCACCCCTCTGGCAGAATCGGCGGGTTGTTGTAGTGGGTCGTTCACCCCAAAGTTTGTTCTCACGCTTGCAACACAATATTACCCATGCTCAAGCTATACAATCTTCAGATGGCACAGTCCCTTGCCTGCCCACCACCAGCTCGGCCCACTCCAGGTGCGGACCACGCGCACCCTCTGCTCCCCATCGTAACCCATTTCGTCCATTAACATAGTCTCTTGGAATGTGAGGGGATGCATACCGCCTCGCATCATCATGAAACATACGCTTACTCAGGCGTCAGTCATTACAAATAGCATTACTTCAGGAAACACACCTCACACTGCCAGAGGCACACCGTCTCCTGGGTTGGTGGCGCTGACAAGTGTACGCTACTGGATATTCATCACACTCTAGAGGAGTGCTGATATGGGTGAGGCAAGGTACCCCCTCCATGTTGAGGAATCGCTGATCGATACTTACTCCCTGTACATCTTCGTGCGTAGCAATCTGGCTGGGCGGCATATGATAATAGGGGCAATATACGCTCCTAACACTGAGCAGACAGCATACTGGCACTTCCTGTCGGGTGTTCTTCCCTCCCTTGGCTTATAGGAGGGGATTTCAATGCAGTTCTAGACACTACCTTGGATAGGTCATTTCCCCATCTTTCGTGCATGACAGCAATGACTAATGCTCAATCGCTGGAGGACTGGCTCAACCACTGGCATCTAACAGACATCTGGTGTGCACAGCACCCTGAGACTAAAATATACTCCTTCTATTCCCCACCGCACAATTTGCATGTCCGCATTGACCGCTTTGTAGGCTCAGCAGCCATACTTCCTGGAAGCCATCATGTAGGTTACCTACATCCTCTTGGGAGACCTCAACTTTCACCTTGTAAAGAACAACGACCGCAACACCACCACCCTTTTGGACAACCTCACCAACCTCGGACTTAAACAACTTGTCACTACCCCCACCCACATCGCAGGTCACACACTCGACCCTATCTTCACCTCCAGCAAACATGTCTCCTTCAGCCACACCACAGCTCTCCTTTGGACTGACCACAGCTGCGTTCACTTTACCTACAACAAGCCCACATCCAACAACCACCCCCAACCCACTCTGCAAAGAAACTGGAACAAAATCACCATTGATCAGATCTCCTCATCGCTTCTTCAAAACCCCCCAGCCTACTCCGCTAAACCAGACCAAGCAGCCACCAACCTCACCCAATGGTTATCCATCAGCGCCGACATCCTTGCACCACTGAAAAAACGACAAATCAAACTAGGCAGCAAGAAGGCCTCCTGGTTCAACGATGATCTTAAGAAATCCAAGAAACTCTGTCGCTCCCTTGAGAAGGCCTGGAAAAAGGACCCAACCACCAGCACCAAGGACGCCTTCAAAAACGCCACCCGCATACACCACCAACTGATCCGGAATGCCAAGAAAGCCGCTTTCAAGGACCGACTAGATAACAACGCCCACAACAGCAAGGAATTATTCAACATCGTCAAGGAATTTACCAACCCCTCAGCCAACTCCAACGACATCACCCCCTCTCAAGCCCTCTGCGACTCCCTAGCCTCATTCTTCCACAACAAAATTGCAGACATCCACAACAGCTTCGACAACCGTCCCAAAGACCAACCCACCCAACCCCCTGCAAGACCCCCACCCCCCCTGAACATCCTCAATGACTGGAACCCAATCTCCACTGAGGACACCATCCGTCTGATGAACTCTAGCCACTCAGGATCCCCCACAGACCCATACCCTCACCACATCTTTAACAAAGCAGACTCCATTATAGCACCGCACCTCCGAGACGTCAACTGCTCCCTCAACTCCGCAACCTTCCCGGAAAGCTGGAAACATGCCGAACTCAGCGCCCTCCTGAAGAAACCCACAGCTGACCCCACCGAACTCAAAAACTACCGCCCTATCTCACTCCTTCCATTCCCGGCAAAAGTCATCGAGAAAGCGATCAACAACCAACTCGCCGCATTCCTCGAAACCAACAAATCCCTCGACTCCTCACAATCCGGCTTCCGAGCCAAGCACAGCACTGAAACCGCCCTCATCGCAGCAACAGACGACATTCGAACCCTACTGGACAATGGAGACACAGTCGCCCTCATCCTCCTCGACCTCTCCGCAGCCTTCGACACGGTCTGTCATAGCACCCTTTTACAACGCCTCAGAAACGTCGGAATCCAAGGAAAAGCACTGGAATGGATCACCTCGTTCCTCACCGGAAGATCCCAGAGAGTCCGCCTTCCACCATTCAAGTCTGAAGCTACTGAAGTCATCTGCGGCGTACCACAAGGATCCTCACTCAGCCCCACCCTCTTCAACGTATACATGAGCCCCCTTGCAACCATCGCTCGCCAACACAATCTCAACATCATCTCCTACGCTGAAGACACTCAACTGATCCTCTCACTCACCAAAGACCCTAACATTGCCAAAACCAACCTTAATGAAGGAATGAAAGAAGTAGCCGAATGGATGAAGCACAGCCGTCTGAAACTGAACTCAGACAAAACAGAAGTCCTCATCCTAGGCACCTCCCCCTCCGCCTGGGATGACTCTTGGTGGCCAGAGGCCCTTGGAAAAGCACCCATCCCGACGGACCACGCACGGAACCTGGGCGTCATTCTGGATTCCTCACTCTCGATGAACAGACAAGTCAACGCCGTTTCTTCATCTTGCTTCAACATTCTTCGCATGCTCAAAAAAACATTTCGCTGGATCCCCACCGAAACTAGAAAAACAGTCACCCACGCTCTGGTCACGAGCCGACTGGACTACGGAAACACCCTCTACGCCGGTACCACCGCCAAACTCCAGAAAAAACTCCAACGCATCCAGAACGCTTCAGCCAGGCTCATATTACACATCCCGCATAAAGAACACATCTCTGGTCACCTGAAAAACCTCCACTGGCTCCCCGTCAATAAGAGAATTACTTTCCGGCTCCTAACCCACGCACACAAAGCACTCTACGAAATCGGACCCGAATGCCTCAACACACGACTGTCCTTCTACACCCCCTCCCGCCAGCTACGATCCTCCAACCAAGCCCTTGCCACTGTACCTCGCATCAACAAAACCACCATGGGAGGTAGATCCTTCTCCTACCTGGCAGCTAAAACCTGGAACTCACTTCCCATTCACCTTCGCCTTACTCAGAACCACCTAGCATTCAGAAAGCAACTTAAAACGTGGATATTTGACAAGTAATTCCCCACCCTTCTTCAAGCGCCTTGAGACCCTCTGGGTATGTAGCGCGCTATATAAATTTAATGACTTGACTTGACTTGGTCCGTACACATTCAGACCGCAACCCACACCTCCTTCAGATAGGGTGACTGAGAGCTGGCCAGACTACGCGCCTATGGCGCCTCCATCCGGCGGCTATGGAAGATCCACCTTACTGCGTGGCTCTGGGGGATGCCATACTTACCTTTTTTTTTTACATCAACACAGGCACGGATGCAGGGTCAGAATGGAAGGCTCATAAGGCAGTAATTTGTGGCCACTGTCTGGGCCATAGCTGGGGCATATGTAAACAGTTGGACAAGGACATCGAACGATCGCTCATCTGCTTGGAATCCTCAGCGGTATCTGACCCCGCGGGTGCCCAGCAATTATCCACAGCAAGGCACAACATATGGAACTGCTAGAGCGACTTCGATGCCTCAACTATGCCGCCCACTCAGCCTGCATCCACTCCTCTGGCCACAGACACGAGCAATCACACCGGCCAGTCATTGCGTTACAATCAAGAACTGGCCACCTACTTCATGTTCAAAAGGAAATCCACGCTGAGTTTGTCGAGCACTATACAGCATTGTATGGCTCCCTCACCACTGCAGCTCCGCACACTTTGGTGGAGTTTTTTTCCCCACTCCCTCTGCCCACTATTACACCACAGCAACAGCCCGAGTTGGGCGAACCAATCACACTTTTCCAGATACAGGAGGCCATTAGAGCGCTGGCCACTGCTAACGCTCCTGGTCCAGACAGTCCATCAGCGGAGTACTACAAGGCTTATGCCGCAGACCTAGCCCCCCACTTATCAACCCTCTATGAGGCCTCGCAGGAGGTGTCTAGACAGCTGATGTAGTTGCGGGAAATCCCCCTAGTCTCCCTGCCAAAACCAGATAGGGACCTGGAACTACTAGGCTCATACCGCCCCTTAGCGCTCCTTAACACCAACTACAAAATCCTAGCGGAACGCTTAGCCCCTCTGGTCCCTACGTTGGTCCACACCGATCAAAATGGGTTTGTCCCGCCTCGCAGTACATCTCTAAATCTGCACCGCTTCTTTCGAGTGGCCAGGTACTCACCTGAGCAATGGCCACATTCGAGATGCATGATTCTCGACTCTGAGAAAGCTTTTGATGCTTTAGAATGGGATTATTTATTCTCTGTCCTCTCCAGATAAGACCTAGGCGACACTTACCTTCGCCTGGTAAATCTTTTATACACCTTACCCAAGGCGAGAGTGAAAACAGTCCAGCCCAGTGCCCATTGAGCGTGGTACCAGGCAAGGTTACCCCCTATCCACGCTCCTGTTTTATTTGGCCATGGTTGCTCCCTAGCCACGCTCCTGTTATATTTGGCCTTGGAACCATTAGCGGTGGCCCTCAGATGTAGGGGTGCAACATGGGGGATACCGCTTGGTGATGGAGTGCATTCAATATCGCTCTATGCGGATGACCTCCTAGTCTATGTAAGCGACGATGTCGCTGAAACACTCACTGAATTTGCGTCATTATCCGGCCTTAGAGTCAACTCTGCAAAATCATGCTTGTGCCCATTTGATCCATCCACCCATTTGATCCATCCACTGCCGACCCTGAACTAACAATACTGGTCAGAATGTTCTATGGCATCCCACCGTTTTCCACTATCTCGGAATCAGAATCTACCACCAACCCGATGACCTACTGGACGGCAATGTCACCTAGCAGTGTCCACAATAAGATCACAGATGTCCTTCTAGCGGAGCCTTCGCTTGACGGTTATGGGCCTCATTGTCCTATTGAAAATGGTAGTGCTGCCCATGCTCTTATACTCCTTAGCGAACCTGCCACTCTACATTCACCCCCCTGTGTTCCGCTCCTTTGAGCGCATGATGCGCAACTTCATATGGAAAGGCGCTCGCTGTTGGGTAGCGCTTTCTAAACTGTATTTGCAGGTAGATTGGGGAGGCTTAGCAGTGCCTCACGTAGAACATTATTACCTGGCAGCAGAGCCCCAATGGGTGACTAGATGGATGAGCGGACAATACACAGAGGACATGGCCATGCACTGTCAGGCCTGGTCGTTCTACGCCTATTCCACCCTGGGAGCTGAGACAAGACCCCTGAGCAGCTGAAGTTGGCGTAGCCCACAGGTGCTTTAAACATGCCTTATTTCTCACTAGGGATTGAACCCCTTACACGCCTGCCTTGCCCATCCTTAGCACGCCGAGAGGACAGGACTTCATCACAAATGCGGGGCAGCTGATGCCATTTCTAGACCTTGTGTCCGATGACGGGCAGCTGATGCCATTTCTAGACCTCGTGTCCGATGATGGGTTGCCACAGGGACAGCTCAATACATCCACACCATGGGTGTGGGAAGGTGCCTTCTTAAGTGGTTCTCTGATTCCTTGCGAACACACACAGCGCACCGACTGACTTCTCTTAGAGGCCACTTGGACGACGCCCTGCAGCTCCCCAGCACTGACAAGGAGTGGTAGAGCATCTTACAGGGGCCGATCCATATACCCAGGAATGCAAGGTTCCGCCTCATACAACTCTATATAGCACACAGGGCATACCTCACACCGGAAAACATAAACACTTTAGCCGCCTAGATGCTCAGTGCCGCGCTGCTGATCGATGAATGCTGACCTCATCCATATGTTGTGGGGCTGCACTGCTCTAGCTACCTACTGGCGTGCGATCACCACTCACCTCACAGACAGTTCATGGTGCGCAGTGGTAAGCACTTGGGAGGTGTGCATCCTGGACCTGTTTCGTAGGTCCAAAAAGTATAAGGCACTGTCGCATTTCACAGACCTGAGCCTGATTGTCTCCTAACGGCTGGTCACCAGGTGGTGGAAAAATCTGAAACCCCCAGCGCAGGAGGCAAGGCTCCACTGTTTCATAAATTCATTTTTCATAAATTGAGAATGTAGCGTTGAGACGGGAGGCCGCTATGAGACTATGCAGAATCCCTGTGGTGTCCGCCAGGAATGCTGTGCTTCTGGACCTCCATAACTCTCGCCGGGGAGCCCACTCCCCTTGCTCTGAAACACATAGCACACCTACACTGGCCAGGGCTAGCCCACTATAGATGCCAATACATATATCTACGAAGCGACTGCGCTACTGTCCCTTATTCCCTAATCACTCAATACCAATGATTCTTCACATGCTGATGGGACGCTGACCGACAGGAGCTTAGGCATTGGCAACTCTTGGGACCACATCGCTAGGGAATACAGTTAGTCACTATTGCATAATCCATTTCCCCCGTTAACCTCCCCCCCCACCTCCACATGCACTATCACATCACTCCGTGACCACCACTGGGCATAGCCCTGCTTGTTAGCCGCACACACGGAATCTCTTCATTGAGCCCGCAATATCATTACCACATTGTTCGACAGTGTGGCATAGTCGTAACTGTGGGCCTACCATCCGCTGCCCGGCAATCAAACTGGCAATGTGTGTTGAGCTCCGGCAGCAGGCTATATATGCATGTATTGTTTCCCTTGTTCATTTCATAAACAAAAAACAAATAAAAATAATTAAACAAAAAAAAAACAAGTTTGTTATGTACAGCACTTAGAAATGCCAGGCATGTGATATGAGGTGTTGTAGAACAAACATTTATTTTATTTTTAATAAAGGGCTATCTGTAGTCTGTTCTACTACTCTAGCTCACATCCCTTTAAGAGGAGATATAGCAACTGCACTATACAAGAGACCACCTCTAAGTTAACAAAATGATTTGGAAACCTCTCCTCTCAGGGCAGAAAATCCTGCAAAGCAGGTTTCGAATTTGACAGGCTACTCTTCAGGAGCCATCAGCAAGGTTTTACAGGTGTTAGTGACACTGCTCCTTTGTTTTCTTTTTGTGCCAAGTAATGGAGGGCTGGGTTGAACAAATGACTCAAATTTCCCTTTCCCCTGATCCTAGGGAAATCCAAGATGCTGCAACAGTTCCTGACTTGGAGCCCCTGAACCCGACTACGGATCCAAAAATGCACCTCTTCTGCGTGTGTATGAAGACGGCCCTCATCAATGTTTCATTATTTTTAGACATGACCGCAGATTGTTCTATTAATTTACTGAGTTATCCCCTTTAACAAATTAAAGAGTCAGCCCTTAGCAATAGATAATCAGACCATGAGCACCTGCAGTGGCCCCAGGCTTGCCACTCCGCCCTCAGCAGTAGAGTTCATAGTGACTATCATTTGTGAATCAGCTGGAGTGAAGAAAGCCACCAAGCAGTAGATCATCTGAATCCACCAGAACAATTTTCCCATGATCTTCAGGGACACAGATACAAAAGCCAATAAGAGGTCTTGGGCATGAACCCAATGATATGCGAGAAGCATCTGACCCTTGCCCGCTCTCCAGTAGGCGAGACGATGTGTTGTAAATAAGAGGCCATGCTAGTGGGCCCACCGAGTAGTGATTGAGAAGGTGCTGGTGTCAAACGTTCTTGCAGAGGCCCTGTGACTCTCTAATTTCCTAATTACTGGCAGACTCTATGTTTATTTGCTCAGGAGACTTTTGGGACTAGTCCTGTGAGAGGTGTGTCACGCTATTTGTGCTCAGGTGTGATTTTGTTTTACCATGAGTGACTATGTCAGTTCCTATCTTCAGGCCATAAGGTGTCTGGGGGTTGGGGGCAGGCCGCTAACTGGTTCTTAAATCTGTGCTGCTTGCCATTTCTGTAACCCACCCACCCCACCCGCGTGTGAGAGGAGCATGGGTAGCTTGATTATGGTGTACAAGGCAGTCCTTCTCAGTGCATATCCTTAAAGAACATGGGATACATACATAGAAACAACTTGAGAACATTGTGGTTGCTGTTGCTTCCTTTTCCCCTTCATAGCTCTCAGCTGGTTTTGTATTTATCTCTTCACTGAGTAGGTCATTGTAGCCATGTTGTTTTGTGTGTGGTGTGGAGCAGCAAACTCTTCAGTAGACAATTCTATAGATATCTTCAACTCCGTCATGCATTGGATGTCTATCAGGTGCAACTGCAGGACCTCCCAGAATACAGTCTCCTGGAGGCCCAGGTCCTGTTGGAATTGCTGGGTCAAGGAGGCATCTCATGGATCTATCGACTCTTGTTTTTTAACTCTCCGAAGGCCTTTGGCGCCCTTCAGACTAGGTGGGAGGGTTCGGTTGGCGAGCTTGATGACAGTGATTGGAGAGATGCCAGGAATCAGTGCTTAATTTGTGCCGGGGTTTGGGGTGCTTAGCACCGGCACTTTATTATCAGGGCCGGGTCTACATGCATTGCTGCATGCACGGCATTGATTTTAATTTTTGATATGGTTCAGAATGTTGTGTTTTTCAACTTCAACAACTTCTCGTCGGCACACCGCAGTACTGTCTGCGTCTCCTGTCCGGCTGTTTCCAATGCGCTTCTAGTCATCCCCTCTCCTGTGTTTCCTCTTGTATCTCCCCCGTTTCCATTCACTTCGTTCGCCTGCATTTCCTGTGCGCCTGTCCGAGAGGCGGCCTCTGGTGTGCGTGCCCTTAGAGCTGCGGCAAGTGGAGGGAAATAGGAACTTCTGAGGCCAGCAGGGCGAGGAAAGACCTCCGGGGATTTCAGGCGAGAGGAGGAACCACTAAGTTTCTTCACACAGCTGGGAGAGGGGTGACCCCGTAAAGCTAAGACCAGAACCCGAGGAGGGCGGGCTTAGTGTTGAGAAAGAGTGAGGAGGCCCCGGGGCGTTGGCAGACGGTGACTCCCCATCAGGAGGCTGACGAAAGGAGCGGCCCTTTCTTACTAGCCTGAGAAAGGAAGAGTCGGAGGTACCCGGGACGCCACTCATAGCAGTAACAGTGACATTCAAGTCTGAGGTAAGGCGCCGTGCACTACACACTCGTGGGGTTCTTCTTGGTCCCGGAAGGGGCGGGAGGACGAAGCAGGAGCCATTGTATTGCAGAATTTGGGATCCTTTCAGAGTCGGGCCCTCCCCCTCGATTGTGCCAGTGGAGATGTGATCAGGACTGGACTGGCTTGAGGTTTTCAGTGGAGGAGGGTGGGGCGCTGGGAGAGCCCGTAGGATGTGGAGTGGAGAGCTGGGACAGGCCCGGGCTGAAGAGGGCCAGGATGGGCTCAGTCTCCAACCAACGCACAGGTGAGGGTCTATGACCTCTTGTGGGCACATGGGGGGAGATTTTCTATTTAGGGGTTGGGGTACTTGCATTTATCCAATGGGGGTATGTGGGTCATTGTAGTGAGAAAACAGAGAGGCCCTTTTTTTAGGTGTTCCAAAGCTGTGCTAGATAGCAGCTGTTATAAGTAAGCAATTTAATTAATAGGTATGATGCTGGTTTTACATATTAAATTGTATTTATTTTACCAGTGCCGCTTCTGTGTTCCTATGTTGATGAGAGCTGTTATTCTGCGCCACTCCGGTGATGTAAAATTGTAGTCCTTCTTCTATTTTTGCCCAATGTCCGGGTTTTGGGTTCTTCAGATCTGGTCACGCCTAACATGAGTCCCACCATCATTTCCTTGGGAGTATGGGGGTAATGTAGGCACCCTCTGCATAAAGGTCCTCAGTAGGTCCTCGGCATAACCTATTCCTGCTTCTGTCCATATACAGACTTCATGTGTGTCAGAACATCCACTATAGACGGCAAAGACCAAATGGGAAACTGGGGGTATTTGGGAGATAATGAGCCCTTACAGTGTGGACATACCCATTCCAGCACCGTCTAGCTGTTTTCATCAATTGGGGCTCAGGAGATCGCATTGGGATATCATGCATCAACCATGTATGGGTATACTCTCCTCCTAGTGTGGGGTGGGCCTCCACCCTCTCTGCCCTTTGGGAAATGCCCAGCCACTGTATTGGCCATTGTATGTGTGTGGCGACTGAGTAACGCCAAGATAATGATCAACCTGCCTGATTTAGATGCGGGCAGGCTATAGGTCAAATCATGGTAAAGACTATTCAGTCTCTGCCCTGATTAAACTCCTCCTACGGCTCTGTCGAGTAAGGGCCATCGGAAGCAGTCGTGTAATTCCATTCACCTGATTTAGATGGGCAGAATTAGAGGTCAGTTCTCACCGCCCGTCACCACCAGGAAAACCCTGACGGTAAGGGGCAGTGAAGACTGCTAAATGCTCTCCTCTCCATGGGAAAGGACTCCCATTGCGAGAGGAGCATTGTCTTTATTAATTTCAAAAAGAAAAGCCAGTTTCGGGCAGGGCTCCGTCATGATCTCAGATTATTGTACCAAACAGCGAAATGCATTGACAGGAACCACCATGACAGCAGTTCCTGCAGTGCTTTATAAATGACGACCATCTTGGTGGTGATTTATAACTCTGGCGGCCGGTCGCTCCACCAGGGCGCCAGAGAAATTTACTCTGTTGTCCTGCTGGAGCAACGGGCCGTCCGCCAAGAAATAAATCTGGCCCTTAGTCTTATTGCTGCGATACATAAAGCCGTGTGCAGCTAGCTCAACTGAGCCAAATAAATACAAAGTGTTAAAAAACACATGCAGGTGAAGCATTTTCAAAACTCTTGTTGTGATTATTGTAGGGCAGCTCCGAGCCGTTGTCTGAGATAATATTGATTTCCTTTGCTCTGTAAACAACAGTGAAATTGAGCAGAACTGCTGGTCCAACCTTGCCTATTTTTTTTTAGTTAGGACATGAACACCTTTACATGCTTTAACGTTCGGTAGAGGTGGGTCAGTTTATAACCTGTGAGAAAATAGTCTACTCAAATTCAGGAAGCCTAAGTGGGGGGTGGGGAGGTGGAGAGGGTAGTGGGGGACAAGGGGTGGGATGGGCGAGGTGCGGGTTGAGGAGTAGGTGTCACAGCAAGACAGGGACTAGAAAAGGCATCTCCCATGGCTCTGTAAACCACACAGAATCTTCTGCCTAAACCCACATCCCGCTTTTTTGTGCAGTTTTTATATTCTCGAGGCATCGGAGAGCATTATGTGAGCCCCAGATTACATTTACAAGTTGAGATTCATTTTTTAGGCACAGGAAGATTATATGATTTGCCCAGAATCACCGGCTGTTAAGCTGATTCCAGGACTTGAATCTCGTTTTCCAGTCCCCAAGTTGGCAGCTATGGCTGTTAGGCCTCCCAATAGTTTACCACTTTTCTAATTTTACTAAAGGATTAGTGATCTAGTGAAAACTGCTCAGAAGCAACTTTTCATTAAAGCAAGTCAGTATCCTCTAACAAAATCTTTGGCTTATGAAATACATTTTATAGCCAGCGCCACTTTAAAGTGACTCTAGCAAGTGGCAACACAATTCAACATCTCTCAAAGATGTTCGTTAATGACGGACACATTTCGACCTATTCCATTTTGTCTTTGGGATGTGATTGTCATGTGTTGAGAGTCACTCAAATATTAAAATACCTCCATGCCACAGTGTGTAAAAACAAGCCTTGGCAAAGCCAATAGTATTCGCTTATGCAAGATCTATTGGCTTTGTCAATGTTTTTTTTTACATGTTGCACAGCAGCGGGATATGATGAAGTTAAAAAAAAAAAAGGGCTTTGATTTTTTAATTTTTTTTTATTTTCAAACAACCTACGACAATAAGCAGCAATGTAATATCAAATAGGTAAATGACAGCATAATATATCTCAAGCCGCTTCTCTCTGTGTGCCCCGCCCTCAACCCGCCACCAGTGTGCCTTAAAAGCATGGACTATAAACAATTAAGGTGCATCAGAATCCAATACAATAACAATAATAAACAACATTAATGCAGTTCTGGGCATAGATTTTCATTAGAGTTTAGAGACTCGTCCCACTGATCACACCGTGGCTCATTCTCCTTGTGCCAAAGTGCCAGTTGGATCCCTCCGGTCCTCCAAGACCGAACCCTCCACCGAACCTGTTTCTGGAGCCTGCAATATTTCAACCAAGGCCTCCCACGGCCTTGCCGCCTCCTGTGCCTTGTCATTATTAGTACGTAGGGCCTGTTGTAGCCTAAGTGTACCTTCACTCTGCGGCCACTTGAGTAATTCCGCCCGCCAACTCCCCACACCTAGCCCCCTTGCTGATTTCCAATGCATTGTGATTTCCCTCTTGGCTAGTACAAGGTCCAGGTCTATAAATTTATTTGTCACTTTCGTTTTAGCTGTATGCGGGAACCAGTGCAGTAAACAAGTGCCCAGGTCTAGTTCTATCGTACGATCGGTTATACTACACAGCAGTTCCAGCACTTCCTCTCAATACGTTCCCAAACTCGTACATCCCCACATCATATGCTGGAAGTCGGCCCCCTCCAAACCACATCTCGGGCACTGAGCGGCCGCCACATTGGAATATTGATTACGCTTAGCTGGTGTCAAGTACGCCCTATGCAGGACATAGAAATGCACCAATCGAAATCTACCATTCCTCGTGCTCTTCCAGGCTCTTCTAACCAACTGAGCCCATGTTTTTTCAGGAATTTCCCAGCCAAGGTCCACTTCCCCTGCAGCGTGCGCAAGGATTCCAGAACCTCAGTCAGCATACGCCTGTAAAGGCACGTAATGGCCTTAACAGTCCCCGCTGCCATTACCACATATTGGCACACCATTGAGGTCCGTGGTTCCGACAGACCCATCCCCCAGTAGTGTTGCATTGCAGAGACAAGCACTGAATGCAGCAAATAATCCCCTTGCGAAAGATCATATTTATGTTGTAGGGCCTGAAATGTCAATAGGGCTTTGTTTTCGTAGCGGTCCCCTAGCACTTGTATTCCCAGTTAGCCAGGCCCGTCCAACCCCCGCCATGCAGGAAGGCCGTGCACATACCCATCCTCTCCTCAGCAGTGAGAAGTTCAAGACGCATCTTCTGCTGAAGCACTATAAATGACAAGATATAGCGTGGGATCCACCATCCTGCAGGGCCATCCAGGGCCCGAACTCCCGAGCTACAGCCTGGGTGAGCCACTGCAATTGTGCTGCTAAATAGTACCATTCGAAGTCCAGCACTGCCATACCCCCATCAGCTCTCGGGCGTATCATTGTAGCCATAGCAACCCGCCGTCTGCCCGTCCCCCAGAGAAATCCTCCAGCCATATAGCAGAGCTGTCGGAAGATGAAGCCCGGCACCCAGATCGGCAACGTCCAAAAATAATACAATAAGCGCAGGAGCGCCACCATCTTCAGGAGTGCCACCCGACCCGCTACCGATAACGGCAACGTACTCCAAAATCCCAAACTGCCCCTAAGTCCGCGTATGGCCCGACCCAAATTACCCTCCAGCAAATCTTCGGGGGTATGATAAACATTGGTGCCTAAGTAAGGTAAACAGTGGGGCTCCCAGCGGATGCCCACCACCTTCGAAAGGTACACCATATCCGGCGCCACCGGAAACAAGCAGGTCTTTGCCCAGTTCACCCTCAGCCCCGAGTACTGCCCAAACACATGGAGCAAGTGCCGCGCGCCCTCCAAAGCCGTATCCGTGTTTGCAAGAAAGATCAACAAGTCCTCCGCATAGAGGGAGATAAACTGCATGTCCCCGCGGAGGTATAAGCCTGGATAATGCCTCCCCAACCGGGCATGGGAGGCCAGAGGCTCAATTGCCAAGGCAAACAACAACGGGGAGAGCAGGCAACCCTCCTGGCAGGTTGAAGAGATCGTCACACCCGTCCGCACACGCACTGTCGCTGACTTATAAAGGCGCTCCGTCCACCCCACAAAAGAGTCCCCAAGTCCGAAAGCGTGTAGGACCTGGTACAAATACGGCCACTTTAGGCTGTCGAATGCCTTTTCAATGTCAACTGAGAGAACCGCCACAGCAGGGGTCTCACTATGGTCCTCTCCCAAAATTCGCAGAAGGCGGCGTACAGTAGTCGCGGTATTGCGCTTCGGTTAAAGCCCGCCTGGTCATATAGGGAAGAAGCCGGGTAGCAAGAATCCTACTCAAAATCTTATAATCAGTTGTTAACATTGATAATGGGTGGTAGGCTGACCTAGAGAGTGAGTCCTTACCCAGTTTCAGCAACGGGATGATAGCCTCGCGAGTGGAAACTGGCAATCTCCCTAAATCGCATGCTTCCCGATAAACCGCCAGCAGTTTGGGGGACAGGATATCGACATACGTCGAGTAAAATTCAATCGGTAGACCATCTGCTCCTGGGGTTTTCTTGCTCGCCATATGTTTTATTGCACTACGTATCTCCTGCCCCAACGTGTCTCCGTGGTCGCCCTCAAGGCACGGCAATACCCCACAACTTACTCTCGTACAGATCCGCATAGAATGCCAAGAACATCTCGTTAATCCCTTGTTGGGTATACTCCGGTACACCCGCTGGGGTGGTCAAAGCCAGAATGGGCGTACCTCTCTGGCCCGGGTTGGCCAGCCATGCAAGGAGGGAGCCCACCTTATCCCTCTCCGAGTGTGCCCGTACCAAATACTCTTTATGGTCAAAGCAGCGCAACCTCTCTACGTGCGTCACCACTCCCTTTCTCGCAGCTAAGACTTCGGCATGTGCTTCCGGGTCATCAGGGTGGGCCCTCTCTAACCGATGCAGCCGCAGCCGCAGTTCCTCCCTCTCTATATCCTGCAAAAGCGTCCTCCGCACTCCTGCTGTTTTAGCAATACATAAGCCCCGCAACACCACCTTAAAGGCATCCCACTCCAGGGCCAAGGTCAAAGCCGTCACCTCATTCTCGAGGAAATAATGCTCTATACACTCCTGCACCTCTGTGCGAAACACCGGGTCTTCCAACGCCTCCGGGAGTAATCGCCAGGTAGGGATTGTAGGCCGTCCCCGAGACGACCTCAGTGCCAAGAGTAGCGGATTATGATACGATATTGTCTTCGCCAGGTACTCACTATGGCGGACCAATGCATGAACGTCCGGGGAACACAACACCGCATCTAGCCGCACATGCAAGTCATGTAGGGCAGAATAATAAGAATAGTCCCGCTCCCCTATATGTTGCGCTCGCCATGTATCTATCGGCGCCCACTCGGCCTGCCAGTCCCTCCGGAGTTTTGAGAGCTTATGTATGGGTGCCTGGGGTAGCGGTGGATGTGACCTATCCATCTCAGTATCTGTGACAGAGTTGAAATCGCCCCCTAAGATCACTGAACCGGTCAGGAATGACGTTAATTTCCCTGATAACCGAGCAAAATAAGCCATCTGTTCCACATTAGGGGCACTGCATAATGTCATGTCCCTCCCATCCAACCTCCCCATAACAGCCACAAACCTCCCCTCAGGATCCACTATCTGCTGAGTCGGCTGGAAGAGAGCCCCCGCAGGGCCGGACTGGCTACCTGGCAGTTTGGAATGCTGCTGAGCTGGGGGCTGATTATGTTCATGGAGACCTGCGTGTGCTAAACTAAATTCGTTTAGCTTTAATTATTTCGAAGCACACGCAGGTCTACATGAATGAAATCAGCCCCCACCACAGTGAAATCAGCCCCCATCTCGGCAGCATTCCAAACTGTCCGGTAGTCAGTCCGGCCCTGAACCCCCGCCCTCACCCAAACCAGCGCACCCCTAGCAAAAGCAGAATACGTTGTATAAAAAAGCTCCCCCCTCCACCACGCTGCAATGCCTGACCCTCAACTCGGTCCATATGGGTTTCTTGGAGAAAAGCTATCTGCACCCCTCTACGCACTAAATAAGCATGGACCCTGTGGCATCTCAACATCGTATGCATCCCCTGTACATTCCATGTAATTCATTTGAACTCTGGTGATCCCCCCCATAGTGCGGATTATCTCTGTTCCATAACTGCACTCCCTGCATTGGCACACTGGTGGCTCTATCTACTCCAAAAACAACCCCCAAATTTTTCCCACCTCCCCTCCCCAGAACAGGCTCTAAACAGCTAGTACCCATCCAAACTATCCACTAACAGTCCCTCTGGTAGCTACCAGAGATTCACTCTAGGAGCGCAAGTAACGGGGGAGCTCTAGCACCAAGAAGATCTGGCCTGCAGCCTCACTGTATCCAAGCGCCAAACCCCACTATAACAAAAAAAAATTGCCCTCTCCCTCTGAAGGGCCCCCAGATGGGTGGCCAACTGCACAGTGCGAATGTCCTCTCGCCCAAGCCCGCCGAACCACCAAGTCTCTCCCAATCACTCCCCTCCAAAGGCTACAGTACCAGGACCAATCGACCCCTCTTACTGGTCACTTGAGACACTGCATACGTTCAGGCATCAACAATCTCGTTTGCTGTCCCTGGAGTGATGTGTGGCAGAGTGACACTCCCTGCGTCCGTCCCGTCAGAATCCGTCTCTGCCGATCCCTTTTCCGAGTCGGTCAGAGTTGTGCCGCTCGCCTGTGAGATCTCTGTCATGGCCTGCAGGGCCTCTGACCTCTCTCTCTCTCTGTCTGTGTCGTGGAAGGCTTCTGTGTCCCAGGACGCCATCTCCTGGTACGCCTTGTACGGTGTGGCCGCAGTGCCTCCGTTGTCCTGCGGTTCCTCGCCCGTCTCTGCTTCCTGTAGGTGTCCCAACCAGGCAGTCCACTCTCAGGCTAAACCTCCAGCTGCCAGGCGAGGGTGCATCAGGCCCAATAGAACTACAGAGGCCTTATCGTTAACCCCCCGTGCCTGAGATAGCCCAGCGGGGTTCCTCAGCCCAATGCGCTCAAAGCCAGCCTCCATGGGAGAAGGACCCAACAAGCAGCCACCGAGCTCCAATCCGAGTTCCGAGACCGCTTCAAGCCACAGTGTGTGACCACTCCAGCTTACCAGTGTCGCCGTTCCCTCGATCACCACGGAACGCCCGGTCGTCCACGTCTCCAGTTCCAGGGCACCTCAGGGTACCTCGGTCTGCTCCTGCGCCACCTGCCAGGCAGCTGCGCCACATCCAGTCCCCACCGCCGGCTCTGGAGGTCGGTCTCTAGCTCCCAATCGGCTCCGCCGCAGCAGGCCACTCTCGCTGGAGCGTCCGGCAAGTCCACACTCTGGTCCATTGGCCAAACTGCGGGCAGCCCCATGTCGCCCCGAGTCCATAAGGTCAGGGTCCCCAGCGCCGCCCCGCGACCTTCGACGTCTACTCCAGTCTGCGAGGCAGAGCGGGGCCCCACAGCACACAGGCCCGGATCCCCACTCGCGGCCAAGCAATTAGGTAGCGGCTTATCCAGCCCACCTCGGATGCGCGTAGGGGTCTATCTCACCCCGATGCCGGTTCAACTGCCGCTCATGGACCACAGGAGAAGGGACCCCCACCCGTCCTCCTCCAGTAGTCACCGGGTAGTGCGTGGTCTTCCCCGCCTCTCCTCCACCAGCAACTCTCTTTGTTACTGCGGCCGGGCGCTCCCGGTACTCCCCAGGGGCCGCGCCGCCGGCAATCGCCGCACCTTCCTCGCAGTGCAGAGGAAGGGAGCTGGACTCCGCCGAAGGCGCTCGCCACCTGCCGCTCTCAAGGGGGGAAGCACTCAGTCCTCTAGGGCACCGGTCTACGCCTCCTCCTGGTCGTGCCCATAGATCAATTTGCGGAGACGACCGCCATTTGCTGCATGCGTAGGCCGAGTCTCCCACTTCTCAGTGTCTTAGCTCGGCGTCAGGCGGCAATAAAGCACTCAATCCCCTACAGTGCAGGCTCCCGCATTTGGGGGAATCCTCCCAGGGTCACAGGAGAGCCAGTCCAGTTCTCCGTGCAGGATAAACGGTGAGGTTGGCGCGAAGCCCTCAGCTCACGCGACCCGCCTCATCGGCGTCCAAGCCACCCCCCCTCCCCCAAAAAAAGGGCTTTGATGTAATTAACACTGTTGGTAAAAAGAAAGAAATCGTCAAAGTCAATAGATCTCGCGTAGGTGAAGCCTATGTGCTTTGCCAAGGCTTGTTTTGAAGGTGGTATCAAAATATTTTTAAGCCCACCTCAAGCTTTAAAGATGGAGATGAACACATATAGAGGGATGAGCCTTGTGGAATGCAGGATTCTTTCCCAGATTGCTTTATCATATGCACCAGGGTGGGTGGCATTGGAGCTTTAGTTAGAAAAGGTACTATGGAGAATAGCTGTACAAGGTCTTAAGCAAAAAGCAGAGGGTTTTTTAATTCAATCTTCTGCTTAACTGGGTGATATCAGGGCAGGAGAGATATGATCAGAATGTTTTAAGCCGAGGATCAAACAGGCTTCATAGTTCTGGACTTTGTGGAGCTTGTTCATTGTATTGAAAGAGAGCCCTCTGAAGAAATGCATGGCAACAATTGATGCATGATAAAGCAGTCACGATGACGAAGGTGAGTTCAGTAGTAAGTTGACTGCCAGCACAGAAGAAACGGTGGCGAAGAAGATGGTGAAACACGTTTTGGGTCACACTGTTAATTTGCTAGATGAACGACAAATTTGAGTCTGAGATAATCCCAAATGAAGTTGAAGGTATTGGGTCAGCCAAACACGATTGTCCTTGGGTCTTCTGGTGCCTATAGCAGGATCTCATTTTTTGTTCTGTTGCTGTATTCCTAGTTTTGACCTATATATTCTGAAGCTTCTGAGAGGCAGTTAATGACAATCTGCTTGTTACTCGACCCTTCACTCTTGACATGGATTTCCTTATCATCAGTTTACAGCCGGTAGCATCAGAGCTTAATTTGAACCTGTGGTTTCCGGTGCTCAGCACCTGCACATATTTGTCAACACCGGCACGTACCACAGTATGCCACATGGTGGTGCTGTTTGTCTAATTTACAGATGAGCACATCAACAGTTGTTCATTATTACAACCTACATTAGAAATTACAAATACCTGCGCCCAATCTATTACTATAGGTTTGGAGGCCTTGCATATTCCGAATTCTCACACTTGTAGGAGTGTGATGGTTTGTAGTTGTGTTAGCAGTGCAGTGTCATTGGGAGCAATGTCAGGGGCAATTGGTGGTGCAAGCTACAGCAGCCAGGGCAGCAACCCAGGCACTTATTTTCTTACAAATTAAGCACTGCAACAGCTATATGTTGTGACTAATGAGGAAAGTTGCAAAAGGTGCCATGCAGCCCTTGAAATAAAAGAAAAATTGAGAAAGCTGTTGGAGAGCAAAATTTGTTGGGGCCAATGTATGTAATAAACAAAAAAACCATGGAAAACAAAAAAAAATTAAATGTTATGCCATTGGAAATGCAAAAAAATGCAAAAAAGTGTCTTTCATGCTGTCGACTAGGACATACCTGTGGCTAACTGTAGATTGAACTTTGTTGAGTAAAAATTAGTGGATGGTTCCACTGACAAGCAATCGGGGAAGCTGTGGCCAACAAAGGTTTCTCAAAGTCGGATGTGTCGTGTATTCACCCCACTGTTGCCTCAACCTTCCTGCTAAAAATCCAAGATGAAGCCGCAGTGTCATATTTGTTTTGAGTAGGCTGGATAAGGTTATGAAAGATTTAATTATAAAAATGGAGAAGGCACCAGGATATGAGAAGCAAACCCAGTATCTATTTTGGATAGTTATAGAGTTATTCGTAAAAATATGTAAAAGCAGCTCATAGTGAGGAAACAAGTGAAATCTTCCCTTTTACACACATGGTTTAATGCATCATTTTCAAAATCCCATAGGCAGCTTAAAGCAGCACTTAAAGTGGTTCCCCGAGATCCTGTGTGTAGAGTCGTTGGTGACTCAGTAACCACGCGGACAATGGCTTCAGTAAGGAGCTTCTTTATTCATGACCTACAAGCATGGTGGTCAGCAGTGAACTGCCCTTTCTTCCCCCAGCTCCTCCCTTTCCTCCCGCCCTCGGCCTTCCCTCGGGCTGGTCCTAGTGCCTGACCAGTGTGATCACTGGGCGCTGTCCATTGACTACATTACATCTCCCCCCCGGTGGATGATGACACAATGACATTGTCCCTGGTCAAGTCACGAGTTAGTTTCTTTAAGGTTCTTCAATCAGACGCGATGGTTTCTTAATCACACGTCTGGGGCGTGCTTGGGGGTCAGAGTTGTCACTCTCATTCTCGTCAGTGATCCCCCTGGGCAATGAGCTGTTGGTTGTCAGTGTCTCGAGGTCTTCAGGCTCCAGTTTGGGATCGGCCAGTAACTCGGTGACATTGGGTCCGCACTTTTTGAAGTATGTCACATTTCTGGTGAGTCTGTTCCCTTCGGCCTCCGCTGTGATCATGGTTCCCTTTTGTTGGATCACTTTGAGGGGAACCTCGTTGTATTGACAGTCTGTCTTCCGGTGCTGCTCTTGTCTCGCCAGCACCCAGTCTCCTTCTTTTATTTGCGGGGGGGCCGCGTGACGTCGCTCATCCGCATAGTCTTTAATCTTTTCCTTATTTTCTTTGTCTCTTGCCGCGATCTCTTCGTGATCAGAGTCAGTATCCAGTTCTGGCGCAGTCAGGTTCATCATCGGTATTCTGGTGCGCACTGGGCGTCCTAGCATGACGGTAGCGGGACATTTGCCCGTGGTAGAGTGGGGCGTGTTTCTATAGGCCCGCAGCACCTCGTCAAGTGCTGTCTGTAGGCGCCTTCCGGTGATTTCTGCTTGCTGGAGGGTCCTCTTGATCGTGGCCATGAAGCGTTCAATCATTCCATTGGCCTGTGGCCATAGTGGCGTGATCTTGCGGTGTGTGAAGTTGAGGTGTTGTGCGAACTCAGCAAAGTCGTGGCTATTAAACGGTGGTCCATTGTCCGACTTCACCACTAGGGGGATTCCCCATGCGGCGAAGACCTTATCTAGGATGGGTATGGTACTTGATGCTTTCGTGGAGGCGCACAGTTGGGCGATGGGGAATCTGGAGTATTCGTCCATGATAACTAGGACATATTGGCCCGATTTGATTGGCCCGAAGAAATCAATGGCAATGTGTTGCCAGACGCCCTCCGGTAGTGGGGACATTTGTAGCGGTGCAGGGGGGTCCGGACGACTTACGAGTTGACATTGCGGGCAGTCCTTCAATGTCGCCTCCACCATCTGATCTAGGGTTGGGAACCAGACCCTTTCGCGGAGTGCTCTTTTTGTAGCTACCACACCCCGATGTCCTTCATGCGCTAAGTTGATGACTCCTTGTCTGAGTTGTCGTGGTATTACTATTCTCTTGTCTCGTAGAATGAGTCCATTGGCGGCGATCGACAGGTCTTCATGGACATGTTTGAATGCCGCCATGTCCATGTCGTTTTGTCCATTGCTTGACTGGCGTCTCCAGCCGTTGGTTTGGATCATGTTTTTCACTTCTTGCAGGGTGGCATCCGTTTGTGTTGCGTCGCAGATGGCATCCAGAGGTACAGCCGGAGGCCTCGCTTTATTCACTACGAAGTGAATGTATTCGTCCGCTATTGATTGTTCTGGTTTGTTGTCTTTGATGGGGTGTCGTGACATGTAGTCGGCCGGGTTTGCATCTTTGCCTGGCTTGTGGATAATGGTGTATGTGTACTCTTGCAGTCTTAGGCCCCACCGCTCTATTCTTGGTGGCATTTTTGCTTTCGGGTTTCCAAAGATTGTGATTAGGGCCTGATGATCAGTTATGAGTGTGAAGTGCTTCCCAAAGATGAAGATGTGGAAGTGTTCACACGCCCAGACAACCGCCAGGCTTTCTTTTTCTGGTTGCGAGTAGGCTCTCTCTGTGTCCGTCAGGCTTCTGCTCGCATACGCTACTATGTGCCTTTGGTCTTCTTCCCTGTCATACTGTGCTAGGATGGCTCCTAGTCCTACCGGACTGGCGTCTACCGTTATCTCCGTCTTCATTGTGGGGTTGAAGTATGCTAAGTTTTTTGCTGATTCAACAGTTCTCTTAATTTCACGAAATGCTCCTTCACACTGGGTGGACCACTGGAAGGATTGCCCTTGTTTAGTGAGCTTCCTCAGCGGGTAGCTTAATGTAGCGTAGTCGGGAATATATCTGGAGCAGTAGCTGGCCATACCTAGGAACGAGCGTATATCGCCCACGTCCTTCGGGCTTGGTGTGTCGTTTAACGCTGCTACCTTTTCTGGGTCAGGTTTCATTCCATTTCCAGAGAATAGGTGTCCAAAGAACTTTAGTGTTGGTTTGTGCAGTTCACATTTAGCTTCGTTAAGTGTGAGGTTCGCGTCCATCAGTGCTTGACAGACCTGATTCAGCGCTTTGTTGTGTTCAGCTGTCGTTGCTCCGTATACGAGGATGTCATCACTGTAGTTCAGAACCTGTGGGATGTGGTGTATTGTTCTCCTGATGGCCTCTTGGAATATCTCTGCCGCTGATGACACTCCGAAACTTAGTCTCTTGTATCTGAATAGGCCAAGATGTGTCGAGAATGTTGTGATGTATCTAGACCTTTCATGCAACTCTAGTTGATGGTATCCTTTGTTGAGGTCCAGTTTTGAAAATACCTTTGCTCCGTTGTGTGGTCCAGGATGTCTCTCTCTTTCGATGGCCGTATTGGGCGCTCTCATGTCTACACACAGACGAACTCGGCCCGTTTCTCCTTTCTTTGGGACTACCATGACCGGGGAGACCCACGGGGTCGGCCCTTCCGTTCTCTCGATGATGTCTGCTTCTAGCAGGTCTCTGAGTTCCTTCTCCACGGCTTCTTGTAGATGAAATGGGATTTTTCGGTGGTGTTGCGCCACCGGCGTGACTTGGTCATCTATATGTAGTTTTATTTGACAGTTCTTCAGTTTTCCTAGGCCTTGGAACAGCTTTGGGAATTTTCGGATGAGTGCTGGTTTGTCAGTGACTCTGAATAGGATATCTACCAGTTTCAGCCGTTCGGCAGTTGCCAGGCTCAGGAGGCAGTCGGCTTCGGGCCCTTCAATGACATGGATGTACGCTGGTATTGTCTGACCTTCATATGAAAGGTCAGTTTCGAACTTTCCCAGGCATGTCAGTGGCTCTTCAGCCATCCACGTGTACACCTGCACATGGGCCTCCATTAGTTCGGGCGGAGGATTCATCCGGTGATATTCAGCGGCTGGTAGATAGTTTAGCGTTGCCCCACTGTCGAGCACAAACTGCGTGGGATGAGAGCCAATGTTGATATCCAGGCACGGGTATTCCTTTAGTTGGTCAAGGTCTGCCACCCGATTGAGCTATTCTTTTCGGGGAACGGGTGACGATTGAGATCCTCTTGAGGATGATCGCCGAGACTGACATGTCCTGCAGGAGCGGTCGCTTGATTGTGACGACCCAGAAGATGAGTCACGTTTGCCTTCGACAGCCCTGACATGATGGCGACTGTCTGGGTATCGTCGGTGGCTTCCCTTGTGATCACTCTTCGGCACTGCCCCGCACATACTTTCAAAATGGTTGTCCCTCCCACATTTCCGGCATTGCTCACCCAGCGCTGGGCATGCATCTGCATGTGGATAGTCGTAGCCGCATCGGGAACATTTGGTGTGCTTGTCCGAGCGTCCTTTCGTGTATCTCGTGTCTTTGTGCCCTTTGTGGGACTGGTGGTGGTGTTTCTTGAACCTGGACGAGCGATCACGTGGCGGAGACCGCCTATGTTCGTGCCGAGATTGCATCCTGAAGGCTTGTTCTGGTCTCTCACTTTTCCCGCTTTCCATGCTTTTTGTGTAATCGTCCGCTTGCTCCTCTACTCTCGTCATGTCCACGATTTGTGCTAGTGTGTAGCTTTTCTTCAGTAGCTTACGTCTCAATGGTTCGGAGAGGCAGCCTTCTATGACTCTTAGTCGCAGAGCGTCTTCCTTTGAAAACTTGTCAAACTCGCAGTGTTTCGCTAGGCGGTTCAGACGAGTCACGAACTCCTCCATTCGTTCACCTCTCTCTTGCACAGCTCTGTTGAGGGTGTACCGCTCATAGTCGACGTTCTTTTTGTGTAGGAATTTACCGTCCAGGGCTTCCCGTGCTTTTGTGTAAGACTCCAGCGATTCTGCTGGCAGTTCTTTCAGGACCCGGCCTCCGTCCCTGCCAATCAGGTTCCTGAGGAAAAGTAGTTGTCCTTCCTCGTCAGTTATCTTGGATGCTTTTATGAAGTCGTCAAAGTCTTCAATCCATTCTTGCCACCGCAGGCTCATGCTCCTGCCAGATTCGATAATGAGGGGTTTGGGGCGCCGCAGGAGAGAAGCTCTCGACGTGCTCTCAGGGGCAGTGTCGGCCATTGTTTGCTCGTAGTGCCTGACGTCTGTTTCAGTCCGTGTACACTCTCTTGTCCGGTCTCGTTGCACTCACCCGTGCTTGTTTGGTATCTGCGTCGCACTCGCCAGTGCTTGTTTTTTCCCCGTTGCACTCGCCAGTGCTTGTTTGTTTTCTTTGTTGCACTCGCCAGTGCTTGTTTATTGTCTGCATTGCTCTCGCCAGTGCTTGTTTATGTTCTTCGGTGCACTCACCAGTGCTTGTTTATTTTCTTCGCTGCACTTGCCAGTGCTTGTTCGTTACTTTAGGGCCTTTGCCTGACCTTAAAATGGCCGCCGGAAATCCCTCGCAGGGGATTGGTCGAGACCGCCTGACTTCAAGATGGCCGCCGGGAATCTCGTTTTTGGCGGGATTTCGGCCGATCTCATTCAATTTGCAGCCGGGAGTCTCGTTTTTGCTGGCTGGGTCGGCGTCTTCACTCACCGGGACTGGGGATCCGCCGCTGGGGACGCCACAGGTAACAGGCAGTCTTCTTTCCTTTTCACCGCCGAGGTGGGCACTCGGTGGGTGGTGGTCTTGCCACGCTTCCGCCGCCGAGGTGGGCACTCGGTAGGCGCTCTCCAGGGTCTCGTTTGCCGCCGAGGTGGGCACTCGGTAGGCGCTCTGCCGCCGAGGTGGGCACTCGGTGGGCGCTCCTCTGGTCTGCTTTCGCCGCCGAGGTGGGCACTCGGTGGGCGCTTCTAGTCCGCCGTCGCCGCCGAGGTGGGCACTCGGTGGGCGCTTCTAGTCCGCCGTCGCCGCCGAGGTGGGCACTCGGTGGGCGCTTCACTGCAGTGCACTGTCGCTGCAGTGGCTATGCACACGCGCAGGCTGCGTTTACCCTCGTCGCCAGTTGTAGAGTCGTTGGTGACTCAGTAACCACGCGGACAATGGCTTCAGTAAGGAGCTTCTTTATTCATGACCTACAAGCATGGTGGTCAGCAGTGAACTGCCCTTTCTTCCCCCAGCTCCTCCCTTTCCTCCCGCCCTCGGCCTTCCCTCGGGCTGGTCCTAGTGCCTGACCAGTGTGGTCACTGGGCACTGTCCATTGACTACATTACACTGTGGCTATTCGAAAACCTAGACAGGCATTTGTAAGTCAGCCCTTGAGCATAGGAAACAAGAAATTAGAAGATCTGCCTGGGACAATCTAGAATTAGCTGCCATTTTCAGGGAATGCAAAAAGTTCTGGGAAGTTATATACCCCCTTTTCAGAAGATAATTCCCAGAGGGTTAAATGCCGCATTAAAGTAGATTCATGGGTAGAGCATTTTGAAAAAGTATTTGCTCCAGGGGTAGTTTCTGAACACTTAGATGAAGGGAACAGTCACCCTAAGATTAATGAAGACGAGGTCTAGCTAAGTGATTCTATTGAAATTGCTGAAGTCATAAATGCTATTAACAAGAGTATTACAGGCAAATCTGTGGGTCCAAAAGGTGTTATAGTGGATGTTTTTAAATATAAAGTAACCTGCTGGGCCACATTGCGTACACGTCTTCCGAGGAGTGATTAAGGAAGAAATGCCTGGTTCTTGGTGTGAGGCAGTAATGGGCCCGAATTTTAAAAAGGGCAACAGAAACTTGCCCAGTTGTTATCGTCCAATTGCATTAGTTGATTCAACCATTAAAATAGCAGGCTCTTATTCAGACTTGAGGACTGGGCAGCAAAAAACAAGATTTTAACTGATGTGCAATATGGTTTTATCCCCGGCCTGGGCACAGTAGAGCAGTTGCTAAAATTGTCACTGCTGATGGCAAAGTATGTCAAAGCCAGGAGATGCTCATTGCACACGGCCTTCATAAACCTTTCCTGTGTCTTTGACTCAATGAATCATGTAAAGATATGGTCCTCACTGGAGAAAATGGAAGTCAAAGTTTTACTGGTAGACCTAAAGTGTCTAAGACCTTTGTAATGATTAGTGGTCTTAAAAATACAAAAACCAGGGTAGACATTATAAATGGGGAAAAATTAGCTAAAGTGAATACCTTTGACTCCGATATGAGATGGGGATTTCTAATGAATCAGAGATCTCAATCACTTGCACAAGAAAATGCTATAATTATATAATAGTAAAAGTATTCCAATGCTTACTTATGGGTCGGGACTGGGAGTTTGGGGACATGTAAATTCAGATAAAATACAGAAGATTGAAAAAAGCTTCTTAAGCAGGCTTCTTTCTGTACCAAAGCGTGCCGCATCCCAGATTTGCGATTACGAACTAGGGATGAGTTCTGTTGATGACATAAGAAAAAGGATTCCTTTATTACTTTGGCTTAAAATGTGGTATTCATCTGAGGAATCTTTTTTCAAGCTCATTCTGAAGGATTGTACAGTACTGGAAAATATGGATAGGATCCCACTGCTTTGTTATGTGAAACATACTTTTCCCGATTTAGGAGTCCCAGAATACTTGATACGTGTTATGTTATGTTAATGTAGCTTATAGAGCGCACTTTCACTGAAAGGTCTCGTGGCGCTAAGCAATGGATTCAGCCTGGTTCCAGAGGTCGAGCCTATTTTTGGTGATTACTAACTCTGGTTTATCATAGTTAAGCTTCAGATGGTCGCTGTTCATCTAATCCTGGATGAATAGCATGGTTTCTCGAAAATACAATCTGGAATTGGGAGTATAAGTAATTGTAAAGAGCAGTTGCATGTCATCAGCATAATTCAAAATATTTACTTTTCTGTTTTTGAGAGATTGAATCAAAGTGCGGATGTAGAGATTGAAAAGAAGAGGAGAAAGGGAAGAGCCTTATGGCACCCCACAATTCCATTGGACTTTCAGCGAGTTATAGGGAAAACGTCTAACTGATTGAGATCTGTCCCTGAGAAATGACAGCTGCATCCTGCAATCACGCAACCCTGACACAGTTTTTTGATGTTAGGTATAACATTAAAAATCACAGACAGAGTCTATGAAGACAATTAAACATTATAGTGCTTTAACTACTACTTTAAGAATGGAATTATATTTAACTTTGATTTCCTCACCCCATTATAGATTTTATCTTATGCATCTTCGTTTATGCACTGTGCACTTTCTTGTGGCTTTTCCACAATAGGGCAGCTGGTTTTCCAAACTTCCAAAATGTCTGTGTGACAACATTTCTGCCCAAAGCACTATGCTATGCACTTTAAGTCATTCTGTACACTATATTTGTCAACGCCCTTATGGTTTATGCTCCTGATTTTTCGCCCTGAAGGTGTTAGAAGTTATAAAGATGGTGTTAAGATTCTACAAAGATTAGAGCCACAAATCATTTGCTTTGTAGCCATGAATCTGATACATAATGCCTTGGTAAGTAGGAACATGTATTACATTTCAGCGTGTCCCTTTACAGCTTTTGTTTCTTGTTTTCTTGAACAATAATGGATACAAATTCTTATTATGAAATTCCGTCTGTAAGCTTGAATTACTAATTAGGAAATTATGTATTATTTATTGTGTGTACTTTTATGGCGAAAAGCTGAATAAAGTTATTGGCTGACTGAGTGGGCTGGACATATTGACCCAAACCTCTAGAAATGAAATTTGTTCTAAGTTCAAACTTTATGTACAAGTTGTGCTATCACTGCAACCTATGTATGCAGTTGCCAAAAGTGGAATCATGTCCACTTTTCCCAGTTGTTAATCAAACATACTAGCCTTTCCATTACTGTTTGATCTGTACAAGAAAAATTGGCAGCCTATTTATCTTTGTTTTATAGACTGTAAATCGGCATTTGACTGAATCGATCGGAGCAAGCTCTGGGAAAAAAATTGCCAGCTGGAACATCCCTCGCCCATTGCTACACCCCCTCATCCTTCTCCATACCGACACCTGGGTCAGAATAAAGTGGTGGGATGGCACCCACCTGTCAAGAAAGATCCTTAAACCCTCCTAGGCTTACGGCAAGGGTGCATACTAGCCCCAATGGTTTTCAAACTCTTTTTGGCTGACCTTCCATCTACCATAGATCAAGTCAACTCACCTACCCCAAAGGTGAGGAGGACCTTTTTGCCAAGTCTAATGTATGCCACTACTTAGTCACCCAAAAGTCGGTCTTCAGAGACTCTTGAATGCCACTGCCGCTTATTCCAGAAGAAACTCAATGAAAATCAACTTGAAGAACACAACAATCATGATCATAGGAAAGCCTCCCTCCGGCTCCCCATTCTGGAGTCTGAGAAATGAAAAAATTGAGGTTGCATCCAAATACAAATATCTAGGCCTGGTATTTGACAGACAGGGCTCTTTTAAGCAGTACATGGAGCAAACGTGGCTGAAAGCCAACTCCCTTTCTACAGCCTTTCAATGTCTAAAGACAACATTTGCTAAATCAACGTGCTCACCCTTACTGAAGATAATGTAGGCTAAACTAGTATCAACCATATGCTATGGCAGCGAGGCTCTAAGAGGCAGAGATGCTTCTCACTTGGACACGCTCATAATCGGGCTTTTCAAGTCAGTTTTCCATCTCCCATGTTGCATGTCACTGGCTCAGCTGAGGCTGGAGTTTGGCCTCATAAAACAAAGCTTGGCAAGGCAACGGTCCTTTATCAAATTCTTCTATAACTTAAAAAACCCTACACCTGAAACACTAACGTGCTTCCTCTGGGAAGAAATTGCCAATAGAGATTATTCCTATGCTAGGAGTTGTTGGCTCCTCTCAGCCATAGCATCCCTTGGCGTTAATCAATTATGGGGCTCAACTTGCAGTTACTCCCACGTTAAGAGCATTGTAAATAAAACAATCAAGCGTTCCATTCTACTGGCTGACAAAGAGGTCTTTTCCAAACGACGGCATCCCTGGTTCATGTTAGCAACTTACAAAAACCTAGGACTCCGACCATACCTGGGTTCAGGCATCAACACTAACATCAACAAATCCTTTTAGAAATACCGTAGGGGCTGTTGGCCCTTGCTTCTAGATCTGCTGCCATGGAAACGTACTGACAGCACGGAGGCATGCCGATTATGCGGCCAAGGTCCTAAAGGCATAGCACACCAAATCTGCATTGGAGGACCGTAAAACCATATTAAAACCAGGACTTAACATCAGAGGCTACAACATTGTAGGCAGGCAGTCATAGCCTGATATGACCCTTCTAAACTACATCTAAATACCTGATTGGTGAAATATCAGGCAAGACTCAACAGAAACTCAGAAGTTTGGCAGCTGAAAACACTTGATGGAATCTTCATCTCTTTGAAGACAAGATCAGTTTTGCACTGCCACTTTATTGTATCTTCTTGTACAGAGAAGCTTAGTCACTTCATGCTTTTTGAATCGATCATTCATTTTTCAAAGGTACAGGAGAAGCTGCTTTTATGGACTATTGGCCCTGATGTTACAGCAATGCCCGTCCTGAGCCTTTATGTGTTGAAACATCAGCACTGACCTCAATTTTTCAAGAGCTCATGGATAAAGGTGCTGTGAACAAACTTTTAAGAGACTATACGATATCATATTGTGGCCATTACATTTTATAGTTTTCTTTACTTGGTAGAAGATGTCTTGTTCCATGAGCATTGATTTGTATTTGTTAAAAGCTCATGGATAAAGGAACCGAAAACAAACTTTTAAGAAACTATAACAAATCATATTGTGGCAGTTTACATTTTTACAGTTTTTTTCTATTTTGCACAATCTGTTATTTCGGTATTTTAATGTTTTAATAAATGTACTAATTTCATCAATCGGTGTAACAGTTTTAATTAACTATGCACTTAAATAAATAATCTTGGAACAGTTGCAAGAGTGTTACTTCTTTCAGGTCCTGAAGAAATGTCAAGTTCCAGTTGGTTCACAGGAATTTGCTGGGCTGGCCACAACCCACAAACCCTAAGAACCTCTACACCTTCACCCTCAGGATGGAAGTTGCAGAGGGGCAAGCAAGCTTCCTTTGCAAAGTTCCTTTTAATCTTTTGGACCAGGAAGAAATTGCCTCCAACAGTTAACAGCAAATTTTGAAAGCAGAAGTTCAAAATACTGCTGTGGACAACTCTCTCTAATACTGCAATCACAAATTCTTCTCTGCAAGCAGAGAAGTCTTCATTCTTCTCCAGATCTATGACAATAGTCTCCTTTGAGTGGACCCAGAAGGGCATGTTAAAATGTTAAGGGTTTTGTCCTTACCTTCTGGAAATTGTCTGGCCAGTTATTTGAAATAGTAGTTGGCAGACAGAGGCTAATAAAAGTGTGTATAAGGTATAATCCCAGGCAACAGAGTTGTTTGTACCTTTTGCAAGGTGATCCTGCCAACCTCATGCAGGATATAGTTCATGTTCCAAAAATGTTATAAAGGTAACATACAAGAGATGTTTAAGTTCACCTTTGGTGTTTTCAACATAGTTTACCTATTCACTTTTAATTTAGTTTTGACTGTAGTTTCCTACTTAAAGCCACAGACTTAAGCTTTTGTATATTTTGCCAGAACGTGTCCATCAGCTAGGATTGCTACTAGAGGCATGTGATCGAATCCTACCTGTAACAAAATGTGAGTTAAATATATCCTTGAATTCTACTTTCCTCACTGGCGCTCACCACACCGTGTGCTCAGGGCAAATACATGAGGAAACAGGGCAAACAGGTATCTTTCTAGATATCCTGAGCAAATAAAGTAGAAAACACGGCTGTGAAATAGATACAGGGTGCAGTTGAGAAGGGCAGCTGGATACACACGGGGACAAAGTAAAATTGCACCAATGGTACACAACTGAAGAGGAACAAGGAGACCAGGGTAACGGCTATACGGGCTAGCCAATGCAGCCATGTTTTGCCCTCACAGTGTTAGGACACATGACTCTGAAGAGTGTGTTAAACCTACTTCTTTTGCTCATTTCAAGAGGAGGTATTGTTGAAGTTATTTCAGAAAGTCTATTGCCTTCTTCACTGAGAAGTTGAAGACTGAGCATAGGTGTGCACATTTGTTGAGGCCACGTGACTCTTGCAAAGAGAGAGACCTGCTTTGAAAGAAGAACTAGCCAACGACCTCAAGGCTGGCTTAGAGTAGATCACAGCTAGGAACTTACTCACAAGTGATTTTATTAGCACTTTTCTTGGTCCTCTTGGATAACACAGCTAGCTGGGACTTTCCAGCAAATGGAAGATCTACAGTCTTTTAGTAGTTTACTTGGGAAAGTCTGATCAATAATTATTGGGGACATGGCACCACATGCCAATGCCCAGATTCTACCCCAATACAGTAGTGGCTATGTGACTGAAGGCTAAACTCACCATAATCATGGTAGTCTGTGTTACATCAGTCTAGGCTGCCTGAAAGTTTATCCAGTGAGGATCAGGGAGAGCTGACAAAAAGCCAGCCAATTATATTGTATTATCCCCAAATGACGTGTGCTTAGTTTCAATGCCTTTGATTAGATGTCCTGCTCCTTGTTGTTTTCCTTCTCTGCCCGTTTCCCTCCTAAAGTTTGCCTGCATGTGAAGCCTCAGCACACACTGCTGATGGAATGTTTGATGAGGTACCTAATATTCTAAACGTAGCCTTTGTGAACTCTCAGAAAAGGCACTACTATTGCTCGAAAAGACACTACTATTGTAAACAATATATATATATCTACTGCGATCTCTTGTATTGTGACCTGTCTTCCCTTGTCTTTCTTGTTCTGTAAACAGCAGGTTAAAGCACTTCCTGATGGTCCATGTTGCAATCCCAGGCACACGATTCGATGTAGGCCTCTTGTCAGGTGAGGATTTGTAAGGGTAGTGGTATTCCTCCAGGGCTGAAGCTATCCAATCTAGCAGTTTTAGTGCTGGTAAGCTACTTTGACACAATTCCTGCTGGCAGAAATGCGCTTTCTCTTGTGCCTCTTCTGACGCAACACACATCTTCTGCCTAACACGCATGGAAACTGATGAGAACTCTGTGACTCCACATTCATCTCAATTGTTTGTTAACATTGGTGTTTTGCTTGGGGTGGACATATAGTATGCAGATTACTTGCCAGTAATTCTCAGTATGCTGATTCCTCCTCCTTCTTCCCATTACTTATTGAACCACGCAAGTCTCTTTATTAGTATACTTCCCTCCTTGATAATCCTCCCCTTATAAAATCAAGCATACAATACACCTTGTGCATACATAAACAGATTGATGAGGAAATGTCAAACAGGGAAGAGGCGGTGGCTTCGTAAATACTGCGATGAAGTTGTAAGATTCAGAATAAAGAAGAGTACCAGTAAATAATCCACACTTTACCGCCACATGTCCTTTACCATTCCATTCCTTACTAATTATGACTTTGTTATGATTTGTGACAGGAGTGTTGCTTAATAAATCCAAGGAACATTTCCGAAAACAAAACAGTTGACTCATGCAATAACTATGCAACTGCTTTATAATGCAACCATGTTTGGCCAAATGCTTGAATCAAAAAATAATTCATTCTCCTGAGCTAAATTAAATTTGTGCTGAGAAATTAATGTGGTGGTGGAAGCCCAAATGGTTGCCCTACAATGTCACTCATTGATACAAAGCCCACTCAGCAACAAACCCCCCATTTCTCTAGAATCTAGCAATTTTATATGCAGAAATGGGAGCTAAACACAATGGCTTACTGCTTCACATAGAAGTCCGGTGGTTATCCCAGAGGAAAGTGCTAAATCACAGTTTTGAATTAACAAATGAAGTACTGCCATTTCTTCTGGATTTGGACCCCTGCAAAGCAGAACAACTATGTAATCCCCACTGGTTTGTGCTTTTAACATATCTTGCTGACATCTTTCAGAAATAAAATGCCCGAATCTGTCTTTTCAAGGAGGTGAATTCACTTTATTTACCATGTATAAAATATTTGCTTGCAAGAAAAAGCTGGAGTTATGGAGAAGACTAATTGAAGCTGGCCTGTATGAGCCACTAACATGTTTGGCAGATGCTTTTGAGGAAACAGAATATGAACTTCCAAATATTGCCAAGTTAATAAAAAAAATCACCTGACATCTTTTGAGGACAATTTTCAAAAGAATTTTCCTGAGGACAACAATTACATAAATGACTGGATCTTTCAACCATTTCTGGCAGAGGTGGGTACCTATCTCCTAATTTGCATGTAAGAAGAACTAATTGATCTCCAGTGATACTGCACAATGCAAATGCAATTTAGAAAACTCTCATTAGGGGAGTTTTGGTTGAACATGTCTGCAGAACATTCAGCTTTGAGAGATATTGCTGTCAAAGCTCTCTTGCCTTTCAACACAAGACTGGAAGTGGAGCACAACCTCAGGATGGCAGTAGGAAGAATCCATCCTTAGGCTGACCTTCCCTGTGGCAAAAAACAGGTACACCAATTACATTCGTTTTGAAAGTGTTTTATCAATCTATGTTAAACTTTGGGCCAGATGTATGAACATTTTTTCCCAAAGACACAAAATGTGTAAAACTCTTTGATACATCTGGCCCTTTGTGTTTTATGTGAAAAAGAAAGCACAATTGTAAATTTTGGTGTGCGCATTTATTTGGACACTTTTCATTGAACTGTGTAATCCGCATCTGTCCCTGAACCACTAGCCCTCCAAAACCTTCAGGGCCTCATTTATGAAAACTGTTGCATCGCTGTGTGAAAACAGTGATGAGAGATTTCACTGCACCCTCCTTGTGACACAATGGATGTGCCATATTTAATGTACGGTGCTCCATGTTGCAAGGAGTTACAGATACCTCAGTATTTCTGACGTATCTGTAGGTGCAGTAATGACACATTGCTGGAGTGTGTCCAAAAGTGACGCAACTCCAGCAGTAGGTCATTACACATGGGCAAGTCCCTTGTTAAATGTGCCTGCGTCAGTCTTACGCCTGCTGTGAGGCAGGCGTAAGGTTTTGATGCAATGACGTCCTAGAAGTGGCGCAGTGAAATCTGATAGATTTCACTGGGCCACTTCTATAAGGCTGTTTGCGGGGGGAATGCCCACCCTGCATACATTATACTTGATGCAGGTATAATGTGGCGCAGGGCTTTACAAAGTAACGCATCTGCTTAGATGCGTCACTTTGTTAATAGGGCGCAACATGGCGCACTTTTTACACCGCTGGTGCATCACAAAAAGTGACGCAACTGGGGCGCAAAAGCGTTGCAAGGTCTCGTAAATAAAGCCTTCAGTTTCCTAAACACTCTCACTTTGTTTTATTGTTATTTGGCATATGTGACCATATGTAACCAAAACACAATGGACAGCTGGCGAGATAAAAGCGATTGAGCTGGCCCATAGTTAAAAGGAAAACATTGATCGTTATATGAGTTTTTTATAGACTCTCTCCTTAATGCCTGAATTGAGAGAGATGCAGGTAAAGAAAAAACTAGGGGCCTATTTACAAGCCCCTTGTGCCGCCGGTGCATCACTTTTAAATATTAAATAAAGTGACGCACCAGTGGTGCATCAGGCTTGTAAATAAGCCCCCAGGTTCATAAGTTCGATGTTTCAAATTCCACACAAATAGTTTGATAGTACTGTAGGTAGGCATTGGAAGAAGAGGCTGATGTCAAAGAAAAGAAATAAGGGAAATCAACCATTCTTTCTCTATCGGGGTTAGATGCAGGAGGGGAAACCCAAAATCTCTTTGGCCAATGGGGTAGAACCAAGACATCCTCAGCACTATCCTTCTGAATCTGTGCCAAGACCCAGGGAATCAGAGGAAAGGTGTATAGCAGAGCAGAGTTCTGAACAAAAGTACATAATAAAGCATTTATTCCCAATTTTTGTGGCTCAAGGAACTTAAAAAAAACTGGGAATGATGGATATTGTAACGATTCACAATAGGTCCACCTTTAGAACTCTGAATTAATGAAAACGTTTCATAAACATGGAGGCTGAGGGAATATTGTTATGAGGATGGGAATACCTGACCCAAATGACCTGCTGAAAAACAAAGTATCCTTCAAATGTTGTCTGCTCTGATTGACATGAGATTTATCTTTGCCCAAGAAAAGATCTGGAACAACAGAATATAGAGCCTTGGACCCTGTTTTGAATTCATGTCCAGGGTAGGCATTAGTTACCATATTGTCTGTATGAATAACTTCTGCTGCATCCCTTAGACCCTTAGTTTGTCAAGTGTTGAAGGGCTAATCTCAGCACTCATGTCTTTTCAGTTGGAGGAGTGAGTCACTTCTTCCCTGAGCCTGTGACCCTGAATTGAACTGCATCCCAATGTTGGCCCCGACCAGAGCCTAGTCATCTGTTGTCATGACCATTGGGAAGGAAAACCCAATTTCCCTCTTCAACACTGATGGAATCAGCCGATAATTCTGAATGTCCTGTGGTACTGGAATAATTGTTTTGCATTTCCCTGAGGGAGAAAACCAGTACCCTTGTGCATCCACACCCATGGAATTAAAGA
Organism: Lissotriton helveticus; assembly: GCF_964261635.1. Lineage (NCBI taxonomy): Eukaryota > Metazoa > Chordata > Amphibia > Caudata > Salamandridae > Lissotriton > Lissotriton helveticus. The sequence continues at coordinate 796,835,764 of NC_136072.1, forward strand.
CAGGGCTGAAGCCACGTCCCCCTAGATTCAAAGCCATTTTTTGATTGTAGGTTTCTTTGAAAACATCTGCAGGTGAAGCAATAGTTTAACTCTAATTGAATGTGGGAGAAACATTGTGCCTATATCCATCCTGAGCCAGGCCAGATATATTCTAAGCTCTGTGTAGATTGGAGATAATTATTGGGTTGATTAATTAGGAAACCCACATCCAGTGGGGTTTTGCCACAATTTCCATGTGCATTGTGTTCTTGACGGATTAAGAGTGGATTGGGTATGGGTAAATTCAGATGGATCTGTGTGGAGGAAGACTATCACTGAAGCTAGAACTATCTTAAAAACTATGGGTGTCATTTTGAGTTCAGAGGTAGAACCCTGACCTTCCAATGAAGAGTTTCCACAGCACACCTGAGATACTACTTATTTTTTAAGTTCAAATATTTTTTTATTAATTTTGCAGACAGAGATATACAGTGGTAAAAGAAAAATATTGTACAGATAGAAAGGGGAGGTACATTGATGGGAAGGTGAAAAGACTATGCACAAAGGGAGGCATAATTCGGTTGTGTATTTGATACATCTCATTGATTACATTTCCAGCTATATGTTACATTTCTTCATTACCTTCCTATGGATAAGACATTGGGTTATATATTTGATACATCACATTTATCTGCTATTGAATACTGTACAGAGGAATTATACATGACTGTTAACTTAGAATCATATATGAAAATTACATTTCCAGCAAAGTGTTACATTCATGGTCTTCCCATATATAAAACAGTCTGACAATAACAGGTAGAAGAATAAGACTTCGTACAAGTAGGTAACAAGAAAATTCTTTATGAGACCTGGTGTACGAATAAGATGTGCACAGGTGTGAGTAAAAGGAAGTGTATGTCTCATGTGGGTGGGGGAAAGATGGCACTGAGAGTGACTATCTTTCGGTGGACGTAGATTATATTTGCCATACAATGAGATCTCTTAGCGTTCATGGAGGTTTGTGTGGAAAAGCACTGTCATCCAGTGCCCACCATATTGAACAACAAGGGGTTCTCCACGGTGACATCTGTAATGCAATGTTATCGGCACCTCTGATAAACGTCAGCCGTTCTTGCCACATGTGGAATGAAACCGCTCTGAAATGTTTCCACTTGTGGAACATCTCCGTGCAAGGTTGGATGCTGGACAGACGTCGGCGCTGATTTTGTTAGATCTCAGCGCCGCATTCGATACTGTATCGCACAGCATCCTCCTTGGGCGGCTCGAGGAGATTGGTATCGGCGGCTCGGCGCTGCAATGGTTCCGCTCCTTCCTAGACAACCGCTCCTTCTGTGTTGCCATCCCTCCGTTCAAGTCCGGGTTCCAGCCTCTGGCCATGGGGGTTCCACAGGGATCCTCGCTGAGCCCCACGTTGTTCAACCTCTACGTGAGACCGCTGGCTGATGTCGCTAGGCAGTGGGGCCTAACCATGGTCTCATATGCCGACGACACACAGCTGGCGGTTACTCTCAGCGGGGATGCGGAACAGGATGCCCCCAGGTTTCAGTCCGGTCTGAAGGCGGTGGCCAGCTGGCTGACAGGTAACTGTCTCCAGCTTAATGCCACAAAAACAGAGGTGATGGTTGTCGGGAAGGGAGTGGAGCTCTGGGGCGATCAGTGGTGGCCTTCGGAGCTTGGCCCCACTCCGACCCCAGTGCCGGAGGTGAAGAACCTTGGGGTCTGGCTAGACGCGGGTCTGACATTTATAGGGCACACCAAAAAAATCGCAGCCTGTTGCTTCGGTCTCCTTAGAGGGTTAAGGCCGGTGCTTAAGTTCTTTGATGCCCCGACTAGACAGCTTGTGGTCCAGGCAACCGTCATCTCTCGTCTGGACTACGCCAGCTCTCTGCTGGCGGGGGCGAACCAGGCTGAGTTAACACGCCTGCAGCGGGTGCAGAACGCCGCGGCGAGAGCCATTGTTGGACTTCCTAAGTTCTCCCCGGTGTCTCATGTCATCCGCTCCCTGCACTGGCTCCCGGTTAGGAAGCGTATCCTCTTCAAGGTCCTGTGTCTGACCTTTAAAATCCTTAGAGGCATAGGTCCCGAGATCTTGGCCAACTCGATTTCCTTCTATGTCCCTACCCGCAACCTTCGATCACAAGGTCAGGCCCTTGCTGTTGTCCCCAGATTTAGGCTTAGCCGGATGGGAGGCCGTTCCTTCAGGGTGAGAGCTGCGTCACTTTGGAACACCCTCCCGGTTGAAATTCGGCTGATAGAGGACTTGCTGTCGTTTCGTAGAGCCATAAAAACTTTCCTATTTTAGCCCTTCTGTTTTAGCACTTTTTTGTAGCATTCTGCCTTGTTGTGTTATGACTGCTCCGTGTCTCTGCGCCGGGATGCTCCTTCGCTGGAGTCGCTGTGCGCATAACAAATTGTTATAACATAACATAACATAACATAACATAGTACAAATTTACATGCTAGAGTAAGCATTAGATCTAGTAAAAGGCGGACATTATTATTCTTGATTTGGGGGTCCAAAGGCCCTAAGATGATATAGGAGAACTCTTTTGTTGGTAGAATGTCAAGGGTATGCCTAATACATTCTAAGATTTTATTCCAATATTCTTGGAGAAGGGACATTCAAATAACGTGTGCTAGGGAACCCTCCTGTTTGTAGCAGCACCAGCAATTTGGGTCTTGTTTGAGACCAACTTTAAAGAGTCTTGCGGGAGTCCAGTATGTCCTATTTATAAGCATATAGTTTGTTTGTGATAGAATAGGTGAGATTTTGTGAGTAAAGGGAGATTTTTTGATATTTCACTTTTGCTTGATTCAGCTTCCCATTTACGCTGATTGCAAGAGAGAGCTTTATTTTGGTTCGGAGGTAGAATTTTGTATATACTTGATACCAAGTGGCCTACTTTAAGTAGGCGGTTCATAAGGGTAATGATGGGAGGAGTGTCAGTCAAGAGATTGTTTTTGGCGAGTTTTACTTTAAGCTGCAAGAATTTATTAAAATCAATATTCGTTAGATTAAATCTTTTTTGTAGCGAAGAGTTACCTTCGAAGATATCTTGAACTAGATTGATGCCTTTGTGTGACGTGTCAGCCCAGAAAACTGGGGAGCCATCAATTTTGAGCTTTGGGTTATGCCACAGAGATGATAAGTGCGACTGATGTAGTTTAGTCTCCTTTTGTGAGTCAAGGGTCATTAGATCTCTTTTGGTGTTCTGTATGATTTTCTAGAATGTGGTATATGGAGTGTATCCATCGTGGCTAGTTCAGCAAGAGGGGTGTTCTGTATGTGTGATTGTTCAAGCGCCACCCAAGGAGGTGCATAAATTGGGTTTTCAATAAACCAATTGGTGCCCTGCTTACATAAGAAGGCTGTTTGATAATTCCTGAAAATAGGAAGAGAGAGGCCCCCTTTTCCCTTGGCCAACTTTAGTTTTTTCACGGAGAGTCTAGTTTTTTTTTGCCCTGCCAAAGGAATTTACTAAAAGTCTTGTCAATATCACCTTAAACATCTCTCTTGAGGATGAAACAGAAGACAGGTTCTGACCTGCAATGCCTTCCTGTACAGCTGTTCTCCGTGCCAGGAAGTCTGACTGTTTGCGAATTTGGAGGAATTTAGCAGACGTCTATGGAAGCCTTTTAAGACAACCTTCAGCATCAACTTGACTGCAATTAATTTCATCCGTTGGTCCTGATATAGGGATGATCGTCCCCCTGCTGACTCCTCTGTCCCAGCATAGACTGGAACAATATTTCTGAGTTACTTTATTTCCTGGACCTTCATGAAAAGAATCATTGGAGTTGCAGATTTGGAAATGGACCTGTTGAAAGAAACATCTCAAATAATATTCTGCACCTGTCTTGTAGAAAAAAAGTTGACTGTGCTTCTGACTTTTAAAGATTTTGTGGACAACTGGATCCTATTCTTCACCAAAGAGCCTGGGGCTAGATGTAGGTAAGTAATATTTACCGACTCTTAAATACCGAATTTTACCGATTCGGTATTTAAGAGTCGGTAAATATGAAGGGGGGACATGTAGGGAAATCCAGATGTTTTTTTACCGAATCGGTAAAAATCGGTATTTACCCAGCCCATAGGAATGAATGGGCATTACCGATTCGGTAGTTACCGAATCGGTAAATACCGAATTACACAAGGGTGCAGGGGGTGTCACTTTGACACCCTCTAGCACCCCCAAAACATGTTTGGGTGCCATGTGGCAGGCATACCTGCCCTAAGGGCAGGTCTGCCTGTCATATGGCACAGGTGTGCATGCACACATGTGCATGCACACCGGAATCGGTATTCTACCATCAAATAGAATTTGATGGTAAAATATCGATTCTGTAATGCTTGTGGGACTCAGAAGAGTCCCACCTACATATCAAATTTTAAGAATCGGTAAAAATACCAATTCGGTATTTTACAGAATCGGTAAATTTACCGATCGGTAAATTTACCGATATGTAAAATGAATGTCCCTACATCTCAAATTCCATTCACCGGTCGGTAACGGCCGAATTCGGCCGTTACCGACCGGTAAATGCCTACCTACATCTGGCCCTAGGTCCTTGAAAAATGCAATGAAGTAGACAACTTTTCTGTGCTGTCTCCACCTACAAACCCCTGAGACACAAATGGTAACACTACTTGAAGCCATAGCTGAGGCTCTCAATTTTCAAACACAATATCTAATAAATATTTTGCATGTGAACCAATGACTGAGACCAATCCTCCCCGTCCTGAATATTTGAAGCTAACGATTGAAGTATTCAACTAGAGATTAAGCAGCATACACAGAATAGATTTCCGATCTCATTAAATGACTTAGAGGATCATAGGCTTTCTTGAAGGGACCCTCTGCTTCTGTGTCTATAGGGCCCGAGATTGCAATGTCATCTGTTATCACTGTAATTTGACCTATTAGGTTTGCTAGAAGAGAATCAATGGCTACAGGTTTAGGCTTTTCTCGATTGTCCTTTGTCAAAGAGCAAAGGCTCCCATGAAACAAGAAACCATAAAACTAACAGAGTCCTTCCATTCCAAATGAAATGGCCCCTAAGTTGCTGAGATAACATGAGTCTAGATGGTCTGTGGAAACAGAACCACACTCCACTGGTGCTCGTTTGCTCCTCATCTGGAGGCAATTTCATAATAGAAAACAAATCAGAGCTTATTGGCGAAAGCTCCTCTTTTTGAAAATATTTTCCCTAGGAAAAAAACAATCAACACAGGAGCCTAGATCTTCTTCAGGACTTGAAGAATGCCAATAGGAAGATGCTGACTAAGGTGAAGACAAGGCCAAGAAGAAGCCATCAGAATCATTGGGCATACCCCAAAAAAGAGCAACAAAACTGGCAAAACATGTTTCTTAAACTTTAGGCAGTTCACCGCTCTCATCTACAGACCAATGGCATATCATGGTCCAAAGCATAACAATGAGAAGAAATTGAGGTTGAGCGTTTTTCATTGCATGGACATTAAGCATGTATGACATGTTGTATCAATACGAGGCTGTATCACTAGAATTACTATGAATGCCTAATAAAATAAAAAAAACGTGTTGGCTGTTTGGTAGTTTAAATAAATACCTATGTCTGAAAAATAAAATCGATATTTGTAAATAAATTATGTTTGAATTAACAGGCCCCATTTTAGGAATAAAATGATGCATGGACTGTGATATCTTTGGATTGTACATTGGAATCTTGAGACACTCCTTCAATATGAGTATTGAGTGTCTAGGAGGGAACTAAACCAAGAACAAAGCTTGGCTAGGGAGTGCTGAGAGCTGAAGGGGTACCTTCAACTTATTTTTAGTAAGGATTAGGATGAGGACGTACATTAAAGGGGTCACAAGACTTTTCCAACGGCTATTAACCCGTTGGCTGCTGCTGTTGGCCAACGGACGTCGCAAGCACTACCTCGGTAGTGCTGCGCACGTCCGTTGGCCGACGCGGCCCCGCCCGTTTCTTAGAACGTTCCGCACTGGCGCGGAACGTTCATCGCAGGCAACGGGTTAAAAAGAAAAAACTTATTGGTTATAACTCATGTGAGGAGATTCCCAAACAGCTGCTTATACCTGAATGTGGAAGGATAAACACATACATTAAAAAAATTACTGAAAAAAGCTACTTCAATGCGGAAACTTACCACGTTGATTTTCAGCTATTAGATTTGTCTCAAAATCCATGAAAAACCAATCACCAGGGTTCTTTTCTGTTCAGCATTTCTTTAGATGTAACATTCCCCAGGTGGGGGCAATGCCAACTATATTTCTAGGTGTTCCAGGAAGTGCCACATGAAAGCGATCAAAGGTTGCCACATCTTTTTGTGGCAGTCAAATCAAGTGGTGCAGACATTGGATTGGTGAAATTTAAGGGATGATTTCTAATGCACTTTATTGTCAAAGGAGTTATGGATATTGGTGCTCTTGTCCAGTGGTGCAAAAGTCGATGGGCCATACTTACCCAAGCCAAGAGCTGCAGCAACCATAACAGACTGTGGCTCAGGTTCATTAGTCAGATAGATGAGTTAAATGAAATGAAATGAAAATAAAATGTATAAAGCGCTGCAGCTGCCCTCAGGCGTCCAGGCGCTGTGACTAAACAAGAGTGCCCTCAGATGAACAAACAGAGATTCTGGTTACTGAAACAAAAAAGTTTTAAGCTGCTTCCGGAAACTGGTTAGGTTGGGATTGCTTCTCATGTGCAGAGGGAGCGTGTTCCATAGTCTTGATACATTATGAGAGAAGGAACGTCCTCCTGCTCTGGCTTTAAAGATTCTGGGAGTCTTGGCCAGAGATGCAGACGAGGAACGAAGCGCCTTGTTGGGCAGATAAGGGGAAATCAAAGAACAGTTGATTTCTGGGCCCATTTTCCAGAAAGCCTGATGAGCGATGCACAGAGATTTAAACTTTACTCTGTCCCTGACAGGCAGCCAGTGCAACGTTCCTAACCCAGCTTTTATTGAAGTTCTTCGTGGGACTCCAAGTAGCGCACGAGCAGCACAGTTTTGGGTGTGCTGAAGTTTTTGTAGGGTGTAGTCCGGTGCTCCAAGATAGAGGGCGTTGTTAAAATCCAAGCGGGATTGAACGAGGCCCTGTATAATTATCTGCTTGGCCTCAAATGGAAGAAGGGGAAGGATTTTTTTAATCACCCTAAGGAGGCCGAAGCAGGTGGCCGCCACCTTGGTGGCCTGTGTATTGAAGCTCAGCGACTTATCTAGCAATACCCCCAGGCTTTTGATGTTATCTCTGGGGGCAGGAGCCGCCCCCATGCTCGCGGGCCATAGCAGCTCCAAGGTGGAAGGGGCCGCCGGGCCCAAAAGCATGAGCTCGGTCTTATCGTCGTTGAGCTTCAGACATGAGCTCATCATCCAGCTCCTCACCTCCTCCAAACACACTGCTAAGTTGGGCGGTGATTGGAGGCCACTCTTCTGCACAAGGGAGACCACCAGCTGGGTGTCGTCCGCATAGGTAATGATGTTAATACCATGCGGACGAACAATCCCAGCCAGTGGCCTCATGTAAATGGGAGCCAATCTATTCTCTTAATCAATAAAATTGAATGAACCTTGCTCACCTTCAGCACCTCTGATTGGAAAGCTATTCCAGACCTCAAAAAGGATGTGGAGGGGTGTAGAGGAACCCGAGTTCCCCATTGCAGCTGGATTGGGAATGCAGTTCTTCACCCCCATCCAAATTATCATATCCTCCAGATTTACATGAAATGTATTATCTGGGTCCATCAGACGGGTCATTGTAGAAGCTGACCTCAAAGGCATGCGAAGAGAATGCCTGCAGTTGGTACAGTGTGTGAATACACTATACAACTGCACATGAATGTCTCCACCTTTCTAAGATGGCTATCTTATACAAGGAGCTATGCATTGGTTACCACTGTCAGTTTCAGCTGGGGAAAGGAGAGGTGTGAGTGGATACGGGTCTGCCGCTGACCCAATTGTGGTCCATCAGTGCTAAATTTGAGCCGTGGTTTCTGGTGCTCGGCACCGGCACTTAGTTGTCAACAATGATGCTTGTGACAGCCTGCCACAAGGTGGCGCTGTCTTGCTAATTTAGGGATGACCACCGCAACAGTTAATTATTAATTCAAATTATAATAAAAAATATCTATTACCTATCGCCCAAGCCATTTTTAAAACTAGGGGGACCTGAAATAGTCCCTGGAGGAGTGTGATGGCTAGCACTTGTGTTGTTACTATCATTTGAATTATGGCAAGGGCAATGCATGGTGCAAGCTGCAGTGCCCTCCTGGCGAGAGCCCTGGCACTTATTTTTTCACAAATGTAACACTGTAGGTCCAGCAACCACCACTGCAACTCTTTTGCAGTCTCTTCTGAAAGCATGGTCAGAGTGGTCCAGTTGATATTGGGCCCCCTGGGACTCATATTTCCCATCCACATCCTGGTAGGCAGGCAGGCCAGCCAGGATGACATCCTTTGAAAAATGAGTAGGACCTATTGGCTTGTTGCTGATCATGAGTCTATCAGCACTCACAGTGCACATATTATGTAATTGGTTCCCTCTTGTGTACCTGATGGCAATAAAAACCTTACGTTAACAGGGCCCCTCACTGTATTGATTTCACAAATCCACTGAATGCACTATCATGCCAGACACTGCAGCGTCATAAGGCCAGCAACTGTGATGACATAGTTCTAGCATCTATGATGTCAGTGATAGGGATCAATGTGTTATAATGGTAGCAATTGTGATGTCATAAGGCAAGTTTTTGTGATATCACAAAACCGGTGTTAATGTTCCCCAACCTTGCCGGGAATCAATAGCATGGGCTGACACCTTAAGATAACTGTTTTTTTAAATTGTTTTTATTGAGAACAATTAGCAGGGCATGTACAAGGCATACATTACATATACTGTTTACGATAGTCATTGTGTACAACAGTGTCGATATAAAATTTTGGACTACAAAAACAAAGATGCAGATGCAAAGGTCAGACTTGGTAGAACATTGACCCAAACTTGGACCTCCCCGAACATCCTCCCCCATAGTCAGAATCTTCCTCCCCATCAGACAATGGTGGATCGCACAGAAAACCCCTATATTTATTCCAGGATCCCCAGATCTTGCCCCACTTCCGGGGACAGCCCCGGTTCAGGTACACCACTCGTTCCGCCACCATTGCAGCATCAAGGTCCCTGCACCAATCACTAATCACAGGTACCTCCCTCGACCCCCAATACTTGGCTATGTTCCATTTGGCGTACATTATCCCCAGTGTCACCCAGTCCTGAGCCTGATGGGTGAGGTCGTTGGGTTCCCAAATATTCAGCAGGCAGCATCTTGGTTCGGGCATCACCGAATCCCTCACTACCTGCGACATAGTTCTCATAACCCTGGTCCAGTACGCCTTAAGATGAATAAGACGGATTTGGACCAGTTGATGGTATAACCGGATGCCCGCCCAAAGATTTCAAAAATGTCTAGCAGTTCAATGATGGACCGCCTAGGGGAGCGCAAATATAGCAGCACATCGTACGCATACAAAGAGATGCGGTCCTCCAAGGACGCCGTCCAGCTCAATCCCTTAATCACGGGATTCCATTGGATCCAGGCCACCAGTGGTTCCAATGCCAACGCAAAGAGCAAAGGGGATAGCAGACAGCCCTGGCGCGTCCCTCGACTCAGCGGGAAGTCCCTGGAAATGTGGCCATTGGCCACCACGTGTGCCAGAGGGTGCTTGTACAACAATTTTACCCAGGTGCAAAATTTGGGACCAAAACCAAGATGTCGGAGGACCGTAAATAAGTATGGCCATACCACCATATCAAACGCCATGCGGGCATCTAGAGCTAAGAGTACTGCAGGTTCTTGAATAGATTGCATGCGGGCTATCACCGCAAACACTGTTCGCAGATTGAGTGCGGTGTTTCTATTGGGCATGAATCCGGATTGGTCCGGATGGATCAGATCAGTAAGGTGGGGGGTCAACCAGGTAGCAATCAATTTATCTAGGATTTTAGCCTCGACGTTGAGCAGGGATATGGGGCGGTACGAGGAGCAGTCATCTAAAGGTTTGCCCGGTTTAGGCAATACGACTATGGTGGCCATACGTTGGTCTCGTGGCAATTCCCCGGCTTCCAGGCTACTGGAGTACATTGCCAGAAGATGAGGGGCCAATGAATCAGAAGCACGTTTGTAGAGTTCAATGGGTATCCCATTCGGCCCTACTGCTTTACCTGATTGCAGGGATTGGATGGCTGAGAGAATCTCGTCTATCGTGAAGTCCGCTGCCAGAGACTCAGCCGCCTCCTCGGACAGAGCAGGCATTCGAATGTCTTTAAAATATGTCTGCGCCTCCTCCGTCTTCATACTTGATTTGGTGGCGTAAACCTGCGCAAAATGGTCGGCTAAGGCATTTACAATTTCGGCAGGAGCAGTAACAACTGCTCCAGTCGGGGTACGAATCTGAGCTATTGTTCTTTGTGCTTTGTCCCTCCTATCCAACCACGCCAAAAGCTTGCCCGCCTTGTCTCCAACCTCATAAACCCTATGCCTTGTGGTCTGAAGGTGAAGCCTAACCTGTTCACTCTGGTACTCCCTAAGTGTGCTCTGTTTAAGACGCAAAGCATTTGCCGTTTCTGAAGATGGATTTCGCTCATGCAGTGTCTGAAGCTCCGCCAATTCAGTCTCAAGCGCCTCTAGCTCGCTTCGTACTACACGCCTATGGCCAGTTATAGAGGCAATTGCCTGCCCCCTTACTACAGTCTTATATGCCTCCCATAGAACCCCAGGGGACTTACGGAGTGCACGTTTTCTTGGAAATAGAGTGTGGTAGCCTTAATGATTTCTTTGCAGATCTTAGGAACCTTCAAATAACCGGGTGCGATGGGGAAAATTCTCTTCCTCACTTTCATGTGCATTGTGCAGGTCAGAGTAACTGGTGAGTCGTCCGATATGCCCCGAGGACGTATTTCAACCTCTGTCAGGTGTGATAGTCCGTCCGCAGAGAGGAGAAAATAGTCTATACGGGAGAGGTTATTATGTACACCCACTGAAACATGTAGTGTTGCTCCGTGGGGTGTCTATGTCTCCAGGCGTCAGTGAGACCCAGCGCATCAATAAATCCAGTCAAGCGTGAGCTACCTGCCCCCAGTTGTCTAATTGGGTAGCGGTCCCTGGTGCCTTCCACAACTGCGTTGAAGTCGCCCCCCACAATCAATTCCCCCTCTGGGAGGCCCAATAAGAACGTACTGAGTGCCAGAAGGGCCACCGAATGCAGGGAAGGAGGAATATACACAGACACAATATTGAACTTTTTCCCCTTCCATTGACAAGAGACAGCTGAAAACCTTCCTTGGGCATCTTTCCATGCGTTGTGAACAATCAAGGGGGACTGCTTACGAATCAGAATGCCCACCCCTCTAGAGCCATATGTGAATTCAGAATTAACAGCCATTTTGTACCCCCACCGATCCATGGCCTTGCATGCTGAGCCCACCAGGTGTGTCTCTTGCAACAACGCTACAGCAGGCGCAGTACGCTTCAGATATTGCATCACTAGTCCTCATTTGATTTTGTCCCCCAGGCCATGCACATTCCAAGTGAGCAGTGTTAAGGGGGCCACCGGGGCCACCAAGGGGATATCAATACCAGTGCCAGAGCCCGTGGTCATTACATTCGTCATCGCAAACAGAATAGTGGATCACATTTCCTACAATGCAGTACATCCATACAATGCCATCACAAGTATTGTCTAGCAGCTGTTGCCCTGAACAAAGAACCTTCAAACTTTGAAAAAACCCTGACAACTTGACACGCCCCAACCACCCCCCACCCTGCTCCCCTGCTTGACGGTAAGAAAACAACCCGCCACCCCATCCAGCTCCCACCCAACCCATTACTACAGCGTTGTCCAACACCCAAGGTCCCAAGCGGACTTCGTCTAAAGAAAAAGTGAAAAGAACTGTCATACATGTGGTCACATGCGGCATCCCGTAAAATACCAGCAAGATTCCCCCATGGTCAAATCATAGTTTCATTTGTGCTCTTTAAAGTTAAATAATTATCCTTTCATTCGTGCGGGTCTTGGAATAAGAGAGTAGGCGGGAGGAGCCCATTTACGTGAGGACACAACGCTATCAGATATTGCAATAAACCAGAGAGTGAAATATATAGAAGAGAGTCTGGCCGGACGGCAGGAATAAGAGAGGAGTGCCCAAGATCGGCCCTACTATAAAGTTAACTAAGGATAAATAGAAACAGAATCCTAAAAATCAAAGGCATCTCAATCTGTGCCTCCCCTGTACCAAGAAAAGAACAGGCCCCCAAAAATCCTTAGATGTAACAAGATAATACTGAATAACTACAAGAAGAATCTGGCAGATCATAAAACGAAAAGAAGTGGTACCACAAAGTATTACTGTGAAAGACTAGTGGTGTCATGGTTGTAACCCTAAATTAGGACTGCTATCAATGATATTCGAAAAAACGTTTACAAGGATCTTCTGTTGCCTTGTCAAAGATACCCTGCACACACGCGAGGAGGAAAGAGTAAAACCATTTCTAAGCTGGTCCTGAGGAAGGTGGTTTGAAGCCGCCGAAACGCGCGTAGACCTGGCGTAAAATAACATATACGATCTGTGTTACCTCCAACTTAGAGATTGTTTGTTTTAGAATGTGTAAGATTGTGGTATGGTATGAGTGATATGTATGTGAACTAGTGTGTGTAATAGGGGAATGGTTGTGGAACAAACCAAATACTTTGGAGAAACTGTATAACACTGTGTCATTCACCTATCACTTTTATAATTGTTTGGATTAACAACAATGTTAATGAATTTATACTGATTATGAAAAAGACTTAAAATGAGAAAAAATTGTTTTAAATAATTTTGATAAAATTTATGAAAGTAAAAAAAGAAATAAAAAATAATCAATGAAAGAAAAGACATTGTCATTCCTGTACTGAATGAAAGGATAATCATTTAACTTTAAAGAGCAATGCCACAAATGAAACTATGATTTGACCATGGGGGAATCTTGCTGGTATTTTATGTGAAGTGTAGTCCTCTCTTTTCCCTGGTCGTAGAAGCAATTATAGAGGGGGTCCCAAATTCTAGGTTAACACATGCGGCATCCCGGCCATACTACTGCACAAAGTGAAGCCGCCGAAGAAAAGCACCTGTGAGCGGCCCAACTGTGCAATTGTAGCCTTGTCCCGTCGTTACCCACCATCCAAACAGTCCGGACTGGCTCTGTTGAAGCTGGGTAAGGTTCAGGTCGGGCCCATCAGGACCAATCAGCCAGTCAGCGACAGCACTGCGAGCCAAGGGACATGACCCTATTCTTGTTCCACGTCGTCTTGCTGATCCTTCCGACGCGATTCAGGGTGACCATTACGACCACGCCTAGGCACCTTTTGCCATCCCTCCAGCCAGTCCTGTGCCTCCTCTGGTTTGAGGAAGAACCATACCTTGCCACCGTCCTCGACTCTCAATTTGGCCGGGAATAGCATTGAATACTTTATCTCCCGTTCCCTCAAGATCTTCTTCACGTCTGTGAACCCTCGTAGCTGTTTCGAGACCGCTGCAGTGTAACCCGGGAATATATTGATGGTGGCATTTTCAATGCAGATTGATGGCGCCTTCCGAGCCGCTTGTAAAATGGCGTCCCGGAGTTAAAGATGCGTGCCAAGACTGGGCGCGGTGGGGCCCCGGGTTTCGGTCTTCCACCCGGGACCATACGTGCTCTCTCCACGGAAAAGAAGTTGGACAGCCCCCGTGGCTGGAGATGGGTCGTCACTAGGTCCTCCACAAAGAGGTCCAGGACCAGCTCCCCCATACCCTCTGGCACGCCAATTAAGCAAATGTTATTCCTTCTAGAGTGCCCTTCCTGATCCTCCAGGCGTGCCTTTAAGAACTTATTATCCTCTTCCAGTTGACGCACCTGTGACTTGAGGATAGAAGTGTCAGAGGCAAGGGCTTCCGTGGTGGTTTCCATGTCCGATATTTTGGCAGGCATTTTATTGAAATCTGCTCGGATTAGGGCCATGTCCACCACTAGGGTCTCCATTCGGGAATCAACCTTGTTCAAAGTAGCCATAATATCCTGCAGAGTGACCTCCTGCGGAGTCCCCCCGACCTCCCAGCCGACAAAGGGCCCTCCTTGTCTTGAGCCTCATCTTGGGATTTGGTCTGGTTTGCCCGTTTCGTGTTCCTACCGGACATGGTAATAGCCGATGAGCAAGCCTCTCGTGAAGCAGGGTGGGTTTACTAAGTGCCTGCCAGGCACAACCCCGTAGTTTCCACGTCTTAAAAGCTGAGCCAATCGCGCTGTCTGAGAGGGAAAGGGTCCCTCCACACTGCCCCCGGCCGCCTCTCGCGACTGTTCCAAGCCCCCTACAAAGTCTGGAGATCAGACCCACAGGTGGTCATCCACCGCTCCTGAAACGCTGCCGGGGAGGTGAGGGGGGAGGAAATCACACTGCTGTAACCCAGACCTCCTCTCCAGAGTGTCCGTTAATGTTGCGCCAAAGCCTCCGCCAAATACCCTGCGCTCTCACCACTGTCCCGGCTCCTGTAATGGCGGCCGGGGGGATTCCCAGTTTTTCAACCCCCGACAAGAGATGACCCGGAGAGCTCCCCAGGCTTGGCGCAGACCCCCCCTGGATTTGCCGCTGGTTACTCATGATCACCGGTTACTTCCACCTCGGGGGGAGGGGGGTCCAGGCGCGAAATAGACTCGCGGACCACCGGCTCTTCCGCCCACCACCAGCCCGCTGTTCAGACCACCGATGCCGGGCTCACTCCTCACTGTGGGTCCCTGCTTGCATGCGTCTGCAGACCGCGGATCTTCGGCCACTGTCACAGTCTCGTGAATGGCGGCGAATCCTCCATTCCAGCCACTGACGAAGTCGCTCAGCTTCCACCAGCGTCCCGGGTGCCCAGAGTGGGGAAAATTGCAGGATTAATGGACGGATAGATTGGGCTAAGGTTAGAGAGCACGGAGCCTCTCTAGACTGCGGCCATGTTCGTCGGCTGCAAGCCACGCCAGCTGTTTTTTATCTTTGCTTAATTAGGGGAGTGGAAGAGTTTTGAAACACCATACTGGGGTAGGCTACCACTGACATACACCCCACACCATGTTTTACCCCAATTCTGGAACATTCATAAACTGGTGAGGATTTGAGGAGGAGAGAATATTAATATTTTGACAAATGAGAAATATGAGTTTGAAATCCAGCAAGTGCAGTGTAGTAGCTACAGTGATAACCACATAATGCGTATGTATTTTAATGTTTGTAATTTTAAAATGTACTTTTTCTGAACTTTGCACTTTTATGGTCATTTGACTGAAAATAAAGTATTTCCACCTTAATGTCAACAATTGTAGCAAAATACTCAGTAATAGTAGCCTAACACTGAATCAAAATCGGACTCTAAAGTATTCAAAAAGTCTACTGAGCCTGCTCAAAGGAGAACAGTCAATCCCAAACTGCCAGGCCAGGTCATCCCTGAATCAGAACACAAGCAACACAGGACTGGGTTCACTCTGATTAGGGCTCATCAGCCAGGTATTTCATTGTTCCAGTGACACTGTGTGAATAGCACTCTCATCTGGCATACCTGTCCAACCTGACAGACTACAGTATATCAAAAATGATGGATGGAATGCTTGATTTTAATTTTAGTCACTGGTAATTACTCGGGCGCAACCCAATCCATTGTTATTTTGCACAACATGACCTCTCAGTTTGGGCCTAGCCATCTGCAAGTCAGTCTTCACCCTGTTGCAACGCGAACAGTCCCGCATGAACTATGAGGTCTGGTTCTCCCTGAACTGGAACACAAGCAACCTAGGACCGGTTTTGGCCTAATGTGAGCTCATAAGCCAGGTATAGTCTGGTTCAAGTGACTTTGGGGCCGATTACGATGGTGATCACCGCCGGCCTCGCGGGGGCGATATGCCCGGCATGCTGACTGCAAAGACCACCCGCCATATTATGATGGCTGGGGGGTCCGCGGCGGACGGAAAGACCTTCAGCCGCTTTTCCGCCAGTCGACTCATCGACCGGCAGAAAACGGGTTTAATATGGTGGCGGTGTCTGGAAGACACCGCCATCCATATTACAATGCAGGCTGTGATCAGCCTTTCCATGGCTGCATTGCCGCCATGGAAAGGCTGGCGGTTCCTGCTGTTGGGGGCCTGCTGCGGGCCCCCAGGGTGCTGGGGGGTGCACATGGGGGGTACCTATGGTACTCTCCTGCGTTTGTATGTGCAATGTGGCAGGTGCGTGTCACATTGTGCATGTAAAAGCATGACATGTATTTTGTACATTGCGTTGGGTGCTGCTTGCAGCACAGCCCGCCGCAATGTAAAATATACAGGATACACCCGCCACATTGGTGGGCGCATCATAATTCATATGGCGGGACCGGCGCAACTATGGCGGGTGATCCCTAAGTCCGCCTGCCATCGTAATCAGCCCCATAGTGTGCCCTCGACCCAAGACTGTAACAATGGGCTTGGATGGTGCCAGAGCGACTGAGATTAATTAAAGCATTAGATCCATCACTTTTTTCCTACAGTTTGCCGAATCAAAATGGTAGATTGGTGGCTAGTGACCTTTTCAAGTCATCGGCTCTAACTGTCAACCACATATAAGAGTTGATATTTTGGCCATGTACAGATGGGGCACGGTGAGGACATCGACAGCATCAACAGGTCAATGGGTTGTATTGCCCGCTTAAGAACAATGTATACTGCTAACTTTAAGGTGTTCGATGTAAGAATTATTAAAGGCAAACAAGTTTGTTTTAAAAAAAAAAAATGAGTTGATATTTTGGAATGATTTCCCTCCAGGAACACATTTAAAAAATGGGACAAAGAGGTCATTTTCCAGCATCTTTTCCTTGTGAATTTGCTAAAAATCCATTGGTTGTGAAAGCCTTACTCTGCTGAGTAAGCCTTACCCTCTTCATGCATATTGACAGATCACCCATCCAAAAAATATGTTTGCGAACATGGGGCCTCATGTACGAAGAGTGCATTAAGTAAAAGGGGTTGCTATAATGCTCCAATGTATTACCTATGTATTATTAGGACAGTTTACAAAGTACAGAGTCGTATTGGGCTGTCATCTGACCTATTGTCATCTGACCTATTTCACAAATATTAATGAGGTAGGTTGCAAAATGTGACCCAGTATAATTGGCTACAATCACAGGCATGGGGCCCTACTGGGGTCAGCAGACCACCATGGCTGTGATTGCTTTTTTATAAAGCGATCTTTTTTTTTTTATGTAGTTCGGATTCTTAAAAAGAAAGCAAGATGCTAAAATGTTTACAATATCTCTTCAAGATTAGGTGGTGGTCCCTTGGGGACCACTTCCCATTTTACAGTGGGTTACTGTTAGAAATTGGGTCTCAAGTTTGCAGAGGTTTGCACCCTGTCCAAGTAGGGACCATAGTCCTAGTCAGGGTAAGTCAGATACAGACCCTAAATTAACCTGTGCTCACCCTCTGGTAGCTTGGCACAGAGCAATGTGTAAAGTATTTGTACAACACTTATTACAGTAAATCTATGAACAAAAGTAATCTGCAAATTATTAGAAATATAGAGCTTAATTTATTGAACAAAACAAGCCAAAACAATAATAGTCCTATAAGTAGAACCAGAGTTGTGAATTTTTAAAGAATATCTTGAAATATAATGCCTAAAAGCATAAAGCGCCAATCAGGAATATCAGATTGCACTGGACCTGGTCAAATCTGAAAAGTCAAGCTGACCAGGATGGAGCATGGGTCGGACAGAAGATCCATGCAGGGCCGCTTCAAACACTACCTTCACGGAGGAAGCGTCGATATTGAGGAGCAACTGCGAGCAGCCGCCCATGGTGATGCGTCATCATCAATCCGTCGGATTGTAGGAGATGCGTCAGTTCTGAGTCACGCAGTTAGGCAATGCGTCGTTGTCTAACCTTTGATGAAGAATGCAATGCGTTGTCATCAAGCCGCTCAGCTGTGATGTCCTTGAAGCAGTGGCACGTCGACTTCTAAGGGAATGCTTTAGTTTCGACCTGCGCAAAGTTGAGGATGCGTGGAATTTGGTGCTTCAGCACAGGATAACCCACTTCTAAGGGCCCAGGACTAGATTGGCAACACTTGACAGGATAGGACTCACAGATGCCAGATTCCAGGTGCTGGTTGGAGAGTTGCAGGCAGTCTTTGATGTCCTTGAGACTACAGAACAGGAGGCAAGAAGACAGGCCTTTGGAGTCACTCTGGGTTCAAGTGTTGTAGGTCCAGTCCTTATCACCCAGGAATAGAGGTCAGCAGGCAGTAGATAGATTAGCATGGCAGAAAAGCAGTAGTTCTTCCAGACCAGCAGGCGAGTGGCAGTCCTTCAGCAGCAAACCAGTCCTTCTTCCTGGCAGAGTATCCACAGGTCCAGAAGTGTACTGATGTGGTAGAGTCAGAAGTCCAATTCTTATACCTAGTGGTGCCTTTGAAGTGGGGGCGACTTCAAAGAGGGGCTCTGAAGTGCACAGAGGCATTCCCTTTCCTGCCCTGGCTCCAGATACACTACAGGTGGGTATGAAGCTCTTTGTGTGGAGTCAAGCAAGGCACATTCAGGTGCAAGTGTCGGCTCCTCCCTTCAATTTTGCCCAGGATGATCCATCGGAATGTTAATGGCCCATTAGAGTGTGAATGGCCCATCAGGCACACCTGAGCCCCCTTTGTGTGCGACTTTCTAGAGGGAATGCACAAAGCCCTGCTGTCACCCACCCCAGACGAGTATTGGAGACAGGCAGCAGGCACACAGGGCTTAAGAGCAGAAAAATGCCAACTTTCTAAAAGTGCCATTTTTAAATTTATAATCATAAATCTGACTTTACTATTTAACAGTATTTATTATTAGAAGTCCATAGGTACCAAACATACCAGTCCTACTCCTTCTCAATCGGAATTACACTTAATAAATGTATTGAGGAATCCCCAATGTTAACCTCTGAGAGGGGTAGACCTCAAGTAGTCAAAAACTAGTTTGGAAATGTTTCACTACCAGGAATTGTAAATCAAATAAGTATATGTCCTGCTCTTTACTTACACAGCACCCTGCCCTAAGGGCTGCCTAGGGCATACCTTCGGGGTGATGCATGTGTAATAAAAGGTGAGTTTAAGGCTTGGCACAGGGTTTT
The DNA here is from genome assembly GCF_964261635.1 of Lissotriton helveticus. Lineage (NCBI taxonomy): Eukaryota > Metazoa > Chordata > Amphibia > Caudata > Salamandridae > Lissotriton > Lissotriton helveticus. Next base: position 796,854,951 of record NC_136072.1, read on the forward strand.
AAGTGTCAAGTCATTGTGGCAGCCTACCTGCACACACAGGCTATGCAGTGACAGGCCAGAGACATGTTTAAAGGGCTACTTCAGTGGTTGGCACAATCAGTACCCCAGGTCCACTAGTACCATGTAATCTACAGGCCCTGGCCACATATAGTGCGCTTTACTAGGAACTTATAAATAAATTAAATATAACAATTGTGAATACACCAATGTTACCATGTTTAGGGGAGTGAGCACATGCACTTTCAAACTGGTTATCAGTGGTAAAGTGTCCAGAGTTCTAAAGCCAACAAAAAATTCAGCAAAAAAGGGGGGAAAAGGCAAAACGTTTGTGGAGGGGGATGCTACAGAAAGGGCCATTTCCAACAGTTACCATCTTCTTTGAGTTGGTAGTAAAATGTTAATGTTTTGGGAATGTATTTTGGTTGCAAAATATTATCACCTTAAGGAATCGGTATTTGGAAGGAACAGTCTTAAAATTCCCTTCCAAATAGGGATTTCTTAATATTCCCTAAACCCATTTAATGATTTGAAAAATCTTTCCTGAATTGTTACATGGGTTTAGTGCAAATAAAAAAGTGTTTTGAGCAGTCGCAAAGCCCAAGAATGACTGAATCTCAAGGTTTACACCGTTAAAATACTTTGTGCATGAGGCCCAAGGTGTAAAAAAGATGCCTTTTTGTAGTTATTTCTTTGAAATGTCTGAAAAGTCTTAGAAGAAGCAAGAAGTTCAGAACATGCTATTTGAAATGGCTGATCAATTTTCATAACATCATCACTTCTACATTTCGTCTTCTTTGATCTGCCATCCTCTCCCTTTTAAGTAGATTGTCCGTCGGATTGACAATCTCCTTGGAAGGGTAAAAAATAGAAAAAGGCACAAATCTTGCAATCTCAGTCAGTACACAGGAGAACTGCATATATTTTACAGGTTCACATAGCAGTGGTATCACACAGGTTCAGACATCCAGTTGGGCTACACCAACCTCCTTAGACAGCAGGAGTGATTATCACTCAAATATTAGTTTTAAACATATATTTGGAGAGGCCATGCTTTTTTTTGGAAACATCAGCATTTAGTTTATGAAAGTACCCACACTTTTTTACTGAATGTAGTCTTTTCATTTTGGAAAACTAAAAAAAACGTATTATTAGGAAAACGTATTTATGTGCTGCAATACAAGTTTTAGATTTTTAATAAATACGTGCTTGACGTCCAGACACCAATTTGTCATATTTATGAAATGCTAACATGTACTAGAGTCACACACAAGTCTCCCTTGCATGCCTATTCATAACCAGCCGCAGCCCGTGCGATGGGGTGGTGAGTCTGGGTGAGGGGGGATTTCGACGGACGATGAGGAGGGAAAATGAAGAAAATAATTAATTTTCCCTCATCACCGTCTGTCGAAATCCCCCCCACCGGGCCCCGCCTCTCTTACTTGCACGGCCGCGGCTGTTCATAACCATCTCATGTTATTGAGCCCTGCAATATGCCAGGAATTACCACAATCCATACTGGCAGGGCCAGCATCATAATATACTACTGGTTGGCACTATCCTGCCATGCATGCCTGTAATATGAAAGGAATTACTACCTTAATGCCAGGGCCCACATTTTTCCAAGGTTGGACTCCATCTTACCATGGATGCCTGAAAATGCCAATAATTACCACCATTATTTATTGGGTGGGGGCCAGGAGTTTGTGGATAACCACAAAATCTTAAAGATTACCACCATTATGCAAGAATATTACACATTGTCCTCCAAAATTATCATAGTCATATTATCTATCACAATCCTGTAAAGGTAAGTATATGTTGGTACTTTTAGATTAACAATTTTTTAAAATAACTTTATTTGAAGTTTTAGATGGAGCTATACCAGTTAAATAGCTATGGGTCCGATTCACAACGGGACTGAGGACTCGTAAATTTATGAGTGCGAGTCTCCGCTCTCAGGGTGGAATCTCTGCACTGAGCGCTGCAGTGCGAAGATTCCGCCTGAGTCCGGGGATTCCGCCACATGTGTGGAGACTCCGCACTCATAACTGCAAGTTGAAAGTCCCTTTGTGAATCGGGCCCTCATACCGTAAGTGACCACAAATATTCAACCAAAGACAATTATGCAGAGAAATTTATGAAAAAGGGTAACACATACGGAACAGTCAGTTTTGACAGGGTTGGCAATATTCCCAACAACGGAGTATTACTGCTAGAATTGTGAGATGTTGTCAAAAGGATACTGCATTGGGGATGAAACAGATGAAGGCCAACTTACATCGTTGGTAACAGGGCAAATCAGGGAGAGGGGCCGACTCCACCGCAACTATGAGCTGTGGAGTTAACACGATTGTATAATGGTAGGTTGCCTATAATGTAAAGAGAGTCCATCTCCTAGCAGTTTTCCACAGCATGTAGAGAGATGGCATATGTCTTGACTCCCATGGAAAAAGGGTCTTCCATCCTTGTGTCATCTCCACTTGCGACCTACTTCACCCTGTCACCATGGCCAATGGAGACTCTATGTTAGTTTGTAAAGGTTTCTCATTCCTAATCGGAACTCAATTGGACACTGTTTCCTACTTTTCGAAATGCTATTGTCATACCCGAAATAGTCTGCCCTCCTTGAAAACGCTGTCTGGCATGCCTAGTTGAAACTCAGGATTACTGGTTATTGGTGTCTACAGGAATAGGTAGATTGTAACTTGTTTGCTTTATTGCAATAAGTAAGAGTGATTTTGGAAGAGGATACAGAATATCCGAGTTGTTGATGAACCCTGGGAGACATTCATCGCAGTGACGATTTAATCCTTTTTTGCTCTTATTTGCCCCAGGGTTTGTTTCGATCTGGTGAGGACCATGCCAAAGCTGGCATCAATTGTGCTGCTAGAATACTTCAGCTAACCTCAGAAGCCCCTAGACCACCTTCATAAAACATATTGAGGAAAACAGACACGGAGATTAGAAGTGTCTTATTATTCCACAAAAGCTCATAAGGTTTCTTTGGATTAAACTCATCGTCTCTGTTCTAAACAAGATGGTGACCATTCTGACTAGGTAAAGTAGCATTGGCGAGAAATTAATTTTAAGTAGTTGATTCTGCCTATCTACAAGATTTCTAACTTACCCTACCTGTATAAATCTTAATATAATGCTTTTGACAAAGCTGTGATGTTAATATTACAGAACTGCTTGATGGTGGTGGGAAGGACAATCTCCATTACTCACATAAGAGGGGAGAGGGTGGTGACGGATATATCTGCTGGACGAGGGTGCTGTATGCATCGACGGTGGCGAGAGTGCGGGTGGGCACCCTTGTTTCGCACCAATACCCGGTGAGACGGCGCACCCGACAAGGTTGCTCCCTATCCCCACTGCTGTTTGCTCTAGCAATAGAACCCTTGGTGGTGGAAATCAGGACGGGAAATCACTATAGAGGCATAGCAAGTAGGAGAGGGACACAGTTCATCTCGCTTTACGCAGATGACCTCCTCCTATTCCTCGAAAACGCTGAGGAGGCATTGACAGGCGCGGAGAGACTACTATCACTCTTTGGCAGGCTCTCAGGGCTGAAAGTCAATTGGTCCAAGACTTGCCTGTTCCCTCTGAGGCAGGGAGTTGCGCAGCCCGACAACTGTCCGTTGCTCAAATGGGAGTCCACCTGCCTAAAATATCTTGGAGTGCACGTGTACCACACGGCGGCGGATATACTGGAGGGCAACGTGGGCCGCTGTATCCGAGCATTGAAGGGAAGTATGTCCTTCTGGTCCACCCTACCACTGTCGGTTACGGGTCGCATCTCATTATTAAAAATGATTGTGCTGCCACGCCTTCTTTACTATTTTTGGACGCTCCCAGTGTGGGTACCCAGATCCGTCTTTAAGCAATTAAAATCGCAAGTGATATCGTTTGTCTGGGGAGCGGGCAGAATTGCGCTAGCTACACTCACACGCCCCAAGGATGAGGGGGGACTAGCGGTCCCTGATTTTGAGCTTTACTATTTGGCCGCACAATTACAGAGTTTCACGCAGGAGGTAGCGAGACCCGGACCAAGAGAGGGATACGGGCACTCCACGCCATGTCCTGGCTTATATCACAATGCAGCAAAAGCTCTCCCTCAGGGATTTATCCCTGGAGGAACAAACATTCAGGCTCTGCTGGAACCGCTCACAGCGTCGAGCGGGCGTGAGCCACCCGTATGCACCTGAAATACCGCTGGGGATTGTGACAGCACACCCCCACGGCGGAGACTGGTCCAGGCTGCAGGTCTGGGAAGATGCAGGGATACAGATGATTGGCGACCTGTACGAAGACGGTGTGTTACTACCATATCAAGCACTACAAGATAGTTACGACCTGCCGAGGGGGGGATACTTGCTGCACGCTGCTGTGACCAGTGCCATGCAGGCACATTGGAAGGAGGGGCTATCAGAACCCACAACATCCATGGCCTGCCAGTATGCCATGATGGCAGCAGGCACCTATAAGGACGTGACATGCCTCTATTCTAGGATGCTACGGGAGACCCTACAGCCGCTGTGGACACTGAAAGCCAAATGGGAATTGGACCTTGATAGGGAAATCCCCGACACAACTTGGTCGCAGATAGTGCGGCGAGCGCGGAAAAGCACTAGGAATGCACCCTTCCAGCTCATACACTTTTATGTCCTCCATAGAGCTTATCTGACACCCGGTAAAATCGGGAAATACTTTGGAGTGACTGACGCGGCATGCCCCAGATGTACTGCAGAACGGGCGGAATTGGGCCACATGCTATGGGACTGTTCACACCTACGGGAATACTGGCGGGAGATTGGCGAGACACTCAATGACTTAACAGACAGAGGAATAGAGTATGATAAGGCTGTTAGCATACTGCACTGGTTCCCTCACACGCCAAAAAATAAGGTCACCAGTAAATTCATAGATATGGGATTCCTCTTGGCCAAACGAGAAATAACGAGACACTGGAAAGCAAGGACAGGCCCCGTATACAGGCGATGGGTGACTGAATTCCTGAAATGGGCGGCATGTGAGAGCACGCTCAGGTACTAACAGGCTCGCCGAACAGCGGATGACAAAGCGCTAGAGCGCTAGAGGCGGCAGCCGCATGGGAAGCGCTCGTCCAGGCCTTACGCGACAGCGCAACCCCGGACAGAGAGAGTACTCCCAACGACGACGCCACGGCCCCTGATCACACGCAGGATACAAATACCACTTAGACACTTATCGATTCCTGACTACACTCATGAAGGAAGGATCACAGCGGGCTCAGGCGTAGGGGGCGTAGGGGGCGTAGGGGGCGTGACCTATGGGGTGGCGGGAGGGAAAGGGGGGCGTTGCCAGTTATTTAGATGTGGGGAGGGAGGGTTTGGGCAGGGAGAGAAATAAAAGCGGACAAGGTATTCCCATGTAAAACGACTGCAACTATCACTGAGTCACTGCGATTTGAGAAATGATGCACTACGCCGCCCGACCTCCGTGTTGTGGGCTTACAGGCTGTGTTACCCGAATATTGATGGTTGTGGGGAGTTGACGACAAGGAGACAATGAATAATTGCTTGAAACCTGTTTTCCATTAGTCTGCAATAAAAACTGTTTTAAAAAACAAAAAATAAGAGGGGAGAGGGTCAAAACAATTAGACTCCACCACCCCGAACCCCCTAAGACGGTATATAAACACAAGAAGGGGTGGGGAGAACAAAAATATATATATTTGCAGCAAAACAACACAAGGCAGACAAAACAAATCTGTTTTGAAAACTGCCCTCACTCACACACAAAAGTGTGTGACATGCTTCATCATCGGGTCTGCTTACAAAACGCCCTGGCATAGCCACGCTCAGGGAGGAGCATAGGGGAGGGGGAAAACTGAGTATACGTAGATAGCCTGGGCAGCGAGGATATTGGATGGGAAGGGACTCCACCTCCCAGCAGCCCTTCACGTATTGATACATTAACGCCACCACGTCATTACGGCCGCGTGAGGGTGGGTGTGCCCAGTAACCTAGTTGAAAAATGGAGCCGCCCGACGCTAGGTACACTGCGCGGCGATCCAGGAGCAGGCACATTTAGAGGGGACATCCTACGGAACAGCAAGGAGTATCATTGTGCAGGCGAAGGGGGGCCTTAACTCTACCGCTTTGCAATAGGGCGTCACGTCCTGCGCTACTCGGCTGGTAGTAGATATGTGATCTTCAGGGGAAACCTTGTTTGGATGCATAAAACGATTCTCCGATATCCATTCACGTTAGATTTAAAGGTTCCCCGCTTTTTCTTTTTCTTTTTTTCTTTCTTTCTTTCTTTCTTTTCATTTGAATACAGGTTGTGTTCTTTGGAATCCTCCCTGCCGGGCGCCATTTCGGGCTTAAAACATTGATAAACTCGGTGAGTACGCCATGGAAGTCAGGTACAGATGGCTGCAATTTTCATCAGCTCAGATGCATGCCGGTTTTATGTGATTAACTATAGGAGGTTGTGCAATTTTAAGGGGGGTGTGGTAACCTCTCATGTAGCAATATATTTTGGGGAACATCCTTTACAACGCAACTTTTACCACGCAGTGCCTTTACGACGCAACTTTTATAACGCAAACCATTACAACGCATTGCGCTGGGGGGCGTTCTAGGATAGGGAATAGGTTTAATTTACTATCCAACACCTTCCCTACTATCCACAGGGACTGGAGTTGGAATAGTAAATTAAACTATTCACTATCCAGCGCCCCAAAGCACTATGCGTTGTAAAGGCATGCGTTGTAAAAACCGCATTGTAAAGGCATGCGTGGTAAAAGCATGCGTTGTAATGTCATACATCCATATACTTTATCTAACATTTTTTACGGTCATCCGTTCATGGCATGGAAGGGGTGGTTGGTTTCATGAGCCACCCCAGGGGTCTTTTTAATTTAATTGCCCTGTTAACTTTGTTACTGAGAGGGACATCGTATAGACACAAGACGGGTGGATACCTTTTATGGTGTCCAATAACATGCATGATACATGTAAGCATGCGATTTATTGTGCTTATTTCCAGTATTTGCATCCCGTGATGGCAGGAATTTCCTCCACACGTCTTGATCGATTTATGATCTAGAGAAATCTTTTTGACCACCTATTGGCCGGACTGCGGTTAGGTGGGTACCAGGACTGGGAGAGATAGACGTCCTGAAGAAGACCGGGGTGACCACTTTGGCACAGTAAGTCGATTGAAACATGTTGGCACAAGAAGTACAAGGAAGGATGTTGTGAGAACTTAATATTCTCCCTTAACACGGCCCATCCTTCACATTTTTAATCCTGGATGTGGAACCTACAAATAAAGGTTCATATGGTATCCACAAGCCAGTTTCAAAGCACATTCTCATGCTGCACTTTGTTCTATCACTATACCCAGTCACAGGGTGATATTCACTGTTTATCACTGTTTTTGTCAAATTTGTGTTGTGTCTTATAACTGTGTCTTGTTGTACCTTTTTTGTTTTTTCCCCCTCCCCTATGCTCCGCCCTGAGCGTGGCTACGCCAGGGCGTTTTGTAAGCAGACCCGATGATGAAGCATGTCACACACTTTTGTGTGTGAGTGAGGGCAGTTTTCAAAACAGATTTGTTTTGTCTGTCTCGTGTTGTTTTGCTGCATATATATATATATATATTTTTTGTTCTCCCCACCCCTTCTTGTGTTTACAAGGACAATCTCCAAACATTCTTTGCCAGTGGAATTCTTATTGAATCGCTCTCATCGCGGTATTTACAGTATTTCTTTACTAACTTGCTGTTTTGAAGCCACTTCTATGCTCCTAGAACTTTTTTAAGGAGAACTTTAGTAGTTATTCTTGAAGCCTGAGACTTCCCGAAAGCATTGTAATTGCTCCAGAATTACTAGGGCCGGCGTTGCTGAGGCAGTGAGGACAGGAAGCACAAGATATCTCCAGTAAACTGTGTCACTGTTACCTAGCCAGAGTTTGCGCCTAAACACTTTTGAGTAGCCATGATCTTATGAACAAGGGGTTTTATTGAAAGTCGTAAACACCATTGGTGGCCGTGAGCATCCATGTCTTGTTCCCCTAGATAAAATGTTTGTCTCAGAGAAATAAGACCAGAACTTCAATTTAAGAGAGGGCTTTGATGAATAAAAGCATTCTGGGGCACATGTGTGACTTGTCCAAAGTCCTATGAAGAAGATGCAGATTGACTCTATCAAATGCCTTCTCTGCATTGAGCAAGAAATGTTCTGGGTGTTATCACAAGTGGCTATGTCCAGAACATTAAAAGCCAGCCATGTTTTGCCCCCGGTCTTGCCTTCTTTTGTAAAGCCAGCTTGATATTGAGACATTAGGATTGGCCACATTATTTTGAGCCCATCCATAAGAAGCTCTATTAAAGGCTTCCGCTTTGCTGTTCAACAGAACAATTGGTGAAGAGCTACACCACAGGGGACCTTTACTGGGCCTAAGCAATAATGTTAGAACAGATTCCATCATGCTAGGTGTTACCTGCCCCGTGTCATAAAAGGAGTTAAAACCTTGGTTAGAGGAGGGATCAATATTTGGTGGAATGCCTTGTAAAAGGATGGATGTTGAGAATACACTGAGGTCCAACGCTTTTTTAGATTTACTATTCTTAATTCCACAGATATGCACCTTAACAATACATATCTCCAAGGCACATAGTTATGGTGTTAAGAACTGTAAATATGTACTTAATTTATATATATTTACTTTCATGATGTTGTGATAGTCAATATTCTGGCTGTGATATTATGGTATACGATATTTGAAATGCGACCTGCCCCAGCCAATATAGTACCTGAGGTGTTCACTAATCTTTTGTACTCGGCCACAAGAACACAGACACATATACATAAACATGCATTGGCACAAACATGCACAGATACATTCAGACACCCAGACACAAATGCACAAACAAAAGCACAAAGTAGCATCACTGCAGGAACAAATTCTTGCACATTCCTTCCAAAGGCCACATGCAAAGCATCCCATTCAGGCTGACTTGTATGTCCGCCGTGATGCTGCACTCAGCTCCTATGTTGGCCCGGCATCACTAACACTGTGAATTACTACAGAGAGTCTTATCCGATGCCCTTTGCTGTAAATCTTATTGTTAGTGTGATGCAGGGCCAGCCGCTGGGTTTTGAGGATTGATATTTGGCCCTTTGCTAAAGAGCTATGGACTTCAGTTTTGTGCTAAACCAAGGGAAACACAACACAACAGCTTGCTTGACTGACACAAAGCACATTTTTGGGACCCTGTGCATGTGCATCACATACTATGCCCTCTTCCAAACCTTACTCCATTTCCTCTGCTTGGAGCACTCTACTGTGGTTTCACAGCTTAACTTCATCCTACTTTTGCTTTGATTCATACTGTTGAGGACCAAATTCAAAAGAAGCCCTTAAGGCCAAGCTTCATTTTTTGTTCCACAACGCTTTATTGACATTTTAGCATTTAAAAAAAAAAGAAAACACTTTTTTTCCTATTGAAATCAAATGACAGGCACTGCTACTGACATTTAATATGATCAGTGTATGACAGGACATTCCTTTCCCCTTCACAACCTTCCCCTCTCCTCCAGAGGGCCAAACATAAAAACATTGCTCGGTGAATCAAAGAGTCAATTATATCAACATCTCAAATACCGGGGCAAATAGCCCATTCGTCTGGTCCTGTAATCTTGCTTTCCAATGTTTGTGCTTTGGAGTCTCACATTTCTCTTAGATTTCAGAGGTCCCAATACAGTATCAAAGCTCGAAGAGTACTTGGATGTGACACCAATAGCATATGACTCTGCATATGATCCATAAAGGGGTTTCTAGGCACACAAACGTTGCCTTTCTTACCCCTAATATCGAATGTTATCACCTCAATAGCCATTGTCGACCACAGTCTTCTAGACCAATCATGAACAGGCAAGGGGGACAAATGCTTCCTTCTCATTTCTGTCTCTTACTTTGATGCTAAAACATATTAAATATCAGAACCCACTTATTTAATCATCTCTGCATTTTGTCAAATCTTGGCCCAAACCCACCACTCTAGGTTCATTCATTACATGGTAGCCTATATACAATACTGTGCTGTTTTCAGTTTTCATTGGTTGTGAAATTCGTTCGTTTTTTTCAGTGTTTTAAAACACTGTAAAAATCAGCGGTTATCAGTCTTTACTCTTTTTGTGTACCATTCAGAATCATGGAGACATTTATTTCCCAGTGTTTTTAAAGAATGTAGGTTTTATTTTCTTCTTCCTTTCCTTCCTGTTGCCAATTTTTCTTTCCTTCTTTCCTACACTTAAGTTGTTTCTCTGTACCATATCCTTGAATTTGTTCTTCTAAGTAACCTTTCATTATTTTCCTCACCTCCCTGTCTGTCTCATTTCCCAGCACTGAAACTCCTCTTTGTAGCTGATCAGTCCCACCTCATGTCTAAGGTGCGCATACATGGGGATATGTTTACACCTCGTTAAGATTTGATTGCAGCAGGTAGTAAAAGGTTTATGTATGTGCATTTAACTCAGCTTCAAGGATCAACTGAATGAAGATTTTCTTGGGACATGTGATATGTATTGTTGGATGCTTAGTACTCTGTTATTGCAAGTCAGTTTTGCACTGCCCTGTTCTTTGTCTTGAGTTACCAAGAAAAGACAGGACTAATACAGAAGTTGTGTCTGATCTGAGCCTATTTCAGCTCTACATGGCCCTAGGTCACAAGTCTATTAAATAGTTAATATGCATGCTGTTAGATACTGGGTGTTTCCTGAATATTAACTCTGCTGCTGTATCAAGAAGCAGGTGAGGTAGTCAACAAACTTCATGACCTGCAGGATGCCTTGGGTCATTTGCCGGTGCAGTTCACACCATGAATGAAGTGTATTTTATATTGTTCAGCTATGCCTATGGGATTTTGTGTTTATCTGAAAGTCAGCACAGGGACCACCAAGAACTGATCTTTACCAAGCATGTGTGCCTTTGTTTATTTGAAAGCAGTGCTGGGGCTGTGCTTCTTCCAAGCCTTGAGCTGCAGAAGGCACTTACCTTTGTATTCTGTGTAGCATTAACTGTTCTAATGCAGTGGTTATTAACCTTTACACTTCTGTGGATCCCACTTTATCATAACAAGAACCCCGGGACCCCAACTGAATCATTATGGGTTCTGGAAACCCCTACTGGGTCATTACTGGAAGCAAGGGGCCCCAGGATAATTTTATGATTTTAACCTCAAAACAATGTACAAAAATATAGAAACAGCCATTCACCAACCAAATACACAAATGAGGAAGTATTTTATTTAATTCACAAACAAATATAAAAAATCGAAATATTATTTTTAATGGACTGTTTGGACCTTCATAAAAATTCAGTTGAGCCGCCTTTCACCCATTCTATATTCTGGTTGATGCACTTGCAATACTCCCACAGTTCAATCTAAAGATTCCAACGTAGGCCAAGATTTACATAGGTAAACTTACACTTCTGTGGTAAGTTTAAATTTGTTTGGTATTCACAAAGTACGAGTTAATAGTAAGTTCATTACTACGGAGACTGCACAGTCAGGGGAGAGAATTCCACACATTAAAATATAGGGCAGGTCTATCTTTTTATGTCTCCGCCCGACTGCGGAGTCTGTGCAGTCATAAACTTACCATTAACTCGTAGTTTGTGACTACCAAAAAAACACAAAAAACCTTACACAAAAGTGTAAGTTTACCTTTGTGAATCAGGCGCTTCAGTTCAAATTTCTTCACATTTACAGAAAATGTAAAAATGTTCAGTTTTACATTTTGCTTCTTTATTTATTTACTTTATTAATCTGCTAATATTATTTTAATTTTCTAAGCAATTGCGGATCCTCAATGGGCTGCGTACATGTTAAGAACCACTAGTGCACTTCCCATCTGGGGTGAACAAACACAGCTCAATATGATTCCTTTAAAAACATTGACATCGTTTGTAGAGGTGATTTGGCAAGTGTCTGGCAGAATTTCTGCACCATAGGTTGCCAGGTTCATTTTGACATGGAGATAGTAAAAATGAAAATTGGACTTGGTGATTTAAAGCTGAATCAAGAACATGTTCTACCTCAGTTTGGAGTCTCCAAACTGGCACATGCACCTCTTTGTCCTCAAACTGGGCTGTCTGCAGCACATATTCAGATATTGGAGTAACATGGTTGCCTCTGCCTGCATCTCATACCCTAACTTGTACTTTAGGGCTATAAGCAGCTGAGTATCAGCACAACCAGAGCATAGCTCTCTTCAGGGCCTGCACATGGTTGCTGAAGTTATTTTTAATCAGTTCATCACCTTGTAAAACTAATAACAGGAGTATTGGGTACAGAACATTGATTCTAGAGGCATACATGTGCAGTCACAGTGATCTTTGTTGCCACAATCCTGATACCTGGGGTTTCAGAAAGACTACTTTGTAATGTGCTCAGTGAAGGAGAGCCTGACCCTGCTCAGAGTTCAGCCACAAACCTGCTCTCTGCTACACAGTCAAATGCTGTGAGCTCATACCGTTTGAATTGAGCCTTCCACCCAAAATGGGTTGTGGAAGTAGGTCCAGTTAGTCCTTGTGGTTGGTCAAAAGTAGCTTGGCATGGCCCATGTGAATTATAGAGTGAGCATCCATCAGAGAAAATTGCTTATAGTTAGAAACTGCGGGTATACTGCTTTGACACCAGAAGGTTCCAAAGCAGTAAAAGTGTAGCAAAATCTGGCCTTTTTCCAGTTGCTACTGAAAAGGAAATCTTCACTTAGGTGGAGTATTACCAATTAGAATTGGTTTTAACTGAATATCAGTAGCCCTGCCCATTACCTTTTTTTATCATGACTTGTACCCTGTTGCGGTTTACCGCTTCAAAATCCTGCCCTGCTACTAGTACCAAGATGTTTGGACTGTATGGCGAGGTCCAATGCTCCCCGCTGTGACTGATCGGAGGGCGGGGCCCTAGACTGAGCTGCTTCCCCCTGTGTGCTCCGGAGCTGCCTTGGCCTCGGTTGCTGGTCGGAGATGCATCACCCACTGAGTGTGATATGTGCCCGCAAGTAAAGAAGGCCATTTTGACGGAGCGGTTCCTGGACGAATCTGTGTGCCCTCCACTTACTCGGACTGCGAGCCTCTTGAGGCGGTGTCAGGTTGAGGGCGGTCCTGGTGCAACTTTAATGGGAGGCTGAGACTGCACTCAGTGGTCGAGTGAGGTTGGGGCCTGCCAGAGCCTTACTCCGCTGTTGGGTAGCTGGCCAGCTTTGCCTAGCCACTGCCATTGATGCTCTGTCTGAGAGGTTCCCCACTGGAGCCCCATCACTTCTTGGCCCACTAGCCATTCAAGGAGGAGTGGCCCTTAAGTCTTGCCATCCAGCCCCCAGTGGTGGAGAAGTTGGGGGTGGCTGGAGCCAGGACCTGTCGAGGCCTTGACCCGCAGTCTTGCATCTGGCTGGCCTGGGATCTGAGGCCCTCTGCTGACACCAGGAATGACCAGCTGATATGAGTGTGACTTCCCCAAGAGAAGATACAACGCTGCACACCCAAGCGGTGAGGGAAGTGGATGCTTGGCAGCCTGCTGGGTGAGAACCAGGACTTGGTACCACATTACACTACTTGTTGTGAGAACCCTACCCACACCGTCCTCAATTTTCTTGCCCCCACACAATGTTTGCTGCATCCCAGTGGCACTGTCATGCCTGCCTGTCCGCTGCCTCCTTCCTGGCCCTGTCGGGTAACCTCATGTGAGTCATATGCAGGCTACACCACCCTTATTTGAGATGTCACTTTATACCCGGTTTCAAGATGGGCAAGATTGACAATCGTCAGGCCAAACTACAATCTGATAGACACGGTCCCTGGCACACGGATACCAACAGGCAGTGTCCCCTCCTGAGACACCAGATGTGTCTGTGACAGCCTTTTAAGGACGTGCAGGAAGGTCTCAAGACTATAGATTGTAAAATGGACCTACTCACTACCAGATGAAATAGATTTTTGGAGCAGGTTGATAAGCAGGATACCTGTCCTAACGCATGCTGAGGCTCAAATTTCAGATATAGTGGAAACACAAGCCAACTTCAGCCAGGATTTAACTATAGTTATGTGGGAGCTGAAAGTGTTCAAAGCTAAAAATTAAGATTTAGAGGGGAGGACACGTCAAAATATTATCTGGATTCTGGGAGTGTCAGAGGCGGCCACTGGTGCTAATATGGAATTCTTTATAGAGGATCTCCTAGTGACCCTGCTTGGCCGTTGTAAACTCTCAAATCTGTTTGTTTTTGGAGTTCCCGCAGCAATCAGGAAAACCTAAGTCGGGCCAATTCCTGCGATCGATCATTGCATGCCTCCTTAACTATAGCAATAGATGAACAGTTTTATGGCTAAATTGCAATGCCCCATGCCTGCTGTTTGAAGGCCCTAAATTCTCTATCTATCCGGACGTGCAGTCCGGTGCAGTGCAGGTGTATAGATGCTTCTTCAGGGAAGTGAAAGCAATTCTCAGGGTCAGAGCAGTGAAATATTCTATGCTCTTTCCAGCAAAACTTTGGATTGAACACAGGGGTAAAACTATTTTTTTCTTCCAGCCGGACACTTCTCTTGAATTTTTTGAACAGCACATTTCACCTGCTGGTCCAGGTCTATCGGATCCCATGAGCCTGGCACCCTCCCAGGGTGGCCGTTGTGGGGCGCCTCATCCATCAGGGGCAATGACTGAATGCATATTGTTTACTGTAATTCTGGTTTGATGCTCCCACCAACTGCTAGTACTTCACATTTGATGAAGTATTTAGGTACTCTTGGTAACTGTTATAGGATGGTATTAGCATAACTGTATGCTCAATTATCCTATAGTATTAGGCAGGACAAAAGTCTAGACGAGATAGCCAGAAGTGAAAGCGCGCCTAGCTGAATAACTAATCTTAGCTGTGAGGGTATAGGTGTCACATCTGATTCTAGTACTAGTGCTGGAAGAGTACGGAAAGCAGTATGAGCGCCTATATATCCATAAGGTCTACCGACCAGGGACAGAACTAACAGAATACTTGGATGTGGTGGCCCCCCTGGCCTGGCTGAATGGCGATGGGTGGGAGTTGTTAAACTCCCACATAATGATAGAGGTCATTAAGCAAGCTATTATGAGTCTTCCCAGTGGCAAGGCTCCAGGAGGGGATGGATTGCCAGTCGCATTCTACAATACATGCATAGATATCCTTTCCCCTCGACTTCTGGATATGTATAGTGAAGCGATGACGAAGGGGCAGCTCCTTTCCACCACCATGGAGGCTGTAATCAAAGTAATACTAAAACCTAAGAAACAATCCTCTGAATGTTCCTCTTATAGACTTTTATCATTACTCAACACTGATAATAAAATACTGGCCAAAATCCTGACGCAAATTTACAGCCCCTAATGCAGTTTCTGGTATTGCCAGATCAGTCTCACTTTATACCGCAGCGCTCTACAGCCTTCAGTCTCTGGAGATGGATGGCTATTCCTCACAAAATAGACCCCTGGCTCCCATCAGTTGCAGTTCTTCTTGACGCTGAGAAAGCGTTTGATTTGCTGGAATTGCCGTTTATACTGGATGTGCTTTGCAGGCTTGAACTGGGGAATTATGTTGTGTTGTTATTAAATCTACGACACACTAACCCAACAGCACGGGTTCACATTAATAGATTTTACACTCAGCCATTTAACATCTGCAGGGGCACGTGTCAGGGGTGCCCCTTCTCTCCACTAATCTTTGCCTTCGCGATAGAGCCCCTGGCCTGCTATGTGAGTGTTTTACACCGTGATCACGAGCTGAGCTTTAGAAATCACTCCCTGATAATATCATTGTATGCAGACAAAGTGATTCTGTGTCTGCAACTCCTAGGCGATGATCTGTCTCCCATTATCTAGGATATAATTTGCTTTGGTGGCTACTCTGGATTGCAGATAAATTGACCCAAGTTTGAAATGTTCCCGCTCATTGAGTTCCACACCGGCCCTGTCCTATATTGCCCCCTCCAGTGGAGTCCGGAGGGCATGCACTAACTGGGGGTGTGGGTAACTCACGATTATGATGATTTAATATGCAGTAATTGTGGTACAGTACTTGCAAACTTAAAAACAAACATAGAGTGCTGGATCTGACTCCCGCTTTCTTTGGTAGGGAGGATCTCCCTGATTAAAATGATTGTCTTACCATGGTTTCTATAAGTTTTTGCTAACCTTCCAGTTACGCTTCCACTGCACCTCTTTCAATAGTTGCAGCAGGTCCTTCTTCAATTAATTTGGTGCAGGAGTCAGCCAAGAGTCCGGTGGGATGTGTTGACTAGGCCACTTCCTAGGTCTACTATTTGGTTGCACAAGCCCACTACATAAAATACTGGTCCTCACCCTGAGTGGTCCCAGTGCATGCCAGGGTGGAGTGGGCCATTTTCCGATCGCAGTCCCTCCTATGGCAAGTCAACGAGCCCCCATGCATGGCTCGCAGAGATGTGGATTTACTGGCGATGACGTGCTGGACGAGGTAGGAATTGGCAAGAGGAATGCATCTCAAGTTGCCGTACTCGCCATTGTTGCGCCTGGTGGATAACCCAATGCTCCCTCCCACCAGGGAATGGTCCATTAAGGCCCTGCTGCAACGCATGGGCAGTCTTTTTGAGGATGGCACTTTTATCTCGCACAACAAATTCTGAGCCCATCACGGTGCAACGCCTCTGGCTTCATTTTTTTTACTTCAGTCTGCGCTCTGCGGCTAGAGTGGGTCTCCTGGAGTTTTCAGTGGAACCGCCGGAGATGTCTCTTCTTACATCCTACATTGGATACACAGATATGGGGTACTCTATTGCATTATTTGTATACAAATTATAGGGCAGGCACGGTGGACTTGCTCCCTGAGGCTAGGCAGAGATGGGAAAAGTCACTGGGCCATATGCTTACGGATTAACCCTAGGAATTTTGCTGTGCTAAAGTAAAGAACACTCCTTTGTACTACAGGCATAGGTTGATACAACTCAATTATTTGCATCAGTACTATTATACTCCGGAGCGCATGTCTAGATTTGGTAGGGGGAGCGGTGGTGAGTGTGCAAGGTGTGGAACGCCATAAGGCTGATTTCTTGCATATGGCATGGGCCTGACCTGCACTCATATTGTACTGTCGGGAGGTCTTGCAGAGTGTGACAGATATCCTGGGTATCAAACACTGGCTTTGTGATGCAGCATACTGCCAAGATATGACGGACCAATATGCAGGTATGGCGCCTCCTTCGGCTCTACCCAAGGACATATGGTATCTGTTTCGGACCTACCTAAGCAGCACTGGCATTCTCTCCACTTCTGGTGTACATTCTCCTGAAACTCCCTCACTGTGGCTCGTAATGGTGGTTTTTGGTTTCTATGCAGAGTATTGTCTGTATGCTCTCTAGTGTAGTGATCTAATGCTACATCTATATTTGCACCCCAATTGCTCTATGCTTCATGAGATTTCTATGATGCGTTTGATGTTGTTATAATGTGTAAAATCAAATAAATAAATGATAACAAATAAACGGGGTCTTACTTGACTCTCTGCGGCCAAAGTCATGGGGGCTTGCTCAGTATGTTCCAGACCTACTTAGAAACCTTAGCAGGTTAATGTGGGCCCACCATTCCTAAATTCTGAAAAGTCAAGAAACACTACCGTGAAATAGTAAAAAATCTTTGTTAAAAACTGACCTAAAGGCAGCATAGAAAATGACTGCTGATCATGGTAGTAATAAGTTAGGCAATAGCATAAGCCGTTTTTAGGGATGTGATAAAAAAAAGAAGATACCTAACATTTTGACAGGGGGCCATCATCACCCAGCACATTGTCTGGCAATTTGAAACACATCAATTTCCTACACGTTTCAGAGGTGTGGAATTCCCATTGCCTGATGCCCATCACATATTGTTTGGGATCAAGGAGAACAAATTCTCATGGCCTTGTCCCACTGGAAAAGTAGGCCTAACCCCATCTGGCACAAAACCTCTCACTGTCAAATAATTTACTGTTCCACTGCATAGATATTTGGAAGAGGATTGTCTGCCACTAAGGCACAGTTTTTATTTGTATACAAGTTGTTCAGTCTTTACTATTAAACTATTTACTATTAAAAAAAGGTTTTGATCTTTCCCTTGAGGCAGAGAACTATGAACATTCGTAAGTCCCTCTCCCTTCACTTTTTGAATAGCTCTTCTGACGTGGCTGGTTCAAATTCAGGATTATATAATGGATGTAAATGTCCTGGTCCCCGATTACAAGATACCTCATCCCATACCTCCATCAGCGGTCATGTTGTCCCAGATATGTATGCGCTTTATGGTCTATATTTTTTCATCAGCCATATTAGATTCCAGAGTGATCTGCCCATCAGAGCGTTTTCTATATGAAGCGAGTGTTTCTTCGAGGATTGCATGGGCGACTGGAATGCTATTCTTAATTGGGCCAATTTGTAATATTTGCCAAAATTAGGAAACCCGAGACCTCCACAATCTCTGCTAATGCGTTACTTTCCATGTAATCCTTGTTTTTTGCTTCCTCTTCTAAAGGAATCGCTTGTCGCTTGTAAATCCAGCAGGTCTTCTTTGGGAAGGGAGACTGAAAATGCTTGGAAGATACTCTGGGGAGTACATGGAACACTCGGTCTTTCAGGGACCTCTTGAATTGCATTCACCACTGGTCATTGAAAATCATGTAGCAAGGTGAAAAGATCCCAGCATTCCCAGGTGAGTGGCATTTTTATTGTCACAGGACCCGGATAGACAGATTTAGTGTTCCCTAAAATACGTACGGGAATCCAAAGTTTTTTGCAACCTTAGTGAAATTCTATGGGTTGCTTGGGAAGGCTGTTTTACATTTTGTGTGCAAATAATAACTTTTGCAATAATGAGTGTCACTAAGGAAAAATCTGCAGACATTTGTCATTATACATTCAAAATCAATGCAAAAGGTTAACTTGCTTCTTGACATACATTTAACTGGGTTTTAGAGCGATCTTATAACACAGAGAAGATTCCATATGGGCGAAGGTGAATGTTAAGCAGGAATTGCAAAAATCAGGAACTTCACTAAGTTTTTCATGATAAAAAAAATATGCATACTCCTACTTAGAAATGAGGTTTGATGGATGTTTGTAGGTAAGACATCTCTACTTTATATAGAAGTCCAAAGGGATCCAATCAGGTAATTTGACAAGCAACAACATATGATCACAATTTTCTCTTCCATGCAATAAGATGAGAATGTGCGCGGAATAAATGTTTAGGTGAAATAGTACACACTAAGGCAGTGGTCTTCAAACTTTTTTATTCCGTGCCCCCCCAGTGTAGAAAAACAATTCGCCGGGCCCCCCCTCAAAATATTTCACAATTAATTTATTTAACTGGCAATGTTTAAATATGTCTAGACTTATTTAAACATTGCAGCTAAGTTCTGTCATTGGTTTAGAAATGCAAACAAATACATGATTTCCAAACATACTATTCCCGTGAGGCAGGCCTTACTAATGTGCAAAGGATCCAGTGTGGTTATTCAAAATGGCAGTGTGGGTCTTGGAGAAAATTTGAAGTCACTTCCCTTTTGACACCTTTTCCCATCCAGGATTTAAATGACAAAGGATGTGAATGATGGCCCATTACAGACGTGCTTACTGCGGCTCATTTTTTTAGGCTGAAAACAGAGCATACTGTTTCTTTTGGCCAGAGCCTGGTGCCCCCCCTGAGATCACTCGAGGCCCCCCTGGGGGGCCCGCCCCCCAGTTTAAAGACCTCTGCACTAAGGGCATGCATATCTACAGTACCTCTGTCCACGTGCCAAAAGCCCTGGACCAGGCATCCAAAACATTTAGGTCAGGTTAAAGGCTTGATCATTCTCAAAGTGTGAACTGATAACTGAGTTGTTGGACTTGGCCCTTCTGGCAGGTTCACCCCTGAACTTTTTGCCTGGTATTATTAAATATTTATGGTGATTTCTGGTCTTTGCGCACTTTGACACTGTGGCGCAGTGTAAAGTGCGCGCACTCTGAGTGCGTGTCGTGAGATAGGCCTGCCCTCCCATAGGAATGCATGGGGAATGTATGTGTCCCTGGTAGTTCCTGATGCGTGGGGTGTGCAGGCTTGAGTCTGGTATGTGCGGACTCGTGTGATTGAATGCTGCGCAATGATGTGTGCAGCGTGTTTGTGTCTAATATGAAAGTGCCACTTCTAGAAGTGTGCCTATCTGTGCAGTGAATGTGCTGGCGTGTGATTGGCTGGAGCTGGCTGGTGAGCCTGGCTCCACGAGTCTGGATGGGTCTGCCCCAGTGGTGAGTGGAGAGATTAGCATGTGTGATGTGAGGGAGTGGTGCACCTGGGACCTGAATAGGGCTGGGCTTTCCCCACACAATGCTGGCTCCGCCCCCTGTGGTGCGTCTAATGTCCCTAGCCTGGCCAGTGAAAGGAAAGGGTGGTTGAGCACATAACAGTGCTCCAAAACCAGCTGCGACTGGTTTTTCCCCCACCCTGCACCCTGAGACAAAGGAATTCACTGTATAAAAAGGGGCTGTGTCCCCTTACAAAATGTTCTTGTTTCTGACTTGAATCCTGCCAGGGGCGTGCTGCTGCTTGGGCCCAGGGGAAGGCTTGCTTGCCTGGGCCCTGCCCAGCTCCTGGATACCTGATGGACCTGGATGCCTGGAGGATCTTTTCTTTCTTGGGGTCCTCTTTGCTTCACCTTGCCCCCAGGACCTTTTTCTTTGAATACTGTGTTCCTGGGGCCTGTGGGCTTGCCTATGCCTCTAGCGCCTTGGGAGCGCTTTATTTTGGCCCCTAGCGCTTGAGAGCGCTTTATTTTACAGTAGCGCCTGGGAGCGCTTGATTTTTGCCCCTAAGCGCTTGGTAGCGCTTTTATTCCTCGCAAGCGGCTGCCCATGCCGCATATTTGGCCTTTATTTATTTTGTATTTCGAGGGTGCCCACCCCTCATTTTGCCCCCGGGAATCGCCGCCGCTGGCCCGGGACCCCTCGTGACCTTCTCCCCGCGCCGCGCCGTGATTGGCTGCCGGCCCGAGGAGATCCCAAAGTCCTACCCCCGCCGCGGAGCGGGACGGAAGCAGGAAGTGGCGTGAGCGTTGCGGGGCTCCCGTGACCAGGAGGGAGCCCCGGATACTGTTTTGCCCGGGAGCCTTACGGCTCCACCCTAAGTCCCGGTGCCGAGATGGGGGACCGGGTGAAGACCTGGCAAAGCGGGCGCATGAGGAAGGCGGGGCTCCTATGAGGAGAGAGAGCCCCGCCGAGCGCTACCGCTGCCCAGAGACAGAGAGCCCCCGTGCCAAGTACCGGTGAGTGGGGGCCCAGGGCTGTCCTAGAGAACAGGGGGGCGTCGGGGCACATTGCCGGTGCCCACCCCCCCCCTTCCGCAGTGTTGCTAAGCCCACGAGGGCTTCAGGGCACTCTGCTGTTCTCGAGTCCCCAGAGGGGGGGGACTCCACCTATTAAGGCGCCATTTGTTCTTAGAGCCCCGAGAGGCTCAAAGCACCACATCTGTTTTCCTAGCCCACGAGAGGCTCAAAGCGCTACATCTGTTTTCCGAGCCCACGAGGGGCTTAAGGCACCATTTGTTCTCGAGTCCCCAGAGGGGGGACTCCACCTATCAGGGGGCAATTTGTTTACTCGTAGCCCACAAGAGGCTCAGGGAGCACCTTTCCTAGTTGGTAGAGCGGCCCCAGAAGGCAGCGGGCCGCTCCCACCTGGCCCCACATTGTATTAGAGCCACGACGAGGGCTCCAGGGGCATACCTTGTTCAGAGCCACGGAGGCTCTAGGGGGCATTTCCTTTGTTCAGAGCCTGTGAGGCTCCCACATTGGCCCCTTCATTGTTGCTACAGCTGCCCAGCACTTAATGGGCAGCTGCTACGTTTAGGCCCCCCCCTGACATTGCGACACAGGGCGTCCTAGCCCCAGAGAGGCCAGTTGGCCTGGGTATAGTTCTAAGTTCTGTGCTAATGTGATTTCTGCGAATTGTTCTTTGCTGCACCTCTGAATGTGTTTTGATGCATCATGTGCCTTGTTCCTTACACCGCTGAATGTATGTTTATGCATCACGTGTTTCTCCTGCACCTCTGAATGTGTTTTTGATGCGTCATGTGCCTTGTTCTTACACCTCTGAATGTGTTGTTTATGCATCATGTGTTCTCCTGTGCTGCACCTCTGAATGTGTTTTGATGCATCATGTGCCTTGTTCTTACACCTCTGAATGTGTTGTTTATGCATCATGTGTTCTTCTGTGCTGCACCTCTGAATGTGTTTTGATGCATCATGTGCCTTGTTCTTACACCGCTGAATGTATGTTTATACATCATGTGTCTTTCCTACACCTCTGAATGTTCTATGCATCATGTGTGAAGCTTCTGATTGTTATATGTTCTAAGTGCTAGTTCTACTAAGTGCATATTCCTGACAGTGGTGCCTGTGGCCCTGTCCTGTACATAATCCCCTGTAAATTCTGCCAGTGCCTGTTGGCACATTGTAAAGTGTGTGTTTCTATCTAATGTGTTTTGCAATACAAAGGCTATTTTTACATATACCTTGTGTGGAGTTCCTTTTGTGGGGGGCCTTGGATGTTGTTGATGGTGGGTGCGTGCGCAAATGCTTTACACATCGCCTCTGAGATAAGCCTGACTGCTCGTGCCAAGCTACCAAGAGGGTGAGCAGGGGTTGTCTTGGCGGGTGACTTCCTTACCCTGACTTAGGAATGGTGGTTTCTGCCTGGCTTTGGCGCAAGCCTTAGCCAACCAGAAATCCCATTTCTAACATTGTTGGCTAGCGGTGGGATATGGACTTGTGTTTGCGCAGTACCACAGCGACAACTGGCCCCACTACAAAACTCTGCATTTTTAGATAGTCACATGGAAGGGGATTGTTGTTTTTAAGTTGCTAAAAATGTCATTTCTGTAAATGTGTTTTCTGGATTAACCAGGAGGGTGGGATCCAGTGGGGCAGCGAAAATGTGTCCAGTGTGTGTGTTCCCTGTCCCTTTCCTGGAGTAATGGTACCAGTGTCACGTGTGGTCAGGTTGAGAAATCAGGGGTGGTAGAAACTGTCTTACCAGTCTGGGGGGGGGCATGTGTGGATGAATGGTGTGAGTTCTCTGGATGGGGAGCTTGCTGAATACTTGTGTGCTCTTGTTTTGCTCAGATACCTAAGTCCCATGTGTTGAACTTTTCCCAAGAACGTCTGCAGAAGTGGAGCCTGCTTTTGATTTCTGTGGTCTGTTTAGAGACAGAATTTTTGAGTTGGTAAGGTTCTGGGAGGAGAGAGACATAGGGGATGGAGTGATTCCAAAAGGAGTGGCTGAGGTGTCTTCCAGCCCAGTGTGGTGGAAGAGGTTCAGTGTAGCCCAGCTAGGTCTCGGTGTAGGGGCTCACATCCTGTCTCAGAGGAGAAGGAGTGGGTGGGACTGCTTGTCTCCAGGTGCCCGAAACCCAGTCTCAGGGCCTGGAATGTTTCTGAAGGGAACGTTAGGTCGGGGGCCTAGGCTGTACCAATAGGTCATTTGAGGAGGATCTCCCAGAGTGTTTGAAGAATGTAGAACATCAGTGAACAGGGTTTCAGTAGTTCTGGTGTCTGGCAGTACCGCTCCAGTTGGGAGGGTGCACAAGTCCAGATGGAGGGGTGCGAGGGGGATAGGTTCCCCAGTGGAAGAACCAGTGGGTCAGGAGCCAGCCAGAAGGGTTGTGTTGCCAAGCAGTGACCAGGGTGATGCCACTTCTGTCCTGAGTGACAGGCAGACTTGTACATGACACATTAGTTATGTGTCACCCTCAAGGAAGTCCTGGTGCGCCAGGCATCTGACCAAAGGGGTACGTCCCTCGGTTGGGGAGCCAGTAGCCGGTGTTTCCGGATCTGGACATAAGGGCAACTGTACGTAGTGTCCTGAAGTTACAAGAAGGAACTCCTGCCTGAAGAGAAGGAACCGGGTAAGCTGTATGGGGGATTGACCTGCAGTGGTTGCCTTGCTGCTGAAGGAGGAGAGAAAGTCTTAGATTTTTGTTTTCAACTTGTAGAAGTCCTGCTGCGCCAGGCATCTAACCAAAGGGTAGCGTCCCTAGGTTAGGGAGCCAGGTTCAGGTGTTGCCTGTCCTGGACGGCAGGGCAACTGTAGCCAGTGTCCTGGCCGGTTTGTCTTCTAGGGGTACCCCTGTGAACACAGGTGGGGCTCATCTTAAGTGAAGAGACCCTGTGTTTCCCAGAAGGGGTGGTACAGGCCTAGCAGGGATCTTTAGGGTCCTTGGCTGAGTGTTGTGGTACTACCCTGAGAGCAGGTGGGGCCTACCTTAAGTGGAGGGACCCTGTTCTACAGTGGGAGGGTACAGAACTCTGGAAGGGGGTCAGAGGGAGTCTGACCCCTGTGAATCCAGTGAATTTGGATCCCAGGTGGTAGACCAGTTAAGGGAGCGGTGACCTATCCGTCATGACCACCCTGGTGTCCTGTAGGCATCGCACTGAGTAATGTACCCCTCGAGCAACGCAGCCTCTGCGCTCACCGACGCCGTCTCGACGCCGTCAACGAGCCGTAGGCTGCACCGCAACTGGAGGGCACCGCAACGTGCAACGCCTCGCTACACCGTTCTTGTGATGGTCTGACCGCGGTCACTGCTGCTGAGGGAGTAAGGTCCTGAACTGGTGGGATAGTTGTGTTCTGGAGGGTGCTTCTCCTGGGAGAGTGCGCAACCCCAGAAGTAGAGGTAGGGTGGGGCATTCTTGCCCGTGACCTCTAGTCAGCCTGAGGGTGCGGACCCTAGGTTGGAGTCTCAGTGGTGGTTTGGAACTACACTGAGAAGGAGGGTGGAGAATGGCTATTGTAGACCAGGGGTTACTAACCCCCACTCTGTGGATTGGCAAGGACCAGTGGTATCTGGGTGGCCTAGGGCCTGGTCCTAACCGTGGACAACTAAGGAGTACCAGTGGGGTAGCCTAGTTGGGCCTGTTTATCTTTTAAGTATGTGCTTGTCTTATTGATTAATGTGGCGTAGAACCGGAGGGTGTCCCTGCAGTGCGGGCCCACGTCCGTGTTCTGTCGCCCAAAGCAGGGAAGTTCATCACAGTGGTGATTGGCCTGCCCTGCGTTTTGGCTGGAAGGGGGTTGTGTTGGACTTGGCCCTTCTGGCAGGTTCACCCCTGAACTTTTTGCCTGGTATTATTAAATAATTATGGTGATTTCTGGTCTTTGCGCACTTTGACACTGTGGCGCAGTGTAAAGTGCGCGCACTCTGAGTGCGTGTCGTGAGATAGGCCTGCCCTCCCATAGGAATGCAAGGGGAATGTATGTGTCCCTGGTAGTTCCTGATGCGTGGGGTGTGCAGGCTCGAGTCTGGTATGTGCGGACTCGTGTGATTGAATGCTGCGCAATGATGTGTGCAGCGTGTTTGTGTCTAATATGGAAGTGCCACTTCTAGAAGTATGCCTATCTGTGCAGTGAATGTGCTGGCGTGTGATTGGCTGGAGCTGGCTGGTGAGCCTGGCTCCAGGAGTCTGGATGGGTCTGCCCCGGTGGTGAGTGGAGAGATTAGCATGTGTGATGTGAGGGAGTGGTGCACCTGGGACCTGAATAGGGCTGGGCTTTCCCCACACAATGCTGGCTCCGCCCCCTGTGGTGCGTCTAATGTCCCTAGCCTGGCCAGTGAAAGGAAAGGGTGGTTGAGCACATCACAGTGCTCCAAAACCAGCTGCGACTGGTTTTTCCCCCACCCTGCACCCTGAGACAAAGGAATTCACTGTATAAAAAGGGGCTGTGTCCCCTTACAAAATGTTCTTGTTTCTGACTTGAATACTGCCAGCGGCGTGCTGCTGCTTGGGCCCAGGGGAAGGCTTGCCTCCCTGGGCCCTGCCCAGCTCCTGGATACCTGATGGACCTGGATGCCTGGAGGATCTTTTCTTTCTTGGGGTCCTCTTTGCTTCACCTTGCCCCCAGGACCTTTTTCTTTGAATACTGTGTTCCTGGGGCCTGTGGGCTTGCCTATGCCTCTAGCGCCTTGGGAGCGCTTTATTTTGGCCCCTAGCGCTTGAGAGCGCTTTATTTTACAGTAGCGCCTGGGAGCGCTTGATTTTTGCCCCTAAGCGCTTGGTAGCGCTTTTATTCCTCGCAAGCGGCTGCCCATGCCGCATATTTGGCCTTTATTTATTTTGTATTTCGAGGGTGCCCACCCCTCATTTTGCCCCCGGGAATTGCCGCCGCTGGACCGGGACCCCTCGTGACCTTCTTCTCGGGCCGCGCTGTGTTTGGGTGCCGGCCCGAGGAGATCCCAAAGTCCTACCCCCGCCGTGGAGCAGGACGGAAGCAGGAAGTGGCGCGAGCGTTGCAGGGCTCCCGTGACCAGGAGGGAGCCCCGGATACTGTTTTGCCCGGGAGCCTTGCAGCTCCACCCTAAGTCCCGGTCCCGAGATGGGGGACCGGGTGAAGACCTGGCGAAGCGGGCGCATGAGGAAGGCGGGGCT
Source organism: Lissotriton helveticus (assembly GCF_964261635.1). Taxonomy (NCBI): domain Eukaryota; kingdom Metazoa; phylum Chordata; class Amphibia; order Caudata; family Salamandridae; genus Lissotriton; species Lissotriton helveticus. Next base: position 796,881,433 of record NC_136072.1, read on the forward strand.
CCCATGAGGAGAGAGAGCCCCGCCGAGCGCTACCGCTGCCCGGAGACAGAGAGCCCCCGTGCCAAGTACCGGTGAGTGGGGGCCCAGGGCTGTCCTAGAGAAAAGGGGGGTATCGGGGCACATTGCCGGTGCCCGCCCCCCTCCTTCCGCAGTGTTGCTAAGCCCAAGAGGGCTTCAGGGCACTCCGCTGTTCTCGAGTCCCCAGAGGGGGGGGACTCCACCTATTAAGGCGCCATTTGTTCTTAGAGCCCCGAGAGGCTCAAAGCGCCACATCTGTTTTCCGAGCCCACGAGAGGCTCAAGGCGCTACATCTGTTTTCCGAGCCCACAAGAGGCTCAAGGCGCCATTTGTTCTCGAGTCCCCAGAGGGGGGGACTCCACCTATCAGGGGGCAATTTGTTTGCTCAGAGCCCACGAGAGGCTCAAGAAGGCCCCATTGCTTTAGAGCCCCGAGAGGCTCAGGGGGCACCTTTCCTAGTTGGTAGAGCGGCCCCAGATGGCAGTGGGCCGCTCCCACCTGGCCCCACATTGTGTTAGAGCCACGAGGGCTCCAGGGGCATACCTTGTTCAGAGCCACGGAGGCTCTAGGGGGCATTTCCTTTGTTCAGAGCCTGTGAGGCTGCCACATTGGCCCCTTCATTGTTGCTACAGCTGCCCAGCACTTAGTGGGCAGCTGCTATGTTTAGGCCCCCCCCCCTGACATTCCGACACAGGGCGTCCTAGCCCCAGAGAGACCAGTTGGCCTGGGTATAGTTGTAAGTTCTGTGCTAATGTGATTTCTGCGAATTGTTCTTTGCTCTACCTCTGAATGTGTTTTGATGCATCATGTGCCTTGTTCCTTACACCGCTGAATGTATGTTTAACAAAAATTCTGCAGCCACGCAGTCAAAATGTACCACGTGACCACTGGATTATTATTCCAAACAATTCTATCATTTATTTTTAAAGTTTTTCAATTTTCAAACAAAAGCACAAACAAAATGACCATCAGAACAGTGGGTTCATATACACAGTATCTACAAATATACAATATATACAATATTTGCAACAATCGAATCAAACGACACACATAGTGAGACACCAAAACAAATAAGCGTATATTGATTCAACTCAATTGTAATTATATACAGTGCATTAAAAAACATGAGAATAAACAAAGAACCAGTCCTTAAAGTGATGAGACCAAGGGACAGGCGGAATTAAGGTGGAAAAAGGTGCCTGCCTGTCTACCATAACCTGTGGTCAAGTCTTTTTTAGGGGGTTGCACTGCTAGGGTCCGGCACACTCAAACTTGTTGTGTCCTAGCGGCACCCTTTAGGATTACCACAGGGTGGAAGTGTCGACGCGTTTCGAACCCGGATGTTATGGGTTCTCTTCAGGACAGGGACTGGGGACAGTGGATCTGAAAAAACATACGGAGGAGGTGTCAATTATCTGTCTCATGATGCTGTGGCAGTCTACTCTGACTCCAAAGAAACAAAGGGGGGGGGGGAATAATTACCTGCACAAGGCCACAGACGTTGCCGTAGTGTAGGTTAGTCGCAAAAGATATTCAAGGCTGAAAAAACATGTACAAAAATATATATATACTCAGCACGATCAGTTGCATCTAGGATAGTTAACACAGCAATGGATTGGCGTGAAGCCTTTAGGGAGGTGCATCGTACCTGTTATTTTCACACTGTTAAGCTGAAAGCGTGATTTCCGCACGCGGAACACACTCAGGGCTGATGGACCGCTGTCATTTTTCAGCGCAGATAGTAATGACTGAAAAAATAAATAAATAAAAAGGATTGCACACATAAATTGGAGGTCCCTGGTTGCTAAGACTATCGGTTTACACAAAAACACGAGTGCGGTCAGGCCGTCACAAGTGAGGAGCTTCCTACCTGAACTCCGAACATGCAGCGCGCAAAGCGGCGCCCAATGCAGTCCAGCCAGCGGTATCGATTTCACCGAGTCTCGCTACAAGGGAAGGACACAATCTGCGCATTAGTCTCATGGTCAAAAAGCCAGAGAAACTCATCGCGCATAAGGTTGCTTTCAAATCGCGCCGTCCACTTACTCGTTTGGAATGAATCAATCTCACTTCCTCACGGAGTTCAATCTATGGGTAGCTCGCGGCTCCTTCTAGTGGTATTTAGGACTGCCGGGTCGGAGGATTAGTGGGAGTGGCTAGTGGGGCTCCTATGGAATGCTGGAGGTTGTAGTTCGAGTGACCCATGATCACAGGGAAACCCGGGAACGCATCATTTCTTCTAGTGTTTTTCATACAAAACAGAGTCGACATCACCAGGAATACAGTCTTGTGTTTCTACAATAGCAACGTTACTTGTTTGAACCAGCTCATAGCCCTAATTTTCAACATAATGCAAAAGCCCACCCACAGTCGAGACCACTCTGTGATGCCATACCCGGATATATGATCATACAGCGTTTTTCATACAAGGCAGCATAAACACAACAGGAAATGTAGTTAGATGTTTCGACAATACCCCTGTTGCATGGTTGGACAAGAGCACATCACCCCAGATTAACAGCCTGACAGGCACGTATTTACAAACAACAAAGGCAGCTCTATTGACCCAGATTCGGTTCTATGATCGTGTGGGGCACTCACAATATAAAACCACAGATAGAATTAAAATTCATAAGAAAGCAAATGAAAAACAGCAGCACAGCCAACCTCACCTTCGCAGATCTGAAGAAATTCACAGACTAGCGGTCTCAGACATTTCGTTCAGACCGGAATTCGATGTATCAAATTTCAGTATAAGATAAGCCTCCTTCTGGGAAAGGCGAAGATCAGGGTCACCCGTACCACCCCTGATGACCGTTAGGACAGTCCATCTGATGTCTAGACTTGAATGTTTTTGTTGCAAGAAATGCGAGACCAAAGGTGCTGTCATATTTTTATTGTTGATCCTTGACCGGTGTTGGATGATTCTTTGCCGGACCTCCTGCGTGGTTTTCCCGATGTACAGCTTCTTACACGGGCATTGTATGGCATACACCGTGTATTTGGTCTTGCAATTCGTATGTTCATTGTGGCGCCAGAACTTATTACCATCAGTGAACAATGAGCCTTCTATTGTGAGATCACAAATGGAACATGTCCCACATTTGCGGTGCCCTTTGACTGGATTGGTTCCAAAGATCGTAGTTTGAGAGTCCCTTTTTGAGTAAGAAGCTGTGTGTAAGAAGCTGTACATCGGGAAAACCACGCAGGAGGTCCGGCAAAGAATCATCCAACACCGGTCAAGGATCAACAATAAAAATATGACAGCACCTTTGGTCTCGCATTTCTTGCAACAAAAACATTCAAGTCTAGACATCAGATGGACTGTCCTAGCGGTCATCAGGGGTGGTACGGGTGACCCTGATCTTCGCCTTTCCCAGAAGGAGGCTTACCTTATACTGAAATTTGATACATCGAATTCCGGTCTGAACGAAATGTCTGAGACCGCTAGTCTGTGAATTTCTTCAGATCTGCGAAGGTGAGGTTGGCTGTGCTGCTGTTTTTCATTTGCTTTCTTATGAATTTTAATTCTATCTGTGGTTTTATATTGTGAGTGCCCCACACGATCATAGAACCGAATCTGGGTCAATAGAGCTGCCTTTGTTGTTTGTAAATACGTGCCTGTCAGGCTGTTAATCTGGGGTGATGTGCTCTTGTCCAACCATGCAACAGGGGTATTGTCGAAACATCTAACTACATTTCCTGTTGTGTTTATGCTGCCTTGTATGAAAAACGCTGTATGATCATATATCCGGGTATGGCATCACAGAGTGGTCTCGACTGTGGGTGGGCTTTTGCATTATGTTGAAAATTAGGGCTATGAGCTGGTTCAAACAAGTAACATTGCTATTGTAGAAACACAAGACTGTATTCCTGGTGATGTCGACTCTTTTTTGTATGAAAAACACTAGAAGAAATGATGCGTTCCCGGGTTTCCCTGTGATCATGGGTCACTCGAACTACAACCTCCAGCATTCCATAGGAGCCCCACTAGCCACTCCCACTAATCCTCCGATCCGGCAGTCCTAAATACCACTAGAAGGAGCCGCGAGCTACCCATAGATTGAACTCCGTGAGGAAGTGAGATTGATTCATTCCAAACGAGTAAGTGGACGGCGCGATTTGAAAGCAACCTTATGCGCGATGAGTTTCTCTGGCTTTTTGACCATGAGACTAATGCGCAGATTGTGTCCTTCCCTTGTAGCGAGACTCGGTGAAATCGATACGGCTGGCTGGCCTGCATTGGGCGCCGCTTTGCGCGCTGCATGTTCGGAGTTCAGGTAGGAAGCTCCTCACTTGTGACGGCCTGACCGCACTCGTGTTTTTGTGTAAACCGATAGTCTTAGCAACCAGGGACCTCCAATTTATGTGTGTAATCCTTTTTATTTATTTATTTTTTCAGTCATTACTATCTGCGCTGAAAAATGATAGCGGTCCATCAGCCCTGAGTGTGTTCCGCGTGCGGAAATCACGCTTTCAGCTTAACAGTGTGAAAATAACAGGTACGATGTTTGGAATAATAATCCAGTGGTCACGTGGTACATTTTGACTGCGTGGCTGCAGAATTTTTGTTAAGAATTTGTCCTGTCCAGCCAACTGTTTCTGTTTTTCCCATTGTTGAGATCCGGGCTGGGTAGATGTAGGATCCAAAACCTTCATTGTTTCACTGAATGTATGTTTATGCATCATGTGTTTCTCCTGCACCTCTGAATGTGTTTTTGATGCGTCATGTGCCCTGTTCTTACACCTCTGAATGTATTGTTTATGCATTATGTGTTCTCCTGTGCTGCACCTCTGAATGTGTTTTGATGGATCATGTGCCTTGTTCTTACACCTCTGAATGTGTTGTTTATGCATCATGTGTTCTCCTGTGCTGCACCTCTGAATGTGTTTTGATGCATCATGTACCTTGTTCTTACACCGCTGAATGTATGTTTATACATCATGTGTCTTTCCTACACCTCTGAATGTTCTATGCATCATGTGTGAAGCTTCTGATTGGTATATGTTCTAAGTGCTAGTTCTACTAAGTGCATATTCCTGACAGTGGTGCCTGTGGCCCTGTCCTGTACATAATCCCCTGTAAATTCTGCCCGTGCCTGTTGGCACATTGTAAAGTGTTTGTTTCTATCTAATGTGTTTTGCAATACAAAGGCTATTTTACATATACCTTGTGTGGAGTTCCTTTTGTGGGGGGCCTTGGATGTTGTTGCTGGTGGGTGCGTGCGCAAATGCTTTACACATCGTCTCTGAGATAAGCCTGACTGCTCATGCCAAGCTACCAAGAGGGTGAGCAGGGGTTGTCTTGTCGGGTGACTTCCTTACCCTGCCTGGCTTTGGCGCAAGCCTTAGCCAACCAGAAATCCCATTTCTAACATGAATTTTTTGCAATGGAGAGACAATTGGAATTGCAGAGCGATAACAGACTCCATCAACAGAGGAGAAATGTCATCATTGGCTAGAATTCTAAATCCGGATAGGACCACAGGTTAAATTTACCTGCTGCATTAAGTCTACATGTACTCCATTTTGAAGAGATTACATTTAAAACAGGCAGCCATCATTCAACATTAAATTGTTCAATGGCACTTCCATGAGTGAAATCATTATTAGATGACCCCCAAATTTCTAACTGTTTCCCTTTTCCTACTGATAACTAGAGCCCCAGGAACCATCAAACTATTCTCCCAGCTGTTCCCTTTCTATACACATATTCAAGATCACAGGTGATAATACAGGCTTCTGTGAAATGAAACAAGATTGTGAGAGAGACCCCAGAAACTCCTGGTGCACCCACTGATGGCATCCATTTGGAAAAGGTGGAAACCATTTGAAGGCCAAAACCCTGATACTCAGGCAAGCTGCAAGACCCTATGACGAAGCTCCCTTGGCATCTGTTTCAGGCCTTGCTGAGAGAAGTCTGTAGCACAAGCCATGCAGGTACACCCAGCAGCAACATCAGCATGAGGCAGACCATCTATCCCCCTAAAAGTACCCATGCCTGAGCTAGGTGTGGCAATAAACCCTGTTTGCTAAAGCAACAACGTAAATGTTACTCAATGTGGGCCTGAAAGTGCCAGGTAATTGCCTTATCAATTATCTTGCATGGAAAAGGCTAACTGCTGTAAGCCTAATGATAACACGACGCGAGCAATCCAAGTTGGCCTTTTTCCTGAGGAGGCAAAATAATCCTATCTTGAGCTGGGAAATAGGTTTAAGAGGTTGAAAGAGGTGCTTATTATGGGTAAATACTACTATCTAGAAAAGGTTCAGTGTAAAAGATTTAGATTTAGTTTGAAGTTGAAGTTTTCAGCTGTTCCGGGTTTCCTATAGTCTGATCACCAAGGAAACCGAGTTCCAAACAGTTGTTGCTTCAATACAGAGGGCTTGTGTGGCTGCTTTTTGAGTGCTGGTTTCCTAGATCTACGGTGACTTTATGTAAAGTTTGCAGGTTCTGGGCGTTGCCAGATCTTTTGATGGTAGAGACTGGGTAATCTGGTTTCTTGATGCATAAGGTCTTGTAGCTAATACATGGGGTGGTAATTTAAATTTTATTCTGGCCTTAAATGAAGGCCAGTGTAATTCTTTCAGTATAGGGATTATATTGGTAGATATTTTGGCGTCGAAGATAGGCATTGCTGTAGAAAGAATGACTGCTTTGATAGGGGTTAAATAAAGAATAGGAATGCCAGCTGGGGCTGAGTCACCGTATTTGATTTCGGAAAGAACTAGTGATTGCACTAGAGATATGAATTCATTTGGCGGGAGAAAGGATTTCAGCCTCTTGAAGGCGAACAACGCAGAACTGCCTTCAGGAGTCTCTCCCCCCAAAACTGGTCCTAGGATGCTTGTTTCCAGTCCAGGGAGGACCTGGCTTGGCAGTTCGGACTGGACTGCTCCCATGAGGCACAGGGTCAAGACTGATTTGCATATAATAATAATAATACAGAGTTTTGTAAAGCGCATGCAGCTGCCTCAACCGGAGGCGTCCCGGCGCTATGCGAGCAACAAAGTATAGTGATAAATGGTGCTAATAGATCAAACCTCATGGGTGAAGAGCCAGGTCTTCAATAGCTTCCTGATATGGCCAGGTCTAAACTTGGGTGGCATGGTGAGCAAAATAATGATGGATTTAACCCAGATCTCCTGACTGGGGGTGAATGTTTTGATTTGTTCTGTATTCCATCCATCAACTGCGTGTCTTTTGCTTACTCTCCCTAAGTGTGCCGGGTATGCCAAGATGAGGGTCCTGGGCTCTCTGTGCCACTGGATTCAAGCAAGCCTGGATGATGAGGGTGAAACCCGAAATCCGGTCCTAGGATGCTTGTTTCTGGTCCAGGGAGGACCTGGCTTTGCAGTTCAGACAGGACTGTTCCCATAAGGCACAGGGTCAAGACTGATTTGCATATGGCCAGAGCTAATTTTCGGTGGCATGGTGAGCAAAATTATAATGGATTTAACCCTGTTCTCTTAATTGGCGGTGAATGTTTTGATTTGTTCTGCATTCCGTCCATCACAGTTTACTCTGGTTTTAGTTTGAGGAGATTTGTAGACATCCAGTTTTATTCATTCTATAGACAAATCTTAATCTTGACAACTCTTTGAAGAGAAGAGATCTTGACTTAGCAATTAGCATTGTTGGCATATTGGTGGATGGCCTCCCCATCACTACGCCCAGGATTCCCAGGACTATGCATGGGGTTTGGACTTGGTGGATGTCATCTGAAAGCGTCTCTGTAGGTTTTACAGGAGGTAAGAGGCACTGCTAAAGGTTACTACTCAGACCCACGTGTAGTTGTGATCAGTAGCATTTCCCCACTCTTACACCAGATAAATAACCAAAACATTATCTTTTTAAAAATATAAAACCTGTATGGTCTATTTATTTAATGTCGGTAGATGGTCCATGTTTAAAATGTACTAACCGAGGTATTTCCCATTCCACAATGCTTTCACCTCGAGATATTTCCCAATTCAATTATTCCTTCATGTGCGATATGGATACATTTAATTTATAGTAGGTGAAAAAGGCGTCTGAGTGTTTTTTCTGCATTAGCATTTGCGATAATTCGCTGCTTTTATCTAATGCTCGTGGAGTCAGGGAGCTAGTTCGGATGACAAATCAAAACACAACATAATCACAAATCTCATTTATCCTGTCACTTTGTTAATGCATCCTTGACACTCAGATAATGCATTTATAACCAAATAGGTGTGCGCGGTTCCTGTAAGCAATCGTTTCATTCTTTAATTTATATTTCAACAACAAGCCACAACACCACTCAATTAACTTATAAAATTAAGTTGAAATAACATCCATGGCAATTGGTAAGTTATGCCTAGTAAAGCTTTTGTATTTGGATTTTTTCACAGTAGTTTAGCGTTTTTTCTATTGTATTTATTTATCTTGTATAGTTGTTTTCTTTGTACCTTGAAGCTCTAATTTTTGGGCAGTATAAACTTGTTCATTATGTTGTGCTATATTCATCATTGTTTATACATGCATGCATTATCTTTAAATGTATACTAATTTATTGCCCCAAAAAGACACTGGTCTACAGTGACAATGCAAGCGACTACATACACGTGAAGGTCTGACCAATGGGCATGGGTTGGTGCTTGTCCTGACTGCTGAGATGTATTTTTCTGTATGAAGCTATGACGTCAGCATGTACCCTGCCAATGTTCAAGTGCTCATGGTTCTAGTTAATGGTACAATATGTATTTGAAATTAATATGTTATTCTTCTTCTATAGGTGTCAATGTGATGATATAGAGGTGGGCAGCATCAGCTATGGACGTAAAGAATCTAGATCCAGCCCAGTGGGAGGGTAGTATGTGGTATACCAAAATTCCCTAACAAGAGTCTTGAAATCCTGCAAAAATGATTTTTCAAAGCAGAGTTACCTTTGATTTTTTGTGTGCGGGTTGTAGACATGAAACTTATACCAGCCACCAGAGTTAACATTCGAACACCATCAAATGTCAAGTTTAAAAAGTATCACATTTGGTTGTGCATACCTTCCAAAAAGGCTGAACAGTCTGCCCCTCTTCTATTATATTTAACAGAGCATGGGAATCCTTTAAGCTCAGGACAAGCTGGCTGCAGTGATCCATTTATCCTAGTGTAAAACAAATAAAACGTTGCTTCCAACTACTTCTCGAAGGGAACTCGAGGGCAGACTCAATGCTGACAGCCTTACTTACTGCATCACTTACTCACGAAACTGTAAAGCTGGGTTATGGGACTCAAAGAATTGATGCAGCGTCGTGGGCCTATCTTCTTACCATTCGTCCTCTGGTGGACCTTTTTATCCAACTGAGAGGTGAGGCGAATTAACATTACATCTATGAATTGCAATTAACAGTGTAACCCATTTCGCTACACAATAATGACCATGGAATCAATGACTAATGTTAAGAAGGCTTATTAAAAATTAGCAACCAAGTTAAGGTGTATGAATATCACAACTAGGCTATAAAGATGCAGAATAACAACTGGGAAATCCAACCTCCTAAAGAAGTTTAGGCATACCAGAATTAAACAAACAAGAAGTTCAGTCACAACAACACAAAAGATTAGCATGAAGATCTTGTTCTCAGAGAAGAGTTTCTGGTCTTTTCTCCTATACATGAGTAAATCTAGAATCGTTTAAGTTACAGTCCAAACTAAGAGGATGGTTCATTAGTCTAAGGAATCTCAAAATTCAGGGAACTGCAGAAAAATCGAAAAATCTGGGAAAGTACAGGAAGAGCGTGAAGTGAAGGAAGGTGTCAATATTGCAGAAGCTTGGCCAAAAGTCTTCTTTGGTCAGGGGAATTTGAATATTAGCTTACGCCACATTCAGAAAGAATTAAAGGGAATAAGAAAAGAGGTCTAAACTTATCAAAATCTAAGGAAACGTACTCCAGTCTCAGGCAGGTAGCCTCCAATTATTCACAATAGCGTCATTTAGGTAACACCCCTCTTATCATTAGCGGTTCCACTGTCCTTTCCCCTTCTCTCGTTGTAACGTGAAACATCTGCAAACTATCCCACACTGAACATGGGAACAACATCTCAATCAAACCCATATTGTAACATTGCTGAATAGGACTCCTTAAGTTAAGGAGCTGGCTCTCCATGTTCTTTTGACAAGGTCTTCTTCTCAGTCTCTCTCTCTACCTGCAAGGGAAAAATCATGTTAGCAGAATGAATAACAGTATTTTATGCAGTATGGAAAAGAGGCCTAATAAGGACAAGTTAAAATTATTAAATGAATAGTGCACAATTAATGTGCGTGTGCACGTTTAAACACAAATGAATATAACTTGTCAGACATAAGATTCATATTGCATCTGGCATACAGTAAATATTTAATAATCATGTGTAAATATGGCTAAGAACTCCATTTGATATAAAATATATGTGTAACATTAGTGCACACATTACATAAATCCATTTTCATTTCTATGGTGAACACATTCTGAATATTTGAGGATGGTTTCTTATTCAAGGTTGTATGATGTTACAATGCATACCTTTACATTGCAGTTTTCACATCGCAACATCCTTTACATCGCTTGATTTTACATCGCAAGTCACTACAACGCATTTTTAGAAACTACCTTTACAACGCATTCCATTACATCACATTATACATTTACAATGCATACCATTACAATGCATACCATTACATCGCATTTAAGGTAAGTGTTGGATAGTGTAGGGGTAGTAATTACTATTCTAACTCCAGTGTGTGCAACAGTAGGGTAAGTGTTGGATAGTGTAGGGGTAAGGTACAAATCCAAACTATCTCAGCACCTCCTAAATTACTTGCTACGGTTGAGAGGTGTGAAGAAATTGCTAACTTCTTTTCTGATAAAATCACCAAGATTGACCAATCCTTCGCCCTAACTCCCCCACCACTTGGTCAACCCCCCTCCTTAACATTCCCCTTGAGCCTTCTTCCACTCCTATCCCACCCCCTAACTCCTCCCAACTCCCCCTCTCTATCACCCACTATAAACCTCATCTCACCTCCCCCCAGCTAAAAAAAAATGCTTCCTGGAATAATGTTTGTCCTGTTTCAGAAAATGATGTCCTCAACATCATCTCCAAGCTTAAACCATCCTCTTATACTAAAGATCCACTTCCAGCTCATCTTGCACAAGAACATAAACACATCATTGCCCCAATCTGGACCAATATCATCAACTCTTCCTTTGCCACTGGCAGTGTTCCTGCCTCCCTCCAACTAGGCCAAATTACTCCCATTATCAACAATACTGCGGCTGACCCTAACGACTTAAACAACCTGCGCCCTATCTCCAACCTTCCCTTCCTATCCAAAGCCCTAAAAAAATGCGTCCTGCTACAACTGGACAAACACATCGACTCATTCAACCTCTTAGACGTTTTCCAATCTAGCTTTAGAAAGGGATGCATCGCGGAAACAGCTCTGCTCAACATTACTGACGACATACATCGCTCCCTTGACAAAGGTGAATCCTCCCTCCTCATTCTTCTTGACCTCTCTGCAGCCTTTGATACTGTTAACCATGTCGCTTTACTCAATATTCTCAAAGACTGTTTTGGCTTTGACGGTGATGTTCTCAAATGATTTTCCTCATATTTCCAAAATAGAACTCAACAAATTAAAGTCAGCAGTTGCCTTTCTAAACCTCAGCCTGTCTTCTTGGGCGTCCCACAGGGCTCTATTCTTTCTCCCACTCTATTCAACCTCTTCATGGAACCACTCAACCTTATTCTTAAACAAGCAAAAATCAGTTATCACCTATATGCCGATGACACACAACTTTACTACAAGACCAAATCCCATAATGACGTCTTACATCTTAACGATGCTCTGATCAAATTTCAACTGTGATTCCACCAAAACCACCTCAAATTAAACCCCAAAAAAACGGAAATCATCCTATTCTCTCCCAAGAACAACGTGCTCCCTATTCAACTCTGGATCGCAGACATTAATACTCTGAACTGCTCTCTCGCCATCTACAACTCGGTCAAACCCCTCGGCATTAGCCTCGATCAGAGCCTCAGTCTTACTTCCCATATAAAAAACTTGGCCAAAGGTGCTCTCTTCACACTACATTACCTTAAAAAATGTAAACGTTTCATTCCAGCAGATGACTTTAAATCAGTTGTTCAATCATTAGTCCAGTCTAAACTCGATTATGGTAATGCCACTCTTGCCGGTACCCCTAAAGTCCACCTAGCCCCTATCAAATCCATTCTTAACCTCGCTGCCAGGCTTATCACTGACTGAAGGCATTACGATCACATCTCCCCTGTTCTCAAAAACCTTAAATGGCTTCCAATCAAAGGCAGATCCACCTACAAAATCGCCTGCATCACGCACAAAGCCCTTCACCAAAATACCCCCTCTTACCTCTCTGACAAACCTCAAAAAGCTGGTTGTACTAGACTAATGAGGAGCACTAACGCTCTTGTCCTTGTCCCTCCTCTGCTAAAAAAGAAATCAACTCAGTCTCACTCATTCTCTGGTAATGCGCCTTCTATTTGGAATGCCCTTCCCAAAGATCTACGTTGCAACCCTTCCTACCCCAGCTTTAAAAAAGACCTCAAACTGCTCCTTTTCAACAAATACTGGGGTTCATAATTTGAACTTACAGACACTGCCCACCAACTCCTCCCCTGTACACTGTCTTTATTGTCCCCCCTTTACTTACAGTTTCACCTCCTCCCTCGGCCCCACAAATGTACCCCACTCTGGCCTCTCATCTACTGACACACTATATTATCTTCACTGTCATCCAGCTATACTATCTTTGATCTGATACTTGTTTTTGATCTTCCTAACTGAAAACATTCTTATAGTTCAAATTGCCTTGACTTATATTCTCAGTTGTAATAATTTTGTCTCTGTTGCCAAATCCTGTAAAGCGCTCTGATACTCTTGGATGCAGCTAGCACTATATAAAACCTTTTAAATAAATAAATAAAAAATAAAAGTGTTGGATAGTGTAGGGGTAAAAATTACTATTCTAACTCCAGTGAGTGCAACAGTAGGGTAAGTGTTGGATAGTGTAAGGGTACTATGCGTTGTAATGGTATGTGTTGTAATGTCTTGCGAAGTAATGCCTGCATTGTAGTGACATGCATTGTAATGGTATGCATTGTAGTGACATGCGATGTAATGTCTGCGTTGTAATGACATGCGATGTTAAGGATGTTGCGATATAATAACTGCGTTGTAAAGGTAGTGCGATGTAAAAGTTGCGTTGCAAAGGTTGTTTCCCCTTATTCAATCACCTAAACAGTAAATCTTGTTTAGTTAGTTAAGGCACATCTTTTTATGTATGAATTCTCTAACTCTACAGTGAATGCACTTCAATAATGATGTGAAGTGCAAAATTTCTTATTTTAATTGTCGTTAGGTCACACAGGAACATGTGCTAAGTACACTTTCATGTAATCCATTTGTGACGTATAAAGGTGGGGTCAGAATTACACTGTACCAATCCCCCATCTTATGGTGGATCAAGCCATCACATCTACGATAAATGTCCTTTTATCAGATGAACAATTTACAATCAGGTTGTTTCATCATCTTTCTACTGGAATCCTACGGAAGTGTCATGTCATCATAGTATTTGCTTTGTCTGTCTTCTAGTTCTACATATGCTCTCTTTTCCTTCACTCCCGTTGTTATCCCTTATAGATTACAAACAAGAATAATTCACAAAGAACAATTATTACTAAAGGTTTCAAGATACTTTCAACAATTCCTTTCGCTATATTTCGAAAACCATCTGCCTATAGCGGAAAATCCATTCCCTATTGCCTCTCAAGCACAAGTTGTTTCTAATCTTTTCAAATATTTCTTTAAGACAGTCATGTTCTTAATGTATTTCTGCAAGTCCTTACTGTTCCCTGGAATGTCAGTACAATATTGTGGAGCCTTTACCATCCAACAGACTCTGCCTCTCTGTTGGATGTTAAAGGCATGTCTATTCTGCAAAACCATAGATCATATCGCAACTATTTCAGTATTATTATTAATAGTGTTTTGTTAAGCGCAAGCAACCCGGAGGCCTCGTAGCGCTATATTGTTTGAGTCAAGAGAGGGCCAGAGAGCCAAGTTAGATAAAGAGGAGTGTTTTTAACTCTTTCCGGAACTTCAACAGGTTAGATTCTCCGCGAAGGGTATCAGGCAGGGAGTTCCAGGCCTTGGCGGCATTCCAGGAGAAGGATCGGCCGCCCCATCTGGCCCGTTTGGTTCTGTTAACAGTGGCCAAGAAAGCTGAACTGGATCTCAAGGTTCTATTGGGGAGATAAGGGTTTGCCAGGGAACAGATCAAGGATGGAGCGGTCTTCCACATGGCCTTGTGCATAATGCACATGGATTTGAACACAACTCTGGCCTTGATGGGCAGCCAGTCCAATTTCTTCAGCGCTGCTGTACCAGAATCTCGCCGGCTCAGGCCTAGGCGGAGGCGAGCGGCTGCATTTTGTGTAATCTGGAGTTTTCTTGTGGTGGAGATAGGGGCTCCTAGGTATAGGGAATTTCCGTAGTCCAAACGGGATAAAATAATGGCTTGCACCATGATTCTACGTGCTTGGAAGGGTAGAAGAGGCAACACTTTCCTGAGCATCCGCATCAGGCCAAAGCAGGTGGCGGACAGGGCAGTAGCTTGTTGCTTGAAGTCTAGCTTTGAGTCCAGCCACATGCCCAGACTCTTTATTTGGGTCTTAGGTTGGGGTGGGTTCCCCATGCTAGGGGGCCATTCCAACATAGGACCAGGGGTAAGTGAGTTGCCCAGGATCATGAGCTCAGTTTTCTCACCATTGAGCTTTAGGTGTGAGGAATTCATCCACTGATTTATTGCTACCAAACAATTCGTAAGGTTAGGGGGGGAGGTATTCGGCTGGTTCATGGATACAACCAAATTTGTGTCGTCGGCGTAGGTTACAATGTCTAGACCAAACGAGTGCACAATATCAGCAAGGGGTTGTAAATAAACATTAAATAGGGTAGGGCTCAAAGACGAGCCCTGTGGTACGCCT
The DNA here is from genome assembly GCF_964261635.1 of Lissotriton helveticus. Classification (NCBI taxonomy): domain Eukaryota; kingdom Metazoa; phylum Chordata; class Amphibia; order Caudata; family Salamandridae; genus Lissotriton; species Lissotriton helveticus. The sequence continues at coordinate 796,896,485 of NC_136072.1, forward strand.
TGATCTAGGGGCCAGATTTTTGAGTGGGCATTGTTCTCGACTACCTCAAAAGAACGGTTCTCCAAGAAAGATTGGAGCCATAGTATGGCCTTCCCTGAGATTCCTATTTGGCGTAGGTGGTGGAGAAGGATACTGGTGTTGATGGTATCGAAGACGGCACTGAGATCAAGCAACATAATTGCTACAGTGCCGCCTTGATCCATCTGTTTCCTTGCCACCTCAGTCACAGTCAGAAGGGCCGCTTCCGTGCCTAGCTTTGGGCGAAATCCTGCTTGGGATTCATGAAGCAGGAGGTTGTTTTCCAGGTATTGAGTAATGGAGGCATTAATGTGTTTCTCCAACAGTTTGCTGACCCAGGGGAGGAGTGAAATTGGACGATAATTGGCCATGTTATCAGGGTCCAAGGTTGATTTCTTTAATAGTGCTCTAACTTGAGCGCGTTTCCATGCCGTTGGGACTATACCTGTGGTGATAGAAGAGTTTAGGACCTTAAGAATAACAGGCTTAATGATGTCTGTGATCTTAAGTAGATAGCGAGGGGGAGCAGGATCAGTGGGTGACCCAGATTTAACCTTCTGCATCAGGATATCAAGTGAGTCCTCATTGAGTAAAGGGAACTCATCCAGTGTATGCGGCGTCGAATATAGTGGAGTAGAACCGTTATCAGTGGCCCCAGTGGGTGGTTCGAATGTGGAGGTGATATTCTGTATTTTCTTGTAAAAATATTCTGCCTGGTTGTCACACCGTAGTTGAATTTTATTGGGATCAAGGGGAATGGTCGGGGGGTCAATAAGGAATTTTGCGATTTTAAAGATTTCACTTGAAGAATTGGAGGCACTAGTAATTATGCTTTCAAAATAAAAGGCTTTTGAATTTCTAATTTCTGCTTTGTATTTTTTAATTGCCTCTTGATGACTAAGTTTGTCTAAATTACTGCGGGAGACCCTCCAGGTTCGTTCCAGTTTCCTGCAGCCTCTTTTCAGCTCTTTGAGTTGAGGGGTGTACCATGGTGAGTCTCTTGATTTAGTTTATTCTTTGAGATCTTTCAGGGGTGCGACATGGTCCAGAGCTGTAAACAACCAATCAGTATAAATGTCATAAAGAGATGTAGGGTCTGTTCCCAATTGGGGGGGGGGGGCAGGGGACAAGGATTCAGTCCACTGGTCCATGGAAATTTTTGACCATTCTCTCCCCTGCAGGATAGTGCGGGGGACAATTGGTGCTGAGATAGCTGGTGCCCATTGTATCGGAATCAAGTAGTGGCCTGTCCAAACGAGGGGCAGAGGTGTCCCTACCTCTAGTCTTTGGTCATTGCTAAATACCCAATCCAGGAGATGACCTTTTTCGTGAGTGGGTTGGAAGCCCTTCTGTGTAATTTGAAGGGCTGCCAGATCATCTACTAGAGATCTGGCCGTCATGTTACTAGGGTCGTCCAAATGGATGTTGACATCTCCTAATAATGAAAAATGGGGACAGGTGATCACTGATTCAGCGATTTTTGAGTGGAGTGAGTCGAGAAAATCTCCTATTTGGTTGGGGGGGCGGTAAATAAGAATGCCTGAAAAAGTGGCGGTGGGATTGAAATCCAGGGAAAAGTACATACTCTCACAGTTAGATATCGAGGTCGGGCTGACCCTACATTGGTAGTGGTTTTTAACAAGAATGGCCAAGCCCCCTCCTCTACCCTGTGGTCTGTCCATCCTATAAAGGGCATATCCCAGTTGCATAAGGGCAGTAATGTCCGGGTCCGATACATCTTTAAGCCACGTCTCTGTTAAAAATATTACGTCAGGACTAGTTTCTTCTAAAAATAGCGCCATTTGCACTGCATGTTTAGTTAGGGAGCGACAGTTTAGGAGAAACATTTTGTAGTGTCTGACACTGTGGGAGGTACCACTATAACTGGTGAGTGTGTAGTTTCAGTGGGAGCAGATGCCAGTAGTTGAATTTGGGTGGATTGAGTGCTCGCAAAGATCTTGGGTAGGTGGCATTAAATTTTTCAAGGAGAAAGAGTCATACCGTATAGGCAGGGCGACGTCCGCACTGGTTTGGCCATGGGGGGTGGCCCCTGGTCCCGTCCGGTCGCGGACGGGCGCAGACGGGCTTGCCTTTGGCGCGCCGCCGGCGCGCCCGCTGCGCCCGCCCGCTGCGCGGACGGGCAGTGCGGATGTATTTATCCATTGGTTGGGTGAGGAGGGTGGGAGGGACGATAGACTGCACCGTCTCCCTTCCCTACCCAAGATGGCGGCTCCGGTGGGTGGGGGGAGTGCCCAGCGTCAATCGCGAGCGGTGCTGCGATGTCCGTTCGTGACGCTGCCTAGAGCGAAGCAGTCTCGCCCCAGGTAAGGATCTGGCTAAAAACTGCAGATTAAAATATATACAGAGTTTTAAAATTGATCCTGATCCTCCAATGCTGAAGGCAGCGTTAGTGCAAGCCCAAGAGAATTCCTGCAATATTATTCGTAGTCAATAACATTCAGTCTCAAAAAGAGGCGCAAGAGAGCGCTGAGAGCCCCGGCTTCCGCCTCAGGGAGAGTAAAACAAACAATACCGGTATCAGGGTATTGCAGCCTTTAAGTAGTCTGGGAGGGCGGGAGGGACGATAGACTGCACCGTCTCCCTTCCCTACCCAAGATGGCGGCTCCGGTGGGTGGGGGGAGTGCCCAGCGTCAATCGCGAGCGGTGCTGCGATGTCCGTTCGTGACGCTGCCTGGAGCGAAGCAGTCTCGCCCCAGGTAAGGATCTGGCTAAACACTGCAGATTAAAATATATACAGAGTAACAAACACTAAAAATCCTCTAGCTGTATTCGCACATAATTTATCAACTACAGTAGAAAACTTTCTCATCTTGTGTGAGTTAAGTATCACTCCTACAGATGGTATTAGAGCACCAAAGATTTCACTAGCACTTGCACCTCGCTAAGTTCTTGAATGTTCTCCCCCCCAGTGAGGTTATCAAGTTGTCCATATGATTCACTTTTGGGAAATCTATCCCTAGTTAACATGTTCATTGCCATCTCTTGGGCAACCAGTAAAATGCATTTTCCCACAGATATAATAAACTCCAGGAAAAAGAGGAACTGCTCCATCCTAATATAATCCACAATTTCCATGAACTTCAAACGTAAGGATCACATTCAATGTTTCCCACATAATTTGTGTCTGTTGTGGACTTTCTAATAAATATGCATAATTACCTTTTATGTTGCCAATCTAGAGCTAATGTTGCAAAATTTCCCACTAACCTATGTTCACTTTCTTCTTTAGCCCTCTAATGTACTTTTGAATTATTTCCTTCTTTAGCCATTATATCGCTTCGTCTATCTCCTACTCATTCTATGAATTTATTTTCTATACCTGTTAAGGATACAGAGATAATAATAATAATAATAATAATATTAATAATTATTAACTTCTGAAAATACTAAGTCATGGTTCGAGTGATAATGTTGATGGTGACCCTTTCCATAAAATAAGCTAAGCAATAAACTACAGGTTAATCCATATGTTCAGGGAGAAGTTATGGTATGTAAACTCAGCAACTGATGCAGGTAATTGCATGCAAACGTAGCAAGTGTCAACATACTCATAAGTCAATTTAGAGTACACTTTCAATGAATTATCTCCTCTAGAAGTATCTACATGTAAGTCTTTCTTATCTATTGCAGGTAAACTATTGTCAGTGGGGAGCGGTGTTTGGGGGGCACCTGTAGATCTAAGCTCCTCTATAGAAGGAGGATGGGGCAGACTCATGATTGTAAGCAACGCTATCAATACTAATGTCATAACTATACATACTCCTACACTTAAGCATCTACATCTGCTAGTATTAGGTGTAGGCTCCATGAGTTCTCTGATGTTACCCATTTAATTGAAGGTTTTAGCACAGTTGTCTTGATTTGCGTCCACTTGCTCAATTAGCAAAGCAAAGTTCAAATGTCTTTTCAGCACTACATATACTGATGATCTTTGTGAAACGTCCTTAGCTCTACTCTGTTTTCTTCTAAGTGACAACCTTATGCGTTTTCAGCAGACTCTGGCCTTGGTACTCTACTTTCAAGTTCTCTTTCTAATAAATGCCTAGTTTAAACTCACTAATGATCACAACCAGGATAAATTGACTTAGTCTTTTTAGTGGTAATATAATTTCAAAACTCAGTTCAGCCACAAAGTTCATTTGAAAAAGGGTCAATTGAATGCAAATTGTTATAACAAAATGTCCAAAATGCTCTCTCTCTCAGTCGTTAACAGAAAGATATGTCCATTCAGGTGAAGAGTACCTCCAACAGGGAACTCTAGCTTTCTCTGATCTCCTTATTGCTGGCCCTTCGTCATCATTGTCACTTAGGCCAGATCCTTCAGCCTCTTCTGGGATAGTGTATGACACACGCGCTCCAGCCAATCTGAGTCTCCCTCTCTCCTGTCTTATTAGCCACAGGTCTCTCGTATTACTGTTGCACTAGGCCCTTTGCCAGGGCCCGATTCTGGCACAGTCAACACTACAGATGGGACCCTTCTGTACCATCTTCAACTGTTGACTCTCTGAGACCACACTCAGGCTGAATAGGTGCTGTCCCAGCTTCTTGCTGATCTTCAACAGCTTGCCTACTTGCTCCCTCTGTCTCACTATAACTACCGGCACTTCAAGGACAGGTGCTGTTATCTCATCCAGGGGACAAGGGACTCTGCGAATATGTGCGGCATGCACTCAGTTGGAGAGACATCCACACTTCTTAGCTCTTGTACTGACCAAAATAACCTGGTACGGGCCTTGCCACTGAGGTTCTAAGCATGACTTGCGCATGAGCTTCTTCACCATAACCCAGTCGCGGGATTGATGTCATAGCCCTGCTCCTGTTGAGGCGTGGCTGCAGCCTCTCCAACCTGGTGGGACACAGAATGCACCATATCAGCTAGTCCTTTGCAGTAATCATGAATCGTATTATCTATAATATTCATGTGCGCATGTGCAAGCACAGCTAGCAGTCTCATCACGCTGCCTGAGCCAATCCTGTTCTCATATCTAGAGTACTGCATAGATTCATCAACAATATAGGCAAAGCATCAAGCCAATACAGAGATGTCAAAGCACACAGTTTAGCCAATCTGGATTTCAAAGTGCAATTGACCTGTTCCACAAATCCAGAAGCCTTTGGTCGGTAACTGCAATGTAGCTGTTCAGATTCTAATGCTGTGCACAACATCTTCAGAACCTCATTATTAAAATTAGTTCCTTGGTCTGACTCCCAAGAATTTGGGAAACTAAACATTGATATTAACTCCCCCAACAACAACTTAGCCACTGTGAGACTATCACAGTTTCTGGTCAGGTAAGCTTAAATCCAACGGAAGAAAATACACACAATCACTAGGACATATCTCAACCCATTGCACACGGACATCTCAATAAAGTTGCCTTCTATTGAAGGGACCTCCTGATCTCCCTATGTGACTCAGTTTTTCTGCTTTTCTTCTGCCCACATTCTTGAGCTATATTAATAATAAGGTAACTCAGTATCATGTAGAACTTGGGGAATATCAGCAATAAACAGACTGTGGTTCTGCCACATAGAAGGAAATTTCTTCAAAAAAATAATAGGCTTACCCCTCTCAGAGGTGGAATCATCAATTCATGATACACAACACACTGACCATAAACATAAAGACCAACTACAAATGACAAAGACTCAAATCAAATTGAAAAACTTGCGTGTGATATCTTAAAATTCATATATCGTGTTTGATTAAAGACATATCAATGTTAATATCAGACAGGACAAATATACATTATACAATACAAAACAGTGAAAATACAAATTTGTGGCAAAAAAGTGCAACTAGGACAAAAAAGGAACACACTGTTACACATAAATAACACCAAACAAACTTCTAACAGCATCCTAATATTTCAAAATAGCCCTAAATAGACATGTGATTTCTATTTCATATGCAGCTTTGTCTATTTGGGCAGTGAACGATTGTAAAATTAACGTCGACGTTTCGACCCCTTATGTATGAGTGTGAGAAAACAGCATCACCATGGGGTCTTCATCAGGACTGTAAACCAAGAGTGTATATGGCCTGTCTGCTAAACTTCTCAGTAAGATTAAAGATGGTATTACAGTTGAATCACTCACTTGTCCAATGGTTTTAATCCAAACCTTAGAGCCTGGAGTATATGGAAAGGAGTCAATCCAATACATATGTCACTGAAGGGCAATCCTATTATTCACTCACATTGGCTTGAAATTAGCACATTTGAACAACGAGAAACTAGTGCTTCCTTGGTTTCTTGGAGCCTAGAGTCTGTGATGAGGAGTCAATCCAAAGTGTGTGCCACTGAAGGGCAATCCTATTAACCACTCTTGTTGGCTGAAGATTAGCACAATTAAACAAGGAGCAACTAGTGCTTCCTTAGTTTCTCTGTCATCTTCCTCAACTGAGCGTCCTGTTTGGGAGGTGGTTAATAGAATTGCGCTTCAGTGGCATACACTTTGGATTGACTCCTCATCACAGACTCCAGGCTCCAAGAAACCAAGGAAGCACTAGTTGCTTGTTCTGATATTCCCAATTAAATGTACAAGCGTTCAGTGCACAGAATCTCATGGTTTTATCTGCACATCTATTGCACACTGTAACGTAGTCGATGTCGTTGTGATGTGCAGCGCACTTCACATCCGCAATCTGGGCAGGCAGCTGTAATACCTGTAACAGTTTATGGACACTTTCACCATTCCTGATGGGTGACCCCAAAGAGGTCATAAACCCACATTGTGATCATAACTGTCCAAAGTCATGAAAGACACCAAGGCCATACTGACTATCAGTGAAAAAGGTCACTTTCAGCTGGTCAGAATCACAGCATGCCCTAGTAAGAACAATCAATTCAGTGACGACCAGAAAATACTCCTTGAAGCCAGGAGACTTCGACCACACCTGAGACAGTACAGGCTACATAGGCAGCTCTCAGGTTTCCCTTGTGGTCTTGTAAGCAGGAGCCATCAACAAACATCACGTAATCTGATTCAGGACGTAGAACCTCATATATGTCAGATCTCAGCTTGGTGCATAGTTCAGTAACATCAAGACAGTCAAGTTCAACTTCACCCTCATCATCATAATTCCCAGGTATGGGCAACAGAGTAGCTAGAGTAAGCACAGTATATCTCTTCAATGTGACATTGTCCTCACCAAGTATGACCTGTTCATACTTAGTGAGATGACTGCAAGTAAGGTGTTGGGTTCTGGTGCAAGTTAACAATACGGCCACTGAATGAGGACAAAAACTGTCAAGGGGTGACCCATAACAAAGCTTTCACACTGTTGAAACAGCTGAAACCAGTAGAAGGCATGCCTTTTAGACAACCGGGCAAAGCAGCAGCTCCTGGATCAAGTGTGGCTGAAAAGTATGCAATGTTAAGTTATGTTACGTTATTTAAGTGTATAAGGCGCTCAGCTAACCCAAGGGGCTTCCCCGCGCCAGTCTGAAAAAGAGAGGAGGGAATAGAAGTTACAAGTTGACCAGCCAAGTTTTCAAGCCTCTTCAAAAATTCCCATGAACTGTTTCATTACGTAGTGAAATAGGAAGAGAGTTCCACAGAGAAGTTCATAGGTAGGCAAAAGATCGACCACGCATACGCATCAGTCTGATTCTAGGAACCATATCTTTTGAACATATAGCTCAACGCTTTGAATTTAATGGGATTCTCCACCTTAAGCCAATGAAGGTTACGAAGAAAGCCCGAAATGGAGGCTGTCCCGGCGACCTGGCAAAGCATTCTGGTAGCCGCATTTTGCAACACCTGCAATCTTTGTATCACATCTTTGTTAGAGCCCAGATATAAAATGTTGCCGTAATCCAGCTTAGATGTAACAAGTGCCTGGACTACTGTTCTCTGAGTAGAGAGTGGCAACATCCAAAGAATCTTCTTTCACCATTTGAGAATGGTAAAGCAGATTGAGGCCACCTTCACGGCTTGATGTTTCATTGATAGCTGGTCATCAATGATAAAGCCTACGTTCCGGACTTGATGGGCAGGCTGGGGTAGACTACCCATTTCAATGGGCCAATGCTGGGGAGATCTTGATTTTTCAATAAGATCAAAACTTCAGTTTTTTCTCCGTTCAGTTTAAGTAGATTAATGTGCATCCAAGATGCAATTCCCCTCAAACCAGACTGGAGAGCAGACGATTCAGAATCCCTCGCTGCAGAGAGGGAGAAAATAATCTGGGTGTCATCTGCATAGGAAAATAGGGACAGCCCTGCCGTTTCAGCTATATCTGCTAATGGGCGAACATAAACATTATACAACAGCGGGCTCAGTATAGATCCCTGTGGCACTCCATAGGGGAATAAATGCTTTTTAGAGCTGGCCGTGGAAGTATAGACCTGAAATGTGCAATTGGTAAGGAAAGAGTCAAGCAATTGCAGTGCAAGGCCCTCAAACCCTAGAGACTGCAACGCTTTCAGCAACACTGTGTGTTACACTGTGTCGAATGCAGCACTCAGGTCAAGTAAAATAAGGGCCACTGTGTCACCAGTGTCCAGACGATGTTGAAGCATTTCTGCAACTCCTAATAGAGTTGTTTCAGTTGAAAACCCTGCTCTAAACCCTGAATGTGAAGTATGTTAGAAGTTCTGGGTCTCAACAAAGGAAGATAATTGGGAATTTATATGTTTTTCCAAACTTTTGGAAAATGCCAGAAGCAGTGAGATTGGATGAAAATTGGAAGGCTGAGAAGGGTCAGCATTGGCCTTCTTTAAAAGCGGAAGAACCATAGTGTGTTTCCATTCAGGAGGAACTAGACCCTCCTGTAAGGAGGCATTAAGGAGCTCCATAATTAGCATAAGCAAAGGACACTCAAATTGCTTCAGCACAGAAATGGGGAATAAATCTCCTGGGGAGCCAGATTTTAGGCTGGCCAAAAGCTGATTGAAAGAGCTCATATCCAGGAGGGACTAACTCTCCAGTTTATTAGTAGATTTGAAGTTCTTACAGTTCTGAGGCGATGTATCACTGGCTACATTAGGAAGGGTGTTGCCCGGCTGCGCAATGTTATACATATTGTCAGTAGCCAGTGCCGAATATATTTTTTCAACTTTGCTTACAAAAAAGTGGGCAAAATCCTCGCATTGAGTTTCATTGAGGATAAGAAGGGGAGCCTGACTTTCTGAACCCGATAGTTAACCACCTTGAACAGGGTCTTGGAGCAGTTCTGAGTGTTAGAAATTGTAGAGGAAACAGATTCCGCTCTGGCTGTTTTACACAGAGAGTGATAGTCCCTTATGGACTTTTTATAGGCCAATGTTGCATCAGGAGCATAGCTTTTCCTCCATTTTCTTTCTAAGATTTTACATTTAGTTTTTTCATTTTTTAGCCGCTCTGTAAATCAGGGTGCAGGAGGACGGTGATTAATAATCTGCTTGTTGGAAAGAGGCAGACAGATATCTATAGAGTTTTAAATCCAACATCCGCAATTGCCATTTGTTTGATTGCAGGTATGCTGTTGAATAAAAGAATAGTTAAAACTCCTATATCAAGCTTTCCCCAGTTTCTAGTTTTGAACTTAGTTCCCGTCAAGACTACCAAGGGGTCCAGAGAAACTTTTATCCGAAAAGGAACAGCAAAATGGTCTGACCAGCACAGAGGCAGAGCTGGGGGACAGCAAATATCGACTAAATTGGAAAAGATGGGGTCTAATAAATGACCAGCCACCTGATTTGCTGAGTTTAATATTGATTGCTTCGAGGTCGGCAATGAATGCAGCGCTTTTTACATATTCCGGGTCATCAAGGTGGAGGTTCAGATCACCCAGGATGGTAAAATTAGCAGCGTTCAAAAGGTAGGGGTTACTAGATTGGGAAAAGACAAAGCCCATTGTCCAGAAGGTCCAGGGGGACGATAAACCAGTATTCCCGAGAAGGGAAACCGTCGTGAAAGTAAGATTTTAAATAAAGACGCCTCGCAGAAGGTCAAGGTTAAATCTTCGAATTTGCAATCAAAAGTCTTCTTATAGATAATACCAATACCGCCCCCTAACTTTAATTCTCTGTCTTTCCTGACAATGGAGTAATTAATGGGGAGTGCCGAGACTACATCGGGACCTGAGCTCTTGTGCAGCCAGGTCTCCGTAAGAAAAATAGCATCAGGTTGCTCATTGATCAGTAGATCAAAGATGTCCGCCTTGTGTTTAGAGAGAGAGTAACAATTGATGTTATAAAAAGTAAAACCTTATGGGATGAAAGTGTGCTTTTTTGTAGAATATGTCCCTGTGGCTCTATATTAGTAGATGTTTCTAAGACAGTCTGTTTAGGCCGCGTCCTACCCTCATAATCCTTGTGCATCACCACATTGAAGGCAAATTTGCAATGTGAGCATCTAGGGGATTCTTCATCCAGGTTGCATATTGTACAATTAGAGAGGGACATATGCGATAGTCTAGTAGCTGCAAGCATACCCATGCATCTGAGTTAGCACTGAGAGAGCACAGACTTCCTTCTCACTACAAAACAATGTAAAAACATTTACTATAATCAGGCATCCCCAGTGCTGGGGCACAGCAGAGACATTCTCTCACATCAGAGATGGAATTCATGCAGCAGTTATCCCATGGTACCAGATCTGATACGTCTCTGTATGTCAGCCTGTGTATAGGCTTGGCCACTTGGGAAAAGTTTGGAATCCACTGTCTACAGTTGCCCACCATTCCCAAGCACATCCTGACTTCTCTCTGGGTAGTTGGTGGATTCATTTTCAGAATTGCCGATAGTCTCTCTTGGGACACCTTTCTCGCTCATGTGATGTCCGAAGTACAGGACTTCTTTCTTATAATACTGTAGTTTGGATGGGGACACTTTATGTCCAGTTTCAGCTAAGTGGTTAAACAGAGCAATTGTGTCTCATTTGCAAGACTCTTGAGTATTTGATGCCACCAATAGGTCATCCACGTATTGGACCAGGATGAAGTGATAGGGCATTTTCATGGACTCTAGATTCTTCTTAAGATTTATGGACGCTCTGTATACCCCTGTGGGACTCGCCACCATGCCAAAACACGACTGCTGAACCAAAATGCAAAGAGGAATTGGCTAACCTCATGCAACGGTGTAGAGAAGAAGGCTTGGCATAAATCAATGACAGAGAACCTCATATAGAATCTGAAACAAGATCACAGGAAGGATTCAGTACCACAGGACAAGAAGGGACAGCAATGAAGTTGACCTTTGACAGGTCTTGGACAATGTGATACATTTCATTGAGTGTCTGAAAATCCATGATGGGTGAGTTACATGGACTCCCCATAATCTCTTTCTGAATGCCTAGCTCAATCATTGAGTCAATCACAGGAATAATTCCATCAACAGTTTCAAGGGTAATATTGTATTGTGGGATTCTCAGGTACTCACCATTGGGTTTCCCTGTTATGCGGACTGGTTCAACACACTTATGAGACCTATATCTTTCCCTGAAAAGTCCCATACTTTAGGTAGCACTGTGTCTCTACATTCTTGGGACAAATAATCTTTTGTCAACATAGGTAAAATTCGATCCCTGGCCTCTGTTCGAGAATTTTAAAGACAATGTCCTCATAATGAGTCTGGAACTCTATACCATTTGGCATACAGTAAATGGAACAATTTAGTTTGCACAACAGGTCTCTTCCAAGTAGATCTACAGGACTCGAATCACACACCACAAATAGGTTATTCTCCTCGAATGGCCCTATCTTGGCATGTACTGCGTCTGAAACGGGGCTAGCCATTTGTTTGTTTGTGTCTCCTATATCTTGTATTCTTTCTCCCGAGAAGGGTAGGTTGGAAACCTCTGCTGTTCTCACAGTTCGTCCAGTAGCACCAGTGTTTATCAAGAATGAAATGGGATAACCATTCACCTCGCTGCCCTTGGATGGACGACACTGGTCTACCTTTAAGGTTGTGCCAAGTAGGCAATCCTCCTCCCCTCTCAGGCCTCGTCATTGCAACAGGACTGAGCTATGATCTGCATCTGTCTGTATCATAGACTACTGTTGAGACATATCCTGATTCACAAAAGGATTAGTGTTTACATTGGGAATTTAATTTGAATTAAATCTCTGAACATTCACATTTTGTTGTAGCATCTGGGCTTGTGGAACCAGCATTACCTGAGCTTGGGGCACATTGTAATTGGGTACTCTATGCTTGGCGTGTCTGAACCATATTACTACCTTGAGATTGCACAAATCCACTATTCTGAACCTGATTCCCATTTGCCTTGTTACCAGCATTAAAACAACAGTCCCACTTCCAATGCCCCAACTTGCGGTAAATGTGGCAAGGTTTGAACTTCTTTAACACCTTGGCTGCGGCCAGAATTCCGCGCCAGTGCGGGACATTCCGATCGCGGGCGTGGTCATGACGGCTCCCGACCGTCATCAGCACATGCTCACCGGGACTCATGACGGCCGGGAGCCGTCATGAGCACCGAAGGGGTTAAAATCGCCATATCAATCCCTGTACTCCGATGAATTGGAACACCATGACCTCTACTTTGTGGTTGAAACCCATTACCAAATTGCATCACAGAAGCTCCTTGTTGATACACTCCCTGCTTGAGACCAGCATTCCCAACAAACTGTTGATTTAGACTTCGCTGTGCAGCTTCAGTCGGTTCTGTTCCACTACACTGATTAAAAGCTTGCGAAAGTCTGCCAATCTTAACAGAATCAATATATTTAGGAGATATTTTCGACTTCAAAAAGGTAATCACCTGGTGACGGAGCATGTGATATGGGATGCCTCAAATGTTCCCTTTCTTGCCAATCCACAGCAACTTTGCATTTAACCCACAAGTCACCTGGAACCACAATTCTATGACATGAAACTGCCTCCTAGTCCTACACAATATGAAGCACTTAATGCCTGGGACATACAGCCCATCTTAGGCAGAGAGAGAGAGAGAGAGAGAGAGAGAGAGAGAGAGAGAGAGATTTCAAGAAAGGGTCAAGAAAGCCATACGCACTTGTGCAGATGCTGGATGGGGTGCAGAACAGAAATCTAAGAGAAATGATATGATTAAAGAAGCTAGATAATATCCTGCATTAACGAGTGGGGAAGAAGGGAAAGGTAAACAAAAGTATAAGAAAAAGAAGAAAGAGACAGATGTCACAGAGGACGCGGCTGAGGACAGTGATAGCAATTCAAATGTGTACTTTATAACAGAGTTATTGTTAAACCATCCACCACCATACAATGTGACTCAAACTGGAAGAGCAATTAATGTACACACAGGTGAAACTTTTGATGTGCCCTCGGCACCAGTGAACCTAAAATCAAATCCAATGGGAGAAAGTTCAGAAATTACAGCCCCTTTGAATGCACATGCACTGAACGCCCTAGACACACTGACAGTTCCTGTAACAATTGGCCTTCTAGTTCCTTTGTATAATCCTAGAGTGGTAGGAAATTATACACGTACTTTGGCTGTTCCTAGGGGGATGAGTACCTTAAGTAGCATTCCTGTGTGCTCGACAATGAGACCAATTTCTCAAACTCCTCTGCTCCTGACATAAGGAAATACCCAGGTGCTGTGAGTGGAGCCCACATATTGAATCTAAATTTTGCGAATATGTTACCACCTCCTTCAATGAGTCCGTACAAATATGAATGTTTTACAACTGTAATTCGGTCGCAGAACATTCATTTATCCCATTCAGATTTGGTATTTGTAAGGGACACCCTAAAAACGGCCCTTCAAAATACCGAACTGGAAACACAAATTGCAAGTCGGTAATGTTACCAAATTGCAGTTTGTGTTTTGTACATTTGTAGAATATTGTTGCAGTCGGAAACGGCCAAATAGGCCCACAAAAATGCATTCAACAGGGGGCTCTAGATTAGGGAATCAGAACATATACCTGTGCTGAATGTATCCTGGTACATCACAATTTTGACCCCACCTTTATACGTCACAAATGCATTACTTGAAAGTGTACTTAGTACATGTTTCTGTGTGAGCTACCAACAATTAAAATAAGAAATGTTGCACTTGACATCATTATTGAGGTGCATTCACTGTATAATTAGAAAATTCATACATACCACTGTCACCTAACTCATTAAACGAGATTTACTGTTTAGGTAATTGAATAAGAAACCGTCCTCACATATTTAGAATGCGTTTACCTCAGAAACAATAATGGATTTACGTAATTTGTACACTAATGTTACGCATGTATTTCATATAAAAAGTAATTCTTAGCCATACTTACACATGATTATTAAAGATTTAAAATATGTCACATGCAATGTGAATCTATTGTCTTACAAGTTATATTCATTTGTGTTTACATGTGCACATGCATATTAATTGTGTATTATTGATTTAATATTTTAAACTTGCACTTACTAGGTCCTTTTTCCATTCTATATAAAATACTGTTTTCCATTTCTGCTACGATGACTTTTCCCTTGCAAGTATTCACTTATATTGTAAAGTTGAGAATAGATACAACACTGTATTAGCGATAGCGAGAGAGCCTGAGAAGTAGACCTTGACGAAAGAACATGGCGAGCCAGAGCGTTAACTGAAGAGTCCTATTCAGCAATGTTACAAAATAGGTTTGGTTGAGCAAGGACGATGTGGTTTCCTTTATTTATTTTTGTCAAAGCGAAGCAATCCTAATAATCTTTTACAATTTTCACGCCGCAAAGAAAAAAAACAAAAAAAAGTAGTGTACATAATACATAACAGAAATCAATACACAAGCAATTTGAAAACATAGGAGCTTAAAAAAGAGATAAACAGAAAACAAAATTAAAAAAATTAAAAACGAAGATGATGTGGGGAGTAATCAAATAATTCAAGCAAATCTATTCCACATATGATCAAACAAATATAAAAACTTAGGTAGCACTGTCATTTTAATGATGTTGTATCTTCCAATTATACTGATTGGAAGTTTGTGTCAGCTTTTTTGAATAACAAATTGCAACAGTGGTTCATATTTTAGTCTCCATAGTTGCTCAACATGAGAGGAGATGCGTACCCCGAGGTAGGTTGCAATAGAGCAAGTCCCCGAGATCAGTCTATCAGGATGGAAACTGAGAAGAACTTGAGTCTTATTGACATTCAGTATATGGCCGGAAAAACGGGCAAATATTTCAGCTTCATATCGGATTGAGACGAGTGCCATCGCTGTGTCCGAGGAAAAGATGGAAATATCATCTGCATATGCAGTAACCTTTAGCTTGCCTAGCTCGGCTCTTAATGGTAAGATATGAGTATTAGAATTGAGTGACCGTATAAACGGTTCAATATATAGTGCAAATAACAGTGGAGAAAGGAGACACCCCTGTCGAGTACCACGATGTATTTGAAAAGGAGTAGAGTGCAAGTTGGTAAATAATAATTTAGCCTGTGAGTTATTATATAAGGCATGTGTCCATTTACTATATCAGCCCCTCAAACCGTTAGCCAAAAGTGTTGACCATCAGCAGTCCCATACGACTCGGTCAAACGCCTTTTCGGCATCTAGCAGTACCATACTCATATTAATTGCAGCCTTCCTTGCTAAATCCAAGGCAACAATAGCAGTATTGACATGTGCCGTAGTATCTCTATCTACTAAAAACCCATGCTGCTGGCTCCAAACTAAACCAGGCATCAAGGGGGCTAGTCGGTATGCCAAGACTTTGGCAAAGATCTTGGAATCTGTGTTTATAAGGGATATAAGACGATAATATCCACACTCCTCAGGTGGTTTACCCTTTACAAAAAAAAAAAAGACAACATTAATCATATGCCAAGAGTTAGGTACCTCCACACTGATCCCTATCTGGGGTAAACCTTCACTTAGTAATGGTAGAATAAGATTCTTGAAGCTTTATAAAACTCGATTGGTAGTGGGTCATCCCCTGCAGCCCTACCGAAGGTAGAGCGGCCAAGGCAACCAAGATTTCGTTGTACGTAATGTCTTGATAGAGAGAGGTGGCTTTTTCATTGAACCACGGCAGAATACAGCCTTTTAAATGTTTAACAAGCTCTTCTTTGTTAGGTGGGCTGGTCGTGCATAACGTTTTTCATAGAATTGGAAGAATTGCTCTATTATTGAATGAGGCTGTACATATAGCAATCCGTTCTCTCCTCTTATAGCCTTTTTTTGCTTTTTTGATTTTTTATCAACCATTTGATAAGCCAGCACTCTCCCAACCTGCGCCCCATATTCATATTGTACAGAGTGGTGCTTGTTAACGTTGGAAGCCGTCCTCTTTTTTAATATCCTACCATAAGTGAGCGTTTATCTTTTAGTGAAAGATATAACTGTTCCTGATTTGGCGCCCCTGATCTAATTTCCTCTGCATGGAGAGTTTCTAATTGTATTAATGCGTTACTAGCGACTTTCGTGTTAGTTTCCCTAACTTTATTTTGTTGCAAATATACTGTTGGGTGATACCTCTCACATGGCCTTCATTGTATCTCATACTAGGAAGGACGAAGCAGTACCAACATTGAACTGTCGGAATTCTGTTAAAGATTTTTGAGTGCATGAGACAAAGTCGCCGTCTGTCAACAAGTACTTAGGGAATGAAAATGGCCGTCTAATCTTGTCTACTACAGGTAGTTGAAAAACAAGCAAGATAGGGTTATGATATGAGTTTATCCGGGAGCAACCCTCTATATCAGTAGGAAGTAATATGTTGTTATTAACCAAAGCCATGTCAACTCTGGAGTACTGTTTGGGTGGAGCAGAATAGTATGTATACCCTAGTAATGCAGGATACAATGTCCGCCATGCATCCCTAACGCAATTAAGTTGAGCCAGCTCCAAAATTGAATCTCTGAATTTCACCATTCTTGGGGTAGCCCCCCGTTTTGTAGAGTCGATGCCATCATTCAGAGTGCAAGTAAAATCCTTCATAACTAACAAGTTACCCTGCAAATCCAATAGCTCTAACATCAAAGCATTATTGACAGCGGAGTCGTCCACATTAGGCCCATATACAGCACAAAATACATACTTTCTGCCATTGATTTCAAACTGCGCAATCGCCCATCTGCCACGATGATCAGCAGAGGCCCTAAGAATGTTATGCTTCATCTTCATCTGTTTATCCATCACGATGGCTACCGCTCTGATCGAGACAATCTGGGATTTGCAAACAATTGTTTTGTAACCTATCTGTTGGAGTAAGCCCCTATCCTTGTACGCCAGGTGTGTTTCAGTGAGAAGTACAATTTGGGGCTTGTATAGTTTAAGCTCTTCCTTTACTAACTGACATTTGCTCGCAGCATTCAATCTTACTACATTCCAACACATACATCTAATTACCCCCATTGCAAGCACTGTTATTCCCAGCAAAAATCAAAATGAAGTGCCACACCCAAGCCTCTTGACCAAAATCCTTAAGAAAAGAAAAAAGAAAAACAAATTTCATAAAATTGTGCACCGTGTCTATGGTGTAACCCTGTACCATATTATAAACATGATTGCTTTTGGCCCCTTTGATTTTTACTCCCTCTCCACTCACTGACCTAGCACCATTGCCAGCCCCCTCCTTTGCCCTCCCCATCCCTTTCCTCAACTTATTAGTTTTCCTTATCCCTCACCCAGTGCCCTGAAAAAGGAATCATCCCCCTTCCCGGCTGTCGTTGGTGACAGTCATCAAGGAGCACGCTACAAAAAACCCCGCCTCCCCCGTGGTGTGCCTATTATCTCCAATATTTGGCTAACAAGAAAAAGAAGAAGAAGAGAGAGAAAGAAGAACCAAATAATATATCTGAATAAAAATAAATCTAGTTCTGGTTAACCAAAGAGATCCGGCCTAAAAACAGCATTAACTGCGGTAGCCGCTTTAGGACATCCCCCGCTCAACTTAGATTATTTCATTGTATTTTTCTGCCTTTTTGTTAGAGCCTGCTTTACTTGTAGGTCCGAATAGAAAGTTTGAGAATGCCCGTCCTTGATGACCTTCAACGGGTTTGCTCCTGCAGAACCACCTGAGCCTCAGTTGCCTTCAGAGGATCACTGAGCTGCTGCATCTTCCATCGCCTGCCCATAGTGCTTTTGCATAGTTCATATCTCACGAAGATGAAAATGGATTGGATAGCAAGAGTCGTAGCAGGATGAGCTTTGATAGCAATAGCTTGTCGTAGAAGAAAGTTACCGATGAATATAAGAAGTGGGCGAGGATGTCATGAGTTGATCTGATCAGCGTTGTTTAGAAAAATTGGCAATCTATGAGCCTTTTGTAATTGAGAGTCCCAGTCCCAATCAACCAAGTATGGAAACGCTTTCTGAAATATCTGCACAACAAATGCACATGGATCGGACCCCTCTTTCCCTTCTGGCACTCCAAACAGCCTTAAGTTGTTTTGACGCTGTCGGTTTCCCAGACCTTCCACTTTCCCATGTAGGGCTGATAGATGGCTATCGTAAGCTTCAAGTAGTCTGGTTGTAGATGTCCTGAGCCCCTCATTGTCAGCAAGGCATTGTTGTAGTTCTACCACGTCATTGGTAAGTGATGGCACCTTGCTGGTCACCTCTGATAATGACTGCTGAATCAGGAGGTTATCAGCTCTAACCTGTGCATAGTGTTCCTGTACCTCGGTTCTTTGTACCTGCAAGGCCTGTAGAATTGAAAGAAGCTAGGGTTCTTGCATACTGGCACTTGATGTAATAGTTTCGATCATTGCCAGGAGAGAAGAGCCAAGTAGCGGCAGGGCGCCTCTCACAGAATTCCTCAAAGCGCTGTGTACATCTGGGAGTGGAGTCGAGTTCAAATCAGAGCTGGGCCCATCCCTTGGTCCCCGAATTCGAGAGTCGGGATATAATTGGCTTAACTTCTCCTCTGGAAATAGCCCATTTTCGTAGAGAGCTTCCAATCCGCTCCCCCTTTTGGGGGCGTACCAGCATTGCAGTTTGCTCTGACATTCAATACTTTTTTTTAAAGCATTTGACAGTTCTGGCAGACTTGGCACTATGCTTCTCCTTCCTTGGGGAGAGATTCACTTCAGCGCATGGATCCTTTAGAGCAATGACAAGATCTGAAGGTGTGTAGCACATGCTCTGTGACAAAGAAGATGAGGCAGGTATGCTATCCACCTCATCATGTACCGCTGTTGACTGATTCCATGCCTGCTCATCTAAGTTAGTGACAGTTATATCCCCTTTCAGCAGGGGCTCTAGCCCACCAGGGAAATATATGTCTAACTCAACTGCTGGGGCTAAGACCCCTGGGTTAAGGCAGCTTACATTGTTACACAGCCCATTAGTTACTTCTGCCAGTTGCTGAGAATTTAACAATGGTGTAGAAACAGTATCCAAATTGTACACAGTAGCGATGTCACTAACCTCTGCATTAATGTCCATTTATCGGAGCGACTCAACCAGACACTTTCAGGATGTTCACTCGCTGGATCCGCCTTTTCTTTCCTCTGAGAGTAGCCCAGGCCGACAAGAGTGTCTTCACTGCTTTCTGTCTTTCTGTGCTGCTAAGTTGAACCGTGTTAATCTAAGTGTCAACTATTCACGTCTCGGAGGTAGCGCACAGAATGCCTGTTGCCTTGCTAGATTGAAGCAGCAATAGGATAGGTGGTGCGGTACGTGGCATTTTTAAGAACTCCGACTTTCTGCCGGTTTGAATTGAATCTGGCAGAAGCGCTCTCCTCTGCAGTTGCCGGTCTGGCAAGCGTTGGCCCCGCTGAAGGAGAAATCCGGGCGGCGTGTCTGCCCTTCAGCGTGCTAGCCTTCTGTGCAGCCATAGCTTGGATTATGAGCAGGTTGGACCAGTGGAAAACAGAGCAGCCAAGGCCGATCAGCTGGCGAGTGTGCACAAACAGCTTCCAGGAGCGGCAGAGTGGCTGTGTGTACCAGCAATACATTAAGTCAAGGGTGTAAGTAATCTTCTTTGCTCAGGATTTTACCATTTATTTCGCAATTCTTGGCCAAGACATTTCAAATGACAGGTTGCATTTTTCAGTGAGACACAATGGCATTACCAGAGGGCTGGAGGGACATGCTCCTCATAGCAGAGTCAATCCGCCATCTTCCTGTCTCGGACGATGTGGTTTTCATGTTCAGTGTGGAATAGTTTGCCGATGTTACAACTTACAATGTGAGAATGGAAAAGGACAATGGAACCCCTGGTATACCTGAATGATTGTAGTGTGAATAACTGGAGTCTATACTCCCTTTGAGAATGAAAAACAAATATTTTATAAGAGCAGATAGCTGTCCCAGAAACCACTCCCTACTCTTAAAAAATTAACCTGCAAAGTTTAACTTTTCCGTTTTAAATGCATTCAGTTTTCCTTTAAGGAAAATGTGATACATTTTAAAAAATTGCTTTCTTACAAAGCAGTCACAGACATGGTTATTTTCTGATCTCAGCAGGCCAACATTCCTGTGTTGGCTGCAATTTCTAATGGGTCGCAAATTGTGATCTACCTCATTAATATGCACGAGGTAGGTCTATTGTGACCCACTAGGAATCACAAATTTTCTCAAAAGAGTGTGATGCATTAGGAAATCAGTATTCCTAAAGTTAGTACATCTGGCCCCTAATTATTTTAAAAAAAAGGCCTTCTCCCACATTATGCTTCATCATTGGGCCACTCTAAATCCTGACATAATCCTGCTGGGATGGGCTCTACCAAAATAGATTGGGAGCTCTTGATATTCCTAAGGAAATCAAGGACAGCACTGTCAAGACTTGCTCACCTGTGTATCCTGATTTCTTCTGTTGGAGAACTGAAGACGATTCCGACCCTCCCCTGTACTTCGGATTCCCACTGCACTGATTGAGAACAGTGCGTGAAAAGGAGAAGCCCAAGGGAAGGGGGAAGTGGAGAAAATAACAAAAGAGAGAAGAAACAACACAGCTCCTCTTGAAGCAATTGCTAGAGATGACTGCTACCACTCTGGGGAACTGTTATGTTATTGTTATGTTATTCATGATTTGTAAAGCGCACAGGCACCCAGAGGTTTCATGGCGCTAGAGAAGAGACAAGATGGTAAATAGTATCCTAACCGTGTGCTTGTCTGAACAACCAGGTTTTCAGTGCACCCCTGAATTCCATTAGATTAGTGCAACTCCGGAAAGATAAGGGAAGCGAGTTCCAAATCTTTGGGGCCAAATAAGCAAATCGGCACCCGCCGAGGCGTTTCTTTTTAAAGAGGGGCAGGGTGAGGAGGGATAGGTGTGCAGAGCGGAGATTACGGGTCGGTTCATGTTTGTTTATAAGGTGGTTTATAAACTTGGGGCTTTTTCCATGAAGAGCCTTAAAGGCCAGGCAGCCTACTTTGAAGGTTACCCGTTGGGCTATAGGTAGCCAATAAAGAGTGGCCAGCAGTGGTTTCGCCGAGCTCCTGCCATTGCATTTAAATATTAGTCAGGCCGCTTGGTTTTGCACGATCTGCAAGCGATTGGAAAGAGCCAAGGGGATGCCTAGGTAAATGGAGTTAGAAAAATCTAAGCGGGAGAGGACCAAGGCAATTACCACCTGGATGAGGGCGGAGTGCGTGAGTAGATGAGCAATTTTCTTAATCTTCCGTAGCTGGAAGAAGCATGAAGAGATCACAGTTCCCACCTGGCTTTTTAATGAGAGATCGGCGTTAAGGGTGATTCCGAGACTTTTTACCGATGGGGAGGGGGACGGGGGGAACCCACAGAGGGCGGCCAAAAATAAGGGCCCCAGCTAGTTGCACTTTTACCCGGGAGTACCAGCTCGGTCTTTCCGGGGTTGAGTTTTAGATGGTTCATCTCCATCCACCCTTGGATGTGCAACATAGTGGCCTGAAATTCCTCAACGGAGTCTGTGGAGTTTAGTGGGAAAATAAGCTGCAGGTCGTCTGCATAGTTGTATATTGTAACCTTCCTGTTTTTTAAAGAGTACAGCATCGGTTTGAGATACAGATTGAACAGGAGGGGGGACAATGATGAGCCCTGAGGAACGCCACAAGTGGTGAAGAGTTTGGGCGCCGTAAAGTTCTCAAGCTTGACAGCCTGGGATCGGTCATTCAGGAAGGACTTGACCCATCCGAGAGCCGTGCCTCGCAGGCCGGCTTGTTCAACACGGTGCAATAAGATAGTATGATCCACCGTGTCGAACGCTGCCGATAACTGTGGTCTCTAGAAGACAAGAATTAACAAGAAGAAATAATCATTCCCTTCTTTTAGTTATAAGATTGATGCTTACATACATTCCTATGATAGCTTTATGTATTTATATGCCAATACCTCTCAACTCTGATCTGTTGCTCACCAGAGCTTTTTTGATTTAAACAGGATGAACGTCGTCCTTGAATAAAGAAATATCCTGTCAGTTCAAATGTAAATTCAAATTCTTTGTAAATTCACATTAATTGCAAATAATAACTCACTGAAAATCCACCCTGAAATTGTGTACAGGAAATACTATTCACAATAATTGCACAACGTTCGTTAAGCAAGTAGAATTCCAAGAATAATGTCTGTTCATTTAGTCTTTGTAACACCTTTGAATTTACTCTTGTTAAGCCACAGAGTATTACTGTCCTAAAGTTTCAAGATGTTTCCTCTTTATTGTTCTCAGATGCCTAGGACTTGATCTGATAAAACGCCTTTTAAAAGTTCAAACCATTATCCTGCATTGGCGCTGGGTCCGATTAAAGTCTTTTAAAATGTTCAAAACATTATCCAAAATAAACACGAGTCTTTGCACTTACTTGAGTGACTTTCAATTTGGTCTTCGAAATAACCTTACTGTTTTCTTTTTTTTTTGTTGCAGGAGGACTTGGATTGCTGGAGACCGGAAGACCGAACTCACCGGAAGTCCAGGAGAATGGGAAAGGCTGGGGAAGACAAGCGGAGACGGACCAAGGAGAGGAGCGGCAGGAAGGAAGAAAACGGGAGGCAGGAAACCAACTGGAGCGGAGGACTGAAGAGATGAGGGATCCACAGGTAAGTCGAGCGCTGTAAAACTAGCACAAGCAACTAGCCGAGTTCTGCGCCGACTATTTATAGGCATTGACAGGCGGGGCTCACGCGCTGCACGTTAAAACGTGTAGCGCTAATTTACATACTGTTCGCTGGGGCATTTACTGGCTGTTTCTGCACGTGGAGACAAAAGACAGTTAAAACATGTGCCGCTTTTTGGCAAAGTACCTTTGGGGAAGTGTGAGTTATATTTGTAACCTCCTCATGAATTATCATCAAGCCTTGATACCTCCAAAAGCAGTTTTTGTACATACAATGATAGCAATACATACAGTAATAGCAAGCTATAAAGAATCTTAAGATGTTTTTGTGTTTCTTCTGAAATGGTGTTTTATACCAAATGAAGAAGTAGAAGGACAAGCTCTCTGGATGGAACAAACCCTAACAGTCGCCCCTCTCAAAGGCCCCCCTATCGGCCTAGGTTTGCTGGGAAATCTCAGATAAAATGCTCTAAGAAGACGTGGGGCATGAACAAAGGAAGCTGGTTCCCATGAATTTTCTGAGGAATCGTAACCTTTCCAGGCAATCAAATAGAACAATCGTCCCTGAATTCTTTTAGCATCTAGGATTTTACGAACCTCATATTCAAGATGGCCTGCTAATGTAATGGGTGGAGGAGGATTTTTTGACCTAGTATGGGGGTTATTGGGTTTGAGCAGGGACACATGAAATGTGGGATGTACTGGGTACTCATCTGGAAGATTCAATTATACTGTTACTGGATTTAAAATTGCAGTGATACTAAAAGGACCTATAAAACGAGGTTGTAACTTAAGAGACCCTTCAATATTCAGATTTTTGGTGGAAAGCCAAACCTGATCTCCAATTTTGGTGCCTCGATTCTGTGTTTATCTGCTTGTCTTTTCATCTGAATTTTGTAATCATTCATATGTTTTATAGCTTTTTCTTGAATTTCCAACAATTTAGTTAGTCTTTCAGTGACAGTAGGTAAATGAGAATCATCTATAACTACAGGTAAGGTTCTAGGATGGTAGCCCTGCATGAAATAAAATGGAGTGCAATGATAGCAGTATGGACTGTATTGTTATATGCAAATTCAGCAAGTGGTATAGCCTCAATCCATTCACTAGTATATTCTGTAAGTAAACATCGTAATGTTTGTAATAACGTCTGATTTAGGCGTTCAGTTTGTCCATCTGTTTCAGGATGAAACGCAGTAGACAAAGCAACTTCAATCTTTAATTTCCCACATAGCGTCTTCCAAAATTTTGAATTAAATTGGCTGCCTCTGTCAGAAACTATTTTATTTGGTAAACCATGTAGACGTACCACTTCTTTCAGAAAGATTTCTGCAAATTCTACTGCCGTAGGCAATTTTAGTAAAGGGATGAAATGTGCCATTTTTGACAAATAATCTACTATGACAAGCACAGTGGTAAATCTTTTACTGGATGGTAAACCTACTATGAAATCTACACTTAAGGTATGCCATGGTCTTTGAGGAATTGTCATGGAAATTAACAAACCGGCAGGTGCTCTGTGTGACACTTTTTGACATGCACATGTGGGGCACGTACCAACATAATGTTTCACATCTTTAGTCATAGTAGACCACCAAAACTGTTTTCAAACATTTTCTAATGTTTTTATCCATCCTGGGTGTCCTGCTAGCACCGAAGTATGATGCCATGCAATAACCTGTGTTTGTAACTTCGTAGTAGGGACATAAAGCAAAGAATTATGATACAATAAGCCATGTTGTATATTATTTAACGGATGTTTTAGCCAATCTTGTGTTGAAATTTGTAAATGCGTTTCATATAACTCCTTTATAAACTCCTGTTGTTGGATAGGAGCGAGTATATTCTTTGGAGCTATGATTGGTTGACCTATTTTTTCTTCAGTAAAGTCTGGAACATGACCATATCTGGAAAATACATCCGATTGAATTTGTTGAGCACCAGGTCTATATGTGATTACAAAATCAAATGTACTAAAAAAAATTAACCATCGCATCTGACGTGGCGTCAACGCTTTTATGGAACTGAAAAATTGTAGATTTTTGTGATCACTAAAAATAGTGACAGGGAATCTTGCTCCCATTAGATGATGACGCCATTCAGAGAACGCTGTTTTTATTGCCAATAATTCTCGCTCTGCCACCGTATAATTCTGCTCTGCAGGAAGCAACTTTTTCGAATAAAAGGCAATTGGATGTAATTGTCCATCCAGAGGATCACGTTGAGAAAGAACCCCCCCTAAAGCTACCTGAGAGGCATCCGCTCCTACATAAAAGGGTAACTCAGGATCAGGGTGTTTAAGAATGGGTGTTGAAGTGAATTTCTGTTTAAGCAGTTTAAAGGCTTGTGAAGCCTGACTATCCCACACAAAGGTTTTTCCTTTTTGTAATAATTTGGTTATAGAAGCCATGATGTCAGCAAAATGGGAAATAAATATCCTATAGAAGTTAGCAAAACCTACAAATGTTTGTTTGCACTTCTTTCAAAGATGTTGGTTCAGGCCAATCCAGAATAGAACTCACTTTCTTCGTATCCATAGTAATACCCTGTGGAGATAAACAATATCCCAAAAAGTCCACAGTTGTTGTATTAAAGATACATTTCTCTAATTTAGCAAAAAGGTGATGTTCTTTTAATTTATATAGACCTGCTCTGACATGCTGTACATGTTCTTCTGGGTCTCTATGGTAGATAAGAATATCATCTATGTAAACAATTACACAGATGTCTAAAAGCTAATTTATAAAGAATTGGAACGCCGCAGGGGCGTTACATAATCCGAAAGGCATTACCGTGTATTCAAACAGGCCGAACTTGGTTTTAAAAGCTGTTTTCCATTTATCTCCCTCTTTTACCCGTACCAAATGGTGCGCACCTCTAAGATCTAATTTAGTATAGAGGGTGGAATGTCTCAACTGATCCAAAAGGACAGGAATCAAAGGAAGTGGGTATTTATTTTTAATTGTAGCTTTGTTGAGTCCTCTATAGTCAATACAGGCGCGAAGAGAATTGTCAGGCTTTGGTATAAAAAAAAAAGGGGAGGAAACAGGAGATGTTGAATGTCTTATAAAACCGGATAACTACAAGTCATCAAGGTAAGTTCTCAAATATTCCGTTTCCTTTTCTGTAAGAGCATACACTCTGCTATTTGGCAGAGGGGCTCCTGGGATTAAATCAATTCTACAGTCATATGACCGGTGTGGAGGTAAAGTACTAGCCTTCACTGGATCAAAGACGTCTTTGAAATCCAGATACTCCTTGGGTATGTTGTCATGTTCTAAAGAAAGAACATTTGCACAGTGCACAACTGAGAAATGCTCAGGGCCGGCTTCTTTATAACAAGAAGACCTACAAAAGGAAGAATCTAATGTGACAGTTCTAGCAATCCAATCAATTTTAGGATTATGAGAGACTAGCCAGGGTACACCCAAAATTAGACCAAAATTGGGGGTGTCAATCAAATCAAAAATAATGTCTTCCGTATGTCCATTCTGACATACCATAGTAATAGGGCTGGTTTCTTTCGTAATTGGACCAGAAGTTAAATCTGAGCCATCAACTGCACAAACAGTTTCTGGGTGTATCTTCTGAACAATAAGTAATTCTAGTTTCTGAGCCAAGGCGTTATCAATACAATTCCCTGTAGCTCCTGAATCTAAGAGCACAGGCAAAGTGTACCGAATATGAGTGCTAATAGTCAAAATTATATGAATAAGGAAATGTTTTGGAATTTGTGGTACTACAAAAGCTGCAGAAAGAGAGGTCCGGTCATGACAAGTCCTCGAGCAAGTGACCTCTACCCTTGCCGAGTTTCTTCGTTTTCCGACTCAGCACCTACTGCTGATAAGAGTTGAACTTTCTTTACTGTTTTAGGTTTTACCGGGCAATCTTTAGCAAAATGACCTGATTGTCCACAGTACAAACACAATTGCAGCTTTCTTCGTCTTTCTTTTTCTTCTGTGGACAAAGGACCCCTGAGAGTTCCTACCTGCATAGGTCCCGGAACTGGAGATTTATTTTCCCCCTCCTTCTTATTATATTTCCAGAAAGAAAGTTTAGATTCTATTTTTGACCTGTCTCCTTTTCTTTCCCCTAGACGATGATCTAATTTGACCACCAAGTCCACGAAATCAGAATAATCATCTGGAAGATCAAAGCATCTTTAAGTTCATCTTTTAAACCCTTATAGAAAAGAGAGACTTGTTTTTCTTCTGGCCACTGAGTTTCTGTTAGGAGTCGATTAAAATTAGTTAGATAGGTCAAGAGATCTTTATTTCCCTGCTTTAGATTTAACAACTCATTATCACTAGCTTGGATATATGTGTGCTTCGCAAATAATAGCCTAGTCATTGTCCTCTTAAACTGATTCCAGTTATGCAAAATGGAATCATCTCTGTCCACATACGGAATGGACCAATTAGCTGCTGTTCCTCCCAAATAAGAAAGAACAAAAGCCACCTTAGTAGCATCTGTGGGGAATAGCTGTGGCTTACAAACAAAATGTAACTGACATTGATTAAGGAATACATGAAACTTATCGCTATCCCCATGAAAACGTTCAGGAGCTGCCAGAGGTACTACATTAGGTACATTAACTGTAACTTCAACTGGGGATGGAGTGAAAGATGATGATGTCGTAGGTCTAGTGCCAGTTTCAAAAGAGTTTTTAGGAGAAGGAGAAAATCTTGTTTCCCAAAGACTTTGTCTGGGTTTATAACGTACTAGTTCTTGTTTTAAAGTGGTGTTTTCTAACTTTAAAGTTTCTAATTCCAGCTGCATTTGCTGCAAAAGCACTGTTACTGAGTCATTTCGCGTTATATCCTCTTGTAAAGCCTGTGCCATGCCAGCTGCATCAATAGTATCTAAATTCTCCTCTGGATTCATTTTACCAACAGAAGAAGAGTGAGTGGCTTGTGCTTCTGTCAAGACTTGCTCACCTGTGTATCCTGATTTCTTCTGTTGGAGAACTGAAGACGATTCCGACCCTCCCCTGTTCTCCTGATTCCCACTGCACTGATTGAGAACAGTGCGTGAAAAGGAGAAGCCCAAAGGAAGGGGGAAGTGGAGAAAATAATAAAAGAGAGAAGAAACAACACAGCTCCTCTTGAAGCTATTGCTAGAGATGACTGCTACCACTCTGGGAAACTGTGGTCTCTAGAAGACAAGAATTAACAAGAAGAAATAATCATTCCCTTCTTTTAGTTATAAGATTGATGCTTACATACATTCCTATGATAGCTTTATGTATTTATATGCCAATACCTCTCAACTTTGATCTGTAGCTCACCAGAGCTTTTTTGATTTAAACAGGATGAATGTCCTCCTTGAATGAAGAAATACACTGTCAGTTCAAATGTAAACTCAAATTCTTTGTAAATTCACAATAATTGCAAATAATAACTCAATGAAAATCCACCCTGAAATTGTGTTCAAGAAATCCTATTCACAATAATTGCACAACGTTCGTTAAGCAAGTAGAATTCCAAGAATAATGTCTGTTCATTTAGTCTTTGTAACACCTTTAAATTTACTCTTGTTAAGCCACAGAGTATTACTGTCCCAAAGTTTCAAGATTTTTCCACGTTATTGTTCTCAGATGCCTTGCACTTGATCTGATAAAACGCCTTTTAAAAGTTCAAAACATTATCCTGCATTGGCGCTGGGTCCGATTAAAGTCTTTTAAAATGTTCAAAACATTATCCAAAATAAACACGAGTCTTTGCACTTACTTGAGTGACTTTCAATTTGGTCTTCGAAATAACCTTACTGTTTTCTTTTTTTTTTGTTGCAGGAGGACTTGGATTGCTGGAGACCGGAAGACCGAACTCACTGGAAGTCCAGGAGAATGGGAAAGGCCGGGGAAGACAAGCGGAGACGGACCAAGAAGAGGAGCGGTAGGAAGGAAGAAAACGGGAGGCAGGAAACCAACTGGAGCGGAGGACTGAAGAGATGAGGGATCCACAGGTAAGTCAAGCGCTGTAAAACGAGCACAAGCAACTAGCCGAGTTCTGGGCTGACTATTTATAGGCATTGACAGGCGGGGCTCACGCGCTGCACGTTAAAACGTGTAGCGCTAATTTACATACTGTTCGCTGGGGCATTTACTGGCTGTTTCTGCACGTGGAGACAAAAGACTTTTAAAACATGTGCCGCTTTTTGGCAAAGAACCTTTGGGGAAGTGTGAGTTATATTTGTAACCTCCTTATGAATTGTCATCAAGCCTTGATACCTCCAAAAGCAGTTTTTGTACATACAATGATAGCAATACATACAGTAATAGCAAGATATAAAGAATCTTAAGATGTTTTTGTGTTTTTTCTGAAATGTTGTTTTATACCAAATGAAGAAGTAGAAGGACAAGCTCTCTGGATGGAACAAATCCTAACAAGCACTTGCTATTGGAAGTAGATTGAAATTATCTAGAGGATGTACTTTCAAAGGTTTATTGTTTCTTGGTGTCCTCGGACAAGATTAAAAATCAATAAATGTATTGAACAGAAATGTTGTGTCCTGCCATCCTACATCCAGTCTACATGCTTTGGCCTACCTAATTGTTGTAGGGTAAAAAAAGCTTTCATGAGGACTGTCAGATGATCCCTATTAGGCATGGGCGGAAAATCCGTTCCGCTCGCAGCTTTTGCGTATTTTCGGT
This sequence comes from Lissotriton helveticus, assembly GCF_964261635.1. Classification (NCBI taxonomy): domain Eukaryota; kingdom Metazoa; phylum Chordata; class Amphibia; order Caudata; family Salamandridae; genus Lissotriton; species Lissotriton helveticus. Next base: position 796,926,076 of record NC_136072.1, read on the forward strand.
AAATTCGCGATCCGCGAACTCCCGCGAATTTACAGAGAATTCGCAAATCCGTGAGCGGCGGATCCGGGGGCAAAAGTTGAAGCCTGGCCTGTTGTTTGTAACTATTTTACGATGGCGCCGGCAAGCTGCCAGCACCATCCTGAAATAGTTACTAAGTTAGCTTCAACAGGAAGCTCTAATAGATAAAATAAAGCAGGTGCTCGAGCACCTGCTTTATTTTATCTATTAGTGCTTCCTGTTGAAGCTAACTTAGTAACTATTTCAGGATGGCGCTGGCAGCTTGCCGGCGCCATCCTAAAATAGTTACAGGATATGAAGGGCAGGGTTCATTCTGGCACGATGGTCCTGTCACAAAAATTAAACCTCAACAGGAAGCACTTACAGATATCAATAAAGCATGTGCCCTAGTTGAAGCTCAAATTCAGTGACGCATTCATCAGCCCAAAAACAATCGTGAGCATTGTCGAGGCTGGGCAGGTGTGCTTTCTTCACAAATCTACCGTCGAAAATCAGCTGTGATGCTGGATAGAGGCCTTTGCATCCTTGACTTTCACGAGCGCAATCCCCTGGCTGTTCCTGTGACCAGGAGCTTCTTTCTCTTCATTTGCTGCTCTGATCGGTCTCTGACCTTTTATACACACCAGAGGCATGTGTGCTCGCATGGAATCCCCGCCCGTTTGGCCCCGCCCACACACTTGCGGTGTGAACCGTCTTCCCGCCATTTACCCACTATGATGGACAGTTGAAGCTCAAATTCAGTGATGCATTCATCAGCCCAAAAACAATCGTGAGCATTGTCGAGGCTGGGCAGGTGTGCTTTCTTCCCAAATCTACCGTCGAAAATCAGCTGTGATGCTGGATAGAGGCCTTTGCATCCTTGACTTTCACGAGCGCAAGCGGAAAAAAAAAAAGATCCGCGGATTTTGCGGATCAACAATACGCAAATCCGCAAAATCCGCGGATCGTGGATCCGTGAAATCCGCCCATGCCTAATTCCCTATGTGTCTCACCTAATTCAGGAAATTCAAGTAAGTCTGAAATACATACTTATAAAGATAAAGATACTAAGCAAAGTAGAATAATACTCACTCATGTTCCGGTCTCAGGGTATTTCCCTGTGATTTGTAGGCAGAGGTCCCATAGAGGAGAAGAAAGTACATACCCATGTAGTCAAACATTCTTCAAGGATAGGATGTCTTTGCTGAATGGGCATCTCAGCATCTCCTCACTGAACAATGCATGAGTTGGCAGAAGGGAATCAATACGAACCTTTTCTGGCATGCTTTACTCAGCCCCAAAAATTAGATAGGGCTTGGACAACCATCTGTGAGCCAAGGATCTATCCATTCATGTTTATCGATTCACCAGGAGGCCAAATATAGCAGAAGTGGTATCACTCACCCTTTGACTATCAAAAGGTGGATTCCTTTACTCATGTTTAATGCCTCAGCAGTCCCCTATTTGCTGCGTTTGTGCTAAAGGAAAGGCAATAAATGGATACTACAGGAGAAAAACGGATCCTGCACACCGAAGCCCAAGCAGAGTCTAATGGGGACGTGGATGAGCTATTCTAGGTCTGCGGATTAATGGGTTCCTCTGGACTGCGCTTTGGTACCAGTGGCCAATTTCCTAAAATTGTTGGGTTTTATGAGTTTTAGCTGTCAAATGTCAGTATATCAAATCCTCCTGCTCTTGTATTAAGTGTTATTGCTGTCTATTACACAATTGTTTTAATTTTTAAGGTGCAATATAAATCGAGTAAGAGGTGTTGGTCGATTTTTATTGTTCAACTGTGGTAAAATATGTTTCGAAATTTTTTAATTACAATGTACAGACTTGTGGATTTAATTTGTAAAGCTTTTAAGAATATTTTTCTTTTATCCAAATAAAGATTTTCTTCTGCTCCCATTGGAGAAGGACCAAGACCAAGGGTTCCTATGTAGTTCAATTGCCACCTCTGGGCCTGGTGCCAGCCCAACGTCTGTTCCCCAATGGTACATGACCTTCCCTATGCAACTAGCGGGCCATCTAGAAGGCCGAGGCCCGGACAGGAGATTCCATTATGTTTACTGGTGTAAAATTAGAGCAACGTTATTAACATTGTTATTATAACAGCTGTTTGACTTGCCAAGGATTTGGGAAGCCAGGAGGTCAGACAAAACTCTGTGAATGCATCATGTTGTATTTGAATTATTTGCTGTACTGCATGCAGCCAGAAACAATTCCTCACAACACTCTAATCCCAAGAGGCAAGCAGAAAGAAAGGAGGGGTTAGAGAAGATGGATGATCAATATATTGGACTAGCAAGTCAATAGAAAGGTTCTGTTGGATAAAGTGGGCTTCAACTTCTTCCTGGAGATGAGGAGGTTCAATGGTTTTGATGCCCGCAGGACTAGAGTCCCAAAGCTGTGTAGCACAGACGACAATTGCCCTTCTGCTAGTCTTGACTTTCTTGGCTTTAGGAAAGACTAAAAGATTTGCCAACCTGAATCTGATGGCACTAGTAAGGGGGTACAGCTGAAAAAAAGAACTGAGATACACAGGTGTCTTGTTTCAGATTGTCTTGTGGGTGGTGGAGAACATCTAAAATTGTAGAAGCAATGCATTAGGAGACCAAGAGAGGTTTATTAAGGCTGGTTGGATGTAATCTCATAATGTCAGGCCGAAAGTAGACTGGCTGCTTGATTTTCCAAATGTGAGGTTTTTTTATGAACCTTGAGGGGGGCTAAAAATAAAAGATGAGAAGGATGAGGACATTGATAAGTGAAGCTCTCTGTTTGGTGGGAAGGAAAGGGGTAATAGTTTTAGATTACAAGATTCCTGATAGATTGGTAGGAATTTAGGGTCCTGAGTGGCAAGTCTGGAGAAAGGGAGAAAAAACTTTAGGCAAGACTCCAGTAGGGAAATGTATTTGCCCCTGTTTAAGACTAATGGACTGAGTTTCATCCTCATATGTATGATATGTATGTCTTGAATGCATTGATGCATTAATGAATAGCAATGCAGGACATACTATCCATCTTCACAGATTGTTTGGGTCATTGACATGCATTTGGAGGTCAAACCTATTTGAACTGAAAGGATCACTGCAAGTGGTATCATGTAGATGGTTGAGAAGAGAATTATTTTTCAGATTTATTTATTTAAGTGATCGGTTTTTTAAAAACAAAAACCATTACTCCAATGACATTTTTAAATAGTACTACTGCATACTTGTATAAACACATAAAATCATTAGTAGAATTTGTACACGGTTGATCTACAAAATACTTCTGTGCAACAATTATATAAAATGTCATTTAAAATGGAGATTTGGGAAGTTCATGTCTTTGTGACAGCCTATTTATAATACGGCATTTTACTTTTTGAAATTTTTCGTGTTGTCCAATAGTATTTTAAAAAGTCTATTTGGATCTCCACAGAGTTTCAACCAACTTCCTTTAAGTACACATTTAAAAGTTTTACCCCCCTGCATACTAGGGGGATTGAGACCCCGCCGAGCCATGTGATTACAGCTTCTCTACAAGTTCGTATATTCATATTATTCAGTAGTGCTTTTATTAGTGACTTCCGTTCTTTTAATAACTTTAGGCATACACAAAAAATATGTTGAATAGATTCATATTTGTATCCGCATAGTTTGCAGTCTCGAGAAGAGAGTGAAGAGATGTGAGCCTCGAGGGAGATTATAAGAATATCAAAGGTTGCACATCAGGATTGAATTTTTACTTGCAGTGATCACCTTGAGAACCTGAGAAGAAGGAGGTGAACCAATACATGACTTTGCCAGTGATGTCACTATTCACTTTCTGATGCTTCATGGGATCAATGACGTTGAATGTCTTTTTCCAAGGCCTCCAAGCAGTGCTCACTGATGACCAGGAAGTCAAACTCTGTTACGTGGCCTGTGCGGAAGTGGGACTGATTATAGTTGAGGTCATTATGGGAAACAATATGATGTACAATATGACTCATAATCACTCTCCTGGAGCTCGTCTAGAGAGTGGAGATACATATTATTGAAATACTGAACCTTCAACCCACCTTGAGCAACAAGTACATTCTTGTCATTATGGACTGTGGCACCAGGCACCTCAAGGTGGTAGCACTCACGCGCAAGAGCGGTGAATTGTGAAGAAAGTGACCCGAATAGGGTCATCCGGGTCACTCGTGACCGCCTTTCGGCCTTCCAAACAAATGAAGAGTCGGTCAGACAGTAGAGAATAGAAACCCAAGTTATGTATTATTATTGAGCTGCAGCAGAGCCTAGTCTGACCAGCCTCACAAGATGGTTGCCGAGGATCTGACTCCCCCCAACAGAACATAATATATTATACATTTCCAAATTCCTAAGAACACGCCCATGCTGGAAAATGCCAGTCCAGGCGTTAGCAAACAAAGGAGGCACAGAAGGATGAGCTACGGTCCTGGAACCGGGTACATGTTATCTCTGCTCCAAGGTTACTCTGCCCATGCCCGTCATTCTAGAAGGTGGGAACGAGCCTATCTAACACCAAAGGTGTGCCATATTAGAGAATACATTCATTAGTGCAGCTAAACTCGGCCTTGGAGAAACACTAGGAAAGATGCATGGAGGCAGTTTTCTGCTGAGGCTAGCAGTATGAGGCAGGAGCTTAGCTTCGATCATAGAACAGAATGGCGGCTACTAATCAAATGGCGCCATGAATGCTAACTTAACACAAAATGAAACACGAGTAATGGGACAATATCAATTTTCAATTCTAACAGTTGTTAGCCCAGGCCCCACTATGATATTTTCATTGGTAAATTTCCTCAATATGGTCATCTCTGACAGGGGAACCTACATGAGAGTAATTTGAGATGAAAGTGAGGTAACTATAAGTTTTCAACTTCCAACCTTACCTACCAAAGGTTTGGAGCAGAGCTTTAATAAGACACTCACAATAACAAAGTGTACTTCTCACTCTGATGTTGGGTTTTGGCTTCTTACTGGGTCACAGTATCTGTGGTGGACATTGATAGTTACCAGTAATGATCCAGGTCCTAAAGTACTATCACCCTTAAGTTGGAAAACCAACTTGCTTCATCTGTACACCTGACTATCCAACGATATTGAGGAAGAACAGATTACTTCAGGAAGTAGAAGCAGATATTGTTGACAGAAGTTATTACGGTCAAGCTCAATATCTAGTCAGACTTTACCTTAGAATAAGAAAGATTGTTTAATTACATGTAGAAAAGTAAAGCAATTAAAATAATAAAACACTTAAAATAACAGAAGGTGCTCGTACCGTCTGGGGCTCGGACAAAATTCCAAAGACAAAATTAGCTTTCAAGAAGTAAGTCGCTATAATACAAATATACAAAAAAAAGATGGGGCTTTAAAGCTTCTACTGCCAATGTTACGGTATTAGGAAAAGTTTGGATGACCTTGGCTGCCTTTGGAACCACCTGACTCAAACTTTCTCACTGTGGACTGTGATTACAATGTTCAGGTAATTAGGCAGAGATGCTAGACACAAAGTTACACTGTAGTAAGTGAGGTACTGTATGTTACACTTCTGCTCTAATTGCTCCATGGCCTTGGGTGCAAAGTGTGAGATCTGATGACTGAATCCTGGAAAGCAGTCCCAAAAATGAATTGACCCATAAGCCTATCACCAAAGATAAACAGTGATTCCGAAGAGGCAATATTTTTAGGGACTAAAAGGTATGTATAAAAAAAGCCTTGATGTCTAGATAAAGGGGTTCTACTGGGAGATCTGGGCAACCAAGCCCAGCTACAGAGTAAGAGCACCGGTGCTGAACCAATGGGTCTGAATGGGAGGACTGCTGCTCCTGGTGTTGAGTGGCACCCCGGGAACTTCATTGTGGCACCCCAAGGGCCCATATTTTAAAATGGACACTAGCGATCATCAAGATGTTTGATTGCGGGTACACCTATGGGACTGGGGCACCAATTGAATTCACCAGATCATCGAGCCTGCCTGGGAAACCTGCTTCAATTTCAGGATTTAATTATGAATTCAAGATTTCATAGGAGTAGGGCCAATCTGAAGTTTAATGGTCTTGTTTGGTCGTAGGTAAAGAGTTTATGCTGACAGAGGAGTGGCCCAGGGACACAGATGGCTTGATGTGGGATGCACAGTGTTTTAAACGTAATACATCTAGCCACCCTTAACCAATGTCATGACTAAAGGCCTGGTGAAATGTGAGCCTGGATATGTAGTTTAGGGAATTTTCTTGCAGTTTAATTCTGAGTTATCGGAAGTTTGTGAAGAATGTGGAGAAAAAATATACTATTGAATAGTTTATACCGGAAAATACAAAGGTGATGGTGCCTTGTACCCTTTGAAGGAAATCTAGGAATTGAAAATTTTGCCTTTGGGATTGCAGTATATTAAATGTGTCCAGGAATCAAGATTTGATTGAGTTTCTAATTATAGGGTTCATTATAGTAGTTGAGATTGAAGTAAATGAGGTTATGTGGAGGGCTGTTGACAAAGTAATAGTAGAGTCTTTATGGACTGCGTATGTGGAGGCATATGGTAAAGCAAAGAAAGGTGGAGGTGATATGATGAGGCCTCTGTTAGAGGAAGAGGAGGTGTTCCAGTGCAGAATAGCGCCCGGCACTCCAATTGTCGACTCTCTGTAGCAATGTGTGCAGCAAAGAGTGAGCAACTCTATAAAAGGCAATAGAAATATTTAACAACAAAAGTGTTTCGGATCCATGTGAATCAAGAGTGGATTTGAAGTTAATTGAAAGCAATGATATGGAAAGAAGTGTCTTAAAAGAAAAAATAATTTCAATAAAAAAATGAGACAGTAAAATAAATGTGTTATTGTAGTTTGGTTATGGCCATGTAATTGGAGGTATATCCCGAAAAATTAGAAGTTCATGAGGGAGTTGCTTCATTGTGGATTTGAAGTTCACCCATGATTCAACAAGAGCAGCTTCCGTGCCACAATCAGTACAGAACCTAGTTTAGTAGTCAGACAGGAAAAAAAATCATTTCATGAATGCTGGTGATTGACTGAGGACAGGTTATGTATGTGCTTGTCTAAAAAACGAGCCACTGCATAGAGGCCCAAGCCTAGAACGATCCGCTGGGTCACTGGCAGGTAGCTTTTAGAAAATGTTTTACACAGGTCTTGCTTTTGTTCAAGAATGTTCCTGACTAGGGGGAGTGGTTGGTAATAGCTCTGGTCAAGATGTCTGTTGACCTATAAGGTCAATGTTGTGAAATATATGCGCTGGGCATGAGATGTTGTTGTCATGATGTGCCAAAAGGTTAGAAAAGTTTGACGAAATCTTCCAATTTCAGGCCTAAATCGTAGACTTAATTGACAGGTCAGAGCTGAGGTTGAGATAGATGCCTTGTTTGCCCTCTTGGGTTTTTGTTATAATGTCTTTTCACAGATCTCGTGCTTTTGAGGTGAAATGCTCTGCAACAGAGACCCACAGATTGTGTGAGGGACTGACTTAGAACCAAGAGCGTTCTGGGTTCTGAAAATCAGAAATAAATAAATATTGTTCCTCTGAGGGACTTCTGAGATGTTCCTGGAGTAATGAAGTCATTTTTCCTTTTCAACTGTGACTTTCTAGAATAAAGAATCAGTTTTGAGTACCAGTTTTTTAAGGGGTTGCATATTTTCTTTCAGACTGCCCATTTATATTCTATAATTTGTTTCTAGAAATTTTAATTCCAATAGCAGCCAGCCACCTTTCATTGGCTATCTACAGTTGAAGAAATTGAGTGGGATAAATTTAACTAGGACAGAGACCAGCCGGAGATGGAACTGCTGAGCTGTTACAGGTGAATTGTTTGGTAAGGAGAGGGTTAGTGGTGAGGGATTGATGGGAGCAACCAATTCCTTCCAGGATCTAACATTTGTATAGTTTTGGGGGATTTGGAGCATTAAAATTGGATTAGTTATATAATTGCCAGTCCAGGTGACAGGATGTTTTTCGGTCACTGTGATAGGGTTATGAGTAGAAAATAATGCATTTAGTTGATGCCCAGGTGTGTAAGTCAACGTCTACATGGCCCCCCTCGCACAAGTGGCCCGCCAGCACAACCTGAACATCATCTCATACGCCGATGATACCCAGCTCATCCTCTCCCTCACCAAGGACTCACACACCGCCAAAATCAACCTCCACGAGGGAATGAAGGCTGTCGCCGAGTGGGTGAGAAACAGCCGCCTGAAGCTGAACTCAGACAAGACGGAAGTCCTCATCCTCGGCCCCACCCCCTCTGCGTGGGACGACTCCTGGTGGCCGTCCACTCTGGGAACAGCTCCAACACCCACGGACCACGCACGCAACCTAGGATTCATCCTCGACTCCTCCCTCTCCATGTCAAAACAGGTCAACGTCATCTCCTCCTCCTGCTACAACACCCTCCGTATGCTTCGCAGGATCTACAAGTGGATCCCGACCGAAACCAGAAGAATGGTTACACAAGCCCTCATCAGCAGCAGGCTGGACTACGGCAACGCACTCTACTCAGGAATCCCGGCCAAGCACCTGCGACGACTACAATGCATCCAAAACGCCACCGCCCGGCTGATCCTCAACATCCCCCGCCGCAGCCACACCTCCTCCCACCTGAGAGACCTGCACTGGCTCCCCGTAAACAAGAGGATCACCTTCAAGCTCCTCACCCACGCACACAAAGCTCTCCACAAAACCGGACCAGCCTACCTGAACAACAGACTCAACTTCTACACCCCCGCCCGCCAGCTCCACTCCACCAGCCTCTCCCTCGCCACCGTCCCGCGCATCCAACGAACAACCTACGGCGGGAGATCCTTCTCCTTCCTCGCCGCCAAGACCTGGAACACTCTCCCCACCCATCTGCGGCAGACCCAAGACCTGCTCACCTTCAGGAGGCTCCTCAAGAACTGACTCTTTGAGCAGTAGCAGCACCCGTCCCCCTCTCCCCCATCAGTGCCCTGAGACCCTCACGGGTAAGTAGTTCACTTTACAAGTTCTTTGATTGATTGATTGATTGATGATGGCCTGGTCATGGGGCTGTAACCATGCATTTAAATAGTTGTACTGTTTTGGGGCATAGCCTTATCATAAAAGGCTAATACTATATTGGCAAGCAACATACCAAAATCAAGTAGAACCCTTGAACACAAGAAACAGCTGCATGCAGGGACTTTCAACCCTACAGTGGCCAATCAATAATTGTCAGCTTCTGCACCAGCTACTAGCCTGTCGCCCAGAAGAAAGCAAGCATGAGGTATAGGTAGAGGGTTGTTACCTCACCGAGGTACTGATTATGAGTTACTAGCGCCTTTGAAGTCTAGCGGGGTGAGGCTGTGGCAGTGAGGTGCTAGAGGCATGGTTCTGGGGATAATGTTTGGATGGTGATGCTCCCGTGGCGATAGTGAAAATGAGATGATGGACCTGGGAGTGAGGTTTTGAGGCCCTAGGGGTGTGATCTTTAGGCACTGAGAACGAATCACTAGTACACATGAGTTGTTGGGTTTGAGGTTCTAGATGATGCACGTTGAGTAAAGGAATTCTGGTGAAGGGGTACATCAAGGGATGAGGCTCAAGTGGCGAGATGCAGGTGCTAGTGGGAGGCATTGATGCACTCTGTGATGCGCTGGGGCACAGGTGTGAGCCCTGGGGTGATATACTGAGATGCTTGAAGAAGTATCGAGGCGCTGGTTTAATGTGTTTAGGTGCTAGGTGTGCGGTGGTGCAGCACAGCAGGTGAGTTCCCAAGTGATGGGGTTGGAACCCGAGGCACGCACTGGTCGTAAAGTGCTAGCGGAGGGTAATGTGCTAAGCAGCTTGATGGGAGGTAATGAGGCGCTGTGGGGGGGCTGCTAAGGGCGGCGTGGAGGATGCTGCCTGGTCTAGGTGACTTTTTAAAGCTTTGCTCCAAGCTGGTTTTGCTGATGCTCCGTTACCATGGAAACTAACATCTGCAATCCTCACTTCTTCCCACTAAGCTACCCTTTCAGAAATAGCATTTCAGGCAAATTAGGCGGATTCGCGGACCTTTCCGGTGACCCGAGAGATGCGCGAGCTGGAAGGGGTCGCGCGAGTGCTTCACTCTCATGAGAGGCCATCGCAGGGTCTAGATTATGGGCTGGTGGCGATGTGTGCAGGGCTGGCGACTGGCCCCCGGCTTCACATGTCGTAACCACTAACCACCCTCCTCCCAAACCACTCATGTGGAAGCACATTGCGACCTGAAAACTTAATACCGTGCAATTATCTCCCTACCTGCAAGCACAACAACACGTGGATGCTCAGTAGGAAAGTTCAAGCGCACCACCCCTGTGCAAACACGTCAATAGTGGAACCTCATCATAGGTGTACAGGCACAGTGTTAGTGCGCATGCGCGCACATCACTTCTTGGTAGGCACGGTGACACTTGTCAGGAAGAAATCCTCCTGGCAACCACATCACCCATTTCAAAGCTAATGGCTCTGGCTCAAGTCCGGGTCCTCTCAGGCCACCGAGCACAAAACGAGCCGAGCTTTCATGTCGCTTCTGCCTGCACCCACGTTCTACCTTCTTGCGCCAAGAATTGAAAACAAAGCATAAACCTTTGATGTTGAAATGGAGAAAAGCCTTTTTCAAAAAGGGATACCTGCATAGTGATTTTAGTGACTGAACTGCATAATGTTATACCAGATAAACTGGGATAAATCCTGGGCCCCTCCTTTTAATAAAATTGTGTGATCTTACGCAAATAATTTTATTTCAGCGAGATCCTGTTTTTTTGTTATCTCTTATTACAACACCTTCAACTACGCTAGTTAAGCACCGGGGCTGTACAATAGCCTATTGTTATCAATTTAATAAGCGTATAATGTTGCCCCTGCATAGCATAATAAGAATGCAGACACTATATAGGGTTCACAACTGACTTGCCTCTTTGTTCCCTTATCCCATTGTCCTCGAGGGGTGGGGGCGGTGGGGGGCGAAGGGGGTTGGAATGTTGCTAAATTCATGTTTAAAAAATGCATTTCTAATAAATACCTCTCAATGCAGTGATATAATCTGATGTACTGAAGTGAAACGTTTCTGATTTTTTTAATTTTATCATATTTGACATAATGTTTGTTGCATGATTTACATATTTGATATTTTCAAGTTTCGGTCCGTGCACAGCTTTTAGAGAAAGAGCAGACGCAGGGCTCAGCTCCCCCTGTTAATTTGTTGGCTCGCCCACCTCTATCAAGCAGAAGAAGCATAGGCAGCCCTAAAACCCCTCACTAAATCCACCGCTCTGGTATCCTCCACCCCAGACTCCCATCAATCACGGAGCAGAGTGTTCCCTATCAGGCGTGCAACGCCCTTTGGGCCCAAAGGGCTTCAAACCCCACCTCGTCATATGTGTCAGCCTGGGCTGAGACCGCTTCCCGGGCTCACGCACAGACAGTTTTTGATCTGCCAGCCGCATCCGAGTACTACACAGGTCTTTAAAAGACCATTCACTTGTTAACTAGGTATTGTTGTTCTTTCACCCCTTATTAGAACCCCTGCATCTCCACTCTGCCTATGGCTGGAAGAATTATCCCCTCTAACATTTTGGCAGCCCCCCTACCCCGAAATTTTGCTCTAGTTGCTCCTCTGTTCCCTATGCTGATGGCCCTTAACCGCATGCGTGCGGGCGGAATTCCGCTCGCACGCTGAGATTTTTCAAACCGCACTTTACATGACGAGCCCAGCTCGTCATGAGCGTGGAAGGGGTTAAGAGACAGAGCCATCTCCAGGCCTAAACACATACGGGCCAATGGACAGGGAACATCAAGCGACCTCAATAGGTTTCCAGCCCTGATCATCACAGGCTTTGGCTCCTTTCTAGGAGCCTGCCCTGTCCCCTGTCCTAGTGCCAAGAATCTAAGCATTCTTGTAGACTCCTCTTTGTCATTAAAGTCACAGATAAATAGAACCGTTTCAACATGCTTTGGGATGATACGGACTCTTAGGAAGATCTTCCGTTTTCTCTCCCTTTCAGCTCAGAAACAGGCAGTGGTCGCCCTTGTGGTATCCAGGTTGGATTAGTGCAAGCCCTTTATTTAGGGATAAATAAGGGACTCCTGCATCGACTCCAACTGGTGCAGAATGCAGCTGCCAGGCTGGTGATGGGTCTCCCTAAATTTCACGCTGTCTAATCCACCATTAGGAGCCTTCACAGGCTCCTCGTTGGGAGGAGAATTGTGTTCAAATCTCTTTGTCTGGTACACAAGGCCTTTCACAACAGGGGTTCTGAAGGCATTAATAAACTGTTTCACAGATATATCCCTTCAATAACTTGAGATCTGCTAGTAGGAATGGGGTAACAATTTCTAGGTTTAGGAAAGTCAGATGTGGGGGGGGGGGGCGTTCTCGATGTTAGGGGCCAACTTGTGGAATCTGCTTCCTCTCTCAATCTCCACTTTGGAATTTTAGGAAATCTTTGAAGACCTGGCTTTTCTCTTGCTCCAGCTGTCATCTCCCTTAATCCTTTAGTTTTAGTAATCTGTGAACTTTGATACATTGATCCTGTCTGCAGCGCCTTGATGCCTTTGGGCTAAGTTTGCGCCTTAAAAGTTTTATATTCATTCATTCATTCATTTGTAGAGGTTCTCCTTTTCACCGACACAAATTTTTACTATTGGATACAATCTGATTGGATTAAAAGCTAAGCACTCTCCCATCTCTGGAATAATCTCACCTTCCAGCTAGGTGAGTTCCAAAATCCAGAGCTGGGGGAGATTGCTGCACCAACCTGCATCTTTTCACTATTACCCGCAGGGTCCCCGGTTTGACATGTTTATCCCTGTGGTTTATGAAAACCCAGTCTCCACCCATAGGGGAACAACTCCAGAATTTACCAGCAAAGTCTATCACTAACTGGGTCTACACCAAAGGTATCCCTGCACCTGCCCACAGTGGAATACTCATCTTAGCCTGGTTATAGTACAGGCTGCCTGGTCTACCTAGTCTTGGGTGTTCAGCCTTTCCTCTCTAATGGAGAAGCAGGTCTTCTAAATCCTTGTGTAAAGCCAACATACTGTTATTTACCCCATGCATAGCACACAATTGTCCTAAATAACTAGATCTTCTCCTTACTCCCGAGTGTATTATAACAATACAGTGATGCACAGTTGTAATACATGCATGCAGTATTGTGGCCCCCCTCTAGAAAAGCAGCCTTTAGCCATGACTATTGTGGTAAATGAATGTTGCAGAGTCCACTTGGTAAGTTAAGATCCTTTATTAGCAAGTTCCTTCTAGGTAGATAGACGGGTTAAGATTGTAAGGAAAACCCCACCAGGAGCCCGCTGTTAGCAGCTCAGCCTGATATGACCAACTGCCACAGTAAGTAATAGAAAGGCACAGTGAGCTAGAGGGACACCCTGGCATTCTATGATGTCATAGATATCATAGTACAGTCTAGCCAGAGAAGAACAGTGGAGAGGACATTTACTACACATCCTCTTCCTTTATGGAGTAAGAGCAGAACAAAGGAATAATCGACAACAATACCTTAAATGCAACAATCAGCAGGGAAGTACACTAATAAGAAGAACCAAAAGTAATAGTGTACAACAAAAGATGACGTTAGCATGAGGTATCATTAGCAGAGAAAAGAACAAAGAATCAACATTAAGACATAATATGCCACATCCCCTTCCTTTAACGAAAGAGCAAGGTTTCGAAAAAAAACTAAGACCAACAGTTATGTTAGTTGCTGACTCTCATAACCTCCCCACACATGGGTAGACCACAGGGTAAATACCCTAAAAACAAGAATGAGAGTAGACTGGGAGAGACAGAATAGGGGTAGTGGCTCACTTAAGGTAACTCAAGAGAGCAAATCCCTTTGACAAGAATTCACCAAAGAGAAGAAAAAAAAACCGAACTACCCCTGATGAAGATATGCCAACACTAAATGTATGATAAAAACACAACTCAAAATCTTACCCAAATGAAGCCCTGGCCAGTAGCTGCAAGAAGATAGACTTCGACAAAAACATAGTGCACAAGCAATCTCCACCAAAAACAGGGGACAGCGCATAATAAGGAGAATGGACTACCCACATACACCGAACCTCCCCTGAAAAGGGTACACTGCAGGACGGCAATCTTGAGAAAAGAAATGGGCGTTCACTACCCAAAAACGCACAACTTCCCCTGAAAAGGGTACACCGCAGAGTTAGCAAAATATCTCTGGGAAATGGGGCATGGACTACCCATAAATATTTAACCTCAAAGAGTACATCGCAGGACAGTAATGCTGGGAATAGACATGGGGCATGGACTACCCGCAAGCACCCAACTTGCCCTGAAAAGGTTAAACCGCAGGATAAAGACAAAAATCCTGGGACAAACTATGGGCATGGACTACCCACAAACACCAACATCCCCAGAAAAGGGTACAACTATGGGCATGGACTACCCACAAACACCAACATCTCCAGAAAAGGGTACAACTATGGGCATGGACTACCCACAAACACCAACATCCCCAGAAAAGGGTACACCGCAGGATAAAGACTATAACCCTGGGATAATCTATGGGGCAAGGACTACCCACAAACACTAACTTCCCCAGAAGAGGGTACACCGCAGGAAAGTAATCGTGAGAAAATATTTTATGGGGCATGGACGACCCTCACATACTCAACCTCCCTTAAAAAGGGTACACCGCAGGATAGGAACAATTACCCTGGGACAACAGATGGGGCATGGACTACACACCGTGTGAACTGGTATGGGATTTGACTACCCACAATGACACCACACCCACACTAATAAACAAAACTACATCAAACCCTACATAGGATATATCACGAGGTACATCATAACCCTAGTAAACTGATTTTGACAAAGCCTGATTCAGAACTCGGCCAAAGAAGGACACACCGTAGAGTTAAGAGATGTCGACCTGATCCTATAAACAAACGATAGGGCAAAAACAATAGAGACCACCAAAAAGTTAAAGTAACAAACAAAAGATTATGCTCAAAACAGCATGCAATCATCATAAACACTGAAAAGTTAAATGCATTCAAACAAAATAATAAAGAATGCCAGCTCCGGTGAGCGATCTCTCACCCGGGTTCCACGCACACAGCTTCCTGCAGTCAGCGCTGAAACTTGCCACAAAAACGGAATGTCATACAGTCTCCAAATGTCAGACAGTCTCAAAAATGCAATATGTGAAGACAAGTCGATAGTTCAGATGCTCTTTTTTTTTTTCTACTGACACATCTCGTGTTTCATATGTTGGCCAAATTTTTACGCACCTTGTAAATAAAATATGGTAGAGACCAAACTGACTAAACTCTTCAGTAGGCAGACAGCATCACGTTTCCCGAAACCACCATGCCGTGATTGTCAAGGTGGACGACATATAGCAAAGTAGCAAAGAAGATCGGCAAGCTGAGGCATTGTCAAAAACAAATGGCAGCACCCCTTTTGACGCTGCGCCGGGTGGTCCAAGGCACGTTTGTGCACTAACGCATTGCCAGGCAGCTGGAAGCCAAGACGTCACAGAGAAGACGGAGGCATCACGAGACCGGTAAGACTGTGACCGGTAAGTGTGTGCGTGCAGAAAGGCTCGTGACATTTTCAAAATGTGGCGGTTCAACTTCCATGAACCAAACCGCATCGTGAATAGACCGGAAAACCAATATAAATGTCCTCCTCTCACCGGCAAAATTATTGTTTAGAGCTGCGCCGAGTCTCCTTCCAACAAGCGCCCGTTTGATTGTGCTGAGCAAGAACGCCGGTGCCCGATTGTGCTGACTCGGGATGGCGCTGTCAAGGCACTCAATTACTGGGAAAGTACCGAGTAACCAGTGAAAAATGTCACCACAAAGTTGCTAAATTGACTGAAAATGCCACGCTGTCCTCAGTCTGTAATAAACTTGAGTACTAGTCACGCTTCTCACCCAACTTGATGCCTTCCTCCAAGGTGCTGGGTCGATTTTAAACAGAATGTCTCACCAGTAATCACTTGTTTCACAGGGCAGACACAGGCAGAGTAGTAGGTAGAGGCTGGTGTAAAGTCTCTTAGAATTTACAGTGCACAATTTTCAAGATGTCCAAAAACAAGCTAATATCAAGGTAAAAACACATACCCAGGGTGCAGGCTGTTCAGGTGGAATAGAACACTGGTGGGGTCGACTGGGTGTTACCTTGGACTTAAGTATAGGTTCCTTTCCTCGTAATTGTAGGTGTAGTCTAGTTCCTTAATTCACACGTAGGTTCATCCTCTTCAAAACGTCGCCTTGTTGTGGTAAATTAATGTTGCAGAGTCCACTTGGTAAGTTAAGATACTTTATTAGCAAGTTCCTTCTAGGTAGATAGACAGGTTAAGATTGTAAGGAAAACCCCACCAGGAGCCCGCTGTTAGCAGCTCAGCCTGATATGACCAACTGCCACAGTAAGTAATAGAAAGGCACAGTGAGCTAGAGGGACACCCTGGCATTCTATGATGTCATAGATATCATAGTACAGTCTAGCCAGAGAAGAACAGTGGAGAGGACATTTACTACAACTATCTTTTCACAATACTCGCACACAGACACACAGATACACACACATCAAAAGATGTAAAGTCTGTGTATTGTATTATTCATTTTTTTGTCAATGTTAAAATGAAGTGTCTGATGCAAATGAAGATCAGATATGGCTTGTTTCAGATGAGCAGCAGTGTTTGCCTCACTACATAACATAGCAAACACAAGGAGATGATGGACAGAGAGCTGAAACTTTTCAGACACTCACCCCCAGTCACAGATCTGGGTTGAATCCATCATCGTTCTTTAGCTCACTTCGCCACCTTAGTTCAGACCCAGTTATATGCAAATCAGTCTTGACCCTGTGCCTCATGGGAACAGTCCAGCCCGAACTGCCAAGCCGGGTCTTCCCTTGACCGGAAACAAGCATCTTGGGATCGGTTTCGGGGTATCAACCCTCATCAGCCAAGCTATTGTAAATCTAGTGGCACTCTGAGCCCGGGACCTATGTCTGGGTTTAACCAGTGCACTTAGGGCCAGAAACCAATCATAACATAACATAATATAACATAACATAACATGGGTGCGTGCATGTTTCAAGGTCTTATTCTATATTCATGAATTTATTTATTTGATGTATTTAGCTTATATTTTGTTTAGGGCAAACCAGGTACTATTTGACAAAAGGGAGAGCTCAAAAAGAAGTTCTCAGATGTGAGAGATTCATATGGTGGGGTTGATTTTTAAACAATTTGCAAGTTAAACCAGTAAACAAATTCAGGTAGGTAGAGGGATACTTTTTATTGCACAAGGACAAGATAGACACTACGAGTGCATCCAGACTATCCAGAAAAACGTATTGTTCACAAACCCACGTGCATCAGTGTCCACACGTGGTAGTGATGCGATATGGTTAATTATTTTGGATTATAAAGCATAACTTTGTTACATAATTATACAATAGTTCCTAGCATATGATATTAGGCTGATGGGTGAAAAGGGGGGACTTTGCTGTTTGGTATAACGCCTGGTGATTCTTAATTTGACGTGATAACTCAGGTGATCCCATTCCCACAAAGACTGCTAACAAGCTCTGAACAGGGAGGCAGGTGGGAGAACATCAAGAATACAGTTTCTAGGCTGTCAGGATTTAGTTCCTCATATTGGTGGGATATCCAGTCCTAAATCATCACTGGGAATTTTGCATGTTTTTTTAAACTCTTTATTTACAGCTGCATAACATTTGATACATTATAACATAGGTTCTCAGCATTTCTGCAGCCTTTTTTCTGTTTTTCTCCACAATACATAACTTCCCACCTTTACAGGATAATCCCTGAGATAAATTAGAGGTGAATCAAATCATACGTTAACAGCATGTTATAACTTCTTATCTCGAGTTACTGCTCGGCTACTCGCCTGCTTCCTTAACCAACAGTTCTGTGGGATTAAACAAATAACACATTTCCGCCTCCCTTCCACTGCCCCCTCCCGTGTTCCAGTCCCTCCCTCCCTCCCGTCTCCTGGTGGGTATTGAGTCCCGTACGACCAAGCTCAATCTGCACTGTCTCATATGGAACCTAGCATGTGCTGTATCATAATGCGTGGTACGGGTACCCGGGAACTCACAGATTCCTACCGAGCAGCTCTTGCCTTGACCCTCTCATCCCTATGAACCACTCTCAGCCGGGGGGACACAAACGCTACCTGCATTTTCACGGAGGACGGGCGCAGCTCTCATAGCGCCGCAGCACCATCAGCAAAGGGCCGGGCCTTCCTCCGCCTGGTTCCCGGCCGGGCTTGGCTCCGCCGGGGCCCCTCCCACCCCAGTGACGCCCTCACCAGCGCCAGGAGGCGCATAAAGGCAGCGCCAGTACCCCGTCCCGCGGGACGCGCGCGGGCACGCGCCGGGAGAAGCCCGGGACAAGGGCGGGGCCGTCCGGGGCCGAGGGAGGCCGGGCTGGGCCACCCCATTTACATCTGTTATCGACAATGGGTAAGCGCAAGAAGGCTATAACTATGGAGGAGGGCGGGAAGAAGGCTAAGGTCCCAAAACACTCGAACTCTATCATGACCTATTTAACATCAGTGGTGGGAGAACTAACGAAGGAAATTGCTAATGCAGAACTGGAACTGGGGCTGACAGGTACCCCCCCAGGTACTCCCCCATTGATTACTGTTGTACCCTCCCCCTCAGTGTTGGGCAATTTATCTGCGTCAAACAGCCCTCCGATGTCCCTTTATCCCATTGTGTCTATTTCTAACCTCCCACCCACAAGCCCTGTAGCTGAGGTTCCCAGCCAACCCCCCCTTAGTAATCTTGCTTAATTTGAGTCAGCAGATCATTACACCCACAACCAAGGGTGCACGGGATAACAACACTGCAAGCCCATGCTTACTAAACACAACAAATGACTTATTGGGCAATAAACTGGAGGAGCTTTTCGTTTCAAGAATTGAACCTCTGCTGGTCGGGATAGCAAAAGACATTGTGGACACACTGAATACCTGTTTAGAAGGTCTACTTAAGAAATGTACACTAATTGACAGACTTATTGCTAATTCTACACCCAACAAGGCCCCCTACGCTAATACAAAGCGCCATGAGGGGGAGGTTCAGAGGATGGAGGTTGGTATGGTGGAGCCGGTACAGGCACAGGTATCCCGCCCGGTCTCACATCCCCAGATCGGTGAAGGTGTTATCAACATATTACCTGCTATCTTGGAAGCATTACCCGCACCCTTGGAGGTGCCGCCACATATACAACCCACACCATGCATCCCCGACCTTGCAAGGCCCTCTTATAGCAAATACAAGCTTAACCTACCACCTGAAGCATCCTCTTTGGTCGCTGTTTTTATTGGGGTCCCCCCTTTAAGGGAAGGGGAGGTAGAATCCTCTAGGGACCTCATGGTTAAATCAAAAAAATGGTGTACAGACAAATGTTGTGGCAAGAACATTTCCGATGAAATTATATTCACAAGGAGGGTGGGTTGTATTGGCAAACAACGGAAATCTCACCAAGGTGACTGTGTGGTTGTCAACTTCAGTAGGGCTGATCTAGCGGATAGGCTCTTTTGGGATGGCTCTGATATATCCCTAACGGACAAATTAAGACCTGTCCCTCTGGGCTTCTTTTACCCACCACCAGAGCGCATGCTGCATTCTAGAGGCCCCGGGGTTAGCAGGGGGGGAGGGCGTGTTCCTTTGGGTGAGGGCATGCCTAAATTACATGTACCCCCGTGTCCCCCGAAGCTCATAAATACTCCAGTGAGCAAGCAATCCTGTGTCTATCAGAATGTTTATGAGGGTCCCGCGTTGGTTATTGCTAACCGTTTTGCTCCCCTGTCAGGGCTAGAGGATATAGATTGACTACCGGGTGACCCCATTTGTGAGACAGAAGAGGTAGGGAGTAGACAACAAGGGATGCATGTAAGATATTAAGCTGGAATGTGGCAGGAATTAACTCTAAACGCAATGATAAGGGCTGGAAAAGTTTAGTCTCGGGGCATAATATTATCGCCCTCCAGGAAACTTGGGATACTTCTGCCAGCTTCTGGTTGGATGGGTTCACTAGCTTCGCCAAAGCAGCTATCCCTAGTTGCGCTGGCAGAGCTAAGGGGGGTCTGCTAATCTTATTTTCCCTAGATCTGAAGGGTTCTCTTAGACAGATTAATACTGACTCGCATAATATCCTGATTGTAGAAAGGGAAATAAGTCCCTCTAGGAGGACCCTATATATCAATTTTTATAATTCCTGTAATAGGGACAATAGCGATAATAATGTCGCCAGTTTAGATGCTGTTTTAACATTAGTCAGTCAGAATACAGATTTCGATGCAGAGTATATTTTGTTGGGAGATTTTAATATTCACCCCTGTAAGCTAAGGTGTGGCATAAGTCATAAGGAAGGGGGTGAATGCGTCGAAGGTCCACATTTTGAACATACTTCACGAGGTGAAGAATTAGAAGACTTTTTGGCTAATTTTAATCTATATGAACCAGACGGAGGCCCAAGAATAGCTACCTTTACAGGTACTAATCCCGGGACTATAATCGATTACATTTTTGTTACACCGGGTATTCTAAATGGTGTCATTTCCTACCATACAGTTTCGTCTCATTATAGTGATCATAACCCGGTTTTACTTGAGGTAGCCTGGGGAAACTCTATGGGGCCAACTCCAGGGCCAGCCAGGGCGGAGCACACTTTGCGCACCTCGGACCAGGGCAGAAAAATCAAATGGGCCAAGGTGATCCCGGAGAACTTCTATGTGGAAGTTCTACCAAAAATTGAGTCAGAGGTGGCAGTGTGTTTAGATATACATGCCCAGGACTGTGAAATCATAGGGGCCTTTGAGTCAATATGCGGGCAGGTGTCACAGGATCTTTTGGTCAAATCTAAAAAGGGAGCTCCAATTAAGCATCGTTGGTTTGATGCGGCCTGCTCAAATGCACATAGGTCTCTGATGTCTGCCCTGAAGACAACCCCTAGGAACAGGGATGAAATAGTCAGATTGAGGAAAGACTACAAATTAGTTATAAAAACCAGAAAAGATAACATTAAACGGGAGGCATGGGAGAGCCTTCTTTCCGTGGCTGTCCTGAAGGACAGTCGGAAATTCTGGGAGATCGTTAAACAACCACTCTTCTCTGACCAAAACAATGAGGCCATGGACTGCGTCATCCCAGACGATAAATGGCTGGACCACTTCAAAAATGTGTATGGGGACAACGATGATGCAGGCCACGTAGTACCCTTGGTGACCCTGGACGCTACTGTGGAAAAATACAAACTGGGGGGCACTACCAACCAGAATATAAGATCCTTAATTATTGCCCGGCGATGTCGCCTCTTGAACCCACAAAAAGTTAAACTGTTGAAGAGGCAGGCGCTGGAGACTGGAAGGCAGGAAACAAAGTTTTTATTCTCTCCGGAGGAGAACACAACGAAACGGACAGAAGGTATCGTTCTGAGGTGCTCTAACTGTATTTCTGAGGCCTGGCCTCTTATATCCACATTTATGACTTTATTGCAGATTACACATACATGTTTAAAGCTTTGATGTGCGGAAAAGACATTCTCGGAACTCCCCTTTGGGCCCGTTCCCACACACATTTACAGTTAAAGTCCCCACCCTAGTCACAACAGGTGATGAGCATCGCGCAGCTGGATAATCCGCCGATTCACGGAATGTGGGGAGTCTGATCGGATCTCATGGGGTGGGGGGGCTTTGATCAACCCGGGGATTCTTTGATGGGGGAAGCTTTCTATTGTACGGGGAGGGGCAAGGATGGTATCGGCAGAGCTGGGTGTCGGCTTGGGAACGGGGAGGACAAAACGGGCTCACGGGGAAAAAAGGGGGGGTTTGCATCCAAGGGCCGGAGATCATGAAAGGAAAGCAGGGAGGTGTCGCGCTGGGAACAGGATGAGGGCCGGGGGCAGAGCAGCGCCGAAGAGGGGTTTATGACTCAAGGCAGGTGCAAGCAGGGGGTGGTCAGCGTGCAGGCTTAGTGAAGGCAAAGGGCTATGTCAGGGGCCAGCGGCATGCAAAAGGGTTTGTTCTGATCGGGACATCTTAAAATGGCGAGCGCACGACAAAAGTGTGGCATCAGGGGAAGAGGCAAGATGGCGCAGATAATGTTCACCAAAACGCACTAATTTTCCACAGTCCCTCCTTTAACATATTCAAGACATCTTGCTGGTTCATTTTCTACTCTGGTCTATTGTGGTGGGCATGAGAAAGAAACCGGTAGGAACCCTAGAAAAAGAGTTTGTAAACAATACATTTTGAGGTTTCTAGTTTTAGGAGGTGCACCTATTTGATAAACTTTGATAAATTTGTTCAGCAGGAAAGTCATAGGAATGAAATACAAAAAACGGCGAGCAGCAAGTACATATCATAACGTGAACTGGCAGGTTAATACATATTTCAGATTCGGTTTGGAGCAGGATCAATACAATGGCGGCTGGGAGAGAAATGAGGCAAAAAACGGTGATTGAGGATGTCAAATGTTCGAAGTTTTACGAGTTCTCATTGTTCTTTGTGGTCTTTCGTTGGCGCTGTTGAGCACCGGCGGTGGAGCTACAAGTCCAGCTCTGTTCTAAGTTCTGCGTTGCAGGGCACGACCCTTTCCTCGCGTTTCTGGTCGGAAAGGTCCTTTTCGCCCTGTGTCCTTTGAGGTGATTGTCAGAAAGTTCCGATGGGAGAAGAGCGTTCAAAACAGTCCATAGGGTAGGTCAGAGGAAAAAAAAGGGGGATGGAGCAAGGCCAAATTAGGAACAAACCAGGGGAACGAGAGACTTCAAATAGGCGGGCGTGTGACGGAATTCAGAGAGCGGGGACTTGTCGACAGGCACTGGACGTCGAGCAGGGGCATCAGGTCGACCCTTTCTTTTCATGCCGTCGAAAACAGTGCCTCGTCCTGCAGCTCTTTTCAGTCGTGGTCTCGCCTTGGCTAATGTCGCAGGTGTCCCTTAGTCTGCAGTCAGGCCTCGTGCTCCCACATCCGGTCCTTCTCTCCTCCAACGGCAGTACCCTTAAACAAGTTTGAAAAGACAGTCTTTTAGAAAAATTTGCGGATGAAGATAATCAAAAAAGTCTATTTCTCTCCCAGCTCCAGGCAAAGAATGAAAATGTCCGTTATTTTTAACGTTCACAACTGGCATATGAATGACCGGTGGCGGACCTGCTGGATTTACTATGACTTTCCTTCATAATCATTTATTACAGGCATGACAGTTCATCTGATGGTATCCCACCTTCGGGAGACAAATCTGGCAAAGATATGCCGTTCTCTAGAGTTTCACATTTACAAAAGGGTACAGTGAGTCGTCAACATGGTACTACACAGGTATTTTGCTGAGAGACGAACATGGCTAAACATTTCCTTTCTATCGGTGCATCCTGTTTTTCAACTACTGCGGGGTTCATTTTGACGATTTCTTTACCTTGGTCTAGTCTGTTAACCTTGTAAAACATCATTCTGGGTCCTACGTAACCTTTTACAGCCCGGTTACTTAACTAGGAAGGACAGGGGTTTTATGGGAAACAACCAGGGACATAGACAGGGGAGGTAACGGGGGTGATCGTTTTTCTGGTTTGGGTATTGCGGCGTTTCGGGGAGGGGAGGGTCGCGTATTCTGAGGTCCTTGTTTTATACTATAGGAGCCGTTGACATGTAGTTCCCTCGTTTCGGGCCAGATTAGGGAACCTCTGTCGTCTTACCTGTCCTTTCCCTTACGGCCCAACCTGGGTTCATTGACTTCTATCGGAAAAGGAGAGGTAATGACGCGGCCTCAGGGTGATTGTATTAAAGACAAGCGTTTGTGCAAATACTGACGGTATTTGAAGCCAATTAGGTGGTGTGCTAGGGGTGGCAATCTGCCAATTTCGGGGCTAACCACTCGGGAGAGTGGTAGTGCAAAAATAGAGAGAGAGAGAGAGAGAGAGAGAGAGAGAGAGAGAGAGAGAGAGAGAGAGAGAGAGAGAGAGAGAGAGAGAGAGAGAGAGAGAGAGAGAGAGAGAGAGAGAGAGAGAGAGAGAGAGAGAGAGAGAGAGAGAGAGAGAGAGAGAGAGGGGGGAGAGTGCAACGGCAGGCTAAATAGTGCACGTGCAACGGAGAGGGCGGCAGTGCATTCAAGAAAGGCTATTTAGTGCATTACACAGTAAAGGGTATTCACGAGTCCACGGTAGAATCTTGTAATCATGCAGTTTGAGCATTAGGCAGGGTAGAGGGGACGTGCTTTGAGAAAAGGAAAGAAGAAAAAGGAGGTACCATTTTGTCGCACTTTCTCGCATTCTCGGTCCTTTGACCAGTTGGGTCAACGCTTCAGTCACACACACACACATTCCCTCACAGTTTCGCATCATACATAACGTGGGTTCATTCGTCCGGTCTGGTTTAAGGGTGATCACTTTTTATCAGGTTGTGCTAATTTTTCGGGTTTGTTCGATACGTGAGTAGTTTGCAGGCGTGCTTAGACACCACCCTGCGGCGCTAGTCCGTTTCGTGTATTTAGACATGGCTAGGTCTCAGATCTTCGCCACACCTTGGCCGTAATCTCTGATGTAACCTGCAGAGGGAGGAAAAAAGGGGGGGGGTGGGGGAGACAGCATTCGCGCGCATTCAAATACATGGATTCATAAGTCTTTTACTTACCTCTTACTCGTCTTTCCTCCTTGGGGCAGGGTCCCCGGGGATATAGTTTTCGGAGTCGGGGGGCGGTAGTGTGTTCATGTAGGGCGTGTGCGGGGAAACATAAGAAGGAAACCAGAGGTGCCTAGTGCGAGGTATCTAGTCAAAGGATATATCTCACTATCGGGATCCTTAAACCTCTTTCAACGCCGTGGCGTTCTAAAGTTCTTCAGTTCTTGGGTCCCTGCTACTTCGGAACGTTGTACTTTACAATATTTACATTATTTCATTTCACCCTCCTTTTACATTCCCTCATTTACACCATTCGTTTTACCCATCCTTGGAAGTCACGGTCTTCCTCTACGCGAGAGTTCATGAGTCAGTCGCGTACTTTTAAGACGGAGTGTCGTGTTGTCGATCCGATCCGTCCTCCAGGGCTGGGCAACCATCTTCCTTTAACCTTAAAGAGAGAGCAGAGTAGGGTGCACAGAAAAAGAACTTTCCTACCCATCCCATATTGTTTTAAAATAAAGCATGCAATACCCGTTCATAGTTTCAAAGACTTTATTTTGCAAATTCATTTCAGCATATGGATTAGGAGGGTGTGGTCGTATTTGGTCGGTCGTGGCAATGGCTAAAGTGCGTACAGTGGGGGGGGTGTCGTTTGCAACAGTAAAAACATCGGAAAGTTTTACTCATTCATTTGTAAGAGACTAAAACGTCTATTAATTGGCTGGGGGTTTGGGGGCATATATTTTCATAATTTAGAAACATAATCATAACAGTTGTAATCAGATTTCCTATATGCATACCGTACGTATGCATCGTAAATGAGGTTTACATTAGTTATAAAAATATAATACATTGTATATTCGTAATCAACATTTGTAACGGGGATCTTTTCATACTGTTCGTCGAGTGAGCTCTCCTTGTCTTTTCTAGCCAAGTGTACAAAGGATCACAAAAATCTCAGAACATCAAGTTTATATTAGTGCGAAGGAACACCACGAGGTGTTCGTAAGTTCCGATTGATACCAGCGCCATTTTGGGCGGGGCCGGCACAGTCCGGAAGCAGCATCAGGGGGAAATGTTTCCATCACTGGCAGTTTGGACCAGAGTCCTTTTCGGCAGTTCTAGAATTCACGCTAACAGAAGGTGTGGCAATGTCATGTTTGTTTCGTTGGCGATCGAAGCAGCCGTCCCTTACCGGGAACCTGCAGAGGCCGAAGGCTCCGCCGGGGACCTTTGTATGATCTTCAAGGCTGCGGAGATGCTGTCGGAGATGGGGGCTCGTGCTCCATGGGACAAATGTTCGAGTTGTATGGCTGGCCAAAGTTACTCTAGTGGCCGGGGCCCGCCTTCCAGCGGATCCAGACGCCATTTTGAGGCCCTACAGGGGCCACTCTCGTCGAGTTTGCAAGAATGAAAGAGACCCTTCGGAGTGAAAGGAAGAGGTCCCTGTTTTGTGAAAGCGGGACGTTCAGCTGGGGTGCAGCTGTGATGCCCCCACCTGGGGGGCGAGGGAGACTCGTTCACATCGTCTCCTTTTCCCAGTGCACTCCATGCCGCTCCTTTTCATCGCCCCGCATGAAGGCCTCTCCACATCCGGTGTTCCCCAAGTGCCACCATTGTATGTTCGGTGCTGCGCAAATACTGGGGTGCCACCATTGTGTGTTCGGTGCTGCGCAAGTACTGGGGTGCCACCATGGTGTGTCCGGTGCTGTGGAAGTATGGGCACCATCGCCTGACTGGGGGTGTTCGGCGCCGGGCTGGGGGCTGGGAAACCTCCTACCGGTGGAGGTGGGGGAGGCTCGTCCGCGTCGCCTCTCCCTCCCAGCCCAACTTGGACAAATTGTTGTGGAGGTACGTGCAGGACATCCCGCCGTCCAGGACTGCTGCGGCTGTGACGGAAGAGAAAAGGAAGAGGCGCCTCGCTCTCCTCTTGACATGTGGCGGGACTACCTTAGTCTTTCCAGGCCCGTTGCGGCCGGCCAAGGAGACATGTGGCGGGACTACCTGCAAATGCCCAGGCTGCGGGCTCCTGCCTCTCCTCCGGCTCCCCCATACGTTAAGATTTCCTGACCAAGAGTTGGCGGCGGGGCTCGCCTTATATGGGTTGCCGTTGGTTGGGCGTAGCCGTAACCCTGCCCTACTTTGGAAGGTTCCAGAATGGGGGGGGGGGGGGCGAATGTTCTGTTTGACTTCCATTTTCTACAGTTTATCGTTATTATTCCTTGTTTGTTGTGTTAAATTAAAAGTTCAAGTTTATTAATGTTCTACGGATTTTGTTTTATCGTTTCTTTCTTTCCAGGTTGCTTTTATGCTAAGTTTCTGCTAACAGGGGTCGAGTAACACGGAAACACGTGTAGAGGGGTGACGCAGATTTGTACATTACATACACACGAACTCAGACGGGGGACAGTACAAGTACGACATACAAAGACCCAAGACAAATATAAAAACAGTTATTGGTCATAATTATCTCTTTCCGTCTGTGAATTTTAAACGAGGCTGGGTTCCCGTCTTGACATTGGCCGACCTAGGAGAACTTGATCATGCCGCTGAGATTTTCCTGGCGAAATCTGTGCCATCGGGCATAATCAAACGTGGTAGTTCTGTCTGGTCCGTCTATGTAAGTCGGGTTCTTCTCTGTCTCGCGCCTTTTCTCGTACTGTCGGTCTGTCGTTCTTGTCGGCCCTTTGCCTTTACTCACGCTCAGTAGAGTCGGGCATTGGGCTTTCCAGTGTCCGACATACCTACAAAAAGCGCATTGGTCTGACCCTAAGTCTGGTCGTCCTTTGTATAGTGTCGGGGGATAAGTTGTGGGTAGCGGTGTCCTGGGGTTGTCCTGTCGGTATATTTCCCTACTTGGTTTATCCTCGTCTTTTCTCTGTCGTCTCGTAGCCTCTCTGCGCCACATACCGAGACTGTCGAGCATAATTGGCGTCGTCTTATTATTTCGAAGGGCTATTTCTAACGTTTCTATTTTATCAAGGTCAAAGGATCCTGCCAGTGGCCACTGTTTGTCTTGGCTATCTTCGGTATACCTGTGCCATAATTTATTATAAGCTATGGTGACTAACCCATAGTTTATGAACATGTCCTTATTAGGGGTGCCTTCTAGTGGAGCCATATGGTCCACCTCTAACACCCGGTCCGGGCTAAACAGGCTATTTATCAATGGGGAGAAGACAGACATGACGGCTCGTAACGAGGGACTAAAAAGTCAGCACTGCCTATCTTATCACTAGGTGCAAAGACTAGACAGAATATTTCTATTCTACGTTGTTTGCAGGCAGTGAATACCTCATGGATCACAATAACCAAAGACCAACAAATAACAATGGGGAGAATGAGTAGGTCCGCAAAGATCTGCGTTACCTACCTTTTTCACTATCTGCAAAAAGGGTGGTCTCTTCCCTGTTTGCAGACAGGGAATCTCCAGGAAACAATAATTTTGCGAACAACAGTTCAGTTTCAAGCAATTATAGGGTGAGGGAGAAAAAAATAAGCACGGCTGCTACCCTACCTATCCTCCACTGCTTGCAAAGAGAGAGACCTTTGTTTCTCCGTTTGCAGACAGTGAATCCCTCATGGATCAAGATAACAAAAGACCGACAAATAGCAATGGGGAGAGTGAGTAGGTCCGCAAAGATTTGCGTTACCTACCTTTTTCACTATCTTCAAAAAGGGTGGTCTCTTCCCTGTTTGCAGACAGGGAATCTCCAGGAAACAATAGTTTGTGAACAACAGCTCAGTTTCAGGTGACTATTGAGTGGGGGAGAAAAATAAGCACGGTTGTCTGCCCTACCTATCCTCCACTGCTTGCAAAGAGAGAGCCTGTTGTTTCTCCGTTTGCAGACAGTGAATCTCCAATTAAACAAAAAAGAGCAATACTAGTATTTAACAATCAAGCAATTTTTTTCGCAATTTGTCGTGGTAACACGACCTTACCCGGACCGCATGGACAGTTTCCTGACTTCCGAATCCAGCGCCCGATCGTCCTCTCTTCTTCGTTATCCTCGCGGCACTCCTGATGGTTCCCAGTCAGGACCGTAGATCACTCGAGAGAGGTCTGTTCGGAACCAGTGAAGTTCGGATGATCGGCTGTCAGACGAGGGTCTATCGGACAGACGCGTTCCCGATCGTTGCAGTCGTTCACTTTGTCGTCAGGACCTCTCCCACTGGATCCATGGGTCGCTGATGGGCCCCACGCTTGGGACGCCAATTGTGGAAAAATACAAACTGGGGGGCACTACCAACCAGAATATAAGATCCTTAATTATTGCCCGGCGATGTCGCCTCTTGAACCCACAAAAAGTTAAACTGTTGAAGAGGCAGGCGCTGGAGACTGGAAGGCAGGAAACAAAGTTTTTATTCTCTCCGGAGGAGAACACAACGAAACGGACAGAAGGTATCGTTCTGAGGTGCTCTAACTGTATTTCTGAGGCCTGGCCTCTTATATCCACATTTATGACTTTATTGCAGATTACACATACATGTTTAAAGCTTTGATGTGCGGAAAAGACATTCTCGGAACTCCCCTTTGGGCCCGTTCCCACACACATTTACAGTTAAAGTCCCCACCCTAGTCACAACAGGTGATGAGCATCGCGCAGCTGGATAATCCGCCGATTCACGGAATGTGGGGAGTCTGATCGGATCTCATGGGGTGGGGGGGCTTTGATCAACCCGGGGATTCTTTGATGGGGGAAGCTTTCTATTGTACGGGGAGGGGCAAGGATGGTATCGGCAGAGCTGGGTGTCGGCTTGGGAACGGGGAGGACAAAACGGGCTCACGGGGAAAAAAGGGGGGGTTTGCATCTAAGGGCCGGAGATCATGAAAGGAAAGCAGGGAGGTGTCGCGCTGGGAACAGGATGAGGGCCGGGGGCAGAGCAGCGCCGAAGAGGGGTTTATGACTCAAGGCAGGTGCAAGCAGGGGGTGGTCAGCGTGCAGGCTTAGTGAAGGCAAAGGGCTATGTCAGGGGCCAGCGGCATGCAAAAGGGTTTGTTCTGATCGGGACATCTTAAAATGGCGAGCGCACGACAAAAGTGTGGCATCAGGGGAAGAGGCAAGATGGCGCAGATAATGTTCACCAAAACGCACTAATTTTCCACACTACCCCTATCTTTTTTCATAGCTCAGAGGTGGAGAAAGCTATTTGCGCTACAACTAAGCACAAGGCCCCGGGCCCTGACGGTGTCCCGGCTGATTTCTTTATACATTCCCCCAAGTTATGGGTGGGGGTTTTGGCCAATGTTTTCTCCGCAGCTAATGGTAATCCAATACCATCGTCCCCATTTTTAAGAAGGGTCAGAGGGACGACCCGGTGTGTTATAGGCCCATATCCCTTTTGGACTCTACAGTAAAGATCTTAGGTAGAGTCCTTTTGTCTAAACTAAGGGAAAATGTAGAGAGTTGTGGAGGGCTGGCGGAGATCCAGTATGGGTTTAGACAGAAAAAGGGAACGATCGAGCAGTGCTCTAACTTGCACCTGTTGATTGCTAAATATACGGTGGCCAAGGAGGGGTCCTTGTTTTTGGCATTTATGGACCTCTCCTTGGCCTTCGACTTGGTCAACAGGTCCAAGTTATGGCTGATTCTGTTAGGGATGGGGATAGATGAAGCATTGGTCAAATGTATGGCATCTTTGCACCAAGAGCTTTTTGCCGCGGTGCGGGTAACTAATGAAGGAAGGTGTACATCCCTCTTCAAGTCCATGCGGGGGGTTAGGCAGGGTTGCATATTAGCCCCCTTGCTTTTTACCATTTACATTAATGGACTGGGTGCTTATCTGGAGGAGGTTGAGGGAGACGTTCCGCGTGCCGGAGCTGTTAAAATCCCTGCGCTCCTGTACGCGGACGACGCCGTGCTGATAGCACGCACTGGCGTCTGCCTTCAACGTTTGTTAAACGCTTTCTGCACATTTATGGATAAGTTAGATTTAAAAATTAACACTAATAAGTCACATACCATGGTCATGGGTCGACAAAGCAGTAAGAGAAAAACCAATACATTTGACTGCAAGGGCGAGGCTGTTTCTAGAGTCTCCACTTTTCCCTACCTGGGGGTCATCTTTGACCAGAAGGGATCTTGGGGTCCTCAAGTGAGGGCAAAGAGGTTGGCGGTGACTAGGTCATCGGCAGCCCTTATGGGTTTTGCGGGCAGGTTAGGCGCTAGGCCCATGGAAGCGCTTCTGAAAATCTATAAAAGTAAAACAGTTGCCCTGGCCTCATATGGTTCACCCCTTTGGGGTTATGTAAATTTGGAGCCAATCCAGAAAGCTGAGAACAGATTTATACAAACACTACTGTCTGTGCCTCAGTCGACACCGACTTATTCCATCCATATGGAGGTGGGCTTAGACTTCCTCACCGATGGGCTGAACATGGCCCCCCTGATCTTCTGGTTGAAGACTTGGCTAAACGAAGATCTGCCACTCAACCACAAGATCATGGCTGATGTTTTGGCCCTAGATCATTTTAAAAGGATCCCATGGTTGGCCTATCTGATGAAGGCATTCGCAGATATAGGACGACCAGAGCTCTTTTCCTCCCCCAAAGATATCAAGATCCAGGATATGGATAGCGTTAAAAAGCAATTTATGGGGCGGGCAAGAGCACGTCGTGAGGAAAGGGAACTGGCAAAACCAGCGGTGAGGAGACATTATCTACTTGTTAATTCATTTGTTTTAGCACCCTACCTTGGTTTCGTCACTATTCCATTCCACAGGTTCCTTTTAGTTAAGTTCAGGTTTAATTTGTTACATTTTTATTTGGGGAATTTTAAAACATGGGAAAAACCTGAACTAGCCCCTCCCTGTAATTGTGATCACTTCTCCACTCAAGATACCATGCACTTTGTTATGTTTTGCGGTTTTTATTTAGAGCCAAGAAAAAAGTACCTGGTACCGGTACTGAAGGAGGCTGGTTTCACCCAAGTGAGACCAGCCCTGCTTTATTTACAATTATTGACAAACCCGCGTATTACTTTTTGTATGGCTAACTTCTTGGTGGCTGCAACTAGAATTAAAAAACATATTCATTAGCTTAACGATCGTTGTAAAAATTTGTAAACTAAGATGTGAGACCCTGGTGTTTTTTAAATGAATTACTTTTTATTAATCAATTGTATGCTCTGATTTGCCTGTAAATAATTTGTAAATAATTGCTTTGTACATATTTTATAATGTATAAAATGTTTTTATTTCTTTGTATGATTTTTAACTAAATCAAATAAAGATATTTTGACTGACTGACTGACACTCTCGGCCGCCGTCTCGACGTCCATGTCCTCCAGTGCCAGTAGCATAACCTCCCAGTCTTGGGATATGGGGAATTTCTGATGGCCCCGTGCTTCTTCCCTCCTGAGAGCTGATCCCTCTGCTCTACCCCATTTCAACACCTCTGCCTGCCATAAATGTGTACTCGGTGGCCTGGGAGATTTCCACCTCATCGTTATCGCCCTGATTGCTAACAGGAACGCAATATCGAGGAATCTCAACTGAGCCTTCAGCAACTTAGGTCGCCTGCGCAGCCCCAGCAGACAGGGCATTGACTCTTCCAGTACTGGCAAGTTTGTAACCGTCTGCAACGTGCGGCACGCATCCGACCAATACCCTCAGAGTCGCGTGCAAGACCGGAATTTTGCATGGTTGATGTCATGATCTGAGAGGACTTTGGGATTCAGTTGTCTGTCACCTGGAAGTATAATGGTGAAAAGAGGTGCCCTTATTATTGGTCTGACTCCCCTGAGGTTCGATGTAAAGATGGGAAAGAGTGGGGGAGTGAAGGCCCCCTTGGCAGCATCCATATGTATCAATCCTGGTCTCTTGTGCGACTTACCCTGGATCCCACACTGGCATGTGCTCCGGATCTGAATCCAACAGACTGAGGAGGAGTGAGTTTAGCAGCCGCGGCCGCTGCAGGTAAGAGCAGTGGGGCCAGGTGAGGGGGGATTTTGAGAGACGACCACGAGGGAAAATTAAATAAATAACTAGAGGCCGCAGCTGGAGTTTAGCTGTCACAAAGGTCTCATTTGACTGTAAGCTAGCACCTTATGATAATGTGCAGCACTTTAGAAGCAGCTTCCCTAATGAAGGCAAACACTCTCAGAAGTTCAAAGTATACAGAACAGGTTTAATGAGAGCGCCACTGGCTACATAGCAAGTGTTAGCCTCTGTGAACAAACAACAGCTTCATATATACATGTGAAGGACAACCTTTGAGCACTCCCCAGCCTCCATATAAATCTGTTTCTAGGGTATGTGGAACAGACATTACAGCCTTATTAGCAAGGGGTGTATTTGCAAACTGACACAATTCTGACCAGGAACAAATAGTAATTGGCTTGGTGACATTTGCAGTAGCTGGAATATCAAGATTACATTTTTTTTGAGCTACTGCTCGGGCAGAGGTACTTCGTCAGGGCAAAGCTGGTCGATTGGGGATTCATGCAGTGCCCGATGGGCTGGCCTGGAAGGTCAGGTTGGTGGCTGTTTGAGGGCTGCACATGGGCCTGTTTTATGGTCTTCTGGATGTTTTTTACTATTAATTTTCCTGAGATCAAAACAATCATTGCCTGCAGCAAGCTCAAGTCCATTTAGTCTTCCATACTTTGCAAAACACATATACTCCGCGTTTTTTGCAAGTTTGAAACTGCCTCAATTTGCACATATGGGAAACTTTTTTGCTTATCTTATTCACTAATAGGAACTTCTTTTATTTGGTACCCAGACATATTTTCTGTCCCAGTTCAACCCTGCACATCATGTGTATTTGCTATCACAGCAGTTGACGCCCAGAATAGATATACAAACTACAGTGAATTATAAACATTAAAGGGGTGCCAACTGGCTTGTTTGTAGGACACATTCATGTTTTAACCTTACACTTGCTGGAGTCCATTTTCTAATTCCATCCACAATATGGCAAAGGGGCAGAGATGTGATGTTGAACATTTTAAATTGCTCATTTTCATTACATAGGAACAGATGGTCCAACATGCAGCAGCCAGAGTGGTGCTACAGCTCCCTAAACGGAGCTCTGCATCGGCCGCATTAAAAAATACTCTATTGGCTACCTATACATAAAAGAATATTGTTTAAGACGCTGTTGCCAGTCTTTAAAGCCTTCAAGGCCATGGGTCATAAATATCTCATGGCCAGATTCAGCCACTACAAGACCCTGAGAACACTGATATCCTCAAGTGCAAATCTGCTGAATACCCCGTCCTTCAGATTTAAGCCTCAAGGTGGAAAATCCTTCGTGGTGATGGGCACCAAAGCACGGAACCAACTACCAATGCATCTCCGATTTACAGATGCAGAAGATGCCTTTAAAAAGACTCTAAAGACGTGGCTTTTCCAAGTCTCTGACACACTCTGTCATGCTCTTATTTAAATTGTTCCAGCCAGGCCTTGGACAAGTTCACATTGCTGCTTAGTACGGCGTCAGTATGCTCATTTCCGAGTGACAGTGCACTCTAGAAATACCCCATCCATCCATTCCTTCATTCATTCATTCATTCAATGTGGAAAGATAAACTATGAGGATAAGCAGGAAAGCTTTTCATTTTTTCAGGATGCATCATTGCCAGAGTGCTTGCCAGAGTGGCTGCTTGTTTGCTACACCCTCCTCAACAGACAGATTGAATTCCAACAGCATCATTTTATCAGATGCCTGTTATGTTGCACGGAAACACAATGTTTGTCTTTTTTTGCCTTACAAAAGGGCCAGTAATGAATCAGTCACTGTCCAGATCTTGAGGATTCACCGAGGCCTTTTTTTTGCATAGGGAATAAGGTACAGCTTTCAGAATGTCACTAAATATTCTTTGTCATTGGTAGGGAATAGTAATAGTAAGCCTGGCTGAGCAGGACTGTGCAATGACACCCTGACCGTGGTGGGAAAACCAGGTAAACTAAATCTATTTAAAAGATGGAGGGTTTTAGTGAATTCATTGTGTTTTGGAGGTCAATAAGAGCAAGATGGCGCCATGTGGCATCAATCTGGTGGGAGAACAGGGATGAGCAAGTTGGAGCTGAAGTTGTTATCCCCTAACTAGTATGCTATGGTGTAACACTAAAGTAATTTGACTGGTACTGATATTTCATCATAGTTTGGGGACGAGGATTCTGTGGGAGCTTAAGGGAAGTGGTTTAGAACTATCTCTAATGATCTTACGTTTTTTTTGGTGTGTTATTGATAGTTTTTTCAATTCATTTCTTAAGGTACATAAACATGTTGGTGTTTAGTTTAGGGTCATAGGACCATCATATCCTTTCACCCTACCATAGTCAGTTTTTAACCTTGCCTCCCTCTCCACTAATAAAGGACCCTTTAGGAGCGGGAGAGGAATTTTATCTTAACATTACCCCCCATACACATTATCTTTATAAGTGCTCCTTGAAATACGGTTGAGCCCACCCTAACCTTTAGGAGTCGGGGTGAGCCCGATGATGTAGCATGTCACAATTAGAGTGAGTGAGGGCTATAATAAGAAAAGGGTCTTCCTTCCTTCCCACCCTTTAGTTAAGGGGGATCACAAAACTAGGGATCTTTAGGCTTTATTAGGTTTTTTTCCCCATTAAAAACACTCCCACCTTCATGTGTTGTTTCTCTCCCCTCTCTTTCTTGTCATAAGGGACCATCCTGGTTCCAGGAGGGATATCTATTTGTTATACCAAGTATACATAGGAAGGATATCCCTTCCTACCTCCTTAGTGAGGACCTCTCTACCCTTTCGTGACCCCACCAAGGCCCCGAACTTTGTGATACAGATTTTTTATTTTTTTATATGACAGTGCTGAATTCAGTTAATTGCTTATTTTAACTTTTTCAAAGTGGTACATGCATGAATGTATGTATACATGTAAAAACTAGGTCAGGGACAATCAATATTTGCCCGGCGGTATCGCCTCTTTAACCCACAAAATATTAATCAATGAAGAGGCAGGCGCTGGAGACTGGAAGGCAGGAAACAAAGTTTATTCTCTCCGGAGGAGAACACATCAGTTCAGACAGCCAGTATCGTCACGAGGTGCTCTAACCGCATCTCTGAGGCCTGGCCTCTTATACACATTTTCATGATCTTTATTGCAGGTAACACATTCTTGTAATGCCTTGAAGTATGAAAGGACATCCTCTGAATCTCCCCTTCAGGCCCGTTCCCACACACATTTACAGTTGAAGTCCCCACCCTGGTCACAATAGGTGATGATTATCGCGCAGTTGGACATTCCGCCGATTCACGGAATGTGTGGGGTGGATCGGATATCATAGGGTGGAGGCTTTGATCAATTCGAGGGTCCTTTAATTGGGGGAAGCTTCCTACTGTACGGGGGGGGGGGGCAATAAACAGTATCCGCAGAGCTAGGTGGCAGCCTGGGAGCGAGGAAGACAAACGGGCACACAGGAAAGGGGGTTTGTATCAAAGAGCCTGGGACCATGAAAGGAATGAAAGGGAGGTGTCGCGCTGGGAACAGGATGGGGTTCTGAGGCAGAGCTGCGCTGAAGAGGGGGTTTATGACCCAAGGCATGCGAGAGCGGGGGGGTTGTCAGCGTGTGGGCTTTGCGAGGGCGAAGGGCTATGCTGGGGGCCAGTGGCGTGCAGAGGGTGGTTCTGATCGAGGCACCTAAAATGGCGGGTGCGCACGACAAAATGTGTGGCATCAGGGGAAAAGGCAAGATGGCGCAGATAATGTTTACCAAACCGTACTAATTTTCCACAGTCCTCCCTTTAACATATCCAAGACATCTTGCTGGCCTATTTCCTATCCATGTCTACTGTGGTGGTCATAAGTAAAGAAGTAGGAACCCAGGTGAAGGAGCTATAAACATTACATTTAAAATCTTTCGTCTTAGGAGGCGGGTCTATCGTTAAAACTTGTTTGCAGGAAAGTCATAGTAATGCAATGTCGGACAAAAAAACGATTCTGTAGTGAGAGCATTGAGTACATTTCATAGATACTTATAGTCATTCGGAATGTGAACTGATAGGTTATTACATATGTAAGTTCTGTTCATATTTGGTTGGAGCATAATCAATACAATGGTGGCTGGGAGAGAAATGAGACGTGGGAAAAAAAACAATAATCAGGGGTGTCATTGTTCGAAGGGGAGGTCCTATTGTCATGGACCATTATTAGTGAGTTCTCAGCATTCTTTGTCGTCTTCTGTTGGCACG
This sequence comes from Lissotriton helveticus, assembly GCF_964261635.1. Classification (NCBI taxonomy): domain Eukaryota; kingdom Metazoa; phylum Chordata; class Amphibia; order Caudata; family Salamandridae; genus Lissotriton; species Lissotriton helveticus. Next base: position 796,962,879 of record NC_136072.1, read on the forward strand.
GTGGAGCTATGTGTCCAGCTCTATTCTAGGTCCCGCGTTGCAGGGCACGACCTTTTCCTCGCTTTCCTGGTCTAAAAGGTCCTTTTCGCCCTGTGTCCTTTTGAGTCGATTGTCAAAAAGTTCAGGTGGAAGAAGTGTGTGTGAGTAGTCCTTAGGGTAGGTCGGAGAAAAAGGGATGGAGCAGGACCAGATCGGGAACAGACCAGAGGGACGGAAAATTTTGGTAGGCGGGCCCATGACCGAGTTCAGAGAGCGGGGACTTTTCGGCACATGTTGATCGTCGAGCAGGGGCATCAGGTCAGCCCTTTCCTCTCATTTTGTCGGAAACAGTGCCTCGTCCTGCGAATCCTTACGGTCGCGGTCTCGCCTTGGCCAATGTCGCAGATGTTCCACGATCTGTAGTTAGGCCGCGTGCTCCCACATCCGGTCTCTCTCTCCACCGACAGTGGTACCCTTAAATGAGTTTGAAAAGACAGTCTTTAGAGAATTGGCAGAGGAAGGTAATCACATAAGTCTATTTCTCTCCCAGCTCCAAGCAAATGAGAAACATCCGTTACATTGGGGTTCACAACCAACATATAAATAATTGATGATGGGCTTGCTGGATTTCCTATAACTTTCTTTCGTAACTATTTCTGTGGTGTGTGTTGGTGTTACATTCATTGTCGTGGTACGAGATCTGGTACCTATTCATTGCATTTTGTTTATTACAGTCACATCAGTTCTTCTGGCAGAGACCCACTTTCCTAGTACGAGCCTTACGAAGCTATACCGTTCTCCAGGGCTTTATATATTTTACGGAAAAGGTGCAACGTGCTATCACCATGGTCTGATAGGTATCTTAATGAGGAACGAACATAGGCTAAACAATTTTCCATTCGATCAATGCATCCTACCTTTCAGCTAAACATTTTACTTCTAACAGGGTTTATTGCAACAATTTCTTCATTTTGGTCTAATCTTAACTTTGCAAACATCATTCTAATTCCTTCATGGTCTCTTACAACCTGACTACTTCATTAAAAAACCGAGGTCTTATGGGAAACAACTAGGAACATAGCAAACTGTGGTGAGGGACTATCGTCTTGCTTTGTGTCATGAGGGCGTTATCTAGCAGAAGGCCACAGTTCAGTTGGTAAGCGTTCAGTGACATTTATCGAATTCTAAACTCTGTAGCTTGCTCATCAATGAATCATTTCTAGGAACAACGGCTGGCCTGTGTTAGTCGTAAGACGACCCATCTCTTACAACCGGGGGTGAGGGACATTTTTTTAAAAACTCTCGTCCGGGGCAGCTGATACAAAACCGAGGGCGTTCTGGGAAGATGGGGATGTTTCGGTCACTTTTACTGTTTGGGTATTGAGACAATTCGGGACGGGGAAGGTCGCGTTATCTGAGGCATTTTTTTGTTTATCATAGAAGCCGCTGACATGTAGTTCCCTTATTACGGGTCAGATTAGGGAACCTCAGTCGTCTTACCTGTCCTTTCCTTTTTGGCCAATTCGAGGTTTCATCAATATTTAGTAGAAAGGAGAGGTAGTGACACGGCATCAAGGTGATTTTTTATTTAAGACAAATTTTCGCAAATACTTGCGGTAGCTGGAGCCAATTGGGTGGTGCACCAGGGGTGGCGGTTTTGCCAATTAGGTGCTAGTCGTTCAGGAGAGTGAGAGGGTGGAGGAGAGGGAGAGAGAGAGAGAGAGAGAGAGAGAGAGAGAGAGAGAGAGAGAGAGAGAGAGAGAGAGAGATGTGCAACAATAGGCTAAATAGTACACGTGCGACATGGGGAGTGGCCGTGTATTAAGATAGGCTATTCAGCGCTTTACACAACATAAGACATTTCGGGTCTGTGTTAGAATTTCGAAAGCATGCAGTTTGGGACGGACGAGCATTAGGCCGGGTACAGGGGACATGCATTGAGTAAAAAGGCACCGTTGTGTCGCACTTCTCGCACTCTCGGTCCTTTGACCAGTTAAGTCAACGCTTCAGTCACTCAAAAACATTCTCTCATAGTTTCAGACATACGTGACATGTGCCCATTCACGCAACACGGATTAGGGGTGATCGTGTTTCATCATATCATACAATTTATTGGCTCTTTTGTTACAAGAGCAGTTTGTGGGCGTGTTTAGGTGCCACCTTGCAGCGTTAGTCCACTTCATGTTTCAGACATGGCGAGGCTTCAGATCTTCACCATACCTCAGTCGTGATTCCAATGTAACCTGTAGAGGGAGGAAAAAGAGGGGGAAAGGAGGGGGACAACATTCGAGCATATCAAATGCATGGGCACGAAAGTCCTTTACTTACCACATACTCGTCTTATCTCCTCGGGATAGAATCCCTGGGGTCTTGGTTTCTGAAGCCAGGGGGGGGGGGGCAGTGTGTCCTTATAGGCCGTGTGTAGGGAAACGTTAAAAATCAGAAGCACTTAGTGCGAGGTATCTAGTTGGTAGGTGTATCTAGCTATCGGGGTCCTTAAATCTTTTCCAACGCTGTGATGTTCTAAGGCATATCAGTTCTTCGGCCAACTCTGTTCCCTAGTACCTTTTAGTGCCGTACCTTTATAGCATTCTATTATTTACACCGCTTCACTTTACCCGTCCTCAGAAGTCGAGGTCCTTCTCCATGCGTTAGTTCCTGAGCCAGTCGCATACCTGGAGGCAGAGTATCGTGTTTTAGATTCGATCTTCCATCTGGGGCTGAGCAACCATCTTCTAATAACCTTAAAAAGAGAACAAAGCAGGGTGCACAGAAAAACTCTCCCGCTGATCCCACATTTTTTTTTTAAAAAGCATGCAATACCTGTTCATAGTTTGGAAAACCTTTATTTGCACAATCGTTCAGCATGTAGATATGAGAGTGTAATCGTATTTGGCCGGACATGGCGACGGCTGAAGTACGTACAGTAAGGGGGGGTATTTTGCAGCATTAAAAACATAAAAAAGGGTTTATTTAGTCATTTGCAGGAAACTAAAAAGGTCTATCAATAGGTGAGGGATCAAGGAGCATTCATTTCATAATTGGAAGCACAGTCAGACTAGTTGCAATCAAATTTCCTAAATGCATACCGTGGGCGTGTGTCACAAGCGAGGTTATGTATCAGTTACAAAAATATAATAATAAATCGTACATTGAAAACAAAATTTTTCACGGGGTCCTTTTACATGTTCGTCGAGTGAACCCTCCCTCGTTTTCGTCAAGTGTACAAAGGATCATATATATATATATATCTCAGAACATTGAGTCTTTTTAGCTAAAAATACCACGAGGTGTTCGTAAGTTCTCATTGATACCGGCGCCATTTTGGGCGGGGCCGGGTTAGTCCGGAAGTAGCATCAGGGAAAAAAATGTTTCCTACAACCGGCGGTTGGACCAGAGTCCCTTTCGGCAGTTCAAAAATCCATGCTAACAGAAGGGGTGGCTACGTCGTGGTTATTTCGTTAGCGACCAAGGCAGTTGTTCCTCACCGGAAGCCGGCAGGGGCCGAGGGCTCCTGGGACTTTTGTAGAATCTTCAAGGCTGTGGGGATGCTGTCGGAGGTGGGGGCTCGTGCCCCGGTGGGCAAGCGTCCGGGTTACACTGCTGGTCAGAGTTACTTTAGTGGCCTAGACCCGCCTTCCAGGGGGCCCAGACGCCATTTTGAGGCCCTGCAGCAGCCGCCCTTCGTCGAGTCTGCAAGAGTGGAAGAGGCCCTTTGGGGTGAAAGAAATGGAACACCGTGCCGTAGGAGCAGGACATTCGGCTAGGGTGCAGCTGTGGTGCCCCCACCTGGGGGGGCGAGGGAGACTCGTTCGCGCCGTTTCCCTCTCCCAGTGCACCCCACGCCGCCCCTTCTCACAGGCATACATGATGGCCACTCCACATCCCGTGCTCCACAAGTACTCTTGAGGGCCATCGTATGTCTTGTGCTGCGCAAGTATGGCCGCCGTTGTATGTCCGGTGCTGCGCAAGTATGGGCACCGTTGCATGTCCGGTGCTGCGCAAGTATGGGCGGCGCTGCATGTCCGGTTGGAGGATTTTGGTGCCGGGCCGGGGGCTGGGAAACCTCCTATCCGAGGAGGTGGGAGAGGCCCGTCCGCGTCGCCTCTCCCTCCCAGCCCACCCTGTACCAATTTCAGCAGAGGTATTTGTGATGGCCGGACCGGGGCTGGGAAACCTCCTATCCGAGGAGGTGGGAGAGGCTCGTCCGCGTCGCCTCTCCCTCCCAGCCCACTCCACGAAGAAGAGGATGGGACAGCCATTTCATGCCGGGCCCGTGGTGCCTCCTGGACATCCCACTGGCGATTCGATCGATGGTTGTCAGCAGGCCCCGCCCCACACGTGCTGTGTGTTTCATCTTCCGGATGGGCGTGACCGGTGACCTGCGGCATTTCGGGAACTTCCGGAGTGGGGGTAGGTATTTGGTTTGGACAGGCATGTCTGGGTAATGGGGGGTTGTCTATGCAGGCCTGTAATTGCTCCTTTCTTTTCACAGAGTGGGGGGGGCAGCAGAGAGTAATCAGTCCCATTGCACTCGAAGTCTGAGTTCATTAATGGAATGTATACTAATCTGTCCGAGACTACTCTGTGTATTGTTTCTGTAGGTTATCCGAAAAGGGTGGCTTTTCTTGTGTTAGGGAACAGTAGCGGTAGTACCGGGTAACTTAGAGCTAGACTGGGTTTCTTGTCTTAGCCTTGTTCGATCTATGAGGACTCGAACATGTCGCTGAAATCGGTCTGGCGAAATCTGTGCCATCGGGCATAATCAAACGTGGTGGTTCTATCTGGCCTGTCCATGTCAGTCTGATTCATCTTTGTCTCGCGCCTTTTCCCTTTCTGCCGGCCTGTTATTCCTGTCGGCCCTCTGCTCCTACCCTTGTTCAGTAGAGTCGGGCATTGGGCTTTCCAGTGCCCGGAACATTTACAAAAAGCACATTGGTTTTGCCCTAAGTCTGGTCGTCCTGTGCGTAGTGTCGGGGGATTACTTTCGGGTCGTTGTGTCCTGGGGTTGTCCTGTCGATATATTCCTTTACCTACTCTGTCCTCGTCTCTTTTCTTTCGTTGCATTGCTTCTTTGCGCCACATACCGAGACTGTCGCGCATAATAGGCGTTGTCTTATTACTACAAAGGGCTATTTCTAATGTTTCTATTTTATCAAGATCGAAGGATCCTATCAGTGGCCACTGTTTCTCTTGATTTTCTTTGGTATACCTGTGCCACAGCTTACTATAGGCTATGGTAACTAATCCATAGTTTGTGAACATGTCTTTATTAGGGGTGCCTTCCAGCGGAGCTAGATGGTCCACCTCTAATAAACGGTCCGGGCTGAACCAACTACCAATCAGTGGGGAGAAGACAGACATGACGGCTCACAATGAGGACAAAAAGTCAGCACTGCCCATCTTATCACTGCGTGCAAAGACTAGACAGAATATTTCTATTCTACGTTGTTTGCAGGCAGTGAATACCTCATGAACCAATATCAAATAATCAATAAACAACCAGTGGGGAGAATAAGTAGGCCCGCAAAAGGTCTGCGTCCTCTACCCTTTCACTATCTGCAAAGAGGAACCTGTTCTTTCCTGTTTGTAGACAGAGAATCTCCAGAAAACAATCCGTGAACAGTAGTTCGGGGTAAAAAAAACAGTTAATCAGTGTGGGAGAGGGAATCTCCCGAAAACAATCCGTGAACAAATAATCAATCAGTGGGGGAGAAAGATAGGCACGCTGGCTGCGTTACCTATCCTTCACTGTTTGCAAAGAGAAAGAGCCTGTTGTTTCTCCGTGTGCAGACAGTGAATCTCCAAATAAGTCAACAAAGAGTAATACTAGTATTTTCCGAACCATTAAACAATCATTTCGCAATTCGTCGTGTTTACACGACCTTACCCGGACCGTATGGACAGTTTCTTGTCTTCCGAATCCAGCGCCCGATCGTCCTCTTTTCCTCGTATTCCTCGCGGCACTCCTGATGGTTCCCAGTCAGGACCGTAGATCACTCGAGAGAGGTCTGTTCGGAACCAGTGAAGTTCGGATGATCGGCTGCCAGACGAGGGTCTATTGGGCAAGAGCTCTCCCGATCGTTGCAGTCGTTCACTCTGTCGTCAGGACCTCTCCCACTGGATCCACGTGTCGCTGATGGGCCCCACGCTTGGGACGCCAATTGTAAAAACTAGGTCAGGGACAATCAATATTTGCCCGGCGGTATCGCCTCTTTAACCCACAAAATATTAATCAATGAAGAGGCAGGCGCTGGAGACTGGAAGGCAGGAAACAAAGTTTATTCTCTCCGGAGGAGAACACATCAGTTCAGACAGCCAGTATCGTCACGAGGTGCTCTAACCGCATCTCTGAGGCCTGGCCTCTTATACACATTTTCATGATCTTTATTGCAGGTAACACATTCTTGTAATGCCTTGAAGTATGAAAGGACATCCTCTGAATCTCCCCTTCAGGCCCGTTCCCACACACATTTACAGTTGAAGTCCCCACCCTGGTCACAATAGGTGATGATTATCGCGCAGTTGGACATTCCGCCGATTCACGGAATGTGTGGGGTGGATCGGATATCATAGGGTGGAGGCTTTGATCAATTCGAGGGTCCTTTAATTGGGGGAAGCTTCCTACTGTACGGGGGGGGGCAATAAACAGTATCCGCAGAGCTAGGTGGCGGCCTGGGAGCGAGGAAGACAAACGGGCACACAGGAAAGGGGGTTTGTATCAAAGAGCCTGGGACCATGAAAGGAATGAAAGGGAGGTGTCGCGCTGGGAACAGGATGGGGTTCTGAGGCAGAGCTGCGCTGAAGAGGGGGTTTATGACCCAAGGCATGCGAGAGCGGGGGGGTTGTCAGCGTGCGGGCTTTGCGAGGGCGAAGGGCTATGCTGGGGGCCAGTGGCGTGCAGAGGGTGGTTCTGATCGAGGCACCTAAAATGGCGGGTGCGCACGACAAAATGTGTGGCATCAGGGGAAAAGGCAAGATGGCGCAGATAATGTTTACCAAACCGTACTAATTTTCCACATACATGCATGCATCTATGTGTGTTTGTGGTATTTATATTGTGCACATCTAGCTGAAAGCCAGCAGAGCACTGAATAATGTCAAAGGCAAAGACACAGTCATCATGAGATAGAAGTGAAATTTGATTTATGGACTGTAATTGCATCATGATGTAGCATTCATTAAAGTGCTGACTCTTGAACTCACTCCTAAGTTTGAGCAATGGTTGGGCAGACTTGGGGATAGAGTGACATGTTCCCGATCTGAAGTGCAGAGATGGAGAAGGCTGTTGCCTTGTTTTCTCTTTTTCTACAATTCTTTATCTTTAGTCTAATGGTGCTTGTTGGTCCAGTAGTCTGGTGTGTAAGTCATGAACGCTTTGTAGACAAGGCAGCTGGTTTTATAGATGGTCTGGGCAGGAAAAGGGAGCCAGGGAAGTTTCATCAGGGTGAGAGTGATGTGGATATATGTCTTTAGGTCCTTAATGAAGAACCCATCAGCATGTAGAATGGCTGTAAGGGGCAACTGAGTGGAGTCTGGGTGGCCATTGAGCATGGCATTGCCACCACCCAGAGGCCAGAACAGGAGGGCTTGAACAGCAGTTCTGATGTTACTTTCTGGGAGTTATTATTTCACTTTCTAAGAAAAGAGAGCTGGTGCCAGGCTGCTTTGGTTTTGTTGGTGATATTTTCCATGAAGGTGATATCAGGCTGAATACGAATGCCTTGGTATTCTGGGAAACTCAGGGTCAAACCAGTCTAGGTTCATTTAATTGAGCCAGATTTGGATTAGTTGTTGCTTGTTGTTCTTGGCAGGTATCACAAATTTTATTTTTGTGAGATAACTCTTCCGGTAGGTGTTGGGCATCCAGGTCATGGTTAGCAGGCAGCGTTTGGGGCATTGGATGTTTGCAGCACAGGAGACTTTCAAATATGGATGTGTATCATCAGCAAATTGATGAATTTTGATGTTGTTCTCTGTGAGAAAAACTCCACGGGGTGCTATGCAGAGGTTAAAGATAATCAGGAACAAGATGGAACTATGGGGAACTCTGCAGATGATTGGGATCTTCTCGGACTTTTGGGTGCCCACATGAACAAATTGTGTTGATTGGGTAGGTAGGAGAACAACTAGAGAAGAACATTTCCAATTAATCTCACCCGAAATTTCCAATTTGTGGCTGAGGGATGGCTTAACAAGGGTATTGCAGGCAGCTCAGAGGTCCAGTACTAATGGGAGGCAGGGTTCATCTCTGTTGCTGGTCATGAAGTTGTCATCTATAATTTGTAAGGTAGCTGTCCACATGATGCAGTGCAATCTGAAGTTGGAATGACAATTGTGCCAGAGATGGTTGGCCAGTAGAAGGTGAGTTTGTTAGGGTCTCGTGTGAGTTTCCTCAGGAGCATCTGACCTGCCTTGATAGCTTCATACAAGGAACTTTGAGTGAGGGAGGCAGTTTACAATGGTAAGTAGCAGTGAGAGAGTTTCTCAAGAAAGGGCTTTGATTAAGGATGAGGGTAAGACATCATCTTCATAGACCTTGTTTTTTAGACAATGTCACTAGGTCTGCAAGAGTCATGAGTTTGAAGGATGACCATTGTGGGATGTAGCAAAGATGAGTAGATGTCAGAGGTAAAGTAGGTTTGGTGTTGTCGCAAAGACTCTCATTCACACTGGTTTGATTAGTGTATGTCACAGGCACTATGCCCCACTACACAAGTGTGTTCAGATTGTTATTGGGACAGATAAGAAAACATAATTGGATCTGTGCAAGGAGCACTACCCTGGACTCCCCCCAGGTGTCTAGTCTTCAAAAATGTCTAGGTTTGGTAGATTTCCCTGGGTGGCAGCCAAGCTCGGGCCCAAGTACTGCAGCTACCCTCCATTGCCAAATCAGGAAACAGTTGATGAGTTCATGGTATTTTGGGGCAGGCACTTGGCCAACCATCACAAGTGAGGTACCACTTTTATCGGGAGACTTGTGGGAATCCTGTGTGGTACGAAATTTGTGTATCTCCACAGATTCCAGAATTTTCCATCACAGAAATGTGAGGAAACTGTGTTTTTAAACAAAGTTTGAGGTTTGCTACAGAGTTTGGGAAAAAAGCCTGATGACAGCTGTGAAAATCACACCACCCTGGACTACCCTGGAAGTCAAGTTTTCAGAAATGCGCAGGTTTAGAGGTTTCCTTAGGTGCTAGGTGGGCAAGGGCCTACATTCTGCAGCCACCAATATTACAAAAAAGGGTTGGTTTATGGGTGGAAACATTTGATATGTTCATGTTGCATTGCTGGCATTTTCCTGTCACAGGTACTAGGCCCACCCACACAAATGAGGTGCCATTTGTATTGGGACACTTAGGGAAATGAAGGGTGGTGGGAAATGTGTGGCTCCCCTTAGATTACAGAACTTTGCACTCACAGAAATGTGAGGAAAATGTGTCTTTTTATGCACAGTTTGAGGTTTGCAAAGCACTCTTGGTAAACAAAATCTTGTTAGAACCACACAAGTCACATCACCCTGGATAACCTGCTATGTCTAGCTTTCGGGAATGTCAGGGTATGGTAAGTTTTCCTAGGTGCTGTCTGAGCTAGCGCCCAAAATCCACAGCTGCAATGTAAAAAAAAAAGCATGGTTCTTCTGTGTAAAATATTATGTCTCGAGGTTGCATTTGGGTATATTGTGTCACGGGCACTAGGCCCAGCCACACAAATAGAGTACCATTTCTTTCGTAGATTTATGGGAACAAGAAATAGGAGAACATTTGTTATTACCGATTGCATTTCTTTGCATTTATGCCTTCCAAATGTAAGCCAGTGTGCAAGAAAGAAAACATTTTGCAATAATAAACTCAAAGATGTACAAATAACCACTGCTCCTAAACTCAGTATCCAGTGTACATTTTAGAAATCCATAGGTTTCCTTCATATTAATTTTTCACTCTTTATATTTTACCATATGAATTGCTTTATACTTGGTACACAATACCAAACCGTTGTTATGTGCAGCTCAGTTGTTGGCTCTGGGTCCTTAGAAAAAAGGCAAAACTGTGTTAAAAAAATGTTGTACTTGATTCAGCTCTTGTTGTTCCTGGAAGCTGGGAAGATGTTGATTTTAGAACAACAACACTTTAAATGATGCCATTTTTAAGAAGCAAAATATACACTTTCATGCACAGCACTTTTTGTCTAATTTTGCCCAAACCCCCAAAATGTAGCTATACTTTGGCTATTTTCTCTGTCTTCTCTAGCGGAATCCAAAAAGCGTGGAGACCATTGGAATCCCCATGATGTTGAGAAACAAAAATGCACATTTGGCATGGATAGCCTATGTGGAAAACAAGTCAAGGTCATTCTGTACTCGTACCTTGCACCACGTAAATTACACACTTGGAAAACTCAAACAACAAAGTCCTGCTGGGGAGAGTGTGGGGACAGGGGTACCATCTTGTACTTGCTGTGGCATTGCTTCAAATTATGAGGATTCTGGGCAGGAGTCCTGGGTGCAATAGATTGAATGTTCGACAGGATAATTTCCAGATTCCTCTCATACATGAGACTAGGATTCCTGAACTAGGAAATATATTCCTTCTATACTCCCAAAAGAGTTGACAAATGTCATTAGCACTAGGCACATCATGGGAAGGGGTGGATAATACCACCTGATCTGAGTGAGTAACATTATAGATTGTGGATTCTATTGAGGATGTAGAAAATAAAAATGTCTTTGGAATACAAAGAACAGAACTTCAAATCAGCTTGGGTTTCCTTTACTGGACTATTTGTCTTCCGACTTCTGGGAAATCAAATGCCTTAATTTCCTCCAGGTTCTTCAGATTTTGAACCCAGTCCACTCACAAACGGCATTATGAGATTATTTGTAAAGGGTATGAGGCTACCAAATAAAAGCTGACGAGATGTGTCTAGTTAGGGCGGGGGAGGGGGGCTAGGTTCTTATGATTGAGTATGGTTGCTTTTCTTCCTTTTATTGTGTTCTTTTCGCGTTTCCAGCTTTGCTTGCCTGCTAGTTGGTTGTAACTGAGCCTCGTGTATCGATTCGTACTACTAAATAGACTTAGTCCAAGAATCTAAATTATGCAGCAGCAAATAGTGCATTATGAGGCAAATGCAGCACACCCATAATTATGAGGAAAACACAGCAGTGGCAGAATTTCATAACTCCAATGGCCCATCTATTAGCAGATACATTCAGCCCTCAACAGTGCTCAGGTGTGTGCATTCCGTCAGAAAATAATCTGAGGTACCACATGGAGCAAAACATTTTCATACAGCTGTGAACACTGATTGAAAACGCCGAACAAGGCAACTGAATAATTTGTGTATATTCCATAAGTAAAGTGCAGTCTATAGGCTTTGTTCATTGTACTGTTAGTGCACATGGTAGAGATATACAGTTTAAAAAGAATAATATTTTAATGTTTAAAAATATACATAGTGTGTGGGAGCCCACAGACCCAAGTAATACAGCTCAAGACTAGGTGAGACTAGGCATGACATTGGCGAAGCGTAATATAGTGCAACGCTGGGTCTCTCGACAAACTCCTACCCTTCATCAGTGGTGTAAAGACATGGACGCTGCAATGATAGTGGAGAAATCAGTCTACACTGACAGAGGGTGCCCCAAAAAATGGACACGGTTGTGGGGAAAGTGGAATATCTACTGTGGAAATATATGTGAACCCCCGCATAAGGATTCTTTGTCAGAAATAAGTGAATGACCACACCATAGCATACACGGATGCGCGATATTGTACATCTTTATTGCCATCCAGTAAAACTCACAGACTATTTTCCACTGTTTAAATGTGCCAGTGAACTATTGTATAGCCTGCTTAACCTATATGTATATACTGTACGGTACTGTATTCAATTGTCACTATATTCTAAATACCAATAAAATTGTTTAAAACAAAATATATATACTTAGTTCAGTGTCCAACTATATTTTACCTACTCGTGCAAGGAGCCAAACAAGTACACACAATAGTAACACTTTTTTTCCACATTCAATCCTTTATATCATACTTGCATTCAGTAAAGAAAACAACTATGATTAGGTCTGGCCAAGAGACAGCATAGCCGATTTTACCAGATGTATATAATTTAAAAAATCTATATCAGGAATACAAAAGTACATGCATGTATACATATGTAAGTAGGAGCTTTGGGTCTGCAGCCTTTCACATCCACCTCAAAGAAGAGCACGTCAGTCACAGACTTTATAGGCCAGTACTTTGCAAATGTTTTTTTTCTTTCCTTTCCTTTCTTTGCCTTTGCTTTATTTTTATTTTTGATCATCCAAGTGTGATTAACCTATATCTTCAGGTTATAGTAGTTCAAAGTCAATAGTGCCTTTTCAATGAGGACAATTTTCCTGTGATATGCTTCAGACCTAAAAATAGTTTCTAAGTGCACTTCCCTATAAGGATAAAAAGAACAATTGATGAACAGCATGCTGAACAATGTCAAACATTCACCCCAGTACAGAGATCTGGGCCTAAATCCATTATTTTTTGCTCCCCATGCCATTCCAGCTTAAACCCAGACATATGCAAATCAGTCTTGACCCTTCTTCCTAAGGGAGCAGTCCAGCCCGAACTGACAGGCCAGGTCCTCCTTAAACCAGAAACAAACATCTTGGGACTGGTTTCGTGGTATCACCCCTCATCAGCCAGGCTAATTTGACTCAGGTGGCATGGAGAGCATGTGACTCACGTCTTTGCATACCCGTCCAACTCAAGGTTACAAATACAAAAAGAACAATTGATGGACAGAATGCTGAACAATGTCAAACATTCACCCCACTACAGACAGAGATCTGGGCCTAAATCCATAATTTTGGCCTAGGTGCACTGTGTATGACGAGACGTGAGTCCTGGGCTCACTGTGCCACTAGATTCAAGCTAGCTTGGCTGAGGAGGGTTAATACCCCAAAACCAGTTCCAGAATGCTTGACTCTGGTCCAGGGAAGACCTGGCTTGGCAGTTCGGCCTGGACTGTTCCCATGAGGAGCAGAGTCAAGACTGATTTGAATATGGCTGGGTCTAAACTGGGGTGGCATGGTGGGCAAAAGAATGATGGATTTAACCCAGATCTCTTGGCTGGGGGTGAACATTTGATTTGTTCCGCATTCCGTCCATCAATTGTGTGTCTTTTGCTTCCCCTATAAGGGAGCACCAATTTATGTTCTGTTAAAATTATTCCAGATAGTTTTGTTTTTTAATTAAAAATGAATATTGCACACGTGACTACCACGTTTGGGTGGCATGTTCTCTTTTCACTCTTATTATCATTTTTGTAGCACATGTTTTACAATACAGACTCCTGAAACATTATTCATCGATCTAGCTCGCCAAAGCAAGACTTTTTGGCAATGTCAGTCTTAGAAATGGGATGTATGACATTACAACGCATGCTTTTACCACGCATGCTTTTACATCGCAACTTTTACAACGCAACTTTTACAACGCATGCCTTTACAACGCATAGTGTTGAGGGGTGCTGGATAGTGAATAGTTTAATTTACTATTCCAACTCCAGTCCCCGTGGATAGTAGGGAAGGTGTTGGATAGTAAATTAAATCTATTCCCTATCCTAGAGCGCCCCCCAGCGCAATGTGTTGTAATGGTTTGCGTTGTAAAAGTTGCGATGTAAAAGCATTGCGTGGTAAAAGTTGCGTTGTAAAGGATATTTCCCGCTGGTTGCTTACTTGGTCCCTACCTAGGCTACGACCAACCTACCTTGGGAGGTATGAACAATCTGGGGCCATCGGGTGTTTGGCGAGACCACGGTTGGTTTGGCCGATGTGGTCCACTTGACCCCGGACTTCCTACCAGGGGGCCCAATCCAACATTCCACCCCTATAATCAATTACCTTCTGTACCGACTGGACCTTCCTTGTCTACCTTTTCAGACAAATGTCACACAACGCAGGTCCCACGGGAACAGCTTTGGGGTACTAATGCCCACCAGTGAGGGTAAGTCTATTTGAACTTGGTATTCTTCCCTAACCCTTCCTTGTTAGCACGCCGGTCGGCGTTAGATCCTACCAATTAACTACTCACATCCACAACCACTCGGTTGAGACACTAGTTGTCTGCTATAACTTTAATATGCAGCGATGTTATGTTATACCCTTAGTCACTAAGTATACTTCCTCCTCTCTCTTCACTTTATACCCCTGTATATAATCAATGACTTTTAACGATGGATAAGTCGACGGAGATTGATTACCAGCTCATGTTTATCTTTCTCCCCACAGGGTAGACCTACGACCCAGGAACTCTTCCTGCTGGAGTCGGTAACCACACAGGTTGTATCCCCCACACTCCTAAGCCCCTTTTGGGCTTATTATTAGGTTTATGAGCACACCCTAGGTCCTGAAGAATTGCCAATAGGGCAAGAAACATGTTGACCTGTTCACAGATGAGGGTTGAACTGGACCAATCCCTATTAACCGTTTGTGTCCTAATACCCCTCTTGTTTTAATAAGGTGGTGAACTACATGAATAAACTGAATGGAGTAGACTATACCAACCTTTTTTTATCCACACATTTCCCTCACGCTCACTACTTCTCACTCTAGGGGCCCTCACACCCACTCGCTCAACGGCCAGGAACAAAAGATCTCCACAAAAGCGTAGCACTGAGTGCTACCCGTCAGGCATTGCAGCGCCGGCTTGACGTTGGAGCAGGAAGCCGATGATGACACGAGACGACTAGCTGGCGATATGACAACAGCCGTTAAGCCAGCCTGTTGTGTGAGGCATCCCTAGTTCCGAAAAGGGATACCCTTCCCTGTTTCACTTTGGTACACCTACATCTTTGTACCCCATAGAGAGAGGAAGAAAGTTTACTTCACTGCACTAATACCATTCCCCTGGGGAACTGTGTGCATCTTTTTGCTGTATAGACTGATGGGACACGCACACTGGACCCCTAGCAATATTGTCCTCCTATTGTCCCTCCCTGTTGTTTACTCCCTTAGAAATGTGTCAGCATAAATACAAAACAAGCATCATAACATTATATGCAGCAATTTTAAATTTTTTCCCACTAAAACATTTTTTTAGAACGTCTTTACTGTACTAGAGAGAACATGACACAAGTGTAAAGAAATAAAAATAAACACCAATTAAGCAAGTGTGACAGATATATGACGGGGGATAAACAGACTCCTCCTGTCTTCTTCTAGGTGACACATGCAGACGCACCAGTAGATGACTGTATTTATTTAACAATTTGGCTGCATAGAAAAGGAAATATTGCAAAATGCAAATGCATTTATTGCAGTATGTTTGCAACAAAATTTGAGTTTAGAATTAATCGGTTTTATCGTTTTAACCTAGTTAGGGACAACTCACTGCCAAAAAGGCATCTCAGACATCCTAATACTCACCAATTATTTTCAATTAAGTGATTAGGATTCATCTCTTTTTTTATCTTTTAGTGTTAGTGTAGTGGGTTAATCCCTACCAAAAAGATCTTTTCAAATGCCATTGTTATACTGTTCCCATGAAAAATGTAGGACTGTGCATTAGGATAACATAACTTCAGAATGTAGGGTCTTAGCCCATCTACACCATCAGAGACTGTCTATCCAATTCCTAGCAAGCTCACTGTGTCTCACCTAAACCCCTAACCTTCCAGGGTTCACAGGTGATTTTAGCATCCTTAAGGGATTCGCGGAAACAGGTCTTACCCCTTTCGTTATTTACCTATGCATGCCAAGGGTGAACACAAGAAAGATATGAATTACATTTTCAATATATTTATTGAACCAAACACAGTCTTGCATAGAATGAATAAGCTATGATTATCAGGCAGACAAAAAAATCAATGTAACCAGCATTATGAACATGATGAAAAGAATAAACAGTCCAACCATGGCAGTCTGATTTCTATAGATTTCTACCTATCACTACCACTACACTGAGAGCATAGTGGGTGTACCTTCTTCCTGATCTCTTGAGTTAGCCTGAACCTCCATATCTTGATAACTGAGCAGGGGAATTGGCCTGAAGTGGAATTGGCAGTCCTCCTCTGCAGGATGGAAGATCAGCGTCAATAGCGTTGCATGTCAAACACAGGATTCGTTCCAGGACAGTCGTGACTGAAGTGCTCCTCTAAACCATAAAAGGGCAGTGCACCGTTTATACAATAAAAACCACAGTGTGTTAGAGGTACAGCTCTGATGCAATGATATTACAAGATATTAGAAGCTATCTCCGAATGGGCAATGCAAGCACTAGGATATCTTGTTCTGTATTGCTAGCCTTGAACAAAGTACACAGATTACATAACAAGAAAGGATTTCTAAAAATTAGCAGCATGCACACCATCTTCTCAGAATAATATTGTGCAAGCATAAACGTATAAAATAACATTGCCAAAGTGATGTCAGCCTAAAACGAGTACAATATAAAACTAAAATGGAGAACCAAAGTGGGCCCAAGAAAGCCTCATGACTCCCTCCTCATGGCCATGAAAAGAGTAAACTTCTATATAAAACTATACTAAAAAAGACAAACCATATACTAAAAAATGGTTACGTTCACAATCTAAGTAAACAGAAGCCATCTAAAAATATGCCAATTAAAATTTACTGTAAAAGAATACAAAGGACAAAAACAATTTATAAAAACAAGGGCCAAATTAAAAATCAAAGGAGGCTCCCAAGATGTGTTCCATATTTTCAATGCCAAAGGAATTCAAGTTGAACTCTGTATAAACAGATGACATTTCCACAATGGCTTTGTCAATCAATTCCAAAGAACAAACATGGTCATCACCCTCAGTCACTGCTGAAGGACTGGCATCCTGCAGTGCACCCATTAGAAGACCCGGGATCCAAGTACTCAGGGTTTAAAGCATCCATATCCAAGGAGGAGAATGGCTCCTAGAAAGCATCCCGAAGCAATGGCGTTCTCATGGGTTAACTCTGAAAATGGGTCCTCATTAGACACACCAGAAGATCTATGTCCATAGATAGCACCAATTGCATTGCAAGGCAAATGTCGAGTGTGCACTCAAAAAGGAGCCATAAACAGTGGAACAGAGGCTTCAGACAGGTAAACCACACTGGTCTAAAGGACAGAAACCAGTCAGTGTTCAGTTCCTGAAGGAAAGACAGCCCCAAAAAACTGTATTATGCCTTCATGACACAGCTGGATGTGCGGTAGATCCATCACCATTTGGCCTGTGGGCGGAACAACCATGGCGGAGCAACAAAAATAGGATCAAATAGCCACAAATCAGGAATAACACAAGTGGTATGCCTTCAAAACACTAGAAAACATATAATGTATGATGGACGGTATCACTCCAGAAATGGTCTGAAATGTGCTAACAAAGCCAGACCCAACCACTTAAAAAAAAGTGTACCACACCCGCGATGTGTTGGAAGCATTAAATATGCGATGCACATGTTCATCAAAATGTTGAGGCAGTTTATGCATAGTAGTGATTGAATTTCAGAGGACAACCTTGCTACTTGAAGTTCAAAGGTTTCATGGGCAGATATTAACTTCCATGTCCTTCTGAAACAGAAAGACTTTTAGTCTGCTCAGTTTGTCAAAGTTAACCTTGAAATTTGGAATGGAAGGCCATGTGCTAACTTCTTTACCTATCTGGGTCAGAGGAAATAGCACTAAATTGTAACATGTTACTAGCCGAGGGACCGAAACATTGGGGAAACCTGCTCTCATACCACTGCAACTCTGATCATTCAACAACAAATAACTTCCATTTCAAAGTAATCTAATGACTAGACAAATCAAGGAAACTGATACTCCCTTCAAATAACATGCCAGATTGGCCATCAAAGCATTACAAGCCGCATGCAGTGTTATTTTGTTATAAATTTGAGAGTGGCTGACTGAAGAATCACATTTGTTTCTACTATGGAACACTTACTGTTCCTCACTTACACATTTGTAATAGAAGGGTAATGACCACAATTTGTGGAAGAAACCTTACCCTAAAGACTCATATTTGCCAACTGGAAAATGCTTCAAGCAAGATGTGAAATGAAACATTGGAATTGATAATGAGATTACGCCATATATTAACCCTACTGCTGATGGTGTCTCAGCTACTGTGAAAGGCAACGTTTCTAATGTCTTGATGTTTAACATTGCATAGGTAGTGTCTTTCTTAGCCCTTAATTGTTTCCTATGTGTTAAATTGAAAGGCAAGAACAATTCTGTTGTATTCAGGTATCTTCATGGCACGCAGTGACATTTAAAGACACTTAGTGTCGAGCTCAACTGTTTAATTAACCTAAGCTTACCTTGCCCATAGTATAATGAAGACATGCCATTTTGTATAATCTCAGTTGCAGAGGATACAATGTTATTAAAATTGTAAATACAAGTTGACAATGTATTCACGCCACTATCGACAAAAGCAAAGGCTTCTTTTTCCAAATTAGCTTAATCCATTTGCCTTAAATGTGCAGCGGCTTCCATTTGTGATAGTTTACATATTTCATTATAGGCAGCATAGATGAATCTTTTAGAAAGTGGAAACCTAGGATCTAACAAGAAATCGTACACATCCATGTCATCTGAAAGGAGAGAAAGCTGTTATTTTATGCAGACAAAGTGGAGTCTTGCAACCATTGCTTGCATAACTTTCCCATGTTATAGGTATTTATCACCCCTGAGTGTTGAGACTGAATGTAATAGTGTCTGGTCTGCGAGCTTTAAAACTCTCTGTAGAGTTAAAATAACAGGCATGACAACCATTTGTGTGCACTGGTCACAATAACCACCCATTAGAACCTGAAACTGTAGAATTGTATGTAGCATTTTGCATCATACTGTTGAGCTGTTCCTCATTGTAATTTACTAAGTGTTGCCAATTATCAAAACACGCAATTGAGGGATTGCTGGGAAAATTCATTTTTTAGATTTTGGCTAGACCCAAGCAAGCTGTCTGCTGTACTGTTTAATTTAAGAAACTCATCTGTTTTGGAATCAACCAGGCTCTAAATAAGGTGTCTGTGCCCTGCACCTGTCAATGGGTTGTTCCCTAATCTGATTTTAAATCAATAGTGTCTTTACAATAGTCATAGCCATTTAGGGTCAATTGGGAAATGAACTAATTAGAATAAATCAATTTTGTTTAGGTCAGTATATTTTAAGGTTAAAATAAAAAGAAATAGGGTGTAAAGAATTATGACCAGAAAAATAAGCAAATTTGTCCATATATGTTTTGGAGCTAACCACTGGAGGAGTCGGGCAATGTTCCCATTGTGTGAAATTGAAAACTGTATGTTGAACACTAGATCTGTAAACTTCTCTCTATAATTAGCAGAGTTAACGTACACATCCTCACTTTCAAATACAGTATAAGATTCAAGCTCTGAGAGATTGAGGTAACTGTTTTTACATTTAATCATCAGAAATGTAACCTGGGGTAATACCATCACCCTTCACAACCCTAAAGACATAAGGAATCTGCAGAGATTCTGAAGGACTAAAAATATCATATGGGACCTTATCCCAAACAATTCTATCAAGCACTGGAAAAGCAGAAATGTTCACAAAGGACAGGTCTCTTCGCCCTTTGTGTGAGGATGGCTGAGGTTACAACACCTCTGCTAGCAGTTCTGCAGTAGAACGCTCTGGGAAATATTGTCAATTTATTAACAGGAAGAAAACTGTCACAATTCCAATCCAAAGAAGCAAGCACATAATGAGATGGCCATCCAAATATAAACCATGGAGGGATCAGATATGTGCGTTTCAGCCAAAGAAGAAAATCTTGTACACAATGTAGTGAATAATTAGAGGAAAAGTCATCAACATCGACAAAGTAACCATAAGCAGTTTGTTGAAAAACGGGACAGCAGTTTTGGCAAAAGACAACTGGTAGACACCTTCAAAGGTGGTTCATCATAAACAATTCGGTTGATAGAAGTAGCAATAGAAATCTGTATACTTGCAACCGATGTACGGCTTGTATTTGCAGCGGTAACAGGAATCAACAATAGTTCATTCTTCGCCCTCCCAAGCAAGGGGAAAATAAAATTTTTGTTGCTCAAACCTTTTAGAGAAATTTCCTGTATGGTAGTGAGAGGAGTCAGGGAATTACCCAATAGTCCTCATGGCTAACTGTGTAGAACTGGCCACGTGATGCAATTTTACTTGATCAATTGAGATAACTTGTTTGTCTTTATAACCAGCAAGCGTAGCAAAAACCACTGTTGTTGTACCCTGAGTGCTGATGACTGGCACTGGTGAACAGTATGATGTGCCAAACTCCTTCTTTACTGCAATCTTCTATCAAACTAGATCTCCAACTTTTTGATTCCAGCCAGAAGGTGATGGTTGTTCCTTTAACCCTTCAGTGGCAAAATGTTTGAAAAGTTCATTAGACCGCTCACCCTGGAAGCCTTGTATTTCCTGCAAGACAGCGAAGCGTTTGTTTATGTCAAAATGTGTACATGCCACCATTGTACCAGGACTATCAAGATCTGAAACATACATCTAGATACCAATAGGGGGTCTGACCACCCAAAGACCGTCTAGACATATTGTTTAATGCTCTCTCAACTCTATAAAAGTGAAAAGTATAAGTTTAAACATTTTTGTGTAGTCTAAGTTTATTTGTAGATGAAGACTAAATAAAGTTATATTAATTTAAAGGTGGTGCGTAGATTTAAAATTTAAGGTATAACTATAACTTACGAATTTATAAGGTTTGTGTATTTTAAGTTTGGTTTGTATAGAAAGAATAAATAAAGGTTCTTAACTACAAAGGTTTTACCTTTGGTTTTTCATATATATATCAGACATTACAATGTGGAGTAAGGTCATAGGTGATGCTTTGTAAAGTCCTTCAAGGTATTACAATGCATTGTAAAAGCCAACGCATTGTAATGCCCAGGGAGTAAAGGCATGGGGAATAAAGACCCGCCTTATAAGATCTGATATTCATTACAAAGGGGTCAGGAAAAAGGCTTGTGCCCCTGCCCTAAGAATCACCCATCTCCAGCAGTCAGTGTCCCGATATCCTGATAAATGGACATTCACCCTCCACTATGGGTGGTGGACCCTTTGGGATTACCTTGGTTCGAACAGGCCAGGGTGTACAAAAGGGAGACAGGGTATTATTAAACTATCTATCGAGTGCGGGAATCTTTCTCCCACCAATCGTTACTAGAGATGAACTGTGACTCCAAAGGAAAAGTACAACTGATCTGTCACAGAGTGAGTGGTTCCAGGGACTTCACCTGAGGAGAAAAAGGGGTAGAACATCAGAGGCACAAATAACAGATTCTTGATTGGAATGTAGGGGCAGGTCTGGTCCTTTGGGACCAAGGAGCCAGCATTTCCAGAGACCTGCCAGATGCTGCAGGTGTTGATCAAAGACATTTGCAAAACATCAAATTGGCATTTTGTTTTGGTGGAGCAGTTCTTGGTTCAGCTGATTGTTCTGTAATCCATTTGGTTTTCAATAAACTTAGATGGGTTTGCAGCAATTTTGTATCAGTGTCCATCAATCTGCGTCTCCTTGGCATATCATCACCTGAGTAGTGACCTGGACGAGGCAGCAGGACAAGGTGAGAATGCCTGCATTATTTACCACCAATCTTCATTTCACAATTCCCACTTTTCCTTGTGCCTGGCCTAGTTTTTCACTCTACCTTAGACCCATCTTCTAAACTATCTCTGGTGATGTTACTTGGCTACTTGCAGCAGAAATTCTAGGGAATAGGGTGACATTCTTAGCACACTACTCTTTAATGTCTTTTTTTTATAAACATAATGTGAAGTGGGGAATGTCTAAGAGGTGTCAGACTTCACTAAGTAAAGAATGGAAAAAGAAAGAAGGGGCTTGGTGCAAGGAAGATTGTCACGTAGCAGTTTTGACAATCTCTACTAAGCAAGCAGACACATTGTTTAAATGGAGTTGACGTACTTCCCTCTACAAGTGCAAATTTCTAAATACTGGTCTTTTCCCCAAAGAAGTGATAGTTAAAAGCCAGAGAAAAGGTTCATATTAAAATGGAAAACATACAAGTTCCAGTTAAATTAGTGTATACTAAATAATACCAGAGACATCCCGTGATCAAACTACAAACCCTAATAACTTTATTGGAATTTATTAGAATCCCCACATTAATTTTAATATTCTGGAATCCTGTAAAACGTGGTGCTGTATATTTTCCCCTCCTACTATCCATTTTTGTATGGTGCCCAAAAAAATGTGTGTCTGAGTGTGTTTCTAAGTGCTACCAATTTTGTAAGGTCTGTTTTTTTAGGGGAAATGTTTTTCTCAGTATTTGTCCAAATAGGGCTTTAAGGGCTTAGATTGTCAGTTTTCTTGCAACCACAGTTTACAACTTAGCCAACAGACTCACATCTCCTCCACACTTATGATTTCGAGTCATGATGTGACTTACCAAGGAAATACTGTACCCAAAAATAGGTGCATTGTACCTGTCAATGCAAAGTCTGTAGTACTTATGGTGCTAAAATCACCACCAGCATAGCTGTCTTTCCATAAAATCGAATCCAAAGTTATATTTACAGACTTTGTGAACTACTTCCTGCTCTTATGAGTACATAATTCATGTAACATGGATAGAAAAATAATATTTACTTAGGGTACGATTGACCAGCTTTAATTAAACAATTAAGAGGAAGACGTAAACGTCACATAAGTCACATGCCTGTAAAAAAATAATATATATATATATATATATATATATATATATATATATATATATTCCATAAAAGTTAATTCTCGTACGCTCTCGGGTGTATTAAACCGGAATATAAGATTGCTGCTTGCCTGTTTCATTTCCCGAGAGCGTACAAGAATTAACTTTTGTGGATTATTGAAAATACCGGCACGCTTCACCGGAGTGTTCGCCACCCTTCACGGGTCCCAGCGCCCCAGGAGGAGCTCTTGTATATATGTGCGGCTGTCCTGCCGCATGGCTTGCACCACTTCAGTTAAGGGGGGCCACGGAGCTCCTAATCAGCAAGGTCTCCGAGTGTGGGGCACAGACTTGGATTAATAGCGACATGCTGACCGGGGCTCATGCTGGGCCTTTTTAATTACAGTGAATTTGGAGCACAACCATTTGAGGAATTGAAATCGGACTACACCTCCCAGAACACAACGTGAATGCTCATAAAGAGTCGTCCAATCAGGACTCACGATACGCTGGAAAAAGAAGGTGTGGCCGCAAGCGTGCTTTTCAACCGCAAATCCCCTTTGAAAAAGAGAAACACTCGAAACGCGTCAGGGCTGCGGATGGCTGTTTAAATCTACGGACAAGCACAACTGCTTTTACCAAAATAAAGCAATGGGGACAAGCTCGTCTGTGCCGGAGTGCTGCCCAACTGTTGGTCATTCCCCATGGAGCGTGTATTTATGTGCGGCTGTCCTGCGGCAGGGCTTGCACCACTTCAGTAAAGGGGGGCCACGGAGCTCCTAATCAGCAAGGGCTCCGGGTGTGGGGCACAGACTTGGATTAATAGACTTGGATTAATAGCGTCATGCTGACCGGGGCTCATGCTGGGCCTTTTTAATTACAATGAATTTGGAGCACAACCATTTGAGGAATTGAAATCGGACTACCAGAACACAACGTGAATGCTCATAAAGAGTCGTCCAATCAGGACTCACGATACGCTGGAAAAAGAAGGTGTGGCCGCAAGCGTGCTTTTCAACCGCAAATCCCCTTTGAAAAAGAGAAACACTCGAAACGCGTCAGGGCTGCGGATGGCTGTTTAAATCTACGGACAAGCACGACTGCTTTTACCAAGCTCGTCTGTGCAGGAGTGCTGCCCAACTGTTGGTCATTCCCCATGGAGCGTGTATATATATATATATATATATACATATATATATATATATATATATATATATATATATTTAGTGGTTCATGAGCCAATATTTAATGGTTCATACGTTTCTTTTTTAAATACCACATTTACAGTACTGTGTACTCTTTCTAGTTCAATAATACTTTATTCGGCCAGACAGACCATAAAATATGGAGAAAAAGACAACAAATTAATACAGCAATATTAAAAGAGAATTTCTTCAATTTGAACATCAGATAGGTAAAATTAATTGGAACAGCAAAGTATCTCGATCAATAAATATCAATGACTAAACACAAGGAACTCTTACAAGTATATAAATGTGGAAAATATCAATACTAAAACCAGTAAAAACAGCAATAAATAGCAGTTTTACCAAAACCAGAAAAAGATCCGCTTCTTTGTAGCAGTTATCGTCCCATTTCACTTCTTAATTGTGACATTAAAATTTTAGCTAGTATTCCCTCTCTCATTCATAATACTCAGGTGGGCTTTGTACCTGGTCGATCTTTCAGAAATCATTTACGCTCCCTAGCTCACACTCTGCATACTGCTAAATCTTTACAGGATGATGCTTTGGCATTATCATTAGACGCCAAAAAGGCATTTGATAGAGTGGAGTAGGATTATTTATTCCTAATCTTAGAAAAATTTGGTTTGGGAGAACAATTTATAAGAAAGATTAAATTGTTACATGAACAACCCACAGCACTGGTCAATTGTGGAGGATTTACTTCCGATACTTTTACTATACAGCGAGGCACCTGCCAGGGATGCCCTCTCCACCCGCTTTTATTTTTATTAGCCGTTGAACCTTTAGCGGCCGCTATTCGGCAATCTTCCAATGTGGTTGGTATATCCTTACCGGTGGGTGAATCTAAACTTTATCTATATGCGGATGATATACTGCTTATTATTACTGATTTAAACAGATCTTGACCATAATTACTTCAAATTATAGAGGAATTTTCTTCTTTTTCTGGGTATAAAATAAATTGGGATAAGAGTGAAACACTTCCCATCTCAGATGGCACCTCAAGGGATGTGATACAGGGATATCCATTTCATTGGCAACCTTCTAGGTTAAAATATTTAGGTATCTTGGTAAATAAGGGATTGGACGCCATGGAATCAGATAATTTAGGGCCTTTAATCATTCAGATGCAATGAGATTTTGATCAATGGAAAGCGCTGGGTCTGTCTTTATGGGGTAGAGTTCAAACAGTGAAGATGGTTACGTTACTGTGCTTTCTTTATTTCTTGGTATGCTTCCTCTTCATGTTCCCTTATCCACATTGCGCCTTATAGATTCCAAAATTAAATCTTTCATATGGGGTACTATTAAACCTCGTCTGGCTATACATAAATTAAATGCTCATCATTCCTATGGTGGTCTCAGTCTTCCCTCCATTGAACATTATACCATTGCCTTGCATTTATCGCAGCTCTCATACATGCTCCAAGATAATTTAAATACACCACATTGGGTCCATGTTGAGCGTCATCTTCTCTCTGCAACAAATGGTCTTGCAGTTTTATATGGATCTGGTTCAAGCCGCATAGATCCACGCAACCCCCTATTGTCTGCAATGCGCAAAATATGGCAAAGAGCGCACCGTATCTTGGGCATTAATTCTCGATTACATGTAAAGGCTCCTATATGGAACAACTCCAGAATACGCGTTAAAGGTAGAAGCTTTCTATGCTCTCAATGGAAATCGGCAGGCATTCTCACACTAGACCAAATTCTCCATGATGGGGATCTTAAACATCTATCACAACTTACCCCCGCTGCAGCATGCCAAATACGATCAACTTAGACAATCTCTTCTCAAAGCTCTTAGTTCCACACCTTGGTCATTATCTATATACCCAATAGTGTTTTATTTACAAATTTGGGGCAAACAGAAAGGTGACATATCAGGTCTCTACAAAACAATTACATCTCAATTGTTTTCACATCCATTATCCTGCGATCTCCGACATAAATGGCAAATACGTTTACAGACTTCTTTTTCAGATATGGAATGGATGAATATACTAGATGATTTGGAAAGGGAGCTCGAGAAGCTCGTTTAAAGTTTTGCTTATTTAAAATGCTACATAACTGGCATTGGTCTCCGGTTAGATTACATAAGGCGGGCTTGTTACCGCATTCCATTGTTGGAGATGTAGTGCTTCTGGATGTGATATTGTTCATATTCTTTGCACGTGTCCATTGGTTAAAGATTATTGGTCTTACATAGGTCAGACCTTACATAAGTCTATCTCACTGCATTTACCCCTTTCCACAGCTAATATTATATTACATGATTTCAGAAATGTTCCCATTCTTTCTAAACCACAATCTCGTTTCCTACATACCGCGCTTTCAACAGCTAAAATCTGTATATTAAGACAATGGAAATCTTCCACTCCACCATCTCAAGAGTCCTGGTTATCTGCTATGATTCAAAATGCTTCGCATGAAAGGATTATATATAATATTCAAGATCAACTAGAGTTATTTTCACAGATATGGAATCCTTTTCTACTTTCTTAACATGTTTGTATTTGTTATCATTTAGTTTTTAACACTTGGTTGTATATGCTTTTTCAATCTTTCCTTTATATATTGTTATATATATTTATTGTTCTAGATAGCATAATATTAAATATTGTCCTATATATGGATTTACTTTTTAATTTATATCATATGATCCTTACCCTTATTACGTGTATTTGAGTTTTCTTGTTTTTGTTTAATGATTCTGAAATGCTAATAAAAAATTTCAACACAAAAAAAACCAGCATTGAAAGGATAAAAGATAAAAGGAATAAAAGAAATACATGTAAGGCAGATGTGCCAATCATATAAAAGAAGTACATACCAACCTTAAATAATGTATTAGTCCTCCATCGTTCTCCTGGCTCTGATAGCAGCTTTTAAAAACAAGTATTTGCAATGCAACGGTCTCGCCTTTGCCAAAGTTAGAGCTATTTGCATTGTAAATGACAACATTTTTATTTATGTGTTGGCTTTGAAAACAGATAAATAAATGGCATTGTCATTTACAATGCCAATAGCCTAATATCTCGCAAATGCGACACCTATTGCATTTGGAGCCACACAAAACCGGATCACAAGCAGGCAACGAAGGCACACCAAAAGCGGATCACAAGCAGGCAACAGAGGCACACCAAAAGCGGATAACAAGCAGGCAACAGAGGCACACCAAAAGCGGATCACAAGCAGGCAACAGAGGCACACGAAAAGCGGATCAGAAGCAGGCAACAGAGGCACAACAAAAGCGGATCACAAGCAGGCAACAGAGGCGCACGAAAAGCGGGTCACAAGCAGGCAACAGAGGCACATGAAAAGTGGGTCACAAGCAGGCAACAGAGGCACACGAAAAGCCGGTCACAAGCAGGCAACAGAGGCACACGAAAAGCCGATCACAAGCAGGCAACAGAGGCACACGAAAAGCCGATCACAAGCAGGCAACAGTGGCACACGAAAACCCGATCACAAGCAGGCAACAGAGACGCACTAAAACCCGATCACAAGCAGGCAACAGAGGCGCACGAAAACCCCATCACAAGCAGGCAACAAAGGCGCACGAAAACCTGATCACAAGCAGGCAACAGATGCACACGAAAACCCGATCACAAGCAGGCAACAGAGGCACACGAAAACCCGATCACAAGCAGGCAACAGTGGCACACGAAAACCCGATCACAAGCAGGCAACAGAGGCGCACAAAAACCCGATCACAAGCAGGCAACAGAGGCACACCAAAACAGCAGATGGGTGGAGAGTATTATTTGGAGGATTGAGCAAACGCACAGGCCCTTGTGAGTGAGAGGAGAAATAACCAGAATGGGCGGAAACCTTAAAACAAAGGGGAGGCTTCGGTAACTGGGTTGGAAAACGCATTATTAATGTTATCAAAACCCTGCGCCCTGAATGTCAGACACCCTGAAGGTGATAAAATACCAGGGAAACGCTAGTGAATAGGGTCATTTAAAGGAATCCTGTATAAACACTGTGTGAAGCACAACCGTGTACAGGTGGATTTCCGTGAATAAGAGACATTAATTTTGTGATGAGGTACAAAACATCATAAGCCCACGTAAGTATGGCGTGTACCACGACCATGCAACGTTGGGTCTGTGTGTTGTGAAAAGAGAAAAGCACTGAATGCATGTGGGGTTACAGGAATAATGAGCCTTCAAGGCCAAGACCAATACCAATTGGTACGCAGGACACAATTAAGCATAGCAGAAAGAGCAGGGAAGAGAGCAGTTTAAAAAAATCAAAACTTAGTCAATGGGCCGTGTGAATGTAAGTACTAATGACGTGTTGTGTTTGTAATCTCGCGGTGTGACCCCTGGCAAATTAAGGTGGGAGTGTGGAGCTCGAGAACAGCTGGGCAAAATACCGGGAGGTCAGGGGACGTAGCAGATTGCCAAAACCATAAGCACTATGGAGGCCTAGCAGGAAAAATTAACTGAGGCCTTTGCACAAATCAAAAGGGCAATCGAGGTTGGAAATAGACTCACCAGAAGCATCAAGATGACGACTGAGTAAATCAAAAGAGACGCCGGCAAGCAAGAAGGCGGGGCTTATATGGCTGATGTGCTGGAACAAGCCAGAGGAAAAAAAAACAAAAAACAAATGACGACGAATCAGTCGGCGGCAGGTGAATTTCTGACAGCACATCCACGGTGAGTGCTGAGCACTAGTTGGCAGAATGCAAGGGACCTTCATGTTTGTCTATTATTGCGATAAACTAGTGTACGCATGAGTCCTTCTTCCATGGTTTTGACCATTGAAGATATTTTCAATAAAGTTTTTGTTTAAATAAAAAGTTCCGATGTGGGTGCACCCTTTGAGGTATTTGCTTGCCAGTCCTGTTTATTTGCTGGTGCAGGGAGGAAGTTTCCCGAGCGGACGAGCGCAGCAAGGGGCGAAAAAAACGCACATCAGAACAGGAAGTTGGTTGGAGGCAATTTGAGCTACATTTTAGGAAGCATATGGTTACACCATGTGACTTAACGTAGTAGACACCTAATGAAGTGAGAACAAAGACATTTCTGTGAAAAAGAAAGCATTGTCCTTATCAAAAAACCCTGGCGTTGATCAAACTGAAAGGTCTTCTGTGATGGCATTTAAAGGAAAAGGAACGATTTAAGAACTATTTCAGAGCATTCCATTTATCTTAAAAAAGAGCAAGAGAAACAGGCTGCATTCCAATAAAAAGAAAATCATTAAAACAGCATGCCGACAGGTGCCCCACGCTGCTAAATAATAGCACCTCTCCCGGAAAGGACCTATAATTAACGCAGCAGGTCTTCCGGAGAGGAGCACTCAAATTGAATGAACGCGCAAAAGCTGTTCATGTGAAGCACGCTCACAGACCTGCTCGTGGGAAGCGCGTTCACAGACCAAAGTCTGCTCGCGCACTGGTCTGCATTACTTGGAAGGTATCACAACAAGCCATATTTGTGTGTACACTTCCATGCAGGTGAAGTGGTGTGCCTTTTTGTTCGTACCGGCTCACACAGTTTGCTACCTCTTACTTTTAGTTTGCTCTCGATACTTGCACAAGTGCCACCATTGCCTATGTAATGTTTGTTCTTGTGTTTGAGTGTCCTCCATTTATTGCAGTATTATACCTCTACTTGTACTTTGTACGCTTTTGTAACCTGTACACATGTCACTTTTTCCTCTTGTAATGCACCGTTTGCTACCACTTGTACTTTGTTCACTCACGATTGTCACTTTTGCCTCATGTAATGTAACTTTTGCAATTTGTTAACTTGTATTGTTCTCTTATATCAGTTCTGTTCCTTTTGTAAAACGCTCTGACACCTTCGGGTACAGTCCACGCTATATTAAAACGCATAAATAAAAAAATACAATGGGCAGCTTGCTGCTTGAATGGGGAGGGGTGAGAGGGACGCGTACGCATTGTGGGCGTGCACATTGCCGTGGTCTGCGGCTCGTGCCCCGTGGCGGCGCCTGCAGGCTTCACCGTGCTCCGGTCGGTGGGTGCTGCGCAGCTCGGCGGCACCTTCCTCATGTCGGCTCTGCAGCCCAACATGGACATCTCTTCCCTGGCGCTGCCCTCCGACCACCAGCTGGACCAGCGGGACCGCGAGCAGCTGAAGAACGCCTGCGTGCAGGACCAGGTGCGGCTACGCCCCGGGCCAACGGCGCGGCGCAGACCTACGCAGTTGAGTGCACGCCTGGGGCAGGGGCAGCCATGGCCATGGCTGGGGGGGGACTGGGGTAGGGGTGGAAGGTGAGAAGCACCCGCGGTGGAGGGCTGCCTATTATCAAGCTGCTGGGGTTGGAGTAAATATTCGGTAATTGTGTTAAAGTGTATAGGAACACACGACACGTATGACAGGTGTCATGCACAGAATAACAGAGCAGTATTTAGTCAATTGTTTTGCATAGAGTGGACATCATCCCAAGGCATGTTTAAGTGCTTTACACAGGAAAGCATTTGTATATCTCACGGGTTAGGCGATGAGTATATATAATGCATAGTAACTTAAAAAGGAGAGACAAATACAATCATCTAAAAATTTCTAATTTGTATGTACAGTCATTTTTTCAGTACCAGCCAGTTAAAGGGTGAGGATGGGGCAGTCAGACGGGCGTTATAGTTTATTGTTGTCAATATAAACGTGCGTAGCTGTAAGGGAGAGTGAAGGATGGGTTTGGTGGTGGTCTGGGCGGTGTGATTATATAATATGACTAGACTGTCCACACAGCCTGACACATGATGTGTGGCTGGGGCGTGTTACACAACACAGCACCAGGTAGGCCACGAAGCTCTAAACGCGAAGGCCTGTTTGGTTTCATGCTGCACTGCAATTTCGCACGTTCACACTGTTGACTAGAGCCAGCTGTGCACGCTTTGTGGCAGGCGCGTCTTACGCGCGCATCCACAAACCAGAATCGCCGCGCGTGCCCTGGTCTGTCTCCCTTGAGAGGCATCTCGACGACAATAGGTCTCGAGAGCGAGACCTAAAAAGAGCATATTCTAAAACAAATGTTCAGAGTGTTTAACAATTGCAGATGGCGTACAGCTTTATTGCATCTGCGATAACCGAGAGTTGTTAGCAAAGGCTTGAGAAAGTGCGTTCATGCATCTTTATAATAAGCGCAAAAAAAATGTAATGCAACAAAGACTGTTCAGAAAGGTTATCACAAGGGCAAAGTGTTGCAGGGTTCGCAAGTTGCTATAAAGGCCACCGATGCACAAAAGGCGGCATCCCGTGTTGGATCTGAACCGAAAAAGCAAGGAACGCTTCCAATTAGTTAATTCAAGACCAAGGTCAAAAAAACTGGCTCAGCGGAGTTGAGCAGCTTATTATAAAGTGGCACTGTGCTTTTCGTGCTTTCCAGTGCAAATCTCTTTTCTTCACAAAACTGAACAAATAAGAGCTTAAGCAATAATTGATCCTCTTTCTTCTCAGTAGTAGGTGGAAAAAAGAGAGATGTCAGCCACAAAGCCTTAAAAGTATTAGATATGTAAGTCAGCCATGGTATAGCGCATCCGATGTCAGGGCTGAGGCAATCCATCACAATATCCCTGCATAGCTTGGCATGGCGATTCACCCAGATGCTAATCCAAAGTAGCAGGGGTGCCAAGTGGACTGTGTCCTCAATGTAATGCAGATCAAGCCCTGCATTAATGATATAGCTTGAGTCTGTTGGAGGAAGATGTAAAAACCTTAGACAAATTTGTTTTTCTTCCAACTGAAGTGAAGAAGCATTGTGGTAGCCTCAAACTCCTGCCCCATACACTGTTCTAGGGATACATTGAGAGTTGCACACTTTTAACAAGGGAGAAATATTACATTTGAGGGAGGGGTGGAGAGATTAAAAACGACTCCCGCGGATCTACTGAGCTTCAAGCAACAAGACGTCACCTTCGGGTGCCAGGTGCCTGCGGGGTTAAATGTAATTCCCAGGTAACTAAACTCTTTAACATCTACCAAAGGCTGTCTGTTAGTCATAAGTCTGCTTAATGCACTTTTGCAAGGCCCACATGCCATGATTTGTGATTTGCCGTAATTCGTGATCAGAGCTAGATTACTCATGAAGAGCACGAAACGGTCCACTAGGTGTGGGTCCACTAGGGCCAGATCGTCTGCGTATAACAGCATGTGTACCTGAACTCCAGCTATTCTAAGGGTATAGATGGGGCTGTATGTCAGGTAATTGCAAAGGTCATTTATAGAATAAAAGGTAAAAGGGTCAGTATGCACTCTTGGCGTACTCAACGTTTTAAACAAAACTCAGGCAATATGTCACCTTTCGGGCTGATGCGCACCTTGACTTTCAAATCGACATGCGGGTAATATAAAAGGTTGACCAGTGGGGCCCCAATCCCAAGTTCCAGCACATCACAGGCCATGTACAGGGCAGTGCTTGGCCACGGTGTATTCATTTATGATTAAGCTCAAATGTAAGCACTGCTCAGTTGTTCCTACTCCACGGCGGAACCCATACTGGAAGGGTGAGAGAATGTTATGCACTTTGACCCACTCAACAAGATGATTATATAACACTCTTCCAATAACTTTAGCTGTGCATCTATGGGAGAGATTGGTAACATTTGGGAGCCATTCGATCTCCTTTTTTAAAAATGGGCACAATGGTGGATAAGGACCAAGATTGGGGGATTTGCATGTTCAGTGAGCTATTGAAAGTGTTATTAATCAAAGGGCCCCATAACTTTATGCTACATTTTAGGAGCTCAATGGGGATCCAATCCGCCCCGGTCGCTTTCCCATGTGTGCACTGAAGTATGGCCAACTCCACCTCAGTCAGTGATAGATTAAGTGGCAAAGAACACGATAGCTTTGTTCATAAGGAGAAATCAAATTCTGCTTTCTCTTCTAGATAGTAGATGGCATAAAGATGTGTAACCCAGTCCGCCCCCAAGATGTTACACTGGAACAGGGAACTAGTGCATACATTTCTTGTCCTGATACTGTTTACTGTGTTCCAGAAAATGCTGCTATTGCCCCCCACTGTGGCTATCTCTAGTACCTCAAAATTGCTTTTATGCAGAGCTTCCGTCCCCCTTTTCTTGAGGGCATGTTTCTAAGCCAAACAGGCCACCACTACATCAGCATGCACTCTCGGGGTAGTAGATAAAACCAATCTTAAATCACTATTAGGCAGTGAAATTGACTTATCGAAACACATTGGCGAACGAAGATTTTAAAACAAACTGTCTTATAGCCAAAGTTAGGTATTGTACGATAGCAACACAGGGTCAACACAAGTTTCTGCTAAACAGTCGAGAAATAATCCTTGATGCAGAATCAAAAGGGATGCTAGAGCATCAGATGGATTGCTAAGTCTCCAGATTGGCCTAAAGCCATCACCGGAGTGATGTACTGGTAAAAGTGCAAGTGTGGGTTATGGCCTATTTATCGGGAAAAAAATCCTACAGCAGAGAGTGTGCTTTGGTCACCCCATTCCGTTTTCACAACTCCCCTGCTACTGAAAAATTGAGAGGATTCTGGTCACAAAGATGTCATCAATAGTAGATGGTCGACTATGACCTCTATATGTGGGTAATCGGAGCTCAGCCTCATAAAATGCTTTTATTAGATTGACTCTGTCATGCATTGCTAAATATCTGGCCAGTTCTCCCGTCTCTCATCTCAAATTACTAACTGAGCATCTCCATCCAAGGGACGGACTGTCAATGTAGTCGCCCAGTTTGGCATTAAAATCTCTGCATAGTACATACGGCGGTTGTGCCATCTGACTACTCTTAGGAGGTGACAAATTAAAAAGAAAATCAAACAAATGTGGAAAAAGTGTACACTTCAGGTTAACAAAATCATTATTGTATAAAATTAACCACGTAAAAATACAAAACGGGTAAGTCTGTCCTGAAACTGCAAAACTTGAAAAGAAGCAGAACCAGAATCAATGAGTGTGACATCCACACATAAGTTTAAACAAACCCAAACTGTAAGACCACCCACTGCTCTCCCCCACTCAATTCAAGCAATTGCTTTAATTGCTTGAATTGAGTAGAAGGCATAACCATCTACTGTAACTGAGGAAGTGGCCCTAGTCTCCTGCATGACTCCAATATCATATTTATTAATGAATGCCCACCACTCAGGGTTATTAACCTTGTCTCTAAGGCCCGTGACGTTCCAACTCAATAAAGAGAGTCTACAGCCTGTTGAAGGATCAGGGTTCCAATTTTTGTGGCGAAGATATCCGTGGTACAAAGCCGAAGGAGGCATTTGTATTACCAATGCTGGCAAGTCAAATGATGGAAGAGAGAACTGTTAAGTCATTGGGATAGGAAAAAAGGTTGCAGGTCTGCAACAAAAAGCCACTGGGTCATTGGCAAAATGTCTAGGTAAGGAACGCAGGGGAAATGTCTCAAAGGAGCGGGGGGGGGGGGAATCCACTACTGGGAGTCTGGTGTCAGGTTGGCAAGAATATTACGGGTTCCATTGGCATATTGCACTGATTTATTGACAAAATGGCTGGAGGGTTTCTCGGAAAAGCCCGACAGCACCAGGGTACTGTTGCTCCTAGGGGCTGACTGTGGACATGCTCCAACCTATACATTTCATGCTAAGAATAGAAACCTAAAATTGACATTAACACGATCTCCTAAGATGTCTGAAGTATGGGGCTCTAACCTGGCGTATCTTCTCACCATCAAAATATCCTTAGCATGGCAGGAGAAAATCTTTTATGTCTCACCAGCCAGTTCAGAGATTTATTGAACAGTTCCTGAATGGATTCACTCTGCCCCCTCAATAGAGATGGAACACCAATAAGCACTGCCACATGAGGGCAGGAAGCGGATGGGAGGTTGATCACTACTTGGTCGGGCACTAAGGTGGAAGTACTAACAGAGTGTACATTTCCAAGAGATACCAACAGATTCGCTTCCTCATTGGTGGCAAAAGCAGTACCAGAGGCTGGATTTAAATATTTAAAGGCTATTATAGCTTGGGACGATCAGTGCGCAGGCATCTAAACATTGAACATACACAGTTCAATATTGCTATCAAATTCTTAAACGAATTAATTCCAAGCAAGTGATGGTCCCAACTTTTTGTGCACAATCTGAAAATGGCAGAATTTGTAGAAAGTTGAGGTCTTAAAACATACTCTTTGTGTTTCTATATCCTTCAGAAAGCACCCGTTTCGCTACAACATAAAGTGCCATTTTACAGGGTAGTGCCTGCAGTATTCAATATCTGGCAATGGGTGTATGAACTGGCAGGTGTCTCAAAGGACTAGCTTGCCCTCCATTATAGCTAAGCGCCTGACCTAGGATTGCAGGCACCAAGTGGTCATCATTAAGGACCAATGCCTGCGAATAGCTGTATATCTGTCCACAAAATGGCTTGTGGATGACAGTGATCTTATTACACTGAATGATGGATAAATCATTTGATGATGTTTTCTTCATGTTTTAGCTCCTAACGCTCAGTTACACAGCCACCTATCTATTTCTTTAAGAGAAGTGCCATGGTGGTGTCTGGAGAAGGTTGCTCTTACCATCCCTTTCAAGTAAGAAGATTGAAGATAATGCTGTCTCTGAGACTGCACTGTGACAGTGAGCAGTCCAGCCTCAAGATCTGTGTGGTGCTAAGGAGCAGGTGTGATCATCACAATTTCTCTGATTTAAGGAGAGTGCTAAAAGGCATCTCTGTTAGACTAAATATGATGCCATTCCATGATGTTAAAAGTCAAAGGCCCTTAGACGCTACATAAAGTGGCTGTGATGGTAACGCAGCAGTCAGGAGGTATCCCATTGCTCCAATAAACAAAAACAAAAAGAGAAGGAAAATAAATGTATACATGACAAGCATCTAGAAACAAAGAGCAGCTTACTTGTAGAGGGCATCTTCTGAAATACCAACCAAATAAATAATTTCCGGGTGTAATTGACAGTTGCACAGGAAGAACCACAGCCACCTCTGGCATTAAAACCATTATCTTTTGAGTTCTCTCAGTGGCAAATTGCTTACCATCACAGACTCCTAGCCCCCTCAGGTTTATCAAGTTTCAGAGTTCAGTATGACCTCAAATTGTGATCAGATTAGCCATCCAATCTAGGGTGAATGGTCCGCTTCCATTTATGGGGGCATGAATTTCAAGGATGTACCAACATGGGAACAGCAGCAGATTTTTAATAAAACATGTTTATTATATAATTCAGAAGCTGGGATATAGCTTGAACACATTGTCTGCTTTTCACTGACAAGGTAACTTTGACCGTAAATTCCCTTTGCCTACATTTGCTATTGGAAACGTTATGAACAACATGGGCAATAGCAACATTTCCACTGGGATTGTAACCACTAAAGTGACTTCTTATATGTTGGTGAGTCACTGTGACAAAGAGAAATCTGCCACCATCAAGGTGAACTGTAAATATGGAGGGTTATCCACCGTCAATAGGGTGGCAGATTAAAATTCAATACAATGGCAGACAGAAAATCCACCAACCAACCTCTAAATTAGAACCCAAGTCTTTGAAAAATGAAATAAAGGTCAAGGCAAAAGACATGCTGAAATATGAACTCAGGAAACTTCCTCCAAACTTAGAGAAAATAGCGATAATGTCAGTAACAAGTGTTCCAGATATCTGAACAGATCTTGCCATATTTGCAGACGAATATACTACTTAGAAGAGTGTGTGAATCTGAATTTGGCAGATAAAAGGCAACATCCTTTTTCAATCAATACTAGGCATTATGCTTGTTTATCAAAGGTTTAATGCTGTTCAGAGTTAAAATACCGGTTTGAATATGCTGTGAATTCTCTTTTACTGCAAGGAATATGTTGTCATGTTTAGAAATGCGAGGAAGGTCCATAAAAACAATTATCCACATTCATAAATTATAAACAGCTAATCATGAATATCTGTTCACTAAAATGGTAGCGGTAGCACGCAGGACACCAGGCTTGGATCAGAAATGACAGCAAATAGTTGACCCCTTATTTCACACTTAGCACTTAACATCCACGTATTTGCTGCTCAGGCACTAAGTAAAGGACAACAAGTGACAACCGCAGGATATAAACAGTGGGCCTGATTCACAGAATGAACTTAAGACTTAATCCTAAACTTACTACTATTTTGGTATTCACAGAATGCACTTACTACTTTTGGCATTCACAGAATGAATTTACTACTTTTGGTATTCACAGAAGTTAGGATTTTGTCTTACGTTTGTCTTAAGACAAACTTAAGACAGACTTAAGACAGACTAAAGACAGACTTAAGACAAAATCCTAACTTCTGTGAATACCAAAAGAAGTAAGTTCACTCTGTGAATGCCAAAAGTAGTAAGTGCAATCTGTGAATACCAAAATAGTAGTAAGTTTAGGATTGAGTCTTAAATTCATTCTGTGAATCGGGCCCAGTGCTCCTAGAACTTTATTAACTTTATATCCCTGCCAGTGTCTTCATGACCTCAGCGATCATTGGCTACCCATAATTGGTATCCATGGCATCAATCCACCATAAATACGCAGTTTGTCATTTTCCATGCTGCGATTGCTCTGCAAGTGTGTTCGGAACAGGAGTCTGTATATACCCTGTGGTGAAGGGTATCAGCTCACTACTTTATTTTTACCAAAGCTACTCAATACGTTTGCTGTACATGGCTAAGTACTGTTCATTTTTCTCTCTAACCCACTATTATTTCTCAAATACATTGCTCATGATATTGCTGTTGAGATTGAGAACTGAGGAAGAGCGAGCCAAGCATGATCGAAACAAATTGTATTCTCTGGCTCATTTTGAAAGCAGCAACCTGGAGTCAGGATTACCACCCATTGTGCTACTTCCCAGGTTTATGTCATTGTGCTAACTCCCTATTCCTTCATAGATATGCTATTTTATATCATTGTGCTAACTCCCTATTCCTTCATAGATATGCTATTTTATATAATTGTGCTAACTCCCTATTCCTTCATAGATATGCTATTTTATATCATTGTGCTAACTCCCTATTCCTTCATAGATATACTATTTTATATCATTGTGCTAACTCCATATTCCTTCATAGATATGCTATTTTATATCATTGTGCTAACTCCATATTCCTTCATAGATATGCTATAAATGCCATTGGCCAACAAATGGCTGGTGGAAACCAAACATAAAAAATCATGTAGACTGACCGCAGTAACATTGTTACTGCCGATAATTTCACAGGTAGTTCTGCAAAGACCTGTATCTGGAGGTAATACAGAGAGGTAATCTTTCCACTTTTATTCAATATTACTTTTAGCCTTTGCCCAGACCTCTAGACAAAGCAATAGGCATTGGGGAAGATGACTAGTAAATAGATGCAGTAGTTTGGAATCCTCGTTGTACATCATAGGGATGTTCATTGAAGTCATAAACTTGAATATTAAAATTTACTGTACATGCCCACTAATGTAGTGCTACAGAGAGAGACAAAAATGTTTTACTTATTTTTTGCCAGGCAGTTCCACAAGAATTGCACATGCTATTGAATTGGTGGTAAAATTCACACACTGCAACTCTCTAGGTACCAGAGTTGGTAGGTGAGTAATGTGTTTGTTGTAACCATTTGTTTTAGGCATTGTAAAAATGGAATAGATTAAAATACTTTGTTTAACTTTGAAGTATACATATTGTATGCTTTGAAATGTTTGCCTGAAATCACAAATGATCATGCTGTTTTGCCTTGGGAATTTTCCAATTAAGTCCACAGGGGTGATTATTCGTAAACAGCTGAAAAAACCCTTTTTCAATTAATTTGGAAAGCATAATTAGACTATATCTGCTCGGAAGGTGAACCAGAGAAGCAGTCAGATATTGGGCATTTTCTGTAGCCTTGAATTTTGTGTGTTCTCCCTTGCCAAACATGTCCTGCAGAGAACAACAACACGAACCACTGTTTATCTGCAGTTTGCAGTTCATCTCAGGATTACTGTCTGCCTTGCTTCCTGTTTTTCATCTGTGGCAGGTGGAAGCTGATCGCCAAATGTTGCATATTAGCAATGCAGTCCACTTCCTCTTACTGCAAATTGAAAAACAACTTCCCTCCCTAGGGATGAGGGCATCTTTTATTCACATTTCACAGAGATATATTCATTATCTACAGGCGGCTTTAAACTTTCACAGTATGGATCATGTACTTCTGTAAAGAAAGAGATGTGTCACACACGATGTGCTATATTTTTTTTATAAAAGTCCATTTAACACCTATCAAGAGAAAGAGGAATCAAAAGTGAGATCATCTATATTTTATCAGATTCCTTTACAAACCTCCTCAAAAAGGATATTTTCAGAGACTCGTGAAATAAGGGACGCCAAGGTCACGGTCACGTTCAAATGAAATACATAACGTTTATTTTGTGAACAAATAATGCACAATGAGACAATGGAGTCCTTTAGAACAGCAATTCCTTTTAAATGGAATACATGCTGATTTAGATATGATGTCACTTCCTCTGATTTCATCGAGGGATCTCATAGCAGTTTTCACCAGCCATTAGCAATGGCAAATTTAGAAACCTGCAGATTTGAAACAAGTAAAATGAATATCTGTTTGTTTATTCTGGCACAAACATAGGTTGATTGATTCACATACTTAATAATATAGCATCCAGAAATACGAGGAATGCACTGCAAAACTCATTTAATATGTTTTCGGTACATGCCTAAAACTAATTTGAGACATGCCACAAAAAGAAATGTGAAATGTTGTTATTATGTCAGAGATTTGGGTGCTTTCAGATGAACTTTTGAATCTTTAAATCAGGTCAGGATAATGTATGCTTTGATTTGATTGGTTGAATCATCACCTCATCAGACAAAATTGTCTTGCCAGTTATGCCAGACTTGGGCTTAGAAATATGGAGACTGTATACACGTAAGAGCTTTTAAACACTTTCGGCAATTAAGCCACAAATTTAAAAGACATGAACCAGTAGAACAAGAGATATTATTTGTAAGCAAAGAAAAGCTTTCACACCCATTCAAATGACAAGAAAAGTGCTTGTAAACTTTCTTCTGATTGTACGTTTGTGCTTTCAGGATTGTTTTTAACTATATTTTATTTAAAAGATTCAGGACTATATACCGCTTCCACTAAAAACGCGTTTCACCAAATCGGCAGACTGTCCCATAACTTTATCGGTGCTTCAACTGAACACTAAATCCAAGAGTCTCATTGCCCTCTGGACACAACGTGAGACACCATTCCATGCAGGTTGTTTGAGTTACAATTCAATCCTTATGTATAAGATATATATTAAACTAAACTTCATTAATGCCCCTTAACAGAGAGAGAGAGTGTGTGTGTGCGGGTGTGTGTGTGTGTGTGTGTATGTGAGAACCCTCGCCCCAGCCCCCAAAAATAACAAACACTCACAGTTGTTGGTATTTCATATTGAAAAGTTACTTATTATGCACTATCACTACATTAATTTTAGCCGTCACAGTTGATTACGTAAAATAATAGGAAAAAATAGGAAAGTCCAAAGCATTTTACATCAGTTATCCCTACTCCCCCATATTAGATTGATCTGATTTGTACCTAATATCGGTATATTTGCTATCAGTCTTATGTTTATTGTATTGGTTTAGCTATATTAGTAATCTCCTTAATCTGTTGTATCCTAAACCACGTGATTCTCCCCGCATACATCAGACAGCTGTTGGGCCTGCAGTCATATAATGGTGCTCCAGCAAGTCCCATCTAGTGATCATTCGTTGTGTTTTCTCCTCCCAAATTCTCTTTATACATTTCACCCCAAAGATTCTCTATGGCACGTGGAAGGGGAGCTGCTGTGCAGTTCCTCATATCCACACTCTGAAGTACAAATAATGCCTCTGTCAGAGACACATTTGAAATGCGAGCAACTGTAACTCATTTTGCTTCCTCCTTCCTTCCAAACCTGCTCCATGTAGGCCATCTTTTCTTTCAGTACTAATCACTACACGTGGGCTTTCAGACAGTAAAATGGATGATTCCTCTGTACTGAGATTCGGTTATTTGTGTTAGCATAACTAATGTCACTCTGCTGCTCAAATAATATTGCTTTCTCACACACACACCTGTGAGCTAACATCACCATTTTGAATATTAGTTTCTTAGGCCCTAAGTCTCATACTTACACACTCTTAAGAGTTGTGCCCTTCATGATGGCATGCAGTTTTGCCTAATTTGGATTAAACATGCATGTAATATCAAGAAAGCCCTGCCACACAAGTCAACATCATCATTCAGGTCATGAGTGGTACAGTGGGGGGAGTCGTTGTGTTGCCCGCCACAACTACTGAATTTCAGTTGTTTCCAGGTTTTTGTTGTAGACATAGCATTCCTTCAACTGGAGATTTGAGTGGTATTTCAACACATTATTTTATGCAGGATTAGATATGAACCAGATCTATAAGGTAGACAGTGTTGCCTGTTGTTTGATGTGTTGTATAAATAATTAATTTGTTAAATTTGTCGTTTTTTTTTTTTTAAGACCTTTATTGCACATTATCATCCGAACACAGCTTAGGGCCTACAACCTCTGGGGCCGGCCGCGATCACTCCAGTATTACATCTACAATGGAAAGATTACACAGCCGTTTAGCCGTTATCCCTGGGGCCCGGCGGCAAATGAAATATACTGTGCTTAATGCCGTTGTTATCACCAACTGACATTACATAGGTCTTTATTTTAACTGTAGAACCAAACTGTTCAATAAAGCAAAGGCACAAACAGAAAGGACACAAAGCGATCCCTGAAGGTAATTAGACATACATTCACAATTATATTGTCGTTAACATAAGAGATGCATTCCAGAACCGTCCCCAGCACCTCTACCTCCTATAATGACCGGGCGGTTTTCAAAGCCGCCAGGCCTGTCACCATTTACAGCCATGGTATAACTTCAACCCTCAATCTGACAGACACTCATCCGAGTCCTCCCGCGGTGGTTCACAAATATTTCCCCTGTACCTGTTCCATGCCCCCCAGACCAGACCCCATTTCTTGGGGCAACCCCTCTGGACAAACACCGCCTTCTCAGCCACCATTGCCTCATCCATGTCGCTGCACCATTCTCTCAGTGTGGGCAACACAGGTGAACCCCACAGCTTAGCCACATTGCGCTTTGCAACCATCAGGCCCAACATGACCCAGTCCAGCTGTCTATGGGTTAAGTCCACTGCCTCCCATATGTTCAGTAAACAGCAGCGCGGGTCGGGCAGCAGGGAGGTAGCCATAGTCTGGGAGATAGTACGCATCACTGCTGTCCAGTACCTAGCCAATTGCCCACAATCCCAAATGGTGTGATAGAACGTCCCTCTCTCTCCGCATCCACGGAGACAGAAATCGTGTTCAGTTTTCCCTATCTTGTGCAGGACCGTCCTGGTGTAGTATGTCCGGTGCAGTATTTTTAGCTGCACCAGCTTAAGCCTGGAAGGAATTGCAGACTCGCGCGGAGACGACAGAGCCTCCTGCCACTCCGAGTCGTCAAGGTCACCAATATCCGCCACCCAGCTGGAACGCAGTTTGGACAGCATGTCGGGGAGATTGTTAACTAATTTCCGGTATGTGTAGGAGGTGGCTTTTTGGGACATATGTTCAGTTAGCAGTCTGTCTTCTAGAGGGGTAGATTCCTGCAAATTCGTCCCTTCCGGAATGGCTGCCCTCAGCGCATGCCGTATCTGCATGTACCTGAAATGTTCGGACCTAGCCATACCGTATTTGGACTGTAGAAAATCAAAATCTACGACCTTGTGGTTTTTCCAGAGGTCCCCCACCACAGAAATGCCTATAGCGTCCCATGCCTTGAAACCCTTGGTGTTGCCCATGTAACCCAACCTGTACGAGTCCCACAGGGGCGTCATCTGTGTGATAGTGTTCGCACACTGAAGATGTCTGTGTGCCTTATACCAGATTTGAATCGTGTGGCGGGTCAGGCCTCTTAGTTCGGGCGGGATGGCTCGGCTATAAAGGTTTCTCAACAGGCCCCTGGATTCAAAATTCTGCCTGGCCGCCAAGTAGGCGGGTTCCGTTTGCGAGGCGTGCAACCAATAGTTGATCTGTTTAAGGTGGGCGGCCCAGTAATAGAGTTCAATACTAGGGAGCGATATACCCCCATCGTACCAGTCTTTCACCAGCTTGTTCTGTGCAATGTGAGCCGGTTTCCCGTCCCAAAGCAAAGTAGAAACCGTCGCTGCGATGGCCTTAAAATAGGAGGGGGGTACTGGGAATGGCGAGTTTTCAAGGAGGTACAAAAAACGGGGCAGTGCCATCATTTTAAACAAGGCAGCCTTGCCCAATAGAGTGAGAGGAAGGGAGCGCCACACCTTGACATCTCTAGTAAACCGGTCCGGGGGGGTTTCAAATTTAAGGCGTGGAATTCGTCCGAGTCAGGAGTGACATAAACTCCAAGATATTTAAAAGGGGTGGTAGTGTAACTCAACGGACAGTCCCTCGGTAGGGGGGGGGGCAGCCAGTAAGAATGAATAGAACTGATTTCGACCAGTTAATTCTATAGCCCGATACTCTCCCAAACTTCTCGCAAACATTGAGCAGTTCCGGGATCGATTTCTTCGGGGAGGTGAGATAGAGCAGGACATCATCCGCGTAGAGCGATATCCGATCTTCCCACGTTGGTGACCACCGGATACCCTTAATGGATGGCTCCCATCGGACCCAAATCGCCAGCGGCTCCAGGACTAGTGTAAATAGCAGAGGGGATAACGGGCAACCCTGCCTCGTCCCACGCCCAAGCGGGAAGTCCCTGGAGATGTGGCCATTAGCCGCCACCAGAGCCAGGGGGCTGGTGTAGAGCAGTCGGACCCATGCGCAGAACTGTGGGCCAAAGCCCATGTGACGAAGCACAGCAAACAGGTAAGGCCACTCCACGGTGTCAAACGCCATAGTGGCGTCCAGGGAAAGCAATACCGCCGGCTCCTGTATATAATCTCGGCGAGCCAAAACCGCTTGTAAACGTCGCAAATTATGTGAGGTATTACGATTTTGCATAAAGCCGGACTGATCTGGGTGCACCAGAGTGGCAAGGTGGGGGGTCAACCGCTGCGCTAATAATTTGGCTAGGATTTTTGGCTCCGCATTTAGCAGGGAGATGGGGCGGTAAGAAGTACACTCCTCCGATGCCTTACCAGGTTTGTGGATCGGGATGATTGTGGCCAGACGTTGATCTCTCAGCAGCGTTCCTGCCTCCAGGCTGTCCTTGAACATGTTAAGGAGGTGGGGGGCTGTCGTCTGGGCTGTTTGCTTGTACAGTTCCACTGGGAGACCGTTGGGTCCCAGTGCTTTTCCAGACGCCAGTGCATCAGTCGCTTCACGCACCTCCTCCACTGTAATATCGGCCTCCAGCAAAAGCGCTGCCTCAGGTGAGAGACAGGGGATCGCCAGGTCCTTAATGTAATCGTAAGCCTCCTGCGCCGAGTACCTCGCCTGAGGAGCGTATATCGCCTCGAAGTGATCAGCCAGCAGGTCCACTATGACACCGGGGTCAGAGGTCGTGCCTCCGTCAGACAGTGTCAATCGTGCAATGACCCTGCCCGCCCTTTCTTTTTTATCGAGCCAAGCC
Source organism: Lissotriton helveticus (assembly GCF_964261635.1). Taxonomy (NCBI): domain Eukaryota; kingdom Metazoa; phylum Chordata; class Amphibia; order Caudata; family Salamandridae; genus Lissotriton; species Lissotriton helveticus. The sequence continues at coordinate 797,007,334 of NC_136072.1, forward strand.
AGCATTTTTCCTGCCTTGTCGCCCAGCTCGTAAACCCTGTGTCGGGTGGCCTGAATCGAGGACCTAACCAACTCCTTCTGACATGCCATCCATTCTATTCGACACAGTCGGACCGCCTGGGCAGCCCCCCGAGACGGATGGGATTCCTGTCTAGCGATTGCAATGGCAAGGGCCTCCTCAAGGGTGCTAAGTTCTTGCTGCTGCGTTCTCCTATGTGCCGTTACGGATGCAATCGCTTGCCCCCGCAGCACCGTCTTAAACGCTTCCCACAGGGTGCTCCGAGAGTCAACGGAGCCCGCATTCTCGCTTCACCTTATCACCCAACCCCCTAACATTCCACGTGAGGGCCGTCAGTGTTGGTGAACGGGAGGGACGTGTCATGTGGAGCTCAGGTGTAGCCATCACGGGTGTCGCCATCGAGCAGGGTGTGGAACCCCCCACAAGTCAGGAAGGAACGATCCCAGCAGAGCACCATCGCCAATTAAAGTGTTACCTTCACTCAGTGCAGTGTATCTCGTGTTGTGCCATGGAAAACTACAATAAAACACAATAACCAAAACCAAAACAACCAACAAACCCCCCCCCCCCACCCCCCTCCCTGCCTCCCTGCTGCACGGGTCGAAAACCGCCCGCCTCCCCCAACTTAGCAGAGCGCCTTGTCCCAAACCAACCCATTGTACTTGCTTGTCGGGGATATGAAGCTCTGCAATCCGAAGGCAGCCCCATTCAACCTCATCCGCCCAACACAGAGCGGGGACCAAGAGTTCTCAGTCAGTGTGCTGCACATGTCTGCCGGCACTCACTCCTCCGGATGCTCTCCCTCCTCCAGACTCGTTTCCGCAAACAGGTCCTGACTATGGCCCTGTGACGCCGCTTGGTCCGACTGATTCAGTGTTCCTCGACCGCGGTGACCTCTGCCGTCCCGCCTAGGTGCCTCCACACGTCCAGCCAGTCCCTCGCCGCCTCTGGTGTATCGAAGAACCACGCCTTGTGATTGTCCACGACTCTGAGTCTAGCCGGGAATAACATAGAGTATGGTATGTCCTTGGCCCGCAAGCTTTTTTTGACGTCTATAAAAGTCTTTCGTCGCCGGGCCACCTCAGCTGTGTAATCAGGGAAGAAAGCTATAGTGGAGTTCAGTACCTTGATAGGGGCGGAATTCCTGGCAGTTTGAAGTATTGCATCTCTATCCCTGAAATGAAAGAGTCTTGCTAACACCGGCCGCGGCACCGCTCCTGGTTTCGGCGTCCCCCCGTCGGCTGCAATTTCATCGTGATTAATTCTTCCACATACAAATCCATCGTGTGTTTGCCCTCCGACTCCGGAATTCCTAAGATGCGGACGTTGTTCCTCCGCGACCTCCCTAAATTTGTCGTTTTTAATGTGATGTATTATTATTGAATGTCTATATCCCAAAAAGAAAAACAGAACACATTTTAGTTTTTAAATTCAGTTTGTACGAATAAAAGGATTTTTTAATTATATTTGTTGGACACCGAGTTCTCTCTTACACACATAGATAATAATGTTTTCACACATTAAATAGGTCATTGATTGCCCAGGGATTTTTCTTGAACAATTTTTGCGTTGGAATACCCACAGCAACACCCATGGAATGCTCCTTTCACGCAGAGTTCTGAGTGAAAGGAAAACATATTTACAAGGCCATAAAAGGCCACACAGGGTGACTTTACATGGCTTTGTAAATAAGGGCAAGCCCTTTGCATGGCTGATGCATCAATAAAAGTGACGCACCAGCGGCGTAATGGGCTTGTAAATAAGCCCCCGAGTACCTATAACCATGAATAACTAGGCAGATCATACAATATAACCTTTTAGAGAGGTATGTGCTACCTATGTCCATTATGATCTGGAGAGGTAGCATTATACACTCTGTTTCTCAGGTCCCTCCTTTGCTGCGGATGCAGTCTGGCATGTTCAAATCGCAATGCTTCACTGTGGACAGCTGTCTCCTTTGCTGATTATTGTCTCAATGACTCCAAAACCAAGAGGACCCTTCTAAATCAACTCTCTATGAAGCCTCGGGTAGGTTAAAACTATGAGATAATGCAGTAAGTCTGTACACAACAGACTTCTATGTTATCAAACTACAAAACAGTAAAAATTTAGAGTTCCACAGACTTTAAACGATGACAACATGGACATACAGCATGAAAATACACAGTAAACCCAATCTGTCTGATTTATAAAATGAAGTGGTGTACATAGAAACATATACTCAAATATTTCATGAAGAAAGGGAAGAGTAGAAACCATGGAATATTTCTACACAGACGTGGAATTTATATAGCCAACCTTGCAGAATGAACTTATAGGCACTTCTTTCAGATGGTGGAGAGCAGCGGAAACCAGGACTAGAAGAGCAGAATTTTACTTTAGGGTGTGATGGAGGGGCAACATGTTGTGTAGGAGCACTTTTTGTGTGCGAGAATGTCGAGAAGTGCCTGTATGTAGCTAGAGCTGTGAACTCTACAGACTTTTCCCCTACTAAATTGCAGAGAACCTCCAAATGAGTTAGGAAGATGGATGTTTAAGTGCAAGTTGGGGGTCGATAGAGAATTTAGTGGAAAAAGAGAGAGCCATGAGTTTACCCCCTTATAGAGATACTAAAGCCTGAACATCTGGAATCTAATGACTGTATGTATGAAAGAAGAAAGTAGTTAGCAACAGGAAGTTGTGGTTTTGTTAACTATTGTGCTGTTTTTTTCTTTGTCATGTTCTAGTGTGTGTATGTGTGTGATATTCCTACTGTATTAGCTAACATTTGTATCTTGGAAAGCAACATAGAGCGACTACATTGGTCTAGTATCTTTGATTTTTGTTTTCTACGCTTATTGGTCCCACAGTAAAAACGAACCCCGAGCATAGTGGTAAAAACGAACCCCGAGCGTAGTGGGCGTAGCTTGGCTACGCGTAGGGCCATGGAGTTGATAACAAACTCTCGCGAGAAATGCGCATGCACGGGCGTGCGCTCATGCCCAGTTTTCACAGAGAATGTGATAAAGTGGAGGAGGGCAGCCAGGGGACGCCGCAGCTAAGGTAAGGTGTTTTTATTTACTTTAAAGTTGTTTTTTAAAAGTTGTAAGTAACTGTTAATAGGGCGGGTGGGAGGCGGGGGCTGGTTAACTCCGGTCCGCCGCAGAGTGTGCGGAGATTTGCCTACACCGCGTTTTCCGTGGAGTAGGTCATTCTCCGCACACTCCGCAGGTGGAGCGGAGCTCTCCACCCACGGTTAGTAAAAACACTGGCAAAACCAATAGGTCTGCCTCATAACTGAAAGTGTCTGGATACTTCCACCCAGACAGTCACTCATCCATCCATCCATGCATTCAGTCAGTTATGCTCTATGTACACAGTTGCTCATTCTTGCAATCACATCTATTCATCCATTTATTGACTTATTCTTGCATTCACCCACTGGCCCAACCACAATACCAGCTGCACAAACTCACCAGTCATTGAAGAGGAAGTTTCAGTCATTAGCCAGACTGAGGGGGTCATTAGGATGGCGGATTTCCCGCATACTCCGGGCCGGCGGAAGCCACCGCCGGCCCGGAGTATGCGGGAAATCCGCCGAGGAGGCCTGAAAGACCCACCGCCAAATCAGGATGGCTGGTGGGTCTCCCAATCCGTCCGCTGCTTTTCCGCCGCGGTCGGAAGGCGACCACGGCGGAAAAGCAATAACATGGCTGGCGGTGTCTATCAGACACCGCCAGCCATAATAGGATGCAGGGTGAGTCATGCTTTTCCGCGGCGGCTTTTCCGCCGTGGAAAAGCATACGGACAGTCACTTTGGGGGCCCGTTGCGGGCCCCCTGGGTGAAGGTTGCGTGGGGGGTGCACATGGGGGGTACCTATGGTACCCCCCTGCCCTTGCGTGCACGAAGCGGCAGGCACCGCGCGGTGCCTGCCGCTTTGTGCATGCAAATGCACACCTTTCGTTTTTTGCATTGCGGCGGATGCTGCTTCAAGCAGCATCCGCCGCAATGTAAAACATACAGGATGTGACCGCCAGGGTGGCGGTCACATCCTAATTGCTATGGAGGGACCGCCGCTGCCCATGCGGACGGTCCCTCCAACTCAGGGGTGGCGGACGGACGCAAGTCCGTCCGCCATCCTAATCGGCCCCATAATATCTTTGCTGCTTGTTTGCTACTGTGTGTGAGACTGTGAATGAGTTTGGAATGCAGTTTGTAGTGTGTGACTGCTAGTATGCGAGGGATGTAAGAATGCTCTTGGTAGGATGTGACTGTTACTCGGTGAGGGGTGTGAGAGTGCTTCCTGTAGTGAGTTATTACTGGTCTGTGAGGGATGTGAGACTTCTGTTTGTATATAGGTTGTTTTGCTTTTCCATCATAAGGGTTTTAACAGTTCCCTTCTTTTTTTTCATTGAGCCCGTGGTTGAAGACAGGTGGTGCACTTATTCTATGATGGAGGAGCCTGACGCTTGAAAGAACAATACATCAATCATTCCTAAGAAGAGGCTTCTTTTTTCAATTATGAGTTGTGATGGTCCACTTTCCATAATGAAGCCTTCCACAGATTTGGTGGGGTATTAAAGACTAGGCTGTACTTTATCTACTTTTGAGAGGCCTTCTCTGGCCTCTTATTACTTGGCCAACACTGAGCACAAAATACATACCATTAGCACTTGATTATCAGAGTGGTGCCGCAGAGCAGTCCGAGGCTTACCCAGGGAGGTGGTCTGGTCTAAAAACATAGAACTCCACAAAACACACACTACCACTTAAAACAAATTTAAAAGTACATTAATTCATGTGCAAATAAATAAATAAAATGTATACATGTGCACTATGACAACTAGACATCTTTATCCTCCTAAACTTGAAATATGTGTACAGTCTTTGTGTGCTAATAAAAACCCCTTTGCTAATTGTGTCTGTCGCAGCGTTCACAATGTAAAACCACTTTCTATTGTATGTGCCAGAGTTCCCAATCTAAGATTCCTTCCTATTGTGTTTGTCAGAGATTTCAAAACTTACAACACTTCCTGGTGTATTCGTCAGAGTTACCACTTCAAACATCTTTACTGCCTTTGCCAGAAAGCATAACATGTAACACCATTCCTATTGCATTTATGAAGCGCGTTCACAATGTAAAGCTCCTTCCTATTGTATTTGCCAGAGAGGTCACAATGTAAAATCTCTTCCTACTGTATTCTTTAGAGTTCACAATATAACACCTCTTCGGCCATCATTTACACAATGCAACACCCCTTCTTACTGTATTTGACAAGGGATCTGCCTTCACAATATATCAGTTAAAAGCAATGGAAATACTTTTTCAGAAGGCTAACACACCTGCTGTCCAGTCGGATGCCCTTAAAGAAGATCAGCAAACAGGGTGTAGCCAGAGTCATCTCTGTACTGCTTTTTAGTTCTTTTTTGGTGATAACATGAGCTCTAGCCATACCTACAAAATATATATTTTTTAAAGGTAGTATAAAGTGAAAGGGAAAGTTAGGTAAGCCAGTTATATGTTTAGGTCAGGATCATAAAAAAACATTACACTAAGTACTTGACATAGGAAGGGCAGGCTCAAGAAATAAGAAAGTGTTAGAAAATCTAGAAAGTTGACAAGGCCCTTGCAACAGACCTCACTGTATTCTTGCTCGAGATGCCTGCAACAGCTGCATGCCACCAAATTTAAGAGCATGAAGAGAGAGCTAGAACTAGAGTTAACTTTTGTCAGGATTGTAATTGTAATTGCATTCATATAGCACTTACTACCCCTGCCGTGGTGTTGAAGCACTTTACAGCGAGTAGCATGCTACTCAGGAACCCAAGGTTTGTGAGTAATCCAGTAGTTAAATGTTGGTTATTGTGATTGCTCATGTGCTCTCAATAAAAAAAATAACTACATTGCATGCATTTACTCGAGTTACTTTGTGATAGATTATATGAATACCAGTCAGATGTGATCATCAGTGGGGGGATATGTGGTTGCAGGTGAATGGTTGGTGAGTTAGATATTCTGTCAGGATTAGGTAATGTTAGGTTGCAAGGATACGGTTTTACAGCAGGAGAGGTTGTTATCTATGAAACAAGTTGTCAGCCTTTTGCAGAATTACAATAAGAGATAGTATAGGGCAGACAAGCATTGGACTGAGTGGAGGCTATACCCAGAAATAGAAAGCATACAAAGGATGAAAGGTAAGAAGAGGGTCAATCGTAAGAAAGAAAGGAGAGAAATCAAGTCAAAAGGAATCAAGCGAAAGCAAGTCAAGCTCAGTTTTTCATGCAGGGTTTTGGGAGTTTAGTGAAAGGGGGTTTCCTGAGACAGCAAGCAATCTAAGAATGTAAGCTGTAGAAAGAAATCTGAGGATGCATAGGCTGCATAGAAAAGAAAAATTATACATAGTACTCCATATACGGGGCAGATAGATTTAAACATGAGGGTTCAATTGCATTCATCACTTAAACATTAAGAGTCCTAGCCTGTTGTGTGCCAAACCTAGGACAGCCCTTTTAAACATAGTCTGTAGTATGCCAACCCTGGTACATGGTCTGCATGCTGCTTAAGAGTAGTTGGCGCAGAAAAAGAAAGGGTACCATTTAATGATCTATCCTCACCATTTTTTGTGTTAAAGGTTTTTTAACTCATTCACTCAAATGAGTTACTGGACATTGTCTGAGAGTGTCCCATCAATGTGCACTCCGGTATTACACTTGTTATGTTACCTTATCCCATTTTAGGTTGTTTCACAGCAGAGTAACCGGTCATATTAAAGGTCCTAGCAACTATCATCATTTGTGTTTGCTGGGTATGTTTCTTATGTGGCCAGCGTAGTAAATGCAATGTCTGAATAAGGGAAGCAGAGTAATGGACGCCTGTGAACTCCATTTTGAAAGCCCCTGGCCTGTTCCTGTGCACAGAATCTAGGTGATTTTGTTTTCTCAGACAGTGGAAGTGTTTTGCTGGTAATCTAGAAGCAGGAGGAAGGAGACCTTGTCACTGAAGTGAGGACAAAGGAGACAGGGCTCCTATAGAAATTGGATAGGTTGTTTTGCTGACAGGTAATCTTCCTGAAGCGCTGCCAATTAACAGATGGCTGAAGGGGGGCCGTGGGGAGGGGGTGGCTTCAGTCTCTGTTTTTCAGAGTGTGAAGGACCCTTTGGTGAGAATGCCTTTTGCCTCTTTCCTGATCACTGTCTTGGCAGCTCAGAGCCAGGAGCAGATAGTTCACACCTTTTTGTGCCTCTGTTGTGGGTGCTCTTGGCTGAATAGTACCATGCTGTGAATTGCATCACTCTTCACAAAGGCTGTGTCTGCAGAACAGCCTAGAGAGGCACTTGAAAAGGAAAGCTACCCCAAACCAGTTCCATGTATCATACACCAAAGCATTTGAGAACAAGGAGGGTAGTCTATTAAAGCCACAACCTATGGGTGTCGTTCAGCAGACTTAAATACATTTGCGTATATCATGATTTTTGTCAAGTGCTGCATGCTGCATTTTGACTTTGTGCTCTGGGAGGTATAGAGAAGTTGGTGATCTAAACGGACCAGATGATCCAGCTACAGTGACAGACAATTGAACCAGGACTCAAGTCCTAAAAAAGGAAGTGGGGGACTCATGTTAGGCATAATGGGTGTGACATCACTGCCTGTGACATCACAGAAAGAAAACATAACTGCATGTGACATCAAATGAAGTGATGTCACATGTGGCATCACAGGAAGTGGCATCACAACCCATGACCTCACAGGAAGTGACATCAGATCTTAGACCTTACATATGTTTAGCAGGTCTATAATGCGTACATTTAGGCGCATTACAATATTTAACAAAATAGATATTGTGTTAGGGTTGTACCAACATATTGATGCAACCCCCACTCAAAATCTGGTCCTCAACTTATACATTTTATTTTTAAACCCTGCCACAAAGAAATTGGTAACAAGGAGAAACCTGGCCCAGAGATCTGTGTTTTGCCTAGTCGTAGTTTTGAATCAAAGTAACATAGAAGGTTAATATGTCTCCTGCAAAGCACATTATATAATACGAAATTACACATTTCTACTTTATGTAATAGGGTCAGTGGGTTACTGCTTTTAACACAGAGATCCTTTTGTTACTTGCAGCTCATAAATTGTAATCCTTCTAATATAGCCCAGTGAGGTATGAAGGACATGTGGAAACCTTGTAACCCTCACTTTCTTACGTAACCCATTCTTTATGTTGATGTATAAACTTATGATTTATTGTTAATGTATAATCTGTACATGTGATGTAAAGCGCTCTTACATCCTGCATTGGGTAGAGTAGGGCTAAAGCGCTATATAAGAAATTAAACAAAACACAAATACCACTTAAATACGTATTTGTGTAAATACTGGGGCGACCAACACATCTTACATTCTTACAGTGCATGCATATCTCTTATGTACAAGGACTGAACAAAGTCAAAAGCATTTCTCTCTTAAGTCCCTGTGAAGCGATAAGATGTAAGCCTTCGTTTCCCCTTCATTCCATCTAGGTGTGAGGCTCCCAATAGCTTCCAGCCAGGATACTGCAACAAAATGAGGCCTAATGGCCTCTTAACTCCGGCTTTTGTTATGGGCGCAGTTGGAATTTGATAAGCCCATTTCCCCGCCTGCACTTTGCTCAGAACAAAAGCAGACAAGGTGTAGGTGCTGCTAAAAGTGTCCGTGTCAGAAACGTACACCGGGACGCTGAAAGTGGTCAGCTTTGCAGCAGGGTAGATGGTATTTACCCTCAGAAAACAGTGGGTAGGCAGTGTCTACCCACGTCTACCCTTGACTTGAGCCCTGGTTGTAAGTGCCTACAGCCTAGTGCTTTAGGTTTACACTGTTTTGCACAGAGTCATACACTACCACATAGGGGCACTCCACTGAGCACCAGAGTACATGTTGGAAAATCTGAATCAATATGCGAGCTGACCGGCATGGCAGCCGTGCCTCAGTCACGCTCTTATTGTGAGATGTGCTAATGCGAAAGCAAGTGTGGTCCTGACACGGCGCTGTCAGCGCACCCATTCTCTCTAAAATAAAATACTGTGCATTTGGGAGAGAGGAGAGCATGTTTAAAAGCTATCCTAAAACTAAAAGTGGAATAAGAACCTTGCACAACCCATCTCCTTCACCCCCTCTAGCCTGGACCTACCAATGGAGAATCTTCAGTGATGTCAGGGTATATTTTGCTGTGTAGAATGTGCAACATTCTCGTGCAACTGGGAGGAACGACAAAAAGTATGAACAAAAAAAAATGCAATGCTTCTCACGCAATTGTTGAGCAAAGGGTCTGTAGTGTAGCGGTCTAGTCATTACGCTGAAGCATAATGACGCGGACCGCGGCCGCCATTTTGTGAGCGGCATCGGAGCGCGAAAAGGACACGAAACAAGACGTGTCTCCCGGCGCTCTCCCTAATTGTAATAATAAAATACCTACACTTACCCAGGTGTCCTGTAATCTGTGGAGGGGGCAACATTGAACACCACAGTGGCGACGAGGCCGGGATCGGTCGGAAACAAAACCCAAGAGAAAAACGGATCGAAAAAACAGGCATAGGCAAAGGCAAGAGCCATAAAAGCCCCAAGGACCGGACCCAGTGCCCCAGAACTGAGGAGACAACTGGAAAGAACACAGGGAGAGCGTGGCAGGGTACAGCACAACCAGCTGAGGCACCAACCCTGGCCAAGTAAGGTACAGCAAAGCAGACACAGCTGGGTTGGTGAGGCAAGGTCAGGAGCCTCCACAAAAGAGCACCCTGGAGCAGCCTGCGTAAGGTTGCAAGGATAGAAGAGAACAGTGCCCATGTGAGTACTGGGGCCCAGGCAGGGGGAATATCGGGAGGTGACCTACCCCAGGCAGCATATTCCATACCTAGCGCCACAGATCCACGTACAGGAGGGCCCTGGCGGAACACGCGTTGCCGAGTGTAGAGGACACGTCCAAGCCTCAGCAGGACCGCGCACACCCAAATGGGTCGGGTGCACCGGGCAGCCCCAGGGGACAGGAAGAGCAGCTAGAGAGACAGGCGAATATGTGTGCCCAAGCGTCATCACTTACAATGCCGATCCCGTTCCTTCCCAAGCCGGGGGACCCCGTGATGAAGTGGGAAGACTGGAGGGAATATTTTATGAATTACCTGGAGGCGTTGGAAGACGAGAGTGGGGAGGAATACCCAAGCAAGAGAAGAAGGAGGATATTGCTCCACAACTTGGGCCCGAAAGGCATACAGGTGTTCCAGAACCTAGTTCAAACACTACGACAAGCGGGTGACGATGATGTATTCCGGCATGCCATTGAGGATTTGAATAGTCACTACAGACCAGCGGTATGTACATCCATAGATAGATACAATTTCCAGCAAAGGAAACAAGGAGTTGGAGAGTCCATCGATGAGTATGTTGCGGCTTTGAAGAAGTTAGCGATCACGTGTAAGTTTGGCGCCATGCATGATGAGTTAGTCAAAGACCAGATAGTGATGCACACGGCCAATGCGGCTGTCCAAGACAAATTGTGGGCGAATGGAGAGGCCATCCTAAACGAAGTCATCGCTATGGTAAAGACGGCGGAATTGTCAAAAAGGTGCGCGGAAGCGGCAAAAAGGGACGCCACCGCTAGGCCAATGGTCAACAGGATCACAGAGAAAGAACCACCCAAGAGGGGCAAGGCGGCGCCGGCAGAAGGGAAGTTACAGACCAGAGGGATACCCCCGGCAGAGCCGGGTAGAAGTCAATCCAAGGAGAACAGGAAGGAGTGCTACCAATGCGGCAGCTGTTCCCATGCTGCATATGATAAACGCTGTCCCGCTTTCCGTGCCAAATGCATGTTCTGTGGAATAGTGGGACATTATGAGAAGGTATGTCGCCGGAAAAAGCAGAGGCCGACGGTCAAGTACATTGCCCAGGAGACAAGGGTAGAAGAAGAGGAAGAAGAGGAAGATGAAGACAGTGTGTTGTGTATCGAAGAGTACATCCTAGGCATTGATTGCAACCGCTCCAAGAAACCGCAGTGCGTCTTGGTGATAGGGGGAGTACCAATCAAGATGGTGGCAGATTCAGGGTCCCCGTACACCATAATACAAAGGTCCGTGTGGGATGAAAGTTTCAAAGGCAAAATAGGGCCACAGTTGGAACCTCCGGATATCCAACCAGTTACCTACACCGGGGAACCCATCCCCATGGTTGGAGTTCGAAAATTAAAGTTTGAGGTCAAGGAACGCAGTGCGGAGTGCAAGCTGTATGTTGCGGAGAAGGGTCCCTCGGTGCTAGGATGGATGGACCAAGGCGACTTGGGCATACAGTTGGATCCAGGAGGTGCCACTCAAGTCTTGATGACCGGTCCTGAACGACAACCTAAAGTCACAAATTTGAAGGAGGAATTCCCCATAGTGTTCGGTGGCAAAGTAGGGAAACTGACCAAGTTCACACACAAGATCGATCTCAAGAGCGATGCAAAACCGGTATCCCACAAAGTGAGAAATATACCCATGGCCATCAGGGATACGGTACAGCAGGAGTTGCAAAGGCTTGAGGAAAATGGAATCATGGAGCCGATAAATTGCGCGGAATGGTTGGCACTCCTAGTGGTGGTGAGGAAGCCCAACGGCAAAGTCCGTTTATGTGTGGACTTGAGGGAACTAAACAAGAACATTGTAGTAGAAAAATTCCCAATGCCTAGGATAGATGAGATGCTGACAAGGACCAAGGGGATACAGTGGTTTGTCACAATCGACCTTACCTCAGCGTACCATCAGATAGCCTTGCACCACACCAGTCGGAAACTCACATCGTTCATAACACCATTCGGATGCTACCAATTCTGCAGAATGCCCTTCGGGCGGTGTTCCAAAAATTGATGCACAGGTTGTTCAAAAACCTGGAGGGAGTACAGTACTTTCAGGATGATATCCTGGTGATGGGCAAAGACCAAGCAGATCATGACAAGAAGCTGAGAGAAGTGTTGCGGATCCTAGAACGGCATGGCCTCACGGCAGAATGGGAGAAGTGCCGGTTTGGAATGACGTCGGTTACCTACCTGGGTCATGAAATCAGCAATCAAGGTATCACGCCCAAGCAAGCAAATGTTAGAGCCATTTGTGAGGCGCCACCACCGAAGAGTAAGGAAGATGTGAGATCATTCCTCGGGATGGCTGAGTACTATAGTAAATTTGTACAACACTTCGCAACTAAGACCCACCATCTGGGACAACTCATTCGAGACAAGACTTCATATGTATGGACGGAGGAGGCTCAAGAAGAGTTCCGGAGAATCAAGGAAGACATCAGTAAGGCCATCCCCTTGCAGGGATTTGACCAACAGGAAGAGTCCGTATTGACAACGGACGCCAGCGAGCGGGGCCTGGGAGCCGCCCTCATGCAAAAACGGGGGAACGGGGAGATGGTCACCATCAGTTTTGCGTCCAGGGCACTTTCGACCACTGAAAGAAATTCAGTGTAATTGAAAAGGAAATGTTGGCAGCTGTATGGGCCATGAGCAAGTTCCGGCAATTCATCTGGGGGACCAGATTCAGACTCAAGACAGACAACAAACCCCTGATGAAAGTACTCACATCAAGCGGGCATGAGAATGCCACCCCGCGAATAGACAAAATGACTTTGAAGCTGTTGGATTACAGGTATGATGCAGAGTACATTCCGGGAGCAAGGAACAAAGTGGCAGACTACCTCAGTCGAGCATCCGCCATGGAAGAGGCCCCATCACAGGCAGAAGATGAAGAGGACAGTGTTGCATTCATGGAGGACCATGAAAAAGTAATAAGTGAACAGGAGTGGGTGAAAGCGTACGAGAAAGACCATGACATAGAAGGAGTGAAACAATGCATACTCCGAGGATGGTCCGAGAAAAGACACATGAAACAGGAGTTGAAGAAGTTCTATGAAGTAAGGGAAGAGTTGTCCATTGGGGACCGTGGCATTTTCTTATTCCGAAGGAAGAAAGTGGTCCCTCCCAGTTCCCGAACACTGCGATTAATGGCCATTCTGCATGAAGGACATCTTGGCTTCGTAAAAATAAAATTGAGAGCGAAAGTGATGTATTGGTGGCCAGCCATGGATAGCATGATTGAAAGATTCCTCCGAGAGTGTGAACAATGCCAAGGAGCGGACAAATCACAAACGTTGATGCGCCCATCGTTGGGAAAATTTGACACCCTGGCAAACCCGTGGGAGGAGCTGTCCATTGATATTCTGGGTCCCGTGCTGAATGCTCATGGAGTACAAAAGTACGTAGTGGTGCTCATTGATAGGTATTGGAAATGGCCAGAAATAGATATTCAGGAAGATATGGACACGGAGAGAGTGCTAAAGTTCCTCACGGCTACTTTCATCAGGGAAGGCATCCCTCGTTCCATATTGAGTGACAATGGCCCTCAGTTTATTTCAGAGAAGTGGAACAACCATATGGGAAGGAATGGCATTAAGATAAAGCACACCTCCATATATCACCCGGCTGGCAATGGACTGGCCGAACGGTTCAATCGTGTAGTCATGGGTTCCATTCAAGCCGCGATAGGAGCGGGGAAGGACTGAGAAAAAGAGGTGAAAAGTACCCTATGGGCATACAGGATCACCCCGACATGCACAGGTTACAGTCCCTTCCAAATATTGAGAGGACGTGACCCGTTCACGAAAGACAACATAGCATGGAAGGAAAGCACGGTAATGAGTGAATGGTCCCCGGCAGTGGTCCATCGTAATTTGGAAAGGGCCCAGAAGATATACACGGAACATTACAACAAGAGAAGGAACGCGAAGGAAACAAAGTTGGAAAGAGGGGAATGGGTCAGAGTCAAATTGGCCCAATTGAAAAGAAAAGGAGATAGCAAGTTTAGCGAGCCCTTACAAGTGAAGGAGGTGTATGACAGGGCTGCGCTCCTGAGTGATGGAAAAATATGGTCCCAAGATAGGATGGCGAAATGCAATAAGATACTGCAGTGGGCCAGAGAAGAATCACACCATCAAGGAAGCCTGAACCTACAGGAAGTCAGCCCACTGTCTCCAGAGGAAGAAGATAACTCAAAAATGAGAGGAAATGAGGTAGAGCTGGAAGGAGAGAATGACCCTGAAAGCGTGGGACACCAGAACAGCCCAGCCCAGTGGTGAGCAGAAAACCCCCCAGGGAAGCCGGAAAGAGGGTAACATCAGCAGGAGAAGAGAGTCCAAGTGGTCGGCAGTCTACACCGGTGAGGCGCACCTGGTTGGGGAGGTTGGTGGTAAGACCAGCAAGGTACATAGAGTATGATATAAGAGGTGATGGACAGCCGAAGGGTTGACAGACTTTGAGACATTGCTTTTCTGTGTAAAGAATAAAAGGGAGGAGATATATAGTGTAGCGGTCTAGTCATTACGCAGCAGTGTAATGACGTGGACCGCGGCCGCCATTTTGTGAGCGGCATCGGAGCGAGAAAAGGACACGAAACGAGACGTGTCACCCGGTGCTCTCCCTAATTGTAATAATAAAATACCTACACTTACCCAGGTGTCCTGTAATCTGTGGAGGGGGCAACATTGAACACCACAGGGTCAAGCAGTGTGCACCGCAAAACTGCGGTCCTGCAGACGATGTGCTACATAACACAATGACGAACAAATAATGGCAGCTAGGGCTTTAAAGAGTTTGTGATTGTGCAATAGATGGCAGCCCCTGTGTGGATGCTGCATGGTGCTGCTCCGGAGTCGAGGGAGGGTGAGAGACAGAGGCACAACTAGAGCCAAATTTCGGGGTGGGGGGGCTAATAAAACATTTTGGGGGGGCTGAATCTTAAGCAATAGGCAGAGTGGAGCTGCAGGGGCTCTTAGAAGGGGTAAAACAACAACAAAGCCTCATTAACATGCAAATGGTCTTTTAAAGACCTATGAAGTGCTCGGGTGTGGCTGTGTGTGTGCCCGGGAAGCTGTCTGATCCCAGGCTGCCACACACGAGGGGGAAGGGGTTGCTGAAGCCCTGTGAGTCCAATGGGCGTTGCGCACCTGGTGAGAGAAGGGGGCGAGCATACACATGGTCCGCTCTGTGTGCTCCACTGCCGGGGTAGGATAAGAAGGGAATGGCATGTAGATGTGTGCCTGGAATGAATGAGGGGCTGGAGATAGATAATAAACAGGAGTTGGAATGCCCCTTTGGACGATGGAGGAGTCATGAGAACAGGTCAAGTTCAATATGCTGAGTGTTAGACCTGACACCCTTGAGTGGTAGTCCTCCAAATGTTTTCCTTCACCCCTTCTTTGTTTCTGAATTCATTTTTGTTGGCTTTAGGACTCTGTGCAATTTGTCACTGCTTACCAGTGCTAAAGTGCTTGTGCCCTTTCTCTAAAACATGGTATAATTGGCCTACACCTAATTGGCACATTTCAGTTATTGGTAAGTCCCTACTTAATGGTACCACATGTACCCTAGGCCTATAATGCTATTGACCGACCTGCAGCATTCATTGTGCCACCCAATTTAGTAACTCTTTAAAACATGTCTCAGGAATGCTATGTTATGTTATGTTAAATAAATTTGTGTCTCGCTCAGCTACTCGACAGAGTGTCCTGGCACGTGCAGAGGTAAAGGCAGACAGTACCAAGCAAGCGTCTAAAACAGGAATGTTTTAAGGTTTTTTTTAACATCACATGATCCTGAATGCTCCGAAGCACCAAAGGAAGAGCATTCCAGGCTGCACTAGCTTTCCTGACAAGCGAGCAACCGCCCAACCTATGGTGCTTGAATCTGGGGGTGTGCAACAAGAGTTGAGAGGAGGATCTCAGCTGCCTAGCAGGGGAGTAGAAAACAAATCTATCCTGGAGATACCTCAGGCCTTTGCCATAAAGGGCCTTGTGGGCAATGGAAAGCACTTTGAATTGAATTCGAGCCTCCACGGGGAACCAGTGCAGGGAGCGCAAATGCGCACGCACACTGCACCTTTTTGACAGGCCAAGCAGGAGTCTGGCGGCAGAGTTT
Source organism: Lissotriton helveticus (assembly GCF_964261635.1). Taxonomy (NCBI): domain Eukaryota; kingdom Metazoa; phylum Chordata; class Amphibia; order Caudata; family Salamandridae; genus Lissotriton; species Lissotriton helveticus. The sequence continues at coordinate 797,023,303 of NC_136072.1, forward strand.
TGAACAACCTGCAGTTTACGTAAAAGGTACCCAGGAATTCCCACATACAGGGCATTTGCGTAGTCCAGGCGAGATAAAATGAAAGCACGAACCACTGTTTCCTTAGCAGGACCTGGGAGAAAGGGAAGGCATTTTCTCAGGGCCTTCAAGGTGGCGAAGCATGTCCCGACAAGCTTGTTGACTTGTGTCGCGAAATTCAGATTTTCCGAGAACCAAATTCCTAGATTTTTTGCAATATTATTCCCTGCACTACGCAGGGGGAAACCCGGAGGCCACAGCTTAGCTCTGAAGTCGACCGGAAAAGTTCCATACAAAAGAACCTGGGACTGCCCTTAATTGCACTTCAGCTGGGCCTGGGCCAGCCAATGGAAGACAGAGGCAAGACAGTGTTGTGCCGCCTGTGTTGTGATACTGCAGCCTATAGCACAGTTTCAAACTGCCATTTCGACCTGGCAAATAAACCTTTTGCCAGGAACTTACAAGTCATTCCTAAGTAGGCCCTAACAGCTTCTGTGGTGGGGTGCATGGTATTTAAAAAGTAGGACATGTGGTTTAAATTTTACACGTCCCGACAGTGAAGAAATCCTATAGTTGTTTTCCTTATTGCAAGGCTACCTCTCTCATTTACTAAATGATTACATTTAATAAAGTGTAACTTAAGATTGGGAGCAGTTAGGAAAATACTTATTTTACTATTTTGAATTGTAATGCCACTTTTAGAAGGTTGTCATTTCTGTGCCTAATTTTACAGGGTCTTTCTACCAGGAAACATTGTCACAGGGCTGTGGCTGCCTTCTCTGTGAGGGGTTATTGATTCCTCCCAGACATGGAGACAAATGCGGCTTGCTTAGTTGCTTAGTTGACATGATAAACCATTCTTGCAGGATTTCAGGGAGAGGAGTTGTACCCAGACAGGGATTACACTTTGAAGACCTTGCCTGACACACACACAAAGGAAACCTGACACTACCCTTTTGTCACCCCAGACATTTGTGAGCCAAATTAAGGAAGGACCGGGGACTGGGCCAGGTATCGCTCCCACACAAAGGCTGGCACTGGGTATAAAAGGTGCCCTTTCAAACCCCAAATCAGATCACATATGGAACTTTGGAAGACTAAAGGAAGGACTACCCTGCTGCCCTGCTCTGGAAGGACTGCCCGACTGCCCTGCAGCGTGTGGGAGGAAGACTAGACCTACTCCTTGAACCTAGGGCCATTAGAGTGACTCTATTGCTAGCTGGTTGGCCACCTGTGTGAGGTACAGGGAGACAACAAGCTCCAGAGACCCTGTAACCCTGTTGGGAGGTCGCTCCCCCTCCGTACAGCACTGCCTGCGTGTCCTGCTCCTGCCGCTGCTAAGGTTAGCTCTGAGCCCCCTGATCTGTGCCCCGTTGTTTCTCTGTGTGCCCCCTGAGCTGTGCCCTGTTTTGCCATTCTCACTGTGTGCCCCCTGAGCTGTGCCTCATTCTCTTCTGTGTGCCCCCTGAGCTGTACCTCGTTCTCTTCTGTGTGCCCCCTGAGCTGTGCCTCGTTCTCCTCTGTGTGCCCCGGGATTCTTGCCATTGCCCCCGTGCCGACCACTGCTCCCGTTCCTGCCGCTGCACCCCCTGCGGCCCCGCCCCCCCTGACCGCCCATTCGCTGCCCCTTCCTCCCGACTCCCTGCTTCTCCTCCCTCCCTCCTCCCCATATATGCAGTGGACGCGTGCAACGGGCACGCCGCTGGCGCGCTGAAGGCAAGCCCGTCTACGCTCATCCAGGCCTGGACCGCGCCCAGTGCCAGACCCCCTGTCCCCCGCATACGCCACAACACCCGACTCGAGCTACGATGCCAGCACTCTCCACGCACTCAACTCCGGAGGAGAACACGCCTGCTACCAGGCCTCCCCGAAGCGCTCCCAAAGACCCTTCACTTGCCAGAACTGCAGCTTCACCAGCATCCGCCCAGCCAAACCTCCACCCATGGAAGAGCCCAACTACCTCAGTTGCATCCTCCTCAACACCCGCTCCGCCCGCAAACATGCCGTTGAACTATGGGACCTCCTCGACTCAACATCCCCAGACGTCGCCTTCCTGACGGAGACCTGGCTGAACCCCTCCTCAACACCCGGCATCGCCATAGCCATACCAGAAGGCTACAAGATCACCCGCAGGGACCGCACCAACGGAGTAGGAGGAGGAATCGCCATCGTCCACAGGAACACTCTCAGAGTCTCGACCAACACCGACGACTCCCTCAGCACCGCCGAACACCTGCACTTCCAAATCCACACCGACCCCAACACCACCCTCAGAGGAAGACTCATCTACAGACCCCAGGACCCTGACCACAGTTCAGAGGCTCCATCGCCGACTTCAGCAGCACACACGCCCTCGCCTCCACGGACTACATCCTCCTCGGGGACCTGAACTTCCATCTCGAGAACATCAACGACACCAACTCCACCACCCTGATCGACAACCTTGACAACCTTGGACTCAGACAGCTTGTGACAACACCCACCCACGCCGCCGGCCACACGCTTGACGCCATCTTCTCCGCAAGCCCTCATGTCTCCTTCAACCACACCACCGAACCCCACTGGACCGACCATCACTGCATCCATTTCACCTTCAGGAAGCCCACCACGCACCACCGCACCCAACAAATGCCTCGCCGCAACTGGGGCAAAGTCACCAAAGACCAGCTACCCACCACCCTTGCCCAGAGACCACCCGCCGACCCCATCGACCCCGACACCGCCGCCTACAACCTAAGACAGTGGATTGACCACTGCGCCAACACCCTCGCCCCGCTCAAGAAACCCTCCAACAGCCACACCAGCAAGAAAGCCACCTGGTTCACCGAAGACCTCCAGGCCTCCAAACGAACATGCCGAAAACTGGAGAAGTACTGGCTCCGTGAACGAACACCTGACAGCTACACCTCCCACAAGAACGCCACCGGCAGACATCATCACCTCATCAGAGCCACCAAGACGGCCTCCTTCAAAGGCCGCCTAGACAACAACGCACATAACAGCAAAAAGCTCTTCAATATCGTGAAGGAACTCTCCAACCCCAGCTCCAACACCAACGACATCCCACCTTCGCAGGACCTGTGCGACTCACTGGCCACCTTCTTCCACCACAAGATAGCAGACATCCAAGACAGCTTCAATGTTACGACCGCCACAACTACCACTGAGACATCCGCCACCACGACCACCACCCGCACCAACCTCCTGCTCTCCTGGACCTGCATCAATGACGAGGACACCAGCAAGATCATGAACACCATCCACTCCGGATCACCGTTAGACCCATGCCCACACCACATCTTCAACAAAGCCAGCACATCCATCGCACCCCATCTCCGGAAAGTAATCAACATCTCCTTCAAGACAGCAACCTTCCCGGAAAGCTGGAAACACGCCAAGATCAACGCCTTACTCAAGAAGCCCAAGGAGGACCCCAAGGACCTCAAGAACTTCCAGCCCATCTCCCTGCTCCCGTTCACGGCGAAGGTCATCGAAAAAAACGTCAACAAGCAACTGACGCGCTACCTCGAGGAGGAACAGCAACCTGGACCCGTCCCAGTCCGGGTTCTGCAGCAACTTTTGACTGGGGTGAATGTGTGACATTGATCCACATTCTGTCCATCATTGTTGTGTTTGCAGTTACCGCTCTAAGTGTACTGGGGATGCTCAGACGTGAGTCCCAGACACTCCACACCACTGGAATCAAGCTAGCCGGGCTGATGAGAGGTGTTACCTCGAAACCGGGCCGGTCCTCGGATGCTTGTTTCCGTTCTGGGAAGGACATGGCTTTTGTAGTTCGGACTGGACTGTTCCCATGGGGCAACAGGGTCAGCGCTGATTTGCATATCGCCATTGTCTAACCCAGGGTGGTGTGGAGTGGAAAAACGATGGATTTGGGCCCAGATCTTTTGACTGGGGTGAATGTGTGACATTGATCCACATTCTGTCCATCATTGTTGTGTTTGCAGTTACCGCTCTAAGTGTACTGGGGATGCTCAGACGTGAGTCCCAGACACTCCACACCACTGGAATCAAGCTAGCCGGGCTGATGAGAGGTGTTACCTCGAAACCGGGCCGGTCCTCGGATGCTTGTTTCCGTTCTGGGAAGGACATGGCTTTTGTAGTTCGGACTGGACTGTTCCCATGGGGCAACAGGGTCAGCGCTGATTTGCATATCGCCATTGTCTAACCCAGGGTGGTGTGGAGTGGAAAAACGATGGATTTGGGCCCAGATCTTTTGACTGGGGTGAATGTGTGACATTGATCCACATTCTGTCCATCATTGTTGTGTTTGCATCTGCAGCAACCATAGCACCAAAACCGGCCTCATCGCCGCCACCGACGACATCAGGACCCTGCTAGACAACGGAGAAACAGCGGCCCTCATCCTCCTGGACCTATCAGCTGCCTTCGACACGGTCTGCCACCGCACCCTACGAACAGGTCTACACAACGCCGGGATCCAAGAGATGGCCCTGGACTGGACCACCTCCTTCCTCTCCGGCAGAAACCAGAGCGTCCGCCTCCCCCCTTCCGCTCCGATGCCACTGAGGTCATCTGCGGCGTACCCCAGGGCTCATCCCTCAGCCCAACGCTGTTCAACATCTACATGGCACCCCTCGCCCACGTCGCCTGACAGCACAACCTCAACATCATCTCCTACGCCGACGACACCCAGCTTATCCTCTCCCTCACCAAAGTCCCTCACACCGCCAAAACCAACCTCCACGAATGAATGAAGGCCGTCGCCGACTGGATGAGGATCAGCCGACTGAAACTGAACACAGACAAGACGGAGGTCCTCATCCTAGGCTCTACCCCTTCAGCTTGGGACAGGTCCTGGTGGCCAACAACACTAGGAACAACCCCGACACCCACCGACCACGCACGCAACCTAGGGGTCATCTTCGACTCCACCCTCTCCATGACTAAGCAGGTCAATGCCGTCTCCGCATCCTGCTTCAACACCCTCCGAATGCTTCGCAGGATCTTCAAGTGGATCCCCACCGAAACTAGACGAACAGTCACCCAGGCCCTCGTCAGCAGCAGGCTGGACTATGGAAACGCCCTCTACGCAGGAACGTCGGCAAAGCTCCTGAGACGGCTGCAACACATCCAGAACGCCTCGGCACGTCTAATCCTTGACATACCCCGCCGCAGCCACATCACACCCCACCTGAGAGACCTGCACTGGCTCCCCGTCAACAAGAGGCTAACCTTCAAGCTCCTCACCCACGCACACAAAGCTCTCCACAACACCGGCCCAACATACCTCAACAGGCAACTCAGCTTCTACACCCCCACCCGCCAGCTCCGCTCCGCCAGCCTCGCCCTTGCCACAGTCCCCCGCATCCAAAGAACGACTGGCGGTGGCAGATCCTTCTCCCACCTCGCCGCCAAGACCTGGAACACCCCCCTACCAACCTACGGCAGACCCAAGACCTACTGGCCTTCCGAAGACTCCTCAAGACCTGGCTCTTCGATCAGTAGCAGCCCCCCCACCCTTCATCCCCCCTAGCATCTTGAGACCCTCACGGGTATGTAGTGCGCTTTACAAATATCCTGATTGATTGATTGATTGTAACCCACTTACCTGCTGCTTGTCCGTACTGGAGTGAGTCCTGGCCCCCAATTGGTGCCGCCCAGGTCATGGGTCCTTGGTGTGGTGCTAAAATCGCCTCCTCCTACCTATACCTGGGACTTAGGAATATTTTCACCAAAAACTACTCTGAGAGCCGACAGGAGACCGAGACCTACCAGCAAGCTGATCATATGAAGGTACATCTCCGGTGGTATTGGCTTTGCACAGCAGCTCCTGCTTCAGCGTGACTTTTGACAACGGTATCCGGCCTCAAGGAGCCCTTTTCAGCTATAGCCTGGAGCCTCGTCCCGCTGGGGTGTTTTGAGCTCCAGAAACAGTTCTAAGGAAAAGGGAAGAATTCTTTATTGAGCTTGATATTGAGATTGATAGTAACCAGTGTTCCATCAACAACAGTGACCTCCTCAGCCTGAAAATCCAGCTTTTCCTACTCGGATCGTTTTACACAGTCCTCGACTGCTTCATTGAGACCTCGTCCATAAGCTCCCAGTTGTTGATGATCTCCTCTTGGCTGCCGCCTGCTGCCTGGCCCCACCGAGGACTCTACCTTCTCCAGGAAATCTTCAGAATTTCTTATAAGTCTAAAGGTAACTCTTGAATGGGGTGAATTTGATACCTGTATCCAATCCGTTGTCGGCCTTAACTTGTGACTTTGCACCAGTCACATGTGACCAGATACCCGCACTTTATTCTTTTTGGCACAAATTTTCATAACAAACTTTAAAAATTCATACCTTTGGTTCTACTGATTGGATTTCATTAAAGTTACCGACATTTTATTTATTTAAATGTGCTCTATGTTTCTAAATTTATGGGGGATTTTTCTTGTGTTGTGTTATCACTTTATTACTGTTTGTTTGCTGAATAAATACTTTACACATTGCCTTTAAGTTAAGCCTGATTGCTTTTGTGCCGAGCTACCATTGGATTAAACACAGGTCAATTTAAGGGCTTTTTGTGATTGACTCTGACAAGGATTGTGCATATTATTTGAGCGGGACTTCCACCCAATTTATTATACATAGAATACTGTGAGAGGCCGTAGTTGAACCATATTAGATATGCTTGACAGTCCTGCCACAAAATTGAATGTATCCAGAAGAGATCAGTGATTACCAGCAGGGCCGTCTTTAGTACTGGTGGTGCCCTGTGCAACATTGTTTGGTGGCGCCCCCCAATGACCACCTCGCGATGGATCCCCTCATTACCACCAAAATGCCCGCCAAGTCTCCATAACCAGTGTCTCTTAGATTCATTTAGTTTTCAAAACACTTTACATCACACATACATTGCACGGAAACAATCATATGTGTGTAAATCACTGATTGGGAAATTTTACATAAGACAGAGGCTTACAAGGTGTAGGAGTCACATGTCATCCATACTGGTAAGCAGTATAGTTGGTCTGGAAAAGCGCAAATTCAGAATTTAAAAAATGTAACACCATTGTTAAGGGTTTTCTTTCACAATAAGAATTGATTTCTACCCGTATGAACTCTTTTGGCAATATTAGGATAAGGAAAGACTGGGCAAAAAACATCTAGCTGTAATATATTCCTTGCAGTTTGCATGCAGCTCTTTGATGACAGTAATAGCTCACTGCTCTATATTAGGATTTTAACTTTTATACTACAAGTAACAAAAGGATCTCAAAAGCAATAACCCATTGACTTATTTCTAGTTTCTGAATGGGCACGTTCTTTGCAGCAGGCATATAAACCGTCGTCCTCTACCAGGCAAAGCTCCAGTCTCTCTACAGGAAGAACATTAATCACTGGAGATATTGTGACATTTTTATTGATGCTTGAAAATTGCTGGGACAAGGAACGTGGCATCTGATGATGTTAAAACAATACCACGTGCAACAATTAGAAAAGAGGGCCCAAGGGTGAGTTTAAAGACCCACTACATACACACCCCCATACTTGAAACTCATAACATAAATTATATCTAGGGGTCAAACAAATGTGACGCTCAACTGAACAAAACTACGACCTCGATATGACAAACAAAGATTAAATTAGTAACCAGTTGTTAATTGTGGTGAGAGAGCCCAAACCATGCACCTGTGTGTGACAAATGCTAAGTGAACTTAGGCTCAAAAGCATGGGTAGAATTTTCCCATCAGTAGCCGTTCTGTACCGCCCTTGACATCATATGGGTTCTCCTTGCCCAGGAGATAGAGTTCACAGCCTATAGATGTTTTCTAGGCTGTGATGTCGCCATAGTGTGGTTGTTAAGTGGATGGTGCAGAATCTTAATGATGGTGGCTACTGAATAAGCAGTGCAAAAAGTGTAGGTGAATTAAAATTGGGTAGAGCTGTATTAATTGCAAATTTTTATGTTTTTATCAGCTCTCCCAAATCTAAAAATTGTGTGCAGAAACATATTTAACAGAATATCTGTAAGCAATAACGGTCGACATGTTTCAGCATTGATGGCTAATATGCCAATGCATTCCTCAGGACCAGATGGTTAATTGCTACTGCTATGTAATGTAAAAAAAAAGTTAAATAAAATGATATCACCTGCATATATAAGGTAATATACTCCACCACAAGACTGTTGTAGCATCACGTCGCAGTCAGTTTGAACAGGACAGACACATGAAAAAAATAAACATAATTGGAGACAGATACATTATGTAATGATATAAACAGCAATCGGACATCATTTTGAGACTATCTGTCAGAAATCCAATAGTTAAAAGTATAACTACATGTTTCATAGCCACTCACCCATTTGTTGTGGGGATGGCTCTTCACCCCACCTGGCTGCAGCTCAGGTATAGAGGAGCACCGCTCTAATTTAAAAACAATAAGGAGACATTCAAAAATATTCTTAAGTTGGCTTCATACATCGCAAAACTGAGTGGCGCTTTTGATCAAGCGAACGGAGAATGGCACATATCAGCCCTTTTAAAAAAACGTGTGCCGTAGATCTATCAGATCTTCGCTTAAAGTGTACAGTAAAAGCCCCAATAAGTCACCACACATAGAATGCCCACAGCTTCTTTTAGAGATTTAAGAGCATATTCCCGAAGGCGTACTGTGGAGTTGTTCGCCTTACGCTGTTAAATATAGGCCAACATCGCCACACATCCCTGGTATCTGCTTCTTCGCGCAGTCTACCCGTAGCTTCTTTTTTTTTACACATCAACTCGTGTTCGCATTTGTGTGATATTACATCGCTTTCATTGTGCTGTTCAATGTGCGTGCCCCGCTTGTCAGCAAACATCGCCTTACAACACCGGTAAACGACTTAGCGCGGTATATCCGTAGCTTAATTTTAAACAACATCAGCTCGTGTTCACATTTGCGTGATGTTACATTGTTTTCAATGTGTTGTTAAATATGCGTACCCCGCTTATCAGCTAACATTGTCTCACATCCGGGGTATCCGCCTTAACGCGGTCTACCCGTAGCTTCATTTTAAACAGATCAACTTGTTTTCGCATTTGCATGATGTTACATCGCTTATACTAGGCTGCTAAATATGCGTGCCCCGCTTATCAGCAAACATCGCCTCGCATCCCCAATGTCCGCCTTCACGCGATCTTCCCTATGGCTTCAATTAAGCAGATCGGCTTGGTTTCGCATTAGCGTGGTATTGCATCGCTTTTACTGGGCTGCTAAGTATGCGTGTCCCGCTTGTCAGCTTTACCTGACCGTCGGTGTCTCCAGACGTTCCTCTGCCCTGTCTGGGGAAGCACCGCGGCCATCTTTCTGTGCCTTTTTGTCAAACAGTCTGCTTCCTGTCAGTCACGTGATGACCGGGAATTCTGGGACATGTAGTCCTCATGTTTCAAATTTAAAGATGCATCCAGAATTCTCATGAAAGAATAGTAATTTGCCCTCAACTCGCAATTTGCAAGGGATGTCAGTCCGTTCATAATGACAGCACAGGTTATAGGATGTTAATACTAGCTTTTTAAATATTTTATATATCTCATGTTTAATCAGTGGCAAAATAGGTTCAAAAAGGAATACCACTACCATTACGTAAGTGTGTGTATACGTCTACCCCAAAGATGTCACCCATATACACGGGTTCTGAACCAACCTTCTAGGTGAATCTGGTGGTTTAGGACAGGACTAGCAGTGGAAGACAAGTCATCTAGATTCATTAAAGTGACATCCAGGGTATTGGTTCGTTCAGTCCATCCTTATCACTATTTAACTTGTAAACCCACTTCTGTTCTTTTTTAAACAAGAATTTGCTCACGTCGGGGCAATGGTTGGGTATGAAAGGCTGTTCAAGGACAGTCCAGACAAATTCGTTAGGTCCATGGCCCTTTTCCAGAAAATGCGATGTCAGACGGGTAGCTTGTTTTCGGCAACGTACTGTGCTCTTATGCTCTGTAATTCTAACTTTCACCTTTCGTGTGGTCATGCCCACATAACGTTTGTTACAGGGGCAAGTGATAAGATAAATTAGATTCTCGCTGTTACAGTTTGTAAATGTGAGCTGTTGCCAGGGTCTATTGGTTCCAATGTTCACACTATTGGATTTACAAGTTTGAGGGCAAACGGAGCACGTCCCACAGGGGTGATGGCCCTGCACTGGTGGAAGGTCCCAGAGGGTACCGACATGTCTGACCTCTCTACGCTTTGGTCTAGTATGGACGAGTTGGTCCTTTAAATTCTGTCCTCTTTTGAAGGCGAAAAGGGGCATAGGTATTGCGTCCCCACCTGTGTTTAGGATTGACCAGTGTTTTTGAATGATCTTTTGAACCTGGTTTGACCTCGTATTGAAGGTGTTAACGAATGTGATCCTGTTAGATTTTTCTTTAGGCATCATTATTTCAAGCAGGGCATCGCGATTGTTATTCGATGCTCGCTTTTTTGATTGGCGGATTATTCTCTTAGGGTAGTTCTTATCAAGAAGTTGTTCTTCCAATCTCCCTGAGTGTGTCAAAAATGCCTCTTTATTAGAGCAGTTTCTCTGGACCCTAAGGAACTGGCCAAACGGCAAGTTGTTTCGAAGTGCCCTAGGGTGACAGCTCTCATAGCTCAATAAAGCGTTTCGGGCCATGGGCTTCCGGTAGAGTTCTGATTCAAGACCTGTTTCTGTGGCTTTGATGGTAAGGTCAAGAAATGCTAGATGGGTCTTACTATATTCTATGGTGAATCTTAAATAGATGTTTCACCTGTTTAACCACTGGTGGAAAGCTAGTAGATCTTCTTCAGTACCACGCCAGACCACGAATATGTCATCAATGTATCGCTTCCAGGTACGAAGCGATACAAAGAAAGGGTTAGTCGATGTCAAAACTTCCATCTGCTCGAAATGATGCACGTACAGATTAGCGAGACTGGGAGCAAAGACACTACCCATGCTGGTCCCTGATGTTTGTATGTAGGTAGTGTCTTCAAATTTAAAATAATTCTCCTTCATCGCTATTTCTGCCAGGCCCATGATGAAAGGTACAGGCGTTATAGATTGCAGGTCTCTCTGCTCCAACAGATTACCAACCACTTCCAATGTTTCTGTCTGGGGTATCGAGGTGTAAAGTGACTCTACGTCAAAAGAGACAAAAATGTCAGTAGTAGAATCAAAATGTATCTCGGGCAACATCCTCAAGACGTCCTTTGTATCTTTAAGAAAAGTGGGCATTTCTCTGACCATCGGATTCAGGAAAAAATCAACAAAAGTGGATAGGGGTTCTAAAACAGAACCAATTCCCGAAATGATTGGTCGTCCCACAGGAGGTCTTTGGGGTTTGTGCACTTTGGGAAGACAATAAAAGTAAGGGATAGTGGGATGAGAGGTCTGAAGATATTGACCTTCTTGTGATGTTATCCACCCTTCTGAAGTAGCTTCTTCCACTAGGTGCCCAATGGTGGTCTGTAATCGTTTGGTAGGGTCCTCCTGTAGAGGACGATAGGCATTGCGATCCCGCAATTGCCTAAGACATTCACTACGATAGACCTCAGTGTCAAGTATAACAATTGCTCCGCCTTTGTCGGCGGGCTTGACTATGATATTGTCGTTAGATGTTAATGTGCGTAATGGCGTCTTGTTCTTTCCTTGGTAAGTTCATGAAAGGCTTGTTAGGAGTATTAAAGAGATTTTTCATGTCATTCTCAACGGCCTCTTCGAAAGTTAAAACTTTCGTCGGCAAGCCCACTGCTGGTGGATTAAATGTAGATGGTTTCTTTAAACCTGTATTTTTATCCACCAATTCCATTTCTGTATTGGTTTCTTTGCCGAAAAAAATAGTGGAGTCTAATTTTTCTGAAGAATTTGGCTAGTTTGATCTGTGCCGTGAATGGGTCGCCTGGTTGAGTGGCCACAAAACCTAGTCCTCTATTTAGAAGACTCTCTTCGTCATCAGTAAGTGTGTGGGAACTCAAGTTGAACACGAGACTGTCGTGTTGCTTGGTCCCGCTGACTCCTGTTGTATCTGAGGTACCTTCTTCCCATTCCGTAGGTCCATTGTCAGAGCTGGTCCCCAGTGTACTTGTTGCACCGGTCCCTGTCCTCTTCTTCTGCCTCTTGTTCGTCTTGGGCCGAACCCTAAAAAAGGCTGCATACTTGGATCTTGTTGCAATTGTGGCGGGCAGAAAGGTCCCATCTGCTTAGGAAAAGTCGGTCCGTACATCCATGGGTTGGGCTGCCACCATGGTTGGAACTGGTTTTGATTTTGATTTTGGAAATTGCCCCTCCAGCTTCTTCTACTGCCCCGTCCTCGGTTTGAGTTGATTCTTGCACCATTCTGAGAGGTGTCTGAATCGCTTGAGGCGTCGTCAGAGCTGGATGTTGCATACGTTGAACCCCCCTTGCGTCCATTGCGATTGAATGTTGGTGCAATGTATTTTTCGCTGGTATATGGATAGATTTTTTCTGTAGAGAATTTAGCCAAATCTTTCTTGAATTTCTCTAACTTTGCAAATAAGATTGTTTCTTTAAACTCGTTGTTGTTCTTGTTACTATCTTCTTGTCCACTTTTAAGAAGTGAACTCTTTAGTGTTGTTTTTATCTGTCCTTCTAGCACCTGTATTTCAACCAGAATTTTATCAGCAACCCTTTTCGCAGTTTTAATTATGAGGACTAGCCAGTCGCGTGTGCACCTCCATGCTATCATGGACCAATCTTGTACAAACTCCTTGTCGTCCAGAAACTATCTAGGAGCATTGTTAACAATATGCCCTGATGGTGCGCAGTTTCCACGTAGGTACTCTGCCATGGTGATTCCATGGACAATGGTTCTAGAATGCGATTTTTTCAATACAAGGATCTTTGCCCACCCATCTCCACTACTGCTCACTACTACAGGGATGCAGTCTAGTATACTTGGGTTCTCGTCTAGGATGTTCTGCACTTCCGTATCTTCAAAAGCCAAACCCCAATTGGTGGCCATTTTGAGAACGGAATGCCGCAATGTTAAAGGAAGCAAAGTGATTCCCTATGTATAAATATCCAACTATTTAGAGAGTGAATGTCTCACTTAATGAAACCAAAGAGGAGCGGTAAATCCGACTAATCTCAATGAGATTGTCTGGGAACAGAGGGAACCGCAGCCGAGGCTGCACTACAATACCAAATACAACAATTAGAAAAGAGGGCCCAAGGGTGAGTTTAAAGACCCACTTGATACACACCCCCATACTTGAAACTCATAGCACAAATTATATCTAGGGGTCAAACAAATGTGACGCTCAACTGAACAAAACTACGACCATGATATGACAAACAAAGATTAAATTAGTAACCAGTTGTTAATTGTGGTGAGAGAGCCCAAACCATGCACCTGTGTGTGACAAATGCTAAGTGAACTCAGGCTCAAAAGCATGGGTAGAATTTTCCCATCAGTAGCCGTTCTGTACCGCCCTTGGCATCATATGGGTTCTCCTTGCCCAGGAGATAGAGTTCACAGCCTATAGATGTTTTCTAGGCTGTGATATCGCCATAGTGTGGTTGTTAAGTGGATGGTGCAGAATCTTAATGATGGTGGCTACTGAATAAGCAGTGCAAAAAGTGTAGGTGAATTAAAATTGGGTAGAGCTGTATACATTGCAAATTTTAATGTCTTTATCAGCTCTCCCAAATCTAAAAATTGTGTGCAGAAACAGATTTAACAGAATATCTGTAAGCAATAACGGTCGACATGTTTCAGCATTGATGGCTAATATGCCAATACATTCCTCAGGACCAGATGGTTAATTGCTACTGCTATGTAATGTAAAAAAAAGTTACATAAAATAATATCACCTGCAGATATAAGGTAATATACTCCACCACAAGACCGTTGTAGCATCACGTCGCAGTCAGTTTGAACAAGACAGACACATGAAAAAAATAAACATAATTGGAGACAGATACATTATGTAATGATATAAACAGCAATCGGACATCATTTTGAGACTATCTGTCAGAAATCCAATAGTTAAAAGTATAACTACATGTTTCATAGCCACTCACCCATTCGTTGTGGGGATGGCGCTTCACCCCACCTGGCTGCAACTCAGGTATAGAGGAGCACCGCTCTAATTTAAAAACAATAAGGAGACATTCAAAAATATTCTTAAGTTGGCTTCATACATCATAAAAACTGAGTGGCGCTTTTGATCAAGCGAACGGAGAATGGCACATATCAGCCCTTTTAAAAAAGCGTGTTCTGTAGATCTATCAGATCTTCGCTTAAAGTTTACAGTAAAATCCCCAATAAGTCACCACACATAGAATGCCCACAGCTTCTTTTAGAGATTTGAGAGCATATTCCCGAAGGCGTACTGTGGAGTTGTTCGCCTTACGCTGTTAAATATAGGCCAACATCGCCACACATCCCCGGTATCTGCTTCTTCGCGCAGTCTACCCGTAGCTTCTTTTTTTAAACACATCAGCTCGTGTTCGCATTTGTGTGATATTACATCGCTTTCATTGTGCTGTTAAATGTGCGTGCCCCGCTTGTCAGCAAACATCGCCTCACAACACCGGTAAACGACTTAGCGCAGTATATCCATAGCTTAATTTTAAACAACATCAGCTCGTGTTCGCATTTGCGTGATGTTACATTGTTTTCAATGTGTTGTTAAATATGCGTACCCCGCTTATCAGCTAACATTGTCTCACATCCGGGGTATCCGCCTTAACGCGGTCTACCCGTAGCTTCATTTTAAACAGATCAACTTGTTTTCGCATTTGCATGATGTTACATCGCTTATACTAGGCTGCTAAATATGCGTGCCCCGCTTATCAGCAAACATCGCCTCGCATCCCCAATGTCCGCCTTCACGCGATCTTCCCTATGGCTTCAATTAAGCAGATCGGCTTGGTTTCGCATTAGCGTGGTATTGCATCGCTTTTACTGGGCTGCTAAGCATGCGTGTCCCGCTTGTCAGCTTTACCTGACCGTCGGTGTCTCCAGACGTTCTTCTGCACTGTCTGGGGAGGCACCACGGCCATCTTTCTGTGCCTTTTTGTGAAACAGTCCGCTTCCTGTCAGTCACGTGATGACCGGGAATTCTGGGACATGTAGTCCTCACGTTTCAAATTTAAAGATGTATCCAGAATTCTCATGAAATAATAGTAATTTGCCCTCAACTCGTAATTTGCAAGGGATGTCAGTCCGTTCATAATGACAGCACAGGTTATAGGATGTTAATACTAGCTTTTTTAATATTTTATATATCTCATGTTTAATCGGTTCAAAAAGGAATACCACTACTATTACGTAAATGTGTGTATACGTCTGAGATATATAAAATATTTAAAAAGCTCCTATTCCCCGTGGGACACGCATACTTAGCAGTCCAGTAAAAGCGATGCAATACCACGCTAATGCGAAACCAAGCCGATCTGCTTAATTGAAGCCATAGGGAAGATCGCGTGAAGGCGGACATTGGGGATGCGAGGCGATGTTTGCTGATAAGCGGGGCACGCATATTTAGCAGCCTAGTATAAGCGATGTAACATCATGCAAATGCGAAAACAAGTTGATCTGTTTAAAATGAAGCTACGGGTAGACCGCGTTAAGGCGGATACCCCGGATGTGAAACAATGTTAGCTGATAAGCGGGTTACGCATATTTAACAACACATTGAAAACGATGTAACATCACGCAAATGCGAACACGAGCTGATGTTGTTTAAAATTAAGCTACGGATATACCGCGCTAAGTCGTTTACCGGTGTTGTGAGGCGATGTTTGCTGACAAGCTGGGCACGCACATTTACCAGCACAATGAAAGCGATGTAATATCACACAAATGCGAACACGATCTGATGTGTTAAAAAAAAGAAGCTACGGGTAGACTGCGCGAAGAAGCAGATACCGGGGATGTGTGGTGATGTTGGCCTATATTTAACAGCGTAAGGCGAACAACTCCACAGTACGCCTTCGGGAATATGCTCTCAAATCTCTAAAAGAAGCTGTGGGCATTCTATGTGTGGTGACTTATTGGGGCTTTTACTGTAAACTTTAAGCAAAGATCTGATAGATCTACAACACACGTTTTTTTTAAAAGGGCTGATATGTGCCATTCTCCGTTCGCTTGATCAAAAGCCCCACTCAGTTTTTATGATGTATGAAGCCAATTTAAGAATATTTTTGAATGTCTACTTATTTTTTTTTTAATTAGAGCGGTGCTCCTCTATACCTGAGCTGCAGCCATGTGGGGTGAAGCGCCGTCCCCACAACGAATGGGTGAGTGGCTATGAAACATGTAGTTATACTTTTAACTATTGGATTTCTGACAGATAGTCTCAAAATGATGCCCGATTGCTGTTTATATCATTACATAATGTATCTGTCTCCAATTATGTTTATTTTTTTCATGTGTCTGTCCTGTTCAAACTGACTGCGATGTGATGCTACAACAGTCTTGTGGTGGAGTATATTACCTTATATATGCAGGTGATATCATTTTATTTAACTTTTTTTTTTACATTACATAGCAGTAGCAATTAACCATCTGGTCCTGAGGAATGCATTGGCATATTAGCCATCAATGCTGAAACATGTTGATCGTTATTGCTTACAGATATTCTGTTAAATCTGTTTCTGCACACAATTTTTAGATTTGGGAGAGCTGATAAAGACATTAAAATTTGCAATTTATACAGCTCTACCCAATTTCAATTCACCTACACTTTTTGCACTGCTTATTCAGTAGCCACCATCATTAAGATTCTGCACCATCCACTTAACAACCACACTATGGCGATATCACAGCCTAGAAAACATCTATAGGCTGTGAACTCTATCTCCCATGCTTTTGAGCCTGAGTTCACTTAGCATTTGTCACAAATAGGTGCATGGTTTGGGCTCTCTCACCACAATTAACAACTGGTTACTAATTTAATCTTTGTTTGTCATATCATGGTCGTAGTTTTGTTCAGTTGAGCGTCACATTTGTTTGACCCCTAGATATAATTTGTGCTATGATGTTAAAACAATAAACATGGCACCCCCACCCAAAGTCAGCGCCCGGTGCGGTGGCACAGATCGCACCGCCCTACAGCCGGCCCTGTTACCAGTGAAAAATCCATAGGGAATTCAATGTGGCGAAAGATAGAGATTTTTTGTCTACCTTTTGTGGGAAAGAACAAAAACAAAAGAAAAGTTATCTATTTGTAGCATCCGATTTCAATCATTGGCATCTTCATCAAAGTCCATTGATTGAAGTTGTAAAGTCAAAAGCTGTGCGACTTAATTTATTTCTTTAAATTTTGCTTTATCAAGTACAAAGCTGAAAATGTTTTAAGAGAAGAGAAATTGGCCCTTCACAACAGCAGAAATTAATCTGCTCATGGCCGTGAGCACAACACTCTATGGGCAGTGGCGCCGGCACATACAAAAAGTGGTGAGCGGGGGAGCGAAGGAGGGAGAACACAGGGTGGTTAATATTAATTACAACATTTTTAAAATGACTTATCTGAGGCTGTCGGCAGCGCCGCGCTTCAGTGGTCTTCTTCCTACTTCCTTGTCCGAGCAGGCACTGGGGCAGCATCAGACTCCCTGTGTAATCCCAGTGCTGCTCTCATGCTATGAGTGCAGCATGTGGCATTGGCCTGAGAGGGCTGCTTTAACGCTCCGCTCAAGACAGAGAGTCTGTGCTGTTTCTCCAGCTCCGCTGTTTAATACAGCTGGGTTGGAGAAACCTAGGAGTGCATGTGTGTTTGGACGGACTGAGATGGCCGGCCTAATACACATGCGCACTTACAGTGCAGGAACCAGTCCTCCTCCCCCTTCCATGGCCCGCCCCCACCCGCCCTTAAAATATTGTTTTATTTTTGAGCTGCTGGCTCTGAGCCAGTGGGGGGGGGACGCTCCTCGCCACTGCGTAGAAGCCACCCCTGTCTGTGGGCTTGATTACGAGTGGGTCACTTAATTTCAACCCATGCGTAAACCCCTGTTTACACATGAGTCGGAATTACTAATTTGAAGGTATTTAACGCATTCGATAATTATTGGATGCGTTAAATACCTCAACCTTAAATTTCGGCAGGTCAAGCCTGGGGAAAACATATGGTATTTACCTATTTTTCAGAATTTGGTGAGTTAAAACACCAAAATCTGCATAGTATTTCAACACAGTCTCATAATAGGTGTTATTTATTGCACCCGAGAAATAACATACCCTGGAACTGATTACGAGTTGCTTGTTATATTACAACGCATGCGTAAACCCTGTTTATTAATGGCTGGGTCGCAATTATGAGTTTGAATCTGCTCATAGCCGTTAACACAATACTCTCTGGGCCTGATTATGAGTGGGTCACTTAATTGTGTCTCATGCGTAACGCATGGGTCGGAATTTCGAGTTTGAATGTATTTATTGTATTCAATAATTAATGGCTTGGTTAAAAAACTAAACCTTCGTTAAATTTCGGCAGGTCAAACTTGCTGAAATTTAACAGGAGAAATTGTATGGTATTTACTGTACCAATGCGGGTTTTGGTGTGTTAAACACCAAAATCCGCATGTTATTCCCCACAAAGTGGTAATAGGTTTTATTTATCACACACTATAAATAACATACCCCATGGTATTGGTATATATCATGTGTGAAACATAACACCTAAACTCGTAATCAGGCCCTGTATTTCCCATACCCACCACCAGAAAAGGTCTTTTGGTAGGTATTCAAGCAGCAAGGAAAGGATGTATGTAGCTGCTGAGTAAACTAAGTTTTGTTTTCCTGCTGCTACTCAGAGCCATTGCTCCCTGTGAGGTGCGTGCACCCACCTCTGTCCACCCGAGCGCGCAATGCTGTGTGTGAAGTGTGCACATATAGCGGGCTGCGGGGTGATTGTGTGCCTTGGTTAAAGTTTTCATGTTAATTGCAGCTCATGACGGGCGCTGCGATTAGCATGAAAACTTTAACAAAGGCACACAACCACCCCATAGCCCAGCTCTATTAAGAAAAGAAATGCAGCAAGTCTACAAACACGGCGTGTGCTTCAGAATCACCTGGAAGCACACACCGTGTTTGTAGCCTTGCTGCATTTCCTTTCTTAATAGAGCTGGGCTGCGAGATGATTCTGTGCATTTGTTAAAGTTCTCATGTTAATTTCAGCTCATGACGGACACTGCGATTAACAGCTATTATCTTACCTGGACATAGCATTGTCCCTGAGGTGCTGCATCTGGAGTACATATATGTAAATGGTAGGAGCCTCACTGCACTCTCTCTATAGAACCTGTCTTTCCCCAAAGCCATTTGTCTAGCCATAAACACTGGCTTCACGATAGGCTGTAAACTTCTTTGGACTTGCCTTTGATGCGCAACCAGAGTGCAGCAAACAGACGCTGTCTCCAACTCCAAGTGCTGTTGCCTTGAGGGCTGATGAAATTCTTTTTTTTTTTAAGTTTAAAGTTTATTGAAGAAAAGATTATAACATACATAAAAAGAAAAAGCATATAAACAGAAATCACAATGAAAGGCTACTATGATCAATACATTGAGGGAGAAAAAGGTGGGGGGAGGAGGAGAAATATTACCTGAATCACAGTTCTAATTGAAACACCATTTGTAATAAATACAATATTGCGCATAAAACAAAGTATCCATGAAAAGGAAAAAGAAGTAATATCGGAAGCTAATCATCAAGAAAAGTAAAACATAAAATAAAAAGACAACATAGAGTTTATGGAGGTTTCCTAACTTCATCCGGAGTGATAACTATAGTGGAAGAAGCTAAGGCTGAGGACGATAAATATGAAGATAAAGGAAGCCAAAAAAGATCTCTTTTAATGCATAGAGAAATAGGGGTGACATTGCTTGTATCTAATCTATGATGAAAACAAACAGCATTCCACCAAGCCCTGAAAGTAAGTTTCTCACTTGTTTCCTGTTAGAAGTAATTAGATGTAGGGCTATCGCTAATAGTAAATCAATTAGTGAGGGAGTGGAGGTTGGATATGGCCAGGAGGGTGATAAGGAGCCCAAGAAGATGTTAGAAATAGAAAAAGGAATTTGGGTATTGAAGATTTTATTAATTTGGGACCAAACCAAAAGCCAAAAGCGGGAAAGAGAAGGGCAATCAAAAAGCATATGTTTTAAATCGGCCGAAGGCCCTTTAGATGACCAGCAGTCTGAGGGGTGGTCTGAAGAGAAGGAGGCTAATTTCATTGGGGTAAAAGGAAGGCGTTTGTACATGAAATATAAGGTCTGAGAAGTATTAGCTGCTCTTGACGTTTTGATGAATCTTTAACCATAATTTGTCCCAAAAAGTAATAGTCCAACATTCTACAAGATCCTTTTCCCAGAACAATTCACATTTGCTCTTGGGTCTGTCAGAAGGGAAAAATAGAATTTCCATAAAAAGATGCGGCCGAAAAAGTAGAAGATAGTAAAGGAAAGAGATTGGAACATTTAGTAGGAATATTGGGGCTGGGTGGCAAAGAAAGAAGATATTGTAGAAGAGGAGGAAGGAGTGATTCATACTGAGATTTACAAGAAGAGGGTAAAGAAAAGTTAAATTGAAGATCCGAGAAAGAGAGAGGAACATTATTAGATACCAGTTGAGAAATCCAGAGAATACCCTTGGCCCTCCATGTTTTCCAATAAATGGTACGACTTTTAATACGCAGTAAGTGATTATGCCAAATGGGTTGATGATCTAGTGAGGATAAAACAGGGAAGGAGGACGGTAAAAGAGGTATTAATATTTTACACGTATTGGAGATCACTTGAGAGCAAAAGGAAGAAATATTGTTAGTGAAAGCAAGAGATTTGTTAAACTGAAATGGAGCTATAAAGTGTTTCTCAATCGTCAACCAAATAGGAGGATGGATAGGCTGATCCTGCTCATGAGATATCCAATGAGAGGATTGCCTCAAGGAAAAAGCAAGATGATAAGATTTGAAGTCAGGAAATATAAGACCACAAGAAGACTTATCAGCTTTGAGAGCATTAAGAGCTATACGAGAATACTTATTCTTCCAAAGGAATTTGTTTAAAATAGAGTCAATTTTTAAAAAATAGAAACCAGGAATATGGTCTGGAGTCATGGATAAAAGATAAAGAATTAGCGGAGAAAGCATCATCTTAATAGAATCTAAGCGCCCCCACCAGGAGAGAAAAAGTGGATGCCAACGATCTATAGAAGCGGACAAAGTTTTGGAAAGATTATCAAAGTTTTCTTTCAGAGTTTCTGGGATGGTAGGAGAGAACCATAAGCCTAAGTATTTATTTCTAGAGGTTTTCCAAGAAAAACCAGTAGAAATAAAATCATGTTTTAAGCAAAGAAAATTTAAGGGAAGAACTTCACATTTATCCGAGTTAAGTCGGTGGCCAGATAATTGAGAGAACATATCTACTTGAGAAAGGAAAGCAGGAAGAGAAGTAGCGGGATGGGAACAATAAAGAAGGATGTCGTCGGCATAGACAGACATTTTAACCTGTCTAGTATCGAGTTTAAAAAGGGAAATTCTGTCATCAAGCCGGATTTTCGTTAAAAAAGTCTCTAAGGCAATTATAAATAAAAGAGGGGATAGGGGGCAACCTTGACGAACTCCTCGAGAAAGGAAAAAATAATCAGAGGTTTTTCCATTAACAAAGATAGAGGCTTTCGGTCCTAAATATAATAATGAAATGAGAGAAATTAATTTAGCCGGAAACCCAATCCATTTAAGAGCTTAACACATAAAATCCCACCTAATTCTATCAAATGCTTTTTCAGCATCTAATGGTAAAGCGGCAATGGGATAATTAAGAGAAGAGGCTTTACTTAGAATATTAAAGAAAACCCTGGAGTTATCTGAGGATAATAGACCTTTGACAAAGCCAGATTGTTATGGTCCAATAATATTGAGTAGGACGGGGTAAATACGAAGAGCAAGAATCTTTGCAAAAATCTTATAATCTAAATTAACCAAGGAAATCGGGCGATAATTTTTAGATAGAGAAGGATCTTTATTACTTTTGGGGATTAAACAAATCACTGCTTCTTGGAAAGGACCTGAAGAGGAATTATGCTGTATAAAAAACTGATAAAGCAATAAAAGATGGGGTAGTAATAAAGTGGCGAAGTGAGCATAGAATTCAATAGTAAAACCATCAGGTCCAAGTGCTTTACTCATTTTTAATTTTGAAACAGCATTTTTAATTTCAGATAAGGTGATATCCGAATCTAATGGGGAAAAATCCGTGTTAGGGACTAGAGGGGGAAGAATCGAGTGAAAGAAAGAAAAAAGTGCATCCGAGGAAGGTTGTTGTTCTGGTGTATAGACATTTTTATAAAAAGAGGCAAATTCCTTGAGAATATCATCATCCTTGAATAATGAGTCGCCAGCATTATTACGGATAGATTCAATTTTTGTCCGCTCCCGACGAATTTTTAAATAATTTGCAAGTAATTTGCCCATCTTGTTCTGGCCTCCATAGTAACGTGCACTACTTCTTAAAAGATAAGAGGAAGCAGCTTCTGTAGAAGACTTATTAAAATATATTTTTGCTTCAATAAGATTTTTTAAGGAGACCTCAGAGTTAGAGCGATAATAAGAATACTCAAGATGTTTAATTTTGGCTAATAACCTGGTAGGTTTGTTTTCAAAAAAATTATTTTTCCGTGAAACAAAGTTCATAATAAAACCCCTAGCCGCTGCTTTAAAGTTATCCCAAATCATTACTGGAGAAGAGTCTGGGGTAGAATTAATAGAGAAGAATTCAGTTGCAAAAGAAGTGAATTGGCCTGTGAAATTAGGGTCTGATAATAATGAATTATTAAAACGCCATCTGCCAGCGTGAGGAGAAAAAGGTAGCAAATCAAAGTCCACAGAAACTGGAGCGTGGCCTGATATTAGAATAGAGCCAATCTCTGAATGTGAAACGAGTTGGGACAGAGGCTTACTGAAGAAAAGATCATCTATTCTAAGATTGTGAGTTATGAGGGGGAGAATAAAAAGTATATTCCTGTAAGTCCGGATTGCAAAGCTTAGAAATATCAGTTAAAGCTTTGCGGCGTATGGCAGATGTGAGTTGTGAGTGCATCTTGGTGTTAGAGAATTTTACAGTGGAATGCCTATCTAGAATGGGGTCAAGGACCTGGTTGCAATCCCCTCCAAAAATAATATAATCGTCATTAAACATAACAAGCTTATCTGAAACCAGATTCCAAAACATTTTATCAACAGTAACAGGAGCATAAACATTAAACAGTACTAGAGGTATCTGATCAATAAGAAGTTTAACAATCACCCAACAACCGTCAAGATCATTCTCCTGATGACCTACAGAAAGTTGGTGTTTTTTATGGCATAGGATAGATAAGCCATTTTTCCTTCCTAATGTGGGGGAAGAGAAAACATGACCCACCCAACCTCTTTTCAATTTAGCTGCTTCAACCTCTGAAGGTGAGTTTCCTGAATAAAAGCAAAATCAGCATTTAAGCTAGCCAGATGACTTAACACACGCTGTCTTTTTATAGGGTTATTAACTCCTTTAACATTCCAAGTCAAAACTCTAAATGGGAACGATTAAAAAGGAAACATGCACAGGTGATACAAAAGCAACCAAATAATAACTATCAGATAAAACATGAACAAGAGTGGTTTTAAAAAGAAAAAGAAAAACTATTAAAAACAAACATATTGAAATGTTATGAAAACAGTAAAATGAGCGTCTATCAATATGAATACAAACAAACATTATGCAAATAGCACAAAAATTCAGGAACCTGTGACTTGAGGAAAAAATGATAGAGACTAAAAATATAGATGAAAAATTCAGGAGTAAGAAGAGGCAGGAAGAAAAAAGTAAAAGAAGAGCACAATAGAAAATAGAGGAATAAAGGGAGAAAGAGAGAAGTGGAAGGGATAGGAAGGGAAAAAACTGAGAAAAGGAGAAACAGGAAACATGAATACGATGAAAATGTAATAATAAAAGACAAAAAAGGATATCAAAAAGACATACCTCAGGACAACAATAAGACTGGGGATGGTGGAACCAAATAAGGAAGGCAGCACACCGGACCAGGGATTCCATCGAAACGCGGCAAAAGGAGAAAGACCTCCAGGTATAACATGAAGGACATATAAAACGATCAAGGGACCACAAAACCTGCACCTAAAAGAAAGAAACCGTAAAGAAAAAATGATTAATGACTAATATAATAACAAAAAAAACAAAAAAACAGAACCAGAACTCGGAATACATTAAACATCAAGTAAAATAAAAGAGCAGGTATTTTGACATAACAACTCAACCATAAGCATAAGCAGAGACATTTATGGACAATAATTATGCATGAGGGACGTCCATAGATTCAGATCTGCAAGAGTCTAGAAATTGTTGAAGAAGCATCGGATCCTCATAAGTCGTCGTTCTGTTGTTGTAAGTCACTTTAAAGAGGCAAGGATGGAACAAGCCACAGCGAGCATTCAAGGAACGTAGAGCAGCTCTCATCTCCAGGAACTTCTTGCGGTGATCTGCAGTGGTTTTGGCATAATCCTGAGTAAAGAAAAGATTGGAACCATTCCAGGTAATTTTCCCTTTCTGCTTGGTAGCGTGTAAAACTTTAAGTAGTTCTGTGTATTCCAAAAAGTATAGGATAACACCTCTAGGTTTTACTGGAGAAGAAGAGGAGGAGCGGGAAATGGAACCTAAGCGATGAGCTCGTTGGATGTTTAAAGGAGGAGAAGTAGGGAGACCAAGAAGAGTAGGCAAGAAGGACTGGAGAAACGAGATGGGATTGGATCCTTCAAGCCCTTCCGCAAGACCGTAAATGTGTAGGTTATTACGCCTGTTTCGGTTTTCCAAATTTTCAACTTGCTACTTAAGATAAGTAATCTCCTCATGCATTGAGGGAACTTGGTCAATAACTGGTTGAGCTGAGGCAAAACGTTCTTCAAGAATCTCCACCCACCTCTCAGTGTGAGACCAGTTGTCTTCAAGGCTTTGAAGTTGAGAATTTGTTTCCGTCATGTAGGGCTTAAGTGAACGAATTTTCTCCAATAAAAGATCCATAAAGAGGGAGGAGGAAGAACCAGTGGAAGATGGAGGATTCACCTTGACTCTTTTTCCTGAAGTAGAAGCAGCCGAAGAGGGCGTCTTAGTAGACGGTTTTGAGGATGGACGAGATGTATGAGGAGAGGTGCATTTGACGACAGATGCATCGCTTGTGGAGTCATCCACAGTATCCTGCAGAACACTAAATGGATTGCTGTCTTCTAAAGATAGGTTGAGTACATTTTTTTGTTGAGAAGAGTTCCGGTTAAAGCGTGACGTCGCCATGGAGAACTCGAAATAGAATAAGAATACAAGTTCATAAAAATCAAGATAACAATTGTGGAGAATTCAACAAAAACGTGTTATGTTGCGATTTCCAACAGACGTAGCTGAAAAGGAGGAAAAGAAAAATAGCAAACCAGTAGTATAAAAAATCACTGTAGTACAACAATGAGCTGCAGAAAAAAGAAATCCTCTGATGCCATTAGTCAAAATGAATAAAGTTCCAGGATTGAGGTATTTTTTTAGAGAAAGTACTGCATCTCATGATGGGAGCATGGAACTCAAAAGGAGGAGCCTGCTAGTAACCAAAGTATATGAGACAGCATAGTACTGTAACACAGCATAAGTGACAAGAAGTTGAAGCATTCATCTGAATACGTTGTGAAGAGCTTTTAATTGGTCAAAAACGAATATTTCTAAAGAGCACGCCCCAAAGGCAGTCTGCGTGCCAGCCGCAGAAATAAGCCTCCAGAAATAGTCTAAACATTACTAATGGCCAGCAATCACCACAGCAAAAGAGCCAGTACAGTACACTCAACTAGTACTAATCAAAATCAACTCACACTCACTCATGCTCACTGAACTTAATTTATATTTGTTATGTGCGATTTTCTTACACTTTTTTTACACTGCGTCATGGTCTCCGTTGCTTCCTTGCGCCAAGCCCTGCGCTGCGACACATGCTTTGCCTGACCTGTCTTGACTGATTCAGTCGCTGCCTGTCTGCACTACTGCAGCAACTGCAATGCTTGCCATAGTGGTGCTGGTATTGGCAAATGCGTGCAGCGCACCACGAATAGTCTCTTCTTCGGTGAACTAGATGAGAAGATTGAAGCATGCCCCAATGGCAGAGACGATGGGCCAATCACTGCATGGCTTTGTGAAGCCATGCAGTGATTAGACAATAACTCAGTCGACCTGAAAGTAACCTCTCAGTACCACGATGCTGTAGTGCACACCAGCAGCCTGGTAACCGCGCCTCTTGCAGCCAACCCAGACACTCCTCTCTTACTTTTGTTATCAACACAGCAAGAGAGCAGTGTCAGGATTGGATTGGGCAGCCAAAGTTAGCGCTCATTAGGAGACTAGGGGTCTGCAGCTGTGATTACCCCCCACACACCTGGCTCACTCATTGAGCATATGAAAGAGACCTCTAATGCGCATGTCGGGCTGGCCGCAGAAAAACTGCTGTCCAACCTGACATGTGGACTGCTACTTTCAAAAGTAAATCAGTGAGTGACTGCGGTGCAACTGTGCAAGATTGGTGTAATTTACGGATCTCATGTCAAGTGACGACAGGCACGGATTGGGGGGTGGTGGGGAAAAGGGCGGGAGAGGGTAAAGAAAAAATAAGTGAACTTACCTCCTCGCTGCATCTCTCCTCCATCTTCTCTCCGCGTCCGGCCGGAACAAGAAGCACCCAGGCTCCCCTAAGCCAAACACAACGCTGCAATGTAGAGTTGTGATTGGTCTGAGCACCATGGTTCGGCGCTCAGACAGGGACTGGGAGCCTGGGCATGTTCTTCTCCCAGGCTGTAATACAGCCCGGGAGGAAAACATGTAAAG
Source organism: Lissotriton helveticus (assembly GCF_964261635.1). Lineage (NCBI taxonomy): Eukaryota > Metazoa > Chordata > Amphibia > Caudata > Salamandridae > Lissotriton > Lissotriton helveticus. Next base: position 797,050,164 of record NC_136072.1, read on the forward strand.
TTGGTATGACTGTTTGGCCAGCCCAAGACAGCCATCCAAACATTCATGTGCACTTACAGAATGCCCACTAGTCCTCCCCCTGCTCTGTGAACAGAGCAGCCTCGCCCGCCCCGCAATGCTGCAGCAGCAGGAAAATATAAAATGATTATAACATCGAGCTATTATCATTTTATTTTTCCTTTATTTACACTGCTGAAAAGCCTTAGCAGAGGAGCCGCCACTGCTCATGTCCTTCATCCATTTAAAGCTCTCCTGCTACTTTCAAAAGTCAGTCAGTGAGTGACTGCGGTGCAACCACGCAAGATAGGTGTAATTTACGGATCTCATGTCCAGTGACGGCAGGCACGGATCGGGGGTGGCGGGGTAAAGGGCGGGAGGGGGTAAAGAAAAAAGAAATTAACTTACCTCCTCCCCTCATCTCTCCTCCGCCGTCTCTCCGCGTCCGGCCACAACAGGAAGCAGCCAGGTTTCCCTAAGCCAATCACAACGCTGCATTGCAGAGTTGTGATTGGTCTGAGCACCATGGTTTGGCTCTCAGACAGGGACTGGGAGGCTGGGCATGTTCTTCACCCAGTCTATAATACAGCCCAGGAGGAGAACATGCAAAGTTGGCATGACTGTTTGACTAGCCCAAGACGGCTGGCCAAATATTCATGAGCACTTACAGAAAGCCCACTACTCCTCCCGCTGCTCTGTGAGCAGAGCAGTCTCGCCCGCCCCGCAAAGCAGCAACAGCAGGAAAATATAAAATGATTACAACTTGGAGCTATTATCATTTTATTTTTCCTTTATTTACACTGTTGAAAAGCCTTAGCGGAGGAGCCGCCACTGCTCATGTCCTTCATCCATTTAAAGCTCTCCTCTCTATCCCCTTCCTCTCTCTCTCTCTTCCCTCTATTCTGTCTCTCACTCATCCTCCTCTCCTTTCTCACCTTATTTCTTGTTCCTTCCTCTTCCTTGTCCCTTGACCACTTTGTTAATCTTTATCTTCTTCCTCTTTCTCAATCAACCTTATTTCCTTCTTCCATTCTGTCACTTTTTCCTGCCCTCCTCCTTGTTCATCGACCCTCTCCTTTTCTTTCAACCCTTTCCTCTCTCTTCTTTGTTGTTCCCTTATCCTCTACTCCCTCTGCGCCCCCACTTTAACCACCACCCGGTGAAAAGTAAACACAGCCAAGCCCCTGGCATGCACTGTTTCTAAATAAAAACAGGCAACCTCTGAAATAACGTCAGCTGGTGCAGGGCAGACTGACCCCCCACCTACCTCTGTGCCCCTGTGCATTGCACCGACTGCACCAATGGTAGCTATGCCCATGGGGGCACAGCGGAAGAGAGGTCGTCTGGAGAAATAATTTCAAAGGCCGAGCCAGCTGTACTTCTGTCACTGGAAACCCACTGGTTCCTCTGCTTCTAAATGAGGCGGGGAGTACCAAGAATTTTGTGGGCAGCAGCGCAACCTATTTGTGGCAAAGCCCCTGCTCCTCCAAATTGTAAATAGGGCTCTATATTTCTATCTCAAAACCTTTCAAGTTGAATCAGTGTTGCTTTTCCTTGTCTAATTCTCTGAATCCAGCCTGTAAGTCTATTGAGTGTAGGTTGCTAAGGTGGCTTTGTAGTGTAGTTCCTATATTCCCAATAGGCTCTGCGCATTGGAATAATATGTCCTATAGATTAGACGTAGGACTGAGGTCAACTAGGTCTCTATCGAATATACTAAACTTAATAGTGAGTGCCAGCTAACTCAGAGGTCACTAGAAACTTTCAAGAATTCACAAGAAGGGATTAGTTTCTGACAACAGCATAAACATGACAACTTTGTTTCCCAAGAATAAGAAATATATCTCTAGAGTCGCGGAAACAATAGATAAGTATTTCACTCAGTCAATCGTGCATGCTTCGTTTCAACAGAGTTTGTAGAGAAATAGAGAGATGGGTGTTTTCAATAAAAGGTTTATTGAACAGTCTTCTTTCTCGTACAAGAGAAGTGAACTGCTACAATCGTTAAGCAGACTGCAAAGTATAATGCGTACAGCGAGAATAGTATTATAAAATAATACTGTAAAAGCATTGTATGGTTTCTAAGCCACATAAAAATACATACATAAATAACATTGACTAAAATACTCAACTGGTGCTTCTAAATACGCCTATCCCAATGTACCTAACCTAAGTCCAGTACGCGGGAAGAAGTAAGTATTGTGTAGCATAGGTTTAGTTGTTTTTGCCAAGAATCTACCAAAGATTTCTCTAGGTTCTAATCAGCTCCATACCTTGGTTTAGAATGAAGGAGGTCTGGTATCTCTGTATCAGGACTCGATTTCCCAAACCCCACAAGGGGAGCTTGGAAACACTGGAGCTGGATTCTCGGCGAGAGAAAGGCAGTCTCTTGATCAGTGCGTCAGCTGGAGGGTCGGATTCCTTCGGCACTTGCTGTAGCAAGCTGCATCGGGCAAGTAGATAGTCGAACTGCTCCGAACCACCTTAGTTTGCCATAGCAAGTGAAGGTTTATTTATACCTTGAAGGTGTTTAGGAATGCCATAGATTGACGTAAAGTCGGGCATATGAACGTCAGGAAAGAACCCCTAGGGAACAGTTTTCTTTGCAAAGTACATGAGTTCTTGGACAAATCAATATTCAAGGAAGGGGAAGTTCCCTGACTGCTTAAGCCGATTTTCCAAGAAATCGTTTTGACGTTTGGTACAGGTGGAAGTATCCATGTCTGTATTTGGGTAGCATGGGCTATGCCTAAATAAGGGATTGATTTCTATGCCTATATTAGGGCAAAGTGATTTGTACCTATATAAGGGCATGAATCTGGAAAATTCACTCAAAGCTCTAAACACCACACAACAGCTTGGTCACTCAAATGCGTGCGCCGCTCCAGCAGTGTTCCTCTGGTCAGCCCAAAAAGGGCAACTAAGCCTCCTATCCTTTAAATTTTGTAGATTGAGGTAGTAATAGCCCTTTTTATTGGCAGGATTAGTGTGGTATGAAGCACTTTATAAAAACAAATATTTATTGTTTTTTTTGGACTGCTTGTATTTCAAGTTGAAAGTAAGACTTTTACAGTCAAGACAAGGTTAATAATGTTTAAGAACATTTTTTAAAAAAAGGTTTTATTTACCAAGATAATTTTGTATCTTCCGTGCACATCTTCTCCTCACCATAATGGTAAATGCTTTTCCCAAGTCATATGGATTTTATTTCTGGAAATCAACTATATCTAAGATAAGCCTGTGTTCCTACAAATTAAGCTTCTGGTGGTCTTCACTTTGGTCAGTGCAAGTTCAGACATGTTATAAATAAGAAGGGAGGGTGTCGAAGAAACAAAAGTAAGTTGGATCCACAAAAAGCCCACAGCGTGGGCCGGCTCTGCAGAAGGGGTGAGTGCCAACTGACTGGACATCCATAGGCAAGATAGAACAGCACATCAACGTGGGGACATTTACAACAACCATCTACAATAACCAGCGTGCACCTACACGTCTCTTACAACAAGCATCTACACTGAACATGACCAGGCCATGAAGAGCCTGCACAAGACAATGCATAAGGAAAATACTAAACAAACCTGCATTAAGCACCACTGACACGATACTATATAACCCCTATGGTCAAAGGAATCTCATGCAGCCTTACTCAGGCGGGAATAGAGGGCTGTGCACACAAGCTTTCTTCTTGTCTGCCTCGAATTGCGCCTCACCTCAAGATGTTTCTAATAAATTGTTTGTGCATTTTCGCTCTGTCAACTCAACCGTGGCTTGGCATGCTTTTCTCTCATTTACTCTGGGAAAGTAATCTTGACTGTTGATTAAATCGCAAAGGCACTGACGCCGCCAACAATGGGGTCTTAATGAAATATGACACAGTCTACTCATGCTTGGCAGCCACCAAATAGCCAATAGCTGATTAGGTTATATCCAGGCATTGCCGCACTTCACTGATGTGTCAACAAACCCTTGATTGGTGCAGGATGTAATTTCGTATTGCACGCGTAAGAAGTCGGGGCTTTCTTGCTTTGCTTTAACAATGTTCCTGTAAATACGAATTGAAAGGAAACAGAGCGGGGGATCTCCTGCTATTAACTGTCTGCAATATAATTAAAGAGGAGCAGTCAGCATCACTATTGTATCACAACGAAAGCTATCCCAAGTTAAGATTCAAATCTGAAATCAACAAAATGGCAGCTGATGCGGTTAAAACCTAATCCATCTAATAGTAATCAGCAATAGGCCTGTCTTTCACTTGGAGGATTCTCTGTGTATCTGCAGGCCTTCTAACACAACAAACAATATCATGATGATGCCATAATCGCCAATCATAAATCAGTCTCTATACAAGTGGCTGATGGCAGGGAAGCTTGACTCTTGTACGCTGGAACCCTAACAACCTTCCATTTGAGGTAGACTTATTCATGAAGGTCCATATTTACAATGAAAGTGACTCAGTGTCTGATGCAAGCCATTTGGCTGCGCCGTGCTGAGTCACTTTCAAAGCACAGGGATGCAACATATTTACAACAATATGTCACAGCCCTGTGCTTTCCCCTACACTGGCGCACAATCTGCTGTCATGCACCGGCGCAGGCTCCCTTGCACCATGGTGCAAGGATGCCTGCGTCGTGGGGGATTGGTTTTGTGCAGGAAAACTTCCTGAACAAAAACAATCAATTGAGGTGATTTCCTCTTTCCATCAGTGCTGTACAATGAAGCACGCATTGAAAGAGGAAAAAAAACGAGGAGAAATGAAAACATTTATCCCCATTGCGCCTCTCTATGCCACCCCTGGGGTGGCGTCGCATTCTGACGCATTTCCAGGTTTACGATTTCTCTTAAATCTTGAAATGCATCAGAATACAGGGGTGTTGCCTGGGAACACCCACAGCAACATCCATGTCTCTCACCTTACACGCAAATTTTTGCATGAGAAGGGGTGATATTTACAAGCACATGTAAAGACACACAGGGTGGCTTTACGTGTCCTTGTAAATATCAGGCAGCAGGTTACGCCGTCGGTACGTCACGCAACGTGACGTACCGGAGGCGCAATGGGCTTGTGAATAAGCCCCGAAGTATTGAAAGAAGAAAACATATGTGGACTGGTACTTCACTTTGCATTATGGCTCAAGGCTATGGAGAAGCAGAAGATTCAGGGAGCAGCCAGCAGCCATCAGGAACACTGAGTGCCCTAACCACACTGAAATGTTGTAGCAGTTCTAATGTTGATGGACACATTATTCCAGATCCTGAGATCATAGATGGAGATGATTTGACTTCTGTTTTTCCCTGTTTTTGCAGTATTTTGTTTCCAGCCAGTTGATGTGTTGGCCTCTGGTGTGGTGCTCTCCACCTGAGGTCATTCTTTTCTCTGGCAGGTGTGGAGGGGTTCCAGTTCAGAGTTGCAGAGATGCACTCAAACTTCTGGAGGTCTTTGATGAGGCATGCTACCGCATATAAGATGCCTCTCATGGACTCCAACGGCGTGACGTCATAGAAACCACAGAGCAGGGCAATGGTTCAATGTAGGAGCGAGTGGACTAAGGCTTGGACAGGTATTTTAAAGTCCAGTACCCTGAGGTAGTAAGGTTCACATTCTTCAAAAGTGGGAGTGGATTCCATGCTGTTTTAGTTTTGCTGGAAGTATGTTCTTTGAAGAAGAGGTCTGTGTCATGAGTGAAATCGGGTTTTAGCCGGTGTATGAACCAGTCCGAGTTTATTTCAGTGGTTCAGGCTTGAATTTCTGCTAGTTTGTTACTACGGGCGGACACAAAGATTGTTTTGGTCGCATTGAGTTTTACGTATTTGCTGAACAGCCAATTCTAAAATTAATTGATTTGAGGCAGGTTTTCTTGAGTCAATGAATGGCATGAGTGCAGGAGATTTTCTGGGTCCTGACCACTAAATTAGATAACTTCTACTTTTATGTACCCTAGCTGTGTGATGTTTAATTATTTATTTGAGTATTTATGAACTATATATTAATGATTTCTTACATCTATTTTCACCTTTCTGTTACTTTATCAATATAAGAATTTACAGGTCGAATTAGCAGTGAAGGTCTGGTTCTTCCTAAGGTGGAAGCTCTGAAAGAGATTGCACGTGGCCATGTTCCTATTGGGTTTTGCGCACTATATCCTATTATCCAACGTCTCTGCCTCTCCAGCTAAAGCACCGTAAGCAATAACACTAGGCCTAGGTGATACTCATACCAAATCTGGAGTGGAATGCTCAGTCTGGTATGTCACTCAGGAAACCACAAGGAGATGTAAAACTGAGGGGCTGAACTGCAGGCACTTTAAAGAGACTCTGAGGGAGGAAGTGTTGTTAGTTCAAAGCCAGCTGTCCCAATGTAGGACATGCAGGTGGTCTCTCTCAACCTTTGCAGATCCCATGGAAGAGGGAACGATAGGCTCAGCCCGTTGTATCTCATTTGCTCTCAGTGAACTATCTGAACATGATCCAACCTTAGCCTCATCTGCATGAGGAAGTTCCATATTAACTGGTGTACTTGGTAAATGTTAGAGACTATGAGAACACTGTGGTTCAGGACCTAAAAGTAAGGTTAAGCGTTTTGGTTCCCAATTTTAAGAAAGCTCTATATGCAAGGATCAAAATCAATTTCCTCCAATCATCGAAAACTATCAAGTTCACAAACAATTCTTCTACCTCTCCGCGGCTTCGGAGGGAGAGAGAGCACTACAGAAGAAGGCAGATTAAAGGTCTCAGCAGCGAGGGGGGACAGACAAGTAATTTAAATTATTACCCTGGGATTATTCAGATGAAGAATTCCTCCTGGGTCAGACAACATTGTCCAACACATGGAAGGTTTACTTGCCCAGAGAATGTTCTGCATCTTAATGACCCCATTGGATGCTTTTAAGAGCAGTCTCGTTTTCGGTGCAGTCATAGCGCAAGGAATCTCAGAGACAGTTTGATGCTGCTTGGGCATGGTTTTTATTACCAACCAGAGGGTCAATCGAACATATATATGGATTGATGCCATGGAAATATGGATATCAGTCACCGAAGCCATCAGAAGGGGTGGGTGTAGAATGTCAAGACAGTGATTTTATATTAGATGGTTTTGAGAATCTGCAGCAGCGAAATAATCTCCAATTATTGGCCAAGAGAAAGGAGTTGAAACTGATGATCGAAATAAAACTATTCTCTATCTATTATAGAGCCTTGACCAGATGGGTACACTGGGATTCCTCCCTAGAAGTGGACTCAGCACATAGGATTACGTGGGTTTCAATTCACAATTCCAGTGATAAAACCTTGCTAATTTATCTTGAAAAGACTCGATGTAAATGCGCTAAATCCTCCTAAATCCCTCATCTGTTTGAAGTGACTCTGCCCAAAATAAGGGTTGCAAGATAGCGGTAATCAAACCAATTCCTCTGTTCACTATAAAGTACATGAGTGGGCATTTTTGCGGACCAAGCAAAGCTTGACATTGTGCGCAGGGGCTAGCTCTGGTTAATTCACTCTGAAGAGTAAAGTTAAAACTGCCCATAAACAATTTCAAAGCTTTGCATCAGTCGATCACTACTCCCAAGTAGATTAAATACTCTTTGGGATATAATTGCAAAGACAAAAATGCTTCCTCTTTTGGTTTATTCTTTTATGAGATTGCTTCCACTTACTTGCTATGGATATGTCGGTGGGTAGAGGTAGGATCCCCTCTCTAGGTCCGTAACATTTATTAGATATTCTTCATTTTGCCATAATATTTCTTAGAGGTGATGATGAGATGAAAACAGAGCTGCAAGGAATGCCAAATGGCGACCAGTAACCAGTGCCCTAAGGATGAATCTTGCACCAGGAATGGGGTAATCCAATTCGGAGGGATGGGCACCAGGTAGAGATCCAAAAGCCTAAAAGTAAGTGCAGGCAGTGTTTTTATTTTATTCAACTTGAACAGTGACCATTGAAAGCATTTTACATACATGTCAATGGGCCACGTTTTGCACAGAGAAAATGCCTATTTGCAGAAAGTATTCAAGAATCTCTCCTTGCATACAAGGATCCATCCTTTACTTTGAATGCATTCTGCAGAGGCAGCAACACAAATGATGCTCATAAGCTGTGCCAGTGTAGGCTTCGTAGCTGTATTCTCTCTACTCTCATGGCTTGTGACTCTCTTGAAACAGGACACTACATGTCCTGGGTGATAGTCCAGGCTAAAACAAAAGATGAACTGGTACGGGGAACATCCTTTACAACGCAACTTTTACAACGCACTACCATTACGGCGCAACTTTTACAACGCAAGTTATTACAACGCATTGCGCTGGGGGGCGCTCTAGGATAGGGAATAGTTTAATTACTATCCAACACCTTCCCTACTATCCACGGGGACTGGAGTTGGAATAGTAAATTAAACTATTCACTATCCAGCGCCCCCCAACGCAAGTCGTTGTAATGACTGGCGTTGTAAAACCTGCGTCGTAATGGCATGCGTTGTAAAAGCATGCGTTGAAACGTCATACATCCGGCTCTAGCCATTTGGTACTGTTAGCCTTTAACACTGCCAAGCCCAATCTTTTAAACATTTAGAGCATACTCTAGAGTGTGATGGGAACCGAAAATGTCTCCATTACTGGAAGAAACTCTAAATAGGGAGCATAATCCACTATCTGAATTGTCTCTACATTACTATACCCGTGGTGGAGGAGATTAACCCGGTTGATCTGAGCTTTTGGTACTGCAGCTCTGTGGTGTGCTACTGGTGGACTGGCTGCGCTGCAACCTCCTGCTTCCAGGGGTTACTGGTAAGTGAGCTGAGAGGTGCCCTGCTATGGAGCTTCATCATACACAGCTGCTAGACTGTTGTAGCGGGCAAGGGGGCACTCTAGGTCCTCACTGATCTGCTGTAACAAACCTGCTCCTGAACGAGCATGTGGTCTCCCTGATTGCATGTGTAGGAGCCCTTCGCAGAAGTGTCTTTTGAGTCCAATTCTTGGTAGCCTTTCTTCCAGAGGTGTGTTACACTGGACCCTGTCCCTATGCGGTGGGCTGCAGCCATGGAATGAATGTACCGATTCTTATAATGGACATCATAGTATGCTGGTGTTCTGAAATATGGGTATTGGAAATCCAATGCTAGGGGAGCTATTGTTTGTCAAGAAAGGTGACAGTTCCTCGTCTGCTGATTCACAATCCCAGGGATTGTGGAGTCTGGCTACTCATACAAACGCCACGTCCATGAATGGACAGTGAACCCGAGTGGCAGAGCCACCTAGGAGAAATTGAGGACACTAAGTAGAGGAAAACAAACTTCCGACCAAAAGCAAATAGGGCTGTTCTTTCCTTGCCAGCCAGTTCTGCACTTCCTGGCCTCCAGTGCTTATATTCAGCTTGAAAGGCTGACAGGAGTTTTTCACACAAATAAACTAGAATGCACCACTGGATCTATCCATAATCTTGCATAATCTCTTCTCCTTAGAGCCAGAGTAGGCAACGTCTTGCAAAGTGCGCAGTTGCTGTCCTAATCTGGTGTGTGTTTCAGGCAGCAATTTATTTTTGATGAGATCCTGAAAGCAAGTCTGTATTAAAAGCTTAAGGATATTATCATAAACCCCTAATGAAGACTAAATAGTCTTTAAATGGACACAATAATCTTCTGCTGTAGAGACACATGGAAGCAAAGCACTGATAGCATGCATCCCAGGGGCCATGAAGTGGCAGATTCTACTAAAAAACGATCAAGTGATTAGTGGAATCCTAGAATTGACCTCAGCCAGTAGTAATTTCTCTGAGGTACATTCCTACCCAGCCTTTTTGCCCCCTTGTGCCTCTCCAATAAGGAAGCAATCTTGTGCAACTAAGCCTTGGACTTGCTGCAATTGGAGCAATCCAGACAGAACTGTGAGGACACATACCCTTTGAACCAGAACACAAGCAACTCCAGACTGGTGTCAGCCTTTTTGGGCTCATCAGTAAGGTGGAATCCTGGAAGTAATTTCACACTGAGCTCTGAGATTTACATTTTGCTTTCGTCATGAGGATACCCAGGTGAGGACACTTTAGGAGCCTTGCCTATGATTAGGAAAATGATCATGTCACCATGAATCACATGACCATGCTGGCCAATAGTAAACCTGTGCGGAATCACCAACGATTGTGGGTCATAGAGATAAAAAGGGAGGAAGAGGATCAGTGGCGGTTGGTGGCAAATCACATCGGAGGGGCGCAAAATATATACACATAATGATATACAGAATAATATAAATATATACATGGAAAAAATCACTTGCCTTACACTGTCGATCGATGTTCTGCAGCAAGTTCTCGTTGTTCTGCAGCACGTCCTTGGAGCGCAAAGCCCACAGCCGTCTCTTATCCATTCAAGACGCTGTTCTCATGCTGTTAAGCAGCATGAGTGAAGCGTCTTGATTGCTTGGAGTGGGTATGCTCTATGCTCCTAAAGGCAATGCAGGCCTATGCCCGCTCTCCAACTCAGCTGTCCAAGGCAGCCGGGTTAGAGAGGTTTAAATTGCGCATGTCAGTTTTGTCATAGCAAGGTAGCCGGCCTTACCAACATGCGTACTTCAAAATTAAGTGGCCATTGTCTTTGGTAGCAGTGACGCACTGGCCCCGTTCTGCCCTCGCTCTGTGTAGCAGGCAGAGAGCAAAAAATACATGGTAATAAAATCATTTTATTTTTCACGATTTCTGCACAAGAATGTGGGGGAGCTACGCTCCTCCGCTCCCTAGAAGGAAGCGCCGCTGATATGAGGGGGAAGGGTGTGCATAAATACATGATTTATGCTTACATGCCCAAAAGTGCATCAACAATAGTCACATTTATTTTGAAAATGTGCAATCAATAAAACCATTCTCAGAGTTCATGCAACAGTAACAGTTCAGATTCCATTAATTTAAAGGCACTCTTGAGCTGCTGCTTGTACCTTGAGATGGGAAGGAAAGAAAAGCGGGAGGAAATTGAGGCGAACATTTATTTGGAAGAGTAAGGGATGTGCAGTGAAATGTTTTCAGCTTACAGAGCCACAAAAATGAAAAAGAACTCAAATTTGCTTTTACATTTTGCAATCAAATGCAGGTTCTTGGCAAAAGTTAAATATTTCATATTTCAAATGCATTTTTTGTGATTATGTTGTCTATAGTGCAACTCATAGTCCCTGGGGATGTTAATGCACTTGACAAAGAACAGTAATCTATGGGTAACTGAGAGAACTCTTAAAAGACTCATTTGTACATTAAGGGGGCAAATACAATATTAGTAAACTACAATTAACAAAACAGAAGGAGGAAAAACTCAGATCCATTTTGAACAGTTGAATGAACCTCCTAGACTACTGATTCTATTCAGCCTGCAGCTCACCTTTCCCTAGGCTCAGTGACGTTGTGGCTGAAATTTCATCAGCACAATTATTTGGTGTTCTGAAAATGCAGTTTCCATAGATTTATACAGCTATTATGTCAAAATTACCATAAAACAATTGCTGTCTTTATTTTGTTCTCTTCGAGGTCTTCCACAATTTATTCAAAACACAATAATAAGGAGAGGTGACCTAGAAGCTCAGTTCATTATCTGGTAAAATCCTGCAGGGATGAGCTTGGGCACCAAAAACATGTAATTCCGGGCACGTCACTTTATTTCCCAATTACCCAGTTCTGAAATTGGTATTCTGTAATATATATATATGTGCAATTGAGTGCAGAAACAGTGTAAACACCTGACGTGTGTAACAAACAACTGTACAGTGCTCTATTTCGGACTACCTTAACTTCTCTTCTTTTCGTTCTTTTATATTCCTTTTTAATCCACTCTCGACTTCTTTCCACATGTCTTATTATTCCAAGTTCAGCACAGGATGTTTGAAATTGCCTTTCTGAAACTCTTCACAGCTGCTTCGAGCTAAATCATAAACCTAAATAAAAAGGTGCACTGCTCCAAAGGGCTGACCTGATGTCAGAAGATAAGACTTCCAAGTCCCTGTGTCCCCTGGGTCCCTTGAACCAAGATGTTCTTTTTCTTTGTTATGATCTTGAAGATGCAGCTACCCAGTGTAATCGTTCACTAGCAGCTTCTCAAATTGTATTTCTGTTGTTGGAGGCTGAGTGTGCCATCTCAATAATCTGAAATCTAACTTTTAAAACTAATTCTTGCCAATATTCTGCCAAGACAAGGTGGACTTGGCATCCCTTTGCTGACTGCACTTCTATGTTCATTCATTAAAATTAGCACCTTGTGTTATGTTCCAGTTACAAAATCAAGGTATGGTATGCTATCTAGCATATCTATAGCAGGCAACTGGGGTGTGGTATTGTGGAACTCAAACTGCCCGAGCGAATACATACGGGCCTGAACCTTTGGTTGGAGAGTGTGTGGATGCAGTATATTCTGTGTTGGATTAGTTGAGTATAAGATTCTACTATGTGGTCTGATCATGATGTGGCAAACCTGGTGCTGCTGGAATGCATGCTTATGTTGATAAGGTATTTCAAAAGGCATAGCAGATGTACCTTATCAATGAATCATTGCATGGTGGGTATTGTAGTGTCTAAGAAGTGGCGGATTATATAACTTGCTGAAAGGTGTTAAGGTGTGGGTTTTAACGGCTATGGCGCAATGAGTGTGCGGTCTGTGATCGTATTCTGAGGAATAAAGGCGTCTGTTACCTAGCTCCGTGTGTGGCGTATTCATTTGCATCCTACCAGTCTGGGGGGTATGCTACAACTGGCGACCAGAGTGGGATACATGCCCCGAAGGAATGAGTCTGCTCTCCCTAAGAGTTGGCAATGATACAGCAGACCGCTCGTGCATGCCACATGTGCCCAAATTGTTGAGAAGCAGTTAGAAGTTGGCGTGTGTGGAGTCAAAGCCACACCCAGCCCAGACACAGCCTTTGAAGAAATTGAAGGGCCTATGAAGGAGCATATTCTAAAAGCCAACCAGAATACATTGGTAAGGATGAAAGAAGAAATACTATGTTGCTCCATAACACAGAGCCATTATCCATGCAAAGCATATGCTAAAGGCAGTGCAACCGGGTATGAAAGTAAAAACTTACGAGCATGAGCGAGAGAAGTCCCACATGAGCGAGAGAAGTCCCACATGACCTTGAATCGGGTATGAAGACCCAGGCCCAGGTGAGAGACAGATGCGTGCAAAGCAGCCAGTGGCATCCAGTGCAATGAAAGCCATCTGAATAGTAAATATTTCCAATGGCTGCAGAAGGGAGCACAAAGTATGATGCAGCCGTGTTCCTTCTGCTTATAAAGTCATGGGTCATTCACAGTGCCAATGCAACATAAAGCAGTATTACTGGAAGTACCAATTCATGTTCTTCAAGGAACTTCGTCCGGTGCATGCCTACTGAGTTGTGCCACTGCTGATGACATGGGACTGATATCGCTCAATAACAACCTCCACAATCAATCTGAAATCATGTGTCAGTTCCTATCGTTGTTTCATGGCCTAGGAGGACTCAAGGCAATGAAAGTGCAACTTCACATTAATGAGGACATTCTCCCTGTTACCCAGTGGCACCGCAAAGTCACTTTTCCCTTGAAAGAAGCTGTTGAATAAATACTACAAACGCTATTGAAGCGTGACATCATTGAATGCTCCACTGGTCCTTTGCCATGAGTTTCGCCCATAGTGGTGGTGCCAAAAAAGGACAGTGGTGTTGCAGTATGCATCTGTGTCAAGGTGTGGTTATTAACGGATATGACGTGATGAGTGTGCAGTGTGTGATTGTATGCTGACGAATAAAGACATTTGTTCTCGAGCTCCGTGTGTGGCGTATTCATTTGCATACTCTGGGCTGGGTAGGATGCTAAAAGTATGTTGACAAAACCTTTTGCTCAGTCTAGGTGTGGAGAATCCAGATAGGTTGCTAATCTTTGTGAAATACAGTTGTGTCTGTTGTTTGTTTAAAGCTAAGATTATTTGCAGTGGCTTATGATGCAGAAGGTTGCTACATTTTAAGGAGTTATTGGTGAAACCTTGTAAAGAGATGGAGGGCAGATAGGAGCCTGAAGTTTGAAGAGCAATTTCTGAGGTCTTTCATAAGAGAAGATGGTTTTGTAATTTCCTTATGTCAAGAATAAAGGCGATTCAAAGTTTGTTGACTTGAACTGAGAAGAACGATCACCCACTCGATAGTCTTTAACTGTCCAGTTTATATAAAATATGAAGCACATGTTCCATGAGTCTGAATTTTGATCCTTAACTAATTTGGCAGGTAATATCAGTGTGTTGCCAAATATTTACTCAAGTTAGCTAACAGGCAGATGCCACTTAATGGATTACATGCCAGCCTGGACCAATGGGCTGCACACAGTACAGAGGAATATAACAGGTGACATAACAGCACGTTGCAATACATGCATTCAGCATACATTTACATCTTAGCATTTGTTAAGCAAGATTGGCAATAAAAGTCAACATATTGCAAGATGTTTGTTCAAATTTGTTGCCAGGTGTGTGAAATTGATCAAACTACATGGTTAGGTTGTTCTGTCTTGCTGCATATGGAAATGATGAACAGAAAAAAATAACATAGATCTGGGAAATTGTAGTGGTCTTGAGGGTTTAAATAGTTAAAATGCTAAGAAGCAAGAGGCAACCAGGGTGAACAAGAACTTCTGGATGGCTTGGGGCAGAGATACAGGGGGCACTGAATAACCGCTATAACCAATAGGTCATCAACCTGTGAAATCAAGCATTGGCAAAGCCCATACGTCTCGCGCATGTGAGAGCTATTGGCTTTGCCAATGTCTTTTAGCCATGTTGTATAGCAGAGTTGCTGCTGTTCATTGTGGCTAAAAGTTAGTGGGTGGCGTAGAAGACTGTGGAGTGAAGAGCCGTAGAGTGGAGTGGTGTAGCATAGAGTGGGGTGGAGTGGCATAGAGTAAAGTTGTGTGGAGGGGTGTACGGGAGAGTAGCATAGAGTTGAGTGGCATTGAGTAGAGTGGTGTAGAGTGGTATTGGGTGGAGTGCAGTGGCATAGAATGGAGTGGCATAGACTTGAGTGAAAGCAGTGTTTGGTGACTTAGTGGACTAATGGGTGCACTGTAGGTGCCTGTGTTCGACCTCATGATCGCATATTCAAATCCTGGTTTGTTCACTCAGCCTTTCATCCTTCTGAGGTCAATAAAATGAGTGCCATTCAGTTGGGTAACAATAAACATCTGTTATTCAGCGCCAAGAGTGGCATAGAGTAGAGGTGCATAGAGTGGTGTAGAGTAGAGTGGAGTGGCACAGAATTATGTACAGTAGAGTGGAATAGAGTGGAGTGAAGTGGAGTGGTGTAGAGTTGCCAAGAGGAGAGTGGGGTAGAATAAAATGTTGTGGCGTAGAGGGTAATGTAGTACAGTGGCATAGAGTAAAATTGTGTAAAGTGGAGCAGGGTACAGTGGCATAGGTGGGGTGCAATAGAGTGGCGTGAAGTACAGTGGCATAGAGTTGAGTGGCCTAGAGTGGAGTGGAGTGATGTGGTGTAGAGTGGAGTGGCGTAGAGTAGAGTGACGTTTAATAGAGTGGCATAGAGTGGGGTGGAATAGAGTGGCATGGAGAACAGTGACACAGAGTTGAGTGGCGTAGAGTGGCATAGAGTGGTGTGAAGTGGAGTTAAGTGGCATGGAGTCGAGTATAGTGGTGTAGAGTCAAGTGGCATAGGGTGGCTTAGAGTACAGTGGCCTAGATTAGAATGACGCAGATTATAATGTCATAGAGTTGAATAGCATAGAGGAAAGGGACATAGACATACTCAGAATGGCATTTGTAGAGTGGAGTGGCATAGAGTAGAGTGGAGTGGCGTAGAGTGGAGTGCAGTGGCATAGAGTGGAGTGCAGTAGATTGGCATGGCATAGAGTGGAGTTGCATAGAGTATGGTGGCGTGGAGCGGCATAAGAGTAGAGTGGTAAGGAGTTGAGTGGAGTAGCGCAGAGTGGCGTAGAGTACAGTGGGTTGGTGTAGTATAAAGTGGCATAGAGTAGAGTGGTGTAGAGTGGTGTGGTGTAGAGTGGTGTGGTGTGGTGTAGAGTGAAGTTGAGTGGTGTGGAGTTGCGTAGAGTAGAGTAGAGTAGAGTAGAGTGGCATGGAGTAGTATAGTTATGGGTTTAAGTAAAGTGTCAAACGAGATGGCAGATAGGGGGGAAGCAACATAAATAAGAAGCAGTTTGCTTGTGTTAAAATTAGGAAAACAAATTGCATGTCCAGGAAAAATACAGAGAACGCATGTACTTGGCCCATGCGCCCGGGAGGAGCTAACATAAGAAAGAATGAGAAGCCTACGGGGGCTAAGCAATCAAAAGGTTGAAAATAAGAGTGACAACGAAAACAACTAATGGTATGCTGTGGGTGGGTTGTAATCCCACTGAATTGTAAAAAATAAGTCTCGCTACACAAAGCATGCGCTGTGTAGGCGTGACCTAAAAATGAGGAAGCAAACATAGGCGTAAGCTATTTTTTCTATAATGTTGGCGATTATGCAAGGATAACAATCATGCTTTAGTGGGGGCAAAGGGAAACACAGCAAGTAATTCGGTTTCGTTTGGGGGCACATGTAAGGTGGAAGGGTGTCGTCTCTGGCTGCTGCCTGGAAAATAGACAGCAACCCATCTCATCCCTGTGACAGGTATTTCCTGAGATCCCTGTCTTCTCTCCTTCTAAGCGCTGTGCTCTCAGATTCTGCCCATGCCAATACCGTCTGTTGGCACATAGAAACTTAGGGACTGGCCCTCCAGCATAGTGTGGTGGCACGATGTGCAAGTAGTAGGGCAAGGTCTAATAATCAGGCGGTATGCTTGATCCTCCTGGTGTGTTTAAAAGACCGTAAGGTGCAAACAACCCAACCGTGCAGCGGGGTATGCCCTGTGACTTGGGTAGGATGTGAGATGGCTGCTGGCCAGAATTGAGATAAAGATGGGCATGACCATAGCATATGTAGCAGATCTGCTCTCAGCCATGGTGGTGGCCTCAAGCGTTCGCTCCTGGAAAGAAAGTAACTAATATACCAGGCGTGAGATGGGCTGTTGTTTGAAAAACACAGAATTGTGAGAACTTCAATCAGCGTTCCTTTGATATTTTACTTTTACCTGTTCGGAGATGTGTAATATATTCATCTCCTATTCTTAAAAGGGTGTAATTTAAAAGTACAAATGTACCAAATATAAATTTGGACAAAGACCCTGTCTTTTTGTGCTGTGTACCACAGCAGCATATACCATCAAATCCCTCAGGCTGTGGCTTCTCTTATAATAAAACAAGATTAAGTTAGGGAAAACTCCTCTCTCTGAACTTCTGCAGCACCCCATTAACTCTCTGCTTATGAACGTCTGGTTTGAAGGCAGTCCTCCTATTTATTTAGAAATTGGCTTTTAGGAAACTCCTGATTTACAAGGAAAATTATTTGTGTAGAAACAGTGCCTTATTCTCATGCGGTTCGACTGAATTTTTTATGGGGTGATATAAAATAGTGATGCACTTTTTGAAACATATGGGCTGTTTGTCCCTGTCCACATAATTAAACCATAGCATTTATGTACCTCTACATTCTATATACCCGGTGGACCAATGTCTCTGGGCCCAATCTGTTAGAGATTCTAAATTGAACCGTAAACAAGAGCCGGCCATATTCAACTTCAGCTGAGTGCCGACCAGCTGGTAACAGCACGCTTTTTTGACTGACAATATTTCTTGTGAAGAGGGAAATAAATTAATAGCAATGAAAAAAATTGACATTCATTCCCAGCGCACCGTGTTGTATTAGCATCTATTGTGTAGCTGCCATGCCTTCATCGTGAAGGAAATTACTGTGCAGCCTACCTACAATAAATGTTGATCAAGCCTGTATCTCAAATGTGACAGCTAGCTTAATGAATCTCCAGTGCCCATAGATGAGGTTTCAATTTGAGGACCAATAATCAGCAGATATTGCCACGGGCTGCAGCCGTGATTGGCACCCTGCTATTACTGGGCAGGCTGTTGGGCGTTCCTATTATGAGTCTTTGGGCTGTGTAGAAAATAATCACTCTTGGATGTGATGTGTTCAAGCTCAATCAGCTCTTGAAAGTGCTGTCCTGATTTGGACTTTGTCGTGTTCTTCCACTGACTCCGTGTCTCCTAATAGTCTGCTGTGTTCGCGACTGTAACTGCACCAACCTAATGTTTTTTTTCACCTGTGATATCCATTGATGCTGGAATTTAAATGCCTCCTGTATGGCTCTGGAGAGCATGCCGTCTCTGCCCTCTGTTGATCTGATGGCAAAGTCACTGGAACTGAATGTGGCTGCAGGCTTTTTGATTTTGCTTCAGAGAACCAGAGCCATCCCTCTAACTCTGACCTAAGAACCATGCTCTGGAGTCTCAGTCTGGAGGTCTGCCCAAAATGCAGCCCTCATATGGAGTTTGTCTAGTGTCTTCTCAACAGGCTGAGGAATACTGGCAGTGGTGACCGCATTGGATTACACTGTAAGGGACATGTCTGTATAGCTATCGCCTTCAGGGAAGAGATGCCTACTGGCCTCTCCTGTTAAAATGTTTTCGTAGTCTTGGTCAGCCGAGTCCTTTGATCCAACCAGAAAGGACATGGATAGAGAGAGAGAGTGTGTAAAATTAACATGCGGGTGAGTACATGGCCGGAATTGGAACCAAAACAGGGCCTGCAAACTGCTCGGCCGGCCCCCATGGGGTGGGGGTGCTAGTTGGAAGTGGGACCTGTTCGTATCTTGCACTGAGCGGTTGGAACGAGGCGTTCCTGACTTACTTTGACCCTCTCCACCTCTCCCTATCTGCTGCTACTGTTCGCCGGTCCCGCTCCGCGGGACCCGCTTCACGACGACTGCGAGCGTGGGCTGCGGCGGCTCAACGGGGCTGCGAGCGTGAAGTGCAGGGACTCCATTGACCAGGAGTCCCTGCGAGGCAAATCGGAGACACCTGGCCCGCTCTCCCCGGAAACCACGCCCCCAGCGTACACGTTCTTAAATCGACTCATACCCGCGCACGCGGGACGCGCGCGGAGCGAAGCCCGGGCAAAGGGCAGGCCGTTTGAGGCCGTTCGAGGACGAGAGAGACCGGGCCACCCCCCTAAATATCCATCTCCCGGTATCCACCCGGACATTGTATGTACTGTTTCTCCATCGAGTCTGCATTTGCAAGCCCTTCAAGACCCAGCTTTATTGATCTTTTGCCTATGCAAGTTATCAAACTCCCTGTACCGACCTAGCAAGAACAATGGTACTAACTAGAGGAAGCAAAACCAAGGTATTGGGGGGTGAGGGCAAACTACTAGGACCCATGGATGACTTTATAACCAAGGCAAACTTATTTATCGATCAAAGCATCACTTTGATGGAAGGTAGGGTGTCCTTGGACTTAGAACACGCTAAGAGATCTTCTATGGGTTACCTAGCGAATGTAAGATCCCCTGTAATAGCCAGCAATCCTGGGCAAGGGACCCTCTGTGAGGGTAGGCGTAGCCTACCAAACAATGTGGATCTGTCGGTTTCCCAGCTATCGGATGCCCAGTTAAGCTCAGATTTAGAAAGGACTCCAGAGCTGCCTCCCCAAATTACACCGGATGAAATAAGGCAAGCAAGAGGGAGGAGGGAGGGTGACATAAGGAAAAGAAAAAATTATCAGAAAAGTCCCATCCCTAATGAGATTGGAGATACGGCAAGTATGAAAGAGAATGCACCCCCTAGACCTGAACAGATAGTAGTCACCGCAATCATAAACCCCTCAGTACATGATTCTTCTAACCTTATCAGCTTGGAATCTCCTATCCATCTACCCTGTAGCAATGAAATAACTGACAGTAATAAATCACAGCTTCTAAATAACATCACAGATATACTGAAATCTTTACTTGAGTCAGTAGAAGCAAGACTAGCGCATATAGAGAACCAGTTATCTAATCTTGCCAAATATATAAAGCCCATGCAAGTCCCGGGGGCACAAAAAACGGGGGGAAATAAACATAATAAACAGACTCCTCCCAACCACCCAGTCACACAAAACAATGTACCCATACCGTCAAATCCAACATCTAAACCAATAGCCCCTGAAATAATAAATAACAGTAGACCAGCGAAACGCCCCACTAACGCTGCTATAACTCTACCTCAGGGCAATTTACCGATAGTATTAGCATCGGCGCCTAAAACATCGGCGCCTAAGACGTCAGCGCCGAAAAAACCGGTGCCAAAAACTACGGCGCCTAAAACTCTGGCATTTAAAACTCCGGCATCTAAAACACCGGTCTGTAAAACTCAAGTTCAAAAAAACTTGGCCCCAGTATCCAACAGAGGTGGCCCGAGAGGACCTTCCGAAGTTAGACTCCCTGTTGAGATGCCACCGGAAGCATCTCCCTTCGTGGTGGTAATGACAGGTGTCCCTGAGTTGGTGGATTATAATGCAGAACCTACGTGGTCACTGCAAAATAAGGCTCAACATTGGTTAAATATTAATCGCCCTATTCCATCAACCTGGCCTTCCAGGATTCTGATGGTACGTAGGACTACCTGGGTGGGAACCGGCAGAAAAACAATCCCGGGGGATTGTATTGTCATCACATTCGAGGACCCCAGAGTAGTAGACTATATTTGCTCCTGGGAGTACTCGAGTGTAAATGGAGGAATAAGCACCAAACCACTTTCTTTTTTTTACCCCGCAAGGCAACGCAACGGTCCCCCTAATGATCATGAAATTCCCTGGGAAGTAGCAGCCCCTCGGCCCTTCGAACATGGTAACACAAGACAAATAGTGGCCCCTCGCCGCCATGATTATGATAGCTCCTGGCACACAGTGGGCCCACGCTATCGGGGAGGTGGATGGGATGATTGGGGCCCGCATATGCAGAGAACGGCCTATAGAGAGCCGCCTTGCTGGGATACATGGTTCAGTATCCCGACGAGGAACAGATACAGTGGCCTCGAAATGGTCGATTGACCACTAACGGCGACTGAACAAACTAATCTCAACCCACCCCAAGTAACACCAAAAATAAAAACACTGCGTTTAGTAAACGAAGAAGCGGCGGTTAATCCAGATCCACCGCCTTTACCCATCCTCTTTTGGAATGTGGCGGGTCTCCGTCCTAAAATTGAGGATGGGACGGCTTTGTATTTTTTGGAGCAGGGGAAAATTATCTGCCTCCAGGAGACATGGTCCACAACGGAGCTTCACCTCCTGGGATACAAAACATACTTTATCCCAGCTGTGACCTGCAGTGCGGGCAGCCCAAAGGGAGGGCTGACCACGTATATCGCAAACACTGTGAACCACTTAAAAGTGACGATAGTCGAGTCTGACCCAAATTTCCAATTATTCTCCCTTGTCTTCAAGAATAAGGACCCTATCCTCTTAATCAACTTTTATAACAACCTAGAAGAGGGACAATTTCTGACCCTTCTTTCCAATATCCAGGAGAAACTAATCCAGTTTCACCAATCTAAGACAGGAAAAGGGGCAATCCATCTTCTATAGGGAGGGGATTTTAATCTGCACCCATGCCCACACGCTGAGAAAAATCAATGTGGGATAGTGGACGAACATGATGCTCCACTCATGCATTTTGTCCATACTAAGGTGGGGATTGCTGTGAACAACATGTTATCGGCCTTAGATCTCGTAATAGCCAATAGGTTAAGCTCAGACTTAAATTTCCTTCAACCGACTTACGTGGGAAGGGGATGCCATACGACAGTTGACTACATCCTCCTGTCGTCTGGATTGGTACGTATAGCTAGATCTTTTGAGGTCCTGATTAACACATTAAGTGATCATTCTGCTTTGAGGATGGATCCTCACTTAAATAAGCCCAAACCCCTAGTTACAGCTATAGAGAAAACTCGTGCCCAGAACAAACTGGAGATAGGTAAACAAAATGGATATACATTAAAATGGGGGAAGATAAATCCGCCCGAAATCACCGGAGAACTGGTAAAAGCGGCATACCCAAACATAGTCAAATGTCTGGATCTACTTGAAACGGATGAGGTAGTCCTAAACAATTTTATCCAAATATTGGATAAAATTAAGGGACTTCTTACAGCAAAACCAAGGAGCGTGAACGCAACCACCAAAGGGTGGTTTAATCATAGCTGTACCGTGGCCCTAGCCAACCTAAAGTTAGCTCTAAAAAAAACACCTAGAGACTCGGCCCAGATCCAACTCTCTAGACAGCAATATGGAAGGGCACGTAAAGTAAGAATACAAGAACTAAAACAGAAGCTATGGGACAACCTCCATACTAGTGCTGTCTCCAAAAATTCGTGAGGCATTTTGGCGAACAGTTAGATCTCCCTACCTAATAGACGATAACAGTCCCAAGATAGAAGTGGCTATAGGGGAAGACATATGGGTGTCCCACTTTTCTAAAATCTTTAAAAATACAGTAACATCAGTAGGGACAGAAAATACACCTCTAACGGTTGAATACCCAATATCCCTGCATTTTGACATCTCTGAGGTACTAGTTGCACTGGAAGCAAGCAAAAATGGGAAATCTCCAGGACCAGATGGGGTCCCAGTGGATCTCTTTAAATACAATCTAGATCTCTGGGCCCCCATTCTCACCAGAGTGTGTACCGCAGCCGCAAAAGTGGCACTGATAGAATCTTGGACCAATTCTATCATGGTCCCAATCTTTAAAAAAGGGGATCGTCAGGATGTCACATGCTACCGCCCCATCTCACTGCTGAACTCTCTGGGCAAGGTCGCGGGCAGGGTAGTCCTTGAGCGACTCCAGCAGTGGGCTGAGGAGAAAGGCATTATCTCCGATCTTCAGTTTGGATTTCGAGAGGGGTTTGGTACGGTGGAGCAGGCCCTTAATCTTAGCCTGATAGTGGGCAAATACACCCAAGCCAAGAAGGACACGGTCTATATGGTGTATGTAGACCTGTCCGCTGCTTTTGATTGTGTCTCGCACGCTAAACTCTGGACAGTTCTGAGACAAATGGGAGTGGATCCCCCTCTCTTAGACTTTCTGAGAGAACTCTATTCTAAAGCCTCTGCGAGGGTGCGTTTCGGAGTGAAGGGGGAGTTGACAGCATCTTTTAGAGTGGAGCGTGGAGTCAGGCAGGGGTGTGTCCTGGCCCCCTTCTTATTCTCATTGTATACCAACGGCCTGGAGGAAGATATGTTGAGGGGGGCCCAGGATCTGCCACGGGGAAAAAAGCGCCTGATTCCTGCTCTGCTTTATGCAGACAATGCTGTCATCCTGGCTCGCACTCCGTGTGAACTACAGAAGTCTTTGAATAGGTATACGGACTACATGGGTGAGCTGGACCTACATGTGAATTTTTAAAAAACGTTCGTCATGGTAGCAGGCAGTGGGAAAAAACGAGCAAAGAGTATTTATCTCAAAGATCAAAAACTCGAGGTAACTGCCCAGTACCCGTATCTAGGTATTATGATTGATAAAAGGCTGAACTGGAGGCCTGCAGTAGAGGCAAGGTGTCATCTTTTTAAAAGAGCTATAGTGGCCCTGACGAGCTTCTCTCAGAGATTGGGGAGGAGAGCACCAGTGCAACTATTAAAAATTTATAGTGCAAAGTGTCAGGCGATTGCACTATATGGGGCGGGTGTCTGGGGTCATGTAGATGTTAGCCCCCTCCAGGTGGCAGAAAACTCCTTTCTCAGATTCCTCCTAGCAACACCGAGATGCACTTCAATCTACGCATCTCATTTGGAACTTGGTATTCCCTACCTAGAGGATCTGTTAAAGATCCAACCACTACTGCTTTGGCGGCGCATTTGGACCTCCGATAAAAACGCGCTGACACAGACAATCGTGGCAGATTCAATGGCTCTTGACCAAACTACAAAAATAACATGGCTTCGGTACATTAGAAATTTCCTCAAGGACCTTGGCATTGAGAAGTATTATCTTCAACCTGAAGGCATTATTGAACTATCAAAGAGAGCGCTGAAACAACTGGCTCTGAGCCACCTAGAGTCCTTGAGGCTGACCTCTGAGTGTACAAAACCCTCGGTCCTCCACGCCAATATGATTCAGGCTACATACCTTATCCAGCCTTATCTAACATTACAGATTAGCACGTATGATAGGATGTTACTGACAAGTTTCAGGTTAGATCTGTTTTTTAGACTAGTAGCTTTTTTTGACAGAAATAGGTGGGATTCAACTCTCCCTGTCTGCCCCTGTGACGAGGAATCAAAACAGACCAACCTACACATAATATTGTTTTGTAAATTCCACCTTCCACATCGGAAAATATGGCTACTCCCTCTATTAAGACAATGGGGACTTAGACAATGTCGTCCTGCAATGCTTCGTCTCCAATTGCTAGAATCTGAATCCGTTTGTTTTCACGTCTTGAACTTTTTAAAATGCGTTATGAGGCACAGGAAAAATCTGTAAAATTTATGCTGGATGTGGTTTTAGATGATACAATGAAACAACATGATTCTTTGTTCTAAACATATTAATCTGCCTTTGTTTGAATTTCAACCTATAACACGATTACTTTTTATTCTTTTATAATATGAAATTGTCTTATAAAAATGTTGCTTTTATGGTTTTCCAATGTGTAAAGCCGAATAAAGAAATGTATATATATATATATAGTTGGAAGCACCACTCCAACTCACTTCAGGGTGCTATTTGGAAGCACTACTCCAGTCTCACTGCTGCAGCTTTTGTTACAGGTGGCCCATATTGCAGCTATGCAAAACCAGCCCCGGTTACAAAAACATCCTCCTAGGGGTCCAAAACCGGCCACCAACCTGGCGGCCCACCGGGGAAGTGTCCGTGCCCGCTCCGGCCAGTCCGGCCCTGGGTGAGTGAGAAGCTTCTCCTTGGCTGGCAAGGCACTGAAATCCACTCTGAGATTCTTTTCTGTGGATGGTAACTCAAAGTGAGGCAAAGATTCCAAGGTTATTTCATGGACACGAGAGCAGGGCGTGAAGCATGCTGGACCCTTCCACTAGAGCTGTCACTGTAGCTGGACTCCAGTATTTGAAGGGTGTGGGTGCCTTAACCTCATAGCCTCTCCGTTGATGTTTGGGAGTATGCACTAGAAGCTTCCTGTCCCTTCCTCCTGATGATTCACTGTAGCCAGGCTTCACCAGCTGGTGTGCTGTGAGACATCTAGCCTCCAGTACCTGGTGAGGGCCCTCGTAGAGTGAACGTCCATCTAAAGCGCTCCCATCCTGATGCATTTGCTTAACAAAGACTATGGATTGACCAGTCTGAGTTCCAAAATATATAAAAGTACAGGCACTTGCATAAACCAATCTAGGAAAGGCTCCTCTAAATAATACACTGACTCTTCAGGCTGTGATTGAAGGAGACCACACCTGCCCCCAATTTTAACATGGAATAGAACTGATTAGCCGGCATGATATTAAAAATTTGGCAGGTTTCCTGCTCAGAGCAACAGAATTTCTCATTGACTAGCACCAGGGGCAACCCACCAATCTGGCCCAGAAGACTAATGAGCTTGGATTGTGGAAATGTCTGGTTGCCTGCTCTCCTTGCCAACATAAGTTCTAAACTTGAGACCTGCATTCTGCTAGCAGTGCTGTCTAGAATTGCCTTCAAGGAAGGTGCTTCTCTTGCTGGAGGTGTTCATGCAGAAGTAAACTGCCCCAAAGAGCAGTATTACAAGCACCTGCCTGGAGTGGAACCTGTGCAGCAAGGACATAGAAGCATTCTCCATCAGCACTGCCAGTGGGCCATGGGAAGGTTCAGCTGTTCTAGGATCTCTGTAGGGAGCCCCTTTGTACTTAATCTCTAATGTATTCCTCGAGCTTACACAGTGCCCCACCCCCAGGCCTTGAGGTGTATAGGTGGGGTTACAATGTGGGGCTTCACTAAATTAGACCCCACAAAACTCATGAGAATCCTTGGGGCGGTTACAGAGTTATTTCACTTCAAAGCCCTGATTCGTGAACTCTTTGTGGTCCTGCAGTTGAAAGTTTTGCTGGCGCGTAAAAGTGAACCGTGATTGGCTGGAGCCAACAAATGTCAGCTACGTTCAGTGGTTTTCAAGCCTTATTTCTGCAGCCTGGATATTCCAGTTAGTGGACATTGAAGAGATCTCAATGGACTCCAGTTAATCGCCAAGTACGCACCACTTTAATCTCCATGGCTACTGAGGGTCAGCATTGCGTGATCGTGGTGGGCTCTTCCGTCCTGCTTGGGCAGAGAACTTCTGTCGGGCCCTAGGGGGTAAAGAAGCTCTCTCTGGCATGATGTAGCACTTGGGACAGGCAGGAAAAGCATTGGCCATGAACGTGGTTGACTCTTGCCTCACCTTGTACTAAAACCAATTGAAATGAGTTAGTGTAGTCTGGCAAAGCTTGCGACAAATAACCTTAGACCGGGCTGGGACACTGCAAAAAAGCCAGGCAGATCCCAAGCTCAGGCAAGACTGGGGAGATCTGGATTTGTTCCTAGGTGTGCATTTGTATCTGTAATGTGGAGTATTTAGCTGTATGTGTAGAATAAATGTTTTTTTTCCATTCTAGAATAAAAGTACTGACAGGGTGTTGATGTTATAAATTGTTGTGCTTTTCTTTGCTGAGTTCTGAGTTTCTAGCAGACATCACCTCTCTGAGCAAACTATGGACTGCTCTTGCTCCTTACCCATATGTGGAACAAGACTGTGTGTAGTGCTCGGTGTTGGGTCCAATAATAAGGAGGCCTCATGAATACAGAAGTAAAATACTGCAGTAGATACAATTGGATGCCAGTAACTCCTGGTTGTCTTTTGACCCTGCAAAGCATTTTCAGATCATTCATTTGTAATCTAGATAAAGCCACTTGCTCCCATTCTGGAACATTATATATTTAATTTCCATAATCAAAGATGATTTCAATATTTTAATCTTCATAGTTTTTGTAAAGATATACAGCAATCCTGTTATAGCATAGTGGATCTGAAGTACACTTTCCCCCATATCCCCTCGCTCCACTTTTATCATCCTATCATCATACTATTATTTGCCATATCAATACTATTTGCCTGGTTTGATCGGAAAAGGAGACTTCAAAGGTAAATTCTGCAAGAACTTGAAAAGTTCTTGCCGTGTGTCTAATCCATTTTTTAAAAAAATCTTTTTATTGGCAGCGTATATAAACTTTATCATGTCATGGTAATCACATACATAAACGTTGCACTTCATATGATGAGTCGTATACCATTTCTTGCATCAATGAGTCATTTTTAGTTAACACATTTCTGATAGGCGTCAATTCCAAGCCCCGCCCCCTTCGTACATTATGCTTATGAGTTAGCGGAATGTGTCTAACTAATTACCTGCATTTACGCATTTACATTTATGTTCTCATTATTCAGTTATTCACTTATGCGTGTGATATCGTTTCAGTGTTCTTAGCTTAGCATGTGTGCCACCATTTTGAATTATTTCTCTCTGCGTGCAAACTGTACTTGCTCATTCCCCCTCCCGTAGGAATAGGAATAATTCCTCGTGTCAGCATATATTCATTTCTTGGTTTACTGCAGCTGAAACTCCTGCTAGCGAAACTCCTTATCAGGCCGTTCTCATGTGCTGGGGATGTAGCGGCCTGGCTCTGTGTCCTTGGGAGATGATAACAAGTGTTGCTATTGCAGGTGCAGATGCCTCTTGTATGAGGCCATTGTCCACACTCTTGGTGGACCAGTACTTTTCCATTATGGGCGTGTTTACTCTGCCTTCTCGTAATATAATGTATCACCATGATGATGTGAGTCAGTCCTTCTCGGCACACTCTTAGGGGTGAGGTCGATATAGGGCCCTCTCATATGGGAGTTTGTGGCCTAATAAACTTGCTTTGTTTATTCTTCTCCACTGTCCGGCTGACTTATTTTGGGTAACTATATGTGAGTGAGGTAAGTCACTCGGGTGGTATTTAGCCACGCTTATCAGATGGCGCCCGAACAGGTACTCCGCGATTAGGAGCTTTCTCACCCGTAAGTGGGTAGCAGAAGGCCGGAGACCCCCTGGTCGGCACGGTGGGTCCGGGTACCCACTTTGATGCCGAGCTTGGTTCTCGCAGCGCTGCCCCACCCTGCTGATCGGAGGAGGTCTCGGTCCAGGATCCTATGCCGGAGTCCAGAAGGCGGAACTTTGGAGCTGACCGTGTTGGTCCAGGCAGCCGGAAGTGGAGAACGGTAGAGGTCGGTACCGCGCACGGAAGGTAAGTGGTCCGACCGGTGATTGGAGGAGCCGGAGTGCTCCGTGAGACCGGTGTGTCTCTGGTGCTTGGAGGAGCCGGTGTGCTTCTGGGGCTAGTGTGCTCCGGGAAACTCAGAGTGCAGATGGCGCTCTGACAGACTTGATGGAGATTGGGGAACGTTGGTTTGTAAAAAAAAAAATCCGACTGGATAGTACTGCGGGTTGGTGAGCGGCTTGCTACGTGAGGATTTTGGGCTCGCCCGAACACCTAATGTGGTGGTTTGTGGGAGAGTGCCGGGTCCCGCGCGGTGTGGCGCCTGCCGATTTGTAGTGCTGCCCGGGAAACGGATTGGTTTCCCAGTCTCGGAACAGCGGGTGTGTGCTGTTCAGTCTGCGGTAGGGTCCAGGTTTCCCAGGACTTGGTCGACGGGCCTTGTCCCATTTTTGTAACACGTGTTTTGGTGCGGATTCTATTTGATAAATATATGTATATTGAAACTGTGAATTTTTGTGCTGTTGTGTGTTTGTAGGAGAACAAGATGCCGTGCTTTAGTAAATTGCGGTGTTTCGGGTGTTGTGATGAGGTTTCAGATGTGAGATTGGCCAAGAGCCAACCCGCCCCGGAGGAGGGCTCTCCGAATTTCGACATGTATGTCAAGCATGGCTTACCTCCTATTCTGTTTTCCTCTCTGTGGCATAAGTATACAATGGATAATGTGGATTTGCAGTGGCCTTTACTGGGCTCTTTTGACGCAGCAAAATTAGATTATTTACAAGACAAATTGTTTGCTAGGCGCAGCCGTCAGAGTATGTTTGATTCTTTGCGAATGTGGCAGAAGGAGGTACGAGAACGGCAGATAAGGGAGGAGAAGGTAGCTCAGAAAAGATCGGCACAGACCATGGCGCAGAAGGCTAGGGAACACACTAAGAAAGAGAATGAGCTGCGGATTGAGCGCGCAGATAGGCGTTTTAGGTTATTGGAAAACAAGTGCTATGTGGTGAAGGAAGAAGACATAGACGAGATGGAAGATATTTTGAGCGCCTGACCCCCTCCCCCATATGCTCCACAGCCGCTGTACCCCGTGCTCGGAGATTCCGCCCCACAGGCGGTGGTTTCAGTTCCCCAAGTCAGTGCCCCTCCCTTGTCCGGAGCACCTGCTTCCTCTGCAGGGGGACGTACTTCCCCCTCTACCACTGCACCCTTGCTCCCTTTCTCGGTGGCGAGCCCTGCGCCTGCTGCGCTATCCCCGGTGTTCTCTGCTGGCCCCGCTATCCCCACTGTTTCTGCCAGCGCCACCCCTCAGAGCGCGTTGCGAACACCTGTTAGAGGGGCGGAGGGCGGACTATTTACTCAGGTACGGAAGTTACTTACGCGTGCTAATGTACCCCTAGATGAGAAGACCATGGTAGCTAATCAAGCTTGTCAATGGGCCAGGAATAATATTTATTCACTAGAGGATATTTGGTCTACTATGAAGTATTATGAGCCTTTGATGCAACAGCATGCTTTGTGGCACATGTCAACGACCCTAATAGCGCTATGGGAGCAGGGATATGGTGGTGTGGCGCCAGCGATTCTTCGCGATATTAAGACTCATGCTTACAGGGCTAATACTGGAGCAGCGGAAGTGCTCCGTAGTTTGAGGTACTTGTTGGAGTACAGGAATGAGCTAACAGCGACAGGTGAGACCCATTTCCCGGGGATACATCCGATGCGTGAAGTACACCCTATATTTCACCCTGAGGTACCTGAAATAGTAGACCCGACTACCCAGGTAGTGACTAGAGCTCGTGTAGATGCCCATTTCCAAGAACAATGGGTGTATACGCCCTGGAAAAGGAGCGAGGTATTAGCTCTGAAGGCGCAGTTACCCGACTCGAGAAAAAATCCAACGGCTTATTACAAAGAATTAACGGAGGCAGCTTCCTCAACAGTAATGACGTTAGCAGACATTGAACTGTTTTTTGGATTATTGGTTCCCGTGGATGTGTGGAGACAGGTGAAGGGTTCGGAACATAGAGAGGAGTTAGGCGGTACTTGGGAAGAATTTACAGATTGGGATAAGGAACGAAAGCCAGGTGAGAAGCCGAAGCCTGAGATATTAGCATTACCCGGGCGTATAATTAAATATATGCATTCACTCATTCCTCCTAAGAAGGTAGATTGGGATAAGCTAACGGCTTGCAAACAGAAGAAGGATGAGGCAGTTTCAGATTTCTTCACTCGTTTTGAAGAAACATTTATGGATTTTAGCGGACAAGATATCTCTCAAGATGGAGGGCTCCGTCTTTTTGTCAACAGATTCGTTACGAATCTGCTGCCAGAAATATCGGCCCGACTGCAAGCGTCAGAGAGTACATGGACAACATCTACCCCCTCAGGAATTTTGAGCATGGCCCAGTATTATGAACATAGAGAGAATGAGAATAAGGACAGGCAAGAAAAGAAGGCGAAAGATTTGAAGACAAAGGTTTTGTTGCAGCAAGTAGCGAAGGGCAGAGGACGGGGAGCCCCGCCCGTGTCAGGTGGTCGAGGAAGTAGCTACGGAAGGGGAGAGAGAAGAGAGCGTTTGGGACCCAACCAGTGCGCTAACTGCAAACAGGAAGGGCACTGGTGGAAAGACTGTCCACTGCTACGGTCCCATGCTGGACCTGGCAGAGGACGAGGTCGGGGAGATGCGAATAGAGATACTAGACAGTCCGAGGAGGGCAGGAGACCGGGAGGAAATTATTTTGACGGAGGAAAGGATAGACAGCATTCTCAAAGGGAGGGCGATGACGGCAGGGATAGACAGTTCTACAGTGATGCGTACGCCATGGATGATTTCACAGGATTTTCCTATAACTAGGACAGCGTAGGGCAGAGTGAGGGACCTGTTTCTGTGGATGTTGATCAACGTGGGCCTTATGTAACGGCAGACTTGTCGGGATCCCATCAGAAATTTTTATTGGATACAGGTGCTACGAAAAGTTCTGTAGCACGTTCTCAGGTTCCAGGGGCGGCTCTGTCTGGCAAGACTAATATTTCAGTGGGGTTCTCTGGTACCCCGGTGGTTAGCCCCATCTCTAAGCCCTTGACACTTACGATTGGCCCCTTCACTGTTGACTCCTCCTTTCTCTTGACTTCGAATTGTGGTGAGAATTTACTGGGTTTGGACTTGTTAAAAAGGCTGCATGCTACGATTTACTGTTCCCCGGATGGTGTGTACCTTACGATGGGTCCTTCTGTCGCGCGTGCGCAGCAATGTTTTTCAAAGGACGAGCCCCTCCCAGTTGAGTTCAGGGATGTTCCACCGAGTCTGTGGGCCAGTAGTGATACTGATGTGGGAAAAATGGACATTGCACCGGTGTCCATAAATGTTAAGGTGGGAGCGAAGCTACCTCGCATACCCCAATACAAGATCTCTAGAGATGGAGAGAAGGCTCTGTTGCAGATTATACAGGATTTGATTGGATCAGGGGTAGTCGAGGAAATGGACTCAAATATCTGTAATAGTCCGATACTTCCAATACTTAAAAGATCCTCAGGTGACGCAGGTGAGAATACACCTGATGTCTATCGTTTTGTGATTGATTTACGCCACGTTAACAAGGTCGTTGAGCCCCAGTACCCAGTGGTTTCTGACATTACTACCATTTTGACTATGATACCTCCCTCAGCTAAATATTTTTCGGTGCTGGACCTTAAGAATGCGTTCTTTAGTATACCTGTACACCCAGATAGCCCGTACCTCTTCGGATTCTCATTGGCTGGCCGCAGTTTTAGATTTTGTAGAATTCCTCAAGGCTATACAGAAAGCCCCAGTATTTACAGCCAAGCATTAAAAGCACAGTTAGATGATTTGGAGCTCCCACAGGGAAATGTTTTGTTGCAATACGTGGATGATATTCTCATCGCCTCCGACAATGAGGAGGGGTGCCGAGAGTCTACTGTTAAATTGTTACACCATTTGGCTCGTAAGGGACACAAGGTGTCTCTCCCTAAATTTCAATACTGTCGACAGGAGGTCACCTACCTCGGTCATCTCCTATCGAAGGACGGGAGAAGGCTGACACCAGAGCGCGTCAAGGCAATAACTAACATGGCAGTACCTAACACACAGCGAGAGGTGCGCGCATTTCTGGGCATAACATCGTACTGTCGCCAGTGGATACCTAATTATGCTTTACTAACAAAACCTCTGCTGTATCTGACTACAAAAGAGGTGCGCGAGCCCCTACCTTGGACACCTGCATGTCAAGAAGCGTTTGAGTTACTAAAGACTGCTCTATGTTCTGCACCTGTTTTGGGAACACCTAATTACCAGAAGCCTTTTGTACTCTATGTGCACGAGGCGGAAGGTTGCGCGTTGTCTGTCTTAACACAAGATTTTGGAGGGAAACAGAGACCGTGTGCTTACTTCTCTGCAATGCTCGACAACGTGGCAAGAGCGCTTCCGAGCTGTCTAAGGGCTACAGCGGCTGCTGCAGTCTCGATAAGACAATCGGCAGGGCTCGTACTGGGTTCAGCTCTTACGGTAATGGTACCACATGCGGTGGACATTTTGCTAAACAGAACACAGACACAGCATTTAACTAGCACCCGTCTGACTGGTTATGAGATGACACTATTTGCCCCACATGTAACGATAAAAAGATGCGCTACAATGAATCCAGCCACACTGCTGCCTCTCCCTTCAGATGAGAAAGATGGTGAAGTGCATGACTGCCTGTTCCGAACAGAGGAGGAGACAAAAGGGAGAGTAGATTTGACGGATAAGCCCCTAGATGACCCTGACGGAGAGTTGTATGTTGATGGGTCTTGTTTTAAACTAGCGGACGGTACCACAACAGCAGCATATGCAGTCACGACCTTACAAACAGTGGTGGAGACTTCTAGAGTCCTGTACAACTCAGCTCAAGCTGCAGAGATAATAGCGTTGATGCGTGCATGTGAATTGAGTGAAGGATTGGATGTGAAGATTTATACTGACAGCCAATACGCCTTTGGCGTGGCTCATAGTTATGGAAGACTGTGGGCAGAGAGGGGATTTTTGACATCACACGGACAACGAATTCAACATGGCCCATTGATATTGCGACTGCTGACAGCTCTAACGCTTCCCAGACGGCTAGCAGTAATAAAGTGTAGTGCACACAAAGCGGTGGTTGATGACGTGGGGCGGGGAAATGCGTTTGCAGATCAGACGGCTAAAGAAACTGCCAGGAACAGACTCCCGCGAATGTTTGTGGCTGGACCGGCTAGATGGGTACCAGACGTTAACATGTTTGCAGATACTGTACAGAGTGTGCGGAACATACAAGAGAAAGTGACTGGGGAGGAGCTGAAAGAATGGAAGAATGGAAAGGGACAGTTGGACTCGGATGAGTGTTGGACGGATGTGACAGACAAAAGACGATGGTTGCTCCCAAATGCATATGTCCTCCCAGTGGTGACAATGGCTCATGGACCAGCTCACATAAGTGCCAAGGGAATATGTAAATTATTAGACCCAGTGTGGAGTAATAAAAACATTTCCAGGGTGGCCACACGTTTGGTACAACAGTGCATGATTTGCTTACGACACAACCCTGGGAAGGGAACACCCGTCCCTGTGGGCAATTTTGCACCCCCAACATATCCCTTTGAAGTAATACAGATGGATTACATTGAAATGGAAAGAGTGAACAACCTTAAATACGTACTTGTGGTGGTGTGCGCATTCAGTAGGTGGGTGGAGGCTTTTCCAACAAAAGACTGTACAGCCATGTCGACAGCTAAGATGTTGATTAAGGAATATTTTAGCAGGTTCGGATTACCTAGAGTGATCTGGAGTGATAACGGTACATCCTTCAATGCTGAACTGATGAAAAATATATGTAAGGGATTACAGATCTCTCAAAAATTCCACGCAGCCCTACACCCACAGGCTGCGGGTTTAGTTGAAAGATTTAATGGTACACTGAAATTAAAAATGGCCAAGATACAGGAAAGTACTGGGCTACGCTGGCCAGACGCTCTTCCCCTTGCTCTACTCTCCACACGAGTTACAGTGAATTCCAAGACAGGTGTTTCCCCCCACGAAGTTGTATTCGGCAGGCCCGCCAATGTGTGGGGAGTTCCTAGACCTAAATGTTTCTCAGAGATAGAATATCCTATGTTGACAGACTACTTGTATGCTTTGACTAAAGATCTCCATTCTGTTCACCAGCAGGTAGCAGACACACTGAAGCCGCTGCCTGAGGGGCCCGGCCACGGCATCAACCCAGGGGACTGGGTCGTCGTCAAGAAGTACCAGCGGAAGTCCTGTTTGGAGCCTAGATGGTCTGAGCCACGGTTGGTGCTGCTCACCACCCGCACCGCACTTCGAGTGGAGGGTCGAAAGGCGTGGACGCATGCCTCACATGTCAAGAAAGTTCCACTACCTTTACCCTATGATGCATGGGTAAGAGGTGGCATTGCAGATCACGAAACAGAGTTGTTGCCTCAGTATCTTCCCTTTTCTGATGCTTTGTTGATTGGGGAGGAGCACGACGAAAAAGCACGGAAGCCAGCCCTGAGTACGAGTAGCGAGGCTTCTATTGGTCACGGTGCTCAAGCGACCGAAGCCACCTCTTTTCAAAACGACCCACCAATTCTGTTTTCAGATCCCGAAGTGCGAGGGAGCACTCGCTATAACTTGCGGCCCAGGGGCAAATGCACTGAGCACTGGAAGAAGGGCTGAGATAGGGACTAAGAGTGGACTATATTCGATAGGTTACCATAGCAATAGGGATGGACTGCTGAAAGGAGCCCTGGTGCACTTCTGAGACATTGCTTCTGAGACATTGCTGAACGGAACATTAGAGTTGTACGTGGGCCCAAGTTCTGTGCTCCTGGGTCACTGCAGTTGTGTGACTCCGTCGAGGGAATAGGGTTTGCGAGGTCGAAAGCCTGCCTATGAGGCTTTAACGGACATAGGGAGAACAGCCCATCGAAGGGTGAAGAACCCCTCTGGCCGGTTTTGGAGTGTCTGAACTTTTAGTAGTGTCCCTAGCTTTTGAACTTTTAGGATATCCCTTGCCCCGCTCTTTAGCAGACATGTATCCTTTTGGCCGTCCGATCCCAGACGAGGAACAGCCTTTTGCTGCCCCTCGCAGACCAGAACCAGATTCACCATGGCGTGCCCTATCACGAAAAAGTAAAATTGTGGTTATTGTGGTGCTCATTATTGTTTTTCTGATAATGCTTGGGATACTGTTTTTTCTGGATAAAGCTTACCCCGTCCACAAACTGGTTCCTACCCCTTCTCCCTTACCAGAACACAATATGGTTACTGTTGATTATGGTGAACAATGTATGAGAAAAGGTTATCGTGATAATGTCTTCATAAAAACTCTACATCATGCACACGCTGTATACAATGTGACAGATTGCTGGGTATGTGGGTTGCTTCCTTCTGCAGCATATAAGAAGGATAGGTTATTGGCACTGCAATTGACCCCTGTGAATAGCTGTGTGGGCTGGTACACCTTGATAGGTAGGGTAAAGTTTTTTCAGCAGCCTGACTCTCTCACCCCACGACTCCCCAACAGTAAGTCTACACTGACGATGCGAGTACGCCCTTTGCCTCCCTCATCCATTGGACGATTGTTTACTGATGGACGTTTTGACCAAACATTTTTAGAGACTTGCTCGAAAAAGTTGGACAAATTTCTGATACCTAATGACACTGATAAGGTACGAGAGAGTTTTCTACAGTTGAACTCTTCTCTAGCATACCGACGCCCTCCTGCAGCAAATAGTAGTGGTCATTCCCTGGTGCCACTAGCAGTAGTGGGACCATCGCCTTATTTCTGTATTCAGGGTAGAGGTCCGATAAAGGTGGGTGACAGTATTTGTAATGTGACTACCTCGATTCGGCTGACCCTTAGTCCTTCGCTTGTCACTCCCCCTAATGTCTACTTTGTATGTGGAGATAGTGGGTATCTGTGGTTGCCTGAGGGTTGGGGTGGGACATGTTACCTGGCGTATTTACTCCCTCCTGTTTACGTGGCACCTTCGGATTATCATAAGACACATAGGAGGTTTGACGTGGTGCAAGGACAGCGAAAAAGGAGGGAACTTCAAGTTGATGACGTAGATCAGACGGACACCGCTGGACAGCAGTTTAGTGATTTCTCTAAAGGCCTGTTGCCATTCTGGGGCCCTATCTTTAATAGTAGGACCATCAGACGCCTTTCACGGGTAATGGAAAAGGTAGTGAATACTGAAGCTGATATTGCAGCTAATATGTCACTGGAGATGCAGGCTATGAGATTATTTACGATTCAGAATAGAATGGTTCTTGACATCATCCTGGCAGATAGGGGTGGAGCTTGTCGCGTCATCGGGACGTCCTGCTGCGTGTATATTCCTGACTCCGCCCCGATAGTTAACTTGGCTGTGCAGAAACTTCATAGGTTAGCTGCCGAACTTCATCAAGATACTGGTACCTGGTCTCTACAGACATGGTTGTGGGGCCTTTTCTCTTCCTGGGGTTGGAAAATATTCATGGTCATTGTAGGTGTAATAGGTTTCTTACTGACATGCTGCCTCTGTGTTTACTGCCTTCCCCCTTGTTGCTCCATGTGTGCCAGCAATATGCGAAAGTCTACGAAAAGATTGAAACAATATCCTGTCTCCAATGCTGTTGAGCTCACTGATGCTAATTGGTTGATACTCATTCATGATAATGTTCTGGTTTAACTATGTCTTTCCAGTTTTCCAGTCCATAGATTTTGCTGTAAAGGCCCTCCTTTTGGTTAATAAATGGAAACAAACGTGTTAGCCACAGTCCGCTAAAAGGAGGGTCTGATAGGCGTCAATTCCAAGCCCCGCCCCCTTCGTACATTATGCTTATGAGTTAGCGGAATGTGTCTAACTAATTACCTGCATTTACGCATTTACATTTATGTTCTCATTATTCAGTTATTCACTTATGCGTGTGATATCGTTTCAGTGTTCTTAGCTTAGCATGTGTGCCACCATTTTGAATTATTTCTCTCTGCGTGCAAACTGTACTTGCTCATTCCCCCTCCCGTAGGAATAGGAATAATTCCTCGTGTCAGCATATATTCATTTCTTGGTTTACTGTAGCTGAAACTCCTGCTAGCGAAACTCCTTATCAGGCCGTTCTCATGTGCTGGGGATGTAGCGGTTTGGCTCTGTGTCCTTGGGAGATGATAACAAGTGTTGCTATTGCAGGTGCAGATGCCTCTTGTATGAGGCCATTGTCCACACTCTTGGTGGACCAGTACTTTTCCATTATGGGCGTGTTTACTCTGCCTTCTCGTAATATAATGTATCACCATGATGATGTGAGTCAGTCCTTCTCGGCACACTCTTAGGGGTGAGGTCGATATAGGGCCCTCTCATATGGGAGTTTGTGGCCTAATAAACTTGCTTTGTTTATTCTTCTCCACTGTCCGGCTGACTTATTTTGGGTAACTATATGTGAGTGAGGTAAGTCACTCGGGTGGTATTTAGCCACGCTTATCATTTCAAAACGTTCCCCATATAACATTCCCCTCCCACCCCCTCCCACCCTGGGCACTTGGGGGAGCATAATTCAGCGATCGCGTGACATTATCCACTCTGTTGGAGCATACTACTGGTAGTGCATCTATAACAACTCCCTATGGGGACATATGTGAGTCTCTTGGACGGCGTGTCTACCCTGTGCACCCAGGGATAGGCATAACCTGCTGCCTTTGCGCAGGGCCGTGTGTCTAATCCATTACCATTGGTTTTGAAAACAAATGAGAATCCCAAATTCACATCTAGTAAATTGGCAGGAATCCCTTGGATACTTGGCGGTGATTTTAACTTTGTGCTGGATCCTCCCTAGACAGCTAATTCACCTCTCTGCCACAATCACCCACTGGGCACAGTGCAAAACACTTGGCCCTTCTTGCTGGATCACTGGTCGCTGGCCAATGTCTGGCAGCAGCGCAATTCTGGGATCACTATATACTTTTTTAATTCCCCTCCTGCATGATCTTTCTGTGAGGCTGAATTGAATAGTATGTTCTTCCTCCATAAATTAACTTTTCACTCGTATGTACTATTTTAGCCACACAGTCTCAGACCACATCCCGCTCCTCAGGGCCGGACTGGGAACCACAACCGGCTCTTGCAAAGTGCTCGGCCGGCCCCCCCTTCCCCACTCGGGGGGGGGGGAGGTTTGACGGTGCCGCAAGCTCTTTGCCGGGGCCGGTTTTCGGCCGATTTTGGTACAGGGCTGATTTTGCAGCTATGCTGCAAAAACGGCCCTGTAACAAAAATGGCCCCAGGGGCCCAAAACCAGCCCCCACTCCTTGTGGGACTCTTCTGGGGCACCTTGTGCTCGCCGATACCTCCATGAAAACTACAACACGTTTACTGGAAGACTGTTGTAATCATAGTTCAGTGGCCATAGTGAGGATTATAAGTAAGTTGATTAGATCTTAGCTTCATGTAGATAGGTAGATAGCTGAGCCTTTAAGTACGGCGTTAAGTAAGCAGTTAGGTAAGTCCCACCAAGAGCAGCATGCTGCTGCTCAGCCCATATCTCCAACTGACACTCCAATCCCACAAACACACTCTACATTCTAGAGATGACCTTACACAACTGGCTGAGCAGCAGGGACTTGAAACACTGGGGAGGATGCATTAAGATAAAACACCTCTCCATTCTTTATAAATATACAATAAAGAATATTCGCCACGACTCCCCAACAGTAAGTCTACACTGACGATGCGAGTACGCCCTTTGCCTCCCTCATCCATTGGACGATTGTTTACTGATGGACGTTTTGACCAAACATTTTTAGAGACTTGCTCGAAAAAGTTGGACAAATTTCTGATACCTAATGACACTGATAAGGTACGAGAGAGTTTTCTACAGTTGAACTCTTCTCTAGCATACCGACGCCCTCCTGCAGCAAATAGTAGTGGTCATTCCCTGGTGCCACTAGCAGTAGTGGGACCATCGCCTTATTTCTGTATTCAGGGTAGAGGTCCGATAAAGGTGGGTGACAGTATTTGTAATGTGACTACCTCGATTCGGCTGACCCTTAGTCCTTCGCTTGTCACTCCCCCTAATGTCTACTTTGTATGTGGAGATAGTGGGTATCTGTGGTTGCCTGAGGGTTGGGGTGGGACATGTTACCTGGCGTATTTACTCCCTCCTGTTTACGTGGCACCTTCGGATTATCATAAGACACATAGGAGGTTTGATGTGGTGCAAGGACAGCGAAAAAGGAGGGAACTTCAAGTTGATGACGTAGATCAGACGGACACCGCTGGACAGCAGTTTAGTGATTTCTCTAAAGGCCTGTTGCCATTCTGGGGCCCTATCTTTAATAGTAGGACCATCAGACGCCTTTCACGGGTAATGGAAAAGGTAGTGAATACTGAAGCTGATATTGCAGCTAATATGTCACTGGAGATGCAGGCTATGAGATTATTTACGATTCAGAATAGAATGGTTCTTGACATCATCCTGGCAGATAGGGGTGGAGCTTGTCGCGTCATCGGGACGTCCTGCTGCGTGTATATTCCTGACTCCGCCCCGACAGTTAACTTGGCTGTGCAGAAACTTCATAGGTTAGCTGCCGAACTTCATCAAGATACTGGTACCTGGTCTCTACAGACATGGTTGTGGGGCCTTTTCTCTTCCTGGGGTTGGAAAATATTCATGGTCATTGTAGGTGTAATAGGTTTCTTACTGACATGCTGCCTCTGTGTTTACTGCCTTCCCCCTTGTTGCTCCATGTGTGCCAGCAATATGCGAAAGTCTACGAAAAGATTGAAACAATATCCTGTCTCCAATGCTGTTGAGCTCACTGATGCTAATTGGTTGATACTCATTCATGATGATGTTCTAGTTTAACTATGTCTTTCCAGTTTTCCAGTCCATAGATTTTGCTGTAAAGGCCCTCCTTTTGGTTAATAAATGGAAACAAACGTGTTAGCCACAGTCCGCTAAAAGGAGGGTCTGATAGGCGTCAATTCCAAGCCCCGCCCCCTTCGTACATTATGCTTATGAGTTAGCGGAATGTGTCTAACTAATTACCTGCATTTACGCATTTACATTTATGTTCTCATTATTCAGTTATTCACTTATGCGTGTGATATCGTTTCAGTGTTCTTAGCTTAGCATGTGTGCCACCATTTTGAATTATTTCTCTCTGCGTGCAAACTGTACTTGCTCATTCCCCCTCCCGTAGGAATAGGAATAATTCCTCGTGTCAGCATATATTCATTTCTTGGTTTACTGTAGCTGAAACTCCTGCTAGCGAAACTCCTTATCAGGCCGTTCTCATGTGCTGGGGATGTAGCGGCCTGGCTCTGTGTCCTTGGGAGATGATAACAAGTGTTGCTATTGCAGGTGCAGATGCCTCTTGTATGAGGCCATTGTCCACACTCTTGGTGGACCAGTACTTTTCCATTATGG
Source organism: Lissotriton helveticus (assembly GCF_964261635.1). Taxonomy (NCBI): domain Eukaryota; kingdom Metazoa; phylum Chordata; class Amphibia; order Caudata; family Salamandridae; genus Lissotriton; species Lissotriton helveticus. The sequence continues at coordinate 797,090,724 of NC_136072.1, forward strand.
GCGTGTTTACTCTGCCTTCTCGTAATATAATGTATCACCATGATGATGTGAGTCAGTCCTTCTCGGCACACTCTTAGGGGTGAGGTCGATATAGGGCCCTCTCATATGGGAGTTTGTGGCCTAATAAACTTGCTTTGTTTATTCTTCTCCACTGTCCGGCTGACTTATTTTGGGTAACTATATGTGAGTGAGGTAAGTCACTCAGGTGGTATTTAGCCACGCTTATCATTTCAAAATGTTCCCCATATAACATTCCCCTCCCACCCCCTCCCACCCTGGGCACTTGGGGGAGCATAATTCAGCGATCGCGTGACATTATCCACTCTGTTGGAGCATACTACTGGTAGTGCATCTATAACAACTCCCTATGGGGACATATGTGAGTCTCTTGGACGGCGTGTCTACCCTGTGCACCCAGGGATAGGCATAACCTGCTGCCTTTGCGCAGGGCCGTGTGTCTAATCCATTACCATTGGTTTTGAAAACAAATGAGATCCCAAATTCACATCTAGTAAATTGGCAGGAATCCCTTGGATACTTGGCGGTGATTTTAACTTTGTGCTGGATCCTCCCTAGACAGCTAATTCACCTCTCTGCCACAATCACCCACTGGGCACAGTGCAAAACACTTGGCCCTTCTTGCTGGATCACTGGTCGCTGGCCAATGTCTGGCAGCAGCGCAATTCTGGGATCACTATATACTTTTTTAATTCCCCTCCTGCATGATCTGTCTGTGAGGCTGAATTGAATAGTATGTTCTTCCTCCATAAATTAACTTTTCACTCGTATGTACTATTTTAGCCACACAGTCTCGGACCACATCCCGCTCCTCAGGGCCGGACTGGGAACCACAACCGGCCCTTGCAAAGTGCTCGGCCGGCCCCCCCTTCCCCACTCGGGGGGGGGGGAGGTTTGACGGTGCCGCAAGCTCTTTGCCGGGGCCGGTTTTCGGCCGATTTTGGTACAGGGCTGATTTTGCAGCTATGCTGCAAAAACGGCCCTGTAACAAAAATGGCCCCAGGGGCCCAAAACCAGCCCCCACTCCTTGTGGGACTCTGCTGGGGCACCTTGTGCTCGCCGATACCTCCATGAAAACTACAACACGTTTACTGGAAGACTGTTGTAATCATAGTTCAGTGGCCATAGTGAGGATTATAAGTAAGTTGATTAGATCTTAGCTTCATGTAGATAGGTAGATAGCTGAGCCTTTAAGTACGGCGTTAAGTAAGCAGTTAGGTAAGTCCCACCAAGAGCAGCATGCTGCTGCTCAGCCCATATCTCCAACTGACACTCCAATCCCACAAACACACTCTACATTCTAGAGATGACCTTACACAACTGGCTGAGCAGCAGGGACTTGAAACACTGGGGAGGATGCATTAAGATAAAACACCTCTCCATTCTTTATAAATATACAATAAAGAATATTACAATTGAAAATATCATGGACCGTAAGATGGTAAATGATGAAACAGACCCATGACATTGGATACACTAAAAATGAAAGCACCTACAAAAAAACACAACAATATAATCCTGCAATTAAATTTCAACGGTAGAACAGTGCACTAGGTAATAATGCATTTCAACATACACAGGATACAAAACACCATCTTCCCTGTTTAGAAAATTAAAGATAATCCAGTGAAATGTAAGAAGATGAATACCACAAGCAATAAATACTTCCTACAAAATAACAATTCTAATGTTCAGATAGCCCATCTCTTCTCTGCTTATCCACAGGAACACTCAATACCTGTGCCCCCATACAACACTTACACTAAAACAGGATCATCCCATTACCCGCCACAACACAAACACTCATAGAGGACCAGAGCTTCTTCCACACTCTACTGCTAGGGTGTAAGAACATACCCCCTGAAAACAGCGGGCTAAACACACAACCCGTACGCCCTAAACTCCTTAGCAAGGATGGTAAACTCTACAACTCTGGGCTTAAAACACTGTCCCTACATCCTAAAACCTTAGGAAGAATGGTCATCTCTACAACTCTGGGCTTAACACACTGCCCCTACATCCTAAACCCCTTAGGAAGGATGGTCAACTCTACAACTCTCGACTTAACACACTGCCCCTACATCTTAACCCCTTAGTAAGGATGGACAACCTTACAACTCTGGGCTTAACACCCTGCCCCTACGTCCTAACCCCTTAGGACGACCGAAATTCAGAAATACAAAAATATTCTATTTCATTGTGGTCTCAAATGAGGCCTAATCTCCTGCAAAGACTGGCACCAGTACACCAAAAACAAGAAACTCCACAACATAATCTCTATGGACAATACACTCAACAGTGAGCATTCTCAAAATATTTGCCTTGCAACAACCCAGACCAACAGTGACTAACATCACATGCTATGACTTTTCAGTAATAATCAAACACCAACATCTTGTAGCATGGCAACACTATCAATACAACCTGACCTTCATAACAATAGGCAACAGCACGGTATTCTAAAGAAAATTTGTATGGTATATAGCGGTAACCTCCAATAACAGTCCAAGTGTTCAATGAGTGACCTCTCACCGAGCCCAGTGCCAAAACAGCACTGGTAATAAGTAGGAACAATGATGCCCACGGTGCAGTTTTTGTAATATATTAATTGTAGGCCAGATACTACTAATTATCTTTCCTTGACACACTAAATTATCTTCAGAATTAATCAATATCGCATTCTGAAAAAAATTAATTTGTGTATCATGTTTATCTTTCTCCTTTTCTCTTATTTTGAAGACACATATATATATATACAAACATTTAAAACATATATATACACATATATACAATATTTATACAAAATCACAAATTACAAACAGAGAAAAAATCCAAACAAAAATCAAGAACCTTATTTCTGGTTCAAATGCCCACAATCAATTCAAGTAAGGGATGTTACCCTATCATTATGTCACTGTGAAAGTGCATCAGATGACACAGAAGTCTCACTTCTAAAAATGGCGCGCTTCTGGCAAATAGCGTGCACGTCGATGTTGCTTCACACTCGACACCAATCTAATATAGCTGTCCCGTCAGTGATGTCAGCGCACTGGCAACTTAATTATGATAGGTCGTTCTTGTAACAATGGAATCCACTGAATTAACCATGAGCTCCATGGCCATGACGTCGACACTCCCTGCCCTTGGCCACCTCTGCTCGCGGCTGCACCTCTGCCTGCGGCTGCTCCTCTGCTCGTGGCTGCTCACAGCTGCAACCCAAGCGGGCCTTTCAAATGCTGCATCAGAACTTTACCGGTAAGCACAGCCTCAAAACATTACCGGTAAGGACACTTGCTCTAATATGGAGAGGCACATTGAAAACAAGCATTTGCAATGCAATCGGTCTCGCCTTTGGGACCTTATATGTATTTAGCTATGCAGCACATTAGCCTGGGTGCTGAAACATCTACTGTTCTTTAACATGGAGGTAAAGTAAGCAGCAAACTGCGTGACACACCAGGTATGGGAACACATGGAGAGAAATATTGCTTTTCAGCGGGGAATGGTATAGTCCAAAGCTCTGTTTTTAATATAAAATTAGGGCCTTCGGTTGTCATACCATGAAAATATAAGATTTGAAAAAAATATTATTGTCTAAGGGTGCGCATGGAAGACAATTTCTATGAACTGGAATCTATAGAATGCTAAAGTGATTCTGGTATTTACTGACCTCTGCTGGTCGTTTTCTATCAAGACAGTTAAATAGAGGCAGCTGAACAGAAAAAAAAGCCCCTAAGCGGAAGCAGACAGGTCCTAGGGCTGATCTCCAGAGCCCACAAAGTACACACACATATAAGTATATACTAACGTATATAAGTATATACAAGAGGTCTCGAATGCTTGACCTAACTAGCACTTCGCGCAGGCCCAAACTTCACACAGTCTTGTTACTGACTGGAACCTAAGCGGTAAACACCACCATCCCCGTTGGTAACACAGCCAGTCCTTTAAACATAAATGCATTGATTACCAATGCTGTAAATTCCTCCAATGAAAAACGCTGCCATCCGGTTGAAAAGCACACAGTCCACGGTGGTGCCGGTTCCTTTAAATGATGGCAATAACTTTACCATGGATGCTGCCGGTTCCTTTGTAAAAAGTGCTGCCTGTTCAAACATTTGCACGCTTAAAGATGACTACTGCTGTTCATTAAAATAAACACTGTCAGATCAGATGAAACACCCATACTCTGTGGGCTGTCTGCTGTAGTGGACACTGGTGGGGCTCTTTAGTGGGGCTCTTTAGTGGGGCATATATGTTTCCATAAAAACCTAATTTTGTTTTGCTTGGTAATCTTCTTAATTTCTTCTGTAGTTGCTTAATTTCTCACAGATAGTTCCTTTTTTTAATCGTCGCCAGGACCACTGCCTGCCCTCAAAAAATGAAACTTAAAAGTTTCATGTTTCTTTTTTAAATGGATCACGTTTTCCTTTAAGGAAAACAGGCTGCATTTAAAAAAGCCTTCTTTTATTTAAAAGCTGTCCCAGACATGGTGGTCTGCTGACCCCAGCAGGCCACCATCCCTGGGAGTGCTAGACATTCCTAATGAGGTTGCAAATTGTGACAATCTCCGTAATATTCATGATGCATGCAATGTGAGACCCCATTAAGAATCACTATCAGTGTCTGAGACAATGTTATACATCCTGATTTGCAAGTCGCAAATTGCGAGTCGCAAATGCGACGCAATTTGTGAGTTGCAAATTGGTGGGTCGTACATCTCGCACAATATGATCAAACTCCTTTAAACTGTTCCAGCGGTGAGGGTCCGAACTAGACACCTTGTCTTGAACACCATAGCTATCTACAGAGGTACTAAAAAGATAAACAAAAACCTCTTTTCTGCCCTGGCCATAGAGCCACTGCCCTGTTAGTCTACGCAAGGCGGGAGCTAGGTGTGGAATCCCATTTGGTGACTGGACTCATTCGATGTCACTTTACGCTGGAGACTTTGGCTATGGCTATATCTCAAACTTTCAATTCATGATTCTGCAGCTGCAGTCGGCGAGACGCTGGATGGCTGAGCATACTAGAGGAAACTGCTTCTGAGTGCCTCTGCTGGCAGCTGGAGCTAGACCCCGCAGTTATCCCACCCCTCACAATCCAAAGCCCTTTCTTCTTCTCCCAGCCTGATATGGGTGGCACACTACTGCGTTGACAAGAGCCTGCACATCACAGCATCCATCTCTCCCTTTGTGCCTGCTGTGCTGTTTGCTTGGCCTCTTGCATGCCAGAGGCTGCTTTACGCACTCAGTCCTGGGCCAGTGGCACTAGGCAGACATAACTACAGAAGGTAGGCTCTTCTGTGACAGTATAATGCATCAATGAATGACCTGGTGGAGCGGAGTGCCATCGACAGAGGGCAGTTCCAGTAGCGACTGCTACCTAACGGGGGTGGTGAGGCAGTGGGAATTAAGAAAAATAGAAATGAAACACTTACCTTGGAACAGCCGGCCGCCGCCTATACCCGTCCTCTTCATCTTCCTTCTTCTTGTCTCCAGTTCCGGCAGCAGGAAGCACCGGGGCTCCAAGGATCCCCCAAGCCAATCACAACACTGCAATACAGCGTTGTGATTGGTCTGAGCACTGAGGTACGGAGCTCAGACAGGGACAGTGAGCCTGTGCATGTACCCCACCAGGCTGTGCATTACAGCCTAGCGAGGAACATTCAAAGTGCGCATGAACTGTTTGGCTGTCCCAAGAGGGCAGGCAAAACAATTATGTGCACTTAGGAATTGCAAACCACTCCTTCCCTGCTCTGGCCAGCCCTGCACCCGCACACTGAACAAGAACACTGACTGCAATAGGAAAAATAAAATGATAATAACAATAGGTTATTGTCATTTTATTTTTCCTTCAGATCAGTGGAGTGACGCTCCAAATTAGTGGAGGAGCCACCACTGGGAAGTTCTTAATATATTAAGCTTTGACACACACACTGCGCAAAGGCTGGAACATCACTACAGCATGACCTGCCATACACGTAGTGGTGCAATACCTCCACATAATGGGAACTGGCAGTAAACTTATCAACTGGCTCACCAAGGCTATAGGTGAACATACCCAGGAGCCCCTTACTGCATTGTGAGCCAGGTGGGAGGGAGAACTTGCCATTCCCATTGTAGACAAAGACTGGGAGCGAGTAGTGGCTTACCTAGCTCGCTAGGGTGTCCAGGAATGCACAATTCAAGTTAATCCCATTTTTCGTTCTCCACCGGGCATACCTTTCCCCAACCAAGATTAACATTTTTCCCCAGGTGCAGGAGTTTGTGGTCCCTGCTGCCTGGTGCTTGGTGCCTATTTCTCACACATGCTGTGGGCCTGCACATCGTTGTCACAGTTTGTCACTACGAGGACATGCCACACAGTTAAGGCACATGTCCTACCTTTTACCTACACCGCAACCTGCCCATAGGGCTAGCGATGGCCTACCTTAGAGGTGACTGATATGTAGTAAAAGGTGAGTTGCAGACGTGTCAAACACTACACAACTGGCCTGAATCATCAGTTTGGCCGCCTTGCACTGTGGGTAGGCTTGCTCACTGGAGTCCTACGCATGCATGACCAGGGACATAACAAGGACACGTTTTCTTGGCTTGCCATTTTTGCTGCCAAGTGCATTGTAACTCATTGATGGAAGGATCCTCGTGCTCCCTCTGTGAAAGCATGGCACGGGTAACACCAGCGGTCAAAGTACATTAAAAAAAGTTTGGGAACTGTAATGCTGCATGCAATGGGGGGGGGGGTCGGTGCACGTGGGTCAGATCACAGGTGTGCCTAAAAAAGAAAATATTCTATAGTTTTTTTGGTCTTTCGCCTTCAGGTATCTATATTTGAAATAACGTGCGGCTTAAATAAGATTTTTTTTTTTAAAGTTCATTAGTGAAAAAATGCAATAAAGGACATTATGAAACCTCTATTAGTTATGGCACTGCAGAGGTCTGTGTGAAACCAGAGAGCCACAGAATTAATTCTTGGTTGGGGGCAGGGAGGAATAGAAACTTGTGTATTTTTAGTGCTACGAGGACCCAAACTGTGATAGAAAGCACTGTGAATATGTAAGTCATTATTTTAAACTTCCTTTACAATCAGTATAAGATAGACTGCTACAAAATGCACAAAATGTTTTAAGATAGAAGGGTGATTTCAAAATATACATTTTAGTAATAACTAGACTGTATGTAATTCACTTTTTTATATAACTGTCCCTTAAAAGCACACACTTCACAACTCAGCTGGTTACTTTCCTGCACTACCACAAAAAAAATATTTTTGTCATCACAAAGTTTCAAGTAATTTCACCAATTAAAGAAAGTGCTGGCTCCCAAGCACCTTTTACATATGTAGATTTCGCACATTTGCGTTTCTTTCAGGCAAGCAGGTACCTTGGCAAGACAGTTTGTTTAGTTGGTTTCCCGGCTTCGGTTTCACCACACAGGATACTCCCTGAATGAACCTTCAGCTGAAGAATTTAAACTATTGGAACTAACCATCCGCCACTGTAGTATTTTCACAAAAAGTAGAGGAACGGTTTTACATAAATCGACAAAGTATGAGCATGTCGTGCCCCTCCAATCCCGCCTACTTCAACATCTGCGTAACACACAGTTTGGGCAAAGGCATTGAGCATCCCTATCAGGGCCAAGGAAGTAAGGGATCTCTGTAGGTCTCCCATTTCCCAGAGCCGGGACAAGCTTTTGCTTGCCTTCCAGTTCGCAACTGTGGATAGAAACCGCATGTGCCCCAGTTCCTACTTATAGATACGCCTGGACGGAGTTCGCGGTGTTCTGCTACGAGGAACTCCGCAAAGTGCAGAGAAAACTCTGCTGCGCTACACGGAGCTCCGCAAGCGGTGGAGTGCATTGGATATATGCTGTTCACTGTGATTTCAGTGCCAGGTGCTTGTCTGCACTGTGCAGTCATCGCGAACAGCACCATGCACAGCACAAGCAGGCGCTGCTTCCTTTCTGCCGCTTGAGTAGATTTTTACTCGAGCGGCAGCTTCCTCAACGCGAACAGACAGTTTCTCAACGCAAGCGGTCGCGAGCATACGCGACCACTCGCAATGAGAAATCTGACCGCCTGCTTTGTGAAATCTCGCTAGGAGGTTGATTTTCCACGCTCGTGCTCGCCAACTTGATGTTTACGATCGCGAACGAGGAAAAATCTCACCAAGAGGTGGATTTTCCTCGCTCGCCAACTTTACATTGACTAACACGAGCAAGGGAAAAAAACTCTGCTCCATGGAGCGGAGTTTTTCAGAACTCCAAGAGCTCCGTGTAATGCGGAGTGCGGAAATCTCCGCAGACTCCGCGAGTGGAGTGCAGTTCACCGCCCAGACTTACTTATAGACAAGAACCTCAGGTAGACATAAACCCTGTTTGCTATAGGCAGCCCTGCCGCCCCATATAAAATCCACACACCACATGCCTCCTGGATGTTGCATCTCTAAGCCAGTTCCCCCTAGTCAGAAACTGTTATCTCTAACAAATGGCTTGCTGTTGATGGTTACAGTTTTTAACTATTCTTTTTTCTCTTCTTTGTTTCTCATTTCTTTTGACATCTTCTCTTCTTTTCATCCGATGCAGTTGTGCCCATCTAAATTGCAAGAACATTATTGATGTACGTGATCAAACACGATGCTGGAAAGAATGCACTGTTACTGTTACAATGTTGTGTTTATGACAAATTCTCAATAGAACTTTAAAAAAATATTCACATCAAGTAAGTCTGTTGTGTGATATATTCTTTATTGTCGCCCTTTCTTTAAAAAGCAGCGGATGCTGCTGACTAAGGTCATGTGCGTTCTTTTCAACTGTTCTTGAACACTTCCATCTGTACCTGTTGACGTTGCATCACTAGACATGCTTGATTTACTCATGCTCATTAGAAGCTTATATATATGAAACAGAAGGTTTTTGAAAAAGGGAAAACAGGAAAAATGTACAGACTGTTCATGCACAGGCTAATAAAAAAAAAGAACTGGAGAAAAAGGTAATTAAATTTATGGGTTAGGGGGACTGGTTACCGGCCACCACTTCCGGTCAGGGAGCAGGGACATGGGACACTACACAAATCCAGGAGGAGGAAGGAGGTGCCTGCGTGCCCCATGCTGACTGCTTGAATAAAGAAGGTTTTGTGCACCCTTATCAACCTCCTCATGTTGTCCTTGGAGCTTGAGCACAGGGATACGACATCTGGTGAACTGGACCATGGCACCAGTACACCTCGACGTGTCCCTGCACCAGACGAAACAGCACCAGAAGCCCACTGTGGTCCGTCACAGCAGACCGACTTCGGGTACTACATGCAGTGATCATAGCGACGTCAAGAGCCCACACCGGTCGTGCACCGTGAAGCTGACAGCACGACAAAGAAGCGGTGAGGTGCTCATAGTGATGTCGGGAGTCCACCCCAGTTGCGCACCAGGAAGAAACCAGGACAACCAATGAGCAGTAAGCACCACTGTCATCAACCTCCCATTGTGCAAGAGGTGTGCACAGCTGTGGCTTATGCAGCCATCTGACCCTCCAACGTGTCCACGAGCAAGCACAGCTGCCTGCGAGCCTCCCATGTTGATCTCAGATACATACGAGATCTCATGAGACCTCGGCAGCCATTTAACAGTCAGGCAGGGAAGACGATAAGCATTGAGGAACTGCCCGCAGCAATTTTGAAGTCAGTCACATGGCCAGTAAACGAGCCTGACGGCCATTTTAAAGTCTGGTAAACAGATGAGACAGCATCAAGGGCGCACCAGCAGCCATATTAAGGCCAGGCATCTTTCACATAAGTAATACAGAGAGCAGAAAAAGAACATAACACAGCCAATAGCGTGTTTGTGACCAGTCGCTTTAGCAATGATGGAGGAACGCAATTGGGACAATTTCAAGCATGATTTTCCAATGACCTATGCCTTTTGACCTCGATGATTCTCAGACGAAGGGTGATCGCTGGGAGAAAATGATCAGGCGTTTCGAACACTACATGCATGCCATCTGCAAAAACCACATGGATGAACAGGCCAGAGACCTATTCCTAAATCTGGTTGGTGATGATGTCGAAGAGCTGTTCATGATGTTCCCACCAGACTCAATCACCACATACAAAGGCCTGATAAAATGTCTCACTGACAGTTTCGACCCCTCAGAGAAACGCTGATTTCAAACGTGACACGTTCAACACAGCATGCCAATGAGTGGTTGAATCCCTCAATAATTTTGTGACCAGGTTGTGCAAATCTTCCACCTATTGTGAGTTTGACAAAAACAGCAGACATAACAAGGCATCGCCGCCACTGAAGAAGAAACATGAATGGACATACTATTGCTGCGGACTAGAATACCCGTGTGCTGGCGCCTGCCTGATCATGGGACACAAATGTCGGAAATGCAAAAGAGAAAATCACTTTGTAAGTGTCTGCATGGGCAAACACTTCATTTCAGATGAGGGCAACCTGCCAGACCACTAATCAGCTCAAGTCAGCACGCACGACACATGGAAGCACACAATCGCAGCCCATCTACTGAGTCAGATGCCGCTTTTGCACAAGAGACCACACAACACTTATATCTCATTTCAGACGTCTCCGCACAAGAACGCACATCTGAGCATGTCCAGCTTGTTGACAAACAACAAATAAAGAAAACAGTGATGATGGATCTTCAGGTCGGCAATCACAAAACGTGTTTCATACTAGACATCGGAGCCACATGCAACATCATGTGCATGTCAGAGTATGAGAAGCTGAAACAGAAGCCTCCTTTGTCCCCCTCCACTATTGACGTCTTCACTTGGGGTACACAGAAACCTGTAGTGAACATAGAGAAATGCGTGGAGCCACTCACATACAATGACATGTCTGTACAAGAAGAGGTGCACGTCCTATGGGGAGAGATCCCAACGCCGTATTTACTCAGCAACATAGCCACGTAGGGGATGGGCATCCTAGCAGTGACATACCACATGTCTGAGCATCACAACACCCTTAGAGAACACCCTGCAATCCTCAAAGGGCTGGGGAAGCTCAAGGACATGCAAATTAACCCTCACATCAACAAAACCGTCAAACCAGTAGCTCAAAACCCTTGCAGAGTCCCTGTGCACTCCAACCACAGGTGGAGGAAAATCTAAAGAGTTTGCTAGCATTGGATATCATCAAGCCCACAGACGAACCAACTCCATGGGTATCACCCATTGTGGCTGTGCCAAAGAAAAAAATAAACAAAAATACACAACAGTGTCGACATGAGCCCTTTGAACACAGCAATTAAATGAAAATGGCACCCAGGCCCCACCTGAACAAAATTATCAGCTGCCTCACTAGAGCTTGTATTTTCTCGAAGATAGACTTATTAAAGGCTGCCACTTGGAGCGTGACCTGCAGTCCCGCTAAATTACAACAATCTCCACCCACATGGGGCTATTTTGCTACACGTGATTAGGCTTTGGGGTATCTTCAGCAGCAGAAATATTTCAGGACGGATGATTAGGCCTGTAAAACACTGTGTAAACTACAGTGACAACATTATTTGGCTGCATGAATGAAGAGCACGGCAAGGCACTGAGGAAGGTGAAATCGCTGGCCTGACATTGAATGAATAAAAATGCAAGCTGAGAAAAGGAAAACTCATTTTGTTGCCCACATTTTCTCAGGGAAAGCAATGCAGACAGACCCCAGCAAAGTAGAAATGCTCCACAAACATGGCCCCTAGTGGACGTAGTAGAGATGAGGTAATTTCTTGGGCAGGTGAGTTACACTGAGCTTACCACTTCATGAACTCACTGGACAAGGGCAGTTATTTATCTAGACCTCGGAGTGCAACAGGGCATTTGAAGACATCAGGCATGCTGTCATGGCAGTATACCACCTCGCCTACTTTTATGAGTCCCTGTGCAATGAGCTCACCGTAAGCACTAGCCCCGTAGGGATAGGAGCCATTGTCACTCAATATATGCCAGGAAGAGACTCACCAAGACAGATTGTTGCGTATGAAAGTAGCATCCTGTTGGAAATAGAAAGGGCATACTCTCAACCAGAGAAAGAGAGCCTAGTGGTAGTGTGGGCATGTGAACACTACCACATTTTCATCTATTGGAAGTCATTCACCATCGTGACAGACCACTAAGGACTGGTCACAATATATGGCAATCCCAATGCAAAAATACCACAGCGCATCGAAAAGGAGGAAAGGAAAGGAGCACAACCATGCCGACTACATGTTGTGGCATCCACTACCTTGAGCAACAGAGACAGCATCCACGGCTGAGGAGTATCTCAACTCTGTGCTGCGACAAAACACACCTGCCCCAATAACAATGGAGGAAACTGTGCAAGAAACAATGAATGACGTCACGCTACGAGTGGTCAAACAACTCATACATCAACAAGGCTGAGACATGTGAACAACAGAAGTCGAGTAAGTAACGGGGTCAGGAGAGAGAAAATACTTGTTTTCTAATAAATACAGGAAGAGCTGTCTGAAACGGAACAAGGAATACTGCTTCGAGGCACCAGGATTGTCATACCAAAGACCCTTTGACGGCAAACAATAAGCCTGGCTCATGAGTATCTCAGAGGCATGGTGGCAACAAAGAAAATGCTGAGAGAAAAAGTATGGTTCCTTGTACTTGACCATCTGGTAGAATACATGATCATGAGCTGTCACCTCTGTCAGATAATGGGAAAACCAATGAAACCAGAGCAATTAAGCATGCCTGACCTCCCCAAGGCAGTGTGGATGACACTGGCAGCAGACGTCTATGGCCCGCTGGACACCGATGGCTACCTGCTAGTCCGCGTCGATGAATACTTCCGTTTCCCCATAGTGTGCCAAATGTCATCAACATCAGCAAATACCACCCTACCAATTCTAGATGACATATTTGTAGCCTGGGGTGCCCCTCTCACATTAAAGACAGACAATGGACCACCGTTCTCAGGAGAAGAATTCTACAGGTTCATGGCCTATCTGTGAGTACACCATAGGAAAACAACAACTCTGTGGCAGCAAGCAAATGGCATGGTGGAAAGATTCATGAGCAACATAAAGAAGGCCGTCCAATGAGCAAAACTGGTGCACACGTCAGTAGGCCAAGCACTGTGCCAAATACTTCATGACTACCGCAACACCCCGCACAGTTCCTTGAGCTGATGCCTGGCAGAGCTGGTATTGGGCAGAATAATCAGGACTCATCTGTCTTAGCCGGAAGCCAAGGCCACACCGGAACACAGTGACATTGCCACACGTGACTAAGAGGAAGATGAAATGACAAGCTGATACACGGCACCCTTGACCCGGTCACCCCACTCACCGCACGGCCCCCGTGTGCCCTGATTTCTCCGCTGCTGCTGCCGCGATTTTCGCTGCCACTCCTGCTGCCGTAGGACCCTGTGCCTCCCCCTGCTCAGTGCCCCTCTCTGCCTGGGCTTCTGCTCTTGGTTTTTCTGCCTGCTACTTCTCCTGGTGCCTCTGCTCTCTAGACTGCCCCCTCGCCGCTCTCCCAAGGCTGTTTTTCCCGCTTTTTCCCGCTCTTGTCGCCCCCCGCTCCCCGCCGCTGCTCCCCTGCGGCCCGCCCCCTTCTTCTTCCCTCCTGATCCCGCTCCCCATTCGCCGCCCCGCTCCTGCCTCCCAGCTGCTCCTCCCTCCCACTTGGCCATATATGGCGGGGTCCGTTACCCCACTCACCGCACGGCCCCGGTGTGCCCTGATTTCTCCGCTGCTGCTGCCGCGATTTTCGCTGCCACTCCTGCTGCCGTAGGACCCTGTGCCTCCCCCTGCTCAGTGCCCCTCTCTGCCTGGGCCTCTGCTCTTGGTTTTTCTGCCTGCTACTTCTCTCCGTGCCTCTGCTCTCTAGGTTGCCCCCTCGCCGCTCTCCCCAGGCTGTTTTTTCTGCTTTTTATTTATTTATTTTTATTTAGTGTGTTTTATATAGCGTGCAGCTACCCCAACGGGGTGTCCCGGCGCTTCTGTGTGTATACAGAATCTCACTCATGGGGAGTTTAGCAGAAAAGGTGTGTTTTCAGTGCTTTGCGAAAGGGTAGCTCCTCCTGAATAAGCCTAATATTATTAGGAATCTTGTTCCATTGGGAGGAGGCGCATACCTGAAAGGTTTTTCCACCAGAGCGAGCTTTTTTAAATCTGGGGGTGCAAAGCAGATTTTTTGTGCTGGATCGAAGGCATCTGGTGTTACTGTAAGGGCGGAGGCAAGAGGAAAGATAGGCTGAGCCCTTTCCCTTGATTGCACGGTGTGCCAGGGTGAGAGTTTTGAATTCTACTCTTTTTTGAACTGGCATCCAATGTAGCCTTCGTCGATGAGGAGAGATATGGTCTCAAAGGGAGATGCCACAGACCAGCCGAACAGCCGCATTCTGGACTGTCTGTAGCCGATGACAAAGGCCAGAAGTAAGTCCAGTATACAGGCTGTTGGCATAGTCTAGATGGGAGGTTATTAGTGCCTGGACAATAGTTTTTCTGGTGTTACTTGGAAGGAAATTAATAAATTTTTTGAGCATCCTAATTTTTGAGAAGCATGCCGCAGTCACCGTCTGGACTTGGTTTTGGAAGGAAAGAGTGGTGTCCCATCTGACCCCCAGATTTTTTACAGATTTCTTGGGGGAAGGGGGCATGCTTAAGTCCTGGGGCCACCAAAGGTTCGAGTCCAATGGTGAGGGTTGGTGAAAGAAGAGGACCTCAGTTTTCCCCGCGTTGAGTCGAAGGAAGTTATTGTCCATCCAACAAGCGATGTTTGGGAGACAGTCTTTTAGTGCATCAAAAGTAGATTGATTTGGGGTGTCATTAGAAAATAAAAGCTGGATATCATCGGCATATGAGGTTGCCTTAATTCCTGATTGCGTAATGAGCTCAGCTAGCTTGTACCCCCCCCGCTCCCCGCCACTGCTCCCCTGTGGCCCCGCCCCCTTCTTCTTCCCTCCTGCTCCCGCTCCCCATTCGCCGCCCCGCTCCCGCCTCCCAGCTGCTCCTCCCTCCCACTTCGCCATATATGGCGGGGTCCGCCCGTACCGCAGTGGGTGCGCCGATTGTGTGCCGAAGGCGCGCCAAAGGCAAGCCCGTCTACGCCCGTCCACGCCTGGACTGCGCCCAGCGCCAGACCCCCTGGACCTCGCCGGAGCCAGCCCACCCAACGGAGATACAACGCCGCCACCCTCCACGCACTCAACACCGGCCTACAGCCAGCCTGCAACCAAGCCACCCCAAAACACACCCACGGAGCCTTCACCTGCCACGCCTGCAATTTCACCTGCACTCAGTCCTGCACCGCGCCAGCCAGAACAGCCGCCAACAACAACAACCTCAAGTGCATCCTGCTCAACACCCGCTCCATCCACAAACACGCTGTCGAACTCTGGGACCTCCTGGACAAAACAGCGCCGGACGTCGCCTTCCTCACAGAAACCTGGATGAACGCCACCTCAGCCCCCGACATCGCCATAGTCATCCCGGACGGCTACAAGATCATCCGGAGGGACCGCGTCAACCAATCCGGAGGAGGCATCGCCATTGCTCACAGAAACACCATCCGCATCACGACAAACACCAATGACACCCTCACCGCCGCAGAGCACCTTCACTTCCGGATACACACCAACCCCAAGACCACCCTCAGAGGCACCCTCATCTACAGACCCCCGGGACCACGCTCACACTTCAGCGAAGCCATCGCAGACTTCATCAGCCCGCTCGCCCTCGCTTCCTCCGACTACATCCTCCTAGGAGACCTCAAATTCCACCTGGAGAACGACAAGGAGAGCAACACCACCTCCCTACTAGACAACCTCGCCAACCTCGGACTCAAGCAACTGGTCAACACCCCCACCCACTACGCCGGCCACACGCTCGACCCCGTTTTCTCCGCCAGCAACCACATCTCCTTCAGCCACACCACCGAGCTTCACTGGACCGACCACAGCTGCGTACACTTCAACTTCAGGAAGACAACGACCCACCACCGTCCGCAACAGACCCCCCGAAGATACTGGAGCAAGATCACCACCGACCAACTCACCACCTCCTTGAGCCAAAACCCTCCCACCTACACTACGGACCCCAACGAAGCAGCCCGCAACCTCACACAGTGGATCACAGACTGCGCCGATGCCCTTGCTCCAATGAAGAACCCTCCAAGCAACCCCCACAGCAAGAAAGTAGCATGGTTCACCAATGATCTCAAAGACTCCAAGAAATCCTGCCGTGCCTTTGAGAAAGCCTGGCGCCCCAACCAGTCAACGGAAAACATGACAGCCCTCAAGAACGCCATCCGCACACACCACCAGCTGATCCGCACCTCCAAAAGATCATCCTTCAGAGAACGACTGGACAACAACACCCACAACTGCAAGGACCTCCTCGACATCGTGAAAGAGCTCTCCAACCCCGACGCCAGCAACAATGACATCACGCCATCGCAAGACCTCTGCAACTCTCTCGCCACTTTTTTCCATCGCAAGATCGCCGACATACACGACAGCTTCGGCGCTCAGATCGCAGCCCCTACCACCGAACCTACGCTGCCCACCACCACCCTAAGCGCCTGGACGCCGGTCAGCACGGAAGACACCACCCACACGATGAACACCATCCACTCGGGCTCCCCAGCCGATCCCTGCCCACACCACATCTTCAACAAAGCCGACTCCATCATCGCACCCCAACTCCGGGACATCATCAACAACTCCTTTGTATCCGCCACCTTCCCGGAGAGCTGGAAGCATGCAGAGATCAGCGCCTCCTGAAGAAACCCACCGCAGACCCCACAGTCCTCAAGAACTTCCGCCCCATCTCGCTCCTCCTCTTCCCTGCAAAAGTCATCGAGAAAACCGTCAACAATCAGCTGACAGCCTTCCTCGAGACGAACGACTCCCTCGACCCATCGCAGTCCGGATTCCGAGCGAACCACAGCACCGAGACCGCCCTCATCGCAGCCACCGATGACATCAGGCCCTGCTTGACAACGGAGAAACCGCCACCCTCATCCTCCTCGACCTTTCGGCTGCTTTCGACACGGTCTGCCACCGCACCCTGACAACCTGCCTCCACCATGCCGGGATCCAAGGAAAGGCCCTGGAATGGATCACCTCCTTCCTCTCCGACAGAACCCAAAGAGTCCGTCTCCCGCCCTTCCTCGCAGAAGCCACCAAGATCATCTGCGGCGTGCCTCAGGGCTCCTCGCTCAGCCCCACCCTCTTCAATGTCTACATGAGCCCCCTCGCAGCCATCGCACGCAGGCACAACCTCAACATCATCTCCTACGCCGACGATACCCAGCTGATCCTCTCCCTCACCAACGACCCTGCCACCGCCAAAGCCAGCTTCCAGGACGGAATGAAAGACGTCGCGGACTGGATGAGGCTCAGCCGTCTGAAACTGAACTCAGACAAGACGGAAGTCCTCATCCTTGGCCCATCCATCTCCGCCTGGGACGACTCCTGGTGGCCCCCTGCACTGGGCACCCCCCCCCAAGCCCACGGACCACGCACGCAACCTGGGCTTCATCCTTGACTCCTCCCTCACGATGACCAGGCAAGTCAACGCCGTTACTTCCTCCTGCTTCAACACCCTCCGCATGCTCCGTAAGATCTTCCGCTGGATCCCCACTGAAACCAGGAAGACGGATACCCAGGCCCTCGTCACCAGCCGTCTGGACTACGGGAACGCCCTCTACGCTGGGACCACTGCCAAACTACAGAAAAGACTCCAGCGCATCCAGAACGCATCAGCACGACTCGTCCTGGACATCCCCAGACACAGCCACATCTCCGCCCACCTGAGGGACCTGCACTCTTTTCTTTCCTTTTCTCTTACATTTTCTTGTTCTTTTTTGGCTACTCCCCTCTTACCCCTCTTACAATATGCTAGTTGCATGGGGAGAGCATATCACATGGTCATTTGGCCAACTAAGGCAGGTAAGAAGAAAGTGTTCATTTGTCAATAAAGTGGGGAGATGTCGGAACAACATGTGCAGGGGGGCACTACAACAGATGGGGAGGGGACTGGACACCGGACAGGGAGTGAGGACAAGGGACACTCTACATACATCCGCGAGGAGGAAGGAGGTGTCTGCAAGCAACGTGCTGACTCCGTGAATAAAGGTTTTGTGCACCTTTTCCAGCCTCTGCATACTGTCCTTGGGACTGGGGCACAGGGGACACGACAGTTATGCATCACAAAAAGATCGCAGATTTATTTAGGAGATTTTAAAGGACACTAAACACGATTGATACCCTAATTAATTAGGATGCTATAGATAATATGAGGTTCCACTGTTACAGATGACATCTGCAGAGAGACACTTGACTGACAGGGAAATCTTAGCAACAGAGGGAAAGAAAACAATGCAGCTGGCAACACTTCCAAGCAGAGCTGATTTTTAAGTACCGTTCTGAATTCCGGAGCATCCTGTTGCCAAGGATGGCAGTGGTATTTCATTGTCTTTTAGACATAAAATCCTACCTCCTACAATGAAAGAAGCTCTCATTTTGGTAATTCCAGTTGAAGATGACAGACCCGCTGACATGTGCATCAATCAGCCTTATCACCGTCTTATACATCATCACTAAAACTTTAAATACAGTTTTATAGCCCAGGATTAAGAACAGCTCCCCCATCCTCAGTACCTGAGGAACTGGTGGGATTTGTAACAACGAGGCAAGGAACAGACAATGGCAGACAAAAGACCAAGGGGGCAGATGTATCAACATTGTATTTTCCGAGTACTTAATAGCGACTTTTACCGATTCGCTTTTAAGGACTCGCAAAATGCAATGTATCTAGGTTTTGAAATTAAAAAAAGCGATTCTTACGGGTTCCTTATTTGCAACTCGCAAATAAGGAATGGCTTCCCATTCATTTTTATGGGCCAAGAGGCCCATAGAAATTAATGGGAATTACATGCGCAATTTGCATGCAATTTCATGGGTGCAATGGTGCCATAAGGACACCCTGTTGCACCCCTCAAATATGCATGTGTGCACATGTGGCGCACATACATGCCCTACGAGCATGCATGTGCGCCACATGGCATTTAAAAAAATGCAAAAACGTGCATTTTTCTAGGAAATCACAAATGACCACCAACTTAAAGTTGGTGGTAATTTGCGATTCCTTAAGGCCGTATCGCAAATTGTGGGTGCTTTCAAAATTGCATTTAAGGAATGGCAATTTGCGATTCCTTAAATGCATTCGCAAAATAGGGAATCGCACATTTTGTGATTCCTTATTTTGCTATGGCCTTTTGGGATGATACAACTCAAAAGGCTTTTTCCCGTTCGCAAATGGGCCGATTCGAACGGAAAAACCCTTGATACATCTGGCCGCTAATGTATTTGCCTCAGACAAAAATATAGGAGTCAATGCTTCTCTTTGTGCTAAAAGGGTTGTATGACAGAACCAAGCATGCAATTACCACGCATGCCTTTGTAAAGCATACATTACTTCACAAATGTCTTTACCATGCACGCCTTTACCACGCAAATCTTTACCACGCATATGCCTATACAACGATAATGTAAGCATTTAGCAGGTAAGCTAAAAGCCTTATATATCTTTAGTAAAGCACTTTTGGTTTTAAAAAATAATGTATTTATATAATATATTAAGTACTTCGGGAATTTGCAAAACAATGAATTTGGATTTGTCCAAGACAGTGCAATATAAACTGTGAGTAGATCCACATAGGTGTTAATTTTAATGGGATATATACTCATGACAGCTAGTTATGTCACGCGTAATCACTGATTAATAGCGTTTATTTTTGGTCACACTGTATAAGTAATAGGAATCACGCTATCTTGAGTGAAAAGTGAAATGATGCAAAATAATTTGAAGTATTCTGTTTATTTCCATGCTGAGTAAAGTATAATAGTAGGCAAAATGGAGAAGAAGTATACAGGAGGTGGGTTTTGAGCTCTACCGACTTGGCGTGTGTTATTGAATCACCATTGCCGAAGTGACAGTGAAACAAAGCCATGTCCGCGGAAATGTTGCGCAAGCGAGAAGAAGTGACTAAGAAAATGTTTAATGAGGAATTATTACATGGAGAGACCGCAACAGCTAGTAGCTCCAATGGAATTGATATTTGGGACAAATGAAAGCTTCTTGAAACGCTCAAACGAACAGAGCAAATGAAATGGTGGGAACAAAAATCCCTACAGAAATATCTTGAAGTGGGGCAGATCCCAGAGGACTGCAGATATAAATTGCACCGAGTTTTAAGAACCCCAACCCAGGCATGCTCCGTGAGTGGGCTGAAAGTAATTTAGAAGCGTCTAATAGGGTAATATGTATCCTAGGGATATATGCGGACATTGCAGACCCAAATTTCAGCAACAAATTGATGAGCTCAACATTGAACAAAGAACTCCAACAGGAATTCATCTCAAAGTGTAAGAAAGAAGCTAACAAGTGCCTTAAAAAGCACAAGGAAGTCGTTTAGGTACGTAAAGCCCAAAAGTTTTAGAGATAAGCCTGATTATGATCGTGGTCAGATCTTTACAATTGCCCAACCATTTTACACCATAAAGCATCAGAAACTGATTGAAGGAAACAGATCTTTACAAGAGCAGAAAGCAGCCAATACTGAAACAGAGTTAAGTTCAGACTTTGACACTGATACAGATGAAAGTGCTAGACATGTGGCAGTTCCAGGCACTAGCAGGAATGCAAAAGCATCTGTCTTTGAGGAGTTACATTTTTTAAGATTGGAGAGATGTTAAATTTTAAGGCTTGAGGATCAGAGGCACAAAAGTACAAAAAGGAGGAGGCTCAAAGAACTGTTGAGCTGACTTGCATTAGAGGCAAGCGGACAAGGCAGGAAGCCGGTTGGCATTCTAGTGTTTATGTGCCTGCAGCCTCCTGCCGTCGGGCTTTCACGTTCCTTACTTCTGGGTCACATCACTGTACCAAGTCATCCGTAGCATTCTTCGTTGGGTTTCTTGAGGTATCAGCATTTTTATTCATTTTCCCTTACGTTCCTGACAGTTACGGGGGCATTTACACATCATTTCATCCTGGAGAACCTGAAAGGAAAAAGAGGCAACTAAAGGACATTTAAAGTACCAATGTAGTGGTCTAGTTGCCGCTCGAGTGCCCCCCCCCCCAGGAGTGCCAGGACACCCTTGGGTATAAGTGCGCTTTAAAAGCCTAAATACCATAACATAACATAACACTCATCGGCAAACGTGCCTCCTGGAGCACTACTTGTTGGGGGATGAAGTCCCCTTGGATAATGAGGGTCCTTGGGGTCCAAGAATGCCTTCTGTTACCTCCAGTAAGTCCCACTGAGCCATAAGTGTGGTTTCTGCCAATGTTGTATAAATGACCACCATCTTGGTGGTCATTTATAAATTTGGAGGGCGGTCTCTCCAATCGGGGCATGGAGTTAACTACTCTGCCCCCTCCCAACCCCCCAATGGAACAACAGGCCTCTCCGCCGAAAAGAGCTCTGCCATAATGAATATAAACATGTTGTAAAGAAACAGGGTTCTTATGATTTGGGCTTCAAAGCATAGAAAAAACTGTAATGCCAATGAAGCTTCTTTCAGTGATTGGAGATCAAAGTAGAATAAGGAATATTAAGGAGAGGCCGTGCCGCAGCATTCTGGACCAGTTGCAGACAATGAGTAGTCGCTGCCTGTTGTCCCAAGAGGAGAACATTCATATGGTCTAGACAGAAGCCGACAATTGACTGAAAAATGTTAGAATGTGTATATTCTGGATTAAAAGGAGCACTTTCATTAAGAACTTCTGATCAATAAAGATAAGTAGATGTGACCTTGGTGACCTGAGCCTTGAAAAAATGTTCATCATCAAAATAAAACCCCAATATTTTTAGCAGCTGTAGAAGGTATGGAACAGCTTGGGCAGGTAGGGGGGCTCCTCCCACTGCGCTCCCACCTCCGAGCTAGCTGCATTTAGCTTAAGACAGTTGTCATATATCCAAACTGCAACTCTGGTTAGGTCGGTACAGAAGTTAAGACTGTAGTGTAGTTCCTATATTCCCAATAGGCTCTGCACATTGGAATAACATAAACGATAGTTTAGACGTAGGACTGAGGTCGACTAGGTCTCTACTGAATATGTTAGACTTAATTATGAATGCCAGCTAGCTCAGAGGTCACTAGAAACTTTCTCGAATGTTCTGGAAGGAGTTAACTTTCCTGATTAGACAAGAAGGGATTAGTTTCTGACAACCGCATAAACATGACAACTTTGCTCTCTCCAGAATAAGGAGTATATCTCCAGAGTCGTGTGAAAACAATAGACAGATATTTTACTCAGTCAATTGTGCATACTTAGTTTCACCAGGAGTGCAGAGAAATAGAGAGACGGGCGTTTTCATTAAAAGGTGTTATTTATTGAGCAGTCCTCTTTCTCATGCAAGAGAAGTGAATTGCCACACATGCAATACTTATCATGAAGTAAAGTGCATACAGTAAAAGGAGTATTATGAAATAATACTGTAAAAGCATTTATATGGATTCTGAGCCATATGATACTTAAAACGGATAAAATATATACATACATAAAATCATTGACTAAACGTACTCAACTGGTGCTTCTAAGATACGCCTACCCCGGTGTACCTAACCTAAGCCTAGTACGTGGGAAGGAGTAAGTGAGCTGCAGTTTAAGTTAAGTTAGTTTTTGCCAAGAATCTGAATCAAGAATTCTCTTAAGGTTTTAATCAGCTCCGTACCTTGGTTATAGAATGAAGGAGGTCTTGTATCTCTTTCTCAGGATTCGATCTCCCAGCAACCCGCAAGGGTGACTGGAAACACCGGAGCTGGAATTTCTCGGCAGGAGAAAAGACAGCGTCTCTCTCAGTGCATCAAATGGGAGGGTCGGCTTCCTTCGGCACTCGCATCAGCTGGGCGTCGGGCAAGTAGATAGCCGCTCTGCTCCAAACCACCGTGTGTTTGCTTAAGGCAAATGTTGGTATATTTATACCTGAAAGGTGCCGAGTTTGACGTAAGGTTGGACATAAGACGTCACTAAGAACTTACAGTTCTTTCTGGACTCCAGGAGTTCTTGTGCAAATCAAAACAAAAAAACAAAAACAGGGGGATTTCCGAGGCTGCTGGAGGCTTGGCTTGTTTAAAGAACGCGTTGTACTGTCTAGGAGTCTATTGGAGTAGTCTTTCTGTATTTGGACTGCATTGGCTATGACTAAATATGGATTTGATTCTTATGCCTTTATAAGGATATGTTTTGTTAAAACCACATAAGGGCATGAATCGGGAATATTTAATTAGGGTCCTAGATACATTCACAACACCCACTCCACGTATAATGTCCATCATTACTAAATACTAAGCAATACTAAACATATAACGATGCATGTGTTTTCCAACCCACCCCAAAATACATAAATTGCATTTGAAATGGTATATGGTATATACACGAAATGAGTATTTATACTGTACAGTTTTCAAGTAGTGGTATCATTCAGATAATGCATACATAAATATTGGCTGAATGAATTGCGAAAATTACATTTATGAAATGGCTCTTAATACAGAAAAGAAGGTCAAGACCATTTCATCACATATTTATACAATACTGTACATGTGCTAGAGTCTAAGTCAAAATATTGTCTCTAGAGTCTCTAAAATAGAAGTTCTGTTCTCTAAGAATAGTTCTAATGTAAGCAGAGTACCATGTGCCAGAAAAAAGGTAAATATCTTGGAAATGGAAAAAAATTATTTCGCTTTCAGGGGGAAAATAGTTCTAATTGTTTTCAGTAGTGTTGTTTATCAAAAACTGAAGGCCGAATTCAGAGTTCAGGGAACGCTGTGGGCTCATTGTTTTAAAAGTTATTGTCGTTGTTGGGAGAGAACATCAGATCAGACAGGCTTGCAAAAAATTGGTCTACAACATCAGGTGAAAGTTCGACCAAGTTCGAAAAAGCTGAAATAGTGCAAATGTGAGAATCATTGTTATCATCGGTGTCTGGATCAGCAATGCTCACAGAAGGTTGTTCCTGTGTGGTGCTGCTTTCATCTCGTACTTCACCGCCACCTACTCGTAATGGTGAAGTCTCAACGAATGCTGTCATCAGAATAGGTAGCCGCTGGGGACAACACGTTGCATGAGCCGTTACCGAACCAAGCAAAGTATCGAAATCCATAGGCACTGCTGATGGTAGTGTAAGACAGATATCCAACACGCATTTGAAGCACAGGTAAGATGCAATCTTGCCAGATTGGTCTAAATGAAAGAAACCAGGTAGTACTCAGATCTCTTAGCCGGGCAAAGCCGAGGACTTTAGTGATCCGTTCTCGGTATCGTATAGCTAGGATCATTTCTTCCATTGTAGCCTGAGTTTTGTCTGTGGCTGGGCTTGCCATATCGGAGCAGAAGGAACAAAAATAAAATTCCTGCTACGAGTCCCAAAAGAAGAGGCAGGCCGCCGAATACTGAATGCACAAAATTTGGGAAAATGCCAAGAACTGTTTTAAAGGGTGCTAACAGTCCCATAAAAATTGTCTTAAATACATGTGCGATGCCACTGGTATCTGACATGTTTAAGATTTGGCTTAACATTTCTACGAAATGCACGGGGCAATTTGTCGATAATAGGGAATGTATCTTTGTCGCTATCCTTGCAACTTGCAGATCATACGTCTCTTTGGACGAGGTTAAAAGCACAGTTGTCTGTAAAATGTAAAAGAATAGACTTCATTCTGCTTAAAGTATCAATTCGAATAGAAGAGATATTCAAAGAAGGCCATATTGCCGCCTCCATGTCTGGATTGCTGTTTGGATACAATACTTGCATACAATAAGTGACCATGGAAGTAACGCTCACGAGATAGGCTTTTCCTGGCACCATTACTGTAACATTATTGTTTTGCCTATGTTTTACTATGCTCTGGTAACGGATGTAATTTGTAACTTGTAATGCTATGATTCCTCATTTAAAGCGCTCTGATACCTTCGGGTCTAGCCAGCGCTATATAAAACTCTTCAAATAAATAAATAAATAACAGCTGCGATCACTTATTATAACGTAACTGCCGTTGGAAAGCTGTCTGAAAAAAGGCTCTATTTGTGTTGCAGGAGTGCCTTGCAGGTGACATGAAAGGTTGTTTGATGAACCTTCGCAGGCTCCATGCAAGTTAATACCTTGACACAGAAGTGTACCGCTTAGTGATTTTTTACAATTGTTACTACTAAGAAATACCTCTTTTTTCCCTTCACCATAACATTTATGTGTATAAGGTAAATTACACGTTGACTTGATGTATCCTTTACCCAACCTTTCATACAGGCCTGCTGGTATATACTTTTGCAAATACTTAAACTGGAAAGTTGTTATCGGAATTGTAATTGTTCCGTGTATTATCCATTCAATGACAGGTCTTTCTGACATTGTCAATGGTAATCTCTCAAGTTTTTCAATGCTCAGAATCGTATAGTCTGCTCCTTTTTGTGCCAAACTGATTTGTTTATCAGTAAAGTTAAAGATAGAAAATAATGACGTTGTGTTGATTAGACGCCATGGCACGTAGCCTGAACGCAGATTTTGTAACGTCCAGCCTAGCTGTACAATAGAACGCAATTGGGACTGGCCATGTGTAACATTAGCAAGTCCTGCTCTATTATATCAATAGCAGATGATACAATGCTGTCCAGTGAATAAATTCTGGAGGACAGAGTCGTTAACCCATTGTCCACTACAGAAAGTGATTTTTCCAAATTAATACGATCAATTTCTCGTATTTTTTCAGCAGTTTCAATTTGCATTACTTTTCAAGCTTCGTTATAAGCAGCGTATATACCGGCGTATATGAAACGTTTTTGACGCTGTTTGCGAGGTCCCAGTATGAAATCTCGCAAGTCAGCACCGTCTTTAAGTAAAGTCAAGTGTTGCTTAATTTCAGCCAGTGTGGATTTTTGTAGCCACTCGAGGCATAGTTTCCCTACACTGTTTGTTGTAACTATCCCTGGATGTTGTCTCTGGGAATATCTTGGGTCTGGCCTGGTCTGTTTGAACCCCTGTATTTTGTTCAGGAATCTATCTTGACAGTTATTTGTGTCTGTGGGCCAGATCAACCATTTTTTCCAATCAGGATTTGTTCTGTTTTGGTGTAAAATATGGGATACGCCTATCTCCACATCTGTAGTGCTATTACTATCAGGTATGGGCTTTGGAATAGACAGTTTGTTTTTTATCTTGGCTAGGCCGAGACAGGTTGTTTGTTGAATGGTGTCATTCAGGAATATTATCTGTTCTGGGATCATGCAGGCTCTGAATAGTGATTCTAAACCTTGTACCTGCCAGTCTTTTGTACCCCAGATGGTTTTTGTTTCAATATTGTTTTTCCAAAATTCAAAACCAAATGTAACCATTTTTTCATAAAATGTTTCAGAATAAATCAATTTAGTATTTGTCAACATATTTTTCATTCCTGTCTTATTTAACATTTTGAAATAAAAAGTTTCAGGATTAGTTGTGTTAAACCCTGAGAAGTATGGGAATTTCACATAAAATGTTTTAGAACTGCCTTTTGGCGGTGTTGTACAATGTTCCCATTGATTATAAGTAAAAACATTTCTAGGATTAGCAGATTTATGCAAATAGTGATGACCATAATGATTATAACAGTACATTTCTTCATAGTTTGCTGAACCCTGCAAATAATCTTGTTCTGTGAATTTTGCTGACATTACTAAATCTGACATCATAATATTAATATTTTCAAAGTCCCAATCATCAGAGAAAGTACTTGGTTTTACAAAGTCACTTAATGAAACCTTGAACTGATGTGGATATTTCAGGAGCTCAATCGGGCCATTTATTTCATAATCCGTTTTGTCCCATGCTACCCCATCGGGTATTGGATTGGCTGTGATGTTCACTGATGACAGTTCTCTTTTCTCGATGTGAGAGGATCTGTGAGGCTTTAGGACCAAGTTGATGTTCTGACTTGCTGTGTCCATTGTACTATATTTTCCATCAATAAATCTACCCAAACAAAAAACCATGATGAGCCAAAGCAGGCGGAAAAGTACACCTAACACAATCCAAAATTCAATCCATGGTGAAATCAGATATGTTTCTTTTAGTTGATGAACGAGTTCAGTCATTTTTTTAAAAAAACTTTTTGTTGCTCGCGTTTCTTCATGTTCACTTGGATCATCAGAAAAGTCATCGAAATTGATGAAGTAGCCAGATGCAGTTCTGTCAATTGTTGGAATTGCTTCCGGATTTCCTTTAGTCTTTGAATTTTCTTTTGTCACATTAGTATAGTCTGAAGCTACATCATTGTAGACAGGTGTTTCTTGACGAACTGTTGCAATTTGGGTTTCAAGAGGCACAAGTTCCATGGCTTTGTTGCATAGTCCTTTTTTATTTACTGCAGGTTTATCAAAGGTGATTAGTCTCTCAGTTTGAACCTCTTGGATTGTAGCAAGGTTTCGTCTTATGCTACTTCTTGGGAGTCCACTTGGCCTACTACTTATTATTGGCCACATAATTGTGGTTTTACCAGGTCGATTGATACAATTCTGTTTTACTTTTTACCAGCAAGGGGCGGTAGTACTACTGATCTTGTTCTGCTGACAGCTAAGACAGGTACTGCTTTTCTGTAAGAAGGCCCAAATTCCTTCTTCACCGCGATCTTCTCTCTGACTAGATCCCCAATCTTTGGAATCCAGACAGGTCTTGCTGGGACAGGTGGTTTTTCTTCAGTGGCTGTTGGCTTTAACTTTGTGTTACTTAGACTTCTTCTTGTTTCATTTAAGTCCTGTAAAACAGCCAAACGATCTTTGATATCAAAGGATTTTTCTTTCACCACTGAAGTATGACAATCTAAGTCCTGGATTATCATTCTAGTACCGAACAATAGTTCGTATGGAGTGATACCTTTTAGAGAATTTCTTGGCAGATTGTTAAGACTACGTTGGACACTTGTTAAATGTTTGACCCACCCATCACCCGAACCTAATACCCTCGCCGTTATAGATTGCTTTATGTCACGGTTTTTTCTTTCCACTACCACACTACCCTCAGGATGGAAGGGAGAAGAGTACCGCAATGCAATGCCCATGCTGGCCATGGCCTCCTGGTAAGCCCGAGAGCTAAACGCAGGACCTTGGTCAGAATGTAGCATGCCAATTGCGTATGTGCTGATAAAGACTCGCAAATCTTTTATAACAGTTCTGGCGTCAGACGATCGCTGGGGTCTACATCTAAGTGAATCTTGTCTTAATAATTACGGGATCGCATTTCTCCGGCTGGATTTCTGCGTATAGATAGCCTGATGCTTTCTAATAGAGGTGTCTGGGCTGGTGTCTGGTCCGGTTCACAACTGCGATCTCTATTGCATTCCTGACAATTCATTGCAAAATTATATATTTGCACGCTCATCCCCGGCCACCAGTACTGTGATTGTAATTCTATCAGAGATTTCAAGATCTCTTGGTGCCTCAGACCCATTCCCATGTGTGCTTCTTGAATCAAGTAAGCTCTCCGGTTCATGTTTGGAATTACTCTATCCCCCACTCCAGGGATTTGAGCAAAAGGAACGGAGTTCGCATCAATTATGTATTTATTTCCGAGTGAATAATTTAGAGGTAACGCTGCATAGTTGCCTTTCATTGAGACTTTTACTGCTAGTAGCGTTTCACCGTCTATTTGTTTTTTAGTATGCTTTTTTGTAGCTACGGAAGCCGGTTGAGCAGCTGCCGCTGTGGCTCTGTTAGCCAATGAATTCCCCGCAACGTGAACACCATCACGTTGATGATTCAGTATATGTATCACGTGAGTCTTTTGTAGTTCTTTCTGTAAAAGAACTACTTGTTCCCAAAGCTTTTTATGCTTTATTGTTGCACCAGTCTCATCTTTGTAACCGTTTTTGATCCATGTCTGCATATCATTATTGTAAGACTTGACGCAAAAATGCGAATCGCACACTATTAGTGTGGGGAACTCGCGATCGGCATTTTCAAGCGCCATCTTTAAAGATCTTATTTCAGCTCGCTGAGCTGTACAGTTTCTGAGTGATTCAGTTTTGGTGATTATCGGTCTGAATTTACCTAAGCGGCAGCGACTTTTAAGAATCACGCACGCTGCATTGTAAGATTTTTTATCCACAATGTAATGTTGTGCAAATCTGTCCGTGTGGATTACAAAGGTGTACTGTTCTAGAGGCGGAATTTCGATTGGCAGAGGATATTCATGTTCGTATTCCAAATTTTCTAGTTTTTCATTTTCGGATCAAAAGCGTGTTTCACGTCTTCTGCAGCAAGAGAATTTTCCCATTGTATCCATTTTGGATCTAATGTCACAGCATTCGGAATGCGTGGTCTTGTTACTGCCTCAAGGGCTGATACTGCTGTTAAAACAGATATGTTTCTCCCTTGGACTAGGGCTCTTTCTTTTGCTACAGCAGTTTGAACCGCAGTCAGAATTTTTTCAGTAGAACTGAATTTTATTTCAGCTTGTGTGTACAAGTGTGATTTATAAGCTATTGGTACCGTTTCTCCCTCATTAGAGGTCAGGTATGTGAATCCGCATCTTCCTGGGATGACTCGGATTACAAGGTTGCGTTCGTTTGCGCGTGTTTGCAGTTTTGTTTTAGTTAACATGTCTGTTTGTAATGATCTTAAAATTTCTGTGTGTTTCTAAGTCCAATTAATTGGTTTGAAATCAGGTTTTATTAATTCATAGAGAGGTTTAACCCTCTCAGCATAATGTAGAATGTATGTTCTGTCGAAATTCAGGAAACTTAGTATTGATTGTAAGTTCTTCAGCGTTTTTGGTGCTTGGAGTACTGCACACTTCTCTAAGAAGTTGTCTGCTAGGCTTTTGCCTTCACTTGATAATTCATATCCTAAAAACAGGACAGTTAGGTGAGCAATTCGTGACTTTTTAAAGTTGAATTTATACCCTTCAGCTGCGAACCCAAGTATTATGGTGTTCACTCTTTTCAAGTGTGTCTCCAGGTCGTCGTCTGTAAGATAGATGTCATCGACATATGATAATACCTCATCATCATACATTTGTAGTAACTCTGTTACCCTTGCTGAGAATAATCCTGGGCTATTCTTGAATCCCTTCGGGAGACGACAAAATTGTTTTTGGGCCCCCATACAGGAGAAAGCGGTCAAATATCTGCTTTCTGGAGCTATGTTTTGACAGAAGAAACCATTTGAGATATCTAATGTCGTTTTATATTTTTTGCGCACAATATTATTCATTAGTGCTGCACTGTGTGAGTTTTGTACTGCAAATGTTTTGCAGCAAGAGTTTAGGTATCTGTAGTCCAAAACTAGACGATATGAATCGTCTGGCTTGGAGACAGGAAACAAAGGATTGTTCATTTGTGAGGTGCATGTTTCAATCACCACCTGATATTCAAGTTCATCTAAGATCTCCCTGACTTGTTTTTTAGCTTATTGCTTAACAGGATACTGCCTTTGTGCAGTTGGCTGATTTTTTAACTGAATTTTATGGTGAGGAGAATCCTCATCCCATCCTACATGATTTTTATATAATGCAGGAGCTTGGGCTACTGCTCATTTTCTAGCAAATGTGTATTTTTTATGAATCGGAATGTGATTTGAGAAGGCAGGCATAATCATTTCTTCCCCATGAGGGAACTCCCTGACAAACTCTGGTGGCCAGTCTTTCTCAGCTAACAGGATATCATAGCCTTTAGATAAGTTATCCCAAAAAAGACTTATTTTCCTAGTTTTGTCCCCCTCTATACGCAATGTTATTTCATATAATTTATGGGGTTTGCTAACTCTGGTGTCTGCAGTTTCCACCTGAATGTATTCATTCGTGTTCACTGTCTCCAGAAGATTCATCAGGATCTTGCGAGCTATGGTTACTTCTGCTGCGCTGTCTAGCATTGTCTGGGCCCACTCTCCGTTTTTCAGTTGTGTCCTCAGAATCTTCGGCATGTTTTATTTTAATACTGGCTACCTTCTTTTTTGTAAATTGTAAGTTTTTTACTTTGATGAGCAGGTTCCTTGTCTTTGGGCTTGACGTGCTCTTCTTTGTGTTCTGACCGTCCTCTTCTTTCCGATTTCTGTGAGGAATTCTGAAAAGATCGAGAGGGACGTGTATCAATATCTTGATATCTGTCAGGTTTTCTCAATTTATCCCTATCTCTAAGGTAGTATCTTTTCTCAGAGGGCTCCCTTTGGGGAGACTTGCTTCCTCGTTCTGGAGATCTATCTCTCCGTTGAGGAGACCTTCCTCTGGACTGAAAACGTTTTTCTCTGGTAGTGGATTGTTTATTACCCTCCCAACTCTTTTTTGGAGTATTCAGATTATTTTTAATAAAAGTTTTTTCAGGATTTTCAATTAGTTGTGGTTTTAGTGGTTTCCCACCCAAACTATCTCTACCTAGTTCATCATAGGATTTTTCTATAATTCTGGCAAGTTCAAAAGGTTGTTGTGCTATATCTGTTTCTTTCAATTTCTGCAGGTATTTTGTATTGTCAATTGCCAATTGAACTAATTCTCTATATGCCTTTGTTAATTCCTTTAGTTTAACTAAAAGTTCTTCGCTTGACATTTTTTCAATGTCGGTATGTGGTGTGTAGCTGGTTAGAACCGACCATGTGGCTTCTGGTCTAACTAGTGGACCGAGCCTGGTAATGCGATTTTGATGTTTTAGGGCGCCATAAAACCAGAGCAGGTGCTCTTGGTATGTTAGTGGAATTTCAACGTCCTCGAAAGGAGCATATTCATCCGGAGGTTCCTCTATTTTGTAATAGTGGAAATCTTGTGTTACAGCGTGTGCTGCTGGAAAATGTATCCATGAATAGAATACCTCTGTCTGCCGATATTCATGGGCCTCTACCACAAATATGACTGTACCACCTCTTGATGATAGTCCATTTTCTATAAGTTTAAGAGTTATAGTTCTTCTTACATTTACCGGAATGATTATAGCATTCGGGTTTTCATCTTGGAGACTTGTGTCTTCCGCTAGAAGTTGAGCTGCTATTCTAGCTCTCTCTCTTTCCTCGTCACTTTCTCCCATTTTACTGACAGAAAGTTTTTGTTGCAGAGCAAGTTTCAAGGAAACAAAGATTAGGTGCACAATATTTTGGAACACTGTATCCTTCAACGTTGACTAAACCAAAAACTAATACATAGGATTCTCATCCTACTAAGTTGTAACGGATATTAACCTTTTACCCACTCCAGACGTCTATTGGAGTTTTTACGGGAAAAGGGGTCTGTGTGAAAAGCACAACTGAGTTACTCTAGTGTCTTGCGTTAGATTATCGCCTTACCAAACGTTGGGTGCCATGTAGTGTAGTTCCTATATTCCCAATAGGCTCTGCGCATTGAAATAACATAAACGATAGTTTAGACGTAGGACTGAGGTCGACTAGGTCTCTACTGAATATGTTAGACTTAATTATGAATGCCAGCTAGCTCAGAGGTCACTAGAAACATATTACGTGGGAAGGAGTAAGTGAGCTGCAGTTTAAGTTAAGTTAGTTTTTGCCAAGAATCTGAATCAAGAATTCTCTTAAGGTTTTAATCAGCTCCGTACCTTGTTTATAGAATGAAGGAGGTCTTGTATCTCTTTCTCAGGACTCAATCTCCCAGCAACCCACAAGGGTGACTGGAAACACTGGAGCTGGAATTTCTCGGCAGGAGAAAAGACAGCGTCTCTCTCAGTGCGTCAAATGGGAGGGTCGGCTTCCTTCGGCACTCGCATCAGCTGGGCGTCGGGCAAGTAGATAGCCGCTCTGCTTCAAACCACCGTGTGTTTGCTTAAGGCAAATGTTGGTATATTTATACCTGAAATGTGCAGAGTTTGACGTAAGGTTGGACATAAGACGTCACTAAGAAACTTACAGTTCTTTCTGGACTCCAGGAGTTCTTGTGCAAATCAAAACAAAAGCAGGGGGATTTCCCGGGCTGCTGGAGGCTTGGTTTGTTTAAAGAACGCGTTGTACTTTCTAGGAGTCTATGGGAGTAGCCTTGCCGTATTTGGATTGTATTGGCTATGACTAAATATGGATTTGATTCTTATGCCTTTATAAGGATATGATTTGTTATAACCACATAAGGGCATGAATCGGGAATATTTAATTAGGGTCCTAGATACATTCACAACAAGACGAGCATCCTCAGAATTCCCATCCTATCTGAGAATCAGCTAAACATCATCTGTGTAACACATGGATGACAGTCCAAAGGAACAAATCAGTTTGGCCAGAGGGGTGGCATATAGTAAAATAAGTAGAGCTAAGAGAGGAGCCCTTGCAACTCCACAGGTCAACATTGCACTAATGAAGAACAATAAGGAGGACTTCCTGAATCCGATCAGAGACAATGAACAAAACCCAGTCCAATGCTTGTCTTCCGATAGCCATCTCCTGGAGACTAGAGATCAGTAGCTTATAAAATAACTTGACAAATGCGTTGAACAAATCAATTGCAATGAATCTCTTAGTTCTCACAAGTATTGCACTTTTGAGATTGACATAAGTGCAAAAGTGGCAATATATGATGAATATTAGGGAATGTGGATCCATAGGCAGACATCTGGGATAGAACTACCAACTTCACTCATTGTCTGAACTGGTTTAAATACGTTTGTGCAGTATTTCACTCAATCACAGGCACAGCGGGCACACCAGATACCAGTGACAGGCCTACACACTAAAGGGACCATATCTCATTGTTTTTGTGCCTAATCCTGCCCAGAGTTCAGGAGCATAGATGTCTATATGGATAACTTCTCTCAGCAAGCAATTCTCGGGTCGGTAACCATCTCTTTAGACCCAACAAATAACCTGGGGGCATATTACCAACGATTAGCGATATTTATCGCTAACGAGGCTTAGCAACACATTTTTTAACACTAAGCATCGCCGGAAATTATCGCAGAGATAACTTGCTATTAGCAAGGTTTATCTCAGAAGTGATAAAAATCCTCGCGCTAACTGCCAACTGAGAGATTATCGCTGGAAAACCAACGATAATTTCTCGAAGTTTGGCGTTAGCTTGATGATAGGGGCTCACAAACTTAGCCATGATATCCACCTTCCATAGGATATCATGGCTAAGTCAGGAAAATACCAGGTGTAAAAAAAGCAGTGCTAACCGCGGTTAGCGCTGCTTTTTTATCACTAACAGGGTTAGCGAATTCCTTGATAATAGGAGAAATGTCGCTTAACAACATTTCTCCTGTTATTTTTCTCTGGAACGCCCCCTTTGCATCTCATTAGAGATGCAAGGGGAAGCGTAGAGAAAAAGGGTGCTAACATGCGAATTTGCGTGTTAGCACCCTGTTGCTGATAGGGAGATAATTTTATCTCCGCTTTCTTGGCTTTTAAAGCCAAAAAAGCGGAGATAAATCCCTTGATATTGTGCCCCCTGGTCTTGTTACATCTTAGGCTCAGTTAGGCTCTGAAAACCAATCTCGTCAGTATCTGCCAAATTAATAGAAAACATTTACTAGTATATTTTTTACTTCAGATAATGGCACAAACTTTAGGACCCTGCACAAAATGAAATACCTTCAGGAGTTACATGGCCTCATGGGACCTCATATTCCAGAACATGGGGGGACGTGGGGAGTGGATTCATGAGGTGTTTACATGTTGTTCAACCTGAAATAGCAAAGGAATACGAGTAGGATCAGTGTGTTGTATCTATTGCTGAGCCATGACCATAAAACATACACAAAAATTAATTTTACAGGGAAGCCCACCCATTAATGTCATTACTAAAAAACATTCAGGTAAGTCACTGCAGCATTTCCTTTTTAGCACTGAGGTCAATTAATAATTGTATATGGCAGGATGAACAGGTAATTATCAAGGTTTGAATTATAGTTTGGATTCATAATAGGGTATGGTTCGGGGATACAGTTAGATTTGGGGTTAGTGTAAGGACTAGAGTTAAGTTTAGGGTTAGCATTACACACCACCAGATAAGCAAAACATAGATCCATTCAAAGGTTGTCTAAAGCAAAGATCAGCAATTACATCCGGTTCCATGTTTAGCATGGGCTTGCCTTTCACTTCTGCATAAGGAAGGTGAGATCTCAACACAACTCTGGGGCAAAGCTGCTCTCTGCATTATAATGAGTCTCTGACTGGGTCCAGCAAATTGAAAGTTCAATTGTGCACTTGGTATTGGGTATAATAAATTAGTTTTAAAATCTTGGACAGTGACAGTTAAGAGCTTTGCCAACTGTAACATCTGTGTATACTAAATTGAATATTGATACTATTAAGCGTGCACAGATGTCACAGGTGGCATGCGTACGAAGGAAGTCGTTAACATAGGGGATAATGCGGGTATTAAGGTTGTCCTGGGTGCAGAAGTTGTTGTGAGATGAGAGAAGACATTGGGTTTAGAGGATGTTGTTATTAATGATTTTGTTGATGAATAGTAACTCGAAATGTAGAACAGATAGCGTTCTCTTGAATAGATAGTAGGTTTTAAGAATGTGGTGGGCACTAAGCTTGCCATCGAGTAGTCATTGGTGTACAGGATGTTGTATGTTTTAAGCCTGCTCTTGAATTTACAATGGAAGTTGAACGTATTGAGGGTGTTCAGCCTGTTGTTGAATAGTGATTCGGAGTTCAAGACAGTGTAGGTATAAGGTCAGTTTTTGAATAGTCAGAGGCAGGTATTAGACTTGTCGTTGAATAGTCATTGGGAGCTGAGTGTATCTTGAGTATGAAACATGTTCAATATGTCGAGAGTTGGGGGCCCGCATGTTCAGGATGTCATTAGAAATTAAAGTTGCCCCTGCTGTTAGAATCTGGGATTTGAAGTTTACTTGGGTTTTGAGAACCTTGTGGCTTTTAAGCAAGTCCTTGAATATATCATCGATGGAGGTGCCTTGCATGCTCATAATTTCATTGGTGTTAAAGGATCCATCCACTGTTGAGGAAAAGCAGTTCGCTTTTCCTAGCCCTGCCTGGACAACAATCACAACCAATACGCGTTCTAGAATGTTGTTTTCGTGTTTAATAGTGTCACCTGGGGTTCTTAGAGGTATCATGACATCTTTCACTTTATTGCCCCCTTAAGGTTGTTGCTGGCTCTTAAGTTATCCTGGGGATTGATGTGGGTCTGGGTTTTGAGGACTTGCTGGGTGTTGACGTTGTCATGGGTGTTGGGGTTATGCTTGTTGATGTAGTTGCTGTGAATTTTGGGCTCACTTTAGATGTAGAGAATGTTTTGGGTATTAAGCCTGTTGTCGAATTTTCATTGGGAGCTGAGGATGTTGTGGTGTTATGATGGTGATCGAGTTATCATTGACTGTTCAGGGTTGTGAGTATTAAAGCCTGTCCTTGACTACTCATTGGGAGTCAAGGGTTGTGGTAATTAACCGCATGCGCGCTAGCGGTTTTCCCGCTGTGCGCTGCGTTTTTTTAAAAGCCGCGTTACATGACGAGCTCAGCTCGTCATGAGCGTACGAGCGGCGTAACTCATGACGAGCTGAGCTCGTCATGAGCGGGGAAGGGGTTAAGCGATTGAATAGCCATTGGTAGTTGGGGATGTTATGGAATTAAGCTCGTCATAAGGTTGTAGGTATTGTGCAAAAATTACCTTATTCTGCAATTCAGGTAAACTATTAATTAATACAATTGTTTAGTGATGACAAAATGATAAGCCACATGAAGAGAGGTTCCATTGGTAGTTGCCAAAAAATCGAGCTCCTTGATTCCTGAAGTGTCCCAAATTTGACACTGTGGATAGCATAATTAGTAAAAAAATATATATATAGTTAGGGTAGTCAGTTTGGTCAAAATGTGGTTGAAGTAAATCTGTGGTCAGTCATATCGTCACAAAGTTAATTTATTAAACATGATTTAAAAATTCTTTAGCATTTGATGAGGTAGGTAGCCAACACTTTTTGTCCCCTTATGCAACACACGGATTCGGACTTTTTCAAGACTAAAATCTCAGCTTGCTGGAGCCAAAAGAATTGGACATCTGTGTCAGTAAAGTGATAGACTCTTCTAGGTACAAATGTTGCCTGGCCCATCAAAAGCTACGGAATTTTGTAATCATATTTAATAAATCAACTTTATGAACATATCGCTGCTCACAGATTTATGTACTTCAATCAAATTTTGACCAACCTGTCTATCTACATATATTTTACAAGATTTACTGTTGTGGATTCAAGGGGTACTGCCCACCTCCGGATGCTGATAATTTCAACTCCAACATTTGCCATTTAAGGGCGCCTGGCTCCCGCTCTCTACCCTTTTCTCACCCCCTTAGAATGGTGTGGGTACAGGCCCGGTTCTAGAGGGTGGGCCGGGTGGGCCAGGCCCACCCAAACATGAGCCTGGCCCACCCAAACATGAACCTTGGCCCTGGCAGTGACATCTGCAAGGTCAACAGAAAATAGCCACTGCAATTTAAAACGTTCTCTAAACGTTATATTCCTTCTTTCTTGAGGAGTTGCCTGATTGGGCCTGGGCTCGCTCCCCCAATTACGTATCTGCATCTCCTATTAGAAAGGTGGGCTGTGTCCCCGCCCACTCGTGCAGGTACAATAGGGGCAATGCAAAGGTGACAAATCCTTTCGTTGGCACTGGATTTGTGTACCGTCCTGCAGCGTGGACATTTCATTCTTTTCAGCGCTGGTGAAGAGGAGTTTGTTTATGCGGGTTCATTTTCCTGACCCCTTGAGCTCCTTATCAGATAGGGCTCTGACAGAGTTTGTAAGGAGCAGGTAAGAGAATGTGTGGCTATTGTTACGTTTTTTTCATCTTTGAGCAAGACTTACTTTGTGTGCTGTGTATATTTTATTTAAATCGTTTGTTTAAAACGTTAGCATCATTATCATGACTTGTTATGCCAAGGAGGCACAACAACTATTAAAATGTCCAGATAACTCTGGGGATGAATGATCCTGCTGGACAACAATCTTTTGTCTGTTTGTAGTTCCTAAATGCAGAAAAGCTGGAGTTAACGTGGATAGCTCAGTGGGTTACTGCCTTTGTCACAGAGATCCTTTGATTACTTGCAGTTCAGAAGTTACAATCCTAACATAGGACAGTGACCTATGGACTGTCATCAAAGACCTGCATTCAAACCAGAATGGTATAATTAGATTTTTTCTTTTTGTATTGCTAGTTAGTTCACATTTTCCCAGTCTTTCATAATTCTAATGTTGCAATAAAGAGTTTGTTTGGGCATTACCCATTCTAATCAGTAAAGCCAACCCCCAACCACTGGGGTATGCTTTAAATCCTGTGTTTGTGCTTCTTCAGACCTAACCCTCTTAAAACATATAGCCCAGCAGTATGGATGACATTCCTACACCTGGTAATCCTCATTAGCTTATGTGACATTCCCTATAGGATGATTTACATACTTGTATGATTCATTGTCTCTGCATAATGTGAGCGTGATGTAAAGCCATACACTACGAGTAGCTCCAGACAACAAATAAAATGCATACAAGAGAGGGGCTACGGAGAGATGATGGGCACTGTTAGAGGGTGACTATTAGGGAATCCGAGGGGGACATCATGGGTGGAGGGGCTATAGAGCACCATGGGGCGCTGGTGGAGGGTGGCAATGAGGGAATCTGAGGAGGAGGCCATGGGGTGGAGCTACGGAGAGATGAGGAGACTGGTGGAGGTTGTTTGTGAGGGAGTCTGAGAAGGAGGTCATGGGGAAGGGCTTTGGAGTGATGTGGGGCACTGGTGGAGGGTAGTAGGGAGGGAGTCTGAGGAGGAGGTCATGAGGGAGAGGCTATGGAGCGATTAGGGGCACTGGTGGAGGGTGGTAGGGAGAATGAGGGGGAGGCCATAGGGGAGGAGCTACGGAGAGATGAGGGGCACTGGTGGAGGGTGGTAGGGAGGGAGTATGAGGGGGAGGTCATGGGGGAGGAGCCAAGGAGAGATGAGGGGCACTGGTGGAGGGTGGTAGGGAGGGAGTATGAGGGGGAGGTCATGGGGGAGGAGCCAAGGAGAGATGAGGGGCGCTGGTGGAGGGTGGGAGGGAGGGAGTATGAGGGGGAGGTCATGGGGGAGGAGCCAAGGAGAGATGAGGGGCACTGGTGGAGGGTGGTAGGGAGGGAGTATGAGGGGGAGGTCATGGGAGAGGAGCTACGCAGAGATGGGGCACTAGTGGAGGGTGGTAGGGAGGGAGTCTGAGGAGGAGGTCATGGGGAGGGGCTATGGAGCGATGAGGGGCACTGGTGTCAAGGCTTTCGTTTAGTAATAGGGACTTCCTTAATCTTGAGCGCTTTATAATATGCTTAGCATTCAAGTACTTGTGTTGAAGCCTGGAGGGTTTGCAGTTAGGTCTAAACCTTGGTCTTACTTTCAAATACCTCTCCACATGCTCTGTGTACACACAGATGCAATCCGTTGTATCATGCTGCCTGTTTGCAAGTACATAAGATGTAATCAGGGTTTGTAGGCTATCTCAAGAAGCGATAAATTGGGCCCACCCGAATGCGCCCTTGGCCCACCCAAATAAAAATTCCTGGAGCCGGGCCTGTGTGGGTACCTAGGAGAGAAAAACATTTAGTTAAGGAAACGTGTTAGAAACTACTGTTCTGCTGGAGGTTATGTTGCTTTCAGTGATTGCCTTCAAAGTGTTTCCTATTGCATTGTCACACCGTTCTATCTACCAGCTCAGCACCTGGCCTGTGTGCCCGTCTACATGTGCCAAGCTTAGTCCTTTCTCTCTGTTGCCGATCTGCCGCCATGATGGGCCTAGTTGTTTCCTCTGGCATTATAAATCCCGTTTCTGAGCAGTCATGAGAGTTGAGTGGCGGTCCTGCAAGTTTCAGGTGTCACTGGAATTAAGGATGCCGCTCGCGTTGAGGCGGTGGTGGGCGTTAAGGGCTCGTGGGCGTTGAGGTTGTGGTGAGTGCTGAAGTGCTGGTAGGACGTGGTGGGCGTTGATGGTGCGACGGGGTTAAGACTGTCGTGGGTGTGATGAATGCCGCCTGTGCTCTGCTCCGGCAGCGGGGGCGGTGTTCTGCAGCTGTTTAAGAGCTGCTTGAAAGGCTCGGGGCCCGGCTCACCGCTCTGACTGAGCCCTGCACCTGCCGCACCATAATACCTAGTAAAAGCACTGTAATTAGCCTGGCTGCTGTTCTGCCAGTGTCGTAGGCGAGAAGCCATTGGTTGAAGCCTCTGGAACAAATCCAGCTTTTAAACTGCGATTGCCGGTCTACCTTACAAATTAGCGACCATTAGAAGGCTGCACGGCCCGTGGGCGGGCACAATATTCTTCTGTTAAATCTTGGAACCCGCAGGCCATGGAGAATGCTATTACAGAATGTTGCAAGAAGCTAGTCAGTATTAAAAGGCACGCAGGCCCCATAGGGCTAAAAGGACTTTAGCATAACTCACACCACTCACCGTGCAATCACTTTATTCACCCTGCAGTCACACAAGCACACTAATCAACCTGCACTCGTGTGACACTCA
Source organism: Lissotriton helveticus (assembly GCF_964261635.1). Taxonomy (NCBI): domain Eukaryota; kingdom Metazoa; phylum Chordata; class Amphibia; order Caudata; family Salamandridae; genus Lissotriton; species Lissotriton helveticus. Next base: position 797,131,172 of record NC_136072.1, read on the forward strand.
TCCGTGACTCTCCCTGCTCACTCTGCAAACTCACTCCCACAAACATATCACTAACCATGCATTAATTTGTCGTACTGCACTTTAACCCGCACCCAAACCTATATGGTCACATAGCTCGCCCTTCCTTCACTACTCTCACCCTACTCTCACACTGTTGCAGTGCTCACCGTTCACTCACATAGGCACTCCTGTGACTCACACAGCTCACCCTTCTCTCACACGGGCACTGCACTTACCCTGCACTCACACCATGCAAACAAGCACATCACTCACCCTGGAGTCAAACCACACACCTTGTACTTCCTCAACTCACCCTGCACTCACATAGAAAAACTTCTCTGTATGCACTCATATAGGCACTCTGTTCACCCTGACTGCACACAAGGAAAGTAGTTTGCTGCAGCTCATAGCGGTACACCATCACCCTGCTCTAACTCCTCTCACCATGCACTTACCAGCCACTCTCACAGATCACCCTTTACGCTGGCCACTCATCCTGCACCACACACAGGCACACCACTAACCCTGCATTTACACCGCTCACACCCCTCTGCACTCACTTTTCTCACTCTGCACACACTCCTCTTACCCAACACTCACACGGACCCTCCTTTCACATTGCATTCATGCAGCTCACCTAACAATTACTTCGGTATAATTTTCACCCTACACTAGCACCGCTCACTCTGCCGTGACTCACACTATTCACCACTCCCCAGCACTTACACGAGCACACCTCTTACTCTGCCCATATAAAAATTACGCAACTCTCATGAATATACACACATTTCTACGAAGGCACCCACAGAATACCTGCTCTTTCCGTAGTACTAGATGCCTACTTATTTCCATCTGCAACAACTGGGCTGGTGCAAGATGGCAGAGTGGACGGAGAATGTGGGATGGCACGAGGAGGGAGAATGGGGCTGAAGCTTAGGGGTATGGTGCTGGATTGAGGATCGTTTGACACCTTCAGCCAGTCCGGGCTTTCCATTCGCCACAATACTTCATTCCGGGATGGTTTTTTTTTACATTGAAAGTTGGGTTTAAAAATCCCAAAATGCAAACTGCTACTGGATAAAATCCATGGTTGCAGAAGAAGTCAAGCATTTCATAAGATTAGTTGGATGTTGTGATATTAGATGTTAGAAAGTGGATACACTCATTTCCAAATACTGTAACTGCTTGATCCACACCTGAAACCAAATATAAACTCTGTACTGCTATTTTAAGGAAGTGCACTTTTCAGTCACATCATACTTGTAACAAACATTGACAAGGCAATATATTATTATTTTTGAACAGCATATAGAGAATCTGTTTTTATTAAGATTTCCTAATAATATCCAGACAGGTATAGCAGAAGCAGCACATTAAGTTTTTCTAATACAGTAAAAGTAGATTGACTAATGGAAGTGCGAGTGATAGTGTGTGTGTGAGTGTGACAGAGTACCAATGTACAAAAGAGTGCAGGAGATATAGTGAGGATGAGTTTGTGTGAGAATGTGTGTATGTGTTTGTGTAAGACTGTATGTGTGTAATGCGTGCAAGTGTGCTACTGGTCTGGCGTACTGGAGATTATTCTTACCCTATGGACAAGGACACTAATAGCATATGGGTAGGAGTTGTGACCTATAGCACACTGCAGGCCCGGACATGCTTCTATTAAGATACCATCATTAGCTGTGGGGACATGAAGTGTCTAAATGAAAAAGTCACTAGCCCAGTCATACCCAGCAGCAGGGACACAGAACACGCTCCGCCACTTGTGGCCAAAGACCCTGACACGTAATTCTTAACATATGCGGTGGATCCTTAACAAAATGTTGGAACTGATATTTGAGGTAATTCTTGTCATAATATTTCCTGCACTCATTTTATAGGATGTGTCAATGGCAAAATGCTGACCCTTGTATACCAGAGGGAATTTTTATAGGTACCCATGACTATGGCTGAAGTATCCATAGTACATTTCTGGCACTGTCGTATTGTATGTACTCCTTGGTATAAGGCACTCACCCACGAAAAGATGCTCACCTTGGTATAGTAGAAATAATTTCGGACTTATGACATTAAAAAAAATGGAATCTACTCCTAGGAAAGGCCAGGCTTCCTTGGTGCACCATGAAAATAATGGAATATTTCATAAGTGCCCAATAACGGTCTGTGGAGTTTTAGCAAATGTGACCCTAAAAGTTTCAAAAAGATTCTCAAGGGAGAAGCCCACTCTCCCTTAAACCACCTACCAGAAATCTGTTTACTTGTTTAGCTTGTTGGAATTTTGGAGGAAGGATCACACTCACCATTTACATAGATCTTTACTCTGCTCTGGTGAGCAGCAGTTGCAGGGTGTGGGGGGCAGGGGAGTTTAAGAGTGAGTGCGCATTGCCTCTGTGGAAAGAACAGGAGCAAAGTCTTCGTAAAGAAATAAAAGCATTGTCTAATCGTAAAAAGGATATCATTGTTTACATTCAGAAAAGGGGTTAAGCCTGTCGCTCTCTTAAGCTATCTGTAATTTCCCCCTATTTATAGTCAAAAGTGAACCATGTGGTCCAGGGAAAGAAATGCACAGCAAATCTGGATGACCTCTTCTTGCACACGTTTAATGGCAGAGGTCCATTGGACAGTCCAGCCGCATTTACGAGGGTCACAAGGACAACAGGCTCAACGGTTGACTTCACCCTAGCGGACACTGATCTTCTCCTGTACATAACGGAATTTCAAATACAGGAATGAGTCGAAAGCGACCATTACCCTCAGACCTTCACATTAACCATCACTCCAAATGGGCCCGAGCGAGCCAAGCCTCTCACACTACCAACGCAACACTATAAGTTAAAACAATTAACTTGGAATGAAAACAACATCAACTCCATAATAGAGACATGCTGCTCATTATTAACATCCCCAGAATCAGACCAAGATGTCATAGAGGCCTGGGAGTCATTTATTACTAGTAACAATAGGTATGCAGTTCTTCAAGGGAGTGTAGGTAAAAGAGGTAAGGATATAACCCTTTGTTTTTACAGATCAGTCAAGTGGGTTGGTTGGAGAGGCGGGAGGACGGGAATCCTCCCTGTCAGAACTAGTCCTCACACACCCAGTAAACTAGATGTCATGCTTCATCATATGGACCTGCTCCAATGCTATCGATACTACCGCGTCCGAGAAGCCTGGCGGGAGCAACTAGGTGAAGACCTCATGGAACCTACCAAATTGTTAGAACTCACGCACGTGATTAAAACGTCCTCCCCGAAAAAATTGGTGTCGGCCCTCTACAGGATGACTGCTGATGGCAGATCGACAGGGCATAGCAAGGCCCGCCTTGACTGGCAACGTGACTTGGAAATGGATGTGGATGATGACATGTGACACTACTGCTGCACCAACACAAGGCGTATTTCCCTGAATGGTAAACACAGACTGATACACTTTAAATTTATCAATAGGACATACCATACCCAGGAAAGATTGTGTAGATTTGGGCTACGTAGTGATACAACTTGTGACAGGTGCGGGGCTGGTGGTGCTGGGTTCTATCACTTATCCTGGGAATACCCGGGGGTACGCAAGTTCTGGGAGAAAGTGTTCCATACTATGGGCAAGATATTAGGCGAGGAGTTACCCCTGTGCCCTGCCCTTGCGCTGCTGGGATACTCAAGAAGGCTGCCGAAAGCACAGAGACGCTTAGTAGATATGGGTCTGTTGCTAGCTAAGTGGAGGCTGGCTACCTGCTGGATGAGGGGCCCGCTACCTAAGCTGGAACATTGGGATGGGGATTTGTCCTACTGCTGCACACAATCAGAGAATTTTAGTGACCTATTACCGATGAAAAGCAGACCCAAAAATTTCTGGGTGTTGTACTTAGAATATAAAGGCCGTCTTGTCGCGGCAGTGGCGGGGGACGACGGTAGTGTAGAGGATGAAACAGCTGAGCCGCACGTTAATGCTGTCTCGGACACTGTGGTGGCCTAGGTGTCGTCATCAGGTCACGGTTACTGCACAGTCCACAGCCAATTAATGCATAGATGATATACAGAATAATACCATGGATACACGGATCATGTAGCTACAAGTAGGGCATCATTTGTTGTTAGGTTGTTCAATTGTTGGAAAAGTGACAGTAATTTCTCCTCCTTTTCTTTTTTGTATGATGACTTGTGTTACAGGCTGGGGTACACTACATGATTCAGAAAAGGGGGTGGTGATGAACAGAGTGCCTGAATTAAGCAGACCACTCTTACCCAGTCCAAAGATCAGGGCTTGATCCATCACCGTTTTTTAGCTCACTGCACCATCCCAGCTCAGAACTTGGCTATATGCAAATTAGTCTGTTCCTGTCCCAGTGCATGATGGGAACAGGGCAAACCAAACTACCAAGCCAATTCTTGTACTGGGAAGGAAACAAGCTTCCGGGGACCGGTTTCTGCCATTTCAGGCGTCGTCGGCCCGGCTTGCTTGAATCCTGATGGTGCAATGAGCAAGGGACTCACATCTGAGTATACCCTTCCACGCTTATGGTGGACAAAATGATTCAGAAAAGGGGGTGGTGATGAACAGAGTGCCTGAATTAAGCAGACCACTCTTACCCAGTCCAAAGATCAGGGCTTGATCCATCACCGTTTTTTAGCTCACTGCACCATCCCAGCTCAGAACTTGGCTATATGCAAATTAGTCTGTTCCTGTCCCAGTGCATGATGGGAACAGGGCAAACCAAACTACCAAGCCAATTCTTGTACTGGGAAGGAAACAAGCTTCCGGGGACCGGTTTCTGCCATTTCAGGCGTCGTCGGCCCGGCTTGCTTGAATCCTGATGGTGCAATGAGCAAGGGACTCACATCTGAGTATACCCTTCCACGCTTATGGTGGACAAAATGATTCAGAAAAGGGGGTGGGGATGAACAGAGTGCCTGAATTAAGCAGACCACTCTTACCCAGTCCAAAGATCAGGGCTTGATCCATCACCGTTTTTTAGCTCACTGCACCATCCCAGCTCAGAACTTGGCTATATGCAAATTAGTCTGTTCCTGTCCCAGTGCATGATGGGAACAGGGCAAACCAAACTACCAAGCCAATTCTTGTACTGGGAAGGAAACAAGCTTCCGGGGACCGGTTTCTGCCATTTCAGGCGTCGTCGGCCCGGCTTGCTTGAATCCTGATGGTGCAATGAGCAAGGGACTCACATCTGAGTATACCCTTCCACGCTTATGGTGGACAAAATGATTCAGAAAAGGGGGTGGTGATGAACAGAGTGCCTGAATTAAGCAGACCACTCTTACCCAGTCCAAAGATCAGGGCTTGATCCATCACCGTTTTTTAGCTCACTGCACCATCCCAGCTCAGAACTTGGCTATATGCAAATTAGTCTGTTCCTGTCCCAGTGCATGATGGGAACAGGGCAAACCAAACTACCAAGCCAATTCTTGTACTGGGAAGGAAACAAGCTTCCGGGGACCGGTTTCTGCCATTTCAGGCGTCGTCGGCCCGGCTTGCTTGAATCCTGATGGTGCAATGAGCAAGGGACTCACATCTGAGTATACCCTTCCACGCTTATGGTGGACAAAATGATTCAGAAAAGGGGGTGGGGATGAACAGAGTGCCTGAATTAAGCAGACCACTCTTACCCAGTCCAAAGATCAGGGCTTGATCCATCACCGTTTTTTAGCTCACTGCACCATCCCAGCTCAGAACTTGGCTATATGCAAATTAGTCTGTTCCTGTCCCAGTGCATGATGGGAACAGGGCAAACCAAACTACCAAGCCAATTCTTGTACTGGGAAGGAAACAAGCTTGGCTTGGTAGTTTGGTCTGCCCTGTTCCCATGATGCACTGGGCCAGGGACAGACTAATTTGCATATAGCCAGGTTCTGAGCTGGGATGGGGCAGTGAGCTAAATAACGGTGATGGATCAAGCCCTGATCTTTGGACTGGGTAAGAGTGGTCTGCTTAATTCAGACACTCTGTTCATCACCACCCCCTTTTTTGAATCGGGGTACACTACATGGCCTTAGATTTTACGCCGCCCGACCTCGGGGATGTGGGCTGAATGGCTGTGTATGACCAGTGTACAATGCTCTGGCCTCAGTGAGGCATTACACGCTTTGATTGTATGTACTACTACTGTCACAGTTGAAAATAAAATAAAAAAAAATTTAAACAAGCATTTGCAATGCAATAGGTCTCGCATTATGAAAGTTTGAGCTATTGGTCTTGTAAATGACAATTTTTTTATTTATGTGTTGGTTTTGAAAATAGCTAAAGTAATAGATTTGTCATTTACAATTTCAATAGTTACAACTTTCGCAAATGTGACACCTATAGCATTTGTAATGCAACATGTTTTGTATTTACGTGACTGAGATGTATTGATATTACAAATAACATTGGCTTTTACATTTTTAAAATAATTAATACTTAAATAAAAGTGATTGTAATTTATAATGGCAATAGCTTAAACGTTTGTAAATAACTTTTGTGAAGATTATGTTCAGTGTATTTTATTGTGATGAAAATCCAAGAACAGAAGTGAAATATTAACATCTTTTTGTGACATTTGTAATAAAGCTTGAAACATTGAGAGAACATATTTGAACCAGTTGTTGTTGAATGGTTGCACAGATTGATGCTGTGATGGCGCGAAGTGATGTTGTGGTAGCGCTGAGTGATGCTGTGGTGGTGCTGAGTGATGCTGGGGTTGTGCTGAGTGATGCTGTGGTGGTGCTGAGTGGTCCTGTGGTGGTGCTGAGTGATGCTGTGGTGGCGCGGAGTGGTGCTGTGGTGGTGCTGAGTGATGCTGTGGTGGTGCTGAGTGATGCTGTGGTGGTGCTGAGTGATGCTGTGGTGGTGCTGAGTGATGCTGTTGTGGTGCTGGGTGATAATGTGGGGGTGCTGAATGTGCTGTGGTGGTGCTGAGTGGTGCTGTGGTGATGCTGAGTGGTGCTGTGGTGATGCTGAGTGGTACTGTGGTGGTGCTGAGTGGTGCTGTGGTGGTGCTGGGTGATAATGTGGGGGTGCTGAATGTGCTGTGGTGGTGCTGAGTGGTGCTGTGGTGATGCTGAGTGGTGCTGTGGTGATGCTGAGTGGTACTGTGGTGGTGCTGAGTGGTGCTGTGGTGGTGCTGAGTGGTGCTGTGGTGGTGCTGAGTGGTGCTGTTGTGGTGCTGAGTGGTGCTGAGTGGTACTGTGGTGGTGCTGAGTGATGCTGTGGTGGTGCTGAATGGTGCTGAGTGGTGCTGTGGTGGTGCTGTGGTGGTGCTGAGCGGTGCTGAGTGGTGCTGTGGTGGTGCTGAGTGATGCTGTGGTGGTGCTGAGTGTTGTTGTGGTGGTGCTGAGTGGTGCTGTGGTGGTGCTGAGTGGTGCTGAGTGATGCTGTGGTGGTGCTGAGTGATGCTGTGGTGGTGCTGAGTGATGCTGTGGTGGTGCTGAGTGATGCTGTTGTGGTGCTGAGTGAAGCTGTGGTGGTGCTGAGTGATAATGTGTCTAGCCTCGAGCATTGGGACTTTTTGTCTTAGCTTTATGGAACTCATTACTACAATTAGAGACAAAGTACAGGTAATAATGTACTTCCACAACAAGTGAAAGTAGAAAACGCCTGTTCAAAATATTATATTACTTTGTAAGAGTTAGTGGTGCATATCTTTGTGATTTTGCCTCATTCATTTACCAACGTTCAAGTTCCAATCGGTCAGCTGCAACCTATCTGCCTAAGGTGAAAGGTAAAGTGCTGTTCACGTTTTATATCAGCGGAGAGCATAATTTAGGCAGGTCTAACAAACTCTAAACACAAACATTAAGCAGAAGCTAGTTTAAACTACCAACTTGACATGGGAACTAAACATGTGAATTTACATTAAAGGTAAAAATAAACAACTTATTAAAGCAATGATTAGAGTGTTCTCTGGGTACTAATGGCACCAGTATTAAGGAACTGTAGCAGCTACTAAAACAAAAAAAGAAAACTACCAGTTGCTATCCACAAAGAGTGTTAATTTTACAACATCTTTGCGAGTAGAACATAGCCACATCGACATTAAAAAAAAAAAACACAGATGAAACCTGCATAACTGTATACGGTGTTACAAATTTCAGATGTCAAGGCAAGGTAGACAAATGTATCCAATGTTGAAGAAAATAAAAATTGATAAATATTCTTGATATAGCAGTGGCGGGTCTAGGGAAAGAGAACAACAAAGGTACACTAATTAGAATTATATTGGCATGGATGGGTGAGTCTACCCAAGGATTAACATGGTCCTAAATCAGGATTCGTTTAAAGGATCACTACAGAATATGAAAGCACAGGTATATGTTTGGCCAATGCCATGAGCAGTTACAGATGGGGAAGGATTTGGCACTCATTTTGGGGAGGCCATGGCATTTGTTTGTAAAACTCTGGCCCAGAGCAAAAGAAAAAAAGGCAGAAACAAAAGAAGGAGGAAGAGAAAGATAGGAAAACATGGTCATTAAAGGTAAAAATAAACAACTTATTAAAGCAATGATGAGAGTGTTCTCTGGGTACCAATGCCACCAGTATTAAGGAACTGTAGCAACTACTAAAACAAAACAAGAAAACGTTGCCACAGTGTTGTGTCCCTGTGGGGTAGGGCCTTATGCCTGCCCCTAAGTAAACTAAAACAAATTCTGATTTTCACATGGGTTCAGGAACACTGCAACATTAAGAAAATGAGCAGATAATAGGTTTTGGTTTCATCAATTACCTAAAGAAAGTTATACTTAAATCCTATTAAAATTGACCAACAGTGACAGAAAGCCACTTCTGTTATAGAACCTGGGAGGCACATAGTTATAGCTCACTTCTTATTAAGCATTTTGTGCAGAATCACTGAAAGCTTACTCCTCGATCTATGGACTGTCTTTTTTTAGAGATACAAGGTCTGCTCAATCAGCTCAGAAATAGTTCAAAATAACATGGAGGGCAAATTTAATGAGTACAGCACAAACACATTTGGCTGAGTTCTTAAAACGTCTGAATACTTGGCAATTTAAATGTGGCCTCTAGCAGAACTGCGAATAAGCATTTCCTTATTGATCATCCACACACCAACCTAGCAGATCAAGGGACCTTTCTGCATGATCACCGGTATCTTAGCACACTCTCCGAGAGGGACACGTTTGGGGATAGTTTCCCCCAGAACGAGGGCCTATGCATCAGCTGGGAGCCTGCACAATCAATGCACACTACAACGATTGCAAAGAGGAGCTCGGAAACGGCCACTGGCCAAACCTGTGAGCCAATCAAAGACAAAATTCTCAGCTATCCTCCAAAGTCTGAATAGCCTCACTATGATTGGAACAGACTAGCATTCAGACACAGACTAAATCGATGATTTAAAACTGCAAACAAACGTATGTTATTATGGATGTCAACAAGAGGAAGTGGAAACTCGGCTACAAGAGCCCCATTTGTTTCTGGAGTGTCCCCACGTTGCTCTTACCTTTGGTCCCACCACCATGAAACAGGAGTCTCTTGAGGGGCTACAGGTGGGCCAGGGAGTCAAATGTGTGCTGTCATTGGCGAGGGGGTCAATGAATCAGTGATGTCCCTTCCGCTATCCTCGGCGAATTGATGAGCTGATGTCCATGTGCATATGCATTCCTCTCTGTACTGCGAGGATTGTTGTGGGTGAAAAACGCTCTTAAACTTATATCCTGGTGGCGGGATCCAAACCAGGTTTTCCAGATCCACAACAAAAAGCAACGGTTTAATACGGTTTGCAAAAAAATATAATTGAAGAGAGGTTAAAATGGGATTCAAACAGTAATTCAATCCCCCCCCCTCTCGCGGTCCTTGCTTCCTGGAAGGGAGCCAAGTCCTTGAGGAGGGGCGCTGCCAAGCAGGACAGGCTGTGGTATGCACAATGCACGTGCAACAGGAAATGAGGCAGCCTGCGCACGCGAGGACTCTCTCGAGCAGGGTTAGGTGCACACTTTGTTTATAATGTGTTCGTCCTGTAAGCTTAATGTTGCACCTCTGAACTTGTCGCGGAAAAGGCAGAGTTTTGTTTTAATATTAAAAATGTTTTACCTATGCAGAGACGTCTGGTCCTCGAGGAACTGCACAGCGCTCATAAAATCTGTGGGGAGGGGGGAGGAGAAATGCGAGACACGGCCTGGCGGCCGTGAAGTGTGAAGCAGTGGGCGGGGGAGCGGATGCCTTTGAAGTAAGTGTAAACCAGCATGAAAACCAATGCGAGACACGGCCTGGCGGCCGTGAAGTGTGCAGCAGTGGGCGGGGGAGCGGATGCCTTTGAAGTAAGTGTAAACCAGCATGAAAGCCAATGTGGGGGAAAAGCGAATGCTGCCACATGATGCATCTAGTATATTCAGGCCTCACAAAAAACAATCACAAACTTCACATCAACAAATACCCTTTTCCAGCTATACACAACAGTGTAGATATGTTTTTTCTCAAACAGTAAAGTGTTTGGGTGCATAATTGTATGGAGGGAAATCATTACAGTGATGCTATAAACCAGTACAATCTATCAATTTGTCTCCGTTTTTTTACACATTTTAAGTCAGAGTGTGTTTAGTAACTCAGAAGATAAATGGCGAGGCATTGTGCAAATACAAAAGGTCCCACAAGATGACAAACGCTCAATTAATGAATGGGCAGCTGGTCTATGTCACCCTTTATACCCGAGATGAGAGAGGGAGTTATTTACTAAAGAGTCAAATTACAACACCACTATTTAATAGAAGTACTACTCGTTGTATTTACTCAACATAAATGAAAGGTTGTTCTATTCCTTACAGTGCTGAGCTGTTCATCAGATTTAGTAGGGAAGTCAAGTATCACAAGCACCTAAGTGCATAACTTGTGTATAAAAGAATAAAAAAAGGTGTCAGTTTGTCCATCCATGAACAATAAAATGGGTTGACCTGCAGGCACCTTGAGTGATTTTCTTAGGAACCCCAATAAGTTTAGCCAACTGCAAAGCAACCAAACACCAGCAGGTGTATGGAATTGCATCTACGTCCCATCGCAAGAATGAAGCCAATTATTTAATTTCCACACTCACGGTTAGTAACTCCCTTCCATAAAAGGGAGGATCATGTAACTGGATAGAGTTATTATCGAAAGCCTTCTACTTTTGGCCTAGCTCAGCATACAGAATCTGGCTCACAGAATAAAGAAAACAAAACAAAACAAGATGGCTGGCACTGCTGTGGAACACATTCTAATTGTGCATTCCAAAGGAGTGCCAGCCATCTTAATGCTGATATCAAGGATGTGGCATAAGACTTGGGCGGCTGACCTTGCTTGGCGGTCTACAGTAGGTTGAGTATCGGTATGATTCTCTGCATAAAGCACTCTGATAGCTTGGGGTGGAGTTCACAGTATTAAAAAAGTCTTTGCATTTATCAAAAGCGCAAATTGAAAATACGGGAAAGCATTTCTGGAGTATAGGGAGGAGCGCTTTCTCCTGTTGTGTGGACACATTGTGAGGCGATTGTTAAATGAAAAAGCTACTAGGGGGGGTGCAGTATCTCCCGTTGTGTAGACGTGCTGTGAGGTGATTGTTAAATGAAAATGCCATAGGCCAGCGAAACAGAACATTCTGAAAAGATGATCCGACCCCAACTAAAACAAGGGAAACAAGTTTAAAAAAAGTACACTGGGAGGGGGGAGGAGAAATGCGAGACACGGCCTGGCGGCCGTGAAAGTGAAAGTACAGCCGGCCGCCGGCCGTGGGAGGAGAAATACCTGAGGCCAAGCGCTTGCTGTGGGCTGAAGAGTGCGTGAATGGGTGGTTTGTGACGTAGCTCAAAGGATGTGGCGTAAGACTTGGGCGGCTGACCTTGCTGCTCGGTCTACAGTAGGTCGAGTATCTGTATGATGTTCTGCATAAAGCACTCTGATAGCTTGGGGTGGAGTTCAAGGTATTAAAAAAGTCTTTGCATTTATCAAATGCGCAAATTGAAAATACGGGAAAGCATTTCTGGAGTATAGGGAGGAGCTCTTTCTCCTGTTGTGTGGACACATTGTGAGGCGATTGTTAAATGAAAAAGCTATTAGGGGGGTGCAGTATCTCCCGTTGTGTAGACGTGCTGCGAGGTGATTGTTAAATGAAAATGCCATAGGCCAGCGAAACAGAACATTCTGAAAAGATGATCCGACACCAACTAAAACAAGGGAAACAAGTTTAAACGAGACACGGCCTGGCGGCCATGAAAGTGAAAGTACTGTGGGAGGAGAAATGCCTGAGGCCGAGCTCACGCTGTGGGCTGAAGAGTGCGTGAATGGGTGGTTTGTGATGTAGCTGAAAGTGTGAAGCAGGGGGAGGGGGAGCGGAGCCCTTTGAAGTGAAGCTCTCAGAGGCAGGCGGCTCGGGAGCGAGGGAAAAGCGCGTGCTTGTGTTCACGTGAACTGTTTGAAATCCGCCCGATGGTTTGAGGACTTATTTTGCCCACTATAATTCTCCGCTACCCATTCCTTGCGGAATGGGATAGGCGAGACCTAAAAAGTTAACCTGTACTTGCATACATGCATTCAAATATAAAAAGGGGATGGCCGGAGTTTAACTAAGAAACTCTTGACAACCAACGGGTTAAAGCAGGAATGTGTCCTGGTGCCAAGCTTATTCAACACCTACACTGCTGGCTTAAAGAGCAACCTATGTCTAACCCAGGGCGACTCCCCCAAGTTGGTAAATTCCCTAATAGTTAGCCTGCAATATGCGGATGACTTTGTGCTGCTCTCCCAAACGCCTCTTGGTTTGCTGCAGCTGATCTCTTAACTAGCTCTCTACATCTCAAAAGAACAACTAATAATCAACCTAAAAAAATCGAACGTCTTATGCTTCTCCTGTACCCATAAAAACGCCCCAAATTTGTTTGGAGAATAAATTCCAGCATCTTATCTCAGGTGGATGTATACAAATATTTGGGGGTTCATTTAGATCGCCAACTCAGCTACAAACTACATCAAGACCTTGGGCAAACAAAAGCAAAACAACTACAATTTGCCTTTAAAACTCTGCAGAATAAACTAAGCAGAGGTTCAACAAACCACCTACTAAAGGTCGTAGCAGCTACATTTTTGTCATCTATTACGTACAGCTTGAAAATGCTAAACACCAAGGATTCGACAACTTTAAACACAGCCCAGTCCAGATTATTTAAGAAACTGTTCACAATCCCACGTCACAGCTCCCATGCTCAGATGCACCTGGAATACGGACTAAAAAAGCAGATATCGACTAGACTAGAAGCCCTGGCCAAATACTACTGGAGGATGAGGGCAGCTGAAGAAAACACGCTAGCCCATCATTGCTGGGAGGAGGTTGAAAAACAATCAAGATTGAATAAGTCCATGTTTCGAATTTTAGAACAAGCTCTCCCAACGGTAAAGTTCGAGAAACCGATGCCATACTCCCCATTCAAACAAATCACCAATAAAGCAATCAAAAAACTATCGCTGCAAACAGATAAAGCCTTACAGGCGGCCAAAGTCATGCATGGATGGTAATGCCTACCTACAAACTGCTGAAACCGCAACCATATTTACAAGAGGGCTTCACAGATCAGTACAAGCGGAAACTGACCCTATTGAGACTGGGATCCTTCACTACAAAAGATCTTACTCCAAAATGGCTACATACCTGGTCGACCACGGTTTCCAGCCTCTGGGGAAATGGAGTAGAGTCTCTATTACACCTACTATGCATCTGCCCGGCTTTACACAATATAAGGAAGATCCTTTTACGGCCAATCTTGAGAAAAGAACAAATCAGGACTTGCAGAGCGGCAGTCATAAAATGTCTCAGTGGTTCCTCTGTTCAACTGTCTTGCAAAACAATCAAATTCTTGAACATAGCAGCAAAAGAACTTGAAAAGAAGGACTCAGCGATCAATGTACTTGATAAGAAGGACAGATGACCAGTATTCCATCATGCAGTCGGGTTGAGTCCTCCCCAGAACTTTTAATCTCTCCCCTTCTCCTTTTCAGCACAAGAATTTTACCTGAAGCAGGAGTCATAGACGTGTTCATAACTTAATTTTAAAGACCTCTGATTGAGGTATTTTATTACAACATTTTGGACCTTGGAATTAATTACAATACTATTTATGAAACAAAAATGCTTTGCTATCATTTTAATCCAGGTTACTGCGTTACAATGTATATCCCATGGTGGTATGTTCAACCCTTTTATGACTTTAAGCTATCAAATAAAAGTATATCCTCCCCTGTGGTCCAGTCTTTCCCAATAACTGTGAATCTGTCTCCCATGGCTTCGGGGAGCAGCATGTGTGCAGGTGGCTACAGGTGGGAAACCAAACAGAGGCTGCATTATTGCAGCAGGAAGAATCAGCATGAGGCATGCTGGGGCTGCTGCAACAGGCACATCAGTCGGAGAACTTGGATGGAAGGGCAGAACCAAATGCTTATTCGTCATGGCACAAACGTAAATGGAGAAGAAACCCCCTGCACAGATGCCTTTGCAGCATTAATGTGGATGACACAGCCATTGTGAGTAAGGGAACATTCCTAATGAAAACCTCTATCCGCCAAAAGGATTGGCCTATCAATAAAAACATGGTCCACAGTGTAGTTAATGCACACAGTGAGCATGTCATGATCGCTTAGGATTAATATTAGCCAATACTATTACCACATAGCAAAGAAGTCTTCCCATTGCAGAATGCCACAGCATTATGTTTTTTTAGGTGACTGAACTCCCTTAAGGATCCAAGAAGAGTACTACAAGCACTGTTTTTCAATGGCAGCACACACCTTCTGCCCAATCAGATAAATTGTACTCATAGTAACCAACATGTGGGCGGAGACAAAGCCCCTATCTTAGGTACACTTCTTAAAGCTCTATTTCATTTGATCACATATGGTCAGGTGACTGCTGCGATGTGCATCCAGACCTAAACTGTAATACTCTGAATCTTAGAAGTTCTGAAACACATCCATTAACTAAGATGTTTTAAACAAAAGCGGATCACAACACTTTAGAAGTATCTTAACTTTCCCAGACTGATGCATGGAGTTCTGTAAATGGTTGCAGAGGATTAGTCATTTCCCAGAAGCAGTGCAGTGGTTGTATTTATTTTAATTTTATTTTATTTATTGCATTTCTAAAGCGCACTATCACCTAACAGGCATCTTGGCGCTAGTAACTCAGCCTGACAGCCTCCGTGGGACCTTATTGTAGCCAACCCCTAAGTCTTGGGAAAACGCCATGTTTTTAAATTTCTTCTAAATGGAAGGAGATCACTAGTTTGTCTCAGCTCGAAAGGTAAGGTGTTCCAGAGCTTTGCAGCAGCGATCCCAAAGCATCTGCCCCCTGCTCTGACTTTTTTGAATCGGGGGATTTTTATCAGTTTTGCCACAGATGAACTCAAAGTTCGGGCAGGGACGTACCACTCAAATTTGCGTTAAAGGGAGGTAGGACCCATTCCATGCAGGGCCTTAAATACTAGGCAGAGTGATTTGAACTTGATTCTTTGTTTCACGGGGAGCCAGTGCAACTACACCAGGGCCAATGAAGCGGAGGACCGTCTCGACCAGCCTAGTACCAGCTTAGCTGCGGTTGACTGCAGCCTCTGCATCCTGTCCAATAGAGATTTAGGAGATTCAAGGAGCAGGGCATTACAATAGTCAACTCGGCTAAGTACGGTACTCCGTGCTATCAAGGAACGCGCCAGAGGGGGGAGCAACGGAAAGATCTTCCGTAGAGAGCGAATGATGGCCAGGCAGCAACCCACCACTTTTGTGACATGCGCCTCCAAGGTAAGATTACAATCAAATGTCATACCCAGGTTGCGAACTGTCTTGACAGGCTGGCCAAGATTAGGGGACTCTGAAGGCCAGAAGTTACTAGGCAACACAGAGGGGATCCTTCCCATGGCACAGTAAAGCACCTCCGTTTTAGATACATTAAATTGTAGCGAGTTAACCCTCAGCCACAGTGACGTGTCTCGCAGGCAACTGTGAAACCCCTCTAAAGAAGTTGACTGAGCTCCCTCCAGGGAGAGAATAAATTGTGTATCATCCGCGTAATGAACGATCTTAATGTTATAACGCTTGATGACCGCAATCAGGGGTCTCATATAAATAATAAAAAGAATAGGGCTAATGGCCGAGCCCTGTGGCACACCATGCGAGACACAAGTAAAAGCAGATTGGTAGGGAGAGAGGGACACTGCCTGCTGCCTACCTGACAGAAAAGAGTGGAACCACCTAAGGGCACAGCCCGTCACTCCCACCTCTTTCAATCGTCTCAGTAGGATTTCATGGTAACCGTATCGAAGGCGGCAGACAGTTCAAGCAGAATAAGCACAGCTGCCTGACCCATGTCTGCCCGCCCCCAAAGTTCGTCCATCACGGTCACCAAGGCCGTCTCGGTGCCATGTGCCGGCCGAAACCCAAACTGCTCCTCCTCCAGAAGCTTAGCTTGTTCTATATAT
Source organism: Lissotriton helveticus (assembly GCF_964261635.1). Taxonomy (NCBI): domain Eukaryota; kingdom Metazoa; phylum Chordata; class Amphibia; order Caudata; family Salamandridae; genus Lissotriton; species Lissotriton helveticus. The sequence continues at coordinate 797,147,611 of NC_136072.1, forward strand.
TTGGACCCGTTCCACTATTTTAGCAGGAAAAGGTAGGAGGGAAATAGGTCTAAAATTTTTGGGACACTCTGGATCGAGATAGGGCTTCTTAAGCAGTGGTGTCATCAATGCCTGCTTCCACTGAGACGGCACCACTCCATCAGTGAGGGACTGATTACAAATCAGACGAAGCGAGGGGAACAGCTCTGCCCCAAATTCCTTCCAGATCCTGCAAGGCAACGGATAGAGAGGAGATCCCGCTGCAATACCATTCGCTAGCCTACAGAAATCCTCAAGCTCCAAAGGCGGGAACTCAGAGAGAGAACCAGAGGCAACCCCCTCCAAGTTGACACCTACTGCCACAGTTCTAATATCCTCCGTGGCAAGCGATAGAGTATTCGCCCCCACAAGAGGATAAGAGACCACCCCCAGATCCTTAATGATGTCCTTAACTTTATTATGAAAAAAAGGTGGCAAGGTCATCACAGAGAACTTGAGAAGGGGGAAACTCATTTTTGCAGCAATCTGGGTTGGTCAAGCTGTTAAGAATATTAAAAATACTTCTAGTGCTATTAGGGGCATTAAGTAAGTATTACACTCTGCTTCATTCAAAATCACACTGTATTCAATTATTGCCAATGACCTTGCACAGTTCCTATCTGTACCCATTCTACCTTTAATTCATTTAAATCTTAGTACATGAATGACAGTGACTACAAGGTGATAGGTCGTGTACAGTTGTCCTGTCGGAATATGTATCCTTTCTAGTAGAGCATATTCATGCAACATTATATTTTTCCTGAATTAATATGGGCTCAGTTATGATTTGTTCACTCTGTATATGTTTAGTGGACTCCAATAAATGTATCAATGCATGGATACTAAACTAATGCATATTTGTGCTTCAGTGTGTACTCGTTAAACTAAATAAATATTATTTCCAAATTGCCGATGTCTGTACAGCAAACACCTACAGGAATAGCCACTGCTCCACCTTTATATGGTGAGCAGCATGGATGTTTAATTGTCTTTTCTTCTGAAGAACAACCCAGTAGTAGGTAGCAGGAAAGCCTGGCTGGAGCCAGGAACACCATAAAACGAATGCCCGCCTTGCTTTAAAGTAAACTGCCCTGAGTAGCCTTGTCCTGGAAAGCTGAACTGTGGCCTGAAGAGTAGACAGTTGTCAAGAGACCTTAACATGAGACAGGAGATCTGAACAAGGAGAGCTGATGATGGCCCTCAAGGTCACAAAAAGAGACCTGCTAGAAGAATTCACTGAAAAAAAAGGATCCTCCAACCAAGGTACCTGAAGTGCCAGTAACTTTGGACATTCTGATGCCTTGGCAGCACAGTCGAAGGCCTCACCACTTGCTCTTGCTGTGATCTTCCTTGTGCATACAGCAGTTTTCAGGCAACAATAAAAATGTCAAGAGAACTCTGGCGATTAATGTTCTTACCGGTGACTCATCGGAATTTTGTCTAGTGGCAGTTTAGGCTCCGAGAGTAGGGAGGTGGGTTAATGTGCCTGTTGCAAAGAACTGAGTGATAATATGAGTAAATCTATAAAAAATGAAATGAAATGTACATCAGAGAGTGGCTATGGAGAAATTAAGTATACTGTTGGAGAGTGGCACTGAGGGAATGCCTGGAGAAGGAGGTCACGCTTCAGCTGGCTCTGGCTGTAGCACTGGTGGCGCCCCCCTCCCCAGGGTCCGATTGGGATCACAATTTGGCCCACATTTGCGGGGCGTGGCCCACATTTGCGGGGTATGGCCCACATTTGCGGGGCATGGCCCACTTTCACAGGCGTGGCCCACATTCACGGGCGTGGCCCACATTCGCGGCCATGCCCTTTCAGGAAACACACAAGGAATGTAACTGGTAGGATATTGTTCTTGGGAAGGACACAGGGCTGAGGTGACAATGCCCTACAAGCTGAGCACCTGAAAATCAGACAGGCCCCTTTCTAATACCAAATTATTCCCAGCCCTCCAGTGCAGGAGCATCTGAAAACAGTGAGGCCCCTTTCTATTACAAAATTATTACTCAGCCCTCCAGCGCAGGAGCACCTGAAAAACAGTGAGGCCCCTTTCTCTTAAAAAATGATTCCCCAGCCCTCCAGCGCAGGAGCACCTGAAAACAGCAAGGCCCCTTTCTATTAAAATGTTATTCCCCAGCCCACCAGCGCAGGAGCACCTGAAAACAGCAAGGCCCCAGCTATTTGTAAATTACCCAACCCTCCCCAGCCCTTCACTGCCTCAGGGCAATGGCTTGTCAGGAGAGGGGCTAAAGCAAATACATAGCTTCTGGGCCATCCATGGGGCTAGGAGGGGTGGGCTAAGGTGAAGATGGTGCAGTTCCCCACATCACCTGGCCCCCATAGTTAGACCCATTCTTTCTCCCCACTATGCCCTGAATGAAGGGCTGTGGACAGGGTGTTAAAACAAACACTGTTTCTATGCTGCTGTGGGCCCCAGGGGGCCAGGTGAAATTGGCTCATAGGCCTGAGCAATACCTGGCCCCCTGGGAGGCTGAATCTTGCACACAATCACCCCTCCCCAGCCCACCATCAGCGATTGCTTGGCAGGGCAGGGGGTCAAGGAGAGGCCACAGCTTATCATCACTGAACTGGCCCAGTTCTAACTAAATGATCTCCCTGTGGGTTTGGTCTCCCGTACTCAGAGGGGAGCTTACAAATACAGCTGTAGGCTAACTAGATGATCTCCCCCGTCGGTTTGGTCTCCCCCTACGGGCCTATGGGAAGGGGGAGATCATCCCGATGGGAAGATTAAAACGACGGAACACCGGAAGCTGCTTCTGTGGACTTTAACCCCTTCGATGCGGCGGCTATTCCGCCGCAGCGATAAGTGGGAGGTGGGGCCGCGCGGCAGTCCCGTGCTCGTGATGGAACCGCTCCGTCACGGCCCTCGGGTGAGCTGTGCTTGTGACGGAACGGTTCCGTCATGGCCCCGCCCGCCCATTGGAACGTCAGCGCAGGCGCGGAATTTGCGCCGCGCAGGCGCGGTGAGCGGGCCGTGACGGAACCGTTCCATCACCAGCACAGCCCACCCGAGGCTCGTGACGGAACGGTTCCGTCACGAGCATGGGAGGGGTTAAAGGGGGAAAAACCGGCCCACAGAGTGCACTGAGACATCGGCCCTTCGGCCCATGCCCGAGTGCCCGCAGTGCCAATCCGCCCCTGCCCCTCCCGAAGTTCGGGTCTAGTTGCGCCCCTGCAGGCATGGCGCATATGCATTTCGGTCTCTGTGCAGCAGTAGCAGTGTTGATGATTGGGTTTGAGATACTCTTGCAGCGCAGCTGCGTGTTTTTTCTCAGCACTGGAACAGTAAGTTGCTGCTGCAGATCAGGACTGAGGAACATCGGCTGTGTTATGTCTGGATCCTGAGTAAAGAAAGAGCAGATAGTGCTGCAAGACGTGGCTGAGGTGCATTCGAAGAGCTTTGTATTTGTCTCTGAACTGGACTATCGAGGAGGGCTTCAGATGAGGACTGAGGTGCATCAGTAGATCTGTGTGCTTGCCTCGAGTACAGGAATAACAGTTTATTCCACCTGACAGGATTGAGGTATACTGGTAGAGCTGTGGGTGGGCCTCCAGATTTGGTTCATCACTTAGTGTTTTTGAAGGGCATGATCAAGGTGACTTGTCAGAGGCCTGCTTGGGATCCCAGTCTTGAAGTAGCAGTTAGTGCTGCACAAGGATTGCCCTTCATTGACAGAGCTGTGATTTTGTCTCAGTCCTCGAATAGCAGGCAATGCTTCAGATCAGGACTGAGGTGGATTAGCAGAGCTGTATCTGTGACCTGACCGCTGGAATATCAGTTAAGGTCAGGGCCGCTGGAATTATGCAGGAGGGGGAGGCCAAATTATGGTGCAGTGTTGACTAAATTATGTGGCAAGAAAAGAAAAATTATGCAGCATAATGTGTCATTTTGTGATCGCGTATTACAGCATTATTTTCTCATTTTTACACTTATTGCTGTCTGGGCATAGGTTGCACTTCATTAGTAATGGTTTAACACCCAAATATAGCATAAGCAACAGAAATGTGACCTTTGAAAATGGCAACTGCGCGGAAACATATGTTGCTGCGTTTTTAATAACTTTTGAATCGTTTGAGCTAGAACCCATTTTTTGTTGTTAAAATCTGCAGATTATGTAGCAGATGATGGATTATGAGACAAATTCGAAAGATCTATAATTATGCAAAAAACACTGCAGCCGCACAATCGCATGATTCCAGTGGCTCTGGTTAAGGTACTGGATGTAGCTGAGGTGCACTAGAGGAGCTATGCGTGGGACTCTGTATTAAATTAGCAAAGTGATATACAACATGATCCAGGTAAATTTGTAGAGCACATTCTGGTTCACAGTTACTGGAATAGCAGTTCTGCCGGACACGATTGGGGTGCATAAGAAGAGCTGGATTATTGTTCCACGTGCTCTAGTGGAGCCATGCTTGCGGACACCATTAATCAAAAAAAAAAGCAGTTTATGAAGAAGACAGTTCTGATGACCACCTGTGAGGCATGTGGGGGAGAGGTGTTAAATCTAATGTCTAATAACTTTAATGCAGCCGGCCAGACTATTGTACAACTTAGTGCTGATTTTTCAAAGCAAATGTGTACATTGATTGTAACAGCTGATATTTTATATTTTGATTTACTTGCCAATGTTGTTAATGCAAATAATAAAAACAGATTTAAAAAAAAAAAAAAAAAGCAGTACAAGACGGCTCAAGCGATTTGTCGTTTTACTCCTGGGGTGGCAGCTTGTGCTGCTCAACCGCACACAAGAAGCAGCGGCGTACCTTTAGGCCCCCGCAGCCCGCAAGCTCCAAGGGGTCCCCTCTGGCACTGTGCACGGGCGGCAGGACCCTGACCTGAGAGTTCCTGCTTTGGTCTTGGAGCATGGGGGCCGCTCCCAGGGGCCAAATACAGGCCCCTGCAGCCCCCTTAGTGGTGGGGGGGGCAAGCTCCAGGGGGCCCCCTCAGCACATCATTCTAGCTGCAAAGCTCCTGATTGAGCCCAGAGGGGGGCCCTCCACATGCCTTGCAGGGAGGTCCCCTCTAAATTCATTACGCCAGTGGCCGCTCCATGTACTTTGCAGTGTAGCCCCTCAAGTTTCCTTACTCCACTAACAAGAAGGGCACCTCCAAAATGATATTTTAGGTAGGGAATATGGAGAAACAAAACATCAACTTTCAGTTATATGTTAACCTATTTACTTAGTGCATATGAAAAGTATGTAATTGAAAGCAATTCATAAATAATAATGAAATAAATATATGAATGACATTGCTGGGTCAGTGGTTATCCTGCATTCATTTCCTGTACTAGGTATAGAGGTTAAGCAGGAATATTTATTGATACTTGAAGTTCGTGCTGCTCATCTTGACAGGAGTCATCAACAGCACCCAGTTCTTGCTCCGCCCCTAACAGTCTTCTTCCATGATTCCTAATGAGGCATTTATATCTTTGACAGCTTGGTTCTTAAAAAGACATATGTCTGGAGAACTTGACAGGCTCGTTAGGTGGTAATAAAGCTCAGAGTGATTGATCTGTGAAAGATGTTGCCTCGTGATTGACTTGGAAGAAGAATTGTTCTTCCCCAAAGCTTGGTGGGTGGAGCGTGAAAATAAAGGCAAATGAGCTCAAAAGAGGAATCCGAGGGCACGTTACGAAATGAACAATCGCTGGCAATCAAAAGTTATTTAAAAAAATAAGACGGTAAGCCGCACTCTGTTTCCTGAAATCTAAAATCCAGGAAAGGGCCTGCTTATGCTGGCTGCCCATAAACAGTTTTTAGGTCTTGGCAAGACAGCGCATGCGCTGTCTCGAAGAGACGTGTTGTGCTCTATCTGCAGACTACTAGCTTGCCCATCTCCTACCATTGGTAAACTTCAGCATCGCTCTCATTTTCTTTGATGTCATTCGTCATGGCATGCAGGTGTCATGCCCTCTTCTTGTGTTTGGCCTTCCCATAGTGCATGGCCAAGTAAATGTCTCCTTACACTGCTCCTGGTTTGTGGAAATATCTTTTTGTTTTTAAGCACTCCATACTTGTGTTTTCAGGGCGCCTCCCTTGTACACATGCACACATACCACTAAAATGCGTCCAAGTGTACATTAACAAAGGCATTTCTTGAAAAAGTTATTAAAACACAAACAGCATTTTTTTGTTGTAGCATGATCTGATGGTATTAGAGCGCTCACTCAGTCGTCCATCTTGTCATAACACGAACACAAGCCAATGGTATTGGAGCGCTTTTAAGTGCTCACTAGTTACATTACACAATGACACATTATTTTTTGTCGCTGAACCTGCTTCAATTAAGGTTTTTTCCCATCATTGCTTGCCCATCTCCCCATCCCCTCCTGCTTCCCTGTTTTACCAGTCCCCCCACTACCTCTCTCATCGCTGCTGCTTTTTTTTTTATATAATATAATAATATTGGATCGCTTGTTTCTTCCTCCATCTTGCCATAGCGCCAACACCAGCGAATGGTATTGGAGCGCTTTCAGTGATCACCAGTTACATTACACAATGACACATTCATTGACGTAGGAAGGGGGAAGCGAAAACAGTTTGCCCTGAATCACAAATTGTTCAGCCGACCTGTCGGCAGCTCTGGCCGTTACACCACATCCTTGCTTCACTTCAAACTCCTCAACTGTTTCTCACTATCACTTCCACATTTCTTCAACAAGACCCCGTCAACACCTTACACGCATTGGCAAAGCCAATAGATCTCAGCAATGCCCAAGTTATTGGCCTTGTCAATGTAAATGTCTTTTAGCCATGTTGTCTTGCACCACATCTGCTGTTCGGCATTGCTGAAAGTCACTGAAAAAAGCGCTACGATGTGGCTAGTGTAGGCTACATCATAGCGTTTTTTGTGCTAGTAAGGGCAGGACAATAAACTCAACATGGGGGGCAAAGAGACTCGGCATCGGCCAAACATCCTGATTCTGGGCTTTCAGTCACTTTCAGCCATGCTGAACAGCATATGTGGTGCTAGACAACATAGATAAAAGACATTCACATTGACCAGGCCAATATCTCTGACATTGCTGACATCTATTGGCTTTGCCAAAGCTTGTATTATTCAGAGGCTGAGATCTTGGCATCAGAGTTCTTTCTTACTTTGAGGTGAGTGGTTTGGCATTAGATTACAGGTCCTGTAGAATTGCCACTGATCAATGTAGGGACTGCCATAAGCAAGAAAGATGGTGACCCAGATCAGATCTTATGAAACAACATTTCCTCTAGATCTCCATTGATGAAGCATGCCACCAATTGGTGGGTGAGGGCTCTTGCCCCTAACATTAATGCTGGGTCAGAACTCTGCTTTGTGCTCTTATTACAATAGATAACGTCGATATTTTCCCGGAAATGCAACCTAGAAGATTTGTTTACAATGTTAGGGAGCTAGGGCGCTGCACCGTTTCTCATCCTCTCTTCCCCTCCATTTGAATGCGCTCTCTCCCTCATGCCACCCGCACACCCCCTGTTGCTTCCCCACCCACTCCTTCTTGGCCATCTGACCTCTGCTGTTCCTATTTATTTATGTATTGTTTTGGGAGGGCCTCCAATCCATCTGGCTTTCCAGACAGATTTGAGGCGGCAGCGTGTGAGGTGCCCATTGCTGTGCCTCAGTGCACTCTATGGTCCTGAGGTGTTTGGAAGTCTCAATACATGTCTTCACCTAAAGTCTTCTCTCCCTCACATCACCCCCAGAGGTGTCATCGGTAGATGACTGATGACTTACCTGTTCTGCCGGTTCACTGACTACCGAGGCACAGCACCGGCGTTTTCCATTCCCTATTCCAGTCATGTCCAACAACAAGAGCTCACCTCACCATTATGTCCGGGTCATTGAACCTGCACTGTATGAGCAGTGCTGATAGCAGCTTTATTGAACCACGAAGCCTGGTGCCTGAAGACTATTGCTTTATCTAGTTAACCAATGTTGGACTCCTACATATAATAGGCTAATGGTGATGGCTGCCAATGCTTGCCTGGCACGGCACCAATAACCCGTTGGAAATCAGGGGTAATATACAATTAGCGGATGTATGCATTATTCGTCCATGCAGCATCTACTGCTCCAGACATCCAAGTTAAACATGCATTGGCATTTGTATTCTGAAAACATGAAACCAGGCTTTACTAACACAGATCACAGGCACCAGTGAAAGGAGGGAAACCTGTGTCAGGCCTCGTAGAGTGTGAAAAGCTACATTTCCCCTTCCTGCTGATGGCACAGCACAGAGGCTTGGCTACACCGCCCTGCATGTGCTGGAAACATGTACGAATGGCCCCCTGCATTGATACCAGACTCCCCCCAACCCTGTGCTACCTACCTCCCAACGCATCACAAAGATTTGCTCATCCCAGACTGTCCTGTGCCTCACATCACCTACACAACCCCACTCTTCCATCAATTTATATTTGACATAGCGTGCATTCGTAACCTATTTCATTTGAAGCTATTTAAATAACAAATGTAACTTACTGTGCTTCAAATGGCAGAAGTGGGGCATAAAGCGCGGTCTATCATACCCACCTGTACTCCATCAATCCATCAATACAACCTATCAACACAATCCCTCTCAACGCTCTCACTGAGACAAGTTATATTTTACAGAGCACTTCATGCCATACTTCTGCCATTCTAATTGCTGTATTGTAAATGATACACAAACAAATGGTGGATAGAATGCTGAATGAATCAAACATTCACCCCCAGTCAATAGATCTGGGTTAAAACCATTGTTCTTTTGCTCACCGTGCCACCCCAGTTTGAACCCAGCCATATGCAAATCCGCCTTGAACCTGCGCCTCATAGGAACAGTCCAGCCAGTACTGCCAAGCAGTTCGGGCTGGAATATTGCAGTTCGAGCTGGACTGTTCCCATGAGGAACAGGGTCAAGACTGATGTGCATATGGCTGGGTCCAAACTGGGGTGGCATGGTGAGCAACTGAACAATAGATTTAACCCAGATCTCTTGACTGGGGGTGAATGTTTGATTCATTCAGCATTCCATCCATCATGTGTTGCTGCAGCATTGTTTGCCCCAAGTAGGGTGGATATGCCCAGACATGGGTCTTTTGCATGCTGTGCCACTGGATTCCAGCTAGCCTGGCTGATAAGGGGTGTAACCCCGAAACTGGTCCAAGGATGCTTGTTTCCGGGCCAGGGAGGACCCGACTTGGCAGTTTGGGCTCAACTGTTCCAATGAGGAACAGGGTCAAGACTGATTTGCAATTGGCTGAGCCCAAACTGGGGTGGCGTAGTGAGCAAAAGAATGATGGATTTAACTCAGATATCTTGACTGGGGGTGAATGTTTGATACATTCAGCATTCCGTCCCTCATTTGTTGCCACAGCACATATTGTAAATAATGGCACTCTGTTTAATTATTTTACATTTGCCGCAGGCTTGAGTTGTATTTGCTTTGTTCGCCCTAAGTTGGCAAGGTATGCCCAGACGTGGGTCCCTTGCTCACTTTGAGTTAGCCAGGCTGATGAGGGCTTTTAGCCCGAAACCAGGCTCAGGATGCTTGTTTCTGGTCCAGGGAAGGCATGGCTTGGCAGTTCGGGCTGGACTGTTCCCATGAGGCACAGGGTCAAGACTGATTTGCATATAGCTGTGTCTGAACTAGGGTGTTAAGTGAGCTAAAGAACGATGATGGATTCAACCCAGATCTATTTTTTTTTTTTTAATCTCTTTATTAGCATCAGATTGGTCCGTGCAAGCATACAATCACATAGTAAACTGATTACAATGAAAACTTAAGTGGTCATTATACAAAATAAGTAAGTGGAGGACGAGACCAATAATATTATAAGCATTGCAAAACATTCTAGAACTCTTATTTTCCTTTTTCCAGATCGTAATGAAAATCGCACGTGTGGAAAGTTAATGCAAAGAGATATATCCTTTTTCAAACATAACGAAAATGAATAAGCCTTCGTGACAGAGAGAGCGACAAGCAACACATCAATTACGAGCAAGGTGGTAGCAGCACTGGCATAGGCAGACGAGGGTTGATGGAACGACAAATGAAAAGACTTGGGTAATGCAATATTTTCAATCGGGGCAAAGTAGGCAAGGAAACAGAGGAGAAAAACATCCCGTTCCCAACCAGCATACATTCTGGAATCAGCAGCTCACGTCTACCCCTTTCCAATAGTGTGTTCATGCTAAGCCCTTCAGAACGCAATAGGCAGCGCTCGACTGTCCTACTAGAAATATCTAGCCCACCCCTTCTGGGACAATAGAGCTAGCAGCTTGGGAGTGCGTAGCCCGCGTTATCTTGCTAACATACTGTCGATATGGGCCCCAGATGTCGACTGGGCGCGAAGCTGTTGGGACCTGCGTGGAGTATTCCACACTATTGGTATTGCATTGGGCAAGGCTGCGCAACCATGTCTTGGAATCGGGGATTCGTCTGGACCCCCAGAGTAAAGCAATTTCCCGTTTTGCGAGCAAGAAACCTATGGCAGCAAGTTTCCGCATGGCACGGGGGACTCAGCGACATACCCAAGCAGCGCAATCTCTGGTCTGGGCTGCAGCTCGCACTCTAAAATGTCGCCCAAGATGCGGTGTACCTGTAGCCAGTAGTTGTGTAGTTTTGGACAAGTCCATGTGAGATGTGCAAAATCGGCATGTGGGGCTTTGCATTTAGAGCAGTAATGAGGTCTGGCTGGGTCGATTTTGTGGGCCAGCGCCGGCGTGAAGTATAGGCGCCTCAAAAATTTAAAATGTATTAGCTTATGCCTACTGTTGACGGATACATCCTTAGTTGCGCGGCAACAGGCAGTCCATTGGACGTCCGTGATAGTACCACCCAGATCAGTTTCCCATGCCGCACGGACCCTCGCGTCCGAAGCAGGAAGGGCCGCTACACAGAGTCCGTACAACCTGGAAACCATATGCGCTCCCGTTTGTGACTGGAGTAGGAAAGTTAGTGCAGCCATGTCATCTGGCGGTAGTGGGAACGAGGAAAACTGTGCTCTAAGCATGGATCGCACTCTGGTCAGGACAAATTAATCCATAAACGTCCGGTCCGTGAATCGCGGATCCTCGGACACCGAAAAAACATGTCCGTCTGGGAATAGGTCTCCTATTGTGGTGAGCTGGTATTTGGACAACGTTTTGCGGACCACTGTCTCCGCGGTGATGGGGAGCCAGTGTGGGTTCGGTAGTGGAAGAGCCGGAGAGTACAACACGTCCAACTGGAGCAGTCTACGTAATTGCATCCAAGCCCACGATGTAGTGGACACAGTTTGTATGTCTAGCGGGTCTCGGGGTAAGCCTTTGGGCAATATCGAATTGAGGGCAAGCGGTAGTACCAAGTCTGCTTCAGGCCTCAGATATGGGATCCGAGCGTCCGGATGGAACCAAGGATGTGCATAGGCGCATTGCGCGACTAGGTAGTAAAGATAAAAGTCCGGCACTCCAAAGCCACCTCTTTCATAAGGCAGTGTCAGGATTCGCCACGAGACTCGCGGGTTCTTGTCCCCCCACACCAACCGCAGCAACAGAGAGTGTAGTTGGGTGAAGAAGATTTTAGTGAGTGGGATCGGTATGTTATTAAATAAATATAGAAAACGGGGAAGTACAATCATTTTGATTATGGCGATACGGCCAGCCATCGAGAGAGGGAGGCGAATCCAACGCGCTATATTATCCTCCAGAAAGTCCAACGCCTGGCCGTAATTTAGACGAATCATGGATACCGTGTCCAGATGAATGTGGATACCCAGATATTTCACCGAATCAGCATTCCACTCAAGCGGGAACGGACATTCCCAGCGGTCTGTGGAGGGGGTGAGTGGGAAGATGTCGGATTTGTGCCAATTAATACGAAGGCCGGAGTACTCCCCAAAGCGTGTCACCTCCAGCAGCAAGGGCGTCAGATTTGTCTCCGGAGACCTGACATATAGAATGGTATCATCTGCGTAGAGGGAGATGAGTAACGGACCCGTCCGAAACTGGAGCCCGCGGTGTAGGTGGCGCTCCTGAAAGTGTCGTACCAAAGGGTCCATGGCCAGAATATATAGTAGGGGGGACAGGGGGCATCCCTGTCTGGTTCCCCGGGAAAGAGGGAAGCTATCAGAGAGCGTGCCATTAAGACGCAGCCGTGCCCTAGGGGCGGTATAAAGCAGCTCGACCGTGGAGACAAACAGTGATGGCATGCCCATCCGGTTCATGATCTGACAGAAAAAACGGCCACTCCAGGGAGTCAAATGCCTTCTCGGCATCCAAGAACACCGCAGCCGCCGGTGTACGTGGGTCTATTCTGTGGAGCACAGAAAACAACGTCCGTAGGTTAAAGGAGGTGGACCTATGGGGGACGAATCCGGACTGGGCCGGCGAAATGATAGATTCCATAAGTAAAGACAGTCGAGTTGCGAGGACTTTTGCCAAAATCTTGTAGTCAAGGTTGAGTAGGGAAAGGGGTCTGTACGATCCACATCTCGTGGGGTCCCGACCCGGTTTAGGAAGTAAAATGATGACTGCCTCTCGCAGCGTGGGTGGCAAAACCCCCGTTTCAAGCGCCTCCGCATACACCTCAATCAGGCGCGGTACCAGTTCCTCTTTGTATTCTTTATAAAAGTCGGCCGAAAAGCCATCTAGACCCGGCGCCGAGGAGCCCTTCAATGCATCTATGGCTTCCACAACGCAGTCTGGATCGATAGGCATCGCCAGAAAATCCTGCATATACTTTTCCAGGAATACCATAGAGATCTCGTTGATATAGGGGCCTGGGTCGCGACAGTCTTCTGTCAGAGTGGAGGTGTACAATTTTTTGTAGTAGGATAGGAAGGCATCGCAAATGGCAGGGGTGGTCCGATGACGAACACCCAGTTCATCCACCATGTCAGAGATGTATGAAGCCTGGCGGGGAGGACGGAGCAATTGAGCCAAGAGCTTGCCAGGCCTGTCACCCTCTCCGTATTGTCTAGCTGAGTGTTGTGCGCAGAGATATGTCAGTTCCCTGTCTGCAGTGTCTCTGAACTCTTGCAGCAGCTCTAGCCTTTTCGCCTCTATCCTACCGTCTGCGTCTGTGAGCGCGCCCATGTCCAGTGTGGCAATTTCAGTCTCGATACGTGTCAGGGAGGCACGGATCTCGCGCAAAGCCCCTACGTGTTTATTGATGCAAACCCCTCTAATAGTGGCCTTGAATCCCTCCCACAATGTAGCCCAAGTGTCCACTGTGCCCTCGTTGAGCTCAAAATACTCCTCTATTGCCGTACGAATGTCTTCCTTGAAGACTGGATCAGATAACGCCTTGCCAGGGAAGCGCCATTGTTTCTCATATCCTCCCAGCCTGGGAATCAGTAGGGTTAGCACAATGGGAGAGTGATCAGACAGCGTGCGTGGGAGTGTCGAATGATCTCTCACCCAGCCGGCCACCCCTGGGGAAAGGAGCCAATAGTCGATTCTGGTACTAGTGTTGTGATATCCAGAGTGATGGGTATAGGCGGGTGTGTTAGAGTGTAAACGGGCCTCAATGTCAATTAGTGGGTAGTGCGTGCACATATCTGTCAGTACAGCGTGTGAACGGGGTTTACAATCTGGGGAAGAGGAAGTGCTGTCTCTGGTAGGGTTCATCAACAGGTTAAAGTCGGTCCCCATCACCAACATATCAGTGTCCAATCGTACCAGGGCATCCTGGAGACTCTGGAAGAAGGCAGGGGAATCTGAATTGGGACCGTATACTCCAACAAAGGTGATCTTGAAGCCAAGAAGTATCCCTGTAACTATAACATATCTGCCATCATCATCAAATATACTGTCTGAGTGCACAAATGGGACGCGCCTATGTATCATTATCGCCACCCCCCTCGCATATCTGCTATAGCTAGAGAAGAACCTGTGCATACCCCAGCCTTTTGCCAAGGAGGAAGAGTCAGACCTCACCAGGTGTGTCTCTTGTAGAAACAATACATCTACCCCATGTCGCGCTGCGTAGTTTAGAACCTGTCGTCTTTTTCTCGTGTCATTTAAACCTCGGACATTCCAAGACATGAGGGTAAGTCTGGAAGGACCAGATTGCTGCCCTACCTTAGCCATTCAAATCCGAAGGAATCACAATAAAACATGTGTGTGCATAACCGCCGCCTCCCTCCCACAAAACAGGCATCATTCATGGAGAAATACAGTGCATTTTCACAAACATTAGAACCAAAGCATAAAACAACCCTCCCCAACCTCCCACCACCCAGCCACTCCTTAAGCCCTAGGAGGCTTTTCCCACCCCTAATAAGAAAACCAGTATCAACAGACAAAAACAGTTGACTAGTAATGTACCTGAAAAATAAAGGCAAAGTAAGAGAAAAGTACAGTACGGCTCGTGCCATGGTGGTTGGCAACGCTCCGCCATGCGAGAACCGCAATCGGGGCAACATTCAATTCTCAACAAGTATGGAAAACACTGCAAAAATTAACAATATCATTAGATGCGTAATACTGAAGTAAATGGCCTGTCATGGAAAAGATGGTGTGGAAACAAGTCAACCCTGTCCGCTTTCAGCAAAAAGGTCAGCACTAGCCTGCGAGTCTGTGTGTGGCGGAGATTTTTGTGCATCGCCTGAGTTTCGAGGCGACCCCCTGTTTTTGTAGGCTTGACAAAATTCCTGTGCCTCTGCGGGGGAGTCAAAAATGCGAAACCTGCCATCCACGTCCACTCTGAGTCTGGCAGGGTACAGCATTCCGTAGCGTAACCCCAGTTTGCACAAAGCAGTCTTGACACCAGTGTAATTACGGCGCGCATCTTGGACCATGATTGTGAAGTCTGGGTAGAAAGAAAGCACTCCACCCTGCCACCTAACCTCGCCCGCCTCTCTGGCAGCCTTCAGCGCCGCGTCCCTGTCTCTGAAGTTCATGATTCTGGCTATAATGGGTCGGGGCGGCAGTCCTGGATTAGGCCGGGGCCCCAGCGATCTATGTGCGCGTTCCACTATGAAGCCAGCTGTGAACGTGTCTCGACCAAATAGTTCGATTAGGAGTTTTCCACAAAAGTATCAAAGCGTCCGGTTGCCGTCGTCTCCGCCACACCAATTATGCGAATATTATTGCGCCTACTGCGCGCTTCTAAATCTTCGTTCTTAATTGCGACGTCTTTAAGGATCTTTTCCACGCGTTCCAATCTTTTCAGCGTCGACGCAGCTCCATCTTCGATGTCGGAAACTCTGGATTCTGCCAAATCCAGGCGCCTATCGTGCAATTGAATCGTCGCGCCCATGTCCGCCATTTTCTTTTCGAGGGTGTCGAATCGAGAGTCCAAGGCCTTGAATCCAGCACGCATCTCACCCATCATCTCAGCGACCATACCAGCGGTGTCTTTCGCCGCCGCCTGGCCCCCGGTGTCCGCATCATTTGTAGGTGAAGCCGCAACCGTACGGAGGGACGCCGTACCGAAGGTAAGCCTCCTCTGGGTAGCATCTTTCTTTACCATGTTGGAAATGGTGGCGGGCAAATCACCAGCGCCGCAGGACCTAGCGACAACTGCGACCAGCCAGAGTGTCGAGCACAGTCACAGGGCACCCCGCCAGCAAGGTGTTCAGGCCGGCACCAATGGATCAGGGGTCTCCGATACCTCCTCGCGTTAGGGCTGTTCCGCACCGCAGGGGCCTCAGAGACGCCAAGGCCGAGTCACGCAGTTCCAGGGGGTTCCTGCGTCGGGGTGTTCACCCCGTCTGGAGCAAAGCGTTAGAGGCCCTGCGCAGTAAGTAGGGCCAGTAGATGGCCGTGACGATCACTCAGCAGCAGCCGGCAGGACCAGGACTCCGCCGAGACAGGTAGCAAATGGCAGCGTAGTAGGGGGACCAGGTACTCAGGTCAACGAGGCACCATCAGCAAAATTGGGCAAAGTCACACAGGTTATGTAGCCATCGCCGGACTTGCAAATGTTCATAGGCGTGTGACAATTGTGGCTAGTTGCAGCAGCATGAGAGCAGGAGAGTGCGTAGTTCCTGGGCCCGCTGGGGGACAGACGTGGGTCTGGGGTGCGCGTTAGCGGTGAGGGCAAAGGTGACGTGCCCCCACCGAGTGCAGCGATGTGTAGCCGCCCGAAGAACGCCTCAGAGCCCACCGGTCGCACCCCCCGTCACCCACCACTCAACCCCGGAGCCCGCCGCCCGCTCCCCCCGCCAGCCGCCGCATGTCCCAGGCAGTCTCCGAAATCGAGGCCCCGGCTCCCAAGGCCGGACCAGGCCGCAAGGGCCGGTCGCGTACCGAGGGACCGCCCCTCCACCAGCGGAGACCACCGGGGCCAAGCAGCGGGCCCGGGAGAGCCCAACAGCGACCCCAAGGCCGAGGGGGACAACGAAGAGGCCACCAAAAAGACTCACCAGGTCCAGCGAGGCACAGCCGGCCTCACCACCCCTCCGCTGTTCCGCCCGTTCTCGCCATCCCCCGGCCTCCAAACTTGGCCAGCTGCATCAGGTGGTGTTAGGGGTCGGTGTCAGGCATTTCCCGACCCCAGCGCAGTGCCGGATCTCCTGCGAATGGCCCCGTTCCACTCCCGCTCGGCGGAGCTCTACAATCAGGCGGCCATTTCGTTCGCCTGCATAGCCACGCCCCCGATTCAACCCAGATCTATGACTGGGGGGTGAGTGTCTGGCAGGTTTCAGCGCTCTGTCCATCATCTCCTTGTGTTCGCTTTGTTCACCCTAAGTTGGCAGGGTATGCCTAGACGTGGGTCCCTTGCTCACTTTGAGCTAGCCAGGCTGATGAGGGATGTTAGCCCGACACCAGTCTCAGGCTGCTTGTTTCTGGTCCAGGGAAGACATGGCTTGGCAGTTCGGGCTGGACTGTTCCCATGAGGCACAGGGTCAAGACTGATTTGCACATAGCTGTGGCTGAACTTGGGTGGCAAAATGAGCTAAAGAACGATGATGGATTCAACCCAGATCTGTGACTGGGGGTGAGAGTCTGGAAGGTTTCTGCGCTCTGTCCATCATCTCCTTGTGTTTGCTTTGTTCGCCCTAAGTTGGCAGGGTATGCCCAGACGTGGGTCCCTTGCTCGCTTTGCCATTGGATTCAAGCTAGCCTGCCTGATGAGAGCTGTTAGCCTGAAACTGGTCCCAGGATGCTTGTTTCTGGTCCAGGGAAGACATGGCTTGGCAGTTCGGGCTGGACTGTTCCCATGAGGCACAGGGTCAGGATTGATTTGCATATAGCTGTGGCTGAACTAGGGTGGCAAAGTGAGCTAAAGAATGATGATGGATTCAACCCAGATCTGTGACTGGGGTGGGGTCATCTCCTTGTGATTGCTCTGTTGCTTTTTTTCCCATTAAATTATTTTTTTTACTGTGATACTCATGGAAAGTTATAATTGGTAGCATACTGGCAAAGACACCTGCAGGGTACAGGCTGATCCCTGTGTCTCATAGTCTTATGGATAGAGTAAGTTTGAATGATATTGAGAAAAGCTGTATTGTGCATGGTCCTGAGAAGCTAATGTGCATTCAAATGCATCACCTCGCTTTAACCTGATTGGATCGTTTAATGAGATGTGTGGGTAGGCCTAGCAAAAGTTTGAAATGTAGGATTCACGCTAGTGTCGAGCAGTTTACAGTTCAGAGTGTTTGTCCTTTTTTGATGCAGCCTAGAGCAGAGCAGGAGATTTAGAGTTCTCTCTTTATGGAAAAACGGACTTTTCGTAACCTTTCCTTTTGACGAGACTCCATGACAGTTCGTCCTCGTTCTTTTAGGACTTTTATTTGATTTGAACTTCATATTAATGTATGCATTTATATATTAATTACTGATTGACACTAACTTGATGATTATGCCTTCTGTAAACCTATAATCTTTAATAAAACTTTCTGGTTTGAAACCTTAATCAATTTCTTTCTTGTGGACCTTAATGTGCTTCACATTCTTTAAATGCACTGGTTTGCTGACCAGCCACAGTTGTGAGCTCTGATTTATCCGATATCGCCATTGGCCCAGAAATGTTCTCCCCCCCCCCTTTTTTTTTGTTAGATTTGTATTGAATTGCTTTGTTAAAATACAACACAAACCACTAAAGGAAAAAAAAAAATTGCCGCAATCTGTATTTGTCTATCAAGTTGTGCTTGGTGCAAACAACAGATGCCAAAGGAGAGCATGTGAGCCTTTGCGGCAGTCATGAAAATGTTCAGAGGGTGGCATTCATGCAAGTCAAGCAACACATTGACATGCATTACAACGCTGATATAGAGATAGGAGATAATACGGGGCAACAGGGATGGGCCACACCGAGGTTAGGTGGTCAGAGGCAATGGCAGGGGAGTCAGTGTGGTATACAATGGTAATCCGCGGGGCCAATAGTTAGTAGGCTCCGTGGCCGATGCTCTGCTGAGCTGTTCAGCATGATCAGTTTCCAAGCATATCTAAGCCCAGAATTTTTCCTAAGGTAAAGTGCTAGCAGCCCCCAGACTGAACACTTCACAGAGACAGTAGTGCACCCCTGCTCACTCTGGAGGCAATTTATAGGCAAAACCATCCACCCCGCCAAATCGCATCCTGCTTGGTAACAGCGGGCTTCTTCTCCAGCAGCCCCGAATCACCTGCGGAAGCCCTTAGGGGCTTATTTACAAGGCCCTTGCTCCCCCTGGTGCATCACTTTTAATATGGGAAAAAGTGACGTACCGCCAGCGCAAGGCGCTTTTAAATAAGCCCCTATGTCTCTTCATTTCCATCATCACATGTAGCGTTTCATGCTGCACTCAGCTCTTCTAAGCACTGTAAACAGCTGTAAAGTACTGTGCTTAGAATGGCATAAGTGAGACATGAACCACGGTCTGAAATATACCGCCGTACCTCATTGTGCCACCTTGTCAGAGCATCCCCTAATTTACATCATCCCTGCCTCCTCCAATTTTCATTGCACTTCAGGCCTCACTGCTGGCAATGTAAGTGCTGCAAATTATTGGTGTTTTGTTGGTTTCGCCCAGACAGTGCATGCACTGTCTCTGCAAGACATCTTGTTTACATACAGTGGATTTACAGCCCGCCCATAGCTTACCATTTGTTAGCTTCAGCGTCACTCATTTCCTTCATCCCCATTTGCTTGCGGGAGTCATGTTCTCTTCTTGTGTTTGCCCCTCGCCTGGAGCATGGGCAAAGTTTTTGTGTCCATCCACTGCTCCTAGTTTTGGAGCTACCTTTTTCTCTGTATTCAATCACTCCAAATGAGTGCTTGTGTTTCCAGTATGTCTCCCATCCATCTCCTATATCCCCATCCATGTAGCTTCTATTCTCTCCCACCCATCCCCCTTCCATTTTGCTTCTTTTCCCTCCCTCCCTCCCACTCCCAACCCTGTACCCTACTCCACTGCACTTTACTCTACACCACTGCACTCTACTCCATGCCACTGCACTCAACTCCATGCCACTGCATTCTACTCTGCACCACTCTACTCTGCACAACTGCACTCTATGCCACTCTACTCTTCGCTACTGCACTCTACTCTACCCGCTGCTCTGTATGCCACAGTACGTTATGTCATGACACTCTACAAATCTCTACTCTGCACAACTCTACTATATGCCACTGCACTCTACTCTGCATCACTCTACCATGGTCCACTGCACTCAACGCCACTCTACTCTGCAACATTCCATGCCACTGCATTTTATGCCACTGCACTCTATTGCACTCTACTCTCCAACACTCTAGTCTATGCCACTGCATTCCACGCCACTGAATTTAACATCACAACACTGTACTCTAGGCCACTTCACTCTATTATGCTCAACTCTACACCACCATAATCTACGCCACTGCACTTTACACCACACTAAACTACTCTAGGCCACTGCACTCTACACCATTCTACTTTATGCCACTACACTCTATGCTGTACCTCTCTGCACCATTATACGCCATTCTACTCTGCACCACTATACACCAATGCACCTTATGCCATTGCACTCTACACCACTGCACTACTCTAAGCAACTGCACTCTACATCGTACCACTCTACCCCACTGCATTCTACTCTGTACCACTATATACCACTGCACTCTACCCTCGGCACTCTACTCGGCATCACTACACTCGATACCATTGCAATCTATGCCACTCTACTCTGCACCACTCTACTCTATGCCACTGCACTCTGTTCTGCACCACTTGACTCTACTGCACTCTATCCCAGTGTACTCGATGACACTCTTCTCTACACCATTCTACGCCACTGTACTCTACATCACTGCACTCTATGCCACTCTACTCTGCACCACTTTACTCTACGCCACTGCACTCTAAGCCACTCAACTCTATACCATGCCACTCCACTCCGCACAGTGTCACTCTATGTCACTCTACCCACGTCCACGCAATGTCACTACTCCAAGCCACTCTACTCCTAGCTACTTTACTCCACTCCACACCACTCTACGCCATGCCACTGCACACCACTCTAGTGCACCCCACTCCACTCTACTCAACTTTTCTCTATGTCAATCCACTCTACCCCGCTGCACTCTACCCTATTCTACTCTATGCAGCTTCACTCTACGCCACTTCACTCTACTCTTTGCCACTCCAAGCCGATCTACGCTACTCCAAGCCACTCTACTCCACTCTACGCATCTCCACTCTACACCTCTCCACATCACTCTACGCCATGCCACTCCACTTCTTTATACTCTACTTTACTCCACGCAGCTGTACAATATGGCTAAAAGACATTGGCAAAGCCAATAGCTCTCTCATAGGTAAAACCTGTTGACTTACCCAATGCCTGTTTTAATTGAGTGAAAAGGGTTACTTTTTTACATCACAGATGTATCGTGAGTAGACTTTGGGGCTATCACACAGAGTAGGCCTTTCTGAGTGACAGCCTCAAAGCCTCGCAAAGGCCCCATAAGGACTGGCCTAAACTCCCCGCACATGTAGCAGGCAAGCAACTCCACACTGCTGGGCAATGAACACAGATACCCTCACCTGCCACTCCCCTCGGCCTCAAAAAGGGTTCAAAACCATGTTCAGACGGGCACACCCCATGGTCACTTTCTGTTCATCAATGTGTTTTACAAAGTGCTTCCTGCAGCACTTCTGCCCTCCTAGGCTCTGTATACAAAGTCTGTGCTTTACAGTGATTAAAATGTCAGCCCTGAGGCGTGGAGCAATGCTCCTTCCGCTCCAATGCTCCCCATCTCTGCCTGACTCACCACTTCTCCTCCCCACCCATCCCCACATCCTAGCTCAATCTTCCTCATCCCAGAATGACACTGTGACGCAAATCCCTAAAGCACCCCACGTTCACCGCCCTTCCAGAAATGTATTTTTTACATAGAGTTCCTACGACACCGCTGCCATTTAAAGCTCTGTAATTAATGGCTGTAAATTACAGTTACAACAGCAAAAGTGAGTCCTGAAGAACTATCTAAAATATACATCTTCACACCATCCGCCACATTCAAAGCAACCCACTTACCTCCTCCGCCCGCCCCCCTCCTCTTCCCCACCCCTCCAACCCCCCCACCCCCTCGGCTAGCTCATTCTTTTAAACACTGTAAATAATCTGTGTTCTTTTAAAACAGGGTTTTTCCATCTGAACTAGTACAATTTGATTGCTTTAAGGGATTGTAAACGTTTTACAGCTAAGGAATGCATTGGAGTGGAGATTTGTATTGTGAGTAATAAATGAAAAAATGTTTAAAGCACTTTTAGATCTAAAGGAATAGTCATCCATTTATTCGCATTTAGCCACCTATATAATCATTCTATTTCTCGTTACATCCTTCCACTCACTGACATCCGCCAATTCAATTATTCATCCATCTTATCTACCCTCTTTACAGTTCTCCTCCACCATTACATAGGCATCCATCCACCCACCCCACTTGTGTCATCTAGCTGTATTCCCAAACCCATCAATCATCCGCCTTTGTCTCCACCTACAGCCATCTATCTACTCCCCCATGAGTCAAATACCTCAGCCATCAGCCCATCATCTGACTGCATATGCCAGCACGTGTCTCGCTGTATGTGATGCATGTGTACTTTTATGTGAATTGACTGTGTGTATCGCTACCTTTGTATTTGCGGTGTATAAATATAGGTGTCTGTAAGAGTGTTCTGTTGGTGGCTCCAAACTTATCAAACACTTTCCAGCCATTACAACAGAATGACAATATCCACAAGAGAGACCAATTGACGCAGAGTAATAGCACCAACCTTCATTACAGCTGCCAACTGTAAAATCAAGATCTGTACCTGGAATACCAATGGCCTCTCAGACAAATTAGAGAACCCTGAAATATTAACTTACTTAAAATCCTTCGATTTGATCTTCTTACAAGAAACTTGGGAAGAACAGGAGATCTCACTACAAGACTACACAACCTTAATCCATCCGGCAACTTGAGGCTCCAATTACGGCCACTGCTCAGGAGGCCTGGCGTCATTCGCCTCAATATCAACTATTGGAGCAATGGAAGAAATCGTAATAAAAATCACTCCCCCTAGTGCGGCTCAGGCACTAGCTATAACAACCACAATTAATCAGACTACCCAATCATTATTTCTCATTAACACATATATACACCCAAAGCATAGACAACCGGCGGCAAGGGAACTCGTCAGCGAATTAGCAAGACTTATGGCGGAAAGGGAAATGGATAACATACTTGTAGCTGGCGACTTTAACCTACATCTTTTCGGAAAGAAACCAGTCGACGAGATGACAAAGATAATGGATCTCGCATGGGAGATCCCGAACCAAGCAACTCCCTCATCAAACAAACTCACAAAAACCTCAAACCAGCTATTGATCGATCTCGAGCAGTTAAACTTGAGAGTTCTTAACGGTCGATTTGCAGAGGATACCCCACCAGTTCCAACATATCTGTCTTCAACCACCTCCTCTTACCTCGACTTTGCTCTCACGACCCTACCATTGTTTGGAAAGATCAGCTCATTCAAAGTAGGAGACAGTGGCCAAAGTGACCATCTGCCGCTAGAAGTGGAAGTGAGCATGTCCTGCAGGAATCGGGTGGCGGAAAAAACAATCATCTGTACAGAGTACACCTCGAATTATAGGCGAATAAGGTGCAAGATAGACGAAGTTGAGGAACTATCAACTAGTGCTAAATCAATAATGCACCTGATATCTAGCGCAGATAAAAGGCCACTAGATGCCTGGGGTGAATTTACAGAGGAACTCGGGGCAAAACATGCCAAAGAACAAAAGATCGTCAAAGGGAAAACATCACGGAACACAGTCGGCAACATAACAACACCAGAGATAAAAACCTTGAAAAGAGGAATAAACCAGACATTGAGACAGCTCCGTAAAGACCCAAATAACGAAGGCCCGCAAAAGACGCTGCGCACCCTAAAAGCACAGCTAAAGAAAAAATTATGGGAAAGGAAAAGGCAGTTGAACGACAACCTCTGGGCAAAAATCCTACACGACTCTAAAGGAAAGAACAGCTCTAAATTCTGGAAACGAATTCACTCCCTCCAACGCCCAGATCATGAGGGCATCAACTCAAACATCTCAGAAGAAGTCTGGGCAAATTACCTATCAGATCATTTCAACACTGAAAGCCTGGTGGGGAGCTCGCCCAGAGGCAAAGCCCAGAAATCTGGTCTGGATCAGGCCCCCGACAAATCTGGCACAAACAACAAGGAACTGATAAATGTCCACGCAAGGAAATCATCCCCACACCACATCGGTACACTGAATGAGGAAGCAATAACAAGCCTCGCACCAATCACAAACAGAGAAAATAATACATATTCGGACATAGCAGCTAGGATCAGAACACAAATTATCAAGGGCAAACGCGAGGGTGCCCCGGGCCCTAACGGGATCCCGTCAATAATATACAAACAAGATGCTGTCTTTTGGAGTAACATCATGGCACCAGTCTTCCAGGAAATAAGGGACTCAGAAACATGCCCAAAAACCTGGAGAGGCTCCATAATAAGCCCGATTTACAAAAAGGGTGAAAGGAATAACTCAAGCAGCTACCGACTAATAGCACTAGTTGATATAGAGGCAAAGTATTATGCGGCCCTCGTTCTGGTGGATTTAACATCTTGGGCAAACAAAAACCACATCATCCCAGCAACCCAGACCGGATTCCGCAGAGGTCAGGGCGCAACGACCAACATCATGGCGCTAACCCTTTTGACAGACGCAGCAAAATCCATCAAGAGCTCACTATACCTATGTTTCATCGACTATAGCGCCGCATTTGATCATGTAGACCGGAGCAAACTATGGCAGAAGCTGGAAAGATGGGGGATACCAAGCCCGCTCCTACAGCAGTTGATCATGCTACATACAAACACCTGGGTCAGGATCAAATTGGGCTCCCGAACACACATCTCAAGGCAAATCAGTACCACCAAAGGCTTGAAACAAGGCTGTGTCCCAGCCCCAATGCTGTTCAACCTCTTTCTGGCTGACCTCCCGGGGGAACTGGAGAAAATCAAATCCCATGCCCCGCGATTAGGCAACATCACACTCTCAAACCTCCTATACGCCGATGACCTGGTCCTTATCAGCCGGTCCCCTATTGGTCTTCAAAACCTTCTGGATACAACCAGCATATTCTCCATAAATAATTCATTAAACATCAACTTAAACAAAACAAAAGTTATGTCAATGAACTACAACAAAAAAAGGAAACTCGCTTGGTTCCTGGATGGTCAGTGACTAGAACAGATAGCAACCTATAAATACCTAGGCGTCCTTATAGACAGCAGAGGCTCTTTCAGGCCCCAACTAGAGGCCATCCGCCGGAAGGGCACGACTTTCTACCTGGCAACTAAACCCCTGAAGAAAATTCTTCCAGACCGGTCATTCGGCCACATTTTGCAGGTGATAAGAGCACGACTGCAACCCATGCTTACTTACGGCAGTGAATCCCTGCAAGGAAAAGACGCCACGTTATTAGACAACACCATCTGTCACGCATACAGGGCAATAGTCCAACTACCCCCCTACACTTCGCCCGCTCAAATTCATCTTGAATTCGGGCTCCTGAAACAAACAGTGGAGAGGAGGGGGGCATATATTAAAACATGGCGGAAAATCAAAGATGCCGACCACGGATCCCTAAATGCCCATCTTTGGAGGCAACTCTCCCGCAAAGAAATACCTTAAAGACTCATTAGAGATCCTGGATCTAACATACCTCTGGGAGACGTCAACAGATCTTAACACCTTCAAAAAAGTGGTAACGAAAGTCATCAAGTTGATCTCATCTATAGAGGATAAAGCCACCCTGACCAAGAGGGCCCACGGATGGGCCGTGTTAAAAGAGTATAGTGCTCTAAAACCACAAAAATATCTAAAAACGGGCCTCACCCAATCAACAAAAAACAAGTTTTTAAACATGCGCCTTGGCATTATACCTATACTACCGCACTTGGCACCTTGGAAAAGGAGAAGCACAGCAAGCAGCTGCCGGCTCTGCCTATTAGGAAAAGAGGATCTTATCCATATAATCTGCATCTGTTCAAAACTAATGGACATAAGACGATCCCTACTCTGGGCCCTATGGAACCAGAAGGGCGTAACAAGCTGCAGACAGGCTGTGATGCTGTGTTTTAACCCTGAGGAGACTCAGTTAAACTGTAGACTAACTAAATTCTTTGACATAGTGGCCAGAAGGCTTACAACCCTGACACCTAGATCACACTAAGCACCAGCCAACTTAATGCTGAGCCAAGCCCCTTGGGCACCTCGCTTCCCTAACTCCTATGGTTTCGAACAAAACTCCTTGTGACTTTTACGACCTCAACAAGCAGCCGCTTGTATCTTAACTGTAATCATGATTGCATTTTATACATTTGTATGTTTTATATTGTGAGTTTTTATTAACTGTACAATAAATCTTACTATTACTATTACAAGAGAATACAATAAAGAACATGCACGTACAATAAGCCAGGCCTATAGATGTAGAGATCAATAAAATGCAGCAGAGAGTCTCTATGGAACTAGATGCAGCTAGAAGATTGTCCCAGGAGTTGGCAATGGCTAAGAAATCATCCTTAGGTCACATTGCATCTGCAAAAACCCCTGAGCGTCGGTCTGGCCCAGTATTAATTATGACACAGGCGGATGTTCATCACCCTTTGGTCATAACTTCCCCCCTACCAGACCCTAATTTGGGGTCACCCCATCCTTCTATCAATTTGAGTCTATCTGTGGGTGGGGCGGATCCGGCAAGGGGGGCACCAATAGAGTTAACTCCCAAGGGAAAGGGGGCATGTGGGAGGAATTTGAGTGTTATTAAAGAGGGTGCTATCCAAAAAAGAAAGCGTAATACTACATCTGCCTACTCTAGGAAGAAGGCTAAAGTGGCAAAGGCCCAGTATTTTAAGGGTGGGAAGCCTACTGTAGTTGGTGGTGGTGGTTCACCCCCTCATGTACCCCCAGTTACTGAAAGAAACAGCATGAACGCCGATGAGTCTAGCTTGGTTGCAGCAGAAGGGGAACAAGACTTAGTAATTGAAGGCGAGAATGATGGGATACCTGTATGTGTGGTAGAGGGAAGAGATGTGGAATTTTTGAAAATTGTTTGGGAAACGTTAAAAAAACTCCTAACCCCTCTGGAAGTCAGATTATCACGCATAGAAAACCAGCTACTCGAGGCAGAAAAGAGTATTCTAACCTTAGCAACCCTCAGTATAGCGGAAAATAATTCTAACAACACACCTGGTGTAAATAAAACAACACCAGCACCCACTATTATCCCATCCACAATACCTGAGATTAAACCCATACCCAAACCCCGGTCTAAGGCTCTCGAAATCAAAGCTAATAACACAGTGTCGGAGGCGTCTAAACAGTTGCCTGCGCAATCTGCATCAGCCCAGAAAGATATGACCGCCCTGAGGGTTAAAGAACCTAAGACACACCAACATAACCCACAGGGGGTCAAATCTAGGGAGGAACAGCGTGGGGGATTTATAGATCTTCCCCCAGATGTAAGGCCGTATGTAGTGGTGTTAACAGGAGTTCCAGAAATTGCCTATCACCATCGGGAAGATTTTGGGTCATTGAGAAAGAAGGTAATACACTGGCTGAATGAAAATAGGCCGCTACCCAATCATCTGAGAAGTAAAATTCTAATGGTGCGAAGGGTACCATGGATAGGTACTTCACATAAATCTATTCCAGGTGATTGTATTATTGTCTCTTTTGAAGACCCAAACACAGTACATCATATATGCTCATGGAACAACTATGGAGGGAATTCGCCCATTGAAGTTAAACCACTTACTTACTTTTATCCCCCGCGAATACGTTCTAACCACGGGGGGAACTGGGCATTGGTTAGAAACTATGTTCGGGGTGGGACTGGAGATGGCTGGCAGGGCACTCAAAGCTGGTGGAATGGGGCACCCACCTACAACAGATTTAGTTGCCTTGAAGATGTAGATTGACTCTCCCCTGGGATAGCTTGTTCAATTTGTATCGATGATACATTCTCTACATCCTGCCCTAAGCTCACGTTGACTCCATGCATCTTTGAAAATAGTAATCTACCGGCTAGTATGGTTTTGATCACAGGGGGGGGGGAGCTTCCAATCGTCTAGATGTCGATGCAGTCCCCAAGCTCTCCAGCGGAATGATAAGCCTGGTAGTCACAATCGAACATGGTGGGAAGGGTATTCCCTCTCTAAGGGAGGTGTATGGAACATGTAGGTTGCCCCACGATGTGATGACTCTTCCGGTACCACCCTTATTGGATGTAGCCCCCCGAAATGAAGGATCTCCTGGCAGCAGCCCCAACCCGTTATCGCTGTTGACTATGGGGGGGTGTCTGCCCGGTCCCCTGCGGAGGTCCCTGGGGGGAAGTCCCATCTTTGCTTCCGGATGTGGCCCCTAGTATTGCCTCTGACCCTCATGCGAGTGATTGTGTGCTAGGTCTGGAAGGAGTTGGTGGCGAAGCGCTGAAATTGCTTAGTTGGAACATAGTAGGCCTTGCACGGAACATTGACATACCCGATTGGAATCTATTTGTAGACTCCTTCGGGATTTGTCTATTCCAGGAAACCTGGTGCTTGGAACCACGACACAAGGTGGGCTTTATCACCTATTTTGTGCCTGCGTTACAACCACCCGGAGGGAAGGGCCGCCCCTCCGGCGGCCTACTAATCTGGGCGAGCATCTCACTGGGTCTCTCCATCAGGCCCATTGCCACTAAATCGCCCGATCTGCAGAGCATCTTAGTTAGAGGGCCACGTGGGGGAGGAAGCTTGAAATTTTTAATATCTATGTCAGAGGATCAAGGGGTGGGTCCTCCACATTGTCCCTTACGGGCATTGAGGAGGGTCTCAGTTCTTGTGGTTCTGACTCTTTTGTCATACTAGCAGGGGACTTCAATTGCACATCTGAACCCCTGGCTAGAGAGGATATATTGGGCACTAGGGAGGATGATGCTAAGAGAGGTATTCCCCCTCTTACATTGGCCCCTATCAGAAGTTGGACCCAAAACGCCATTGATTTCAATGCTCTCTGTTTGGAATATGGCCTGAGGGCAACCAATGGTAGATCAATCTCAGATTCCACAGGAGCACACACGTTCAATAGAGTGGGTCACTCTTCGCGAATCGACTTCATTCTTTTGAACTATAGTCTCTGGGCCCACCTGATAGATATGGTGGTTTTAAAGTCCTCTGCTAGTGACCACCACCCCCTATTTCTGTCCCTGTCTTCCCTGTGGACGGGTACGACCCCAGCCCAAACCCCACAAGCGTGGAAATCAACGCATGAAGTATTGCCCTCTAATTGTGGTAGGCGCCTAAAATGGAATACCGTTGCTGCAAACGAGGAAAAGATCCTGGGTGTTAAACACATAATGTCTAATTCCGCGTTGCGTTTAGACTCTATTGAAGCCAGCATGCTTGAGGTTCCAATTTTGTTTAACGAAACAATAAACGCATTAGGCGAACTCTTTATGGTCCGCTCCCCAGGCACTAGGGGAAATGCAAGAGGTAGATCCATGGGTAATGCAACCTGGTTCTCCTATGCTTGCCGTGTTGCCAAAAGGGAGCTAATCAAAGCAGTGAAAGCAAAGGATGGGGCCCAGATTAGTTTTGCTAGACGTAATTATAGAAGGACTGTATCAAAGGCAAGGGCCGAGCATGAGAACCAGTTTTGGCACAATTTGAAAGCGGCCAGCTCAAGGAAGGACTCTAAGGGTTTTTGGGACCTAATAAGAGCTAGGGACAAACCCGTGGACTCTCTCATAACGTGTAACATAACTGAGGGAGTGTGGTTTGATCACTTCTCCAAGCTTTATACAATGGATGAGGGCCCTGAGACTACCTTGATGGAACAGTACCCCATGGTTCGCACAGAGCCCGATGAAGAATTCCTATTCACACCTAAGGAAGTAGAAGGGGCTATTAAGTGTATTGTCCCTAATAAGGCAGCGGGCCCTGACGGCCTTCCGGGAGATTTGCTCCGCGTCAACCCAGCCGAGTGGGGGAGACTTATTGCCTCCTTAATGAATGCTGGCCTGGCTGGTGCGGCTCATGGAAGGGCGCAGAGGTCGTCCCGATCTTTAAGAAAGGTAGACGGGATGACCCTGCTAACTATCGCCCTATAAGCCTCTTGGATTCCACGCAGACGGTGGCAGGGAAAGTGGTTTTAGGAAGGGTCCTGCAGTGGGTCGAGGAGAACGATATTCTTTCAGACTTTCAGGCTGGTTTTAGAACTGGTATGGGGACGATCGAGCAAGCATTTCGGTTAATGATGCTCTTCTGGAAAGTGGTTGTACTGGGCAAAGGCAGTTTGTACCTTGCATTTATAGATCTAAGGACTGCCTTTGACCTGGTCCCACGTAACCACCTCTGGAGTGTACTCGATGCACTAGGCATTCCCCCACACTTACTGAATATGCTGATAAAGTTTCATGCAGACAACTTTGCACAGATCAGGTGGGGTAAGCAGGGACAAAAAACAACACGAATACCTGTAAATAGAGGCGTCCGCCAGGGTTGTGTGCAAGCCCCCACTCTGTTTTCATTATATGTTAACGGAGTGGTGGAGCACTTGCTCCAACATCCTGCAGATGCACCATCCCTGGCTGGCAGGAGAATACCTACCCTCTTATTTGCAGACCATACCCTCCTGATTTCCAAATCACCTGCGGGCCTGCAGAGTCTCCTAACCAGCTTCAAGACCTTCTGTGACTCAAGGGGATTAGTTATAAAAACAGAGAAGACTAACTTCCTGGTCTTAAACCCCCCGAAGAAGTCAGTTAAACCACCTACCCTAGATTCAGTTCCACTCGAGAGGGTCAAAGAGTTCGATTACCTTGGCATTCGTCTCTGCGACTCTATGAGTTGGAAATCCCACCATCAAAAGATGCTGCTGACCCACAAGAGGGTGGTGGGGGCCCTCCTCAAGGAACAACGTGCCTCCTCCCTCAAACCAATTGCACCAGTTCTCGATATCTACAGGGCACGAGGTGTTAGTGCAGCTCTCTATGGGGCAGAACTATGGGGTGTACAGAATGTGGACCAGTTGGCCCGCTCAGAAAGCAAATTCCATAAGGACTTAATGGGCTTCCCTCACAGCACTCCAACTCTTCCTCTTCTCTTGGATATGGGCACCCGTCCTATTAGTGATCAGGCGAGGTTGCGCCCACTCCTCTTGTGGGCACGTATCTGGAGAGTCCCAGAAATGTCCAGCTACGCAGAAGGTTTAAAAGAGATCCTCCTAATGCCTGGCTGGGCCAAGGTCCAGTGGCTAAGGGAAGTCAAGCGCCTTCTCATTGACCTGGGCCTTGAAGTCGCCTGGATTGCTAGAACCGCCCCGCCCAAGTCAATTTTGAAGAAGCTATTTTGGAGCTGGGTGATTGATGGCAGGAATAGTAATGCCAACTTGTGCAGGTCTAGGGTGGAATTTCTCTCGATCAAGGAGGTGCATTTCTGCGAACCATACCTGGATACTATCTTAACTACTTGGGACAGGGCTCTATATTTTAAATTTAGGGTAGGCGTACTTCCAGTGGGGAAACACACTGCCACTTGGAAGGTCCCGGCGCAGACAACTCCCTTTTGCCCTTGTTGCTCGAACAGAATAGAGTCAGTTCCGCACTTATTGTTCGAATGCCCGGCCTATGCAGCCACTCGCCGCAGATGGCTGAAGCCTCTCTGCAGAGAACTCGGGACTAGATCCTATAAGGAGGCCTTAAGAATTTTAAAAACGGACCCTCGGCCCCTGTTTGCAAGTGGACTGGCGAAATATTTAGGCTGGGCATGGCGCATTAGATTTAACAGGCTCTCATACCTTGCTTGATATGTATTTTAGCTTGTTTTTATGCAATATCTTATGTAACTCGCTGTCTGAATTGTATGTTATTACTTATGCATTGGTCTTACTGTTTTTTAACATACATGTTTTGCTTGCACTGGTTTTTACTGTTTCTTAATATACATGTATTGCTTTTTATGATATGAATTATATCGAAATAAAGCTATTACTTACACAATAAGCCAGGCCTATTGGCTTTGCCAAAGCTAGTTTTCATGTTGAGATTTATATCACACTGCAGCATTTATAAGTGCAGTAAATATCACATATTATTATTTAAGCAGTTTAACTGTATTCAGTTTCCTGACCATGGAAGAATTGGAGATTGGATGTGTCGCAGTAGGATTCAAACTCAAAGAAGTCATAGGTTGGTGTTTCCTTTTGTTGTTTTTTCAGCCACACACTCCTTGCGATGTCTCTCCAACTAAGAACCATTTTAGGGATTGGGGAGTTGCTCAACCTGGCTGGTGCGTGACTTCGTTGTTGCTCATTTGGCAGACAAATGGGAAAGGATCCTGTGCTTAATTTGCAGGAGAATGAGTGCCGGTGCCCAAAGCTCTGTGGCCAGCATAATTAAATGTCAGCATGCCAATTACCAAGGCTCACAGTCTTTAATCCATCAGTGCGGACCCTTCTATTAAGGCAGAGGAGAGTTGCCCCCTTGCAGCCAACTCAGTGAACATTAAAATAGTAATAAATTGAATTTATTGCCATTTTATTTTTCCCTTTCTTCGGTCTGAGCCGTGTTTGGGGGTGGGGCCACTGCTGCTGACTGGCAGCAGGGGAGTGGTGCTGACTCCATCAGTTTAGAGTGCGCATGTCACTTTTGTCGGCCATCTTGAGGCAGCCAGGCTGACATGCTCACTTTAAACCTCTCCACCCAGCAATCTTAAGACAGCCTGGTGGAGAGCAAGCACAGGCCCCCAGTGCCTCAGTGAGTGTGGAGCCGCTTCGCTTCAGCCTATCCTGGTTCTTCTGTCATGCGGCCTGTGCAGCATGAGAGCAGCATCTTAATTGGAAGAAGGGAATTGGCTGAGGCTCTGGGAGCCTGTGCCAGCGTGGGATTGGTAACGCGGGCATTCGGGCAATGCCCAAGGGGCCGGTGTCCGAGTGCTGCTATGGGCCTCTTTTTTTAGCAGTCTGGGGGGCCATTTGGGCGCTGTCTCTATTGTTCGAATACAGCCAGCGGCCCAGCAGGTGTCTGAGTGGCCTTTCTATAGGCAGGTGGGTGCTCATTACCTCCGTTTAGCAAGAGGTGTCACTTCCTTTGTCTCGCTGGTCGGCCCATTAATGTGTGCACATACTGAGTGGTGGCAGGGGGCCTGAGTAGAAGTGGCCTAACTTGTTTCACCATGGTAAACTAACGCCTGCATTTTTCCCCCCTCCTAAAGTTTCTTTTTATAAGATTACGCCAAAGCAGTGATTTGAGAAGTGATTATGCAAATGTGGGCCAATTTTATTTTTGCGTGCCCGGGCCGATTTTCAATCCCAATCCAACCCTGGCCTGTGCTGGTGGAGTCACTGACGAAAAGACAGAGAGGAGCACTCAGGGCAGTGGCAGAAGGTAAGTAAAACTTTTTGTTAGTTTTTAAAATGTATTTTAACTTACTGACTTCAGGCTCAACTTCAGAGCTCTGAATTGTAGCCCATTTTGAAATATTGATTAAAACGGACCACGATTGAGAGCTTAGACAGTGCCTGTCAATGCCTCAAATGTTCGTCTCACCTGTTGTTTTGGTGAGTAGCCACTACTGTAATCCACCTCATGCCTCTCCAAACCACTTCCGGGCACTCCCTGTCCCTTTATCTCACGCTTGCAGAATCCTGCTTTCTCCTTTCTAGTCGTTTTTTTCTCTTTTCCTTCCTCCCTCTTTCCCCTTTGTGTATTTTCCCTCTCATTCCAGGAAATGTGGTGGGATGAGAAAAAATAAATGCTGGCCCACAAAAATGAGTGTTGGTGGTCACCCACTAACTCAAATTAAGCACATGCATGGGAGCCATGTTTCAAAAATCACTCTACTCTGTAAACTGTGCTACAGAAATATTGGGACCCAGAACACCAAAAACTAGGAGAACGTGCCCTGAAGAGTATCTTTTGTCCCTAATGTCCTAGTAAACCCAAATGTGCCCCTAAATACCTGAGTGTCTTTCATACATATTGACGCACCATTTTTAGATCTCATCTACACACAAGCTTTAGCTGTTTGGCCACTGTTATCACCTCACAACACAACACATACAGCTCACATACATAAAGATACAAATACAGAAAGGGGGCGTGGCTTAGCGCGCAATGGAGAAAGACGTGCCTGGGTAGAGCTCCTGCCTGAGCTCCCCTACCCCGGGTCATTTCTCCGGCCAAGACTATCCTGCTTGGCCTGAAACTGCTGGCGGGTCTGCCCGCAACCCTTGACTACACACAGGCCGAATTTTGTGAGGATCGGTCGCAGAGCTCCGCACCGAGGCCAGCGGTGCCGACTCAGCCGGCCTGACTGCGACACAGCTGGGGACGTGATTACGCGAGGCCGCGGCTTCTTGCGGGCGACTGGGCCTCGCGCTGCGGCCTGCCAGAGAAGGCCAGACTACTGACGGAAACGGAGGGCGCAGGGTGCATCGACCCCAGAAACGTCACGATCGATGCCCCCATTTTCCAGACCCCGGAGAGCATTGGAGGGAGCGACGACGGGCCAGAGGCAGCCGGAATCTGATGCGGACCGAGCCTGGAGGAGGCGGACCTGCGGGAGCGCGGAGGAGAGAGGGCGAGCACCCGACTCCTGCGGACGCAGCCTGGGCCGAGGCACGAGAGTGGCGCAGCGGCGCCGAGGAGCGAGCGGAGCCTTCCTCCTTCTCCCCCTCCCTCGCTGCACGCTGCCTCCCGCAGACATCACCGGCTGGGGACCCTGGAGCCTGCGGGACCTCGTGGCATTACAGTGAGTCATCGGACCGGGAACCCCCCCCCCCAATGGAGGGAGCTATACACCGAGGGCCACGGGGACGCTGACGGGACACGGCCACCCATATTAGCCATCTGTGCCTCTGCGCGCCTGCAGCAACACTGTCCCGAGAGACGCCCTGGCAGCGGGGACAGCCCTGGTGGGACCCAGATTGCAACTGGGAGCAGCGAGAGACATCCAATCCCCGGAACCGGACCGGCGCCCCGGCCTGCTACAGCCCGCGACCCGCTGCACCGCAGGCCCAAAACGCCTGATTGTCGCACGCATTGCGGGGCTGCCACGTGGGGGCTGTAAGAGCGACCACGAGGCCTAGCGGAACGCATCTACCTCATGTTCGGGAGACGCTGCTCTCTCACTAATGAACAAGGCTGACGCTGCAACGGACTCTTACCGGTTACAGGCAGGCCGCGCAGGAACAACTCGGGGAGACAGCTGGATACCTGAGTAGGGAGCTTCCCTCCCCCATCCCCCCCCCCCCTGGAGGGGGCCTGAATTTCATCGGAGCGCACCCTGATTCAACATTACACCGTGCCCCAACGTGGGACGGCAGCGCTACCGGACCAGAGCTGTAGATGGCGCCCTGATTACCTGAACTGCCTGACCCACTACAGACATGGCCCAACAACTCATCTGCACCCCAGTGCTCACTCGGACAGACACAAGCCTTGCTCCTGGCGCTGCCTGTGCACACCGCTTGCCCCATGTCTGGAGGGGTGATGACACGCACCGGAACGGGGAGTGCATCGGTGAAGGGGAAGACGACGAAGACATCATCCAAGATGGATGCCGACCACGTGGCGTCGAAGCTAGATTCAGTCCTAGCAGTTATGGAACGAATGGAAGAGTCCCTCCAACAGACGCGCGCCTCCTTGGAAACCAGAATAGACAGTGTGGCAATAGACCTGACTCACCTCAGAGCTGACCACAAAAAACTGCAGGAACGCACCACAACGCTGGAAGGCACGGTGGCAACGCTGGCACCGAAGGTGACCCAGTCAGACAAGCATATACAAGATCTCCTTAACCGGGTGGAATTCTTGGAAGACCGTGCAGAGGATGCTGAAGGGCGGGCAAGAAGAAACAACATCCGCTTGGTGGGCATTCCTGAGAAATGGGAGGGGATGGACCCCACGCAGAGAGTGGAGGACTGGCTACGAGACCTGCTGCCAGAAGACGCGCTGTCGCCCCACTTCGTGGTAGAACGTGCCCACCGAGTGCCCACGAAACCCCTCTCTGCTGGCTCGAACCCCAGGCCTATCATCCTATGAGTCCTAAACTACAGAGACCACGATGCGATCTTGCGGGAAGCCAGAAAGCTGGGTGCGATCCGGATTGACAACGCCACAGTAATGTTCTTTCCGGACTATACAGTGCAAGTACAAAGACAAAGACACTCTTTCTTGGAGGTGAAGAGAAGACTGCGACAGGCCGGACTTCAATACTCACTGCTCTTCCCTGCCAAGCTACGAGTGGTGGCGAAAGATAGGACACACTTTTTCATGAACCCTGACGAAGTTGAGGCCTGGCTTGATGAGAACATGCTTGACGTGCCTAGACGAGCGCAAGGGACTGCTACCATGGAACGCTCACGAGGGGTGCGGAGGCGCCGTCGACGCAGAGCTCCCA
Organism: Lissotriton helveticus; assembly: GCF_964261635.1. Taxonomy (NCBI): domain Eukaryota; kingdom Metazoa; phylum Chordata; class Amphibia; order Caudata; family Salamandridae; genus Lissotriton; species Lissotriton helveticus. The sequence goes on from NC_136072.1 coordinate 797,183,498, forward strand.
TGCCTCCCAGAGCTCGAGGATCGCCGGCTCACTCCCCATCTGCACATGAGATGCTGCAAGGACCACAGGACGCTCTCCGCAGTGTGGCGGAAATCAGCAGCTCTCCGGCCCCGTTCCCTGCCCCAAACGCCAGCCCGGCGCCCCTCCCGAGCGATGATGAGGCGATCTATGGCTTACCGGATTCCCAACGCACTGACGATCTCCCAGACGTCACTCCACAAACTGCCGACCTATTTGGCTGACCTGGTCCAAGAAGTTTCCTGCCTTTGTGCACCGGAGCGAACATGACTGCACGAGTGCTCCATAGACCCCCTTCACAGGCAACGATTTGCACAGCTGTGCACTGCTGGACCCCGCTCACCTTGGGACCCTGGACTTCAGCCAGGTACTGTGACTACCATATACACACGGCCCGACCGCACACTGCCACGAAATGGTCACTTATTCTGTAGTATTGTACACACCAGCCGGCACTACCTAGGCCATCCGGGGAAGGAGATCTCCTCCCGGAAGCCTAGCCCCCACCACTTGCCACTTGAGTGTGCCGCCGACTTCGCCCTGAGCGACAAGACCCGGGCATCTGCCAGACAGCAACGGCCTCTCTACCCTACCCGGGAGGGATGCCGCACTCCCAATGGACTACACTGTAATTGCTATTGTTATACCATAAGCCACACGGTACCCCCTAGAACTGTATAGTTTACGAGCTCATTTGAGTGTTTGGACGGCGACATGTTGTGCAGCCGATCTTTTGGCATTTTAGGTTATGTTGCCATGTTGAGGCTTTATGTTCCCCCCCCTTTCCCTACCCTTCTACACCACTGGAGATCACCACACTCTGTACTGAGACCCTGGAGCAGCTTAGTGTTGGGGGCGGGACCTTGGGCTCGGTGGGAGGTACTGCTTGAGGATCTGACACGCGGGGGGCTGGAAGAGCTTACACATACGGAAGCTATGTCTGAGATACGGATATGCACTTGGAACATCAGGGGAATGCACACACCAGCTAGGCGTTACCAGATCTACTCCTACCTAAAGCGACACAAGATAGGCATCGCACTGCTTCAGGAAACACATTTGAACAAGACAGAGGTCCTAGCACTACACCGCAAATGGCGCGGACAACTCTATGCTACAACCTACTCCTCATACGCCCGAGGCACACTGATATGGGTCCGCCCTGGGACCCCCTGGACAGTTACAGACACTACGATAGACCAGGAGGGCAGGTTTGTTGCAGTACAAGGCAGGCTAGATGGACAGCAGGTAGTGCTGGCATCACTGTATGCCCCAAACACTGATCAGGGAGACTTCCTGGCGCGCCTCTCCACGACGATGGCGACCTGGCACGCGGCCCCATGGCTACTGGGTGGAGATTACAACTGCACACTAGATATAACACTGGACCGCTCCTCGCCGCCCCCCATAGGAGCTCCGACACGTGGTGCCACGAAGGCGCTGCTGGAGTGGGCCGAGCAGTGGGATCTCCATGATGTTTGGAGATCGCGCAACCCTGGGACACGGGTCTACTCCTATTACTCAGGCGCCCACGAATTGCATGTCCGCCTGGACAGATTTATGGCAAATACTGAACTCCTACCCTTGTGACCGACACATTATACATGGGCCGCACGCACTCAGACCATAACCCACACTTCTTATCTATGGCTTGGGACCATCCGCGCCCCCCCATTCCCACCTGGCGACTACAACCAGCGCTCCTGCTTGACACGGCTTTCTGCGACTCCCTCCTTACGCGCGCTTCCCAGTACTTTGAGGACAACACGGGCACGGCATCCTCCCCCCAGGTGGAGTGGGACGCCTTCAAAGTAGTGATCCGGGGACATTGCCTGAGGACACAGGACCACATGAGACAACAACTAGAAAGTGAACTGACCAGGCTAGAATCTGACCTACTCGACAGGGAGGGGGAGGCCATTGACGGCGGTGCTGACTCGCTGCAGGGGGCGCGCGCAGAACATGCGGGCCTACTGGAGCGACTCCGCGACATCAACTATGCAGCGCATTCGGCGAGGACACATCACCTGAGTGACAGACCTGGCAAGTTACTGGCCTGGCAGATTTCAGAGGAAACCCGCTCGACCCCAGTGGTGGCAATACACGTAGAAGGGAGGGGCCTATTGTACTCACAGCGCCAGATTCATGACGCGTTCACCAACCATTATGATGCACTATACCGCTCCCGACTGCTGCACACACGCCCGGACATTGCTGACTACCTCTCCCCTCTGCCAATGCCGCAGCTGACTACCGCACAACAGGACGAACTAGGAGCCTCGCTTGAACCTGATGAGGTCCGCGAAGCAATCTTTAACCTGTCTAACGGCAAGTCCCCGGGCCCAGATGGGCTCCCAGCCGAATTTTACAAAGCAGGCTCGGATATACTCATCCCAGAACTTCTGAAAATGTACGCTGCAGCAGCGGAGGATGCAATCTTACCCGCAACATTAAATGAAGCAACCCTGGTCTCCATCCCCAAGCCTGACAAGGACTGCACACGGATGGGCTCTTACCGCCCCCTGGCGCTGTTAAACACGGACTATAAGGTACTGGCCTCCGCGCTAGCCCGAAGACTGGATCCTCATGTGCCCCGCCTGGTGCATCAGGACCAGAACGGTTTTGTCCCGACACGCCACACCTCCCACAATATCCGCCGCCTTTTCCGAATACAGGAATATGCTACCCATCAGTGGCCCAGAGCAGGATGCCTGATATTAGACCTAGAGAAGGCCTTTGACTCGGTTGAGTGGCCGTACCTGGGAGCGGTCATGGAAAAGTTCCAACTGGGAGGAGGCTATGAAGCCATGGTGGGCCTGCTGTATGACAAACCGACAGTCCGAGTCCGCACGGGCCGTTGCTCTCGGACGCCATCCGGGTGCAGAGAGGTACCAGACAAGGCTGCCCCCTGTCGCCTCTATTGTTCTCCTTGGCCATGGGACCCCTGGCCACAATCCTCAGGACCCAGGGGCCTGAATGGGGGATTCCACTAGTGGATGGCCTCTACACAGTGTCGCTGTATGCAGACGACTTGCTGCTGTACGTCAGAGACATAACAGACATCCCTGCCTCTCTGGCCGACGTCTTCCGAACCTTCGAAGAGATGTCCGGATTGCGAGTTAATTGGTCCAAATCGGGGGCTTTTTCCTTTAGCCCGGACACGCCCGAGTGCGACGTGCGCCTGGGCGGAGGTAGATTGCAGTGGCATTCCCCTACGTTCCGCTACCTGGGGATACGAATATATCAGAATCCAACAGACGTCCTAGAGGGGAATCTCCTGCGGGCCATCGCCTCGGTTCGGGCGCAGATCAAATTCTGGAACACCCTACCCCTCAACGTACCGAGTCGTATAGCACTTACCAAAATGATAGTGCTGCCTAGACTGCTGTACTATTTCGCCAATATACCCACGTACGTGCCAAATAAAATATTTCGAGACCTGGAGAATTTGCTGCGTAACCTCATCTGGAACACGGGCCGGCCCCGCGTTGCGCTGACCAAGCTCTACATGCCGACTGAGCTGGGGGGCCTGGCGGTTCCTAACATGGAGCTGTACTACCTTTCGGCATAGATGCAATGGGTGACGGGGTGGCTCAGTGGTAAACATCTCGAAGATACTGCCTCAGACACTGCTGCCTGGACGCAAACACAAATCTGCACGCTGTTCCACCCGATAACCCGAACTCCCTGCCCCTCACAGCTGCACCTGGCGGTGGCGCGCAGATGCTTCCTGCGATGTTTGCGACTCACCCGGGCAACGACGCCATATGCCCCGATACTACCCATTCTGGGAACCCCAGGGCCAATGGACGCACTGACTGTGACTCGATTGGCTAGCTGGACACAGGCAGGGGTGGACACTCTGGGAGACCTATACACTGATGGAACGCTACTCACCTTTGCGGACCTGGCCGCCAGCACGGAACTCCCAGCTGGCCAGTTCCTGCTACACGCGACTCTCTTACGTACACTTACTGCGTCCTGGGGCGACGTGACCGACGAACTACCGATGCACAGCTTCATGCAGTATCTGCATGTTATGGGAAATGGCTCGCACGTCATCCACTGGCTGGCGCAGGCCCTACAGATGCACTCGCAGCCATCTACGTTGCCGCTACGGGAAAAATGGGCGATAGATAGGGGACAGGCCTGGACTGATAAAGAATGGGCGATTATCTTAGCCGGATCACCATACATCCCACGCAACTCCCGCTTCAAAATTATTCAATTCTACATCCTGCACCGTGCTTATCTTACACCTGACAGGATAAATAGATATTTCACAACCACTGACGCCGCTTGTCCGCGCTGCTCTCTGAATGGAGCAGACCTTTTACACATGCTGTGGCACTGTCCTGACATACACATATACTGGGACGAGGTCGTAACGCTACTCACACGCAGCACTGGCGAGCAGATACCACACACGTGGGAAGCGTGCATCTTGGGGCTGTATAAACGCACGAGACTTAACAAAGTGCGGACGCGCTTCTGGGACATGGGGCTTATAACGGCCAAACGCCTGCTTACCAAGCATTGGAAAGCTGCGACCCCCCCCCCACACTCGGCACTGGCGCGCCTCCTTTACCAACTGGGCACGAGCGGAGAGCACGGTGCTCCTCCGTGAGGAAACGGCGGGACTCCGTAAGTTCCCTATTGCTCAGCTCTGGGACGACCTCCTTAAGGCATTCCAGCACACCTGCCAGGAACGGGGGATTACTTGAGACACACGCGCATCATCGCCCTTGCAATACGCTAGTCACCGGGAGCAGACGCGGCCATGTCCCCCTCTCCCCCACTCCCTCACCTCTTTAGACCTTACGATCTACACTAACAGACACAGGCGCCTACAATTCTAAGCTCTACACCAGACGCCCACGCAGCGCTGCACACCCGCCGCTGCCCTTGCCCCGACCTGCCCGAGTCGACTGCAGATATTGACGGGGAGATGCCTCCCCCCCCCCCCTCTTTTCCAAACAGGAGGACGGTCGCCACGTCCACGGACGGCACCGACGCCCCGCGAAGCACTGGCTTGCACTCTGACTACACCCCACAGGCAACGGCCACCAGCCCCAGCTCGGTAACGACAGCCCCCCCCCCCACTTCTCGCTCCATACAGCAAGATGCCCTGTCAGGCCCGCCCCGCAACTGCTGCCGCATATGAGAACCCATGACGATCACTCCCCCCCCTCTCCTTTACTTTCCCGACCCCCAGGTTTTCCCCGCCATTGTATAGGCATAGGGAATAGTTTGTTCGCTGGTCGTGTTCCCTGACCAGACCCGTTTCATCATTCAAACGAGGACACTAGATGCAACATGTCCCTATCAGGACGCGATACCTTATAGACCTCATGCTATCCACCATTTGCAGAGACACGATGACACTTACACACTGCGGGAGATACAGACCTGCACACAACCTCGCCCATGTTAGCCAAGGACCCGCTGCACAGTATATTAGCCACCGCCACGTCCTTTGCGACCTCCCAATAACACCACTGGGAAAACGCGCAGGCACCACACTACTGGATAACTGAGCCTTGACCGAAACGGCTGCAGACTAACCCTGCCGCACATAATCGCCTGCTACTATGCCTCAGTGAGCTATACCATTACACACCTTGCCATTTCACAGACAGCATTACGGATACGGATCTGGTAAAACACCTATTGATGATCCCCCCCCACTATCGGCTAACCACAGCTGTCTCTTGGGCTATTTGTGGGGACTTGGGAGATTGCTATCATGGCACTAATGCTGGGTGAAAACTGCAAAGCTAACCTTGACAAAGAAAGACAAAATCACAAGATCTACTGCTTATATAGCTGCATACCAGATGACTGCACATGCATCTTCATAAGATTCGCCGCCGGACCCCCGGGTTGCCGGCTAAATGGCTGTGTCATCTAGTTAAAGGTTTACCTGATTGTTCTCTGTTCGGCTGGCCCCTGTGAGCCGTAAAATGTAACCTGTATGATGTCAACCATCTGTACAATAAAGGTCTTCTAAAAACCAAAAAAAATAAATAAATAACTGCAGACTGTTCCAGATTAAAAAAATATCTTATAAGCAATAGTCTATTAAAAATAAAAAAATAAAAAGATACAAATACAGAAAGAGGCTTTCGGACAGCCTATTACAGCTACTGGTTACTGTAATTTACCTGGCTGCACATCAACTTGGGTATTAGCCCACATGTTTTTGCAGCTGGAAACGTCGTAAACGTTGAACCTTACTTAATTCTCAAACATACATATACATGGCTTATCAGCCCTATGCCTTGCAATTACACATGGCAATTGCCCAGCGTACCGGCACCCTCACTCGTCTGTTGTTTGCCACCTTTCCCCTTCCAATCCCCACCCCACACCTATGCTTCCCCATCTTATCCGTTGCCTGACGCAGAAATACTGTTAACATCCGCTTTGGTGGAACAATTTTTTCATAAAGTTTTTCTGCTTCATTTCTTACTCTTTCAGCATATTTATATAACAATCTATCACCGGGGAGATTGTGTGATTTGCATAGAATCACAGTATACTGCTGCCGGCGAGACTCAAACCGGGATCCCCAGCTCTCAAGCCCATGTTATTTGTCAGGGAGCTCTTTCCTTCCCCGGACCATGATTGATAAAACAGTACTTTATTCATCACATAGGCGAAACCGATGCATTACCAGTGCTTGTTTATTTTTACTTTACTGTTCTGACATGGCCATCAGCCATGTTATAACGGTAAAGTAAAAAAGCAAAAACAGCCACTGGCCTTTCATGATAACTGGATATGTTTGCATTTCAAGGCATATTTGCATATTCATTGTGGGTGCGGTCACATGAGCACACAAAACATCCATCTTGTAATGGTTTTTCTTACAAATCAAGGATGTCAAACATGTGCCTACAAGTGTGCATGTGGGTTGCAACACGAGCACATATGCATCGCAATGCATGTGCACAAATACGTCATAACCTGCTGGCTGCCATTTTGGCTTTTTTTTTTTTTCTACATAACCGATCCGACACAGCCGAAAGCCATGCCAGAATGGTAAGCTAGAAGTAAAATAAAAATGACAGTGCGTGTTAGAGCCAATCCAAAAAAGCATTGGCAAAGGTTGGCACTTGCCTTTCAAAGATGAGACCTATTGGCTTTGCCAATGCTTGTTCTTAAAGAGAATATTTTGGAGCTTTTAAAAGAAAAGCAAAGAATGTTTTCTTCCTTTTAGAGGGACAACTGTGTTCAGGAGTGCATGTTGGCCAGTGAGATTGGGTGTGCGTTTGGGATTTTCTAACAATGTTAACCGACTAAAAAAAAGCATTGGCAAAGCCAATAGGTCTTACCTTTGGGACCTATTGGCTTTTCCATTTGCTTTAGAATATGTTCTAGTATATCCATTGCATATTTTGCCAAAGTAACGACTTTGAACTTGTTAACATTTGAAAACTCTTTTTGGAAAACACATACTCTTGTGGAGTGCTTAAACAATAAGGAAAAAGTGGCACCTGATGAATTGGCAATGAAGGGACAAAAGTAATGCATTCATGCTCCAAGGGAGGGACAAACACAAAAAGAGGAAGGAAAGCCCACACAAGCTGATGAATAAGAAGCAAGCAAATGAGAATGACAATGAAGGCAACCAGCGGTAAGCAATAGGTGGTCTCTAAGCCCAATGTAAGCTAACAATAGTCTTGCAACACACAGAGCATGCGCTGTCTAGTAGGCGAGACCTAAGCATGGTGCAGTTAGCAGGAGGTGGGGGTTTAAGTAGCTTTGAGCTGGTAGAAAGCTGTGAAACTATTAATTATGTCAGCGAGAGGGAAATGTTAGTTTGAAAGCTAAACTTTTTGAAGCCCTTCAGATCTAATCAAGCACTAGATTATCTGTATGTTATGCAAAAAAGAATTTTAGAAATTAAATATGCCAGCCTTCCACCACCAGAAGAAAGCCACTAACCATGAATAAGAAGGGGGTGGATGAGGCAGGTGTCTCATCTCCACTCCTGCCAGCAAAACCCACACCATGTAGGAATAGGGTGGAGGCATTTGTCACCGGATTTTAATGTCACGTGGAAAGATGGTGGTGGGGTCCACCACGTCAGCACTTACAGTAGGTTAGGTTAGAAAGTTTTGTAGAGCGCACAGCTGCCCCAGCAAAGGGGCGTCCCAGAGCTAGCAGCAGCAGATAGGGAGACACACATGAGAACCACCGGGTCCAGGGCAGGGGGAATAGATGTGTTTTAATTTAAGTGCCTTGCGAAAAACTAAATACTTGATCATACTTCGGATGCGCAGTAGCTCCTCTCCCTATAGGAAAGGGACAGATAAAAACACGATAGAGAGAGAATGAATCTTGTTCGGACATTACCTGCACCAGGGCTGGCTGTAGGATAGTATGACCGGTGCAGCCGCACTGGGTGCTGACCTGTGGAGGGGCGCTGACCTCAGGGGGTGGAGCTGTGTTTAACACTAACTTATGATTGGAGAGTTAGGCGGCACTTTTGACCAGTGATAGTGAGAGAATTCGAGGAGGCGGTCATGGGGTGTGGCGGTCCCAAAAATGATTGTCGCACCAGGCACAACCAATGCTTAAGCCAGTCCTGTATCAGGTCTTAATATGCATTATTAGCTTCCTTTGTTTCTGCTGCCTTGTTGGGATGTGTGTTGGGCAAGGAACTAGTCTAAATTAACACTTTAAAGAGCCTTGAGCTACATGCTTCTAAATTGTCAGTGCTGCTGATGTCACTTGAAATCTGACAGAGGCACTGACATACTCAATTTAGGAGCCCCGGGACTCACCCACCAAGTAGGCCCAGGTGAAATGTTCATTACGTTGGTGTATAAATAAACAGTGAGAATCCACCAGATTGGGTGATGTGTTCCCTACTGTGGTGGGGAGCACATAGTGTTTTTAAAATACCCCTCACACACCAAAAGGACCCTTGGTGTCATGCTTCATCATTGGGGGTCTTCGCACCCCTCTACGGGATGTGGCGTGCTGCGACCTACGACTACGCGGGAGCACTGATAATATGTATACAATGAGGACTTGCTAAGTACCCAGTAGTCCTTGGGCCTACTCATGGTAAAAGCCTCTTCTAAAACCAGAGTGCAGAATTTATTAATTAAATAAAAAAGCCGCCTGTATCGTTTTCCAATTGCAGACCAGGACATGTCCCAAAAGGGAGTGATCACGTGTCCGACCACTCCCTTCACAATATTCAATGATACGCGAGAGAGATGTCTCCCTCTCGCGCATGTGCGTCCCCATTCAACTACCGCGCATGCGCGTCCCATTGATTGCTACAGCTGAAGCAGTCGCGCATGTGCGGCCCCTTTGAACTACCGCGCATGCGCGTCCCTTTTGAACGCTACCGCTGAAGCAGTCGCGCATGAGCCCCTAAGACTCCGGAACAATTAACAAACCTCCAATGTCACCGGAAAGCGGAATACCCTTATTAGGCCCTTCTGCTTATCAATTTACCAATTTAGCTAACAAATGAGGGTTGCAAACACTATAAATACTGCCCCTAGGACGCTCTACCGCATTCACCGTGGAGCCGCGTTCGGGGGAAGAAGGACGTTACGACTGCTGTAACTCATGAGTCAAATGTCCATAGAAAGATGGGGCCATTGTGCTGCACCAGCCTGTAAGTACTTACAACTGTTATACTATATATTACTTACAGGAGCCATTGGGCCAGAGCTACCCCCATCGTTTGGAGGCTTATGAGGCATTGTACCAAGAAGTATGCCTTTTCTTTCCTTCTATGACTTGATTTTCCCACTCTATTAAGTTATGTCCTAAGGGCACAAGGAATCTAAAGCTCTAGAGTGTGTGTTTCATGTTATGTGTGTGTTTGTACTGTATTTTGTCTTCTTTTTTACAGGGTCACCTGCACAAGTAGCATGACATATCTTTGTCTAGTGACCCAACACTATTGATACATTTGTTACAGGTCACTGCACCATGTACGAATTTGAGGAGTGGAGCACTACATTTGTGGTCTTCTTTTTCCCTTTTAGGTTGTTTGCATATTGGCAGAGAACTTAATTCCACTTGTAGGCACATTATAGTACTACATCTCCACTCTTTTGTAAATACACTTTTTTACTTAAGAAAACGTGAGTAAGGTGGGGTTGTGGTGCGCCCTGTCCTGAAGAAGGAGTTGATCTCCGAAACATGTCGACGCACCCAGGAGGGGATGTGCTTAATTACACATAATCACCGCAATCTGCACCATTTTTAATAGTACCAGCCCGGGGGCTCATTAAAATAGTTCTGACCTACCCCACGAGCCAGGGACTTTTTAAACATTCACCGACTTACACTACCTCACCACATACTCACACCCAACCCTCACATGCACCACGCATAGTCTGTATTACCAGTGCTCCCGCGTAGTCGTAGGTCGCAGCACGCCGCATCCCGTAGAGGGGTGCGAAGACCCCAATGATGAAGCATGACACCAAGGGTCCTTTTGGCGTGTGAAGGGTATTTTAAAAACACTATGTGCTCCCTACCACAGTAGGGAACACATCACCCAATCTGGTGGATTCTCACTGTTTATTTATATTACCTGGGAGAAGGAATCCACCCCCTATCTCTCTCTCCCCCCCCCTTGTTATTTAAAAAACATTACATTGGTGTAGTCTTGCTTAATTTCATGATTTTAAAAAAAATCCTAGAATTATGTAATTGCTCCACGTGGCATAATTACACTGCGTCCGAGGAAACCTTTTCCCACAGGAGCACTGGGACAATGCGAATAACCAGAACGCAACCGACTGTTGATCCCAGAGCTTATTTTTTTTAAAACATTTTTTTACATAAAATGCATCCTGTAGTCCAAAATGCACATGATTATGTATTTTGCGCTAACATGTAGCTCTAAATACCGATTTTACATCTCGCGTAATTTCACATCCGTTTTTCTGACTTTTGAGTAACTACGTGATAGCAAATTATGTGAATTAAACACACCCCTACCGCCAACTGATTTTATGTATTTATTTGGGAGAATTACATTTTAAAAAAACACAAGCTATGTCTCTGACTGTTTTACGTACCTTGTTGGTGTGGGCCCATCTCATGTAGTAAGGTCAGTGAAGAAGAAGATGAAATGGGAACATTTATTGGGGTAAGTATCTGTGATCCAAGGGGGGCACAAATGCCTTTGTAAATACTTGTAAATTGTTTATTTATTGCATTTACAGACTGTCTTAATTTATATCCAGGAGTTAAAGGGCATAAAAAGTATGGCAACTGTAAGTCTGGAGCGTTATGGTGGTGTGGTCAAAGACATGGGTACGTGGCTAAAAACAAGGTAAATTTTCTGTAAGTAAGTAGTTGTTTTTCCACCTTTAGTCAACTGCATATAAAAGAATGCACCTACTTTAAATAAAAAATAAATACAATTTAAACTAATACTTGGGAACGCTCTCTTCTATGTTATGAAACCTCAGTTGGTTAATGTGATCACTGTAGATGTCTGTTTGTGAGATCAGAGTCACACAATTGAATCGTGGTTGGTGCAGTGTGGGAGAGTAACTAGTGTTTATAATGCTAGAAAGTATCAGCTTGTAACTGAAAGCACTGCCAATATGCAAGTCATTATTTACAAAGTGCATTACACACAGAATAAGCAGGGCCACTAGAATTTTGCAGCATGAGAGGACCAAATTATGTGGCATGGTTTACTAAATTATGTGGCAAACACAGGTAAAATATGTGGCTTGATGCAGCACATTTGTGAAAGTATTACTTCTTTATTTTGACAGTTTTACCCATACTAACATTACCTGGGCAAATGTTTCACCTCATTAGTACCAGTTTAGCACCTAAATACAGCAATAAGCAACAGAAAAGTGACCAGTCAACCTCAGCGCTGGGCCTTTCACAGCGCAACAGCACATGCCACTGCATTTTTTGTAACTTTTGATACGTTTCAGCTAGAAATAAATAGTTGTTAAAATCAGCGGATTATGCAGCAGTTGATAATCATAATATCATGTGGCAAATGAGAAAATTTGCAGCTGCAAAATTACATAATCCCATTGACCCTCAGTATAACGTAGGCTGCCACAAAATTATTTATTGTTTAAGCTGAAACAAGTGCTTTCGAAAAATTCCCTTTAGTAGTAGGTAATCAATTTCCATTCAATTCAATTTGACTTTATTTCGGTCTCTTGGACCCAAAAAGCACATAATAAAAACATACCCATCATACACATAATCCACAGTCGGCTTTAACACATGAATCGGGTGTTTGAAGTTACAATTTCATAGTCCTTTCCTAATATACATTTAAAAATTATACAATAAATTAGAATATACTAAAATATATTAAAATTTATAAAAAACAATTAAACAAGTTAGCAACCATTAAAAAGAGTTTCAATAGCCCTCATCCTATTTACAGTCTAAAAAAACTAGATATCTAACATCGCCACCATTATCTAATTACAGCATTGGAGAAGGTTCAGTACACAATATTTTCAATTATAAAGTGCGGGTGCAGGAATATATTCGTAATGTGCAAAAGCTATTAAATCCACTGTCACAATTTCAACCCTATTTTATCCCTAATAATCTTCACATTGAACAAAAATGTAGCTACACCAAAAACCACTAATGGTGTAGTATCCGTCCTCAATATACGCTCCGCCTGCCTGATATTTAAATGATTGCAGAGTGGTTTGTTCCATTTTTTCTTTGGGGTATTGTATAAGGGACATAAAAATAAAATATGAACATCATCTTCCTTGGCCTTGGTCACGTCTATACAAAACGTGCATTTATCATAATCTTTTTCAGCGCTGTTATTACCCCATTTGTATTTATTTTTGTTCGTTTGTAGAACCCCATGTCTATATTTCAGGTATAGAGATTTCACAATTTGTGGACACACCTCATCTAAAAATGGTTCAAAGCGGGCTATATCTTTGAACATAAGAAAGGAAGATGTTAACGAGCCTTGGTTAGAATCATGTAGCAATTTGCCGTTAACATAAGCCCAAAATGCTGTTTTTACTATCTTGCTACATGCCATGGTTAACTCCATGGGCTCCTCCCAGTAGTGTGATAACCCTATTTTCTCAAACCAAGATGATAGATGTTGGAACCAAGGTATTGCTTTAAAGGGTCCAATGGTCATTATTTCCTGTAGGCTCTTTTTATAATGTAGGAGCTCCGATGTAGACTAAATTCTTACCCAAAATAGAAGGGGGCGTAGTGCGGCGTAGTTATCAGTACGTTTCAGGTTTAAATCCATATCTAATGGGGTCAACGGGGTCCTGGTTGGTAGAGCAAGCAATTTCCGAACAAAATTGTTTTCTCCAATTTCAAAGTTTTGTTTACAATGGGGGCCCCATATCTCCGCTCCGTACAAGGCAGCTGCCTGTGCCTTAAATTTAAAAACCTCAATGGCAGGCGATACAGCTTTAGAAATACCCCCCCTGTGTTTTTTAATAATAGAGTACAATTTTGAAGCAAGATTATTTTGTTTTTATTAAGATGATGCTTCCAAGACAATTTCGTGTCCAGTGTGATACCAAGGTAATTAAAATTATTTACATACTCTAATTTTTGGTTGTTTAGCTCTAGGTTTTTTTTAATGATCTATGTGGATTAATAGACATATATTTTGTCTTGCTGGAATTTATCTGAAGGCCTTTGTCAATACAATGCATCTGGAAGGAATTCATCAGGTTCTGAAGTCCGCTGGAGGTTTGAGAAATTAAAATGGTGTCACCTGCAAAAAGTAATGCAGGTATAACTTCGCCGCCCAGCCTAGGTACCTACTAGGTAATCACATTATACCTAGTGCGAACATTTTCTGTTTAAAGAGCACTTTCCAAAACTCAACACCCTTATAACACCTCTCTAAAAGAATAGATTTGTGTCACCATGAAGTTTCAAGTGGCACAATAAATTAAATTCTGTACTCACTTCCAAGCAGCCTTGAAATTTGGTGATAAACCAAATGACCACAGTTTTCTTTTCAGATAGCAGGTAGCAGGTACTCTAGAGATAAGGCCTGTTTCTTCTTTAGGTGTCTGTCATTGGATAGAATCAAGAAGATGACCCACATGAGAGGGTGCTGTGTTACGGCTATTTATTTAGTTTACAAATGGACAGGCACAGCCTCCTCAGGGAAATACCGTCAAGTCAGGAGGTGGAAAGAGATGTGTTTTTTTTTTCTTTTGAATGGTCATTACTGCCATTAGTTCAGCAGATTCAGTGGCACTGTGGAATGCTATGAGGGACCACTACACCCCAATTATGGCTGTCTTACTAGCATAATGGTGGGTGGGAACCTTTTTCCTTTTTAACATTAGGACCAAGGTCACGTTTCCTGTGCGGGGAACATGTCCCAAGCAACAGGTGGTAAGATATGGGGGTTCTTTCCACTTTCTTTTATACACAAAGGAGTAGACAGCTGACTTTAGACAGGTCTAAGTGTGGTGGCCCAGTGAAGTGGATAGAGGAGTAGGCATCAATTGTGCCGCAGGTGCAGGGGCATATGGGCCATCTGTGTTAGGGGCTAACTAAACCCCAAGTATTGTTGTTTTACTATCCTTCCTTCCTTACGCTAGGCCCCAGGGAAACATGTGCTGTGCTAGTGTTGCTTTAGGCCTCAGACCCATGTCCCAAGATAGGGGAAAACTGAAGCAGAGGAGAGGCCTTAGCTTAAGCGTCAGAGATGGCAGAGATGGAAATGGAGCAAGATGGAGACCCATGTTTCCAACAAGGCGCCGGGCAGCCTGCCCACTTCGCAAGGTAGTCACACTAATTAGGGAAGCAGATCCAGTGGCGCTGGGGCACAGGAGGGTGAGGGGCCCTCTGCATTACAATTATGACTACCTTACTTTATAAAGAGGCAAGGAGGCTGAGTTTCCTTGCTAGCATTAGGACGGAGGTACCTTTGCTGCAAAATGGTGGGCAGCATGTGGGAGATTACTTGGGAAAGGGGTGAAAGATCAAGAGGACACAGCCTGCTACTCAGGGCTGCAGCTGTCACTAGTGCAGCAGGTGTAGGTGCAGTTGCATTGGGGTTCAGGAGTCTGAGGGGCTCACAACATCCCAATTATGGCAGGGTAGTGTTTTTGGTCAATTTCTGTTTTTACTTGCTATATTTGCTCTTTTATAAGTCTCACATTTAGTGTGGATTTTGAGCTACAGAAAACGTACCCCTGTAATGACAAGCCCGCCACTTGCATTCAGTCCTTACCCTTCCACTCCTCCAAATACTGCCATAAAGTTGAAAACATTTTGCATATGGGGGAGCTGAATGCAAAAACAAATTGAAGACCTCTGTTCTGAAGGGTTGCATAAAGATTTAGTCATTGTTGTCATAACATGGAGACAACATCCATCCAGGTTTTCAGCCAGCAGCACTAAGTATGCTGGGAGATACAGGCCCATACTGAAGCTGTAACTTTCAAGTCCATGCATCTTTATTGTGGTTGACTGAAAAACCATGTTACAAAATGTGGCAAGTAAACAGCTATGTTTGGTTTCTGGGTTGCAAATGATGCTGTCCTCTGCACCTGCCTTTACCCATCTCGTCGAGCACTGTGTTTCACTGCCACTCACGGATAAAAAGCCTTAGAAAAACATGTATGTTTTTGTTACAGTCCATTGGCATGAACATTTCATTTTTATATTTTACTATAATGTCAACTGTACTAATTTTATGAGCTCTTATTCTAGTCTTCCAAAGAGGAGCAATACTACTAACGAGCAATTATTGCAGATTAAGTTTGCCAGAAGACTCCATGTCATCAAGAATGCAGCCCCGGGTCATTGTTTATTACCCTCATGTCTCCTAAGAGTTGCAGTCCTTGTTTACTTCCGCTGATCACATTTTACCAACACATCTAAAAATAATGATTTGTAAAAGAAAAGCCAGTAAATTGTGCATTGCATCTTTGGTGACATGGAGAAATCTCGTATCGATTATATAACTAAAGATATATATATATATATATATATATATATATATATATATATATATATATATATATATATACATATATATATATATATATATATATATATATATATATATATATATATATATGTTGTTATCTATGATCTCTACTTGCCTCAATAACAACGTTTTCATGTTTTTAAATCAAGTGTTCCAACAGATCAGAGGTGTTGCCATGGGGGCCTGCTTTTCCCCCAGTTATGCTTGTTTGCATATGGGGCTGTGGGGGGAGCAGGTCCTCCCTGGCCAACTTGCTGTGGGCTTAGCTGACAATGTGGCTCATTGGTACAACAAACTTGAGACCAGACTCTTCAGGAAACCCACGGCTGGTAACATTGTGCTGCATGCTGCTTGCCACCATGCGGGACATCTAATACATAGCATTCCCTTCGGGGAAATGCTGCGTACCCGGCACATATGCAGAACACAAGAGGAATGTGAGTCAGCCCAGAGTTCAAGCAGAGACAGGTTTTGGCCAGGAGTTACACTGCTGGCATGGTTGACAAAGCCATCAGCAATGCCAATTCGGTCTCTAGATCAGTGGCCCTATGTGACAAAAACTTGAAGGCAGCTGATACAGTTGGTCAGGACAGTACACCTGCAAGATTAATACTGACCTACAATAGACATAGTTGCCAACCTTATACACATTGATTCTTATATGTAATTTGTGTAAAGGTGACCCTCTCATAATTGTTGTTTTTTCTATTGCGTATTACCTTATGGAAACAACTGCAAACTGCCTGAGCCTTTTACTTTGTTTGTTTATTTGATATGTGGGTTCACAGATACATGCTTGTATCCCACTGTTATGTAACTTTCATTCTCGTTTATTCAACTATTTTGCATATTAAAATTGCCTTTGTCCGTCTGGCTACAATATAGTACTGATTGCGGTTATATTTATTATTGATACATTCTCCACTAACCCAGGGACCACTTTCTCTTGTAATGACCTGCAATAGGCAGCACCAACCCTGCGTAAAATCTTCAAAAATAATTGGAACTTGGTGCGCAATGACCCAGTCATTGGTGATCTAATGTCTATGAGCGACACATTAGTTAAAAGCAGCCCTGAATTGGTTTTTGGGAAGTCCTGGCTAAATTCTAGAAAGGGATTCCTTAAATGTGCTGTCTGCAAGGCTTGCAGACAAGGCATTAGTAAAACATCTTACAGAGTCCCTTTTCAAGTTGCCCCAGTCTCTATTTCTAAGTTGCTCACATGTAAGACTGAGTTTGCGGTCTATGTGCTGGAGGGCCCTTGTAGTACCAAGTTGCAGGTCCACAAGAGGATACTTCAGCACATTAGAGCGATACAAGGTTGTGACGCTTCCTACCATGTGGCGCGTCACTTTAAGGAGTCTCATGACAATAATTCTGATCTTTTGAGATTCTTTGTGATCGACTCTGTCTTGACACTTAGAAGAGGGGGTAATTGTGAAGCTCTTCTCCGTGCACTGGAAACAAGACACATCTTGGAACTAGACACTAAGATAACTATGGGTTAAACGCTTGTGAAGATTTCTTCACATGCCTTTAATGAAGCCAGTTCGCATTTTTTGCAGACATGATATATGAATTTCTCATTGGTTCAGCCTCCGTCTGTATATATGTATATCTTTTTAGCTGATTTCTAGATTGTGTTTTTTTAGGGCACATTTTTCTCAGCACTTTATTGCACCAGCACTTTAGTATTTTTTAACATAGAGGTCAAGTAGGATGCCCACTTGGGCATGACTGCTACTGTTGTTCGTTCTTAGCACTAGCACTTTAGGCTATTTATTCGCTTCATGGCAATTTTTTAAATAGAAACTTTTTAAATATGTAACGTTTTTATATTTTTTTTTTAAATCGCCATTTGTATATCATACATGTTTGAATCAATTGATACAATATTCTACACATTTTGATTATTATCTAGATTGGTTTTATTGAGAAGTTTGTAGCCTATTTATGTGCAACAACCAAAGGTTTGTTTTTTCTTTGCTTATTATGATGAGTTATCACCCACTTGGGTTTTATCACATTTTAAGCATGTTATAAGCAAATTTAATGTTTCAGGTATTTTTATGAATTTAAAAATGTTCCTGAAGTTTATTATTATTTTCAAATGTACCTAATATTCATGATGTAATGCTTATTATGTATAACATGGAATTTATATTTCTAGTGCTAGCATGTTCGAACATTAGGCACTTGCCTAGTACTTACAAATGCTTCCTCTGTGTCTATTGTCATGTGCTCTATGCAAATTATGGCTTCGCGCAAGCAGAACTTTACATTTAGGACATTCCTCCACAAGCGTCATGTGATCAAGGCCACCTGAAGGCCGAAACACGTCATGGTGGACACGAAGGGCATTTAATCAATAAAGTAAAAACTTTGCACCGAGTTCTGGGTCTGCTTTCGTCTGTTTTGCTGAAGGATTGTAGTGGCGAAGTCTTTCGCATATATATGTATATATGTATGTATATGTATGTATATGTATGTATATATATATATATATATATATATATATATATATATATAGATATATATATAGATATATATATATATATACATACATACACGCACGCATCTTTGTTTCTGTGCTCATGATGTGGCTGTTTGCCCATGTTTTATGAGTTTTTAATCTAAGCCTCCAGATTCCTCCGACGCTAGGTGCGCCCCCTAAATGTCAAAACAGTAAGGTAGATGGGACTCAATATCGAGGGCAGAATATTGAAAATAAAATATCATCAGGTAAGTAGTTCTAGATTTCCTAAACCTAACTCCATAAATAGGTGGCTCTGTGGTACATTTATCTTCAAGGTACATAGACGTGGAGTTAGGAGTAGTAAATCTATAATTCCCTATATGCACTTACCTTTTGATATTTTGACCCTCAATATTCTATCCTCATTATTGTTGTACCACGATACTGTTGGTGTCGATATTGAGTATTACCACTGTAGTGCTGGGATACTTCCTTGAGGTCACTTTTTCGTTTTATGGATGCCTCTCAATTCATTTCAATTGGGACTCACCTTTCTTCTCAAAACACTGCCCTGTGCTCCTGCTGCATCTGCACTCCACCATTCCGCTGTCTCACTCAAGGTAGGTCACACCTTCATACACATCAGTTTTCTGCCCTATCTTCATACTCTTTCCTTCCTTGAAAATGGTGGTTGGGGATTGGTGGATGTCTGTGGTCATCAGATGGCTCCACAGGACACTTTCTTAACAGATATACACTCTCAATTAACACATGTGTTCCTTGTGGGAGTTGAAGTGTTCCTTCCCTTAAGCTAAACCCATTAATCTAACGCTTCTGGAAAAAAGGTCTGGTCAACTGAAAACAGTGTTTGGTTACAAGAAGCCCATAACAGCAGTAGTTGTTTCCCAGCAACAAGACATTGTATGGTAGACCTGTAAGTGCCACCTGGAAATGATCTATTTTCTGTCTTTACTGCGTAGCTTCCATTGCTTTTTTCTCATTAGTGACCAGGGTTTTATGCTTTTACCCTACACTCATCCTTGTGATTTGTTGGATTTCTGGTGCCAGACCCTTACCTGCCAATTTACTGGGTTTGTGTGGGCTTCCAGGGCTCCCCTATGCCACTTGACTCCTCTTTCAGTCATTTTAGGTGTTCTGGTGACTTTGAGGCCTTACGATGCCTGACCTCGACCTTAGAAGGACAAATGGATTTCCACAGCACCACAATACTCATGAACTTTATTCATTATATGTGAAAGTTCTGGAAATAAACCCTTACTGGTGTGTAACGCTATATTATCCCCTCGTCCATCTTCTTCCTTCCAGTTCTCAATTTTGTGAGGATGTATCAAGCCACGCCTCACTCCAGTACCTAAAAGCAATAGGTCCCTGAATGCAGTGCTAACACTATTTAACAGAAATACTACAACTATCAGTTCCATTATTGCAGACATTTTGGTGAACTAGTATCTGCTTTGATGGAAATGTCCCCTGCATGGTAAAAAGAGGCGCACACCCCTGCTATGAGTGTCCAGCTGCATGGAGATATGATATGCTATTTATTTGGCACTGTAGCCATGCTAATGTAGCCTGGGCACAAAGGCCTAGACCTGTCCATGGTAATGAGATGTGTAGAACCTGTTCCTTGACCTGGAGGTGTGCACCAAGCGTGCCCTCATAGCTGGCAGAGAACTACTAGCCCTGCATATGGTTGGTCACATAATGTGGTGGTGGTAGTGTACTGAGTTTTGTGAATCATTAGTTGACCAGACCTTTTTTCAATGTCAAAGTAGAGTACAGTCTACTGACTCCACTCATGTAAATGTCTGCTTTAGTGTGAACCACAGACTTTTGCGCTGACATGCTGGTTTCAGATAGTCCCTGGTTTAGCATTGAAAAAATGGAAGGTGGATACAGCTTCTCCAGATTGTGGAAGTGTATTTACTTTATTCCTCAACCGGAGCTGAAGCCTAGACACTGAAGTGATGGAGAAAGGGATACCCCTAGAAATTCATTGAGGTCTTTGCTAACAAAAGGCTGCTGATTAGTTGTTCCGGAAGCTTGTTTCCTTCCCAGTGTAAGAATTGGCTTTTGTAGTCTGGTCTGCCCTGTTCCCATGATGCACTGGGCCAGGGACAGACTAATTTGCATACAGCCAGGTTCTGAAACTGGGATGGTGCAATGAGCTAAAAAACGGTGTTGGATCTAGCCCTGATCTCTTGAGTGGGTGAGAGTACTCTGCTTAATTCAGAGACTCTGTCCATCACCACCCCTTGTTGTAAATAATTTTGTCCACCCTAAGCGTGGAAGGGTATACTCAGATGTGAGTCCCTTGTTCATTGCACCATCAGGATTCAAGCAAGCCGGGCCGAAGACGCCTGAAATGGCAGAAACCGGTCCCCGGAAGCTTGTTTCCTTCCCAGTACAAGAATTGGCTTGGTAGTTTGGTTTGCCCTGTTCCCATCATGCACTGGGACAGGAACAGACTAATTTGCATATAGCCAAGTTCTGAGCTGGGATGGTGCAGTGAGCTAAAAAACGGTGATGGATCAAGCCCTGATCTTTGGACTGGGTAAGAGTGGTCTGCTTAATTCAGGCACTCTGTTCATCACCACCCCCTTTTCTGAATCATTTTGTCCACCATAAGCGTGGAAGGGTATACTCAGATGTGAGTCCCTTGCTCATTGCACCATCAGGATTCAAGCAAGCCGGGCCGAAGACGCCTGAAATGGCAGAAACCGGTCCCCGGAAGCTTGTTTCCTTCCCAGTGTAAGAATTGGCTTTTGTAGTCTGGTCTGCCCTGTTCCCATGATGCACTGGGCCAGGGACAGACTAATTTGCATACAGCCAGGTTCTGAAACTGGGATGGTGCAATGAGCTAAAAAACGGTGTTGGATCTAGCCCTGATCTCTTGACTGGGTGAGAGTACTCTGCTTAATTCAGAGACTCTGTCCATCACCACCCCTTGTTGTAAATAATTTTGTCCACCCTAAGCGTGGAAGGGTATACTCAGATGTGAGTCCCTTGCTCATTGCACCATCAGGATTCAAGCAAGCCGGGCCGAAGACGCCTGAAATGGCAGAAACCGGTCCCCGGAAGCTTGTTTCCTTCCCAGTGTAAGAATTGGCTTTTGTAGTCTGGTCTGCCCTGTTCCCATGATGCACTGGGCCAGGGACAGACTAATTTGCATACAGCCAGGTTCTGAAACTGGGATGGTGCAATGAGCTAAAAAACGGTGTTGGATCTAGCCCTGATCTCTTGACTGGGTGAGAGTACTCTGCTTAATTCAGAGACTCTGTCCATCACCACCCCTTGTTGTAAATAATTTTGTCCACCCTAAGCGTGGAAGGGTATACTCAGATGTGAGTCCCTTGCTCATTGCACCATCAGGATTCAAGCAAGCCGGGCCGAAGACGCCTGAAATGGCAGAAACCGGTCCCCGGAAGCTTGTTTCCTTCCCAGTGTAAGAATTGGCTTTTGTAGTCTGGTCTGCCCTGTTCCCATGATGCACTGGGCCAGGGACAGACTAATTTGCATACAGCCAGGTTCTGAAACTGGGATGGTGCAATGAGCTAAAAAACGGTGTTGGATCTAGCCCTGATCTCTTGACTGGGTGAGAGTACTCTGCTTAATTCAGAGACTCTGTCCATCACCACCCCTTGTTGTAAATGATTAGTGGTTCCTGGGCGCTGACATTTGGTAGACAGTAGGGGTGAAGCGGTACAGCATTTAGTATTGCTTTAGGTGAGGACGTTTCTAGGCATCCAACCCCATTGTTATCTGTTGTGAGAGCCATCACTGTGAGAGAAAGCCACAAAATGACATTTGAAAGAGAAACAACCCAAACCAGTCCAAAGCATAAGACAGTGGATCCACATCACCTGCCTGGAAAATGAGTATAAAAGCGAGACCTAAACAATCTCACTTTGTTCCAGTTTCAATTTCTTCTTGACCAACGAACGAAGTGCTCCACAGAGTATATGTGAATGACCTCTACTTGACACATGGTCTCCCAGAGGTGAGGGGACGGCACCTGAATTCTGCTTATCTTGTTGGAGGAGCTGAGGGTCTGCTTACCACTTAGAAGTCTGCCTGCCTGCGGGGAGTGGGAAGGAGATAGTCTGGACGCACCACTGAGACAGCCGCTACAAGAACAATTTTGCAGAGTACACCCCGTGGGTGTCTCCAGACATGAAACTCCACAGAGCAGGTCAAGGGGACATAGTGAAATCTGCAAAGTAATTGTTAGAAATGGGAGGGTCTCTAGTTGGAAGTGGCTTGCATCCAGTCCAAGTAGGGGCCCTTCCTTCTATTCAGGATAATGGTGTACAAACCTCGATAACCCTTGCTCAGCCCCTTGATAGCTTGGCCCGAGCAGACATGTTTATCTCAGAGGCAATGTATAAAGCATATATACATAACACACAACATAACATACACACTAACAAAGAAAAAACACTATAAATGGACACCAATATAAACCCAGAAATTGAGGCTTTTACAGCAAAACGTTTATCCTTGTTTAGAACTGGTTAGGTTTGTCAGACCCTTGGGTATATATAACCCTAAACTACGAAAGGAGAAGACACAACAATATTGATCAGAAACAGAAGTCCAGAAAGTTCATTCTTCCTAATGTTCAGCAGTCTTTATTTATGTTATAAAAAAATTAAAATTACCAGCACACGATTAGCCGACACTTGTTTTGTCTTTGCTTAGACTTTTTCAAGGCTGAAATATCAAACATAATACAATAAATATACTATATACGATACATACAACCATATAAGACAACAACACTGTTTATATGTTACAGCACCAGACCTTGTAAATACCTTATAGAGGCCCAGATACGAATGTTTTGAGTGGTAAGTACATTAGGGTGACTCAAAACAGCCCCAAGTTGTTTTGTAGAGTGAAATGGAATTTATGTATGCACGATGAACTTATGTCGTCTTAATTTTCCAGGCCTAATGATTGCCTATACCCAGTTCTGAACTTTCGGACTTTCCTGACTTAGAAGACGGACATCAGGATTGTGTTCTTGGCTCTGTGTGGGACACTTAGGTGAGTGTATAGACTGGCTTATTACCAGACCTTAAGAAAGTGGGAACCCACCTGAATAGAGGTCACGGGATGGTCGGCTCTAACTATAAGAGAGCCTTTTGGACTTAGCAATTTTAACATGGTTACTGTTGTAGGTGTCAGCGAATGTACAATTTTGATAATTTTGCTGGTCCTGACAACCACACAGAGGATGTGTGTGACAGTATATTTAGATCTCTGAGGAAATTTCTATGTGTGCTCAAGATAATTTTAGATGCGTCATATTCTCACCCTCTTGTGTATTATCCAGTACAACTCTAGATAGAGAAATCGCAGTGTATTTCAAAATTTTGTATTGCCGTTTGGAATTCATGAGCGAAAGGGCACTATTTTTGCCATCTTGTGTATAGTTGGATGGGGTTATTAGGATTTTATTATGTCCACTTCGAACTGTGACTGATAGGTATAGTAACTTTTGCTATAATGGTTTACTTTACTTTTGTGTTTCTCAGAGCTGAATCGTACTTATTACTTTTTTGGACTCAGTATTTTCTATAACGCAAGAGCAGATGCTGTGCTTTTTCGACTCTCGCTTGGTGATTCCGACATTTATGCTGGGTTTATTTGTCTTACATATTGGAGTCATGCACTCACTATTGGCATGCTCACTATGGTCTGGTTGGTTTGGGATATCACATTTCCAATACCTGCTTTTATTTCTATCTTATGTGCACTGATTTTGTACACATGTGCTTGGTTATTTACCTCTTTGATTGGATTTGGTGGTTTGGGTCTTTCATTTATCTCTATGCACTTATATATTGTATATGTTTATTATATACATTTGGGTATACACAATATCTAGATAGGTGTATAATAGAAATGTAATTACTGGATATATGTAGTCATGTGGTTTATCCTTGTGTGTAATACAAGTACACATTTGTATTAGTATATGTCTGTTTTGAAGTTTCTAATATGAATATTGTTATATGTCTACAATGTATGATGTTGTCTTATATGGTAGTATGTTTTGTACACTGTATATTTATTGTATTATGTTTGATATTCCAGCCTTGAAAAAGTCTAAGCAAAGACGAAACACGTGTCGCCTAATCGTGTGCTGGGAATTTTAATATTTTTTTAACATGAATAAAGACTGCTGAACATTATGAAGAATGAACTTTCTGGACTTCTGTTTCTGATCAATATTGTTGTGTCTTCTCCTTTTGTAGTTTAGGGTTATATATACGCAAGGGTCTGACAAACCTAGCCAGTACTAAACAAGGATAAACTGTGTGCTGTAAAAGTCTCAATTTCTGTGTTTAAATTAGTGGCACATTTAGTTGTGCTGACAACACCGTTAGGTAGTAGGTGTTTAGGGCCAATCTAGCACACGTATACAGGAACACAATAGAATACTTTTATTTTTCACGCTAAATCACTGTTAGATTACTCTATGCGTAGTGAAAGTGCGGACGTATCCCTGTAAGGGAACACTACTACCTGTGAATTTATGATAAATGGACACTACACCAGTTCGGAAAATAAAGTACCTTGATCTAAATCAAACAGGACCAAAAAGCAGAAATACAACATAAACTTATCAAAATATCACTTGAAAAAAGTTTGAGCAATTCTTTCCATAGAAAACTATGGATGCAGGTGTTTCTCACAAAGTACCTTAGAGTGTGTCGAAATTTACCAAACAAAGCAGCCTCAGATGCGCGAGGCACGGGAAAAAACAGCAATGTGTCAATTCCTGAGTCTGTACCGAGGCGATGCGTCAGTTCTGTTGCATGCAGGAGGTGTTGCATCAAAATTCAGACTGTAAGGGGAAGAGATATGTCGATTTCTGGATGGCTCAAGTCTGTGGGTGTCGAACTTGGCTCACAGTTGCAATGCGTGGAAAAATCCAGGGGCTGCTGGTCGATGCAGTGCCAATCCAGGCGGCGCAGTAGCAATCCAGGCATTGCGTAGATTTTTGCAGCCGCAGACAGGTGATGGGACAATTCTTCCAGGCTCATGGAAGGCTTGCATCGAAGATGGAGCAGGATTTTCAAACTTCAGAAACTCTGAGCTCGGGACTAGGGCTGTGGTGATTTCTCGGGTGACACACAGGCGATGCATCTGTCTTTTTCGGACGCACCACAGCGATGCATGCATTTTTCAGCCGCACAACATTTTGTGGCAGAAAAAACTGTGCTAGAAGGGTGATGGATGGATTTTCACCAGAAAAGTCAGCAAAACAACCTCTAAGGGCCCAGAAATTGGATTAGGCACCACAAGGCAGGTCAGAACTCCCAGCAGTGGAGTTCAAGGTTGCTGTAGGTGAAGTATTTATGTCAATGTGACTTCTTAACAGGGAGCAAGCTCTATATCAAGCCCTTGGAGAATCTGCCCAAGCAGGTTTCTCAGCAAAGTCCAGTCTTTGTCCTCTTTAAGGCAGAAGCAACAACTGCAGGCCCACCCAGCAAAGAAACACACAGTAAAGGGGCAGCACTCGTCTGCACAGCTCTTCAGCTCTTCTTCTTGGCACTGGTTCTTCTTAATCCAGAAGTGTTCTGAAGTTCTGGGGTTTTAGGTTTAATACTTATACCCCTTTTCCTCTGAAGTCTAGGGTCAGAAAGTCTCTTTTGCTCAGTAAAACAAGTTCTGTCCTCCCTGGTCCAGCCACACTAGAGGGGGTGGAGACAACATTGTGCAGGGCAACCACAGACTATTCAGGTGCCAGTGACAACTCTTCCCACCACTGTAGTCCAGGGTGGCTCATCAGCATATGCAGAGCACACCTCAGCTCCCTTTGTGTACGTGTCTGGAGTGAATGCACAAACAGCCCCTGTCAGTCTTAAGCCAGATGACAAATCCACAAGCAAGCAGAGGCACACATGATGGTTAAACAAGAAAATACTCACTTTCTACAAGTGGCATTTTCAAACACACAATTTAAAAACCACCTTTACTAAAAGGTGATTTAATAAATTCTGAGTCCAGAGAGCCCACTCTCCAAATCTCTGGCTGTTCCCACTTGAAAGTTACACTTTTAAAATGTTACAAGGCAGCTCCGATTATAGCACATGGGAGATCTACTCCTTTCAACACTGAAAAATGAAATACACAGTATTTCACTATCAGGGCATGTAAAACACACCAGTACATGTCCTACCTTTTACATTCACTGCACCCTGTCCAGGGGGGTACCTTGGGCCTGCCTGAGGGGTGCCTTACATGTAAGACAAGGGAAGGTTAAGGGCTGTCAAGTGAGTGCACTTGCCAGTTCAACATGGCAGTAAAAAACTGTGTGCAGACACTACAGTAGCAGGTCTGAGACACATTTGAAAGACTATTGTGTGGGTGGCACAATGAGTGCTGCAGGCTCACTAGTAGCATTTGATTTATAGGCCTTGGGCCCACACTGTGCACTTTACTAGGGGCTTACCAGTAAATCAAATATGCCAATCATGGATAACCAATCATAATCACAATTTACACAGGGAGTACTTGCACTTTAGCACTGATCAGCAGTGGCAAAGTGCCCGAAGCATCGAAACCAACAAAAACATAATACAGCACACAGTCAAAAATAAAGGAGGTAGAGGCAAAAAGTTAGGGGAACCCACGCCAAGGATGCCAGGTCTAACAAGTGTCCCCTCCAGCTGAAAAGCGGGGAGATATACCCACCCTCCCGGGAGTTCTCATCACTAAGGCAGAAGAACCTGGACAGACCTTGGCATGTTCCACCGTTAAGTCCATCCCCTGTAGGGAAATGGACCACCTCAACAGTTTGGTTTCTCACTCTATCTGCATTAACCATCTGAGGGGCCTGTGTTCTGTCTGAACCCGGAAGTGGTTCCCAAACCAGTAGGGTCTTAGCTTCTTCAGTGCCCAGTCGACAGCAAAAGCTTCTTGCTCAATTGCACTCCACCTCTGTTCCCTGTAGAGTAACCTCTGGGTAATGAAAACCAGAGGTTCGTCCAGGCCCTCATTGTTCATTTGTGAGAGGACTGCTCCCACACCATGCTCTGAAGCATCTGTCTTCAGCACAAATTCTTGGGAGAAGGTGGGTGCCTTGAGCACAGGCGCCGTGCACATGGCAGATTTCAGGGAATCAAAAGCGGTCTGAGAGGCATCAGTCCAGATTACTTTTCTTGGTTTCTTCCTGGAAGTCAGGGATGCAACAATGGTGCCATAGCCCTTGACACACTTCCTGTAATAACCGGTGAGGCCTTAAAAGGCTCTCACCTCCGTCTGAGTCTTGGGGGGCTCCCAAGCGAGAATGGTGTCAATCTTAGTGTGTAGGGGCGCCACCTGGCTGCTTCCTATTTGGTGCCCTCAATACACCACAGTTCCAGCTGGGAGAAGCACTTGCAGCACCTCTGGGAAGTGTTGAAGGCTCCGCAGAAGGCAGGCCTTACTATCAAGGCCAGTAAGTGCAAGATAGGGCAAGATAGGGCAAGATAGGGCATAGGGCATAGTGCCCTATCTTGCACTTACTGGCCTTGATAGTAAGGCCTGCCTTCTGCGGAGCCTTGAACACTTCCCAGAGGTGCTGCAAGTGCTTCTTCCAGCTGGAACTGAACCCTGAAATGTCATCCAGGTAGGCAGCTCTGAAATCCTCCAGTCCATTCAACAGCTGGTTGACCAACCTCTGAAAGGTGGCAGGGCATTCTTCAACCAAAAGGGCATAATCCGGAACTGGTAGTGCCCCTCTGGTGTTTAGATTACAGACCTCTCCTTCTCCCCATCAGCCCGAGGAACATGGCAGCTCCCAACCGATCTATGCGCTCATCAGCTCTGGGGGTGGGGTGTGCGTCAGTCCTGGTGACAGAATTGAGCCCATGGCACTTTACAAAAGTTCAGAGTTGGCACCAGGTGGAGCCGCCTATGGCCTCAAGACCACTGGGCTGGCCCAAGGACTGTTGGAGGGTTCAATTATATCCTAACACCAACATCTTAGAAACTTCTTCTTTGATGCTGTCCTTGACCCTCTCAGTCAATCTGTAACTTTTGTGTTTTACAGCAGGACTGTCCCCAGTGTCCACATCATGGGTACTCCAGTGGGTGACACCTGGGGTCAGGGAACACAAAGTGGCAAGCTGTTTCAACGGCTGGCGGCAGTCACTTTGCTGCTTAGGGGTCAATGCAGGGGAAAGGATCACACCTTCCACTGACCCACTTTGTTCCTTGACAGACAGAGTGGCATTCTGTTCATAACAGCATTTCATCTCTTCCTTGCTGGCTTCTAGGTTCGCCTGGGCGAGTCTCCTGAAGCATGCAGTCTGGTTTCGGAAAGCCAGCATGTAGCTATATACATAATGGGGATGTTTACTGGGAGCTTTCTCCCAGCCTTCTTTCACCAGACACAGAGGTCCTCTTACAGGATGCCCTTACAGTAATTCAAAGCGGCTGAACCATAAGGATTTCTGTGGTACTTCTCGGTAAGCAAACAGCAGGCATGGTAAGAGGATGTCCCAATTACACCTCATGGGTTCTGCTAGACTCTTTATCATGTCGTTCAGGGTTTGGTTCATTCTCTCCACCAACCCATTACCTTGGTGGTGGTAAGGAGTGGTACACTTATAGGTTATACAACACTCCTCCCACAGAGACGTCATATACTTGGATATGAAGTTCATACCCCAGTCAGATACTACCTCTCGTGGGAAATCCACGGGGGAAAAGATCCCCATCAATGCCCGGCTCACCACAGGGGCCTTGGTTGTTCTGAGAGGGATAACCTCTGGGTACCAGGTGGCATGATCCACCAAGATCAGGATGTACCTGTTGCCTAGGGCTGTCTTGGGGTCTTGGGGCCCCACAATTATGGTTGGGCGGAGCTCATGGAGTTTCACTTTGCGGGATTCTGCAGAGTTACACAAAAACTCCGTGAGTTCCGTGATCAGCGGAATTCTGGTCTGCTGTACAGTACACACTCATTAGCAGTGGACTGTCCCTAGCATACTGCTGGTCCCAGCCTGTAGTGTTCATGGTTAAACGACCTGAGGAAAACAACTGGGTGAAAGCGCCTGATTCCCTTCTAATTAAACATCCCTCGTTAAATGAACCTGGCATCCCAGGCCGACCTTGCATCTTCCATTTATAACTAAATACTTGCTACACAGTGCACAATTGTCCCGACCCCCCCACCCTCACCCTGGTCCTCCTTGTGAAGATAATACACTCTTTTTCCATGAAGTAAAATGTTAAGTGCACAGTGACCTCTGAGACACAAACTAACATATTCTACTCTGCCCGGGAACCAACCAAAGTACACTCAACCTGAGCAGAAAGAAATACATTCATTGTACACAACCCTGTACGTGCATTACCCCAGACCCTTAACGGTGTCACACAGTGACCCACACCACGTTTCCTCTGAGCTCTTTTAAATACAATTGGCACCCCCTCCCCTCCTCTGCACCCCTCCAATGCGCCTGTCCCCTGTAAACCCTTCCATTTAATACAAACTGCCACCCCTTCACATGCACCCCCTCCTCACCCTAACCTCATCCGCACCAGCACTTTCCTCACATGCATCCCTTCCCTCACCCGCACTCCTTCACATGCACTCCCTTCTCACCCACACCCCATGCCCCCATCTTTTAATAAATAAACAAACCACTCACCGGGTCCGGTAATCCACCGTCCTCTGGGGCCCAACAGCTGAGGGATGACTGGAAAACGCTCACATGTCATCCGGTGTTTCTGAGCACACACCCTGGCCCTGGGGGTTTCTTTGAAGCCTCACCCTTCAGCAAAAGGCAACCAATCAGAAGCTCTGACCCCACTCTCGCCGCTGCACACAAAGAGAGCATCGGTCCTACCCGAGTGAGCGTCAGCCGTTGGGAGGATGGAGCACGGCTCCGCACACGTCACTCTCTCAAAGAGGCCACTTACGTGATGACCGACGAGAAAAAATGAACAAACTTTGAGGTATAAAAATAAAATATATATAGGCGGGTGGTAAACAACATAGCTCCTCAGACGACTGCTGTTACAGAGGACACCCTAATGGGTTTAAGAAGCAAAAGCTCGTTTATGGCACCAATCAGCCACAAAATATTTGATTCTTATGAAACCATTACGATGAATGAAATCAAAGACTTGTTTAAAAGAACCAATTAAAAAAACACAAATTTCAGCTACAAAGAAAAACAAGCTATCAATCCAAATTATCAACAATCAAGACATCAGATGTTGTAAAGCTGACAAAGTCGGTGCACTCGTTATAATGGACTCCACGTTTTATCAACAAAGTGTCAATGACTATGTCCACAACACAGATCTTTACATGAAATTATCCCTGAATCTAAGAGAAGAGTTTGCAAAGACCTTAAAAACCATCATTGATAACGCCTGTGCAAAGGGCGTAATCACGGAAAAAGATTCACAAACCTACTGGCAAATATTTAGACAGACACCTTCAACCAATCGTCAAACAGATGACAACTTATCTACGTGACACAACTTTGGACCCAGACATGACGATCACCTTGTGCACTATAGATGTATGTGCACTCTACACATCTATTCCCCACAACAGAGGAATTGAAGCGACAGAATCATTCTTTATCGACCACGACATCAAACAAGACCTAAAAATCTTTTTCCTAGAACAACTTCAATACACCCTTTACCTCAGCTATTTTCAATGGAACAATTAATTTTTTTTACAATTGGCTGGTACTGCTATGGGCAATTGCGCAGCCCCAAGCTACGCAAACCTGTTCATGTACCGCCTAGAACTAGCCAACATTTTGACCAATCCCAGATGGCTAGAAATAATTCTCAAGTACTGGCGCTACATAGACGATATTTTTCTCATCTGGAAGGGCCCCTCTGATGAAATAAGAGAATGTATCGACTTCATCAACAGTATACATGATCACATTCAGTTTACCCACTCTGTAAGTATGGAAAGCATCGCATTTCTTAATGTTCTGGTTACCCGTCAAAATAACAAGATTGAAACAGACGTGTACACAAAAACAACAGACAGAAACAATACTTTACACTTAGACAGTTGTCACCCCATGTCCTTAAAAAGACACTTTCCGTACTTGCAGTTGTTAAGGATGAAAAGAATTTCTTCACAACCCAACTCATACACCACCAACCAAAACGGGATGCTGACAAGGTTCAAAGAAAGAAAATATCCAAGCTCAAATCTTGAAACAGCAATTGCAAGGGCAGAAGCCACCAATCAGAAGGATCTAATAATTCCACATGAAGAAGAAACCACCAGTAATAGACCAGTTTTTGAGTAAAAAATGTCTACCAAAAGCTACCAGATGAAAAAAATCATACTGAATAATTGGCAAATGATAAAGAATGAACCTGATTTTAAAGGCATTTTCAACTTTACACCGTTATTTGCGTATCAACGCTCCAGGAACATTAAGGATCTACTAGAGGCTACACCCCATCCAAAAGAAGCAACATATGAAGGAACCATACCATGCTTAAACTGTGGTCACTGTAATAACATCATCCGGGGTACCAGCATAATCCATCCCACCACGGACACAAACATCAAACTGTTTATCAATGCCACCTGCGACACACAAATCCTTGTTTACTTACTTAAATACCCATGCAGGCTCCCTTACGTAGGAAAGACTGAGCGAAAAATAAAAACTCGATTGACGGAGCACAAAAGCACGTTAAGAAACCAAGTAATGAAAGCTCCAGTGGCAGCCCATTTCCCCACCCATAAACACAATGTAAGCCAGCTGACATTTTTGGTTTTGGAGATTGTTCCAGTGAAAGAGGGTGCAGACAATAAGAAAAAACTGCTACAGCATGAAATGTATTGGATTAAGAGACTGGACTCTTGCCACCCAAAAGGTCTTAACGAACTCCTGGAAGTTGTTTCTTGTAACAATATCCCAATGATCATTTATGTTTAGATGTCATCATGTCTACTTATGCATGCTTCATAAGACACAAGTTTTCTTTAGTTTTTATGTCCATTCACATGGAACTATACATTCAGTTTTTCTTTTATTGTATTCATTATAAGATGGCCGACACCAACACTCATTGTATCACAATCCCTTTTCAGTTTCCACCGGGATCTACATGTCCGCTTACTCTATTGCATGTTCTCTTTTTTTTCAAACCGGCATGAGCACCGCCACGATCCACTGCTGTTTACGGGACTCGACAATCATAAGAACATCTTTCCTTTTGAACGCGGGAACACACAGGGTTTTCCTCTGGATTTGTATGAGTACCGACACACACTGTTCGTTTTTTCACAGCGTTCCACCTCGGCACTTAACACATTGTTTTCTGACCCCAAAGATCACCATATACAGTAGACGAGCATGGTAATTCAACTGAATTATGTTGCTTCACCACACTGAATACAATTAATTTGTTTATTTGCACCATGAACACTCCTTTCCGGTTGCTTTAACAAGCCCCACACACAGAGTTAACACACAAGCGGCCACACTGTCACGGATTCCCTTTTTTTGTAATTCAGCCTCCAGCTTGAATATAATACTTCTGAGTCTACGGACCGAGTAACCAAAGCACTTTCACCAGTCTGTTTTAAATCGTTTCACAGCCCGGTAGGTTTTTTACACGTTACATTTGCGTTATCTCGTGGAGTTGTAGATTTTCTTGGGCTACAACATCACTTTTTCGTTTTCAGATAAAAGACTTCCCCTGACAAAGGCCTCAGTCCTGAAATGCATAGGGATTTGTAATCCACAAATGCATATGAATTCCAGATTTACCAATGTATGGATGTAAATAAACCTGGAAGATGAACATTGACATAATCTATGTTTGATGGAACCATTGTGATGTAACAATGAAGATGAATTAAATTACAAGATTTTTAAATTTGAAAAGATCTCACAGTTTATTGAATTTATCAAAGAGAAGAAAGGAGAAAGAATCTTGGGGACACCATACCAAAGGAGTGCAGGTTAGGGACACTGTTATTAATTTAACAGCGCTATCATCACGGGTGGTAAACTCCGCCACATGAGGTAGTTTTTTTTGCTGAACTCCACGCTCTGAGCGGAGTGCAGAGTGGGCAAAACTCAGTGAATTCCGCCGGCGGAACAGAGATTGCCACCCACACTTACCCACAATATCAATTCCCACCCGCTCAAAAGGAGTGCTCAGCACAGGAAAAGGTTGGTAAGGAGCCTTTGCTTTCCTCCCACTCTTACCGCTTGCCAGGCAAGTTTGTCCAGACTTACAATGTGCATCAGAGTGCCTTTGCATTAGGGGCCAAAGGAAGTGGGTGACAAGACTGTCAAATGTTTTGTCCTTCCCCAAATGTCCTGCCAAGGGCACATCATGAGCCAGACCCAGTAAGAAGACTCTGAAGCGCTGGATTACCACATGCACACGGGTTGACCCAGGCTAAGCAACCTTGGGCTCGCTGTAAAGGAGACCATTCTCAGAGTAGGTCCAATGTGATCCAGACTAATCACCACCTGCCTTGTTTGCAGCTTGCTACTGCAAACTAACAAGAGAAGCACATTCCATCTGCTCCTTGTAGACTTCCTCCCTGGTGTGAACCCCCTCCTGCAGCCAATGAGTTAGCTCAGGTAGGTCTCCATTTAGGCCACTTGCTCCCCTATATGTTCCAGGGTATTCCCCTCAAGGTCTACCTGCTCCTGGACCGTGGGAATTCCTAGAGTGGGTTTTCAATGCCCCCTGCCTCTCCTCTTTCTGGAAGACTTCTGGGTTACTCTTTCAGGATCCTGGTCCTCATGATCACCCCTACTGGCTGCCATTGACCGAGTGGTCACAAACTCCCACTCAGGCAGACCCAACATCTTCCAAAGGGAACGCTCCAGGTCATTGACAAGCAAACAATCCAAAGTCACGGTTGGACTCACAACTACTCTCTAGGTACCTGAGACCCCCCCCCATTCAAAAGGAACCTGTACAACCTTGCATAGGCACGCCGGGTTATGTGCTGTAACTACAGGGTTACATACATTGGAGACCACCTGCTCCTCAGACACCAGCTGCCACTATCACAGATGTCATACTGGCTCCAGTGTCTCTCAGAGCCTCCACCCTCTGTCCATTGATGGTCACCCACTGCCTATATTTCTTAGTGTTTTCAGGCAGAAGGTTCCTCTGGACCTTCTCACTGTCCCCTAGGGAGACATGGGTCATCTCAGCTGGCTCCCACCCTTCACATGGAACCAACTCCTCCCCAAACACAACACTAACCAACCCACGTTACTGCGCACCAGTGGGTGCAGTTGTGTACTTGGGATACTTGGGGTCCCCCCTCATGTGACCCTCCTGATCACATGCAGAACACTTTCAAGGACCCTTCCTTCTCTGTAGGCTTCCCTGTAGAGATCTAAAGCTTCTTACTACTGGCGGGGGCTGGGAACATTTACACTGGAAACTAGATTGGGTCCCTATAGAGAATTCCTTCTGTTTACCCTTTCATCCCCCTCCCTCCCCCCACTCTTCTGCTGGGGATCCTGTCCATCTTTGTCTGAGTCTCCCACATAACCCTTGTGGATCCTGGTACTGATCCAACGGTCCACCTCCTGAGCAAGCTTCCTTGGTCAGTCAGCTTACTATCCATCAGATGCTGGTGCAGCTCTGGCAAACAAAGACAATACAAATGCTTCCAAGCAATCATATCATACAATCCCTGAAAGTCAATTAGCTTGCTGCCCTTTATCCAACCATCTAGTGCGCTGCAAAAAAGATTAACACATTCTAACCAAGTATTATTATCAGTGTTCTTGAAAGATCTAAACTTCTCCTTATACTACTCTGTGGTGAGCCCATACCTGGTGCATAAAGCATTCTTTGTTATAGTGTAGGCGAGGTTGTTCGTGTCCCCTAGGGCTGTCAGAGTGTCCCGCCCCTGTGCCACACAGTGGTTCCACAGCCCCCCTGCCCATTGCTTCTCAGGGCCCTCATTCATGTGAAATGCTGCCTCACATGCTGCAAAGCAAGCATGTATGTCATCCTCCTTTTTAAAATCGGGTACCTAATTCTTTGGAAGTTGTCCTCAAGCGTAGTAGCTGAAGTACTCGTCTTCACTGCTGCTTCCGGAGGACGTTTCATTAGCATTTGAACGCCTACCAAAAGGAATTATTTAATTGGTTCCTGTGGCTGAAAACGAGTACTTCAGCTACTACGCTTTAGGACAACTTCGTCCCTGAATCTTATCAGTCTCAAATGGAAGAAGTTACCTAAAACTAATACTTTAAAAGACCCCATCAAATGTGACATAACCACGACTTAGAGGACAACGTGGGTCTCTGATTTTCATCAGACACCCGCCGGCCCCGATTAGAAGAGATTCTCCTGAGGAATTCACACCTCAAATTGGGCTGTCTACTATTCTTTAGCCTTGAAGAAGACCCGCAATGACATCAATGGATTAGGCTGTTGTCAGGGTTGAAACGTCGGTGTTACATGTTCGCTCAGCTACATCAGGTCTCCTGGTTTAGAATGATGAACCCTTGTGCTTTTTACCGGAGACATTGAATTAATTTGTGCTGACTTTTTCCCTTAAAGGCGTTTTCCTAATTGTAAATCCAGTCTGCTCGTTTGTAAATATTTTACTCACACTTGTATATAATACACTCACATCACCGCAGTCACTGAGCAACTCTGTCACTGTACTATATGTCACTGTTCGCTTAGACAGCCTTATAAAGTAAAATAAATATTCTGAATGTGTTCAACAAATATGAAGTAATTCCCCTTTGAAACGTTGGTTTGTTTGTTTTACTTTGACTGAAAGATACTATCTAAATTGTCTATGTTGATGTGATGAAATCATTTTTGTACCCTACGGAACCACTGTACTCAAGTACCAGCATGGCGGCATCAATGGATTCATGGTAGCGCCGACCCCATGCTCCCCCTGTTGCCATGCCGCTCTAATGTCACAGGTACCCTCTGTGCTCCAGCAGCAACACATGGCTTGCACTCTGGACCAGACAATGGAGGAGGCAGTTAGTTATCTCAGGCATCCTCAGCCTGAGTGGCAGCAACCTGCAAGATTTCGCTGGGGGCGGCTACGTCGCAGCTGCCTACTTCCACCCTTGTGTACCAGGATGGCACCCGGTGTGGAGCATCCCATCGGCACTAGTTGTGGCCAGCTACTCAGTCCTCCACTGATGGCTGGGGCCCAGCAAGAGTCTGCAAGTATACTGCGGAGCGTTGTCTGCAGTCAGTAACAGCGCCTCTGTGAGTACTGATGCAGCGCCTTTAGTATCCATTCCAAGCACAGTAGCTTCCCCTCTCTACACAGGAAGTGCACTATGCCAGCACCGTGCTGCGTTCCCTTTTGTGAAATTACGAGGGCTGCAGGGAACAGAGATTCAATGTAGCTTATCATGAGCAGTGGGATAGGATCTTCCACGCTTGCTGACCGAGATAGTTCCGCATTACATGATGGCCTCACGGCCTGAAAGTGTTTGAAAACTAGCTTTTGCCATTTGTTGACAGCCCATTCATAACAGATTGGTGGTTATTGGTGAAGTGAGAGGAGGGTTAGAGCATAGGGAGCGATATTATAATACTCCGCCCGCTTACAGAACTCTGCGGAATTCCACTGAGTTTTTAGGTAATTCCGTGGAATTCTGCAGAGTGAAACTCTGTGAGCTCTGCCCAGGCCTTCTCTTCACAGGACAACCAAGATCTTTGCAAAATTGCTTCAAATCCGTCACTGTATTTTATTTATTTATTTAAGAGGTTTTATATAGCGCTAACTAGACCCAAATGTATCAGAGTGCTTTACATAAGATGAAGATCATTCAATTGAAGTAAATACATATATACAGATCAAGAAAAACCTGTGTGCAGTCTGGGTAAATGCAATATGAGGCCAATTAGTGCATCACAAGATAGTGGCACGAATGAAATAGAAGAATATTCAGCAATCAAATGACCTCCTTAAAGGGTCAGGAAGGATTGGGAGTGATCTTTGGGAACATAACTCAGATTGTTTGGGATTTAAGGAATTTGTTAAGCAGTAGGTATTTAAGATCCCGTTTGAAGCAGGAAAAGGATGATTTGCAGCAGAGATCTCTAGGGAGTTTGTTCCAGATCCTGGGAGCATTACCAGAGAAAGAGCGAGTCTGTGAAAATGTCTTTTTCAGTTTGGGAGTAATGAGAAGAAGTGCGTTGGAGCTTCTCAGAGCCATTGCTCTTCCTGCTTTGGAAAGTTTGGCACTAAGGTAGATTGGGTTATGAGTGTGCAGGGCTTTATGTGTAATGCAAGCAGTTTTGAAGATAGATCGTCCTTCAATGGGAAGCCAGTTGAGGCTCTTGAGGGCCGATGAGATGTGCTCAAATCATTTAACACCCGTTAGAATTCGTGAGGCTGAGTTGAGAACAGGGATTTCATAGTTCCTCTGAGGATGGCGTTGCCATAATCCAATTTGGAGAGGACAAGAGACTGCACTACCAACTTAAAATCATTGTACGAAATAAAAGCTTTGATTTTCTTGAGGTGTCTAAGAGTGTGCAGTGCCACTTTGGCATAGTTATTGATGTGGTCCTTCAAAGACAAGTTTTTTTCCAGAGTGATGCCCAAGGACTTTACGGAGTTGGATTGTGTAAGAGAACAATTTAGTGCATCAAGGTTCGAGAGCCAGACTTGTATTTGTAGAGTGTTGTTTTTCAGTGAGAAAAGTAGTAGTTCCATTTTGTTGGGGTTCAACTTTAAGTGGTTGTTGTTAAGCCAGGTTTGTATCTTGATTAGTGTTTCGTTCAGATGTATGATGTCTTTCAGTGATTTGATATTGTAGTACAGTTGAGTGTCATCAGCATATAGGTGATATTTGACCCCAGCTTGGTTCAGAAGCACAGTCAGGGGCTTCATGAAGAGATTGAAAATGGATGGGGAGAGAATTGAGCCTCCAGGTTTGCAATTACATTGTATACAACTTCCCAATCTCAAATGCACTTTCTGTACTAACAACTGCTGGGTCACCAAGCTGGGACATGACTGTAGAATACTTCAAAGGATGTCACAAAAATAGGAAAAATCAGAAAGCAGTATGTGGTTGCGTAATGGTCCGTACTATAGTAGTAGTGTACACCAATTACTGTGGGTCAAGTACAAATGCAACATCAGTCCTCACCGCTGGCCACTAATTTTAGAAATTGGGGTCTCTAGTTGGCAGTGGCTTGCACCCTGTCCAAGTAGGGACCCCTCCTTCTAGTCAGGATAAGGGATTTAAACACCTAGATAACCTCTGCTCACCCCCTTGGTAACTTGACATGAGCAGACAGGCTTATATCAGAGGCAATGTGTAAAGCAGTTGTACATAACATACACAGTAACACAGTGAGAACACTACAAATGGACACCACACCAGTTTGGAATAATAAAGTATCTTTATCAAAGCCAAAGAAGACCAAAACGACAAAAATCTAATGTACACTTAGGAAAATATCCTTTTAATAAGGTTTTAGTAATTATGTTCATAGAAAACTATGGATGCGGGTGTTTTTCACAAAGAACCTAGGATGCGTGAAAACTCACCAAACAAAGCAGCTGCAGATGAGTGATCGCGGTAAAACTAAGCGACATGTTGATTCCTGAGTCCGCAGGGAGGCAATGCATCAGTTCTGCTGCACGCAGCAGAAATGTTGCGTTGAATGCAGACTGTAAGGGGAAGCAATGCTTCGATTTCCTGATGGCTCAGGTCTGTGGGTGTCGAAGTTGGCACACAGGTGAGATGCATGGGAAAATCCAGGTGCTGCAGATCTATGCAGTGTCAATCCCGGCACTGCATTGATTTCTGCAGCTGCATACAGGTGTTGTGACAATTCTTTCAGATGCACCGCAGGCTTGCATTGGAGTCGGAGTGGGAGTTTCAGACTTCGGAAACTCTGCGTATGGGACTTGGGCTGCGGCGATTTCTCATGCCACAAACAGTTCCTGCGTCGGTCGTTTCAGACGCACCTCGGCGCTGCATGTGTTTTTCGGCCACAGGCACTTTTCTGTGGGATAATGGCACTGGAAGAGTGATGCGTGGATTTTCACAAGGAAAGTCAGCAAAACAACCTCCAAGGGCCCAGAAACTGGATTAAGCACCACAAGGAAGGTCAGAACTTCCAGCAGTGGAGTTCAAGGTCGCTGTAGGTGAAGTATTTGTGACCTTGAGACTTCTTACCAGGAGGCAAGCTCTACATCAAACCCTTGGAGAATCTTCTCAGGCAGGTTTCACAGCAAAGCCCAGTCTCTGTCCTCTTTAAGGCATAAGGTACTCTCGCTTCTTAATAGCTCCCTGGCAGTAGGACAGGTCCCCACCAATTTTAAGGAGGCTCGCCTGATCCCACTTCTAAAGAAGCCGGGGGCTGATACCAAGGTCCTGAAAAATTTGAGGCCCATCTCACAGTTGCCGTTTCTAGCTAAGGTAATCGAACAACATGCCCTGCCTGTACTCTCCTGTCATCTTGAAAACAATCACCTCCTGGAACTCAACCAGGCCGGTTTCAGGGCCCATCACAGCACGGAATTGCTCATGCTTTCCGTGCTGGATGACCTGAGACTTAGGGCAGACTATAAAAACCCATGTGCCCTGGTGCTGTTAGACCTCTCCGCGGCATTTGATATGGTCAACCATGATCAATTATTGTCGCGGTTGAGGGATCTCGGTATTCAGGGCACTGCCCATGGCTGGTTGGCCTCATTTCTTGATGGCCGCTCCCAGAGAGTACAACTAGCTACCCTGGTCTCTAATCCAGCAGGTCTTACATGCGGAGTTCCCCAGGTGTCAGCTCTTTCACCCCTCTTGTTCAACGCTTACCTGCAGCCCCTGATCTCTGCACTGAATCAGATTGACTGCCGGATTTACAACTATGCCGATGTCACAGAAATTGTGCGACGAAGTAGCACAGTTCTTTACTAATAAGATTGATAAGATCTATGACAACATTACCATTGCTAATCTAGCCACCCCTGGAGGTGGGGCAATGTCACAGATTCCAACTAATCCCCCATCATGCTCCCTTAGCACATTTCCGCCAATCTCTCTAGAGGAGGTGAATGGCTATATTAATCACATCAAGAGTGGAAGCCCTTTGGACATTATTCCAGCAAGAATAATGCCAACTGTTGGGAACATACTGGGCCCAAGCATTCAGAGAATAGTGAACCTCTCACTGGCAAATGGTTAGGTGCCTAGGGAATGGAAAAGAGCATCGGTCAGACCGATCAGGAAAAATTCTACTATTCCGTGGACCGATCTGTCTAATTTAAGACCGATATCTCTACTCCCTTTTATGGGAAAATTAGCTGAAAAATATGTAAATAGGCACTTATCTACATTTCTTGAACAGACCAACTGCTTGGATCACTCCCAGTTTGGCTTTAGGCCCAAACATGGTACAGAGACCGCGTTACTATCAGTAACAGATGACCTCCACAGATATCAGGATAGAGGCTTTTCCGTTGTTCTGGTGCTGCTAGATCTGTCAGCAGCGTTCGATACTGTCTCTCACAGTATCTTACTCGAACGATCTGCTGGAATTGGGCTGAAGAACACGGCCTTAGCTTGGCTAAAAAGCTTTCTATCTAACCGGACCCAAACGGTTAGTATGGGCACATTTCGTTCGGTTGAAATGGAGATTGCCAAGGGGGTGCCACAGGGCTCCTGTTTGAGCCCGACTCTTTTTAACATCTATGTGGCACCCCTGGCAAATAGTCAATACAAAGGGGAGGGACTAGGATAGGACAATATTTTACGGGGTCCAGTGTACTTGTCCTATAGACTAGTGACACAAAAGGGTGTACAAAAGTTCCCCGGGAAGAGTGACGGAAGGTGGTGTGTGTGCTGGTAAGTGGGGGGATTCTTCAGGACCTAGTAAGATCGTACCACACAGTGAAAAATGTAGTGAAAATATATACAAAAGTGAAGGGTCAAAAACTTGCAGGTAGGTATACGACCTTAATTAGTCAGTAATACCAGAATGCAGGCCAGTCGGTCCTGCTGCAGTGTGAATACCCTAAACAGGTTCCCTGATGGACCTCTCAGTCTGCTCCCGTGGGACCGGCTGGGGAGGTATGGTACCTTCGGCGGCAGCAGTCCAAGCCGATACACCTACCCCACGAGCAGCGTCAGGATAATGACGCAGAGCAGCTGGTATATATATTTTCACTACATTTTTCACTGTGTGGTACGATCTTACTAGGTCCTGAAGAATTGCCATCAGGCAAGAAACATGTTGACCAATAATTGAGGGTAGTAGTCCAGTTTACTCTAAGAGTGTTAGGGTAACTGTCTCTCCCCTCCCACACCACCTTCCTTTGTTTTTAACCAAGGGAGTCTACCACGAGAATAAATTCAGTGTGTGGACTGACTCACCTTTTTTAATTTAGCACTCACGTCACGACCACACTCCCCAGGCCCTCTCACACGCATGCACCATATGGCGGGAACAAAAGATCTCCGATAAAGAGCCCCGGTTTCGGGAGCCCGTCAGACATTGCAGCGCCAGTCTGACGAGGAGCAGAGCCCATATGATGAAGCATGACACCTAGCTTGCTGGGTGTGTGAGGGTTCTAGTTCCAACTAGGGGATTCCCCCCACTTACCAGCACACACACCACCTTCCGTCACTCTTCCCGGGGAACATTTGTACACCCTTTTGTGTCACCCCTGGCAAATATCCTGAGAGAGTTCGGTTTCATCCCCGTATCTTACGCGGATGATACCCAACTATTGTATCCTTTTAGGCATCTCACGAACGAAGTGAAGGTCTCCTTCTCTAATGGCATGAAGGCAGTAGCCAATTGGATGTCATCAAACTGCCTTCAATGCAATGTAGGGAAGACAGAGGTCCTACTCTTTGGAGAAGCCAAGATCCTGTGGACCCCAGATTGGTGGCCGCAGGAACTTGGGCCAGTACCTGAACCCAAATTGGTTGTGAAAGACTTGGGGATACGCCTGGATCGAGATCTCTCCTTGAAGCAGCATGCCAATATAGTGGTGGGCACCTGCTTTCATGTGATCGGCCTTCTTAGAAAAGTCTTCCCCTTGCTGCCAGATGCTACCAGGAAAACCTTGGTGCAGGCCCTGATTCTTATTCATTTAGACTATTGTAACGGGCTCCTGCTGTCAGCCAACGAGGGAGTTAAAGCCAAACTCCAGGTTGTACAGAATACAGCAGCTAGGTTGGTTTTAAATGCCCCGCCACGAACACCATCGAAACCACTCCTTGACAAATTACACTGGCTTCCTGTTCGGAAAAGGGTGATATTTAAGACCTGCTGCCTCATCCATAAGAGCTTAAATGGATTAGGACCAACATACTGGCTTTATAAATTTATACCTTACACTCCGGCGCGAGCCCTCAGGTCCAGTAATCAGCTGCTCCTAACAGTGCCGGCTGTCAAGAAAGTAAGACAGGGTGGTAGGGCTTTGTCCGTAGCTGGTCCTATCTTATGGAACAGATTACCTCTGCCACTTAGGAAATGTATAGAACATCTGAGTTTTAGGAAACAGCTTAAGACCTTTCTGTTCCAGATTTAATTCATTTCCTTGGATTTGCTGAAAGCGCTCTCTAGCTCACAGGCGCAGAGATACTCCTTCGGGAGTCTATTCTAGCGCGGTATAAACCAACAAATAAATAAATAAATAAATAAATACCCAGATCATCATTCAAATTGACAACTCACCTACAGCCCATCAGAGATTGCAAAACATTTTAAAATTCACAGTCAATTGGATGACTGCTAACTCGCTAAAGATAAATCCGGACAAAACAGAGGTGCTGGCTGTAGGAGAATAGGGTCTGCTTTCCTATGGTCACCCCATTTTTTGCTTTTTTGCTTCACTGGTTTTCGACTTAATGTGGCTGTGGGCCTGCTAATCAGACCCACAGCCCTGCTGTTCTCTCTCTAAATTCACACCATGTACTTTAGGTACATCACCAATTGGGATTTTGGTCACTCTTATGAGTCACTGTACAGTGTACTATAGGTACCCAGGGCATAGGTGCACCCAAGGCCTACCAGGGGCTGCAGCATATCTTTTGCCACCCCTGGCTGGCCATCCAAACTGACACAACTGGCTGATCACTCAGCTGGGGCAAGGTTGTGTAATCACCCCTTGCTTAGATATAGTATACCTATGTCTAACCTTATATCTAGGCACATATACACCTATAAGTCACTCCTATGGCAGGCCTTAACAATCCTGAAGGCAGAGTGCTTGGTTTTATGTGAGATGGTGCTCTAGCATGAGCTGAGCCTGTCTGCAGCTTTCGGAACCATGTCCTTATAGCTGTTCTAGGATATTGACATACCATATACTCTTAAGTGCATTATGAAACTCGCGGTTACATGCTAACTCTGGTTTGGCTTTATCAAAACATGTCGTGTACGGTGTCATACGCTTTGGAATACTACCCCCTCACCAATTCTGGCGACAGGGGTAGCATTCCACCCTTCTAGAGGGAGAAGACATGTTACTTTCCTTAATCCCGGTTAAAGTTAACCAGAGCCTCAGCATCACAAAATGGATGCTGCTGTCACAGACACAGGTCTGACCTCCTGCTGCTGGGAGTCCTTCCAGCGAGGGAGGCTTGGACAATAGGTTTCCTGTCACAGGGAGGTGCTAGCACCACCCCAGACAGGCTATAGTGTATTGGGGCAGGGAGGGCTGAATGAAAGGAGACACTGCCTGGGGCACACAAGGTGTCTCATGCATAGCCCGGTTCAAACCGGTGCTGGGGCACTCCAGCCCTAGCTCTGGCGGGAAACTGGACAACGGGAAAGGGGTGTAACCACCCCCTTCCTGGGTCCCACCCATAGGAGGGACCTAGCAGATAATCCAGCCCCTCGATTTGGTATATAGGTAGGAGCTGAGTCCCAAGACTTTAGATATATCCTGACTGAAACTCTGATACGAAACTCTGGACCTTCGACATCCTACTCGATGTAGAAGACTGAAGAATCTCCCTTGTGGTCAAGGAGTGACCATCCTGTGCAAACAGGCACCATCAAGCGCTCAACGGTTTGCTTTGTCGTTGCTCCCGCCAGAGCTTGAACACAGAGCCTGACAAGACCCAGACTTCCAGACTTCCTTTGACCCGATCCACAGCCACAGCAAAGCTGAGACTTGTGGATGTGACGCGAGACGTGGGACCGGCCATCTTGGAAAGGCAGCGAATTGCTTTCCGTGCAGCTTCTGAGGCACCCTCGAAGTTGTGCATTGGTGATTGAGAAGCCCCAGCCCGGAGCATCAATTGCACCGAAGATCACCTCTTCACACTCACTTAGTGCTGCGTGGGGCCCTTTTGCATTTTCCTGCTTGACGCGTCTGTCCGGTCACTTGCCCGTTGGCTAGTGGCCTCTGTGACAACGAA
The DNA here is from genome assembly GCF_964261635.1 of Lissotriton helveticus. Classification (NCBI taxonomy): domain Eukaryota; kingdom Metazoa; phylum Chordata; class Amphibia; order Caudata; family Salamandridae; genus Lissotriton; species Lissotriton helveticus. Next base: position 797,228,367 of record NC_136072.1, read on the forward strand.
ACCTTTGATTTACAATGCTGGTCTGGTTGCTCCATACTGGCCCTCACTCCCCTGAAAAGGAGCGGCCCATCAGACATTGCTGGTCTGATTAAGAAGCCATCTTTGATTCCTGCATGGGTTGCATTTGCCAAAGCCTGTTGACGCCGATTCGAGAACCGACTCCGCCGACAGCGACAGCCTTTGTGGGACAGTTTGTATCCAGCTCCTGGTTGTCGTTGACACCTCCTGGTCCATGTGGCTGCAGAGACAAGCTTCACGACATCACCTGATCGCTCCCCGACATCACCTGGTTCCTTCCTGGTTCCTTCCTGGTCACTGGCTAGTGACCCAGACTCTGTCACCTCTGCTTTCAGGTACTCTTCATCTTTGATCCACCCTTGGATCCAACCGGACTCTTCTCTCCTGGTCACCTGCAGCATCTTTTCTCCAAGGCTCCATAGAACTCCATGACGAAACCCGACACACTTTGGGACCTATGCACCCGCTTCCTGTGGGTGAGGTAACGCGAGTACTGCAGTGCTCCTCTGAAGATTCACTCTCCTAGTGTCCTAGTTTCAAGTGGTTAGTTTCTAGTCCAGTCGGAAGACTCCTAAATCTTTATCTTTCGAACGTTATGCACCCATTGACTTCTATGTGTGCACGTGTGTGCATTTAGACACTGCACCCGCATCCCGTGGGCCTCCTGCTTCCTACCTACTGTTAGTCCAGTGTAGCCCCAGCGATTCCCAAGGCCCTAGGCCTTACCATTGTTCATGACGTGCTTCTTATACCACTATTTTAGTGTATGGTTTAGCGGGCCACCAGGGCCTATCCATATTATGCAACTTATTGTATGTTATATTAAGTTATTTGTTATACGCTTTTGCTTCTGTGCTCATAAAGAGTTCAGGGGATTAATTTAGAGATAAATACATATATATTTTGAATATATAACCTGTGTGGTGTCCTTTCATTTGGTATTAAAGGGATTGCATATGGTAAAACAACTGGCTTCACATGCCCTCTTGAGTTTAGCCTAAGACTGCTTTTGTCCATGCTACCACTAGGATAGCTGGTCTATAAGGTTGACTTTACAACCTTCACCATAAGGGTTGTTTGGACTGGTGTAAGGTGCTCACTAGAATAGTGAACATCATATACCAGGCCAACTTCTCACATTGGTGAGCAGCGGTTGGGATTTGAGCTTGCTGTGGTTTTACCAATTGTAATCTTTGCGATATCATTTGAAAGATCACATTAGGTACCATAGGTACATATAACAAAGCTTAAAATACATAAGTTCTACTGAACTTAGTTGTTGTAGACCAAAGGGCCTAGCACACCCTGACTACAACTCCTAGAGAGGTTCTAGTAGGTAAACACTCAGTGTAGGTAGGTGCACACACCACACCTCACTAGACATGTCTGGCACAGGTGAACCCTCCAGTTCTCTACCTGTGGTAAGTGACCTTCCCAAGGCACCCTCCAGATATGACATGCTCAACTTCCGAGAGATGAGGTCATTGTGTACCTCAAGGAGGTTGAAACAGGGTTCCAACCCTACCATCCAGCACCTGATAGAGCTCCTAGAAGCAGCTGATCTTGAGAAGGCCTCTAAACCAGGTCCCTTAGATAATACAGGTGAAAGAGTACCCTCCACAAAAGATGACTCCCTAGTCCCAGAAGTAGATGAGGATGAAGAAGAGGTAGATTCAGAAGATGGAGGAGATGGCCAGGTGCAAGTCAGGAGGCTTAGCCAGGCTAACTTAAGCTTACTTGGGAATGGAGAAGGGTTGCACCTTCCCAGACCTAACAGTAGACTTAATCCAGGCAATAGAGGGGAAAGATCTCCTTCCAGGGAGTCTCTCCTCTCTAATGCCTCAAGGGGTTCTGAAAGGGGACTGACCTATGCTCAGAGAAGAGAACATGAGGCTAGGATGAGAGCTGTCCAACTTCAGATAGAGAAAGAGGAAACAGCCCTTGCCCAAGCTAAACTTGCTTTAGCAAGGGAGCAAAAGTTAAGTGGATTAGATTCCACTGGTGGCAGCAATATCCCTAAGGATAGAGACAGGTCCTATGATAATAGAAACCCAAGTAAGATGTTGCCCCCCTACAAAGATGGGGATGAACTCCACAAGTGGATAACTGCTTTGGAGAGGGCCTGCATGGTACAGCAGGTTCCCCAAAGTCAGTGGGCAGCAATCCTATGGCTCTCCTTTTCAGAAAAAGGAAGAGACAAACTCCTCATAGTTAGCCATGAGGATGCTAAAAACTACACTGTCCTGAAGAGTGCTCTAATTGATGGGTTTGGCTTAGCCACTGAGCAATACAGTTTGTTGTTCAGAGATACCCAAAAGGCTCAGACTCAGGACTGGACTGATTTTGTTGATTGTGCCACTAAGGCTCTGGAAGGTTGGTTACTGGGAAGCAAAGTTAAGGACTATACAGGATTGTATAATTTGATCATGAGAGAAAAAATACTTAATAATTGTCAGAACCAGTTGTTGCACCAACACCTGATTGACTCAGATCTGACCTCTCCCCAAGAATTGGGAAAGAAGGCAGACAAATGGGTCAGAACCAGTGTTAAGCAGAAGCCCCGGAACCAAGGTGGTGATCAGAAAAAGGCAGACCAGAAGGGTGGAGATCAGAAACAAAAAGACCAGAAGTCTCCTTCAGGCCCCCAAAATACTTCTAATGAGGGGGGGTCCCAAAATTCCAAGAAAAAGAAGAAAGAAGGTCCAAAGAAACCTTTGTGTAATTATTGTAAAACTGCCTCTCACTGGTTTAGTGAGTACACCAAGAAAGGTGCAGCCCCTACCACTGCAGCCCCTAAGGCACCTGCACCCCCTATTACAATCAGCAGTGGTAGTGCACAACCCAAGGCTATAGTGGCGTTAACCCTGGGTACTGATGTGGATTCTGGCCTAGTCAGGATTCCTACTCAGGCTGTCCTGATCTGTGATGTGGACATGGCTATGTCCACTACTGGAAGTACAGACAGACACCTTTGATTAATGATAAAGTGGCTCAGGCCTACAGGGACACATGTGACAGTGTCACTACGGTGACACCTAACTTTGTGGACCCTGGACAGATTGTACTGGGCGATAATTACCTGGTGACCAATGCTAGCAATGTCACTACTACACATAGTGTGGCAGTTGTTAATTTCTCCTGGGGAGGGGTAACTGGCCTCAAAAGAATTGTGGTAAGTACAGACCTCCCAGTTGAATGTCTTTTGGGCAATGATCTAGAAAACTCAGTATGGTCAGAAGTGGAGTATGGGACTCATGCAGAAATGTTAGGCATATCAGCACATGTCCTTGCTGTGACCAGGTCACAGGCCAAACAGTGCCAAACTGAACAGGCCTTGGATCCTGAAATTATGGACCAAGTGCCACCCAAGAGAAAGAGCAGTAGGGTTAAGGCAGTGCCTTCCCCCCTGACCTCAAGTGAGGATCAGCCTTCTCAGGAAGCTGATTCTGAGACTCCTGAAGGAACTGTCCTGGAGGAGCTTGAACCTGAACAGGTTGAGTTTCTGGGGACAGGGGGACCTTCAAGGGCAGACTTGAGGCAGGCTCAGTTAGACTGCCCCTCTCTTGAACCCCTCAGACAGCAAGCTGCTTCTGAGGCTGCTGGGAATGCTCAAGGTACCCATAAAGTATATTGGGATGAAGGACTTCTTTATTCTGAGGGTAGAGACCCCAAGCCTGGTGCTTCCAGGAGGTTGGTCATACCTCAGACCTTTAGGGGTTTCCTTCTTACCTTGGCCCATGATATTCCCCTAGCAGGACATCTAGGCCAGACCAAGACTTGGGACAGGCTTGTCCCTCACTTTCACTGGCCCCATATGTCAGAGGATACTAAGGAGTTTTGTCGCTCCTGTGTGACCTGCCAAGCCAGTGGCAAAGCAGGTGGAACCACAAAGGCCCCCCTCATACCACTACCTGTGGTGGGGGTACCCTTTGAAAGAGTTGGGATTGACATTGTTGGACCAATGGATCCCCAAACAGCCTCTGGGCACCGATTTATACTGGTGGTAGTGAATCATGCCACCAGGTATCCAGAAGCTATTCCCCTGAGGACCACAACAGCTCCTGTTGTGGCAAGAGCCCTCCTGGGAGTTTTCTCTAGAGTGGGCTTTCCAAAGGAGGTTGTCTCAGACAGAGGTGCAAACTTCATGTCTGGGTACTTGAATGCTATGTGGAAGGAGTGTGGTGTTAATTATAAATTCACTACACCCTACCATCCACAGTGCAATGGGCTTGTTGAAAGGTTCAACAAGACCCTCAAGGGTATGATCAAGGGTTTACCTGAAAAGCTTAGGCGAAGATGGGACATCCTTCTACCCTGCCTTCTGTTTGCTTACAGAGAGGTCCCACAAAAGGGGGTTGGCTACAGCCCTTTTGAGCTTTTGTTTGGGCATCCTGTAAGGGGACCCCTATGTCTGGTGAAGGAAGGATGGGAGTTACCTCTCAAAAGCCTAAACAAGACATAGTGGTCTATGTACTTGGTCTCCGCTCCAGGATGGCTGAGTATATGAAGAAGGCTTCTAAAAACCTTGAGGCTAGCCCAGAACTTCAAAAAGCTTGGCATTACCAAAAGGCTGTGCTGACTGAGTACCAGCCAGGACAGAAGGTGTGGGTGTTGGAGCCAGTGGCCCCAGCAGCACTCCAGGACAAATGGTCTTGACCCCACACCATTGTTGAGAAAAAGGGAGAGGTCACCTACTTGGTGGACCTTGGCACCCCTAGGAGCCCCCACAGGGTGCTCCATGTCAACAGACTCAAAGCATATGTTGACAGGGCAGACATGGGCTTGCTCATGGCTACAGATGAGGGACAGGAGGAAGAGAGTGACCCTCTCCCAGACCTGTTGACTCAGAACCCTGATGATGGTTCAGTTGATGGTGTGGCCTTAGCTGGCAGCCTCACTGACCAGCAGCAACAGGACTGCAGACAAGTTTTACAGGCCTTTAGACATATGTTTTCATTAACACCTAGTCAGACTAACTGGTGCACCCATGAGGTAGATACTGTTGACAGTCTGCCTGTGAAGAGTAAAATCTACAGGCAACCTGACTATGTCAGGGACTGTATAAAGACTGAGGTACAGAAAATGCTTGAGTTGGGAGTAATTGAATGGTCAGAGAGAGATGAGGTTCTGTGTGGACTATAGAGGTCTCAATGCTGTCACTAGGACAGATGCTCACCCAATTCCAAGAGCAGATGAGCTCATTAATAGATTGGCTTCTGCCATGTTTCTGAGCACATTTGATTTGACAGCTGGCTATTGGCAAATCGGGTTAGCTGAGGATGCCAAGGCCAAAACTGCTTCCTCAACCCCAGGAGGTCATTATCAATTTGTGGTAATGCCCTTTGGCTTGAAGAATGCACCTGCCACTTTCCAAAGGTTGGTGAACCAAGTCTTCACTGGGTTGGATGACTTTTGTGCAGCTTATCTTGATGATATTGCTGTCCTCAGCTCCACCTGGGAGGATCACCCGATCCACCTGAAGAAGGTTTTAGAGACCCTGCAGAAGGCAGGCCTAACTATCAAGGCCACAAAGTGCCAGATAGGGCAGAGTAAGGTTGTGTACTTGGGCCACCTTGTAGGTGGGGGTCAGGTTCAACCACTGGAGATTAAGATCCAGACCATCAAGGACTGGGCTCCTCCAACCACCCAGACACAGGTCAGAGCTTTCTTGGGCCTGTCTGGTTACTACAGAAAGTTTGTTAAGAACTATGGGTCCATTGTGACACCACTTAATGACTTGACTTCTTAGAAGATGCCAAAAAAGGTTCAGTGGACAGTTAGCTGTCAAAAGGCATTTGATGACCTGAAGAAGGCCATGTGCTCTGCACCTATCTTAAAGAGTCCTGACTACTCCAAAGAGTTTATTGTCCAAACAGATGCTTCTGAGCTGAGGGTGGGAGCTGTGCTTTCACAACTTAATGTAGATGGTCAAGACCAGCCCATTGCTTTTATTAGCAGAAGGCTGGCCCCTAGAGAGAAGCGTTGGTCAGCCATTGAGAGGGAGGCCTTTGCTGTGGTTTGGGCCCTGAAGAAGTTGATACCATACTTGTTTGGCACTCACTTCAACATTCAGACAGACCATAAGCCCCTCTTGTGGCTAAATCAGAAGAAGGGTGAATCCCAAACTGCTCAGGTGGTCCATTTCCCCACAAGGGATGGACTTTCCAGTGGAGCACAGACCAGGGACTGACCATGGCAATGCAGATGGTCTCTCCAGGTATTTCCACTTAGAACATGAAGACACAACTGGTCAAGGTTAGTCTCATAGGTGCACCCAAGGCCTACCAGGGGCTGCAGCATATATTTTGCCACCCCTGGCTGGCCATCCAAACTGACACAACTGGCTGATCACTCAGCTGGGGCAAGGTTGTGTAATCACCCCTTGCTTAGATATAGTATACCTATGTCTAACCTTATATCTAGGCACATATACACCTATAAGTCACTCCTATGGCAGGCCTTAACAATCCTGAAGGCAGAGTGCTTGGTTTTACGTGAGATGGTGCTCTAGCATGAGCTGAGCCTGTCTGCAGCTTTCGGAACCATGTCCTTATAGCTGTTCTAGGATATTGCCATACCATATATTCTTAAGTGCATTATGAACCTCGCGGTTAAATGCTAACTCTGGTTTGGCTTTATCAAAACAGGTCGTGTAAGGTGTCATACGCTTTGGAATACTACCCCCTCGCCAATTCTGGCGACGGGGGTAGCATTTCACCCTTCTAGAGGGAGAAGACATGTTACTTTCCTTTACCCCGGTTAAAGTTAACCAGAGCCTCAGCATCACAAAATGGATGCTGCTGCCACAGACACAAGTCTGACCTCCAGCTGCTGGGAGTCCTTCCAGCGAAGGAGGCTTGGACAATAGGTTTCCTGTCACAGGGAGGTGCTAGCACCACCCCAGACAGGCTATAGTGTATTGGGGCAGGGAGGGCTGAATGAAAAGAGACACTGCTTGGGGACACAAGGTGTCCCATGCATAGCCCGGTTCAAACCGGTACTGGGGCACTCCAGCCCCAGCTCTGGCGTGAAACTGGATAAAGGGAAAGGGGTAAACACCCCCTTCCTGGGTCCCACTCATAGGAGGGACCTAGCAGATAATCCAGCCCCTAGATTTGGTATATAGGTAGGAGCTGAGTCCCAAGGCTTTAGATATATCCTGACTGAAACTCTGATACAAAACTCTGGACCTTCGACATCCTACTCAACGTAGAAGACTGAAGAATCTCCCTTGTGGTCAAGGAGTGACCACCCTGTCCAAACAGGCACCATCAAGCGCTCAACGGTTTGCTTTGTCGTTGCTCCCGCCGGAGCTTGAACACAGAGCCTAACAAGACCCAGACTTCCAGACTTCCTTCAACCCGATCCACAGCCACAGCAAAGCTGAGACCCGTGGAGGCGACATGAGACGTGGGACCGGCCATCTTGGAAAGCCAGCTAATTGTTTTCCGTGCAGCTTCTGAGGCACCCTCGAAGTTGTGCATTGAGGATTGAGAAGCCCCAGCCCCGAGCATCAATTGTACTGAAGATCACCTCTCCACACTCACCGAGTGCTGCGTGGGGCCCTTTTGCATTTTCCTGCTTGACGCATCTGTCCGTTCACTTGCCCGTTGGCTAGTGGCCTCTGTGACGATGAAACCTTTGATTTACAATTCTGGTCTGGTTGCTCCAGACAGGCCCTCGCTCCCCTGTAATAGAGCGGCCCATCAGACCATGCTGGTCTGATTAAGAAGCCATCTTCGATTCCTGCATGGGTTGCATTTGCCAAGGCCTGTTGACTCCGATTCGAGAACCGACACCGCCGACAGCGAGAGCCTTTGTGGGACAGTCCGTATCCAGCTCCTGGTTGTCATTGACACCTCCTGGTCCATGTGGCTGCAGAGACAAGCTTCACGACATCACCTGATCGCTCCCCGACATCGCCTGGTTCCTTCCTGGTTTCTTCCTAGTCACTGGCTAGTGACCCAGACTCTGTCCCCTCTGCTTTTAGGTACTCTTCATCTTCGATCCACCCTTGGATCCAACCGGACTCTTCTCTCCTGGTCACCTGCAGCATCTTTTCACCAAGGCTCCATAGAACTCCACGACGAAACCCGACACACTTTGGGACCTATGCACCCGCTTCCTGTGGGTGAGGTAACGCGAGTACTGCGGTGCTCCTCTGAAGATTAACTCTCCTAGTGTCCTAGTTTCAAGTAGTTAGTTTCTAGTCCAGTCGGAAGACTCCTAAATCTTTAACTTTCGAACTTTACGCACCCATTGACTTCTATGTGTGCACGTGTGTGCATTTAGACACTGCACCCGCATCCCGTGGGCCTCCTGCTTCCTAACTACTATTAGTCCAGTGTAGCCCCAGCGATTCCCAAGGCCCTAGGCCTTACCATTGTTCGTGACGTGCTTCTTATACCACTATTTTAGTATATGGTTTAGCGGGCCACCAGGGCCTATCCATATTGTGCAACTTATTGTATGTTATATTAAGTGATTTGTTATTCGCTTGTGCTTCTGTGCTCATTAAGAGTTCAGGGGAATAATTTAGAAATAAATACATATATATTTTGAATATATAACCTGTGTGGTGTCCTTTCATTTGGTATTAAAGGGATTGCATATGGTAAAACAGCTGGCTTCACATGCCCTCTTGAGTTTAGCCTAAGACTGCTTTTGTCCGTGCTACCACTAGGATAGCTGGTCTATAAGGTTGACTTTACAACCATCACCATAAGGATTGTTTGGACTGGTGTAAGGTGCTCACTAGAATAGTGAACATCATATACCAGGCCAACTTATCACACTGGCGATTACCACAGCGGCCAGCCCCTGGAATGATCTTCTATGGCCTAATGAACTGGGGTCCGCTCTGGAACCAGTGGTGGCCATGAAAAGTCTCGGCATTCACATAGATGTTAAATTCTCTATGTCTGCACAAGTTTCGGCAGTCGTCGGCACTTGTGTGGGCTTACTGAGACAATTGCGCAAACTATCCCCTCTCTTGACCTTGGACACGCTCAGATGGGCGGTGTCAGCTATGATCTTGGCACGGCTGGATTACGGCAATTCTTTGTATGCCGGCCTCCCTCAACAACTGCTGGCCAGACTACAAACAGTCATGAACGACGCAGCCAGATTAATTTTTTTCAAAACCTAGAAGGACACACGCCACTCCACTTCTACGCAAGCTTCATTGGCTCCCAATTAGGGAGCGAGTCAAGTTCAAGGGCCTCTGTATCACGCATAAAGCCCTATACGGACAAGCCCCAAAGTACATCAGGGAGCGTTTAGTCCCCTATGCTCCCAGCAGGACCCTGCGATCGGCAGATGCCGCATTCCTGGTTTGCCCTCGCTTTAAACTATCCTCACTAGAAGGGCGAGCCTTTTCCAATGCAATTCCTACAGCCTGGAACAACTTACCAGTGAGCCTGCGCAAGGAAACGAGTCTATTACCCTTCAGAAAAAAGCTCAAAACCGTGCTGTTTCAAGAGGCATGGGGTATGTCCTAGCAGCCCTTTCCTTATGCTGATCGTGTGCACCCTCTGACAAGCGCTTAGATATCCCTGGGTGATAAGGCGCTCTATAAATCCAAATCCAAATACAAATACAAATATAAGCAGCAACGTCAAGCCCACCCAGCAAAGCACACACATAGCAAAGGGGCAGTACTCCTCCTCACAGCTCTTCAGCTCTTCTCCTTGGCAGAGGTTCCTCTTGATACAGAAGTGTTCTAACGTTCTGGGGTTTTAGATCTAATACTTATTACCTGGTCCAACCTCACTACAGGGGGTGAAAACAGCATTTTGCAGGGCAGCCACAGCCTATTCAGGTGCCAGTGACAACTCCTCACACCACTCTGACCCAGGATGGCTCATCAGCATATGCAGGGCACACCTCAGCTCCCTTTGTGTGAGTGTCTGGAGTGAATGCACAAATAGCCCTGTCAGTCTAAAACCAGACGATGCATCCACAAGCAGGCAGAGGCACACAGGATGGTTAAACAAGAAAATTCCCACTTTCTACAAGTGGCATTTTCAAGCACACACTTTGGGTGTGATATTAAATTCTGAGTCCATTGAGTCCATAGAGCCCAAACTTCAAACCTCTAGCTGTTCCCAATTGAAAGTTGCACTTGTACAATATACAAGCAAGCTCGAATGATAGCCCATGGGAGAGCTAGTCCTTTCAATAGTGAAAAATGAAATACACAGTATTTCACTATCAGTGCATGTAAAACACACCAGTACATTTCCTACTTTTCACATACACTGCACCCTTCCCATGGGGGTACCTTGGGCCTACCTTAGGGTTGCCTTACATGTAAGAAAAGGGAAGGTTAAGGCCTGGCAAGTGGGTGCACTTGGCAGGTTGACACAGCAGTTAAAAACTGCATGTGTAGACACTTCCGGTGAATTTCTGAGACACATTTGAAAGGCTACTCACTTGTGTACGCGCTCTGAAACCGCTGACCACAGACCCCTGCTGACCCCCCCCGCAGCCGATTAAGGCGCTGCTACGGGGCAGAAAAACCGAGTAAACAGCCGCCATCTTGGGGGAGGTGTGAGGGGAGCGCTCCTGCTGCCTGGCCACTCCCTCCCTTTGGCGAACCCAGAACTGATGCCGTTGAAGTCTAACGGAGCGGAGGAGCTCCGCGTAGCTGAAACTGTAACAGCAGGAAGAAAGGCGTTCCCTGATGAAGGTGCTGATTGCACCGAAATGCATTGGAAAGACTGATATTTACGCCTAATTTGATCAAATAAGAATGAAAACGTGAATTAACATATGGATTTGAGAATTAAAGAATGTTGATCAATTAACACATTGGATGAACTTTATCATTTATCAGAGCTGGTATCCAGCACATGATGCTTGTGCCTAGGGTGACACGCTTGTGAGGTAACAAGCACGCTACCAGTGGAACCCATAAATACTTCATTTTTGTATTTGCTGGGCTAATGCTTGAAACTCTTCACTCTTGAGGCGGAAGCCGGGAGGAAAGAGGCACGTTGTTTATATGATGTTCTGGCTGACTGGCGATTTTAAGACTTTTCAGCTTTTATAAATTGTGTATCTCGGCTGATAGTCGATTTTAGACTGTTAGCTTTATAAATTGTGTTTCTCGGCTAATAGTCGATTTTAAGACTTTTAGCTTTTAAAAATTGTGGAATTACTCACTTGTGTACGCACTCTGAAACCGCTGACCACAGACCCCTGCTGACCCCCCCGCAGCCGATTAAGGCGCTGCTACGGGGCAGAAAAACCGAGTAAACAGCCGCCATCTTGGGGGAGGTGTGAGGGGAGCGCTCCTGCTGCCTGGCCATTCCCACCCTTTGGCGAACCCATAAATACGTCATTTTTGTATGCGCTGGGCTAATGCTTGAAACTCTTCACTCTTGAGGCGGAAGCCGGGAGGAAAGAGGCACGTTGTGTATATGATGTTCTGGCTGACTGGCGATTTTAAGACTTTTCAGCTTTTATAAATTGTGTATCTCGGCTGATAGTCGATTTTAGACTGTTAGTTTATAAATTGTGTTTCTCGGCTGATAGTCGATTTTAAGACATTTAGCTTTAAAAACTGTGGAATTACTCGCTTGTGTACGCGCTCTGAAACCGCTGACCACAGACCCCTGCTGACCCCCCCGCAGCCGATTAAGGCGCTGCTACGGGGCAGAAAAACCGAGCAAACAGCCGCCATCTTGGGGGAGGTGTGAGGGGAGCGCTCCTGCTGCCTGGCCACTCCCACCCTCTTCCACTCTCCCTCAAATGTCCAGCCCTCACAGGAGGCGCAGCGGACGGGTGCAGCGGGCTCGCCGGAAGCGCGCCGAAGGCGCGCCAAAGGCAAGTCCGTCTCTGCCCTTCCGTGACCGACCGGGGCCAGGGGCAGGAACCCCTGTGGGTTTCTGCTTCCGTAAGCACTACAGCTCCGCAAAGCTTAGAAATGTATGCCCTCCCTTAGAAAATACCTGTCTGCACAGCTTAAACATTAAAGATGGAGGAAGAAGTGTGCATATTGCTCCTTCATAGTAAACAGACAACTCGGGTCTAGATATAAAGGTAAGATACTTAATCTTGCCCTTCTAAACTGTCGCTCATTAGGAAAACATAAGTTGGAGGTACATGACTACCTAATGGATGGTCAGGTGGATGCCTTATTCCTTACGGAGACGTGGCTGAATACCACACCGGCACCAGACATACTGGCGGCCCTCCCACCGGGCTATGACATCAAGAGAATAGACAGGCTAAAGGGGAAAGGGGGAGGAATCGCCATAATACACAAACAAGAGCTGGTTTGCACTTTAGAGGGAAAGGATCTTGCTAACAGTGAAACAGGGTTTTTCTCCATCTCAGTGCACCAGGGGTTCTGCATCAAGGGCTTCCTGATATATGGCCCCCCGGGACCTGGAGCCAGTTTTGCCACCCAACTGATGAAAACCCTCACGCTCTCCGCCCTCAAACATGAGAGAATCCTCCTCCTAGGGGACCTAAACTATCACTTCGATGACCCCAGGAACACGGAAGCTCAGGAAATTAAACAGGAGCTAGCTGGCATACAGATGCTGCTCAAATCAGAAAGACCCACTCACTGTCAGGGCCATCTCCTAGATCCTATTTTCGCTAATTGGGATACCCTAACCGTAGAGCCCCCAACCCCTGTTACCTGGTCAGACCACTTTTTAGTCACTTTCTGGGTGACAGTCCCGGATAATGGACCTCAGAATGAACCAAGCTCCGCTATTAAACGTAGGGAATGGGCGAATTTCTCCACGTAGGCTTTCAATAAAATCATAACATCAGGAGGCTCCCCTGAGGGCGAAGAAACAGAATCCGCCTGTATAGAATTGAATCGACGACTCCTAAAGGCACTAGACTGCACCGCACCATGGTATCAAAAGGCTCCGGCGAGGTGATCTAAATCCGCCCCCTGGTTCAACACTGAACTACGAGAACATAAAGCGAAATGTAAAAGCTTAGAGAGGAAATGGCGGAAGTATTACTCCGAGACAGAGAGAGCTGAATATAAGAATAGTTTACAGATATACCACGCACTCATCCGGAAAACTAGAAAATCCTACTTCTGCACCAGAATTAAAGACGCTGACAACTTCATGAAGGAAATGTTCCTGGTCTATAGGGAACTCTCTGACCTTACCTCACTAGCGGCCCCTATGACTGGATCGGTTAAAACTTGCAACCTTATAGCCGAGTTCTTTGCTAGCAAAGTAGACCAAATCTACGTGGGCTTTCCAGACACAGCCAGAGTAGGTGATGAGGGGGTAGACAGCACTGTGAATATACAGGAGAATAACTGCCTCTCGGTTTTTCTAGTACCTTCTCAGGAAACAATATGCCACATAGCAAGTAGCATCAAATTAGGATCACCGAGTGATCCAGCAACCCCAAAAAGACTCCATGGCAGTATAACCACCTTAGAGCCATACATTAGTCACCTCCTTGCTCTCTCCTTTAAAACAGGACAAGTCCCTACCTCAATTGTTCTTCCCTTGAGGAAAAAACCCAACATTAGCCTAGAAAAACTGGACAATCTACGACCTATCTCCCTCCTCCCCTACTTTGCAAAAATTGGTGAGAAAGCAGTCAACAAACAACTGTCGGCATTTGCCGAAACCAACAGACTGCTTCACCCCTCACAGTCGGGATTTCGAGCTCTCCACTCGACCGAGTCGGCCCTGCTGTCTTCAACGGAAGCCCTACGAAGGTATGCAGATGAAGGCCAGACGGCGGCACTGATCCTCCTCGACCTCAGTGCCGCTTTTGACACTGTAGCTCATCACACACTGATACAGTGTCTTAAAAAGGGAGGGGTGAGAGGAAAGGCTTGGGACTGGCTTCAATCATTCCTAACAGATCGAACCTTTCAGGTCGCTCAGGGCCAGTTTAGATCCAAACAAATAAAACTTAATCAGGGAGTGCCACAGGGCTCCAGTCTCAGCCCCACCCCATTCAATCTATATGTGGCCCCAGTAGGAGGAATTACAGACACATATGGGGTTGAGATAGTGTTGTATGCAGACGATACACAACTGATTGTGACTCTAACGCAACCAGAGGAGAAATGCGCTAGCAACTTTGCGTCTTGCATGCAGAAGATGGCACTTTGGATGGCGGACAACTGCCTCCGCCTTAATGGAAATAAGACGGAGGTACTGATTGTAGGTAAATCCCTATCAGTGTGGACCTTAGCCTGGTGGCCGGAAGAACTGGGGGAACTACCCACACCGAGTAATCTAGTAAAGAACCTAGGATTCTGGCTAGACAAGAATCTATCGTTCGACCACCAAACCAAACCAAACAAGTGGCAGGCACCTGTTTTGGGATACTGTGGGTCCTTAGGAAAACGCTGGACCTTATGCCCATACCAGTACGCCAGACCCTGGTCCATACCCTTATAACATCTAGGCTGGACTATGGAAATGTACTGTATCTAGGGGCCAGCGTAAAAAGCCTCTCAAGACTACAACGAATACAAAGTGCAGCCTGATCTTACAACTACCCAGAAGAGCATCCTCAAAAAAAGCACTGAAAACCCTTCACTGGCTCCCGATCGGGGAACGGGTGACTTTCAAAGCCCTATGTGTAGGACATCGCATCCTTCATGGTAAAGGCCCAAGGTATCTATATGGGCTCTTGAAACGTTACGAGCCCACCCGCCAGCTTAGATCATGCGGCACTGGGCAAGTACAGGTCCCGAAGTTCAAAACAGCCAGAATGGGTGGAAAATCTTTTAGAGTTATGACCGCTAGGATATGGAACCAGCTGCCAGAAAAACTGCGTTTGGAGCCCTCCGAGTCTAATTTTCGAAGTGACTTGAAAACAGTCCTCTTCCCTAAAGACTAAGACCGGTTTAACGACCCTTCACGCAATCATGCCATGAACTCCAGGAAACAACTGTAGCGATCAGCGCGGGGACACACTTGCTAGTGTAACCATGTGCTTTACAAAATACAAATAAATAAATAAATACTTGTGTGGGTGGCTGAATAGGTGCTGCAGGCCCACTAGTAGCAGTTGCCTTTCAGGCAATGGGCACACACAGTGCACTTTACCAGGGACTTACCAGTAAATCAAATATGCCAATCATGGATAACCAATCATAATCTAATCACAAATTACACAGGATGATCTTGCACTTTGGCACTGATCAGCAGTGGCAAAGTGCCCAAAGCATCTAAACCATCATAAAAGAAATCCAGCAGAGTCAAAAATACAGGAGGTAGAGGCAAAAAGTCAGGGGAACCAGGACAAGGATGCCAGGTCTAACTGTAATCAACAGACTTTTTTCCTGTTTAAACTCTTTGTGGCTGAAAATATTTATCTACGCATTAGCAAGTGAGATAATCCAGAGCGGAATGCACCTGTGCTCAGTTAATGCCAATACCCATACTACATAACTGGGACTAAGCATGGGCATAAAATCCGTTCCGTTCGCGGAATTTGTGGATTTTCTGCAATTTCGCGGTCCGCGAATCGCGCGAAATTGCAGAAAAATCCGCGAAATCGCGTTCGGGACGGATTTTCAAAAACTGAAGTACATGAAGCACTTACAGGGTTACAGCAGGTGCCCAAGTTGAAGCTAATTTCTTTGTAACCATTTACAAAATGGTTACAAAGAAATTAACTTCAATTTGGGCACCTGCTGTAACCCTGTAAGTGCTTCCTGAGCGGCGCCTCCAGAGTTGTTGCCTACTTGCAACTATTCTCTGACCATGCCCTGACCCTCGAAGCAGGGTCAGAGAATAGTTACAAGTATGGCACAATGATCCAGGATGTCACAAAAATTAAACCAAAACAGGAAGCACTTACAGATAAGGAAGCAGGTGCCGGACTTGAAGCTCAAATTCAGTAACACATTAAACAGCCCCCGATTGAGGCAGGGCAGATGTGCTTTCTCCCCATAATCTACAGTGGTGAACCAGAGGGTGGCAGTGGTGAACCAGAGGGTGGCAGTGGTGAACCAGAGGGTGCTGTGATGAACCAGAGGGTGGCAGTGATGAACCAGAGGGTGGCAGTGATGAACCAGAGGGTGACAGTGATGAACCAGAGGGTGGCAGTGGTGAACCAGAGGGTGGCAGTGATGAACCAGAGGGTGGCAGTGGCGAACCAGATGGTGGCAGTGGTGAACCAGAGGGTGGCAGTGGTGAACCAGAGGGTGCTGTGATGAACCAGAGGGTGGCAGTGATGAACCAGAGGGTGGCAGTGATGAACCAGAGGGTGACAGTGATGAACCAGAGGGTGGCAGTGGTGATCCGGAGGGTGGCAGTGATGAACCAGAGGGTGTCAGTGGTGAACCAGAGGGTGTCAGTGGTGAACCAGAGGGTGCTGTGATGAACCAGAGGGTGGCAGTGTTGAACCGGAGGGTGACAGTGATGAACCAGAGGGTGGCAGTGGTGAACCAGAGGGTGGCAGTGATGAACCAGAGGGTGGCAGTGGTGAACCAGAGGGTTACAGTGATGAACCAAAGGGTGGAAGTGGTGAACCAGAGGGTGGCAGTGATGAACTAGCGGGTGGCAGTGGTGAACCAGAGGGTGGCAGTGATGAACCAGAGGGTGGCAGTGGTGAACCAGAGGGTGGCAGTGGTGAACCAGAGGGTAGCAGTGATGAACCAGAGGGTGGCAATGATGAACCAGAGGGTGGCAGTGATGAACCAGAGGGTGGCAGGGGTGAACCAGAGGGTGGCAGTGGTGAACCAGAGGGTGGCAGTGGTGAACCAGAGGGTGCTGTGATGAACCAGAGGGTGGCAGTGATGAACCAGAGTGTGGCAGTGGTGAACTAGAGGGTGGCAGTGATGAACCAGAGGGTGGCAGTGGTGAACCAGAGGGTGACATTGGTGAACCAGAGGGTGGCAGTGGTGAACCAGAGGGTGGCAGTGGTGAACCAGAGGGTGGCAGTGGTGAACCAGAGTGTGGCAGTGGTGAGCCAGAGGGCGGCAGTGATGAACCAGATTGTGGCTGGGGTGAACCAGAGGGTGGAAGTGGTGAACCAGAGGGTGGCAGTAGTGAACCAGAGGGTAGCAGTGATGAACCAGAGCTTGGCAATGATGAACCAGAGGGTGGCAGTGATGAACCAGAGGGTGGCAGTGGTGAACTAGAAGGTGGCAGTGATGAACCAGAGGGTGGCAGTGATGAACCAGAGGGTTACAGTGATGAACCAGAGGGTGGAAGTGGTGAACCAGAGGGTGGCAGTGATGAACTAGAGGGTGGCAGTGGTGAACCAGAGGGGGGCAGTGATGAACCAGAGGGTGGCAGTGGTGAACCAGAGGGTGGCAGTGGTGAACCAGAGGGTAGCAGTGATGAACCAGAGGGTGGCAATGATGAACCAGAGGGTGGCAGTGATGAACCAGAGGGTGGCAGGGGTGAACCAGAGGGTGTCAGTGGTGAACCAGAGGGTGGCAGTGGTGAACCAGAGGGTGCTGTGATGAACCAGAGGGTGGCAGTGATGAACCAGAGGGTGGCAGTGGTGAACTAGAGGGTGGCAGTGATGAACCAGAGGGTGGCAGTGGTGAACCAGAGGATGACAGTGATGAACCAGAGGGTGGCAGTGGTGAACCAGAGGGTGGAAGTGATGAACCAGAGGGTGGCAGTGGTGAACCAGAGGGTGGCGGTGGTGAACCAGAGGGTGGCAGTGATGAACCAGATTGTGGCAGGGGTGAACCAGAGGGTGGCAGTGGTGAACTAGAGGGTGTCAGTAGTGAACCAGAGGGTAGCAGTGATGTACCAGAGCGTGGCAATGATGAACCAGAGGGTGGCAGTGATGAACCAGAGGGTGGCAGTGGTGAACCAGAGGGTGCTGTGATGAACCAGATTGTGGCAGGGGTGAACCAGAGGGTGGCAGTAGTGAACCAGAGGGTAGCAGTGATTAACCAGAGCGTGGCAATGATGAACCAGATTGTGGCAGGGGTGAACCAGAGGGTGGCAGTAGTGAACCAGAGGGTAGCAGTGATGAACCAGAGCGTGGCAATGATGAACCAGAGGGTGGCAGTGATGAACCAGAGGGTGGCAGTGGTGAACTAGAAGGTGGCAGTGATGAACCAGAGGGTGGCAGTGATGAACCAGAGGGTTACAGTGATGAACCAGAGGGTGGAAGTGGTGAACCAGAGGGTGGCAGTGATGAACTAGAGGGTGGCAGTGATGAACCAGAGGGGGGCAGTGATGAACCAGAGGGTGGCAGTGGTGAACCAGAGGGTGGCAGTGGTGAACCAGAGGGTAGCAGTGATGAAACAGAGGGTGGCAATGATGAACCAGAGGGTGGCAGTGATGAACCAGAGGGTGGCAGGGGTGAACCAGAGGGTGTCAGTGGTGAACCAGAGGGTGGCAGTGGTGAACCAGAGGGTGCTGTGATGAACCAGAGGGTGGCAGTGATGAACCAGAGGGTGGCAGTGGTGAACTAGAGGGTGGCAGTGATGAACCAGAGGGTGGCAGTGGTGAACCAGAGGATGACAGTGATGAACCAGAGGGTGGCAGTGGTGAACCAGAGGGTGTAAGTGATGAACCAGAGGGTGGCAGTGGTGAACCAGAGGGTGGCGGTGGTGAACCAGAGGGTGGCAGTGATGAACCCGATTGTGGCAGGGGTGAACCAGAGGGTGGCAGTGGTGAACTAGAGGGTGTCAGTAGTGAACCAGAGGGTAGCAGTGATGTACCAGAGCGTGGCAATGATGAACCAGAGGGTGGCAGTGATGAACCAGAGGGTGGCAGTGGTGAACCAGAGGGTGCTGTGATGAACCAGAGGGTGGCAGTGATGAACCAGAGTGTGGCAGTGGTGAACTAGAGGGTGGCAGTGATGAACCAGAGGGTGGCAGTGGTGAACCAGAGGGTGACATTGGTGAACCAGAGGGTGGCAGTGGTGAACCAGAGGGTGGCAGTGGTGAACCAGAGGGTGGCAGTGGTGAACCAGAGTGTGGCAGTGGTGAACCAGAGGGCGGCAGTGATGAACCAGATTGTGGCTGGGGTGAACCAGAGGGTGGAAGTGGTGAACCAGAGGGTGGCAGTAGTGAACCAGAGGGTAGCAGTGATGAACCAGAGCGTGGCAATGATGAACCAGAGGGTGGAAGTGGTGAACCATAGGGTGGCAGTGATGAACTAGAGGGTGGCAGTGGTGAACCAGAGGGGGGCAGTGATGAACCAGAGGGTGGCAGTGGTGAACCAGAGGGTGGCAGTGGTGAACCAGAGGGTGGCAGTGGTGAACCCGATTGTGGCAGGGGTGAACCAGAGGGTGGCAGTGGTGAACTAGAGGGTGTCAGTAGTGAACCAGAGGGTAGCAGTGATGTACCAGAGCTTGGCAATGATGAACCAGAGGGTGGCAGTGATGAACCAGAGGGTGGCAGTGGTGAACCAGAGGGTGCTGTGATGAACCAGAGGGTGGCAGTGATGAACCAGAGTGTGGCAGTGGTGAACTAGAGGGTGGCAGTGATGAACCAGAGGGTGGCAGTGGTGAACCAGAGGGTGACATTGGTGAACCAGAGGGTGGCAGTGGTGAACCAGAGGGTGGCAGTGGTGAACCAGAGGGTGGCAGTGGTGAACCAGAGTGTGGCAGTGGTGAACCAGAGGGCGGCAGTGATGAACCAGATTGTGGCTGGGGTGAACCAGAGGGTGGAAGTGGTGAACCAGAGGGTGGCAGTAGTGAACCAGAGGGTAGCAGTGATGAACCAGAGCGTGGCAATGATGAACCAGAGGGTGGCAGTGATGAACCAGAGGGTGGCAGTGATGAACCAGAGGGTTACAGTGATGAACCAGAGGGTGGAAGTGGTGAACCATAGGGTGGCAGTGATGAACTAGAGGGTGGCAGTGGTGAACCAGAGGGTGGCAGTGGTGAACCAGAGGGTAGCAGTGATGAACCAGAGGGTGGCAATGATGAACCAGAGGGTGGCAGTGATGAACCAGAGGGTGGCAGGGGTGAACCAGAGGGTGCTGTGATGAACCAGAGGGTGGCAGTGATGAACCAGAGGGTGCTGTGATGAACCAGAGGGTGGCAGTGATGAACCAGAGGGTGGCAGTGGTGAACTAGAGGGTGGCAGTGATGAACCAGAGGGTGGCAGTGGTGAACCAGAGGATGACAGTGATGAACCAGAGGGTGGCAGTGGTGAACCAGAGGGTGGAAGTGATGAACCAGAGGGTGGCAGTGGTGAACCAGAGGGTGGCGGTGGTGAACCAGAGGGTGGCAGTGATGAACCAGATTGTGGCAGGGGTGAACCAGAGGGTGGCAGTGGTGAACCAGAGGGTGTCAGTAGTGAACCAGAGGGTAGCAGTGATGTACCAGAGCGTGGCAATGATGAATCAGAGGGTGGCAGTGATGAACCAGAGGGTGGCAGAGGTGAACCAGAGGGTGACAGTGGGGAACCAGAGGGTGGCAGTGATCAACTAGAGGGTGGCAGTGATGAACCAGAGGGTGACAGTGGTGAACCAGGGGGTGGCAGTGGTGAACCAGAGGGTGCAGTGATTAACCAGATGGTGGCAGGGGTGAACCAGAGGGTGGCAGTGGTGAACCAGAGGGTGCTGTGGTGAACCAGAGGGTGACAGTGGTAAACCAGAGGGTGACAGTGGTAAACCAGAGGGTGGCAGTGGTAAACCAGAGGGTGGCAGTGGTTAACCAGAGGGTGGCAGTGGTGAACCAGAGGGTGCTGTGATGAACCAGAGGGTGGCAGTGGTGAACCAGAGGGTGGCAGTGGTGAACCAGAGGGTGGCAGTGATGAACCAGAGGGTGACAGTGATGATCCAGAGGGTGGCAGTGGTGAACCAGGGGTGGCAGTGATGAACTAGAGGGTGGCAGTGATGAACCAGAGGGTGGCAGTGGTGAACCAGAGGGTGCTGTGATGAACCAGAGGGTGACAGTGATGATCCAGAGGGTGGCAGTGGTGAACCAGAGGGTGGCAGTGATGACCTAGAGGGTGGCAGTGATGAACCAGAGGGTGGCAGTGGTGAACCAGAGGGTGCTGTGATGAACCAGAGGGTGGCAGTGGTGAACCAGAGGGTGGCAGTGGTGAACCAGAGGGTGCTGTGATGAACCAGAGGGTGGCAGTGATGAACCAGAGGGTGGCAGTGATGAACCAGAGGGTGACAGTGATGAACCAGAGGGTGGCAGTGGTGAACCAGAGGGTGGCAGTGATGAACCAGTGGGTGGCAGTGGCGAACCAGATGGTGTCAGTGGTGAACCAGAGGGTGGCAGTGGTGAACCAGAGGGTGGCAGTGGTGAACCAGAGGGTGCTGTGATGAACCAGAGGGTGGCAGTGATGAACCAGAGGGTGGCAGTGATGAACCAGAGGGTGACAGTGATGAACCAGAGGGTGGCAGTGGTGATCCGGAGGGTGGCAGTGATGAACCAGAGGGTGTCAGTGGTGAACCAGAGGGTGTCAGTGGTGAACCAGAGGGTGCTGTGATGAACCAGAGGGTGGCAGTGTTGAACCAGAGGGTGACAGTGATGAACCAGAGGGTGGCAGTGGTGAACCAGAAGGTGGCAGTGATGAACTAGCGGGTGGCAGTGGTGAACCGGAGGGTGGCAGTGATGAACCAGAGGGTGGCAGTGGTGAACCAGAGGGTGGCAGTGGTGAACCAGAGGGTAGCAGTGATGAACCAGAGGGTGGCAATGATGAACCAGAGGGTGGCAGTGATGAACCAGAGGGTGGCAGGGGTGAACCAGAGGGTGGCAGTGGTGAACCAGAGGGTGGCAGTGGTGAACCAGAGGGTGCTGTGATGAACCAGAGGGTGGCAGTGATGAACCAGAGTGTGGCAGTGGTGAACTAGAGGGTGGCAGTGATGAACCAGAGGGTGGCAGTGGTGAACCAGAGGGTGACATTGGTGAACCAGAGGGTGGCAGTGGTGAACCAGAGGGTGGCAGTGGTGAACCAGAGGGTGGCAGTGGTGAACCAGAGTGTGGCAGTGGTGAACCAGAGGGCGGCAGTGATGAACCAGATTGTGGCTGGGGTGAACCAGAGGGTGGAAGTGGTGAACCAGAGGGTGGCAGTAGTGAACCAGAGGGTAGCAGTGATGAACCAGAGCATGGCAATGATGAACCAGAGGGTGGCAGTGATGAACCAGAGAGTGGCAGTGGTGAACTAGAAGGTGGCAGTGATGAACCAGAGGGTGGCAGTGATGAACCAGAGGGTTACAGTGATGAACCAGAGGGTGGCAGTGATGAACTAGAGGGTGGCAGTGGTGAACCAGAGGGGGGCAGTGATGAACCAGAGGGTGGCAGTGGTGAACCAGAGGGTGGCAGTGGTGAACCAGAGGGTAGCAGTGATGAACCAGAGGGTGGCAATGATGAACCAGAGGGTGGCAGTGATGAACCAGAGGGTGGCAGGGGTGAACCAGAGGGTGGCAGTGGTGAACCAGAGGGTGGCAGTGGTGAACCAGAGGGTGCTGTGATGAACCAGAGGGTGGCAGTGATGAACCAGAGGGTGGCAGTGGTGAACTAGAGGGTGGCAGTGATGAACCAGAGGGTGGCAGTGGTGAACCAGAGGATGACAGTGATGAACCAGAGGGTGGCAGTGGTGAACCAGAGGGTGGAAGTGATGAACCAGAGGGTGGCAGTGGTGAACCAGAGGGTGGCGGTGGTGAACCAGAGGGTGGCAGTGATGAACCAGATTGTGGCAGGGGTGAACCAGAGGGTGGCAGTGGTGAACTAGAGGGTGTCAGTAGTGAACCAGAGGGTAGCAGTGATGTACCAGAGCGTGGCAATGATGAACCAGAGGGTGGCAGTGATGAACCAGAGGGTGGCAGTGGTGAACCAGAGGGTGCTGTGATGAACCAGAGGGTGGCAGTGATGAACCAGAGTGTGGCAGTGGTGAACTAGAGGGTGGCAGTGATGAACCAGAGGGTGGCAGTGGTGAACCAGAGGGTGACATTGGTGAACCAGAGGGTGGCAGTGGTGAACCAGAGGGTGGCAGTGGTGGACCAGAGGGTGGCAGTGGTGAACCAGAGTGTGGCAGTGGTGAACCAGAGGGCGGCAGTGATGAACCAGATTGTGGCTGGGGTGAACCAGAGGGTGGAAGTGGTGAACCAGAGGGTGGCAGTAGTGAACCAGAGGGTAGCAGTGATGAACCAGAGCGTGGCAATGATGAACCAGAGGGTGGCAGTGATGAACCAGAGGGTGGCAGTGGTGAACTAGAAGGTGGCAGTGATGAACCAGAGGGTGGCAGTGATGAACCAGAGGGTTACAGTGATGAACCAGAGGGTGGAAGTGGTGAACCATAGGGTGGCAGTGATGAACTAGAGGGTGGCAGTGGTGAACCAGAGGGGGGCAGTGATGAACCAGAGGGTGGCAGTGGTGAACCAGAGGGTAGCAGTGATGAACCAGAGGGTGGCAATGATGAACCAGAGGGTGGCAGTGATGAACCAGAGAGTGGCAGGGGTGAACCAGAGGGTGGCAGTGGTGAACCAGAGGGTGCTGTGATGAACCAGAGGGTGGCAGTGATGAACCAGAGGGTGGCAGTGGTGAACTAGAGGGTGGCAGTGATGAACCAGAGGGTGGCAGTGGTGAACCAGAGGATGACAGTGATGAACCAGAGGGTGGCAGTGGTGAACCAGAGTGTGGCGGTGGTGAACCAGAGGGTGGCAGTGATGAACCAGATTGTGGCAGGGGTGAACCAGAGGGTGGCAGTGGTGAACCAGAGGGTTTCAGTAGTGAACCAGAGGGTAGCAGTGATGTACCAGAGCGTGGCAATGATGAACCAGAGGGTGGCAGTGATGAACCAGAGGGTGGCAGAGGTGAACCAGAGGGTGACAGTGGGGAACCAGAGGGTGGCAGTGATCAACCAGAGGGTGGCAGTGATGAACCAGAGGGTGACAGTGGTGAACCAGGGGGTGGCAGTGGTGAACCAGAGGGTGCAGTGATTAACCAGATGGTGGCAGGGGTGAACCAGAGGGTGGCAGTGGTGAACCAGAGGGTGCTGTGGTGAACCAGAGGGTGACAGTGGTAAACCAGAGGGTGGCAGTGGTAAACCAGAGGGTGGCAGTGGTGAACCAGAGGGTGGCAGTGGTGAACCAGAGGAGGGTGCTGTGATGAACCAGAGGGTGGCAGTGGTGAACCAGAGGGTGGCAGTGGTGAACCAGAGGGTGGCAGTGATGAACCAGAGGGTGACAGTGATGATCCAGAGGGTGGCAGTGGTGAACCAGGGGTGGCAGTGATTAACTAGAGGGTGGCAGTGATGAACCAGAGGGTGGCAGTGGTGAACCAGAGGGTGCTGTGATGAACCAGAGGGTGACAGTGATGATCCAGAGGGTGGCAGTGGTGAACCAGAGGGTGGCAGTGATGAACTAGAGGGTGGCAGTGATGAACCAGAGGGTGGCAGTGGTGAACCAGAGGGTGCTGTGATGAACCAGAGGGTGGCAGTGATGAACCAGAGGGTTACAGGGATGAACCAAAGGGTGGAAGTGGTGAACCAGAGGGTGGCAGTGGTGAACCTGAGGGTGGCAGTGGTGAACCAGAGGGTGCTGTGATGAACCAGAGGGTGGCAGTGATGAACCAGAGGGTGGCAGTGATGAACCAGAGGGTGACAGTGATGAACCAGAGGGTGGCAGTGGTGAAGCATATCAGTAAGCTCCTGTTTCTGACTGCCGTCAGCTAGTTGTTTGCGTTAGGCGCCTTGACGCCCACTGGGCATAGTAGCGCGTTACAAATGCCATTTCATTCATTCATTCAACCAGAGGGTGGCAGTGATGAACCAGTGGGTGGCAGTGGCGAACCAGATGGTGTCAGTGGTGAACCAGAGGGTGGCAGTGGTGAACCAGAGGGTGGCAGTGGTGAACCAGAGGGTGCTGTGATGAACCAGAGGGTGGCAGTGATGAACCAGAGGGTGGCAGTGATGAACCAGAGGGTGACAGTGATGAACCAGAGGGTGGCAGTGGTGATCCGGAGGGTGGCAGTGATGAACCAGAGGGTGTCAGTGGTGAACCAGAGGATGTCAGTGGTGAACCAGAGGGTGCTGTGATGAACCAGAGGGTGGCAGTGTTGAACCAGAGGGTGACAGTGATGAACCAGAGGGTGGCAGTGGTGAACCAGAAGGTGGCAGTGATGAACCAGAGGGTTACAGTGATGAACCAAAGGGTGGAAGTGGTGAACCAGAGGGTGGCAGTGATGAACTAGCGGGTGGCAGTGGTGAACCAGAGGGTGGCAGTGATGAACCAGAGGGTGGCAGTGGTGAACCAGAGGGTGGCAGTGGTGAACCAGAGGGTAGCAGTGATGAACTAGAGGGTGGCAATGATGAACCAGAGGGTGGCAGTGATGAACCAGAGGGTGGCAGGGGTGAACCAGAGGGTGGCAGTGGTGAACCAGAGGGTGGCAGTGGTGAACCAGAGGGTGCTGTGATGAACCAGAGGGTGGCAGTGATGAACCAGAGTGTGGCAGTGGTGAACTAGAGGGTGGCAGTGATGAACCAGAGGGTGGCAGTGGTGAACCAGAGGGTGACATTGGTGAACCAGAGGGTGGCAGTGGTGAACCAGAGGGTGGCAGTGATGAACCAGAGGGTGGTAGTGGTGAACCAGAGTGTGGCAGTGGTGAACCAGAGGGCGGCAGTGATGAACCAGATTGTGGCTGGGGTGAACCAGAGGGTGGAAGTGGTGAACCAGAGGGTGGCAGTAGTGAACCAGAGGGTAGCAGTGATGAACCAGAGCGTGGCAATGATGAACCAGAGGGTGGCAGTGATGAACCAGAGGGTGGCAGTGGTGAACTAGAAGGTGGTGGTGATGAACCAGAGGGTGGCAGTGATGAACCAGAGGGTTACAGTGATGAACCAGAGGGTGGAAGTGGTGAACCAGAGGGTGGCAGTGATGAACTAGAGGGTGGCAGTGGTGAACCAGAGGGGGGCAGTGATGAACCAGAGGGTGGCAGTGGTGAACCAGAGGGTGGCAGTGGTGAACCAGAGGGTAGCAGTGATGAACCAGAGGGTGGCAATGATGAACCAGAGGGTGGCAGTGATGAACCAGAGGGTGGCAGGGGTGAACCAGAGGGTGGCAGTGGTGAACCAGAGGGTGGCAGTGGTGAACCAGAGGGTAGCAGTGATGAACCAGAGGGTGGCAATGATGAACCAGAGGGTGGCAGTGATGAACCAGAGGGTGGCAGGGGTGAACCAGAGGGTGTCAGTGGTGAACCAGAGGGTGGCAGTGGTGAACCAGAGGGTGCTGTGATGAACCAGAGGGTGGCAGTGATGAACCAGAGGGTGGCAGTGGTGAACTAGAGGGTGGCAGTGATGAACCAGAGGGTGGCAGTGGTGAACCAGAGGATGACAGTGATGAACCAGAGGGTGGCAGTGGTGAACCAGAGGGTGGAAGTGATGAACCAGAGGGTGGCAGTGGTGAACCAGAGGGTGGCGGTGGTGAACCAGAGGGTGTCAGTAGTGAACCAGAGGGTAGCAGTGATGTACCAGAGGGTGACAGTGATGATCCAGAGGGTGGCAGTGGTGAACCAGGGGTGGCAGTGATGAACTAGAGGGTGGCAGTGATGAACCAGAGGGTGGCAGTGGTGAAACAGAGGGTGCTGTGATGAACCAGAGGGTGGCAGTGATGAACCAGAGGGTGGCAGAGGTGAACCAGAGGGTGACAGTGGGGAACCAGAGGGTGGCAGTGATCAACCAGAGGGTGGCAGTGATGAACCAGAGGGTGACAGTGGTGAACCAGGGGGTGGCAGTGGTGAACCAGAGGGTGCAGTGATTAACCAGATGGTGGCAGGGGTGAACCAGAGGGTGGCAATGGTGAACCAGAGGGTGCTGTGATGAACCAGAGGGTGACAGTGGTAAACCAGAGGGTGGCAGTGGTAAACCAGAGGGTGGCAGTGGTGAACCAGAGGGTGGCAGTGGTGAACCGGAGGGTGCTGTGATGAACCAGAGGGTGGCAGTGGTGAACCAGAGGGTGGCAGTGGTGAACCAGAGGGTGGCAGTGATGAACCAGAGGGTGACAGTGATGATCCAGAGGGTGGCAGTGGTGAACCAGGGGTGGCAGTGATGAACTAGAGGGTGGCAGTGATGAACCAGAGGGTGGCAGTGGTGAAACAGAGGGTGCTGTGATGAACCAGAGGGTGACAGTGATGATCCAGAGGGTGGCAGTGGTGAACCAGAGGGTGGCAGTGATGAACTAGAGGGTTGCAGTGATGAACCAGAGGGTGGCAGTGGTGAACCAGAGGGTGCTGTGATGAACCAGAGGGTGGCAGTGATGAACCAGAGGGTGGCAGTGGTGAACCAGAGGGTGGCAGTGATGAACCAGAGGGTGCTGTGATGAACCAGAGGATGGCAGTGATCAACCAGAGGGTGGCAGTCGTGAACCAGAGGATGGCAGTGATGAACCAGAGGGTGGCAGTGATGAACCAGAGGGTGGCACTCGTGAACCAGAGGGTATTGTGATGAACCAGAGGGTGGCAGTGATGAACTAGAGGGTGACAGTGATGATCCAGAGGATGGCAGTGGCAAACCAGAGGGTGACAGTGATGAACCAGAGGGTGGCAGTGGTGAACCAGAGGGTGGCAGTAATGAACCAGAGGGTGGCAGTGATGAACCAGAGGGTGGCAGTGATGAACCAGAGGGTGGCAGTGGTGAACCAGAGGGTGTTGTGATGAACCAGAGGGTGGCAGTGATGAACCAGAAGGTGACAGTGATGAACCAGAGGGTGGCAGTGGTGAACCAGAGGGTGGCAGTGATGAACCAGAGGGTGGCAGTGATGAACCAGAGGGTGGCAGTGATGAACCAGAGGGTGGCAGTGGTGAACCAGAGGGTGGCAGTGATGAACCAGAGGGTGGCGCTGCTAAACTGCCCTGGAGCCCTGTGGGTATGAGCCCCTGCACTGCTGAGCTGCCTAGGGGTTGTGAACCCATGCGCTACTGAACTGCCCCGGGGCCCAGTGGGTGTGAGCCCCTGTGCTGCTGAACTGCCCTGGAGCCCTCTCAGCGTGAAAATCATTTGTGCTCAATTGCCTGGGAGCCCTCCGGGTGTGACCACACATTGTGCTAAGTGTCCCCCTGCCCCCAGTACATATATACCCGTACCGCACAGCACCATTATGCTCTTGCACCATGAAGTCTGGTGCCTGGATGCTCCTGATCCGTGTAGGTGGTACCACCGTCTGGTGCAGTCAAAATGTAAAGTCATAACTTGCTACACAGCACCAATAAACACGTGTCCCCCCCTGGCACCGGTTTGCGCATGTACCAGGCATGGAGCACCCGCATGCCACTGCACCCTACTGCCCAGCGCAGGCATATATATGCCTGTACGGGGCAGTTTAGTATGAGATGGGAAATTGTCCAGCAGCAGCAGCTGCATGCGCCTGAACCCACTGAGCAGGATCCGAATGGCTTTGTACCAACACGCGCAGCAGGGCAATCTTGGACATCTGAAGGATTCTGGGGTCCTGTGCCAAACATATTTTTGCATCCATGAGTTTCCCGAGCGCCATCCCCGTGTAGCTCCTGTGACCAGGAGGTTGCTTTCTCCTCCTCTGCTGCTCTGCTCGGTCTCTGACCCTATATAAACAAGATGCATGTGAACTTGCATAGAAACCCCGCCCGTTTGGCCCCATCCACCACACACTAGCGGTATGAAACGTCTTCCCGCCCGTCCCCACTATAATGGCCAGCTCAGTCAAGGGACCTCGGTGCCTTTTGGCGCTCTGGCAAAGTTACAGGCACACGTGGTGACATATTTGTGCAAATGGCACAAAAATCCGCGAGTTCGTGGGAAAATTCGCAAACTCGCTGACTTTTTTTGCAATTTCGCACGAATTCGCGGACCGCGAATTCGCAAATTTCGCCCATACTTAACTGGGACCATAGATATTAGAACTTTCTGAGAAAGGAGAGGGCAGTGGAGGGGGATGTAGCACCTTACTGAGGATCATAGATGAGTTTCCAACCCTGTAACTTTACATTACTGAACTGAATGGTTTTTCCTGTTAACTAAAGATAAGCAATGGGCTGGATATTATAGTATTATGTCCGGTGGTTGACAATTTTGAGTTATGAGATCGTGCCCCACACACCACCCCTCTGAAAAACCTTTGACTGTTCACCCTAAATTCACTGAAATGCAAGTGCAGAAAGGATGTACTTGGCCCAGTTTCCAGAGCCATAGAAGGACCAACAACAGGACACCAGAGGAAACAATCCCAACCAGAACGGTTGTGGCCCCGTAGCCCAGTGGCATAACTAGTCCTTTGGCCGCCCGTCGGGGTCCCTGGGGTTTGCCACCCACGACACACATTGAAGAGCGGGGGAGTTGGAGATGCTGGCAAGATTCCGTCGATTGCTGCCCTGCGACGGCCGCAATGTAGAATGGTAGGTAAGAGCTAGAGAAGGCCACCACCCCAAAAATTTGTGCCGCCCAGGGCGGATTGCCCTCCCACCTCCCCTTGCTATGTCACTGCAGTAGCCCCTATTTGTCCAGTGGTCCCCCCAAATGGGGTCTGATGGGATGTCCATGGTGTATTCGCCTTGAACCTTATGGTCAACCCGTGGGAGCCATTGTCACGTATGTGCTAGTATTTTCCAATGGCGCAGTAACTACCCAGTGACACTCTTTGGGCAGTCGCTGATTGACCGAAGCACACAAAGCACTTCCTGGTTTTGAAGGCTTTGTCTCATGATACAAACTAAGAATCCATTCTTCACCGGACCAGCTGCCATCGAGACAAATTTAATTTATTTTTTGATGAATGCATTTTCAGAGACGCCACCTGTTCTGAATAGGTCATGGTTACCACATGAAAGGAGGCATATGATAACTCAAAACAAATGTCTACTGTGTATGTAGAAGCCCAGTTGTTGGCGCTTGCAGCAAGTGTTCACTCGTTTAAGCCCCAAAAATCAATGCAAACATACTTCTGAAGCTATAAATAAGTGCACAAATATATTATGATGCTGGAATCTTTGTAATCTCCCTACCAGAAAAAAAACTGGGAAATGCGCTTGACTTCTGCTGCAGCCAAATCCTCGTGCGATTTTTATGGGGGAAATTATTACCAACAGGAAAATCAGATCTGATGTTCCCTGACCTGTGAAAACCGGCTCCGGGCTCCGAAAATTCCATACAATCATTTCACCCCACCTGATTTATAATACGCATTGGTTTTTATGCTTTCTTATAGGGTAGCAAGGTTTTGAAAAGCCCAAATCGCGACACCCCCCTACAAACACAGAAGTAGGACTACAATTATGCATCGACTGAAGGGGTCTAGAATAAACTTAATTGACAACGATGAAAAAACATACAACATAAACCAATAAATCAATCAATCAATCAGGTAATTGTAAACGTGCTACTCACCGGTGAGGGTCTCAAGGCGTCTCAATCACCAAGGGTGATTAAATGACATTTTTAGACAGTGTCATCTGTGTTAAATAAATTACTTTTTGGTAAAAACTGCTAATTAATCCTGCACTGGATCACATGAAACCGTGCTTTCCTTCCCTGAACCTGCGAGATATGCTAACGTTTTACCGAAATTTGCCGGGAACGTAAGGATGAAAAAACTAGACTGTCCTGGCAAGCCTTAGACACCCGGTCCTCATATGTTCTCAAACATTTCCTCTTAATTGTAACACTTTTCAATGTATTGGTTCATGGCCCTGGTGAAAACGCAACATACATTTCATAAAATTTAAATTGATAATTGACAGAAACAGCTGCAGTTGCAGCGCTGGGGTTATTTGAATGCCCTGTGAAGGTAAGTTACTGTATTATTATTGTTTTACAAAGCCACGTGACAATTAGGAGTGTTAGAAAACACTTTGAGAAGAGCGTAGGGGGAGATAAGGAAAATAAATATAAGATCCGACAGCAGCTTAAGCTCTTGGCGCCTAGCAACCAGTCGGCAGAGGAAGGCATCCAAGGCTGGCTTCGTATGATGTTGGAGTCTTACTCTCTGCCTCTGCAGTAATTACCGGAAGTGAACAGGCGCGCGAAAGACATTATGGGCGCGAGGCGGCCCTGGTACTGGAGCCTCGTCGCCAGCCACGGTCCCACGCTAAAGCGACATGACAATAAAAGGAGAATTTGTTCATAGGAGCCTCAGTGTTAGATTGGAGAATGCGTTCTCTGTCACTGAATTTACCGGGCACACGAAGAACAACTCATTCAAAAGCCAAGCACACTATAATTAGAAATTATGGGGCAGGGACAGATCAAATAAATTATGCTGTGGGGTTGACTAAATTATGTACCAAGAGAAGGTCATTTATGTGATCCAAAAGTATTACTGCATAATTTGTCACTTTTTACGCATGCTAACACTATCTGGGCAAAGTTCACACTTCATTAATACCAGTTTAACAGCCAAATACAGTAATAAGTAGCTGAAAGATGACCAGTCAACCTTTTCATAGGGCTTTCCACTGTGGGGCAGCAGGGGCGCCCTGATTCTAGTAGTTTGATCCTTTTGAGCTAGAAACAATTTTTGGGTTAAAATCTGCAGATACGTTCATATAAATACTTAAAGGCATCATGTCCATCCTTCACACTGATTCTGAGATTTAAAAAAAGGCAAGCCAGGTTGCAGAGGCCAGTTTAAACTGCAAAAAAGCACAGAAGGTGTTGGGTGCCCAGCTCTGATACTACTGTGCCCAGTCCGCGGGACTTTTCTAAACCTGGTTGCGTTCACTAAAAAAAAATGAAAACAAAAGGGGTTTGTTCCAAGGCGGTCGACCAGTGGGAGGGGTTACCCCCTCCCCCAAAATTGGTAAGCACCAATTGGCTAAGGCCACGGTGTAATTTGGCTAATCAGGCGGGCAGGTGGCAGAGGGGCTGGGCTACCTGCCCTTGGATCGGCCGTAAAATAACCCACCATGTTTGGCATATTTGTTATGCAAATAAACCTGCAGCAATTTTCTCCACATACAAGTTGTTGTGTGGTTTATTTCCTAATGGTATTGCTGTTTGTGGGATGGGGAGTGTTACTGATATTGGCACTATGGGCGCAGACAACAGAAAAGCAACAATCAGTGAAGTCTACACAAAAGTAAACTTGTTATGATTCCAGCAGCATCGAAAACATGTATCATTCTTTACAACTGAGGGTGTTTGGATTATTCAAGAATTGTTTCTTCCGTTTTTAACACCTCTATGAAGCAGCTTCCTTCACCAGCCAACGCTTTGGAAAACAATTAAATGAATAAATAAACTGTTCAGGGCTTCAGGCAGAAACTATTTTCATGCACACTCGAATGAGAGCAGCATGCGGCACGCATTTTGAAAGAAGTAGAAACAGCCTTTAGCGACGGCTCTCGGTGACTGACTTCAGCAAGAATTTTAAACACATTTACTGGGGTACGAACAAATATAGACAATACGCACTAGCGGAAGAAGTGGCATAATAGGATGTGACATTACAACTCGTCATCTCGTTCCAAAGCCTCCCATGTCTGCTCCAACCCTGAAATGCTACCATATCAAACAATATCAGCGTAAAAAAAAAAAAACATTACATCATGCCATACTTGGCCATCAACAGGGGCGTAACTTCCATTGGTGCAGCAGGTGCAATGGCACCAGGGCCTGAGGGCCCCACTAAACCCGGATTTTTGCTGTATTTCATAGTTCAAATAGCAGTCATGGGGCCCGTTTCTTACTTTGCACTAGGGCCCATAACTCACTGGCTACGCCACGGGCCATGAATGTACATTTATATGTGTAATTAAAGCACAAACTTAGCTGTGAAGCAAAGGGTGTTCTATAAGAGCTTAGACTGCCTCTAGTGCCCATTCTACACTCCCCTTCCCTATCCTTCAACTCATCTTCTTACCCCCATTCTTCTCTCCCTAGAATTTGTCTTTGTACCTGGTGCTCCAACTAGCCTCTTCTGTCTTTCCTCCCATTCTCACTCCTCTGGGCAGACCTGATCATTTCCTCTCAGCCCTTCTCCTTCCTTCTCCTCCCCCAACCTCGCTGCTCAGCCTCTTATCTTCTCAGCCCTTCCATTCCTCTCACCACCCTAACTCAGAGCTCACTACTCGCATCACCCCTTTCTCCTCCTTGCCCCTTCAGCCATTCTGTCTCCTTCTTCCTTCTGTTATTTTCTTCTCGTCTCCTCATCACTTTCTCTCTCCATTCTTCTCCCATCAGCCCTCTGTTCCTTCCTGTAGTGTCCTCCTGAACCCTGGAGCATGCAGATGAAGTACACCTCGGGGGAGCTGTAGTTAAACGCTTCTTTATTCCTCAGCATACACTCACGCACTGCACACTACAACATGCTCTTTATTGACCACACCCTGACACCTTCACATCTATTACACAGTTCCTGTCTAGAGTCCATCACAGAATCATGAGGGGCCGAGTGTATATAGTCTCAATATCCTACATCTCTACAGCTTCTTGGAGATGAAAAGCAATTCTGCAATGTCGCTGAGAAAGAGGCCAAATGACCTCATTGATATGAAGCTGTACTTTAATTTTATTGAGTTTTCCCAGGCCATGGAACTGTGGAAAATGACAATGTATATGTACATAAGCGGCGTTCATTTGTGTTCACCATACCCCTCGCTGTAAGCAGAACGAATACCGCGAAGCATTGACCGCATCATCCCGCCAGCATAGGCCCATGCACGCACGTACACGACAGCCATGTTAGGCACCAAGGCCTCTCTGCCCGTTTGTTAAAATCCCCAGCACCACCCACCCCCCCGTTGAACACCCCCGCTCTCTCATGCATAGGCCATAAAACCCTCTCCCTCTGCGCGACCCTGCTCTAAAAGTGACACCCCTGCCTGACCGACACCCCCTGCATTCCTCCCAGGAACACCCTTCCCCTCTTCTGATGACCCCCCCCGGCTACACCTGGCCTCTCGACCCGGTCCCAAGTCATAAAACAAAGCCTCATGGATGTACCCCCCCTGGCCCCGCATAGCAAAACGTGATACACCAACTGAAGTGCCCGATCTTATCGCCTGCCCAACCTTAGATCTGACCACCCCCCTCTTGCCCTCGTGTCCTGTTGGAATGTCCGGCTGCAAGATTACAATCACATGTTACATTTGGGAGGGGAAACGACATCCGAGCGACAGGTATGGGAATGGGCCTGAAGCTGGGATTCCAAACGTGCCTTTTCGTACTTCAAAGTTTCTTTATTGCAATAAGGAATATTTGTACATCATAAACCTGTGTATAAAAGACGGAGCCTCAGAGAAACTTGTTAGAGCACCTCTTGAAGACATTGTGCGCGTGTCCGAAATGACAGGCTCTCCTCATGAGAAATAAAAATCTGTTCTTGCACTCCCGCTTCCAGAGCCCGTCTCTTTATTTGGTAACTGATCAAAATGGGAACTAAGAGGCGTCTTGTGCCAGCAGCCTGGGCATCGGTTGTAATTTGGGCTGTTTTTCCTCAGAACAATGATGGGAATCGGCTCATGATCTCTGACTGAGCACAGAGGATGTAGTTGAGGGATATCAATCGCATTTCAGTAGCAGTGGCAACACTGAGCAAACAGGCACTCAACGAAGTCTCTTGTAGAACATGAATGGTGGCTTGCACCAATGTGTTTTTGTGTCGCATTGCCGCTGTGAAGAACCCTTGGCTTTGCAGTGGTTCAGACGCAGCCCAGGTGTATACCTTCATGCCTTATGGAGTGAGGATAGGCACGGGAGGCAGGCTGTTAAACTTTCCTATAGGCATGATGTTAATCGATGCACCACTGTCTATGATGAAAGTTATTGGGTGATCGTTGACTATCAATGTGATTTTAGGACAGTGTCCAAAAGAAGTCTGTTGTTTTGCTTGGCAGCCTTTCTTGGGCTTGTGATCTTCTTTACATGCAGCTAGTCCAACATGTGCACGTCGCTTGTTGGTCGATACCATTGGGGCACACTGATCTTCTTTGGCGGTTCTCAATAGTGTTGTCGAGGAACGTTTGTACAACAAGCTTGAGGACGATTAATTTTGCCTGATTTCCACTTGTCGTAGTCAGTGTTGATTTTTGGTTTTGTGGGTGTGGCAAGAGGGCTTCTGAAACATTCCCATGTCCATCTTCTTTTTTCATCATGACGCACTTGATTTTTATTTGACTCGGCATACAGTTATGAAATTATTTTCGTTCCCACAATATTTACAGACCTGTCCAATGGCTAGACATTCAACTTTGTGGAGAAACGAAAATCTCCATCGAAAGCATAGTTTTGATTTCTTCAAAGATTTTGACTTATCTGCATCACATTTCTGCATGGGCTTGCTTTTCACAGTCAGGGCTGATTCATCGTGAGCTGTTCCTGCTTCCGTGACAGCAGGCTGTCATGTCTGCTTGTTCTTCTGCTCTTGCAGCCATCAGCATTTTCTCCAGATAGTGTGCTTCTCTCAATATGTGTCTTCTAAACAAATCAGGAAGATATTCAACAATGATTCTGAAGCACATAGCTTCTTCGTGGTGAAGTCACAAAACTTGCAGTGTTTAATGAGTGCATCAAATCTTTCGACAAACTCATTCATTATTTCACCAACCCGTTGCTGTGCTTGGCTGAAAATGTACCTTTCGTAGTCAATGTTTGGCAGTGGATTGAACTTGGTTTCTAATGCTTCTTTTACCTGTTGGTCTGATTTTACACCATTCTGTGATATTTTCTTTAAAACTTCTTTCACTCCATCGCCTGCAAGGTTTTTCAAGTATTTAATAGTCTTCTTTTTATCTTCTTCTAGTATACCTATGAAGTCATCGAATGTTTCGATCCACGCAGCTCATTTTGCCCCAATCTTCTGCTTCTTAGAAGTATCGAAAGGTGATGGTGGCTTCAGAAACACAACTGCATTTTATTTCACATTCTCTATTTTTTTGCCATTGAGAGTATTTGCTGTTCTGACAGCTTTCGTGGCACCCTATTGCCTGTAACTTCTGCAAACACAGCCCTATTGCTTGCACCTCGTTCTCCACGCCCGATCCGAGGTTATAGAATGCTTACCTTCTTTTTGACAGTTAGTAAATTCGCTGTTTCATGTGCCTGGTTGTCACTGCCGTTATCTTTCTGCTTTGTTTGAGTAATCACTCCTTATTTGTGGCATGGCTCAGTGTCTCAGTCGACCGCTTCACTTGCGGTTTGGCAGTTGTTTTAAATATGCTTCTCTGCAGGGCCCTCAACTCCTTCTGCTGCCTTATATGGGCTAGAGCAGGGCTTTGACTCCACTTGTTGTGATTGCAGATTACTTTGCATCGATCTCGGGCACGCGTGGCACACACAAGCAGTTTCTTTATCATTGTAAACTCTCATGGAGAGCAGTTTCTTTTTCTTCAGGGCACGTATCCCATACTCATTGCTAGATGTAGCGTCTTCCCCAGTTCTAGAGCTTGCAGATGAAGTACAGCACACTGGAATGGTAGTTAAACACTTCTTTATCCCTCAGCTTACACTCACACGCTGCACATTGCATCATACTCTTTATTGACCAAACCCTGACACGTCCCCACCTATTTTTCAGTTCCTGTTTAAAGACGACCACAGAACCACAAGGGTCCTAGTTCGCATAGTCTGAACATGCCACACTTCCCTTTGCCAGCTTCCTTACTTCTTGTTTCCTCTGGCTTTTCCCCTTTATCTTACATCAGCTCTTTTCCACCCTTCGCCTTTCCCTAGCCATTCTGCCTTTCCCTTCTTCTGTGTCAATCTTCCCTCCGTTTTGTCTGTAAGCCATTCGCCCTCTTTCCTTAAGATCTTCGTTACCCTCTCCTTCTCCCTTCTATTTCCCTGAGCCATTTTCCATTATTTCCATCACTTGGCCTTCTCACTCCTCTTTTTTCAGCACTTCTTACTTTTATATTTCTCAGCCATTGCCCTCTCTTCCTTCTGTGTCCCAGCACTCCTTCTCTTCTCTTTTTCTCTTCTAGCCTTTGATCTCCTCTGAGCCTTTCCTTTTTTCTTTGCAACATTCTCCACTCTATTTTCTTTTCCTTACTACATTCCTTCTGCATATCCCCTTTTTCACTCTCTTTGTGTTAGTTCTTTCCACTCTGCTGTTGCACCTTTTTATTTCCCCACAGCTCTTCTCCCTTCTTCTTTTTTCTCTGCCTTTCTCTCTGCATCTTTGTCACCCACCCTTTAATCCTAGTTCTTCTTTTTTTGGAACTAGTCTATCCTTGTTTCCTTAACCCAATGTCTTCCTCATTCTTCTCCTCTAAGCCCTTATTCCTGTTCATCAGCTCTCTCTCTTCTTATCCCCACTGCCCTTCCCTTTTTCCTTTCCTCACTACTTCTTCTTCCTGTCATCCCACTCCCCTATTTCTTTTCCCTCCTTCGCCTTACCTCTGAAGGTCTGCCTCTCCTCTTCCTATTCCTCCAGTTTCCCTCAGCCATTTACCCTCCTTTTCTTACTCATTGTCATTTCCCCTTGTTCTCCTTTCCAGTGGCTTCTCTCTATTTTCCTTAGAACATCTCCACCTTCTGTTCCCCTCAGCCAGCATACCTCTTTTTCCCTCTGCTGCTCTCCCCGTTCACTGTCCTTTAGGCCCACCTTGTTTGATCAGCCCTTCTGCCTTCTTGTTTCTTAATTACTTTCATCTTTCAAAGAGAGGAGTCCTAACTGACTTTCTCTCCTTAACGCTGTCTCTTAGCACACTCTTTCTCCTTCTTGACTTGACTCACCCATCCAATTTCAAAGGTGTCCTATATTGATATTGAAGTATTAATATCGACCTAGTCTTATATTGACTGTTCTTGACTACACAATATCAACAACGAACATTCCACCAAGGTAAGTAGATGTGGAGTTAACAGTAGAACATCGCTGCTTCTCTAAAAGGTTTACACTGATAATATTACTGACCTTGATATTGTGACTTACAACCAGTCACGAAGGAGCCCATTTTCATCACTAGGTAGCTCAATACGTTTTTTTGTACAGTATTGACAAGTTTGGTAGGCTTTATGATGCTCCATTGAAAGTGTAACAATACTATTGCCCTCTTGGGTAACAGGACAGAGGGGATGATTTGTATTAAGGTGAACTGCCTACCATTCACCAATGGGGGGCTGAAAATACTCCATCCCCATGACGGAGGGGCTGGCCGCCAATTTTATAAATGACCACAAGCAGGTAATGTAATGCGATGGCGGAAGGCTGCAGTTCCCTAACAACTAGAACGACAAGCAGCCTCCAGCCTGTCGATGCTGCAAGTATGCGCTAGAGGCTCTGCCCCCACTGCACTCGTCCAATCGTTCGGAAATCGGAAGGCATGAAAATACACCCCCCCACCCCCAACAACACCTCCAACTGACTTGGGTTTGTTGAGGTGTCTACAATGAAACTGACTAAGCAAACAAGGAGTGTGCACATGACCAGAAGGTTCTCAAGTGCGATCCTCCAGGCCATATCCTTTCCAATGGATAAGGTAGGGCAATTTATGCCTGATCCTCTTAGAGTCCAGAATGGCTTCCACCTCAAACTCAGGTTTGTCATCAAGGAGGACAGCAGATGGTCGTGACATCTGGGAAAGCATTTCTGTTAGAGATCATTGCATAAGTAAAACTCCAAGCCTTATTCTGAGAACAGTCTGTGATGTGTTTCATTTTATAAAGTGAAATCCCTTTCCAGGTGGTGTTGTGTTGTGTTTATTGCTTCGTTGTGTTTGAGCCTTCATGTGGGAGGGTGGTATTCTCTATTATCTGGGAGTGCGAAGCAATACAGTATGGTGGTTGGACTGGTGGTTGTTGTGATTAGGTTGAGGTAGCGTGGTGATACGGTGCTGGTAGAGGTAGGGTGGTGATGGGAGAAGAGGGGTGGTTGTAGGGTTGTTGGATGGTGTGGTGGTGATAGAAGTAGGAGGGTGGTGGTTATGATAGGGTAGAGGTGGTGGTGGTAAGGTGGTGTGGTGGTGGTTGTAGGATGATGGCGGTAGGGTGGTGGTTGTAGGGTGGTATGATGTGGTGCTTGGGTGGTGGTAAGATGGTGGTAGGGTGACATAATGGTGGTTGGATGAGAGTGATGGTGGTGAGCGTGATGATGGTCGTGGGGTTGTTGATTGTGGTTATAGTTGTGGTGGTTAGGTGGTGGTGGAAAATGTGTGGTGGTAAGATAGCAGTGGTGGTGGTGCTAAAGATTGGTGTGTTGGGGATGATAGTGGTGAAGGTGGTGGTGATGGTGGTTAGAATTGTGGTTAGCATGGTGAGGAAGGTGAGGATGGTGGTGAGGGTGGTGGCGATCTTTAGTGTGGTGGTGGTTAGGGAGCTGGTGGTGGAGGTAGGGTGGTGGTAGTGATACAAGGGTTGTAGCGTTGTGGTGTGGTAGTGTAGTGAATGTAGTGGTGGGGTAGTGGTAGGTGGTGATAGGAAGGAGGTAGGCTGGTTAGGTTGGTGATTAGTGTGGTAAAAGGGTGGTGGTGGTAGGGTGGTGGGTTTGTAGGATAGTTGGACTGGTGGTTTACGTGATAGGGTGGAGTCAGGGTGGTAATAAGGTGATGGGAGATTGGTGATAGGGAAGAGTGCTTGTGGTAGGGTGGCTGAGTGGTGTGGTGGTGGTAGTAGTAGGAGGGTGGTGGTTATGATAGAGTGAAGGTGATGGTGGTAGGGTGGTGTGGTGGCAGTTGGAGAGTGGTGGTGGGCTGGGATGGTATGGTGGTTGGGCAGTGGTGATAAGGTGGTGGTAGGGTGGTAGTGTAGCATGGTGTGTAGGGTGGTGGGTATAGGTAGTGTTTACACTTGGTGTACCTGTGTCTGAGCAGGTGTGTATGAGAGAGTTGGTTTAGGTATTTAAAATCTCCTTTTTCCCCAAACAAGTATAATCCCAGCATATTATCTAACAGCCTACATGAAATATCGCTTTAGGCAGGCAAAAGGAAATAATGAAAAGCTCATCCTAAGAGATTGGATAATTTGCAGATGAAATGTGAATTATGAGAGAGGAATCATTGCAAGGCCCTGTGAATAAGATATATGCCAAATAGAAGAATACATTATATAAAAACGAGTTATATTGAGATAGATATGTATAACTGCTCCTCCTAAACACATTGTGCCACCAAACATGCTCCTGCTCTTGATCCATCTCTGTGGAGGCCATGGAGCGTTGACCTTATTCCATATCTGACTCCCCAGCCCAACCCCCAGTATGAATCAATCTGCTTGCAATGTGCTGCAGCAGCACGTTGTACTGTGGGACTTGCAGTCTCGTTGCTACCTTTTCAATGATCATTTCCACCTTCAGGGACACAAAGTGCTACCTATTAGAAAGGCAGATCCATTTCAAGGGTCCACACATGGTACCTCCCCACTTGACCACTGCAGGCAGTCGTATCTGAATATTTTGGGGGTTGTGAAATCGAACCTATGGGTTAGTAGTTGGTGAGCCAGTGATCTGCTTTAGGGCTGCCACAGGTGCCTAAGTGGGGCACACAGATACCATTAATGTTCCTCTTCTGTCTGACCCTAAAAAATATATATTATGTGCGAACTTGATTGACAAAAACCTCACATGATGTGTTTGTTGTATGTAAAATGGGTCAAGTGCTTGGGTCCAAAGTTTTTCTTAGAAGCCCACGGCTGGCACTGTCAAAAGTTGGGGATGTTGAATACAAGGCTTCCCAGTGTTAAATTCCACCTCATGCTTATTTCGTCCCCATCACACACTTCATGCCCCTTTATTATACTCTTTCAGGTTTGTTCACCCCAAATTTTCTTTGTCATTGTGGTCATTGTTTTCCTTTTTTCACTCCCCGCTTCTTTCACCCTTGTGTGTTTTTCTTCCTCTAGCTCTGAGTCAAAGACTGATGACAAACAATAAGTGCTGGTTCCTAAAAATGAGTGCCGGTGGGCATCACCTGCTACAACGGCTTCAATTAAGTTCTGCACCCTTCTTTTTGTACAACATGAAGAGAGATAGGAAAGTTGAAGGGGGCAAACAACACAACACGTAGAGTGATGGGAGGTGGAAGACAGCCTGCGAACACATACACTCTTATGGAGTGCTGCAACTATAACTTAAAAAAAGAACAGCCAAAGTCTGGATAACCAGCAATGACCAGCCCAAAGTCCAGGACACCCACTTAGCATGAGGTCCACCGTCCTCGAACACATCTACTCCAGGTCCACTACATTACCTTAAACAACCTGGCAGCTCCTTAAATAATAATTAAGTAAAACTTTTTAACATTGATGTGTCAGGAAGACACTAGTCCCGTCAAGGTCATAGAGGTAAGTTTCTACGTAACCTTCTAATGTTTTTATTCATTCGTATTGTAATGCACCAGAATGTTGCCTTTTGGGTAATTTGTAACACACTTTCAGATTGTTAAGAAGTCCCTTCTGCCAGGGTGCAATTAAGAGCTGCACGAAGTTGCAAAGCCTGAAAGCTCGACAGGTCTCATTATCTTAAAAGAATTACCAATCTTGCTAAGGGCAGAGCTGACAACGCAATTAAAAAACATTTAAACTGAAAAAAAGATCTGCTTGTACTTTATTGCTGTCATAATGAATCTGGAGTGGCAGCTACTTTACTTTCAAAGTTCTACTCCTTCTCCTTACCTTCCTCCTGCAATTCCGGTGGAGTGGTGTGGCTCACTGGTTAGAGGCAGCAGACCCGCGAGCAGAAGTCGGCCCGGGACCAGGGTTCAATTCCCGACGCGGCAGGGTTGTGGACCAGGGTCAGCGGACTCGACAATTCTCGCCTCGGTGCCTACTCTAACCTGGGGTCCCACTCGGCAACTCTGGGCATTAGCTTGCCTAATCTCCACAACGGCCCCATCAACGCCGGGGATGCCTGGCTCCACCTTGGGGATTCCCAGTAGGGACCATCCCACAGGGAAAGCCAGGACGGGTTCCCCAGTGGTATACAGCGCCGGGACGCCCCTTTGCTGGGGCAGCTGTGCGCTTTACAAGTATACGACATTTAACATTCCCAAAATGGGACTTCCGGGGGAGGGGCCAGGAGCTGCTTCTGCAGAGTGACTGTCAGTGAGTTTCCATACTGCCTCAGGGGAATTAAGGAAACAAGAATACCAGCAGGCTGATGTCCCACCATGTTGGATGGGGCATCCATCTACAGAGATTGGGCAAGTATATCAAGCCCGGACTCATGAAATGTCAGGGAACATCACACTTATTCCTTAAGTATGACATTTCCTAAATTCCCACTACTACACTGACTTAAAATGTTGTCAACCCCCTAATAGGATCACATGTTTAGTGACTCTAATATCAGTCTGTAGCTCAGCTATTCATATATTGAGGAACTTCAAAACTATCTAGGACACCCTTGATCCAAGCTTTGGTTTTAATAACTGGATATGAAGTTAGAAATAGAAGCCAAATATATCGGTGTACTGTTGTGATTGACCCATGATACTAGGCAGAGTGATAGCACCAGCAGATAAATTAAAAACAAGTTAAAATGGCGGATGTATTTTTAATCTCAAGCCATTATCTTGGTCTCAGCTGAGCAGCAAAGTGATTAGAAAGAGGAATAATCCAGAAGTTTCTATTGGGAAAATCATTGCATCTTGCAGCACCTGAGATTCCTAATATTGTTTGCAGCTTCTGCATACTTATGTATTTTGCAAGATCATATCAATGTTTTGCTGTCAACCTGTATCTGTGTCAGCCTCCCAATACCAACGTCCAACATATTGTTAGAGTAAGTAACAGTGGACTCCATTGGGGTAACTAGGGGCTGTGCTGTCCCGTTTTTTAACCCTCTCTGCTATCTCTTTTATTATCTGTTATTAACACTGCTGCCAATCTTAATGTGTCGCTCAATTTGATTTGTTGAATCGGCTGACTGTGGTTAACAAACCGGTGATAGCTGTGCTTCATTACGTAGGGGAGTTTCTGGGGGGTATCTCCGCACCGCTGCATGTTGCAGGGTGCAGGAGGGCTGATTCCTGACCTACCTTCTCTTTCCCCTCTTACTTGGATAACGCGGTGGGGTTGGCTACCTACTCACCTCCTGCTTAGCGTTCTCCACATCAATTGCGGCCATTTTCTGACATCCCACTCAGGACACTTCTGGGTGCCATTTTGGATCGGCGATTTAGTTGTTGACCGCTGGCCTCAAAATCCCTTACTTAATGGGGGCCGCGACGCCGGCGTGCCGCACAAAAGGCACGCCAAAAGCAAGCCCGTCCGCGGCCAGAACACGGCCAGCGCCAATCATGCTGCCCGTTTTTCACCTTCAGCTAATTTTGCCTGGTCTAGCGAACAGCTGCTATGCTTGAATAAAGTGACCTGTCCTGGGTCTGCT
Source organism: Lissotriton helveticus (assembly GCF_964261635.1). Classification (NCBI taxonomy): domain Eukaryota; kingdom Metazoa; phylum Chordata; class Amphibia; order Caudata; family Salamandridae; genus Lissotriton; species Lissotriton helveticus. Next base: position 797,271,506 of record NC_136072.1, read on the forward strand.
TGTATTGACCTGGCCACAGCCAGTCAGGAGTATTGCTGTGACTTCTGCTCCTTTTCCCTGGTAGGCAGTAATGAGAGGGCGAATGACAATTAGTCTGCTCTCAGGTCACCGCCAACACTCCTCAGGGCCACCAGTTCCAGCATAAAGGCCTGTTTGATAAATTGTAGATCTCTCCCCAAACACTCCAATGATACCTGGCTCGCTCTGGAGTCAAACTCATGGGACCTTATGTTTTTAGCTGAAACCTGGTTAAAGGAAAGCTCCAAACCTGACCTGTTGTTAGCAATACCTGAGGGTTTTCGGATCTCAGTGGCAAACTGGGCTGGCCACAGGATAGGGGGCAGGCTTGCTATAATTATGAGGGAGGGCTGGTAGATCTTGTGCAGGAAAATTGAGCGCATAGGGATTATTGAGGCACTGTTCTATTGTATTAAAACCTCCCCCACCTCATCAATGGCTGGGATTCTGGTTTGCAGACCTTCTGACACTCCATCCTGCCATTTGCTAGATCTGTGCGATATCATCGTGGATCTGTCTCTGAGGCACGCCAATTTCACAGTCCTTGGCGATTTCAATGTCCATATGGACAATGGCAAAGGCTCCATAGCCTCTCAGTAGGCAGGCACGCTGGAGGGTCTAAACCTGACACAAAAGGTGTGTGCCCCTACCCATATAGCGGGCCATATGTTGGATCTTATACTTTACTAATAATTCTAACCTGAAAGTGGAGGCCCTGCTACCTCTGACCTGGTTGGACCATCTGTTGGTTCCTTTTCAGTTTGGTAGGCAAATCCTCGGGCGGTAGTGCCAACCGTATATACGAGGAAAGGAGAAACTGAAGGAAGGTCTCCCATGAAACTCTGGGACCTGTGTTCCAAAACGCACCCCCTCAACTGACGGGTGGCACAAGCAGTGATGTATCCAGTTTCAACTGTTGGGTCACCTCTGCCTTAGACCAAGTGGCCCTCTTAGAACTACTAAATCGGCCAGGAAAAAACCCTCTGCCCCTTGGTTTTCCATGGAACTAAGAGCAGAAAAAAGTTTTTGCAAGAAACTGTAACGTGCTTGGCATAAATCGTACAATCCAGCAGCTAAAAGCTCCTATAGAGCGGCTCTAAAAACAATTTACAGGCTGAAGCGCAACACCATTATTATGGACTACTATGCTAACCTAATCAATTTGTCTGATAACTCAGTTAAAGAAATTAAAAAAATTGTCCAATGTTTTACCAAGCCGAAGGCTCTTAACAGCACCGTCTCCCCATCAGCCACCCTCTGCGAGGACTTATCTGACTTTTTTCAGGAGAAAATATAATTAATGTATTCCTCCTTTCCACCGGCTATGCCCTCTTCTTTGTTAAATCCTACCTTGGCTCACCTTGGCTCCTGTTCCGAATTTCACCCGCTTCTCCCAGAAGCATCTTCCATAGAACTGCACGAGTGTAAATCAGGTTCACCTGGTGACCTTTGCCCGGCTCAGTTCTTCAAACTACTTGCCCCATGGCTCAATACACTGCTGACCCCAATTTGGAACTCCTCTCTGACAACGGGTATCTTTCCCGCTGCCTGGAAACAAGCCCATTTATTGCCTATACTTAAGAAACCTAACGCAGATCTAGAAGAGCACAAGAATTTCCTTCTACCAGTGCGTGCTAAAATTCTTGAGAAGGAAGTTCAGAAGCAATTGTCCAACTTCCTTGAACTTCCTTAGACTCAGCTAGAAATCTGGGGTTCAAATTTGATACGAACTTCTCCTGCAAGGCCCATATTTGCCAAGTCCCCTCGTCCTGCTTCTGGAATCTGAGAGCACTGTGGAGATTCCTTTATCTCCTGCCTATTGACTGCAGAAAGACAATGGTCCATGTTTTGGTCACGTCTCAGCTAGACTACTCCAACGGCGTCTATGTTGGACTACCAACGTATCTGATCCGCAGGCTGCATATAATTCCAAATGCTGCAGCTAGACTAATTAGGAAAGTGCCATTTCGCCACCACATCTCCCCCCATCTGCAGAGACTCCACTGGCTACCTGTCAAAAGGAGGATTGAGTATAAGGCACTCACCATCTCCTATAGAGCTGCAAGAGTAAAAATTCGCTCTAGGCGATCCAAAGCACCGCTCTTAGCGGGTCCCCTGTCACTGCCAATCATCATACAGGCGCCATCTTAGGTGAGGACGCGCCGCTACTCGGCGCCATCTTGGTCTGCGCTCTAGCGCTACGGCGAGAGGGAGGAGAGACTACAAAAGAGCCTCATTCAGGTGGGTTGGCCTGGTAAAGGCGCCCCCTGGGTGCAGCGCTTCGGGATCACAGCGCGAGTTTATGCGCATCAGGAAGCGTATTTTTAACTGTTTCCTCCTTCTAATATCTTGGTTATTTTACTTTATTCTTACCTTGGTTTTAAACTGCGCTAGGAAGCGCTTACTGCCCTCATTGCCCGCACTGTAAAAATTCGCTCTAGGCGATCCAAAGCACCGCTCTTAGCGGGTCCCCTGTCACTGCCAATCATCATACAGGCGCCATCTTAGGTGAAGACGCGCCGCTACTCGGCGCCATCTTGGTCTGCGCTCTAGCGCTACGGCGAGAGGGAGGAGAGACTACAATAGAGCCTCATTCAGGTGGGTTGGCCTGGTAAAGTCGCCCCCTGGGTGCAGCGCTTCGGGATCACAGCGCGAGTTTATGCGCATCAGGAAGCGTATTTTTAACTGTTTCCTCCTTCTAATATCTTGGTTATTTTACTTTATTCTTACCTTGGTTTTAAACTGCGCTAGGAAGCGCTTACTGCCCTCATTGCCCGCACTGTAAAAATTCGCTCTAGGCGATCCAAAGCACCGCTCTTAGCGGGTCCCCTGTCACTGCCAATCATCATACAGGCGCCATCTTAGGTGAGGACGCGCCGCTACTCGGCGCCATCTTGGTCTGCGCTCTAGCGCTACGGCGAGAGGGAGGAGAGACTACAAAAACGAGCCATGACATCGCGCAGCGGTCGAGCGCAGCGGGAGCGCCGAATGAGCGCCGGAGGTGCGCCAGAGGTAAGCCCGTTTGCGCCCGTTCGCGCTGGGTCGCGCTCAGGGCTTAGAACCCCTGCCCCTCCGGCCAACCCCAGCCCCCATTACTCCCGGGAGGACCTATTTTCCTGTAGGCAAGTGCTATTACCGAGTTGTCAGCATGCCCTGGACTTTAATAGTGGACAAACCCATTGTTTTCACTGCCCTTACAAGTTCTCAGAAATCGAGGAGACAGCTGACGACGCTAAGGGAAAGTTGAAGATGGCATTAATTAATTGTCGTTCGCTGCCTAAACACGCCACCAACCTTTCCCTTTTAATTAGCGATTTGGACATTGATATTCTGTTTGTAACAGAAACGTGGTTGGGAGCTACATCAGCCCCAGACATAGTACAGGCCTTGCCCCCAGGCTATCTGATCCAACATAAGGATAGAGGACTCAAAGGGGGAGGTGGAATTGCTATACTCCACAAGGAATACATAACCTGTCGAGTGTATGATACCCCCATCCCAGACTGCGAGAACCTCTATTTCTTCTGCTCTCTATCCGCAGTCCTGTCCATATCCGGACTGCTGATTTACCGGCCTCCGGGTTCCCTGGGCGGATTCCACGAGGGGCTTATAGAGACCTCAATGGATCTCGCAAGTAGAACCTCCAATTTCTTGGTCCTAGGGGATTTGAACATCCACTTCAACCAGGTATTAGATACCACAGCCACTAATCTGCTTAAGGACCTGGAGGCCATGGACTTGACTCAAAGGGTCACAGGCCCCACGCATGTTGGTGGCAATCTTCTGGACCCAATCTTTTCCAACTCCATAGGGCTCTCAGTAAGTAACCCCCTCCCAGTCCCTTGGTCCGACCATTCAGTCATTTGCTTCTCTTGGAAGCTGCCTTTAGGCATCCCCACCCCACCTCTTCACTCTTTCTCGACCAGGGTTTGGTCCAAGTTGGACAGAGAGGAGTGGGCAAATAACCTTAGGAGCACGCCCCCCCCCGCCTAATGCAGATCCGGATGGGGCTAACACAGATTTTAATCAGTGGCTTGTTCAATCATTGGATAAGGTACTTCCGGTAAAAACTATGGTTAAGAAAAAAACCAATCATCACCAACCATGGTACAATGCCGAGCTTAAGACCTTGAAACAAACATGCAAAAGAGAGGAGCGCCAATGGCGCAAAGATTTCGACTCTGAGAAAAAGAACATCTACAGAGCATCCATTAAATTCTACAAAGCGGCGCTCACTCGGGCCAAAGCATCTTACTATGCCCAGAGAATTGAAACTGCCTCAAATGCTCCGAGGGAGCTCTTTCAGATTGCTAGGTCACTGTTAAAAACTCCTGATCCCCCTTTCCCCCCTGATCAAGTCGGCACCCGCTGCGAAGATCTGGCGGCTTTCTTCGACACTAAAATCAAAAAAATCTTGATTTCTATTCCCCCTGTTTCCTTAGCTGGCCCAGCCGGTTGTTCCGATATATTGGGAGGGAACGACAGGCCACGACTCGAGGCCTTTGACTTCCTTGAGGAGGAAGCCCTCCCGGCTCTTATTAATTCTGTTAAAAGCGGGTCTCCACTTGATCCCGCCCCTATGAGCGTAATAAAATCAATGCTTCCTGCTTTATCTACATCCATTGCCAATCTCGTGAACTCCTCTATTAGGGCAGGAGTCGTTCCGAAGGATTGGAAACTGGCAATGGTAAAAGCTTCAATAAAGAAGCCCTCACTTGACCCCAGTGATTTTTCCAATTACAGACCCATCTCTCTTCTCCCGGGCATTAGCAAGCTTACTGAGAAGCACATCAACCATCAGCTGGCCTCCTTTTTGGAGACCAACAATTTGCTTCACTCTTCCCAGACTGGATTCAGGAGAGGGCAGGGTACCGAGACGGCGCTGCTGAGCGTGGTGGAGGAATCCAGGAGGATTCTGGACACTGGTGGGAGCGTGGCCATTATCCTCCTGGACCTCAGCGCCGCGTTCGATACGGTGAACCATGATACCCTTCTGGCCCGCCTTAACAACTTGGGAGTCACGGGGAGCGCCTTGAGTTGGCTCAAATCCTTCCTGGAGGGAAGGGCCTTCAAGGTGTTCGAGGAAAACATCTCCTCGTGCCCGGTACCATTGCAGTGTGGGGTTCCGCAGGGATCCTCCCTGAGCCCCACGCTGTTTAATGTGTACATGGCTCCCCTGGCGGGACTAGTGGCACCATTCGGGATCCAGCTGGTGAGCTACGCTGATGACACCCAGCTTGTGGTCTCCTTGAACAGGAACGGGTCCTCCTCTGTTAATCTGAGGATGTGCCTTGAGGCGGTCGCGGGATGGATGGACCAGTCTCAGTTAAAGCTAAATGGAGGAAAAACGGAGGTGATGCTCCTGGGAAAGGGAGCCTCCCTCGATAACTCAGAGGCTTGGTCACTCTGTATGGGATTAGGACCACTGCCGAAACCAGAGATCAAGAGCCTTGGTTTCTGGCTTGATACGGAGCTTTCCTTCCGTTATCAGGCTAGGAAAACCACGGCCACTTGTTTTGGATTATTAAGGATGATCCGTAAGATCCTCCCCCTGTTACCTGAGGCAGCAAAAAGGACACTTGTCCAATCTCTGGTTCTATCAAGGATAGATTATGGCAACGCCATCTACCTGGGCGCCCCTGCTGGGGTAATCCAGCGGCTCCAGATCGCACAAAATCTTGCAGCTAGAATCCTGACAGGTACTGGCCCCAGGATGTCGGCCAAACCGGCCCTGAAGAAGCTCCACTGGCTCCCAGTGAGGGAACGGATTTCTTTTAAGGCCTTATGTATTACACATAGGGTCATGCATGGACAGGGTCCGGTCATTCTGAGGACCTTGATTAGGCCCTATAAGGCCCGGAGAGACCTGCGTTCAGACGATCAGAATTTAGCTGAGATCCCGAGAGTCCGGAGATCTAGGACCGGGGGTCGTCTCTTTTCTCTGAACGCAGCTAGGCTGTGGAATTCGCTTCCCCCTCCGCTGCGACATGAACCCAACCTGCTGATCTTTAGAAGGAAATTGAAGACCTGGCTTTTCAGCAGAGTACAAAGCTAGATTTATACAGTGATGTAAATAGCTCCTGATCCCGTCGCTGTGTACCCTCTGGGCTCCGTGCAAGCGCTGGGATGCTCCTGAGTAGCCATGCGCTATATAAGAGTCTGTTAAAAAAAAAAAAATGATGGAGAAAACAGCACTTGGAGGAGAGGTGAGCAGGTGGAACTGGCCTCGGTGAGCGCAACAAGACCAGCGGTGGGATGAAGCCCAGATTAACTTGCCTCTCTGCAAGATGGGGAGCCACAGGCTGAGGAGTCAGGGAAAGCTGAATGCTCTGTGAGAGGAGCATCGCGCCGACCCCTGACCACCGTGAGTTGGAGTGTGCTGATGCAGACAGCGTCTCCGGAGTGGGCTGCATGCACAAACAGGGAGATCTCCCAAGCACGGAAGAGACATGACTCGCTCAGGGAAGAGGCCTCATCTTGCTTTTTTTGGCACAGCCTTCATCCCCCCATATTGGTGCAAGTCTGTTAGGTGCCGGCTGAAAAACCTCCCTTTCCATCCTTGATGGAGAAAACAGCACTTGGAGGAGAGGTGAGCAGGTGGAACTGGCCTCGGTGAGCGCAACAAGACCAGCCGGCCTGTGCCATGGCAAAAGTGTGACCGGTGATGGACTGGAGTGGTCAGCAGATGAGGATCTGGAGTGCTGGTGGTGCAGAGTCCACCTGGAGGGCTGTACCTCCCCTACTTGAGACCTTGACTGGTGGGCCCCACTCAGTCCTTGGACAAGGACAAGCATCAAGTGGCTAAATCCACTCATGGCAACATAGGCAAGTTTGCTGAATTGATGTCGACCTCAGAGGGAGAGGCTCTCCCTCAGAAAGAGCGTTGCCTCCAACGATCAGGAGGCCCCCATTCTTAAAGCCATCAAAGACTCTAGTCTGTCCCTTAAGGGCAAGTGGACAAGCTTAAAGTGAACTTGTCACTGCTTCATCAAGTCATTCGCAAACTGGTCAAGATCGTCACAGAGGCTGAAGGGTGCATATCAGAGACAGAGGATACCCCCCGGGGTTCGCAAAGCAAGTTGACTAGCCTGCCAAAAAGTACCCCTACTTGGAGGAGAGACTGGAGGATGCAGAGAAGCCCTCCTGCCGCAACAACATCCGACTACCGGGAGTCCCTGAGGGGGCAGTGGAGATGGCCTCAATGCAATTTGTGGTGCAATGGCTCAAGTCATAAGTCCCCATGAATGCAGTTTCTCCATACATTGCAGTGGAAAAATTCCACAGGTTGCTGGCCTCACGGCTACCACCCGGGGCTATGCTGCTTCCAATCATCACCCATATCCTTAATTTTGCAACTGGGATGCAGTTCCCAGGCCTCCAGGAAACAAGAGGCGCTCATGTGTGGCTCTGCAAGAATACAACTTTTTCTGGACTATACGCTTAAGGTTCAGTAGCAGAGGCGCACGTTTCTCGAAGTCTAACAAAAGTTGAGGTCACTGAAAATATGCTGCTCTTCCCAGCGCGCCTAAAAGCTATCTTGAGTGGAAAGACTCACTTCTCCGATACCCCAGTGGAGGCCTGGTCCTGGGTGGAGGAACAGTCTAACCTTTGCTGTGACCAGATGGAGGCTGCTGAAGGCACCGGTGCTGGTGGGGGCTGGGGGCAGCTCTCGCGATGGACCCAACAAGCCAGAAGATGACACAGATCCTCACCTGACCTTCGCACAGTCTAAAGCACACAAGGTCAGCATCGGTGACTGTGAAAGTGCTTGGAGGGGAGACCCCTGGGTCTCTGGCCCTGAACAGTTATTGAGGATTGTTTGACTCTGTCCTGGGTGCTTTGCGTCTTGCAGGGAGCACAGACTTGTTGAATGAGCAAAGGTGTTACAACCCCGACTTCAAGTACCTTTTTTTTTGTTTGTTGGTTTGCTAAGTTGGGACAGAGGGTTTGGGGAATTGGCTGAGTGAAGCATGGTGCACATGAATGGAGCTGGGGTAGTGCTTCCCAGTTGGCGCTTATTCCTAGTTGATTACACAACAGATACTTCAACTTCTCAAAGTATTGGTTTGGGGTGGGGAGTTATTTTGGTTTGGTGTGCTTGTATTATTACCAGACATAATTATAGTGCCCATTTCTCTAACATGGGTCTCCACAAGGGCTCTCTTGAGAGTCGAGCTCCTGGAAGACAAGCTTGTACATGGATAACCCAATACAGGCTTTGCCTCAGGGACAGGCACGTATCTTGACATGGAATGTCAATTGTCTGCTGGGTGGGGTCCAGAGAAGGGCAGTATTATGAGTGGCCAGGTGCTTGTCGGCAGATATTGTTCTCCTCCATGTGTTTCTTGATGGGAAACAGATGCCCCTTCCCTGCCCCATTAGGTTCCCAGGTATTCCATGGAGATTTCTATACAGGATCTCGAAGGGTGGCAATTTTGATTCACAACTGTATACCGCTGAAAGTTCCGCAGGTATGGCATGACAGAGGGGCAAGGATGTGGCCATCATAGGACTCCTACATAATCGAACCATGTCTCTCCTCAGTGTGTATGCCCCTCCCCCACTTACAACAGACTTCCTCAAGGTAATAGGCACAGCTGTGGCTCAATTCCCAGAGGGATAGTGGGTCTTGGTGGGAGACCTCAATGGGGTGGGTGACGGCCTTTCACCCCTGGAATGGTGCTAAACCTTTTATTCTGGAGTGCATAATGTGTTCCCCAGGCATGAATGCATACTCCTGCCAAAATGCCAAGGCGCTCTCAGTAGTGGAGGCCTACATTCACACTAGGGGTTTGTTGGACCACTCCCCAGTGGACGACCGCCCCACATGGCCTCTATCACAAGATGTTAGGCAACTCCTTGTGCAGGAGGTAAAGGGGAGGAGTTGGCAGAGGATCTGGTGCAGATACAGACAGGTAAGACTCCAGGCCCCAATAGATTCCCGATTGAGTTCTTCAAAACCTACAGGGACACCCATCTGGCACCACTGGCTGTGGTTTTTGAGGAAGCCTTGGGGAGAGGTCAACTTCCTCCTGACCTTAGAATAGCAGAGACTGTGGGGCTTCCTAAACCAGGTTGTCCATTTGATCAGCTCTCCTCATATCAGCCATTTTCTCTCCTCAGTACCAAGGTGAAAATCTGTGCCAAGGTTTTGGTTTCCAGATTGTTCAAGATTATATAGACATTAATGCATCTGAACCAATCTGGCTTTATGCCTCAGCACTCTACAAGGCACAGCATCCACTGCATGCACAACGCTTTGGCCCTGCCCAAAAATCTACTGGGAGCCCATGTGCTTATCTTGGTGGTGGATTTCCACAAAACCTTTGACTTGGTCAACTAGGATTATATGTTCCTCCTCTTGACTAAGCTGAACTTTGGCCCCAAGTTCCTCAAGAAAGTCCACTTCGCTGGGAGGAGCCAAGCTCGCGTCCGAGATGGCCGCGCTTTAGCTCGGCTCCGTCAACTTTCCTGTTCGAAACATAAATCCTGCCTTTATCCTGCCCCGGGAAGACAACTTCTGCTACGCTGTGGATCTACGGCGATTTATAGACACTTACCGTCTGTTCCGGTTGTCTCTGGGTGCCGTTGTTCCGGAACTGTGCCTTCGCTCGCTTCGGGACCTCCGGAGCGGACTGGCCTGAGTCTCCTTGGCGGCGCCCGGACGGGGCGCGGCGCTACGCTATGGCCGGCCCTTGATGGCGCAGTGGACTCGGCCGACAAGGCGGTTGTGCAGAGAGGCCGGTCGCGGCTTTCTGGTTTGATCAGGCGGTCCCGCGGCCTGGGGTGGAGGCGCTGCCTTCTGTTGACGGGACTGACCGTAATTGTGGCTTGTCCCCCCCTTTGTTCTCCGGTCCGGCCATTTTGAGTGCCTCCGCCCGGACTCGGAGAACGGGGCCGGCGGCATTGGGGGGCCGGCGATCCTCCTTCTTCTGGTGGCCCCCCTTCCTGCTCTGGACGTGCCTCTGCTGGTGGGTGACTGAATTCCGTTTGCCTTGCTGTGGCCCGGTCGGGGGTCGGGGATCGCTGCGACCCCGCCGGGCTTCCAAGATGGCGGCCGACCCTGTATATCTCAGCCGGGCCGAGATGGGCGGCGGTGGTCCACGATGTGGCACAGAAACCGGATACTGTAAAGGTGTTCCTACGCTTACGGACATCCTCGCCGCCCTGCGCTCCTGGGGTACTCCTGTGGCCACACCCGCTGTTAACCTGGAGGAGGCTCGTTTCGCTGGGCCGTTTGAGCCCCCCCTGGCATGTGCGGCTACGTCGCTGCTAGGTGCGGCTGGTTCTATCCTGGAAATTATGGACCCGGTGGCTGCCGTTTCTGCTGATGTGCGGAGTTCCGCTGCTCTTCATCGTGATGTGTCCTCTCCTGTGCTGTGGGTCGGTGGGCCGGGTCCTGTCCGGGCCGGTCTTGGTGGTTCTTCCTGTTCTTCATCTCCTCGAATGGCCGATCGTAGATCCTGTGCTGACTCCGCTGGGTCGACTTTCCTCAGATCATCTTCGGAACTGTGCCTGCCTTGTGTACAATGGTTTCTGACTGCTCCGGATCATTCGAGTGGTGCACGGAACATCTTATGCGGATTGAAGTTTGACCTCCCTGTTCTCTGCCTCCTGTTCCTTGTGGTCTGGTTCTTCGTGAGGCGGACTGCTACGGATTTGGAAAGAAAAGGACAGGGATGAGACGATCTTGCCTTTGTGGACTGTTGTCTTGCAATGGTTGGATGATCGATTAGTACGGTATGACCATGTCGGACTTTTGTCGTATTCCTGTTCTGTATCCTTCAATACTTCGTCTTCCCGTGGACACTGATGTTTCGGACGGGAGGGTGGGAGCCATTGATTCTGTTATATGGCCCTCTCCCGTGTTCCTTTCTCCCTTATTCCTTCTTTTCCCCCCCCTTTTTTTGTCTTTATGGTTCTATCTTGCTTTAGCTCTTCTATATTTCGGGTTCTGATTAGGGCGACAGGCACGCTGCTGGGGGGTGGGCCATAGCCTTCTGCAGGGGTGCAGGGTGGGCTTGCGGGGTGGGGGGGGTGTCTGTCATTTCTTTGGGGGGGTTTTTTTCCCCTCCTTTTTCTTATTTTTTGGTTCTATGGCTCTTGTGTGTCCTCTTTTTCGGGACGCGGTCTCAGCATGTGTCCCCCTGGGTGGGTTGTTCTTGATGCGCTGGCCTTTGGGTCTTACTGTGACTTTGGCTCACTATTTAATTTTGCTCTGGTTACTACCGGTTCTGTATACCGATTTGTGGTTTCCGGCCTCGTTTGCCATGGGGCGCGTGCTTGAGGTGGCGTTCTTCCTTTCGCTTTTTGTCCCCTTATCCCTCCTTTTCCTCCCTTCCTCCCCCCTCTCGTGGGGGGGTTTCTTCCTTATTCCCTGGGTTGTGTGACGGAGGGCTTTATTTGATAAGCTTTTTTCGGCTCTGTTTGATATGATATGTTCTTATTGTGGTGGGTGGCGTTGAACGGCAGTTGCCACTGTTTTTCTGGTGCGACTCATATTCTGCCCTTACCGATAGGTATTTGTCATTATTGAGTTATCCTGTATCTTTTACCATGGCTGTTCGCGGCCCACCACGGCCCTCCGAGACTTCCTACCTGTTTATTATCCTGTTGTACCCGTTTCTATATATTAGAAAATCAACCTTTTCGTATCCTGTCCCTGCTGGTTGCTATATGGCTTTTAGCCCTTATTTCCTGTACGATTTGTTGTGATATTCTGTATGCGTTTCTGTATTGTTGATTATGCTCCTTATCTGTGGTGGCCGGCCCGCTGGGTTGTAGGCCCGTATTTGTGAGCCTTCCCTGTACAATAAAGGTTTAAAAAAAAAAGAAAAAAAGAAAGTCCACTTGCTATACATGGATCTGTCGGTGCGAGTGGACACTGGACTTTCTGAGCCATTCCTAATGCGCTGGGGAACCAGATTGGGTTGCCCCCTGTCACTCCTACTCTTTGCTATTGCGATTGAACTGTTGGAGGCATAGGTATGGATAGATGCCTTGCTTCAACTCCTACAGTGGAAACCGGATGTAGTAGAGAAGATATATTTAATATGCGGACATGTCCTTCTTTTCTTGGACAACTCACAAGAGACTGGACATAGAGCCCTCCAGATCCTCTGAGTATTTGGCTAATATTCTGGCCTTACAATGCATGTTCCCAATCTTCATTGTATCACACAAATTGCTCGGATACAGTCCTACACTGGTCCAAAGACTTCGGATAATGAACGAAAGCTTTCAATATTTGGGGGTCTAAGTGACAGATGGCACACAGGGGGCGTAGCACAAAAATATATAGCCACAGGTCAATCAGCTCTAGCATAAGTGTGAGTTTTGAGGAACCCTCCCACAGTCATTGTTGGGAAGGTCAGCAATTTATAAGATGGAGATTTTTCCCTGGTTACTATATCATCTCCAAAACTACCCATTCCCTCTGACTCTAGACTTCTTTAGGGGGTTTGAGGCAACACTGAGGGGATTTTTACAGGACCATTGACCCCACGAATCACTATGCCAATTGTTTCAAATCCCCATAAGATAGCCGCATAGGGGCACCAGGCCTCCAATCCTGTTATAGAGCCTCTCTTTTAGTTATCCTTAATGAATGGTGGTTTGACTTTCTGAGAAGTGGGCAATGGAAAGAATGATGCTCTTGCAGCTTTTATATGGGATGGACCCTTCCAAAGTCTCTTTCCCCAGCAACAGATGTGGTGATCTGTGTTTGGAGGGACGTGAATAGGGATATGGTTTGGCAGGGGCGGCTGACTCAAGAGACGCCCCTAAGGTCTGGAACTGCCCTGCGACAAGTATCTGCACTCTAAAGGTTTCAGGCTTGGGATCCAATCGGTGTCTCCATATTGGGCAACGTTCTGACAGGAACTGTGCAGAAGTCCTTCTATAAACTTGAGACAGATTTCGAGCGACATTGCAGTCAATTTTACTGATATCTGCAGCTGCCCCATGCAATCTATTGTGCATTTATTGCTCCCTATTAAATAATACAGGCATCTAGCTGGCACACCTGCGGGAGGAATGGTCCAGAGACGTGGGGCCATTGTTGGATGATAACTGGAGTGAGGCGCAGGCCTCTCCCCGGGAGTCGATTATAGCCTTGCAGATCCAGCTCATTCAATTAAAATAGTTGTATAGAGTGTATTATACAAGGTACAGGCTGTGGAGAATGGGAGCAATATCCACCCCAAATTGCCTGCGATGTGGCACACAGATGGGGGACTGTCTGCACAGAGTTTGGTCCTGTGAACAACTGTGCCAATCTGGGATGGAGTGTTTGCATGCCTGGAGTGGGTGCTGGGTTGGAGATTCCAGAGGGAACCCCAAATTGGCCCTGTTGCATGTGAATGTGGATTTGGATTGCAGTAGATATCAAGCTGCACTGCTGTGGATGGGATTGGTAGTTGCTAAGTGGGATACAGCGAAGGAATGGAAGAGTATTAGCCTCTTAGAAGTTTGGAAGAGAGGATTGGATTGCGGCATGAATTTGGAAATCCCCACCTGTGCGACAAGGGGTTTCCCGCACAAGCACAGTAAAATATGGTCAGACTGGTGTCAATATGGGGTTATGTTGTGCGACACGGGAAGGACACATTCTTGTACTCTGGACGGCGAAATTAGAGCCTACGAAGGTCTAGCGCATAGATGAAGAGGAGGGGTGGGACCTGGAGGGAGGGGGGGATACTCCATGAGTGTAGAGTGTAACAGTGATCCATGTGGAGTATGTTTATCTTACGATGTAGCGCATGTTGGACTACAGGTATTTTCCTATGTTTACTCTTGTAACCACAGTTATGGCTGGCACAAAAAGCAATAAAGTGTGTTATTAAAAAACAGAATAGTAAATCTGTCCTTCCTTATACATACTTGACGATATGTTGATAGTCGATAATCTGAAGTTGACGTATGTCTAGGTTAATATTACTGTCCTATATATCGTGACATACAGTCCATGTCATAGGTGAGTGGGTGTGACCTCAATGTATTTCAACCAGTCCAGACAACAGCCAAACAACATTATGAAGGCACTCTACATTGACAAATCACAGGTTGTAGCGAAATGGAACCTTACGTCTTGAGGGAGCAAACATGCCACCCTCCTTTGGTGCAGACATTTAACCTGAACATACAAACCTACCAAATATAAACTTGACAAAAGATTTAAAGTGACTGGGGGTATGGGAATTATTGTCCTATTTAGGCCAGGCCTTGTGGTGCCATGTCAGCTACTTTTTAAATTAAAGCCTACAGACACTAACAACATCTTGGGGACACTTGGAAAGCTTCCCTGGGAATGCATTCTGCCCATTGCTTACCATTGGCTTAGTCGTTTTAACTCACAATTGCTTGTTTTCTATTTGCTGGCTCTATTTCTTTTAAACTGTTCAGGTTGAGTTAGGCTCTTTCATTGGCCAAACCCTGTTTACTGTATTTTTCCACTAGTACTGGAGTTCTGTTAACAGGCCTTTACGCCTTGTTCTTGCCTTGTCACATTTGCTGTGCATTCAAAGACAGACGTCAAATGTCATGTGCTGTCTTCCAGGGAGGTTGGTGTTTACTTTTTTTTCCCTGTCTTCAAAGTGATAGAATATATGTGACAATCATGGTGGCTTGTGGCGCTGTGCTTGAGGAAAACTGTACGATGATATTTTTTTTCGTAGCACACAACAAAATGTAAATGTCTGTAAATGAACTGTGCCACTCTTTCAGAATATATTAAAATTAGAAACGTATAAATGAAGCATGTTTTCTGGTAATTCTGAAGTGTGGTGGAAACACACTCTACTCTGCACCACTCAACTATACTCTACACCACTCTACTCTATGCCACTTCATTCTATACCACTCTACTCTGCAACAGTGCACTTTCCACCACTAAACTCTATATCAATCTTCTCTGCGACACTGCACTCTATGTCACTGCACTCCACGCCAATCCACTCTACACCACTCTATCCACTCTGCACCATTTCACTCTACACCACTCCCATCTACGACACAGCACCCTACCCTGTGCAACTCCATTCTATGCCACTGCACTCTATACCACTGAACTCAACACCACTTTACTCAGAACCAATATACTTTACGCCACTGGACTCCACACCAATCTACTCTGCACCACTGCACTGTACACCACCATACTCTACAACACTACTCTACTCCACTCTACTGTACACCATTTCACTCCATGTCACTTTACTCTACAATGCTCTATCTCAATGCACTCTTCACCAATGCACTCTACGCCACTTTACACCACTACACTCTACTCTGCAACACCACACTCTATGCCACTAGACTCTGCACCACTCTACTCTACGCCACTCTACTGCACTGGATACCACTACAGTCTGTGCCACTCCACTTTAGGCCACTTCACTCTAGGCCACTACACTCTAGGACTTAACACTCTACTTTATGTCACTGCACTCTACTCTTATGCACTCTACACCACTTTACTCAAAGCCCATGCACTTTATGCACATCTGCTCTGCACCACCGCACTCTACACCACAATGCTCTACTCTGCGCCACACTATTCCAAGCTACACCACTGTTCTCTACGTCACTGCACTCTGCGCCACACTTTTCCACCCTGCACCACTGTTCTCTAGGCCACTTCTCTGCTCCATTCTAGGCCACTACACTCTACACCAATGCACTTCATACCACTCTTCTATACACCACTGCACTCTATGACAGTCTACTCTGCAACACTACACTCTGCGTCACTCTACTATTCAGCACTCCACTCCACCCTATGCAACACCCTCTATGACATTACACTCTGCTCTACACCACTCCATGACACCCTATGCCTCTACACGCTATGACACTCTACTTCACTTTACACCGCTCAGCTCAAATCTATGCCCTTCCACTCTATGACACTCTACTCCCTCCATGACACTCCACAACACTCCATTTCACTCCATTCAAATCTACTCTACACCACTCTTTTCATCCAATCGCTGTCTGTGAGCGGGCCCTGCAGAGCTGTTTTACACCTCTCTCGTAATGTTTGTAGATCAAGCTTGGTTTGATCCAAGAGTGCATTGTAATGCATGGTTATTGCCTTCTGGTTCATACCATGTGTTAAGACTACTTGTAGGGTGGAATGAGTGGGTGGTTAGCCGTGTGAGTGCACCATATATCGGTCATTGTCCAACTGATAACCCCTCCATGCCACTCAATAACACTCCACTCTACTTCACTTTACGACACTCCACTTCTCACAACTCTTGTTTACCTCACTATCTTTTAGCCATGCCGAACAGCAGCCACTGTGGTGTACAACATGGCAAAAACATACAGGCAAAGCTAATAACTCCTGCATAGGCGAGACCTATTGGATTTGCCAATGCTTGTTTTCTTTTCTAGGCGCGATCACTATGCCCAATATGGTTGTACAGAATGGGAAATCAAATCAAACAATGTCCACCACACACTGGTGAGAAAACTTTTAGTGCATCAGGGACTCTGGTTTTGGAAACCCAGAAAGCAAACTCTTGTTGTGGGAGGTTGTCTATGGAAAACAAAGAAAGTAGATGGGCCCAAAACACTACCATGGCATGACGGACCAGGCCAGCATTTTTTGTTTTCACTGTCACTTCTGATGCCATGATTGAAAGGAATAGTTTCAACACCAACACCAACCCTGCCGCCAGTTCTAAATTTGGCAGTGAGGAAAACTCTAAGCCAGGCCCTAAATTTAGAAGGACTCTCAGCTGCTTCTTTTTTGTACCATTTTCAAATCTCTCCCTGACCTTATTGTGAAGATAAAAGCATATCATTCAATAACAAAAGTCACATAGAGTGACTTATCTTTTTTGTTGGGTGTCTCTTCGTGTTCACAGTCTAAAATGGCATCCTACAGGAGCTTTGTTGAAAGAGAGGGGATACTAACTTTGGTGTTTACACCTTCTCTGATAATTTTCACACATTTCTTTACAGTTCACTTTTGTTATCTCCCAAATGAAATATGGGATTAATTAAGTGAAGAATCCACCTTCATGTGCGGTTTCTGACTTTTTTCCCTCTGTATGTGAGGAAGAGAGACCTGGGGCTGTCAAGAAACAGGGGTGGCATGGGCCCTTGACCAAGAAATAAAAGAAGCCACAAACTGCTTCAGATACCCGCTCTCTCAAGGCTCCACAGAGAGACACCCCAAGGCACAGCGGAACACAAGCCATGAGGATATATCAATATAAAACTAAACACTGACCTGACTGGGAACATGGACAACAGCAATTGGGGGGCCCGCTGGCCATAAGCAATGATTATGTTGAGTACCGTTGACTGACTGGCTCAGTCCTGTGGCAATGATTCCTCTGCGCAGCCCTGATTACACACATGTATCCATGATGGCGCTGGTGGGGCCGGGTCCGGTAGCAGCTGCCAGATACCGCAGGTGTGCAAGCTACTAAAAGTTTTGCGGCAGTCAGCCATGGGGATGGTATCACAATTGGTCCATCAGCCAACCTTGATTTGCGTGGCGGCCCACCCGCTCCCGCCTCAGGAAGCTGAAGCCAGGCCCATCTAAAGTCACTAGCCAGTCAAGACACTAGGTAGCAATTGGGCTCTGACCCATCCTCCTCTGATGTCTGGGGATATAGCGGCATATTGGTGTATTTGTAACATTGTAGCACACCACTCTGTATAGCTGAACTAAGCTACAGCTCAGCCAAAGAGCACCCTTAGTTTGCCGGCTGCAGCGCACACGGCCCGCTGCCACTGCAGCTTGTATGGTGCTTTATAATTATAGCAGCGCTCTCAGCTTTATAGCTGAGGCGCTATAATGCATGACTTTGCATTTCAGTGCGGTGATGCGGATCACCACACTGAAATGTGTTAGTCTAACGCCTGATGCATGGTACTTGGCAGAGCTGCCCCCACCTTTTGTTTTCTCCTTCTGTGTCTGGCTGTGGCATCACACATGCTTGTCTGAGGCCTTATCAGTTGGTATGCTGGTTGGTCTCAGTTCAGCAGCCTCTGTTATTTTTGCTGGCCATTCACCTCTGCAGTGACTTGTTAAACACTCATCACCAGCATGCTGCACCTTACATCACTGCCTCTGATCAGGCCACCTCCTGATTTCTCCAGTTCTTCTCTTTTTTTTGCACTGTGTAGCATCACTGGCTTCAAATGTGCATTTACTGTTTGTAAGGTGCTTCCATCCAGTACAGCGCCTTCAGCTGTTATTGTTAGTCAGTTAACCCCTTGGTCGCGGCCGCGATTCTGCGCATGTGCGGCACTTCTGAAGAGTGGGCGGGTTCATGACGGCCCCCAGCCATCATCAGCACACGCCCACCGTGTTGCATGACGGACGGGGGGCGTCATCAGCATGGAAGGGGTTAAATATGTAGTGACTCCTAAAATGCTCCCTACTGCATGCTGCCATTCACATTCGTGTCTCCCGCCTCAAGCTGCTCAATATGTTAGTTTTTCATTCCACTTCTCGAAACTGTCAGGAGCGCTGCAGTATGTGCCGATGACACTTAGGCAGCGATTACACACACAGCAGCAGGGCTAGTTCTAGGGTTGATTTCGAACAAGTGAGTGCCCTTTTCGTATCTTTTATTAGTGAAACAGGTTATTGCCAACTGCATATACATGACAAAGCAAAAGATGAACAAATAGGGCAAACATTTTAGGCGTAGCAGAGAGTACACTATAAGTGGCCACTGAAAATGCCTGCCAAGGCACTAAGGGCTAGATGTAGGTAATTCTATTTTACCACTTCTTAAATACCGAATTTTACCGATTCGGTATTTAAGAAGTGGTAAAATAGAGGGGGGGGGGATGTAGGTATTTCAGAATCGGTAAATACCGAATCGTTAAGATTCGGTATTTACCGATTCTGTAAATACCGATTCGGTAATGCCCATTGATTCCTATGGGCCTTGAAGCCCATAGGAATCAATGGGCAATACCGAATCGGTATTTACCGATTCGGTAAATACCGATTCCAGCAAGGGTGCAGGGGGTGTCACTTTGACACCCTCTAGCACCCCCCAATACAGGCATGTGTGCCATGTGGCACACAGACATGCCCTAAGGGCATGTCTGTCTGTCACATGGCATAGGTGTGCATGCACACATGTGCATGCACACCTGGATTCGGTATTTTACCACCCAATTGGATTGGGTGGTAAAATACCGAATCTGTAAGGCCTTTGGGACTCAGAAGAGTCCCACCTACATCCGGCCGTTACCGAATCGGTAAAAATACCAATTCTGTATTTTACCGATTCGGTAAATTTACCGAATCGGTAAAATAGGCCCCCTACATCACAAATACCCATTTACCGGTCGGTAAATGGCCTCCTACATTAGTACTTAAAAGGTCATCAGGCGTTTAGGTGCATTTGGGGAATGATTTCGTAATATTACTTATCTGATTATAAAAACAAATGTCAAGTACTTCGGAACGTGAGCCAGAAAGCAAGGACTGTCCCTGGACTTCCCAAACAATAGGTCTTTGCCTTTGCCCACAAATCAGTTCACAAAGTTCTCCCACTCACCTCCATTAGAAACGTTGCTAATCAACATTTTTCAAACAATCATAAGCTTTTGTAAAGTATCTTTATTTGAATCAATCAATCACTCAGCATTTTTAGTGTGCAGCGCTGTCACCTCAAAGGATACCTGGGTGCTGGGATGCAAGGCCTCCGTCAAAAAGCCAAGTTTAGAGTGTTTCTGAACTCCACCAGGGAAGGTGTCCTGGGGGGAAGGAGGGGCATTGGGCAGCGGGAGGAGGAAAACGGCAGAAAGAGGGCAAGAGACGAGCAGAAAAAAGCAAAACAGAGAACAAGAAGTAAGCAGAAAAGGCAAACAGAGGGTGAGAAATGAGCAGAGAAGGCAAACCGAGGGCAAGAAATTAAAAGAAAAGGCAAAAAGAGGGCAAGAAATAAGCGGAGAAGGCACAAACAGAGGGCAAGAAATTAGCTGCTTTGTTTAACTTTATTCTTGCACACATATGTCTGCAATTTTTAGCTGATAGCATGTTGTATTTTTTCGACTTTTATTCTTTCAATTTATCTTGCAAATGTGGCTCAACTTGTGTATGTGCTGTATTATGGTTGTGTAAGTTGGTGAATGCAAGAATGAATAAGTTATTTATGGATGTATGGATGCATAAGTGCAAGGATGATAGGGTGCATGTGGGATGACTTATTCCGTGTTTAAACCAATCAGTGACCAAAAAGTCACTTTAAATTAAAAGCAAGGCTTATTGACAGTGCCAATGCTTGTTATTTACCTATAAGTGGTAGCGGATCGACTTGCCTTGTTGCACATCTTATCACTCAGTTGCGCACACAGGCAATAAAAGAGTGCACACCAACATTCTATTGCCGCACATAAGAAAGAAAAATTAGAGGGAACATTGCTCCCCAGCCCATGTCACTCTCAAACCAAACAGTCAATTCACAAACAGGCCAAGGCAAACAGAAAGGTCAGACAAGAGACCAGCAACTTTCTAAAAGTGCTGTTCTCAAACACAGGATTTAAAAAACACCTTTCCTAAAAGATGTGTTATTAAATTCTGAGTTCAGGGATACCAGGCTTTTATGTCCTACCTTGCTCCTATGGGAAGATATGCTGGTAGCCACTGTAGCCAGCATTCCCCATAGTAGCCTATGGGCAAGGTAGCCTTACAATAGTGAAAAATGAAAATGCCTGTCATTCACTACCAGAGCATGTCACCTGCACTAGTACACGTTCTACCTTTCACATACACTGCACCCTGCCCAAAGGGGTACCTTGGGCCTTCCATAGGGCTGACCAATATGTACAGAAAGGGAAGAGTTAGGCCTGGTCAGTGGGGACACTGACCAGGAGGACATGGCAGTTCACAGATTGCACACAGGCACTGCGGTGGCAGGCCTGAGACACCATTTTAGGGCTACTCATGTGGGTGGCACAATCAGTGCTGAAGGCCCACTAGTAGCATTTGTATCACAAGCCCTGATACACTCAGTGCACTTTGCTAGGGACTTCTTAGTAATACAAATATGCCAATCATGGATAACCAATCACAATAACAATTTACACAGGGAGCACTTGCACTTTGCCACTGATCAGCAGTGGCAAAGTGCCCAAAGCATCTAAACCAGTAAAAACGAAATCCAGCACAGCGTCAAAAATACAGGAGGCAGAGGCAAAAAGACAGGGGAAACCGCGCCAAAGATGCCAGGTCTAACAGGGGGCATTATGTACTATATTTGGAAAATTATTAGATGGCTGCCCAGTTGCAGTGGGTGTCTCAGTGGTGTGTGATGGAGGGACAAGGTGAGCTGGTGGAGCTCCTTGGGGTGGGTGTAGGGGTGCCTGTCCTCATTCGTAACAGGTGCTTGGGCCCCACTTCCCTCGTCCTTGCGATTGTTAGGGGTGACACTGTATTGCTGACGATTGTGTCCATGACGTGCTAGGGCAGGAAGGACTTACTCTCCAGCCTTCGCGCTGTGGTGTTATATGCAGAGTTTAAGCACAGAGCATCAGTCTCAGAAGTGCTGACTTTGAATGAGGTTGGAGGAGGCACATTGTGGGGGGGGGGGATATTTACAAAGAAGTGGCGAAGTGAGGCGCCTCACTCAGCCACTTCAGAAATGCACGACTGCACTATATCTACAAGGACATGGTGCAGCCTTGCATTTCCCCCTGCGCTGGTGTTACACTTAGCAGGCGCCCTTGCACCATAGTTCAAGGGTGTCCGCGTGCAGGGGAAGATTGCTTATGTGTAGGAAGGTGTCCCTTTCTGCTCATAAACAATCTTTAAATGCCACTTCTATGTGTGCTGCTTAATGCAGTACACATGGAAGATACAAAATGTCATTTTTTTAAAGGATTGTTTATGTGCAGGAAGAGACACCTTCCTGCACATAAATAGTAATTGGCAATTTGCTTTTTCCATGTGTGCTGCACAAGGCAACACACACGGAAAAAGCAAAAACTAGTAGAAATAAAGCATTTTTCCTAGTTTCGCCAAGTTAAGACCAGGTTTTCCCTGGTCTTAATTTTGGTGCTGCCTCCTATTTACGCTGCCCTTGTAAATAGGGGGCAACGCCAAATCAATGGGTGTTGCGGTGGAGCGCCCACCGCAACACTCACTGCCCACCCCTTTCACACTAAGCATTGCATGAAAGGGGGCCTTATTTACAAGGCACGTTCAGTGGCTTAACACTGTCATGTAAATAAGGCAAAGCCCCTATCGCCATGGAGACGTCACAAAAAGTGGCGTTCCCATGGTGATAGGGGCTTGTACATATGCCCCTGGGTGCTTTGTAGAAGAGGAGTGTATGACGTTACAACGCATACATTTACAACGCATGCACTTACAACGCAGTTTTTACATCACAACATTCACTACAACGCATTCCATTACATCGCATGACACTACATAGCATATTAAAAAACTACCTTTACAATGCATTCCAATACATCGCATACTACCTTTACAACGCATACCATTACATTGAATTTAAGGTAAGTATTGGATAGTATACAGGTACAAATTACTATTCTAACTCCAGGGGGTGCAACAGTAATGTAAGTGTTGGATAGTGTAGGGGTAAAAATGTCTATTCTAACTCCAGGGGGTGCAACAGTAGGGAAAGTGGTGGATAGTGTAGGAGTTAAAATTACTATGCTAACTCCAGGGGGTGCAACAGTAGGGTAATTGTTGGATAGTGTAGGGGTAACAATTTATATTCTAACTCCAGGGGGTGCAACAGTAGAGTAAGTGTTGGATAGTGTAGGGGTAAAAATTGCTATTCTAACTCCAGGGGTGCAGCAGTAGGGTAAGTGTAGGGGTAACAATTTATATTCTAACTCCAGGGGGTGCAACAGTAGGATAAGTGTTGGATAGTGTAGGGGTAACAATTTCTATTCTAACTCCAGGGGGTGCAACAGTAGGGTAAGTGTTGGATAGTGTAGGGGTTAAAATTACTACTCTAACTCCGGGGGTGCAACAGTAGGGTAAGTGTTGGATAGTGTAGGGGTGCTATGCGTTGTAATGGTATGCATTGTAATGGTATGCGTTATAATGCCTGCGTTGTAGTGACATGCAATGTAGTGTCATGCGTTGTAATGGTATGTGGTGTAATGCCTGCGTTGTAGTGACATGCATTATAAAGGATGTTGCGATGTAATGACTGCGTTGTAAGTGTAGTGCGATGTAATGACTGCAATGTAAAGGTTGTTTCCCATATGAGAGCCAGTAGCTCCTCTATTTTAAGGACCTAAGGGCCACTGAGGGGTTATCAGTGGGACAATTTGCAATATATGGTTCACTCACACGGCTAATTAAAAAATTGCGGAACTGTACGAATGAGGAGTCACCCACTCATACCACCCTACAAGTATTCTTAGCACACTGTATGAATCAGAAGCCAATGAACATGCTTTTCAAAGCACCCACGGATCAAACCAAGGATGATCGATGACCATTACAAAAGAGGTGGGAAACGTATCTGCAAGACCCGCTCGCAAGTGGGGATTGGTGAAAATTCTGGAACATCCCTCTAAGGTGTCCAGAAATGCAAAATTTAAACTGATGCAGCACAAGCTTACACACAGGACATGCCTAACGCCACACAGATTAAGTAAAATCTGTTCTGGTCCTATGGACATATGCCCCAGGTGCAGTGTCCCGAACACTGACTTGCTACATATGTTTTGGTGATACACTGTATTGATTCAGGTGTAGGAAAGTTCACGAATATGTGATCAGAAATCATTGGAAGAATGGAGCTACTGCAATTGAGGAGATTAATTTTGAGCAGTACTTAATTTAAGCCGGTGGTTTCCAGTGCTCGGCACTGGCACTTAATTGTCAACACCTGTGCTTGTGATGGTCTGCCACTAGGTGGCGCTGCCTGGCTAATTTAGAGATGACCACAACAACAGTCAATTATTAATACAATATATATTAAAAATGACTTATTTGACGCCCTAGCCATTCTTATAGCTTTGGGGAACTGGAATAGTCCGAATTGTCACACTTGTAGGAGTGCGATGATTAGTTGTTGTGTTGTGACTATCATATATATATATTTTTTTTGAGCAATGGTAATCAGAAATTTATTTCACTGGAAGGTGCCCCAATCTTCTGGGCTGTCGCTGAAAGTACAAAAAGAACTGCAAATGAGTAGATGAAACAAACACTAATGTCTTGGGCTCTGTCATACCAAATCATGCCAGATTTTGAGTGTTCTGGTGCTTTCTGCCAGCCCCAACTAATCAACCCAGTATCTAGGGTGCTTCCTTTCCAAATATGTCTTTGAAGATTCCCTTGAACATTCTTTTTTTTTAAATGTGTTTATTCGAAATTGCACAGTAAATACATCACAGTGGCATATGCAGCCGAACCTGCTGGAAAAAACATACCAATTAGGAGTTTACACTGTAGCAAGGAAGATATAGGATGTATACTTTTCTTGTTTTCTTCCCCAGTCTTCCCCCCATGTCAACAGTTAAACAAAACCAATACAGGCAAAACTCAGTGCTGTAATTAACGAATAGGAAAGTCTGCGCGTACAATCACTACATATCTTGGTTATGCAGTCAACAATGATATTATAGCAGGGCATGTGGAGTTAATCCAGACCAGCAAGCGAAGGGGCACACAATCACAAATCTAGGCACAAGTAGAGGCAGTCACATGAAGGAATACATATAATGAACGCAGACAAAAAGAACACTGAGACCTCGCAGCCATTTAGTCTTATGTAATTAGCAGCAAAAGGGGGGCTACCCCATTCAGCTAGCTTCGCAAAGATCACACATTCTCAGCTGACAGCATCACCTATCGTCCCAGAGGGAGACCGCGCAGAGCTGGGGGTGCCAGCTCCCGCACGAGGCCACTGTAGAAACGGTTCCCAAATATCCCTGGGCCGGGAAGCAGAGGGCATAAGTTCCCAGTAGACGCCTAGTTGGGTATGTCCGTATGTCACGTCCGCTAACCATGCTTCAAATTTAGGCAAAGCTCTGCGACCCCAGTGTATAGCCACCTGGCGTTTAGCGTAAAGAAGTAGCATGGCATGAAGCTTTCGATTATTAGGAGCAGTATCCCACACATACCCCAACAGCCCAAGGGTCGGGGAAGGGACATCCGTTCTGAGGAGGATCTGATTAATTGCAGAAAAAATGGTGGTCCAATACTCAGCAAGCATTGGGCAGCTCCAGGCGACATGCAAAAAGGAAGCATTTTCAGCGCCACACTTCCAACAGTTAGTGTCATCCTTCAAACCCATGCGGTGCAGCGATAACGGTGTACGATAAAACCTGTGCAAGAACTTGAAATGGATTAGTCGGAGTTTATAGTTAGGCGATAATTCAGTTAGTTGTCTGCAGCAAAAAGACCACTGATCTTCCGACAGAGGCCCGTCCAGTTCAGCATTCCATGCTTGCATGGATGTCGGCACTATTATGGGGGCTTGCTCCTGCATAATGTTGTACAGCCTAGATACCAGTTTCTTGGGGGATGCTTTAGCAAGCACGTTTTGGAGCGCCTGCAATTGTGGAGGTTCTTCAGGAAACGTATCCCAGAGCGCCCTACAGGACAGTTTCAGCTTATGATAGGTGAATAGATCAGTGAAAGTTAGGGGCTCGCCATCGCCACCCGTTCGGGGGTCCTGAAACGTGCCATTCGGGTATAAGTCAGCAAATGTACGTAAGGGCGCTCCGCTTATGGAGACATCACCTCCACTTACGGCCAAACAAGGCATCATAGGGTTACATCTCAGAGGGATCGCTGGTGCATATAGGAGCGGAAGGCGAGCTCTCTTCTGGAGTTCCCTCCACACCCACCGTAGCATGTTTGCTGTATCGATGTCCAGGGGGGGTCTTGGCGCCACGCCATACAGCGCCACACCGAGCGGCAATGGAGCCACAGAGTCTAATTCCACTGCAACATGTGGTTGGTATGGCGTTGGATACACCCAAAAATGAACAAATTGGGCTTGCGCACACAGTGCGTAGAGCTGCATGTCAGGAGCGCCCAAACCCCCCTGTTGGAGCGGTAGCGTCAAGAGTGCCCATGATACTCTGGGCTGACCACCAGCCCATATCAATGATAATAACGTAGATCTTAAACAAGTGTAAAAATGTTTCGTTAATGGGATGGGGATATTCACAAATAAGTAGAGAAACTTTGGTAACACCACCATCTTCGCCAGTGCAATCCTCCCTACCAAAGACAGGGGGAGTTTGTTCCAAATTGCTACCTTGGTTTCCAACCAGTGCACCGCTTTACCAAAGTTAAGAGCCCATATATCCTGCATGTTACGACTAATCCAGATGCCTAAGTATTTAACAGAGTCCGCTTCCCAGCGCAGGGGATAATCAGACCGCGCTGCAGGGGTAGTGTCTGTCAGAGGGAACGCAACCGACTTCGCCCAGTTGATCGACACGCCAGCTAGGCCTTCAAATCGTACAAATTCCCGAAGCAGAGGGTTAAGATTGACGTCGGGGTTTTTGACATAGAGAGTAACATCATCCGCGTATAGGGAGATCAATAGACTACGGGAGCTAAAGCTTATGCCTCTCGCCGTGTGGTGTTGTCTAACTCTTGCAGCAAGGGGTTCCATGGCGATGGCGAAGAGCAATGGAGACAGGGGGCAACCCTGCCTTGTGCCTCGTAAGATGGCAAAGGGCTCGGATAAGAGACCATTCACCTGCACCCTTGCTTTAGGGGAGGTATATAGTAGTTGTATTAGATTAATGAATAGGGGACTGAAGCCCATCCTGCTTAGAATCCTGAATAAATAAGGCCATTCTAGCGAGTCAAAGGCTTTGGTAGCGTCTAAAAACACGACCGCTGCTTGTACAGTTGGGTGAAGGTAGTGTAATACCAAGAATATAGTTCTTAAATTATGGGATGTTGCACGCCCCGGTATAAAGCCGATTGGTCCGGCAGGGCCACCATCGGTAGTAACGGCTGTAATCTGTCAGCAATTATTTTTGCGTAGATTTTCACATCCACGTTTATGAGGGAAAGAGGTCTATAAGAATCTAATGCCTGGCTGTCTTTATCCGGTTTTAAAAGCGTTACGATCAGGGCTTCACGCATGGATTCAGGAAGAATTCCAGTTTCAAGGGCTTCAGCGAAAACTGCGTGCAACCGCGGAGCCAATTCATCCGCATAGGTCTTATAAAAGGCAGTTGACCAGGGGCCTTGTTTAACGGCATACTTTTTATTACCTTGGTAATGTCTTGAGCTGTAATCGGGATGTCCATATATTCGCGGTGTGCGTTGTTAAACCACACCAGGGCTATCGTGTCTAAATAGGCATCGAGGGAATCTGGAGTCATATTTTGTTTGGATTTATATAGGTTAGAGTAGAACTCCGTGAAAGTGTGAAGAACTGCTTCCTGACCCACCACCTCCCTCCCGTCTGGGTTCCTAATAGAGTGTATGTATGTGGACTGCGGTCTGGTGGAGATGAGGCGAGCCAGAGTTCTGCTGGGTCTATCCCCCTCCCCGTATCTACGGGCCTCTGCCTGCTTGCTCAAAAACTTCACTTCTCGTTGCGCCTCATCATTAAAATCGAGGAGCTTAGCCTTCAGTTGAGCCGCTAGTTCAGGCGTGGGGTTATCGCAAAAGCGTGATTCCATCTCCTTCAGCTCTCCCTCAATTTTGCTTAGCGTAGTTCTAATAGCTTTCAGCACCCCTGCCTTACGCGCAATGCACTGCCCCCTGATCACCACTTTGAATGCGTCCCACAGGACAGACTCCGTTGGATCTGACCCCGCATTCGTAGGTATTGAATTATGTCTGTTCTGATTTCTTCAGTAAATGCCGTATCTAACAATGCGTGCGGCGGTAAGCGCCAGGTGAAAGCACGAGCGGGAGTGTCCGGCACCATTAATTCCAACAAGCACGGAGCATGATCAGAGAGCAATCTGGCCTGATTGCACACCTGTTATACAACAAGGCTTGCGGACGACGTAGGGTATAGTAGGGTGCACTGTTAGGGGTGGTTCTCTAATAGTAGTATTGATTTACACTCCACCAGCTACTGGGGCATCGTCCCAACCCCAGACTAAACAAGCAAATATACAAGAAAAATGAGCTGGGAGTGCTTACTTATCTCAGAAGCAATCAA
Organism: Lissotriton helveticus; assembly: GCF_964261635.1. Classification (NCBI taxonomy): domain Eukaryota; kingdom Metazoa; phylum Chordata; class Amphibia; order Caudata; family Salamandridae; genus Lissotriton; species Lissotriton helveticus. Next base: position 797,299,648 of record NC_136072.1, read on the forward strand.
GTATTTAATCATCAAGAAATACACAAATAAATCATCAATCGGGAAGTATATATTGATATACAAATTACAATCACACAAACAATGGAATTCTTGTCTTTCGTGATGTTCAGCAGCCGACGCGTTTCGTCCTAGAGGCAGGACGTCATCAGGGCTGCAAGTGCAAACATACAGTACAATAGCATCAGTACATATGTACAATCTTAATAAATGATATCCTAAAAACAAAACCAAATCATTGTTTGACTATTAGTAAAAAACAGCTCATTGTGCCTGGTAGTAGTAACAGAGAATTCAACATATAATTATTACACTACTAGAAACTTGCGGGAACTATTCATAGAATTCACACGAAAATGATATCAGCAGCTCATTCTTTTTTACATGGAAATTACACCTGCATCCTGGGATAAAAAGCTGGCCAACTGTAGTGTAAGTATTGTGAAAAAATCATAAGTGGACAGCTCACCTCGTATAATTCTAATAAGTATCCTCTGTCTTTGCCTTTGAATTCTGAACCTTTAGTCAAGGCAGTTTGCTACATGAGGCCCGATTCTTCACCAGTGTACCGGTATTAGTAATAAACTGAGGTAAGGCAGAAAAGAGGAAAACCGATCAATCACCAAAATGTACTATATATCTAAACAATTTCACCTTCCCTATTCAAGTCCTCTAATACTTTTAAGTAACCCAGTCACTGATAATTACATATTGCAACTATAAGAGTTCCTACCTTGTAAAACACTAAATCAATGCCACTCTCCAATCGATTTATCTCTTATTTCTTAAATCGAGAGTCCTTTAAAAACTGCTCTGCCAGTGGAATATTATACCTGGAAAAATTATTAAACCTTAATGTGTTGAGTTACTCAATAGTCAATCACGAAAGGAAATGACTAAGACCTTCCTGTTCACTCACCCCAAATCAGTATAATGATGCTACAAGAATAATTGACATCTATTGAGCAGTGATCCTATCACTTCCTTCCGATTAGATCCATTCTGAAAAAACGGGAAATGGACAAATTATGTAGCTCTATTAATTCCATCCCTCGAAGTTATTCATTCACCAAAGTTCTGCCTGGTCCTCTCTGCTTACCCTTAGTAACGTAGCCTCATGTTCATCTCCACACCATCCGGGTACGATAAATCCCGAAGGTAAAGTGCCGTGGACTCCCTGTGCTTAAAAAGAGCCCAGTAACCAATCACAGCACGCTATATTTCGCGCGCGGCATAATTCAACCCATCTGTGAAACAGTGTAGGTTTCCAGTGAGGTCCGCTATCTGTATTGTTTCCGGCTACTTTGCATTTCCGCTAATGCGCAGCTTATTTTTGGCATATTGTACGAGTTTCCAAGCTGATCCGCTATCCGTGTTGTTTCCGGGTATTTCTAACATTGTTTCCGGTCATGCGCAGCTGAGGGTTCGTCTTTTAAACAAGTTTCCATTCAGGTCCGCTATCTATATTGTTTATTTCTGATCATGCGCAGACTAGTGTTAATGGTATCATGACAAATTCGGACGCGCAGCTTAGTGTTAATGATATCAAAACAAATTCGGACGCCAACCCGATCTACTGTTACTATTACTGTTACTATTACATCCGATAGATATTTAAGTCATGTCCGTACATGCGCAGCAAACTAACAGTAAGACAAGACGATTGCATTCAAGTATTAAAAATCAAATTTTTGAATCCACCGGGACTGATTAAACCCGACTTCCTTTCGTGCATAATTGCCCCAATCTTTATCTAGATAATTCCCAGTCTGGTCCGTTCTACCGCTACCATACTATTTCTGCGCATACATTCCCCCGATTTATTTTTTGCAATTAGTAATGCCCTTAACTACGTGTTAATATTCTAATTTTAAACGATCCAAAACTGTGCTAGATTGAGATCATTCGTGCTAGAGAGTGAATCTATAATTATAATTTATAGAATATATTTCGAAAGATAAGACACGAGAACATCTAAGTACTCAAGTACTCGATCACACATCCCATAGCTATGGTGCCCAATGTGGGCAGGAAAAGATGCTCGTGTCAAAAGAATATATGTATTATTAATAAAACCACAGTTTGCCTGTACTAGTTATCCCAGAATGTGTACAATAAACAATAGAAATAAGAAATAAAAGCATCTATTTTCGCATTAACTGATACTGGTCGTATACATAGATTAAGTCCACAATTTACTTGTGATTATGCCAAAAAATGATGTAATTCAGAATCGATGTTCAAACCATATTTCATCGTTCGGCATTTAATTATCCAACGTGCTTCAGTTTGGCGGATTCGTAGTTCCCAATCCCCACCCCTCACATGTTGAGACACTTTCTCTATTCCATGAAATTTAAAGTCTATGTTGGAACCATGTTCCTTCTCCATATGTGCATATAGTGGGGATTTTTATGTCTCGGTTTATAATCGCTCGCCTGTGCTCTTGTATCCTTGTTTTAAGGGGTCTTTTGGTACTCCCTATATATACTTTGTTACAACTGCAAATAATGGCATAGACGATTCCAACACTATTACAATTAATAAATTCATTAATACGGAATTGTCTAGTGCCATTAAATTTGAAGATTTTAGTTTTGTTCATGCCATGAGGACATATTATACACGTCCCACAGACATAAAAGCCTTTAGGTTGTGTGGGAAGCCAGTCCTTAGTATGTGTCGATATAGGACGGATATAATTTGTTGAGACCTTATCCCTGATCGTTGGACATTTCTTGAACGTTATTATAGGCTTGTCATCAAGTATGGTTGACAAGCCAGGGACACCTTTTAATAAAGTCCAATTCCTACTCAGGGCTTGCCTGATTTTGACTTTTTGCATGCAATATGTTGTAACAAAGGAAGGTTTATGTCTAACAGATTCTTTCTTTTTAGGAAGCAAAGTTGTTACTCTGTCAATTTTTGATGCTTTCTCACTAGCCCTTGCTAGGTCTTTCTTGGCATAACCATTTTTTCAGAATGGATCTAATCGGAAGGAAGTGATAGGATCACTGCTCAATAGATGTCAATTATTTTTGTAGCATCATTATACTGATTTGGGGTGAGTGAACAGGAAGGTCTTAGTCATTTCCTTTCGTGATTGACTATTGAGTAACTCAACACATTAAGGTTTAATAATTTTTCCAGGTATAATATTCCACTGGCAGAGCAGTTTTTAAAGGACTCTCGATTTAAGAAATAAGAGATAAATCGATTGGAGAGTGGCATTGATTTAGTGTTTTACAAGGTAGGAACTCTTATAGTTGCAATATGTAATTATCAGTGACTGGGTTACTTAAAAGTATTAGAGGACTTGAATAGGGAAGGTGAAATTGTTTAGATATATAGTACATTTTGGTGATTGATCGGTTTTCCTCTTTTCTGCCTTACCTCAGTTTATTACTAATACCGGTACACTGGTGAAGAATCGGGCCTCATGTAGCAAACTGCCTTGACTAAAGGTTCAGAATTCAAAGGCAAAGACAGAGGATACTTATTAGAATTATACGAGGTGAGCTGTCCACTTATGATTTTTTCACAATACTTACACTACAGTTGGCCAGCTTTTTATCCCAGGATGCAGGTGTAATTTCCATGTAAAAAAGAATGAGCTGCTGATATCATTTTCGTGTGAATTCTATGAATAGTTCCCGCAAGTTTCTAGTAGTGTAATAATTATATGTTGAATTCTCTGTTACTACTACCAGGCACAATGAGCTGTTTTTTACTAATAGTCAAACAATGATTTGGTTTTGTTTTTAGGATATCATTTATTAAGATTGTACATATGTACTGATGCTATTGTACTGTATGTTTGCACTTGCAGCCCTGATGACGTCCTGCCTCTCGGACGAAACGCGTCGGCTGCTGAACATCACGAAAGACAAGAATTCCATTGTTTGTGTGATTGTAATTTGTATATCAATATATACTTCCCGATTGATGATTTATTTGTGTATTTCTTGATGATTAAATACTTGATTGCTTCTGAGATAAGTAAGCACTCCCAGCTCATTTTTCTTGTATATCTGATTGCACACCTGCATTGTCCATGTAGCCACATCCTGTGATACAAGCCAGTAATCTAACCTCGACCAGGCAGCATGGTGACTCGAGAAACAAGTGCCCTCCCTGAGAGTTGGGTGTCTGGATCTCCATATGTCTAGCAAGAAACCTTATTGGAGAATGTCTAGTAGTGCCTGCCTAGCATTGGGGTGTAGCGGTCTCGACGCCCCCCTGTGATCCAAATCATCATTCAATACAACGTTAAAGTCTCCACCCCAAATGACAGTGGGGCAGTCCATCAGTGCAATTTGTGCCCATACAGATCTAAAGAAATCTGGGTCGTCCACATTTGGGACATAGACCGCTGCCAATACCAATGTCTTCCCCAGTAGGGTGCCGTACATTACAATAAATCTACCCTCCGGGTCACAATGCACCCTATGTTCCTTCCAATCTAGTCCCCTTTGTACAAGGATGGCCACTCCCCGGGCATAATTAGAGTAAATGGCAGAGTAAATCGAGCCCCATCTGGAGTGTTTCAGCCTGGGGGACGATGTGGAGTTAATATGTGTTTCCTGCAAAAACCAGATATCTATTTTGTGTCTTATGAGATACCCATGCATTAATCTCGCATTTCTGCAGTCACTAAGCCCGCGGATGTTCCAGGTTAAAACCCTTGTCACCTCCATTTCAATGTTGATGTTGCATTCACAATATACAATAATGGTTCAGTCACACATCTAAATTCGATGATCGCACAGCGCAAAGGAGAAAAGTACATAGCACTTGCCAACAAACCCAACAGCCCCCCCCCACCACCCACAGCAACCCCCCAATTAGGTTGTGTCATAGCCTCTCCTAACTTACGCATAGCGTAAACATAACAGAAGAGTACAAACATTGGGAATCACCCCTTGAGGGCGTGGTGTCCTGAGCATACACCCCTGTTTGCACAGGGTGGCTGCGCATTTCAGCCTAGTTGCTAATTTCTAAACTTAATCCAGCAGATCTATACGGTAGCCAACGCGCAGGGCGCACAGCGGAGTCCAGCATGGGAACATAGCAAAACCAAAGGCATAGTATAGCAAACTTAGTAAACTGGTAGCGCTTCAGTACACATGAGCGGAACATATAAACAGCAGGACCAGTAAACAGAGGCAGAGTCCCTCCTACTAGGAGTAGACGACACCAAGAGCAGGTACAGTTGAATCAATCATTGTCACTAAGATGACCTCCCTCCTCCCCCAGCTGCGCATGTTTTCTCTTCGGCCTAGTACCGCACACATGCTTTGCGAATTTCAAGGCAGACTTAGCGTCGGTGAAATAATGGGTGGTGCCTTCATGCGTAACTCTCAATTTTGCCGGGTACAGGAGGGAGTACTTTATGTCTGCCTGCATCAAGAGTTTTTTGGCTGGGATGAATTCCTTTCTGGCCGCCTGCACTAGCGGGGTAAAGTCAGGGTAGAACGAAACAGAATTGCCTTTGTGTGTGATCTTGCCCTTCTCTCGAGCAAGACGCAGTATCAGATCCCTGTCCTGGTAGTTGAGCAGCTTAGCAAGAATGGGTCGGGGCGGCGCACCCACAGGTGGTTTCTGGCCAAGCGCTTTATGTGCACGCTCGACCGTGAAGACCGGAGACAAGTTCGAATCAAATAGGTCATGCAGAAGGTCCGCGACAAAGGTCTCCATCTTGCCAATGGCGGTGGTCTCCGGAATGCCAGTTATGCGCACATTGCATCTGCGTGAACGCGCTTCTAAGTCATCTGCCTTTGCACGCAAGAGTTCAACCTCCTTCTCCAAGTTGGTCATTTGCTGTTTGGACTCCTGCCTAAACTCGCAGCATTCTGTGTGTCTGTTTTCGAGGCAGTCGAGGCGCGTTTCGTGTGCTCCAACCTGGGTCTTAACCGCCTCGAGTTGTGATGTCATGTTGTCGAGCTTAGAGTCAATACTCCGAAGGCTAGATCGCACCTCCAGCATAAGCGCCTTAACATCAATGTCTTGATCCGAGTCAGGTGTGTCATGTTCTTCAGCCACGCGGTCCTGGTCAGGTTGCTCTGCGTGGCGCTTCTGCTCGAACGTGAGCTTAGGTTGTTTCGGGTCACCCTTACCCATCTTAAGTATTGCAGTGGGGATCTGGCCAAGAGAGTCGCGTGGTGTGAGGAGGGGCCCGCAACCTGGGGTCAGCCCAATGTACAAGACGAATGAACTCCTTTCCAATTACTCTGCAACAGTTTGAGTTCGGGACTCCCCATGCACAGCACACCACGCAGTTCCGTGCAGGAGGTCAGCGCTCCGCAGCTAGTGTCTCTACGCAATAGGTGTGGGGGGCGAGATCTGCCCCTCAAATGGTCGTCACGGGGTATCCCGTAGGCCGAGCACCAGCGGTTAGGAAATGGCACAGACGAAGGAGGTCGACTAGCAATGCCCCCGGTATTGCAAGATTGGCGCGGATCAACGGCGGCCCGCACCCCCACTCAGAGGTCCAGCAGCCATATGGAGGTCAGCACAGGGCACACACTTGTTGAATGGCAGTGCAGTCACCCCTACGCCGCCCGGGTCCGGTCTCTGAATGCACGCGTCGGGAAGCGCGCGAAATGTCGGTGTGCCGTGATGCAGCCAAATAGCTGTGTCAGGTATAGCCCGGCTTGGAAAGTGTCAATGTGAAACGGCTCCCCCGCCGAGCAATTCAAAAGACGCTGTAGGCACATACCGTCCGAGCAGTCGTACCGGGGCTCCCCGACCGCCACACCGATTTCAAAATGGCGGCCCGCCAGGCGTCGCGAAGGTCAGGCATAAACTTCGGAACAAAGCCTCCGCCTCACACTTGTCCGCGCAAGGACGGTCTTCCGCTCCGGTATGCGCCCAGTTCCCAGCGGTCGGAGCGCCCCGCTCACCTCAGCGATGACAGGATTACAAACGCCGATCCTCGACCCACGGGCCACAGTAGGAGGCTCCGATCAGGGCTCCACGTCAGACGGGCTCCGCATCCACGGCTCATCGGCAGATCCCTCCGAGCCAGTATCTTCACGGCGGATCGCACCAGGAGCCACAAACTTTCCCCGCTGTCGCACGGCGCCCTCGGCCACCTCCGAGTCAGGAGATGTAGGTGAACTTCACTGCTTTTACAGGATTTTGGGCAGGATTAATAGCGCAGCCGGCGGAGCTCGCTCAGAAAGCGGCCATGTCGCTGCTCGGCTAGCCACGCCCCCGTGTTGTGACTATCATTGGCAGCATGGCAGGGGTAATGTGTGGTGCAAGATGGAATGGCCTCCTGATCAGAGCCATGGCACTTATTTTTTTTACAAAATAAGCACTGATTTTGGGGCGATGTTGCAGGCCTAAGCAGGCTAAATTGAAATCTAGATTAACAGATTTGGGCATAATCTCCTTCTTCTGTAGCCCATTTCACCATTTCTGTCAGCCAGACCCCTACCTGAGGCAGGCCAGAGGCTTTCCAGTGAATTGCAATCTACTGGAGCACCAAGACTTTTAGCTACAATGAGAGGAAGGTTCAAACAACAGACAGAAGTGACGATGGTGGCTTTGCAAAATAAAAATGACAAAATGCCTGACCAGATGCTTACAATTAGGCCTGGCCCGAGTTGGCGGAGTTCCGTGCGACCCAAAAACTCCACCAAGCTATGCGGAGTTCCGCAAGCGTCAGACGGTGATAAGTTGTGCTGTTTGTGCTGATTTTTAGACCGAGTGTTTGTCCCACATTATAAAATCAGTGCGAATAGCACCACACGCAGTGCATGCACTGCTTCATTCTGCCGCTCGAGTAGATGTTCTACTCGAGTGCCAGCATCCTTAATGCGAATGGAAAGTTTCTCAACATGAGTGGTAGCGAAATCTCGCCGGAAAGTGGTCTGGAGTGAGATTTTTCCCGCTAGCCAACGTTGACGAGCCACGGGAGAGGAAAAACTCTGCTCCACGGAGATTGTCAGACCTCCCCGCTACGCACGGAGTGGGGAAAACTCCACAAACTTGGTGAGCGGAGTGGAATTTCACCCCCACGCCTACTAACAATATGGATTTGGTGGGGTGAAAACATAGTAATACTTTAGAGGACTGGAGTTGTTGACCTTCAAGTAAGGTGGGAGGAAAATGGCTGATGACAATTATGAAAGAAGGCGGATCTGAAGGGATAAATATTGTTAAACGACCTGTTAGCTGGCAAGTACCCTTTGATGGAACCCACACAGTGTGTGGGGCAATTATGTTGATGCATTTTCGACCTGGGATAGGAGTTGGAGGGTACAGGTTATAAGTGAAATGTTAATCTGTAAGTAGACCACTGAGGTACGTAAATGTGCCTGCGGTTGGTGTGTGGATGTGGATGTTCTGTGGACATATTGGTTAATGTAAACTTGAACAAAGAAATATAAAAAAAAATCTTGAGCCATCCCAAAATTGTGTGTTCAAGGAATCCAGAGAGAATCTTCAAAATAAACAACCACTTCTTTAAGCGTCCTCTGGAATGTCACTCATGCCAATGTTATTGCATTTGCTTTTGCTGCCTCATTCCACATCAACTTGCAAATTGGCATAGTTTCCCAAAATATGCCTCAAATGGGGCTGCTGTCAGCAAGGATATCTTGAATCTGACATGCCTGCCTCTCTGTAGCCTTCCTACAGCGGATTTACAAAGTGGAGTTCTTTCTTACTAGAGAAAAGCCACAGATGCAGACTGTTGCTGGTTATACAGCCATTCAGCCTCTTTTGTACAGTGAAAAGTAAATTTTGCAGAATGTATGGTTGATGCACAGATTAACGCTTCCGGTATTGCACAATTAGGAAGGTGTCTCTCTTTGACGGCGGCCAGCATGTTTGTTGGTAGGGGAGGGTTTTGTTCATTGTGTGGGTGTTTTGAATGCTCGCTCCGTGCCCTCCTTCCCTGCTGGCCTCTGCAGGCTCCTCGTGGCGCACCTGCATCATTGACACGCGTGTGATCCTCGCTGCAGAGAAGAAAGGCCAGCGCCATTTCCACAGCCCGGCAGCTACAGGCTCTAGAGAAACCTTTTGTTGGCAGCTCTGTGCGTAAATGGGCCCTGAGAGCTCTTGAGGCGCAAGGATTAGCACATCAAACCCAAGCACAACAAGGGGAGAGACAGGCTTTGGAAACAGACAAAAGGAAACGCGGCAGCCAGAGAGCAGGCGTGGGGGGTGCAGCTCAGACCTTGCGTTGTGAACGCGGGTGAATGGAGTGGCTGGGGGAATAGGTCCGTGGATCAGAGGAGTGGCACAGGGAGACAGAGCCTGCCACCTCTTGGCCTGATTAGCTCATCGGAGAGGCACAGGGAGACAGAGCCTGCCACCTCTTGGCCTGGTTAGCTCATCGGGGTGGCACAGGGAGACAGAGCCTGCCACCTCTTGGACTGGTTAGCTCATCGGGGTGGCACAGTCAGACAGAGCCTGCCACCTCTTGGCCTGGTTAGCTCATCGGAGTGGCACAGGGAGACAGAGTCTGTTATTTCTAGGACTAGATAGGCTCCCATATTCGGCAAAGGGGGGATAGAGCTTGTCATATTTAGTGCAGAGGTGCTCAGGGCCTGGCACAGAGGTGCCATGTTTGCCAACCCCAGGGCTGGATGGATTAAGGAATCGCCACAGGGGTAGATAACTTTCCATTTTAGTGGTCTGAGGGGACCAGAGGACCATCATAGTGGTTTGGTGCCTGTTACCTCATCAAATGGGTGGCTTAGAAGACTGATGTTAGGATAAAGAGCCCGTCACCTCTAGATATGGTCGGATTAGGAGACTAGTGTCAGGATAAAGAGCCCGTCACCTTTAGAAATGGCTAGCTTTGGAGACTGGTGTCAGGATAAAGAGCTCGTCACCTCCATAAATGGTTTAGAAGACTGGTGTCAGGATAAAGAGCCCGTCAACTCCTGAAATACATAGGTTAGGATAAAGAGACAATCATCTTCAGAAATGGAAGGCTTAGGAGACTGCTGTCAGGATAAAAAGCCCGTCACCTCCAGAAATGGATGGCTTAGGAGACTTATGTCAGGATAAAGAGCCCGTCACCTCCAGAAATGGATAGCTCAGGAGACTGATGTCAGGATAAAGAGCCCGTCACCTCCAGAAATGGATGGCTTAGGAGACTGATGTCAGGATAAAGAGTCCGTCACCTCTAGAAATGGATGGCTTAGGAGACTGATGTCAGGATAAAGAGCCTATCACCTCCAGAAATGGATGGCTTAGGAGACTGATGTCAGGATAAAGATCCCATCCCCTCTAGAAATGGATAGCTTAGGAGACTGATGTGAGGCTAAAGAGCCCATCATCTCCAGAAATGGATGGCTTAGGAGACTGCTGTCAGGATAAAGAGCCCGTCACCTATAGAAATGGATAGCTTAGGAGACTGATGTCAGGCTAAACAGCCCATCACCTCTAGAAATGGATGGCTTAGGAGACTGATGTCAGGATAAAGAGTCCGTCACCTCCAGAAATGGATGGCGTAGGAGACTGATGTCAGGATAAAGAGCCCGTCACCTCCAGAAATGGATAGCTTAGGAGACTGATGTCAAGATAAAGAGCCCGTCACCTCCAGAAATGGATAGCTTAGAAGACTGATGTCAGACTAAAGAGCCCGTCACCTCCAGAAATGGATGGTTTAGGAGACTGATGTCAGGATAAAGAGCCCGTCACCTCCAGAAATGGATAGCTTAGGAGACTGATGTGAGGCTAAAGAGCCCGTCACCTCCAGAAATTGTTGGCTTAGGAGACTGATGTCAGGATAAAGAGCCCGTCACCTCCAGAAATGGTTGGCTTAGGAGACTGATGTCAGGATAAAGAGCCTGTCACCTCCAGAAATGGAAAGCTCAGGAGCCTGATGTCAGGCTAAAGAGCCCGTCATCTCCAGAAATGGATAGCTTAGGAGACTGATGTGACGCTAAAGAGCCCGTCACCTCCAGAAATGGATGGCTTAGGAGACTGATGTCAGGATAAAGAGCCCGTCACCTCCAGAAATGGATAGCTTAGGAGACTGATGTGAGGCTAAAGAGCCCGTCACCTCCAGAAATGGATGGCTTAGGAGACTGATGTCAGGATAAAGAGTCCGTCACGTCCAGAAATGGATGGCTTAGAAGACTGATGTCAGGATAAAGAGCCCGTCACCTCCAGAAATGGATAGCTTAGGAGACTGATGTCAAGATAAAGAGCCTGTCACCTCCAGAAATGGATAGCTTAGGAGACTGATGTTGGACTAAACAGCCCGTCACCTCCAGAAATGGATGGCTTAGGATACTGATGTCAGGATAAAGGGCCCGTCACCTCCAGAAATGGATAGCTTAGGAGACTGGGGTCAGGATAAAGAGCCCGTCACCTTTAGAAATGGATGGATTAGAAGACTGGGGTAAGGATAAAGAGCGTCACCTCTAGAAATGGCTAGATTTGGAGACTGGTGTCAGGATAGAGAGCCCATCACCTCCAGAAATGGTTTAGAAGACTGGTGTCAGGATAAAGAGCCCGTCATCTCCTAAAATAAATAGTTTAGGAGAGTCGTGTCAGGATAAAGAGACCGTCACCTCCAGAAATGGATGGCTTAGGAGACTGATGTCAGGATAAAGAGCCCATCATCTCCAGAAATGAATGGCTTAGGAGACTGCTGTCAGGATAAAAAGCCAGTCACCTCCAGAAATGGATGGCTTAGGAGACTGCTGTCAGGATAAAGAGGCCGTCACCTCCAGAAATGGATAGCTTAGGAGACTGATGTCAGGATAAAGAGCCCGTCACCTCCAGAAATGGATAGCTCAGGAGACTGATGTCAGGCTAAAGAGCCTGTCACCTCCAGACATGGATGGCTTAGGAGACTGATGTAAGGATAAAGAGCCTGTCACCTCTAGAAATGGATGGCTTAGGAGAATGATGTCAAGATAAAGAGCCTGTCACCTACAGAAATGGATAGCTTAGGAGACTGATGCCAGACTAAAGAACCCGTCACCTCCAGAAATGGATGGGATTAGGAGACTGATGTCAGGATAAAGAGCCCGTCACCTCCAGAAATGGATAGTTTAGGAGACTGATGTCAGGCTAAAGAGCCCGTCACCTAAAGAAATGGCTGGCTTAGAGACTGATGTCAGGATAAAGAGCCTGTCACCTCCAGAAATGGATAGCTTAGGAGACTGATGTCAGGCTAAACAGCCCGTCACCTCCAGAAATGGATGGCTTAGGAGACTGATGTCAGGATAAAGAGCCCTTCACCTCCAGAAATGGATAGCTTAGGAGACTGGGGTCAGGATAAAGAGCCCATCACCTCTAGAAATTGATAGTTTAGCAGACTGGGGTCAGGATAAAGAGCCCTTCACCTTTAGAAATGGATAGCTTAGGAGACTGGGGTCAGGATAAAGAGCCCTTCACCTCTAGAAATGGATAGCTTAGGAGACTGGGGTCAGGATAAAGAGCCCTTCACCTTTAGAAATGGATAGCATAGTATACTGGTGTCAGGATAAAGAGCCCGTCACCTCCTGAAAGGGATAGATTAGAAAACTGATATCAGGGTACAGATCTTGTTACTTTTAGAAATGGTAGCCTTAGGAGACTGATGTCAGGGTACACAGCCTGTCACCTCTTGGACTAGACGGGCTCGAGGGTGGGTGCAAAGGCACAGAGTCTGTCTGACACCAGCTGAAGTAGATGGCGCAGTGCATTGTTGTCAGAATACAGAGCATGTTCGGCTAGGTGAGAGGGAATTTTATCCCTTTCAACCGAGAGGGAGCCAAGCTCCTCGGAACCCTCTCTCCATGATGGTGATGGCTTGTGCTCGAAGGCATTAGAAACTATTTAAGGAACATGCTTGATTCCTCACTGCAGGCGGTCACACTGCACTTTTAATTAAGGTTTATCATGTCTTACCCTCTCCTTATGTAATGCAATGTTATGTGTATTATGGTATTGGCATTTCCGCAGCAGATACCTGCCACTGGAATTCCGTAGGCAAACGTAGATTTGAAATGGGGCCCGCCTTTACTCCAGCAAGCCCACTAGCCTGTCACATCTTGGGCTAGATGGGCTCAGGTATTGGTGCAGAGACGCAGGTCATGTCACCTCTAGCAAGACCGGACTGGGAACCGAAACCGGCCCTGGCAAACAGCTTGGCCAGCCCCTGTGGGTGGGGTGGGGGTTTAAGTTGGAAGCACCACTTCCGTCTCACCGCTGCCGCTTTTGTTACAGGGGGCCAATATGTTGCAAATCCGGACCCTTATGGGTCCAAAACTGGCCACCACCCTGGCCGCCCACAGGAGAAATGCCCAGTGCCCACTACGTCCAGTCTGGCCCTGAAATTTAGGGCTGGATCGCTCCATAAATGGAAGGAGCACAAGTCCATTGGACTAAAAAGGCCTCGCCCTCCATACGCCCTGCTCACCTGACCCCCTTGAGTCTCAGCTCTGGCTCCTGCAGATTCCAGGACCCGCACAATTCTTTAGCTGGTGTGCGTTAGGCTGCGCTGGATTTAGGGCCTCCTACAATGTATTTCGAGGTCATCCAGACAGACGTTTGCGTGCATAAGAAAGCATGGGAACTGTGATCCAGAGTGAAATGAGGGTGAGGCCAGAAACTGGCTATAAATGACCAAATTATTCTGAAACGTACTTATTTTGTTGGCGTTTCACCACCAGGTAAATATATATATATATATATATATATAGCATTAATATATACCTCACATGGAAAATAAATGCAATTAAAAGTCATTAGTGGGAAAGCCATTCTTTTATGTTATGAAAGCCCACTTAATTAATGTCATCCCTGCAGATGTTTGTGTGTGTAATCAGATGTTACATAACTGAATTGTGGTTCGTTCACTGGGGTACAGTGACGTGTATTTACAGTGCAACGAGGTCCCAGACTGCAACTAAAAGCACTGTTAATATGCAAGTCATTATTTTAAAATTATATTACGCACAGTATAAGATATACTACTGCAAAATGTGAATATAATTTAATGTCTAAGATAAAAAAAGTGTGTTAAAAATATATATTTTTAGTAATGCGCAATCAGACTGTATCTAGTGCAACTTTTTTTAATGAGATTTAATTAGTAAGGCCCTCTTCAGAAGTCAGCTATTAACAACTTTACATTACCTTTCAAAAAGAATAAATCTTTGTCACCATGAAACCTCAAATGGCTCCATTAATTAAAGCCTTATACTGGCTCTCGAGCAGATTTTAGATTTGCTGATACACCAATTTTTGCACACTTTAAAAAATTTCCTCTGGTATGAGGCACACTAATAAGCATGCTTGTTTTTTCTTTCGCAATCTGCCTCTTCCTTGGCTTCAAAGAACAGGACACCCCCTCTTCCCTGTGGCTCACCGGTTAGAGGAGGCAGTCTCTGATGCAGAGGTCAGACCCGGGACCAGGGTTCAATTCCCGACGCAGCAGGGTCTTGAGCCCAAATGTCCATGGACTCGATAATTCTCGCCTGGGTGCCTACTCGAATCGTGGGTTCACACTCTGCAACTCTGGGCAATAGCTTGCTTAATCTCCACTACAGCCCCACTGCGATGGGATGCCTGGTCTTCACCTTGGGGATGCCCAGTAGGGGTAATCTCACAGGGAAAGGCCAGGACGGGTTCCCAAAGCAAGCGCCTTGAGACCTTGCGGTGAAAAGGCGCTATATAAGAACGTATGATTTACGATTTACGAATTTTAGCCAGAGGTACCTGAAGTTCAGCATTACCCGTACTGGGATTTTTTTTTTTTAACAAAAAGCATTGTAAAATAAAAAATGATTGGGAACGTCATTTCCGATAGATTCTGCACACTTCAACCACTGAGGTCATCCAGAAGCCATTTACAGGTAGAGGGGGCTTTGACTGTTTTTGTATTGCTTCTTGTGCCACATAGTGTCATGCTCTCTCTGCTTACACCGTCCACTCTCCAGGCTCCCATAAAGGACATGGGCCCAATTGGAAACTTAGCACAGCAGAATTCCTGTGTCGAATGCGATTCCACACAATTATAAGAGGCCAGTTCTCCTGCACCTAGTTTTACTAGATGTGGGCACAACAATCCTGATTTTAGTGGCCGGAAAATACAGCAGACAAGATCATTGTGGGAGAAGGAGGCATTGCACCCTTCCAGGACCACTACCCGCACTTCAGACAAGGCATGTGGGGAGCATGTGTTGCTCTCCCAGCCAGCTAACATTCTCCACTCCTTTTGCACCCCTAACATCCTGCCTCAATCCCCGCCTAACAATAACCCCCAGCACATGTTTACCACAGCCCCTTGCACACTTTTATCACTTGCTGAGTTCAGGTGGTAAATGTATTTGTTAGACCCCATAGAATAGGGAATAGCATACTGAATACCGGCTGGTTAATTCAAGTAGGCACGGTAATTCATCTTTCCATAGGGTTTAACTCATAACTGCACAGTACTGATGTGCTGTTACTGCACTGTGCTGGTAATTACTGTGCTGAGTTTCCACCTTGCCAGTACCATGCAACTACTAATTAGAGCCACGGTGGGCTACTTAAAGTGTCTGGCAAGAGACCAACAGCTTTGAAAGACTCAAGTCGAGTCAAGTCAAAAAGCTCTGTTTATTTAGACCATAGTCTTTAAACACAATAAAACCCAATATAATTATTACAACAGTACAAAATCATTATCAATTCCATTACAGATATCCTATGAGAAAGAATTACGGCACATATGCTAGCTATGATAGCACAAACATATAAATAATTAATATAAGCGGGACAGTTCGATCCAATAAAAATTATTAAAACATATATTAACCAGTTTTATAATAGATAAAACCGAGGCAAAACATTTAAAAAGCCAACTACAAAACGCTAAAACGCCTACGATTTCTCCCTCACTAGACATTTTATGACTTTCATATAAATTCCCAGAGCAATAGCAATTTCTAAATTTGGCATCTCTGTAAGTAAGGCTACTGCCTGTTCGCATGACCTTATTTCATATTTTTTTTTAATTGGACGTAAAATCAGTTTCCTCAAGGCTATAACTTCAATACAGTCTAGTAGTATGTGAAAAATATCACATTTTGTTCCCAACACACATTTGCATTTTCCATCAGGCTGAATCATTTCTGCTTTTGTTTTTACCTCCATCAGCCAAGGGTTAATGTTGATTCTTACTCCTAAAATTTCACATCTAAACCTGTAATGCAGCAGTGTGTCCAGGTAAGGATACCAGGCATCATTCAACCATGAGATTCTCATGCTTTGCACTGATGTTTTCATTCTCAGATGCTCCAGATCAGCTTTTCTGGACACTTCCTGCCCTTGGGCTCTGAGAGCGCTTTTCAAAAATGCTACTTGCAGTGATTGCTGAGATATTCTCATCTTTAAGGTCTCTCCTGCAGTGAGGAGTTTCATCTGGTTTCCTTAGCCCATTTTTGACTGCTAGACCGAATCTCCTCTCTACACCATTGTGAGACCTTCTGCCCCATGCCTGGATCCTGACGTTTCCGGAACCTTACCAAGGGCATTTGAGTCTGTATACTCCATGCTATTGTTCTTATCTCTCTTCTTATGGCCTGGATCATTGTTGAACTCATGAGTGACCATAACAGTTTTAAGGCTCTTCTCTTCTTCTAAGTCCACCCGCATTTACCACTTAGGTAAAGGGCTTCAGCTCCTTACAATACTTGCGCGGGTATCATTGCATCATAAGCCTTTAACAAGGTCTGTGGGACATATCTCCATAGTCCCTATTAAATTTTTTCAGCCCACAGATTGATGTAAAGGCTTTTGCTTTCCGGGCTTCTAAGTGCACATTCCTTTTTAGTGCACTATCGAACCAGACTCCAAAATATCTGTACTCATTTACAATCTCCAATTTCCTTGGCCCTAAAAACTAACTAAATCTCATGTCACTTTTCCAAAAACATAAAATCTTAGTTTTTTCTATATTTACACTTAAAAACTTTGCCTCACAATACTCTCTAAAAACATTTAATTTCCTTTGGAGCCCTAGCTCCGTCTGATCGAAAATCACCAGATCGTCTGCATCCAATAGGCATGACACTTTATGCCCACTCATTCTGGGGTTGGCGCTTCTTTCAACTTCTAGGGCTACAGGTAAATCTGCTAGAAATATAGCAAAGAGCAATGGGGCCAGGACATATCCCTGTCTAAGACCATTCCCAATAGCTATTTTCTGAGTCAAAGACCCTCTTGTGTCCCTAATGACCTGAGCCCAGTTTCCTCTGTGTAGCTCTTTACTATTGGCAGTATGCCGTCCGTAATACTATACTTTATCAGTGACTCCCAGAGGCATTTACAATCCACTGAGTCAAAAGCAGAGCAAACGTCAACAAAGCAGCAATATAACATCCCTTTTTGCACTATCGACTTACGCGCCACTGCCCAAAGAGCAAAGCAGTGGTCAATGGTGGAATGGCCTTCCTTAAAACCCCCCTGTTCTACCGGTACGATTGAACATTGCTCCACCCAGTCCTTAAGCCTTCCTAGTATTATTTTTCCAAATATCTTTTCCCCGATATCCAACAAATTAATTAGTCTATAACTTTTAGGGGAGTTCATATCGCCTTTCTTGTGTACCGGTCTAATTACTTCTCCATTCCAATTTTTAGGGATTGTTCCAGAGTCCAAAATGACTAGAAACACATGCGAGAAAAATTCTGCCCACCAGTTCAGCTGGGACTTTAATATTAATGCTGGGGGATTATCCGGTCCTGCAGCACAGGTTAGCTTCAATTTTATTATCATATTTTTCACCTTCAATACTGAGAAGTCTGGTTTTAGATCTTCAACTAACCCACTCCAATTGTGTGACTCCCCATCTTCTGTTCCCCTGCCCGGGCTATACAATTCCTGCAGATATTCCTCCCAAGCTGCCTCTTCTACCACGCAATTTATAGCTCCCCTGGGTCTTCTGCCGCTGATCGTATCAGCTTCCAAAACTGACGTATATTCATTGTTTCAATTGTTTCAAGCAGATTACCCCAGCATCTTTCTTTATAGAGTCTTTTCGCGGTACAAATTAACATTTTATATTCTCTTCTCAGTTTGTTAAGATCAGGCGCCCTATCCTGATCATATTTTACTTTGAGCCTACGTGCTTCTCTTCTTATCTCCCTCTTCTTTTTTAAACAGTCTGCAGAAAACCATTTTACTTGCCTAACAGGGGCTTTCTGTTGACTCAATAAATACTTTCCGTCGTTTTTAAGTTCGACGCGGAGGCATTTAACCACCTGTTCTATTTTTACGACATACCAATCCAGACACTGCCCTCTGTCGTTTCCCGAGATTATCTTCTGTTGTAGTATTGCCAGCCTCGCTACGTATTCGTCTGTTAGCCTAGTTGTCAACTGCCTGGGGTACTCCACTTGAAGTGGAAATACATTATCACAAGGATCCAAATTTACATCTAAGAACTGAAACTGCAGGGGGTTATGGTTACTCCCTTCCCTATGGCAGATCCGAAATCCCTTAATTAAGGCAAAGTTCCAGACAGACGTAAATACATAATCTATTGGACAGTTTTGTGTGCCTACTTTAAATGTTTTCTTGGCTGGACAGTCTAATTCTGACCTACCATTCAAACAGAATGGGCTTTTTGTCCCCAAGTAATTTTCCAGATTTATATCTTGGGTTGTAAGGGCACAATCAGGGAAGGTTGCGCAATTTACATTGTAAGCCTCCAGAATTTCTGTATACCAACAGTCTATCTTCTTTGGGTTTAATTTATGGTTAAAATCACCCATCATTAAGATTAAGTCTGTGCCGTGCTTTTCACATACAAGATCTATATCATCTTTAAAATATCCCATCTCTACACCATATTCCTCAGGGCCCCCCTTGCATATGCCCATTTAAAAGCATTACATTTTTATACTTTTTATCACCCACCAGCAAGGATACCCTACAAACACCCAGCCATTTACATTTTGCGGGGAGTCCAGTCACATTCTTCATAATTTTTGTTGATAACAATGTCATAATCCCACCCACAGGACACCCAAACCTTTTTTTCTTTGCTGGGCGATGAAGTTGGATAAAACCGTCAAATATAGGGGTCTTGTCGCATAGCCAAGTTTCTTGTATACATATAATCTCAGTACTTTTTGCTAGCACTTTTATATTTTCTTCGTTTGTTAGTTCACGAAGACCATTTATATTCCTTGATACCACTTTGATGCTATGTGACACCCCATTTTCTTATTCAATTTCATCTAGATGTCCCTCTTCTCCAAACTCCTTGTTATACCTTTGGGAGGGGCCTGCAGGGCTACTACAATTCTGCAGGCTCCTCCAATTCCCGCACAAATTCCCATTAACAGAGTTATTCACTACTATATTGAGATTTCTCTTACCATCTCCCCATTCTTCCTCTATTAGCCTCACCTGTCTCTTCCCGAAACCTGCATGACACGTTAAGAAAGCACCACCTTGTGGGTCATTCCCTACTACTTCTCCTTCAGGGACTATCCTTAAACCTACCTTAAGTACCTCTCTCTCTGCCTTTCCAATTGCATTTTTACCAGGTCTGAGTGGACTAGTACCCTGGTAATCTCCTTCCCTTTGTAATCAAGTCTAAATCCTACTTGCCGCAGGTCTTTAGTTCCAAAACCTTTCAAACTTGGGCACTGTGGGAAAGGGTGTAGGAGATATGACCTATTTAGGGGTGAAGTCTTCCTTGTTTTTGTCCCTACTCTCACTGTTTGTACAGGTTCAAAGTATAGCCACGTATTCCCAACTCCCTCCTTACTCACCATAGGAGTTGTCATAAGTGGCTGCCAGTTATTCTTTCTAGAGACTATCGTGAGTTTACTACATCCTTCTGTTCTCACTCTTTGAAGGGAGTCATTACCACATGTTTTTCCCTCAGTAGGTACTATATAGCTTGCTCTATTCAACTGTGAGATAGGGTTTGGTTGCACCTTATTTCCTTTCTCTCTGATACCCTTACGTATACCCCTACTAGATCCTATTTCTCTTAGGGGCTTAGTAATCAACAGCTTTTGATCAGCTGTTTCAAGATTAACCTCATCAAGCCTCCCCCTTTTCACTGCCTTACCTTTCCCCTTTTTTTGTTTCTTCTTTCCAACTAGACTCGTAAGGTTAGATGACCTATATCTAGAGAATTCCCCCCTTCTTTTTATCATCATCGGCCATCTCGAAATATAAACTTCGTGGGCAACCTATGGAGAATTTCTGACCTCGACAGGGGGCTGGGGATCTGTCATAGTTGGAATTTTTCTCCTAATTTCTTGCAGCTCCCCCTCAATCTTATGTAAATGCATTTTTTGGGTTTTTAAAATTTTATTATTTAACATTGTGACTTCCAATAGCCCTCGAAAGGGTCTTTGCAGCATCAGCATTATATCTAACATTGAAGACGATGGCGTAGCAGAAATATCTAGATTTAAGTCAGATATTAGATTGCGTCCCTCATTTTCTTTTTGTTCAGAACTCAGGCTGCCAAGCTGCTCTAGCTTCCATTGACTTTGGCCCTTAATGCTGTGCCCGAGACCTCCCCCCAGTCAGTCCTTGAAACCTCGCTGTTATTTTCTAGTGGGTCTAGGATCATCAGCTCCGGATCCTGTAAAGAAAAGACCCGCGGGAATGAGGACAACCGTGGGGCCATGATTGAGCCCTTTTGGCATAGAAGGGATTGATTTGCCAAGATCGATGACTCCAAAATTTGCTCATAGAGGTCTACTAAATCATTCCTGGTTCGCTGATCGGCCACTTCATCTGGGGAATTCGCCGGCAAGAGCATTTTTTTAAAATGTTTCCCCACAAAGTCTTTTAGGGATTTTGAGGCTGGCACACCCCCTTTTTTGCCAGATGCTACATTCTTATTTCCTTTTCTGTTTTTCTTTGGTGCTCTATTAGCTTTATTAGCTCTTAAACCTCAGCTCTCCATGCTGTCTCCAGAGACCCTCTGATCCCATGAGGAATGTTTTGACGTCTGGGTTTGCTCCAGGGTAATTTTATTCCTTCAGGAGACCATGATAATCACATGCACACACTTCAGGCGGCTTCTCAATTTCGGTTTCTCCCGTTGCCAGATCCAAAACAAAACAGACCAAGACAGAACCAAGTCAAATCCAGAATATATACTGAAACAAAAACCGACCTGTCCCTCCAGAATCACAGTTTTTTTTTTTGTTTGACTGGCGTTCCTCCGTTCCTCCCACTATTCTTCACCTTATTGTACCCCTTAAGCCATTCTACTTCATTGGCCTTTATAGGGAGTTCCAAATCTTAAGTAACTTCCACACTTACCTCTGTTGTGCTCCAAGCCGACTGACTATGCCCTTTGCCTGCTGACGTTTTCCACCGCCGATACTATTTGAAGATTTCTCCTACTACATGGAGGCTGCTTTTACGTGTTTAACTTCTCCCTACGACGTCCTTAATCCTTTGAACGGTAATGTAATGGTATAATGTAAAATGTCCTAATAATCCAATTTTCAGCTGCGCGTTTCAGAGACCATACTGCCTCCGCGTCTCGTCTCGTCAGTGTCAGCGTCACCGTAGGGCGTGTCGGCGGGTCGTCACTGCTACGGCAATACGCACAACAGAGAGTTGCACTGGTTCTCAGACTGGAAGGGGTTCTCAGACTGTGCTTCTAAAATGCCTCAGTTATACCACCCCACTACATTTACAAAACATTAGAGGTACTTCACGACACTTTAACTTTCACAAAAGTCTGATGTGGCAAGATTCCAAAAGAACGTAATAGAGAGACAGTCATATTGCATTGCATTGTCATTTGTAAAACACTTTCTTATTCCTCAGTTATACCACCCCACTACATTTACAAAACATTAGAGGTACTTCACGACACTTTAACTTTCACAAAAGTCTGATGTGGCAAGATTCCAAAAGAACGTAATAGAGAGACAGTCATATTGCATTGCATTGTCATTTGTAAAACACTTTCTTATTCCTTAAGAAGCCTAAAGCACAGGTGTTTCTGTGCAGAGTTAAACTCCTTTCGCCTAAGTCAATAGTTTAAACAACTAATGTGAAGTCACTTAGAAGGCATTCGATGAGGGTTATCTGAACAAATCTGAACTTGAAAACCTTAACAACAAACACCCCAGAATGCCAACTATCTATACCCTGCCCAAGATTAATAAAAACATGCAGAATCCACTGGGCAGACCGATTATATCAGGGTGTGGTTCCATCTTGGAACCTCTTTGCAGATACATAGATGTGTTCTTTAAACCGATTGCTGAAAAAAGATCTAATTACCTCAGGGATACTATGCAAACCATCCAACTTGTGGATGGGCACCCCTACGACACGAAAATCAACATACTTGCCACTATGGACATCGCTGCACTTTACACCAATATCCCCCAAGCTGCAGCATTGAAATGTATGGAAGTGGTACTTAACCGTTGACTCGCACCACACAAGGTCCCAACGGAATTTATCATTGGTCTGCTCACTATAGCTATGACCAAGAATTTATTTTACTTTCAAGGGAAGTACTGCGAACAAACTAAGGGCGTAGCAATGGGGGCGAGCTTTTCCCCCAATCTGGCCATCATTTACATGCATGAATACGAGCAGGAATTCGTTCTGAACACCCACAATCCATTCCAGGGATGTTTAAAAATGTGGCGTTGTTACATTGACGATGTTCTAATTATCTGGAAGGGATACACAGATCACTTACAAGAGTTCCACAATTGGATGAATAGTTGCTCTACCGACATTCAGTTTACCGTAGAGTTTGACAGGGCATCTATAAACTTCTTGGATATCATGATCAAAGAGGAATCAGGTGCACTCCTCACCAGCCTGTACCGGAAGAGTTCTGACCGTAACACCCCATTCAGGTATCAGAGCCACCATCCCCGTAACCTTGAGGACAACTTACCCTTCAGTCAGTTTCTGAGGTTACGCAGGAATTGCTCCAAAAAAGAGGATTACTTTAATGAATCAGCTGGCCTCCTCACGAGACTACGTGAACGAGGTTACCCCATTAGACTTTTGAAACAGGCGCGTAAGAGAGCCTGGCACAACCACAGGGAGTTCTTACTTGTCCCTAGAATTAGGAACAATAGTGAGAAACGATTATTCTGTGTTACCACGTTTAATACCAAGAGTAATCGCATCAAAAAAGCCATTAACAAACACTGGCACTTGGTTACCGATGAACTAGGCAACATGCCCCCTCCCCTTCATGCCTTCAGAAAAGGTAAAAATGTAAGGGACTTTGTGGTCAAATCACTACTACCATCACCTTCCATCTCAGGTCAGAGTACACTCGGGGGACTCCCACAGGTCAAGGGACATCATAAATGTGGCCTATGTAAAGCATGCCCGATGACTAAAGAAATGACAGAATTTACTCACAATGGTCATACATATAAACTTGAAGACCACAGTAATTGCAACTCCACTGGAGTTATTTATGCCATCAGTTGCCCATGCAGTTTCCTATACATAGGACAAACAACACAAAAAATCAAATGCTGCATACTACAGCATTGCAGCTGCATTAGATGCGCAGTCCAGGGGGCACCCCTCGTGGAGCATTTCTCTAACTTTGAACACACACCCGATAGCCTCAAATGGTGGGTTATAGAGAAAGTCAAACCCAACCCCAGAGGTGGGGATTTTTCGAGTACACTGAGTAAACGTGAGTGTAGATGGATACACTCTTTAGACACCATCTCACGAGGGTTGAATAAATCTGAGGAAATGAACCGACAGGTAGCGGTCATGAATTAATTCCAGAGATATCCTAGACCCACCGCGAGGCCCTTCTGTAGATATTTCATGCCCCTTGGTCCACACATACCAGTGTAGGTGAACCACTGTTCGATTGTTTTTATTGTTCACTGTAAATATGTTCACTTATCGAATTGGCATTATAATGCTTTATTTGTTCTATCCATCACTGTAAATATGCCCACACTGTAGGGCAGTATATCCCTTAATCTTGTGGAATAGCTGCACTACATTGTAACCTTGATGATCGAATCTGGCTTGCACAATTGCCCTTGTGCCACCTTGTATATACTGTACATCTTATCTGTCAGACAGACATGCTATGTTAATTATCTGTTATGTCCTGATTGTTTCAGCTGTGATCTATGCTGCACTTTTTCAATGTACGTAATAACCTATTGTGACTTATATGGAATGGAGTCTTTTTTCTCAAATTATGCCCACTAGTGAAAATGTTCGTTTTTATTATGTTCTCCGTTAACTTGCTTAAATTGTATGCATTACTTATCCAACATCCATGAGAACTGCCTTGAAATGTTCGGTTTTATATTGTTTTCCATTCACCTGCCAACATTGTATGCATTGCATATCCATCACCCACGAGAACTGCTCTGAATGCCCTAATATTATTATTGGATTATATATGAGTCCTCAATTCCGTGAGTCCGCGATTTAACATCATCTATTATGTATTTTGTAAATACCCCCTTCATTGAATGTCCACGAGCCTTCACCGCTCGCAGTGTAATAACTTTCTTCTAATTCACGTTCCCCGGCATATGACCCTTATGAGTCTTTTAACTCCGGCCTTCGCCGCACGTTTCCCCGCGGTTTCGCGCGCCTCCGGTCCTTAACTACCTGCCGGTTGGAACCGCTCGACTTCTGTTTGTGCAGTGAGACGGAACAGGTCCCGGATTACTGGAAATAATCAGGTAAATCTCTCTGTGGCATCCATGCGGTTTTAATTACCAACTCTGCCACTGCCTCCGGCCCCATTTTGCCAGCAGCCCTAACCAAATGCCGTTTATTTAATTTTAGATTACCAATCGTACTGTGATTAAGGCACAACCTAGACGGGTGATACTTACCTCACCAACAGCAAAATAGAGGTATGTTTTGAAAGGCATTTATTCAGACAGCGGTTAGGAATTAATCATGTTTCCACATTAATGCCCCTCATCCTGGCAATTTTATTCCTCTCCAGCACCCGCATACTAAATTGGAAGAATCGTTCCCAATCAGGCTGACATGAAATAGCCACCGGCTACCCACCACGCTCATACGTAGGGTAAGCCCGCTCTTATCGACCACCTTTTGTGGTGCGAAGTCAGACCTACAGCAACAGACCTGATTGATACTCTCTTTACCCATGAGGTGCCCTACCCAGCATATCCCAGGTTGCCATTCACTATCCCAGTCCTGAAGAAGATCCACACGGCCGAGGCCCAGAACTTCCCTTGTGCCCTAAGACGGATCGAAACGTCGACGCCCTTGTTTTTAGGCCTAGACTTTCTTATGTGACCCTTATCGTGCTATTGTGGAAATGTAATCCTGTATTTGTGCAAATAACCTTATTAGTATTGTATTATATATGGAGCTAGGCTGTATATGACGGTGATTGACAACCGTACATATTGTTAAAAAAGAATACAAAGTTCCTTTCTTCTATGTCACTGAATTTCCTTCTTTTTCACTGACTCACACCGAGCACTTCTCCTTTACGCACGTTCCCCTCTGGAGCAACCTTTTCTCATTTTTTGAAATACCTGAATAATACTTGACAAATTCACCAGAAACTAAACATATTAAATTATTTGGTGAATACTAAAATTGTTTGGTTTGTTGCTGTTTTTACTTCACATTAGTTGTTTAAACTATTGACTTAGGCGTAAGGAGTTTAACTCTGCACAGAAACTCCATTAGACTTTGATCAAATTAATTGTAGCAATGTCCCTTTGATTCATAGCCTCTTTTGAACGAGGTTCTAGGACCATTGTCTTTGATACCAATTAAATACCCAGGTCCAGGACCATTTTGGGCCAAACCCCATTTTTTTAAATGGCTAAAGCACAGGTGTGGCAGATATGTTGCTTTGTTCTGTTTTCCTAATGCTTTGAACCCATTCATAACACCACACACCCACATGCACAACTGTGGCACCTCCTAAAAAAGATCTCAGATAAAGAGCCCTCTCGCGGGGCCGGTGGGGGACTGCAGCGCCATCCCCAAGAGGAGAAAAACCAGATGATGAAGCACGACACCCGCAAGAGTGTGTGAGGGCACCAATTCTAATAGGAGAAATTCCCCCACCTTCACTTTGATCCTACCTGCATAGTTTTTCCCTGGACACACTATATCCTTACCAGAATAGGTTGCAGAGAACATTCTTTGCTTAGGAACAGCCACCATCCATTGTGTTGACTCTTTAAATGGAAACTGAACTAAGAAATGACATAATCTGTCATCATGCTTTTGCACAAATTCTAATTCGTGCCCCAGCCCTCCACAGTTTGTCCGCTTTCCTGATCCCAAATAATTGTTGCTCTAAACAAAACATATTGTGAGTGCTGTAGGCCATGCTGTACTAGGACGTTCATATGGCTATTTCCTTTGACAGAGGCAGTTTTGGGGTTCGTTATTTGCATTCTTTGGCCTTGTTATTGCCTGAATCCCTGAGTTAGCAACTCCGAAGTGTTGCTCCTGTCATATCTACGCTTTCTTAACCAAATATTCTATGTGGTTCGAACTGAAAATATACAGAACACTCCATAGAAGGCATGTATTGGCTTATGCAACTGCATCTATCCTCACATTATTCTACTATACCCATGAATACGTGCAGCTACACACTTGTTTAAGATACAGTTTAAGGAGTATCAACCACATCCACTCACCAAAACACTTCAAACATAGTCCAGACTGGATTCACAAACTTCTGTCCATCAATTAGAATTTAATTTCTAAGCACCTTATCTCTCACTTATTTGCTCCTTAAATTCATAGGCATATCAGCAAAGTTTGTTAAGAGCAGAACTCTGGTCCTGGCATATGTCATCAAAAAACTGCTTACAGGCTGCGCGACAAACATGCACTGTTGCATCTATTATACTCCATGGAGTAGTGTGCTGACCATCCAGAAAGGCGCTTAGGTGCTTCATTTGGAGCTGTATAAATACAGCTACAAAACTATACAACATGCTGAAATCCTACCGCACTGCAAGTCCATAATAGTAGCAATATAGAGCGGGGCATATCTCTATTGCTATAACCTATCCCTTCCTTTTGTAAAGGTACAGACTTTTCTGAGACCCTAATTCAAAGTTGTGTTTTAAATTCCGATCCACGTGCAAATGATGCTTGCCCACAGATCGGAATGTGGAGGTGTGCATCAACTGCCACATCCTGACCTTTTCTCCTGATAGAGTGTACCGATAATAGCCTGAGGAAATGTATCAGTATAAAATGCTAAGACACAAATGCAAAACATGCAGCAATCGCTATGGTAACACTGATTCCTCATGCTAGGTTTCATTCTGAGGCGAGGAACTCAGGAAAGTTAATTGTGTTACCTATTAAGTATTCCAGAAAAGGGTAGTGGTGGTAACAACTGTGTGCCACAATTATCACCGGAACTCTACATAAGTTGGAAACATGACTTTATTTGCCAAATCCATCTTTGTACTTCTATCATGATGTTATATATACAGGTTTATAGCTTACAATATATTAGTCTCAGTTTCAGGTCACCTAGTCCACCTAGTTGGCCCATTTTTCTACCTGTTGCACCTTCATAGCATTTGATAATAGCCATCTCTGTCTTTTCCCTGGCAGTGCAATTACAGGTTATTAACAGAAAGGGGAGTTGTGGGGTGTGTGTCTGTGTATGTGTGTGTAGAAAGCGAGAAGGGACCCATCCTTTTTGTCCATTTTTCTGCAGTCACCAACTCTGTCTTTGCTCTTGCACTATAATATCATCCAGGATAGTCAAATCGATGATCAAGAACACGCATAGATATTGATCATACACAAAGACCAACAGTCTTGTTTGTTATATCAAATGCCCTGCCTGCTATACCTTGTGGGCCATGCTTAGGGGGGGCCATTAAGAACCTGGCAGACAGCACATTTGTCAGGTAAGACAAGCCGCCGCCACTCAGTTAGAGGACAATCCACCCTATTTAGAGATCCTCACAGTGGCAGCTGCTCCATTAGAGTGGATGAGCCTGTGTTCTGCTGGAACTTACAAGGCAGTCACCTGTCTTTACTCCAGAATGGTTAATGAAGATTTACCTCCTCTAACGACATTGAAGGGGAAGTGGGAAACGGAGGTAGGAAGACCCATACCTGAAACTACTTGGGCGCAGAAGAGCACGCGCAACGCCAGATTTCAACTAATGCACTTTTTTGTCCTCCACCGCGCGTACCTTACGCCGGGAAGGATACAAAGGTACTTCAATGCAGACAGGGCGGCTTGCCCCAGATGTGCACTAGTTGGAGCAGAGCTGGGCCATATGCTGTAGACATGTCCGGCACTGGAGCCATATTGGAAGGAGGTAGGAGACACCCTGAACGCGATCACGGAACAAAGTTTGGTATTCGACATAGCAGTAGGCGTGCTGCACTGGTTCCCCCACACCCCTAAAAATAAGATTACCAGTAATTTATAGACATGGGACTTGTAATAGCCAAGCGCGAAATTACACGACACTGGAAGGCAGCGATAGGACCGAATAGCATGAGATGAAGGAACGAGTTCCTCAAATGGGCTAATGGAGAGAGTTCGATCAGATTCCAAACTGCGCAGCGACAACATAATGAAAAGGCATTAGAATCGGCTCAAGCATGGGACGCCCTGACACAGGCATTGCGCGACTATGATATGCAGAATGACCAGGCAGAACAGCACTCAGAAGGCGGGGCCACCCCGTAATACACCAGGGACACCGCATCACTTACCATACTTTCCAGGGACTCCTGCTCACTCACATTGGCTGAGATGTTACCATCTGCAATTAGAGGATGAGGACCCGGGGAGGGGGGTGGGATAAGGGATAATCTGTTAGCCACTTGGGTGAGGCACACTGAGATTAGTACACGAGGAGATCCATAGAGTGGGCGAAGGGAGATTAGGTAAGGGATACCGAGTTCAGATTGTACTGACACCTTGCTATTGGCTCTTGGGGTTCTGACTGTTTATACGTTGAGGATTGGGTGGAAGGGGGGAAAAGAAAAGCAGATGCCAGAACTTCCTGCTGAACAGTTGCACACGTTTTTTTTCTCGTTTTTTTTCTTTCTTTGTTTGTCTCTATGCTTCCAGCAACTTTCCAGTTAACGCCGCCCAGCCTCTGGGATGTGGGCTTACTGGCTGTGTAATGTTTTGTTTAACGATTTGTGCAGTGCTACAGTTGCAAGCAGGATTGACGAAAAGAATGATTCAGTATTATGCAAATCTGCAATAAAAATATTTTCCAAAAAAAATAACAAATTAGAGTGGATGAGCCTGGCCCCCCTGCCACCACCAGCAAATAAAAGTATTAAAAATGGGTTTTAAACTTGTTTTAATACCATTTTATTTTAAATCCCTGCTCCTGTCCCCAAGACTCTGACAAGTCTTGGGGCAAGTCTAGGAGATGGCACTGCTGCTGGTGTGGGAGTGGTGGGCACTCCCTTTACTACGCATTAGTGTTTGGCCAGCTGTCTCAGGCTGGCCAAACCCTTATGCGTAGTGAAGCTCTTTCCAGCCCCACTGCTTTGCTTGGGTTGGAGGGAGCAGGCACAGGCTTCCAGTCTGCCTGGGAGCACATGTTGACGGCCCTCAGGCCAATTCCAATGCTGCTTTTATGCAGCGTCAGGATTGGGTGCAGTGAAGTCTGGGAGCCTGTGCCCAGAGAAAGAGCGGAATAACGTGATGCGGCAGGCGGCGGCATTGTTCAAGCAAGTTCTTTTAAATAAATTTTTTTCATCCCCCTATCCCACCTCCCTCCTCCGGCCTGGCCCGCCTGCCACTTTCGCAGGGGACGGGTCGCTACTGGATCCCCATCTGCCTGGCCAGGATTTCTGCGCTGTGAGGACAGTTGTGGTGGCATCACCAGTTTGAGAGCACTGCAGACTTGCTAAGCAGGCACCTTTTTTAAAGCATCCACTCAGCAAATTTATTTGTTCTAAGAAAATAAATTCTCAAAGCAGGATTTTACTTTCTTGATAAAAAAACACAAATAGCCTAATGTGCAGAGAAAGCTTTTCTTTGCATGTCGGAGTAATTATACATTCTCCCAGCCTATATCCACCATGCCTTGTGCAGAAAAAAAATTGTGATGGTAGCCCTGCCCTCAATAGGATTGGGCGACCATAATTGTAACTTTGTGACCACTTGGCAGGTTGGCTGTCAGGTCAGAGGTGACTCCACTTGTGAAAACATGGCCATTTCACCATCTCTACACAGAACAATGGAATGGAGAGTGTGATGAAGTGGAAGCTCCACAGAATCATGGTGGGGCTCCTGCTCTGACACGCTCTAAACAAGGCCATTAGATTCACCAATGTCTTTGCCCATGGTGCCGTGAAGCTGCCAGCATGTGGTATATAGTGCTAAAGAAAACACCAGGAATTATCTGCTAATCAGTAAAACATAATTCTTTAGAAAGTAGGACAGGCTGGAGGCAGTTTAGGCAGATCCAACTGAGGTCAGGGTAAGAGAAACAGGTCTGCAACCTTCCACCATAGTATGAAAACAATATACAATTTTGCATTTAATAAAACACTTAGGGCCAGATGTAGGTAGCCAAATACTGGTCGGTAACGGCCGATTTCGGCCGTTACCGACCGGTATTTGGCTTTTGAGATGTAGGTGGGTAGTTATTTACAGAATCGGTATATTTACCGAATCGGTAAATTTACCACTTCGGTATTTTACCGAATCGGTAAACATACCGATTCTGTAAATCCATATGTAGCTCACACTCCTAAGAGTGCCACAACCCCTTAAGAGTCTGTATTTTACCACCCAATCCTATTCGGTGGTTAAATACAGAATTCAGGTTTGCATGCACACCTGTGCAATGTGACACACAGACATGCCCTTAGGGCATGTATGTGTGCCACATGTCACACAAGCCTGTACTTGGGGTGCTGGAGGGTGTCAAAGTGACACCCACTGCACCCTTGCAGGATTAGGTATTTACCGATTCTGTAAATACCGAATCAGTATTTCACATTGATTCCTATGGGCTTCAAGGCCCATAGGAATCAATGTGAAATACCGATTCGGTATTTACGGAATCGGTAAATACCAACTGTTACAGAATCGGTAAATTAGAAATGAGATTTACCTACATATGCCTCCTTACTATTTACCTACTCTTAAATACCGAATCGGTATGATTCGGTATTTAGGAGTC
Organism: Lissotriton helveticus; assembly: GCF_964261635.1. Lineage (NCBI taxonomy): Eukaryota > Metazoa > Chordata > Amphibia > Caudata > Salamandridae > Lissotriton > Lissotriton helveticus. Next base: position 797,330,757 of record NC_136072.1, read on the forward strand.
GGTAAATAGGAATTACCTACATCTGGCCCTAACTTCTACATACACATACACATCAGACTTTTGAAAGCACCACATATATGTCAACAACTGATGCATTACAAATGATCTTCTACTGTTACTAAGACCTCCTTAATGTCAAATTCTACTTCTCAGCCTTATTTTTAGGCACACTTTTCCAATCAGCCTCAAATCTCACCAGTCTACCCTGTGCCACAAAGTCTGTTTCCCCTCTCAAGGAGCTTGCAACAATTTGGCCTATTTGTTCAGTGAGAATATCAAGGACATTCATGATTGTATTGGCCAAAATCTGGTTTCATCCTGTCTCCTGCAACACGATTACAAGCCTTTGCCCTATTTTGTCACTCCTCTCACAGATCTCCCAATGATAATGAAAGAAGAGGGGGTTTCCTCCTTTCTTACTTCTCGAACGTCAGGCTCCTCATTTGATGTATCTCCAGTCAGGACTCTAAAATCTTTATCTGCTGTTGTAACATCTGCTTTGTTCTTCCTCCTTAGCTCTCATTTTCATCTAGCACTGTGCATAGTGGATGGAAGACAGGGTTTATCAAACACCTTTTAAAGAAGTCAAACGAGGACCCTGGGAAGAAGCTAACTACAGTCAATCGTTCTTCTGGAGCAGTGACTAGAATTGGTGAGAAGTTCAGGCTTGCAGGCTTTTTGAAGATCATGAGGAGCACCAATAACTAGATGCCAGCCGAATGAGTTTAGGGCCTTATTTAGGCACTGAGGCTGCCCAGGTGGCTATATTGAGTGATGTCACACAAGATTGCAATGATGACATTTCCACCTGCCTCATCCTGCTGTCGCAGTTGTGTTATCCTGTTCTATCCAACTGAGGATCCCAAAGAAAAACCGTATTGCCGTTCTGTGCCACATGAAAGCCAATGTTTGCCAATGTGGCCTTCCTGAGTCTGCTATTTAGGAGCTTCAAGGCTCTCAGAACAAGCGTGAATGGTCTTGATTTTCAGGAAATTCAATAGGTTCTCCGAGACTTGCCAAAAACTTCTCTAGTTGCAAGTTTCTAGAATGATCCATTATCATGTACTTAGCTTTGCCCACAGATCTAATTATAAAACAGGACTGATTCTGCTTGTGTGGTTGCTTCTCTATCTAAGAGATCCCTTCATTTTGGCTTTTTCCTCGTGCTATCAGTCTCCAATCTAGAAAGGCGCTGTGGAGGGCAGGGCTAGAAGCAGATGGTCCTTTTCTTTTGTTGCTTCCTCTATTTGGAATGCACCTTGTTGTAGGTAAAAGAAGTCCAAATGTAGCCACAGTAGTAGGTTACAAGAAGGTAGTTTATTAAATTCAATTCCAGATGATGTAGGTGGTATGCAAGATGTTAGATAGCCCCACCAGGAGCAGCCACCCTGCTGCTCAGCCTGCACACTCCAACTGACACTCAGCACATCAACAGGCACCCAAGCATTCCGTGACATCACCACGCATTCCAACACTCGTCCTGGCTGAGCAGTAGGGAAGAAGTGCACAAGAGAAAGGAGAGGCGACGATCAAGTCACAACACACTTAATATTTGCGTGCACAAAACAGATATTCAGGAAGGCTATTTTAATCCATTTATTTTATTGACTAGATTCATATGTTTTTTGATGTTTTAAGTTCAGCGTCAAGATGCCTTAGGGTGTTTGGTGCACTTTAGAAGTAATAACTCATCTCATATCTGGCATGCCTAGGTTTTCAATATATTTTGTGGGTGCCCTCAGGCACTAAACGTCGTGTTGAGGACAATTTTGGAAACAAATTGAACAGAGGTGATAGCTGTGGATCTTGTCCCTTGGTGATGGAGCATTTTCACCTGAAGGATAGCTCAGGTGTACAATGCCTAACCTATGGGTAAAGTGAGAGATAGCTCAGCTACGTGAAGAATGAACATATAATGTATGGCTAACCATAGGCCAGTCTAATTGATATAATTAGTATGAACATTAAGAAACAACTATCATAGAGAATGTGGTTATTCCACTCAAAAAATTTTGAAACAACTGAAACAAATGCAGCATTTTGCAAATGCAATCCGCATTGCCTCTGCAGGATTTAAAAACAAGATTTATATTTGAGTACATTTGACACTCTAAGGGCTGTGGGCTTTAGCACAAAATTTAAAGCATTGTTGATATAATAACATATACTATGAAGAGGCCATATTTCCATCTCTTTTGGTGTGAAATCTATGCAGGACATTGCCCATCAGCCACACATTCTGTGTGTTCTGGAGCTTGAAGGAATACATATATAATTTTCCCTGCTAGAACATCATTTGTTCCTGAGTTATTTGAAGGAAACACATTTTTCGCAAGTTATTTACGCCTGGAGACGTCCTGCATGGTTGTAGCTCAGTCATCTGAAAAGAGAACTGCTCATTGTGGCGTGGTAACGAATAACTATTTTATTTTAATTTACATTTGCGTAGAATCCTTTCAGAGTAATTAACAGGCAGTCATTTTTCCAACTGATTGTCACTCACATTTAATTTCAGGAGCAATGAGAAGCGCATTATTATTAAAACCCGAGACCTGCCAGTCTTACATCTCGAAATCATGTGCGTTAAACCACTAAGCTCAATTGTCTGAGACCTGCACCTGTACACACCAAGTGTATACTGAAACATTCCAACCAGCAGACTGAAAGCATACTTTTTGTCACCAGACAGGAGCGTCTTTCTGAAGATGGAAATGAAAATGTTTCATGAGCTTATTTTCATTTCACAGAAGGAATTTTTCGAGAATTAGCAAAAAGCCTCATCTCTTGAAATACATTTGCGAAAACTGTTTCTAAAGTGCTTTGCATGATTGAAACCTGTAGGAGCTGCATTTTAGTTGTCAAGTCAATCATTCCCCTTCTTAAATACATCTGCCAGTCAGAAGCTGATGAACATTGTCAAATCCACTAAAACATGTTGTATTTGGTTTTCACCAATGCGTTTAAAAATGTGAGTCTCTTTTCTTGCAATGGCTCTGAGGAAGTGTTGGGACCTCCACCCCCCACCCCCCCCCTGCAGTGGGGGACCTGTTTTTATTTATTTAATTTGTATTTATTCATTTTATGCGTTTTTATATAGCGTGGACTTTACCCGAAGGTGTCAGAGCGCTTCACAATAGGAACAGTAATGATACATGAGGAGAAAATTACAAGTGAACAAATTACAAAAGCAAACGTTAAGTTACATGAGGCAAAAGTGACAATTGTGAGCAAACAAAATACAAGAGGTAGCAAAGGTGCATTACAGGAGGAAAAAGTGATGTGTGCAAGTTACAAAAGCGTACAAAGTACAAGTAGAGGTATAATGCTGCAATAAATGGCAGACACTCAAACACAGGAACAAACGTTAAGTAGGCAATGGTGGCACTTGTGCAAGTATCTAAAGCAAACAAAATGTAAGAGGTAGCAAACAGTGTGTTAGCCCCCCCACGCCCCGAGGTTTAGGCCTAGCTGAGCCCCTGGACACGAGCTCACAGGAGCAGCCTCCTGCCTCATGGCTGACTGCTCCAGCCGGACTTGGCATTCACCGGATAGCACGCGGCTGAGAATGCCTGGCCCACCTGCTGGCAGCCCCACCCGCTCGGTGCTCACAACGAGAGCGCAGCCTAATAAAGAGCTCGCGGTGCGTGGGGGTGGATAGACGCAGAATGGGGGGGCGGGGGAATGGGAGATGCTGCCTGCTCCAGCACTCCTGACACCCTATTTCATATCTATCTCTCGCTGCCCTTTAATCGGAAGTGACAGAGCCGTGCTCGGGAGAGAAAAATGTAATTTGACCCCCATGCATTTCAGGTTTCTGTTTTTTCCCCCCTCACAAAGCAGGACCTTCTTTCTCATTATCTCCGCGGTGTCTGCATGTCTGTGATTGCTCTGTTACTGAATGGTTTCATGATTCTCTATGCATGTCTGTTTGCCTCCTCCATGGCTGTGTGGCCCTGCTCTGAAACGGCGTGTGTGTGTCCCTTCTGATTGCTCCGTCGCTGTGTAACTGCTGTGTCCATGATTCCCCTTTGTATGCGTGATTGGATGTCTCTTATAAACGTGTCTGGGTGAATGCCTGCTTCTTGGTTATGTTTGTGTGTCTACTGTGTATACTGGTCTGTTTCTCTCTATGACTGACATCATGTGTGCGCTTCCCACGTGACTTCCCGTGTGTATCTCCACCATGACCTGCGCTTACTATATGACTTCCTGTGTATATCTCCATCATTACCTTTGAAGGCCTGTCTTCATTGGCTTTGGCTCTGATTACGTGTGCAGACATGCCAACCCTCCCGATTCAGGCGTGAGACTACCGATTTCAAGGCTAGTCTCCCGCCTCCCGATTCCTGCAAGCAAAAACCCGATTCCTCGGGGTTTGCTGACAGGGCTTAGTATTGTGTTAAGTGCTAATTTTTCCAGCAATAGTCAGAGGGGCCATGCAGGGGCTCTCGATGGGGTGAAAAAACAACAAAGGGTCATTAACAAGGGAATGGTCTTTTAAAGACCTGTGGAGTAGGGGGGGCGTGTGTGTGCACAGGAAGCTGTTTTCGGCTGGGGTGTCACACAGGGGGGTTAAATGTCCAATCCTGCAGCAGCACACTTCCAAAGTCCATACACGCCAGTAACACGATTCAAGGCCCCATTCTCCCGATTTTTTTTTTTTAATCTCCCTCTTTGCTCTTCTTAAATGTTGGCATGTATGCGTGTGCCAAACAGGGTCGGACTGGCCATAGCGGGCACCATGCATTTTCCCGGTGGGCCGGAAGGGTGACGGCCGGTTTTGAACCAGTGCTGCAATATTGCCCCCCCCCCCCCCCAACAAAAAACAGCAGCATTAACCAGCATGAGTGCTTCCACCAGCACCCCCTTCCAGGCCGGTCCGAGTTAATTGCCAGGGCTGGTTAGCATACCCAGCCCGGCCGTGGTGCAAGGCTAATTTCATATGTGTGAGAATGGTCACATATCGGACCTTTGAGTTTTGCAGCAAACATCGCACCACTACTGTTTTTCCCAGATTAATTTTGGCAGGTCAAGCGTGCTGACTTTTTCGATGTAAAAATGCCCAGTAAATATTGAGCTAAGCAGACTTTGGTGCAGGAAGCACTTAAATCTGCAGATTATGCCCAACTTGGGCAGAATTCAGAATTGAAATAATTACTGCACCGAGTAAATTCGAAGTAGGTGGGTGTCTGATTAAAGCCAGTGTGTTAATTATTGCATCCGACAATGGGGCACTTGTAATCAAGGCCGTTTGTGGCTTCCCATGTATGCCTGCTCTAGAATTGCCTGTGTGCCTCCTCTTCTTCGATTACACTCTTCAATATTGAGTACAAGAATTTCATGGCAGACTAATATTGTGGACAAAATATCGAGGGACAAAATATCGAAAGGTAAGTGCAGAAAGGTAAGTATAGATTTACTATTCTTTACTCCGCATCTATAAATTTAGAATAAGATTCTATCCCTCCTTGACTCATCCCAAACCTAATTGTACTACTATGATCTCTAAAATATCACTTCCTAGACGCTTCTCTCCTGTGTCCCTCCTTGGAGCCATCCTAAACCTCATTTTACTGCTATGATCTCCTGAATAACCCTTACTAGACTCTTCTCTCCTCTATCCCTCCTTTGACTTATCCCAAACCTCATCTTACTAATATTGTCTATCAAATAACAGTTGTATGACAGAGGCACACATGGCTAAACCACACATATCTCTACAACGCTGCTCGAACAACGAATGCGTCTTAACAACGCATTCCTTTACCATGCATGCCTTTACCAGGACTGGTAAAGGGATACGTGTGGTAAAGATCAAACCACAGCCCCCCTGCCCTGAACCCTAAAATCAACCCGACTCCCACGAACCCTAAAATCAACCCGACTCCCCTGAGCCCTAAAAACAAGCTGACCCCCTGAGCCCTGAAAATAACCCGACACCCCTGAGCCCTAAATACTTCACCCACCCCTAAAAACTACTCCCCTCCCAAAACATGGCCCTAGCCCCACTTCCCAGACCACATCCCGGAGTTCCCTCTCCGGATCATTCCTTGTCCTGAGCCTGCCCATCCGCACACTTAAACCGCGCACTGCCTTAACCACGCATATGCGTGGTTAAAGGCATTTGCATGGATAAGGCAAGCGTGCTTCCGCTTGAGGGTAAATGGCACACGTGGCTTAGCCCACGTTGTAAAGGCTGTTTCCCGCAAATAACACTATCTAGACTCTTCCCTCCTCTATTCCTCCTTTATCCTATTCAATCAAACTAACAGACTCACATGTCCATCGATGAAATGATCAACTTATGTTTCCCTGTACTAATTTACCACTAATCCTTTGCTTCACCGCCTTGTCAGAAGTAGTAAGCACAATATAAATACAATTACAATACAATACAATAGATGTAGAGTATGGGAAATCTAAATTGGGAAAAGAGAATGGCACTGGGCAAAAGTGCAGCTGATAACTGAGTGCTGCAGCTATATCATAGATGAATGTACAGAAAAGAGTATGACACTCTTGTATTTCATCAAAAATATATCTTTTTTTATTTTTCTTTTATCAAAATTCAAAACAGATAATTTAATGATTTCCACATATTCAGAAAACTATTTCAGACAATCTAAAAAGACAATTCATTTTTATATGTATACATATTTAGTATTGTATGTCCACAAACTCAGCCTTTTCTCAGCACTGTTATCAATTAAAAATCAGAACAACATGAGAAGGGTATAGACGTTATACACAAATATCACCAACGTGTTTCGGTGTTGAACCTTCCTCAGGGTGATTTTAACAGTGACATACAGAGAGATATAGATATCCTGCAGCTGCTTGTGTATTCTCCCTTCTACTTCAAGGGATCTGCTGACTGACGAAACATAACTATCCTCAAATTATCTTGGCTATGATGACCCACTCTAACTGTACTCTTAGTTGAATCTTGAAGGAGTTCTATAATTGTATAGCTAAAAGACCATGTTAAAGTCCTAGAGGACGTAAGGGATAATCATGGGCTGGTAAAAAGCACGGCCTGCCAAACAGACTCTAGATGAGGCTCCTCTGCCGTAAATGACTACAGTCATCCAAAGGGTGTGATCTATATATTTTAGATTAAGCGGCCCAGATGTGACTCCAAGACATGATCTCAGTTCAGTTGACAAGGCGTTAGAAGGGTTACATCGGACGATGATAAATAATGATGAATGTTGTTCGAGGCAATATATAGCCTATATGTTATAGATTAAGTGACCCAAATGTGGCTCCAAGAAATGTTCTCAGTTAAGTTGACAAGGCGTTAGCAGGGATGCACCGGACGGTGATGAATATTGATGAATATAATTCGTGGCAATATTTAGCCAGCGTCTCATGAATCTCGAAGACCGCGTATGTCGGGTGCCGGACACGGGGAAAAAGAAGTGACTATGAGTATGGGAAATCTATGCATACCCACTTTTCGATATTTAGTCCCGCAATATCTTGTCCACGATATTAGTGTCCCACGATAGCTTGGACTCTATATTTAGCAGTTACACCCTTTTCTTATGAGTTTGGTATTGCCTTTGTTCCTCTATGACTACATGAGAGCAGGCATGCCTGCTTAGTGACTGCCTGTATGCCTACCAATGTATATTTCAGATTTAAAACAAAGGGCCTCTAGGCAAGGCTGACATAGTGCCAAAGATGTTGCTGTGGCCGTTGGGTGAAGTGGGGCTCTTGGTGGGTAGATGATAATACATTTTTGGAGTATATGTATCAATGTGCTTGTTTTTTAAGGTATGTATTTTCATTTTAAGGCTGTGCAGACCGAGCATCCATTCTACAGATGAGATGCTGGGAGTAAGTTACCTGACTTGGATAGGAACGAGTGGTCTACATATTACATTCATATCTCCGCTGTGTGTGCATTAACTCACTGAGCTGTGTCCTTTAGGTCAGAATCGGCCCAAATTCATCACAGTCACAGAGTACTTAAAACATGAAAGTGCCTACCAGGATCAGGCAAAAGGACCTAAGGATACTATGTCCTGGTATGCTATTACAATTTTATAGTGTGACTGTTTCCCGAAAGAGTGTCTTGATGATGAAGAAGTAATCGAATCAAATAATAAATTATATGAACAACATAAGAGTTTACAAATAAAAAAATCAAATATTTTCTAAGCAAAAGTTGGTTTAAAATACCTTTAAGGGAACGAGGGAGGGCATGCACATTTTTTAAAACTAAAAATAATGACAATGAGGTGACAGTGGTATAGAGGACCCAACCTTGATGTAGTACAAAAAAACAGAAAAATGAAAGTCATGTTTCTTGATTGTGGGGTGAGACGACCATATGAATCCCCTGACATCTGAAGGTCTGTAACGTAAAACGTGTTTACACCCCAATAAACATATATTATAATTCATTTAAATAAGGTCGAGCAAAGCAATAAGAATAGTATGCAGTTCGATAAGTGGCAAAGTAAGTACAGTCTAGAGAAATATATAAAGATGTGATTTTATTTTAATAGAATCAATTGTTGCAATTTTTTCTCTAGTGAGAAGGTACATCAAAAACCAGACAGTCTTTTGAAAATGTAGTTGTAATCCCCATTATATTTTCTCAGCCGATACGTGTTTTGTTCAAAAAGGAGCCTTTTCAAGTCTAATATGATGAAATTTAGCATAATGCTGTGGCATGCCGCATAGGGATCATAAGAGGAGGTCATTCTGTGCTCTGTAAGTGGCTAAGAAAAGAACTACAGGACAAAGTTCAGTAGATTCAATTTGAATAGGGAAATGTTCACACTGGTAAAGTATGGGCACCCAAACTGATTAACTTGGAAAGAAGTCAATTGATTCCAGTTGGTAATGACTCTGGGAAAATGGGGGACAGATTTGCCAAGAATTCAAGCAGCGCCGTGCAGCAAGGCAAGTTTCTGCACTGCATTGCGTGAATGGAAGAGAGCCATATTTACAAAGATGTGGCACTCCTCAGCACTTTCCCAGGTTGGGGTACCTGTTGCTGACTAGCGCCTATGCAGGCACCCGTGCACCATGCTGCAGGATTGTTTTTGTGCAGGAAGGAATCCTTCGAGGCATTTTCCTCTTTCTAAGTGGGATGCAGAAAGCATCAAACAGAGAAAGAGAAAGCAATGGGCAGAAATAAACATATTTCTCGTCATTCTGCCTCTCTGTGGTATTGATTTAACAAACTTCTAGCTTTACAAACCTTAGTAATTCTGGAATTCCGCAAAATCCGTGGATGGATGCACTGGAACTCCCATACTCCACCATGTCACGCCTACCATTAGGAAATGTAACGCAAGGCAGCGCAAGCCGCTGCAATGGGTTACATTTCTTTGCAAAGCCACTCAAGGCATCGCAAGTCAAGGCTTGCGTCGCTTTGCAAATCCAAGATAAGCTCTTTTGTTGCCCTGCATCACATTGCACTATGTTAGGGTGGCACAAAGGCTTAGAAGATATAGGCATAGGTATGAAAGAGAGTGTAGGTGAGGTCAGGTAGTAGCGTGAATGGGAGGATAAAGCTATGCGTAACAGCAGAATTGCCTGTAATAAATTAATGCCATCCCTCATTGCCTTTAGTTCTCCTTTATCCAATTTAAATACAAGAGGATGTGGAATAATGCCAGGCACTGACATTGTGAATACTATAGGTGCTGGCACTAGGGGTGCTGGAGGTGTTGCAGCACCCCCAAAATAACCATGTTGGAGTTCAGAAGGTGAATGAGGAAAAAATACTTTATCGGGTAACATTTGCTGTGCTTCAACGGCAGAGGTCAGATGACAGACAATAGCCTTTGGCTGTTTTTTTTTAAATGGAGGTTTGTGTTTACTTTCTCTAGCTGCAAAGCCAGATGATTTTGTAAAGTAAACTATGTGGCAATTATGCGAGGGTACAGTAGATGTCATTTTTTTAACACATAAAATATAAATACCTGTAAATGAACTGAAAACATGTTTCAAACTATATCAGCAGTTCCGAAAGCACAAATGAAGCAACATTTCTTTGAAATTCCAAAGTGTAATAGAAACAAAGATTTTAATAGAATCAAAATAAATCAAGACATACTTTTTTCCTAAAATCCGATTTCCATACATTATCGATTGTACACTTTTTATCAGTAAAAGAGTGCATGTCTGAGCATATTAGTGGCCATTTCAATGGAAATGTGCTGTCTGTAAATGACACTGCGCTACCACCAGCTACATACCAAACTCTTATCACTATCCTGCTGAATACATTTGCCACACTAGTTCTTTGCGTTTGACGCTTGGGACGTTCCCTATGATGCCATTGATGGAACATTGATGCAGCAGCCCTACTCTGAAAACTATTCCAGCACCACTAGTGAATACTGTATTGTATTGTATTGTAAGGTGAATACTGTAGGATGAAGAATGATGACATTCATTGATATTGTAAAGCATACTGAGCATCCTACTGAACTCAACAAGAGGCATAATTGAGACTACTGAGAAGCACATACACAGGGTCTGGGGATGACCCAAAGAAGAAAAGGAACATATGGTTACAAGGATAGGAAACAAAAACTGGAACATGGAACACACTGACAAAAGGATAGACTCATTCGAGACTACACAAGCTCCAGACCAAACAAAACAAAATCACTGGTACAAACAACACACTAACAAGGAGACATGACCAGACCCACACAGAGACAAGTATAACAGCAGCCTCAGGACAGGGACCTCAAGAACACTATGACAGAAAGACAACACTAACAGATGTGGAAAAGATCCATCAATGTGGGCCTTAAAACCACAATGGCCATTTGGCAGAGGAGATGTGACTTTAGATGACGTGTTCAAAGGCACTGTCAATCTTGATGTGGCTGGGAACACACAGACACAAGGGGGCATAGTTATCATGGTTTTGCGTCGCCCTTGCATCACCCAAGGGATGGAATGGCATTTACCAAGCCATGCAAGGCCAGCTTGCTTGGCCCTGCATGGCGTAGTAAATGTGGAGTTATTGCCTTGAGTTAGATTGGCCCATGGAGGCGACTCATGGGTGGAGCGGGGGTGTTCCCACACATCCACCCATGGGTTTTGGCATATTCCCAGATTTACCATTAGTGGTTGTCCTGTGAATGCGTCAAAATGCTACGACCCCCACCGCCCAGAGGACGCATGAGGAGGAGAACTATGCTTATTTCTCCTCGCTTTTTCCTCTTTCTATGTGTGCTGTATTGTGCAGCACACATAGTAAGAGAAAAAAGCCTCAGAGGATTGTTTTTGTTCAGGATAGTTTTTTCCTGCACAAAACAATCCTACCTACAAAGCAGGTATCCTTGCACCATGGTGCAAGGGTGCCTGCAATGCCTCGAGGCAGCAGTTTGGGCACGAGCGCAGGCAGAGAGCACGAATGTGCTGTATAATGTTAATTACGCCACGTTCCTGCCCTCTCCCTTTCACGTAAGTTGGCTTGCTGCACTGCGTTGCTTGAATATTTGATAAACATGCCCCTAGGTGTCAGGAGTGCATCAACATAACAATGAGAATAGTCTGGCACCAGAAAACACAAATCGCAGGACCAGAGAAAAAGTTGCACTGGAAGAAAGAGGCGCAGAATACACACTATGGGACTGGAAATGTCACTCACTAACCACAGTGATTGTCACTTGTTCAGGGACCAGACAGACCCGGGAGGCTCCAAATACTTGGCATGGTTGGAGCCTCACATTGGAACATGAGGGCACAGGTCAAGCAGGCAAAACTGATCACACTTAGTGTGAGGCGCTACATAAATGGAATACAACAAACAGACTGGATGTTTGTAAAACCCAGGACAAATAATGGACTTTTGCTGTTTGATAAGAGCTTCTCGCGCTTTGTATGCTGGGTGATCCAAGTGGCGTAGCAAGGGTGTACAGGGGGACAGTCCGACCCGGGCAGCACGGGTTTTAGGGGCAGTGGCCCTTCCCCCCACCCTGCTATTACCTGTGGCCTCCGAGGAAATCGCCAGCACCCCCTGGCTCTTGCACATGAGCGGATACCAGCTCCATGGTTTGTATGTGGTATGGGACCTAAGTGATGGGTATGCCAGTAAAAGTGGAGTTTGAAGGTCTGAATATTACCTGTATTTTGTAGTTCAGTTTTGTGAGTTATAAGGGCACTTGGGTTCTGTGCATGGTATAGGGGCTTGGCTTCTTGTGCGTTACATGGGGCTAGTAGCTCAGCGTATGTAAAATGAGGGTGTGTAGTTTATGGGTACTTTGGGACTCTATCTACATCCTGTGTGTGAAAGAGTGGTCCAGAGTGTATCATATATGAGGGTTGGTTTAGTGTGTGATGTCAAGATCTGGGTCTCTGGGTGGTATGACAGTATGATACATGTATAAGCACATCCTAAAAGACTGTTTGTCCCTTGCACCCACCTACCTGGGGTCCACAAACTCTCATTAACAAACATATCACTGTCTTCCTCGTGGCCCTAATTTCTTGTCTTCTGATCTGTAGTCGCTTGCTCTTTGTTGGACAACGTCAATTCTGCATAGTGCTTTACCTCCCTATGCCAATGGTCTTAAAGCACTGTATCAAGATGAAACAAAAACAAATAGAAAATAAGTGAATACTTGGGCCTTTGTGCTGCTTGCGATATTAGAAATATAGTTAGGGTGGTTAACACAGGTCTCAAAGCTTTGTGTATCCTATGAGGTCTTGGTTCTGTAAGTAATGTCAGGGCTTAGCTCTCTCTGTTGTTGATGCACCGGTCTCATTTCTGGTTGTGATATAGGGGATTTGGTTCTGCACATCTTATGGGGGCCTTAGATTTGTTTATTATTATATGTGTGGTGCAAGGTCCCACTTATGTGCGGCATAACATCTATAGGCACCCGGCACTGACGGGCTATCAGGCACCATTCCCTTTCCAAGACCCCCTAAGGTACTCTAGTGTTAACCTCTGACAGCTTGGTAAAGCTCAAGGCTTAACCTTGGACACTCGACGAGAGTTACAAGAAATAACACATACAATTGAAAATAGTTTCAAGAGATAAAACCAGTGGCAGCCCGTGCAGGTAAGCGCAGTGGGGCGGGGGTGGGCGGAGGTGGAAGTGACAAACGACGGAATGGTGAGAATAAAATAAATAAATCAATAAAACAACTTGTGATCGCCACATTGCCGACTCGGTGATGCTACGAGCGCAAGGTGAGTGGTTTTATTTATTTTATTTTCACTATTCCGTCATTTGTCATTTCCATCCCCCAGCCAGCCACACCGCGCTTACCTGCACGGGCTGCCACTGGTTTTATCTCTTGAAACTATTTTGAATTTTATGTGTTATTTCTTGAAATTCTCTTAAAACATGTAATGTCTAGACAAAGGAAATTCTAAAAGTAATTAAAATGTATTATAATGAATGAAGGAGCTTAGGAAACAAGCAATAATTTCAGAACTGCAAAAAATAAACGTAATGTTCCAGTAGTTTTTTATGGATAGGGTCAAGGAAGCATAATGGATTAAGACTAAATATTTAAACTAAGCCTATTTCAAAAGTTAAAGAACATGTTGATGTGTTGGTTGTTTTTTCAACATATTTTTATTGGTATATCTGTAAACTACAAGGATAGTCAAATCACAGTCATTGATACAAGCTAGAACGAAATCTAGGAATGCACGCCCCATAACAGAAAATGCTCTACAGCCGTCTAATAAATGCACAGCAGGAAATAATGCAAAAACAACAATTGATGGACAGAATGCAGAACAATGTCATACATTCACCCCAGTACAGAGATCTGGGCCTAAATCCATCGTTTTTTGCTCACCATGCCATTCCAGTTTGAACCCAGCCACATCCAGTCCAGCAGGAAATAAGGCATACCCCTTAAGCAACAGACACTATAATAAATCACAAAAGGAACAAACTTTCCCAAACTCCCCCCTCCCAGTCCCCGTCTATGTTCCATTAAACGTATGTGTTGGAACTGGCCCATCTTGCAGGGTCATCCTCAAACTTTTTGCTTCTTCCTCCCTTATTTTCCCTGACCCGTGGCTGTTGGCAATAGGACTCTGAGCACTTTACCACTGCTGATCAGTGCTAAAGTGCATATGCTCTCTATGTAAATTGTTATTCTGATTGCATATACATGTTTGGCATATTTGTATCACCATGAAGTCCCTAGTAAAGTGCACTGGGTGTGCCAGGGCTGGTGATGACAAATGCTACTAGTGGGCCTGCAGCACTGATTGTGCCACCCACATGAGTAGCCCTAAAATGGTGTCTCAGGCCTGCCACTGCAGTGCCTGTGTGCAGTTTAGAACTGCCATGTCCTCTAACCCTTCCCTTTTTGTGCACATCAGTCACCCCTAAGGAAGGCCCCATGTACCCCCCTGGGCAGGGTGCAGTGTATGTGAAAGGTAGAGCATGTACTGGTGCAGGTAACATGTTCTGGTAGTGAATTACAGCCATTTTCGTATTTCACTATTGTAAGGCTATCTTGCTCCATAGGTTAACATGGGGGATGCTGGCTACAGTGGTTAACAGCATTTCTTCCCATAGGAACAAGATAGGACATAAGTATCTAGTATCCCTGAACTCAGAATTTAATAACACATCTTTTAGGAAAGGTTGTTTTTAAATCCTGTGTTTGAGAACAGCACTTTTAGAAAGTTGCTGTTCTCTTGTCTGACCCTTCTGTGTGCCTGGGCCTGTTTGTGTATTGACTGTCTGGTTTGAGAGTGACAGGGGTTGGGAGATTCCCCAGGAGGCTGGATGAGTCAGCACTAGGCTGAATGACTGCAATTGCAACTGGAGTGGTGGGAGGAGTTAGCACCTGGGCTGAATAGGGCTGTGCCTGCCTTCCACAATGCTGGCTCCACTCCCCTGCTGGGCGGCTGAGGACCCTGCCCCTCACTCTGAAAGGAAAGAAGCAGCCAGCAAAACAAAGTACTCAGGAAACCCCAGAACTGGTTCAGACCGGGCTCAGGGCCCACATGCACAGAGAGAACAAAGACTTTAGGGGTAGAAGTACAGGAACCCTGACAACAGAAAATTAGATCATCCTGGAAATCAAGAAGGAACCTCTGCCAAGGAGAAAGCTGAAACTGAAGAAGGAAGATTGTCCTGCTGTTGTTCTGCTGGACTGACCTGTTGCTTTGCTGCCAAGGAGAGGGGAAGGACTTTGCTGCTGAGCTGTGTCCCCTGTCTTGAAGGAATCTCCAAGGGCCTGAGAAGAGCTGGCTCCCTGTTTTGAAGTCCCAGGAACAAAAGGACTTCACCCCCAGCTTCCCTGAACTCTGCTGAGAGAGTTCTGTCCTTCCTAGAGGGCTTGATCCAGTTGTGGGGCCTCTGGAAGTTGTACCTGAGCTGGGAAGCTTGAAACTAAAGCTTGAGTGACTTTGGAACTTGAAAAGTGTCGCATCGCTCGCTTGCGGAGCGCATCCCCGACAGTGCGAGAAGTTTCCCGCCGCTACGGAGGTCGAGATCGTCGTAGCGCCTGACGCCGCTGCCAGAGACGTCGCATCCTTCGTTTGCGGGACGCACCAGACCGGTGCGGGAGAATCGAACATCGCTGTGAGTATCGTCGCAGAGCCTGTCGTCGCTAGGTGAGAACGCCGCACCGCTTGCTTGCGGACCGCATCACGTCGCTGCGAGCATCGTCGCAGAATCAACGCATCAAGGAGCTGCGAGAGAGAGGATCCCAGCTGGACCGCGCATCGTCGCCCCAGAGATCGTCGCAGCCCCTACGAGATCGTCGCATCGTGCCTTTGCGAGAACAGACTTCCTACGGAACCTACGCACCGGAATCCATACAAGTGGCCTTCCTCCCCATACAGACCGGATTCGTCGCAACACGCCCGCTGCTGCAGCGGGGCTGTCGCATAGCCTCCCCAGGGTCTCAGGAGCAACGCATCGCTTGTTTTCCACCGCACCAGCTTCTGCTTTTGGAACTTTGTTGCAACTAAAAGGTACTGTGAGTAAACGTGACGCAACTGTGAACTTTTCACGCATCAGTAGAGAATTCTATCGCAACGTAGAGAATTCTAACGCAACCTTAAGAACTCTTTTTGAAACCATATTCTTGAACTGTGTATGTTGGATTTTTGTCGTTTTGTTCTTGTGTAGTTTAGATTAAAAATACCTTTATTTTTCTAAACTGTTGTGGAGTCAGTTTGTGGTGTTTTCACTGTGTTACTGTGAGTGTTGGTACAAATACTTTACGCATTGCCTCTGGTTAGCCTAGACTGCTCGTGCCAAGCTACCTAGAGGGTGAGCAGGGGTTATCTCAGAGGGTTATCTCCTTGCCCTGACTAGAAGCAAGGGTCCCTATTTGGACAGTGGTACCTACCTCTGCCAACTAGAGACCCCCAGATCTAACATTGGTGGTCAGGCGGTGGGATTTGAACTTGTATTTGTACTAGGCCCACAGTAATTGGTGTACATCACTAGTGAGTGCAGACCACTACGCCACCACATACTGTTTGTTTTTTCCGGTGTCCTCCTGAAAGTATTTTTTGGATATTGAGACTCTGGCTAATGTTGCACCTGTAAAATCCTGCCAAAATGGAAGTCAACTTTTTCCACCTGTGCATCTACACAGAAGAGGAGATAAAAGCCTTTTGCAAGAAGAGGGGGCTGCCCGTGGAGAAAGGTTCCACAAGGAGGGATCTTGAGGCATGCCTGTATTCCCATGAGGCCAGAATTTGGGAAGCAACATTAGCAGATGATTCTGAGGAGGAGGACTTCTCTGACAGTGAGGAAGAGAAAGATGAGTGGCTCCTTGCTGCTAAGCAAAGGTGCAGAGAATTAGACCGGCTAAATAAGGAAGGTATGATCCGGTGGGCCTTAGCCCAGAAAGAAAAATGGGATGCTCAAGGAAGGAGCTTTGCTGAGTTGGAGGTGGAGTCCAGCTCAGATGGTGGCAGCATGATTATGATAACTAGTGCGGAGAGAGAGGTACAAACACCCAGAGATGTGGCGCCTGACTTGAGGGAGGGGGTCGACATACACCAGGGGGTTCAGGTTTATGATGTAGTTCCAGTGGAGTGCAGTGTCCCTGAAGTAGACTGGCGGACTGGCACAGGGGACCATATTCCTAGTGGTGGGAGGGACACTCTACTGACTCTAGATGAGAGGTACAGGGAGAGGGGTTCCCCCATGGTAGAAACCTTGGTGTGTGTGTGTGAAGACCAGCCAGAAGAGTGTGGGTGTGACAGAGACAGTCAGATACTGTCTTGCCAGTCTCAGGAGAGTGGTGTGGGGTACTTGTGTGAGGCACTGGAGGGTGAGGCAAAGGGTAGCTTGGTTAACAACTGTGGGGGGCTGTGTTATCCATTTGTTGGAGAGCATATTTTAAGTCCCTGTTTTCCAGAGCTATGCCAACACCCGGTGGAGTGTGAGTTCTCTGATCCCAGAGAGCTTGAGTTGGAGGCAGACCTCTTGGTGGATTCCAGAGAGTCTGAGGAGGCATTGGGGAGTGATCCCAAAAGGAGTGGCTTAAATATCTTCCAGACCTGTGAGGTGGAAGAGGTTCAGTGTAGCCCAGTTAGGTCCCAGTGTAGTGGGAAGGGTATAGGGGCTCATGTACGGTCTCAGTGGAGAAGGAATGAGTGTGGGACGGTGTGTCTCACGGTGCCCGGGACCCAGTCTCAGGGCCTGGAGGGTTCATTAAGGGAACACCAGGTTGGGGACCTAGACTGTACTCGTAGGCCATTTGAGGAGGATCTCCTAGTGTCTGTTGAACGGGGAGTGCCTGTAACCAGGCCTCCATCAGTTCTGGTGTCTGGCAGTGACGCTCCATTTGGGAGGGTGCAGAAGTCCAAACTGAGGGGTGAGAGGGGGAAGGAGTCCCCAGTGGGAGAACCAGTGGGTCAGGGACCAGTCAGAAGGGCTGAGTCCCCAGTGAGTGACCATGGTGACCTCACTTCCGTCCTGGGGGATCTTCCCGCGCTGTCAGGTGGACAGGGGTCAGGAGATCTGCGCCAGGCAGACTGTCACAGGACACATGAGTTGTGTGTCACCCTCAAGGGGGTACTATGTGAGTCCCCAGAAGTCCTGGTGTGCCAGGCAAATGCACAACCGCAGGTTTTGGTCCCTGGGTTGGGAGATCAGGTTCAGGATTTGCCTGACCTGGAAGGAAGGACATCTGTAACCAGTGTCCTGACCAATATGGTTCCCAGGGGTACCCCTCCAGTAGGGAGGGTGCAGCGCTCTGGAAGGGGGTGCAGAGGGAGGGAGCCCTCGCCCCTGACCCCGGTACAACCTGAGGGGTTAAACCCTTGGTTGGGAGACCAGTTGCTGGAGGGAGGTCCTGAACTGGTAGGAAAGTTGTGTTCTTGGTTGTCTTGGTGGACAGGGTTGCCCCTGGAAGGAGGGCAGGAGTCTCACCCAGGGGGTGGACTGGGCCACACCGTTGTGTTGGCCAGGTGGGTACTGTCTACCAGTATAGGCACCTCAGTGAGTGAAGTCCTGATGCGCCAGGCAAGTGTTCCACTGCAGGGGTTAGTCCCTGGGTGGGGAAGCCAGGTTCAGGTGTTGTCTGACCTGGAGGCTTGGGAGCCTAGGTTTGAGGGCCAGGCCCGGGGTATCCCCCCTGACCTGGAAAACCAGTTGCAGGATAGCACCCCTGAACTGGTGGAGGAATGGTGCGGGACACCTGCCACAGGTGCCCTGGCTATTCTAGAAGGGGGTACCGCTCCAGGTGGGAGGGTACAGAGCCCCAAGGAAGAGGAGGACCGGGTGTGGGGAAGCCCACCACAGCCTCCTGTCCAGCCGCTGGATACAGGTCCAGGACTGGTGGGTCAGTGCCAGAGTGTCAGACCTGACCTGACAAGAGAGGGAGTGGACAAAGGGTGCCAAGCACCTGGGGCTACTATCCCCCACCCTCTGACGCCACAGAGGTTTGAGCGCCCTGAGAGGCATAAGGCCTGGGTCTCATCCCTGATCACTGGCGGTGGTCACTGTGGCTTGCTGTCTGTCTGTTGGGACACACCGGTGAGCAAGTTAAGTTTAAGTGCTGCACAGGTGGTGTCCACAGGCGAGGAGAAGGGTTCCACATGGATTGGCATGGTGGACCCTGAGAGTATGGATAGAGTGGTTGAAATGGGTTTAGGACGGCGTAGAACAGGACTGCCCTGCTGTGTGGGCCAGTTTCCGTGTTCTATCGCCTTAAGCAGGGAATACCATCGAGGTATCGTTTGGTCTACCCTGGCTTTAGGCTGGAAGGGGGTTGTGTTGGAACTGGCCCATCTTGCAGGGTCATCCTCAAACTTTTTGCTTCTTCCTCCCTTATTTTCCCTGACCCGTGGCTGTTGGCAATAGGACTCTGAGCACTTTACCACTGCTGATCAGTGCTAAAGTGCATATGCTCTCTATGTAAATTGTTATTCTGATTGCATATACATGTTTGGCATATTTGTATCACCATGAAGTCCCTAGTAAAGTGCACTGGGTGTGCCAGGGCTGGTGATGACAAATGCTACTAGTGGGCCTGCAGCACTGATTGTGCCACCCACATGAGTAGCCCTAAAATGGTGTCTCAGGCCTGCCACTGCAGTGCCTGTGTGCAGTTTAGAACTGCCATGTCCTCCTGGTCAGTGTCCCCACTGACCAGGCCTAACCCTTCCCTTTTTGTGCCCATCAGTCACCCCTAAGGAAGGCCCCATGTACCCCCCTGGGCAGGGTGCAGTGTATGTGAAAGGTAGAGCATGTACTGGTGCAGGTAACATGTTCTGGTAGTGAATTACAGCCATTTTTGTTTTTCACTATTGTAAGGCTATCTTGCTCCATAGGTTAACATGGGGGATGCTGGCTACAGTGGTTAACAGCATTTCTTCCCATAGGAACAAGATAGGACATAAGTATCTAGTATCCCTGAACTCAGAATTTAATAACACATCTTTTAGGAAAGGTTGTTTTTAAATCCTGTGTTTGAGAACAGAACTTTTAGAAAGTTGCTGTTCTCTTGTCTGACCCTTCTGTGTGCCTGGGCCTGTTTGTGTATTGACTGTCTGGTTTGAGAGTGACAGGGGTTGGGGGATTCCCCAGGAGGCTGGATGAGTCAGCACTAGGCTGAATGACTGCAATTGCAACTGGAGTGGTGGGAGGAGTTAGCACCTGGGCTGAATAGGGCTGTGCCTGCCTTCCACAATGCTGGCTCCACCCCCCTGCTGGGCGGCTGAGGACCCTGCCCCTCACTCTGAAAGGAAAGAAGCAGCCAGCAAAACAAAGTACTCAGGAAACCCCAGAACTGGTTCAGACCGGGCTCAGGGCCCACATGCACAGAGAGAACAAAGACTTTAGGGGTATAAGTACAGGAACCCTGACAACAGAAAATTAGATCATCCTGGAAATCAAGAAGGAACCTCTGCCAAGGAGAAAGCTGAAACTGAAGAAGGAAGATTGTCCTGCTGTTGCTCTGCTGGACTGACCTGTTGCTTTGCTGCCAAGGAGAGGGGAAGGACTTTGCTGCTGAGCTGTGTCCCCTGTCTTGAAGGAATCTCCAAGGGCCTGAGAAGAGCTGGCTCCCTGTTTTGAAGTCCCAGGAACAAAAGGACTTCACCCCCAGCTTCCCTGAACTCTGCTGAGAGAGTTCTGTCCTTCCTAGAGGACTTGATCCAGTTGTGGGGCCTCTGGAAGTTGTACCTGAGCTGGGAAGCTTGAAACTAAAGCTTGAGTGACTTTGGAACTTGAAAAGTGTCGCATCGCTCGCTTGCGGAGCGCATCCCCGACAGTGCGAGAAGTTTCCCGCCGCTACGGAGGTCGAGATCGTCGCAGCGCCTGACGCCGCTGCCAGAGACGTCGCATCCTTCGTTTGCGGGACGCACCAGACCGGTGCGGGAGAATCGAACATCGCTGTGAGTATCGTCGCAGAGCCTGTCGTCGCTGGGTGAGAACGCCGCACCGCTTGCTTGCGGACCGCATCTCGTCGCTGCGAGCATCGTCGCAGAATCAACGCATCAAGGAGCTGCGAGAGAGAGGATCCCCGCTGGACCGCGCATCGTCGCCCCGGAGATCGTCGCAGCCCCTACGAGATTGTCGCATCGTGCCTTTGCGAGAACAGACTTCCTACGGAACCTACGCACCGGAATCCATACAAGTGGCCTTCCTCCCCATACAGACCGGATTCGTCGCAACACGCCCGCTGCTGCAGCGGGGCTGTCGCATCGCCTCCCCAGGGTCTCAGGAGCAACGCATCGCTTGTTTTCCACCGCACCAGCTTCTGCTTTTGGAACTTTGTTGCAACTAAAAGGTACTGTGAGTAAACGTGACGCAACTGTGAACTTTTCACGCATCAGTAGAGAATTCTATCGCAACGTAGAGAATTCTAACGCAACCTTAAGAACTCTTTTTGAAACCATATTCTTGAACTGTGTATGTTGGATTTTTGTCGTTTTGGTCTTGTGTAGTTTAGATTAAAAATACCTTTATTTTTCTAAACTGTTGTGGAGTCAGTTTGTGGTGTTTTCACTGTGTTACTGTGAGTGTTGGTACAAATACTTTACGCATTGCCTCTGGTTAGCCTAGACTGCTCGTGCCAAGCTACCTAGAGGGTGAGCAGGGGTTATCTCAGAGGGTTATCTCCTTGCCCTGACTAGAAGCAAGGGTCCCTATTTGGACAGTGGTACCTACCTCTGCCAACTAGAGACCCCCAGATCTAACATTGGTGGTCAGGCGGTGGGATTTGAACTTGTATTTGTACTAGACCCACAGTAATTGGTGTACATCACTAGTGAGTGCAGACCACTACGCCACCACATACTGTTTGTTTTTTCCGGTGTCCTCCTGAAAGTATTTTTGGGATATTGAGACTCTGGCTAATGTTGCACCTGTAAAATCCTGCCAAAATGGAAGTCAACTTTTTCCACCTGTGCATCTACACAGAAGAGGAGATAAAAGCCTTTTGCAAGAAGAGGGGGCTGCCCGTGGAGAAAGGTTCCACAAGGAGGGATCTTGAGGCATGCCTGTATTCCCATGAGGCCAGAATTTGGGAAGCAACATTAGCAGATGATTCTGAGGAGGAGGACTTCTCTGACAGTGAGAAAGAGAAAGATGAGTGGCTCCTTGCTGCTAAGCAAAGGTGCAGAGAATTAGACCGGCTAAATAAGGAAGGTATGATCCGGTGGGCCTTAGCCCAGAAAGAAAAATGGGATGCTCAAGGAAGGAGCTTTGCTGAGTTGGAGGTGGAGTCCAGCTCAGATGGTGGCAGCATGATTATGATAACTAGTGCGGAGAGAGAGGTACAAACACCCAGAGATGTGGCGCCTGACTTGAGGGAGGGGGTCGACATACACCAGGGGGTTCAGGTTTATGATGTAGTTCCAGTGGAGTGCAGTGTCCCTGAAGTAGACTGGCGGACTGGCACAGGGGACCATATTCCTAGTGGTGGGAGGGACACTCTACTGACTCTAGATGAGAGGTACAGGGAGAGGGGTTCCCCCATGGTAGAAACCTTGGTGTGTGTGTGTGAAGACCAGCCAGAAGAGTGTGGGTTGTGTGACAGAGACAGTCAGATACTGTCTTGCCAGTCTCAGGAGAGTGGTGTGGGGTACTTGTGTGAGGCACTGGAGGGTGAGGCAAAGGGTAGCTTGGTTAACAACTGTGGGGGGCTGTGTTATTCATTTGTTGGAGAGCATATTTTAAGTCCCTGTTTTCCAGAGCTATGCCAACACCCGGTGGAGTGTGAGTTCTCTGATCCCAGAGAGCTTGAGTTGGAGGCAGACCTCTTGGTGGATTCCAGAGAGTCTGAGGAGGCATTGGGGAGTGATCCCAAAAGGAGTGGCTTAAATATCTTCCAGACCTGTGAGGTGGAAGAGGTTCAGTGTAGCCCAGTTAGGTCCCAGTGTAGTGGGTAGGGTGTAGGGCTCATGTCCGGTCTCAGTGGAGAAGGAATGAGTGTGGGACGGTGTGTCTCACGGTGCCCGGGACCCAGTCTCAGGGCCTGGAGGGTTCATTAAGGGAACACCAGGTTGGGGACCTAGACTGTACTCGTAGGCCATTTGAGGAGGATCTCCTAGTGTCTGTTGAACGGGGAGTGCCTGTAACCAGGCCTCCATCAGTTCTGGTGTCTGGCAGTGCCGCTCCATTTGGGAGGGTGCAGAAGTCCAAACTGAGGGGTGAGAGGGGGAAGGAGTCCCCAGTGGGAGAACCAGTGGGTCAGGGACCAGTCAGAAGGGCTGAGTCCCCAGTGAGTGACCATGGTGACCTCACTTCCGTCCTGGGGGATCTTCCCGCGCTGTCAGGTGGCCAGGGGTCGGGAGATCTGCGCCAGGCAGACTGTCACAGGACACATGAGTTGTGTGTCACCCTCAAGGGGGTACTATGTGAGTCCCCAGAAGTCCTGGTGTGCCAGGCAAATGCACAACCGCAGGTTTTGGTCCCTGGGTTGGGAGATCAGGTTCAGGATTTGCCTGACCTGGAAGGAAGGACATCTGTAACCAGTGTCCTGACCAATATGGTTCCCAGGGGTACCCCTCCAGTAGGGAGGGTGCAGCGCTCTGGAAGGGGGTGCAGAGGGAGGGAGCCCTCGCCCCTGACCCCAGTACAACCTGAGGGGTTAAACCCTTGGTTGGGAGACCAGTTGCTGGAGGGAGGTCCTGAACTGGTAGGAAAGTTGTGTTCTTGGTTGTCTTGGTGGACAGGGTTGCCCCTGGAAGGAGGGCAGGAGTCTCACCCAGGGGGTGGACTGGGCCACACCGTTGTGTTGACCAGGTGGGTACTGTCTACCAGTATAGGCACCTCAGTGAGTGAAGTCCTGGTGCGCCAGGCAAGTGTTCCACTGCAGGGGTTAGTCCCTGGGTGGGGAAGCCAGGTTCAGGTGTTGTCTGACCTGGAGGCTTGGGAGCCTAGGTTTGAGGGCCAGGCCCGGGGTATCCCCCCTGACCTGGAAAACCAGTTGCAGGATAGCACCCCTGAACTGGTGGATGAATGGTGCGGGACACCTGCCACAGGTGCCCTGGCTATTCTAGAAGGGGGTACCGCTCCAGGTGGGAGGGTACAGAGCCCCAAGGAAGAGGAGGACCGGGTGTGGGGAAGCCCACCACAGCCTCCTGTCCAGCCGCTGGATACAGGTCCAGGACTGGTGGGTCAGTGCCAGAGTGTCAGACCTGACCTGACAAGAGAGGGAGTGGACAAAGGGTGCCAAGCACCTGGGGCTACTATCCCCCACCCTCTGACGCCACAGAGGTTTGAGTGCCCTGAGAGGCATAAGGCCTGGGTCTCATCCCTGATCACTGGCGGTGGTCACTGTGGCTTGCTGTCTGTCTGTTGGGACACACCGGTGAGCAAGTTAAGTTTAAGTGCTGCACAGGTGGTGTCCACAGGCGAGGAAAAGGGTTCCACATAGATTGGCTTGGTGGACCCTGAGAGTATGGATAGAGTGGTTGAAATGGGTTTAGGACGGCGTAGAACAGGACTGCCCTGCTGTGTGGGCCAGTTTCCGTGTTCTATCGCCTTAAGCAGGGAATACCATCGAGGTATCGTTTGGTCTACCCTGGCTTTAGGCTGGAAGGGGGTTGTGTTGGAACTGGCCCATCTTGCAGGGTCATCCTCAAACTTTTTGCTTCTTCCTCCCTTATTTTCCCTGACCCGTGGCTGTTGGCAATAGGACTCTGAGCACTTTACCACTGCTGATCAGTGCTAAAGTGCATATGCTCTCTATGTAAATTGTTATTCTGATTGCATATACATGTTTGGCATATTTGTATCACCATGAAGTCTCTAGTAAAGTGCACTGGGTGTGCCAGGGCTGGTGATGACAAATGCTACTAGTGGGCCTGCAGCACTGATTGTGCCACCCACATGAGTAGCCCTAAAATGGTGTCTCAGGCCTGCCACTGCAGTGCCTGTGTGCAGTTTAGAACTGCCATGTCCTCCTGGTCAGTGTCCCCACTGACCAGGCCTAACCCTTCCCTTTTTGTGCACATCAGTCACCCCTAAGGAAGGCCCCATGTACCCCCCTGGGCAGGGTGCAGTGTATGTGAAAGGTAGAGCATGTACTGGTGCAGGTAACATGTTCTGGTAGTGAATTACAGCCATTTTCGTTTTTCACTATTGTAAGGCTATCTTGCTCCATAGGTTAACATGGGGGATGCTGGCTACAGTGGTTAACAGCATTTCTTCCCATAGGAACAAGATAGGACATAAGTATCTAGTATCCCTGAACTCAGAATTTAATAACACATCTTTTAGGAAAGGTTGTTTTTAAATCCTGTGTTTGAGAACAGCACTTTTAGAAAGTTGCTGTTCTCTTGTCTGACCCTTCTGTGTGCCTGGGCCTGTTTGTGTATTGACTGTCTGGTTTGAGAGTGACAGGGGTTGGGGGATTCCCCAGGAGGCTGGATGAGTCAGCACTAGGCTGAATGACTGCAATTGCAACTGGAGTGGTGGGAGGAGTTAGCACCTGGGCTGAATAGGGCTGTGCCTGCCTTCCACAATGCTGGCTCCACCCCCCTGCTGGGCGGCTGAGGACCCTGCCCCTCACTCTGAAAGGAAAGAAGCAGCCAGCAAAACAAAGTACTCAGGATACCCCAGAACTGGTTCAGACCGGGCTCAGGGCCCACATGCACAGAGAGAACAAAGACTTTAGGGGTATAAGTACAGGAACCCTGACAACAGAAAATTAGATCATCCTGGAAATCAAGAAGGAACCTCTGCCAAGGAGAAAGCTGAAACTGAAGAAGGAAGATTGTCCTGCTGTTGCTCTGCTGGACTGACCTGTTGCTTTGCTGCCAAGGAGAGGGGAAGGACTTTGCTGCTGAGCTGTGTCCCCTGTCTTGAAGGAATCTCCAAGGGCCTGAGAAGAGCTGGCTCCCTGTTTTGAAGTCCCAGGAACAAAAGGACTTCACCCCCAGCTTCCCTGAACTCTGCTGAGAGAGTTCTGTCCTTCCTAGAGGGCTTGATCCAGTTGTGGGGCCTCTGGAAGTTGTACCTGAGCTGGGAAGCTTGAAACTAAAGCTTGAGTGACTTTGGAACTTGAAAAGTGTCGCATCGCTCGCTTGCGGAGCGCATCCCCGACAGTGCGAGAAGTTTCCCGCCGCTACGGAGGTCGAGATCGTCGCAGTGCCTGACGCCGCTGCCAGAGACGACGCATCCTTCGTTTGCGGGACGCACCAGACCGGTGCGGGAGAATCGAACATCGCTGTGAGTATCGTCGCAGAGCCTGTCGTCGCTGGGTGAGAACGCCGCACCGCTTGCTTGCGGACCGCATCACGTCGCTGCGAGCATCGTCGCAGAATCAACGCATCAAGGAGCTGCGAGAGAGAGGATCCCCGCTGGACCGCGCATCGTCGCCCCGGAGATCGTCGCAGCCCCTACGAGATCGTCGCATCGTGCCTTTGCGAGAACAGACTTCCTACGGAACCTACGCACCGGAATCCATACAAGTGGCCTTCCCCCCATACAGACCAGATTCGTCGCAACACGCCCGCTGCTGCAGCGGGGCTGTCGCATCGCCTCCCCAGGGTCTCAGGAGCAACGCATCGCTTGTTTTCCACCGCACCAGCTTCTGCTTTTGGAACTTTGTTGCAACTAAAAGGTACTGTGAGTAAACGTGACGTGACTGTGAACTTTTCACGCATCAGTAGAGAATTCTATCGCAACGTAGAGAATTCTAACGCAACCTTAAGAACTCTTTTTGAAACCATATTCTTGAACTGTGTAAGTTGGATTTTTGTCGTTTTGGTCTTGTGTAGTTTAGATTAAAAATACCTTTATTTTTCTAAACTGTTGTGGAGTCAGTTTGTGGTGTTTTCACTGTGTTACTATGAGTGTTGGTACAAATACTTTACGCATTGCCTCTGGTTAGCCTAGACTGCTCGTGCCAAGCTACCTAGAGGGTGAGCAGGGGTTATCTCAGAGGGTTATCTCCTTGCCCTGACTAGAAGCAAGGGTCCCTATTTGGACAGTGGTACCTACCTCTGCCAACTAGAGACCCCCAGATCTAACAGTATGCGTTGAAAGGCCCATAGTAATTTATCAGGAGCTAATCCAATTAGCAGAACAGTCCACAGATAATCTCATACATGGTACCATGTAGCATGTAGAAGCAGCAGGGTAACACTACCATTTTAATCAGTGCTATTTTCCCATCAGGGAGAGTTTTAAAGTAGATAAAACGAATTTCGTTGCGCGCACTGCAATGCATTTGGGGATGCAGTGCACGCAACGAAATTCGTTTTATTTACTTATATGTTTACTTACCTGTAAAGCGCCATAATCCATAGATTACTACCCCCCACCCTGCCCCTCCCCCTCCCCACGTCATCGTCCTGCAGGTACACCCACTACCGACTGCGGCTGGTCCTTCCCCGGCTTTGCACCAGTACAATTAGGGCCTCTCATATGGAGCTCGAGAAGACTTCCTGCTGCAGCGCCTACAGATAGACTATTAGCAACCTGTTAACCACTGTCTCAGGGAAAGCCCTGTATAGTTCTGCGGGCAGTCTGTACCCCGAGGGGCCTAAGCAGACTTTGAGGGAGTCTATTGCCAGGAGTATCTCCTGTTTTCTCAGTGGCAGCTCAAGATCCGCAAGCTCCTTCACACCAAGACGCAGCAGCGCAGTCAAGTAGGCAGTGACCGAGGGTCCCAGGGCTGCACAGGGTGAAGTATACACCATTGGCATAACAATAGCCTCTGCGGTCCCCGTGGTGCGGGGGAACCCCCGAGTTCCAGGGGGCCCCCTCCGGCACGGTGCATAGGCGGGCCTGAGAGCTCCTGACTGGGACCGGAGTGTGGGGCCCCCTTCACGCACTTTGCAGGGGGGCCCCTTCAAGTTTCGTTATGCCACTGGTATACACCCCACCGAAGGTGTTCCCCAAACACTTAATTTACGGCCTGCTGGGAATATACCTCTCATTCCACCGATCTCTGATAGCCGGAATCTTGCTTAATTAGACTGCCCAACATGCGCCCACTCTGTCTCACTCCATGTGTAAGCGTCGCCTATAGGAAATTGCCCGTGTTTCTCCAGCTGTTAACATAGGGAGTACACTAGCCACCTGACTCTACCCCACTCCTGGTGGACTTCCTGTTTATGTGGGATGGCTAACTCCACTGCAGCTAATTTTCCTTCCTGGTTCATCAGATCTCTCTCTAATGTTTGATGGATACCTGTGGAAGCAGCAATACTCAGTCCTCTCAGCACCACTTTCATTGCATCCCACTACACAGCCCTATGCAGGGTACTCTTCAAATTAAGTGCAAAATAATGGGTCAGGGTTTCTCCAATCACCCCTTGAAGACCAGGTCCGATAGAACCTTTGTCGGCATGTAACCCTGTGCTTCTGTCACCACCTCCCCAGAGTAACCTGCACTCTCTGTGTTGGGTGTGTAAACATTGATGGGGCAGACTTTATGGGCATCCAGGGTCCCATACAGTATGACGTACCTATCCTCTGGGTCCACACACATCTGCATCGCCATCTTCCGAAATGGGATCCCTGGTGCTAACCATATGAATGCCCCTCACACGAATCCAGAATAGGAAGTAGCACAAACCTGCCCTCCACTTTTTCTGTAGGCTGACAATAAAAATCTCCCCACAAGAAAGTTTCTTGCAGAAATGCGATCGAAACACCATATCTTTTGAAGTAGGCATGCACTCTGTAAAGTTTTTCCAGTCTATTCAGCCCCCACATGCATATAAACCAGGAACACATGGCAGGACCAGATTCACCCAGACAGCATCCGTGCTGTTGCTCTGGGTATCGGGTACTAGTCGGATCTGTGTAAAGGTGCTATGGTTGGATGGCTCTAGCATGGCAGACTTCCGGCTTCCATCCAAGCATACTAGTATCCGGACCCTGAAACAACAAAGGAAGATGGTTGGGTACTTAATGCGTTGAGTTGTGGACAGTGTACATCACAATATCAGGAAGCTCACAGGGATATAGGGGATGTACGACATTAAAACGCATGCTTTTACATCGCATGCTTTTACAACGCGAGTTTTACAACGCATACCATTACAACGCATAGTGCTTTGGGGCGCTGGATAGTGAATTATTTAATTTACTATTCCAACTCCAGTCTCCGTGGATAGTAGGGAAGGTGTTGGATAGTAAATTAAATATATTCCCTATCCTAGAGCGCCCCCCAGCGCAATGCGTTGTAATGGTTTGCGTTGTAAAAGCTGCGATGTAAAAGCATTGCGTGGTAAAAGTTGCGTTGTAAGTGATGTTTCCCGGATATAGGTAATGACCATCCAACCATCACCAGATGTGTAGACAGGGTCCACACGATTAAGAATAAAAGATATTATATTCCGAGCAGTAATTGTCCATAGTATTAGTCATAGTTCATAATAAATGTATCCACAAGTATTCTTTTTTCTTCTTCTTTATTTCTCAAAAAGCTTCAAATGGATCCTAGGGCTAGGGATATAATATCTTTTGTTCTAGTATCCGGCCCCCTTTACCAGCCTCCGGTCCCCTCTTCGCCAACGGCTTGATCGTATGTTCCTGCTAGAGCATTGCACCTGCCGGTTTAGGGTTTTCCGTCTACATAGAAGGGACTGTGTGCTGGTCTAATTTGTTAGACCGCACCATCCTTGCACCCTTCTCTTTGCCCATTATGGCAGCACAGTGGGAGCTTGGAACTGCAGTCGCCAGTAAACCCCAGCACCAGTCTTGTGTACATGTCAGCTGTCATCGCAGCCCAGCAGACATTTGAATCAGCACTGGACCCCTGTTTTTACTTGCTCACCATCCACAGGGCCCTCAGTTGCAGTCTGTTCCCCATGTCAGGAAGTGCAGGAAGGCACAAGTGCTGACGCATCCCTTGCTCTTTCAGTGGAGTGGTGTGGCTCACTGGTTAGAGGCGGCAGACCCGGGAGCAGAGGACGGCCCGGGACCAGGGTTCAATTCCCTACGCGGCAGGGTCTTGGACCAGGGTCGATGGACTCGATAATTCTCGCCTTGGTGCCTACTCTAACTGGGATTCACACTCGGCAACTCTGGGCATTAGCTTGCCTCATCTCCACAACAGCCCCCCACATATGCCGGGGATGCCTGATTTCACCTTGGAGATACCCAGTAGGGACCATCTCACAGGGAAAGCCAGGACGGGTTCCCCAGCGGTCCACAGCGCAGAGATACTCCTTCGGGAGTCGATTCTAGCGCTTTAGAAACCCACAATCAATCAATCAAACCAGGGTACTAAGGCCCTTCAGTGTGCTCTGCTCACCCACAACACGGAGGGAACGCATCAAGCACACAAGGATCCATCGCACTGTACCATGCAAGCTTTGATTCTGCCTCTGCCCCAGTAGTCCCCGTTGCCTTCATGGCCCAGTCAGCAGCTTGCATTTCTCCTTTCCCCTGAGCTTGTCTCATCTGTGGCCCAGCGCGGCGCACCCGCCAACCTCTATCTATTTCTAGGATCCCAGAGTGCGCATGTTACTACCTCCCTCTCTGCTTTCTCTCCAGCCATATGGCGACAGGTGCGTGTGCTTACTTTCAGTTCTCCCCCCAGAGGCTTTGACCAGGCCACCATGAACATATTCAGCACTTAGATGAAACAGTGAGAGGTAGTCCTTAACGTTATCAAGGGAATTGAGGTATAAGTACCTAAATACAGAGTGATCCCCTTGATCAAACTTAAACTCTACGCAAGCAATTAAACATACAATGACATTTGCTATGAAACCAAATATAATAAAAATACCCTTTATTTGTGGTACCTAATGTTCTGGTATTTCCATTAAAAATACAAACTAATATGCAAAAACATTTGTACAATAATTCAAATTGCTAAAAACAGAATACACAAACAATTTGTCATAAAAACAAATACATCATAATTATGGCCAGCAAAATTAAAACAGACAGAAATGTGTAAGACATAAAATTTGCTCACTACAATTGTACATCCAATGTCCTTGGACGCAAAATCGAGTACAATCTTGGAAATTTACATTGCTGTTGAAATACAGATTATATCTATGTATGCAACGTAGTGGTAATATAGGACATTGGATGTACAATTGTATTGAGCAAATTTATGTTATACATATTCAGCACTCCCAGGCCATTCAGAGCCTGGGCCGCAGTCTCCTGCTAGCATCCGCCTCGCAGCGACTCTCACCGTCTCACCTCAGGATGCGGGCTCCGCCTCCAAGCCCTCTGTCGCTATCTCCATTCCGCAATGCCATCGGCAAGGAAACAGTTGTCTGCTTACTTGTTGGCCACCATCTTGTAGTAAGGCCCAGTGCGCCCGCTGGGCTGTTCACCTGTGTTCTACAGCTGTGCCCTCTGCAGCAAGCTGGTCTTCAGGGCCGCCAGGCCCAGCCCGAAGGCGTGCCTCAGGCAGAACCCGGGACCACCCTCCACAGTTCTCAACCCACCAAATATGACACCCGCCGATCCGTTCTCGTGGCCATCCGACACCGCAGTCTGTGGGAAGCCACAATTTAGCTTTCCTGGCCGCTGCTTGCCACCCAGGTATTAAGGGCAATGTTGCAGGGGCTCAGCCATGTGGCTTGCACAGGATTCGTTGCATCTACGCGGCCATCTTGTCAAGCAACGCCCCAATGTTGAAGTGTTTGTTTGGGAATTTTCAGTGCCATGTTTTCCAGCCAGTTGATCTAGGGCCGAAGATGACTCAACTAACTTTCTTTAGGCATCAGACATGCTATAAAACATTCCAACTTGGGGTTGTTTGTACTAGTTCAATATCTTATGCATATTTAAGGATACACGTTTAATTGGCTTTTATCATGCATAAGAAGACTCAGTCTATCAAAGTGATAGCACATACATGGTCTGATCACTATCGGACTACTTGCGTGACTGGCCCCCGGACTATGGTGGCCTCGCTCTCAATATTAGAAGAGTCACAGACATAGCATAATGTTTCACTAGAGGGAGTGCTTAATTTGAGCCGGTGGTTTGCGATGCTCGGCACTGACACTTAATTGTCAACACCAGCGCTTATGACAGTAGGCCACATGGTGGCACTGTTTGTCTAAATTAGAGATGAACACAAAATGTTTTTATGAATTCAGTATACACTGAAAATTACTAATACCTGCCATCCAAACCATTCTTATATCTATAGGGGCTTGGAATAGTCTGAATTGTCACACTTGTCAGAATGCGATGGTTAGTTGTTGTGTTGGGACTGTCATTCGCTGCCCTAGCAGGAGCAATGGGTGGGCAAGCTCCAGTAGCCTCCTAACAAGGGCCCTGGCACTTATTCTTTGGGGACAAATTAAGCACTGACTAGGTATTTGTGCCTGCGTTGGAGGGTAATTAATCAACCTTTAATTTTGAGGTGGAAGATGTAAATGTTTTGTCCACTGCTCTCAAGAATACGATTACTACTGTCTTGGACACAATAACCCTATTGAGACACTGGAAACCACGATGAGTCAGAAAGTTTGCACCTTGATTCACAGAAGAACTTCAGAAAAATGAGGAAGCATTTGTAAAAGACTCAAGAGAACACGGAGGGGAAATCATATGAATGACTATTGCGAGAATGAGCCGGCTGCTCTTAGGGCAGAGTTTAATTTGAGTAGGTGTTTGTCCATGCTCGGCACTGACACCTAATTATCAACACCAGCACTTATGACAGTCTACCACATGGTGCTGCTGTTTGTCTAATTTTGAGGTGAGCACTACATCAGTGTTTAATTATCAAAATAATTTTTAAATTAATAATACCTGCTGGTCAGCCCTTTCTTATAGCTTTGAGTGGCCTGGAACTGTCACACCTGTAGAAGAGGGATGGTTAATAGATGTGTTGGTACAGGCATTGACTGCGCTGGCAGGGGCAATGGGTGATGGGAGCTTCAGTGGACTTGTGAGAACGGCCCTGGCGCTTATTTTTTTTTTTTAATTTATTTTTTTAATCAAATGAAGCACTGTCTTAAGGAATATAGAAAACAGATCAGACTAGCAAAAAAGCATATCTTACTCCCAGATCTAAAATGCAGCTAACCTGTCAAAAATACTTTTCTTCCAGAATGTGCATTCTGGTTTTAATATCTAACCTGTCTCTTGTTTAACATTGGGGAACCCTTTGAGCCAGGAGCAAGCTTGCAGCTTTTCTTCGAGGAAATTAATAATATCTGTGCAGAGTTTTTAGAATCGTCAGGCAAGAGGACCTTGGTCGATCCAGTAGAAATGATATTGCTTTCTGAGTTTAGTCTGTTTTCCACTGACGTGGGTCAGGAGCTATTCTAGGTTGTGAAATAGGGCTCCCTGTGCAGGTTATTGCTTCTGCCTGCTAATAAACTGGAATCTGTGTTTGCTAAACTCTGCAATGCTTTGCTGAGGCCAGCATCAGACCTTTGGAGCTGGAACCTTGCAGTAATCATACCTATTTTAAAGAAACCCTGTTCGAATACAGCAATGTTAGCAAATTTTGGACTTGTCTCCTTGGTGCCGTTTCCGGTGAATATGATGCACAGTCAGGGTTCGGACTGAGACTGATTTGGTGGAAGTTGTGGATGCGTTGCGGTGCGTCTTCGATAAAGGGAGCTGTGCTCATGTGGATCCTCTTTGCTATATCCAACACTATCCCATTAGCTGGATTGAGGGAGATTGATATTGGTGGCTTGGCTTTAAATTGACTAGCTTCTTATCTCTGCCGCGGCTGGTAGTGGGAGTACCTGCCGGGCGGTGACGTGGGGAGGGGGAGGGGCAGGGTGGGGGGTAGTAATGTGCGCACTGCATCGCATTTGGTGATGCAGTGCACGCAACGAAATTTGTTTTATTTATTTATATGTTTACTTACCTGTTAAGGTCCGTAATCCATACATTACTACCCCCCACCCTGCCCCTCCCCCTCCCCACATCACCGCCCGGCAGGTACTCCCACTACCGGCCGCGGCTGTCTTATCTCAGTGATCACTACTGGAAGTTAAACTTGGGTCCTCGTTATCTGAAGACTTTCCTGTCAAATCTTTAGTTCCACAAGGTTCCTATTTGAGTCTTACACTCTTTAACATTTATGTCACTCCAGTGGCCAAATTTTGAAGACACAGTGGGCATCACTTCAGGATGGATACCAATGATGCCCAGCTTGTTATACGTCTTGAGAGAGACCATAATCAGAACTGTGCTTTATTTAAAGCCTGTTTGCCCCACGCCCCACCGCTCTTACCTGCACAGGCCGCGGATGAACAAAACTAGACGTTTCATAAAGCTCTAATCCATGATGCGCGTAGCATACAATTCGAAGCAGGCTGCAGCATCTTCTCATCGGGTCTGTGGGTACTTCAGGTTGGTTCTTTGCAGCAAGCCCATGGAGCGGCTCTTCAATAGGGAAAGTCCCAAGATGAATACCATTACAGTTAATTAAATCCTAGCTGCTGGTGTGCAAATCCCCGAGCTCCTATGATCAGCAGTGGGATATCTCTGTAAAGCATTCTGATACCTTCAGGTCTAGTTTGCGCTATATAAAACAGCATCTCTAACCTGGTTCTTGGTCTACACTCACGGTGCTTGTGGAGATGAACAGTTCTGTTTGGTCTTTTTATGGGTTGAGATACATGGACAATATCACTGGCTTCACTTGCTTCAAGATGGATTTATCTATTGGTCAGACTCGGCGATGACCCGGGAGTCAGTATATTAAGAATGCTTTGAGAACTGGCAGTCATTGCCTGAAATGCTTTTGGCCAATGAGAGATCATTTGAATGGAGCTACAGGACATGGGGTGGTGAAATATTTAAACTCTAGAAAATAGAGACCCTGGAGCCTATAGAGAGGGTCTGGTTAGCAGTGGGTGAAGGTTTCTAGTGAAACATACAAAATGTACCCATGTCGAAATTTCACTTATGGAACAGATTTGCCAGTTTTCCCCACAAATGCTCTGCTGTGCATAGTTCTGCAGCTTCTGCAGATTTCAGATAGGTTTTGGCTAAAGTACACAGCGAACTGTGTTTGGTTTGCCGCATTTTGCATCACGCGAAGCAAGGCAAACTACCAAATGGTACCAAAATGCCAACACTGCAAAATATATGTATGTATGTGTTTTTTTGTATAGCACAGATAGCCAAAAGTCAGTAGAGCACTGAAAATACACAAACTGGCACTCTGTTTTGCGTCCATAAAAACAAGAATACTAATTCACATAGCCCTAGTGTCACTCACTTCGCCCTTGGGGCTAGATAAGGGCATCTAGTGGACTAACTTGATCCTTGGCACCAATGGCATGAATGACTTCCAGGCTGCTCTGGCAGGGCTCTCGCAGTGCCTATTAGAGCAGCCCTGGAAAGCAGAGAGCACAGCTTCGGTAATAGGAGAAAGGGAACGCACAGAGAGTGGTGGTGGTGGGAGGCAAGAGGTCAGATTTCTTTCATACATTTGGGACTGGGAGGATAGGCTGTTATGTATGGCTTCCTTATTACTTATCTACCCCTGCCAAGAAAATAGATACAGAGGCAGACGATTTTGCGGGCCATACATGACATAAAAGGGTAGATGGCTAAGAAGTACATTTTTGGGATTTTGCTCACCTCAGGCTTCTGCGTGACATCAGGGAAAACTTGAGCTTCGCTTTCATTGTTTATTTGATGTCACTCATCACCCCTCGGTGAAAAACATCCCCATAATTCACTGTTACCTATCTATAATTCTATATGTTTTTCAGCCCTAAGATACAAATTCCAAATGAAACTTTGAAGAGCACAAAAAGCACCCAGTACTGCTTTGGGTTTTATTGGTATAGTGTCTATTTGAAGTCGATTGTTTAAATTAACCAGTGCTTAATTTGTAAAACAATAAGTGCCAGGGCCCTTGTCAAGAGGCCACTGCAGCTGCCCATGCCTGCAGGCTCAGTGACACTACCAGCATAACTACTAACCATCACACTCCTACAAGTGTAACAATTCAGTCTATTACAGTCCCCAAAAGCCACAAGAGTGGCTTGGGGGGCAGGTATTACTATATATTTTTTGATAATCAAATCTATTGGTTTTAGAACAAAGAGAAAACAAATCAGAAAAAACACGGAGGACAATAGATCTGTTAAATTTTTTAGGACATTGCATCCCACAGTTTCACACCCCATGAGATATACACCAGTAAAGTAAATAAGCAATTCACTCCGAATCTTCCACAGTGCCCAGCCACTTAACCCACACCCTACGATATTTCCTAGGGCATCCTCTTGCCATGTACAGAGCTTTTTCTTGGGTCGAGCACCAATCCACCCCCCTGCGCCACCTCCCCAGGTCTGGCGGATCGGGACATTTCCATGCCGCCGCAATGCCGTGCTTGGCTACAATTCATGGCTGTGTTAAAAAATATCTTGTTGTTTCTGGACCCATCCAGCCCCTCCGTGATCCCTAGTAGTGAGTGGGGTGGGTCGTGGGTAACCACCCATCCCAGGACCTCTGTAAGATCTTCTTCAATGGCCCCCCAAAATCTTTCCAGGTTGGGACAGGACCAGAACACATGGAAAAAATTGCCGGGGTCTGGCCACACCTTGCGCATGATGCATCCGGGCGTAAGCCCGATCGATGGAGACGCAGTGGAGTGAGATAGGCAGCATGTAGGTAGTATAGTTGGATTAGCCTAAGTTTGGTGGAGGCGGTAATTGTTTTTGGTGCAATGAGGGTGTCACGCCAGTCCACTTCGTCCAGGGGCCCACCTACTCTGCCCATTGATCCCTCAACTTGTCCAGTGAGGTGGGGGTGTTATTGACTAAAGTGCTGTTTATGCGTGAGGTGCCCCCTTACCAAGATCTCCTAGTATAGTCTGTGCCTCAGTAGGGCTGTATTCCGGGAGTCTAGTGTCATCGGTGATGTGTGCCTGGAGGGCATGTTCTAGTTGTAAATACTTATAATAGTGGGAGGGATGTAGGGAATAGCGGACACACATGTCCTGGAAGGAGAACATATGGCCTCTAGCCCATACGTCCCCAAGTTGCGTGATGCCGATAAGGTCCCGGGCTATTTTTTTTTTTTTAAGGTACATTTACTTAATAAAAAACTGTTCTTGTGCTCACCCGTAAATAAGACAAGCAGCACAACCATGTGGCAAACTGCCATGGGTACCAGTGTTGGCAATTAGGTGCCGGTGCCGACCACCGGAAACCACCAGCTCAAACTAACACTTATAATAACACAGAATGTCTACACCTATTTATAATAGTTTTAGAACACCTCACCCACTTATTCACATGAGATGGATCCTGTTACCTGGCTTTAAGTCTGTGTGCAGAAAGCTAGCCTTTCACCCTTCGTGCAGAAAGAACTGTAACACTTTTTCAACGGCTTATCTGCAGTTAAAAGTCCTCTTTTTCACCTGGGAATGGGGTTCCTACCAAGATTCGAGAAACAGAAGCTGATAAAACACCACACAACTTTGGTGGAAGGTTCAGTATATTCAGTATCCGTGGGCGGAGAACTCCTCTCCACCTGCGGAGTGTGAGGAGATTTGCCTACTCCGCGTTTAGGCAAATCTCTGCACACTCCGTGGCGAATCAGAGTTGGCCAGCTCCCACCCTCCCTATTAACAATTGAAAAACAATTACATTAAATTACTTTGAAGTACATAAAAACCACTTACCTGGGCTGCGGCGTCCCCGGGCTGCCCTCCTCGTCTTCATGGCCGTTTCTGGAAAAACTGTGCATGTGCGGACGCCCTTGCATGCGCAGTTCTCGCAGAGTTTCACGGATTTCTGCAGCAGGGGAGGATCAAAGTATGCAGCATGAAAAGGCTAATTGTACAGCATAATGAAGTAACAAATGGGGGTGGGGTCGCACACTACTCACACACCGGCGGTGTCGCCCCTAAGGACTCTGGTCAATGTAGTAAAGTGTTCGCGATGCATCATCTTTCGATCTTCTGCTATCTTCGCTGTCTTCGCCATCCCTGGACACGTGTTTCGGGGTATCACTCCTCGTCAGCAGGGATAGGCCGTGTACTAGGGTTGCCGATGGCTGCCAATATCTGCCAGGTATAGTACCACTCAGGCGCGTAGGTGCGGGATCCCAGGCTCATCAGCCCACTGCTCACGGGAGCTTTAAAGTTACAAATGGGGGTGGGGTCGCACACTACTCACACACCGGCGGTGTCGCCCCTAAGGACTCTGGTCAATGTAGTAAAGTGTTTGCGATGCATCATCTTTCGATCTTCTGCTATCTTCGCTGTCTTCGCCATCCCTGGACACGTGTTTCGGGGTATCACCCCTCGTCAGCAGGGATGGCCGTGTACTGGGGTTGCCGATGGCTGCCAATATCTGCCAGGTATAGTACCACACGGGCGCGTAGGTGCGGGATCCCAGGCTCGTCAGCCCACTGCTCACGGGAGCTTTAAAGTTACAAATGGGGGTGGGGTCGCACACTACTCACACACCGGCGGTGTCGCCCCTAAGGACTCTGGTCAATGTATAAAGTGTTCGCGATGCATCATCTTTCGATCTTCTGCTATCTTTGCTGTCTTCGCCATCCCTGGACACGTGTTTCGGGGTATCACCCCTCGTCAGCAGGGATAGGCCGTGTACTGGGGTTGCCGATGGCTGCCAATATCTGCCAGGTATAGTACCACTCAGGCGCGTAGGTGCGGGATCCCAGGCTTGTCAGCCCACTGCTCACGGGAGCTTTAAAGTTACAAATGGGGGTGGGGTCGCACACTACTCACACACCGGCGGTGTCGCCCCTAAGGACTCTGGTCAATGTAGTAAAGTGTTCGCGATGCATCATCTTTCGATCTTCTGCTATCTTCGCTGTCTTCGCCATCCCTGGACACGTGTTTCGGGGTATCACTCCTCGTCAGCAGGGATAGGCCGTGTACTAGGGTTGCCGATGGCTGCCAATATCTGCCAGGTATAGTACCACTCAGGCGCGTAGGTGCGGGATCCCAGGCTCATCAGCCCACTGCTCACGGGAGCTTTAAAGTTACAAATGGGGGTGGGGTCGCACACTATTCACACACCGGCGGTGTCGCCCCTAAGGACTCTGGTCAATGTAGTAAAGTGTTTGCGATGCATCATCTTTCGATCTTCTGCTATCTTCGCTGTCTTCGCCATCCCTGGACACGTGTTTTGGGGTATCACCCCTCGTCAGCAGGGATAGGCCGTGTACTGGGGTTGCCGATGGCTGCCAATATCTGCCAGGTATAGTACCACTCGGGCGCGTAGGTGCGGGATCCCAGGCTCGTCAGCCCACTGCTCACGGGAGCTTTAAAGTTACAAATGGGGGTGGGGTCGCACACTACTCACACACCGGCGGTGTCGCCCCTAAGGACTCTGGTCAATGTATAAAGTGTTCGCGATGCATCATCTTTCGATCTTCTGCTATCTTTGCTGTCTTCTCCATCCCTGGACACGTGTTTCGGGGTATCACCCCTCGTCAGCAGGGATAGGCCGTGTACTGGGGTTGCCGATGGCTGCCAATATCTGCCAGGTATAGTACCACTCAGGCGCGTAGGTGCGGGATCCCAGGCTCGTCAGCCCACTGCTCACGGGAGCTTTAAAGTTACAAATGGGGGTGGGGTCGCACACTACTCACACACCGGCGGTGTCGCCCCTAAGGACTCTGGTCAATGTAGTAAAGTGTTTGCGATGCATCATCTTTCGATCTTCTGCTATCTTCGCTGTCTTCGCCATCCCTGGACACGTGTTTCGGGGTATCACCCCTCGTCAGCAGGGATAGGCCGTGTACTGGGGTTGCCGATGGCTGCCAATATCTGCCAGGTATAGTACCACTCGGGCGCGTAGGTGCGGGATCCCAGGCTCGTCAGCCCACTGCTCACGGGAGCTTTAAAGTTACAAATGGGGTGGGGTCGCACACTACTCACACACCGGCGGTGTCGCCCCTAAGGACTCTGGTCAATGTATAAAGTGTTTGCGATGCATCATCTTTCGATCTTCTGCTATCTTTGCTGTCTTCGCCATCCCTGGACACGTGTTTCGGGGTATCACCCCTCGTCAGCAGGGATAGGCTGTGTACTGGGGTTGCCGATGGCTGCCAATATCTGCCAGGTATAGTACCACTCAGGCGCGTAGGTGCGGGATCCCAGGCTCGTCAGCCCACTGCTCACGGGAGCTTTAAAGTTACAAATGGGGGTGGGGTCGCACACTACTCACACACCGGTGGTGTCGCCCCTAAGGACTCTGGTCAATGTAGTAAAGTGTTCGCGATGCATCATCTTTCGATCTTCTGCTATCTTCGCTGTCTTCGCCATCCCTGGACACGTGTTTCGGGGTATCACCACACCTACTGTACAAGTGAAAGTGCGGCAAGGGGCGCTGTTAAAAAGTAAAAAGTCAGCTTCTGAAGTTGTATGTGAGCATGGGCACATCGATGTTCACTGCAGTCGAGGGAAAAAAAAGAAAACGGACTACCTTTGGAGGCCTGAAAATAGAGCCCGAAAGAGACCCGTTTCGAGGACCCCTGAAAAGAACTGCCGGTGCTCAGACCCGGACAGACCCGGCCCACTTAAAGCCCTGTATATTTATATATATATATATATATAATATGACGTTTTTAGGATTTTGAGGTTTGTAGTAATTTGGGTGGGTAAGGGTTCAGGGATGGGTAGTAATTTTGGGTAGGAGATTTTAGGGTTCCTTTGTGGGCATTAATTTAGGTGGGTAGGGTTTTTTTGTGGGTTCAGGTGGTTAGTAATTTAGTTTGTGAGGTGTTTTAGGGTTTCGGTGTGGGTATTCATTTGGGGAGCTATGGGTGATGTAAGGATTCTGGGGTGGGTAGAAATTTGAAGGGGTAGTGAGATTTTAGAGCTTAGCGGTGGAAAGGGTCTGGGTGGGTATGGGTTTGCGGTGTTTAGATATAGATGTGGATATGGATATAGATATAAGTATAGGTATAGATACACTTCACAAAAATATTAAACTTACCTGCGTAGGTGCATTGTGTTGGTCCATCAGTAGTAGTGACTCCTGTTGCAAAGGATGCATTGTAATGACTAGCATTGTTCTGCTCTGCATTGTAGTGACCTACAAACTGTGGAATATTAACCTCCAAGCATTAAACTCCAAATATGTAAATATAGAAATATTGACCAGGAGATACAAATCCATTTTCACCTTATAAACTAATGAATAGTCAACATATGTTTCATCCCTCCCAATGGGACTTTCAGTGGCAGTTCCTCCAATGTTACTGTATTCAGCTCTGTTGTCATACACAGATTTGTGTAGTCGTAACAGTGAGCTACTTGGTAGTAAGGCCTGTGGGAATAAGCACATGAGCACTCTATGTGAGTGTGAATTAGTGTATTAGAAGCCACTGAGGATTTTATTAATAGGAAAGGTGGCAGACTGTTTGAAGGGAGAGGTTGGGTTTGAACTGATTTGCATAAGGACTGAGCAGTGGAGGTAGTGAGCATGCCAGGTGAGCAGCGTTGTAGGCTTTAAAGAGATACATTTTCTCTCAGGATTTCCCTTCTTGCAGCGCAGGTGCGTCGTGGTGCCAGCCTTCACATCGTGGGATGATTAGGAGAGAGACGACCACCGGCAGCCAGGGGCGTAACACAGGCCCCTGCAGACCCTGCGGTGCGGGGAGGCCCTCACCCTCCAGAGGGCCCCGTTAGCACCGCACTTCTGCTGGGGAGCTCTAGATTGAGTCCAGAGGGGTCCCCTTCACTCACCTTGCAGGGGGGCCCCCTCAAGGTTCGTTACGCCACTGCAGGCAGCCTGCTCCAGCACAACCCTGCTCTGACCTTTCACACTGAGCGTCAAGGCTGCAGTGTAACCCAGCAACAAGTGAAACGCAGAGAGAGGAACTAGTTTGCGTGATCCTGCCCCAGCCCTAACACAATGCTAGTTATCTTGATGTAGACCACGCCCATACTTGGATAGGCCACGCCCCTTTAAGAGGTTTGCCTCACCCATTTTAGAGCACCCCCAGTTTTTTTTCCACTTAAAGCCCTGTGTATATATATATATATATATATATATATATATATATATATATATATATATATATATATATATATATATATATATATATATATATATATATATATATATTATAATTATTACACAGTGGTGGTTGCCACAGTGGTGTTGTTATTCTTAGATCAGAGTTTCTATAGAAGTTTTAGGAATCCTCTGAGATTCCAGCATAGACCTTCCCGGAAGAACTTCAGATCTGCCCTTTTTCACCACTTTCTCCTAACTGTCTGGCCCTCTGGCCATCAACCATGTTGCAGGGGCGTGGCAGAGGCCCCTGCAGCCCCCGCAATATGGGGGAATCCCCCAGAGTTCCTTGCTTTGGAAGGGGCCTCCTCACCTCCCAAAGCCATGCCATTGCATGCCTTGCAGAATGTATGCAAAGGCATGGACTAAGAAATAGGTGACGCCCGAGTCGGCCACTTACAGCATATGGGGCCGCTAACCCTTCAATGGGACCCCATTGACCCCAAGACCAAATAATATTTATGCAATCAGGGAGACCGCTTGGCCCCTCATCACATTTTGCAGGGGGGGGGGGCATCATTTTGTGTTACTCCACTGCCATGTAAACATGTTGGCATTTCTATGTTAACTGTCTCTAGCAGCAGCGTACTGAGGGCCTCAGCCCTTTAGGGGCTCCCAAACACTTCAGAGGGCCCTATTCAGCCCAAAGCCAATGAATATCCATGCAATATGGGGGCCACTCTTCTCATTCCGCAGGAGGGCCCAATAATTTTACGTTACGCCACTGAATTGTAGTAATCCAATTAGCTTTTGCGAACGAATGTTGCTTCTGTAACCCGCCCCTTCTAGAAACTACGCTTGTAGGCACCAGCTAACACAGCACTCCCAAAACAACTGGAAAGTACCATTGATCAGAGTATAATTACATTTTTCTCCTTTTTCACAGTTTTTACTGTTTAAAATGTAAATGACGGTTCAGCTTTACATGTATCTTCCACAAACTATAAATCAAACTTAATTGTGCAATATATGCTTGTATGTATTTATATGTATTTCTATAGCGCAAACCTACTAAAAAGGTCACAAAGTGCAGAACATGGAGAAAACAAACAAAGTCAATGAGTAAGAAGAGAAGATGCTGGGTTGGGAATAGTTAATGCATTGTGATGCAGAGTGCTTTAATGAACCGAGTCTTCAACTCACAATGCTCAAATTATAGCAGATTGTTGAAAATACATTACATCTGCTCTATTAAATCGCATTTTCTGTGCACTGTGTACTTTTTAAATGGTACAGCACACTACAATGCAACTGTAATGCAGCTGTGAAGGAACAATATGTACATTCTAACACAGCCTTCACACTGTAATTTATAAACTGTAGGCAGGGCCAATCAAATCATGCGGAAGGGTAGGTCCATTTGCATATGATTAAAGGTAAATTATGCAGCACATTCTGCGCCGTAATTATCTAGCTATTTTGACGTTTTAATACACGGATACAAAAGAGATACCAGTGTAGTGTAGTTCCTATTATCCCAATAGGCTCTGCGCATTGGAATAATACCTTCAATAGTATAGGCCTAGACCAGACGTTAACTAGGTCTACTACTGTCGATATTAGACTTAAAGTTTTGGGTTTGCCAGCTAGCTCAGAGTTCACTAGAAACTTTCTCGAATAGGCAAGGAGGAGTTGAACCTCCCTGGATAGACAAGAAGGGATTTAGTTTCTGACAACCATAGAACATGACAACTTTGCTCTCCCCTAATCAAGAGTGTATCTCTAGAGTCGTGTGAAAACAAAAGACGACTTATTTTACTCAGTCAGTACGTGCATTCTTAGTCTCACCAGATTGTAGAGAAAAGCAAGAGACGGGCGTGTTCAATAAAAGATGTTATTTATTGATCAGTCTCTTTTCTCATACAAGAGAAATGGATCGATATTATTGCAATACTTATGGTTAAGTAAAGTGCATACATTAAAAGCAGAAGTATAAAATAATACTGTAAAAACATTGATATGGTTTCTAAGCCATATGATGGTTTAAAATGGATAAAATAGATACATACACATATACATTTGACTAATCGTACTCAACTGGTGTTTCTAACTACGCCTACCCCAGATGTACCTGACCTAAGCCTAATACGTGGGCGGGAGTAGAAAGTAGCAGTTTAAGTTAAGTTTGTTTTGCCAAGTGACTGACTCAAGAATTCTCTGTGAGGGGTTATTCAGTTCTGTACCTGGAGTCTAGGATGAATGAGGGATGGTATCTCTCGTCTCTGGTCTCGATATTCCAGGCTGCCTGCGAGGGCTACCCGGAAGCGCCGGAGCTGGATTTCTCGGCAGGAGAAAACAGCGTCTCGTTCTCAGCGCGTCAGGAAGGCGGGGCTGCGCCAGCGGGGTCTGCTCTGCTCTGGGCTTCGGCAAGTCTGGCTGCTCCGATCTCGTCACCACCGCGTGTGTTTGCATAGGGCAAT
Source organism: Lissotriton helveticus (assembly GCF_964261635.1). Lineage (NCBI taxonomy): Eukaryota > Metazoa > Chordata > Amphibia > Caudata > Salamandridae > Lissotriton > Lissotriton helveticus. Next base: position 797,375,046 of record NC_136072.1, read on the forward strand.
ATCGGTAATATTTATACCTATAAGGTGCCGAGATTGACGTAAGGATGGACATAGATACGTCAATAAGGATGTCATACGACCTGGTCGTTAGCACATTCTTTTGCTGAAGTTCTCGGTGAAATCAAAACAATGGCCGCAGGGTTTTTCCCAGGTCTGTCATAGGTTTGATTTGTTTTGAGAACTCCGTATGCCTTATCAGGGGCTGGAGGAATATCGCTTGTCTAATTAGATGGCAAGCGTTATGACCTAATCAGATAACACGTTCCTGTGCCGTAGTGTGGCTTAATCAGATAACGGTTCCTGCATCATGGGGGCTTTCTGCATCACGGGATGGCTGCTAGTTAACTTGTTAACCAGAATAGGGTCAGGAATAGGGGGATCGATACAGAACCTATAGGAATACATCACACCCACTCCACGCTAACTATGGACATATTTACGAATCTATGCATAGTAAAACATACTGTAGAGTATCGTGTATACCTTACCATCCCAAAATACATAAATGCATTTTGAAATTATCAAATATACGGAAAAAACATTCATATGTAATATATACACTCAAGCTGTAGAATAATGCTAAAGTAATCACGCATATCTATACATTATCACTAATTTGTATATGAGAATTTACACATGAAATGGCTCTTAATACAGAAAAAAGGGTCGAGACCATTCCATCACAGAATAAAATAATAATGAACATACCAGCGGGCAGCTAATGTCTATAAACTATCTAAAATAAGAAATTTTAGTTCTCTAAGAATAGTTCTTACTTTAAGCAGAAGATAAGTGTCCCGAAAAACATGTAAAAATATTTTGGGGCTGCTGAAAAAAATTGCTGTCCGTGAACTGGAGGGAAATTGTTCATGGTATTTTGCTATTCTAGCTGAAGGCCAAATTCAGGGAACGCCGTGTGCGAGCTTGCTCAAAAGTCTCTATTTCTGCTCTGGTGAGAACATCATATCATTTAGACTGTCGAAAAAGCTGTCAACAGCTTCCTGGGAGAGTTCCACTAACTCGGAAAAAGATGTAACCATGCATTCGTGCGCATGATTGTCTCCATTGACGTTTCGATTAGAATTGCTGACAGAAGGTCGTACCTGATCAATGCTGCTTTCATCTTGAACTTCACTACCCCTTAATCGTAGTGGTGAAGCTTCCACGAATGCCGTCATCAGGATTGGTAGCCGTTGAGGGCAGCACAAAGCATGAGCCTTTATTGGACTCAACAATGTTTCTGCATCCATTGGCGCATCCGATTGTAGCGTCAGACAGGTGTCTAACACGCATTCTTCTCCGCATAGCAAGCACCGCAATACAGGTAAAACACATCGTTGCCACATTGGTCGAAAAGAAAGAAACCAAGTCATGTTCAGGTCTCTAAGCCGGGATAGTCCCAGGATTTTTGATATCCGGTCCCGGTATCCAATGGCTAGGATTGTTTCTTCCCTTGTCGCAGGTGTTTTGTCTGTGACATGGTTTGCCATAACGAAATATTAGGACTAAGAATAGGATTCCTGCAATTAGTCCCAAAATGAGGGGAAGTCCGCCAAAAATCGAATGGACGAAATCTGGAAAAATACCCAGTATGGCTTTGAATGGTGTTAATGCCATCGAAAATACTGTCTTAAATACTTTGAGACTCCACTGGTATCAGAAATATTTAAGATATCATTCAGGATTTCTGCGAAATGTATGGGGGAATTAGTTGATAACAATGAATGAATCTCTGCAGTCGTCCTTGCGACTAGGAGATCATACGTTTCTTTTGATGACGTGAGCCTTGTCGGCGTCTGAAGAAGCACTGTTTTCATTCTGCTTAAAGTATCTATTCGAATAGAAGTAATTTTCAAGTTGGGCCATGCCCTTGCCTCCCTGTCTGGAAAGGAGCTGGGGAACAATAAGCGTCCACAGCACTTGACCTTCGCAGTCGTAGTTACGAGATAAGGAGTCCCGGGCATAAGACTACAGCATCTGCGGTCCACAATTAGAACGTAACTCCCATTATAGAGTCTTTGAAAGAATGGTTCTATCTCTGTTGCAGGTGCGCCTAGCTGGTGACATGAAAGGTTATTTGAGTTCCCTTCACAGGCTCCATGCAAACTAATTCCATTACACAGAAGTGTACCGCTTAGTGACATCGCACAATTATTGCCACTAAGAAACACTTTCTGTCCTTTATTACTGACACATGCATGTGAATAGGGCAAGTTCCATGTTGTTTTAATGTACCTCTTTCCCAATTTTCCGTACATGCCAGCCTGTATATATTTTTGGCAGTATTGAAACCTGAAGGTTGATATTGGAATATTAATTATCCCATGTATTATCCATTCACTGACAGGTCGTTCTGACATTGTCACTGGTAATCTCTCGAGTTTCTCAATGCTCAGGATTGTATAATCAGCACCCTTTTGTGCCATACTGATTTGTTTATCAGTAAGGTTAAAGATATTGAATAGTGACGTTGTGTTGATTAAACGCCAAGGCACATAGCCTGAACGCAGATTTTGTAACGTCCAGCCTAGCTGTACAATAGAACGCAATTGAGACTGACCGTGTTGTAACAACAGTAAGTCTTGCGATATTATGTCGATTGCTGAAGACACAATGCTGTCCAGAGAAAAAATTCTGGAGGACAGAGTCATTAACCCATTGTCCACTACAGAAAGTGATTTTTCCAAATTAATACGGTCAATTTCCCGTATTCTTTCTGCTGTCTCAATTTGAGTCACCTTCCAGGCCTCGTTGTATGCTGCATATACAGAGGCTGCTATGAAACGTTTCTGACGCTGTTTGCGCGGTCCCATAATGAAATCACGCAAGTCAGCACCATCAGTAAGTAAAGTTAGGTGTTGCTTAATTTCTGCCAGTGTGGAAGTTTGTAGCCATTGAAGGCATAATTTGCCCACACTGTAGGTGGTTATTATGCCTGGGTGTTGTCTTTGGGAATATCTAGGGTCTGGCCTGGTCATTTTGAACCCCTGTGTTTTGTTCAGGAATCTGTCTTGACAGTTATTAGTATCTGTGGGCCAGATCAACCACTTCTTCCAATCAGGATGTGTTCTGTTTTGGTTCAATACATAATTTACGTCTATCTCTTCATCTGTAGAGCTATTGCTGTTCATTGTTGGTTTTGGAATAGACGGTTTATTTAAGTCTTTTATTATGGCTAGTCCAAGACAGGTAGTTTGTTGAACAGTGTCATTTAAAAATATAATTTGTTCTGGGATCATGCAGGCTCTAAACAAAGATTCTATACCCTGTACTTGCCATTCTTTTGTACCCCAAACACTCTTTACTTCAACATTTTTGTCCCAATAATCAAAACCAAAAGTATTCATCTGTTCAAAGAATGAGTCTGAATATATCAATTTTGTGTTTGTTATCATGGTCTTTGTCCCTGTCTTATTTGACAATTTGAAATAAAATGTTTCAGCATTACTTGTGTTAAAACCTGAATAGTATGAATATTTGTCATAAACGGTTCTTGAGCTTCCTTTTGGAGGGGTTGCACAATGTTCCCATTGATTATAATTTAAAACATTTCTAGGTTGTGCAGATCTATGTAGAAAATGTTTACCATAGTGGTTATAACAGTACATACTATCATAATTTGTCGAACCCTGCAAATAATCATGTTTGGTAAATTTAGCAGACATCACTAAGTCAGACATCATATTATTTATACTTTCAAAGTCCCAATCATCAGCAAATGACCTTGGTTTTACAAAGTCACTCAACGAGATCTTAATTTGGTGTGGATATTTCAGGATTTCAACCGGACCATAAATTTCGTAGTCAGTGTTGTCCCATGCTACCCCACCCGGTATAGGATTGGCTGTGAAGTTGACTGAAGAAAGTTCTCTTTTCTCGACGTGTGAAGATGTGTGTGGTTTGAGGATCAAGTTGATTTTCTGACTTGCTGTGTCCATTTTAGCATATTTTCCCTCAATGAAGCGTCCCAAAGTTAGTACCATGATGAGCCAAAGTATGAGGATAAATGCACCAAAACCCACCCAAAATTCAATCCATGGAGAAATCAGATATGTTTCTTTCAGTTGTTTCAAAAGTACTTTAACTTTATCTTTAAAGGTTTTTGTTGATGGCTGTGTTTTTGATTCAGTGAAGCCTTCAGAGGAATCATCGAAGTTTATGAAGTAGCCGGATGCAGTTCTGTCAATTGTTCCAATTGCTTCAGGATTACTGTTTCTTGCATAGTCGTTTGTTACTTCATTATAGATTGGTGTGTCTCTGCTAAATGTTTTTATTTGGGTTTTCAGAGGTCTAAGTTCCATTGCATTGTTGCATAGTCCTTGTTGTAGTTCTGTAGGCCTTTCGAATGTGATTAGCCTCTTAGATTGAACCTCTGTGTTTGTCGCAAATCCTGGTGTTCTACTACTTATTGGGAGTCCACTTGGCCTACTATTTGTTATCGGCCACATGATTGTGGTTTTACCAGGTCGATGGATACAACTCGGTTCTCCTTTTTACCAGCAAGCGGCGGTAGTACAACTGATCTTGTCCCGTTGATAGACAAGACAGGAACTGCTTTTCTGTAAGAAAGCCCAAATTCCTTCTTTACCGCGATCTTTTCTCTGACTAGATCCCCGACTTTTGGAATCCAGACAGGTCTTGCTGGGACAGGTGGTGGTTCTTCAGTGGTTGTTGGCTGCTGTTTCAACTTTATGTTGCTCAGGTCTTTTCTTGTTTCGTTTAAGTCCTGCAAAATAGCCAAACGATCTTTGATATCAAAGCATTTTTCCTTCACCACTGAAGTCTGACTGTCGAGGTCTAAGACTAACATCCTAGTTCCAAATAATAATTCGTATGGACTGAATCCCTTCAGAGAATTTCTTGGCAGGTTATTTAGACTACGTTGGACACTTATTAGATGTTTGACCCACCCAGCTCCCGAACCTAATACCTTTGCCGTTATAGATTGCTTTATGTCACGGTTTTTTCTTTCAACAATTCCGTTCCCCTCAGGGTGAAATGGACAAGAGTACCGCAATGTAACGCCCATGCTGACCATGGCCTCCTTATAAGCTCTAGAGCTAAAAGCAGGACCATGGTCCGAATGCAGCATGCCAATTGCGTATGTGCCGATAAAGACTCGCAAATCTTTTATAACAGTTCTGGCGTCAGCCGTTCGCTGGGGCCACATCCATATGAATCTCGTGCATGAGTCCACTGCAACCAAGATATATTTATAGTTACCATCCCTTTGTAAGGGACCACAGTGGTCTAGGTAAACACAGGCTAATGGTTTATCCGAGATTAGAAGGGGCGTCTGCGCTGGACGTCTCACCGTTGATACTTTCATTCTTTGACATATTTCACATTCTAAAACATAGTTCCTTATTTGTCTTCTCATTTGTGGCCACCAGTATCTCTGTTTTAATAATGATACTGTGGCTGAGACGCCAGCATGTATAGAAGCAAGCCCTTCGTGTGCCGCTATTATCAGTCCTAACCTATGTTCCATGTTTGGAATTGCCCTATCCCCCACTCCAGGGATTCGAGCAAAAGGAACATTGTTTGCATCAGTTATGTATGAGTATTTTACTGGAAAGCCTTTCGGGAGTGTTTCTATCGAATCCTTTTCTGTAGCGCTGACAGCCTGTAATATTTCGCTGTCTATTTTTGTTTTTGACCGTGTGATGGCAGCTACGGAAGCCGTTTGCACAGCTGCCTTCGCGGCCTCATCAGCCAATGAATTCCCTGCAACGTGAACGCCATCACGTTGATGACTCAGCGTATGTATCACGTGAGTCTTTGGTAGTTCTTTTTGTAATAGAACTACTTGTTCCCAGAGCATCTTATGCTTGATTGTGCCTCCTTTTGCATCCTTAAAGCCATTCTGAAGCCAGATCTGCAAGTATTCATTGTAAGACTGAACGCAGTAATACGAATCGCACACTATGAGTGTGGGGAATTCTCGATCGGTATTTTCAAGCGCCATCTTAAACGCCAGTAGTTCAGCTCGCTGAGCTGTACAATCTCCTAGAGATTGTGTCTTAGTGATAGCTGGTTTGAATTTTCCTTCGTGCCAGCGACCTTTAACAATCGCGCACGCAGCACTGTAAGCTTGTTTACCCCCTACTGCGGGTTGTGCTGATCCGTCTGTATATATTATACAGCCGTAATGTTCTAGAGGCAGAATCTCGGTCGGCGGAGGACATTCAAATTCATATTGGAGAAATTCTTGTGTTTTTAAGTTAGGATCAAATTCGTATGCCACGTCTGTTGCAGCAAGAGCATTAGCCCATTGTATCCATCTCGGATGGAGCGCTTTAGCATTTGGAATGCTTGCTTTTGTTACAGCCTCTAGGGCTGGTATTGGTGTCACGATTATTATTCGTTTACCTTGTGCCAGGGCTCGTTCTTTTGCTATAGCTGTCTGTGTTGCAGTAAGAATTTTTTCCGTTGGGCTAAATTTCATTTCAGCCTTAGTGTACAAGTGTGATTTGAATGCAATTGGTACCTTCTCTCCCTCATTAGAGGTCAGGTATGTGAATCCGCATCTTCCTGGGATGACTCGAATCACAAGATTGCGTGTGTTATCACGTGTTTCTAATTTTGTTTTAATTAACATGTCTGTTTGTAAGGATCTCAAAATTTCTGTGTGTATTTGAGTCCAATTGGTTCTTTTAAAATCTGGTTTTATTAGATCATAAAGGGGTTTGACCCTTTCTGCGTAATTTGCAATGTATGTTCTTCCGAAATTTAGGAAGCCTAGAATTGACTGTAGGTTTTTTAGTGTTCTAGGTGCTTGGAGTACGGCACATTTCTCTAGGAAATTGTCAGCCAGGCTTTTGCCTTCACTTGATAATTCGTATCATAAGAACAGGACTGTTAGATGGGCAATTCTAGATTTTTTAAAGTTGAATTTGTAACCCTCTGCTGCGAACCCAAGTATTATGGTGTTCACTCTCTTCAAGTGAGTATCCAAGTCATCATCTGTTAGGTATATGTCGTCGACATAAGATAATGCTTCGTCATCATATGTTTGTAGTAATTCTGTTACTCTCGCTGAGAATACCCCTGGGCTATTCTTGTACCCCTGGGCTAACCGACAGAATTGTTTTTGAGTGCCATTTATTGAGAACGCAGACAAATATCTGCTCTCTGGTGCTATGTTTTGACAAAAGAATCCATTAGAGATGTCTAATGTTGTTTTGTATTTTTTGCGCACTGTTATTCATTAGTGCAGCACTATGCGAGTTTTGCACTGCAAAAGTTTAGCAACATGAGTTAAGGTGTCGGTAATCCAAAACTAGACGATATGAATTGTCTGGTTTGGAGACCGGAAACAAAGGGTTGTTCATTTGTGAGGTGCAAGTTTCAATCACCCCCTGGTATTCTAATTGATCTAGGATTTCTTTTACCTGTTTTTTAGCTTCTTGCTTAATTGGGTACTGTCTTTGTGCAGTAGGTTGTGATTTTAACTGGATTTTGTGAGGAGGAGAGTCCTCATCCCATCCTACATGATTTTTATATAAAGCAGGAGCTAGAGCTACTGCCCACTTTCTTGCAAGTGTATATTTTTTATGAATTGGAATATGATTTGAGAAGGCAGGCATAATTATTTCTTCGCCATGTGGGCACTCCCTGACAAACTCTGGTGGCCAATCTTTTTCAGCTAGAAGGATGTCATAGCCCTTGGAGAGATTATCCCAAAAAAGGCCCCTTATTTTTCTAGTCTTATCCCCTTCTATACGTAAAGTTATTTCATATATTTTGTGAGGTTTGCTAACTCTGGTGTCTGCAGTTTCCACTTGAAGATATTCATTCGTGTCCACTGTCTCCAGATGATTCATAAGGACTTTGCGAGCTATGCTCACCTCTGCTGCGCTGTCTAGCATTGTCTGAGCCCATTCTCCGTTTTTCAGTTGTGTCCTCAGTATTCTCTGCATTGTTAACTACCTTGATACTGGCTACCTTCTTTTTTGGAAATTGTAGTTTCTTTTTTAGATGAGCAGGTTCCTTGTCTTTGGACTTGGCGTGCTCTTCTCTTTGTTCTGATCGTCCTCTTCTTTCCGATTTCTGCGAGGAAGTCTGAAAAGATTGAGAGGGACGTGTATCAATGTCTTGATATCTATCAGGCTTCTTTATATTATCCCTATTCCTAAGGTTATATCTTTTCCCAGAGGGGTCACTTTGGGGTGACCTGTGTCTTTGGTTCGGAGATTTTTCTCTCCGCCGAGGAGACCTTCCTCTGGACTGGAATTTATTTTCTTTAGGATTGGATTGTTTGTTTCCATCCCAGCTCTTTTTTTGTGATGTTGAATTATTATTAAAAAATATTTTTTCAGGACTTTCAATCAGTTGTGGTTTTACTGGTATTCCACCTAAACTATCTCTACCTAGTTCCTCATAGGATTTTTCTATAATTCTGGCAATTTCAGCTGATTGGTCTGCTATATCTGTCTCCTTTAACCTCTGGCGGATCGCCACGTTTGCTGCTTCTCCCTTTATGTTGGCTAATAATATAGCCGAGACCTGCTTGAAGTCTTTCAGTAATTTCATACCAAGAGTTAAAGCGGGTTCTGGACCGTATTCGTCTTGAATTTGTTTTAGCACATCTGGTATTACCGAAATGGATGGAACACCGTGCGTTTTTGTGTAGATGGAAGCAAAGACTGTACCCCAAGTGTCACAGTCCTCCACGTGTGGTGCGATTCCCATTGGAAGACAGATAGTCAGAATCCTGTGTTTTTCTAACGGGGTGGTGTCTGGAAACACCGCCTCTATTTGGGTGATTTTTTGTGCTAACCAGAATGGTATTTGTTCCCGTTTAGCTGGTACTTTACCTAGGCAGGACTGTATGTTCTGTGGTGTAATTTTATTTGTGTTCCCCTGATGAGGGGTCAGCTGTGGAATTTTAATTGCTGGTTGAATTGTTGAAGTCCGCATTACATATTGGACTAATTGTCTATGTATTTTTATTAATTGTTTTAGCTGTGTTAAAAGGTTTGCTGCAGACATCCCATCGATGTCTGGATGTGGTGTGTATCCGGCTAGAACCGGCCACGTTGCTCCTGGTCTACCTAATGGACCGAGCCTGGTGATGTGATTATTATGTTTTAGGGCGCCATTAAATAAGAGCAGATGCTCTTGAAATTTAAGTGGTACTTCCACCTCCTCGAAAGGAGTGTATTCATTAGGAGGATCCTCTGTTTTGTAATAGTGGAAGTGCTTTGTTACAGCGTTCGCTGCTGGAAAGTGTATCCATGAATAGAATACCTCTGTCTGCCGATATTCGTGTGCCTCAATTACGAATATGACTGTGCCACCTCTAGGTGTCAGTCCATTTTCTATAAGTTTTAAAGTTATAGATTTTCTTACGTTGACCGGGATGAGTATTATATCCGGGTCTGCGTCTTGCATAGTATCAGCCGCTACTAGTTCAGCTGCTAATCTAGCTGTCTCTCTTTCTTCATCACTGTCTACCATTTTACCGACAGGAAGGTTATTTTGTTTGTTTGCAGATCAGGTTCTTATGGAAACAAAGATTAGATGCACAATATTTTGGAACAGTGTATCCTTCAACGTTGACTAAACCAAGGACCATACATAGGAGTTTCCTCCTGCGAGGTTTGGCGGATATTACCTTTCACCCACTCCAGACGTCTTTGGAGTATTATGGGAAAAAAGGGGTCTGAGTGAAAAAGCACGACTGAGTTACTCTAAATGTCTTACGTTAGTTTTATCGCCCATCCAAACGCGTTGGGCGCCATGTAGTGTAGTTCCTATTATCCCAATAGGCTCTGCGCATTGGAATAATACCTTCAATAGTATAGGCCTAGACCAGACGTTAACTAGGTCTACTACTGTCGATATTAGACTTAAAGTTTTGGGTTTGCCAGCTAGCTCAGAGTTCACTAGAAACTTTCTCGAATAGGCAAGGAGGAGTTGAACCTCCCTGGATAGACAAGAAGGGATTTAGTTTCTGACAACCATAGAACATGACAACTTTGCTCTCCCCTAATCAAGAGTGTATCTCTAGAGTCGTGTGAAAACAAAAGACGACTTATTTTACTCAGTCAGTACGTGCATTCTTAGTCTCACCAGATTGTAGAGAAAAGGAAGAGACGGGCGTGTTCAATAAAAGATGTTATTTATTGATCAGTCTCTTTTCTCATACAAGAGAAATGGATCGATATTATTGCAATACTTATGGTTAAGTAAAGTGCATACATTAAAAGCAGAAGTATAAAATAATACTGTAAAAACATTGATATGGTTTCTAAGCCATATAATGGTTTAAAATGGATAAAATAGATACATACACATATACATTTGACTAATCGTACTCAACTGGTGTTTCTAACTACGCCTACCCCAGATGTACCTGACCTAAGCCTAATACGTGGGCGGGAGTAGAAAGTAGCAGTTTAAGTTAAGTTTGTTTTGCCAAGTGACTGACTCAAGAATTCTCTGTGAGGGGTTATTCAGTTCTGTACCTGGAGTCTAGGATGAATGAGGGATGGTATCTCTCGTCTCTGGTCTCGATATTCCAGGCTGCCTGCGAGGGCTACCCGGAAGCGCCGGAGCTGGATTTCTCGGCAGGGGAAAACAGCGTCTCGTTCTCAGCCCGTCAGGAAGGCGGGGCTGCGCCAGCGGGGTCTGCTCTGCTCTGGGCTTCGGCAAGTCTGGCTGCTCCGATCTCATCACCACCGCGTGTGTTTGCATAGGGCAATATCGGTAATATTTATACCTATAAGGTGCCGAGATTGACGTAAGGATGGACATAGATACGTCAATAAGGATGTCATACGACATGGTCGTTAGCACATTCTTTTGCTGAAGTTCTCGGTGAAATCAAAACAATGGCCGCAGGGTTTTTCCCAGGTCTGTCATAGGTTTGATTTGTTTTGAGAACTCTGTATGCCTTATCAGGGGCTGGAGGAATATCGCTTGTCTAATTAGATGGCAAGCGTTATGACCTAATCAGATAACACGTTCCTGTGCCGTAGTGTGGCTTAATCAGATAACGGTTCCTGCATCATGGGGGCTTTCTGCATCACGGGATGGCTGCTAGTTAACTTGTTAACCAGAATAGGGTCAGGAATAGGGGGATCGATACAGAACCTATAGGAATACATCACACCAGTACTACAAAAACACAGAGGTTTAATATGAAAGAAAGCTAGGCACATTCCACAGTTCCTTTTATAATGTTACCTTCGAACAATTAAAATGTATGTATTGCATGGAAGCACAGAAATGTTGTTTTATTAACAGTGTCTTTTCTTTTACCTCCCAAAATAAAACAAATGGGCCCCGATTAAGAAGGCCCAGGATGGGAGCTTGATAGATATACCTAACTCTGTTTTGCCACAAACCTGTGAAATTGGTGCTTTTCAGAACAAATTCCCCACGTCTCGAAATTTACCGTTCTACCTACTCCGTTTCAGTAGGTTTTACATGCAGCCGCGGTCTGTGCAGGTAACAGCGGTGGGGTCGGGTACGGGGTGATTTCGAGGGACGATGCAGAGGGAAAATGTATTATTTATTTAATTTTCCCTCTGCACCGTCCCTCGAAATCCCCCTTTACCTGGTCCCACCACTTCACCGCTGTTACCTGCACGGACCGCGGCTGTTTACATTTCACATTTGACTCGGGTAAAATTATGGGGGGCGAAGTTTAGAACATTCCATTTACTTCTTGGGGAAAAGTCTACAAGAGAAGGAATTTCGGTCGTAGAGCAAAGAGGGGGTTGCGTAGGAGTCAAAATATAGCCCTGTCGTGTGTTTCCTGCATGGCCCATTGTAGTTTTCCCTGTTTTAGCTTAATTGTGCAAATTATAGGCCTTATTTTCCTTTGTACCCGTTACTATATAAACACGCTTGCTTTTGTGCCAATTCATATTTTCACACAGAACTTGCATATGTTTTCGTGTTCTGTTCTTTTCCTGGGATTTAGTCTGCACACCACTGATAAGGTCAAATAACAATGCCCGGTGTTATTTTCCCTGGTCAGGCAATAGCACCTAGACATAATAGAGAATGCAGCTGTTCTTTATGCGCACACATGTCTTGTCATATAGATGAGCACAGAGGTCCAAAAACACACACGGAATGAGAGATCAGAGAGAAGAGCACTGCATCCACCGAGATTTAGAGTGTCCATCTGTGTATGCTAAAGTACAGGTCCACCACAAGTCCCAGAGATCTCTGATATATAATCATTTAGCTTCAGTAGAAGGAGAGGGGGGGGTTAGACAACTCTTAGAACATGACAGGGCTTTTCATGGTGTACGGTTTATTGACCCTGCTAACTGTATTTTTAGCATGCATTGGTTTTCTAATTGTGGCATGAATACTGCATTTTGGCGCATGATAGTTTAAATAAATATTCGAAACTTCCTTTGTGTCTCTTGTTTATCTTATTGTGGACATATACGAGTGAGAGAGCAAAAAGGTGTGTCCTGTTACAGCAAACCCTGAGAGCGTTAAGAGGGTTGTGTTCTGGGGTGCCAATTCACTTGTTTCTCCGGTAAGGTTAGGAGGGCAAGTGAGGCACTATAGCTAGTTGGACTCGGGCTCATAGATACCGCAGTGGTATGGTGATTCAGTACTCAGTCCCTCCATGCCACGGCTCTATGGTCCCAAGCATAGTTCTGTTCCTGAGCAGAATCCCTCCAACAGCCACACCCATGCCCAGAATTGCAGCCACTGTGTGCTGTATACAAAGTAGCACTCTGCAAAAAACAAGTGTACAATTGCACACTGCTTGTGATAAAAAAGGGCCACTGGAATTATGCGGCAGATGAGGACCAATTTATGCTGCAGTTTCGACTATGTTATGCAGCAAGAAAATGTAAATTATGCAGCTTAATGCTGCAAACTTTGTGATAGTATTGCTTCAATGTTTAGTAATTTGTACCCATGGTAACACTGTTGGGGGAAAAGAGGTCACATTATTAGTACCAACTACAGCAACAAGTAACTGATAGATAATCAGCCATTCTTTGTGAAGCACCTTCTGGTGCGCAGAAACACATATTGCAATGTTTTTGACTAACTTTTGATCCGTTTGAAGTAGAATTAAAAATGTTTTGTTGAATCCTGCAAATTAGGCAGCACATGTTAGATTTTGTGGCAAATTCAGCAAATCCATAATCATGCAAAAAGGTCAGCTGTAGCAGAATCGCATAATTCCAGTAGGCCCAGGTATAGCTTTTCTGGCGAGTAGCACGCCACTCCGGAACCCATAAAGGATTAGTGTTGAAAAATAGTATAGTATAAATATGAAGTAATCTGAGTAGTGGATATGTTATTCAGTTATTTGGGCATAAGTCCTAGTTTAACTGAGCTAGGACAGGACTTCTGCCCTACAGTCAATACATAGGTCAATGGGTACTCGCAAACATTGATCAGGCAGTGATCGCCCGCCCGCGGCAACCGAATCTAAGAGCAGGGGGGTGCTGGCGATTACTGCCGCCCCGTGACAGCACAGCTAAGGGAGGAGCCGCCCCCTCTTACTACGTCACTGGTCTCAGGGGCCACAAAGTATGGTCTGTGAAGTCCCCGAGGGCAGCATTGATGCCAGCAGGGTGGGAACGGGTCTTTGAGGGGAACAGGGTAAGGTGGGCAGAGGGAAAACCAGAAAACCTGGGTTCAAACCCGGCTTCCTCACCTGACCAAATTGTGTGATCCTTGCCAATTGTTTAATTTCACCTTGTCTCCTTTTTCTTCATTATCACATGTAAAAGAACCTCAAAATATCCAATTTCTGGACGTGCGCTCTCCTGTGTTTGATTTGATAAACTATAATGTTATCCATGTATAATTACGATTCGATTCGATTCAAGAGGTCTTTATTCGATTTGCATCATAAAAGACAAATACATAATAAAAAAACAGTTCATACGCTTTACATATAAGATAATAAATACATTACATATTAAAACCATGTTAAGAAAAGTATTACATTTTTAGACAATGATGTACCGGAAGACCCCTTACTACATAAAAACAGTGCTACATTAAAACTAAGAGTCATAAAAACATATACAATGGGAACTTCATTTACCAAGGTTGCGGGTACGGATTGACCAAGCCCAGCTCACGAATTTTGCTACACCAATGGCGATAGGGGGGGAAGTATCAGTTTTAAGAATCCTAGTCGCTGCAACAGCAGATCTAGTACATAGTAAGCGGCAGACTGGTAAAAGCCAAACTTTTCTGGGTAACAAATACTTAGGGCAGCAGAAGAAGAGATGTTCAATATTCTCTACTGCTGTTACACAGAAGGGACACTTATCGCTACCACCAGTTGACCAGGAGTACGTAAGCCCCCGCACGGGTAACGAGCCTACTCGTAGTTGGTGATACAGTTTGCGATCATTTGGCTTAGTAATTAAGTCCCAGTAGGCTTCATATTTAGGGACATCCTTTACAACCAAAAATTCCAGTGACATGGTAGGACCAACAACCATAGCGGATCTCCTCTCAGCGATCCAGTGCCAATAAATATCTTTAAGTGCCTTTTTTGATGGAAAGGTCGCACGTGCTGGATCAACCCATAATGCCTCCAGGCTCAAATTTTTCAAAAGCATCCTGAGATGAGAGAACCAGGGAACCCTATGGGATCCTTCAAGCCCCCTCACCTCAACGATAGCCTCAGCAAACAGGGTTAATTCAGGTGTAGTCCACAGACGACGCCAGAACGCCAGAGGTCTATACCGTGCCACGTCCTCGATGGATTTAACACCTAAGTCAAGCTGCAGGGGTAAGCAAGGTGTTGATTGTGGAAGACCAGTTGCCATTCTGAGAAACCTATTCTGAGCCACCCTCAAAGTGGATAAGTCACTATACCCCCACAGTTCTGCACCGTAGATAATTGCTGGAATTATCTTGGAGCCATACATTTTTACCAACGGTGCCAGGGGTTTAGTGAGAGATTTTGCGTGCTCCTTCAGTAGGGCTCCCCCAAGTGGAGCATGTTTCAGGGTCATAAGATCCAGTTGGGGTTTCCAGCTCAAGTTCTCACTTAATGTGACACCCAGATATGTAAAAACCTCCGTTTGATCCAAAATGGCTCCGCTCTTCGACACCTTGGCCTTCACAGCCTTGGGGCCTCGCAGAACCATAAATTTGGTCTTGTTGACGTTCACCTCTAACTCATGCTTGCTGCAGAAACACTCAAAACGGGCCAGTGCGGACTAAAGGCCCTGCCTCGTTTTAGAAATAATAAGAGTGTCGTCCGCGAACATGAGGAGGGGAATTTTCCTTCCAGCAAGGGAGGGCGCGTCCGTTGGATAGTTGGTGAAATACTTAGTCACCCCATTAATAAACAAGGAAAGAAGGGTGGGGGCCAACACACATCCTTGTCTAACCCCCTTGGCAATTTTAAAACTGTCAGTGACCTCCCCTGGACCACCCCATCTTACTTTGGCATAGGTGTTTGAGTGCAGATTGATCAGTAGTGCCACCAGCTCTTTGGGCATGCCCAAGTCCAGCAATGCTTCCCAGAGCTTAGTCCTGGGCACTAGGTCGAACGTAGACCTGAGGTCCACAAATGCCGCAAACAACAAACCTCCCCCAAGATAGACCACCTTCCAATATAATAACATAAATCTAAAAACTTGCTCTAAAGTCCCCATATGTTGCCGAAAACCCGCCTGGAGAGGACTTAAAACATCATAATCAGAGATCCAAGTCTGGATCCTACCCAAAGCCACAATCTTTTGTACAGCATCAATAAGGCTAATAGGTCGATAATTAGCCGTTACTGAGCGATCACCCTTATTGTGAATAGGGAGGATCTCCGCCCCCAGCCATGAGTCAGGGACTTTCGTACCCCTTGCCAAAGCATTGGCTAAAAGAACAATGTATGGGACCCAGAGGTCCTGTTCCTGCTTAAAATATCAGCTGGTATGCAGTCAGGTCCTGGTGCTTTACCCCCCGGGATAACCCTTAACACTGCCCTCACTTCGGAAGGCGTAAAAACCAAGGCTTCGTTGGAAGTAATGGGCAACAAATTTGCAGAACTAGTGACATTCGCTTTGAATTGATTCCCATAGTATTCGACCCATTCCCTTGGCTCAACACAGTTTGAGGGGGATCTATCCTGTGGGCGATTGCCCCATTTAAGCTGCCGCCAGAATTTAGTCATGTTATTACTCTGGCAAGCCTCCAACAATTCCTTCCAACGGGTCTCGTCCCAGTTCTTCTTGGCAGTGGCCTGCACAGCTTTGTAGGAGGCCCTGCAACTGCGGATTAAGCTCTGATCTCTTAACTTTAAAGCTGCATGCAGCGCCTTTTGCGACTCCCTGCATGCACTGTCATACCAGGTTAGGGGCTTCAGCATATTTCTTCTAGGGCCAGTGGATTTAATAAAAAGAGTTTTAAGATTTAGAATAAGATCCCTATGTAATGTAGTGATGTTGTCCAGAAGGGCCGACTCTTGGCTGAACCCGCTGATTTGATCCATTGTATCCCTCAGCATGGTTCTAATCCTTGACAGAACCTCCTCATCCAGGGCTATTTTAGGCCAACTAACCCTTCTTTCATTATTGGATAATAGGACCTGCGGCAGGGACGCCTCTGCCACCAAGGGCTCTGCAAAGGTACCTTCTTTGATCGATAGAACCAGTGGATTGTGATCACTCTCGGCTCTATTTACTACCACCATATCCAGCAGACTGGGCCACATTTCCACATTCTCCAGGATATAGTCAATGCGGGAACCAGATCTGCCATTATCGTAAGTCATTGCCCCCATCCTATCGGACTTCAAACGCCCATTGACTGCACGCATTCCCTGGTTCAAGCATAGACCCTTCAAAAATATGGCTGATTGGGACCATTTCTTAATAGGATATAATTCCAAACCCAGAATGCCCCATAAAGAATCCTCATCTTTGGTGAGCATACCATCATCCAACCCCATAGGTTCAAAACAGGTATTGAAGTCCCCCAATACCACCCTGTTTGTATTCACCGGCAATGAACTCAGGAGACCCTCCAACACCAGTGCAACAGGAGAGCATTTACCCCCTTGGATACCCCGCATATAGATATTTACAATCACCATATTCAGTCCTGAAGACGAGTTAACCCGTATGGCCAACATATCGGGATTGTCCAGCGGGAGCTCCTCCACTGTTACTCCCACATGTTGGCGTACCCAGATGGCTAGACCACCCACTGGTCTACCCCTTGCACCTTTCACAGCTGGTCTAGAATAGTTCAGAAAGCCAGCGTGAAAAATAGGCCGGGTAGCCCAGGTTTCCTGGAATGTCCAAATATCAGAATGGTCAATGAAGGACCCCCAGTCAGGGAGATCAAGCTTTGATTCAAGGCCAGCAATATTCCAGGAGCATATCCGTAACATCGGTAAACACTGATCAGTTGCCCCCTTCCCAACTCCTGCCGAGCTAGATATGGCTGGGCAGGGTGGACAGAGAGTTGGGCTAGCATCAATGCAAGAAGGTAGGGAACTTACAGGAAAGACTGAAAATAATGTTTCACCAAAGGTGACTTTATCAACATTTAAACCAACAGATATCCCCTGTTCAGATCCCACTAAAAATGAGCAGCAGTCAACAGAAGGGAGTACAGTTTTAGACTCAGTGGTTTGTGCAGATAAAGGACTCTCATATGCTGGATGTAATAAAAAGTTTGGAGTTAAAGTCGCCGTACCCATTGGACTGCCCACAGAGTACCCCGGCTGTCAATCACACCCATCGAAACAGGAGAGAATGTTAAATCTGTTAGATGTTTCCAACGGGGTAAATGGAATCAAATGATCCATTCTCCTGTTCCCATGTAAGTGATCCAACCTCCCTGGGGGCATACTATAGCTTCTAACAGGCACTGTATTCCACCCAAGATCGTTCCTGATGGGCAAAGGTCTAAGAACTTGCCCCATGTAACTATTATTGGGTGGCATATACATGTTAGGCTGTGTATCAGCTAGTCCTCCCGAGTAGAAGGGGGGGGTCACAAGGGATCTTGGATAGAAAAATGTTAAGTCATATGGAACTATGGCACTGCTCACGTTCCCCGAGGACCCATTCAGTATAAGTCTGACTGCCTCTGGGTCTCTAAAGTTTATTACAATAAGGTCTCCCTTTAAATTTTTTTCCCTACTGCCCAACCAGGGGAGACGCCTGACATGAACAATCTCTCCATTGATATAATATGGGAGTGGTCTGTTTAATCCTAGCCAGTTTAATGTTTTGTTTTTTAACTGGGAGTACCCCTCCCTTTTACCAAACTCTAGGGTTGGGACTCCTGTGAGCACGACCACAAAAGGCACAGCATCGGGAGGCAATTCAACATTAAGGCCCTGCAATTTGTCGTTGGTAGGTCGACTCAACCTTCCCCGTCCCACTCGCTTGTTCGGGGAGGTCGGATTTTCCCCTCCCTTCTGAGATTCTCTAGCAACCAGTGCAGCTGATTTTGCTGCTGTCACCAAAGGGACCTGTTGGTCAGCTTGCTGAGTTACTGGTGCTCCCGAATGGGTATTGACAGGGGGTTTGTTAACTTTAGTAATGCCCTTAATGGGGCCCTTGGGGGCAGCCGGGGACGGGACAGGAGCAATTAGAGCCTGAGCTGTAGCCATCGATGGAGGGACTGGCTTCTCAATAATCAATGGGGGCCCTGCCCCGGCAATATCAACAAACAATAACTCAAGGTTCCCCAGCGGTTGTTCCACCCTCTTCAAAATATCAAGTATTGGGTGCATAAAGGACCTAAATAGGTGCTCAATAGAATCACAAGGGGTGTCAGACAATATGACTTTCTCTAGGGGGGGAGGGGCTGACCTTATTTCACGTAATGGATCGGTAACAGGCATTATAACAGATGTGTCTAATACCTCAGAGGCCAGAGGTACAAGCACCACAGGAGCTGGTGACACTACAGCAGAAATTTCTGAGGCCTTGACCTTAGACACAGCTGATACATTGGATTTTAGTGATTTGCCAAACTCAGAATGACTGAGCTTACACCTCTGAGGACCCCCCCCCCCCCTTCTCCGTTTGGCTGGAGGAGGACCATGAACTTTGGGTACGTAGGGCAACTTGCCCTTCTTTTTAGGTAACTCCCTGGCCGGAAGAGATGGCACATTAATTACATCTAGTCCTGTGCTGTGAACGCTTGGGGTCGCCACATTGGGTGAAGGAGCAGTATTTACAACAACTTGATGCGGCGAGGTGTCTCTAAGGAGTAAGGGGAATTTGTCCAAGGACAGTGGGTCCTCGCTAGAAGAGACAGAGACAGAGCCCGGCAATACGGATACATCCATCAAATCCAACAAGGGTCTATTTTTCATGGATTCAATGGAGCGGCGTCGCTCAGTCCTGCGCTCTGCCATCGCAATATCCTTGTCCAACTCCGTAGCAGCCCTCGTAAAATAGCTCTCTAGTGTTCCTTTATTGCCCCCCGCAGACCACGATTTATCGCAGTTTGTAGACATAATAAATATGTCCTACCTTCCCAGCAGCCTGGGGGGCTTGTAGAGGCGAAAGAGGGGTGGCCCGTCCCGTCCTCCTCCGTCCCTGGACGGCCACAGACGGCCCGCCCTTTGCCCGGGCTTCGCCCGGCGTCCCGCGAGGGAGGGTGCGCGCTTATTTTATGCGCCTCCTGGCGCTTGTGGATGGTGCGCGGTAGGCGCAGTGCCTGCTGGGGCTTGTAGTACCCCTGGCCCGCCCTCCACACTGCGGCAGCTCTCCAGGTGACCAAGGAGGCTTGCGGCGGGAGGCGGGATGCGGGATGGCTCAAGCGGCAACAGCGAGGCGGCAGGTAGGCAGATCGAACAGCTTTGCTCCAAAAGGAAAAGGGGCACGGCAGGTCCCAACAATGGAAAGTTCCCCTGCTCTGCAGGGTGCCCGCCTACTTTATGCGCCTCCTGGCGCTTGTGGATGGTGCGCGGTAGGCGCAGTGCCTGCTGGGGCTTGTAGTACCCCTGGCCCGCCCTCCACACTGCGGCAGCTCTCCAGGTGACCAAGGAGGCTTGCGGAGGGAGGCGGGATGCGGGATGGCTCAAGCGGCAACAGCGAGGCGGCAGGTAGGCAGATCGAACAGCTTTGCTCCAAAAGGAAAAGGGGCACGGCAGGTCCCAACAATGGAAAGTTTCCCCGCTCTGCAGGGTGCGCGCCTATTTCATGCGCCTCCTGGCGCTAGTGGATGGTGCGCGGTAGGCGCAGTGCCTGCTGGGGCTTGTAGTACCCCTGGCCCGCCCTCCACACTGCGGCAGCTCTCCAGGTGACCAAGGAGGCTTGCGGCGGGAGGCGGGAGGCGGGATGGCTCAAGCGGCAACAGCGAGGCAGCAGGTAGGCAGATCGAACAGCTTTGCTCCAAAAGGAAAAGGGGCACGGCAAGTCCCAACAATGGAAAGTTCCCCCGCTCTGCAGGGTGCGCGCCTATTTTATGCGCCTCCTGGCGCTTGTGGTTGGTGCGCGGTAGGCGCAGTGCCTGCTGGGGCTTGTAGTACCCCTGGCCCGCCCTCCACACTGCGGCAGCTCTCCAGGTGACCAAGGAGGCTTGCGGCGGGAGGCGGGATGGCTCAAGCGGCAACAGCGAGGCGGCAGGTAGGCAGATCGAACAGCTTTGCTCCAAAAGGAAAAGGGGCACGGCAGGTCCCAACAATGGAAAGTTACAACCAAGGCCATCAAGGGGGTCCACATGACCCTGATGATTAACTGACTTGCCTCTTAGTTCACTGTTGGCATTGTCAGGGTGGGAGGAGGCATGAAGGTTTCTACGTTTTTTTTTAAACTATCACTTTAAACAAATGCTTACTACTACACTGGTTTAATCTGATATACTAAGGTGAAATGCCTCTGCATGTTAATAAAATACACTTGTATAAAATTTGGAAAGGCTTTTATCATATTTTGAACACATTTAAGGATAGATGTCTTTAAAAGTAAATGTGTTGCTAAAGTTAGTGGTGCAGTACAACTTATTTGCATCTTTTCTTTGACTTCATTTAGGTGTAAATAAACGCTTAACCGTGTATTTAATGAATGAATGAATGATAATGCTCGCTCGAGAAATTACAGCAGGCCAGTGCTGTTGTTCAGCAGATATGTGAAGGTCAGGAGGGCCGCAAGCGGCCCCCGGGCTGTACTTTGAGCATCCTTGCATAGGTCTCTTCAGCAGACGATGACCTATTGAGGCATCTATCCAGCTTTTGTGCCTATTTGCATGAAGAGTGGGGACTGCATCACTAGACGTCCCTTATCCGAGACTCCACACGTGAGGTGGGCGTGTAAGCGCCTGAAGGGTCTCACTGCAGTCTGAAGCAGAGGGAAGCTCGCACTGCTGCCAGCTGTGGTGAGAGTGTGTTCTCTGTATGAGAGGAACGTACAACTGCTGCCTTTGCTGTGTGTGAGGGAAACCAACACTGCTGCTATGTGTGCTGTGCCATGAGTGTCTGTGACTGCTGCAATTTGCGTTGCTTTATTTGCCTGTATATGAGAGAACCTATCAGCAGTGGCCGGTACAGGTAAGTGCAGTGAGGCGAGAGATGTCGACAGATGATAGAATAGGATTTGTTGATTACATTTTCCCAATTTTGTTGTCTATCCGCCACCCCTCTCCTCCGCTTCTGCCCCGCCCCACCGCGCTTACCTGCACCGGTTGCTGCTGGAAGCTATACCTTTGTTGCCTGTACTGTTTGCCCTGAATATGAGAATGTGTGCCATCCTGCTGCCTTTGGAGCTGTGTGTTGGTGTTTTATATAAAGCGCTTCACACTGCACAGGTTTGAGTCTGGGCGTCGGGTCAGTATCCTGTGATTCTGGGCAAATCGCTTCATTTCCCCGTGCCTCCCAAACATGAATGTGCAATGTAACTGCTGCTCATGTAAAGCCTTCAATAGCTTTGGGGCGAGTTTGCGCTGCATAAAACTGAAAAGAAAAACAAGCATTGGCATAGCCAATAGGTCTCGCCTTTTGGAACTTATACGTGTTTAGTTATCCAGCACAATATCCTTGGTGCAACTGATAGAGCGCGCGAGGCCACCCGACCAATAGTTTTCGCCGTTTCCGGCTTCAGGGCCCATATACTTTCAAATCACCATATACATCGATCGGGTGACTTCACGAGCTCTACCAAGTTGATGTGTGTGTGTTCCCTGCTAATAATTTTCAGTGCACCCGACTTACCATCCACCGATGCGGGTACCTAATGACCACAATGAATCAGGGAGCTAGCTGTAAAGGAAAGGCAGCAAAATGCAAACCCAAACAATAACATTCAAATACTGTTTAAATGACCACGGACAACTGGAAGTTTTAAAATGTTTATCTAAATTCAATATTTTCTTGCAGGAGGTACAGTAAAATAAGGCAATCAATAACCAAGATAACGTAAATTATATAGGCATAAAGAAATAATGACAGGGTAATCATTCAAATGTAATATGAAATGCAGATGGAAAATACTATAAAATCTCAGAAATGTTTAAGCATGGACAGTTTATGCATGAATAACTATGGGAGGGCCTATAAAGAGTAACACGCTTCACTTAAGGTGAATGGGCCTTTGAACAATCTAGGCAATGAAGTTCTAGACCATATCATAAAATTACAGACTGCAATGCAAAATATAATTTCTAACCAGTGAGAAGACATAGGAACAAAACCTTATGGAAAAATATGTAATTGACTTTCAATAGTTGCGGAAAGGCATGTAAAATATAACATATGCAATGTTGAACTTTATTAAAGCAAAAAGTCAGAAATTCAGAAGGTGCAAGATTTAAAGAGTTTTCAGAGCAATATTTACCTAGAAAGGTGTGGAAACCAAACCCTGGCCACGGGTCAGTTAAGGACAGGAAACCCTCAAGGAAGGATACCCCTCAAAGGACAGCAGGTGCAGAATGGACACCCAGGATAGGACAGGATACCCTCGGAATAGGAATCAGGACAGGACCCTCAGGACAGGACAGCAAACCCTCAGGACAGGACCCTCTTCAGGACAGGACCGGAACCCACAGTTCGGAAGCAACGCCTGCGCTCCACCCGCTCTGCAGCTATCGATCAAGACCCCGATTGGGTCAGCGAACTCCCAGCTAAGTGCTTGCCAGCACTTTAAGGCTCAGTAGAACCTCAGTCTATGGTCAAATTCGGACAGAGTGCTTCGCAGCGCTCTGTATCTTCAGTCACCTATTGAGTGCGTTGGGTCAGTGACAGGTCAGCTAAACCAGACAAGTCGGACGGTTCACTAGGTGAACCCAGGGTAGATATACAGTTTGGGGTCAGTGTACCACCCCCCAATGTTGCAAAGTGTCAGAATCCTTCAATTTGGATTGGTCCTAAGGTAGGATTTGGGTAGCACACCAATCACGACATAGAGTCTCAAGCCTTCATTTGCATAATAGGGTACCGCCTAACTAGATTGGGGTTCTCATGAGAACTGGTGCAGAAATACAATGGCAACTTTAACATTGTTGCTCTGTGAGCACATGTGATTGGTTCAGCCGAGTTTTCGGGTCGTTCTCAGGAGCATCTTGCTCATCACTGCCAACTGGCTGAGTTCCATCATTCAAGGTCTGCTCTGCCTTGGCAGGTCGCGCCGGCGCAGAAGGACCTCCAAAATGGTTCTCGGCACAGACAAACCCCATTCCCCGCGGTACATAAAAAGTAAGCGAAAAACAAATTAATACATAATAATGTCATTATGAAAATACATCACAGGATTTGTACTTTTGACTCATCATCAAGAAATAAAACTATTGCATTAAAATGTTAGCTACATTGACACAGTCACAAGAGCAGTGGCACGAGCAGTACCACATGATAAGCACAGCTATGAATTACGCATGCGCATAACTTTCCCTCCACTTCTGCAGACGCGTCAGGACACGTGAGTGTGGCTGACGCATGCGCAGTAACTAAATACAAGCGGCGGCCATTTTAGGTGACTTGGGTAAATTATTTTAGTAAAACACATGTGCAAGCTTCACTATCTATGTTCAAACTTAACATAAACGTTAGTAAAACATACATTTGTTACCTTATTACACATAAACGAGGTTCTTGACTTCGGCAAGCCGCAAAATATGCGAAGCTTTGCTTCATCAATCCCCTCTTTGATGATATTTACTATCATCACAAATTATAATGGAACCAGATGCCAACTTTCTCTCACACTTTATAAAGTTCTATTTCTTCCAGCAACCGTTCTAACTTTTCTCTCTCAGTTTTAGCAGGGTGAGAAGTCTTCACCTTTTTGTATATCTGATCATTCACTTCCTCTAATTCAATCTCATCCACACTTCGTTTCACTCCTCTTGCATTTACCTCGTGCTTTTTGGTGCGCTTGCGGTATTTACAGCATAAGAAAATGGAAAGTATAATGAGACCTATAATACCAATTGGCATCAGAATTTTGAACAATAAGCTTTTTCCTATGCTAGCAAGCCAATGACCTACATTTGAGAGACCATCTACCAGTCTCTTCCAGGCACTATCAACCTCGAGTTGTTTGAGTTCCTTTGCCAAATTAGTAATGTTTTTCACATATCTTTTGATCTGTACACTTTTATCCGGAATATAAGTGCAACAATGTTGCGCCTTCAACATCCGGCAGACTCCGCCCTCTTTCGCTAATAAGGTGTCAAGAGCAAGTCGATTCTGCAAAACCATTGATCTGATCGCAACCATTTCAGTATTGACCAGCAGAAATCCATGAGCTGTTTCAGTAGACAGCACATCTACTATAGTAGACAATTTGCAAATTCTGTGAGTGTTCAGAACCACTCCCACTCCAGGTATCAGTGCACTGAAAATACTACCCATAATTTCACCTATACTTTCTCTTTTACTACGCACTAAGCCATTAGTATCTTCATTGCTTCCAGCTTTCCCATTCACATGGTATATTTTCGGGAAGACAATGCCAAAGTAGCAGCTTCCATACCAGTGATCCGGCAATTTGAAATAAGCCTTGTCCCCACAAATATAATAAATTCCAGGAAACACAGGCTCTGACCCATTTTTGAAACCCCAACCTCCAATTACCTTGTAATTATGTTCGCATTCACTGGAACCAATGAAAACATTATTATAATAGCTAGTCTTCTCGCGGTGAAGACATAGCTTGCCTTTCTTTTCAAAATCCAGCAACAGAGCAGGACCCGCTCCACCAGATGAGGTGCCTTCCATGTTCTCTGCCCACTTTGGCTTTTTCTGACTTTCGTCATTAGCCTTCTTTTGAATTTTAATTCTTCTTTTCTCTGCCATGTTCAGGAACATTTTTTCCTGCTCACGCAAAGAACAAGTCAAGTTATCTCTGTGTGCGTCTGCTATGTCAATGTTACCTATAGTCAGAAAGTAGTCTCCCATATATCTTATGGTGTCACTTTTGGTATGTACAGGATTCAAGTTCCCACGTATAGGAAGTTCAGAAAAGATCACGTCATTGTTAGAGTAATAATACTGTAACGGTCCCCTTTTGTAAAATAAACTAGCTAAAATGCTACAGGAGATTCCATATGTCAATGGCAGGTGATGGTATGTCACGCCTTCAGCCACAGAAGTAGGTAGCTTCATGCAGACATAGCAATCTTCAATTTCCATAGTCTCTACATAGTGTATTAATAAGTTTGCGAAAACATTTAAGTGTGTCTTGTTCTTAACTCCATGATAATGTAGTCCTCCCTCATCTGATGCTTCTAAGTTCTGTTTTGTTTGTCTCAGGGCTCTTTCATGTCGTGCTACACTCTGTGTTGTTAGCTCCTCACTGTCAGTATTTACAACTTCAGTAGGGACAATGTTAGTATCTTTACTTACAGCAAAGGGAATGAAAATTGTTAATCCTATCCAGATAACTATCAGTACTACTACACTACATATACACACCTTGCAACACGTCTTAAAACGGCTGCAACTAGGTCTACCATTCACTGTTGAATCAGACATTTTGGCTCAGAAGGAGTTTCTCGAACCCCTCTTTTTGGCTTTACACAATTAGCTTACTTTGTGCAAATTCACGGTGGTTCGTCTTCTTCTTCAGCTGAGTACTCAGGGACGGGCTCTCCGTCGCTCACGTCAGTTATATCAAGATCTTCAAGTTCTTCCAAAACCAGTGTCCATTCAGGAGACTTGTACTTTTTGTTTTGTCTTTTTATTCGTTCACTCCTTCTTTTGGAAGAGTCTTCTTCTTGCTCTGCTATCCGAGCACTTCTTCTTGCTTCTGCACGTTTTTCTTCCACTGTCTTTATCCTTAGTCTCAATCTTTTTACAAACCTAGGCTCAAGGTTGTTTCTTTTCTTTAGTCTCTTAGTCGGTACTTGGACTTCACTTTCTTCTCTTATTCTCTTGTTCTCTTTATCTTGTGGTAATTCTTCTCCACTTTCTTCTTCTACTTCCCCTATCTGGCTAGTTCCAGGGCTAGCATCAAATTCTTCTGCCTGGTTGCTAATCTGGCCTTGTTCAGGAATATTTTGTTTTTGGCTTTCGATTGTCTTTGTTTCTGTTTCTGTTTCCTGAACCCGTTCTTCTAACCCTCTCTGATCCTGTTCAAGCACTTCGATCTCTTGATTTTCTTCTGCTCGAACTATCACTCCATTTCTAGTCTCTCCTTTATCTGCATCAGGTGTTAGCGGTGGTGTATTGAACACCTGCTCTGTCCCTGTCTGACCTTCTCCTTCCTCAGTTTTGATGTGAATCTCAAGCGGCTGAGGTTCTTCGCCTGTGCCTTGCTTTTCCTGACTAGTCCACTCTCTACCTTCACTAAGTCGCTCTCTTGTTCTGATAGGATCTTCGGTCAGATCAATCATCGGTATCCATTCTTCTGGCCATATGCTTGGCAGCTCGTCTTCAGCTACTCCTGGCTCAGTTTCCTGGACCTCTTCAGCAGGCTGGATTCTTGGCAGTTCGTAGTCAACTACTCCTGGGCCAACGTCTGCTGTTCCTGCAACCTGACTGGTGCTGGGCTGCTCGTTGTCAGTTGCTTCTGGTCTGGCTCCTTCAGGGTCCTCTGCTGGTTGCCCTTCTTCTTCAAATCCTCTGTCTGGTAATACCTTCTGGGTGTGTCCAGCGTGGATCCACTGGGGAACACCTGCGACCTTCACTGCAGTGGTTGTTACCAGGATTACTTGGCGTTTCTTTCCCCACCTTGGTGCCAGACAGCTTGATCGAGTGTGCTTCTTTATTTTGACCCAATCTCCTGGAACCAAGCTGTGGAGAGGAGTCGTTGGATTGAGGATGCCGTCGTCTCCAATCTGGCAAAAGATAGAACGCACTTGATCACCCAATCTTCTGCAGTATTCAAGCACCAAATCATCAGTAATATTCAACAGTTTGCTTCCTGGCACCCATGCTTGTCTCATCACTCTTCCCATAATGATTTCATGGGGACTTAGGCCTGTCTTGCGGTCAGGAACACTTCTCAGTCCCATCAGGACCAGGGGCAGGGCCTTCACCCAGGTCATGCCAGTAGCATTTGTCAGCTTTGCTAGTCTGTTTTTGATAGTTCCATTTACTTGTTCCACTATTCCAGAAGCCTCTGGGTGGTATGCACAATGCAATTTTTGCCTTATTCCGAAGGCCTTACATAATTCAGCCAGTATCTCATTCTGGAAATGTCCACCCTTATCTGATTCAATAATGTATGGTATGCCGAATCTAGGTATCAGTTCTTTTAGTAAACACTTCGCTACTGTCAGTGCGTCACTTTTGGGAGTAGGGTAAGCTTCTACCCATTTTGAAAATACACAAACAATGACAAGGACATATCGCTTTCCTTCACAACGGGGCATGGTGATGAAATCAATCTGTATTTTTATAAAGGGACCCCCTGATCTCCCAATCTTGCTCAGTTCAACCATTGTCCTCTTGCCTGGGTTCATCTGTTG
This sequence comes from Lissotriton helveticus, assembly GCF_964261635.1. Classification (NCBI taxonomy): domain Eukaryota; kingdom Metazoa; phylum Chordata; class Amphibia; order Caudata; family Salamandridae; genus Lissotriton; species Lissotriton helveticus. Next base: position 797,402,877 of record NC_136072.1, read on the forward strand.
ACATGACAGGCACCTCTGGCAGAGGGACTCTGCTACCTTCCTGAACTTTTTACTGTACCAAGTCTGTTGAAATACCAGAATCATGGCATCCCTACCAATGTGTGATCCTTCGTGTATTAATCTTGCCATTGCGCCAAGCAAGTGTCGGGGTAACACAGGCATACCAGTTGGGCCCAAAATCACACCATCCACACGCCTCGGTCTACACCCATCCTCCTTCCATTTCTCTCTTTCTTGCCAAGGAGCCGATTCCTGCCACTCTCTCACTTCATCCCATGTAGGCACTTCTTCAAACACCTGAAGCTGGCAGCTGGTTCCTGGCCCCCCTCGTTTTGGATTTACAATATACCGATCTTTGGCACACCATTGGGCCACTCGATCAGCATAATCGTTTCCCAGTGATACTTTGTCCATGCTCTTTTTATGAGCAGCACATTTTACCACTGCCAGTTCTTTGGGCAACTGGATGGCCTCTAACAGGTCATGAACAACCTTTGCATTCCGAATGGGAGTACCTGAGGAAGTCATGAATTCCCTCTGCAGCCACAATTGGCCAAAGTCATGCACAACTCCATAACAGTACTGACTGTCAGTATACACTGTTATGCGTAAGTCCTTCCCAATTTTGCAAGCTTTTATCATAGCTATTAATTCGGCTACTTGTGCAGACTTGATGTTATATAGGTAACCTGCTTCTTCAATTTTTGTGAAAGAGACTACTGCATAAGCAGCACTCAAGACTCCGAGTTCATGTCTTAGACAGGAACCATCCACAAATAGTTCTTTATCATGTTCAGGCAATGGCACTTCTTTTATGTCTATATTCACCACTTGCCCTTTCAATTCCCCGGGGAGTTCGGACAACATGAAACTAAACGATTGACAAATGCATGGATTAGTACATATAACAATATAAGAACAAGAATAATAAAAATGCAAAAATTCATGAGTTTCAGCAGCGTATTCACAAGAGAATGATCAGGTCTCTTAGAACAGCCGCTCTTCTAGCAGCATCAGTATAATAGCAGCTTCCGACTCAACTAGTCCAACTAATCCCTGCCTTACTCTCAACTAGTCCCTAACCATCCTCTAGCTACCAGAAAACTGATAGAGCGCGCGAGGCCACCCGACCAATAGTTTTCGCCGTTTCCGGCTTCAGGGCCCATATACTTTCAAATCACCATATACATCGATCGGGTGACTTCACGAGCTCTACCAAGTTGATGTGTGTGTGTTCCCTGCTAATAATTTTCAGTGCACCCGACTTACCATCCACCGATGCGGGTACCTAATGACCACAATGAATCAGGGAGCTAGCTGTAAAGGAAAGGCAGCAAAATGCAAACCCAAACAATAACATTCAAATACTGTTTAAATGACCACGGACAACTGGAAGTTTTAAAATGTTTATCTAAATTCAATATTTTCTTGCAGGAGGTACAGTAAAATAAGGCAATCAATAACCAAGATAACGTAAATTATATAGGCATAAAGAAATAATGACAGGGTAATCATTCAAATGTAATATGAAATGCAGATGGAAAATACTATAAAATCTCAGAAATGTTTAAGCATGGACAGTTTATGCATGAATAACTATGGGAGGGCCTATAAAGAGTAACACGCTTCACTTAAGGTGAATGGGCCTTTGAACAATCTAGGCAATGAAGTTCTAGACCATATCATAAAATTACAGACTGCAATGCAAAATATAATTTCTAACCAGTGAGAAGACATAGGAACAAAACCTTATGGAAAAATATGTAATTGACTTTCAATAGTTGCGGAAAGGCATGGAAAATATAACATATGCAATGATGAACTTTATTAAAGCAAAAAGTCAGAAATTCAGAAGGTGCAAGATTTAAAGAGTTTTCAGAGCAATATTTACCTAGAAAGGTGTGGAAACCAAACCCTGGCCACGGGTCAGTTAAGGACAGGAAACCCTCAAGGAAGGATACCCCTCAAAGGACAGCAGGTGCAGAATGGACACCCAGGATAGGACAGGATACCCTCGGAATAGGAATCAGGACAGGACCCTCAGGACAGGACAGCAAACCCTCAGGACAGGACCCTCTTCAGGACAGGACCGGAACCCACAGTTCGGAAGCAACGCCTGCGCTCCACCCGCTCTGCAGCTATCGATCAAGACCCCGATTGGGTCAGCGAACTCCCAGCTAAGTGCTTGCCAGCACTTTAAGGCTCAGTAGAACCTCAGTCTATGGTCAAATTCGGACAGAGTGCTTCGCAGCGCTCTGTATCTTCAGTCACCTATTGAGTGCGTTGGGTCAGTGACAGGTCAGCTAAACCAGACAAGTCGGACGGTTCACTAGGTGAACCCAGGGTAGATATACAGTTTGGGGTCAGTGTACCACCCCCCAATGTTGCAAAGTGTCAGAATCCTTCAATTTGGATTGGTCCTAAGGTAGGATTTGGGTAGCACACCAATCACGACATAGAGTCTCAAGCCTTCATTTGCATAATAGGGTACCGCCTAACTAGATTGGGGTTCTCATGAGAACTGGTGCAGAAATACAATGGCAACTTTAACATTGTTGCTCTGTGAGCACATGTGATTGGTTCAGCCGAGTTTTCGGGTCGTTCTCAGGAGCATCTTGCTCATCACTGCCAACTGGCTGAGTTCCATCATTCAAGGTCTGCTCTGCCTTGGCAGGTCGCGCCGGCGCAGAAGGACCTCCAAAATGGTTCTCGGCACAGACAAACCCCATTCCCCGCGGTACATAAAAAGTAAGCGAAAAACAAATTAATACATAATAATGTCATTATGAAAATACATCACAGGATTTGTACTTTTGACTCATCATCAAGAAATAAAACTATTGCATTAAAATGTTAGCTACATTGACACAGTCACAAGAGCAGTGGCACGAGCAGTACCACATGATAAGCACAGCTATGAATTACGCATGCGCATAACTTTCCCTCCACTTCTGCAGACGCGTCAGGACACGTGAGTGTGGCTGACGCATGCGCAGTAACTAAATACAAGCGGCGGCCATTTTAGGTGACTTGGGTAAATTATTTTAGTAAAACACATGTGCAAGCTTCACTATCTATGTTCAAACTTAACATAAACGTTAGTAAAACATACATTTGTTACCTTATTACACATAAACGAGGTTCTTGACTTCGGCAAGCCGCAAAATATGCGAAGCTTTGCTTCATCACAACAACATCAAATGTTGCATGGCTAAACACTTATAAGGTCCCAAAGACGAGACCTATTGGCTATGCCAATGCTTGTTGTGTTAGCACGCAGTTCAAGTGTGCTTGTGAGCCGACACCATGACTCGAACCCGGCTCCCCATCTCCAAGGTCGGTAGTTCAAGCTGTTATGCCACACTCTCTGTCCCTCCCCTTCTCTTCTATTTTTATTTTGTTTCTGCAAACTTACTATAGTTTTTGTAAAAAAATGTGCAAATGTACTTAAATCTGCAATGTTTTTGAATGCAGACTAAAAATTAGCAAATGTAGGATTTTTTTTATTTTAATTTCCTATTCAACAGGGGTGCCTCTGCAGGCTGTCTTTTCTCCTCCCAGCTTTTTAGCACTGCTCATTCAACCGCTTGCCCTCCTCCCCCTGTTTCTGTTCCTTCCCCGCCCCCCTGCTGTCAATTGTAATTTACAGACTGCTTCTACCTGTGCAGTATCCGACAGTCCAACATTTGCAGAATCTTTTCACTATGCCTGCGATAATCAGACATTCAAGATTAAGATCATTTACCAGGCAAATTGACAGTTCAGCAGCTTGCAAAAAGATGCCTATTTGAGGAGCCTGTAAAGCAAAGAGCTTTGTAATCCCCTCTCTCTCTCTCCCCTCCTTTCTCCTTTGTGTCCATCTCACTTTCACTCTGTCAGTCATATATACTTTATTCAGCAATTTCTGCAATAAAAGACCAGCAATTGAGTGCTTCTCTTTTCTTCTCACCTAATAGATCTTGCTTTCTCTTTCCTTACGACTCTGTCTACTTATCTCTCCTGTCGTATACATACGATCCATATCATAGTAATTGCAGCAAAGTATAGCCTCAGTGGGCCTATGTTTTAATTTTAAATATGTTTGCATCCCATTATCCCTTTTCTTGCTGGCATGTTCAGGTGGATTTTTTGTTCCTTTTTTTTTTGTTTCATATGCTTGCAAATAAAGAAACAAAAAATATTTACCAATCCTCCAGTTTGCCAAGACCGGACCTAATGACTTAAAACAAATATTTGTGAATATTGCCATTGGAAGATTTTTCACAGCAGCTTATATATAACATTGTAAGCATATCAAAACATTAGCACTTTACCAGACCTATTGACTTTGACAACGCTTGCTTAATTTGCATATTAGTACTTGTTGTCCTGCATTTACAGAAAGAGGAAACAAGTCTACAAGTAGGAGAGTGCAAAGAGAAAACACACAACTTAATAAATACAGGCACCCCAAAGGCAGTAACTTTGAAGCTGTGGCCTACGGCTCATTGGTTCACTGAACTCATCTGTGTCTCTTACCTGAGGAAAAAGAAGCAGAGTTGCAGGCTGGGCTTGGGTAGTTCTCTGATCCCCAAGACATTCCTCCCTCCCTGGTGGTATGCTTACAACTCTTTCATGCCATCCTGCTGCAGTGATCTTCTTGCAGGGGTGGCTCCTATGTAATGGCAGAGGAGCGTTGCCCCACTTGTCAGAGTCAGCCACAGAAAAATAAAATGATAATGAAACAATTTGTAATTTGTAATTTGCATTTATATAGCGCATTATCACCAACGGTCTCTAAGCGCTGTGAGAGAGGGATTCTGCTTTTGGTTACTGATGGGGAGAGGGTACTTTACTGTGTGCCCCAGGCCTCCTGGAAAAGTATAGTCTTAAGTTTTATTCTGAATGGTAACAGGGAGTGTTCTTTCCGAATGTTATGTTATGTTATGTTAATTATTTTTGTACCGCGCACAGCTGCCCCAGCAAAGGGGCGTCCTGGCGCCATAAGAAGGTATACACAACACAGCATAAAAGAAACTCAATCAAAGATTTTTATTGAAACGAAAAGTTTTGATAGCCCGTCTGAACTGGAGTAGATCATCCAGAGCCCGAGTCTCAGCAGGAAGGGAGTTCCACAACTTTGCGGCCACTACTCGAAAGGAGCGGCCACCTGTCCTACTCAACCTGAAACGTGGGACAACCGACAAGTTCTGACCCATCGATCTCAAGGATCGGGAGGGGACGTAAGGGGTCAAGAGGTTCGTCGGGATTAAGGGGGCCATGCCTTTTAAGATTTTAAAAGCCAGGCAAAGCACCTTGAACTCGATCCTCTGACCAACAGGCAGCCAGTGGAGCACTTGGAGTGTTCTCGAAACCGAACATCGCCTGGGCAAACCCACCACCACTCTGGCTGCTGCGTTCTGCACTCGCTGCAGCCTCGTAAGTTCAGCCTGATTGATTCCTGCCAGCAGCGCACTGGCATAGTCTATCCTAGATAGTACTGAGGCCTGAACCACTAACTGTCTGGTGGGGGCATCGAAAAATTTAAATATAGGTCTAAGGCCCCTAATAATGCCATAGCAGGAGGCTGCCACCCTCTTGGTATGGCAGGTGAAACTGAGAGTGGGGTCCAGCCAGACCCCAAGATTTCTTATCTCCATTGCAGGAGAAGGGATCATTCCCAATTCGGAAGGCCACCAGTTATCATTCCACCATCCTACCTTCTTTCCCACCACCATGACCTCTGTCTTCATAGTGTTCAATTGGAGACAGTTCAAATTCATCCAATTGGCCACCGCACGTAGACCCTCGCAGAACCTGAGGGCCTCCACATCTGAGTCCCCACTCAACGTGACCGCCAGCTGCGTGTCATCCGCGTACGAGACCATTGTCAGGCCCCAACGCTTGACTACCGCAGCCAGCGGTCTAATGTACAAGTTAAATAAAGTGGGACTCAGGGATGATCCCTGTGGGACCCCCAGTGTCAGCGGGTAAGAGGTAGATTTGCCGGGTGGAATAGCAACCTGGAATGATCTATCAGAGAGGAAGGACCGGAACCAACACAAGGCGGACCCTCTAACACCCGCTTCCTCTAGCCGCCGCAAAAGGATCTCGTGTGAAACCGTGTCGAACGCGGCACTCAGGTCTAATAATAGGAGTGCCGCTGTTCGACCAGTATCCAGCACGGAGCGCAGATGTTCAACCATAAACAGCAAGGCAGTCTCCGTGCTGTGGCCCGCACGAAACCCATTTTGAGTGGGGTCCAAGATGTTGGCTTTGGATAGCTTGTTCCAGATCCGTGGGATGATGGTGGAGAAAGCTCTGCCTCCGAGGGAGACCAGTCGGGAGCGGGGGCAGACTAGGAGCCTGGCCTCTGAGGAGCGGAGTGCTCTGTTTGGAATATAGTTGGCTAGGCTATTTTTGATGTACCTAGGGGCCTGGCCAAAGATGGCTTTGTTTACAATGCAAAGACTCTTGAACTTTGCCCTCTGCCTGATCGGGAGCCAGTGAAGCTGGTGGAGGAAGGGAGAGGCGTGTGTGCGACGGGGGACTTTGAACACCAGTCTGGCCGCATCGTTCATTATGATCTGAAGTCTGGCCAGTTGATTATCTGGGAGTCCTAGGCAGAGCGAGTTTGCGTAGTCTAAGCTAGAGATTATGAGTGCTACTACCACTCGTTTGAGGGTGTCAAAAGTAAGGAGTGGGGCCAGTTTCCGCAGCTGTCTCAGTAAGTTTGAGCAGACGCCCACTATTGTTGACACCTGTTGGACCATGGTCAGTTTATGGTCAATCTTGATGCCCAGGCTTTTGACCGCCGTGGCTGGCTCAGGGTAATTGCCCAGTTCTTGTGGCCAGAAGAGACTGCTCCATGGGTTGGTGTCTGTGGTGACGGCCTACACCTCCGTCTTATCTGGATTGATTTTAAGGTAGTTGGCCATCATCCAGTTGATGGTGAGTTTGAGAATGTTCTGGACTCTAGTATGGGCTACTGGGGATTTATCGATCTGAATGATAATTTGGGTGTTGTCTGCATAATTGTATATCTGGCACTCCAGCTGATTCAGTGCCATTATCAAAGGTTGGAGGTATGCATTGTACAAAAGGGGTGACAATGCAGATCCCTGCGGGACTCTGCATGGGAGTGTGCCTGGCTTGGACACCGCGTCGCCCAGCTGCACTCTCTGGGAGCGGTCTTTCAGAAAGGATGTGAGCCATGGGCGTGCCATGCCCTGAATCCCAAGATCAGCCATCCGCGACAGGAGAAGATCGTGGTTTACAGTATCGAAAGCCGCGGATAAATCTAATAGGATCAGGGCACAAGGTTTCTTGGTGTCAGTCCTCAGTCTCAGGTCGTCTAGTACCGATAGCATGACAATTCAGTGCTATGGTGTGCTCGAAAACCTGCCTGGTTGAATTGTAGGAGGTGGTTGGCCTCCAGGTGGTGTGAGAGTGAGGCGAGCACATGCTGTTCAAGGACTTTAGAGAGGAATGGGAGCTGGGAGATTGGCCGGAAATTCTTCAGGTTTTTGATGTCTGCCCCAGGTTTTTTCAGGAGTGCCTCCTTGAAGTCTCTGGGAACTAGTTCAGTTTCGAGGGAGGAGTTAAGGAGTGATATGATCTTGGCTTCAATCCCTGGGAGAGCCATCTTAAAGGTCCTTGGGGGGCAGGGGTCTGCCGGTGAGCCAGATTTCACGCGTCCCATAAGTAGGGCCAGGGCTTCGTGCGAAAGCAGGGGGAACGTGGTAAGGGGTTGATCGAAAGAGGGGCATATGGGTGTGGGTTCTAGAGGGCATGGAAGCGGAAGAGTATCCTTAATTGTGGTCAGGAGGTCCTCAACTTTGGTGGAAAAGAAGGTTTGGAATTTATCGCTGTCTTCCATGCCGAAAGAAGGCTTCTGTTCTTTTACCTGTCTTAGTTCTTTCAGGATTTTGAACGTTTCTTTTTGTGTGTTGTGTGCAGATGTTATTTTGGTTTCATAAAAGACTGCTTTCCCAGTTTGGATTGCTTTTTTGTAAGTGGCGAAGGTTTCGAGATATTTTGAGAGGGCAACATGGTCATAGGCTTTCCGCCAGGCTCTTTCGCTTTGGCGGAGCCAATATCATCTTATTTTTCTGTGACTGGCTCTGGCATGCGTGTAGGGCCGGGACATGGCAGGCAGGTGGTGGGCACTTGGAAGTGCGCATGTAAGTTTGGCTGATATTCCTGGGCCACCCAAACAAACATGCGCACTTCTATTTCTTCAACCCAGCTGTATTCACAGCCGAGTTGGAGGATGAGAGCAGCATCTGGATTGGCTGGGCAGCGTCTGCCTCCCAGAGACTGCTGGGAGAGCATCGAAGTGGCTGTCAGAGGCAGCAATATAAGGTAAGTTAAAAAAATATTATTCCCACCACCCTCCCATCCCCACCATCGTGTTGTGGCGGCCGCCATTGTCTTTTTGGACAGCCCTTTTGTATGCACAAGTCAGGCACTCGCTGAATCACTCAGACCAGTGACTGGCCTGCTATGAGCACACATCTCCCTGCTCCTCACTCTCCCTACCTTAATGTCCTTGTCTCTTTCTTTAGGAGGTAAAGGGGCCCGTTACTAATGGGGAGAAGGTGGGGGTAAGGAGACTGAAGATTTACCAGCAGGACACCTGCAGCTGGGGAAAACAAGCATTGCCATTGATAGATCTCGCCTTTTGGCTTTGCCAGCGTAGACCTATAGAATTTCCCAATGCGGTTAAGCATCATCAAACAAAACAAGCACTGACAAAGCCAAGAGGTTTGGCTTCCATTTAGTGTCATGACAAAAAAATGTTTTAGATACCCTACTGCTGTGAAAAAATAAAACATAACGATTGCTCTCTGTGTAACATTATTCTATCCAAATGAATAATTTAGTATAAGCTGATTCCATGTACTTTTTAATGTTACATAGACCCTCATGACCTACAATGTAAGCACGTCATAGGTGGCGGAGTGATACACTAGACAGCCAACAGTAGGATGTGTTAAACAAATATTCCTCTGGGTGGAACCAATACCCACTCTATCAATATTTTAAAGAGCTGATTACAATAAGCTTATAAAATAGGATAATTGAATCCCTGACAAGCATGCTGCCTTCGAGGAGACCCTGTTAAGATGAATACCAGTACTAGAGCATACTGATAGCCCATACCTTTAATTATTTCATTTGAAGAATTGGCCAGGCTACTTTCTTGCACTGCACAAAGTTTTGGTAATTCCATTGACCGTTGTTGTAGACAAAGTTGTGTGCAGGAGTTACGGTACTGTTCAAGCAGGTGGTAAAGAAGAATAGATTGGACCAACCTCGCTATTGGCTACTGAGCGGATGATGGTTTAAGGTAGGGCTTGGGCAGATACTTGAAGGGACTCTCTCTTGCCCCCACCTACCCCCACCACATCACTTCAGTGTGCAGAAGACAGGTGGGCGTGTCAATGATGGACCTGCGCACGTGGCAGGGCTTGTAGTTAGAGGTATTGATACAAGGGTCCTGGCCATTGTGGCAAGGTCTTGCCAACATGCAATTGGACTAGTGGAGTGTTAGGGGTGCTATAGCAGGGTACTGGTGACAACGGGGCATGAAGAGATAGATACCAAACGGAGAGCTGTTGCAGGGTGGACATTTATGTATCAATTGTGCATTGGAGGGATAGGATGGGAGGGCTTTAGCTGGCTCGTTGGAAATGAGGCTAGTTTGTTTCTGCACACGAGGGGGTAACACAACTGCTGGGTTTAGGAAATATACAAAAAAGTGATGGATGGAATGCTTGACTTAATCTCAGCCACTGGTAGTGACTCTGGCTGCTTTTGAGTCCATTGCTATTTTGCTCACCATGCCACCTCAGCTTTGAACCAGCCATATGCAAATCAGTCTTGACCCCGCTACAATAGGAACAGTCCAACCCAAACTGTCATGCCAGGTCCTCCCTGACCCCAGAACATAAGCAACCCAGGACTGGAAGGGTATACAAGGTAGGGAGGATAAGGTATTGAGGAAGTATGGTGATTGGTCCTGTGGGTCCCAATTAATTGACATTACAGTTGGGGTTTTGGCAGCAATACTTTAGAATGCCTGGTCAGTGGCAGGGACATATGGATGAGAAGGGCTTATGCTGTGGGCTGACGAGTTTAATAGGATTTATGGGGTTCCTGAGGGAATCAGGGATCCATCTGAAGGAGTTAGGGCTATGAGGGACCATTGTGGTCACAGGTGGGGGTGGTGGGGGGGCACGAGATGTGAAGACAGGGAGTGCTATCTGGAAGTAGAAGAGGGCGAGTTTATGAGATTGGTACACCCCACTTTTGGAACACTGAGTAGGGCACTGGGAGAGACAGAGCGTGCATCAGCAGGGGCAAGAGAGTATTGTAGGTGCACAACCTCACAATGGGAGAATGAAGATATTCGGCAAGAGCGGTGTGTTTGAGGAGCGAAGAAAGGGTTAAGAGGGCACAGGCACCGCCTTCCCCAGGATGTCCTAGAAGCAGTTGAAGTAGGATAGTTTTTTGTTGTTGTTTTTTTTATTTCGATTTATATAGCGCGTTATAACCCGGGGGTCTCTAAGCGCTTTGTCAGGTACACACAGCAGACGTTCAGAGGGCCATTCAAGAGTTTACAGCCCCATCCAGGCTTGTTGGAAGAGCACAGTTTTTAACTTCTTCCAAAAGCACAGCAGGTTGGTTTCTTTCCGTAATTCCACTGGTAGCTTGTTCCAGGCTGCTGGAAGGGTAATAGAGATAGCGCGGCCACCAACTGTGGCCAGCCTAAAACGTGGTTGGGTGAGGAGAGTAGCTTCCGACGATCTTAACATCCTACCAGGCCTATAGGAAGTCAGGCGGGCCTTCAGATACCCTGGCGCCTTTCCGTATAAGGATTTGTGTGCAATGCAGAGCCCTTTAAACAATACCCTCTGCCTCACTGGCAGCCAGTGCAGCTCACGCATGAGGGGGGATGCATGCGTATTCCTCGGTTTCTTAAAGATGAGCCTTGCAGCCTCATTCATGACAACTTGCAACTTGTCCAGAAGTTTTTGAGGCAGGCCTATATATAGCGAATTGCCATAATCCAGCCTCGCTAAGATCATAGCAGAGACCGCACGCCTCAAAGTTGAGAAGGACAATAGTGAAGAGATTTTTCTTAGTTGTCTAAGAAGGCCAACACAGGTTCCCACCACCGCCGTGACTTGTTTCTGCATGGATAGCTTGCCATCCACATGGATACCCAGGCTTTTTACTGCCGCCGCTGGTTCTGGGGGTGTCCCTAGTTGGCTAGGTCAATGATGATGCAGTTAAGGGGGCATCCATCATGAGACGGTGTAGCAAAGAGAGGAAGCAGCTGCACAGTTGTCAGCTGGGTGATGTACTGGAAGGTGATATGAACAAGGCAAATTGAGGATAGTGGAGGGGAAAGAGTAAGCTGCAGTGCTATGGGGTTTGCGGTGCACATGTGTGAGAGTGGTTCCTGGTGAAAAACGTGCCTGGATAGGGAGATGTGGTGGGGATGGGGCAGAGCTTGGGAGAAAGAATGGTTGTGGTGCACAGTGGACAGGATATTGGGTGGATGCCATGTGTAGATATGGGCTAGGGAAGAGAAGGTTAGCTGACCTGGTGTATTGATGATTGAGGGATATGGTTGACCGACGTCTGTCCCTCAACATGATGGCATAGGAGTGACAGAGGTGGAAGGGGCAGAAAGAACGCCTCATGGGTGTGTTTTTAGATGGTGGATAAAAGGCTCAGGCTAAATAAAAGAGTCATGACATTGGTTTGGTAAGATGGGAAAGTGGGTAATGAAGATAGAAAAAGGGGGAGATTGGCAGCCCTGGTCCAAGTGTGGGCAGATTGACCAGAAGATGATAGGTCACAATTTGGGCTGGAAGACTAGATCTGAAGGATAATGAGCCATGCCAATTTAGCAGGAGAGTGGTATGGGTGTGGTATGCAGCTGGTGGTGCGTTCTGAAGTACACTATCACAAATATATTACCAAATCATGGTGTGGTAGCAAACTGTTGCTTACATTGAAATGGCAAAAAAATTTGCACCGACAACGTGCGATGTATGTCGTCTCTTCCAATTTTGTTTATTTTATGGAACCATATTAAGTTCCATTGTGTATCACAGCGAATCCCACTAGCGTGTCCACGTAACCACTGCCTGCATGCAAAATTGGAAGAGACGACATACATCGCACGTTTAACATTTGGGACCCTATTTTGAGATTTAAGACAACAGGAAGAGTAATGTGAGATGTTAGCGTTAATGGTCTTTGAATACTGCATTTGCGAGTTTTTATAACATAAGCGTATGGTCAAGTTGGAGACATAACCATTATTAGAATAGCGAGCCTTGAGGAAGCCCAGGAGGGCGAAACGAGCATCTGCTGCTATTTTGTATAAAGAAATAACACATTGAATTTGGATTAAATCTACAGCTACGATCATTAATTTGAGACCTTTTTTGTTCTAACATCATTTTCAGAATCTCTATTAGAAAACTTTGGAGACATATGGTAATAGCTCTGAATGCATTTATGATAAAAGTAACTACTATGTGATGTGCTTTGGTGTCTTTGCCTTAAAAGTTGTACCTGGATCACCTGGGGAAATCCAGAAGTTTGATGCTCTAGGTGGATGAGTATTTGGCACCTAGGAAGCACCCAAGATTGAATATAAAGATATTACCATATTGTTATATATACCATTTAGGAGACGTGTTGATGTGCAGATCGTTTGAAGCATATCCACCATAGTATTTATATAAAAAATGAGAGCCAAAGGAGATGGATAGCTTTATTTAGAGGATAAGGGAGTTTCAGTTAATTCAATGTATTCACTTGGTGCGAGGGGCCTTTTCAGAGTGCCCGGAATGGCAAAATGTGAGCTTGATTCTGCCTCTGAAATTAAGCCTATTTTTCTACAAGCCCAAATCAAGCACAGGGGCCAGTCACGGAGGTGGAGTGGTGACCACTGCTATCAGTGCACATGTCGGTTTGGCCGGCCGTCTCAGGATGGCCCACCTGACATGCGTACTGGGCTGTGTCGAACTCGAGCAGCGTCGCCGGGTTGGAGACCCAGTCTCCATGGACGTGTACATACAGGCCGCATCTGGATTGGCTGTAGGGGAGTCTGGGAGCCTGTTCTGCAGTGAGGAGCAGAAGAGCGGCGATGAGGCGGGCGGCAGGTAAGTTCTTTTTGTGCGTGTTTTATTTGTTGTCCGTCGCCCCAGCCCTGCCACTCTGCCAAGACACCAGACGCTATTGACTTCAATGTATTCATTTGGTATGAGGGACATTTCTAGAGTGCATGGCAAGAATGCAAAATGTGTGCTTGATTCAGCCTCTGAAATGAAGCAGACTTTTCAACAAGCCCAAAGCAAGCACATGGTCTGCCAGCCCCTGATATCTGCTTGGTGAGAGCATCTCACTGCGGGAGGCCAGCAGAACACAATGTTGCTCAGACCTGCGCACACTAGGGAAGGCGGAAGAGGAACAGGAATTAGCGTACGGACCGGATGTCCTACCCGCTAGATATAGAAGTCGCCAGTGGCTGCCAGTCTCCGGGGACCTGGTGAAATGGAGAAGAACGTTCACAGAATATATTAAAGACATTTAAACTATGCGGCTCCCAGTGGTTCTTTTTATTTCTCACCAGAAACAGCAGTGCAGAACCGCAGAAGTCCCTGCAGGCATTTATAATAGCAGCCAAGTATATAAAAAAGATTTCTACACAGAATCAAATTAATTACAAACAAGCGACAAAGCAACATCCAATCAATTCTGGAAAATGCATATTAATCAAATGACTAATATTATTTACAAATTCTAATCAACTTACGAGAATGAAAGTCCTCTACTACTTATGTGCAATATTGGACAGAGTGCAGCGGATTCCACAACATGCACATGTCCTCTTAGTTGTATGCTGTTGTGTGTGTCTTTTGTTCTTGTCTTCAGCATTCTAACACCCCAGGCTCTTCAAGGATCATATATGGGTACACCTAACATATACTTCTAACATGCACACGTCAACACCAGTGGCGACTGGTGAATTTTGGAAGTGGTGGGGAGTAAGACTAAGTCCTGAATTAGACTGTACGAGCGAGTGTAGTGTAGTGAGTGAGAGCAACTGTCACCATGGGACTTCAAATGGGTGTCTCAAAGTGTATAGATTTAGAATTAAGGATAGTAAATCTATATACAGCTATATAAACTTACCTGAGGTATATTTTCACAGTTGATATCTTGCGTAGATTTGCTTACTTTTGTGGAAGGCATTCAGAAATAAAAATCCCCTCATTTGTACCCTCTTTGTCCTTCTGTCTCCTTCCACCCATCCATTACTCTGTTCCTTTCTATATTCCCTGCCACCCAAAGCTACCTAATTCCATTCCACTTCAATTCATATAACTCTTGTATTTTTCAGAAAATTTCCCCTACCTATTCCAATTTTTTTCTGTCTCCCTTCCTGTAATTATCAATTTCTCATTTTTCTTGATTCCTCCTTTTTCTCCTTGTCCTGCTTTATCTCCATCACTCTCCATCTCTTGCTGTCTCTTACTTCAATTTCCTCAGAGCACTGCAATATTTATATAGCGCTTCCTACCCCATGTGGTTGTTGAAGCGCTTGTATACAAACGTAAGAAGTGCCTCCACTATTTAAATCTTTTTTCAGAATTTTAGAGAGGACAATTCAATGGTCCTAGTGAAAATTAATTTAGTCAAACAAAAGTATTAAATTCGAAATAAATGTTCACATATAGATACATTAAACATAAAACAATAAACAAGAACAACAATGACAATAGGTGCATATGCAAGTCTTGAATTTTATCAAAAAATAAGTCACAAGGGATTTAAAATACAAATATATACACACAGGAAGAAAAAAAGGATTACAATTAACTCCTCTGTAAAACCTGAGCAAACCTATCCTATTTGTAAATATGATTAATTCTCGTAGGATAAGGATGACAGTCGACGTTTCGGTCTCCTATGAATGTTTCTGTGAGACCATCTTCAGGACTAATCAATTAATATTTGTAAAGCCCTATTGTAAAATGAAACAAAAATATTTACAATTACAATTAAATCAAATCTTACATTTCAATTATGTTCAATGGAAATTGTAAGATTTGATTTAATTGTAATTGTAACACACACCTTACACACTTTGTATAATGTTTCCTATCATCAAAGCAGACAATATTTACCTTGAACTAACTATTTCAAACAGACAAATTTGAGGAACAAGGTCTCAAATAAAATACTCAAGAGGCCAAACTGCAACTATTTAAAATAAACTCTTGTGCTGACGGAAGACGTGTGACATTTAACTGAATATTATATTACAAACCCACGTTTTTGCTATGCAACTGCTACAGCATATTTGAAAAAAGATGAAGGTCCTTCAGGACTGCCTGGTATTTACACACCCGCGTAGCTAGGGGGGGCGAGGGGGGCGGTCCGCCCCAGGCGGCACCATTTTTGAGGCGGCAGCGGCCCGCGGGCAGGCACTGTCTAGAGGCCCATTGCGGCCGCCTAGAAGTTCTGTGATGTGCCCAGACCGGGTGACCTGCTTCAGCTTCTGTAGCTGCAGGCTGCCGCTGCATGCACAGTGCACACAAACGCGGGACTTACTTTTGGGAATGTAATTGAAAGTCCCGCGTTTGCACTGTGCGTCTGTGCCTGCCTGCTGCAGTTACCGCAGGTCAGGAGTGCAGGCTGCGCTGCAGTGCAACGCGGCCTAAGTCCCGCCCGCCGCGTTAGTGACGTCACGTCCAGTCGCTCGCTCCGACCGTTGTTTTTAAATCTGTCAGCCTGGATATTCTGCCTGACCTCACAGCTGTCCAGTAAGGTTGAGTGCAGAGAACACACGTGTGACCGGCGTGGCGCCATGGGGGAACGTTACGTCCCTGTGTGCGGCGAGAGTTTGGGAGGGAGGGGTCGGGGGGGTGAGCAGACCACCAAACCAAAATGAGAGTGTGAAAAAGGCCGCTTTATTGAAACAGGTGCATATTCACAACATTACAACCCTGGCAAACGCCTTACAAAACTAACCTCACTAATTAAACTATTACCTTAAAAAAAACCAAACGTCAGGCCCGCCCCTAATACGTCACAATCCCCGCCCCCACCCTGCACAACATAATTACAATTCAAACAATACAAAAACCTGCATAATCATTTACACATTATCCCAACCCAAAAGCATAACATCACATTCCCAAATTGCCCACCAACAACTTACGTTAACCAAAACAGTGTAACCACCCCACGAAACATCTATTTAAACTTCTCCAGCCATAGCCCCATTTTAACAAAAACCCAACAACCTTCATGTCCCTGCTGGCAAAGAACCCCCAATTTCCGCACGGCACCTGTTCCAAGCGACAATGTACAATATATAACCCATATCCACCTGTTCCGACAAACGACCAAAATATAAATTGAGAAAATAATAAAATATAAAAAACCCCAAAGAGAAAATGGAATAAAATTAAGCTAGAACATTTTTTTTTAATTATTTTTTATTTTATTTTTATTTTTTTTAGGGGAGGGGGGGGGATTTTTTTAATTAAGCTAAATGGACTCCCGGCCACCAGGTCACCCAGCCTGAAATGGTGGCCGGGAGGAGGAGCCAGGAAACTACATAATTGGGCTCCCCTAGTAGGAAAAAGAGGAGCCCAAAAGTAGCCCAAAATTAGCCCAAAAGAAGCCTGCTCCCTAAACCCCCCCACGCGCCCCTCCCAAACAGCCCAAGGGGGGGGGACCTCCCTCCGGTCCGTTTCCCCCCCCTAAGCCCCCCTTGGGAGGGAGGGGTGGGGGGGGGTGAGCAGACCACCAAACCAAAATGAGAGTGTGAAAAAGGCCGCTTTATTGAAACAGGTGCATATTCACAACAATACAACCCTGGCAAACGCCTTACAAAACTAACCTCACTAATTAAACTATTACCTTAAAAAAAACCAAACGTCAGGCCCGCCCCTAATACGTCACAATCCCCGCCCCCACCCTGCACAACATAATTACAATTCAAACAATACAAAAACCTGCATAATCATTTAAACATTATCCCAACCCAAAAGCATAACATCACATTCCCAAATTGCCCACCAACAACTTACGTTAACCAAAACAGTGTAACCACCCCACGAAACATCTATTTAAACTTCTCCAGCCATAGCCCCATTTTAACAAAAACCCAACAACCTTCATGTCCCTGCTGGCAAAGAACCCCCAATTTCCGCCACCCAGAAAAGAGGGGGGAAAGAATTACACCCCTCTCTTTCTGCCCCCCAAAAACTACACAACAAATGACCACCTAAGCTTCAACCAAGATAATTCTGAATTTTCAAGCACCTGGAAAGTACCTCTCTCAATTCCAATAAATATAAATCCATCCCAATTCGAGACAAATGAACTCCATCGCTGCGAAAAAACTCCAGAGTGTCATAACAAATTTCCTTATGAGACACCCGCCCAAAACCTAAATCTCTGCAAAAACGAGAGACCTCTAAATTTAATTTCCTGCGCGCTTTATCAACTGCCCTAGGCTTAATCGCACCCCTCCAAGTTCTACGGGGGACCAATTCAGTCCACAAAACATGACAGCCTCACCACTGTTGTTTTATGAGGGAAAGATCTTTCTTCATAGTTCTCAAAAGAACCACCCCTTTTACCCCACAAAGATCATTTTCACCGAGGTGTAAAAGCAAGACATCCGGACAAATACCTCCTACCAACCAGAAATTCAAAGCAGGAATAAGCTCCCTCCAAATCATACCCCCTTTACCCTTCCAAACAATATTAAACAAGCGATCATTGAAACCAAGCGTAAGACCAAAATAACTTTTTTGAGCTTGAGCTTCCGCACGCTTTATGAAGGAATGCCCAACAATCCAGATCGTCATAACAGATGAACGGGGGCCGGCCACAGAACCTGAAAAAGAAAAGCAGCATCAAACTTTAAGGAAACTTAGCAGACGCAGGCGCAGCACCAGGATCATTCCGCACATAGCGCTGAAAGCAGTTGGAAGACCATCGCCCTAAAGACATAATATCCTGCTGCGACCAACCCCTATTATGAGCCTCCGTTGCCGCCCCAATCCTGAAGGAATGTGTACCATAATGACTTTCATCCAAACCAAGAAAACGCAGAGCTTTTCGCAGCACCATGCACAGTTGATATTCAGTCACCCTAGAACCATCCAAATGTTGAAAAACAGAGACCTCATCAGCCGCCCCCGAACAAGCCCTCAAACGCCCAGCCCACCGCAAAGTGCACGTCTCAGAAGGAGAAGATGCCTCTAACCAAATACCCTTCCCTTTGCTTCTCTGATCAGTTTTCGCGCGAGCCAGCCAAATGTGCAACCCTTTCTTGGAAAATTGAACATCCCCCCACCCCACCCCAAAAGTAACTTTAGATCCCAACAATTCCGACACTCTAAAAGCACCGAAAAACATCCACACCATGAGAGTCGAAAAAAGACAAACCTCAAACTCATCCAAACAAACGGGCAATGCTTGCAAAACTCGGGCCAAGGTCTGCCATGACAAAGGTTGTCGGACCATCTGCTCCCTTCCCCGCTCCCTGGACCAACCCTCCAGCATACGTTTACCAACCTCCCCTGCAGAAGGAGAATGGCCCCAAAGCAATTTGCCCATGAACGCAATACCAGCCAATTTACCTGAAATTGTCACACGAGTCAGACCTTTATCCATCAAGTGAAGAATAAACTGCACCACATCCTCAGAACATCTCCAACCGGGTACGCGCCAGCAAGCTCCAGACTCTAAAAACTCTTTCCAAGCTAATTCATATGCTGTCCTAGTGGAAACTGCCAGTGAACCTACCACCAACTGTAAGACCCTGTCTTGCCTACAGTCCAAAGATGTTCTGGCATGAGGGTCGGCGTCCTGTCCGCCTCCGAGGCTAGCCCATGGAATCTCTCCCACTGTGAACGAGACAAAGCATCCGCAATGTCATTGTCCACACCAGGAATGTGCAAGGCCTTAAAACTGATGTCATACTTCAGGCACCCCAACACAAAGACCCTCAAGAGCTTCAAAATCTGGGCATCCCTGGCCGACTGCCTATTGATAATGTCTACCACAGCCTTATTATCTATGCGAAACAGGACTTTTTTGTGAGCAAGCTCATGACCCCACAAAGTCAAGGCAACCACCACCGGGAACAGCTCTAGAAATGCAATACTCCTGCCTCCGTTCGTCCACTGAGCAGGCCACTGTTCTGCACACCATCTGCCCTGCCAGTAAAGACCGAAACCATCACTGCCTGCAGCATCAGAAAAAATTTGGACTTCCCAGACCCAATCTTCTTCCCTGTACAGAGGAATTCCATTGAAAGAATGTAAAAAGGCTACCCACATCCGCAGATCTTCCTTTACCCCTGCTGATAAGCGAACATGATGGTGAGGTAAATAGTGTCCTGATAGAGCCCTACCCAGACGCCTGCAAAAGGTTCTGCCTGCCCTGACCACCCTGCAAGCAAAATTAAGATGGCCTAACAGCACTTGAATCTCTTTGACTGTCACTTTTGACTTAATCAGCATGGAATGTAAGAGTTCCAAAATTTTAGCCTTCTTCTCCACCGGTAAACGTGCTTCCATAGCATGAGAATCTATCTCAATACCCAAAAAAGACATGGTCGCGCAGGGGCCCATTGTCTTTTCCGGTGCCAACGGTACACCTAAGAAATCCATCAGAGTCTGGAATGTCCGCAAAGCATTCTGACATGCCGAGGAATTGGGAGCGCCCACAAAAAAGAAATCGTCCAAGTAGTGTGTTACTAGCTGGTGTCCTGAACAATCAGTGAAAAACCATTGGAGAAAAGTGCTGAAAGTCTCAAACAGTGCGCAGGAGATGGAACAACCCATTGGTAAAGCTTTATCAACATACCATTTCCCATGAAATTGAATCCCCAAAAGATCCCAATCCCCGGGATGTACTGGTAGCAAACGAAATGCAGATTTGATATCGCATTTAGCCATTTCGGCATCAGGGCCGGCAGTCACAACCAGGGCCATGGCCACATCCACTGAAGAATACGACACTGAAGCAGCTTCTTCATCAATGAAGTCATTAACCGAAGAGCCCTCCGGCCATGACAAGTGTTGAATTAAACGAAATTGCCCAGACTCCTTCTTTGGGACTACACCAATGGGGGAAACAATGAGATTCTCCAAAGGCCAATCATCAAAAGGACCTGCCATCCTCCCTTCTCGCACTTCTTTATCCAATTTGTCTTGCACTACAACTTTATGTTCATCGGCTGACAATAGATTTTTGGACCACCGCCGCAGCCGCGGTCCTGTATAGCCAAGCCGAAAACCCTCCCGAAAACCATCCAGCAATAACTTACAAGCATCAGCATTCCCATAATCTCTCAGAGCCACTGCTAGCTGACCAACTTTAACCGGAGTACGATCCTTTGGGCCCAACTCCTGGAGTGCTTTTCCCTCCCCTATGAGGCTGAGGCTGCTGTGCAGGACCAGGGGCGTTGGTAGGCTGTTGTGACCATTGTTGACTCCCTGGTATCCGAATTCCCCAACACCTGGCCAATGCATGTTTCTTTCCACATTGAGAACATTCATGCCTGAACTTACAATATTCTCTGGGGCAGTGACCCTTGTTAAAATCCCAACAGGTCCCAGTGGCAGGTTGTGTTGACGTTGCTGTACCCACCCCTCCCCGGGTGGGCTTCCCCTGAAAGGGCCGGTAAATTAACGGCAAACCGCTAGCTGTAAAAATCGTTTTGCCACCAGCCGATGCACCCATAGTGTGTTGCCATAAGTCTGTGTCCAACTCCCCCCATTTTGCCTCAGGATCCCAAGCCAACCGTGCTCTGAATTCTTCATCATACTGCGCCCATGCAAAACCACTGCCAGTTATCTGCGCTTTTCTAATCACATCCATATACTTAAAAATGGCAACGCAGCGCTCAGGGAATTTTTCGCAGTAGACGCTAGCATATATCAGAAATGCCGCTGTCCAGTTTTCTATCGTCAAAGGAACCTTTGGGCGCTTAGCCAGCTCATATTCCTCTTCCTTAGACCCCTCCTTGGAGCGAACCTCTCTGTGCAATAGCTTCAAAATTTCGACATACTCACCCTTCCAAATTCTTTCTTTAGTAGCTAACATTAAATGAGCGCCCAAAGGTTTCGTAACGCCCATGTAAGGTAATTTCTTTATCTTAAGCTCTTTGCTATGTGGGGGATCTTTACCTACCTCTATGGGCTCAGTACCAGTGCTAGAATCAACCTTCGAACCCACACCCCCATCGCTCGTACCCACCCCTTGATCTTTGACATAACGACCCTTGTGAAGCTTAATGTCCAAATCTTCTGAAACTGGTTCACTACCCGTCCTCACAGACACCATTTTTGGTTTGGCCCGTGGCACAGAACGCTCACCTGGTTTTAATAAAGGAACTTGAGCCGGCCGCACTCTCCATGCCAGATGCTCCACATCGTCGACCGTCCGAGGAACCCTCACTGAGGGGCCGCTCTCTCGATTAGGTCTGGGAACCGCAGTCTTCGGACGCACCACCACTGGTGCCTGTAAAACAGTATCAGAAGCGTGAAAATGCCCCCCCCCCCTGTGCCCTCATCACGTAACTCGCCCTCCTCAGGGCTGTCATCATCATAATCCAGCACTAAT
The DNA here is from genome assembly GCF_964261635.1 of Lissotriton helveticus. Taxonomy (NCBI): domain Eukaryota; kingdom Metazoa; phylum Chordata; class Amphibia; order Caudata; family Salamandridae; genus Lissotriton; species Lissotriton helveticus. The sequence continues at coordinate 797,424,543 of NC_136072.1, forward strand.
GATTCCTCCAACCTAGGAGGGGCAAACACCACTGACGAACTTTGAAAACCAACATGGGCCTTACCAGCCCTGACTGATACACGAGGCGGGGGAGCCGACTGGACCCGTCTGTACTCTCCCAAACGTTGACCACTGTTGCACAACTTATCCAATGACAAATCTCTTCTATGATGAGATAAAGACGTTGGGGCCAGCGAGGACGCGCCGGACCTGCTTTTGCCGACCCCGCCGATATCTTGAGAAAAAGACGTTGGGGCCAGCGAGGACGCGCCGGGCCTGCTTCTGCCGACCCCGCCGAGATCTTGAGAAAAAGAAGTTGGGGCCAGCGAGGACGCGCCTGACCTGCTTCTGCTGACCGCGCCGAGATCCTGAGACAAAGATGTTGGGGCCAACGAGGTCGCGCCGGACCTGCTTATGTTGACCGCGCCGGCATCCCTCGCCGGTACGGGGTATGCCGCGCCAGGCTCCACCCTCCCTTCTCCTCGGTGCCACTGGGCCGCACTTCGCCCTACCGAGTCCGCCGCTCCACGACACTCCCTGACCTGTGAAGAAAAAGGTTGGACTGATGTGCCCTTACTACCAAAACTTCCAAACATATCAATACCACTAGCTACACAAGACCTAGACTCCTGAACTTCTGTTTGACCACCCTGCCGCAAAACAGACCCCCCAGGCCGCACCGACAACACCTGCCGAGGAGGAGACGGCTCCACCTCCTCACCATCACTACTCCAATCCAATAACTCCTGAACAATCCTAGACGCGGGACCTAAAACCTGCCCACTCTGGCCCTCCTGCTGTTTAGCAGAAAAATACTTCTCCACCCTCCCAGTAGGTCTACTCCCCACAGGCAAGCCCGGAAAATTCAAAGTGCCCCCAAAACCACTCAACATGTCAGTCCCCTTGATAGGTTTAACACCGCCCGCATCGCGAACCCCCTCTGCCCAAGAAGGAAACACATCTAGACCCTCCCAAGACCTGGCACCCACCTGCTTACTGCCACTCCCTTGCAAAGAAGAAAAAACATCACCTCCCACAGCAGGCTCAACTAGCCCCTTAACTGACCCAGAAATATGCGAAGGAGTACACAACATAGCATGAGAAGAATCCTGTCTACGTGAAACCTCCCCAGCCCCCCCTTCCACCTGCGCCCACTCCCCCTCCCCCACAGAGCCACTGAGCACAGAAAAAACCTCCCCACGAGTAGATACAGGAGGTGAAAATAACAGGGGGCAAAAAGGGATAAAATCACCCCCAGAAACCAAGTGCCCAGCCTCCAACTTATTGGTAATGCCATCAGCCCCAAACAACTGCACACTTGAATCACGAACTGGCGTCAAAAAACATGCTCCCCCTGCCCCCTCATGTGCTGGCAACAATTCCACATTTTCTAAAGCACTAGGGGCCCCCAGTGCAGACTGGTCGTACAAACGCCCCACCGGCACTTCAGCCGGTAATCCGAATGCCTCCTGCGCATGCGCGTCAACCGCCGGCGCTCCTCCAGCCGGCTCATTAATTGAAAAAGCGGAGGCAGAAGCAGAGCGCTTCCTGCCTCCGCGCTTAACAGCCCGCTTGCCTCTCGCAGCGGGGACCGAAGGCGAACGAACCGGAGGCAACACGGGGGCAAGAGAAACCAATGCCCCTCCTTCCCCCACTCCCGACTGACACGATAAAGCTGCTCCGGCTTTCAAATGCGTCACAGATCCAGGAGCCGCTCTCCTAGAGCGCGGGCGGCCCCTTTCACTTACCGCTTCCTGGCGAGACCGCTTCGGGGACATGCAAGCCGCGACCACCGCGGAAACACCAGCTGAGGCCTGTCGCTGAGGACGCGACGGCCCAGCTGCATCTCCTATGACGAGGTCTAGACGTCCCGCCTCGCTCAGAAGCCGGATGGCTTCGAGCACACGATAATCTTCGCAAGACATAATGAAACCTCACACTAAAACCTACACCTATAAAAACATTTTTTAATTAAGCTAAATGGACTCCCGGCCACCAGGTCACCCAGCCTAAAATGGTGGCCGGGAGGAGGAGCCAGGAGACTATATAATTGGGCTCCCCTAGTAAGAAAAAGAGGAGCCCAAAAGTAGCCCAAAATTAGCCCAAAAGAAGCCTGCTCCCTAAACCCCCCCCACGCGCCCCTCCCAAACAGCCGGGGGGGGGGCCTCCCTCCGGTCGGCTGCCCCCCCCAAGCCCCCCTTGGGGTCTAACGCTGGCAGCTCACTGGTTTGCAGGCTGGGCCGGCTGCACATTGTACTAGGCCCGAAGCGCTGCAGCTCACATCATCCCTTTTGTGGCCTTTAGCCGCTCGCCCGCAACTATGTCATTTTTCAAGTATGTATATTTATTTATTTATTTATTTATTTTTAGAGTTTTATATAGCGCGAACTTGAACCGATTAGGTTATCAGAGCGCTTTACATAGCACCAGTTCCGTTACATGTTATCAAAGCACTTTACATAGAATCAGTTACGTTACATAAGGAACACATTTCTTTTTGTACAATTTCCATGCCGGCTTAGAGAGAGTGCCCTGGGACGGGACTCACTGACGACCGGCGACACGGTTGCAGCAATCACCAGGACTCACTGAGGGCACACAGCCCGACAGCCACCTGGACCTCCAAGTAAGACGGATGTGTGTGTGTGTGTGTGTTTGGAGGGTCGGGGGTGGAGAGGTCGGTGCTGTGGCACGCTCGTTGAGGCCTGAGCTGCCAGCTGCCTCGAGTTGCACACAAGCCAGTCAGGCAGCGCTGCCTGTTTGAAAATAATGGAAAGCAGAATAGTTGTTTAGCACCTGGAATGTGGAAAGATCGCATAGAGCCAGTAATGCCGGGCCTTTTTCTATGTTTTTTCCACGTTTTGGGGAACAAATCCACCTGCACAGAGAAGGCCCAAAAAATCATGGGGAGTGATTGAAGGATGACGTTTCGGGTCCCGTGGGTGCAACCGTGCAGTGCAGCCTAAAGGAGTCTGCTCTCCCACATGTTTTCTCGGGAGGGAGGAGGGATGAGAAGGGTGATTACAGCCCCTCCCTGTCTGTCATACTTTTAGCCGTTGGAACAGGGGCAGGTGATGTTAGAGGGTTTGGGCCTGGTTCGGGGAGCACTATGTGCTTCTCCCAGGTTGTCCTACCCTGGGCACTTCTCTTAGCGCAGTTCTGTGTCTGCTTTGCGGGGGGGGGGGCAGACTGGGGATTGGGACTGACACTCAGGTTGGTGGGCTCTGTCTCACTCTACCAACATTCTGTGGCCCGGCGCACTGTGCTTGAGTCTTTGCACTGTGCTCTTGCTGCTTATAGGAGGGGTGGAGGCAGGCGTTAGGGGATCACGCTCTGACTCAGGGGACCATTGTGGTACTGAAGAGCCTGGGGTGGAGGGTGCTGATTGTTACAGCACCTGCTGCTGAGTTCGACTTCCTGTTGCTCAAATGAGGTTAATTTTTTCCATTGACTTCGTTCCATTATTTTGATTGCAAGAAATTGCCACTCTGAGTTACATATTTAGTTGTTGCGTGACTCTCTTAAATCCACTGGATCTATGAAAATGTCACACATAATCAATCTGATACTTTAGCATCTATACTCAAATGGGTGTACTTTCCGATATTTACATGATTCCCTCGTCTTCATTGCTTGATTTTGCCAGCGAGAAAGTGTCACTCATAGTCATTGAAATGTCACTCATAATTTTACTGAAATTATGAAAATGTCACACATAGCAATCTGAAACCTTGGCAGCTATGAATTTAGTTTCTGTTAAGCACAATCCGTTTGAGTGAATCATCTTTTCTGTTCCCAATTGCTGGCCTTAGATTATTACAGATATGCAACAGTGTGATGTTTAAAGCCAGGAATGTTGATCATCAGACGAATAGCTATGGGAACGCAAATGTACAATTCATGAGTGTGGGACAGCGGTGCATTGGGCAACCATTTAACCAAAAGCCTATGTAGATATGTGAGATATTGGAGATTCCGGGGCCCACTTTGCAGGGTGGGGGCGGGGGTCATTTTGCTTTATGCCACTGGTGTGTGGGAGTCTTGAACAGACTTGAAATGGGCAGATCGGTTGACACTAGATGCCACAGTGTCACACACATCCAAGTAATGGGAAAACGAGGTAAGATTAACAGCCTTATACATTGGGAGGAGATGTAGCTTAATGGCCGGAGCTCAGAGAGCTGCCGATTTAGAATTTTGGGAACCAGGTGCGTGTCTTCACATTGGTTGAATATCCTGGAATTCTGGGCAAATCACTTAATCTCTCCTAGCCTACAAGAAAAAAAATAATCTCACCTTGCATAATGTAATCTGGAGTTCATGTAAAGCGCTCTAAAGCTCTTGGCCCAAAATCGTTCTATATAAAACTGCAAAAAATTAACTCATATACAGTTGATGTTTCTTTGTGAAGGTATTTTCCACCAATCCTGCTGATAGGCTGTAACCTACATTTACCATCCTTTACATAAAAACAAGTTCCCTATCACTCCACTGTTCTATATTACACTCTTGAATCCTATGAGTACAATGAAATATTGATGATGCAGCTTTAGTTTTAGTTTTTTATTTATTTACAAAGAGCTGCAGTGCCAGCCCAGGCCTGCAGTGTGTCAAGTTGTACTGAGAGGAGCGAGCGCGCAGCATTGATTACACAGAATATGTTTATGCATTGTGACCGTACAGCCAGGAATGTAGGTGTTCCAGCACAGCCTGGGGTATACTACCGCTCAGGTCAGGTGCACTGCACACACTACCTCACGCCACGCAATGCATTAGTTACAGCACACACTCTTTGCTCTTGCTGTCTGCCGCTTCAGAGTTTGTTTTTTATTTACTATGTAGCCAGGGACAGAAGGAAAGACCCGACCGCCCCCGCCCCCCCCCCGGGACCCGCAGGGTCCCACTGTCTCGGAGTGTCTCCTCCTCCAGTTCCTTTAGAACTGCCAGGGCCCCGGAGCAGCGCCCAGCTGCCTTCCTATTGGTCGCCCTGACACCGCCTATGGATGCCATGATGCTGCACACAAGGACATCATGACTCCGTAGATTAATACCACAAGACCACAGATAGACACAGTGACACGGCAGATGGTCACTGTGGGTCTTTAAGGGTTTCCATCCTCTTTGCGAATTCATGCATCATTTGTCCTGGGTTGGCTCTTGTCTTGCTTGCTTTGCTATAAGTGTACCTTTCATAGTGCATATTGGTTGTCAGATCGAACTTCTTGGGGAGTGCTTCATTTTCCATCTGGTATGTGGCTACTTCCTCCTTTGGGAACTTCTTGAATGCCCCTTTGACCCCATCTCCTGCTAGGTATTATAGATATTTGATTATCTTTGTGTCATTTCTTCCAGTGCGTCGATGAAGTAATCAAATGTTTGTTTCGATGATCGAGTCGGATTACCTGGTGCTAATGTTTTGCTTATTTGTCATGCTTAAGGATGGGGATTTTGGCCTTCCTGACTTGTAACGTAATGTTTGCTGGGGCGTACCTGTTAGTTTGCATATCTTGATCATCTTTACCTGTGTGCTTTTATTCCCCTGCCCTTTTCAATTTTGCTGCGTGCGGTTTTGTGGTTACTCGCCCTGACTGTTCTGCCTAGTGTGCCTTTTGTACTGCCAGTCACCGATGTATTCAACTGTGTAGCCTTTGACCGTGTCATGCATGTGCATATAACTTGCATGATCGAGGTAACTATTAGCAGCAATACTACTTGTCTCTCTGACATCTTTCAAGTGCTCACTGTCCTTTTTCCCCAGCCCCCCCCCCCCCCAAGGGGCGGCAATCTGAGGGATAGCCCCGGGCGCCACAAGCTCTAGCTACGCCCCTGTATTTACAGTTTTCTGTCTGAAGACATACCCAGGAAAGCAGTGATTGTAGTGTGAATGGTTGGGGACACGCTGTAAAAAGAGAACACGAATGCAAAAAGAACACAAATGCTGCTCAGCTCACTACTCTCAACCATGAGAAGCCAAGGGGACTACTGGAAATCAATGCACTTTTCAGGGCACACACATGCAAGGCTGTGGTGCAGTTGAAAAATATGATATGCCAGTGCACATGTATCTGCGGGATTCTGTACGGATGCTAAAGCTATTCCTTTACCCATGTTGTGCTGCTTTGAAAACATTATTATTGAAGCAGAAATGCAGAAACACGTCACCCTCACCCTTAGCTACCAAATACCTGACCACACTGGACCCAATCCGATCATGGAGATGACTAAAACCATTTTTACCAAGAGTGCTCATGTTGTACAAACATGTGTAGACAAATGATAGGAAGGAACAGAGAAGAGCTTGAAAAACAGAATTCCTGAGCTCTGTGTGTGTCTCAAATTCACACACATCGCGCTCTCCCCATCCAAATTGCTTGCCGACATTACACACATGTCGCAACCCTTCGGCCTCCAATCCTGGCCTCCTGTTCCCAACTCGTCACTGAATCGAGTTGAGGAAGGTGAATTCTCGCTGACTGCCCTGACTGACACACTGTTTTGGAAAGCACCGGCTGCGCCCCTATGGAGACAGTCAGTGAGTGTGGTGCACTTCACAGGGAGAAGGGCCCTATGCTCGGGCAAAGTAAACACAAGGAGATGATGGACGGAGCACTGAAACTTTTTAGACACTCACCCCCAGTCACAGATCTGGGTTGAATCCATCATCGTTCTTTAGCTCACTCCGCCATCCCAGTTCAGACCCGCCTATATGCAAATCAGTCTTGACCCTGTGCATCATGGGAACAATCCAGCCCAAACTGCCAGGCCAGGTCTTCCCTGGACCGGAAACAAGCATCCTGGGACCGGTTTCAGGGTAACACCCCTCATCAGCCAGGCTAGCTTGAATCCAGTTGCAAAGTGAGCAAGAGTCCCATGTCTGGGCATACCCTGCCAACTTAGGGCGGCCACATAAACAAGGGCTGAAATCACATAAGCCCTGAAAATCCTGCAACATGGTACATTCACATCAAATGCATGTCCCTGTCAGTGCTGTGATTACCGGACCCTCTCTCAGAGCGAGGGTCAGAAGCTTTGCTGATTGCTGAACAATCAATATTTACATTAGCAGGTAGGATGCATTTATTTAATTAAAAAAATATTAAGGAGTCAACAACTAAGGGGCCATAGCCACCGCGACCATACCAAGAAACTGCCTCTGGTCAACACTCTGTAGTATGTAAACTATAGCAGAGCATTCATCGTGTGAGATGAAACTATGGCACAGGCTTTTGTAATAAACAATACATGATCTCCTTTCTATCTCACCTGCGCTGCTCCACGGTTATGTGCTCCACGTTCTGTAAGCGGGCGACATGTAGGTGCTGAATTCCTCTGGCATCATCCTACTTGTAGAGTGGGTCAGGTACAGGTGAGGCCCGCTCCACGCTGATGAAGATAGCACAACAGCACACATAGGGTACAGGTCTATGACTGAAGCCTGAACGGTTCTATTTCCTCAGGGCAGGACTGGGAAGCCAAAACAGCCCTTGCAATATTGTCGGACTGGCCGCCACCCACGGGGGGGAGGCATGCTTTTGTTACTAGGGGCCGCTGTTGCAGCATTGCTGCGAAACCCATCCCCACTACTCCAAAACCCACTCCCACCACTCCAAAACCGGCCCCACCCTTCCAGCCTCCAGGGCAAATGCCCAATGCTTGCTAGAGCTAGTCTGGCCCAGTATTTCCCTTTATTTGTACTCTCTGTCAGCGCCGCCATCGGATTACGGGAGGTCAAAGGGTGCATACGCAGGTGCTCGGTGACTAAGAAAACTACTGGTGGCCATTGCTGAAGAGTTACAGTTACTATGCATCCTCCTGCTCTGGTCATGGGCTTGTTAATCTCAATAAATGCTTCTTCACATTTACATATTTCCTGGTCACTTCTGAACAAAGTAGCAAGCACATATTGGTGGCTAGCTCCAAGAAATCTTACAATCCCACGACACGTACTGTTTAAACATCTTGTTCCCATCGAACATGAAACATCAAGACAATAAGATGTGCCTAAAATTTTAGAGTTTTGAATTTGCCTACAACGTTGTAGTCTTGGTTTTGCCTAGGTGTTTAGGGCAGTTTTAATGCTTTACAAGACCAATTTCAGCTCCGTTACAAACCTTTGGCAGCATGAGACAGGTAGGTCTCCACGCACTGATCGCCACTAAGCAGCTCTTCAGCGGCGCAACACCAGCAAGGTCTCCACTCACTGAGCGTAACACGGCAGTTTCACGTGTGAGACGCAATCACAGCTTAAAGTGCAGGACCATCTCATCAGCACTTGGTTTGGGTGAAGGATCACACTACAACAGTCGTCGAATGTCACTTTGTTACTCAAGCTAGTGACGAATTTTATGCACAATTCCCACAATTAACACTATAAATTAAAAAATGAATAAATATTAAAAAATACTTTTTTTAAAATTAAATAACTTCCCACCCTATTCCCCTATAAACCCACAACCCGCTATAGAACTAAAAAACGTAAAATTTAATTCAAATAAAATGAATAAATACTAAAAATGTAACACATATATTAAATAACAAAAGCAATACTTATACAAAAAAATTGTTCACAAACTTCTAAAATACATACCACTAATTAAAATATCGATATTTTAAACAACTATATTTTTGCAAATGATAATAATGACTTTGATAATTTCAAAAATGATATTTCTTACTTCCAAGTCGATATTTTTTACCATGATATTCTTGCTGTCGATATTTCTGTATGTCGATATTTAAAACTCGATATTCTCTCTGTGCACCAATGATAGTATTGGTAAAACTTTGTTTAAATAATTGTGTTTCAAAACATTTGTTTTGCATTCAAGACATATTAAACTTGAATTTCCCTTCTTTTTTCAAGTGCAAAGAGTTGTGAAGAAAGTGTTGAGGAATACATAGCTGCTTTGGGGATTCTTGCAACTACTTGTGATTTCAAAAGCAGTGTGGACATCTATATGAGAGATCAATTTGTCTTCAATTGCTTTTAGAAAAAAATATGTGGAAAGGCTTTTGAGTTGTATGAATCCTATGTTGATGGAAGTGATCAATATCAGTAAAGGAATCAAATAAACTATGCTTTAATCTAAAGCCCTCAATTTAGAAGAAGAGACTTCTATCAGTTGCATTCAAGACTTAGGGGGTCATTAGGATGGCAGGCGGACTTTGCCCGCCCGCCATCCTCATGGGGATTGGGACCGCCCGCCATAAGGGTGGGGGTTCCGTGGGGGGTATTAGGATGCGCCCGCCACTGTGGCCGGCGCATCCTGCATTTTTAGCATTGTGGCGGGCGGTGCATAAACAAAGGGGCAGGGACCGCGCAGTGCCTGCCGCTTTGTTTATGCAAATGCAGGGGGGTACCACAGGTACCCCCCGTGTGCACCCCCCACCTCTCCTTGACTCTTGGGGACCGCAGGGGGCCCCCAAAGTGAAGACCGCATGCCTCGATGCCGCCACGGAAAGGCATCTGTTTTGGCCCATGTTAATATGGCTGGCGGTGTCTAATAGACACCGCCACCATATTAAACCTTTTCCACCCCGGCCGCAAGGCGACCGGGGCGGAAAGGCGGCGGATGGTTTTTCCGTCCGCCGCGGTCCCCCCCGCCATAGTAATATGGCGGGGGGGAAATGGGTGGCGGGCGGGTATGAATGTCTGGCAGATCGCCACCGCCCGCATGGCGGTGGCGATCCGCCAGACATCCTACTGGGCCTCTTAGTACCTGTTTGTTTCAAGAACATGAAAGATAAATATGGAGCAATATCTGGAAGAATGTCACAACCTGATATAGGTGCATTTCAAGGGGACATTTAAGTAATAACACAAATTGCTCAGTACTGGACAAGAGATACAATCTGTGCAAGAAAACTCGACACTTTCAAGCAGCGTGTAAAAATGTAAGTTTAATGTAAACAATAGCAACATGGATGAGACTGAGCTGAATTGCAAGAATAGATTTGAAGATGTAATGTTAACAGTAGACTCTAAAGGAGAGTCAGCATCATCACATAGTTGAAAAGATCCAATTTGTGTGGCTTGTGTGAGTGGCATCAACATCAACGTAATGATAAATTCACTGTCACCCATTACAATTTTATCAGAGGTAACATTTGATAAGTTCTGGGGATCAGATATGGCTTTGTCATGTTCAGATATCAATCCAACATCTTTTGGAGAGCATGGCATTGAGATGCAAGGATATTTTGCTAGCAAAAGCGAATGTTTGGCTCGACCTACAGTAACTAAAATGTATGTAGCCATCAAATATAGAGAAATCTTGGGTTGGCAGTATTTGTCTAACGTGGGTTTGTATTTAAAACTTGGAATAGATGCTCTAATAATGTTGGGAGATTTCCCAGGTATGAATATTGAGTGCTCCATCGACTTGGGTTACAGAATTTGAGAAACGTTTCCTATAAATTTTACTTTAAGGTAGGGCTGAGGCAGATAATTAAAGGGTCTCTCTCTGCCCCCACTCCCACCACATCCCATCAGTATGCAGTAGACAGGTGGGAGTGTCAGGGATGGCCCTGCTCATGAGGCAGTGCTTGTAGTTTGTGGCATTGATATAAGGGTCCCAGCCCTTGTGGCAAGGTCTTGCCAACATGCAATTGAACTAGAGGGGTGTTAGTAGTGCCATACCAGGGTATTGGTGATAAAGGGGCATGAAGGGGCAGATACCAAATAGAGGGCTGTTGTAGGGTGGAAAAGGGCAATCAATTGTGCATTAGAGGGCAGGACTTGATTTGTAAAGTAATAAGTGCCAGGGCCCGTGTCAGATGACCACTGCAGCTTGTACTACCCATTGCAATACTAATGACTATTCAGACTTTTTATACATTAAAAATGACTCATTCCTGCCACCCACGCTATTTCTATAGCTGTGGGTGATAGGTATTAGTTATTTTTAATGTACATAGAATTATTAAACAACTGTTGTTGTGGTCAACCCTCAATTGGTCAAACCGTGCCACCATGTGTCTGCCTGTCATATGTCCGGGTGTTGACAATTAGGTGCTGGTGGCGAGCACCTTAAACTACCAGCTCAATTTAAGCACTGTTAGAGGGGCAGGATGGTAGGGCTTCAGCTGGCTGGGTTGAAAGTGAGGCTAGCTGTGTTTGGACTGCACACAGGGGAAGTCACATAAGTTCTGGGCTTAGGAAGTATACACCAAAGTGATGGATGGAATGCTTGAATTATTCACAGCCACTGGTTGTTACTCTGGGCTCCATTTGAGTCCACCGTTATTGTGGACAATATGCCACCTCAGTGTGGGCCAAACCATATGCAAATCAGTCTTGACCTGACTCCAAAAGGAACTGTCCAGTCCGAACTGCCAGGCCAAGTGCTCGCTGACCCAGAACATAAGCAACCCAAAACCGGAAGGGAACACGAGTTGGGGGCAGATAAGATATTGGGGAAGTATGGTGATTGGTGCTGTGGGTCCCCATTAATTAGTATTACAGTTGGGGTTTTGGCAGCAATCCTTTAGAATGCCTGGTCGTGGCTGGGAAATATGGATGATAAGGGCATATGCAGTGGGCTGACCAATTTAATAGGATATGAGGGGGTTCTGAGGTGAGCCAGGACCCTAGGGGCGATCCATCTCCAGGAATTATGGAATTGAGGGTGCAGTGTGGTCACAGGTTGGAGCTGCGGTGGGGTACAAGATGTGAAGACAGGGAGTGCTAGCTGAAAGTGGGAGAGGGCGAGTTAAAAGATTAGCACACACAGAATTGCAGAAACTAAAAGGATTCGGGGCATGGGATCTCCTGGGCATCTCCACATTTGTACACCAGCCATTCCTCCGTCCAAGCTCTGTCCGCTACCGGCCACATCTGGGTGATGAACTGGAAGGTGATATGGACAAGGCATATTGAGGGTGGTGAAGGGGAAAGAGTACACCGTAGTGATGTGAGGTTTGAGGTGCAAACGTGTGAGAGTGGCTCCTGGTGAAAAACTTGCCTGGATACGGAGATGTGGCCGGTAGCGGGCAGAGCTTGGACGGAGGAATGGCTGGTGTATAGAGCGGACAGGGCATTGGTAGATGCCATGCGTAAATATGGGCTGGGGAAGAGAAGATTAGATGACCTTGTGTATTGGTGATTAAGGGAGATGGTGGACATACTCCTGTCGCCCTGACAGATGGGTGTGGCAGGGATGGGCCTGCATGTGTAGCAGTGCTTGTGGTTAGTCGTATTGATATATGGGCCTTGGTCATTGTGGCAAGGTCTGCCAACATGCAATTACAGGGTTGTTAGGGGTGCTAGAGCAGGTTACTGGTGACAACGGGGCATGAAGGGCTAGATACCAAATGGAAGGCTGTTGCAGGGTGGGAAATGGGCTATCATTTGTGCATTAGAGGTACAGGATGGGAGGGCTTCAGCAGGCTGAGTTGGAAGTGAAGCTAGTTGTGTTTGGACTGCGCACAGAGGAAGTGACATAAGTCCTGGGTTGAGGAAGTATACAAACAAGTGATGGATGGAATGCTTGAATTATTCTCAGCCACTGGTAGTTACTCTGGGCTCCATTTGAATCCATTGTTATTGTGCACACTACTATGCCACCTCCGTTTGCACCAAAACATATGCAAATCAGTCTTGACCTGACTCCAAAAGGAACAGCCCAGTCCGAACTGCCAGGCTAGGTCCTCCCTGACCCAGAACATAAGCAAACTAAGACTGGAACGGAACATGAGTTGGGGCGGATAAGGTATTGGGGAAGTATGGTGATCGGTGCTGTGGGTCCCCATTAATTGGCATTACAGTTGGGGTTTTGGCAGCAATCCTTTAGAATGCCTCATCAGTTGCTGGGACATATGGATGAGGAGGGCTTATGTTGTGAGTTGACCAGTGTAGCAGGATATGAGGGGGTTCTGAGGTGAGCCAGCCCTCTAGGGGCAATCTAGGGGCGGTCTTGGCAGAAAGATATTTTCCCCCTCCTGAGGCGGAAGCCGGGAGGTCTATCTCTCACTTTGTGCACATTTTAAAAGTTGCGCGTTTTATTTCCAATCTGGCTTGATTTAATAAGCTTTTATCGTGTACTTGTAATCACTTGTGTTGTGACCTCCCCCCCCTCGCCACCGGACCGCTCTCGGGCGAGCATTGACGCTGAGAGCTGGTTCCCGGTCAGGCGAGTGACTGACGGCGGCCATATTGGGTGTGGGCTTGCTGTGACACGCTCTAGTTGCGCTTAAAAGGGGCCCTGGGAGCCCGGCGCTTGTCTTGGCAGAAAGATATTTTCCCCCTCCTGAGGCGGAAGCCGGGAGGTCTATCTCTCACTTTGTGCGCATTTTAAAAGTTGCGCGTTTTATTTCCAATCTGGGCTTGATTTAATAAGCTTTTATCGTGTACTTGTAATCACTTGTGTTGTGACCTCCTCCCCCTCGCCACCGGACCGCTCTCGGCCAAGCATTGACGCTGAGAGCTGGTTCCCGGTCGGCGAGTGACTGACGGCGGCCATATTGGGTGTGGGCTTGCTCTGACGCGCTCTAGTTGCGCTTAAAAGGGGATGGCCATGACTCCGCGCAGCGGACGCGTACAGCGGACGCGCCGGACCTGCACCGGAGTCATGCCAGAGTCCTGCCCGTCTGCGCCCGTCCGCGCACTTCCGGGCCTTGGGGCCGGTCCCTCTGACCGTCGACAGATATATTCTTCAGGTGAGCTACACCGTTTAGACTCAAGTACCTATACCCTAGACTCAACTATCCTGGCTAGGCTAAAGGTCACCGGTATCTTATGGACCAAAAATAGCACGACTAAGATTCTACCCACTCTGCAGCTAACCAGCCTGAATACAAGATCATTACAAAAACATCATCTTGAAATCTTTAACCTCCTTCAGAATGAGGACATAGACGTCTTAACCCTCACGGAAACGTGGTTGGGCGATAGCTCACTACCAGACATCATAGCCGCCCTCCCAAATGACTATGACGCAATGTAGCACAATCGTGCAGATAATGTCAGAGGGGGGGGGTGTGGCTATTCTGTTTAAAAAACATCTAACAGTCTCCAAACTAATGGCAGAAACAATTGACCTAGCTGATATAATAGGGGTAAAGATCACTCTAAAAATACCTGTCTTGCTGTCCTTACAGTCTACCATCCCCCAAAATCTACCCCTTTGTTCAATGACTTACTTACCCCTATCATTTCAGATATTTGTACACGCTACCAAAAAGTCGTAGTAACTGGAGATTTTAACGTTCACTGGGATAAAACTCATGAAGAGGTAGCAACCCGACAGCTGAAGACCACCATGACCACACTTGGCCTTCAACAACTAGCAGAGGTACCCACACATAACAGGGGCCATACCCTCAATCTTATTTGGACCTCAGATCCGGCGATAGCTCTTACATGTGTCCTACCCTGCATCTGGTCGGATCACTACCTAATAAATTGTGATATCCCAATAGATGGGTACTTGTCTCAGCCACCCCCCCCAAAAACTAAAAAAGTACGTCAATAGAGGAAAGTTGATTTAAAAACACTGTTGAACACCCTTCCTAAATATACTCAGCCACCCGGCACTCTTGGTGATCTAGATCAGGAATATGAGAATGTGATGCATTATCTCAGTCAGGCTATAGATGAAATAGCACCCGAAAGGAAACAGAGGATAAACGGAGCAGTAAAAGGAGCCCCGTGGTTTAACTCCTCTCTGAGGGAACACAAAAGAAAGCTCCGCCACTTAGAGAGATGTTGGAGGAAATCGAGTGATCATACAGATCGGGAACATTATAAAGCATTCCTCAAGCTGTATAAAAAGTGTATTCTGGCAGCAAAAGCAGATTACTATGAATCCCGAATTAACAATGCAACCAACATCCAGAAAGAAACTTTTATAATTTTAACAGAGCTGAGTACGAAAGCGGAAAAACCAGAAATTTTAATAGACTGTAATACCTTTCAGAACTATTTTCTTGAACTAAGTCTGGCTCTCCAGCAGACCCATGTCCCCCTAGCGTTTTTCAACTAGCGCTTCCCATCTTAGAGAGTCATATTGTCTCCTTATTGAATAACTCATTAGATACTGGCCATTTACCTGCTAGTCTTAAAGAAGCACGGGTTAGGCCCCTAATAAAAAAGCCTGGGGCTGACCCCGCCAATCTAAAAAAATTATAGACCAACATCCCAGCTGCCTTTCTGTCCAAAATATTGGAACAGCACGTTTTGACGTCTCTTTCATCATTCCTGGAGTCACACCATCTACTCCAGGAACGTCAAGCGGGGTTTCGTGTGCATCACAGCACTGAATTGGTGATGCTTTCAGTGCTGGATGAGCTCAGAGGTATGGCTGACAGTAAGAAGCTGAGTGCCCTGATATTATTAGATCTGTCAGCGGCATTCGATAATGTCAGCCATGCCCTGCTCCTGGACAGACTGGCTGCCTCTGGGATGCAAGACTTAGCCTATCAATGGCTAAAATATTTTCTTTCTGGAAGAACTCAAAGGATTCAATTAGGAGACTGTACATCTGACCTGGGTACTCTTGAGTGTGGAGTCCCTCAGGGATCTGCATTGTCCCCACTTTTGTTTAATCTTTATTTGCAACCCCTGATTGACTCGTTGGTAAATATGGACTGCAGAATTTTTAACTATGCCGGCGACACTCAGTTGCTACTCAGCATTGATAATAAGGCATCTGCACAATTCCAGGCCCAAAATATTCTCAGACATACTGTGAGTTGGATGACAGCGAATGCGTTGAAGATAAATCCGGATAAAACGGAGGTCTTAGTGGTCTCATCTACTGCCTCACCTTGGTGTGACCTGTTTTGGCCCCAAGACCTTGGCCCTACTCCGAAACCATGTTTTAATGTAAAAAGCCTCAGTATAAAGATGGACCATGAGCTGTCAATGGCCAGCCAGATTTCTTCTGTTGTTGGAACTTGCACAAACCTAATTAGACAGCTACGAAAGCTAGTCCTTCTTCTTTCCCCGTCCACGCTTCGTACAATTGTCTCCGCCACAATATATTCAAGGCTGGATTATGGAAACGTCCTTTATTTGGGACTGCCGAAAACATTGACCAGCAGGCTGCAAGTGGTTTTAAACGATGCAGCTAGGTTAATCTTTAGGCTACCTAGAAGGACCCATGCTTCCCCACTGCTGTGTTTATATATTACACTGGCTCCCCATAAAGCAAAGGGTGGAGTTTAAAACCTTATGTATTGCCCATAAGGCAATCTACGGCCAAGCTCCTACCTATATCAAAGAGCGCCTTGGGGTTTATAACTCCACACGATCATTAAGGTCCTCTAACACACAGCTGCTGTCCTGTCCTCGATACAAATTGGCAACTAAAGGAGGGAGATCCTTTTCAGTGTTGGCCCCACAGATCTGGAACAAACTGCTAGAGTCCCTCCGTAAAGAATCAAACTTGTTGCACTTCAGGAAGTCGTTAAAAACGCTCCTGCTTAGGGAAGCCTTAAGTACTACTTAGTATCACGGCCACTGCTTTAGTATCACAGCCATTCTTTCTTTATCCATCCTGCTGTTGTTATCTCTTTCTGTCATGAGCGCCTAGAGACCTGACGGTGATTTGGCGCTATACAAGCTTCAGTTAACAATAACAATAACAATAACAATAACAATCTATCTAAAGGAATTTGGGCAATGAGGGCCCAGTGTGCTCGCAGTTGGGGGCTGTGGCACGAGATGTGAAGATAGGGAGTGCTAGTTGCAAGTGGGAGAGGGTGAGTTTATGAGATTGCCACACACATCTTGGCACACTGAGTAGGGCATGTGGGGAGACACAGCATGCATTAGCAAGGGCAAGTTAGTATCGCAAGTGCACTATCCCAGAATATGATGAAAGCGGGCAAGAGGAGTGTGCTAAAGGAGTGACGAAAAGGCTGAGAGGCCACATGTGCTGCCTTCCCCAGGATATCGTAGAAGCAGTTGAAGTAGGATGGTTGCCTAGGTCAATGACGATGCAGTTAATGGGGCATCCATCATCAGACGGGGTAGCAAAGAGAGGAAGCAGCTGCACAATTGGTAGCCGGGTGATGAACTGGAAGGTAATACGGACAAGGCAAATTGAGGACCGTGAAGGAGAAAGAGTATGCTATAGTGCTATGGCATTTGTGATGCACACGTGTGAGAGTGGATCCTGGTGAGAAAATTTTGCTTGGAGACGGAGATGTGGCTGGGAGGGGGCAGAGCTTGGAAGAAGAAATGGTTGGTTTGCAGAGTGGACAGGCTATTGGGTGAATGCCATGTGTAGATATGAGCTAGTGAAGAGAAGGGTAGCTGACCTGGTGTAGTGGTGATTGAGGGAGATGGTTGACGTACTCTTGTCCCTAAGCATGATGGCATAGGAGTGACAGAGGTGGAAAGGGCAGAAAGAACGCCTCAAAGGGCTGTTTTTTTGGTGGTGAAAAAAAGACTCAGGCTAAATAAAGGGGGCAGGATATAGGTTTGGTAAGTTTGGAGAAGTGGGTAATGAAGATAGAAAATGGGGAAGATTGGCAGCCCTCACCCAAGTGTGGGCCGACTATCCACAAAACAATATTTCAGAATTTAGGCTGGAATATTAGATCTTAAGGATAATGAGCCAATCTAACAGGAGAGTAGTAAGGGTTTAATATGCAGCCGGTGGTGCGTACACTATCACAAATATATCACCAAATCATGGTGTGGTAGCTCACTGTTATTTACAGACATTTTCCACTGAAATGGCAAAAACTTTGCACCAACATACAGTTTTACTGATAAATCTATGTCGGACACAACTAATAATGTGTGGAAATCAGGTTTCCACACATATTTATCATTTGCACATTACAAAATAAAATGTATTGATTTGTTTTGATCCTATTAAAATCATTGTTTCTATCACACTTCAGAATTACAAAAAGTGCTTAATTTGTAATTTCCGAAGCACTGTTTTGTTCTGAAATATTTG
The DNA here is from genome assembly GCF_964261635.1 of Lissotriton helveticus. Classification (NCBI taxonomy): domain Eukaryota; kingdom Metazoa; phylum Chordata; class Amphibia; order Caudata; family Salamandridae; genus Lissotriton; species Lissotriton helveticus. The sequence continues at coordinate 797,442,455 of NC_136072.1, forward strand.
TACAGTTGATTTACCGGTATTTAAAAGTTGTTGCGTGTTACAAAAAAACTGACATCCTACAGCTTTTCTTTTCACACTCCCTTTATCCCAGCAATTTTGCAAGATTATCAAATAGTTCACTTCACAAAATTCTCCAAGTTTAAAGTAATCACAATTCTACATGTTGAAAGAATAAGCAACAATTTGTTGGAAGACATAGCCTGACTTTAACCCCTCTCTGAATGCACACACAGCAAATGTGACAAGATAAAAAACTAAATTTAAATGCATCTTTATTTCTCATTCACCTTCTGAACTCCGGCATGTTTATTTTGATGCTGCTGCAGCAACCCACCCCCTCCCTCTTCCACATTCTAACTTCCAGCACCTATTCCCCCATGCTGACCTGTAGGTCTTAATTCAGGAACGAATGGTATAGAAGAGGAACAAAAGGGGCTAAGCATTGACTGATACTCCTGAAAATGTTGATGACACGGAAGGGCACATTAAAACCAAACGGGGTGGATTGCTTTATTTAGAGGGTGGCGGAGTTTCAGTTATGTCAATCAGAGCTGGCACCTCTGCTATGGCAGAGGAGGGTCCACCCCGCGCTAGCCTCAAAACTTGAAAAATAAAATGATAATAAAACAGGTTTATTATCCTTTTATTTTTCTTCACATTAGTTTATCTTAGGGATGGGGCCAGTCACGGAGGGGGAGTGGTGGGCACTGCTATCAGTGCGTATGTCGGTTTGCCCACCCGTCTCAGGATGGCCAAATGGACATGTGTACTGAGCTGTCACCAACCCAAGCTGCATTGCCGGGTTAGAGACAGCAGGCACAGGCTCCCAGTCTCTGCGAGCGACCTCTGACCCTGCTCGCAGGCAGGTGGCTCCCCACACTACCACACGGCCGCCAGCTGCCTCGTACCTGCTCCTTGGCGCCCGCCTGTTTTCCCACCGTTTCCCGCTCTTTCCCACCGCTGCGTCCCTGCGGCCCTGCCCCCCCTGCTCCCCATTGGACACCTCGCTCCCGCCTCCCAGCTGCTCCTCCCTCCCTATCCCCCTCTTATGGAGGGTGCACTGCGGCCGCGCAGCGGGCGCGCCAAAGGCAAGCCCGTCTGCGCTCGTCCGGGCCTGGACCACGCCTAGCGCCAGAACCCTTCGACCCCGCGAATGCCACAACACCAGACTCCGCTACGACGCCAGCACCCTCTACGCACTCAACGCCAGCCGAATCCACACCTGCTTCCAAGCTACCCCGAAACGGACTCACAGACCTTTCTCCTGCCACACGTGCAGCTTCACGTGTGACAGAGCCACCAAACCTCCAAGGACTGGACCCAACAACCTCCGCTGCATACTCCTCAACACCCGCTCTGCACGCAAACACACCGTCGAGCTCTGGGATCTGCTCAACACCTCCGCCCCAGACGTGGCCTTCCTGACCAAAACCTGGTGGAACGACTCCTCGGTGCCCGACATTAAAATAGCCATCCCGGACGGCTACAAGATCACCCGCAGGGATCGCGCCAACGGAATCGGAGGAGGAATAGCCATCGTCCACAAGTCCACCCTCAAGGTCGACACCCATGCAGACGACAACCTCAACACCGCCGAACAACCTGCACTTCGGGATCCACGCCGACCCCAACACCACCCTCAGAGGAACACTCATCTACAGACCCCCCGGAACCCGAGCTCAATTCAGTGACTCCATCGCCGACGTCGCCAGCACCCACGCACTCGCCTCCAAGGACTACAGCCTCCTCGGGGACCTGAATTTCCATCCCCAGGGAACAACAACGACGCCAACTCCGCCACCCTGATCGACAACCTCGCCAACCTCGGCCTCAGACAACTCGTCACCACACCCACCCACGCCGCTGGCCACACGCTGGACACCGTCTTCTGCACAGGCACCCACGTCACCTTCGACCACACCACCGAACTCCACTGGACCGACCACCACTGCTTCCATTTCACCTTCAATAAACCAACAATGCACTACCGCACCCAACAGCTACCTCGCCGCTGCTGGAGCAAAGTCACCGAAGACCAGCTGATCACCACCCTCACCCAAAACCCACCCACCGACCCCACCAACCCAGACACCGCAGCCCGCAACCTCAGACAGTGGATCGACGACTGCGCCAACACCCTCCCCTCACTCAAGAAACCCTCCAACAACCACGCCAGAAAGAGAGCCACCTGGTTCACCGACGAGCTGCAGACCTCCAATCGTGCATGCCGGAAGCTGGAGAAGATATGGCTCCACATACGCACTCCGGACAACCACGCAGCCCACAAGGACGCCAACCGCAGACAACACCATCTCATCAGATTAGCCAAGAGATCCTCCTTCAAAGACCGCCTGGATAACAAGGCACACGACAGCAAAGAGCTTTTCAGCAACGTAAAGGAACTCTCCAACCCCAGCGCCAACGCCAACGACATACCGCCCTCACAAGAACTGTGTAATTCACTGGCCATCTTCTTCCACTGCAAGATCGCTGACATCCATGACATCTACATGGCCCCCCTCGCACAAGTGGCCCGCCAACACGACCTCAATATCATCTCCTACGCTGACGACACCCAGCTCATCCTCTCCCTCACCAAGGACCCGCCCACCGCCAAAACCAACCTCCACGAGGGAATGAAGGCTGTCGCCGACTGGATGAGGAACAACCGTCTGAAGTTGAACTCGGACAAGTTGGAGGTACTCATCCTCGGACCCACCCCCTCAGCCTGGGGCGACTCCTGGTGGCCAACCACACTGGGAACAGCACCGACACCCACGACATGCACGCAACCGAGGATTCATCCTCGACTCCTCCCTCTCCATGTCTAAACAGGTCAACGCCATCTACTCCTCCTGCTACAACACCCTCCGCATGCTCCGCAGGATCTACAAGTGGATCCCGACTGAAACAAGAAGAACGGTGACACAGGCCCTCATCAGCAGCAGACTAGACAATGGAAATGCACTCTACACAGGAATCCCAGCCAAACACCTACGACAACTACAACGCATCCAAAATGCCTCCGCCCGACTGATCGTCAAAGTCCCCCGCCGCAGCCACATCACCCCCCACCTGAGAGACCTACACTGGCTCCCCGTCGACAAGAGGATCACCTTCAAGCTCCTCACCCACGCACACAAAGCACTACACAACGCCGGACCAGCCTACCTACAGCAGACTCAGCTTCTACACCCCCACCCGCCACCTCCGCTCCGCCAGCCTCGCCCTCGCCGCTGTTCCCCGCATCCAGTGAACAACCTCAGGTGGCAGATCCTTCTCATACCTCGCCGCCAAGACCTGGAACTTAGTCCCTACCCACCTACGGCAGACCCAAGACCTACTCTCCTTCAGAAGACTCCTCAAGACCTGGCTCTTCGAGCAGTAGCGGCACCCCCTCCCCTTAGCGCCTTGAGACCCTCACAGGTAAGTAGCGCGCTTCACAAGTACTCTGATTGATTGATTGATTGATTGTGGGAGCGTACATTCAGACCGCTCAGGCTAATGCTGATGCTGCTCTCATGCTTTGAACAGCATGAGAGCAGTGTCTGGATTGGCCATTGGGGAGTCTGGAAGCCTCTGCTGCAGGGAGAAGTAGAAGAGCAGGGATGAGGTGGGCGGCAGGTAAGTTATTTTTTTTTCTTTTGTTTTGTGTTTTATTCGTCGCCCGTTACCACCCCCAACCCTGCAACTCTGCCCCGACACCAGACGCTACTGACTTCAATGTATTAATTTAGTGCGTGGGACATTTCTAGAGTGCATGGCAGCAAGGTAAAATATGAGTTTTAATCTGCCTCTGAAAATTAAGCCTAATTTTCTACAAGCCTAAAGCAAGCACATGGTCTGCCAGCCCCCAATATCCGCTTGGTTGGAGAGTCCCAGTGCGGGAGCCCAGCATAACATATTGTTGCTCAGGCCTGCGCCCACTAGGGAAGGCGGAAGAGGAACAATAATTAGTATTACAAACCGGATGTCCTACCCACTGGACATAGAAGTCTTCAGTCTCCAGTGGCTGTCAGCCCTTGGGGACCCAGTAAAATAGAGAAGAACATTCACAGAATATATTAAAGACATTTAAACTATGCGGCTCCCAGTGGATCTTTATTTCTCACTAGAAACAGCGCGAGTGGTAACAAAGCAGAACCACAGTAGTGCCCGCAGGCATTTTATAATAGCAGCCAAGAATAAAAAAAGATCTCTACACAGAATCAAATAATTACAAAAAAAGCAAGAATGCAACATCCAACCAATTATGGAAAATGCATATTAAACAAATGACTAGTATTATGTACAAATTCTAATCAACCGACGAGAATGAAAATCCTCTACTTTTTATTTGCAATTTTGGAGAGTGTGTAGCTGATTCCACAATAAGCACATGTCTACGAGAATGAAAATCCTCTACTTTTTATTTGCAATTTTGGAGAGGGTGTAGCTGATTCCACAATATGCACATGTCTACGAGAATAAAAATCCTCTTCTTTTTATGTGCAATTTTGGGCAGGGTGTAGCTGATTCCACAATAAGCACATGTCTACGAGAATGAAAATCCTCTACTTTTTATTTGCAATTTTGGAGAGGGTGTAGCTGATTCCACAATATGCACATGTCTACGAGAATAAAAATCCTCTTCTTTTTATGTGCAATTTTGGGCAGGGTGTAGCTGATTCCACAATATGCACATGTCTACGAGAATGAAAATCCTCTACTTTTTATGTGCAATTTTGGGCAGGGTTTAGCTGATTCCACAATAAGCACATGTCTACGAGAATGAAAATCCTCTACTTTTTATTTGCAATTTTGGAGAGGGTGTAGCTGATTCCGCAATAAGCACATGTCTACGAGAATAAAAATCCTCTTCTTAATATGTGCAATTTTGGGCAGGGTGTAGCTGATTCCACAATATGCACATGTCTACGAGAATGAAAATCCTCTACTTTTTATGTGCAATTTTGGGCAGGGTGTAGCTGATTCCACAATAAGCACATGTCTACGAGAATGAAAATCCTCTACTTTTTATTTGCAATTTTGGAGAGGGTGTAGCTGATTCCACAATAAGCACATGTCTACGAGAATAAAAATCCTCTTCTTTTTATGAGCAATTTTGGGCAGGGTGTAGCTGATTCCACAATAAGCACATGTCTACGAGAATAAAAATCCTCTTCTTTTTATGAGCAATTTTGGGCAGGGTGTAGCTGATTCCACAATAAGCACATGTCTACGAGAATGAAAATCCTCTACTTTTTATTTGCAATTTTGGGCAGGGTGTAGCTGATTCCACAATAAGCACATGTCTACGAGAATGAAAATCCTCTACTTTTTATTTGCAATTTTGGGCAGGGTGTAGCTGAATCCACAATATGCACATGTCCTCTTAGCTAAATGCTGTGTGTGTCTTTTGTTCTTGTCTTAAGTATTCTAACATACCAGGTTGCTCAACGATCACATATGGGAACACCTGACATATACTTCTAACATGCTCACGTCATCACTGTGAAAGGGTGGGCTCTCTTACTGCAGCCTTCATCATGTATAAGTGTGCATGTTCTTTGGAAAATGATATGGATTACTTTTTGCCCCTCTTGCTAAAGCTCTCTATTTCAACTTTTGGTTTGGGATCCTGCCTCTCTGCATAGTTACCGCTAAATGGCAATGCTCTTGTTTAGAGTCTGATTTGTCCTGCCCCGCCCATACTGAGTCAAAAAACTGTACTGAGCATGTCATTTTCTTTTGCCCCCCAACATCACACATGCAGAAAAAAGTGGAAACTTTCCGCTCTGCCATTGTATGGGGACCAGGGACTTTAGAACAGCGGCTGGGATATTGAGAACTAACACTAATCGAACCATTGTATTTGCTTTTTCTCGTGTTTTGTACAACACATGGAGAACTAGTCAGAAACTGGTAGCCACCTTGTATAGAATGTTGGACAGTCATTGAGGCTTGTACTTAAGCTGTGATCTGACTTCTATGATATTTTGACTCGTTTTAGATTTCATGCAACATACTTTTTAATTGTATGACTTACCAGTTTTGTGCACTTTTGTCTGGTATGTATATTATTATTTTTATAACTAAACCATGTAGCTAGCCCTAGAAAAATATGGGTTCTGTCTTAAATGTCTCTAAAGCTTCTAATACAATTTATGTGTTAAGGTTTGTTATCAGTGACCTGCTGACCTTCAGAAGACTCCTCAAGACCTGGCTTTTCGAGCAGTAGCTGCATTCCCCTCCCCCAGCGCCTTGAGACCCTCACGGGTGTGTAGTGTGCTTTACAAATGCATGAATGATTGATTGATTGATTGATTGATTGATAAGAATTGCACAACAGTTTATGCTGCTAGTGGTTTTAAGACATATTAGATTGTTTGTAGTGGATTTTACGACATTATACTGAGTATTCTACTCACGTTTGCATAGTTTAGCACATTCTTACTACCAAATCTTGCTGTTATTGTTAGAAATTTCTGTGCATATGACTCTAAGATTTTGTACATCGATTTTATGTGCAAAGGATCGAACTAGGGATCATGATTTCTCACTACGAACTATGGTGTTTGGATATGAATTTTACTACTATTCTATTCATGAGACGATTTTGAAATGTTTGAATTGTATTTATTTTATGCCCTTTTATAGCAGTTCTTGTTCAATAAAGATTACATATGAAACTATAGCAGAGCATTCACCATGTGAGATGAAGCTATGGCACAGGCTGTTGTAATAAATGATACATGAGTCCTTTCTATCTCACTTGTGCTGTTCCATGGTTATGATCTCCACAATCTATAAGTGCGCAACATGTAGGTGTTGGATTCTTCAGGCTTCTGCTTGTAGAGCGGGTCGGGTACAGGTGAGGCCAGCTCCACGCTGAAAAAGATAGCACAACAGCACACATAGAGTACAGGTCTGCGACTGAACCCCAAGCAGTTCCATTCCCCTTTATTTGTACCCTCTGGCCGCACCCGCCATCGGATTAGGGGAGTTGCCGAGTGGCTCAGGAAACTACTGTTTGCCGTTTTTGAAGGGCTACGGTTACTACTTGTCCTCCTGATCTGGTCATGAGCTTGTTCGTGTCCACTTCTTCTGAACAAACGAGCAAGCACATACCAGTGACGAACTCCAAGAAATCTAATGAGCCCACCGACAAGTACTGTTGAACATGTAATTCCCATCGAACACGGAAGATCAAGACGATAAGATTTGCCTAAAACTTCAGAGCTTTGGATTTACCTAAAATCTTGGAGTCTTGGTTTTGCCTGGGTATTTAGGGCATTTTAAATGTTTTACAAGACCGATTTAAGCTCCATTTCAAACCTTTAGCAGCATGAGGTAGGTAAGTCCCAACGCGCTAATCGCCACTAACCAGCTCTTCAGGCAGCGCGAGACCAGCAAGCTCTCCACCCACTGAGCGCAACACAGCGGCTTCATTTGTGAGACGTCATCACAACTTAAAGTGCAGCATCATCTTAACAGTGGTCACTTTGGGTGTAGGATCACACTACAAGAGTCTTTGAATGTCACTTTGTTACTCTCAATAGTGATGAATTTAACACACAATCTTCAAACACAAGTTTATATTTCAAAGTTGGCGGCACAGTCTGGATTAATAAGAATTGACAATGTTTTTGCAATGATATTATTGGTAAAACTTTGGTTAAATAATTGTTTTTCAACATATTTGTTCTGTTTCCTTGCTTTTTTCAAGTGCAAAGAGTTGTGAAGAAAGTGTGGAGCAATATGTAGCCGCTTTGAGGATTCTTGCAGCTACTTGTGATTTCAAAAGCAGTGTGGACATCTATATGAGAGATCAATTTGTTTTCAATTGCTTTTTGAAAAAATACTTACAAAGGCTCTTGAGTTGTAGAAATCCTAGGTTGATTGAAGTGATTGATATCACTAAAGGAATCAAAAAGTCTACGCTTTCATCTAAAGCCCTCACTTTAGAAGAAGTGACTTCTATCAGTTGCATTCAAGACTTCGTACCTGTTTGTTTGATGAACTTACGAAAAAATGAAATACGTAGGAGCAATGTTTGGAAGAATATCACTACCTTTTATAGGTGTGTTTCCAAGGGACATTTAAGCAATAACGGAAATTGCTCAGCGCTGGGCAAGAGATACAATGCATTCAAGAAACCTAGACACTTTCAAGCAGTGTGCAAAAATTCAAGTTTAATATAAATGTAATGTAAATTAGTAATGTTGAGGAGACTGAGCTGAATAGCAAGAATAGATTTAAAAATGTAATGCTAACCGTAGACTCTAAAGGGGAGTCCGCATCATTACATAGTTGAAAAGGTCCAATTTGTGTAGCTTGTGTGGGTGGCATCAACATCAACGTAATGACAGATTCACTGTCACCCATCACAATTTTATCAGAGGTAACATTTGAAAAGTTCTGGGGAACAGATATGGCTTTATCATTTTCAGATATCAATCCAAAATCGTTCGCAGAGCACGGTATTGAGAGGCAAGGATATTTTGCTAGCAAAGTTGAATATTTGGGTAGACTACAGTAACTAGAATGTATGTAGCCATTAAATATAGAGACATCTTGTGTTGGCAGGATTTGGCTAAAGTGGGTTGTCTTTAAACTTGGATCAGATGCTCTAGTAGTTTCAGGAGATTTACCATTTATCAATATTGAGTTCTCCATCCACTTGGGTTACAGAATTTCAGACACATTCCTAAATATTTTAGTTTAAGGTAGGGCTAGGGCAGATACTTGAAGGGTCTCTCTCCCGCCGCACTCCCACCACATCCCTTCAGTATGCAGTAGACAGGTGGGAGTGTCAGGGATGGCCCTGCTCATGAGGCAGTGCTTGTAGTTAATGGTATTGACATAAGGGTCCCAGCCCTTGTGGCAAGGTCTTGCCAACATGCAATTGAACTAGAGGGGTGTTAGGGGTGCCATACCAGGGTACTGGTGATAACGGGACATGAAGGGGTAGAATCCAAATGGAGGGCTGTTGTAGGGTGGAAAATGGGCTATCAATTGTGCATTAAAGGGCAGCACTTAATTTGGTAAGAAATAAGTGCCAGGGCCCTTATCAGAGGATCACAGCAGCTTTCACCACCCACTGCGTTACTAATGATAATTCAGACTTTTTATACATTAAACACTGCTAATACCTCCCACCCAAGCTATTTTTATAGCTTTGGGTGATAGGTATTAGTAATTTTTAATGTATACAGAATTATTAAACAACTGTTGTTGTGGTCATCACTCAATTGGGCAAACCGCACAGCCATGTGTCTGGTAGTCATCTGTCTGGGTGTTGAGAATTAAGTGCCGGTGGCGAGCACCGGAAACCACCAGCTCAATTTAAGCACTGTTATAGAGGGGCAGGATGGGAGAGCTTGAGCTGGCTGGGTTGAAAGTGAGGCTAGCTGTGATTGGACTGCACACAGGGGAAGTGAAATAAGTTCTGGGCTTAGGAACTATACAAAGAAGCGATGGATGGAATGCTTGAATTATTCACAGCCACTGTTAGTTACTCTGGGATCCATTTGAGTCCATCGTTATTGTGGACAATATGCCATCTCAGTTTGCACCAAACCATATGCAAATCAGTCCTGGCCTGACTCCAAAAGGAAAAGCCCAGTCCGAATTGCCAGGCCAAGGCCTCGCTGACCCAGAACATAAGCAACCCTAGACTGAAAGGGAACACAATTGGGGACGGATAAGGTTTTGGGGAAGTATGGTGACACGCTTAGGGCTTACTGAGTTACTTCCTGAGTCACTCTACTCGTGGAGCGCCTGGGAAAGGGCTCCTCTCAACCTCTGGTGATAATCCTTTTTGTTATAAAATCACGCTTCTAGCCCTCACTATTTTCCTCACTTGTAGAGGGCCTGGGAAAGGTCTCTTCTGCTATTTAAAAACAAAATTATTCACATCTTTCACCACATTAGCAATTTTATCTGTGTGTGCTTTTAAAATTACAGTACTCCATCCACTATTGGCTTGTTTAGCTCGGCGTCCCTCCCCGGTCCAGTACGGATTCTTCAGTTTGTCTGGAGGGAGGTGAAACGCACTTTAAGTCAGGTGATCCACTTCACCAACCAAGAGGTTAGCACTCCAGTTTACCTCACTAAATCTGCACATGCCCGGACAGACGACGTCCCAATTCGCTGGTCAACCTCACAAATGCTGGCTATTAGAGAGAAATGGTGCAGCTGTTCTGTCCCATCCCTGTACAAGCTTGCTGATCCTTCGCCTCTTTTTCAGTGGGACAACTGTTCTACAATACTTAACTTGGACCCCTACCTCTCCCTTCCTCACAGCCCCACCCCCACATATCCCATTTCCTCAATTGACCCTACAGTCTCACTCCCACCTGCAAAAGCCTGTCTCCTTAACTGTAGATCGCTCCCCCGTCACTCTGAGAACATATGGCTTTCCCTCACAACCCACGCCTGGGACATAATGTTTCTGACTTAAACATGGGTCAGGGACTCCTCTAACCCCGATCTCAAACTGGCTTTACCACCAGATTACTGCTTCACAGGAATTAACAGAACTAATAACAAACTGGGGGGTGGGATTACTGTGATACTCAAGACTAGTATGGGAGATATCCTCTAGAGAAATCCCCAATATTAGTCCTTTGGAAGCAATGTACTTCTGCATCTCCTCCACCTCCAACCTGATGCTGGCTGGAATCCTCATCTATCGACCCCTTAACTCCCCAACACAACAGCTCGTGGATTTCTATGACATTGTGGCCGACCTATCACTAAAACACGCGCACTTTACTGTTCTCTGCGATTTTAACCTTAACGTCGATGACATCGGCTGCTCTAAAGCCAGCCAACTTCTAGAAGCTATGAATGGCCTTAATCTTATGCAAAGGATGAAGGGTCCCACTCAACGGGCAGGACACACCCTAGATTTCCTGTTCACAAACAACTCCAACCTTCTCACCGCTACCCCCTTGCTGCTCCCCTGATCAGACCATTCCCTGATCCCCTTTAGCTTCAACCCCATCCCACCCCAAGCCAGGAGTCCCCTTCCCTGGAGCATTGCAGAAAATGGTGCAAGGTCACCTGTTCCACCCTGGCCTCTGCCCTAGGCAACTCCCTGCCACAGGTTAATGGGGACCTAGATCATGATGTTACCGGCTTCAACGACTGGCTCTCCTCTGCACTGGATAAGATTGCCCCCTATCCAACCGTCTCCTCCAGACTTAAACCATCCGTACCATGGTTCACTCCCGCACTGTGCGCCACAAAAAGGCAGTGCAAAAAACTGGAGTGAAGCTGGAGGCTCACTTATAGTATGGAGGCAAAAACCACCTATAGAGCCGCGTTCAAGAACTTCCATAGACTAAAGCGTGCTGAAATGAAAGACTACTATGCTAAGAAGATTAACTTTGCCAGCAACTCATTTAATCCCTTTTTGAAATTGTAAAAAGTTTTGTTAAGCCTGACGCCCTGTCCAGCAGGACTCCGCCCACTCAGGAACTCTGCGAAGGCCTTTCTGACTTTTTTTTAACAATAACATTATTGACATCTACTCTACTTTCGACCCCGCCCTGCAACAACCGGAATTTAGTACAGGAACAACCAGTGCCCACTCTTTCACCTCCTTTGCCCCGATCTCCCACGAAGCTGCTCTTCAAAAATGGCTCTCCTGTAAATCTGGTTCGCCGATGGACCTCTGCCCGGCTTCGCTTTTCAGCTTAGTTGCACCCCTCATTAATTCTCCGCTGATTACCATTTGGAACACCTCTCTTCAATCTGGAATCTTTCCCTCTGCCTGGAAACAGGCAATGCCAATACCTATTTTTAAAAAACGTGATGCTGACCCTTCGGTTTCTTAAAACTATCGCCCCATCTCCCTACTACCAAAACCGGCGAAGGTTCTCAAAAAAAGTAGTCCAGGAGCAACTCGCCACCTATCTTGAAGCCGACCACCTCCTTCATGACTCTTAGTCCGGCTTCAGACCCGGCTTTAGCACGGAGACAGCACTGTTGGAGCTGTCGGAAAGTATCTGTGAATGCGTAGACATAGGCGAGGCAGCTATGATAGTGCTCCTCGACTTGTCTGCGACATTCGATACGGTCTCCCATGACATCTTGGTAGAGAGACTACTCAGCCTCGCGATCCAGGGCCCACCTTTATCCTGGTTCAGATCTTTCTTAACTAACCGCTCTCAACAAGTCTCCCTGCAGCCTTTTGTCTCCAGCGAGAAGCCGCTGAACTGTGGGGTCCCACAGGGCTCCGCACTTAGCCCTTTACTTTTTAACATTTACCTATCACCCCTAGGTAAAGTAGTTGAAGCCTGTGGTGTCTGTGTGATTTCCTACGCTGACGACACCCAATTAATGTTCTCATTCAGGGACCACTCCAAAGCTACCTTCTCTCATTTTCGACGGTGCCTGCGCAATATCTCTTCTTTGATGGCCCATAACAGCCTCAAGCTTAATTCGGATAAAACAGAGGTGATATTCTTTAACCAACTTAGCCCTCCCCCTCTTTCCCTTTGGTGGCCTAATGAACTGTCCCCACCTCCTGAACCTGTGTCATCGGCTAGGAACCTAGGTGTCAGATTCAACAGCGAACTTTCATGTAAAAATCAAATTGACCAAGTATCTGCAGCCTGTTTTGGAAAACTCCACATGATCCGAAAAATGTTCCCCTTTCTCCCTCAGGACTCACGCCGGACCGTTGTTCACGCACTTATCACCTCCCATTTAGACTACGCAAATAGTCTATACGTAGGGGCTCCTGCTTCCCTGATCAGACGTTTACAGATGGTCCAGAATGCAGCAGTTAGGCTGATATACAATATCCCTTACCCCCACTCGATCTCCCCCCTACCTGAAGAAGCTACACTGGCTTCCAGTCGCTAAACGCATCCAATTTAAATCAATGGTCTTAGTCTTTAGAGCATTACGAAGTACGGGCCCGGCCTATCTGAGAGCCTGACTCAGGCTTGCCCAATCTAACCGCTCTCTTAGATCCAACCACCTGCGCCTCCTCATCCCCCCGCTTTCGAAGCGCTAGAATGGGCGGCAGAGCCTTTGCAGTGATTGCTGTCAAAACCTGGAATAGCCTACCCCTGCCCTTGCGATTGACTAATTCAGAATCTATTTTCCGCCCAGACCTTAAGACTTGGCTCTTCTCCAGCGACTAAAACCACTGAGTCTACTCCTCCCTTTCCCTGTCCAAGCACCGGGACTCCCCGTCGGGGGTAGCTGTGCGCTATACAAGCTCTTAAAAAAATGTATAAATCTGTGCTGTTGGTCCCCATTAATTGGCATTACAGTTGGGGTTTTGGCATCATTTCTTTAAAATGCCTAGTCAGTGGCTGGGACATTTATATGAAAAGGGCATATGCTGTGGGCTGACCAATTTAATAGGATATGAGGGGGTTCTGAAGTGAGCCAGGACCCTAGGGGCGATCTGTCTCAAGGAATTAAGGAAATGAGGGCGCAGTGTGATCGCAGGTTGGAGCTGCGGTGGGGTACAAGATGTGAAGACAGGGAGTGCTAGCTGAAAGTGGGAGAGGGTGAATTAAGAGATTGGCACACAGAGAATTCCTTAGAAAGTTTGATAAGGTCTGGGGACTGTGGAGACGATACTACGGACTGAACTTCTGGAACATTGTACAAAATCCCATAGTGCTGCCAACGAACATATGACGTTACAACGCAAACAATTGCAATGCATGCTTTTACAATGCGGTTTTTACATCGCAACTACCATTACATCACATGATTTTACAACGCTTGCCATTACAACGCATTTTAAAAAACTACCATTACAACGCATACCATTACAATGCAAAATACTTTTAGGGCAACAGTAGGGTAAGTGTTGGCTAGTGTAGGGGTAAAAATTAATATTCCCACTCCAGTGAGTGCAACATTAGGGAAAGTGTTGGATAGTGTAGGGGTAAAGAATTACTATTCCCATCTACCCCAAAACCCATACCCACCCTAAAACTAAAAAATCTCCATTACTTACCTTATAATGTGTTATAATGGCATGGATTGTAATGGTATGCGTTGTAGTGGCATGCGTTGTAGTGATATGCATTGTAAAGGCATGCAATGTAAAGGCAGTTGCGTTGTAACAGTTGCATTGTAAAAGCAGTGCGATGTAATGACAGTGTTGTAATTAAGCCTGGGTAGAGTTCGCGGAGTTCCACGGAACTCTGCGAAGTGCTCTGCTGCACTACGTGGAGCTCCGCGAGCAACTGAGTTTCTTTAGATAAATGCAGTTTGCAGTGATTTTCAGTGCCAGGTGCTTGTCCGCACTGTACAATCATGGTGAACGGCATCATGCACAGCGCAAGCGGGCGCTGCTTCCTTTATGCCACTCGAGAAGATTTTTACTCGAGCTGCAGCTCTCTCAACGCGAGCGGGCAGTTTCTCAAAGCGAGCGGTCGTGAAAATACGCAACCACTTGCAATGAGAAATCTGACCGCCCGTGTTGAGAAATCTCGCCGGGAAATTGATTTTCCACACTCGTGCTCCCCAAATTGATGTTGATGATCGTGAACGAGGAAAAATCTCGCTGGAGGTGGATTTTCCTTGCTCGTGCTTGCCAACTTGACGTGGATGAACGCGAGCGAGGGAAAAAGTTTTTCGGAACTCCGCGAGCTCTATGTAACGCAGGGTGCACAAAACTCCGAGAGCAGAGCCGAGTTCACCGCCCAGACTTAGTTGTAATGGATGTTTCTGCCGCCAACCGAAGATCACGACCGAACGTAGAGACTCCCATTAGCACCATGTGTTTCCTCCACCGGAAAACTCTAAGGCAAGACCACCCTCATTGAACACAACGTCCATAAGTCAACCCCTACAGGGTAATGTAGGGAAGATGAGAGTCAGTTAATGATGGCTATGTTATATGCAATTGAATTTGTGATTTTGTCATTTGCATGCATTTGTTCAGATGCAAAATAAAATAAAAATATTTATTTAAGAAAATGAGATTGGCACACACATCTAAGAACACTGAGTTGGGCACTAGGAGAAACTGAGCGTGCATCCGCAGGGACAAGATAGTGTTGCAGGTGCACAACCCCAGAACATGAGAATGAGGAATGCAGGCAAGAGGAGTGTGTTAGAGGAGTGACGAAAAGACTTAGAGGCCACATGTGCAGCCTTCTAATTGGAAAACAGGGGACCCCTATATACCTAATGGACTTGCTATACATAGTGAAAGAAATCTAGTAGAGAAAGGTCTATAGCTTAGTCAAAATGGCTGTAAGAACAACTTAATAGGAAAGCCCTTTAAATTATATCATGCAGTTATGGCCTATGCATAACATATTTGAAAACTCATGATTTGAATTATATATCAATTTATTTTTATAAAAAAGTTTATATTTTTAGAATTTTTAGACAATCATATCACAACATTATATTATTTCATTGTAACAAATAGAGTGATGAAAACACAGTACAAGCTAGAACATAGACACAGTTGATGAAAGGCAAGGCATGTGCAGCCTTCCCCAGGATATCTTGGTAGCAGTTGGAGTAGGTTGGTCGGCTAGGTCATTGATGATGCAGTTGAGGGGGCATCCACTATGAGACGGTGTAGCAAAGAGAGGAAGCAGCTGCACAGTTGGCACCTGGGTGATGAACTAGAAAGTTATATGGACCAGGCAAATTGAGAGCGGTGATGGGGAAGATACACTGTAGTGATATGAGGTTTTTGGTGCACACGTGTGAGAGTGGCTCATGGTGAAACACTTGCCTGGATAGGGAGATGTGGCCTGTAGCAGGCAGAGCTTGGACAAAGGAATGGCTGGTGTGCAGAGCGGACAGGGCATTGGGTAGATGCCATGCGTACATATGGGCTGGGGAAGAGAAGATTAGATGACCTGGTGTAGTGGTGATTGAGGGAGATGGTTGACATACTCCTGTCCCTCAGCATTGATGGCACAGGATGTGGCCTAATGGCTAGAGTGGTCGACCTCGGAGGTTGGGGAACCGGGTTCGAGTCTCGGCAGGGAGGCTCAACATCCTGTGATTCTGGGCAAATCACTTAATCTCTCTGTGCCTAACAAAAATGTATGTGTCCGTCTGCAACTGGTGCTCATGTAAAGCACTCTGATACCTTCAGGTCTAGTTCGCGCTAGATAAAACTCCCCTCCCCAAAGGAGTGACAGAGGTGGAAGGGACAGAAAGAATGCTCACAAGCAGGGTTTTATGGAGGTGGAAAGGGCTGAGGCTAAATAAAGGGGGCATCATGTAGGTTTGGTAATAAGGCTAGGAAATGAGGGAGATTGGCAGCCCTGGTCCAAGTGTAGGCAGACCGTCCACAAGACAATAGGTCAAAATTTGGCGTGGGATAGTATATCTGAAGGAAAATGATCCATGCCAATTTAACAGGAGACAAGTAAGGGTGTGCAGCCGTTGGTGCGTTCTGGAGTACACTACCACAAACACATTACCAAATCATTGTGTGGTAGCGCACTGTTGCTTACAGACAACACATTTGCCATTAAAATGGCAACAAAAGTTGCACTGACATGCATTTTTACTGACAAATCATTGTCGGACACAAACAGTGTGGGGAATTCAGGTTTCAGCACAGACTTATCATTTGCACATTACCAAATAAAATGTCTTGATTTGTTTTGATCCTATTAATATCATTGTTTCTATCACACTTCAGAATTATAGAAAGTGCTTCATTTCTCATTTCCTAAGTACTGATATGTTCTGAAATATTTGGACAGTTCATTTACTGGTATTTAAAAGTTATAGCGTGCTACAAAAAAATTACATCCTACAAACGGGATGGGTTGCTTTATTTTGAGGGTGGGGGAGTTTCAGTTACTTCAGTCAGTGGCGACTCATCCGCTATGGCGGATGAATCTTGCCCCCACTGTCAGCTTCAAAACGTACAAAATAAAACAATAATAAAACTAGTTTATTCTCATTTTATTTTTCTTCACATAAATGTGTCTTGATGGTGAGGCCATTGAGGGGCAGTCACAAAGGAGGCATGGTGGGCACTGCTATCAGTGCGCATGTCAGTTTGGCCTGCCGTTTCAGGGCGGCCAAACTGACATGCATACTGAGCTGTGTCCAACACGTGCTGCAACGCTGGATTGGAGATAGCAGGCACAGGCTCACAGTCTCTGTGGGAGCATACATCCAGGCTGCTCAGGCCAATCCTGATGCTGCTCTCATATTTCCAGCAACATGAGAGCAGCGTCTAGATTGGTTACAGGGGAGTCTGGGAACCTGTGCTGCAGTGAGGAGCAGAAGAGCTGCGATGCAGCGGGCGGCAGTTAAGGTCTTTTTATTTTTATTTTATTTTGTGTTTTATTCGTCGTCCGTCATCCCCCCACCGCCCGCCACTCTGCCCAAACACCAGCCACTACTGACTTCAATGTATTCATTTGGTGTGAGGGACATTTCTAGAGTGCACGGCGGGCAGAAAGGGAAAAAATGTGAGATGAATTCTGCCTCTGAAATTAAGCCTAATTTTCTACAAGCCCAAAACAATCACATAGTCTGCCAGCCCCCTATATCCGCTCAGTTAGAATATCCCACTGCGGGAGGCCAGCAGAACACAATGTTGCTGAGGCCTGCACCCACTGGGTTAGGTGGAACAGGAACTAGAATTAGCGAATGGACCGGATGTCCTACCCGCTAGACATAGAAGTCTTCAGTCTCCAGTGGCTGTCAGCCCCTGGGGACCTAGTAAAATAGAAAAGAACGTTCACAGAATATATTAAAGACATTTAAAGTATGCGGCTACCAGTGTATATTTTATTTCTTACCAGAAACAGCGCGAGTGGGAACACTGCAGAACCACAGTAGTGCCCGCAGGTGTTTAATATTAGTAACCAAGTATTAAAAAAAAATGATTGCTATATAGAATCAAATTAATTACAAACACGCAAGAAAGCAACATCCAACCAATTCTGGAAAATGCATATTAATCAAATGACTAATATTATGTACACATTCTAATCAACCTAAAAGAATGAAAATCCTCTACTTTTTATGTGAATATTGGGTAGAATGCAGCTGATACCACCACATGCACATGCCCTCTTAGTTGTATGCTGCAGTGTGTGTCTTTTGTTCTTGTCTTTAGTATTCTTATATCCCAGGCTCTTCAAGGATCATATATGAGAATTCCATACATATACTTCTAACATGCTCATGTCATCATTGTGAGAGGGTGGGCGCTCTTCCTGTAGTCTTCCTCACCTATAAAGATGCCTATTCTTTGTTAAATCATATGGATGAGTTTGAGCCCCCTCTCGCTAAAGCTCTGTATATCAACTTTCGGTTTGGGATCCTGCCTCTCAGTATAGTTACTGCTAAATAGCAATGCTCATGTTCAGAGTCTGATGTATCCTCCCCCAACTGTCCTGAGGCAAACTACTGTTCTGAGCATGTCATTTACTTGTGCCCCCCCCAAGATCACACATGCAGGAAAAAGTAGATACTTTCCGCTCTACCATAATATGGGGACCAGGGACTTTAGAACAGCGGCTGTTGAGAACTAACACTAATCAAACCATTGTATTTGCGGTTTCCCATATTTTGTGCAACCTGAGGAGAAGTAGTCAGAAACTTCTAGCCCCCTTGAATGTAATGTCGGAAGGTCATTGGGCCTTGCACTTAAGCTGTGATCTGATTTATATGATATTTTGACTTGCTTTAGATTTCATGCCCCTGACTTTGCATTTGCATGACTCTTACCAGTTTTTTGCACTTTTGTCTGTATTATATATTACTATTTTTATTACTAAACCATGCAGCTAGTCCTAGAAAGTTATGGGTTCTGTGTACCATGTCTCTAAGGCTTCTAATTGAATTTATGTGTAAAGGCGTGTATCAAGGATAATGATTGCACAGCAATTTATGCTCAGAAGGAAAAAGCCAATGGTGTAAAAAAATCTCCTTTCTGGGTGAAGACTTCAGAGGATTGACGAACACCAGGAATCATTAATCTAATAGTGGAATTATTCAGGACTGAGGAGTCAGAATCTGCAAGTGGAATGAGCGAGTGAACAAACCAAGGAACACAGTGTAGTTGCAATGGACCCTTCAACCAGACTGAAGTTTTTACACCATAAAAGAACAGGAAAAAGAAACAACATCGAGCATCACATGACAATAAATACAAAGGATTAGGAAAACCAGAAAGGAATCAAGAAAGAAAAAGTCATGATGGAAAATGGAACGAACAGGAACGAATACAAAATCAGAACCTCTGGCAGGTGATTGTCATTTTGGAACTGGAGAAGCATGGAGTAGCAGCTAGAAGCCCAGGAGCAAGGCAAGCTCACAGCCCACAGCTGTGGGCTTTATGTGGTGTTTCCAGAGACCCAGAGCCGTTGAACAATGCAAGATATTTCGGTTCTTGGATGCCCATGCTGCTTAGACGCAGAGTTGCAACAATGCTCAAGGGTATGGACTTGATCTTGTTAGTAACTGGACAAACACTGGACCCTAATTTGATAGAATGCTCAAAACCGTTTACTGTACCCACATGGTCAGTAAAAATCATTAGAAAATGTTTCTAAAATTCTGTAATCCAAGTTGGTGGAGCAATCAGTATTCATAACTGGCAAACCTCCCAACACTAATAGAGCAACTGATTCAAGCTTTAAATACAGACCCTCTTTAGCCAAATCCTACCAACCCAAGATGTCTCTTTATTTGATGGCTATATACATTCTAGTTACTGTAGTTCTAGCCAAACATTTAATTTTGCTGGCAAAATATCCTTGCATCTCAATGTCATGCTCTACAAACGCTTTTGAATGGATATCTGACATGACAAAGCCATATCAGATCCCCAGAACTTTTCAAATGTTACCTCTGATAAAATTGTAATGGGTGACAGTGAATCTGTCATTACGTTGATGTAGTTCAGGGCCGGACAGGGAACCCAAAGCAGCCCTGGCAATTTTGTCGGACTGGCCCGGGAAAGGGGGGGGGGCAAGGGAGCATAAAGCACTGCAGCTTAACAGACACAGTGGCTGATATTGTAGCATCGCTGCAAAACCGACCCTCAGTAATAAAACCGGCCCCCACCGCTAAAAAAATCGGCCCCCACCCTTTCCACGTCCCGCTCAATGCCCGCTATGGTCAGTCCGGTCCTGATGTTGATGCCACCCACACAAGCTACGCAAATTGAACCTTTTCAACTATGTGATGATGCTGACTCCCCTTTAGAGTCTACAGTTAGCATTACATTTTTAAATCTATTCTTGCAATTCAGCTCAGTCTCCTCCACTTTACTGATTTTTACATTAATCTTGAATTTTTACACACTGCTTGAAAGTGTCCAGTTTTCTTGCAAGCATAGTATCTCTTGTCCAGTGCTGAGCAATTTGCGTTATTGCTTAAATGTCCCCTTGAAACACACCTATAAAAGGTTGTGATATTCTTCCATATATTGCTCGAACATATGTCATCTTTAAAGTTCTTCAACAAACAGGTAGGAAGTCTTGAATGCAACTGAGAGAAGTCACTTCTTCTAAAGTGAGGGCTTTAGATGAAAGCGTAGATCGTTTGATTCCTTTAGTGATATCAATCACTTCAATGAACATAGGATTTCTACAGCTCAAGTGCCTTTCTACATCTTGTTTTCGAAAAGCAATTGAAGACAAATTGATCTCTCATATAGATGTCCACACTGCTTTGAGATCAAAAGTAGGTGCAAGAATCCTCAAAGCGGCTACGTATTGCTCCACACTTTCTTCATAACCCTTTGCGCTTGAAAAATGCAGGGAAACACAGTGTAGACAGTTAGATGTGTCTTGAATGCAAAATAAATATGTTGCAAAACAATTATTTAAACAAAGTTTTACCAATACCATTATTGCAGGAATATTTTCAATTCGTATTGATCCAGACTGTGCTTGGCATTTTAAAGTATAAACTTGCGTCTGAAGATTGTGTGTAAAATTCATTCTAGTGTGAGTAACAAAGTGACATTCGACGACTGTTGTAGTGTGATCCTACACTCAAACTGACAGTTGATGAGATGGTGCTGCACTTTAATCTGTGATGATGTCTCACACATGCAACTGCTGTGTTATGCACAGAGAGTGGAGAGCTTGCTGGTCTCGTGCTCTCTGAAGAGCTGCTTAGTGGTGATCGGCGCGTTGAGACTTACCTGTCTCATGCTGCTAAAGGCTTGTTACAGAGCTTAAGTTGGTCTTGTAAAGCATTTAAAATGCCCTAAATACCTAAGCAAAACCAAGACTCCAAGGATTTAGGCAAATCCAAAGCTTTGAAGTTTTAGGCAAATCTTATCGTCCTGATGTTCCATGTCGATGGGAACTAAATGTTTCAACAGTACGTGTTGGTGGGCTCATTAGATTTCTTGGAGCTAATCACCAATATGTGCTTGCTAGTTTGTTCAGAAGAAGTGGACATGAAATGATGTAAATGTGAAGAAACGTTTATTGAGATTAACTAGCCCAAGACCGGAGCAGGAGGACAAGTAGTAACCGTAGCCCAACCTTCTCAAGAGCAATTGCCTACTATATTTTCCAGAGTGCGTTGACATCATGGCTTCCAGAAGACCTGGACAGGATTACTGGTAAGTCTGCAGACCAGAACAAGCATCAGGGGTGAACTCAAAAAACATTTGCATGATCTTTGTCCAGATGGCATAATTTAACCAACGGATTCATCAGAGTGGGTTTCCTGCAGGAGGGCAGGGCGTACACATTTGTGAGTCGACTTACGCAGTCTGAATAAGAATATACTAGTAGCCTGGCATCCCTTGCCAAAGATTCAGGACATGTTAGCTAATCTAGGCAGAGTCAAGCACTTTTCCATCATTGATTTGCATTCTGTATATCATCAGATTCTTCTTGCTGTTCAACCTCAAGACATAACCACATTTGTGATGCCATTTGGGGCATACAGGTACTTAAGTCTTCTGGCTGGGCTTGCCTCAGCAGCAAGCATATTTCAGAAATTGACAAATGTATTATTTGAAGGTATTCAAGCATTTCAAGATGCATTGTGATCATTGCTGAACATCTTGAGGCTCATGATGCCATCCTGGATAGAGTCCTGACTGTCTTAACGCCTTGGCTGCGGGGACGATTCCCCCCGCTGTGCTGGGGGAGGGGGGGCGCGCACAGCGCCCTGGTGCTCATGGCGAGCTGAGCTCGTCATGAGCCACGTTTCTCGTGTGCTCATGACGAGCTGAGCTCGTCATGACCACACTCGTTCTTTAGAACGCCCAGCACAGGAGGGGAATTAGCCCCGCACCTGAGCGTTCTAACAGTCATGACGAGCTCAGCTCATCATCAGCACATGAGAAGCATGGCTCATGACGAGCTGAGCTCGTCATGAGCATAGGAGGGGTTAAGGAGCAGAGGACTGAGAGTTAGGCCCAGTAAGTGCACATTGTTTACGTAACAAGTTAAGTACCTTGGTCAGACCATTACACTTGCAGACATAAAAACAACATTTTGCTTGATGCAAGCAATTTGAGAGGCAACACCCCTGTAGATAAGGACACGTTATGTTCGTTTTTGGCCTCTGGGAGAGTTATGCTTGTTTTGTGCAAGGTTATGCCATTATAGTGCAGTCATTATGACAGTAATTGAAAAAGGGCTTCACATTTGAATGAAATACGATGCTAAACAAACATTTGAGAGGGTAAAAAGCAATAATGGAAGCCCCAGCTCTGAAATCTTTTTTTTAAGGTGAGAAATGTATTATACATGTGGATGCAAGCTGTTTGGGTTTGGGGGCTGGTTTGAGTGAATGGCAGGGCCGTTTCAAGGTGTTGTGCCGCCCTAGGCGAGAATTGAAAAATGCCGCCCCCTCCCTTTTTCTACCATCACTCTCTCCCCTGTCATCCAGGCTAGAATAATAAAAGCATTAGATATAAAAGAACTTGTATTAACTTTGCAAACATGTGTACACATTTTTATACTGTAACCCCTGTCAGAAGTGCAGTCAGAGCTTACAACATTTACTTAGATAACAGATAATGATTCACCCGCCCGCCTCCGCCTCATTTACAACAAATTTAGGCCTGAGTGATGAACGTCTTACAATCCTTTGTCATCAACACTAATGTTGATGCCAATTTATGGAAAGTTACCAGAGAATCAGGAACAGTTCTCCAGCGCTCCGTGCAACGTACAACATTCAAGAAAAGCTGCAGCTGCTAAAAGTGAAAACTACATTATTTTACACATAATTCTGTTGGGAAGTCGTAAAATGGAAGCTGCTCCTCGTTTCCGCATTAATTAAATGTATCCGTCTGTAATGCAAATGATGCTTATGTAAAGCGCTCTGATAGCTTCGGATCAAGTTCGCTCTATATAAAATTGTGGGATATATATTTTTTTATCTATAATGTGCATACGAAGAGTAAGGTGCAACAGCCACTTTCTCGTACTTGCCAAAGGCATCTAAAAGATCAGAATTCAAAAGGATTCCCTCCCTCCAGATAATATCGACTTGTAATTTCGCTAGTGCTTTGTGCACCATATGTGCAGTTTCTATGCTTTGTAAATAGCATGCGTTACCGGTATGACACCACCAACATCAGAAGAATGGTGCACTATGTTGCTTTTGTCGGGATACACATTTGTGGGATGCAGTTCACAGCCGATAATAGCATGGAGCGTTTAACTCACTGAGCCCACTTGGCTCATCTCAACACCGATGTTTACTGGCAGGCAGGCTGGAGCAGCCCGGTCAGTAACGGTTCTCTAGTCCTGATGATCTGGGTGGGCAGCAACATCACCTCCACCAAAACCTTGGCTTGAGGGCCACACAGGCTTCTGCAAGAGATTCAGGTGAGGCCAGAAATCGGATCAAGGAGCGGAAGCCTTTGCTCACTTTAGTGCAGGGGCCTGCTAGAATCCGACAAAGGACAGACCGATGCAGAAAATTACAGTACACAAGGACACAGTAATTTTGTTTTGCAGGCGGGGGAGAGATTAAATGTATAACTTAGTTTAGAAATGGCTAAAAATGACGATATTTTTAAACAATGGTGTGGATCGGGATAATTATAGTTTAAGCAAGTTTTACCAAATAAAATGTGCTGGGTGTATTTGTATCTAAGAAAGTTAACCACTTGGGGTTTGTTTGTGACATTAGCACCACTATAAGCCAGGGAAGGGTTAATGAGTGCCGTTAAGAGAGCCAAAGACGAATTCCTTCCTGCGGGGGTGTTCCCACTGATCAAGAAGAAGCGACAGTGGGGAACAAGTAAGTCGACAGTGGAGAGGAAGAAAACACCCGGAGGAGGTCAGCTGAGAACACGAGTGTAGTTGATGCCTATTACACATAATTAACACATGATGATTCATTTACAAATAATTGAATTTGCAGCATGCAACTCTGATCCGAAATATATATTTTTATATTTATTTTCGCAGCCAGCGGCCTTCTGACGGACTCACCGGCGGTGCGTGCACTGACTGCTCAAGTCACGACCTGCTGCTGCGTACGTACGTCCCCACACGACACGACCACCACGGCCAGGCCTGACCACGGCTATGCTGTTTTGCAGGCTCGTGGTGCTGGGGAGAGGGCCGGCGGGAGACTGAGTCGGGAACGGACAAGACTCTGTGTGGCACTGGCAGGTGGCAGCTGCAGACCAGTATACTAATTAAATTAGGGGCAAAGGGGGAGTGTAGTGTTGGGCCTTAGGCCCACATGGTATAGGAAATGAGACACACGGACACCAGTTAGGGGATAGCAGATCTGGCCACGAGCACGTGCGCTCTGGCTCTTTTATTGACAGCGTCACCTGACCCAGTGACGTCTGTGGTGGGTGGGTGTTTAGTGTAGGGTTACATAGAAAACAACTAGACTGTGTCCTAGCAGGACACTACATTCCTCCCAAACTTTAAGGAAAAGAAAAGCGAATGTCCAACCTGTAAGAAAACAGAACAATAACAGTTGATAGCCCCAACAGATCTTCTTCAGGCGATCAGCTGGGAGAATGTTGAAAGTTCCAGGACTACAAAGTCAGTCAGATGAGCTTCACCTCGGCGGTGTACTTCAGATCATCCTTGTCTTGCTGTGTTGACGCTTATATACAGTGTTCTCACTTTGGGAGCAGAAAGGGTGTGACCCTTGAGGGGTCTCGCAGGTGTTCCTAGTCCAGTGGATGACCACGCTTGTTGGTTGTAGGAGACGATTATGGCACGAGAGGTCTTTCTTTGGATTTGCTGATCTTGATGCCTTCACATCTCCGTCCGGCCAAGTAACTTCCGACTTGCCTTCCTTGCCAGACTCCTCTCTCACTGGAGCCTCGAAGACTGGCCTCTCCTGCTTGGACTCTTCTCTCACTAGAGACGCTGGGAGGACCCTCTTGCCGGACACGACGGGACCGGGTGGGCCGTGCGGGCTTCGCATGAGCCGCGCAAAGGCGTCGCTGCCGAACTGCCAACGGACTCACCGCCAAGTCTCTCATGATGTCCTCGGGGGTGTTGATGTCATCCGCCAGGATGGTCTTGCCGTTAGGACATGGGTTCAGTGTCTTCAACCGACCGTTTCTCGGTGCCAGGTGATTACCTGGGGCCTTCATGCTTCCTGTTGCCTGTCGTGGAGCTGCCGCTGCTGCACCTCTCCCATCCGGATTCCTCTCTCACAGGATATGCGGCCGAGGCCCTTGTCCCCTGGACCGCCACTTGATCGCGTGGGCTGTACGGGTCGCTGCCGAACTTCGGACATGGCCACAGTCGAGTCTTGTGTAGTCCACAAGGGTGGATTGTCTAGTGCTCGGGTATGCTCTGCTTCGGTAAGCTTCAGGTTCACGGGGCACCCATGCAGTTCATCAGTGGTTGGTCTCTTCGAATGCAGGTTGTAGGGATTACTGGGATCCACACGGATGTTGCGATGTTCCTTGGACGGCACCGATGTTCCTGTGTGCTGATTGTTACGATGCTCCTTAGACAGCACCGATGTTCCTGTGTGCTGTAGTTCTCTCTCCTCCTCTGTGGAGTGATGTTGTGTTACTCCGTTCTTCCTCTTCGTTCTCTTCCTCGACGCGGTCCGGTCTTCTTTCTTGCTTTCTCATGCTAACCAGGATTCTCCATGTAGCGGGCCCTCTACATGTCGTCTCCGTGGTCTTGTCCATGTGGTAGGACACTGTCTTCACTTGGCTTGGTGACTAGACCTGTCGTCGTATCTTCTCTGTTGTTGCTTTTCTTTCCTTGGTGACCAGACTGGGTGGTCGGTTTTCATCTTGGGCATGAGTTGCCATGCTGTGCTATTTTCTTTGTGGTCGCTATTCACCGTCACGGTGTTTTGGCGTTGGCGCGCTTTGTCTGCGCGGAGGAGGGTTGCGTCACCGCTCCTGGTGCAACTCTGGTGCATGCTGCCATGCGTGCTGACGATGGCGCTCCGGTTGCTGCGAGACATCGCTGTCTCTGTTGGGGACCATTGTGTGCCGTCCCGTGGCGTTGGCGTGTCGCTGTGTAGCGTCACTCTGGTGCTCCTGGCACGTTTCGGCGCAGTGCTGCGCGGTCCTGGCGTGCGGGTGTGGAGTTCTGGCACTCCTGTCGCGTTCTTGCTGCATGGTTCCGTGCATCTGGTGCATTCCTGCATGGTTCTCCCGATGTGTTCAGGAGGTGGCATGTTGACATGGCGTCATTCGGGCGTGGCAGTGTCCTTTTGCTTGCGTCCTTCGGGCGTGGCAGTGTCCTTTTGCTTGGACAGATTCTCCTGTTGCTGTGTGGCGCGTTTCGGCGCACCTACTGGTCAGGGTTCTTGGACACCTGTTGAGTGGCGTTGGGTACTTGCTGCTTTGGCTGGTGTCAGGGACTTGCTGCTT
The DNA here is from genome assembly GCF_964261635.1 of Lissotriton helveticus. Lineage (NCBI taxonomy): Eukaryota > Metazoa > Chordata > Amphibia > Caudata > Salamandridae > Lissotriton > Lissotriton helveticus. Next base: position 797,469,228 of record NC_136072.1, read on the forward strand.
TGGACCGTTGGCGGGAGTGGTTGATGCTGCGGTGAACACCTGTGGCCACAAGGCGTCGCTGCTCTCTCCGTCGTTTGATCTCGGCACTCGTTTTCCTGGACGTTCTCCCAGTGTTTGGCAGACGTTTCCCTCCAGACGTTCTGTCAGTGCTTGGAAGCTTAGTGAGGCGTTCGTGCCTCTTTCCCACGTCGCGCTGGAAGTGGCATCTGCAGACTCCTTGCTGGTGTGTGTGGGTGTCTTTTGCGTGGTTGCGCACTTACTTGCTGCGTGGTAGTAGATTCTAGTTGTGGTTGCGTTGTGTTACGTTGCGCATTTACTTGCTGCTTGAGATTGGATGCTTTCCTTGGGGCGTTATTCAGTCTGTTGCCCCTTGCTGCTGTTGACCTATCGTGGGTTTGTGCAATGCTTTTTTTTTTTTTTTTTTTGTAGTGGGTCACAGTAACCTGGGACTGTCTTTGGAGTTTCCGGCGCGTTCCTGCGCTGGTATGGCGTTACAGTGTGTGCCCTGTGGTGCTGGCGTGGCGCTGCGCTTTGCTTGGTTGAGTGCTTTCCAGCTTGCCCTCCTCTGCTGGGAGTCTACTTTCCTTTGGCACGCTTGGGGCTATACTGCAGGGCTGCAGTGGTCAGTTCACCTCATGGCCGGTCTGTCCATGTCTTGCCATCTGCTTTCGTATCACCTGTGCCCCCTTTTCTGTCCTGTGCATTCAAACAGGCTGTCCTGCTCCTGACTGACATGTGGTCGTATGGCCACTGGGTGGCAGTGTTGCTTTATTTCTGACCTCAGGAGTCTCGGCAGGTTTTCGATGCTGCGGGGCTCGTGCACTTTTCCTTAGTGTGAAATGCCCCCACCAGCTGGCATACCTTCTTGGGACTCCCCTCGGGCACCAGCAGTTGCAGTCAGGTAGGTGCTGTTTTCATTTAATCCATTTATCTGTCGTGTGGAACTGTGTGTACTTGGGACCACACGATCGGGGCTCTTTGACACTGCAGTGTTTAGAAAAGCCTAGCAACGGCTTTGCTGCTCCTTTACTCACGGAGTCTCTCTGCCTCCACGGTGCGCGGGAGCGGGGGTTGGCATCAGTTGTGCGGGGCTGAGCAGGCGGGCAAGATGCACGTCCAGTGCTTGGAGTTTCCCGCCCCTCGCAGCAGGCTTCCTTACGCTCGAGGTGCGGGGAGGGGCAGGAGCTTTCACCAGGGGTCCGTTGCTGCGGGTGGGCTCCGCTTTAATTGTTCACTTAGTGTTGTGGTTGTGCCGGACACACGCGTAGGCAGTCTCTGTGCTAGGTGGTGCGAGGGGCCTTTTGTTGAGTGCGGGCGCTGCTCGGTGCAATCGCGGGTGGGCACCGCTTGCTCTATAGTCACAAGGGGGGTCGGTCCAGGCTTGCGCGGCCCCTCCCGCCTCTCGCAGCGTCCGAGCACACTTACCCCACCGCCGCGGCAGCTTTAGTCACACGCTGCGCGGCAGGGGTCAGGCGTAGCTGCAGGCAGGCCGCGGGTAGGCTCCGCGAGTCCTGCATAAGTTATGTTCATTCACCCTCGAGGCGGGGGAACGAAGGCATCACAGGCAGGCCGCGGGTGGGCTCCGCTGGCGCTGCTTTATTTGACAATTAAAGTGGCTGCAATTACGCCCGGCAAGGCGCGCTGATCGTGCGGGTGGGCTCCGCTTTCATTGTTCTCCCGCCGCCGCAGCTTTACACTACACACGCTGCGCGGCGGGGGCTGGGAACGCTCCTAGCAGGCCGCGGGTGGGCTCCGCCGGCTCTGCTGTAATGTTAATGTCTATAGCGGGTGGGCTCCGCTTTGGTGCACAGTCTTCCGGGGGGAGTCACCTCCCGCTCCCGGCTCACCTTCGGCCGACGGGCCAGGTCCTGGGCTGCGGTCGTGGCGGGTGGGCTCCGTCCGGCCGGTGCACCTCTCCGGTGGGGTCTTCAGGCTCGCGGCCGTCTCAGGTGGGCTCTGGGCGGTTCGCTGTTTCCTGGAGGTGCGTGTTGGTGGCGGCCGACGCGGGTAGGCTCCGGTCGGCTCGTCCTTGAAGGCTGGTGCGGTGGGCCTCAGGGTCGCTGCAGGCTGCGGGGCTCCGACGTGCCCACCGGCTTCTCGGCGCTGCTGCGCCCTGCTACAGGGGGTGCCCTGCAGGCGGGCAGCTCTCTCCCCTTTTTCCGGGATGAATGGCAGTGGCACGCATGGCTTCACTACCGGCCTCGTCGCCAATGTAGTGTTGGGCCTTAGGCCCACATGGTATAGGAAATGAGACACACGGACACCAGTTAGGGGATAGCAGATCTGGCCACGAGCACGTGCGCTCTGGCTCTTTTATTGACAGCGTCACCTGACCCAGTGACGTCTGTGGTGGGTGGGTGTTTAGTGTAGGGTTACATAGAAAACAACTAGACTGTGTCCTAGCAGGACACTACAGGGAGCAGCGCGCCAGCCGACACACACAGTCTGACCGTCCCCCGCGCGCGCCGAGAGAGATGGTGGCACTGGTGCGCCGTGCGCGTCACCGTCACTGGCCTGCCCTCCCTGGCCGAAGCACTGCTCGTGGATTGGCCAAGAATGTTCCCCAGGGCCGTCATTGGTAGCGCTATCCCAGCGCTACAAGATTGAGGGCCCTGGGGACCCCACACTTACACTAGTGTGTCCCGCACCCCGCTCTACACACACGCCATTCATCTAGGGTGTGCCGCGGCACTCGGCTAAACGCAACAAGCAATTGCAAACAGACAGACAGTCAGCAGGTGCGCTTCACTTGCACAGTGCACTCCAGACTCCACTGCATGATTACAACAAAATGCCGCCCTCATAATTTTGCCGCCCTAGGCGGCCGCCTAGTCCTGCCTAATGGCAGAAGGGGGGCTTGGGGGAGGGCAGCCGACCCCTGGGAGGTCTCCTCCCCCGGGCTGTTTGGGAGGTTTGGGTGGGGGCCATTTTGGAGCAGTCTCCAATTTGGGGCTCCTTTGGCTTGTTTTGGTTGTTTTTGGAGCCCAGCCTATAAATGTGCTGGGTTCCTTTTCCCGGCCACCATTTTAGGCGTTGGTGACCTGGTGACCGGTTGGTTTGCAGCTAGTTTTTGTCAGTAGTTCTTGTAGGACAATTTGTTAACATTTTGTCTAGTTGTTTGAGTATTTGGAGTTTGTGATGGCTGGCGAGGATTATCGCGTGCTGGAAGCGATACGCTTGCTTAGCGAAGCGGGACGCTTAGATTTGGTCATCGGTGACCGGGAGCAGGTCGGGCCTCAACGTCCCCAGCGTTTGGCTTCTGCAGGGGTTCCGGCGGTCGTGGCGGCGTGTTTCTCCCCAAAACGTCGGCGCCAAGAGGCGGTAAGTGTAAGGGGCCGCTCTAGAACTAGGAGAGCGGCCCCGGGTGTGAAGGCTCGGCGGGGGAGTGGTTCGGGGCCCTCTGAGTCTGTGGGTGCGGTAGGGCTTGCTGTGGGCGGTCCTGGGATGGTTGGAGAGCTTCAGGCTGCGCCGGTTGAAGTACCGGTAGCAGCCTTGCGTGACAGGGCTGCTTCTGCTCCAGTTTTGCGAGGTCGTCGTGCCTCTAGACAGCACGGTTGCTCGCGCCCCTCTGCCTCGGCCTCCGTGGTGACGGTTGGTGACGTCACTGGCGGGGGAGGGGCGGAGGCCGTTTTAGAGCGCGAGGCAGTGGTTTTTAGGCCAGTGCAAAGCGGGCAAGTTAATCCTATGTCTGAAGGGTTTTCACAGCAGGGTGGTCATAGGCAGGCTGATTTTTCGGCGCCTGTGGCTTTACAGGGTGAAAGTTTTTTTACGCCTAGGCGCATACATAGAGTTTCTTTGCCTGTAGGTCATGAGATGTCTGATTTGTCTGGGGCCTTTGGGGGTGCTGATGCAGACATGGGTCAATTTAGCCCCTTATTGTTTTCTCCTCCGGTTTCAGCGAGGGGTGAGGTGTTTTCAGTGTGCAGTGGTTCTGTGGGGGAGGGTGAGTGGGCTCAGATGGGGGGTCATGAGGGTTCTTCTTTGTTGCATTCAGGCCTTGGGGAGGAGGCGTTGCTATTTTCACAGGTTCCTTCTGTTCCCAGGGCAGTGGACAAGGGTGTGGAGGGGTCTTCTTCTGTAAGGGGTCAGTTTAGTGAGCCTCCCTCGGGGGTTCGGGTTCGGTCCTGGGGGGGTCTGGATATTTTTCCATCTTGGGAGGAAGGGCTGAGGGACGCTGCTAACTTTCAGAAGAGGGGGGGTCATGGGGGTCTGGTTGCAATGTCTGGTGCGGTGACTTTTCCTGGTTTACAGGTAGGAGGGAAGGGTAGGGTTTCAGGTGCTTTGGAGGGGAGTGTGGTTCAGGGTCACAGGTTCAGGGCCGGCGTCCGAGTTTCTTCAAGAGTTGTTGGATTGTAGTACTGATGAGGAGGTGTGCGGCCCTTCCCCCTCTTCCCCTCAGTTGAGGGCTGCTCTTAAAGGGAAAGACCCTGTTGGTTCAGTTGTTTTTCAGGAGAGTGGTCAGGGTTTTAGTAGGGCAACAGGTGAATTGTCTTCAGCTTCTGGTGTTTTATGTAGTGAGGGACCCGGCACATCAGTCCGGCCTTTTTCTTTGCAGGTTAGAGAGCGGTCTGGAGCAGCGGACTTGGTAGGGCGGCATGCAGCCCAGTCACGCCAAGGTGAAGGGAGGGTGGAGCCTTGCGCGGCACGTCCCGTACCATCGAGGGATCCCGTCGTGGCTACCACAAGCAGGTTCAGTGCGACCTCGATGGCCCCAACGAGGGAAGTCACCACAGGCAGTGTAAGTAGGTCAAGCGCGACCTTACTGGCCTCATCGAGGGATTACAGCGCTGTTCATAGGAGCAGGTCCGGCACGACTTCTCTGGTGCCTCAAGTTCTTCAAGGTCATAATTTGGTTTTGCCCGTTGACAAAGGTTTTGTGGTTGGTAATAGTGGAGGAGGGTACCGGCGAGTACAGTCGGCCTCCCCGCCACGGTCACAGTTAAGGGTTGGTAAGGCCCGTGGACGTTCACATACATTGGAAAAGGTTCAAAAGAATGTGGTGTTACATGCTCCTCCCCAGTTAGAGGAGTCGTTAATTCTGGATTATGATGAGGATAGAGAAACAGAAAGTTTATGGAGGGTCCAAGGGGAGAAACTATTATAGACCTGCTGGTACCTAGTCCCCCAACTAATCACTAAAACACATGGAAGGTACTACAGGTCTGACAAACACAGAGGGAGAGAAAAGAAAATAGCAAATCTCTCTTTGGGACCTAATAGTGTCCTCTTTTCATACCCAGACTACACATTTGATCTGGAGAAAGACAAGAGAAAAGAGAAGATACAAGAACAGGAAAAGGATACCCATCAGCCCACTCATAAGTGGAATCTCGTCATCTGGGTATGTGTTGGTAAATGGTGTCCTCTAGGCTCTACCTTGGAATGGATCCATAGGACTGCCTAGCGATGGACCCAGAACATTACACCAATAGATGACAGTATATGAGCGGGAGGGGCTAAGTTTGCAGTGCTCAAAGAAAAAGAAAAAAGAAGGAAAATGATCCAAGTGGTTCTAAAAATACCTACAGTGATGTCATAAAACACTTTATTGGGGCTGACCATCAAAGTGGTATGGTTAAAAACAGTGTGCTGATAGCATGTAAAGAATTGCTACCCACCAGTGTTGTTATTGGTCAACATGTTTCAGCCGAAAACGGCTTTCGTCAGGACCTATGGTGCTACTGCAACACTTACTTAATAGATGTGAAGTTGAATCTACACCCGCTTTCCAAAGTAAAAATAGTGTATCTTCTCCTGTATAGACAAAATACAAAAAGAAAGAAACAGAGACACAGACACATAATGTCAACAGAACAAGTTCAAAGACTTCAAGCTCATGTTTCTGTGGTCTTTATGATATGACTATAAACATTAATAAGACACTCACCCTTATTGTGGGGAGAAAGAACCTCACCTCACCTGGCCACTGCTCAGAATAAAGGGAGGCCACGCACTGGAAATAGACAAAACCCTGTTAAAGTTATAACCAGTGGTGGTAAATAGAAAACAAGCAAAAGAGAAAAAGGATTCAAAACACATAAATAGGAGATACACATGGTAAAACAGTATGGCCAGAATGGTTTCTTAGCATCAGGAGAGTATGCCCAAAACATCACTTACTGCACTTGCTTACACAGAACTGTAACCTACAGAATAGAAAAGGCACAGCTAGCACGCTGCAGTCGCTGCGAATTGAGGCGCCTACTCCTGTGCTCTCAAGTTTGTACTCTAAAACCAAAAGAGTCCTTCTAACTATCCCACCGCCACTGACCTCTCCGTCGTTGCCTCGGAGTAAAGACTGAGCCGAGGGGGAGGCAATGACTGATGGTCACATGCGGTGTTAAATACACACTGAGGCGGACCTGAGAGGAAACTCTTTATTCCCTGGTTCAATTGGTTGTCGGCCTCTTTGGGTGTTGGCCAATAGGAAATAGGCAAGCAGACAGCCAAAAAGTCAAACGAAGTGTTGAGTACACACTTCGGCGGACCTGAGAGGGAACTCTTTATTCCCTGGTTCGATTGGTTGTCGGCCTCTTCAGGTGTTGGCCAATAGGAAATGGGCTCGCAGTCAGCCAGAAAGAACCACCACGGAAAAACACGGCCGCATTGACAGGCGGACCCGTGAGACGTGAAAATAGTGTATATTGTGTCTTTAATCCACCCTGAGTTTAAAACAAACCCCGGAAGTAACAGCTGTCAACCGCGCCACTCTAAAAGCGCTGTCGGACCTTTATGGAAACTGTCAAAACGGACGCCGCTGCAGGCCCGCGCATTGGTTGCAGCGGAGCCAATCAACGGTGTCCATGTGTAATCACACTAGGGTAGCCCGGCCTCGCATGGTGTCATGCAGCAAGCATGTTGTGATGCAAGCCCATATGTCTGAACCTAATGGTTCGCGGACATAATGACAAGCATGGAAAAAAATGGAAAATATCCACACGCACCAAGTAGGTAGCGAAACTAAATGTGTAGCAAACCTCAGTGTGTATTCGTCGTGGGGGAAATGCTAGGAGGTCGCGCATTGGTTAATGATTAGCCAATCCACAGCGTCCGTCTGTCAAGTGCCAGATGGACCATATTACTGACCCAGATTCGTGTAAACACTCTACCCAGTCTGTCCCGATATTCCCAACAGATGAAGAGGAATAACCCGACATAGATAGTAGATAGAGAAGCAGGCCCATCCCAGTGACGATGCTGAAATCACTGGAGGCTCCCCCATTTCTTAGAGACAGGGCCCAGCAGCCACTGTTCAACAAGGGAAGGCACTCGTATAAAGAGATTCTCTTGTTCATACATGACCTTGACAAGAATTGGGTGAATCTTCACCCACTCTATGGGGTCTGCCTCCGGTACGAGGACATCATCCGTGCGGGAACTGCTCAGTTTGTCCGCTAACTACCAAAACTCTTGAAGTGGACATCGGGACCTCTCGACCTTGGCAATTGAAACGCCACACCAATTGCAATAGTGAGAAAGTGATATACCAGATTACCTGCCCTTGTGGTTTAAGGTATATCGGTATGACCGCAAGAAAAATCAAATTGCGCGTGCAGGAACATATGAGCACCATGAGACGCAAAAAGCAGGCAACACGGCTCACCACTCACTTTCTCGACAAGAGACACAGTCCTGATGAACTTAGATGGCTGGTTCTTGAGCAACCCTACATACCTAGTCATGTTACAGATGTTTCACTTTTCCTGCTGAGGAAAGAACAAAAGTGGGTTTTCAAACTTCATAGTGATACAGAGGGACTGAATGATGACATCCCTTGGATGCAGTTGTGAATGCACTAGTATATATCTCGATGTGCTGAGCACCACTACACACCTCTGTTTCAATGGGATTCAGTAGAGGCTGTGATGATCTGTGGGTGATTAGGTGCATTTATCTGGACTATCTAGGCAAGGCTCATTGAGTATTTCCTTTGTTCTGCCTATTACAGAGTCACTAACAGGCATTGGAGGCACTGGAGACACCTTGCTTTTTCAGTACGTCCTCCTGCCTCGAGGACACCTGACAATTACAATTTCTCTGGGTGTTTATAGTGTTCGTTATGTGTCGGGTCTATCCACCTGATTTGAGAGGGTTCCTTCTGTTATCATGAATTTAACACACAAATTCATTTATTTAGACACCGATAATACACTTTTCATACACACAGAGCTAGAGCCCTTTTATACGAGTGCCTTCCCTTGTTGAACAGTGGCTGCTGGGCCCTGTCTCTAAGAAATGGGGGAGCCTCCAGTGATTTCAGCATCGTCACTGGGATGGGCCTGCTTCTCTATCTACTATCTATGTCGGGTTATTCCTCTTCATCTGTTGGGAATATCGGGACAGACTGGGTAGAGTGTTTACACGAATCTGGGTCAGTAATATGGTCCGTCTGGCACTTGACAGACGGACGCTGCGGATTGGCTAAGCATTAACCAATGCGCGACCTCCTAGCATTGCCCCCACGACGAATACACACTGAGGTTTGCTACACATTTAGTTTCGCTACCTACTTGGTGCGTGTGGATATTTTCCATTTTTTTCCATGCTTGTCATTATGTCCGCGAACCATTAGGTTCAGACATATGGGCTTGCATCACAACATGCTTGCTGCATGACACCATGCGAGGCCGGGCTACCCTAGTGTGATTACACATGGACACCGTTGATTGGCTCCGCTGCAACCAATGCGCGGGCCTGCAGCGGCGTCCGTTTTGACAGTTTCCATAAAGGTCCGACAGCGCTTTTAGAGTGGCGCGGTTGACAGCTGTTACTTCCGGGGTTTGTTTTAAACTCAGGGTGGATTAAAGACACAATATACACTATTTTCACGTCTCACGGGTCCGCCTGTCAATGTGGCCGTGTTTTTCCGTGGTGGTTCTTTCTGGCTGACTGCGAGCCCATTTCCTATTGGCCAACACCTGAAGAGGCCGACAACCAATCGAACCAGGGAATAAAGAGTTCCCTCTCAGGTCCGCCGAAGTGTGTACTCAACACTTCGTTTGACTTTTTGGCTGTCTGCTTGCCTATTTCCTATTGGCCAACACCCAAAGAGGCCGACAACCAATTGAACCAGGGAATAAAGAGATTCCTCTTAGGTCTGCCTCAGTGTGTATTTAACACCGCATGTGACCATCAGTCATTGCCTCCCCCTCGGCTCAGTCTTTACTCCGAGGCAACGACGGAGAGGTCAGTGGCGGTGGGATAGTTAGAAGGACTCTTTTGGTTTTAGAGTACAAACTTGAGAGCACAGGAGTAGGCGCCTCAATTCGCAGCGACTGCAGCGTGCTAGCTGTGCCTTTTCTATTCTGTAGGTTACAGTTCTGTGTAAGCAAGTGCAGTAAGTGATGTTTTGGGCATACTCTCCTGATGCTAAGAAACCATTCTGGCCATACTGTTTTACCATGTGTATCTCCTATTTATGTGTTTCGAATCCTTTTTCTCTTTTGCTTGTTTTCTATTTACCACCACTGGTTATAACTTTAACAGGGTTTTGTCTATTTCCAGTGCGTGGCCTCCCTTTATTCTGAGCAGTGGCCAGGTGAGGTGAGGTTCTTTCTCCCCACAATAAGGGTGAGTGTCTTATTAATGTTTATAGTCATATCATAAAGACCACAGAAACATGAGCTTGAAGTCTTTGAACTTGTTCTGTTGACATTATGTGTCTGTGTCTCTGTTTCTTTCTTTTTGTATTTTGTCTATACAGGAGAAGATACACTATTTTTACTTTGGAAAGCGGGTGTAGATTCAACTTCACATCTATTAAGTAAGTGTTGCAGTAGCACCATAGGTCCTGACGAAAGCCGTTTTCGGCTGAAACATGTTGACCAATAACAACACTGGTGGGTAGCAATTCTTTACATGCTATCAGCACACTGTTTTTAACCATACCACTTTGATGGTCAGCCCCAATAAAGTGTTTTATGACATCACTGTAGGTATTTTTAGAACCACTTGGATCATTTTCCTTCTTTTTTCTTTTTCTTTGAGCACTGCAAACTTAGCCCCTCCCGCTCATATACTGTCATCTATTGGTGTAATGTTCTGGGTCCATCGCTAGGCAGTCCTATGGATCCATTCCAAGGTAGAGCCTAGAGGACACCATTTACCAACACATACCCAGATGACGAGATTCCACTTATGAGTGGGCTGATGGGTATCATTTTCCTGTTCTTGTATCTTCTCTTTTCTCTTGTCTTTCTCCAGATCAAATGTGTAGTCTGGGTATGAAAAGAGGACACTATTAGGTCCCAAAGAGAGATTTGCTATTTTCTTTTCTCTCCCTCTGTGTTTGTCAGACCTGTAGTACCTTCCATGGTTTTTATGATGAGGATAGCCCGGAGGAGGGCGAAGTGCGGGACGTGGTGTCTGGGGGGGGCATTCTCATGTCTCTTGTAGTTCGTTACAGGCACCGGTGGTGCAGAGTCATGCGGAGTTGTCCAGACCACGAGTGCTCGGCCCCTCGGTGAGGGCTCCTCGGAGGGCGGATGACGGTTCGCGTGTGGCATGGAGAACGGAGCCAAGTCAGCCTCCTTTGTTGCATCCAGGTGAGAATGTGGAACATCATGTGCAACCTAAGATGGTCTCTGTGGGGATTGGGGTGGATTTGGTTTCTGGTGGGGCTGAAGGTAAGTTGTATAAAGGTCGCATTGTGAAGGACCAAAGTGTGGGTACTGCTGATGAGGATAAGGGTGTAGGTGCCAAAGTGGACAGTGGCACTTCCACGGTTGGTTTGGACACGTCCAAAAATGTTTTACATAGTAAGGAGTTGAAAATTAAAAAATTGAACTATATGGGTGTCACTAAGCCCTTGGGGGCTCATTTAATGCTCAGTACTAAAGAAAGGATATGGAATGGTGAGTACGTGGAGCTGCTAAAATTGTTACACAGGGAGGTCCGGGCCAAAGAGGGTTCTAAGGAAGAGGAATACGAATTGGCTAAGCGCCCCAAGGTCCCTTTGAATATTGAGAACTGGACGGCGGCCTTTTTAATCTATGCCAGCGTCTATTGTGAGAAGTTCCCTGAGCGCTGTGTTTCACTGTTTAAATATATGGATGTTATTAGGAAAGCACAAATCACAAGGAGTGATTTTGCATGGGCGCAGTATGATGAGGAGTTTAGGGCGCGCATGGCCTGGGACCCGGAGGCCAAATGGGGGGAACTAGACACGGATCTTTGGCAGCATACTATGGGTTCCTCTGCTAGTGGTAAGACTATTTTTACAGCTAGTGGTTTTCCTTTAGTTTATCGCCCCTTTCAGGCGCGACCCACCCGGGGAGGGGTGGGGGCCAGTTCGCCAGCGCAGCCCAGTTCAGGCACATGTTGGGATTTCAATAGAGGGGCGTGTACCAGAGAATTTTGCAAGTTCCGGCATGAATGTTCCCAATGTGGAAGGAAAAATCACCCCTTGTCAAGATGCTGGGGACCTTGGCCTTCCAGTGGTCACCAATGGCCACAGCAGGGGTCGGGATCTTATGTTGCACCACAGCCACCTCCAGCTCCCAGGGGAGGGAAAGCTTCATCCGGCGTTGGGACCAAAGGCTCATACGCCGGTTAATGTCCTTCATTTGGCTGCCGCTTTGCAGGATTATGAACCTGCTGAGCTGCGGACGTTTCTATTATCAGGTTTTCAGGACGGTTTTCATCTAGGTTACGAAGGTCCTCGTTTGAGGCGTTGGTCTAAGAACTTGAAGTCGGCAAGTGAACATACTGCTGTGGTCCAAGAGAAGTTAAACAAAGAAGTGTGTGAGGGCAGAATGGCAGGTCCTTTTGACGATTGGCCTTTAGAGAATCTCATTATTTCCCCCATTGGAGTGGTCCCCAAGAAGGAACCTGGGCAGTTCAGGCTCATCCAACATTTGTCTTGGCCGGAGGGTGGGTCGGTGAATGATTTTATCGACAATGATGCTGCTTCTGTGTCCTATTCTTCTGTTGACGTGGCCATGGCATTGGTAGTAACGGCAGGCCCTTCTGCTTTGATGGCAAAATGCGATATTAAATCGGCATTTAGACTGCTTCCAGTCCATCCTAAAGGACTGGAGTCTTCTGGGTATCCATTTCCTGGGAAAATGGTACGTGGACAAAGCTTTGCCAATGGGTTGCTCCATGTCATGTGCATTGTTTGAAACATTCAGTACGTTTTTACAATGGTTTTTCACTCAACAAAGTGGACATACGTTGGTCACACATTACTTGGATGACTTCTTTTTTGTGGGTGTTGCAGATTCTTTGGACTGCCAGAATGCTCTGTTTACGTTTCAAACACTGATGGATCATTTGGGTGTGCCACTGGCTCCTGAGAAGACCATGGGTCCTTGCGCGACCATGTCTTTTTTGGGAATCGAACTTGACTCACAGACTATGCAGGCGCGTTTACCATTGGACAAGAAGCGAAAAATGTTGGAATTGGTGGAGGTGATGTTGTCTAAGGAGAAAGTTTTGGTGAGGGAGGATCAAGTTTTGCTGGGTCACCTTAATTTTGCATGTAGGGTGGTCAGGGCGGGCAGAACATTCTGTAGGCGCTTGGGGAGGGCTCTCTCTGGCCATTACTTACCCCATCACCGAGTTCGATTGTCAGCAGGGGTCAAAGAGGATTTGCGTATGTGGGTCACTTTTTTGCATTCTTTCAATGGTGTGCCTTTATGCAGGGAGGTTGACTGGTTGTGGGATGGTCAGATTTTCTCTGATGCGGCTGGCAGCGATGGTTTCGGTTTGTACTGGCAGGGAAAGTGGTGTGCACAACAGTGGCCGGAAAGTTGGAAGAATGGTGGCAGGAGCATTGCCTTTTTGGAATTGTTCCCGGTGGTGGTGGCTGTTACTCTGTGGGGCCAGGAGTTGGCTCACAAGAAGGTTCTTTTTAGAATTGATAATATGTCTGTGGTGCAAGTGATCAACAGACAATCTGCTAAGGACATGCAGATCCTTAAACTCCTCAGAGTCTTTGTGCTAGGTTGCCTTAAATTTGATATTTGCTTTAGGGCCCTGCATGTTCCTGGTGTGGACAATGACATTGCGGATGCTTCGTCTCGTTCGCAGTGGGAGAGATTCCATGGGCTCGCTTTGGAGGCAGACGAGGAGCCGACTCCCATGCCGGAGCATCTGTGGACGGTAGGCAACACATGGTTGTTCAACTGGTTTTAGGTTCTTTGGCCCCCTCTACTAGGGTGGCATATGAGTTGGCTTGGAAGGAATTTTTGTATTCAGGAGCTTGTAAGAGGGAGACTCTTTGGCAGAGGTCTGAAGATGTGGTTCAGTTCATTTTGGGTTTAATGGATAAAGGTTTATCCAGAGTCACAATTGCTGGGAAGTTAGCGGGTGTTTCTTTTATGGGTAAGTTGTTCTGGGGCTATGCTCAGTCGGCTGGGGAGTTGGGTAGAAGAATGTTGGAAGGGTGGTCTTGGGAGCGGGGCAGTGTCCATGCGCTGAGGTCCCCTTTGTCTTGGCAGAAGCTGTTCAATATCATATCAGTGTTGCCTTTGGTGTGTACTGATAGGGTGGAAGCTTGTCTTTTTGCCACTTTGATGGTTTGGATGTTTTTTGGGGCGTTCCGGGTGTCTGAGTTGTTGGGAAATAAAGCTTCGAAAGGTATTTTGTGGGGGGATGTTCAGTTGTCAGTTAGGGGAGTTCATATTTGGCTGTCTCATTCTAAGACGGATCAGAGGAATAAAGGCAAAGGTTTTTGGTTGGAGGCGGTTTCCCCCCCGGAGACTTGTCCTTTGAGGTGGGCCAGATGCTGGTGGGAGGTTTCGGGTGGTGTTGTTGAGCATCCCGTTTTTCAACACCTGGATGGTTCTGTGGTGACCAATTATCAGTTGCGCATGGTACTGCGTAAAGCGCTGCGTCATCTTGGCCTTGATGAGTCTTTATATGGCACTCACTCTTTTAGAATTGGGGCCGCAACTGAGGCTTTTAACAGGGGTTGGTCGAGGGAAGACATTATGAGCTTGGGGCGCTGGACTTCCAACTGCTTTCATCGCTATGTCAGACGAGAGGGAGCGCCTGTGTCTTCTTCTGTTTTGCCTCTCTGATACTTTTTTCTTTTTCAGGTTCCGTGGCTGGTCCTCGCGCTGAGTTCTTGACTATTTGGATCGTGGGGCATTCATTCATAAAGAGAGCGCAACTTCAAGCTCGCCTGAGTTATTTTGGCTCGATGTTGGGATTTAATGAACGTTTATTTAATGTTGTTTGGAAGGGGAAGGGGGGTATGTTGTGGAAAGACTTGATTCCAGCCCTTAATTCTTGGTTGGTAGGTGGGGTTTGTCCAGATGTTTTGGTTCTGCATCTTGGGGGAAATGATTTGGGTCTGGTTAAGGGTGTTGTTCTTCTTCGAGCTATGAAAAAAGATCTTTCTTTGTTGCATCAGCATTGGTCTGGGTGTCACGTCCTGTGGACTGAATTGGTTCCTAGGAGGGTTTGGAGGAATGCGTTGAAACCTAAAGCCATTGTTAAGTCTCGTAGGAAGGTCAATCTGGAAGTTTCTAGGTTTTGTAGAGATTTAGGCTTTGGTCGTATTGTCCATAGTGATATTCGTTACGATGCTGTAGAATTCTTTAAGAGTGATGGGGTACATTTGTCTGTAATGGGGATGGATTTATATCTCTTGGAGCTGCGAGAGGTACTGTCTCGCTGTTTGACGATTCAAAGTTTCTTGGGTGAGTAGTGTTTCGTTTGGTGGTTTTTCTGCTTCGATCTCAACCCCTTCCCCCCCCCCACTGTGGTTTAGTGTCTTTGTGGGGGGCAGAAAGGTGGGGGTTTTCGGTCTTATCCCCCACTGCTTTCTGGGTGGCGGATTATTTTGGTTTGCCAGTTTTGGGCCATGATGGGAGCTTATAGTTTTTGAATTTGGATTTTGTTGGGGGAAGTTGTGCAGGTTGAATTTGTGTTCGGAGACATGGGTTGGGGGATCTGGATTGGCTTGAGATGTAATTGGGGTTTTGAGTTATGGCTTTGGGAAATGTGGAAGTGATAATGTTTTTGTGGGATTGTTGTATGGTTTATTATGTGATTGGGTATGTACGGGTGGGGGCGGGTTTGATAAGGGTGAGGGGCGGGGGCGGGTTTTTGGGGGGTTGAAAACTATACAATCATTTGGTAAGGTTTAGATTGTTAGGCATTTGCCGAGGTTATGTTGTGTAAATGTGCACCTGTTTCATTAAAGCGGCCTTTTTCACACTCTAACTGGTTTCTTGGTCTGCTCACTCTCCCCCACCCCTCCCTCCCAAGGGGGGCTTGGGGGAGGGCAGACGACCCCTGGGAGGTCTCCTCCCCCGGGCTGTTTGGGAGGTTTGGGTGGGGGCCATTTTGGAGCAGTCTCCAATTTTGGGCTCCTTTGGGCTTGTTTTGGTTGTTTTTGGAGCCCAGCCTATAAATGTGCTGGGTTCCTTTTCCCGGCCACCATTTTAGGCGTAGGTGACCTGGTGGCCAGTTGGTTTGCAGCTAGTTTTTGTCCCTCCCTCCCTCCCTTTATGCGGTGCTTTTCTGTTTCCCCTTCTTTTCTTTTTTCTTTTATTATTTTAGGCTTAGCTGGTTGCAACAGGTGGACATGGGGGTTTTTCATATTGTTATGCTTTGTCGCTTGGAACAGGTGCGGTGCGGATTATTTTGGTTTGCCAGTTTTGGGCCATGATGGGAGCTTATAGTTTTTGAATTTGGATTTTGTTGGGGGAAGTTGTGCAGGTTGAATTTGTGTTCGGAGACATGGGTTGGGGGATCTGGATTGGCTTGAGATGTAATTGGGGTTTTGAGTTATGGCTTTGGGAAATGTGGAAGTGATAATGTTTTTGTGGGATTGTTGTATGGTTTATTATGTGATTGGGTATGTACGGGTGGGGGCGGGTTTGATAAGGGTGAGGGGCGGGGGCGGGTTTTTGGGGGGTTGAAAACTATACAATCATTTGGTAAGGTTTAGATTGTTAGGCATTTGCCGAGGTTATGTTGTGTAAATGTGCACCTGTTTCTTTAAAGCGGCCTTTTTCACACTCTAACTGGTTTCTTGGTCTGCTCACTCTCCCCCACCCCTCCCTCCCAAATGGCCCTGGTGAATGGAGTAGATGGTAAAGAATACACAATATCCTTTATTTCAAGAACACTTAAAGAAGCAAAATCCAAGTACATCACATCTAAAAGAGAGGCTCTTGCGTAGGTGTGGGCCGTGGAGTAATTGTTTCCATACATCTGGGTACTTCCATTGAAGATTACACAGATCAAGAACCTTTAGCTTATTTGCTTGCTAGTAATGGGGTAGGAAAGGAGTTGACTAGATTAGTTTGCTCAATGTCTAAACTGCAAGAGTATAACATGAGGGTCAGGTACATTCCAAGTGGGAAGACATTAAGGGCAGACTGTTAATCTAGGATATTTTTGAACGAAGAGTCAAAAAACCAAGGTGTGGATGAGCATGAATGGGTGGTTAAGTAATTGGATGTGATGCTAGACTGCAAAGCTGTGTTTACTGAGGCTGAGTGGTGCAAGGAGTGTGATGAAGAATCTTTGATGAAAAAACACATAAAAGAAGGGTGACGAAGGCATCGATGTCCTAATGTGGAGATGAGAGTTATGCTCAAGTAGCATCAGAGCTTACTCTAGTCAATGGCATGGTTTTAAGACCACCCGTGGAATAGAAAATGGTCTGATTACTTTAGCACATGAATGCGATTCAGGCTATGAGAGCTACCTGTAAAAAATTAAGACAATACTATTTGTGGCCATCTATAAACATACAAGTGGAAAAGAGGGTTCATTCTTGTTATGAATGTCTTTTCTCCACCAAATACTTGAAGACTAGTAAGAAGCCTTTATTTTGAGTGCCTTTACCAGATGGGCCATGGGATAAATTAGCCATGGACTCCTCTGGACCATACAATTCTTTACTGATGCAAATGAGGTATTTGTGTTTGATTGCGGATTATTATTCAAAATGGGTTTTCGATTTGTTTGCTCTAACAGGACAACATTTATGGTTAAATTTGTAAATCAAAGGTTTTAGTGTTGAAAGAGCTCCACATTACTTTGTCACAGACAATGGTATGCACTTTTGTTCTGCTGAAATCCTAAACTTTCCTATCATGTTTGATGGCAAGAATTTTTTAGTACAGTGGCGACTGGCATGTAAGGAGGATGATGGGGCAGGAGGGAACAAAATAAATGTTATGAATAAAAAATAAAATTACACTTACTTTCAATCCTGGCACAACGTCCTCCTCGCTCGGGTCCAAGCAGGCTCCAACGCAGGACCAGGAAGCTGCAGTAACCAATGCTTTCATGAAGCATAAATAAGTGCCAAGAATGGCAGGAGCGGCCTCTCTCACCGCTCCCAAAGGCACTGGAGCCCTAAGCTGTCTCTAATGCAGCTAGGTTAGAGAGGTTTATACTGCGCATGTCTGGCTGGCCGTCGCAAGACAGTCGGCTAAAAAGACATGCGCACTTTAAACCTAAAGTGCCCTGCCCATCAATGCTTTCTGCTGCTGCCTGTCAGCCAGCAGCAGAAACAAGAAAGCCTCCCCCCCTGTCCTGACGTTCTGCTCAGGACGGGGTAGTGAAAAATAAAATGGTAATAAATTAACTTTATTACTATTTTCTTTCTCCATATCTGAGGTCAATTTGGTTAGTGGGGCGACGCTCCTCCGCCTTTACAGAGAAGCCGTCCCTGTGTGAGCAGTAATTTACAGTCCAGCTTAAAATAGTCTTGTAGGAAGAGTTCCAGCTTCAAATGGTCTTGTGGAAAGGGCCAACCGCTTTCTCAAAGAAGATATTCAAACTGTGTTAGCAGCAGGTCTCTTATGTTGAGGAGTTTTTCAACAGAAAAGTTTGAGTTATACCAGTACTCCACACAGTGTCAATGGGGTGTTTCCATTCAAGTTCTTGCACGGTAGGGATCCCAGCTCACCTAGTGATTGAAAAATTTGCTTAAGGTGCGCAATACAACAAATGATTGTTCTATAAATGATGTTCGCATCAGAGTTCAAGACAAATAAAAGACCTCAAACAATTGTTTTGACTTGAAGAAGTATGTTAAATCTCTTGAACTGTCTGTTGGAAATCAGTTATTTATCAAGAAACCGTTCAGATTCAAAGTTCTCTCTACCTGTGACAGTGATTACAGCATCCAAGGGGTCTGAGTTTCTTTACGACAAGGGTTGGTGGAATAAAAGTGCTTTGGTGCGTGTCGTTGAGGAACAGGCTGCTATGATCAGGAGTTCAGAGAAAGCAGATGAGTAGGGCTTCTCTGAGTTGGACCATTGGACTAGGGTGATGTTGTTTCGAAAGCATGTGATGAGGAGTCTGGAATGAGTACTGGGGTTATCTTGGTGCTTTATCTTCTACACAGTTGGTTTCTTTCTGTTCTGAAAATAGTGAAAGGGTATGCGGATTTTTGCCTCCGTTGTTTATGTCGATGGACATTTCGCCGCCTGCACTGCAGTGCCTAATTAAATAGTGCTGCAGTGACTTGTGGGGAAATGACTGTCAGCAATTTGGGACTGGGAGCAGGGGTACCACGGGAAACCCGCATTTAAAAAAAAGTAGCACTCACCCAAGGAGGGCATTGGCATGTAGGGTGAGTCGGTGTTTGCCATGTAGTGAAATGTATGCAAATCACCTGAAAATACGCATATGTCTGTGGGGTAAACCCCCAGGTCTATTTCATTATCATCAAATAGGGTACTGTTAGAACTTGCGTTGTACATTAACTGGGGTATGAGCCCTAGTCAAGCAGCGGCCACAATTGGTTCTTTCAAGTGGGGGAAACTTCAAAGAAGGACTTTGAAGTGCACAGAGATCTTTCCTTCCTACCCTGTCTTTAGACTCACTTCAGGGGATATGCAGCACTGTGTGTGCAGACAGGACACAGCCGATGCAGGTGTAAGTGTGGGGCTATGTCCAGCTCATTCCTCCCATTGTGCCAGGATTACCCATCAAGTCACACCTGCGCTCCCTTTGTGTGTGAATGGCTTGGGGGATCACACAAAGCTCAGCTGTCACTCACCCCAGACTGATCAGAAACAGGCAGCAGGCACCAACCGGTAAAACAGGACGTTACCGAACTGAAAACCTGATTTCCCAATGCATCAACCTCTATTCCGAATAAAATAAAGATTCGCAAAAAATCCCACGCGCTAAATTACCGAATTGCAAAATAGCGTTTTTGTTAAGACCGAGAAATGTATTTGCTCCTGGTAATAGCGAATTGCAATTAAAAAATCGCAAGAAAATGCATAAAAAAATCGCTAATACCGAAAATCCCCAAAATCGCTATTTAGCATGAGCAGAATAAGGAGGTAAAGTTGGTGAAAGGCCAAAAAGAAAACATTTCCCAACAGGGGGATACAATCAGAAACCCTTCAAATATGCCACTGGAGACCCTGTATGTTATCCAAAATGGTTGCCCTCTATGTGCTTGCTAGGAGGATGAGACTCAATGCAGCTGCACAGCGCTGGAGAAGAATCCAGGAGAGGGTATTCAGGTTGCGCATCACATTGCTGGGCCAGAATGATGACGAAATCTATGACAAGTACAGAGTGAATCGTGCCATGATCGTGCGCCTAATTGCTGACCTGGAACCACTACTGCATTACCAGACCCATAGGACCAATGCCATCCCTTCGCATGTCCAGGTCCTATGCAGCCTGCACCTGCTGGTGTCCGGATGTTTACAGGGGGTTGTACAGGTTGCTGGAGGCGTATCGCAAAGCACACTTTCACGCTTCTTCAGCAAATTCCTAGATGCCATGCTGACAATGATACATACCCACATCACCTTCCCCACAACCCCACAGCAGTTGAACTGGACCAAACATGACTTCTACCAGGTGGCACATTTTCCCCGTGTCATAGGATGCGTTGATTGCAGGCATGTCTCCATCTGTCCCCCCTCAGCCAACGAATACATATTCCCTAACCGGAAGTCCTATCACTCTATGAACGTGCAGGTCATGTGCAATGCCAAGCACATAATTACGGACATTGTAGCGCAATTTCCTGGGACCACACACGACGTCTACATATTCAGACACAGTGGCATCCACAGGCGTCTGCTCAACGGTGAATTTGGAGAGGGACACCTACTAGGTACATACTTATACGGGGGGCAGAGCTTGCTGGCGAACATGGAGGACGCCTAAAGTGAGAGCTCCGCGTCGTCACTCCTGAATATCCTACAATTATCCTGTTACGGCCGAGCGCCGTGGACCACGAGCCTGTTGCCTGACCCCCGGAGCCGCCTGGTACCTGCGGCGGAGCAGCGGCGCGTTTTCGGACAGCGGGAGCCGAGCACGCAGACGGCGAGCACTGGTGCGAGCTGGGCCGTGGAGCCGCGCCCTTGCCTGAATACTGCCCCGGAGTGCGTAGCGAGACGTGCGGCCGGCCAGTTCATCCAGGCCTCGGCGAGCCCGCACCAGCAGGAGTAAGGCGGCAAACAGTAAGCGATGCTGGCACCCCCCCATACCCCTCCCCGCGGGAGTGCGCTGGGGGCTGCGGTCACCTGCCCGCGACTGCTGTGTGGCGGCGGCCCACGGAGGAGTGAACGCTTTGCTGTGGCGCAGCGCCATTTTGCCCGGACCTGCGGAGGTCCTCTGTAGAAGTCGCTGGCACAGAGCTTGCTGCACGGGGTGGCTGGGCGGCCCATCCTGCCCCCCCAAGGTTTGATTCACGGACCCAACGCGGCAGGAGAGAGAGCGTTGGGCCACAGAGGACACGGTGGGCCTGCGTTGGAGCCCCGGATCTGGCAGTTTGAGGCGCCGAGTCAACACGGTGGGAGGGCCCCGTTAGTACTGCCTGCGCACACTGGGCGTATCCGAGTGGACTTGGGGGAACCCAGGGTGCATGCACTTGGAGGTCACTTGCTGACAGAAGGGCCGAGAGGGGGCTCCGAGGCTGGACATTGGGGTGGCACTCCTGGTCAGTCGTAAAGAGGGGCAAGCCAGGGGCCTTGGCGATACGGAGCGAACCTACCATCTCCATTGAGACGCGGCTCTGGCGTCGGCTCAGTAGCGGGGTACGACCCACAAGCCTGGGGGCACCGTTGCGCCCCCCCTTCACCCTCAGCCCGCCAGCTGTCTGGTCCTGACTGGGGGGCCTCCGCACAGAACCTCAACAGAGAACCAGTGGGGGGTCGTGGTGCCTGGGGAGCCCTGAGTTGGAGGCCGTAGAGTGCGTGACGAGCTGTGTGCGGCAGGAACTGACTGGTGCGTCTGCTCTGACTGCCTTGGGGACCGAACCTGCGAGTGCTGTGGAGGCGACCATAGGCAAAGGCGACAAGACCCAGCTGAAATTGGCTTTTGAGCAGCGCAAGTCGAAATCCTCGGAGGCGCAGGCACCCACGCCAATGCAGCAGGACAGGGGCCCTGAGAACACGTTCTATGCTGATATTAAAGGCCAGTTAGTTACCATGGAGAAGGGCCTTCAGGACAGCATGGCAGCGATAGGAACGAAGATCGACGCCCTCACGTACCGCATGGACTGAATGTCTGAGAGAGTGGACAAGCATGCGGAGAGGATAGACATGTCAGAGAGGCGCCTGACTGAGGTGGAGGAGGCCCAAATGGACCTGGATAAGGACCGCAAACAGATTGGGAAGCTCCTTCAGGTCATCCAGGACAAGGCGGAGGATTTGGAGGCCCGTTCTTGGTGCTCCAACATACGCATTACTGGCGTACCAGAATCGACACAAGTGGGGAAAATGGAGATCTTTGTGGAGAAATTACTCACCACGTTACTAGGAGACAAGGTTTTCTCCACTATGTTCATAGTGGAGAGGGCTCACCGGTCGCTGGGCCCAAAGCCGCGAGTGGGGGCCCCACCTAGGCCAATCATTGCGAAACTCCTGAACTACAGGGACAGAGACACTGCCCTCCGACTGGCCAGAGAGAAAGGGTCACTGCAATATGAGGGATCGTCCATCTCGCTGTACCTGGACTTCACGGCGAGGGAGCAGGAGGAGCGGCGCCACTTTGCCCGGTACAAACAGCAAATCTGTGACCTGGGGCTGGACTATGCTATGCTGTATCCGGCGAAGCTACGCATCAACAGACAGGGGCATTCACATATTTTCACTGATCTTAAGGAGTTGCAGAAAGCGTTGAAAACATGGCAAAAGGAGCGGCGGAACAGTCCCAGAAGCCAAGAGAGTGAACGGGATCTAACCAGCGGGCTGGAGGACCAGGAGTAGTGTTTCTGCTGTGGGCCAGGATGGCTCTACTTTGGGCTGCCGCCCAGGAGCGTGATCCCGAGGGCATCTGATGGTCCAGGGCCTAGAAGCGACCAGGTCCTTACATGATTGCGGGCCCTGCGAAGACGCCGAGCCCCGGTGAGATCGATTCCAGTTAATTAAATGTTGTATTATTGCAGGGGCAAGTTGAAATGTTTGGACTCCGGCTTGGACTGTGGCCTCTGGCTACGCGCAGTTGTCTAGCATATTCTTTGGGGCGGGGGGAAGTGGGGGGAGCACGACATTGATTCTGAGAGGGGCTGTCTGGGTGGCGGGTACGGCTTTGGTCATGCTGCTCGAGTGCAAAGACTCTGCAGGGGTGACGGAGCTTTCAGAAGCTCAAAGTCAAAATGAGGTATGAAAGCACTCTTTGTGCTGTATTGGTGACCTCTGCCCTCGCACTTATCGCACTCATCTGCTCAGTTGGGGACACTCTGAGTTGCGGGGAGGGGAGGTGGGGATTCGAACTTATCAAGCTAGGCCGAGTTGTTGGGGTTGGTCTGCTGTGGGAGGTGGGTGGGGGACTGTTGGGTAACGGGGAATGTTATTGTTTGCTCGTCTACACAAGGTACACCTCCTACCACATGTCTACAAGTGCTAGCTCTGAACTGACACCTATGCATGTTCCGCACCGTGCTACCTCACCTAGTGCCACGCTGCGATGGCTGAAGTAAATAATACACAGACCACTGCACGACCCTCCACGATTAGTGCCCTCACGTGGAATGTTAGGGGCCTCAACGACTACAGGAAACTCAGAAAGGTGTTAAGCTACCTCAAGCGCCATAACATCGACATAGCGTTATTACAGGAGACGCACCTGCCGCTTGCGAGTAGGATGTTACAGAACAGGGGCCTGGAGGGACACACAGCGGCGGCGGGTTTCACAACAGATGCAAGGGGGGTTATCACTTGGGTTAACCCGAAATCAAACATGCAAATACAGACACTCAGGGCGGACTCGGAGGGGAGGTAGGTTATTGCGGCATGCAGGGGCCTGGGGTTGGACTTGATCGTTGTTAACACTTACGGTCCCAACTATGACTCCCCTGAATTTTATGATACGCTAGCTAGGGAAGTAGGTGGCCATGATCACCCGCACATACTATGGGGGGGGGGAACTTCAATTTGATGCTTGACCCAGACTTGGACAGGTCCTCGGGTCCTTCTCAAAGACCCTCGGCGGCCGCACAGTTGCTCACCGCAAAACTGCTAGTGTTGGACATGGAGGATGTGTGGAGAAGCAGGAACGCTGGACGTGACGACTTCACCCACTATTCTGCGTTTCACGATATTCACACCAGGATCGATTACTGGTTCGCCACTGCGGAGATTAATCGGTCTATTAAGCACTGCAAAGTGCTCCCGCGCACTCTGTCGGACCATTCTCCTGTGCTACTCCTCATAGACTCCCCGATGCGCAGGATCCCCCCTTTCACGTGGCGTTTCCCGCCGTATTCGCTTCTGGATCCGGTCTTTCACGGTGAATTGGCGGAGGCCATAGAAATATTCTTCGAAAAAAATGTAGGTTCTGTGGCGGATTTCCAGACAGTATGGGAGGCCTTCAAGGTCTATATACGGGGCATTGCAATGTCTAAACACTCCAGCGTCCTGAAGGCGCGAGGGGTAGGTTAGCGGCGTTGGAACTTCAATTGCGCTCCCTGGAGGAACGGGTCCGTATCGGACCGGCTGCCGCAGCCGAGGAGGAGATTAAACGCCTCTTACTGGAATATCACGAGGAGGCTGACAGAGAGGTCCAGCACATGGGCAAATATGCAACGGCCCGCACATACGGGGAGGGAGAGAGACCTGGTTCGGTATTGGCTAATATACTCAAGGGCGCAGAGGGAAGAAGATGATCACGGAGGTAAGGAAGAAGGACGGGGACAGCGTTACAGATGAGGCGGACATTGCTTCTGTCTTTAGGGACTACTATGCGGAGCTATACTCCTCCAGGAGTGGGGACATGTCAGCTGAAATATTAGACTATCTGGAACATGTAAAGCTCCCGTTCCTATCAAACGCTCAGAGGGAATTCCTCATGTGTTCCATACAACTGGAAGAAATTACAGACGCCCTGGCTTCAATGCGCTCGGGCAGTGCGCCGGGTATGGACGGTCTGTCCGTCGACTTTTATAAAACATTCCAGGAGCAGTTGCTACCGCATCTTCATATACTTCTGGGGGACATCTGCGAGCAAGGCAGTATGCCTGGCACAATGCGAGAAGCCATGATTGTCACCATCCTGAAGCCGGGCAAGGCGCACGACTACTGCGGATCATACCGCCCCTTGTCTCTCCTTAATGTGGACACTAAACTGTATGCCAAAGTCTTAGCCACAAGATTGGCGCTGTTGGCCCCTGACTTAGTAGCCCCAGAGCAGCGGGGTTCATGCCCACCAGGAACCTAACCTACAACATCAGAACGGTGCTAGGCACTATCCAGCACGTAAAGCAGGACATACCGGCGGTGACACTCTTCCTGGATATGGAGAAGGCATTCGACTCGGTGGAGTGGCCGTTCCTCTTACTGGTGATGCGGCGCATGGGACTCGGTGAACCCTTCTTGCAGATGGTGGGAGCGCTCTACAAGGGGTAGTCGGCTAGAGTACGAGTGGGCAATACGATATCGACGCCTCTATACATTGGCAGGGGTACCAGGCAAGGGTGCCCGCTGTCCCCCCTGCTCTATGCACTGGCTGCGGAGCCACTGGCATGTGCGTTGAGGGAATATCACAGCCACGAGGGAATACGCTTCCCGACGTACAAAATAGTGGTGTCGATGTATGCGGACGATACGTTGCTATATGCGCACGATCCAGCTACTTCGCTCCCCCCACTGCTGAGGGAGGTGGTGCGTTTTGGAGGACTGTCCGGGCTTAAAGTTAACTGGACAAAATCGATGGTGCTGCCCCTAACACCAGTGACTACACAAGTTGAGACCGAATTCCCCCTGGAGTGGACGGATGACCCGATTAGGTACCTGGGGATACAAATACATGCTAACTCGGATCTGCTCGTTAGCCAGAACTATGGCAGGGCGGTCAGTAGGCTGGAAGACGACATAGCGATCTGGAACAAACTGCCGCTCACGCTCATGGGCCACATTGCTATTATGAAAATGGTAGTGCTGCCGAGGTTTCTGTTCCTCTTCAACGCCTTGCCAATAGTGATGTCCAGGGCTTTTTTTCAACACCTGACTAGCCTCATGATAACACTGGCATGGGCGGGGAAACAGCCTAGGGTCAAATGGTCAACACTCACACTGCCGTACAGCATGGGAGGATTGGCAGCCCCGGACCTAGAACTGTATTACAGAGTGGCGCAGGCATCGCACCTCCACACTTGGATCCATGGAGACAAGATGATCCCACATGTGCGAATGGAGCGTCTATTTGCTCATCCGCTGCCACTCCCTGCGACACTCTGTACACCGCAGGACCGTAGGACAGGAATATTAGACTCTATCACCTCTACTAACCACGCCTGGCACTCGCTCCTGAGTCGTCAGGGTGGTGCCTCCTTGTACACGCCAGAGATGCCATTGGAATGGATGATATGGCTCCCACCTATGGCGGAAAGGGCGGTCACGAATGACCTAGCGAAATTAGGGCTCTGCAAAGCGGGTGACCTATTCTGCGACGGGGTGGTCAAGACCTGGGAACAAGTGCGTGGGGATGGGAATGAACCCCCTCTTCTACATCGCTTTCAGTTCCATAGGACTCGAAGCGCACTCGCGGAAATGCTGGGCCCTGACATGGCGGAACCCCCAGACGTCCCTGAACTGACTTATGTTATTACATGTAGGGAACCGCAGAAGCTCCTCACAAACCTCTATAAGGTAGCCAGGTCCGATGGTGAACATCAACTCATGAAAGCCAGACTAGAGTGGCAGAGGGATCTGGAGTTCACGATTGACGACGCGACGTGGCGATATTGCTGTGAGAGCACGAAAGGGATCTCCCTCAACGGGAAACATCGACTTGTTCATTTCAAATTCCTACAGAGGGTGTACTACACTCCGGAGAGGCTTCGCAGGTACGGCTTACGACCTGAGGCGAACTGCGAACGCTGTCACGCGGCCGACGCTGACTTCATGCACTTGGCTTGGTCCTGCCCGGGTGTGCACACATTCTGGTGTGCAATCTTCACGGAACTGAGCAAAATTTTAGAGGTAGACTTGCCCCCGGAGCCTGGCCTGGCTCTCATTGGCAATTCAAGAGGACTTCCTGTAGCGCTTCGCAGGCTTGCGGACATGGGGCTGCTAATGGCTAGAAGAGTAGTAGCTCAGTGCTGGATGAGAGGTCCGTTACCCACCAAGTCCACGTGGGCGCGGGATATGCTATACTGCAGCACTCAGGCGGAAACGTATAGTGAGCTCCTCCCTCCCAAGAGCCGGCCAAAGAATTTCTGGGCGCTATACCAGACGTACCTGCGTGACCAGCAGAATGCAAACACTAGCAGTTCAAACGGTGAGACAATGGCGCAAGAGGCGTCCGGGCCCCAGGCTCACTCACAGGCCGACGTCAACATCTGACAGTGCAGCGGTAGGCGCGTTAGCCTAGCCACTGGAGGGGAGGAGGACTGGAAATAGGCTGAGTTGGGAGTAAGGGATAGCGGCATCACCAAGGGGAACACACCACGTACCTGCCCTAGCTGGGACTCCTGCAAGGCCACTAACGTGTAGGCAGGTTTCTGACTCCTGGGGACACAGAGAGCAACGGTAGTGGCGGGGTGGAAGGCTAGATTGGCACACCTAGCGGACTGGAGAGATACCACTAGCAGACTAAGTAGGAGAATGGGAGGAAGGGCTGGGGGGAATTAACAAGTTGGGGAAGCATGGGTTAGTGGTAGGGTTTTAGTGTTGAGGTTACACACAATTGACTTCTGAGGAGGCGCGCTCCTAACCGAGAATTAGGCGGGAGCTCGGAGGTAGCATAAACAATACATTGCATACATGATCCACCCGCGACTGGGTGGGGGGACGCCTTGGAATCACACGTCCATGGAGATTGAAGTGCGCCGCCGGACCCCCGGGTTGTCGGCAGTCGGGCTGTGTAGTGAAATCTTTGTGCCCTATCCACTATGTAACTGTCGCGGCCGGCCCGTGGGGTTGAAGGCCTGAAGCTGTGTAACCTGAGTTTGTGCAATAAAAAAATAAAAAATAAAAAAAAAGGTACATACTTATACCTAATTTTCTAACGCCATCATCACATATGTAATTGTATTCATGCCGCTAACCCTTTGCTCCCCACCCTGCAGGTGACAGCACATACGCCTTGCGTGAATATCTCCTCACTCCCTACTTCAACCCAGCAACACCTCAGGAGCAGCACTACAACGCAGCACATATCAGTACCAGGAATATGGTAGAGCGAACCTTTGGTATCCTTAAGAGTAGCTTCAGGATCCTACACAAGACGGAAGGTGCATTGCAGTATAACCCTGTAACCTGCTGCAGGATAATAGCAGTGTGGGATGTATGACATTACAACGCATGCATTTACATCGCATGCCTTTACAACGTAAGTATTACAACGCAGTCCATTACAATGCATAGTGCTTTGGGGTACTGGATAGTGAATAGTTTAATTTACTATTCCAACTCTAGTCCCCGTGGACACAAGGGAAGGTTATTGGATAGTAAATTAACCTATTCCCTATCCAAGAGCGCCGCCCAGAGCAATGCGTTGTAATAGTTTGCGTTGTAATGGTTGCGTTGTAAAGGCTCTGCGATGTAAAAGTTGCGTTGTAAGTGTTGTTCACCAGCAGTGTGTGCCATGCTGCACAACATTGCCACAAGAAGGGGGACACCAATTGAGGTGAACGGAGATGACAACTTTCGTGATGAACAACCCCCCCCCCACAACACTGATAGGCACACATGCCAAACACAGCTGAAAGTCAAAGGAGGCGGACATATATCACACAACATCACTTCAGAGACAGGTAAGAATGAGCCATCACTACATTTTCTGTTGTGCAAATGTTTAAAACACATGAGCACTTGTCAAGTGAATATGACTAGTACATCAACATGACGCTGACTCAACACATAGTGCGAGATACATATCCGTTGGAATCACGGGAGTATCTTGACGATATGTAGGTGGCCCATGGTTACATCACCATGGCCAAATAGCCGGTAATACATGTTTACTTGCGCCTTCCACGTACCCCCAGCCTCCTGTTGCCTGACTCCTCTACATCACCACGATGTGTGTCGGTGGCTGTAGAGCTGCGCGAACTGCGCCTCCTATCACTGGTCTCCGACACAGAGATACTGCTGACGCTCAATGCCGCCTCACTCCCCTCCTCCACTCCCAAGTTGCTGCGACTGAATGTGCCAGACTGCAGATGTTCTACTGCAGTGGTCACCTGGCCTATAGCCTTGGCCACATCACTGCAGTAATGATCCAGGTCTATCTGCAGTGACACTGATCTGCGTGCCAAGACAGCTGTGCTGTTGCTGAGCTTTGTGATGGCCGAGTCAAGGCATTTGAACGCAGCAAGTTCTGACGATGTCTCCTGCGCTTGCTGTGTTGCCCTGCTAGGACGGCATGGGTTAGCTCCTGTGGGGACTGCTTTATGTCTCGATTCCCCTCTGCTACGACTGTGGTCAGTTGACGCACAGCGTCTGTCATTGTGCACATGTAGCTTGCCAGTTTGGAGATGTTCATGTTCATTGTTCCCATGTGTCTCCCCTGCAGGTGCTGAGCATGCAGCATCTGGGACTCTACCCCACCGTAGCCGTGTGTAGGCTGTTCGGATCCCTCAGAAAGTCTTCCCAGGGGCCTGCGCCACTGTCTGACTCGGCCACATGCTGGTGTTGGAGCTGGCGGGAGTGACACGGGACTGGCGGGGAACACTTATGGGTGCTGGGCTCTGCTCCGTATCCATTACCTGATGGGAGGGGACATGTGCTCTGCGTCTTGGTGGTGTTGTCAGTGGTGATGGTGATGATGATGTCGGGGGGGGCGTGGTTTGAGCGCCGATGAGAGAGGCGGCGTGAGCTGAGAGCTCCGTGCCCGATCCCAATTATTATCCTGAAAACCATCCTGTAACCTGACCAAATTAGAGGAGAGTGCATCGGAGCCACTGGGGAAGCCTGCCTGACCGAAACTACCACGTCCGGGGGCTCCAGTGTGCTCCTGACGCGAGTTGAGTGGTCGGAGGGCCGGAGGTGAAGCAGCAAGATGGCGGCGGCGGTCGGCTGATGGGAGCGGACTGAGTTGCGGCATGCACCCTCCGAAGGAACAAGTGTCCCCGCATGAGAGAGCCGGATGAGCACAGCGCAGAGTGTGGCCTGCTGCCTCTACACAAAGAACTGCGGTAATAAGGGGTGAGGAAGCTCGAGGCTCCACGTAGACGGAGGATAATAAACCTGATCAGAGCTTTTCAAATGGCGACCAGAGGGCACGCTAATCGTGGTGTAACATGTCTGTCACGCCGCGCATAGAAGATAAATACGGCAAGCTGGTCGTGCGGGGACACCAGTCCGGCTCCTGAGCGAAAGCTGAACTTCGGACAATTGAGGACTGAGGGGGCGCTAAATACGAGGGTGAATGCTGTGGCCGGAGCGCACCTTCTGAAGAGGCTACCAGGCGGCCTTGAAACTCTGCACGGTGTGGTGCAGCTGAACGAGCACTGTGGGAACAGCGAGAAGGATCGACAGGCGAGCGGACACTGGAGGCGTCTTCCTGCGGTCCCTGGTGAGTGTGGTGGTGCGGGCCTGATCCCGGTGCTACGGAGGTGGGGGCGGGGGCAGGTCCGCAGCGCTGCGCTGAAGGGGAGCGGAGATGCGTGGCCGGAGGCACTGGAAAGCAGGATTGAATCTGGGAGTGGAAGGTGACGGGTCACAGTAGAGTGAGAGACGGAGCCTACTCTGCCCTGATAACGAACGGGAAAGACTTGGTTGGGACATGTGAGCGCTGAACAGGGCGTAGCCACCCCTTGATCTATGAGCAGCACTCTGACCTTGAGCGCACGTAACATATAGGGAGCGTGTTCGGGGATCTGGACTTACACGAGGCAATACCACCAGACCCACGGCAGGAGCAGCGCAACGACTGGCGGAGATCATGTGAGCCAGACTGTCGACAAAGCCCACGCAGGCAGCACGGAGAACAGTGTCGAACCTGGCTGACTGGCGCAGACTTGCAACTGGTTGCGGATTGTGGCGGGAGGAGAGCTGGTGCTCCCCGCTGTAGATGGAGACATTGGAGGGTCGAGGGCTCGCGAAAAAAAGGGGCCCTGCGATATAGTGCTACACTCGGTGGTGCGCTCATCGGCCGATCGCCCATACAGTCCTTAGTTGAAGGTAATTGCGCGGAGAAGTGCAAGTCGGCTGAGCAGTGGTACGCATAAGGATTCAAGATGAAGCCAAAGAATAGGAAAGAGGAAGCTGCGGGGCAGGACGACGACCGTGATGAGGGTGGTGCAATGGAGGCCACGAATTCGGAACAGAGACTTAATAAACGCTTAGATCAAATCCTGGAGGCAAAAGTGGCGACAAAGGACTCCCTACAGCAGGACATAGCGCAAGTCGCAACGGGACTGGGACTCCTGAGAGCAGCCACTCAAAGTTGGCGGACAGGGTGAAAGAGACTGAACTGGTCATTCAAGATTTGAAACCATCACTGGTGATGGTGGAACGCAAGTTAGGTGATGCGCTGGAACGCTTAGCAACTCTAGAAAAACGGGCCGAAGATTCAGAAAGTCGAAATCGGCGCAACAACGTACGGGTGGTAGGCCTGCGGGAAAAAACAGAGGGAGCTGAGATGATTACCTATTTAGAGAACTGGTTCAAATCAGTGGTGGCCCCGGAGGGACTATCTTCCTTCTTTACACTTGAGAGAGCTCACAGGGTACCAGCCAAGCCGCCTTTGCTTGGCCGCCCTCCCCGACCTATAGTGGCCAGAGTCCTTCATTACAAAGATAGAGATCTGCTAATCCAGAGGGCACGGTCAACAGGGCCCTTTAAGGTGGGGAATGGCACGGTCGTGATATTCCCAGACTACACCCAAGAGATACAAAAGCGC
This sequence comes from Lissotriton helveticus, assembly GCF_964261635.1. Lineage (NCBI taxonomy): Eukaryota > Metazoa > Chordata > Amphibia > Caudata > Salamandridae > Lissotriton > Lissotriton helveticus. The sequence continues at coordinate 797,500,467 of NC_136072.1, forward strand.
AGGGCCTCATACTTGTCAGTTAAAAAAGAGCTCAGAGATGAAGGGATCCAATATTCACTGATTTTCCCAGCAAACCTGAGAGTGATTATGGATGGCTCGAAGCAGTTTTTCATGACGCCCGAGGAAGCTTGGACATGGCTCGAATCATATAGAGCGGGCACGGATCGTAAAGGTAAACGGGACCGCGGACCGCCTAAACCGACACAGATGCGCAAATCGCAACGTCTCCGTAAACGAAATAAACCTCAGCAAGCACAACAGATCACTCAAAGGGCCGCAGATAAACGAGGAGCTCTGGTGGGGACGGCGGAGATAACAGGCTCACAGAGAGAGGAGTCGGCGATGGGGACGGACTCTGACGAGGACAAGAGAAAATCGGGCACTGAGTTCTCGGACACAGACAGCACTAAGGGCCCGGAGGTCACGCCCGGAACAGCAGAGGGAATGCTAGATGAATGACCCCTCGTGCGGGACTCCTCTAACAAACTGTTCCTGGTGGCTCTGATGCACCTGATGATATCTGGGAATACTATAACTATGACATACTTTCGTATGGGATCTAGGGGCTAGGGGTGAAGGCGAGGGCTGCCACCTGTTGGGGCTGAACCACCCTCCCATTGCCCTTAAGGCAACCTGTAGTGGCTACTGCAGGATAGAATTGTGTGATTTGTTGTGGAAGTTTGGATGGGGGCTAATAGTCTGTTATTGGGTCCTGTTCTGGGGGGGAGGGCGATGGGTGTTTTGCGGGAAGTTGAGCATTGGGAATTGAGCAGCTTCGGTGTGGGCAGGCGAGACATGAAGGAGGAGAAGTTGGGGAACGATGACAATGGGGACGTTACCTGAATTGAAATGCATTACATGGAACATGCAAACGGCTTCGTGAAGAGTGAGACGTGAAAACGGAAAAGGAACTAGTAATGTTGAAATGTATAGCAATGCTCCGTTTTCACGTCTCACTCTTCACGAAGCCGTTTGCATGCACGGTTGATTGCAGTTACTACTCGTACACGCTCTAGCCGCCACTGGGTTCCTTGCATGTTGCCCTCTTAAAAACGAATAGTGAGTTACCACAACGCAATCTTTTTGACTTTATGTTTACATTTTCGGATTTGACACTTACGAATGGTACATTTTATTACAGTATAACCCCATGACTCAGCAAGTCTAAATCTGCTCGCGTCTTCCCGAAGACTGTCTCATGGTAAGCGTCGGTTTATTTCATCGAGTGCACTTCACGTTTAGTCACTGCGTTTTTTTGTTTTTTTATTTTTGTCACATTTATCGTTTTTTCCAACAGTTTAACTTGTACTGCTTACTGCTATATTGACCCATTGGCATAGTTTCACTGAGCTCGCAGCTCAGTCCAGTAAGTCCATCCTAATGTCTTTTACCGCACACGAGCATGATTATTGATTAAGGTTTCCACGATCTTTTCACTTTGATATTTACCATCTATTTCGCAACTCTAATGCCGTTCACTACCTCTTCACGGTTCGATCATCACTGTACCACTCGTGTCTAATGCACCATCGAGTATCACCCTTTTTTCAGGCACAGTTTGCACTTATTCTTTCCACTTACCTTTCTCTACTTCAATCTACTCCATTCATTTAATCTTGATTTCTTATCTATTAATTTGCCTTCCTCGCATTCTCTAATGTAAAGTTTATGTCTGCTTTGAAGATATCTTTTAGTAATACCTGGCATTGCCTCCCTAGATCCCCCTGATGAAGGGCTGTTCGCTACGCCCGAAATGCATTGGGATTTGTTATTTGAACTATTATTGAAGAAATGTTTTGAAATCTTCACGCTTGGATTATGTGAACTGTGAACATATTCCCTGGATAATAATTTTCTGATTTTATAAAAAAGAGACATTTTCCAACGAAGGAACTCTACGTCTCTTATTTGTTTACTACAGTACACCGTATGCAACTATGTGATTCAATAGTAGAACTTTATTGACTATCTATAAAAAGACTTTTTGATTCACACTCATTCGAGTGACTTGGGCAGTGCATTAGGCATCCAGACCCCTGGTAATTTTTTTAACTTTGTAAACGAGGCATTTCCTGAATTGTAGTTTAAAATCTGACTTCACCATAAGTTGGGATTTTAAATTTGGATTCCAGAGTCACCAAACTCGAGGGTTTTAACTCTTCCCAATTGGAAATTACACTTATAAAATGTAGTACATTAAACTGAATGTTATTCTATGTTAGTGAAAGGCCTTGCTGTAGTGAAACATGAATTTGAGAGTTGTTCACTGCCAGTACATGTAAAACTCAAAAGTACATGTCCTGTTTTTTAAATGTTTTCTAGTTTGCCCACTGGGTTGTCCAAGGCCTACCTTAGGCATGACGAATATGCATAAAAAGGGAAGGTTTGGGCCTAGCAAAAGGTTTATTTTGACAGGTCGACATCGCAGTGTAACTGCACACACAGGCTCTGCAATGTCAGGCAGAGGCATGGTTAGTGGTCTACATACGTGGGTGGCACAAGCAGTGTTGCAGGCTAACTAGCATCATTTCATTTACAGGCCGTGGACACATGTAGTGCACTTTACAAGGGATGTATAAGTAAAATAAAGATGCAAATTGGGTATGAACCAATGTTACCATGTTTTAGAAGAGAGAGTACATGCACATTAGTCCTGGTTACCAGTGGGAAAGTGCTCAGAGCCCTAATACCAGCAAAAAGGAGTTCAGAAAAAGTGGAGGAAGAAGGCAAAATGTTGAGGGTGACCCTGCAGAGAGGGCCGTTTTCCAACAGGTACCCAATCTCAAAACAGAAGCGAAACCTCACCACAAACTAGAATGTGAAGTAGTCACTTTGTTAATATTCCTTCTAATCTAATCTTTACTAATTTTATTGCAATGTTGTTTTTTTAAATGTATTTTGTTTTTCTATAAGGGGAAAGGTGATTTTGTAGGAGAATCATTATGTTTTTGCATAATTCTTACAAATGCTCAATGTAGTCTGTATATCTCACTTACATGGTTGTGCGGTTATATGTTCTACGTTCTGGAAGCGGGTGACATGTAGGTCCTGGATTCCTGAAGTATCGTTCAGTGGCAGGTGCCAGTTCCAACTCTTCTTCGAATGTACATCACTTCTTGTCCCCTCATTCTGGCCACACCCTCTTCACACTGATGTACATATCACCAATGAACAACCCCAGACACGCAGATACTCTCCGACTGAGTAACTAGCACCATCCTTGGTCACAAATCTGGTAGGGGTCACTAGGCGGTCTTACATTTTACACAAGCCCTCCACACCATCTATAACTACCAAACCGCAAGGCTTTTACCTGTAACCGCTGTTAACGACCCCACCACTCGGCAGGCCAGGCAGAGGACGCTGTAGATGATGAAACATTGAACAGTCACTGCCCCACTGTCACTCTACAGAGGACCACTGCACAGAACCCAATGCAGCTACACTGACAGGAACATGACACGCCTTTAAAAAACGGAAAAGTTAAAAAACAGAAGCACATTGACCTAGATGCATTTAACCCCTTGCATGCTTCGGATGGCCCCCTGCCGTCCGACGTCACGGTGGGCATGTGCGGAGGACGGCCAGGGGTCGTCCGAATCCCGCCCACTATTTAAATCGCCAGCACACTGCAAAAATGTGCGCGGCATGCAAGGGGTTAAGGGGCCACCTAGTTAGCAGAAATAACAGTCCTCCTTACCCTGGCCAGCGCCTCTAACAATCACCACCCTGGTGTTAAATTTGAGCCGGTGGTTTCCGGTGCTCGACTCTTAATTGTCAAAACTAGTGCTTGTGACAGTCTGCCACAAGGTGGCGCTGACTGTTTAATTTAGAGATGACCACAATAGCAGTTAATTATTCATTCAAAATACATTAAAAAATGACTATTACCTGCAGCCCACGCAATTCTTATAGCTGTGGGGGCCTGGGAATAGTCTGAAATGTCACACTTGTAGGAGTGTGATGGTTAGTAGTTGTGTTGCTACTATCATTGGCTGCCCTGGCAGGGGCAATGCGCGGTGCAGGCTGCAGTGGCCTCTTGCACTTATGTTTTTACAAATTAAGCACTGCCTGACCCCCCATAAGAATTCCAAAATGTGTCATTGTTTGATGACATCTGCTTGGGTTCTGAGACATACTGTGACTTTGTTCACCGAATGGCTCCTTCAGTGATCACCTAACGGCTCCAACCTCAACTCGCCCACAAACTCCATAAAATGAATTTACAGCTTTGCCATCAAAGCCGCCTCCATTCGGCTTGGTCACAAGGATTTTTGGCACCCATGCACTGTGAAATCGTGCTGGTACGAGTTCCCACTTTTCCCTCCAACAAAGCCATTTTAGGCCATTTGTTGCAATCTGTAACGCTCCTATACAGGGGCATAACAAAGGCCCCCGCAGCACAGGGAGGTCCTAACACTCCAGGGGGAACCCCCAACCCTTAAAGGGGGACCGTCTTCTGCGAAGGGGACCCAGGGACCCCTCATCACATCCTGCGGGGAGGCCCTGTCATTTTGTGTGACAGCACTGCTCTTGTGGTGACATCAGGAGGCAAGTGCCTAAAATGACCTTAATGTAGCACCAGCCCTGCCTCCAAGAAATCAATGTGGTAAAAACCTCTGCCACCCCACAAAAACACATCCACTTCAGTATTCATTAGGTATAGCACAACTATCTGTTTTTCAAAATATGACACTTGTTTTCTGCTTTATTTTTTTTTTTTAACAATCTAAAATGATAAAAAAGAAAACAAGGGTAAAAACAGAGGCAATTAAATTACTGAAACAATATAAATATTACGCAGGTGCTAATTTAATGTATTCTACAATGCAAAAAGAACACCACACAAAGAGAACCACATAGACGCTGTCAAGGAAATCCTCGACTCCGAAATCATGATCAACCCTATTGCCCCCTCATAGGAATTCACCAGACAAAATGCAGTACAGTCTAGTATGAAAATTCACGCACAGACAAACAAATTGTCACCAACTTGTTAGCCAGCAAAGTGCTACCCAAGAGACCTCTACACCTACATCCGAGAAGCCCACACAGCTCATTTGCAAACCATCATGAAACAACTGGAGTCCCATATGCAAACTGTAGTGTTTTCTCGATGTGGAACTTCCGGGGCAGCAATATTAAGGGGCTGGGGATTCAGGCGGTGGACGTCAGCTGCAAAACTTTGTAGAGTCCATCCGAGTAGCAGGATCTCTTTGGATACCCGCCCCCTAGAAGCCTTCAAAGAAATATGTGTGGGCTCAAATAGTTGTCACATATATACATCAATGTGCTATCGGACCTCAAGATACCTTTTTCAAGATGATTACTGAAGAAAATTTAAATGTGTCCCCTTTGTAACTCTTTTGCCCATTGTACACTTAGACATTATGACTCTGACGGAACCGTTTAAGACTTGATGTTTCTTCACTCTAACCCTAGCCGGAACTGCTTTTGTTATATTATGATAAACTGTTGAATACATTTAACGTGGAAACTATAAATGACAAAAACACTAGTTTTGCGCCTGGATAGTTGAAAATTATGCCATGCAAAACATTCCTCAAGAAATTCTCCTTCAAACAATTTGACTCATGCCACAGGACCCATTTGAACATACCAAGCACTTCCAAGCTCCTTCAATGCCACATCCTATGCCAACTCACATATTAGCTGGATTAAAATCTGCCCCATTGCTTGTTGCCAACCAAGCGGGTTTGAGTGACGAGATGGCCAGAGTCTGCCCTAATGTCACGATAGGAGGACCTGTTCACCGGACAAAAGAGGGTACTGTGACTCTGGTCCTCCAAAACCTATTGGTGACCTCTGATCAGTGAATCCCCAAAGATTTTCAAGTAACACTAGGCAGACACGATAACCAGGAATCCAAAGTGAGACCCCCTCTCCTCCGCTTAGCTGGACTCTTTCAAATTTGACAAATCATGAACTGGTCACATTACAACTTATTACTCACGGACATACAAGGTAGACTGCATTGAAGGCCTGGGCGAAGTTCGTGGAGTTCCGCATAGCCTGAAAAACTCTGCTGCGCTACGCGGAGTTCCGCAAGCGGCGGAGTGCATTAGGTTGCGCCAATCATGCTGATTATTAGTGCTGGGTATTTTTCCTGGGCTGGAAAATCAACACAAACTGCACCATGCGCAGTACAAGAGGGTGCTGCTTCTTTCTGCCACTCGATTAGATGTTCTACTCAAGCAGCAGCTTCCGCAACACAAACGGAAGGTTTCTCAACATGAGAAGGTTTCTCAACCCGAGCGGTCGTGACCATCCGCAACCGCCCGCATTGAGAAATCTCGTTGGGAGGTGGTCTAGCACTGGATTGTCCTCGCTCGCCAACGAGTGTGAGCGAGGAAAAAACTCTGTTCCGCTTCGCCAACGGATGGTACGAAGGGACGAACGGAGCGGAGTTCATCGCCCAGGCCTACTGTATTGTCCCACAAAGCTCGCCCCTACAGCTCCACTTCAGTGCATTTGTGTCACCACAAATAACACTGATCCAGAAACAGTGCCTACTAAGGCCTACTCTTCTATAACTATGCAGATGATATGCAACTACCCCTTTTCCTGTCTCACCAAACCTGCATCCAAGCCTAAACAAGGTAAAGCTCTGGTTGGAAAGAGACTACTGTAAACTAAACCAGACAAGCTCAAATACTCAATTGTCACAGTGTATGAGCACCAACATCCTGGTAACACTGATAGCAAGCATCTGCCCCCGACAAAGGAAGACAATTAAAAACCTCGAGGTAACAAGAAACTCCAAGTTAACATCAGTGCCATGAATCAACATTATTGTAAAAACCTGTACCTCCTCTTCCACACCAGTCAACTCACGCAGAGTAACGAGAAAGCCATGCTTGCCGGCAGGACTACATACCAAATAAAACATCTCTGAATGGCTCATTTTTATTTTTTTAAGCACTAGCTCGTCATTTCCCAAATGAGAAGTGTTCCTTGGTTTTCCACGAATACCTAAATGTCGATTCAGATTGAATTAGTTATTTTCGAACACATAGAAATTCTACACCCACACACTTTCAGGAACAAATCCAGTACTCCTAAACCTCGTGGCGTGCCCACTGGGTATTTACCCACAAATCTACTCTCAGTCCACACCAACTACAGCGGAGGAGACAGAAGCTGTGCAAAACTGAGAAGGCTTCACATTTGTTCCAGCGATCGCCACATCCGGAATAACCTTCATGTCTGTCTATTTGCTCATTAGAGAAAGGTAGGGTCAATGTAACCGCAGGTCATGAAAATGTGAAGACCGCCACGTGTAATTGCCTACTCTTTGCCCACAAGTCAATCGTTCACCTCTTTCAAGAGCACCTAGAAGAAAATTAATATGTACATTGTGTGCTAAAAAAATGAAACATAAAAAACCCAATGTAATAAAATATAACAAGCATTGGAAATGCAATAGGTCTCGCATTTTTGGGAGTTAGAGTTATTGGCATTGGCATTGTAAATGATAATGTGTTTTACCTGTTAAGGGAGGAGTAAGGGAGCAGTAGAGAGACACTGATGTAAGGGCATTATGAGGAGTAGGGAGCAGGAGTGCCCTTGCAGGTAAGAGCAGTACAGTGGGGTGGGGATGGAGTCGGCAGACCAGGATGAGGGAAAATAAATAAAATTAAAAAAACACTTACCTTGCACTCACTGCATCGCCAACTCAGCGATGCGGCAAGCACAAGGTAAGTGGTTTTCTTTCTTTTCTTTTTTTTTATTTTATTTTCCCTCGTCGTCTGTCGACTCCCTGTCCTACCACTCTTACCTGCACGGGCTGCTCCTGGTAAGGAGAAAGACAGATGTAGAGGGTCAGAAAGAAGTGGGTGAAGCGCTACAGGACAGTTCCTCATAGGTGCTGGCCAAAATGGAGTCTGTATCCTAACAGATTAAAGTTTTTTGATGGGCGGTAGGGCTAGGATAAAGTTGGCTCGTCTGCTCTTTTAAAGCCTTGGATGTGCAACATATTTAAATATACAACCGTTCTGATCTACCCACTCCCCACCTGGGTAATGGTCATGCGCACCTTCTGCGTCATGAAAACACAAGCCCTGCACTGAGTTGTTGTAAAACAGTTGCAACACATACTACTCAATGTTTGCACATAATACATCACAATTATTTGCAACATTGTTGTGCATGTTGTCAGTCGCCTAATACCTAAAGCAGTCTGCAAATAGCTATTACATTAAAATATGCTATTCCCTTACCTGACAGGGTTGATACTTTGCCCTGATCGCTACTCCCCTAGTGGTGTGTGTATGTGGAGAAGTAGCCGCTACCAATCAGATCCCCGGTTATTTAGAACGGATAAATGTAGTATGTTGTAAGGATGCACACATGCGTGTAGGTATTTGCGATCAGATCATTGGTTATTCAGGTACATGGAAGTGTATCAGTTGGGAGGATGCACGCATGCATGTTCGGCTGACTGTATGCACAATCCAAGCTAATTGAGTAACACCCCTGTGCACTCTGGGACTTGTAGTTTCATAGGCACCCTCATAAGTATGGAATTAAATCGACAAGAATCCAACCTTCTAAAGAGCCAGACTTGCTTAAAAGAGTCATGCAACGCTCAGTTCCACCTGGCAACTGCAATGGGGTGGTGGAATAGAGGTGGATTACAACTAATCGAGCAATGCACTTGAGCACATGAAATCAGCTCCCATCAATAACATATTTTTTCCAAACCAAACACCAACTTAGATCGTACCTCAGCTGCCAAGGTCTTTAAACCTGCCCATCAAAATAATCATTTAATATAAATGTTGTAAAGCAAAAAAAAACCTGAACACACAAGCCTGGGGTGAAGGGCAGCAGAGGAAAAATAGTTCTCCCAAACAACAGATTGCGAATGCCAGTGTAAGGAAACTGAACTTTTCCAGTGCTCCTCAGCCTTCAACGAAAGTGAAGTATCAGGATCACGAACCAATGAGGAGCCAGCAAAGAAGAGCAACGCAGGAGGCAGTCTATGGTAAGCAGCAGGCGGGATTACACTCCATATAGCGACTACAACACGTCCTGCAAATAGCGCATGAGTGCTATCGCTCAAACAAAAAAAGAAGTAGGGCACAAACACGCAACATCATACTATCCCAAAATAGCACCCTCACGGCTCAGTCCACACTACACCATACCATTTAATAATTAAGCGCTGGACCTATCAAAACCACATCACATTAGACCACATCATATCGGCCCTCACAATACTTCAGCACACCATCACATATATTATAACGTAACGTAATATTACACCGCCAAATACACTACCCCACACTAGCCCACACAATTTAACATCACACGACTCTATACTAGGCACCATACCACAGCACAGACTATCATCCATCCCTCCACACAACAGCATGACACACAGCAACAGGGCTTCTACATCCACTATACTAAGAAAAGCAATCCACCCAAAACAGTTGTCGATACCACAGCACCATTCTATGCAGTATACATAATCATGTTCCGCATGCAAAACATGTATTCCAATATAGCATGAAATATCCCATCACATAACAGTTCACAACACAAAACACTGCCATACTACACTCTACCATACTATGTCATTGTGTACAACACAATGCACCAACATGTACAGGCCCACTCCATGCCACGTAACACATTAGACTACACCACTTCACTCCACAATGCTCCAGCACTAGTCAAGACTGCACCACCCCCAACCCCGCTCTCCACCCTACTTCGGGAGGGTTCGGCTTAAGAGAGTCCAAGCGTTGGCACGTATATGGACTAATAAGGCATGCACACTAGAGCACTTTGGCATAATAGCTTCATATTTACTTGCTCTCCTTTTAGCAGCGAATTAATTTTCTTTGTGTTCTGATTAATGATAATTGCATCAAGTCTTTTCAGGACTTAGAACACGATGTAAGCTGTCTCCGGGTGATATTTTCAAGTATGTGCACTGATATGCTATTGTGAAGCCACTTGTCAATGGTTGTGCATTGACTAAGGATGTTGTTGAGTGGAGTTGGAGAATCTCTTACGGCACATGGAGATTGGGGAAATGAGAAATGAAGCTGTGAACTTGATATATATATATATGTGTGTGTGTGTATGCGCGTGCACGCGTGCCCTTGGATGTCCTTTATGCTTTCTGTCTCTGTCAGTAGAATACTGCCTGTCAATTGTCAGATACAGCACTTCTGTATAGTGTGCTGATCGTATGCCACTCCTGGAAAAGATGTTTGAGTGGCAGGTGTGAGTAATTCAGCCTGCTCATATGCACCCAGGATTGAGAACAACAGCACCGATCTACCAGAAACGCCCAAACCCTGCTCCAATTCAGGAAATAGTTGAAGACGTGCCTTTTAAAAAAAATACACTACGTCATCATGCAGCAACAGTTCACAAATCAGCTACCTTTCCTGTCTCTCGTTGGATGTATTCTTGCCTTTTCCCCTTTACAGCACTCTGCTCCCTTTGGCAAGGCTTGCGGTAAAGAAATACAACCTACATAAATACGTACATCCATGCTAAGCATGTGTGTATCAATATAGAGGTACAGGGATACTATTTTTCACATCTTTTGGCAATCTGTAGACCATAATAAACTCTGGTCATGAATGCCCCGCATGGACAAATACCTCAAACTGTAGGTTTTTTTTTGTTTTTTTCAAAAGATTTTTACTGAAGTCATTTGCAGTCTCTTAAATCAGATACAAAAAGTAAAAATTTCACAAAAATTACACTATCATTCTTTTTGAGTATAACATATTATATAGAGAATTACTCAAAATACCGTCCCCAGATCTGTTCGAATTTTTTTATACCCCCAACTCGTTTGGCATACAGTTGTTCACATTTCCTAACCCTTTTCATTTTATCAAACCATTCCTGAAACACCGGAACTTGTGATGTGCGCCAGTTCTGTAATAACAATGATCTAGCAACGGCCATTGCAATATAAATCAATTTAGCCAAATAAATTGAGAATTTACATTCTGGATCGAAACCAAACAATAATATTTTTACGTTGCAAGGAATTGATATCACATAATAAGTTAAAAAAAATAATAATAATTCCTCCCAAAAAGACTTAATTTTAGGGCAGTAAGCCATGATGTGAGACCAATTTGCTGGATCGCAATGAAAACATCTAAAACAATTAGCAGACGTATTATCGTACATTTTGGCAATAATTGCAGGAGTGCGGTACAAAAGCCATTTGCTAAAAAATAACATTCTGCGCCAATTGGCGCCGCGTAATGAACCAAAGTTAAACTGATTAATAGTTTTCCATATGTCAGTTGATAGCACTATAATCTCCTGTGTATGCCATTTACGTATAACTTTAGAGGTCAGCTCTTCCTCCCGACTCTGTGTCAAGCAATGTTTCCATTCCCTGGGTTTCTTTGTAACACCATTTACAAAAAGATCTTCTGACAATGGAGATGAAATACTAATAATACTGGGGTCTAATTGCGCCAGAGTTTTATGGATCACGATGTAGGACCCGATTAGAAGAAAGTTACCAGAAATCAGACGTGTCATATCATCGACAGCTAGCCAGGACCCATTCCCCAAAAAGTCAGCTAATGTTTTAAACCCTGCGCGGCCCCAGTTTACAATAACTATGGGTTCAATCTTAATCCTTAAAAATGCGAAAATACCAATTAAGGGAGTTGTTAGGTTAAAGAGGGGGAGGGAATATCTCTTAAGCATGGCATCTCGTCGTTTGAAAAACCAATTTAGGGTCTTATATCGAACAAATTTAGGTGATTTCGGCACAAGGAGAGGGGATGGGATCTGAACTTCTAAGCATATTAACTCAAAGAAAAAATGTATAAATAAACCTGCACCTGGGTTTGTATTTTTAAATCTATCTAGGTACTGCGCAAAGTATGCGTAATAATAATCTTTTAAATTTGGTAATGAGAGACCTCCATATTCAGTTTCTTCATATAAAGTCCGTAAGTCAATTCTAGGCGTTTTTTTGCCCAAACGAATGCGGAAAACATAGATTCTATTCTGGAGAAGGAGGAGCCGGGCAGAAAAACTGAGATAGTGGAAAATAAGAAATTAAAGAGGGGGGAGTATTGACATTTTAATCAAGGCGATTCAACCAAGAATAGATAAGGTTAGTGGATCCCAGCGGGCAAACATTAAACAAACTTTCCGAAGCAAAGGGACAAAATTAAGTGTGTATAAATCCTGAACTATGGGAGAGAAAAAATCCCCAAGTATCTTTTAGGTTTTGAATTGATTGACTGCAGTTTGAGTTGATACCAAGTTGGGGACTAGGTATCAACTCCAACTGCAGTTTGTCGTGTGTTGATCTGTGCTGTGATGGCCAGGTGTATTCTAGTCAGTGGTCGAAGTGGGGGGATCTGAGGGGCACGGCGTGCCCTTACTTTTTAATTTTAGGAAAACAGTTCCCCTACTTCTTGTCAAAAGTCAGTCAGGGCTTAATTTCAGCCAGTGGTTTCTGGTGCTCGGCACCGGAACTTAATTGTCAGCACCGGCTCTAGTGACAGTCCACCACATGGTGGCACCGTCTAGTTAATTGTGAGATGAGCACAACAACCATGGTATTTATGGTTATTAAGTCAAATCACATTGAAAATGAATAATACCAGTCTCTCACACCATTATTATAGCCTTATGTGGCATGAAATAGTCTGAGTTGTAAGACTTGTAGGAGTGTGATGAGTAGGTGTTATGTTGGTACTGTCTTTGGCAGTGCTTCCAAGGGCAATGCGAGATGCAGGATGCAGCGGCCTTCTGAGGAGAGCCCTGGCACTTAATTTTTTTACAAATTAAGTACCTGGGACAGTTAATTCCAGGAGTTAAAAAGCTTCAGCCAAAGTGTCTTTCAGGTAGCCTTGTGAGCTGTGAAACAGAGAGAGGGGAAAGTCAGAAAAACAAGTCTTCTTGACAGGGTGCCTGATTACCTGAAAGAAGTGTAAATGTGCCAAATGCTGAATCTGCAAATGTAAAGGGCGCCTGGAAGTCAGTATTGGCTTTAACTGATGGAATCCCTTGAAACTTCCTGGTGATACAAATGTATTCATTTTGAAAGGTACTGTAAGGGAGCTACCTGCTAAGATGTGAAGGGTGTTTTTTTAAAAGGCAGTAACCATTAAAAATATGCTTCCTGATGACACACATTTATACTTTTTGAGGGGTATGGTAAGGGAGTTGCATTTTAAGCTGTGAACTGTGTGCTTTTAATAGACAATTATAAAAAAATAACAAAAATGCGCTATGTACACCCTGCAAAAAATCTATATTTTGGAAACACTTTTTATCTTAAACCTTTATGCACATTCTGTAGCAGCCTATCTTATACTGTGTGCAATGCAAGTTTGAAATAATGTCTTGCATGTTCGCAGTGCTTTCTGTCACATACTGGGACCCTGTAGCACTAAACATATGCAAGTCACTATTCTCCATTGCATCAACCAGAATTTGGTGCAGTGTATTAACTAATAGAGGTTTCATATTGTAAGCTAGTGTATTTCCCACTGATTAACATATTAATTTTCATGTAAGCTGTGTGTTATTTTATATGTAGTTACCAGAAGGTAAAAGACTGAACAAAGGTAGAGAATATTTGGGGGTTGTTTTAGCCTCGCCCACACTCACTTACCCCGCCCCCCCTTAAGCGCAGCATCACAGTTCCCATACTTTTTTTACTGCACTTCGACCATTGATTCTAGTTTGACATTCGAGTGGTCCAAAGCTCTATAGCTAAAGGAGTGGCGGAATATGGTCTTCGATTGGTATACATTGGATAGTATTTTCGAAAAGCGAGTTGGCAATAAGGTTCAAGGTGGGAAAAAGGGTGATACCAGACTCCTAAATGTTGGAAGTAGGAGGAGTATGATCCCAGGCAAGGGATCCTGAAGGAACCTTGTATTTTTTGGCTACTTAGTACTTCCAGATAGTCCTATCCAATGATTTGCATGGTGTTTTCTCTCATAACTTGTCTTTCTATGTTATAACGTCAGCTGTACCAGTAGCAATTGTGCAAAGAAAACCCCACTAAGGGTTTTGGATTATGGTGCTTTAAGTTTCTCCCATTATTTGTATTTGTATGTTATAATTTCAGTACCGATAGCAGTTGTGCAAAAAAATTAAATAAACAATAAGGCCCTGGACCGTAATTTTGCATTAATCTGTAATAGGGGCAGAATTATAAACCTTTTTGTACATTGCTGTAACTAGTGAGGCCTAGCTGAACTAGAGAAGGAAATGGTGTAATCGAATTTTTAGTATCTTTAAAATTCGTGACTATGCATTTCACTTTCTCCGTACCATCAACATCTTAAAAACGTGAGAACTCTTTGATAAGTGGTACAACGTAAATTTTTGTATGTTTATAACCTATTTTATATCTGTGAGATTGCACTTTCTTTGCTCATCTAGCACTTTAAAATCGTGAGCACTTTCTTAACCTTTGATATCTGGCATAATGATGTTGATTCATGGTGCACAGATTTTATTTAGGGAATAATTCATCTTTTGTTTACATTGTTTTGTGTCAAAAACTCGATTCGCTGCTTTCTGCACTTGATGCATTGTACCATGGTATTTTAGTATCGATAAGTAAAACGGAAGTTCTCAGCCACTGGCGCTGTTGCAATGTTTTTACTTGTAAAAGTTTTAAATAACTGATCAAAAAATCTATTAATTTACTCATTCTACCAAGGCCCTGATTAAAAGTTGTTCAGAATAGGGAGAAGTATTTACTTTGCCCAGTAAAATCTGTTACCTAACGGTGAGGTATTTGCCGGGTGGGATATATATCTCATATTCAGAGTTTTACACGGTGCATCTGTTTTTAACACACCTAATTCTGCATGTATTGCCTGTATTTTTGTTTTTTCCTCTTGGTACATTTTGACGGATTAGAACCTCTCAAAATCTATCCAGGGAAACAGGAAGGGGTGGTAATTATCGCACTTCTGTTTGCACATGGATTTGAATTTAACATTTAAATATGTAAATGTAAATGTAAATGTACAGGAATTTATATAGCGCAAATCACCGAGCGGTTTCTAAGCGCTTGCTTAGGGAACCCGTCCTGGTATTCCCCTGTGAGATAACCCCGGCAGGGTATCCGCAAGGTGAAAGCCAGGCATCCCGCCGCGAGGGGCCGTTGTGGAGATTAAGCAAGCTATTGCCCAGAGTCGCAGAGTGTGAACCCGTGAATTGAGTAGGCACCGGAGCGAGAATTGTCTAGTCCATGGACATTTTAGGACTCAAGACCCCGCCGAGCTGGGAATTGAACCCTGGTCCCGGGCTGACCTCTGCTTCCAGGTCTGCCTCCTCTAACCAGTGAGCCACACTTCTCCACCATATGCCAATTAGGGGTGTATTAATTTCACCACGTTAAAAGGGAGAGCACAGGCACTTTCTTACTAGCTAGCAGGGTTATCGTGCATAGAGTTCTACAGGCAGTGAAAATACAGGGGCCAGCAATATGCAAAAAAACAGGATGACTCAGCAGAAATGGCCAACATCCCACACTGTGTGACAGCAAATTGAACAACACCTGTTCAACCATGTTACACCATTTAGGCAGCATCCAGAGAGACAGTTACCAGGAGGCAGAAAGGACAAAGTTGATAAAATCATAGACAGGATTGTCCCAAGAGCTAAATGTTTGTGGGACTACCACATTTTAGAATTATCGGTTTAGTGGGTCATGTCACCTTAGTCATCCCTGTATTTCCTGGACATCAGAACCATATTGTGGTACCCATATCCATGTGTATTATGAGTGCCTTTTGGCTAATGGTACATAGCAGCTGCACGCATGACCATCTGAGACCGCTAAATACTGGATCACTGGAAAAGACATTCACACCCAAGTCAACTTCAAACACCAGTAACAGCAATAGCAAGGCACCTAAAGAAAATGACACCCAAATCACAACCCCCAAAAAATCCCATGCGTGATTAACAAATGATAAGACTGAGGCAAAATGAAATTGCAGCTGTCACATAGTGAATTTAGGTTATATTTGTGTGGTGCCCAAGATCTGGAAGAAAAGCCTTCGAATCTTCCTCTCTGGAGCAATGCCCCATATAACTGCGAATTTATATGAGTTGATTTTAACCAGTTCTCCCAGGGAGATGTCCATGGCGATAATCCACAAAGAGAAGTGAGAAGGTAGGGAAAAAGAGAAGACATAGAGGGGATAGCGTACATACACATCCACTTGTGTATCCTCAACAATAGATACAAGAAATACAATACACACAATACCAATAAACCCTCCACTCCTGGGGTCAGGCATCATATTTATATTTACAAAACCAAAGGCATGAAGTTAGAGCCACAAAACTCAATCCCTCATGGGGGAATCCTTCTGTTTACTCTATGTTAATTTTGAATGTACACTAACAAACATCAGATACAATCAATTGATGGCCTTCCGAATTTGGTACAATAATGCACCTTGTTTGAGAATGCACTAGGGTACCATGGAAATTATACCTAAAGCACAACCTTCGCTATGTGCTATAGAAGCAATAGCACAGAGCTCACCAAGTGCAATGGAGACTGTGGCCCTACCTTCTGTATAGGATTTGGTGACTATAAAAGCATTTATTGTGTGATATAGACACATTAAAGTCGTATTCACAGCAAGATATCTAAATTATTAAACTCATTATGTTATATGTCAACTATAACACAATGTTCATCACATAATATGGAAACTATAGAACAACCTTCTTTGTGTGAAAAGAAAATTATAGCAGCCTTTATTATGTGTCATTAAAACTAAAGCAAAACATTCAAAGCAAGGTAGGCAAAAGAAAGACATTCATTGTGTGTTATGGAAAATATAGACCAGCATTCATGAACCAATATGCGATCCATAATGTACACCGGCAACGGACCTGGACATAGCATTCAGTGATGCGTTTTCCCAACCTCCTATTGGAGTATTACAGCACATTACTATCATCCTCAACGAGTGTTAATATATGGGCACCCATAATGTAACTTAGACAGATTTTATATAGGATCTTAAATAATAGGCTCGCACACACTATGGTCATGGACACTTATATGTAATGTGGTCGAAGACAAAGAGATAACGACACAGGGTCACAGAAACAAAGTTCAAGGATAGTATGTTACTGCACCAGCAACAGCGTCTACAGAAATCATAGCTCAAATGCAAATGCGTAATATGTCAATTATAGCATTTCCAATATATAACCAGCTGTTCCTAGTACAATAGTGGTACTTCCAGGCATATTGTAGGCAAAATATTAACATATTCAATCAATCAATCAATCAATCAATTAATTTGAGTCTTATAAAGCGTGACTACTCACATGTGAGGGTATCATGGTGCTTGGTGGGGGGGGGGGGGAGATTGGTCTGCTGTTCAGTCAAAGAGACAGGTTTTGAGGTCCTTCCTGAATTGCAGCAGTGATGGTGATTGCCTGAGGTGCAGAGGCAGGGAGTTCTGGGTCTTCGCAGCGAGACAGGAGAAGAATCTTCCTGCAGCCTTGGTCTTGCGGATGGGTAGGACGGTGGCCAGAGCCAGTTGGGTGGAGTGGAGATGTCTGGTGGAAATGTAGAAGGAGAGGCGGTGGTTAAGGTATGCAGGTCCGGTGTTGTGGAGGGCTTTGTAGGCATACCTGAGAAGCTTGAAGGTGAATCTCTTGTTGACAGCTAGCCAGTGAAGGTCTCTCAGATGGCTGGTGATGTGGCTGCAGCGAGGGATGTTCAGGATTAGTCTTGCAGAGGCATTCTGAATAGTCTGCGGGTTTTTTTTGTGTAGTGCATTGTCTGTGAGAGTGGGGGCATCTGAGGGCTGCGGGCCACCAAGAGTTGTCCCAGGAGGAGAGAAGGAGCCCAGGATGAGGACTTCAGTCTTGTCTGAGTTAAGCTTGAGGCAGCTGTCCTTCATCCAGGTGGTGAATGCCTTCATCCCATAGTGGAAGTTGCTCTTGGCGGCTGTGGGTTCATCTGTGAGGGAGAGAATCAGCTGGGTGTCGTCGGCGCAGGATACAATGTTGAGTCTGTGGCTTCTGATGATGCAAGTGGGCCATTTTGATGTTGAAGAGGGTGGGGCTCAGTGAGGATCCCTGAGGCACTCCTCAGCTGATCTCTGTGGGTTGTGTTTTGAACAGTGGAAGTCTGGCTCTCTACGTTCGGCCAGTGAGGAAGGAGCAGATCCATTCTAGGGCTTTGTTGCGGATGCCAGTGCCGTGGAGTCTTGCGCAGAGGGTGTGGTGGGAGACGGTGACAAAGACGGCCGAGAGGTACAGGAGGATGAAGGCTGCAGGCTAGCTTCAGTCAAGGAGGCTGCGGATGTCGTCTCCGCGAGGAGAGCGGTCTCTGTGCTGTGGATGCTTCTGAAGCTTGTTTGGGAGAAGTCCAGGATGTTGTTCAGTTCGACAAACTCATAGAGTTGGACGTTGATGGATTTCTCTATGACTTTGGCTGGGAGGGGGAGAGATGGGTCTATAGTTCTTGAGGTCCGTCGGGTCAGCAGAAGTTTCTTCAGCAGGAGGTTGATCTTTGCATTCTTCAAGTCTTCTAGAAAAGTTGTAGATTTGATGGAGCAGTTGAGGGTGCAGCAGAGTTCGGGTGCACTGGAGATGCCGACTCTGTTGAAGATGTGGTGGGGGCAGGTGTTGCTCTTCATGATCCTGGAGGTGTCGTCAGAGGTGAGGGCAGTCCAGTTGGTCAAGGTCTGCTGGGGGCTTGAGCAATTGGAAGGGGTGGTTGCGGGTGGGGTTGGTGGATTCCGGGGTTGCAAAACTGTGGTAGATATCCTTGATCTTGCAGTGTAAGAAGGTGGCGACGTTTGCGCAGAGGTCTTGAGACAGGGGGATGTCTGCTTTCTCTGTGCTAGGTTTGGCAAATTCTTTGACTATGGCGAAGAGTTCTTTGCTGTTGTGTGCGTTAGCATTGATGTGTTCCTCTATGACTGCTTTCTTTGGTGTTCTGATTAGGCGGTGGTGTGCGCTGACTGTGTATTTGAAGGCTGCGTGGTCTGCTGTGACCTAGGTGCTCCTCCATCTTTTCTTGAGCTGTCTTCAGGTGTGCCTTGACTCTTGAAGGGCAGAAGAGAACCAGCTGGCATTCTTGAAGGGCCACTTGCCTGAGGGTTACTTGAGGGGGGCCAGTGTGATGGTGCAGTCGGAGATCCAGAGGTGGAGGTTGCGTGCTGAGTTGTTGGCGTCCATCGATGTCTGTGGTGGGGGTCTTTCTGAGGGAGGTGGTGAGCTGGTCTTCAATTACCTTGTTCCAACTTTTGTGCAGATCGCGGTAGTTGTAGTGGTGTATGGTGGGTTTGGTCCAGTGCAGCTCGGAGGTGTGGCTGACAGAGATGTAGTTGCTTGCGGAGAATATGGGGTCAAGTGTGTGTCCCACTGAGTGGATTGGTGTTGTGACTAGTTTTTTTAGTCCAATGGTGGTGAGGTTCTCCAATAGGGATGAGGTGCTGCGGTCTTCGAGGTTGTTCAGGTGTAAATTGAGATTACAGAGGAGGGTGTTGTCCGTTGTGACAAGAGCGTGGTGAGAGATGAAGTCTGTTGTGGTTTCGAAGAAGGGAAAGAGGGTCTGGGAGGTCTGTAGATGAGGGTGCCGCAGAGGGTGGCGTTCGGGATGTTCTGGAGCTGGAAGTGGAGGTGCTTTGTGTCGGCTGAGTGGTCATCGGAGCTGGTTGTGAGGCGGAGGGTGTCTTTTTGTACGATGGTGATGTCTCCTCCAGTCGGTTGACACAGTCCTTGTGAATGATTTGTATACGTCAGGGATGGCGTTTGCGATGTCTGGGGCTGAGTTGGAGTTCATCCAGGTTTCTGTGAAGAAGGCAACAATGGGGAAGGTGGAGTCGAGCAGGTCCGAGATCTCCATGGCGTTTCTTTTGAAGGAGCGCTTGTTGAGTAGGATACATTTGAGGTGGTCGGATCTG
The DNA here is from genome assembly GCF_964261635.1 of Lissotriton helveticus. NCBI lineage: Eukaryota > Metazoa > Chordata > Amphibia > Caudata > Salamandridae > Lissotriton > Lissotriton helveticus. The sequence continues at coordinate 797,520,419 of NC_136072.1, forward strand.
GTTCTTGAGTGTCGTGCAGTCGGTATGTCTGGTGTGCAGAGGCCGGTGAAGGTGCAGCTGCAGGTGCAGCAGGTGAACGGGCCTTTGGTGTTTTAGAGGGATGTATGACGTTAGAACGCATACATTGACAACGCATACCTTTACAACGCGTTCGTAACAACGAAAGTTGTTACCACGCATTGCGCTGGGGGGCGCAAAATTGATTAATTTAATTTACTATTCCAACACCAGTCCCCGTGGATAGTAGGGAAGGTGTTGGGATAGTAAATTAAATCATTTACTATCCTTGAGCGCCCCCCAGCGCAATGCGTGGTAACAACTTTCGTTGTTACGCCCGCGTTGTAAAGGTATTCCGTGGTAATGCTTGCGTTCTAAACGCTGCATACCGTTTTAGAGCGCCACGAGATGGCAGATGAGGTGGTGTCCGGTGTTGAGGGCATGGAGGGTGCTTGTGTCGTAGCAGTGGATGGCCCAAGCACCAAGGTCTATGGTGCTGGGCTCGGACGGATGCAGATGGGCTTGCCAGCAGCGCGCCACTGCGTGCGACCACACAGCGGCTGCCTTTAAGTTGTGTGAGGGGGAGGGCTGGACAGATGGAAGATGGGAAAGTGTGAAATGGGAAAGTGATGCTTGAGGGGGGCGGGTCCATGGGGGATGAACAGCGGCAGGAACACAGAAGGAAAAAGGTGCACAGAGTGAAAAGAGACAAAAGTGAAAGAAAAGTGACAAAAAAGTGACAAAAAGCAGAAAAGATGAAAGGAAGGAAAAGGAAATCAGAAACACAGAAAGCAGAGAGACAGAGGGCAGAGCAGCAGCAGAGCAGAGAGGCTCTCCACTAGAACTCAAACTCTCAGACCTGCAAGGGTGAGGGGCAGCAGCTACCATGCAGAGCTGTGCGGGAAGGAAAGCAGTTCACTGACAATTTAGTGCACCCGTAGCCCAATTATGCCCACCTCTAATATAATGCTGAACCTGGCTTTGTGGTGTTAGTTCCTTACATATTTAGAGCATCAATGGTGTGAATTTGCCCCCATATGGTAAAATGCTGGCCTTGCAGTCATGGTGGTAATTCCTGTCACATAGTGGGCATTAGAGGTATGATGTTGTCCATCCTTGGTATAATACTAGCCCTGTAGAAAGTTGGAAAGTACCTGCCATACTCTGGGTATCCAAGACAAGATGTTGCTCACTCGTTGTGTAATACTGGCATAGTACTGGTAACTCTTGGAATATTGCAGGTCATTGTGGCATGATGGCACCCATCCTTGTTATAATGCTGACCATAGCATGGTATAGGTAATCACTGGCACTTTGAGGGCACCCATGGTATACAATGGTGATACATGGGCATGCAATATGGAATGCAATCATGTGTGCAGTAGTACTTGTGAGTAAATGACAAACTGATGCAGGTGTACGGAAAGTTAGCCACCGTGAGGTTCTATAAGGAACTGAACTTACCTCCGGGACTTCAAACCTATCTGGCGACTGTGTCCCGTCCTTCCCATCAATTCGTGTTAACCCGAGTTAAATTGGGTATTGTACACCACCTTGTTGCTTTTCCAAACCAGAAAATTAGATCAGAAACGCCTTGTCCGTGCGACAACACTTCACGTCAGAGCTGCTGTCATTTTCTACTTTTTTGTAAATTTTATCACTTTTTAAGGGTAAAGTACCTTAAACCCATCTTTCTAAAACATAATATCAGATCTACAAAGAGTGCTCTAGTACTATTATCTTCTCTAGAGAATGTGGATATTTGTTTTTTTGTTGCTACTTTTATCTTGAAATGTACAGCTGCCAGGAAGAGCATAGTGCTACTATAATTTTATATATTCCTGTCTGTACACTAATGTCCTTGTTTATGTTGTATTATGCCCATTGTATATAAATGTCTGGTCCTTTTTACATTTACTTATTTAACTATTTTTCCCGTGCCTGCCCGAGCCATATTAGATCGTTAGTTTTAATGTACAGCTGCCAGGAAAAGCACTTGTGCGATAAATATATTTATTCCTGTCTGTACCTATATGACCTTCTTTTTATAAGTCTTTTAGCCATGTTTCACATTTTTAATATATACTGTTGTCCAGCGTATGTCAATAGGTTTCGGTATGTGTTATTCTTGAATATATTTTGAGTCATTTTTAGAATTGTCATTATACATGCAATGAATTGTTTTTAGCTGTTTTGCTTGTATGATTTGTATTTTTCAAATCGAATAAAAGCTTATGACTTGACTTGACTTGACAAACTGATGCTTGGGCACAAAACATGTATTTACTGAAAAAGAAAAGTTAGCATGTCAGCACACAAAAATATTTTTTTTAAGAAAGCAAAAGGTTTTTGTTTGTGGTGCTGGTGTTTATTTTTCTCATAATGGAAAGCTTGTATCTGATAACAAATTGTGCATATGTTCATTAACTGGCAAGATTATATTTAGGAACACCATGAATACATTCACAAGTACATATGTGAAGCTGATATCTGAGTGATAACCTTGTAGGCATTCATTATCTGAGCAGCAGGGCTGCTTAATGAACATGCAAAATCTGTCAAGCTGTGCTGCATTCTCCCCGAGATTGCTAGATGTGTGGAATGAGTGTATTATTCCAACTTGACCTTCCAAGGAGATGGCATTAACAACATATGACTGAAAATCTACTTTAAAGGGGTAGGGTGGAGAAATGAAAGGATCTCAAATGTAGATGCATGCAATGGCAAATGATGTGAGAAGAAGAATTTTCTGAACTACTTATAAACTCTTTGGTATTTTGGCCATTTGGGAAACAATGCCTAAAATGCACCATTTTCCCACTATTGTCTTAAAACGTTCTTGAGTGGAGGAATCTGATCAATGTGCAATACGAAAACCAAAAGCTTTCACTATGATTTGAAGATTAGAGCCCAGTGCTCCCCTGTGATATGTAAGCTATGGCACAGCCATATGCAAGTGTGGTATGCAAATGATGGGAAACACAGTAACAGATATTACCCTAAATAATAAATGGACTGGATTCCTACATGGGCGATGGTAATTCAAACCTCCACAACTTGCTAAACCTCTTGAACAGAAAATCACATGTGCAGAGCCACTCTATTACGAAATAACTTCGTTAAATAACCTTATATGGTGAGTGAAAATTGCACTTTTGATTTTATTTTCATGAAAATAAATCAACAACAATATCAAATATTCCTGCAACAGGAGTGCAAACTAATCTCAAACATTCAAACAGCATCCGCACTACTTCATAAAACATGAATACGAGCTGTATTTTATTATCATATGGGCACCATTATTTGTAATACATTTCATCCATGCAGGGCAGAAATATTGATAGCCATCAACATTGTTTCGCAACTTTTAATATAAAAAAGCCTTGATCCGGACTGACTTTATTCTTCTGCTACCCAAAAGAGTCCTGTTCAAATAGTCTTAAACTCTACTAAAAATGAAATATCATCTTAGTCCCTATGCCTACGGTAAAATACAAGGATATATTTTACATAAAAACAACTGCTTATTTTTTCAATTTATATCATGAGCATGACCATCCAGATAACGAAGCAGATTCCCAACAAAGTCGTTTTTTAAGAGAACCCAGACTGATATATATATATATATATATACATATATATATATATATATATTACCTACTGGCGGTCACCAGTAGGTAGTTATAGTTAGGATCGTTTTCCATAGTAAATCCGCAACATTCTATTGGGAATAACTTTGGCGCCGAATGAGGGATCTGCCTGTAATTTTCCTTAACTTTACCTCGCTGCGCTCCGCTCCTTCCCTGAAAGTTTCGGGGGGATCCGTCAAGCGGGGGCTGAGATAAAAGGGGGGTCCCAAAACGTGTTTTCCCCATGTTAATTTCCATAGGGCGGTTGGACTCACTTTTAGCCCGAACGGCTGAATGGATTTCCACCAAACTTGGCAAAATTGTAGGGACTGGTACCCCAATGTGCCTTTGCTATGTCTCAAGATATATGCTCCAGTGGTTTTTACGAAAATTAACTTTGAAAAAATATATATTGGGCTACATTGGGCTATATATATGTTAGAGCCCAAATGTAGCCCAATGTAGCCCAAAGATGGCCACCAGAGACAAAAAAAAACAAAGGTAGCCCAAATATCAGCCAGATGTAGCCCAACTATAGCCCAATGACAGAATGTCCCAGAGTGTTCTAAAGAACAACTAGAGCGCTAACAGTCTTACTTATGACAAAAGTATGGCACACCTGAAGTCATCTTGATTGGAATAAAGTGTTAACACTTAAAACATTTAATTTGCAAAGGAACAAAATGAGGGGGTTCATTTTCCCATAGAAATTATGATTAGTGCTGAAGAAAGAAAAATTAGGGCACATTTTGAGTGACTTCTCAAATCCTCTTATATTTCATTAAAAAAATTCGGATATGCAGTCTCCCAAGATGGCCACCAGAGACAAAAGAGCCCAAATGTAGCCCAAATATCAGCCAGATGTAGCCCAACTATAGCCCAATGACAGAATGTCCCAGAGTGTTCTAAAGAACAACTAGAACGCTAACAGTCTTACTTATGACAAAAGTATGGCACACCTGAAGTCATCTTGATTGGAATAAAGTGGTAACACTTAATACATTTAATTTGAAAAGGAACAAAATGAGGGGTTTCATTTTGCCATAGAATTTTTTTTAATATATATATATATATATATATATATATATATATATATATATATTACCTACTGGCGGTCGCCAGTAGGTATATATAGTTAGGATTTTTTCTCTATGGGTTTTTTGAAAATTCTATGTCTAATAACTTTGGCGTTTGTGGACGGAATCGGCTGAAATTTTCAGGAAAATGGCACATTTTGTTTCTGAGCAGCCCTTGAAAATTTGGGGGGGGTTCGTCCAGTGGGGGCCGAGAAAAAAGGGGGGTCCCAAAACGTGTTTTTAACATTGAGTTTTCCATAGGGCGGTTGGCCTCACTTTTAGCCCGAACGGCTGAATGGATTTGCACGAAACTTGGCAAAATTGTAGGGACTGGTAGCCCGATGTGCCTTTTGTAGGTCTCAATATATGTGCTCCAGTGGATTTTGAGAAATTAACGTTTAAAAAAAGATATATATCTGTAACAGCGGACCGGTTAGCGCTCTGGTTCGCGGACTTTTCGCGCAACGGAGCTTTGTGAAGCGAAGCTGATTGGTTCTCCGGCGTCTGTCAACATTCCAAACAGTCCGTAGCGGCCGCCATCTTGTCTCTCGGTAGGATCGAGAGACAAGAGGAGGTCAAAACAAAGGGGGAAATAACTATAAGGGGGCATAGTAGATCCTCGCTGACCCCCTAGGTTTGATGTGGAGGTTTTAAAAGGGCCCCGCGGGGCAAAAAAAAATAATAAAAATAATAATTGAACGGCTGAATGGATTTGCACGAAACTTGGCAAAATATTAGGGACTGGTAGCCCGATGTGCCTTTGCTAGGTCTCAATATATGTGCTCCAGTGGATTTTGAGAAATTAACGTTCAAAAAAAGATATATATCTGTAACAGCGCTCCGCTTCGCGTAACGGAGGTTTGCGAAGCTGATTGGTCATTCTGTCACTGGGCTATAGTTGGGCTACATCTGGCTGATATTTGGGCTACATTTGTTTTTTTGTGTGTCTGGCGGCCATCTTTGGGCTACATTGGGCTACATTGGGCTTCATTGGGCTACATTCGGCTAATTAGCAAATAGCTCATCGCAAACTAGGAATGGTAAAGAATCGCTATTTATTCCTTAAAGTTCGCTATTTAGGAAATGCAAATAACTTTTATGATACATATGGCGGTTCATCTCTAACAAGATAAGAAGCATAGGGATAGATTTATGATGACTGGCGCATCACCAGGGATGTGTTAGTCATTCTGTGCCGCTGTTCCGTCACCTATGGTGTGCTGCATTTACAATGCGGCGCATCATGGGGCAAAAACAGCACAGATGCGTGATGTATCTGTGCCGTAAAGGTGGCGCATTGCTGGAGTTGTATCGCAAGTGTGATGAAGCTCCAGCAAGGGTCGGGGGTGCCCCTGTCGCAGGGTTTCTGTTCTCACACAGAACTGTGGACAGAGGATTGGAACCTCGGCGAATTAGGGTGTCCCAAAACTCACGTTAGTAATCAAAAACTATTTAGCAAGCTAGGTACAGTGTCACATTGGATATAACAAACTCTCAATGTTTAGACAATCCAGAATATGAACTTATAGTACCTCAGGATACGTGGAACTCATGAACAGTCGGTCGTTATATATTTCTTAGAAACCAGAACATGGAGTTAAGAAGAACACATGTGTATTTGAAATGTTTATTTACTAATGCCGTCTTCTCAGGCGTAGTACCTTAGATAATAAAAGTACACATATTATCAGTAGCAAAATTACCAGCATAGTTACTAGTACATAAAAAGTGAATGGTGATAGTATGTTAACATGCTGTAAATGAATAAGAGTTAGCAACACTTATAAGCAGCCGCGGGCCGTGGAGGGAGTTACGGTGAGGCAGGGAGGCGGGGAGGGGGAGAAGCAGGGTGGAGAATACAAGTACACATATTATCAGTAGCAAAATTACCAGCATAGTTACTAGTACATAAAAAGCGAATGGTGACAGTATGTTAACATGCTGTAAATGAATAAGAGTTAGCAACACTTATAAGCAGCCGCGGGCCGTGGAGGGAGTTACGGTGGGGCAGGGAGGCGGGGAGGGGGAGGGGCAAGGTAGAGAGGGCTCCACCCTGCTTCTCCCCCTCCCCGCCTCCCTGCCCCATCGTAACTCCCTCCACGGCCCGCGGCTGCTTATATCTCACCCTCCCTAATACACATATTATATTATTTGCTAAGAAGGTCTCTTTGTGTTGGTTTAGGGCGTGTCCATACTTTAGTGTCTTAGATTTGAAGGAATCACATCAGCATACACCAGCTCTCTCTTCATGTGAACCGCATCAACTGTTGTGTATGTGTGTTCGGCAAAGCAATATAAAACCCGCCTCATGCCCAGAATTGGCAGAAGTTGCACTTATGTTATGAGTATGAAGTCGTGGAGATCAGACCTCATAACAATTCTGTATCGTGTTGTTCTTGAAACTTTAGCACTCGCTGTACAGATATAGTTTAACAAGTAAAGCAGATAGTAGACTAATAACATATTATTCTCATGTAAACCACGATGAACTACTAGGTGGAAAGCTAAAGCAACAACTAAGTGTCGTGTGCAGAAGTTGCAAAAAAGGAAAAATGGCGTTTAAACCGGTAATGAGCCCATGCTAACTTAACACGGTGTAAAGATATCCAGGACCTAGATGACACCTCCTCATGATCCGGAAACGAACTGAATAAGATAATAGAAGTGCCATCTCATGAGAGCAGATTGCAAGTTTATATGTGGACGGTCCGCAAGGTAAAGCATTAAAAACTAGGAAAATTCAATGCTAAAGAAAAATAAAACAGCCAAGTACTTTATCGAGTCTTAAGCCAATAGGCAAGGTAAATAATAAAAACTTGACAAATAAGTCAATGAATTGTCAATGAAATGCTAGTACTCAGCATATCAAACATGAAAAAGGTCTATGACATAACTGTGTATGCAAAATAAGCTGCAACAGCCTCCAATAGGAAGTCACCGTCTTCATCCGAAAACAGTTCAGCCATCCAATTTAAAAGCGGAAAAGAACATACGTGCTCTCCCAGCACCGGATCCTCTATCACCATCAGAGGACAGCTCGGTGGGTTTTCAAGAAAGCTGTGTTCCAAGAAAGACTGTGCTGCCGCCAGTAAATTCCAGGGACCAAGTAGTCCATGCATCAATGCCACAGCCATAATCCTTTCGCCAGGACAAATCAACTCGTGAGTAATGATAGGAGTCATCAGCTGATTAAAGTCGACGTCAGGAGAAACCGGTCCGCAGAGACACAAATCAATGGCCCAATCGAAATCACAGGTCAGGCAGTGAAATACAGGCTGGACACAGGTGAAGTAGGAGAACCGAAAAGATAATCCATATGCCGTGCTTAATATCGCCAACGGCATTGTGCCATAATATTCTAGCATGCGATTGCGGAACAGTGTCAGCAGCTGCAGGGTCGGAGGTTGCATAGGAGGGACATCCATATTTAAAAATGTAAAAAAGCACAAGAGCGTCCACTGGTAATGCAAGTAAAAATGCAATCCACGAACCAGAGTGGAGAAAATGGAATGAAAGGGAGCAGGGATGACTCCAAAGATTTTCTCAAATGAAGTCACGAGACCACTGGTAACAACTTTAAAAAAGTGTGCCAGGGATTTTGTGGAGGATGCGTTAAAGATAGTCGGAAACATGTTGCTGAAATTGAAAGGCAAACCTGTGTACGGGTGTTCGCTATGTGAAGTACGAAAGTTTCACGGGCCGAACTCAAGGCCACCTCTCTCTGAGACAAAAGAGCTCTTATTCTTGTCATGCCGTTGAAACGTGTCCCAAGGTTGGTATTTGTGGCCAGATTGAAAACTCCCTATGTTCATGTGTGGGAGGAAATAGAACATTTCTGCAGCAAATAACCCGTTCACTTACTGTTACGATAAAAGGAATACTTTTTAATTAACTCAGAACAATCTTCATTATTGAGCATCAAATAACTACCATTTTCCAACAACTTGAACGTGGGGATGATAGCAGGAACTGGCGTGCCTTGCAACACGCAAGCCATATTTGGTCGGTGTTTGTTGCATGAATCGTGTAACTGTATGTGCCTACACATTAGTGAATGATCTGGCGTCTCAGTGCATTCCTCTCCATTCAGATAAACTTCTTGATCATCTTTGAAACATCTGTATGTGTATGGAAGCGACCAGACCTCATGAACAAAAGCACTACCTAAAGGTTCATAAAGACCTATTGGTATATATTTCATACAATTTGAAAACTTATATAAAGCAAAAGGCAGCGTTATTAAACCGTGGATAAGGCATGTTGCCAAAAAACCCGTAATCCTCTGCTGATGATGTCACTGAGCATGTCATGAATGATGTAATATGTGACATCATCAGTAGTGGATTATGGGTAATAGTATCTCTAGTTTACTCCCCTATAGCTGTCTTTCTTTTAACATAAGTGTGTGTTTCCTTCCCTTATACTTACTGTTTTTGGTTCGCTTCCAGTTCGCGTACCAGCGAGCGAACTAGGAAGCGAACTAAGAGAAATAGAGGTTGGCACAGTTCCAAATATTGTACCAATTTTTTAATAACGGGGAGGTAGTTCTGAAAAGAACTTTTTTTTTTATTTTTCTGAACATTTTTTTACTGTTTTTGAATTTTTCGGAACAGTTTTATATTTTTTTGGGTTTTTCTTGGAGGGGGCAATGAAAACGATTCATTGTAAAGGGCTCAACAGGAGCAACAAAACAAAAAAAAGAAGTATTTATTATTTTGGGCGTTTCGGACAAACTTGCATATGATAGTCAATAGCTCTGTTGATCAGAGTGATGCTTCTTTCTCCGTAGGAAATGAATCCATCGCAAAATACGCAGGTGTGTTTTACTTCACCAAATCTCATTTGTATATTTGGCACCATCTCCCTGCCCTCTGGTCCCGTTACTTCCGGTACAACAGATCTTCTGGCCATAATAGGGAGATTATCTAGGTCGTTCCGAAACTGTGCAGCACTGTAGTTGTTAGGATGCCACCTAGTCATATGGCGATGCATTGTGTAGTTTCCGAAACTGTATTTTTTGTCGGTCCCTCTGGACAGTCTATCTTGACATATAAGGCAAGTTACGTATCTTGCATTTACTTTTTTCTGACCTTTGGGAATTTTAAAAAATTGCCAAATTAAGTTTTCTTTCCGGTGAGACGTCTTGGGCTGCTCAGGCAAAAACTGCCTCTCTTCGTGCTCGTCCTCCTGTTCCTCTTCTTCTTCTTCTTGTTGAATTACAACTTGAGCAGGTGGTCCACTCTTCCTTGGATGTGGTGGAGGTGGTGGGGAAGCACCAGCTGAAGCTACTAAAGAAGCCATTGCTCAGTGATCACAAAGGGTCTTTCTCTCACAATGATGAAAGTCAGAGTGAGGAAAGAAGGAGGGATTTTCATCATTTGGGAAAAACAAGAGTTCTCAACCAATCAAAAGTGTTCATTTTAGATTATATGACCTAGTCTTACATCATTAGGAAACCAAAAGTGAAATGAACCAATGAAAAGTGTTATTACCAAGTCACATGACTTGCTGTGTTTACGTTAAGCGCTTTGCAGGGCCTCCCGGTTTGCTTCCAGAAACCTGTGCTTTGGCACTCGCTTCGCGTACCAGTTTGCTAACGTAGCACGTCATATGACGTATCAAGCGACAACGTGGAACGTCATGCGGACGGGAGGCGTCACGATGTTGTTTTCTAACGCGGCACTTGCGGTAAAGAAACGTTTACCGGCTCGCGGTCTATTTCGCGGCATCAAGGTCAGCTAACGGGAAGCTTCCCGATTCGCGAAGCGGGAACGAAGAAAAAAAAATATTTTAAAAAAAAATTATTCATAAACATATAAAATATATTTTTGGATTTAAAGAAGAATACATTTTACAGCTACAGATATTAGCTGTTAAAAAACCAATGAAATTCACAGAAAAAACCATAGGTTATAGACCATATATAGTTAGGAATTAGCATTTACAAAACCTTGAAAATTCACTGAAAAAACCATAGGTTATAGACCATATATAGTTAGGAAATAGCATTTAGAAAACCTTATTTTACTCACACAAAACCATTGAAATTCCATATATAGTTAGTTGCACTAACTATATATCGCGCACCTGCAATCCACTGCTGATGATGTCACATATTACATCATTCATGACATGGTCAGTGACATCACTGATGACATCACTGATGACATCTCAAATGACATCACTGATGACATCACTGATGACAACATCCAGTGACTGTATGCTTCTGTAAAGTTAAAATATGTCTTACATATTGAAGAATGAGTGGATGTATAAGTGTCTGGATGAAGGATTTAGTAGGTGCATGACTGACTGTATAAGTGAGTGATTAAATGTGTCTCACTGAGTGCATGGGTTAGTGACTAAACTGTTTTAAATTGTGCATCATTGTGTCTGTTGTTTTGTAATCTGATGCATGTGTTGATCATTAGCTATATGACTAACTATATGGGTTATTGATTAGTTGCCCAAGTATTTGTATGGGAGACTGAGTGTGTGTGTGGGTGTCTGGGAGGTGTATGACTCTGTGCATAGATGTGTGAGCAGTTGATTCACTAGATGTATGGGTTCAAAAGTGCATGTGGAAACATCTGTATGGGCGGTTGACTGTGTGCATGAGTGTATTGGTGAGTGAATGGATATCTCAGTGCTACATGTCAAAGTAAGTACATATGTAAAACACAGTACATGTGATAGTTGACATATATAAATAACTGTGCATAAGAGCCAGTGAATGTGTGAGTGGCTGTATGGATTATTGTGAACTTGTATCAGGGATTGTATAACAGAGTAAATATGTGTTATTATATGTTCCAATAAGTAAGGTGTGTATAACTATATAGTTGAGGAAATCGAGGTGTGATTGATTCTTTGCAAGACTGACTAGGTGTGTGAGTAACTCCATGGATGAGTGACAGTCTGTGAGTGTCTGTTTACACTGAGTGTATCTAAGGTTATATTAGAGTCTGAAGAGGTTCATTGTATCATCACATGAATGATGTCATCAGTGATGTGATCAGTAATGTCAAATGAGATGTCATCAGTGATGTCATCAGTGATGTCATTTGAGATGTCATCAGTGATGTCATCAGTGATGTCACTGACCATGTCATGAATGATGTAATATGTGACATCATCAGCAGTGGATTGCAGGTGCGCGATATATAGTTAGTGCAACTAACTATATATGGAATTTCAATGGTTTTGTGTGAGTAAAATAAGGTTTTCTAAATGCTATTTCCTAACTATATATGGTCTATAACCTATGGTTTTTTCAGTGAATATATATATATATATATATATATATTCACTGAAAAAACCATAGGTTTCACACCAGTTATAGTTAGGAATTAGCATTTAAAAAACGTATTAAATTCACTGAAAACTGAAAAAACCATAGGTTTCACACCAGTTATAGTTAGGTGGAAATTTTACTCGCATAAAACCATTGAAATTCCCACGTTATAGTTAGTTGGACTCACTATAACTTGCGCGTGCAATGCACTGCTGATGACGTCACATATTACATCACTCATGACATGGTCAGTGACATCACTCATGACATCACTGATGACATCTCAAATGACATCACTGATGACATTATCCAGTGAATGTGTATCTTTCTGAAAAATAAATATTTTTTATATATGTATATCTAAAGGTTGATGGAAGAATAAATGGGTAAATAAATGTCTAAATGGATGTTTTTTTTGTGTAAAATTGATTGGTTAACTGACTTATTAAATGTATCTTAGTGAATACATATATTAGTGAGTAATGTTTAAATATTTAAATATCTGTATCTGTGTCTCACTTTGTGTATAAGTGGCTGCATGGGTTGGTGAGTAGCTACATGAGTGTGTATATGGGTTATTAGTTGTTTTTTTTAGTATCAGTATCAGTGTCTGTATGGTTCGGTGGGGGATATTACTTAGAGCACAGATGCATGAATGAGTGACTCACTATTTGTATGTATTTTGAAGACAGCATGTGTGCAAGACTGTATGGGTGGATGATTGTGTGTATGGGTGGGTTAGTGAGTATGTGTTTTTATAATTGATTGTTTAGGAGAGTAAATATGTTTCCGTTTCTGTAGAAGTATGTGTAGTGGTGTGTATATAGCAGTATAATCAAGTAAATGTTTTTTTGATAGTTTATTTGCATGTGTGAATTTGTGTGTGAGTAACTATATGGATGAGTATTAGTGTGTAACAGGATGTATAGGTGAATGAGTACATATGATGAGTAAGTACATGCATGAGTGACTATATAGAACTGTTGGTGAATGAGTGGATGTGTATGTAGATGCTGGAATTACTTAATAAGTTGTTGTAATTGGTATTGGTTTCTCCTTTTTTAAGAAAATGTTAGTTTCTATTTTTGAATGTGTGTGTCAAAGGTTATTTTATGCTGATAGGTGGTCTGCCACTTTGTCACAAGGATGTTGTCATCAGTGATGTCATTTGAGATGTCATCAGTGATGTCATGAGTGATGTCACTGACCATGTCATGAGTGATGTAATATGTGACGTCATCAGCAGTGCATTGCACGCGCAAGTTATAGTGAGTCCAACTAACTATAACGTGGGAATTTCAATGGTTTTATGCGAGTACAATTTCCACCTAACTATAACTGGTGTGAAACCTATGGTTTTTTCAGTGAATATATATATATATATATATATATATATATATATATATATATATATATATATATATATATACACAGAGTTATTTTTAGAGTCAAAGGTGAATAAGGATGTGAGCACTACTGTAACAATAATTTCATGGCTTAGACAGATATGGGTAAGATAGTTTTCCTGCAATAATACCCTTATAGACTAACTGAGTGATTTATGCGAAATTTTGGAAATCCTGATACAGCTTCTTTGATAAAATGTTAAGATCCAATTCAGTGTGAAAAATGTTTACTTATAGGTGGAGATTCTTACAGTCAGCACATGTTTCTCTCTGGTGAGTCAGCAGGTGAGCTTTTGAATTCGATAACCAGTAGCAGCAGTCAAGATCTCATCTGGATATCAGTCAGAGGAAATTAAATCTTCATTGTTATATGAGTCCACGTGTAAGCTCTCATCAGGCAGATTGCACGTTGTGTCTAGGTAGTATATTAAAGGCGCGACGAGTGGTGATGTGTCAGGATTCCTAAAGCTTCACGTATATAAAACTGTATGTTGATAATACACTTTTGGGAAATGTTTTGGTTAATTTAGAAAACCGAGTGACATCAGGCATGAAAGGGTCTAAAAGACACTGTACTGTGCAGAGAATCCTTTTTCATGAATGAAGACATGGTAGAGAAATCTCCACTTTCTGCTACCTATATCGATCTATATCTATATATCAGGGTGATCTGATATAATAATTCCTCTGTCAAAGAGCCTACATATGTGGTCTTATTTATCAGAACTACAAATCTAAATTGATGCCTGTCTAAAATCCAACAACACTCAAAATGGGTAAATAGAAAAATATAAATAAACAAACCCTTCCAATGTACCTATTTTCGTTTTTTATTCCACCATGGCTTTGCTGTCAAGACTACCTTTGCTCTAAAGAATCAATGCTCTTACTGCCTCTACTGCCTCCTTCGAGACCCGCTTGGACATCATAGGATCACATTTTTATACTGGAACGGAAACCAAAAGCAACCGGAGTCATTAGATGCTTCCTGGTGCTGCTAAAAGGAACAGAGACAGACAGGATCCATTGACATACCTCAAAACAACTTGCAGAAAAAAAAACAAAGAGCTCATGGAGAGCAGGCAATTCTCCAAAGGCTCTCTTAAGTCAACTGCCATTTAATGGGCTTAAGCTGTTTGGTCCTCAGCTTTTGGAACTTCTAAAAGAAAATTACTTGAAGATCACAAGCTTCTTATGATAATCAAATCTCCTGTTAGGGGTAGAGGCATTGGGTTCAAAAGAGCTTTTGGTCAGCCTTCTATTGCTAGGGGTTTGAAACAGCCCTTTTGCAGGAGGGGACGAGGCTGTAATCCTCCCTACGTCCTGGTGGCAATGCTCAATTTCTTCAGCCCTCTTCACCCAACTATGAAGTTGGGAGGGCAAATCATTTAATTTTTCTCTGTCTGGAAGAAGATTGACTCAGACGCCTAAGTTCTCCATTTGGTGAAAGACAGCTACCGACTCAAGTTTTCCTCCCTACCTCCAGATGCCTTTGCGGATAATTCAACTCCTCGGAATCAAGTTCAAGAAGTCTTTATTCGATTAGTTCATCATAAAAGACATAAAACAAGATAACATACATATAAAGTTAAACAAATATTAAATCAATTGGAACTAATCAGCTTCTTGTACAGATAAATAAGCAACTTATCAATGGAACTTAATACAGCCGTAAATCATTTTAAAACAAATATATAAATCATTTAGGGTTAATCAGTTTATTAAACAAATATACTAGATTATACACGAAAGCTCTAGAGCAACAGAAGGACAAGTAATTGACAAGAACTAAGCTATCACCAGTTGTGTACTTTTATTATACCTACATCTAAGCACCCAGGCCCAGCCTAGAAATTTAGCAACCCCGACAACAATATGGGAATCTAAATTAGTTCTTAACATTCTAGTGGCTTCCACAGCCATTCGGGTACCTAGATTTCTACAGACCGGTCCAAGCCATTTGGCTCTGGGAGCAGAATATAGCGGGCATACATACAAAAAGTGATTCAAGGTCTCCCCAATACCACGGCACTTGGGACAAAATCCCGTCCTATCTGTACCCCACTTTTTAGTAAACTCCCCAATGGGGAGCGAACCGCATCTAAATTGAAAGAATAGTTTGCGGTCCAGGGGTTTGGATATGACATCCCAATACCCTTCAAGCTTAGGCACATCCTTATGCACAATAAACCGACCGGTAAGAGTACTCGAGCTCGATTTTAGGTACATATTAAGAATCACCCAGTCCCAGTAACATTTTTTAAGAGCCCTTTTAGAGGGAAAAAAGGCTGACTCGGGCGATGACCACAAAGAGCCAAGACCCAAGGCAAGTAAGATAGCCTTCAGGTCTCTGAACCACCCAATGTTCGTGGCACCTGGACTGTTTTTAACCTCCAGACATGCTGCAGCATAGTAATGGAGTTCCGGAGTTGTCCACATACGACGCCAAAAGGATAATGAACGTAATCTTGCTTGGTCCACCACCGAATGGCACCCCAGATCATAAAGGAGGGGGGTTAGGGGGGTCGACTGTGGCAAACCTATACATAGCCTTAAAAATTTGTTTTGGGCATGCATTAAAGGGTTCAGATTACTGCCACCCCATAGTTCCGCACCGTAGAGAACCGATGATAATACCTTCCCTCCATAGATCTTTATAAGCGGGGACATTGGCCTCGTAAATGACCCTTTGTGCTCCTTAATCAGTGCCCCACCCAGCTGTTGATGTTTCAGAGCCATAAGTTCAATCTGATGTGACCAGCTCAACGTGTCGCTGAAGGTGACTCCCAGGTAGGTAAAATGCTTAGTTTGTTCAAGGGGGATATCCCCCATAGAGACCCTGGCGTTTATTTGCTTTTTACCCCTCAAAACCATACATTTGGTTTTTGACGCATTCACCTCCAGCTCATGCTCGCTGCAAAAACTCCCGAACCTTATCAAAGCCTTTTGCAGACCCTGTCTGGTACGAGAAAGCAAGAGAGTGTCGTCAGCGAACATGAGCAGGGGCATTCGCAAACCCGCCAGGCTCGGAGCATCCGTGGAGAAGTTATCAAAATATTTGGTAACCCCATTGATATATAGGGAAAACAGGGTGGGGGCCAGAACGCAGCCCTGCCTGACTCCTTTATCCACTGGAAACTTTTCCGTAACCTCACCCGGTTTTCCCCAGCGTACATAGGCAAAGGACTGGGCGTGGAGGTTCACTATAAGACGAACCAGTATAGGGGGCATACCCATATCCAATAAGGAGTTCCATAAACCTGCCCTTGGGACCAGGTCAAATGCAGACCTAAGATCCACGAAGGCCGCATACAAGTTGCCTTTTCCCAAGGTAACAGTCTTCCAGTGCAGAAGCATAAAACGGAATGCCTGATCCAAAGTACTCACATGGGATCGAAACCCTGCTTGGAGAGGGGTGAGAATATCATACTCCTCTATCCATGCCTGGATCCTAGTGAGCAGAAGACGGGTAATAATCTTCTGAACCGCGTCAATTAAGCTGATCGGCCGATAATTGGATGGAACCGACCGATCACCTTTCTTAAAGATCGGCAAAATTTCGGCACCCGCCCAAGAGTCGGGTACTCTGGCGCCCGCTGCCAAAGCGTTAACCAGACGCACTAGGTATGGAACCCAAAGGTCACGGTCCTCCAAAAAAATATCCGCAGGGATACCGTCCGGACCAGGTGCTTTGCCCCTGGGGATAGCTCTCAAAACTACTTCCACTTCCCTGGCCGTGAACACAAGGGTGTCAAAGGATAGTGGCCATCTAATGGAAACATACGCTGCATTACAACATCTGAATTGGTCCACAAAATGGGACACCCATTTTTGTGGTTCAACCGAAGCTGGACTTGGGCGACTATCCTGTGAGTTGCCCCACCTAAGAAGGTGCCAAAACTGCTGGAGATTCCTACTCCCGCAGGCCTCAGTTAACGAAGTCCACCGCTCGTTGTCCCAATCAGCTTTGGCAAGGCGTTTGGCTTCATTGAAGGCTTTCCTACTAACTTTGATTCGGGCAGGATCCTTTGATTTTATAGCCTTAAACAAATCTGCATGTGACTTCTTACATGCTTCATTAAACCAATTTAGAGGTTTCTTACCCTTCCCTCTCCCTTTATTTGCAACATATTTGACAAAAAAGAGTTTTAGGGACAAAAATAAACTGGCATGAATAGCTGCAATATCCAAATTCTGTGCACCACAGTTTACATTATCTGCCAAGGAGTTCGAAACCAGGGCTCTAATCTTAGCACGTGCTACCACGTCAACCGCAACCTTTGGCCATCGTACCCTCCTCATATCATTTGAGAGTACAACTGCATCCTGAACAGAGTTAGGGTATCGTACATTCAGCCCGAGGAAACTATCGTCTTTTAGCTCTGCCACCAGGGGATCATGGTCACTTTCTTGACGCTGATGTACAGACATATCCAGAACCACCGGCCACAATGATATGTCAACTAAAACGTAGTCAATACGACTACGATGTCTACCATTAAAAAAAGTATAGTTGCCCATCCTATCTGAACTGGTCCGACCATTGAGTGCACGTAGCCCCCAATTCAAACATAAACCTTTAATAAATACCGCAGCTTGGGACCATTTGGTAATCGGGGGTAATTCCAGTTGTGGGATTCCCCAGATCTCATCCTCTGCGTTAGTTAGCAGACCATCATCTTGACTCAATGGCTCAAAACAGGTATTAAGGTCACCCATAAGCACTACGTGACCAGGGTTTACATTAGAACTTAAAAACTCATCTAAGCACACAAGAGTATCAACGACCCTACCACCCGTCATACCCCTAGCATAAACATTAATCAGCAGTATATTCAACCCACGTGCTGTGCGGATGCTAACTATCAATAAATCTGAACAATCGATGGAAATTTCTTTGACAGTTACACCATCAGCTTGACGGATCCAGGTTGTTAAACCACCCATAGCCCGACCTCTAAGGCCTTTAATCGCAGGTTTATTAAAGTTCAAAAAACCGGGGAGATACACTGGTGTGATTGCCCAGGTTTCCTGAAAACACCAAATATCTCCTAGCGAAATAAACTCAACCCAGTCAGGAATACTTATACGTTGTTCTAACCCTGCAATATTCCAACATCCCATAACAGTTCCCTTATTATACCTTAGTTCATTTCGGCTTATATTTACAGACACATTAGGAACATTAAACAGTGGAGGGGTAACTTCATGCTCAAATGCAACAAGACTAGTACCCAACATCCTCAACCCACCGTGCCCTTCTTGGAGACAGGGGGGTTGGTTTACACCAGCTATAATAGCATTCTTTGATGATGAGGGGGACGATGACAAAACCAGTGGGCCTGTCTCTAAATAGTTGCTCAAACTCCCCTTCGTAAGGTTACAGGAATGGGTAACAAGACCTCCAGAAATATTAGAAGGGTTAATGGGAACCACCCCCCCTCCCAGGTACTCCTGATGTATTACATCATCCCCAGTCAACAATGCTGGTCAATCATTTGATGCTAACCCTGATAAAAGATCATAAAGGTTCCTCAGCGGTATATTCCAAAGATCTTTAGGGTTAAAACTGCTAGGGTCTAGAAATACTGGGTAATAGTTCGGTGGTTGTTGGGCCTGCGGAAGCACATGATTAAGCGGAAATGTGGGGTACAAAGGATTATTAGTGACAAAGTTATTGCTTAACACTGAAGGGCCGGGAAGTTGAGGTTTAATTTTAGCCCAGCCCGGTGTTTGCGGGGGACAATTATAAGTAGATTGAGTGTAGGAGCGATACCGTTCCTCGGGGTTAATTTGTGGTCCATGATAACTAGATGTAAAATTGGACCATTTGAGGAGGCTTTTGGTATTTGAAACGTGGGGGCGATCAATTGGGTTAAGCAGGGTCTCAGGATAAAAGTAACTAAGATTCCTAGTAGAAACCCCTCCCTCATGTTTCCCTACAAACCAGTCAGAGATGTAAGATACTACTCTATTGTCCCTAAAGTTGATAATAACTATATCACCCTCTATATCCTTTGGTCTAACCCCCACCCATTGGCATCTTCTGACCGAGACTATATCCCCATTAAGATGTGCTGGAAGGGGTCTATTGGTTTTTAGCCAGAAGATGACTTTATTTTTCAAGCTATCCATGTTTTCCCGATCTCTTTCCGAAACGGGCGGCACCCCCGTCATTACAATAACAAAGTTTATCGAGTCCGGTGGCAAATCCACATTATGTCTCTTAATAGGAAGTTTTTGGGGTTTACCAGTGGAGGGGGCCAGTGAGCCCTCCCCTTTCTTTGTCTGTTTCACAGTTCCCTGTGGCGGGGGTTTACTAACAACTGCCCTAGCGTTCACTATGGCCGGGCTGACTAGTCTTGGGGGTTTGCCAGCCGCAGCCGACCCTTTGTTTGGAATAGTGGATGAGTTAGTTACACTGGTTGGAGGTTTGCTTGAGTTAGTGTTAGTAGTACCTGTCACGGGTTTAGCAATGAGGGTGTTGGTAGGAACCCCATTGCCCTTCACAGAGGTAGAAGGCAATACTAGTTCAGGCGACACCAATAAACAATCCAATTTTTCGCTCACAAATGTAAATGTAAATGTAGTTGAGCTTATATAGCGCACAGCTACCCGCAAAGCAGGTGTCCCGGCGCTTGCTTAGGGAACCCTTCCTGATATTCCCCTGTGAGATAGCAGGGTATCCACAAGGTGAAAGTCAGGCATCCCGCCGCGAGGGGCCGTTGTGGAGATTAAGCAAGCTGTTGCCCAGAGTCGCAGAGTGTGAACCCGTGAGTCAAGGAGGCACCGGGGTGAGAATTATCGAGTCCGTGGAATTTTTTAGCCCAAGACCCGCCGGGGCGGGGAATTGAACCCTGGTCCAGGACCGATCTCAGATTCCGGGTCTGCCGCCTCTAACCCCTTCTCTAACAAAGGTAACATGTAGGACTTAATAAGCCTCTCTATGAAATCACGGGTCACCTCACTGAGTCCTTCAAGAGCTAAGTCCGGGATAGACAAGGTTTGAGCTTCAGGTATCGGTACCTCTGTATGAGGAGGGGTTGGTTGTTCTGGGATAACTATTGGTGGGGGGGTTTTTACAGTT
This sequence comes from Lissotriton helveticus, assembly GCF_964261635.1. Classification (NCBI taxonomy): domain Eukaryota; kingdom Metazoa; phylum Chordata; class Amphibia; order Caudata; family Salamandridae; genus Lissotriton; species Lissotriton helveticus. The sequence goes on from NC_136072.1 coordinate 797,540,911, forward strand.
CGGCGATTTTGGCCTTTCCTTTTTACCCCACCCTTTCTCCTTCTTTTCCTCGGAGGAGAACATACCACCCTTTTATCGACATCAGTCCCAGTAGCAACAACGTCCACACCCTTCAGTGATAGGTTCATACTAGATTCAATACAAACCAATGGTGGGTTAGGGAGCGTGGAACAGGACCCCTGATTCCGAGCTTGACTATCTGGAATATTTACATCCACAAAACTCGAGTGATCAATAGGAATACAAGCCAGCTGAACACCACAGGTTGCCGTATCACATGGCGGCGAAATAGTGGGAAACCTAAATATGTTAGGGGTTTGATTAATGTCTGTTCCATCATCCTCAATCGAACTCAGCCCTCGGACATCCGTGGCCTGAGTAAGATTAGAGTCTGATGGATTTGGCAGTTGGCTTCTCTTCAATTGCTCAATTGAGCGTCGACGTACCGCCCTTCTTTCGGCAAGGAGAAGTTCCCTATCCACATCCTTTGATGTTTTTTTAAAAAATTTATCGAGAGGGCCAAGTGGGAAACTACTCACACCAGGGGGGGCAGAATGACTCATATCAAACACTGGATTGACGGTGGGTAGAGGAAGAATACAATAACTACCCCTTTTTGATACTTTGGTACAGAACCAGCAACTACAAGGCAACAGACGACTATGCCAATAAATAGTTAAAAGGACATATACTTTCACGAACAAATGACAGTCCCGTGGCCCAGCCCGGCCTCCAGCGGCCCCGGACGGCCACAGACGGTCCCGCCCTTGTCCCGGGCTTCTCCCGCGCTGCGGGAGTGTAGTTGATTAATATAGGACTTGCACATAAGAGGTGGAAGGGGTGGGAGGGGTCGGGGAGAGCGGCCCAGGTGATGCTGCTCCGGGCTGGCGGTCGCTCCTGGGAGATGAAGTCCCTCAGGGAGCAGACGCGCTCGCTCGCAGCCCCGTTGCAAACTTCCCTCGGCTGTCCCTTCTAAGCTCCTGGCGGCAACAGAAACACTCCAACGATGCGGGACCCGCATCGTTGGAGTGTTTCTGTTGCCGCCAGGAGCGGGTTCCGCGAGAGGTAGGCAGGAAGGCTGGGAGGCTGGAAGGCTGCAGAGTGGTCAGTCCCAATCAGTTAATAAAATGCAAAAAAAAACAGAAAGACGTCCCCGAAAAAACAGAAAGACGTCTCCTCGGAATCTTCAGAAGTTCCAAAGCCTGAAACAAGGGATTCTTGACCTATTACTAAAAGGAACTATAACTCCGGTTTCGGAAGAAGAGAAAGGACTTGGGTGATATTCACTCATGTTTTAGTACAGAAGAGAACAGGAGAGTTCTCCCTGTGTTAGATCTCAAGCCTGTCAATCTCTGTATTCCCCATCAGAAGTTCAAGATGGTGAGTTTGCAGTAGATATTACCTCTTATCTCCTCTAGCTCCTGTGTAGCATCCATCGATAGTGTGTGTGCTCACTTTCACATCCATATTCATCCATTTTCTCAAAGATTTTTGAGATTCTTTGCCTTGGGTCAGCCCTTTCAATTCTGTGCCCTCCCTTTTGGCCTTACTTCTGCCCCAAAGGTGTTCACTAAACCTCTGACTCTTCTGGTGGGCATCCTCCGTTCTATAGGGTTGGTGGGCTTCCCCTACTTGGACGACTTGATACATTCTGCCTCATCATACCTTAACCCCTTCCATGCTCGTGACGAGCTCAGCTCGTCATGAGGTATACCTCTAGGGTGCTCATGACGAGCTGAGCTCGTCATGAACAATGGGAATCAATAAGGTTCAGCACAGGGGAAAAATCTGGGAAGCACCCATGGTGTTAAGGGTCAAGAAGCAGTCCACGTGGCTCTAAGCTGTTGGATGATAATGGGTTTATTCTCAATACTGGCAAATCTCACCTACTCCAGTCCCAAGAGCTCCAATTCACTGGGGTCCTGCTCAGCACAAAATGTGGGAGGGTGTTTTTACCCCTCAGTGTCAGCAGTGGCTAATGAATCACCTCAGGACACTCTTGTGATCCCAGAAATCTCTGGCAAGAGAATGGTTGAGAGTCCAAGGAAACATGGTGTCATCCCTCTGTCTTGTACCTTGGGCCCAGAGGCATCTGTACCACTTAGTTTACTATCTGCTTCACATTCGAATCAAATTTCCCAGAATTATGATAACCTACCTCAGGTTTTGAAATCTGTCATCCAGAAGCTGAAGAGGTGGCTTAAGCCATCACACCTTAGCAATTTTATGTTATGTGAATTTTTAGAGCACAGCTAATCACCTGTGAGTGTATCCAGGGGCTCAGGAGATTATGCCAGTTTCATCTGGAAGAGCCATGTCTTGAGGTTCCTCCAAAAGTCCATAAGAGAGGGGGAGGTTCTGAGGTGTTCTTGGCTGCGGGGTGTGAGAAGGAGTGTCCTCTGCTTCTAGTCTTCTTGATGGGAGGGAGATGTGCTGTTGCAAGGGATGCAGATCGAAGGTGTTTGGTGGGTTTGCAGAAGTTTAGGTGGTGGCTGAGGTAAGCTGGACCAGTGTTGTGGAGAGCTTTGTAGGCATGGGTGAGAAGCTTGAACCCACACATTTCCTTTACTAGGAGCCAGTGGAGATTGTTGAGGTGATGAGAAATGTGGTTATTTCGCAGGATGTTCAGGATGAGCATGGCAACAGCATTCTGGGTGGTTTGGAGTCGGCCTAGGATATGGCCTGGGATTCTGACGTAGAGTAGAGGGGGTTTCCGTAAACAAGGCTACTTGTGATAAGAGCCTGGGTAACTGTTTTTCTGGTGTTCAGTGGGATCCAACTGGAAATCTTGTGTAGCATTCACAGGATGTTGAAGCATAATGAGGAGACAACATTGGCCTGGCTGCTTATGAAGAGGTTGGTGTCCAGGATGATCCTGAGGTTTCTTGGCATGGTCCGCAGGAGTGGGTCGGGTGCAAAGTTCGGAGGGCACCCAAGAAGCAAGATTAGTATTACTGTTGGACTCTCCTCCACCTCTGACCATTAACATGCATTCCAGTTCCTGGGGGTGAGGATGTGTCAACTTAGGTACTGTGGACACCAGCGGAGTTCACCATGTCTTCAAACTAGAAGGAGCTAGAAGCAGCCTACAAGACAGCATTTTCTTCTTTGATCAAGGAAAATTCTGTGCAGATAAAGACGGACAATCTAGTGTCTGACCATTATCTGAATCATTTAGAAGCCACCCATTGCCCTCTTCTGGCTCTCCTGCCAGACCAGAGCGGGCCTGAACAGAGGAGAATCTTCTGGCTCAGACGATGATGTATCTTCAGAGGAGGGAGAATAGACGTGCGTGTGTTACAAAATGATGCCTCGAGTGTAACCACACAACGTAGAGGGGAGGTGGAACAATGAAATGCTGGTTATTGGTTTTGCACTACAACTCCCAGGAGGCCTGGCGCCTTGCAGTGACGAGGAGGGGCCGCTCATATAGTCACATGAGCAACCAGGAAGGTGTCGGAAATTCTTCCTACCAGTCTTGCTATGTCTGGGCTTCCTGACGTTTGTCTCCCGTTCGGGTTCACAAAGGTAAGCCTGAATCCTTGAGTCCAGGACATTATCAGCCTGATAGACCGGAACGCGCAGCTGGGCTTCCGCGGTCTTTTGCTTTACTCTTCTGTTCGTCCCCCGTTGGTGAGCCCTCTTTGCAGGCGCTCGTGCGGAGGACGTTGTTATTCATCGGACGGCATTGTCGGCCGCCGCTTAGCACGGTGTCCTCTGTTGGCGAACTCTGGGACCAGAGTTCATGCAGAGGACGGTTCAAAGTTGTTTACAGCAATTCTGTACTTAGTCCCTTGGTTTGCGTCCTGCGTGGTTGAGCTGCACTATTGGCGCTCATGCGCAGGATGTTTTAAGATATCGGACGGCATTGTCGGCCGTCACTTAGCACGGTGTCCTCTGTTGGCGAACTCTGGAACCTGAGTTCATGCAGGGGACGGTCTAGAAACATTTTCACTCCCGGAGCTGTACACTGGCTATTCGTCTATCTACAGGTATCGTTTAGTCCTCTCAGGCTCCTGTTATCCTTAACAAGAACTTTCCTTTGGTGCTCTCCTAATTTGCTTTCTTCTACTTATTCCACATGAGGAAAGATATATTGAGCAGTGAGACTTGTGTTTAGCTTGACTTTGGTGTTTGGATATCGTGATGGACTTTCAACTCTCTCCTAGTTATCACGGGGTATGTAGCTCTACCTGATATAGAGAAGTCTACCTATGTATTATACACCATCTAGTGGAAAGTGCATTTATCGTCTCCTTGTTTCTCTTCACTACAGTACATCCTTCCAGGCTACGGCACCCAAAGGGCACAACAATCCTCATTGCTAGTATTATACCAGGTTTACGTTATTTTCCTTTACAGGGATTATTACAAGGTGCAGCATAGCTATATTGATATTGTATAGGAGTTGTTACGAAGGTAGTGACCATTGTGTTTTGTCATTTCAGATCTCCCTCCTCGCAGTTCCCTTCCTTTCCTTCCCTCACTTGATCCTCCTAGTGACCTGTGCCACAGCGGCTATCAGGCTGTGGTAGATCAAGAGGTGGACCCCTTTTTGCATCAGCCGATCCTGAGGACTTATGATGTAACAGCGGGTCAGTTGAGTTACCCATTTCCCTCCTTGGTTATGATGTTTCTGTGTTCTCATGTCTTTCAGGAAATTGTTCTAAGATTCGGGGCTCTACGGCTGATCGTTTTCACCTCTCTACAGGATACCCCTCTTGCTGAGTTCTGCACTCTCATTCAACGTTAACAATCATAGAAAGTGGATGCAATGTGTAACAGTTGGCCTCCGGGTTTTCATTTCGCATAACATCCCTTTGTTCTCACCAGCAAAATTCTGGCCAAGGTCAGGAGGGAACAGATAGATGTATTGTTGGTGATCCAGCCTCGACCGCCAAACTTGATTTCCGTTGTTTCGCCATCTCCCCTCTGTGGATATTTCCCTTGAGCCCATCTCTGCTCCAATTTCCTCTCCTGCCTTGGAAATCTCGCAAATGACTGTCCCTGGGAGATTGGAGATTGAAAGGTAGAGGCTTTGGCTGTAGGTTGTTCTTCAGAGAATGCCCTTTCCATTTGGAACTCCAGGAAACACAGAACCCACAAGATTCATGAGACATTGGAAGAATTTTTCTTCTTGATGGTCTTCTGAATGATTTCTTTCTAGCTCTCATGAGGGAAGGAGGCTTTTGGAATTTCTTAGAGATAGTTTTCTTTTGGGTGTATCTGAATCCACTTTACATAGTCAGTGTGTATCTGTTAAAACTTATTCGAAGATTATCCCTTCTTCAATATGACTCATTACCTTCTAGCTTTCTTTATTATTTTCTATTTGAAGAGCCCAGCTATTCATTCACTGGTCCCTCCATGGGATTTGCCTATGGTTTTGAGTGCTTTGCTGTCTCCTCACTTTGAGCCCCTATCGTTGGTCTCTCTAGCGTTCTTAAGTATTAAGGTGTTTTTTTCTTTTAAAAATTACCCCTGAACGGAGATTTGGAGACATTGGGGCTTTACTTCATCATCTCCCCTTTCTGAGTTTTTTTTTTAAATAGGTTTGTTCTACGGCTTGACCCTGCATTTTTGCCCAAACTTTTCGCAACCTTCCAGCTATCCGAGGACTTGATACTACCAGTTTTTTTCCCGTCGCAGTCTATGGATGAGAAAATTATATGCCATTCACTTGATTTACCAAGAACAATTTTGATTTATCTTGAAAGACTTCTTCTTTCAGGAAGGTAGATTTTCTTTTTGGCACATTTCTGTTAGCAAATAGAGGCCATTGTCCTACTTCTTCAACTTTGTTCCGCTGGATTAGGATAGTTTGCCTACCAGAAGTCTGGTGTCTCTCTTTCTCCTGATATGAAAGGCCATTCAATTAGGGACGCCTCCTCTTCTTGGGCAGCCTTTAAAGGTATTTCATTAAAGGATATCTATGCAGCACCAGATGGAATTCCCCACATGCTTTTATTTCTCATTATAAATTAAGGTAGGGGACATTTTTTCTTCAGATTTTGGTTCAGCAGTTTTGTATGCTTTTCACTGAATGTTTGATTTTTGCTTTATTTTCATGAGAAAAAAGCAGGGATGCAGTTCCTGCAGTATTCTGATGTCAATTTGTTCACAGTAGCTTTGGTATACTCTAACTTGTTAGAACTGTGACTAGCTAGACGTACGAGGTAGGTATTGACTTGGTTACTTACCGTTAATCTTCACTACCCCGAGTCATAATCTGCCTCCTCACAGTACTTACTTCCCTCCCTCACAGGGGCAGAAAGAGAAAACATTGATGGATATTAAATAGCTTGGTATTTCAAGAAGATCCAACATTCTAGCCCCACCCATATACGCCCTGTGATAGGCATTATTAGGATGAAACAAGTAGTATGCAGTTCCTGGGAAGGCCTGAGCGGCGGATCAAGCTGGGGGGGGGGAGCTCCAGGTTTGCAAAGAGAGATGGGAGTGGGATAGCTCCTATAAGGAGCAAGGGCCCTCACACACCTGAGAGGTGTCATGCTTCATCATAGGGCCACTCCTCATTGGGCCAGTGCTGCAATATCCAACGGGCCCCGCAGGTGGGCTCTCTGCCGGAGGTCTTCTCTATATGCCGACTTGAAGCTGAAAAGGGCATGTGTGTGGGCGCATGTGAAATGAGTAGAAGTGGGAATGAAAAGGTGCGTCTAAAAATAGCTTTGGGAATTCAAAAACAGCTTTATTTGTAGGATGCTGATGCTATAGTTAAAAACAACCGACTGCAAAAGTCGTGGCTGGCAAGGAAAATGAAACCTGCTGCCGCTGAAAGTGATGAGTGAATGGTGGAAATGGTCGACATGTTTCATGCCCAAGATATCCAGTAGGATTTATGGCATTTCATCAGGACCGGGGGATCCTCATCTACTCTAAAGGGAACGGTCAGAAGGTGTACTAAGAGATACCGTTCCCAGTAGTATGGACGTTACTAGGGGCCATCTTAGGTGGGGGTATTCAACGTTTACTAGTATGAGTGAATTCTGTGGATGGCACACAAACTGTGACAAGGAAGACTATGAGACAAGGAGCAATGGAGTCATTAACTGCCTTCTCTGAAAATGTCACAAAAGCAGAAATGTTTTTGCAGCAGCAATTCAGGGCCCTGAAAATAGGGGGGCCTGGGGCAAATAGTACCGGCTACTCTCTCTTTGTGATGGCCCAGACGTTGAGAAAAACATATATGTTCCCATTATTTAGGACAGAGATTCTAAAGAGATAAACACTTGAAGGAAAATGTTTGGACAACTTTTTTCTAACTTCGAATTCCAGCAGAGTTTTTACTATGTAATATGGAAACTATAACACAGCGTTGCCCCTTTGGTATCGTATGACAGCACAGTGCTCAGCATTTAATATGAAAACTATAGAAAAGGCTTGATTTTGTGGTTTGGAAATAGCACAGAGTTCAGCTAGTAATTAGTTAACTACAACACAGCATTACCTTTTTGAAGTTGTGTGACAGTTCAGTGCTCACCGTGTAATATTAAAACTATAGCACAGGGTGCATAGTGTGGCATGAAAACTGATTTCCATGTGATAGGCCAGCAATAGCATGCATTCAACATGTGTACACTGAACATGCTAAAGCCTTTACTCAGTAATTTGAAACTGTAGCACCTCGTGTGCTTATAGAAACCATAGCACAGTACTGTCCTGGAGATATAGAAACTATGCCTACCTTTCACGATGCAATATGGAAACAATAACACCGCTTCCACTGGGTCTTGGAAATTACTGCAAATAATCCAAATGTAATATAAAAACCAGGATATTGATCTAAGTTGAATTATGCAATTGAGTTGTTTTTCTCTTTTTTCTTGCAATCCACTCAATAAAAAAAACAACAACAAAAAACACAGGATATATCTTTCCAGAGCCTGCTTTAGCAGATAGGTCAAGTAGGCCAGGCCCATCCAGGGGAACCCCCTGGCCCATAGACAACTGGACAAGCCTCCGTTTGTTGTTTCTAGCCTAGAAACAAGCCTTGTGTATTAAAAAAAATCATAAATAAAAATACAACCATATAAAAAGATAGAGGGACTGTGAGGCAGCTCCCCTCATCCATTACTGAGGCTGTTAAGGTGTTGTCCACGTTTTGCTTCCACCCACAACAGAGTAAAGCTTGGGGCATGGGTCAGCCCACTTCCACCACTGACTCTGTTGCACTGCCAGTGAAAGCATTTTTTCACTGATAAGGTGTGTACATCCGAATGAAAAGTAATGCACTTCAGTGCCAGGGCTGGTGGGGGGACCTCTTTTTTTCATTTGTTTTGTTTTTCATTCACTATGGGGCAGATTTAAAAGCCCCTTACGCCTCTTTTACGCCACTGTTGCGTTGCTTTTGTGACGCAGCGGCGGCGCAAAAGATGCGCCATGCTGCAGGGTATTTACAACGTGACGCATCTGGGAGATGTGTCACGTTGTAAAGCCCTGCGCCAGAAGTAGGCGTTCCTGCGCAGGCGGGGGTGTTCCGGCGCAGGAACGCCTCCTAAAAGTGGCTGAGTGAAATCTACAAAATTTCACTCAGTCACTTTTGAGCCCATGCCGCGTCAAAACCCTGCGCCAGCTTGTAGCAGGCGTAAGGATTGACGCAGCATTGTAAAGATAGGGCCCCCAGAGCATTGCTGGAGCTGCGTCGTGCTTGCGACGCAACTCCAGCAATGCACCGCCTTTACGGCACAGATGCGTCACGCATCTGTCCGTTTTTTGCCCCATGGTGCGCCGCATTGTAAATGCGGCGCATCCATAGTGGCGGAGCCGTGGCGCACAATAACTGGCGCATCCCTGCTGATATGCAGGGATGCGCCAGTTATTGTAAATCTGCCCCTACATTTTTAGCATCATTTTGTCATTCTTCTTTGAGAACAGGCAGGATTACCTTGAGATGGTGGCATTTTCACTTTGTTTATTTTGAACATTTAATTTCAACTAGAAATGTTTGCAATAAATAAATAAAACCCGTTAGGGGCTTGCTAAGGCCAAATCAATTGGGTTTGCCACGTTGTGTTTTAAATACATAATGTGGGCCTGTGAACGGCAATCTTAGATTAATCTGTTTCCCCACGTGATAACCAGGCCGTGGTATAGGTTTCAGCTGTTTTTGCAAACGCGTGACGCTAGTTGCTATTATCACACCATTCCATTCTACACACAAAACAGAAGCTATTCGTCAGCGCTCAGACAGTAACAACAGGCAGAGAATACAAGCTCCAGTGAAAGTGTAACCAAGCGACAGAGACAAGGCAAAAAATCTGATAAGAAATGTTTGCTTTACCACGAAACGGCAAATAAAGGCTGTAGGCACCCGGAACATCCATTCCACAGGTGAATTGTTTAAGTTTATTAGCACCTCGAGGCACTGTGAAGAGATTCAATTAAACGTAAATTGAATAAAATATATTTTGCATTCCTGGGATCTGGTCAAGCAAATAAAGCCCTACCAATAGTTCCATTCACTACAAATGATATGCGTGTTTTTAGGTCTCGCCTCTCAATGCGCATGCGCATTGAGCGGAGCGAGACTATAGGGGTTTAAACAGACTTTACCTAGACTGGCGATTTGGTGCTGTGCCTGTGCGCTTTTAGGTCAATGCGCAAGCGCATTGACCTAAAATGCGAGTGCACAGCATCAAATCGCCAGCCATCTGTTCCCCAGCTTGGCGCCTCCGCTCCTGCTCTCTCCTGGCTGCTCCTCTCCTAATTATTCACGGCCGGCCGGCCGTATTACTTTCACTTTCACGGCCGGCAGGCCTTCTGCATCAAAGGGTTTCACGGCCGGCCGGCCGTGCTTTCAGTTTCACGGCCGCCAGGCGTGTCTCCTCATTTAACTTGTTTTAATATCCTATCCCATCCCATCCCTCTATCACCCTCTCATTGCTGTCTCTTGCTCCCTTCCGTACCCCTGTGGCTGCTTGTCCTGTGCTTCTGTTAGCATCTTTGAACAGGCTGGTAAATCATTTTCTTATCGTGTTTCCACTTCCGTCCTCCAATCATACCCTCCCACTGTCGCTTTCTCCCTCCCACGCCCCGTGGCTGCTTGTTTTATCTAAATTCTAAAGCGATCTTATTTCCACCTTACGGATACCGTACTTTTGCTACTGCTGAAGTCGGTCTACTGGAGACTCCCGGACTTGGTCAGTCGCACTCTTGCTGCAGTCAGCAGGCACTAAGGCAGCCACAAAGCGCCTCACAGTCTGCCATCACAGTGCGTCGCAGAGTCGTGGGAGCGTGTCAACAGTTAGTAAGCAAGTGGAAATGCAGAGGAGATGTGTTTCAGGAACTAGATTGTGGATATACATCGGAACTAATCCTGGTGTCTTCCTACACATAACGTGGGCAAATGACTTCTTCTCCATATACCACAGTACCCCTATTTGTTCAGGGCTCAGAAATAGGTTGCTCTAGCATTAAGTAAAAAATCAATAGTGATATTGTCTATAACTCTAATTTTAAAAGCATGTGCTTTTAATCTATGAATGGCGGCACACTTTTGGTCAAGGCAGTGCGAAATCACTGGTTTGCACAGGCACTCAGGTTACCACCTGGTTGCAGGAACGGACTTGCCACTATGAAAAAAAACAATTGTTACCACATGTGGTAAATTAGCATGATCAGCCATTTTGGGTGCAGGCACAGGAATGTGTATCGAGGGGCAGTGCAAGTGTATGCAGGTGCTCACAGCGTCTTCTAGGCATCCAATACTTCATTTAACTCTTGTTATAGACTTAGACAGAGAGGACTCTGACTACCCTAATAGCAATGACAGGGATAGTAATTACCGAGTTGTTGAACATCTGCCTCCTGAGTGACATCTTTACTGCACTACTCACACATACGCCTCTTGATAATAATAAGGAACTGTATATATTTTTCTACAGCCGCGCGGCGCCAATGCTTGTTTATTTTCACTTCTTTGCAGCGCGCACCACTCGCGCGCTCACTGAAACACCTTTATAGTACCGCACATAAATATAAATTTCTGATAAACCAGTTAACTGACGTTTTTTTCGATCATCACAGAACTCGATTAATGTTCGTCGAGATGGGAGGGGGCAATTCTCTGAGCATGGGAATGCTTCATAACGTGAGACAAAAGTGCCTGCACGTAAGATTACAATCCTTCTTGCAAGCTGCCAGGCCGTCTTTCTCCTTTTCGTAAAGAGATGGTCATCCGTTAAACTGCATCCGCCCTCATGATGCAGCAAAGCGCGAAGGCTTGAGTAATTAAACATGTGAATGTGAGGCTGTAAAGTTTTACTGTATTTAATGTTACACTTTCTTCAAAGTAGAAACTGGTGCTCAGTGTAGTGCTTTGAACGGAATATATGGTGCTTTTTTTACGCGTCTCTTACGCAATAGGACACGCTCATATTATCCTGTCTTCTTTGGGAACATTTTCTTGCTCAAAATAACGGAGTAGCAACCAACGACGAGAATGCTAGCCGGAATAAGTTAACACGGTTCAAATATGTTCTTTCAATGTTTCAAGTTGTTTTCAAGCTTTCTTACAAATCACAAAAAAAGTTTTAATATTTCACTTTTGTTCTTGGATTTTCTTCACAATAAAAAACACTGAACATAATCTTCACAAAAGTTATTTACAAAACTTAAAGCTATTGACATTAAAAATTAAACTAATTAATTAAGTATTAATTATTTAAAAAAATTAAAATCCATTGTTATTTGTAATATCAATACATCTAAGTCAAGTAAATACAAAACATGTTGCATTACAAATGCTATAGGTGTCACATTTGCGAAAGTTATAACTATTGGCATTGTAAATGACAAAGCTATTAATTTAGGTATTTTCAAAAACAACACATAAATAAAAAAAAAATAATTTATAAGACCAATAGCTCAAACTTTCCTAATGCGAGACCTATTGCATTTCCAATGCTTGTTAGATGTGCTGGGGCTTCGCCTTGTGAATGTTTATGTATGTGCAAGTAGTGTGCCTTCTTCTGTGGTGTAGGTGGAACTTGCAGGAAATAGATAAAAATCTAAACAGGGTAAATCCAGCCCTTCATCCTTCAGCAATCGATAAAATTGGTAACCTAATCTTGACTGATCTTAGCAATTGTCATGTAGAGGGCTACAAAATAGCTAAATTTGCTGAAGAAAGATCACCATAAAATACAAGTAATTCTATATGACCTATTAAGAAATGTTTCAATCTAAGTTAAGGTCCAATGGGCGCAGAGTATAACGCCTACAAAAGTTTAGAATGAGCCGAAACATATTGGTTAGGATGTTTTTAAACAAACACCCTAGCCCTATACATATGTTTTGCTCTTCCCGAATAATGCATTGTTAATTATTCGAGATGAGATGGGGTTTTGATTAGCACTAATATGGAGGGTTTCAGAAACTCCTTCACCTACCAGCTTCTACGCTGTAAGATCTACCCGCATGCAGCGAGGGGTGATGTTTATTACTACCCCCCCACATCGACCCTCTAAAAAGCGGCCTAACAAATTATTCACCGTAGACCATTATTGCCCCTTACTGTTGTGTTTCCCACAGCACACTTACAGTCTTCTTTTGATAGCCTGACTTCCTCCTTTTCCAAGATGATCAAGAGCATTTATAAGGAAATTCGAGTCTCGTGATTAGAATATCATACAGATATTTAGGAGAAGACAGTTGCTGAGGGCACATTGATGCCAATCTTAGAGGTTAGTAGTGCTCTATACATGCTCAAATCAGGATCCCCATTGGCCCTTGCTCGATAGCCATGAGTCAGTCTCTGGCTCCTGCCCTCACTCCAATGCTGTATTTATCCCTTAATACCTTTCTGACTACTATGTCAATGTCAGACTTTTGTAAGAAAAGCATCATCACTGCCACACTTGAGATCGTGAAGACCCGGCATATAGACCACCCGCCTTGTTAACAGCATTTGCACAATTCAACTCATGCAACAGTGTCTGGCCAAATGGATCTACCAGATCTTGGAGACTTGGAGGGTGCTGGATTGGAACCAGGCAGGTTTTGATGCTGGACACAGATAGGAGTCTGTTCTGGCGGGACGCTTGATGATTTGAGAAATTGTTGTGATCTAAGCATCCAAGCTGTTCTGCTACCTCCAGATGTCAGCAGTATTCAATATAGTTGACCAGTTTATACTGATCAACAAGCTAGCAGGAGTCGGGCTGACTGGTCAGGCTTTAGATTCAGGTATTTTCTCTCTGCTCATTCTCATGAGGTGGCCCTCCCCTTTTTTATGTCTGCTACATACTTGTGTTGTGTGGAGTACCCAAGGGATCTGCACTCTGTACTATTCTGTGCATCCCCAAATGCGATGCAGTGCGCGCAACGAAATTCGTTTCATTTATTTATATGTTTACTTACCTGAAAAGCTCCGTAATCCATAGATTACTATCCCCCACCCTGCCCCTCCCCCTCCCCACTTCACCGCCCTGCAGGTACACCCACTACCGACCGCGGCTGCTCTTATTGCTTCTACTCTTCTCAGACCAACTCTCTCCAATCTCTTGGGGAATTATCCCTGCTACAAGAAAATTTTCTGTATCAGAAAAAAAATTGGATTTCTGAGTTTGAAGTTTGGAAAGCTTTCCTTATAAATCTCCATCAAATTTCCAGTTAAAAGGCATTTAAAAAAACAATACTGAAATTGCAACTGTTACACTATTTCCTTTGCTCTGTTAGACAATACCTGTGAGTCTGTGATTGGCTTTGTTGTGGGGATGTTGGTACTAGCTCATGATGTGTTTAGATGATAGCTATGCTTTATAAATAAATAAATACACACATAAATAAACAAACAAACACACATTTTGATCTCAGTACTGTGGGAAATCCACCTGTTACTGCGTGGTCGCCCTGTATTTTTCCCCTTTTTGCTAGAACATATATTTTTGCTGGCTTTAGAACTCCATGCATTTTAAAATGTTAACCTGTAGTAAGGTGCCTGTGCTCCCTCTTTAAAAATGGTTGAATTTCAGGTATGGCTCCTCCATTACAGAGGAGGAGCGTCGCCCCACCTGTGCTGAAAGCCAGCAGAGGCAAATACATAAAATTATAATAAAACATTTTTATTATCATTTCATTTTTCGTCCTGCAGGCTGCCAGCCGAGCCAAGGGGGCGGAGGGGACATCCATAGTGATGCTGCAGCACTAGAAGGAGTGGTGGGCACTGTTGAATGCACATGCCAGTTTGCCCGGCTTCTGTGGCCGGCCAAACCGTCATGCGCACTTAGCCTTTGTCCAACCCGAGCTGTGTTGCACAGCCGGGTGGAGAACCAACACCAGCTCCCTGTATCTGTCTAAGCTCCGAACCATAGCGCTCAGACCAATCCCAGCACGGCTCTCATGTATCCCTAGAATAAGAGCAGCGCAGGGATTAGCAGCTCGGAGCCTGGGCAGTGTGTGCAGCAGTTTCTGGACAAAGGCAGGATCGGGAGGAAGACGACGGCCGTCCGAGCAGGTATTTGCTATTTTATGTATTCATAATTCTGTCTTTTTTGTTTGTGTTCTCCTTCTCCCCACCCCACCACTTCACAATACGAGCTGCCGCTGCTGTTGAATTGGCATATTTCTAATTTCTTTATTTAATTTACCTATAAGCCCATAGTATTTGGTACCAAGTGTACCCATGTTACCCAAGTTAACTGCCACTAGAAGTCTGCAGCACCGATTGTGCCATCCACTACAGTGGCAATGCAAAACGTGACTTCAGCACTCCCACTGTAGCCTGACTGTGTCAGTTTAAAAACTGCAATTTGACCTTTCAAAATTAACCATTTTCACAGGTCAAAACCTCGATTTGAAATATTAATAAGTTGCCCGTATGTAGCCCTTGTGGGCCACAAGGCAAGGTGCATGCTATTTAAAAATAGGGCATTCTTTTTTCTACCAGATGTCTGTTTCTGAGTGTATTGTGGGTCCAAATGACGTTCGCCATCTTTAAAATACCCAGAGTGGATAGGGTTGGCCCTTGCAACTTTTACCCCCTTGGACAGGATATGCCCAGGAGTAATGGCACCCACTAGTTCATAAAAAGGGGGGGGGGGGGTAGTCGCTTGCACACCTCAACGTATACCGAGTTAATCCTGGTGTTGTGAAAACAAATTATAAAGAAATTTTAATCGGACTACCGCCTGCTGCATGGTATCAGAGGGCTGCCTGTCCCTAGGGTGGCTTAATGATATATAGTTTTTCAAGACACAATATCTTGAAAGAGGCGTGCGCACACTAGTTCATGCCAGGCATAAATGTGGCCTCACCGGGCACCCACTTCAAAACATTTTCGGGATCTAAGGATGAACAGAAGAGGACTGAATCTTCTGCGTGTGACCTGAGAGAAGCCTGAGGAGCTGAACTTGCTCTCTCTAGCTTGCTGGACAAAGAATATTTCCTGAAAACATCAGTTGAACTGGCATTATAAAATCAATCCAAAATCTAAAAACACGGAAATTGACAATTGTCGGTTCCTATGAAAACTTAACACCATGATTCACTACTTGTACACTTTTGTAGCTCTGCCAATGGTACCTGCTGGGCATGGATGTGCCAAACAGACAACTTTATACACTTTGTATGCCATCAACCATGCACTGGATTCTGTATCCCTGCCCACAGTATCTGCTGGAGACTACCAAAAGCCTTGCCCAGTGGGCACTGTGAACAGAGCTTGGTCTGGACCTATACCCTGTGCCATGTGTCCCTCCTTGTTGCTTTGACAGGTCGAAAAAGTTCAACGATACAAACTGGTCTGCAGGACTACTTCAAAGGTAAAGAAGTTGCAGGGGAAACAGTGTATTATATGGTTTGCAGGCAAGTTGCCCCCATGGCTGGTGTGCTTCTGCCACCCAAGACGTGACAGGGCCTTCTATTGGTGAACATATTTGACCCGAATTGGTTTCTACACTATGGCAGAAGCTGCTTCAAGGAAGAAAAAAACTGTGATGTCAGGTCTACACTGCTAGAGTGCCAAGGCAGATATTCTATCACTTAAGTTATATCCAAAGACAGATTCCCAAAGCAGTTGTACTTCTTTGGTAAAAATATACCACATGCCCCACAGGTGCTCAAACTTGTATTCCTGCATGCTGAAGATATTTCTGCCTGTTCCTGTTCATGGCCAACATGCTAGACCTGGCAGACACTCATGTTTGAGCACCTCAAGAGTTTTGCATAAACTGGGCTGTTTCAAACTGGTGCATTTCTGTTTTTGGGGAAAATCGTTCCTATGTAGTGATGCTATCCCCTATCGCTCTGCACCTCAGGAAGTCAGGTACAGAGTGCCTCAGGGGTCCTCTCTGTCAACCACGCTATTTAATATATATATATTCAGCAGCTCCTATGCGGACGACACTCAACTCATTGAGAGGCTGAACTTAAATATGTCCAAATCTGAGGATAATTTAACAAAATGCCTTACTGCACTACAATCCTGGATGGCTTTCCACTTTCTTAAAATCAACATAAACAAAATGGTACTGGACTGATGAGAAATCAAACTACCAGATGGCAGGATTCCTTAGGGCCTATCACCCCTGGGTCTGCCCAAGTAAAGCCACTTGCCGTCTATTTAGATGAGCACTGGTGCTTTTATCACTTCCGAAATTCATTCCTATGCCCCTCCCAGGGAGCTACGTTCATCCACCCAACAACTGCTCGTAGTCCCCCGCTTTAAACGAAAAAAATGGGGAGGCTCCAAATTCTCCACACTCGCTCCTGCCTTCTGGAACTCCCTCCCGGCCCACTTGAGATCCTGCTCCCAGTACCCAATCTTTCGCAAGGCACTTAAAACCTTCCTGTTCACCCAAGCCTTCCCTTCTTAAACCCCCCTTTGGTGTCCTGGTTCTTCTGTCTCTCAGGGATTCGTAGTACTGCACAGCGCCATGAAACCGCTCGGTGTACGCGCGCTTAAGAAATATTTTAAACTCAAACTCAAACTGGTCATTGACCCAACGCCTTGGCATCATCATGGAGTGGAGTGGAGAAGTGTGGCTCAATGGTTAGAGCAGCAGACCCTGATGCAGAGGTCTAGCCCGGGACCAAGGTTCAATTCCCCGCCTTGGCGGGTCTTGGGCTCAAAATTCCACGGACCTGATAATTCTCGCCTCGTGCCTATTCCAATCATGGAGTCCCACTCTGCAACTCTGGGCAATAGCTTGCTTAATCTCCACAACGGCCCCCACAACGCTAAGGATGCCTGGCCTCCACCTTGGGGGTGCCCAGGAGTGGACACCTCACAGGGAAAGCCAGGATGGGTTCCACAGCGGTATTCGCACAAGCGCCTTGAGACCCTTGCGGGTGAGTAGTGCGCTATACAAGTATCAATTTACATTTACATCATAATTGATTTACTTAACCCCTTCAATGCTCAAGCTCGTCATGCAGTACACTGCTTGTGTGCTCATGACGAGCTGAGCTCGTCATGAACAATGGATTTCAAGGATCTGCAGCACAGAGAATGAATTGCTGTAGCATTGATAGTGTTAAGATAATCAGAACAATTGTTTTGGTTTTACCAAAACACTTTCACAAGCAAGTACTGTTGGCAAATATATTGATCGAAATAATTATAGTAATAGCTACTTGGAATCTATTCAAATAAATGTTGGTCCGTGAATCAACAGATCAACATATTAGTATCATCATGTTTTTATTTATTTAAGATAATTAGAACAATGTTCTGCTTTACCAAAACATTTACACAAGCAAGTACTGTCAGCAAGTATATAATCTAGAATTGATTACTGTAATATCTACTTGATATCTAATAAGATGAGCATTTGTCATTGACCCAAGAGATCCACTCCTTGGCATCATCGTGTTTTTATTTACTTAAGAAAATCAGAGCAATGTTGTTGCTTTTACCAAAACACTTGCACAAGCAAGTACTGTCAGCAAGTGTATTATCCAGAATTGATTGTTGTAATATACTGTATCTAGGCCTTTCAAAAAAAAGTCTTTGAATGCATTGAGGAGGATTCAGATTCTAGCTGTCGGGATGGTGTCTGGTCTGCAGGAACATGAGCATGTTTCCCCAGCGAGAAGGGATCTGCACTGGCTTCCTGTCAAACAGAGGATTATCTTTAAAAGTCTCTGCCTAATGTTCAAGGTATTTCGCAGAACTGAAAAATCCGCTTTAGCAAATAGATTGAAATGTTACATATCCCACAGAGGCCTTCGCTGCTACTTAACTATAATTTGTTGTACTGAAAGTCAAGAAATGGAGGGGTGGAAAGCAGAGCCGTATCTTACCAGGGACCTCGTTTGTGGAACAAACTCATGCTTCGGATTAAAGTTGTGGGGTCCTACGTAGATTTCCTGAAGACCTTTTTGACATGTTGACCGTTCAGATGTGATGCTAAGGACAAATAACATGTCCGAACAGCATCACTACTTTGCCTTTTAATCTTACCCCTATATACTTCAGTCATATTAAACGTCAATTTTTAGCTATAGGGGATCATTTTACACACCAGTACTTTCCCTCGGAAGGAGGCAGTACTCACTTAGGGAACCGAGTACCTAATATAGCCATATAGCCCGCCATAGCGGGCTATACTGGCTATTAAAGGCCCGCTCCCGCGTTAAAGGCCCAAACCGAAGGCGAGAGACTTTAACAAGGGACAGGGACTTTAATAGCCGGTATAGCCCTGCTACGAAGGCTATTAGAACATTCTGCCACCAGAGTGCAGAATGTTCTAACAAATAAAACAAAGGCCTCTCGACCTCTCCACTAAGTCTACTGCATCTTGGTTCAAATTCTTGCTTCCTCATCCAACTCTTTTCCTGCTGCCTTCTCTATCCTAAATTCTTCTTTGTCCTTACACTCATAGTCTCCCTCACAGGCCGTTTCTCCCATGTTTCCACCTGGCTCTCAATAAGTTTATTCCTTCTGCCCCACACCCTTTGTATTAAGGACTACACAGATACATTATTTATTTATTTATTTATTTATTTTTTTAAACCTTTATTGTACAAAGAGTGCTCAAAAATACGGGCCTACAACCCAACGGGCTGGCCACCACATAATAGAAGCAAAATGAGCAATACAAGTTTGTCCACAGGATATGACAGCACAAACACAGGAGAGAAACCAAAAGCCATAGAGCAATCAGCAGGGACAGGATATTGGAAGGTTGATTTTCTTTTATGGGAACGGGGAGTACAGGATCATGACGGGCAGTGAGTCAATCAACAAGGGAGGGGCCGTGGTGAGCCGCGATCCGGCAATCATAAAAATACAGGAGAAATCCAACACAAAGTAAACATATCGATAAATACAGGCACAATTGAAGTACCACAAGGAAAGGCAATGTCGTTCGCCGTCCAGCTCCCACCCACCACAGCAACAACCCGAATTAACAAACCTAAGTAAAAAGACCCCATCGTAAAAAGCAATACGATACGCACCCCAACAAAAGGAAGGAAGTCCCCCATGAAGAGGGAGGGGAAGGAAGAAAAAGGAAAAAAGAAGGGACTCCTACCCAACCACGCGCCCCCCGGCGACAAAGCAGGAAAACAGAAACCGGTACACGGCATACATTAAAGGTCGATGACAGAACACATAGCGAACCATAATCACAATACGACCGGAAGGTCAACGCATCAGAAACACCCCAGGGGGACACATGACGAGACAGGGTCCCGAAAAAGCGAATACTCAAGAGCCATAGAACAAAAAAAAAAAGGGGGAGAAAAAAAGGGGGGGGGGAAAGACCCCCCAAAGTGACAGACCCCCCCACCCACCCCTCAAGCCCACCCTGCACCCCTGCAGAAGGCTATGGCCTACCCCCCAGCAGCGTGCCTGTCGCCCTAATTAGAACCCGAAGTATAGAAGAGCAAAGAAAGGACGGAAACAAAAGACAAAAACAGGGGAGGGGAGGGGAAGGGAAAAAGGGAAAAGAACACACACGGGAGAGGGCCAAGAGACAGTATTATCTGTATCCACCCACCCGCCTGAGACAAAGGGCAGAGCCCTCGGGAAGTCAAAAAGTATCAGGATACACTCCAGGAGTACCATAAAGTCACATATAAGCATACCGTTACATGCCGATCATCCAAACAGTACAAGACTACCGCACACAGAGGTCAATTTGTACCTTGTCTGTCCAAAGTTGTAGCGGTCCGATCCACTGAGAACCAGACCGCGAAGAACCGAAGGCATAGAACAGGGAGATCAGACGGCAGTCCAGATAAGACACGTGGAGGAAAACACGGAAGATCCAGGAAAGTCATGGAACATCGCACACAATGCAGGCACAGTTTCAGGGACAGTTCAAAAGAGGCCGACCCAGCTGGGTTGGCACAGGAACCATGGCCGGTCGGTCGAGGCGAAAAGAGGCAAGAAGAGTCATCGAGTCCAGGCCAGACGGAATCCGGCCCCCGGACCAGCGGCAAAGGAGACAGCACAGGACAATGAAGGGCAACGGAACTCCGCACACCCACAGACGCAGCTGTCGCCGGGGCCACATTTCCTAGGATAGTTCCAGCCGCACCCTGCAACGGTGAAGCCACACCCGGGTTTGAGGGCCCGAACGGCCCGAAGAGAGGATCTACCTCCAGGATGAAGACGGGTGCAGCCAAAGAAGCTCGCCAGGAGTGCAGGGCGTCCAGGATATCCTTAAGTGTAGGAAAACCTTTACAGTATCCGGCACCCGGGCCATACGGCGGGCCTCCAGCGCTCGTCCAGGCCCGGCTGAGACACTCAGGGTCGGCCGCCATCTTGGAAGCCCGGCGAGGCCGCGGCGGCCGCCAACCTCCGTCGGGGCAGCAGCGAGGCAAATGAGGACCAGCCGACCGGCGGCAGGGCACCCCGGAGCAGGAAGGGGGGCCACCAGAAGATGGGGACTCGCCGGCTCCCCAGCGCCGCCGGTCCCGTTCTCCGAGTCCGGGCGGAGGAAATCAAAATGGCCGGACCGGAGAACAAAGGGGGAGCAAGCCGGATATACGAGTAGCCCCGTCAATGGAAGGCAGCGCCTCCACCCAAGGCCTCCGGCCCACCGGAGCCGGCCAGCAAGCACAGCCGGCCCACACGCACAACGGCCTCCACGACCAAGTCCACAGCGCCATCAAGGGCCGATCATTGCGCTCCGTCCCGTCCGGGCGCCGCCGAGAAGGTCCAGGCCAGCCCGCTCCGGAGACCCCGAAGCGAGCGGGAGCGCAACACAGGATCCACGGCACCCAGGACCACCGGAGCAAAAGGTGAGTGCCTGCAAGGCGTCTTAGCACTACAGCACAACAAAGAGGGCTTCCCGGGGCAGGATAACGGCAGGATAGATGATAAAAACAGGCAGGTGAACGGAGCCGAGCTAAAACGCGGCCATCTCGGACGCGAGCTTGGCTCCTCCCCCCCACAGATACATTATTGAGCTGTTTAATATCCATAGAAGGAACTGTGGTCTGGGGAAAGAGGTCAGCCAGGATGCCTCAGCATTTCGGGGACACCCTGCGGCAGGATCTGGTGTGTTGCACTTTATACACACCCACGCCCATCAGAGGCAAGCCACAAACTCAGAGCATTATGAAGATGTCTCCCCCCACCTTGGAATTACCAGTATCAGGGGTATGTGGCAAGGGTAACACAATGAGGGCAGTTGTTTAGAATTACCGGGCATTATGAGGTGTAGACTGAGGATACCTTCAGAAATTAGGAATTATCCATGAAATCTCACCACCAAACTTGTAATGCTGATTAGGCCCAGTACTTGCAACATCAGGATTACCATGGGGCTTGTTATTAGGTCCTCTGAGACTTTGTTTGATGGAATTTCTTTTTCTTCTCCAGACAGCAGAGGAAGTGAAACAGACTATGCTGTTGGCTTAGTCCTGAAATGCACTGTCCATGCAGGTGGATTATTGGCCCCCTGCTCAGAATGGCTCCACACCTGCCATATAATGATAAGCACAGCATGGGGTCTATCCAATACTAGCAAGCACAACAACATAATGGACTGTGCTGTAATTTTTCAACAGCTCACTCTATCAAGAGATCTGAGTTGAATCCATCGTTCTTTTGCTCACCATGCCACCCCAGTTCAGACTCAGCCACATGCAATCAGTCTTGACCCTGCTACTCATGGGAACAGTCCAGTACAAACCGCCAAACCAGGTCTCCCCTAGACCGGAAGCAAGGATCCTGGGAACGGTTTCGGGGTATCATCCCTCATCAGCCAGGTCAGCTTGAATCAAGTGACACAGCGAGCAAGGGATCCACATCTGGTCATACCCTTGGCCACTTAGGGCGCACATAGAAAACGCAACAAGATGATGAACAGAATGCCGAAACTTTTCAACCACTCACCCCTAGTCAAGAGGTCTGGGTTAAATCCATTGTTCTTTTTACTCACAATGCCATCCCAGTTCGGACCCAGCCATATGCAAATCACTCTTGACCCTGCTCCTCATGGGAACTGTGCAGATCAAACTGCCAGGCCAGGTCCTCCAAGGACCGGAAACAAGCATCCGGGGACCTGTTTCAGGGTATCACCCCTCATCAGCCAGGTTAGCTTGAATCAACTGACATAGCGAGCATGGGGCCTACGCCTGGGCATACCCTTGACGTAGCTGGGTTTAGAAGCTGCTATCAGTGGTGACCCTTATTAATATGCATAAAAAGGCTTCTGGACCTCATGGTAGTCTTTCATATTGCTTTGGCATCTCTGATTTGGGCTCTTAATTAAGTGCTTACACATTAAATAAATTCTTATGAGGGTAAAGGAAATACTGCTCAGGATTAACTAATTGGGTATTCTAGCTCACCAAAAGTCTGGCCTCTTAAAGTGAGATTTCCAACTGCAGGGAAGGAGGAGCTTGTTGCCATATAGCATGGTTATTTTACTCACTCGCAAGTGCCTGCCAGCTGAGGACTGCTGGCTGCCACACTGGCCACAAGAATGTCTACAGATTTTGCAGAGATTCTGTTTTTCTTCACACTTTTTTTTTTTTAACAATTTTACCTGCTTTTTAATTTGTGAAGCTGCTACAGTTTTAAAGCAGTTTTTAAATAATGTCATGTATTTGTTAACCTCACACTCACCCAAGTGATAAAGTGTCACTTAAAGGCCCTGGTTATGAGTAGAGTGGAGCATAATTCCTGTATGGAATTTGCTCTACTCAGGCATGAGTATGCAGTTGTTCTCACACCTGTATTTACCACATGCTGAAACAACAAACCGTGTTTTACAGGATGGAAATCCACTCAGACAAATTGCATTAGGAAAGCAGCATTGAGGCACAGACCCATTTTCTGGCCTCGGTCTCACCCTTAACTGAGAAGTGGGGAAAGCGTGTAATGGTCTCCCTGACAGGCAAATTCTTCCTATTTCCTTCTCATCCTTCCCACCACCTTCCACTACACCACCCCAAACTGACGTCCATGCCCACATTTACCATTAAGTGTTAAATGTTAAATGTGTGTGTTAAAGGCCTCTGAATGGGAATTACTTCAAAATATTTTTATTGAAAATAAAATTTTACATATCCATAGAAAAGACATTCTTAATACTGTACTGGTCTTGCAAGATTGCGGCCTGGCGGGGCCTGAGAGAGAAAAAGGAAAGGAGAGAGAAAAAGAGGGGGGGGGGGGTAGGTTGGTTATCGTTCCAGGTGTGCGTCGAGAGCTTCCCACATATTCTCCTTGGCTGTATGATTTGCCGCCTTTTGCTTGGCGGTGATATTATCTGCCCCCCTGAGGAAGGTTACCCAGTTGAACCAGCGCTTGAAAGTGGCTTTGCTGGTGTCCTTCCAGTCACCCAGAATCGTTTTCACTGCAGCCGTTAGAAGGACATCGACCAGGTCTCGTACTTCTTTGGACTGGAGTTCTGTCGCTAGGAATGCAGTGGCTGCCCCGGCTAGTCCTCTTTGTATCTTACTTCCCGTTATTGTGTCTATGACGTTGTAGACCTTGCCCCAGAAAGCTTTGACTTTGGTGCACTCGAATAGCATGTGAGATAGGTCTCCCGTGGCACTCTGGCAGTTCCAACATGTGCTGTTATCGCTGGCTCCAACCCTCCCTAGTTTCGCTGGTGTCCAGTGCAACCTGTGAAGTAGCCAGAATTTGGTTTGTGCTAGCTGTGGTGTGATTTTGTTTTTGGACGCTGTCGTCCATAGTTTGGCTCTTTCCACTTCGTTCAGCTGTCTCTGTATGGTCTCCTCCCAGAATGCCAGCGTCTTGTTGTTTAGGGTTGTGGTGCGTGGTGTGATTAGCTTGTAGATTTGTGCTATTTGGTGGCCCGTCTTGTTTAAGTTTTGTGCGTATTGCATGATGGTGGGTGTTAGTTTCGTTAGTCCTGCTTTGGTGACAGCTGCTTTTATTTTGAGGAATTCGTAGAACTCCTTGTTAGGCAGGGAGGTTATCTGCTGTAGTGCCGTGTAGGTGAGTGGGGTGTTCCCTGCCTCTAGTGGGAATTACTATGCAGAACTCTGCCCTGTTATTTCCGATTCTCATAGTTATTCCCATTCCATGGGGTTTGACTCATAACTGCACAGTATTAGTAAGGTACCTACCACCACCCTAAGCACTTCTACCCTAACCACCTCCCTAGCCACCACCACCACCACCCTAAACTTCACCACCACCCTTGATGGAAATCAAAAATCCCATCTCAGGGGTTTGCACTAACACCTGATCCTTTAAAGCAGCATGAAAAAATTGGCACAGAATCTGTAATCAAGAGAAACATATTTATTAAATTACAACAAGTGAGGCCATGTCACACAGAAGCCGCAGCACTCTGTATGAGATGGTCTGAGGACTGAAGGCCACAGTATCTCTTATATACCCTCACAGGGGCTAAAAAAGGGCAGTACAAGTGCACATAAGAAGAGTTACACACATAGATGGTCATACAGAAAATGCACAGTCGACAAGTAGGAGGAGCTAACAGTTTTGCCAATGCTAGCAAGCACATCCTGACAGTTACAGAATATTAGCAGCTGCAAGCACAACTGAGCATGTGCAAAGTAGGAGGAAGAGGCTAAATATACCGAGCAGAGAACAGCAAGATAGGACTGAGTACATGGTGAGCACATGGCCATCTAAAATGGCTGCCAAATACAAAATGGATTCCATAAAAAGACAAGATAGTCTCTAAATACAGGATGTCTTCTGCTAATGCTTAATCTAATCGCTGCTAAATTACGACAGACGACCCTTTCAGCATTAGGTGAAGACATTCCCATGATCCAGTAAGAACATAGGAAATATTTGTACATTCATTTTCACAATTTTCAATATCTTAATTCATTGCTAGGGGAGCATTTTCCAGTCTAAACATTTCACTAAGGGTATCAGCAGGAATCCAAGAAAAACGGGCATTGGATCATAATAAACATAGACAGTAGGAGAAAGCAATGGCCACTATTATAAACAGAATTATCATTTTTCTTGGCCTAAGCTAAAGCAAATCCTAAAATCATCTAGTAGACATTTTCAGGGCTCCTATGCATTTCAGTGACTATTCATTTTAAATTTCAGAACAGCTAACAGCTCATATCTAATAAAAACATTTTCCAATTGACTGTTACATTTTCCTTTTATGATGGCTAGAACATCAAGCATATCTGGGACCAGGAGGACCACACAGGGCCATAGGAATTAGGACCAAGAGCTGCAAAGGACTGCTCTTCAAAAATGGGACAACTAAAGGGATACATTATTAACAAAAAAGAGGAAGTCCTTGGGGAAATTGAAGCCGTTGTACAACCAACCAGAGGGGGAGTCTTCTCCCTGTGTCCGTTTGAGCCTCACAGGCAGGCTCTTTGTTGTTTCCACGGTGGAGCTGCACAACTCGCAACTCAAGAATCACAGTCCAGTTTCAAGGAAAAAAGTCTCTTCTTTCAGGATAGGGCAGTCACCCAACAGGCAAATGCTCTTAGCGATCCTGTCCAGTGTCTCAAACAGTGCACCACTTTTCTTCACTTCAATCTAACAGGCACCAGAGACACAGCACTTGAACCCTAATCTCAAGTCCTTCCCTATCTCCTATATTGCTCTGCTGGCGCACTGCTCATTCGTTGGGGCTACACATTTGCATCCAGTGTACCCAGGTATCTCTTGACCAACAAACAAAGGTGCAAACTTGTATTCACTTTAGGACCAGAAATCAGAGGCCTGATTCTAGGATCTCTGAAGCAACCCTTGTTTCAGAAGGGGTCACCTCAAGCAAAACCTCCTTGCCATTCTGGTCGGTCTGTGACTCTCAGCTGGGCATGATCCACGATTTCTCCTTTCTGATTTGTGACCCCGTCTTTCGCTCAAAACAGTGGCAGGGGTACACACTTAATCACAGGGCTTCTGCCTTCACTGAGGTCCTAGTTGCCAGCAATGCCTGTGCTGGTTACCTTCACTTTGGTTTCAAGCTGCACTGGTGCTGACGCTGACTCCCCAGGCTGAATCTGATGTCCGGGCCCCTCTGGTAGTGGTTTGTACAGCAGCAAATATCTATTGGTGGACAGAACAAATTGTCTTTAGACAAGGCACAGAAACAGTCTATCAACAGAGTGTTAGAAAATACTTCCTAGTCTTGGGATGCCCCATATATTAGCAAGGCACCCAAGAACCACTTCCATCTATCTATGTGAGAGTAAAGAAAAACACAGGCTGGACCTATTGGCAAGTATACAAAAAACAATTCATTGCAGGGGATTTGCAAGCAGGTGGCCTGCAATCTTCAAAGGAGTGGCCATACACCATGGGACTATAGTGATCTAAAACAAAATACTGTCATTGTCATAGAGTACAAAGACAAAAGGTAGTAGGTAAAACAGCACCTCTAGCCTCTTCAATTGGGTTTCCATGTGAGAGCATACCCTCATCCATCTAAAGGTAGACAACTACATAATGGATGTCTTCACACATAGTGGCATTGTCTAAGGGGGTAAGCACATTTTCCTCAATTATTAAGTGCAGGTGTTCCTAAATTCCTTATCTAGAACACCTCAAAAAGAGAAATCACATAATACAGATTATCAGGGACATGTAGACTAATTGTGCGTCAGGTGGACTATACAATACAAAAGCTAATAGCAATGTAGAAACAACAGACAAGAACTAGAGGTCTGGTATTTCTATGATTAGGACACATCTGATCCCACCAAAAATTAAAGCAGCAGGGAAAAAGAACTAAAAACCAAATTAGAATAGGCATTTGAATTTGTCATACTAAATACTCGTGAAAGTATCTCCTATTGAGGTGGACAACTGATCTTACTATAATCTATCACTACCCTAACAGTCAGACTAGAAAACATCAGAGTAGGCCTGAAGAAATTTTGAAAACCAGTTTGGTCATACAAAAGGGAATTACACATATAGAGGAACCTGATACATCACTGTAGTCTGGAAATGTAAACCTCTAAATGGTGAAAGAAAAACGAAAAAGAAAATAGGACTAGAACACAGCTAAAATCCCCAAAAACTAGGCACAATGTGACATCAATCAGGGGAGAAGCAGCAAAAGAAAAATCTATAGGAAGGACAAAAAGTACTTGGGTGATAGTCAAGTTTGTGACATAATGCCAAGAGCATGGGTGATACAAAAAAGTCAAAAATAGTACACATATTATAACTCTACCGCTGGCCACTACACCATCTACGGTAATCTCAGCTAGTGATCCCATTCCTTCCTTTCTCGGGGAAAATGAAACCTGGTTTCCTTTTAAGACAGAACATCATTTAACTAATACTATATAGAAATTAGGTCACCTTGCATAAGAGTCACAGATCTATAATTGCTTCCTTAGGTCCAATCAAGGAAATATAAATGTGAGGCTGCCTTTTCCTTAAGGGAAAAGAGCAGTAACGACTAAAGGTGGCACACTTTGCTGTATATATTATAACCACATAGGCATGCACTTGGTGAAGTGCTGTCTGTTCTTGCTCACAATATAACAATATCATATATCATAATTTAGTATCAGCAAGTTTTACCACTTAACAAGTTTTAACCACTGTTGCTCAAAGGATATACATAGTCATGTCATCCCTTCACAACACAGCAAAACTTACAAAAGCACCAACATGGATCACAAACATACATAATATAGGACATGTCATGCCAAGCCATCAGATATACTTTGCTGTATACCTAAGCACAGAAAAACACAATAGCATGCAACACCATTTCATGCACTTTCTGCACAATAAACACTCCAATAACATAAAAAAAAAACATTTGGGCCCATTTTAATTTTGTCAGACTTATACCTAAATAACACCTTCTTTTAATCCATCCTCACCCCTTTTGACAGCAGATCAAGCAGTCAGTGAAGATCAGCTTGTCAAATATAACTTACTGTGTCGCGTCAGACACACAGGAAAAGCAGGGAAAATTCATGGAAGAAATGCAAAAAACATGAAAATGCACAAATAATTCATTTCAAAGAAGTCATAAAAACACATCTTTGTTTCATCATACAGCCAATACTTCACATAACACGCAAAATCTCAAGTGGAACCACCCAGTTTTTGTAACTGTACAAAATATCTTAAGCAAAAACTCTTTCACAGCCTCTGCGTGTCCCTTACACCAACCCCCCAGTTTAGGCCCTGCTGTTTATAAAAAGCCGTGTCAGGAATGCACTCTTCAAATGTCGACGTGAATGGCTCCTTTGCGTGACGCTTTTCCAAGCAATCATTTCACCATTTGTTGTCACATACTCCTAAGCCCCCACCACACTGACTTAAAGGTCAAAATCTGGCTGGAGCACCAAGCTTTCTTGTAACCTCCCTGTGAAACTGACAAAGACAATAAGTCTCTGCAAGTCTGTGCAATAATCAACCCTATTTAAAAAAAGACATTTTAAATATATTACTTCTTTTAGAGAACTACAATTTATTTATTCTCAGAGCCTGTGAATAATTTATGGAACATAACACACCATACCAGCTTCAGAATAAATGTGTGTCACTGTGCCATGCAATGTTACACATTTTATCAACCTTAAATGAATGAATGGCTCAGTAGGCCCGCTGAAGTCAAAACTTTCAACCCTGATATTAAACATAAGCCTCTGCGCTGGGCACATTGACTCACTAAGCTATGAAAAAGCAAACGTGCGCATTTGTATTATACTTGAATGTATGCATTCACTGAAGCCTAAGGCATTATAAAACTAGTTTAAATGGCAAGAAAGCCTTTTAAAATGGTCTATTTAACTCAATATCGTTTTTGCAATTTGAGGTACTTAAAAATAAATAACCTATACTTGTGTTACATATTAATCATCCTCAGATTGTTCTTTACAGATTGCAGAAATCAGACTTAGACATATCTCATATAGATCTTTAAAAAAAATGACTTCTTACGCCTGCGCCAAGTGAAGGTCCCATACATAAATGTCCTCATTATGCAGTACTGCACAACTTAAATTAAATTATAATGCTAGGAGGTCACAATATGAGTATTGAACTTTATGAATATCAAAAAACGATTTTAAAAAGCACTTATTTTTTTCAATTTTTTTTTTTATGTCATAATTAAAAAATTACTCTCCATATTTCGTTATTGTAATAATCCTATATCTTAAAACCAAGCTGCATCCCTATTATAAATCTGCCCCTTGCTTATGTTTTTAGAGCAACTATTCACAAGCCTAAGTACATAAGCTCAATTTCAAATATACGACAACTTCGCGCCACTTTTGTTTGAAAAGGACAATGATTTTAGCAACAGAGCCAGACATGTGCTGACGAGAAAAATGCTAAAAGAGAAGGAAAACCGAAATTGAAATGTCTGTCTGTGATACAAATAATTAACCTTATTTTTGTAAACCTTGCTTTCAAAATAACACTCTGAAATGCAAAGTTGCACGTTTAACTAAGGAAGAAGTCCTGGCTAAATAAACGAGGCCTGCGAAAATAACAGCTGTGTCCTTGACGGCAGGCCCTACCCAGTGTTAAATTTCCTGGAGGCAGCCTTACTAAAAACAGACATTCCAAGCTTTGAAATGCGTGTTTAAGAATACATATTTTAAGTTCTGAAAAACTCACTCCAGCTAAACTGTTTTGCCTGTAAGCATCTTAATGCAATGTATATTAAGTAAACATGCTATGAGTGTGTTGTCTACAAAAACACACCATTTCATTTTTCTGCTGTAGGCCTTTAATATTCCTAGTGAATAAGAATTTTAAGTTTTATTCCTTAAACATTTAACAATTGTACATGTGCGCTATTCCTTACCCTATAACTTTAAAGAGCAACATATAGTTATGTTAGCACATCACATAGGTCACTCCTGAATTTCTATCGAATTTTTATCCAATATTAATTAATCTAACAGTATGTTGAACAGACTGAAAACATCAAAAATAACCACAAAAATACATATGAGCTCAGTTCAGACATAAACAGAAAGGGGTAAAACAGAAAAGACACACATTACAGCGCGCTTTAGCCATGTTTCATAAATAGCGACGACGCAATGTACAAGCAAAAGTTACATGAATGGAAAAAAACCACAAACCAGCTAGACATTTAAACACACCTTTTAAACCATGGGTCAACACTAAAGCCAGAAACAAAAGACAGCCCGCAGACTGCATCCAAACCACCTATGTAAATTCCAGTTGTAAGTCATATTTACAAGGAGAAACCCTATTCTCAACAGTATTCTAAAAACTGAAGTAGAAATACTCTCAATTCACTAATTCAGGCTGGCAGAACACCAAAAACCGCTCTGCATCTCTTCATACATAAAATTGAGGATCCTCATATGTATTATGGGCATATTTAAATTCCCTGGGGAAAAATTTCACCAAGGAAGAAATATGTTTTCATACCTAAAACCTATTTTAAGTTTTCCCTCTAGGGGAAGCCGGCTAATTCAATTCATATCTCACTATGGTACCTCTCATAAAACTACACATTTTACATGTGAGTTTGGAACAGGCATGCAAACAAACATAATGCAAAATATGCATTATCATAATCTAAAATGGCACTTAATCATTGCGCCGCTCATAACCATAAATGGAGAAACATCTCCACATTACCTGCCTACATGTGTTGCAACGCATATATCACATAATCCATATCATAAATATGATCGATCATCCATACATATCCATATCCATATCCATAAGCCACAGCAAGCGTATCCTAAAACTGCCTTGCGAGTCACTGGCTACCATAAGCTCACAGTAATTACCATACAATGGTTCTTACCAAGCACGAGCGTCCAGGTTCTATCTGCCAAGTTTTGAATGACCTAACAGTCTTTTCTTTTAAAATATTCACACCAGAAATGTTCTCAGTCAGGGGTGCCATCATGTGGAGGATCAAAAATCAGTAAAATCAGAAATAGACTGGGCTACAGAGACTAAGAACCCCCAGAATTGGTACCTCCTTTAGTAGAATCCTGCCTTGTCTTCCTCAGTAAATGTCTGACTCCTGATAAGTTCACTCCTTCAGATAGTCACCGCTCTGATGAGCCCCAAGTTGGCGCGCCAAATGATGGAAATCAAAAATCCCATCTCAGGGGTTTGCACTAACACCTGATCCTTTAAAGCAGCATGAAAAAATTGGCACAGAATCTGTAATCAAGAGAAACATATTTATTAAATTACAACAAGTGAGGCCATGTCACACAGAAGCCGCAGCACTCTGTATGAGATGGTCTGAGGACTGAAGGCCACAGTATCTCTTATATACCCTCACAGGGGCTAAAAAAGGGCAGTACAAGTGCACATAAGAAGAGTTACACACATAGATGGTCATACAGAAAATGCACAGTCGACAAGTAGGAGGAGCTAACAGTTTTGCCAATGCTAGCAAGCACATCCTGACAGTTACAGAATATTAGCAGCTGCAAGCACAACTGAGCATGTGCAAAGTAGGAGGAAGAGGCTAAATATACCGAGCAGAGAACAGCAAGATAGGACTGAGTACATGGTGAGCACATGGCCATCTAAAATGGCTGCCAAATACAAAATGGATTCCATAAAAAGACAAGATAGTCTCTAAATACAGGATGTCTTCTGCTAATGCTTAATCTAATCGCTGCTAAATTACGACACCCTGAGAACCAACAATCTAACCCCCACCGCCACCCTATTCCCCACCTAAACATCACCTTACCACCAGCCTACCACCCCATACAACCACCACAATCCTACCACCACCTCCCTACCATTTCCCTAGTCTAACCACCACCACTCTACTAACTACCACATTACCTACCCAAACCCACAACCACTATCCTAACCACCACCACCGAACCACCATCCTATCCACCATCACACCCTAACCACTACCTTTACTAACACCCTCTTACAACCACCCACACCTTAACCACCACCATCACCCTAAACCACAACCAAAGTAAGTCATATGATAGATTAAGTAATATTTAGACAATGTCTGTATCTATGGAAATCAATATGTGAATGTTGAGAACGAACTCTATGGTATGATGTTGCTGTGAACCCTAGGGAAAGTGGTCATAGGGCAGATTCACATTTGCATAAACTTCATATTTTATTGCCTTGTACTTTTTGATTGCTGTGTAGTCGGAATAATCATCTTCATTCAACTTTATTTTGGTAGTAGAGAACGTAGTATTCATTGCCTTACGTGGTACGCTTTTAATAACGCAATGTACAAATGCAATAGATCCTGCTTCGAAGACAGGTTGTGTGAGCTTTCCTTCCTCTTCTTGTGTTTGTCCCTCCCGTGGAGCAAGGCCTCATTACTTGTGTCCTTCCAGTGTTTACTTTTCACACACTCCTCTTTGATTAAGCATTCCACGAGAGTGGATGTGCTATTCAGCTGTCTCCTCGGTGTACTTCTCTTTGCCCTCCCACAGTGCTACATGTTGCTGTCACTCGTGTCCTGACTCCCCTCAGGGTTGTGCTTGCTGTTGTGTGCTTCTTCGCCGCATTGCTTTCCCACTGTGTGCTTCTATTCTGCTGCACTCTACGCTGCTGCCCTACATGTTACTTCCAACTCGCGCCCTCCGTGTCGCTTTCACCCACTGTTAAAAAAACACTTTTCCAGCTCCTTAAAGCCCACATGATGCCAAATAATACTAAATTATATATTAAACTTTAACAGGGTCACACACAAAAAACAGCTGAAATATTCCATGCACTGGACACCAAAAATCCTTAAGGTGACACTGAGTAGAGAGACAGGGTCAGGGGTAGAATTGGTACTCAGAGCGGGGGAGAGGCTTAACTGGAGAAACAGCATGACCAAGGTCAAACAGAGAGTTTTCTTTTTTGGAAGGTTGGGGTCCTGGGCAATTGCCCATTGTGCCCATGCCTTAAAACCAACTACAAATAGTCTTGTCCAGTGCGCACTGTGAACGGAGCCTGGCTTGGACCTATGCCCTGTGTGGCTCCTTCGTGCTGTGACAGGTTCAAAGTTCAAAGGTACAAGCTACTTCAAAGGGAAAGAATGTACACAGGAAGCAGTGCCTCGTGCGGGTTGGCTGGTCGGTCCCCTCCTGGCTGTTGTGCTTTCGCGACCACAGCCCTGGCAGGCCCCTCTGCAGGTGAATATATTTGACCTTAAGTGGCTTCAACTAAAAACAGAGTGGTGGCTGGTCCACAGTGCTATGCTGCCAAGGCTGATATGCTCTCACTTAAGTTATTTCCGAAGACAAACTTCCATGGCACAGCTCCTTATCTGGTAAAAATATAACACATGTCCCTCCCGTGCTCGAAGGTTTATACCTGCACTGAGAAGATATTTCTGTTTTATTCCTGTGCCGGACCACCGTGCTAGACACGGCAGACCCTCGTGATCGAGTGCCTCAGAGGTTTAGGCCTAAATGGACCTATATTGAACTGGGTAATTGCCTTTTTTGGAAAATCGGTCTTATGTAATTATGCTGCCCCCTAGCGCTCGGCAGTTAGGACAGTCAAGTACAAGTGCCTTAGGGGCCCTCTTTGTCACCCACTCTATTTAATATGTATATTTCACAACTTCTCTACAGACAACACACAACTTATTTTGAGGCTGAACAAAAACGCACCCGCATCTGTGAATACTTTAACCAAATGCCTTACTGCTGTACAATCTTGGGTGGGCTTTCAACTTTCCTACACTCAAAACTAACAAAATGGTGGGAAATCAAACTATGGCCAATCACCCCTGGGTCAGCCCATGGAAAGACACTTGGCATCTATTTAGATGACCATGGATCATTGAATCAACAAATCCACGCCTTGGCATCATCATGTTTTTATTTATTTAAGCTAATCCGAATAATTCAGCATCTTTTAACAAAACATTTACACAAGCAAGTGCTGTCAGCAAGTAAATTAGCCAGAATTGATTATTTTAATATCTATTTGGTGTCCATTTAGATGAATCATTTAATCAACAGATCCACACCTTGGTCTCATCATGGTTTAGTTACTTAAGAATTTCAGAAAAATTCTCTGCCTTTACCCGAACAGTTACAAGCATATCATCCAGAATTGATTATTGTAACATGCAGTATCTAGGCCTTCCAAAAAAAGTCTTTGAATGCGTTGAAGGGGATTCAGATTCTAGCTGGCGGGATGGTGTCTGGTCTGCAGGAACATGAGCATGTTTCCCCAGCGAGAAGGGATCTGCTCTGGCTTCCTGTCAAACAGCGGATTATCTTTAAAAGCATCTGTCTGATGTTAGTGGTATTTCACCGAACTGTAAAATCCTCACTAGCAAATAGATTGAAATCTTCCATATCCCACAGAGGCCTTCGCTGCAACTCAACTATTATTTGTTGTACCGAAAGCCAAGAAAGGGAGGGAGGAAGGTAGAGCCTTGTGTTACCTGGGACCTCGTTTGTAGAACAAACCTCTGCCTCAGTTTAAAGCTATGGGATCCTGGGTGGCTCTCGGAAGGCTCCGAAGACCTTTTTATTTTGTTAGTTCTCTGCCAAATGCTTGTGCTGGTGAGCTAAGCTTGCTTTACCTATTTGCTAGTGCCTAGATGCCCATTGGGTGATCCTTGTGCTTTACAAATTTGTATTGTTCTTCTTATTCCTACAGAATGAAAGTCAGTGGACTTGGCACTGGAGGGGCTGCCCAACTATAGGGTCTCCATCCTAAGAGTTTCCTGCCAATGCTTGGTCTGCCTCTGGTGTTTTCTTGAGGTTAAAGTTGGGAGGAGCTGCACTGTCTCAATGAAGCCCCACCTCTCACTGAAGCTGGGGAACTAAGATGAGGGCGGACAGATCACCGGGTTTGATATCCGCTTGGGGCCCTTCTCTTAATGACGGCAATGGTTTTCATTGGTGCCTTTGTTCCCAAAGGTACATTACTTTCCCTTCTTAAATACACTCAGAATTTGACATGGGTCCTTAGTGTTTGAAACAGAAGAACTCACAAACACTGCTTTGATTTTTTCCCGCCCTTTTGATATTAATGGCTTAAGCAGACTACATGTCCCCTACCCACACCTGCAAACTTATCGGTCCAGGCCTGCAGTATTCACTGTGGTAGGGAAGCTACAGCACAGCATTCATCATGTAATATGAAACTGGCACAGCATTTGTCATGTAATATGAAACTTGCAAAGTGTTGATCACATGATAGTAAACTGTAGCATAGTGTTCCCCAAGTGGTATGAAAGTACTGGCCAACATTTTCCAGGTAATATATAAGGTTTGGGATGGAAGTTCGCTAACCATGTGATATGAAACTATAGCACAGTGTTCGCCATGTGATATATACGTATAGAATAGCATTTACCAGGGAATATGTAACTAAAATACATGGGAGCCTGCAATCTCTTCATAAAAGTCTTTCTTCTGTGAGAACAAATTGACATGGCTGCTCAACTGTAATAAGTTATTACTTTTGAGTTGTGACGTCATAATGCCTGCTGCTATGACCAACAGTTAAGCTGAAAGACAGATCACAGCGCATAATTAAGTTGAATTTTATACAAGGAAAACGAAAATTGGCTTTTCATGCTTTAGTTTTGTTTTATCCAAAATGAACAGTGGTCAGCAAAAAATAGCTATTTATAGCAACAGCTTTATTTTGTGCACACTATGGATCATTACAGGAAAGACAGAATCTCTCTGCATGTTTTACACATTCTAAGCTTCAGCATTTTCTAATCAAATTTACACTAAACTGAATCTAATAAATGACTAATTACTTCTTGATGTGTTGATTTTCACTCTACATATTCTGCTTGTATTCCTCATGTCTGTAACCATTCTATCTCTTTCATATGAAAGAGCAAGACACAATGGATTTAAGTGGTATGTGGAACGAGTGATGATTTGACCATGTATTATTAAGCAACTCGGCCTTCAGACTCGTTCCTCTATGTAGTCGTAGAACTCAGTGACTTGCAGTATCCTTATAATGTTCGGCAGAGGATACTTTATCTAATAAATAGGATAGCATTTACTATGTAATATAAAGCTATAGTATAGTCTTTGCTGTGTACTATGATGATATGAAAACATAACACAGCACTTGCCTAGTGAAATGAAACTACTACGCAGTGTCAATAATTTGAAGCTATCACATCATTAATTATATATTATGACACTATAACACATCCTTTACCCTGATGACCACATCAAATTGAACTGGAAACCTCCTTTACCTTGTAATATGAAACTGTAATTCACCTTCCCAATTGTTATACAGAACTGTAGCACAATGTTTACCATGTGATAGTAATTGGAAACATGAAACTACAGCACAGGGTCACCATAAGTAGTGCAGGAAATGAGGGGGATCCATCGGGATCCAGCAGCTATTTTTGAGCCGGATCCAGGCAGGGAGCAGTGAAATATGTTTGATTTGTATCAATGAAAGGCGTTGGCCAACCAACAAGGCAAATCATGATCACAATACCACATTCCAAAGCAGACAACCTCGAGGATAACCCGCAGGCGAAAGCCCTAAACATGAATTATGGAGCTGCGTGAACTAAAGCACATAGGGTTGCCAAAAAAAGTTCAGGGCTGTAAGATCTGCTCATGGAACGTGAACAGCTTAGGTTCAAAACTTGAAAATGCCAACTTTGCAGAGTTTATCCTACAGTATGACATACTTCTACTTCAAGAAACTTGCCAGACCATAAACTCACCAATCGAGGCTACAAGGAATATCTCAATCCAGCCATTAAGGACGCAAGGCATGGAAGGGCAAAAGGTGGTCTATCAACCTTCATCTCGACAGATATCCCTTGGAAAGAGGAAGTCATCGACCTCGACTCTCCCTGGATGCAATGCATCAAACTTGTGGCTTTGCCCTCGATTAGCTTGCTAATTTTGAACATCAACATCAATCCAGCCCACAAGCAAAAGTGGCATAGAATTCGCAACTGATCGCTGCACTTAAAATTCTAAAACTCACCTATCCACATGCCAACATAATATTGATTGGGGATTTCAATATGAACCTATTGCAAGGTCAAGAAAAAAAAACTAGCAGGCTTTATACAGACACGACAGGGCACCGCAAGCAGACGTGATACTTCGGGCAAGAGATGCACAGCTTTATTGGATGATCTTGCACGCACACGCTAAAGGGACGTCGCCCTCAGGACAGTCCTGCAGCATTTACAACAGTGACAAACAAAACAGGCACAATCATCAATTTTACCCTGGTGGACCCCGATCTGTTCCCTTCAATTTCCAACTTCCAAATAAAGGAAAAAGCAGCAAATTAGGGCTATCCTCAAACCTTCACATCAACCAACATCCCAGAATGGTCTGGGCAAGCCAAGGCTCTTCCACTACCAACTCAATCCCACAATTTAAAACTACTCACATGGAATAATAATAACATAGACACAATCATGGAGACCTGTTCATCCTTATTAACATCATCGGATGCAAAGCCACTTCGGATAAAGACCTGGGAGTCGTTTGGTAATAATTTAAACATAACATTTTCCAACCGCTGTGCCATAAAGCCCCCAGAATCATCGGGACAGCCTGGTAAACATACAATCTAAAGTCAAGAAAAAAGCATCCTAACAAACACCTAAGATCAGTGCTAACCCAGGGCTCCCAGCCTACCCAACACTCTCTCACAATTACAGCAAAAATGAAAAGAGACTTAAAAAAAGAAACTATGGCGGCAAAGCAAACATACAATGAAAAATTCGGGATGAAATTGCTCCACGCCAGCAAGCAAAGAAACTCTAAACTATTTTGGGAAAACATCAATATTCTATTAAATGGTAAAAAACGACATTTTCATTCGGATATAATTGAACATACATGGAGAGCTCATATAGAAGCCACATACAATAAGGCGTCACACTCAAGCGCAGCAAACATCACCAAACCTTTAAAAGCAATCATGATGGTAGCAATTCAGACAACAAGTCCCAAAATCCAGAAAATAGAGCCTCAAAACCTAGAAACACTCAGAAATTGGATACTAAAATCCGCTCACCAAAACTAGAAATCCCCCTTAACCCTCAAGAAAAGCAATCAGATGGCAACTCTCGGCCGGAAGTATGGGAAACAACAAGGGCTGGCCCAATGGAACACCACCTACAGATCACACAAAAGCAGGTACTAAACATCATAAAACATCTAAGACCTGATGGGGACCCGGGGCCTGACGTCCTGCCTAACGCATTATTTAGAAAACATCCAACCTTTTTGTGTAGTCCCTTAACTTCTCTGTTCATAAACTCCTTACAACCCATATACAAATCAGGAGCGCGTTCTGATCCATCCAATAACAGACTGATAGTGCTCATCGATGTTAAGACAAAAATCTACACATCAAACTTGTTGGCATACCTAGAGGACTGGGTTAGTTGTACAAACCTAATCCCAAAACTACAAACAGGATTCCAGGGAGAGATGAGCCCTCTAATGAACATATCTGCAGTTACCCTCTTGGCCAATCAAGCTATTGCCAAATCAAACGTCCTTTACGTGTGTTTTGTAGATCTCAAAGCAGCCTTCGATAAAGTGCACAGATCCAAGCTGTGGGTGAAAATTAAATCTTGGGGAGCTCCCACAAAATTGTTAGAGGCAATCATCAATCTTTACGCAAAAACATGTGTCCAATTAAAAAAGGGGGACGGGCGAAGTCTAACCAATAAAATGTTGACCATCAACGGCTTAAAACAGGGGTGCGTCCCGGCTCCTTGTCTATTTCACATCTACACAGCTGATTTAGAGAACAACCTTCGCTCAATACAAGTAGACCCTCCAAAATTGGGAACTGTCCGAATAACAACCCTTCTATACACTGACAACATCGTCCTACTCTCCCAAACGCCTCGAATCTTACAGCAGCTGATCAACCAACTAGCAGAATACACATTGTCTGCTCAATTAGTAATCAACCTCCAAAAAATCGATGGTCATGTGCTTTTCAAGTACCCGCAAAAAGCACCCTAAATTCACCTGGACGATAAGCAGCAACATCTTGTCCCAGGTAGCTACATATAAATACCTAGGGGTACTACTAGACCGCCATCTCAACTACAAACAACACCTTGACCTATGGCAAGTAAAAGCAAAACAACTGCTATTTCGTATTTAAAACCCTGCATAAAAAACTTAGCAATTGTTCAACAAATCGCCTATTAAAGGTGGTAGCAGCAAAATTCTTGGCATCCATTTCGTACAGATCAGAACTGTTAAATACTGAGGACTCAACTGTTATAACCTGTTCTCACAGTGGGCGTGTGCGGAGGACGGTCGGGGGCCGTCCGAACCACTCCCACCTTTTTTTTTGCCCGCCTCGCGGTGGAAATTCCACCGCGGTTAAAGGGTTAAATACTGCACAAACTAGCCTTTCAAAAAACTCTTTTCAATTCCACGTCACATTACTCAAGCTCAGATAAGATTGGAATTTGGACTAAAAAAACAGATACCAACAAGACAAGGAGTCCTGGTCAAATATTACTGGAGAATGAGGGCAGCGGAGGATAACTCTATAGCCCATCTTTTTTGGCAACAGGTCGAAAAGCAATGCCGGTTTAGCAAGTCAGTATATCCAGTCTTAAAACAATCCCTTTCAGTATTAAAGCTAGAGGATGCTTGGCTCACAATATCGGCCTATTCCGACTTCAAACAAATAGCCAATAAAGCCATCAAGCGACAATCCCTGTTAATAGATAAAGCCCCCTTGGCCCTCAAATCACACACGTTGGCGGTGATGTCATCTTACAAATTTCTGAAACCCCAATCGTACCTGTTAGAACATTTATCAAAACAGAATATGTAGAATCTGATCCTATTGAGACTGGGATCCTACCCATCCAAAGACCTTACTTCAAAATGGAAACAGACATGGCCGACAAAAGGAATGCCGCCTTTTCGGTCATGGAGAAGAGTCAGACTCATTACTCCGCCTGTTATGCATCTGACCGACGTTACTAAACATTCAGAAAACCCTCTTACGACCAACATTGAGGAGAGAACAAATAAGGACTTGCAGAGCTGCCGTTATAAAATGCCTAGGAGGCTCGACTGTCCAATTGGCATGCAAGGCTGTCAAATTCTTGAACCCAGCGATACAAAAGGGGATGATGGACGGAGCGTTTGAGCAAATCAAACACTCACCCCCAGTCAACTGATCTGGGTTTAATCCATCACCATTCTTTAGCCCACTCAGCCACCCCATTTCAGACATGGCCATATGCAAATCAGTCTGACCCTGTGCCTCATGGGAACAGTGCAGCCCGAACTGCCAAGCCATGTTTTCCATGGACCGGAAACAAGCATCCTGGGACCGGTTTCGGATTCATAATCCTCATCAGCCAGGCTATCTTGAATCCAGTGGCCAAGTGAGCAAGGGACTCACGTCTGAGCCTACCCTGCCACACTTAGGGCGAACAAAGCGATACAAAAGGGGATGATGGACGGAGCATTTGAGCAAATCAAACACTCACCCCCAGTCAACTGATCTGGGTTTAATCCATCACCATTCTTTAGCCCACTAAGCCACCCCATTTCAGACATGGCCATGTGCAAATCAGTCTGACCCTGTGCCTCATGGGAACAGTGCAGTCCGAACTGCCAAGCCATGTCTTCCATGGACCGGAAACAAGCATCCTGGGACCGGTTTCGGATTCATAATCCTCATCAGCCAGGCTATCTTGAATCCAGTGGCCAAGTGAGCAAGGGACTCACGTCTGAGCATACCCTGCCACACTTAGGGCGAACAAAGCGATACAAAAGGGGATGATGGACGGAGCGTTTGAGCAAATCAAACACTCACCTCCAGTCAACTGATCTGGGTTTATTCCATCACCATTCTTTAGCCCACTCAGCCACCCCATTTCAGACACGGCCATATGCAA
The DNA here is from genome assembly GCF_964261635.1 of Lissotriton helveticus. Classification (NCBI taxonomy): domain Eukaryota; kingdom Metazoa; phylum Chordata; class Amphibia; order Caudata; family Salamandridae; genus Lissotriton; species Lissotriton helveticus. The sequence goes on from NC_136072.1 coordinate 797,582,160, forward strand.
ATCAGTCTGACCCTGTGCCTCATGGGAACAGTGCAGCCCGAACTGCCAAGCCATGTCTTCCATGGACCGGAAACAAGCATCCTGGGACCGGTTTCGGATTCATAATCCTCATCAGCCAGGCTATCTTGAATCCAGTGGCCAAGTGAGCAAGGGACTCACGTCTGAGCATACCCTGCCACACTTAGCGCGAACAAAGCAATACAAAAGGGGATGATGGACAGAGCGTTTGAGCAAATCAAACACTCACCCCCAGTCAACTGATCTGGGCTGGCCTGTTCCCATGAGGCACAGGGTCGGACTGATTTGCATATAGCCATGTCTGAAATGGGGTGGCTGAGTGGGCTAAAGAATGGTGATGGATTACACCCAGATCAGTTGACTGGGGGTGAGTGTTTGATTTGCTCAAACGCTCCGTCCATCATCCCCTTTTGTATAAATTCTTGAACCCAGCTGCAATTGAATGAGAAAAGAGCGATAGAGGAACTGTACTCAACTTTGCCGAATCGCCTCGTTCACTTAATTTAAATTCTGCAGCTCATACGCCCATAATACTAGCATTTAATTACAACCCGGGAAACAATGCATGCTTGTGTACAGTTAAAACCATATCAGTCAGAAGTCTGCTTTCCTTGGAGGGCTGAACAGTATATGCTGGAATAGAAACATTCTCAACATTCTTTTATTATTTATTCAAATGAGTGTATTGTAATTTCAAACAAGCAAAATGATTTGATATTCATGTATTCAGGTGGTTCGTCCCACCCTTTTATGATTTTAAAGAAATCGAATCAAAGTATTTAAACTGATTTGCATCAGAGTCATTTGCCAACACCCAGAGTCTTTCAGCAGTGCCTGCACGCTGTCTGCAATCTGCTGGGAGCAGCAACTGCAGCCGGTGAGGGGGAGTTCTTATTTTCACTTCCAGCTGACCCCTGCACAAGTGCCTCACTTAAAAGACAATCTTTTGTTGAGAAGTCATCCTGGCTGGGAGCTATCTGAAGGATAACATCTAGATGCCAATACAAAGGAGAGAAACAAAGGCACTCATCTTGTTATTTTTCACAAGTGCTAAAGAAAAACTATGATTTGGAGGCGTCTACTTGACTTTATTTAACCCCTGTATGCATTGTAATAATGTCAAGTGTATCTGTATGAGTAATTACAATAATAACAATTTAAAAACACTTACTAATTTATATCATTTGATTTCTTTTGTAGCGCCACCCATCCCAATGTACCCTGTCAGAGAATTTTACATCGCAAACATGAATTCTACAGAGACAATGAAGCACAGAAGTGTATAAATGAATGTACTCAAAATATTACATATTACAGTGAGGGTTACAAGATGTAGGAATCACATATCGTTCTTACTGGTGGGTATAATATATCTTAAGAGTGCTTGGTCACAAGAAATACAAAGTCACGATTTAAAACGTAACAAAGTAGTTGGGGCCGACTGGACTAATAATAGTGTTTTACTACCCAAATCACCCTTTTCAACAACCTTAGACAAGTAACGAAAGATGTTCTGACAAAAAAAACCTCTGTAACAAAATCTGAGCAACATACATAAATTATAAATGTGTGACCTGCATGTTACACGTTGTGCTTTGCAGCGAGCAACCACACTGTCTCTCTTTGCCACCGCGACCAGAAAAAACACAGATCTCTACAACAAGCGCATTAACCACTAGAGGTCTTATTATCCTATGAAAATTGCCAAGCACACATAGATCTCTGCAGCAGGTGCCTTAACCCCATATTTTTGTATTTATTGTTTTATTTTAAATGAAGCATGTAACCACTTAAGACATAACACGTCTACTGTTACAAATGTCCTTGTTGTCAATTTCTTTGCAGCATTTTGTAAAAAACGAAATGCATAAGTTTACTGTCAGGATCCCTTTTTTCGTGACTTCGCCCCTCGTGACCCCCCATTGATATGATCCCGGGGTAAATGTTGTCCAATCCCAGCACTGGTCACCAGGCATGAAGCGAGCACAGCGCTCACCGGGCCATGTTGTCTTATAGCGCTTTCTCACTCTGTCATCTGAAACGCTGTGGCCTCCCATCGCCCGCATTTCACTCGTGTTTACCTTTTTCGCGCTCATAAATGTCGGTTTTATTCACCCCTTTTTAATGCCTCCTTTCTGATGTTTTCTATTCCCCTCTTATCTTCCCGCCACCACGTCCTTCTTCGCGTTTCTCCTCCTCCTCGTTCCTTTACTCTCCTTCTTTAACTGATCCGTTTTCCTTCCCTCGCTAACCCCTTGCTTCCATCTCTCTCTCAGTCCATTTTCGTCTCTCTGCTCTCTCCTTCATTTGCCCTTCTCTACACTGGTCGCATTTTCTATTTCTTCACCCGCTTCACTTTCTTTCTCCCCCTTTCCCTCTGACTTTTCCTCACCATTCTTATTCTTTTCCTCCTTTATATCCCACACCCTTCCATTTCTCTCTCTCACTTCACTTCCCTCATTCTGGTTCTTAATGCCCCTTTCCCTCTCCCTCTTCTCTTCAGGTTTGCATTTCCCCTCATCCCTCGGTTCCTTTTCTCATCCTCCCGCCCCTCCTCAGTCTCCTCTCTCTCTTTCCTTCTCTTCTCTTCTCCCTCTCTCCGCCGTCCTCTCCCCCCTCCCGTCTTCTCGCCTGCCCCCTCCCTCGCCACAGTGATTATGAGCCGGAGGCTTCGGCTCTGAGCCCAGCAGCCCCTGCTCCTCTGCCTGCGCGGGAGAGAGGGGCTCAGGGAAGCGGCTGAGGACAGGCGGACGCCTGGGCGGCCGCGTCTGCAGAGGAGCCAAGGAAGCAACAGGTACAGACCCCTCACAGGGACGGGAGCCAGCCCCACACTGCCCCCGCCAGCACTGGGGAGCCCGGTTATCCCCGCAGAGGTGCCCGCGACCCTTCCCCAGTGGGAGACCCCACTTAACCCTTTATTTCACCCTCCCACCGAACCCCCAACAGGTGCCAGGGAGATCCCTCCGCGGAGCCGGGCCCGCTCTCCTACGGGAGACACCAATGGAATCCTTCAGCAGCAGCACAGCGGGAGACCAGGCACCCATCCCTACAGCAGACTCCCAGCAGCTGACGGCACCCATCCCAGCAGCATCACAAAAGACACACACACGCGCTCTGATCACAGCCGTAGATGCCCGGCGCGCCCTCTGACCCTCAGCAAGCAGCAGCAGCACAGCGGGAGATCCGGCTCCCGTCCCTGCTGCAGACTCCCAGCAGCTGAGGGCACCCACCCCAGCTGCATCCCAAAAGACATCCGCGCTCTGATCCCAGCGATAGATGCCCGGCGCGCAGCAGCTCCTCACTTCGCCCTGTGACCCTCAACAAGCAGCAGCAGCACAGCGCAGCAGGGGACCCCAAACACGTAGCAGCACCTCACTCTTATAGGTGACAATAGTCTCAAGACCCCCCAACAATTATCTGCACCCCGCCGTAGCCTGAAAACTGTAGCAGAAGCCAGCACCACGTACCCCGCCTTAGCAGAAGACCCCGCAACAGGTGTCAGCACCACACCGGAGAGGCAGCCTCACCAGTATCCCACTGCAGCTGACGGAAGCATCTCACTCGGAGGTACAAACAACCACCCAGCAGATGCATACCCCAGTCTGCCCCCTCTATAGGGAAATGACACCCAAATGCCCCAGAAGGTGCTCTCTGTACAAATAATACTACCCGGTGATAGCACGCCCGACAAGTACACCCCTAACTCGGGCAGGTACATCTCTCTACAGAAACAGCCCAGCGGGAGTACCAAGCTACCTCTACAGGAACCGCCCAAAAGGAATTCATAGCTACCCCTACAGATGCAGCCGACAGGAGTACCTCGCCACCCCTACAGAAGCCGCCCAGCGAGAGTACCTCGCCACCCCTACAGAAGCGGGCCAGTGTGAGTACTTCGCCGCCCCTGCAGAAGCCGCCCAGCGAGAGTACCTCGCTACCCCTACAGGAGCAGCCCCGTGGGAATACCTAGCTACGCTTACAAGAGCAGCCTAGGGAGGCACCTCACTATCCCTACAGAAGCAGCACAGCGGGAGTACCTAAATGCCTCTACAGGAGAAGCCCAAGAGGATCACCTAGTTACCCCTAGGTGGAAACCGACAGGAGTACCTCGCTACCCCTACAGAAGCGGGTCAGTGTAAGTACTTCGCTGCCCCTACAGGAGCAGCCCAACGGGAGAAACGCAGCCCAGACGGAGTACTTTGGTATTCCTACAGGAGTCGCCCAGCGAGAGTACCTCGCTACCCCTACAGGAGCAGCCCCGTTGGGATACCTAGCTGCGCCTACAAGAGCAGCCCAGGGGGGAGCACATCACTACCCTAACAGGAGCAGTCGAGCAGGGCTACCTTGCAGGAGCAGCCCAAGAGGAATAGCTATCCGTACAGGTGCAACCCAGCAGGAGTTCTTCGCAACCTTACAGAGGCGGCCCAGTGTGAGTACTTTGGTACCCCTACAGGAGCCGCACAGGAGGAATACCTGGTATCCCTATAGGAGCAGCCCAGCCGGGGTACCTTGGGATCCCTACAGGAGCCGCCCAGCGGGAAGACCCCATTGCCACTACAGGAGCAGTTTACCAGGAGTGCCTTGCCTCCTCTACAGGAGCATCCCAGCGGGAGCCCCTCGTTGCCCCCTACACGATCAGGCCAGGAGGAGAACTATCCCTTACACCGGCAGTGGCTTTCCCCTTAATCGGGTAAGAGCACCCAATATGGACACCACTAATTCCCCAAACTGGCCTTTCACCCACCCCCAACCGGAGCGTCATCAGCCCAGGACCCCCTGACTTATACAGTATCGTCGCGTGCTCCGCCGGAGCCCCGGCCCACACAGGCAGGACCCCCTCCCTGCCAACAGGAGCCCCCCCAAAGGAGCCTCTCTCTCCCTTGCGTAACGAAACTGGAAGGGACCCTCTACAAGGTAAGTGGAGGCCCCCCTCCTGGGTCAATCAGGAGCTCTCGAGCAAGAGTATTGTGCTGAAGCACCCCCCCCCCCCCCGACCCTACTTTCCCTTACCCCCACCAGAAACCTCTCTAACCCAGGACCCTCGTATTCCTGCAGGGGCATCCCCTGTAACCACAGAGATCTCCACCCAACAAGGGGGGCATCCCTCTCTGTGGGGGGTAGGGCTCAAAGCACCCGCCTAACAAGCCCCTCACCCCCCACCCACACTACGCAGGGGCCAGCCGCGGCACTAGGCCGCTTCACCCTACTAGTGCCACTCTCGCACCCCCCCGAAGCAATACCCCTGCCCTACAAAAAACAACTCCTCACTGCCCCCACACCGAACCGACCCCACCAGCTCCTGTGACGCAGCCACGGAGGATATATATATATATGTATATATTTGCATGAGTAGAATGTTAGGGTCAGGTGTGCTGGAGCTGGTGATTTCGTCATGTCTGGGCCATGTTCGAGGTTGCCAATAAAGAGGAATCTTACATACAACTTTATTGTATTTCCTGGTCATTACTTCAGGAATCCAAACCTAAGCGCCCCCCACCCCCAAGAGATAAGCAAAGTTCAGTCGAGGAGCAGGGTGGGTAGAGCGCCACGGAGTGGAATAAGTCCGTGCAGAGTGCGGCTGGGGCGCGAGGGCGGCGCGAGTCCTCACGGGCTGGGATGCGTGACAGGGTGGCGGCAGGCGGCAGACGGCGGGTGGCTCAACTTGTGCAACAAGTTCAGATAGGGCGGATTAAGTTGGGTTTTAAGATCAGGGCGGGTCATCATGGTGCAGTAGCGGGAAAAGGGCACGTGGGGGCAGAAGGGTGTATGTGAGTGTAGGGTGTAAATGACAGGCGTGATGAGGAGCAGGGCAGGGTAGTGTGCAATATACAGGGGTAGGGGGTTAATGGCCATGGTATAGGGAGAAGCAGGGCAGGGTGCAGTGGAAGGGATTAGGACCCAATGACGTAGGTGTAGAGGGGAGTAGGGTAGAATGCAGAAGGGCAGGAAGGGGTTAGTGGCTTGGGTACACAGCAGAAACATGTAGAGTGCAATTGAACGAGGTGAGATGTGCATGGCTTATGCAAAGGGAGGGACAGGCAATGGCAGGGTGTAATAAGAGGGTAGAGGTAAAACTGCACCCCAGCAGGAGTGCTAAACCCGAGAGAAAGGATGGGTTGCTTTTGCTTCCAAATACATGGAGGGCGCACCCCGGAGAGAGAAGAGTACTTCCCATGACAGGGGGACCCCTGTACCAGGGGTAACAACCTTTACAACGCAACCATTACATTGCACTACATTTACAATGCAGTCATTACATCGCAACATCCTTTACAACGCATGTCACTACAACGCATCCGTTACATTGCATGTCAGTACAACGCATGACATTACATCGCATGTCACTACAACGCAGACATTACATCGCATGTCATTACAACACATACCATTACAATGTATAGTACCCCTGCACTATCCAACACTTACCCTACTGTTGCACCCCCTGGAGTTAGAATAGTCATTTTTACCCCTACACTATCCAACACTTACCCTACTGTTGCACCCCCTGGAGTTAGAATAGTCATTTTTACCCCTACACTATCCAACACTTACCCTACTGTTGCACCCCCTGGAGTTAGAATAGTCATTTTTACCCCTACACTATCCAACACTTACCCTACTGTTGCACCCCCTGGAGTTAGAATAGTAATTTTTACCCCTTCGCTATCCAACACTTATCTTAAATGCAATGTACTGCTATGAGTTGTAATGGTATGCGTTGTAACGGTATTATGCGATGTAATGGAATACGTTGTAAGTGTAGTTTAAAAAAATTTGTTGTAGTTGTATGCAATGTAAATGTATGCGTTGTAAAGGATATTGCGATGTAAAAACTGCGTTGTAAAGGCATGCGTTGTAAATGTATGCGTTGTAACATCAAACATTCTATACCAGAGAGAGTGTTGCTGTTTCCTGTCACAGGAGAAAGCTGAACCCACTTCCATGCCCAGAGGTTCCCCAAGACTAAGATAGAGGAAATCTGCTTTCTGTCACTCGAACACCGATATATGTCCCCGGAGAACCCCAAATCTAAGGAGAGCGACGCTGCTCCCTATCACAGGAACACCACACATTTGCAAGGAGATGTTTGCGTATTCCGAGGGCTTTACATGGGGGCAAACAAGTGCATCAAGCATGGACTCACTGAATTAAGCTCTAGGATTGGGGCGGGGCTACGAGGCGAACATTTTATGAGATCAATCATTTCTTGGTGTGCATGCTGAAAGAGACATTTCTACAATCTGTGAAGTGTTGTTGCCCATGTACATATATAATATGATATATTTACTCTTCCCTTTTTGAAATGTGCAGATTGGCTCTACACATATCATTAAAGTCAGTGCAGGGTGATGGGGACCTGGCGTGCTAAACACCACACTAGTGATGCAATCAGGTGAAGCCACAGGTAACGCCAGACCCTTCATCACCTGCTTACAGTGTGTCTGGGCAGGTAATCAAAGGCAAAGAGGGTCTCATTCAACAAGCAATATCACACACTCATGTCATGTTACATAATCGTTGTCACTTACACTACAACCTACCCACGCACATTATTGCTCACAAAAACCCCACCAATCATCCCAGCATGCATTGGAGTCCAGTCACAAAACAGGACCCCGTGTGGAGACAAACTAGGACTGTCAGACAGTAACCAAGGGGATAGGAAGGCCAGAGGGAAGGGCTGTGGTGTGACACAACCCCTTAAAATAATGCGAGAAAACACTTCCAGGATTAATTATGGAGGAAGGAATACACACATTTTCTTTCACTTCTCATCGCAAACCACAGTTTTGCAGCGGAACAAAAATGAAGTAAATGGAATGAGGAATCATTGCTAAATATCTATAACATGTTTGGTTATAATTAGGGCTCCCGGTTTTATGGTATTTATTTTTTTAACATTTCCATCTGTATTTATCCATATTTATTTTTTGGCCATTTTATCTGTATTTATCCATATTTATTCTGAGTTTTGTGTATAAATAAAGTTGAAAAACTGTACATTTCCATATTTATTTAACTGATAGACGCGCACTCAGACGTTGACGTCTGTCGTCTTTTAGCTATTTAAGCTGTCAAATATTGCATAGCAATTCATCCACTGGTAAATACTAGCATTATACCATAAATGTATGTTGAGAAATGCTGTTATATAAATACATTTCATTCTGTTTTTTAATTTCCCATGCTGTCCATATGCTCAGCTGCTGGCCTATAATTCATCAAACAGCACGGAGAGTCACTTAAAAGGAGCACAATTTTCTGTATTTATCCACTTTTTGAAATAATTGCAGACAGAAAACACATTGTTTTCTGTCTGGATATAGCTGTAAAAATCTGTAAAAACGGCAAACAGATAGCCTGAATTATAATTAGGGCTCCCGGTTTTATGGTATTTATTTTTTCTACATTTCCGTCTGTATTTATCCATATTTTTTTGTGCTAATTTTGTCTGTATTTTTCCATTTCTATTTTGTGTTTTCTGTATAAATGAAGCTGGCATGGGTATTTTTCCACATTTATTTGACTGATAAATGTACATTTGAATATCCAAAAGGCTTCAGCAGTATACAGTGCAATAGCATTATCTGAAAACACTTACATTGCAGAATAGCAGAAATAACTGTAGATCTGCACTTTAAGCTTAATTAGGAAATGTATTGTCTGTTTTCATCTTCCCTACCTCTCAATCCATACACTTACTGACCTGGCACTCATGATTGACAGTAGAAAAAAACATCCAAAGAAGACACATTTTCCATATTTTTCTGTATTTAAAAATAAATACAGACAGGAAAAAAATAGTTTTCTGTCTGTATTTACCTGTAGAAATCAGTAAAAACGGAAAACTGGGAGCCCTAATTATAATTGACTTTATGCATGTGATATAGATAAAGGGAGTGTAGTACACTCATTTACCTCCTCCTTTGTAGTGTGCCTTAAAACTCGCCCCAACTATAAGGATTGCAAAATGGAGAACTGTGTTTTAGCTGGATTGAGAGTCACAAGTGTGGTGAGACTGGTTTCCTAGTGGGGGACTAGACAGGTGCTTGAGCAAGGGAGGTACCCAGGGCAGTCTAGGAGTATGATGCTGTGTGTTGCCTTGTGTGGTGCTAGAGGGCCATGTGGTTGACTGAAAGCAAGCGATGGGGGCTAGACCAAGGAGGGGGTGTGGCCTCCTACGTGAGGTGAAGGAGGCAGAGTGTAGGATTCAAAGACGACCGAGGTGGGTTAAAGAGAAAGTATAGTTGTGATGGTGAGAAATGCCCTGGTACTAGTGGAGTGTGCACTAGTCAGCTCCCTGATATGAGGTGATGAGTGTGAACATATACAGAAGCTGATGGGGAGTGATGAAGAGGGGGATAAGGCACCGTTGCTGCTAGGGATCCAGGGCTAGCTAAGTAAGGAACAGAGCAAGCTGGGAGGAGATCAAAGGTGTCATAATTATTGCAATGTTCCCTTCTAGGTATTCACTCCTTCAATTATATATGTTGTTTATTTAGGGATGAGTGTCAAAATTAAATAGACATTTATTCATGTCATTCTTCATTGCAACCTGATAATTAAGTCTGCTTGAATATATTCATGTTTTCTGCATTGATTGAATTATCTTTTGCAGTGATTGTTTTTAAACAATGAACAAGGTTGGATAGAAGCTGATAGCTTCCCTTCTTGTTTATTATTTTTAAACAGTAGGCACGGTTTCACAGATTGTAAGTGAAAGCAGTGATGTCTTAATGCATGGGCACGTTGGGCTGTTGCCCGGGGGGCCTCAAGAGCATAGGGGCCCAATGCAGACCAGAATTTAAAACTAATTTTCCGTTCAACATCTTTATTCCTGTGAGAGGTTGTGTAGGCAGAGCCCAGTGCACTGCTTTGCCCAGGGCCTATAATACTGTTAAAACAGCCTTGAGTGAAAGGGTACCAGAGCCTTTCTGCTAATTGTTTATTCTGAAAATGTTCAAAAATGTTCAGATACATTATGTATTATAAACTAAGAACATACGGCCCGATGTAGGTGGCCATTTACCGACCGGTAACGGCCGATTTCGGCCGTTACCGACCGGTAAATGGGTATTTGTGATGTAGGGGCCATATTTTACCGATTCGGTAAATTTACCGAATCGGTAAAATACCGAATCGGTATTTTTACCGAACCGGTAACTTCCCGATGTAGGTGGGACTCTTCTGAGTCCCAAAGGCCTTACAGATTCGGTATTTTACCACCCAATCCAATTGGGTGGTAAAATACCGAATCCAGGTGTGCGTGCACATGTGTGCATGCACACCTATGCCATGTGACAGACAGACATGCCCTTAGGGCATGGCATGTCTGTGTGCCACATGGTACACATGCCTGTATTTGGGGTGCTAGAGGGTGTCAAAGTTACACCCCCTGCACCCTTGCTGAAATCGGTATTTACCGAATCGGTAAATGTCGATTCGGTATTGCCCATTGATTCCTATGGGCTTCAAGGCCCATAGGAATCAATGGGCGATACCGAATCGGTATTTACCGATTCGGTAAATACCTATTTTTACAGATTCGGTAATTCAATTACCGAATCTTCCTAAATCTCCCTCCTTCATATTTACCGATTCATAAATACCGAATAGGTAAAATTCGGTATTTATGAATCGGTAAATACGATTTTCCTACATCTGGCCCATAGTGTGATAGGGTAGAGAGGAACTTTGTACCAGAGACTCTAGACAGCAGGGTGATTCAGAGCTGCAATCACCGTTCTTCATTAAAGGCTACTAGGTGGCATATCTAGCCCTCACTCACAGTAAAGAATAACAGAGGCTGTTACTTTGCTGAACATTGGTTCTGTTGTTCAGAAGAGGTATGCGGGTCTCCGAAACCTGAGGTAGGCTACAATATTTTTATTGTTCACCCTACTGATAGGTACCCTTGCCACTATTTTCCTTGTTTTTAAACTAGTTACAATTCACATTGCATGCACTAGGATAGTGTTTGATTTAAAATAAATATAGAAAATGTATTTCTAGTATTCTTGTAGTGTGACTTTCCATGAAGAAAAGGGGTTTGAGTTCCACTAATCATCCCTGTGATATCTCACACGATCATTACCTAAAACACACCTCATTCAAGTAATGCATAGTGAATTTGGGCTGGGGGTTGCATCTCATCTGGCTTTCTATGTCAAGTTGGCACATTGACAAAGTCCTTGCTGCCAGGAGGTCTAGAAAGCCTATTAGCGGGCTGTGTTCTGGACAGAAATCCAGAAAGGCATAAAGGGGCCGCTTATGTAATAAAAAGTGTGACATTTGGGAAGGATGGATGTATGGATGTATAGATGAGGCACTCAGACCTTTGGAGAGAAACAGTCAGTCGGATGAAGTAGCGGGAGTCAGTGATTCGGGTTGAGAGACAGGAAGACATGGGGGAGGTGCACAGGAAATGAGTGAGTGAAAACTCTAAGGTCATGGTAAGCTCTAGTGTAGTTTCAGGACACTGCCCTGCCCTGGTTCCACAATATACCTTCCCCTCTATACATGAATGCACATGAAATATGTCCTCTTGCCTTTTAAACTTGTATCCTTGAGCTCCTGCCATGTGTACTGTCAGAGACTGCAGGATCTATGCTTTAGCCTCTCAACAATACGCAAGTCTGGAAAATTGCCTTTGCCCAGTAGCACCTCATCTCAACAAACTGACTTCATTGCTGCATCTTCACATTTGCTGTCATCTCTCAGCTGCACTGAGAACTGGTTGTGACCTTTTGCAGCATGGAACCCTGAACCCTAGCATTGCCCTGGTTTTTCATGCCCAGCACAGCTACCTTCCTCCCTGTCATAATCTGGCCTGCTCCTTAAACTCACAGGGATCCGACCTGCACTCACCGTGTCAGTGCTCAATTTGATGATGGAAAAATAAGTTCTCCCCTCCCAAAAAGGGTGCAGACTCTGACCACTTGAAAGCACAGGCCTAGGAAGCACCTACAAGCATAGGCCCAAATTAAGCAGTGGTAACTCTCACCACCCTGCAAGAGCTTATTTACTGGTCTCACTGAAGCAACCAGCTCTGTGCTCTAATATCTCCCAATAATATTTTCACCATCTTGGACTTTACCAGAGGGTCAAAAATCAGATTTCTCATGAAGAATTTGTAGTTTCTTGCATAGGCTTTTGACAAACCCCCTTAAGCGAGCAATCTTATCCCTAGTAAGCTCAGATCAATCTGGCTTTATGCAGAAACCTGCTACCCAACAAAATACAAGACCACTAATTAATGCTCTGGCACTGACAGTGAGACTGGATGGACTGTCAGCTGTCCTCCTCTTTGATACTGTGGTCACTTCTCATTCAATGAGGTGGAGCTATGTGTTCACCCTACTGCAAAGGCTAAATGTTGAGCCTAAATTTGTTAAGCATGTAAAACTATTAAACATTAGTTTATCTGCTTGGGTGTGAGTGGGAGTGGAAACATCAGACTACTTCCTGATAGAAAAGTACACCAGACAGGGTTGTCCTTTGTCTTCTCTGGTCATTCCGATTGACCACTGGTGGAATGGATCAGAGTATATGCTCCGGTTGCTCGGTTCAAATGGTCACAGGGGGTGTTGGAGAGTATAGAGCTATGCGCCTGCGTTTTGGTGTTCTTAACCAACCCGGAGTGGTTCAACACATGGATTTTGCAAATTTTTAGAATAAACACTGCAGACTTGAGATTAAATAAGTTCAAGGCAGTGATTTACCCACCGGGGTTCCTCCCCCAAAACCAAGAGTTGGCTAGATAACCAATAATCAGTAGGGAAGGGCTTTGATATGTAGGTGCCCTCATCACACAAAACACTAAAGCAGCATGGGATACAAATATCCAATAAACCGTGGATCACATAGAGGGAGCCATGAAGTTCTGGGAAGGCCTTCTGGTATTGTTTTGGTGGCTTGTTCTGGTGTCTTAGTGGACTAATGCGTCTATTGTATGGGCTTGTGTTTGACCTTAAAGTCACAGGATCTTATACCAGCGTGTCCACTCATCCGTTCATCCTTCTAAGGTTGATAACATGAGTACCATTGAGTTGGGTAACAATAAACATATGTTATTCGGACCACGATGCCTACAGGTGAACGTGCTCTTTACAATTACACATTATGTTATTGTTATTGGGTAAATCTGCAATATTAAAGGAGGTAGCTTTGCTGCAGTAGCTGTAAAAGATTCCTTTCGAGGCTACACGTTACTTTTTGCCAGGATCGAAGCTTTTCTTCAGTTTTCTATGACATCAGGGAATTCCCAAGATGGCGCTCAAAAGATGCTTCAATCTACCTATGGTGGTGGATCCATGAAGCTAATATTAAATCCTGTTACAGAGCAGCCCATTTATTAATTGCCAATGAATGATGGTTTGACACACAAGGAGATGGTGCATTTGCGTCTGACAAGTGGGAGATGCAGGGGGTGTCACCCTTGCATATCCTATAAGGTGGGTCCCATGGTGGGCCCTGCACTTCCGTTGGCTACTAAGAAGGTTTCTGAACTTTGGAAAAGTGCACTAAGGGAAATGTTTTCGGGGCAGAAGCTCCCTAAGGGGACATCGCTGTGGGTCGGGACAAGATTGGCACAGGTGGAAGCATCGGGGGGATTCAAAAAGTGGGATACCATTGGCATCTCCCACCTAGGGTACGTAATGTCAGGCACGGTACTGAAATCCTTTCAAGAGTTGCAAGAGGACTGCGAGCTACATCGTACCCAATTCACTCATTATTGACAACTGAGACACGTCCTCACTGCATAAACTGTGGGGCTGAAGGACCTGCCTGGATGTAATCCTTTGCAAACAAAGCTACTGCTAGAAGACGAGATAATCACAAAATTATATAGAGTTGTAGGTCCCTAGTAAATAATATTCCAGACTTCTTTGGGGCATTTAGACAGATAACTGAGCTGGACTTAGGTTCACTCTCTGATGAAGAGTGTGGAGAGGCCTTCCATTCCCTGGGAAGTCTTCCATGACACCCAGATACCACCTTATGCATCCGAAAAACCTACTTTGGGCTTATTTTACACGCAACAAATTATGAAAATGGGTGCAGTTGTTTTACCGACCTGTCTTAGATCTACCTTCCAAGTCAAAATTTGGTGCACACTATATGTCTATATGGGGGTGTACTGCAATAGGCGGTTCCTGGAAGAGTCCTCTCTATGTTAGGTGCAATACTGGACTGGAGAATCCCAGAAGAACCTAAATTGATTATCCTATACATTAATGTAGGCTTAGAGACTTACAGTTATATGTACAAACTGTCGCTCATGCGGCTAGGTTTACCAGTTACTCAAAGGAACATAGCCCGAAAATGGCGGTAGAGGGATACCCCCTCAATAGAGAAAAGGCAAAGAGGTCTTGACAAAGGCATGAGTATGGGAAAACCTTTTTAAACCTCTAGAGGCAGTCCGTAAAAACACTACAAAATGTAGGCAGGTTGTTGTCAGGATCTGGATATTGCTATAGACCCAACTGAGCCTGTTGCCATGAGGTTGGCCAAAACAAAAAAAAATCATCACACATGAGACACGCATGTACTGAGGATGGGCATAGACTATTTACTATATAGGTTGATGATCTGGAAGGGATGTGGTACTTTTTTTATCAAGTATAATGCAGACGGAATTGAAGGGGATGGGCAGCTCTGCTTTCCTTTTGCGTTATTTGTTTGAAAGGGTTTATAATACTTCCTCTCTACCATACAAACAAACCCATAAAAGTGAGTTAATAAAAACAAAATGAATTTCTTTAATTCTCTGGGTCCTGGCTAGCACTGGGTGACTGGAGGGTCACATTGGTGCAACAATCCAGTCCTGCCATGGCTTTCAAGGTCCTAGCTGAAACTGGATGGTCATGTCCTGTAGGAATTTTGTCCTGGCTAGTGCTTGATGGCTGTGTTAGAGTCCCAGAGCTGGATGAATGAAGCCCTCTTGGCTGGGCTCTGGTCATGGCCGGTGTTGATAGGCTGCTGCAGGGTTGCACCATCGCACAGCTGAACGAAACTGGAGCCAGAAGTACTAAGAACTGGTCTCAAAATACTGGTCACAATTTGCGATCAGTATTTTTGTGACATCTGTGGTAATTTGCGAACCAACCTAAGTACTAATAAGTCAGTTCGCAAATTACCGATTCCTGCATGAATATTAATGAAGTAGGTTGCAAATTGCAAACAACTAGAAATCACAGCATTACAGGGATGGAGGCCTGCTGAGGTCCGCAGACCACCATGTCTGTCATTGCTTTTAAATAAAACAGATATTTTAAAAGCACATCCCGATTTCCCTAAAGGAAAAAAGGATGTGTTTAAAAAAAAACTGAAATTTGTAGGTTTCATTTTTTAGGATTGGGCTGTGCCTTCTCTTAAAAAATGTTTGCCATTATTTACAATGGGGAAGGGACCCTTCCCGATTGCAAATGACTAACCACCTCCTTAGAGAAGGTGGTATAAAAATAATTGTTTAGAGACTGAATTCAGTTGCAAAAATGTAACACATACCAATCCAATTCAGTATTTGGAAGGGACGCCGTAAACATGCCCCTTCCAAATACCGAATCTGTATTGGGTTGCTAACCCCAATTGCAATTCGCTAACTTGTTATTGGTTCGCAGTTTTTAGTTAGTACATAAGAAAATGCATTTTTGAGACCGCAAATGCCACAATTCTGCAAACTGACTGTTTACGAGCAGGAGCTCATGTCTGTGCCCCCCCCCCCCCCTTGCAGGGACATGTGTTATGCCCCTGATACTGAAGGACTGAGTTGCATTGGCAGAGCTTTGCATTTTCCCAGTGGTTAACCTGTAGAGATGCTGCAGCAACTGGGAAGTAATAAGATGCACTGACAGAGTTTTGAGTTTACAGTGGTGGAGCAGAAGGATTGAAGTGCAATGTCAAAGCACTTTATGTTCCCTGTCACTGACCCAAAGAGTCGTTGTTGGTATAGGGAACGGATGAGGTGCACTTTTTGAGCACATTGCAGAAGGAGAAGGTACATTTTTTTTCTGCTGCAGTGAGTGATTGAGGTGCACAGGCAGAGTTGTGTGTCTTCTGCTTGGTGATCAGCAGCACGGTGTGCTCTAGGCCAGGGTTGTATCCCAATCCTGACACTTTATAAGCCGGGCCAATGGGATCATGCAGCAGCAGATGACCATATAATGGGTTAGCCTTTTAAAAAAAATTTGCATCAAGAAAAATTCAAATTTTATGTCAAAGAAAGGAAACATATTTTCCCAAATTATGCATTTATGACAAATTAGGCAGCAGTTTATGTGGAACTATTTTCTATTTTGGCATTTTAAAATTTCTTGATATATAGTGAATACCAATGCCATTACAAATGCATTGGCTACTAAATAAAAAAAATCACATTCAAACGCTACTGTTAACATTTTTATTTACCAACATTTTGAGATTGCGCCCTGCATGATTACTCTAGAAAGCTACTATTACAATGGTATTTCTTGCTCCAAGAGTGAAATAGATTGCATAAAACATATTTAATATTATACTCTGCAGAAAATAAACCTGCTTCTTCACGCTTAATATAATAAAAGGTGAGTACGATGTATTGTGAGCATTCCAGTTATGTTCTAAAACTTGCCTACAGTGTCAGGATCACAGTCTGAGACTTGTGGAAACACATATTTTCATTAAGAAACAGATGGCAGAACAACATAGTGTTATCTCCGTTTCTCACTGCAAGGTACTTTAGGATTCAAGACAATGGTTGCTGACAAAAAGATGCAGACTGTTTGGGATTCTCCACAAAGGTGGAAAATACAGCCTCTCCCCGTTTCACCACTTTGTTACTTTGTAGGAATTAATGGCAGCAAAAGTACTCTCCAGAAGAATTTTGCATTGGCATTTGGTGAACACATTTATGACTGTAATACGTTTGTTAAACATTTAATAAGTTGTCTTCATTAACTAACTAGTAGTGGGAGGAACCGAATATAAGACAACATATCATAACCCAATAATGTACAGAACTTCTGCATATCTGGAAATATCTGATCGTGACATAGTGCAGACAGATAATTTTGCCCCAAATCAGGATATATATGTTGCAACCGGATCATTGTTAGATGCAGCAGAGAACATTCTTATTTTGCTGACATTTGTTTCACAGACATCTTGGCTTGGCATATTTATCTCTTTACTTGATATACCATCCCCTCACTGCCAAGACCCCACAGGCGTAGTAGGGCACTCACCACTCACCACTATAATTCACATAGTGACCCATCACCACCCTTGATTCCACATACAGTCAAGAAAAGTGTGCCCTCAAGCATAGGCTTGCCACACACAGAGGAAAATAGTTAGATGGAACGTTGATCTGTACTCCAGATTGGCTCCTTTTCCTGGCTGTTGCTGGTAGGCTGCTTCAGGGTCACATCATGGCATACCTGAAAGAAACTGTTGCTCGGTCTTCCTGGCTGGCTGAAGGAGAGCTGCACTGGGGCCTGGAAACATGGATGCTGCCTTGGCAGCATTCAAAATGGCTTCCTTTAAAGGGATACCCTTTCCTTCCTGCCACACAGCGTTCTCCATGGTGATGTCATGTATCACGCGCACAGCAGAGCTCATCACAGCTGTAGGGAGAATGAGGATGCGCTGCATTTCTACTCTGCTGCAAATGCCTACATGAGTACATGACCATTGGCCAGTGCTTAATGTGAGCGGTGGTTACCAGTGGAGCCCACCGGCACTCATCTTTAGGATCCGGTGCTTATTTTTCATCGGACTTTCACTCAGTAAGAGAGTGAAAAACACACAACGGGCAAAGAAGGAAGAAGATAAACAAGTGGATGGGTACAAGTACTGGGGCTCTGCTCCGTGGATTGAAAAGGAGGGGCAAATAGGAAAAATTGACCACTAGCAAGAAAGGATTTTTAAAGGACACGGAAACAAACCAATGAAAAGCCCACATAGAAGTATATACTAAAATATATGCAAGAGGTCTCGAAAGCTCGACCTACAAAGGAAAAAAACGTAACAAATGGAAAGAGCAGAAACCATAAAGAAGGCAATAAGTGGGCATGTAGTTTCTGTTGGTGGGTTAAAGAGGCATGAGGTGGAATCAAAACTAGGAAGCCTTAGTGTTGACATACAGTAGTATCAGTTGAAGTCTTTTCAGAAACATTTTGGGGCCCTGGCTCTTATTCTTTTACAAATTAAGCACTGTATAATGGTATTAAAACCACTGACAGGCCCCATGAGTAATGGT
Source organism: Lissotriton helveticus (assembly GCF_964261635.1). Lineage (NCBI taxonomy): Eukaryota > Metazoa > Chordata > Amphibia > Caudata > Salamandridae > Lissotriton > Lissotriton helveticus. The sequence continues at coordinate 797,600,416 of NC_136072.1, forward strand.
ACTCTCTGCTTGTCATAGAAAAATGCTGGTACTCACAGGGGGGGGAAAGTCTTAAGTGCCAGTACTCTGTACCTGTGAGTAGAGCCCGTTAAAAGCACTAGGTATTTCCATCAAAGGTGGTCTCCGCGCGCGAGAAGAGGGAGGTTGCTTCCTTGAACTAGCCCCCGCCACCCATATGTTACGCCACAATACTATAAAGAGGGGTTCTTCGAACCAGATGTTGAACAAGGTTAATTTGTAAACTGCTTCCTGTTATTTAGGGAGCAAACCTGGGAGAATGGGGGTGATTCCAAAAGACTTCTTACTCCAGTCTGGAAGTTTGGTGGATAGGAGCAGAGCGTGTGGTGCTGTAAGCTTTTTCATGAGTCAGATCTATTTTTAATAAATGACAAAAATATTAGAGTCTGACTCTGAAACCCATTTGGGCTTTGAGGCATACATTAAATTGTCCTCCTGTCGACCCCTTGACTATCCATGGAGGTAGGAGAGGGAGAGAGCATGAAGAATTCCCCTGCACTTCCTTCTCACCCCCTCCTCATCATGAGTATTGATCTCCATTTCCCTGCCAAGCCTGTGTGCGCACTGCTGAAGCGCTGGGAGGTCTCGAGCTATGTTGAAGAAATAAAAAATGAGGCTCGCTATGAGACGAAAGCGAGTTTTGCTTCCTGCTGAGCGACCTTTGTGATCTGACAGATTACACGTGTGAACTTGAAGGAAGGCCAACCACAGCGCTTCCGCATGCAGGAGCGTGCGGCGCGCACGCAGTGACGCTGCACGGCTCTGGTGCGGACGCTGCGCAACCCGCTTGCGTGGTTTGGCTCAGAAGTCACATTAGAAGGCAGAGAATCGGTCTGAGGGGCTTCTTGCTGCTTTAGTAGCTGCCCTGCAGATGCGTTCAGGGGAGTAGCTTATGGGGTGGTGTTTGGGGTGTGACTCTCGCCCCTTCCACTCCAAATTATTGCATTATTGGTTTAGTAATTATTTGGGCCGGGGGCCCTGAGTCAGTTCTGCTAGCACTGAGTTGGTTTCTCTCTTGGTGAGCCAAGAATGAAGGCAAAACAGCATGCATGGCAACATTTTAGAAGAGGCAAGTGGGAGATTTTGAAGACATACTTGGGAGAATGTATTTCTCCCGTTGACTCCTGTTTAAGGAGCAGCAAGCCCAGACTGAATAACATCCCCACCCCCCTCAGCGCCTTGAGACACTCACTGGTGAGTAGCCGCCCCCTAAAAAATCTTGAGTGATTGACTCAGTGAATTTCAATAGGGAGACAGCCAAAGAAAGCCATTTTTTGCTTCAACAATCGGGAGACTGCCGCCCTGATCGGGTTTATTGGCACATATGAAACAGTGTTCTTTGATGAAAACTGGAACAAAAAAAAGACAGAATAGACCTGTCTAGTTAGTGGTTGAATTTCGAAATGTGAATCCAGATAATTTGGAATTAATACCTGCGTCCCCAAATTGAGTGATCTTTGGACTAGGTTTGTCACCTGGCCGGTTTTCTACCAGCACCACTGGTATTCTACTATCCCTGCTGGTACTAAAAAAAGCCAAGTCACCTAAAGCCAGTATTTTTACCCTTTATCTGTGCACAATTCATAAAGCAAATATAAATAGAAAACACTTATAAATGTGTTCTGGTCCTGGGTTCACGGTCACTGAATAATAATTAAAGTAAACAAAGGAAGAAAAGTAATGTTACAAATAAATACTTAACATTTTGGTTTAATGTCCTATTTAGCATCATGTCCGGGCCTTTGTAGTCTCTTAAAACAACAACAAATAGACAATATTTTTCTCTTAGAAAGGTGGCAGCCCTCTCCTAGTCACATGTTTTATTTCACCAAGGCGCTTTTTTCTTTATTATCACATATGAGAACACTTTCAAATAGTTCAGGGTGTGCACTGTACAAGTCCCTATTATATTTGATTTACTAGGCTCTAATATTGCTCCATCTATATATAATAAGAATCTAGGCCACATTTGGGGTGCACATGGCAACTGACTTGCCTCTCAGTTCACAAAGGGCATTGTTCTTGGGGGGTGAGCTATGAATGTTTTTTAAAAGGTTCACTTTTAATAAATGTCTGCATATGAAGTGACATCTGCTGTATTAATGTGAAACACTTCCATATGTTAAAGAAATGCACGTTTTTGAATTCTGAAGAGTTAGTATCATATTTTTACATTATGTTTGTAGCACGAAATACATGGCAAAAGTTTTAATGGCTTGCCTCGTGCACATAATCTTGGAGCCAAGCCAAACCAATGGCTTGGCTCTGGCTTAGCTCGCCATATTAGTTTGCCTGGGCACCCTCCTCTATTTGCCATTCGGGCTTAGTAAATGGCACCAGCAGTTACTTGATAAAATGATTTGTAAAAAGCGATGGGTAGAAACAGGGAGCCCTACCCACATGCATCGATTTGACAACTCTACTATCAAGGCTTCTTGTAGGAGGGACATAGAAGAGTGCATGCAGTGAAAATACGTTTAAAATAAATGACTACAGACGCCTTATTACAAATATAGCTAATTTCTTTGGTTTGCGCCAGGGCGCACCTTTCAAAAGGTGCACCCTGCGCAAACAAGGAGGGTGTGCCATGTTAGAATGAATGCGCTGCCCCGTCAGCTGTGAACTCGCGCTACCCTGACGGCAGTGCATTCAAGTGAAATGCAGAGTGTCTTTAAAGCTGCTGCTTCGTGTTTCACTTTGAAGGAGGCGACTCGTCTACACTTTTAAGGAGGGAAAGAGATCTCCTTGCATGTGGATGCAGTGAGTGACTACACCCCCTGCAAGGGTATGTCTGGGGAGGTCCAAAGAACCCTTGACCCCTGTAAAAAAGTCAGCCCATATCGCACCCGATGCCCAGGCTGCTGGTGCAGGGCGACTCTTAGTTCCCATCTTGAATAATTACCAAACAAAGAGACGGGCACTGGAAGCAGGAAAACAAGAACAGAGTTATTACTCATGAGGAGAGCATGTCATTTCGGACACTCGCATAGTGTCTTCGGGAGGTGCTCTAACAAGTTTCTCTGAGGCTTCGTCTTTTATACACAGGTTTATGGCACACACATCCTTCATTACAATCAAGACATAGTGAAGTGTGAAGATATTCCAACACGTGGCTACAGTAGGGGCCCTTATCCTCCATACAATAGGAGGGGGCTGTCACGCAGCTGAGTGTTCTGCTGATTCCTTTGGAATGTGTGCGCCTGATCGAATCTCAGGGGGTGGGGTGGTCATGATCAATAGTGGCTACTTTCAAGAGAGGCGAGTGCATACAGTAGTGGGCAATAAACTGTATCCTCAGGCTAAGGGATGACCAGCGGTCCATGTGGACAATTAGGTTCAGAGGAAGAGGTCATCAAAGGAGGGGTATTCATGGAGGGAAAGGAGGTGTTGGTCAGGCGCGGGGTGTGATTCTCAGAGGCAGAGTCATAGGGGAGGGCTCATGACTTGTGCATGTGAGAGCGGGGGCAGTCAGGGTGCATGGGGGAAGCTTGCAGGGTCAGGGAAGTGTGCCTATGATCGATCGTGAACAAGGAGACCATGATACCTAAAATGGCTGTCGTGTACGTGTGTGCATGGGTCTATGCTAGCGGGATAACACAGTCAGTGTTTTAGCGATATCCGTTCTGCTTACAACAAGGGGTACAGTGAACACAAATGAACGCCGCTTATGTACATACACATTGCTACTTTCAACAGTCGCCGCTTTTTTACATAAGCAAGTTCAATTTCTACATAGTCGATGCAATAGGCAGAATGCACTACATGTTAATTTACATTTGTTGGGTTCTTCATACAAGCCTAGAGATCGGCATAATATTTAGTCGGAGTCAAGAAAAGAGGTTCCGAAACATTACAGAATTAAGTTCAGACTTTCTCTCCGATGACATCAACATACAGTAAAAAGTGCTATATGAGACTTTTGGACTTGAGTGACCGATGAAATATTTTTGAAAGCAATACAAATTGAGGGGGGAATTCAGTTAGATGTAAACAACTAGTCAAAGGGTGGGTAGAAAGTTCAGGAAGGGGGGGTCTTAGTGAAAATGTCTTTTTCAACGACGTGCCACCACTGGTAGACTCTGGTAGTCCGTTTTCTTTTCGTTGGCGCTTTTGAACACCGGCGGTGGAGCTATAAGTCCAGCTCGGGATCATCCTTACACGTTGCAGGGTGCGATCAGTCCTCTGCTGTTAGATCACAGTCCTGTTTCCTAACTTATCTTCTTAGGGGTGCCTCAAGCTGGGCACCTGCGTGTCTTTTCTTTTTCCGTGGCAAAACCTCATTCTATAGTCAAAAGTTTATGCGAAAAGGGTGAGTTTGTTGGATAATCGAGGGAAGAGAGGGCGGAGTGGGGCCAGATCTTTGAACACACCAAGGGAGCAAAGGACAACGAGCAGGCAAGCCCAACAGTCGGACTCAAAAGGGGACGGGGGACTTCAGGCACAAGTGGGTCAGCGAGTCGAGGGCTTCAAGGCAGCCCTTCATTCCTCCATCTGCTGAGTTTGAAAGTTATGCCTCGTCCCGCGTCTCGTTGCTCTGCAGTTCCACCTTTGGTCGTCACACGTGCCCCATGATCTGTGGCCAGGCTGTGCGTTACGTCCAGCTCCTCTCCTCCGGTGATTGTATCTTTGAATGGGTAGAAAACAAGTTTTAGAAAAAACTGGCAGGAGAAGACATTTATACATCTCAATTCCGTCCCCAATCCTATGTAGGTGGGGGATAAGTTCATCGGTCACAGTCAGAAGTCGTCATTTATGGAGTCTGTAGGAGTGCATTGCTATGGAATTCATAACCCTGTTCGGCGCTCATTCGTGACGTACGTGGAGAGAAATTGGACCTTTATACACAGTGTATTATATCAAACTCAAAATCGAGTCCTTATGTAGAGACTCATCCTTCCCTTTAACCCAAGTATCGACAATCTTACATCTCCCTTCGGGATCGGCTAACTCTTGCAAGCAGGGGCGTTATCGTCATGAAGAAGGGGGAAGGGGCAGATGTAAAACATGGCTTTCCTGGGGAATGACCGTTAATCAAGGTCATCAATTACGTTTCGTGGGTAGCTGACATGAGGCTAGGGTTAATCGGGGGCGCGTGGGTGCTTTGGACAGAGAGCTGGGGTCGATCGGGGAGAAGTGGGGTACTCTGGACATCCGCACTTAGGTGCAGGGGGGTGGGGCAATCGGGGCATTGGGGATCGCATTTCTAACGAACTGAGAAACAGAAGACCATTGACGTTATAGTTCCCTTATAAAAGGCCAGATTAGGGGACGTCCGTCGTCTTACCTGTCCTTTCCCTCATTACCAACTCGGGTTCTATCGTTTTGCAGAAAGGAGAGGTAGTAATATGGCAAGTCACAATCGTTTGGGTTTTGGTCAATTTTGCTGAACACCTTTGCATTCGAGGAAACCCAATTATGTTTTGTGCCGGAGGGGCACAACGTCACCAGACACGAAAAGAGGAAACAGGGGGCTTTTTGGAGAGAGAAAGAGAGAGAGAGAGAGAGAGAGAGAGGGAGAGAGGGAGAGAGAGAGAGAGAGAGAGAGAGCGAGAGAGAGAGAGAGAGAGAGACCGCACCCTAAATGGTCCATTCGGTACACGTATGACATGGAGAGAGAAAGAGAGAGAGAGAGAGACGTGTACAATAATGGGCCATTCAGTGCGCGCACAACACAGAACAACAGGGGTTAAGTAACACGGAAACACAGGCAGACGGATGACGTAGATTCATGCATCACGTACACACAAACTCAGACGGGGGAGACAGTACATGTATTATATACAAAAATCCAAGACAAAACATAGAACAGTTATTGGCCAAAAATGATCTCCTCCTGTACGCTGCGCATTCTCAGTATCTTAAGCTCTCTTTACTTTTTCTTCTCTTTTTATTGTCGGCTGCCTTTACTGGAGGTTGTGGTTGCGCACACTTACGTCTCTGCCACTTGGTCATGAACTAACCTGGTCGGGCTAATGCTGACGGTGGTATTTTCGAGTCATTTTAGCAAATGTGTTTCCAGGCTGAGACAATAGTCGGCGTCAGTTGGAGAACAATGGGGCAGCTTTGAGTTACATGTCTATGAGGATGCGAAAAAGGAGGTAATAGGTTTTCAAATATTGGCAATATCCCTAGTCCTCTCGGCGGAGGATACTTGTGTAAACCTTACCTCGAAATATACCCTAAACTTTTCCCTATTTAGTTAAGTGTGGAGTGCTTAATCATGTGTGCACATTATTTTTGGTGTTATTATTCGGAATGCGTGGGCACCATAATCGAACGCCTTTTTCCCGTCTTCTTCGTCCGTTAGATCATCATTTTCCTTCTTTGTATTCTTAATCGATGTTCCAAAGTGACCTGCAGAAAGAGGGAAAAAGAAGGGGGGCGGGGGCAGCATTTAAGAACACATCAGCGCGCATAAACCCGAAAAGGCTTTTACTTACTACATACTCGGTCTATCTCCACGGAACGCAGTTCTTGCCAACTCGGCATTTAAGCCCAGATGAACCTTTTAGTGTGTGAGAGATGATTATCGGAAGCCAGTGTGTGGTATTATGGACCGTATGTAGGGAGGCCAGGTGGCACTCCTTCTAGGCGACTTAGGGGCATTTTAGCACAATTTTCCTGATACAGGTGGCATATAAAGTATAGACTGAATTCCAGGGTCTTTTAGCGGTTGCTTTAGGCTGTACAAAAATGTGCAAAGTACATACAACAAAAACCTGGACCATTCATATTTGCACTATTTCTGCGTACTATATGTTTTATCCCTTAACTAATCGAGCTGAGCTATTTCACCTGTATTTTAGTTATATCGGAAATAGTGATCATTCATTTGAAACTTATCAACTTACTCGTGACAACTACGTTTGCTTTTTCCAAAAATCTTTAATAAGAATGTCGGTGTACAAATACGGGCCTACAACCCCGTGGGCCGGCCACGGAGCAGGCTGGAACTGTAGATGTGGGGATACTTTATTAGTGGAAAACTTAATGAAGTCGGTGGTCGTTAATTTCATAAAAAGTGCGCCAAGTGCAATAAAAATCATATTGAATCTTTAGTGTGAGCGAGTATCATAAGCATCGAAATTTCAAACTTTCAATAATCATGATGCGCCAAACTCAACAACAATTCATTGTCCGAATGTTCAATCGGTACCCATCTCATGTCAATTCATTGTCCTTCATTGTCCGAACACATAATCAGTACCCATCTCATATCAATTCATTGTCCGAGCTGACAGTATACATCCTATATCAATCCATTGTCCGAACTCATAATCAGTACACATCCTATATCAATCTATATGTTTAAAAAAACTTCATACATATCCTATGACACCAAGGCTGAGCAATCGGGGTACAATAAGGAGTTGAGAGTTTCATTTGCATCGGCGCCATTTTGGGTGCAGTCAGGCAGAACCAGGCATAGTCTAAATCTCTACTAACTCGTGGTTGGCCCAGAGCTTCCTTTGGCAGTCCAAAAGTTCCGTTAAAGGGCAAAAGAAGGGATCGGTGGTCTGAACCATCAATCAAAAGGGGAGGGAGGCAACAATGTTCCTACCGGGTCATACTGTGCTTTCACCGGAACTGATCCGAACTGTAGTCTGCAGGATTCTATTCATTCAAACTGAGGCTGGCGACAGCATGGGAGCGCCGACGTCCTGCGGCTACATTTCCGTCGTTCCGAGGGCCATCATGGCAGTCATTCCCCATCGGGGGTATCTGCGGGAGTCGGGGACTCCCGCGGCTCCTCTAGAATCTTCAGGGACGAGGAGAACTTTTATGATGGTGGCATCCACAAGCAACCGGGACATTCCTTCCTGCTGGGCCCGCTCTTGCAAGGTCGACCGCCATTTTGAGATTTCGGCAGCCACCGGCGATCGCGGGGTCAAATGAGCAGACGGGCTCCAACCTGCCGGGCGAGGTGTTGCAGCATCGCCACAGTGGATGAACCCTTTTCCGGGTGCGTGGAGCGTCGCTGCACCGCAAGAGTGGACGAACCCTTTGCCGGGTGCGAGGTGCGTTGAGGGCGCAGCTGGGGAGCCTCCACCTGAGGAGGTGGGAGAGGCTCGTTCGCGCCGCCTCTCCCTCCCGGTGCACCCCACGGCCTCGCTTGACATTTGTTATGGCCGGACCAGGCGCTGAGGACGGGGGGGTCGGAGGCATGTGCAAGACATCCCCCCCAGAGTTGTCGCAGCCATTATAAAAGAAAGAAGTGGCGCCTGGCATATTTTCGGGCCGGGCCTCCAGTCGATGGCGGCCGGACGCTCCTTGCCACGGCCCCAGGAACGGGTCCCTTAGTCCATCCTTGGGACAGACCTTGGCGCGTGGCGCCTTTCCTGGGCCTTTCGTGTAGTGGCCTCTCCACTCCCAGGCCCTCCATGGATGCTGGTCCAGACTGGGAGAGAGAGGGGAGGGTCGAGGACATAGACATTCCCCCCCCCCTGCAACTCTCCAGGGTTGTCGTAGCAGCTACCGCGGCCGGATCCCGTCGGCCTCGGCCTTTTATGATCTCCGGCCGACGGTTGGCAGCAGGACCCGCCCTACATGTGTTGCTGGGCGTAGCCATAAACCTGTTGCCTTTGGAAGTTTCCAGAATGGGGGCGGATGTCTGCTGCTTTGTATCTTTCTCAGGTTGCCGTTATTGGGGCGTGGCAGGCGGTGGGACAGACATGTTTTGGGGCAGTGAGGGGCGATGAAACCTCGTTGCCTCATGGCCATCGCAATATCAAGCTTGGCTTCTCTTATCATTTTCAGGTTTCTTATTACGGGCTTATTTCTAACGTTTAAACTTTCTAGGACAATAATAGGTTTTCTCATTAAGTATTGTTATCGTTTCCTTGTTTGTTATTTAATAAAAAGTTCATCAGTTTTTTTTTTCTTTCTTCTCTTTATTAAAATCAGCAATTCAAAGAAAAAACCAATCAACACAAACTTCTTAAACCACAACTCCCATGAGCACATGGGGCACAGTGTCCATAGTAACTGTCATCCAATCATGGAGCCGTCCGCTGTAATATTAGCCATGACGTCCTATCCGCTTCCGCTTCTTCTCTGTGAGGAAGAACTCCAGGAAAAAACTTCAATCCTTCTGGTCTTGTCCTAAATCAAACAAGAACAACGTTATCCAGCTCTTCTTACAAGAGGGAAGGCAAGAAGGCAGTATACAGTCTGTACGAGAATCGGCATAACTTGACCTTTAGAACAGTCCAAGAGGCAAACATGTATACAAGCAATGACCTGGCACAATTCAATTCAGTGCATCCACAAAACATTGTAGAATCGTAAAATCAATACTTACTGAAATACGCAGGTATATGGGTGGGAAGAGACCACAGGTCTCGGGAGGGATAATCCTCGCCTCCTAGTCCTTAATAGAATCGAAACTTTCCGTTACGTAAGCTAGGAAATTTTTCATTCTATGTCAGGACGGAGGCGAGGATTATGCAGTTTCAAAGCTTATCCACCACCAGTTCTGCCGCGAAATAGATAGGCTTGAAGTAAAACTTTTTAAACGTGGACTCCGAGGACCAATCAGCTGCTGCCATGATGTCCTCTAACTTACCACCCAGCTGAATGGCCTTAGAAGCCATTGTTCCTCTCGTGGAATGAGCACCGAATCTAGTCACATCTATCCCCGCTTCGGTCATGATCCAACGGACCCACCTAGCGATGGACGGAGCAGAAACCGCCTTAAAGGGCTTCAGCAGTGCGATGAGAAGCTGTCGCTCCCCAGGAGGACGACATTCCTCTGCCATATCCTCGTAGGCCTTGAGGCACCGCACCACACACAACTTTGGTTGATCCGGGAACGCCGGGTACGACACCGATCTAATACTGGTCTTGGTCCGTCTGGCGACCGTGAAAGTCACTCCCTCCGGAGTGAACGTACGTGCCGTGACGTCCAAAGCTCTGACGTCGGAGACACGCTTGCACAACACTAGACAAAGCAAAATCGCAAGCTTAGCAGACAATTCCTTCCTACTCAGATACTGGTTATCACGCCAGGAGCAGAGGAACCGGAGAATGATGTTGACATCCCAGAGGTTGCAATATCTGGGTTCTGGAGGTTTGGATAGTCTGACACCTTTCATGAGTTTGCAAACCCAAGGATGTTCCCCCGCCGGTTTACCGTCGATGAGGGAATGTCCCGCTGAAATGGCGGATCTGAAAGAGTTGACTGAGCGATAGGCTAAACCCGATTGGGCCAAATCGGCCAGAAAGTTCAGGATGTGGGTAACGTCGGCCCCCACGGGATCGGCGTGTCTTCCCAGACACCAACGACGCCATCGTTGCCAAGCCGATCGGTACCTCTTGACGGTACCTGGGGCCCAGGCGTTACAAATGAGCTCCTTAGCGCCCGCCGAAAGGCGTCCGTCCTGCCAGCGTCCCCTGAAATCCTCCAAGCCATGAGGTGTAAGGTTTCCTGCAGCACCATCGGATGCCCCTCTCCCAGGGGCCCCGACAGTAGCGACGGAAACAAGGGCAGCCGAATCGGACGATCCCACGAGAGCTCGAGCAGAGGGGGAAACCAGGCCTGAGCCCGCCAGAAGGGGGTCACTAGGACCAGCGAAGCCTGCTGACGGCGAGCTTGCGCCGCTACTCGCGGAATCATGAGAAACGGAGGGAAGGCATAAGCCTGTTCCAGCGACCAATCTTGTAAGAATGCATCGACCGCCAGCGCTTCCGGGTCCGGTCTCCAACTCACAAACCTCGGGAGTTGGCGGTTGAGCCGAGAAGCAAACAGATCCACTGAGAACGGTCCCCAAGCATCCATCAAAGCCTGGAAGACCGCAGGGTGCAGTCGCCAGTCGCTGAAATCCTGGAAGTTCCTGGAATGCCAGTCCGCGATCGAGTTCTGGGTGCCCGGGAGATACTCCGCCGACACAGAAATTCGCTTCTCTAGGCAATAGTGCCAGAAGTCCTTTGCCAAGTTCGCCAGCGCCTTGGACCGAGGCCCACCCAGGCGATTGATGTATTGCACCGCCGATACGTTGTCCATTTGTAGCAGGATGCAACACGAAACCTGGTTCTGTGTCAAAGACTTCACCGCGAAAGAGCCCGCTAGAAGCTCCAGGCAGTTGATGTGAAGCTGTAGCTCCGTCTCCGACCAACGGCCCCCCATCGTGATATCGCCGCACCGGGCTCCCCAACCCGCTCTGCTGGCATCTGATTCGATAATCAGATCCGGGCTTGAGCCGAAGATCGCTCTCCCGTTCCACGCACTCATGTGCTCTATCCACCATCGCAACTCCGTCCTCGTCTCCTCCGTAAGGGAGATGATTTCGGAGTAAGTTAGACCTTTCCGAAGGTGTTGCGCCTTCAGACGTTGAAGGGCCCTGTAGTGTAACGGACCCGGAAAAATCGCCTGAATCGAGGATGAGAGAAGACCCACGATTCGCGCCAGTTGACGAAGGGAGATTATGTCTCTCCGCAGTGTGTGGGAGAGTTCCTTGCGAATCTTGTTCACCTTCTGCTGCGGGAGACTGAGGCAGGCCGCCTCCGAATCTATAAGGAATCCCAGAAAGGTCATCTGTCTCCCCGGAAGGAGCTCCGACTTCTGAGCATTCACTACAAACCCCAGATCCTGGAGCAGGGCAATAGTCATGGTCAAGTTGGAACGAAGACGGTCCTGCGACTGATCCATAATCAGGATGTCGTCGAGGTAGATGATCATCCGAACACCCCTCTCGCGTAGTGTCTCCACCACTGGACGTAGGAGCTTTGTAAAGCACCATGGGGCCGACGAGAGGCCAAAGGGGAGAGCTTGGAACTCGAAGACCTCCCCGTTCCATAGGAACTGCAAGAAGCGCCTGTGAGGGGGAAAGATCGGTACCGTGAGGTACGCATCCTTCAGGTCCAGGCGAACCATCCAATCCCCTTGCAGGAGAATATCGCGTAGGAGATGGATTCCCTCCATCTTGAAATGGCGGTACACCAGCCATTCGTTGAACTCCCGTAAGTTGATCACCGGTCTGAACCCCTTGTCCTTCTTTTGGAATAGGAAAATATTGCTCAAGAACCCCGCAGGGTGAAGGTGTGTTCTGCGAATCGCACCTTTCCTGAGGAGGTCTGAAACCTCGCGTTCGATCAGAAGACTGTCTTCTGCCGAAAAAACCAATGGACGAGGGCGAACCCTCTGACGAGGGGTGCCGTAAAACTCTATCCGGAAGCCCCTGACCGTCTGTAACACCCAAGGGTCTGATGAAATTTTGCACCAGTTGGGGAGGTGATCCCTTAACCTCCCTCCCAGCACGGATGGGGAAAAAAGGGTAACACTCACCGGATGGACCTCCCGGTGCATTGACACCGCCGTGGTAGCCTCTGCCGCGCCCTTTGCCGGCGCCTCGACTAGGGTAGAAGTTCCCCTGACGGCCGTCGTTCCAGCCGTTATTCCGGCGCTGCTGGTTTTTGTTGTTAGGGCCTTGCTGCTGTTGTTGGCGGCCGGAGGAGCGACCCCGTCCTCTTCCGGCCCCTGCAAAAACCCGACCCGGAAAAATTTTCTTGATGGACGATTGTGCTCTGTCCAGGGCAGAGAAGGTTGTGACAAATTTATTTAACTCCTTAATAAAAGGTTCTCCAAATAGTTTGCCTTGTGCGATAGGCCCCGCCTCCGAGGTGACCAGATCTCCAAGTTTAGGATCAATTTTGATGAGGAGAGATCTCCTCCGCTCTGCCGCCAACGCGCAGTTTGCGTTACCTAGGAAGCATAGGGCCCTCTGCGCCCAACCTGCCACGACCTCCGTGGACATCGCCGTCCCTGACTCCTTCGCCCTCTCGGCTAACTGGATAATCTGTGTCACAGGACCGACGACGTCCAGGAGTTTGTCCTGACAGTTGCGCCAGGAGTGGTCTATGCCCCTCCTAGGGTCCTTCATAAACTTTGCGAAAAACGCATAGAGCTTGTCGTCGATGTCAGGAGTGGCTGCCACTCTGCCTTCCAGCTTTGGGCGAGGGCATTCACCCCGCATGCGGGTTCTAACCTCCTTCTCTAGAGGTTGGCGCACCTTACCAGCCACGTACGCTGCAACTTTGGGATCCGGGGTCCACTCCGAAGACCTTGGATGGTAGATCTTCGTCGGGTCAAACATATCTGGGATCTTAACATCGCCCTCGCCCGCCCCCGAAGAATGAGGTGCCGGGCGCCCAGGGCGCCCCGAGTACCCATCCTCATCGTCCGAGGAGGCATCATCATCATCAGTAACGCCCTCTCCCTCCAAGGGGAAACGATACTCCTGGTCCGAGTCCGGGGCGACCTCGTCGCCATCCTCTCCGGGGTAGAATCCCTCCCGGCAGGGTAAATTCCTAAGCGTTCGCGCACTTTTACGAAAGGAGTCCCTCAAACGATCAAACTCCTCCAAGTGCCCCGCGTGACGCTTCGCAGACCGCTTACCCCCACCCTGCGTGCCTTTGGGTTCGCGATCCGCAGGCACCGCGCCACCGAACACCCCGGGGATACTCTGGGTAAGGGCATCCACTCGCTCCCTCAAAGGTGCCAGTACCGAGTCAAGTGCCTGCGAGAAAACGCGACCCACCTCAGGTGGCAAGAGTGAGGTGCCAGTCACTTCCACCGCCTCCTGAGAAAGGGGGTCAAATTGAGCCGAAGACTGCATGCTGTATGCGAGGGCGTGAGCACAAAATACCATATAAAAAATCCCCAAAGGTAGCCCCCTAGCCAGTGCTCGTTCAGTACCGCTGACTGAAAATTAAGGGTGCGGTGACCTGAAACCGCCACTAGATGGCGCTGTGCGCATTGCACGAATACACCGATACCGGCGTCGGGCGAGGGTTGGTGAGTCAGGGAAAGCTCTGACTCAGCGCGCCGTCGCAGGGAGCAGAGCACCGCGAGCGCGGCCTGATTCCCAGCGGTGGCGCCCCACGGAGCGAGGGAAAGCGGAGCCGCTCGCCACAAAGCCCGCATTCAACTGGCAGGGACGGCGCAAGCAGAGCCTGACGCGCGTCGAGCTGCCGAGCCACAAAAAATGCCTAATGAGCAAGAAAAGCGCACCACAAGCAAGCGCTATTGCACAGGCAACTATATAATTAATAAAAGTCACAACAAACACAATGCGTCAGAAAGGATAAAGGTGTTGACTTATCTGACGAGCAGAGAAGAAAGAGGAAGCGGATAGGACGTCATGGCTAATATTACAGCGGACGGCTCCATGATTGGATGACAGTTACTATGGACACTGTGCCCCATGTGCTCATGGGAGTTGTGGTTTAAGAAGTTTGTGTTGATTGGTTTTTTCTTTGAATTGCTGATTTTAATAAAGAGAAGAAAGGACTGCATAATCCTCGCCTCCGTCCTGACATAGAATCGGTCTGAGGGGCTTCTTGCTGCTTTAGTAGCTGCCCTGCAGATGCGTTCAGGGGAGTAGCTTATGGGGTGGTGTTTGGGGTGTGACTCTCGCCCCTTCCACTCCAAATTATTGCATTATTGGTTTAGTAATTATTTGGGCCGGGGGCCCTGAGTCAGTTCTGCTAGCACTGAGTTGGTTTCTCTCTTGGTGAGCCAAGAATGAAGGCAAAACAGCATGCATGGCAACATTTTAGAAGAGGCAAGTGGGAGATTTTGAAGACATACTTGGGAGAATGTATTTCTCCCGTTGACTCCTGTTTAAGGAGCAGCAAGCCCAGACTGAATAACATCCCCACCCCCCTCAGCGCCTTGAGACACTCACTGGTGAGTAGCCGCCCCCTAAAAAATCCTGAGTGATTGACTCAGTGAATTTCAATAGGGAGACAGCCAAAGAAAGCCATTTTTTGCTTCAACAATCGGGAGTCTGCCGCCCTGATCGGGTTTATTGGCACATATGAAACAGTGTTCTTTGATGAAAACTGGAACAAAAAAAAGACAGAATAGACCTGTCTAGTTAGTGGTTGAATTTCGAAATGTGAATCCAGATAATTTGGAATTAATACCTGCGTCCCCAAATTGTGTGATCTTTGGACTAGGTTTGCCACCTGGCCGGTTTTCTACCAGCACCACTGGTATTCTACTATCCCTGCTGGTACTAAAAAAAGCCAAGTCACCTAAAGCCAGTATTTTTACCCTTTATCTGTGCACAATTCATAAAGCAAATATAAATAGAAAACACTTCTAAATGTGTTCTGGTCCTGGGTTCACGGTCACTGAATAATAATTAAAGTAAACAAAGGAAGAAAAGTAATGTTACAAATAAATACTTAACATTTTGGTTGAATGTCCTATTTAGCATCATGTCCGGGCCTTTGTAGTCTCTTAAAACAACAACAAATAGACAATATTTTTCTCTTAGAAAGGTGGCAGCCCTCTCCTAGTCACATGTTTTATTTCACCAAGGCGCTTTTTTCTTTATTATCACATATGAGAACACTTTCAAATAGTTCAGGGTGTGCACTGTACAAGTCCCTATTATATTTGATTTACTAGGCTCTAATATTGCTCCATCTATATATAATAAGAATCTAGGCCACATTTGGGGTGCACATGGCAACTGACTTGCCTCTCAGTTCACAAAGGGCATTGTTCTTGGAGGGTGAGCTATGAATGTTTTTTAAAAGGTTCACTTTTAATAAATGTCTGCATATGAAGTGACATCTGCTGTATTAATGTGAAACACTTCCATATGTTAAAGAAATGCACGTTTTTGAATTCTGAAGAGTTAGTATCATATTTTTACATTATGTTTGTAGCACGAGATACATGGCAAAAGTTTTAATGGCTTGCCTCGTGCACATAATCTTGGAGCCAAGCCAAACCAATGGCTTGGCTCTGGCTTAGCTCGCCATATTAGTTTGCCTGGGCACCCTCCTCTATTTGCCATTCGGGCTTAGTAAATGGCACCAGCAGTTACTTGATAAAATGATTTGTAAAAAGCGATGGGTAGAAACAGGGAGCCCTACCCACATGCATCGATTTGACAACTCTACTATCAAGGCTTCTTGTAGGAGGGACATAGAAGAGTGCATGCAGTGAAAATACGTTTAAAATAAATGACTACAGACGCCTTATTACAAATATAGCTCATTTCTTTGGTTTGCGCCAGGGCGCACCTTTCAAAAGGTGCACCCTGCGCAAACAAGGAGGGTGTGCCATGTTAGAATGAATGCGCTGCCCCGTCAGCTGTGAACTCGCGCTACCCTGACGGCAGTGCATTCAAGTGAAATGCAGAGTGTCTTTAAAGCTGCTGCTTCGTGTTTCACTTTGCAGGAGGCGACTCGTCTACACTTTTAAGGAGGGAAAGAGATCTCCTTGCATGTGGATGCAGTGAGTGACTGCACCCCCTGCAAGGGTATGTCTGGGGAGGTCCAAAGAACCCTTGACCCCTGTAGAAAAGTCAGCCCATATAGCACCCGATGCCCAGGCTGCTGGTGCAGGGCGACTCTTAGTTCCCATCTTGAATAATTACCAAACAAAGAGACGGGCACTGGAAGCAGGAAAACAAGAACAGAGTTTATTACTCATGAGGAGAGCATGTCATTTCGGACACTCGCATAGTGTCTTCGGGAGGTGCTCTAACAAGTTTCTCTGAGGCTTCGTCTTTTATACACAGGTTTATGGCACACACATCCTTCATTACAATCAAGACATTGTGAAGTGTGAAGATATTCCAACACGTGGCTACAGTAGGGGCCCTTATCCTCCATACAATAGGAGGGGGCTGTCACGCAGCTGAGTGTTCTGCTGATTCCTTTGGAATGTGTGCGCCTGATCGAATCTCAGGGGGTGGGGTGGTCATGATCAATAGTGGCTACTTTCAAGAGAGGCGAGTGCATACAGTAGTGGGCAATAAACTGTATCCTCAGGCTAAGGGATGACCAGCGGTCCATGTGGACAATTAGGTTCAGAGGAAGAGGTCATCAAAGGAGGGGTATTCATGGAGGGAAAGGAGGTGTTGGTCAGGCGCGGGGTGTGATTCTCAGAGGCAGAGTCATAGGGGAGGGCTCATGACTTGTGCATGTGAGAGCGGGGGCGGCCAGGGTGCATGGGGGAAGCTTGCAGGGTCAGGGAAGTGTGCCTATGATCGATCGTGAACAAGGAGACCATGATACCTAAAATGGCTGTCGTGTACGTGTGTGCATGGGTCTATGCTAGCGGGATAACACAGTCAGTGTTTTAGCGATATCCGTTCTGCTTACAACAAGGGGTACAGTGAACACAAATGAACGCCGCTTATGTACATACACATTGCTATTTTCAACAGTCGCCGCTTTTTTACATAAGCAAGTTCAATTTCTACATAGTCGATGCAATAGGCAGAATGCACTACATGTTAATTTACATTTGTTGGGTTCTTCATACAAGCCTAGAGATCGGCATAATATTTAGTCGGAGTCAAGAAAAGAGGTTCCGAAACATTACAGAATTAAGTTCAGACTTTCTCTCCGATGACATCAACATACAGTAAAAAGTGCTATATGAGACTTTTGGACTTGAGTGACCGATGAAATATTTTTGAAAGCAATACAAATTGAGGGGGGAATTCAGTTAGATGTAAACAACTAGTCAAAGGGTGGGTAGAAAGTTCAGGAAGGGGGGGTCTTAGTGAAAATGTCTTTTTCAACGGCGTGCCACCACTGGTAGACTCTGGTAGTCCGTTTTCTTTTCGTTGGCGCTTTTGAACACCGGCGGTGGAGCTATAAGTCCAGCTCGGGATCATCCTTACACGTTGCAGGGTGCGATCAGTCCTCTGCTGTTAGATCACAGTCCTGTTTCCTAACTTATCTTCTTAGGGGTGCCTCAAGCTGGGCACCTGCGTGTCTTTTCTTTTTCCGTGGCAAAACCTCATTCTATAGTCAAAAGTTTATGCGAAAAGGGTGAGTTTGTTGGATAATCGAGGGAAGAGAGGGCGGAGTGGGGCCAGATCTTTGAACACACCAAGGGACCAAGGGAGCAAAGGACAACGAGCAGGCAAGCCTAACAGTCGGACTCAAAAGGGGACGGGGGACTTCAGGCACAAGTGGGTCAGCGAGTCGAGGGCTTCAAGGCAGCCCTTCATTCCTCCATCTGCTGAGTTTGAAAGTTATGCCTCGTCCCGCGTCTCGTTGCTCTGCAGTTCCACCTTTGGTCGTCACACGTGCTCCATGATCTGTGGCCAGGCTGTGCGTTACGTCCAGCTCCTCTCCTCCGGTGATTGTATCTTTGAATGGGTAGAAAACAAGTTTTAGAAAAAACTGGCAGCAGAAGACATTTATACATCTCAATTCCGTCCCCAATCCTATGTAGGTGGGGGATAAGTTCATCGGTCACAGTCAGAAGTCGTCATTTATGGAGTCTGTAGGAGTGCATTGCTATGGAATTCATAACCCTGTTCGGCGCTCATTCATGACGTACGTGGAGAGAAATTGGACCTTTATACACAGTGTATTATATCAAACTCAAAATCGAGTCCTTATGTAGAGACTCGTCCTTCCCTTTAACCCAAGTATCGACAATCTTACATCTCCCTTCGGGGTCGGCTAACTCTTGCAAGCAGGGGCGTTATCGTCATGAAGAAGGGGGAAGGGGCAGATGTAAAACATGGCTTTCCTGGGGAATGACCGTTAATCAAGGTCATCAATTACGTTTCGTGGGTAGCTGACATGAGGCTAGGGTTAATCGGGGGCGCGTGGGTGCTTTGGACAGAGAGCTGGGGTCGATCGGGGAGAAGTGGGGTACTCTGGACATCCGCACTTAGGTGCAGGGGGGTGGGGCATTGGGGATCGCATTTCTAACGAACTGAGAAACAGAAGACCATTGACGTTATAGTTCCCTTATAAAAGGCCAGATTAGGGGACGTCCGTCGTCTTACCTGTCCTTTCCCTCATTACCAACTCGGGTTCTATCGTTTTGCAGAAAGGAGAGGTAGTAATATGGCAAGTCACAATCGTTTTGGTTTTGGTCAATTTTGCTGAACACCTTTGCGTTCGAGGAAACCCAATTATGTTTTGTGCCGGAGGGGCACAACGTCACCAGACACGAAAAGAGGAAACAGGGGGCTTTTTGGAGAGAGAAAGAGAGAGAGAGAGAGAGAGAGAGAGAGAGGGAGAGAGGGAGAGAGGGAGAGAGGGAGAGAGGGAGAGAGAGAGAGAGAGAGAGAGAGAGAGAGAGAGAGAGAGAGAGAGAGAGAGAGAGAGAGACCGCACCCTAAATGGTCCATTCGGTACACGTATGACATGGAGAGAGAAAGAGAGAGAGAGACGTGTACAATAATGGGCCATTCAGTGCGCGCACAACACAGAACAACAGGGGTTAAGTAGCACGGAAACACAGGCAGACGGATGACGTAGATTCATGCATCAGGTACACACAAACTCAGACGGGGGAGACAGTACATGTATTATATACAAAAATCCAAGACAAAACATAGAACAGTTATTGGCCAAAAATGATCTCCTCCTGTACGCTGCGCATTCTCAGTATCTTAAGCTCTCTTTACTTTTTCTTCTCTTTTTATTGTCGGCTGCCTTTACTGGAGGTTGTGGTTGCGCACACTTACGTCTCTGACACTTGGTCATGAACTAACCTGGTCGGGCTAATGCTCACGGTGGTATTTTCGAGTCATTTTAGCAAATGTGTTTCCAGGCTGAGACAATAGTCGGCGTCAGTTGGAGAACAATGGGGCAGCTTTGAGTTACATGTCTATGAGGATGCGAAAAAGGAGGTAATAGGTTTTCAAATATTGGCAATATCCCTAGTCCTCTCGGCGGAGGATACTTGTGTAAACCTTACCTCGAAATATACCCTAAACTTTTCCCTATTTAGTTAAGTGTGGAGTGCTTAATCATGTGTGCACATTATTTTTGGTGTTATTATTCGGAATGCGTGGGCACCATAATCGAACGCCTTTTTCCCGTCTTCTTCGTCCGTTAGATCATCATTTTCCTTCTTTGTATTCTTAATCGATGTTCCAAAGTGACCTGCAGAAAGAGGGAAAAAGAAGGGGGGCGGGGGCAGCATTTAAGAACACATCAGCGCGCATAAACCCGAAAAGGCTTTTACTTACTACATACTCGGTCTATCTCCACGGAACGCAGTTCTTGCCAACTCGGCATTTAAGCCCAGATGAACCTTTTAGTGTGTGAGAGATGATTATCGGAAGCCAGTGTGTGGTATTATGGACCGTATGTAGGGAGGCCAGGTGGCACTCCTTCTAGGCGACTTAGGGGCATTTTAGCACAATTTTCCTGATACAGGTGGCATATAAAGTATAGACTGAATTCCAGGGTCTTTTAGCGGTTGCTTTAGGCTGTACAAAAATGTGCAAAGTACATACAACAAAAACCTGGACCATTCATATTTGCACTATTTCTGCGTACTATATGTTTTATCCCTTAACTAATCGAGCTGAGCTATTTCACCTGTATTTTAGTTATATCGGAAATAGTGATCATTCATTTGAAACTTATCAACTTACTCGTGACAACTACGTTTGCTTTTTCCAAAAATCTTTAATAAGAATGTCGGTGTACAAATACGGGCCTACAACCCCGTGGGCCGGCCACGGAGCAGGCTGGAACTGTAGATGCGGGGATACTTTATTAGTGGAAAACTTAAAGAAGTCGGTGGTCGTTAATTTCATAAAAAGTGCGCCAAGTGCAATAAAAATCATATTGAATCTTTAGTGTGAGCGAGTATCATAAGCATCGAAATTTCGAACTTTCAATAATCATGATGCGCCAAACTCAACAACAATTCATTGTCCGAATGTTCAATCGGTACCCATCTCATGTCAATTCATTGTCCTTCATTGTCCGAACACATAATCAGTACCCATCTCATATCAATTCATTGTCCGAGCTGACAGTATACATCCTATATCAATCCATTGTCCGAACTCATAATCAGTACACATCCTATATCAATCTATATGTTTAAAAAAACTTCATACATATCCTATGACACCAAGGCTGAGCAATCGGGGTACAATAAGGAGTTGAGAGTTTCATTTGCATCGGCGCCATTTTGGGTGCAGTCAGGCAGAACCAGGCATAGTCTAAATCTCTACTAACTCGTGGTTGGCCCAGAGCTTCCTTTGGCAGTCCAAAAGTTCCGTTAAAGGGCAAAAGAAGGGATCGGTGGTCTGAACCATCAATCAAAAGGGGAGGGAGGCAACAATGTTCCTACCGGGTCATACTGTGCTTTCACCGGAACTGATCCGAACTGTAGTCTGCAGGATTCTAGTCATTCAAACTGAGGCTGGCGACAGCATGGGAGCGCCGACGTCCTGCGGCTACATTTCCGTCGTTCCGAGGGCAATCATGGCAGTCATTCCCCATCGGGGGTATCTGCGGGAGTCGGGGACTCCCGCGGCTCCTCTAGAATCTTCAGGGACGAGGAGAACTTTTATGATGGTGGCATCCACAAGCAACCGGGACATTCCTTCCTGCTGGGCCCGCTCTTGCAAGGTCGACCGCCATTTTGAGATTTCGGCAGCCACCGGCGATCGCGGGGTCAAATGAGCAGACGGGCTCCAACCTGCCGGGCGAGGTGTTGCAGCATCGCCACAGTGGATGAACCCTTTTCCGGGTGCGTGGAGCGTCGCTGCACCGCAAGAGTGGACGAACCCTTTGCCGGGTGCGAGGTGCGTTGAGGGCGCAGCTGGGGAGCCTCCACCTGAGGAGGTGGGAGAGGCTCGTTCGCGCCGCCTCTCCCTCCCGGTGCACCCCACGGCCTCGCTTGACATTTGTTATGGCCGGACCAGGCGCTGAGGACGGGGGGGTCAGAGGCATGTGCAAGACATCCCCCCCAGAGTTGTCGCAGCCATTATAAAAGAAAGAAGTGGCGCCTGGCATATTTTCGGGCCGGGCCTCCGGTCGATGGCGGCCGGACGCTCCTTGCCACGGCCCCAGGAACGGGTCCCTTAGTCCATCCTTGGGACAGACCTTGGCGCGTGGCGCGTGGCGCCTTTCCTGGGCCTTTCGTGTAGTGGCCTCTCCACTCCCAGGCCCTCCATGGATGCTGGTCCAGACTGGGAGAGAGAGGGGAGGGTCGAGGACATAGACATTCCCCCCCCCCTGCAACTCTCCAGGGTTGTCGTAGCAGCTACCGCGGCCGGATCCCGTCGGCCTCGGCCTTTTATGATCTCCGGCCGACGGTTGGCAGCAGGACCCGCCCTACATGTGTTGCTGGGCGTAGCCATAAACCTGTTGCACTTTGGAAGTTTCCAGAATGGGGGCGGATGTCTGCTGCTTTGTATCTTTCTCAGGTTGCCGTTATTGGGGCGTGGCAGGCGGTGGGACAGACATGTTTTGGGGCAGTGAGGGGCGATGAAGCCTCGTTGCCTCATGGCCGTCGCAATATCAAGCTTGGCTTCTCTTATCATTTTCAGGTTTCTTATTACGGGCTTATTTCTAACGTTTAAACTTTCTAGGACAATAATAGGTTTTCTCATTAAGTATTGTTATTGTTTCCTTGTTTGTTATTTAATAAAAAGTTCATCAGTGGCCTACTGATTTCGTTTTCCTATTCCTTTCTTTCCAGGTTGTTTCATGCTAAAGTTTCTGTTAACAGGATACAGTGATCACTTCGTTATTATTGCATATGTCCTTTTCACTAGGGGTGCTCTCTGGTCGGGCCAGATGACCTACCTCTAGTGAATGGTCCGGGTGAGACTGGTGCATCAATCAGTGGGGAGTAGATAGGCATGACAGATTACAACGGGGGACAAAGGTCCGCATTACATACCCTTTCACTACATGCAAAGATTTTCCTACGTTTATTTGCAAACAGGGAATACCTCCAAAAAGAACCAATTTCCAAACAGTCAATGTTCGGACAAACAATCAATCAATGAGGAACGAAATAGGTACGACGTGTTAAAAGTTTGCGTTACCTACCCTTCACTATCTGCAAAGGGAGAGAGAATATTCCTATTCTTCCCTGTTTGCAGGCAGAGAAGATCCTTAAGAGAACCAACTTCGAACAATTCAATGCTCGATTCAAAGAATCAATCAATGGGGAGAAAAATAGGTATGACGGATTACAATGGGGACAAAAGTCTGCATTACCTATCCTTCACTATCTGCAAAGACTAAACAGAGTATGGCGACTCTGTGCTTGTTTGCAAATAGAGAATCTCTCAGAGACAATAAAGTGAGTAATACTAGTATTTTCAAACAATCAATCAATCAATTTCGCAATTTGTCGTGTGTCACGACCTTACCCGGACCGGACCATGTGGACAGTTCTTCACCTTCCTTTTTCCAGCGCCCGATCGTTCTCTTTCTCCATGTTTTTACCGCAGCATTCCTGTGGGATTCCAGTCAGGACAATAGGTCACTTGAGAGAGGTCCGTTCGGAATCGGCGAAGTTCATTTCAATCGGCAGCCGGACGAGGGCCCTCTCAAGGCAGGTATACTCCAATCATTTAGATGTTCACCCCATCGTCTGGACCTCTCTTACCGGACCTTATGTCGCTGATGGACCCCGCGTTGGGACGCCAATTGTAGAAAAGTCAGCCCATATCGCACCCGATGCCCAGGCTGCTGGTGCAGGGCGACTCTTAGTTCCCATCTTGAATAATTACCAAACAAAGAGACGGGCACTGGAAGCAGGAAAACAAGAACAGAGTTTATTACTCATGAGGAGAGCATGTCATTTCGGACACTCGCATAGTGTCTTCGGGAGGTGCTCTAACAAGTTTCTCTGAGGCTTCGTCTTTTATACACAGGTTTATGGCACACACATCCTTCATTACAATCAAGACATTGTGAAGTGTGAAGATATTCCAACACGTGGCTACAGTAGGGGCCCTTATCCTCCATACAATAGGAGGGGGCTGTCACGCAGCTGAGTGTTCTGCTGATTCCTTTGGAATGTGTGCGCCTGATCGAATCTCAGGGGGTGGGGTGGTCATGATCAATAGTGGCTACTTTCAAGAGAGGCGAGTGCATACAGTAGTGGGCAATAAACTGTATCCTCAGGCTAAGGGATGACCAGCGGTCCATGTGGACAATTAGGTTCAGAGGAAGAGGTCATCAAAGGAGGGGTATTCATGGAGGGAAAGGAGGTGTTGGTCAGGCGCGGGGTGTGATTCTCAGAGGCAGAGTCATAAGGGAGGGCTCATGACTTGTGCATGTGAGAGCGGGGGCGGTCAGGGTGCATAGGGGAAGCTTGCAGGGTCAGGGAAGTGTGGCTATGATCGATCGTGAACAAGGAGACCATGATACCTAAAATGGCTGTCGTGTACGTGTGTGCATGGGTCTATGCTAGCGGGATAACACAGTCAGTGTTTTAGCGATATCCGTTCTGCTTACAACAAGGGGTACAGTGAACACAAATGAACGCCGCTTATGTACATACACATTGCTATTTTCAACACCCCCCTTCAGAGGGCTTCCTTCAAGGGGCACACTGACTTTGCACCACCTTTTTGTGGTGCTCAGTGCACCTCCTGAGTGCTTCTTTGCCTTTGCGCCCGCATCTGTAATAAGGCACGGGTGCAGAGGCAAAGAGAGTCCCTCATTTGCATGGGGCCACACCCCCATGCAAATGAAGGAATGACTCTGATGATAGCACTGGAGCTATCTGTGAAACAGTGCTATCTGTTTCACAGAAGGGATCACACAAGGGTATGCAGTCCCTTCTGCAATACCAAAGTGTCCCCAGGGCATGGAAAACAGGTGCAAATGCCCGTTGCACCCCCAGGGCACTCTGTAAAACGGCCTCAAGATGTTGTGTTGTACATGACTGTAATCATGAGTTCTCAGAGAGAACTACCAGGCCCAGATGGGACGGGCAGGGGTGTACCTTCAGCAGTGGTGTTTGGGGTGTGACACATCTCAAAAGCATTCTTGGTTTGGTAGTTGGGCCTGGAGGCCACTAATTGGGTCTATTATTTTTGTATCAATTTTTCTTATTGTTCTCTTTTCACTGATAGATTTTACCTTGTTCATTTTTGTACAGGGTATTAAATATATACAGAGACCGGTTTACCCAAAAAGTTGTTAATAAGCACCCATAGAAGTAGTCATTGAATGGGTGCAACTTTACTTTGTTTTGGAATTCACAAACATGTCAGTAGTAGGCTTGGAAAGTTGTCCCAGTCTCAGATTTCCAAGCATACTAGGGACAATCAAACATCCAAAAGGTGATCAGCTGAATGCTTGCAAATAGTCTAACAGTGTCAATCACTCAGGGTACCATTCCAACCAATTGTCTTATGCCCACTGTGCAACTCTAGACAGAGGTAAACCTAATGCAAATCACTACTTAACATGTTCTTCGTGGAAACAGTGCATCCTACACCTTACACATATCATCCCTTCACCCTGCAGACCACTGCTTTTTCACTTGGGAAATTTGAGCTTCACCCTTCCACCCTGGAATCTCCCTGACTAAGCTATGCCTCTGCGTGTGATTGAGTATCTGGTCGGACAGTACAAAAGGGACAGGATGGTCAGGCCCTCCAAAATGAGCCCCCTGGCCCTGTCACAAGTAGGAGGGTCTATTTGTTAATGTTCCAGGCAGGTTGGCCAGTGCTATCTCCCCAGTCACTCACTTGCAAGATAGCATTGCTGCTGCTACATGTTTTTATTGTGCATACGTGTAACATTTCAAAGCGTTATGTGTGGCACTTTGAGTGACACTTTAGCTTCTTTCTTGTGAATGCACTACTTCATAGCAAGACATTCGTTAGACTGCGATAAACTGTTGTCCCATGCCAAATAAAGCCCATGCCGTATTGTGAAGTGTTATATTTCAGCCAATACTGGCTTTTGTATGCAATATCACATTGTCATCTGGGATTTGTAGTTGCCCAGCAGCAACTGGTACAGAACGGGGGTGGTGGGGCAGGAGAGGGTTTGAGGGGAAGTGAAAGAAAAAAAGAAAACTGCCACTTATCCGCAGGGCCTCCATCTCTCCGTCTCCCCTCCGACGTCGTCTCACCTCCGGAAGCAGGAAGCACCCAGGCTCACCTAAGCTAATCACGACACTGCTGACACCATGACAGCAGCATCATGATTGTTCTGAGCACCGTGGTTCGGCGCTCAGACAGGCAATGGGAGCCTGGGCATGTTCTCCACCCAGGCTGTGCATTACAGCCTGGTGGAGAACATGCTAAGTGTGCATGACTGTTTGGCTGGCCGAAGATGACTGGCCAAACCGTCATTAGCACTTAAGTGCATGAGGAATATGAAAAAGGCACCCCCTTCTAAATAGGTCTGGGAGAAGGGGGAAGAAAGGAAGAAATATAATTGCAAAAACAATCTCCCACGCGACCTCTATTTCTTTAATGGTGGCTTTCTCAAGCTCAAAAATGGGGCATGCTGAAATACTACTCTCCACGCAACAACTTTGGTTACTGTTAATTCATATTTTATTATATTTTATAATTTGATAATTGACAATAACAACATTTCATTTCTTGCAATAATTATGATTCAATTTTGTACCCGTATTCAGAATATAAAGGCTGTTGCTATAAAATCAGAATAGAAAAGAGAAAAACAATCCCCTGCACTCACACGTCATTCAAATGACCCACAACCATAATACTAGCATACTCACACTACCATACTACTCCTCAGACCACACTGGGCCGAGAGTGTGACACCCCAGACATCAGCACAGCAATCGAGGATGGATGCTCCCACCCCGTTTTGTAACCATCTGTGCATGCAGTGTTGGTCTGGGGCGTAGTATGGTAGTGTGAATATGCTAGTGATATGGCTTTTTTGTCGCTTACAGTACATAAGTATATTTCTTGTATAATTGCTTTTAAATGGATACCTCAAATTACTTGACACCTTTACAAAGTGAAGTGACCTTCTTGTCAATCCTGTCTCTCATTTAAGGATTTTATAGTTAATATTTGGGAGGTGCGTCACGTTGTAAAGCCCTGTGCCACATGTGGGCGTTCCGGCACAGGGGTGGGGGGGCGTTCCGGCGCAGGAACGCCTCGGAAAAGTGGCTGAATGAAATGTACATGATTTCACTTAGTCACTTTTACGGCCATGCTGCGTCAAAACCCTGCGCCTGCTTGAAGCAGGCGTAAGGATTGACGCAGCATGTTAGGCTTAGGGGCACCCCGAGCCTTGCTGGACCTGCGTCGCGCTTGCGACGCAACTCCAGCAATGAGCCGCCTTTCCGCCGGGGGATGCGACAAGCATCTGCCCATCCATGCACCACGGTGCGCCGCATTGTAAAGGCGGCGCATCAGTGGTGGTGCACGGGTGGTTTGGCGTGTCGCAACTGTTCTGGCGCATCCCTGCTGATTAGCAGAGATGCGCCAAAATTTGTAAATCTGCCCCATGGTGTCTCTGGCAGCGCACCGGGTTTGTTTATGGAGGCGGAATGCTGGTGGAAAGAAAATATGTGGGGACAAGCTCCCCTAGCGCCGAGGAGCACCTGATGGAGAGGAGCTGGAGTCTCCATGCGTTCCAAGGCAGCGCTCACTGAGAAAGTTTACCGGCAGTGCTTGGCCCTGGGGAATGATTTACAGCAGGGATTAGAAGCATTGATCTATGCGCCTCAAGAAGTCAGGCTGGCTGGCGTTCGGACTCGGTGGAAGGCGCAGAGGGAGACGGAAAGGTAGGGGCAGGTGTCTCCTGAGCTGCTGAGACCTGGGGGAGTAGCCTGCCAATTGATCTTTTGCACGTGAATGTCGCGGAGCGGCTCATGGTTAATGTGTTCTCTTGTTGTCA
Organism: Lissotriton helveticus; assembly: GCF_964261635.1. NCBI lineage: Eukaryota > Metazoa > Chordata > Amphibia > Caudata > Salamandridae > Lissotriton > Lissotriton helveticus. The sequence continues at coordinate 797,628,046 of NC_136072.1, forward strand.
CACAGCCGAGCTCATTGAGGATGCTTCTTGAAGGGCTGCAGCATCGCCCTGTTTATTGGGCACGGCTGTGTGTGCATATGCATGCTAATGTTGTCATTATTGCATTATGGTTGGCAGAACAGGGGTATTTAAGGAACCCTAGTTTCTGTCATTTGTGGATTTTCTTCCATGCTGCACGGTGTGTTTGTCTGCTATGGAGAGCAAGAAGTGTGCACAGAGGAGGCGGATGGTTTCCTCCTCATCTGACTCTGAGGGGATCTTGCCTGGGGCTCAGAGTTCTAAGACGCCCAGGGAACAGCCTCCGGTCAGTCCTGCTTATTTGACTGAGGTCCAGGTCCCTGATTGAGGTGGCAGTAGCTAAGGCTCAGAATAAAGGGAGGGATGCAGGATTCTTCCTCAGATTCAGAGTTGGAGGGTCCTAATACTGCAGCTTATGGGAAGTACATTTCCAGAGAGTATTTGATACAGATTTTGGATCATGTTAGACATAACCTGAGCTTTGAGGAGCCTTTGGTCCAGCCTCAGTATGCCAAGCCTTTGCTTTTGTCTCTCCCTCTTCATAAGAAGATAAAGGACTTAGGGCCAGATGTAGGTATCCAAATACCGGTCAGTAATGCCTGAAAATACCGATTTTCGGCCGTTACCGACTGGTATTTGGATATTGAGATGTAGGGCTTTAAAAAACTACAGATTCGGTAATTTTACGAAATCGGTAAATGAAATGTAGGAAGCACTGTAAACAGTGCTTCAGGGCTTTAAGGATTTGTTATTTACCACCAACTACTAGTTGGTGGTAAATAAGGAATTTCTATGTAAATGCATAAATGTGCATTTACACCTGTGCCATGTGACAGACATAGGGCATGTATGTATGCCACATGTGCACACCAGCACTAATCAGGGGTGCAACAGGGTGTCAAAGTGACACCCTGCCACCCTTGAATTTTTCGGTATTGACCGAATGGGTAATTACCGATTCGGTAAATCGGTAATTACCGATTTGGTTATTGACATTCATTCCTATGGGCCTCCAGGCCCATAGGAATGAATGGCAAATACCGAATCGGTAATTACCGATTCGGTAAATACCGAATCTTAATGATATGGTATTTTTTACCGAATAATTACCTACATAGGATTTACCGTTTCTAAAGTAATGAATCGGTAAAATTCGGTATTTTAGAATCGGTAAAACCTATTTACCTACATCTAGCCCTTAATCTTCAGGCATTGGAAGGAGGTGGATCAATCCACTATTCCGAGGTTTCTCCAAAAGATGTATGCCCTAACTGAGGGGGAGGAGATATTTCTAGGCAGCATTAAGGTGGATTCAATTCTGGCGCCTTTGATTGGCAGGACGGCAATTAACCCAGGGATTGCTCTCCTGCAGACACTGTGGATCACAAGATTGATGGTGCTACTTAGAAGTCTTTTGCTGCCAGTTCTGAGTCCGCGAAGGTGGCTACTTATGCGACATAAATAGCACAGATTTTAGTAAAGGACTTTGAGTTGCTTTCTGTTGCCATCTAGGAGAATTTAGACTGCTCCGATTTGCTGATGTAAATGGAACAGGAGGCAAAGATGTTAGCTGATGTTTCTTTGGATATTATTAGATCCTCACTTGTGGCTTCTGGTGCTTCCACCTTGGCATGCTGCCATTTGTGGATGTGGGACTGTAAGACGGATTATGCAGAAAAAGTTTCCTTCCTGAAAATTCCTTTTGAAGGGAAGAAATTGTATGGAGACCAGTTGGATTCTACCATAACAAAGTCTTTTGAAGATAGGAAGCACACGTTTCCCAATGGGGGGCTGCCTCAAGATCCTATAGATCTTGGAACAGCGACTGTACTGATTTTTCTAGGATGGATGCAACAGGTTATTCTTCTAGTAGACGGTGATTTCTAACTAAGAAATCCTCCAAGTCTCAGGACTCTGGTGAACAGGCAGGAACAAACAAGAATCATTTCTCACTAGTCCTCCCTTCTGGTGGAGGATGGCCCAGTTGGAGGGAGATTGTTGGACTTTAGCAGCATTTAGCAGGAGTTATATCAGAGATCAATCTGTGCTCAGTCTACTCCGGAGAGGCTATATGATCGAGTTCATTCAAACACCTTTGGAATCAGGAATTCTCCCCACTTCCATTCCAAGGGTTCCAGTAAAGAGAGAGGCTTTGTTGTCCGGCGTTCTCGCTCTTTTGAGGAAAAGGGCAATTGTGGAGGTTCCGGCACCGGAAAGGGGCAAAGGCGTTCACTCTATTCTGTTCCTGGTGCAGAAGGCAAATGGGGAGTACAGGCCAGTTATGGGCTTAAGAGGAGTGAACCGATGGGTAAAGACAATCCATTTCAAAATGCTATACTGCAGCAAGTTATTCCTTTGGTGTCAAAAGGCGATTTTCTGGCCACTATCGATCTTCAGGATTACCTACCTTCACGTCCCCATTTACAGACGTCACCAGAGATTTCTGGGGTTCACCATAGGTCCCTTGCACTTTCTGCTTCAGGGTGCTTCCACTCAGTCTAAAATCAGAGCCAAGGGCCTTCACCAAAGTCTCAGTTCTTCTGGTGGGAGTTCTGCGTCAGGAGGGCATTGTACTCATCCATATCTTGACTACTGCCTAGTATTCTCATCCTCCTTGGAAACCTCTGTGGCTCATGTCACAAGAATTCTTTTGGTTCTGGAACATCATCAGTCAATCAATCGTGGGTTTGTGTAGCGCAACTACTCACCTGCGAGGGTCTCAAGGCGCTGGAGGGGAGGCTAGCTTGGTTGAGTGCTGAGGTATTCTGAAGAGCCAGGTCTTGAGGTCCTTCCGGAACTGGGGCAGTGTGGAGGTTTGCCGGAGGGGAGAGGGAGGTCATTCCAAGCCTTGGCTGCAAGGTAGGAGAAGGACTTTCCACCCATTCTGGTCTTGTAGATGAGTGGAATGGTGGCCAGAGAGAGATCTGCTGATCGGAGGTGTCTCCTGGGTGTGTACAAGGAGAGGCGGTTGTTTAGGTATGCTGGTTCGATGTTATGGAAGGCCTTGTAAGCGTGTAGTGAGGAGCTTGAAGATTAGTCTCCTTTCGATGGGGAGCCAGGTGTTGAGTGATGTGGTGATGGCGGGGGATATCTAGGACCAGCCTGGGTGTGGCGTTCTGTATGGTCTGATGCTTGCGAAGAAGTTTCTTGTTGATTCCGTTGTAGAGAGCATTGCCGTAGTCAAGTCTGCTACTGATGAGGGCATGCATGACAGTTTTTCTGGATTTGGGTGGGATCCATCTGAACGTTTGTTTGAGTATGCGAAGGGTGTTGAAGCAGACCGAGGATACTGCGTTGATCTGGTGGTTCATCATGAGCCCTGAGCCTAGTATGATGCCGAGGTTTTGTGCGTGGTTCGTCGGGGTAGGGGGGTTTCAGAGGGTGGGGCAGCCACCAGGTGTCATCCCAGATGGATGGGGCAGAGCTAAGGTTGAGTTTCAGGGAGCTCTTCTTCATCCAGATGGCAATGGCTTTCATCCCTTCTTGGAAGTTGTGCATGGTGATGTTGGGTTCTTTGGTGAGGGAGAGGATGAACTGGGTATCATCGGCGTAGGTGACGATGTTGAGCCCGTGGTTTCTGACAATGTTTGTGAGGGGAGCCATGTAGATGTAAAAGAGGGTGGGGCTGAGGGAGGTTCCCTGGGGCACTGCACATCTGGTCTTTGTTGGTTCCGAGAGGAAAGGCGGGAGTTTGACTCCCTGAGTTCTGCCTGTGAGAAAGGAGCATATCCAGTCAAGGGCCTCTGCGTAGATGCCGGCGTTGTTTAGTCTGATGGCTAGTGTATGGTGAGAGACGGTGTTGAAGGCAGCTGAGAGGTGCAGGAGGATGAGGGCTGTCGTTTGGCCCTGGTCGAGGGGGGGTCGAGGGGGGAGTGGATGTAGTCGGTCGTGGTGAGTAGGGGGGTCTCAGTGCTGTGGTTGCTGCGGAATCCAGATTGGGAGATGTCCAGGACATTGTTCATCATGGGTTTCCGGTGAATGAGAAGAAGTCCTATCTGACACCTATTCAGGACCGTCTGGTCATTGGCGCAAGGTTTCTAACCAGCACAAGAGTGGTTTCGCTGACAGAGAAGAGGATCAACAAGATTCACTCTCATTTGTCTGAATTGATAGGGAAGGCCAATTCCACTGTAGCAGACTGGATGCAGGTGCAGGGAGAACTTGCAGCGATCCTTTTTCTGGTGCTTTCGGGCCAGGTTCCATCTGAACAAGGTGGTGAGACACATCCAGGGTCATTGGTCCCCGGGAACTCAGGATTGGTCTGAGAGGATACCGATGACAACAGTGATGAGAGAGGAGCTTTCTTAGTGGATGGAGTCTGCACACATCACGAAAGGGTTCAGCTTAATAACCAAGACTCTGATCATCTTGAAACTGAGGCCAGCTCGACAGTTTGGGGGGCATGGATTAGGGCATGGCAAGTGCAGGGCCTATGGTCAAGGGTCCAGCAGTTAAGGTCCTCCAACTGGAGGGAGCTGAAGGTGATTCATCTGGGTCTGCTGGCATTTGCTCCCATGTTGACAGGCAAAAGTGTCCTTGTACGGATTGACAACAACACAGCCAAGTCCTATCTGAACAAACAGGGGGGCATAAGATCTACAGCATTGTCGAGGATCTCAGATCAGACCTTTCTTTGGGCACAGGACAAGTTACTGGAGCTGAGAGGAATTTACATTCAGGGGACAATGAGTATCAGAGTGGAAAAAGTGAGCAGGGAAATTCCCTCCTCTCAGGACTTTTGTCTGACCAAGCAGGCCTTTCATAGGATTTGTCAGGAGTGGGGGAAGCCAGTAGCAGATTTGTTTGTATCAGCTCAGAATACCCTTCTTCCCCTGTTCTTCTCAAGTGCGAGGGGGCTTGGGAAGTGGATGCCTTGTCTTGTCCTTGGCCAAAGGGGATCCTTTATGCCTTTCCGCCTTTCCTCTTCTTCTGCTGTTCCTAATCAGGTTGAAGCAGAGCATTCGGTGGTGATTACTGGTAGCTCCAGCATGGCCCTGCCCTGCTTGGTACAATCTGATAATGTCCATGAGGATCAGCGAAGGATTCCTTCTTCCAGTAGTTCCATCCCGCCCTAGCATTTCCCTGCCTTCAAGTCAAAGCATTGCGATCCCTCAGGCTGACTGCCTGGAGGTTGAAGGGGCTGGGTTACAGGTAAAGGGGGTCTCTTAGAAGGTGGCTTCCTCCGTTCAGGCTTCTAGGAGACCTTCCACTCTTTTTATTCTAGACACTGGGCCACTTTCCAGAAATGGTGTACAACTAAGCATTAAGTCCCACAGTCAGTTGAACTGGTGAAGGTGCATGATTTTCCACAGGATGGTTTTGCTCTAGAGTGAAAGGTTTCCCCTCCTAAGATTCAATGTGCAGTCATTAGGGCTTTCTGGACATCTTGGGGTTAATTTGCACGATGCAGATCCAAAGGCTTTTTAAAGGGGTTTCTCAATCTCAAACATTCAGCTAGGCCGGTATGCCCATCTTGAGATCTTTCTTAAGTCCTTGACGTGTTGCAGAAGTCCCCTTTTAAACCTCTTGACAAAGTGTATTTGAGATTGCTTGCCTTGTAAACTTTCTTCCTGTTTACAATTACTTCATGGAGGAGGTTTTAGGTTACTTATCAGTAAGGCATCCTTTCTTTAGGGTATTCGTGGACAGAGTCATTTTACGTCTTGGTCCTTCATTCATCTCTAAGATAAATTCAGCATTTCACAAGGAGTAGGAAGTTATTTTACCAGTGTTTTATCCTAAACCTTCCTCCACGGAGAGGTGAAGTTACATTCCTTGGATGTCAAGCGGGCTATTCTGCTTTATTTGAACAGAGTGTCTGATTTCAGGATTTCTTCTACTTTGTTTGTGAATTTTGGACCTGCTAGGAAAGGTTCTAAACCTTCCACCCAGACACTGAGTAGGTGGATCAGGTCTATGATTGCATTGGCATATAGAGAGGTTGGAATTCCGTGTCCAGTTGTAGTGGAAGGTAGATTCACTAGAGCCATGTCTACTTCCTTTGTAGAGGCTCAAGGAAGATCTTTGGTTGATATTTGTACGGCTGCGACATGGGCTACGCCTTCTACATTTGTATGACATTACAGAGTTATGCAGGAAATAGACCTAGTTGAGGTTTTGGGGTCAAAAGTGCTGTTTTCTTTGAAGTAATGGGAGGTTTGATTACAGGATTAAATAAACTGGGTGGTGCATACATAATCAGTTGTCCAGATCGATATTATTGCTTACTATGTCTCTTTATATAATTAATTAAGGGGGGAAACCTAACAAGGAGGTAATGCTTCAATTACTCACCGGTAATTGCATTACTCCAAATATGTTTTCACCTTAATTAATTACCCCTCCCTCCTGCTCTGTTGGGACCAGGCCAACTGCACTAGGTGTGGGCTTGCGTCAACTAAAACAGGAGGTCGGAAGGGAGCTTTTCAACTTTTTCAAAAGGGAACTGGTTGTGTCTGTGAGGCGCGGCGGCCTCTTTAAGTAATTCATTAGGGTGAAAACAGGCTCGGAGTAGTGCAATTACCAGTAAGTACTTGAAGCATAACAGGGTCAGAGAAGGCAGACCAGTGTGTGTGACCGCCTCCATGCAAGGACCATCGGATGAGGCCAGGGATCCAAAGTAGACTCTTACTTGATAATTGTGACAGCCTGGCCTGGGAATGATTTACACCATTCGGAAAAAATGGTCAGGGTACCTGCTCACTAGAGTTCTTCCAAAGAGTAAGGTCAGAAAGTGAGTCTCTGTCAATTGTGTTCTCATGTATGTACGTTTCCCTCTTGACCAAGCTCATGGGAAAGTCAGTCTTCTGAGGGCATGAGGGTCCTGCTGCCAAACTGAGGAGGATACACATAGGGGCTGAGTAGGACCTCATATTATTATTTGGTCTACTTGTAACGTGGTCCCCACCCCTGTATTTAGGTGCAAGCATGGTATGACTCATGTCGTGGAATACCATATATTATTGGTGACTCGTTTCAGATTAGTAAAAATAGTATACTGTTAATCGTACCACACGCCTCCTTCATTTATGTCACCCCACGTCCCGTGCAGGCCTAAAACATAAAAGTAGGTACCGCTTCATGTTTATCCAGTGAGTGCAGCAGGAATCTCCACAGGGGCAAGATGAACACACTGCATGGCAGCCAATCACAGTCAGGAGACTATGCGCATGGTAAACGGGGGAGACAACCTCCCATAGTTCCATGCAGGAGGCTATACAGAGCCATATATAGCTCTGGAGAAACAGCTTGGAGAATTAGCAGGTCCGCACACCCTAAGGCACTGCGGGATTGAAAACAATGTTAGCTTTAATTTCGTGACAATCTCAGATCCACCAAATGTGTTCTGCTAACCCGCGCTGAATGCTACTTGTATAGCAATACCTTTGGTTACTGATTTGTCTGTTTGTCACAGACATTATTGCCCCCTCATGGAGTCCTCCTCATCCTGGTCCTAAAATCATAAGGCGTCCCAACTCTCAGGCAGCCCATTCACATGCCTTTAATGCTCAAAATATTTTTTTTAAAGAGACAGAGCCCACACGCATACCTTGTTTCCCTATCTATTCCCTGAACGCATACATAGTCCCTCCCTACAGTACTCCCCTTCTTGTTGTTTTTCTGTCCTCTCAGACGCTTGTCGCACATATATGTCACACTCTCCTGGGCAACAGTGCAGTTGTACCAGTCCCACTCGAACAAAGGAATTTTTGGATGCCAAAGACGGACGGGAGATATTGTCTAGTTTTAGATCTCAAATCTTTGAACACGTTTGTGTTAGTGGAACCATTCAGGATGGCCACGCTGCAATCTATCATTTCCTTGATCACGAAAGGCGACTACTATCTCATGACACTAGACCTACAAGATGCTTACTTTCATGTCCTGATTCATGTGGACAGTCAGCAATTACTGGGATTTGCTATAGATGGACCAGACTTCCACTTTCAAGCTCTCCCCTTCGGCTTGGCGACGCCACCACTTGTCTTCACCAAGGTTTTAGCCCCTGTTGTGGCTTCCGTACAAGTTAAAGGTGTATGTGTTTTTCCATACTTGGATGACTGGTTACTTTCTGTTCTTTCCTTTATTTTTAACAACTTTATTTTTAGTTTTAAAGAATTAAGGACACACATTTTTGGCTGTTAAATGTACATTGAATATCTACTTTCGGCGGTAGATATGTCAAGAGTTCAGCGTTTTGCACATTAGTCAATTTCACTCACAAACAACATGTAGTCACCATTCAGGGCAACCCCCCTCCCTTCCAGGGTTACAAAACAAGATACATCCCACATAACGACACGTTAACCCATTGTCCAATTATCATGGAGATGACTGGCTGCCTTCCGCCAAGGAATGGAAAGCCGCTCGCACACCCCTCAGGCTCTTGGAGTCTTAGACATTATCATGAGTCTTGGAGTCTTTTCATATATGAGGTGAAGGGGCGCCAGGTGGCGTCAAACTTTACAACCCAATCGCAGACAATAGCTGTGAATTTTTCCATTCCTTAAATTGACCATAACTTCCCCCACCACATATTAAGCGAAGGTACCTGCGGCTATTTCCACATTTGGGCCACACTCAGGCTGGCTGCCAGTAGGAGGTAAAGCTGATGTTCTCCCAGGTCCCCCAGCAGAACTAGGAGCGGGTCTGATGGCAAGGAAATATTAGTGGTGGAGCACATTGTGAGGTTGTGAGGAGGATTTAGGGCCAGATGTACGACCCTTGTAAATTGCGCCTCGCAATTTGCGCTCGATTGCGAGTCGCAAATTGCGAGGCACAATTTACAATGTACTACAGTGTCAGAGACATTGATTGCGATTCCCAATGGGGTCTCAAACTGCGAGGCTCATGAATATTAATGCAGCAGACTACCACGTCTGGGACTGCTTTTCAATAAAGCAGGTTTTAAAAAAAAATGCAGCCCATTGTCCTCAAAGGAAAACGGGATGCTTTTAAAGAAAAAAAAATGAAACGTTTTCGTTTCATTTGTAAAGGGCAGGCAGTGGTCCCTGGGACCACAGCCTGCCCCTAAAAAATATTTCCCCCTGGATTTGAAAAGGGGATGGGGTCCCCTGGGGACCCCCTTCCCTTTTGCAAGTGCTTTACCACCCTCTTGAAAAGGGTGGTAATTTGCGAGTGTTTTGCGGCCGCAATTGCGGTTGCAAAACATTCACACATGGTTTTGGGGTCGCTATTAGGAAGGGAACGCCCCTTCCTAATAGTGACTCTTAATTCCTAAATAGCGAGGCTCAAATAAATTCTGACTCAAGATTTAGGAATTGTACATGACCCTGTGACATTCTGCATGCGCAAGTGGGTCGCAAACCCGTTTGCGCATGCAAAATAGGGTCGTACATCTGACCCTTAATTCCAAAGCGTTTAAATTCTTGGGCATGACCACCATGTATGTAAGAAGGTACCCCAATCTCCGCAGCCCTTTCAGCATAGCTTGGAATCCCCAAACAGGTTGTGAAGGCGCACAGGCGAGAGGCACCAGCGTGTCAATATTTTGTAAACATTTCTTTATAGCATGTGAAATGGGTAGGTGGGGAATGCATGCTTACGTCTTACGATGTGCCAGTGTGGCAACAGTTTGGCCTTAAGTAGCAGGAGAGAAGGGAGGCCCGTCGAGGCCAAGGCAGGCAGCCACAAAAGCTCACCAAGGGCGACCGTAGAGGAAGCTTGTTCTACTTGAACCCAAGGTTTGCCCTACAGATAGTGGTTCCAGTCAAGGGAAGGGCCTAATTGAGACACCAGAACAGATGTTGCAATGTCCGGGAAACCCAGACCCCCCTCAGTCGTTGGGTGGGGCAAAGAAGGCTTGGCGACCCTCAGGGACTTACCCGCCCACACAAAATGAAGCATTTTGCTACGGATCAGGGAAAGGGTTGGTTTAGGGATTAGAAGAGGGAGTGTGTGTCAGATGTACATGAGTCGAGACATGATGTTTATTTTTAGGCTATTTAAGTGGCCAATCCAAGATATTTCTAACTTGTCCCAACGGTAGAGATCTTTGAACAAGGTAGTGAGTAATGGAAGAATATTGCAGTCATAAAGGGTGATCATTTGAACTGGGAGGTAAATCTCCAGGTATGGGATTGAAGACTCCGTCATGAAAATCCCACCTGCTACCTGGAATTGCAAGGGCACCCCAAGGGTCTGCCACCGCTAGGCCTTGGATTTTGGGGTAATTGATTTTAAAGTCTGACACTCCGACAAAGCAGGTCAACTCCTCTAGTAATGCCGGTATTGTGGTGGCAGAGTTTGTTGTGGGCAAAAAGAGTTAGTTGGTGCTCCCTACCCTCTACCACCACACAATGGATGGCTGCATTGTCCCGAATCCTAACCATCAATGGTTCCATGGCCAAGGCATTGACGAGGAGGGACAAGGGACAGCCCTTTCTCATTCCCCTCATCAGAAGAATGTCAGGCAACAATCCACCACTCATTTTTTTGTATGGTGGACTTTAGAGGCTTTCATTTTGGGCGAGAGGTCTGCCTTTTCCAAGACAAGTATGCCTTTCTCACCTTCCAGGAAAAGAAGAGCCATTGTTTGGCAGTGACGTTGTGCCGTTTCCAGAAATGACACCGCCAGCCTAGAGTTGTCATTTGCCTGCCTCAGCAATACTGGATTTTATGCCTCTGTAGGTGTTGAGTGATCACTTTGAATTCCCACCTCAAGGGTAGCATTTGGGCGGAGGCATCTTGGAAAAGGGAGATATCTCCTCTGAACTTTATCGGTTCTTGTTGCCTGACTGCTTGCATGATCTTCTTCTTGACATGGAAGCACTGTACCCTAGTGAGGGTGCGAGGGGGTATATCCTGTGCGTGTGGTCGAGGAGGACTGGCTGGTCATCGGCTGGTTGAAGGATGTGAGCGAAAAGAGCCTGGACATCGGTATTCGAGTTCCGTGGGGGAAATCATGGATGCGATACCCCTGATCCATATATTGGCCAGTCGGGAGTGATTTTTAAGATCCTCGAGCTGATCCAGGAATGCTCCCTGGTCACGTTGTAATTTTTCGACACGGGTGGGGCGATCTATAGTATCCTGAACCTGGTCCTCCACTATTGATTTCACCTGCTCTAGACGGGAGTCTGTTTGCCCTAGGGACTGGTCGAGGTCTGAAAGAGCTCAGTTGAAGTCTTGCCAGAGAGAGGAGATGTCTTTGCAAAATTCCAAAAGCAATAACTGGATGTCTTCTTTGGTTGCCAGGGATTGGAGATCATGGTTCCTCTCGGGATTCGCCTGTGACACCTGGGCAGTGTCCCCTTGACAGCGCAGGCCTCGGTCTTTGCAACACGTCTTTGATTGATGAGGGGCCTTTGCTCTGTTAGCGGGCGTTGGTGTCTTCAGGGGGTGTCTCGTGTCAGCCAAGTGTGCAGCACAGGTCCCCATGGAGATTCAGGATCCTACGGCCTCCACAGGGCCCCTGTCCACTGTCAGCCAATTGAATACAGGGGCTCATCAACTGCCAGCTGCTTACATGGCACCAGTTGGGGTGAGTCCCTTTGGGACCACCCCACAGGACCACCACCAGCTTCGTGGGCCCCCCACACCTCCTCTTGTTTATTTTAGGGGGGCCCCTTTGGCAAGGTTCCAGATGCCACATTCACTGTAGGATGTGGGGCCTGTCAACAAGCAAGCCCCTGGTCATAGCAGGGCCTGCCCGGGCCACGGCAGCTATTAGTCCCCAAGGGAACGGTCACTGCCCATGGCAGATGCAGCTCTGTATGGGGGCACGCTCCTCATCTCGTGTCCCTCAGGAGGGCCCACAGCCTCCGGCTCCACCTGGCCACCAAGCACCGCTGCCTCTATCATGGGGCGGCCACTGCTGGATTCGGGGCCCGGTGCAGCCTCACAGGAACGATGGCTCAGAGATGAGCAGTGCGGCGATGCACCTTCGCTCTGCGTCGCGGCGTCTGCACCTTCGCTTTGCGTCACTGTTGTTTTTGGACACCCTGCTTCGACCTCTGCCTTCTAGGTTGAGGGGCCATGTTGCAATCTTCTCCCACTAGGGCCACTGCATTATTCAGGGAAAGAAAGGGGGTCCCACATGAAATTCAGGGGAATCACATCTTGCCTGGTCTCAGACATACTCCACTAATGATGAATCTCTTTCATGTAACATTCAGGGTCCCTCAACTAAAGCAGTCTTGACCTCTTGGGCGGAAGCAGAGGGAGTTCACTTGCTGGAAATATGTAGGGCGGCCACCTGGTCCTCATATCAAACCTTTATTATTAAGTGTGGAGAAGTGTGGCTCACTGGTTAGAGCGGCAGACTCTGATGCAGAAGTCTGGCCGGACCAGGGTTAAATTCCCGTCGCGGCAGGGTCTTGGGCTCAATGTCCTCGGACCCGATAATTCTCTCGCCTCGGTACCTACTCTAATCATGGGTCCCACTCTGCAACTCTGGGCAATAGCTTGCTTAATCTCCACACTGGCCCTACCGCTAGGATGCCTGGCTTCACCTTGGGGTGCCCAGGAGTGGGCACCTCACAGGAACAGGCCAGTGCGGGTTCCTCAGCGGCACAGCGCGGGGACACACTGGCTAGTGTAACCAGGCGCTTTATAAGCTCAGTATTATTATTATTATTTATTATTAACTATCACTTTGATTTGTCTGAATAGGCACATGAAAATGTTGCTTCTACTGTACTCTCTTCAGCAACTAAGTAATCTTTGTATGGAGTGAATTTACTCTGCATTCAAGCATTGATATTGATATTTTGATATAGAATTGTTTGTAGAGCGTGTGAATGCCAAATGCATCTTGGCGCTGATATCTGCTACACTGAGATACAGAGCAACCCAAGCAAGCGATTACTACCAGAAGGGCCTATAACAAATCGCAACGAACAGGAGAATGGTCAGGTTTATTAGAGGGCTTATCGCTGCTCACATTGGGCAGGAGAATAACAAGATGTTAAGATGTTTCCTGGAATTAAATAGGTTAGAAGGACCTCTGAGATATTCAGGTAGGCTATTCCAAAGTTATCCTGTGGTGTAAATAAAGCTCTTACCTCCCTATTTCTTTCTTCTGATTTTGCAGACATTTGCTGTCCTAGAATTACCCAAGCGCAAAGTTCTTCTGGGGCTATACCAAGAAGGAATTTTCTACAAATATGCTGGGCCATCCCCATACAGAGTCTTATGTGCCAGACATAAGGCCTTGAACCTCACTGTTTTCTTCATGCATTGCCAATGGAGCTCTCATAGTGCCTCAGACAGTGGCTTGAATTTAGCTTTTTTTTTTTTAAGTCGAGACGGTGCATTCTATAGACATTGGAGTTTCTACAGAAAGCACTGGTGAATGCCTAGATATAGGGCATTGCAATGGTGCAGCCTTGACAGCACTAAGGCAGTAACCACTGATTGTTGAAGTTCGTATGGGATGAAAGGGGGAATTTTCCCTTTCATACACAACAGGAAAAAGCAGGAAGAGGTGAGTTTGCTAATCTGTGCATTGAAGGACAAATTGGGCTAAAATATGATTCCCCGATTCCTGACTGAGGATACCAGAGTGGGAAGAGAGCCAAGCATCTGAGGCCACCAGGATTGATCCCAGAAAATAGATTCCTTGGTAAAGAGGAGAACCTCGGTTTTGAAAGTCCCCCAGGGCAAATGACTGTTCTGTATCAGAGAGAAAAGAGAGAAACAGCTAAAGAGCCGAGCCTTCAATTCCAATTTCTACCAAGCGTTCCAGCATGACCGCATAGTTTACGTTGTCGAAGGCTGACGATAGATCCAACAGGATCATCGCCGCCTTCCCACTGTTACCTAGGATACTTCTCAGCTCCTCAGTAGCTACAACCAGAGCAGACTTGGTGCTTTGATTTGGCCTGTACCCAAATTGCGCCAAATCTAAGATTTCATCCTCCTCTAAAAATTTAGAAAGTGTTTTTCAAAAGTTATTGCAGAGAAAGGCAACCGAGAGATGGAACAATAGTTCTTCACCTATTTCCGATCAAATGAACGTTTCTGCAACAGTGGGAGGATGGAGGCCTTTTACACTCCTTTTTCCAAATGGTGGTGCAATTTCTTCCTTGTGAAATCCTCATGACTTTTAGGACTGAGATATGGAAACATGAGGAGTAATGAGCCAATTACTTACCAGTAATCATTATTACTCCAATTAGGAGTCCCCTTCCTCCCAGTCCATTTCCCTCCATCTGTCACTCCTGTTGTTGCCTCTCCATTGGTTTTTTAACTTGCTAATTTGACAAGAGAAGTGTTGGAGGGACTATTTATGCCCTCAGGGAATAGACATAGAAACATGGTGTTTGTGGCTCTATATCTACTTTTAATTGGAGCACTGTGAGAGTGTGAATGGGCTGCCCGCGAGGAGGGATGTCTCATGATTTCAGGACTGAGATGAGGTGGACTCCTAATCGGGGTAATGAAGATTACGGGTAAGTCATTGGTTCATTGTAGTGGGTGGTGCAGATGGGTCTGATAGCCATGGCCCCTGCTTCATATGCTTCTTTTCTAGAGAAATCCAGACTTTTTCTGTTAGCTGTGGAAACAGTGAACAGTATCTGCTGTGACCCTCGAAGGTTGCACTTACACCTGTCCGTCACACTCGGTGGACCTCTCCTGCATCTGGGAGACCTCAGAGGTAAAAGCAGATGTTTGTCTTTTGCTGCATCTTATTTCAGTTTTCTTATCTTTGATCAGAGGATGGATCTCTGTAAGTGGCACCAAGGGACATAGCATTATGTCCCCAGAATTTGCTTTGTACACTGACGATAAATGGTTAGGTTCCATTATGAGTGGTGTCTCTGAAAGCTGTGAGGGCTGAGTCAGAAACAATTACGTGCCAGGGAATACATCAAGCACATTGTTTCCTAGCATCTGACTGAACCAATTCCAACACTTCCATCCTTTAATAGACAGGGAGTTGTTATAAAATCTCCATATTGTTAAGTGCTTTGTATTTAGTCTCAAACCCTAACATGTTCTGATCACTGCTAGTAACGCAAACGTTTTTAAATGCAGGTAACATATGAAAGAGGTGGGATGAGCTAAGTGCCCCATCGCATCCCAAAACACATACCTAAAACAAGCACGCAAAATAAAAACACTTGCATGCATAACAATAACTTTAAAAATAAAATAAATGTACTTACCGAGCTGCGTCCTCTGTGTCCTTCGCGGTCTGTAGCTCCAACGGGCACGGATGGAACAGGTAACTTCCCTAAGCAATCCAGACTCTGCTCTCATGCTGTTAACCACCAAGAGATCAGTGCTAGGATTGGATGGAGCGGGCTGACTACACGCTCCTTCATGCCCTGTAGGCCTGTGCTTGGTCTCCACCCAGCTGTCTTAGAGTGCTTGAAATTGCACATGTCAGTTTGGCCGGCGCAAGAAAGCCAGCCAAACTGACTTGCACACTTTGCAGTGTCTGGCCAGCCACTGCTCTAGTCCTCCATGCAGGGTCAGCTTTACCCCTGGTGGCGCCTGATGCAAAATCTCTTTTGGTGCCACCATGAACTCCTCCTCTGAATCCCTCACTACCATCTGGAAAAAGTGCCCCTCATGTCGCCATAGCCTCTCTCTCTCACATACATTTGTGCCCTTTGGCAAGATCCTAGATGTGGAGATAATCTTTAATAAGCGAGGCTCTAAGGTACGTTTCCTGGTTTTCTATCGGTGGGCGTGCTTTTATTGAAGTAGAGGGTAGGTCAGAGAGTTAAGTGTGAAGAGTGAGTTTGCAGGGTGATATCAGATTTTAGCAGAGAAAGTTGTGCCCTCCTGCTGCTGGAAGCTTTGCCCTCTGTGCTGGAGCATATGCATAAATATGTATGTATAAATGCAAACCTTTAACCCTCTTCCATCATTCTCAATACAAATAACTGACTAACATCCACCACTCAAATTACTTTCATATTTCACCATACTAATTCAACACTAATCCTTTATGGGTTCCGGAGTAGCGTGCTACTCGCCAAAAAAGCGCTTCAACACCCCATCAGGGGTAACAAGTGCTATATGAATGCAAACCTTTTTCCCCCATTTATCCCTCTGCTATCCTTCTCAATCCAAATAACAGACTAACCTATCTACTACTCAAATTACTTTCATATTTCACTATACTAATTCAACATTAATCCTTAATGGGTTACGGAGTAGCGTGCTATTTGCCGAAAAAACGCTTCGACGCCTCATCAGGGGTAGTAAGCACTATATAAATGCAAATACAATACCTTACATTTCATTTGTTTTAAAGCACTGCTTAAGACTGGCTTTATTAATCCAGTCAGCTATTTTCATAAAACACAGATCTGTTCCTTGCAGCAGGCATATTAACAGTGTGCTACTTTATGGTGAGTCAAAACTGCCACCAGACTAAACATCTATCTCTCTTTCTAGCAGGAACATTAATCACAAGAGGCATCTTGTCATTTTTATTGTTGCCTGAAAGCTGGATGCAAAAGGAACTCTGTGGCAGGTGCTTTTAAATGATAAGTTATCACTAAACTCAGCATCCTCTTGAGGTCAGTGCCCCATGCAGGTCAGCGCCCAGTGCAGCTGCACCAGTCGCACCTCCATAAAGCCGGCCCTGCCTCCATGCAGCAGAGGGCGCGCCCCTCATTTCTGTCAGCTCCAAGGCAGGCTGACAGCTGCTGCGCGCCTTGTGAAAAATAAAATGGCAATGAAATGATTTCATTGCCATTTTATTGTTCTCATTGATTTAGCGTGGCTAACAGTGGGTGTGGGGGGGGGGGGGTGGGGGGGGTGACGCTCCCCCGCTCTCATGATGAAGAAACCGCCGCTGTTTAAACCTGTCACTCCCACGTGTCATCCGTCAAGTAATCATTGGACAGAAACTACGTAAAGTCCTATGTAAAAGTGTGTTTAAATGCTATTATGTTTTAGGCAATGCTGCTTCTCTGGTGTGCATTAAGATGCACAAAATTCGAGTTTCCTCCCAAAGTTTTTTTTTGGGGGCGGGTAGGGGGGGACACTCCACCCCAGGATTAACTGTAAATTATTTTATATTTTGATAAATGATAGTTGACCAAACTGCTTTTACAAACATATTTTACCATTCGTGTTCCCAAAATTCTCCAATGAGAATTCCCATCCCAGTGTAAATGTTTCTTTAAATATTCTCAAATTTGGACCAGTGGCTGTCATAGTGTACTTTAAAAATGCAACCTTTGCTTTAACTGCTGGAAAGAGTTTTGAAAGAGAGCAAGAATGGGGGGCAGAATAAGATTTTTTTTAACATGAGCCCCACAACCCTGCTGTGATTAGGTGTAAAAGTCAGCAGGAATGAAAGCGGATGTTATCACCTTTCTACAACTGTACAACTCCACAACAAGAGACAGCAAATGTAAGGTCCATTAGAAAGTAGCTAAGCGTCAAAGACAGTGAACGGACAGAAACAACCAGAAAATAGTTTAGGCTTCATACGAAAGTAAATAAAAATGTACTACAATTATAAATATACTCATGATTTAAGGTGTTTTTAAAATAAAAATTACACCATAGCACTATAGTATTCCTGAAAAATGCAAGAATTGATGTCAAGCAATAAAGGAAATCATTCTGAATTAAGAAGCAATTTTGTGTCGCACATTATTTTTTTTTCTCCAAAGCAACCTAACTTATGTTTTTACCTTTTAGATATGTGAAGTATTGAATTCTGCACCACTTAATGAAAACGTTGCATAAAGTCAAGGACAATGACTCGAGCTATTTAATGACCGGAAAAGAGTTTTGCAAGTCAAAATATGTATTATTTCCAATTTTGTTTAGTAGTGTTTCACAATTTTTTTTAAAAAAGTTCCTCAACTTTCCAATTTGTGAAGCTAGCAAAACTAAAAAAGAAATTAAACAAGCATCAAAAAAGTTGCCATGTGTGGCTGCTGCCGCGTTTTCATTACTATGCAGTGCTTCAAGCACTCAACGCGCCAGTCACACTTTAGTGGTTCTGATGACTCCACATATCTCCCTCTTCACATGCTGGAAGTCCCATGGCAGAACTTCGTGGAGCAGGAGAAAGGAAGACAGTCCTCAGAGACCTCAGAGCAGTCAGTATCCTGCAGCTTGATGTCCCACTGGCTGCTGGAAATAGGATGGTGGTTACGCAGGCCATAGCTTAAGAGCATTTTTTAAAATTTATTTTTATGCTGTCCATTTGTGAAACAGGCAAATTCATAACGAAAACCGTACTGCATAATACTGGTATAAGTAGTTGCATACCATAATATTTTGCAACCTTCTCATGTGTTGAGATCTGTAAATCCTGTGAAATATGGAAAGTAAATAGTTCATAGATACTTCGTCATTCCCTTGAAAGATGGGATTTGAGACCATTACGGAAAGACCTTCTAATTAGGATCCAACACTATCAAGCAATGGCTTTCACCACTTGTGGGTTAGCTGTGCTACCAAATCACATCAAAAATCCACTTATCATGCACTTCCCAAGGTACCCTTCTGGGTTAACGTGGACTTTACAAATACTTCTTGTTATGTTATGTTATTCTTAGTCGTGTCAACACTGGAGATATGCTGTCAGTGTCTAATACGCTTTGCTGTTTTTTTGCCTGTTTCCTGGTGCATCTTCTTTGCCCAGCTCCAGGGTTCTTCCTGGCACCTCCCAGATTCAGAAGGCTGGAGCTGGGTCCATGTACTAGTGTTAGGCATTTGGAAGTAATGTGAACCTTTAAGAAGGACATTTTGCCCAGGCTTTGCTGACACAACGCCACACCACCACAACCTTTGGTGTTCCCCCTTCCTGCCCTCCCCAGTTGTGATTTGCTTTTATATAGCTGTGTCGCCTGTCACCTTCTTCAGGGTTCCAGAGCACTTTACAAATGGTGAACATGGTTTAGTGTCAAGAAGTAGGAAGAGGGAATCATCGCAGTGTTTGTAATAGGGATCGGCAGGTGTTATGTATCTAGCAGGTAATGTACATCAGTTGTGTCATTTGTGATGCGGGATCAGTCCAATGACTCTGAGGTAGGTGGAAAGTAAAACGTACATTTTTAGGGATGTCTTGAACTCTTTTAGAGAGGTGGCCAGGTCTGTATCGATTGGAAGGGAAACTCATATGTTATGAGTTTTGCTTGCAAAGGTTAAATCATTTTATATATTTTCTTGAACTTGAGGAATATGAGTCATGATAATGATTTACCATCTCAGAACTCTTCACTTTAGAAGATCAATACCTAGACCCTATTTACAAGTTAGGCAGAATAGGGTGCGTTATATCGCAGATGTGCTAAATACCATTATCCCAGATTTAGGAATTTACTACTTGAGATAATTACCTCCAATTCTGAGTCTGTAGCTTGCAATTGAGGCCGAGCATGCAGAATCTGATTTAACACACGGAATTCTGATTTTTTTGCCTTTTTCCAGGCCTGCCCCCATATATATTCCAGCAGGTTTGACCTGCTAGAATCTATCAAAGGAAAAGTGTGAGGGTGTGATAATTCCCACACAACTCCTAATTCTGATCTTTGTGCATTTAGAATTTAGATCTGCACTTGTCATGAGGTTCCCACTTAGTGGCTGTACCTTACACCTGTAAGCACTAAAATTCAAATTCTGCTTCTGTGTGGCATTTTTTTCTCTTGGGGTTCTGTACATGTATGATGAAAACGTTTTTTTTAAAGCTCACACATGGGGATAATTTGAATAGGGTTAACGAACAGGGTGAACAATGTGCGGGTTACCTGAGTGGCATTTGTGAAGAGAGGAAGAGAAGGTGCTGGGACAAGGTCAAGAAAAGAGAGGCATGTTAGTAGGAGTTGTGGGAGCTGAATGTCAATAGCCGATTGCAGGTCTCATTCTCTGGTGTACTGTTCTCGGGGACTTGTGGTTAATTTTCCCCTTAATCCACTGAAGACCTCCTCCACCTTTTGTCACTGTGAAAATGTCTTTGGGAACGACATCCTTCACTATTTTAACATTGGGCACCTTGTGTGTTTTCAGGGTCTTTTCATATGTATTCTAAACAGAGGTGGCCAACAGATATAAAGACCTGTTGAGCGGGTGCGGGCTGAAGAGGAGGCCGGCCAAAAGCACGTAGGGGGAGAGTGCATCAGGGTGGGGGTAAATTCATTATACAAAAACGTACATGCTGCTGCCACCCAACTCGCACTCCTCTCTTTCTGGTCCCAGCAGTCCCTGGGGCAGCATTGGACTTCCCATCCAATCTAGAGCATGAGAGCAGCATGGGGATTGGCATGAGAGGGTTGTCTTAATGCTCACTAAGGCACAGGGAGTCTATGTTGCTTTTCCAAGCCAGCTGTACAATACAGCACAGTTGGAGAAACCTAAGTGCGCATGTCAGTTTGGCCAGCCTAAAACGGCCAGTGAAACTGAGCACTTAAAAGTGCACCTACCACTCCTCCTCCCACCTCCCATGGCTCGGCCGCACCCCTCCCCGCACACACTGGATCCGAACCAGCAGTTGAAAATGATATAAAATAAAACGATAGTAAAATATAATTTTATTTTTCAGCTCTTGGCTCTGAGCCAGTGGGGGCTACTGCGGAGGAGCCACCGCTAATTCTAAATGGATTCAGTGGTTAAACATTAGTTTGTGTCTTATACTATTTTATAGTTGCTTGCCATTACATCACTCGGCACGTTAGCTACTTTTTTTGCCTTTTTTTCTGGCAAGTGACCAAAAAGGCCACAACTCAACTGGTGGCATCAGGAAAGTGATCCCCCAGAAGAAAGATCAATTTGATGGTGCGCCTTATACCGGACGCTCCCATGATCTATTTTATCAGCCTTGATGTGCTTACTTTTTGACAGAGATCAGAGCATCCGTCATTTGGTAGATTTCTTTTTTGCTAAATTGCACATACGTGTCCATCATCTGCTAGATGCATTTTTTGTTCCTGGCCAAGTTTGGTTCATGTACAAGAAAACGACACCTGTGGATTAACTTTTTTTCTAACAGTGAAGATCTCCTCCATGTAATTCCATTCAGTTCAGTTCAGTTCAAAGAAACTTTATTTCGGTCAATATGACCTTAAAAGCACAAACTCCTAGAACCAATCATTCCTAAAAATTACATCAAGGCATACAAACAAATTTAGGACACTTTAATAATCACTATACACATGATTATGACATTTAAATACCTTCATGCATTATAAAAATGTAATTTTGGGGGTTGTTACTAGGCGGAGGACACATGTTTAATTTCAGAAAGTGCATAGTATAATAAATAAGTGAATACATTAGATAAAAAAGAGATTCATAAAAAAGGCGGGTCCTTAAGTATAAAACAATGAGCTAAGCCACAGGAGGAGATTATACCAGGTTACAATAATTACATTTTCAATTCCCTATAGCAGATCCAATACATCCTTGGATGATTTCAGAAAAACCCTTCTGGTGCACTACATAGAGAACAGGACTCCTGCAATTTAGTAGACAATCAGGATACTGAGGTCATACTTCAGAATCCTGAGCACCTCAGGGCAATGCCTGCTGCCAAGGTTCCTGCAAATCTGCACCAACCAACGTTTCCTTGCTTTATAGTAGCCAGGGCAACTAAAGAAAACGTGGAGCACTGCTTCTTCTGTGTGATCACATGCCGGGCAATGTACCACTTGCTGATCTCTGTCAGTAAAGTTTCCCCTTTGGGTGAACTTATAAATAAACCACAGTTTAACACTAAGCATACATAAAGTACATACACTCACATAGACTAGGAGCAGCTAATGATCAACATGAAACAGTCATACAAAAATGTACATTTTATTTTGGTAAATTTTAAAAGCAAAAAATTAAAAACAGAACATTGTAACACATCAAAATTTCATTATACAAAACAAGGGACAACACACTAGGAAAATAATTCCAATTAAAAAATGGGGAAGAAATCACTAGAATGAATTAATTGATGATTCCTACTCCAGATTATACAGTCAATTTCACAGTGGCAGGAGTATCATTTCTCAATGGCTTAGTGTTTCTCCACCCAAACAATTGCATCGACGCGTTTCGGTTAAGGCATGTAAATGTTCAAAGCCAAAAACCTTCTTCAGGATTAAAATAATAGTGTCCCAATAATACACAATATCTGAAATAAAAATACACAATATAAGATATACATTGCATGACTAAAAGAAATACAATCATAAAACATGTTATACACCACTGCTCCTACAAGCATACAACATTTACTACATATATCTGTGGCTTTAAGGAAAATAAGATTTCATTGTTTACTAGAAACAACAACAATCACATAAACAAAACCTTGTCACCTGATAGTTCGCAACTTATATGTAGTACTAGGGACAGATTGACAGTTAATCATACTCTAATATAGCCACTGTATCCAACACAGATCATATCTAATATCAGTTAGTGGCTAAACAAACTAATGGCTCAGAACTGGGATTTTGGCCCTTATCACCTTAGCACATAGGTACAAACACAGTATTTACCTTATTAATCAGCGAATGGATATTTTCAGCGGTACTGCTAGAATCAGCTACCTTCGAAAAGTACCTACAATAGTTGATTGGTAGTTAGTAATATCCTAGGTATATATATTATTATAATAATTACAATACATGCATGCCCTGAAAATACAGGGCATTATATAAGGGTGCGACAGAACCATATCCACTAAGGTGTTAGTGGTCGATAATGAGTCTTCACAGCGAATATTATAGCATGTGCATAAGACTTTATCTTTAAAGTGTTAGTGCGAATACGGTTTCTAACAGGTATTTATTTGGCTGATAGGAAGCAGCATTCTATAAATTCCTTTCCTGCTGATCTCTCCACTTTGATGTAAAACAGCGGAGCGGGAGAACCCCAAACCTGAATTGTAAATAAAGCTTTCTTGCCGCTACCGGTTTAATGAGATCTAACACCATCTCAAAGCGAAAGCTTCTTTTATTTCTAAGAAAGCTAAAGTTAATTTGCCTGTTTTGGAACAAGAATGAAGGTGAGCCATTCTATACTCTTCGTAATGTACCTTCATTTGTTTATATTCCTTTATATTAGAGAACAGGCTAACTCAGGTTCAGCCCAGCAATCCCCCAAGCCCATGTTTGTTAGCAAATGTTTAATATGAGCAAACCAGGAAAGTTTGGCAGCACCCCGAGCCATCATTACTTCAGACAATTCCTCCCTATAGGGTGGAAGTTCGGGAGTAGTCCACAGGCGACACCAGTACATTAAGGGTTTAAGGCTCGACACTTCTGCAATCGCCATTAATCCTGAATCTAATCGAAGCGAAATTAACGGGGTGCCTTGTGGTAACCTAAACAACTGTCTAAGATATTGATTCTCCACCTGTGATAGGGTCTCAAGCTTAAAATGACCCCATAACTCTGCGCCATATAATGCGCCACCTCGAGCCTGGGCCTTATAAATTTCTAATGCCGGGCTAACAGCTCTCTTACTAGACCTACTAAAAACCTTCATGATGCCACTTGTCGATTGCGCTAATTTTAGTGTTGAGTTCGTAATATGGGCCCCCCAATCCATGGTTTCAGTAATGGTAATGCCTAAATAAATAAAAGATGAAACTCTTTCAAGGGGTTTACCATTTTTTTTTTTTTTAAAGACCGTTATTTTAGTTTTCTGAGATTACACAGCAATAGGCCTACAACCCAGGGGCCGGCCGCTTTATACACAATTTCTGTTCGCCACTTTCGGGATTACACCGCCCTTCAGCCGACAACCCTGGGGTCCGGCGGCGCAGTAAAGTAACGTGTATACAGCTCAGTCATTTCGTGTTCCGGATAAGTTATAGGTCTAAGGTTTTTACTTTTTTAAAACTTACAACAACGTATAGTTTCTGTATTAAATGATGAACATACACAGTGACCTCCTTCACGACAGTCGCAGTAGTAAGATACACATATACAGACCCTCCTATTCCCTAGTGTTTTAGACATCAGCACGCGCGCCATTGCTTTTCCCATGTTTTGCAAGTCGGCTACCCCTTAATTTGGCTTATGTTTCACCCTTGGTCTAACTCTCTTCGTCAGAGCTGGAGGCATCATCTTCCGGTAATGGCTCACATATGTTACCCCTATATGCATTCCAAGGCGTCCACACTTTATTCCATTTACGCAGGCTGGCCCTGGTGACATATACTGTACGCTCCGTAACCATGAGCATGTCCATGTGCCCGGACCACATCGTCAGGGTTGGTACTTCTGCTGCGCCCCATTTTTGTGCTATATCCCTCTTTGCCACCATGATGCCCAACGTGCCCCACAGTTGACCATATCTGATAAGTCATTAGGCTCCCATATGTTTAAAATGCATTTACGTGGCTCTGGTACCAGCGAAACTTCAAGCGCCTGTGAAATAGTTTGTATTACTTGCCTCCAGTATTCAGTTATTAAGGAGCATTCCCAGAGGGTATGTAGCAGTGTCCCCTCCTCCCCGCAGCTCAGAAGACAATAGGGATGTGGTGCCCTGTGTAGCTTGTGCAGCATGGTTCCAGTGTAGTATATCCTATGTAGTATCTTGAGTTGAACTAGTCTGAACTTTGCTGAGATTCCCACCTCTCTAGGGGACGCCAGCGCCTCATTCCATTCAGTATCGTCCATGTCTCCTACCTCCTCTGTCCATTTCTCTCTTAATTGTAATGTGGGGGTTGGTAGGTTAGAGGAGGAGAGGGGTTGGCCTAACGGCTAAGGCGCTCGACCTCGGACCTGGGGAACTGGGTTCGAGTCTCGGTAACGACGCCAAAAACCCCCTGTGATTCTGGGCAAATCACTTAATCTCCCCGTGCCTAAAAAATGAAAGTGTGTCCTCATGTACGTAACTGGTGCTATGTAAAGCGCTCTGATAACTGATTCGGTTCGGTTCAAGTTCGCGCTATATAAAACTCTCTAAAAAAAAAAAAAAAAAAAAATCATTTACGATAGGTGAGGGAAGTTGCCCTATGCTGCATAAAGTCAGTAAGTAGTCTGTCTTCTAACGGGGAAGATTCCGGGATTTCAGTGTCTGGCGGTATGACCTGTAGCAGTGCGTGTCTGATCTGCACATATCGGTAGATTTCGTTCGGCCCTAGGTCGTACTGTTGCTGGAGTAGTGAGAACGAGAGTACGGTCCCCTTGTCCCACAGGTCCTCTACTGTGGATATACCGATACTGTCCCATGTGCGAACCCTTTGCTATGTCTCAGTCGTCCCAATGCTTTAGTGTCCCAGAGCGGGGTGACAAGGGGTTTACCATTTAATGAAAGGTTTGGGCATGTACTTTTTGGGCTATTAAATGCCATGAATTTAGTTTTCTGTAGATTTATTTCTAAACCTCTTTCCCTACAGAATAACTCAAATTTATCAAGAACCCTTTGTATCCCTTTGTATCCCCATGGGCCATCAGAAAACATCATTGCTGAAATTCTACGGGAGGCTAACTTTGGGGCATCTAGGTCTTTTCCTGTTAACAAGGCATCAATCAAGCCATTGATGTAGAGGTTGAATAAGGTTGGCGCAAGCACACAACCCTGGCGTACGCCACGTTTAATGGGTATGGGTGCAGTAAGTTTTCCATCCCTACCATGTCTAATTTGCGCATAGTTGTCGTTGTGGAGTCGTTTAATAAGTTGGATTAGATACACCGGAACCCCCATCTCACAGAGGACTGACCACAGTTTTTCCCTTGGCACCAAATCGAATGCTGACCACCGGTCTACAAATATTAGGTAGAGACTGCCCCCCCTCCAGGCAGACAGTCTTCCAGTACAGCAATTGCAGTCTTAGTACTTGGTCCAGGGTGGACAGCTTTTCCCTGAACCCTGCCTGTAGGGAGGACAGTACCCCCTTTTCTTCCATCCAGGCTTGTAGCCTGAGGAGCAGAACACATGCAAATATCTTTTGGGAAATATCTATTAAGCTGATTGGTCTGTAATTAGTTGGTAGGAGTGGAGAACCCTTTTAAAAAATTGGAATTATCTCCGCACCAAGCCAGCTAGAAGGAATCTTCATGCCCTGCATTATGGCATTAAAAAGTACCCAAAAATACGGGGTCCAGATAAATGGTTCGCTCCTGAAGAGATCCCCAGGATCTTATCCAGACCTGGTGCTTTGCTCTGGGCTATTTTTGCCAGTGCACCCTTTATTTCATTTAAACTTATACTTGGGCTCATACTACCATCGGGGTGAAGGTTTGTATCCCCTTTGTTTGCGGGGCAATCCACTTTCGAATAACAGCCAACAGTTGGGACATCCACGGGCGTCTTTTTCTCCGCATAGAGGGATTTAATGTGCTCCTGCCAAACCTCTTCCTCCAGGTTCGGTTCAACCGCTCTTTTGGGGGTAGAAGAACCTGAATTTACAACACCCCACAATGTCCTCATGTCTCTATCCCCTAGTGCAGTTTTCAATGTATCCCAATTTTCCATTTCCCACCTTTGTTTAGCTTCTTGAACAACCACTTTATAAGCCTTTCTTGCAATTTTTATTTGTGGTCGGTCATTAGCTTTAATAGATACTAGTAGTGCCCTTTGGCCTTACGACAAAGAGTATTATACCAGGGGTGGGATGGCGGCCTACCTGGCCTGATGGTTTTGTTGGGATAGAAGAAGTTCAATGTAACTTCTCCTAGTTTGGCATAATTCAACTCAACCACCTCTAAATCTAAATCTTCCCTACTTTGGCTATATAAAGTAGACGCCTCTACAAGTACAGGGATTAGAGCATCATATAAACTACTCAAGTTATCCTGCGATTGACAGAAATCGGTCCATCACATTCTCCTCCTACAGTTCGAGACAGTCAACCTGGGATCAATGGGGTTATCTGGGGAGTGCACTCTCTCGGGATTTAATGCTTTTAGTTCTACTACTAACGCATGGTGATCACTATCTAACCGTGGGATAATTTTAAAATCAATCATCCTGTCCCAGGAATTAGAGTCAATTAGGATGTAATCTAATAAAAACCCACGATCCTTGCTATAAAAAGTGTAACCATTTGATGTATCAGACAGTGATCTCCCATTACACGCTCTTAGTGAATGTTTTAAGACAAGGCAATTCGTCTGGATCACCAGGGGAGACCGTTTTTTAACTTTAGGACATCTGGACTCTGGGATTTCCAGGAAATAATCCTCATCATATAGACTGTCAAGAAACAACCCTCAAGTGGCTCGAACTGGTAGTTTAAATCCCCTCCTATGATGACCATTTGTTTTGCAGCAGTAGAACATAAAAATGTGGTTAGTTCCTCCACCGTGTTGGACTCCTTGCCCTTAGAGGTGGACCTCAAGTATACATTTATTAGAGCAACAGGAGACTTAGAAGGAAACTGCAATAGGAAACATAAGATGTCAAAAGAACCTGTGTCAATTTGCTCAGCAGAGCAACCCAGGTGTACACCTACCCATATAGTAAGGGCCACCAGATGGTCTGCCTACTACCCCCGATATTGCAGGAATACTAAAGGAGGCATAGCCTGGAATATTTACCTCCCCTCTTGCCCAGGTTTCCTGGAACATGCAGATCTCAAATTGACTAACAAAAGATACCCAATCAGGGTCATCTAGTTTGTTGTTTATACCCGCTATGTTCCAAGACAAAACCCGTGTTACCTGGCAGTTGTGTAAATTCTTTTTTGCAAATACTAAGGGAGGCGGCTTCGTTGACACTGTTGTTAATCCAGTATCCTCCAACACACTTAGCCCTACAGATATAAGGTGTTCAGGATTTTCAATCTGTGCTAGATCACCCTCGTGGTGGTTACTACTTCGATAGCCACTCATGCTCCCTCCGACTGAACCTTCCTCACTTCGGATATATGGCCCTATACAATTACCCTTGTTCTCATAGTCTAAAGGTGCAGGACATATTTCCTCCTTATTGGATGGGGGCACTTCCTTTAGTCAATCCACACCTTCTAGGGGACTAAACCTATTCTCAGTGGGAATGTTAAAAATGGGTTGTTTATGCCAGTGTCGAACTAAATATGGTGGTACAGGATTATTATGAACAGGTCTCCTTCCCATCTCCTGATGCTGGCCATACTGATAGGGCCTATTAGGAGGGTAGAAGTAATCTAAGGGAAATAGTAGAATACTACCCTTGTTCCTCCCATGCTCAGTAGCTAAAACTCTTTGGGTCATCCGTGGGTTTCTAAAATTAATTACTATGCATTCTCTCTGTTGTTCCTCCCATGCTTGGTAGCTAAAACTCTTTGGGTCATCCGTGGGTTTCTAAAATTAATTACTATGCATTCTCTCTGTATATCCTCATGTCGTACGCCTATCCAACCCACTCTTCTTGTAGTTAGGATCTCTTCAGAATTTTCATATCCAAAATTGTTATGGTTCACTAGCCAATGGACACATTTTTTCTTTAATTCTTGGTGAGAATCTGTTTGACCCTTTCTTAATTCAGGTACACGTGCAAGATTCTGTACATATGGAGTTGAGGCAGGTGGAAGATTTATAATTGGAGGACAATAAATCTGATTATTACGTTCTAAAACTGGTGAAATTCCTTCCACCTTCTGTCTAAAATTTTATGGGCGTTTCCCCTTTTCCTTTAGGCAGTGCTGGACTATATTTTGCTACATTTATTTTCTCCGGGGAAGGCCTTGCTACACTATTTTCATTATGCTTCCTAGTCTGGTGTACGCTATCTACATTTAAGGGAGGGGCTCCTTCATTAGGGATTGAGCAGGGTTTAACCAATTGATTACCCGTGGTGACCTGCTCGGATGTCATACTATCAGAGCTAGTGATGTCCTTGGTTATCTCCCCAGATTTCATCCATTCATTCAAATTTACAGTCAGCCCATCTAACCTTGCTAATAAGGGTCTAAGCTCCTCCTTAACAATAGCTCTCATTTGCATCTGGAGATTCATCACCAGGGATGTGACCCACACAGGCTGATCGTTTGTGTGTCCTATAATATCCTCTGGGGTGTTACCCTCTAAGTTACCTTTTTCGAGGGTGGAGCCCTGCAGTTTTTTACTTCTTACAGGCGGTTTTGCTTTGGGTTTTGATTTAGCTTTGCTATTTCTGCTCGATTGGTTTGGGATGATGGCCTTAGGTGACTCTGAGCTCACTGCATCTATAATTACTAATTGATCATTGGAGAGCTCTATTGCTGGAGCCCCTGTGTCACATGTAGGGCTGAGATCCATCGATTCTATTTCTAAATTTGGGGTGATGGATAGACGTCTCTCGGTCCCTTCTATTTCTGTGGCCACTGCTTCCAGGGCTTTCTCTAACATCCTGTCTATAGACGTAGGTTTAGAGCTTGATTTAGACAAGGCAAAGGTTTGTTTCTTCTCCACACAAGCCTGTTTCCCCATTTTGAAGACTCTTAGATATTATGGGGAGGTGATTTATACACACCACTACACTATTAGGATATTATCTACACACACAATGATTTCCCCGTAGTCTTACTACACCGGTATTTATACTTCACAAAAAGCCAAGTCAATGTGATGAAGATGGTCAAATCTCAAGGGATATCAAACTTGGTAAAAAGTCAACAGTAGTTCGTGTCCAGGACACTCTTTGTAAATGTTAGGGGGGATGCCCAGCCCAGCATCTTCCGGCCTCTGATGGGCGCGGGAGGGCCGGGCCGATTTTGAGGGCCTCTGGCGCCCTCCGACAGCGTCACTGGCTCTGCGCCTAGCAGAGCCCTCTGGGAGTTGAAGTTTTTGGGCCTCACGGATGTCTTGTCGGCTCCGCTCCCCTCAGTGGTGATGCAACAATGGTGGCAGGAATAACAGGCTCCCGCTGGTTCCCCAACGGTGGGTAATGATGGCCGTTCCCCTCACGGCTGGATCAAGCTGAGCAGCGTCCCGTGCTGCGGGAGGGCCGGGCCGATTTTGAGGGCCTCTGGCGCCCTCCAACAGCATCACTGGCTCTGCGCCGCGCAGAGCCCTCTGGGAGTTGGAGTTTTTGGGCCTCACGGGTGTCTTGTCGGCTCCGCTCCCCTCAGTGGTGATGCAACAATGGTGGCAGGAATAACAAGCTCCCGCTGGTTCCCCGACGGTGGGTAATGATAGCGTTCCCCTCATGGCTGGATCAAGCTGAGCAGCGTCCCGCGCTGCGGGAGGGCCGGGCCGATGTTGAGGGCCCCTGGCACCCTCCAACAGCATCATTGGCTCTGCGCCTCGCAGAGCCCTCTGGGAGTTGGAGTTTTTGGGCCTCACGGTTGTCTTGTCGGCTCCGCTCCCCTCAGTGGTGATGCAACAATGGTGGCAGGAATAACAAGCTCCCGCTGGTTCCCCGACGGTGGGTAATGTTGGCCATTCCCTTCTCGACTGGATCAAGCTGAGCAGCGTCCAATTCCATTCAGCTTTCTCACATTTCCTTAGCCATGACGTTTGTTTTGTGTGGTTTTTTTTCCAAATGAATTATTTTGGATTTCTATAATGTGGCTCAAGGGGTGTCTGTCAGTGAGTTTATTTCCCTGTGTATGCTGCTGTCCTACTGCCTGCTACAGTGGTGTAGAATAAGTTCATGATGCAGTCGTTAATTAGGTTTTTGGCTGCTAAACAACTTCTTTTGGTGGCTTGTATCTGATTTTGCAGCATTGTAGCTGTGTTCACTGGTCAGTACAGTTGGTCTCTTGGGCAGCTGTTGGTGTTGACTGAAGAGGTGGATTAACTCCTCCTTTTGTACAAGCCCAACCTCTTTAGGTTTGACTGAAAAGCACAACTTCCTGGTGTTCTATTGTACCAATTTCTTAAACAAGCATTGGCATAGCCAATAGTTATCGCCTTTGGGACCTTATAAGTTTTTAGTTATGCTTTGCATTACCATGGAAGGAAGCTTTAACATATGTATTAGGCATATTATAGTACTGCTCGCAGCAGTAACTTGTGGGCACATTGACTTGACCCTTTGTTTTGTCTCCCCTACCTGGATTTTAATCGGTGGAGGCTTTTGGAGGCATTTGTGGATTCCTGTTCTCAGCGCGGGACTGCGAGGACCAGCGTGCTTAGCGTGAGATAAGCGGCCACAGCTGGGGACTCTTCCCGCCCACTCCTGCCCGTATTTAGCTATGCCCATCTACGCGTATCGCGGGACGCGCGCGGGAGAAGCCCGGGACAAGGGCGGGACCGTCTGAGGCTGTCCGAGGCACACCAAGGCAGGGCTGGGCTATCCCCCTAACATTTAGACCAGTGACGTGAGACTTTAAGTGTTTTGTGTTACTTTCTTATACCCTTTTCAAATAGTCTGCACATTTCGCCTGTATTTCTCTCAGAGTCTACTGTGCACTTACTTAAATGGGGTCACGCTCTGGGAAAGGAAGAAAAGTTACTCTTTCAACTACTGGGGGGTCAGTCACTGGGACGCTTGACCAGTTTATCACCAGGGCTGCTGTGGTTCTGGAAAAAGAGATAGCCTTAACAGAGAAACGTCTGTCTTTAGACCTTCTGTCTGGGAAGCGCTCATCATTGGGCACTATTGGGACTGCGGTTACTCCGGAACATCCACGACCTAATGAACCCCCAGGAGTCCCGAGCCCGAGATCCAGCCTATTGCTGGTAGGATCCGATGGCTTTGTGGCAGGTTCCCCAATGAATGCAACTACTTGCAGTTCTATTTCTGGTGGAACTAGGATAAGGGATTCCAAATCGCCATCTCAACATAGCCTTCCCAGCACAAACCAAACCCCTGAGATAATATCCAGTAAAGATTCTAAGGCTAATCACTTAGCAGATAAAAGAAAAAGACGAGGTGGCCCGCAAAAGGGTAGTTCAGCCAAAGTACCAAAAAAAACTAGAGCAAACCCCGTCCCATTAATTACCAACCAGCTCCCTATTTCGACTGCTAATACCTCACACCCAAGTGAATTGTCCTCCCAATGCGTTGTTAATGAGGGGCTCCTAGTAGAAATGGAAAAACTAGTGAAATCTCTGATGCTACCCCTTTTGGAGAGATCAAAATTAATAAACGAAAATTGGAGAAACTTGAAAAATTAGTATTAGCAAACTCTGGTATGCTGGATATAGTAGTGAAAGGTATAGAGGGTTCCAACCTTAAAGGCCCCGACTGTCAGGCCCCGGGATCCAGGACCCTCGGTAAGGATCACCCGCAAGAAATAATTGGTAGGGCTGAAAACCAAAACATTCTGCCCTGTGCCGAGATGCGCCCCGAACAGAGAGAATCACTATGTAGTGTTAGGGAGGGTGGAAAGGGTCGGGTAAGGAGGTAAGAATCCAACATGCACCATATGCCCTGGCAGGAGAGAGGAGGACACATGGGAGAACTCCACAGGGCAATGATGGTGACAAACAGCGGTTGCCCTGTATTAACCTCCCCCCAGAGTCCGTACCATACACGGTAATTTTGGCAAGAGTTCCTGGGATAAGTGAGGAAAAACTGGAATCTCACAGGGAACTGAAGAATAAGGTTACTCATTGGCTCAATAGGTATACAATGCTCCCAGCTTTCACAAATGCAGAAATGTTAAACGTTAGAAGGGTGAGTTGGGTGGGTTGTAGACAAAAGGACATAGAGGGAGACTGTGTTATCGTAAATTTTAGGGACCCATGGGTGGTTGAGCATATATGCTATGAAGCGAGGACCGGTGGTGGGGGGGATATTCAGTCGTTATGTCTAAATTATTTCTATGGTCGTGCCCCCGGATGTCCATTGAACCGCACATACAATAGCCGCACAAAGAGACCATATCATTCTAATCCCTATGACAGGGCTGAGTCTCGCCTTACCCTGGCAAATCGCTACGAGACACTTACAGGACTAGAGGGGGTGCATTGACATGAGAACATCTCCAATGGTTCTATTGTGGCCCAGCCACTGGGCATGGCAAAAGAAGGAGGAAGCACAATTAGGAAGATGGGACCCATACCTGGAGAATTGAATTCCAACAGTGACTGCTCTGGGAGTGGTACAGGTCGCTGCTATACCCTTAGGGTAATCCCAGCGTACTCTGGTGAGACTAATTTGGAGATTACAACGGGAGGTTGGATGGATGGTCAGAGTCAGGAGTGGCTGGCCACAGGGTCCCCAGTAGGTGGGGCCCCAATTGTGGGAAAGAGGGAAATTGGGACCAAATCGATGGTTACTGTACAAAACCAGCCTAACAATATGGATATGCCCCATCTGCTCAAAATAGTCTCCTGGAATATTGCAGGGCTAAAGAGTAAAATCTGTATAGCAGAGTGGGTGGATTTTGTGGAAGGACATGATATCCTGATTTTCCAGGAGAGCTGGGCTGTAGACCCAATCTACTGCAATGGGTTTTTAAATTTTCACAAATCAGAGGGAAAAAAGGTAGACCTTCAGGAGGCCTAACCATTTGGGTTAGGCAGTCACTTAATTATAGACCTATTGAAGTAATGGTGGAAAGTCCTGATATACTTGCTCTAAAGCTGATTCGGCCCAACCAATTGGAGCTTTTTATTGTTAATGTTTATGCTAGAGGCCAGCCGGGAGGGCGGAGCTCGGGAATCACAAATGAGCTGGACTCCCTCCTTGACTCTGTTGGGATGGATAGATTTGTGATTGTGGCAGGGGACTTCAATTGTACGTTTGAGCCCTTAAATTTTGAGAGGGAAGACATCTTAGCAGAGGAGGACGCCCATTGGAATATCCCTCACCTCTATTTAAATCCACTAAAGAATTGCACAGATGCTGCCCTACAGTGGTTGGGCTTTTGCCTTGAGTGGGGCCTGAGAGCAGTAAACGGGCGCTCTATTTCAGATAAAAGTGGCAGGGTAACTTTTGATAACGGTATCAGTACAAGCCGAATAGATTACATCCTCATAAAGGTTGAGTGCTGGTCCATTCTTGAGGATATGATAATATCTGCTCGCCCAGAGAGTGACCACAATCCGCTTCTACTGAGCCTATATATTGGCGGCGGTCCAGAGAGTGAAAAAGTTACCGAGACAACCACCGCGGAGGCTCTGCTTACCAATGATATGCGTAGGGTTCAATGGGCTAGGGTAGTTGATGACCCTCAAACCCTAGATAAGATTTCCCATAAGGTTTCTAGTACTTTGAGTGCTTTTCAAGCACTCTCTAATCAGGAAGAAATCACTGAGAAGTAAACTGCTCTTCATGAACAGCTTTTTAGGGAGTTGAAATCGTATTTCTCCAAAAGTGGCACTTCCACTAAGCTACCATCTAAAACATCAGGAAATTCCTGGTACAATAAATCGTGCCGTGTTGCCTATGGATCTTTGCTGTCAGCTATAAAATCACGAAACACCAAGGGCACTAGGAAGGCATGGCTTGCCTATCGTAAAATTCAAAGGCAGGCCAAAAAGGATTGGGACGACCAGCATTGGCAGGAGTTACTCAAGGCTAGCAGGATGAAAAACCAGACTAAGTTCTGGTACATAGTCAAATGGGGAAATAAAGCCAAACAACAAGTACCGGCAAACCATGTGTCCGCTGTGGATTGGGTCGATCATTTCGAGTCTCAGTTTAGGGGACTGGAGGCAGTAATAGATACTGCCCCTGCTGACTATTTACCAAGGCCATTGACCCCCTGCCAACCCTTAATGTTTGTCAGGAAAGATGTAGAGGATGCTCAAAGGAAGGTCCAAGGTGGAAAAGCACCAGGAATGGATTGTATTCCGGCAGATCTTTTTAAATATGACTTGACCAACTGGGTGCCCTATATTGTCTTTTTAGCGAATGCCATTGCGAAGGGGGCATCCATCCCGGATTCTTGGCATGGAGCTGAGATCCTGCCCATATTCAAAAAGGGGGACCGTTCCGTCCCGGGGAATTATTGCCCTATAAGCTTAATAGAAGCTATCCAAAAAATTGTGGCTAGGATGGTGCTTGCTAAGATCCAGAGCTGGATGGAATTAGAGGAGGTTCTATCCCAACTACAAGCAGGTTTTAGAGCTCATGTTAGTACGATCGAACAGGTCTTTAGGTTTATATTAATTTACTGGAAGGTTGTTAGTTTAGGTGGAGGTACTATTTATGCAGCCTTCGTAGACCTAAAGTCTGATTTTGATTTACTTCCAAGAGCCAAGTTATGGGATGCACTAAGAAATATGGGGATGCCATGGGAACTTCTTGAAATGGTAATTAGGCTATACGAAGCAAACTTTGCACAGGTCAGATGGGGCAAACAAGGGCAGGTCACGGAGAGATTCCCGGTGTCCCTTTGTGTACGCCAAGGGTGTGTACTAGCACCGACCCTGTTTTTGTTGTTCATCAACAGGGTCGTGCAGTACTTTGCAGCATTTCCAACAGATGCCCCTGCTTTAGGCGGCACCAAGTTTCCGCTACTTATTTTTGCGGATAACACGCTAATATTATCAAAAACTCAGAAGTGTCTCCAGACCGCCCTAAATAAATTTGAGGAATTTTGCCAAATTAATGACCTACAGGTAAATGTAACTAAAACTTAATTTATGGTTCTAACAAAAAATAGACCTCTGTTTGGTCATGTTACTATGAATGACTCCAATTTGGAGCCGGTAAAAGTTATGACATACTTGGGGGTTGGGGTGGAAAATAGTCTTAGCTGGAAACCCCAGCTTGACATTCTCTCCCATAAGTTTGCACAGTTAACAGGGTGTCTAATTAAGGAACAGAGAACCTTACGAAAAGGATAGGTCCTGCTTTGAAAATGTATAATGCCAAGATTAGTTCTGCGATCTTGTATGGCGCGTACCTTTGGGCTTTTGCGGACTTATCACCAATAGTTAGACTCCAAAATAAATTTTTCAAAAACCTTGTAGGCCTTCCGTGTTCCATCCCCCTGAAGCCTTAGTTATTGGACTTAGGCTGCCACGCAATTGATGATGTGGCACGTTTTAAACCAGTGGCCCTGTGGAGGAGAATTTGGTCTACCCCCGAACTGGCACTTTTTGCTAAAGAAATTATGGATGTTAGATCTGTGTTGGGTTCGGGGAATATCCTCTGGTTCAAAAAAGTACGATTGCTCTTAGAGAATATGGGCCTGAACAATCTGTGGACTGACCCAATTAATAATGTTTTGCCCTCTAAAAAGGAATTTAAAGCTTTATACTGGTCTACAGTAAGGCAACAACATATTGACCAGATAAATACCTCTTCCCTAACTGGCAGGTTCCTGGAGCACAAACTCGACCCATCCCTAGAAGAATCCCGGGATATTATCGCTAAGAGTGGCGATAGGAAGCTTTATCACCAGTTCAGGGTTGGGTCGCTGCCAATAAGAACGTTTACTAAAAAAATGGAAAGGTCAGGTGAATGAGTTCTGTCCCTGGTGTAAGGACCAGAAGGAGTCCCTTGGTCACTTATTCTTTGTATGCCCAGCATACACAGCCCCCCGGATCAAATGGCTTAAACCAATTTGCAAAATTATGAGAACGCGGGTGGGGCTGGAGGCTCTTCAGATAATGAGGGTTGATACAACTGAACCAGTGGTAATAGCAGTAGCAAAGTTTCTGGGCTGGTCGTGAATAAGTAGAGCCAATAACATAAATAGTAGTTATTAAACCTGATTTTATATATGTTCCTGTCTGTTACTAACATTATACATGTAATACTTGCTGTACCTTTCTTGTAGTCGCACCCTTTTTGCACATCACACTCTGTAGTTTTATATTGATATGAATTGTCTTGT
Organism: Lissotriton helveticus; assembly: GCF_964261635.1. Classification (NCBI taxonomy): domain Eukaryota; kingdom Metazoa; phylum Chordata; class Amphibia; order Caudata; family Salamandridae; genus Lissotriton; species Lissotriton helveticus. The sequence continues at coordinate 797,664,596 of NC_136072.1, forward strand.
AATTATCCATTTTTATGCTTAAGCATTCAATGTAATGCCAGAATGGCTTTTAACTTTTATAAATAGGGTAAGGTGTGTTTAAGGATGATGGTTGTGCTTATTTTTTATGCTTGTCTTTTATGAAGAAATATTCGAAATAATGACGTATGAATCTGAAAAGAAGTACTTATTTAAATTGTTTTTTGTACAACTAAACTGCAGGGTACATATGAACAATACTAATAATAGGGTACCAAATTAAACTGACAGAGAATGTAATAGAAGGATTGGAATGGTATAACACATGGCAACAGCAGCTGGTATAACAAGGTTAAGAAGTAAGTTCTTCTGTATACATTTGTAGGAAATATGTGAATACATTTGTATATGAGCGGAATGTTTTTTCAAAGTAAATTGCATACTAAAAACATATTTCTTCACTAATAAAGCAAATTTATGCACGTTAAGCAACAACTAAACTCAAGTATTGGTAACCCGCTCACATCAGGGTTATTTTTGGTTCCACCTCACAGGCTTAGATTCTTCTCGAACACAATTTATGTTCCCTGAAGTCAGTGTGCATTTTGTGTGTGTATATATAAGGGCCACGGTGCCTGCCACGGATTAAATACGGTAGAGTGTAATCAAAAAGTCGCGAAAAACGCAAGTTGTTACCTTTTTGCACACTTTGCTGCAGAGCGAAAAGCTAACATTTAGCCTGTTTCTGCTACTGTTTAAATACCACCACAAACAACAACTTTTCTAAAGAAGCCTAGGTCAGAATTTCGGTCTTTTTTTAAGTCCACAAACAGGAAACACGTGTACTGAAGAAATCTATGTGCACGTTGCAACAACAGGTACAAATAAAAGCAGGACTGACTCTGACTTTCATCCTTCCACTGTTCAAAAAGCATTAGCGCATTAATATTATGTTAGGTAATAATAACAGCATGTAATGTTATAGAACAAAAAACTAACAGCTTGTAAAAAGTGATATGTAAATAGAAGGTGTTATTATTAAAAGTGATTCCCAAACAGAGGCTGCGGGCCACGCTTCTGCTTGGCACCAACTTTACATGAGCATAGGCATACACAAGAACACTTAGCAACATTTATTTCATCTTGCACCTATAAATAAACCTCACTTGCAGAAAACAGGGTTCCATTCTAAACTATTGCAATAAAAAAACGATATAAAAAAAGAGCGATTTACATGCGTATCAGGAGGGTTGTTTATGCTCTCTACGTTGTACATTTAGCCTGCCCTGAAAAGTGCACACAGAAAGAAATGGAAAGGGAAAAACGTACAAACAAGCAAACACAAATGAGCAACGTAAATAGTTCCGTATACAAACAGAGAGAACAAGACACGGACAGTGAGAGAGGGACAGGTATAGATAGATACGCAAGCATACACAGGGATGGACATAGATAAAGCAAAACAAGGGCAATGAGAAAGGCTATACAAATAACTGAACAGAGACAGTAAAAGACGGACATATACACAGAAATAAAGAAACAGAGGCACGTTGCATTATTGTCACAGGATTACCACTGTCTTTATAATGTAGCCAAAAAGACACTTGGGGGCACCCGCTGCGCAAGACAACAGTTCCATACACAAGTATTCAATAGTATATATAACAACGCGGTCAAACATATATACAAAAAAATTCACTGTCAGCCAGTGCAGTGCGACATGTTTTAATGCAAGGATTTTTAAGCTCACAACAATACAATTTTAGGTCACTCGAAACAGAGTACGTCAAAGTTACCCAAAAAGAACTTTACCTTTCTGTTACATATACCATATGCCTCTGCTCTGTTAGTGGTAAGAAATAGAAAAAAAAACATGAACGCGTGACAGCAAAACTGAAAGACACCACGCTAATTAAAAACAGATGGCGCCCTGCGCGCCACTGCTCGCTCCCGCAAGGTGGATGCCGTGGGAGGAAACATTTGCTTACAAAGGTGGGACATGCACCTGCCTTTGACCAATTGCGTGCTTTCTTTTTGGAAAGACGCACGCAAAGGCCAATACAATTAATGCAGCCACACGCACGAGTTTCAGAAAAGTCCTGAGTGATTCCAAGAGGTTAGCTCCTAGAGCAGTGCATGCGCGCTGCATTAGGGTCGACCTAAAAACACATATTGCAGGATAAATAAGTGGGCCTTGACTTCGTCCAGAAGACTAATCCTCTCCCACCTCATGCTCTTGACTTTCTGGTGTATCATTCTGCCACCTGTATAAGTGACTATTTTACTTGTGAAAAGTTCACTGAATATTCCTATATTGAGGGCCAGATTTACAAAGCCATTTTGCAGTTGCCAAACCATCGAGTTGAAAAATCACAGGGTTTGAGTCTGTAAAATGTTTTTTTTAATATACGTAACCCATTTTGCAATTTGGTAACATGTTACTAAATCACAAAATGGGATTATCAAGGCATAACAAATTGTAATTTGGAAGGGGCATAATTAAGGCATTCCTTCAAAATAATGATTTGTTATGGTATGCATCAATGTTTTGCGACCGAAATGCAGTTGCAAAACATAACACATTGACTGACACCCAAGTTGGGAAAGTAGCACATTCACAAAAGCAAAAGGGAAAGGTTCTCTAGGGAACCACTTCTTTTTTTGAATTTAAAAAAACAGTTGTGGAGTAGCAAGGGGTCTAGGGGGCCACTGCAAACTCTCAAACAAACTTAAAAATAGAAAACAAAATAGAAAATAAACTTTTTTTAAATGCAGTCTGTTTTCTTTAGGAAAAATGTCAGTTTTTTAAAAAGACGTTTACTGTATTTAAATATGATCCTAGAAATGGTGGTCTACTGACCCCGGCAGGCTACCATTCCTGTCATGGCATCTAATCGTGCTAAGTCGCAATTTACGACCTACCTCTTAAATATTGATAAAGTAAGTCTGTTTACGACCTACTATGATTAGAAATTTTGGAGCCAATCTATTAGCACATAAATAGATTAGCAAAATTATTTTCCATTCACAAAATGTTGGTACACAATTTTAGCCACTTTTTGTAAATGGAAATTTCATACCCCAGGTCCTAAATTCTATATTTCATAGATGCAATAAATGCAGAAAGCAATTGTTTTTTGGTTTGTCTTTTTTCACAGCAGCAGTCTTTTAAAAATATCTTAGTCCAGACTCAAAATGGCAGACCTATTGGCTTTGCTAGTACTTGTTAATTCTTATCTGTGGCTATGGTTCTACTCCATAGGTTAACAACCATGAAGTCCAACCTAGCTCTTACTCCTGTGACCTCTATGTGGCCACTGATCATCAACACTCGGTGGCTGTACAGTCCGAATCCTCCCCTCATATATGTATGCAATCACTCAATAAGGCATTTGGCTGGACTAACTCCCCACCCCCAGATCTTTTTGTTGGGAGATAGTTTTGGCTAGTGTGCATGCATCTCACTCACGCTTCTAGAAAGTGTGTTTCAGCCACCTTCTTGGGGTGCTGCAACTTCCCGGAAGTGCTTTTATGTTACAGGCACCGTCACAGCTTACTCAGCATAATTAAAAGATGCCTTAGGCCACCAAGCCTGACACACCGCAGCGTGCTTGCCATTCCCTAAAGGACTTTTAAGTGGCTGTACACTGTTCAAAGCTTTCTAGTGGAAACTAGTGAGACACATAGGCACATGCATCATTGAAAATTGCATTCGCAAATGGTGCGAATTGCAAAAATCGTCCATTTGCGAATGCAATTTGAACTTTTGGGATGCATCATAATTTTTTTACTTTTTGCAATTTAAGAAATCGCAAAATTGCGATTTCTTAAATTGCGATTGCATTTAAGGAATCTCAAATTGAGATTCTTTAAATGCAATGCATCAAACTTAAAAAAATAGCGATTTCGAAATAATAAGGGGAGCAAATTACCATGAAGTTGATCTTCATGGTAATTTGCAAAAACGTAGAAAAATGCACTAAAGTGCATTTTTCGAACTTCCATTTTACACACACACATGCCCTTGGGGCATGTGTGTGTGCAAGATGTACTTATAGGCAGATTTCAGGGGTGCAACAGGGTGCCCTTTTGACAGCCTCGCACCCTTGAAATTGCATTTTCAATTTGCGATTCTCTAATTGAGAATCGCAAATTGAGAATGTCTTCCCATTCATTCCTATGGGCCTCTAGACCCATAGGAATGAATGGGGAGGTATTCCTTAATTGCGATTCTCAATTAGAGAATTTCTCATGTTTACAAGGTGGCTCTAAGCCACTTAATGGGGCTTAACACCATCTTGTAAATATGGCCCTTTCCGCCGTATTCCTCTGCGGCAAAAGGGCGTGCAAAGGGTGTTGCAGTGGGCGTCCCACTGCAACACCCATTGCTTTTTGACGCTGTCCTAAATTTACAAGGCTGAGGCAGCTCCAGAAACTAATGCTTGCAACATGGCAGCAGGCTGCCTGCGCTGGCACTAGGCAGCTTTTTTTGCACCGGCGCTAGGGGAAACACAGGGGTGCACCATATTCTTGGGTCCTTGGCTCCACGGCTCAACGCAAACACTTGGGTGGGGTTTTACTCCAATATGTACTTCTGTCTCTTCTGCTCCATTTTTCCCACTCTCACGTCTGCTTTTGCTTCTCTATTTCAGTGACAAGAAAAAGAGCGTGCTGCCAAATCTCAGCAAGCAGAAGACTTTGGTGGTGAGGCCCCCGGGGGACCGATTTCCTCCTTTGGCCTGTCATGTCTGGCTACAATTCTGCAAGGATCCAGTGTTCTGCTCCCTGGTGTCTTGGATACAACCGAGGGACCTTATTGGCGCAGTTTACTATTGTTTTCGAGGCAGTATCGCCAATTCATAGGAAGTAGTCAGTCGCCAGGAACAGGCATGAAAATGTTCTACAAATGAAGTAGTTGATGACCACAACAGGACATAAAAGGCTCCTCCTCATCCCAGAACATCATCGGTTTAAAACAAAGTTACTCTATGGTAGACATCAACCCCTTCCTTAATGGTGGGGTATTTACCCTGTATACAGGAAGGCGATAAAGTCTTAATCAACAAACCTGACTAGAATCGCCTGTGCTCCTTAGAGTGATATAATTATGAGAGGCAATCACAAAAAGTGACTCTATTTTGTTGCCAGACAGTAGGCATATTTGATGCATAGTATTGGTAAATTCCATGTCTTGGGATGGCCTCACTTGAAGCCACATTCTCTCCCATTGCACATGGGTGATAGAAAGACAGGCCCATCATCCAATCATTCACAGGCAAACATTCAGCTGGATCCAGGAACAGCCAGGATGAAACATATCCTGTCCATTTAGGCAATGGACTGGTCTCTCAGGTTCAAGACCTCTGTTTCTTTTAACTGTAATTCATAATTTCAGGAAGTAGCGGCATGTTCTCCTGAATAGACGTAGGCTTATTAATTGACAGACCAACATGCATCTAAAACCTGAAGCACGTCAGGAGAAAGTTACACAACAGGACTTTAGGGGGCCATATGTTGTTTTGAACTGTCGTGATTCTTGGGGCATTACATTTGTCAAAGTAGTTACTATCCTGGTGACCCAGTGAAACCTCTATTGCATTTGTAGCTTTCATAGCAAAGATATCTTTAGGTTTCTGGTGACCACGCAGGGAAATATCTATAGCAGTGAAGTTCCATCATATTGCTGCTCACAATACTAGTGTATCTAACGAGTATGTCATGGGACGAGCCTCAACATGGCTAGTTTCATCAGTGGGATATGAAAACATCCTTTTGCTAGTCAGATATTGTCTGGAGGAGCCTGCCACTGTTTATTCATAAAGATTAAGGCAGAAAAGGTTCAGCATTAATGAACCATTCTTGGTTAAATTGACCCTCAAAAATAGTGCCTTGCAAAGTGGACATTTTCAAAAACTATGTTGGGGAACCGAAAAATGATATTGGAGAGGAATGATTCATATGCGTCTTGATGACGCACCCTACACCCCCCTGCTGGAGGGGGAGATGGTGGAGCCCAGCACCTCCTGAGAATGGAAAGGCCTTCAGCTATTGGTCTCCCCCACGGCTTGTGAAAAGAATGGCCATGCTCCACTTCTCTAGCTTTCCCGGGCCATTGGCAGATCTCCGACCCACCTCGCCTCATCCGGTGGCTGCCTTGCTGGACAGAAAAAAGGACTACAGCATAGGGTTCAACCTTTCCGCCAGGGTCCCGGAGCACAATCTCTCAAACTTGCCAATGATGTTCTGTGAGCTTGACACGGATCCCCAGGCTACCACGGTGATGGACTTGGACAATCACCTTGTGGACGAAGACTACCTGGGTGACACCATCTCATTGGTCCTCCCAGTGGTGTACGCCCTTATCTGTGGCTGCGGCGTGCTGGCCAATGGCCTGGTCATCTCCATCCTGCTCACCTGCAAACAGAAGCTGGTCTCTGATGTATACATCTTGAACTTGGCCGTGGCAGACCTCCTCTTCCTGGTAGGCATGCCCTTTATCATCCATCAGCTGATCCAGGAGAAAGGCTGGATCTTTGGTGAATTCCTCTGCCGTGCAGTCACAGCCATTGACCTCAACAACCAGTTCACCAGCGTGGCCATCATCACAGTCCTGTGTATTGATAGGTAAGCCTACTGTGACCAGGTCAATGTAAGCCATCAAATGTACAACAGTTTTTCAGCTTATGTCTTGAAAGCAATTTAATTCACTTCCATTAAGGGCTAGGGAGTTAAGTAGAGACAGCATAAATCCTAACCTCTAGATGTGCACGAATATCGGGGATAGCAAGGGGTAACAGCTGATATCTCTCACTTCAGTAGGCCAGGAGCCAAGTGCCTATTTATTTGCTTGTGGAAGGTTCATAAAGTTAAAAAATGTATGTCGGAATGTCACCCAGTTAATGCATGAACTTCAAATGGAACATGTCGGAAAAAGTGAGCAGTGATTGTCTTTATGTGTTTCTCACTTATTTGGTCTAAAGTTCATTCATTAACTCAGAGAAATCCCAAGGTTTATTCAGGAGCAGCTCCTCCTTACTAGTGGAGGAGCAGTGCCCCACTAAAAATTGCCCCAGAGACGAAAAATAAAATGGTAAGGAAGCTTATTCATTAAAATTGTATTTTAAATTTTTTCGTCAACCCGTCCCGAACCAGGTGTCAAGACAGCACGGGGTCTGCTGAGTGGTAGCAGCAGCAGGGGGAAGTGGTGGGCGGCCTGTGCATAGTTTAAAGGGCACAAGTCTGTTTGGCCGGCTGTCTTATGACGGGCAGTCAGATATGTGTATTTTAAACTTCTCTAACCTAGTTTACTTAGACAGCTGGGTTAAAGAAAGCACAGTCCTCCAGTACTCTTGAGAGTGCTGGTAGAGGCCACTCCCTCCAGTCCTGGCGCTGCTGTCATGCTGGTTACCAGCATGAGAGCAGAGCCAGGTGTTATGAAGTTAGCACACTAGTAGGTGGGAGTGGGAGGAGCTAGGGGGCGAGAGGAAGAGGAGGAGCGGACGCAGGAAAGGGGTAGTCAGAGCAGGGACAAGGTAGGAGTAACATGTTAAGAATAAAGCTCCTGTTATCACCAGAATAGTTGTTGTATTTATTGTAGCTGGATGCTACAACTGGTGACGAGGGTGGGATTGAGCAAACCCCACTGTGCAGAGCCTCGAGAAAACGCCTTGTCCCCAGCAGCTGTCGCGCTGAAAACGCACTGCACACTGGAAGCGTGTGTCCCAAGTGCAAAGCTGAAAAGCAGGAATCGGGAGCCCACTCCGACCCTGTGGAGTGCCCCAGAGGTGTGGACGGCGCCCACGACGTGCTGCCAGCAAGCGCTGCTGCGAGCGCTGAGATTTGTGTCCAAGCGAAATTGGACGTCGGAAAACCTCACGCCCGATGCGTGAGGTTTAGGAGGCCATCGGCGGAAGAACGCGGGAACTGCGGAGGCAAGTCGGGAGCCCACCCCGATCTCACCTGATGTCCGTGGTGGTGGAGGAGAAGTGAATCCTGGCGTGGACTGCCCCAGAAGCCGACCGCCGGTGAGTTCTGAGTGCCCCCGAGTGAATGAGCCTGGAGAGCCAGCCTCGTGTGTGCTTGCAAGGACGGCGGCCATTTTGAAGTCAGGCGCCTAGTAAGGACAACCCTGTACAAGGCAACGGCAGCCATCTTGAAGTCAGGCGCTGGAGAGCAAACAAGCATTGGCGACTACAAGAAACAAGCATTGGCAAAATAAACAAGCATTGGCGACTGAAAGAAACAAGCGGTGGCAAAGCAAACAAGCATTGGCGACTGAAAGGAACAAGCAGTGGAAAATAAATAAGCATTGGCAAAGACAAGTGAGATCGCTGCAGAATGTCCGACGAAGATGCTCAACTTCCACCCAGTGGATCACTTTTGCGAGCACCCGCTCCTATCAAGGTAACAACGGAAGGGAGCATGGGCCCCAAATGGCAAGAGTGGCTGGAAGAGTTTGAAGACTATATTGAAGGTTCAGACATCACTGATGAGAAAAAGAAACTGATTGCTCTGCGCAACCTGGCGGGGCGAGAGATAGTCAAGATACTCAAAGACCTGCCCGCTGCCGACGTCGATACTTATGTTAAAGCGTGTGAGGTTCTGAACAAGAAGTTTCTTCACAAGAGAAATGTAGACTATGAACGACACACATTTCACTCCGCCAGGCAAGGGAAGGAGGAGCCCATGAGTGCCTTCATGGTGCGTCTGCGGAGACTAGCCAAGTACTGTGAATTTGATTCTTTCTCTACTGACGCTGCCATCAAATCCCAAATAATAGACGGATGTCATTCGGATCAGCTAAGGAGACGACTACTGAGGAAACCGCATGGATTGGATGAAATAGAGGAGATGACACGAGCTTATGATCAGGCGGAGAAGTACGCCGCTGTCATGGAAACGGAACACAAAGGGAGTCATGAACAGGCGCGACGCGTACACGCCAGGAGTGACAGTCGAAGAAGCTCCAGAGACAAACAATGGAGGTCGCACACATCCTCCCGTCAAGAGCGATCAGGCTATCAACGTCGAGAACCATGGAGGAAGGAGAGACGACAGGAAAGTGTGAGAAAGTGCTACCGATGTGGGTATGATTACCCTCATGTGGACAGCTGCCCGGCCATGGGCCAGAGATGTCGAAAGTGTGGTCGCACTAACCACTTCGAAGCGATGTGCGGGGATTACAACAAAGAGAAGCGAAGTGGCCACGCAGGTACTACACGATCTGACACACGAAGCAGAGCTCCAAGAGTGTCGCGGTCCGACACTCGAAGACACCATGCGCGAGCTGTCCAAGATCAGAAGGAGCGGTCCCCTGAATCGTCACATTCCAGCAGAGAGTCACGTCGGTCTCGGTGGGAGAGGAGGTCACCTTCCAGAGAATCCAGACCTTCGTCCCGAGACTCTGTCTACACCATTGAATATCTGAATTTGGCAGCAGACCCGGACCAGCTTAAGAGATACCCTCGGCTGGACATCAAAGTTGGAAATCACGACTCAAAGTTTGTATTAGACTCTGGTGCCTCCTTAAATTACATTCCAGTGACTGAATATGAAAGGATGAGTCCACGACCTCCCCTGACATTTGCACCTGTGAGAGTCTTCACGTGGATGGCTAAGAAGCCACTTCCCTGCCTAGGGAAATTCTCAACGACGCTTACACACGACACACAACTATTTCAGCAGTCATCCACGTTATCAAGGGCCCTGAAGCAGACTGTCTTTTGAGCCTACCAACTGCTGAACGACTCCACCTGGTGGAAATTCTCTTCAAAGTTAGCGCCATCCGAGACGTGACTCGCCTGTTTCCCAGGTTGTTTCAAGGTCTGGGCAAATTGAAAGACTGTCAAGTGCGACTGCACATCAACGAACAAGTCAGGCCTGTCGCCCAACACCCTAGGCGAGTACCATTTCACCTACAGGCCGCTGTTGAGGAAGAACTCCAAGATTTGTTGGCTGCGGACATCATTGAACGCATTGATGGCCCGACCCCATGGGTTTCGCCGGTCGTCATCGTTCCCAAAAAGGGCACGGCCAACAAAGTCAGACTCTGTGTGGACATGCGCTTGCCCAACACTGCGATAGAACGAGAGCGGCACCCGGGGCCACACTTGAGCGACATGATCGCAGCACTTAACGGAGCCACTGTGTTTTCCAAATTGGATTTGAATAAAGGTTACCATCAACTGGAATTGGAAGCAGGGTCTAGATACATCACTACTTTTGCAACTCACCTTGGGTTGTTTAGATATAAAAGACTGAGCTTCGGTGTGTCCTCGGCGGCCGAGATATTTCAGGAAATGATCCGGCAAGTTATTCAAAACATTCCAAACACGCTCAACTATAGCGATGACATCCTTGTCTATGGTTCTGACGTCAGAGAGCACGACATTGCGCTCAATCGTGTCTGCCATGCCTTATTGGCAGCCAATTTGACTTTGAACAAAGAGAAATGCGAGTTTCACCAGACCACGCTGAAGTTTTTCGGTCACATCTTTTCTGGTGCTGGCATGAAACCTGATCCTGACAAAATCATGACTTTAAACAGCACAAAGAGTCCCCGAGATGTCGGCGACCTCAGATCGTTCCTGGGAATGGCCAGTTATTGTGCTCGCTACATTAAGGATTACGCTACTATCAGCCACCCCCTCCGCATGCTAACCAAGCAGGGTCAGCCGTTTGAATGGACTCCCCAATGTGAGCAGGCATTCAAGGAAATCAAGAAGGCGGTGGAATCGGCAAATCACTTGTCATATTTCAACCCAAAGCGAAAAACTGAAATAACTGTAGATGCAAGTCCGGTGGGTCTGGGAGCGATCCTGGCACAATATGAGAATGACTCAGATCAACGCCGCATCATTGCCTACGCGAGTCGTAGTCTGACTGAGCCGGAACGAGCCTACTCCCAACCCGAAAAGGAAAGCCTAGCCGTGGTATGGGCATGTGAACATTTTCATGTCTTTATTTACGGAAAACATTTCACTCTAATTACAGATCATCAAGCTCTCACCACCATCTATGGAAATCCAAGATCCAAGATGCCCCCGAGGATCGAAAGGTGGGGCCTACGGTTACAAGAATATACCTTCACTATACTTCACAAACCAGGGAAGTCTGAAAATCCAGCGGACTACATGTCCCGGCATCCTCTACCATCATCAGCTTCCAGATCCTCCATTGCGGAAGAGTACATTCATTTTGTAACGGATCAAGCTCTTCCTCCAGCTATCCCTATGGAGACTATTCGGGAGATGACAGCACAGGATGTCATCTTGCAGAGGGTCCTTCACAAAATCCGCAATAATAGATGGAGGCATGATCCTCAGGACGATAAAGCTGATTCCTTGACTCAACGTGAACTACAAGCCTTCCGGCATGTGAGTGGTGAGCTTTCTGTCACGACTGATGGCATATTGTTGCGTGATCAGAGGATTGTAATTCCTACACAACTGAGAGAAGGAGTGGTTGCTCTTGCACATGAAGGACATCGAGGAATAGTGTCGACCAAACGAGCACTAAGGGAACAAGTGTGGTTTCCGTTCCTTGATCAACTAGTGGAAGTCACCTTGAAAGATTGCCATCTCTGCCAACTCACCAGCAAGGGCGATTCTCCAGCTCCTTTACATATGACCAGCCTGCCCAGTGGTGTGTGGCAAGAAATCGCCATAGACTTTTATGGACCCCTGTCATCGGGCAAATATGTGCTGGCCATCATTGATGAGTATTCTAGATACCCCATTGCCTGTTTTGTGTCATCTACGAACACTGCCAGTACTCTCAAAGTCCTTGATGAAGTCTTTGCAGCGTGGGGAGTTCCCAAGATTGTTAAATCAGACAACGGACCTCCTTTCAACGGAAATGACTTTGCTGCTTTTGCGAAGCACCTAGACTTTCATCACCGCAGGATCACGCCTCTCTGGCCACAGGCGAATGGGACAATTGAGAGGTTCATGGCCACCCTCAAGAAAACCTTCCAACATGCTACCGTGGAAGGGAGAGACTTACAAACAGCACTCAATGAAGTTCTTCGAGCTTATCGTACAACTCCTCATGCTACGACTGGCCAATGCCCGGCGACTCTCATGCTGGGACGTCCCATGAGGAATCGCATTCCCACGTGGGATGGAGCCCTGGAAGTATCATCATCTGAGAAGGACTCGTGGGAAATGAGAGCCACTGATGACCGCAACAAAAGAAAAATGAAGGCCTATGCTGACAACCGGAGGAGAGCACGGTCATTATCATTAAATGAAGGGGACAGTGTTATTGTCAAGCAAGATATGCAGAAAAAGACTGACTGTCCATTCAAGGATGAACCGCTGGTGGTCACCAGAAGAAAAGGGACTATGGTAACTGCGGAGTCCGAGCAGCGGCGAGTTACGAGAAACATCTCGCACTTCAAGAAACTGCCAACTGACACCTCAAGAACCATGATGAGTGACATACGTCCACCCAAGAGACTGATTGAGGAGATGGACTAAGAAGTCAGTATGCTCTGTTTGTTTTGTTACAAAGGGGGGAGATGTTATGAAGTTAGCACACTAGTAGCTGGGAGTGGGAGGAGCTAGGGGGCGAGAGGAAGAGGAGGAGCGGACGCAGGAAAGGGGTAGTCAGAGCAGGGACAAGGTAGGAGTAACATGTTAAGAATAAAGCTCCTGTTATCACCAGAATAGTTGTTGTATTTATTGTAGCTGGATGCTACACCAGGATTGGTTAGGGGAGTTGTTGAGGGTCTGGAGCTGGGGGCAGAGCTGAGAAGAAGAAAACCAGAGCCAGGAGGACGTTTGTGAAGGAATGTAAGTGCCTATCTGTTTCCTTCATTTAATAAGTATATATTTAAGTATATATTTATACGTTTATTTCATGCAATTTCCCACCCACCACCCATTTGACCGCTTCACCACTCTCTAGTGCTGCCAGCCACCACTGGGTATATGTTTGAACTTTAGATATGTCACAGACAAAAAAACAGTGCTCAGCCTATCACAATATGACACGTGACCTTCACTTGCCACACTAGGCCTAGGGGTCAAGAAGACTGGCACGTAACACAAAGATCTAAACACCAAGTTTTCTCTGTGGTATCCACTGTTTGCCTTCCCCTAGTACCACAGCCTCCTCATCTACACAGGGAATTAACTCTGCTAAAGTTCAGGAAAGCTCTTAAAACCTAGTTGTACCATTTGGCTTAGACCTGAGACCTCAGTAGAAGTATTTTAGGCGCTGTTCCTTTGCGAGAAGATACCCCTCTGAATAATACCAGAAGACACAGCTGTCACTACTGTTATCATAGGAGCTTCACTGATTACATTTACATACCTTTCCACAACAACGCCGCCTGATTCTATGCAACATTCTGTGGCTGCTGATACACACATTACACAGCACCCCAGTCTACAGCTCTCTCTGTAGCTTTCACATGGCCTTCAGTGATTACAGCATGTGCAGTAAATAACGGGGCAACGTACAGCACTCACTGCAGCTTTGACGGGATGTTCAGAGATTTACTCATCCAAGGACAACATCAAAGACAGGGACACTGAAATTATGCTGCTTTGGAGATCCAGATTATACACCATGGGGATCCAGATTATACTGCATGGAGATCCTGAATATGGATCCAGATTATACTCCATAGAGAACCAGATGTTACTTCATGGAGATCCTGAATATGGATCCATATTATGGTCCATGGAGATCCGGATTATACTTCATGGAGTTCCAGATTATACTGCATGGAGATCCTGTATGGAGATCCAGAATGTGTTTGCTTTGTTCGCCCTAAATTGGCAAGGTATGCTGGACGTGGGTCCCTTGCTCACTTTGCCACTGGATTCAAGCTAGCCTGGCTGATGACGGCTGATTAGCCAGAAACCGGTCCCAGGATGCTTGTTTCCGGTCCAGGGAAGACATGGCTTGTCAGTTCGGGCTGGACTGGAACCATGAGGCACAGGGTCAAGACTGATTTGCATATAGCTGTGTCTGAACTGGGGTGGCAAAGTGAGCTAAAGAATTCAACCCAGATCTGTGACTGGGGGTGAGTGTTTGAAACGTTTTAGAGCTCTGTCCATCATCTCCTTCTGTTTGCTTTAATCCAGAATATACTCCACAAAGATCCAGTTTATACTGCATGGTTGACTATATTGTGTTTCAAATGAAAGGGTAATTATTTATTAATATGATGGATATTTTCAATGCATTGTTACTTATTTAACTCACATGGATACAAAGGGAACTCAAATATTCAGGCAATACATTCAGTTATTTAACAAAAATATGCATTCAGCAAATGTTATGGTGTTGGATAAGGAGTCTCAGACTTTGTGGCTGTGGTGTTACTTCCTTTACCTCACATATGATAGGTTTCTTTCATTTTACACAAAGCCTATCTATAGAATGGTCCGTTACACTGTCCACTAACTTTACTGTGAGGGTGGTTCTTGGCACTGTACACAAAGCTTCTGGGCAGAGTGCCAGGTATCGTGCCTACAGAAACTAGCACTCTGCTATGCAGTGATCAGGGCCATATGCTCGATGACTGCGCAGCTAATTGTTCAAAGAATATTCAAACAGCTACAACATGGAGGCAAGACTGAAAGTCCAGGGTCCCAGGCTGCGGAACACCTGAATCCAATCATGTAGCAGCGTTGGACTGAGACAGAAAATAGGCCCGGGAACCAAAATAAAAATGGCCTTCTACAGCGAACCTGGCAACTAAGATAATGACTCACATTTGCAAATTTGGTCAGTTTTGAACTTGTACAGACATTCTCTAAAGGTGTTCTGCAAAGTATGGGAGTCTGCCAGCATTTGTACTTGCTGTTCACAATGTTTGTGGTAATATCAGGGAAATCAACAGTAAAAACGGGCACACCAGACCACAAACCAGGATCACAAACAGCCACAAAACCAGCCCACACCTTGACCTTTTTTATAAACACGTTTTATTGATTTTGGTGTATTTTTGACATCACAACGATCAAAACAAGAACTGAACAGCTGTTGCGTACAATGTGCCTGCTTCTCTCTCAATGTTCCCCTCCTGCACCACACCTTGTCCTTTTTGACTAGTTTAATTCGGGTAGTGCCAGATTGCCCCATCGGCTAGTCTAACCCTAGTTTGAGGACAGAGCTTAACTCAGACTGCACGTGCTTTAAGAAAAGTCTGAACGTGTGACAGTTTGGGCTCACAAATGATTGATGGAAGGATATCACACTGGTGGCCTTCCATTCACTGTTATGACTGTACCTTTTGCTCTTTCTGAGTCCAGCTGCCATTAGGTGTCAGGAGCCCTGTCTCTTTTATGTCTCCATTATACTTTCTTAATGACAGTGCCTTTCCATCTACTGTTTTTGCTTGCACAGGGTTCTTATGTTATCATTCTTCTAAACAATGCTCTTAATGTGTCCTACAATGATGAGGCTTCTCTCCCTTTCTTTTCTTTGATTTCCAGGAATTGTTTATTCACTTTAAGTCACTGTTCAGCCTGGCAGATTAATTATTCATCAGGCGATTAAGGAAGCACCAGTATGTCTCTGTGTGCCTCCTTGTTTTGTTAAATGTGATGATGATCATGGCACAATCAGTCGATAACCCATACTGAGGTGTGCAAGCTCATAATACGTGATTTTACCTGGAAAGATTGAATGTACAAAAAGCCGAGGGGTGTGTCATTCCCACAGCAATTATTATCTCCATTTGGGTGCAAGCTCTGGTTTGTTAATCGAGTGTTGTGAGGCACTGAAAATGAGGGACGTAGTCTTTTAGACATTTTTTTTGCTTGATCAGCCCATGTTGTGTGTTTCTGGGTGTGTTAGCTCCACCCACCTTGCATGCCTCTTGTGCAGTAATGAAGGTTAGATTTCATGAAGGTCGATTCGATAGGTTTTTTGGTGTCCATGAAGGTGTAAATATAAACTTTTTGCATCACAAATAAGGTCTGACACACACAGTCTAGAAATGTAACTTTCATCATTTTAATGCAGCGTATCAAAGAAAGCTTTTTAGGTTTCGACTTGGCGAGGGGCGAAGCCCCTCCCAGATCGAAATCTTTTGTTTTCAGTAGTGAGGTTCGGACCGCCTCTGTTTCCAATTGGCTAGCTCCATAAATGGAGACTAGCCATTGGGAGACAGAGGCTGTCAATCGCGCTTTCTCTCGAAAACGCGATTCGGGGGCGTTTCTGGTGCTTTTTTTAAGCCCCGCCCCTTTGTCCCGGGCCGCGCTGCGATTGGCTGCCGGCCCGGGACACCCCGTGACGTCATTCCCGGGCCGCACTGTGATTGGCTGCCGGCCCGGGACACCCCCGTGACGTCGGCCAATCACAGCGCGGCCCGGGACCTGACTTGTTTTCTGGTCTGGTTGCTTAGTGCATATGAACAGATGATTAAATACACACAATTCTCTGTGTACACTACTCCTATTAAGATGGCCTCAATTTCTCAATAAATGCAATCCATGCATATTCTTTCATATTGAAACGTAGGGATAAGAATACCCTTTTCCTGAAAAGAAAACTGGCTTTTTGTGTTGTTGTGCAACGTTAGATGTTCGTAACAAGCGTCCAACCTTTTCAAAATGCGTACATCGGATGAGGAATGTCTTAAATGTATGTGAAAAGTACTAGTCACATTTTTTGGATAGCACAAGTGAAAAAAACATTGGCAGTAGTAGTGCTCTTGGGCGCACTGGGTTACCACCTTGCGAAACGTATTCGGTGGTGGGGGCATTATTAGTCATGTGAGAACTCTGGAACACAAATCTGTTAGGAAGGGAAAGATGAAATGCGTCATCTTGCTCAAACAGTGGATTATAGCCTTAAAACCGGAAACTATTGTGACCCCGAGAGACGCCTGCAGAACGCCTCGTGTTCTGATCACATCGAATTGAAATGAGTGTTGCGTGTTTCAGAGCAGCTTGGTGCCGTGGTAGATTATGTTGAGGCTGGGAGAGGAGCCGCCGTCAGTTCTCCAAGGGGAAGCGGTCTCGTGATAGCGAGTTGCGGTAGCAGGCGTTCCCGCAGAGACTGTGAAAGGGTTAAGGAGTCAGGCGGAAGTGGGAGGGGCTTGCTGTGCTTCAGCTGCAGGCATAGGAAGTTTAGAAATGGGGTCGAGCTGCTGCCGGACTGGGGTGCTGTTGTCATTGCAGCCAGAGCGAGGGGTGCTCTTGCCATGAGAGCGCACCTCGCCCAGTATTGCTCCACCAGCTATCCCCCGCTGCCTCCTCTTTCCTCACAGCGGTCAGTGCTGGTGTACTGGCCCCGTGCAGAGATACCCCCGCATCATGCATCGCCGCCACCGGGCAGCGAGCTGCTCATACCTGGCTCTACGACTCGTGCTGCTTCTGCTGTCATGTACCGCACGCCTCAATCTCGCAGCGACGGACGTCACTCCAGGTGAGAGAGCATAATGTGCGAGAAGATGCTAGGGGTAGGCGCTGTCTTGACAACAAACGCATGCTGGATCTGTGTAGTTCCAGCGTAACCTGTATTTTTTCTCTGAGTACTAAGGGCTTTGTGTCAGAAAACGAAAAAAAATGTTTGTCTTTTTTAATCTTTTGCGCAGAATTCACTTTTATGGGGACATGGTTATAAACTAAACCAGTTGTTTATGGAGTGTGCACAACTTTCACGCCCAATTCCTAAAAAGGTGTGAATCGAGATTTCTTACCCAGAATTGCATAAACACAGTATAAGTCCAAACAGCTCACCGAGCTTCTGGTTGCTTCATTTTAAATATTTTTGGGGGGCACTCCTGCCTGTCATATTGAGTTCATTAGTAGGTGCAGAGCGTGTACCTCATGAAGGTATGAGATGTATTCTGTTTCTGTCGTTCCTTTCTAAACTGCGATGGTCGGTAGTGTTGAGGCAGCACAGAGACCTGTGGTTGAAAGGGGCCACGGTGGTTCGAGCTGTAGCTTTCTGCGTATCCATGCTTTCATCGAACACCGCTTTAATTTGAAACCGTTAATATTCACAGCTGTAATTTCTTTTACAAGTGAAGGTGGCATTTTCTCCTCAACGGTTGGATCTTGGCCTGGTCCATGAATTTATGTAGATTGTTGTGCTCTGTTCCACAAGTGGTTTAAAAACATGGACTTCCAGGGTAGTCCTATGCATTTGTAAAGGCCCTGTAAAGGCAATAGAACAAATCTGTTAATTAGGAGTGGACACACCTTAAACCACAAGACCCTGCTCAGATTTCTCTTAGCCCGGTGATTTGAGTCATGGTTGTGCATAATTTCATGCAGTGACTTGGTGGAACCTCTTCATTTTATATAAAATATATAATTGGTCGCTTTAATGACTTCTGTGGCACATGTGTGTATGTGTATGTGTGTGTATATATATATATATATATATATATATATATATATATATATATATATATATATATATATATATATATATATATATAATTATATAATGTTTTACGGACAATGATGCAATTTTGTGAGCAGGATCCCATAAACATTTACACTTTTAACCTATCATTTTGCTAAACGGACATCAATGTTACAAAACCGCTTTTGATGAGCTACAGCCTAGGTAGTCACACATTGTTGCCAGTACATGCTTGTTTGCAAAATGCATTGTTTTTTTTTTATATTCTAAATTGTGACACATTTTTTTCCTTTAAATCTGCTTGCCCCCAGTATCTCTGTTGCATCGTCTGGTGTTTGTATACTTGCCACCAGTACCGCTCTCTCACTGGCCATGGTCTGGGTGCTTGCTTCAAGCTCCTCCCTACTTCCCTATATTGTCAGTATTGTCCCCCTCGCCGGCCTCCCCCAGTTGTCCATGTTGCACCTGTTGTCCATGTTGCACCTGTTGTCCGTGTTACCTCCTCTGTTGTCAGTGTTGCCCCAGACATAACAAACAAGCATTTACAATGCAACGGTTTCGCCTTTGGAAAAGTTAGAGCTATTGGCAATGTAAAGGACAATGCCATTTATCTGTTTTCAAAACCAATACATAAATACAAATGTTGTCATTTACAATGCCAATAGCTCAAACTTTTCCAAAGGCGAAACCGTTGCATTGTAAATGCTTGTTTCTAGTTGTATTTAATAGACACCAATAGTTTCACTGAAGATCGGGCTGTATTGTGGCCTGTCCTACCAGCATTCCCTAGATGGTCAGCTTTTGCGAATTTTTAGAAGTAAAAGGCACAGAATAAACCTGTGCTTTGTAGAACTAAGTGGGTCAAATTAAAGGGATGAGAACATTAAAGTGGGGTGTTTGTGAGTGGAGTAATAAGGTGGGTGATTAAGCATGATCGCCTGTCCAGGGTTGCACAAGGTGTCTTTGCGAGCCTTCCCTGGAACTCGTTTCTTGTTCTCCTGTGGGCATTTACTGCTTAGTCTGCTCTTGTTTCATGTGCCAAGGCGTCTCCATCCACTCAGATCTTCTTTCTGCTGCACTCCAATCCTCCCCTTCTTCTTTGTAGGGTGTCATGTGATGCATCAGTTGAGTCCATCATCTTGGTGCAAAGTAGTGTCTAAGCCATATTCCTTTTTGCATTGTTTATTCTGTGTCTTGTCTTCTCGCCTCATCAGGTGTTTCCGTCAAATTCCCTGCAAAGCTGTCTTGTGGAATGATTATGCCCCATGTCTCTAATGTCCATATCTTCCCAGGATGTTGTTAAATTCTTTCTGTACAAACTTTCACCCATTTTCTCAGGAGTGAGGTTTTGTGGTTGACATGTGGTCATCTTTAAACTGTGATCAAAGATGCCTGAAGCATGCCGCCTTCCTTCCATCGAAAGGGCAGAGTTGTTAAAATTTCTATTGTGGTTTACCCACATGTGTCACTCAAGGCCTTTGTTTCTTTTGAACCTCTAGAAAATGGGCCAGTTCTACTCTTTCCTCGGTGTGATCCCACACGTATGTGTACTCTGTGTAACCTGGTTATTTCTGGGAGCTTTTTGCTTCAAGTCTCTCCATGGGAATTCCCATTTCTTTTTCATCCTCTCAAACACAAATTGATTTTTTTGTTTCTTCTCATTCTACTTTGTGCACCCTGCTACCTCTTTTTAGCTGTTCATTTCCTTTCAGGAGATAAACTGAGGTGAATATACACTCTAGTCTGTGTTCTAGTTCATATACGTTCTCATCCTTTTCAGCCAGCTTGATTCCGGATACAGCGGCTGGCGTCTTCTGGACTTTTTGCTGCACATTTAGTTCATCCCTAACCCTCCTTAGAGCCAGGCCCAGGATTTTGAGACTGACAAGTCCTGTTTTCTCCTGCTCTTTCTCCTTGGTTTAGGTCAGGGTATGTTGGCCAGGTTTCCTGTATGCCAGTTGTTTATGGATAGTGTACATTTTTGCTAGCTTTCCCTTGCTTTAGCTTTACTTTTTGAGTGACCTGCCACTTTGGGGCACTGTGGCGGATAGAGTGATGTATCGCACTTCTTGAGGATCATCTACAACTTCCTGATTCCTACTTGCTTTAAGATGTTCTGGATGTTTAGGGTAAATGTGTCCCTTAAAAGATTTGCAGTGTGTGTCAGTGTTCACATTTTTGCCTTCCAGTGGTCTTCATTCCTAGTGGTGAGACTCTGCAGTCAGGTCTTCTTTTTTGGCCAAAGTGAACTTTCACATTCACAATGTATTGGGTCAGCACTGGGACATGGTTCTTTTGTGCTTGTATGAAACAAAGCTTTTGGATTCATTGTCTACACATGTGAAGAGACAAAACTTAACTTAGTGCAACTAATTAACCTGTGTATGGGTGTTCGTGTTTTCAGTTGGAAAAAAAGGAAAAATCCAGCTAAACAGAACATTTTAATGTCTGGTTGTTAGCAGAAAGAAGAGTTTTTCAAAAGTAAGGAAAGGCAACACATTCTTTTTGGCTCTAAGATTGCCCTGCTCATGCTCACTCTGACATGGATCTTAATCAGTATCGGTGGGACGGTTGTATGGCAATGCAACGCGGGCTTTTACCCCGCATGCCATTATAACGCGAGGATTACAACGAAAGTCGTTACAACGACTTTCGCTGGAGGGCGCTGGATAGTGGAATAGTTTAATTTTCTATTCCAACTCCAGCCCACGTTGACAGTAGGGAAGGTGTTGGATAGAAAATTAAACTATTCCCTATCCAACAGCGTCCTCCAGCGAAAATCGTTGTAACGACTTTCGTTGTAATCCCCGCGTTGTAATGGCAGTGCGGGGTAATCCCGCGTTGTTATGGCTGTTCCCCGGTGGGACTGACGTATCGGAGTGACCGTGACCTCGGGCTCAAATGTGGTGAGTCTGATATCAGACTGCTGACGTGGACCATGGCATTACCCCACCCGCACCCTGCCAGTGAGAGGCCTGGTCACAATTCTCATTGGTGCAGGGTTTCCATTTACCAGCAGGGCTGAGATACAATGCAGGCAGCGCACCAACGAGCAGCCGTACATTTAAGAAGTAATGCTGTCCAGCTTGTCACTGTGCGACACTGTGCGACTGTTCCGAAGAGTGGTGCCAATTAAGTGGCCAAGACTGAGCTAGCCTCTGGCACCTCTATAGCTGAGTGATATGGCAGCCGAGAAGGTGGCAGCTGTTGCAAATTGAGGAAGAGCCTGAAAAACTGGCAATCACTGCCAGGTCTCTCTCTGGTGTGTTGTAAGTAGCGCAGTGTTGCGCCTCAAGTGGGCCGTCTGACAATAGTTGAAGATGGCACTGACATTTGGTCCTGAGCAGAGGCGCTGAGAATGAGCCGATTATGTTAGAGCCGCTTGAGGTGGATCAGCATTGTACCTCACAGGTGAGGAGTGACTTGTAAACAGAGTTCAGTGAGGACTCAGTCCGAGCACATACTGAAAGAAACAAGATAGGTATTGAACTGTATTAAAATTGCATTTATATAGCACTTACTACCCCTAGGAGGTGTTGAAGCTCTTTACGGCGAGAAGCATTCTAACCTGGAGACTAAAGTTAATGGTTAATCAATTAGTTATTGGGATTAGTCTTGTGCTATCAATAATGTCCATGAATTTACTCCAGTTTCTTTGTGTTAATGACTTCAGTGTGATCAATTGAGCAGGTTATGTCTACGAGTAGCATATGGTTGATAGAATGAATAGACATTGTTAGGTTGCAGGGATTTGGCTCCAAAGAAAGTGAGATTAAGATAGGCATGCCATTTAGAGTAGTCTATCTATTCAAAAAGCATGCAGAAGGTAGGGTGAAGGAGATGGACATTCAAAATAAACATGGGTGAGAAAATTGGAAGTTTAAGTCCAGGTCAATTTCTACCCCTACACTATCCCACTCTTACCCTACTGTTGCACTCACTGGATTGGGAATAGTAACGTTTACCCCTACACTATCCAACACTTACCCAACTTTTGCCCTAAAGTATTATGCTTTGTAATAGTATGCTTTGTAATGGAATGCGTTGTAATGGAATGAGTTGTAATGGTAGTTTTTAAAAATCTGTTGTAATGGCATGCGTTGTAAAATCACGCGATGTAATGGTAGTTGCGATGTAAAGACTGGGTTATAAAAGCATGCATTGTAACATCATATATTCGTGAGAGAGGGAAGAAACAGTGAAAGCTAACAGCTGCAGGAGAGAGAATGGGAGGGCTGTGGTGTCAGTTCAGAGGCGTGGCTCTCATTAGTGCAGCTGGTGCAGTACGACAGTGCCCCATCTCAATTATGGGAATCGTTTAGTACCCAAATGAGGTTGAGCGGGACGCTTGCATTGAGATCTGTTGTTCCCTTGGTATGCCAATGTGCCAACTTCAAACCTTCAAAGGGAGGGGACTGAGTTGGCAGGCCCAGCTCCCACAGACTAGAGAATGGGAAGACAGTCCATTCTTCTTAAATAAGGTTGCCACATTTACATTTTATGAGTCTGCAAAGGCCCGGATGATGTACTAAATATAACTGCAAACAATTGGATGTATTCATTTGTAACATGACCTTTCTGCCTTTGTTTACTTTAATTATTAGTCATGGATCGTTAATGTAGCTCTAGAACAAGTTCAGAAGTGATTTTCTATTTACTTTTGCTGTTTAAAGTATATACAGATGAGGGTGATGCAGCGCTACTCCGGAAATATTTTCTAAAACCATATCACCTTTCCCTGAAGTACCAAATCATACATCTACTCATCAGTGGGGCCCATTACACTGCGAGTTACTCACAAATCACGTCTATCCTACTCCATGGATCGGTGAGATTCAAAGGGGAGCTGCTGGATCATAGTGGAGTGTCTAAATTAAAACTAAATATTTATGCTATTTACACCTGCAGTTTAAAAGAGTTTTACCATGGTTTTTATTAACAAGACATTTTATTCAGACACACCACCATTATGGTCAATGGATCTGCTAGTAAAAAATTAGGCGTAGGAAAATACAAGACCAGCTTAATTCTCCATGTATCTAATTTTTATTAAAAGCAAAGTTTAGCATGTCTAACGGTTTTATTTGCTTTATTTGTTTCTTTATTCAAAAATAACTTTAAACAAGAAAAAGATTTATCTCAAACAGTTATATTCATTAATTTCAGAGATTCAGAAGTAGACATTATTATTTAAATTTTAGAACACAAAATATTAGCAAAGACAGATACAGCTAGATTCATCATAGTCCCGTTTTGCGAGTCTGTAATAGCGATTCATAAGGAATCGCTATTAAGGACTTGCAAAACGGGATTTGTGTAGGAATTGCAAAAAATATTGCGATTCCTACATCTTCCTTATTTGCGATTAGCAAATTGCTAATCGCAAATAAGGAATAACTCCCCATTCATTCCTATGGGCCTACAAAGGACACCCTGTAGCACCCCTGAAATGCAAATTTACACAGGTGTTGCGCACACACATGTCCAAAGGACATGTGTGTGTGTAACATGCAACTGAGAAAAATGCACTAAAGTGCTTTTTCTATTTTTTCGCTATTTACCACGAAGTCAGACTTCGTGGTAAATAGCGGCCAAATATTGCGAATTCACAATTTAAAATTGGTTAATGAATTGCATTTAAGGAATCTCAAATAGCGATTCCTTAAATGCAATTCCTCGCAAATATGCGATTTCGCAAATAGCGATTTTTGCATTTGGGATGATGAATGCAAAATGCAAAAATTGGGCTCGCAAAGGGCCAGATTCTGAGAATCTGGCCCTTTGCGAGCCGATTTTTCGTTCATGAATCTAGCTGAATGTTCCAAAAATTCATTTTCTCCTAACTTCCCTAACTAATAACCTCATCTAAATACTCAGTTCTCACTCAAAGAAATAAAACATTTATTCAAGAATTCTTACATCTCAGGATAATTAGCATACCAACAGCATCTCTGGAGGAAATCGGAAGAGAGCTTTTTCTTAAGGAAAATCAAAACTTTTTAGACCTTTTTCACTAGCTTTATCTATCTACAAAAGTAACTATCAGCACAAACTCAAGTTCTGATTGGACAATTTGAGGGTGGATGAGCATCACCTCATCATCCTAATATTCAATTTCCGTAGCATCAGCTGAATTTTAAAGAGTCCTTTGTTTGAGAAAGTCTTTGGCCTAGTCACATCCTCAACTAGCTACTACAGGATCCTTTCCCACGATCAGTAACTCAAATGTTCATTCTTTTGGCAGTCATCAGGACTTCCAGGGCAAGTCGTCCGTGGACTGCTTTCGTTCAGGCATAGGCAGCTCACATTCAATCTCGGCTTTTGACGCGCGTGTGCAGTATCTTTCGCTGTCACAGCTCCATCTTTAGGTAGGCCTCACGAGTCAGAATGGGAACTATCATAGAAACAAACACAAATAAATGTTAATTATCGAAATATAGCCCTCCCCCCATACTAAGGATTTCCCTGTTAGTTGTTACCTAGCAAATAAGCAACATGTATGCCTGATATACTCGCCTAACTCCATGTTTTTGCCATAAAATACACACACAGAAAGCACATTTATGCCGCTTTGCATTAATAAACAACATGACGACATTACTGAATTAGTCAGTTATAGTTTTCCATGCAAGCAGATTAGTATTCCCACGTGTATTTGTGTGTGCATTCTATACTACGTTGATTAATTTTCAAAACCACACAATTAATAAAGGTTACAGTTATGAGGAAATGACTTCACGAGGGGTATACAAAATTTTGTTTCTCCACCTCCTCCATCAAGGGCTAGAAATACCAGCCATAGGGGATTTTTCTTATTTTTGTACCGGCCGGGAAATCGAAATACCAGTGGTACCGGTAGTCACCCTCAGGTAGCAACCCTACTCTGGAGAGTGAAAAATGATGTGATTTAAGCCTCATATTGCAGGGTAACGAGGTGTGGTGCGGCCCCTGAGAGAGGAGCAAGAGAAGGACTGAACAACAGACTGGTGTGAGATGCCCTCCCTGTGGAGAGAGAAAGGTGCAGCGGCAGCCCCTCTGCTAAGGCGGAGTAGCATCGCCCCACTGCTTTTCAGCGGTGAAAAATGAGAAAATTATATTAACTAAGGCCATCCATTCTGACACAAGACAGCTGCGGGAAAGAGGAGGAGTGGTGGCACTGCTTCAAGTGCGCATGACAGTTAGTTTGGCCTGCCGTCATACGCACTTCAATCTCTCCATCCGAGCTGTGCTGTACAGCCCGGTGGAGAGCAAGCGCAGGGTCGCAGTCCCTTGGTGAGTGCGTAACTAGGGCGCTCACACAAATCACTGTGCTGCTCTCATGCTGGCTAGTACCAGCATGAGACCAGCGTCTGGATTGCCGTAAGGGAGCCGTGGCATGCTGGGAGTCGAGGAGTAGAGGCCAGAAGAGCACCTACGCTGCAGATGGTAGGTAAGCATTTTTAAATTCTTTTACCCGCGCTGCCCCCCTGCACTGCCTCCCCTGCGCTGTCCACCACTTTAATGCCCTAAAATAATCAACTGCAGAGGGAGAACAAGCATTGGTATTGCAAGCATCTGCAGTAAAGAATAAAACATGCTAGTACCAAAACCTGATGGCCATGTGCTTGCAATTACAATTTTAGATTACAGAAAAACGTCTGTTTTAAAAGAACTATGCATGTACCTCCTAGAAGGCCGGTGAACAGTCACTGAAACCATTTGTTTGCCATATAGCACATTACAGAAGAATCTGATTGTCGATGGCGCATAGAAGAGGTACTTTTGGCTTTGAATTACTGTAATCTGAAGACATGGTACACAAAAATGGTGACTAAAAATATTAAAAAGCTGGGGAACATAAAAACAACATTGGCAAAATAAAGCATTGCCTCGACAGCCCTTGCTCCGAAGACGAAGTGCACTTCTTCAGAGCGATGTGCACATAGGCTGAGGCAACATGACATCACTCACAGTGGAATACAGGCAGTGGCTGAAGTGGACTGACCCATTGCCACGTGCTGCAACCATAGGGGTGGATTGAAACAAAACGCGAATGACCATGATAATCAGGGCTTTAAGTGGGATGTAAAAACTCGGGGGTCTCTCAAAGGGGCGTGGCCAATATCATTATGGGCGTGGCTTAAAACACATAAGCTAAAAATCTGTGTTTAGCACAGTGTGCCGCCCCTGTATTTTGCTGTTTCTGTCATTGCATCCAGATATATGATACAACTAGGGGTGGGCGTAGTTTGCGAAGTAGCGCTACGCGTAGCTACGCAAAGTGCACTTCGCACTACGCGAGCTACGCGTAGCACTACGCAAACTGCGTAGTAGCATGTTCGCACTGTGCAAGATGTCGTTTTCAATGATTGCACAGTGCGGACAAGCATCCGGCACTGCGCAATCATTGAAAACGGCATCTTGCACAGCGCGAGCTGTACTTTTCTGCTGCTCGAGTAGATTTTTACTCGAGCTGCAGCTTTCTCAACGCGGACTGGTAGTTTCTCATTGCGAGCGGTCGCGAGCATGCGCGACCACTCGCAAAGAGAAACCTGACCTCCCCGCGTTGAGAATCTTGCCGGGATGTTTATTTTCCATGCTCGCGATTGGCAACTTGATGTTGCTGATCGCAAACAAGGAAAAAGTCTCGCGAGGATGTCATTTTGCTTGCTCGCGGTCGCCAACTTGACGTTGAGGACCGCGAGCAAGCACTGTGCTACGTGCAGTTTGCGTAGTGCGAAGTTGCGCAAACTTCGCAAACTACGCGAGCGTAGCGTAGTGCTTTGCCCAGGGTTAGATACAACAAACAGGCGCGCAACACCCATTGGGCTCAAAGGGCTTCAGCCCCCCCCCCCCATCTCCTGTCGTGTGTGGCAGCCCGGACTGAGAAAGCTTCCCGGGCACACACAGCCTCACCCGGGTACTTCACAGGTCTTTAAAAGAGCATTTGCTTGTTAATGAGGCCTTGTTATTTTTTCACCCCTTCTTAGAGCCCTGCATCTCCATTCTGCCTGTTACTGGAAGTATTAGCACCCCCCCGAAATTAAAGCCCTGGTGGCACCACGACAGTGTTACTGCTCCCGAGTTTCAAAAAGAGAAGGAAAATTCAGAGAGAAAATGACTCTTTAAAGGATTTCCCTTCCCCTACAACGCTCACCTGGCATGACGGCATACTGTAATGTCTCCACTAGTCAGAAGTGAGCAGTGTTGGCAGGCGCACATCAATGTACCTGCGGTCACTGCAGTCTGTAAAGAAAACGGACCGCCTGTGCCCAAGCACAAAACAGAGCCCGATAGAGACCCGTTTCGAGGTCCCCTTTAAAAAACTGCTGGTGCTCACTACCAGTGAAACCCGGCCCACTTAAAGCCCTGATGATAATGGATAGCCAGGTGGCCCAAAACCGCTCTACATATGGGGTGTACTGATTTAATTTTTTCTTTGATTTTTTGTTGTTGTTTTTTTTAACACGAGACTAGCAATAACTTACATTTTATCCAGGTGAAACCTAAAGGGGATGACACCCATGCACTGATTTCAGCAACCCTGTTTCTAGAGCCAATCAGTATCCTACACACTTCTTCGTTTCACGAGTACGCTTATCTCAGGTTTCCTCCCCCCATTTACCCCCCATGCGCTGTAAAGTTAATTGAAGCCGCTGGTTGTCAGTAGGGTCCCATGGCAATGTTTGCAACCCAACCTGGGTAGTGGGTAGGAGTTGGGTAGGTGCACTTCTCATTTTAATTTTAGTGGGATGGCACTGATGCCGCTATTTTGAATTAGTAGCATCGGCCGCCAGCCAAAGAGTGAAAATGTGCTTTTATCTTTAATGTGAGTGCCAATACAAATGGCTAAGTTTCAGCCCTTGATCGCTAACACGGCAGGAAAACTTAAAAGCAGAGCAATACTTTCACGCGTCGGCCTCAGGTAAGGGGGAAGGCCGCCGCCCCCAAAACTGGTGCCATCTCTCTCTCTCTCTCTCTCTCTCTTTCTCTCTCTCACTCCTGTTTTGACGGTCTTAAAACATGGGTATTGTACAAAATACTGCGTTTTAAATACCTCCTCACAATCTGCCCTCCTTTCCCTTTCCACTGGCCCTTAAACCCCCCTCCTGCTCTGCTTCTTATACAATGATTAACATGATATGCTAGTGTGATTGTCAGAAAATATGAAGCTCCCCCCTGCTAACAGATCCCATTTTAAAGCTGATTTCAGGAAGAGTTGGATTAGTAAGTGCCTTGCATGTTTTTTCATTCCTCTATGTGATCCTTCTCCTTTTATTAGTGTTTGCTTCAGCGACAGCCCTATTTGCTGCAATGCTAACTACCTGAGCAGCATAGGAGGTGATTTTGTCTGCTGCAGGTGGTGGGGGCCTGGCCATGCCCAGCAGACACTGCAGCATCAGCAGCTGTCTAGCATCAGCAGCTGTCTTCCTGCTTCCTTCCAGGTGCACAGCGGGAACTGATCGACAGATCTTGGCAGAGGCTCTGCATACAACCTCCTGTGCCTGCAAATGACAGTCAGCTGGAACAGCCAGGCATGTCTTCAATCCAGTGGGAGCATCAACACCACCTACTGCTGTGTCTTCCTGTCAAAATATCACCTGGAGGCCTGCAGGGAACCTGATGCCAGGATGAGCTCAGAGACTGTGAGCTGTGCCTAGAGTCTATGGCATTGTAGATGACAATGCCTGAACATGCCACAGCATGCCTCCTGTGTTATGTTCTTATTTCCCTCACTCATTGGAATGTAGATTGGAGTTTTTCATATGAAAGCATTCTATGTTCCAGCAATGAGGTTCTGAGGTCGGGCAGCTGCGCTGTGACCTCCGGGCCTGACTGCTGGATTTATTCAGTGCTGTGTGCTGTTCCAAGACACTACATCCTGCTTCCCTGTGAGCAAACACCCACGCACACACACACTCCATAACATGCCTGTTATTATGAGGACCGGCCACTGACCATAATGAAGTGTGTAATAACTATTCTAACTCCACGCATGCTTTGATAGTAGGGTAGGCCATAAAGCGGAACGAGGCAAATCTAACTGCACTTTTACTTTTTTGATACACTCGCTCGAAAGTACCTAAGCACACTACGGGGATGGGTCCTGACAACTCACCGGTCCCCACAAAGATAGTGTTTGTCTGTTTCTGACATGGGTAACCTACGCTTTGAGGAGTGAGCCGGTTCCCACAGTGTGGGTTATACATCACACACGCGCAAACGCACACAAATCAGCGAGTTATTTATTTGCAATGCATATTGCAGACTTAAATAGGACCATTAGGAAAACCCAATTTCCAAGGTACAAGCAGATTTCAAAGCCCTTTCCAAGAAAGCCCTGCTCCGTAGACAAGACAACAGTCAGCACCATGTCTATGGATAAACCAACCCAACTGCACCTCAGAAGGCCAACAAACAAGGACCATGCCACCAGGTCCATATCTCGCAACTTTTCAGAGTTATATTTGGGGGTCATCCTATGGCATAAGAAAGTTCCTGTGCTACTTGAACTTCCAATTGAAATGTGTTGGACTAAACAGGCATATTTGGAGAGTCACAGCCAGAAATTCTCAAAGCGAAGGTACAGCTGTTGTACATTTATATATATTATCCAGTGGCAGTTGCCACTGGGTAGTTACAGTTAGGACCACGTTTCCATAGAAAAAGTATTTTTTGTTTTGCTTATAACTTTGGTGCTGATTGGTGAATCTTCACAAAATGTACCCCCAAAAAAGTTCATCCACCTCTGCTCCTTCTTTGAATGTTTTGGGGTGATCCGTCAAACAGCGGCAAAGAAAAAGGTGTGAACAAAACATGTTTTCCCCAAGCAGTTTTCATTAGGAGAATTGAACAATGATACTGCATAAACAGCTGATCAGAATTTCACCAAATTTGACAGAAATCTAGATTTGCTGTAAATCCTTCAGTAGTTTTGGAGAAACTAAGGTTAAAAAACGTTGAATATTTCGTGGCGCGGAGGGACCCGCACAGCTGACAGATCTTAAAATAAGATCTAATTGACTGCCACCACATCAACAAAGATGAGGTGGCAGCCATTTTAGGACTCAGGACTCAGTGCCCAGCCTACAAAAAAAGCATAGAAACCATAAAGGGGGCAGGGAAGGGATGCCCCTTCAGGGAAATCCCCCCAACCCCCTCCCTGGGCTAAAAATAGTATTTTATTTTTATCAGGGCTGCAGATCCACAGAGGATACATATATACACTCCACACATTTATGTCAATGTACTTTATTGTCTTAAAGAATACCTTGCGAAGCTGCAAGTAATGAACACATGTATGCCTGCAATGCAATGATGAAACACTTTAAAAAATGATGAAGTTGCTTTAAAAAGCACGGTTGTGTAGCTGCAGTTTATGTTTCATACTCATAAAGTTGATGGTGGGGATACATTAAAAAGCGTGTCGCACTATATGAGATTTATGATTGTGTTTTGTTTTTATTGGCACTCTGAAGCAACCTCCTTACTTCTAGAGGGCTTATAAAAACAATAAACACAGTAGATGTTAACCACTTAACCGTGGCGCCAATTCCGCCGAGGTGCCGTGGTTTAAAGGAGAAGGCGGGGCCGCGTCGGCCAACGGACGTGCGCAGCACTACCGAGGTAGTGCTTGTGACGGCTGTTGGCCAACGGGCTCAGCGAAGGGGTTACCACTTGTGGGCATTTTGGAAAGAACAAGTTGATGTTATTTTCAATAATCCTAAATCAAATGTTTCTCTATCATGTCTAAAGTGATAATTTAGCTAGAATTACATTCATTTTTTTTTTTTATCCTCATTTTGCGCATGAATGTATAAGGAGTACAGAGGGAAACTTGAGACCTCCACTTATTATCCCTTCACTCTTTTCTCTTTACTGTACCGGCCACAGAGAGTATCCCTTTGGTGGATCTGTCGTGTTTAGTCCTCCTATATCTTTTACCATACTCAATAATTCTTAACGTCTGGGTGAGAGCTAGCCATCCTGGCCACTCGGCAGGAATGTTTCCCGTCTGAATTATTGTCACCGCTTTACTTTTTCTAAAAAAAACACAAAAAAAACGTATGAATTATTGTCACTGCTTTAATAAAAAATAAAAAAATAAAAAGAATTACATTCAAAAAGGGAAGTTACCTGATTGGTAGAATTGAAATGTGTACTTTGACACATACACCGATTGTAATTGTGTAAGAAGCTAATGTTTTGGGGTCAATCCTTCATAAGAGCGAGGTATGACTGTGCATCACAGCCATTTTGCGTTTCAATACTGTGGATCGCCCCATTCAACTCCTTGACAGGTTAACATAGAAACAGGTATCACGGCCCTAGTACATCGATGCGAGCTAGAAATGGTTTAGCTACTCCTTAGTTCTTGCCACCCAAGCCAATCTCTGCATATGCTGGATTAAAGGGCTGGTTCTGAGTGCAGTGCTTTTTCCCTGTTCTGAAAGAGTTCCATGTGGTCACTGGGCCACCATCTCCAGAGGCAAGGCTAGAGCATAACACCTTCCCTCCTTCTCTATGGCCAGTAACTATTATTTACTATTATTTAGTCATTGTATTTATAGAGCACACCATCACAGAAGAAGTTCTTGGCGCTAACCTGACCAAAGCCAGTAACTTAAGTCAAAGACATGGCGGGGTAAAGGGTCTATACCATGAACCATCAAGTGTTCAGAGCCTTACGGAATTCGAGATTAACCGGTTGTGTCCAAAGGCACCAAGGGCGAGGAGTTCTGGATTGAGGAGCCTGGAAGCTATGTGCTGTAGCTTCAGTGCAAACTCTCCAGCCCAGTCGAATTTGTAAGATTGTAAGAATAAATGAGTTCAAGAGCCATGCTAGGATACAGGGATAAAATCTGGAGACCAGAAATGGTGGTCAAGTTCCAGGGGGTTCTGTGAAGCTGTGGCCTTGACTAGAGCCAGCGAGCTCTCCTGTAGGCAGATGGGCTCTGATCTCTGTGGATTGGGACCAGAGAGATACTGGAGTACGCGAGTCAGCACAGTGGATATACACCCGATACCTAGAGTGGTAGGCAGGAAAGGAACCAATCAAATATCCATGGAAGGGCCAGCAGACCCAACTTTACCAGCCAGACAGAATCTATGGCTCTGATGACAGTCTGGTCTTTGTGGAGAGACTGGGGGTTAGTGGTTGAAAGGTTTCAGCACTGTGTCCATCCTCTTGTTGTGTTTGCTTTGTGGAAAGATGCAGTCCAATAATGTCATGGTTAAGGCAGTTCCTTGATTGACTTCTACTGCTTACAGAAGGGGTCTGCAGCACAGTGCTCACCTTGTCATCTCCAGGGTGACACTCTGAAATCGAACTGAATGGGAGCCTCTGCCCGGCCTTTGGGGTTGCGGTTTTGATTCTTTACTTTTGCTCCCTGTAGAAGGATCTGGTGGTTGTGGCAGTCGGAGAGTTATGGAGGGTGTGGTTCATTTTCATTTGAATGCCAGCTGGGGCTCACCCCTACTGTTTACTGTTTTCCACAGTATTTCGCCCTGTGGTGCCTTCTATCACCCACAAAATGAACACCATGCTGTTTGAGTAGGCAAGGTGAGTTCCTGAGCCCCTGATCCCATGTGATTCTGGATGGGTGGTTTGCAGTCTTAGGGTATTTCCTCAGTTCTTTTGGCTCCTTGTGTCCTGTCTAAATCTTCATAGGTGTGTTCCTCACTCTCACTATTGTATTTTCTTTTTTTTTCTTCTACAAACTGTGAGTTGCAGATTAGACTTCAAACCACCTTCAATGTAGATTCAGTCCCTCAGCTTTGATGTCCTTACCTTTTGGGTGTGTAGTGAGGTCATCCCTTGGCTACCCTTCCTTGGGGACTTCCTGTTTACCTCCCAACTTGAAATTGCTCTACATTTTCCGCAATGGTGCTACATAGAGAGCAGGGCAGGGCCACTCCAGCGGGGTTGTGGTGGAAGAACCAAGTAACCTGTTACCCAGTGGCCAATGTGCATCTATCTCATGGATCCAATCCTTTTCATCTACCCATGCTCTGCCTTGATCACCATTTGTTCGTTTTCTGACAGCTGTAGCAGACACTGCGCACTATCTCGCGCCAGAGCTTTTTTTATTACTTTTATGTGGGAGTGGGGCCATGTTCTTCATTTGGGCTACCAATAAATCCCACACATTCCACCTTTATGTGAGAGTTCTGATGAGTCCCCTGCTTTGGGCTTTCAGGTGATTTTAAGTATAAGTGTCTTTTAATGGTTTATTTGTTAATGTCTTTGCTAAGCTCTAGATCTTGTCGGCTCAGCTGGTAGCTCGTGGTCCACGGAGGAGCATTTTAAAATCAAGACATCAAGTTGCATGAATTCAAGCTAAGTGTGCTTCTGTGGAGATGATCCCAAAGAAGGTGTCTTCATTGTCATGATTGCAACTTTTTCTTGCCAAAAAAGGCCTTTTAAGGAAAGGTGTTACTCTGTTAAGGACTGGAAGCGGTGACGGTTTCTTAAGCTTACTTCTTGTTGGTAGGTGACTCCTCCCAGTAGTTACGGTGCTAACCTGCACTTATTATACATACAAAAGGTGTTAAGTGTCCTCTTAAGAGAGTCCCAATTGCCCTCAGAGGGCAGGAAAATTATCCCTGGCAATATTGGAAAATCTTGATTATAGTTGATAGTATTTGTAGGGGTCGAGAAGCAAGACACCAACACCCTCCTAAATGAAGGTGGAGAAAGAGCCCAACATATGGGGCTTCTCATATCTTGAATAGCAACTTCAGACAGGGCCAGCGCTAGGCATGGGCAGTGTAGGCAGCTGCCCAGGGCCCGCTCCTGTTGATAACTAAGGGGCCCACACTGCCTTTCAAAAAACGTCAGTGTTGCAAGGCCCTGGGAATATAAGTGGACCACAACTGTGTGACCCAAGAGAGGAGGCTCTCTCTAGTGGCATAGGAAGGGGGGTGCGGTGGGTTTGGGTCGCCCCTGGTGTCATCACTGAGGGGGGTGACAAAATGGCAAAAATATGTGTTTAAAACCCATATTTTTGCCATTTTGTCAAACCAGGGGTGACAAGAAATTTTTTGCACCGAGTACCACCTGACCTTGCTACGCCACTGGCTCCCTCCCAAGGGCCTTGCAGCCATGGGCTGAAAGGGCTTCAGGAATCTAGTCACTGCATCTGCATAACAGCGACTAGATGGGTACTTGAAGTGCGTTAGGTGTGAAGTGAGCCCTGCCCCTGCGTGAATGTACAGCAGGGTGTCCTGCAGGTCTCACAACAAAATAAAGAATCATGCCCCATCACCTAAGATGGAGGAAAGGGAGACAGACATCATCAACATAAAAAAAATCACATATCTTTAACACACAGAAGTGATTTACCTTAGTACATGGAATTATATCCCTGGATTGAGATGTATTTACTAAAAGTGAGAGCTGTAAAACATGAACTGAGAAACACTGCTGCCCCTGGCCTGGTGATCATGATACGAGTGAACTAAAAGTAGAGTCACTGGAATTATGTGGCAAGAAAGGATCAAATTAGAGGGTTTACTCATTTATACAGCAAGAAAGGGCAAATTATGTGGCATAATGCTGCACATGTTGTGATAGTATTACCTTAGTCACTCAAATACATCAATAAGCAATAGAAACATGACGAGTTAGCCATTGCAAAATTCGCTTCCACTATGCAGGAGCAAAAGTTACTGCGTTTTTAGTAACGCATGATCCATTTCAGCTAGAAACAAAATAATTGTTTTGTCAAAAGCTGCATATTATGCAGCAGATGGCATATGCAGCAAATCCATAATTATGTGAAAAACACAGCAACCACAAAATCAAATAATTCCAGTGGCCCTGGCTTGGAGGCATGTCAGGGTTCAAATGTACCCTATATGTGGGCTACAGTCTTATTAGAAATGCAGCAAAATTATAGTCTAGTACATCAAACATAAGTGGTGTTGTACATTACATACCCTGGGTGTATTATTTGAATGTGCTCTGATGTGCAATCTATACTACTATTATAAAGGAGGAACTTTGAACTCGGCAACCACAGCGCCAATCCACACACCCGATACATCGTTGTAATCGTCAGGGTGTGCAGATGGACATAGGCTATATAAAGCTAAAAAATATACGTTATTTAAAACATTTTGCGAAAAAAAAGTAGTCCCGTGGAAGAAGCGCCGGCCGCGACCTGCGTGCTGACGTCAGGAGCACGGGGAGGAGCGGCGTCCAGGAGCGCGAGGAGGAGCGGCGGACATGGCGTGGGAAGGAGCGGCGTACAAGCGGGGAGGAGCGGTGAGGAGCGGCAGACAGGCGGTGAGGACCGGCGGACAGGCGGGGAGGGGAGCGGTGACGAGTGGCGAGGAGTGGCGGAGCGGTGAACTGAGGAGCGCGGGGGAGGAGCGGCGGCTGAGGTAAGGCTCAGGGAGACCCACGGACAATGTCGGGGCAGGCGGGGGTCGGGGCAGGCGGGGGTCGGGGCAGGCGGGGGAAGGGGCGGGCGGGGGCCCTGAACACTCATGGCGGGGGCCGGGGCGGGCGGGGGCCCTGAACGCTCATTTCGGGACGGGCTGCTATGTCGGGGCGGGCGGGGGGCGGGGAAGCCTGATTGCTCCAGGACAAGGTCGGGGCAGGCTGCTAGTAATGAATAAAATGGAGGTTGGTGAAATAAAGCATTCACCTAGGCTCACACAATTTGGTCAAGCAAGGAAGCCGGGATTGATCCTAGATATTCCATTTTCTCACTGTACAATTCAGCCACTACATGGGTATCTGTTCATGGCATTAAAGCTTAAAGCGTAACGCTTCATCTTTACATCTTGGGGCACG
The DNA here is from genome assembly GCF_964261635.1 of Lissotriton helveticus. Lineage (NCBI taxonomy): Eukaryota > Metazoa > Chordata > Amphibia > Caudata > Salamandridae > Lissotriton > Lissotriton helveticus. The sequence continues at coordinate 797,700,675 of NC_136072.1, forward strand.
AGACTGGAGTCTGGGTGATAGACAGAGTCCACATTGTATTTTTGGCAGTTTTACATAGCACAAACTTTGGCCATGGACATAAGAGTGCTTAAACAGACACCGGCTACAGACACTTTTTTCCAGCACAGAGATCTCTCTAGGTTCACAGCAAGACTTGACCTTTCTATTAACTTTCACTCCCAGTGGGACCCTTTCCTGTGTGTGTCCTGACCGGAAATCTAGAGATATAGCTCCTGTCCTGAACTCCCTTTGCAATACATTGCTTGACTCCGATTTATGTTCCTATCAATGTGAACAATGAACAAACTGTGCTTGTTTCTCCGCTCGAAAAAACCTTCAGTAGGCTCAAACATGTCTGCATCTTCTGACACCTCTTTGCTACGTTTTTCTCAAATGTCCCACAGTATTTTTCTGCATAAGGAAAAAAGCTAAAGTATATTGTGAGACCTTTTCTTTGGGTCAGGGGCACTAGGTGATTAATTGGCAGTATTGTTAGAGGATACTGTTGTTTACAATTGCTGTTTCAGAACTGACTATTTCATTTAATTTATTTAAGAGCTCTTCCCTTTAGAAACTTGTCTCTCCAGCAGTGGCAATAATGAGCAGTGAAAGCTTACTCCCGAAGGTGATAAAGGTATTGGAAGTCAAATACATGATGTCACTTTAATCATACCCGATAAGCAACTTATCCAGCCAGCCTAACTATGTCTTTTAAAATAGACTGATTTAAATCAGGTGATAATGGAATGAAGCAACAAAAAATGTGTTCGGTGACTACTAGTCTCCCAATACCCAACAAGCGTCTTATAAATATCTGTGTGTGTAAAGTGTCCTGCAAAGTGCTAAAGGACAGTAGTCCATGCTGCAAGAAAGTGCGGCGAGGCATAAGGAAGGGACTGGATTCAAGTAGGAAAGAGAGAGAATTTGTATTTAAGTGACAGGCCTATGGCTAGGCCACTTGGTGAGATGATTTGTTTTATTACTGTGGATAAACTGAGCTCCTTTCTTGGCCTGGCTTGGCTGCTGGTACACAACCCAAAAGGATGCTACAGTCTTAGGGTTAGTGTGGACAATCTGACAATCTGTCAATCTGACAGTGCTCTCATAGCCAGCCTGCTCATTATCATATGCGCCTCCTCCCACAAAAAAATAATCCCAAACCTCAGGGAGTGACAGCGAGGCATGAGGAAAGGGCTTCTTTTCAGGAGCACAGTTACAATTGGCCTACTCTGGGATGTTAGGGGAAGAAGTGGCTGAACAGGAGATGGGGCTGTGGGGTGAAAGACAGCTGTGATTGGGGCACTCCATAGAGTACATCAATGCACATGAAGCTATCTGTTAAACAGTGAGCCTATGCAAGTTGGTAGCCAGTAGGTTCAGGGAGGCAGATTTCTGCAATGGAGGTTTGAAGACCAAATGTCTTTGGTTAGGCACCTGGGGAGTGACCGGAGTGACTCGTGGATGATGGAAATGGTCACATCTTGGAGGGGCCTTGCATGTTCCTCTTCTGCCGGGGGCCCCACAAACCCTAGGACCGGCCCTGACTACAGAGACCAAACACTGGAGAGGCAACCATCTTGGAAAGGAATAGATTAACGTCTCTTCACCTCTACTCTTCCAGAAGAATGGCCATTCCAAGTAATGGCAGAATTATACAGGAATGGGGGCTGAGGCAATATGTTACTGCACCTACCACTTTAGCAAGAGAATGTTGTCTAACATGTAATGCTCTGATACAGCAGACATTTCTGGTCATCTCCTTTGGACCCAGGCATCACTTTCCATTCTGGCACTCTAGACTTTATGTATACCATTATAAATGCAAGACCAGAAGCGTAGACTTTGAAATCCATCACATGAAGCCCTCCACTACACAAAACTTGGACAGATCAATTCACAGCCAACCTTTACCTGTCCTACAGCTCTCAAGTTCACCAGGAGCTCATTAAGAGGAAATATGTTAATTGATGGCAGGCAAAGAAGTGGTGGTGGACAGAGCTGCAAGACAACCTGGCTGCCCTGAAACAACCCAGATTCTGACAGGCTGCTTCTTGCAAGAGTGCCACCTGAGATGCCTCCAGCACAGACTGGGTGCTCTTCAAGGACATGAAGCACTGTATAACCCCACAACAGACCTCTTATTCACCCACAGCTAGGAGAAATTCTCAGCATGAACAAGCCTTCAAGGACACGGTAGCAAAGCAGCAACAGATTATCTGTGTATTAACTACCAGCATCCCCAAGATTTAGCTTCAGAATACGCCCAGTTTGTCTATTTACAACAGCTCCTTGGAACCCTGAAGCACACAAATCATTGCCAGTAATGAAGGAGATCTGCAGTGAAGCAATTGCATCGCTGCTGAACATCACTGCATCCCCTTTGCAATGATCCTCACTGATTGCGCTCAAGATCAGGTAGATCCTGCCTCTCCACAAGAAGACAACGCTTGATCCTCATGACTTTCTGAACTACCGTCCACATACAAACATGTCATTATTTGGGAAGAGCCTCAAAAAGGCAGCTGCTAATTATCTCCCATGAAAAGCCCAAGTGAAATGCACTCCAGCAGGACCACCAGACAATTTGTAGGCTGGAGGGCAAGTTTCAGTGCAGACACAAGAACTATCCAGGTGGTGACAACACTCTTAAGCTCATAGACCATGGCCACATCTACCCTCTCATCCCACTTGACCTCTAAGTGGCATTTGATACTGTTAAAATTGGCTTTTGCATCATAATCCTGTGGGAGATCGAGTTCTATCTGAAGAGCAGTGCCCCGCTGTTTGAGATGAGTGCCACCTGGTCACGGCCCCTCCACGGAGGATGCTGTATGCACCAAGACTGCGTCCTGCAGGCAGTGATTCCCAGCTTTTAGATGGTACTCCTGAGATGACTATTGGCAAACATGGACTTGAGACATCACCAGCCTGGATGCCCAAGTGCAATCATCAGAGACACAAAACCAAGACTGCTTGGCATTATCGTGCTCCACTTACTGAGACAATTCCTTTCACAATTGATTTAAGACTAACAGCCTGGGCACTGGTCTGATCACATCTGGGTGGCTGTAACACTTTACTGGCCGGAATCCCCGGCACCCACCTGACATCCCCGAAGAGCTTTATTATCCAGACAAGGTCAATCGTCTGTATCAAAAAAGAGCTTAAGCTCATACCCTTTGGTATCACCTCAGCGAGGTGTAGCTTCCCAGTTACTAAATGCATCTGAAGACTGCCCCTACTCAAGCCAAGGCGACAGCAAAACCCCTGGTCCTGCACCCTCAACCCTTCACCTTCAACCCATGGCTTTGTCTTTATGTCTGCTGCTGCTCAAACCTGTAACATGCCTCCTCTGCATCCACACCATCGCCCTCCTCCATTGCTGTACTACCTCCCACCGGGCTGACCATTACCATAGGTAGAAAGATAAGTGAAGCTGGTGGCATCTAAATGGTTTGGTCTCCAGCAATACAGCGGATTACAGGTAGTTGGGTGTAATGGTGGACATCCGCAGATCTGTTATACCACATAAAAAAGCCATAAAATTAAAATTAAAAACTAAAAAGCTCCATGGCCCCTCTCTTGTACCCCTAATGAAGGTTATCCATGCCAAGCTAGTGCCCACCCCCCCCCAGCTTATAGTTCAGATTTCATGTTAAGAAAGTTTTTTTTCTACCTAAAAAGTGCCTTTCCAGTGCAAACCCGGCTTGAATTTGGCCTGTACAGTCAAGCGATAGAAAGACAAGCTGCTTTTCTGGAAATCTGTTGCAAGCTTCGCACTTCAGGCACTGAGACACTAGTAAAACCAACTCTAAATTGAAATCTCCAAAACAGCCAGCTGCTCTGCTGCCCAGGACTACCTGGACCAATTGGTAAAGAACTTACACGTGGCTGGTCTATGGGCAACACCCACTTTCCATGCCAACTTAAAAAAGTTAAGATCTAAGAACAAGTTCAATCGCAGGATACAATGGGTCTATTCAAGGATGCAATAGGGCCAACACTGACGCAGCAGCGAGGCTGGATCTTAGCAGCTCGCCTTCCCTGATCCCATCTTATGGTTTTCCGACTGCACGGTTTACGTGCTCTTCATCGCTGCCGGCACAAACTTATCATTGATCGTGGCGCCTGTAATCATTTCAAGCATTTACCTGCCAAGTGAATCCATCTCCTTGGGGCTCCTGCCCAGGGTGCTCTATGTGAATACACTTCTCTTTCATTTTTGCACTTTGGTGGTGTGGACTCTATGTACCTCTATTCTGACTCCATCAGGTGTCCCCACTATCGTCTGGTCCTGATAAAGCCCTGCATTTCAAAGGGGGTTGAAACGCCGTCAACACTAACAAAAAAAACAATTATCCAACTTCTTTATTGAGCTCGGTTGCATTTGATAATTTACCAATATGGTCTTTTGTCACTGTTTTGGAATCTTGAACATTTCTTCTTCTTTTGAACTGTCTGTATAAATGTAATATCCTTTATTGTTTGTTCTTGGTTCCGTTGTTCACATGGGACAAATTGCATGTCATGCATTTGCTTTAAAAAAAAATACAGATAATTTTTTACACAACGTATGACTACTTCTTTTCTTTTCCCTATTGCACCCTTGAACAGTCACATTGTATCCTGCAATTGAGCTTGTTCTTACATCTTGTATCCAGTTGCATTCTTAATAAGAACCACTGATTTGTTAAATATTGTTTGACACCCTGGTTCTTATTGAGTAGGGTTGCCTTTCTTTTTTTGTCCGAAAACTTCAAAAAGTTAATCAACAAAATGGCACATCAGATATCTTGACTAGCGCATAAACAGAAAACGGCTTCATGCTCACACACCTGGACGGTTCTAGGAACTTACACCAAACTGGGGTCGCCCCAGATCACAAACGTATGCATGTCAACTCAGGTCAAACAACAACTTATTTGAAACAGGCTTGGGGGTTCACCGACCCTGGACTGCCTACAAGCAAAAACAAGCATTTGCAATCCAATAGGTCTCGCATTCCTGATAGTTTGAAGTATTGCGTTGCAAATAATCATGCAACGCCAATAGCTCATTCTTTCAGTAATGTGAGACCTAGTGCATTGCAAATGCTTGCGTAGTGAGCTAGGAACCAGCATTTTATGCAATAACGCAAGCTGCTCCTAGAGGTCCCAAGTGATCAACGCACCAGCACTGCATGTCTAGGTGCAGTACCGCAAGCTGCTCCTAGAGGTCCATAGTGAGCAAGGCACCAGCACTGCTCGTCTACAAAGTTGAAGTTATTGGCATTATAAATGGAAATGTTTTTAACATAGCCATGTTGCAGGGCTCAGTACCATATGTGGCCAAAAGGGGACCTCTTTTGGTCACATATGGTACTTTACCCTGCAGAAAATATGGTAAACTCGGCCTACCCATAATGCATTGCATGCAAGACAGTACTACGAGTACATTCAAATAGCTATGTCCATATATACAATTAGTAGCTTGGAAATGTGACAAAAGAATGATTACATTAATTTCAAATTAGGTTGTACTCTGTGTGGAGCTGATGAAGGGAAATTTATAGAAGGTTTCATATAATTGTGCGATGTTCTAGTCAGTGAAGTAACCACTGCCAGCCTAGCTTAGGACCAAGTGTGTGTCCTTCATGAAGCATTTTAAGAAAATAGTGCCTTGATGCTGTAATTAAAACCTATGGAGTAACAGCACATGTAAAAGGGGGTGTCCTGATGGGAGGTTACAAGAAGAGACAAGGCGGCACTAAGTAGGGACTACTAAGCCTATTGACCGATTAAAAGCCACCATTTACAAAGGAGTAGGGACAGGAGCCAATTAAAAAGATGGGTGGAAAGTGGGCGGAGCTTTTTGCCCATATCCTGAATCCAGCATGTCAAAAGAGATAGCGCAAGTGCTGCATAGGCGAGACCTAAAAAAAGAGAAAGGCTAAACATTCTTTGTAGGCTATGCTTTTTTGTAAGGAAACAATTGTGCATATCACCTGCATTTGTTCGGCCCTACTGAAAGAAAGACAAACCCTTTTAAAACCATAATTCCTGGCTCTGGTCATTCGCTCCTGCAGACCTGCAATGATTGCCTGTAATTCAACAGAACACCCCATCCTGGCAGGGTGATTTTTAAAATTTATGTAGGTGTTTGAGAGCACACTGAACAATCTTCCCACTCCCGGCCCACCTGAATCAGGTTGAATGTACCCCATGTGGACTAGACCACCCATTGAGGCCCATGAACTGTGCTGTGGCTGGCATGAAAGTAGTCTAAACAGCACCTTATATACCCTATGCTTTACCTGGTGCTCAAACGCATCAGTGAACCCTGCGTCAGCGACTGGGAGAAAGTAGACAGTTCAGTACTTTATTGAATATTGCTTTTCCAGGGAGCCATATAACGTCATATGGATCACTGGATCACCTACACACGCCCCTTCTCCAGAGACTTGCGAGGTACCGTTTAGATTAGCATTTTATCAAATCACCTTCTGCACCTTAAAAGCCGAGCCACGTTTTTAACAAAGCGAATGTTAGGACATGCATGCCTGACCCACAGTTCCCGACATTAACATTTTAAATTTGTATGTTTTTAACATGTACGAATACTTTTTAAATGTTTGCCTGCTTACATTCTCTTTTAATGAAATATTTTGTAATGGTTTTAATTAATCATACAAATAAAGATATACTTATATATACACTTGGCTGTCATGTCCCCCCTCCCCAATTTAGCAGCTTGAGCTAGAGGTGTAACTCGGCTGTTCTGTTTTTAAAGACACCCAAAGTGATGTTGAAACAGCTTCTTTGACTCAAATGGAGATGAAGGTCTCAAAATAGCAGCCCATGAGTGGGAAGAGAAGGGCTTTGGGGTTAGGGATGAAATGGAACAAGAGAGCACAGAGGGAGGTAGAGGGGTGAAAAGATGGATGGATGGAGAAAAATTGGATGAGTGGGTGATGGATGCAGAGATGAGGGGGTAGATGAAGAGAAGTAAGGTTGTATGAAAGGGGATAAGACATATGAGTAAATGGAGAAAAAGATGGAGAAAAAGATGGATGATGAAGAGAAAAATGGATGAGAAAAATGGAGAGCAGATTGGATACGGGGAAGAAAGGATGGGGAGATGGTGGAGAAAAGTAAGCGAGGAAGGCTGGTGGTTGACAGGACGAAGGGAAGGAAGTATAAATGGACAGACGGAATAAAGACAAAAAGAAGAGTTGAGCAACCAAAGGGAGAAAAAAAAGAACGGCACTCCCTACCGAATTAGTGCAAGGCCCACTTGCATCACTTGTCACTTGTTCACTCAGTGCTATTCTGCACATGGTTCTAAGTGGGAAGTATTTCATATTTCAGGCTACTCAGTTGACTTCCCACATCGAAATCTCCCACTATCTCTTGAGGCATTGTATTCCCTCCCGCTATACCACTGTCGAATACCCTGTAGTTAAATTTGCTCCAAAAAGATGTTCTCTACATACACCCTATAGAGCTGGATCTTTCAACTATAATATCTTCTGTTGGATTCAGGTACCATGTCGTCAGCGGCGTAGCATGGGGGGAGAGGGGAGCGGGGGAGGTTTTGGGGAGGGGTGGGTCTGTTCAGCCCCGGGCAGCACCATTTTAGGGGCGACAGCAAGCATAAGGCAAGTTGTCTCTTCCTCGTGTCATCTGTCAACCCCCCCCACACCTTCCCCCCCCCGCTCATCGTCGTCTGTCCCCACCACCCCCTCCTTCTTACCTCCACTGGCCCTCGTTGGGTGGAAAACACTGGGATTGCTCCAGGTGGCAACAGCGCTAGCTACACACCTGCATGTCGTTACAGACCTCAGGTGTTTTAGAGAAAATTAGCAGTGACTGAATTAATTTGCTGTATGTACATGAGAAAGGAATGGCTTGACATAAACTAGACCTTTTATGCACTGTGGCAGTGTTTCTGCTCACAACCTCTGTGCATCGCTCAGTCAACATACCTGTGCAGTAGAGGGAAGCCAGTCAGGAAAACAACCTCCACGTTTCTGACTACTACCCTGCCTTCAGACTTGCTGGCAAGCCTTTCTGCTCAGGGTACTGTGTTTCACCTCTCAACAGATTCGATCTGCAGCTTTTCCTAAGCAGTAGGATGACTCAGAGAAACCTGCAGCTCGTAGCTTTGCAGAAGAAGCAGTTTCTCACTTCTTAAATCAGCAGCGTTGTCAAATATGTATAGCACAGTAAGACAATGTGAAATAGAATCAGTGTGGCTCAGCCAGAGGTGTTTGACAACATTCCTTAAATACTTTCAGTGAAAGCACGCGCAGAAAATAGAGACTGGAAAGAAATCCAAGCCCAGTAGACTTGACTTTCTCTTTCTAATGCAGCCAAAATGAGACAGATTCCAAGGCACAACCTTGGGAGCACAGAATAAAACAGGCAGGGGCCATTGAGGGAATTTACAGTTTTTGGGTCCTGGGATAAGTCCGGCTAAGGATGGTTGATTTTGATTTTAATACTAAACCTTGTGGATCACACACCCCTTAGAGGTGCTTGTGAGCCCAGGTGTGCAGCAAGCAGAAGAGCAAAGTACTAGGCACTGGAGCATCCTTTAGGCTGAGTCCTTTGTGGGTGTCTTCACTCAGGTGAAGACGAGGGCAGGGAGCGCTAAGACTCAGGAGCCAGATCTTCAATATGCTCTTCGACAAACATTTAAGAACACTTGAACGTTAATAAACTGTTGTGGCATACTTAAATTGGTGGTGGTGCTATAGGTCTGACATTAAAGTGATCCTTTTCAGGATGCAGAAGTCCTCCCCCACCGAAGTGCCATGCTTCATCATCGGGCCGTGCTCATCGCTGGGCGGGAGTTGCAATGCCTGGTGAGCCCATATGAGAGGGCTCTTCACCGGACATCTTTTACTCAAACCGCTCAAAAAATTAAACGGTTGAGTGCTGCCTTATGGTTGACTCAGAAGAGAAAGAGGTAAATTGGGAGGTGAAGTTAAAATTGGCTATGGGTTAATAACTGCCTATCTTTATTCTTCAGGACAAAATCCCATGCCAAGTTTAAAAACAGGAAGAAGAACCTAACAGGGAAACAATGGAACTCAAGATCTTAAAATAGGGTCAACGTGTTTCATGCCTTATCTGCTCCTGCTACATGGCCATAAAACCTGCTGGGAGAAATACTCCCATGTAATTCCTATTTATTATGGGGGGGGTTTTAACACAATATGTCTTTGTTTTGTAGTGCTGCATTCTACCCCCTGAGCCCTTTTTTGACTATTTGGGGTAGTTTGTGCTTGGCCTCCATAATTTTTGTCCTCGTAAGGTATCCATGCCAAATTAGTGTCCCTTTTTCCCCAATATCCTTGGGATTCTAAAGGTACCCTTGGTTTGTGGATTCCCCTGGAGGGGACCGAGAAAATAGCCAAAAAATAGCTACATTTTGAGTTTTGGGGGATAAATAGGAGAAAAGTGTTTTGGATAAAAGTGTCTGGTTTTATACTAAAAATGGCATCACCAAACGGTTTGCTGTGCTAAAGTCACTATCTTCCAAGTTTTCAGGAACATGCAGAGCTGAATCAAAAAAAGCTCATTTTTTACAACTGTTTTGGCATTTTTCAGAGGTAACCCATTTTTCCTATTTTTTGTGCTTTCAACCTTCTTCCAGTTTGTTGTGGAAACCAGTGTGAAACTCATTGGTGACCCAGGAAAGCTATATATTTCTGAAAGGTAGACACAATTACAAATTCAGCACGGGGTCATATGTGTAGACCCCTCAAGGTTTTCCCAAATAAACTAACTGTTGAAAAAAAGAAATATTGAAAATGAGTGAGAAAAAACAGCCATTTGTGACAAGGTTTTCATCTGTAACTTTTTGTCAAAATGGCCAATATACAAAAGTAATGTATCATTACGTTCGTGAAACCCTTTTGGTTGCAGGGATTTATAGGGTTTGTACTTTCTCTAAAAACTTGAGGTTCCCTGAGCCAACACTGAGCTGCACCGTACAATGGTTTTTTATTGTGATTGACTATAAACAAATTCATTTGGTGAAATATATAGAGTGAAAAATAGGTATCAAGATAACCTATCTATTTCTGAAATTGGCACAAGATATGGAGTTTAGGGGTAGTGGTTAGTTGTACACTTCTGAATTTGTGGTTACCCATTCAAGCATATGATTTAATGGGCATTTTTCAAAATGTCTTCTTTCTTACACACTGGCTTACATTTGAAAGGCACAAATGCAGCAAAATCTAATTGTTAATAAGAAATACTCTACTATTTTATGCTTTCACATGTCTTCTGATCGAAATGGTACCTCACTTGTGTGGGTAGGCCTAGTGTCCACGACAGGAAATGGCCCAAAACACAACATGGATGCATCACATTTTTCCACTCAAAACAGACCCATTTTTGCAAAGTGGGTAGCTGTGGATTTTGGGTCCTAGCTCAGCAGCCTTTTTTTTCTTGATTGGCATCCAGTAATATTTCAACAATAGGTCAAAGTCATGTGTCAACAAATATCCCGGCACCCAAGTGTACATAATATTATGATGCAATGTCAGGAAACACGGTAGAGATGCCATTCAACACTGTCGATCTTTTTCCGCCCACCTCAAAGCAAATTGATTACATAATGCCCTTACAATCTCCAGGGTGATGCCAAGTATAAAGAAAGGAGGAGAAAAACCAATATACAATTGTAACAACAACAAAAAAAATCAGAAGCAACGAACCAGGACATCAAAGACAATAGCGGAGACACAATAACAGCATGTAAGAATATAAGGTAGGACTATGACAAGCAAGGCCCACATTCTGGCCAACCACATAATATCCCCTATGTGGGCAATGGATGCAAGCTCCTCTCTTAGGGCTTCCAATGGGATTTGCATCCAGGACCGTTTTCAATCACCCCACATCACACCCACTCAATAACTATGCAGGGGCATTCAATTTATCCAGCAGTTTTAGTACATATGCATTCCAGAGCGTAGCAGCTCCCCCTCCCCACCTAAGCTGCAGATCCTAGGACAAGGTATCTGCCTCAGCCACTGTTCATTTGTGTACTACCTGCAGCCAGCATTCAATCAGGGGAGGCTGAGAAGCCTTCCGGGACATTACTATTTTCAGGTAATGTTTGGTACGTTTCATCTGTTTGGTGATTCCCAACAGGCAGGTCAAGTGGCAACTGTGCATCTACCACTGTCAATATATGCTGCACCAACACCACTGCTAGTGTCGGGCACCCCCATATCATTTTAGAAAAGTCACATTGGGTTGATGACAGCGCGGGCAAAGTGCTGCCACGCCTGGCAACATCTTATAGAGTCAGTACGGTGTGAGGTACGGGTGATAGAAGTAGTTGAATTGTGTAAACTTGAAGCAAACATTGCGGTAGACATGTTTCACCTGCTCTGTCGCCATCCCCCATTGCTTGACTGTTGGCACAGTCCATAGGCACTTCTTCCTGTGGATCTTCGTGTGCGTGGCATGATCTGCGTCTGCAGCCTGGAAAGCTGTGTATAGCATTGTGACTACTTTTCTACCCAAGCCATTTCCTAGGATGCACTGAAGTCTGTGATGGAGGGTTGGCTCCTCCTGTCCTACCGCCCAAGTGCTTCTAATCTCCAGGGTGAGCGCATTGTAGGCAAAAAACAACCCAGCTCTCAACCCATAAATAATCCTGCAGCTCCTGAAAGGAGTGCAGGGCTCCATTATTAAAGAGCTCGCCTATGCAGGTCACTCCCACCTCCTGCCACTGTATCTAATCATGTTCCCCTAGCAGGGCTGTCAACCCAGGCATGATCTAGAGTGGCATTTGCGGGGTGTAGGGTGTCAGCCTATGTCTGGCTTCCATGTACCTATTCTAACAGAGCTTAGGGTAAAACACCAATCTTTCCAGGTCCATGGATGGGCCCCCCGTGTTAGCAGCCAGTGCAGGAGTCCTATTATGCCCAGCTTCTCCTGGATGGCCCTACTCTCTCCCATTGTATTACCCACCAGCCATCGCATGGGCCACTGTATTTGTGCCGCAGCAAAAAAGAGTTGGCGGTCTTGCCTTCCTAGCCCACCCTCCATCACTGGGCCCTGAAGTGTCTGAATAGACACCAAGTCTGACATAGACACTCGCGTGTCTCTAAAAATCATTTTAGTTGGGAACACTGGTCCTGCTGCAAAGAAATATAAAAGACTTGGGAGCACCAATAACTTGGCTATGGAAGCCCAGCCCATAGATGACAGGGCAAACGCGTCCAGAAGTCCAGAAACTGACATAGTAATGTCAGAGTTCTCTCGGGGATACCATCTAAGAGGCACTTATCAGCATGGTATACATTGATACCCAAGTATTTAAATGTCTGAAAGTGCGAGGGTAGGCAGCTGTCCATTGGCTTCCCCATGTGTGCGCCCTCAACCCTGAGTTGGGGAAAAACACAAGACTTCCTCCAGTTTATCCCGAAAAAGCCTAACAGGTCGAAAAGTGCTGGCAACACTCACTCATGGTCACATAGGTAGACCAACACATCATCTGCATAGAGGGACCCACTGCTAAGCCCCAGTCAGGCCCCCCACTCGCAGTAGTGCAGGCAGGGGCTCCATGTTCAAAGCAAAAATTATGGGTGATAAGGAACAGCTCTGGCATGTGCCTCTACCAATCTTAAACTGACGTCCAGGTCTCACCCTGGCTCTCAGTCCGTGTAGAGCAATCTGACTGATCCCAGAAACAGCAGTCCTATCACCGGCCCTCCAAGTCAGACTAGTAGCAAATACGACCACCCTAGAGTGTCGAAAGCTTTTTCAAAGCCTAGGGAGACCGCCTACTGGAAGGTCCTCACCCGCCTCGACCATACCCATAATGTGACACAGACGACATGTATTATAGTAAGTTGCCCTGTTGGGGATAAATCCAGAGTAGTCTGGGTGGACCAGTGTCCATAGTAATGGAAGCAACCGATTAGCAAGCAGCTTATTTAAAATCTTGTAGTCAATGTTAATCATCAACAATCGTCTGTAAGAACTCACCTCTAAAGGATCTATATCTGGTTTGGACACCACCACTATGAGGGCCCCCGGAGGGAATCAGGTAACATGCCCCGTTGGTGTGCCTCCTGGTAAACCACCAGTAGCTTGGGGGTAAAGGTGGCCCTAAACATTGCATAATAGTGTACAGGGAACTTTTTAGTTCCAGCCACGGCCGGGAGTGGGAGTACCGGCCGGGCGGTGACGTGGGGAGGGGGAGGGGCAGGGTGGGGGTTAGTAATGTATGGATTACGGACTTTAAAAGGTAAGTAAACATAAAAATAAATAAAACAAATTCCGTTGCACACACTGCATCACTAAATGCGATGCAGTGTGTGCAACGAAATTCTTTTATTTTTTTTATGTTTACTTACCTTTTAAAGTCCATAATCCATACATTACTACCCCCCACCCTGCCCCTCCCCCTCCCCACATCACCACCCGGCCGGTACTCCCACTACTGGCCGCGGCTGTTTAGTTCCCAGAACTTTATTCTGGGCATCTGACGTATCACTGCTTGTATTTCCTTGATTTGTAAGGGGTGTTCCAGTTCCTGAAATTGCAGGGGGGGGATCAGCCATGGAAGGGTGGCCTCCTGAATATCATTTCATACCTAGTTCAATGGAGGTTCTAGAGGAGGGGAGTAAAGTACCTCATAGCATTGGGCAAACGCCTAGTTTATGTCCGCCTGAGTGTTGACGGTGTCTCTTGCTCGATTATGAAGCACTCCTGTCCAGGGTACTGCCAACCACAGTAGCCATACCAGAGTGTGACCTAGTTTATCACCATCCGCATGCTGGTGAACCAAAGGGGACTTATAGTCAGTGTTGTCCAGCAGGCACAGCTCTTCCATACATTGTTTCTGAAGCTCCATCAGCCTTTCACAGTGCTCGCCCACCATCACCACCTCTATTTCGGTCGCCCGCAGGTGTGCTTCCAAATCTAAGACACTACGGAGTAGGGAGCATCGCTCCCCCTATGAGGTCTTAACACAGTGACCTCGCATGACGGCTTTCATTGCGTCCCACTCAACACCTTTGGAGTCAACAGATCCCTTGTTTTCCTCAAAATAATGGAGCAGGTGTGTACGTCATGTCAAGAAGGACCTCTGTTTGCTCTCCCCACCAGAATGCAACTTTGAGGGGGCAATGGTCTGACAATATCCAGCCTAGGTATTCAGAGCCAAGCACCCGAGACCAGAGTTCGGCATTACAGTGGATAGAGTACATTCTAGTGTTTAACCTGATAGCCTGGAATATAGTATGAGTATTCCACCTCCTCTGGGTGACCCATCCACCAGATACTTGTAACTGCACTGCTTTAAGTGCCTGGTCGCTTGGAGACCATGTGTCCCTGTGGGGGGGGGGGGGGGGGGGGGTGAAGAATTGAGCGATCCATGTCAGTGTTGGGCACACAATTGAAATACCCTCCCCAGATGGTCAGGTCCAGAGGGTTCAAGTGCAGGGCCGACGATAGTGTATAGTCCTGCTCAGCACATAAGGCACCCTTGAAGCAATCCAAATCAGGGCCTGTTGAGAGCAGACGTAATATCCAGTGCTGAATTATTGTCTGCTGCAGTGCCTGGATACCTTGTCTGGCTCTGTGGTAGTGAGGTGTGTATCCTGGAGGCAAGCAATATTAATATGCTTAAGCTTAAGGTATGCATATATCCTGTGTCACCATACTGGAGTCGCCATGCCTCTGATTTTCCAGTTCAGGACATTGTATGTGTTAGGCATATATGTTATGAAATCGCCCCAGGCCTTTCAATGTGCCGTCTCCCCATTCCGACTACTACTCCCAGACATTTTCTGGTGCTGCTCTGGCCAAATTTGACAGGAAACAAAAATATTAACATAACAAGAACTCCCTCACCCTTAGCTTGGATGCTAACATGCATCATGCCACAATTTCGTCAAACAGTGCAATAAGTACAATAAGTGCTGAGACGGCGCAGAGGTGACGAGTCTTAAGGGCAAGAAAGTGAACCCATGCAGCAGCTGAGCCACTGAAAAGATGGCCAAAAGAAAGGCGCAAAAAAGACCAGGTCCTGAACCAGATAATGAAGGCAAAAAGAATCGAAAAGAAGAGAAGGCAGAGGAACAAGAGATAATAAACCCACTTCGGTCCATGGGCTCTCTTGAGTCGCCAAAACCTGGACCCTCGTTCACTCTACTGGCAGCAGAATGTAGTGTGAAATCTCAAATTCAGAAATGGAGCAATAGCTTCTCTTGTTTTACAGCTGGCACAAGGATGGGGGTATGTGTTCTAAATAACCAAGTGGCAGTGAAATCACCTGTTGACCAGTTTGAGAATTGGATGAGTCCAGTGGAAGAACCAATGCGACCCCCTTTTTCACAACCTGATCAAAACTGAAGGTACCAGGGCCATTTGTATGAAAGTATTAAATCCACCGCAGGCCGCAGCTAGCCAACCAGGGCCATCCGCCTGCGAACGGAGCGGGAAGCAGAGGTAGTGTTGCTTTGTAGACCATTCGATCAGAAGAATCTGTGGATAAAGGCAATGAATGAGCAGCAGAACCTACAACTGAATAATCTGCTGGAAATGGTGGCATCGTCTAGTGCTGAGAGCTTGCAAGTCCATGCCCAGAAAGGCCAAGAGACCGCGAAAAATGCTTTATGCCTGCAAGGTACGGATGACCAAACTTTATCTAACCTAGATTCTTTCACTCCGGACATCCTCGGAGATGATCACTTCGGTGCCAAGAAGCGCACCAACTCACCTCGCAAACTCACCTTAGCCTCACAACCTGAACCAATCCCATCCTCCAGTTATGAAGAGGATAATGCCATATCCAGCATTTCTCTGAAGGCTCAGAAAATGAATATGACCAGCCAGATAACCATCCGGAAACTGATCAGGAAGAAGCACTGAATAACTCTGCCATGATAGATAAGCTCTTCAAGGGAGTGCTGGACAGTGAGAACTCTGAGAAATCAGAGCCAGAAGTATCCGCTCAGGATGAGAGGCAAGACTGCCTTCCTTCCTTTTCAATCTTATCACCACTCGGAAAGTCGCTCAACCTAGAGTTAGTTGTCACACCATTGGTTCCATTACTGTCGCCACTAGAGGGGAATAGCCATCTACAATTGCAGTGCCAGAGCCATTCCAATGTGCATCACAGTGGGTTTCTGACTATGTTCAATGACGTGAGTGGGTTTGTTTGGAGCCTGGTACAGACGCTGGTGTGTCTTATCTAGGAATTACTTGTCATACTGGATGTTAGACCTGGTACCATTGGTGTGGGTCTCCCTTCCATTTTTTGCTGTTGCCTCCTTTGTTTTTGCTATATGTTTTGCTGGTCTAGATGCTTTGGGCACTGTGCCACTGCTATTCAGTGGAGAAGCGTGGCTCAGTGGTTAGAGGCGGCAGACCCGGAAGCTGAGATTGGCTGTGGACCAGGGTTCGATTCCTCGCCTCGGCGGGTCTCGGGCTCAAAAATTCCACGGACTCGACAATTCTCGCTCTGGTGCCTACTCGACTCACGGGGTCACACTCTGCGACTCTGGGCAATAGCTTGCTTAATCTCCACTACGGCCCCTCGCGGCGGGATGCCTGGCTTTCACCTTGTGGATACCCTGCCGGGGTATCTCACAGGGGAATACCAGGACGGGTTCCCTAAGCAAGCGCCTTGATGCCTTCGGGTGATACGTGCGCTATATAAGTCGCAATACATACAGTGCAAGTGCTCCCCTATTGTAAAGTTTTGTATTGGATTAGTGACTCCTTGATTGGTTCATTTGATTTACTTGTCAGACCCTAATACAGTGCACCATGTGCGCCCAGGGCCTGTAAATCAAATGCTGCTGGTGGGCTTGCAGCACTGGTTGTGCCACCCACAGAAGCAGCTTGTAAAATGTGACTCAGGCCTGCCATTGCAGAGCCTTTGTGCAGCCTGGGGCTGCCATGTCGACTTGGAAAGTGCACCCACTTGCCAGTCTCTAAACCTTCCCTTTTCTACATATTAGCCACCCCTAAGGTAGGACCAAGGGCAGGGTGCATTATATGTAAAAGGTAGGACATGCCCTGGCGTGTGTAGCATGTCTTAATAGTGAATTACAGCCAATTTAGTTTTTCACTCATGCAAGGCTACCTGTTCCCATAGGCCAGAATGGGCAGTTTGATTAAAACATCTTATAATCCTAACTGACTCAGGGAACTAGGTAGTAATTCAGGTTTAGTATGCCTGGACTCAGAATGATAAAATACATCTTTTAGTAAAGTTGGTTTAAACATTCTGTGTTTGACAATACCACTTTGTGAAAGTAGGCATTTTCTTGCCTAACCATCCAAGCCTACCTCTGCTAGGTTGTGTATTCCATGTCTGGTTTGTGAGTGACAGGGGCTGGGGGGCTCCAGGAGACAGGGTGAGTCAGCACAAGGCTGAACAGACCAATCTGCATGAGGAGTGGTGGGAGGAGTAGCACCTGGGCCTGAATAGGGCTGTGCCTGCCTTCCACAATGCTGGCTCCACCTCCTGTAGTGTGTCTTAGGACCCAGACCTACCCCGACAAAGGAAACAAGGAGCCCTGTAAACAATGTGCTCCAGGACTGCACAGAACTGGTTTGGACGAGGTACAGACACTCTCTGCCTTTAGAGACAAAGGATTTAGGTGTATAAAAAGGGGGAACCAGACCCCAGAACTTTAGATCACTTCTGGGAATCAAGACAACCCTTTGCCAAGGAGAAGAACCAAGGAAGCTGAAGGAGAAGACTGTCCCTGTGCTGTGCTGTTGGGGTTGGCCTGCAGTGGTTAATTTATTGCCAAGGAAAGAAGAAAAGGAATGTTGTGTGTACTTTTGCAATCTTGAAGAAGAATCTCCAAGGGCTTGAACTGAGCTTGCCTCCTGCCTGAAGTCTCAGGGATACAAGACTTCTGTCAGGACCCCTGCACAGGGTCTAATAAATTGTGGCACTGACGTACCCTGGTTGTGCCAAGATTCTCAATGTAATGGCACTTGGACTGAGCGGGTTCGGCGTAGGAGGACTAAGATGGCCGCCATTTCCAAAAGACAGGTTGGCGGTCTAGTCTCTTCGCCGCAGCTGTAGAGAAATCAAGGTGCAGCACGAGCGCGACCGGAAACGCGCACTTCACCGGAGATTTCAACCAACGAAGAAGCCAAAGATAGAGTTCCAAGTTTTAAGGTTAAATCTAGTCACAAAAGTTATAACCCGACTCTGTTGGGTATCCTGAGAATATTGGAGAGATTTCGTGAGGAAATACTCGGCGCATAAGTCAAGCGCGAGTTCGAGTTTCCACAGGGAATTACACCAAAGCAGCGTCGAGGGTTCCTGAGAGGAGCGCCGATTATCGAGCAGTCAAGAAGTTAAAACGAAGATTGAAAGCTAAGTGAACAATTTACAATGCTGTAAAAGACATAGAGTTATACTTACCCAAATAGGAGAATAACCATTGGTTTGTCAGTTTTGAGCCTAAAAAGGAAGAGAGAATTTTAAGGTTAAAAGAGAAGATAAAGAAATGCTAAGAAACTCAATGTAAATATGTAAATACTCACCGGAGACTGCTAGAGATGTGATACAACTTCAGAATCCTAAAAAGAGATAATAAAAAGAGTTCAGGAGTTGAAGACACTTAACAAGAAAGCAGATGATAAAGGAGAAAGTACCAGAGAAGACATTTTAAAAAGAATTCGTCTAGTTAGTGAAGTAAGTGCGCATATAAACATACATCACAATAAAACAAGAAACAAGGCAGACAGACAGGGAAACATTAAATCTATTTTCTTTCCATGTAGTAACAACTAACGGAGCGAGATAAAAAGAAAAACATAGAAGAAAAGACAGAAGAGCAGCTAGAGTCCTGAAGAGTGTGGGTAGGTAAGATTAGAGATTTAGTATGGTAGATTAGGGAAGAGAAGGATAGGTTGTAATGGTGTATTACTTCCTTAGGTTCCATAGAAGAGAAAAGACGTCAGCAAGTTAGCCGACTGAAAGAGCCAGCTCAGGACCAGTCTCTTCTTTGTTTATTATTTTATCCAATTCCCCCTTCCCCCGAGGTAATCTCTGGAGGTTCTATCTAAAGACCTGCAGGCATTGCTGAGAGGGATTTGGGACCAAGCATCTCTGTTCCCGTGCGAGTATTGGTAAGCTATAAGCTTGATAGTATTGAAGTCTGACAGAGTGAAGTGCCCAAGTTGCTTTAGCACCTGAACAGACATGGCGGAGGGAATCGATATGCAAACCTTAGGAACGGTCTTAGACGCAATATAGAAGGAGTTGGTTGCAGTCAGAGAAGAGAATTGTAGCCTTAGACAAGAAGTAGTCAATTCTAGGAAGGAAACTGCAGAATTAGTGCAAAGACTAAGACTATCTAGTAGTTTGGAGAGGGAGGCGATGAATCCTGTATTAGAAGCTACCAATAAATCAACCACACAAGTGATCCATTCGCTATCTCCTGTCATACCATTAGCCGCTCCTGAGAGATTTAATGGGGATCCACAAAAGGCGCAAATATTCCTCACACAATGCTCCTAACATTTTATGTGCCGCCCTTCGATTTTCCCTGATGCGCAGTCCAAAGTGGCTTTCATACTGTCTTATTTAAGTGGAGATGCAGCATCGTGGTCAATGCCCCTAGTCTCCTGGGATGATCCTCAGTTTAGGAATTTTGAAGAATTTAAACGAGAATTCCTTCGGATATTTGATCGGCGGAGAATATCTCAAGTAGTAGATAACGAATTACTTGATTTACGGCAAGGGAATCGAGATTTAATTGCGTACTTGGCCCAGTTTAATAAGCTAGCGGTGGAGACAGACTGGCCTGAAAGCAAGAGAGCGGCTGTGTTTTATCGTGGGTTGAGAGATGAATTAAAGGATGTGTTGGCCCAAATTCCAAATCGACCCACCAAGATTTCAGCGCTTATAGACTTGGTCTTGGAGATTGATTTCCGCCAGGGAGAAAGGAGGGGTGAAAAGAAAAAAGATCTTAGAACGATAGCTCCAAGGTTTGACAGAGCTCGATCTGACAGCAATAGAAGTTCCGAGACTCAACAAGGAACTGAGCCCATGCAGATTGGAACTATAAGAGGGCCTTTATCCAAGGAAGAGAAAGCAAAAAGAAGAACTATCAATTTGTGTATGTACTGTGGATCCGGGGGGCATTTCGTTAGAAATTGCCCGAAGAAACCTAAAACAGTTTTCAAGCCGAAGGAAAACTAATGGCACCACCTGTGGGGGGAGTTGAACAGGTGGGTGTGATTCAAGAAATGACTCCAGAAGAACATTGAGTAGCGAACACATTGCAGTCCGCGGCTCCACATTTAAATTTGTCCATGGAAGTGAGATTTCGACAAACGACCTTAACAGAGGTTTCAGTCATGATAGATTCAGGAGCTACAGGAAATTTCTGTGACTTAAGGTTCGCTGCAAAAGTAGGCATACAAGCAATCAAGAAGATTAAGAGTGAGCCAGTTCAGGCAGTAGATGGAACAAATCTTTCATCAGGTCCAATCGTGAGCCACACTGAACCAATTCAATTGATTTCAAATGATGGGCATGAGGAAAAAATTCAGTTTAACTTAATCGATGCTCCTCAGTTTCAGCTGATTCTAGTCTTCCATGGCTCACCGAGCACTATCCCACAATCAATTGGAGTTCTAGAACCATCGTAATGGATTCAAGTTACTGCCATGAGAACTGTTTTGGTAATAAGGAGGAAAATCTAGAGGGCAATCTGGCCTTTCCCCTGTGTTCAACGGGTTATTCTATGTGTGTAATAAATGTCCAGGAAATACCCGAAGAGTATAAGGAATTTGAGGATGTATTTAACGAAGTGGAAGCCGAGCAACTTCCTCCTCATCGAGTTTACGACTGTAAAATAGACTTGGAACCAGGTTCTAATTTACCATGCAGCCGTGTTTATGCACTAACGGAACAAGAGCATCATCATTTGAAAGAGTATTTGGACAAATACTTGGCCAATGGTTTCATTCGGCCTTCTCAGTCCCCCGTATCATCTCCCTTATTTTTTGTGCCGAAAAAGGAAGGGGATTTGCGAACATGCATTGCTTACAGAGCAATAAACAAGATTACTGAGAAGAATCGGTATCCATTACCCTTAATCTCGGTACTCCTGGATCAAGTGAAGGGAGCGCTAATTTACACCAAATTAGACCTAAGAGGCGCATACCACCTAGTCCGAATGCGCGAAGGTGATGAGTGGAAGACGGCTTTCCGGACAAGGTTTGGGCTATTTGAATATCAGGTTATGCCCTACGGATTGTGCAATGCCCCGGCTGCCTTCCAGCATTTCATCAATGACATCCTGAAGGAATTTTTAGATCAGTGTGCTATTGTATACATTAACGATATTTTGATCTATTCTTCTGATGTAACAAAACACCAAGAGCAAGTGAGGGGAGTGTTGAGGAAGTTACAGGAAAACAAGTTGTTCGTAAAATTGGAGAAGTGAGCCTTCAATGTTTCACAGGTGGAGTTCTTGGGTTTCGTTCTTTCTCCCTCTGGAATACTCATGGACCAACGAAAAATTGAAGCTGTTACAAAGTGGGAATCTCCTACCAGTGTAAAGGAAGTCCAAAGCTTCATCGGATTCGCCAACTTCTATCAAAGGTTTATTAGTGAATTCTCCAGAAAAATTCTCCCTCTCACCAAATTACTGAAGAAAGGAATTAAGTTCGAATGGTCAAAAGAGTCTGAGAAGGCCTTTCAATCCTTAAAAGAAGATTTCACCTCAGCACCCGTTCTGTTACATGCGGACCTATCGGAGCCTTTTTATGTTGAGACGGATGCTTCGGATCAAGCTGTGGGTGGAGTATTATCCCAACGACACAAGACCACAGGTCAATTAAATCCGGTCGCTTACAGATCCAGAAAACTGACTCCGGCTGAGATCAATTACACCATTACAGAGAAGGAGCTACTAGCTATTAAAGAAGCCTTCAAGGAGTGGCGACATTACCTGATGGGGGCCTAAAATCAAGTGACAGTGTTTACCGACCATCGCAATTTAAAATTCTTGAAAACTGCCAGAACGCTCACACCAAGACAATTGAGATGGTCTCTGTACTTTGCTGATTACGATTTTGTGATCACCTATCGTCCTGGAGCTCAAAATGGAAAAGCGGATGCGCTATCCAGGATCGGCACAGAAGCTCAGAAAACTCTTATACAGAATCAACCAATCATTCCAAACGCAAATATTATTGGTGTCACAACTTCCATCAATCTGGAAACGACTATCGCAGAAGTTATGAGTCCAGAAGTAATGCAAGATTGGGTTAAGGAAGACGTGGACAGGAAAATCATTCGACAGTTGCCATACTACAAAGACACCTTGTATATTCCCACTACAGAATTACAACAACAAGTAATGCACGAGTGCCATGATGACAGGCTAGCCGGGCATAAGGGAGAAGCTAAGACTGAGGAGTTGATCAAAAGACACTATTGGTGGCCGAAGATGACCTCAGATATTGAGAAGTATGTTAAGTCCTGTGAGATTTGCGCTCAGGGAAAGTCGAAGCGGCAGGCCCCAAAAGGTCTATTGCAGCCCTTGCCTACACCACCTTATCCATGGCACACAGTCACACTTGATCTCATCACAGATTTACCTAATAGTCAGGGTTTCAATACAATTTTAATAGTTGTAGATGCCTTTTCTAAGATGGCCCATTTTACAGAATTAAAAGGCGTTCCTTCTGCTAAACAACTAGCCGACCAATTCAGCTCCCAGGTAGTTGAGATACATGGAATTCCTAAAATAGTGATTTCAGACAGAGGGTCCCAATTTGTATCTCATTTCTGGAAGGCATTTCTGGAAGGTTTAGGAACTGAAGTTAGATTCTCCACCAGCTACCACCCAGAGATTGATGGGCAGACTGAAAGGGTAAACCAGGAACTAGAACAATATCTACGACTGTTTCTTTTGAAGCAGGAGGGATATTGGTCAGATTATCTGTGGACGGCAGAATTCGCCCACAATAATGCCAGGAGTAGTTCTACTGGGTACTCCCCCTTTTACTTAAATTATGGCAGACACCCAAACTCGACTATTAGGCAAACTGAGATAACTGTCCCAGCGGTTAAGGAGGTAGTTTCGCATTTACAACAAATCCAGCAAAAGGCTATAGACAATCTAAAATTAGCTAAAGAAAAATATAAGGGCTATGCTGATCGAAAGAGACGGGAAGGTCCTTCTCTAGCAAATGGATATCGAGTTTGGTTGAGCACAAAAAAACCTAAGATTAAAAGGGAACAGGAAGTTTCAACCCCGATTTTTAGACCCTTATCAAGTTGAAGAAAAAATCAATCAGGTTACCTATCATTTAAAGCTACCACCTAAATTAAAAATTCACCCAGTTTTTCATGTTTCCTTGTTAAAGAAATCTTCCAAAGATCTGAGGACCCAATTACCTCCAAAACCAATACAGCTAGAGACAGGCACGGAGTTTGAAGTAAAAGAAATTTTATATTCCAAGAGATCAAAAGGAAGACTGTACTATTTAATAGACTGGAAAGGTTATGGTCCAGAGGAGCGGTCTTGGGAACTGGATGTAGATGGTCAGGCTCCCAGGTTAATTAAGTCCTTTCACCAGCGGTTCCCTACGAAACCCAGAGCGGGGTAATCTGCCTTGTTCGGGGGTACTGTCAGGACCCCTGCACAGGGTCTAATAACTTGTGGCACTGACGTACCCTGGTTGTGCCAAGATTCTCAATGTAATGGCACTTGGACTGAGCGGGTTCGGTGTAGGAGGACTAAGATGTCCCATCATTTCCAAAAGACAGGTTGGCGGTCTAGTCTTTCCGCCGCAGCTGTAGAGAAATCAAGGTGCAGCGCGAGCGCGACCGGAAACGCGCACTTCACCGGAGATTTCAGCCAACGAAGAAGCCAAAGATAGAGTTCCAAGTTTTATGGTTAAATCTAGTCACAAAAGTTATAACCCGACTCTGTTGGGTATCCTGAGAATATTGGAGAGATTTCGTGAGGAAATACTCGGCGCATAAGTCAAGCGCGAGTTCGAGTTTCCACAGGGAATTACACCGAAGCAGGGTCAAGGGTTCCTGAGAGGAGCGCCGATTATCGAGCAGTCAAGAAGTTAAAACGAAGATTGAAAGCTAAGTGAACAATTTACAATGCTGTAAAAGACATAGAGTTATACTTACCCAAATAGGAGAATAACCATTGGTTTGTCAGTTTTGAGCCTAAAAAGGAAGAGAGAATTTTAAGGTTAAAAGAGAAGTTAAAGGAATGCTAAGAAACTCAATGTAAATATGTAAATACCCACCAGAGACTGCTAGAGATGTGATACAACTTCAGAATCCTAAAAAGAGATAATAAAAAGAGTTCAGGAGTTGAAGACACTTAACAAGAAAGCAGATGATAAAGGAGAAAGTACCAGAGAAGACATTTTAAAAAGAACTCGTCTAGTTAGTGAAGTAAGTGCGCATATAAACATACATCACAATAAAACAAGAAACAAGACAGACAGACATGGAAACATTAAATCTATTTTCTTTCCATGTAGTAACAACTAACGGAGCGAGATAAAAAGAAAAACATAGAAGAAAAGACAGAAGAGCAGCTAGAGTACTGAAGAGTGTGGGTAGATAAGATTAGAGATTAAGTAAGGTAGATTAGGGAAGATAAGGATAGGTTGTAATGGTGTATTACTTCCTTAGATTCCATAGAAGAGAGAAGACGTCAGCAAGTTAGCCGACTGAAGGAGCCAGCTCAGGACCAGTCTCTTCTTTGTTTATTATTTTATCCAATTCCCCCTTCCCCCGAGGTAATCTCTGGAGGTTCTATCTAAAGACCTGCAGGCATTGCTTAGAGGGATTTGGGACCAAGCATCTCTGTTCCCGTGCGAGTATTGGTAAGCTATAAGCTTGATAGTATTGAAGTCTGACAACTTCACCACCAGCTCCCCTGAATTCCCTTGCTGTGGAATTCTACCTGCAGAGTGGGGCCTACTGTTGTTTGGGCCCTTTGAAGAGACTGGGAGTTGCTGGGAGCTGGAAGCGCGACGCAACGAGGAGAAGCGTGTCGCCGCTGCAGCAGTTGCCGTCACATCGCCAAAGAAGCGTGCCGCCGCTGCATCTGTTCGCTATCGCATCATCGACGAAGCGCATCACATCACCGGAGCCGCAGAGACTGCCGTCGCATCACCAGAGAAGCGTGTCGCAGGGCCTGATGCGGCTCAGAAGTTACTGAGTTTGCTGCACGGCCGTCGGGCGTGCACGCATCACATTCAACTTTGTCGCATTGCATCGAGGCGCCATTTTCTCGCACCGGATCATCGCTTCGCATCGAGGCACCATCTTGTTGCATCGCACCGGATCACAGTAAGAAACCGACGCATCACCTCCTCTCCGGTAAGGAACCGACGCATCACCTCCCCTGTGCTGCAGTACGGAACCGACGCATCACCTCCTCCCGAAGCAAGGAACCGACGCATCACCTTCCCTGCCACCCTTTTGTTTGTATTGCATGAGGCATCCAAGGTACTTTGAAAGTAAAGTGACGCATTTACCATCTACATTGAACTAAGCTATTTTTACCACTTTAAAGGCTATTTTTTATTACAGTATTGTAGATTTTTGTTGTTTGGTCTTGTGTTAAGTCTAGAAAAATTACTTTTATTTTTCTAAACAGGTGTGGTGTCCATTTGTAGGGCTTTCACTGTATTACTGTATGTGTTTTACAAATGCTTTACACTGCCTCTGAGATAAGCCTGTCTGCTCGTGCCAAGCTACCAAGGGGGTGAGCAGGGGTTATTTTAGAAGTGTACACCCTTGCCCTGACTAGAAGCAAGGGTCCCTATTTGGTCAAAGGTACCTACCTCTTCCGACTAGAGACCCCCAGTTCTAACACTGGATATATCCTGACCAGGAAAAAACCATGGATCTACTTGGACAAATCAATCTCTTCAACTCTAGTAGTCCCCCAGGTACTCTGGAGTTGATTACAGTGCGCCCTCAGCAAGACCCAGTTCCTTATCACGAAAGCTTGAGCAATCAGGAAGATGCAGACTATTGCGTAGTGCGAGTTCACTACTACTGAAACCACAATCCTTCCACAAAAAGAGAACTGGTTGCAGAGCATTCTCAGGGATCGCTCCGAAGATTTGGAACTCCCTACCTCCAGTGAATAACTTCCTTTACCTCCTTCAAAAAAGAAGTAAAACAACTGCTAATGAACAAATTCACGTCCTAAGACTTTAACTCCATGATGACTACCAGTCTCCTATGCTACCCTTATACTACTGTCCACCTCTTTTGTACTGAATGGCGAATATCGAATTTATGTATACTACCTCAACCACCTAATATGTAATAACCTGTGTATTGTTAAGTACTCTGATTCCCTTGTGGATCATTCCTTGATAACTACTTGTCTCCTATTCCACACATATAGTCCTATCAACCTCTTTTGTATTGAATGGTGAATACCGAATCTATGTATACTACCTCAACCATCTAAAGCTCAACAACTGTATATTGTAAAGCGCTCTGATACCCCTGTGGGTCATTTTCGCGCTATATAAAACTTTATAAATAAAATAAATAAGATGACAAGGAGACTCTGGTGACTCAGTGCCGCAATACCCTCTGCTTCACCAAGAACTGGCTGTCTGCTGACACGGAGGAAGAGAGAAACAAGTGGATAGAACTCCTGAACCAGGCGTTGGTGGACCTCAGGCTATGGCGTACCACATCAGACAAATTGTCTCCGCAAAGCTCACAGACCGAAACTGGCATGTCTCTGATACTTCAGTATGGACCACATGACTCTGGCATATATGTGGCCACTAACAGGGAGCAGGCTGATGCCACAGCATCTGTTCAAGAAACTGAGTGTTAAACCCTTGCTAACTGTTCCTCTGAGAAGAGACCTGTCCTTCCAGATTGAGGGGCCCTCTATCTGATCACCTGTCCTTGTTTGGAAGGAAGACTTGCGGATGCATGTGCAGTCAGAGGGAGTTTGTATCCACTGTAGAGATTCAATACAAAGGATTAATGTTATGCCCTTAGTACCAGGAATTTAAACTCCCAGACATTGGTACTCTATTTAACAGGCAGTCTAATTGGAACAAGGTGATTTGTTACTAATTTCCTTTTTCTGTTGACTATGGTGCTTGGAGGGTGCCACAAGTTTGTGATCTTCCTGAGGCACGGGTTAAGGTTCTTGACAACGCTGAAGCTCTCACATTTACAGGGTCTAGACGTTTATTTTCCGCAGCTCTCTTCAGGGGCAGAGATCATTGAAGAAGGCAAGTGTTCAATATTTTAGGTTTTGCACAAGGTGGTATTATCTCTTCAGAATTATCTCATCCTGTCAGTCTATTATATTTGTTGGCCATGTCCTAGGCACTGGTGTAATTGTGCTGTGTGCCGCCCAGGTGGTAACAGTAGAGCAGTGTTGCTTTGTCCTATGATGTTTATTTTTCCTTAGTTCTCCTACTTATTTGATTCTGCATTTTTCCATGTATTCTCAATGTGAACCAATTAATGTCTCTTATTACAAATATTTTACATCATTTCCTTTTGCTAAATTAGTAATATCAGCATGTGATCAACTGGAAGAGAGAAAATAAAATGTTTGATACAAATCTTTTTTTTTTAATCATTTGCTATTTTGCCACTCTTGGAATTTAGTTGGCGAAGTTACATGCCTTGGGTGAAGACTACTATTTTCTTGTATTTCCAAAGCTACTGATGCTCTTTTCTTGATGTTATTACTAGTTTGAATAGCAACAATATATCTAGTGCTGCTGGTGAAACTTATAGTTGCTGTACCTACATACACCTTTAACAGCACTCTTTCGTAGTAAGAGAGCCCAGATGTCAGCATTTTCTTCCCACATACTGATGGTGCTTTCATAAATAGCTTTAATGAACGATTTAAAGCTCAACTCTTCACAGCAGTTGTTTGCATCAAGATGTATCTAAAAATGTTACTGTTCTTCTACAGTTGCTTTAAATGACGATGTACAGCAGCATTTAACCAGTGGCGCGTGAGAAAGTGACATTGAAGGAAAGTGATTATAAACTTCATTTGTTACAATGAAAAAAAAGTGCAATAAGTAACTAACAGGAGTCCTTAGTGCCAAACAGCCCTTGCAGAAGTCTCTGGAGGGTTGGGCCAAGAACTATATGTCGGAAGAACTTGTAGCAAGCTAGCCTTCCTGGGCCCAAATATCGAGTTTGTGTAGTATGGAGTTCCCAGCACTGGTAACATATGTGGTAAGAGGTATCCAGACCCTCCCCCTCAACCATCCCTAATGCATATGAACTTAATCTATTGCACGCATCATCAATGAAAGGTTGTGGAACTGGGGCCCCTCTTCGAGGCGATCTTACCAGCCCAAGAGGGGACTCGCCATCCGAGGTTACAGAGCTGAGGGGGCCCAGCACCGATTCTTGGTCTGTATTAGGGGCCAGGACCTGAAATCTGCTGGCACCGTGCAGGGAAACCTATGCCACAATCTGCGCCCATTCCTTAGCAGCCTGTTGGTCAGAGGGGTGAGCTTTTGATCAGTGCAAGCAGCGCCTGGGCCCCCCATTGGGCCAGCCCAGTGAGTCAGCTCCAGTCAATCCCGATTTGTCCTGCACCCCTTGGGATCGCAACCATGCCCAGGCCTCCTCCGGGGGAGGAGAAGAAATGTGTAGTGTCAGCATCCTCAACTCTAAGCTTGGCAGGAAAAGGTAAAGCATACGTCATATCCAAGGTGCGAAGCTGTGCCTTGACTGCGCCAAAAGTGCTGCAACATCGCTAAACCTCCGCTGTGTAGTCCAGGCATCCATCATGTTTTTTCCATTATAAGTTCATGTGCCTTTTGCTCAAAACAGTTGCAATAGGAAATCCCTGCCCCCATAGTTGAGCAGGCATGCTATCAAGGGACTCGTGGGCACCCCCGGTGGATGAGAGCGGCCAGGAATGCTCTGTGCCTGTTTGATGAAAAAAGACTTCAGGATTCGGTTAGCTAAGACTGTGGGGGTGAACCATTCTTCCAGGAAGAGCACTACATTGGGGCCTTTTGACCTCTCAGGAGAGCCAAGGAGATGGATATTGTTGCACCGAGAGCCCCCCTCAGCATCCTCCACCCTTGCCTTCAGGTTGCGCACTTCAGTCTGCAGGGTTTTCAGTTCGTCTTGCATGGACATCGGGGGGGTTGCATGGAAGTCAAGGAGGTTTGCCCTTCATTCACTCTTTCTATAGCTTTGACATGATCAGCCCATAACAGCCCAGTCTCTATTTGGATCACCACGAGTTGGGCCTCCATAGCGGTCTTAGAGTCCTGGGTAGCTTTAACACCTTAGTGAACATCCCTGTATGATTTTCAAGCATATATTCCAGCTGGCGGATCTGGTCCACTGTAGCAGGAGAGGCTGTCAGCATAGCCATGCTAGTTTTCTGGGGAGCAGGCTTGCATGCTTTCGGCCAGACCATGCCCCGGAAGCCACTGTTCACTGCATCTGAATACCAACGACAAGGTGGAAGCACTTTCCGATCAGAGGCAGTGTGCGGGTGGGGCGAAGGGGCAGTGGGGAGGAGGGGGGAGGGGAGCGGCACGGCAGGTGAATTACTTAGCAACCACATTTGTGTGTCCAGGGCTCACCCCCCCGACAATGATGGGTGTGGCTCCTGAAGCAGCAAGAAGGGGGGAAGGGAGCACCTCCTGGAAGTGAGTGCTGCAGTATCTTGTTTATAAGGGGGGGCAAAGTGTCTGGAGCAGTCCTCCACATTTCCACGCTGCCAAGGAAATGGCCAAGTAAGTCATCACTGCTTTAAGGGGCTGTGTAACAAGTGCCTCCCTGTGGTTGGCATCACAGGACCAATTGGGGGGTGGGGGGCCCCTACGGGAACACCTCAAGACACCCACCGCACATCCGTTAACAATCAAGGCAGCTGGTATGCTCCAGGGATCCAGACCGGGAAGAGTTGGCTATTCAGTGTGGCCCCATAGGTTTCCCACCAGCATGCTGTTATGGAGAGGTAACCATCAGTAGTCAGGAGCTAACGCCATGTGCCTTGTCATCATAAGTTCAGATACCAAGCGGAGGATCAGCATGAACTCCCTCGTCAGAAGGGCCACCAGAGCTCGGCCACACCCAATGTGGGTGCCATGACAGTCTGAGGCACAATGCACTGTTCACAGCCCTCCTGATGCCACTAGGTCGCCTCCCTGCACAGCCCCCAGAGTCCAAGAGTTGAGTTATCCAGTTAACGCTTGAAGCAGGCCCAGAGATCACCCATTTCAGCACTCTCACCTGTGAATGGGGGGGCAACGTTTAACAATCACTGTCTAGTGCGGGGGGGTGCTGCTCTATAGGATCAGGTTTCACCCCCGCTGGTGGCCACCAGGTCTGTAGTGTAGAGTAGGCCTACCAAGGTCCTGCGAGGCAGTTAGTGCAGTAGAACGTGGCCGCATTCACCAGTGCAGCAGCGCAGCTCTGTTTATGTCGGTAGCACAGTGATGGTTGCAATGCAATACCTCGCCTATCAAGGCGGACATTTATTGCATGCGTGGCAGCCTTCACTTCCTGGGCAGCTGCGCAGACACGCTGTCTCCTGCCTCTCCCCTGCCCCACCGTGACATAAGGGGGCCCACACTCTGGAGATCCTGTCGGCCCCGGGAGCGAGGTCCAGCTGTGCTGCCACTCCCCTTTGGGGGCCCGAAGGCTAGCCTCACCTCACCTGCCTCTGCACCCAGCCACGCTTCGGTTTCTAGCCGAGCCACGAGGCTGAGTCCAGCAGGGAGACATGCCAGTCGCCCCGTTGACTCTGCCAGGAGTCTTTCAAAGCCTGTCTGTCCATCTTAGGTAGCTAGGGATAGTCCGCTCTCTAGTATGGGAGACTCGCCTCATCTCAAGTGTCAAGATGAATGGGAATGAGACCAGTATGGAGTGGAGCCTTACAGAAAGACGACTGTTCCTGGCGCCATCTTGGCCACGCCCCCTCACCAGGTTGGTTAACCAGAATCCCTTGCAAACCTTAAACTATGATTAAAAAACAAATTTACCTCACATTTATGTGATGGAAAGTTCTGGAATCTGCAAGTAGCCACAAACTTCCTTCCATTCACCATTCCCCTAAGTGTTCCGATAAAAATGGCACTTCACTTATGTGGCTAAGCCTAGTGCCTGTGACAGGAAACAGCCCAAAAGGCAACATGGATACATCACTGGCAAGTTGGTAGCTCTGGATTTGGGGTCCTAGCTCAGGTGGCACCTAGGGAAACCTAGCAAACCCGTACATTTTTAAAAATTAGACAATTAGTGGAGTCCAGTGTGATTTGCCTTGAGTGGATCCCATTAGGTTTTTACCCATAATGCCATGCAAACCTCAAATGTTGCCTCAACTCACGCGTTTTCCTTACATTTCTGTGATGGAGACTTCTGGAATCCACAAAATTCCTACCACCTAGCATTGCACCACTTGTACCGATAAAAATACTTCACCACTTTTGTGGCTAGGTCCGTACAGGAATGTTTCAAACCAAGGTCAATCGGAGCCCTCCTATTGATCTCGGTTTGATCCATTCCTGTCGCGGGCACTAGGCCCAACCACAGAAGTGGCACAGCATTTTTTGATGTTAGGATGGGCAAGACCCAGCATGTTATTTTATTAAAAGTATATATTCCTGCCATACAGTGGGCATTCTGCCTCACCCGAGGGTGGAAGATGGGAGAAATTACCACCATCTGCTCCCCAGCTGGGTCAGAAAGACTGTTGGCCCATTACTTGGGGAGGCATGGCTAAGCCCATGCTAGGCAGCACCCACCCCTATATTTAAAAAGAAAAAAATCTGTGGCATCTAGTGGGCGTTTTGCCCCTTCAGGGGGCAGATTGTGGGTAATTATCCCATATGCCCCCCAGTGGGGTCAGAAAGACTGGTGCCCCATTTCCTTGGGGAGGCATGGCTAAGCCCATGCTGGGCAGTACCCACCCCTATATGTAAAAACAAAAATATCCCTGGCATCTTGTGGGCTTTTTGCCCCTTCAGGGGGCAAATTGGGGGTAATTAGCCCATCTGCCCCCCCAGGGGGACAGAAAGAATGTTGCCTCATTTAGTTGGGATACAGGCATAGCCATACCCATGATGGGCAGCCCACACACCTATTTTTTACTTTCTCCCCCCTTGGGGGGGCAGTTCGGGGGTAAATTCCCCCATCTGCTCCCCTGGGGGGCAGAATGACTATTGCTAATTTACTTGCGGTGGGCAAATGGCTATGCGCATACTGGGCAGCCCTCACCCGTATATTTATATTAAACGAATCCCTGGGGGCTGTATTATACAAGAGCCTCTAGGGTACAACAGGCGTTTGCACCAGCTTTGCGCACCCCTGAGGCATTTTGGTATTACAGAAGGGGCCGCAGATGCTTGTGCGGCCCCTACTGTAATACCAATAGCGATTATGAACATAAATAGCCAGCGCTATCTTCATAGGGCATTCCCTCATTTGCTTGTGGGGGTGCCCCATGCAAATGAGGGAATCCCTCTGCCTCTGTGCTCCAGCGGGCGCAGAGGCAAAGAAGCTCTGTCAGTGTGCCCCTGATGGCAGCCCTCTGGACCCCCCAGACATCCCTTGCAGGTGGGTGCAGTCACTCACTGCACCCGCCTGCAAGGGGATCTCTAATCCCCCTTCAAAGTGCAGGCGAGTTGCCACCTGCACTATAAAAACACAAAGCAGCTTCAAAGAAGACACTCCGTTTTTTACATGAATGTGCAGCATGAGTTCACGGATTACCTGGGGGCAGCGCATTGATCATAATAGGGTGCATTTTCCTTCATGGGCCTGGGTATACCTTTTAAAACGTGCGCCCAGTGCCATGAAGTGAAAAGCACTGCATGTATAATAAGGCCCCTGGTGTCTAGTGAGCTTTATGCCTTTTGGGGGGCAGATTGGGGGTAATTACCCCATCTGATTCCCAGGGGAGGGAGAAAGACTGTTACCCCATTTAGTTGTGGCGAGGGCATAGCTATGCCCATGGTGGACAGCCCCGACCCCTATATATTTTTTTACTTTCCCTGGCGTCGAATGGGCTTTCTACCATCCCTGGGTGCACATTGGGTACCCCATCTGCCCCCCAGGGGGGCAGAAAGACGGTTGCCTCATTTACATGGGGTTGGGGCGTGGCCATATCCATGGTGGGCAGCCCCCACCCCAATATTTAAAAAAACAAATCCATGGGGCCGTATTACAGAAAGTGCCCCGGTGGGGTAATGGGGCAAAGACACTTGTGCGGCCCCTTCTGTAATACCGATAGCGCTGACGCACTTAAATCACAGCAGTGTCTGCAGGGGGTGTTCCCTTATTTGCATGGGCGCGAGGCCCATGCAAATGAGGGAATCCCTTTGACTCTGCGCCAGCGTCCTACTACAGACACAGGTGCAGAGGCAAAGAAGCCCTAATAGGTGGCGCACTGTCAGTGTGCCCCTGAGAGCAGCTCTCTGGCAGAGGGGGAATAACAGGGTCCCATGGACCCCCCAGACACCCCCTTGCAGGCGGGTGCAGTCATTGACTGCACCCGCCTGCAAGGGGATCTTTAATCCCCTTCAGAAGTGCAGATGGGTTGCTGCCTGCACTGTGAAAACATGGAACAGCTGTAGAGCAGCGAGTTCGCGGCTGTCCTGGGGAAAGCGCATTCATCGTAATAGGGGGCATTTTCATTGTTTACACCAGGTGCACCTTTTCAAAGGAGCGCCCGCAACAAACAATAAAAATGTGCCTTGTATGTAATGCGGCCCCAAGTTCTTAGTGGGTTTTTTGTCGACTTGGGGGGCAGGTCTGGGTTAATTACCACAACCTCCCCCACGGGGGGGCAAAAAGACTGTTGCCCCATTTCTTTGGGGTGGGGGCATAGCCTTGCCCATGGTGGGCTTCCCCAACCCCTATATTAACACCTTGACTGCTACAGCAATTCCCGCAGGGTGCTGACAAGTCAGATTTATCATTGTTCATGACAAGGTCAGCTCGTCATAAGCACACGACCAGTGTACTGCATGACGAGCTGAGCTCGTCATGAGCATGGAAGTGGTTAAAGAAAAAAACTTTCCCTGCCATCCAGTGGGCTTTCTGTCCCCCCTGGAGGGCAGGTCAGGAATTATTACACCCATCGGTCCACCAGGGGGGCAGAAAGACTGTTTCCCCATACTGTTTACATAACTAAAATGTCCCTGGTGTCTAGTGGGCTTTCTGTCCTCTCAGGGGCAGATCAGGGATAATTACCCCAAATCTGCCTCTCATGAGGGTTGAAAGACTAAAATATACAAATTGCCAAGGGGGAACACAAGTCCTTGCTAAATGGGCCGCTACCCCTATCCCTGGTGGCTAGTGGGTGGCTATTGCTCTCATGGGGCGATGCCCAAGCCGGGATGTACTTGGCAGAGGTACCACTGTGAAGGGGATACACCCCCCTTTCCAACAATATCTCTCCTGTGAGAATCAGTGCTTGAGGGCTGAGATATGCCCCTAAACCCTGACTCAGAGAAAGTAAAGTGAGCTCATTGGCTTGTTTTACTTTCACTTTTACTGTACTGACAACAGCGCGCCCTGCAAGCCGTTCGTCATTGCAGTAAAAAAAAACAAGCATTGGCATAGCCAAAAGTCTCGCTTTTGGGACCTTATAAGTATTTAGTTATGCAGCACAATATCCTTGGTGCAATAACATCAACTGTTGCATGGCTAAAAACTTATAAGGTCCCAAAGGCGAGACCTATTGGCTATGCCAATGCTTGTTGAGGACTAGTATGAGGTTTTCATCATTACACTTTGACCCTGAGCACGCGAGAAAGGCAGAAAAGGAAGAAAGAAGTAGATAGACAATGTTAAGAAAACACTGACAAATGGAGAAATGAAGGATGAAAAAGAACCTGAAAGAGTGAGGTAAAGACAGGGAAGAAAGGGATCAGCCAAGGCTTGACTTCACCACATGCTTCATAAAGAGTGTGTGGCAGGAAAGGGCTGTGTTTGGCCTGAAGATGAAATATACTTATTTACAACTTGTTCTAGGATGAAATATTTGTAAGCGGTGTGGTGTTGGTGTGGGATTTACCTTGTTAGGTCAGTCGTCAAAAATGTAATAATGAAGCACATCTTTAATTTCTTCTTCCAGGCCTATTTCTCCGTGTACGTAGTTTATGCTACTTTTGCAGAATGTCAGCATAATCTCATTCTGTATTCCAGTTCCTTCATCCCAAGTGATGGTGGATGCACCACTGTGGTTCTAAGTTCTGTCAATTCTCAATTTGGTCCATAGACAAAAATTAGAAGAACGCACAGTAAAGACCTTTGTTTCCTCCAACAATTTGAAAAATATTCAAACGAAACTGAATAGATTGAAAAGATGGAAGGAGTTGTAAAATAAACATCTTTTATTCAGAGCAACACAACCGACACAACACCAGCCGGAGAACCATCTGCCTGGCTACATGTTACATTAAGTACTTTCTAGAACTGCCCATCCCAAAAGACCACTCCAACCATCACAAATCCCAGAAACCCAAGTGAACACATACACATAACGGAGGTGAAAAAAAAACCTTGACACTGATGTGCTATTGGTGCAGGTCTTACTTCCCTCAGTTGGTAGTCAAAGTCGAAAGAAATCAAAGAGGCCTGTGCTTCTGAGACCCCATAAATGGTACTGTTCTCTGTAAAAAAAATATGTTCATTCTTGAATACCATAACCTTATTATGAAAGTGATGGCCTTTTGTAATGCTGCCCTACCTTGAAGTTTAACTGTTTGGGGACCTGGAGCCCCATACACACTCCCTGAGGGTGGGGGTAGGTGGACAGTTTGTTCTGAATCTTAAACTCAGAAGGGCCATTAGATTTAGAAACATGCTCACTTACTGACATTTGATGAGGCTACAGCTACGGCTAGGGATCTTGAAAGTTGGAAGTGGTCCAGACCTCTCAAGACCTAGAGCTGCTTTGGTGAAGGAAAGTATAGCTTGATGCTTGTGGGGGGGTGGCCAAGATGGTGCAGAGTGCGGGCGTGCTGTGCTAAAGCCCCGGCCAGGCTTACCAGGCCCGATTAATTTTTCCTGAGCTCGGAGGAGCATGCAGCCACCTGCTGGGGGTCACAACACATAGACAGCAGTGGAGGAGGCAAGAGACTGCACGAAGGGATTCCATTTATAAAACTTATTTTGAAACATAAAACACTCCATAGCCACATGGCCGAAGAATCACGTTTTCCATTGAAAACAAAACGCGTTGTTCAAGAAAAAACAACTCCAAGGTTACCAGGTCCATTTTAGGGAAATAAGAAAAGGGAAGTTTGGGGGCAAAATAGAACACTTCCCAAATAGTTTTCCAAAGGAAATGACTAACGACTTGTTATTAAGTGATAAATCACAGGGCTCAGGAAGTCAATTTTTGAGCATTGTCTGGAGTCTATTTTTACCTGGCAAACGCTGGTGTGGCTGGCACCGGCTCTCCGCGGTAACTCCAAGCACTGACAGGCTAATTAGAACAGTCCTAGCACGTATGACTTATTACACTGTCACTCCAATCACATTCGCCCCATCAGCTACCTGCAATGTGCCCTGCAAAGCCTGTGTGATGCTCCCCTTGCGGTGATGAAACTGGTCCAACTAAACAACAACCAAGCACAGCGATACAACAAAGGCATTCACTGGCTGCTCGTCTGACCTACTACCACATGCCACACTTCTGATCACTCTGCAGAACAGAAAATGAAACGCTTCAGAAGGGATGAATTGTTTATGTGTGGGATGAATGGTTGCCAAGAGGGGTCTTTAACCCCTTCGACGCTGATGACGAGCTGGGCTCGTCATGAGGTAGCCTCCTCGCACGCTCATGACGAGCCCAGCTCGTCATGTAAAGTGCACTTTACAAATTCTCAGCATACGAGCGGAATTCCGCCCGCACGCATCAGGTTAAAGGCAGGGGGGCAGTGTGAGCTTACAAGAAGGGAAAGAGAGGACACGAAGTGCGAACGATAGGGTGAAATGTCAATAAAAGAAGTTCAGCAAAGTATAATACCAGGAAATGGACAGAGATAAAAGACAGAGAAGACAAAAGAGTAAGGGGAAGACGCAGAAGACGGGAAAAAGGAGAAGAGAAAAATAATGGAAAGTTTGCAGGGCAGAAGGCAAAACAAACTAGCATTGGCCGCGTGGCCGTAAAAGTAATGGCCGTAAAAGTAACTTTTGCAAGTGGTGCGCGCACAGCAGTGATCACGCTGGAAGGGAGGCAGATGGAGGCTGCGTGCGTGAACGCAAGCGTTAGGCCAGCGAGGTCTGGCAGCACTTTGAAAACCTGTATACTAAATGTCTTGCAGAGTGGGGCATGCGCTGGCTCAGGCGAGACCTAAAAATCAGGCTGCTCTGGAAGCTCTTCCTGAGCAGCCTGATGAAAAAATAAAATGAACGGGTCCCTCTGATGCAGAGCACCAAAGGGGCCTTTATAACACTCCACAGCCAATTTAAACTTCACATGCCAATCTACCTCTTCCCCTCTGAGACAGGCATAGGGCAACACTCAACCGTTTCATTTTTTGAGCGGTTTGATTTGAGTGAAAGATCTCCGGCCAAGGGCTCCCTCGTGGGGCCTCACAGGGCATTGCAGCGTCCACCCAGTGAGAAGCACGGCCTGATGATGAACCATGTCACTTCAGCGGGGGAAGGCATGCGCATCCTAAGAAGGATGCCCATGATGTCAGACCCATAGTAACAATACCATTGTTGTGTTGATTCATCTAGGAAACAGCACACTCATTCCGTGTCAATTCAGTGAGGATGGGGGACGTGTGCCGGACCTAAAAACAACTATCCTTTGGTTTTTGATACATAAATTGGTCACAACCAACATGTTTTACATAGCTTAAGGTCTTAAAGCACCATATTGTAGAGACTTGTGTATATCCAGCTTATAACACTGTAAGATAGGGCACTTGGATATTGCACTTGCTAGAGACACATAAGAACAATCTCTGGTCATAAGCTCAAATCATTTTTAAAAAGCTTAGAAGCTAAATGTGCTTGTGGCAGAGCAGAGTATGTATGTAACGTATATCACAAAATTGTTTCTGTGTTAGCTCAGCGAGCTAGTCTGTGGCAGAGGTCATTGTTTAACATGCACATCACAAGTTATAGACATGGTAAAATGCCATAGATGATACGGACCAGCCGCAAACAGCTGCATATAGCCGAAAAGGCGTCATCCATTTTGGTTTGAACTCGAAGCTTCATTTATGTAGAGCCGATAACATGGTTTCCCTTTGTAAACACTTATTACTAAGATAACAAAATAGATGTCCTTGTATAATATTAAACACTTATTACTAAATGCCCCAAAAATGTATTTTGTGTTCTACACTACACAAATGTTTATAATTACTATAACTGCACACACACACCAAACATTCCCATAGAGCAAACATAGGTAAATGTATCATGCATAAATACAGACCTTGAAAAAGTCTGGAACACTTTCAGATCACAGCTAACTGATTGTGCAGTGACATACTGGCATAGTGGCATAGTGGCATGTTTGTTAAGCCAGATGGGGTGCTGAGTCTCATGGCAAGGTGTGAGCGCCCAGCCCAGTTCCTGTGGGGACCCTCTGCACTGCAGTCTGGGTGTTGGAGAGGCAGTAGTTCCCCTTGCCATGCAGCCTGCTGCTTTGATGTACACACTGAGTGTGTGTGGGTGCCACTGCATGTTTGCCAGTGTTGGCACACTCTTTATATGGAGATGTTTAGGAACAAACACTGGAGCTTGCCCGGAATCATGTTCAAGACTAGCTGCCAAACCAGAATACAGCTGGCCTCCAAGAAGATAGAAATATAAAGACATGTAAACACAAGTAAAGCAACATAAACAAGGTTATCACAAGCAACAAAGAGCACTACCCAGTGAAAATAATGCACAAGCAGACTAATAATACATCTGTTAAAATGAGGAAGTGCAGTGAAAAATAGAAGTTTCAGCATAAATAGTTTATTTTCTTTAAATAGTTTTCATGACCCCCCAGTTTCAGGTTGTATCAGACTTTAATGGACCTTTGCTACCTATGGCGAGGTCAGTAACATCAATATGTCCAACTCTGTCCGTGCTGCTCAAGTTAGAGTTGTAGTCTATCAGCAGGCAGTCAGGTGAGGACAAGTATGGCTCCTATAGAGCAAGACACAAGAAATGTCAGATTTTAATATGAACTTAATTCCTTGTTTCCCTATTCTAGTTTTCCCCACCCCAGGCGCCTTTGTTCCCAGCTCTGTGATGTTGGTGTTAGGGAGCTTTGTATTGTAAAACTGTCCCACACACCTGAGTTTCTAGCAGTCTGGTGTGGGAGGGATCTTCTAGTGCCTTTGGTGGAGCGGGCTAGCCAGCATGATGGGAGTTAGGGCATGAGAGTAATGGACAACAAAAAGGGCCAGTATCACTGTTTATACTGCTGATGGCAGCCATTTTTGGTTCCCCATAGTGGCTCAGAGCAGTTTCCGGTCAGAGGTCCCTGAAGGATGACATCTTTTTTGGCTGCTTGAGGTTCAGATTTTCTGAGAGTTAGGGATGCCCAAGTGTCCGCGGTCTCACCTTGGGTCAAGAGCTGAAGGAGAGTAGAGCCCCTTGATGTATTCACCACAAAGTGAAATGTTATCCACAAATACTTTATAAATACTTTCTCCAAGTGCAAAGGTATAATTGGAGCTGGACTTTAAAGCCACTGGTGGATGGCCGAGAAAGAGGTTTTTAGTGTGCCTCGGCTCGCACAGCGCATACATTGGGCACTCATGGGTCCTGGGTGGGTGCTACCCTAGGTATGGAATGTGTGCTGTGGAAGGGGGCTCAGTGATGCAGAGGGTGGGAAGCATGGACTCCCAAGAGATGCTAAGTCAGAGGGGCTGCAAGGGTTTCTTTGTGCTTGGGACAGTGACCACTGAGCTAAATCACCGCTCGCGGCTGTCATAGGCACCTCCAGAAGGTGTGGCTTCTCAGTTGGAC
This sequence comes from Lissotriton helveticus, assembly GCF_964261635.1. NCBI lineage: Eukaryota > Metazoa > Chordata > Amphibia > Caudata > Salamandridae > Lissotriton > Lissotriton helveticus. Next base: position 797,740,650 of record NC_136072.1, read on the forward strand.
ATTACCTCGGCTGATCCCATTTGTCTGGGGCTCCTGGGTTTCAGAAGAGCTGGTAGGCTGAATCTAGGTTGGATGCTGGTCTGATATTTCTCTAAGAGGCATTCACAGGCAGCGGGCACTTAAGGCAAGTCAGGAGAGGATGTAGCAGCGGCGGCTCCTCTGAAATGCGGGGCGTAACACAGGCCCATGCAGCCCCCGCAGTGCGGGGGGGGCTAGCTCCAAGGGGCCCCCTCGGCACTGCACTGTGGCAGGAGAGCTCCTGATTGAGCCCGGAGAGGGCCCCTCTAAGTACCGTGCAGTTAGGCCCCCTCACTTTTCGTTACGCCAGTGCTGAAATGGCAGAGGACTATTGCCCCATTGCCTATCTCAGAGCCAGTCAATGAAAAATAAAACGATGTTCTAGCATCATTTTATTTTCATTTGCTGGCTCTGAGCTAGCTTGTGCAGCGAGGGGCGGAGCGGGGCATGGGGAGAAGGGGAGCTATGCGCACTCCCTAAGTGCGCATATGTGTTTGGTCAGCCGTCTTAGGCCAACCAAAACACACATGCACACTTACTCTTCTCCAGCCCGGCTGCATTGAACAACCAGGCTGGAGAAACCCCACAGACTCCCTGAGCGGAGCATCTTTCCAGCCTGCTCAGGCCAATCTCCCCGGGGATTGCACAAGGAGTCCATGACACTGCCCCAGTGCTTGCTGGGACCAGGAAGGATGAGGCGCGATGCAGGAGGCGGCAGCTCCAGGTAAGTGTTAATTTTTTTGTTATTAAACCACCCCTGTGCGTGCTCCCCCTCCCACGCCTCACCATCTCTTCATTGTGACAGCCGCCACTGGAATGTAGTCTAGTTTATTCCCAGCTGGATGAGAATTATACTTAATAGATCCCTGTACAGGAAGGTAGTTGTCAGGTGGTTGTCAGGTCCAAGATAGTGCCAAGTATTCGCAGGGGAGCTCCGGCACTTATTACTATCCCAGGAAGCTGGAGATGAATTCAGCTGCCAGTTGCAAGAATACATTGTTTGACGTTGAGGAAGCTTCCGAAAGGGTGAATGCTAACCAACTCGGTGTTCTTAAATTTTGCACTTTGATGTGTTTCCTGCAGCAGTATTATACTGGGTCTAAGCATCTCCGCCCAACTAAATTTTGTTTTCAGAAAAATTATGATTTCATTTATTTCTACAAAGATTATCTTAACTTCTCTCATAGGTAGAGAAAAAGATTTTTAAAAATAATTGATCTTTGAGCTAGCCAAATTAATCAGGAAATGTTTTTTCTTTGCAAGTGCTCCCCATCCTTCCACGCCACCGATTTCCACCCCCCAGCCAACCACTATCCCATTTTTCATGCCCAATGGATCCCCACCTCTTCCCATTGGTACTCCCTCCCTTGATAGGGGAACGAGCCACGTAGACTAAGTACCCTCCTTGTGTATGCACCTACATCGTTTTGATTGTGTTGTAAACAATTTTGCCCTTACCCTCCCGTTCCCCTCCTGTCTACTTTTTTCCCCTGGACTCAAATTCTCCTACTCTTTCTCTTTTTTATATTTCTGCCAAACACTTCTGTGCAGTGTCAATATTATGCACCCCGTTGAACGAGCTGTCAATTAATACTGTTAGTCTAGCAGATGGCATCAGTATTGCCTGCACTTCTTCTGATTTTAATAATGGAATAAATTACTTAAACTCCTTCCATGTTCAATGTTCATTATTGCTACCATTAGTATATTCTCCTTAATGAGTAATCACTATATTTCACCAAAGAAATATTCTTTTAGGGTTTTCTGTAAACAATATCCTGTGTGCCCTTGTGAAAGTAAGATCTACTTTATTGTCAGGCATGACATAATTTTGTATCGAATTTGCAATCATTTCAATAGTAGATTCATTTTGCTCTTTCTTTTCCAGTATTCCTTGTAATCCCAATTGTCTTGATCTTCATCCTCTGATTTTAAAAGTTTAGGTTCAGTTGAATGGGCCAGTGTCTGACTTTTTTCTGGTGAACTCTTTTTTTTTTTACATCCCTTAACATTTTGTTGGAGCTGTTCGAACTGATTTGAGCAGCAGGATATCTTTTTCTCTATTTGCTGCATTTGTTTGCTTAATGTAGGTGCAGTTTACATCTAATTAGCTTTTATCACTTTTAATTCCCCAAAGATGGTTTTTAATAAGGTTTCAATGGCTGGATCTTGAGAGCCAATTAATATATTTTGCAATTGTCCTTGTGAGCACCCGTGGCCACCATTGGAGAGTTGAAATCACTTGCCAGTGATTGTGTTTAGAAGGTTGATTTATCCTTAGCCTGGGTTTTGCTTGAGAATACTGAATATGTCCGTGCAGTAGTGTGAGTAGCTGTTTGCGGCTCCCGGCTGTCTATTAAGCGTTTATATGAAAGCTCAGTAATGGCGATCTGTTTATCTTTGTCTTCAACATCATCTTAATATTAATGTTAATGTTAATGCAACTTATAAAGCGCGCGTATACCCTGAGGTGTCTTGGCGCTGAACTGGAGTAAAACCTGTGGGCGGGAAGGTAACAAAGCGGCTAGTTTGAAAATAGCCAATTTTTTTAACTGTTTTCTGAAGGAAGAGAGGAATCCTTATTCTTGTCCAATAAATCCTTGCCATTAGCAATTTCACTTATATTTTTGTGACCAATCACTGTGTTCTTGCCTTTGAACCACAACTGCTTCCTCACCTGCTCCTCCCCATGCTGACATACATTACCCGAGCCTGATAATTTATTTTGCACATGAAACTTCTCCATGGTTAAATTTTTCGGGAAACTAATTTCCACATTGTCTGGGCTCCTTAACCTTATTTGGCTGCTCTCTGTTGCACTATTTATTTTTCTCCGAGCCTTCCAAGCAAGTTGTGGTGTCCTTCAGTGACTCATTCTGAGCATCGTGTTCATATCTCTTGCCCATGTTATATCTTTCTTAAATCCAGAATTTCTCAAAAATGTGCCTTTTATGAGATAGTTTTGGGACCTTGCTGCACTCTTCAGGGCTGATTTTTTTAACTCAGTATCAAACACACAATGCTCATCATTTAACACATTACCTACCCTTGCCCATTCTCATCCATCCTACCTGTGGATCTTGTAGCTGCTTCAGGCTCCCTTAATTAAACAAATAATGAGTTTTCCCTCATCGTTGTCTGTCGAACTGACCCCACACCCTCACCTCTCTTACCTGAATGGGTTGCGGCTGGTTGTTATTCTCCCGTCCGTAATGCCCTTAATGCCCTTAGGAGGACTGCTTTCCCCTTTTCAAGCCGAGTCGCAGAGGTGAACAAACTAGGCGAGGTCCTGCCTGCATTCAGTTTCAGGGAAATAATTTTGTCACTGCTAGGAATAGGAACTCCGTGTCTCACCCTGCCCGTGGAGCGCCGCCCATGGTGCTGGGGATGTGGTCTCCTCGGTCAAGTAGAGACAGACCTCTCCCACCAAGCAGCTCAAAAGGGGTAGCAATTTTGGATTCCAAGAATTTGCTGGAACCTTGCTCAAAATCAGGCAAGATGTGGCCTGAAGATGGGTTATAATTGCTTCATCTTTAAAACTTTCAATATTCACTATAGTCTCATTTTACGGCTCATTGTTCAATCAATCAATCAGGATTTATAAAGTGCGGCTAATCACCCGATAGGGTATCCAGGTTTATTAGAACAGCTATGTCTTGAGGACCATTCGGAATTCCTTGGGTGAGGTGATGGACCGGATGTACGTGGGAAGGTTGTCCAAGGTATTTGCTGCAATGCGGGAGAAGGAGCAGCCTCCACTTCTGCTTCGGTAGATGCCGGGAGTATGGGCAAGTGAAAGAGAGGCGGAGCGTAGTCTTCTCGATGGTTGGTGGAAGTTCAGACGGTGGTTAATGTAGCTGGGTCCTTGGTTCTGTAAGGCCTTGTGTGTGAGGGTCAGCATCTTGAATTGGTATCTCTTCTGTACAGGGAGCCAGTGGAGTTTCCTGGGGTGCGGTTTGATGTGGCTTTGTTGGGGAAAACAGAGTTCTGCTGTGTTCTGTATGGCCTAAAGTCTCTGTAGGTGTGTGGTGATTCCTATATTGAGGTCATTGCCGTAGTCCAGTCGGCTGGTGATGAGGGCTTGTGTGTCACGTGTGTCTCATGTGTAGGGGTAGCCACTTGAAGATCTTATGCAGCATGTGCAGAATGAGGAAGCAGGCAGAGGAGATGGCATTGATGTATGATTTCATGGTGAGCTTTTTGTCAATGATGATTCTGAGGTTTCTGTCGTGGTTGGAGGGAGTGGGTGCAGGTCGAGGTCTGATGGCCACCAGGAGTCGTTCCATGTGTTGCTGCTGTTGCCAAAGATCAGTACTTCCATCTTGTCTGTGTTCAGCTGCAGGCAGTTGTTCTTCATCCAGTCGGCGACGTTTGTCATGCATCTGTAGAAGTTGGTTCTGATGGTGGTGAAGCCATTGGTGACTGAGAGGATGAGTTGGGTGTCATATGTGTAGGAAATTATGTTGAGACCGTGGGATCTGACAATGTTGCAGGGTCATATATGTGTTGAAGAGCATGGGGCTCTGAGGGATGAGTCCTGGGGGACACCGCAGATGATCTCCTTGAGTTCAAAAGTGAAAGGTGGGTGAGTTCCTGGCCAATTCTTTGGTTTCTGAGGTTGAAGATGTGTTGAGGGAATGGGTATGTAGGAGCTCCTGAGTGGATGGATTTCATGGTGGAGATGGGATCCTGGGTAGAGAGAATGTTCCAGGTTGTCAGTGTGTGGTTCGTGTGGGTCATGGTGTTAGCATATCTGTTGAAGAAGTCCATGGGTGTCGGTTGGGCTTCACAGTTTCTGTATATGGTTGCACTCATGTCAAGGAAGAAGTGGGGGAGTTTGTCACACAGCTCCTGTGAGGGTGTGATGATGTTTTAGATAGCAGCCTGGTTGGAGGATCGCTTATCGATATTGAAAAGTTCCTTGGTGTTGTTGGCCCTGGTTTTGATGTGTACAGTAAGAACTGTCTTCTTTGTTGCCCTCAGCAGGCAGTGGTAGAGGCTGAGGTACGTCTTGAAGGTGCACCATCTCTATTCCAACTGGTTGCTGTCTCATTTTGCTGTTTTGAGTTCTTGTGTGTACCAGCTGGCCTTTTTGTAGGATTTTCTCTGGATGATGCTCTTTTTTTTTTAAACAAACTTTATTGTTTTTTTTAACAATATGTCCATTACTTTTTATGACCGGGAACAGATGGTGTTGACTGTACAGGTTTATCACTGCTTACCCAGAATCTGGATTTTGCTCTTGATGGGGACGATGCTGTCTGCGCTATTGTTGATCCAGGCATCGATGTTTTTCACTCCCTGTTCGAGGTTGGTGGCTGTAGCAGGGCTGGAGGTGTTGAGGGCGTTCGCCAAGCTAGTCTCTGAGATTTTGTTTCACCTCCAGTGGGGGCGTTGGTCATCTTGGGGGTGGCAGTGTGGGGGCAAGAGATGCTGAAGTGGACAATGGAGTGATTGGTCCATGTGAGTTCTGTGATATGGCTGTATTTGACACAGTTGCTCAAGATGAAAATTGAGTCAAGCGTTTGTCCTGCTGTGTGTGTAGGGTTGTGGATAATCTAGGTCAACCCATGGCTGCTTATACTGTTAAGGAGATGTGCGGTGTTTTTGTCGCTGTGGTCATCAATATGGAAATGTAGGTCGCCGAGTAAGATGTAGTCCTTGGAGTATAAGGTTAGGGGCGCAATGAAATATGCAATTGTGTTGCAGAAGCTGGGGCACAGACCTGGGGGGTTTGTATGCGAGGGTGCCTCTGATGGTTGACTTGTCATCTTTGTGGAGCTTAAAGTTGAGATGTTCCATGGGGTTGATGGTATTGTCGGCGGTGGTGGTACACTGTATGGTCTCTTTGTGGATGATGGCTGTTCCTCTTCTTGGCTTTTTGGTGCGGTCCTGGTGAGTGATTTTATATCCATCGGAGATCGCTGTGGCCATGTCTGGGACGGATATGGGTTTCAGCCAGGTCTCAGTGAGGAAGACGATGTTGGGTGCAAGGGTGGCTATGATGTCCCATAATTCAGTGGAATGTTTGTATAGTGAGCGTGTGTTGAGAAGGGCGCAGGCACGTTGGTTTTTTTGTTCGTTGGTGTCTGTGGTGTGTTTTGGGAGGGGCCGGTCAATAGGCTGGTGTATGTGCAGTGGCAGGTGAAGTGGCAGTGGGTGCAGGTGAAAGGTCCCACTGTGGAGCGTAGGTTGGCACGGTGGCAATGCTTGTTGTGGTGTCCAGGGTCAAGGGTGTAGAGCTCGGCAAAGGTGTACCTTTGGGGGGCGGGAGGGCCAGGGGTCATGGTACAGAGTGTGTCCAGGTGCGGACAGGCAGAGACGGGCTTGCCTTTGGCAAGTAGGTACTGGGCTGGGTGGGGCTTCTGTTTGCAGGAAGAATGGTGAGTGTGAAAACCCAGCTTGGAAACCGATCCACCTGCAATTTATGACATAATGTTATGTTATGTTAATAACACTTCTATGGAGTACAAATACCACTGGTCTCTTGCCCCTCATCTGAAGGTAGTGAAACATGTAACTGCCAAGCTAGTTTACATACAAAGTTTTCAGTCTTTTCCAAAAGGGGAGAAGAGCGATTTCTTTCCTCAGACTTTCCGGCAATCCATTCCAAATCTAATGTATTAAATCTGAGAATTCCCGGGGGGAGGAGCCAAGCTCGCGAGCATAATGGTCGCCTTTTAGCTCGGCTCCCGCAGCCCTCCGGCCTGATTGCCTATCCTGTCTTCTATCCTGTCCGGAGACGACACATTATCGGGGAATTGGAAACAGAACACCATGTTTGTACTTACCATTTGGCCCGGAGATCTCAATGTGCAGCTGTAGTGTAGCTCCTATTTTCCCAATAGGCTCTGCGCATTGGAATAGTACCTACAGCAGTAAAGGCCTAGGCCAGACGTTAACTAGGTCTACTACTGTCGAAACTAGACTTAATTTTTGGGTTTGCCAGCTAAGCTCAGAGTTCGCTAGAAACTTTCTCGAATGTTCAAGGAAGGATTAACTCCCCTGATTAGACAAGAAGGGATTTAGTTTCTGACAACCATAGAACATGACAACTTTGCTCTCCCCTAATCAAGAGTCAATCTCGAGAGTCGTGTGAGCACAAGGCAATTATTTTACTCAGTCAGTACGTGCATTCTTAGTCTCATCAGAATGTAGAGAAAAGGAAGAGACGGGCGTGTTCAATAAAAGATGTTATTTATTGATCAGTCTCTTTTCTCGTACAAGAGAAATGGATCGATATTATTGCAATACTTATAGTTAAGTAAAGTGCATACATTAGAAGCAATAGTATAAAATAATACTGTAAAAACATTGATATGGTTTCTGAGCCATATGATGTTTAAAATGATTAAAATATATTTACATACACATATACATTTGACTAAACGTACTCAACTGGTGTTTCTAAATACGCCTACCCCGTGTACCTGACCTAAGTCTAATGCGTGGGCGGGAATAGAAAGTTATAGTTTAGTTTAAGTTTGTTTTTGCCAAGTGAATAACTAAAGAATTCTCTAGGAGGGGTTATTCAGTTCTGTACCTGGAATTTAGGATGAATGAGGAATGGTATCTCTTTCTCTGCTCTCGATATTCCAGGCTGCCTGCGAGGGCTACCCGGAAGCGCCGGTGCTGGGTCTCTCGGCTTGAGATAGCAGCGCGTCTCTCAGCGCGTCAGGAAGGCGGGGCTGCTGCCTGCGGGGTCTGCTTCTGCTCTCGGCTTCGGCAAGTATGGCTGCTCCGTCTTGTCACCACGCGTGTGTTTGCATAGGGCAAGGTCGGCAATATTTATACCTTAAAGGTGCCGAGATTGACGTAAGGATGGACATAGGTACGTCAATAAAGATGTCATACGACTTGCTCGTTAGCACATTCTTTACTAAAGTTCTCTGTGAAATCAAAACAATGGCCGCACGGATTATCCAGGTTGTCATAGGTTTGATTTGTTATGAGAACGTCGTATGCCTTATCAGGGGCTGGAGGAATATCGCTTGTCTAATTAGATCTCAAGCGTTATGACCTAATCAGATAACACGTTCCTGTGCCGTAGTGTGACTGCGTCAGATAACGGTATCTGCATCATGGGGGATTTCTTGCCTCATGGGCTGACTGTTAGTTAACTAGCTAGTAAGTTTAACCAGAATAGGGTCAGGAATAGGGGGATCGAATCAGAACCTATAGAAATACACGACACCCACTCCACGCTAACTATGGTCATATCTACTAATCTATGCATAGTATAACATAGTACAACATACTATAGAGTATAGTGTATACCTTACCACCCCAAAATACATAAATGCATTTCGAAATTTTCAAATATACTGAAAAATTGCAGTCATATATATTGTATGCACTTAAGCTATGAATTAAATGCAAAAGTGAACACGCATTGTTATGCATTATTGATTGTTGGTATATGAGAAATACACATGAAATGGCTCTTAATATGGCTATACAGAAAAAAAGTCGAAACCATTTCATCACATAAAATCTATTGCGAACATACCAGCGGGCAGCTAAAGTCTATAAAGTCTATAAAGTATCTAAAATAGAAATCTTAGTTCTCTAGGAATAGTCTCTTACTTTAAGCAGAAAATCAGTGTCCCGGGAAAAAATATATAGAAAAATATTTTAGGGGCTTGCTGAAAAAAGTTGCTGTCCGTGAACTGGATTGTAATTGTTCATGTGACTTTATTTTTAAAGTTGAAGGCCGAATTCAGGGAACGCCGTGTGCGAGTTTACTCAAAAGTCTCTATTTCTGTTCCGGAGAGAACATCATATCATTCAGGCTTTCGAAAAAACTGTCAACAGCTTCATGGGAAAGTTCCTCTAGGTCGGAAATAGGGGTAACCATGCATTCATGCGCATGATTGTCTCCATTGACATTCTGATTTGCATTGCTGACAGAAGGTCGTACCTGTTCGATGCTGCTTTCATCTTGAACTTCACTACTCTTCAATCGCAGTGGTGAAGATTCCAGGAATGCCGTCATCAGAATTGGCAGCCTTTGAGGGCAGCACAGTGCGTGAACCTTGGTAGGAACCAACAGTGTATCTGCATCCACCGGCGCATCCGATTGTAGCGTCAGACAGGTGTCTAACACGCATTCTTCTCCGCATAGCAGACACCTTAGTACAGGTAAAACACACCTTTGCCACATTGGTCGAAATGATAGAAACCAAGTCATGTTTAGGTCTCTAAGCCGGGATAGTCCCAGGATTTTTGATATCCGGTCCCGGTATCCAATGGCTAGGATCGTATCTTCCATTGTCGCGAGAGTTTGATCTGTGACATGGGTTGCCATAACGAAAAATAAGGACTAGGAATAGGATTCCTGCAATTAGTCCTAGGATCAGGGGAAGTCCGCCAAAAATCGAATGGACGAAGTCTGGAAAAATACCCAGTATGGCTTTGAATGGTGTTAATGCCATCGAAAATACTGTCTTAAATACCTTTGAGACCCCTGTGGTATCAGAAATATTTAAGATTTCGCTCAGGATTTCCGCGAAATGTACGGGGGAATTAGTTGATAATAATGTATGTATCTCTGCAGTCGTCCTTGCGACTTGTAGATCATACGTTTCTTTAGATGACGTGAGCCTTGTAGGCGTCTGAAGAAGCACTGTTTTCATTCTGCTTAAAGTGTCTATTCGAATAGAAGTAATTTTCAAACTGGGCCATGCCCTCGCCTCCCTGTCTGGAAAGGAGCTGGGGAACAAAGAACGTCCACAGCACTTGACCTTCGCCGTCGTAGTGACGAGATAAGGAGTCCCGGGCATAAGACTACAGCATCTGCGGTCTACAATAAGAATGTAACTCCCATTATAGAGTCTTTGAAAGAATGGTTCTATTTCAGTTGCAGGTGCGCCTTGCTGGTGACATGAAAGGTTGTATGAATTCCCTTCACAGGCTCCGTGCAAACTAATACCGTTACACAGAAGCGTGCCGCTTAGTGACATAGCACAATTGTTGCCACTAAGAAACACTTTCTGTCCTTTGTTACTGACACATGCATGTGAATAGGGCAGGTTCCAAGTTGTTTTAAGGTACCCCTTTCCCAATTTCTCGTACATGCCAGCCTGTATATATTTTTGGCAGTATTGAAACCTGAAGGTTGAGATTGGAATATTTATGATTCCGTGGATTATCCATTCACTGACAGGTCGTTCTGACATTGTCAACGGTAATCTTTCTAGTTTTTCAATGCTCAAGATTGTATAATCAGCACCCTTCTGCGCCATACCGATTTGTCTATCAGTAAGGTTAAAGATTTGAAATAGTGACGTTGTGTTGATTAAACGCCAAGGCACATAGCCTGAACGCAGATTTTGTAACGTCCAGCCAAGCTGTACAATAGAACGCAATTGTGACTGACCATGTTGTAATAACAGTAAGTCTTGCGATAATATATCGATTGCTGAAGACACAATGCTGTCCAATGAAAAAATTCTGGAGGACAGAGTCATTAACCCATTGTCCACTACAGAAAGTGATTTTTCCAAATTAATACGGTCAATTTCCCGTATTCTTTCTGCTGTCTCAATTTGAGTAACCTTCCAGGCCTCATTGTATGCTGCATATACAGAGGCTGCTATGAAACGCTTTTGACGCTGTTTGCGTGGTCCCATTATGAAATCACGCAAGTCAGCACCATCAGTAAGTAAAGTTAGGTGTTGCTTAATTTCAGGCAGTGTGGAAGTTTGTAGCCATTGAAGGCATAATTTGCCCACACTGTAGGTTGTTATTATCCCTGGGTGATGTCTTTGGGGATATCTAGGGTCTGGCCTGTTCATTTTGAAACCCTGTGTTTTATTCAGGAATCTATCTTGACAGTTATTTGTATCTGTGGGCCAGATCAACCATTGTTTCCAATCAGGATGTGTTCTGTTTTGGTTAAGTATATGGTTTATGTCTATTTCTTCATCTGTTTCAGAGTTATTGCTAAACATTGTTGGCTTTGGAATAGACAGGTTATTTAAATCTTTGATTTTGGCTAAGCCAAGACAGGTGGTTTGTTGAACGGTGTCATTTAAAAATATCATTTGTTCTGGGATCATGCAGGCTCTAAACAAAGCTTCTATACCCTGTACTTGCCATTCTTTTGTACCCCAAACACTTTTCAAATCAACATGTTTGTCCCAATAATCAAATCCAAAAGTATTCATTTTTTCAAAGAAAGAATCTGAATATATCAATTTTGTGTTGGTTATCATGGTTTTCATCCCTGTCTTGTTTGACAATTTGTAATAAAATGTTTCAGCATTAGTTATGTTAAAACCTGAAAAATATGAATATTTGCCATACACGGTTCTAGAGCTCCCTTTTGGAGGTGTAGCACAATGTTCCCATTGATTAAAATTTAAAACATTTCTAGGTTGTGCAGATTTATGCAAGAAATGGTTACCATAATGGTTATAGCAGTACATGCTGTCATAATTTGTAGAACCCTGCAAATAATCATGTTTTGTAAATTTAGCAGACATTACTAAGTCAGACATCATATTGTTTATACTTTCAAAGTCCCAATCATCAGCAAATGAGTTTGGTTTTGCAAAGTCACTCAAGGAGATCTTGATTTGGTGTGGATATTTCAGGATCTCGACCGGACCATAAATTTCATAGTCAGTGTTGTCCCAGGCTACCCCACCAGATATTGGAATTGCTGTGAAGTTGGCTGAAGAAAGTTCTGAAGAAAGTTCTCTTTTCTCGACGTGTGAAGATGTGTGTGGTTTGAGGACCAAGTTGATGTTCTGACTTGCTGTGTCCATTTTAGCATATTTTCCCTCAATGAAGCGTCCCAAGGTAAATACCATGATGAGCCAAAGTATGAGGATAAATGCACCAAAACCCACCCAAAATTCAATCCATGGAGAAACTAGATATGTTTCTTTCAGTTGTTTCAAAAGTTCCTTCGCTTTGTCTTTAAAGGATTTTGATGATGGCTGTGTCTTTTGTTCGCTGAAGCCTTCAGAGGAATCATCGAAGTTGATGAAGTAACCGGATGCAGTTCTGTCAATTGTTCCAATTGGTTCAGGATTTTTGTTTCTTGCATTTTCACTTGGTACTTCTGTATAGATTGGTGTGTCTCTGCTAAATGTCTTTATTTGGGTTTTCAGAGGTCTAAGTTCTATTGCATTGTTGCATAGTCCTTGTTGTTCTTCTGTAGGCGTTTCGAATGTGATGAGCCTCTTTGATAGGACCTCTGTACTGGTAGCAAACCTTGGTGTTCTGCTACTTATTGGGAGTCCACTTGGCCTACTGTTTGTTATTGGCCACATGTTGTGGTTTTACCAGGTCGATTGATACAACTCGGTTCTCCTTTTTTCCAGCAAGTGGCGGTAGTACAACTGTTCATGTCCCGTTGACAGACAAGACAGGAACTGCTTTTCTGTAGGAAGGCCCAAATTCCTTCTTTACCGCGATCTTTTCCCTGACTAGATCCCCGACTTTTGGAATCCAGACAGGTCTTGCTGGGACAGGTGGTGATTCTTCAGTGGTCGTTGGCTGTTCTTTCAACTGTATGTTGCTCAGGTCTTTTCTTGTTTTGTTTAAGTCCTGCAAAATAGCCAAACGGTCTTTGACATCAAAGCTTTTTTCTGTTACCACTGAAGTCTGACTATCAAGGTCAGAGATCAACATCCTAGTTCCGAATAATAATTCGTACGGACTGAATCCCTTCAGAGAATTTCTTGGCAAGTTATTTAGACTACGTTGGACACTTATTAGATGTTTGACCCACCCAGCTCCCGAACCTAATATCCTTTCTATTATAGATTGCTTTCTGTCTTGGTTTTTTCTTTACACCATCCCATACCCTCAGGAAGGAAGTGAGAAGATTCCCGCTGGGCTGTGCTCATTTGGCCATTCTTTCCCCCCCCCAGGCTGGATTGCCTGAGAAAAAGAAAAAAAATGGTCGAACGTAGCATGCTCTTAGCGTATATGCCATTTAGACTCGCAAATCTTGTATAACAGTCCGGACGTCAGCCGAGTGCTGTGGATCTACATTATAAGTGGGAACTAGCCTGTATATGTTAATCGCAAGCCATTCTTTTTAGTGGTGATGTTATCTGCCTTGATACGACGAGGTATTAAACTGCTTCTCTCCCCACTGCGATCTCTGTTGCAGTTTGGGCAGTTTTTTACAAACATGGTGTAGTGCAGGCTCATGCCTGGCCACCAGTACCGTGATTGTAATTCTTCCAGAGAATCTTTTAATTTAAGGTGTCTGAGACCCTCGCCCATGTGTGCGTCTGCGATTAACAAGTTTCTCCTGTCCATGTTTGGAATCACTCTATCCCCCACTCCAGGGATTCGAGCAAAAGGAATGGAGTTTGCATCTATGATGTATGTGTAATTGAGTGGATAGTTGATCGGTAACGCCGAGCAGTCGCCTTTTGATGACGTTTTTACTGCCAGCACTGTTTCGCCGTCAATGTATTTTAATGTACGCTTTTTTCGATCTACGGGAGCCGGTTTACTGGCTGCCGCTGCGGCTGTTTCAGCCAATGAATTCCCTACAACGTGAACGCCATCACGCTGGTGACTCAGTGAGTGTGTCACGTGAGTCTTTGGTAGTTCTTTTTTCAAAAGAGCTACCTGTTCCCAGAGCAGTCTCTGCTTTATTGGTGCATCCGTGTCATCTTTGTAATCGTTCTGAATCCAGGTCTGCAAATCCTTGTTATATGCTTTGACGCAGAAATATGAATCTGACACTATAAGTGTCGGGAATTCGCGATCCGCATTATCTAGCGCCATTTTCAAAGCTAATATTTCAGTTTGTAGTTCTGAATTAGTTTCTACTGAGTGTGATTTTGTTAATAGAGGTCTTAGTTTACCTCCGTGCCACACTTCTTTTGTAATCTCACATGTGGGATTGTATGCATGTTCTCCCCAAACGGAGGGTTGAGCATGTCCGTCTGTATAGATTACACAGGCGTAATGTCGTAGAGGCAGAATGTCGATTGGCAGAGGATACGTTTTTCATATTTTAGATTTTTTAATTCTTCTAGTTCTTAAAAGACTGTTAACCAGGCAATACTTGATAATTCATATCCTCCGTACTGGATTTTCAGATGGGCAATTCTGGACTTTTTGAAGTTGAATTTGTAACCCTCTGCAGCGAAACCAAGTATTATGGTGTTCACTCTTTTCAAGTGAGTTTCCAAGTCATCATCTGTTAAGTAAATGTCATCGACATAAGATAATGCTTCATCATCATATAGTTGTAGTAATTCTGTTACTCTCGCTGAGAATACCCCCGGGCTGTTCTTGTACCCCTGGGCTAACCGACAGAATTGTTTTTGAGTGCCATTTACTGAAAATGCAGTTAAATATCTGCTCTCTGGTGCTATGTTTTGACAAAAGAATCCGTTGGAGATGTCCAAGGTTGTTTTGTATTTTTTGCGCACTATGTTATTCATTAGTGCAGCACTGTGTGAGTTTTGCACTGCAAAAGTTTTGCAACATGTGTTAAGGTGTCGGTAATCCAAAACTAGACGGTACGAATTGTCTGGTTTGGAGACCGGAAACAAAGGATTGTTCATTTGTGAGGTGCAAGTTTCAATCACCCCCTGGTATTCTAGCTGATCTAGTATTTCATTTACTTGTTTTTTAGCTTCTTGCTTAATTGGGTACTGCCTTTGTGCAGTAGGTTGTGATTTTAACTGGACTTTGTGAGGAGGAGAATCCTCATCCCATCCTACGTGATTTTTATATAAAGCAGGTGCTAAGGCCACTGCCCACTTTCTAGCAAGTGTGTATTTTTTATGAATCGGTATTTGATTCGAGAAGGCAGGCATAATTACTTCTTCGCCATGAGGGCACTCCCTGACAAACTCCGGTGGCCAGTCTTTTTCAGCTAGAAGGATGTCATAGCCCTTGGATAGGTTATCCCAAAATAGTCCCCTTATTTTCCTAGTCTTATCTCCCTCTATACGTAATGTTATCTCGGATATTTTGTGGGGCTTGCTAACTCTGGTATCTGCAGTTTCCACTTGAAGGTATTCATTCGTGTCCACTGTCTCCAGATGATTCATAAGGACTTTGCGAGCTATGCTCACCTCTGCTGCGCTGTCTAGCATTGTCTGAGCCCATTCTCCGTTTTTCAGTTGTGTCCTCAGTATTCTCGGCATTGTTAACTACCTTGATACTGGCTACCTTCTTTTTTGGAAATTGTGATTTCTTTTTCAGTTGAGCAGGTTCCTTGTCTTTGGACTTGGCGTGCTCTTCTGATCGTCCTCTTCTTTCCGATTTCTGCGAGGAATTCTGAAAAGATTGAGACGGACGTGTATCAATGTCTTGATATCTATCAGGTTTTTTAATATTATCCCTATTTCTAAGGTTATATCTATTCCCAGAGGGTTCACTCTGAGGTGACCTTTGTCTCGGGTTTGGAGATTTCTCTCTTCGCCTAGGAGACCTTCCTCTGGACTGGAATTTTTTTCTTTAGGATTGGATTGTTTATTTCCATCCCAGTTCTTTTTTGGTGAATTATTATTAAAAAATATTTTTTCTGGACTTGTAGTCAGTTGCGGTTTTACTGGTATTCCACCTAGACTATCTCTGCCTAGTTCTTCATAGGATTTTTCTATGATTCTGGCAATTTCAGCTGGTTGGTCTGCTATATCTGTCTCTTTTAACCTCTGGCGGATCGCCACGTTTGCTGCTTCACCCTTTATGTTGGCTAGTAATATAGCCGAGACCTGCTTGAAGTCTTTCAGTAATTTCATACCAAGAGTTAAAGCAGGTTCTGGACCGTATTCATCTTGAATTTGTTTTAGCACATCTGGTATCACTGAAATGGATGGAACACCGTGCGTTTTTGTGTAGATTGAAGCAAAGACCGTACCCCAAGTGTCACAGTCCTCAATGTGTGGTGCGATTCCCATTGGGAGACATATAGTCAGAATCCTGTGCTTTTCTAATGGGGTGGTGTCAGGAAACACCGCCTCTATTTGGGTGATTTTCTGTGCCAACCAGAATGGTATCTGTTCCCGTTTAGCTGGAACTTTACCTAGGCAGGATTGGATGTTCTGTGGTGTGATTTTATTTGTGTTCCCCTGGTGAGGGGTCAGCTGTGGAATTTTAATCGCTGGCTGAATTGTTGAAGTCCGCATTACATACTGAACTAATTGTCTGTGAATTTTTAGTAGTTGTTTTAGCTGTATTAATAGCTCTGGTGCAGTCATCTCGTCGATGTCTGGATGTGGTGTGTATCCGGCTAAGACCGGCCACGTTGCTCCTGGTCTTCCTAAAGGACCGAGCCTTGTAATGTGATTATTATGTTTTAGGGCGCCATCAAATAAGAGCAAATGCTCTTGGAATTTGAGTGGTACTTCCACCTCCTCGAAAGGAGTGTACGTTTCAGGAGGTTCCTCTACTTTGTAATAGTGGAAGTACTTTGTTACAGCATTTGCTGCTGGAAAATGTATCCATGTATAGTATACCTCTGTCTGCCGATATTCGTGTGCCTCAATTACGAATATGACTGTGCCACCTCTAGGTGTCAGTCCATTTTCTATAAGTTTTAAGGTTATAGATCTCCTTTTGGCGACCTGGATGAGTATTATATCCGGGTCTGCTGTTTGCATGGTAGCATCAGCATCTGCTATTTCAGTAGCTAATCTAATTGCCTCTCTTTCTCCATCACTGTCTCCCATTTTACTGACAGGATGGTATTATTTTTATTTGCAGATCAGGTTTCTTTATGGAAACAGAGATTAGGTGCACAATATTTTGGAACTGTTTTATCCTTCAACGTTGACTAGACCAAGAACCATACATAGGAGTTCCCTCCTGCGAGGTTTTGGAGGATATAATAACCTTTCACCCACTCCAGACGTCTTTGGAGTATTTGGGAAAAGGGGTCTGAGTGAGAAAGCACGACTGAGTTACTCTAAATGTCTTACGTTAGTTTTATCGCCCTTTCCAAACACGTTGGGCGCCATGTAGTGTAGCTCCTATTTTCCCAATAGGCTCTGCGCATTGGAATAGTACCTACAGCAGTAAAGGCCTAGGCCAGACGTTAACTAGGTCTACTACTGTCGAAACTAGACTTAATTTTTGGGTTTGCCAGCTAAGCTCAGAGTTCGCTAGAAACTTTCTCGAATGTTCAAGGAAGGATTAACTCCCCTGATTAGACAAGAAGGGATTTAGTTTCTGACAACCATAGAACATGACAACTTTGCTCTCCCCTAATCAAGAGTCAATCTCGAGAGTCGTGTGAGCACAAGGCAATTATTTTACTCAGTCAGTACGTGCATTCTTAGTCTCATCAGAATGTAGAGAAAAGGAAGAGACGGGCGTGTTCAATAAAAGATGTTATTTATTGATCAGTCTCTTTTCTCGTACAAGAGAAATGGATCGATATTATTGCAATACTTATAGTTAAGTAAAGTGCATACATTAGAAGCAATAGTATAAAATAATACTGTAAAAACATTGATATGGTTTCTGAGCCATATGATGTTTAAAATGATTAAAATATATTTACATACACATATACATTTGACTAAACGTACTCAACTGGTGTTTCTAAATACGCCTACCCCGTGTACCTGACCTAAGTCTAATGCGTGGGCGGGAATAGAAAGTTATAGTTTAGTTTAAGTTTGTTTTTGCCAAGTGAATAACTAAAGAATTCTCTAGGAGGGGTTATTCAGTTCTGTACCTGGAATTTAGGATGAATGAGGAATGGTATCTCTTTCTCTGCTCTCGATATTCCAGGCTGCCTGCGAGGGCTACCCGGAAGCGCCGGTGCTGGGTCTCTCGGCTTGAGATAGCAGCGCGTCTCTCAGCGCGTCAGGAAGGCGGGGCTGCTGCCTGCGGGGTCTGCTTCTGCTCTCGGCTTCGGCAAGTATGGCTGCTCCGTCTTGTCACCACGCGTGTGTTTGCATAGGGCAAGGTCGGCAATATTTATACCTTAAAGGTGCCGAGATTGACGTAAGGATGGACATAGGTACGTCAATAAAGATGTCATACGACTTGCTCGTTAGCACATTCTTTACTAAAGTTCTCTGTGAAATCAAAACAATGGCCGCACGGATTATCCAGGTTGTCATAGGTTTGATTTGTTATGAGAACGTCGTATGCCTTATCAGGGGCTGGAGGAATATCGCTTGTCTAATTAGATCTCAAGCGTTATGACCTAATCAGATAACACGTTCCTGTGCCGTAGTGTGACTGCGTCAGATAACGGTATCTGCATCATGGGGGATTTCTTGCCTCATGGGCTGACTGTTAGTTAACTAGCTAGTAAGTTTAACCAGAATAGGGTCAGGAATAGGGGGATCGAATCAGAACCTATAGAAATACACGACACAGCGGCTCCGAAGTTGTGCCCTCCGCAAGATCGGGGCCTCCGTGGAACCTAGACCGGGACCTAGCCTGTGGGATCCGACGGCTCTCGGCCCCGGCCGAGAGCGTGAACCAATGATGAGAGCCGTTGTGCGAAAATCCCGGCGATCCTGATCCGGGCCTGCCCTGGTGACCGCGCGGCTGATGTGGGTGAGATGCACTCTGAGACTGACTCTGTGAAGGGGTCCTCCCCCCGCCGCTGCTTTGTCCGGCGGCCCTGGTCCTCTGCGCCCGGACTCTGCTTGTTGGGGGCGCCGGTGCTGGTGTAGGCGGGGACCCGTATTGGGCGGACATCCTTTCGGCACCAGGGCTGCCATTGCTGGGACCCCCGGAGCTCTGTAAAGTCCTACATTTTTGAACTGTTTTTCCGGGGGTCGTGGAGGGCGGCGACTGGGCTGACTTCACGAAATGGCGGCCGACCCTCTGGAACAAGAATCACCCTGTGGCGGCGGGCTTGGGTTGCCTAATTGCGCGGGGATCTGGTCTGGTGAGCGTGAGCTTACGGTCAGAGATATCCTGGAAGCTCTGAGATCCCTGCGCGCATCCCTGGACCCCGATGTCCCTGTGGGTCCGCCACGATCTGCCGCCATTTTGGGCAGCCGTTTCTTCTTGCCGGCCTCTTGTTTCAGTGACTCCATTGCCTCGCCCCCCTCGATTGCTGCAAGTGTTGCTGCCGCTGATCGAAGATCGTTTTGTGTGCCGGTGACTTTGGAGCTCCCTGTTTTTCGAGGTTCTGACCCCGGGGACTTGGACATTGTGCCGCGGCCCTGTCCGACATGGATGCCTGGAACTATTGGTGGACTGCCTCCTGCACCTGCTCCGATGGCTTTGCCTTTGTCTATCATAGAGACCCCCTCGCCCTCCCCACCGGCGAAACTGAACTCCTGTTTTTCATCATCCGTGCTGCGATTGCTGATACATCTAAACTCTCTGTTTGGACTTCTGCTCCCTTGCGGACCGATTTACCCCCCATGTTGTTATGGTAGTCGCCATTTTTCTCGATTGTATGCTGGTCTTGTATTTAGTATCTCATTTTACACTGTCATGTGGTGGGTGGGATTTGTGGTTCGGAAGGGATGGGGGTGATATGCACGACTCTTGGTTGATTCTTGGTATACGACTTAGTGGCGCAATTGTTTCTACCCGTGGAGAGGTGGGAGGTCCCCTTCTCTGTACGTTTTATGGCGCTTGATGGGGTGTCGTCCTGGTCTGTTTTTGCTGTGATTGTTTGGTTGGGCGGAGGGCGGCGGCCGGCTATATTGATTGCTGTTCTTATGCTCCTCCCTCCTGTTTTCTTCTTTCCGTTTCTGTTTCCTTTTTGTCTCGTTCTTCTCTCTTTCCTTCTCGCTATATTTCGGGTTCTGGTTTAGGGCGACAGGCACGCTGTTTGAAGGGTAGGCCATAGCCTTCTACAGGGGTGCAGGGTGGGATGGGTGGGTTGGGTTCTATTTGTTGTTTGTTTTCTGGTTCTATGGCCCTTTTGTATCTCTTTTTCGTAAAGCCGCGTCTGTCCCGGCCTCCCGTGGTGTGTTCGGGGTGGGGTGTGTGGCGTCGTTAACCCTCCTTTTATGATTCGGTTACTTTTCTTCTCGATCGCTGTACCCTCACTGGTGCTGATACTCCTGTTGTCTCCTGTATTCCCGCCACGGGACGCCTGTGTCGACGTGTCTTCTTCCTTTCGTTTTTATAATTCATTTCTTTTTTCCTTTTTCATTGTTCCACCTTGTCCTCCTCCCCTCCCCCTCCTTCCCCCCCTCTTCCCCCTCTTTTCCTCGTCCCCGCCCCCCTCCCTCCTTTTTCCTAGAGGTCACTATGACGGGCTGGTTTTGATGTGCTGTTTCTCCGATCCCTCTGTCCTGGCTTAGCTGTGGTTTGGGTGGTGGGCATGTGACGATGATAATGCTCAGGTGTCGATTATGTCTCAATTATCCTGATCTTCTTGTGTGCATTGTGTTGTCTCTCCTGTACTGCGGCCCCTTACCCCCTTATTGACGCTGAGGCTGGTTCTGGGACATCGGACGTCTCTATATTGAAAGTGAGCCTGTCATACGCCTTATCCCCATATTATAAAATTAACCTTTTTTTGCTCCTGTGTTTTGGCCCTCTGGTTCCTAAGTCTCTTCTCCCCTTTTAACGATTGTACTGCCTCTGCTTCGTGCTGATTGATTCTGTAATGTTTGCCTTGGAACCTCTGATTGCTTTACACATTGCGGCCGGCCGGTTTGGTTGTAGGCCTAGACTTGTATATCCTTTTGATGCCAATAAAGGTTTTAAAAAAAAAAAAAATCTGAGAATTCCCGGCCGCCCAATGTTTCTTTATTACAGCGTGGACAGGTCATTAAGATCACCTCAGAGGAACATAGGCAGCGACCGGGTACATAGTGCCTTAGACGTTCATTAATGTAAACTGGCCCAGTACCATACAGTGTCTCGTGCGCAGTGTACAAACCCTTAAACATGGCCTTTTGTTTGCCTGGTAAACAATTAAATTGTTGCAGCAGCAGCGTGGCATGCATCTATCTCGGGTATTTAAGCAGCAATCTTGCTGCATAATTCATTGTCCCCTGGAGCTTGCCCAACTGCTTATTGTGAAGGCCAATATAAGGCGGCGTTCCCATAACCCAGCCGTGACAAAATCTTTGATACCACCACTGTCCGCGTACTTAAAAATAATGGAATTGGGACGGGTTTTCTGAGCTGTCTCAGGAGACCTATGCAGCTCCCGCACACTGTCACCACTTGCTTGGACATAGACAGACTAATGTTTAACTTAATACCAAGGATTTAAACTGCTGGTAAGGTACCCGGAGGGGAGCCTACCTCCAGGTGCCAAAAACTATCCATCCAGGGGTTCCCCTTCGTCGTGTTTGTCAGCACTTCAGTCTTGTCTGGATTCATCTTCAGAGAGTTCTGTCATTCAGTTCACAATGAACCTCAAGATATTCTGCACATTCAACTGGGACTGCATGGAATTCTCAATCCGCAAGACCAGCTGAGTGTCATACGCATAGTTAAACAATAGAGACAGCAGTGCTAGTGCTGCAATCAACGGCTGTATATAGATGTTTAACACCAACAGGGATAACGCATATCACTGAGGGATGCCGCAAGTTAACGCCCTGGCCCTGGAGGCATGACAAAATCATTGCAGAGCATCTATTCTTATATGCCGCCAACCGAAGTTCGTCCAGTACAGAGTGCATCACCAGCTCAGTACTACGATGGGCCTGAAAGCCTGAGTGGTGAGGGTGGATAAGTTGCTGGTCCTCCACAAATCTTGTAAAAATCTTAGTTTCATGCCGCTCCAAAATTTTAGCTGCAATTGGCAGCAAGGACACTGGGCGATAGTTCTTACATTTTTTAGGGTCTGCACCCCCATTCTTCAATAAAGGGTTAACCATAGCCCTCTTAAACCTTGACCAAACTATGCCAGATGCCAGACAGGCATTTAGAAGAGACAGAAGCTCGCCCCCACCGAATATCTGGGAAGGCTGCTCTGAACACCTCTGGTGGACAAGGGTCCTCCGGCAAACAAGATTTAACAGTTGCCAAAAGCAAGGTCAGTGTCTCCAAGTCCAATAATGGGAGTGTAGATAACTGCAATGAGATACATCCACCAGTAACAGTGAGCACAGCCACAATGGGGTGTTCTTTATTTCATTCTGGAGATCCCCTATCTTGTTCGTACAAAAGTCCTGCATCCGATTACAGTCATCTGGATCTGGCCATGTCTTTAGTCTGGGTTAGTTCTTTGAGTACCTTGAAGATCTCCTTTTGTGGGTCACTAGCTTCAGTGATCCTTGAGTCATAGAAGGCTGCTTTAGCATCCACAATCACTCTTTTATAGGCCCCCAGCTCAGCTTTATAATTACTCAAAGCATTTAATTCATAATGCTTACGTCATTTCCTTTCATACTAATGAAGCATATGCTTCCTCTCTCAAAGTAAGGGGCTATTCCATGGTGCATGCGTTGCCCTGTCTCCTACTCTTTCCCTATGCGCTGGAGCTACCCTATCCATGGTGTCCTGAATCCAATTCTTGAACCGTGTACTTTTATTGTTCCATATCCTCTCCCCTATTTGGAAGGTGCTTTAAAGCACTTAAGGCCTCCAGGAAATGAGCCTTATGTATTTGAGACCAGCTGTGTACTGTATGCCAAACTGGTGGACAGCGTGTGTACTGAGCTGGCAGGGAAATAGCAATCCTGATCTAATAATGATCTGAACAGCCGCAGGGTTCAATCACTACTAGCCTGGCCATCCACTTTATGACCCATTTCATGAATCTGTAGCTCAAACAATTGCTCTAAGCCCAGCATTTCCACCCCTTTGCTAAACCCAGCAGTGGGGGATCCTTTGAGACAATATCCCACCGGTAGTTAAAGTCCCCCACCACTACTACCTGGTTATATCTGGAGCTCACATCACTCATCAATTCCTGAAATAATTGATTAAACAGGGGGGCTTAGGCGGGGTGGGGGGTGAACTACCACAATAACCTAGGACCAGGTCCACTTTAACCCCAAGACCTCAGCCCCATCCATGGTTTCGGCGGCCGCTAGTTCTGTAGCACATTGTCTCCAGGTGATCAATGCCGCCCCACCCCCACTCTGCCAATTATGCGCAAGAGGGTGATAGTCCAGGGGCAGAGCCACCACTATGTCAGGCTCCGACCCTTCCTCCAACCATGTTTCAGTCAATGCTAATACATCCAACTCCTCCTCCTGCAGGAGAGAGAAGATAATAGATCATTTGCTAGATTTTCCATGGGCAATTATAGTGAAAGGGGATTTTATCTTTCTACAATCAATTCAATTAGACTCCAATAAGGGAAATATAGGACACCTATAGTTGCCATGGCAATAAAAGCATTCACAAAAGAGCAACGGCTAATTGATCTTTGGAAGGCAGAAAATAGTCAGGATTTTTTTCAAAGAGATTTTCATCCACTTTGCTTATTGATTATTTTCTGCCAACAATCTACATCTGGAATGCATTGTTTATATATATCCTCAATTGCTTGGTTCATATGGCAGCACAATTGGAGATTACATTTTCCTTCAGCAACAATTCTAAGTTTAGATGGCAACTGAATGGCAAATGGAAGCTTCCTGGATAAAATTACAATTTCAATTCAATGTTTCTTTGTGGGGAATCTGAATTAATTATTTTTGGCTACAGTCTCGGAAACCTAAAAGGCAACCTTGAGGGAGAAGTATTTACTTTCCAAGCATATCTTCAAAAAGAAGAAAAGCATTTGATAAATTCACTTCATGATGAAATTCGTGTAACAGAAATGAGACTAGATACAAATAATGAAAATCATCTGTGAAAAAGTCAAAGAAGTAATGCTAAATAATTGGCCTGAGAAGGAGTTTATTAATACCCTGCCCCACTCATCAGGTGAATTGCTGGAATATATGCAGGGGCAAATGCCTTATTGGTGATGTATGGCAAGACTACTAAAACGTTTAATATAACAAGAGGAACCAAACAGGGTTAAACCTGCCACCATGTTTATTTGAAATATTTATAGAACTATTTCTATTTACTTAAGAAGTAATTAATTAGTTAAATCCGCTCTACCAGTGGTTCTAAAAATGCAATTGCATGCAAATGACACAGCCCTTCTTTTACAGCCAATCCCTTCAGAGTTGTGGAAGAGATATTTGATACTGTAACCGCTTTCACATCATATTCTGGTTATAAAGTAAATTAAACAAAAACTGGGTTTTGCTCTTTCATAGTAAGCCAGAAACCTTCCTGCGGTTTTTACAGGGGAGTTACACTAATGAACTAGTGCGGTATCTGGGAATAGAACTTACAGAAAATCCTAAATAACTATTTAGGCTGAACTATGACTTTAGGAGATATTACTATGCTTTTATCCTGGTAATGCATACTCAATTAAAAAAAAGAAGTGAATTTACATTTTATGAGGACTACTTTGTGCACAGAATGAAGGAGAAACAGTTTCTATACTTAACAACCCCATTGCAGAGGATAAGGAATCCCAAACTAGTATGATACTGCACAACCAGTATTTATTGGAAGAAGGAACAGCAGCTATGGTGTATTTTAAAAATTCTACTATATCACTCTGCCACCCCATTAGAAGTGGTATGTTGTCAACTCCTCAATAAGGACTACTCAGATGGGATGCAAATAAATTGGGAAAAATGGGGGATCGTTATGTAAATGACAAATTAATATCTTGGGAGTATGTGAAAGTCAAGCTCAAACCGATAATGAGGGATATAAATTTGCTAATAGAGACTTCCATATGATATGAAAAGCATTCCCATCTCAACCAGTTGAGAATTTGTGTGACACAGTAAAGTATTTATTTCAGTTTACCAATCCCTGGTAAATGGATTAGCCATTGGAGGCAATATCTGTGGGAAAAAATGGAGGACGTCAATAGACAGTATGCACTAATGCAAAAAACAAAAAAAAAGGACCAGAACTAAAACAGAAAAACGGGAAAGAAGCTTCTATTTGCAATATGAAATCTTTATATGGAGCAATTTTTTAGACAAGTGCACATGTATACCCAATGGCTAATCTACTATACCCCATCAATGGAATAATAATATTTCTAACAGTTGCCCCAGATGTAAGGAGAAAGGAAATTGGATGCGTGTGATTTGGAAGGGTCCAAATCTTCAATCTTTTTTGTATCAAGTGATAGCATTTATAAATAATTGTTTAATAAATCAATCAAGAAGTACTTGTAAAGCGCTGCTTATCCCCCGAGAGGGTATCTAGATGCTTGCTGCGGTTCACAATTGAAGAGCCAGGTCATGAGCTTCTTCCTGAAGTGGCAGCGACGGTGCGGTGAGGAAGTGGAAGGGGAGGGAGTTTCAGGCTTTGGCAGGAGGATGGAAGAAGGAGTGTCCTCCAGTGTGCCAGTGATGTATGTGAGGGACCTGTGTGAGGGCAACATGTGCTGAGCAGAGGTTCCTTGGGTGGTTGATGGAAGTACAGGCCGTGGTTCATGTAGGCAGGTCCTTGGTCATGGAGGGGCTTGTAGGTGTGGGTCGGAAGCTGGAAGTCCAGTGGAGGTCTATCAGATGCTGGATGATGTGTGTTCTCTTGGGCAGGCTGAGGATCAGTCTGGCGGCTGCGTTCTGGATCGTTTGGAGTTTTGCATGAGTTTGGTGGTGGTGCCTGCATAGAGTGTGTTGCTGTAGTTCAGACGGCTGGTGATGAGGGCCTGGGTCACCATCTTCCTGGTGTTGATGGGGAGCCACTTAAAAACAGTTTGAAGCATGCAGAGCGTGTGGAAGCAAGCTGGGGAGACAGAGTGAATATGACATTTCATGGAGAGTTCGTTGTTGAGGATGATGCAGAGGTTGCGGGCATCATCTTTCAAGGTGGGTCCGAATTCTGACGGCCACTAGGAGTCTTTCCAAAGGACGGTGTATTTGCTGAAGATCAGAACTTCAGCTTTGTCCATGTTGAGCTTCAGGCAGTTGTCCTTCATCCAGGCTGAGACATCCTTCATACAGTTGTGGAAGTTAGTCTTCATCGAGGTGTGGTTGGCTGAGAGCAAGAGTACTTGCTTAGTGTCGTCTGCATAGGAGATGATGTGAATGTCATGTGATTCGACAATATCTGCAAGTGGTGACATGTAGATGTTAAAGAGGGTTGGGCTGAGGGATGAGCCTTGGGGGACGCCACTGATGGTGTGCATGACTTGTGATGTGAAGGGAGGGAGACAGATTCTCTGGTAGCATCCCATGAGAAAGGATGCCATCCTTCTGGGCACATCGTCTGTGATACCGATCTGACATAGGTGGTCGATGAGTGTGTGGTGGGAGACAGGTGTCGAAGGCTGCAGACAGGTCAAGGGAGATCAGGGCGGCTGATTCTCCTCTACTGAGGAGGGTGTGGATGTCGTCTGTTATGGCGATCAGGGCTATCTCAGTGCTGTTGTTGGCTCTGAAACCTGATTGGGCAGGGTCCAGTAGGTAGTTTCTCTCCAGGTGTTTGGTGAGTTGGAGGTTGATGGCCTTCTCCAGGACTTTGGTGGGGAATGGGAACAGTGAGATGGGATGGTAGTTCTAGAGTAGGCCTAGGCGGTAAATTCCGTTCCGCTCGCGGAATTTGTGTAATTTCGCGTTCTGCTTTTCATATCATATGGAAGTGTGTGTTAGCAAATTTATATCCCTTCATTGTTGGTTTGAGCTTGACTTTCACAACCGATCCCAGGATGCTTGTTTCTGGTCCAGGGAAGACATGGCTTGGCAGCTCGGGCTGGACTATTCCCATGCGGTACAGGGTCAAGACTGATTTGCATGTAGCTGTGTCTGAACTGAGGTGGCGGAGTGAGCTAAAGAACGATGATGGATTCAACCCAGACCTGTGACTGGGGGTGAGTGTATGAAAAGTTTCAGCACTCAGTCCATCATCTCCTTGTGTTTACAGAAAATATGTATGCCAGTGCATTGGTTCGACAAATTCTGAAAAATATGGTACAAATAGGAAGAATCTTTCAACGAATTAATGGCTAATTGTCTGAGACGTTGTTGGTTTCAATTGTAAATTTGGATTGAGATTTAGTGCAACTATAAATATTGACATGATGTCATTATATTGACTTGGAGAAAATCAGGAAAACATAAAATAAACAAATAAAACAGGAGGCATTGTATAAAGTTTGAAAGTTGATATTCACTTAGGAAGAAGTAGTTCCACTAGCATCTTCCTGAGGAATTTTGAGGGAGGGGGAATGATAGGACGTTTTGTTAATCCCATCCTGTTCCTAGGTGGAGAAGACAGCCTCTTATAATGGCATGGGCCTGGCCTTTCTACAGTAGCTCAAATACGCAGAGCAGAAGCCCTAGGAATAACTTGGTTTTATATGGCACCTCACACCAAGCTTCTTCAATTTCTAAGCACTACAAATTACTGGTGTTACTATTTCCCAATTTATTAGTTCTCAATTCACAGATCATTGGGGGTAAGGAATGCTGAGTGGTCTTACTCTGATTCAAACTCGTACCCAGTGAGTATTGTTTTTTTCAGTAACAAGCAACTCAGTAGATTAATATCTGTCCTGTCGAGTAGTGATGGTTAGTGATTGGCAATATCAATTCTGACATACAGCCCTAGTGATGGTTTTTGATTAGCTATATCAATTGCAGACTTACAACTCCCTGCAGGGGGTACATTCAAATTTTATAAGGATTTAACACACATTCATGGAGGGGTGCAGAAGCCGTGTTAATGTCGAACTGCTTGGACCTTGAATTCGGAGACAGTAGACCCACCTTGGGGTTTAGTAAAGCGGGTTTTCTTCCAAAGATTTAATAGCCACCAACAAAGCAGTTCCCCCATAATCAGCCAAGGGAGGCCCCTGCCTTGAGCACATGCAAGAAGGTTTTGTGCACTTCTCCAATCAAGGGCAACCAAGGGCTCAGCTAGGATCAACAGAGGGCTACTCCATGGTCTCCGAAGATCCAAGACCAAAGGCTGAACAAACTTTATGGAAAAACAAAGATAATGCATTCAGGGACAACTGGTACATTAACTTAGGACTTTGACCCTACCAGCTGGATTTCTGGGGATTCCTTTGTGTGAGCTTGGTCCAATGCCCTCAGTGATCATCAAGGCCCTAAAAAAGCATGTTAATTTAACCGTCTCAGAATTTTTGGAAACAAACGGCCTCTTACATCCCACACAAACAGGCTTCCGACCTCTACATGGCACGGGAACTGCCCTGCTTGCCATGGTGGAGGAATCTAAACTGATCCTCCATCAAGGGGGAGCAGTGGCCATTATCCTCCTAGATTTGAGTTCAGCTTTTGACACCGTGAACTTTAATATCCTAGTGGAGAGACTCAGTAGGAGAGGTGTCTCAGGTGAGGCACTTAAATGGACCCAATCCTACCTAGAGAACAGGAGCTTCCAGGTCTTTTCAAGGGAATCAACATCTAAAGTTCTGGCGATCAGTTGTGGAGTCACCCAGGGATCCTCCCTGAGTCCCACATTATTTAATGTGTATATGCAGCCACTGGCTCATATCATCTTGCCATACGGGATAAAAATTGTCACCTACGCAGATGACACCCAGTGGGTAATCTCCCTTAATGGCCCATGCAACCACCCTTCCGACTTGGAAACCTGCCTGGAAAAAGTAGCTTCGTGGATAGAACACTCCTGCCTTAAGTTGAACAGGGGAAAGACAGAGCTAATGCTTCTGGGTAACACATCCGGCCTGAACCTTAAGCAGGTCTGGCCTAATTGCTTGGGACCTGTCCCATCCCCAAAGACCAAGATAAAAAGCCTGGGCATTTGGCTGGACAGTTCTCTTAAATTTGATGACCAAGCAGTAAGAGTAACAGGAGCATGCTTCAGCGCTATTAGACTACTGTACAAGATCCTGTCTCTCCTTCTAATGAGTGTCAGGAGGACCCTGATATCATGCCCTGGTCCTTTCACGCTTGGACTATGGAAACTCTTTATACCTTGGAGCACTTGCTGCAATGCTAAGGAGACTCCAAGTTGCACTGAACTGTGCTGCCAGATTACTGCTGGGGGTACCTAAAAACAAATCAGCCAAACCGGCCTTGAGAATGTTACACTGGCAACCTGTCTCCGACACAGTCTAATTTAAGGCTCTGTGCATAGCCCATAGGACCTACTGGGGTAGCGGGCCAGCTATCAATAGACCTCTTATTACCCCTTACCTCCCTCGAAAATGCCTCAGCTCTACCAATCTTTATCTGGCAGTTACTCCAAAAATAAAAAGACAAGAAGGACAAGAAGCGGAGGCAGATCATTCGCCTACAATGCGGCCAGACTCTGGAAAACAATGCCTTTTTCATTCGGGATGAATCCCATCATCTTCCCTTCCGGAAATTTCTCAAGACCTGGCTATTCCAACAATCAGTTCCATAAACCTTGCCGTAACTTCTGTCGGGTAGCTATGTGCTCTACAAAAGCTAATAATAATAATGATAATAGAATGATGACCAAATGCTACATTGGGCATTTGGTGTTAACTGGGTGGTGCAGTATTTGTATGATATTGCTTGTGCATCGCAGACTAAGGGTTACCTTGCTCAATGTTAGTCTCTGAAACTGATTCGATCTTGGGGGTTCTACACATGCTTAGGTGTTTGAGATAAGGGGAGTGCAATTCTGTAGTCGATATAACGCTTTTCAAAATAGTTTAAGCGGAGTACCTGTGTAGACGTTCAAAATGGTGCAACTCCCTTGTATGATAATATTCTTAAAGGCAACTTCAAAGTTACCGGAGCCCCTCCCAAAATATTTACGTTTATATCACTATGTTTGCTTAGTTCAATGAAAACACAAAGTTTGTCAAATCTTTGAACTGCGTGTTAGATGCACCAACTCTGCAACATTTAATCAGTTACAGAGAAAACAACAGTCACCAAATGTTCCAGAGGGCTCACCACACTTGGGCAAACACTGAACCAAAACACTTCAGTGAGTCGATTAACCCCTTACCTGCTGATGACGAGCCCAGCTCGTCATGAGGTACAGTGGAGCTGTGCTCATGACGAGCTGGGCTTGTCATAACGGCCGCGCCACTCCCCCGCGAGGTGAATTCCACACGTGTGCGGAGGTTCTATGGGAGTGTGCGGAGTCATGACGAGCCCAGCTCGGCATGAGCGCAGCTCCACTGTATGAGCACCGCGGCCCCGCACGCGCCCCACCCCCCCCGCACAGGAGGGGAATTACGCCCGCAGTTAACGGGTTAAGAAAAACAAAGAAGACACAGGTTTAGCAGTATTCGGTTTAATACCAGCCGGGCATATTCTGAGTACCTTTCGCTGGACTCTGACTACACCAGTACGCTTTGGGTTGCGATTTGACAGAACATCAAGAGGTAGGTGACAGGTGTGCTGGGGCAGCTCTTCCACAGTGGCAGAGGTGCATCACCCTACTGGCTCAGAGCCAGTAGGTGAAAAATAAAACAACATGTTACTATCATTTTATTTTTCATTTGCCGGCTCTGTCTCAGCGTGCGCATGGGGAGAAGGAGTGCAATGTGCACTTCTAAGTGCACATGTGTGTTTGGCTGGCCGTGTCAGGCCAGCCAAACACACATGAGCACTTGGTTATCTCCAACCCAGTTGTATTGAACAGCCGGGCTGGAGAAACAGTACAGAGTCCCTGTCCTGAGTGGAGCGTCTTTTCAGCCCACTCAGGCCAACCCTTGCACTGCTCTTATAGCATGAGAGCAGCACTGGGATTGCACAGCAAGTCTGATGCAGCCCCAGTGCTTGCTTGGACAAGGGAGACCGAGGCGCGACGCAGGAGGTAGCCAGCAGCTCCAGGTAAGTGGGATCTTTTTAATTATTAACCTTCCTGCACACTCCCCCTCCTGAGCTCCCCCACGCCCCTCCACCCGCCCCACCACCTCTTCATTGTGCCGGCCACCATTGCAGGTGTGTCAAGACAGAATACAGACTGAGGTCTCAGGCAGGATGCACAAGCGAAAGCTTGGTGCATAGCAGTAAGTCCAGGATAAGTTCCTCACTGCTGTCCTGTCTATCCTTGCTGTGTACCCATACTATAGTACTACAATGACGTGTCAAGGTCATTTTGAGGTCCATCTCCACACAATTCAACTTGCATTTTTTAATCTTCATGATAGCAGTTAGTAGCCATATAGTTGTTGTGTGAATTTAACCTTAAAATTCGTAAATCTGAATTACTTGTTTTGTAAATTTTCAAAGAGAATGTATTGATAGAGGGAAAATGTTTTATTCTGAACTTCAAATCTGTAGTCAAGTGAAGAAGCCGTCTGAAAGAAAAGAAGCAATCTCAGCACAGCCCTACCTCTTGAGAACTTTCGGAGCAGACTTCTGTTTGCAATAGAAGCAACAGAAGTTAATTAAGTATTTTAGTAGCAATAGAAACAGTTATATGAAAATTCTATAAAATTCCTGCTATAAAATAAGATCACAAGGATAATATGATGAAATCAAATAATGGGCGGCTCACATATAAAGAAATTAAATGTAGTTGATCACCCTCTCGCTCAAATTGAAGATACATTTTTTATCCATGTATTTGCTGTTGAGCATAAGCATAATCAACGTCTCAAGATATACTAATTACTGATATAAATATTATTATAGAAACTCGGAGCATTAGTTATTTATCAGTACAGTTCATAAAAATGTACAGTTTTCCTTAAAACGATAAAGTCCACATTCCAATCTAGATGGTTGTAAAAAGTGCATCGTAATAACATGTGTAATAAAGCGCCATGCCCAAACCGCAGGAGTGCCACAATTTGTTTTTGGGAAATATATTGATCCAGTCGCTTATTATCTTAATGAAATGGCACTTGCCCAAAATATATACAATTTCGGATTATTAAAGGATTTTTCATATAGTGGTACTAGGCGAGATGAGAATTGCTGCTGTAGCAATCGCGATATATCATGGACAGCTTTTTGATACATAGCACGAAAGCATTGGCAGACAGTGATCTCATAAGTTCAACCTTTAAAAAAATGTAATTAAAAGAACTTTGTGTATTAGTGGTTCCTCAAATAAGAATTTAAAATAAAGAGTTGTGCTGAAAGTCCTATGCATGGCTGTTGGCATCTCTGCCGCCCTGCCCTTGAACATAATCTGGAGAGTCATGTACATTTCTTCCATTGAGCTCTGCAATCTTTTAATCCCCCTGATGGTACTCATGCTTTATCGACTAGAGGCATTAGAGCTGGGCTATAAAGCCGTGGGGGCACCAATTGTGGTGTTGGAGCGCTTTTCTTCATGCAAATTCAGGGCCCATAAAGCAATTTCTGATTTATTGAGATCCACGACTGAGGCTAATCCATACATTTTAACTTCTTCGGCATGAGGCACAGTGGAGCTGTGCTCATGATGAGCTGATCTCGTCATAACGGCCGTGGAACGCCCATGCGGGGATAATTCCACTCCTGTGTGGGGTGTTCCATTAAGTGGGCGGAGTCATGACGAGCTCAGCTCATCATGAGCACAGCTCCACTGTGCCTGATGACGAGCTGAGCTCGTCACGAGCACCGCGGCGCCGCGCGCGGCCCCCACCCACGCTTCACGGGGGAATTAGCCAAAAGGCGAAGTGGTTAATAACGTGAAGCACATTAGGCTCCACAGGGAAGACAGGGAGTGGTGTAGTTTTCAAACCATAAAGGTTTATTATAACGTGTTTATAGTTCAAAATCATAACATTATTATCAATCAGTAAATTAATGCATTTAATAAATATGAAGTTCAAATCGAATCAGTCATATAAATGAAGAAGACAAGTCAGTCTAAGTTTGTCGCAAGAATAAAGCTGACGTTAAATCAGTTCTCCGATAAAGAGAGCACTGCTCTCAGTTTTCTCAAAGTGGACTAAGCCATGTTTCTACGTGTTCTGTAAAGGGTCTGCTTTTTGCTAACTTAAATCACACAATTCTAACATTTGTTACACATCGTTCACATAAAGTGCTCCAATTATGTTACAGTGCACAGAGATAATCTAAGCTCATTATTTTCTCTGGATCATTCACAATGAGGCTTCTCTAAACGTCCTTCAAAAGTACAGTTATCTGCAACATAATGAGGTACATTGGACCAGCCTGTTCTCTGCAGGTGCATTATAATAACTAATTCACACTTTCTTCAGTTATCGTGTAAACAAAAATATTTCACATGAGAAAATAATCAAAGTAACATCACGAGTGTTAATTGAAACTTCAGCTTTTCCAAGAAATGAAAAGACATGTTTATGAAACAAGACGGCAACCAGATGTGGGCCATTTTTAAATGCAGCCTACATTAACTATGGTCAATGTAAATATGACACAGTTAATATATTTACATGATAGTGTCAATATGAATGCAAAACATTTATTAATAAAAAAAAATAACACCATCAGCTGCTAATGTCTTCTCTACCCAGACTATGAGAACTGACAGTGGTGGCAGCATAATCTGCAGTCAGGGACACATGCTTCCATTGGGTGATGGGGGAGGGTATGGGTGTGTGTATGTGCCTGTGTGTGTGTTTTTGCAGGTGATGGTAACCTGGTATGATCATTTAAGAAAAACTAGCCTGCAGGCAAAATAATCCTTTGCAGCTCTTCTGTACAGCCCCCTCCATTTAGGTTCAGCCCAAACCAAGTGAATTCCCCAGCCAAAGTGAAACCATGCCTTCACATTTCCTATATTCATGGCCATTTGCCAACACAATGGTTGTCCAGCTAGGAGAAGCAGGGAACACCCAGACGTGGGTCCCTGCTCACTTTTGCAACTGGTTTCAAGATAGCCTGGCTGATATGGGGTGTTACCCTGAATCCTGTCCCAGGATGCTTGCTTCCGGTCCAGGGGAGACCTGACTTGGCAGTTCATGCTGGACTGTTCCCATGAGGCACAGGGTCAAGACTGATTTGCATATTGCTGGGTCTGAACTAGGGTGGCGAAGTGAGCTAAAGAATGAAGATGGATTCAACCCAGATCTGTGACTGGGGGTGAGTTTCAGTGCTCCGTCCATCATCTCCTTGTGTTTGCTCTGTCCATATAGGAGGCAGCACACATCACATCTGAGTCTGCTTAAACTGGCCTCGGTGTGCACAGCAGGGAATGGAGGCCACAAAATCTACTCAGAAAGGAAAAAAACTACTCCCTCAGGATCTGAGAAGCATTTTTACTTTTAACATTGTCAGTCTTCCAGTTTCACTAAAGGCTGGCTCTTCTTGAGTCAGTGGTTTCATTAACATTTCCTCTTGTTGCTAAGGTTTTTGTTGTTTACTAGAGCAGGTGAGAGGAATTTAGAAGAAACAGTAGTGGGACTGCTGCTGATTCGTCACACTCACATGAGCTGGGCCTAAGTACGGGCCAATCCTGCAGAGTTCCCTTGCTGACTGGTGGAGGGATTTAAGATCTTACCTACCTGCATGAAAAGTTCAGTGGACCATGGCAGGAGGAAATGATGTAATCTACAGTCTACAGCAAAGGCCATAGCTCACTTGAATGACCTCTGTGGAGAGATCACCAGAGATAGATAATGTCCTCCGCTGCGATGCCACTGGGGAGCTGCCAAAGAGAAAAAAGCATGACCTCAGTTGACACCAGGAGCTTCTTTTTTACCTTTATCACCCAGAAGGATGAGTCTGAATAGCCTGTGACTATTTTGATACCAGTTGGGTTGTCTGTATCTACCTCCTATCATCTTCTCAAAGAAGTGGCGACAGCTATCTTTGTCTTCTGACGTGTGGACCCATCCCACCAACTGAGGGGGATCAGCCTTATTCTAGAATTGTCAGATTAATTTCTATAATAATAGGGGTTCTGGAAATATTGACAGGTGAAGCTTTGGTATGGTCTACCTTCAAGCCAAAGAGATAACCTTTTCAACTGGACCCACAAGTGACTAGAGGGTGTCCATTCACATCCGACCACAAGATTCAGGCCTCCTACCCCTTTACTACCACTTAATTGACATCTAAGTTGTACTGACACCCTAGCTAGCCACTGTCCCCAATCCATTGCCCAAAGTTTACTGGACTTAGATTTCAGTGACTGTGTCACCTCAACTGGACACCAGTGATCAGATTCGGGGGCGCTTTCTGCACCCACCATGAACAGTCCCTCGTCATTTGTGTGGGTGGTGGTATGTTGGCTTTCGAAACTGGAAGTTCGTAACAACTACCCATATTCCTTTTCAAAAACAATTACCTCATTTGACTGTAAGAATCCAACACAATTATTCTAGGTTGTATCTTGCCATCTCATTTCTTTGACCATTGACTTTGTTCGAGAGCCTGCATGCTTTTAACTGAACTGAATTTCTCTCAAGGTCCCACCTTGAGCAATAATGGCCATTGGACTCAATGAAAACTGCAAACCGAACAAAAGTGATATAAACACCTGTAAGGTCATAACCGGTTGCAAAGGTCATATAACCTTCTGTTGTACTGTGTTCATTTGTTTGTAGTATGTAAAACATTGTACTTACTTGTAATGACTTTGCTTTCATTTCTAAGTAAAGAACTGCCTGGATATTGACGTTATTAATTGCAATCTGCTATTTCGCCCTGCATTCTAAGTTTCTAAATAAACACCACCTCCTGGAGGAAGCAGTGACTGCTGGACCCCACTACCCTGAGAGAGTCGCGAACATAAACGACTGATAGACCATTCAGTTTGAGTGCATCAGCCTTGTGGGCTTAAGGCATCAGCAGTAAAGTGCATTAATTGTTATAGTTATTGCCCAGAAACATATTCAAAGCATCTCTGACAAGGAAATAAGAACATTCTTCCCTGTTCCCAGTTGAATACTCAATTCATAATCAGTCCAATAAAGCGCCTCCTAGCCCAGGAAGTCAGCAAAAAAAAGTGCCTACCCTGGGCCAATAGAAGCTCCCAGCCAGACTAGACTCTCAGTTTGTCTTTTTAATTCTGATGGGCCTGGATTTCTGAAACCATGATCAGTACAGCCAAAAACCTCAGGGAAGTCTATGAGAGGATACAGGGCAGCGTAACCAGTGAGTGACTGGCAAGCAGTGCAAACTCCACTACAGTGTGAGTCATAAACATGAACAAACATCCGTTTGAGAAAGCCTTTTTAGGTCTCGCCCTGGAATTCGCATCCGAAGGATGCGTCCAGGGTCGGAGACTTATAGCGAGCTGACACGGGGGAATGACGGACAAAAAACTGTCACGCGCTTCTCCCCGGCTGGATTCAGCTGCTTGCACGCGCACCAACATTCACGCATGCGCACATCACAGGCACACGCATACACAGCACTCACGCATGCGCACATACACACGCGCTGCTTACTTTCACTTTGCAACCCCCCCACCAGTCATCGGATTTTTATACACACGCACGCATGCATGCATACATACACACACACAGACACACGCGCACGCACAGGCACACACGCACACACAGGCACACACACAGACACACACGCGCGCGTGCGCACATGTCCCCTCCCCCCCTCACACCCCACTCACGGAGTTCTTTTCGTGTGTCCCTCTCTCCTTCCCTCTCTCCTTCGGCAGGCAGCGGCAGGCAGCGGGTCATCCTCAGCAGCAGGCGGGGCTCTCCACGAGCACGGGAGCCCCGCTAGCTGACACGCAAATCTTCCGGCAATCTTCCGGCTGACGGGCACAGGAGCGCGGGGTAGGCTCCCGTCTGCTTCCTGTCTTTTTGCGGCCCCGCCCCCGTCCCAACACAGGTTGCCTGGCTTCCTGTTCGAGCCGGGCTGCGGCGGTGAGTTTTTGCACAGGGCACACGCTAACCCATATACCCGGCTGTAGCTACGCCCTCTATGCACGCCTACTTCTTGCAGCATCCCTTTAGTGCTTATTCACCACGAGTGCCATCCAAACTATATGCTCCTGTTACGCATCTACAAATCCCTTCTTATTTCTGTTCCCTTTGCATCGGAGGAGTTTATTTTCCGAATGGCACTAAACTGTGCCTCCCTAACCCTCGCCCATAACCCTATTCCCCGCGTTCCTTCTCCTGGTCGGCCCCCTCCCATCCACCCCATGCCTCCCTCCTTTACCCTGTACTCCGACCCCCTTATGCCTCTTCCATGGCTATCTCGTTGGCGCTTTTTTCCGCTATCCTTGACTGCACGTTCCTGCTCATCCCATACTCACTGCGCACCTTCCTTCTCTACCTTCCTATTATTATGTTTGAGAGGCGACGTCGCCCTCTTACTCGAATGAGCTACCTCTCCGTGTAGCCGCAACTAAGCCCTCTGCCAGCAGTGCTTGCATACCCATCCCTTCAGCAGCGCTTGCATACCCATCCCTTGAGACTGCACTCACCATCTAGCCGTAGAGCCTTCCCCCCCACCCCTGACTTTCGCCCACCGCTCCGTCATTCCAATCAGCCCTCCAGCATATCTTTCCTTTGACCCCCCGCAGTCCCGTCCCTGCCGCCGCTCGCCCTGCGCCCATCCACCTTTTGTCTCCCCCCGAGACCTCCCTTCGAAACAGAGCCCCCACTGCTTCAAGAGCTTCCCCCCCCCCGACTGCGTACTTCTCATCACACCTCCTGCAAACCTGACACCCTCCGTGTCTCGCATACCCCACCGGCATTTACATTTCCCCACCTGGCCTGCATCTCCATACACCCCCTTCTTGTCCTTGAGCCCCCGCCCTGGGCGCAACCGTAAGCAACCGCCCCGTGGCAGAGCACACCCCTAATCCTGACCCCCCCTGACCACCAACCCTCCGCGCCGTTAATTATTTCCTTCCCCTTATTTATTTATCTAATTTATTTATGCATTTTTATATAGCGTGGACCCCACCCGAAGGTGTCAGAGCGCTTCACAAAAGGAACAGAAATGAAACATAATGGGAAACCTTACCAAAGCGTACGTTACGTTACAAAAGGTAATAGTGACATTTGTGATCAAACAAAATACATGAGGTAGTAAAAATTATTTCTTATTGTTGAGGCCACTGTCTGCGCGGCACCCCGCGACCTCACCCCGTGTCGGCAGTTCCGCCCACAAGCCCTCGCCCGCCCCTCACCCCCCACCGAACACCCTTGCCCACTGTTCGGCCAAGCCACCTCCTGCTCCCGACCCCCACCACGCACCCACGACCCGCCCCTGCGCCCCTACACTTTACATGCAGGCACCCTTTCCCGAGCGCTCCTCCCTGGCACAAGTCCCGAGGACTCGCCTATCCCCGACTTCACACCTACCCACATGTGCTCGGCCTCACCCCTTCTGCTGTCCTTTTTGTCGCCTGCGCACCATGGCAACCCTGCCCCATTCCGACGCACGCCACTGTCCCGCAAGACGCCTATTCGACCTTCTCTATGCGCGATGCCTTTGTCACCATTACTTGGAAACTCTGCGATGCCCTTGCCCGCGCGCGGCCAGAGCCCCTCAGACAGCACCGTATTCCAGCCGCCAGGAACAAATGTCTTTAGCCGCCCAGAAACCAATCCCCATAATAGCCCAAGCCTGCCCCCTCCGACCCGAGCCAGTAAAGTCAGCATACCCATAACCCCTGATGGTGTTCCCCCCCATCCTCTGCCGCCCCCATGCGCCGTCAATGGTCAGCTAATTTGCGGGCAGTCTAACCGCTGTGCCCTACCTTCCGCCATAAATACTCGCTATCCCACCCACTCTTAGCCTTTCCTTGCATTGCACCATCTTTCCCCTCTCCTCCGCACTCCCAGCCCCCAGCCACTCACCGCCCCTGCTGCCCCGTGCCCTTCAACCACCCATTCTCTCCTATGCCCACCATGCTGCATCACCCCCCCAGCCCACCCCTCCCCCACCTCACCTCGCACTTTGTCGACGCCGCACCTCTTCTCCTGCCAAATTCCCCGGAGAAAGAGGGCTTTGTGCCCGGTGTCCATCCTTAAATAGCCCTTATCATCCCTACCACATTCCTACCTTAAATTTATGGCTGAGCTGACCCAGCACTAATGCTTGGTGGGCCTGCTCTTTCTCTGCCTTTGCACCCCTTATCTCCCGCCAATCATTGGTGCCCGGGCTCTGCCTCCCGGGGGCGGCCTCCACTGAGACCCCCGGTCCAGCCACTGTCCCCCTCCCCCTGGGGAGTGGGGGGCCGAACCAAGGGGCATATACCCGGCTGTAGCTACGCCCTCTATGCACACCTCATCAATCAATGAAAATGTACTTAGTTGGATATGGTTGTTGAAAAGATTATGCAGAACGGTGCAGTAAAGTGTTCGGTAGAATGTCGCCTTCAGTAAATTGAATGGAAACGAGTGACGAATCTCTGTGGGTAAGTGCGCATTATTTTGTGCCAACGTTTTTTTGTCTTCAAATAGCCTTTTTAAAAATGCGCTCATCTGCAAGATTGGGAATTTTAAAAAGCTGCTCTTTGTAATGTTTATCTATTAGTCGACAACTGCTTTT
This sequence comes from Lissotriton helveticus, assembly GCF_964261635.1. Classification (NCBI taxonomy): domain Eukaryota; kingdom Metazoa; phylum Chordata; class Amphibia; order Caudata; family Salamandridae; genus Lissotriton; species Lissotriton helveticus. Next base: position 797,779,907 of record NC_136072.1, read on the forward strand.
ATTGGTGGACTTTGGAATGTCGCTAGAATTATGTAATATCAATCAAATATCCAAGAAACAAATCAAGGGTTTAAAGTGAAAGTAACCGCAAGTAAAACATTGCGCCTAGAATCCTGAATGTCTAATCTATGAGCATCGAGGTCTCGGTTTGCATAGATCGGGTTATAGCCATGTGTGTTCCATCACTTGGCTTAACATAGAATGAATATTCTTATGCTGCGCATTCGCCTTTTTATGCAAAGAAAATTAAAATAGCGCATAAATAAAAATAAAAACATTGCCATTTACAGTACTAGTAGCTTAAACTTAAATAATGCGAGACCTATTGCATTGCAAATGCTTGTTTGCATAAGTGACAGAGTGTTCTCCTCATCAATACAGTCATTGGGTTAATCTAACAAAATTCTAGCAGACACTTCTTCGGATAACACAACATACCCACAATGCAATAGTTAAAGGGCTTTAATTGTTCCCATTTTTGAAACAATGGAACCAAAAGTGAGTTCTTCCATTCCTTTGGAAGTGCACAGACATGCAGAAAAGGAGGGGTCAATATGGCTTACTGATGTGGATTTTTAGGATATTGTTACAGTGTTAGATCAGTGACACTGCTAAAAAGTGGTAAAGCATTTAGGGGCATATTTACCAGCCCCTATCGCCACGGGAAGTCACTTTTTAAGACGTGCCTGTGTCGATAGGGGCTTTGCCTTATTTACAAGGCAGCATTAATTCAATTAACGTGGCTTAACGCTTCCTTTTTTAAATTTTATTTTTTATTTTTTTTGTCCTCATTTCCCACCATGGTTTCATATATGACAGGTTGATTTAATCCTTTGCGCTGTCTCAGTACATAACTGGCAAGGGTTATATGGTAATCTGTTCCATCACCCTTCAGCAAGCAAGGGTCTTTTCAAAACCAGTGAATCGAAACCATCTCAACGTGGACAATGCCGCCATCATACCTGGGGATCCAATTCTTGGATAGGCACGCAAAAGGAGTGAGCCACAGCAGCATAATCATTGGAATGGGGGGGGAGGGGGGGGGGGAAACCAAAAAACCCCGGACGATTAATTCCATTTAAGCAAATGCCAAAAGGATCTTTTGTTACGGTTCCCAGATCTTACCAGATCAAGTTTAGACACTTGTAGGACCAAAGCTTGCCAGTCTAAGAATGTCGGAGGATGATGGTCTTTCCACTTTTTACAGATCTCCCTTCTGGCTAATAAGATGGAATAGAAGAGAAGATTTTTCGCCGGACTCCGCGCTCCATCAGTCACTCCAAGGATTGCAAGAGGGAGATCAATCGTAATTTGAAGGCCCAAAGATACTGTAAGCAGATTGCTGATGGAGCCCCATAACACAGAGACAGAAGGGCATTCAAAAAACATATGGGTATCGGTGGCTTAACGCTCCCTTGTAAATAAGGCCCCCTTTTACCCTATGCTTAGCGTGAAAGGGAAGGGCAATGGGTGTTGCTGTGGGTGTTCCCCGCAACACCCATTGATTCTGACGCTGCCCCCTATTTACAAAGGAGGCGTAAATAGGAGGCAGCTCCAGAATTAAGACCAGGGAAAACCAGGTCATACCCTGGCACAACGTTTTTGCTGTTTTCATGTGTGCTGCATTGTGCAGCACACATGGAAACAGCAAAAGATCAATGATTGTTTATGTACAGGAAGGTCCCCCATCCTGCACATGAACAATCATTTGTAAAAAAAAATCCAGTTTTGGAACTTCTATGTGTGCTGCATTAATCAGCACAAATAGAAGTTACAAAACAGCATTTAAAGAATGTTTATGTGCAGGAAGGGGATTCTTCCTGCACATAAACAATCTTCTCTGCACGCAGACACCCTTGCCATGTGGCGCAAGGGTGCCTGCGTTGGAGTTAGGCTGCTAAGTGTAGCACCAGCACAGGGGGAAACGCAGGGCTGCACCATATTCCTGTAAATATGGTGCAGCCCTGCGTTTCTGAAGTGGCGGCCTCACTCCACCACTTCCCTTGTGAATATGCCCATTAGTCCCTTTTGCCACAGACATCTTGCAGTATGAGATATTGAAGAATTAGCGCAGCTTCTGTGAAACTTATATTAACTTGTCACCAGAGTTTTTTGAGGAGGGTTATTTTGCAACACAATAAATATATTGGGCCCGATTCACAAAAGGTAAACTGAGACTAAATTCTAACTTTATGACTTTCAGTATTCACGAAGGGCAGTCTTAAAGTTAGACTTTTGTCTCAGTTAAACTTTAGTTTTGGTCTTAAGCTTAACTAAGACCAAAAAGTTCAATTTAAGACCAAAACTAAACTGTAAACAGAGATAAAAGTCGAACTTTACTACTAGTACATACCCTTTACGAATACCGAAAGTCGTAAAGTTAGGCTTCTGTCTCAGTTTACTTTTGTGAATCGGGCCCATTGTGTCTCAACTTTGGAAATAATCATTACAAATGTTTCCCTTTTTGGATTGTTGGAGGGGTATTTTGTTTTTGTGTGTAATTGTAATTGTTCAGTCGACAAACAAAGTGATAGGCGTGACTGGGACTTTGGATCTCTCTGCTAAGTCTGATGCAAACGCAATGGGTTAAAGGAGCCAAAATTCTGAGCTGGAACGTCAACGGGATTGGGGATAAAGTTAAGTGCAGTATAGTTCTTCAATACATTAAGAAGCAGGCCCCTGACGTTTTCCTTCTGCAGGAAACCCATCTGATAGGCAGCACATGTAAAGCGATGTGCAGAGGGGGGTACAAACTAGTGGCACCTCCAGGGTTTTCTACGAGTTCGAGAGGAGTAGGCATTATGCTAAAAAAAATTACCTTTTAGTGTGGAGTCCACATGGACTGATGACAGGGGCTGCTACATAGGTATCACTGGTTCCTGGGAGGGACTAACCGCTACTTTACTCTCGATTTACATCCCGCCTGACCTCCAAACCACTACATTTCAAGACATGTGCACCACTCTCCTATCATTACCTGAGGGAGTGCTACTGTTGGGATGTGACTTTAGTTCGGTGAGCTCAGGTAGATTGAACCGATACCCCCGGGCGAATTGGGGCCATCTAACAGATGGCTGCCTGACTTTCTGAAGGCCATGGGCTTGGTGGACGGCTGGTGCACTTACCACAAAATACAACACACCTTCCATTCTGGAGCCCATGGTAGCCTGTCCAGATTAGATTACATTTTGATCCCCAGCGCCCAAGTCTCACTTATCGACTAAATTAAACAGTTAGCAAGGGGTATATCTGACCACTCACCGATATGGGTACATATACTCCTAGACCAGATTAGAGTGGGCAGAACTGTCCCCATCAACACCTGGTATTTACGCAATCCTAAACTTCGTAAAGATCTTCTTAAGACTATGGACACTTATTGTATTGAAAACTCGGGCACGGTGGACTCCTCACAGACGCTCTGGGAAGTATTTAAAGCAGTGATTAGGGGGAGGCTCTTTCATTGATATCTGGTCAAAATAAGGAACAACAAAGGGAGGTGTCTAACATAGAGAACGAGATCTACAACTTAGAAAGAGATATGGAAATAACAATCACACCAGCCTCACTCCACCTGCTCCGCCTTAAACAGGATGAATATAGGATGTTAGTCACAGAGAAGGCCAAAGCGCTGGGTAGAGAGAAACTTGGTAGACTTTATGACTTGGGAGATAAAGCCGGGAAACTGATAGCATGGCTTGATAAGCAGGAATGGGCGAACAGACTTGTCCCGGTTTTGCTAGATGCTGATAGCAATCACATTACAGACCCTCAAGAAATTGCAAATCACTTTGCTAATCATTTTGATGCAGTGTACACTACAGTGGCACCATATACCGAAGACGACTCGGCTGAATTACTAAAGGATATAACACTCCCCACCCTCTCCCCATCAGATCAGCAATTAATGGATAGCCCCTTGTCAACAGACGAAATTGCAGTGGCGATTATGTGTGTGTGTGTGTGTGTGTGTGTGTGGCCCTAACGGTATTCCCATTGAATTATATCAACTTAACCCTGATAAACTAGCCGTTTATCTAAAAGCCATGTTTGAAGAGAGCAGGGAAAAAGGAGAACTACCTATTGACCAATAAATAGCAAATATAGTGACCATCCATAAAGAAAGTAGATCCAAAATAGACTGTGCCTCATATCGACGATCTCCCTCCTTAATGCCGAACCTAAGATCCTTATTATTATTATTATTATTATATTTAAGCTTATAGAGCGCACAGCTACCCGAAGGTTTCCCGGAGCTAGGGACCAAATGAAGGGAGTGAACCACCTGAAAAGAGTACGGAGAAGCGGTTATTGGTTAAATAACCAAGTTTTAACCTCTCTGCGGAACTTGAGATAACAAGGTTCAGTACGCAAAGACAAGGGGAGAGAGTTCCAGAGGGAGGGGGCCAGACAAGAGAAGGAGCGACCACCCATTCTGGCTCTTTTGACCCTAGGAACCTGGAACCTATGCTGGTTAGATGAACGAAGAGTGCGGGGTGGACAATACTGGTGAACTAAGGTGCTAAGGTAGAGTGGAGCCCGACCTGCATTAATTCTATCCATAAAGCAGAGGGCCTTAAATTTAGTGCGGTTTTCAATACGGAGCCAATGCAGGCTACGTAGTGAAATAGAAGTAGAGGATTTATTAGGAAGCTTACAGAGCAGCCGGACCGCCATGTTCTTGACTGTCTGTAGTTTGCGAGTCACCTCCTTGCAGGCCCCCAGGAGAAGAATGTTGCCGTAGTTCAGTCTAGAGGTAATTAATGCCTGGACTACGGTTTTCTGTGTCTCCTGAGGAAGCATCCAGATTATCTTTCTCAGCCATTTAATGATAGTGATGCAGGTAGAGGAAGTCTTGACCACGTGTTGCTTCATAGATCCTTGCCAAACTGTTATCCTAACGACTAATCAAAATTATCTCTGACTTGGTGCACCCAGACCAATCCGGTTTCATACCACAACGGAACATGACGTTAAATCTGCGCTGAGTCCATGGGGTTATTTGCAGAGCTGACACGATAATGGAACCATCTATCCTTGTCTCTTTAGATGCCACAAAGGCATTTGACACTATTGAGTGTCCCTATCTTATGGCCGTCTAGGGTTCGGCAAAGAATTCATTCGGTGGGTTCACCTCCTCTATTTGGCACCACTGGCACAGGTTGTGGTTAATAATAAAAATTGGACACATTTAATTTGAGTAGGGGTACTCGTCAGGGATGCCCACTTTCCTCCCTCCTGTTTGCCTTAGCACTGGAACCCCTGGCAGCATGGATCAGATGTGATCCGGTCATATGGGGTATGCGTTGGGCACCTGAGTGGGAAGACCGTACCTCACTTTACGTTGATGACGTACTATTATATTTAACCTACCCCAAGTTATCCATAACTGCAGTTCTAGATATATTGGCAGTATTTGGCAGATATTCTGGATTCACGATCAACGGGACTATGTCTTGCAAGGGGGCTCTCCAGCTCTTCCCCGCAATTGTCCAATCCATCACCACACCAGGATTCAAATATTTGGGGCTTTTTCTCTCCCTGAACCCTGTATTTAGATATGAGAGAAATCTCCTGCCCCCTTTACAACGGTTAAAGAGAGATATAGCCAATTTGAAATCTCTTCCTCTTTCTTTATTAGACAAGGCTGCACTCTTTAAGATGATGTCTCTCCCCCACTTTCTTAATGTCCTCCAAAACTCACTTGACCCAGTTCCACCGAAATACTTCAAAGAAATTGAACACCTTCAGAGGGACCTCCTATGGGCTGGAACACCACGGATAGCCTTGAGTAAACTTATGTTAAAATGGTACGATGGAGGCATCAGTCTCCCAGATATAAAGAAATACTATTGGACCGCACACCTAGCAGCTATTAATCATGGCACTTATGGCAATCCTGACAATCCAGGTTCTCGTATGGATAAATGGCTCCTCCCGGGTGGGAATTATAACAGATCACTCTATTCGAAACCCGACCGGCAACGACTATCGAGTCCCACTGATCACTCGGTTAAGATATGGCACACAACGTAAATAGATCCCTTGGATGGGAGCGCAAATTGACCCTGGCCACTCCCCTATGGGATTCTGCTCAACTAGGCAACCTATGGACATCGAAAGGGTTTAATAAATGGGACATGATCGGAATTTCACAAATTAAATATCTATGGGACAAAGGGGAGGTGAAAACGTTTGCCACTCTCCAAAGTCAATACGAGCTAGCTGACACAGAGTTTTTTCGATAAACGCAGGTCAGTCATGCAATGCACTCACTCCTCCCAAGGGGCTCCTCCCTTCCCGAGTCATCTCCATTGGAGGATAGGATTTTAGATGGGCACTTCCCAGATAAAACCATTTCCCTTATCTATAATAAGTTGATATATAATAAGGCTGACCCCCTTTCGGGGCTGCGACAGAAATGGTTGGTGGACGGTATAGAAATGGATGATGAGGACTGGAGGGAGGCGGTATCCTCTCCTCGAGTAGTAGCTATCCCTGCACGATTAAGACTAGCCAACTTAAAATCCTGCACAGAATATATATGACCGCACCCCGACTAGTACAAATGGGTAGAGCGGAAACAAGAAACTGTTGTAGAAAGTGTGGACAGATAGGTACCTTTATGCTCATTATATGGGAATGCATTCACATTCAATTACACTGGAGGGAGGTACATGAAGTCTTAAGTACAGTCCTCGGTATCACTGTTCACCCTGAAGCACGCAGATGCCTGTTAAACATATGGGAACCAACTGACTTAAATACCCAACAAACACAGTGGGCCACTCTGGGGCTCGCACTAGCAAAAAGAAACATCGCATAGGCCCGGGGTGCGGTGACTCCCCCCATATTGGAGGCATGGGAAAAGAGTACGGACTGGTGTATGTTCAGAGAAAAAACTGTATATACTGCCCTTGGCTGTCCCAAAAAGTGGTCCCGCATTTGGACACAATGGAACTCATACCGTGGAGATATTTGGACCCCCCACAGAGTATTATATTAGATGATCTGCTCCCTCCTTGAATGATCCCTATTGTGTGTAACGTAAATGATTATTGTCCCACATTGTCATGCCTTGATTGATATTGAGAAATGTTGAAATTGCTTCATGTCGACGCTTGTTTAATAAAAAGATTTATTAAAAAAAAATCCATTTAATCTGGTTTTTAAAGCACTTCTTGGTTTTCTTAGGTCAGCTAAGGTGAGATAGCAGAAAAAGAAGGATCTTTCCTCATATGTCAAATTGGTTTATGAATATACATTTTTAAATTCATGCTATCGTGTTCTTAAGCAATGTTCAAATTCCTGTATGCTGTGCTCGATAAAGCGTAAACCAAAAGTATATTAGGTATTCTAAGAAGCTAAGCTGAACTTATTGGTACAACTTCGCTTCTCACGATGCTACTACCACATTATGCAAAAATGGCCTGACCTACTGCATGCTGCATGGGCTGCCTTAGCAGCATAGGATGGAAATGCATAGTCAATCTTATCAAAAAGCTTTGCTAGTGTTGATGTTTGTTTGCCTCTGCTCTACTTAATTCACCTCCTATATCTAAAAAAAAAACTTGCTATTCTCTAACAGCTGATCCCAGAGCTACCCTGGATGCAAACCAAACAAGCACTGTCAAAGCCAACGGGTATGGATATTTTGTAAGTCAAAGTACTTGATCATTGATTAAGGAGTTTGTGTGTGTGTTTGTGGTGGCTAGGTAAGTGTGTGAATGTGAGAATGAGTGCACTGAGGGTTGAATGAGTGAGTGATTGACAGTTCAGGCTAGGTGAATACATGCATGAATGAATAGTGTGTGCAAGTAAGGATGAAAGGCTGAACAAAAAGGGGAGTAAGAGCATGAATGGATGAAGACAGGTTACAGAAATCTTACAGGCTGAGGCTTTAGACAGCAGTGGTAATAATGTTGTGAAAAGGACAAGAAACACCAATCTAATGTCATTTTAAGTATTAAACCTAGGTTATGCAAGTTGTGTTATGTTAAGTTAACTTGTACAGTGCACTAATCACCTGAGAGGGTATCCAGGTGCTTGTGTAGGTGTGTTGTCCCCAAAGTGCTTATTCGAAGAGCCAGGTCTTCAGTCTCTTGCAGAACTCGAGAAGTGAGGAGGAGGCTCTGATGTGTTAAGAGAGGTTGTTCCATGTCTTAGGTCCGATGTAGGAGAATGAGCCATATCCTGTTCTACTTTTGCGGATGTGGGGAGTGTGTGCCAGTGAGAGGGAGGCAGAGCGTAGGTGGCTGTTGGGTTGGTGAAAGTTTATGCGGCTGTTCAGGTATTCTGTTCCTGTTTTCTGTAGGGCTTTGTTTGTGTGCGTGAGAAGTTTGAATTGTCTGTGCTAATGAATGGGAAGCCAATGAAGCTTTCTGAGGTGCGATGTGGCCAATGAAGCTTTCTGAGGTGCGATGTGATATGGGTGGGCATAGGAGGTTGAGTATGAGTCTTGCAGCGGAGTTTGTGTAGGAGTTGTTTGGACATTCTGGCATAGAGAGTGGTGCCGTAGTCCAGCTTGCTGGTGATAAGTGTTTGTGTCATGGTCCATCTTGTGTTTTGAGGCAACCATTTGAAGATCTTTCACAGCATGCATAGGATGTCAAAGCAGGAAGGGCACACTGCATCAACTTAAGCCGTCATGTTGAGCTTGTCAGCTAAGATGATCTCTAGATTTCTTGCATGGTCTGTGAGTGTTGGTCCTAGCTCCGACACCCTCCCAGTGGAGTCCCATGGGGAGGTCTTGTTGCAGAGGACCAGTACTCCTGTCTTGCCAGAGTTGAGCTCCATGCAGTTGGATTGCATCGAGTTTCCTACCATGGTCATGCAGTTGGTGAAGTTGGTTCAAGTAGTCGTTGTTTTGTCTGTCAGGGAGAAGATGAGCTGGGTGGCATCAGTGTAGGAGATGACGTTGATGTCTTGTGATTGGATGATATTGGCATGCGATGTCATGCACATGTTGAAAAGGTTCCTTTGGGTTCTTCCCGTGAGGAAGGAACAGATCCATTTGAGCACAAATCCATGTCTACCAATCTCACAGAGTCTTCAGATGAGGGTGTTGTGGAAGACAGTGTCAAAGGCCGCAAAGAGGTCGGGCAGGATGAGGGCTGCTGGTTCTCTTCAGTCCCGGATGATTTGAATGTCATCAGTGGCCAACATGAGTGCTGTGGTACTTTCTGAATCCTGATTAAATGTTGTCTAGAAGATGGTGAAGTTCGAGGTGCGCTTTGAGTTGATTGTTCATGGCCTTCTCAATTACTTTAGCTCGATAGGGGAGCAGGGCGATTGGTTGAATGTTGCTCTGTTGATTCAGGTCGGCTGTGGGCTTGTTGAGGAGGCGGTTGATGTCTGCAATTTTCCTTTTCGGTCTTCCATGTGAAAGTTAAGGTCACCAAGGAAAATGTAGGCTCTGGAGTCAATGGTGAGCTGAGTGACGAAGTCAGTGATGACGTTAGTAAAGGTGGCTCGAGGTCTGGGTAGTCGATAGGCAAGGATTCCGTTCAGGGGGAAGTTTTCCGAGATTTGCAGCTTGAAGTGAAGGTGTTCCGTGAATGTGGTGGCGTTCTCTGTGGATGTTGTGCATTTGATAGATTCCTTATATATAATAGCGCCCTCCTCCTGGCTTGTGAAGGCAGTATCCCACAGGGATTGCTGTGGCGATTTAGGGAACCAATCAGGGGCTGAGCCAGATCTCTGTGATGGAGAGGATGTCGGTTGGGTCGCTGCTCAGCACGCCCCATATTTCAGTTGTGTCTTTGCTGAGTGATTGTGTGTGGAGAAGTATGCGTGCAGTGGGTGTTGACGAGTGGGTTTTCTCTGGCATGTGGTGTAGGGTGAGGTGTAGGCTTTGCTAATGCTTGTGTGGTGTGTGTGTTGGGCAGTAGTGTTGAGGGCACTGTTAATATTTGTGTGATGGCTGCTGTTAAACTGGCAGTGGGTGCAGGTAAAAGGTGCAGGTGAAAGTTGCTACTGTGGTGCAAGGTGCGGTAGTAGTTGGGAAAACAACGTCCGGGGTCTAGCGACCTATGGAGTGCTGCAGAGTATCGCTGAGCTGTTATTGGACCAATACACCTCTCTACCTGTGAAAGAGAGGCTAACATTTACTAATCATCCAGGTCACTTTGCTTTAAAACAAAACAGTAATAGCAAAGCATCTACTTTTTCAGCATATTATACTATTAGTGAGCTTTGAACAGCACTCCATACAATGAGAGGCGAATTGAGAGGCAACACAGGTTTTACATACACACACATCCACAATTTTTGAGTTGTTTTCTGTGTGTGAGCATAGTTTGCAGTGTTGGTTTACAGGCTGTGATTTTTCTGAATGTGAGGGAAGCTAGTGTGACTGTTGCACATATTCTACCCGTTTAGTGCCATATCGTACAATTTTAACTTCTTCAACACCAGCAATGAAAGCTAGACTGCCCCTCAAAATCAAAAATGGAAAATGCAAGCAAAAGGCTTCTGTGAGCCACAGGTCACTAGATTTACTTTCTGCAATCTCTATCTGTGCAGCCACCTATTCTCTCTCCTTCTCTCCTCTCTCTTTATGGTCTCTTTCTCTCTACCTTCCCCCACCCTATCTACCTCTCTTTCGCTCTCTCTCTTGAAGCCTCCTTGTTCTTGCTGCAGTTAAACTGAGGGAGCAGGGAAGAGTGACAGGGGCACCGGGAGCAGCCCTGGGCGTTCAAAACAGGCCTCCAAAGGCTCCAGCCCACGAGGGAAATGCCCGGTGGAATAAAAGTCCGGTCCGGCCCTGTAATGAAAGTACAGTCTGGAAGGAATTGCTTAGCTGTCAACTTGTTGACTGTCCAGTGAGGCTGAATATGGGTGTTTAAGTGGGTGATCCTATTAAAACCAATGGAGGAAGAACAGTTTTTTTCTGGGAGGTATAGTTGTGAAAAGACGGTGACCCCCTTGATGTCAAAGAAGGCATTTTTTTGTACGGAGGGTGAAAATGTCCGAAAAGAAGGTGACCCACTGGCAAATGAGGGTAAGTTGACAGGCATTAAAGTAATACTTTGTCATAGCATACGAAGACATAGAGTTATCAAAGACGGACATATACTATACAGCAGTCTAGGTTTCTTTCTCAGAGAAAACATAAAAATGTTGCTCTGTCCTTAATAATGTTTTTGTCGGGTCATAGAATACAAAAACAATGTTAACGGTATAGAGCTTAGCCAGGGAATACAAACTCTATGCAACCCAAATCTATGAAGCATTTACTTAAAACTCCATATGAGTCGCTTTCAGGGTTGGCCTTAGGCATGTGCAAGCTGTGCACCTGCACAGGGCCGCCAAACCCCAGGGGCCACCACGCCAATATATATCCTTAATATAATAATCCTTTGAGGATTGATGCATATTTGCGTGGGGCCGGCCCTGTCAGGGATTTGGCGGCCTCCGGCTCTGTTCCACTTCCAAACACCCTAACCCCCCCCCCCTCTTCACTGGCCTCCGCGCCTGCGTTCCTCCTGACCCCCTCTTCCGGGGCCCCCTACCTACACTCCCTGCCCAGGGCCGCCATGAGCCTAGAGCCGCCCCTGCCACTTTAATACCTTTTATGATTGGTTTGAGTAATCATGATGTAATAACAAAAGCGTAGTGGTTCAGCTGTTAACTGCACCTGACAAGTGCAAAGCATCATTTAAGCTCCAGTAAGGTTGCAAGAAAGTTGAACACAGCAGGAGAGTTAACCTTCATTTGTGGTACCCAAGATTGGAGAGCGTACAATAAAAATACTAGCTGCTGCATCCTTATCATTCACTGTGAGCGTCAACTGAAGACATTGCAATCCATCAGGCATCTGATGCATCCCAATCTTGCCAGCCGTAAAATTAGTTCATGCCACATACATATTTATGTCAAGAGGTTTTCACCATCTTTGGTCCTATCAAAGGAAAGTAAATATGTATCTTTAAAACAAACACTGTTCTCAAACCTGCTTGTTCAATATCACGAAATTTTCTGAGGATCTTTGCAAAGTCATTGGGTCTCAAACCCACAAACTTCAGATGAACGGTGACGGCTGCACCACAGGGATGCCATTCAAGTTAATAACTTGTAATGTATGTCTTTGCTACATTAATAATGTAATGAAAATGAATACTTGTTTTTAACTCTGGTTCGACAGCGCAGCTGTTGCCTTAGCTTATGTGATCAAAAGAAAAATAACTTTGAGAAGCACCAAAGGGGGGGTTGGCCCCTCCTACATGATGATTTCTTTAACTGCATTTGATTGGCAGAGCTGCCACTAAAAAGAGTGTTTATATTACACATTATGACTTCTTGGAAAACTTATGCTCCCACCAGAAAGCCTGGATTGGTTATGGTGACATGCCTATGATGCCATGTGTCAGGAGCCAAAGGTCTGGTCTGTTATTTTGAAAAGTTACAATGTCCGTAGGCATGTCCTGTTTATTGTAAAAAAAAACATGTGAAAGCCAATAGGCCTTTTATAGCTGAATTGGTATTATGCTGGGTTTAAACCTGTGGACAGGTGTTCTGTTACACGGAAAACAGATCACCATAGGGACTCATATCCACAGGAGCTCCCAGAGCTGAAAAATAAAACGGTATTATTTTTCAGCAACCTGTCCTGAACTAAATGCCAGGACGGGACGGGCCAGTGGTGCCGAGTGGCAGCAGCCGGGAGCTGTGCACGTTAAAATGCGCATGTTTCTTTTGGCCGGTCATCTTGGGCCAACCAGCCAGGCAGGCATGCGCATTTTAAAGTTCTCTAACCTAGCCTAGCTGTTCTAGACAGCTGGGTTAGAGAAAGTGCAGGCCACCTGTGCTCTTAGGAGTGCTGAAAGAGGCCGCTCTAGCCAATCCTGGTGCTGATTTCATGCTGTGAAAACAGCACCTGCATTGGGTAGTGCAGTTTCCTGCATCAGGAGCTTCCTGGAAGACACCTGAGGGGGGAGGACTTCGCACTGCTGCAAGGTAAGTGAATTAATTTTATTTATTTTTTGTGCCCCCCTGGCTACCATCCTTGGTACAAGCCAGCCGCCACTGATCAGACCAGGTGTGCACGAGTAGACAAGGTTTTTGGTTACCCCCTCTGACAAAACTTGAAGGTAGACTTTTGCATTGTCATAATCATTGTTAGGACCTTTTAGGGGGACTTGTATAACTTTTATGAGGACTTGTATATGTTTTGCATGCTCTAATGTTGTACATGTCTGGAATTTTATGAATGCCGCCTTGTGGGACACTTGATACTCAGTACAAGAAGCCTGAATTGGTTATTTTGACAAGCCAACGACAAAGGCAGTAGATTTTGTGATGTGTGAGATTTTGTTTTGCTTTATGTCTGCAGGAAACCTTGGTATATATTTTCACTGTGATAATACTTGCTAGACTGTTTTAGAAGGGGTTGAGTAGTTTTTGACAACTGTCATTTTCTACGAATTTGCCGTTTTATGATTGTATGCCTAATGGCTGCTCTAGGAAAGTTTCTGCTCAATACAGTAGGAATTCTTTTTTTCGTGATGAAGACCGTGATAAAGTATATAGGCCCAATTGGTTTTTTGGGAAACATTTTGTCAGATACTGTAGGCATGGCCTTTTTATTGTGAAAAGTTACACCAAAGGCAGCAGCCGTGATTTATTCATTGCAAAAAACATAAGTTAAAGCCAAGAGGACCTTTAGGGTGGGTGGAGCCTATACACTGGCATTTTGTATAATGTAATCTCACAGATTACCGTGTGAGTCACGAGTTTTGGTTTTGTTTACCTCTTATGACAAACTTTCATATTAGAAGATTTGCACTGTGAGAATGTTTTGTATGGCCACTTAGAAGTCTGTACACTGATTTGCCAACTGTAATTTTGTACATATTTGTAATTTCTTTGGCTGTACGCCTGGTGAGTTCCTTGTGGAAAAAAATATGCTTATTATAGTAGGCCAGTTTTGGATTTGGTGACAAGCCAATGAAAAAGACTACAGGCTTGATAGGATAATTGGAAATTGTTATGTCAGGTACCTCTTGTCTGTTCTGTTTTTATGAAAAGCTATGAAAAAGGCTAACATATTCTAGTTAACAACATGTTCAAAACAATAGGCTTTTAAGGGAGGATTGTTATTATGTTATCTTAATATTTGTAGACAGGAATGATGTTATATGGATTATAATAGCTTACTGTAGCATTCAAGGGTTTTGGTGAGTTATCTTCCACTGACAAGCTCTGAGGGTAGGATTGTTGTTTGAGAATCCTTGTTCGGCAGCTTGGGGGGGGTTGTGTATTGTTTGGATAAATTAACTTGTATATGTCTATTTTATGCATGGCATTTAGTGGTGTGTGTATTCAACTGCCTTTTAGATATGGCCTGACAGCTTAAACTGTCAAGCAGGCTTATTTCATCAAAATAAATCAGAGGATGAGTTAAAGTCTGCTGCACTGTGCTTTCTTCTCGTGTATGAGTGGCTGCCCTTCTAAGACGTAATTTATGTCATGGCACTGGTAGATCTACTTAACAACAAGGGGTGGTGATGGACAGAGTTTCTGAATTAAGCAGAATACTCTCACCCAGTCAAGAGATCAGGGCTAGATCCAACACCGTTTTTTGGCTCACTGCACCATCCCAGTTCAGAACCTGGCTATATGCAAATTAGTCTGTTCCTGTCCCAGTGCATGATGGGAACAGGGCAAACCAAACTACCAAGCCAATTCTTACACTAGGAAGGAAACAAGCTTCCGGGGACCGGTTTCTGGCATTTCAGCCATCGTCGGCCCGGCTTGCTTGAATCCTGATGGTGCAATGAGCAAGGGACTCACATCTGAGTATACCCTTCCACGCTTAGGGTGGACAAAATATTTAACAACAAGGGGTGGTGATGGACAGAGTTTCTGAATTAAGCAGAATACTCTCACCCAATCAAGAGATCAGGGCTAGATCCAACACCGTTTTCAGACACTCTGTTCATCTGAATCGTTCTGAATTGTTTTTGGCCACTATAGGTGTGGCAGGGTATACTCAGACATGAGTCCCTTGCTCACTGCTCCATCAGGATTCAAGCAAGCCGGGCCGACGACGGCTGTAATGCCAGAAACCGGTCCCCGGAGGCTTGTCTCCTTTCTGGTGAAGAATTGGCTTGGTAGTTTGGTCTGCCCTGTTCCCATGATGCACTGGGCCAGGGACAGACTAATTTGCATATAGCCAGGTTCTGAGCTGGGATGGGGCAGTGAGCTAAATAACGGTGATGGATCAAGCCCTGATCTTTGGACTGGGTAAGAGTGGTCTGCTTAATTCAGACACTCTGTTCATCACCACCCCCTTTTCTGAATCGTTTTTGGCCACTATAGGTGTGGCAGGGTATACTCAGACATGAGTCCCTTGCTCACTGCTCCATCAGGATTCAAGCAAGCCGGGCCGACGACGGCTGTAATGCCAGAAACCGGTCCCCGGAAGCTTGTCTCCTTTCTGGTGAAGAATTGGCTTGGTAGTTTGGTCTGCCCTGTTCCCATGATGCACTGGGCCAGGGACAGACTAATTTGCATATAGCCAGGTTCTGAGCTGGGATGGGGCAGTGAGCTAAATAACGGTGATGGATCAAGCCCTGATCTTTGGACTGGGTAAGAGTGGTCTGCTTAATTCAGACACTCTGTTCATCACCACCCCCTTTTCTGAATCGTTTTTGGCCACTATAGGTGTGGCAGGGTATACTCAGACATGAGTCCCTTGCTCACTGCTCCATCAGGATTCAAGCAAGCCGGGCCGACGACGGCTGTAATGCCAGAAACCGGTCCCCGGAAGCTTGTCTCCTTTCTGGTGAAGAATTGGCTTGGTAGTTTGGTCTGCCCTGTTCCCATGATGCACTGGGCCAGGGACAGACTAATTTGCATATAGCCAGGTTCTGAGCTGGGATGGGGCAGTGAGCTAAATAACGGTGATGGATCAAGCCCTGATCTTTGGACTGGGTAAGAGTGGTCTGCTTAATTCAGACACTCTGTTTATCACCACCCCCTTTTCTGAACTGGTAGATCTACGCCTCCTACTTCTGACAAAATGTACCTCTCTTTTGAGAACTGTTCACTCTTTTAAGGCTACCACAAGACAATCAGCGAGATTAGCCCTCAAGTTAATGCCACTCTAACACCCAGCCAAGTGCACACGCTCAGTTTAAAGATGGCGACGCACCTTGGCCTTCCAACCACATGTACTAGCTTAACGTCAATCGTACTTCAGGCGCTCACGATAGAGAAGGCAGGACAGGTGTGTAGAATGGTGATTACATGTTTTTAAACTTAAATAATGTAAAGTACAAAAAGCCAAAAAAATAGGGCGAGCTCAGAAAGTAAACAATACAGCCAGCCCTGGCACCAATGCTTAAAATTTAGGGATTCTATCCGGATCCCAGAATCCTGTATCTGATGGTTAATGCCGGACCGATCCTGGATCCAGTCAGCGCAAGCGAAATGTGTGGACCTTGTCCTGGTGCTCACACCAGTACTCATTTAGCTGCACCAGCACTGTGTGCACCAATACTGTTGTGTGCTTTGCATCCAGCGTCAACCTGCAGGGCAGAGGAAGACCAGAGGTAGGCCTCCTAATTCAGTTCCAGCTATGCCTAATGTAAATGCATCAATTAAAGGGCCACCAGCAATCCCTCTGCTCAAGTCTCTTCATCTAGGCTTGGGGCTAGCTGGAGCTTTAACACCTTGATGCCAGGAAACAAAGACAATAGGCGTGTCACTTCACAAGCCCTTAAGAGATAAACTATGATTTGGGGGTAGGATTTGCGTTTTCTAAGATTTGTGTGAAAGAGATATGTATGCAATGTAAGACTGTCAGACAAAACTATGATTTGGGTCGTGTTTTACTTTTTTTAAGCTTTGTAGGAAAGTTATGCATGCAGTGTAAGAATGTCAGCAAACCATTTGCATAACACTTATCAAGTATTGTTTTTTACTGCTCAAAGGAACTTTTTTTAAGCAACCTCGGAATAACAAAACAATGAGAAAAAAACAGAAAGGATTTAAACTTATGCTTTATTGTTTGTATTTAGCCCGTTGGGCCTAGTTCGTATCTCAGTAATTGTATTAAAATGATTGTAACTTACACCACACAAGGATTTCTGCACCAGAGGCAGGAACCCACTGAACTATCTGCATAAAACACCAATCTGCGACTTTCTAGCAACATGCTGTTATTTACAGTGGCTCATTAACCCACCCACTAGACTTTATGATGATTCAAAGCTTTGACTGGACTGCATAAAATTGCATTATACACCAGAGGTTTCTTACTGCTATGATACCACAGAACGTTTTTCCCGGTATATCTTTATTCGTGTTTATACTATATATGTGTGTGTAGAATAAACATGTCATTTATTGGTCCATGAATATCTTCTGCAGCTCTTCATCCACGAACGTTTATACATTAAGCATTCTGGACCCCATAGACGGTCGACAACAGTTACATTTTACATGGGGAGAGGAGTTGGCCTAACGGCTAAGGCGCTCGACCTCGGACCTGGGGATCTGGGTTCGAGTCTCGGTAACGACGCCAAATCCTCCTGTGATACTGGGCAAATCACTTACTCTCCCCGTGCCTAAAAATGAAAGTGTGTGTCCTCATGTAAAAAAAAAAAAAAAAAAAAAAAACAGTTACATTTTCAATCAGAGTTCTTAGATTATCCATCCACAAACATTAATGTAACATAAATCAAACTTATCAACTAAAGGGTCCTGTCAAATACAGAGCAGAGCATCTTAGTATCTCACGTATCCTGTGTATAAATTATATCCGGAGTATATGCTAGCTGAATGCATTCACATGTTTCTACAGTCATATCACTAATCTCAGCAGCCAACATTAAGATTTGAGCTAATTCTATATCATGTGTGTATCATGTATCATGTGAGAGAAGGATAGTGCACCAGGGCATAATGTAGGGAGGTGCTCACTTTTCATAGAGTCAAGCACATATAGTTGCAACCCCTCCAGCTATGCCTTCCAGTCAATTCTGTGTGTCTCCCTTTTCAGCCTAGGTGGTGATATAGCGTTCCTGGAGGTCTGTGATCCGATTTGGCTTCTAGGGACTGTGGAACTTGAGCAGCCAGAGAGATGCGGCAGATACAATTTAGGATGTGCACTCAACTACCACACCAAAATGGGGTGGCCTCTTTATTTGATTCCTGACGTCACCACCAGGACAAACCAATATCCCGTTACATGCGGGTGTGCTCCCTGAACACTCAGCCAATACCTCTCGCCCGTGATGTACTTCTTTCACTCTGAGAGTACTCCCACAGAGGTTACATTCCTCCCCGCGAATAGGAAACAAACACAAAACCGTTGAACAACGTCCTCCTTCGGGCTCATGTCATGCCCCTCCCTCACATCACAGTGTCTTTCAGCCTCTTAGATGGAGCCGGGTTGCCCTCCACCAGCAGCATGTGTTGGGGAGGTGTTTCTGGCCGACCATGGGCCTCCACTTCTGATCTGCATGTGGTATACTCATCTTCATTCCCATTCCAGCCTGGGTCAAGCGTCCCAGGGGTGCCCGCTCTCCATCACTCAAAGTCACCCAGCTCCCTCTTCCAACCAGAATAGCGCTTGAAAAAGGACATAATGCGGGTGACTTGTTCATCGCCTATCCTTGCTATCAGAATGGTACCATACCGCTGCACCACTTCCACAGCTGGGGTTCAAAAAGAATCCGGAACTTAATCCTGGGATGTCGATCATTCAGGAGGGGAAGCAGCATTTACATTACATGCGGTACAACACATGCGATTACAATGCGGTCGTTACAACTACCGTGTTGTTACAACGCTAACCATTACAAGGCATGTCGTTTATACGACTTGCTGTAGAAGGTGCTCTAAACTAAGAAATAGTATCATTCACTATTCCAACACCTTCCCAACTGTTGCACAAGCTGGAGTTGGAATAGTAAATGATACTATTCCTAAGTCCAGTGCGTCCCCTACAGCAAGTCGTAGAAACAAATTGCGGTGTAATGCTATGCATTGTAACAATGCAGTCGTTATAACGATCGTGTTGTAATCGCATGCGTTGTACCCCATACGATGTAAATGCTGCTTCCTCTGGTGAATAATAGACATCCTAGGATTAAGTTCCAGATTCTTTTTGAACCCCAGCCGTGGAAGTGGTGCAGTGGTGTGGTATCATTCTGATACTCCGGATATAATTTAGACACAGGATACGTGAGATACTAAGATGCACTGCTCTGTATATGACAGGACCCTTTAGTTGATAAGTTTGATTTATGTTACGACTTGCTGTAGGGGGTGCTCTAAACTAAGGAATAGTATAATTCACTATTCCAACACCTTCCCTACTGTTGCGCAAGCTGGAGTTGGAATAGTAAATTATACTATTCCTAAATCCAGTGCGCCTCCTACAGCAAGTCATAGAAACGACTTGCGGTGTAACGGTATGCGTTGTAACAATGCAGTCATTCTAACGACTGTGTTGTTATCGCATGCGTTGTAACGCATACCATGTAATATCACATATTCTTCACCAGGGCCAGATATCCCACTTTGAGATTCAGCTCTTTAACTCTTCTCTTCTGACTAACCTGGCCATTCCGTTTCTCTCATCGCTGCAGGACTAGCTGGTCATCAGTAGCACCAGGCGTCAGATCTCAATAATGTGGGTGACAGCCCGGACGATCTGCTTCATTCACACCTGAACTGGGGCATGACCAGTCGTGGCATGCAAAGTTTGGCGGCATTCATGAAGAAATTAATACACTGCCCATTCTAAGGGATGAGCACTTTCCTGGGCAATATGTATTAGTTTGTTCATAGACCACATACATCTCTCAGCTTCACGTTAGCCTGCAGCCATCTTGGCGCCACCTTCTTATGTTTCACATTCATGGATCAGATATTTTCCTCCGTTTCATAGCTGTTGAACAGTGGACCATTATCCATTCATGGTTCTTGCAATATCCCATGGTTAGCCATAATTTTATCGACCTTTGGCAGAAATTCCCTTGCAGCTGTCTGGTTAACCAACTCCAATTCAGGATATTTAGAATAATCATAGCTCACCACCATCTTATGGCGTCCGTTAGGAAGACTGTCACCAAAGTCCGTAGTGACACATACCCATGGCTGTCGAGGTCCTTCCTTTGTGACGATGGGAGCCAGAGGGTCTGAACTCCTGGACGATTGGCACACAGTGAAGTACCGGGTTATTTAGAACCCAGCGGTGCCAGGGGACACACCCGAAGACTCCGGATTCTCCTGTCTCAGACTACAGAAACGCAGAGACTTCTTGGTGACGTCAAAGATCAGATTTATTGGCTGCAGCCAGTAACAGGTATCCTAGAAGTACAACACGGTGTATGTTCTCAGGAGTCTGCTCAATCTTACAAAGCCAGCCATCCCTTTTTATACAAAATATTATGCTTTAGGCAAACATTCCTTATTTTACAGTTGACCATTCACATATTTCTACGACAAAGAAAAAGCAGAGTCATGATGACAAGCCCATGTTTCAGTTTGTCCAGCCCACAATCAATTACCCGGCAAGGCCCACACTTTTCATCAGATATCGGACGGACCCCTAATAAAATCGGGCACCTCCTCATCGTAAAGCAGGTCATAAAGCAAGAAACAGAGACAGGTGTGTGTAAGATTAGGCATAGTTGTGTGCAATGAAGGGTTTATGGTATGCTGTGCCTTGATCCTAATCTCGATCGGCCACTGGGAAAGGAACTGACCGAACAGGTTTGGCTTCGGGCAATGGAGTCAGCTTGCCCAGGTCACACAGAAGTCAGTTAAAGGTGTACGTGTCCCAAAAGACTCATTCGGCCTTAGTCATCGGCCTATGTGAGGGCAACCACAAAATGGCTGCCGCATACAAAATGGAACCCGAGGGTTCAGAACGAAATCTCTGGTTTCATGGTGATCTCTTTACTCGAATACGACGAAAATACTTGTATATAGTATTCTCGTCATTCTCGGTCTGCTGATGCCAAAATCGTCATGCTACGACGATGTTTATGACACGGGTCCAGAATTTCAGTACCACAACAGTGCAGGCTTGGACCATGGTATCTACTGCCTCATCCAGGCAATGGTGCTGGAACAATTTTCGGAATGAAGGTTCTGCTATCAATGTTAAATCACTGAACTTGTACAGGTTGTGAAAACTCCAAGCGTCACAAAAGAAGAGTACGTCTAGAAAATAAGCCACACCCATTTGGCAAGAGAGTGGTATGGGTGTAGCTGGTGGTACATTTTGGAACAGACTGTTGCAAATATATCATTAAAGCATGGTATGATTGTGCATAGCAATGCATTGACGATCCCCCGCGGGCCCCCCGCTTGCAGCTTGGGTGGGAGCTATACACAAATGGGCGTCCGCAGAGGAGGAAGTACTGCGCGAAGAAGAGGTCAAGGGGATACGCAAACACCCCATCTCCACGGAGTGGGCCCTACTACTGCACCGCTTCAAGCAATCATCACACGGCGATGAGTCGGATACCGGCACACCCAGGTCCACGGCCCCCCACCCACCAACGCAAGTCACCACTGCAAACACTTGACTCTCACCGCTGGCGCATTCGTAATGCTGCCAGCAGCACCCCGTACCTTATCACACTCAGCGATCTGGCTCTGGTACCGCTTCCATGGCACCCGTCCCCGCGGAGCAACAGTACACTGCTGGGATGCTTGGTGAGACTCACAACACCAAGACCTACACCAGACACCTATGCCTAGTAACTCCATGCACCTGTCCCCAGTTCTTACACCCCTGTTCTATTCGGCATTCACACTGTCCCCAATACCATCGCTGACAAGAGACATACTTATTAGCTCCACATATTACTAATGGTATACTTGACTATAACAGACAAAGTATGTTACCTGAATGTATGTCTTGTATTATATACTATCATGCTAAAACTATAAAATGCCAATAAAAATATGTTTAAAAAAAAAAGCATGGTATGATTGTGCACTATCATTTACAGACAGCACATTCACCATTGAAATGGCCTCTAAATATGCAAAGGCAACATACAATTGTACTGAAATACTAACAATAAAGTATACAAACAATAAAGTGTGAAAATTAGGTTCATCGAATATTTTTGCATCAGCTGGTAAAGTATCTTGATTTGTTTTGATCCTATTAAAATCTTTGTTTACATCACACTTCCGAATTACAACAAAGGGCTTCATTTGTGCTTTGTTTATGAGTCGCATACCTGTGTGCCATGGGCCCTACTGTAAGGAAAGAAAAGGTCCCCCTGGGTGCTGTTTGAGCTATAAAATACTGCAATAATCAGGCTTGAGGCTTAATTTATCAGTATTGAAATTTTGTTGTGTGTTAGAAAAAATGACTTCCTGCAGTCTTTCCTTTCCCTTCAGTGAAACAGTCACACGGTTCATTTTGCAAAATCCTCTCACTTGCATTCAGAGAAAGAAAAGTAAACACCAAGTTCCATGTTAAAATAATAAGCAGCAATTTGTCAGAAGACAATTGTGAGGACAGTGGCTTTGGCAAGGTCAAAGTAGGCAAGAGTGGTGTCGGCCGATAGCACTTCTTTGGTGCGTTGGAAGGACTCTTCATGGACGGCATCCCAAATTCATGGGACTTTCTTCATCAGTTCCTGTATTGGTTGTGCCAGGGTGGTCAACCCTTCATGAACTGACCACAGTAGTTCACCATGCACCATGCAGCAGAAGCTCCTAACCTCTGACACATTGGATGGAGCAGATAGTCTCTTCACATGCATCACCTTGATCGGGTCGGGGCTATCCCCTCCTCTGAAAACTGGTAGCTGTGGAAGCTCCCGCTGCATTGCATGAAGGCGCACTTTTCATGGTGCAGCGTTAAACCTTCTCTTGCAGTCCCTGTTAACCTTTCATCAGTCTGGTGTGATGCTCTTCCAGTGTTGTAGCTTATAGCAGGATGTCCACTCTGACATTGATGACTCCTTTAATACCTGATAACACCTCTCTGATTGCATTCTTAAAGACATCTGCTGCACTTGAAATGCCAAAGTTTTGCTGTTTATAGTGGCGTAGGCCCATGTGGGTGGAGAAGATGGTGACATACCACAAATCGGAGTGCAGCATGATGCATGAATAGCCAGGGCAGAAATCCATCTTGGAGAACCAGTCTGCTTGCCTAGTTCCTCAATAATGTCAAGCGCTGTGGGAATTAGGTGCCATTCCCTTTCAATGGCGTCATTGGGAAGGTGCATGTCAACACACAGTCTCAACTCTGTGGCTGCTTGGGCTTTCTGCTAACCACAATGGGAGATACCCATGGTGTAAGGCCCTCCAACCTTTTTATGATGTCAGCTCGTTCTAACTTGAATAGATCCGCTTTCACTTTCAGCCTTAAGTGGAACACAATGCACCAATGTCTCAGAGCCATGAGCTGGACTGAGCAATCAATATGGAGAGTGACTGTCTTATCTTTCCGGCATCTCATTCCTTCAAAGAGTTCATAGAACTCAGCTAGAAAGTCATATATGGCTTTCACAAGTACTTGATATACAAAGTGTACCAAGCCTAGTTGTTCAGCCGTGTGGCAACTCTGTATCATGCCTGCCCCCCTTAAGTGTGACATACAACAGAGATGACACCATTTGGTGCCCATGCAATATGTCAGTTGTGAACTGTCCCACCATGGTGAGTGGCTGCTTCTGTCCATATGCATACACTTAGACGTTTGCCTGGGCAAGTGTTTGCTGTTGCTGGGGCTTCAGGGTCACATGTATTGCACTGGCAATGATGTTAATCAATGCCTTATGTTTATGATATCCATCACTTCGGCAGAACCAATTGTGACCGGGCCCTTCGGTGGCTGATTGACAGCATATGATGGGTGTCCTACTGCTAGTACACTCGACTATCCTTCTACACACCCACCCGCCAACTAAGATCCTCCAATCAAGGCCTCGCTGCAGTCCCGCGTATCCAAAGATCCACCATGGGAGGTAGATCCTTCTCCTACTTGGCGGCCAAGACCTGGAACTCACTCCCAACTCACCTCCGCCTTACACAAAACCACTTCTCCTTTAGAAAAGAACTTAAAACCTGGCTATTTGATAAATAATGAACCCCCTCCCCAAGCGCCTTGAGACCCTCTGGGTGAGTAGTGCGCTATACAAATTCTTGAACTTGTACTTGAACTAGTAATGTGTGAACTGAGGTATTGATGACAGCGTTGTCCATGTCTTCTTCCCCTTTAATGTCTCTCCTGATCGTGTTCACCATATGTATGTCCTGTTTGGCTCGACCTGCAGATCTTGGCAAAGTGGTTTTGCTTGCCTCAGGCTGCGCATTTCTTTTCCCAAGTTGGGCATTCTGACTAGAGGCGGACTGGTCCCGTGCAGTATCTGCACAGGTTCTGTGGCAGTTGCATGACTTGCATCAAAAGACTCTTGAGGTTTCTGGTGAGCCTGCCAGAATATTAACCTCTCTTCATCGGGGTTTGTCATGAGCTCGAAGTGGGTGTTCAGGACCGCGACAATAGAGTCATAGGTATGAGGTGGGCCAGCTTTGGGGTCGTGTTTGGCAGTTTATACATTTCCACCCATGCCGGGTGGAGCGCCGGTGCCCTTTTACTCTCTTCTTCCACCTGGTGGTCATGAAGTGTAGGTTCAGCCTCTCCCCCATACCTTTCATTTGGGGGCGTGAGCGGATGAAGGTCCCTCTACAACAAAGGACTCAATGGCAGGTATATGGGCCATTGTTTACAGTCAGGGCTGCTGCAGCAGACAAGCGGCTTTGAGGCACAGTACCGTCTCTGTGTCTAGGAACATACAGTTTATACGATGAGGGGTAAGATCCCTTTGGTGTGATTAGTTAAACTGGATATATTTGAATCTGGGGTTCATCAACACATTTTTAAATTTGCTAAAGCGAGGCTTACCACTGGCTGTCCATCAGTTCCTGGCCTGTCATTATTGCCCACTATCCCATAATACCACAGAACTTGAGGGGTACACAAAGATCTCTGTAGCAGATACTGTAACCTCATATGTTATGTTACAATGCAGCCTTTCTGTTCAAATTAAGTAAGCCAGAGCAGATTTACCATCAGATTTATCCTTGTAGTTAATTTTATTGTTGGGTGTTTAAAAATAAATAAATGTATAAGTAGACGTCAGATTTCACCCCTTGTTACTCTGCTCCCACTCTAATGCCAGGCCTTCGCCCCCAATTTGTGGGTGCAGTAGTTTTTTTCTCCATTTTCAGCCCTGCCTGGCCCTAAAATAAATTACGTTTTAGTCAAATTCACACTTGTGCACAAGCTAAATGCCGTCACTCAGAGTGCAATTGAGCCAGTGGCTGAAGTGAACTCACCCACTGGCCCATGGTATGTGCTGTGATGGGTGGAAGCAAAATGTGAATCACTGCTGAACAGATGAATGGATTAAGACTATTGACTAAAAGTCCCTCTAGGTATTTATTAAGATTTTTGGGAAAAGAGGAGGCTGGAGAGACAACGAAAGTTGCCTCTAGGCCAGACTTTAAAAGGGCATCTTGTATTGATCTATTATTTTCTAAAACAAACAGTCTGAGGCACCACATTTCTTTCCATAAAAATTCAACACATCAGTAAAACATGTTTACTGGTTTCAGCTTCTGCACTGCAAAGTTTAAATGCCGGGGTCCTAGACAGACCTATCAAAGCATCTGTTACACCCAGAACAGACCTCTAATATCAATGGAATATTCAAATTGTGCATGCAAATCTTTGCATCCGACCGTTCGCGTCAATATCATAGTAGTACATTAATCAAATAATTATCCCTTTATACAAACCAATTTGTAATTTAATGAGCATCTCAAAATTGTTAGAAACACTAAAATACATTTTTAAATTGCACTCTAGATCACCCATCCATCCAAAAGATTCCTAAACAAATTCTCATAAAGGAGTTCTTCTTATCTATACTTATAAGCCAATCATTTACTCTTATTTTCATCTTCCATGTATACCAGATCAGAGCTGTCAGTGAATATTCTGAATATCCAACATTGTTCTCTTTTACCCTGGCTGTTGAGAGTGTACACTGGCAAAGGTGTTGGTGCATATTGTTGTGACACATGATGCTTAGCAATGTTCTGTTTTTAGATAATTACACGCCTGATTTTTAATACTGCTTTACATGGTCAATTTATGCCACATTGTGACCTGTCCACTTATAATTGATTACTGCTTTTCTACACAGGTTATTTAACAGAGCTAGGAGCAACAGCCTGTGTATTGGCAACCGTTTTTGTATATGATCTTATCCTGTTGTCCATTACGCGCATGGTTGACAGCACTGTAGATGATCACTGGGGAGGGATCATCTCAGGGACATGGCCCTGAGAAATACCGCCAGCCTCATTGAATGTAGAATTATGACAGAAACATGTCAACTAAATTTCTAAAGACTTGCGAGCCCTAATAGCTTCCCTTTTCTATTTTATCATTTCAGTACGGTGAAGTCAATAAAGATTTTGACCCTTTGACGGTGTAGGTTTAGCTCTTAATGATACAAAGCGACTAATTTCCTCCCACAAGATAGTACATGACACCATATTTTCTGACATCCAGTGGTTAGGAAGTTCACCTTGACTCCACCTGTGAGAAAGACCACAGATAAGAAGCAGGTCTAATGATGCCACTTTATGTTATGTTAGGTGAAGGTTTAGCTGCCTTTGTTATTATAATCTAGCAGTGTTGAAAACTTAATCAGTCACAGAAAGTACACAGCATTTCGACCAGGCGAAGGCCCAGTCCTCAAACAGGACTGCAGTGCAGTTTTCTTGAAATGCCGCTTTGGGAAGATGTACTGTTCTGTTGGCCCTACTTTTTCCTCACACTCACCCTTTTTGGTTTGTGAATAGGCTCACATCAAGCCAGTTGAGTAAGAGACCTTGGCAACCCAGAATGTGCGCTTCAACAATCCTGCATGAAGTACCCATAGGCCTACAGGCTGTCAGATCCTGGCTACGAAAGTGTTCAGGATGTAACGAGATCTATATAGCTAGATATATATATATGTATATATACGCCATCAACCTGCATGGAGGTGTGTGTTTTTTTCACCACAGAACCTTAAGTTCAAAGGGGCTTTTTTTTAGCAGTTCCAGCCTTTTCAGCTGGTGACTTCTAAGCAGTCTTCTATGCAGCTCAGCCGACTTGCCCCAGTACCTTTACTTAAAAATCTCCAGAAAGAAGAGGGTGAAAGAACTTCATCTCAAGGATTCTCAGGACACCACATGGTATATTTTCTTAGCAGTTTGGCTTTCTCTCCTGTTGGTTCATCTCACTGCAGTCCCGAGGCATTGACTCATTGCTACCCTTGTCAGTGTGTTAGGAAATAAGGTGAGAGACAAGACTAAGCAACCACCTTTTGAAAGAGATTGAGCGGCGACAGTTTGTGCCAGCCAATCCTCAATGTATTGATCAGGGTTGTCTCCTTCCAGCCCTTTAGGCAATCCAGCTATGTGGCTGTTGTTTCTCTGGGCTCTTCCCTCAATGTCTTCTGCTCGCCCCTCCAAGAAGTAGACTCTAGAAGTACGGTTTTGCATCTTTTTATGGAGGACTGTAGTTTGGGGTTGGAGCTCTTGAAATGTGGTTTCTGCTGTGTATAGTTAGTCAGACAGCTTATGTTGGTCCTCCCTAAGATCAATCGCCGGGTCATCTACCTTCGCCTCCAAGGTGGTTTTACTTGTCTAATACTACCTCCAGAATCTGTTCAAGTGTGCTGGTTGTGGATCTGTGGTCTCCAGACTGGTCAGGTCAGTCGGGTCACGTAGTGGCAAAGAGAGCATCAGGTGACATGTCAGTCGGAACCGCAGAGATTCCTGGCTTTGTGTGGGCTTTAGAGTGGTCCATTGGAGAGAGTTGACAAGCCCGCCTCACCTAAAACCTGGGGGCATGAGCAGCCAGAGGGAAAAGATGTAGAATCTAGTGACCCACATTGTAGTAGATAAGCCCAAAACCCACCTGTTGGTGTAGCATTGTGGCACTTCTTGTAGCAGCGCTTAGCTCCTCTGCCGTGCGTTCATGGAGTTGCAATACTGAATGCATGTGAGCCCCGTTTTGCATTGTATACTGGGTTTGATACTTGGACCTCTCCAAGTTTTAAGAATGGTGAAGTTTGTCAAGGGTTTAATTTGTATGGTCCGTTGACTGACACTTTGAAATTGCTTCAAGAGCCTTGTTGCTTGTCTGGCATTTTGTTCACTGCCATGTGGTAACACCTTTATAAAAGTTATAAATAAATGCAGACTTCACATCTACAACCGGGCTACAGTGCCAGAGATGGAGATGGACTGAATAAAATTGATACATGCTTGGAAATTAAGGAATGATGATGTACTGAATATCTTTCGCCTCCATGAGCACCACCCATGAGACAAAGTTCCAAATAAGCTTCGTTAGCTTGATTCTTTCAGTGTATGATAGTGTTTTTAAAAGCGGTCTACACATTGAATAGCAGCATACACACATCAGAGCATACTTAAAACAAAGGGGTCAGATGTATGAAGCATTTTAATGGTCACACGTGCTCAAATTCTGCCTGAGACCATTAAAATGCCTTTTGCTATTTAAGAATCCAATTTTAGTAACTTTAAAATAATTTTGTAAAAGAATAGTTGTAGGTGTCCCTTCCAAATACCAAATCAGCATCATATGTATTCATGTTTTTGTGATGTAAATCCCTTTAGGACCTATTCCCCTCTGTGAATTAAAAAAAAAATTGTTGGGGAGAAGGCAGTGATCCAAGGGACCACTGTCAAACAACAACAAAAAGAAAATGTTTCTTTTTAAATGTAGCCCCATTTCCTTTATGGAAATGGGCTTCATTTAACAAAAAAGTTTAATTTCTTGAAAGGAAATGACCCCAGCAGGTTACCGTCCCGGTGGTGCCCAACAATTAGAGTGAGTCACCATTTGCAACTCGTGAATATTAATGAGGTAGTTTGGATTACGTCCCACTCTCAATCAGAATGTTCTGAATCAACATGTACATAAATTGTTACCGAAAATGATTTACTGATCGCATAAACACTAGTTACTAATTGCAGCTAATAGTTTGCAAGCCGTAATATTACATCAGGCACCAAGTTCTTAAATCAGCTGTGCAAAAGTAATGCCCACCAAAATATTGTGCATTAACTAACCCAAAATAAAGCGCATGCACTCGCCCACAAAACATAAAGTATGTACACAGCTGCTGCTAAGAAAAAACACAACGCTTGTCCACTCAGCAGACCCCTCAAATGAGAATATATTCTTGATAATTGTTCATACAGTGTCACTGTATTGTAAGCAGAAGGTGCATCAGGGGCAACCATAAAAACAAAACTAGCATCCTGATGTATGACACTGTCCTTTCAACAAAAACAGTGAGTCACAATGTACTTCAGGTATTTTAGGAGTCAGAACAACTTTGCAACACATTCTGAAGGACAAAGAGGAGGGCAAAAGAAGGGGGTGCCCCCTCCTGGATAAGATCAACAATGAAAAGTATCAATGATTTTTGCCTGCAACTTTGGTAGCAAACCATGAAAAGTTACCAGCTCCCAAACTGCAGTAGGAACTGATTCGCATAGACATGATGTTCCCTGGGTAAGTCTTCCATTTAGGAATCATGCTAGGAAGCTTCAGGTGGGGGCGGGCAGGCAGTGGTAGCCTTCCTGCCTCCCACCCCCTCCACATAACTGCCAACTTGAAGAACAATCTCACCTGTGAGGAGGGGTGGAGCCTTGAAGGGGGGAGGGGCCCCTGCCAAGAAGTACCTACGAGGCACTTTTGAACCCCACCCACCCCAAGCCCCACCCCCCTCCCCCACACAAAAAAAAATTGCTGAGGTTGGTGCCGATGTCCTGGGGCTTTTTCACACCCCTTAATAGACGTCAGCAGTTCAAAGCCTCGGAAAACGAGTTGAAAATCCACTATTTACAGTGGTTTTTAGCTAGTTTTCCCTGCCACCATGTGATATCGTGGGAGACCGTGTGATTGGAGCCAATAGCATGTGTCACACGGTGGAGGTTTTCCTGCACTATCTTCGCAAATGGGAAACATGTTATTTTAAAAGCAGCACCTGTCTCTTTAACCCCTTGCATGCTGATGACGGCCCCCAGCCGTCATGTACTACGGCGCTCGTGTGCTGATGACGGCTGGGGGCCGTCATAAACCCGCCCACTTGCGATTATGCCGCACAGGCGCAGAATCGCGGCCGCATGCAAGGGGTTAATGGGCATGAGCTTCTTTACATACAATGAATGTTTCCGCTTTCGAAATATAAATAAAGCAACAGGGGTCTGTGGTTATTTGCAGGCCGTATTTTCAAACAGACACATGGTGTGGCAAACTGCGACCTGCCCAATTAATATTAGTTGGTTGTGTCTTTTTTCAATCCTCAGCCAATGGATAATTTGTGATGCGAGGTCACATCACAAACTGCATCTGGCTTTGCAAATTAGTCAATGTGCAATTTGCACATCCTGGTTTATTTTGTATACCATGCCCATGTTCCTCCCTATTTAAAGAAATGGGATGGAAAATCAGTCCATGAGAACCATTAATCAGTGAACTTGCTCTGTGTGCAAAGGAAAAGTAAACCTCGAATTAATGCCCTTACACTCCTTCACATTATTATAGTAAACTTTGCAAATGTGGATTCATGTTGTCCCTCTTGTGTAAAAAACCTTTATTTTTTTTAGAAAATAATAATACAACAATCAATATTTAGAAATATAACTACATGTAGATAGCTAAAAACTCATAAATGACAAGCCATGTCGGAAGAGTTCACACAATCAAAACATAAGATGAGCAATTACTCAACTCTCTCCATAAAAAAATCTGACATTGCATCTATTGACTATCTTCTCATTATAAATTCTACAACCCCCTTGGCTCTGTCCAAATATTGTCTTTAGAAAAAATATTGGATTCCGATTTAATGTTTCTATATCTCAGTGTGTAAAGCAATCAAAACAGTGCTGCATTTCAGTGGTACCCCTAAATCTACGGCCTTCTTCAGGCTGTGCACCATCTTTAACGGAATTGTGTCCAAAAATAAACCCTTGAGTGGTCTTCATTTGAACTAGCTCCTGCGAAAGAGCAGGAAGATGGATATTCCTTTCTCTTCATGTTAAGTACGTACTGTACGCTGCAGTTGTGATCAGGTACCTATCACACTCTTACTTTGTGAGCGGTGGTGAATTACAATATTGTATAAGGAACGAGGCAAACCTTCAGCACACGATTGACTTGAAGCATTGGTTGTCCCAAGCAGATGAATACCTCATCAACTCTATAACAGTGTATGGATGCACACAAAGGAAGTTTGGAGGTATACACTAATATCAGAAGTATAATTTCACACTAAAACTTTAAACTGTGTAGTTAATTTGTGGGCATTGTTTTTATTTCAGTCTCTCCTGAGTCTCAGTCTCTCTCTCTCTCTCTCACATACTCATTCTCCAAAATTCGCTTTCTGGTGGAACTCTCTTATATCTCTTTGACTTCCTTAATTTGTGCTTACCTCTTTCTCTCTGAGATAAATGCAAGGTCAGTTTCCATTTTTTTTTGTTTCAAATAATTTTTATTATGGATTTTTAAAAAAAAGAAAATACCAAATGAAAATGACATCACGTATTACATTTCCCATTAACATGAGTATCATCCATGTGATCGAGACATATACAATAATCACCCATTTTTAAAATGATCACAAGATATTGTTTGAATAACCAGACAGTGGCGGATGCCCCAGTATAAATTCCAAGAGTCTGTAGCATCTGAGAACTTAAAATCAAGCCATCCTTGTAGCTTAAGTATTTCCTGGTTTGGTTTTGATAGTCACTTCCAAAAATTATTGTGGGAGTTTGTAGTTGTCCCTCTAAAATGAAGAGTGGAGGAAGGAAAGAAAGTAAGCACAAATTAAAGCAAACAGGGAAAACAGGGAAAACAGGGAATGAAAAGCCATTGGAACATCATAGTGGATAGTTACCACTGTGGGGGTCTCCTTCAGCGGACACGTTTTAATGATTTTCTCTGGCATTAAAGTAGGCATTATACCTGAGAAATGTCTCCGTAGTTCATGGGAGTTTGAAAACTAAGGTGGAAGAGTCTAAGGAGTTACATTGGTTTTTTAAAAAAAAATCTTTTATTAAAGAGTTACATTGTTTAGTACGGGGGAGCACCATGGGGTGAGTTGTAAAGTTAAGTTATTTGTACCTCTAAGACAAGTTAGCCACTCCTGCCATATCTTGAATGATATGACTTTGTAATTCATCCAGTGACATAAAATGATTTTGTAAGCCAGAGTCAGCATTAGGTCCAACAGGTCACGATCTTTATCATTTTGTGTAGTTGGGGTCTTGGGGGCCTAGGATCATGTAAGAGAACTCCCTGGTTGGGTTGATGTGAAAGGTATCTCTGATACAGTCAAAGATTTTGTCCCAGAATGCTTGGAGTAAGGGGCAATGAAAAATCCTCCCAACCTAACGGAATCTTATACCGTAGTCATGGTATCAATTAAATTTTAGACTTATGTTTGCACTTCTGGGATACAAGCTTTTTAACTTGTTTTGTATTAATATACGAAGGAACTGTTTTATTACTTGCACAAGTTTAACGTACATATTTTTAATCATATAATTGTCCTTTTTATTGTTGAAATATCGCTTTTATGGTTTGCTATTTGTAAAACTGAATAAAGTATTTTGACTATGACTATGAAATAACATGTGTGCGAGATCGCCTACCTGCTTGATGCTGTTCCAGCAGTGGGGGGATTCAACAAGGTTAATCTTGTGTAGTGTGCTTGGCGTCCAGTATGTTCTATTGATAATCATGAACTTCGTTTGGGCGAGTGTAGGTGAGATTTTGTTTCTGACGGGTGTCCTGTTTATGCATTCCCAGTCAAAAGGTCAGTTTCAGTTTTAACAAACATTTTATTATTCTTTCATTTATCAATCCTCCTTCAAAGGAGCCCTGTTGTCTTCAAGTAGGTTTTAGACCAAATCACAGTACTGACTTAGTTTTCCTTTCTGTCGTAGATGATCTTCGAAGGTTGGAGGACAGTGCTGGTGTTCAGTGTTGTCTTCAGGATTTTTTGGGCCCTGGGCAAGACATATTTTAGGGCCCCCTGCCCGTAACAACTTGGAATTGTATTACCCATTTTCTGCTAATTGAAGCCCTCATGGTGCCGAACAAACTCAAAAACAGGGTTCACAGAAAAACCACTGAAATATGTCTTTGCTGGGCCCTCCAAAGGCCTTAAAATGCCACTAGGCAAAGAGAAACAGACCGAGTAAGCCAGTCAGTCAGAAAATACTGCGTTCGATTTTACAAGAAAATCATAACAGCACAAGGTACATAATTTCATTAGATAAGTACATAAAATAAAGCACAATAAAATGCATGAACTCATTGACAACTACATCTCTCAAATGGTAAAAGCTGACATATGAATAAAGTTTAAGGGCAACAACCCGGAGTAGGTCTATCCCAGCAGTCATTTCTTCTTAACAGTCTAATACATTTTGACACATTAAATGTGACCCTAGCAAGTTCATAAAGTGCGTGTGTAGAATATAGTTTAAAAAAATACTTTAAAAAGGTGACGATAATAACGACATGCATTTCCTTTGATGTACTAATTTATCCATATTGCTTACATATTATAAGCACTCTTCGTATACAATTTAAAACAGCATAGCAAATATCGATAGAATCAAGTGAGTGCAAATAACTAAAACCTTCCCTGTAGGAGGAGGGGCGATGAGTCCTGAATAATGGAAGCAAAAATTTTGATCTCAAAATGTTATTAAGTGCACAAAAACGCGGATTGCTTGGCCGCATTATTGCAGGGACATGGTAAGAGCTACCAAAAATTTGCACAATGCCCAGACGGAAGCTAGACAGGTAGAATCTGTACTGCAGGTCCAGATTGAAGAATAGATAAATCTGCAACTGATTACTGGGGAAACTAACATTTCCAAAGCTTGAGGATCTTTGCTGAGTCAATAATTGCTGATGGTATGAGCTTGCCCTTGTTGTATGTGCGGACCTCATTATGGTTTTTGCGGACCTCGTTATGGTTTTTGCTTGAGATGACATATTAACAGGATTTTCAATTAAGCCCATATCACCAAAAGCACGTTTAGGTACCCAAACCAGGGGATTTTCTCAGCATTGAACATAGTCAGACAGGCCATAAAGAGGGATCTTGAAAAGTCTAACTCCAATGAGAGCCAGGTTTTGGCCCATAATAACAGAAGGGTAAGACCGATACGATCCTCAGTATACTCCAGTCCCAGTTTAGAATGATAGAATGGGGTCGACATACTCTTATGAACCATCAGAAACCTTCTAATGAAGCTGTTCTAACAATTTTGGTACCCGGGTCTGTTTGCTGTCCTTGTCTAACCCTGGGAGATAACTGGACAGCAAAGATGCGCTACCCTAAAAAAAATAGCGAATACTATTCGTACATTGATTTTCGGGGTCCACCTAGGAGCAGTGATGTTATGACCCTCAAACTCATGGGACATCATTTTTAGAGTGATACTGTACCCCAAAGAAAATAGACAGGCTTTGTTCTTAAAAGTCAATGGGTCATCCTTACAGAAAGAGATGCAGTAGAAAGGATACTTTTAGTTTTAGGGAAGAAATACAACAGCCGGTATGCGTCTATCATGAGTTCTGGTCCAAGACCCCTTCCACAGTAACAGGTCTACAAAGTCCATGAAGTCAAGGAGTAGCAATGGCGTGACCCACGTGAGTGGGTGCAACTCAGGACCTAGTGGCAACCATGAGGATCTTAGAGGAAGGATGTAAATTGCCATGTTGTGAAAAGAATCCAGACAATTTTGCAGTAATTCTTTTTTTCCTACCAGCTTTTGGCTGGTCCATTATAGCACAATGTGGATAAGTGGCAGTGGTGGCTGCTTCGTATCTGAAGCAGTGGAATGGTGATGGGGAGGGCGAGAGGGGAAGGGAGGAATAATACATAAATAAGCACACACAAAAAAATATACCTTTATTACCTGCCGCTGCAGATGCCGCATTGCTCCTCTGACGATCCTGGTCTGGTCCGGCACTGGTCACACTGGCCAGCTCCCAGATGCCAATTTCTGATGCTGCTCTCGTGCTGGGAATACCATCCCCTAAGAACAGTGATGTTATGACCCTCAACATGGGACATCATTTTTAGAGTGATGCTGCACCCCAAAGAAGATAAACAGGCTCTGCGCTTAAAAGTCAATGGGTCATCCTTACAGAAAGATATGCCGTAGAAATGATACTCTTAGTTTTATGGAAGAAAAACAACAGCCGGTATTCGTCTGTAATGATTTCTGGTCCATGACCCCTTCCACAGTAACAGGTTTACAAAGTTCATGTAGTCAAGAAGTAGAAACACTATTCCCAACATGACAGCAGCGCTGGGATTGGTCTGAGCGCACTGGTTCGGGCCTCAGATAGAGACTGGGAGCCTGTTGCTTTTCTCCTCCCGGCTGCACAACACAGCCGGGTGGAGAAATGCTAAGTGCACTTGACAGTTTGGCCAGCATGACGGCCGGTCAAACAGTCATGCATACTTAGTAGTGCCCATCAGCCCTCCTCCCCACTGTTGCACATAAAGTGCATGGACCCGCATTGCCCTAAGACGGGGCTCGCCTGCAGGTAAGAAGAAAAATAAAATGATAATAAAAGTGGTTTATTATCATTTTTTTTTTGATATATTTAACTTTGCTGCCACCTAGTGGGGTGACGCTCCTCCGTAATAAAGGAGGAGCCGCCTTTGATAAGTGGCCGGTATGTTTTTTCCAGGATAGGTAACAATCCTAGTTAAAGCGCAAAATGTTTTTTACTCTCTCTACAGAGAGGATAACTTCCACTATCTGTGACGGACAGCACTGTATGAAATACTCCCTTATTTAAGTTTACCTGGCTTATGTGCCAATCTCAGTTGCCTACAGGGCACAAGTCCTAAAACAAGCATTTACAATGCAATGGTTTCGCCTTTGGAGAAGTTAGAGCTATTGGTATTGTAAATGACAAAATGTGTATTTATGTGTTGGTTTTGAAAACAGATAAATAAATGACATTGTCATTTACATTGCCATTAGCTTAATCTCTTGCAAATGTGAGACCTATTGCATTTGCACCCACACATACACACAGAGCCACACACACACACACACACACACACACACACACAGGCACACACACACACACAGAGCCAGCCGCAGACACACAGAGCCAGCCACGCACACACACAGCCAGCCGCACACACACACACAGCCAGCCGCACACACACACACAGCCAGCCGCACACACACAGCCAGCCGCACACACACACACAGAGCCAGCCAGCCGCACACACACACACACAGAGCCAGCCGCACACACACACACAGAGCCAGCCGCACACACACACACAGAGCCAGCCGCGCACACACACACACACACAGAGCCAGCCGCACACACACACACACACAGAGCCAGCCGCACACACACACACACAGAGCCAGCCGCACACACACACAGAGCCAGCCGCACACACACACAGAGCCAGCCGCACACACATACGCACACAGAACCAGCCGCACACACACACACAGAGCCAGCCAAGGCTGCAAAGAAGATAAAAAGTAACTGGGTAATATAAAGGAGGTACAGGAATATGAGTAGTAGAGATTGAAAAGGTGTGTGGCACGTGAAGAGGTCTGGCAACAGGTAATGAGGTAAAAAGGCTGAGTGGGTGTTAAGGAATGGGTGGGATCTGCAGAGTGGGAATGAAAGTTGTCAGGGGTGGAAGAAAGGAGCCCAGGCTGGGGTTCAGGATGAAGGGAAGAATAACAAGTGACACAGAAGGCAAGGAGCAGCATTAGCACTCCATGTGACCTGACACTGGACAACCGGACAGAAACCGCAAGATTTCCAGCCCACAGATTTACATATTCTGAGCACTAATGCACCCATCACTGGAGAGACTAAATTGCATGCATCCTAGCATCAGAGCGCAGACAGCAATGGGGAGGGGCAAATGGAGCAAAGAGGCAGGAGATATTACCTGTAGCAATGGAGGAGGGGGTTTATGGGAGTGAGTGCTTGCTGTAATCCTTGGGCCTGCTCAGTGCATGCTTCCTGGCTCAGACTGGTGGCGAGTGAATGTGTA
The DNA here is from genome assembly GCF_964261635.1 of Lissotriton helveticus. Lineage (NCBI taxonomy): Eukaryota > Metazoa > Chordata > Amphibia > Caudata > Salamandridae > Lissotriton > Lissotriton helveticus. The sequence continues at coordinate 797,817,079 of NC_136072.1, forward strand.
CTACAGAGGCGCTGGGATACCGGATACAGTAACTAAAGGTTCGCCTCCAGAGTTATTTTACCATTATTATTACTCCCTGAGATTTAGCTGGCACACAAAGATCTTTGCAGCAGGTGCCTTAACCCCAAACGAAATTCTTTAACACAGACATTGAAACCCATTAAGCAGGACGGATTTACTGCCATGTTTCTCCTTGTTGCCAATTTTTTGGTGGCAGGTTTTAAAATAAATAAATGCATGAGTTGAAGCCCAGAATTTGTGTTGGGGTTAAATTAATATTTTGGCACAGCCCCAATGCAAAATCTAATTTGTTAAATGTTGTAATGCACTCATGATAGACCTGAAACATAGGTGAGGTCTTAAGATCTGATGTCACTTCCTTTGAAGTCACATTCAATGTCACATGCTGAATGTCACGATTCTGCCTAACTTGGAGAGTCCCCCCTTGTAAGCACTATTTTATTGAATTTCTCATACTGCAGGTACGACATGCTTTCCTGCAACATTCAGCGAACCGTGCATACTTTCACTTTCCAAGCAGCACAGGAAAATGGCGTTGGCTTCTTTAAAATGAAATAGGTCTCGCATTTAAAAGAGTTTGAGCTATTGACATTGTAAATGACAATGCCTTTCATTTATGCGTTAATTTTCAAAACAGATGACATTTTCATTTACAATGCCAATAACTTACACCCTCGAAAATGCGAGACCTACTGCATTGCAAATGCTTGCTTAGGACTTGAGCTCTGGAAAAAAGTGATGGGTATGGGTGACCATGTATCATAAGAACTTTTGAAGCTGCAAGAACCTCATCTGCCCTAATTAACAGTAAACCACCACCGCCTCATTTATACAGGTGAATACTTCGAATGGAAGAAAAGGCCGGACAGCCATTTACTCCTACAAAACCAAAAGGCAGAACTGTATTAAGCAGGGGTGAATGGTAACTTGGACAGTGGCTTATGGCCTGCTGAAAAAGGAGACTGGAGCTTCATTAGCCGCAATACAGGACATTTGAGGAAATGCGAACACACCGCACTGATTATTGTGGATGTGGTTGACGTTGTCGCTTAAGTAGGAGCGTAGGTGAGATGACTCGTAGCTAACTGATAAAGAGAACCCTGTTAAAGAAAGTCTCAGTTGCGGAGGAGGTTCAACTTCACTCCTGTATTACGCTTACCTAGGCGCCCTGGATGGAAGCAGGCCGCTCTCCAGGGACAGGCCTAAACGGAATCCGCTTCCTGGCCCCGGTGGCTTCAAGACACGGCTTAAAACGATACGTTTACTTTTGCTTCTCCTCCGTGAATCGCTCAGGTCTGTCGCCGAATAACCTCTTTGAACTCTTTACCAATGTATCTCTCTACCGCGAGATACAGCAGAGGCCGCCATTTCCTGGAGCAGCCGTACCGTTGCCGCGCACTCAAGATGCATCATGGTATCATTACGTTACACGCGTCACTTTAGGCGATGACCCAAGGATTTTTTTTTATTGCGCGGAGTCATGTTTAGGCGGCGGCCATCTTAGGTGTATAACAAGATACATATCATAAGTAATCCCCGTTGCCGCAACATGAAGCTATAAAAGCAAGTTCCACTTCATGTATTAAACGAGCACCTACGGGCACACGGACAGCGGGAGGGGGGGCGGGAACGGACAGCGGGAGGGGGCGGGAACACGAACAGCGGGAGGGGGCAGGAACGGGAACACGAACAGCGGGAGGGGGGCAGGAACGGGAACACGGACAGCGGGAGGGGGGGCGGGAACGGGCACACGGACAGCGGGAGGGGAGCGGGAACGGACAGCGGGACATCACGCAACCCACCCCTGCAAACGACACTTTAAAAATGGCTAACACAAACATTTAAAAAAATAAAAAATATACCACCGCCGCATGACGTGGGCAAAAGCCTAAAATTCTCGGGAACGCCCACGAATCTGCTCCGGCATTGATGGACAGATCTCTGTTCCAATGGCTAGCCTCCATTTATGGAGCTAGCCAATGGAACAGAGGGGCGGGACAACACACACATAGTATAGACATAAGATTTCGCCTGCGCGAAAAGCTGCGCAAGTGCGCAGCTTTCGACAAGCGAAACCTAAAAAGGTGTTTTGGGGTTGGTTTATAGCTAATGCTCTTTAGACTTTTAAGAGGTGGCCTTAACTTAAAAATATGCCTCTTGTCTTGTTTTACCCGAGTATTGGGTTTCGTTTTATATTATTGGGGATTTTGATGCAGTTTGTAATCATTTCTTGGTTTTCATTATTTTTATGCCCAGGGTATGTTGTCATTATAATGAGATGCAAGGAAGTTTCATTCTGATTGTTTAATGTTGGGGTAGATTTGATGAGACATGCATTACTAGGTTGAAAATATTAATGCTTTTGTGTATCTGGCATGCGTCGTCATTTTTTTTTAGGTGACCAGAAACTCGAGTTTATAGCAAGGGATTTGGGGGTGGTCTGGCTAATTAACTGGGATCAGACTAGCAAAGCCTACGACGCCCACTTACTTATGAGTGGTTGAAATCTCACATGGCACTCTTTGTATGGGAAGGTTTCTTATTTACTTTATCAAAGTCATTATTTTGCAAGATGATACAAAATTGGGAAATAGAGTTGCAAGGCTATTTCAAATGAAATCTGTTATCACTCAATCATTTGTTGCTACAGATTGATATCACTGGGGGTGTTACGTGCATTAGTGTGGAGGTACAAGTCCTAGCTAGTGTTGTAGGTGTGTAGGCTGGAGCTGCAGTCCTCAAATAGGTTAAGAATTCTCTGGAGAGACAGTCAAGGACACTCTATAAGAATGTTGGTAATTGTTGCCTCTTCGAATAGTGTGCATGACAACGGATTTGGCTGTAGTGGTGCAAATACCTACTTTGACTGTGGTCCCCGTAAGTACCCTTCTATGGCAGCTCTGGTATGTGAAAGGTCCACGGAGAGTGGTTTGAGTTTGAAGAATGTGTTGTATTTGTTGGCTAGAAACTAATGACTGATGGAAGCGTGGTGTGAATTGAGGACTATGCAACTCCTGCTCTTCAAAACCACCACAGTATATCTGGGGGTAGACTGCAGTGACCTAAACTGTCAGAGCAATTAGGACAGTGTGGCCAACAAGTTATTGTAGTACAAAATTGTACAGTGTTCTGCACAGACAACCAGCTTTGAGCTGTACTAATCACATAAGTATTTCCGCCACATTGAACTGGACTTCTTTAGATACACAGACCTCTGTGAACTTGAAGACTGGTTAAGTGATCCATCCATGTTCATGAATGCCGTAAAAGTTAATTAAATAAAAAAATACCTCTTTAATACAAAACCATAAAAGATAAATGCATTTTAACTGTGAATAATTTAACATCTAATTGGTATTGCACAGGAAGTGTGAGAACTATTGAGGCCTGTCGCCCGGATGACAACTCCAAGCTTAAATCAAGGGCCCAAATTCAAGGCCCTAAATACTGTTTGTAAACATGCACAATTAAGCTATTTTACGTTTTGGCTACAAAAAAGAGGGCCCTGCCATCTACATGCTAACAGCTGTTTTGTATGTAATAGGAGCATGTAGAAAACACTTAGTTTATCTTGTTAGTCTCCTGAAAAAATGCCTTGTATCCCAAAGACATGATCACCAGTGTCACAATTTTGAGAAAGGAGGTAATCAAAAATAGGGAATGGACACTAGTATCTACTGAACCATTAGTTCAAAATTGACAACCCTCATAGGCAGCCTGATTAGTGCGATGCGGTATATCTTTTTTCCGCCCCGTCAGGTGTCATGGCATATTCATAGGGAAGTCAAAATAGTATAGTATGCCTGCCTCACCCGAGGCTACCTCTGGTCCAGGTAGAAGTGTCCAGAAATAATAGGGAGGGTGAAATGTTTATAAAAGCAGTGTATCTCCAAAAATTATTTAATGAAAAAGGGGATAACACTGTCGATTAAAAAGGTTCGATATATATGTAATCGAGTAACTAGATTACCATATACCAATGTATATATGGGTGCGTCAATCCCCTATTTTTGATTACCTCCGGATCTAATCAGGGGAACCGAATGGACCGAAAATCCTCTTCCCTCACTTTTGATAGAGATAGAAACAATTTTGAGAAAGGCATAACCTTATACAGCCATAAACAACAAACTTATAAAACATCATTATCAGCAACAAAACACCAACTATCCTTACACTTCTTTTACTTACCATAATACAAAAAGAACGATAGGATCTTGTAAACCAGGGAGACGAGGTGTAAAACCCGATTTGTACTGGGAGGCCAAACCAGCTGCAGAAAACCCAACATACGGCTATACATCACGTAATACAGATATTCTAAATCTAACAGGCATATTTCGAAACAAATACCATTTTAATGCAGATGACTACTACTTATATCTTGTGCATATGGCGTTGTTAACTTTTCAACTAGGAAGGAAAGACGAAGTAGCACAGGCCTGTACAGTTTAATCGGATGCCTTTCAGTTTGGAGCACGCTCATTGTACAAATCTGGACCGTTAACCTGTCCCTATTTGGCCAAGCAAAATGAATTCAGCAGGTGGTCTAGCCCTGGCCTGGTGTTCGGTTATGGGTTGGGGCATAGGCCATGTCGGGTTCTATAGAAACCGTTGGTCCTTACCTAAGTGAGGAACAGGAGGCCCCAAGGGCTTCAATGAGCAGTCTTCTCTTGTGCTCCATTATAAGAGCCATGTATTTGGTATGACACAACTATCCAGATGGTCGTGGTTGCACGCATAGATTGAATGAACGTGCCGAGTAGCCAATAAGAAAGCTTATCACCGCCGTCGGTGTCCGGGGACTCACACTTGTTCGTGTGAATGTAGGTCACGATAGGTACTCACCCAGCAGATTACGAGCCTTCATGGGGAGGGTGAGCTCTGTACACATCTTCCCCTCCACACGGACAGCGGGGGGGCGGGAACGGACAGCGGGAGGGGGGTGGGAACGGGAACACGGACAGCAGGAGGGGGGGCAGGAACGGGCACACGGACAGCGGGAGGGGGTCAGGAACGGGCACACGGACAGCGGGAGGGGGGCAGGAACCGGCACACAGACAGTGGGAGGGGAGCGGGAACGGACAGCGGGACATCACCCAACCCACCCCTGCAAACGACACTTTAAAAATGGCCAACACAAACATTTAATTAAAAAAAAAAACACCGCCCACCGCCGCATGACGTGGGCAAAAGCCTAAAATTCTCGGGAACGCCCACGAATCTGCTCCGGCATTGACGGACAGATCTCTGTTCCAATGGCTAGCCTCCATTTATGGAGCTAGCCAATGGAACAGAGGGGCGGGACAACACACACATACTGTAGACATAAGATTTCGCCTGCGCGAAAAGCTGCACAGTGCGCAGCTTTCGACAGGCGAAACCTAAAAAGAAGTGGGGGGACGCTGTCACCGGAAGTGAAGTCACGACAGGAAGTGGCTTGCACCATCCGGCTCATTGCCTCCCCTCGCTCACCCCTTAGATGTGATTGCATCTGAGAAGCCAGCGCGTGAGCAGCGTGCTCCGAGCTCCGAGATCCTCGTCTCAGAGAGGCCAAAGAGTGTAAGTCCAGCTGTTTGGCAGGGGGGGCGGCGTCCACCAGTAAAATAAGTGGGGGATGCCGTCCAACTGCGTGGTACCCCGACTCGAGCCCTGGTGGCCTTGCTCATTTTGGTGGCTTTTGTTCCTACTCTGTGTTTGACCAGCTCACAGGAGCTTTTTGGTTTCACCATCGGCAGTTTCGTCATTCTCTGAAGGACATCGTTATTCTGAATTCCTATAATAAGGCTATTTGTGTGCCAATGTTTGTGAGATTTAATGTCATGATTACCATGACATATCTTGAAAAACATTAAAGACACGTTGCACTATGCATGAGTTTGAACCATTGTTTTCCTAAATAGCTAAATTGTTTTGTGGGATGCTTCTGCCCCCTTGTGGCCAATACTGCTGCGCTCGAAACACTTTCACATCATTTAGTTGGTGTCAGTGCTTTGTGGAATCACATGTCACACAGTTCAAGGAAGCATTGTATTGTAGTTGCATTTATATAGGGCTTACTACTTATTAGCACGCTCTGAAGTGCTGAGGCTGTGCAGAACCCTGCTCCAAGCACCCAAAGTAAGTGATTAGTCCAGTGTGTATTGGTTATGGTTGGTTATTGGAATAATCTTGTGCTCAAATGAAAACCATTTCATGCATTTACTTAAGTTTCTTTGTGGTAGATTAAATTAATAGGAGTTAGGTGTCATTATGAGTGGTAGATATGTGAATGTATGCAAATGGTTTGTAGGATTAATAAATGAGCTAGGGGGATACCCGGGTATTAGAAAGAAGTTTGTTCTGATCTTTGAAATGAGGTGTGGGCAATTTGCATGAATACAATGGTGGAGAATAAGGCATACAAATGTGACAGAGTAGTCTATGTTCACAAAAACTAAGCATGCGTGGGTGCAAAATAGGACTGTGTCTTTCGAAGGAAAAAGTGAAAGGCAACAATCAGAAGTTTTAGGTTAAGTTCAATCTTCATGCAGGGTGTTAAGGACATAGATGAGGCTTTTTGACATAGCATGCCATCTGAGGATGCAGCACTATATAAAGAAACAACATTGTTTGCATGGGAATAAGGGCTGTATTAGGAACTTTTGATAGGCACAGCAAGCCTTCCTGTCCCTGACAATGGACCCCCATCACCACAGAAAGAACCACCTCTACTATGAAGTTCATCCACTTTGGGGCCTCTTCAAACTCGTGACCCCACCACGCCTCCTACAAAGGAGTCACTCCCATCAGAAAAGTACTCACCCACATCCTAAATACATTTCCCAACAAAGCTAACTTCATGGAAGCATGACGGGTCAACTTACTACTGAATAAACCCACAAGGGAACAAGCCTTGCTCACACACTACCGACCCATCTCCTTCCAACCTTACCCAGAAAAGTCCCTAGATAAAACAATTAACAGCTGCCTCACTAAACACATTGTCAGCCACCAGCTCCTTGATCCCATGCAGACTGGATTCAGACCTAATCTCTGCACGGAAACAGGAAACAGCTCTCATTGTAGCATTTGATGACATCCGCAGGATCCTGGACAGAAGAGCGACTGCAACCCTCATCCCACTGGACCTTTCTGCAGCATTTGACTAGATATCGCACCTCATCAGACTAAACGAGATTGACATTCAATGACCTGGCCTCTGCGGAATCTGCTCCTCCCTGAGAGGAAGAACACAGTCAGCCAAGATGGGCCCATACTGAGCAGAAGCCAGAGAATTCAGATGCAGAGTACCGCAAGGTTCATCGCTCAGCCCGCCCTTCTAAATGCCTACATAATCCCTCTGGCCTTTCATCCCCACCCACAACATCAATATTGCATCCTCTGCAAATGATATGCAATTCACTTCATACTATCCCTCTGGGCAAGAGACCTAACACGAGGAACAAGTTAACCACATGAATGAAGTCCAACTGCCTCAAATGTAACATAGACAAGACTGATGTAGTACTCTTCCGAAAGAAACCTTCCCCGTGGGACAATATCTAGTGGAAATCCAACCTCGAACCAACTTCCAATCCCACCCCTAGCTCACATGCCGGAGACCTCGGGATCATCATTGACAACAAACTGGACATGTCCACCCAGTTCAACGCCATCACGTCATCCTGCTTCCTCACCATGAAGATGCTATTCAAAATCTTCGAATGGCTCTTGAAGAACCGTCACCCATGCCCTCTTCTCCCCCAGAATGGACTATGGAAACACTCCTTACTCCAGGATCTCCAAACATCTCGCGAGACAGTTACAAACCATCCAGAATGCAGCAGCCAGACATCCTCAAGCTCCTATGCAGGACCTACGTCATTCCTCTCCTGAGGGAGCTCCACTGGCTCACAATACACAAGTGCACAGTTCATGCTCCTCACCAACACTTCAAAGCACTACACAATATGGGCCCAGCTTACCTGAACAGCTGTATCTCCTTGCATCAACGATCCAGATACCTCTACTCAGCCTCACTTCAACTTGCACACATTCCACGCGTACATAGGATAAAACCAGAGGTTGGGCCTATTCTTTCATTGCTCCTAAATCCTAGAACAACCTTCCACTTCACACCAGAGCCTCCTCCTCACTTCTTGAATTCCGAGTGAAGGTGAAGACCTGGCTCTTCGACTAACCCCTGGCCCGATCACAGGACTAGACTCCCACACTAGCTCAGTGCCGAGATACCCTATTGGTGATTGTTCTGTTATGTGTATTTGTAAAGCACACTATCAACTGCATGGGTATCCTGGTGATGCGCTTTTCAAATACACTAGATGCAACATAGTACATTTTATAAATAAACTTAACATAACATAGGCACTAGGTTTAGATGAACAGCCTCTCCACTGCTCAACTACCAGTACACCACTGCTTCAGGAAGGACAGCTGATCAGCTCAGGACTTTGGAAGCGTAAAGTAATGACTGGATGCATATATTGATACACTTCAAGAGATTTAGGCTGTGCTTGAAGGAAGCAGTGACCTTGTGATCGTAATAACATGAGAAAATACAAAAGGTAAATAATGCAAACATTAAAAAGGAGTATCTGGAAATGCTGGAGCAGAGGTCATCTGCTGTTCTCCCATAAAGTGTTCTTGTCTTAATTACAAAAGCAAAGATGATCCATTTGGATGCCTAGCTTAGCATGACAATGTAGGGGAGGAACGCCTTCCATGACACCGCACATGCATTGCCTTCATATCTCTGGGTGGGAAGTGGAGAACCAGATACTGACATGAGGAGAGGGGAGACAGGACTGCCTTTAGAGATTCCTTGAGGACTTTGAATCTAACATCTTGAGGCCTTTGTTAGGAGAGGGCTGTAAATTAGTTCTTGTTGAGCACTGTCCTTTGGTAGATTGTGGGGGTGAGACCAGGGCTGTATTCTTTGTTGCTCAGGATGAGATATTTTATTGGCCCGGCCGGTCCTTTTGTCTGCCCCTTATCACTGGGCCAGGAAGATTGGGGTGCAGAGATCTAACACTTCATTATGCCTATAATACAGGTAATCCTGCTTGGAGCCAGACCCAGTGCTCCCTGCTGTGAGAAGCATTGCTTTACACAAAGGCTGTGTCTGGGAGAGGGTGGAGCCTAAGAAGGACACATGAAAGAGAACAACCCTAAACTGGTTCCACAGCGGGAGATGATTGATGCTCTTTCTGTGGTGCAATTTTCAGGATTGAACAGAGACACAAAAAAAGGCTTCTTAAAAGGAAAGGCACAGAAGGCGTTTTTAGCAATATGATTAGAAGCAGCTCTGTAATTTCTCTGATCCATACAAGTCATTGTACCCTCTCCAGAGTTATTTGTAAAATGTGCTAATGCCTTCTAGGTGTTGCAGCGGTATAGTATGGAAAAATATTACATGAGCAAGTCAAACCTCGGTCTAGAAAAACAAAAGTATGAGGTGAAAGGAAATGGACAGAGGTAAAATCACAAGAAACGAAAAAGAAAGGCAAATCAACTTGGCCCTTTTCTGATAGAAGCAAAAAGAAAAATGCTGGAAAAAATATTTAAAAAGAAAAAAGGAAACCAGAGATGTGGTTCTTACAAGAAAGTTTCTTCACTCAGTTAATAAAATGGCAATTTTAGAGTTCTAGTGCCTTGGTAAAAATTAAGCTTGGTTTGTGATTATCCTATTAACCTAACCTCACAATTAAATTCCCAAAGCTCTTTCTTTTTCCTTCTGACAGCTCACGCCGACCCAAACAATAAAGAGGCAAGGGTTGTGATTTGTTTGTATGTGTTTTGTGTGGTTTACGAAGAAAGGTTCTCATTTTATGATGTGTTTTACCCCCGAAGATGTGTCATCTTAAGGATTTTGGGGGTCCCAGGCACGACATATTCTGGGGTCCTGATATAGAACGAATTTGAATTTCTGTACTATTCCATACTAATTCGAGCACGCCTGATGTCAAGGCATTCTAAAGAGCATGTTAAACTTTAACAGGCTCACACAAAAATAGTTGAAATATGTCTTGTCCAGGATAGTAAAACTCCTTAAAATGACACTAGGTAGAGAGATAGTCAGAGGTAAAGGTTGGTAGAGAAGGTAAAACATCTGGCTAGAGAAATAGAATAGACAGCAGTCAAATAGAGAGAAAGCTAGTTTTCCGGGGGGAGCACTTCAAAGGTAGGTCCCTGGGCAATTGGCCACCATGCCCTTACCTTAAAATTTCTCTGGTCTGAAAACAGAAGCTTGAGTTACCTGCCACCTACAGAAAGGCATCAAAAACAAGATGATGGATGGAATGCTTCAATTAATGTCAGCCACTGGTAATCACTCTAGGCCGCATCACAGTTCATCATTTTTCGCCCACCATGCCACCTCAGTTGGGACCCAGCCATATGCAAATTAGGGTTGACTCTGCTCCAATAGAAACAGTACCAGCCAAACTACCAAGACGGGTCCTTTCTGAACCGGAACACAAGCAATTCATGATCGGTTTTGTCCTTATTAGGGCTCTTTAGCCAGGTATAGCTTGGTTCCAGTGACACAGTGTCTAGGCATACCCGTCAAACGGAGGTGCTATTGTGGCCCAAAAATGATGGATTGGGATGCAGCCCAAAACAATTGCCAGTGGCTGAGATTAATTCAAGCATTCCATCCATCTCTTTGCTATTGATACCTACAGAAGGCTGCACATTTTACAGTTTTATTTCGGGTCTTATTTTAACCTTCTGATGATAACATGTGATCTTGCTCCCAGGTAGGACTACTGAATATGGTGCAACCTTTTTTTTTTTTTTTTTTCAAATGAAAAATATTTCTTTTTTTTACCCGCAGAGGATAAGGTTGGATCGAGACTAGTCAAAAAGGCCAACCATTTTCTACAACATTTAGTTCGTTTTGTGAAAAATGATTATGGTATAGTAATGCATATTTTGGTTATAGAGGAGCTTATATTACAACTCAAATTAATATTAAGCAGCATTGAGCATTACACTTCCTGTCTTTTTACAGTGTGGAGGGCTACATCTTCATTTCATATGGAAGGTGGGAGGGACATGGAAGCAACACGGAGAGCGCAGGTGGAGGGAAGCTATGGAGAGAAGCACATGGGTGAGTGCAAGAGGAGGGGGGCAGACAGAAGCAGACTGGTGACAGAGAGCAACACGAAATACAGAAGGAAAAACGTGTGCAAAAGATATGACTTGAAACACGTAATCTTTTATGAAGTGGTTAAGACGAAAGAAAAAAGTAGTGCTTGAAAAACAAAGAGTGAAAGAAGAGATGCCAGCCAATCAGAGATTGTGAGGAGATAATACTCTATTGGAGGGACACACTCAAGATCAAGACTGACAAAGTGATACAGAAGTAAGAAGCAGGCAAATGAGAGTGACAAGGAAGGTCAACCAATGGTAATCAATGGGCGAAGTCTGAGCCCCTCTGTGCTTTTGGTATGGCGCAATATGTCACACTGCAGGCAGTGCATGCATTGACTCGACCTAAAAATCTCTTCAGCTGTGACACTGAGCACGTCTGTATTACCAGAAACTTTTGTATGTAGAATGGCGATGTCAGATGTGCGTAATATGTTTGAGCCAGCTTATTTGTGGATGAGTGACCAGTAGAGAGGGCTATAAAACCCCAGCCCTTCTCCTATCCCTTATGCGCTCACCATCCTGCATTGCTGCCATTGGGCAGCCTTTATCGCACAACAGCCAGACATTGATGTGCAGTGATTTTCCATCCAACATGTACCTTGGAACACAATGGTGTATAGTGTAATCACAGTATGAGCAGCAGCTTTGGTTTCTTAATGAAGAGTATCAATTAAGCACGCGGTGAGGTTACAGTCTGCAACATTGTAATTAATGATGAGGCTGATCGACATCAACATGAATGTGATCCGCAGCCATACGCTAAATAGTCAGTATCCCGGATCCATTACAAACCACAACGCATCCATCACATTAGACCGCACTTCCACTCAAGTGCCGTAAAAAAGGCGCATTGAGTTTAGAGCCTTTTTAACGGCAAGAACAAAGTATGTCTTCCCTCACCACAATCATCTACATGGAGGGAGCTGTGGCACTTATGTATTATTTATGACATTCTGCTTGGCACAAATCTGCTGACAGCAAAGCATTCAGTACACAAGAGGAAGATTGCATTGCATTGTTCTACCTGCACATCTGTGCGTTGCTCTGTGTTAAGGTTGTTACCGCCCTCCAAGTCAGAACATTATGTTTTCAGTGTTAGTCGTTCATTTGACAATTTAATGCATTGTGGGAATTGTAATCTTGGTTTGCGTCCATTGAGCTAATTGTACCAACAAGCCCAGCAACAATGTTTGTGCGGCTGTGGAAATAAGACAAGGACACTGAGGTATCAGCAAAGCCAAGTTTTATGGTAAAATATGGGTGCCCAGGTCCAGCACTGATCACTTCAAGAATATCCTCATCCAACTGACAAGTCATCAGTTCAGAACTTCCCAGAGCGTCAGCAGTGGGTTAACGAAATATGAGCCCCCCCGCAAAGTACATGAAGCGGGGCCCACACGCTCTGGGCCCATTCAGAAGCTCACTGGCCAGGGGCTTGCCAATGCCAGAGGGGACCCCATAGCTTGGGGGCCCCCGGCACCGTGGGGGCGGCAGGGCCTTTTGTTACGTCACTGATCATCAGGACAGAACCTTGAACCAACAGGTAAATGTTGATATAATGACAAGTAGCACGAGATAAGTACACATCTCTAACAGTACAACATCTGCCCCCGTGCAACACAAGCAAAACACAAAAACAAATAAAATACAATATAAGGAGACAAAAATCCTTGCAGGTAGATTAGCCTTGTGGAATGGTCTGATATCAATACAAGCAAGCACCCAATGCATGGAGTGAACGTCGAGAGACAAATCAGAATTGCATGACTGCCCCACTACAGAAACAAGCCGCACAGTGCGATCATCTCCCAAAGAAGAATCAGCACTTGAAGTGATGGAAGACTCCAAAGAAGGAACAACATTTTTCCCAGAAATGTGAATCCATCAAGTACCATCAAGCTTACTGGAGAACCCCTCACTTCCATTAGAATATACCTGTGAATTTCACAAAATATTGGTTGTTGACGCGTCAATTCCGCCAAACGTCGCTGGCTCCACTATCCTTTGCCACCAACCAAAACAACTCCTTTGGAAACTTTGACAACTCTCATAATGAGTCATAAACTTAGATTCCCCTTTCCGAACTTTATAGGGTTTCTTGACAAGTACCCAATCACCAATATTCAAAACAATTTCCTTAACTGTTGAAATACTCTTTAGAATATTTCTGCTAAGAGTGAACTTTGTTCACTTCCTTGCTATGCATCTCATCCTCTTCCAAACTACTGCAAGAACTTCACTTCAACCAATCTGGACACAAATTAGACCTAGGGACACATTTTCTCAAAAGTTTAAAAGGGAAAACTCCAGTAGTGCTATGCGGCGTAATAGAATACGACCAGACCTGTCTCAGAAAGAATACAATGCTACACATTTACAAACAATAAGAGAGAGAGGGAGAGTCGTGAACACTCTTAGTCCCCAAATTATAATATGTAACAACAACAAAAGAGTGTTCCTGTTCTGGTTCAGGTGGAAAAAGGGCACAGAGCACAAGGAAACAACAAAGCCCAATAGGTTTGTTAGGAAAGCCCTCACTCACCGACCTGGTCGGTGACTTGCTTCATCATCGGGCCCCACCGGGTGTGACCGAATGTCACCCCGGTGTGCTTCGACGCCAGAGTTACTGCGGAGCTGGTTTTCGTGATGGGAGGGCTATGTGGAAAATTACGTGAATAGTGTCAAGTGGTGAGATTAAAATTGCCTTGTATGTGTCAAAAATTTAATTTTAATCAAAGACCATCAAGGGCAAGGTTAAAAAATGTGTAGGTGAGTAGAGCCAACTAATTGGATGGTCTTACTCCCTCTAGCATTAAGTGAATATGTGAATGGTCGACATGGACATGTTTCAGCCGGTGTGGTATCATTAACCTGGCATTCGTCAGGACCTATGGTGTTAAACCTCGGCGGTATGGGCACTCTAAGGCCCACCCTACCAGAGGGCTTGAAAGTTAAAAGATCTGTGAAGTGCACAAAAACACAGAGGCGGGCTTCACCACCCGAAGGTAGGACGCACACACCTCCAGCCTCTAAAATTTAGAGACTAAAAATAAAAAGGCACCTGTGAAGGTAAGAAAACACAGACAACACAAGACAAAAGAAACATAATTAGAATATTTTGTCAATTGATTTAGCCAGATTCAGTCTATTTCTAGTGCTCATAGTGCCAGGGTGCACCACTCATGCAGAATAGCAGAGGTGCGTGGCTCTGCCGTTGGCTGAGGCTACACGATAAGTCATATTGTTAATATGGTGGCACTGTCAAAGTAGATTGCCAATTTTGCAAAATCTAACTGTGTAAGTGCACAGGGGAGGGTATTGATACGTGAAATGAGGGCGAAATGGCAGTGAAAATAAACACGCAACATTCTGTCACTCATCGATCAATGGGCCAAATGGCCAGTGGCCAGTCAGCAATGAAGCAGTCAAGAAGTGGCGAGAAAGAGGGAGGGTCTCACTTCACCAGGGATGAAAATCCACCCCATAGACCGCGGGAGGGAGGGGACGGCGCATTTGGCACATCCTGCAAAGCAAAACAGAGGGAAGAAAAAGGGACACCAAAGCCTGGTCAAGCAGCAGTTAACACTACTTAGCTCTGAATGGTTTCTCAGCCGGACTCGTACTCACGCCCACGGCGTCCGTCTCCTGCAGATAAGCCTACACGCCCTCAGGACCGGGTCTCGTCGATCCGGTTGGGAAGGGTGAAGGCGGTTATATGCGTTGCCGGTGAGGAAAAAGGCGCGACACCACTTCCGGGAGTTTCAGCCTTCCTACCACGCATGCGTTGAGGATGTACTCCAGGGCTAGACTGCTAGCCTGGTCCGGGCAGGCTACTCACTTCCGGGAATTACTGTCTGTCTGTAATTCCCGGAAGTGAGTAGCCTGCCCGGACCAGGCTAGCAGTCTAGCCCTGGAGTACATCCTCAACGCATGCGTGGTAGGAAGGCTGAAACTCCCGGAAGTGGTGTCGCGCCTTTTTCCTCACCGGCAACGCATATAACCGCCTTCACCCTTCCCAACCGGATCGACGAGACCCGGTCCTGAGGGCGTGTAGGCTTATCTGCAGGAGACGGACGCCGTGGGCGTGAGTACGAGTCCGGCTGAGAAACCATTCAGAGCTAAGTAGTGTTAACTGCTGCTTGACCAGGCTTTGGTGTCCCTTTTTCTTCCCTCTGTTTTGCTTTGCAGGATGTGCCAAATGCGCCGTCCCCTCCCTCCCGCGGTCTATGGGGTGGATTTTCATCCCTGGTGAAGTGAGACCCTCCCTCTTTCTCGCCACTTCTTGACTGCTTCATTGCTGACTGGCCACTGGCCATTTGGCCCATTGATCGATGAGTGACAGAATGTTGCGTGTTTATTTTCACTGCCATTTCGCCCTCATTTCACGTATCAATACCCTCCCCTGTGCACTTACACAGTTAGATTTTGCAAAATTGGCAATCTACTTTGACAGTGCCACCATATTAACAATATGACTTATCGTGTAGCCTCAGCCAACGGCAGAGCCACGCACCTCTGCTATTCTGCATGAGTGGTGCACCCTGGCACTATGAGCACTAGAAATAGACTGAATCTGGCTAAATCAATTGACAAAATATTCTAATTATGTTTCTTTTGTCTTGTGTTGTCTGTGTTTTCTTACCTTCACAGGTGCCTTTTTATTTTTAGTCTCTAAATTTTAGAGGCTGGAGGTGTGTGCGTCCTACCTTCGGGTGGTGAAGCCCGCCTCTGTGTTTTTGTGCACTTCACAGATCTTTTAACTTTCAAGCCCTCTGGTAGGGTGGGCCTTAGAGTGCCCATACCGCCGAGGTTTAACACCATAGGTCCTGACGAATGCCAGGTTAATGATACCACACCGGCTGAAACATGTCCATGTCGACCATTCACATATTCACTTAATGCTAGAGGGAGTAAGACCATCCAATTAGTTGGCTCTACTCACCTACACATTTTTTAACCTTGCCCTTGATGGTCTTTGATTAAAATTAAATTTTTGACACATACAAGGCAATTTTAATCTCACCACTTGACACTATTCACGTAATTTTCCACATAGCCCTCCCATCACGAAAACCAGCTCCGCAGTAACTCTGGCGTCGAAGCACACCGGGGTGACATTCGGTCACACCCGGTGGGGCCCGATGATGAAGCAAGTCACCGACCAGGTCGGTGAGTGAGGGCTTTCCTAACAAACCTATTGGGCTTTGTTGTTTCCTTGTGCTCTGTGCCCTTTTTCCACCTGAACCAGAACAGGAACACTCTTTTGTTGTTGTTACATACAATGCTACACAAACATATCTAATATGATATGAATGAAAAAACTGTTTTATAGAAACAGAAGTGAAATGTGTCCCATTATCTGTAACCAGGACGGAAGGGGCACCTTCAACCTGGAATACTTTCTTCAAAAATGTAATTACAGAAACAGAAATGTGAACTGCAGCAAATTTAAAATCTACCCACTTTGAAAAGTAATCAATCAAAAATCGTTTGCACCTTTCCTAAGTAAACAACATAATGGCTTACCCCTAAATAAATCTAGATTAGTACTCACTAAGCCCCCAAAAAGCCTGAAGAGTGTCCTTTTCTTTGGGCGGAACAGCATCCTGAAAAGCCTGCACCAGTGAAAACGTAGGTTTGATCCCTTCAGGTGTGATGTGATGACCCTGGTAATTTACTTCCTGCACCATAAACCAGCATTTATGAGTTCTGAGAGTGACCCCCACTTTCCTAAAATCAAATTGTGTTTCTAAATGTTTTCAGCAAAAATTAAAACATCATCTAGGAAAGCCTGTACACCAGATACCCCTTACAGAATTATGTCCATGAATCTCTGAAACACACTGGCAGCATATGCAAGGTCAAAAGTAACCCTGGGCGTAGTTCGCTTAGTAGCGCTACGAGCAGCTACGCAAAGTGCACTTCGCACTACACGAGCTACGCGAACAGTGTAGTGCACTGTGCAAAATGCTGTTTGCACTGATTGCACAGTGCCGGATGCTTGTCCTCACTGTGTAATCAGTGCAAACTGCATCTTGCACAGTGCAAGCGGTCGTTTTCTGCCGCTCGAGTAGATTTCTACTCGAGCAGCAGTATTCTCAATGCGGACTGGTAGTTTCTCATCGCGAGCGGTCGCGAGCATACGCGACCACTCGCAATGAGAAACCTAACCTCCCCACGTTGAGAATCTCGCCCGGAGGTTTAATTTCCACACTTGTGATCGGCAACTTGATGTTGCTGAGCGCGAACGAGGAAAAAGTCTCGCCGGGATGTCATTTTGCTCGCTCGCGGTCCCCAACTTGATGTTGACCGCGAGCAAGAAAAAAATGACCGATACGCGTGTTTGCACTGTGCTACGTGCAATTCGCATAGTGCGAAGTAGCGCAAACTACGCGAGCGTAGCGTAGTGCTTTGCCCAGAGTTAGTCAAAGGGTAAGCACATAAAATTAAACACACCAAAAGGCATAACAAAGGTGGTCAAACCCTGAGATTCTTTGGCTAAAGGAATTTGGTGATAGGCTGAACATAAGTCAATTAGCAGGAAAAATGTAGCTTGTACCAAATTGACTAACAAGTCATGAACCTTTGGGAGAGAATGGCAATGTGTGGGTTCGTATCCCATCCCAGTCACCAAATGTGGAAATAGGACGAGGACACGAAGGCACCAGGAAATCCAAGTTTTATGGTAAAATATGGGAGTCCATGTCCAGCACTGATCACTTCAAGAAAGTCCTCTTCCAACTGACAAGTCGCCAGTTCAGAATTTCCCAGAATCAGGAAAGAATGTGGAACCAACAGGTAAATATTTATATAGTGACAAGTAGCAAGAGGTAAGTAAGTACACAGCTCTAACAGTACAGTGGCTGGTTCTGCAGAATCAATGATTTACAGCAGAGATGCCAGAAGTGGGACCATGGTGTCTGGCCATCATGGAGCGAGGTGGAAAACCTATGCAGTATGTATCATGTAACTGAATGTGTTTCCAGCTAACACTTTTCTTGACTGAGAACTCCCCATGTAGGTTAACAGAAGCACCTTCTTCTTGACTAAAATGATGGAAGTTAGACCTCTGCGTTTTGTGAAGCACCCTCCACAACCACAGCCCACATTCCGTACGTTTTCAGATTGTGACCACTAGAGTGAGGAGGGCCCACAAAATGTTTTTTTTATTCCCTCAGAAGTTACAGTACACAAGCCCCATCATTTGGAGCATAATTTATTATAAAAACACTGTGACGTGCAATGCCCTGGCCGAGTCATAACCCTTTTCAGTCAAGCCTGGGCAGCGCATGTGCTGCTCTGCGAACCAGTTTGTATTGGCGTATGTACTTGTAGCCGCGCTCACTCTCCGCACATATCTGTCATTGGCTTGTGTCATTGTCCTTCTTAAATGCTGGCTTCTGATTTGTTATTAGGCTTGTTAGTCCCTCCTTAGTACTGCCTTGTCTTCATGTGTAACATCCCATAAGGACTGTCCCTTTTACTTCGGTTGTTAGACAATACGTCTTCTTTAGTCTGTAAGCACTATTTTCTTTAATGAGTTTCTCTCACTGCAGGAGGGCAGGAGGGTCTCTCGTGCGCAGTTGTGACCACAGGCTTGTTTATTTAACTCATAGCAAACGGGGAGCTCTTCAGAGGGCATGGAAGACAGAAGGGGACATCTCAGTGATGCCTTCACGCATTTGGAATGCAATAGGTCTCGCATTTGCGAGAGTTCGAGCTAATGGCATTGTAACTGACAATGCCGTTTATTTATGTTTTAAAAACCAAAACATAAATAAAAGACAATGTCATTTACAATACCAATATCTCAAACTCACGTAAATGTGAGGCCTATTGCAATGCAGATGCTTGTTTAAATACCTAGCGGGATGCAACACGAAGGGTGTGGGGAGGTAACATAGAGGGGGGATGGGTGAAAGAAGTGTGGCGACACGGACAGCAGTGGCCGTTTCTCATAGCCTTTTTTGTTATGACATGGGGATAACAGAGGAAGGGCAGACAGGTGGGAGGGGCAAGGAAGGGGGGGAAGGGTGTAAAGAAAAAAGAAAAAAAAGCAATGTCCACATCATAGCTTTTTTTTGTTATGGCGTGTAGAGGAGGCAGGCCAACATGGACAATGGGAAGAAGGGTGAAAATAAGCCAATATGGAGAACTGGATTAGAGGGCAAGTGGAGGCAAGTCGATGGACAGGGGTGCAACACGGAGGGGGCTGAAGTGCACAGGAAAAAAACGCGCTCTAGTGAACATCTTAGAGAAAAAAGTTGGACCTAAAAAAAATGAGCAGTGGAAGGATACAAGTAATGCTTCCATGCCCCAGGGGAGGTACAAACACATGAAGAGGAAGGAAGCCTACAGCCACCAATAAGAAATAAGCAAAGGATGGTGTTAATGAAGCCAACCCAAGCAAGCAATTAAGCAATGGCTGGTCTCTAAGTGCATTGATAAAAGGTCTCGAAAAAACATTGCACGCGCTGTCTAGGCAAGAATGAAAAAAGCTAGTGCCGCAGTCTAGTCTTTAAAGAAAGCAAAAATAAAAAGTGAATAGGAATGGGGAAAGGGGTTGATCTCATATAAAAACATGAGGGGAAGCTCAAAAATGAAAAGTAAATCGTTAGGATTTTTAATCTCAAAAAATGCCACTGAGTAATCAGGCATTTGCCAACTTAGCATAAACACAGGCACTCATTACCAAGTGATCTGCAATTTTGATGTGGTACTTTCAGACCAAGAATAACCCAACAGGGATCGGTAATTTAAGGATGCCATATGACCCCGCTTTCGATATAGCACCTATGGAGTGGGAAATTATCTCGAAAATCGGAGTTGCTAAATCAATTTCTGGGGACAATTCCTGATTTCTAAGTCTTTTTCCAGAGACATACTTAGATATACTCAGTCATTTTTACCTGACAGTTGTGTCCTCGGAAGATCCATAGATATTACTTCATGCAGTTACGCACATTACACAAAATTTCCGATTCGGTAAGAAAGTGCTGCATCCCCCCAAATCTTTGGCTCCGAGTAAATAAGAATGAGTGCCATAGAACATGATTTCCAGAAGTTAACAGTAGGAGCATGTTACTTTACGTTGACCTTCAAGGCTGAATGTTCTCACCTTTACTGGGACCTCTGGTCCAACCATTAAAAATAATCTGTTTCCTATTTCAACTGGATACTTAAGGTTCTCACAATTGGGATGTATGACGTTTCAACGCATGCTTTTACAACACATGCCATTACGACGCAGGTTTTACAATGCAAGTTGTTACAACGACTTGCGTTGGGGGGCGCTGGATAGTGAATAGTATAATTTACTATTCCAAATCCAGTCCCCGTGGATAGTAGGGAAGGTGTTGGATAGTAATGAAACTATTTCCTATCCTAGAGCGCCCCCCAGCGCAATGCGTTGTAATAACTTGTGTTGTAAAAGTTGCGTCGTAATGGTAGTGCGTTGTAAAAGTTGCGTTGTAAAGGATGTTCCCCCACAATCGAACATACTCTAGATTCTCGGGTCTGGCTTCTTAGGTCACCAAATATACATAGAGTGGTCTTGGGTTCCACCCAAAGAAATATTGCTCTTTCACCTTATGATATTGTTTGTTTAATCAATCATTCCATATCCTTTGAAGTGCTTGTATTGAAAAGCAAGAAAGACATTATTATATGTCAAAAGTACACTATATTACCACCCATTAAAATCTTTATCCGATTTGTGCATTGTATAAAGAAAGCAGTCTTTTTTGCTTTTGTTTAACACAACATTTTTTAATATTACTGTACAAGTCACACACATGTTCACCTCTATGTTTACCCACACACATAAGACGGCACAGTTCAGTTACTTCAAACAAAGCAACACTGGCACAGCCAGTGGTTCTGGGTTTAATGTAGTAACGCCTGGAGATACAGGCATGCTCAAATGCATTTTGTATGCACTAACATATTAAAGCCAGACCTGTTGTTTTTGCCATTGCTTGTTTATGTTGGGCGTATTGGAGCAGATGACGCGTTCGGTAATTGGTCTTATATGGCCCATGTAGCATTCACACATTTGATGCCTCCATGGGATGCTATTACATGAGCAGGACCAGCTGAAGCTGGTTGACTCTGAGGTTTAGGAGGGTGGTTTGGTACAGTGGCGTTATGAAACTTGAGGCGCTCCCCTGCAAAGTATATTGAGGGCCCCCCCCCCATACTCCACACCAAATCAGGAGCTCTCAGGCCAGGGGCCCACTGCCTGTGCACAGTGCCAGAGGGGGCTTCTTTGATCAATGCGGGAGCTAATGTTACGCCAACATTTTGAGGTACATACGAAATGTTCC
This sequence comes from Lissotriton helveticus, assembly GCF_964261635.1. Taxonomy (NCBI): domain Eukaryota; kingdom Metazoa; phylum Chordata; class Amphibia; order Caudata; family Salamandridae; genus Lissotriton; species Lissotriton helveticus. Next base: position 797,838,582 of record NC_136072.1, read on the forward strand.
GTTTTGTGTCAATTCCAGGAGAGTTGCGCTTCCATGTGAGCGGTTTCAAAACTCATTTTTTTCACATATTTCTTTACTAGGGTTTTGTACTGAAACAAATACGCCAATTAGATCATTCAAATTTGCATTGGTCATACATACATACTTCAATATAAATGGGCATGCTGGTGAGTTCAGAAGGTTGCTGGACATTGATGAGTGGTCATAGGTGGGAAGATGGGTGCAGGGAGGGGAGAATGAGCAGGGAGGGTGGAGGAGTGGAGCATAAGAGTTCCTGATGTTATCAAAGTTGACTTAGCCGTCATCCAATAGAGGAAAGAGTGGACCTACCGGGGGACTGACCTCTCATGGTAGCAGTTTAAAAACTCCTTTAACCGTTATTGTAGAGTTCCACCTGGCCTCTACTATATAATGTGGCAAATACACAACCGGAGGTCGAGTGAACACTCGTGGTTCACTCGACCTGTGTGTGTGATTATTGACGAGAGTTTTGGGCCTACAGTACAAGGAGAAGCAGACCTCACACTGGCGACGAGGCCGGTCTGTCCTCGACACATGGGGAGTCACCGTCACACAGTCAGTGTTTCGCCATAACTTGCGGTGCCTGAAACCGCTCACACGCTGCCATACCGCAATCCAACGCTGTCTCTGCTCCTCAGGCGCACAACGCCCATTGGGCTCAAAGGGCTTCAGCTAAACAACCCCCCCCCCCCCCCCTCGTGTGTGTCAGCCCGGGCTAGGACAGCTTTCCAGGCTGGCGACTGTGCAGCAGCAGCACCTGAGTACTTCACAGGTCTTTAAAAGACCATTCACTTGTTAACGAGGCTTTGTTGTGTTTTCACCCCTTCTTAGAGCCCCTGCAGCTCCACTCTGACCATTGCTGGAAGACTTAGCTCCCCCCCCCGAAAGTTTTAATAGCCCCTCCCGAAATGTGGCTCTAGTTGTGCCTCTGCTGCTCCTACACGCCTACCTGCTACACAGCCCCTCCATTGCCTGTGCTCTTTGCAATGGCCAGCAACAAGGTCGCAGCACCACCTGGTGGCTGCACACTGCATCGCAGCCCTGAAATCAGCACGTGGGCTCCCGTTTTTAGGTTGAGGACCGTCGCACTGCGTAGCAGTGGGCGGAGCCGAAGATTTAATGTTTCTTAGAGGGGGCTTGGAACCCGCCCCTCTTCTCCATTGGCAGGCCTAGTAAATGCTGGCCCGCTATTGGAAAGAAGAGGGGCGTCACTCGGTACAAGCCCTGTCTTTTTCGGATTGAGGGGTGTGTTTTTTAGTTTCTTTCTATTTACTTTCTCTCCTCTTCCATTGGCTGGAATTTTACCTTCCAGCCAATGGGAAGAGGAGAGAACGAAAACACGGCCCTCAATCCGAAAAATGACCCTGGTTTCTCCGAGGCATTTCTGCTTTGCCTCGGAGAAATGTGGTCGCAGTCGTGATCAGGCTCTGCTCCCGCACCACCGTCCGACCTATGGTGTCCATCAGGCGTGATCAGGCTCTGCTCCCGCACCACCGTCCGACCTATGGTGTCCATCGGGACTTTGCACCCACCAAACCACAGGGGCTGACACAGACTTCATGGAGGCAATTTCTGAGCCTTAGCGGAGCCCTGACGATGACTTAGACGTGAGTTCGCAATCCTGGCGGAGAGCAGCCGCTGACCCAACACGGCAGCCGAACACTCCTGCTGATGTGACTTCGGAGCCGGGCTACACTCTTGGAGGTTGGCAGCGTCTTTGCTGCGGTGATTTCCTCCCGCTCCCCCTGCCACGGGGGCATTGGTTTAGAGACTCGCCGGCTAGGGGTACCAACACAGCCTTCTGGGTGGATCGACGACGAAGGCCAGCGGTTCTGAGAAGATGGTAGCTGATGGAGAGAGGTGGTTCCGCGCAGCACGGCCTGTTGCTGCGATCGCATGTCACACCCCAAGGCAGTCGCGGTTGCTGCCCTGCCTGCCTCTCCATCAGAGCGCCTTTCTTTGCAGAAACCACGGTGCCATTTCCCAGCAGAAGCGCTCCTTCCCTGATATCCTGGGGTCTCGTACCTATCCACGGTGAGGCACTTACCTTCACACCACCAGCCCAAAGCTCTGAGAGGGCTCTCTTGCGGCGGGGCTGGAAGGAAAAGCTTGCATCTCTGAGTGAGCCCTCAAACACGGGGATGCCTGACTCTATGATGGCGTCCTGCTTGCCTTGCTGATACTGTTAGAATATAGGAATGGAATGGTGATGTGGGGTAGAATGTGGGCTTGGAATGAGAACGCTGGTGGGGGGGAGGAATTATGGACAACAACAGTTGGCCAGGAGCAGTGGTTATTCAGGGAGCTAGCTGGCACAGCTCTTGACCACTTATAGTAAATACCTGGTGTTTGTCTCTTCTTAACAATCGCAATGAGGATGGGATCAAGAGCGGTGTCTGCATAAGAGGTGGTCATTGTTGATTCTGACAAATTGCAGTTACAGGTCCCCACTTCAATATTGGCTGCTTTGGCAGACGAGGTTCCATTAGTATCGCTGTACTAGACTGTGTGTGGCCGTGTAGAGAATGTGCAAGGGCCAGCAGAGATTTGAAAGTGAATCATCACTGCAGGTATGTGACCTGAGGTCTGCCTTTCGGTTCATCAGTATGCCTTGTGCTATAGCTTGGAGGCCCCTAAAGAGAAAAAGTCTGGATACGGCCTTCTAATGTGATGCAGCAGGCATATTCGTGTGGTATATCATTTGACAGGACCTACCTGAAGTTCTACCGTTGTTTCTGGGCAATGAGAGAGGAGTTGCTGTTGCCGGAGTTCAGCGCTGCATTCATTGTTTCTGGGCAACAGAAATTCACAACCTGGCATAGCGGCTGAGAAAGCTATTTACGGTGTAATTGTGATGCTGTTCATCCATACAACATGTACTTTGTACATAGATGTGTCAACTTGTGCCGACTTCGTTGTTGCTTGGCAAGCAGCAGTAAGCTTCGGTGCGTGTTATGTTGACAATCGTGTTATGTGTCATATCATGTGGCAATGAGCGCTGCATCGGTAAACGGTGAGGATCGGGCTCACTAGGTAGGGCCAAGCGTTGGATCTGAAAGTGCAGCTTTTAAGATCATGAAAAAACTGCGCACACATGAAATTTACCAGTTATGTGAACCATAACTTTTAAACCCAGCCACCATGGTGTGTGTAGGGATGTGTGTGTGTGTGTGTGTAGGGCTGTGTTACCGTTGCCTGCACACATTACAGTCTGGGACTGGGCCAGTGTGCTTGCTCCGTGCCAGGCATGTCAGCGGCTCGTGGGGCGGGAGGGACTTGGAGAAGACGTTCCCAGGACGAGGGACTTTCACTGGACTAGCCTGGATCTTCTATCCTATCATGGCAAGACTTATTTTACCGCCCACAAGAGCTCTTGCCGGTAACGGTGCAGGTATAAACCTCCTGGGCAAGGCGGCTGGAAGGTCTGCTCCAGTGCTTGCCACCATGTAATATGTTTTGCAAAGCAAAAGCAACGTTTCTGTATCCGTTTTTGCGTACACCGTGTTTTCTACATAGCATGCTGGATTAATAACATTTTCGGTATAGTTGACATATTTTGAAAGAATGTTCAGAGGGGTAAAGCAGCAGGTAGACCTTCCTGTGCACCGTCCCTCGTGAGCTGTTAGTGCCCTGGCGTGGGGGGGGATAAAGTGTGCCCTCGCAGAGTGGGCCCTGGAGCTCGCACGACTTGAGCCATTTTGAAAAATGCAGTGATGTTTATATTTAATAGGACGATATGACATACTGCCTTAATTGCCCACCTTCGACGAAGGAAACGTCATGCAAGGTTTGATCTTGGGGAAGTACCCGAGGACCTCAGCACCCTAATATGTCAAATTTTGAGACCCACGAGAAACCAGTTCATCGCACATTGGAACATTAATGCTGTATATATATCCTCGCTTTATCTTCCGCATATATCCCCCCTCACTTTCTCTGCTGTACATTCAGAGCGCGTTGAAACTTTTGACATAAGGTGCCAGATGTTTTTGGGAGAATCCACTTAGAGGGTTCAAGTTGTCTTGTATGCATCTCAAAAGTCCTCTCATTTCATACAGATTTTGTAAATTTCAAGTGGGCTCTGTTTTCGCTTTTGAAATCTGTGCCCCTGGAGGGACAGGGGCGCATGTCCCATTCAGCTGTAGCAGCGGAGTGAATGGCTGCAGCATGCCCTGTGGGGTGGCCCTCCAGCACAGGGCTGGGAAACATTATGAATCGAGGGTTTGCCCGGAGGGAGCAGGGGTGTCACCTTTTCTTCCAATAGCCGGGAAAGGGGCCGTTGTCACTAGGGTGACCAACTGGCATTGGAACAAATTCAGGATGGTGAGTGTAAACATTCAGGACAAAGGGTCAAAATTCAGGACACAAATTCAGGACAGGAGGTCAAAATTCAGGCCATGGAGCATGGGTCACTCTGCTCACAACTGCAGTGCAGCCACAGAGCATGGGACACTCCGCGTGCAGCCACAGAGCATGGGTCACTCTTGGCATTGTAAATGACAATGCCATTTATTTAACGATTAAGCTATTGGCAATGTAAATGACAATGCCATTTATTTATGATTTTTTTTTAAAAACACACAAAAAAAATGGCATGAGCAATGCCAATAGCTCTACCTTTAATAATGCCAAGACCATTGCATTGTAAATGCTTGTTTTCGTTACTAGGTGGTTGAGGAATGCTGGCTTAGGATTACCGAATGTGCCCATTCAGAGTGGGTCTCCTTGCTTCACCTGCCTCCTCAGCAATCTCCTGCATCATTTATTGCTGCACTGCCAGGGAGCAGTGCAGCCAGTGCCTGCCATGCCTGCTGCCTGGGTCATTCTGGGTTGGATGAGGCCCTGTCGCCGTGCCAACCAGAAGGAGTCTTTCCCTGTGGATCGCATCAGTGGAAGCACTCACACACACCAAAGGACAGCTGCACCCGCAACTGCATGCCACCTTCCCCTGGTGAGGGTACCTAACATGGGTGCACACGAGAAGCTCCGGGCCTCACCACCCTGCTGGCCCCTGCGATGGCTGACATGGGTGATCCGGAAGGGGACGTGTCTGTCAAGCCACGAAATGCACCACGGCCTGCCCTTCAGCAAGGAACACAGGCCTTTGCAGTCCCACTTCCGCGATGGCAACAGAGGATTAGTCAACTACAACACTATTTTCACGCCACCCTCGAATCTGATGCCATGTAAAATGGTTCATGATGTTCTATGGCACTACCAAGCACAGCAAACTGTTTGAGCACCTGCCCAACACTGGAGGGGATGATGATGTCAATGCAGGGGTGGCAGCCCTAAACAGGCACTTCAGCCCACACCTTAACCAGGTCTATGAGAGGTTCAAATTACAACAAGATTTCCAGATGGAAAGCGAGTCCGTGGATGCATTCTATGCATACCTGTGCAAGCTGGCAAGCAAGAGTCCGTGGATGCATTCTATGCATACCTGTGCAAGCTGGCAAGCACCTGCACCGGCATCAACCAGGCTGATCGAGATGAAAGCACATATAATCCAAGGCTGTCGATCCTCCACCCTGGGCAAGCTAATTATCTGCCAGCCTGGCATCTCCCTCAATAAAATCCTAATCCTTGACAGGTCACATGAACAGGCAGACGCTATTCAGAAATGCCCCATGCGCTAGCACACTCCCCCAGCGACATAGCCCGAAAGAGTGTGTGTGAACTGTGGAATACCGCCCGAACACTAAACAGATGCTCAAGGGAAATCCTGCTCAAAATGTGGCCACCTGAATCACTTCACCAAAGTATGCCACAATGGCGCTCCGGTCACCAGCTCAGGACAATGAGGGAGAAGGTGTCCCACTGTCCACCAGCTCTCTCTACACGACGCCAAAGAGTCTCTCGCAATACAGGGAACCAGTGGCTCGACCTGAAGATGATGAAGTCATGAAGTTGTCACAATATCATTGGCAGACAGGGAGAATCACCAGAAAAGAGCCGTGCCAATGTGCAAGGTGCTCATCAGAAAAGCAGAATTCACTGCTCTCATAGACACGTGCGCCTCCGTGAATGCCATGGACACTACCCAATTCAAACACCGTCACCGAACCCAAAAATAGCACTCACCAAGGCCAGAATCTATACGTACAGAGGACCGCTACCTCTGAGAGTAGTGATCAGTGTCACTCAGGGTTGGATTGGGATTGGAAATCGTCCCGGGCACGCAAAAAAAAAATCGGCCCACTTTTGCATAATGCCTTTCCCCAAATGACTGATTCGGTGTAATCTTATAAAAAAAAGCGGGGGTAAAAAAAAAATGCACTCGTAAGTTTACACTGCTGAAACACACCTGGAAACAAGTGAGGCCACTTCTCCTCAGTCCCCCTGCCCCTCGCTCAGTATGTGCATACATTAATGGACCGGCCAGCGAGACAAAGGGAGTGACACCTCTGCCCATGAGCGGCCATCTGCCTATAGAAAGGCCACTCAGACACCCACTGGGCCGCTGGCTGTTCGAACAATAGAGACAGCTCCCAAATCGGCCCCCAGACTGCTCAAAAAAGCAGCCCACAGCAGGAACTTGGACACCGGCCCCTCGGGCATTGCCCGAATGCCCACGTTACCAATACGACGCTGGGTCACTGTAGTAAGTGAAGGTCAGACCACGCAAGCCAGATTCCATGTGACCACAGACAACACTGGCACCCTCCTTGGATGCCACACAGTGGAGGACCTTATGCTAGTATTCTTCACCAACCAACTACACGACTCTCACAGAGCGAACATCCTTGAGAAGTTCCCGCAACTGTTTCGAGGCCTGGGGTGCCTCAAGGGCCTGAAAGTCTAACTGCACATTGACGAAACCATCCGACCCACATTGGGCTCCGATAATACTGGTGCCTAAACTTTGGGATAGCGTCCATGGCTGAGGTCATCCAAGACATTATCAGTGAAACACTATCAGGGTTGATACTAGGTGTGATCAACGTGAGTGATGACATTTTAATCTACTCAGACAGTCTGGAAGATCTCCACATGTGCCTCAGAGACACATTACAGAGACTGTCAGATAGCGAGCTCACCCTCGACAGGAAGAAATGTTCCTTTTACACCAACTCAGTAGAATTCTTCAGCTACCTGTTCTCCAGTGCAGGGTTACAAGTCGACCCAAAGAAGGTAGATATCATTAGGATGGCGGCCATCCCACGAAACGCCTCCAAGGTCATCCCCAATCTGGCCACCCTTTCAGAACTGCTCCGTGCCCTGACCCCAGCATGATCGCCTCTGGGACTGGGACAGCCAGGCGGCATAGATCTTCAAGAACGTGAAAGAGGCACTCCTGGCAGACACCACAATGGTCTACTTCGACCCCCAGTGCATGACTGAACAGGTCATGGATGCTAGTACTGGGGACCTGGGTGCAGCCTTACAGCAGGAAAAAGAAGGCTCCTGACTGCCTCTCAAATACACAAGCAGGGCTCTCACTGACACCAGGACGCGCTACGCCCAGATCGAGAGGGAAGCATTAGCGATCTGATGGGCATGTCAGCACCTCCACTTATACCTCTGTGGCCAGTAATTCCATGTCATGACCGACCACAAGCCTCTAGTCCCTCTCTTTACCGGTGCTGCCAGAAATGGTCCAGCTCATATTGAACCAGACAGCAAGGTCGGGGGCCATCGCGTTTTGGCCAGCCAGGATCAAAACGTGATGGCCCCGACCTCGCTGTCGGTGACCAGGTGGTTCTGAAAAGATCATCATCCCGAGTGGAAGTTTTGTACCACCTTCGAAAAAGAAGTGTGGGAAATAACTGCTATCAAAGGAACAGTGATGGCTGCCCTGCGTAGACGGACCAAAGTATCACGCAATGTGTCATGGTTCAAGCACGTCAAGCATCAACCGAATGGCCACAGCAACAACTCCCACACAGCAGAAGAGCCTGACATGCCAGAAGCTGATGTCTCCAGGCCTGTCACGGACACAGCACTGTCCAGTCCTTGTCCGACAGTGGTGATCTCACCAAGCCTGGTCAGGTGCCCACCACCTAGTCAAGCGGACATGAGAGACTGGTCTGCCGATAACCAGGGAGAGAAGGATAGAGTGGCCACAGCCAGATGTATGGATTCTGACCCAATCTATCACCTAACCAGAGACTGAAAGACTATGTAAGTGATGTTAAAATCTTCCTGTTTCACACTTAATGTTTTATGCGAGCAAAAGTTGGGAGTCCTACCCGGCTTTAACTATATGATGTTGCAAATACACAACCTTAGGGCAGGGCGCAGCCCAAAGGAATAAATAAAAGTGGAGTAAACGCTTGTGGGTCACTCAGCGACCCTAGCAGGAGAGAGAGAGTGTGTGTGATTATAGACCAGAGGTGTGGGCCTACACTACAAGGAGAAGCGACATCACAGTTATATTACAGCATGCAATGCAGAAAGGTTTGGATAAGAAACTAACTAGTGCATTATTTGAACAAAGAGGTTTTACAGGTGTGTACCAAGCAGCACGATGCACAAAAATAACAGTGATATCAGTAAACTGGACTGCTTATTCACAAAGAAATCACTATTTAGTGGATCACAAAACTTTTTTGGTTTTGTGTTTGTGCTACTAAGAGCCACATGTACTGTTGATGAGTTGCATGGAAGACATTCTTTTTGTACACCACACTGTGGCCCAAAGATATTTTCTTTCTCCTGCACTGAATGTGCCAATTCGTTCCAGTATACAAAAATGGATATCTTTTGACAGGATTCACAACATTCCAGCCATCGTAATATTAATGAGACCGGATCGCCTATGTTTTTGAATGGCTGTAAATTCTGGGGTGGGCGCCTTTGAGAGACGGAAAGGTCTCCATTCCTGTGTTTGCATTTATAAAATGCTACCTTTGCAGCCCCTGTTCTTTTAGAGAGCAGATGTTGCTGCTGTAGAAAACATTGGCATGATGATGAGACAAGCAGATACTGGCGGGAGCATGGAACTGCTGCCACCTTCCTTTAACATTCACAAAGTCCCTCAGGGACCCCTTTCTGGATGGAGACCACCCCCTTTCTGATGTCAGCATCCAATCAATGAATGATTCGTGACTCTGATAGCTGTTGCAAGCCATTTATTTATTTGTGCGTTTTTATATAGGCAAACTTTACCCGAAGGTGTCAGAGTGCTTTACAATTGAGCCACTTACATTACATAAGGACTTCAGAGTACATGAATTACATAAAAGATACAAACAGATACATTCTAAACTCACATAAGAATGGTAGTAAGTACATATGCCTACTACAGATACTAGTGGTTAAAGTTACATATATTTACAAGTTGCAAATGCACATTTTGAGAAAAGTTGAAGCGATTCCGGTTGGACAAATATATATAACATATTTACACAGCATGATCTCCTCGCCATTGCTGCGATTCTTGCTTTCATCCTGGCCTTCAGGGTGCTGCTGCACTCACCGGTGATCTTGGGCCTGGAAGGATGCCCAATCTGGTGTTGGCCAGGTTTTCTCCACGTTTGCTACACCTCAAGCCCCCTCCGGCCTCTGTCCGATAACGTGGGTGTGGGAAAGAAATCAGGGCACACCGGGGCACCCTTAAATTAGGCTGCTCTAGGCCTCCTCGCCACCCCCATTGATGTATAATTCTACATAGAAGTGACCTGTAGGTCAAACCTAGTTCTATCTTGCGAATCTCAAAGAGTCGCCAAGTGGACATTGCGAGTAGAAACTCCATTTGAGACTCACAATGTATATTTATGCTTGGCATTTTTTGTTTTGTTGGCGTCGTAAAGCCCTGAGTTTGATGCACTGCAGCCTTTCTGAGAGCAAAAACCAATTGTACTTGACAACCATAATATGCGTCAGCAGCAGTAGCTTGGCTGCGTATGAGTGTTGTTTGTGGTGTTGCACCGCCATCTTGTGGTACAACTGATATAACAGTTATTTGAGTAGTTGAGTTACTCCTAGTCCAAACATACCTACCTGATAACCTGGTTTCAACAATGCACAAGCCTTCGTAATCCCAAAATGTTCCTCAGAGGCTGTGCAGTGTTCTACTATGGGAACCTGTTTCTACATTAAGGAACTTCAACATTTTGTTTACTAGTATTCATATACAAGTAAATCATTGCTAATTTGGAAAAAGATTTTGACCGCTGCGGCCCTCTATTAGGGCGTAGGAGTGGCGCCCCCCGGCTGCCAGCACAGCAAAGGTGAAAAATAAAATGGTCATAAAGTGAATTTATTGCCATTTTATTTTTCCCTTTCTCCATCCCAAGCCGTGTTTAGGGGCGGGTCCACTGCTGCTGACTGTCAGCAGGGAAGTGGTGCTCACTCCACCAGTTTAGAGCGCGCATCACGTTGGCCCTCCGTCTTGCGACAGCCAGACTGGCATGCTCAATTTAAACCTCTTCACCCAGCTGTCCTAGACAGTCAGGTGAAGAGCAAGCGTGAGCATGGAGCCAGTCCGCTCCAACCAATCCTGGTGCTTCTATCATGCTGCCTGTGCAGCATGAGAGCAGCATCTTGATTGGAAGAGGGTAGTTGGCTGAGGCTCTGGGAGCCTGTGCTGGTGGAGTCACATACAACATTTACTTCACACTTTTTGGCACCTGGGCTGGTCTGGTTCAAAACTTGCACCTGCGATGCCTACCCTCCAGTCCCAACCTATATTGCTTGGCACACCGCAGCCCCTTCCGGAACATACCCACCCCAGGCCCCCAGAGAACACTCTTCATCGCATAACAAATTGTTATAACATAACATAACATAACATAACATCGGAGCGGCCTGTCCCACCACGGACTCTCATGGACTTCTTTACTTTTTCTTTTGTCCTGCCCGCCATTTTGCTGCTGTTCTCTGCCCTTTTCTCTGGACCCTGACCCGCCATCTTGTCCGTTCCCTCATCCTTTACCCCTTTCACTCGTTTCCCCCTTGACGATCCTCAAATGTTTCTTCCCTTTTCTGTTTTGCCTTTTCTCCATACCCTTGTATCCCTCCCACCCTCACTTGGGGCCAGATGTAGGTAATTTTTATTTACCGACCTCTTAAATACCGAGTCATACCGACTCGGTATTTAAGAGGTCGGAAAATAAAAATACCGAGATGTAGGTAATTGCAGATGTGCAATTACCGAATCGGAAACAGTCGGTAATTTCCGATGTGGTAAATACCGACCAGTTAATGCCCATGCATTCCTATGGGCTTTGAAGCCCATAGGATTGATTGGGCATATACCGGTCGGTATTTACCACATCGGAAAATACCGACTGTCACAAGGGTGCAGGGGGTGTCACTTTGACACCCTCTGGCACCCCCAAAAGAGGCTCGGGTGCCATGTGGCAGGCATACCTGCCCTAAGGGCAGGTCTGCCTGTCATATGGCATAGGTGTGCATGCACACATGTGCATGCACACCAGAAACGGTATTTTACCATCAAGTAGTATTTGATGGTAAAATACCGATGTGGTACTGCTTGTGGGACTCAGAAGAGTCCCACCTATATACCAATTGTCCGGAATCAGTAATGATACCGACTCGGTATTTTACATACTCGGTAAATTTACCGAGTCTGTAAATTACAGGGACCTACATGTCAAATTGCTTTTACCGGGTGGTAACGGCCGAATTCGGCCGTTACCACCCGGTAAAAGCCTACCTACATCTGGCCCTTGGTGCTGTGACTGCATCCCCCCTCCGACCCCACTTAATGGAACTCTGCTCTTCTGGTTGGTTTTTTTTTGGGGTCTTGACCTGACAAAATCTACTATGTGTATAGATATGTATATAGAGATAACTCTAACCACTAGTATATGCGGTAGACCTTTGTACTCTCTACCATTCCTATGTGACTCTTAGAGTGTATCCATTTGTATCTCTTCCTTGAGTGACTTTACTACTTGTACATTTGCAATTTTTCTTTCTGTTTGTATCTCTTCCTTGTGTGACTTTACATCTTGTACATTTACAATGTTTGCTGTTTGTATCTTTTATGTAACACATGTAATCCTAAGTCTTTATGTTTTGCAACTGGTTCTTATGTAAAGCGCTCTGACACCTTTGGTAAAATTCGCGCTATATAAAATCGCATTAAATAAAATAAATTCTCAAAGTGGCTCTGCAGTTCCCTTTCACTATTGTCTTCTAACAAAAAGAGTTGCTAACTTATCACCAATGCTAATTTTTAAGTTTCTATGCAACAGGACTGAGGTGAATCTTGTTGGCGTTAGCATAGAAAGGGCTGTCAGTAGCAGTACTCTAAGCATGTGTGAGTCTAAGTACTGAAGCCAGGTAGATAAATCTTAGCTGCCAGTGGTTTGTCACAGTAAAAGATGGAAGATGAGGACAGCTTCCATAAACTGTGGAGGGTATTGCCTTAATTCTTGCGACTGGAAGGCAAAGATCCAGACACTGAAGTGAAGTGGATGGAGACATGACTAAAGCTAAAAAATCTAAAAACTCTACTAAGGCTTTGTTAGCAAAGGGCTTCTGAGTAGTCCTTCCTGAGCACTGCCATTTAGTTGATGGTAGGCTTGAGTTGTGGAACTGCACTTGCTATTGTTCAAGGTGAAAATGTTTCTAGATAAGGTTTGCACTTTTGTCTGTGCCTCTTTACAACTTAAAGAAGGCTGGTGACACCCACATGCACAGAGATCCACCTGATTATACCCATGTTTTGGGTACACCTTGCTTGGAGCTAGACTCATTGTTGCCTGCTGTGAGAAACATCACTTTACTCAAAGTCTCTGCCTGGAGAGCAGCCTAGAAATGACAACACAATCCAGTTCAGAAGCAGCAGGCTTTGGATCCACATCCCATGTCTGGAAAATATGTATAAAGTGGGATCCAAACCACCTCCCTTTGTTCCAGTTCCAAGTATTTTATGACCAAGGAAGGGAGTGCTCTGCAGAGTACCTGAAGGACTGCTTTGTGACCACCTCTGGTGTCTGCCTGTTTGTCAATCTCCACAATGTGAATGGGCGTCACCTGGAATCTGCACTTTTTGCCAGAGAAGCTGAGGGCTTTCCTGCCAGCTGACATGAGAATAATTCTCCCTATCTGTGCAGTAAGAGAGACTCTCATGGAGGAGAAGCCTAGCTTGTTATCAGTATGAGGAACACCAAGTGATGATGGACTACTTGAGAGAGTGAAGCCTGGAGCGACCCTTGCTGTGATTGGGTTACCGGTCTCTGTCTCTGGTTCCTCCTGAGAAATACACCCTAATACTGTACAATTTCAATCCCCGTTTTGTTGAATTTGAGGCTATTGGGGCAGTGATCTGGTTCAGCTGCCCTTCAAAATTGAAGCTGCATAGCTGTTGAAGTAGAGCTGCTGATGCCAGGAACACATCCTCACTGACCTATTGGTCCATTGGGGGCCACAATTGCTGTGCTATAAGAGCAGGCTGCATTCGTCCAGTGGAGGGCCGCGACTGTCTAAGATGCTGTGACTGTTATTGCAGGACCCACCATGCTGCATTCGTCTAGCAAGCCCTAGTCTAAAGAAAGACTGCCACACATGCAGATGATGTAACCTTCCCCTCACAATTGCTACAGAAGCAAAAAAGTAGGTAATACTGGCTTCCACACAAATTTAGAACAGAGTGGCTGAAAGGAGCACCAAAGACATGAGCGTGAGGAATGGAGACTTTTGTGCTTTCATCTGTAACTGGGTTAAAAATGAGTAACTAATTGAACATCGAAACCTGCGGGGTCCGTATAAAGTAATCTTCCCCTGTTCCTAATTCATGCCTCTGCCACAGAATTCTGGGGTTTGTAGTTGATAGGGTCACCCGGGCAAGAGACAGTATTTAGGGGGTGAGCGGGGATGTAGCACCCATGGGAGATCACAACCAAGGGTATACCACCGTGTATCAATGGTGCCGTAACCCTTTCCTGACTCCACTGGCATGGGCATCAGCTCACTAAAATTATAGGGGTACTAAAAAGTCCTGGTATTACTGAACAAGCAAGCGCAGAAGGTAAGGAGGTATATCAGATGGTAGCCCGAGACCGGTTTTGTGAAAATGCTATTCAATGATGCATTGTGATGCAATTTTATGGAATATATTGATACTCTGTGGTATTTTTTTTTAATTCAATATAGGCACTATTAAGAGAGACCAACAAAACACAACACAATTTATGGGCCTGGACTGAGAGCCAATGCTTTAAAGAGGAAAACAAAAGTACATGGTATAATGTAAACAGCTTTTGTCAGGATTGCCAGCTGACACATAGGCCAGGAATCACTAGGTAGATATAGATTGGCTGCAGGTTACAGATTCTATTTGTAGTTCAGTAGTACATTAATAGATTTAATGTCATGATATACAATATGACAGGGTAGCTCAGTTGTTTCAGCTCCTGCTGCATAGAGCAGTTTATCATTTTGAGGTAACAGTTTAAATCTTGATACTCTGCCTTCCATCTGTCTGACCTGAAGAAAATGAGTGTCAATATTAAACAGCTGCCTAATGATGTCTCTGTGAGATGGATGGACCAGTACTACGCATTCATTTAACATCTATAGCATTCTGGGTATTGCAGATTTGTTTAATTCCAATTGGCCTAATATCTTGATGCTCGGGGGCCGGACATTTTGCAGTGGCCTTCTTTGAAATGTTTGGACCCCGGCACATAATTTCTTTGTACTAATTAAGCACTGGTAGAAGCCTGTCAGTGAATATTTTGATGAGTGCTCTTAAGGAGTGTGGTAAAACCTGTGGATTTTTAACAAATGTATCTGCAAACTGTATTGTAAAAAGTATAATTTGGCACATTTTTTCAAAGCGTTCTTGAAAAGAACATCTGCAGAAAGCCTGGAGGAAAATGATTCTCTCATTAGGCTCAGCTACTTCAGTTCAGATCACCAATTTAAGCCACACCAGTTTAAAAATTCACTGGCCGCCACTGCCAGGAGAGCAATTTCTGGCACACGTGTTGCTCTCTTCATTCATTAACCTGGGTTCGGAACTAAAGGTAGTCCTCTTGGCACACATTACCTGTCATCGACAGTACACCTCATGATCCATCCATTCAGAACCAGTGGCAGGTAATACAAGTGATGCTCCAACCATACCTGACGTAGCATAGAGAGTACAGGTGATTTTAAAAGCATGCGGGCAGTGCTAGTGACGCTCCATGCATACATGATCTGGAAAGAAAGTCATGCCACACCAGTTTAGACCGAGCCATATGTAAATCAGTCTTGACGCTGTGTGATTTGCTTGAAAATGCACCATTTGTCCACTATTTTTTCAAAATGTTCACGGGGGAGAGCTCCCCGAACCCCCTTAAGTTATTCAGGCCTGCTCGCTACGCTCGCTCGCCATATTGCAGAACGGCAAGAATTTTACACCCCCACCACTTTCAAATGTCACCAGCCGCCACTGTTTAAATGTGTTTGGTATTACAACCCCACATAAGGTGTTACCGTGCGGTAGAAAAATGAAAAACATGATGCATATTTAATGGAAAAGTTTAAATAACCAAGCAGAATTTTTTAGCAAAGGCACAAAAGCAGCGTTGAATGAAAAGAGTAAAAGTATGCTTGTATTTTTAAACTCTCACATTTCGCAGTGCATTTGAGCAAATTAAAAGGCAGCAATACTTTTATAATAGGTATAAACGTGGCGTAGAATGAAAATACTGTAACAGTTTAGCAAACAAAAGAGAGAGACGTGTTTTTGGTGCCTATGTGTAAATTGTAAGACCGTGTGACTCTCTGTTATTTGCCAAACTATTACAGTAGTTTCATTCAAAGTCATGTTTATACCTAATGAAAAAGTATTGACTTGTTTCATTAAAAGTTCACATTTATCTGTGCCGTTTGTGCGCATTAAAAGTCTGTGTGTTTCTCTTCTAATTGTTTTTTGGTAATGGGCTTTAGGAGTATAAAGCACATTACCAAAAACAATTAGAAGAGAAACATGCAGCCTTTCAATTCGCCAATACAACACTGATAAATGTGAAAATTTAAAGAAACAAGCCGATACTTTTTCATTAGGTATAAAAGCGACGTAGAATGAAAATAGTCTAACAGATTAGCAAATGACAGAGAGAGACGCCGGCTTACGCTTCACACAATAAATAAACAATCAGATACTTTTACCGGCTGGCAGACAGATGCAGTGCAGGCCAGTTTACAAGCTACGAGCGAGAATGCTCTGCTAAAAATAGCACAGATGAGGAGATAAAACAGACGGCAGGCATATAGAGTCCAAAATAAGGAGCCTGGCTCAGAAAACGGGCAGGAAAGTACAAAAATAGTTCTCCAAAATGAACAGATACGCTCAAAAGTGGAAAGATACCAGTACTTAGGCACTGCAAGCTCAAAAGTGGAAAGCTACCAGTATTTAGGCACTGCTCTGTGGGAGGAAACAAATGACAACAAGGAGGGAAAAATGGGAAATATTAACCACTAGCAAGCCAGCCTTTTTAAAGTACAATCGAAGTAATGCATAAAAAGGTAATGGGCAGGCTGTTATCCCACAAAGTATATACAGCATGTCAAGAAGACACAGCAGAAGTGTTGCCTGGGCTCGATCTAAAAAACGAGACCTCTTACAAGTTACAAATAGTCAATCAACTAAATGAGACTTCAACAACATTGTTGTGTAATGTTTCATGGCCTACTCTAAATCAAAGCTAACTACCCTTTGCACTACAGGAAAAACCACCAGTTGACCCTTAGCTGATGTTACAAATTCTTATTCTTCCAGCTTCACCACTGTTACAGGAAGTAAGAACGACAAAATATTGGACATGGTAATTCACTTAAATTCCATGCAGCCAATGTCTCCAAAGCTCATGCATCATAAGTGTCATGATATTGGGTCAATGGTTTTTCCGGTCTCCAAAAGGAATGTGGAATTTCAATTGGAGATCTTAGCGGATGAAACCCACACATTGAATACACATACTTAAAAACTGAGCGAGCTCTGTTTCGCAGCAGGTCGTCTCCTTGTTGCACATAATTGCTCATACTAATGATCCTGCTTTATCCAATAGTTTATCCTGTGCTATGAGGGCTGAAAGCCCGAAACCGGTCCTAGGATGCTTGTTTCCAGTCCAGGGAGGACCTGGCCTGGCAATTCGGGCTGGACTGTTTGCCTTGGGCAGAAGGTCAAAACTGATTTGCATATGGATGGGTTCAAACTGGAATGGCATGGTGAGCAAAAGAATTGATGGCTTTAGGCCCAGATCTCTGAACTGGGGTGAATGTAGGCCATTGTTCTGCATTCTGTCCATCAATTGTTCTTTTTGCATCCAATACCTCAGCAGGTTTTAGGTCAGTTGTAAGACAATAGCTCTCCCTTGCTTCCTCCAATCCATTATACTAAACTCAAACCAGGGTGTATTTTTTAAACTTGTCTTTTTAATTATAGCTGCATACACAAAAAGAAAATGCACAAGAGCTGGGGGCAATCACTCCTCTAAAATGAGGGTGATCTACGGGTTGATTTTAGTGTGTGCTGAACTCGTAGTTGTATAAAACAGGCGGTCATCTGATAGGAGGACTTTATTCTTTCTACCAAGGTAAAAGGCATTATCAACATTAAGCCAATTTATGTTTAAGTAATACTTCAAAGAAAAGCCTCTCTTTGTTTAATGTGGGTGACAAGTGTTACTATGAACACTGATTTTATATAAGCATTCATTCAGCATGGTTTATCGGTGAGTTAAAAGTTGTTATGGTGATAATATGAGTGTCCTCAAGAACAAAATGTCTGCCTTAATATGTTTTCTTTTTTGTTTTAAGGGCAACTCTTTACCTTTAAAGTGACTGATTAAGTTTTAGTGTTGATGTAGGATGCTGTCTGAAAGGCGTCCATTAAATAACTTTGTCCATATTAGGCGTTTTGGATACATGTAATTTAATTTGTATAAAAAACATTTTATATACTGTGGACTCTTGCTTGCGCCGACTGTCCTTTGCATGGTTCCATGTTTTCAGGGTTGATACACCATTTATTGTGTAATCTCTGATATAGCATCCATGTGTGCAAACCAATAAACCATACATATCCACATCCCTCTGAACCTTTGATAATTCTTTGTATTTATTATCGTCGTTTCTAAAAGAATATTCTCTTCCTTTGGTGTGTCACGTGTAACTTTATGATATTTAATAATGTCTCAGTTCACAGGTTAAGGAGTTCCCTTTTCACTCTCTCCAACTGGGGTCTCTTCTGTTGAGTGGACTGGGTGTAGACAAAGAAAATCAAATCCATTTTACCATCAAGAGGCACTCAATTGCTCTTGCCTTCCTCATGTACAACTCTTTCTCTCCAATAAGCTACTTAAGTCTCCCATCAATGTGACTTTAGATATTTTACCCCATTTCACCTGCTTGGTTGGCTGCATCACAGTCTGGGAGGGAGTCTCTTCTCATGAGCAGGAACCACAGGATCATGTGATCTAGGGATTCAGCCTGGTGAGCATGACCTAGCAAACTGATGTTGGCGTCTCTCCGCGTATCCGTGGAGAGCTCAGTCATCCCTCCATTCACAGTAACGAGGACTGTGCAGTTCTTAAAGACATGTCGCACCTACCTGCCTCCTCCAAACCTGAACCTGAACGCTCCCAGGGTGCGACTAATGGCGCGCCTCTGCTCACCTTGCTCTTAATTCTGGGCAATGGGCGCCAACGTTGCATCAGTTCAGGTGACCTTTTGTCAATGTTTCATGGTTTACAGGACCATGATACCAAAAAAATAAGAAGGTTCAAGAAAGTGTCAGCCTTCAAGACACCCCAAGTTGCTTTGAACCCTGATACAAGTTAGAGGGCTTTTTCCTGAGCAGGTACCTTGGTAGTGTGACATCAGACTACATGGTGGACTTGGCAGTGGGCTTCCATTGAAGCAATGCAGCAGGTGCGCTAGTGTTCCTGGTAGGGGGTGTGTCAGCATGTGACTATCAGGTTTGATGTTGACTTGGCTGTAGACATAACAACAGGTTTAGCATCTGGGCTGTGGATCCTGATCTTGCTTTTCATTTTACTTTCCCACTTTGATTTTCTATTTCTCTCTTTCTTTATCCGTTCTGCGAAGTCTCCAGCCTTTATTTGTATCTTGTACATTGTGAACCTAGCTTTGTTTGTACATGAGAATTTTACTAAAAGACTACTGTTTTTATGTTTTATTTATGTTTCTCTTAAAATATTTTATTACAATTTGTGACATTCACAAAATCTTCCCTTAGTTTCCATCTCTGTACTCTCTCTGACTTTCTCTGTTATGTACTCAGCTTGTCTTTTTCTTCTTCTTCTTCTACTAATTAATATTTCTTAACTCTCGACTCACCAGTTGCCCTTTTGTTTCCTCCTCAGGTACGTAGCTGTGGTTTACTCAGCCACAGTGGGGCAAAAGCGCACCATACACTGTACAGCACTCATCAACTGCGCAGTGTGGGCCGCCAGCCTCTGCCTCACGACCCCGGCCATGCTCTATGCCCGCGTCCAGAGGGACAACGAGACCGAGATCTGCCTGATAGACCTGCCTGGCCCAAGCAGTCTGTACTGGTACACACTTTACCAATCCATCCTTGCCTTCATTGTGCCTGTCCTCATAATCACAGTGCTCTACTCCCTTACCTTGCACCATCTTTTCCAAGTTATGCGCAAGGTGCAAAAGAAGCGCTCAGCCCGCAGTAAGAAGGTGACTCGCATGGCGCTCACCATCATTGCTGCCTTCCTGATCTGTTGGACGCCCTTTCACGTGGTACAGCTGGTCAACCTGAGCGCCGCACCCTCCAGGACTTCCTTCTATCTCAACCAGATCACCATCTGCCTCAGCTACGCCCACAGTTGTGTCAGCCCCATCCTGGTCATCTTCTGCACAGAGTTCTTCCGCGAGAGGATCTCACACTCCAGGTGGGTCAATTTATAGAATAAGGTGGTGCAGTGCAGCGGGAAAAGAGCTCTGCAGCTCAGTGGTGACTTTTGAACATCATAATGGAGGACTTGCACCTTTGTCAGCCTTACAGGTTGTGGCCTCTACTGGTGGAATGGCAGTGTCGTTGCATCCACGCCATCAGCGTTTGAGTGTTTGCTGCACTGTCCTGCCCAGTGTTTGCAAAGCATTGTGAGAAAACTCAAATCAGATCAAGCTTATGTGTGAAGGGTTTCCACCACTCAAATATTTACACAATCATAAAAATAAAACATTCCATCATACCGCTATAACAGAGATTAAAAGTGCCAACACCTCTTCTCTCACATATAAGAACATCATAGTGTCATATAGAGTTCTTTTATAGTTCTTTTTTTTGGCACTAGTATTAAAAACCTATTAGGAGGGACAGTTAATTTTTAGATAAAATATTACATGATCTCAATTCAGAAAGTCAAGTTTGCCTAATGCACAGATGCACCTTTGATACAAAATCACCTCCCATGAACCAATTACACTCAATATAGGGAAAGTTCCTGATTTAAAAAAGACTCGTATTTCTTTAGATATCTCGAATATCGGATATAGCCACGCCACTGAGAAAGCTGCTTTTCAAACCACTCCCACATGTTGCACCCCGTCCTTCTGAGCAAAAAGGCAAGAGATTTAGCTTCAGGGGAGTGTTTGGGGGTGTTATCCCTCCCCTCAATAAATGTATTATTTAGTAAATAGTTTCAGTTGGGTATGGTAAGGTAACACACATACACTCTCTGGTCTCTGTTTTGAAAGTCTTACAACATGGTTATTTTACAAAATACTGTGTTTTAAGTACCCCTCACAATCTGTACTCCTTTCCCTTTTGATTGGCCCTTGAGCCCCCCTCATGAATTCCTTTCTCATATACTGATTAACATGATATGCCAGTGTAATTGTCAGAAAATCTGAAGCTCGCACACCCTTAGTCTTCCTGACCAAGCTACACACCTGAATACGACCCAGAGACCGGTGTTGTTTCTAGCCTGATCTTTATGTTGAAGAATTCCATCCCTGTCACAACTACTCTAAACTCTGGTGGTGCGTAAATTGCAAGCATGTGGTCCCTACAGCAGACTACCCATGAACTACTCTTTCTTCTCCCCTCTTACTGGCTTTTCTGCCACAGGGCTTGGTTTCCAAGGTCCTGGCCAAAGGTCAGCACTGCAGGGACCAATTGTTACTCTGGCTGCACCCAAAATTACACTTTGTCATTCAATATTCCAAGTCGTGTACATAGCTAGATAATTTCACTGATTGCCATTAACAATCCTTTACACCATACCTATACTGGAACTACGGTTTAGAACTGCTACTGTTAATTTCAACATTTCAGGCTGACAAGGGGTGTTCATCACATGTCGAATATTACCCTTATCAATTACCAAATGTATCAATAATCAAGAGGAAGAGAGGTTTTCCAGCCCGGCTGTCGCCGCCCTGCGCACAGGCATTTTCTCCAATGCAGAAGTGTTATGTTGAAACTGAGGGGTACACGGCAGTGTGATACGGCACAAATGACTACCCCCCTTAATCCCAAATGAGAAGCTATTATTATGTATCTCTTAGTTTATTTGTTTGGCGTTTATGTATAGTGTTTACAAGGCATGAGGAAATCAAAGCACTTTATATAGAACCAGTGTAGTTAAGTACACAGAGTTAGTAGTCAATGAGCATAGGCAATACATGAACTATACCAACAACAAACAACAACAACAAAAGAAATTTAAGAAGTGTTACAGTAAAAAGAATGCAGAAGGCAGCTGGTGCAGGAACAGCAAGTCTGAGCCATATCGACAGAGAACTATGTCACAAACAACAGAACATAATACAACAGGCATAAAGCTCTTGAAATACCGACATTGCAGAATCAGTGAGACAAGAAAGGAATTTGCATTCATCAATGTTTATCATTAGTATGATGGATCTACAGGCAATGTAGAAGGAGGCCATTAACCAGGGGGAGAAGCTTATAAAAACTAATTTAGAAGAAAATGCTTTAGTTCTCTTTTGAAAGTAGATAAGGTGGTGATAGTGCTGACTGCCACAGGAATAGAGCTCCAATCTGAACTGCGGAATAGGCGGGAGCAACCAGAGGTCTTCAATTTATTTGGCAAGTAATGAGAGTGATTAGAGTGGATGACGTTATGAACTAAGCAGGCAAGCTTGAAAATGGATCTACCATCATTCTTAATTCAAATCAATGAGTACAAGGTGGGGTGATAAGATTGAAGGGTCAGCCAATGAGTTGGGAGAGCAATGCTGCATGCAAAGAGGCTTTCAGAGGGATCAGATGAATTTTAGGAATGCTGGACGGGATTGTTTTACGGTAGACTAACCCAGCTAGATCCAAAACCTGAATAATTTCCTTGAGGTCCTAGTCCAGGAAGAAACGTATGATCCTCCTGATGAGTCTAAGATAGTGATTTGCATTTATTGCCATAGTGTTGATACGTTTGTGAGGATTGTGATCTAGAATGAAGCCCAGAGATTTGGTTCTGTCAGTAATGGCCAGAGATCAATCTAAATTCTTGAAAGAATTTAGCAATTTTTGAAATGGGGTAGAGGATAGGTGGGTTGATATAAGTAAAAACTCACAATTTTAAGGATTTACCTTGAGACGATGCATCATCATAGAGAGTATGTTTACATGGATCGAGGCCAGTAACAAGATATCAGCAGAAGACTGAACTTTCAAATAGTAATGGGTGTGGCCAGTATATAGGTGATGAGATATTCTGGATTTCTTTTTAAATATCATCACCCAGCGGTTCAATATAGAGATTGAAAAAGAGCAGCGGCTAGAGGCAGAGGTTTGAGGTGCCCTTGAGGTCCAGCTACTGGGATAGACAGTGAGCAGGCTGTTTTAATCAATTGGAGCGATTATATAGATAATCCATGAGGTTTTTCGATGTGTGGATAAGGTTGTCCTGGTTAGCCATATAAACCACCTCTGAAAGATCAAGTAAAATAAACAAGTATGAGTCATTAGTGTTCAGGATACTGAAGACATCATCAGTTATTTGCAGGATAGCTCTGTCTACTACAACCAGCTGTGAAAACAGACTTGAAGTAATCCAGATGACTGTTCTTACTAACAAATGGCTTCAGTTGAGTGCTCTCACAGCTTGCCAGGATTTTAGTAAGGAAATGTTAGATTGATTTACTTTGGAGATGGTGCTGAGAATGTCCATCTGGTGCATTTCTCTGAAATTAGACTAGCTGTCCTGGGATTATATGTACAAAGCAGGACATCGAGTGTTAGGATAAAGTAAGAATTTTTCTTCACTCTTTTTGACTTTGGTGTAAAAAAAAAAGTAAGCCAATTACCCACATTTTGTGCCAGGTGCTGCTATTTCAAGCACAGGTGTAGAGTTTGTGATGTCTTGAAGAACTTTGGAGGTGTGTCTTTGCCCTGGTCAAACCAGGATTCAGAACATGGATTTGTCTTCAATAATATGCTTTTAGTAAGATTATCTGGCACAAAAGAGGTTTTCCAAATGCGTTATAGTGTGGTTTTGGTATCAGGAGTATTGAGTTAGTTTGAGAAATTTCTTTCCTTATTGAGTTTGTTAGTACACCAAAAAGCAGGCCTTATCTTCCTAGTACATTTCACCATAACAGAGGCAAGGGCATTCAGGAGAGCCACAATAACATTAAAGTATTAGTTCATCATTAACTTCTTGAGAAGTCCTAATGTGGGGAGACATGAGCGAAATGTTGCACAATCATTGTGAATAAAGCTTTTGGTGCCCCTCAGTAGACATTCTGATCTGTTGAGGTGTCCACTTTGCAGAAGTCTAAAGAAGGACAAGTAGAAGGGAATTTGGTAGTGATCAGCCCAGTCAGCTAAGCTGCGTTTGCCAACTCTTAGAGACTACATTTTGGTGATGAGCTTAATTTGTAAAATATGAAGTACAGGTGCTCACATTTTTGTGGGAGGCCACACCCACTTTCCCTGTCTCCACCCACTTCCTTCACTGGCTCCACCCACATCCTCAACTGGCTCGGCTGAAAGCCACATGTAATACTCGATTTGAATTTCTACCTTAGTAATCTAAATTCAGTCACTACTGGCAAGAAAGTAGTTCAGGGTGGACTGAAGTAATCAGTGAACTGGACAAAACCATTTCCAACACGGCACCAAAGCTCTGGAACTATGAAACAAGACAAGGAAACTGTTCAGCCCAGCACTTGAACTTCATTGCGGCGCAAGAAGAAGCAGTTCTAAAGCTGTATATGTAGAGCTGAAATAGGATGTTCTTTCATCTT
The DNA here is from genome assembly GCF_964261635.1 of Lissotriton helveticus. NCBI lineage: Eukaryota > Metazoa > Chordata > Amphibia > Caudata > Salamandridae > Lissotriton > Lissotriton helveticus. The sequence goes on from NC_136072.1 coordinate 797,862,765, forward strand.
GGATGGAAAACTGAAGAAAGGTTCTAGACCTTTCTGGAAGGTTAAAGATGTTTCTAGAATATTTTGGAACAAAGATTAAACCAAGGTAACAGAACTTCTGGATGGTGTTTAAAAATGATTTTACATTATAAATCTCATAGCTGCCAAGATTTCAGATTGCTATGTGTGACATATTCATAATTTCAGTGTAATTATGAGTGACATTTCCACAAATATAAGTGACACTTTCTCGCAAGCAATGAAGACAAGGGAAACATATAAATATCAGAAATTACACCCATTAAAACACAGCTGCTAATGTTTGAGATTACTTATGCGTGACAATTTCATTGATTCAGAGGATTTCTGAGACATTCAGTGACTAAATGTGTGACACTTAAAGTGACACTTTCTTGCAACCAAAATCCCGCAATGAAGTTCATGGAAAAAGTAAATATCAGAAAGCACACTCATTTGTACAACATTAAAGTAACACTCTGCAGCAAGTGCTTTTAAAGCTATTGTTTAATTTCGAAATAATCAGCACCCTCCAACCCAACCTCACCTCCAGGTGACGCTGAGCCACAAGTATCAAAGGGAACACTGTGACAAAAGCAGTAACCCGTTCAGCAAACCACATACAATGACAGGAGTAAATTATATTAGAATGTGACTTACTAAGTCTCTTGATAGAAGTATCCACCAAGAGAAGCTGCTGTGGCGCCGTGGAGATTGTTTGCATGTCTCTTCTTTAGAGTCAGAGCGTGCCGTGCTGCACTACCTCAGCCTGTGCACCTGCTCCCATGGTGAGAGACTCATCCAGTTAGTGGCACATGGAGAGGACGAGGTCAAGAGGAGGTGAGCAGAGTTGATCTGTTCTCGAACACCGGCTTCCTCCTTTTCTTGGCCATGCAGTACTACAGCAAGTAATTCCTGGGTGCCTGCCCAGCTGGCGGGCAGGAAATTGAACATTCCTGCTACAGCCTGGGCCCACCGGAACCGGATCCTCCCCAACCGTGTGTTCACGTGGAACCTAATGCGACCCGAGACTCAAAGCAGGATTGGCGCTAGTTTAAACAGCTACTTTGTAAAGCCTTCTTTAAACTCGATAATTAATTTGGAATAGGAAAATAGCCCGTGGCGGTGCCTCTGCAGAAAGGAGTTAAAAGTACCTCCTCTCGCCCCACGACTCCAATCACATGACGTCGGCCCCCTACCCTCAAGCCCACTCTCCTCTTCAGTTCACATACTTTGCTTGGTCATCTGCCTTGTGACCGTGACTTCTGGATGCCTGGCGTGAGTTTTACATTGATCTGGAAATCTGCTCCCGGTTATTACTCGGCGCGGATTTCAACGCAGGCAAGCCCCAGGGCAGATTGATTCACCCAGAGCTGAGCAGGATCTTTAATTGTTTGTGAGCCGTCTGCCCTGCTTGCAACTTAAGTCTGCGGGGAGCACAGCAGCTGCAGAGCCGGTGTTCTATCGTTTTAATCTCAGTGCAGTCACAGTACAGTACATTTAAAAAACCCACAATTTGTGACATGTGCAGCAGATACATAGACCCGGCCCTGATAATTAAGTGCCGGTGCTAAGCACCGGAAACCACCAGCACAAATTAAGCACAGTAGAATGATACAATTACATTTCAGGCAGTGGTTTCACCAGAAAAAAGTAGAAAATATCTGGTATGAATTGTCTTTAGGATTTCTCTAATGTTGATTGAAGTCACTGACAAATTTTGATTGTTATTAGGCAATATGAGCTGTGAAGTTATATGGTCCATACACTGTTCAACAAGTGATTGCTTATCCTGATTGGGAGTGTGAATGATGTTTATTATGGTAACTCTCTTGGCATTGGACTTAATATCAACAAGACGTTAAAATGTAGGAAAGACTCAGTTACCACTTGTCTGCAGAAAGTTTTGGTAGATTACTGCTGCCCCACTACTTAGCCAAATGTACGTTGGCATACGCAGGAGGGATACCTAGATCCATGAACGTTTTTGATCATTGTTGAACCACATTTACCTTTTTCTTTAAAAAACACAATATTAGCGACAGGCCAAGAGTCTGAAGCCTGTTGTCCCTCTTGTGCTTGTAAAAACATCTCACCCAGCAAAAGGCTTAAGAGGAAGAAAAAAGCCTTATAGCATTTGAGCGGACTTTTTTCAACTCCAACAGCTTTCCTGAATCCCAGAACTTTGAGAGCCCCTGGATTTCTTCTAATATGTGCATCTAACAGGTCCCAATCTTCGGGGCCAATCGTATCAAATGGGATTGAATCCAAATAAGCAATGTGCTTTCCTCCTCTTGTGCCCCCTCGGCCTGATAGAGCCCTTCATAGGACACTCGGGACACCTCCTGGATCCGCTTTGGGTCAGTAATACAATCGCCATGATGATCCCTGATTTCGTCAGTCTGCCCTTGGGACACTTTTTGCCGAGTGCATACTGCGAGAAGATGTCCAACCCACTTGCTATATTTGTAGCACTCACGCCTCCCAGACAGATATTTTTCTGCTTCTCTCTTTGCAGAGATATCATTAAATAGCCATTTTAACTAAGGCAAGCTTATGCTGGATACTTTCAGGGTCTGCACCACCTGAAATAGTAGTAGGTTTCAGCCTCCCCAAACTCACTATATAGTTCCCTCATAAGCTGATTCTGTAGTTTCCGGCAGTTTAGACTAAAACTAATTGTTTCACCCCTTATCCCGATTGGGGTACTCCCTATATTAAATTTGAAGAATTTGGAAATCCAGGTGTTCATATGCGTAATATAGTCCGCATCAGTGAGCAGACCTTTATCAAATGACCAATTCTGTACAGTTCTGCCTTGGCCAGGAAACAGGATATCAATTACCCAAATGGATTATGGTCAGACATGACCCAGGGACATTTTTCACGTTGACTGCCCTGGAACACACTAAGGGATATCAGAAAGTAATCCAATCAAGCATGTGTCATGTGTGGGGGCTGAGTAGACGGTGTAGCTGGGATCTGGTGCTTTATTCTTGTGCCATGCATCCACCAGTCCATGGTACCTCATCAAACTACACAAAGATGTAAATACTCTGTTTACAGCCAGAATAAATACTAGCCTGCCATAAAAGAATCCACCAGCCAAACTAAGATTCAGATCCCCACAAACTATAATCAGGGTTGGCCACAGTGCCCAATTGATATACCAAAAATTCTAAATTGCAGGATCATCTAGAATCGACCCATACACGGAACATAGGGTAAAACTGCCTGTGTTATACAGACATTCAGATCACCCATATGCCATGTTTATCGGCAGAACAGCGCTTAAAACTGCAAAACATTTTGCAAGCCAATATGGCAACCTCTCAGCCTAGTACTTTGTGTAGTACATGTTATTAATGAGAAGCTGAGGGATTCCAACAAATGTTTCCTTCACCCCTCAATATGTGTCTTCTGCAGTCCGAGGATGTCAGCACACAATATGTTTAGATCTTCTGCCACCTTCAATCTTTTGGTAACATAACTCAAGCCACCGATTGTAATCATCGCAATACAAAGCATCATCATATGACTCATAATAAAAGTTTAACTATGTGAAGACCCACAGCACTTTGTCAAATGTCTGCACCAGCCTTTTCAGTATTATGCTGAGGTATACCAATGCTGCAATGTTAAATTGACTCTCCTCCTCACCTCCAAACATCCCCTAGAGTGACAATCCCTACAAACCCCTTCCCCTCCCAGCCCACATCTTATTGTTACCCTCCCCTCTACCTCCCAACACACTTGACTCCCTCCCCAACACCAATACATTGAAGCAATCAGACCTCCCAAAGTCTTAATGATGCCTCACCTTCTGCAACCTCCCTCCTAACTCTGTCAATCTAAATATTTGAGAACTAGAAAAGAGAATAAAAAAAAAGAAAACAGATTTTAATAGTGGAGTGCTAGGGTCTCGGTGCATGATGAGACACACATTTCAGAGAGATGATTACGAAACTGACTGGTGGAAAAAAACATAAACTACCCCTTGCAAAAACAACAATTCATCAAAAATTACCAACATGTTCAATAATCAGTAGATACAAGCAAGGTAATAAATCCCCTTAACTCCCAGGTGATAGTTCATTCAGATATTATTTGGCATTGACCTCAGACATAAATGTGCATATCTTGCCCTTAAATTATTATTCAAGTAGGCAGGATTAATTAAAAAGGCTTTCAGACCTATGGCCTGAAATGAGCTGCCTTAACCTCCATATGCTCTCAACCATGACATGGCAAAAATCTAGCCACACAAAAAATGTCTGACAGTTGAAACTGCGCCTAGTATCATGACAGGCCTTCTCAAAAATTGCTTGTCTCAGTAAATAGTTTCTGAAGTACACAATATTGGCTCTAGGCCTATTAGCACTTTCTTCTGGTGGCTGACCCTGTTTCCTGCGCATCTGCGGAAAGCAATGTACCCTCTGTACCTCCAAGTCCCAATTACATGACGTGAGCTCAGAAAAGGCTCCTTTGAGAAGGTCCAGAATGAAAGTCCTGATTTCGTTGCCTTCCACCCCTTCCGTAATTCCCAGAAACCTGAGATTGTTCCACCTCTGTCAATTCTCAGAGTCCTCGATTTTCCATAATATTTCAGTTATCTGAAACTCGTGAGATTCAGCCTGAGCTTTGAGTACTCGCAGATCAGTTTCTACCAATGCTGCATATTCTTCCACTGAAGATATCCGTTCCCTAATTTCCACACAGGCCTTACTAACTTTCATTATTGTTCCCTTGTAATTTTTTGGTTGCTAGCCAGGCCCTGTGGCAATCGCTGTGAGTCTCTTCCTCATGTTGCTTTATTGAACTATATATAAGCCTCAGCATAGGCTCTTCTAACTCCTCTGCGTGGGTCAGCGGCTTTCTTTCCAGAGGGGACACTTCCAACTTAGGTGTGAGGTTCTACATATACCTGTTGAGTTGCACAATAGTCCCAGTTCAGAACCGACAAAGCCTGTGACTTATTTTCTTCTTCAGCCAGACAGGTTTTTTTCTCTCTTTTGATTTCCTCTGTTGTTTTATCTGTCTGACTGTGGTGCTTGGCTCTTCAGATAAACTATGTGCACTTGCCACTGAGGCAGATAAACAAAATTCTTTATCCGAATCATAGGGGCTAGGACTGGGATTAGAGGAATCTGATCCATCGGTAAGTGAAACTCATTACTCTCCCAAGTCAAGAGAATCCTTTTGACTCTTAGACGTCTCTATGCCTCCCACCAAAGGTTTAATATTATTGTTATTGCCAGAGTGAAACACATTGTAATCCTATATTCCATTTTTAATTTATGTAGCCTATTTAACCTAGTAGTCATCGAAGGGGCAAGTAAGAGAAACCTTTGTGTCTCCTGCGGTGAATCCCCAATAAATCTCAACCCTTGGGCCCCAAAGCATTGGAGCTCAGTGACAAAATCTGTTCTGGTAAATATTCATAACCTTGGGAACTTGCCCCCGATGCCCCCTTGCTTGCCTCTGACCTGTGGGATGATCAATGTTCCATGGCCACTGTAGCCCAAGCTCAACATTGAGGTCTGGAAACCAGGTAATTGCCCATCCGAATGAGGGTACGTGGAGGCCGTTATGCTCTGTTTAGCTGCAGGCTTGCCCTCTTGATTAAGATCGGCCTCTGACTCCTGCACGGTATCATCCGCAGGAGCAGGTTTGAGTGGCTGTAGCCGATTTCCAGGGATTAAGGGCCTGCTGACATGAGGTCATCATTACTGAAATGGAAGGATCTTGGTTACTCAAACCTGCTCTTGCGGACACTCAGCTGTGATAGATCAGAAAACAGCAGGATGAGTAGCTGATGCTATTTATGCCACATGTGGTGAGTGAAGATACTGATAAACAAATTGTAGCTGCATACTCGCTTCTACTGAGTGACTCGACTGTATTTAAATGTCTTCACAAGTATGCAGCCACCCTCACTGTGAGAGAAAGAAAAAGAGAAAAAGACACATTAAGTGATGGCAGACACTATATTAAGACAGCACAGGAGACTCTTAGTTCGTCATCGCTCACCTGACAGCAGCTGTCCATTAGAAAGGATAACATGACTGTTTAAATTGTGGTATACATAAATATAAAATGTGACTGGCATTGAAAAAGGCTGTTGAGCTGAAACACGTTTGCCAAAATATTATTGAATAACGGTCAGATACCGCAGTGTGCTCCGAGATTTGGTGTTCTATGTTGTATATGTTGGCCACTGCCATGCAAGGAAGCACCCATTCGTAAGAAGTTCGGCAGTACAAAGTGGCATTTGGTGGTAAAATATACATATTTTACCACTATAATTATAGATATATATAACCTACTGGCGGTTGCCAGTAGGTAGTTATAGTTAGGATGTAGTTTCCATAGGAAGAGCGTTTATTCATTTTCCTATAACTTCAGCGTTGTTTTACTAATCCTCGCGAATATCTTCAAAACTAGTTTGTCACTCACTTCAGCTGCTGTCTTGAAAATTTCAGGGTGATCCGTCAAGGGAGAGCTAAGAAAAAGAGGGGGTCCCAAAACATGTGTTCCCTATGTTAATTTCCATAGGAAACTTTAGACACAGCTACAGCCCGAACTGCTGAATAGAATTACATCAAATTTGGCAGAGAGGTAGCTGTTGGTCCAGAAAGCACCCTTTTTGTTAAATAGTGTAAATCCGTTCAGGAGTTATTTAAAGATTTTTCAGGTATACAACGGGATGCGAAGGGTTCGCGACCCCTCCCAAGATCTCGTGCTGAGATCTGATTGGCTGCCAACACTTCAAACCAGGAAGTGTTGGCAGCCATCTTGTGACTCAGTTAAACTGAGACGCAGATTTTTAGTTTTTTTTAAAAGAAAAGGTTGCAGGGTAGAAACACCCTGACCCCTTAGGCCTCTCAGGGGGAGGTGGGGGCCCCACAGAAGGGAGGGAAAAAAAGGTTGGTGGGATCTGCGGGTCCGGCAGATTTTTTTTTTAAAAGCGAAGCGCCGCCCTTCGCTCATTATCGCCCCCTGAGTGGGTCAGGTCCAGGGGGCATTATGCAAATAAAGGAGAGGGTGCACCTGCCCACCCTCCTCCGCCTTATTATTCCCTGTGGACCACCACCTCCCCGGGACTTCTTTACTAATTAATGTGGGGTAGGCCCTAGGCCTAGTGCGTCCAAAAGAAAGGAATACTGATCTGACTGTCTGTAGAATTTTTAATGGAGTTTGTCCACATTTTTTTCTTATTCCAGATACTGCCGCTTCTTTATGAGATGGCGAGGGCTAGAGACCGGCAGCGCCCTTCCGACGCAGGAACGGACCTCAACAGTGTACAGCCCTCAGGTCACACAGGGTGCCTCACAACGGAGGAGGCGTCCATTTGGAATAGACACACCGCCATGTTCCGTTACTGAGGCCACGCGCATCAGCGTCACCGTCAACGGACAGGAAGACAACAGCTTTGTGTAACAATACAAAGGGCACCGCACAGAAAGTCGTTAAACATGTTAGGTCCATTGACACCACAAGTTCGTCTTCTGATAAACGCAGATAAGACGCCTTCCAGGAAACAGTTTTATCACACCTGGTAACCAAGTAAGTCTGATGCCGGATATAATAAACACGCATGTCTGCCGCCAGTGGAGACATGCGCGTGACTGGCACTAGCCAATAAACATGACTGCCACCATGTTTCCATTAAAATGAGATTCCTTTTTTTCTGATGAATCATTTTTTGTTTCAGAGTCGAATCCGTTGTTTGAGAGAATAATTCAGGCAAAGACTGCTGTGTGGGAAAGAAGCACCTGTTTCTTAAGAGACAATCCTTCTCCGAAAGAAGATTTACTGGATCCATAGAGCCTTTCACTTTTTCTGTCTGACTCCTTGGATTTAACGATTAATCAAGAGTGCATAGTTCCAATCAGACTATTGTTTTGAAGGCTCTGCCCCCATTTCACCCAAATTGTAAGCAAGTGTTTTACATTTTTTGTAGTGTCCCTCCGGAACATTTGTCTAGTCGAATATATTTCCAGGAAAATGTGAGCTGGACCACCATCTTTATGTCAAAGCACAATGTGCAAGTTCACTGTGTTGCTGTCATGGCCTTGCACCCCTGGACCTTGAGGCCTTGTGTGTGTGGGCATTTGTTATATGTCCATGCGACGGACAGATACATGTTCCGCATCTTGGTATGCGCATTTGTGTGTGCATGTGTTTTGTGTGCACGTTTTTTGTGTGTACGTGCTTTGTGCGCATGTGTGTGTGCGTGTGTGTGAATAAGTGGAATCATTGCAGGTGTTACATTTTTTTTATTACAGGAAACTACTTCAGTAGCAACGTATTGCACCGGTGCGACACAGGGAGGTAGCAGGAAACAGTCAAAGAGACACAAGGAAAGGGCTAAGATTGTCAATTGAGTGAACAAGCTTCACGTTCCCACAATGCTTTGGGGAGAAGTCATTTCCCAAGTAGCCCATGTTAAAGCAGAAAACCCACCCTTGACTGAGCAAGTATGTGATACAGAGAAATAACATTTCCAGTGATTGTGGTATTGGTTGCCCTTGAATTCCTCCTTTTGCAACTCGTTGGCAATTCCTTTTCCTAAAGGCAGGACAAATAAAGCTTCCTGAGAAAATTTCTGTCACTTTAGGAACTCCCAGTGGCACCAAACCCAAGCATCTTTCTCTCTTGTGCACAGGCCAAGATCTATAGCTATTGTGTAGACAAACACCCTACCCCAGATTCTTAAGGTTATTTTAAACATGACAGGCACAGAAGATCCCGTTACAGAGCTGGATCTTTGGGAGTGGTAGAAATGAATCAATCCATCAAGATGTCCTCTTGCAGACTCAGTGTTGTGTTGGACCATAATCTCTGACTTGTTGAGCTAGGCCACAATAACTGAAAGACAGTGTTTATAGAAACTATTACAATGCCGTTTTAGTCTACCAAACCATACTAAGGATCATCGTTCAGGGCTGTGCATAAAAGGTTTACATGTTTGGTGGGAGATCAGTAGCTAAATCAAAGGTATTGCCTCATGTATTTTATGTAAATTAGCCTGGCAGGTCACTCAGTGGCAGTACTGCCATCTGAAATACCCAAAAGTGCCTAAAGAAATGTCAAGTTCGGTGACGGAGGGTGAAGTGCCAGGCACCTGGACTGAAATGAAAAACATGGAATACGTGGGAGGACAAGGAATGTGTTCTAAGGAAAATAAGTTTAAAACAACAAATGGCTTGAGGCATTAGGACATCTAAAAAAACACAAGAAGTCCCAATCAGATAGGTGCTGAATGGTGTTTTAGGGATACAGTGGTATTCCACCAATAGTGTTCTGAATAGGTTGTTCCAGGGTGTCAACATAAAAGATATTTGGCTCACCCTCAGTAATCTAAGTCATTTGACCTACCAGTCACCTACCAGAAACGAGTTCACCAATGATGGGAAGCCTGGCGCGTGGTTGACATTCTCACCATAGACCCACTTGTTGTCCCAGTGGCTCCTCCATTTCTTCATAAATGTATAATGGAAGGTTTCCAAAGACTTTTGCTACTTATATTTTATGTGGAAGTAATTCAGAAAATTGTGAGTGGTGTGACATTGTACCCGTAACACACCAATATATATGAATCGGTCGCTGCGTGATTGGAGCTTTTTGTGTTGTTTCAGTTTGGGCTAAGGGTTCGCAATCAATTTTCTCTCTTGACTCATTTGTTTTTGTAAAGTCACAAGACATCTATTAAGATCATCTGAAATTTCCAGAACTTGTGCAGCGTCCGATTGATCCACGCAGTGGGACGAATGACATGAAGTGCAGAGCTTCTCTGGCAAGTATATAAAAGCGCTTGTCTTTTCCCAGAGCAAAAGCAAATGGGAAAATTTGTCTACGTTGCAAATAGTTCTATCTGTTGTGAACTCAAGGATTTGCAGTGCTTATCTTGTCAAAGAAAGAGTGCCAGTGCCCAGAACTCAGCTCAGAAGTCCATAGCTGGTGCTATTAAATGTTGTTGCACCGAAGACCTTAGATAAAGTGAAGGCTTTGGCCAATTTCAAAGTGAAGCAAGGGACATTTCTAGATGAGAACTTAAGAGTAGGTGTCTCGTAGTCTGTAATAGCTCATGCAAAACCTGTTTATGAGGAACAGAAACAAATTGAGAACACTTGGATTCCTGCCCAGGTTCAGTAAAGGAGAGTTCGATTATATCAGAAAGAGGGGGTGCCTAATGTTTGGAAACAACCTATAGTATCTTGGAATATTTCACAGAAATGATCAAGGACCATTCCAAAGATCCTGAAATGGGTACCAAAGTTGGCACCAAACGTTACTGTCATCTTTTGTCCCTTCTCTGTGCTTTGTGTGATGTTGATGTGCAAAAGACAGTTATTGCACCTGTCGGAGTTCAGAGCTATGTGACCTCTGTCCTTCCCCATTCATATGTTGTGCCAGTAGATGGCAGGGACACATTTTAACTCTTCTGTGCAGTTCCTCTGGGCTCAGTAACCACCAATAGACATGTTTTGCTTCTGGGACACTTGTAGAGCTCTGCACAATCTAAGAGGGCAGGAATGTGTTGTCGAGAGGATCGACTGTCCTGGAGGGAAAGGGCATTGGGAGCCTGACCAATCGAAAGTGGTGAGTGCTTGATCAAAGTGGTATTGAGTAGTGGTATTTCTCTGTGGAAACTTAACTGTACGGGGGCTTTAAATGTCACCAGCTGCCACTGGAATCAAAGCCTTGGAAGTTCTGCAGGTCAGACATGCAGACCTGGTGAGGGTCAGCTGTCAAGATCACCCCACATCTCGGAGGCTTTGCTTGAAGCCCATCATAAAGGGAATGTTCTTCTCTGTTTTTGAAGCTAATTGAAGGAACACACCCCAATCCGGAAGCCGAAACATTGAAATAGAAAGTGACAGAATTCTTTTGAGAAGCTTTTCCTGTCCTGCCTGTGGCATAGGCAAATACCAACCACCAGGGAAGTTGGAAGAGCAGGATGACAGAGTAGCTTATCTTAGCCTGACAGATCCCTGTTATCTCACCTTGGCCAGCCCTGAATCCCACGGACTATCATAAGGCAAGTTCAGGTGTACCTTAATCAGTTTGCCCCCGATTCTACCCCATTCTTGTGGTCCGACAGAAGCGTCTTTCCTTCATTTATAACGTTTGTGCCCTTTTCCCGAATCTCACAACATTCTCCCCTCTCTTACCTCATCCTCTCCATATGCCTTTCCTGTCTCAGACCTCAGCAAAAGCGCCTATAACTTGGATCCATTGCCAAACCCTACAGTCTATCTCTTCCTTCAACTTTCCCATCCCATTGTTCGATGGCCCTGGCATATCCTCTCCTTTGCTCCTCCAACTTCAAGTCTTTGAACACCTTTGTGAACCCAACTAGGCCTCTCTCCCACCATCCTCCTCACTTCACCCTTTGAGGGTCGAGGACCATCTTTGCCCTTTTTCATCACCTTCACTCCCTGCCCCCACCCTCCTCTCCAGGACCCTGAAAATGCTTCTCGATCTGCACACGTTCTTGCTCAGACTCCCCCTCACACCTCTCACTATTTTTCTGTCTCTCCCCACCACAAGCTCCTCTATCTAAGATTCGACCCCTTAAAGACCTTTCTCCTTCTGATCTTCCTCCACCCCCCACCCCCACAGAGTGTCCCTTCATCCATACTCAGCAGATTGTATACTCTACCGGCTGTATTCTAGGTGCCATAGGCTATAAGGCACTTGTAATATGGCGGTCAGGACATCTACCATGTTTGTGACATAATATCCAATCCGTCAAACTCTAAATCAGGTCCTGGATCCCTTGAAAGACCCACCCTCCTCTCCTTCCCATGAGCTGACTTCCATTCAGCCCACCTCACCTTTCACTGAGACCTCTCTACGGTCAGACCACAAAAAATTGGCCAAATGAAAAACAATTGAACCGACAGAGACGCAGATGAATGTTAGTTTATTTCGAGATCCAGCCCTGGGTCTCTGTTCTGAAGCTGTGAGCTAGCAAGCTATGCAAAGACAATCCTTTCTCGAAGGTACTGGAAATTCAAGAAAAATAAACACATTCCAAATGAAAGCTTCTGGTGAAAATGTCTTGTGTGAACCTCATTGAGGGATGGGGTGGTGGTGGCAAGTGATGCTGGTAAGAGGGGTAGCAAATAAACATTTATATCCTTGGAAGATCCTTTGAGTTACTCTCTTTGGGTATGAATCACTAAAGCCAAAAAGATTCAGGAGGAGACTCACTTAAAGTCTAGAGGTTGAATGTAAGCATTGCGTAATTTCTGATTGCAGAAATTCCACTGAAAAAGCGGATTTTCCAGAGTAAATTAGTAAGCAAAATGAGAGAGTTTCATATGGTTGTGTCACCAAAAAAACAAGGGTTCTAAAACTGGGAGAGCCAAGGCAGTAGGAAAGAAGTGGTTAAGAGAAGGTAGCGCAGAACAAAGAGACACCCATGTATGAGTCAAAAAGTTTGCAAAGTCATGAAACCTGAGACAAACATCCGCTCATATCTAAAGGTGTGCAAAATTCACATACTTTGCTTTTGCATAACTACCTACAATGCAAAAACAGCATTCAGCACTACATCTCAGCATGAAATGCGTCCTTGCATCCATTTTTTTAAAACAAACTTTATTCAGTTTCACAGGTACTATACAGGTATATAAGAAGAAAAAATAAAAATGTCATCATGGCATATCCATACAAATTCGTGACATGATAACAGTGCTCTAGAAAAAGGAATAACATTACGTATCTACATGATACAAACGTGGTCTCACTTATACCACTATGTAGTTGAGCAGTTGTCTGTTAAATGGATTCCTTCCTTCATGCCATGTTGTGTCGCAATTATCTTAGTACCTGGATAAATAAATTAACAGTAACATACTGTTTATTTGTACAGACGTCTACGAGCAGAAAGGTAGAGTTATTACGTTGTAGCATCTATAACTTCAGAGTATCAAATGCTTTGAAAGTTTCCAATAATTGATCCCAGCTCATAGCAATAGGTTCCTTCCTTAGGCCTCTTTTCTCTTCCCTGCGGATTGCCACACTCTCTGCCTAACCCCACCTCATCCTTCCAGATGAGTATTGTAGGGGACTTTGGGGTAATAAAGCTAAGTCTGCAAACCAGGTTTGTACTTTAAGTTCTTTACGCCTTTTGTTTAAAACGTTAGGAAGGGAGTGAACAATTGGGTAAGACGGGGAATACATTATACAAGAACACGCACGCAGTCTAAGGTCCGGTTATAAGAAGGATAAAAAGTTAACAGTAGGTAGAAACTTATTAAAGAAGGCTCGCAGTCTCAACTCTTGGGAGGGATGCCCAGGAGTGCAGTATTAGGTATCCATTGTAGAGCAGTGGATGATGTCAAGGTGGAGGTTGGAGACAAGTCGCCACTGTGATTGCGATGTAGTCATAAGACGAGGAATTTGCCCATTAGGAAGGTTTTGGTTTCCCTTTTAAAGTGTGCCATGGATGGAAGTCTTCTTATTTTCCAGATTCTTTGAGCGGCCCCAGAGAAGGCCCGATTGTAGATTTTTTTCATGCAGCAGCGGGCTGGTTGCAGCAATAAGTCTTTGGCAGACCGGGAGTGTCTGACTCCTCCTGATTTCACAAGTTTATGGGAGAGAAAAGCAGGGGAACTTTAAAATAAATAAATTAATTAAATAAAATCCCATGTTCCCTACTACATCCCATAAAGGAGTAGGCGCCCTTGCATCCAATTTTCACTAAAAATAGAGCAAACGCGGTGCCGCAAACAACAGCTGCTCACATTTTGGACATCTGTGTTGTTGCCATGCTCCAATGCACGGTGGAATGGTATCATTTTGCATAACAACAGTAACACAAAATTACGTGAGATTACACAAGAGTTGCAACATTTTAGCCAAGTCAACTCAAAACAAAATCGTTTTAAACTTGCGTTTTCAACCCCTGAATTATGTCACAGAAACTTACTGGTCCCAGGTGGTGTAAATGGCACATCAGCAACACAAACATGCATGCCATACACCACACAATGAGTGAAAAAGCAGAAATGGTCAACAATATTAGTCTAATCATACCTTCCAATGACCATATGTCTCAAAACAGACAAATATATCATTAAAAAATAAAATATTGGATTCATTAGAGTGAAAAAGAACAACCCATATGCATGACTGTTGAGCCACCCACCGACCTAAGATAAGACTCACTGTGCATCAGTCCAGTCCTGCTCAGGTTAAAGGTTTAACAGCAGCATAAACCAGTGTGGAACTTTTCTAACACGCCAGGTCAGGGCATGGTTGTGATGTGTGTCCTGAAACGATGAAGACAGAAAGAGAGCAAATGTTGGCAAATTTTCCAGGTGTCACTTCCCAATACACGTGATCCGAGACATGGTGACGAATTTGTAGGCGAGATTATCACCAATGTCCGCTATCATGCAATACCTGCCCATGTTAAGGTACCTGCACCAGATACATATGGTCCTAAGCCACCGCATACAGCAGCATATCACACTGCAACAATTCATGCAGACAAACCAGTGTGTGGCACACATTTGTGCTGTGGCTCATTGGGTACATGCACTTGCTTTTCTAGACTACAAACAGTGGTGGACGGTGAGCCTCAACAGTGGAGAGGCGTCGGGGGGGGACCGAGAGACAAGCAGATAAGCAGCATAAGAGCAGCGCTAGGATTGGCTAGAGCATTCTGCCATGATGCTCCATCAGGCATAGGAGGCCTATGCCTGCTCTCCACCCAGCTGTCTGAGACCAAAGTGACTTGCGCAGTGTAAACTGGCGGAGTGAGCACCACTCTCCCCCAGCTGCCAGTCATGAGCAATGCCCTGGCGTCAAACACTGCTCGGGCTGGGAGCAGTGAAAAATAAAATGCTAATTCATTTTATTACTGCTTTATTTTTCACTTTTGCTGCACTGGCAGCAGAGGGGCGACGCTCCTCTGCCCTAATGCAGTGGATGCCGCTGCAAACATGATATGTTGTACCCACAGAAGACATGACCCTGGTATCACTTCACCAGTATATAAGTCACTTGTAATGCCAGAAACACAGCAGGCAATGGAAATGTCTACTCTGATGGTGCAGGACATGAGGAATGCATGTTATGACAGTAAGAGATTGCTGCACATCCATAATCTGGAAGTTATGGCCACAAGTAGTTGCCTGTCAAGAATAATGAGGAATCCAAATTTATTGAGCATCGCCCCTTTAACTGTATTTGGTGGCAGACACTTTACATGAATTAGGGGAATGCTAAGTATAACTCCATGCAACATTACATGTTTTGGACGTGCAAAGCTTAGAAAATATAATCCCTTCTGGTCAAGCTAGCGCTATATAAAACTCTCCAATAAATAAATAAAGAGAAGATTAAGCTCCTCTTTGCTGTAGAAAAAGCTGAGGGCCACCTGATCCGTAGGCTAAAAAGTGAAGAGGTGATACTGATCTTCTGATCTAGTCTATATAGCACTTTTTTTTTTAAAGGTTTTAATGAAAGTCTGGGTTCTGTGCAGTTTTTTATCCAAGGCTAATTCCATAGAAGTGTTGTGCTGAATTTATTTTTCTCGGTCACAGCCTCAACAATGAGCCAAGATATCATTCCATTTCTGACATTATTGAGCTGTACTGGGAACGTTTTTTGCCAATTTACCAGGCATACAATATGGCCATTAGTGTAAGTGGTAATAATGACAGAAACATGGGTACATTTATTCTCTTACATTCTGATACCCTATGAGGTCCTTTGGGCACTTAATTACGATTCCCGTACCTCGATCCGCAACAGAGAATTGTGTGGTTATTCAGCTTATATATTCCACAGAATACAGTCAATAAACATGTAAATTGACTATGATTATACTTCTATATACCAAATTAGGAAAGAATTTGCTTCATTTGTAGGTGATGTAAAACTGGAATCTGATTATGAATCTCTTCCGTTAGTATAAAAACACCTTAAAAACACCTTAAAACCACCTTAAACTAACCACAACTTTCAAATAATAAATAGTGTTGGAGACCGCCAAGTTAAAAGAGTGCTCTGTAGTCCCAGGAAGTCCATCTTGCCCATATTGCAGTAAATTTACTAAATCTAGGATAATCTAAAAACATATGAATGTCAGACAATGTGATGCTGGTTGAATGAGCTTAAATTGAATTTTCTTAATTATTTTTAAAGTAAGTTAAATAGCCTTATGAGATATTTTACGGGTGCTAATAACATTGTATCTGCCTGAGTAAACTGTCAAGATGTGATTTCAATTTACTGAAGAATTTATCCCGAACATGTGAATAAATAGTGAATCAAAAAAGCAGATTGGGGAGGAACCACATTGTTACTTATTTAATATAAAGGGTAGTTTTGATTTTTCTAATGACTGCTTGATTTCAGCCCACTATAAATATAATAAGATTGGCATATGTCCTCAGTTTATTGGGTATTCATTGAGATATTTAACCTAATCCACATTTTTGGCACGTGGGATATGTGCTCTAATTGTGTCCGAATGTAAATGCCATGCTGTGATCTTGGAAATATTGATTTTATATCCGGAAAAACTTGTGATGTTTACAGGGTGTCCATTACAGGAGTAATTCCTGTTAGTTTAACTACTATCCAAATAAATCATCAGTCTGAAATTTAACTTTCTGGCAAAGGTGGGTCTGAGGAAATCCACGTCTTATCTTTCTTATCATATTAGGGAGTAGGACGTGGCCAGTGGCTGTAAACAGAAGGCGAACTGCAATGGAAATAATGGCATCCATGTCTGGTTCTTCTTTTTATTCTTTTCACTTTTGTTCAAAGTTCAAAATAATTTTGTTATTCTTTGCAATAGGACGAGCCCTCATTTTCATTTCAGAGGAATTCTAGTTAGTTGGGGAGCAAATCCTAAAAGAAGACAAAGCAGACCATTTATTTCTTAAAAGTGTCTTCATACACACCACTTACCCTAAACTCGGGGTGGTTCAGGATGTCTGCGGTCAGATCAGGGAGACACTCCCCTGTAGTCACACACTTCGAAATTAAATAGCAAAGGTAAATAGGCAATACAAATAAATCGTAATATATTTCATAAAATAATTTACAATATATATTGGAAGATCTCTGGGCTTTGTCAGCAGACCCCATACCTTAGTCTATAGATGGTAGATCTACATCATAGGTGCTGTCTCACTCTTCTCCCTGGAAAGGTCCCTCTCCAAGTGTGTGCTACCTATTCGTGTATTCTAATAAAACCAAAGTACGTTGTCCAAACAACAGCTGCATCAGTATGTTTTGTCTAAGGGATTAGCATTGTTGTTCGACTTTGCTCACAACATTCAGTCAAAATTCCAGGAACATGCAGAGAGTGAACATAGCGATCAGTTCTCATGTGTAAACAGCCATAGAAGTTATTGCAAATTAAAGTCATGTAGTAACGTGCGCAAAGCAGCAGGCAAGCTGCAGCGTGCTCATGCTAACTTAGAGAAAACGACAATGGCCCCATGGGCCATGTGATACCATCCCCTTGGACAGGTCGTTAGCACCGGGCGAAAACAAAATTCAGAGGTAGGTAAAGTAAAGTCCACATTTGTAAAGCGCACAATCACCCGTAAGGGTCTCTAGGCGCTGGGGGCCGTCGGGAAGATTAAGCGAGCTATTGCCCAGAGTCACATGGTGCTGGGCTAACCTGCCGCCGGAGCCGGGGATCGAACCGTGGTCCCCAGATTCCAGCGTCAGTCGCCCTGGCCGCGGCGCCACACCTCTTCGGCAAAGAGTCCCAGTGATATCCAAAGTAGAATGTTTGTAGACCAAAAAAAAGAATTTCAAATCTAAAAAAAAAATAGCCAACTGGGTATCCAAAAACATATCCATTCACAACGAATTGTCAGGGCAAACAATGTCATGGGAAAGGCAGAATGCCATGAACTCCAGTATGTTGCCTAAACCTTCCATAGTAAAGAGGTATGCTATCCAAGGATGCTTGTTTCCAGTCCAGGGAGGACCTGGCTTGGCAGTTTGAGCTGGACTGTTCCCATTGGGCGCGGGGTCCAGACTAATTTGCATATGGCTGGGTCCAAATTGGAATGGCATGGTGAGCAAAAAAATGATTAATTTTGGCCCAGATCCCTGTACTGGGGTGAATGTATGACATTGTTCTGCATTCTGTCCATCAATTGTTCTTTTTCCAATTAAGTATGGCGAACGAGCACACATGCTCCTCATATCCAGAGGCCTTTAGAAGCATATCAGGGCAACCTGTGTAAACTTCAATGAAACTACGATCCAATAGGCGCTGCGCATGAGCACAGGTACTCAAGTCTGCCGTTGGTCCAAGTAGAGGCTAGCATACCAAAAGCCTACCCATGGAATATTCCTGGTCATGGGCCTTCAATGGACCCATTAACAGTTCATATTCCAGGGGAGCGTGTGTTGTATTGGAGAGGCAGTCATCCAGGGCACATTGAAAAGGGCACCGGAGGCAGTGGAACACAGGTTGCATGCATGTAAAGTATGCATAATGGAAGGTCAGCCAATAGTGGATGTTAAGATCTTTTAATGGCATTGAAACAAAAAGCTGGTGCATCCTATCATGGTACAGCTGCAACTGGACCTGGTTTGGCAACTCCACAGATCCAGCAGCCATTTCCGAACAACAGTAGAAGTACAGGTACGCTGCAAATCAGCAGGTGCACTAGAGGACATCCTCCAAAGGCGCTGGCAAAAATAGAATGGATAATAGATGGGATTACTCCAAAAATACTCTGAAAGGAGGAAACAAGGCCGGATCCCATCAATTTAAAAAAGTGGGCAAGGTCCTCTGTAGCAGACGCATTAAATATTTGGTGAATTAATTCTCCAAACTGGAGTGGGAGATTTGTGTTTAGCTGTGACTGAATCTCACTTGCAGTTCTTGCCACCTGCAATTCGAAGGTCTTGCGAGCTGATGTGAGAGCCACTTCTTGTTGAAACAATAGCGCTTTGAGTCTGCTTAGCTTATTGAAATCTGTTTTCAAAGTTGAAATGGAAGGCCAAAGCGAACTATCTAAAATCCCATACGGGGTGGAAACAGGACATTGCTGCAACATGTAACCCATTGTGAAACTATTACTGTATACAAGATGCCTGCCTTAAGCAGCAGCAGTTGTGGTTATTTAGAATAAGATAACTTCTGTTAGAATGCAAAGTCAGTGCGTAAATATTAGCTGGGACCGGTGTACCTTTAAAAAAAAAAAAAAGATTAGGGGCCGAAACGTTGCAGGCACTGTGAAGTTTTACTTGTTTGCAGACTGAGGGTTGTCCTACCATACAATCACAATCCTCCCCTGTAAGAAAAAACTTCTTATCTGCTCATTGACACCGAAACGTGAAAGACAGGAACCATAATTCATGAATGTAGCTACTTCCGAGGTGCTCATATATACCAACCTGATAGTGTTTCATGCAGGCCATAAACTGGAAGAGAGAAATAGGAAGCGAAATACCCCATGTATCAACCCCACAGCTGAATCAGTCTCTTTCACAGAAAATGCTAACCGGTCTAGTTTTTCAATATGTAACATCGTATAGGTTGTGTCTTTCAATGACATTAATTTCTGTTTATCTGTTAAAGTAAATGGTAAAAACAGTGCAGAAGCATTCAGGTAATCCCATGGCACTTTTCGACTTTTGAGCATTTGCAAGTTCCAACCAAATTGCATTACAGAACGTAACTGATTTTGACCATGGTACAAAACAGGTACTTCATGTTGAACAATGTCCATTACTGATGATACAATATTATCCAAAGTATAAATACGAGAAGACAGCGTATTAATGCTGTTATTGAATACTGCCAGAACGTTTTCTAAATTATCTTGGTCAACTTGGCGCAGGATCTCCGCAGCTTCCATCTTGGATAGCTTCCAAAATGTATTATATGCAGCATAAACAAAGCGTTTTGTTCGAGGGGACTTTGGACCCAAATGACAATCAGCAAGATCAATGTCACCCAATAATAGAGAAAGATGTTGTTTCATAGATGACTATGTGGAATGTTCCAACCATTTTTGACATAATTTACATACAGAATAAGTGGTAACTATATGGGAATGTGGAAAATGAGGATCAGGTCTACTTTGTGTAAATCCTTTTGTGATAATAAAAAAGCGTAATTGACATGCATTCGAGTTCGTTGGCCGCAACAACCATCCCAAGGGGTCAATATTGTAAGAGTTGAGAGAGCGATTCTGAAACATGACAGTTAAGTCCTCAATTGTATAGTTGGTATGGGTTTGCCATGTGTCAAAAGCTGCCAATATGGGAATGGATGAAGAATTTAGATATTTAGCCGTGGCTAAAGCAAAACAAGTAGTCTGCTGCACCGTCTCATTTAAAAATATGAGCTGAGACGGTATCATGCACCCGCGATGTAATAATTAAGTGCCATCTTTCGTACCCCAAATAGATTTTAAATCAACCGCATCCTTCCAGTGATCATAACCTTTCATAGACAAATCATTTATGAAGGACAGGGAATAGACTGATTTAGTATGGGTCAACATAAATTTGGTTCGGGTGGGTATTATCAATTTATAAAAATATGTCACAGGGTCAGAAAGATTGTAAACAGTGAAATACATCATTTTACCTTGTTGGGTCTTTGAGCTCCCCGGTAACGGGGTTGGACAATGTTCCCACTGGGTATAATTAAAATATGGTCTCTGAGTATTGGTTTTGTGTAAAAATTGATGGCAATAATGCTTGTAACAGAATAAATCTGCCTAATTTGCAGAATTCAAATACAAATCTTCAGTGTCAAAAGCACTGTAATATTTTGAATCTGAAAACAATGAATAAACAGCGTTACATCCCAGTCATCAGAGTGTATTCCAGGCAAAAACATATCTCCTAAAGAAATACAGAATACGTATGGAATGTTTAAAGTGTTGGTCAGGCAATGGATATTGAATGGTGCTTTATCCCAAACTATGCTATCAACAATTGGGAAGGCTAAAATATTAACTAGGGCTTTAACCAACAGGAAAAACACAGTCACAAACCCAATCCACATGAAGAACACCATCGTCAGCACCATCCAGACATATGTTCAGGACGGGACCAGATAAGCCTTTTTGAACCAGGTGATGAAAAGAGTAACACATGTAAGGGGCTCTGCCACAGATTCAGATAACGAAGACGTTCTGAAGAAAAGCTATTACAGTCCATATAGTAACCACTAGTCCCCAGCTGGAACAACGGGAGCTGTTCTGCATTGGAAGGTGAATGAATTGTACTTTCGGGAATGTCAAGTATAACTTCAACTTGAGGAGAGGCATACTCATCGCATCCTCTATTTGTTGTGGAGGAAACTGAAGCCATCGGATTCAGTGAAATATCCCGGCACAAGATGCTAGTTGGCATACTATTCAAATTCAAATTCAAAATAGTCTTTATTCGATATATTTCAATCATGAAAGACATTCTACAATTAAAACAAAGAATAGTTGTTTTTTTTTTTTTTTTGATACCCCACCCACAATCCCACAACAAAACAGGTCCATGATGAGTTATTTCACATACACACATAAAAAGAGAAAAAAAAAAAACTATAAATATACAAGGTAGAATTAATAACACACTATCTCATCCTATTTACATTTTTACAAGATCATAAGTTAAGCCTATTTTAAAAAGACATTTATAAAAACAGGTATAAAAACAATTTCATCAGTACCAAAATACAAATTAACAGTAACTAAAGCAATATACATAGTTAATGCCTTATTAATGTAATATGCAGAATTAGATAGCAACAATTGATAACCTATCAAATTAAATAGCAGCACATGATAGCTTTCCCATAATTACTCCAAGCTCATTTTCCGTGTGCGTATAATCCATGTCCAATGCAAAAATTTTGACATAGCTATAACTACCGGCTGGGATGTATTGGTTCTTAGGACCCTAGCAGCCTCAATTGCGGTTTTTAAGCCCAGCTGGGCACAGATCGGTTTTAGCCATGTCCGTCTGGGGACGCAATATTCGGGACAGGCAAACAACACATGAGCGATATTTTCATTTTGATCAGGGCAAAAGGGACACCTTAAGGTTTGGCTCTTATTCCATTTCCCCGTTAGGGCATTTAAAGGTAAAGTCCCCACCCTCAATTGATGGTACCTTTTCCTGTCCCCTGGCACAGTAATCCAGTCCCAGTAAGGTTCTAGGGCAGGTGCATGCTTAAGTTCTAGAAAATCGTTTGTAAAAGATCGATCAATACGATTTCTAAAACACTTCATTTCAATCATGCTCAAGTATATATCCCGAAGTACCTTTTTTGGTGGAAATGCATTATTAACAGGATCGTCCCAGAGGTGGGATAGTCCCATCGCCCTATAAATGCTTCTTACATCTCTTAGCCAGATTATTTTACGCCCTTTATCCAGGGTTCGTATCTCTGAGAAGCCTTGAGCATACTGTGATAGCTCTGGAGTTACCCAGAGCCTTCTCCAGTAGGCTACTGATCTATATCTAGCCATATCCTCAAAGCTATGAAAGCCCATATCATATTTTAGTGGTATTAGAGGTGATGACATTGGTAGCCCAGTAATGTTGCGAAGAAATCTATTCTGTGCCACGATCAACTTCGCAAGATTACTTGGCCCCCAGAGTTCGGCTCCATAAAGAACTGCCGCTCCTATCTTGGCATTGTAGATTTTCAAAACTGGTCGGATAGGTTTAGTCTGAGATGCAAAAAGTTCCTTAATAAGGGCTCCTGTTAGTTGGGCATGTCTTGTTACCAACTCATTAGTATGGTGTTTCCAATCTAGGTTATGGGACAAATTAATTCCAAGATACTTGAAAACCTGGGTCTGTTCAAGCTGTACCCCGTCCATAGTAACCTTCCCTCTAATGTGTCGTCGTTTGTGCAGAACCATAAATTTTGTTTTACTTGTATTAATTACAAGACCGTGATCTGCACAAAATAATTCAAAAACTCCAATTGCCCTCTGAAGTCCCTGTTGGGTCCTAGATATCAACAGGGTATCATCCGCAAACATCAGCAGGGGGATCAGCCTACCTGCCAACTTTGGGGCATCTGTTGGTTGATGTTCAAAATATCTGATCACCCTGTTGATATATAGCGAGAAAAGCGTTGGAGCGAGCACGCAACCTTGGCGTACTCCCTTCTCAATAGGAAATTTATCAGTGACGCTGCCCTGTTGATTCCATCGCACTTGTGCGAAATTATTTTCATGCATTCTCATTAATAAGGACAAAATTTCATTAGGGATGCCCTGATCTCGGAGAATATTCCACAGCTTGTGGCGGGGGACGAGATCAAAGGCCGATTTTAAATCGACAAAAGCAGCAAAGAGCATCCCCCCCACAAGTATAACTACACGCCAGTAGATTAGGACAAATCTGAACACTTGATCTATGGTGCTTGTGTGGCTACGAAAACCTGCCTGCAGGGGAGACAAAATGTCCTGGTCATCTATCCACTCGTGGATTCGCTGGAGTAGTAGTCTTGCCAGAACTTTCTGAATGCATGCGATCAGGCTAATGGGCCTATAGTTGCCTGGATCCGAGCATGCCCCCCTTTTTAAAGATGGGGATAATCTCGGCTCCCTTCCAGGTCTCGGGAATAGGCGAGCCCTTTGCAATAGCGTTTACTAACAAGTGAATGTACGTAGCCCATACTTCTTTATCGTGCATAAAAAGGTCTGCTGGAACAGAGTCTAGGCCTGGTGCTCTACCTTTGGGTATATCTCTTAAAATATTTAAGATATCAGTTTTACTAAAGATTAGGTGGCTCCCCAAGATATCTATAGGGGCCAAACACTCCTCTCCATCTAAGGGCTCAGCAGCAAACTGAGTCGCATAATGAGTTACCCACACTTCAGGTGAAACATGGTTCATGGGCTCTCCTCTTATTGCCCCCCTTCCCCATTTTACAATGTTCCAAAAGGGTGTCATGGATCTTTCCTCACTTGCTTTGAGAAGATCCCTCCAGTAGCCTTCCTCCCAGTCCCTTTTGGCACTTGTTTGGACCTTTTTATACTCGAAACGTGCATTCCTTATTTTATTAATGTCTTTTGTCTTCACAGCATCAGACAATACCTTATATGCCCCCCTGCAGGTTTTATCGTACCACTGGTCCTCCTTTCTTACTGGCCTGCGTTTCTTCTTAGTCACTGTTTTGACAAAAAAAGATTTTAAACTATTAAAAAAATCATCATGGATCCTGCTAGCTTCTGATATCTGAGTATCCATAGCGGTTATACTCTTTAGATCTCTGATAGCCTGAGTTGTTAAATCCCTCATAGCGATTATGCTTTCCTCATTGGATGCACATGTTGCCCATTTAATGCGTCTATTGTCATTGGAAAGTTTGATTTGGACAGATTCCATCGGAGTATCTTTAACCAATATTCCAAACAAATTGAATGTCAGAATTAGTGGATCGTGGTCACTTTCCACTCTAGGTTCTATCCACATATCAATGACACTGGACCAATTCTCTTTGTTAATTAGAATGTAGTCAATACGACTTTGTGAGTTCCCATTGGAAAAAGTGGTGGCGCCCTGTTTGTCAGAAACCACTCTTCCATTGGTGGCCCGCAGCCCAGACTCGACACACAAAACTTTTAACTGCAATGCAGCCTCTGACCATTTTTTGATTGGTGGTAAGGAAAGCTGAGGGATATCCCAGATGTAATCCTCCTCTATCATGAGATCTACATCATGGGTGTCTAGGGGTTCAAAACAACAGTTAAAATCACCTCCAACAATAACATTTGCGTTAAAGCAATACTGTTTTAAAAGAGAATCTAACAACTCAACCGCCTCCGTGGGTTTGCCCCCTGGCATGCCCCTTGAGTAAATATTAAATATATAAAGGTCCTGACAGAATGATCGTTGTAACTTGACCACCAGTATATCAGGGCTATTAACATCTATATGTACGACTGAATAATCACTGCTTTGCTTTACCCATGTCACTAGACCACCTTTGGGTCTTCCCCTCTGGCTTGGTATGGCCGGGACAAAAAAGTGTGAATATCCCTCGACAGGATCTGGCTCTAGTTGCCAAGTTTCCTGGAGAAGGATTACATCCTTTGAATCCAGGAAAATTTGCCATGCCTGCGATGCTATCTTACTTCGCAAGCCTGCAATATTCCAGGATGTTAGGGTAAGTTGGGCAGAGGCCTTGTCGTTGTTGGATTTGATGTTAGTTGTCAATACAGCCCTGTGCTCTTGAGTGAGATTGTGTACACCTATATTGTCTGAATTTACAGCCAGTTTTGGGGAAAAATTATCATTTAAATCACTTCCCATAACGTAATTAATACGACCAATAGGGTGAACATCATTACATTTATCACTTAAAACACCCTGTGTTCTGTTTCCATTTATCAATAGATCAGTTACAACAGAATTTGGCTGAACTTCCACTTCCCCCTCTAAATACTCTCCATTAGGAATAGGAACATCAATGTGAAAATTGCTTCTACCCAGTCAATCACAAGCATCTAAACCTGATAACACTTCATATCTATTTTCTAGGACCATGCCCCAGTCATTAAAAGGGGCCATTGGGCCTCTATTATTTCTCACAATTTCCCACATTGGGCCAGGAGTTTTTGGAAATGTTACATTCTGTTGCTCCCCATAAAAGAATTTTAAAGTGAGGGGAACAATAGACCCGGCTCTTCTTTGTGGCGGAAAGATATGATTTAAGACATTGGGTAAAACAGCTGCGTGGCAAAAAGTCACAATAACACAATCACCTCTAAACCTTTTGGGCCGATTCCCAATCCAAGCCACCCTTTTCACTGACTTAATTTCGCATGCAAGCTGATGTTTACCACCTGGTCCCATATGCATGTTAGTTGTTAGCCAGTGTAGTGCCTTACTAGACAGAGATGCTGGTGTTTCTGGTTGAGTGTCCGTTGGCGAGGGGACATTAGCCAGCACCAATACCACTGGCCATTTCTGACACCAAAGTAGATAAATTATCAACCCCATCTACAGTCTTTGATTGAAGGGCACCTATTCTTTTTAGTTCTGCATTTAGTTTGTCAATCTTAGCGACTAGCGGCTTGATGATGGTTTTAATTTTTAAATCGATGATGTCTGCTATTTTCTGCAGTAAGCCATCCTCATTGTAGCTATTGTCGTGATCACTT
The DNA here is from genome assembly GCF_964261635.1 of Lissotriton helveticus. Classification (NCBI taxonomy): domain Eukaryota; kingdom Metazoa; phylum Chordata; class Amphibia; order Caudata; family Salamandridae; genus Lissotriton; species Lissotriton helveticus. Next base: position 797,888,906 of record NC_136072.1, read on the forward strand.
TTATCAGGAATAATATTCTCTACCACTTCAGTGAATTTCGCCTTAGTTTTCCCCACAGGTGATGCTTTTTTCCTCCTGTTTCCTGATCGTAAACCCGATCGTTTCTCCTGGACTCTTCTATGTCTTCTCGGGGGTGGAATTTCCTGTTCAGGAGATAAGGGATCATCAGATTTATGATCCACAGTTATATTATCAGTATCAGAGAAAACCTCTAGATCTGGATTTTCTATGTTCACTTCACCATCTAATATAACGATATTTTGCTCGTCCATATCAGGATTAGAATGGGCCATAAGATCTATGAGGTCGTTTGAGACATCTGGAGCTATAGAGTTTGACTGATTGCTACATTGAGTCGGACTTTGAAGATGTAGGACCGGAGATTGACTTAGGCCCAATGACTGTCTTCTTTTATCATTAATTTTACTGACGACTTGGACCATGTAATTGTCTATTTTCTTAGTACTCAGTGTAGGCTGTTTTTTGGACATATTTTTTGACATACAGGGTCTCAGAATTTGTTTCTGCCGACAGTAGAAAGTATTACTCGTTCACCCCTCACAGGAGCGACCAAACCGGATACTATGCAGTAGCTGGTATATATCTCCACTTTACAAGTGTCTAGAATGGTAGATAGTAACAATGTTAGTTCCTTACTTGTATATAGGCGTAGACGTAAGGGGGGTAGCCCAGTCCAGTCCCGGCCAGTCTAGGACTGTCTAAGACTGTCCCGCCCTTGTCCCGGGCTTCTCCCGCGCGCGACTCGCGTGTGCGAGAGGCGTTCCCTGCTGATAAGGCGCCTCCTGGCGCGTGGGCGTCGTCACACCCGCCGCGTCCACCCCCGGGGCAGCTGGGTGATGTAGTTCCCCAGCTGCTGCTGCACCGGGTGGATGGCGGTGGATGGCGGTATGGGCGCTGAATCTGTGCGCTCTGGCCGTTTCCCTCACGGCGCGGTTCTGGCGGATAGCAGGCGCTGAGCAGGGGAGAAGAACAAAGCGAGTTGGCCGTTCCCCTCACGGCAGGTAATGCGGTGTCTGGTTGTCCAAAGAGCGCTTCGGCGCTCCCTGCTGATAAGGCGCCTCCTGGCGCGTGGGCGTCGTCACACCCGCCGCGTCCACCCCCGGGGCAGCTGGGTGATGTAGTTCCCCAGCTGCTGCTGCACCGGGTGGATGGCGGTGGATGGCGGTATGGGCGCTGAATCTGTGCGCTCTGGCCGTTTCCCTCACGGCGCGGTTCTGGCGGATAGCAGGCGCTGAGCAGGGGAGAAGAACAAAGCGAGTTGGCCGTTCCCCTCACGGCAGGTAATGCGGTGTCTGGTTGTCCAAAGAGCGCTTCGGCGCTCCCTGCTGATAAGGCGCCTCCTGGCACGTGGGCGTCGTCACACCCGCCGCGTCCACCCCCGGGGCAGCTGGGTGATGTAGTTCCCCAGCTGCTGCTGCACCGGGTGGATGGCGGTGGATGGCGGTATGGGCGCTGAATCTGTGCGCTCTGGCCGTTTCCCTCACGGCGCGGTTCTGGCGGATAGCAGGCGCTGAGCAGGGGAGAAGAACAAAGCGAGTTGGCCGTTCCCCTCACGGCAGGTAATGCGGTGTCTGGTGTCTGGCATACTATTCAGTATCGGCCACATGGTGTAGCTTGACATGTTCGATTGAAATGTAATCATTCTCCTTACAACCAGGAAGTGGAGGCAGAATTACAGAACGTGTGCCTTTCAAACCAAAGACTCTGACCGGTGAACGGTATGATGGACCAAATTCTTTTTTTTCTCCACCTTCTCTCGGACTAGATCTCCAACTTTAGGAAGCCAGCCAGAAACCCGGATCAGCACCGCTACATCGATGGACGAGGGCAAATGGGCTTTCGCTTGTGAATCACGAGCCTTTTGTAGATCCTGTAACATAGCACAATGGTTATCTACGTCAAATGTTGTGACAGCCACCATAACGTCAAGATCATCAAGGTCTGGCACAAACATTTTAATGCCAAAGAGCATTTCGTATGGGGTCCGCCCACCCAGAGATCTTCTAGGGAGATTATTAAGTGCAAGTTGAACTCCATATAGATGAGTCAACCAGCCCGACCAGTACCTAATATTCTTGCTGTTAAAGATTGCTTTAAGTCACGGTTCATCCACTCCACAACAGAAAGGCCCTCAGGCTGATATGGAGACGAGAATTGCACCTGCACCCCCAGAGACTTCATCGCAACCCGGTAAGCCTTAGAGGCAAAAGCCGGACCTTAGTCAGAATGGAAGGTGCCACAGGCAAATGTCCCTACACAGACGCGCAAATCTTATATAACAGTTCCAGCGTCAGTACTGTGTTGCAGCCAAACCCGAAGGAATCTCGTGCACGAATCCACTTCAACCAAGATATACTTAAAAGCATTATCAGATGTCAAAGGACCGCAGTGATCAAGATAAATACAGCCAAACTGATTCAAAATGTATAGTTGAGTTTGGGGTGGATGTGAAACAGTGGAAGGCTTAATCTGTTGACAAATGTCACTGGAAAGAACATATTTACGCGCCTGTTGGTATAAACCACACCACCAAAAACAGCTGTAAAAGGGAAATAGTCACTGACACTCTGGCATCTGCCAACCCAACGCCCTCATATGCGGCTATGAGCAAAGAAAGTCTGCGGCCCTCGTTGGGAATCAGCCGATCCCCAACAGAAGGAATAGTTGCAAATGGGACTTAATCAGAAGACAAGTGATATGTGTAACATGAAGGGAAACCTTAGGGACACTCTTTTACCTCCTTCGATGCAGCTATAGCCGCTAGAATATCATCATCAATTTTAGTCATAGACCTAGTGACTGCTGGTCCTGAACAAGTGGCTACTGCAGATTTGGCTGCCTCATCATCAAATCATTACTAACAGCATGCACTCCCATACGCTGATGTCCCAAAGTATGAATAACATTTGTGAGCGGCAAACATTCCTTAAGAGCGGCTAATTGGACCCAAAGCGTTTTATGCTTAATTGCGCTGATTTTAGAATCACGAAAATCATTTTGTGTCCAGAAGAACAAGTTGTCAATAAAGGATTGTACACAGTAAAACGAATTGCACACTACAAGTATAGGAATATCTGGATCAGCAAATTCAAGAGCCGAAACCAAAGCACGTAGCTCCGTCAATTGAGCTGTGAATTCTCCAAAAGATTGTGTGTGCACCAAGCAGGATTTAAAATCCCCAATAACAATCGTACCTGTCACAATCACGCAGGCTGCAGAATAAGCATGTTTAGAATCAATGGCTGGCTGTGCAGACCCATCAGTGTAAATAATGCATTTGTACTGATCAAGAGGGAGTACTGATAAAGGCGGAGGATGAACATGTTCATATTACAAAAACTCCTGTGTTTGCAAAGAAGGGTCAAAGATAAAGTTGACATCAGCCAACATCAAAGAACTAGCCCCTTGTATCCAATGTGGATGCAAGGCTTTGGAATCTGGGACACTAGTCTTCATGACTGCTTCTAAAGCAGGAACAGGCAAGACCATGAAAATACGTTTACCCTGAGCCAAAGAGCATTCTTTCAGAATCGCCATCTGGATTGCTGTCAAAATTATTTCTGTAGAAGAGAAACGCATCTTAGCTGGAGTATACAAATGTGATTTATAAGCAATAGGGACAGTGTCCCCTTCATTAAAGTCATGTAAGTAAATCCTAATGCTCCTAGTAAAATCCTTATGACCGAATTAGTAGTATTTGATAAGGGCGCGCAGTGAACTCTGCTCCGCCACAGAAGTTTGCAGAGATTTAGTAACTCCGTACTTCGTTGGGAGTGCGAAGTTTTCCAAAACCCACCTAGGCAGCGGAGCAGAGTTTACCGGTGCAGGCCGAGACTTACTTGCTACTCAGCTCTGTGTCTCCTCTGTCCTCCTCCTGCTGCTGTACCTTGCTCCACTACTTCTGCTGTTCCGGGAGAATTTCAGGAAGAACTGCAGGGCGTATGCCGTACTGCGTGAAAGCATGCCTGACCTATAGGCGGGCATTACCATAGGGCGGCAGATGCTCCACCAGCATCTGGAGGCGAAAGCACTGACATTTTCATTACCGTAGAAACAGCTGATACTCGAGTTGCTCCTCCTGATAGGCTTTATGAAGTAAGCCTCCAAATTGAAGGTGATATTAAACGCCCAGTTAAAGCAGTCTTTTGGGAAAATCTCACTTCTTCTTATGATATTTTATTGGCAGGGGTTGATTGGCCTCCCCTTTTGCCCCAGCTTCCTCCAGAGGGGAGGATGTTATTCTACCCAGTTTTTTGCAAAACGTGCCTGGTGACGATAAAATGGCTTATGCCGAGAATTGCTAAAATTTCTGCACAAGCCAAAATGGCAAGTCATCTCGATTCTGAGGATGTTTGCCCATCACTGAGTTAATCATGACGGTAATGACCAGACCACCACCGTGTCCTGGTGGCAGAAGAGCTGCTCCAGCCGGAGCTGCTTGAAGTGCACGGGACATAAACTGCATGACACATCTGTGAATATGAATCAACTGTGTATACAATTGACGCAACTCTGCGATATTAACATTGAGATAATTTGGATTCAGTATAAAATCAGCCAATACCAGCCAAGTGGCTTCATCGATAAATAAGGGGCCCATTCGAACAGAAGAAACAGGGTGAGGAAGGGTGCCATTAAACCAAATGGTATGCTCCCAGGACGTCAACTGAACTTCAATTAATGCATATGGACGATAGGCCGCCGGAGGAGCCACCCTCGTATATTCATGAAACAAATTGTCATTCCCATCTACCGCGGGAAAAGTAACACAAGAATAGAAAACCTCCCAGCAGTTAGCTGGGTCCGCCTCGACAACAAAAATAAAGGTAGCCCCTGAATTTGGGACTCCATGTTGAGTCAAGTAAGCCATAACTGCAGCACGGTTAGGTGGCACAATAGCAACCGGTTGTGCCATGTTTATAAAGAAAGCAGCTCGTAAAACGGCAGCGCAAAACAGGGTCAAAAACCTTTTAAACTTCAAGATTGGGATTCTGCCCAAAACCAGAACTATGTACAGGATTATAGGACCTTGGTGTCTAGGGACTGAGTCATCCTACCACCTTAGTACCCATGAGCGCAGGACCAACTAGCTATACTGTCTCACTTGCTCTCCTACTCACTCACAGAGAAACAAATGATTAGAAACCCCAGAACACAACACTCCCAGATCTCTCAGAAATCGCGGTAACAAGACACACCCTTTCGCTCGCTTTGTTGTACTTGTCCACAATAAGATCTGACAGAGACACGAAAAAGTTTAAAATATTTATTTTAACTAACGTGCCCTAACATGCAGTGTACGTGCCACAACAAGCAGGAAAACGCAGAGTACAAATATAGTCAGCATAGCAGCTAGTCTATAAATCATAAAGATGTCATCATGGAAAGACAATGAAGCCTATCCTCCCTCCCCTTGCTAAGAAGTAGTATTATTAAGTATTGGAAGATTTCTGGGCTTTGTCAGCAGACCCCATACCTTAGCCTATAGATGGTAGATCTACATCATAGGTGCTGTCTCGCTTGTCTCCCTGGAAATGTCCCTTTTCAAGTGTGTTACCTATTTGTGTATTCTAATAAACCCAAAGTACGTTGTCCAAACAACAGCTGCATCAGTATTTTTTATCTAAGGACTAAGGCCTGGCCAGAACAAAATAACAAAGAGCATTGTTGTTCGACAATGTTCTGTCAAAATCCCTGGAACATGCAGAGAGTGAACACAGTGATGAGTTCTCATGTGAAAACAGCCATAGAAATTATTGCAAAATAAAGTTGTGTAGTAATGTGAGCAAAGCAGCAGGCAAGCTGCAGCATGCTCATGCTCACTTAAAGAAAGCGACAATGTCCCCATGGGCCGTGTGATATAATAGTGCTGATGGAATGCCCACAGAAATGTCCCTCAACAGTGTATATACAATGGGTTTGGCTGCTTTACACTGACCCATGCGCTAGGGTGTGGTCAGGAGGCAAGGTTTCTGAAAATGTTTGTTTATATAAAGGGACTCAGCAGGGGTGCTCACTGTTGCCATAGCTGTTCGCGCATGCGATGGAGCCGATGGCAGACAGATTGCACAGGACGCTGGCCCCCAAGGGGATCACTGTAGGGGAGACCACTCATGTGAGCTCCCTCTACACTGATGAGGCCCTGATATATTTGAGGCAGCCAGAATATTCTTTACCGATACATCTGAATGCGGTGCGAGAGTTCGGGGAAATATTGGGGCTTCACTGAGCCCCACGCTTTTCAATGCATACATGAGACCGCTGGCTGGGATTGTTCGTCCGCGTGGTATTAACATCATTACCTATGCAGATGACACCCAGCTAGTGGTCTCCCTTGTACAAAAGAACGGCCTCCAACCCCAGTCCAATTTAACAACATGCCTGGAACAGGTTAAGAGTTGGATGACGAAGTCTTGTTTGAAGCTCAATGACGATAAAACGGAGCTTATGCTCCTTGGCCCATCAGCCCCTTCCACCTTGGAGCTGTTATGGCCTATGAGCATGGGCGCGCCCCCCACTCCCAGAGATAACCTCAAAAGTCTGTGGGTGTGGCTGGACAAATCATTGACCATCAATACACAGGCGACCAGGGTGTCAGCGACCTGCTTTGGCCTCCTTAGGATGATAAAAAGAATCCTCCCACTTCTTCCCTTTGAGGCCAAGCAGATAGTGATACAAGGCTTAATTCAATCTCGCCTTGACTTCAGTAATGCCCTGTACCTTGGGGCGCCTGAGTACAGTCTGCAAAAACTCCAGCGGACTCAGAACTGTGCAGCCCGCACATTGCTTGGAACTCCACGTAGAATCTCGATAAAGCCTGGTCTGAGAGCTCTGCACTGGCTTCCCATTAGGGAGAGAGTCAAGTTTAAATCTATGTGTATTGCTCATCAAGCATATTCGAAATCTGGCCCAGAAATCAGTCACGGCTTGACTTCACCCTACCAACCCAACAAACAACTCCGTTCATCACATGCCTTCCTGGCTAAAGTCCCCAGGATTCAGAGAGCTAGAGCAGGAGGCCGATCTTTTGCCTACAATGCTTCTAAATTATGGAATACACTCCCCCTTCATCTGAGAGCCAATTCCAACCTGTCGAGCTTTCGTAAACAGCTCAAGACCTTTCTTTTCAACTAACTAGACCATCTCTGGACTGACTCTCTGGAAGGCATTGCTCTAGTCCTAGCGCCTGGACGCCTCAGGGCAGCTGTAGCGCTCAATAAAACCCATTTTCATTTCATTTCATTTAATTTCATTCATTTCATTTCATTTCCACGTTAACTCGACGAAGTCCAAACTGTTTCTGTTGGGGAGATTGACTGGAGTGCCAATCGAGATGCTCCGGTAGGTGGGGCTTCCCTGGGTGTTGGACTGGGTCCCATACGTGGGGATCAGACCAATACATTCCAAAAAGATGTTCTTGGATCTTAATATCATGAGGGTGATAGATGGGCTACATACAGCAGTTAGGTTCTGGAAAGATATTCCTCTGTCCCTGGTGGGCAGAATAACTATAGTGATATATAAGACCATACTCAAGAGGTGCCCATACGCACTGCAGGGCACTATATATGTGATTCCTATGCACTACTTTAAAACCATTGGCAGCCTTATAGTTGACCTGCTGTGGGCAAGTACACGGAAATGAGTAGGGTTGTCCACTCTAAAGGGAACCCGGGGCCAGGGGGGTCTAGAGGTCTCAAACATAGAGATATATTATATAGCAGCACATCTACAACATGCAGTCCACTAGCTAGAACCTGGGGACAAGTGGGAAAAAGTACTCCTGCAGGGTTGTCATGCTTGGAGGTTACTGCCTGTTTTGTTGATGAGTGGGCTGAGGATACCCTCTAACTTTTACATCAAGTGTGTGAGTTGTTGGAGGGGGAGGTTAAGAGAGTACTACGATGTGTACTGTATGCCCTGGACATGCCACTGTGGGCTATACAACTGTTCCTTAAAATAGAGGAGTCCATGTCAGTGCAGAGATGGAAGGACGGGACTGTAAGACATTAGGGGACCTGTATCCTGGTGGGCGGTTTATCACAAGGGAAGATGCTACAGACTCCTTTGCACTGGGAACAGGACAATATTTACAGAATGCAAAAATCTCTTCAACAGCACGCAATTTGTGTCCGACTTTCCTGGATACACCACTATACTCCAACACCCTGGTGACATTGCTGGATATGGTGGAGGGGTGCAGACTCATATCTCATATAAATAGGACACTGCACGAAGATATCCCGGAGATGCCACTTTACATCCAGTCCAAATGGGAGGAAATACTAGAGGAACTCATGACTGCAAAATACTGGGTGTGGGTACATGAAGGGATATGGACTGTTAGCTCCAATGCTAGATTTAAACTGATACAATACAACTTTGTGCATCAAACCTATCACTCCCCCAAAACATTGCATACCATATTTAATACTTGTACGGATAGTTATGCACACTGTGGGGGCAGACTTCATACAAATAGTATGGTCTTGCCCATCTCTGACTTCATACTGGCAGACAGTCCTGGGAAACCTGAACAGAGCAACTGGTTGGACTATACAGCTGGCGATGCAACAGTTGTTGTTTGGGCTGATTCTCTCTTCGTCTAATCAGAAACTTAGTAGACAGTTTGTCCTGCTTGGCCTACTGCTAGCAAAACACTGCGTAGCTATAAAATGTCTGGGGACGGAACCCCCAAGATATGTGAACTAACTCAGGGATTTTTCTGAATTGGCTACTGCTGAGGAGGTACGGATGTAGCATGTCCGCAGAGATGAAAAGCTGGAGGATGATTTGAGAGCTGGGGCAGCCATGTTGCCTGATTTACAGCGACGCCCAGAGTATATTTCACCTGGAAAACCAACTGTATGATGTACCTATTGGCCCAAGGTCAGCGGGGAGAAGGGGAGTATTCTAGATCCTGTGTGGAGACTAAATTTGTTACCGGAGAAATATTAATACTACACTGAAGCGAATACCTGTGGTCTGACTTTGGGTCCATGTGCAGGTGCAGTGGGGGGAGGGAGGGTAGTTGGGGTTTTGTTTAATTGGTCTTAATGGGGATCATCCACTGATGTCGAAATGCAAATCTGCTGATCATTTCTGATGCATATTGTATCCTATAAAACTTTACTAAAGATTTTAAAAAACTGCTGCATGTAGGCCGGCTACTACTGTAGAGCAACTTAGTCTCATTGTGGTTAGTGGGACAACAATCCTCCCCTTTTCTTTCTAAGTATCCTCAGACCAGCTGCTTACCTGCAAGATCCTTAGATTCTTAAAAACCAGGACATCTCTTCTTCCACTGAAGTACCTCCACCGAAGCTGCCTGGAAGAATTATGATTGGACATGATTACGCATATGTATCGTAGGCGCGGCCAGCACAAGTAAGATCGGTGGGGCAGAGCGGGTGCAGGGTGGGGTGGAGGGGGAAGTCGACTGAAGATGGGACAGGTAAAATTAATTTTAAAAAGCGGTCTCCTGGACATACAAGACTTTAATCAACCACATCCCAGACAAACTGTTAGCCCTCAGGTTTAAATGGGAGGAAATCACGGGTCAGCTAGAGGATATCGACTGGGAGGGGAACTGATGCACCCTAGAGAGGTTGCGATTTAGCTCCGACTAAGGCTAGTCCAAATTAAAGAACTGCACAGAGTATACGATGATAGAGCATGGCTACATGCTGTCTGTAGGGCAGAAACACCTAACTGCTTGCGATGCAAAACTGCCCAAGATACAATACTACTGGTCACACATAGGTAAGGGACTCAACAATACATTAGAGGTTCAGATACCTATGGACCCTAAATACGTATTATTGGGCATTTCTACAAACATTGACCTCCCTAGATACAAACTTTTATTGAGTTACTTAAGATTCATACTAACAAAGAGAGAGGTTGCACGACACTGGGGAGTTGAGGGCCTACCCACTCTGGTGGAATGGCACGCCAGTATGGATCTATATATGGGGCCTAAAAAACAACATACATAGTCAGAGGATATCCCAAAAAGTTCAACAAAATATGGCAACCATGGCTGAGATATTATAATCTAAAGACAGGAGAATACACAACACACTACTCAATATTGATATGCATTAAATGAATTTTCTCACCCACTGGGAACATGTAGCTGGGGAGGGCCAGGTCTAATCCGGGGAGGGGGAGGGGGGAGTGGAACTGGAGGGTGCATCCACCGAATGTAATCTCTGTATCCCTGAAAGTAACCAATAACTGTATTGTTGTCGAATCTCCTGCAAATATGCTCACCTACTGATGTTTTGGCTGATGTTTAAAATTAAAATAACTTTATAAAAAATAAAAAATAAATTAAAAATTTAGAAACATTTAACCGGCGTTCACTGCATCGCCGACTCGGTGCTGCATAACCAGCTTCCAGTACAAAAACTGCCTCCACTGCTCCAAAACAAACCTCCACCCTTCCGGCCCACAGGGAAAATGCCCATTGTCCGCTGAAGACGGTGCATCATCAGGACAATTTGGAGTATGGGATGAATATCAAGAAGCATTAGCACGCTTGCAAAAACAATAGTCAGATTAGCTTAGTGTATTACTTGAAAGACCCAATTTCTTCAGAAGGAAACAAAGCAATGAGGAATGTGTAGAAGAATATATTGCAGCTTTGCGAGTTTTAGCTGCCACATGCAGTTTTGAAAGCAACTACATCATATGTACATGATCAATTGTTGTTGTTTTTTTTCTAATACAATAAAGGCTACTTAGTTATAGAAATCCTACAGAGCTAAAGGTGATTAATTTGGCACATATTATAGTGTGCTCCAAGCTCTGAACAACAGCAATTTAAACTGATTCATGTTCCTCAAATACAGGTGGTCCATTATTACAGTGCATTTAGGATAATTGTGTGGTCTGTGCTGTCAAGTACAAAGACAGGAGAGCACTGCTCAAAACAAAAGGTTGAAATGTTCGTGCTACCGGTGTTCTTTGAAATCCCATTTGGGTAATGAGTCATCTTGTTCAGCTCAGGGACAAAGCGTAGCATATGCTAAAAAAATGGTAACTTCATTCAATGTGTAATACTGGAAGATTATCTGAGCTGTGATAAATTGAACATAGTCATTTTGACATTAGAGGTTAATGTGTGCATTCTAGGAAACTCATTCAATGGACCAATATGGCAGATAAATATAGGCGAAATATATATAGACATTATGGCAAATTCTGGGTCACACATGACTGTTAGTTCAGGCAAAACATTGTGTGATCACTGAGGTTCTAAGTGTAAACTGTGTACCCCAGATATTAGACAAAAAGTTTTCAGCAATTTTGATACTGACCAATTGTATTCTCCACTGATACTCTAGAATGATTTGGAAGACAAATCACAATGGCTGTTTATGTAGCAATCGAAGGCAGAGATATTGTAGCATTTGGCAAAAATTTGAATTTTATTGAAACATGGAGCACATTATTGTTTGCTTTCGATTTACTTACCTATTACAGTTTGGCATGTTCAATTGCAGATGATAATACACATGACAGACCTAGAGTTAAAAGTTTGTCAGATACATTTCTGGAACCATTCCGTGAACAAGTAGGTAACATTTCAGCATTTGAATACCATATAAGAATTAAAAAAGAAGCAATTCCAATTTTGTATAAAGTGAGACCTGCACCATTAGGTAAGATCTGAAACATTATTGGATAAGTTGCTTACTGAGAAAAAAGTACAACCTGTAGATTCAGCAGAATGGATTTCACCAGTGGCAATCACCCAAATAAAAATCAGAAAAGATTCATTTATGTGCGGCTTCACACATTTTGAAAAGTAATAAACTAGTTGATTGCCACCCCCTACCTAAAATCCAGGACTTGTAAGCTAAGATGTGAGGCATTTTTCAATCACTGATGTAAGGTTAGCATACCATCAAGTTTCACGATCACCAGAGTCTTAGTTGTTGACAACATTTGCCACAGCATTTGGCACTTTTAAATACTATTATTTGAGTTAGCTTCTGTGACAAGCGTTTTTCGGGAAACTAATGGACTGTCCATTTCACACATGTCGGGGTACATGCTTTTCAGGATGATATTCTGATCTTTGCCGAACATCACAGGGAGCATAATATGATCTTAGGAAAGGTTTTAGGTATATTGAAAGACAAGGGAATTACCATTATTGAAGACAAATGTAAGTTTTAAGTAGAAGATGTGGATTATTTAAAACACACTGTGTTGAAATCTGGGGTTCGACCTAAGTTCAGTCTCATTAAAGCCACAGTCAATGCACAACCTCTTTCAAACAAGGATGTGCTAAGATGTTTTTATGGCTTGAGTGAGTACTATATGCGATTTGTTCATGGTTAAGCTTGTACCAGATAACCGTTAAGACTGCTGTTGAAAAAGTAGCTTAATTTATACGGTCTCAAGAGGCACAAGATGGTTCTGAAAAGAAATTGCAAATTATATATGATACTACAGCCTTGAATGAGTTGAAGCAGCCAAATGCATTATAACAGTGGATGCCAGTTGGCTTAGTGTGGAAGCCATGTTGAGCCAGATGGTTGAGAGGCACGTAAGTAAGATTGCATTTGCAGCCAAGTCATTAAGTCAATTTGAGTCCAACTACGGTACGATTGAATGGGAAACATTAGCCTGCATATGGACTGCTGAGAAATGTAAGAAATTTAGATAGACCATAAACTGCTGGTGGTTTTTCTAAATATTAATGACATTGAGAAAAGCTTCTGCAAGCTCTATTAGATTATTGTCTAAGTTACAAGAGTACAATTTTATCAATACATATTGCTGGGACACAGAAATATTAGAGTGAACTGCCTCTCAAGGATGCCTTTACTATTTGAAAGCACTTCTAAAATCCTAGAAGATTCTGAATGTGTCATTGTGGCAATTGATGCCTTCCAAGAGCATGATGGTAGAATAAGCACAGTTTATTGGAAAGAAGCATATGAGAAGGTGTTGAACGTTGTAAGGAAGCACATTAAATGTGGTTCGCCTTGGGCAGGGGCGCAACTCTAGCCAAATTTCAGGGGGGCTTATACTTCCAGCAACTGAGCAGGACAAGAATTTCCAGAAGTGGGGTCCGAGCTATCCTCATAGCCAATATGAGAATACAAAGTGACAAACTGTGCAATTTAAACATAGTGGACAAACTTGATATTATAATAAGCATATTTTGTAGATTTGACACTGTTCCTAGGCTAGTCACAGTTACCTTTGAAAAACAGATTGAGTGCACTGACAATTAAAAACAGCTTCTATAAAGTTGAATTGAAAGCACATAAGACATGTTTTCACAAAGGTATTTCAAGACAACACCCTTTTTGCCAATTCCCTGATTCTTTCTGTGAAGGACAATGTACATGTGAAATATTTATAATTGAAAGTTCAGAAATATGCTCCAACCCCATAAACGACTGAAGGCACAATTTAGTTTACCCAATTGGATGTTGCAAAATAGTTGTGGGCAAAGCTGCCCTTATGTACAGGTCTCAAAATATTAGGCTAAGTGCCTAATTTGAGCAGGTAGAGCCCACTTACACTAATTTGTGGGGTCCTGCACTAATTTTTCCTCATCAGACTTTTCTCCAGAATAAGAGAGAGAAAAACACAAAAGGGTAAAGGCGAAAGAGAAAGATGGAAAATTATGACAAAACGAGAAAGCAACAAATTAAAAAGAACCTGCAAGAGTGAGATAAGGGGGCAGGGAGTATCTGGTGGTAGACAGTAGAATCAAGCTTTGGCAATGTTTGTATTCACCTCTCCTGACATTCGAAATTGCCAGGGACAGGATCCTGAGCAAAACGTTTGGGCCCGGCCTTTATGATTTTATGAATTAAGGGCTGATTTGTGCGTTACCACACATGTATGGGGGGTAGGTAGCTGGTAAATCATATGTTTAATTCCCCAAAATACCATTTCTTTTCCCACAGTTGTGCTGGAATGAGTTGGTAATATTTTTGCATGTAAATGCACTGACACACACCTGTGCTACACTAAAGAAAAAAACACTATTATTATTGCTAGCACACCACATTGAACAGTTCCCATACATGTAAACATATTGAGCCACATTCAGTAGGAATGCACCAGGCGGTAGTCGACAAGCTGGCAGAAAAGTTGATTTGTAGGGAGTATTATGGGCAGAGGGGCCATTCTCAATGGCAGAGGCCTAGCCAACTAGAGATACAGAGTTGTTTTATAAGACGATTTGTCCAATTCCAAGTTCCTGTAGAGATGGACAGAATCAAAGGCAAGGGAGAGGTCAAGTAATAGGCGTGCAAGGACTCCATTTGAATCCATTCCAGTGTTTAAATCAACCTGTGTGGAAGTCAGTGCTGATTTCGAGCCACAGCCATACCAGAATCTGTTTTGGTAATCTAAGAGAAGGTTAGAGGATGCTTTTACCTGTGAACCAGTGGGTTTGTCATCTAGAGGCCCATCGTCACCTCTCCCTGTTCAGATCTCCTGTCTCATATTTAGGTCTCTTGACCACAGTCTATTCCTCAGTCCACAGGTCATCTCTACAGGACATAGGACAGGTTCCTCTGAAGCAAGGCAGGAATCAGGTAGCTTGACTTCAGTCAGCTTTCCCTGCTACCTACTCGTAATTCTAATGCTTTGTCCGACAGGACAACTGTGCACTACCTAGCTCTATGGAGGCACTGTTATTCACCTACTAAGATTTCAATGAGAGTCCAAGGCACAATGGGTGCATATAGGAACAGTGTAAGATTATTATCAATAAATGCATGAGAGGAAAGAAATGCAAACTATGATTTTGAATAAAACCGAGAGGGTTAAAAAACCACTGCACAGCTTCTGGATAATAAGTTATGTCATGACAACCCATGACATAACTCCATGCAGTACTCTAGAAAAGGTAAGAGACTTATGTAGTGCTGTGATGTGCTTTTGTATGTAGTAACAGTATTGGAAACAAAATAAATCAACTATTTAAAAATTGTCACAGCATCCAATTGATCTTATGGAATGCTTGACTGCTTTGGCAAACATGTTTTTTTATCCAGTAAGGCTTCTTGGGGTTTTCAGGCCCAACATGCAATGTAAAAAAAAAGAAAAACACACACACACTCACTTCGTAATGAACAATTGTGGTGAATGGAAAGCCAGGAATGGCTCTAGGTGTCACACAGTACAATGGGTAACTATGCTAAAAGTTTATAAACAAGTTCCACTTTGTGCTTTTTGGCCTACTTTTTTGAACCAATCAAAGGCCATGCAGTGAAATGTTGAATGCGCAAAGATTCCATGTCACGTGCAGATGTTAGAATTCAAGTGATAAATGCCAAACATTCAAACTCCTATAAAATACTGAAGCTGGCTAAAAATGTACTGCCCACCACAGTGACAGGTCCAAGGAGCTATTGGACCAATGCTAGAGCATCACTTGCAACACTTTGGTCACGCTGTGTAGTAACAGCAACTGAAAGTGTCTGAACTAAGAAGATGAACAGAAAACCTCAATGCTGGTGCCTGTGTTCCCATATAGAGCTGAAGCTTTGATGTGCTTTCCTGAGCCCCAGTCACTCAGTTGAAATATTGTTGAAACATGAGCCCAAGTGTCCTAAAGAAGCTGGTGCCGGTGTGGATATACTCAGTCAGTTCTCCGCCGTGGTACCTGCCGCCGCAGAGCACTGCCATCATGCAGGCCAACAGGTCCAAACACTGATCTATGCCGTGGATTCAGCAACAGTGAAAACACCAGCTCCCTCTGCAGGCCAAGGGAGCTCAGGTAAAGGATTAAAAATTAACTCCGGAGCCAGGGCTACTTCACCAAATGGAATGCACCTTTGACCTAAGTCCCCACTCTATTCCATCGCCAGGTCACAGCCTCTGTCGTACTGCTTTATCCTTAGCCTCTTGTGCCTGCTTCCCCCGTCTACAGCATTTGCCTGTTTTCTCCTCCTGTACCTAATAAACACTAGCTCCCAACTTATCCCCATAGCCTCAGACTGATCCTCAGTCCCTCACCATCCCCCAAAGCCTCAGCCCTGATCTCCCTCCTTTCACCATCACTCTCCCCTCTTGCACAGGCCACATAGTTACAGATGGGACTAACTAGGTATCTAGAGACTAAATTACAAGGCCATTGCGCCACCAATGCGTATTTTTTTTGTGACGCACAGGCGGCGCATTGTGTCTACTCCTATTTACAAAGCCACATAAAGTCACCCTGCGTGAGTTTCCATGGCCTTGTAAATATGGGCCTCTTTCACACATTACTCTGCGTGAAAGGGTTGTTCCATGGGTGTTGCTTGAGTGTTCCCAAGCAACATCCATGGAACCTGACACATTCCCAGATCTACACAGTTTTATAAAGCTGGGAATACATCAGAATCCTATACCTGCCCGAGGGTGGCATAGGAGTGGCGTGACTAGGAGAAATACTTTAATTTCTCCTCGTTTTTCCACTTCCTATGCATGCTGCATTCTGCAGCACGCATAAAAAGAGGAAAATGCCATCAAATATTGTTTTTGTGTAGGAAGGTGTCCCTTCCTTCACGAAAACAACGCAGGCACCGTTGCAACAAGACGCAAGGGTGCCTGCACTGGCACATGTCAAGCAATTGTGCGCAAGCGCAGGGGAAAGTACTCAGATGCATCGTATTGTTGTTAATATGATGTTTCCCTGTGCTTTTACAATGACGCAGCTCAGCACAGCAAATTGGCTTGTGGTGCAGCACCATTTTCTTGTAAATGAGGCCCCTAGTTTTGCAGAAAGAACAGATATTTTGCAGGTGCCTTGAAGAAATGTGTATATTTATGACAGTTGGGTCATTTTAAGGTCTTGCCTGTGAAAGAGTATATCCTGCTTGTGCATGCACTCTAGCTTGCAAGACATTTGTTATACAACAAGGGGCTTTGCCAATGCTTGCTATGTGTGCAGCATAAGAGGTGAGCTCATGTAAATGTTGGGTGAGTGTGAGTAAATGCAGCGTGACTTTTGTGAGTGTAGGGTGAAAGGTGTGCCGATGTTAGTGCACAGTAAGCTACATAAGTGCAAGATAAGAGAAGGGCCCATGTGAGTGCGGGGTGAAAGGAGTACATACAGAGTGGGATGAATGAGTGCAGGGTGGGTGGTGTGAGTGGTGAAAATCAGAGTGAGTGATGTGCATGTGTGCATACTGGGGGACCAGTGTACCTGTGTGAGTGCAGGGTGAGCAGCAAGCGGGAAGGGGGAGCTCTGATAGTGAGCGCATGGTTATGTTATGTTAAAATAGATTTATAGAGCGCACAGCTACTCAGAGAGTATCCCGGCACTGAGACAGAAAACCAAAAGCTAAGAAGAGGAAAAAAGAGAGAAACAAAAAAACAGAAAAGGTAAAAAAACAAGTAAGAAACAGTTAGGTTGTTTGTTGAAACAGCCAGGTCTTCAGTTGTTTCCTAAAAGTCAACAGATAAGATGTTGTTGGGCGGATCTAAGAGATCTGGCCGGTACATAACCAGAGACTCTTCTGCAGATATACTTTGCTCCGAGGCCAATAGAAGTTAGTGCACAGTGAGTGGTGTGTCCCTGTGAGTTCTGGGAGACTATTGTGCCTGTGTGCAAGAAGAGTGAGCTGCGTGAGTGATGGGTGAATGCAGTGTCTGTGTGAATACAGGCTGAGCAGTGTGTTTGTGTGAGTGCAGGTTGAGAGAAGGGAGTGCAGGGTCAGTGGTGTGAATTCAGGGTGAGTGTTGAGCCTGTTTGAGTGTTGTGAGTTCAGGGTGAGCGATGTGCCCATGTTGAGAGATGGGTGACTGAAGTGCCTATGTAAGTGCAGGATGAGTGATGTGCCTGTGTAAAAGTAAGGTGAGAGGAGTGAGTGCAGGGTGAGTGATGTTAGTGCAGGGTGTGGGATGTGCCCATTAGAGATTGGGTGAAGGTGAATGTGCAGAGGGGATTGTTGAGACTGCAGGGTGAGCAATAAGAGTGACAGGTGAGTGGAGTATCATGTAAGTGCAGGGTAATCAACATGTGTGCAGGGTGAGCGGGGTAAGTACAGTGTGATTACTGTGTGTGCGGGGTGAGGGTGAGAGTGACAGGTGAGTGGAGTGTCATGTGAGTGCAGGCTTAAAGCTGTGCTCCTGTGGGTGCAGGGTAAGAGGAGGGTAAATGGTGTGAGTGCATGGTGATTTTTGGAAATACAGTGTGATCGCAGTGAGAATGATGGGTTAGTTGTCTGAATGCAGGCCAGACACTTTGAGAAACTCAGCATATTTGTTATCCATGGTAGCTAGTGGGGTCTGAGACATAATTTGTATTATTTCATCCATCAACGATGGAGGGTGGAGGAAATAAATAGTCTGTGGGTCCTGCAACAAACTTTCAGATTATTGATGTGCCTTGATAGATGATATGTTGCTATGCCTTGAAATTGGAAAGGGTGAGGCATAACTGCCAGAGCTGCTGGCTTTGAGTTGGTGAACAAGTTTCAAGTCTTATTATCCAGGGCAAATCACTTTATCTCCCTGTGCCTTCAAAAATGAATGTGTCCTTGTATAATGTAACTGGTGCTCATGCATTGGCCTCATCACCTTCGGGTGGAGTTCTAGCTATATAGAGCTGCAAAAAAACAAAGCCTAAAGTTACTTTTCAGGAAATGCATTCTCACACTGTGGCCGCAAAAGTAATTTGCAACTTTAAGGCATTGGCAGAGTGGAGATGCAAAGGCTCTAGGAACGGGGAAAAAACAACAAAGAATGGTTGTCAAGTAAATGGTCTTTTAAATACCTGTGAAATACTCATGTGGGGATGCCAGACCAGCCAGACCAGCCAGCCCACAGCAGCTCAAGAACTGTCTGTCTGCCCGTGCCTGGGCTGACACACATGAAGGTTGGAGCTAAAGCCCTTTGAGCCCTATATGGGCATTGCTTGCCTGGCCTTGAGACAGGTCATTGAACATAATTTTGTGGTACAATGCACATGTGGAATCAGAGGTTTCAATTGTTCACTGTATGATGATGAGACAGAGTCCATTTGCACTACCTATTGTCTAGAAAGACTTACTTATTGACATAGCTCATGAGCGGGATATTGATGTTATGTCAACTTGAAAAAAAACTCATGCAACACTATTGGTGTCCCTTAATAGACAGTTATGGCAGGTTGGGTCAGCAAGTGTCCAGAGTGTTTATTATCAAATAAACATTGAAAAACCAGTGAAAACCCATTAATTGCAGGTCCCTTCTCTGGAGCTCCATGGGAGAAAGTGGCATTGGACTTTGCACGTCTGTTCAATATAGCATGCACCAATTTGAGAGACATGATATTATTATTAATTGATTATCATTCCAAGTAGAGTTATTTAGATTTTGTTGAAATAGCCAATACTGAAAACGTGCTAAAAGTTTTGATATCTGTATTTTTAATTGAGGGAACTGAAAAACAAATTGTCCCATATAATGGCACACACATTGTGTCTGACTGCATGCAACTACTCATGAGTGTGTACAAATCACATTTTTATAGCAACAAAAATGTGAGATTTATTGAGATGGAATGGGTTGAGATTAAGGCACTCAAAAAAGTAATTAAAGGTGTATCCACATTTTCTGAAACAGTTAAAGTATTAAGTGAAAGTAAGACGTCAGTGTTAATAGCAAGGAAAGGCTGGTGGAACAAAAGAAATGTAGTACTGGTAACAGATGTCCAATTGAAAATAATATCCGACAGGAAACAGAATTGTAGGTTCGAAGAAACTGAGTTGTGATTTCTTAATGAGTAACAAAAAATCTGAAAATAAAAGCTGTAATTTAAGTACCTCACAAAGGTGAAAACAAATCTTCAAATGAGGTAAGGTAAGAGTCTGAATGCTCAGTGAAGACTCAGGATCGTTTGATCCTTGTGAACTTAAGTTGCAAGGCTAGTGCATCAAGACAAAGTGCGAAAGGGACTGATAATTCAGAACCATCAGAGAACCTTCCATGCTTTTCTGACAATGGAGATTCCACAAACTGGAAATGCAATGGTGCATATGATGATGATTGTCGAACAATGAGGCGCAATCTTAATAGTTTCCAAAGTGAACATACCATGAAAATATCCAGGAAGTATTATATCTTTACAGTTTATTAGATTTGTTATTTATTTATATTCTATTCGTATTGTTGTTTTGCAAAATATTTTGGGGTGATGTAGTAAGTGTATGGTAATTCTTGAGGTTCCATTTACTGTTTATTGGAATGCTAGATGTAGAATGTGGAGCAAGGGGCATTGTGGCTGTCTTGATCTTAGCATTCTACCTTGCTGCGACCGAGAGATATGAAAGATACGGACATGGCTTCCTCTTTGTGGATTATTTTACCTGGATTAAAAAGAGACTTTGTTAAACGAGAATTTGACTGCTGTGGTATTTACTTACCGGCGAACACTCTTTATTCAGGAAAAAAAAGAAAAGAGTAAAGATACAAAGAATGAGAAAACCGCAATGAAAGAAGAATGGGACGGCAAAGACAAAAAGAAACAGGAAGAGGGAGACAATCTGAAGGGAGAGATGGTCAAAAGGAAACAGCAGTGATACGGAAAATTGGGCATGAAGATGAAGGAGACAGACAGTATGAGATGGGGTGCAAAGGAAAAAGTATTAAAGGAAATATGGGAGAGAGCTTGGGACAGAGAGATGGAGGCAGGTACAAAGAGAGAAGTTGTGAGCTACAGTGATAAAAGGCGATGGTGAGACGAGTGTGGTGATCTGCTTGGATTACATCATTACCTATGTCATCTGAATCTAGAATGTATTATGTTTCACTTGCTTGAGACATTCTATGTGACACAGTTACTTGGGACCTGCAACAGCTGTGACCAATAAACTTAATACTTGAATTATCCTCTTTTGGTGATTATTCTACCTCTACAAATTGGCGACGAGCAAAAACAGCAACACTAAGAGAATTGTTAAAGAAAAACAAAATATTTGTGTGGGGTGAAGATTGTCAAAAAGAGTTTGATAGGTTAAAAAGTGAAATTGTGTCTGCTGGGGTTCTTGCACCGTTTGATCCATCTCAGGAATGTATTATTACGGTAGACGCAAGCAATGATGGTCGTGGTGCCACTATTACCCAGTTGAAAGGGGGAAAAGAAGTGACTATTGGTTTTGCCTCGAGATCTTTAAAACCTAATGAAAAAATATTTTCCGTAATTGAAAAGGAACTTTTGAGTAGTTGCTGGGAGGTTGAGAGATTTAAGTGTTTCATCTGGGGGCGAAAGTTCGTGCTTAAAACAGACCATAAACCTTTGGTGAGTATTTTAAGTGGTGTCACCATAAAAGATCATACCCCAAGAATTGCACGGTTGAGCTCGAAGTTGTTACATTACAATTTCACCATAGAATACATCCCTGGTGGTAGGAATATAAGGGCTGAATATTTGTCACGTTCACCTATAAATCACACAGATTATCGAGATAATAATGATGACTATGACGAAGACTGTTTGATTGCGAGTATCGACTTGTGTTACGATACCACTTTCAGTGAAAAGGAGTGGTTTTCTGAATCTCTAAAAGACATTGAATTGGAAAGTGTGAGGGAGTATGTCATGTCGGGGTGGCCAAAAGAAAGGACGCTCCCACAAAACGTACAACCTTATTTCAAAGGGGCATATGAATTGTCTATTGAGGATAAAGGGATGTTAGTACGTGGAGACAAGTGTATTCCCCCAGTCTCATTAAGAGATAAGATTATTATGTACAGGCATGAGGGACATTTAGGTCAGACCATAACTAAGAGGAAAATAAGAGATAATTATTGGTGGCCCAAAATGGACTCTGATATTATTGCTTGTGTCCGTAATTGTGTTGTTTGCGCTACAAGTGATAAAAGCCTAAAAACAGAAGCAGGTCCATTGCAACCTGTTGACCTGCCAAGCACAGTTTGGTCGAAATTAGCAATAGATTTCATTGGCCCATTCAGTACACTTCCTAGAAAGCTGAAATTCGCAATAGTAGTGGTTGACTATTATAGTAAATGGTGGGAGGTAACATTTGTAGAGGAACCCAATACTCTCAGTGTAATTACATTCTTGAACAATGTATTCATTAGAGATGGATTTCCTAAAGAAATTGTGTCGGTCAATGGTGTCCAATTCGTTTCTAAGGAAATTTAAAGTTTTTTTGACAGTAATGCTATCAAACATAGATGTGTGGCCTTATATCACCCACAGGCCAATGGCCTTGTTGAGAAAATGAATCGCACATTAGTAGAATGCATTCAATGGAGACTCCAGAACAAATTTGACATTTGTAAAGCTGTAGAAGTAATGTTATGGTCCCATAGATGCACTCCTAATGTTGTCTCTGGTATTTCTCCCTTTAAGGTCTTACGAGGACGGCCACCTGCTTCAAGACTTTGTCCTGCTTGGCTGAGAGAATTTCAAAATAAGAATGATCATATGACAAATGTGGATAGAGTTGTAAGACCTAAAGTAAAAGAATACCAAAAGAAAATGAAAACTCATTATGATGCTGCACATAGGGTGAAAGCAGTACAAAACAAACTTAAGGTGGGTGATTGGGTTCGCATTAAGGATCCAAATCACGTTATGAAAGGGTTGTCAAAGTTCAAACCTCCGGTTAGGATTGAGGTACTGACAAAAAATGCAGTAAGAACTAGTAGAAAGGAATGGTGGAACAAGGGAAGAGTAGTCAAAGTGCATGTTAATGATGTTACTTCTCAAGATCATGATGTTTCATCCCATGATCAGAATCTTGATGATTCATCCTATGATTCAAGTGTTTTATCTAAGACATCTTTCCATTCTGTTCCTCCTGTCTCTCCTGATTTTCGAGTTATCAAACTAAAGTCTAATTCCTATCCCTTATCTGTACGCAGAACTGGTAGGAGAAATATAGTCAAACCAATGAGGTTTCGTGATTGATGTGTTAAGTATTTCGTTATTTACATGATTTAGTTTTTCTCTATCTTTGTATTAATCAATTTTCATTATTAGTTAGTTTTATTCTTCTGCTTATTTGTACAGAAGGGAGATAATGTGGTGATCTGCTTGGATTACATCATTACCTATGTCATCTGAATCTAGAATGTATTATGTTTCACTTGCTTGAGACATTCTATGTGACACTGTTACTTGGGACCTGCAACAGCTGTGACCAATAAACTTAATACTTGAATTATCCTCTTTTGGTGATTATTCTACCTCTACAACGAGGACAAGCAAAGAGCAAAAAGCTAAAAAGAGGCAATTGAGGTAGGAACAAGGAAAGACAGAGGAGGTAGGGCGATGGTAAAGGGAGATGGGATCAGACGGAGGGTGGGATATATGGGAACTGGGATGAAGGGTGATGGCAAGAGAAAGATATAGTGAGAAGAAGGAACAAGGGAGAAAGGGTAACACGAATAGCAGCAAAGCAAAATTGGAGACAAACTGTTACCAAGTAAGATCTGATAGAGAAACTGACAAAAAGAAACACAGCATCATTATACTGTAGGCTGTTTGACTAACCTCTAGATGTGGCTATGGATTCAGTCTGGTAAGCATCTGTGGGTGTATAAGAATAAACTTATTCATTCAACTTTATTTGAGCAAGCGAGTCGAAGGAGTGCCCCTGAAGTCCAGGAATGAATTTCGAGGAGTTTTTTGTCCTTGCCCGTATACTACTTCCCAAGGAATCTCCCTGCATGTCTACAGCTCTCAATGAACAAAGTGAAGTGGGCCCTCACCTGGGCTGCCTTACTTTAAAGCACAGAACATTAGCAGTCATGGCCTAGTATCACAATAGGATAGAGGAAAGTCAAGGCTTATTCCTCTACTCTTGTCTCACCCCTAAACCCTTTGTACAGTCCTGCTGCTAATGGACTTGTTGAGAGAGCGAATCGTTTTCTCAAAGAAGGGGTTCAGACTGCTCTATCCTCTGGATTAGATGTGAATCTTTTTCTTAAAAACAAGGTTAATGCATATCACAACTCACCTCATTCAACAACTAATGTTACTCCTTTTGAGTTGGTAAGAGGTAGAAAATGTCGCACTTTGCTTCTTCCTTCTTGGTTGGAGCGACATTCTCCTAGCTCTTCTTCAAGTTGTATAACCAGTAATGACAAGGCTGTTTTACGTCAAACTGTTGCTTTAGCTCAAAGCAAACAAAAATATAATTTTAATATTCGCAAACATGCTAAATTAACACAATTTAATTCTGGTTCGTATGTCCTCATCAAGAAACCTTTTCTTGTCAAGAAAGGGGAATCTTCTTTTTCTTCTCCTTATAAAATGTCAAAGGTTGGTCTCAGTTCTTGTTTACTTCATGATGGGAGATGGTGGAACAAGAATAGACTTGTTCCTATTTCTGATGAGCAAGCTGCGATTTATAACAAAACTGCTATTACTCGGAGTTTGGATGATTATATTTTGTTTGAAGCTGCTGGTTCTTCCTCAAATGTTACATCATCTAATTTGCATTGTAATGTTGTCGCCTCCACATCTTCTACTTCGGGAGGAAATGTGGTCTCCATTCTAACTTCTGAAAATGTTGTTTATGTCCCAACTTCTGAAAATGTTGTTGATGCTTCTGATGTGGTTTCTGTTCCTACTTCAAAAGTACCCTCAAAAAGGATTTGTAAATTACCTGTTCGATTTAAAGATTTTGTTTTATCTCAATATTTATTTCCTTTTATGTTGTATTCTATTACATTGTTTAATTCAATGTATTATTTCATATTCCCCAAAAAAGGGAAGATGTGTAATATTCTCTTTTACTGTCTATTCTAGAACTCTTATTCTATGATTCTTATCTGCTCTGCTTCTGAGATGGACGGCTCGGCTGTGGGTCCGTTATAAATGCTTACAAGACTTAAATAAAAGTCTCTACTTTAAACTGAAGAGTTCCTGCCTCCAGCCTCTCATTCCTCGGTACACCCTTCCCTCAAATCTGATGTCTCTGTTCTCTTTCAAGCCAGAGCTTTTTAGGGAGCAGAGAGTATTACAACTAACAGTTATGTTATGTTATGTTACAATCATTTATTGTGCGCACAGCTGCTCCAGCGAAGGAGCGTCCTGGCGCAAGACAAGATAACCCCCAGCGAATGAGACTTTCAAAATAAAACACAACAAACTTGATATTTGGAAACTCTTTATTAAACTTTTATGGAGTCAATTGTGTTCCGTACACTGAACCTCACAAGTGTGCCCAACAACAGGGATGCGCCTACGCCCCAGTAGCGCACTCAACCTCTTCAACCACTCGGACGCATTACGACAGTTGCGTCACCTGTAGGAGCACCTTCATCTTCCTTAAACAAAACTTAACTATTTGAATTGAACCACCTTTCGAAAACACACGCAGTGCGCCGTGCCAATTCCTCTGTTTTGCAAGACAAGATAAAACACAACACTGCTAACACAGAAACAGAAAAAAGGAACAACAGCGGAGCAAGATTAAACAAGGAAGGTTTTAATAGCCTTACGAAACTGCAAAAGATCCTCCAGCAGACGGATCTCAACCGGAAGAGAGTTCCAGATAGCCGCAGCTCTCACTCGAAAAGATCGGCCCCCGGCATGGCAAAGCTTAAACCGGGGAACCACGGCGAGAGCCTGGCCCAGGGAACGAAGAGAGCGTGTTGGGACATACAGCGATAAGAGATTGGTCAGGATCTGGGGGGCGGTGCCTTTCAGCATTTTAAAGGCCAAACACAGGACCTTAAAATGGATTCTCATCCTCACCGGCAACCAGTGCAGGGAGCGCAGGGTGTTAGAAACAGGGCAAAACCTGGGCAAGCCAACTATCGCTCTGGCTGCAGCATTTTGAACACGCTGCAGGCGGGTTATTTCTGCCTGGTTAGCCCCCACCAGGAGAGAGCTGGCGTAATCAAGCCGGGAGATTACCGTCGCCTGAATCACCAGCTGCCTGGTCGGGGCATCAAAGAATTTAAGGACAGGTCTTAAGCCCCGAAGAACACCAAAGCAGCAGGCCGCGGTTTTCTTAGTGTGGCCGACAAAGTTAAGGCTAGAGTCCAGCCAAACTCCCAGGTTTCTTAATTCCGAGACCGGAGTCGGAGATGGTCCCAATTCCGAAGGCCAGCACATGTCCCCCCAGAGCTCCGCTCTCTTACCGACAATCATGATTTCTGTCTTTCTTGCGTTAAGCTGGAGACAATTCGCCGTCATCCAGCTGGCCACCGCCTTCAGTCCATTCTGAAACCTGGGGGCATCCAGCTCCGCATCCCCACTGAGAGTAACCGCCAGCTGAGTGTCATCGGCATATGAAACCATAGTCAAGCCCCACTGCTTTACGACCTCAGCCAGCGGTCTCACGTAAAGATTGAATAACGTGGGACTCAGCGAGGATCCCTGCGGAACCCCCATGGCCAGAGGATGGAATTTGGACTGGTAAGGGGGGATGGCTACGCAGAAAGAACGATTGTCAAGGAAGGAGCGAAACCACTGCAGAGCAGGCCCCCCGATGCCAATCTCCTCCAAACGGTGCAGCAGAATGCTGTGGGAGACGGTGTCAAAGGCGGCGCTGAGATCTAATAGTACAAGCGCCGCCGTCTGACCAGCATCCAGCACCACACGCAAATGCTCCACCATGGCGAGAAGGGCCGTCTCCGTGCTGTGACCAGCACGGAAGCCGTTCTGCGTGGGGTCCAGGACATTGGCCCGCGTAAGGTGGTCCGACAGGGCCAGATTTACATGGGCCTCCACGACTTTCGCCGGCCAAGGGAGTAATGAAATAGGGCGGTAGTTCTCGGGTTTCGAAGGATCCAAAGAAGGCTTCTTCAGAATTGGAGAAACCACCGCCTGCTTCCATTTAGTTGGAACCATACCCGAGGTCAGCGAAAGGTTAATTAGGGAACACACCGAAGAGCGTCCCAGAAAAGACTGATCTCTAAAAAGAGCTGGTCTTACAGGATCCAAAGGAGAGCCGGACTTACTTTGCTGGGCCAATTTATTAAACCCCTCAGGTAGTAAGGGGGGGAAAGAGTGCAGGTTGGTGTCACCTTGAGCGCAGTCTAGGGCTCCCGAGGCTGGCCCAATACAAGGGAAGGCCTGGTAGATAACCTGGACCTTCTCCAGGAAAAAGGATGCCAGAGCCTCACAATGAGAAATGGAACCGGCTGCCAGA
This sequence comes from Lissotriton helveticus, assembly GCF_964261635.1. NCBI lineage: Eukaryota > Metazoa > Chordata > Amphibia > Caudata > Salamandridae > Lissotriton > Lissotriton helveticus. The sequence continues at coordinate 797,916,013 of NC_136072.1, forward strand.
GAAGAAGTCCTTTTCGCCAGAAGGTCTTTAACAACTTTAAAGATAGTTTTGGACGGGTTCGAACTGTTGCGGAATTCCAAGGCATAGAACGCCGCGCGAGCTCTACAGATGGCTCGATGGTAGAGCTTGATGGAGGCAACATATGCGGCTTTCTTATCGGCCTCATAAGACCTCCGCCATGCTCTTTCCGCCCGTCTACAAGTACCCTTCAAAGCACGTAAGGCACTATCATACCAGGGACTCGACTCTCTAGAGCTCAATTTGCTCAAAGTGATGGGGATCAGAGAGTCCAGCGCCCTGGAAATCCACCTGCAGAACTGATCGTAGCCCGTTTCCACGTTATCCAGAGAGCCCAATGGCTCTTCCACTAGGATACGATGCAGGTCATCCAGCCTGAGTTTATTCCAGTGCCGCCTAGGGACCTGTCTACCAGATGGAATGGAAGGGGTCTCAGGCAGGGGGTACCGAATGGACACAAGGAAGTGATCCGTCCACCCTAATGGGGAGATGGACAGAACACTAGCCTCAGCTAAGTTTGTAAAAAAAGGGTCCAACGTGTGGCCCCCTACATGGGTGGGCTGAGATACCTGTTGGGATAGCTGAAGGGCCTCTAAGTCAGCTAGAATACTACTGACCGCCGGGATAGTCTGGTTGTCGAAATGGAGGTTCAGGTCACCCAAGATGGAGAAATTGGCGCAGCCCATAGCTAACGCACTAACGGCGTCTGGAAAGGCTTCTCTAAACGCTCCATCGCTACCCGGGGGACGGTAGACAACCATCCCAGAAAGCGTGAACTGTCCCCTGATACTTACTCCTTCCACCTCTTTATTCAGCTCTGGGCTCAGTAAGAGAAAGCATCAATCAGGGAGTAGGATTTTGGGCAGAGATTTGGCAATACCACAACCCTGGGACAAGTAATAGACTGACCCTAGGAGAGACAGCGGGACAAATGGTAAATGAATACACAACACCATCCCCACAAAAGCCAGTGAGAACACAACGGGAGCTGCTGTCATGGGTGTAAAGCTACAGAATATTTGGCAAAAAGATAGGGTTACGCAGAGCCAACAAGACACAAGCTCACCACGTGCCAATAGCCAACAATGATCAAGAAGCCGCCCTTATGTCTGCATGCTTGCACGGGCTCCTAAGATGTTTCTCCTCAACTAGAAGATGGCAGTCAAGGGGATAAGGAGTACAGTGTAAAGGAAAGTGAGAATACACAACCACTTGGGAAGTTTGAAGCAAATGAAGCAAGGCATGCATGCTAAACTAAAAGAGACACACTAATCCTTTATGGGTTCCAGAGTAGCGTGCTACTCACCAATGAAGCATTTCAACACCCATCAGGGTTACCGGCGCTATATAAACGCTAAACTTTTTCCCTTTTCTACCCCTCCCCAACCCTTCTCAATCCAAATAACTTACTAACATATCCACCCCTCAAATTACTTTCATATTTCGCCTTACTAAGTCAACAGTAATCCTTATGGGTTCCAGAGTAGCGTGCTACTCGCCAATAAAGCACTTCAAAACCCCATCAAGGGGTAGCAAGTGCTATATAAATACAAATCTCTTTCCCTTATCTATTCCGCAACCTACCCTTGTCTATCCAAATAACTGAATAACATATCCACCATTCAAATTACTTCATACTTCACTATACTCATTTTTAACGCTAATCCTTTATGGGTTCCGGAGTAGCGTCCTAGTTGGAGAAAAGCGCTTCAACACCCATCAGGGGTAACAGGTGCCACATAAATGCAAACCTTTCTTCCCTTTTTTCCCTCCGCCACCATTTTCCCTACGAATGACTGACTAATATCCACCACTCAAATTACTTTCATATTTCACCATACTAATTCAGCACTAATCCTTTATGGGTTTGCGGAGTAGCGTGCTTCACCCCATCAGTGGTAACAAGCGTTATATACATACAAACCTTTTTTTCCCTCTTCTATCCTTCTGCTATCCTTCCGAATCCAAATAACTGACTAACCTATTCACCACTTCAAATTTACTTGCATGTTTCACTATACTAATTCAACACTAATCATCTATGGCTCCCAGAGTAGCATGCTACTTGCCGAAAAGCGATTTGACGCCTCGTCAGGGATAGTAAGCGCTATATAAATGCAATTACAATACAATACAATACAATACTCACAGCCAACAGGCTGGGGCTGAACGTTTTGCATCCTGTTCCATCATAAGCTACCCTCCATTTAGAGCCAAATGATCATCTGAATTTAAACTCCAAACCCAACCAAGGGGCGCCTAAAATGATGAAGGCTGCAATATAGAACCCTATAGCATGTTGCTTCTTATACTGCTACCTCTTCCTGATTTGCCATCTGTGCCTTGCTCCAGCCCAGCATATGTACCTTGTTGGTAACATGTAGCCACATGGACAAGCTGGCACCTACACTGAAGTTGTGTAGAGTCACACTGTAGAGCTCAGCATAGTGATCCACCAAAGAACTTACCATAACTTTGGTGAGGTCGATCTTCCACTTTCAGACTTTAGAAGCCATCTTATTACAATAGAACAGGGTTATGCACATAATAAAATATATATTAGAGGAAGATGCCCCTGGCTGTAGTTTCTTACTATTAGTGTAGTTGAGATTTCACCTCTAACTTGAGTATTTTCACTTCTAAATTTTCTGCCAAATACGTTAGTGATGTATTGGCGGTCTTATTTTGACCCACATTATTCTGTTGGTCTCTCTTGTATTATTCCTTTTTCTGTGTGTTTTTCTATACTTTCCGTTTTCATGGGTCCTTTTTGGGGAACATCCTTTACCGTTCGGATTTTACTCCGCAGTACCCTTTGAACGCGTCTTTTACAACGCAAGTCGTAACCACGACTTGCGCTGGAGGGCGCTACAGGACAAGGAATAATTTAATTTACTATCCAACACCTTCCCTACTGTACGTAGGCTGGTGTTGGAATAGTAAATTAAAAAATTCCTAAGTCCGCACCCCTCCAACGCAAGTCGTGGTAACGACTTGCATTGTAAAAAACGCGTTGTAACGGTACGTGTGGTAAAACCATGCGTCGTACCGTCGTACATCCGTCCTTTTTAGCATGTTCACCTTCAGTAGCTCTCAGTTATTTCCTATTCCGTCTATGTAGGTCTCTCCTTTGTCCTTTCTCTTATTCGTTCCTGTTCTGGGAAACTTTTCATTCTTTCACCTTCATTAACTACCACTTCTTCCTTCCATGTTTTTATCATCTGTTGTTTGTACTAGTTCTCTATTTTGTAGGTCTCTTTTATATTTTTTTATTTTTGTGTATTGCCTTCGGTAGCTTATTCTTTGACCCTTTATGTGAGTCATTGGGATTCTATCTTTGATCCTTTCTCTTATAGAGGGTCCTGGGAGTTTTCGCCTTTACAATTACTCTTTAGAAGGGGGGTTTCTTTTAGCTTTCCCATGCAGCTCACATTTTCCCTCTTTGAGTTTCTCATTTTACCTTTTAATTTCTATGGATCTTTTTAACCTATTTGAGTCTCTCTTTTGCACTTTATGTAGGCCCCTTTTATACCATCACATTCAGTAGATTTTAGCTCTCTCTTTTATTACCATATTAGGAGTTCTGCCTTTTATTCACTTTCTCTATGTGGATTCCTCTTTTACTTTGTCTCTGGCTCCATGATAGGTTTTCTCCTTTCTAGTCGCTCTTCTGACCAATTTAATTTTTAATGAATTTATCTGGTGACTGCTAGATGTCAAGTTTCTAACCTGAACTCTATTTTTACAGATCATGGTCCTATTAACTAAGAGTTTCTTTTATTGATCTTTCAGCATTTAATAACCTCCACCTAAATGTCAGACAAAAAGTGAAATAAGTGCTTTTTCCACCATTCTTGATCATGTCTCTGTTGACACTGAGTTTTTTCACAGATGTATCGACTTTCAAATCGAATTCACAGATGAGTGACCTTTTTGGCAGATTCATTCTGTCGTGATCAAATGCAATTCACCCGAATAATTCATCTTTTCCGCGATAACTCTATTTGATTATAGATTTCATGGCAACCTCAAGTGCAAGCAGTTTAATCAATTGATTAGTAATGAAAAATTGATAATGAACTGGGTTTATGTGATTTCAGCACAATTGATTTAAAGGTTAAGAGGAATAGTAATGCTTGGTATGATGCTGATTTCTGCAAAGAACAAAGTTTATTACAACGTTAAACAGCAGTTCCGCCATTAGGAGAATAAAATGAGTAATCACAATGTAAAATTAAGTCAAAGAGCAACAATACTAGTATTAAATGCTGACCAGCTGTGTTAATTCCGATAAATAATAAACACAAAAAAACTGATTTTGGTCTTTAGTCAAAAATGGATTTTCACTGTTCTACTAATGAGTGGTGTAAACATATTACTAAATAATGTGGTTAATATGAGAATATTGCTCATTCTACTCTGTCCGCCACTCAATTGAGTTCAAATAAACAACTTCATAATTTCACAATAATATGGCCTAATGATATTACTAATAATATTCTTAAACTTAATCCTCGAGAGTGGACTTCTTTTTCTAGCACTAGTCATTAACTCAATATTACAAGGTTCCATGCCTGATGAATTGAAGGGCACCTATTAAGCCAAAAGTAATCACAATAATCTAGCAGATTATGGATTTTGGCCATGCTGTTTCCTATAGTCAAAGTTTGTTAAAAAATCATGTTACATTAGATTAACAAAATAATTGAGGATAATTTCTTATTCCAAGCTCTTCTTTGGGGTTGTACTTAAAGGACTGAAGGAATGCATAAAATCCAACAGAACTGTCGGGTAACCTCTTCCTCTTACAGAGGAACGACAAAGAGTCCCCACCATGAACTTCCAGAATCAGTATACACAAACCTTAGTATTTTATCATTATGTGCATGCATTGTGTACTGCTCTTCTGCAAATCATCTAAGAACTATAATATCGAATTCCCTAGTACATACAAATATTATTAGAGTGAAGACAATAAACATTCCAAACATTAGTTATCACACAATCTGAATCAATTAGTCTAAAACTTCATATTTGCCTTGTGCTTTTATGTTATAACTATTATTATTCAGTTTGTTGCCTAGCCATATAATACATCCACAGATCTATGTAGACCTGAAGGTCTTCATTGTCCTGACAGACTCACTCTGTCTCTCCAAACTCAGGGTGAGTTTATTTACCTTTTCTTCTGTAGTGTTTTGCGTTTCTATGGAGCAGGCAGTGCTTACTCTCTTGCAACCCTGTGTTTTAAACACCAAAATGAAAGCAGTAGTTAAAGCATCACATAAATATTAGTTCTTGTACTTTGCAATCCATTAGCTCGGAAACCAAAACATTTAACACGGTCTTGCTGCACATTTCGCAGCTATAGCTATTTCAAGAAACTACCCCCTTAGCTGAAACATCATACAAATGAAATTCAGAATTATGAAGTTTTGTGCATGCAAAATATTTCACCAGGTTGAATGAAATAAAGCAAGGAAACTGACTTTCTTTTGTGGACCAAGTTTCAGGCTTAGTGTGTCATGTGGTCACATTATAGGCCCAAGTAGAAACACCATCATTTTACATGCCCGCATTTTTAAGATGCCTTCTTTTCTTAAACACGACATTTGACACACATTTGCTTGCATGCCTATGCAGAATAATATTCTCTGAAACAGCTTTGCTTACTTTTCCACTTCGTAGGCACATTATCAAATATCGTGAACATTCTGTACAAGTGCTAAGTTCACTACACAAAGATGTTGTTTGTTATTGTCAATTCGGCGACTGAGCTAGCACAATAGAATCAACAATAGCACCCTGACTGGGTCTTCGGCATGGTAACATGGGTGATATTTATTAATTTATTATATAAACAACATCACTCCCTTGTTTAGTTAGAGGAGCATTTTGCTGGCACTGGTCGCCACATGCCGGAATTCCAGCCCATCGGATTCCGGTTTACCTCATGCGTGGGATGAAGGCCAGCTCTCCATCAAGATAGGCTTCCTGGTGACACTTATCCACAGATAACAGGGGAGTTAGATCCCTCTTCAGGGATTTGGCCGATTCACCCACCTTAGGCACACTAGGATAGGTAGTGCTAGGTAGGAATACTTTATATCACAGTACTTATATGCAAGCATATATTCTCTGTAGACAGCACAATGATTGAGCTATTTGTTTTCTTCGCCATTCTTGTATTGCTGATCACACTATTCTATTTCTTTCAATCGATTATTGCAGCACATGTATTCTACTCAAGAATCACAATGCTTCAATAACTATGGAAACATCATGTTGTGTATTACTTGTGCATCTCTCTGGGTATGCATAAGTAACAAAACTAAAAATATCTAGGTCTGTTACCAGGATTTCCTTGAGGAGTCGGTTGTCATGTTCTTAGGTTGCATAATTCACCTGTTACCTTTCCTGGTTAGGGGTACAAATGGTGCACTGTGAGCTAGCAGAACTAAGGCCAACATATCCTTATGGTGTGCGTGGATCAGTCTTGCACAGTTTTGATGTTAATGTTGTTCAACAAATGCACAGTTTTTACTGAGAAAGTATAAGCCGTACAACAAGTGCACTTATGGTAAATGAACGTACACAAAATACTCCATCAGTGTAAAAACATGGACTGTGTTAACATGGATCCATGTCTTAACAAACACTAAAATTGTAAAGCATGTATACAAGAACCTCAGTCCTAACATATGCTGTGAACCAATCAAGGCATATTCTTGCAATCTGGTTCCATAGCATTTATGATCGAGCAATTTGGTTTTGAAGGAGAATGGTATAAATGTTGTAGCAATAATCAGTTGTTTCAAAAGAATGGCTCCTGACACTCCACTTGGTAGTAGGTTTGTTTAGTGGGTGGGTTTTGTAAAGTAGGGAGAGCCAAAGAATTGTTGATGGTGGGGTTCCAAAACCTGGGGACCACTTGAAAGAGTGTGAAACAGGTTCAGAGTGTCGCTGTATGAGAATCTCCACTCTAGCTCCATTCATGGTGAGGGAGTTCTCTTTCACCCTCAGTATCACATGGTTCAACAAAAAGGTGATGTTGGCGGTATTATGCAGTCTGCTATCTAGCCTGGTGTGGATTTGCACATGGGGTGCATATAGTTGGAAGTTCACCTGGTACAGTTGGATTAACACTGCTGGGGGGCGGTTGTATGGAAATGTTGAACAGAAGAATGAAAAGGAAAGATCCTCGGGAAACACCAGAGGAAAGCGGGTGTGTGGTTGACTTGACTGAACTGATCCTGATTTTTTGCCATGATTGGAGTGAAAATAAAGGTTTCAAGATGGAGCAAGACTAACTATAACTGCTAACTGTTCCAATCTTTCTTCAGTATTGTGTTGTCAAATGTGTTATAGTCTGCTGAGAAGTTGAGGAGGGAACGTTGTCTTCTTGTCTTTGTCCATTGAAAGGAAGAGTGCATCCTTATATTATCTAAGGCCGCTTCAGTACCACGCAAGTGTCCGCATCCAGATGGGTAGTCATGGATTGGCTGCTTGGAGTCTGTATACTTCTTGAAATGTCTGGAGCAGACACATCCCTTTCCAAGATCTTGCAAGGAAAAGGGGGTTGGGGAATAAGCCAGTAAGAGTCTACATATTTTTTTCAAGAGTGTAGTGATGAAGGCCTGCTTTAAAGGTTCAACCACAACCCCGGATTAGAAGCAGGAATTTATCATGCTTGTAGTGTCCACTGCCTAATAAGGGAGGAGTTGTCTGAAGCATGGTTCATTTCCAGGTTTTTTCATTTGCACAGGCTTCAAAGGAGAATGCAGAATGTAATAGTGACAGTGAGGTGCATGGATAAAGAGTGTATTCTGCAGTGTTGGCTAGTGCCTTTATAGATTTTGGTGATTTTAGATTAGAAGAACTTAAGTAGATCTTCACAGTCTTGCTGGGATGTGTATGGTTTGCTTTTTAGCATGTCGTCTTTAGTCATAATGATACTCTTTATGAGTGGCTGATTAATTCCGACGGACCCGGTCTGATGTAAACTATGAGCTCAGCTGGAACACTGCTGATAAAGGGCATTTCAGCAAAATATTTCTCCTGCTTCAAGCATGCAAAGTCTTCAGGTGCAATATTGTGAAAAAATGCAGAAAGTGGCATGACAATAAGGGGTGGGCGGAATTTGCATAGTCGCGCTACGCAAAGCTCCGCAAAACAGTAAAAAATCTTTGCAAGCAAGCAGAGTTCCACGAACACGCAGAATTGCTTGTTCTGCCCGTTCGCTATAATTTTTTCCTGTTTGCGAATGCTGTTTGTGTGCTCGGGGGGAAATATCTCATGAACACACATTTTGAAAGTGCGAACAAGCAAAAAATTCCGCAAAGCCGCGGATCGTGGAATTTTTGGCACTTCCACGTTCTCCGTGGAACGCGAAATTACCCCAATTCTGTGAGCGGAAAGAAATTTACCGCCCTAGCCTAACAATAATTCATATTTCAGGATGTTATTCCTCAAAAAAATCGTATTTCTGCTTCCTTTTTTGGCCATTGGAATTAACCTAGACCCTTGGAAAAGTAAATCCAGGTCAGGGAATTAAAAGGGATGATTAGTGGCCACTCACAATGAGGACCTTTGTAGCAGCTGTGGAATCGTTTTTTATAATTAATTGAATTCAGTGACGTAAACCATGTTGCTCCTTTGATTACTGCACAGCAGCCTCACCAATCTGTGTGTCTTGTTGGAAGTTTTGTCATTTTCATACCTTTATATGAACCTTTGTAATACAAGGTTAAGGTTGATGCATTTTAGTTCAGCTACTAGTTATCTGAACCTTGTCTCCCACCTTACTGTACAATTTAGCCTTAATTGCACCCTCTCACCATAATGTGTGCAAGGTGAAAACTAAATGTGAATGAGAGAGTGACTATGTTTACAAGTCTTTGAAGAGTTTGTATCATTACATGACATAGTTGGTAGCTTATGTGATAATGATTTGAAATGCTGACTGCCAATTGTTTCTTTCTATGGGAAGGTGCTTGTATTTTGTGAAAGTGTCTAAAATTGAGAACATGGTTGGGTTTGTTGTAACAGTATAACATGATTCTTATATGCCGGTGCATCATAGTATTTGGGGATGGTATGTCGGTGTTATGCATTTTTATCCTAGTAAATTTGCATGTGTAATAAATGTATGTCCTGATACTGTAGATTGTGTAATGTAATATTGTGCGCGTGAAAACATGTTTGATGATGTAAGTGTGTATGAGGGTGGTAGTTAAGGTTAACTTGGTAGGGGTGGGACACGAAATAAAGTCAAAAACAGAACGTTAGCTTTTATTTGTCCACTCACCTTGTCAAAGGGGAGGGATGGTCGGAGGGCAATTCCGGCCAGTCGTGAAGATCCAGCTGTGCCTACCATATATACGCCCTCCCCTTTTCGTCTCTCCATCCAAGTGTTCCTTCCTGGATGTCCTAGCTCAATGGCAATCTTTTGCCTGCACATGCGCTGCTTAAACACTAGAGGGAGCCAAAGCACTGTAAGTGAAACATTCACTAGTTTATTTTTCAGGCCTATATACATTTAAAAAACGTTTAAAAGTTCTGTGATGATCCTTTCTTCAAAAGACTTTTGTCAGAGCTTGTTAGAAGAACAATAATGTTGCTACTATCTTTTAAATGTGTAATTCAAACAAGGCTTTATCCAGGGACGTCGCTCGGCCAGTATGATTTGGGGGCAGGGTGTGGGGCGTGGGGGGTTTGAAATTTCAGATTTCCCAACAATAACGCTGGCATAGCTTGTGAAAATATATTATATGAGAAACAGGGCAGGAGGGGCTTGAAGGGCAGTGGCTATTGTTAGGAGTACTTGAAATACAATATTTTTCAAACTAACCAACATTTTTAACCAGGTGAAATCCAACAGACACCTGACTGAAAGTAGTAGTACTTGCACCCAACTATTCACTACAGAATACATTTCTTTGGGAGGTGTAACACCCCAAACATCCCCCCTGAAGCAACGTCCTTGGCTTTATCTTAATGCTTATGCTGGACAATTGCAGGGTCGGATTGGTAAGGCGGGCACTCGGGCAATGGGCGATGGGCCGGCATTTGAGTTGCAGCTGAGTGCCGCTTTTTTTGGCCAGGGTGGTGGCTGATTAGGGTGGTGGCTGATTTGGGCTGTGTCTCTGCTGTTCAGATGCTGCAGCGGCCCAGTGGGGGGCTGAGCGGCCTTTGTGGAGGCAGATGGGCCCAGGGCCGGACTCGGAACCAAAACCGGCCCTGGCAAAGTGCTCGGCCGCCCTCCCTCCCCCTCCCGCGGGGGGATTGGGGGTGCCCCCGAACTCTTTGCCAGGGCCGGCTTTCTGCCGGTTTTGTTACAGGGACGGTTTTGCAGCTATGCTGCAAACACAGCCCTGTAACAAAAACGGCCCCCAAAAGCCCAAAACCAGCCCCCACCCGTGCGGTGCATCAGGGGATTGCCCGGTGCCCACTACGGCCAGTCCGGGCCTGGATGGGCCTCTATTACCACTCTTTTACCAACGGGTTGGAGGTGTCATTCCCAGTCTTTCGCTGGACCTTCCCATTAATGTATGCAGATTGAGCAGGGAGCCTGAGCAGCAGTGGCCTCATATATATTCAGGTGTGGTTCACCGTTGTCAACTAATCCGTGCACAAACAGTCCTGGCAACATTTGCATTTCTTTTGTCTCAGTGAAGTTAAGAAAACATGCCTCTTTTAACGAACCCCCTCCTTCTTTTTCTAATGCTTAAAACACAGAAGCAGGGTTTTGGGAAAAGGTGCAATCCGCAAATGTGGGCCACTTTGTTTAGGGTGCTCAGGCCCAGTGCTTGAAATTGAAAAATAGAAGTGCAGGTATTCTGTACCAGAGTACCTGCTTGTATCTGAGAAGTGCTGGTACTCTCCAATTAAAAGTATTGCATTTCTCTTGAGAACTGCCGGTACTCTCGCTCTCAAAATACAAAAGTGCCGGTACTCAGTACAGGAGAGAACCAGCCCATTTAAAGCACTTCCCGGGCCTATTTTTGATCCCAATCCTACCCTGTACATAGGGCCAGATTTATCAAAGGATTGTGATGCCCTTGCGTCAGGTAAGGTGACGCAAGGGCAACAAAATCTTTAAGTCAGATTTGCCCCCACCTGGTGTGGGCCTGCGCTGCTTGGTAATTCTGGAGTAACGCGAGCAGCGCAAGTCTCTGCCGTGCGTTATTCTGTGCCGATAAGGCATTGCACAGGTGGAGCGTGGGTGTTCCCACGCATCCACCCACGTACTTTAGCACATTCCCAGATTTACCAAGACACGTAAACCTGGGGGTGCATCACAATTGTACGTCTTCCCAATAGAGGTGCAACAAGGAGAATATCATAATTTCGCACCTTAGAAAGAGAAAAATGCCTCGTGTTTTTGTGTAGGAAGGTGGCCCTTCCTGAGCAAAAACAATCCTGCCTGCTATGCAGGCCCCCCTGCACCATGGTGCAAGGGCGCCTGCATTGGCGCTACTCAGCACATTGTGCGCCAGCGCAGTGAGAGAGCAGAAAGGCGCCATATATTAGTATTCCTGCCCTCTCCATTTGATGCAGTGCAGCAAGTCGTCCTGGTGTGTTATGTCACATATTGATAACTCTGGCCCTTGGATTTTTCCAGATGGCTGTAATACCACATTTGGGTCCTCATTAAGAGATTGCCCAGATTAGATGCGGGATACTGGTGGACCAGAATCTCTGATTCTGTCTGGCATCCTTGGCTAAATTCTGATATTCACTTGTTTTCCACCCATAATGGGGAATGACCGCAAGGACCTGGATATACTGGGCCTATATCCGTATCGCTTTCCCAGATACTGATGCGGGATTTGGGCAGGGGCACTCTGTGATGCTGCTGGCTGCCCCTGCAGCAGTAAATACAGGCATGGTGCTCTCAGGGTCGAAATGATCAGATGTGGTTTTAGTTCACCTGATAATTCCAGAACTGCCCCAAACACACTTGGAATTTGCGCATGTGGCGGAATTTCACCCTTAGCTGAAAAAACAGCCTGCCACTCATAATAAGGGTCCAAATCCGAGTGCCAACCCCCTTAACTCTTATTCAACATGTAAAAATATTACAGCAAAAAATAGATTCCCTTTGATTGAGATTAATTCCTTTGAAATAAGGTGGTATCCTGAAGAGTTAACTGAATTGCTTCGTCTGACTGGGTGAAGGCACAGACAGTATTTTCTGGGGCCGGGCACCCTTATGTAAGAGACTGACATCTGGGTCCTTACTCAACCAACAGGCCTTAGTTTCTCTTCTATTACAGATCCATGTAAGGCTGATTTGGACTTCACGGGACCTTTTCTTATAGACTCCATGTTCCCGCTTGAAGCAACCTCTTACTCACTGGACAGAGTGGTGGGTGGTGTACCTCAGAGAAGAGCAGTGGGAGTGGGGCACAGGCACCTGCAGGGTTGCATGTGTTTGAGTTGGTAGTATTCTGATGAGAGGGACTTGCTGATTGCTGCTGGCAACCAACACCTCAACAGACCACATTTAATGTTTTAAATACATCAGCAGTAAAGGCTAAACCAATACTCTGGGACTCCATTTGCTTTCTTGCTATTAACCACCTGATACTTGGCAATATGTCACCCGCTCTAAGAGCGGCCTGATGTCACTTACTGCGCACGATGGTGTCAGGTGTGTGGATGAAACCCGTTTTCTTAGTCCCCTCCAGCCACTACTCGCGCTTCCTCCTCCCAGCTCAGCCGCAGGCCAATTCCCTCCAGAAATCGGTCCTCAATATTAGAGTCACAGGAAGTATGGCATCTGTTGAGCTGCCAAGTTTGATTCTCTGTTATGTTATGGTATGCCAATTTGTATAGCACACAGCTCACCCGGGAGGGTTTCATGGCACTGAAGCATGAGCTGTATGGGCCAAGCCAGGGTGGGAGCTAGCTGCGGAGCACGACTTCAGTTTATTGCAGAATTCAAGAAATGAGGAGGAGGCTCTGATGTGCAGTGGCAGGTAGTTCCAGGCTGAACAAGTAAAGTAGAAGGCATGCCCACAGGATCTGTTTCTGTGCATGCAGATGGTGTGTGTGAGTAGGAGCCCGGCGAAGGAATCTGGTAGCTCTGGGGACCTTTATGAGGTTGTTAAATTATGTGGGACCATTGTTGTCTAAGGCTTTGTATGTGTGAGTGAGCAATTTGAAGAGTGCATGCTTGTGGATTAGTTGAGGTGCAAGGAGATGTGGGTGCTGGGTAGGAGGTTGAGGGTGAGCTTGGCCACAGACTGTTGTATGGTCTAGAATTTCCTGGCCAGTTAAGCGTTGATTCAAGCATAGAGTGTGTTGCGGTAGTCAAACTTGCTGGTGCTGAGGGATTGGATGACGGTTCTGCAAGTATTGGTGGGGAGTCATTTGAAGATCTTTTTTGAGCATCTTGCATGTGTGGAAGAAAGAGACGGAGACTGCATTCACTTGGCCAGTCTTAATGAGCTGGTTATCGATGACTATTCTAAGATTATTTGCATGGGTTGCCAGGAAGGGTATGAGTCTGAGTTTGGAAGGTTGCCAGAAGGAGTCACAGAATGAGGTGTCTTTGCCGAAGATTACTACTTACGTCTCTGCTCTGATTTAGTCCGTTGGTCCATATTTTCCCAGTAGTTGCCAGACTAGAGGGGAGAGCTCCGGAAAAAAGTTAAGACTTTAATGCAGAATAGCTACCCCAAACAGCCAGGATACAGCAGCAACAACACACATTCAGAGCCAGATTGCTCGACACTTTGTACTGGTGAAGATCTATCAAAACTGATGATACTAGTGCAATGAATTGATTTGGAATTTACTTTCCAGCACAAAACTTGTTTTGCGCAGACAAGTTTCTTAACCACTTGGATTCTAAGGCCCGTGGACCCTCTTCATGTAATTTCCATTGAAATGAATGGGCACTCCATGACGAGTTACCCTTGTCATTAGCATCCAAGTGACATAACACAAAGTAGAGCTATGCATAGGGGTGTCTGATGGGTGGCACATGGGTGTTCCTATGCAAGCACCCATAGTTTTTGATGCAAAGCCCTCTCTTCTAAAGTTTTTAGGACAGGGCTTTGCACCCAAAAAATTACATCTCCTTGAGGTATTTGCAAAGGAGACATTTTTTTCCTCCAAACTGTTCTTACTTTGCATGAACATTTTTAAAAGTAAAGCTGAGCATTGTACTTTGTACTGGAAGGATACTTTTCAGTATAAAACTATGCCTGACTCACAGACACCCTTGCACCCTCTTACTTTCACACTGTGCTGCCTGACAAAAATAATACATTTTCCCACATAGTATGTGCAAAGCAGCAGTCTGCGGATGGGAGGGGAATGAAGAGCTCTTACATGGCTCACGTGGAGAAGTGTGGCTCACTGGTTAGAGGAGGTAGACCCTGAAGCAGAGGTCAGACCCGGGAACAGGGTTCAATTCCCGACGCGGCAGGGTCTTGAGCCCAAAATATCCACGGACTCGATAATTCTCGTTTTGGTGCCTACTCGAATCATGGGCTCACACTCTGCAGCTCTGGGCATCAGCCTGCTTAATCTCCACTACGCCCCCCCTGCGGCGGGATGCCTGGCTTTCACCTTGGGGATGCCCAGTACAGGTATCTCACAGGGAAAAAGCCAGGACGGGTTCCCAAGGCAAGCGCAGAGATGCCTACGGGTATTCGAGCGCTATATAAGAACGCATAATAATAATAATAATAATGGCTATTAAGTGCTGACCGGTGCAATTGTGTCACTTAAAGGACAATAAGCTCATCCTGTTGTCAAAGTTGTGTCCTGTTTAGGAAGAGTTGGAGATCTTTTGTGCCCTTTCATCCCCCTATATGACTCTGCATTCATTCCTCCAGGAGTTTGAGCCGTAACACATTTGATTTCACTTTGCTTTACTTCTACTAGAATAAACAAATAAAAACAAGAATTGCATCAGGCCGCATTGAGATCAAGCAGATTGTGAAAGTCGAGGTGAGTGCATAGAAGTAATGATTGCATGAAGGCAGAGTACACCTACTGTTAGAGGACTGCAATTCATGAACTGTACTAATCCACCACTAATCCTTTTGGGTTCCGGAGTATCATGCTACTCGCTGAAAAGCACTTTGACGCCTCATCAGGAGTAGTAAGCGCTATATAAATACAATTGCAATACAATACAACGTACTGCACCTGATATGGTACTGACTAACACTCGCCTTCCTTCCTTTGCCCTGTGACTCCTCTACCACTTTGAAAACCTTTTAGCAACCTGAGGCATGTCTCTTTGCTTGTCACTCACATTGAGCAAAATCTGTAAATGTCTAGTACATTGGAAGCCTTGTGGTGCTGAACAGCTCCCTCCATCACATTATATTCACAATGTGATGTTGAATTGTGCTACAAAACATAACCGTGTTCTGTAATCCTAGGTGTTACAGCTGCTGCACCTGGTCTGTAGCATTCCCAGAAGCAGTAATAGTGCAGCCCAGGAAATATCACAGACAACACACAAATGCTCTTGTGGATGCCCCTAGAAACAGGAAAGGTACAACCCTCGGAAACCATTAGAGACCAGAGTTTTTGGTCTATGGGGGGTCCACTTCTAACAGAGAAGATGTAAGACACAGTTAAGTTTATGAAATTGAGAAATTTGAATTTCAGACTGTCAAGGAGCAAAGCTTTATCTTAGGCTCAACATGAGTGGCAATATGTCTTGGAGGGTGCAGCAAAGAATTACAAAGGGTGTGATTTAGTACTTACCATTGGTTATCTTTAGTGTCACTCTCATTTGCTTCAGTGGCGACAGGCACAGGTAAGAGCAGGGGGGCAGGGCTGGGGCTGGGCAGGTTGTTGGGGGAGTTGACAGATGATGGGTTCGTTAAAATTAAATAAATAAAATCACTTACCTTGCACTCATCGTATCGTCGAGTCAGCGCAAGGTAAATGGTTTTATTTATTTTTTTCATTTAATTTTAACTAACCCTTCATGTGTCGACTTCACCCCCACCCTGCCCTGTCCCCGCCCTACCGCTCTTACCTGTGCAGGCCGCCACTGATTTGCTTGCTTCTTATACTATGGCTTGCCTTGCTCTCCTTGTGGGGTTTTTTCTGACCTCTTCAGCATAGTCTCTTTATTACCCTTCCACTACTCACTTTTAAGGAACTACTTTTTTTTCTTTTTTGCGCAGCACTCCATAAGAGTGCATGTTTTCCATCTCTTTCTCCCTCATGTGTTCCTCCTCCCCTACTCCCCGTTGCTCTCTCCCGAGTATGCTGCTCGCACTCCCTCGAGTAATTCTCCCCTGTCCCTCTATGCTCTGTGTTGCTATCTGCCATGTGTTTTCCCCCCTTCCTCGTGTGCTGGTCGCTCTCTCTCTCTCAGTTACTTCTCCCACTGCCAATTGTAAACGCCCCTCAACGCTCTGTGTTCTCTCCATCAAGTGCTTCACCTTCCAGCTCCATGTTTTCGAGTGTGCTGCTTTTTTCCTTCTCCCCTACCGGCTCCTACTGCCCCACCCGGTGCTCCATTGCCTCCCCACCCCCATAGTCCTTTTTTTTATTTTGCACTAAACAAACATATTTTTATTGATCGATTCAAGTGGCATCTGCCAACTTGGATGAGTAAATAAAATGCAAAGAACCTGGAGTCAACGTAATTCCTCTGTCGTGTGCATATTTGTCGACGCATGCACGCCAGTGGATTGATGCAACTGCAGCATGGTATGTAACCTTTACAACGCAACTTTTACAACGCACTACCATTACAACGAAATTTTTACAACGCAAAAACCATTACAACGCATGTATTTACAACGCATGTTTTTACAACGCAGGTATCTTTACAACGCATACCATTACAACGTGAGTATTGGTAAGTATATAATTATATTTAAAATGTTATATGTTTAGTTTTTTTTAGGGGTATTTTTAGGGTTCAGGGTCAGTTTTCAATTTTTGGGTAAAAGGGTAATTTTAGGGTTCAGGGTCAGTTTTCAGTTTTTGGGTAACGGGGTATTTTAAGGGTTCAGGGTCAGTTTTCAGTTTTTGGGTAAAGGGTTATTTTTAAGGGTTCAGGGTCAGTTTTCAGTTTTTGGGTAAAGGGGTATTTTTAGGGTTCAGGGTCAGTTTTCAGTTTTTGGGTAAAGGGGTATTTTTAAGGGTTCAGGGTCAGGGTCAGTTTTCAGTTTTTGGGTAAAGGGGTATTTTTAGGGTTCAGGGTCAGTTTTCAGTTTTTGGGTAAAGGGGTATTTTTAGGGTTCAGGGTCAGTTTTCAGTTTTTGGGTAAAGGGGTATTTTTAGGGTTCAGGGTCAGTTTTCAGTTTTTGGGTAAAGGGGGGTATTTTTAGGGTTGAGGGTCAGTTTTGGGTTTTTGGGTAAAGGGGTATTTTTAGGGTTCAGGGTCAGTTTTGGGTTTTTGGGGTACAGGGGTATTTTTAGGGTTCAGGGTCAGTTTTGGGTTTTTGGGTAAAAGGGTATTTTTAGGGTTCAGGGTCAGTTTTGGGTTTTTGGGTAAAGGGGTATTTTTAGGGTTCAGGGTCAGTTTTGGGTTTTTGGGGTACAGGGGTATTTTTAGGGTTCAGGGTCAGTTTTGGGTTTTTGGGGTACAGGGGTACAGGGTAAAATAAAATTAAATTTAAATTAAATCAATTAAATGAAAATAAATTACATTAAATTACATTAAATTAAATTAAATTAAATTAAATTATATTCATTTCAATTAATTTAAATTAAAAAAATTAATATATACTTACCAATACTTACGTTGTAATGGTATGCGTTGTAAAGGTACCTGCGTTGTAAAAACATGCGTTGTAAATACATGCGTTGTAATAGTTTTTGCGTTGTAAAAATTTCGTTGTAATGGTATGCGTTGTAAAAGTATGAGTTGTAACGTCATACATCCCTGCAGCATAAACCACATTACTGAACCATTTTTTCTTTCTTTTTTTTGCCAATACAGCACAGCATCAGCAAAATACATTTTGATTTTTACCCATTGCTGCACAGCATTGGGGAAAAAAACATTGGCAAAACCAATAGATCAGCAAGGGGAAACCTATTGGCTTTGAAAATGCGTGTTGTCATGGATGAGAAAAGCATAATCGACCTATTAAAGGGTAGCATTCTCTGTGCTGCAACACAGACAGAAGTTGAATTTATAGTGGGTTAGATTATTCTTGGTAATAAGATCATCCAGTAGTTGAGTGAAGACTGCTTCTTCATTTTTTGATGACAGGTAGAGGATGCTATCTGGTCAAATTATCGGGGTCCAGGTTATTTTTCCCATTAGGGTGAAGATATGTCCTGTTTTAAGGTTAACAAGGAAAGCTCCCTGAGTCTGGGAGGTATTGACAATGTCCATAAAAGCGTTCTTGATGAAAAAAGGATAGAATGTCATTCTTGCAGGATGTGGTCTTGGGGAATTTAAAGATGTAAAAAAGAAGTTGAGGGCTGTCGATCTGGGACTTGAATGCTAAGGGATTTGAGGCAGAGACGAAGTTGAGTTTCTGTGGTTAATACGGGATTAGAATTTGTTAGTCTTCTTGGTGAATAAATAAATAATCACCATGCACTTATCGTCTAAGGGTAGGATTGGTGGGTCTGGGGGTGGCTGATTCAGTGTTTGATCGTCTTGAAAAGTGGTTTGAAAAGTGATTTGCCTTCACTAGTTGCTTCGTTGATGGTAGTGTGGAAAAAGTGTCTGGCTATAGTGATGAAGAACGGGAGTGCGTATTCTAGTGCTTCCATTTGGGAAAGGATGTTGAGGGCATTAGTCCTTTTTCTTGTCTTTTCTTGGCTGCATCTGGTGCTTTCTTCCTCAAGAGCTATTTAGGGTGGTAAAGATTTTGGTTTGGAGGTTCATATTTTCAAAGATGTGTGTTCTATAAGGTTTTTCCGTGCAGTATTATATACACTGAATAGCGTGTTTACATCTGATGAGGGATGGTGGGGGCTTATAAGGTTAATGAATTCTTCCTGGTAGGAATTTGTGGTGACGTTTGGAGGAATGGCATGTATGTATTTCCATTGTGGTGACACCACAGGGCAAGGAGGTGCTGGAAATGATAGAGAAGAAAATGGTGAATCAGTCTGTCCAGGCAACCTCCAGTGAATTGGCAGAGTTGATGTCTTAATTAGGTCACACTACCCATCCCAAAATCACACCAGACCTAGACCATCCACACCAGTTCCTCACAACACGTAGATCAAACCTCATACACATCTCACTAACCACTGTGCTTTAACAAACTCACAAACACACACTCCTTCTCATGCTAATTAACATATATTGTGCAGTATATACCGATCTAGACATTGCAGGCTTCTTCACCTGTCACAACCCTAATGCACTCAATCACAGAAACATACTCACAACTTACAACCTCACACATGTTAGATGTTTTCATTCCCACAGAGTAAAGCTTCCTGTGTGTGGGCTGTGCACGCAAGGAAGGAGCATGTATCATCTATACCTCATACTGGTCCTGCACCCTAGGCAAGAAGGAACACTCTGCTCCATGAAGCTCCTCACTAGCCACTTTCCACAACACAGTCTGATACTTTCCATCTCGCCTACAGGCATCCTAGACTTCGGAGAAAACGTTTATGGATCTGCACACCACCTAATCCATCCAATATGCCCACACCATCCTCCTTGGTGACCAAACAACTCAGACAAGTCGACCACAGAAAAACATGACACCCCACAACCTCATTGATACAATCAACATAATAAAGCATGTCGCCCAACCAACACATTACCAAGTCCAAATTTTCAACCTCATTTTGTCAACAACACCAACTATCCAATGCAAATCTACCATGACCTTGCACTGGACCAATCACATTACAATGTCCCTGCTCAGCATTCAACACATCAAAGTCAACTGAAAAGATAACAACAAAACTTCAAATTGTTATAAGACTTCTCCATCTACACCCTAAAGGTCATACTCATATTTCAGTTTGCACCATCAAAACCTCCTCCTAAGAACATGTCCTAGCTTTGTCCCTTATCAAAGCCTTCTCATGAAAAGTTCTCTCACCTCATATTCACAATCAAATCCTCCTTCATTTACATGTATGGTATCATACAAAAAGCTCAGGGCACAGGGTCAAGACTGATTTGCATCTGGCCATGTCTGAACTGGGGTGGCTTGGTGAGCAAAATAACGATGGATTAAACCCACATCTGTGACTGGGGGTGAATGTTTTGCCATTGTGCAACATTCCGTCCATCATCTTGTGTGTTTTATCATACAAAAAGCTTCCAAGACAGGATACTGCTCCAACTACCGAAGAAATCCTCATTAGACCCTGATACCATCCCCATGTACTGACCCATCGCTCACCTAGCCTTCACCAGCAAAATCATCAAATAAGTTTACGATTAACTCCAAAATCACATTACTGCTGCTAACCATGTACTGCCCGATTACTCATCCTGCTGCAGATCACGCTGCAGCACAGAAACAGCTACCTTGCAAATCATAAGTAATGCTTAGAGATAAAGATGAATCCTGCTTCCTGATACTACTCAACTTCTCACAGTGTCAAAATGGCCTTGTACAAGCCCTCACCTCCAAATAAAGTGAAACAATTTCTCCCAGAAAGTGACTTCAGAACTGTCTTTCAAACCCCAGAGCCTGACAAAATAACACCACGTCACACCCACCGTAATGGAAATCCACAAGCTCTCCTCGTTAGGGAGCCAGCTTCATCATCTTAAAAAACGATCACAACCGGAACCATGCCTTTCGGGGTTACAAGCCCACAATATTCAGTGGATCTCGACACACTCAAAGTCAGAACACCATCAGACTTACACCGTCAAACTGGTGACAAAGAAGTGTAAAAAAGAAAACAAGTCAACAGGCCTTCTTCATCATTGCACCTAGTATCTGGAATTTTTTTAACTTCAATAATCTTTATTTCGTTGCAATTGCATCATAAAAGATATACAAAATACATAAAATACATAAGATTCATGGCCACATATTTATCAACAATATACAAGGATATACAATCAGAAAAAGTGCTGGTGCATGACCAAATAGATACCATACCCTACACAGCTAAATCATGGGTCGGGGCTTGAAACACACATCAATAAATATTGTTAAAAAAAATTTGTTAAAATATATACAGAATTAAAAATACATTAAATTGAATTATTACTGCCAGTTAGCAATTCTCGCTATATACACACTTAAAATGGCAGGGACAGGAGGAGCCAAGATGGCGCTCGGAGCGGACGTGTAGTCCCTCGGCTCCGGGGACCGTCTCCGCCTTCAAGTCTCTCCTGCCTGATATCCTGTAACGCAGTGGCTGATTTCGACAGCGGACGTACTCTACTGTCCCGCCACGAAATCCTGACGCTTTTGCTCCTTGGCAAGTCGGAGAAATACTTGGACGCAGTTGGCGGCCCGCATCAGCGTACAGACCGGGGCCTCGCGCAACTATCGAGGCCGGTCAACAGACGCGCTCTCCCGGACTTGGGGACGGTGAGGTCCCGATTGGCGGCTCTCATCGGCCAGCGGACCCCGTGCTCGCATCCTGCTGCGCTTTTGGCTCTGCGGTGACTGCGCCAGTCTACAACTCGACGCTACGGACACTCGCACTGTGATTTGTGTGCTTATTGCCTGCATCTCGCCCCGCTATTGCCGCTGTACTTTCGAGCTGGTCGAGCAATCGAAACTAAGCGGACGGCGTACTGGTCGGACTACACTACTGTCTGCGCCCAGGCTCAGGCTTCTGACATCGTAGCACGCCTGGTTGTCCTTGTATGGTGCGCGCCTGTTTCTACCTGGGGTCTCCCTGCCCGATGCTATGGTGGACATCCTGCTGTGTGTCGTGGCTGTTTGGCCGTGATTAGTGTTTCTTGCCTCACTGAATGGAAAACATGCCTGATACATTGTGTGCTCCCTCTCACAGTTTTGGGAACGTTTTGGAAGCGGTCCTCTCCTTCCGATCTGAGGCTCTACGCTCTGGCTGCGTCCTGCTGGACAAAATGGAGGGCATCCTCGGTGCTTCGATTTGTCCTAAGATGGCCGACTCGCAGGGACTCGGCACCGCTCTTTGTTCCATCTTCGCCTGTGCTCCGGTGGCGCCCACTGGAGTCGGTGGCGCCCTCGTGACCCCAATCCTGTCGTTGCCATCAGTCACGGGAGAGTGGCCCCCGAAATCGTGTATTCTGGAACCTTTGCCACAATGCGAGCCCTCCCTTCTCTCAATGTTTGCTGATCCCCGAGACTCGCTCCGAGGAGAGTTTTGCACGGCGCTTTCCCTCCCTGCCCTGGCTACCTTCGGAGATTTTGAGATGGCATACTCGGCGCTCCCTTTGGTACTCCTGGACTTCATTGCCCTGCCGGCACCGGATCCCCTACACCGCTTTTTCTTTCCTGAATTGCCGTCTGCATCCGTATCGACTGCAAGGGTCTGCGGTGGTAGGGATAAAACGGGACAAGGATAGACGCTTCCGTTATTGGGCTGATGGATTTTTGGTTACTGATCATGCCGGATGGGGACATATTATTGATATTCTGTTTTATGTTCTTGCCGCTGTGCTCCTTTCTGTGCTCTGGGACCGTGCTATGGCGATTGGGCTACTGATTCCTGTACTTGTGCCATTCTGGTGGGTGGGACGGCGAGGGATCTAGCTTCTTTGAGTGACTCGGACATGTATCGTTGGGGATGGAAGATCATATCGGGGGCCTGCGCTTGGTTTGGGTGCTATTGCCTTACATATATTGCGCGCTGCTGCTGCGCCTCCACTTTTTCTGCATATTGGACATATTATACCTGTTGAGCGTCAGACCGCTGTGGGAACTATTGTACAGAATGGCGGAGCTGGGGGACGGGTTGTGGGCTCCTCCCCACTTTTCTTTTTCTGAGAGTGTTAGGATTCTCTCCTTTTCTTACTCTCTATCTTTCGGGACTCCTTTTCTTGGGCGACAGGCACACTGCTAGGGGGGGTCGGGCCGTAGCCAGCTGCAGGGGTGCAGGGTGGGGGGTACTTAGGGGGGGGGGATGCTTTCTTTTTGTTTTTTGTTTTTCTTTTTGTTCTATGGGCCTACTATTCTTTTTCCTTTTTTCCTTCCCTGGGGTTTAGACGCTTCTTTCCTTGGTGCCTGGCAACGACTTTGGTGTTTGTTTATGCTTCGAGATTACCTATCCTGATTGTTTTATACCGATGTTGTCCTGTTAGCACCGCGCTCTCCTGTTCATGTCTATTCTACAAGGAACACTTTTAAAACTAGACCTCCTTCCTTCTGTAATGGATCCTTCGTGCTTTAGTAAATTGCAATGTATCGTATGTGTGAGCTCCTGGGCTCCTGTTGATTTGTATTTGCCTTTTCTATCAATAAAGGTCTTTAAAAAAAAAAAAAAAAAAAATGGCAGGGACAATTTTTGTCTAATGAATTTTACAGCCAAGAGAAATCTGCTGATGCCAAACACAATTACTTGACTAGTGTCCGTGATTAATATTCTACCAACTTCCTTATGCGAAGTTGATCCGATATTACGGCACAATGGCACTATCCATTTCCTTCTTGCTTCTGCATAGCTTGAACAGAAAAATAGAATATGAAAGATGTCTTCTCTTACATTATTTGTGCATAAAGTGCATTTATCATTACTGATTTTATCCCATTTTGCCTCCGTTTCCCGGGTTCTTAGTATGCCATACCTATATTTTAAGTACAGGGTTTTCGCCAATGGTGGCTGAATCTCGTCAAGAAACATTTCAAACTGGGCCACATTTTTTGCCATTAAAAATTTTTCAGTTATGGGGCCATGTACTCGAACATATACTGCATCGTGACTCACAAGGGCCCAAAAAGAAAGTTTGACTATTTTCTTTGAGGACGCCGTCAAAGATTCTGGCTGGCTCCAAAAATGGGATAAACCCAGCTTTGTTAACCAGGATTTAACATGTTTGAACCAAAGAATCTTACTGCCCGTGTCTAATTTCAAAACTTCAACCAATCCATTTTTATATTCTATTAACTCAGGGGTTATCCACAACCTGACCCATAACAATAGTGGTCTTAATATTGCATGTAGATCGGTGCGTCGTATGTTCATATCGAGGAGTAGGGGTAATAGTGGTGTATTATTAGGAACCTTTAATAATCCCCTTATAAACTTATTCTCCAAGATTTCAAAGGTCTTTCTACACACTGGTCCCCAGAGTTCTGCCCCGTACAAAACTGATGACTGTACCTTGTATCTAAAGAGCTCTAAAGCTGGGGTAACTGCCTTATTTGCACATTTATTATGTCTTTTCATTATCGGAAGACAGTTTTGCTTGAACATCATTTTAGATTTTTCCAATTGGGGTTTCCAGTTTAAAGATGGGTCTAATAATACCCCCAAATAAGTAAAACTTTGTTCATAATCAAGCCTTTCTCCATTCAGCATTAGATTTTTCTTAAAACTTTTATGAGGATTGAGGGCCATGTACTTAGTCTTTTTTACATTAATTTCTAACCCTTTTGTAATACAATACTGCTGGAACCTGTCTAATAAAATCTGTAAGCCCCGTGGAGTTTGTGAAATGAGAATCGTGTCATCCGCGAAGAGGAGGGACGGTACTCGTTCCCCCCCCAGGCGAGGTGAGTCATTATCACAGTTCTCCATATAAACTGCAATATCATTAACAAAAAGGGAGAAAAGTGTAGGTGCCAGCACGCACCCTTGGCGCACTCCTCTCTTGATAGGGATTGCATCAGTGAGTTCACCATTTGGGCCCCATCTTACCCTAGCATAATTATTCTGGTGTAACCCAATCACTAGTTTCAGTAGTTCACCTTGAAACCCCTGCTTTTTCAATGATTTCCACAGTAAATCACGAGGAATAAGGTCAAATGCTGCTCGTAGATCTACAAAGGTAACATATAAATTACCTCTGCGGATGATGACATATTTCCAATACAAGCAGCGTAGCCTGGTCGATGGTCCCTGTCCCTGTCTTTTCCCTGAACCCTGCCTGATACTTGGATAAAACCGAGTTCTCCTCCAGCCACGTGTTTACGCGGTTTAGAATATGCCTGGCATACATTTTCTGTGTAATATCTAAAAGACTAATGGGGCGATAGTTCGCTGGCTCAGCCCTATCCCCCTTTTTAAAAATAGTGATAATTTCTGCCCCGTCCCATGTATCAGGGATTTGGTCACCAGCTGCGATAACATTAAACAAATGATTTAAGTAAGGCACCCAGATCTCTGTATTATGCTTATAAAGATCACCAGGGATCTTATCCAGGCCAGGGGCCTTACCTTGCTTTACAGAGGCAATTGCTATTTCAGTCTCTTGTATGTCAAAGATAACCAATGGGTTTTCATCATCCTCAACCTGGGTTAGTATTTGTTGAGGGGTTTCAGGGAGCTTTTCCTCTATGATTTGGGCTACATATAATGATGTAAAGTGATCAACCCATATAGCTTCATTTAAGAAAACCTCCCTCGAACCTTTATCTGGCTTATTCCCTTTAGCTACTAACTCCCAGAACTGCCTATGGTCTTTTGTTTTTGCAGCTAATAACATACTGGACCATAGATCCTCATCCCAAGATGATTTAGCTGCGGCTATAGTTTTATTGTAGATTTTCCTTTTTATTTTAATATCTAGAGAGCCTTTACTTTTTACCGCATTGATCAGGTCGGTTTTGGCAGCTCGGCATTCCCTGTTAAACCAGGGTTTGCCTACAGGTTTTGTGTTCATCAACCCGACCCCCTTCCTAGGTTCTGGAACTTCATCTACATAACAATCAAGGCAGTCGAAACATTGTTCCAACTAGGAAACATCTAAAGAAGCACCTCTTTAAAAACATTTTATCACAATGAACAGTCCAATTCCTCTCTCAGAACCCAGCTACCCTTCAATTACTAGTTCACTATATCTTTGCCTTTGAAACTGCACAAGAGTCCGTTGCCATTCATGTACTTTTGCACTATTCAGATAGCAGATGTATACATACATGAGGTCCGAAATATTGACAACAAAGCTCATGCTGGGTGTTGGGATGTCTTAGGTTATAATGTAGGAGGCGGTTCGAGATGTTCAGTGGGACATAGTCATAGTTTCCTTTGCTAAAACATCAAAATGATCCAGCACCCTTAGTTGTAACCATACACATATTATAATGCAATTGCATAAATGGTTTTTCATTAATATTGTTTACAGCTGCACAATTGAGCATATCATCGATTCTGCAGGTGTATTTCAATTCCTTTATTCGTGCCTTCTATTTCACAATAGATAAAACCGTAGCCAATGCGTTTCGTCCTCTTAGACTTCTTCAGGGCTACAAACAATATACATGTTTACAAATTATACTTACAGTATTAAAAACTTGACAATTTTTTTTGTAAACATATTTACCAACTATTTTTATATAATCCAAAAGTATTTATCATCAAGTCTACATCTGTCAAAATAACTCTGTTTTTATAAATAATCAGTAACAATACACATTCTTGCGAGAGAGAGAGAGTGCCACAGGTCAATTCATGTTAAGAAAACTGGATTTTGTTCTTATCACTGCTAAATGTGATACATTCTAACAATAACAAATATGTGCAGCATACCCTTACGGTACTGTCAAAATATAATGCTCCTGGTGGGTTGGAGCACTGATACGATTTTTTTATATTAAATACTGTGTGTATATATATATATATATATTGCTTTAGACAATGTTCTTAATTAGTTTTATATCCCAAAAGGATATCCCCTGTCAGAAACTATATTTAAGCTAATCTTACCATAAATGTTAGTGGCCTCCTATCTTGAATGCTGTTTACGTTGTTCAACTCCTTCCTTTATAGTAATTTTTGAAAATAATCTATTAAACAGAATTTAAAGATGCCATAAATAACCAAATAAATTCCGATATGAATTGAAACTGTATGATTATGTGTGTTCGTACCTTATCAAGTAAAATTCCTCCCAAATTAGATAATTTGAAGATTTATAAATAATGGTATGTGGTGATCCGTCTTATGTTTTGACCTTTGCTTTTAACCAGATGAGAGTCCCTGAAGATAGTTAGATTTTTTAGATAGATATTTCAGGGTTTTGGGTGTACTGCCTCATATGTTGGAAAGACTGCTTGCTTTATAAAGGCATTCTCCTCTCTACTGTCAGTCACAAGGCCACTGATAAGTCAAAGCACTACCTACAATGGCCCTGCACTTGACCTGTGACCTTCCATTTTGTTGTGCTACAAACCTCCAGGAATTGTTTCTCACCTCACCCTCACAGTCACAGTGGCCTGCAGTCTGCACTTCCAGGACAAAGGAAGAGAGGTAGTTTATTGATTGCTGTCTGGATCCTGCCTCTCCTCAGTCCAGACCCTACCTTACTTCACACTACAATTCAGCCACTCAAAGGCTAATGTTTTGTTGAAATGAAATGTTGAAGTATTTTGTTGAAATGTTCGTGTTTTGTTGAAATGTGTATTTGCGCAGTTGAACCTCGCCCTGGAACAGAAGAACAATTAGTATCAAACATAGTCTAAGCATACATCTTGCATTAAGCTGTGTGTCGGATGTGTTGGTCTATCCTAATATTTACACGTATAACAATTCAAATACCACTATTTTGTCTTCTTTCTTTTATAGCTCTACTCAACCTAATCCAGGATGTCGGAGCGCTTTATATCACACATACACAGGATGTGTTACATAAGATAGTGAAGGTTATAAGGTGTAGGAGTCACATGTCCTTTCCTTCATAGTTTAATGTGCTATATGAGAAGGATTACAGTTTATCAACTGCAAGTAACTAAAGGATCTTTGTGTTAAAAGCAATAATCCACTTGCCCGTCTACATAAAATAAAAATCCACCATCTGTGTGTCACATGATGTTCTTTGCGGGATAAATATTAACCCTCAATGCTATTTTGATTCAAAAATAGGACTAGCCAGAATATCTGTCTCTCCAGCACTAACCTCCAGAGTTATCTTACCATTATTATTATTTACTGGGTGGGAAATGGCCTTTACAACATGGCTTTATGCACGTGTGCCGTTTCCCCACAAGCTGAACAATGCTTGCTGTAACCATGCATATGCTGTTACCCACGCATATGTGTGGTTAAGGCAGTCGGCGTTCTAGTTGTGCAAGCAGATGGGGGAGGAACTGGAAGGCATGCCACAGAAAGGACGGACCGGGACATGGCTCAGTAAGTTGGGCTGGGGCCATTGGAGGTGGGGGTAAGTTTTAGGTGGTGAGGGCTGGTTTTAGGGCTCAGGGAGGGGGGGCTGGGTTCAGAGTAGTTTTTAGGGGGCTGAGTTTTAGGGCAGGGGGTAAGAAAGGGGCAGATTTCAGGCCGAGGGCAGTTGGGCTGGGGGCGGTGGGGAGGTTTTAGAGACTGGGGGCTGGTTTTAGGGCTCAGGGAGGGGTGCTGGTGTTGGAGTTGTTTTTAGGCAGCTTAGTTTTAGGGCAGAGGGCAGGAGGCGGGTCAGAATAATTTTTAAGGGCACACAGTTTTAGGGCAGAGGGCAGAGGCCATGAAAGGGGCATTTTTCAGGCCAGGGGGCAGTTAGGGTGGGCCGGGGGAAGGCGGGGGACGGTTTTAGGGGGTGGGGGCTGTTTTTTCAGGGCTAGGGGTCTGGTTTTAAAGCTCAGGCTATGGGGTCGGGTTAGTTTATAGGGCTGGTCGAATACACCGCAGGAGGGCTGACATTTATGGCTCAAGGAAGAGGTGCAGGTGTGTGATCTTTACCACACATGTCCCTTTACCAATCATGTCTTTACCACAAAATTGCATGGTAAAGGCATGCGTTGTAAAGGCATGCAGGGTAAAGACGCGGTCGTAATTAAGACCGCGTGGTTCAGGCATGCGTTGTTGAGGCATTCGTTGTCCCATCAAACAACCTTACTAGGTGCATAAAGATCAATGTAGCAGGTGCTTTACCCCTTAAGATATTTTAAAATGCAGACTTTACAACCAATTAAGCAGAACAGATATACTTCCACATTTCTCCTTGTTGCTAATTTTTTTATGGCAGAACTTTAATACATAAATGTATCAGTGGAGGTGTAGATATTGCGCCGGGGTTTCATCACTTGTTTGGCACAACTTTGATGCACAATCGAATTTGTTAAATATTGTAATGTGCTCAAATGTACTCATGATAGATCTACCTAACATATGTGAAGTCTTAGAATCTGATGTATTTTTTGTGATATCACTTTCTGTGAGGCCATGGGTTGTGATCAGGGGCAGCTCCTCCGTTATAGCAGAGAAGCATCGCCCCACTGAGATGACTTCAAGGATAAACAATAAAATACCATTTTATTTTTTGTCACACTGTACATAACGGAGCGCCAGGACAGGGGCGTGGCTTCTGCTGACTAGCAACAGTAGAGAGAGCAGGGCACTTTCAGTTTAAAGTGTGCATATCTTTTTGGCTGGCCATCGCACACATACGCACTTTAAACCTCTCTAAACCAGCTAGGTTAGAGAAAGCAAAAGCCTCCAGTGCTTTTCTGAGCGCTGATAAAGGCTGCTCCCACCAATCCTGGCTCTGCCCTAATGCTGGTGAGAGCAGCACCAGGATTAGCTTGGGAGTTTGGAGCCTGCCTCAAGGAGAGAAGGCCATCGAGGAGGACGTTGTGCCTGCGGGTAAGTGCTTTTAATGTTTACATTTTTTTTTATGTCCCACCTGCCCCACCACCTTCAGGACACACCAGCCGCTAGTGGTTGTGATGTCACGTGCAATGCCATGTGCTGTGATGTCACTTGCATGCTGCCTAACTTGGTTAGTGCCCAACTTCTGTTTTTTAGGACTTGTGCGCTGGTGAGAGAAGTATAATGGAGAACTGGTGTTGGTGGTTTTGTAGGCTAGGCATTAAATGTTAGCCTTGTTTTATTAAGAGGCCGGTGTAACTCAATGGGAATTAGAGTAATGTGATTGAATTTCAGAGATAAAGACATACATCTAGTTTCGCATGTAGGACAGTTTTCAGTGGCAAGAGGCAGGCTTGTGAGTTGCCCGCAAGAGCGGCGTGTCCGAAGTCCAGTCATGACAATATTTTTTGTAGAAAAGAGACAAGAATGGCTTAATTTTTTTAGGACCCAGAGGTAATAGTTTGCCACTTTGAAGATTTTGTTTATACAGAGGGGTCAAGCGTGATAATGAGCAATGAAATAGCAGGTGAGATTGATGGAAAGTCAGCAATGTCTATGAGTCTATGGGCTTTTGCATTTCATTGTTCGCTAATAAAATCCTGTCTGGCATGCTGACCTATTGCCCACCCGGGCATGCAGGGGGGTTTCTGTCTTCCTTGGACGAGTTCCTTTCGAAGTATATGTTGAAATACTTGAATTTCATAGTTCTAGGGGACCTTAATATACATGTGGATGCATTTTCTGATCAGCATGATCAACTTCTTTTAGAGCATATGTCATCTTGGGATATGTCACAGTTTATGACTCAGCCCACTCACATCACAGGTCACACCTTAGAAGCCATTTTTTCTAACACTCAAGTTTCGGTACTCAACATTAGTCCCTAGACTTGATCCAATTATCCCTCATTCACTTCCATTGGTCACTGGACCTCAGCCCTCAAGGACACAATGAATGAATACTTTATTGTATGATTACCTAAAATCATTTACAAAAGCGATGCATATTACGATCATGATTAAAACAGTAGGTTGATAAAAGAAAAACGTTTAAAAACATTTAAAGTGCAGAGAAATTTAAAAGAGAGGGAAAAAAAAGAATTAAAAAAATAAATAAAAAACATATACATCGGATTGGACAGAGAGTGCCCTAGTGTCAGTTCATCTTAGATTATCGAGCTTGGTGCCAAATCACCGATGGCCATAAGATGCTTTGTTTATTATTTGCTCAATGAAGGTGGCAATGTTCATGACCATTGGAATTAGCAAAGTATCACTATTGATGCTGTAGATGCTCATCGACGGGCGGATTGTTGTTATGCTGTTATTTTTCTGTACTTTGCGTTTGACATAAGATCATTCCAGCAGTGGCAAAGAACTTCCCGGCACGTGCCAGCTCCATTGGTACTGTTGTAGTATATATGTGCGTTAAGGCCTCCTTACATGTTCTTACTTTATTTAGATTGAACATTGCCCTTAAGTATTTGAGCCTCGGACTTACCAATGCTGGACAACAACAGATGACATGCTCTGCTGATTCTGTGTGGTATTGGCACAGTCAACACCCTCTACTTCCTGTTGGTATGGTAGACCAATGTGCCCTATAGTTCTTTATTGGTAGAGTTAGCAGCCTGGTATTCAAAACATTTTGAAGAGTATATCTACCCAGGCAGGCTTTCAGGTATGGTTGGCATTGAGTGGCTTCATGTGATTTTGCAAGTCCCTCTGCGCCGCGGATAACTCTGATCTTATCTATGTCCTGGTGCCTTGAGAAAGTCTTTCCCTGTTTTTTTAACAGGTTTTTTAGGCTAACTGTTGGCAGATTTAATTTTTGATCAGCTGTCAGGCATACTGTTTTATTAGCTGAATCAAGGTACCTGATCCATCGACTGGTTTGATCCGTATTTGGAGTGCTTCCCTTAGGGTACCCGGACTAGCCTGGTTCACACAGTGGTACAGCTTCACTGTGTCTTTTTTAGATTCTATGTCCATTGATGTTAAGTTGAACTCAAGTCTGATCAGTGTACGCCTTGTCGAGAATGGTAGCCTAAAGATTTTCCTGAAAGCCATGATATGTAGGTGCTCCAATTTATCGGACAATAGGCCGGAAAGGCCATGGGGCCATAGCTAATTGTTGCAAATAGCTTGGCTTCTATTAGTCTTCGGATGCCTTCAGTTGAATGACTCACAAGGTTCTGATGAATTTTACATAGGGCATGTGTGACCTTAGCAGCTTTTGTCTCCAATGATTTTGCCTGAGATGTTTTTCTGCCGGTATCTAAGAATTGTACACCCAAATAGGTATACTTATTTGCAGTTGCAATTTTTAGTGGTCCGATGTTCCAGCCCAGCAGGGATTTTTTCGGTTTATGTCCGAAGACCAATACCTTGGTTTTATTTGCATTAGTTTAGAGATTATTTTCTGAGTTATATAAATGAAGAGTCTCCAGTGCCCTTTTCATGCCTACTCTGGTTTGAGTGCCTACTCTGGATCGTCCGCATATTGCATAATAGGTATTCCAAGGTGACACAATTTAGGTGAAAAATATAAGTTTTTGAGAGTGCAGCTCTCAGGTCCGCAGTGTATAGATTAAACGGTGTTGGCACAGCCCTGTTTTAACCCTTTGTTCGTATAGCTCTTGGCAGTTGCGTGTGACTGTGCTAGCTTCGTGCGGACCCATGTACCAGTATGGAGGGACATAATGACTGCCAGAAGTTTCCCTGGTATCTCCCACTTTGCAAGCTTTGCCCACAATATGTTGCAGTCGATGCCATCAAAGGCAGCACTGTAGTCAACGAAGCAGGCATATATAGTGTGGGTTTACCCCCTCTGCAGCCTTAGTTAACAGATATGATAATGCAATGGCGTTATCCATGGTTGATGAGTTCGCCTGGAATCCAGTCTGGTAGTATGGTATTATTTGATTGTCTATTATCCATACCTCTAGGTCTTTCAGAAGGACTTTTGCATATGCCTTCCCATCCACATCAAGTAAAGCAATTAATCTGTAATTCTCAGGCTGTGAGATGTTGCCTTTCTTATGAATGAATGAATGAATGAATGAATGAATGAATGAAGCAGGTTTTTATAGAGCGCAGCGTTCACTCCAAGGAGCATCTTGGCACTAGATGACAGAAGACTGAGGGGAAGACAGGAGTGAAAAGGTACAGAAAGGATGGTTGCAAAGGGATTAAATGAGTGCAAGGGTTTCTTGGTCTGAGGTGCTAAAGATCCAAGTTTTTAATGACTTCCTAAACATGGACTCGTTGTTGGTGTGTCTTAGTTGGGTGGGCAGAAGATTCCAAGCCTTTGCTCCCAGTGTGGCCAGGGTTTTCCCTCCTCGGGTTTTCATTTTGAAATGGAGACTAGCAAGTAAATTCTGGTTAGAGGACCGCAGAGTTCGTTTGGTTTGGTAGGGTTTAAGATGATTTCTCAGATATATTGGCCCACTTCTAATGGTGGCTTTATAGGTGACGGTTAGGATCTTATACAAGATCCTTTTATGGATTGGTAGCCAGTGGAGGGTTTTTAGGGCATCGGTCGAAGATGACCGTTTGGGAAGTCCCAAAACCAGCCTGGCGGCGGCATTTTGGATAACTTGTAGATGTTTTATCACCATTCTTTTTGTTCCAGCATATAGTCCATTGCCATAGTCGAGGGGAGACAAGATTAAGGCCACTGCAACAGTTTTTCTGGCGTGCAGGGGGAGCAGATCAAAGAATTTCCTCAACATTCTTATTATTTGAAAACAAGTACCTGCCACTGTGAGGGCCTGTTTGTGGAAGGACAGCGAAGGGTCGAATTTGAAACCTAAGTTTTTGGCTGTGTCTACTGTGGCGGGCGGAGGATCTGAGTTAATGGGCCACCAAAGGGTTGGGTTAAAGTGGTTAGCTTTCCCGAACAGCATAATCTCTGTCTTGGAGCTGTTACACCTAAGATGGTTTGATTCCATCCATTTCATGACTGAAGTGAGGCAGCGATGAAATCTTTCTTCTGCTGCGGTGGAGTTTTTATCCAGGGTCAGAAACAATTGGGTGTCGTCTGCGTAGCTGATTGCTTCAATATCGAAGGAATCAATCAGAGTAAGCAGAGGGGACATGTACAAGTTAAAAAGGGTCGGACTCAGGGAAGATCCCTGTGGGAGGCCTGAGGACAGTTCTTTCCCTGTGGACTTATATCTGCCTAAAGTGACAACCTGGTTTCTGTTTCTGAGAAAGGCGGTTAGCCATTCAAGGGCTTTGTCATTTATACCAATGTGCTTCAGTCTGTTTATCAAAATGTTATGGGAGACCGTATCAAAGGCCGCAGAGAGGTCCAACAGAATCAACACTGCATCCCTGCCTTGATCTAGTGCCCATTTCAGGGTGTCTGTGGTGTGGAGCAGTGCCGATTCTGTTGAGTGCCCTGCTCTGAAACCAGATTGCTTGGGATGAAGGCAATTGTGGTTTTCCAAGAACTCGCTCAACTGAGTGTTCACCAATTTTACTGCTACTTTACTTAGACATGGGAGAAGGGATATGGGTCTGAGATTGGAAAGTATGGTGGGGTCAGATAGTTTCTTTTTTTGGAGAGGTTTGACCGCGGCTATTTTCCACAGATCAGGGATTTTTGCTGTTTCAAAAGTGGAGTTGATAATTTGGTTTACGATCGGGTTCACAGTCTCGATTAGTGCGTGAAGAATCTCTGGTGGACAAGGGTCGAAAGGGGATCCTGATTTACATGAAAGAATAGCCTTCTTAGATTCGTCTAAGCTAATTTTTTTTAAACATTTAAGTTCTATTCTAGGACCTGGGTTTAGGGCTGGGGGGCCTTGGGCTATACAATCAGAGAAATTGTTTTTTAGCTCGCTGATTTTATTTTCGAAGTATTCTTCGATGTCATTACAAAGTTTT
This sequence comes from Lissotriton helveticus, assembly GCF_964261635.1. Classification (NCBI taxonomy): domain Eukaryota; kingdom Metazoa; phylum Chordata; class Amphibia; order Caudata; family Salamandridae; genus Lissotriton; species Lissotriton helveticus. Next base: position 797,950,545 of record NC_136072.1, read on the forward strand.
TGTGAAGGGGGTATTTCAGAGTCTAAGCTAGCTGGATGGGTGAAAGATTTAACTATTTTAAAAATAGACTTTTGGTTGTTATCTGCCTTTTCAATGAGGTGCGTATAGTATTTCTTTTTTTCCACCTTTATAAGTAGATTGTAGGAATTTAATCCTAGTCTAAAGGATTTCAAATCTTCTGTTTTGTAGTGCTTTCTCCATATTTTTTCTAGGCTCCTACATTTATCTTTCATGATTTTTAATTGGGGTGTGAACCAAGGGGCTGACTTACGTTTAGTGTTCTTGCCCTTCTTCCATGGTGCTAGAGTGTTAGCAATCGATAGCATCCACGTGTTAAACAGATTATTGTCTGTATCTGGATCATTAGTAAGGGTGGGTTTAGTGGATTCCGCTAAATGTGGTAGGTTGGGGCTAGATAGCAGATTTTTCCAGTTACGGACAGGCGGGGTGGTGATATCATGCCCTGGTATGGGTCCGTTTCCATAGTGTATATTAAAAGGTACCAGTTTGTGGTCAGTCCAGGCAAGGGTGGACGGGGGAGGTGTTTCTATGTTAGTAGCATTTGAGCATATCCCGTCTAGGGTATGCCCAGCTTGGTGGGTGGGACCTTTATTATGAATTTTTAAACCAAGGGCGTTGGTAATTTCCCTGAAGTTTCTTGTGTTTGGGCATTTTTCCCTTTCCAGGTGCAGGTTGAAGTCGCCTAGAACAGTAAAATTTGCATAGCGTATCACCATGGGACTTAGAAAGTCACCAAGAGATGGCCCAAAGGGCCAGGGGGTCTGTACACCAGTACTCCCGTGAAGGTGTTTTGATTATTTATTTTGATGTTGAAGCAGAGGCTTTCCGCGTCCTTTAGTTCAGAAGCAGGTAATATGGTACATTTTAGATGTTCTTTGTAAATGATCGCAATCCCCCCCCCCTATTTTTCCTGTTCTGTCTAGTCTGGATATGGTATATCCCAGTGGGAGTGCTTGTGCTAGGTCCGGGTTAGAGCTCTCGGACAACCATGTTTCTGTGATAAACAAACAATCAAAGAGGTTGTCAACGAGCAGGTCATATACTTGTGTCGCGTGTTTGGCAAGGGACCTAACATTTATAAGGGCACATACTATGTGATTTTGCCGGGTTTTGGATATAAGTTGTTTTGTAGGGTTCATCCCATGGTCCAAGTCCATGATATCAGTCGTTTTGTATTTGTTACCAATTTGGGATGGATTTTTCGGTTCATCGGAAATAATGGGATGGAGGATTTTTGGCTGAGGGTTAACACTAAGTAACTCTTCCCTGGTGTAGATTGTTCTTTGTAGGCCGTCAGCAGCATGTCTGGCCCCGGTCGCCGGTCTGTTATAGATTGGTTGCAGAATGGAGCCTTTCCACGAGTCTGGTACTCCTGAGGTATTGAAGCAATTGTTGAATAAACAATGCATATGAGGCGCCCAAAAGGCGCGATCTTCATTAACAACGCTTCCCGGTAACTCGTTCCGTCCTTCCTTATGCCTTTCAATATGAGCAGGGTTTCTTTTTCGCTAAAGGTGAGGGCCTTATTCTCGTTTCCCTCTAGACAATGGTTTTCAACTACCACTGGTTTTAGACTAGATTTATCCTGATCAACGTATAACTTAGTAGCATGTGCTGCCCATTCTTTGGCAGGTATTGCATTATGTGTGTTGCTTCTACCATTAAGATTATTAACGTAATTACAGAATCCCCTGCTCTTACTGGGGGCAAGCAATGCGTAGATTCATTTCCATTTATCTTTGATGATTCTCTGTTTCAACTCCCAGACTGTGTTTTTATGCGCTCTTCCGGCTGCTTTCAAACATGTTTCTAGCTTTGAGCATTTTTTCCTCCGATACTGTTGCTCAGCCAAGCGACACTGCTTTTTGCTCTCTTTAAATTCTTTAAGGTCGGAAAGGATGACAGGCCTCCTGCTACAATGATTCCTTTATATGCCAAGTGTTTTCCTGTGGTCATAGCGTTGGATATTGACGAAATAATTTCCGACCAATTCGTATAGGGACTAGTTATGTGTGTTGCCTTTTTCCAGGAGTTATATTTCTCTTGGCTAATAGGACCCCATTTTATACGTTTTATCCGTGCAGCATCAGTGTTCGTATTCCTGACCTGGGTTTTCATAGAGATATTCTCTAATTAGGCCGGTGACCATACTTGAGCTCACAGTTTTTGTCTTATTATTTGAGTTAATGTATAGGTTAATTACCGCAGTTGTAGTTGAATTCCCTCTAGCCTAATCTGGATGTCGGGTGAATTCGTGGGCCATTCCTCCATCTGAACTTGAAAATTCAAGTTTACATAGATTGATACCCCACCAATAGGTCTTCCAAATAAGTTTCTTTTACTTGCTAAGGTGTGGATTACCTGGTAGCCTTTGATGGGTGTTGGCGATGTCATCCATGTTTCCTGTAAAGATGTCTCCCAATTTGAGAAAGCTTAAGGCCTCCTTATTTTGCTAACGTTGATTTGAGGCCTGCGACGTTCCAGCTTATTAGTCTGAGCGTTGTTCTTGTTTTAACAGCTTCTGTGCTAGGGATTTGTCCTCCCTTTAGAGTACAGAGCCGTTGAGATCCAAACACGATCTTCTGCGGTAGTGCCCAGAGTTGCTCTTGTCTCCATGCATTGTCTAGTGGCTTCCCCCTTCAAAAGTTTGATTTTAACATAGTTATCCCAGTGTAAGCTCTGGGTCGATCTTATGCCCTTTAGAATGCAATTGCGTGGCGCTACTGCAGTTGATTTTTGCTGCCTCTGCAGTAGTATGTGCGAATACTTTTCAGATGGAAGTGTATCTACGCGAATCCCCCAGCCACTGAATACGTCTTTTTCTGCCATAATATTTTGAATGTCCTGCTTGTTGGTCCATTTAGTAAGTGTAGACTCCCTATGGCTTATGAAAAGACAGTTTTTAAAATGCACTGCTTCAAGATGTGCTGATTTTAAGTAGGCCAATGAGGATATGCAGGACAGAATATATAATATATTGGAGCGATTTAAGATATCACCCAGGCCTCTTTCCTCGTATTCAGGCGTGAAAATCATTGTATGCTCTATTTCCGACTGGTGTGCTTTTCCCGAGTTATTTCCATTGTGCACCTTGCTTTCACTCTCATGTTCATTTGATTGGATGTTAAGACCTATTTGGTCGTTGTTCCACCAAGGTGTAGTTTGCAGCTTCCCATCTGAGGCGGCAAAGGAGAGTTCACAAGTCTGATGTAAAGGTAGGAGTCTACAAAGAGTTGTTTTGTGATGAGAGTAGTGGGAAAGGGAAGGGATGGAAATAGGGTTAAGTAGTGGGGATGTTTTGAAAGATGAAGGAAGGTTCAAATAAGGAGCAGTAATTTGCAACTAAATTTTAACAGCCACGTTGTTTTATTTTTTTTGTGAACCCCTGAGGAAGGGCTATTTTTAAGCCCGAAATGCATTGGGTAACATTATCACTAACAGTCGAGGATGGTTTACGTCTTTGCGTGCCTGGAAAAAGGCATGGATTTGCATATCCAAGGCATGAGAAGCTGTTTAAAAACGTAATGCAAATCACGTGTAGAAAGATCAAAATAAAATGGAATGAAATTAAAAGTTTTGGAGTACATGGATTGAATTTGGATTAATTAGTATGGTAAACAAATGGAAAAAGTTACTGAATATGTGACATTCCGCTGTGCCCCTGGATTTGGTATGCAATTTCGCACCAACTCGAACACTGTTTCTCTAGTGAGCCACTGGTCCATTTTTGAGTTTATCGGCTCCACCTTTTTGTTAATTGACAGGACACTTTGCACAAGCATATGTATCAAGTTTACTTGTATCTCTAGTTTATGCCATTGCCATGTGAGGGCCTTTTATGCACCCAAAAGTGATGTATATATTGTATTTAGAATGGATTGAGCCATCTTTATTTATTGGGTTGTGCGGGTTATACTGTATTCCGGAATGTTGGCCTGAGACGAATAAAATGAATTCCTCCATGATTTGCGAATTGCTTGAATAGTTTAGATCTAAGTATGTTTTTAATGGCTCCGTTACATGTGTATCTGGGGTGTGATGATCGACTAATTTTTGTTTTATATTTGAGCGTTCAATATTGTTTGCCGGCGTGGAGCAATTCTGTATTAGCCCCTGGCCCCATGAGTTTACAGCACCTTCCAGAAACTCCTGGTGTTGTTCATTTGTATGGTGAATAAGAGCCTTTATTTCAGTCTTATTTTTGCTGCAGGTGTCTACCGGTGTAAATGGACCCTCTAGGTTGGTTGATAATTCGCCGTCGTTTACGGTCGATGAAATCTCGATGATCTCAGTTTGCTCAACCCAATGTCCAACTGTGCTGACATTTTTATTACATTCTTTATGTTGGTGGCTGGTATATGCAGAGTTGTTCCTGTCCATGGTGGATTCTACTAACTCTGCGAATCCTTCCATCTCGAGAACTATTGATTCACCCAGGGTGGTCTCTGCTGTTTGTTTTGAGATGAGTGGGGGCTCTTCCCCCACAATTGCCACTTCCTGACTGTGCCTCCTCCCGTTGCCTTTGGCAGTCGATTTTGGATTCTGACTTTAGTCTTGTGAAATATTTATGTATCGGTGCACTTCCAATCGGGGTGTTGCCTGAAACTAGCGTATTCTTGCGGGGATCTTGATGGTTGTCATATGTGCCGTGAATGCCTTATGTGAGAGCTTCCAATTGGTGTGAAATGCTGAAGCTTGTATCCTTACCCTACGTCCCCAATCTTTGGCCCGCTCACATGATTTTTGTTGCCTTGTTTGGCTACAACCGTAACTGTGAAGGGCTCCCTTTTGGGCAGGCACGTGGGCAGGCGCTTGATGCTCCTGCTCCCCAGTCTGCCCGGATTGAAGACTTAGGATCATTGGGTCCGTTTTCGGCCTGCTTGGCTGGTTTGACTAGTTTGGGTGGTGAATTTGAGAGTATTGTATTTGTGGTTGTTTATACAGTGGTTGGGTACCAGTAATAGTTGCGATTTTTATTCTTTTATTACAATTGTTGAACTTGACCTTGCTATCAGAGCTTTAGCTTGGCTTATGCTGACTTAACACCCCCAGCTGAGTGTTAGTATGGGAAAGCGACCTCCTTGTGACCTGCTTGCGTGCGACCTCCTTGCTTATGTTCTGGGCTCTGGCCACCATACCAGGAAGCAAGCAGGCGGCCCCCGGAGCCCGAGGATGTTTCACAGAGGATGCCGTAGCTCTCAAAGGGCCATACAAGAGAACCTCAGGCTAGATGACCCCCGCTGCAGTCTATAGACTACCGTTTATGGGACGGTTAGAAGGGCTTCCAACTGATGGAGAAGGGGTGGTTGAATGGATGCACGGACGCTTCTTCACTGCTCGCACTGTCTGCGCCCCTGTCCCACTGGGATGAAAAGGGATAGGCGGGTGGGCCCAGTTGGGTGTAGAGGGAGCGGGGAGCCACTCCTCACGCTGCTTTCATGCTCAGCAGCTCTCACCGATTGCCCACCATCCAGCCAGCCGCCACAGCTCTCACCACATTCATTCACCAACTGCTGCCTGCCTGCAACCCCGCTGGCCCCCTGCTAATGGTAGCGGGGCAAATACTCGGCGATGACAGGCAGCCTAGATAGCAGCAGTCGCAAGCAGGTACGGGGATGAGCTAGCGTGTGAGGTCGGGGTCTGGGGTCTGGGGTCTGGTGCCTAGTGCCAGGGAGCTGCCGGGAGCAGCCGGGAGGCGTGTGGCATCTCGCGTCTTGTTCAACTGCCACAGGACGGCTTACTGTTACTTCTCCCCCGTGACAGTTTCCCGGTACCTCTGTTAAGGGGGGCCAGGCTGAGGCCAAGCTGGGAGCCCGATTCTCTGCCTGCGGGGGTCAGTCCAGGCACAGCTCACAGTTCACATCCCGCTGCGACGGTCATGGCGTTACTTTCAGTTCTGTCGCTGCTCTCGTTTTCTTGCTCACTCACTCGCTGCTGCAGCAGCACCCGTCAGCTTCGCTCTGCGCCAGCCCGCGGCACCATCGCTGCAACATGTCAGCGCAGCTTCACGACTTCAGTTTCAGCCTTTCTCCGACACCCGATTTCACAAACCCCCCGCGGTTCACGGGTCCGCGCTGCCGCAGCCACAGCTGCTTCCGCTGTTCTCCGCTGTGCACCGGCTGTCCCGCTCTCGCTGTGGGTTCTGCGCAAAGTCTGGACTGGATTTCCAAGGGCCGAAGTGCTCAAGGATACGGGTTTCGCTGTTCTCTAGCACATCGTAATTGGGCCACAGTCTTTTCTACGGAGTTTAGTCTTGCATTGAGTAAGCATTCTCCACCTATGATGGAGGACATGGAGGTGGATGTCAGCCGGTCGACTGCTGGATTACACAGGTGGCTAACCACACCCTACCTATTAAACACAGTGATGTTAATTCCCCAAGAAAAAGACAGTCAACCCCTTGGGTTGGTCATGGCTTAAAGTGCTTTGTAAGCACTGTAAGAAAATGGAAAGGGACCGGAGGCGTCATTACCTTTGTAATGACAAAGCACTCTACAAGAAGGCTCTAAATATCTACCATTGTGCAATTAAGTAAGGTCAGTCTAACGTTTTACAGATCAGATTGACATGTCTCAAAACAAGTCTGGAGAGCTATTTTTAAAATCATCAAAACGTTTATGCACCCAGAAGTTTTGCTTCGGCCTTTAAAGTCTTCTCTTAATTTATGTACTTTATGTACTTCTTTGACACTAAAATCCAAACCATTGTGGATGCTTTACATCTCACTGACACAGCCTGGATGAGGATTAGTGTCCACACAGCACTGCAGGTAGAAATAGTGCCTTCTCATGGCCAATTGCTATAGGAATTTGCCACGATTTTACTTGAGGAGTCCGCTTAGGCCTTGAGTGCCTGCAAATTAGGGTGCCAGATGACCATTGTCTTCCTCACATTCTTGCAGCCAATTGTACGGTCATCAACCCTGTTCCAAACCAGCTTCTAAATCAGACAATTTGTTTTGCCACAGTGCCCAATGGTTGGAAGCAGGCCATGTTGATTCCTCTTTTAAGCAAACCCTTGGCAGTCAAGACCAATCTTGCCAATTGCTGTCCCATTTTTCTGCTGCCATCCGTTACCAAGATTTTAGAGGAGCTCATAAACAAGCAGCTCTCTGTTTTTTTTAGAACAAAGAGCTCGTTCTCTTTGGTCATCCAACTCCTTACTGGTATTAATTCCTCATTTCAGATGAAAAAAGTGGAGCAGTAGCTCCTTCTCTTAACTGTCCGCCAGGAAGTTTAATGCCCTCCCAGGTGAGCTACCTGCTTCCAGGGACTTTCTGATGTTTAAGAGACTTCTGAAGACCTGGCTCTGTGGTTCTGCCTTTCAGTACCTCTGTTATTTAGGGATCAGACTTGCTACTTAACACCATGATACTCTATTGAGTAGTTCTGCTTTACAAATCTTTGTGAATGTAAATAACAAATAAAACATGCTTGCAAACTGTGACTAGACGCCTGCCTTTATCAATGTTTCACTATAAAACTATGTGATTGTATTCGTTTAACAGAGCGTACGGCTCTCAGACAATGGGCAATTTGTATAGTGCCATTGGAAAGTGCAAAAGGTTGTCCTTGTCTCCCCCAGAAATGTAATGTCTCCTAATCCCCTGGTTGCACCTTGGAGATGGCTGTTTATGAATTACAGAGATGCCCACTGAAGCACGATCGAGAGGAGGGTGGATGGATGGCCCACTTGGAAGGAAAGGGAACCAGAATTCAAAGTTTATGGTAGCACAGAAGGGATAATAATCCGATCCAGGGGTGTGGCCGTAAACAATGACATGCAATGCTACAACGATTATAAGAAGGAAGTACAGGTGATACCTTTTTGTAATGTTTTATTGTTTCAAGTTGCTCAGGTAAAGTATGTACATGAAAATTCAATAAAAAAATGTTTAAGAAATTTGACTGGAGAAGAAGGAATCAAGTTTATTTGTTTAGTTTCTTGTATTTACTTTTCAACAAGTGTTTTATATCAGTTACGCAGCAAGTCAGGATTAAGTGGTCAGAGTTTAGGGTTACTGTGAAGTGCTTATCTGTCTCAGCCACCGAGGAATGAGACCATGTTCTCAGTTCAGCCAGCAAGGCTCCAAGCAGCTCACCGTAAGAGCTGAATTTTAAGTATACTAATATTGAACCTTGAGGCACACCGTATGATAAAGGGACATGTTTGGAGAGAGTTTCTCGTTTCCCATTTGTGAGGTAGGATTTGAACCAATGCAATATAATCTCATTAATTATATATATATGTTCCAACGTGGCATCATACCGAACTTCATTACCCAAACATACAATGAATTGCCTCTGGTACTATAACTTAGCCATGCATAGGTTTTTCACATTATCTTTCTGTTGATTCGAACAAACATTAAAAAAAATGCAAAAACTAGCTATGTGTGCTATTTTAAAGAATTGAGTTATATAACTTGTTTTTCAAATACCTTGTTATGGTGCCGTTGACATACAAACCACAAGAGGGCAGTAGCACTATACAAAAGAAAATGGTGACATGGCATTAGTAACCTATAACTAATTGATGGATTTTCGTCGGCTTCCCTATTCTAGCTGATAATACCCAGACTAGAATTGTTTCACTTACGAAATATATTTGCTGCATAAAATATTGTAACAGTTGCATGTAGAGAAGCATTGACCGGTCATTCAATGGGGAATGTTTATATGGCGCTCTAGTACTTTTTAAAACCTGTTGCAAAAACTCCTAGGGTCAAAGATTCACTGGAGGCTGAAATGGCAAGCTCCCCAGGGCTCAATCGTTACTTTTCAGGTAGGCAGAGCGATCACTTCCTGTGTAGCTGTCCTTGTCTAGTATGGGCAGGAAATCGTATTTACTCTGTGATAACCAGTCATAATAAGCTGTACCTGGAAGTGAAGGAACCCACCCTGTCTTCATATCATTTCTAAACCTGTCTGTGAGTATAGAATAGCTTTTCAGTTGGCTCTACCTACTTTCAGTGAATAAACAAGCATTTGCAATGCAATAGGTCTCACATTTGTGAGAGTTAGAGCCATTGGTATTGCAAATGACACTGTCTTTTACCCATGTGTTTTGGTGTGGAGTGGAGTGGAAGTATGTGGTGTGCAATTATGTGTGTTGTATTACAGGAGTTAGTTGAGTGATTGTGTGGCATGAAATAGTATGGTGTGGAATGGATTTGTGTGGTGGAATTATGTGGCATGGTGCATTTATGTGGTATTGTCTGTATTGGAATTATGTAGAGTGGGACTGTGTTTCATGGAGTGTAGCTATGTGGATTGTTATGGTATGTTGTGGAGTTTAATTATGTGGTGTACTGTTGAATTTTGTGGCATGATGTGGAATTCTGTGGCATGGATTGGATGTATGCAGTGGGTTGTGTCATTGTGTTGTTGATTTGAATTATGTGGTTTGTCATCGAATTATGTGGTGAAGTTGAATTGTGTGCTGGGAAACTGTGTGGAATTGAGTGAAATTATGCTGAACAGCCTAACATAGAAGCACCCTCAGTTGCAGACCTCTGATAACAGAGTTAGGGAGCATTACTTAAGGGCTGCGAAGATATGCAGCACCATGTGAGTAACATCCATTGGCAGAGCCGCAGGGGCAGCATTAAGCATCCAAGGCTCTATGGAACAACCTAAAATAACGCAGCAGCCCCTGTATTTCCAAGAATGATAAAGGAGTGTAGGAAAGGCCCCCTGGCAATGTGTAGTAAAGAGGCAGTTTAATGGCAAAAACAAGGTGGATGGAGAAGTAAGGGGCAGGAGAAGGAGCGAATCAAAAGACAAGACCAAGATAATGATAAGCAAAAGTGGCTGAAGGTGAGTGGGCAGAGTGTTTTATGGTGTTTGGAAAGATAAAGGTGTGAAGGGACTGGGCAGAGATCGGTTAGAGGGACTACCTAGATGGAAAGAGCAGAATGGCACGAATACAAGGATGTGGCTAGGCAAAGAGGAAGATGAAGTGGTTTGGCAAGAAAGTGATAGGAAGTAGATTGGGAAGAGAGTGACAGGGGCTGTGATAGGAAATGGATAGAAGTGACAGGAAGAGGTTTGCAGGGAACTGATCTGGGCAAAGAGGGAAATGGAGAGTTGAGTGGTCATCAGTAACGGAAAACTGGTTAGAGAAGAGCAGAGCATGGCTGAGAAGAGAGGAACAGGAGTTGGCAAGAAAGGCATGAGGTAGCCTGACAAAGCAAGGCTGGGTTTGATTTGGGGGAATCCAGGCCTGGGAATTAGAGACAACCAGATTATTTTCAAAGTATTGAATTGTCAGAAAACAGGCGAATGGGCAGTACCTAGGCTGATCAATTAGGGAGGGGCACGAGACTGAGCAGAGTGGGACATGAGAAGGTAGTGTGTTAGAGCAAATCCAAAAGTGTGTTGAGAGAGACATAAATTAGACACGCGTAGGGCTGTGAAGTGGCTTAGTATAGAAATGTGGAATTACTGGGGATATGCAGCTGTGCTGAGATCAGCAGAAGGGATGAGGTGATTGGGCTGGGCTGGTAGAGAGGGGCGGGCACCAGGGATGGAAAGGGTAGTGTTTTAGTATGTAGTTTGTAATCAGAGAGGAACAGAAATTAGCTGTGCAGATGGGCACATGGTTTGAATGGACAGATGTCAAATAGGTAGATAGATACAAGCATTGAGGGACACAAGATTGATGGACAATGTAACTGCAGTAGAGGTAGTGAAAGATAGAAGTGGGGTGGGCAGACTGGGGCCGGGTGAAACTGGACATAGGGACACCAGTGTTGGCTAGGCAGAATGGGTCCAAGAGTAAGATAAACTGAGAGGTAAAACAGCCAGCCAAGCAGAGTGGACAAGTGGCTGAAGCAAAATTAACTTTAAAGAAGAAGAGTGGGCCGGGTAGTAGGAATAGAGTGAACACAGGGAACAGAGCCACTGAGGTAAATTAGGGCTGTGCAAAGGGGAGATGTGTACATGAGTAGGTAAGCACGGAGCGCCTCAGACTGACTACCAAGGGGAAATAGTTGGCGAAGCATTAGTGTTCACTGCAAAGAAGCAGGGTGAAGATGTAGCTGCAAAGAGATAGGCACGGTGTAACAGTGTGGACACAAGGGTAGTAGCATGTGTGACCCACAGGTATGAGAAAGGGAAAATGGGACCTGTTCTAAAATAACACACACCTCAGCTTAAAACCGCAAAGACATCCAGGAAGCACTCCCTTCCCACATGCTGCTCACCTCCTCCACCACTGGTTCCCCGGCAATGTTATCAACTTCCCCTGCAGTGATGGAACCACAGCAGTGGCGCAGGCCCAAACCCCGATCTCAAGTTCTTACGGCAGCCAGCAATCTAGGCACGGCCTGTGTAGATGAAATCGGTGCTGCTTCCGGGGTTGCTCACCTTTAATGTCGTCTGAGAGCAAGCGAGGAGGGTAGCCGATGCTTGGCTTAGTAGAGGGAGAAATGGCAACAACAACACAGCCTTAGTACTGTGACAATAGCAGCAATGGCACCTGACACAGGAGCAGCCCTTGTACCTGGTCTGCACCGTCCCGGGGGCACTAGCACTCACCTTCCAAGGACAGTGTCCACTCTGTGGACAAACATTGTCTCCGGTGTCTGGAAATTTAGTGCATTGGATGCCACGCTCGTTTCAGTATTATGCAGGCTCTTGTAGAATAAGCTGTTGCCATTTGAAAGTGCGCATCGCAATTCGCACGCTGTAAATAAAACAAAAAAGTAAAAAGTGCTCACCCACCAGATAAAGGAGACAGAAATACAAAAAACACATAAGCAGGCACTGTACTAAAACACGGAGTGGCGCCCATGTCTAGTGTGCGTGTGACGGCCTGTAAAGCGCATGCCGTGCCTGCAGGAGGAGAAACGCTTTCACTTTAATGAACAAAAAAGTACCTACACCGAGTAATGAAGGAGACCATGTAACGCCGCAAGCACACGATCCAGTCCGGATGGGCTGGTTGAGAAGGAAACCGAGCGTTCACCAAGAAGCCTCGTTTCCAATTGGAGGCCAGCGTTTAACATAAATAATGACGCCGGACAATGGGAAGGATGGGCGGGGCTTCAAGTCCCCTTTCAAAGTCTCCTCGACTACAATAGCCTCGCAGAGTCTGCAAGACCTAAAAAGGTTGGACTGGTGTCTGAAGCAAGGCCGAGGGAATTAGATTCTCGATACTCTCCATCAAGAGATGAACGATGAATCCTACTGTGTTACATTTTGCTTGACCTGCGAGAGTTAGTATATTAACATATTTTCGATTTCTAGTGGCGGCTGATGATATTTAAAAGTGGTGAGTCGCGCAAAAGTTCTGAATGAGTGAGTGTAGAGAGAGAACTAGGTTGTCATAAGGTGGTTCGGGGCGGGTTCTACCCCCAAGAACATTGTGAAAAAAGAGAGGGCAAATGGTGCCTTTTCAAGCAAATTTGAGAAAGCAACAAAGTTAATTAGGCAGTTGTGAAAGTGTAGTTATAATATCAATAAAAATATTTCATATGATAACAATGTAGGTGACTGCTTATTCCGTATAACCACAGACCTTCATAAAAGACTTTGAGATAACAATGCTGAGGTAGCACATATATTTTCTTCTCTATATGGCTACTTAATGAGACTTCCGTTTTTTGTTATCAAAGAACAGAATCGACTATTATTAGGTGAGAAAACAAAATCAAACATGAGCTGCATGTTTTACAACATTCAAAAGGAGAGGGCACTGGGCAGGAGATTGCTTGGCACTGTACAAGCTCAACGATTTTGGGGTTTTACTAGTCCTGCAAGCATTATTATTTGCAAAGTGCCAGGTGAGAATAAATAGCCTGTGAACTTCCCTATTGCTGTCAGATTTACTCTGCTGAACATGTTCCACAAAAGGAACAACTATTGCTTTGCTTTAAATATAAATCATAACAATACAACGAATATTAGTCTGTGGTTAATACAACTCGGAGCTGTTATTATAAGCAGGGCGAGCCCAGGCCAGTTTCTACCATTAGGCAAGACTAGGCGGCCACCTAGGGTGTCAAAAGGGCTAGGGCGGCAAAACCTACCTCAAAAGTAAGAAAGTAAAGAGCTGCTACTGTACGGGCGGCTACTTTTTGGGCGGATTTAAGCCCACTGTGAGCAAAATATTGGATGGGGGTGGCGTCGACCACGATGAGTCCGTGGCGTGCCTATCACAGCAGCGCACTGTGTTTGGCAAAGGTCCAGTGATTGGCATTGGGGAATGAGCGTGCTGAATGCTGAGTTATGATTGGAGGAAAACCAGGCCAGCCTGTGCGGAAGGGTATGTTAAAGCCTATGTAGACGACCCCATCCATCCCCTCACCCCACACGTACGGCGGGCAGCAGCACCTGTATGTGAGTGCAAGCGCACCTGCTTGTACATGCTGCGCAGCGCATCCTAGCCTAGTGGTGTGTGGAGTGGGAGGGCGGTGCCAGTGTATGTGGGTCCTCAGGGCTGTCAATCTTGTAGCGCTGGAAAGCACTACCAGTGGCAGCCCTGGTCATCATTTTTGACCAGTCCCCGAGCGGTGCTTTTTATGCAGCAGGCAGCCAGTGACGGTGACGCGCACCACCCTCTCTCTCAATGGGGGACGAACTATGTGTGTTGGTTGCTCTGGTGCCTTGGTGAATTGATTACTGCTGCCACACAGTCCTGTCCCGTCATTTACTCCAAGTTCTCCCGCTTTAAGACCCCAGTGCGGAGTCTCACTCTCTGGACAGACCAACGGAATGGAGTAATACTAGTCACGCTCATGCAGTGTCTGTCGGGCTCGGAGACCGGCCTGCGTGCACTGGGCCTGGCCTGTGTGTTGCTGTGGCCCAGCTGGCACCGCCCGGCCCCAGCCTTCCCTTAAATAGGTTGAGAATCTGATCGAGAGAGACCCACCACTGTTGGTGAGAAGCACGCCCCCTGCCCTAATTTAAGTAAGTGAAATTACATTTTTACCTCTCCGTCCAGGCTATACAGCAGTAGTAGGAACTGGTCTGGGTTGAAATGTATGCCACAGTTCGATCAGGGTGAAAGTTGGAATGACACTCCCCGAAGGTGAGGGGCAGGCCTGTGGAATGCATGTGGATGAGAAAGCATGGAACTGCCTTCCCTGTGTGTTTTATAGTGCCTTTTTCCATGGTGGGACACTGTGTTACTTTTGCTGCTGCATTAAAGGAAAAAATATGTAAATTGTATTTTTTTACTCTTGAAATTAATGGGTGCTAGATTTTGGAAAAAGTTGTCAAAGCAGGTTTTGTGTTTGGGTAAATTCTTACTTCCTAAAATGGAAGTCCTTGACGCTATGGAGTTTCTTGCAGCCTCAGCATGTGTAGGGAATAACCTAGTTAAGTATGCAAGTGACATCATGGTGTGTTCCATCATAGCCCATGGTGTCACAATGTGTGGCATTACAGTAAGTGACATCACAAGAAGTAACATCAGATAAGATCTCACGCATTGGTTTGTATTAGGTATATCATGGGTGCATTAAGCACAGTATTTGATTTAACAAATTTTGCTTTAGGGTTGTCCTGAAAAAGTGGCACACTCCCGACGCAAAATGGGGGCCTAAGGTAATTTTACTAATTTTTAAAAAACCCTGTCATTAAGAAATTGGCAACAAGGAGAAGCATGGTAGTACATCTGTTATGCTTAATTGGTTGCAAAGTCTGCGTTTTCTAATATTTTATGGGGTTAAGACTTCTTCCGCAGAGGTACCCAGTAAATATCAGGGAATAATAATTGGTGAGATAACTCTGGAGGTTAAAGTATTTGTTGGAGAGATCTCTGTTTTGTGTAGTCCCAGATCTGAATCAAAATAGTGTCAAAGGTTAATGTGTCTCCTTCAAAGCACATCATGTAATGTGCAGATGACAGAATCTTTTTTTAATGTAGCTAGGTATAAAATTCTAAGGCAGGATCGTCCTGACAAAATCGGTGGTGGTATTGCCATCATACATAAAGAACATCTTAAAGTCATCGTTCTAGAACAGATTACTCAGCTTGCTATGGAAGTTATGATATTTTCAATTGTACTAGGACCTAAGGAGCGCTGGAAGGGTGCCTTAGTTTATCGCCCCCCTGGACCCAATGCTGGTTTTACCTTAGCGCTGATGGAATTACTGGCACAACACATGAAAGTTGGAGAAAAGTTCATTTTATTGGGAGACTTTAACTTTCATGTGGACAAAGCGGACCATCCAGAGACGAAAACTTTAATATCTGATCTGGCCTTATTGGGTCTTGAGTTACAGAATAGTGGGCCCACCCATAGAGGTGGCCATACACTGGACCTAATATTTACTAATTGCACCTCGGTATATTGTCATCATCCTAAAGCAGTTAATTGGTCAGATCATAGTATGCTGGAATTTATCCTTAAGGGTTTAAATAAACACAATAAACCTTCTACCATACCGACCATTAAACGAAGGCCCTGGCATAAAATTACCTTAGAAACAGTGAAAGAAGTCTGGAATGAGCCCGTAATACTGGATTCCGATAACATTGGGTTAGCCTTGTCTAAATTTGATGCCACCTTATCTGACATGTTGAATCATCTGGCCCCTTTAAGAACAATTAAACAACCGTCTGTGGCCAAGAGAGATGTATGGTACACTGAATCCTTAAAATTAGAAAAACAAAGGTGTAGGAAGCTGGAAAAACTCTGGAGGAAAACTCATACCAGTGAAAATAAGATCAACTATCAAAAAGCAATGTCTGCTTATTATAAAAATATTAAGCAGGCAAGAAAGAACAGCATTAATGCACAGTTAGAGGTAGCTGGCAATTCCCCCAGAGAGTTGTATAAAATCCTAGACACTTTCACTAAACCAACTGTATGTGAAAGTCCAGACGAATTCACACAACTCTTGTGTAATAACACCTCCCAATTTTTTGAGGACAAAATTGAGACAATTTATAAAAAAATCATTACTGCCCAATACCCCAGTGATCTGGAGCATTCCATTATGAATCCTCCCGACACATCTAGAGGTGTTCTACTTACCTTCCCTGAGATTAGTTATAGTGACACCCAAACACTAATAAATAATATGAAAACAGGATCCCCTCTTGATTTGATACCAGCTAAGCTAACTGTTACCTTGAACAAAATTCTTTGCCCCACAATTCAAAAGATTCTAAACCTTTCTTTTAAAGAAGGTCAGCTCCCTCGGCAGTGGGAGGAGGCAGTTGTGAACCCAATACGGAAGAACACGGCCTTGCCATGGACAGAACTCTCCAACCTCCGCCCCATCTCTCTCTTACCTTTCTTAAGTAAATTGGCCGAGAAGCATGTAAACATCCATGTTTCCAGGTTCATAGAGGCGACAGGGGGCCTGGACCCATCACAATCTGGGTTCAGGCCCAACTACAGCACAGAATCGGCACTCCTCTCCGTGACTGATAACATCAAGATGTCACAGGATAGAGGAGGATCAATGATTCTGGTGCTGTTAGACCTGTCGGCAGCCTTTGATACTATGTCTCATGAGATTCTTCTCGGCCGATTGCAGAGAGTGGGTATTGGAGGATTGGCACTGTCCTGGTTGGAGAGTTTTCTCTCCGGCCGCTCACAATCTGTTAGCATGGGACCCTATCGTTCCATCTCGAGGGTACTCACTAAGGGGGTGCCACAGGGCTCATGTCTAAGCCCCACATTATTTAATGTGTATGTGGCCCCCCTTGCAGAGATTGTGAGAAGGTTTGGGTTCACTCCAGTGTCATACGCTGATGACACCCAGCTGCTCTTCCCTTTCAACTCTCTTACGCCCGATGTGAAGAACAATTTTGCCGAGGGCATGAGAGCAGTATCCCACTGGATGGCTACCAACTGCCTCCAGTGTAACGTCGGGAAGACCGAGGTAATGCTATTTGGGAAAGCTAGCATGCTCTGGTCTCCCGACTGGTGGCCTTTAGATCTTGGCCCCGTCCCATGCCCAAAGCCAACTGTTAAGAACTTGGGGGTGAAACTGGATCAGAACTTGAGCTTAAAGGAGCATGCTAACTATGTCACAGGAGCCTGTTTTAGAACAATTGGCCAGTTAAGGCGAATCTTCCCTATGCTGCCTGACAACCACAAGAAGACCCTTGTACAGGCACTGGTGATAAGCCGCCTAGACTACTGCAACGGCCTCCTCATATCAGCAAATGAGGAGGCGTTAAATCGTTTGCAGGTGGTCCAAAATACGGCGGCCAGACTAATTCTAAATGCTCCCGCAAGGACCCCGTCCAAACCTCTGTTAAGTCACCTTCACTGGCTGCCCATACGACAACGTGTTACATTTAAAATCTGCTGCTTAGTGCACAAATGCCTCTATGGGCAAGGCCCCAGATATTTGGCACAAAAATTTCAGATATACAAACCTGAACGTTTATTACGTTCCAGCAACCAATGTCTACTGGAAATTCCCACTATAAAAAAAGTCAGACAAGGTGGACGTGCCCTATCATTTATAGGCCCAACCATGTGGAACAAACTTCCATCTGACCTAAGACACAACCACAACCATCTATGTTTTAGGAAGGCCTTAAAAACTCTTCTGTTTCAGGTAGCATAACCCTCCCTGTGGTATTCCGCAGAGACAATATACTTCAGAATTCTTGCGAGCAAAGCGCGGAGATACCTCATGGGTCGATTCTAGCGCGATATAAGCAATTAAATAAATAGGTAAATGGGCTACTGCTTTGAACACAGATCCTTTCATTACTTGCAGTTCATAATTAGTAAGCCTTTTAATATACCCCAGTGAGCTATGTAGGATATGTGACTGCTACATCTTTTAACCCTCGCTGATTCATGCAACACATCTTGTACATATGTCCTGCTGTGATGGCCTTGAGTGAGGTATGATGGGCCAGTAGCTACTCTCCTGTTGGTGGTAGGGGAGGGCCCTCCTCTGACCACCTGTTCATTGGCGGTTGGTCGCCCACTAATTCGATGCTTGCCTCCCTGCCTTACAGTCTGTGTGCTACAGTTTTATACCCCTGCCATCTCCTACTGCTTTGTGCGGTTGCGATCCGCGATGCAAGTTTACAGATGTTGTATACCCCCCCCCTTTTTTTTTTTTTTTTAAATTTATTTTCCATTGCTGTCTGCTTTGTATTGTGCATTGACATGAAGCCTGGACATTTTGATCATATTGCCACATTGCACTGTCTCTCGCTATCTGTATGGATTATGACTGTACCACTGCTGTCTTTTGCTTGTCTCCAAATAAAGGTTTAAAAAAAAAAAAAAAAATCACTGCTCCCATAAAATAAACCTGGTGCAATTAAAAAAAAAAAACACATCTTGTACATTGATTTACACATTTGCATGATTTATTGTCAATGTGTATGTTATGTAAAGCACTTTGGCACCCTGCATAGGATTGAGTAGTGCTATAAAAGAAATAGACTAGTGCTATTTAAATTGTGTGTAAATACTGGGACGGCCCAACACATCTGACATTCCTACAGTTCATGCACTTGCATAAAGGGACTGAAAAAAAGTCCAAAGCAAGCCTCTCCTAAGTACCTGTGAAGAGCTAACAAGCTGTGTACTTTTGTTTCCCTCCGTTGCATTTACAATTAAGTGTGAGGTTCCAGGCCACTCGACCAAAAGGAGGCCTGATGACCCCTTAACTTGGCCTTTATCTATAAATGAAAAACTGGGACAAGACACAACATGGATCCCTCCAGCAAATGCATTATCCTCCAGAGTTTTATTACCAAGGGCATATGTACAAGGAAAAAGAGCGTTCTGGATATTAAATGAGATGTTTTTTTACAAGTGTAATATGCATTTTGAATCAATACATCATGCATAAAGCGTAGTCATATGAGATGCATGGAATTCTAAAGGGGTGATGCTGAATGGACTAACTCTGACCTGTTCTGTCAGGTGCATGTTCCCAGCGTGCTAAGAATTCAAAATGTTGTACTCTAACAGCAAAGCACAAATCCACAGCGGCGCCTCACCTTCGCAACAGCAACCAACCAGTGCAGTCATCTAGGTGCAAGCAAGAGCAGTTGGCAAGTAGCCAAGCCCAGCGAGTGCCAGGGTTTCACTTAAATGGGGGGGGGGGGGGCACCATGTAAGTACTGGTATCAGATCTTAGAGCATGTAATATCTCTTGTAAGAGTTCTAGGTGCACTAAACTTGGCCTTCCGTGGCAGCAGGGATAAACTTCATGCTCATGACAATGGCAATTTATTTTAAATTATCGAATTGCTCGCCATGTTTGGTCCTATTATGAATGAACATCTCAGGAGAACACAAAATAAGGGTAGAAGACATGCTCACTATTTAGGCAACATTATTCAAAACAAACGGATCCAAGTGCTATCAAACGGTATCAAAGAGAAAATCATTTCATTGGTTAAAACGGCACAGTATTTTTCAATCATTCTTGATTGCACCCCAGATATCAGCCGCACGGAGCAAATGGCCATGATCGTAAGATTTGTGGACATCGGGCAATCTTCAGGAACAAAGTCATTTCAGTCTTCTGATGAAGAACTCCAAGAAAGCAGCCTCGTGCAAATAAAAGAACACTTTTTGGGATTTGTACACTAACCGAAACCACAGGTGAATCGATGAGTCATGTTCTGAGAAATCAGCTCAAAAGCTTGTCATTGTCAATTGAAGACCTACGTGGTCAGGGTTATGAAAACAGGAAGAATATGAAGGGCAAGGAAATAGGTCTGAAAAAAAAATTCTGGATATTAACCAGTGAGCATTCTATGTCCCCTGCAGTTCCCACACATTGAACCTCGTGGTAAATGATGCTGCTTCGTGTTGCACTGGAGGAACATCCTTTTTTGATATTATACAACAATTGTATGTATTCTTTGCTGCGTCTCCATGTCGATGGGAGATGCTGAAACGTCATATACCATCTTTAACTATAAAACCTCTGAGTGATACTCGGTGGTCAAGCAGGATCAACGCCTTAACTCCCATCAGGTACCAGTTACCGCATGTGTATGATGCGTTGTTGAAATGACTGAAGATTCAAATCTCAAAGGCTGTTCTGGTACAATGACTAAGGTTGAAGCTGAAGGTCTTCTAAACAGCATATCTTCATTAAAGATTGTTGTGGTAGTTGTAACATGGCACAGTATATTATTTCAAATTAATTTGACCAGTAAACTGCTGCAAGAGAAGCACTTTACTGTTGAGAAAACAGTAAATGAGCTTAAAAATACAGAGGAATATTTAAAAAACATGAGGAGTGACATGGAATTTGAGTGTGTTTTGGTTGATGATCGAGAACTAGCTGAAGAAGTCAATATTGAGCCAATTGTTCAGCCAGAGATAAGAAGGAGGAAAAGGAAATTGTTCGCTTACGAATCAGAAGATGAACCTATTCCTGACCCCAAAGAGAAGTTCAGAGTACATTACTATTTTGCAACATTGGACATGGCAATTAGTTCTGTAAAATAATGATTCACACAGTTGAATGAAATAGCAAGATTATTTGGTTTTCTATACAATATGAGTGATCTCAAAATGAAAACTTCCAAAGAACTCATGGATTTGTGTATCAAATCGGAAGCAGCTCAACCCCGTGTAGACCTGGAGAAACCCCATCTTTTCTAAAGGACATTGACGCAGCAGCTCTCTACTCTAAACTTTCAGGAATACGTCATTGAATACAAAAAAATGCCAAACCCGAATTTGTGCTGAACTATCTGCGCCAAAACAAGTTAGAAAATGGGTTTCCTAATTTGTTCGCAGCTCTTCATATCCTTTTGACTTTACCGGTCAGTGGCAAGTGCAGAGAGGAGTTTCTCAAAACTCATTTTAATAAAAACCTATCTGCGCAGTTCCATAAGCCAAGAGAGACTTATGGGACTAGCCACAATTTCAGTAGAAAAAGACATGGCTTACTAGCTTGACACTAGAGATCTTCTTAAAGAATTTGCTCAAATAAAGGCAAGGAAGGTACCATTGGATTAAGAGAAAGAACGCAAAACACCATTGAAGTTAGAAGAGAGAAATTTAAAAACAAAATAAAATATCATGAACAGTGCTTATTTAGTTATTTAATGTTGATGTGTTCCATTGTTTAATGTTGAATACAAGTTCTTTTATATCTAATGCATTAGTTCTTCTAGCCTGAATGACAGGGGGAGAGTGATGGTAGTAAAAGGGAGAGGGCGGCATTTTTCTCTTCTCGTCTAGGGCGGCAAAACACCTCGAAATGGCCCTGCGCGAGCCGACACTGCGGAGCCAGCTGGGTATTCGGCCTTCTGCTCGTCTCTTACCTCGTGTGACGCAGGAGTAAATGAGAATAGGAATGGTTACAACAAAGTTAGCAAAAGCAGCATACATGTCCCTTGTAAAACTCTTCCTCTGATACACATTGCATGCCAAGGGGCCAGAGGACTGGTGGGGGAAAAGTGCATTAAGTTCTAATGCAAGCATGCAAAATGGCAACAAACGCCTGTTTTGGTAGTAGAAAACAGTTATGTTTGAAGTGAAGTGGACAGGGAAGTGCATGTCTACGCCACAACTCATACAAGCAAGTTGCTTGTATGAGACTCTAAGCCCGAGATTTTGTCCTGAGGTTGGAGGTTCGGGCTACTTATCTAAATCTCACTTGCGGGCTAGTAAATTCAGACCCGCATGTGAAGTGCAAGTGACAGGGAAGTGGGTGGGTCAATGCAAATTAGGTGAACAGAACACCCAGAAAGTAGTACATTTGAGGAGAGCAACAAACCTTTCGATGTAACACTAACAAGATAAAGCAATGGCTGGGAGATGGGCGTGCTCGAGCAAAATGTCTCAATAAAGTATTGTAAAGAGAGCAATTTTTTAAGGCAAATGTCTATATTTTCGCTGGTGCTCTGGAGAAGGAAGAGTCATCCATTCTTCCCCAATGGAACGATTCCAAAACAAACTGTTATTGTTCTCCAAGGCAAACAGAATTAAATTGAGATAGTGGTTTCAAGAGTCTTTTTATTCCTTGGTTCTACGGAGTTTAGTCTTCCCTTGAGCAAGCACTCTCTACCTATGATGGAGGACATGGAGGTGGATGTCAGTCGGTCGACTGCTGGATTACACAGGTGGCTAACTACACCATACCTATTAAACACAGAGATGTTAATTCCTCAAGAAAAAGACAGTCAGCCCCTTGGGTTGGTCATGAGCTTAAGGTGCTTTGTAAGCACTGTAAGAAAATGGAAAGGGATCGGAGGCATCATTACCTTTGTAATGACAAAGCAGTCTACAAGAAGGCTCTAAATATCTACCATCATGCAATTAAGTAAGGTCAGTCTGACTTTTTACAGATCAGATTGACATGTCTCAAAACAAGTCCAGAGAGATATTTTTAAAATCATCAAAACGTTTATGCACCCAGAAGTTTTGCTTCAGCCTTTAAAGTCTTCTCTTAATTTATGTACCCAATTGTCCAACTTCTTTGACACTAAAATCAAAACCATTGTGGATGCTTTATATCTCACTGACGCAGCCTGGATCAGGATCAGACCACCCAGCACTGCAGGTAGAAATAGTGCCTTCTCATAGCTTATTGCTATAAGAATTTGCCACGATTTCACTTGAAGAGTCTGCTTAGGCCTTGAATGCCTGCAAATTAGGGTGTCAGATGACCCCTGTCTTCCTCACATTCTTACCTCCAATTGTACGGTCATTAACCCTGTTCTAAACCAGCTTCTAAATCAGTCAGTTTGTTTGGCCACAGTGCCCAATGGTTAGAAGCAGGCCACGTTGATTCCTCTTTTAAGCAAACCCTTTGCAGACAAGACCAATCTTGCCAATGTCTGTCCAGTTTCTATGCTGCTATCCTTTACCAAGATTTTAGAGAAGCTTATAAACAAGCAGCTCTCTGTTTTTTTTAGAACAAAGAGCGCTTCTTCACCCTACCCAGTCGGGTTCCGCATGGGTATCAGCAATGAGACTACACTGTTAGAGGTATCAGATACAATTAGGCTAGCAGTAGATCAAGGGAAGCAGGTGGCACTGATCTTCCTTGTTCTATCTACGGCTTTTGACACAGTCTCGCATTTGACGCTCCTGCAGCTCCTCGAAGCAATAGGTGTCTGCGGTTCTGCTTTGGTATGACTCTGTTCTTTTTTAACAGAAAGGTCCCAGTCAGTCTGGAAGGTCCCATTTGCCACTGATCCTAAACCATTGGGTTACGGGGTCCCTCAAAGGTCAACGCTAAGCCCACATTGTTTTTAATGTTTATATGACCACTTTCCCAACACTAATTGAATGCTTTGGAGTACAGACAATATCTTATGCAGATGATTCGCAACTGCTGCTCACCCTTGACAAAAATTCAACTAATGCACTACGTAACTTCAAGACATGCTTGACATCTGTGTTTCAGTCGATGCGCGATAATGGCCTCCAATGTCATACTAACAAGACAGAAATTCTGCTCTTTGCCCCCCTCAGCTGGGACAATGACCATTGGCTCAAGGATGTACCCCTGCCAACCCCCTACCATTGTAACACGCCATCTTGGGGTAAAATTCAATACTACTGCTTCTTTCGCCCTCCAGGTGGGGGGGGGGGGTAATATGCACCTGTTAAAAACTTTAACGTTTTTCTAACTCCTTCCCCTCCCACAGCCTTGATCACCTCAAGGCTGGATTATGCTAACTCTCTGTGCTGGGGCCGCTGGGAGAGATTACAGCTGGTACAAAATGCTGCTGCCAGGCTTTTACTACGCCTTCCTAAGACACCCCATATTCAGCCAGGACTAAAGGAAATGCACTGATTGCCTATAAAATAATGTGTGAGGTTCAAAGGTTTGGTTCTGGCACACAGAGCTTTTTACCACAAGGGCCCTCAGTATTTGTCAACAGATTCACACCTTACCAACCAGCTTGGTCTCTTTGGTCATCCAACTACTTGCTGGTATTAATTCCTGACTTCAGATTTAAAAAGTGGAGCAGTAGCTCCTTCTCTTATCTGTCCACCAGGAAGTGAAATGACCTCCCAGTTGAGCTCCCTGCTTCCAGGGACTTTCTGATGTTGAGGAGACTTCTTAAGACCTGGCTCTGTGGTTCTGCCTCTTAGTACCTCTGTTATTTAGGGATCAGACTTGCTACTTAACACTGTGATACTCTATTGAGTAGTTGTTCCACTTTACAAATCTTTGTGAATGTAAATAACAATTAAAGTATACTTGCAAACTGTGACTACACGCCTGCCTTTATCAATATTTCACTATAAAACTATGTGATTGTATTCGTTTAATGCAGCGTACGGCTCTCAGACAATGGGCAATTTGTATAGTGAAATTGGAAAGTCCAAAAGGTTGTCCTTGTCTCCCCCAGAAATGTAATGTCTCCTAATCCCCTGGTTGCACCTTGGAGATGGATGTTTATGAATTACAGAGATGCAAAACAAAGCAATGGCTGGGAGATGGGCGCACTCGAGCAAAATGTCTCAAAGTATTGTAAAGAGAGCCATTTTTTTAAGGCAAATGTCTGTATATTCGCTGGTGCTCTGGAGGAGGAAGAGCCATCCATTCTTCCCCAATGGAACAATTCTAAAACGTATTGTTATTGTTCTCCATGGCACACAGAATTAAATTGAGATAGTGGTTTCAAGAGTCTTTTTATTCCTTGGTTCTGATGAAGATAGCCCTTTTGCCAACACGTGTTTCGTCTCAAGCTGTTGATGTCACAGCAGACTTCTTCAGGGCAAGATTTTAGTCTCCTCAGGCAACCTCAGTTTTATGGCTTGTCAGGTTATATCACCGGTAGTCACGTCAAGCTCTATCTTGAATTGCTGAGCTTGGTTTTGCAAGTAAATTGATTAGATGTATTTTTAGTCGCTGTGTGTGTGTCTCCGTCACATATCTCTGTCCGCCGTGTGTGATGGCAGCAAGTGTTTGACCATTTTTCTTGGGGCTTCTTTCTTCTTTCTATCACCACTTGTCTAAAACCCCCACACAGACTCTAATGCGTCAAAATTAAAATATGCTTGATAAATCTTGCTGAACAAATTCTTTTTTGCCTTATACTTGATAAATAAATAACTCAGTTCAGCTGAATTGAGTTCAAAAGTCATGGAATTGATTGGGCTGCTTGATTTAAGTTGTGTTTAAGTCAATTTCTAGACAGATTTTTTTCAGTTCTATTATCATCTGCTTTTTGATTGAGTCAAAATAGAATAAAATTGTGATAACATGTAATCGTTTTTTAAATGAGTCCCGTGGGAACATTTGCTATAAGTTCATACTTAATATCCAGTTCTCATGGACATATGGGTCACTTGTTTTTTGATAGAAAAGATTTGTTTTTAGGCACAGGGAGAATAAGTGACTGGACCAAAATCACAGAACGTTGAACGGATGCCAGAATTCGACATTGGTTACCTAGTTCCAAATTCGGCAGCTTTGCCATTAGGACACATCTCCTCCCTACACTTACATTTCAAATTGCTTAATAATTGCCGATATATGTGTGTTATTGACATAGAAACTACTTGTGCAATCTAGGGTTGGTGAGAACCATAAGACCTCTACATTGGCAGCAGGATCATGACACTGCAGCACTCTAGAAAGTATGTGTGTACATATACGTGCAGCCAAACAATTATCTCAGCGCACATTATGTTGGTTTGCAAAAAATATCCTTAAGAGAACGAATTGTCAACAGGTCACAGCAGAAAAAAATGCTCTGGGCACGTGCTCAAATTGTTCAAAGAAAAATAAATAATAAGTATAATGTGGACTGTCCCACTTTGGTTCCCCGCAATTCCATAAAACGCCTATTGTAAACATTTTTGTACCTGCCAATCATCAATAAGGCTCGGAGGGCAGGCTCCCCGTCACTCTCTTCTAACTACTTTACCCGGGTCATGCCGAGCTACGACAAAAAAAAATGTAATCAATTAATTGTATAAACATGATTTATGTTAAAACATACAAGGTGGAGATGTCCACATGCACAATTAAGAAACTGTGCTGTAGATGTCTGATTCATAGTGAACTGGGTAGTAAAAAATGTTTTGCCATACATATATTTAGAAACGATATCACCAGGGTGCACACCTTTGTTTATATGTCAGTGACGCAACTCCTGGCTGTAGACTGATTACTCCATTTTTGTTGTTGGCTAACCTGCAAAAGTTGACATGTCTGGCCACTGATTTTGTTCAAGTGACTGGGAGATTACTTGATATTGTGATTATTGATTATGAGAGTGGCAGCTGGAGTAAATCTGCCTTTT
The DNA here is from genome assembly GCF_964261635.1 of Lissotriton helveticus. NCBI lineage: Eukaryota > Metazoa > Chordata > Amphibia > Caudata > Salamandridae > Lissotriton > Lissotriton helveticus. Next base: position 797,976,747 of record NC_136072.1, read on the forward strand.
CTGCAGTGTCACACCACATTTTTCACCTTTTGCTGGGCCCTATATTTTTGCTGGCTTTACAACTCTGTGCACTTTCCCCCCTGCAATCCAGTAGTAAAGTGCACATGCTTCCCCTCTTAACATAGTGAAATTGGCAGATGTACTTTGTCTGGGGAAGGCCCCAGAACTAAAAATGTTTATACTTGATATTGACCCTTCTTGTGTTGTAAATGTTTGATGTATTATTCATATTTGATACCGGTACTGCAACTCATTACCTTCCTACCCTCTTTTTGTAAAGTACTCTGATATAATTTGGGATCATGTTCGCGCTATATAAAACTTTATAAATAAATATGCCTAATTGGCATATTTACCTTGCTAATAGGTCCCTAGTATACGGTACAAGATATAGCCAGGGCCTGTGAGTTAAATGTTGCTAGTAGACTCCTGCATCTATTATGCATCCACTACAGTGGCAGTGCAAACATGGCTTCTGGCCTGCCATTTTAGCCTGACTACCGCAGTGTAAAAATTGCAGCTCAACCTGTCAAAATAAGCCTCCCTTTTAAATATTAATGTCAACACTATGTAGAGCTTGTAGCCTACTAGGCAGGGTGCATGGTATTTAAAAGTAGGGCATGTAGAAGTTTAATGTTAACATGTCCTTACAGTAGCGCGATGGAGAGATGGGGGGGGATCCACCCATTTTATATTTTATATTTTATGTATTGGTCTGGTTCCATCCATGTGGACATTTGAATAGAGCCATATGCTGTGGTTCTCTGAGTGCCCCGGTCTACTGATTAACCAATTATATATTGTTATGTGAGTGTCGGATGGATCTGTTGGGGGAGGGGGGAGGGATGGTTTTTGGGCGGGAGTTTGCATTAATTATGCACCAACAAATTGAAAATTAAGGAAACTATGCCATTATATGTTCTAAGCAACCTTATATGTGTATTACTCTGTATCCCTTCGGGATTGGAAGTATTTGTGACTGCTTTACCTACTATGCTAATAAACAGATTTTCAAAAAAAAAAAAAAAAAACATGTCCTTACAGTGACTAGGACCCTAAAGCTATTTTCACTGTACTAGGTCCAACTGTCCTATGTAGAAAATCAGAGTACGGATTAAAATCCTAATACTGTATCCTGGAAACAGGACCAGCTAGAAAAATAATTTTAAACTATTTAAGTAGTTAATAAAAATACAGTTTAATGGTGAAGTAGGATGTTCAGTAAATATTAAGGAAACGTAGCTTGTAGAACGTTACCCCTTTTCCCTGCCTGATTTTACTTGAGGCTAATTTTCAGAGGTTCTCTAGTTTTTCCAAGACAGTAATTAGCCTTTAACTGCTGGGAAATGCCTATCAAGGGCAATCAATAGGCTGATCTCAGTGGGCGGAGATGACTCCTCTGAACTCCACCAAATGTGCAGGGTGGGGGCTGTGGGAATCTTTTGACACTACAGTGTCAGTTCCTGGTTGACAGGTCTGCTAGGTGCATATATAACACTTGGGGCACACTTGAAGGGGAGAGAACAGGATGCTAAGATAATTCTTGCAGATCTACTGTCTGGTTGCTGAAGTACTAATCTTTTGCCCTACCAGACGTCTGTCTCTGGGTTTGTTGTGGGTAAAGTAGCTGCCTCAAACTGGATTTTACTGTTAGATGTGCGAGGGCACTAGGTCACTCCCCCCCCCCACACACACACCCAGCCCAAGTTTAGTGTGACCAAAGTCTTTCAGCATCTTGAAAATGCCCAAAGTGGGTAAAGTTGCCAAGGGATCTTTTACTCCATTTGTTAGGGCATGGCCGGGAGTCCTTCCCACCCACTAGCTAGTACCAAACATTAATATCCAGGCACCTATTTAGAACACTTTCTGAAACTGCAGAAGGTCGAAGAGAAACGGACCTGCTGTCAGTCACATATTATGAGCCCTAAAGAACTGGGCCTTCTCCCTCTTGTACCCAAGACAAAAAATGGACTCCAAGGGTCATAAGGTTGTGTAAGTTACAGGGATAACAGAAGCCACATGAAGTTTTTTCCTGAAGTACCCAGATGACCAGTGGCAACTGGACCTGGACCGGAATCTGCTGTTGGGCTCTGCCTGGCACCCTGTGAATCTCTAAATCCCTCCCTTAAAATCCTGGAAGCTTTGGTGGATTTAGACTTAAAGGACTAAGTCAGAAGGTAACATTTTTGACCAGGATGAAGCTGATTGGTGTACCCGACCCACTTTCCATTGCAGTCAGCTTAAAATTTCTACTAGGTTCCGGTCTACAGTGACCATTGACTAACATTGGCTCCTTGGGCTTTTTGGTGCTATTTTTACTTAAAACTTTAAAGATTCATATTGCAGTTTCCCCTATTGGATTTATGTCATTTGGTTTATTAAATGTTGCTACATTTTTATAATTCGGCATGGGATTTTTTATGGTTTTGCATTTTGACTTTTTTACGCTTTTAGCGCTGCATAAATACTTTACACATTACCCCAAGTTAAGCCTGTCTACTCTGTGTCATAGCTATCAGGAAGTTGAGCTCAGGTCAATTTAGAGACCCTTGAGCGTTCACCCTCAAAGGGTTGCTATTGTTCCTTGAGGTAGGTAGTCACCTACCCAAAATAATAATCACATTTATTACAAAACAATTAGGCCTAAAGCCTAAGTTAGCTATTGGTTCAGAAAATATAATTGATCATATATTTGGTACAGATCAAATCAGTAATAGATGAAGGCTCATACCTTAGTTATTGATTATGTATGTTACATACAGGTATTAATTGGATGTTTTATGATAACATGAACACTGCTTATTGTACTACAGGTGTATGTATATATATACATATATATATATATTATATATATATATATATATATATATATATATATATATATATATTATATATATATATAATATATATATATGTATATATATATATATATATATATATACATAGGTGTATATATATATATATATACATACATAGGTGTATATTATATATATATATACACATATCCAATGAAACCCCACACTCACATTAGAGAGCAGGAGACATCGTTATTGTATTTAAATCTTTCGTTTTTTTCCAGGATGGACTCTTGTTCTAAAAAATGCAACAGACCACCCTGAAGGCCATGTGATCAAGACCCGTACAGGGTCAAAACACGTTATGTGGATTACGCCTAAATAGAAGTTTTGCTGCAGTTTTTAGGCTGGTGTGGCTCGTTTCCTGCCCTCTAATATGAGTGTGGGTTTCTTTGGAGATATTTAAAGAGGTGATGTCCGTGCACGAGCACTGACCCAAACAAGAGGCTGGGTGTCCTCAACGTCAGTTTGGTTTTCATATCAATCCTGCCCTTCTTCTCACAGAAGCAGGCACTGACAGCCAGGAATCCAAAAAGATATGTATTTCTTGACATTGGATGACACGTTTCGGTGGACACAGCCACCTTGATGACATGGTGCGGCTGTCATTTCTTTGCATTTAAATACGATTTGGGACTACTCAGATTATGAGTAGACACAGAAAACATATTGTGCAGTGACTACTGTGTGCAACAGAAATAGTTTATAATATATATATATAAAATATACAGATTTCATTCAGTTACGCGCAGTGTTACAATTGAAGTAAATAAAAAAACTCAAAGAGTAATAAAACAAAATGTCATCGGTCATCGAGCGCAGAGTGTTATAATACATCTTACCTCAATCCTGAAGATACATTTTGTTACACACTCTGCCTTTCTCAGAATCCATGAGAGCTAGGCATTGGGCATGTCCAATAGGGCTGCACCTAAATCCCTACGTCATTTGACACATTGCCATAACCGAGACCAACATTGTTAAGCTGCTCAATTATTCAATGCTTGCAAAGTTTCAGATTGCGGTGTTTTTCCAATGTGGTATTCCACAAAATCCATCCTAATTAGGCATACACACGACAATTCAATTAAATAATGTGACATGAGAGCTGCTTCGAGCTGTGCTTTGGACAAGGTTATATATATACAAGATGCAGTGGTGGTTGTCACTGAGTAATTATTGTCAAGAGCATGTTTCCACAGAAAAATATTTTTTTTCTTTGCTGATAACTTTGCCACTGTTTAACAAATTTTCACAAATCTTTCCCAAAAAAAGTTCATCCACCTCAGTTCCTTCCTAGAAAGTTTTGGGGTGATCCATCAAGAGGGCACTGAGAAAAAGGGGGTGTCATAAAACACATTTTCCCAATCCATTTTTCTATATCAATCAAGTAGTATTTATAGAGTGCGGCTTGTCACCTGCGTGGGTATCCAGGCGCTTACTGCAGGTCTCATTCAAAGAGCCAGATCTTGAGCCCCTTTCTGAAGTCGGTCAGCGAGGTTGAGGTGCGGAGGTGGAGAGGGAGGGTTTTCCAGGCTTTGGTGGCAAGAGGGGAGAAGGAGCGTCCTACTGTGCGGCAGTGGCGTATGCTAGGGATCTGAGCGAGGGCGAGGTGTACGGATCAGAGGTTCCTGGGGGACTATGGAAGTGTAGTCTGTGGTTCAAGTAGGCAAGTCCTCGGTTGTGGAGGGCTATGTAAGCATGGGTTAGGAGCTTGAAATTGCATCTCTTCTGGACCGGGAGCCAGTGGAGGTCTTTAAGGTGCTGGGTGATGGGGGTTCTCTTGGGCAAGTTGAGGATTAGTCAGGCGGCTGCGTTCTAGATCATCTGGAGTCTTTGCATGAGTGTGGTGGTGGTGCCTGCATATAGAGAGTTGCCATAGACCAGTAGGCTGGGGAAGAGGGCATGCATTACTTTCTTCCTAGTGCTGATGGGCACTTGAATATCTCGCTGAGGATGTGGAAGCAGGCTGAGGAGACGGCATTGACAAGACGTTTCATGGAGAGTTTGCTATCTAAAATGATGCCGAGGTTGTGGGCATGGCCTTTTGGAGTGGAGGTAGATCCGAGTTCTGACAGCAACCAAGAGTTGTTCCAGAGGGAGGAGTGTTTGCCGTAGATGAGAACTTTTGTGTAGTCCATGTTAAGTTGTAAGCAGCTGTCCTTCGTCCATGCTGAGACATCCTTCATGCAGAAGTGGAAGTTGGTCTTCATTGCGAAGGCATCGGCAGAGAGCAATAGACGAGCTGTGTGTCGTCAGCGTAGGAGTTGATGTTCATGTTGTGCGATCTGACGATGTCTGCGAGTGGAGTCATGTAGAAGTTGAAGATTTGTGAACAGAGGGATGAGCCTTGGGGAATACTGCAAATGTTGTGCTCAGCTTGCAGTGTGAAGGGAGGGAGGTGGACTTTCTAGGTGCATCCTGTGAGGAAGGAGGTTTTACAAATTTGGTGTAGGCGATCGATGAGTGTGTGGTGGGAGACTGTGTCGAAGGCGGTGGAGAGGTCAAGCAGGATCAGGGCGGCTGATTCTCCTCTGTCGAGTATGTTGCAGATGTCGTCTGTTACGGCAAGCAGAGGTACCTCAGTGCTGTGATTGGTTCTGAATCCTGATTGGGAGAGGTCTAGCAAGTTGTTTCTTTCCAGCTGTTCAGTGAATTGTAGGTTGATGGACTTTTCCAGTACTTTGGTGGGGAATGGAAGTAGTGAAATGGGATGGTAATGCTGGAGTTTGTTGGGGTCTGCCGAGAGTTTCTTGAGGAGGGGTCAGATCTTGACGTGTTTCCAGGCATCGAGAAAAGTGGCTGTGGTTAGTAAGGCATTGATGGTCATGAGTTGGTGGCTGATCTCATCTCTTGCGAGGTTGAAAAGTCAGTGGGGGCAGAGGTCGGTTGGTGCTCCCGAGTGGATGAAGTTCATAAGGGTGGGTGTGTTCAGTGCACCGAGCCATTTCCATGCATTTAGCAGATAGTCGGCAGTGGTGGTTGATCGGAGGCTGCAGAGGTTGGAGGGTTGGGGATCGAAGTTCTTATAGATGGTTGCTATCTTGTTGTGGAAATGGTTGGCAAGGGTGTCACAGAGTTCTTGTGAGGAGGGGATCGAGTTATCGGTGGCTGATGGGCAGGTGAACTCTCCAGTGGGTCGGGGCCTCTTTTTTTGCCACTTTGATCTGTTGATGGTAGTAGTTGAGGGCTGATTTGGCTCTGTCGTTGTGGTTCTTGCTGGTGCCCTATTGAAGACAGGAGGTGCTTGATTGAAGTTGAAAAGTAGGTTTATTGTAATACAGGAAACACCCATAACCAGAGCCGTTCAGTCGTGTAGAAGAAAGGGCTCAGAATAACGTTCCTAAGGAATCTTCACGACTGGAAGGCACAACTGTAGAACACGGAATGAATAATAGGTATGGGTGGAACGAGTCGCGTGTTTTCACGCGACTCCCAACAAAACATAAATAAAATTACAAGCATGTAATATATAACATCTTCCCCTCTTTGAAGGGCAACAAATAACAAATCAAATACAAAGATTAATACAAGAGAGTAAACCCTGAAATACAAAGTAGAATACAGATGGACTATTATTCCAACACAAAGTCTCTTAACCTGCAAGAGATCTGTTTTAAACATGATGATCTTTTAGCTGTCGCTTCAGAAGATTCACCAAAAGCTGTATCCAAGGGTAATGGTAAATGATCAGAAGCAACAGATTGTGTGAGTTGACCTTCAGGTGTTTCTGACACCCGACTAGAAGAAGGTTGCTCACAAACCAAATCAAACCAGTCACAATGTTCTGTCTCTGAAGAGTAATTTTCTCTGAGCCCTCTTGTTCCACCACCCTTTATTATCAAGAAGGGCAGATCCTTTACTGACATGTGTTACTAACATTGGAGAAGAGAACTGAAATTGTCCTTTCTGGACTTTTTTAGGATTTTTGATGAGTACCCAATCTCCTTTTTGTAAAGGCTGATCTAAGGAGTGTTTTCCTGCATCAAAGCGTGATTTCATGGCATGTTGTTTAGCTTTAACATGTTCTTGGATAGAGTGAGAATTAACAGAAAAAAGACTACTTTCATGTAACCAACTTGGATTAAGATGTGTATGCACTTTTCTTTTTCTAAGTAAAGTAAATGGTGCAATACCTGTAGTAGCATGTGGAGTGGTATTATATGCCCAAACTTTTTCATGTACAAAAGACAAAGCATCTAACCTAGCAGAGATTGCGGTTTGTATTCCTTCCTTGATGATTCGATTACTCCTCTCAACCAATCCATTCGACGAGGGGGAATACAATGCAACCTTAAAGTGAGAAATATCATGTATCTTGAGAAAAGAGCACATCTTTTGAGAAACAAAGTGTGTTCCGTTATCTGTGACAATGGTTTTGGGAAAACCTTCAACATTGTTTGTAAATATTTGACCGCATTATCAGTTGATGCTGCATTACAAAAAAAATAGTATAACCATTTGGTATGGTAGTCAACCAAAACAAGCAAATATTTGTGCTCAGTTGGTAAAATGTCATAAGGACCAGAAAAGTCCATACCTACTTTGTCCCATGGGCCTGCAGGAAGTGGTACAGGACATAAAGGAGTGGAAAGAGTTTTCCAATGTTTGTCAGAGAGAAGACATTGTTTACAATTATCGATCATTCTCCTGATATGTGCATCCATGGAGGGCCACCAGTAGAACTGTTTGATTCGTTGTCATGTTTATATAACGCCCAGGTGTCCTTGATGAGCTGAGTGAATGATCAAATTTCGTAGGGATTCAGGTAGAACAAATAAATCATTGCGCATGACCATGGTGTTGACTACTGAAAGTTCTTCCAAAACATTCGCAAAAGCGTTTAACTCTGGAGAAAGGGTTCTACGCTCAGGCCATTTGTTAACAATAAAATCTTTGACCCTGGAAAGTGTAAGATCATTATTGTAGGCTGACTTCCATTCAGTTTCAGAAATGGGTTGACATTCGGCAATGGCATCAATTGTCGCAACAAAACATTCAATGTCATCATCAACAACAAAATTATCGTTTTAAAGACATTCTTGAGAGACAATCTGCCCTGAAATGTTTGCCCCCAGAAATATGTTTGATGGTTAAGTGAAATTCATGAAGTTTGGACAGAAGTCGAACAAGTCTTGCAGAAGCCCTGTTAGAAGTGCTATCTGAAAGCATGTGCATGAGAGGTTTGTGATCTGTGTAAATTTCAAACTCACGACCCCAAATATATGACTTGAATTTCTGTATAGCCCAAACACAAGCCAGTGCCTCTCCTTCTATTTTACTGTACCTAGTTTCGGCTGGAAGAAGTGTTCTGGGATGCGAAGGCAACCGTATGTTTCTTGCTTCCCACCCATTGTCCAAAGACGGCTCCTAAACCAGTGAGGCTGGCGTCAATGGTGATAAAACACTTCGAACATCCGAAAAAGGATGCAGAGCTGGCGAGTCCCCAATGAGTTTCTTTACATGCTCAAAAACTTTTTGTAAGTCAAAACTTAACTCCCTTTCTCAAGAGCACCCTCAAAGGTTCAACAATTTGAGCATAGCCATGAACGAATCTAGCATAATACACTGCCAGACCGAGAAAGGAGCGAAGGGAGTCCCTATCTTTGGGAGACGTGGCATCCCTAATAGCTTTTATTAGTGAAAACTTAGGTTTGATGCCAATGGGAGAAAGAGAATGGCCCAAATAGTCCAATTCTTGGACACCAAACTTGCATTTGTCATGCCTGACAGTCATTCCAGCTTTCTGCAAAACTCCCAACACTTTAGCAAGAGTCTGATCATGCTCAGAAATGTCATTGGCAAAAATTAGGATATCGTCCTGGTAGGCTTGTACCCCAGGAATGTTTTGCAATAAATTATCCATTAACTTTTGAAAAATACTAGCTGCTGAAGCTAAACCAAATGGGAGTCTTAAGTACTTGTAGGCCCCAAATGGCGTAACAAAAGTTGTTAATTCTTGAGACTTAAGGGACAAGGGAATTTGATGATACGCAGACTTCAGGTCCAAAAGGGAAAAATACTTGGCCCCACCCAGATTAGCTAATAAATCGTACATTTTGGGTAAGGGATGGCAGTCCACGATGATGTTATTATTCAAGGAGTGTACGTCGGCGCATAATCTCACTTCGCCGGACTTTTTGCGCACCACAACTATGGGAGAAACCCATTCAGATGAATCACAGGGTGTAATAATCCCCTCATCACACACGTTTTTCAAAACTTTCTTTAATTCATCCCTTGCGCTTAAAGGAAGAGGACAAACTTTAAAGATGATTGGTTGAGCATTGGGCTTCAAGCGAATTTCATGCTTAAAACCCAACACCGTACCTACTTTATTCTGAAAAACATTGGGAAATAACTTAAGTAAGTTATCAACTTTATGACTGGGCAATGACAACTCAGCAACATTAAAGTTTCCATGTTTGTGACAAGTGTAATAACAAGCGTGGATTATCACCTAAGGCAATAGGTTGAACAGAACCAGGCGACTCACAACAAAACACAAATATAATTACAAGCATGTGTTTATATAACATGCGCTATCTTCTTTCAAGCTGTTTTCTCTAGCGTTTTGATGTGCTGAGTTCCGGGGTGTTACAGTTGGCTTGTTTGTTGAGACTCTGTGTTTTGGCTGGTTTGGTGGGAGAGACTTGGTTGTCGGCACTGGTGATCCAGTCGTTGAAGCTCTGTACTGTGTGGTCCATGTTGGTGGTGTCTATGGGCTGTGTGGTGTTGAGGGCGTCCGTCTATTGTTGCTGAGTGACCTTGGACCAGCTTCCGAAGGTGGCGCTGTGTTGGTTGGGAATTGTGCGGGCATTTCCAGCCATGCGGAAGTATACGATGGAGTGTCTGACCAGGTGAGTTCCGAGGTGTGGTATCAAATTCTGTTGCTAGATGTGAGGATGGGGTTCAGCATGTGTCCTGCTTTGCGCGTGGGGTCTGTGACTAATCACTTGAGGCTGATGTTGTCTAGTCTCACCAGGAGGTTGGTAGAGTCATTTAGGTGGAAGTTGAAGTCTCCCAGGAAGATGTAGTGTTCGGATTCGATGACGAGCGGGGTGATGAATTCAGAGAGGGTGTTGCCCATTTCAGTCTGTGACCCTGGCTGTCTGTACACGAGGGTGCCTTTGATGGTGGTGTTGTCGTCGGTGCGGTGCTGGAAGTTCATGTGTTCCATGATTGGTGTGATTTGGTTGATGGTGCAGGTAATTGACTCCTTGTGTATGATGGCTATGCTGACTCCGTGTCTGTTAGTGCGAGTGCGGTCGCAGTGTTTGATCTTGTAGCCAATGGATCTTGCCGTGGAAATTATACAAAGCTACAGTCAAAATGCTGAACCGAATTACACCAAATTTGACAGAAAGCAAGATCTTGGCTAAGAAAGCATACTTTTTTGTGATTTGGTGGTTGCTAATTCTTGCAGTGCCTCGAGTACTTCATTAATTGTCAGACCTTTATCCAATGTTTCCATTTCTAGCTCACCCAGTTTGGTGCCTTCATCCCCCAACTCCCCCTGTGACGTATCTGCAGCCCTCTCCTCCTGATATAATGCTTGGTAGAAGTTTTTAAACACCTTCAAGATATCCTTTGGCTCTGCATAGTCCTGACCAATCTCCTGAATGCTGGTTATTACATTCCTAGTGGTTCCCTGTCTAATCCGTAGTGCTAATGCTCTACCAGCCTGTTCTCCTGTTTCATACATTTTACATCTATGGGCTTGATATTCGGCGGCATCTTTTTTAGCCAAATGTTTATGAATCTCCGCTTTAATAGAGCTAATTCTCTGTTGACTTTCCCTCCCTTCTCTTCCTTGCAGGATATCTTCCCCATGCTGCTCTTCAGTTGCTATCTGCTGGATTGTCAACCCATCGTTATCTGCTAGTGTCTTTTTCCTACGCTGGGGGGCACAGCTAATTGTCTCGCCCCGCATGGATGCTTTGAACGCATCCCAAACACCGTTCCTCGATTCACTGAAGCGGTTTGCATCGAAAAATTTTACTGTCCATTTCCTCAAATGCTCCACATATTCGCTATCTGCCAGCAGCTTTCTATCGAAGGTCCAAACCCTCTGTTTTCTCATGGGCATAGACAGACCAGAGGTCCTTTTTTATAGGACCTTCCAGCCAAATTCTGTGATGACTTGTGGCCAACAGGCTTCCCAGAACCAAAAACCCAGGTAGTTCAGCAAAAAACCCGGGAGTTTGGTTCAGCGAGGATCTTAGATTTCGAACTCAGATCAACAAGCTGGCAGGAGTATGCTTTGGGACATTAAAGCTCCTTAGGAAATTCCTGCCGCTCCTGCCAAAAGCGGCCAAAGAAATGGTGACCCGCACTCTTATTCTGTCGCGGCTTGATTATGCCAATTCTCTTTATATTGGCCTTCCTTGCTATCAGATAAAAAAACTTCAGACCATTCAGAACACAGCCGCTAGAATGCGTTTATGCATTCCGCATAGCCTTGGAATTAAGCAGTCTCTTAGTGACTTGCATTGGCTCCCTGTTGACCAGTCCATTTTGTTTCTGGCACTAACTATCACTCACAGTGCCCTCTACAAGTCTGGACCCTGTTATCTCAGGAGGCACTTTAATTTCTATACGCCATCCATGCTTCTCCAGTCAACAGGTCAATGCCTTGTCGCTATTCCACACTATCGCCTTGTCAGAACGGGAGGGAGTTCCCTCTCTGTAAGGGCAGCTAGGTCCTGGAATAGTCTGCCCTTTGAGATTAGTAATAATCACGATCTGGGGACATTTAAGAAGCAATTGAAAACCCTACTTTTTAATTAGATAATTTAGCTCCTATTTCTACCTTCACTCACCCTCGCATAGGTCAATCGCGTCGGGACGCTTCCGGATAGCTGTGCGCATTATAAATGTGTGGTAATATAACATAACATAGCAATATCCCGCCATTGGACAAATATGAATCGGTTGTGGTAAAGCAAAGCATTTTGTGACGAATTGCAAGGCAAAGAGAAAAGTAAGTGCGTCACAGTGTGAAGACAAAATGACCAAGTGAATGTTATGTCAGCGACATTCGATGTGCACCGCAAAGTCAAAGCTGTCACACCACCTGGGGCAAATCGACACCAAACGAAGTCAATCATTGTCTAAATCAATGACAAAAACTTTCTCAGTATCAGTTTCCAGTGAAAGTGACAATGACAATTGTGCACTGTCAATATTTACTTCAGAAAGGCATGCACATGTGGGACCAGCTGTATGTGAGGAAAAACTCAAGGTGAAGAAAAATCAACTTGAAAAAGCACCAATAACATTCAAAAGTTGTCCAAAGATCATTCTAACGATAAACAGGTGTTCAATACCATTCATAATTGGCAGCAGTGCATCGATAAATATCATGCCTGAAGAGAGTATCAAAAATTATGTCCGTTACCACTACTTACGAAGTCAAAGACTAAAGTATACACATAGCCTGCCTTAACACCCTTAAAGAGTAAAGGTTTGTTTGTAGCCACAATGAAAAATAAGAAAACTGTGGTACAAGCTCCTATTCATGTACTTCAAAGAACAGCATCAAGTGCCTGTTTGCTGAGTTTCAACACTACTGCTGATATGGGACTGACGTCAGAGAACTACAATATGAATGCTCTCCATGAAATTGTAAGTCACTTCCCTTCATTATTTCATGGGTTGGGAAATCTCAAAACAATGAAAGTACAGGTATACATAAATGAGGAAGTTTGTTCTGTTGCTTAAAGACACAGACGAGTTGTGTTTTACTTGCAAGAAGTTGTTGAAAAGGAACTTAATTAGTTGCTTAAACATGACATCATTGAACGCTCCACTGGTACAACACCATGGGGTTTTCCCATTGTAATAGTGCCTAAAAGAGACAGTAAAGGAGCTGTACGCATATGCCTTGAATTGCGTCATGCCAACAAGGCAAATGAGTGAGAGGAACATCCTGGTCCACACATTACTGATATGATAACTCAATTGAATGGTGCAAAGTTCTTCTCTCGACACGGCTTATATAAAGGATATCATCAATTGGAATTTGAAAAAGAATCCAGGTATATTACAACCTTTTCTACGCATATTGGTTTGCTTCACTACAAGCGACTGAGTTGTGGTATATCCTAAGCTGCAGAACTTTTCCAAGACTTCATTCGACGTATCATACAGCCTGTAGTAAATGCATTTAACTATAGTGATGACATATTGGTTTTCAGAGCTACATAGAGAGCATGACAAATCTCTCATATAAGTATGTTGTTTTCTTAATGATGCAGGTTTAAGTTTGAATGCTGACAAGTGTGAATTCCAGAAGAAAAGCTTGAAATTCTTTGGCCATGTCTTTTCTGATGGGGGTATGAAACCTGATCCAGTTACAGTACAAGCTTTGTCTACTGTAAACCCCCCACAAGACATGTCTGTTATGATCATTTCTTGGAATGGCCAGTTACTGTTCATGATAAATACAAGACTTTGCTACAGTCAGTGCAACTTTACGAGAACTATTGAAAAAGAATGTCTCATTTCATTGGTCATGAGAATGTGAAAAGAGCTACCAAAAATAAAGCAAGCTATTGAGAGTGCCACTGAAATGGCCTACTTTGATCCCAAACTTCACACAGAGGTTGCAGTTGATGCTAGCCCTGTCGTGTTTGGTACAATATTTGCACAGCACAACAGACAGCCAAATGCCCATAGACATATTGTGGCATACACCAGGAAATGCTTGTCACACGTGGAAGGTGCTTACTCCTAACCTGAGACAGAAAGTCTGGCAGTGGTTGAGCTTACGAATATTTCCATGTGTTTTTGTATGAAAAACCCTTCACAGTAGTGACTGATCAACAAGCACTGTTGACGATATTCTGCAATCCCAAAGCCAAAATGCCTCCTAGAATTGAAAGTAGGGGTTTGAGGTTACAAGAATACAACTATGGGGCGTGGCCGAGCCGGCGACCATGATGGCTGCCTATTTCAGGTGCTCCGGAGCCATCATGCTGCTCTGACCGCCTTATCATGCAATATCTCGACCGATCCAGCGCGAATGCACCGCACCCTGCACCGGTGACCTTATTAACAATTTCAGTCTGTGCTGACTTTTTATCGGCCACCATTTTGGGGTGCTTCATGCAGCGCTGTTGCCCCGACCAGGATCTCTGATCGGCACACTGCTGGAGGGTGTCTAGCCTGTACCACTGCACAGGCAGTGCCAATACACCGCAGTGTACCAGTGACGCCCAACTTCGGTGCATTTAATGCCCAGACTGTTCCCGCCGATGCTTACCCACGGCCCCAGTGACCCTCTTCCTGCTTCACCACTAACAATGGGCTGTTCTGACCCAAAGAAAGGCCAGCTAAGCTTCGAGGCGGGCAAGACCTCCAGGAGAGAGGAGGCTGAGAATGCCGCTGGGGAGGAGGCTGCCTTGTTTCTGTGTATCAGATGGGGGTGGGGGTGGTGGGAAGGGGTGGGGGTTCCCCCTCGTTGGGACTATAACGGTTATGTTGGATGTATGAATGGAGCATTTTCTTTGTATACAGTGCACACCACGTATGTCACTGACCTCTGGTTCATACTACTGATTTTATTTGTGATCAAATGACTGCTAAACGCGGTACCGGGCCCGGGCTCCTCCTTCGGTGCCTCTCGTGGAATGTTAGAGGGTTGTCCAATCCCCCAAAAAAACAGACAAATACTGGCATATCTGGCTCGATATTCTATCAAAATCACCTTTATACAGAAAAACCCATTATGCGCCCCTGCCTGTGCATAAGTTTGCATCCACCTGGAGTGGGAACCGATTTTTCTCCTGCTACAGCTACTACTCACGGGGAGTGTGCATTTTAGTGTATCGCTCCCTCCCCTTTCGGTCTGCTGAAGTGGCAGCTGACCCAGAGGGTAGATTATTCTGGTAAAAAGGTACAATTAGGGTGAATGTAAAATCCATCAAGAATGATAACCGGAAGCAGTCTGTACCTGTGGAGTAAAAGAAATTAACTTATCATCATCACCTGATGCAGAACAGTAAATGGACTCTAACCAGTACCTACTGGTGAAATGATAAGGTCAGCAATATGGCTGTAAGCAGGAGCCTCATTAACTCAGGCGTAAACATGCGAGCATAAATCATGTTAGCAGGAAACCTTAGGTAGGAACATCTGCAATAGGCATCATTAGGGCATAAACAACACTTTACATTATACATAGCCCTAGTAGGACAGGTATGGACCTTGTAAGCATAAATCTCATCCGTATAGGTCACAGTGGCCTAACTCATAGTAGGCATAAACACCACTTTGGCATATCCTTGGGATGTGGCATAAACATCTTCTGTGATCTCATTAGGCCCAGATCAGAACAGGCATAAACTGTAAGCATCAGGGCCTTACCATAGGCACAAGAACACCTTAATACATCTGGGCATCAACCTCAGGCATATAGCCGCATTAGGCATCAGAACAGCAGGGGTCACATGGAGTATAGACACATTGGCAGGCGACACTTCATTAGTGGCCGGGGCATGGTACATCGTGCAGAACACCAACCTGTCTGGTTTCCGTATCTCAACAAAAGTGTAAAAAAAGCATTGAAGACTTGTCACAGATGCAACTATCTTTCGTCTCACGTTATTCAGCACCCTTTGAACATCTCAGAATTGTCACCACATGCTGGAGAGACAATTGCTATTAGTTTCTTTGGTCCTCTTGAAAATGGACATCATCTTCTGGTTATTGTTGATTAATACTCCTGTTTTCCATTGGTAGAAGACCTTACATCCACTACATGAAGGTTATTGAAAAATTAGATGGCATCTTTGTGACATGGGGTGTACCTACAATCTTAGAATCTGACAATGGCCCACCTTTTAATAGTCGAGAATACAAAGACTTTCTAAATCACCTCAAAATAAAGCATTAAAAAAGCATTCCTGTTTGGCCTCCAAAGAAAGCTGGTCAGCATAGTGCATCGGAGAAACTCGACCTCAAAGTTGTTTTGAACACTAGCTTACCGTTTGACCCCTCACTCAGCGACAGGGGAAAGCCATCCAACTGTAATGTTTGGAAGAGCCATGATGATCAAGCTGTCCCAATGGACCAACCTCGGATCTAAGAATGAGGAAGGCATTCATGCTATGGACTTTAGTTGCAAATGGAAGATGAAAATATATGCTAACATACTTTGTCACGTAAAAGATGTCACCTTTACAAGGGAAGATTGAGAGCTTCTCAGACAACACAGAAAAAGAAATTCTGATGCTCCTTTTGAGGCTTAACCCTTTACCATCACGAACACCAAAGAACACACGGTGACTGCCCAGAGCGCTGGGAAGTCCCTTACAAGAGAGTGCACTAATTATTGACATGTGGCCCATCGCTCACCAAACATCAAAGTCAATGTAGAGACAGGGTCCCGACAGACTGATCATGACTCTGTGTCTGCTGATAATTCCACCCCATTCATGTAGATCACTGACACTTTGACTGCCAGTTCCTGATTTCCAGTGACCCAATCAGGCGTATGGAAGGGACGGGCAAAAATAGAAGCTAGGAGAGTTGATGTGCTTATCAATTGGTATGTTTTATTCACAGACAGGATTTATAAGTCTTTCTTTGGTTGTTCTCTGCATAATGGGTCTTCACGCTATTTTCTTTTTGTTTTTCAGGCCCCTTTTCTTCGGGCAGACGTCCCCCAGGAAGCTTGAAAGAAGTAAGAGGACAGTGAGTATCTTGAGGTAAGTATATTCTTTTAAAAATACGGGATAGTGTCCTCAACCACACCAGGAGTGAAAAGATAGTGTTTCAGGCTCTTTCTTAGGTAGGGTGTAGGGTCAAGAAAACATTTCTTTTAAATAGGGGGGGGGGGGGGGGTATTTCAGAGTCCTTCGTCTTCACCCCCTTAAAAAAAACACACAAGTAACTCTCTTTATGACCATAACGCCTTCAAGAGCAGAGCTTCAGACACAAATGCATACAAGGGTATTTCCCCACTCCATTTGCCCTTGCCCCTGAAGTTATGGCCAAGTACAATGATATTTGTTTATCCCCTTACGTAAAAAGAAATAGCGCCTCGCACACTGTTTGTGTACAGAAGCACTCTTGCACACATACTGCCTCTAGCGATATACTGAAAATGGGTGGGAGGGAACGAGAGAGAGAGGGAAAAAAAGAATAAAAGGAAAGAAAGAGAAGAAATATTATATTGCCGTCCCATCCCCTCACTAACCAAACGCTCCCTCGAGATCCAATCCCACTAACTCGGTGTCACCCGGCATCGCCCAGTTACGGATCACTCACCGTCCGTGCGGCAACTCTCCTGAGTATCGACGGCAATGTCACAGCTCCTGGGGGAAGGGGGATCCATCAGTCCTCGCTCCACTCCATGGCCACCTCGTTGTCACCATCAAAACCTTCTTCTGGTTCCCCGCTTTTCCTCTTCAGTGTCTCCCCTGCTCCTCCGTCTCTGGTGTGTTATAGCTCCTCTTGGCTCAGCCCCTCGGTCTCCACTCCACTCCAGACGCCACTTCCTCTACCTGTTCCACCTTTTCTCCTCACCGGTGGTCATCACATTGGTCACTTTACTCTGGAGCTCCTCCTCCTTCCTGTAGGGGAGAGGCTGGGAACAACACATTAACCCTTGCTGGTTTTGGATGTTCCTTGGTCCATGGCAGTCTTGGCTGCTTACCACGAGACAGGGCCTCAATCCACGGTATGTGGTGGGTTTTGGGTGGTGCGGTGTAGGGATCTCCCTAACAAGGCACCACAACTCTCAATTGAAGAATTATAATGTCCATGATTATCTGTGTATTTATTCATGTATGTATTTGTTTACTTATTTGGCTATTTTGCAAAAGGTTGTAACGTTTTAATTAACAAAGTGGGAGATGTAATCTCTTGTAAATAAAAGAAGGCTGGAACTCTTTGGCTCCACTGTACATTGTGGGCCTGTGATGTAAGCTTTGGAAAGATGTGCTGAAGGCAGGCTTAGAATGTTGAGTTCTGACTTACACTCAGCGGGATAAAGACGTGTATAATTACTCTCCGTGTGCGGTGTGGTTGTTGGTGAGTACCTGGGCTGGCAGTACGGTACATGGAAGGCATGTGAATGCTACACCTCATAGTCCTCTTTGTCTTAAGTTACATTTTCTATGTACTGATTTACAAACGTATGATTCATAGTCTTTGTGTTTGTGTGTGATGTAAAGTACTCCGACACCCTACACTGGTATGAGTGGTGCTATAAAGCAAATGAAATACATGTGAGAGAGGGGCTATGGAGAGATAAGAGACACTGTTGGAGGGTGATAGTAAGGGAATCATTGAAGGGCCCTAACAAACATTGTTGAATCCTGGTGCTCTGTAAGGTCATCATTTACTATGCTTTAAAAACTAATACAATTGAATATATAATAAAAAATGTGTTGTAGAATGAGCAATTTTTGCCCACATTTTCTTGGGGGGAGAACTCCCACTAACCCTCCTTGCAGTGATCAGGCTCGCTCGCTGCACTCACTATGTAATGTATGGGGCTAGTCTGACAAGATTTGCCAGGGCTGCTTTGGGTTCCCAGTTAAGCCCTGGGGATGACAGATTTTAGAGTTGAAAAATCAAAAAGGGCATGAAGTAGAATTAGCAAAGCTACGAAGATTTACCTCTAAAGATTTCATTTTTTTTACCTTTGAAAAGCAAGGCATATTTTGCCTCACAGAAGGACCTCCTCTACCTTTCTGTCTGTCCTAGAGATAACCAACTTTTTCTGGGGTCTTTCATAAACCATAAGTTTCAAGGCTCATGTAGGTTTAACCTCCATTGGCTTACTGAAATAAACGTAACCAGCAACGCTAATAGGGAATTTTGAAAACACTTTAACACAGTTGGGATGGAGTCCAACTTAGGAGGTGAGTTAATGCGGACTTCAAGCATTCAAAGAACCATACAAATTAATTTTCTTTTAGGCTTTTGATGAGGCCAAGTGTGTTCCCTCACTCAAAGATTTTGCCTTCTTTTCTTCTAAAGGGAGATTTATTAAGCAATGGGCAGTTCACTGGAGCAGTAGGATGTTGCAAATTAGCAAATGTTCTTCTAGACTCCCTATGTGGTCTAGCCGCTTGCCTTAACTCGCGAGAATCACTGACAGAATATCGACGATATCGACGACAAAAATATCACACCCGAAATATCGATGTCCAGAATATCGAAGACCTATCTACAGAATGGTAAGTACAAAAGTATTGAGGAAAAAAACATATTGTTGTAAAAAATATTGTTGTTTAAAATATTGTTTTTTTTATGTCTAAAAAATTATATACAATAAAGTAAATAATACTTATAATTTAAAAAACATAGTTAGAATTAATAGAAAATGTTCAAATTTATAAATAATAAATATGTTAATAAAAATTAAACGTATATATATAAAATATAATATATACATTTAATTTATAGTAAAAAATAAATATTATAAATTATAAAATATTAGAACGCTATTAAAAATTATATATATATATATATATATATATCAAGTACAAAGAATTTCCCAAATGTCAGGAAATGCACGACGACACACAAAGGTTGCTGTGCTTCAAAGATTTATTTCAGGCAGCAAAAACAAACAACGCGTTTCACCAACAGGCTTGATCACGTTTGTAATGGATTTCAAAATGATAGTCCTATTTACAAAAAACCAAATATTGACATTGAAAAAGGACTACTGTGCACTCACCCCCCAGTGTAAAATACATGGCAGACATATTGGAGAGGTGTAGTATTTGGAACAAAAGCAATATAATATGCAATTATTACCTCAAAAAGCGATAAATACAACAGATATTTGGTTGTCAAATGACAAAACAAATCAAATCAAATCAAATCAAATAAGGCTGCACAGGAATGTAGGATCAAAATCATTCATCTTGACCAGAAAATCCAAATGGACAAACCCTGTTCACATATATTCACAAAGTGAAAAATGATTGTCTATATGTCTCATAATACCGCCCAAGTGGGCATGATCACTTTCCAACAAAACTTATTAGACCTCATAAAAATATAAAATAAATTGTGATAACAAGTAATCCAAATGGACAGTCCATGTTCCAAATTGATCATAGAGTTTTAATTCTCTCTTAATCTCTCAATACCGCCCATGTGGGCATATTTAATCCTACTACAAAAATAATTTATCCAAAGCAGCCCAATAGACATAATACCAGTATGATCATCATAAAGAATGTCTTCAGTAATTCATATTCCTCATTTATCATATCGAAAGATCATCTTAATTTTCCACTGTTGTATCCTATCCTGGAATATTTGATATCCAATAGTCCCCAAGTGCAAAGTATCTGTGAATTAATTAAAAACAAAAATGTTTTAAAATCAAGGCGCAATATTATAACGGACTATGCAGGCAAGACTTTGTTCAACATGCAAAATTACAAAATTTACAAAAATCCAAAGAATGGTACCTAATCATTTTACCAGTCAAATGGCCCATTCTTTAGACCCATATCCAATTATTGCGATTACTTCTCCAAATGAACAGACAATTCTTCATGATTATTGAGCCCCTCCGGGTATGTACACTCAAAATCAATAATCATTCTTGATTCAAGTTTGCGTAAACATGCAGTTCTATCTCCTCCTCGAGCACCTAGATCTACTTTGTCTAGCACCACCATTTTGAGAAGATTCTCGTTCTGGTAGTGCTGCTCGAAGAAATGCCTGGCAACAGGGTATTGTGTGTTATGATTTTTTATCGCCCTCATGTGCTGAAGCACCCTGTCCTTAGCCTTTAGAGTCGTGCTCCCCACATACCATTTGTTACATGGGCAAATTAACAAATACACACAATACATGGTATTGCATGTCAAAGTTTTGCGTATCTTGAAGATTTTGCCTGTACTGGGTATCGTTATTTCCTTACAGTTGGTGCTATTACGGCACGCTTTGCAGGATCTACAGCACCTGAATCCTGGTGTTTCTTTAGGTTTACTGGATCCAGTCACAGCATTGGGACTAAGCTCATCCCTGAGGGATTTACCTTTTCTAAAGGTCACCTGGGGGTACTCTTTAACGTGTGGTTTGAGGTGTGGATCTGTAAGTAACACATGCCAATGTCTATTAAGAATACTCCTCAATTCCCCAGATTGGCCTGAAAATGTGGTTATAAACCTTATTTTGGATTCGGTTTCTGTGCCCGCATTGGTGTTAAGGAGTTCCCTTCTTGTTCTGGTCTCTGCTTTCATGACTGCCCCCTGTATGGTCTTGTTGTTGTAGCCTCTCTCTTTGAAGCGTGTGACCATTCTCTTTTTCTCAACCTCAAATGACTCACTGGTGCTACAATTACGTTTGGCACGTAGAAGTTCCCCATAGGGGATACTGTCCACAAGTCTTCTTGGATGCGCACTTCTTGCATTCAGGAGACCATTGCCCGCAGTACTCTTTCTGTAGAGACTGGTGGTTATTCTTGTCCCTTGTATTTCAACTAGCACATCCAAAAACTCTATTCTGGAAGAATGTATTCCAGCTGTGAACTGCAAGTTCATAGAGTTTTTGTTGAGCTGAGCCACAAATTGTCTAACCGATTCCTCCGAACCGTTCCAAATCATAAAAATATCATCGATGAACCTGAGCCACAGGACAACTTGGTTGTTAAAGGCGTGGATTTCAGTGGACACCTGCTCCTCCCACCACCCCATGAAGATGTTAGCATAACTGGGGGCGAAGCAGGTGCCCATCGCCGTGCCCTGTGACTGGCGGTAGATAGATTCATCAAAAATAAAATGATTGTGCGTAAGACAAAAATCAATCAAGTCAAGTAACATGTTAGAGTGGTCAAGAAACGCAATAGATCTAGCTTTCAAAAAATGACCTACTGCCTGTAGCCCAAGATTATGTTTGATGCACGTGTACAAACTGCACACATCCAAAGTGACCAGCATATAGGTATCCTCCCACACAATACCCTCTATGCTTTTGAGGAAATGAGTAGTATCTTTTAAATACGTTGGTAGAGCAATCACAAAAGGTCTCAAGAAGTGATCTATATACTGGGAAGTATTCTCAAGTAAAGAGCCCATAGAAGATACTATGGGCCTCCCTGGTGGATCAGTGGCATTCTTGTGTATCTTCGGGAGAAGATACAAAATTGGTATCTTGGGATAATCACATTTCAGAAACAAATACTCATCCCATGTGAGTGAGCCTTTGTCTAAATAGTCTTGTATTTTGGCTTCGAAGAGAGCTTTAGTAGTTCGAAAATCTGAGAATGAACTGAGTTCGTAACAGTTTATGTCTCCCAGCTGCTTATGTCCCTCAGCTAGGTATTTGTTTTTGTCTAGAACAACCACGTTGCCACCTTTATCCGCATTGCGGATGACAATACTCTCATCTGTTTTTAAATTCCTGATGGCATTGTGTTGTTCAAACGTGAGATTTTTTCTGTTATGAGGTGTTTGTTCTGATCTCAGTTTTTTAAGGTCAGAAAGAACGCCCTTCTCAAACACTTCAACCGCCTCACAAGTAATCTGGGGAATGAATTTGGATTTAATCTTAAAAGTGCTCCCTGGATTCACATTGGTATCAACACTTTCATCAGACAGGTAGCTACTACCCTCAACCACCCCTGAGGAGATAATCTCCATAAGTTCCATGTCATTCAAGTCCAGATTATTGATGGAATGTGGCATCCCAATAGTTGTAGATTTGATCGGGTGCGTTGCGAACCATTTCTTCAATTTCAACTTACGGGCAAAATAGAATAAATCAATTCTAGTTTGTGCATAGTTAAAATTGCCAGAAGGGCAAAATGACAATCCTAGTGATAGAACCTCTTGCTCATGCACAGTTAGTATTTTGTCAGATAAATTAATTACCGTCATGGTTGAGTTTTGCTGCCCCTTGATATCATTCCCACGGGCTGTTTTCCTGCGCTGTTGTCTGATTTTGGCTTTTTTGTTCCTTTGGGTCTTCCCCGATTTCCTCTGCCGCGTCCCCTTTGGTTTCCCTGATCTTGTTGTTGGTCTGTCCTCCCCTGGTTTAGCACCTGAAATTGTAATAAAAAACGCTTCCTAACTTCTTCTTGGTCATCCTTTGCAGGTTCATTGAGGCCTGACGTATTGATATCCTGTAGGCTTCCGTCCGAAGCGTCACTTTCAATTGGCTCGGCTTGCACTACATGTGGCACATTGCTGATCATTTTCTGAGCTGACTTATCATACAGCTGATCATATTTTCTATGAAATGTTAAAGTGCGCCCACTTTGGTAATCCTTATAGTCCCGCAAGAACTTCCTCTGCTTCTTTAAGGTTATCTCTTCTTCCAACTTTTGTAGCTTAACCTCCACAATTTTAGCATGTATATCAAACGCCTCCTTCCCCATTAGAGGGATTATTTCCTCCATCAGGGCTTCTATTTGGTCCAGAAGCTTTTTACGATCTTTAAGGGCATATTTCACCAATATGCGCATCATTATTACTGAACAAGCGGTTGAATTGTTGGACCACTCATCCAACATCTCAGGGTCTGGGTCCTCAAAGGTGGGCACTGTGAATATTCTAAGACCCCGCGGAGCTCTCCCCACATCCAAATAGCGCTGCAGAGATTCCGCCTCCCACCACTTTCCAAGCTCTTTTCTTTGCAGCTTTTCCAATTTAAAAAGTAAAGTTTGCACATGCACTTCCTTACTTATATTTGCTGCTTGTACTTGTGGGTCTGCCACTGTTCCTGCTTGCATGAAGAACAGCTTGTCAGCCGCCGCTTTGCGCCTTGCATCCATTGCTGCCATACTGTATATTTCGCACTTTCAAAGTTGCGCAACCTGTGCCGGTTTCGGAGGACGCCTCCTCCTTATATATTCCGGCTCTCTACTCCCGCTGTACCGGCTTCGATAGTGGCTTATGATGGAGTCGGGGACTCGTACTCAACAGGCTCGGCAGAGCCGCTTCCACACAACCGTGCACACAGTACCTTGGGGGGCAGCAGGACCTCCGTTCGGCAACCGCCCGTCTCGTGTGTCCGCAGTATCAGGGAAGCACCCACACCACGCCTCCTTCTCCGAGTCCCGTTCCCGAATCTCGGCCAAACTTCAAAGCCCAGAATCCCGTATTTCTTCAAGCGCCTCCGCCGTCCGGCAAATGGTGAATGTTCGTAAAAGGTGATCAACAGCGGTTTCTTCTTTTACATATACCGCAATTAAGAGGCGCTTAGATTAGAAATGTACAGCAGGGGAGCGGACCGGCCATAAAGTAGCTTGCAGATTCACACTCCCGGTGTCCAGCCAGTACCTGCTCACGAGCGGGTCGTCGTTGGGGCTCCGGCGGCCCAAATATCAAGTACAAAGAATTTCCCAAATGTCAGGAAATGCACGACGACACACAAAGGTTGCTGTGCTTCAAAGATTTATTTCAGGCAGCAAAAACAAACAACGCGTTTCACCAACAGGCTTGATCACGTTTGTAATGGATTTCAAAATGATAGTCCTATTTACAAAAAAACAAATATTGACATTGAAAAAGGACTACTGTGCACTCACCCCCCAGTGTAAAATACATGGCAGACATATTGGAGAGGTGTAGTATTTGGAACAATATATAGTATATATATATATATATATATATAGTATATAGATCACTTCTTGAGACCTTTTGTGATTGCTCTACCAACGTATTTAAAAGATACTACTCATTTCCTCAAAAGCATAGAGGGTATTGTGTGGGAGGATACCTATATGCTGGTCACTTTGGATGTGTGCAGTTTGTACACGTGCATCAAACATAATCTTGGGCTACAGGCAGTAGGTCATTTTTTGAAAGCTAGATCTATTGCGTTTCTTGACCACTCTAACATGTTACTTGACTTGATTGATTTTTGTCTTACGCACAATCATTTTATTTTTGATGAATCTATCTACCGCCAGTCACAGGGCACGGCGATGGGCACCTGCTTCGCCCCCAGTTATGATAACATCTTCATGGGGTGGTGGGAGGAGCAGGTGTCCACTGAAATCCACGCCTTTAACAACCAAGTTGTCCTGTGGCTCAGGTTCATCGATGATATTTTTATGATTTGGAACGGTTCGGAGGAATCGGTTAGACAATTTGTGGCTCAGCTCAACAAAAACTCTATGAACTTGCAGTTCACAGCTGGAATACATTCTTCCAGAATAGAGTTTTTGGATGTGCTAGTTGAAATACAAGGGACAAGAATGACCACCAGTCTCTACAGAAAGAGTACTGCGGGCAATGGTCTCCTGAATGCAAGAAGTGCGCATCCAAGAAGACTTGTGGACAGTATCCCCTATGGGGAACTTCTACGTGCCAAACGTAATTGTAGCACCAGTGAGTCATTTGAGGTTAAGAAAAAGAGAATGGTCACACGCTTCAAAGAGAGAGGCTACAACAACAAGACCATACAGGGGGCAGTCATGAAAGCAGAGACCAGAACAAGAAGGGAACTCCTTAACACCAATGCGGGCACAGAAACCGAATCCAAAATAAGGTTTATAACCACATTTTCAGGCCAATCTGGGGAATTGAGGAGTATTCTTAATAGACATTGGCATGTGTTACTTACAGATCCACACCTCAAACCACATGTTAAAGAGTACCCCCAGGTGACCTTTAGAAAAGGTAAATCCCTCAGGGATGAGCTTAGTCCCAATGCTGTGACTGGATCCAGTAAACCTAAAGAAACACCAGGATTCAGGTGCTGTAGATCCTGCAAAGCGTGCCGTAATAGCACCAACTGTAAGGAAATAACGATACCCAGTACAGGCAAAATCTTCAAGATACGCAAAACTTTGACATGCAATACCATGTATTGTGTGTATTTGTTAATTTGCCCATGTAACAAATGGTATGTGGGGAGCACGACTCTAAAGGCTAAGGACAGGGTGCTTCAGCACATGAGGGCGATAAAAAATCATAACACACAATACCCTGTTGCCAGGCATTTCTTCGAGCAGCACTACCAGAACGAGAATCTTCTCAAAATGGTGGTGCTAGACAAAGTAGATCTAGGTGCTCGAGGAGGAGATAGAACTGCATGTTTACGCAAACTTGAATCAAGAATGATTATTGATTTTGAGTGTACATACCCGGAGGGGCTCAATAATCATGAAGAATTGTCTGTTCATTTGGAGAAGTAATCGCAATAATTGGATATGGGTCTAAAGAATGGGCCATTTGACTGGTAAAATGATTAGGTACCATTCTTTGGATTTTTGTAAATTTTGTAATTTTGCATGTTGAACAAAGTCTTGCCTGCATAGTCCGTTATAATATTGCGCCTTGATTTTAAAACATTTTTGTTTTTAATTAATTCACAGATACTTTGCACTTGGGGACTATTGGATATCAAATATTCCAGGATAGGATACAACAGTGGAAAATTAAGATGATCTTTCGATATGATAAATGAGGAATATGAATTACTGAAGACATTCTTTATGATGATCATACTGGTATTATGTCTATTGGGCTGCTTTGGATAAATTATTTTTGTAGTAGGATTAAATATGCCCACATGGGCGGTATTGAGAGATTAAGAGAGAATTAAAACTCTATGATCAATTTGGAACATGGACTGTTCATTTGGATTACTTGTTATCACAATTTATTTTATATTTTTATGAGGTCTAATAAGTTTTGTTGGAAAGTGATCATGCCCACTTGGGCGGTATTATGAGACATATAGACAATCATTTTTCACTTTGTGAATATATGTGAACAGGGTTTGTCCATTTGGATTTTCTGGTCAAGATGAATGATTTTGATCCTACATTCCTGTGCAGCCTTATTTGATTTGATTTGATTTGATTTGTTTTGTCATTTGACAACCAAATATCTGTTGTATTTATCGCTTTTTGAGGTAATAATTGCATATTATATTGCTTTTGTTCCAAATACTACACCTCTCCAATATGTCTGCCATGTATTTTACACTGGGGGGTGAGTGCACAGTAGTCCTTTTTCAATGTCAATATTTGGTTTTTTGTAAATAGGACTATCATTTTGAAATCCATTACAAACGTGATCAAGCCTGTTGGTGAAACGCGTTGTTTGTTTTTGCTGCCTGAAATAAATCTTTGAAGCACAGCAACCTTTGTGTGTCGTCGTGCATTTCCTGACATTTGGGAAATTCTTTGTACTTGATATTTGGGCCGCCGGAGCCCCAACGACGACCCGCTCGTGAGCAGGTACTGGCTGGACACCGGGAGTGTGAATATATATATATATATATATACATAAGCAGTAACATTAAAATACATTATTTATATAATAATTTAAAAAATGGAAATATTTTTTATATTTTACATTTACATTTCACACTACATTAACAGCAACACTAAACAAAAGGTTGGATAGCGGAGATGATAAAATTACTATTCCCACTCCAGAAATTGCAACAGTAGGGAATGTGTTGGATAGCGTAGGGGAATAATTTACTATTCCAACTCTAGCAAATAAAACAGTAGGGAAATTGTTGGATTGCGAATAAGAATAATTAACTATTCCCATTTCAGGGAGTGCAACATTAAAGAAAGTGTTGGATAGCATAGGTGTAAAAATTACTATTACCACTCCATAGAGTGCAACAGTAGGGAAAGTGCTGGATAGCGTAGGGGTAAAAATTACTATTCCCACTCCAGGGAGTGCAACAGTAGGGAAAATGTTGGATAGCGTAGGGGTAAAAATAACTATTCCCACTCCAGACAGTGCAACAGTAGGGAAAATGTTGGATAGCGTAGGGATAAAAATTACTATTCCCACTCCAGGGAGAGCAACAGTAGGGAAAATGTTGGATAGCGTGGGGGTATAAATTACTATTCCCACTTCAGCGAGTGCAACAGTAGGGGAAATGTTGGATAGCGTGGGGGTAAAAATTACTATTCGCACTCCAGCGAGTGCAACAGTAGGGGAAATGTTGGATAGCGTAGGGGTAAACTTTACTATTCCTACTCCAGGAAATGCAACAGTAGGGAATATTTTGGATAGCGGAGGGGTAAAAATAACTATTCCCACTCCAGGGAGTGTAATAGTTGGGAAAATGTTGGATAGCGGAGGGAAATAATTTACTATTCCAACCCCAGAGAGTGCAACAGTAGGGAAAGTGTTGGATAGCGGAGGGAAATAATTAACTATTCCCACTCCAGGGAGTGCAACAGTAAGGAAAGTGTTGGATAGCGGAGGGGAATAATTTACTATTCCCACTCCAGCAAGTAAAACAGTAGGGAAAGTGTTGGATAGCGTAGGGGAATAATTTAGTATTCCCACTTCAGAGAGTACAACATTAAAGAAAGTGTTGGATAGCGTAGGTGTAAAAATTACTATTTCTACTCCATAGAGTGCAACAGTAGGGAAAGCGTTGGATAGCGTAGGGGTAGAAATTACTATTCCCACTCCAGGGAGTGCAACAGTAGGGAAAGTGTTGGAGAGCAGAGTGGATCAAATTACTATTCCAACTCAAGCATGTGCAACAGTAGGGAAAGTGTTGGATAGTGGAGGGGAATAATTTACTATTCCCACTCCACGGAGTGCAACAGTAAGGAAAGTGTTGGATAGGGTAGGTGTAACAATTACTATTCCCACTCCAAAGAGTGCAACAGCAGGGAAACTGTAGGATAGCAAAGGGGTAATAATTACTATTACCACTCCAGGAAGTGCAACAGTAGGGAAAGTGTTGGATAGCGGAGTGGTAACAATTACTATTCCCACTCCAGCAAGTGCAACAGTAGTGAAAATGTTGGATAGCGGAGGGGAATAATTAACCATTCCCATTCAAACAAAATATTTAAATTTAATTAACAAAATATTAAGTAATAAGAAAAAATGTAGTTGCCACTATATTCCCATATAAATGACACTACCAATATTGTAAAATATATATAACACTATTAACATAATTAATTGATAATCAATTAATTATTAAAAATTAACAAGCATTTTAAAAACAATCAAAAATTAATTAATTCACACTATTAACACTATAAAACAATTTAAAATAAATAATATAATAAACAATTTTTAAAGATATATAAAAATTAAATTATTTCACAGCCTACTCCTCTATTAATCCACAACCCGCTCCTAAAGAAATAACACAATTAAGATATTTAATTATTAATAATTAACAACCAAACAATAAATAATGTATATCAAATTAATTTTAAAAATTAACAATATAAAAAAATAAATACATACATCTTAGTTAATAAAAATTATTAATTAATTAATTATAATTAAATTACTTCCCACCTATTCCCCAATGGGCCCACAACCCGCTCCTAAAAAAAGAAAATTTTAATATTTACTAATTAATTAATAATTAACTACCAATTAACAAATAATTCATAGTCAATTAATCACCACAATTAACAATATAAAATATTAAATACATACATATTAATTAATCAAAATAATTTATTAATTAATTCAAAATTAAAAACTTCCCACCCTATTACCCTATAAACTCACAACCCCTCCTAAAAAACAAAACACAATTAAATTAACAAATTAATTAATCAATTAATAAATGTAATAATCAGTTAATATTTAATTAATAACATTTTAATTTTAAATACTAACCAATAAAAATGATTGACTACTTCATTAAAATTAAATTACTTCCCACCCTATTCCCCTATAAACCCACAACCTGCTACAGAACTAAAATATGCAAAATGTATTTCACATAAAATAAATAACTTCTAAAAATTTCACACATCCATTAAAAAAACAAATATACTCATACAAAAATCATTAGATCACATACTTTTAACATACATACTAAAATACAGAACACTAATATAAATATCGATATTATTAACAACTATATTTCAACAAACGATATTACTGACTACGATATTTAAAAAAACGATATTTCTTACCTTCATGTCGATATTCTGGTCACCGATATTCTTGGTATCGATATTCTATACCTCCAATATTCCCAACTCTATTTTGGTAGGTCGAAAGTAAAATACCCGATATTATGTCTGTTTACCAACTGATGGTTAGCAGATTCAACTAACTGGGTTAGACCATATGACTCTTGGAAGAGCCTAAATCGTTAAACTAAATGGTCTTGCTCATCATGCTATGTGTAAATTAAAATCCCCCAAAATTATCAGATTCTAATAAAAGGAGGGAATACTGTCCTATGCGTTTGACTACTTCATATGTGGTAGTTGTGCCATATATGTGGGGATGCTATACTAGAAGAAAATAAAAATGCTTTCAGTGAGATTACGCAACCACAAACTTTGCTTATTCTCATTCCTAATTTAACAGTAATAATTGTTTGCTCTCCTTTTAACTTATTGACATGCCACTTACTTTTTTATTAAATGTATCGACATGCATGATTTGATATCCACCAGGAACTGCATTTGCTAAATTGGAAGTAGAATGCTTACTTAGTCATGGTTCAGTTAAAAATATGAAAACTAGTTGTTTAATAATAGTTTAAAAATCAAACTTCAATGTGCAGGTATGGCCCATATATTTAAAAGCCTTGGTTTGAACTCACTACTGTTGGAGCTGTGAGTTACAAGATCATTTTCCTGGCAACAGACAGCAGTGCTCGTGCATGAATGCTCCACTGCTGCCTGAGCCACTAAGCCATCACTTGTAGTAAAACAAATTAGCAGTGTTATTGTACACAAAATATCGGGATGTAATTTGTCCACTGCTAGATCAGAGACATTTTCCCTCAGCATCATCTAGATTTCCTCTGAGCTCACAGTCATAGATGTTGTGGTGGCACCTTCTATTTGTAGCTTTGCAAAATAGCGAGCATTTCTTCTGATAACTACAAGCAGATTTGGCAAGTTCAGGATATTTTAATGAGCTGTTATCATAGCTCTCCACTAAACAAATAAAAAACATATTGTGCATTGAAATGCTCATCAAATTTTCCCTACATTTTAAAATAAGTGGAGTGAATGAAAATATAAAGGGACATGGGGTTGTTTAATCATTTCATATACCTTGGGGATGTTCACTTTTTTTTTTAGCAAACACAGAATAAGTGATGAGAGGAATGCTTGCACATAGTCTAAATCACTGGCATTCACTGTGGGTAGCATTCCAACCCATCGTTTTCGCCCACTATGGACAGCAGCCTGCCGTATGCAGGTCACAATGGACCCTTCTTTTCATGTAAACAGTCCATCCCGTATAGCCAGATAAGGCCCCTTCAGGGGGCACTAAGCAACCCAGACTTGTTTCAGCCCATTTAGTTCTTGTCAGTGAGGTTTAGCTTGGATCCTCTGGCACAACAAGCTTGGAACGAAGCCATGTCTGTGATTACCTTTTTGCTTAGGGCATTACATCAAACACCCAAAGGATGATGGAAGGAATGATTGCAAATAGTCACAACAACGGGTCTGGGGTTGCTTGTATTGCTTTCAGGTGGTGACCTTTCGTGACAACGTACCCTACTTAACCCTAGCACCATTGAAACAAAACCTCCCCCAACAAAATAGTAGACTTTGTAGGCGCCAGGGGCAGCTCCTCCTAAATGGAGGAGGAGCGTTGCCCCACCTGCTGCGAGCGCAGCAGACAAACACAAAGAAATAAAGTAGCATAATAATGCCATTTTTTAATTTGCCACCAGCACGCACTGTGTACAGCGTGAGCCTGAGGAAGGGGTTGGGGGAGAATCCTTCCATTGCAGGATTACTGCTTCCCCTTTCAGTGCTCATGTCAGGTTGGCTGGCTGGCTACCTAGGGCCAGCCCGTCAGCGCACTGTACACCCAGCAATCCCTGGGCTGTGAAACAGCCAGGGGATTGCTGGCACAGGCCACCTGCCTCAAAATGAGTGCTGGGTTAACCAGCTCCCACCAATCCTTAAGCTGCTCTCATGCTGAGAGCAGCTCCAGAATTGGTCAGAAGTCACGTTCCACTGGGAAGTCCTTCCCTTTCCTGCTCGTGGACGACACGTCACACCACCATTGCCAGGAGTGCCGCACGAGAGCATCATTGAGGTGATTTGGGCGCATTGCGCACCCCGTATTTTTATATTACCATCCACTACTGGAGAGGACAACATAGGTGGCACTTGCTGTGGTGCAGTTAAACAATGGTGTGAGGCAAACACACTCAGCTGATCTCAGTCCTAAATATCATACAGTCCTTCAATTATATTGGGGTGGCTAAAGAAAAGTCAAACACTTAAAGATGCCTGATTAAGAAAATTTCAGAGTGGCTGAAGTGAAAACATTCATTTTGCTTTGACATCTTGTGCCTCTTCACTGGACAAACTGTGCCAGAAGCATTTAGTCAGGCAGAGGTCTTCAGACTGTGGGGTGCTCCCAACTGAGGGTCCGTGACTGCATTCCTAGGTGGGCGCAAATGTCTCTGCAAGGACCTGTAAATGTAGATTGTTGCAGGGATCCTGCGCAAACACAGAACTATGTGTAAGATTATGGGACCTAAGTATACAGGGACTGAATCATCCTAAAACCTTAATACCCATGAGCCCAGGACCAACTAGCTATAGTGTTTCACTTGCCCTCCTGCTCACTTACAGAGGAACAAGTGATTAGACACCCCAGAACAGAACACTCCAGACTCTCTCAGGAATCGGGGTCTCTTGGCACTAAAATAACAGTGTTAACTGTTGCCCAACTCAATGGTACTCATTTTATCAAAGGATGAAGGGTAGAGTGGACCTGCCTAGATTCATCCCTCTGACAATGTTTATTTTCTCTTTTTTATTTTTTAAAAACAATTCTTTATTGAGGTATTTTTACAACAACAAAACGTCCCTCCCCCTCGACCCCACCCCACTACCCCCCACCCATCCGGTCACATTTTTCAGATTATATATGAGAAAAAAGAAAAAGAGAATACATCTTCTAGATATATAGTCAGGTATCACCAACATATTACCTCATATTGCAGTCACATTAATATCATTTCAGAGATAAGACATTATACTTTATGATTCATGGTGTTGCATCCACTGTATAAGGGGATCCCAAATTTCAAAGCCCTTTTTTTCCTTTTTAATCCCTTCCACCTATATATAGCTATCTCTAAGCTATATGTGGCTAGGAGTCTTGCCCGCCATTGCTGCAAGGTCGGAGGGTTTGCGTCCAACAACCTAGATGCTAAACAAATTCTGTAACCAGCCATGGAAATGAAGATGAGTTCCTGGATTCCCTTTGGCCTGATACCCCCGTCAACTCCTAGTATTATTTCCCCTATTGAGATTTCAATTCTTGAATTCCAGATTCCTGATAGAAAGGTAGAGATTTCACGTCTAATGCGACTTAGCGTGTCACATGTGGCGAATATATGTATTATATCAGCCTCCTGTAATGAACATCTAGAACACTGGGTCCCTTTGCCAGTACTCCATTTAGCTATTTGATATGGTGTATAATATAATTAAAAAAAGGTTTTATAATATTGTACTTGTAGTTTGGGTGACATTAGTAGCGATTGCGAGAGCAGGAATGCCCGCTTAATTATATCCTCATTTATATTTAATTTATTTTGCCATTTTAGGGTGTGTTTATCTATATCATCCGGCAGTGTGGAAACTAAATTATTATATATTTCCCCAATTTTGACTGTGTTGTTTCGGTTGATTGCATCGATTGTCTGAATTTTCTGAAACTCTGCTCCCCCCCCTTTTTCATTAAAAAGTCTCTAATTTGCAGATATTTGAAGAAATCTCTGTGTTCTAACCCATACTCATTTTTTAATTCTTCGAATGACTTGAAGCCTGTAGGTGAAAAGAAGGCACCACATCGGGTGATCCCTGTGTTAGCCCATCTTTTCAAACATATGTCATTGAATATCTCTGGTAGGTTGTTGTTTCTACAGAGGCTCGTGTAATAGGAATACCTTCCAATTCCAAGCAGTTTGCGGATATGTTTCCAGGCGTTGTAGATGCCGGCTAGTGTTTTGAAACAGATTTTTTGAAGTGACTATCGTAGGTCAGTCGCCACAAATGTTCGCCTGCTTCGGTTCCAAGAATAAGTTCTTGTGGAGTTGGAACCCCCCCTCTTGTGCCAGATTCCTATTTGGGGCCAGTAGGACCGTACTATATTTCAGAAGTGCAGCCCACCAGTAGACCTTGAGATTAGGGACAGCCAGACCCCCTCTATCTCTCGGGAGTGAGATATATTTGTAGGCTCTGCGCGATCTTTTATATCCCCAAATAAAGCGAGAGAATATATTATCTACTTCTTTGAATATTTGTTGGTCAAAATTTAGGCATATAGTTCTAAAAAAATATTAAAATTTCGGAAAAAAGATCATTTTAATAACATTACATCTACCTATTAAGGTTAGATGTAGATTGTATAATTTGCTAAGATTCCTCGTTGTTTGTTTCAAGAGTGGGTTTATATTCATTTTCAATAGTTGATCTAAATTGGAGGTAATATTGACACCCAGATATACAGCGTTTTCCACTATCCTTTCATCTTTGTAGTTTGTTTTATTATTTATAATTATCTGGGTTTTGCACTGATTTAATTTGTACCCATAGATCTCTCCAAAGCTCCTTGCCTCTTCTTCCATCATTCTGACGGCTTCGTTGGGGTTACTTGTGGCGAACGCGATGTCATCCGCGTATGCCAAAGTCTTGGTAATTCCGTTTGGGGTTTTAATGGGTGCTATATTCTGATTGGTCTCAAGCTTGCGAATAAATGGATCGATAAATATGGCAAACAATAAGGGGGAGCACGGACACCCCTGCCTCATCCCTCTGGTCACATCAATCTTGCCCGACATACCGCCGTTTATCATGACAACAGCTTCTGGGTTGTGGTATAAGCTACGTATAGCGTTTATGAATTGTTCCCCTATTCCACTCTTTGACATAGCTGTCCATAGATATTGCCAGGAGACTCTATCGAAAGCCTTTTCCGCATCCAAGAGTATAAGCGCCATAGGGTCTCCTGTTACTTCTGCTATGTCAAAGAGTGTAATTACCCTTTGTACATGATCTGTCGTGGATCTGCCGGGAACAAATCCATGTTGTCGGACTGATATGATCTTGTGTATAATTGGAACTAATCGACTAGCTAATAGTTTGGCGTAGATTTTAGAGTCACAATTAATTAATGTAATCAGGCTATAGGATCCCAATTCTGTTGGGTCCTTGTTTTTCTTTGGAAAGACCACGATTTTGGCTCATGCCCATGATTTTGGTGGTTTCCCCCCTAGGAAGATTTGTATCATTAGGTCCGTTAAAATTCCTTTTAGTGGTTTGTGGCATTTAACATAGAATTCTGCAGGTATTCCATCCATCCCAGCTGCTTTCCCAGGGGCTAAACTGTTAATGGATAATAAGATTTCTACCCACCGAGGTGTTGCCGCTAGATTATCCTGGTCTATTTGTGGGAGTTGGGTCGTTATAACTTGATCTAGATATGCCTTGATTAATTCTTGATCCTTATTGGTCTCTTTATACAAATCTTGATTCTAACCTAATCTCTTCTGGGTCTTGCCTAAGAATATTATCATGATCTTTAATCTCTTTGATTGTATTTGCAGTGTTTTGTTGTCTGGTGCGGATAGCAAGATGATGCCCTATTCAACAATGTTTATTTCCTCATGTAAAAATGGAATTCACAAACATTTTCTAAAAGTATCATTTTCAGGCATACTTCAGTAAACTTGTATGCATTCCTGAAAGTCAAATGCAAGGACATATAACTGTTTGGTAATTTTGTTTCATTCTCTAAGAACTGGGCCACCTAACTTATTTTCATGTTGCCCATTTTGGTTTTACAACGATTCTGCCACTTTTAATTTAAATATTGGCATGCATGAAACACATTTTAATAGAACAGAGAAATCATAGCTAAAGTTGTGCAGCAGTTTAGCACACATTTTTCCCTACAAAGTAAGCATAAAACTTAATGATTGTGAACCCAAATAATATGTTCTGGGCTTAAGAAGATAGGAATTTTACACCCATCTGTTTCCATTTTTTTTTAAATATCTCCTTTACAGTTAAGTGACAAACTTGCAGACCCATAAAGCAGTGTATTTAGGAGCATAATAGGCATGTCAAATGGTATGATCTGCAATGCTACCAAAATGTAAACTGTTATTCAGGTTTTACCTCAGAGTACAAATTTGCCCCAGCTTCCTACCCCACATTTACACACACCAACTTGTATTACATGTATTTGGTGTACCTACTTGAGGAACAGGTACAAGATATTTTTGAATATAAGACCTACAAGAATAAATTCTCATTTACAAATATGAACTAAAATAATTTTAAAACATACATGAATTAAATGTACATTTTATTTTCTATATGTCCAGATTAAACATTGGATAACAAAAGGGATCTTGTAAGGTTAATTCAATATTCACTACATATCAGAATCCAAAAAACGTAGTCTTCTATCGAAATCAATTTCGTAATCAGTACTACATCAATATGAATTCCTCTGTATCAACATAAGATAAGTTGTGACTTGCAGTTCTAAGAATCCAGATGTTTCTTTGAGAATAAAAGTACTTAGGGGAGCTGGTGAATGGTGGTAATCTGTAATCTCAATCTTTCAACTAATTTGCGGGGCAGAAGCAAGGGACCTTCTATGAGGCAGATCGATTTTGCATACTACAAGAGGGTTAAGTTTAAGGTCCTGATAGGGGCTTATAAAGTATGGACCGTAGTCAGGAAAAGGCTTGAGATTGGGCGGCTCCATAGGTATTCCCCTTTAGCCAACAATAATGCTTTACTTCAGGAAATTTTCCATGATGCATACTTTGGAAAATGGGATTGATAGAGGGATTCACTATATAGGGGATCTTCTATGTGGTGTCAACCTACTTCCATTTGATGCTCTCAAAGAATGTTCGGCATAGAGAACAAGGATTTTTTCAAATATTTACAAATTCGGGATTTTTTTGATAAAAAATTTCCGAATCGGAATCGAATCCCGCTATTCGATTTGCTTAATCGTAATCATCTGGTAACGGCTGCCATTTATAAATTAATTACTGATAGAATGGGGGATGACCTTACAAAGCACTTTGATAGATGGCAAACAGCTTTACAGGCAGGACATGGGGAGTGTGAGGATTCTTTGTTGCTCAGCCAAACATCATGTATGTCAGCCAATTTGCAAGTGCAATGCTTTAAAACCTGGTGTGATCTTTATGTAACCCCTGCACGTATTTATCGATGGGGGGCACTACAGGGATACATTGTCCACGCTGCGGGCTGTTGGCCGCGGATAGCACACATATGTTTGTTACATGCCCAGGTCTTTCCCACGTATTATCTAAAATCGAACAAAAACTGGGGTCTATATTGGGCTGCATGGTGTCACTGATCCCGCAGGTTATAATGTTGGGAATATCTAATCAAGCCATCGCAGAAACTGACAGGAAAATGGTGTTTGTCGCAATGGTGGTATTTCGTTTGTGTTTGGCTACGGTATGGCTTAATGCAGATCCCCCGACAGAATATGTTTGGTTTACTAAACTTATCTATAACTGGGAGATTGTGGTGCATAAAAGGAAGGGGAGGCGTGCAAGGGAGAGAGGGGAGAAATTGTGGTTGTCTTTAACCAATTGGCTTATTAAGGAGGTATGAATGACCTTTGTTTTTGGTATGTTTATCTATATTTTCATTATCCTTCTTTTTGTTCCGTGTTTTAAATTTTCTTTCTTAGGAAGATGGATCCATCAGGGCGGGGGTCGAAAATGTGAAAAATACGGGGTATCAGTCACAGTCTCTTTTTTGTTGTATATGATACTATGTCTTCTTTTTTCTGTGAAGAACTTAACGAGTCCCGAAAGTTCAACTCTTGAAAATCCCTTTAGTGTATTGCCCTCATATCTCAAAATGCCAACTACGTAGAAGAGTATACATAATTACACAATATTAGGCATATAGTGAAAACAAGAATAAATGAGTAAATTGAAAAACATTATTTGATATTAAAAAATAAACAGTTTATTACAAATCGATAAAATCAATGTTGAATAACATCAATAAAGTGCCATACATTAAAAATATGTCTTGGTTTCAAGAGATATACATATACGTATATAGAACGATAAAAAATCATGCAATTCACAGTTATTAAAATTGTCAAAAGTCACAACAAAGTTTACAGTTGTCAAGGTTGTCGACGCAGCGTTTCGGTGTACTACGATATCACCTTCATCAGGACAAACAATTCTATACAGAAAAAGCATACAATTAGATACATTCATAGATTTTGTTAAAAAAACTTTCTTTTTACATTATCCAAGGCATATTCGTGTTTTCACTGGAACGTATATTACATCTTCTACACAAGTTTAATTTCCTATGTATAAGTAATAAGGCATTTAAGTTATAATGGGCTATACATGTGGGTTACTGAGTTTAGTGACTCGAAGTCACTCTGAGGTAGCTTATAAAAGACTAAATAGTTTGGCAAACCTGTACAATATTAATTATCCCTCTCTTATTAATTGGAGGTGGTCTGATTGTTGTGTCTCGATTGATAGAGACTCTAGTTTCACACATCAAGTGCGAGGTTCCTTTCTGTAAGGGAAATAAGATTACAAAAAATGACTGTATATCAAGTGGTCACATTCAGTATTTGAGTTTTGTAATCACGGGCCCACATTTTCTAAATGACGTATGGTTTTATCTTTAAATAAATCTTTGTGCATACCTGCGAAAATTAATTATCCCTCTTGTGTTAATCGGAGGTAGTCTGATCGTTGTGTCTCGATTAATAGAGATTCTGGTCTAGCACATCAAGTATGAGATTCCTTTCTGTCAAGGGTATAAGATTACAGAAAACACCTGTGTAGTAAGTGCCTAGATTTAGTTTTTAAATGTTGCACTCAAGGGCCATATTTTCTAGTTGACGTGTGGTTTTACCTGTAAAATTCAGGAACTCAGTAGTGAGGATATAGCCGGAGGGGGGCCACCGTATTTTTAAGGACTATGTACCTATAGTGAAAATAAATGCATTTAGACATGGGAGGATGTTGGTATCCAGAATTCTAAAATGTCATCTCAAGGTAGTTTGTTACGACCATAGTACTCAACCTTAACACAGGGTTATTGGGCCCACTCAGCAGTGTGACTGGATTCTTTTAAACTTTCTATCCACGCTCAGTTTCCATTTGCAGTGTCTTTTCCAATTTGACCTGGGAATGATTTATATTAATCGTGTCTCATTATATTGTTACACCAACGTCATACGTTTGTTGTATTACACATTTACATTGATTTAATTGTTAAAGCTATCCTCGTTAATGGCAGTATTTTTTCTCTTATTTTCATTAATAGGGCTCGCCATCGAGTTTATTTAACAATCTCTCCACAGGAAACGAGATCATAATAGTGCTTTGTATCATATTAAATATTGGTCGAGCGCTATAATGATTGTATTTAATAAATAGAGAATATCTTCATAGCGCTACTTGCCTAAGACGGTAGAGGCAGCGGTATTCTCTCTTTTTTGAGTACAATATCGGTGAAGCACGGCCATTAAATGAGGCATAGTCTCTATCATTATTTTACTATCAATCCTTGTTGTGCTATGGATTTCATGGCTTCCTTATCTTTAAATATCTATGCCTTTGTGTGCTCAGCATATGGAAGGTTTACTTACATTATCATTATCGGTATTGTTATCGGTTTTTAAATAACCCAAGACTAGGCTATGGAAATGTCTACAACCATCATTGGTCGCACAGTGAGAGCAGGTCTTACCTTGTTGCTTCGAATCGACCTCCCTGCGCCCCTCACGGCTCCTCGCGTGCTCGATTTCTCGATATAGAAGCTGTTTTGCTTACACGTAAAACCCGTCTGTTATTTAAACGAATTATCGCGGAGTTTTCGAGAACGTACTATCGCGAGACGTGGATAGTCGTATTACGCCATAAGTATGCACCGCCTAACTTCGGAACTACAATCGTAGTTTTGGATCATATTTTGCGCCCTCTACTGTCGTTATTCATATGAGCCGCGCATCATGGAAGGCATTAAGATCCTTAGCTACAGCGAGGACCAATTCAACAAAATAATTAACAGTACCACAAAAAACATCTCATCCGTCCAAATTAATAACACTGGTGAGGAAGAGTGGCGTAACTTATGGAACACCAAGAAAAAACATAATACGAACAGAATTACACTCTGACTTCTTAATTGATTACTGTAAAAGTGGGATAATCCCTAAGGGACTACAGGTAACAAATGAACCAGGGATTTTCATTGGGAACCACAAATTTATAGAAAAATGGACCCTAGTTGCTAACAGATGCAGCCGTGATTGGATGCTTTTAATTATAGAAACAGCATCAGATATACTAATAGTGGACAGACAAGAACTAAAAGATCTTGAAAAGAAATTAACTGAGAGTACAGCTTTGGATGATGCTATCAAAAAATTAGAAGACATCCAAAAAGATGTGGACGGATATAGGGATTATTTATTCAACAAAAAGAGTAATAAACTAAGAAAAGCTGTTGCTAAATATAATCCCGAATTTACCTACCCATATTTGCAAAAAGATTATTATGACCGGCCCAGAGAAACACCTCAATATCGTAAACCCTGGCAACAACATCAGGGCAACAACTACCAAAAAAGAAGGTTAGATCTTCGATACTTCTTACACCAGCTCTGACAGTGAACCAGAAATACAGAGTGACAATAGAAATACTAGTAAAGAGAATGATACCTCAAAAGGCCCCAATAGAGACTCGCTCTCTTTTTTAGAACAACAACAGAATTTTGTTCAACAAAGAGGGAGGGGCAGGGGGAGGGGCAAATATGTGCCTCAGCCTCAGTACCAACAGAGACCGTATACCAGGAGTCAGAAGACCTGGGACATATAAATAAAGCCCCTGTTATTAACCTTTCTGATATAGAACTGTCTACTGTAGAAATAAAATTACTAGAAAAAGGCCTAGGATATGCGATCACATCCCCAGTTGACAAATTTAGCTTAGAAAGGGACCTCCAAAACTTCTTTAGGAAAGTGAGACTCATGTCATTTTTTGATGAAAAAGAGAGGCCCCCGTCACTCAACAAATCTGGTCTAAAACCAAAATCAACCTGGACCCCGCAGATTGGTCAGGTCGACAAACATATTGAAGCTTTTGAAATAGCGGTCACAAAAAGCGTCTCTGACGTCTTGGACCAAAAAAATTGAATAGATTTTAATCTTAGCAAAGAAGAAAAAGAGGCCCTTACTAAATTAGAGAATAACCAGTTGTTAACAATCAAACCGGCTGATAAAGGCGGCAGTATTGTGGTAATGTCAACTACACATTACAAAAATAAAATGACCCTACTTTTAAACAATAAAGAACACTATCAAAAATCGCGTAGGAAGGATTGTTCTGCTCTTGAGAACAATATAAAAAGAATGTTAGATTTCGCAAAAGAAGACGATATAATATGCGACGAAGAGTATAGATTTTTGCTTAATTTTAACCCTATAGTGCCCGCATTATACGGACTCCCAAAAGTCCATAAAAATCCCATAGACCCTCCAATGCGACCCATAGTGTCCAGTATAGGATCCCTCACGGAGCCCCTGAGTAAATACGCCGACACCTTTCTACAATCGTATGTAACGAAACAAAAAGCATACATTAAAGATACAGCCGCTATGATAAAAAAAGTTGAGAATTTACCCTTTGATCCTGAAACACAATACCTAGTTACATTAGATATAGAGGCGTTATACACGAATATACCTCAAGACAGCACCATTGAGATGACCAAAAATGTACTCTGCCCAAGTGGTATTGACCCGACCCCTTATGAATCATTTATCATTGACTGCGTTACCACTGTTCTGAAAAACAATATTTTTTTATTTGATAAATAATTTTTTTAACACACTAAAGGCACCAGCATGGGAGCAACCTGTGCTCCAAGCTTGGCTTGTCTCTACGTGGCTCAATTTGAAGAAATGCACATATTCAATTCTGTTGCCCCTTTTTTTGAAAATATAACAGTATGGTCCCGATACATAGATGATATTTTCTTTATTTGGACGGGACCCGCAGACATACTAGAAGATTTTATTTCTTGGCTAAATTTAGGTGACACAAATCTTAAATTCACAAGCCACTATGACCAACAGAAATGTGAATTTCTAGATGTAATAATTAAACACGAATCTGGTAAACTACAAGTAGAACTGTTTACTAAAAAAACAGATAGAAATACTATGCTCCATTTTGAAAGCCACCATCCCCCCTGT
The DNA here is from genome assembly GCF_964261635.1 of Lissotriton helveticus. Lineage (NCBI taxonomy): Eukaryota > Metazoa > Chordata > Amphibia > Caudata > Salamandridae > Lissotriton > Lissotriton helveticus. Next base: position 798,018,800 of record NC_136072.1, read on the forward strand.
CAGAAAAACAACATCCCTTTCGGACAGTTTTTAAGACTAAAACGAAATTGTTCACAGAATATTAATTTTTTAAAACATGCAGATGCATTATCGACAAAATTAATAAATAGAGGATACCCCAAAAAATGGTGAGACAAGCTTTCAAAAGAGATAGGTACTTCAACAGAGATAATCTTTTCCAAGAGAAAGTCAAAGATACACCAACGGAAAAAAGGTTAGTATTTGTGAGCAACTACAGTGGAGTTAGTAATAAAATAAAAAACATAATTAATCGTAATTGGAATCTTGTGACAAAAAAGAATAAAGATAAAGTCCCGAAACCGATGTTTGCTTTCAGACGAAATCGGACGATTAAGAACAGTTTAGTTCATACCTACAGGGAAGACAACAAGAAAATGCAACTGACTATTGATAATAATCCACTCCCCCTAGGCACATTTCCATGCAGCAACTGTTCAGACTGTGGAAATGTAATCAAAGGTGACTGCGTGGAACACAAAAAAACAAAACATAGAATCAAATCGTTCATAAACTGCAGATCCAAAAACATGGTGTATTTAATTAAATGTCCATGTGATTACATATACATAGGCGAAACGTATCGCGAAATAAGGTTAAGAATAAATGAGCATAAATCGGCCATTCGCTGTCAAAAAATAGGTGCCCCCCTAACGGACCACTGGAAAACAGCAGGACACAGCACTGACGATTTACGTTGGTGTGGTCTAGAATTAACAATTCAGAACAGTAGAGGAGGCAACACCGATATTAAGCGTAAAAAACGTGAACAACTCTTTATGTCCAGATTCAATTCAGTGAAAGATGGACTTAACACTAAAGAGGACTGGGAAAGGTTTCTGTAAGCCTACCGAGGTGATACTTGAGGTCAATAACAAACAGCCAGGCTGATAATTGTGAGTGTGGATACAGATGAAAGGTTTTTTCCACAAAAAAATCAATTTTGGGAAAACACAAGGTTTAATCTAATTGTAGGTATCGTAACCAACAAGAGGGAGGAATAAACCAGAATAAACTACATTTGTAGTCCGAAAAATGCACGGCTCATATGATTTTATCGATCGATTTAATCTAATTGTAGGTACCGTAACTAACAAGAGGGAGGAATAAACCAGAATAAACTAAATTTGTTGTCCCAAAGATGCGCGGCTCATATGAATTACGACAGTAGAGGGCGCAAGATATGATCCAAAACTACGATTGTAGTTCCGAAGTTAGGCGGTGCATACTTATGACGTAATACGACTATCCACGTCTCGCGATAGTACATTCTCGAAAACCCCGCGATAATTCGTTTAAATAACAGACGGGTTTTACGTGTAAGCAAAACAGCTTCTATATCGAGAAATCGAGCACGCGAGGAGCCGTGAGGGGCGCAGGGAGGTCGATTCGAAGCAACAAGGTAAGACCTGCTCTCACTGTGCGACCAATGATGGTTGTAGACATTTCCCTAGCCTAGTCTTGGGTTATTTAAAAACCGATAACAATACCGATAATGATAATGTAAGTAAACCTTCAATATGCTGAGCACACAAAGGCATAGATATTTAAAGATAAGGAAGCCATGAAATCCATAGCGCAACAAGGATTGATTGTAAAATAATGATAGAGACTATGCCTCATTTAAAGGACGTGCTTCACCGATATTGCACTCAAAAAAGAGAGAATACCGCTGCCTCTACCATCTTAGGCAAGTAGCGCTATGAAGATATTCTCTATTTATTAAATACAATAATTATAGCGCTCGACCAATATTTAATATGACACAAAGCACTATTATGATCTCGTTTCCTGTGGAGAGATTGTTTAATAAACTCGATAGCGAGCCAGAATAATGAAAATAAGAGAAAAAATACTGCCATTAACGAGGGTAGCTTTAACAATTAAATCAATGTAAATGTGTAATACAACAAACGTAAGACGTTGGTGTAACAATATAATGAGACACGATTAATATAAATCATTCCCAGGTCAAATTGGAAAAGACACTGCCAACTGAAACTGAGCGTGGATAGAAAGTTTAAAAGAATCCAGTCACGCTGCTGAGTGGGCCCAATAACCCTGTGTTAAGGGTGAGTACTATGGTCGTAACAAACTACCTTGAGATGACATTTTAGAATTCTGGATACCAACATCCTCCCATGTCTAAATGCATTTATTTTCACTTTAGGTACATAGTCCTTAAAAATACGGTGGCCCCCCTCCGGCTATATCCTCACTACTGAGTTCCTGAATTTTACAGGTAAAACCACACGTCAACTAGAAAATATGGCCCTTGAGTGCAACATTTAAAAACTAAATCTAAGCACTTACTACACAGGTGTTTTCTGTAATCTTATACCCTTGACAGAAAGGAATCTCAAACTTGATGTGCTAGACCAGAATCTCTATTAATCGAGACACAACGATCAGACTACCTCCGATTAACACAAGAGGGATAATTAATTTTCGCAGGTATGCACAATGATTCATTTAAAGATAAAACCATACGTCATTTAGAAAATGTGGGCCCGTGATTACAAAACTCAAATACTGAATGTGACCACTTGATATACAGTCATTTTTTGTAATCTTATGTCCCTTACAGAAAGGAACCTCGCACTTGATGTGTGAAACTAGAGTCTCTATCAATCGAGACACAACAATTAGACCACCTCCAATTAATAAGAGAGGGATAATTAATATTGTACAGGTATGCATAACTATTTAGTCTTTTATAAGCTACCTCAGAGTGACTGCGAGTCACTAAGCTCAGTAACCCACATGTATAGCCCATTATAACTTAAATGCCTTATTACTTATACATAGGAAATTAAACTTGTGTAGAAGATGTAATATACGTTCCGGTGAAAACACGAATATGCCTTGGATAATGTAAAAAGAAAGTTTTTTTAACAAAATCTATGAATGTATCTAATTGTATGCTTTTTCTGTATAGAATTGTTTGACCTGATGAAGGTGATATCGTAGTACACCGAAACGCTGCGTCGACAACCTTGACAACTGTGAACTTTGTGACTTTTGACAATTTTAATAACTGTGAATTGCATGATTTTTTATCGTTCTATATACGTATATGTATATCTCTTGAAACCAAGACATATTTTTAATGTATGGCACTTTATTGATGTTATTCAACATTGATTTTATCGATTTGTAATAAACTGTTTATTTTTTAATATCAAATAATGTTTTTCAATTTACTCATTTATTCTTGTTTTCACTATATGCCTAATATTGTGTAATTATGTATACTCTTCTGCGTAGTTGGCATTTTGAGATATGAGGGCAATACACTAAAGGGTTTTTCAAGAGTTGAACTTTCGGGACTCGTTAGGTTCTTCACTCCTATTCTCCCTGTCCCTAAGCGGATTAATAAGGGGACCTCCCATACTTTTATATTTGTGACTCATGGTTTGTTAACCGGGGAGGTATTTCCACACCTTTGCTAAATCAGCTGCCAACATGGAAGCCATTAAGATCCTTAGCTACAGCGAGGACCAATTCAACAAAATAATTAACAGTACTACAAAAAACATCTCATCCGTCCAAATTAATAACACTGGTGAGGAAGAGTGGCGTAACTGATGGAACACCAAGGAAAAAAATAATACGAACAGAATTACACTCTGACTTCTTAATTGATTACTGTAAAAGTGGGATAATCCCTAAGGGACTACAGGTAACAAATGAATCAGGGATTTTCATTGGGAACCACAAATTTATAGAAAAATGGACCCCAGTTGCTAACAGATGCAGCCGTGATTGGATGCTTTTAATTATAGCAACAGCATCAGATATACTAATAGTGGACAGACAAGAACTAAAAGATCTTGAAAAGAAATTAACTGAGAGTACAGCCTTGGATGATGCTATCAAAAAATTAGAAGACATTCAAAAAGATGTGGACGGATATAGGGATTATTCATTCAACAAAAAGAGTAATAAACTAAGAAAAGATGTTGCTAAATATAATCCCGAATTTACCTACCCATATTTGCAAAAAGATTATTATGACCGGCCCAGAGAAACACCTCAATATCGTAAACCCTGGCAACAACATCAGAGCAACAACTACCAAAAAAAGAAGGTTAGATTCTTCGATACTTCTTACACCAGCTCTGACAGTGAACCAGAAATACAGAGTGACAATAGAAATACTAGTAAAGAGAATGATACCTCAAAAGGCCCCAATAGAGACTCGCTCTCTTTTTTAGAACAACGACAGAATTTTGTTCAACAAAGAGGGAGGGGCAGGGGGAGGGGCAAATATGTGCCTCAACCTCAGTACCAACAGAGACCGTATACCAGGAGTCAGAAGACCTGGGACATATAAATAAAGCCCCTGTTATTAACCTTTCTGATATAGAACTGTCTACTGTAGAAATAAAATTACTAGAAAAAGGCCTAGGATATGCGATAACATCCCCAGTTGACAAATTTAGCTTAGAAAGGGACCTCCAAAACTTCTTTAGGAAAGTGAGACTCGTGTCATTTTTTGTTGAAAAAGAGAGGCCCCCGTCACTCAACAAATCTGGTCCCCGCAGATTGGTCAGGTCGACAAACATATTGAAGCTTTTGAAATAGCGGTCACAAAAAGCGTCTCTGACGTCTTGGACCAAAAAAATAGGATAGATTTTTATCTTAGCAAAGAAGAAAAAGAGGCCCTTACTAAATAAGAGAATAACCAGTTGTTAACAATCAAACCGGCTGATAAAGGCGGCAGTATTGTGGTAATGTCAACTACACATTACAAAAATAAAATGACCCTACTTTTTTTTTTTTTTTTTCTTTTTTAGATCTTTATTGTCAAGATGGCATAATATACAATCACATAAACAGACATGCATCTCGCTCATGTATCATTGGCATTGTCGAACAAGAGAGTAGGAAAAACAAAAACATGTCGCGATCCAGCAACTTACGGTTGCCACCTTGATTTGTCCATGGAGCAGTCTTAAGAGTCCGTGAAAGACAGGTTTCAGGTCATACCTTCATAACAGTCTCTCATGGTAGTCCTTACGGTTCTTACTCGTGGTTGGTTTACCCGCTCCCAACAAGCCAAAGTGTAAGCATAACAAAAACAATTAACTCAACTAAGGTCATCACATGGCAATAGGTAAGTCCGTATAAGGTCAGCATTCGGCCATTCCACACATGCATTACTGGTCCCAAGATAGGTTCGCCACCCCGCACCCTCTTAGCCCTCCCCAGTTTTCAGTGTGTGGACTCAGTCCATCTAGTCTTCATCCTCCTCCGACTCTGAGTCCTGGCCCTCCGGCAATGGTGTACATGGTTCCCCCCTATATTTGTTCCACGGTGACCATACCTTATTCCACTTACGGGGGCAAGCTCGCATTAGATATACTGCCCTTTCTTTTACCATTAAAAGGTCCATATTCCTGATCCACCCAGCTACTGTAGGCAGCTCCGGGGCACCCCATTTTTGCGCAATATCCCGTTTGGCCACCGTGACTGCCAACGTAACCCACAATCGCCCATACCTGTCCAGGTCAGTAGGTTCCCAAATGTTTAACAGGCACAGACGGGGTTCTGGCAGGACTGATATTTCCATGGCCTGGGAGACAGTGCGCATAACCTGCCTCCACACCTCCTGGATTCGTGGGCAATCCCACAGTGTGTGGAGCAGAGTACCCTCCTCCCCGCAGCCCCTGAGGCAGTATGGGTGTGGCGCCCGCTGTATTCTATGGAGGAGCGGTCTGGTGTAATATGTGCGGTGTAGAATCTTGAGCTGTATTAAGCGGAACCTGGACGATATGCCTACCTCCCGTGGTGATGCAAGCGCCTCGTTCCATTCCGTCTCGTCCATTTCGCCCAGCTCCCCAACCCATTTCACCTTGAGCTTCTGTGTGGGGTCCGGGAAGTTGTTAACTAGTTTTTTATATGTGAGAGAGGTAGCCTTTTGTTCCATAAATTCTGTCAGTAGCCTGTCCTCCAGCGGTGATGAGTCTGGGAGTGTGGTGTCAGGTGGAATCGCTCGTAGGAGGGCGTGTCTGATCTGAACATACCTGAATGTCTCCGTGGGGCCTAATCCATATTGTTGTTGGAGTTGGGAAAACGGAAGCACCGTGCCCCCCTCCCAGAGGTCCCCTACCACTGAGATCCCTATGTTGTCCCACTGTGTGAATCCCTTACAGGACCTCAAGTTTCCCAGCGTCTTAGTGTCCCACAACGGTGTTAACCTGGTAAGTCTGCCCTTCCAGCCCAGACGCGATTGTGCTGTGTGCCACAGTGTTGCTGTGTGAAATGTCGGGCCTAGTAGGGTCTTAACTTGCGAGTAGTTGTATAACACCGCGAGCATGCCGGCCGTGCCCAGCTGAGACCAGTCCGCCTTATAAGCGGGATCGTCCCGTGGAGTGTGTATCCAGTGGTTAATTATTTTAAGCTGGGACGCCCAATAATATAATTGAAGATTAGGCAACGCAATCCCTCTCTCATACCAGCTCTTAACCAGTTTATCCTGTGCTATCCGCGCTGGGCCATTACTCCACAACAAGCCCGATACCAGTGCAGCGATTTGCGTAAAGTAGCGTGGGTCCACGATATAGGGGGAATTCTCAAGCACATATAGAAACCTTGGGAGAGCCATCATCTTATACAGCGCTGCCCTTCCAAGGAGGGTCAGCGGCAGTGTAGCCCAGAATTTAACGTCCGCACGCAGGCGAACTAGAGGCGGCAGCAAGTTCTCCGTATAAAATCCCTTAGCATCAGCAGTAATGAAGATTCCCAGGTACTTAAAAGAGGTGGACGTTATCTTTAGGGGACAGTCGTCTTGCAACAAAGGGGCCGGGCCCCGGAGTATGTATAAGATGGATTTGGACCAATTCAAGGTGTAGCCCGACGCCTTGCCATGTTCATCGCATATTGCCAATAGGGCAGGGACTCCTTCGGTAGGATTGATCATGTAAATAAGCACGTCGTCTGCATACAAGGAGACTTTGTCTTCCCATCCTCCCTCCCAGGAGATGCCCCGGAACAGCGGCGTCGCTCTGAGCAGAATTGCCAAAGGTTCCAGCACCAGTGCAAAGAGAAGGGACGATAGCGGGCACCCTTGTCTGGTTCAAATGACCCTACTTTTAAACAATAAAGAACACTATCAAAAATCGCGTAGGAAGGATTGGTCTGCTCTTGAGAACAATATAAAAAGAATGTTAGATTTCGCAAAAGAAGACGATATATTATGCGACGAAGAGTATAGATTTTTGCTTAATTTTAACCCTATAGTGCCCGCATTATACGCACTCCCAAAAGTCCATAAAAATCCCATAGACCCTCCAATGTGACCCATAGTGTCCAGTATAGGATCCCTCACGGAGCCCCTGAGTAAATACGCCGACACCTTTCTACAATCGTATGTAACGAAACAAAAGGCATACATTAAAGATACGGCCGCTATGATCAAAAAAGTTGAGAATTTACCCTTTGATCCTGAAACACAATATCTAGTTACATTAGATATAGAGGAGTTATACACGAATATACCTCAAGACAGCACCATTGAGATGACCAAAAATGTACTCTGCCCAAGTGGTATTGACCCGACTCCTCATGAATCATTTATCATTGACTGCGTTACCACTGTTCTGAAAAACAATATTTTTTTATTTGATAAATATTTTTTTCAACAAACTAAAGGCACCAGCATGGAAGCAACCTGTGCTCCAAGCTTGGCATGTCTCTACGTGGCTCAATTTGAAGAAATGCACTTATTCAATTCTGTTGCCCCTTTTTTTGAAAATATAACAGTATGGTCCTGATACATAGATGATATTTTCTTTATTTGGACGGGACCCGCAGACATACTAGAAGATTTTATTTCTTGGCTAAATTTAGGTGACAAAAATCTTAAATACACAAGCCACTATGACCAACAGAAATGTGAATTTCTACATGTAATAATTAAACACGAATCTGGTAAACTACAAGTAGAACTGTTTACTAAAAAAACAGATAGAAATACTATGCTCCATTATCAAAGCCACCATCCCCCCGTCAGAAAAACAACATCCCTTTCGGACAGTTCTTAAGACTAAAACGAAATTGTTCACAGAATATTGATTTTTTTAAAACATGCAGATGCATTATCGACAAAATTAATAAATAGAGGATACCCCAAAAAAATGGTGAGACAAGCTTTCAAAAGAGCTAGGTACTTCAACAGAGATAATCTTTTCCAAGAGAAAGTCAAAGATACATCAACGGAAAAAAGGTTAGTATTTGTGAGCATCTACAGTGGAGTTAGTAATAAAATAAAAACCATAATTAATCGTAATTGGAATCTTGTGACAAAAAAGAATAAAGATAAAGTTCCGAAACCGATGTTTGCTTTCAGACGAAATCGGACGATTAAGAACAGTTTAGTTCATACCTACAGGGAAGACAACAAGAAAATGCAACTGACTATTGATAATAATCCACTCCCCCTAGGCACATTTCCATGCAGCAACTGTTCAAACTGTGGAAATGTAATCAAAGGTGACTGCGTGGAACACAAAAAAACAAAACATAGAATCAAATCGTTCATAAACTGCAGATCCAAAAACATGGTGTATTTAATTAAATGTCCATGTGATTACATATACATAGGCGAAACATCTCGCGAAATAAGGTTAAGAATAAATGAGCATAAATCGGCCATTCGCTGTCAAAAAATAGGTGCCCCCCTAACGGACCACTGGAAAACAGCAGGACACAGCACTGACGATTTACGTTGGTGTGGTCTAGATTTAACAATTCAGAACAGTAGAGGAGGCAACACCGATATTAAGCGTAAAAAACGTGAACAATTCTTTATGTCCAGATTCAATTCAGTGAAAGATGGACTTAACACTAAAGAGGACTGGAAAAGGATTCTGTAAGCCTACCGAGGTGATACTTGAGGTCAATAACAAACAGCCAGGCTGATAATTGTGAGTGTGGATACAGATGAAAGGTTTTTTCCACTAAAAAAATAAATTTTGGTAAAACACAAGGTTTAATCTAATTGTAGGTATCGTAACCAACAAGAGGGAGGAATAAACCAGAAAACCAGAATAAACTACATTTGTAGTCCGAAAAATGCGCGGCTCATATGATTTTATCGATCGATTTAATCTAATTGTAGGTACCGTAACTAACAAGAGGGAGGAATAAACCAGAATAAACTACATTTGTAGTCCCAAAGATGCGCGGCTCATATGAATTACGACAGTAGAGGGCGCAAGATATGATCCAAAACTACGATTGAAGTTCCGAAGTTAGGCGGTGCATACTTATGACGTAATACGACTATCCACGTCTCGCGATAGTACGTTCTCGAAAACTCTGCGATAATTCGTTTAAATAACAGACGGGTTTTACGTGTGAGCAAAACAGCTTCTATATCGAGAAATCGAGCACGCAAGGAGCCGTGAGGGGCGCAGGGAGGTCGATTCGAAGCAACAAGGTAAGACCTGCTCTCACTGTGCGACCAATGATGGTTGTAGACATTTCCCTAGCCTAGTCGTGGGTTATTTAAAAACCGATAATGATAATGTTAGTAAACCTTCCATATGCTGAGCACACAAAGGCATAGATATTTAAAGATAAGGAAGCCATGAAATCCATAGCGCAACAAGGATTGATAGTAAAATAATGATAGAGACTATGCCTCATTTAAAGGACGTGCTTCACCGATATTGTACTCAAAAAAGAGAGAATACCGCTGCCTCTACCGTCTTAGGCAAGTAGCGCTATGAAGATATTCTCTATTTATTAAATACAATCATTATAGCGCTCGACCAATATTTAATATGATACAAAGCACTATTATGATCTCGTTTCCTGTGGAGAGATTGTTTAATAAACTCGATGGCGAGCCCGATTAATGAAAATAAGAGGAAAAATACTGCCATTAACGAGGGTAGCTTTAACAATTAAATCAATGTAAATGTGTAATAGAACAAACGTATGACGTTGGTGTAACAATATAATGAGACACGATTAATATAAATCATTCCCAGGTCAAATTGGAAAAGACACTGCGAACGGAAACTGAGCGTGGATAGAAAGTTTGAAAGAATACAGTCACGCTGCTGAGTGGGCCCAATAACCCTGTGTTAAGGGTGAGTACTATGGTCGTAACAAACTACCTTGAGATGACATTTTAGAATTTTGGATACCAACATCCTCCTATGTCTAAATGCATTTATTTTGACTATAGGTACATAGTCCTTAAAAATATGGTGGCCCCCCTCCGGCTATATCCTCACTACTGAGTTCCTGATTTTTGCAGGTAAAACCACACATCAACTAGAAAATATGGCCCTTGAGTGCAACATTTAAAATCTAAATCTAGGCACTTACTACACAGGTGTTTTCTGTAATCTTATACCCTTGACAGAAAGGAATCTCAAACTTGATGTGCTAGACCAGAATCTCTATTAATCGAGAACCAATGATCAGACTACCTCCGATTAACACAAGAGGGATAATTAATTTTCGCAGGTATGCACAATGATTTATTTAAAGATAAAACCATACGTCATTTAGAAAATGTGGGCCCGTGATTACAAAACTCAAATACTGAATGTGACCACTTGATATACGGTCATTTTTTGTAATCTTATGTCCCTTACAGAAAGGAACCTCGCACTTGATGTGTGAAACTAGAGTCTCTATCAATCGAGACACAACAATCAGACCACCTCCAATTAATAAGAGAGGGATAATTAATATTGTACAGGTATGCATAACTATTTAGTCTTTTATAAGCTACCTCAGAGTGACTGCGAGTCACTAAACTCAGTAACCCACATGTATAGCCCATTATAACTTAAATGCCTTATTACTTATACATAGGAAATTAAACTTGTGTAGAAGATGTAATATGCGTTCCGGTGAAAACACGAATATGCCTTGGATAATGTAAAAAGAAAGTTTTTTTAACAAAATCTATGAATGTATCTAATTGTATGCTTTTTCTGTATAGAATTGTTTGACCTGATGAAGGTGATATCGTAGTACACCGAAACGCTGCGTCGACAGCCTTGACAACTGTGAACTTTGTGACTTTTGACAATTTTAATAACTGTGAATTGCATGATTTTTTATCGTTCTATATACGTATATGTATATCTCTTGAAACCAAGACATATTTTTAATGTATGGCACTTTATTGGTGTTATTCAACATTGATTTTATCGATTTGTAATAAACTGTTTATTTTTTAATATCAAATAATGTTTTTCAATTTACTCATTTATTCTTGTTTTCACTATATGCCTAATATTGTGTAATTATGTATACTCTTCTACGTAGTTGGCATTTTGAGATATGAGGGCAATACACTAAAGGGTTTTTCAAGAGTTGAACTTTCGGGACTCGTTAAGTTCTTCAGTCCTATTCTCCCTGTCCCTAAGTGGATTAATAAGGGGACCTCCCATACTTTTATATTTGTGACTCACGGTTTGTTAACCGGGGAGGTATTTCCACACCTTTGCTAAATCAGCTGCCAACATGGAAGGCATTAAGATCCTTAGCTACAGCGAGGACCAATTCAACAAAATAATTAACAGTACCACAAAAAACATCTCATCCGTCCAAATTAATAACACTGGTGAGGAAGAGTGGCGTATGTTATGGAACACCAAGGAAAAAAATAATACGAACAGAATTACACTCTGACTACTTAATTGATTACTGTAAAATTGGGATAATCTCTAAGGGACTACAGGTAACAAATGAACCAGGGATTTTCATTGGGAACCACAAATGTATAGAAAAATTGACCCTAGTTGCTAACAGATGCAGCCGTGATTGGATGCTTTTAATTATAGAAACAGCATCAGATATACTAATAGTGGACAGACAAGAACTAAAAGATCTTGAAAAGAAATTAACTGAGAGTACAGCCTTGGATGATGCTATCAAAAAATTAGAAGACATCCAAAAAGATGTGGACGGATATAGGGATTATTTATTCAACAAAAAGAGTAATAAACTAAGAAAAGATGTTGCTAAATATAATCCCGAATTTACCTACCCATATTTGCAAAAAGATTATTATGACCGGCCCAGAGAAACACCTCAAGATCGTAAACCCTGGCAACAACATCAGGGCAACAACTACCAAAAAAAGAAGGTTAGATTCTTCGATACTTCTTACACCAGCTCTGACAGTGAACCAGAAATACAGAGTGACAATAGAAATACTAGTAAAGAGAATGATACCTCAAAAGGCCCCAATAGAGACTCGCTCTCTTTTTTAGAACAACGACAGAATTTTGTTCAACAAAGAGGGAGGGGCAGGGGGAGGGGCAAATATGTGCCTCAACCTCAGTACCAACAGAGACCGTATACCAGAAGTCAGAAGACCTGGGACATATAAATAAAGCCCCTGTTATTAACCTTTCTGATATAGAACTGTCTACTGTAGAAATAAAATTACTAGAAAAAGGCCTAGGATATGCGATAACATCCCCAGTTGACAAATTTAGCTTAGAAAGGGACCTCCAAAACTTCTTTAGGAAAGTGAGACTCATGTCATTTTTTGTTGAAAAAGAGAGGCCCCCGTCACTCAACAAATCTGGTCTAAAACCAAAATCAACCTGGACCCCGCAGATTGGTCAGGTCGACAAACATATTGAAGCTTTTGAAATAGCGGTCACAAAAAGCGTCTCTGACGTCTTGGACCAAAAAAATAGGATAGATTTTTATCTTAGCAAAGAAGAAAAAGAGGCCCTTACTAAATTAGAGAATAACCAGTTGTTAACAATCAAACCGGCTGATAAAGGCGGCAGTATTGTGGTAATGTCAACTACACATTACAAAAATAAAATGACCCTACTTTTAAACAATAAAGAACACTATCAAAAATCGCGTAGGAAGGATTGGTCTGCTCTTGAGTACAATATAAAAAGAATGTTAGATTTCGCAAAAGAAGACGATATAATATGCGACGAAGAGTATAGATTTTTGCTTAATTTTAACCCTATATTGCCCGCATTATACGCACTCACAAAAGTCCATAAAAATCCCATAGACCCTCCAATGCGACCCATAGTGTCCAGTATAGGATCCCTCACGGAGCCCCTGAGTAAATACGCCGACACCTTTCTACAATCGTATGTAACGAAACAAAAGGCATACATTAAAGATACGGCCGCTATGATAAAAAAAGTTGAGAATTTACCCTTTGATCCTGAAACACAATATCTAGTTACATTAGATATAGAGGAGTTATACACAAATATACCTCAAGACAGCACCATTGAGATGACCAAAAATGTACTCTGCCCAAGTGGTATTGACCCAACCCCTCATAAATCATTTATCATTGACTGCGTTACCACTGTTCTGAAAAACAACATTTTTTTATTTGATAAATAATTTTTTCAACAAACTAAAGGCACCAGCATGGGAGCAACCTGTGCTCCAAGCTTGGCATGTCTCTACGTGGCTCAATGTGAAGAAATGCACATATTCAATTCTGTTGCCCCTTTTTTTTTAAATATAACAGTATGGTCCCGATACATAGATGATATTTTCTTTATTTGGACGGGACCCGCAGACATACTAGAAGATTTTATTTCTTGGCTAAATTTAGGTGACAAAAATCTTAAATACACAAGCCACTATGACCAACAGAAATGTGAATTTCTAGATGTAATAATTAAACACGAATCTGGTAAACTACAAGTAGAACTGTTTACTAAAAAAACAGATAGAAATACTATGCTCCATTATCAAAGCCACCATCCCCCCGTCAGAAAAACAACATCCCTTTCGGACAGTTTTTAAGACTAAAACGAAATTGTTCACAGAATATTGATTTTTTAAAACATGCAGATGCATTATCGACAAAATTAATAAATAGAGGATACCCCAAAAAAATGGTGAGACAAGCTTTCAAAAGAGCTAGGTACTTCAACAGAGATAATCTTTTCCAAGAGAAAGTCAAAGATACATCAACGGAAAAAAGGTTAGTATTTGTGAGCAACTACAGTGGAGTTAGTAATAAAATAAAAAACATAATTAATCGTAATTGGAATCTTGTGACAAAAAAGAATAAAGATAAAGTCCCGAAACCATGTTTGCTTTCAGACGAAATCGGACGATTAAGAACAGTTTAGTTCATACCTACAGGGAAGACAACAAGAAAATGCAACTGACTATTGATAATAATCCACTCCCCCTAGGCACATTTCCATGCAGCAACTGTTCAAACTGTGGAAATGTAATCAAAGGTGACTTCGTGAAACACAAAAAAACAAAACATAGAATCAAATCGTTCATAAACTGCAGATCCAAAAACATGGTATATTTAATTAAATGTCCATGTGATTACATATACATAGGCGAAACGTCTCGCGAAATAAGGTTAAGAATAAATGAGCATAAATCGGCCATTCGCTGTCAAAAAATAGGTGCCCCCCTAACGGACCACTGGAAAACAGCAGGACACAGCACTGACGATTCACGTTGGTGTGGTCTAGATTTAACAATTCAGAACAGTAGAGGAGGCAACACCGATATTAAGCGTAAAAAACGTGAACAATTCTTTATGTCCAGATTCAATTCAGTGAAAGATGGACTTAACACTAAAGAGGACTGGGAATGGATTCTGTAAGCCTACCGAGGTGATACTTGAGGTCAATAACAAACAGCCAGGCTGATAATTGTGAGTGTGGATACAGATGAAAGGTTTTTTCCACTAAAAAATCAATTTTGGTAAAACACAAGGTTTAATCTAATTGTAGGTATCGTAACCAACAAGAGAGAGGAATAAACCAGAATAAACTACATTTGTAGTCCGAAAAATGCGCGGCTCATATGATTTTATCGATCGATTTAATCTAATTGTAGGTACGGTAAATAACAAGAGGGAGGAATAAACCAGAATAAACTACATTTGTAGTCCCAAAGATGCGCGGCTCATATGAATTACGACAGTAGAGGGCGAAAGATATGATCCAAAACTACGATTGAATTTCCGAAGTTAGGCGGTGCATACTTATGACGTAATAAGACTATCCACGTCTCGCGATAGTACGTTCTCGAAAACTCCGCGATAATTCGTTTAAATAACAGACGGGTTTTACGTGTGAGCAAAACAGCTTCTATATCGAGAAATCGAGCACGCGAGGAGCCGTGAGGGGCGCAGGGAGGTCGATTCGAAGCAACAAGGTAAGACCTGCTCTCACTGTGCGACCAATGATGGTTGTAGACATTTCCCTAGCCTAGTCTTGGGTTATTTAAAAACCGATAACAATACCGATAATGATAATGTTAGTAAACCTTCCATATGCTGAGCACACAAAGGCATAGATATTTAAAGATAAGGAAGCCATGAAATCCATAGCGCAACAAGGATTGATAGTAAAATAATGATAGAGACTATGCCTCATTTAAAGGACGTGCTTCACCGATATTGTACTCAAAAAAGAGAGAAAACCGCTGCCTCTACCGTCTTAGGCAAGTAGCGCTATGAAGATATTCTCTATTTATTAAATACAATCATTATAGGGCTCGACCAATATTTAATATGATACAAAGCACTATTATGATCTTGTTTCCTGTGGAGAGATTGTTTAATAAACTCGATGGCGAGCCCGATTAATGAAAATAAGAGAAAAAATACTGCCATTAACGAGGGTAGCTTTAACAATTAAATCAATGTAAATGTGTAATACAACAAACGTATGACGTTGGTGTAACAATATAATGAGACACGATTAATATAAATCATTCCCAGGTCAAATTGGAAAAGACACTGCGAACGGAAACTGAGCGTGGATAGAAAGTTTGAAAGAATACAGTCACGCTGCTGAGTGGGCCCAATAACCCTGTGTTAAGGGTGAGTACTATGGTCGTAACAAACTACCTTGAGATGACATTTTAGAATTTGGAATCCAACATCCTCCTATGTCTAAATGCATTTATTTTCACTATAGGTACATAGTTCTTAAAAATATGGTGGCCCCCCTCCGGCTATATCCTCACTACTGAGTTCCTGAATTTTGCAGGTAAAACCACACATCAACTAGAAAATATGGCCCTCGAGTGCAACATTTAAAAACTAAATCTAGGCACTTACTACACAGGTGTTTTCTGTAATCTTATACCCTTGACAGAAAGGAATCTCAAACTTGATGTGCTACACCAGAATCTCTATTAATCGAGAACCAACGATCAGACTACCTCCGATTAACACAAGAGGGATAATTAATTTTCGCAGGTATGCACAATGATTTATTTAAAGATAAAACCATACGTCATTTAGAAAATGTGGGCCCGTGATTACAAAACTCAAATACTGAATGTGACCACTTGATATACGGTAATTTTTTGTAATCTTATGTCCCTTACAGAAAGGAACCTCGCACTTGATGTGTGAAACTAGAGTCTCTATCAATCGAGACACAACAATCAGACCACCTCCAATTAATAAGAGAGGGATAATAAATATTGTACAGGTATGCATAACTATTTAGTCTTTTATAAGCTACCTCAGAGTGACTGCGAGTCACTAAACTCAGTAACCCACATGTATAGCCCATTATAACTTAAATGCCTTATTACTTATACATAGGAAATTAAACTTGTGTAGAAGATGTAATATGCGTTCCGGTGAAAACACGAATATGCCTTGGATAATGTAAAAAGAAAGTTTTTTTAACAAAATCTATGAATGTATCTAATTGTATGCTTTTTCTGTATAGAATTGTTTGACCTGATGAAGGTGATATCGTAGTACACCGAAACGCTGCGTCGACAACCTTGACAACTGTGAACTTTGTGACTTTTGACAATTTTAATAACTGTGAATTGCATGATTTTTTATCGTTCTATATACGTATATGTATATCTCTTGAAACCAAGACATATTTTTAATGTATGGCACTTTATTGATGTTATTCAACATTGATTTTATCGATTTGTAATAAACTGTTTATTTTTTAATATCAAATAATGTTTTTCAATTTACTCATTTATTCTTGTTTTCACTATATGCCTAATATTGTGTAATTATGTATACTCTTCTACGTAGTTGGCATTTTGAGATATGAGGGCAATACACTAAAGGGTTTTTCAAGAGTTGAACTTTCGGGACTCGTTAAGTTCTTCAGTCCTATTCTCCCTGTCCCTAAGTGGATTAATAAGGGGACCTCCCATACTTTTATATTTGTGACTCACGGTTTGTTAACCGGGGAGGTATTTCCACACCTTTGCTAAATCAGCTGCCAACATGGAAGGCATTAAGATCCTTAGCTACAGCGAGGACCAATTCAACAAAATAATTAACAGTACCACAAAAAACATCTCATCCGTCCAAATTAATAACACTGGTGAGGAAGAGTGGCGTAACTTATGGAACACCAAGGAAAAAAATAATACGAACAGAATTACACTCTGACTTCTTAATTGATTACTGTAAAAGTGGGATAATCCCTAAGGGACTACAGGTAACAAATGAACCAGGGATTTTCATTGGGAACCACAAATTTATAGAAAAATGGACCCTAGTTGCTAACAGATGCAGCCGTGATTGGATGCTTTTAATTATAGAAACAGCATCAGATATACTAATAGTGGACAGACAAGAAGTAAAAGATCTTGAAAAGAAATTAACTGAGAGTACAGCCTTGGATGATGCTATCAAAAAAGTTAGAAGACATCCAAAAAGATGTGGACGGATATAGGGATTATTTATTCAACAAAAAGAGTAATAAACTAAGAAAAGATGTTGCTAAATATAATCCCGAATTTACCTACCCATATTTGCAAAAAGATTATTATGACCGGCCCAGAGAAACACCTCAAGATCGTAAACCCTGGCAACAACATCAGGGCAACAACTACCAAAAAAAGAAGGTTAGATTCTTCGATACTTCTTACACCAGCTCTGACAGTGAACCAGAAATACAGAGTGACAATAGAAATACTAGTAAAGAGAATGATACCTCAAAAGGCCCCAATAGAGACTCGCTCTCTTTTTTAGAACAACGACAGAATTTTGTTCAACAAAGAGGGAGGGGCAGGGGGAGGGGCAAATATGTGCCTCAACCTCAGTACCAACAGAGACCGTATACCAGGAGTCAGAAGACCTGGGACATATAAATAAAGCCCCTGTTATTAACCTTTCTGATATAGAACTGTCTACTGTAGAAATAAAATTACTAGAAAAAGGCCTAGGATATGCGATAACATCCCCAGTTGACAAATTTAGCTTAGAAAGGGACCTCCAAAACTTCTTTAGGAAAGTGAGACTCATGTCATTTTTTGTTGAAAAAGAGAGGCCCCCGTCACTCAACAAATCTGGTCTAAAACCAAAATCAACCTGGACCCCGCAGATTGGTCAGGTCGACAAACGTATTGAAGCTTTTGAAATAGCGGTCACAAAAAGCGTCTCTGACGTCTTGGACCAAAAAATAGGATAGATTTTTATCTTAGCAAAGAAGAAAAAGAGGCCCTTACTAAATAAGAGAATAACCAGTTGTTAACAATCAAACCGGCTGATAAAGGTGGCAGTATTGTGGTAATGTCAACTACACATTCCAAAAATAAAATGACCCTACTTTTAAACAATAAAGAACACTATCAAAAATCGCGTAGGAAGGATTGGTCTGCTCTTGAGAACAATATAAAAAGAATGTTAGATTTCGCAAAAGAAGACGATATAATATGCGACGAAGAGTATAGATTTTTGCTTAATTTTAACCCTATAGTGCCCGCATTATACGCACTCCCAAAAGTCCATAAAAATCCCATAGACCCTCCAATGCGACCCATAGTGTCCAGTATAGGATCCCTCACAGAGCCCCTGAGTAAATACGCCGACACCTTTCTACAATCGTATGTAACGAAACAAAAGGCATACATTAAAGATACGGCCGCTATGATCAAAAAAGTTGAGAATTTACCCTTTGATCCTGAAAAACAATATCTAGTTACATTAGATATAGAGGAGTTATACACGAATATACCTCAAGACACCACCATTGAGATGACCAAAAATGTACTCTGCCCAAGTGGTATTGACCCGACCCCTCATGAATCATTTATCATTGACTGCGTTACCACTGTTCTGAAACATAAATAATTTTTTCAACAAACTAAAGGCACCAGCATGGGAGCAACCTGTGCTCCAAGCTTGGCATGTCTCTATGTGGCTCAATTTGAAGAAATGCACATATTCAATTCTGTTGCCCCTTTTTTTGAAAATATAACAGTATGGTCCCGATACATGAATGATATTTTCTTTATTTGGACGGGACGCGCAGACATACTAGAAGATTTTATTTCTTGGCTAAATTTAGGTGACAAAAATCTTAAATACACAAGCCACTATGACCAACAGAAATGTGAATTTCTAGATGTAATAATTAAACATGAATCTGATAAACTACAAGTAGAACTGTTTACTAAAAAAACAGATAGAAATACTATGCTCCATTATCAAAGCCACCATCCCCCCGTCAGAAAAACAACATCCCTTTCGGACAGTTTTTAAGACTAAAACGAAATTGTTCACAGAATATTGATTTTTTAAAACATGCAGATGCATTATCGACAAAATTAATAAATAGAGGATACCCCAAAAAAATGGTGAGACAAGCTTTCAAAAGAGCTAGGTACTTCAACAGAGATAATCTTTTCCAAGAGAAAGTCAAAGATACATCAACGGAAAAAAGGTTAGTATTTGTGAGCAACTACAGTGGAGTTAGTAATAAAATAAAAAACATAATTAATCGTAATTGGAATCTTGTGACAAAAAAGAATAAAGATAAAGTCCCGAAACCATGTTTGCTTTCAGACGAAATCGGACGATTAAGAACAGTTTAGTTCATACCTACAGGGAAGACAACAAGAAAATGCAACTGACTATTGATAATAATCCACTCCCCCTAGGCACATTTCCATGCAGCAACTGTTCAAACTGTGGAAATGTAATCAAAGGTGACTTCGTGAAACACAAAAAAACAAAACATAGAATCAAATCGTTCATAAACTGCAGATCCAAAAACATGGTGTATTTAATTAAATGTCCATGTGATTACATATACATAGGCGAAACGTCTCGCGAAATAAGGTTAAGAATAAATGAGCATAAATCGGCCATTCGCTGTCAAAAAATAGGTGCCCCCCTAACGGACCACTGGAAAACAGCAGGACACAGCACTGACGATTCACGTTGGTGTGGTCTAGATTTAACAATTCAGAACAGTAGAGGAGGCAACACCGATATTAAGCGTAAAAAACGTGAACAATTCTTTATGTCCAGATTCAATTCAGTGAAAGATGGACTTAACACTAAAGAGGACTGGGAATGGATTCTGTAAGCCTACCGAGGTGATACTTGAGGTCAATAACAAACAGCCAGGCTGATAATTGTGAGTGTGGATACAGATGAAAGGTTTTTTCCACTAAAAAATCAATTTTGGTAAAACACAAGGTTTAATCTAATTGTAGGTATCGTAAACAACAAGAGAGAGGAATAAACCAGAATAAACTACATTTGTAGTCCGAAAAATGCGCGGCTCATATGATTTTATCGATCGATTTAATCTAATTGTAGGTACGGTAAATAACAAGAGGGAGGAATAAACCAGAATAAACTACATTTGTAGTCCCAAAGATGCGCGGCTCATATGAATTACGACAGTAGAGGGCGAAAGATATGATCCAAAACTACGATTGAAGTTCCGAAGTTAGGCGGTGCATACTTATGACGTAATACGACTATCCACGTCTCGCGATAGTACGTTCTCGAAAACTCCGCGATAATTCGTTTAAATAACAGACGGGTTTTACGTGTGAGCAAAACAGCTTCTATATCGAGAAATCGAGCACGCGAGGAGCCGTGAGGGGCGCAGGGAGGTCGATTCGAAGCAACAAGGTAAGACCTGCTCTCACTGTGCGACCAATGATGGGTGTAGACATTTCCCTAGCCTAGTCTTGGGTTATTTAAAAACCGATAACAATACCGATAATGATAATGTTAGTAAACCTTCCATATGCTGAGCACACAAAGGCATAGATATTTAAAGATAAGGAAGCCATGAAATCCATAGCGCAACAAGGATTGATAGTAAAATAATGATAGAGACTATGCCTCATTTAAAGGACGTGCTTCACCGATATTGTACTCAAAAAAGAGAGAAAACCGCTGCCTCTACCGTCTTAGGCAAGTAGCGCTATGAAGATATTCTCTATTTATTAAATACAATCATTATAGCGCTCGACCAATATTTAATATGATACAAAGCACTATTATGATCTCGTTTCCTGTGGAGAGATTGTTTAATAAACTCGATGGCGAGCCCGATTAATGAAAATAAGAGAAAAAATACTGCCATTAACGAGGGTAGCTTTAACAATTAAATCAATGTAAATGTGTAATACAACAAACGTATGACGTTGGTGTAACAATATAATGAGACACGATTAATATAAATCATTCCCAGGTCAAATTGGAAAAGACACTGTGAACGGAAACTGAGCGTGGATAGAAAGTTTGAAAGAATACAGTCACGCTGCTGAGTGGGCCCAATGACCCTGTGTTAAGGGTGAGTACTATGGTCGTAACAAACTACCTTGAGATGACATTTTAGAATTTGGAATCCAACATCCTCCTATGTCTAAATGCATTTATTTTCACTATAGGTACATAGTTCTTAAAAATATGGTGGCCCCCCTCCGGCTATATCCTCACTACTGAGTTCCTGAATTTTGCAGGTAAAACCACACATCAACTAGAAAATATGGCCCTCGAGTGCAACATTTAAAAACTAAATCTAGGCACTTACTACACAGGTGTTTTCTGTAATCTTATACCCTTGACAGAAAGGAATCTCAAACTTGATGTGCTACACCAGAATCTCTATTAATCGAGAACCAACGATCAGACTACCTCCGATTAACACAAGAGGGATAATTAATTTTCGCAGGTATGCACAATGATTTATTTAAAGATAAAACCATACGTCATTTAGAAAATGTGGGCCCGTGATTACAAAACTCAAATACTGAATGTGACCACTTGATATACGGTAATTTTTTGTAATCTTATGTCCCTTACAGAAAGGAACCTCGCACTTGATGTGTGAAACTAGAGTCTCTATCAATCGAGACACAACAATCAGACCACCTCCAATTAATAAGAGAGGGATAATAAATATTGTACAGGTATGCATAACTATTTAGTCTTTTATAAGCTACCTCAGAGTGACTGCGAGTCACTAAACTCAGTAACCCACATGTATAGCCCATTATAACTTAAATGCCTTATTACTTATACATAGGAAATTAAACTTGTGTAGAAGATGTAATATGCGTTCCGGTGAAAACACGAATATGCCTTGGATAATGTAAAAAGAAAGTTTTTTTAACAAAATCTATGAATGTATCTAATTGTATGCTTTTTCTGTATAGAATTGTTTGACCTGATGAAGGTGATATTGTAGTACACCGAAACGCTGCGTCGACAACCTTGACAACTGTGAACTTTGTGACTTTTGACAATTTTAATAACTGTGAATTGCATGATTTTTTATCGTTCTATATACGTATATGTATATCTCTTGAAACCAAGACATATTTTTAATGTATGGCACTTTATTGATGTTATTCAACATTGATTTTATCGATTTGTAATAAACTGTTTATTTTTTAATATCAAATAATGTTTTTCAATTTACTCATTTATTCTTGTTTTCACTATATGCCTAATATTGTGTAATTATGTATACTCTTCTACGTAGTTGGCATTTTGAGATATGAGGGCAATACACTAAAGGGTTTTTCAAGAGTTGAACTTTCGGGACTCGTTAAGTTCTTCAGTCCTATTCTCCCTGTCCCTAAGTGGATTAATAAGGGGACCTCCCATACTTTTATATTTGTGACTCACGGTTTGTTAACCGGGGAGGTATTTCCACACCTTTGCTAAATCAGCTGCCAACATGGAAGGCATTAAGATCCTTAGCTACAGCGAGGACCAATTCAACAAAATAATTAACAGTACCACAAAAAACATCTCATCCGTCCAAATTAATAACACTGGTGAGGAAGAGTGGCGTAACTTATGGAACACCAAGGAAAAAAATAATACGAACAGAATTACACTCTGACTTCTTAATTGATTACTGTAAAAGTGGGATAATCCCTAAGGGACTACAGGTAACAAATGAACCAGGGATTTTCATTGGGAACCACAAATTTATAGAAAAAATGGACCCTAGTTGCTAACAGATGCAGCCGTGATTGGATGCTTTTAATTATAGAAACAGCATCAGATATACTAATAGTGGACAGACAAGAAGTAAAAGATCTTGAAAAGAAATTAACTGAGAGTACAGCCTTGGATGATGCTATCAAAAAAGTTAGAAGACATCCAAAAAGATGTGGACGGATATAGGGATTATTTATTCAACAAAAAGAGTAATAAACTAAGAAAAGATGTTGCTAAATATAATCCCGAATTTACCTACCCATATTTGCAAAAAGATTATTATGACCGGCCCAGAGAAACACCTCAAGATCGTAAACCCTGGCAACAACATCAGGGCAACAACTACCAAAAAAAGAAGGTTAGATTCTTCGATACTTCTTACACCAGCTCTGACAGTGAACCAGAAATACAGAGTGACAATAGAAATACTAGTAAAGAGAATGATACCTCAAAAGGCCCCAATAGAGACTCGCTCTCTTTTTTAGAACAACGACAGAATTTTGTTCAACAAAGAGGGAGGGGCAGGGAGAGGGGCAAATATGTGCCTCAACCTCAGTACCAACAGAGACCGTATACCAGGAGTCAGAAGACCTGGGACATATAAATAAAGCCCCTGTTATTAACCTTTCTGATATAGAACTGTCTACTGTAGAAATAAAATTACTAGAAAAAGGCCTAGGATATGCGATAACATCCCCAGTTGACAAATTTAGCTTAGAAAGGGACCTCCAAAACTTCTTTAGGAAAGTGAGACTCATGTCATTTTTTGTTGAAAAAGAGAGGCCCCCGTCACTCAACAAATCTGGTCTAAAACCAAAATCAACCTGGACCCCGCAGATTGGTCAGGTCGACAAACATATTGAAGCTTTTGAAATAGCGGTCACAAAAAGCGTCTCTGACGTCTTGGACCAAAAAAATAGGATAGATTTTTATCTTAGCAAAGAAGAAAAAGAGGCCCTTACTAAATTAGAGAATAACCAGTTGTTAACAATCAAACCGGCTGATAAAGGCGGCAGTATTGTGGTAATGTCAACTACACATTACAAAAATAAAATGACCCTACTTTTAAACAATAAAGAACACTATCAAAAATCGCGTAGGAAGGATTGGTCTGCTCTTGAGTACAATATAAAAAGAATGTTAGATTTCGCAAAAGAAGACGATATAATATGCGACGAAGAGTATAGATTTTTGCTTAATTTTAACCCTATATTGCCCGCATTATACGCACTCACAAAAGTCCATAAAAATCCCATAGACCCTCCAATGCGACCCATAGTGTCCAGTATAGGATCCCTCACGGAGCCCCTGAGTAAATACGCCGACACCTTTCTACAATCGTATGTAACGAAACAAAAGGCATACATTAAAGATACGGCCGCTATGATCAAAAAAGTTGAGAATTTACCCTTTGATCCTGAAACACAATATCTAGTTACATTGGATATAGAGGAGTTATACACAAATATACCTCAAGACAGCACCATTGAGATGACCAAAAATGTACTCTGCCCAAGTGGTATTGACCCAACCCCTCATAAATCATTTATCATTGACTGCGTTACCACTGTTCTGAAAAACAACATTTTTTTATTTGATAAATAATTTTTTCAACAAACTAAAGGCACCAGCATGGGAGCAACCTGTGCTCCAAGCTTGGCATGTCTCTACGTGGCTCAATTTGAAGAAATGCACATATTCAATTCTGTTGCCCCTTTTTTTTAAAATATAACAGTATGGTCCCGATACATAGATGATATTTTCTTTATTTGGACGGGACCCGCAGACATACTAGAAGATTTTATTTCTTGGCTAAATTTAGGTGACAAAAATCTTAAATACACAAGCCACTATGACCAACAGAAATGTGAATTTCTAGATGTAATAATTAAACACGAATCTGGTAAACTACAAGTAGAACTGTTTACTAAAAAAACAGATAGAAATACTATGCTCCATTATCAAAGCCACCATCCCCCCGTCAGAAAAACAACATCCCTTTCGGACAGTTTTTAAGACTAAAACGAAATTGTTCACAGAATATTGATTTTTTAAAACATGCAGATGCATTATCGACAAAATTAATAAATAGAGGATACCCCAAAAAAATGGTGAGACAAGCTTTCAAAAGAGCTAGGTACTTCAACAGAGATAATCTTTTCCAAGAGAAAGTCAAAGATACATCAACGGAAAAAAGGTTAGTATTTGTGAGCAACTACAGTGGAGTTAGTAATAAAATAAAAAACATAATTAATCGTAATTGGAATCTTGTGACAAAAAAGAATAAAGATAAAGTCCCGAAACCATGTTTGCTTTCAGACGAAATCGGACGATTAAGAACAGTTTAGTTCATACCTACAGGGAAGACAACAAGAAAATGCAACTGACTATTGATAATAATCCACTCCCCCTAGGCACATTTCCATGCAGCAACTGTTCAAACTGTGGAAATGTAATCAAAGGTGACTTCGTGAAACACAAAAAAACAAAACATAGAATCAAATCGTTCATAAACTGCAGATCCAAAAACATGGTGTATTTAATTAAATGTCCATGTGATTACATATACATAGGCGAAACGTCTCGCGAAATAAGGTTAAGAATAAATGAGCATAAATCGGCCATTCGCTGTCAAAAAATAGGTGCCCCCCTAACGGACCACTGGAAAACAGCAGGACACAGCACTGACGATTCACGTTGGTGTGGTCTAGATTTAACAATTCAGAACAGTAGAGGAGGCAACACCGATATTAAGCGTAAAAAACGTGAACAATTCTTTATGTCCAGATTCAATTCAGTGAAAGATGGACTTAACACTAAAGAGGACTGGGAATGGATTCTGTAAGCCTACCGAGGTGATACTTGAGGTCAATAACAAACAGCCAGGCTGATAATTGTGAGTGTGGATACAGATGAAAGGTTTTTTCCACTAAAAAATCAATTATGGTAAAACACAAGGTTTAATCTAATTGTAGGTATCGTAACCAACAAGAGAGAGGAATAAACCAGAATAAACTACATTTGTAGTCCGAAAAATGCGCGGCTCATATGATTTTATCGATCGATTTAATCTAATTGTAGGTACGGTAAATAACAAGAGGGAGGAATAAACCAGAATAAACTACATTTGTAGTCCCAAAGATGCGCGGCTCATATGAATTACGACAGTAGAGGGCGAAAGATATGATCCAAAACTACGATTGAAGTTCCGAAGTTAGGCGGTGCATACTTATGACGTAATACGACTATCCACGTCTCGCGATAGTACGTTCTCGAAAACTCCGCGATAATTCGTTTAAATAACAGACGGGTTTTACGTGTGAGCAAAACAGCTTCTATATCGAGAAATCGAGCACGCGAGGAGCCGTGAGGGGCGCAGGGAGGTCGATTCGAAGCAACAAGGTAAGACCTGCTCTCACTGTGCGACCAATGATGGTTGTAGACATTTCCCTAGCCTAGTCTTGGGTTATTTAAAAACCGATAACAATACCGATAATGATAATGTTAGTAAACCTTCCATATGCTGAGCACACAAAGGCATAGATATTTAAAGATAAGGAAGCCATGAAATCCATAGCGCAACAAGGATTGATAGTAAAATAATGATAGAGACTATGCCTCATTTAAAGGACGTGCTTCACCGATATTGTACTCAAAAAAGAGAGAAAACCGCTGCCTCTACCGTCTTAGGCAAGTAGCGCTATGAAGATATTCTCTATTTATTAAATACAATCATTATAGCGCTCGACCAATATTTAATATGATACAAAGCACTATTATGATCTCGTTTCCTGTGGAGAGATTGTTTAATAAACTCGATGGCGAGCCCGATTAATGAAAATAAGAGAAAAAATACTGCCATTAACGAGGGTAGCTTTAACAATTAAATCAATGTAAATGTGTAATACAACAAACGTATGACGTTGGTGTAACAATATAATGAGACACGATTAATATAAATCATTCCCAGGTCAAATTGGAAAAGACACTGCGAACGGAAACTGAGCGTGGATAGAAAGTTTGAAAGAATACAGTCACGCTGCTGAGTGGGCCCAATAACCCTGTGTTAAGGGTGAGTACTATGGTCGTAACAAACTACCTTGAGATGACATTTTAGAATTTGGAATCCAACATCCTCCTATGTCTAAATGCATTTATTTTCACTATAGGTACATAGTTCTTAAAAATATGGTGGCCCCCCTCCGGCTATATCCTCACTACTGAGTTCCTGAATTTTGCAGGTAAAACCACACATCAACTAGAAAATATGGCCCTCGAGTGCAACATTTAAAAACTAAATCTAGGCACTTACTACACAGGTGTTTTCTGTAATCTTATACCCTTGACAGAAAGGAATCTCAAACTTGATGTGCTACACCAGAATCTCTATTAATCGAGAACCAACGATCAGACTACCTCCGATTAACACAAGAGGGATAATTAATTTTCGCAGGTATGCACAATGATTTATTTAAAGATAAAACCATACGTCATTTAGAAAATGTGGGCCCGTGATGACAAAACTCAAATACTGAATGTGACCACTTGATATACGGTAATTTTTTGTAATCTTATGTCCCTTACAGAAAGGAACCTCGCACTTGATGTGTGAAACTAGAGTCTCTATCAATCGAGACACAACAATCAGACCACCTCCAATTAATAAGAGAGGGATAATAAATATTGTACAGGTATGCATAACTATTTAGTCTTTTATAAGCTACCTCAGAGTGACTGCGAGTCACTAAACTCAGTAACCCACATGTATAGCCCATTATAACTTAAATGCCTTATTACTTATACATAGGAAATTAAACTTGTGTAGAAGATGTAATATGCGTTCCGGTGAAAACACGAATATGCCTTGGATAATGTAAAAAGAAAGTTTTTTTAACAAAATCTATGAATGTATCTAATTGTATGCTTTTTCTGTATAGAATTGTTTGACCTGATGAAGGTGATATCGTAGTACACCGAAACGCTGCGTCGACAACCTTGACAACTGTGAACTTTGTGACTTTTGACAATTTTAATAACTGTGAATTGCATGATTTATTATCGTTCTATATACGTATATGTATATCTCTTGAAACCAAGACATATTTTTAATGTATGGCACTTTATTGATGTTATTCAACATTGATTTTATCGATTTGTAATAAACTGTTTATTTTTTAATATCAAATAATGTTTTTCAATTTACTCATTTATTCTTGTTTTCACTATATGCCTAATATTGTGTAATTATGTATACTCTTCTACGTAGTTGGCATTTTGAGATATGAGGGCAATACACTAAAGGGTTTTTTCAGAGTTGAACTTTCGGGACTCGTTAAGTTCTTCAGTCCTATTCTCCCTGTCCCTAAGTGGATTAATAAGGGGACCTCCCATACTTTTATATTTGTGACTCACGGTTTGTTAACCGGGGAGGTATTTCCACACCTTTGCTAAATCAGCTGCCAACATGGAAGGCATTAAGATCCTTAGCTACAGCGAGGACCAATTCAACAAAATAATTAACAGTACCACAAAAAACATCTCATCCGTCCAAATTAATAACACTGGTGAGGAAGAGTGGCGTAACTTATGGAACACCAAGGAAAAAAATAATACGAACAGAATTACACTCTGACTTCTTAATTGATTACTGTAAAAGTGGGATAATCCCTAAGGGACTACAGGTAACAAATGAACCAGGGATTTTCATTGGGAACCACAAATTTATAGAAAAATGGACCCTAGTTGCTAACAGATGCAGCCGTGATTGGATGCTTTTAATTATAGAAACAGCATCAGATATACTAATAGTGGACAGACAAGAAGTAAAAGATCTTGAAAAGAAATTAACTGAGAGTACAGCCTTGGATGATGCTATCAAAAAAGTTAGAAGACATCCAAAAAGATGTGGACGGATATAGGGATTATTTATTCAACAAAAAGAGTAATAAACTAAGAAAAGATGTTGCTAAATATAATCCCGAATTTACCTACCCATATTTGCAAAAAGATTATTATGACCGGCCCAGAGAAACACCTCAAGATCGTAAACCCTGGCAACAACATCAGGGCAACAACTACCAAAAAAAGAAGGTTAGATTCTTCGATACTTCTTACACCAGCTCTGACAGTGAACCAGAAATACAGAGTGACAATAGAAATACTAGTAAAGAGAATGATACCTCAAAAGGCCCCAATAGAGACTCGCTCTCTTTTTTAGAACAACGACAGAATTTTGTTCAACAAAGAGGGAGGGGCAGGGGGAGGGGCAAATATGTGCCTCAACCTCAGTACCAACAGAGACCGTATACCAGGAGTCAGAAGACCTGGGACATATAAATAAAGCCCCTGTTATTAACCTTTCTGATATAGAACTGTCTACTGTAGAAATAAAATTACTAGAAAAAGGCCTAGGATATGCGATAACATCCCCAGTTGACAAATTTAGCTTAGAAAGGGACCTCCAAAACTTCTTTAGGAAAGTGAGACTCATGTCATTTTTTGTTGAAAAAGAGAGGCCCCCGTCACTCAACAAATCTGGTCTAAAACTAAAATCAACCTGGACCCCGCAGATTGGTCAGGTCGACAAACGTATTGAAGCTTTTGAAATAGCGGTCACAAAAAGCGTCTCTGACGTCTTGGACCAAAAAATAGGATAGATTTTTATCTTAGCAAAGAAGAAAAAGAGGCCCTTACTAAATAAGAGAATAACCAGTTGTTAACAATCAAACCGGCTGATAAAGGTGGCAGTATTGTGGTAATGTCAACTACACATTACAAAAATAAAATGACCCTACTTTTAAACAATAAAGAACACTATCAAAAATCGCGTAGGAAGGATTGGTCTGCTCTTGAGAACAATATAAAAAGAATGTTAGATTTCGCAAAAGAAGACGATATAATATGCGACGAAGAGTATAGATTTTTGCTTAATTTTAACCCTATAGTGCCCGCATTATACGCACTCCCAAAAGTCCATAAAAATCCCATAGACCCTCCAATGCGACCCATAGTGTCCAGTATAGGATCCCTCACAGAGCCCCTGAGTAAATACGCCGACACCTTTCTACAATCGTATGTAACGAAACAAAAGGCATACATTAAAGATACGGCCGCTATGATCAAAAAAGTTGAGAATTTACCCTTTGATCCTGAAAAACAATATCTAGTTACATTAGATATAGAGGAGTTATACACGAATATACCTCAAGACACCACCATTGAGATGACCAAAAATTTACTCTGCCCAAGTGGTATTGACCCGACCCCTCATGAATCATTTATCATTGACTGCGTTACCACTGTTCTGAAACATAAATAATTTTTTCAACAAACTAAAGGCACCAGCATGAGAGCAACCTGTGCTCCAAGCTTGGCATGTCTCTATGTGGCTCAATTTGAAGAAATGCACATATTCAATTCTGTTGCCCCTTTTTTTGAAAATATAACAGTATGGTCCCGATACATGAATTATATTTTCTTTATTTGGACGGGACGCGCAGACATACTAGAAGATTTTATTTCTTGGCTAAATTTAGGTGACAAAAATCTTAAATACACAAGCCACTATGACCAACAGAAATGTGAATTTCTAGATGTAATAATTAAACATGAATCTGATAAACTACAAGTAGAACTGTTTACTAAAAAAACAGATAGAAATACTATGCTCCATTATCAAAGCCACCATCCCCCCGTCAGAAAAACAACATCCCTTTCGGACAATTTTTAAGACTAAAACGAAATTGTTCACAGAATATTGATTTTTTAAAACATGCAGATGCATTATCGACAAAATTAATAAATAGAGGATACCCCAAAAAAATGGTGAGACAAGCTTTCAAAAGAGCTAGGTACTTCAACAGAGATAATCTTTTCCAAGAGAAAGTCAAAGAAACATCAACGGAAAAAAGGTTAGTATTTGTGAGCAACTACAGTGGAGTTAGTAATAAAATAAAAAACATAATTAATCGTAATTGGAATCTTGTGACAAAAAAGAATAAAGATAAAGTCCCGAAACCATGTTTGCTTTCAGACGAAATCGGACGATTAAGAACAGTTTAGTTCATACCTACAGGGAAGACAACAAGAAAATGCAACTGACTATTGATAATAATCCACTCCCCCTAGGCACATTTCCATGCAGCAACTGTTCAAACTGTGGAAATGTAATCAAAGGTGACTTCGTGAAACACAAAAAAACAAAACATAGAATCAAATCGTTCATAAACTGCAGATCCAAAAACATGGTGTATTTAATTAAATGTCCATGTGATTACATATACATAGGCGAAACGTCTCGCGAAATAAGGTTAAGAATAAATGAGCATAAATCGGCCATTCGCTGTCAAAAAATAGGTGCCCCCCTAACGGACCACTGGAAAACAGCAGGACACAGCACTGACGATTCACGTTGGTGTGGTCTAGATTTAACAATTCAGAACAGTAGAGGAGGCAACACCGATATTAAGCGTAAAAAACGTGAACAATTCTTTATGTCCAGATTCAATTCAGTGAAAGATGGACTTAACACTAAAGAGGACTGGGAATGGATTCTGTAAGCCTACCGAGGTGATACTTGAGGTCAATAACAAACAGCCAGGCTGATAATTGTGAGTGTGGATACAGATGAAAGGTTTTTTCCACTAAAAAATCAATTTTGGTAAAACACAAGGTTTAATCTAATTGTAGGTATCGTAACCAACAAGAGAGAGGAATAAACCAGAATAAACTACATTTGTAGTCCGAAAAATGCGCGGCTCATATGATTTTATCGATCGATTTAATCTAATTGTAGGTACGGTAAATAACAAGAGGGAGGAATAAACCAGAATAAACTACATTTGTAGTCCCAAAGATGCGCGGCTCATATGAATTACGACAGTAGAGGGCGAAAGATATGATCCAAAACTACGATTGAAGTTCCGAAGTTAGGCGGTGCATACTTATGACGTAATACGACTATCCACGTCTCGCGATAGTACGTTCTCGAAAACTCCGCGATAATTCGTTTAAATAACAGACGGGTTTTACGTGTGAGCAAAACAGCTTCTATATCGAGAAATCGAGCACGCGAGGAGCCGTGAGGGGCGCAGGGAGGTCGATTCGAAGCAACAAGGTAAGACCTGCTCTCACTGTGCGACCAATGATGGTTGTAGACATTTCCCTAGCCTAGTCTTGGGTTATTTAAAAACCGATAACAATACCGATAATGATAATGTTAGTAAACCTTCCATATGCTGAGCACACAAAGGCATAGATATTTAAAGATAAGGAAGCCATGAAATCCATAGCGCAACAAGGATTGATAGTAAAATAATGATAGAGACTATGCCTCATTTAAAGGACGTGCTTCACCGATATTGTACTCAAAAAAGAGAGAAAACCGCTGCCTCTACCGTCTTAGGCAAGTAGCGCTATGAAGATATTCTCTATTTATTAAATACAATCATTATAGCGCTCGACCAATATTTAATATGATACAAAGCACTATTATGATCTCGTTTCCTGTGGAGAGATTGTTTAATAAACTCGATGGCGAGCCCGATTAATGAAAATAAGAGAAAAAATACTGCCATTAACGAGGGTAGCTTTAACAATTAAATCAATGTAAATGTGTAATACAACAAACGTATGACGTTGGTGTAACAATATAATGAGAC
The DNA here is from genome assembly GCF_964261635.1 of Lissotriton helveticus. Classification (NCBI taxonomy): domain Eukaryota; kingdom Metazoa; phylum Chordata; class Amphibia; order Caudata; family Salamandridae; genus Lissotriton; species Lissotriton helveticus. The sequence continues at coordinate 798,051,686 of NC_136072.1, forward strand.
ACGATTAATATAAATCATTCCCAGGTCAAATTGGAAAAGACACTGCGAACGGAAACTGAGCGTGGATAGAAAGTTTGAAAGAATACAGTCACGCTGCTGAGTGGGCCCAATAACCCTGTGTTAAGGGTGAGTACTATGGTCGTAACAAACTACCTTGAGATGACATTTTAGAATTTGGAATCCAACATCCTCCTATGTCTAAATGCATTTATTTTCACTATAGGTACATAGTTCTTAAAAATATGGTGGCCCCCCTCCGGCTATATCCTCACTACTGAGTTCCTGAATTTTGCAGGTAAAACCACACATCAACTAGAAAATATGGCCCTCGAGTGCAACATTTAAAAACTAAATCTAGGCACTTACTACACAGGTGTTTTCTGTAATCTTATACCCTTGACAGAAAGGAATCTCAAACTTGATGTGCTACACCAGAATCTCTATTAATCGAGAACCAACGATCAGACTACCTCCGATTAACACAAGAGGGATAATTAATTTTCGCAGGTATGCACAATGATTTATTTAAAGATAAAACCATACGTCATTTAGAAAATGTGGGCCCGTGATTACAAAACTCAAATACTGAATGTGACCACTTGATATACGGTAATTTTTTGTAATCTTATGTCCCTTACAGAAAGGAACCTCGCACTTGATGTGTGAAACTAGAGTCTCTATCAATCGAGACACAACAATCAGACCACCTCCAATTAATAAGAGAGGGATAATAAATATTGTACAGGTATGCATAACTATTTAGTCTTTTATAAGCTACCTCAGAGTGACTGCGAGTCACTAAACTCAGTAACCCACATGTATAGCCCATTATAACTTAAATGCCTTATTACTTATACATAGGAAATTAAACTTGTGTAGAAGATGTAATATGCGTTCCGGTGAAAACACGAATATGCCTTGGATAATGTAAAAAGAAAGTTTTTTTAACAAAATCTATGAATGTATCTAATTGTATGCTTTTTCTGTATAGAATTGTTTGACCTGATGAAGGTGATATCGTAGTACACCGAAACGCTGCGTCGACAACCTTGACAACTGTGAACTTTGTGACTTTTGACAATTTTAATAACTGTGAATTGCATGATTTTTTATCGTTCTATATACGTATATGTATATCTCTTGAAACCAAGACATATTTTTAATGTATGGCACTTTATTGATGTTATTCAACATTGATTTTATCGATTTGTAATAAACTGTTTATTTTTTAATATCAAATAATGTTTTTCAATTTACTCATTTATTCTTGTTTTCACTATATGCCTAATATTGTGTAATTATGTATACTCTTCTACGTAGTTGGCATTTTGAGATATGAGGGCAATACACTAAAGGGTTTTTCAAGAGTTGAACTTTCGGGACTCGTTAAGTTCTTCAGTCCTATTCTCCCTGTCCCTAAGTGGATTAATAAGGGGACCTCCCATACTTTTATATTTGTGACTCACGGTTTGTTAACCGGGGAGGTATTTCCACACCTTTGCTAAATCAGCTGCCAACATGGAAGGCATTAAGATCCTTAGCTACAGCGAGGACCAATTCAACAAAATAATTAACAGTACCACAAAAAACATCTCATCCGTCCAAATTAATAACACTGGTGAGGAAGAGTGGCGTAACTTATGGAACACCAAGGAAAAAAATAATACGAACAGAATTACACTCTGACTTCTTAATTGATTACTGTAAAAGTGGGATAATCCCTAAGGGACTACAGGTAACAAATGAACCAGGGATTTTCATTGGGAACCACAAATTTATAGAAAAATTGACCCTAGTTGCTAACAGATGCAGCCGTGATTGGATGCTTTTAATTATAGAAACAGCATCAGATATACTAATAGTGGACAGACAAGAAGTAAAAGATCTTGAAAAGAAATTAACTGAGAGTACAGCCTTGGATGATGCTATCAAAAAAGTTAGAAGACATCCAAAAAGATGTGGACGGATATAGGGATTATTTATTCAACAAAAAGAGTAATAAACTAAGAAAAGATGTTGCTAAATATAATCCCGAATTTACCTACCCATATTTGCAAAAAGATTATTATGACCGGCCCAGAGAAACACCTCAAGATCGTAAACCCTGGCAACAACATCAGGGCAACAACTACCAAAAAAAGAAGGTTAGATTCTTCGATACTTCTTACACCAGCTCTGACAGTGAACCAGAAATACAGAGTGACAATAGAAATACTAGTAAAGAGAATGATACCTCAAAAGGCCCCAATAGAGACTCGCTCTCTTTTTTAGAACAACGACAGAATTTTGTTCAACAAAGAGGGAGGGGCAGGGGGAGGGGCAAATATGTGCCTCAACCTCAGTACCAACAGAGACCGTATACCAGGAGTCAGAAGACCTGGGACATATAAATAAAGCCCCTGTTATTAACCTTTCTGATATAGAACTGTCTACTGTAGAAATAAAATTACTAGAAAAAGGCCTAGGATATGCGATAACATCCCCAGTTGACAAATTTAGCTTAGAAAGGGACCTCCAAAACTTCTTTAGGAAAGTGAGACTCATGTCATTTTTTGTTGAAAAAGAGAGGCCCCCGTCACTCAACAAATCTGGTCTAAAACCAAAATCAACCTGGACCCCGCAGATTGGTCAGGTCGACAAACGTATTGAAGCTTTTGAAATAGCGGTCACAAAAAGCGTCTCTGACGTCTTGGACCAAAAAATAGGATAGATTTTTATCTTAGCAAAGAAGAAAAAGAGGCCCTTACTAAATAAGAGAATAACCAGTTGTTAACAATCAAACCGGCTGATAAAGGTGGCAGTATTGTGGTAATGTCAACTACACATTACAAAAATAAAATGACCCTACTTTTAAACAATAAAGAACACTATCAAAAATCGCGTAGGAAGGATTGGTCTGCTCTTGAGAACAATATAAAAAGAATGTTAGATTTCGCAAAAGAAGACGATATAATATGCGACGAAGAGTATAGATTTTTGCTTAATTTTAACCCTATAGTGCCCGCATTATACGCACTCCCAAAAGTCCATAAAAATCCCATAGACCCTCCAATGCGACCCATAGTGTCCAGTATAGGATCCCTCACAGAGCCCCTGAGTAAATACGCGACACATTTCTACAATCGTATGTAACGAAACAAAAGGCATACATTAAAGATACGGCCGCTATGATCAAAAAAGTTGAGAATTTACCCTTTGATCCTGAAAAACAATATCTAGTTACATTAGATATAGAGGAGTTATACACGAATATACCTCAAGACACCACCATTGAGATGACCAAAAATTTACTCTGCCCAAGTGGTATTGACCCGACCCCTCATGAATCATTTATCATTGACTGCGTTACCACTGTTCTGAAACATAAATAATTTTTTCAACAAACTAAAGGCACCAGCATGGGAGCAACCTGTGCTCCAAGCTTGGCATGTCTCTATGTGGCTCAATTTGAAGAAATGCACATATTCAATTCTGTTGCCCCTTTTTTTGAAAATATAACAGTATGGTCCCGATACATGAATGATATTTTCTTTATTTGGACGGGACGCGCAGACATACTAGAAGATTTTATTTCTTGGCTAAATTTAGGTGACAAAAATCTTAAATACACAAGCCACTATGACCAACAGAAATGTGAATTTCTAGATGTAATAATTAAACATGAATCTGATAAACTACAAGTAGAACTGTTTACTAAAAAAACAGATAGAAATACTATGCTCCATTATCAAAGCAGAAAAACAACATCCCTTTCGGACAGTTTTTAAGACTAAAACGAAATTGTTCACAGAATATTGATTTTTTAAAACATGCAGATGCATTATCGACAAAATTAATAAATAGAGGATACCCCAAAAAAATGGTGAGACAAGCTTTCAAAAGAGCTAGGTACTTCAACAGAGATAATCTTTTCCAAGAGAAAGTCAAAGATACATCAACGGAAAAAAGGTTAGTATTTGTGAGCAACTACAGTGGAGTTAGTAATAAAATAAAAACATAATTAATCGTAATTGGAATCTTGTGACAAAAAAGAATAAAGATAAAGTCCCGAAACCGATGTTTGCTTTCAGACGAAATTGGACGATTAAGAACAGTTTAGTTCATACCTACAGGGAAGACAACAAGAAAATGCAACTGACTATTGATAATAATCCACTCCCCCTAGGCACATTTCCATGCAACAACTGCTCAAACTGTGGAAATGTAATCAAAGGTGACTGCGTGGAACACAAAAAAACAAAACATAGAATCAAATCGTTCATAAACTGCAGATCCAAAAACATGGTGTATTTAATTAAATGTCCATGTGATTACATATACATAGGCGAAACGTCTCGCGAAATAAGGTTAAGAATAAATGACCATAAATCGGCCATTCGCTGTCAAAAAATAGGTGCCCCCCTAACGGACCACTGGAAAACAGCAGGACACAGCACTGACGATTCACGTTGGTGTGGTCTAGATTTAACAATTCAGAACAGTAGAGGAGGCAACACCGATATTAAGCGTAAAAAACGTGAACAATTCTTTATGTCCAGATTCAATTCAGTGAAAGATGGACTTAACACTAAAGAGGACTGGGAAAGGATTCTGTAAGCCTACCGAGGTGATACTTGAGGTCAATAACAAACAGCCAGGCTGATAATTGTGAGTGTGGATACAGATGAAAGGTTTTTTCCACAAAAAAATCAATTTTGGTAAAACACAAGGTTTAATCTAATTGTACGTTTCGTAACCAACAAGAGGGAGGAATAAACCAGAATAAACTACATTTGTAGTCCGAAAAATGCGCGGCTCATATGATTTTATCGATCGATTTAATCTAATTGTAGGTACGGTAAATAACAAGAGGGAGGAATAAACCAGAATAAACTACATTTGTAGTCCCAAAGATGCGCGGCTCATATGAATTACGACAGTAGAGGGTGCAAGATATGATCCAAAACTACGATTGAAGTTCCGAAGTTAGGCGGTGCATACTTATGACGTAATACGACTATCCACGTCTCGCGATAGTACGTTCTCGAAAACTCCGCGATTATTTGTTTAAATAACAGACGGGTTTTACGTGTGAGCAAAACAGCTTCTATATCGAGAAATCGAGCACGCGAGGAGCCGTGAGGGGCGCAGGGAGGTCGATTCGAAGCAACAAAGTAAGACCTGCTCTCACTGTGCGACCAATGATGGTTGTAGACATTTCCCTAGCCTAGTCTTGGGTTATTTAAAAACCGATAACAATACCGATAATGATAATGTTAGTAAACCTTCCATATGCTGAGCACACAAAGGCATAGATATTTAAAGATAAGGAAGCCATGAAATCCATAGCGCAACAAGGATTGATAGTAAAATAATGATAGAGACTATGCCTCATTTGAAGGACGTGCTTCACCGATATTGTACTCAAAAAAGAGAGAATACTGCTGCCTCTACCGTCTTAGGCAAGTAGCGCTATGAAGATATTCTCTATTTATTAAATACAATCATTATAGCGCTCGACCAATATTTAATATGATACAAAGCACTATTATGATCTCGTTTCCTGTGGAGAGATTGTTTAATAAACTCCATGGCGAGCCCGATTAATGAAAATAAGAGAAAAAATACTGCCATTAACGAGGGTAGCTTTAACAATTAAATCAATGTAAATGTGTAATACAACAAACGTATGACGTTGGTGTAACAATATAATGAGACACGATTAATATAAATCATTCCCGGGGGGAGGAGCCTAGCTCGCGGACGTAATGGCCGCCTTTTAGCTCGGCTCCGTCGACCCTCCGGCTAACTTCGACTATCCTGTCATATATCCTGCACTGCGACGCTACTTCCATACAGAATTCGAACTTTGAATACCCACTCTTACTCACCGTCTGATCCGGAGGTCCCTGGGTGCTGTGGATCCGCAGCTGTGCTCTCGGTGAGATTGGGGCCTCCGGGTGCTCGAGACCGGGACCTCGCCTGCGGGACCCGACCGGCGGAGAAGAGATTCCTGCGAGACCCGACCGGCGGAGAAGAGATTGCCGGCCCCGGCCGCGAAAGTGAGCCACTGGTGGGAACCGTTGTGCGTGTGCCCCGTAGATCCTGAACCGGCCCGATGACTGGGCCGTGCGGCTGGAGGGGGACGAGCTGTGTTGGGGGCTGACCGTATGAAGGGGTCCCTTCGCCTTTGTCCTGTCCGGCGGTCCTGGACCCCGCGCCTGGCTCTCGCCTGTGGGGCCTGCCGCTGTTCGGAGAGGATCCCCCCCCATTGGGCGCTCTCCCATCCTGTGCCGGTGAGGCCGTTGTTGGGAGCCTCCGGGGGTCTGTAAAGTCCTACATTTGGGAACTGTTTGGGGGCCCACGGTGGAGTGTGGGGCGGCGAAACTCAAAAGATGGCTGCCGACAACGTGGGGGACACTCCGCTCTGCGCCGATGCTCCTTGTCGGACGGATTGTGCAGAGGCCTGGGTGTGTACTCGAGCGCCCACGCCCGGAGATGTCCTGGACGCCTTGATGTCATTGTATGCTGTCTTGGCCCCCGGTGCCTCTGCTGACCCCGTGTGGCTCGCCGCCATTTTGGGCCGCCGCTCTTTCATGCACCCCTATCGCCCTGATGCCGCCATTGCTTCACCCCCTTCGGCTGCGCCAGGAGTTGCTGTTGTTGTTCTTCGGCCGCTGGATGGGCCGGTGAATTTTGATCCTCTGCTTCCTCGTCGCCTGGATTCCGAGGACTTCCACACGCCGCGGAGATCTGCTCCTTCCCGGGTGCCTGGGACTCATGGTGGGCCGCTGTTTGCTCCCGCTTTGTTGGATTCGAACTTTTGTTCTGGAGGGATACCTTTGTACTTTCGAACTGCGCACCTGGACTCCGGCTTGCCTTTGCTTGCCTTGTCGTTACTGCTACAATTGACTTGCTTCATTGACTTTTTGTATTCCCTCCGTACGAAAGCTCTACCTGATTTATATCATTATCGTGACTTTGGACTACGTTATGATTATTTTTTGCTGGGTGGTCCGCTCCACATTATCCTTGATTGGGTTGGTTTCGTGATCAGGAAGGGTTGGGGGTGAGTTGCATGACATGATAGTTTGCTGGTCTACCGGCCCGTTGCATTGATGTCTGTATTCCCGACACGGGGAAACGTTACGATCTCTCCCTCCTCTCCCTCCCTGTGGTTCTTGCTGTATGTGAAGGTGTAGTACTGATTTGATACTTATTCATTTGTTGGCCGGGGAGGGTCGTGGCCGAATGTGTTTGCTCATATCCTCTGGCTCCTCCCTCATACTTTATTTTTTGTTTTGTATTTCATCTCCTTCTCTTTTTGTCTTCTTCCTTTACTTTTCTTTCACTATATTTCGGGTTTCGGATTAGGGCGACAGGCACGCTGTTTGGAGGGTAGGCCGTAGCCTTCTGCAGGGGTGCGGGGTGGGACGGGTGGGTGGGGTCTTTCAGATGTTTCTTTTGGTTCTATGGCCCTTTTCTATCCCTTTATAGCGGTGCCGCTTCTGTCCTCGCTTCTCAGGCTTGGGTGGGTTGGGGTCTATTGCTTTGCCACTTTTCTCGGTTTCGATGCTTCGTTGCGATTGCCATACCCTTCTTTTCGCCAGCTACCACTTTCTTCTGTACTATTAGCCACGGGTTGCTTGGCCCGGGGTGGCGCCCGTCTCGCACGATTGTGTTTCACTCTTATTTTTCTTTATTTTGTTCTTCTCCCTTCCTTTCCCTCCCCTTTTTCTGTCCTTTTTTGGTTTCCTCCCCCTAGTTTCCTTCCTATTTTTCCCCCCCTTCCCTTCTCCCCCCCCCTTTCCCCCCCCCTTCCCCCTTTTTCCCAGGCTCGTATTGTGAGAAGTGGGCTTGCTTCGTACATTTTTCCGTTCCCCTTGCCTCCGTTAGCGTGTTATTGGGTGGGGGTCATTAGATCTTGGTAGCACTTGTATGCTTCTCCACTACATTTTGCGTCTGTTTTGTGCTATGGTCGTATCATGCCCTTACATCCTCCTCCCCCCCACCCCCCCCCCTCCTCCTCTCGTTCTGGCATGGGTGTAATCCTGTTTTTGAGTTTTTCCGTATTTGTTGAGTCAGCCATGAGCCTTGTCCCCTCATTATAAAATAGACCTCATTGATCCTGATCTTGGGCCGTTATTGCTGCTTATCCCATTTCTAGCATTGTTCGATTATGTTTGCTTGCCTGCCACCTGGCCTCGTGTTGCCTCTATTGCCTCTTGATTGTCTTTGATTTGTGGCCGGCCGGATTGCTTGTAGGCCCGTACATGTTTATCCTAATGATGCAAATAAAGGTCTTCAAAAAAAAATAAAAAAAATAAAAAATATAAATCATTCCCAGGTCAAATTGGAAGAGACACTGCGAACGGAAACTGAGCGTGGATAGAAAGTTTGAAAGAATACAGTCACGCTGCTGAGTGGGCCCAATAACCCTGTGTTAAGGGTGAGTACTATGGTCGTAACAAACTACCTTGAGATGACATTTTAGAATTTTGGATACCAACATCCTCCCATGTCTAAATGCATTTATTTTCACTATAGGTACATAGTCCTTAAAAATATGGTGGCCCCCCTCCGGCTATATCCTCACTACTGAGTTCCTGAATTTTACAGGTAAAACCACACATCAACTAGAAAATATGGCCCTTGAGTGCAACATTTAAAAACTAAATCTAGGCACTTACTACACAGGTGTTTTCTGTAATCTTATACCCTTGACAGAAAGGAATCTCAAACTTGATGTGCTAGACCAGAATCTCTATTAATCGAGAACCAACGATCAGACTACCTCCGATTAACACAAGAGGGATAATTAATTTTCGCACGTATGCACAATGATTTATTTAAAGATAAAACCATACGTCATTTTGAAAATGTGGGCCCGTGATTACAAATCTCAAATACTGAATGTGACCACTTGATACACAGTCATTTTTTGTAATCTTATGTCCCTTACAGAAAGGAACCTCGCACTTGATGTGTGAAACTAGAGTCTCTATCAATCGAGACACAACAATCAGACCACCTCCAATTAATAAGAGAGGGATAATAAATATTGTACAGGTATGCATAACTATTTAGTCTTTTATAAGCTACCTCAGAGTGACTGTGAGTCACTAAACTCAGTAACCCACATGTATAGCCCATTAGAACTTAAATGCCTTATTACTTATACATAGGAAATTAAACTTGTGTAGAAGATGTAATATGCGTTCCGGTGAAAACACGAATATGCCTTGGATAATGTAAAAAGAAAGTTTTTTTAACAAAATCTATGAATGTATCTAATTGTATGCTTTTTCTGTATAGAATTGTTTGACCTGATGAAGGTGATATCGTACTACACCGAAACGCTGCGTCGACAACCTTGACAACTGTGAACTTTGTGACTTTTGACAATTTTAATAACTGTGAATTGCATGATTTTTTATCGTTCTATATACGTATATGTATATCTCTTGAAACCAAGACATATTTTTAATGTATGGCACTTTATTGATTTTATTCAACATTGATTTTATCGATTTGTAATAAACTGTTTATTTTTTAATATCAAATAATGTTTTTCAATTTACTCATTTATTCTTGTTTTCACTATATGCCTAATATTGTGTAATTATGTATACTCTTCTACGTAGTTGGCATTTTGAGATATGAGGGCAATACACTAAAGGGTTTTTCAAGAGTTGAACTTTCGGGACTCGTTAAGTTCTTCAGTCCTATTCTCCCTGTCCCTAAGTGGATTAATAAGGGGACCTCCCATACTTTTATATTTGTGACTCACGGTTTGTTAACCGGGGAGGTATTTCCACACCTTTGCTAAATCAGCTGCCAACATGGAAGGCATTAAGATCCTTAGCTACAGCGAGGACCAATTCAACAAAATAATTAACAGTACCACAAAAAACATCTCATCCGTCCAAATTAATAGCACTGGTGAGGAAGAGTGGTGTAACTTATGGAACACCAAGGAAAAAAATAATACGAACAGAATTACACTCTGACTTCTTAATTGATTACTGTAAAAGTGGGATAATCCCTAAGGGACTACAAGTAACAAATGAACCAGGGATTTTCATTGGGAACCACAAATTTATAGAAAAATGGACCCTAGTTGCTAACAGATGCAGCCGTGATTGGATGCTTTTAATTATAGAAACAGCATCTGATATACTAATAGTGGACAGACAAGAAGTAAAAGATCTTGAAAAGAAATTAACTGAGAGTACAGCCTTGGATGATGCTATCAAAAAAGTTAGAAGACATCCAAAAAGATGTGGACGGATATAGGGATTATTTATTCAACAAAAAGAGTAATAAACTAAGAAAAGATGTTGCTAAATATAATCCCGAATTTACCTACCCATATTTGCAAAAAGATTATTATGACCGGCCCAGAGAAACACCTCAAGATCGTAAACCCTGGCAACAACATCAGGGCAACAACTACCAAAAAAAGAAGGTTAGATTCTTCGATACTTCTTACACCAGCTCTGACAGTGAACCAGAAATACAGAGTGACAATAGAAATACTAGTAAAGAGAATGATACCTCAAAAGGCCCCAATAGAGACTCGCTCTCTTTTTTAGAACAACAACAGAATTTTGTTCAACAAAGAGGGAGGGGCAGGGGGAGGGGCAAATATGTGCCTCAACCTCAGTACCAACAGAGACCGTATACCAGGAGTCAGAAGACCTGGGACATATAAATAAAGCCCCTGTTATTAACCTTTCTGATATAGAACTGTCTACTGTAGAAATAAAATTACTAGAAAAAGGCCTAGGATATGCAATAACATCCCCAGTTGACAAATTTAGCTTAGAAAGGGACCTCCAAAACTTCTTTAGGAAAGTGAGACTCATGTCATTTTTTGTTGAAAAAGAGAGGCCCCCGTCACTCAACAAATCTGGTCTAAAACCAAAATCAACCTGGACCCCGCAGATTGGTCAGGTCGACAAACGTATTGAAGCTTTTGAAATAGCGGTCACAAAAAGCGTCTCTGACGTCTTGGACCAAAAAATAGGATAGATTTTTATCTTAGCAAAGAAGAAAAAGAGGCCCTTACTAAATAAGAGAATAACCAGTTGTTAACAATCAAACCGGCTGATAAAGGTGGCAGTATTGTGGTAATGTCAACTACACATTACAAAAATAAAATGACCCTACTTTTAAACAATAAAGAACACTATCAAAAATCGCGTAGGAAGGATTGGTCTGCTCTTGAGAACAATATAAAAAGAATGTTAGATTTCGCAAAAGAAGACGATATAATATGCGACGAAGAGTATAGATTTTTGCTTAATTTTAACCCTATAGTGCCCGCATTATACGCACTCCCAAAAGTCCATAAAAATCCCATAGACCCTCCAATGCGACCCATAGTGTCCAGTATAGGATCCCTCACAGAGCCCCTGAGTAAATACGCCGACACCTTTCTACTATCGTATGTAACGAAACAAAAGGCATACATTAAAGATACGGCCGCTATGATCAAAAAAGTTGAGAATTTACCCTTTGATCCTGAAACACAATATCTATTATTATTATTATCATTATTATTATGTTTCTTATATAGCGCCTGAATCGACCCCCGAAGGGGTATCTCCGCGCTTGCCTTGGGAACCCGTCCTGGCTTTTCCCTGTGAGATAGCCCCTACAGGGCATCCCCAAGGTGAAAGCCAGGCATCCCGCCGCAGGGGGGCCGTTGTGGAGATTAAGCAAGCTTAATGCCCAGAGTTGCAGAGTGTGAACCCATGATTAGGTCAGGCACCGAAGCGAGAATTATCGAGTCCATGGACATTTGAGCTCAAGACCCTGCCGCGTCGGGAATTGAACCCTGGTCCCGGGTCTGACCTCTGCTTCAGGGTCTGCCTGCTCTAACCAGTGAGCCACACTTCTCCATCTAGTTACATTAGATATAGAGGAGTTATACACGAATATACCTCAAGACAGCACCATTGAGATGACCAAAAATTTACTCTGCCCAAGTGGTATTGACCCGACCCCTCATGAATCATTTATCATTGACTGCGTTACCACTGTTTTGAAAAACAACATTTTTTTATTTGATAAATAATTTTTTCAACAAACTAAAGGCACCAGCATGGGAGCAACCTGTGCTCCAAGCTTGGCATGTCTCTACGTGGCTCAATTTGAAGAAATGCACATATTCAATTCTGTTGCCCCTTTTTTTGAAAATATAACAGTATGGTCCCGATACATAGATGATATTTTCTTTATTTGGACGGGACCCGCAGACATACTAGAAGATTTTATTTCTTGGCTAAATTTAGGTGACAAAAATCTTAAATACACAAGCCACTATGACCAACAGAAATGTGAATTTCTAGATGTAATAATTAAACATGAATCTGATAAACTACAAGTAGAACTGTTTACTAAAAAACCAGATAGAAATACTATGCTCCATTATCAAAGCCACCATCCCCCCGTCAGAAAAACAACATCCCTTTCGGACAGTTTTTAAGACTAAAACGAAATTGTTCACAGAATATTGATTTTTTAAAACATGCAGATGCATTATCGACAAAATTAATAAATAGAGGATACCCCAAAAAAATGGTGAGACAAGCTTTCAAAAGAGCTAGGTACTTCAACAGAGATAATCTTTTCCAAGAGAAAGTCAAAGATACATCAACGGAAAAAAGGTTAGTATTTGTGAGCAACTACAGTGGAGTTAGTAATAAAATAAAAAACATAATTAATCGTAATTGGAATCTTGTGACAAAAAAGAATAAAGATAAAGTCCCGAAACCGATGTTTGCTTTCAGACGAAATTGGACGATTAAGAACAGTTTAGTTCATACCTACAGGGAAGACAACAAGAAAATGCAACTGACTATTGATAATAATCCACTCCCCCTAGGCACATTTCCATGCAGCAACTGCTCAAACTGTGGAAATGTAATCAAAGGTGACTGCGTGGAACACAAAAAAACAAAACATAGAATCAAATCGTTCATAAACTGCAGATCCAAAAACATGGTGTATTTAATTAAATGTCCATGTGATTACATATACATAGGCGAAACGTCTCGCGAAATAAGGTTAAGAATAAATGAGCATAAATCGGCCATTCGCTGTCAAAAAATAGGTGCCCCCCTAACGGACCACTGGAAAACAGCAGGACACAGCACTGACGATTCACGTTGGTGTGGTCTAGATTTAACAATTCAGAACAGTAGAGGAGGCAACACCGATATTAAGCGTAAAAAACTTGAACAATTCTTTATGTCCAGATTCAATTCAGTGAAAGATGGACTTAACACTAAAGAGGACTGGGAAAGGATTCTGTAAGCCTACCGAGGTGATACTTGAGGTCAATAACAAACAGCCAGGCTGATAATTGTGAGTGTGGATACAGATGAAAGGTTTTTTCCACTAAAAAATCAATTTTGGTAAAACACAAGGTTTAATCTAATTGTACGTTTCGTAACCAACAAGAGGGAGGAATAAACCAGAATAAACTACATTTGTAGTCCGAAAAATGCGCGGCTCATATGATTTTATCGATCGATTTAATCTAATTGTAGGTACGGTAAATAACAAGAGGGAGGAATAAACCAGAATAAACTACATTTGTAGTCCCAAAGATGCGCGGCTCATATGAATTACGACAGTAGAGGGTGCAAGATATGATCCAAAACTACGATTGAAGTTCCGAAGTTAGGCGGTGCATACTTATGACGTAATACGACTATCCACGTCTCGCGATAGTACGTTCTCGAAAACTCCGCGATAATTCGTTTAAATAACAGACGGGTTTTACGTGTGAGCAAAACAGCTTCTATATCGAGAAATCGAGCACGCGAGGAGCCGTGAGGGGCGCAGGGAGGTCGATTCGAAGCAACAAAGTAAGACCTGCTCTCACTGTGCGACCAATGATGGTTGTAGACATTTCCCTAGCCTAGTCTTGGGTTATTTAAAAACCGATAACAATACCGATAATGATAATGTTAGTAAACCTTCCATATGCTGAGCACACAAAGGCATAGATATTTAAAGATAAGGAAGCCATGAAATCCATAGCGCAACAAGAATTGATAGTAAAATAATGATAGAGACTATGCCTCATTTGAAGGACGTGCTTCACCGATATTGTACTCAAAAAAGAGAGAATACTGCTGCCTCTACCGTCTTAGGCAAGTAGCGCTATGAAGATATTCTCTATTTATTAAATACAATCATTATAGCGCTCGACCAATATTTAATATGATACAAAGCACTATTATGATCTCGTTTCCTGTGGAGAGATTGTTTAATAAACTCCATGGCGAGCCCGATTAATGAAAATAAGAGAAAAAATACTGCCATTAACGAGGGTAGCTTTAACAATTAAATCAATGTAAATGTGTAATACAACAAACGTATGACGTTGGTGTAACAATATAATGAGACACGATTAATATAAATCATTCCCAGGTCAAATTGGAAAAGACACTGCGAACGGAAACTGAGCGTGGATAGAAAGTTTGAAAGAATACAGTCACGCTGCTGAGTGGGCCCAATAACCCTGTGTTAAGGGTGAGTACTATGGTCGTAACAAACTACCTTGAGATGACATTTTAGAATTTTGGATACCAACATCCTCCCATGTCTAAATGCATTTATTTTCACTATAGGTACATAGTCCTTAAAAATATGGTGGCCCCCCTCCGGCTATATCCTCACTACTGAGTTCCTGAATTTTACAGGTAAAACCACACATCAACTAGAAAATATGGCCCTTGAGTGCAACATTTAAAAACTAAATCTAGGCACTTACTACACAGGTGTTTTCTGTAATCTTATACCCTTGACAGAAAGGAATCTCAAACTTGATGTGCTAGACCAGAATCTCTATTAATCGAGAACCAACGATCAGACTACCTCCGATTAACACAAGAGGGATAATTAATTTTCGCACGTATGCACAATGATTTATTTAAAGATAAAACCATACGTCATTTTGAAAATGTGGGCCCGTGATTACAAATCTCAAATACTGAATGTGACCACTTGATATACGGTCATTTTTTGTAATCTTATGTCCCTTACAGAAAGGAACCTCGCACTTGATGTGTGAAACTAGAGTCTCTATCAATCGAGACACAACAATCAGACCACCTCCAATTAATAAGAGAGGGATAATAAATATTGTACAGGTATGCATAACTATTTAGTCTTTTATAAGCTACCTCAGAGTGACTGCGAGTCACTAAACTCAGTAACCCACATGTATAGCCCATTATAACTTAAATGCCTTATTACTTATACATAGGAAATTAAACTTGTGTAGAAGATGTAATATGCGTTCCGGTGAAAACACGAATATGCCTTGGATAATGTAAAAAGAAAGTTTTTTTAACAAAATCTATGAATGTATCTAATTGTATGCTTTTTCTGTATAGAATTGTTTGACCTGATGAAGGTGATATCGTAGTACACAGAAACGCTGCGTCGACAACCTTGACAACTGTGAACTTTGTGACTTTTGACAATTTTATTAGCTGTGAATTGCATGATTTTTTTATCGTTCTATATACGTATATGTATATCTCTTGAAACCAAGACATATTTTTAATGTATGGCACTTTATTGATGTTATTCAACATTGATTTTATCGATTTGTAATAAACTGTTTATTTTTTAATATCAAATAATGTTTTTCAATTTACTCATTTATTCTTGTTTTCACTATATGCCTAATATTGTGTAATTATGTATACTCTTCTACGTAGTTGGCATTTTGAGATATGAGGGCAATACACTAAAGGGTTTTTCAAGAGTTGAACTTTCGGGACTCGTTAAGTTCTTCACTCCTATTCTCCCTGTCCCTAAGTGGATTAATAAGGGAACCTCCCATACTTTTATATTTGTGACTCACGGTTTGTTAACCGGGGAGGTATTTCCACACCTTTGCTAAATCAGCTGCCAACATGGAAGGCATTAAGATCCTTAGCTACAGCGAGGACAAATTCAACAAAATAATTAACAGTACCACAAAAAACATCTCATCCGTCCAAATTAATAACACTGGTGAGGAAGAGTGGCGTAACTTATGGAACACCAAGGAAAAAAATTATACGAACAGAATTACACTCTGACTTCTTAATTGATTACTGTAAAAGTGGGATAATCCCTAAGGGACTACAGGTAACAAATGAACCAGGGATTTTCATTGGGAACCACAAATTTATAGAAAAATTGACCCTAGTTGCTAACAGATGCAGCCGTGATTGGATGCTTTTAATTATAGAAACAGCATCAGATATACTAATAGTGGACAGACAAGAACTAAAAGATCTTGAAAAGAAATTAACTGAGAGTACAGCCTTGGATGATGCTATCAAAAAATTAGAAGACATCCAAAAAGATGTGGACGGATATAGGGATTATTTATTCAACAAAAAGAGTAATAAACTAAGAAAAGATGTTGCTAAATATAATCCCGAATTTACCTACCCATATTTGCAAAAAGATTATTATGACCGGCCCAGAGAAACACCTCAAGATCGTAAACCCTGGCAACAACATCAGTGCAACAACTACCAAAAAAAGAAGGTTAGATTCTTCGATACTTCTTACACCAGCTCTGACAGTGAACCAGAAATACAGAGTGACAATAGAAATACTAGTAAAGAGAATGATACCTCAAAAGGCCCCAATAGAGACTCGCTCTCTTTTTTAGTACAACGACAGAATTTTGTTCAACAAAGAGGGAGGGGCAGGGGGAGGGGCAAATATGTGCCTCAACCTCAGTACCAAAGGAGTCAGAAGACCTGGGACATATAAATAAAGCCCCTGTTATTAACCTTTCTGATATAGAACTGTCTACTGTAGAAATAAAATTACTAGAAAAAGGCCTAGGATATGCGATAACATCCCCAGTTGACAAATTTAGCTTAGAAAGGGACCTCCAAAACTTCTTTAGGAAAGTGAGACTCATGTCATTTTTTGTTGAAAAAGAGAGGCCCCCGTCACTCAACAAATCTGGTCTAAAACCAAAATCAAACTGGATCCCGCAGATTGGTCAGGTCGACAAACATATTGAAGCTTTTGATATAGCGGTCACAAAAAGCGTCTCTGACGTGTTGGACCAAAAAAATAGGATAGATTTTAATCTTAGCAAAGAAGAAAAAGAGGCCCTTACTAAATTAGAGAATAACCAGTTGTTAACAATCAAACCGGCTGATAAAGGCGGCAGTATTGTGGTAATGTCAACTACACATTACAAAAATAAAATGACCCTAATTTTAAACAATAAAGAACACTATCAAAAACCGCGTAGGAAGGATTGGTCTGCTCTTGAGAACAATATAAAAAGAATGTTAGATTTCGCAAAAGAAGACGATATAATATGCGACGAAGAGTATAGATTTTTGCTTAATTTTAACTCTATAGTGCCCGCATTATACGGACTCCCAAAAGTACATAAAAATTCCATAGACCCTCCAATGCGACCCATAGTGTCCAGTATAGGATCCCTCACAGAGCCCCTGAGTAAATACGCCGACACCTTTCTACAATCGTATGTAACGAAACAAAAGGCATACATTAAAGATACGGCCGCTATGATCAAAAAAGTTGAGAATTTACCCTTTGATCCTGAAACACAATATCTAGTTACATTAGATATAGAGGAGTTATACACGAATATACCTCAAGACAGCACCATTGAGATGACCAAAAATGTACTCTGCCCAAGTGGTATTGACCCGACCGCTCATGAATCATTTATCATTGACTGCGTTACCACTGTTCTGAAAAACAATATTTTTTTATTTGATAAATAATTTTTTAAACAAACTAAAGGCACCAGCATTGGAGCAACCTGTGCTCCAAGCTTGGCATGTCTCTACGTGGCTCAATTTGAAGAAATGCACATATTCAATTCTGTTGCCCCTTTTTTGAAAATATAACAGTATGGTCCCGATACATAGATGATATTTTCTTTATTTGGACGGGACCCGCAGACATACTAGAAGATTTTATTTCTTGGCTAAATTTAGGTGACAAAAATCTTAAATTCACAAGCCACTATGACCAACAGAAATGTGAATTTCTAGATGTAATAATTAAACACGAATCTGGTAAACTACAAGTAGAACTGTTTACTAAAAAAACAGATAGAAATACTATGCTCCATTATCAAAGCCACCATCCCCCCTGTCAGAAAAACAACATCCCTTTCGGACAGTTTTTAAGACTAAAACGAAATTGTTCACAGAATATTGATTTTTTAAAACATGCAGATGCATTATCGACAAAATTAATAAATAGAGGATACCCCAAAAAAATGGTGAGACAAGCTTTCAAAAGAGCTAGGTACTTCAACAGAGATAATCTTTTCCAAGAGAAAGTCAAAGATACACCAACGGAAAAAAGGTTAGTATTTGTGAGCAACTACAGTGGAGTTAGTAATAAAATAAAAAACATAATTAATCGTAATTGGAATCTTGTGACAAAAAAGAATAAAGATAAAGTCCCGAAACCGATGTTTGCTTTCAGACGAAATCGGACGATTAAGAACAGTTTAGTTCATACCTACAGGGAAGACAACAAGAAAATGCAACTGACTATTGATAATAATCCACTACACCTAGGCACATTTCCATGCAGCAACTGTTCAAACTGTGGAAATGTAATCAAAGGTGACTGCGTGGAACACAAAAAAACAAAACATAGAATCAAATCGTTCATAAACTGCAGATCCAAAAACATGGTGTATTTAATTAAATTTCCATGTGATTACATATACATAGGCGAAACGTCTCGCGAAATAAGGTTAAGAATAAATGAGCATAAATCGGCCATTCGCTGTCAAAAAATAGGTGCCCCCCTAACGGACCACTGGAAAACAGCAGGACACAGCACTGACGATTTACGTTGGTGTGGTCTAGAGTTAACAATTCAGAACAGTAGAGGAGGCAACACCGATATTAAGCGTAAAAAACGTGAACAACTCTTTATGTCCAGATTCAATTCAGTGAAAGATGGACTTAACACTAAAGAGGACTGGGAAAGGTTTCTGTAAGCCTACCGAGGTGATACTTGAGGTCAATAACAAACAGCCAGGCTGATAATTGTGAGTGTGGATACAGATGAAAGGTTTTTTCCCCTAAAAAATAAATTTTGGGAAAACACAAGGTTTAATCTAATTGTAGGTATCGTAACCAACAAGAGGGAGGAATAAACCAGAATAAACTACATTTGTAGTCCGAAAAATGCGCGGCTCATATGATTTTATCGATCGATTTAATCTAATTGATGGTACGGTAAATAACAAGAGGGAGGAATAAACCAGAATAAACTACATTTGTAGTCCCAAAGATGCGCGGCTCATATGAATTACGACAGTAGAGGGTGCAAGATATGATCCAAAACTACGATTGAAGTTCCGAAGTTAGGCGGTGCATACTTATGACGTAATACGACTATCCACGTCTCGCGATAGTACGTTCTCGAAAACTCCGCGATAATTCGTTTAAATAACAGACGGGTTTTACGTGTGAGCAAAACAGCTTCTATATCGAGAAATCGAGCACGCGAGGAGCCGTGAGGGGCGCAGGGAGGTCGATTCGAAGCAACAAAGTAAGACCTGCTCTCACTGTGCGACCAATGATGGTTGTAGACATTTCCCTAGCCTAGTCTTGGGTTATTTAAAAACCGATAACAATACCGATAATGATAATGTTAGTAAACCTTCCATATGCTGAGCACACAAAGGCATAGATATTTAAAGATAAGGAAGCCATGAAATCCATAGCGCAACAAGGATTGATAGTAAAATAATGATAGAGACTATGCCTCATTTAAAGGACGTGCTTCACCGATATTGTACTCAAAAAAGAGAGAATACCGCTGCCTCTACCGTCTTAGGCAAGTAGCGCTATGAAGATATTCTCTATTTATTAAAAACAATCATTATAGCGCTCGACCAATATTTAATATGATACAAAGCACTATTATGATCTTGTTTCCTGTGGAGAGATTGTTTAATAAACTCGATGGCGAGCCCGATTAATGAAAATAGGAGAAAAAATACTGCCATTAACGAGGGTAGCTTTAACAATTAAATCAATGTAAATGTGTAATACAACAAACGTATGACGTTGGTGTAACAATATAATGAGACACGATTAATATAAATAATTCCCAGGTCAAATTGGAAAAGACACTGCGAACGGAAACTGAGCGTGGATAGAAAGTTTGAAAGAATACAGTCACGCTGCTGAGTGGGCCCAATAACCCTGTGTTAAGGGTGAGTACTATGGTCGTAACAAACTACCTTGAGATGACATTTTAGAATTTTGGATACCAACATCCTCCCATGTCTAAATGCATTTATTTTCACTATAGGTACATAGTCCTTAAAAATATGGTGGCCCCCCTCCGGCTATATCCTCACTACTGAGTTCCTGAATTTTACAGGTAAAACCACACATCAACTAGAAAATATGGCCCTTGAGTGCAACATTTAAAAACTAAATCTAGGCACTTACTACACAGGTGTTTACTGTAATCTTATACCCTTGACAGAAAGGAATCTCAAACTTGATGTGCTAGACCAGAATCTCTATTAATCGAGAACCAACGATCAGACTACCTCCGATTAACACAAGAGGGATAATTAATTTTCGCACGTATGCACAATGATTTATTTAAAGATAAAACCATACGTCATTTTGAAAATGTGGGCCCGTGATTACAAATCTCAAATACTGAATGTGACCACTTGATATACGGTCATTTTTTGTAATCTTATGTCCCTTACAGAAAGGAACCTCGCACTTGATGTGTGAAACTAGAGTCTCTATCAATCGAGACACAACAATCAGACCACCTCCAATTAATAAGAGAGGGATAATAAATATTGTACAGGTATGCATAACTATTTAGTCTTTTATAAGCTACCTCAGAGTGACTGCGAGTCACTAAACTCAGTAACCCACATGTATAGCCCATTATAACTTAAATGCCTTATTACTTATACATAGGAAATTAAACTTGTGTAGAAGATGTAATATGCGTTCCGGTGAAAACACGAATATGCCTTGGATAATGTAAAAAGAAAGTTTTTTTAACAAAATCTATGAATGTATCTAATTGTATGCTTTTTCTGTATAGAATTGTTTGACCTGATGAAGGTGATATCGTAGTACACAGAAACGCTGCGTCGACAACCTTGACAACTGTGAACTTTGTGACTTTTGACAATTTTATTAGCTGTGAATTGCATGATTTTTTTATCGTTCTATATACGTATATGTATATCTCTTGAAACCAAGACATATTTTTAATGTATGGCACTTTATTGATGTTATTCAACATTGATTTTATCGATTTGTAATAAACTGTTTATTTTTTAATATCAAATAATGTTTTTCAATTTACTCATTTATTCTTGTTTTCACTATATGCCTAATATTGTGTAATTATGTATACTCTTCTACGTAGTTGGCATTTTGAGATATGAGGGCAATACACTAAAGGGTTTTTCAAGAGTTGAACTTTCGGGACTCGTTAAGTTCTTCACTCCTATTCTCCCTGTCCCTAAGTGGATTAATAAGGGAACCTCCCATACTTTTATATTTGTGACTCACGGTTTGTTAACCGGGGAGGTATTTCCACACCTTTGCTAAATCAGCTGCCAACATGGAAGGCATTAAGATCCTTAGCTACAGCGAGGACAAATTCAACAAAATAATTAACAGTACCACAAAAAACATCTCATCCGTCCAAATTAATAACACTGGTGAGGAAGAGTGGCGTAACTTATGGAACACCAAGGAAAAAAATTATACGAACAGAATTACACTCTGACTTCTTAATTGATTACTGTAAAAGTGGGATAATCCCTAAGGGACTACAGGTAACAAATGAACCAGGGATTTTCATTGGGAACCACAAATTTATAGAAAAATTGACCCTAGTTGCTAACAGATGCAGCCGTGATTGGATGCTTTTAATTATAGAAACAGCATCAGATATACTAATAGTGGACAGACAAGAACTAAAAGATCTTGAAAAGAAATTAACTGAGAGTACAGCCTTGGATGATGCTATCAAAAAATTAGAAGACATCCAAAAAGATGTGGACGGATATAGGGATTATTTATTCAACAAAAAGAGTAATAAACTAAGAAAAGATGTTGCTAAATATAATCCCGAATTTACCTACCCATATTTGCAAAAAGATTATTATGACCGGCCCAGAGAAACACCTCAAGATCGTAAACCCTGGCAACAACATCAGTGCAACAACTACCAAAAAAAGAAGGTTAGATTCTTCGATACTTCTTACACCAGCTCTGACAGTGAACCAGAAATACAGAGTGACAATAGAAATACTAGTAAAGAGAATGATACCTCAAAAGGCCCCAATAGAGACTCGCTCTCTTTTTTAGTACAACGACAGAATTTTGTTCAACAAAGAGGGAGGGGCAGGGGGAGGGGCAAATATGTGCCTCAACCTCAGTACCAAAGGAGTCAGAAGACCTGGGACATATAAATAAAGCCCCTGTTATTAACCTTTCTGATATAGAACTGTCTACTGTAGAAATAAAATTACTAGAAAAAGGCCTAGGATATGCGATAACATCCCCAGTTGACAAATTTAGCTTAGAAAGGGACCTCCAAAACTTCTTTAGGAAAGTGAGACTCATGTCATTTTTTGTTGAAAAAGAGAGGCCCCCGTCACTCAACAAATCTGGTCTAAAACCAAAATCAAACTGGATCCCGCAGATTGGTCAGGTCGACAAACATATTGAAGCTTTTGATATAGCGGTCACAAAAAGCGTCTCTGACGTGTTGGACCAAAAAAATAGGATAGATTTTAATCTTAGCAAAGAAGAAAAAGAGGCCCTTACTAAATTAGAGAATAACCAGTTGTTAACAATCAAACCGGCTGATAAAGGCGGCAGTATTGTGGTAATGTCAACTACACATTACAAAAATAAAATGACCCTAATTTTAAACAATAAAGAACACTATCAAAAACCGCGTAGGAAGGATTGGTCTGCTCTTGAGAACAATATAAAAAGAATGTTAGATTTCGCAAAAGAAGACGATATAATATGCGACGAAGAGTATAGATTTTTGCTTAATTTTAACTCTATAGTGCCCGCATTATACGGACTCCCAAAAGTACATAAAAATTCCATAGACCCTCCAATGCGACCCATAGTGTCCAGTATAGGATCCCTCACAGAGCCCCTGAGTAAATACGCCGACACCTTTCTACAATCGTATGTAACGAAACAAAAGGCATACATTAAAGATACGGCCGCTATGATCAAAAAAGTTGAGAATTTACCCTTTGATCCTGAAACACAATATCTAGTTACATTAGATATAGAGGAGTTATACACGAATATACCTCAAGACAGCACCATTGAGATGACCAAAAATGTACTCTGCCCAAGTGGTATTGACCCGACCGCTCATGAATCATTTATCATTGACTGCGTTACCACTGTTCTGAAAAACAATATTTTTTTATTTGATAAATAATTTTTTTAACAAACTAAAGGCACCAGCATTGGAGCAACCTGTGCTCCAAGCTTGGCATGTCTCTACGTGGCTCAATTTGAAGAAATGCACATATTCAATTCTGTTGCCCCTTTTTTGAAAATATAACAGTATGGTCCCGATACATAGATGATATTTTCTTTATTTGGACGGGACCCGCAGACATACTAGAAGATTTTATTTCTTGGCTAAATTTAGGTGACAAAAATCTTAAATTCACAAGCCACTATGACCAACAGAAATGTGAATTTCTAGATGTAATAATTAAACACGAATCTGGTAAACTACAAGTAGAACTGTTTACTAAAAAAACAGATAGAAATACTATGCTCCATTATCAAAGCCACCATCCCCCCTGTCAGAAAAACAACATCCCTTTCGGACAGTTTTTAAGACTAAAACGAAATTGTTCACAGAATATTGATTTTTTAAAACATGCAGATGCATTATCGACAAAATTAATAAATAGAGGATACCCCAAAAAAATGGTGAGACAAGCTTTCAAAAGAGCTAGGTACTTCAACAGAGATAATCTTTTCCAAGAGAAAGTCAAAGATACACCAACGGAAAAAAGGTTAGTATTTGTGAGCAACTACAGTGGAGTTAGTAATAAAATAAAAAACATAATTAATCGTAATTGGAATCTTGTGACAAAAAAGAATAAAGATAAAGTCCCGAAACCGATGTTTGCTTTCAGACGAAATCGGACGATTAAGAACAGTTTAGTTCATACCTACAGGGAAGACAACAAGAAAATGCAACTGACTATTGATAATAATCCACTACACCTAGGCACATTTCCATGCAGCAACTGTTCAAACTGTGGAAATGTAATCAAAGGTGACTGCGTGGAACACAAAAAAACAAAACATAGAATCAAATCGTTCATAAACTGCAGATCCAAAAACATGGTGTATTTAATTAAATTTCCATGTGATTACATATACATAGGCGAAACGTCTCGCGAAATAAGGTTAAGAATAAATGAGCATAAATCGGCCATTCGCTGTCAAAAAATAGGTGCCCCCCTAACGGACCCACTGGAAAACAGCAGGACACAGCACTGACGATTTACGTTGGTGTGGTCTAGAGTTAACAATTCAGAACAGTAGAGGAGGCAACACCGATATTAAGCGTAAAAAACGTGAACAACTCTTTATGTCCAGATTCAATTCAGTGAAAGATGGACTTAACACTAAAGAGGACTGGGAAAGGTTTCTGTAAGCCTACCGAGGTGATACTTGAGGTCAATAACAAACAGCCAGGCTGATAATTGTGAGTGTGGATACAGATGAAAGGTTTTTTCCCCTAAAAAATCAATTTTGGGAAAACACAAGGTTTAATCTAATTGTAGGTATCGTAACCAACAAGAGGGAGGAATAAACCAGAATAAACTACATTTGTAGTCCGAAAAATGCGCGGCTCATATGATTTTATCGATCGATTTAATCTAATTGATGGTACGGTAAATAACAAGAGGGAGGAATAAACCAGAATAAACTACATTTGTAGTCCCAAAGATGCGCGGCTCATATGAATTACGACAGTAGAGGGTGCAAGATATGATCCAAAACTACGATTGAAGTTCCGAAGTTAGGCGGTGCATACTTATGACGTAATACGACTATCCACGTCTCGCGATAGTACGTTCTCGAAAACTCCGCGATAATTCGTTTAAATAACAGACGGGTTTTACGTGTGAGCAAAACAGCTTCTATATCGAGAAATCGAGCACGCGAGGAGCCGTGAGGGGCGCAGGGAGGTCGATTCGAAGCAACAAAGTAAGACCTGCTCTCACTGTGCGACCAATGATGGTTGTAGACATTTCCCTAGCCTAGTCTTGGGTTATTTAAAAACCGATAACAATACCGATAATGATAATGTTAGTAAACCTTCCATATGCTGAGCACACAAAGGCATAGATATTTAAAGATAAGGAAGCCATGAAATCCATAGCGCAACAAGGATTGATAGTAAAATAATGATAGAGACTATGCCTCATTTAAAGGACGTGCTTCACCGATATTGTACTCAAAAAAGAGAGAATACCGCTGCCTCTACCGTCTTAGGCAAGTAGCGCTATGAAGATATTCTCTATTTATTAAAAACAATCATTATAGCGCTCGACCAATATTTAATATGATACAAAGCACTATTATGATCTTGTTTCCTGTGGAGAGATTGTTTAATAAACTCGATGGCGAGCCCGATTAATGAAAATAGGAGAAAAAATACTGCCATTAACGAGGGTAGCTTTAACAATTAAATCAATGTAAATGTGTAATACAACAAACGTATGACGTTGGTGTAACAATATAATGAGACACGATTAATATAAATAATTCCCAGGTCAAATTGGAAAAGACACTGCGAACGGAAACTGAGCGTGGATAGAAAGTTTGAAAGAATACAGTCACGCTGCTGAGTGGGCCCAATAACCCTGTGTTAAGGGTGAGTACTATGGTCGTAACAAACTACCTTGAGATGACATTTTAGAATTTGGAATCCAACATCCTCCTATGTCTAAATGCATTTATTTTCACTATAGGTACATAGTTCTTAAAAATATGGTGGCCCCCCTTCGGCTATATCCTCACTACTGAGTTCCTGAATTTTGCAGGCAAAACCACACATCAACTAGAAAATATGGCCCTCGAGTGCAACATTTAAAAACTAAATCTAGGCACTTACTACACAGGTGTTTTCTGTAATCTTATACCCTTGACAGAAAGGAATCTCAAACTTGATGTGCTAGACCAGAATCTCTATTACTCGAGAACCAACGATCAGACTACCTCCGATTAACACAAGAGGGATAATTAATTTTCGCAGGTATGCACAATGATTTATTTAAAGATAAAACCATACGTCATTTAGAAAATGTGGGCCCGTGATTACAAAACTCAAATACTGAATGTGACCACTTGATATACGGTCATTTTTTGTAATCTTATGTCCCTTACAGAAAGGAACCTCGCACTTGATGTGTGAAACTAGAGTCTCTATCAATCGAGACACAACAATCAGACCACCTCCAATTAATAAGAGAGGGATAATAAATATTGTACAGGTATGCATAACTATTTAGTCTTTTATAAGCTACCTCAGAGTGACTGCGAGTCACTAAACTCAGCAACCCACATGTATAGCCCATTATAACTTAAATGCCTTATTACTTATACATAGGAAATTAAACTTGTGTAGAAGATGTAATATGCGTTCCGGTGAAAACACGAATATGCCTTGGATAATGTAAAAAGAAAGTTTTTTTAACAAAATCTATGAATGTATCTAATTGTATGCTTTTTCTGTATAGAATTGTTTGACCTGATGAAGGTGATATCGTAGTACACCGAAACGCTGGGTCGACAACCTTGACAACTGTGAACTTTGTGACTTTTGACAATTTTAATAACTGTGAATTGCATGATTTTTTATCGTTCTATATACGTATATGTATATCTCTTGAAACCAAGACATATTTTTAATGTATGGCACTTTATTGATGTTATTCAACATTGATTTTATCGATTTGTAATAAACTGTTTATTTTTTAATATCAAATAATGTTTTTCAATTTACTCATTTATTCTTGGTTTCACTATATGCCTAATATTGTGTAATTATGTATACTCTTCTACGTAGTTGGCATTTTGAGATATGAGGGCAATACACTAAAGGGTTTTTCAAGAGTTGAACTTTCGGGACTCGTTAAGTTCTTCAGTCCTATTCTCCCTGTCCCTAAGTGGATTAATAAGGGGACCTCCCATACTTTTATATTTGTGACTCACGGTTTGTTAACCGGGGAGGTATTTCCACACCTTTGCTAAATCAGCTGCCAACATGGAAGGCATTAAGATCCTTAGCTACAGCGAGGACCAATTCAACAAAATAATTAACAGTACCACAAAAAACATCTCATCCGTCCAAATTAATAACACTGGTGAGGAAGAGTGGTGTAACTTATGGAACACCAAGGAAAAAAATTATACGAACAGAATTACACTCTGACTTCTTAATTGATTACTGTAAAAGTGGGATAATCCCTAAGGGACTACAGGTAACAAATGAACCAGGGCTTTTCATTGGGAACCACAAATTTATAGAAAAATGGACCCTAGTTGCTAACAGATGCAGCCGTGATTGGATGCTTTTAATTATAGAAACAGCATCTGATATACTAATAGTGGACAGACAAGAAGTAAAAGATCTTGAAAAGAAATTAACTGAGAGTACAGCCTTGGATGATGCTATCAAAAAAGTTAGAAGACATCCAAAAAGATGTGGACGGATATAGGGATTATTTATTCAACAAAAAGAGTAATAAACTAAGAAAAGATGTTGCTAAATATAATCCCGAATTTACCTACCCATATTTGCAAAAAGATTATTATGACCGGCCCAGAGAAACACCTCAAGATCGTAAACCCTGGCAACAACATCAGGGCAACAACTACCAAAAAAAGAAGGTTAGATTCTTCGATACTTCTTACACCAGCTCTGACAGTGAACCAGAAATACAGAGTGACAATAGAAATACTAGTAAAGAGAATGATACCTCAAAAGGCCCCAATAGAGACTCGCTCTCTTTTTTAGAACAACAACAGAATTTTGTTCAACAAAGAGGGAGGGGCAGGGGGAGGGGCAAATATGTGCCTCAACCTCAGTACCAACAGAGACCGTATACCAGGAGTCAGAAGACCTGGGACATATAAATAAAGCCCTGTTATTAACCTTTCTGATATAGAACTGTCTACTGTAGAAATAAAATTACTAGAAAAAGGCCTAGGATATGCGATAACATCCCCAGTTGACACATTTAGCTTAGAAAGGGACCTCCAAAACTTCTTTAGGAAAGTGAGACTCATGTCATTTTTTGTTGAAAAAGAGAGGCCCCCGTCACTCAACAAATCTGGTCTAAAACCAAAATCAACCTGGACCCCGCAGATTGGTCAGGTCGACAAACGTATTGAAGCTTTTGAAATAGCGGTCACAAAAAGCGTCTCTGACGTCTTGGACCAAAAAATAGGATAGATTTTTATCTTAGCAAAGAAGAAAAAGAGGCCCTTACTAAATAAGAGAATAACCAGTTGTTAACAATCAAACCGGCTGATAAAGGTGGCAGTATTGTGGTAATGTCAACTACACATTACAAAAATAAAATGACCCTACTTTTAAACAATAAAGAACACTATCAAAAATCGCGTAGGAAGGATTGGTCTGCTCTTGAGAATAATATAAAAAGAATGTTAGATTTCGCAAAAGAAGACGATATAATATGCGACGAAGAGTATAGATTTTTGCTTAATTTTAACCCTATAGTGCCCGCATTATACGCACTCCCAAAAGTCCATAAAAATCCCATAGACCCTCCAATGCGACCCATAGTGTCCAGTATAGGATCCCTCACAGAGCCCCTGAGTAAATACGCCGACACCTTTCTACAATCGTATGTAACGAAACAAAAGGCATACATTAAAGATACGGCCGCTATGATCAAAAAAGTTGAGAGTTTACCCTTTGATCCTGAAACACAATAT
This sequence comes from Lissotriton helveticus, assembly GCF_964261635.1. Lineage (NCBI taxonomy): Eukaryota > Metazoa > Chordata > Amphibia > Caudata > Salamandridae > Lissotriton > Lissotriton helveticus. Next base: position 798,080,743 of record NC_136072.1, read on the forward strand.
CTAGTTACATTAGATATAGAGGAGTTATACACGAATATACCTCAAGACAGCACCATTGAGATGACCAAAAATTTACTCTGCCCAAGTGGTATTGACCCGACCCCTCATGAATCATTTATCATTGACTGCGTTACCACTGTTCTGAAAAACAACATTTTTTTATTTGATAAATGATTTTTTCAACAAACTAAAGGCACCAGCATGGGAGCAACCTGTGCTCCAAGCTTGGCATGTCTCTACGTGGCTCAATTTGAAGAAATGCACATATTCAATTCTGTTGCCCCTTTTTTTGAAAATATAACAGTATGGTCCCGATACATAGATGATATTTTCTTTATTTGGACGGGACCCGCAGACATACTAGAAGATTTTATTTCTTGGCTAAATTTAGGTGACAAAAATCTTAAATACACAAGCCACTATGACCAACAGAAATGTGAATTTCTAGATGTAATAATTAAACATGAATCTGATAAACTACAAGTAGAACTGTTTACTAAAAAAACAGATAGAAATACTATGCTCCATTATCAAAGCCACCATCCCCCCGTCAGAAAAACAACATCCCTTTCGGACAGTTTTTAAGACTAAAACGAAATTGTTCACAGAATATTGATTTTTTAAAACATGCAGATGCATTATCGACAAAATTAATAAATAGAGGATACCCAAAAAAATGGTGAGACAAGCTTTCAAAAGAGCTAGGTACTTCAACAGAGATAATCTTTTCCAAGAGAAAGTCAAAGATACATCAACGGAAAAAAGGTTAGTATTTGTGAGCAACTACAGTGGAGTTAGTAATAAAATAAAAAACATAATTAATCGTAATTGGAATCTTGTGACAAAAAAGAATAAAGATAAAGTCCCGAAACCGATGTTTGCTTTCAGACGAAATTGGACGATTAAGAACAGTTTAGTTCATACCTACAGGGAAGACAACAAGAAAATGCAACTGACTATTGATAATAATCCACTCCCCCTAGGCACATTTCCATGCAGCAACTGCTCAAACTGTGGAAATGTAATCAAAGGTGACTGCGTGGAACACAAAAAAAAAAAACATAGAATCAAATCATTCATAAACTGCAGATCCAAAAACATGGTGTATTTAATTAAATGTCCATGTGATTACATATACATAGGCGAAACGTCTCGCGAAATAAGGTTAAGAATAAATTAGCATAAATCGGCCATTCGCTGTCAAAAAATAGGTGCCCCCCTAACGGACCACTGGAAAACAGCAGGACACAGCACTGACGATTCACGTTGGTGTGGTCTAGATTTAACAATTCAGAACAGTAGAGGAGGCAACACCGATATTAAGCGTAAAAAACGTGAACAATTCTTTATGTCCAGATTCAATTCAGTGAAAGATGGACTTAACACTAAAGAGGACTGGGAAAGGATTCTGTAAGCCTACCGAGGTGATACTTGAGGTCAATAACAAACAGCCAGGCTGATAATTGTGAGTGTGGATACAGATGAAAGGTTTTTTCCACAAAAAAATCAATTTTGGTAAAACACAAGGTTTAATCTAATTGTACGTTTCATAACCAACTAGAGGGAGGAATAAACCAGAATAAACTACATTTGTAGTCCGAAAAATGCGCGGCTCATATGATTTTATCGATCGATTTAATCTAATTGTAGGTACGGTAAATAACAAGAGGGAGGAATAAACCAGAATAAACTACATTTGTAGTCCCAAAGATGCGCGGCTCATATGAATTACGACAGTAGAGGGTGCAAGATATGATCCAAAACTACGATTGAAGTTCCGAAGTTAGGCGGTGCATACTTATGACGTAATACGACTATCCACGTCTCGCGATAGTACGTTCTCGAAAACTCCGCGATAATTCGTTTAAATAACAGACGGGTTTTACGTGTGAGCAAAACAGCTTCTATATCGAGAAATCGAGCATGCGAGGAGCCGTGAGGGGCGCAGGGAGGTCGATTCGAAGCAACAAAGTAAGACCTGCTCTCACTGTGCGACCAATGATGGTTGTAGACATTTCCCTAGCCTAGTCTTGGGTTATTTAAAAACCGATAACAATACCGATAATGATAATGTTAGTAAACCTTCCATATGCTGAGCACACAAAGGCATAGATATTTAAAGATAAGGAAGCCATGAAATCCATAGCGCAACAAGAATTGATAGTAAAATAATGATAGAGACTATGCCTCATTTGAAGGACGTGCTTCACCGATATTGTACTCAAAAAAGAGAGAATACTGCTGCCTCTACCGTCTTAGGCAAGTAGCGCTATGAAGATATTCTCTATTTATTAAATACAATCATTATAGCGCTCAACCAATATTTAATATGATACAAAGCACTATTATGATCTCGTTTCCTGTGGAGAGATTGTTTAATAAACTCCATGGCGAGCCCGATTAATGAAAATAAGAGAAAAAATAGTGCCATTAACGAGGGTAGCTTTAACAATTAAATCAATGTAAATGTGTAATACAACAAACGTATGACGTTGGTGTAACAATATAATGAGACACGATTAATATAAATCATTCCCAGGTCAAATTGGAAAAGACACTGCGAACGGAAACTGAGCGTGGATAGAAAGTTTGAAAGAATACAGTCACGCTGCTGAGTGGGCCCAATAACCCTGTGTTAAGGGTGAGTACTATGGTCGTAACAAACTACCTTGAGATGACATTTTAGAATTTTGGATACCAACATCCTCCCATGTCTAAATGCATTTATTTTCACTATAGGTACATAGTCCTTAAAAATATGGTGGCCCCCCTCCGGCTATATCCTCACTACTGAGTTCCTGAATTTTACAGGTAAAACCACACATCAACTAGAAAATATGGCCCTTGAGTGCAACATTTAAAAACTAAATCTAGGCACTTACTACACAGGTGTTTTCTGTAATCTTATACCCTTGACAGAAAGGAATCTCAAACTTGATGTGCTAGACCAGAATCTCTATTAATCGTGAACCAACGATCAGACTACCTCCGATTAACACAAGAGGGATAATTAATTTTCGCACGTATGCACAATGATTTATTTAAAGATAAAACCATACGTCATTTTGAAAATGTGGGCCCGTGATTACAAATCTCAAATACTGAATGTGACCACTTGATATACGGTCATTTTTTGTAATTTTATGTCCCTTACAGAAAGGAACCTCGCACTTGATGTGTGAAACTAGAGTCTCTATCAATCGAGACACAACAATCAGACCACCTCCAATTAATAAGAGAGGGATAATAAATATTGTACAGGTATGCATAACTATTTAGTCTTTTATAAGCTACCTCAGAGTGACTGCGAGTCACTAAACTCAGTAACCCACATGTATAGCCCATTATAACTTAAATGCCTTATTACTTATACATAGGAAATTAAACTTGTGTAGAAGATGTAATATGCGTTCCGGTGAAAACACGAATATGCCTTGGATAATGTAAAAAGAAAGTTTTTTTAACAAAATCTATGAATGTATCTAATTGTATGCTTTTTCTGTATAGAATTGTTTGACCTGATGAAGGTGATATCGTAGTACACCGAAACGCTGCGTCGACAACCTTGACAACTGTGAACTTTGTGACTTTTGACAATTTTATTAGCTGTGAATTGCAGGATTTTTTATCGTTCTATATACGTATATGTATATCTCTTGAAACCAAGACATATTTTTAATGTATGGCACTTTATTGATGTTATTCAACATTGATTTTATCGATTTGTAATAAACTGTTTATTTTTTTAATATCAAATAATGTTTTTCAATTTACTCATTTATTCTTGTTTTCACTATATGCCTAATATTGTGTAATTATGTATACTCTTCTACGTAGTTGGCATTTTGAGATATGAGGGCAATACACTAAAGGGTTTTTCAAGAGTTGAACTTTCGGGACTCGTTAAGTTCTTCACTCCTATTCTCCCTGTCCCTAAGTGGATTAATAAGGGAACCTCCCATACTTTTATATTTGTGACTCACGGTTTGTTAACCGGGGAGGTATTTCCACACCTTTGCTAAATCAGCTGCCAACATGGAAGGCATTAAGATCCTTAGCTACAGCGAGGACAAATTCAACAAAATAATTAACAGTACCACAAAAAACATCTCATCCGTCCAAATTAATAACACTGGTGAGGAAGAGTGGCGTAACTTATGGAACACCAAGGAAACAAATTATACGAACAGAATTACACTCTGACTTCTTAATTGATTACTGTAAAAGTGGGATAATCCCTAAGGGACTACAGGTAACAAATGAACCAGGGATTTTCATTGGGAACCACAAATTTATAGAAAAATGGACCCTAGTTGCTAACAGATGCAGCCGTGATTGGATGCTTTTAATTATAGAAACAGCATCAGATATACTAATAGTGGACAGACAAGAACTAAAAGATCTTGAAAAGAAATTAACTGAGAGTACAGCCTTGGATGATGCTATCAAAAAATTAGAAGACATCCAAAAAGATGTGGACGGATATAGGGATTATTTATTCAACAAAAAGTGTAATAAACTAAGAAAAGATGTTGCTAAATATAATCCCGAATTTACCTACCCATATTTGCAAAAAGATTATTATGACCGGCCCAGAGAAACACCTCAAGATCGTAAACCCTGGCAACAACATCAGTGCAACAACTACCAAAAATAGAAGGTTAGATTCTTCGATACTTCTTACACCAGCTCTGACAGTGAACCAGAAATACAGAGTGACAATAGAAATACTAGTAAAGAGAATGATACCTCAAAAGGCCCCAATAGAGACTCGCTCTCTTTTTTAGTACAACAACAGAATTTTGTTCAACAAAGAGGGAGGGGCAGGGGGAGGGGCAAATATGTGCCTCAACCTCAGTACCAACAGAGACCGTATACCAGGAGTCAGAAGACCTGGGACATATAAATAAAGCCCCTGTTATTAACCTTTCTGATATAGAACTGTCTACTGTAGAAATAAAATTACTAGAAAAAGGCCTAGGATATGCGATAACATCCCCAGTTGACAAATTTAGCTTAGAAAGGGACCTCCAAAACTTCTTTAGGAAAGTGAGACTCATGTCATTTTTTGTTGAAAAAGAGAGGCCCCCGTCACTCAACAAATCTGGTCTAAAACCAAAATCAAACTGGATCCCGCAGATTGGTCAGGTCGACAAACATATTGAAGCTTTTGATATAGCGGTCACAAAAAGCGTCTCTGACGTGTTGGACCAAAAAAATAGGATAGATTTTAATCTTAGCAAAGAAGAAAAAGAGGCCCTTACTAAATTAGAGAATAACCAGTTGTTAACAATCAAACCGGCTGATAAAGGCGGCAGTATTGTGGTAATGTCAACTACACATTACAAAAATAAAATGACCCTAATTTTAAACAATAAAGAACACTATCAAAAACCGCGTAGGAAGGATTGGTCTGCTCTTGAGAACAATATAAAAAGAATGTTAGATTTGGCAAAAGAAGACGATATAATATGCGACGAAGAGTATAGATTTTTGCTTAATTTTAACCCTATAGTGCCCAAAAGTCCATAAAAATCCCATAGACCCTCCAATGCGAACCATAGTGTCCAGTATAGGATCCCTCACGGAGCCCCTGAGTAAATACGCCGACACCTTTCTACAATCGTATGTAACGAAACAAAAGGCATACATTAAAGATACGGCCGCTATGATCAAAAAAGTTGAGAATTTACCCTTTGATCCTGAAACACAATATCTAGTTACATTAGATATAGAGGAGTTATACACGAATATACCTCAAGACAGCACCATTGAGATGACCAAAAATTTACTCTGCCCAAGTGGTATTGACCCGACCCCTCATGAATCATTTATCATTGCTGCGTTACCACTGTTCTGAAAAACAATATTTTTTTATTTGATAAATAATTTTTTTAACAAACTAAAGGCACCAGCATGGGAGCAACCTGTGCTCCAAGCTTGGCATGTCTCTACGTGGCCCAATTTGAAGAAATGCACATATTCAATTCTGTTGCCCCTTTTTTTGAAAATATAACAGTATGGTCCTGATACATAGATGAGATTTTCTTTATTTGGACGGGACCCGCAGACATACTAGAAGATTTTATTTCTTGGCTAAATTTAGGTGACAAAAATCTTAAATTCACAAGCCACTATGACCAACAGAAATGTGAATTTCTAGATGTAACAATTAAACACGAATCTGGTAAACTACAAGTAGAACTGTTTACTAAAAAAACAGATAGAAATACTATGCGTCATTATCAAAGCCACCATCCCCCCTGTCAGAAAAACAACATCCCTTTCGGACAGTTTTTAACACTAAAACGAAATTGTTCACAGAATATTGATTTTTTAAAACATGCAGATGCATTATCGACAAAATTAATAAATAGAGGATACCCCAAAAAAAATGGTGAGACAAGTTTTCAAAAGAACTAGGTACTTCAACAGAGATAATCTTTTCCAAGAGAATGTCAAAGATACACCAACGGAAAAAAGGTTAGTATTTGTGAGCAACTACAGTGGAGTTAGTAATAAAATAAAAAACATAATTAATCGTAATTGGAATCTTGTGACAAAAAAGAATAAAGATAAAGTCCCGAAACCGATGTTTGCTTTCAGACGAAATCGGACGATTAAGAACAGTTTAGTTCATACCTACAGGGAAGACAACAAGAAAATGCAACTGACTATTGATAATAATCCACTCCCCCTAGGCACATTTCCATGCAGCAACTGTTCAAACTGTGGAAATGTAATCAAAGGTGACTGCGTGGAACACAAAAAAACAAAACATAGAATCAAATCGTTCATAAACTGCAGATCCAAAAACATGGTGTATTTAATTAAATGTCCATGTGATTACATATACATAGGCGAAACGTCTCGCGAAATAAGGTTAAGAATAAATTAGCATAAATCGGCCATTCGCTGTCAAAAAATAGGTGCCCCCCTAACAAACCACTGGAAAACAGCAGGACACAGCACTGACGATTTACGTTGGTGTGGTCTAGATTTAACAATTCAGAACAGTAGAGGAGGCAACACCGATATTAAGCGTAAAAAACGTGAACAATTCTTTATGTCCAGATTCAATTCAGTGAAAGATGGACTTAACACTAAAGAGGATTGGGAAAGGATTCTGTAAGCCTACCGAGGTGATACTTGAGGTCAATAACAAACAGCCAGGCTGATAATTGTGAGTGTGGATACAGATGAAAGTTTTTTTCCACTAAAAAATCAATTTTGGTAAAACACAAGGTTTAATCTAATTGTAGGTATCGTAACCAACAAGAGGGAGGAATAAACCAGAATACACTACATTTGTAGTCCGAAAAATGCGCGGCTCATATGATTTTATCGATCGATTTAATCTAATTGTAGGTACTGTAACTAACAAGAGGGAGGAATAAACCAGAATAAACTACATTTGTAGTCCCAAAGATGCGTGGCTCATATGAATTACGACAGTAGAGGGCGCAAGATATGATCCAAAACTACGATTGTAGTTCCGAAGTTAGGCGGTGCATACTTATGACGTAATACGACTATCCACGTCTCGCGATAGTACGTTCTCGAAAACTCCGCGATAATTCGTTTAAATAACAGACGGATTTTACGTGTGAGCAAAACAGCTTCTATATCGAGAAATCGAGAACGCGAGGAGCCGTGAGGGGCGCAGGGAGGTCGATTCGAAGCAACAAGGTAAGACCCGCTCTCACTGTGCGACCAATGATGGTTGTAGACATTTCCCTAGCCTAGTCTTGGGTTATTTAAACCCGATAACAATACCGATAATGTAAGTAAACCTTCCATATGCTGAGCACACAAAGGCATAGATATTTAAAGATAAGGAAGCCATGAAATCCATAGCGCAACAAGGATTGATAGTAAAATAATGATAGAGACTATGCCTTATTTAAAGGACGTGCTTCACCGATATTGTACTCAAAAAAGAGAGAATACCGCTGCCTCTACCGTCTTAGGCAAGTAGCGCTATGAAGATATTCTCTATTTATTAAATACAATCATTATAGCGCTCGACCAATATTTAATATGATACAAAGCACTATTATGATCTCGTTTCCTGTGGAGAGATTGTTTAATAAACTCGATGGCGAGCCAGATTAATGAAAATAAGAGAAAAAATACTGCCATTAACGAGGGTAGCTTTAACAATTAAATCAATGTAAATGTGTAATACAACAAACATATGCCGTTGGTGTAAAAATATAATGAGACACGATTAATATAAATCATTCCCAGGTCAAATTGGAAAAGACACTGCGAACGGAAACTGAGCGTGGATAGAAAGTTTAAAAGAATCCTGTCACGCTGCTGAGTGGGCCCAATAACCCTGTGTTAAGGGTGAGTACTATGGTCGTAACAAACTACCTTGAGATGACATTTTAGAATTCTGGATACCAACATCCACCCATGTCTAAATGCATTTATTTTCACTATAGGTACAGAGTCCTTAAAAATACGGTGGCCCCCCTCCGGCTATATCCTCACTACTGAGTTCCTGAATTTTACAGGTAAAACCACACATCAACTAGAAAATATGGCCCTTGAGTGCAACATTTAAAAACTAAATCTAGGCACTTACTACACAGGTGTTTTCTGTAATCTTATACCCTTGACAGAAAGGAATCTCAAACTTGATGTGCTAGACCAGAATCTCTATTAATCGAGACACAACGATCAGACTACCTCCGATTAACACAAGAGGGATAATTAATTTTCGCAGGTATGCACAATGATTTATTTAAAGATAAAACCATACGTCATTTAGAATATGTGGGCCCGTGATTACAAAACTCAAATACTGAATGTGACCACTTGATATACAGTCATTTTTTGTAATCTTATGTCCCTTACAGAAAGGAACCTCGCACTTGATGTGTGAAACTAGAGTCTCTATCAATCGAGACACAACAATCAGACCACCTCCAATTAATAAGATAGGGATAATTAATATTGTACAGGTATGCATAACTATTTAGTCTTTTATAAGCTACCTCAGAGTGACTGTGAGTCACTAAACTCAGTAACCCACATGTATAGCCCATTATAACTTAAATGCCTTATTACTTATAATATACGTTCCGGTGGAAACACGAATATGCCTTGGATAATGTAAAAAGAAAGTTTTTTTTAACAAAATCTATGAATGTATCTAATTGTATGCTTTTTCTGTATAGAATTGTTTGACCTGATGAAGGTGATATCGTAGTACACCGAAACGCTGCGTCGACAACCTTGACAACTGTGAACTTTCTGACTTTTGACAATTTTAATAACTGTGAATTGCATGATTTTTTATCGTTCTATATACGTATATTCATATCTCTTGAAACCAAGACATATTTTTAATGTATGGCACTTTATTGATGTTATTCAACATTGATTTTATCGATTTGTAATAAACTGTTTATTTTTTAATATCAAATAATGTTTTTCAATTTACTCATTTATTCTTGTTTTCACTATATGCCTAATATTGTGTAATTATGTATACTCTTCTACGTAGTTGGCATTTTGAGATATGAGGGCAATACACTAAAGGGTTTTTCAAGAGTTGAACTTTCGGGACTCGTTAAGTTCTTCAGTCCTATTCTCCCTGTCCCTAAGTGGATTAATAAGGGGACCTCCCATACTTTTATGTTTGTGACTCACGGTTTGTTAACCGGGGAGGTATTTCCACACCTTTGCTAAATCAGCTGCCAACATGGAAGGCATTAAGATCCTTAGCTACAGCAAGGACCAATTCAACGAAATAATTAACAGTACCACAACAAACATCTCATCCGTCCAAATTAATAACACTGGTGAGGAAGAGTGGCGTAACTTATGGAACACCAAGGAAAAAAATAATACGAACAGAATTACACTCTGACTTCTTAATTGATTACTGTAAAAGTGGGATAATCCCTAAGGGACTACAGGTAACAAATGAACCAGGGATTTTCATTGGGAACCACAAATTTATAGAAAAATGGACCCTAGTTGCTAACAGATGCAGCCGTGATTGGATGCTTTTAATTATAGAAACAGCATCAGATATACTAATAGTGGACAGACAAGAAGTAAAAGATCTTGAAAAGAAATTAACTGAGAGTACAGCCTTGGATGATGCTATCAAAAAAGTTAGAAGACATCCAGAAAGATGTGGACGGATATAGGGATTATTTATTCAACAAAAAGAGTAATAAACTAAGAAAAGATGTTGCTAAATATAATCCCGAATTTACCTACCCATATTTGCAAAAAGATTATTATGACCGGCCCAGAGAAACACCTCAAGATCGTAAACCCTGGCAACAACATCAGGGCAACAACTACCAAAAAAAGAAGGTTAGATTCTTCGATACTTCTTACACCAGCTCTGACAGTGAACCAGAAATACAGAGTGACAATAGAAATACTAGTAAAGAGAATGATACCTCAAAAGGCCCCAATAGAGACTCGCTCTCTTTTTTAGAACAACGACAGAATTTTGTTCAACAAAGAGGGAGGGGCAGGGGGAGGGGCAAATATGTGCCTCAACCTCAGTACCAACAGAGACCGTATACCAGGAGTCAGAAGACCTGGGACATATAAATAAAGCCCCTGTTATTAACCTTTCTGATATAGAACTGTCTACTGTAGAAATAAAATTACTAGAAAAAGGCCTAGGATATGCGATAACATCCCCAGTTGACAAATTTAGCTTAGAAAGGGACCTCCAAAACTTCTTTAGGAAAGTGAGACTCATGTCATTTTTTGCTGAAAAAGAGAGGCCCCCGTCACTCAACAAATCTGGTCTAAAACCAAAATCAACCTGGACCCCGCAGATTGGTCAGGTCGACAAACATATTGAAGCTTTTGAAATAGCGGTCACAAAAAGCGTCTCTGACGTCTTGGACCAAAAAAATAGGATAGATTTTTATCTTAGCAAAGAAGAAAAAGAGGCCCTTAATAAATTAGAGAATAACCAGTTGTTAACAATCAAACCGGCTGATAAAGGCGGCAGTATTGTGGTAATGTCAACTACACATTACAAAAATAAAATGACCCTACTTTTAAACAATAAAGAACACTATCAAAAATCGCGTAGGAAGGATTGGTCTGCTCTTGAGAACAATATAAAAAGAATGTTAGATTTCGCAAAAGAAGACGATATAATATGCGACGAAGAGTATAGATTTTTGCTTAATTTTAACTCTATAGTGCCCGCATTATACGGACTCCCAAAAGTCCATAAAAATTCCATAGACCCTCCAATGCGACCCATAGTGTCCAGTATAGGATCCCTCACAGAGCCCCTGAGTAAATACGCCGACACCTTTCTACAATCGTATGTAACGAAAAAAAAGGCATACATTAAAGATACGGCCGCTATGATCAAAAAAGTTGAGAATTTACCCTTTGATGCTGAAACACAATATCTAGTTACATTAGATATAGAGGAGTTATACACGAATATACCTCAAGACAGCACCATTGAGATGACCAAAAATTTACTCTGCCCAAGTGGTATTGACCCGACCCCTCATGAATCATTTATCATTGACTGCGTTACCACTGTTCTGAAAAACAATATTTTTTTATTTGATAAATAATTTTTTTAACAAACTAAAGGCACCAGCATTGGAGCAACCTGTGCTCCAAGCTTGGCATGTCTCTACGTGGCTCAATTTGAAGAAATGCACATATTCAATTCTGTTGCCCCTTTTTTGAAAATATAACAGTATGGTCCCGATACATAGATGATATTTTCTTTATTTGGACGGGACCCGCAGACATACTAGAAGATTTTATTTCTTGGCTAAATTTAGGTGACAAAAATCTTAAATTCACAAGCCACTATGACCAATAGAAATGTGAATTTCTAGATGTAATAATTAAACACGAATCTGGTAAACTACAAGTAGAACTGTTTACTAAAAAAACAGATAGAAATACTATGCTCCATTATCAAAGCCACCATCCCCCCTGTCAGAAAAACAACATCCCTTTCGGACAGTTTTTAAGACTAAAACGAAATTGTTCACAGAATATTGATTTTTTAAAACATGCAGATGCATTATCGACAAAATTAATAAATAGAGGATACCCCAAAAAAATGGTGAGACAAGCTTTCAAAAGAGCTAGGTACTTCAACAGAGATAATCTTTTCCAAGAGAAAGTCATAAATACACCAACGGAAAAAAGGTTAGTATTTGTGAGCAACTACAGTGGAGTTAGTAATAAAATAAAAAACATAATTAATCGTAATTGGAATCTTGTGACAAAAAAGAATAAAGATAAAGTCCCGAAACCGATGTTTGCTTTCAGACGAAATCGGACGATTAAGAACAGTTTAGTTCATACCTACAGGGAAGACAACAAGAAAATGCAACTGACTATTGATAATAATCCACTACCCCTAGGCACATTTCCATGCAGCAACTGTTCAAGCTGTGGAAATGTAATCAAAGGTGACTGCGTGGAACACAAAAAAACAAAACATAGAATCAAATCGTTCATAAACTGCAGATCCAAAAACATGGTGTATTTAATTAAATGTCCATGTGATTACATATACATAGGCGAAACGTCTCGCGAAATAAGGTTAAGAATAAATGAGCATAAATCGGCCATTCGCTGTCAAAAAATAGGTGCCCCCCTAACGGACCACTGGAAAACAGCAGGACACAGCACTGACGATTTACGTTGGTGTGGTCTAGAATTAACAATTCAGAACAGTAGAGGAGGCAACACCGATATTAAGCGTAAAAAACGTGAACAATTCTTTATGTCCAGATTCAATTCAGTGAAAGATGGACTTAACACTAAACAGGACTGGGAAAGGATTCTGTAAGCCTACCAAGGTGATACTTGAGGTCAATAACAAACAGCCAGGCTGATAATTGTGAGTGTGGATACAGATGAAAGGTTTTTTCCACAAAAAAATCAATTTTGGTAAAACACAAGGTTTAATCTAATTGTAGGTATCGTAACCAACAAAAGGGAGGAATAAACCAGAATAAACTACATTTGTAGTCCGAAAAATGCGCGGCTCATATGATTTTATCGATCAATTTAATCTAATTGTAGGTACCGTAACTAACAAGAGGGAGGAATAAACCAGAATAAACTACATTTGTAGTCAAAAAGATGCGCGGCTCATATGAATTACGACAGTAGAGGGCGCAAGATATGATCCAAAACTATGATTGTAGTTCCGAAGTTAGGCGGTGCATACTTATGACGTAATACGACTATCCACGTCTCGCGATAGTACGTTCTCGAAAACTCCGCGATAATTTGTTTAAATAACAGACGGGTTTTACGTGTAAGCAAAACAGCTTCTATATCGAGAAATCGAGCACGCGAGGAGCCGTGAGGGGCACAGGGAGGTCGATTCGAAGCAACAAGGTAAAACCTGCTCTCAATGTGCGACCAATGATGGTTGTAGACATTTCCCTAGCCTAGTCTTGGGTTATTTAAAAACCGATAACAATACCGATAATGATAATGTAAGTAAACCTTCCATATGCTGAGCACACAAAGGCATAGATATTTAAAGATAAGGAAGCCATGAAATCCATAGCGCAACAAGGATTGATAGTAAAATAACGATAGAGACTATGCCTCATTTAAAGCACATGCTTCACCGATATTTTACTCAAAAAAGAGAGAATACAGCTGCCTCTACCGTCTTAGCCAAGTAGCGCTATGAAGATATTCTCTATTTATTAAATACAATCATTATAGCCCTCGACCAATATTTAATATGATACAAAGCACTATTATGATCTCGTTTCCTGTGGAGAGATTGTTTAATAAACTCGATGGCGAGCCCGATTAATGAAAATAAGAGAAAAAATACTGCCATTAACGAGGGTAGCTTTAACAATTAAATCAATGTAAATGTGTAATACAACAAACGTATGACGTTGGTGTAAAAATATAATGAGACACGTTTAATATAAATCATTCCCAGGTCAAATTGGAAAAGACACTGCGAACCGAAACTGAGCGTGGATAGAAAGTTTAAAAGAATCCAGTCACGCTGCTGAGTGGGCCCAATAACCCTGTGTTAAGGGTGAGTACTATGGTCCTAACAAACTACCTTGAGATGACATTTTAGAATTCTGGATACCAACATCCTCCCATGTCTAAATGCATTTATTTTCACTATAGGTACATAGTCCTTAAAAATACGGTGGCCCCCCTCCGGCTATATCCTCACTACTGAGTTCCTGAATTTTACAGGTAAAACCACACATCAACTAGAAAATATGGCCCTTGAGTGCAACATTTAAAAACTAAATCTAGGCACTTACTACACAGGTGTTTTCTGTAATCTTATACCCTTGACAGAAAGGAATCTCAAACTTGATGTTCTAGACCAGAATCTCTATTAATCGAGACACAACGATCAGACTACCTCCGATTAACACAAGAGGGATAATTAATTTTCGCAGGTATGCACAATGATTTATTTAAAGATAAAACCATACGTCATTTAGAATATGTGGGCCCGTGATTACAAAACTCAAATACTGAATGTGACCACTTGATATACAGTCATTTTTTGTAATCTTATGTCCCTTACAGAAAGGAACCTCGCACTTGATGTGTGAAACTAGAGTCTCTATCAATCGAGACACAACAATCAGACCACCTCCAATTAATAAGAGAGGGATAATTAATATTGTACAGGTATGCATAACTATTTAGTCTTTTATAAGCTACCTCAGAGTGACTGCGAGTCACTAAACTCAGTAACCCACATGTATAGCCCATTATAACTTAAATGCCTTATTACTTATACATAGGAAATTAAACTTGTGTAGAAGATGTAATATACGTTCCGGTGAAAACACGAATATGCCTTGAATAATGTAAAAAGAAAGTTTTTTTAACAAAATCTATGAATGTATCTAATTGTATGCTTTTTCTGTATAGAATTGTTTGACCTGATGAAGGTGATATCGTAGTACACCGAAACGCTGCGTCGACAACCTTGACAATTGTGAACTTTGTGACGTTTGACAATTTTAATAACTGTGAATTGCATGATTTTTTATCGTTCTATATACGTATATGTATATCTCTTGAAACCAAGACATTTTTAATGTATGGCACTTTATTGATGTTATTCAACATTGATTTTATCGATTTGCAATAAAATGTTTATTTTTTAATATCAAATAATGTTTTTCAATTTACTCATTTATTCTTGTTTTCACTATATGCCTAATATTGTGTAATTATGTATACTCTTCTACGTAGTTGGCATTTTGAGATATGAGGGCAATACACTAAAGGGTTTTTCAAGAGTTGAACTTTCGGGACTCGTTAAGTTCTTCACTCCTATTCTCCCTGTCCCTAAGTGGATTAATAAGGGGACCTCCCATTCTTTTATATTTGTTACTCATGGTTTGTTAACCGGGGAGGTATTTCCACACCTTTGCTAAATCAGCTGCCAACATGGAAGGCATTAAGATCCTTAGCTACAGCGAGGACCAATTCAACAAATAATTAACAGTACCACAAAAAACATCTCATCCGTCCAAATTAATAACACTGGTGAGGAAGAGTGGCGTAACTTATGGAACACCAAGGAAAAAAATAATACGAACAGAATTACACTCTGACTTCTTAATTGATTACTGTAAAAGTGGGATAATCCCTAAGGGACTACAGGTAACAAATGAACCAGGGATTTTCATTGGGAACCACAAATTTATAGAAAAATGGACACTAGTTGCTAACAGATGAAGCCGTGATTGGATGCTTTTAATTATAGAAACAGCATCAGATATACTAATAGTGGACAGACAAGAACTAAAAGATCTTGAAAAGAAATTAACTGAGAGTACAGCCTTGGATGATGCTATCAAAAAACTTAGAAGACATCCAAAAAGAGGTGGACGGATATAGGGATTATTTATTCAACAAAAAGAGTAATAAACTAAGAAAAGATGTTGCTAAATATAATCCCGAATTTACCTACCCATATTTGCAAAAAGATTATTATGACCGGCCCAGAGAAACACCTCAATATCGTAAACCCTGGCAACAACATCAGGGCAACAACTGCCAAAAAAAGAAGGTTAGATTCTTCGATACTTCTTACACCAGCTCTAACAGTGAACCAGAAATACAGAGTGACAATTGAAATACTAGTAAAGAGAATGATACCTCAAAAGGCCCCAATAGAGACTCGCTCTCTTTTTTAGAACAACGACAGAATTTTGTTCAACAAAGAGGGAGGGGCAGGGGGAGGGGCAAATATGTGCCTCAACCTCAGTACCAACAGAGACCGTATACCAGGAGTCAGAAGACCTGGGACATATAAATAAAGCCCCTGTTATTAACCATTCTGATATAGAACTGTCTACGGTAGAAATAAAATTACTTGAAAAAGGCCTAGGATATGCGATCACATCCCCAGTTGACAAATTTAGCTTAGAAAGGGACCTCCAAAACTTCTTTAGGAAAGTGAGACTCATGTCATTTTTTGATGAAAAAGAGAGGCCCCCGTCACTCAACAAATCTGGTCTAAAACCAAAATCAACCTGGACCCCGCAGATTGGTCAGGTCGACAAACATATTGAAGCTTTTGAAATAGCGGTCACAAAAAGCGTCTCTGACGTCTTGGACCCAAAAAATTGGATAGATTTTAATCTTAGCAAAGAAGAAAAAGAGGCCCTTACTAAATTAGAGAATAACCAGTTGTTAACAATCAAACCGGCTGATAAAGGCGGCAGTATTGTGGTAATGTCAACTACACATTACAAAAATAAAATTACCCTACTTTTAAACAATAAAGAACACTATCAAAAATCGAGTGGGAAGGATTGGTCTGCTCTTGAGAACAATATAAAAAGAATGTTAGATTTCGCAAAGGAAGATGTTATAATATGCGACGAAGAGTATAGATTTTTGCTTAATTTTAACCCTATAGTGCCCACATTATTCGGACTCCCAAAAGTCCATAAAAATCCCATAGACCCTCCAATGCGACCCATAGTATCAAGTATAGGATCCCTCACGGAGCCCCTGAGTAAATATGCCGACACCTTTCTACAATCGTATGTAACGAAACAAAAGGCATACATTAAAGATACGGCCGCTAAGATCAAAAAAGTTGAGAATTTACCCTTTGATCCTGAAACACAATATCTAGTTACATTAGATATAGAGGCGTTATACACGAATATACCTCAAGACAGCACCATTGAGATGACCAAAAATGTACTCTGTCTAAGTGGTATAGACCCGACCCCTCATGAATCATTTATCATTGACTGCGTTACCACTGTTCTGAAAAACAATATTTTTTTATTTGATAAATAATTTTTTTAACAAACTAAAGGCACCAGCATGGGAGCAACCTGTGCTCCAAGCTTGGCATGTCTCTACGTGGCTCAATTTGAAGAAATGCACATATTCAATTCTGTTGCCACTTTTTTTGAAAATATAACAGTATGGTCCCGATACATAGATGATATTTTCTTTATTTGGACGGGACCCGCAGACATACTAGAAGATTTTATTTCTTGGCTAAATTTAGGTGACAAAAATCTTAAATTCCCAAGCCACCATGACCAACAGAAATATGAATTTCTAGATGTAATAATTAAACACGAATCTGGTAAACTACAAGTAGAACTGTTTACTAAAAAAACAGATAGAAATACTATGCTCCATTATCAAAGCCACCATCCCCCCTGTCAGAAAAACAACATCCCTTTCGGACAATTTTTAAGACTAAAACGAAATTGTTCACAGAATATTGATTTTTTAAAACATGCAGATGCATTATCGACAAAATTAATAAATAGAGGATACCCCAAAAAAATGGTGAGACAAGCTTTCAAAAGAGCTAGGTACTTCAACAGAGATAATCTTTTCCAAGAGAAAGTCAAAGATACACCAACGGAAAAAAGGTTAGTATTTGTGAGCAACTACAGTGGAGTTAGTAATAAAATAAAAAAGATAATTAATCATAATTGGAATCTTGTGACAAAAAAGAATAAAGATAAAGTCCCGAAACCGATGTTTGCTTTCAGACGAAATCGGACGATTAAGAACAGTTCAGTTCATACCTACAGGGAAGACAACAAGAAAATGCAACTGACTATTGATAATAATCCACTCCCCCAGGCACATTTCCATGCAGCAACTGTTCAAACTGTGGAAATGTAATCAAAGGTGACTGCGTGGAACACAAAAAAACAATCATAGAATCAAATCGTTCATAAACTGCAGATCCAAAAACATGGTGTATATAATTAAATGTCCATGTGATTACATATACATAGGCGAAACGTCTCACGAAATAAGGTTAAGAATAAATGAGCATAAATCGGCCATTCGCTGTCAAAAAATAGGTGCCCCCCTAACGGACCACTGGAAAACAGCAGGACACAGCACTGACGATTTACGTTGGTGTGGTCTAGAATTAACAATTCAGAACAGTAGAGGAGGCAACACCGATATTAAGCGTAAAAAACGTGAACAATTCTTAATGTCCAGATTCAATTCAGTGAAAGATGGACTTAACACTAAAGAGGACTGGGAAAGGATTCTGTAAGCCTACCGAGGTGATACTTGAGGTCAATAACAAACAGCCAGGCTGATAATTGTGAGTGTGGATACAGATGAAAGGTTTTTTCCACTAAAAAATCAATTTTGGTAAAACACAAGGTTTAATCTAATTGTAGGTATCGTAACCAACAAAAGGGAGGAATAAACCAGAATAAACTACATTTGTAGACCGAAAAATGCGCGGCTCATATGATTTTATCGATCGATTTAATCTAATTGTAGGTACCGTAACTAACAAGAGGGAGGAATAAACCAGAATAAACTACATTTGTAGTCCCAAAGATGCGCGGCTCATATGAATTACGACAGTAGATGGCGCAAGATATGATCCAAAACTACGATTGTAGTTCCGAAGTTAGGCGGTGCATACTTATGACGTAATACGACTATCCACGTCTCGCGATAGTACGTTCTCGAAAACTCAGCGATAATTTGTTTAAATAACAGACGGGTTTTACGTGTGAGCAAAACAGCTTCTATATCGAGAAATCGAGCACGCGAGGAGCCGTGAGGGGCGCAGAGAGGTCGATTCGAAGCAACAAGGTAAGACCTGCTCTCACTGTGCGACCAATGATGGTTGTAGACATTTCCCTAGCCTAGTCTTGGGTTATTTAAAAACCGATAACAATACCGATAATAATAATGTAAGTAAACCTTCCATATGCTGAGCACACAAAGGCATAGATATTTAAAGATAAGGAAGCCATGAAATCCATAGCGCAACAAGGATTGATAGTAAAATAATGATAGAGACTATGCCTCATTTAAAGGACGTGCTTCACCAATATTGTACTCAAAAAAGAGAGAATACCGCTGCCTCTACCGTCTTAGGCAAGTAGCACTATGAAGATATTCTCTATTTATTAAATACAATCATTATAGCGCTCAACCAATATTTAATATGATACAAAGCACTATTATGATCTCGTTTCCTGTGGAGAGATTGTTTAATAAACTCCATGGCGAGCCCGATTAATGAAAATAAGAGAAAAAATACTGCCATTAACGATGGTAGCTTTAACAATTAAATCAATGTAAATGTGTAATACAACAAACGTATGACGTTGGTGTAACAATATAATGAGACACGATTAATATAAATGATTCCCAGGTCAAATTGGAAAAGACACTGCGAACGGAAACTGAGCTTGGATAGAAAGTTTAAAAGAATCCAGTCACGCTGCTGAGTGGGCCCAATAACCCTGTGTTAAGGGTGAGTACTATGGTCGTAACAAACTACCTTGAGATGACATTTTAGAATTCTGGATACCAACATCCTCCCATGTCTAAATGCATTTATTTTCACTATAGGTACATAGTCCTTAAAAATACTGGTGGCCCCCCTCCGGCTATATCCTCACTACTGAGTTCCTGAATTTTACAGGTAAAACCACACATCAACTAGAAAATATGGCCCTTGACTGCAACATTTAAAAACTAAATCTAGGCACTTACTACACAGGTGTTTTCTGTAATCTTATACCCTTGACAGAAAGGAATCTCAAACTTGATGTGCTAGACCAGAATCTCTATTAATCGAGACACAACGATCAGACTACCTCCGATTAACACAAGAGGGATAATTAATTTTCGCAGGTATGAACAATGATTTATTTAAAGATAAAACCATACGTCATTTAGAAAATGTGGGCCCGTGATTACAAAACTCAAATACTGAATGTGACCACTTGATATACAGTCATTTTTTGTAATCTTATGTCCCTTACAGAAAGGAACCTCGCACTTGATGTGTGAACCTAGAGTCTCTATCAATCGAGACACAACAATCAGACCACCTCCAATTAATAAGAGAGGGATAATTAATATTGTACAGGTATGCATAACTATTTAGTATTTTATAAGCTACCTCAGAGTGACTGCGAGTCACTAAACTCAGTAACCCACATGTATAGCCCATTATAACTTAAATGCCTTATTACTTATACATAGGAAATTAAACTTTTTTTTTTCTTTTTATTGAAAGAAAAAGAAACAAAGTACAAGGCAAAAAGAAACAGTGTATATGGACTTGTGTTCACATGGGAGGACACCTAGGCACAATATCACACAACAGATCAATAATACATATTGTGGGGAGAGGCCAGCGGGGAAACAAATCGAAGGATAACAAAAAACACACAAGACATGGAATGCCTGATCAGGGGGACAGAGGGACTTCGGGGTTGTCCACAAACGGAGGCGCACATAAATTTCCACGGTACGCGTTCCATTGGCCCCAGATACTATTCCATTTTCTGGGTGTGCCCCGTGCCACATACACAGTTTTCTCTCTAAACATACACCAGTCCATATTCTCCTTCCACACAGATACCGTGGGCGGGCGCTGGGAACCCCACAACTGCGCTACATCTCTTTTGGCAATCATATTCCCCAAGGTCGCGCACTGCGTCTGGGCTACACTATAATCATTCGGCTCCCACACATTCAACAGGCACCGCCTAGCTTTGGGATGCAGCACCACCCCCGTGACTCTACCCATCACAGTATGCACATTCGTCCAGAACCGCACCACCTCCGGACACTCCCAAAGTATGTGGAGGAAAGTACCAAGCATCCCACAACCACGCTTACATAACCCGTCCGAGGAGTAACCCATGCGAATCAAGTACGGACCAGTGATATATACACGATGTAAGATCTTGAGCTGAACGAAACGGAGACGGGCAGGGATCGCGACTTCCTTAGGCGAGGATAATGCAGCCTGCCAATCCTCGTCGTCCAGCTCCAAACCATCGCCGGTCCAGACCTCCCTAAGACGCACTAACAGATCCACTCGGGTGTTGATCAACTTCTTATATATCAGGGAAATGGTACTATCGGGGACGTGGCCGTCAAGGAGCCTATCTTCAAGGGGGGAGGACTCGGGATGACAGTACCTGCAGGGAGAACCGAACTCAAGGCATGGTGAATCTGTGTGTATCGGAAGAATTCCCTGTCACTCAACTCATATTCTGACTGTAGTACCGCAAAGGTCTTGACTTTGCCCTTGACCCAAAGATGGCCCACACAGCTAATACCAATCATATCCCATTTTTCAAACCCTTTCGTCTTACAGAGACATCCCAACCTTTCAGAAGCATACAAGGGGGTCGCACGAGTCAATCGACCCTCCCAACCCACAGACGCATTCGCCGCATGCCACACTCGGACAGCAACCATGGTAGGTCCAGATAAATCCTTGCCCGCCGCCTTAGAGTAGAGTGCCCTCCTGTAGTCCCCGCCCGGTAGCAAATACTTATCCATCTCAAACGCCGGGTTAGGAGCAGGCGCGTATGTCGCGTGATTGATCGCACTCAGTTGCGAGGCCCAATAGTAACGCCTAATATCCGGCAACGCTATAACCCCATCATACCAGGGAAGAGTGAGTTTAGCGAGGGAAATACGTTTTATCCTGTCTCCCAACCCATTGACATTCCAACACATCAGTTTCAACCCGCTAACCCCATCCCAAAAGGATGTGCAGAGCCCACCCCACAACGAACACAATGATCCAATCAAGCAGAAATATGATACGGTGCCTTGAAAAAACCCCACAAACACCCAAGAACCCCCAACCCGTTACAACGCCCCCCACCCTGCACCCCTGCGTTAGACTCAAAAGCCACCCCAACTTGCAGTGTGCCTGTCGCCCCATTATTAAACTAGTCTATGAAAAGAAACCTCTGAGGAGGAAAGAGTCCCACTCCCCCCGCCACCCCCGGGTACATAGCAATAGGACACAGTAATAGGAGAAACATGGAACCCAGCTGAATAGTACGTGAATGTTCAGAAATCAGGAAACATAATGTCACTCTCGTTCCGATACGCCGCCCTCGGCTCCACCCGGATGCCCGGTCGAGTCAGTCTGTTTGGGGAGGGTATCCAGCCAGTCACTAACTCCGTCAGGACGATCAAAGAAGAAAGTCCGGTCTCCATATTCGACACGCAGCCTGGTTGGAAAAAGCATTGCGTATTTCAGGCCCAAGTCTCTCAGCCTTCGTTTCACCCCCTGAAACTCCATCCTTTGTCTCTGAACAAGCTGCGTGAAGTCCGGGTAGAAACTCACCGTCGTATTCTCAAATTTGACGGGGCCACTTACTCTCGAGGCCTGAAGGATAGTATCTCTGTCCCTAAAATTGAAGATCCTGGCGATGATAGGTCTCGGCGTGGCGCCCGACTTCGGTTTTCCGCCCGGCACTCGATGGGCACGCTCCACAGCATAGAATTTACTCAGGCCTGTGGGGGCCAGATGATTCAAGACGATGTCCTCCACGAGCAGATCAGTTGCCGAGGCACCAGAGGACTCAGGAACCCCGACAAGGCGTATGTTGTTGCGCCGGGCCCTATTTTCAAAATCCTCCAGGCGAAGGACCATGAGATCGTTAGAGGAGCGCAAACGTCCAACTTCTGTCTGCAGATCAGAGACATCGGTCGTGAGGCTAGAAGTCTTCAGGTCCAGAGACTTGACCCTTTCATTGGTCTTCGACAAATCAGCTATGATCAAAGTAACATCAACTGCCACAGTGTCTATTTTGAGAGCGAGAGCCTCATATTGCTGACCAATGGAAGTCTGCATGTTGGCAATGGCGCCCATAACGTCCTACAAGGTCAATTCGGCCATCGTAGGTGGATCGTCAGTGGGGCCCTCAGAAGCTCGACTGGCACCACAGGGGGACCCCTTGGGTTGGGTATAGCGATCCATGACGTTGGTTTGAATCGGACCCCCTCGTAGAGGCGTTTTAGTCTTCCGCTTCTCGCTGTCAGGCCTGGTGGTCATGTTGAATGGTGAGCCCCGAGGGGGCCCGCGAGACCTGGTGAAAATGGCCGCTCATCCACCGACCACCGCAAATAACGAAAGTGGGCCGAAAAGGCAGAAGCAGCAGCTCGGTCCAACACCCGGACCCTCAGAACAGTTGGTGCATAGTCAGGCAGCAGAGTTAGGCTGGACCCCGATGGAGGAGCGAGGCAATCACGCAGTCGGAGAAGGCAGTGGCTCAAAAACGAAACCGAAAGTCAACTCAGGGCAACAGGGGAAACCCCTCAGGCCGCTGTTGTTCAATTACTCCCCGGCGTCTTGGTGTGCCAACTCCTGGTGTCGCCGTGGGGCGGGCCTCCAAAACTCCGGTCGGCGTATCTGCGGTTCCCGAAGTCCAAATGAAATTTTGAAAACAGCTTAGGTATCAGCTGAGGTACATCTGCCAGAACCCGTAGTCAAAATCAGGATATCGTTCAGGATATATGCGGAGGGCAGCAAGGGACTCGGGAGCCCAGTGCCTACGCGGCCATCCTGGATGCGCGCATGTAGGAAATTAAACTTGTGTAGAAGATGTAATATACGTTCTGGTGAAAACACGAATATGCCTTGGATAATGTAAAAAGAAAGTTTTTTTAACAAAATCTATGAATGTATCTAATTATATGCTTTTTCTGTATAGAATTGTTTGTCCTGATGAAGGTGATATCGTAGTACACCGAAACGCTGCGTCGACAACCTTGACAACTGTGAACTTTGTGACTTTTGACAATTTTAATAACTGTGAATTGCATGATTTTTTATCGTTCTATATACGTATATGTATATCTCTTGAAACCAAGACATATTTTTAATGTATGGCACTTTATTGATGTTATTCAACATTGATTTTATCGATTTGTAATAAACTGTTTATTTTTTAATATCAAATAATGTTTTTCAATTTACTAATTTATTCTTGTTTTCACTATATGCCTAATATTGTGTAATTATGTATACTCTTCTACGTAGTTGGCATTTTGAGATATGAGGGCAATACACTAAGGGGTTTTTCAAGAGTTGAACTTTCGGGACTCGTTAAGTTCTTCACTCCTATTCTCCCTGTCCCTAAGTGGATTAATAAGGGGACCTCCCATACTTTTATATTTCTTTTTTCTGTGTTCTGGCATCCCAAAAAAACTTTTTTTTAAAACAACAAAAAAAAAGAATAAAAGCCAATGGGCTGTAATTTTGTTTTCTAATATCATATTTTTTAACATAGGGTGGAGTATCTTTTTCTTCTCCTCAGGAAGAGATTACAGTCTAGAAAGAAATGAATAACTGAATGTGAGATGTATCTTGGGAAGACAAGTCAGGAAAGGATTGCAGAAGTAAATGTCTGGCAGTGTTTGTATTAGAATTTTGAGATCTTATTCTGGAATGAAGCAATTAATTAACCAGAGAAGACGCAATAGAAGCATGCATTTTTGCCTATGACCTTGGCTATGGGGAGTCTTTTGTCAAGGATAACTCCTATGGATTTGTCGAGTTTGGCAATGGTAGGTTTGCACTTGAGGATGTTGATTGATTTCACCCATGATTGAACTGGCAGTGGTACACGAGATAAGAGGAAAAGGTATCTGTTTTAGATGGATTCAGTTTTAAATGATAGGTAGTCATCCAACTTTGAACTATGTTTAGAGTGTTGGCAATACGGAAAATGCAATTTGGAGCGGAGATCTTTATATACAGTTTAGTATCATCAGCATGTTGATGATAAATGATCCCAGAGTTACTTAGTAAGACTCTAAGGGGTTCGCTGTATAAATTAAAAAGGATCATGGCTTGGACAGATCCCTGAGGGACCACTTGTGTTACATCAACCCATTTTGAGAGACAAGAATCCATGTTTAGCCTCTGTGGCCTGTCCGTCAGGTAAATGAATCATTTAAGGGCCACTCCATCTATGACAATCCGATTTTTGAGACTCTTAAGAAGCACAGAGGGATTTACTGCAGTGGTTCTTAACCTGTGGTCCAACGCAGCACATCCGTAACTGCTTAGAACATTTAATAAAGTGCATATAAATAAGGAAGCAAAATGTAAAACTGAAAATATTAAAACATTCTGTAAATGTGAAGGAATTTGAAATCGGAGGCTAAAAACTAAGGGGCTCATTGTTCCGCCATCACAATGTTATTTACCACCGCCATATTAGGATGGTGGTGGGTATCCCGGCGGACGCAAAGTCCATCCGCTGCTTTTCTGCTGGTGGCAATCGTAACGAGTGCCTGGTGGGCGGAGCAGGGCCCCTAATATGGTGGCGGTGCCTAGCAGGCACCGTCCGTCATATTAGGATGTGGGTATTGGAAAGGCTGGGGGGATTGGATTTGGGGGCCGTTGCGGGCCCCCCTTGTTTGAGGGGGTTGGCGCTGAACTAGGGGGTACCCATGGTACCCCTTGCATTTCCATGCACCAAGTGGCAGGGAAATGCGGTGCAAGCACATTCAACATTGCACACGGCGCTGCAGCCAGCAACACTGCCCGCAAGGTTGTTGAGATTGTTCGAGCCTGCAGACGGGTTTCTATTTTTATTTTTAAGAAGTTCGGTGGATGTCAGATATCACTCACCGCCAGAGAAAGAGGTACACTAGTTTAGTCCAGTTAGAAAGCGTGTATAAAGCAAAGTCTTTGGTAATATTGGCAGGAATCGGATCCATAAAATGAATAGAGCAATGATTTTCAGTAGTTCATCATCCCCGAATTAATAAAATGTTGCCATTTGTACTTGGGTTTGCAAGGGATGATCATGTTGAATTTGGTGATCAGAAGGAAAAACCAGTGACGTGCAAAAGTACTAGAGTCATATAGCACTTACACATGACGAGGTACTTGAGTGTTTAGCAGGCAGGTAGCATGCTACTCTGTAAGAGCAAAATTGACACTGATTGCGATGCAAAAATGCCTTTATTTTAGCCTTCTCACTTATAAAAATCTTTCATTGCAAATGAAAGGTAATATAGAAAATAAAATCTTTGAAAATGTTTTTTTCTAAATCTACCTCTTTTCCCAAATGTTGGCATCTGTGCAGAAGGCTGTTCCCGGACTCCAACATTGAAACCCAAGCTGTTGAGGGTGCTCTGGTGAAACCCTGCCAACTCCAGGGGAGCCATAAGTGCTACAGCGACCGCCCAGTACCACCTCCAAAGAGCACTTGTGGTGAACATTCCAGACCTGTGGAGAAGCGGCTATAGAACCAATTCATACAATTTTAGGTGCATAGAGGACAGAGCGTCACAGTCACTGTCCGCATGTGGCACCACTTACACAAAATGCACTCTGACACAGCTTTGCTACACTGGAAGGAGCAGTGAGGTGTTCTTGTGAGACGATGCGCTTGTGATGTAGGGTAGATGCACAATGCACTCTTGATGTAGGGTAGAGGCCGGTGGCCCTCCTTGGCAGAAGTTTAGCCACCAGAGTCACAGGAGACAAGTGAAATGCTGGAGGCAGCCACATGAAGCGACACTGTGGCAAGAAAAAGAAGAACTGCTGTGCTGTTAAGAGGGACTGCCATTTTGCTGTGCTGGCCTGCTGCTTCTGTCTTGGGAGTGAAAGGACTGGACTTTGCTCTCTGCATCCTACTTTCTAGGATTCTACAAGGGCTTGTGTTGAGCTTGCCTACTGTTGGAAGTCTCAGAGGCATCAAAGACTTAACCTGCAGTGCCTGGGCACTCCTACTGAGAGCGCTACTCTGCCAAGTGGTGCCAAATCCAGTTCCAGGGCCCTTGGAAGTGAGTTTACTGTGTTAATCAAGAAGAAACCAGCATATCGACTTTGAGTGTGACTTCGGAGCCAGCGCGACTATGATAACACGCCGCTGCCTGCACTGGAGCCATGGACCCCGCTCAACGCAACAACCGTGACTTGCAATGCAGGCCTGACGCTACCGCAGTGTCTCTGAAGAACTGCCACAGATGGAATCCCAAGTACGGTGTCACTGAAGTCTGTGGCGCCCGACTTCACCTCTGCACCGAAGGCCCCATGGTGTGACATCGACACTGTGAAATCAACACCATGTGGCTTGACTCTTGACACTTCATCGACCCCACACTGCCAGCGGAACTGCCTCCTCACCGCCAACGCACATCACCTCCCCTGTACCGTGCAAAATCCTGAGCACCAACATGCCAACGATCTGCATCGGCAGTAAGGAACTGACGCCGCACCTGCCCCAGTGACACCTCACCTCCCCGCTGCCTCGCAATGTATTTTTGTTGTCATAGTTTCCAAAGTACTGTAACCAGGTTCTGTACGACTCAGACACCGGCATGCGCTCCATTGCTGTCAACCCAGAACTTTGAGATTCGAACCTGTCAAGCACATCGTTATAGCTCCAGTTTGAGCTATTGTTTCTAAGTGCTTTAACTGCATTTAATATTTGAGAATTCGTATTTTGATTTGTGTATGTTGGATTTTTGTTGTTTTGGTCTTGTTTAACTTAGAAAATATTGTCTATTTTTCTAGACTGATGTGGAGTCCTTTTGTGGTGTTTTCACTCTGTTACTGTGTGTGTACAGATACTTTATGTGTTTCCTCTGAGGATAAGCATGACTGCTCTTGCCAAGCTACTAAGAGGGTGAGTACAGGTTATTCTGAGGGTGTAACTTAGCCTGACCACTGCCAACCAAAGACCATATTTCTAACACATTCTATAACCGCCTCCTTTAAATCTGGTCCTTTTACAATTTATAACTTAGCTGGATATTGCACTTATCAAGTCTCACTACCGGTTCGCTATTACTGTCTTTGGTGACACAAGTTTATAAAATGAATGACTAATGTGAAATAAAGGAATTTGATTTGATTTGAATAACTAATGTGAAAATTTGATGAAATACTTTTCACTGAAACATCAATTGTAAACAGCAGTATCCACTGCAGATATTTCCAGTAACCTTCAACTGTTCCAGGACCCCATGAAAAGATCTCACAAACTGCTAATGCCTTGTATTCTATAATATGAAAACAATGGGGGAAACTTAGAAATAGGCTCAATGCATTGAACGAGTGCTATATAAAACAAAACAAACACCTTGAGAGGGGCCCTAACAAGGTAGGCAATGCTCTGGGAGGGGGTTGACTACATCTCTACATGTGGTGCAGTGAGTAAGTTTTTGCTAGGAAATAGGAGACTCGATATCTGTTTTAGCCACGAACTAGGAGCCTCAACATCTAATTCCCAACTTCACCTAAATTTGTTGGACATATAAACTGCATTATAAATCTCAGCAGGTCCCACAACACAGAGACATTTCCCTGGTGTGGGATATTGGCCTTGTAGTTAGAATCAATACCATCCCAGCTATCGTATAGTTAGAAACTATGGAACGAGGAGATATGTCTGTACAGAGAACTACATATGAAGCCGTCGTCAGCCATCACCAGATGATGTGACATTCCACCTGCCACACAATTTAGTGCTCCCCTGCCACATAATTCCAGTGGCTTTGCATATTACATAGAGACCGTTAATTATACAAGCATGTAAATCAGTGCATAGGAAATATTACATAAGATCTGGGCTACAAGGTGTAGGAGTCACATGTTATCCATACTGCTGGCCATTATGTGTTAAGAGTGTCTGCCCTGGAGAAACAAAGGGACAGATTTGCTGAGTTTTCATACAGTTTGAAGAAAAAAGGGCTACCCAAAATTCCCTTGAGAGCTTGGGTAAATGAAGTATACTAGGTAAGAATGCCAGTACTGTCCAACTTCCTTCAGAGTTATTGCTAAACGCGTTACTTAGAGCCTTGTACTGCTTGCTGGACCGGCCCAAGTTCTGTTTATAGGAATTGTATATCTGATACCTTCGAAGTAGTACGCAATTTAGCAATAGCCATTTTGAATGTACTATGAGATTTATTTCTGAGAACCCCTATTGTATATATGAAAATGTATTTCTTACAATACAAAAATGATGACATAACTGCTTCAGAATTTTGTCATTTACACCGCCAACAGCTTTAACTCCTGAAAATGCAAGACCTAGCGCATTGCAAATGCTGTTTTTTTTTTTTAGAGAATCTGGTGTTCCTAGTCAATACTGAAAATACATTCTCCGGTTTATTTTTCAAAATCTCCCACTTCCCATTTTGAAATGATGGCATGTATTCATGAACTAAATTTGCCAGAACTGGTGGTAAAAAAAAAACGATACTGTCATGGGAGCTCCTGTACTTCTGGTCAACCTATTACTAT
Source organism: Lissotriton helveticus (assembly GCF_964261635.1). NCBI lineage: Eukaryota > Metazoa > Chordata > Amphibia > Caudata > Salamandridae > Lissotriton > Lissotriton helveticus. The sequence goes on from NC_136072.1 coordinate 798,110,309, forward strand.
TACTCGGACTTCGTGAGGACCAGCTTTGTTCCCTGATTAAAGCTAAGGTAACGCGACTTCTCTGGAGAATTCACCCTAAACTGCGCGGGCGTCCGGAAGCGATGCCTAGATGTTAAAAACCATATGACGCATGCGTTAGGAGAGTTTTTCCGGTTTCTGCTGCGCACGCGCTCGTCTGGTCCCTTTTCTATTTTTATTGTTTTGTTATGGTTGGTCTTTCTTCTCTTTCTATTTCAGGTAGTTCTGTCGTATTGGGCTTGACCAGGCGTCCAGGTTGCGAGGGAGCTTCCCCAGTAAGTCTGCTACATACTGTGCTTATCGATGTGATTAAGGTTTCTGCTCAGCTTCTTTTACACGTACTGCTCATCAGTTGTATTTTCGCCTTCCGGTATAACAGCATGTCCCCGGTTCTCCCTCCAGAGAAAAACGTTCCCGATGCTTTCAGGGGTCTGGTATTCCTATTGCACTATGTTAACCCTCAAATCTTTCTATGTGGAGTGTGCATAACACACACAAAGGACAACGCTGGTGGAAAAAGCTCTTCCATGGCAGTTTCAGGAGGTTAGGGCACAGTAGCAGGCCACTGGAACAGGGACTGGAAATGACACATTGTTTTCTGAGCTGGCAGAATAATGTTGTAACTGCCCATGTTTGAAACTGGGATGTCCTGCCCTTATTTCGTAGATTTTACCTTGCTATACCATTACCTTCTTTTCACTTCGCCACTTATCATTTTCTCGTGCCATTGCACTAGGCTCCATAAACTCGTTTCAGTTTGGGGCTAGTGATGGGGTGGGGGTTATGGTAAAGTTACAGCAAGGTTAGGGTAGAGTTAATAGCTAGGTTAAAGATTACGGTCAAGTATTGAGGTAAAATCTGTAGTGGGTTAATGGCATGATGTTGGGTTAAGGATATTTCACATGTAAATAATAGGCTAATTGGGTAGTAGTAGCAGCAGTGAAACTAGTGAAGATGTAGTAATAGACAAGGTTGATAGTAGTGATGGAAATAGATTAATTGGCAGTCCGGATTTTAACTTTCTTCTGATGGTGCTCCTAGTTAATGCCATTGTTCCAAACTTTCAATTTAGCTTAGACCAGCATTCCATTGAACGGGCTCTGAGGACTCTGCTCTGCGTACTCTGGCTGTTATCAGTTACTGTGCTCAAACAGTTTTGTATATTGTTACTACTGAAGCTTTATTGTTGGGCTCCAACTGAAAAAACAAATGACCACTCAAATGTACTCCAGAAATGATTCAGGGATTATGATATAGCATGAAACAGAACACACAATAAACTTAATGGTCACCCACAGTTATATCTTTTCGAAATAATAGAATTGTATTTAAAGCCAGGCAATGCAGGGCACTTAATAAATTAAACAACACAAACCAGATGGTTCTAGCACCTTTTGGGGACAGGAAAATAGTTGTAACAATTTTACAGTGCGTACAAAGTAAGGTTTAACAGTGTGGACAGCTTGGGAATCTGTGGTTAATGTTCTGAGATGGGGGTTTCCTGGTCTCTTAATATTGCTTGCCGCACACAATCAATGACATTAAAGGTTTCAGGCAAATGTTGAAGTATTAAATATGCTATGTCTGCCTTATATGCTAACATTTTATTGTCCTTGGATGCCGGAGGGGACAGGTCATAGAGTAAGTGAACCAAGAAGCTCACAGCAAAAAGGTGGTTTAATGTGCCAGAGAACTGGCACAGAGTCAAAGTTTGGCTAGCATACTTTCATTAGTCAGTGCCAGTTGTAAATACAGGGCACATTTCAAGGTGACCAGTCACTGCTCCAAAAGTTTTTTAAAGGTAAAGTCTGGGACAAGTGGTGCTCACAGTAGGTCGTTTGAGGTACCAAACATTAGAGACCCACCCATGTCCTGTAAAGGGCTGCTCTGTGTCAAAATTGTCATGTAGTGGGCAGGGGTACTCACTGGAACGTTTGCTGAAGTTTTATCCAAAGGCATTTGTTATCTTCTCTTGCTATCTTTTGCATTCTCCCCAAAGTCCTCATGATTCCCTCTGCTCAGCCAGTGAGTGATGTCATTGTGTGGTTAGAATGTTGAGTGTTTGTGCTTGGAATGAGTGGACATTTGGAGTGAGAAGGGCTGAGCAGCTCCTGGTGGGGCTTTAGCTGTAACCTACAACTAAGCTAATAAACCTACATCAATGTAACTTAAATAAAGGATCCATCTTCATTGTATCTTGATTGTAACAGTATTCACAAGGTTTGTATTCAGGCGAGCTAATCAATGTTGACTACATCTTCCTGGAGCCCAGGTGCCCCTCTCACATACTGGGTTGTGCAGCATTTGTAGTTTGGCACAGCGATAGCACGAGGCCTGTATGTGCCCCTCTCTGCCAAACTAATGTGGCAGCTGTGTGCCCACAAACAATGTTCTATTGGCAAAAAGATGCTTGTTCAGTTCTCATCCACCCCCTCAAACTATGATAATACAGGTACAGGCTGGGCTTTCATAACCTCTTTGACAAGCATTCTTAACACTAAATCTCTCTTAAACATGCGGAAAGTGAGACAGCGTTCCATCACTGGTTAGTAATCTTTTTGATTGTCAGTTGAATGGCAGGTATTTATAATACATTCAATTTTAATTATTTTATTGCAGCTATTGATTTTCATATACATGTTTTTAAATATTGAAACAGTACACAGTCAGAAAGCTTGCCACAAAGCAATCTGAGCACAGCACAGCCTGTTCACGGCTTAAAGAAGTGGCCTCCTGCCTTTAAACACTTCCTTTTAGTAATTAGCTCAACTCCGTGAGGCAGAAATCAGCACTCCAGGGGTCAAGTATCATACTTTTATTTGCTCATTCAGAAATCAGTGTACCACTACAAAAGACGATATAGTTTTGCTGTGTTACCAGCCGTGTCCCATGTTTGTATATGGGGGATTTATAGCACGCACAGCTACTCAGAAGAGTGTTCCGGCACGAGCCCAGTGGAATGAAAGGCAGGTAAGAAACGGATTAGATAAAGAGGAAGGCCATAAGCCTTTTTCTGACAAGCTTAGGATACTGAATGCTGCGGAGGTGAAAGGGGAGAATTTTCCAGGCCGATGCCACCCTGAAAGCAAGAGAGCTCCCTCTCTTAAGGTGAAAGCTTGGGCGTGGGCAAGAAGTTGCATGGCTGAGCGCAGCTGTCTGGTAGGGACATAGAACCTAAAGCACTTTCTCAAGTAAGCAGGGTCTAGTCCATAGAGAGCTGTATGTGCCAGGACCAGGGATTTAAACTTCACCCTCTCAATCATAGGCAGCCAATGCAGGTTACGCAGGTGTTGTCCAGGCTGGTCTTCATGGGAATATTAAGAAGAGTTCAGGCCGCGGCATTCAGCACCTCCTGCAGTTTGTTCAGTAGATAGCTGGGCAGACCTACGTACAAGGCATTTGCATAATCAAGGCGCGAGGATACCAGCGCATGGGTGACCGTTTCCCCTGCCGAAGTAGGGAGAAGAGGGGGAAACTTTTTAAGGAATTTCAGTGTACTAAAGCACAGACCCGTAAGCTCCTTAATCTGAGCAGTGAAGTTCAACTTCTTGTCAAACCAGGTCCCTACATTTTTCGTAGGTTGGCCCTCAGAGGTCGGCATGGGAGATTCTTCTGGCCATAACAACTTCTGGAATTGTGGGGGGAGTTCCCGAAAACATGGATCTTGGTTTTTTACTCATTGCATTTTAACTGGCTAGTGGAAAGCTAGCAAAAGACAGCTGACAGGCAAGATTTAACTAGTGAGGTGGAGGAGTTGTTTTTCTTCCGTGTGAAAAGGAGCTGGGGGTCATCAGCATAAGCAATGCTTTTGGTACCGAGCGCCTCTGCCATCTGTATCAGGAGAGTTACATGAATGTTAAAAAGTTGAGGGCTCAGTATAGACCCATGTGGTGCTCCTGTGGTCACTATCTGAGGGGAGTATGAAAAAAGAGGGATCCAGATTTGTTGCGTTTTGCCCTCAAGAAAAGATTTCAGCCACCTCCAAGCACACCCTGATACTCCAATTCCTGGAGACTGTCCAGGAGCAGGGAGTGTGGCACAGTGTCGAACGCAGCCATCCGGTCTAACAGAATCAGAGCTGCCCTACCATCTAACTCTAAAGTTTCCTGAATGGCTTCAGAAACGTCTACAAAAGCAGCCTCAGTGCTGTAAGTGGCTTTGAAGCCAGATTGAGCCGGGTGGAGCACGCCATGATGTTGTACATATTCAGACAACTGTCTGTTAACCAGTTTCTCACATACTTTCGCCACGGCAGGGAGGAGGGAAATAAGGCGATAGCTGTAGGTAATTTTGGGGTCAAGAGTGGGATTTTTCAGCAATGGGACAATTTTGGTCTGTTTCCAGGCTGTAGTCACAATGGCTGTGGTAAGAGATTGATTGATCAGCCGATTTAGCTCAGGATTGATAGTCTTCGTGGCCAAAGTCAACAATTTAGCCGGCAGGGGCTGCTGGTGAACCAGATTTAAGAGACTTGAGGGCCTCGATAAAGAGTTCAGCTTAGCGATGGCTTGTGAATGTGAGCCCGGAGCGCATTACTGAAAGGAAAATATATATATATATATATATATATATATATATATATATACACACATGCATACATACATACCTACAGAAGTGACATAATACCTCTGTAGTTATGGTGGAGTCAGAGTTTCATATGAAAGACATTTATTTGTGTTCTTTGGTGCCATTTAAGGAATTTGCACAAAACTTCCCAAACAGAAGTTCATCCACTTTGAGTTCTCCATGGCAAGTTTAATTGAAATCGGTCAAGTGGGCAAATAAAGACGTATTGAAGTCCCAGTAGTATAATTTTCAATCCCATAGGAAGATTTGCTCTTTGATATAGAAAAATGGTCAGAACTGAATTACACCAATCTTGCATGAGGTTAGACCTTTACTTAAGGAACTGCCTTATTTGGTTTGGTGTAAATCCATTCACAAAATGGGCATGAAGAGTCTAAATTAAAAAAAAAGTTTATTGATATCTGGACTTTTAAGGATCCAATGAAATATCTCAAATCCAAAGTTTCAAGCAAAAATGCCTAGATCCTTTTGGCAGAGGACATTTTTTCTCCCGTTGGCCTTTTCATATCCATGTTTCTGCCTCCCACCCTTTCTGAGTTTATAATCTAAAAAAAAAAGTTTCTTTCTGAATATTTGCTGTTACAGCGCATGGGTCCTTGGATCCCAGCACAATATTCCAAAGCAGATCCTCATGAGATATGAGGATCCGAGATTGAGAAATATATATTAAAAAACAAAAAAACAGAAGGGTCTGTCTGCCAATCCGTTTTGCTCAGGATTTGCGCAGTGGGGATTCGCCTCCTGTGGGTAATAAATACATGGTGTGCGGCAGTTATGGTCTGCACGGCTGTTGTACAAGACGTAGATTATGAGCCACACTACAATTTCATTGTTTTTTCGGTTTTAGTTCATAATTATAACTGCGCTTTAACTGTGGATTTTTAGGTGAATTTCTGAGTTAAAAAAAAAAATATTTATAACAAAGACAAGCATAACTTCACTTTGACCTTTGGGTTTTTTCCAGTAAAAGTATGAACGTGTATGTATATGTGTATATATATATATATATATATATATATATGTTTTCAGCAAGTTTCTTCAAATGAAGACGCCGCACACTACCTCGATTGTATGACTTCTTAATTTATTTTCTGTAGGTTCCCCACCTACGCGTTTCAGACAGACAAACTGTCCTTGATCACGGTTAGTGTTTGTAACCGTGATCAAGGACAGTTTGTCTGTCTGAAACGCGTAGGTGGGGAACCTACAGAAAATAAATTAAGAAGTCATACAATCGAGGTAGTGTGCGGCGTCTTCATTTGAAGAAACTTGCTGAAAACATTGTTTTGCGAAGGTGTCCTGAACCTCGCCGCCAGCACCAGCCATTGTTTGCTCCTCTCATATTGGGACATTTGCTTTCACATATATAGAGAGAGAGAGATATAATGTATTTTTTTCTTCTCACTGGAAAAAACACAGGTATCAGGGACGTTATAGTTCGGAATTAGCATTTTAAAAACCGTAGAAATTCACAGAAAAAAAACAAAGGCTTGAGAGACGTTATAGTTAGTCTGACATTTCACTCGTACAAAACCCGAGAAATTCAGCCGTTAGCTGAGGATACTATAACTCGCGCCCCCGCATTGCACTGCTTATGACCTTACATATTATATCACACTTGGGGGCCAACTACCCCTCCTATTACCTCCAGTAATTCTCACACAACTGGATTTCTGAGTTCTGATACCAGGCCACGCCCCCATTGTCCACTACTCTGCAAACGTGCCTCCTGGCATGCTCTTAGTTGGGAAATTAAGTCCCCTTTGCTGCTGGGGTCTTTAGGGGCCAACTAGACTACCTGTTACCTCCAGTAAGCCCCACACAGTGGGGTTGCTGATAGGTGGTCGCAGGTCATGCCCACTTTCTCCACTACTCTGCAAATGCGCCTCCTGGCTTGTTCTTGGTTGGTGGATGAAGTCCCCTTGCCTCTTGAGGGTCCCTGGGGGCCAACTAGCTCTCCTGTTACCTACAGTATTCCCCACATAGCTGGATTGCTGTGATGTTGTTAGAGGCTACGCCCCCTTTTGACACCACTCTGCAAACGCGCCTCTCGGCGCACTCCGGCTTAGTGGATGAAGTCCACTTTAGTCCTGAGGTCCTCAGGACACAAGAGGACCTCATCGCCCCACCAGCAGTGCACCAAGAGGCACGTTTACAGAGTGGTGTATAAAGGGGCGGGCCTCAGACCACCTATCAGCTATCCCACTGTGTAGGTATTACTAGAGGTAACAGGTGGGCTAGTTTGCTCCTAAGGACCCTCAGCATTAAAGGGGACTTCATCGCACAACCAAGAGCATGCCAGGAGGTGCGTTTGCAGAGTAATAGAGAATTGGGGCGGGGCCTCTGGCAAGTTGCCGGCTTCCTTTTTTAAACTTTATTTTAAGAAGGGGGCTGTGTGCCCCCCCCCTTCCTCTGACCATTTTGAGCCCCGGGGACCCCATCCGCCAGGGCCTGGGCAATTTCTTAACTTTTAAAAATAAATTATAAAGAGAGGGGGTGTGCGGCTCCCCGCCCAAGGCCGAATTCGGTCCGGGACCCCATTCCCTGGGGCTAGGCCTTTCTTTATGCAGTTCCCTCTGTCCAAAAGCAATTCTGCTCCGCTTCATGGAAGCGAGAGCATTTTTAAGGCTCTTGCGTCCATGAAGCGGAGCAGTGTCTGCTATTGCATTGCGAGAGCACTGCCATAGCAAACTGCAATGTCCCTGGGGTGGGCACCCCAGGACATTTCTGGAGCTGTGCCTGGGGGGTGATGGTCCCCAGGGAGATGCAGGACTCCTGGAGGGTGGCTGCATGGCCCCCTCCCAGCTTGTATATAAGTCCCAAGATGACTGCCAACACTTCCTGCTTGAAGTGTTGGCAGCCAACCAGAGCAGTGCATTTCCCTTTACGAGCTCTCTTTGTTCACAAAGACTTCGCAACCAGAGATATCACTATAATTTTAAACTTACATTTCTCAAAAACTATTGTAAAGATTTACACCAAATAAGCAAAAGGCCCTTCCTTGAACTAACATTTACCTCCCTGCCAAATTTGGTCTAAGTCTGTTTAGCGGTTCGGGCTGTAGGTGTGGCTAAATGTTCTTATGGGAATTAACCTTACAAATGCACCCTTTTCGTGCCCTAGATTCTCGGTCCCCACTGCTCCGATCACCCCCAAGCTTTCCATTGCAATCAGAACTGACCATGACACGTTGTTGGGAAAATTTCATGAAGATTGGTCTAACAAAGCCAAAGTTATAGCCAAGTTAAAAAAAAATGCTTTTCCTATGGAAAGTAGGTCCTAATTATACCTACTCGAGACCGCCAGTAGGTGTTCTATATATGTGTGTGATATGGACGCCTGCAACAATTTTGTATATGCTTATTTACTGGAAGCGGGAATGGGAAAAGGTGAGCATCAGTGGGTGAATTATTGTTGAGTTGGTGAGAATAACAGAGGCTGGCTTGTATGGCATGTCCATTTCAGCTATTATGGTAAGTGGGTTGTTGAGGGTGTAGGGACATTAGGTTTCAGGACAAGTGGGGAAAGGGGCTTTGTCTCTGTGTGTAATCTATGGTACAATCAAGTTGTCTTTGCTTGATCTCCAGCTACTATATGTGCCACAGTTCAATCATGAGCATTCTTAGATTTTGGCTTTTATTCGAGTGAAGTCATTGGGATGGTTTGTGTGTTTCAAGAAGCACACAAAAAGTGCAGTTTCTTTAAAGATATTAGCAGTTATAGAACCCAGCTGATGCAGAATTAAGAACCCTACCCATTCACGCAGTTCAAATGACACACATAACCTGCGCTTCCAATGTACAAACAATAGACCACGCTACTTGTCAAAGGTGGCCTATCATGGTTGGGTAGAGTTCAAGTCTTAGTGCTGGGCCAAGGAAGGCCTAGTTCTGTCTATATGTTGTTTTCACCTTAATGTTTGTTGGAGTATCATCTGTGCACTGGTTGATGGCGATCCATTCTTGCTTTAGAGACTAGAATGTATATTATATATTTTTTATTGCTTAGGTAAGTAAAACCATAACAATTTACCAATAAATCTCAATACATAACACCATTAAAATATGCATTTTAAAAGTTTCTTGTTGAAGTGGTACCATAAACATTCAGTTAAATCTAAATAGGTGAGCAATGCATAGGATAACGGAAAAGAGGACGTGAGATGTAGTCTCTAAAGGGCTGTCGTGCTTATCCCATAACCATTTTATGATGTTTCCTCGTATTTGAAGGTACATTTTTTTACTGAATGACAGTTAATCTGTGAGTCATGAATACACAGGGTATACAGGGTAGATAAATTATACAATCCATTTGATGATGAAAAGGAGACACAGGCAATAGTCTGTAAAGGGCTATTGTACGTGGCCACTAGTCGTGTTTTAATACTTTCTCGTAATGAATAAAAAAAATGATTAAATGACAGTTAAGTTGTGGGTCATTCGGATCAAAACTTTTTAATATTGCAGTTCTACAAGAACGAATGCTTCTTGCGTTGAATAATTTCTTCAGCAGTTTACGACGGTGTAGATTTAGGGCTGGGCAGATACATATTATATTAATGAAATCCTCTGTTGGTGATCCACAAAGGCTACATGACTTTGGGCCCTGATATCTCCAGCTTAGCTAGTCTGCGTTAGACAACAGCATTCCGAATCATATAGCTGACAATTTAGTCTTTAAATAAGAAGAAAGGGGGGGCGTGTCCAAGATGGCGGCGTGATCGAACGCAGGTCTCTGAGGCTCCCTGCCCGATCCCGCCTAACCACCTGCAAACATCGCCTAATCTCCCCCCAAAAGCGGAGGAAAGCACGGGGAGAGGTGTTGCACAGCAGCCGCAGCCCCGAAATCGAACCACTGACCTGCGTGCCTAGTGGGGGGCTCGGGCGCGGGAAGACGCCAAATCGTGGCCCGTAATGGTGGCCGTGCCGGAGACCTGACCGGTCTGGACGCCCGTTGCCCCAGAGTCGCTAGGGGCAGGACTGGCAAGCCTGACGAGCTGGGCGCGGGGCCTGGTGGACTGAGTCCCCGCCGCTGGCCCCGGAGCTGTGGACCCGAAAAGCGGCGCATCGCCATCCTCGCAACCCGGCCGGAGATCAGGTGAGACCCGGCCGGAGGTCGCGAAAATCGAGGCCCCGGCTTTGGGCCTACTACCCCGACACTTGCGGTCTTGGGCGCGGCTGATCGGAGCGGCTCTGCAGGGAAAGAGCGGACCCTTCCAGCGGCGGACTACATAGCGCTGCCCCCCCCACCCACGGTGAATCGAGCCTAGAAAGTGCCCCACGAGGTCCGGCGTGACCCCGACGCGGCCAACGAGGGTGGTGCCGCGGTGGCCCTGTAGCCCCACAGAACCGGCATTCTCTCGGAGGGAGCGCGGAGCGACGCTGCAAGGCCAGAACTGTGAAGGAGGACCGCTCCCA